>NC_080540.1:105870560-110905560 GCF_028640845.1 Ahaetulla prasina
GGTGGCACTTTTCATTCTATATAGATTGAAACAAGCAAGAGAGAGAGGGGGGGGGAGAGAGAGAGAGAGAGAGGGAGAGGGAGAGAGAGAGAGAAATACGAGAAGATATTTTGCAAGGAAGAAACAGCACCAGGCCTACCATCTCTTTGACCTAATTTGAGATTGCATGACCAGCAGCAAATAATATGAAGTTATCGTTCTAGTATCTTTCTGACATTAGATAGAAAGAAGTCTCATTCCATCTAATATCAGATTCAATGTGCCTGCTTAACTTGGAGTTAGCAAATATAGCATGGTTAGCATATTGTGCTCTAGACATAAAGACCTGAAATCTATGGTAATCCATGGAGTTTAACTTGATGGCTTTGAGAAAAACAATTCTCTTTCAAAACTAGCATAACTCACCAGGGTTATGTTAGGATTTAAATGAATTAAATGAACCCATATTTAATTATCCATATTTCACCCCTTGGGTAAAGCTTCAGATATAAATACAATTACATGCTAGCTTTAAAAAAAATCCCTGATATTATTTCTCTCTTCTGTTTTAAGGACCAACTGTGACCAGTATTAACAAATCTTTCAGAACAGGATAACAGATAGCCCAAAGATTTCATACGTCCCGTACTTCTGAAGATTAAAATAAGCATAAATAAAACTGAACCATTGATATTAAAGTTACCTGTAACTGCTGGAGTTCATTCATGTTGCTCTCACACTGACCCAACATCTCCTTTATCTGCATTTCATGCTTCTGCTGCTGTTGTACTCGCTCAGCTTTTTGCCTCTTATCTTCCTGCTGTGCAAACTGTAATGGAGAGACCACCAATAATCAGGCAAGGTTTGGATGGCTTCCCATAACAAGTTATACACTTGAACTTTGAAATTGCTCAGAAGGTAAGTGAAGTTTACCATTGTGATTATTTATTGTCAGTGAAACTGTTTTAACTTCAAATTCTCGGATAGTTACAGGATTTCTGGATCTTGTCTAACACTTGCTTGTATGCTGATGAGTACTTTATCAATACAATTTGATTTCACTTTTCCTTACTTAAGGTAGACTAAAAATAAGGACGGATTATCGCAATTATGAACTCTCCACCCTTTCATAAAATCAGAGTACTACATCACAGATGTAGTAGATAATTTGAATTATTTCTATTTTGAAACTCATTTAACACTGAAGCCTAAATGTCAGTGATATGACATGCAGCTAGACATAATTCCCAGTAGGCGATGTCTAGCAGATTTTTACAGTTATAATACATTCATTGGGTTAATTTGTATGACAAATTAACCCAAAAGCAGCTGCCAAAAAAGCCAACACAGTTCTGGGCTGCATAAACAGAGGGATAGAATCAAGATCACATGAAGTGTTAATACCACTTTATAATGCCTTGGTAAGGCCACACTTGGAATACTGCATTCAGTTTTGGTCGCCACAATGTAAAAAAGATATTGAGACTCTAGAAAGAGTGCAGAGAAGAGCAACAAAGACGATTAGGGGACTGGAGGCTAAAACATATGAAGAACGTTTACAAGAACTCAGCATGCCTAGTTTAATGAAAAGAAGGACTAGGGGAGACATAATAGCAGTGTTGCCACAAAGAAGAGGGAGTCAAACTATTCTCCAAAGCACCTGAAGGCAGGACAAGAAGCAATGGGTGGAAACTAATCAAGGAGAGAAGCAACTTAGAACTAAGGAGAAATTTCCTGACAGTTAGAACAATCAGTAAGTGGAACAACTTGCCTGCAGAAGTTGTGAATGCTCCAACACTGGAAATTTTTAAGAAAATGTTGGATAGCCATTTGTCTGAAATGATGTAGGGTTTCCTGCCTGGGCAGGGAGTTGGACTAGAAGACCTCCAAGGTCCCTTCCAACTCTGTTATTATGTTATGTTATGTTAAATGTAAGGCCATAATTCAGTTTAGCAATTAATTGGCAGTGTATTGGTCCATACAAAGTTGCTGTGGCAGTGCCTGTGGCTCCTCCTGTGAGTTGCCTCAGCTAAACAACCTTGGATGGTTCTATCTATGGATAATTCATCATATTATTCAAAGGAGGGTCCATAGTTTGTTCTTCTCAGCCTCAGAACCCTCCATAATTTGTTACTTGGGCCCACTAATGGATGTGGTAGCAGATACAATCAGGGAAAGTATACAATAGCATATTCATTTACCATTACCTCATTTTTTATTTAAAATATGCCTATTCCTTACTCTCTTTGTCAAAAAACGTTTTATTGTTATAATCCTGTAACATGACTAAACAGGTTATATGAAATGACTCATTGACAAAAGAATCCTCCGTTTATTTTCCATCCGTAGTCATGGAATCATAGGGTTGGAAGGATCTTAAGACAGGAGTCCTTATACTATCCTGGACAAATGGTTGTCCAAACTTTTCTTGAAAACCTCCAGCAATGAAACACCCACAACTCTGGGAGACAAGCTATTCCACTGCTTGAAAATTGTCATTGTCAGGAAATTCCTCCTTAGTTCGGATTAGATCGCTCCTGATGAGCTTTCACCCTTGGGTAAAGCTTCAGATATAAATACAATTACATGCTAGCTTTAAAAAAAATCCCTGATATTATTTCTCTCTTCTGTTTTAAGGACCAACTGTGACCAGTATTAACAAATCTTTCAGAACAGGATAACAGATAGCCCAAAGATTTCATACGTCCCGTACTTCTGAAGATTAAAATAAGCATAAATAAAACTGAACCATTGATATTAAAGTTACCTGTAACTGCTGGAGTTCATTCATGTTGCTCTCACACTGACCCAACATCTCCTTTATCTGCATTTCATGCTTCTGCTGCTGTTGTACTCGCTCAGCTTTTTGCCTCTTATCTTCCTGCTGTGCAAACTGTAATGGAGAGACCACCAATAATCAGGCAAGGTTTGGATGGCTTCCCATAACAAGTTATACACTTGAACTTTGAAATTGCTCAGAAGGTAAGTGAAGTTTACCATTGTGATTATTTATTGTCAGTGAAACTGTTTTAACTTCAAATTCTCGGATAGTTACAGGATTTCTGGATCTTGTCTAACACTTGCTTGTATGCTGATGAGTACTTTATCAATACAATTTGATTTCACTTTTCCTTACTTAAGGTAGACTAAAAATAAGGACGGATTATCGCAATTATGAACTCTCCACCCTTTCATAAAATCAGAGTACTACATCACAGATGTAGTAGATAATTTGAATTATTTCTATTTTGAAACTCATTTAACACTGAAGCCTAAATGTCAGTGATATGACATGCAGCTAGACATAATTCCCAGTAGGCGATGTCTAGCAGATTTTTACAGTTATAATACATTCATTGGGTTAATTTGTATGACAAATTAACCCAAAAGCAGCTGCCAAAAAAGCCAACACAGTTCTGGGCTGCATAAACAGAGGGATAGAATCAAGATCACATGAAGTGTTAATACCACTTTATAATGCCTTGGTAAGGCCACACTTGGAATACTGCATTCAGTTTTGGTCGCCACAATGTAAAAAAGATATTGAGACTCTAGAAAGAGTGCAGAGAAGAGCAACAAAGACGATTAGGGGACTGGAGGCTAAAACATATGAAGAACGTTTACAAGAACTCAGCATGCCTAGTTTAATGAAAAGAAGGACTAGGGGAGACATAATAGCAGTGTTGCCACAAAGAAGAGGGAGTCAAACTATTCTCCAAAGCACCTGAAGGCAGGACAAGAAGCAATGGGTGGAAACTAATCAAGGAGAGAAGCAACTTAGAACTAAGGAGAAATTTCCTGACAGTTAGAACAATCAGTAAGTGGAACAACTTGCCTGCAGAAGTTGTGAATGCTCCAACACTGGAAATTTTTAAGAAAATGTTGGATAGCCATTTGTCTGAAATGATGTAGGGTTTCCTGCCTGGGCAGGGAGTTGGACTAGAAGACCTCCAAGGTCCCTTCCAACTCTGTTATTATGTTATGTTATGTTAAATGTAAGGCCATAATTCAGTTTAGCAATTAATTGGCAGTGTATTGGTCCATACAAAGTTGCTGTGGCAGTGCCTGTGGCTCCTCCTGTGAGTTGCCTCAGCTAAACAACCTTGGATGGTTCTATCTATGGATAATTCATCATATTATTCAAAGGAGGGTCCATAGTTTGTTCTTCTCAGCCTCAGAACCCTCCATAATTTGTTACTTGGGCCCACTAATGGATGTGGTAGCAGATACAATCAGGGAAAGTATACAATAGCATATTCATTTACCATTACCTCATTTTTTATTTAAAATATGCCTATTCCTTACTCTCTTTGTCAAAAAACGTTTTATTGTTATAATCCTGTAACATGACTAAACAGGTTATATGAAATGACTCATTGACAAAAGAATCCTCCGTTTATTTTCCATCCGTAGTCATGGAATCATAGGGTTGGAAGGGATCTTAGAGACAGGAGTCCTCCTATCATTTTGGACAAATGGTTGTCCAAACTTTTCTTGAAAACCTTCAGCAATGAAACACCCACCACTCTGGGAGGCAAGCTATTCCACTGCTTGAAAATTGTCATTGTCAGGAAATTCCTCCTTAGTTCCGGATTAGATCGCTCCCTGATGAGCTTTCACCCCTTGCTTCTTGTCCTACCCTTATGTTCTAGGGAGAATAAATCAAGACCTTCTTCTCTATATTGGACATACAAATATTGAAAGATTGCTATCATGTCTTCCCTGAGACTTCTCTTTGTTAAGCTAAAGATATCTAGTTACTTTAGCCATTCTTCATAGGATTAGTCTTCAGACCCCTTATCATCTTTGCTTCTCTTCTCTGTATTCTTTCTTGAATCTTTCAGCATCTTTTTTGTAATGTGGTGCCCAGAACTGGATGCAGCATTCCAAATACAGCCTTATCAATGCGGTATAGAGTGGTACTATTACTTCCCTTGATCTTGATGCTATCCCTCTATTGATGCAGCCCTGGACTAATTTGGCTTTGCACCACACTGATGACTCACACTTATGCAGTGGTCCACCAGGGTACCTTGATCCCTCTCATAGGCACTACTGAATATCCTGTACTAGTGCATCTGATTTTTCCTGCCCAAGTGCAGCAACGTACTTTTCTCACCGCTGAACTGCATCTCATTGGATAGGACCCAATGCTCAACTCTGCCAAGATCCTTCTGAACCTTGAATCTATCTTCTAAAGTGTTCGCTCAACCACAAATTTGATGAGTGCCCTTCAATCTCTTCATCTAGGTCAGGGGGATCCACAACCCCCAGTTCATGGCCTGGTGGTGGGCCACAGCCCATTCGGAAACAAGCCATGGAAGTTGTGAACGAACACATGCATGCAAATATGTGAAGCTGCATTTGTGAAAGTAGCATGTGCACTCAAAACCATCCTTACTCCCCACCCTCCGCCTTCTGCTCCTGCTGGTCCGCCAAGCCGGAATGTAGGCCATTTATGAAGAAGTTGAAGAGCACTGGTCCCAAGACATCTCTATATCTAATGAATATTCTCAGGCAAATCCCTTCAGAAAGGTGGCTACCCAGCTCTGACAGCAAACTTCACCTGTTTTATCTTCTCTCTCTGTTCTGAGGCACTTCCAATGGAGTTGATATGGAGACTCTTTTTATACATGGCCATGCGGGTTTTCCCTTCACTCCTCTGAATTTTGGGGAGACGGGCCCTCTTTTGCTGCTGCCGAACTTTCAGCTGTTCTATCATGCGCTGGTTATATCGTTGCATCTGCTCGCGTTCCTGCAATATAAATCACCACAGTGGTGGGAGCCAGTATAAGAGAATGCCCCACATTACATTCAGTGACATCAATGGCAAGGAGCCGCAAGTTATCGTACAAAAAAACAAAAGGGTTGTTGGGGGAAAGAGAGAAGTAAGATCAGTCTGGAAGACCTGAAGATGCAGAGGAGGCTAGCACAGTTTTTTTTTCCTGAAGGAAATAACATCAATGCCTCCGGCTCCCATGAATGCATCCCTAGCGTAAGCTATTGGGAACTATCACAGAGACAGCAATGCTAATTAAGCCAGCTGAAACATAAAAGCTATCATAGAAAGCTGCCAAATTACAGATCTACCCAGTGGGATTTCTTAATGGAAATCATAATCAGTATGCTATTTATGTGCAGAAAGACGACTGTTCAATGCAATGTGTAGTGATGCGTAATAAACTATGCACATAATAAGCAATATATGAATATTAGCGATCATCCAGACCTACAGTATAGGTGCCAATAAATCAGAGGTACAATATATACTAGTGTACTACCTTGTTTCCCCCCAAATAAGACATCCCCTCATAATAAGCCCAATCGGGCTTTTGAGGGCATGGCAATAAGCCAAGCATTTATTCCAGGGTTCAAAAAAATATAAGACAGGGTCTTATTTTCGGGGAAACACAGGTATTAGTACAATATTATTGTATATATTAGTATTCTCCACATAGAGAAGGAACATTAGAATCATCTCTAATGGAAATGAAAGACCTCTTTTTCCATAATGTAAAATAAGCAGTTTTTTGCAAAGGTTCAATGCAATTTCTATCACAGCAAAAGGCAGAAATAGGAACATCTGATCTAATGTTATTATTTCTTTCTCTGAAATCAGAGTTTAATCTGGTTTGAAGACATTTTCTTTAGCAAACTTGACTATAATCACAGTGGCTATTGGAACGACAACCCAACACATTGAGAGAATCCTAATTTAGGAGAGACTAACTCTAAGCACGTGTCCTCCCCCTAATAACTCTAGATGGTTGTATTATTATCAGAGTACTCCTTTCCAGGAGCTCTTAGGAGCCCACAGTTACCATACAATTTTAAATCTTCCTCATTATGATGCTCTACCAATTAACCTTTCCCATATCTCCACGCTCTGATTCTTCTGTGCGCTTGATTTGTATATCTGCAACTTTAGATCCCACCTATCATTCAAAAGAATCGAGAATGAAAAATGCTGCTACCTTCTCATGTTTCCGGAGCAGCTCATGTCTCTGGAGGAAATACTGATCTTTTAGTTGCTGTTTCAAAGTCTGATGCTTCTCCTGCAGATGGTGCTCTTCAAGATCCCAAATAGTAGCTTCTCGGTCTACAGGGTTAAAAAAACAACACCAGATTAAATATATATGGTCATTAAAAACTTGAACAGAGAGGGGAAGAGCAACTGTTTCAATCTCAAGGTGTCTATACCTCATGCTCAGTTTCTGTCCCCTCAACCTTCTCTTTACATTACGACATTTATGGGCCTGAAATTAAAAGGTAAATGAATGACAAGAGTAGCTGTTTTTCTTTGCACGAGAGCTCCCAAAGCAAGAAAAGAGGAAGAATATGTGTGTGGGGGAACGAACTGATTGCAAAACCTTTGCTACAGAGATGGAAAACCTGTGAGCCCTTAGATTGGTGGTTAGCGATCAGTACAAATCATCATTTCTCAATCTGTATTCCTATAATTGTATTCCAATCCATAGACTGCTGTGTTAATACCATTAAAAAAAAATAATTTCAAAGATTGGTGGTACCTTGAAGCATCTCCTAATGTATGAAGCTTTTGCATGCACCTTTCCCAATTCACATTTAAAAGAAAAATGATAAGCCTCCCTAAAAGTATAATTTTGCATATGAATTCCATTTTAAAATATTCTTTTCTCTGCTATCTTTCTTAAATTTTTTGTAGATGATCAGGCTGAACCTGAGAAGATCAAATGCATCATATGTTTGGAGTCACTATGACACCCCCCGCCCAAGAAACCTAAGTCCAGCCCCACCCCAATCCAGGGTTAGGGTTAGGGTTAGCCTATTGACTCTTTATCTGGCACCAATTTGCCGTGACGGTTAGTAGATCAGGTTCTTGTATATAGGTTGCAGGGAATAAACTCGCAGTGCTTTTGAACTCTATATTGGCTTCTGATTTCCTGAACTTGACACTTCTTTCTCTTTGCATATCTATTCCACGTATGTACTTTTTAAAAAAAATGCAAATACTTTATGTACATAAAATATAGCTTTGTGACTTATGAGATCTCTTCCCATCATATCTTTTACAAACAGTTCTTCAGAGTAGATCTTTTATTAAAGAAAGATACTATAATCTGGGAAGAATTCATACTATGGTGGCTTTTGCTTCCTTAGAAATCTGTAGCAAAGGTTTACTTTTACATTTCTATTTCTATTTTAATTTTTGATTCCAACTCTCACCAGCACCAGCCAGGACGCTGGAAGCTGTAGATCAGAATATCTGGAATATCACAAGTTTTCCCATCCCTTTGTTATAGATAAGCTCTATTTTTGATGTTTTATTGTTGGCTTTCAAGCTAGCACTGTGACAAAAAGTGGCTTGGAAACTTATAACTTCAGATTAATTGGCTACTTTTCCAAAAACAACTCTCTATCTTAAAACATTATTTTAAAAGCTTAAAATATTATTCCATAGCATAAATACTGATCAGAAACTCAAGACAATCCAAGTCATTACTATAAAGGATTTGCATTCTTCTGGTTTACAGCTTTGCTAATGCTCTCCAATAGGTTGCATTGCCTTTAAGCCAAAGCATATTCTTCTTCGTCTGACTTCGTTACTTGTAATCCATTCTAACTGGTCCATTTAAGGAGGAAAAAAGCACCTCTCATAAGTTGCTGCTTTTTATTGAGGCAATCTCGTTCTTTGTCACAGATCTCTTTCCGATTCTGAGCTGTAATGTTTTTCATAGCCTGCTCCAAATCCTCGGATTGCTTGGCTATAAAATCTTGTTCCTGGAATGAGAGAGGAGATGTATTAATGATCATCTTGGCCGGCCAGAGCTTTCCCAAATCTGCCAAATTTTAGATACGTTGGGACGGTAATTCTCAAACTAATTAGAAACTAGAATTCCAGACTCTTTGAAGGTCTTTGAGATAATCCATAGTGTTTCTGGTTGGGATTCTATGTTGCCGTAAGAGTTTGTGCTACAATGTCAATTAAATCTCTCTTGTGCCTTACCATAACTTGCTTTTTTTGTACAAATTCATCCATCTTCACTTTCATGCTGCTCTTGCGTTGTTGCCGTGGGAGTTTTTCAATGTCATTCTTGAGCTTCATAACAAGGAAAAAGACAAGCGGTCAAACTTTTGAGATATTCAGAACCACTGGGGAGCCCTTTGTAGCTTAGAAGGATCTATAATAAGGTTTCATACATTTAGCAGAAAACTGAAGAGCGCAGTCAGTTTTTTGTTTCTCTTCTGCCTCTCCTTCCTACTGTCTTGCTGTTGCTCATTCTTTTATTATTGGTCATTTTTAAATTGGCATTGTCCCCCAAATTCCTCCCTAAGTACCTTTTTATTCAGCAGTCCCACCTAGGCCAATAGAATGTATTTCTAATGTGTCTATAGAGAAATGTCTAAAGATGTTGAAAAAGTTCGTGGAAGAAGTGAGATTCAAACCAGAAACTTTACAATTTACACCTCAATCATTAAGCAACTTCGTTAGCTCTTCAGATTTTCCTCTCTTCTCTCTCACCCCACTTTTTCATTCTTCTTTCCCTTACTCCCTTCTCTGTATTCCTGTATATTTTTTCTTCCTCAGACTACGTTCTTCATCGTCCTGGATTTCACCTTCCAACTCCCTTGAACTGCTTTGTTTATGACAAAGACTTTAACTGAGAGATGGGATGGCATCCTAACATTATCCTAGCATGTAAGGATTCAAAGCTTTACCTCTTTCTTTTTTTGTTTCAGCAGTTCTTGAAATTTAACCAGATCCCTTTCTTGCTCAGCACGGATGCGTTTAGCTTCTTCTCGCCGGTGCAGTGCATGATCTTGCTCCATTTTTTCAATCTGCTGCTTCTGTTGCCGTTCTAGATTTTCTAGTTCCGTGTCATAAAACTTCTTCTTTGACTACACAAGAAATGCCAGATAGAATCTTAAATAAATTGATATTTTTTTAATTCAATAATAAAAGCAAAGGTGTGGGGGGTAGGTACCTACAGGGGTGAAATCTAAAAATTTTCCCTACCAGTTCTGTGGCCGTGGCTTAATTGGTGGGCATGTCTTGGTGGTCAGATGATTGTGTAGGCGTGGCCAATAACAATAAATAATAAAAATAATAAACAAAGTATACAAAACAATAAGAGGTACCAAAAACCAACTTTCACACTTTACACACACACAACACAACTGACTCACATACAATGTAAAAGCAGCTGCAATTCACCCAAAATGGCCCTGCAACAAGCAGGAACCTCACATAGCCACAAAAAGCTCAAAGACCAACTTTCACACTTTACAAACACACAACACAACACAACTGACTCACACATACACACAAAATGCCATATACAGCTTTGTGAGATTTTGTGTTTGTGTAGTTAGAGTGAAACAACTACAGAAACACACCAAATGTCAGAAAGCTGCACAAATATTTTATTTTATTATTTTATTTTATTTATATTTTTTAGATCAGGGGTTTCCAACCTTAGTAACTTTAAGGTTTATGGACTTCAATTCCAAAAGTTCCTCAGCCAGTAAAGCAGGCAGATTAAGTTGCTGACTGAGGAGATGGATTGCAGGCAGGCAGATTCAGTTGCTAGCTGATGCAACTGATGTAAAGCATGCATCTGATGTAAAGCATGGCTTTCCCAGTCATGTTCTACATGTTCTGACGACCTCAGCTGAGCTGCGGATCATCAAAGGCTTTTTTTTTACTTTTAAAGGCAAGTTTTCGGCTGAAGAAAAACTGCTTTTAAAAGTAAAAAAAAAAACACCTTTGATGATGGCGAGGCTCAGCAGGGGCAGGGGGCGGGGCCAGGGATTTTTGCTACCGGTTCTCCGAACCTCCTGCCACCATCGCTACCGGATCGGGCGAGCTGGTCCGAACCAGGAGCATTTCACCCCTGGCTACCTAAGTTTGGTTTCAGATAAGGATCATTATTTAATTTCATATTAAATCTAAAACATCCTCTGGACT
Organism: Ahaetulla prasina; assembly: GCF_028640845.1. Classification (NCBI taxonomy): domain Eukaryota; kingdom Metazoa; phylum Chordata; class Lepidosauria; order Squamata; family Colubridae; genus Ahaetulla; species Ahaetulla prasina. The sequence goes on from NC_080540.1 coordinate 105,881,488, forward strand.
GTGAACATTAAAGAGTCCATTGCTGGAGCTGTAACTGAGAAGTAACTCTTATTATTTCACCTCGAATTCAGCAAGAGAAAGTAAGACCACTCACTTCATCATGCTTGCCATCTTTATTTTTTTAATGTTTTAGTTTAATGTAATCTCTTTGTTGTGAGTCACCCAAAGTTGTTAAGAGTCAGGCAGTTTACAGGTTTTAACAACAATAGTAACTGTGATGTGACTGAACTAGCGTAGGAGGGATGGACAATATTTTAGAACAATATTTTGGGGGTAGTGGCTTCACTGATCTTAATGCAACCCTTCTGGGGATGATAGAATTCATTTTGCTGATGAGTGATTCAGCGACAGTCTCGATAATAACCATTAGGACCTGACTATGGCATACTTGTCTGTAGGCTGTGGATTGCCTGTGTGTATGTGTGTGTATGTATGTTACAGTAGATCAGGAAAAAGCTGTTCAAGATTCTTTCTAAGTATAAGATTGGATGATGCCCAGGAAAAAATAATGGGAAAAATTGCTCAAGTACAGGAATAATTTCAGAGAACATTATAAATGATCAAAGAATGAGAAATTCCTATTAAGCCTGATTGAAAACTGGGAATGTATAGCCCTGAGAAAACTTGAGGATGGCGACTGTTAATGGTTCAAATATAGTATTTGAAACATTATTGCCAATTTTCTAACAATAGAGAAGCTGAGAAGGATTCAACAATGCTGATACTGGCAGATGAAATGATTGCATCTGTTTACATAACTCTTCTTCAACCTTGCATTCTCCAGATGTGTTGGAGTACAGCTCCAACAAACCCATATTACTATAGTCATGATGTCTGCATGCCCTTAGTTGTGGGATAACACCTGCAGAAGACGCTGAATTAGAGGTGGCATACTATGAGACATAAGAAAAGTGACTGGAAGGGATTTCTTCTCCCAGAATGTTTAACTAAAAATGCTGCTTCCTGGCATTCTGAACACGCAGGAGAATCTGGAACAGAAATGAATACCAAAATTTTATAACGCAACAATGCATAACTAAAAATTAATTATGTTTGGATGGGAGATTCCTGTAATTTTTTAGTAATGTGAGAAATTATTAGGGATAGAAGGAAGAATAGTCCTTGTTTTGTATGCGCTAAGTCAGGAATATGAAACTTTGTATGCTTCAGATGTTTTGAACTGGAGCTTCAAAAAATCAGCATGAGAATTTCTTGGAGTTCAAAACATTTGGGATTTTGCTACTTGATATTATGATTTTAGCAAGGATTTTCCAAAGGAACTTCACCATTTGAAGACACTAAAATATAAACACAGGAAAATTATTCTGAATAATACGAGCCTCTCACACTTAACATCCACAATCTACAGTAAAGAATATTATGTTTTATGTTATGTTATGTTATGTTATGTTACGCTATGTTACGATAATGTTATATTATGTTAGTTATGATACAATATACAATGTATTAATATTGATACATTCTCACAGGCAAGATTGCTGTTCTATCCATAATTCTTCAGAGAACTGACACTACTTATAGCGCCAGGGTTTAGGTTTCTTCCTAACCTAATTAATACCATTTATGGCTTGTTAATTTTTCTTTTCTCCATTTTCAGCCAACTTCTGAGATGGCAATTCCTTTTCCCACTTACATTCATTTCTTGTTCAAAGCGTTTTAACATTTGTTCCACAAGCAGCTGATGTTTGTTTGTTAATTGTGTCTGATTCCGATGTTCCTCTTTCTGAAGTAAACGTAGCTCTCGCAGCTCCTGGCGCCTGCAGAGTAGAACAGAAGTCAGAACAGAAGTAAAGTAGAGCAGAAGTTTAGAAACAAAGGAGAAGCTTTCCCTTTAAAAATAAAGCTACACAGAAGCGCCATTTAGGCTAAAACAATCAAAACGAAGACTAGCTGCCTGCTGCCATCTGTGTCCTGAGGATCTAGAATTTCCTTGAGGGAAGAACTGACTCTTTCAATCACTGTCATGAACACACACCACTTTTGGCCCGCAGGCAGAATATTTGGAAGAGGATGGCTTTTTCAGCTCTTTCTTGTTTATATTTGCACTTCTGGCCTTGAATTATTCAGATTACATCACGCAAACGTTTTGAATAAATACAGTTTAATACAATCCAACAACTGTATTCGGACATATATCTCTGTCCGAAGCTTGGCAAGCTGAAAGAAATATAATGAACAACTCAGGTAAGTTTGTGGTGTTGACCTCTGCTGAACTGAGTTTTAAAAAACTGTTATCACATGTCACTTGTTTTGGTATAATTTAGATTTCTACATCTCAAGCTGTTGCCAGACATTTATTGACTCCTGTGCTAATAAAAAGAACAGGCAAAAACATTAGCAATGAATTGCTGAACTTTCATTTTTCCCTTCCCCATTCTTGTTCTGTTGCATGGTTTAGTGCTTTCTGGATGCATTATTCTGCAACTAACATAAATCCAAGCTAGCCTTTGGCCAAGCTGGATGGAATATTAGATGATAATTCTTAATATCTGGTTCTGTAAGATAATTTTTAATCTCTAGTGAATAGAAACCTCATAGATATGCTTCTCTGCGCTGTACTAGAACAAGATCTAAAATGATCTGCTGTTTTCGTAGATACTTCTACTAGAATCTAGTATTCTACTAGATAATATTTAACTTTTTCACTAATTGCCTAAACAGTCAGGCCTGTACAAATCCTTACAAACAAAACAGTTTTAGCTTGCCTTAGGAATCTCATCTCTTCATCCTTCTTCTCATCTTCACTGATGATTTTTGAGGTGGTAACACTCACTTCCACTCCATCTACTACAAATCTTCTTGTTCGTTTCAGTGTCATGTTCTGCATTTTTGCATTCTACACATATAACAGCAACAACAAAACAACAGTGTAAAAAGACAAGACATTCTGGATGTGATATTGAAACTAAAAAAAAATGTGTTTTCTAAAACCTTCACAGGAATCATAATCACCATGCGGAAAAGAGGAAGGATCAGTGGTGGGTTTCTACTGGTTCACCCCGATTCGGCTGCGGGGGGTTGCGCCCACCCGCCTGGACATCATCATGGATGCTCTGCACATGCACAGAAGCGCCCCGTATGTGCGAAGCAAGCGTGCGCGCTCACAGTTCCGAACTAGTAGCAAAGGTAAGTGGAACCCACTACTGGGAAGGATGGCCATTTTTCTAGCAAGGAAATTCAAATTCCAAGATGATATTAAGAAATTAAAACAATTGATCCCACAGATATTTTTGATTTGCATGATTCATTTTGCTTTTAGTATTTGTATTTGGGGGAGTTTGCGGAAGGGAGGATACCCTGTCCAATTAGAAGACTTTGACAAAGAGCAGGAAGAACTGACAAGTTACTGAATGTCAATCATTTTTCTGAAATTTCAAAATTTGAACCCTCTCTGAAATCACAAATATTTGCGTATCTCCTCTTTCCACCAAAAAAAAATAAAAATAGGACTCATCCTCTCCTTGCATGCTTTATTATTACAGTATCCAGCTCTAGGCAGGCAACAAAGTATTATTTGGATTTTTGAATGGCATCACTTGCAATGTGTGTCATCAGTCGTTAGTTGATAATGCTAATGAGAATTAAAATCCATAACACTTCTGAAGTGTTTGGTTGTTTTCCACTAATTTTCTGGACCTGAAAGTTTCCTACCTCCCTATCACTGCAGCCCAAAATACAACCTGATCATAGTAGAAGATGCTGCTGAATTTCCCAACCCTACAATCCAACAATGCATTGTTGCATCAGTAGATAAAGAGACTTGGGGTTTCTAGCTCACCTTGGCGAGTAATTAAAAAAATCAGTGGGAGCAGGAGTGCTGTTTCTGTTACACCGAAGGACAGCAGGAAGTGTTTCCTTTCAACCCCTTCCTAAGCAGTGCTTGCCATCTCTGGGGGCACAAAAGAGAGGCTGCTGCTGCACCTTTTTGCTGATCGTTCAATGGGGGTGCCTACATAATAACCCTCTGCCCCACCCACCATCTTCAATTCTTACCTTTAGGGAGTGGGACTCACTACCTCTGTTCAGGGACAAATCAGTAGACAAAGAAATGTTGAGGTCCATACTCTCTGAAGCAGAGGTGCTACCAGAGTCAGAATCTCTCTTAAAGCTGTCATTCTCAAACTGAGAAGAGTTCACAATGCCATTGGGGAGGTTTTCTTCAGTCGGTGTTTCAAGGAGGCTGTTTACAGTATGGCTTCCCCAATTTGAATCCTCACTGTTTGCTGTCTCAGTGCTTTCCTTGTGGTGGTTGACAGCCCCATCCTCTGCTGGTTTAATGTTTTCATTGGGCTGCAATGCCTGGGGGCTGGAGCTTAACTTCTGTTTGGCACCAGGCAGGACTGAATAAGTTTCTATTCCCAACATCTTTGAATGCTCAGCAGTTTTGACCAAAGCTTCAGTTCTAGCTTCTTCCTCCAAAATCCTGCTGTCCTGCCCATTTACAGCTTCCTTGACGTGCTCCAAAGGCAACTTTGGTCCATTGGCCACAAGTGATAAGCGGTTTTCTTGAAGCTTTTCTCCTTCCAAACCTAGCTGGTTTGCAAGAGAGGAATCCCTCTTCTGAACGTCATGAGGTTGAGTGAAGGAGGAGGGGAGACAAGAGAAAGATAATGAAATTATCCCTTTTTTAATTTTTTTGCCTGAAGGAACAAGAAAGAACAATTAAGGAACAGAACACTGAACACATTGAGATAAAACAGAGGCTCGTTCTAAGGGGAAACAGGATCACATTCTCCTCCAGAAAAGAATTTTTTACAGACAAAACCATTGAAACTTAGGCTGAGGTAGGTAATTTGTTTCATCATTGAGTTCTCAGAGAACTTTGAGTACCTAGAGAATATTCCCTCTGTCAACTTATATAGTGGAGGTTGAGAGGAAGTGGGAGTTAGAAGTAAAAGGGAGAGTTTAAGTGTCTCCTAGTAATTTGGCACTGATGAAAATGCTTTCTCCTCTTCTGCTTTGTCAGTTCACAGAAGGTCTCAATGCTGGTCTATAAAGTGTTCTCCTTGCTACAGAACAGCTGACAACATCCTGCCAAAATCTTCCAGAAAGCTGTGTTTTGACTTTTCTTTGACACTGCTAGTGAATTGTTACTTGAAGTATGTTGCCCCAGCTCACTCTTTGCCAATTTTGCTTCCTTTGGCCTGCCTTTACACTTCTCGGTTTCTGGTGATCTCTTCTCCGTAAGCCTTCTGTCAGGGTTACAGGACCTCCAATTTATAAAATAGAAAAAGTCTGCAACCAAGAATAGTGATTTTTTGCCATGCCCCAGATGTGCAATCACAAAAATAAAGGGAGCAGGATGGGATATTAGACATCTGAGAAATTGAGCTGTAGCACTTCTAAGGCAGAAGAATGGATCATCATTCCTACCTCTTACAGAGCCAATCTCCTCCTCTTCGTCCATATTGTCCAATCTTCAGAATGTCACTACTATGGATGTGGAATTCCAAAGAGTGGAAATACTCCAGAATCTATGGTGAAATACCTTGGCAGGAAGATCTACTGGGAATTAGCTGTTACACTGAACACTCTGGCTTGTGCAGCCAACTATGTCTGAAAGAAAATCGGGAACCTGGACAGAGTATAATACTAGAACCACTTTTTCAGTATCTTAGTCTTGTGTCCTCTGTGCTTATCTTTAAACCATACCAGCTTTCCTAGGAATGCTATGTTTTCATCTGAACTTGAAAAACACTTTTGGCCTTTTCCTATGAACCTAGAATTAGTTCATAGGACCTAATCACTTGGTTAAATTGGGTGGCTAAAGAAATAAACCTTAAACCTTAGCCACTGATAATACATTTTTGCTTATCTTTATTTAGATTGGACTGGCATTTTTGTGTCCCGATTTCAACTCTGAATGCATCTACACATTCATGAACTATGAACAATTTTACTAAAGCTCTGCAGGCTAGGAGAAGGTCTGCAGGCTAGGACAAGTACTAACTTATCAAAATTATACAGATTTGTCTTGCATTACCATTATATTCCTTGTTTTGTGTCAATTAGATTGGCACTATAATAGAGGGACAATGAGTTAACCTACTGTATTTTTTCTGCCCTTCCTCCAGTGAATTTGGGATAATGTAAATAGTAATTTCACCATCTTCCAGTTTATTCTCACAATATCCTTGTGAAGCAGACTAGGCTGAAAAACAGTGATTGGTCCAAACAATCTTCTTCTGCTATGGTATTCAAACAATTATTCACCCTCTAGCAAAGTGCTAAGGCACCCTGGAAAGGTGATGATTAATAACAATTGCATTTATAAAACCTCAGGATTCCTGTAGCCCCAATTATAACCAAGCATGCTTTTTGGACTATGCAAGTTGCAGTTGTTTAAATCTAAACTGGAACTGCAGCGAGGAAGGGCCAGTGGTGGGTTGCAAATCCCATTGCTACCGGTTCGCTTGTGGGTGCTCATGCACAGAAGTTTCTGTGCATGCGCAAAGCGTCCGGGCAGATGGGCAGAGCCTCCTGCTGCTGCTACCGGTTCACCCGATCCGGGGCGAACCGGTAGTAACCCACCACTGGGAAGGACACATTGTTGAAAGCTCATCAGAGCCTATTAGAAAGAACTAAATTGGGACTGAATTTCCTGCCTTTCATCTGAGTAAGGAACAAAGGCAGAGCCGTTATCTATCTCCTTTAAAGTAACATGCAATTTGACTTCAGGAAACCACTCCTTTTGCTTTGAGGATTTCACCAGATAATAACTATCATTTTTTTCACTCTTTTCACATACAAAGGAATAGGAAAATTAGTAATGAAAATGCCGAAAGGTGGAGCTGAAGTTTTCCTGGGAGCAGAAGGCTTCAGGCTGTCCTTTTACATAATTTGTACTAATGCGCCCCCACCACTCCCGTCTCATCCATTTCACTTTCTTTTCAAACTGTGTACTGCTCACCGTTGTACTGGATTGAGTTGCTTCAAATATTATTAATAAAGTCTTGGCAGCTAGTGAAGGGAGTGCTGTGCCAAAATTGTATTCTGCATTTTAACTCTTTTCTTTCAAAAGGGATTTGGGGGCGGGGGGGAAGAAATGCTTTTCATTGTTTTCTCCAACGGAAAACAACATTTCCTGAAATATCATGGAAAAAGTGGAAGATTCTTGCAGCTCTTTCAGTTAGGAGATGGCCAAGGAATGAAGGCAGATATTTTGTCTCTCTCATTGTGGAACCGCTCTACAGCAATCTTCATCTCTCTCGCTTCCCGTACTTCAATTACATTACAAGAGAGGCAACCACAAAAGAAGTTCTCACACGAGGCTTCTACTCATTAGACAGCCAGAAAGGCTGCAGAGGTGAGGACTAAAATGAAAGACAAATCGGACAGAACAGCAGCATTTCCACCACCTCGTATTAAAGCACAAAACCACAACAAAAATACATTCAGAAGAAAACCTCAGAATGTAAAACAGAAACAGAAACTTAATTCATGAGGGAAGGAAAGCTCAAGAATTGGACAGGTTTCAGCCCAGACCAAGGGCAGAACGAGAGTCATTAAAATGGTAGTAGACATCTGACTATAGATTTTTTGACTAGATTTATAGACTTTTGGTGTGGACCAGGAAAAAAAATGAAATTATGATGTATGGTTTGGGTAATTGGAAAAAATAGATTATAGAAAAAATATATTTATCATGTAATCCTAGACTAAGAGGTTAATTTACATCAGTGGTTCCCAACCTTTTCTTGTTTGAGGCACAACCTTTTCTTGTTTGAGGCACCCTTGGAAAGCCTTTCAAAAGTTCCCGGCACCCTTATAAGAAAATAGATATTTAAAATATTACTAAAACTCCAATTTAAAATCAACTATTTATGCCAGTCCTGCTTGAATGAATAGATATGTTTGTAGCACACGACGAAAGGTCCGAAGAACAGGCACTTGATGTAAGCCAGGGGAGTTCGTTCCAGGCGTGGGTGCTCATGCACAGAAGTTTCTGTGCATGCGCAAAGCGTCCGGGCAGATGGGCAGAGCCTCCTGCTGCTGCTACCGGTTTATTTTATTTTATTTTATTTTATTTTATTTTATTTTATTTTATTTTATTTTATTTTATTTTATTTTATTTTATTTTATTTTATTTTATTTTATTTTATTTTATTTATTTCGGGGAACAAAAAGGCAGAAAAAGACAAAAAGTTGAGCTGGCTTGCAAGGTACATTCTACAGAAGATTCTTCATTCTTTTTATCCAGCGAAACCATCGATGGATGGGAATGTGCAGAGTCTGCCCTACCTTACCCCAGTTTGAAATATATATATATATATATTTTAAGATAACATCTTTGTTGTTGGCTAGTGACTGCAGATCTCACCTTGCTTGATGATCCTGAATCATTCAATGGACTAAACCAGGGGTCTCCAACCTTGGCAACTTTAAGCCTGGCGGACTTCAACTCCCAGAATTCCCCAGCCAGCAAAGCTAGCTGGGGAATTCTGGGAGCTGAAATCTCATGGAAAAAGTGGAAGATTCTTGCAGCTCTTTCAGTTAGGAGATGGCCAAGGAATGAAGGCAGATATTTTGTCTCTCTCATTGTGGAACCGCTCTACAGCAATCTTCATCTCTCGCTTCCCGTACTTCAATTACATTACAAGAGAGGCAACCACAAAAGAAGTTCTCACACGAGGCTTCTACTCATTAGACAGCCAGAAAGGCTGCAGAGGTGAGGACTAAAATGAAAGACAAATCGGACAGAACAGCAGCATTTCCACCACCTCGTATTAAAGCACAAAACCACAACAAAAATACATTCAGAAGAAAACCTCAGAATGTAAAACAGAAACAGAAACTTAATTCATGAGGGAAGGAAAGCTCAAGAATTGGACAGGTTTCAGCCCAGACCAAGGGCAGAACGAGAGTCATTAAAATGGTAGTAGACGTCTGACTATAGATTTTTTGACTAGATTTATAGACTTTTGGTGTGGACCAGGAAAAAAAATGAAATTATGATGTATGGTTTGGGTAATTGGAAAAAATAGATTATAGAAAAAATATATTTATCATGTAATCCTAGACTAAGAGGTTAATTTACATCAGTGGTTCCCAACCTTTTCTTGTTTGGGGCACAACCTTTTCTTGTTTGAGGCACAACCTTTTCTTGTTTGAGGCACAACCTTTTCTTGTTTGAGGCACAACCTTTTCTTGTTTGAGGCACAACCTTTTCTTGTTTGAGGCACAACCTTTTCTTGTTTGAGGCACAACCTTTTCTTGTTTGAGGCACAACCTTTTCTTGTTTGAGGCACAACCTTTTCTTGTTTGAGGCACAACCTTTTCTTGTTTGAGGCACAACCTTTTCTTGTTTGAGGCACAACCTTTTTCTTTTCCCCTGTATTCTAAATAATCATTATTGTAAGCATTTATCTTTCTTTTTCAAAGCTGCAATAAAGTTATATGAAAAAAATTCTAAAAAGGAAATAAAGTCTTTCTTCACTAGAAACAAGCTAAACCTCAGCTATTATTTCCTACAAACCAGAAATCTTTGATTTCCTGTGTTGCATTTGATAAGCTTCAGTATTAGAGACACAAACCTCTTACAACCTCTGTGCAATAAGGCACAAATCTGTCTGTGTACTTGACACAGGAGGAGAGCCTGAGACCACATGTGAGTGTGTATGTGTATGTCTCTCTCTCTGTGTGTATATACATACCTCAGAAGGGAGGCAGGGGAAGTAACCTCAGATTAAACAATCAGCAAAGAGAAGATAGAGGGGACATGCAATGCATTCTTAACCCTAACTATATTCTACTGCCTCCTTGTAACCAAGAAGTCATGAGAAGGTACAGAAACAATGTTTTTGAATCTATACCTCTAGCAATATGGAAAGCAAAGCTGCCACGCCCCATTCTATCCTACCACAAAACTACTGATGAGTCAGTAGAATATATTCTTGGTTTTCTTGTGGTTATTCTTGTTGAAAAGTTAGTTTGTACAGGCTTCCAAATACCTCTTTCAAACGTCGTTTTTATTTTATTCATTTCGGGGAACAAAAAGGCAGAAAAAGACAAAAAGTTGAGCTGGCTTGCAAGGTACATTCTACAGAAGATTCTTCATTCTTTTTATCCAGCGAAACCATCGATGGACGGGAATGCGCAGAGTCTGCCCTACCTTACCCCAGTTTGAAATATATATATATATTTTAAGATAGCATCCTTGTTGTTGGCTAGTGACTGCAGATCTCACCATGCTTGATGATCCTGAATCATTCAGTGGACTAAACCAGGGGTCTCCAACCTTGGCAACTTTAAGCCTGGCAGACTTCAACTCCCAGAATTCCCCAGCCAGCAAAGCTAGCTGGGGAATTCTGGGAGTTGAAATCTACCAGGCTTAAAGTTGCCAAGATTGGAGACCCTTGGACTAAACACCTCTTCCCTGTCCAAACGTCTATGCTTTTATCTGTCCCAGCTAAGCCTGAAAGCAGCCAGCACAGTCCAGGGAGCAGCTTGCAGTTTTAATCCTAAACAGCTAAAGGCCACGTTTTTCATAGTTAAAGGTGCCAGCAATTAAAATGTTTCCTAGGGGACATGTTTGTCCACACAGTGAGTGCATTTACTGAGAAAGTCATCTTGCAAGCGGAAAGAGAAGGCTTGGCTCCCTGCCCAAACATTGTTTGAAGGATTCCTGGCTGCTGAATGAAGAGCAGCCTCTTCCCATCCAAGGAGCCCATTCTTCCTGCACACCTGCACAAAGGCAACAACTTCTCTCCTCTGCAAGTAGCTGCAGGGGGTCAAAGGTGGCCAGCACTTTGCTTTCAAAAACCCAGCTAGTGTAGTTTGTGGACTCTGAAGCATTTTTAATGTGAATGTATACATGTGTCTGTGTCTACTAATGCATATGTGTATAAGACCCCATTCAGGTATGTATAGGGTAAAAGTAATATTTTGCTTCGTTTCCTTAACACAAACATCTCTTAATGCAACAAAGGGAATTCAACTTACAGAGGCAGATTCTGATGAGTCCTCTTCCTCACCTTCCTCTCTATTGTCTTCAATTTCCTCCATCACTTCAGCCTTTGCCTCTGCCACGAGCTCACGTAAGGCTTTATTACTGGTGACCTTGCTGACAAAAGGATGCTAAAAAAAAATCAAGTTCATGATTACCAAACTAGCCTAATTCTCTTGCAAATCAAGAGCAAGACAAAGCGAATGTAGAGGCCTTGTCAGCTACTTCCCCCTTCCTTTGCTACTCAAATATTCATGTTCAATACAGACAGTCCTCCAACCTATGATCACAATTGAGCCCAACATTTCTGTTGTCAAGGGAGACATTGGTTAAGTGAGTTTTGCCCCATTTTATGACTTTTCTTGCCACAGTTGCTAAGTGAATCATCGCAGATGATAATTTAGTAATGTGGTTGTTAAGTGAATCTCGTTGGTTTTGCTTGTCAAAAGTGGCAAAAGGATTAGGGACAGAGCAATGGTCGTAAGTATGAACTAATTGCCGAGCATCTGAATTTTGATCACGTGATCATGGGGATGCTGCAAAGGTTGCACGTGTGAAAAATGGTCATGTCCCTTTTTTCAGTGCCGTTGTAACTCTGAACAGTCACTAAGTGAACCGTTGTAAGTTGAGGATCACCTGTACAATGTATTGATCATGAGTTACAGGCAATAATATTGCAATCTCTAACTTTAAAATAAATAGTCATAAATCAGTTTCTGCATTACTGGGGCCAAAACATTTCCAGAAAATGTTAGGAGCTAGAAGTATATTTAGTTGTCAGTCTTTTTACATAGTCAGACTGGTTTCTTTCACAGTTGTGGCATTTGTGTGCTTCCAAGCAGCTGTTCTACACAAGCACATACTCTCTTTGACAGTGAAACACTGAAGCTGGAAAATTGTACAGATAAGGCAAAGAGAAAACAGGAAAAGACATAAGGGCTAGCTGCCTCTTACAACTTTAGCAAAACATGTTTCTATTGCTTAAAAAGTGCAACTGTGAGCTGGAATTTTAAAACACTCTGCTTAAAATTGAGCACTGTTGCTATGAGGTAAGACAAAATTATGCACTCAGGTATGACATTCAATCTGTGGGAGTTCAGTCAGTATCACTATTCCTGTCTATAGAAGCATCATGCATAAAACTGCATTCCTATGAGCAACTAAGGAGCTGAAATATACAGAATGTTATGTTAGCTGTCCCTCCATCACAGATGAACAGGTAAGAGGAACTACCTAATCATGTGCAGTATATACACTGACTTACCTGGAAAAACCCAGTGAAGATCACTTACTTTAGAATTTACATAAAAGAATTATACTTATTTACATAAAAGAATCACACTGTTACCTTGCAACGTTGGCATTACATGTGTAATCTTAACTCCTCTTTTAGAAGTACACTTCCTCTAACCTCACAGGAAGAGAACAATCTCACCAAGCAAACTTCAAAGCAGCCTTCAAAGTTTTACTAATTTTTTATTATTACATTTATATGGCCACCCATGTTCACTTACATGTGATTCTGAGAGGCATACCCAGTTAAAACACCATTAAAATCTAGTAAATATACTAAAAACAATTAAAAGCTATATTTAAAGATTAAAATTTAAAGGCAATATTAAAATATTTTAAAATTATTTTTTAAAAAGGTAAAATTTAAAAAATTCAGAGCTTTCCACAATAGATATTATTATCATTTTCTTTTTGTTAATTATGTTGACATAGTTTGGTTTTCACTGTTCTGCCAATAATCAAATTAATAATAATCAAATTAAAATTCCTCCCTCCACCAAAATAGGTCATTCCCCCCACCCCCGAAAGTCGAAGTTAGCAGTAGCAAACAAAAATTGCATTACTGTTCAATGCTGGACCAAAAGTTAAACTGTATAGAATAGCCTTCCCCAACCTGGATGTCCCCTCCCCCATGTGTGGAATAAGTACCATAATTCTCAGAAGTGTACAATGGTTTCAGAAGTACAAGGGAGATTGTACTAGATGGCTCAGAAAGCAGAACTACACAAATGGCAGAGTTCTTTGTCCCATGAGGGACAAAATTCCTACATAATTAGAATCTAAACTTCAGCAACCATCCAAGTTTTCTCTATATTAATAACCGAGGGGGAAATCTGTACTCCAACCAGGGAATGAGTGTGGATTTATGAGCCTTTTGCAGTGTCAACGTGTGTGACTCACTTGAGATGCTATACTTACTTCCAGTAATTGTGTGGCAGTTGGCCGGGTCTCAGGGTTTTTGTCAAGTGCAGTCTTCAGAAAATCTCTGAATGCTGGAGACCTTTATGAACAAACACACACACATTTAAAAAACATTGGGAGAAAGAAAACCAGGACATCCTAGCCTGGATACACACTACACAGTTTACAAATTGAAATTGGTGCTTTTCAGCGGGAAGAAACACAAAGCAGCACAATTTTTTATATATTTAATAATAATAGTAAAAAACAACAACGTGCCCTTGATTAATTGCAGATCTACCACTGTTTTGCAACCCAGATAGCTGTTCAGAAGCAAGTTACATGCTGTCATTCTGTTCCCAATTCATGCCAAAGACCAAATGTTAGCAAGCTCACACAGGGACAAATGTCTGCCTGAGTTTAAATTAATACAAAGCCTTCTGTCAGACACCTGATTGTACCCTCCTCCTTTCCTGCACCCCTTTCTCTGTGCCGGCTGCCATGTAAGAGTGCCGGTTTCTACATATTATCACAGCAAATGTTTCACATATGGCTACCGCTGCCCAGTGATTTTCTAGCCAGAAAAATTATACTGTCCTATTACCCTATGCAAAAGATTCAGAGAGTGTTGCTGTTTTCTATTCCTCTTGTCATCTAGGAAGCCTAACTAGATGACTTTCTAATAAACATTTCATGTCCTGGAAGAGGCCAAAAGAAACTTCAGAAAGTAAAAATACAAAGTTGCACTGATTGGATATTTGCTGGGGACTGTGCTGTGCATTAAAAATATCATCATAAATCACATTTCAAATTTTCACAGAAACAGAGAAAGCTACATTGCACCAGTCAAGCTACAGGTAGACCTCAGTTAAAAGCAGCAATCAGGGCTGGATTTGCTGTTGCTAAGCAATGCGGTCATACAATGTGATGTCACATGACTATGCTGTTTAGTGCAGGGGTCTCCAACCTTGGTCCCTTTAAGACTTGTGGACTTCAACTCCCAGAGTTCCTCAGCCAGCTTTGCTGGCTGAGGGACTCTGGGAGTTGAAGTCCACAAGTCTTAAAGGGACCAAGGTTGGAGACCCCTGGTTTAGTGACAACAATTTCTGCACTCCAGTTCTTCACTTTATTAAGAGCATTAGTGAGGGCATCACACAATTACCATTTGTGACTTCTTGTTGGTTTCCCCCAGCAGACTTTCCTTGTTGGAAGCCACCAATGAAAGTTGCAAATGATAACCACATGACCACAAGATGCTGCTATCCATAACTGTGAAGTTGCATCAAGTGCTCAGATAGCAATCGTGTGACTGGGGATGCTCAGTGATGGCCAGAACGGTGAGGACCAGTCATAAGTACTACTTGTTCAGTGCCATCACAGGTTTGAACAGTTGCTGAAGAAGTAGTTGTTAAGCAAGGATACCTGCATTTGTCTTAGAATGGAGGGAAATTTTCCTGCCCCTTATTATTATACGCATTATAAATGGGAAAGTCAGGGAGAGAACCTAGTATCTTCTTATTACAATGAATGTACTTGAGTACTAAGCTATTATCTTTGTTTACATCTTGGATGCTGCAGAAAAATGTGGTACTATATAGTCCTAAGGGAGGAAAGACTGTATTTTAAGAATTTGGAAAATGAAATATTCTGCAAAACAGCACACTGCAATACATATAAATAAGAAATGGAAAATAGAAAAAAATAGAAAATAGAAAAAAACTAAGGACAATGATAGTGGGAGTTGTAGTCCAAAACATCTAGAGAACATCAGGTTGAGAAAGGCTGCTCTAAGGAATTCAAGGTATACTTTTTGAGGTAGCCCAGAATCAGACACCAAAATCATGAATACTAAAACAGCTTTTATTATAGGGTTACAGTAACAGAATCTTGTAAATTCCATTCCTGCTTTGGGTGGAGATTTATCTGACTATTGTCTTGGCTGGAACTCTTCTTCCCTCAAGGTTATTTTCACAGCCCACTCTATCAAGTAACACCTTTACATACACGTTTTAGGAACATATGCTAAGAAGACAAAACTCTTTGCCCAACATTACCTAGTTTTGAGGTATAAGTGGAGATTTGTGTATAAACAAATCAGAATTTAGTACTAACAATCACCAAGATGAGTGATACCTCAATGTTATGCTTGCTAGACATTGCTGGAATAATACTTTCCATCAGCTGCAAAACTCATGGTCAATAGTGAAGAGGGCAGAAGTTATAGCTAACCTGGAGATTACCATAGGGAATCTTAATCAAGACTAGGGATGCATAATCCTTTTGTTGGAAACATTTCAAGTGATGCCCCCAAGGGCTGTGCTTGACAAACTGGGAAGAGCAAAATCTAATTAAAATTACTTTAAGTGACTTAATTAAATGCAGTTAAGATGATTACTCAGCATGTTTTTAATTATTTCCCTTTTCTGTCAGATTAAATATTACAATTTAGTGGCAAGTTATAGAGTAGTCCTGAGGGATGCATTTAAAGCATTACAGCTTCGAGTAAGGGCTTGGTGCCTTAGGCGGTGTGTTTCTGAACTAGTCCAAGGTTATTAAAATAATAAGAAAAATATTTCCTTTCCTCTGGTTATTCCTCCTTGAGAACTTTTTTATTAAATGAGTCCCCATTGGCAATGGCAATATTTTATAGCAGCTGGGAAACCTTAATAATTAGCCATGCTGGCTGAGGCTGATGGTAGGTAGAATTCAGCAACAGGTAGAAAGGTTCCGCTTTTCAAATTCAACTTCTCAGCTCTTTCTACCATGATTATTCCAATTGCTACAGATTTATTTTGTCTACTTACAAAGTAAGGCGATTAATGTAATAAAATATTTCCTATATTGTGGCTTAGTGGCTAAGATGCTGAGCTTGTCGATCAAAAGGTCGGCAGATCAGCGGTTCAAATCCCTAGTGCCGCATAACAGGTTGAGCTCTCGTTATTTGTCCCAGCTTCTGCCAACCTAGCAGTTCAAAAGCACGTAAAAAAATGCAAGTAGAAAAATAGAGACCACCTTTGGTGAGAAGGTAACAGCACTCTGTGTGCCTTTGACATTTAGTCATACCAGCCGCATGACCATGGAGACGTCTTCGGACAGCGCTGGCTCCTTGGCTTTGAAACGGAGATGAGCACCACCCCCTAGAGTCTGGAACGACTAGCACATATGTGCGAGGGGAACCTTTACCTTCACCTATGTGAAAATGACCTTGAAGGAGAGCAGAAGAGATTCTGCTTAGGAAATGATCAGAGAAGAGGAGGAATCCCATTGAGTTTGATAGTCAGAGTAAGAAATTTAGAAAAGACCTGCCCTAATTGATTAGGCAGTTAAAAGTGGTGATAGGAGATTTGAATCTTCACCCTTGCAAGATTCTATGAATGTAGCCTTACAATAATGTACAATTAGCTCATCCAGTCATATTTCCTGTTTTGTTTCCCAGGGAATATTGACAATTATTGTTAGTAAACATGGGAGGGAGAGAAGACCACGATACTTCTTGTAGGTATTCATAATTGTTAATGAACAAGAAAAAACAAAACTTCTCACCACTTTGATGGATAATTAAGAGTCGGAGGATCAGATTTGGCTATTTTCAGTAAGACCCTCATAGGGTTCAGCTCATGATGAGGTGGCTCTATTTGTGCCATTTCTATGAGTGTTATGCCCAAGGACCAGATGTCAGCCTTATAATCATAAGGGGTGTCTTTCATAGTCTCACACATCACTACTTCAGGGGCCATCCTAAAAAACAACAACAAAGAAAGAAGAGTGAAATTCTACTATAAATTCATTTTCACTGAAAGTTAACAACAACAACAACAACAACAACAACAACAGAGTTGGAAGGGACCTTGGAGGTCTTCTAGTCCAACCCCCTGCCGAGGCAGGAAACCCTAAGAACCAGATCTTGTTTTAAGCTAAACTCTATATATTCAACTAGTCTAGGTTTAGAATTGACCATAAGCCATAAAAGTATAACTTTGCAATTAAACTTTGAATGAAATATGAAAATTCATCCCTTCTGTGCTCAGAATCAACTAGCCAGCATTACAAACTCCTTGAATCTCATTGTCTTTGGTAATACCATTGAATATAACATAGAAATGCATCCTCTACTGAAATTAATAGATAGCAAAACTGGTTAACCTCTTTAGGCCACATCCAGCCCACATATACACTCCCGGTCATTCATCTCTCCATTCTCAATTGGCCACAGAAGGCAAGCAGTCGGCTAATGACATCTGGCCTACATACTGTTTGAAACGGCAAATTAAATGTACACTGATTGCGTCCCCTTAATGATGATGTAGCTGATTTAGCGATTAAATTCTTGGAGTGAATAGTTGTTTTTATATCCTTGGAATTGCTTCAAAAGGACATTCCACCAAATTTGGATGGAGGGGGGTTGAGAAAAAGACAGAACAGCCCAAATTCCATCAATATCTCATTCCAGATACAGGCTGTACTTTCTTCACTGCCCTAAGAGAGGCAATGATTCAAATGACAGAATATTGTTGCAGCTGACAGTTTTTATTCCTTCCATATTTTTCCCTCCACCTCCAAGGAGAAAATTCCTGAAACACACAAACTCATTAAAAATACCCACACAAATATTAAATGCAGCACTGCTTTCTAGGGTGATATACTCTTTTTATATTTTACATTCATTTAAAATACATACAAATGGGACATTGCACTAATTAAGATCAAGATATCAGTCACACAGCACAGAGACAAATATATCTGAACACACAGGGCATACTTTAAAATACAGCCTCATAATAAGTAACTACAACACCGTATGTTGATTAGGACATAACATCTCCCCTTCCCTCCCAATGAAATTTGGCAGCGATTTCTTTAAAGGTCATGCTACTGAAATAATCCTCTTACCAGTATGGTGTGCCAATGAAAGAATCCCTCTTCTGCACAGTCTTCATGTTTTTGGCTGATACTCCAAAATCGGCTGAAAAGAGTTGAAATCACATTCAATTCTTTAATGAATGTTTTGGGTTGCAGTGAAAAGGGCAACCTTTAATTATAACCCTCCTCGGTTTATTTCTCAAAGCAAGCATACAGAAGACCAATAGAAACTTTAATCTGGATGGACACCAAGGATTTTCTGCATTTTATTGTACTACAATTCCCAAATTTGGGGATTGGCTCTACCCATATCTAGCCTATACTAATGATCTGAAACATGTTAAAAATATAAAAAGAATGATAGTCAAATAATGGAATCTATATCCACAAAACATATTATTGCTAAATATTTTTTTCTTAAAACAGACTACTTCAACGTAAGTATCTGAGAAGGATGTGAAAAGTAACTTAGGATTCTGATTAACTTGCTTTTTTTAGATAACCATAATTATAGGGATGGTAAAGAAAACACTTTTAAATCTATCATCAAGTTAGAGCAGAATTTTGCTTTACTATAAGAGGGAAACAATTCACTGTCAGGGACTTCACCCCCATCCTAACACACAATTCATGGCTTTGCTATTTAAATTCAATTTCCTACAGTAATTTACAGTTCCATTTTACGTAAGTATTATTTCCACCTCTTCCCAGAAATTTCCACTAGAAAGATGATACAAAGCAAGACATGTGAGCCTTCTCATCTCTCCACATCAGCAAATAAAATTCTCCACTGATATAGAAATGATGCCAATTCTCATGAAACTCAAAAAGAATAGCAAGCATTGATTTATACACAAGCCCTCACAGAACAATAAGAAAAATGTTGAATTCTGAGTAGCTTTCAGTGTCTCCTTACATTCCTACACCTACTACTTCTGCTTTTATTAGTCTTTTTAATGAGCCTAATTTCTTTTTCAACTTGTGAGCAGGACTTTTTATTATACAATTCTGGATTTTATAACCGCTGTTCCACAGAATTCACATGCTGTTAAATTATGTTCTGGCAGAACTGGACCTCTCATAATTCTACCCTGAATAGACTAAGATGGGACAAGCATGAAGATGAATATATGGTGACGATGGGAAGACAGCATGAGAGGGAAGACCACAATTAAAAGTAATGAAAGGGCGCCATGCGTAATGCAAAATTTAAATTTCTCTTCTGCTCCTGAAAAGATAAATGCTGATTTATTGAGGTATATGATTATATAGCATTGTCTTCTAAATACCTGCCCAACACAACCTGTTCTGCAAACAGGTTTTATTTAGAGTTAATCAATTATCAAAACATTCTGCTTATAAAGAGAATCTGTGAAATGAGTTCTAAATGAAAGCATCCAATCCCAAGGAACCATTTCTAGACAATTAAGAGTTGGGATAGCGAATAAAAATCCTAAGAGTCTAACAAGAACATTAGAACAACAGCTATCCTTATGTGGCAGCATGGAAAAGGTTGGCCTTTTGGACAAAGAAATACTGTCTAAGCCAGTAAGAGAAGAAAATTCTTTGGTGGTTGTGTCTTTCTCACTGTAGCCAATGTTACATTCCACAAAGTTCACAAAATGACAAAGTTGTTGAACTGACTCCCCCCCCCTACACACACACACACACACACACACACACATGCACACACACATACCACTTTTTGGAAGGGGATGGAGGAGAGAGATCAGCAGCAAACACTAAAGTTCTGAAGATGAAGCTAAGAAACTAGAAACTATGACTATGTCTCTTTCCCATATAAAACCTCAGTTAAAAAATTGATCATTTTCTTTTTAAAAATGTTCATCAATTTATATCTGCTTGCATTATCCTACAATTCTGTTGATTCTCTCTACACCATTTATGAACATGCTTGAAAGCATTAGGCTCAATACAATCCATAAAGGGTTCCGTTCAGAAATCACCTTTCAATTGTGATCCATTTATTCTTATGCCATGATTTATGTTCTTACATAAAGTCTCTATCCTTGCTCCCTGAGACATCCTCAGATGTAGAAAACAGATCTTAAAACGTTGCCTTTCTTCCTTTCCTAGAAGATTTGTAATTTCAATATGAGTTCTTTTTTTAAAAAAAGTTCTGTATGGATACCATCTGGTGCCAGAGAGCAGTTCCATGTTCATTTTGCTCATGAAGTCTGAACTCACTGTAAATTTCATTTACATTATCTGTTGTTATATGGATTATAAAACGCTGTAAATCCCCAAGAGGCAACTAATCTATACTCTTAAGTCTGAAGTAGGAACAAGAATTTTATTTGCATTGTTTTTGACTTCATGGGGCCTCTCTCTGGCAGCTTTTGGCCCCATGACTGAATATATTTAGTTTTCTTTGTTCGGAGAAATACATTTCCAGTTAAAATATTTTCGCATTTCGTCATGGCTAATAACATGACAAAGGCCCACCAAGGCTGCAATCCAATGCATGCTTTTTCAGGAGGGAGTTCCATTAAATAGAGGGACTTCTTTCTAAATACAAGACTGTACATTAAAAACTTATTGAAAGGAAATTCAGATATCTGGTCAATAATAAAAGCTGCTGGATTACATTCAGCAAATTCTTCTTTTCCAATCCAAAAAATTTTGATAGGTGAAAAAGGCTGGAGGAAGACCAATCTAACAAAAGATAATAATCTAACAGCTAAATGTGCCTAGTTGACTGATTGCTATTTTCACAACAAAATAGTCACAACTGTTAAATATAAGCCCTTCTCTACTTTTCATACTTGTGGAATACAAGAACATATCTTTTGGCATAACAACTATTTCTCACTGAAGAGGTAAGTATATGTCTCACCAAGTTTAATATCTCCATCTAGGGTTAGCAACACATTGCCTGCCTTCAAGTCTCGATGGATAATCTTCTTGCCATGCAGATAGTTGAGGGCCTCCAGCATCTGGCGACAAACCACCTGGATCTGGGATTCAGTCAGGCCTCGATCCAGCTCTATAAAACAGTTGGAAAAACTCTTTCAGTTATTCTTTTTAACATTGTCCATGGGGTCGCGATGAGTTGGACATGACTTCGCGACTAACAACATGACTTAGGACCACAATTGAGCCCAAAATTTCTGTTGCTAGGTGAGAAATTTGTTAAGCAAGTTTTGCCCCATGTTATGACCTTCCTTGACACAGTTGTTAGGTGAATCCCTGCAGTTGTTCAGTTAGTAACATGATTGTTAAGTGAAGCTGGCTTCCCCACTAACTTTGCTTGTCAGAAGTTCACAAGAGGTCATCACATGACCTGGGACACTATAACTATCAGAAATATGAGTCAGTTGCCAAGTATCTGAATTTTGATTATGTGACCAGGGGAATGCTGCAACAGTCAAGTTTGAAAAATGGTCATAAGTCACTTTTTTCAGTGCTGTTGTAACTTCAAACTGTCACTAAGCAACCTGTTGTAAGTCAAAGACTACCTGTAAATGTTTTGAGGATCATGGCCTGTTTCCTCTTAAATATAGCTAACTCATGTTAATATGTAAAATCTATCACCCATGCTAAATACAGCTTTAAAAAATTCAATTTCATTTTTAGAATCTGGAGTTTACAATATTCAGGCCTAAAGTAATTAGAGCAAAATCAGGTTTAAAGTGTAAAAATTCAAATGCCATTGTTACCGAAAAAATTAAGATACTTTATAAAAGTGTGCATTTGTCACACACATTAACAGCTCCCCCCTTTTTCCCCACTGGAGGGATGCTGAATCCAGCCCAGTCTGGCTGAGGCTATCATGAGGCAATTCAAAAGGATATCTGGTCCCATATAGCAAGAACAACATTTTTAAAAATCTCTTGTTTTACCTCAGGTAAAAACAAGAGATCAAAAAACTCACACCTCATCTTTTGTTTTTTCTTCAAAGCAAGAAAACGGTGAGCTGAATATGGAAGGGACAGTATAGATCTATATGATTTTCTGGTTGCTCTAGTGAAATTTCTCTTCACTTTCTAGCAAAACTTCCATCAGCATCTGGAACAGGGAAATCAGTTGGAAAACCGATGCAGTCTCCCTGATAGTCTGGCAACAAAATAGGTTAAAGTTTTAGTGTCATGGAGGAATAGTTTGGAAAATCCATTGGAGGATTATTCTGTATTGTGGTATGTGTTTGTGTGTTATCTGTTTTGTGATTCCTAGCTTGGAGGATAGCCTGCAGCCCATATTAAGGCCTCTGGAATGACAAGGATAACAAACAGATAAGTGCTTAGCCATCCATTAGCATCCAAAAAGAGTTAGGCTGTGCAGCTATTTCAAGCTGAAAGAAATCTATTCTGTCAAGGGCCTCCTAAAAGTGATTGTCTACTCAATCCCTTGGTCAAATTCATAACCATAGATCTTGCTGGTCTTCTGAACCATCACAGCAGGAATGGGTATAAGAGGTACTAAGTGAAAGTCAGTCTTCTTTCTACAGGCAACATAAACTTTAGAAAATGCAATTTCCTGCTGACTTGATATATTTTTTGTAATTGATTTTTAGAGCGCTGCTGTTTTTTCAAACATTTGTACAGACTTTATTTCTTTAAAAGATTCATATGGCTGCCCAACTTGCAAACACCAACTCTTTCTTTTTAAAGGTAAAGGTTCCCATCACACATATGTGCTAGTTGTTCCCGACTCTAGGGGGCGGTGCACATCTCCGTTTCAAAGCCAAAGAGCCAGCGCTGTTCGAAGGCGCACGGAATGTTGTTACCTTCCCACCAAAGGTGGTCCCTATTTTTTCTACTTGCATTTTTTATGCGCTTTCAAACTGCTAGGTTGGCAGAAGCTGGGACAAGTAATGGGAGCTCACCCCGTTACGCGGCACTAGGGAGTCAAACCGCTGAACTGCCGACCTTTTGATCGACAACCTCAGTGTCTTAGCCACTTTCTTACATGGGTTAAAAACATAGAATCTAAGAATCACAAAACAGTCAACACACAAACACATACCACAATACAAAATAATCAAGGCCAATCTCATATATGCCAAATTCCAAAAGCTTTGTAAGATAGGCCTATCCAAAACTCTGGCCCACTGCCCAGGAAGGGGAAAAAAAACACCCAGGCCTTAAGGCTGAAAGCCAACAGGGCTGTTTAGCATACCACGAGATGCCTGTTCATTGGAGGAAGAGATAAGGATATTTATATGCATAAATATATTATTCTCCAAGGCACAATTATTACAGATGACTAATAATAAAGCCTTGACTCACAGTTATTGTAATAGAAATTAGTTTCCTTATTTTTTATTTTATTTTATTTTTGCTAAAATGTAATAGATAAGACATTTAAGAATATTCCCTATCTTTGCACTAAGTAGCATGGCCCCATATGAATGTCAAATCGGGCTAATCCAAGAGGGAGCGGTTAAGTAGGACAGCCAGTTTTTCAGCAGCAAAATATCTTAAATAAAGGAAAAAAAGCTCCCATTTTAGCGCTGGTTTCTTTTTGCCCACTTCCAGTAGAGATGTTGGATTCATTTAAAGGGCAGACATGCTTGAAGGGATAGGGGGAATGTTCCCTTTGTCAGCATTATATTTCTTCAAAATGTTTCCAGAGATAGCAACACTTGGTTCTGAGAGAGTTTTTTGGGATTTCAAGTCCTCTCCAAGCTGAAGTTGTCTACAAGGTTTGCAGTGACCAAAGGAGAGGCTCATCATGAAACTAAAGGGCACAGTTGGGATTCATTGCCCATGATCAGAATCAGTGTTGTATAGTGCTTAATTGCATATTTAAGTTTTCCCCTCTTTCTTTAAATCAGGGGTCCTCAAGCTTTTTAAACAGGGGGCCAATTCACGGTCCCTCAGACTGTTGGGGGCCTGGACCGACTGGGTGGCGGTGGCTAGGCGATCATGTGACTGGGTGGGTGTGGTCAATTTAACAGTCCATTAAACAATGCACACAAATTAAACTTTAATTTGTTTTGCTCCTGGGGGTGCTTTGTTTGCTTTTGTTTGCATGTTGCTCTTTTGGTCGACTTCTTTTTACTAGACTGTTTTTTCAGTTGTTTAGGAGTCTAGTGATCCACTTCAGGAAACTCAGTTTTGCAGCAATTCTTCCCAGCCCCAAGGAGCTTACAATCAACAAGTCTGTCTCCTCTCCTCTCCTCTTCTCTTTTCTCTCTCTCCCCCTACTGTGTCTATGGCAGTCTATCTCTCTCTCTTTCACTCTGCCTATCTTCTGAGGGCAGGGGAGGTGAAAAACAGGCCCATTTTTCACCTCCCCCACCTCCAGAAACATTCTGCAAGCCAAAACTGGGCTAAAACAGCCTGTTTTTTTGGCCTCCCGAGATGTCTGTGTGCCCCATTTTTCACCTCCCCTGCCTCCAGAACATTTCTGCAGGCCAAAATAGTTGACCTTACCTTCCAGTTCCAGCCTGTGGGGCTCGTGAAAGTAAGTCCTGCACTCATCTGAAGGATGGGGGCTGGTGGTTAGGCAGGGAGATGTGGGCGGGGCAGCCTTGTGGTCCTGCATGGGCTGAATCAATGGCTTCGGTGGCCCGCATACGGCCTCTGGGTCGTAGTTTGAGGTCCCTTGCTTTAGCTCTTTAGATCTGCAACTTCTATGCCAAATTACCCCCAAGCAGGCAGAACTTCATTACCCCCTGCCTTAAAGCTGATCTTTTAGTTTTAATTCGAAATATTGCTTGACTCTTTCAGTTAGCTTTCCTCTAAAACAGCGGTTACCAACTGGTGGTCCGGGGACTACTGGTGGTCCGCAAGAAAATTTCTGTGGTCCGCAGAAAAATTATTTACATTTTTTATATTGCACTAAATCAGGGGTCCTCAAACTACAGCCCCTGGGCCAGATATGTGCAATGAACATTTGTGTTGCTGCAGAGAGTCTCCCCCTTTGGGGTCTTTTTGTGCGGATTGGAGGGGGGCAGAAATTCTGACTCAGGGTCTGCTTTGGCATCCTGATGCAGGGCTTTGGGCGAAGGCTGGATGGATGGAAGCGCCGGTGGTGGCAAAGAGCCAGAGGGCCTTCTTCCAGTGGGACTGCATCATGGCCTGGAACTGGCTGACCATCTCAGCCCGCTGAGCCTCCAGGTGCCAGTACCTGGCCTTGCACTCCCGCAGGTCTTCCCTCTGCTTGGAAAGCCTATGCTCGTAATCCTCAGCAAGGTGCTTCTGCTGAGCCTCCTTCTTGGTTGGATCCAATTTGAACTGCTTAGCTCCAACAACTGCTTCCTATTGGGGCCCTAAGGAGCCCAGGTGTGCAGGTGAGGAGAGGTTGGGAAGGGAAGGGCAAGTAGATGCCAGTGAGATGCCTCTCCACCTGAGTGACATCAAGTTGGCCATGACTACCCAGTCACATGACCACCTAGCCATGCCCACCCAACCGGTCATTAGGCAGATCCTATTAGTGATCTGTGGGATTTAAAATTATGAATTTAGTGGTCCCTGAGATCCAAAAAGTTGGTGACCCCTGTTCTAAAAGCACCTTTTCAGTCCTGGAGTTGGTTTGTGGAAAAAAAACATAAACCTATACAATTAAAATTCTGATGAACACAAAACTCTTTTCTTACCCACCAGGAAGATTATCACTATAGGTCACTTTGAAATATCAGCTGTAGCAAATTGAACCTCATCACTAGAAGAACTTTTTTTAAAAAAAATAGATTTGCTCTATCTTTTTTCACCATTGGCCACCTCTCACTCTGCATGATGAAGCCACAACTCCCAGACTGATCTCAAAAATAAAGCACAACATTCATAGGTTTGCCTGTTTTGTTGTATTTTAAGAAAAGCTGTGGAAATAAGCTTTCTTTATAATGGCATGTATCTTCCTACTACTGAATTTCCTGTATGATTATTGTCAGGGTATTATCGGAATAAGGGACATGGTGGCTCAGTGGCTAAGAAGCTGAGCTTGTTGATCGAAAGGTCAGCAGTTCAGTGGTTCGAATCCCTAGTGCCATGTAACAGGGTGAGCTCCCATTACTTGTCCCAGCTTCTGCCAACCTAGTAGTTCGAAAGCATGTTAAAAATGCAAGTAGAAAAATAGGGACCTTTGGTGGGAAGGTAACAGTGTTCCATGCACCTTTGGCATTTAGCTATGCCAGCCACATGACCATGGAGACATCTTTGGACACTGCTGGCTCTTCAGCTTTGAAACAGAGATGAGCACCGCCCTGGGAATGAGTAGCACATATGTGCGAGGCGAACCTTTACCTTACCTTATTATGGGAACGTTTTATGCACAAGCTGTAATAATCTACATGATATGGGATGATCTACTCTATAGGCAGAGATTATCAGCATACTCCAAAGGTTGACAATATGAAACTTCACTTACCTAGCATAGTAGCATCTACAGCTCCGCCAGGACAAAACTCAATCATAATCTAAAGAAAAGAGAGAAAGAGAAACATAGAAATAATTTAAATGGGTAGGCAGAAATGATATTTATTTAAGATACACATTTTGTAAAATATGCAAAATGAACAAATCAGTTATGTAAAACATACATATATCTGATATTTGTATACACATATAACTATATAACAATTATATACAAAAAGCCTGGAATCACTGAATAAACAACCACAACAATAACAAATCTCACTCAGTTATTTCTTCTCCAAAATAAAGTTGCATTTCAGTAACTTTTTCACAACTGAACTGGACTCTTTGCTGCTTCTAAAATATTGTAACAAGGTGTTAAGATGCTCATTCAAATGCAAGAATGACTAAAGAGATTATCTTTCCTCCTATGAACACAGGAAAAATGTTGTGTTAAAGTCAAGGCAAACCATCTTACAGTTCTTGTAATTTTTAACAAAAATAATAATTTGTTTCAAAACTATTAATACATTCAAAGCACATTAGGTTGTCTGGAACAATAGTATTGTTATAGTTTGGGCTAGACATGCCCAACAATTATTCCTTTTAGTTTAGAAATCAAAATCCTCTAGTACCTATGTGTCTCAATGTCTCTGTGCAAAATGACCAAGGCTCACACATTGTCTCTTCATGGGTTTAGAGATTTTGACTGCTGCTTGAAGGATTGTTCCAGATATTTGCACTTGACAATAGAATGTGATAGTGGTCATAGCAGATGTGGTAACAATTTGAACGCCTAGACAATTCACCATATTATTTGGATATTTTCTTCTGCTTTAGATTATTTCAATGATTATCAATTCTTAGCACAGTTTTGCCTTCAAAATGTTTGGAGAGGGAGGGGCTGCTGGAAGAGCTATCAGTTTCCAGATTTTTGATGTTGTTCAGTTTCTACCTTCCATATTTAGATATTCTGTATCTGTCATTATCGTATCTTTTGAAATATGTTTCTTGATGACCCTTCCTTTAGTTAAAACCAATCAGACTCGCATTTTAATTTCTTGGCATGATCATTTGGAACATGAATTTTTTAAATTGCAAAAACAGCTACTCTGAACCAATGCAATTCCACCATTATTTTTATATTCAAGTAATGCTGAGATCTTTTTCAACCAGAAATGGGTTGAAAAAGGAATGCTTATCGTCATGGATAAAAGGCTGAGTTGAACCAATAAAGTTATTGCTTATAAATCTGTACAGCACATGATAATGGACAAGATTATTCACACAATTGTCTATCTTTAATTATTTCTGCCTATCCCATTTGCTCTCACAAGGTGGGCACATTCTAGATCTCTTCCATAAGGCAATGCCATTTAATGGGATATAGGACTTGTGCCTTTTTTATGGCAGTGCCCCTCCTTTGGCAATTTCCCCTCTGCAATGGATTTCAAATGTTCCCAACTCTGTTTAGCCTTTCAAAAAGCTTTAAATTCCTATTTCCCACCTCCCACAGTGTTAGGCCAGAAAGACAGATGAGGTGGAGTGTGATCTGGTTGATCTTGGCTGTGTCATTTGATATATTAGATATTTGATATCAAATAATTGGACGGAAACCCCGTGCAACTTAGAATACTTTAAATGACAGTACATGACATTTTAGGTTCTATTTAATTAACTGTTTGTTTTGCAAGTGAATTTGAACCAGGTAGGCCAATATCTGCAACTTGCTAGAGAACATAATTACCCAGGCAAGGCAGAAGAAGAAGAGTGATTCCCTCCCAGGTACACTCATAAAATAATGCCAACTTTCTAAACTGGGCTGCATCGTTTGGATCAGATTTTAAGGAGAAAAGTGGATGCTATAAGTCTCTGCGGTTCTTTCAAGCACCCCTTTTAATCCACTTAACCATTCTTTAAACCCACAAACCAGGGAAAACGTTTGCTCATTCCTGTGCCATCTCCAAGTCTCCAACAAGGATGAGACTTCGCAACATTTTATATGTGTTGTGCATGCACAAAAATTCATTCCTTCATTCATTGGGCATACTAGGCATGCCCACAAATTCCTTCCTTCTCTTGGTTGCCAATAATTCCCTATACTTTTTGTACCAGGGGCAATCCTACAAGGTTTTCTCATTACTCTAGTTTGAGAGTTACCATTAACCATATTGGAAAGCAGATTCCAGAAAACTCTTAATGTAGAAAGCATTTACTCTGTCTGTCTGGGAATACTGAATAATTTAACCACGTTTTAGTCCACTACGATTTTTTAATAGAGATATTTGTAGAGCTGCTAACATGGCTCATTAAGTCATTCCCTAGTTGTTCATATGAATTTTAAGTGAAGCTTCTCTTGGCAGACCAAAGTCCCCAAACAACCCTACTGTTTGCATCTGTAGCTGGAAAACTCATGCTTTGCTAACAGTAAATTAGTTTGGGATTGCTCTTACTGGTTATATTAAGTGCTGTTGCAATTGCTCCTATGTCATTTTAGCAGTTTATTGTCTTTTATTTTGATATGTTCGATGCATCTGTGACCTGTAATAAACAATAAAGCAAGCTTCATTCACATTTTATTCTCCTCATACAAGCTTGAAATGTAATCAATTAAGAAAACCAGTCACTGTAGAATCATTCCTCTCGGGTATACTATGAATACACCGTAACTGATAATTGCTTAGCTGGATTACTAATCTGTCCAGCTAAATACCAACTGTTTGTCAACTTTTGGCTGATCTCAAAAAGCTACGCAGTATCAGAATGGCTAGGACTTATATAGGAAACCATCAGGAGCTGTAGACTACACTGGGAAACTGAAAAAAACAAAACAAATGGAAAATGGCAAACTACATTTGTATGGTGCCAAGTAAACTCATACCTATGTCTGCAAAATTACTAGGAGAGAAGCTTAACTTGGAGACTTTATCTTAACTTAAAACACAGCCAGGTTTATAAACCATTTTCATTTACCATTTCCAGATAATCTATTTTCTTACTATCAGACACTGTAAATGGTAAAGCAAGACATTTATACCACTGAAATATATAAAGCGGGCCAATGAGCACTGGCCAATTGAATTAGAAGTCTGTGATTATCTTCACTTCATACAACTACTCCAGTTCCTGCACTGAAATATATTTTTTCGCAGTAAGTTTTGCTCCTTTCAATCCAAGAATGTTAAGTTTCATTTCTGCTTGAGACACTCACACTTGTGGATTTGTTATATATCTTCATGATGGAGTTCTTCTATCTATCTTACCCATCTGACTGCCCAATGTGGCTGCATGAAAGTGGTCATTTTTGATCACTGTTCCCCTCCTTTTGAACAGCAAGAATGTTCCTCACTCTTTCTGGGCTTCCAGAAAATAGTTAAAACTTGCATTTATGGAAATCCTTTGAAGATACCGTTTCCCCGAAAATAAGACACCTCCTGATAATAAGTCCAATCGGGCTTTTGAATGCATGCGCTAAAATAAGCACCCCCTGAAAATAAGCCCTCCCTGAAAATATTTAAATGCATGCGTAGCTGGTCCCGCCATTTCAACTGGTTAGGGAGACAGAGCTGGAATTTTTTTTTTATTTTTTATTTAGAAATCAGGTAAGATGGCAAGAGGAGCCTCGTCTTGCTCCATGAGCCCCAAAATAATAAGACCTCCCTGAAAATGAGGCCAAGCGCTTATTTCGAGGTTCAAAAAATATAAGACAGGTTCTTATTTTCAGGGAAACATGGTAAGAAGAACTGCACCATCATTGTTTGTTACTGTTTATAATTGTAATTGTTTGACTTTGTACACTCCACAGAGCCTCTGGAATGAGTTGGCTTATGAATCTTATAAATATGTCATCATATATAAATACATGCTATAATTGCTTCTTTTCAATGCAATATTTTGCACTGCCGAAAACAGATATAACTCTACCTTGGATACAATTTGATGCAATTTTTTTTTAAGGTAAAAGACGATTAACCTTAAAGACGGATCAATATTGTCTGACTTAGTTATTACACTGTCTTCCTTTACCATAACAAAATAGAAGGTCTGGAAAGGAACAAGAAATAAATATATTTAATATAACAAAGTTATAAAACTGAAAGTTTGAAAAGCTGGCATGAACATGAAGCATGGTGGGGAAGAGGCAAGACTTTGTGAATCTAAGAAATTAAAAAATTATATATGTGCAGTTCATGTAATACTAAGGGTGGAAAATGTGTAGTTTAAACTGCTAGGATGCACATTGTTCTTGAGGGTCCAGAAATTCTATTTAAGTAGTAGTAGAAACTGTAATAGCTTTAGTTACATGAAATCCAATAACAAGGCTTGCCTTCCAGTCCCAAACATAAACATTTAGGAGTGCTCCGTTCTACAGAACAATATTAAACAGACATTTACTTCCCTTTTTAAGCTCTTGGCTAGCTACAGTATACAAGTTGTGTGGTCAAATTCAACAGAGGAAAGAAACAAGATTTACCGTAGTTACTGTGGAACAAATAGAAAATAACACAATTCACTACTCAAATGAAATAGCAATGTTGATGCCCTTTCTTAAACGAAACACCGGGAAAGAAAAAGTCTAAAAGTTGTTCACACTGGTTATTCCTGGGACTCATCTAAATCTTTCATGTACATTAGCACAATAACTTCATGACATTTTTTTCCTTAGCTCAATGGCACTAGGCAGCCCTCACCTACCAGATGAAATCTTCCTTCCAATGTTTGATCACTAGTCTTAAAAAGGCAGCATACCAGATGGTTTCTGTAAAGCCTTAAAATGGTGAACAAATTTGGCACGGAATTCCTGAATCATCTCCAGCCCATCTGCTTCAGCATTCTTTTTCCAGTTGTGAAAAAGCTACCGAACAGCACACACCCTTAATTTCATAAGTAATTTTTAATAAAAGTGATTTAAAAAAGGAAACAAAGAAAGAAGAAATAGTCTTATATAACGATATTGGTAGGCCCCACAGCTGAGTTCAAGCCAGACTTGATATTCCAAACCTTACAAACATAAGTTCCATGTAGTAGAACTGCCCAGTGGTGACAAATATCACATTTGTTATTTCTCTTTTTATTATTGTCAATTCCTTTTAAAATATTTCTTGAATTGTTTGCAAGGATGAGCATTTAATCATAAATTAGAGTAGCCTTATGAAGACAAATAACTTTTTTTTAAAAAGAAAGAAACAAGGTGGCTCGGTGGCTAAGATGCTGAGCTTGTCGATCAGAAAGGTCAGCAGTTTGGCAGTTCGAATCCCTAGTATAAGTCTCCTGTGTGAGCAGGAGGTTGGACTAGATGACCTCCAATGTCCCTTCCAACTCTGTTACTGTTATGTTATGTTAAGATGACTAGCTGGAAGATGCTTAGGAACTGGTTGAGTTGTATGGGTGTTAGGGAACATGATTAGAAAACTGGTAACAAGAGATTCTCCAGACCAATCACTCTTGGATAGTTACCACATAACTGAAGCTAACTAGGATCACTGTAGCTCTGCATTGGAGGTCATTCCCACTCCTGTAGCAAAATCAGTATCTATACCATCCATAAAGGATTTGCATCAGAACCTTGAAAATCAGCCTTGATTAATAAATAGAGGAGTGTTACTGTTTCATTAGGTAAGAAGTCAGGTGTTCTCAGAAAGACTGTTAGGATCCAGTCACCAGTAAAAGCTTCTTAAAAAGGATGCTCGCCATTGCAATTTTGGAGACACTCCAAAATTTGGACACAATTTTGGAGTGTGAATTCACTCCAAAGAGATCAAATCCATCCTTTCACATTTCTTAACCCACTCTTTACTCTTCTCAGCAAAAGAGGCTTAAAGTCTGTGGCATGGAAATTTAACTGCTGAGTAAGCAAAGATTAGAGCTGAAAACTTGGCACCACCCTTCCTGTGTGAAGAATTCATGACCTTTGGTCACTTTTCTTACAAACTGGCAATTCTCTCAATAATTAATCCTGCAGGGGAAGCACACTAAAAAGTAGGGTGTGTGTGCCAGAGACAGAATGAGAGATACTGATAGTTGTGTATTACTGGGTGTGCTCTGTTAGCTTTACTGAAATTGTCCCAGCGCTAAATTCTAATTACCAACTTTCCAAAAATACTGCTCTGACACAAGAATCTTGCATTTGCATCTCTTCTATCTCAAAATCCACTCTCTAGGAGATCATGCTCAAAATATTGGGGACACAATTCACTTTCTGTATTTAAAACATTAAGAGTTTCATACTTTCCATCAGAAGTGAAAAGATCAAATCACTACTATTCAGGTCTCGAAATGGAGCACTTGTGACAGAAAGGCCTTCACAGCCGAGGACCTGATTATCTCTGGGACCTCCTGCCTCCTCTAGTTTCTGCTTGTCCGGTGAATCAGCCAGATTCCATGTTTTGGAATCCATTGACTAAACTGGGTCATTTGATGGAGCCCAGGAATTGGGCTGTCTCTGTTGCAATGCCTACCCTCTGGAATTCCCTGGAGATCCATATTATTAATAGATTGATATCTTGCCTTTATTTGTACAGCTGAAAGCACTCTACATATAATGAGTGCACTCCTTCCCTCAGTTTTCGCCACAATAACAACATTGTGAAGTGGATTGAGCTGGGAGAGTGTGATTGGTCCAAAATTAGCTAAGGGAGGCTTAGAACTTAGGAGAGACTCCTGGTTTCTGTCACCAATGTATCAAACTGGCTTCTATAAGCTACAGGTCTAGTCTGTACCCTGATCTCATTTAGTAACCCTAAAAAAAAGTTCTCTCCCCGGCCTTGGTCTAGGGCAGGGGTCTGCAAACTAGGTTCTTTTAAGACTTGTGGACTTCAACTCCCAGAGTTCCTCAGCCAGCAAAACAAAGCTGCCTGAGGAACTCTGGGAGTTGAAGTCTACAAGTCTTAAAAGAGCCTAGTTTGCAGACCCCTGGCCTAGGGGGAGTGGCATATGGGAATGTTTTGCACTCATTATATTGCTTTCTCTGGATGCTTATCACCCTTTATTGCTTTCTCTGGATGCTTATCACCCTTTACTATCTGTTATGCTGTCTCAAATTGTTATTAATATGATATGCTTCCCAGAGTTGTTATGAAGTCAAGTAGTTTCAGAAATTATATATATAAATAAAATGTACCTACCAAGGTCACTGGCTCCATCTGGTTTTATGTTTTTGTGACTCTGAGTAATAATTGTTACTCATAGGTGCTTCTCTATGAGAATTCTAAAGTGCCAGAACACTTTATTGTCTTCATTTTCAATTACTTTGTCTATTTTGTGGCCTCACCAATTCTTGTTTGCAGGTAAATAGTATTTCTTCCACAATAATAACAATTAAGAAGCTAGCAGGTTGCAAAGCACTAGCCTCAAGGTTGCATTTTCAAAAAGCTTTTATAAAAAGGTGGGAAGACCATAATCCAATGTGTTGTTTGATTTCTGATAAATAGGCTTTTTAAATATTTGGCCATATTCACCAAAGCAACCATCTTGTTCCAGTGCCCATAACATACTATCTAAATTAAAACGTGCCCTCTGGTTCAAAAAAACCTCAGACCCCTGAACTAAATTAGATTTCTTGACCATCCAATTTATACATCGGCTCTAATTACATTTCTTTTCCAGCGTCTATACTGCAGTAAACTCCAATGAGACACACAGACAAAACTGAATCAAATGGGTTGATTCTAAAATAATAGAAAACCTGATATTTACAAAGGAGCTTTTTTTCTGAGCTGATGAAAACAATCCCCATCAAAGCTCAGAGATAGACCGCAATACTGGAAAATACTGTTTTTTTGTTTGAGACACCAATGACCTGTCCAGAGGTGGGTTTCAGCAGGTTCTGACCAATTCTGGAGAACCGGTAGCAAAAATTTCGAGTAGTTCAGAGAACCAGTTGTAAAAATTCTGACTGGCCCCACCCCACTCTATTCTCTGCCTCCCAAGTCCCAGCTGATGGGGAGGAAATGTGGATTTTACAGTAACCTTCCGCTGGATTGAGGAGGGAATGGAGATTTTACAGTATCCTTCCCCTGCCACGCC
The DNA here is from genome assembly GCF_028640845.1 of Ahaetulla prasina. Lineage (NCBI taxonomy): Eukaryota > Metazoa > Chordata > Lepidosauria > Squamata > Colubridae > Ahaetulla > Ahaetulla prasina. The sequence continues at coordinate 105,915,853 of NC_080540.1, forward strand.
CACCAAGCCATGCCATGCCACGCCCACCAAGCCACGCCCACAGAACCAGTAGTAAAAAAATTTGAAACCCACCACTGGACCTGTCTGCCTTATTTTGAGCCATACAGCAGCTTTCTACATTCTGGTCTCTTAGTCTAGATTTTATTAAATGGTCATTTAACATAATGTCTCTTAATAAGAGGAAGTTATTTAACTACCCTGTTTTCCCGAAAATAAGACATTCCCTGATAATAAGCCCAATCGGCCTTTTGAGCACATGCACTAAAATAAGCCTCTCCCTGAAAATAAGCCCTCCTTGAAAATATTTAAACACAGATTTGGAAATCAGATAAGATGGCAAGAGGAGCCCCAAAATCCACATGCCCCAAAATAATAAGACCTCCCTGAAAATAAGGCCAAGTGCTTATTTCGGGGTTCAAAAAAATATAAGACAGAGTTTTATTTTTGGGGAAACATGGTATATGACAACCACAAACAAAACAACAAAACAAATTAAAGGCACAAATGTTCAAAGTCAGGTTCACAGTCATGTAACTGCTGATACCATTTCCATCTCTTTTTAAACCAAGATATACATTTCTTGAATGGATTGCTTTATGTAATCCTTTTCAACATCTACATGAAACTCCTGAGTTTGGAAACATCAGTATGCTGCAGTATATCTTTCAATCCCAGGCCAGTCAACTGATGCTACCAATTTCTGCCTCAGTGCCTAGAGTGTGTGGGTTTGGATGGTGAGAAACCATCTCCAACTCAGCTCAACCAAAATTAAGTGGCTATGGGTATTTGAGCCATCCAGATCTATAATATCTTATCTTTGATCTTGCTTGGGGTGCCACTTCCCCATTGAAAGGTATTGTATTGGAGGTGGGGGGTGTCTTCCTAGACTGAGAAACATTTCAGACAGTCAGCTACACTGGCCTGATTTAGTTATTCCCCTCCCTCCCCAGAATACAATGAGATTATACCATGTTTGTATTGTTCCCAGGAAAAATGCAAAGATTTAAGATATTACCCATAAGGCCCTAAACAGCTGGGATTCAAGCTACTTGAGAGATACCTTTTTCTATATCAGGGGTGTCAAATTTGCGGCCCACAGGCTGGATGCGTCACGTGCTGCCCCTGTCCCTGCCTGGTTTAGCAAAGGGAGAAAAAGTCCCGATACATCACGTGACAACACCGTGATGATGCGAGTTTGACACCCATGTTCTACATTGTTCCCACCCCTATTGAGATCATCTAAGGAATTTTCTAGAATGCAAGATTCTAGAATCGGAAAAAACAGGCTTTTCCTTGCTTTTTAAAAGTTTCTTAAATAGGCCTTAAACCAGATAGATTGACAAACAGACAGACAGACAGACAGACACACACTGTAGATAGGCAGGCAGGCAGGCAAGTAGGCATTTCCCAGAATGTAACCTATGGCAGATCTTGAACTTGGGATGATTGAGAAGAATTGTCCAATAAAGATTCAATTCTATTCTTTTAAAAAAAGAGAACTGTACTCAGAGTTCTTTTGTATTCAACCAAGCCATAATCAAGAGTTATATTTCCCTCCCATTCCTGACTTTTGCCTTTCCTCCCATCCTCTTTCCCTCTAAGGTTATTATTGATGGGGCAGGGAGTCAGTGGCACAGAAGTTGGCTTTGGCAAGATTGAAAGATGGAATGATAGATGGAAAAACAATAATATATTAGATTAACTGGTATTCTGGTCCTCTGCTATGGTAGTTACATGGGCAACTAGAATTTTTCTAAGGTAGACAGTTGGTTGTATCTTCTAGTAGTTTTAAAATTGAAATTTTGGCTAAATCATGACAAAGGTGGGGAAAATGCACTAATTAAGATAGTGGAAGGGCCTCCACTATAGGTTCACAGAGGGCAACCAACCATTTAAAGCAACTCCATCTTAAGATAGAATTTAAAATTCTTAGACGGATATACCATGCTGAGGGAAAATTCTGTTGAGTTCAAGGCAAGGAGCCTACTATCTTGCTAAGTTCTAGCTAGAGGGCCTGATAACTACATTCAGAAGACTACTGAACCTCAAAGGCCAAAGATATATTATCAATCTGTTCTTGGTAGAAGACCTGGGTGCTTGGCTCCAAACTTGAGCATTATGGGATGATCTCAAAGAGAGATATCCAATATCCTGAGAAATCTTCAGGTGCAAAGATATCAGGTTCAAAAGGATCAGCATAGGAGATAAATGGGGTGAATTCCATGGCTCAGTGGATGCAGACAAAAATCTGAGACTGAGGAGCCTCAGCAGATACTGACCTAACTAAGGGGTGGTTGTAATTTCTGGGCAAGCAACAGGCTTTGCATGCCAGGAAAAGAAAGAATAAAGAATGAAAGAGCATTGCTAGCAAAGCTGCCTGTCATATGGTTGGTTCAAAGACAATTACTGTATATAGCAGGCTTCAGAAGAAATATAGCACAGAAGGCCAATATTTAGAATGGTCTTCTTAGTATACTTAATTTAGACTAGTTCAGGGGAATTCATGTCCATTAATTAGCTTTGATGCCAAGGAGGCCAATAATATATTCTAGAAGAATGGAACAGCATGAAACACATTACAGATTAGAGAGCAATGTTGTCTGAAAACAGAATATGGATGAAATGATTAGCAACAGTCACAATGATCTTGAAACCAGTGAAAGCAAAAGTCCTTAGTTTTGATCATCCTAGTTCATCAGAGAACAGACCCGAGAAGTAGACATAAGGGAGATCTGTCCTGAATTTCACCTTTCAAGTTTGATCCCCAGATTTGAAGAAGAATTGATAAAGGTAGAAAGGATGAATTGAAGAATTTGGTCACACTTACTAGAGACAAAGACATTACCTGTGGGGAAGATTTGGAGTTAGGTGAAGGGACTAGAATAGCTTCCTACCATCTTACAGCCTGTTCTCCAAAGAGTGGGTCACCTACAAGATGAATTAGTATAACGACTAGTATAACGATGACAAGAATCTACTGTGTACCTTACACCAAGGTAACCCCACTCACAATTTGTTTCTATATGCTGTCTTTTCCCACAACCCTGGCACTTGCACAAGCTAAGAAAGACAGCCCACCCTCAAAAAAAAAAAAAAAGGGAAAATAATGGTTTCAGTACAACAGAAGGACAATCTGTTTTACTGGTACCAAGTGCTTATTAAAAACAAAGATGAAATGCAGTCTGGCAGGGGAAGCATCAAGTAAAAAGATCAAGAAGATTTTGATTTGAAAGAGTGAATGCAGAACTACACTCTCTAAATGGACTCATCCTGTAACATAGGGGTGTCAAACTCGCGTCGTCATGGCGTCGTCACATGACACAGCATGACTTTTTCCACCTTTGCTAAACCGGGCATGGGCGTGGCCAGCGTGTGACACATCTGGCCCAGAGCAGGCCACCAGTTCGACAACCCTGTTGTAACAGCTCTGCAACCCCATCTATGCTCAATGATCTGTCCTACAAGAGAAATGGGAAACGCGTGATCTTCTCATTACACACTACAGAGGCGAAAGCTACTCTATTTTTCCTGTTTTGTGATGGAGCGTCTGAGAAAAGGGTGAAAGAAAATATGATCTGCAAAAAGGATTTTAGAAAGCAGTTTGAATGCAGGTGAGAGGATGAGTAAAGGGAAAGGAAAGAATGATAATTATCTTCAGAGAAGATGACTGCTTTGTTTTCTTCCTCTGAATCTTTGTCCCCCACTATCTCTGGGTCTTACATTGTCTCTAGGAGATTGTTTTTCTTCTTCCCATCTCTGCATTTATATATGAAATGCAGTAGCTATTTGAGGGATGGGCATTCTTAACTTTTCAAGTTTCCAAAACCTGGAGACCTATAGGTGTATTTATAGGGAAAGGAGAGGAACTGAGCAGCAACTTTGAGCACATTTTGTTATTTCCAGAATTTGCTGGTAGAGTTCTGTCCTATATCTTTCAAATGCCTAGCAATGCCTGACTATCTGACTGTAAAAGTTCCCATGTCTAATGTGATTGATAGCATCAACAGAGAGGAGATCTGTTTTCCACTACTCTGGGTCACTAATCCCAGCCTCATTGTCACTGAACAGGAACTGAGTCTGGTAGAAATGCCAAATGCCTTCCCCACACTTTCTAGGCATCTGTGTGATCTCATAAAACCATCACACTTTGGGGTAACTTCAGAGAATCTAAAGACATTCTAATTGGGGGTTGGGGGAAGTTAAATGTCAGCAGTTTGTCTGGCATGCAAGTATTCAGTAGGTGGAATTTAAATAGCTAACTCCCTGGGGAAACAGATTGCTTCCATTTTGCTATCATTCTGCTGCAATACAAGAGTACCATTCACCAGCATGTTAAGCATAATGCCTTATTTTTCCTGAACAAACGAACACAATAACCAACCAGGAAAAAAAAAACCGGGAATGTCACCCTTGAGCCCAAATAGCAAGTTACAAGAGGAAGACAACGTGGAAACAGTCCCAGGTGGAGGGGGGAAAAATAATAAATCTAGCATTACAATCTAAAACTGAATAGATTACACCCATTTGGGTTTTCAAACTCTTATAAACTACCTTCAATATTTAATGACACACACTTTGTTCTAAACCATGTTTGTCACTGCAGTATTCCAAACTATGGTATGAAGGGCCAACAGTTCATATTTTTAATTCTGGCTAGCTCATATATCTTTGGGTGAATTCAGCCAATAAAATTACTCAGCCTTGAGGACTAATTTAAACAACATCTTCCAAATGTCACTTTCTCCTTTCATTGCAATAAATAAATTCAGGAATATAGTATTGGAGGTTATAGTGTTGAAATTATTATTCATAATATTAATGTAGGAGGGTGGTTTAAGTAGTTTTCATTTAGTGATCAGACAATGACTGTTCATAGATATGACAGTGATGAAAAAGTAACTGTAATCAATGCAGGTCTGTAAAGCTTTGCTTTTAAAGCATAATGCCAGTCATGGTTTCACTTCAAAGCAGTTGCTTCACTTAATTATCAAGTTGTTTGTCCCAATTATGGTTGCTAAATGAGGATTACCTGTATAGTATTCATATATGAATACTATGAATACTATTCATATATGAAAAGGTATTCACCTTTGTGGAGGCTGCTTTAACTTTTTAATTATTATTTGCATAATAAACTGTGTTTCTTTGACCCTTCATTTGGCAATCAACATCTTAACTGAAGGTTCATTGTTTTATTATATTGCAAATAAATTTCTAAACCAAGGGATGCCTACTCAGAATGGATATCCACTTCAATCCAGAAAAATATTTTAATCAACAAATTGAACATTTTAATATACTTCACTAATTTAATCAGCCATTTTTTTAAAAAAAACAATTTGTATTAATAAAACATAGAGGCTTGACAATTTGTGCCCATGAGACACATGTCAGAGCTTGTGTGTCAAGCCTAGTTGCCTTTTGAACGTTTCAAAAATCATTTAGAGACATCTGGAAAATTCCAGAGAACTATAAAGTCCCTTCCTTCTTAGCACATGCCTGCACTTTAGCCTTTCAGTTCCTGAAGTTCTACTTCTGTAAACTAAACCTAAACACAGGAGGAAACAGTTGCAGAAAATCCAATAGGGGAAGTTGTCCATTTGTCTGTTATTGGGGCTCCAACTAGTTCAGTATTTCTCAATCTCAGCCACTTTAAAGTGGGTGGATTTCACCCCCCGGAATTCCCCAGTTGGTGCTTATTGAAGTCCACCCATCTTAAAGTTGCCAAGGTTAAGAAACTATGATCACATATAAACATTCCACTTCCACTGAGGCATTTAATTCAATTTAAATTGTGTGAGTGATGGCAGCTGGAATTCCTATTCATATACAATACTAATCTTTTTTGAGGGAAAGCTGCAATAGGGACATCACATCTAGGATGCGCATTGATTTTAAAAATCAATCTGTTAGGATTTCAACACTACGGTGAAATATTCATGCCTGCAGTGAAACAGCACAAGACTGGGTTATGCGTGAAATGATTTTAAGCAAGGCAGCTAAAATAACTGAAAAAGAAATAGAGCTCAAGAATTTAAATCACTGGATCGATTAGAAATATAATGGACATTGAAATAAAGAGTTTTTTGGACTAGGGAAGATATATTAAGCCTAATAAGTTATGACAAAATAAAAATACATCAGAAAAATCTTCAAAAATGAAAGTCTGGTTCAAAACTGAGCAAAAGCAGCTCACAGAGATAGCATAAGACTCAAAATATGGAAACCATTGGACAAAGATATTCCCATTAGGAGCAAGAAAAAAACAGAACAAATGAAAAATTGAGTGAACAAGAATTTGCCTGTCTCTGCTCCATTATTTTTAAAGTTGCTTTTAGGCAACTCCCAACTGCATCCCAGCTCAGAATGTCAGTCATTTTAGAGAAGGAGAAAACATGCTAATCTTTATCGCTTTAAAGAAATCCTGAACAACAGAGCATTTGTTTAAACATGAAGTTCTTTCTAAGAAAAAGTTTTCAGAATCCAAATGGAAGGTGGTCAGATGAGGGTGGATGATCTGTGAATAATCAGCCTTTCCAAAAAGCCCACTTCATTCCTGTTCTTAAATTTCTTCCTCCCCAAGGCTTCATATGACTAATTCCCACCCCAAATCTCCAAATTTTATTTTCAGTTATATTCATGTGAACCTGGGAGGTTCCTTTCCTCGACATATCTTGCAACTTTTCTCTACTTAAGAAGAGTGCAATTTAGTGGTTTTAAATACATAACTGCCACAGAAGATTGATTTTGCTCTTATCCTAATTGCCAAGGTTCCTGTTGCAATGTAGAGCCTATCTTCTGCATCCTAGAAATTTCACTGAACTTTTTTCTGTAATAAAGTTTAATATAAGAAACTTCTGTTGATTAAACAATCATCCAGTTAGAAAGTCCCAACTACAATGCTGTGAAGGATGATCCTTGTAAGGTAGAGGTATTGAGAACCAGTTTATGGCTTTGTTGAAACTTGAAACAAAACAGCATTTAGTCAGAATTTATAATCTGGTTAACAATTCAAAGTCTGAGCCCACAAGAGTTAATCAGGGGTGAAATCTGAACCAGTTTACTACCAGTTTGCACCCTGCATAGCACACCCTGCACCAAATGAGAGGTGTGCGCATGCAGTACATGCCAAAAGAAGGCATGGGGTAAGTAGAACAGCACACGGGGTGGGGGTGGTGGGGTGATCAGCTGTGGCACGTGATCTTTTTTTTTCTTTTAAAAGCATTGTGAACATCGGCTGAATAGGTTGTAAAAATGCTTTTAAAAGTTAAAAAAAGGCTCTGATGATCGCACAGCTCAGCTGTAATTGTCAGAGCCTTTTTTTTACCGTTTAAAAGCATTTTTTAAAAGAAGCGGCAAGCGGGCAAGCGACTGACCGGATGATTGGGTGGGCATGGGTGGAGGGGGCAGGGATTTTTGCTACCGGTTCTCCGAACCACCCGCCGCCATTGCTACCGGATTGGCTGATCCGGTCCGAACTGGGAGCATTTCACCCCTGGTTTGAATAAAACAAAGTTCAGCTATAAAAAAAAGATGCATACAGAAATGCATACAGATTTGTAAGAATAGGCACAAGGAAGCTCTGAAACACTGATAGTACAAAAGGAAGGTCTGTCTCAATGCAAATTAAGATTAATAGTATGAAGCAGGACCACAAGCAAATATGAATTCCACATAACAACTTTTAGCCATATTTCTGGAAAAAATGTTTTAAGCAAAATATTATATGAAAGTATTCAATAAACAGCTTCAAGAAGACCAAGCTACACATAATTGGCATATACCTGCTTGTGCATAATCTTGTACACTCACAAAATGTTAACATTCTTGAATAAATATAATGACCTGAAAAAAGGAGAACACTGCATTATAGAGACCTCTTACCCATAATTTGCTGTCATAATAAAAGGACCCTAGCAGTTTTACAATGTGTGGGTGATCACAAGTAGCAAGAATCTCTATTTCCACCATATAATCTTCCAGCTCATCTTCACTTTTGGTCTCAATAACTTTGGCAGCAGCTAAGGCTCCGGTCTCTCTGTTTATGGCCTGTAATATAAAAGCAAAAGGAACATTACCTTCTATGTGAGAAATGGATGAGTGCTATTCCACACACCTGGAATAGCAATTTTGGGCTATGATTATTGTACCAAACAATAACCCTGGTGTAATTGGTACATGAGAACATACTAAAATGTGTCATGAAATGTCAAAACATATATGTCCCATATATGGAATTATGGGAATTAATCAAATTAACTACATGATCAAGGCAGCAATCAAATCTCTGAAGGCAGCTCCATCTGAAACCCATCACTGAGCAACTACCATGTTGAGGGATTACAGGGAAAAGGTAAATGCATCTTTTTTTTTTTGTCAAAGCCACTGGTATGACATAAATTACCATTTTTGCACATGTGGAACAGTCTAAACCAGGGGTCTCCAAACTTAGCAACTTTAAGACTTGTGGATTTCAACTCCCAGAGTTCCTCAGCCAGCAAAGCTGGCTGAGGAACTCTGGGAGTTGAAGTCCACAAGTCTTAAAGTTGCCAAGGTTGGAGACCCCTGGTCTAAACCATAGCTGAGTAGCTTACAGGATGAGGCAGATTCCAACATTAGGTTTCTGACCAAGTTGCTAAGCAGTTAAAATCTACATGTATTCAAATCTGCATATGTACTTAGATGTACGTACATCTGTATATGTAAGAATGTTTGCAGCCCATTTACTGGCAAGCATTATTATGTGAACCTCAAGATTAAACTGGATGTCTGTCCAGTTTAAACAATTCTAAGCAATTCGTAAGTGTTGTTCAAAGCCTTCACTATCAGAACATCCAGAGTAGAAAGTGGAGCTGTGGAGCAAAAGGTAGTAATGTAATGGCTCAAAGTATTTTAACAGTTTAAAGCAGGATGGATCAAAGATATATGGGCAAAATGATTATCACCTGGTGTCCAAATATTGTAAATGGATTGTATTGTAAACTGAAAACGTAGAACTCTTCAAGTTATATGGAGTAATTCTTTTTTATAAACTTCTCTAGATAGCTTGAGTTGAGTTGAAGGGTGACAAACACTGAAGTAGTTTAAATTAAGCAAACTACCAGACAGTCTCTTATACTTTGCCTTTTCTGCATCTGGCACTTCATTTCTTAACCAAATTTGACAAATGAACTCTTTTAGGACACTTGTTTTCCAAATGCTGCTGTCTTGATTAGCTAGAGACTGATACAGGTTACAGAGCAGGGTACGCCAAACCTGGTAACTTTAAGACTTGTGGACTTCAACTCCCAGAATTTTTCAGCCACCAATGCTGGCTGTTGAATTCTGGGAATCAAAGTCCTCAAGTGTTAAAGTTGACAAATTTGGAGATCCCTTTACTAGAGGAAAACTGAACTAGATCTCATTACTGATTTGAATATGGTCAACTAAGCCAGGCAAAGCCCAGCAGTCTCTATAAAGTTTGAACATCAGTTCTGAAAGCTTTTTGAAAATAGTCCTGACCAGCATTGCCCTCCTGCCCATTTAGACAATGATATCTGGTTCTGCTCCCTTGGTTATCTGAACCCAATTCTCAGGGCTATCTCTCTTAATTTGGCCAAAATATGCAGGAATGAGGAATGTACCGAGCAAGAGAGGACAATGCATAAAATCCTGGTTGAGTTTCTCTAGACTGCCTCATTTCCCAGGTCAGTATCCAGGTAATCTGCCAAGGCATGGGGACAATCAGTCAGTGATTACACGTATCATCCACAAATAGTTTTTCTCCAGTTGACAAAAAGGGATACTTAGGACAAGCTTTTTGTGATAAACAGAGGTACACATATACAAACAGATGAATAGCTAAGATAGTAACAGTCTTACTGAATAAACTTAACCAATCTAAAATACAGCACAAGACCATATGCTCCCCATCTTTGTCTAATATGCTAAATGTAATATATAACTCTCTCTTTACTTGAATACTTTCCATCCAGAATCTTCTGCAAGGCCCACATCGGGTGATGAGTGTTGTGGGCTGAATGAGCTTCGCTGGAAAATTCTAAGGGCTTGTTGTCTACATTATTGCTTTCTCTTTTTAGAATTTTTGTTTATAATATCTTCACAGACAGTTTATAATGGCATTTGTGCCCAAGATAAACATTCAAGGTGTGCTTGAGTGAGGACAACATTGGAAATGCAGGAATATGTTGGCTACTATGATTTTATAGTGCTGTTTAGAAAGACGCATTTTGGAGGCTGAAGCTGAGTTTGTACCTTTGCATCATCCCATCTCTTTCTAAAAAGAGGGCAAGGTGGGGAGGGAGAAAAAAGTAAATAATGTTATTTTCTTTTTTTAAATGTTATTGTACTTCCTTTTAGAGAAATGTAGTTTGTGCTAGCAAAACAAAAAATTAGAAAGCACCGGGAAATACTCAGGCTTACTATGTGGAACTTAGTACAGGAAACTACGTGCATCAAATGGTAGAAAGATCTGCTCTCGCTCACCACAGGGTGCAGAACTATTGGCTTGGAGTAGCAGAATACAGTTCTACTCATCACAGAACTACCACCAAATGACAAGTGAAGGACAAGGATTTCCAACTGGAGGAAACAAACTAAGATCCTAGTGTATAGGGAGATGGTCAATCATCCAGGTCGTGGTTGTCCCAAGGTGTTTTTCAAAAGGCAACTGGGCTTTCTTTCTCCTTAAGATCCCAATGATACTGGTTAGGCACCAACTTTAAGAGATCCACTATAATAAGGAACTAACGTTATTGATAATCCTCCAAATACTGTACAACATCTTTTCTGGATTATGTGTTGGCATGACTGTAGGAACTGTGCTCAGATAGCATCCTAAATCAGTTTTTCAAAATCATCTTTTGTTAAGCCAGGGGGGGAAAAAGCCACAGAGAGTAAACGAATCTTGACTTTTTGTCAGTTTCTCTTTCTTTTTAAGCAACTCTTGCTAGCACCTTTATGAAGAGATTATACAAACTGATAACGGGAGTATGCAGCCTGAAACTCCATTCCTCATGAACCAGCAGTGTACTCTTTAGGAACTTTCCAAAATTGTTACCAAATTATTATTTTAATGTATCAAAAGGTAAATAAAATGAAAACAAATGTACTTTTCAGCCTATCCAAACCCACTATTTTTTGGACCATGGCCTGGAATGTCACACAAAGATCAAGAATGGCATTTTGTATGAAAAACTTTTGCAGAAAGTTTTTCAAACTTTCTCCAAACTCGATTGCAGAAAATACAACTTCAGCAACAGAATGGTCAACGCCAGGAATAATCTACCCAACTCCATTGTTACATCTTCAAACCCCACAGCTTCAACCTTAAACTTTCTACCATGGACCTCACCCCATTCCCATGAGGTCCGTAAAGGGGGCGTGCACCCTGCCTACCATCCCTGTCCTACTGTCCCCATTTATTTGTATTCATTTCCTTCGTTCATGTCCATGTTCATATTTATACCTGCTATCTTGTACATGTTTGACAAACTAATAAATAAAATTTAAAAAAAAAGTAAAAAAGAAAAAAAGAAACCTGTTCCAGGACAGTAAATGGATTGATACTCTGCAAGGGAAGGAAGCATCTGTTGAGCCAAGCAACAAAAATCACAAGACAGAATTCATATTTTTGTATTCATTCTCAAGTCTGTCTTCTGACACCCTACCCCATTACTCCATTACTTACTGTATCTATTCATCCCATACATTTTCCAGACTCATATTTGCAACAAATCTTATTTGCCAGATAACAGAGGCCGAAATATGTTAATAGCTTGTTTTGCATGCCTTTTAATGCCTGTTAATTATTACACATTTCATTATTCTAATTTCCCAGTTACTTCTAAAGCAGTAACTATAGAGCAAAAGGAGATCAATTGTAGAACAGCTATTCAGTCAGGGAATGAAGAGGCAGAATAAACCGTATGACCGTTTACAGTGACAGAGACCTTGCTGCCTGATCATGAATTCAGTTGTTATTCTGATTGTCTAATAGAATATTTCTATCACAATTTCTAAATTCGCGAAAGTGTGAAAAATAGAAACACAGATCATTGAAGTTATATATTAAGTCAACCAACTTCTGTGATACATCTTGTCCTCAGGGCGAAGTACAACACTCAAAAGTTATTTTCAGTATGCTTTCCAAAGGCTTTACAAAATATATTACATTTCTTCATCTTCCATCTGTTCAATGCTGTATGAAAATGATTTCATAGCATATGGTGTATGATGGACAACAGCTAGAGCAGAAATGGAAGCTTTCACTAGTCAGAGAAAAAAATGGCAATGTAATGAAAGATTACAAAGATTATGTGCATTTTTTGCTGAAAGTAAAAAAGATTGAATTCATGATTTCAGAACTCAGGAATTTAAAAAGGATGAAGAAGATGGGGAGAAATTAAAGATGGCAATTACTGGATAGAAAACAGAAGGCATAGTTGCATGTTTTCTTTTCTTTCTTATTTACTTTTTCTATTTGACTTTCTATTTCTTTTTATTTTTGTATAATTTTACTAAATTGAAAAATTCTCTCCCTCTCTGGATATATAAAGAAATGAAAACTTTGACCTGATGAACTACCTTTAGACATGGCTTTTTCTATGTTATAGACATACTTTTAAAAACTCATTCCACGGAGTAAGACTCACCCAATGCAAAGGTTCTCATGCACGCCTTAGCTTGTTCTGTGCTGGCCTCTATCAGGAAGCAAACTTCCTTTCATTTCAGATGGACAGTGATTAAAACATCTACTGTTCCCCCCCCTCTATTTTTTTTAGGAAAGAACACATTTATTGTATTTGTTTTTTTACCTGTGTTTCTTGCTTAATGCAAATCTTTTTTAAAATTTTTTAAAATCTATGTCATTTTTTATATTTGTGGCCTTTATGTGTTGTGTGTTGCCCTGAGTCTCTTTTGGTAAAATGGGTGGCTATACAAATGTGATTGGTAAATATTGGGGGGGGGGGAATAATAATAAACTATTCTGTTCAATTGACAAGGGTCAAGAAACTCAAAACAAGGGGCATCCATGCATATGTAAACATGTGACAACTGCAGGCTAGAGTTATAACATTGAGTGTTCCTTTTTCAGAGTTCTCTTCAGTCCTGCCACCTTCCAGAATACCCAAAGTCATTCCCTTTTCCACTCAGCTTTCAATTCTGGACACTCCCAAACACCAAGTATTAATTCTGTGTTCAGTAATCATGTTTCATCCTCAATGTTTATTTTTCTGTTTGTACGGAGTCTTGTATAGAGACTTCATTCATACACCGTGAGATTTCTGAGTTTGCTGGTGGTACTTTGGTACCTACATAAATACACACAGTCAAAGACTCGGTTATGCTATTACTATACAGGTTAAAGATAATTGTTTTGTATTTTAATTTCTTTTGAAAGATTTGCCTGCCTCTCTGGCCCAACTCACCTTAGCAGAAGGCTGTCCTGTGAACTGAACAATTTGGTGAGCTGTTATTAACAAACTTTTCACTTGTGAGAAACTGTGAGCCCCTTGTAAGAGCTGTGGCTCTTTCCTTTCTGTGGTTTACGTCGTTTGCTTTCAGAGAACTCTCAGAAAAAGCTTCCTTTGAGACTGAACTTGCTGGAAATCATGCACAACATAAGAACGTAACATAAGGGTGAGAGAGGAAGCCTTATACTGTGTATGGGGTGTAACCTGGCTTCTCCAAGTTAAATCTGAACTCAGAAAGTGATGAACATTTTCAGCTTATTGAAATGATCTAATGAATTATCCGCATGATTAGATTTGATAGTCGCTCTGGTCAGACATAACTTCCTTTTCTGTGCCAAGTAGAAATGCATTATATTGATCACTTGTGGTCCGCAAACTCAGTCATTTGCACTTAAAATAATACACTGACATAAATGTGTTTTTAAAACTTACTTGCTCAATATGCCACCTTTACAAAGAGGCTGTTCTGATTTTCCGTTTGTGAACTGTAAATTACTGAGGTACCAAGAGACAGAGATACGAGTTAGGTAACAAACAGGAACCTTTAAGTAGTATCTTTCATTTCTAGATTCTGTGGAATGACATCCTGCCCTCTCCAGCCAGTGTGGCAAATGGTCAGATATAACAGCCGTTGATTCTGGTAAAGAAATGAAGCACAAGACTAGCTGGGGAGTTTCAAGGTCAGGTTCATCCACAGAACACAGTGGGCAGCCTTGGGTCAATCACTGTCAATCCCACCAACGTCACAACATAACTGACTTGGGGAAAAATGCAGAAGAGAATTCTGTTTGTATAACCTTGAGTTCAGGGAAGGAATCCAAGATATAAATCAAATCAAATACGTCGGTTATCACTTGTGACTCCAAGTTAGGAATTATTGCTTTGAATTAAGCAGAAGTTCAGGGCTAGAGATGCAACATTTTCTTTTCTCATTTGTTTCCTAAAATACACTATAAAGAATTGTAATAGTCATTTTTTCCATATTATTCTTTACTCATTTAAATTCTCTTTGCTGCAATAATAACATTACATGCATTGTGGATAGTTCTGCTTATCCCTAACATTTATTCATAAAATTAGCAAATTTAGTACGTTTATTAAATGTCAATATATTAATTGGTATATACACTTATAACTTGAATTATACACATATACCTCCCCATATATATGAAGCAATTACATGAAGGCCCTCTAAGAAATACAGGATCTCTTAATTCTGTCTATGGTAAGTCAGCAAAAATAAATTCAGAACTAAAAAAAATATCAATATGATCATAAAATAGACCTACGTTTTCTTGACTTAAGACTTTCCTACATGTTCAAGTTTTTAGAAAAAGAGCTGAACAAAACAGGAAAAAAAACAGGAAGAGTCATTGCATAAAAGGTTTTCCTTTAGAGCAATATGCACTTTTGTTTTCTGACATAGCATAACTACTAACGGTTTCTGCTTCTTCAAAACTTATTGTTTTATCTACTAATAGACTCATAATTTTAAAAACTGAAGGTTTGACCAAGCTAAGGCAAACTTCTGTATTCTTTCACACATTTCGGGTACAAGAATTATGTTGCTCATATATTCTAAATGTATTACATATTATTGAAGAGCATTTGTGAGGAATAAAGAATAACAATATATTAACTTACTTCATGTCATTTTGAAAAAGAAACTATTTCATTGAATTTTGACTATGTGACATTGGTATTGACTTTTAATGGCATCAGATATGGATTTCTTCAAGAGGACCTGTCCACCTGAAATATTGCATCCAGTTTTGGTTATCATGTTACAAAAACAGATGCTACAACTCTAGAAAGAGTATAGAGAAGAACAACAAATATGATTAGGGGGCTGGAGGCTAAATATATGATGGACAGTTTGCAAGAACTGGATATGCTTAGTCTAACAAAGAGAAGGATTAGGCGTGCATGATTATATTTGAGGAGCTATCACAGGAAAGAAGGGGTCAGCCCATTCTCCAAAACACTTGAAGCCAAGACAAGACGTAACAGATGGACAGTTATCAAGGGAAGATCCAACCAAGAACTAAGGAGAAATGTTCTGACAATGAGAACAATTAATCAGTGAAAATCCCTACTTGGTTTTCTGGTTGTTCAGCCAGAATTCAAGAGGGCATATTTTTTGCTTGGCGGTATTAGAAGCATTGAAGGTTGTACCACAAGTGCAAATGCACAAAATTTCTTTCAACGATGCATTGTGTCCCATAATTTAAATAACCTTAAATTGGGGGGGGGGGGTACAAAGATACAGAGTTAAAAAAAATCAGATTGTCACTGGAAGTGAATTCAGAGCAGATGAGAAGTGAAACTTAATTCAGAGCAGCCACATACTGTAGAAGGTCCAGTTGTACCCTTGAGCATTGTGCAGATCATAATAGATGTGTACAATGCTGTGAAAACATTATATAGCATGGCATTTCCAAGGGAGGTGCTTCCTGTCTCAACAAATACGGATGTTTGTATCCATTTCCTATCTAAACCAAGAGGATAAATTGTTCCTCTGTTGCAAATGTATTAGTGAAAAATAATTTAAATAGCTATTTACAATTGCTATTTAATTGCTACCAACCTGCCTTCCATTGAGGACCTGTATACTGCACGAATCAAGAAGAGGGCCGTGAAAATATTTGCAGATCCCTCGCATCCGGGACATAAACTGTTTCAACTCCTACCCTCAAAATGACGCTATAGAGCACTGCACACCAGAACAACTAGACACAAGAACAGTTTTTCCCCGAAGGCCATCACTCTGCTAAACAAATAATTCCCTCAACACTGTCAGACTATTTACTGAATCTGCACTACTATTAATCGTCTCATAGTTCCCATCACCAATCTCTTTCCACTTATGACTGTATGACTATAACTTGTTGCTGGCAAACCTTATGATTTATATTGATATATTGACCATCAATTGTGTTGTAAATGTTGTACCTTGATGAACGTATCTTTTCTTTTATGTACACTGAGAGCATATGCACCAAGACAAATTCCTTGTGTGTCCAATCACACTTGGCCAATAAAAATTCTATTCTATTCTATTCTATTCATTCTGCTAGAGAGAATTTTCCTGAGAATGGGCTCCAACGTGAGTCTGAAAGCTCAGAAGACTAAGCCTCTGGTTCAAGGGACCAGCCCAGATTAGATCCCGCATTATTATCCTGGTTAACAGGATAATTATTATTATCCTGTTAATCTTCAGTTTCACATGAACCTGACTTTAGATATCAACCATGCCCAGTCTTTTGGTACCCCAGCCTCTTAGAGGCCAACTAACAGCACTGACTTTTAAAAATCTAGGAAACTAGATTGCAAAAATACTTCTGACTTCAGACAAAAACACTGAGGCGGCTTCATTTTTGGCTGCTTTTCTTTTCTGTATTATAGTCAGAGCTGCTGGCCTATGTTCAGAGAGGACAATGATCTGGATTCCACAGCACTAGGGGGTAGGTGGGTAGGAATTAGCCTTTTCTCACTATTAAAAGGGGGTGGGGAGAAGCAATCCATGTATCCTGCCAAAATCCTCTCTCCGTTCCCACCCCACCCCATCTCTCTCTTATAGATATTTATACATGTATATAAAGAGAGAAAGAGAGACAAAGAGAGAGAGAGAGATATTGCAACAGAAACAATTATACATTGAACAATAGCAGCGGAAATTACAAAATCCCTTTTCAGTTTTACTCAGTAACTAGAGTGGCCTGGCTCTTCATCTTTCAGAGGATGTGAAACAATGATTCAGGAAAACAAACTTGTATTTAGAACACTAACAGCTCTAGCAAGACGAGACCAAAATCCTATATTCACAATCTCCCAGTATCTACCCAATATTCTATTTTTCCCTCACCACCAAATAAAAAGACAGGTATCAAGAGTGTAGAGGGGAAAAAAATGGAATAGTAATTAGGAATGCTACTTGAATGAGTAATTCTGAAATACAAAACATGCCACATATCTTTGGAGAATCGTTCAAGTTTCTCTTTTGTTTGTTATAATATGCATATGTGAGGACAAAACTAATATTAGATCAGCAGCAATCTCACATTCATTTACTTGCCAGCAGTTTTTTTCCCCCCAATGATTTTTCTCTTGAACTAATCCTCTACCAGGCCTATTGGGGTGCTGCCCCTTAACATCATAATTCAGAATGGTGATATAAAACATGGGAACCTGCTATCTCAGGAGTGTCAAACTTGTGTCCCGCGGGCCGAATGCGTCACATGCTGGCCACCCCCACCCCTGGTTTGGCATAGGAAAAGTCGAGATACGTCACATGACGACGATGTGAAGATGCGAGTTTGACAACCCTGCTTTAGGTTCTTAATTCATGAGGTCACTGAAATCAACCAAGTCAGAATTCCAATAATTTCACATTCCCTTAAATAAGCCAAACAAAGGATTCTCGGGGCAATATGAAATATGATGGTTTCTGCCAAACAGTTTCCTCTGTATCAAAGTCACGCAATGTATTAATACATTAATAAAGTTCCCAGTGTGTTCTCCCCACCTACCCCCATTTTGAAATGTTGAGATGCATTTTTGAGGGAGAGAGGCTTAAATAAAAAAAAGATATGAGTTTGGTCAGAGTTTTGGTATCGGCAGCAGACCAGGATATGAAACGTTCTTACAGTTTTCAATGGTCCTGTGTTGGTTGTTGCACGCACTACTTGTGCAGTCAGCTGGCAACAAAGACATCAGGTTGAATACTGTTTCAATGATAGAAATATGTAGCAATGTGGCAGGCTTTCTTGTTAAGGTCTTCAGTCAGATGTATAGCATTTTCAAATCTTGTGTTTACTCAGTTTCCTACACAAAAACTTTGTAGACTTTTGTGGTGAAATGAAAATATCTGACTGAAAATTATAAGTGGATGAAGAAAACAGTAACCATTATGATTAAATAATTATCAACAGCATTTTTAAGAACTTTAGGTAAAGGTTCCCCTTGCACATATGTGCTAGTCGTTCTTGACTCTAGGGGGCAGTGCTCATCTCTGTTTCAAAGCCGAAGAGCCAGCACTGTCCGAAGACATCTCCGTGGTCATGTGGCCGGCATGACTAAACGCCAAAGGCGCACGGAATGCTGTTACCTTCTCACCAAAGGTGGTCCCTATTTTTCTACTTGCATTTTTCATGTGCTTTCGAACTGCTAGGTTGGCAGAAGCTGGGACAAGTAACAGAAGCTCACCCCGTTACATGGCACTAGGGATTTGAGCCGCTGAACTGTCAACCTTCTGATCAACAAGCTTAGCGTCTTACTCACTGAGCCACTGAAGAACTTTAAATCCCACTTATTTGTTTTTTAAAAATTGATTTTGTCTAACAAATTCTTTAAACAGTCCTTGGTATCCACCCCCACAGTTAAAAATAAAGGAATGCTTTATTCAAAAATCAATTCTTATTTATTTATTTATTTATTTATTTATTTATTTATTTATTTATTTATTTATTTATTTATTTATTTATTTATTTATTTATTTGATTTTTATAATAGCCACATGCCTATTGTGAACAGCCTGGAAAATTAAGCAACTTTTTCTTCTCTCCTCCTATCTCAAACCTGCAAAAGTATTGTAACAGTTCAGCATTATCGAGAGCATTTTTCCACTTGATTTCAGAAATCTATAGACGCATTGCAAACGCAGGAGGTGATTGCCCAATTAACACAAACATTGATTGCCTAATGCACAATGAATTGTAAAACCCATTTTAAGAAAAATTATTGGAAGAGCCAACTTTCATATAAAGTGAATGTGAATGGCTCTTCATTCTTATCCAGCATAGCTATTGCCATGGGAATTTATGAGTTCTGATCCTAATACATCTGGAGGGCATAGGTGTGTTTGTTGTTTGTTTGTTTGTTTAACAAATTTTATAGCTGCCCATCTCACAAAGGCAATTTTGGATGGCACACAACAATTGGATAGCTTGGGGAATGTTGCATTAGCAGCACGGCAAGAGGTAAGATCTTTTTCTTTCGGGAGCTTCTGTTTCGTCATTTGCAGGGAAACAGAAGCTCACGAAAGAAACACTATGGAGATCTGACCTGAGGCAATGGCGCGTGTACCAGCAGAGAGGGCTCTGTGTGCCACTTCTGGCACGCATACCATATGTTTGCCATCACAACACTAAATAGTCAGCACTTATCCCCAGCAATTCATCATGCTTCAACAGGCACCTGAGAACCTATACTAGTTCTTTCCAAAAAGAAGTAGGATTGTAAGTATGATTCATTACTGTAAAGGAGCACATATAAGTTTTCAAACAACTAAAGATAAACATGAAAATAAATTCATTTTCAGACTAGCTAAGGCATTGCTACCAGTGTATATTGCATTGGCATTCCTTCAGTCTCAAAAGACTATGGTATCATGCTCTGGAAAGAGGTCCTGAAACAGCATCTGGTGTGACTAAAAAGGCCAATTCGAGAGTCGCAATCCCTTCCACACTGAGGGCAGATACATTCTGTCCCCTGCCCAGCCCACAGATTTTGCTGGTTCTGGGACTGCCTCTTTACCTCAGCCTGCTGAACAAATGTCTCTTCAAATTGGAGAAGGCCATGCTGCGTCTTTAGCCTCCAAGCTGAACAATCAGAGGTCAAGGTTTCCCAGTTGTTAATGTCCATTCCCAGGGCCTTTAGGTCCCTCTTGCAGATATCCTTATATTGCAGCTATGGTCTCCCTCTAAGATGCTTTCCCTGCACTAATTCTCCTTACAGGAGATCTTTCGGAATCCGACCATCAGCCATTCTCAAGACATGCCCAAGCCAGCATAGAAGTCGCTGTTTCAGTAGTGTATACATGCTAGAAATTCCAGCACGTTCCAAGACTGCACTATTTGTAACTTTGTTATGGCAGCTAATGCCAAGAATACATCGGAAACAATGCATATGAAAGGTGTTCAACTTTCTCTCCTGCCGTACATAAAGGGTCCAAGACTCACTGCAGTACAAGAGTGTGCTCAGGACGCAGGCTCTATAGACCTGGATCTTTGTATGTTCCATCAGCTTCTTATTAAGCCATACCCTCTTTGTAAGTCTGGAAAATGTGGTGGCCACTTTACCAATATGTTTATTCAGTCAGTATCTAAAGAGACAATGTCAGAGATAGTTGAGCCCAGGTACACAAAGTCATGGACGACCTCCAGTTCTTGTGCAGAGATTTTAATACAGGGAGGTGAATCCACGTCCTGACCCATGACTTTTTTTTTTTCAGGCTGATTGTTAGTCCAAAGTCTTGGCAGGTTTTCCTAAAACAGTCCATAAGTTGTTGAAGGTCTTCAGCAGAGTGAGCAGTAAAAGCAGTAACATGAAAATAAATTCATTTTCAGACTTGCTAAGGCATTGCTACCAGTGTATATGGGCAATACGTATTAGTAGTTTCTCACTAAGTATATTGATGGGCCTGTTCTTATCGAATCAGGGAACAATGCCCCTCTAACATTGCACAAAACTTAAAATCATTACATCAGTTGTCAAGATTTATGATCCTGAAGCTATGTCTACATACATTTCCTCCCAGTTTAGTCAGTAATAACTGGTTCTCAAAATTGTCAATCAAATTCTGATTCAAAATAATGCCAGTGAGGAATATGCACATTATGAAAATAATTCTTAAGTACAGCAGACTTTGAAGAAATATGCATGGCTTTGCAAGTCATTAAAGAGCCCAGCTTTATGCAGGTTCCCGAACAAGCTGAAAACTTTAAATATTCCACTTGTTAAAGTTATAAATCATGTGGCTATTAAAGCAGCAGCACCAAATATTTTCAGAGTTGTGTAAAAGGATTGCTCTTTTTCATAGATAACAGGGAGGTGGTTTTCTCACAGATTCACAAAGTCTGAAGTGCATTTTCAGAATAATTTCAAAGTGAGCACATCTCTAAGAGGCATGATTTCGAAGCAAAAATTATTTTGCACTTATGAGAACCAGTCTCAGTATACACTGGGGGAAATATCTATGATGTATTTTTGTGGGTTGCTTAGTGATTCATAATTCCTTATCTTTATCTTTGTCCTGGAGTGGAGTGGAGACCCATGTATATATCATCTTATTGCTTGGGAAATGTAGACCAGTGGTAGGGAATTTCCTTGGCCATGACTTGTTATTGTTCTTTATTTACAAGTATGGCGCTACAGTATAAACAATAGATACACATAAGGCAGACTTAACCATTTTATAGTATCTTGCTCAAGATTTTAGAATTTATTACTTTGTCATTCATGAACTAACAATATGGGTTTGGTTGTGTTTGTATCACTAATTAAATTTATGACCTGCAATAAAACTGCAATAAAGCACTTACTTGCTCCACTTATTTGGTATATATCCGATTTTTCAAACTTAAAAGCTCAGTTACTTAGCACAGATAATATTGTGTTGCAAAACAGATTATTCCCACCCCGTCCATTTTTAAAAATGCCCTGACTGTTCTAACAGCTTTCATTAAGTATAAGATCACAATTTAACTTAGATTAAAGGGTTAAAACCGCCAACTTCCAACAGCAGTTGTCAAGTTTCGCCATCCTTTTGCTTAATAAACACAGAACGTTCTCACCCAGAACCAGATCACAACTCTGAATGTTTACATTTACAGTTGAACCAAGCAGAGGGATTCCAAAGTTAATAGAATACAATAGAATTTTTTATTGGCCAAGTGTGATTGGACACATAAGGAATTTGTCTTGGTGCATATGCTCTCAGTGTACATAAAAGAAAAGATACCTTCATCAGGGTATACAACACTTACAACACTTAATGATAGTCATAGGGTACAAATTTAACACTTAATGATACAATACTTAATGATAATCATAGGGTACAAATAAGCAATCAGGAAACAATCAATTACAGTATAAACCATAAGGATACAAGCAACAAAGTTATAGTCGTAAGTGGAAGGAGAAGGGTGATGGGAAAGATGAGATTAATAGTAGTGCAGATTTAGTAAATAGTTTGACAATGTTGAGGGAATTATTTGTTTAGCAGAGTGATGGCGTTTGGGAAAAAACTGTTCTTGCATCTAGTTGTTCTGGTGTGCAGTGCTCTGTAGCGTCGTTTTGAGGGTAGGAGTTGAAACAGTTTATTTCCAGGATGCGAGGGGTCTGTAAATATTTTCACGGCCCTCTTCTTGATTCGTGCAGTATACAGGTCCTCAATGGAAGGCAGGTTGGTAGCAATTATTTTTTCTGCAGTTCTAATTATCCTCTGAAGTCTGTGTCTGTCTTGTTGGGTTGCAGAACCAAACCAGATAGTTATAGAGGTGCAGATGATAGACTCAATAATTCCTCTGTAGAACTGCATCAGCAGCTCCTTGGGCAGTCTGAGCTTTCTGAGTTGGCGCAGAAAGAACGTTCTTTGTTTTGCTTTTTTGATTTGTTAAAGTTAAGGAGCTCATCAAGAACAATATGGAGACTGTCACTAATAATTAAGAAAACCTGTGTTTTTGTCCTATTTTAAAAGCATGAGGTGGAGGTGGAAAATACTGCAACCTAGCTTTTTGATAGTAAAGAAACATATTTTAGTAGGTTTCGGCTTCTTAGTTGTATGGGGCAATTTGGTCACCTAGCAGTAACTGAAAATAAAATGTAAGAACACAGAGGTGGTACATACGTTGCCCAGGAAAAGAACGGTTACTTATCGAAATTTCTTGGTAAATCCCAAAAGATATATTAGAATAGGAGCATTCAGAAGAAGACAGTCCTAATGCGAAATGGCAGCCACATATTCTCCTGTTAATATGCCAATCAGAATGTGTTCTGGTGAGGAAGAGAAACTGTCCATTAATGCAAAGAGAGAGAGAGAGAAAAGGAAGAGTTGCAATCCAACTGAATTGCCCAAGGTGGAAGACTTGTCTAGATGCCAGTAAAAGAAGAAAGAATATTGAAAAATGCAGAAGTGCTAAAGCTGGATTGCACAAGAATCCAGGTACAGGGTCAAAACACGTTCTTCCCCCTCCCCTCTACCCATGCCTTCCTTCTGAATTGTCACATGATTTATAGTACATCTGTCAAGGAAGGAAGCTCTGCTTAAAAAGATTCTTCCTAAAATGCCAAAGGCAAGACGCCCATGTGGAGGTTAAAATATGTAAACTTACAGCTCCTACTGCCACTGAGGCTTTCCCTAGGACTATTTGCAGTTGCACATGTAATGTAGTAAAATCAATTTTTTATTTATCCATATTTGGAATAATGGAAACAACTTTCATTTTTGATATTTTTCCTGCCCATAATTTTTCCACATGTGCATGCATTTTGAAAAAGCCGGGCCTGGACTGGTAGGCATCTGGCTATTTAAAACAAACTTGAAGAAAAAGGAAAGAACACTTGCATATATGCCATGTTGTGTATTATATGCATGTCAGTATACATAAACAAATTCACATTTTTATATACTTAACTGTTCTGAATCTGAACACCAGTAAACATGCTTGCTCTTTTCTGATACAATGCAATGGCTAAAAAAGAAACAAGAGGCTTTTCTGTGCCACTTGCTTGCTTCTTCCATCTTTTATTATAATTATGTTGCAAAGACATCAGGATGATTAATTGCTTTCTAAGTTAATCACTGCCTCTTGTTTGAATCACTGATGTTTTAGGATATTATTACTGATATTGTATAAAGATTTTACTATTAGTTCCATATCTGGTTCTCCTTGTTAAGTCAATCTGGGTGTTGTTTTTATTATTCCATTATTAGGAGACAAACACCCTGATCAATAATAATTTGGAAAGGGAATACATCAGTCCAACTAGAAGGAAAAAGTCCAGTTTATGTGTTACATATTGGTTACATCCTTGGTTCTCCGAGGAGCTGAGGGAGATGAAACGCCGGAGAAGACACCTAGAGAGTGCTTGGAGATCCAGCTGTTCGGAGGCTGACCGGACACTAGTTAGGTCCTATAGTAGGACCTACCTAGTGGCATTGAAGGATGCGAAGTGTTCTTACATTTCCTCCCTCATTGTGTCGGCAGATAACCGCCCTGCCGCCCTGTTTCAGGTGACCCGCTCTCTCCTTCAACAGGAGGGGCGGGAGGACCCATTACAAGGGCGTGCTGAGGAGTTTAACGGTTATCTATACGATAAAATCGTTCAGCTTCAGGATGGATTGGATCAAAATTGGGTAGATCCAGACGAGAAGTTCGAGACACGTCTTGTTGAGACTGTTTGGGATAATTGTGACCCTGTGACTCCCGAGGACATGGACAGGTTGCTAGGGAGGTTGAATGCCACCACGTTTGCTGGACCCGTGCGACTCCTGGTTGGTGCTGGCCACGCAGGAGGTGACACGAGGCTGGCTCCGGGGGATTACAAATGCTTCCTTGTGGGAGGGTGTCTTTCCTGCTGCCTTGAAAGAGGCTGTTTTAGGAAATTATCATCCAGTCTCCAACGGTTGTGTTCTCGCTCGCTTTCCCCGCAGCCGGGTCCCTCTTATCTCCTGCCGAACGCTGAGGAATGTCCTGGCATGCCTCCAGGCCCCAGCCCTGGCACCATGCCCAGACAAAGGGCCTGATGTGCCTCCAGCCCTCAGCCCTGGCTCCATGCCCAGGCAAACGGAGCAACTAGACCCCTCCCCCTCCCCCACAGCATGTGAGCCTGAGGAATGTGAATTGCCAACAGCTGGAGCCTGGAGAGATCCTCGCTTCAGGAGAATTGATAGGTGGCGTCAGCAGAAGGAAGGGAGGGGCAGGCCTGGATAAGTGCTGAGTCATGGAGCCACACCCCATGGCCTATATAAAGGATCTGCTTTCTGGCATTCTCTGAGTCAGGCAAAATCTACCTTAGATTGCTGAAGTCACTTCCTGGTCTCCTGCCTGTCTTGAGAACTTTGCTAGGACTTTGGCAGAGCTGCAGAGGCACGCCTGATACGGACTTCCCCGACCCGGCCGTCAGCGGAGGAGTGGGACACAACACCAACCTTCGCTTTACGGCGAAGGTTGTAGAGAGTGCGGTGGCATGTCAATTACCCCAGTACCTGGATGAAATTGTCTATCTAGACCCGTTCCAGTCCGGCTTTCGACCCAGTTACAGTACGGAGACAGCTTTGGTCGTGTTGGTGGATGATCTCTGGAGGGCCAGGGATAAGGGTTATTCATCTGCCCTGGTCCTATTAGACCTCTCAGCGGCTTTTGATACCATCGACCATGGTATCCTGCTGTGCCGGCTGGGGAGTTTGGGAGTGGGAGGCACTGTTTATCGGTGGTTCTCCTCCTATCTCTCTGACCGGACGCAGACGGTGTTGGCAGGGGGGCAGAGATCGACCCCGAGGCGCCTCATGTGTGGGGTGCCGCAGGGGTCGATTCTCTCGCCTCCCCTGTTCAACATCTATATGAAGCCGCTGGGTGAGATCATCAGTGGCTTCGGGGTGAGGTACCAACTGTACACTGACGATATGCAGCTGTACTTTTCCACCCCAGGCCACCCCAACAAAGCCATCAAAGTACTGTCCTTGTGTCTAGAAGCCGTACGGGTCTGGATGGGGAGGAACAGGCTCAATCCCTCCAAGACGGAGTGGAAGTGGATGCCGGCACCCTGGTACAGTCAGCTGCAGCTGCAGCTGACTGTTGGGGGCGAGTCATTGGCCCCAATGGAAAGGGTGCGCAACTTGGGCGTTCTCCTGGATGGGCAGTTGTCTTTCGAAGATCATTTGACGGCCGTCTCCAGGAGAGCTTTTTATCAGGTTCGCCTGATTCGCCAGTTGTGCCCCTTTCTGGACCGGGATGCCTTATGCACAGTCACTCATGCTCTTGTTACCTCTTGCTTGGACTACTGCAATGCTCTCTACATGGGGCTCCCCTTGAAGAGCACCCGGAGGCTCCAGTTGGTCCAGAATGCAGCTGCGCGGGTGATAGAGGGAGCTGTTCGGAGCTCCCATGTAACACCCATCCTGCGCAGACTGCACTGGCTGCCTGTTGTCTTCCGGGTGCGCTTCAAGGTATTGGTGACCACCTTTAAAGCGCTCCATGGCTTAGGACCAGGTTACTTATGGGACCGTCTGCTGCCATCTTCTATCTCCCAGCGACCTGTGCGTTCTCAGAGAGAGGGACTCCTTAGGGTGCCGTCAGCCAAGCAATGTCGGCTGGCGGCTCCCAGGGGAAGGGCCTTCTCTGTGCGGGCTCCTACCCTGTGGAACAAACTTCCCCCTGGACTTCGACAACTACCTGACCTTCGGACCTTTCGCCGCGAACTTAAGACTTATTTATTCCGTCTTGCTGGACTGGCTTGATTTTTTAAAAATTTTTAGATGATTTTATGGGTTTGTAATCTTTATTAATTTTATAGGGTTGATCGTATTTTAATATTCGGCCAAATTGAATAAGTTTTTTAATGTTTGTTTTTAATACTGTATGTGTTGTTGTTGTATTTTATTCTGGCTGTAAACCGTCCTGAGTCCTTCGGGAGAAGGGAGGTATACAAATTAAATTATTATTATTATTATTATTATTATTATTATTATTATTATTATTATTATTATTATTATTATTATTATATACAAATTGAGCCGCTGTGGCGCAGTAGTTAGAATGCAGTACTGAAGGCTAACTCTGTATACTGCCAAAAGTTCGAACCTGACCGGTTCAAGGTTGACTCAGCATTCCATCCTTCCGAGGTGGGTAAAATGAAGATCCAGACTATTGAGGGCAATATGCTGACTCTGTAAACCATTTAGAGAGTGCTGTAAAGCACTATGAAGCAGTACCTAAGTCTATGTGCATTGTTATTACTATACTATGATATATCTTAACCAGGCTGGGAAATATAACTTACCATTTTCCCCCAGAATATAATAATAATGCCTTCATAGAAAAACTCAAATACAATGGCATTCATCTCTTATTATTATTTTATATATAGTACAAGATCACTATAAAAAATGTAACAATACAATTATAGATCAAACGTAAACCAACAATAAACTTGTGCAGGAAAGCCTGAAACAATAAGTAGTGTGAAAGAGGCGCTTACATGACTTTTACAATCCATGGCTATTTTTAGAAATTTGGCAACTCTTTTGGAAATGGCTGGAATTTGGTCCCATAGCAGGAAAGCAATGACCTCCTGCTCAGAAGAACAATTAAGATTTCTAACCATTGTCCTTTCCTCCAGTTGGCCTCTGGGAATAAATAGTCCAAGGAGGGGTGATTAGAACTCTGGTTCTATCTGCCTGAAGATCTAGATCTCCCTCACATCCTGGACATAAACTGTTTCAACTCGTACCCTCAAAACGATGCTACACAGCACTGCACACCAGAACAACTAAACACAAGAACAGTTTCTTCCCGAACGCCATCACTCTGCTAAAGAAATAATTCTCTCAACACTGTCAAACTATTACTAAATCAACACTACTATTAATATTCTCATCGTTCCCTTCACCCATCTCCTTCCACTTATGGCTATATGACTGTAACTTTGTTGCTTGTATCCTTACAATTTATATTGATATTGTTTCCTGATTGCTTATTTGTACCTCATGACTATCATTAAGTGTTGTACCTTATGATTCTTGACAAAGGTATCTTTTCTTTTATGTACACTGAAAGCATGTGCACCAAGGCAAATTCCTTGTATGTCCAATCACACTTGGCCAATAAAAAATTATATTCTATTCTATTCAAATCTCCCATTTGTGATTAGCTGTGGTTTTGTCAGGCCAAGGGGCAACTAATGCAACTAATGCAGGGAAGGAAGATCAAAAATAGGTCAAATCAAGGCTTAAACCAGAGTACATAACTCTTACAGTTCCACTGCAAGAACGGAACTGGGTAAATACCACTGTGTAAATACCACTCCATAGTTGTAAATTTACATGTTCAATTGTTAGAATTGTACTTTTCTTCCAGAAATAAATGAGAAAGTAACCAGAACATTGAGTCAAATTGTCTGTGTTTAGTCAGCTACTTTCCTTTTTTTTAAAATTTGAATTTATATCCCGCCCTTCTCCAAAGACTCAGGGCAGCTTACACAGTATTAAGCAATAGTCTTCATCCATTTGTATATTATATACAAAGTAAACTTATTGCCCCCAACAATCTGGGTCCTCATTTTACCTACTTTATAAAGGATGGAAGGCTGAGTCAACCTTGGGCCTGGTGGAACTTGAACTTGCAGTAATAGCAAGCAGCTGTGCTAATAACAGACTGCATTAGTCTGTTGAGTCTGTTGCTGAATGTCTGTGGAGATTTTCAATCATTCAGGTTGTAGTTGTCACAATGGTGCTTTTTTCTTCAAAAGGTAACTGGACTGTTTTTTTCCTTAAGGAAGAAGAAGCTTCTCATCCAAGAAGCTTCATTAGTTTTGGTGATGGGGGGATGGAAAGATAGATTTTGATAGGATGGGGGTGGGGAGAATGGAATGATTGTATTTCTTTGTGGTCATCTGGTCGTTAGCACTCTCTCTGAGAGCTGTTAAGGCCACTTGGGAGTTTATCTGTGCCCCCAAGGTCACCTGAATCAGGGTGCAATTGTTTGTGGAATCTTCTAGGAACTGCTGCAAGAGCTGCCTTGTAGACAGGCAATAAATGGTGTCTTATTACTCTCCCTCTCTCCCCCTCTGCCCAAGTGGCCTCAATAGCTCTCAGAAAGAGTTCTAATGACCAGATGGCTGCAAAGAAATACAATCCTTCCATTCCCACCCGCCCCAGTCCAGTTGCCTTTTGAAGAAAAAAGTACCTTTGAGTTTCTCTTGCTGATTTAGACCACTAGACATGTTTTGATAATTGCTAACTCATAAGAAATGTAGAATGAAAAGTCTGTCCAAATGTGTTCCAGACACATGATTATCATTGGGCCTCCATACACAAACCTGAGCAACAGAAGCTACAAACCAAAACTGCTTCTGACAAATTAGCTGCCCTGCACTATCAAAGCAGCACTTTATTATAGTCTTTGACCAGCATTTACAGTATTGTAGAAAGAGAAATAGTTTGGTATAACAATTTGTTATTGAAAAAAACATGATAGGATAATTAAATGACATATCTAATTAAAGGAGTGTAACACATAGAGGGATCAATTACCTACTCCAATCCACTGCATCATTGCACTTAATAATAAGTTACTGTCATGTTAAGTGTTATGACTAAATCCTTCCAAATACCACAGATTTCCTAATTTCAAAATATTAATGAAGCGTTCTGGTTTTGCTTTTTCTCCAATGGACTGTAGGGAGGTTTTGGTGTGACAAATACTGAGCTACCCTCCACTTTTATTTATGTATTAGATTAATAGCCTGCTTTTCTTTAGAAGTTCAAGGTGGCTTCCATTGAAATGTCGTGTGATTCTCCCGGCCACGGTAGGTCAAGGCAGGCTGGGCTGACAAACAAGAACTAGCCTAAAGCTGAAATTCCATGGTTGAAGGTGGATTTTAACTTGGACTCCCCAGTCCTAGTCCAGCAGCTTAAAAGCAACACACTAACTCTCAGTCTGAAGATGAACAACTTAGGAAAGCTGTAACAAAATAATGCAGTGCCACACGTATGTAGATTAGCACAACCTACCAAAATAAAGTTACTCCCAGTACAGAATGGTTTCCTTTGTTTACTGTGCATGTTCTTGCATGCCATTTGAGCTCCATCCAATCGCCATGCTAGCCTGATAAATTTGTGAAGTCACCAGGAGTCATTCTGAAGACTTCATCTATTTAAAGTTGGGTAGTAAGACTACCTAGGGAGTAGGAGTGGGCAATGGTGGGTTTCAATTTTTTTTACTACTGGTTCTGTAGGTGTGGCGTGGTGGGTGTGGCATGGCTTGGTGGATGTGGCAGGGCAAGGATACTGTAAAATCTTCATTCCCAGCCCACTCCATGGGAAGGATACTGTAAAATCCCCATTTCCTCCTGATCAGCTGGGACTTGGGACACAGAGAATAGATGGGGTAGAGCCAGTCAGAATTTTTACTACCGGTTCTCCAAACTACTCAAAATTTCTGCTACCGGTTCTCCAGAAACCCACCTCTGGGTGGTAATGATCATCCTAGATTATTGGAGCATCACATAAATAGCAATGACTGGCAATGCTCACCATGACAGTCAGCTTGTGAATGAATATGCCCTCCTGGTAGCAATTTTATGAGAATGTCCATGTCCTCAAAGTTCCAAATATGTCCATTGGTCCAGAAGATTAATGAATTAGTGCAGAAGCCAGGCAGACTAGGTATGAATCCTAGAAACAGCCACAGGGAATCTTCCTGTATGAACCAATCTGAGTCGTAGAGATTGCAGCCAATCTGCATGTTTGGCAGTCTTGTGAAAGCTGTTTGCCATTGCCTTTTTCCAAGACTGTTTTCGACTCCCCCAGCTTATATGGAAGGTCAGCCATAAAGGCAGCAATTTCATGGTTCCAGCAGCATACTTTGATGTTATAGTCCTGAGGAGATTTCTAGTAGGACAGCTGCAACTTGCTTCATTATCTAATAGATCAAATTGCCAGCAAACTTCCCTCAATTGTATAATATCTACATTTCTGATATGTAAACATGTTGCCGTTCCTTTATTGTTCAGAGCTAGAAAATATCCAGGAGTATAATTAAAGAAAACATGGTTCAGCAAAATGTTTTCTTTCCCCAGCCCTGCAAAAACAAGATGCTCAGAATTAAGCCCTTGTTATGCTAAATAGAACACAGGATATATCTGGATGTTAGCAATCTTTTCCCCAGGAACTGCAAAGAAAATATGTGTGTATTTACATTTCAGGGTGGGGTGGGGGGGTGAAGATTTAAAGGCATTCCCTCTCCCTCTGTTGACAGCATAGTTAAAAAAAAAAGTGGGGAGGGATGACTATAACAATTATTGACACTTCCCAAGATCTAGTTAAACTTGCTGGAATTTATATCTTCCTTGTTGCAATTATGTCCAGTTCCATTAATGAAATACTGAAATGCATAGTCCGTCATGCTTCTGTTGCTCCTGGCATTTCCAATAATATTCTTCTTAGTCCATTCAAATAATCTAGCAAAAGGAAATGATTTTCTTCATTCTTTGATGAAGAATTCTGAATTATAACTGTTACACTTGGAAGCAAACAAATTCCTATTCTGTTAATTCCAGGAAACACGGCATGAATCTACTTTATTTTCTCAAGCATAAAGTGACACCACAGCCAAGATGCTGATCTCAGAGAATGGGAGGTTCAAAGAAGAGAAAGGAAAAGCTCCAGTCTCCTTACAGAAAAAGCATCTGGAGCTTCTTAAAAAGTAGAATTATGAAATATTTGGGTCAGCATCTCAACTGTTTTAATGACAAGGATAATTCTGTGTTCAGTGCCAGATGCAGATGCAGATGGCAAACACAAATAAGCTTAAATTACAGCAAGACAACAGCCATCTGAAATTGGAAGTTAGAGGATGTCTAAAATAAAACTCCATTTTTATTCAGTTTTAGAGAGGAGTTTTAAAACGTTTCTCAACCACGTATATGGGAGAAAGAAAAAAAAGAATAAAAAGAGAAAATAATCAGCAGGAAGTTACTTCAGCACATTGTTTATTGGAGGAACTGAAAGTCACACAGATCACTGTGTCGAAAACACATCCTGTCCCCTATCCTGCCACAGTCAGATTATCAAGGGCGTTGGTGTCCTCACTGATATCACTGTGCTCCAGAGCTGAGCAATTCACCAGAGACACAGATGGTGCACAATTATTCTCCCTCTGAGACAATTCTTTCACAGGACACCTTCACATTCAACATGTTTGAAATACTGCGGGAGTTTAACCTGGCTTGGAATCAGACTGTGATGTCAATACAACATAATTGTGTAATCCATGTATCAGTTTTCTTCTGCTACTTAGAATAGAATAACAGAGTTGGAAGGGACCTTGGAGGTCTTCTAGTCCAACCCTCTGCCCAGACAGGAAACCCTACACCATTTCAGACAAATGGTTATCCAACATCTTCTTAAAAATTTGCAATGTTGGAGCATTCACATCTTCTAGAAGCAGGTTGTTGCACTGATTAATTGTTCTGTCAGGAAATTTCTCCTTAGTGCTAAGTTGCTTCTCTCCTTGATTAGTTTCCACCCATTGCTTCTTGTCCTACCCTCAGGTCCTTTGGAGAATAGCTTGACTCTCTGTTCTTAGTGGCAGCCCCTGAGATATTGGAACACTGCTATCATGTCTCCCCTAGTCCTT
The DNA here is from genome assembly GCF_028640845.1 of Ahaetulla prasina. Classification (NCBI taxonomy): domain Eukaryota; kingdom Metazoa; phylum Chordata; class Lepidosauria; order Squamata; family Colubridae; genus Ahaetulla; species Ahaetulla prasina. The sequence continues at coordinate 105,948,467 of NC_080540.1, forward strand.
CTTTTCATCAGAATGGACATACCTAGTTCCTGCAACCATTCTTCATATGTTTTAGCCTCCAGTCCCCTAATCATCTTTGTTGCTCTTCTACTTGTTCTCAACTTTGCTACAGTTTAACAAATTGTCCTGCAGTTTACACAAGTAGTCAAGTTTATTTGGTGATTTTAGTCTGAGCATCTGTTCCTTGGAAAGGGAGTTTTGAGAAATGAACAAGCTGCTCAAGCATTCTGAATGTCAAGTGGCCAAAAGTAGTTGTTTTTTTTAAAAAAAAAACTCTGCTGAATTTAACCTTCATAATCCATCTTTCCCTTGCCTGTTCACATGGTTCCATCAACAGAAGACTAAAAGTTTTGCCCATCTTCTTTATGTTTCAGAACATTTATTTATTGGGGGTAGAAGGGGGAAAAAAGGGCAGCTATTAATAGCACTATTTTTCTTTTCATTTCTTTTTTTTGCGGCAGCCTCAGCCAATTTAGTATATTCCGCATATGCCAAGAAACTCTCAGAATTCTTAACCAGTATGATTACCTAGGAATGCTGGTGGCAAATTTTGACAATTGTAATCTAATATGTCAAAAATTCAATTTAACTTGACTTTTGTTGGACATTTTTTCCCTACCAATAGCAATCACTAATGCAGAATGGGTGACAGAAAAATGAAAAGAACAGTAGAGTCAAAACATAGCTCTTTTTTTTTTTTGCTTAATGATAAAGAAGAACCTGACTCCAAATTGATACTTTCAATAATTTTTTTTTGGGGGGGGGGACCACACTTCCAAGTTATTTCAAACTACAAGAAATGGTTTAAAAACCAACATCAAAGCTAGCGAACCCAACTAAAGATCCCCAAAAGTGATTTAAAGCATCTTCTAGAGTCATCCAACCATTATTATTATAAAAATATCAGTACTGTAATGAAGGCAGGTTTTATATTGCCTAATTGTCTTTTTGCACCTTCAAGTTAGTTTTTGACTCCTGGCAACTGCCTGAACATTTCCCTGCAGTTTTCCTGGCACAAGGTCACCCAGCTGCTTTTTGCCTAAAGCAGAACAAGCACTCACAGTCTCCTGGTTTCTAACTTGACATCTTAATTACTACACCAAACTGGCTTTCTCAATAATAACTAGAGACACGAAAGGATAGTATAGTGACAATCCTGTCTATGGGGAAAGTAATACAGCAATACAATTTTGTGTATACATTCAATAGAATGCTGGCCAATGGATTGCAAAGGATGCAAAAAAATATAATAGGTAGTACACACTTTATATTTTAAATATTGTTTTATAATAACAAAGACTGTTTAAAATTGACTTTGACTTTTAAAGTTGACTTTGTATATAATATACAAATGGATGAAGACTATTGCTTAACACAGTGTAAGCCGCCCTGAGTCTTCGGAGAAGGGCGGGATATAAATTCAAAAAATAAAAATAAAAATGATGTTACAGGCATCTGAGTATTCTACAAGTCTTACGTAAAGGTAAAGGTTCCCCTCGCACGTATGTGCTAGTCATTCCCAACTCTAGGGGGCGGTGCTCATCTCCGTTTCAAAGCCGAAGAGGCAGCGCTGTCCAAAGACGTCTCCGTGGTCATGTGGCCAGCATGACTAAATGCCAAAGGTGCATGGAACACTGTTATCTTCCCACCAAAGGTGGTCCCTATTTTTCTACTTGCATTTTTTACATGCTTTTGAACTGCTAGGTTGTCAGAAGCTGGGACAAGTAACGGGAGCTCACCCCGTTATGCAGCACTAGGGATTCGAACCACTGAACTGCCGACCTGTCAATTGAGTAGCTCAGCATCTTAGCCACTGAGCCACTGCATCCCTTGTAAGACTTGTAGGCAAGTCTTAGACACTCTCTAATTATGTCTTGCAATCCTGCCTACCAAAGTAAGATTTACAGAACTATGAAATATTTATTCCTTGGACGACAGTGCCCTCACAGAATTTTGAGCTGATTTTGGACTGAATTAACAAAAGTAAACGGAAAAAATTTAACTGACTATATTTCAGGACATAATAATAATTTCTTTTATAATCCTTACGATAAATTTTCCTCAAATGTATCTTTCCTGATATTTTCATTACAATGTGATAATTGCCTACATGATAACTAAGTTCCAGAAAACAGATCAATGCTCTGACCTCTTGGTGTCTTCTTCCTAGTCACTCTCTTCAAAATCAGTTGTCTCCAACTGATATTAATAGCGGGAACTAAATATTGGTAGGAAAACAAAGACATGTTTCCTGCTTATCAGATAGATAGAAAGGAAATGGGAACAGGTCTCCCAGGGATTTTGTACAATACTAAGAATTGACCACTTCTAGTCAAGAAATAAAACTCTATTTGTTTAGAGGGTTTTTTTTTAAAGGATTATATTAGCAAGATCTGGATAAGATCTGGTCCCTTGAAAGAAGAAACTTTCATTAAATGGCATTCTACAATGAACATTCTTTACTATCAAATTCTGCTCATTTCCTATTTAATAACAAGCACTTATTGTGTACTTGTCTTGGCAGAATCTATCTGCGAAATAAGAGATGTGTTTCTTTGGCTAACTCTCCCCTTAATAGCCAGATAGGAGAAGGAGAATGAAGCTGGAAGCTCTCTTTCTAAGACAGATGAGTTACAATTTCTAGTAACTAGTACTAGAAATTTCTAGTAATTTCTAGTAACTCTAGAATATTCTAGTATTCTACAATTTCATTATATCATTCTTTAGTTTTCTAGAAAGGATAATACTGTTTTCAAAAAGTCAATGTGCATAGTCCAACTTCTTCATTTTAAATCTATTGCACTGAGGTGCTATTACCTAGGCCAGTGTTTCTCAGTGCCCATCCCACCCCATCCCGCCACGGAATTCTAGCCTCAGCATATCTAGGGGGTAATAGGGTAAAGAAAGCTGAACTAGATGGTAGTGGACCAACAATTATTTTCAATGCATTCTTGGCAAACACCCCCCTCACCCAAAAAAGAAGGCAGGGCGATGAGCGCATAAGAGACAAGCAAATTTCCATTATTTCAGCCCACAAGTTCTGAAGCCTCCCAGTGCAATGGAAAAGGCGGCATGATTTTCCCCCCTACGTGTTAACAGAATGATTTTCTCAGATAATTCTTATTTAAAATTTATTATAGCTACCCATCAGGGGTTGTATTCACTTACCTTCACTACTGGTTCATAAATGTGAGCGCATGCGTGCCTCCTCCACACATGCCATGAGCCTTCTGCGCATGTGCAGAGGGTCAAAAACAGGACGTGATGACGTCTGGGCATGTGGGAGGAGCCTACCGCCACCGGCGCTACCAGATCACACGATCCAGATAGAGCCAGCTGAATTTCACCACTGCTACCCACTCCAGGCAGCTTACAAATACAAAAAACAGTAAAAAGGTTAAAAACATCATACCACACAGACAGCCCGGACTAAACCAGTGCAATAACAAGCTAGTCCAAGTTCCACACAAATATATCAATCTCAGACTTGAAACCAAAGCCAGATCTTAAGAGCTTTTTTGGAACCCTAGGAGAGAGGACATCTGTCTATCCCTGTGGTGTGATTTTGTCCAGAGGATAGTAGTTGTGTGATAGAGAAGACATGCTCCCTTGGTCCTGTAAGATGACAATATTTAATAGAGGGGAACTGGAGCACACGCATTCTGCTTGAACATACTTGGGCGATAAAAAAAAGTTGGAGATAGGCAGTCTCTCAGATAAGCAGGCATGAAGGTAATGACGGAAAGCTTATACTGAAACCAACTGATCAATGCACTTCACATAGCAGCAATCACAAATACCAAGAAGCACTTGTTACTGCTTTTGCTGTTACATTTTGTACCAGTTGTAGCTTCTAGATGCTCTTCAAAGGCATTCCCATGTTGAGTACATTGCAATCATCAAAAGTAACCAGGGCTTTAGTAACTGCCTGAAGGGCCTCCTGCTCAAGGAAGGGGCACCACTGCTATACAAAATCAATCTTTGCAAAGAGCCTCCCAACCATAGCTGCAATAACTGCAAGTCAAAAAGGACACCCAAGCTATGTACCAGTATGGAATGGGAAGTATAACCCCATCCAAGACCAATAATAGAAATATCCCTGACCCTGGAGGGGAGGGAGGGGACAAATAGACACAGCCATTCAGTCTTGTTAGGACTGAGTTGAAGTATGTTCTGCCCCTTACACCTGAACAATCTCCAGACATTGGGTCAGCACATCAATAGCTTCATCTATGCAGCCCAGTATTGAAATATACAGTTGAGTATCATCAGCATACTAATGATTCTGAACAACTGATGATCTGGTTCCATGTAGATGTTAAAAATAGGAGAATAAAGAGAGCATTGAGCCCTGAGGCACCCTGCAAATGAATGGCTGTGGATATGACTTCTCTCTTCTCCCCAGTCAACTATTGGTCAGGCTTCTGCTTCAAAACTCTTGATAAAAGAGTGCAATGGACAAGTTCTGCAGTGGTCCAGAACTTATTGTATCCTTCCTAGGATAAATTAGGTTCTCCATGTTGCTCCTATTCTATCTATCAATTCTGTCACCAAAGACAAAGATGCCATTCGTATCAGATAATTGAAGGAATAATGAAACCAGATTTGACTATTAACATCCATCAGACACCTAGTATAGCCTACAACCCTTGACATGCTATATACCCGTGATGGCAACCAGAGGTGACACACAGAGCCCTCTCTATGGGTACGCGTGCCATTGTCAACTTCTCTTCTGGTTTCCTTCATGTGCATGCGTGCCGGCCAGCTGGTCTTCGGGACTCCAGCATGTGCAAAGACCAGCTGGCCGGCATGCATGCACGCACCGGAAATCCAAAGACCAGGTGGCTGGCACGTGCATGTGACACCAGCCAGCTGGTCTTCAGGTTTCCCGCACTCCAGTGTACACGAAGATCAGCTGGCTGGCGTGCGCCCAAGGACCAGGTGCATGCACACTGGCCAGCTGGTTTTCGGGTTTCTGGCACTCCAGTGTGCACATGTTCTGGTCTGGGTACTCAATGCTTCACCATCACTATGTACTTTTCCTTGAACTATCCAAAAAGTGATCTTGACTGGACTTCAAAAAGCTGCAAGTAACAACTCTCCAAATTTCAGTGTATTTCCATTGAAAGAGAATATAAGAAGTTATAGAAGGCCTCAAAACATTAAGACTCCTTAGATTCCTCATTTGTCTACTATTGTGTTATCTCTTTCATAGTTAGATGCTATTAAAGATATATACAATTTGTGCTTACTCTGGTTATGCTTTTCATAACCAGAGTAAGCAGCTTTATCATACAAATTGTTTATACAAATGAAGCTATCCTTTTCAACAAACTCATCTATTGATAATTACGCCAGTTATGACTACTACCATTTACAATATTTCCAAATAGCTGTACCATCATTTCAGGCATCAGAAGTCTTTCTTTTCTTTGCCTCCGCTATTCAAACAAGCTCAATGCTTTTCTTTAGCAGCAGCTTATCACTTATCAAACTCCTGAGCTGCATCCTTGATGGACTATGGAAGTTAATGAGCCTTCTCAACTCATTCTTTTGCGCTTCTAGTGGCCATGTGAATTCTTATAATGTAAGATTCTTATAATGTAAGAATCATGATATATCAGTCATGAGTTCAGAGAGCATCCATCTCAAATATTCTGAGCAGACATATTGGAGAAGAATATTTAGTAGCCCTGCAGGGATTATTGCATTCAGCTATTTTCAAGTCTCTTTCTTTACCTACTGTTTAAGAATTTGATGTCAGTATACTATCTATGCAGAAATCATGCCCAATTCTCAGTTATTTTCCAAAAATACCTAGAAGAAACTGAGCGTTTCCAAACCACATTAACCATTTTCACAGTGCAGCCACTTATTTTGTGTTGGGCACAATAAGTTCAGAAATCCAATCTATTTCTTTCATTACTAAACTGTTAAGGAGCCTTACTTTTATATCCCTTAGTTTGCTGCTCCAATAATCCGCCAGGCAACATGACCAAATGGAGATTATAGCCCAAGAGAAATGATGCCTACCTGCATCTGTGCATTGATTCACCTGTTTATCAATTTATTAGAGAGCATTCCCTATCCTTAGGAATTCCCAGCAGTATGGCTAATTCTGATACAGTAGATGCATTCCCCAGACAACGGGAGGCCCACTCAACATAGGAGCATCTTCCCTTAGACAATAAGCCTTGCAATTTTCTTAGCAGTTTCTATCCATAATTATTAATTGGATTTGCCCAGCTGTATTGAAATATCCCAAAACATTTATATAATAAAAATAGAAGATAATGTTAGATCCAATAAATGAAGACAATCAGAATAGAGAGAGAAGAAAAACGCCTGTTAACTTTTCTCTCTTCCACAGACCGTCTTTTAAAACAGAAGTTTCTATTTCATACTTTTGGGAGGGGCCATGTGTGATTCTCCAGACATTTGTTGAGCTGCAACTTTGACCATCCCTCATAATTCATTTATATTGGCTAGAATGATGTAATGAAAGGGAACAAACCCTGATGTCGCTTGATTAGATAGATGGGGCTCAAACTTATTTTGAGGCCTATGCTGCAAAAATAACTTAATAGAAAAGGGGAGACAGTTAATTATGAATACAGAGAACAAAACATTGAACTAGAAGGCTCTTCCAGATCTGGAGAGCCTCCTTAAATTGAGATTACACCACATCTTTATAATTTAGAAGACATAATTACACGTGTCGTTGAATAAACAAAGTACCGAGCCATCCAGAAAGAGAATGCAAAATCTCCAATCCCATTGTCAGTTATTATATCAAATCAATCTTACTACAAGTGTGGTAAAAGTACAAATTTATACATTCTCCCACAGTCTAATATCACTTCTACAAAGAATAAAAAATCGTCTCTAACTCTTAGGGAAATTTATTTTAGAATTACAGATTTGGCTGATATAACCCATAATGTGGTTTACTTCATTTACACACACTGTATTGTATTCAGCCACTGTAATTTATAGACCATGGTTTATTGCTCAGTGGCTTGTTATGGCTTGGAGCCACTTCCTCTGCCTTGAGTAGCTTGACAAGTGGCAGCCATAAATTGAATAACTAAATAAAAAAAAAACCTACAATTACAATATGATATGGAGTGGGGCATTTCCTAAACTATCATGGGAACCCCTAAATTTAATTCATTTAAAACATTTATAAAGCTTTATATAAAATATTACGGAATATTACATAAAAGATAATATTCATGTATGATAAACGAAAGCTGTGAATTTCTAACACATTCAGTTAAAGGCAAGGCACACCTCTCCATCATGGAACTGCTGGGACTGGTCAGAAGTTCCGTTGGTTTGGCATCTTAAGTCCATCATGCTTGCACTCCAGAACAAGACAATCTTCTTTTATGTTTGATACAGTACCTTAATAAGCTTTACATATCTTACAACTGAGCACCCTCACCTTCCCTCACCTTCTTCACTTAGTGATTCGTCCCCTTCCTTCGGATCCCCCGCTCGTCCGCCCCACCCCCCCGCAATATCCCGTCTCTTATCTTCCTACTCACCTTGTACACCTTGCCGAAGGCGCCGTCGCCCAGCTCCCCGACGATCTCCCACACCTCGTTGGGATCCAAATCCCGGCGCACGTGCTCGTACTCTTTGGATCGCCGCTTCTCGAAGTTAGAGAGGCGCAAGATGCGCCGGAAATTAGCGAAGGCCATGGCAGCGTCCGGAGTCGAGCGTGGAGATTATCACCATCGACGTGTCAAAGAGAAACAAACGGGAAAAAAAGAAGAAGAAGAAGAAAGAAACGACTCCGACTCGAAGGCTTCTCTGCAGGCAAAAAGCAAAAAACAAACCCCAACTAGCCAGGCTGGAAGGGGCTAAATCTTTATCGAAGCCTAAACTTCCGAGGAAGCAGCCGAGCCAGTTCTGCCCGGTCGGTCGGTTGGTGCTTTTTATACGGGACTTTCGGCTGAAGAGAAAGCCCGAAGGATGCTTCTCCGCCGGTTCCGCCTCCAAACGTGGGACGCCCCCCCTCCCTCCCTCCCCACTGGCCGGGCTATCTCAGGGCAGAGGAAATGGCTCCAACTGCAAACGGACAGCGGGCAGAATGAGCGCTCCCGCGTGCTGGAGGGGCAAAGGACCGATCCAGGCAGCCGAGCCCTTAAGACTTTGGGAGCGACGCTTCACCTGCTAAAAGTCGGACGGGAGCCAAGACCTCCGGCCTCTCTGGCCGGCCCCGCCCCTCTCCGCCGGGACACCTTCCAGTTCCTGCGGCTCCGCCCCAGCACGCGTTCCGCTGAGCTGCTCCCCCGCGCGGGTCGCGTCAGAGCGGGAGTAAGCCCGCCCCGGGTCCTCCTGCGCGACCCGCCTTTCCGCGACCCCCTTCCACAACCATGGCCCGTTCCTCCTCCTCCTCTTCTTCAAGAAAGCGGTGGAGGGGGGCCGTTGGAGACTTTGCGATTTCTTCAGCCCCCCCCCATCTCGTTAAATTTGGCGGGACAAAACCGTCGTCAGATGAAAGCAGTGGTGGGTTTCAAATTTTTTTACTACCAGTTCTGTGGGTGTGGCTTGGTGGGCATGGCAGGGGAAGGGTACTGTAAAATCTCCATTCCCCCCCACCACTCCGGAGGAAGGATAGTGCAAAATCTCCATTCCCTCCCCAATCCAGGGGAAGGTTCCTGCAAAATCCCCATTTCCTCCCGATCAGCTGGGACTCGGGAGGCAGAGAATAGAGGGGGGTGGGGCCACTCAGACTTTTTACTACCGGACTACTCAAAATTTCCACTACCAGTTCTCCAGAAGTGATCAGAACCTGCTGAAACCCACCTCTGAATGAACGGGATAATAATGCCCAATACCCGGGTAGTCTCTTCCGCGTCCGAGAGGCTTTCCTTCCCCATAGAGCTGCTGAAGAATCTGGGGAAGGATTTTAAGGTCCTAATATTAAAGAGCCGGTGCTTTGCCCTTGGGAGCGACTAAGGATTGGAGGTGGGGGGCGGGGGGAATTAATCATGCCCTTGAATGTGATTTTCTGAAAATGGTCAGGCTGAGTTGGGATAGAGATGGGGTGAGTAAGACACGATTTCCTGAATTGCTCCGAGAAAGTAACCGTTGTCTAGGACAGCCCAAGCACTTTAACTAACAGTAGGTTGGAAATGCCTGTCAGCTAGTAAGGCTGTTGCAGAAAGAGTAGTAAGTAGGTGCTCTCCAGTGCCTTATAAACTACATTAGCAAGTTATATAAACCCGGCTTGTGGTACAGTTTTGCGTGGCCAGTGAAGAAAACTGGATCAAGCAAACCATAATAAGGCTTTGGTTTTGAACTGATTACTTCATTCTGTAATTACTTAATAATTTTGTGTCCATCGAGCCAGTGAGCTTGTCGATCAAAAGGTCAGTTCAGCGGTTCAAATTCCTAGTGCCGTGTAACGGGGTGAGCTCCCATTACTTCTCCCAGCTTTTGCTATCAGTTTGATAGCAGTTTGTAAAAAATGCAAGTAGAAAAATAGGGACTGCATTTGGTGGGAAGGTAACAGCGTTCCGTGCGCCTTTGGTGTTTAGTCATGCCGGCCACATGACCACAGAGCTGTCTTTGGACAGCGCTGGCTCTTCAGCTTTGAAACGGAGATGAGCACCACCTCCTAGAGTCGGTAACAACTAGCACATATGTGCAAGGGGAACCTTTACCTTTATGTATGTGTACCAGGGGTGAAATCCAGCAGGTACTGACAGGTTCTGGAGAACTGGTAGCGGAAATTTTGAGTAGTTCAGAGAACTGGCAAATACCACCTCTAGCTGGCCCCAGATTGGGGTGGGAATGGAGATTTTTGCAGTATCCTTCCCCTGCCACGCCCACCAAGCCACACACACACCAAGCCATACCAAACCCACTAAGCCATGCCCACAGAACCGGTAGTAAAAAAAAATTGGATTTCACCACTGATGTATATGCTATCTATTGTTAATACAAGGGCAAAATAGATAAGCAATACAGATTTATCAAGAATTAAATACCAAAAAGAAAAAGGGGAAAGAACAATTGAGGTGTTGTTGTTTTTTATAAAAAACCTGCTAATTTGCACTATTGCGGGCATTTAAATACTCTTTCAAGTCTCACTGTAAGTAATATGCTTGCACACCCTGCTATGTGATGTTTTATACAGTATGGGAACCATTCTTAAATTTGGTTAAAGTTCTATAATATATATACTGTTGCTTTTGTCTTTGCTGCATATGTTCCAAGTTTTAAGTTCCAAGTTTTAAGTTCCCAGCTAGACGCTGTCAGGAGCATCTTGATAGCATTATCCAGCCAATTATTGATGTTAGAGAAAACAATTGTTAGTTTGGCACAATGAGGGTTAGATGACACTGGAAGTTGCTCTGAATGGCTGGTATGGAAATGCTCATAAGTGGGCCACTAGAAAAGAAATGTCCAGTGTCATCCAAGCCCACACAATCCCAGTGCGGCAGAAGGGTTAAATACTCAAGGATTCTGTGTGGCCAGTTTTTGGTTGCTGCTGAGCCTCTCTTCCCAAAAAACCCTTCCCTGACCCTACTATTGTATCTTGTGTCTTTCAAACCCAGTTTATAGTCATACCCAGTTTATTAAGACTAGGCTGACTCATTTGGGTACAGTATCTGTTGTGAGAACATAATCTAAGTCTTTGTTATTCCAATATGTCCCCATTATGATATCAGGAACTAATGCAGACTTGTCGTATTGTTCTTCCATTGATTAAGCAGCTTTGAAAATAAGATTTATAAACTTATTTTCAGAATATAGGACAGACAATGCTACATTTATACTATAGGACAGAATGTGTGAGTGGAGAGCGGCATGTAAGTCAACCAGTATAAGATAGATAAGATAACTTTATTGTCATTTTTTTACTGTGAGCACACCAGCCCATCTTAAAAATGAAATTATGCTGCCCGCTCTCAAGAGAAAGTGTATATCTACCCAAACACATACATAACACACACATACACACGCTATATACATACATAAATATATACCTGCACCATACATATATACAGAAATATTTTTGAAATGATGGTGCCAAATGTAACCTCTTTATCTTGGCTTTACTAAAAAAAAGATGAAGGAGGCCCTTGCGAGGCACTCATTTCATCCATTAAAAATACCCCCCTTTCCCCCCTCCTCACTTTTGTTAAATAGACTCTGACATGCTGCAGAAAGCCAAACCTTCAAATTAACTGCTATGTTATATTCCTTCTTTAAATAGGCAAAATTATGTCCCGATGTTTGGGCCTCAATTCCTATAAATCTATCCAGCATGGCTAGTTATCACATAGAGGATGTCAGCAAAGTTATCTACACATTAGATATATTCTCAAAATATGATCTGGGAGGGTCCTGTATTTGGAACAGACCATGTCTTCAACATGTCATCAGGGTGCCAAAGCTCACAAGATGTTCATGTTCTTTCTTGAATATTTATATCTTGTGAGCTTTAGCCCTCTGATTCTAGTGTATGAGATGCTTGTCTTGTTAGAAATCCCCCCCCCCCGCCCTACAAATTCTGTTTTGTCTTTCTGCCTGAATTTGGCAAAATCTTGGACAAGAAAAGTCAAATTTGGCTATCTCACAGGATTTGTAGTACTTTGAAAAATATTTTTAATTTCATTTTTAATCTTGCATTCAAATTTAACCATGGAAATGTTTTAGTTATTTTTTAAAAAAAAAAGAAATGTTGATAAATATAATCTTGTAGAGACATCTAGAGGAACTATGTGGAATTTCAGAGCTCGCTTATATAGCAGATATGGTAGATGAAAAACAGGAAAATAATCTTGTAAACTTCCTAATGATCATCCTTATTATACAATAGTATAGTAGAAAAATATCAACATTTAATCTGCAATCGGAAGATTTATGATAGAATTTTATTTGTAAATGTACTTACCTTTCAGCAATAAAAGTCTGAAAACTGGACTGAATATACATATGAATGTTAGAGAAAGGTGAAAGTGGCATGTTTGGAATTATTGGAATTGAAGTCCACACATCTTAAAGTTGCCAAATTTGAAAAATACTGATTTAGCAGAATGCAAATGGGAAGTGCTTTGTTTGGGGAACGAGAGGAGGAATGGAGGCGAAGCAACAATTCCCTTTATTAGGGCAAACAGCTAACAGACAACAAGAACAACGAATGGCAAGCAAGGCAAAGAAGGAGAACACAACTTTCTGTCACTGTTATTTATACGGCAGATGTCAAACTGGTAGCTAATGACGAGTGCTCATTTCTTCCGCCGGCTGAGCTGTCGTGTCGCAGCCAATAGGTGACGTTTCCGTTTTGCCGGGCAGAGGCATGGCTGCGTATGTTCACAATAAGTCCTTGTTAGTCTCTCAAGGTCCTCAAGTTATTCTTGGCTCCCAACTTACCTGCCTTTTTTTTTCTGGTCGGGAGACATACTTCCAAATAAATCCCATCCTATTTATCCTTAGAAGGCCAATAGGGTCTATATCCATGATGGCAAACATATGGCACGGGTGCCAGAAGTGGCACGCAGCACCCTCTCTGTGGACACGTGAGCCGTTGCCCCAGTTCAGCTCCGCCAGCAATTTGCATGCACCTCCCACTGGCCAGCTGGTCTTCGGGTCTCTGCCACACATGGGCGGGGGGCCACGCACGCATGCATTAGGGGGCGTGTGGCATATGGGGTGTGCTCATGCAGAGGAGGTGGGGCGCATCCGGGGGGGCGCGTGCATTGCATTTTGGGGGTTTGCATGCGCACATGCACGCACTTTGGACACTTAGTCTGGAAAAGGTTAGCCATTACTGGTCTATATCATAATGAGACTTAGAAGCCATTTGTTTATATAAAGATGATAGTATTGACTATCATCTTTATATAAACTTTATAAAATATCATCTTTATTTATTTGAATAAAGATGATAGTATTGACAATTTGCAGAGGAATATCTTTGGTCCTCTTGAAGAACTGTTTAAATGTTACATGGGGAAAGGAATGTAGCAGGCACCAATAAAGTATCTGCAATACCAGCGCACTGGTATTGTGGGGAAACTAAAATAATTAGATTGATGCTTAATCTAGCTGATAACTTCAAATAGATAAAAACAAGACAGAAATGTTTCTTCTCCATCCTTGTTTTCTGGGTGCAAAAACTTTTACAGAACAGCACAAAAGTCTTTTTTGTCATCATGTTCTAATTCCAGGGTGGAATTCTGGGATTGTAGTGTTGGCATCACCATGGTCAATTCCAGAATTCCAAATATAAACGTAATTCTTCTATGGCAAGATGAGGCTGAAGCCAAAAAGCTTCTTTCATTTTCTGTGCTTAGATAAAATATATTGCTTATTATCTGTCAGAAATGCCAGAGCTCTGACAGTTTACTTTCATCTACTTGATGTTCATAAGAAGAACTCTTTGAATAGTAAGTAGGATATGGGAGCTAAAGAAAAGTCTATAGAAATGAAATATAGGATTATCATTATTGTATTATTTCCTTTTGAAGATCTTTAAGTATTGGGTTTTTTTCCCCCCAACTTCATTGAAATGAGAAAACTGAATATACCTCATTGAATATCTTCAGACTTGGAAGTCAAATGGTACTGCTATGTTGAACAGTTTAACATACCTGTAGGTTAACTATCAAAGATGGGCCCAAGTAAATTGCATTACATGCCTCTCTTGTTAGTGTATCCCACTAACTTTTCCTCATTTGTCCCAGTAGCTCTATTTCCTTGACACACTCAACTGTGGCTAAATCAGCCATGATTTACTCAGCTCAATTATCATGGGGGATTGCTGTGAGATATTAAGGTGTAAAGTAACTACAAAAGCTGAATTTGCACATTTAAATTTATTTATTTATTTATTATTCATATTTATATACCGCCCTATCTCCCGAAGGACTCAGGGCGGTTTTTTAAATAAAGTTGGTTACGCCAGGGTTCATATATCATGCAAACATAGCCCCTATCTGGAATTAGGAGTTCAAAGCTGATCTAATTGTGACAATCCTGTGGCAAAAATCACTAGACTGATAAGGAATTGGAGAGGTTATATTCTTAGCAGTCATCTGGTTATTGAAACCACTTGGGGATTTATCTGTACCTTCAGGTTCACGTGAATCGGAGTGCAAACGGGTGTGGAACCTTTTTGGGACTGCTGAAAGGATTGTGTTGTAGACAGGAGATGAGTGGTGTTCAGTATGTCGACCTTGCTGTCTTCAAAGAAAGAGGACCACTGGTTTGAAAGAGGGGTAAAAGAGGCCATCTATGTTAAAATTGAACAGGCTTTTTTCAACAGAGAGGGATATGACACCACATACTGTATCTCCTGCATTCTGATTCAGGTGAACCTAAGGGTAAGATAAACCCTCCACAAGTTTCGGAGAGCTAATAACTGACCTTCAGAGTGCTAATGACCGGATGACTGCTAAGAATCCCTCCATTCCCCACAATTCAGCCAGAACTGAAGAAGCTTCTTGGATGAGAAGTGAAACGTCTTCAAGGAAAAAACAAGTCCAGTTGCCTTTTGAAAAGCACCTTTGAGAGGTTCTTTGAAGCACTTCCTTGAAGTTGCTTCACAAAGCAAACTTCATAGTGTAGCTTTTCCAAACATGTTACCCTCTGGATGCTTTGGAACCAATCCCCCAGAATTCCAGACTGTATAGCAAGTGAATTGGGAGTTCTAGGAGTTTCAGTCCCATTTGATCTAGAACAGGGGTCTCCAACCTTGGTAACGTTAAGACTTGTGGACTTCAACTCCCAGAATTCCTCAGCCAGCTTCGCTCTGGCAGTTGAAGTCCACAAGTCTTTAAAGTTGCCAACGTTGGAGACCTGAGATCTAGAAGGTGCCAGACTGGGAGTGCTGCATTGGGCTGTCTCAAGTAGACCAAAGGATAGACTGCTTCCAAATTTAGGAAAACTGGTTTTCATACTTGTTTCCAGGAATGTATGCCTCTTCATTTGATTTAAGGCAGCATAATTTGTTGGTTCTGTGACACCACCGTGCAACTTATTTTAGGCTGCAGTTAGAGCTAGGAATGTACATATATTCAATTATATATTTTAAATAAACTTTTTCAGTAACATGTGGAAAATGTCTTTGAGAGATTGTTTTGAGATACTGACATCTACTCTTATTTGGTGTGCTGTTACTCAGTGGCTGGGTTCAAACATTTAACTAAGCCAAAATATGTTGTTAGATTTTAATTATTCTGTTGTACGAAATGTATTACCGCTTATTCAGTATACCATTATGTATAAATCCAATCAATATTAGTTGCTGTATTACAAATTGGAATATATTAAGAGTTACCAGATTTGGGTAGCAAAAATTAAGATGGCTACTATAAGATATAAACAATTGTTTTCTGTACCACCATCTGGATTTTGCAGCCCATATCTGGATATTCTAAAATGTACAATACACTATTATTATTATTATTATTTATTAGATTTTTATACCGCCCTTCTCCCGAAGGACTCAGGGCGGTTTACAGCCAGAATAAAAACAATAACAATGTACAATTAAAACAAAATTAAAAAACTTATTATATAATTGGCCGAAATTTAAAAACATTTAAAATCTAAAAACCCTTAAAATTCATCTAAAAATTTAGAATTTAAAAAATTTAAAATTTAAGCCAGCCCCGTGCGAGTAAATAAATACGTTTTCAGCTCGCGGCAAAAGGTCCAAAGGTCAGGCAATTGGCGCAAGCCAGGGGGAAGTTCGTTCTTATTAATAGTCTTATTAACTACAGTAGATCCTTTGCACACACAAGGCTTAACACCACATTGTTTTTCAGATATGCAGTTTTACTACTTCGTTCGTCATGTAACTAATCTATCCAAATCTCAGATCATGCTGGTCTTTGATTTACTGGATTGGGATGGCAAAGGGGAGATCGGCTTTGATGAATTCTACATGTTGGTGTGCATCATAATGGCACATGAGGTAAGTTAATTAGATTGCTGAAGGTGACTGAAGAAACATTTGGTTTTGCAATGAAGTCCACCTTCATCATGTAATCTTTTTTTTACTTATATAGCAGGGTTTTTAGAGAAGTTTTGGGGTGCTAAGTGAAGAAAAATCTGTTTTGCAAGCATTTTCCTTTCTGCAAATGGATGGACAATTCTGAGTCCAATTGTTGACACAAGCTGATTTCTCATTTCTGATTTCCCAGTGAAAAAGCTTACATATCTTTACAGAGTGTGCACCTGTTCCTCCTTGGCTGCAACTTCTGTGGCAGGGGTCAGCAACCAAAGAGCCACAAAGATCCTAACCGGAAGCCCCCATTCAATTCTGGAGCCAACTGGAAGTCTGGTTCCCCCATCATAGTCTCCTCCTAGCACGGCATCCTTTTTCCTCTACCTGTCCTAACCCCAAAAGCCCTATCAATTGTGGAGCTGACCAGCAACGGAGCCGCAGCAGAGGGATGAAAGAGCCACATGTGGCTCCAGAGCCGCGGGTTGCTGACCCCTGTTCTTTGGGAATCAATTGACTAGAAGCCATATGTTTTCTCATATCATTTACGTCAGAATCCTTGGCAGATTCTGAGAATCTAATGGATTAAAAAAATAATAACTTGTATCTTCTAATTCTGGCTTACTAGAATAGACTAGTCTGGGGTGCCAGGTCAGGAACTGATATAAACAAACCATGATAAGAGCTTCTTCAATTTGGGCACCTGGTTCCTGCTGACAGAAGGCAACTAACCCTGATGTGCCAGCATGTCATTTTTTTCGGTCATAATTTTCAAAAATTGCAATTTGCACAATGGGTGAACTATGCCTAATTGTATTTAGTTGAACTAGTAGCAATTTTATTTTCAAATTCTATGATGGAATAAGAAATTTTTTTGCTTCACATGAAGAGACTGTTAGTGATCTATTACTGCTAAAAAACAAACCTCACTTAATTGTAAATAGTTTAGATATGCTCTTAACCTGTGTAAATCATGGTTTGTGGAGCTAGAAATAAATGTCAGTCTTGCATTCTTTTCCTGTGACTAGCATCTACTTATACCCTAGCTTTAAAAAGGACATATTATTCAGAAAAACAAGTCCATTATATCAGCGGCCCCCAACCTTTTGAGTACCAGGGACTGGTTCTGTGGAGAGAGGTTTTTCCATGGACTGGAGAGGGCATGGTTTTGTGTGCTGCCTGCATCCTGCGGATGGAGCTTCACTTGTTCGCATGGACCGGTTTCTCCTATGCTGCGGACTAGTGCTGATCCACAGACCAGGGGTTGGGGACCCCTGCATTATATGTCAGGTACAGGGGCTTGTACAATATGGCTCAAAGAAACGGTCATGGGCAGCTGCACTGTATAGTAAGAACCTCCCTCTCTCTACTCTGTATGGCTTCTCATATGCCCATCAGCTGCTACAAGACTATTTTTTTAAAATCTGGGTTTAATAGCCTTCTGAATCAGTACCATTTTCAAAAGTAGCCTGATTGACAGGAGTGTGATGGTGTTGCAGGGGGATGGGAAAGGGAGGCTGAGGGAGGTTTGGGAAAGGCTGCAACAGGCCACACCCAAGTGTAGAAAGAGCTGGATGCATGATGCAGTGGGTGCAAGCACAAAAAGGCTAGTAGAACTTGCCAGAGCAAATAGCAAGCTCCCGCGCTTTTACACCAGGGAAGCCAGGAAGGAAAGTCACAAATGGCTAGCTCATGTATGCAG
Source organism: Ahaetulla prasina (assembly GCF_028640845.1). Lineage (NCBI taxonomy): Eukaryota > Metazoa > Chordata > Lepidosauria > Squamata > Colubridae > Ahaetulla > Ahaetulla prasina. The sequence goes on from NC_080540.1 coordinate 105,966,145, forward strand.
AATGCTGCAACCATTAAGTATGATCCAGTTCCCATGTGCTCAAATCACAGCCATGTGATTGTAGGGTTGCTGCAATAGCCAGAATTTCAAGGACTGGTCCTAAGTACCATTCATTCAGTGCCATCACTTTGAATGGTTCTGAATGAGTGGCTGAAAAACAAAGACTAACTGTGCACAGCGTTATTTAGATTTAAGAATGTCAGGAAAAAATAGAAATGCCTGACGGCTTTTTTAATATAAGAAGATACATTTTTTGCTTTGTTTTAGATATATGTTGCATGAGCACAAACCAACGTTCTGTTGAAGTCTTCCTGCCTGAAAGATATCCTATGGTCTACAGCAGGCGTGTCAACTCACAGCGTCACAGTGTCATCACATGATATATCGTGACTATTTTCCCTTTGCTAAACCAGCCGTGGCCGTGGCCAGAGTGTGGTGCATCCGACCTGTGGGTCGTGAGTTTGACAGCCCTGGTCTACTAATTCTGAACAAATTAGTAACTCCAACAGTTGGCCCTTTTGTACAATGATCCTTAATCACACATCTCATTAAATCTTATCATCATCAAGCCATCACAGGAAAATAATTGCTAGTTATCCTGTTATCATCCATGAGGTTTACTCTTCTTCATATTCAAATTGCCATTTTAGAAGCATTTCAAGTTGTTTTTTTTTCCTGATTTCTATTAGTAATGTATAGTTTTAATGTTTGACGAGACTAGAGCAGTAGCTCTTATTGCTGTTCTTGCCTTTCTGTCTTTGACCAGAACCACCTTGAAAAACAGTTCATGTATCGTCATTCTCATGCTGTTTTTGAGTTGCTGGACATTGATGGGGGTCATACAGTTGCTCCAGCAGAGTTCCAGGCCACACGCTTCCTTTTCAATGTTAGAAAGACTGAGCTGAGTCAGATATTCAAGGACTTTGACATCTCAGGTGATGAGGTAATCAAAAGCGATGAACACAAGAGACAGGTTCCTCCTTCCCAGCTGTGTCATCTCAGTATCTTTTGTAAGCCAGAAGCAACCCAACTTAATATTGTAACTGCTGCCCGCCAAAAACTAATGTCCTCCTGGTATGTTAGTCCTGCTATGTTTAAAAATCATGGTAAAGCAGTGTGTGACTTAGCCAGGACTTGTTGGGAAAAACCCCCACAAAGTTATTTTTGTAGTAAGCATGATTTATTTTGGGATAATTTTGGGCTTTTTATTTCATGCTCAAAATCTTGCTATTTTTGCCTTGCATTTCTGTGAATAGTTCCATACTTTATTTATACACAAATACGGAATGTTCAAATTGGTGCAATGGAAGGGCTTAGTCGTTTTAAGAAGGCATGATATCCTTTCTAACCTGTCAGCCATATGTAACATGACTTAAGTTCATGTGAATGTTATGAAGGATCTTGGTAACCATGGCCTCTCTTCTTGTATCAACATGGCAGCATCCACTGACATTGAAACTTTCTGATCCTCACAGTGCCACCAGGTTTAATTAATTTAGAGCAGAAGCTCTGAACTTACTTCCTGTGTAAGAATAGTTACTTACTTGCAAATTCTGTAAATTCACAAGAAATTCTATTTGACTGTTTGTTAAGATTACATGAAACTTCAAGTTTGAAAAAGTTTATCAGCTTACTGTGTTTCAACTTTTGATAACATGGCCCGTTCCAAAATTCAACTCCAGCATGCACTGGAGAATATCCACCCACTGAGTTTGGGTGATGCAGCTACTAATAACTGGTTAGAAGGCTACAGTCAACTGTTACTTCAAAACACTTACAAATGGAGACCTTATTCAAGCAGTTGTGAATATTGAAGTAAGATTTACCTTCCAATCCAATTTACTTCTGTATATAGAATGGTAAAATGAGACTATTTTCCTTTGTAAAAGGATGAATGCTTGGTATTCAGGCAGTTCTATGGACTTCTGAGATTTAGTTTGAAGAGTACTAATAGAGGAGGGAGGAAGAGTGAAGCGAGATACTGTTTGAAGAGTGACAGAAATATCTTCTGGGGATTACAGTGATACTTTGGTACTTATTGTTAATTGGTTCCAAGAGGCATGATGAGTATAAAAAACAATGAGTACTAAACAATTTTTTCCCACAAGGAATAATGTAGTGAGTCACAAGGCAGCTGATACAAGTTCTAACGCATGTTGAGTAACAAACAAACAATAAGTACCAGGAAAAAAATGTCAGGTCAAAATGCATTGAGTACCAAATTTGATGAATTCAAACCAGTTGAGTACCAAGGTATCGCTGTACATTATAAGCCTGCTGTCAATATTCCACTAAAATACTATTATGTTTTGCTCCATTAGCAACTGAACTACAAGGAGTTTAGAATGTTTACGATCTTCTGCATTGATAGACAACAGAGGAAAGCAAAAGATAAACTGAAAAGAGAGATGGCCAAAGCCGCAGCTGAAATTGAAGCAGAAGAAGAGTATGCTGATTTTACCAGATTTAAACAGAAGAAGTTCTAACAGCATATAGAATTAATCTATGACAGCTCTCCAAGGTTTAGCAATTTAAACCAAAATGATGGTGATAGGAAAACTTTGCAACTTGTTCAAAACAGCAACAAGATACTAGTGGGCAGTAATAAGATGGTGTGCTGTAATATTCAGTGCTCTTTAAAGAATAAATCACCTTTTAAAGTATAACCTATTTTTCAAAAAATAAAAAAGGCGGAGAATCAAGAAACAACTGATCACTTATTGGATGAATTGGGTGCTTATTAGAAAAATGGAAGAATTGCATGGAGCACTGTATATTTAAAAAGAGCAGTATAAGATGGGACAGCTTGATCTAGAATGGATGGATGAGGTGTCTGAAAAGTCCAGAGCTCTAGGCTAGCTTGAGAAATCAAAACACCCACTCTACTGCCTATCTTTTTCTTTATTTAACATGGCTGACTTAGGAGAGGAAGCCTTTATCCCAACTAGTCTGGAGCTGCTTCAGGTCAAAACTTAACTCCTTTTAATGCCTTCTTCCCCCCACCCCCACCCCACTGATTCATTGTCTGATCTTCCACATCCACAACTATACATTTGCAGGACTTAATACTTTACTTTGACTTCATTTAGATTGACAGCAGGTCTAAAAACAGCAGATTGTGGCCTACTACAAATATCCATGGTACATAAATAGATTCTGGGCACCACACATAAGGAAAGTGCTCCAATAGATACTCCTGTCCCTTTATAGAGCTACCTTTTATAGCAATAAACTAGTATGTCCAAGAGTCCTGTGAAAACTATACTTTTCAAACACGAGTAGTTTTCAAAGGAAGTTTTTTTTTTTTTAAATTGCAAAAGGACTTTCCCATTTCTTTAGGATAGAGAGTATTGAACCCCATTTCATTTGGGGAGAAGAATGTCAGGGTCAGCCTGAATTTCCATCATAGTATCAAAACTTTGTCCTGAATTTTTGCATTGAGATATCCAATATATTTCTAAAACATTAGAAATTGTTTTCCACATTTTGATTTGTATGCATGCTGGCAGCTGCTGTGGCTTCTTGGCACATATTTATGTAAAGTAGTACCGTTGAATTTTTTTTTTTCTTCCAAAGATGGGGACATATCTAAAAAAGCCCACTATCACTTTTTGAACTCTTACTTTTTCATATGTGTGAATTTTAAGAAGTATTTCACAAACGCATAGTAAATAAAATAATAAAAAAATCAGATATAGGTTTATGATCCATAGAAAAAAAGGTAGATTTTGGAAGATGGTAATTGAAAAGTGAACTAAATGCACAGTAATCAAGCAAAATAGAAATCTTAAGGTAGATGTAAATGTATTAAATATTCATTCATAATCATGGCATTTCTATATTCAAATTGCTTGACATAGTGTAAGCCGCCCTGAGTCTTCGGAGAAAGGCGGGATATAAATGCAAAAAAAAAAAAATTAGCAGTGAAGGATTTACTGACTAAAAATGATCAATGGTTGTGGGACCTTTCTGACCAAAATCTTCCCATTTACCACTTTCTAGTAGAAGCTAAAAATGACGTAAGGGAGTAATGATGCTATGCAATCAGTACTTTGAAAGCTCTAAACAGATTTAGAATTTTCAATTAGGCACACCAGTGCATTGCTATAATAATATATACGAGGGCATTTGCTGAGCTACAGACTCCAGCAAGGCAGGATAGAAACCACCATTAAATAATTTAGCTCTAGTTTAAGAGAGAAAGAACACAGAACTTGTATTCTAAAACAAGACATATCCTGTATTAGCTTTATTGTTTAGCCCTCCCCAAAATAAATAAAAGGCGTTTCATTTTTCTTTTTAACACATAGCATTCTATAATATACATTCCTACCTTTTTGAAATCAAAAAGTTTCATTTATACTTTTCATTTCATTGTTCAAAAAGAACTATATGTGCTCAGAGATCTAAGCATAGAGATGTCTGAATATGAGCCTGGACTACTGATGTGGCAGAGATACAGCATGAATATAAGCCATGGCTTGAAAAGATTTGTTGTAAAAATCTGGAAAAAAAAACCCTCTTAAAAAAGGTTCATACAACCCATGCATAAAGTTATTTTTTTTTAATTTTATAAAAGTTACAGGAAGAAAAGGTGTCACGTCACTGTAATTCCTCTGACTTTCTTTTTAGCCACTGAAATTGTGTACTGCATTACTAACCATCTGTAGAACATGAATGCCTCTTAAATACATGGCACACAACAAACAGTGTACAAAAAAGGATTTACCAGAAAAAGAGAAGATATTTTATTCAAGAAATACAAATTGATGGTACCAGCCATCTTTGGAAGCCACTACCATGAGGCAAATAGGACATTAAACTTGAGTCCTTTGCTCAGCACACCAGAAAAGAGTGTCATTATACACTGCCAGCTGCCTAGCGTACAATTGCTCGAAAGGCTGTCTCCAGTTTCTTGACATTCCCAGGATATGGAGAAGAGAGGCACAATGAAGGCCCTTGATAGAAGGCAATTTCATTATTTCAGTTAAAGCCCCAGAAATAGTTTGTATATCTGTGAGTTCAAATCAAAAGAACCAAAAATACCCATTTAAGCTGACTTCCATCTTTGGCTTGATTTAACTACCAGGAAAGAAAAAGGGATCAAACAGATGCATTTTTACTATTCTCCATAAAATCAATATTTGGATCTTCTGCTTAACAGCATAGTTCTGGTTTACAAACCATCTGGACTATTTCCAGAAATATTTACCTCGTGACCTTAATCAGAAGGCATGAGCATAATTTTTCATGGATTGCTAATGCCATGTGGAAACCCATCACTGTTGTTCAAACTTAATTATGAAGCAAATTCTAAGGGAAAACCTCCCCACACGTTTATACTTTTTAGTTCTATACATTTACTGATATGCTTTCCAATATTCCACTCTCAAAATGGGATGGAGGGAAACAAAAGAGTTGAATAAAAAAATGAATAGTTCATGGCTACATCATTGTTTTAAAAATCAGCCAACTAATCTTGGGAATACGGATGCTTGCCAAAAGGAATTGCTAGTATTAGTTTAATATTCTCTTGCTTTGAGTAAAATGATGAAAATGTAGACTGGTTCATTTCTATATCTTCCATACATAGCATTTCTTTCTGCTATTTACATACTGTTGGTAGAAATGGATTTTTTAAAGCACACTTGGGAGGCATTTTTAAGTGAAGCCCATGCTAGACTGTTGAAGAAACTGCACTTCAAGGAAAGCGCCACATAATCATAAGCAAACACTATGAATGCACAATCATGTAAAAATGAAACAAACCAGGATTGTTTGTGTTAAAACATCAAAGAATTTCAAGTGGTGTATATGATTATAACATTCAAAATTAAGCAAGAAAAAAAAATCAACACTAATATGCCAATGCTTCCAATGCACCTACGTATATGTCTGTCTGTCTGTCTTTCCACATCACACATATACACATAACTGTTGCATTAATTTATGTTTGGGTTTGGATGTTTAAAAAATGAAAGCATTTCTGTAAAATCTTTTCTGCACTTTGTCAGTTGTTTATATCATGTTATCGAATAAACATTATCTCCCAACTAAATATATTGCTTTTACCATATTTTAAAAACATATTTTTCTTATCAAATTATTTCTTGAACATCTCTTTAGCGATGAGAGAATTATGATTTTTATATTATCATTTCTTTAATCTTGCTGACAACTTTTTCCACAGCATAGTGAAGCACAGTGAACACTATCCGTCTTATATTAATTTGTTGCTACGTTGTTGTACATAATGGAGTACAAGCACTGCTACTGTCCTTTGTCTTTCAGACCATTCCAGAACAAGCAAATTATAAACTACCCATTAACTCTGAAGCATATAGTACTGACATCTTTGTCAGACAAGGGTGCAAACAGAGTTACTATAGTAGGATATATTCACTAATTCAACAGCAAAAGAATGTTAATTAGAAATGTTATGGGAATTTGATGTAGCTATTGGGGAAACTGTTGTTTGCATTTGATAACTTAGTCAGGTATTATATCTTTATCATATACATTACCTTACGTGGGCGTGGAGTGGGAGGCACATTTTGTAGACAATGAGCTGGCAGTGAATCAGAATCTGGACTACATACAAATACAGTTTAATACAGTGCTTGCTTGAACTTCTGTTATTGCAGAATAACTGATAATTCTTGCAGATTAACAACATTAAAAGCCTACAGTAATTGCCTTATTATTTCTTAAGAGTTGGATGATGGTGGTGATGACATATTATAAACTTCTTTGGAGCAGAAAAAGAAAGAAATAATAGACTCACCAGACTCTTCTTTTGTTCTGAGAAACAATTTCTATTCAAAGTAAAAATTATTCATGATACGCATGAATTAAACCAGATATTAAATATCCCTTATTTATGAATAGAAGTTCTTACATCAGTGCAAAAGAAGTAATTAAATTATCATGCACCTGCCCCAAACTGATCTTTTGTTGGCATTAACCAAATTCTAACTTTATGGATAATTCATTTTTTTTTCCAAAGTATTCCATTCTAATTGTAAGAGAGGTATCCTCCATTTTTTCAGGAAATGTCTTGCAATGTGCCTTCCAAGTTGATTTATAAGCAGGTTAGAGAAAAATGATCAGAGCGTTAAAAAAAAATGTCCCAATGTGCAGTCTGTTCATGAAAGCCCACTAGGGACTGTGGGAAATACAGAAACTATTCTAATGTATTCTGGTGATTGTTACTTCAGAGCAATAGGGTTACTGATGAGCACTTTAGAGCTGACTATATTCCAGATGTTGTTTTTACAAAATTATTACAGTAATTCTAAAACATCTATAATCATGTTGGCCAGCATTCTTCGGCTGTTGAGGATCCACAATTGAATCCTGATGCATCAACACTGAAAAGCATCAACTTCGTTCTCTGAACAACAGGAAAACTCTCTTATCTCAATGAAGAGCAAAAGAAATGTTCCTTGCTCTTTTGATTTACCTATTAATTGACAAAACTGATACAGGATAGATTTGCCTGCCCTTTTTCCTACAGAGAGTTGAGTGAATGCCAATGATAGGAAGGAGCTGGTGCTCACTCCCTTTGTGCTGATTCCACCATCCCTACCCCCATATTTGTGGCAGCAGTACTGTAAATATAATTCACTGGGGAACAATCAAGAAACTTAATTTGATAAACTTGGTGAACACATAAAAAAGGGCAATAGTTACAAAAATCATCAGACTATATATACTTTCACTTTTTCCTTAATAGTTGCAATTTTTCTTCCTTTTCTAAATAATCCTGGAAAAAATAAAAAGTGCTAAATAATAATTTTTGTCATAGTTTTCCTGATTATAATCCTGTAACTTGCACAATATGTAGTGCATATTCCTTATCTAGGCACTGCCCAAATAAATGAAAATTCGAACATTGTAGAAATTTAAATTTCCATTTAAAGCACATCCAGACCTTGCTTGATATAGTCACAATATTAAAAAGTATCCCTAGTGATATGCAGGATTTTGAATTCATTCAATGACTGTTGGGCTCTTAATATTAATGGAACACCAACAACTGTTTCAGGAAAAGGGAAATTTAATCAACAATTTTAAAAAAGTTACTGTTTACTGAATATTTCTATGAAAACATTTTAGTTACTAACTGACCCTAATCTAGATCAAACAGCAATAGACAATGGCCAGAAGAGTTCTATAGTTGTGACACATGATACAGTCATGTAAATATAAAAACTGATTTCTAAATGAAAAAATCAGGGCGTAACGCACATTGTATATTTTATTTTAAAAAATCAATTTAATTAAAACTGGAAGTTCTGTAACTGTAAGGTCCATGTGCATAAAGAAAGATAAATTAGATTTGGTATTTAGCCAGCAAAAGTTGTGTCAGAAATGATGACATTACTAGCAAGCACATGACCATGTCAGAATCAAGGAGCAGACCCAATGACAGGCCCCACTTTAAAATGACATATTTGATGAATATGCCCATTGTTCTGATACACTTGATCAGTGCCATTCTCCAAACGTATTAATTATTCTAGAGAGAATCATTACTAATGTTACTCAAAGCACTCTTAAAGGATATACTGCACCTACTTCCCTAAAGAATGTCTTCCCTTCAGATTCTAAAGGGAAAATCCTGTATGATATTGCTAAGGTTCACATTGAGCTCTAGATAAATGACATCATTTAAAATCTATCAACTATAAAAAGTTATAATCTATTTGCCACAGGCACTCTTTATACACTGTTAAATGCCTAAGTATGAAGAGGTGTCATGGAAGATAAGAGCACTTAAAAGATGCTCTCTTATTTAAACGTTTATGGGGGGTATATATGCTGCTTTTACAAACTAAATGAATCCAGTCTTAATGCAAGTTTCCATCTCTATAACTTATTTAGGGATTCAGGGAAAATAACATAAATATACATGCAATGCAGAATCCCCAAAAATGTACTTATGGGTCTAATGGTATATTTGAAAGCTCTAGTGTTATACAGTCTATAATATTTTCACCTGCTAGTGAAGTTTTTTTTCTTCCCAATCCTTTCTCATAATTTTCTCCCATACTGTGTACAATGGCAGTGTCTGTGTGTCTCTGTGTGTGCGCATACATATGTATGTATATTTGAGTAGGAATAAAAACCTCAGGTTTGATTATGGCAAAGAAATACAAATATCAGTGGGTAAAAATGCTATCAAGCAAGACGAACTCTTATTAGAAAAGTGTATGAAACCAGCTTGTGCTTTTTCCTAATTAGTTCATTGCTATTTTTGAGGGTAAAGAAGGTTCAAAACTATTGTTTTAAATATCAGAGGTGAACATATTAAATAAAAGATGTCCTGTGCCTTTTATATTCTCAAGCTGGTATACTTTGAATATTCATTTTTCACCAATCATAATAGTGTACAATTATTTGATAGGCCCTTTTATTGGTGGGATTTGTACGGCAAGTTTCCTTATAGTGGACCGCTTACAGTATACAAGAAATTATGTATTTAATAAATTATTGCCTAATTTTTCAAAAGGCAGTATTTATACACCCTGAAGTCAGCCCTAGCAAATTGCTATTTGTTGCTAAATCGGAATGTACCAAAACGTTTAGTAAAACCTAAATTTGAGAACATACCATTATTGGAGTGTACCTCTAGTTCTTTGCTACTCATTATTAAGCAGGAGTCTTACTGAGCCAGTAAATAAAACCCTAATAGAAACAACCCCTACAAATATCACAGCATGCTAGATTAACCAGGGGAGCTACAATGATCGGCTGAACTATAAGTGACACTGATTTCATGAAACAGTTCGATTTGGTTTAATCCTTTAAAAAGTGCTTTTCACCTTCATGGATCAATACATCACTTATAGTTCAAAGCACAGTTTTATCATTATCTACCTTGAATTTCAGGATCACTCTCTCACAAACATTTTTCCATTTACTTTGTTAAGAGTGATGTCAAAAAATACTAAATTGAACAAAACCTCCAAGGATAGTTTAGAAACAGGGACTGTGAGTTTGTACATAAGGTTTGTGTGTGCGTATATTTGCTCATGTATGTTTTTACCTAAATTCCATCACAGATGGAGGGTTTGCTGGTCTTTGCTTGGAACCAAACCATTTGTAGGAGAGAATGGAAAGTGAAAAAGTTCCCACATGATAGAAGAACAGGGAAAGGAAAGAAGAGGCATATAGGCAAAAATCAGTTCTCCACCAAGACAGGATTTGTTAAGGGCTGGCTCACAATTACTTGTACCACATAATCCCTTGGTATTTTCAGTTCCTCCAGTTTCATTTTGTCTGCGAGTGGCCGGCCTGAAAAAAACCATCGCTGACTTCTAGGTTCTACGCCTTCCACTGTGTGTAGTCGTCTCTTCATGTGATACACAGTGTCCATACTGCGGACCATAAGTTTGAGGTCTTTGCCTGTTGAGAGGCGTAAACGAAGCTGGCATTCGTGACCGGAGTTAGGCGGTGGATCCGGAAAATCCAGAGTCTCTAGATCACCCTTCTCTTCTATCATGTTGATGGGTGGGGCAAGGCAGTAGACAGGAAGCTGGTATCTGTTTCCCAGTTCATCATAACATTCTGTCAGAGCACCTTTAGAAGAAAAAAAAATGGGGGAGGGATGACGACTGAGTAAATAACACATTTAAAAAAAATTAAAGCAATGTTGCATTTCTTAAATTACTTGAATATTTTTTCAGGCACAACATACAGAAGGCAACTTCTATCCTTCATCCCCTTCAGAATATTTTCTAATATTAAAGTGTATGTATATGTTATTTTTGAAAAAAAAAAAGGTTAGTTTATCAATGGCAAGGTGTAGAATAGAATAGAATAGAATAGAATAGAATTTTATTGGCCAAGTGTGAATGGACACACAAGGAATTTGTCTTGGTGCATATGCTCTCTCAGTGTAAGCAATGAATGTAGAGGAAGTATAAACATACTGATCTTTAACTAGTGTTGTTAAAACATATAGTATGTCAATTTCAAGCCTTGCTCACCTACACAGGTTATTTTAATTTGCTTTTAGCATCATAGGAGTATTTATCATATTCAGAGAATATGAATAGGCACAGTATTATCAATTACAGAAAATGTATGTGATAGAACACCCTTTATGTATTTTAAGTGGCAGCCTGTCACTGAAAGCTTGATTATGATATATCAGGTATCTGATTTACATATAAAGAAAAAAAGGTCACATTTCACAATGCTGAAGTATATGAAATTACTGTACTATCTAAAAAGTAAAATGACCCTTTTATTTTAAAGATAAATTCTTTTTTTGAGGGGAGGGGAAATTTCAGAAAATAAAGACTATTCCAATACTGTTTTCAAACTTTGGTTTCTTTCCTCCTCTGTTTCTAAAGAGATGAAATTTTGCTCTTGCTTGTTTTTAAAATATCCTGCATGAGACAATATGGTGATCATAAGATGATAATATTATTAATTCTAACACAATACAAGTCCTCCGTATTACTGCATTATTATCTGGGGTTTTAAATATTTCTGTTGATAATTACTGAATAGGTTTCGCTATCCATAGTACACTGAAACAGACTAGTCCATAAAGTAATAGGGGCCACCACATTATGCTATATTCCCAGCAAAACAAATAATACCTATCATGAAGGTATGGTCTAAATTAGTGAGATTTGTTATTACTGTATTAAAAATAAGGCTCCCCTGAATTTTGAAACATATGCTAGAGCTTCAAATTTGTTCATGACAATCTAATTTTTTTGAATTTCCTCAATTATTGATTTTATTTGAAGCTCTTTGGCTCATCAACGTAAACATTTAAGCCATCAAAAATGCCAAATCAGCTTACAAATAAGTTTAACACTTCTTTTAATTTCCCTGTTTTTATTGTTGTAAGTCATTTAAGGTAGCCCCAAGACAAGATAGGTAGAAATACATTTAACAAATAAATAATAACATAATACTGTGGAAAAAATGCAAAATGTGACGTAACAAATAAAGCAGGGCTGAAGTTGAATACTCAGCAGGTCTTTAGGTGAGCATAATTTCTTTCTGGAAGAGAAATTCAAGGAAGGAATATTAAGAAATATACATTAAACCAAGGCGAACATGATTTTTATGCAATCTGTGGCCAGAACTGAGAATGCTGATTTGCTATGTTGCTCAGTTAAAATTTAATAAAGGTGAAGTAAAACCAAATTTGCATTTCCAACAGCTGACATCTTAAGGATGTGATATTTATAGAGTCAACCTGAACCTTTGTAATAATGAAGTAAGTTCTTAATATGACACACTTTAAATATTAAGAACTTACAGGAAAAAAAGCAACTGGCAGGTATTTATTAAAAATACAAAAACAAACGGCAACAACTTGTATAGCCACTCATCTTATATATCAGTGTTGGAGAACCTTTTTGGCACTGAGATGATCTTCTGGTTTCTGCTGCTCGCATGCCCCTTCCCAGCTGGCATACCTCTTACCACTCAGTGGCACCTTCCCGCATCCCGGCCGGCATGCTTGTTACCTCTCGGTGCCGCCTTCCCACTTCCCGGCTGGCATGCTTCTTACCCCTTGGCGGCATCTCCATGTGTGATGGCGGCTCCTCCTTTTCCTCCTGGCTGCTCCAGCATCCCGGCCAGAGGCGCCAGTGCGAGAACTTCAGTGTGGCAAAGGCGCCAGAAATTGGATGGGCAGGCACCGGTGTGCATGCACATGCCAGGAAGATGATCTTCCGGTTTCCAGTGTGTGCATGTGCACTAGCCAGCTGGTCTTTGCATGTACATGCATGCCAGAAACTGGAAGTCCAGGTGGCCAGTGTGCATGTGCATGCTGGAAACCAGAAGATCATCTTCCCGGCATGCACATGCGCACTGGGCGGCTGCTCTTTCAGTTTCTGGTGCTCCCGCATGCATGAGGATGAGCTGTCTGGTGCTCCGGAACCTGGAAAAGCAACGGGCGATGGCTCGTGTACCTGGAGAGATGGCTCTGTGTGCCACTTCCGGCACATGTGCCATAGGTTCGCCATCATGGTTATATATCATAACCCTGAGAGCTTCATATAAACATTAAGATTATAAAAAACACAAAAACTATCAGCACCCCAAAGGCTTAGAAACAACTGATTGGTTGTGGAATATACTATAAACCAGAGGTGGGTTGCTACTGGTTCTGACCGGTTCAGGAGAACCATTAGCGGAAATTTAATGTGGTTCCCTGAACTGGGAGTGACCCCTGGCTGGCCACACCCCCGAACCGGTTCCCGCTTGCTCACCCCGCCCACCTGATGCTCGCTCGCCCTGCCTGCCTGCCTGGCCCAGCCACTACTTGCAGAATCTAGCCGCGTACTTCTGCTCACAGCTGCTGGCAAAGGTAAGACCAAAGGGCACGAGCCAGCAGGTGGGTGGGTGAGGGAGGGAGAGCTGGTGGAGGGGTGATACCAGCAGCTGCAGCAGGTGGTGGACCGATGCGATGGGGGAGGGAGGGGAGCGTGCAGGAGATCGCAGCATCAGAGCTCTTCCCATGCGTTTCCCCCAGCCAACCTGGCCTGCGAGGAAAGCATGCGGGAGATCCTAGCTGCAGTTTACTCATGAGCAACATTGGCCAAGAGAGGCAGGGAGAGAGGCCAATTGTGCTCACTAGTAAACTGAGGCTCCTAAGGGGGGGGTCAAGACTCCCCACCACAGCATCTTCACCTGAGGGCATCTGGCAGCCACTTCCCATCCCATGGGCTTCCCACTGCTGATTGGCCTCCTCCATGCCTGGAGACAGGAGGCGGCAGTTTCTTTCGTTGCCTGCGAGCTGCTGCCTGTGAGCAGCAGAGAGAGTAAGTCGGCAATCTGCCGGCTGCCTCTCTTTTTTTTTTTATTTGCATTTATATCCCGCCCTTCTCCGAAGACTCAGGGCGGCTTACACTATGTTAGCAATAGTCTTCATTCTATTTGTATATTTATATACAAAGTCAACTTATTGCCCCCAACAATCTGGGTCCTCATTTTACCCTACCTTATAAAGGATGGAAGGCTGAGTCAACCTTGGGCCTGATGGGACTAGAACCTGCGGTAATTGCAGGCAGCTGCTGTTAATAACAGACTGCATTAGCAGTCTGAGCCACAGAGGCCCTCTCTAATGTGCAGTTTACTTGTGAGCAAGTTTACAAGTGAGCATGGGGCTCACGAGTAAACTACAGGTTACAGGAAGCCAACAGATTGCTGGCTTACTTGCTCGCCTGGCAGAGCGCAGACTCGCAACTCTGGGTCGTCTCTCAGCTGTTGTGTGCAGGGAAAACACTTGCAAAGTAAAGAAAAACTTATCCTGAGTGCGAGAAGTTAATTGCCTTGCATACATGAGAAGTTTTTCTTTTCTTTGCAAGGTTTTTTCCTGCACACAATGGCTGAGAGACGACCCAGAGATGCTACTCTGGTAAAATGCGGATCTTAACTGTGTTGTTTTAACTCTGTAGCAACATCCTTCCCAGCTACTGCTTTCTCTGCTCAGCAGGAAGAGGGTTGTTTTTTTTTTAGGTTAGTCCTCTTCTTCGCGGGAGAGAGAAGAGCGGGGGCGGGGAGAGAAATAGAAGGTAGCATGGGATGGGGTGGGAGTGGAGGTCATCTTAGTCCCGGCCGATTGCTGCTTCCTTGGGTCCCCTCAACTTTTCAGTCCCAGAAAGCGGCTAAGCAGCTCGTTTTTATTTGGTTTCCCCTCCCACCCTGAAAGGAGTTTCAAAAGGAAGCAAGGGGGGGAGGGGGGAAGAAGAATCTGGGAGTGAGAAGAATGAGAACGAGATCAGGAGTGTGTGTGTGTGTGTGAGAGAGAGAGAGAGGGGGGGGAAGTGTTTATGTATGTGTGTGACAGAAACAAAGGAACAAAGAAAAAGAAAGAAAAAAGAAAGAAAGAGGAAGGAAAGGGGGGAGAGAGAAAATTCTGTGCTATTATTTTTAATTGTTCCATTATTTATCATGTGTTAATATTTTACACTGTCTCTACACCTAGAGTGATTTTACTGCCTTTCTTTTGCTCAGGGCTACCACATATTTTTCAGGGATTTACATGCATTCAATGTCTATAGTCCAGAGCATAAATATGTGTGTTTATTTTGTATATCAGGTTGCATAAGTCCATCTTAATATGGTATTCCTGATATGTGTTGTTTTGTATACATACAGAGAAAGCAGCACTCTTGTGATCTTTGACTTTTAGGCTTGCTGCCAAACATCAGCCATAATACTAATTACCTGTTTGAAACAATATGCAGGTTGTATTACATGAATACTATTTTATATGTGAAATTATGACTGAAATATTTCTGCACTTATATTGGTTCACACTGTCAGGACGTTTCTCCTTAGTTTTAGGTTGCTTCTCTCTTTGTTCAGTTTACATCCATTGCTTCTTGTTTTGCCTTCTGGTGCTTTGGAAAATACATTGCCCCCACCATTTCTGGCAGCCCCTTAAAAGCCTGTTGCCTATCACACTCTTGGGCAAAGCATGTGAGCCATTTCCTCCTTTCAGTGGTCCATGAAAGTACATCTATAGTATGTAGGTAATGAAGTTGAAAAAAGGTGAACAACATTTTTAGAGAACTATAGATACGTTGAGGCTGGGTGTGACAAGGAATCGCTGGGAGGGGCGGGGCCAGATGCACCCTTGACGTGAGTGACATTGAGTTGGCCACGCCCACCTAGTCACATGACCATCAAGCCACACCCACTGTCACATGACCATCAAGCCATACCCGCAAAATAAGCCACGCCCACAGTAAAAAACTTAGAACCCACCCCTGCTATAAACCACATATTATGGTACATTTTATTTTCTTAACATTATGAAGTTCCCATCTGTTTTTACAAGTCAGAAGAATGATCATTCAGTACATATAACAACTGATGAAAATCTGTAGATCTAAGGATGTTTGAGAACACTGAGAGAAATCAAAAATGTACCAAATTTAAATCTTCAAGATAAATGAGATTTGTTCAATTAGTTGTGACAGAACAAGAGACGTCTATGCTTATATAGTTCACAAGTTTGTCCCATTTAAATTAAATACGTATATTATGAAACTGTCTCTGGCTCAAGTCAGAGTAAGCCTAAGCAAGTCACCTTTCTCCTTTTCTTGTTCTCTGTGCTTCTGCATCAAGATCTTGCAATCTCAAGTTCCTTCTTATTTAACAGTGACTGGTATTACAAGAAGTAAAATATTGGGGAAAACGCAGATAGTCTTTGACTTAGGACCATTTGTTCAGTGACTGAAATTACGACAGTGCTGAACAAAGGGACTTACGACTTCTACTTGAATTTACAGCCACTGCAGCACCTTCCCAGTCATGTGAACAAAATTTAGGTGCAATTACACCAAGCCATTACAGTTGACTGCAAGGACTCCTTCTCTTCTCCCTCCTGCATAGCATTTTTAGGTGCCATAACATTATGAAATATTATGAGTTATAAGAAAAGGGACTGGAGGAAAGGGTTATAGTATTACTATGGCTGAAAACCAATGCTGATGAAATATGAAGTAAGTAATAAAACTAGTGCCACTGATTCATCATCTTCCATATATGTCTTAACAGTTTTCTGAGAGGTGATTTGCAATTCATTCTAAAAAAGCAGAATCCATGACAGAGTTGTCAGCTTGTACTGTTCAGAAATAAATATAGGGAACAGATTTTCTGACACTTATTCTTAATTTATTTTTCCTGCATTGATAATAATTGGAGAAAAGAAGAATGCCAATTCTATTTTTTTCATTCTCTTGTAAGGGGCACAGCAGGAAGATGGGAAAGCTTTGCATTTGGGTACCACAGCTGGTACACTTCCTATGGAGTTCATTGCTTGAGTACCAATTACAGAAAAGAGATACTAGCAGAAGTTCTCATTACTATAAGGATATTTCTGACAACTCTTAAAGAGTGCTGAAATGAAAATCAGCAATATTCTAAGATTTCTGAAAACATGTCACAAGTTCTAGGCTGAATCTTGTTTTGCAGTTAACAGAGATGCAACGTAACATTTATTTAATCAATGCACCAAGTAATGTTCTATTGCAATGTTGGAGGTCCATTTCTTACAGTAGGAATCCTCAGACTTTTAGATATCATGACCCCCTGAAATGACAAATGAATTTGGCAAACCATCTCAGAATAAAATGATTAGGATTATGTTTGTGGAAGAAATCATTTATTAAAAGATACAAAGCTCTTATGTATCTTAGTCTTTTCTCTTACCATGAAACAAAACCTTTTTCATTTTAAATAGAAATTTTAAAAGATATTGATAAAATATTTAACTTCACTAACACATACACTTCTACAGATACGCTAAAGATTTAGATATATAAGATTTATATGCCACACCGGAAATCACCAGCCACTGCTAAACCTATCCACCTATCACTGTGTAGCTTGACAGATGGCCACACACTGAAATCTCACCACCTCCCAAGTGGTGTTCCAGGTTTTGTTCCCTATTTTCTCTGAACAAACTCTTAGCAAAACATGAATGACTTTGTGTGGGCAAAACAGGAGCATTATTAAAATTCACTCCAGAGTTCTTTTCTCTGCCTTGTTAGTGCAAGGAAGTAAGCAGGAAAGTTTGGGACAATGTGTTGACTTTGCCTCAGCAAGATACTGTAATGTGTGGGGGTTTTTTTTGTAGCTCCCAGGATTCCACCCGAATGGGATTAAAAAGATTCTAGGTATATAATAAAAGAGTATCTTCTCACCCTAAGATAACTTATAATGGTTAAATGACAAGACAAGTTACAAATATACTCATTTTGTTTTCCAGAACCAACTAACTTCATTTATCTCAATTTTTCCTTAAGCCTACACAGAGATCTGAGTTGTGGATATCTAACTTGTGCAAGTTCAGCATCTTAATTCTATGAGGACACTGTTCTCTATTCCCTGAATCATGATATTTTAATGCTGATATATTAGCAACATGTCTTTAAAATTACCGCCCCCCATCTCTAGATTTGACTCAATTCCTATTAATCCTTAATAACCTATTACCGTATTTTTGGAGTGAAAGACACACCGGAGTATAAAACGCACCTTAGTTTTTGGGGAGGAAAATAAGAAAAAAGCTGACTGGCCGGTGGATTGGCCTCCCGGAATACCCCCAATCAGCTGTTCCAGAGGTGAATTTTAGCAACAGGTTCCTTAGTTGTGAGCTCTGTGACTTCCTTTTTTTGCTTTTTTTTTCTGCCTCTGAAACTTCTGAACCTCCGTTTCAGAAAAACACTTTTTTTTATGCCTCTGAAAGCCTCTGAACAGCTTCAGAAAAAAAGCCTCTGAAGCTCTGTTAGGGAGCTTCTTTTCTGAAGCTCTATTAGGGAGCTTCTTTTCTGAAGCTCTATTTGCGGGCTTCTTTTCTGAAGCTTCGTTTCTGGTGTTTTTTTCAGCCTCTGAAACCTCCATTTGAGCAGCTGGGCAGGGCTACATTCAGAGTATAAGACACCCAGATTTTCACCCTCTTTTTTTGGGAAAAAAGGTGCGTCTTATACTCCAAAAAATACGGTAGTTGCCTATTCAGTTTTGCACTAAAGATTATTTACCATTCTTACACTTTATTGTGTTAAATACCTATTTATATGCTTTTAATTCAATATTGGAAAACACTTTAAATGCATAATGTATCTGAGATTCAAGCTGATGTCGAAGCTACACTTAGACAAATGATTGTTGGATACTGGAAAACATTAAAGCAATCCCATGAGCTAGATTTATTTCAGTCATTATTTTCAGTTATTTAGTTATTATTTTCTCTGCTTCACATAGGTAAAATAATCACAACAGTGCTCTCTCCTTGATCGGTTGGTCATTCAAGCAGCTTTAGCAAAGTTAATATACACTGAATAAAGGAGAAAAAAAACCCAGGAAAGTATTTACTTGCCACTTGAGATACATATCCTTGGGGGCTTCTCCCTCAAGGCAATGAGAACTAATAGTGATTTCTGCCTTAATGCTTTTAATGTTTCCAAATTGCTGCTCTATTGCTGCCCTGGAATAAACATACGTAAACCTTATATTTTGCTACAATGGTATTCTAGAACTGAGATGTATTATGGAAAATGAGTTTTACAATTTATAAGTCAGATTCACTTCATGATTTGTAATGATGGAGTAACTTTACATTCTGAAAGTAAAGGAAGTTGACTGAGTAATTCACAAATTCCTCTTTACAAATATTCAGGTGGAAAAACACACTTGGTAGTGGTTCCCCAATCTCTTTTTGGTTCTTTGAAAGCTTCAAAGTTTCAGTACTATCTATTATGCGTCCTCCAACAAAGAAAAAAAAGGAGCTCTTGTGAGAAAGAGAAAAAGTTGTCCATATTGTTATAAGTCAATGGAGACTTAAATGATTTAAAATAAATTAAAATCAAAATTCAACCATTTAAAATCAGAACCATGTATGCCGATCCATTGTTATTTAATAGTTCTTTGGTACATAAAACCTTTTTAGTCTGAAGTTCAAATATAATTATTATTAAATCATTTTTTTTAGTACGTATTTCACCGGTGTTAAGATGTCCACTGTACAGTACTGGCATTCTAACAAATATTTTGATTATATATTTCTGAACATAATTACTTTTTGTTCAAAACAATAAAACCGCCAAAACCCATAATCACCAAATTTGCTTACAAATCCAGCAGTTTATGAGGCTGTTATCCCCCATCTAGATATAATGCTGTGTATTTATCTGTGGAGAATGAATTTCAGAACATTTCCTAATTACTGGGACCACTGGTAAATCAAACTAAAATTCCTGCGTGCAATAAAGACAATAAATTGCTCCCATTCCCACCACGGCTGGATGTCAGAAGATGGGCTTTCTCTTTGCAGCAGGGAGCAACTTTTACCACCTCATGTTTTATGAGAATGTTCACAAAAAATGCAAATATATATCTAATTAATTCTACATTGTGTTTGTGTGTAATTTATCATTCAGATTGCTACGTCTAATTTCCCTGGCAGGATATTAGTGCAATATTATCAGCTTCAAAAGCTAACAGCTGTGCCATTTTATTAAGCTCTTTCCTCTCCTGTTTATATCATGGAAGATCAACTCAAATGTCTTTAAAGCACATTCCTGTTCTTTTCAGATAATTAATTTACATGAAATTAAGTTTGGTGATCATTCAAGCAAATAAGCACGATCAACCATCATTTATCTTAAGAAGCAGCAAATAAAGATTTATAATCTCTAGAAACCTTACAAACTGCATGTACAAATCATGAGCTAAAGTTAAAAAAATATCAGAACTATTCATGAAATTTCGGTAGAATTTCAGCATTTTTATTAAAGGCTAATTTTAATTATTAAGACCCATGGATACTATTCTGGGTAACATTGAGAGAAATATTCCTTGTGTACACTTTATCAATTGATCATCAATTGTGTTGTAAATGTTGTACCTTGATGAACGTATCTTTTCTTTTATGTACACTGAGAGCATATGCACCAAGACAAATTCCTTGTGTGTCCAATCACACTTGGCCAATAAAATTCTATTCTATTCTATTCTATTCTATTACAAAAATAAAAAATAGTAATGAAACAATGTATTTATTTTATTTCATACAGTACAACAAAATAAAGTTTGTCTCAGGATTCCAACTAGTCTAACAAAAACCCAGTAAGAACAGTTTAGAGCTCACCGATAGAAAAAATAATTAGGAATGTCAATTCCTTCCCCTAATCTCCACAGCAGTAAATTATATACTTTAATTACTATAACTCACTTTCCGTTTAAGACAATTCTCAAGGTAGGTAATAAAATCCTGCATCAACATGGTTAAAATTTGAAATTGTGAATAATAACAGCAACCCATTATTATTTTTAAAATTCAACAGTCTGATATACAATGATCAGATCTGTCACTTTGACAATACCTGAACTTTATTGCAGGAGTCAGCAATGTAGAGCAGATGGCCTGCCTCCTGTCTTCCCAGATTCATGTCTCTCCAGAACTCCCCCTTAGTTGCCATCAATTTGCAGTAACAATGCCAAGCTGCTATGATTTGTGGCAAGGTAAGCACAGTTGAAATTCTGCTGCAGAAGAATTAGATTCCCTGACTTCTAAAATAGCAACTTGCTATTTGGAGAAGGGCAAAGTTTGCTGTTGATCGCTTACTAGATGCTTAGTATGCTATCAAAAATTTCTAGAACCCTTGAGAAATCCCAGTATTAAAGAATCTCGATTGCATAAACATACTTTCTCTTGCAATCATTATAAAATCTATGGAATTTTTGTTGCTTCTATCTTTCTCAGTTAGTTAATAACACTGGAGTGCTTAAAAACTATGCTGTTGTTTTTGGAGACTGCCCTTTTTCTTTCATAGACATATAAGGAATGTAATCTCACCTACTGGAAGAAGATACATAAAGCTCAGACACAGATTTATCAAAGAGACGTTGAGTGAATAATTATAGAATCAAAATTATTTGATAGAAAATAAGCTGGAAATGATCAATGGCAGCCTCTGGCTCATCTTGGAAAGAAAAAGGATTGGTTAATATTTTAATGTTTTTAATAAGTTATATTTTTTAATGTTTTTAATGATTTCTGTGAGGTTTTTTTTTAATTTTCAATCTTGTAAGCTGCCTAGAGTCAAGGCAGTGAGATTAATGGCCATATAAATTTAATAATATTTATCAAATTTAGGGACTACCCATCTCAGACATAGAGCATCTCTGGGCAGTATAAAATTAAACACATAAATACTGTGTAAAATATTAGATTTCAATAGGAGGCAGTTAATGTTTTGACCTAGGTGTTCCCAAACTATGAAGCAGACTCCTTATCCTGACAAAAATCCCTTTTTATTAAGTTACTGTGAATTTCTCTCATTCACACTCAACAAAGTCTTTCAAGGGAGAATTTACAGTCACATATGTTATCTGGCTTGGAGAGCTGCCAGGCTGATATCTTCAAAACTTGGCAAGGAGTCTTGGAGAGTCACAAACCAATTAGGCAAACTAATTGTCTTCTGCAAACTCCATTCCCCTTTCGCTCCTCTTTTATTCCCTCTGGGAGGGACCATTCATTGTCTACCTGTGGCCTTACTCCCAAATAGAGCCTTGTTCTTTAGCTGTTCCCTTCGTCTAGCAACTCTGCACATGTGCACACTGGGAACAGGCTCTATCTGTTCTTCTGCCTCACTGATGTCTGACTGTGAAGGCAGCTGATAACTGGCATCTGGCCCTGGCCCTCTCTCTGCCTCCGACACAGAGAACCTCATCAGAGCCTTCCCCAGACTCCAGGACTGGCCCAGGTTCCTCTCCAACCTCCTCACTGTCCGAATCTCGCTGGTGGGCCACAACAGTTAAAAGAAGAATAGAATTAAAGTTAAAAAAAAAAGGGGGGAGGGTCTCTAAGGCGCTAATCAACTCCAAGTTTGTCTGCTTCTCTGAGAATCCCAAGTGGACAGAGCCAGGTGTTCGAACTCTTTTGAAAGAGCAGGAACATGGAGGCTTGCCTTATCTCTCAGGGGAGGATATTCTAAAGAGAGACAGCAGCAGAGAAGACTCCCTTCCTGGAACCTGCCAGTTAAAACTCCTTAACCGACAGGGTCCGTAACATGGGTGGGTGGGATGGGTCAATGTAAGGGGAAGAAGACAGTTCTGCAGGTATCCTGGTCCCATGACATGTAGGGCTTTGACAACTTGGACCCAGAAACAAATCAGCAACCAGTCCAGCTCATGAAGTGAAGGTGTTATATGTGTCATCCTTGGAGTGCCCAAAATTTCATGCGTGGTAACATTCTTATCAGCTGAAGCTTCTGGATACTTTTCAAGAGTAGCCCCATATAGAAGAGTGTGTTGCAATAATCTAAGCAGGAAATGACTAAGGGAGAGTGACTGAGAGAAGGGTCTCCCTATCCTAAAATATTTGGAGACAGATAGTTAGATAATCTTAGGTTGAAGACTAGACCAGGAAGTTGAAAAACCTTCTGGAAGTCAGTAGAAAACCAATTCTGTATTGATGCCAAGAAAATTGTATGGAATTGTATATGTAGATATCAGAAATGGAGCTTGATGTTTTTATGTAAAGCAAAAAAAATGGGACAATTGTCTCACTTTGTCTCAAGTCTCTCTTCCCAGAATTCTAGCCTCCTGTTCAGCTTTGGGAAAGTAGAATGGTAGTTCCTGTTGCCACCATCAATCTTCCAATGGGTGCCCACCTGACACTTACCCCTTAATCTTAGTAGCGTGAAACAGAGGTTTCAAAATCTGTATTACCTTTCTAAATTTAAATGTCAAAAAGCTGAAATATCTCCTCTAAGCCGCATGGCTCATAGGCATGTGGGCTAAAAGATACAGCTCCTTCTTCTGACTTGGGGAAATAAAACAATCTCTTAAGAAATAAATAAAATCAAACTTTATTAAAAGCATAAAAATATAAAAAATAAAAAAAAACATTTTTAACTATACAGATTAAAATACAAACATTCAATACTGAAATAAGGAGTTTCAGAGCTGTTCAAATCAGGGGATACAGCAGGAAACATTACAAAAAAAATACAAGAGTCCACAAGATGGTGCCAATCTACAAATCTGTTAAAGATCTCTGGAAAGACACTGGAATGATTCCAATTTATATTACATGTCACAAAATGAATGAATGGGAGGAATGAAGAGTGGGAGGGAGCGGAAAGGAGAAAAATCCCTCATGCGTAAGTTGAGGCATGATTCAAAACTGACTTTGAAAAATCTGATTTCTCTCTCTTTCTCTCTCTTTCTCTCTCTCTCTCTCTCTCACACACACACACACACCAGAAAATTACACTTTATAGCAACACAGTAACATGTCATAAAATATGGTGCAAAATTCTTGCTTGAGCATATCTACTCATATAGAAATAAATTAATCTTGCAGTTAAGATTCTCTGTTATCTCTTATATGGTCCTTCCTGATATCTTGGAATTCTAAACCTCATGCAGAGGCTGTGGGGAAATGTTAGCTGCATTCTCCCCCAATGTGGTTCCCTGTTTCTCTTGAGTTATATCCTTCATTTTAAAAAGGACCAAGCTGTTGTTATCGTCAGCACTTGGAGGGGCAGGATGATCTGATCTGTGTTTGTAATGAAGAGAAGAATGTGGATTGTGCAGCTGGCATATAGGGTGTGGCCTGGCTACATTTACAATAGGAATATAATACAGCATACCACTTAATTTTGTAGCTTGTTTTTAATTAACAGCAACAAAATCTGCACAGAAATCCACAAAGGCAATGGTTTCTTATTGGCATGTTTTTCATGCTTATTTATCATGGGCCTCTGGTGGCTCAGGCTGCTAAGACAGTCTGTTATTAACACAGCTGCTTGCAATTACTGCAGGTTCTAGTCCCACCAGGCCCAAGGTTGACTCAGCCTTCCATCCTTTATAAGGTAGGGTAAAATGAGGACCCAGATTGTTGGGGGCAATAAGTTTACTTTGTATATAATATACAAATGGATGAAGACTATTGCTAACATAGTGTAAGCTGCCCTGAGTCTTCGGAGAAGGGCGGGATATAAATGCAAATAATAATAATAATAATAATAATAATAATAATAATAATAATAATAATAACAACAACAACAACAACAACAACAACAACAACAACAATAATAATAATATCAGGTGATCCAATAGAAGACCGTGATCAATTGTTGCATGTCCTGCTAAAATCCCTGCCTGTTGCTCTCAAGCACATTGTTATCAATGACCTAATTCTATAATTTATTAGCTAGATATTTTGCATACATTTTAGTTGTACAGATTACTTGTCTATACTCCTTGAGTGGCTACCATCATCTTTTCTATATATTGTGATCACTATTCTTACATTTCAACACTGGGAAAGTTCATAAGAGGAATTAATATTATTAAAGAGCTTAACCAAAATAGGTTTCTACCAAATGATGTTAGCTTTTAATAAATCATCAGGGATACAGTCTTTTTCTGGGACTTTGCCTAATGGCAGTACCAGGAGCAGAGATTTGATTTCTTTTGGGTGGATGGGTGGGGGGAGGGAGGGAGAAGCATGTAGCATCATTGGGATTTAGATTAATTGGAGAATTAACATAAGTGGGGTAGGGAGCAACTAATCTGGTATAATGGTTCTCCCTTTCTTCTTTGGATACTCTGATCTTTAGGATGTTCTTAGCTTCACCCAAATTGGCATTTACCAGTTTTCAGAACAATGTTTTGTCTTTAGAATCTATGACAGTCAGGAATGAATATCAATGAGTCATTTATTATAACTTATGTTTTAAGAGTTATTTACACTCCATTTTCTTCCTAAGCATTCTATGAATATCCATAAGGAATCACTATCTTCTATTCTTGCCGAATTCCGAACCATACAACATGTTGTTCTACATTAAACCAGTGACCAGGTTGTTGAAACTTAATTTAGAGCTGTCCTGCCTGTTACTGATTTTCAATGTTCAATTGTTTGTTGATAGTAGCTTCCAAAGGGAGAAAGCTACCACAGAGAAGCCTGTCTTCTGGGTCCCACCAGATGTATTTTTCTTAGAAGATGGGACCTGTAACATTCATTCCCTTCCCGGTCTAATGGACGGGGACAAGACAATCCCTCATATGATTCATTCCCAAGCCATTAAAGATGCAAACCTTTCTATTTTTTTTTACTCTGTCCTCCCTCTGAACAAACCAAGATAAAGTTTCATAAATAATTAGCTTTAGACATGATTCTTCAAAAGAGGAGAAATATAATTTACGAGCTGAAGACTCACGTAGCTCTCACTCTATACATCCCATGAAAGTCCCCAGTGAAGACAATAAATGTGGGCATGGTTGGTGATTAGGATGGCTTATAGAAGTTTGCAATTTTGAATATTAAAGGAGTGGAAGGTACCATATTTTTCGCACTATAAGATGCACTCCCCCCCCAAAGTGGGTGGAAACATCTATGTGTCTTATAGAGCAAATATTGCGGTGGGGGAAGGTGGGCTGGTATGGCGGCGGGGAACACTGGAACCTTCACTGCTGAGCAGGTGATTGGCGGTTGGATCAGTCTTCAGTTGTTCATCGCTGCCGCTGCCTATCTCAGTCCATTCACTGCTGCCATTCATTGCCACTGCCCGTTTGCCGCTGATTGGTGGCAGCGAATGGGCAATGGTGAATGGTGAGGGTGATAGGCAGCAAAAGGCAGTGGTGGCGATCCTCACCACCTAGAACAGCTGATCGGCTGTATTCCGGGAGGCAAATCCAATTGCCGATCAGCTGCTCAGCAGCGAAGGCTCCAGTGTTTACCGGCAGCAGCAGCTCAGCTCAGTTGACCAGTGGTAAGTGCAATGAGTGGGGCCCTGACAAGCCACGTGCTGGGGCTGTGATAACGTGCTGAAGCTGAACTGAAGCCAGAAGTGCTGAAGCCGGATGGATGCTTGGAGGTAGAGGCAGATTTTTTTTCTTGTTTTCCTCCTCTACAGCTAATGTGCATCTTATAGTCCGGAGCGTCTTATAGTGCAAAAAATACGGTAAATAGCATGAATTAACAACTGAAATAAAATGCTGTCTGAAAATGAAACAGAAGTATACGATAGATGGGAATGAAGATGTACTGATCAGGTGAAAAAGAGCTGATAAATACATGCACAGAAGTGAAGGTATAACTTTAATTATGAATGAAAGTGCTAAACTTTATCCCAGAAAATATAAATTGGTGTCATTTAGGCTGTAGATATATGTGAAAGCAGAAATACATAAGTTGGTGATACATGCAAATTACTCTCCAGTGAAAAAGGCTGTGGATGAGAAAAATAATGCAGATATGGAAATATTTAATATAACTAATGATGACAGAAACATACTGCATAATGCATACAAAAGGAAAAAAGCTAATTATGTAATCAAATGTAATTAAAAAGAAACATTTAAGATTTTTAAAAATCAAAAATGCAGTGTAGTTTTGATGAAAATAGAAAAATAATCAGAAAATAGGAGAACAGGGATAAACAAAAGTCTTTTTGCAGAGCAACTATAATTAAAAATAGATGTGATTAAATGATTTGGGATGAAACTGAAATGATAATGCATGAGCAGAATGAAACTAATGCTATCTATAGTAAAGTCTAAAGAAATGAGGAAGATGCAGGTTTTAAGAATGTTAACTAAAAATATTAAAATATGTATCTAGTTTACTTTAGGAATGCCAGTGTAATTTGATTAACACATCTACGAAGGCTAAATCTATACATGAGAATTGGATGAATGCCATTGTGTTCCCCTACACACAAAAAATGGTAGGAAGAATGAATGCAAAAAAAAAAAAAAAAATACAGGGAGATCAGTTTGTTAACTGTCTTGGAAGATGCTTGGCAGAATTCTGATCAAACGATTATGATCTGAGTAATTTGAGCCAAAAAACTGTAGTAGGGTTGTGCACTAGGCAGGAGGCATGCAAATCAGATACTTTATATTCAACGTGTCACTGACAATTGTATAAGTATGAAAAAGAAAGTCTATTGTATTTGTTGTTTTAACAAAAAGATATGATAAACAGAATTTTTGACTTAAATGTAGTTGGCATGGTCTTCAAAGAGAAAGAAGTAAAAAGTTGACAGAAGAGCAGGCAGTTTATATGGTTATAGTAGAAGCAAGCATAGTTTGCAAAAATAGTTATTAATGTTATAAATTAGATTTAGCTATGTTTTCTTTTATTTTCATGTTTTTAATTTCTTTTGATTACTATTTCTTACTTGCTTTTCACCCTTTGCATAATATAGCTTACCTTAAAAGATAACTGCACAATTGGTGTGATGTACTCTTAAGAATTTTAAAGTCAAAGAATATTTTTTTATATTAAATATTTATAAGTTATGAGAGGCAATTCATTGAATTGCTGCAATTTTCTTCTGGAAAGTTCTGTGACCTTATTTAAATAATTTGAAGAGCATGCTTACTATCTCTACTAATAAAAGTAAATAAATCCCGATTTTTAAAAATATTTATACATACATATATACATACATACACACCCACCCACCCGCACATACATATGTATATATATATCAGTGGTGAGTTGCTACCGGTTCTACCTGGATTGGTGAACCGGTAGCAGCAGCGGCAGAAGGTTCCACCCAGTGGTGGGATTCAAGTAATTTAACAACCAGTTCTCTGCCCTAATGATTTCTTCCAACAACCAGTTTGCCAAACTGCTCAGAAAGTTAACAACCGGTTCTCCCGAAATGGTGCGAACTGGCTGAATCCCACCACTGGTTCCACCCACCCATGCCGGATGCTTCTGCACATGTAGAAGCATCGCATGCGCACGCGGAAACTGGTAGCAATGGGTTTTGCAACCCACTACTGATACGTATGTATGTATGTATCCAATATATCTGTACCCTGCCCCCCTACATTCAAGCAGGATTCCCAAACAAAGCCCATGCCTTCATGGAGTTTGGAAAATGTACAGGCTAATCTTATTTCTGCAGGGAAGAGGAAATGGCCTTCTTTCTGACCTCTTTAATGGGGGTGGGTAGGATGGGGAAGACACATAATATACCCCACCTCTCTGATCTGTTGAGTTGGAGAGATGTAACTGGGAATAGATGGCCCTTCAAATAACCTGACCCCAAGCCATCTAGGGCTTTAAAGTTAATGACCAGCACCTTGAATTGGACATGGAAGCAAATCCATATTTAATGCAGCTCCAATAAGAGCAGTGCCACCTGTGCAAATGTAGACTTGCACAAAACTATGCAGGCCCTGTATTTTGAACCCACTGAAGTTTCTGAATACTTTTCAAGTGCAATACTGTATAGAGTGCATTACAGTAGTCAAGACACTAAGGTATGGTCATGCATGATCTGTTGGTCCAGGGGAGGGCATAATTGGTGCACAGCCTACACTTGAAAAAAAAGCCTCCTACCCATGATTGTTGCTTGCTCCTTGAGCAGGATTCTTGAGTTCATGGGAACCCAATGATTGTGCACTGGTCCATCTGGGCACAGCAACTTCATTCAAAACCAAAGACAGCGATTCTCCATGGACCAAAGAACCCCAAGCTCAGAGTCATTCTATCTTACCAGGGCTCAGTTTCAGCCTGTTCTTTCCATCCAGCTCTCAATAGATTAGAGGCATTGTGAGAGGGAGGTCATGACACGGCTTAATTCGCCAGATATCATCCTTCCCTGGAAGGAAAGAGGTCACCTTAAAGAAAGTGATGATTATCAGCAGTCACAATTAGTGTGGAGAAATGTTCATGTTTCACCCTCTGAATTGCCAGGAGGTAGGCTTTGATAGCAGCTCTTACCTGTATTTGGGCAAACATGTTTTTCATCTTCTGCTAGTGGTGCTCTATATGTCTCTTCATCCATTTCATATCTCTCAATTCTTCTGTATGTCATGGGTGTGGGTGCAATCCTGTTCAAAGCCCCAGTCACCTCCCTATTCCAGGTGACAACTAAGGATTTGGCAGGACTACACAGCAAATCTTCACTTATAATGCCCAGCTCTTTTTGAAACTCATCCGAATCCATCGGTTGCTGGGGGATGGGATTGATCTAGTAGGTCCTGCCTCTCTGTGGAGAAGGTAAGGCTTTAAGAAAGCTCACCAAGCCGCCAAGGTGTTATGTGACCATGACAAGGAGATGTAGGATAGGTCCACCAATTCCAGATCACATAGGCACCGCTCCGACAAGAACACCAAATTGGTTATTTGACCCTGGATGATCTGGGTCAGGCCCATGATAGCCATCAATTCCATGAACTCCTACCCCTGCTCCAGAGATCACAGAACAAATTCCTCTGAACCTATGAATGTGGGAAATTCTATCTTCAGCCCTGCAGTGAAGTCTAGGAGATCAGGCAGGGAAGCTGCTACACAGCAGGGAGGCTGGTATAGCAGCAATCCCATTTGGTTCCTCAAGCCCAACCTAAGAAAAAGGGCACCCTTGGAGCAATGCTCCTGGAAGCTATCAGAGATTCTCTGATGACAACAGCCCCACTGCCTCCCTACCCTCTAGTCTAGGCTGGTGCAACGCTCGATAACCAGCTAAGCACATTTCGGAAAGTGGAACCCAACCTCTGCTCTCAGCTACAAAATGGTGATGCAAGTGAGATCAGCCTTCTCTTCAAGAATCAAGTCAGCAATAAGGCAAGCCTGATCTGGTATTTAGAACCAGCAGTCTAAAACCCAGGCCTCCACAAATTTACTGACCAGGTAAACAGATTGAGTTCAAGGGGCTGAAACATAAAATCAATACCAGATTCCAAGGGCACATTCCCTCCAAAGTGACCTGCCCTTTGTCTCCTGCCATATTTCTCATTATCTGACACCACCGAAATACACTGTCTTATTCTGCATATTCCATCTGCCAAGATTCTTGCAAACATATATATATATATTTATGTGCAAAATATTTTGAATTTCACTGACAACTGGCTGATTGCCAGATAATTCCAATAAATTATACTATGGTACTTCTGTGGCTTAATACCACATTTTTAGAGTCTGTAAAAATGAGGCATTTTTACTTGAAATGCAGGGCATGATGGTAAATCAGCTTTCCAATTTCAGAAAAAAAATTAAATGTTTTATATCACAGTGATAGTTACATAACAAGAAACAAAAACAAATCTTTTTAGAATCCCCAAAGCAGAATTTCCACAATGTCTGAAGAAGTAAAGCATCTCATATGTCGGACTGGAAAAGAATTTGCAACACAACCAGCCTTTTCTTCTGACTAAATCACTTCCCAAATGTATTTTAAAAAGGAAATACTCTTTGGGACTTATCAGGAGGATTGTTCTCCAAGCAAGGAAAAATCTCGTTCTGATGTTACTGATGATGTTACCCAATCCGGTAACGAAATATCTGCAAGCAAACAACCAAGCTCAGAGAGCACCAAGGACTCCACAAGACAGAATCTGACAATTAATCAGGTGGAAGGTAAGGGGAAAGAACTCCTTTGAGAATGGAAGATCTACATAAGAAAATCTGCTTCACTACGAATTGTAAACACCTTTATGATACAGATTGCCCTTGAGTAAACTGTTTTGGAAAGTTTTTGCGAAAAGCAGTATGTAGTTAAATCAGAGAGTGACCACTGCTGGTTTGCAAAGGAACTGCAAGTGCAAATAATAATAAAAACAAAAACAAAATATCTTGTGACATTATACAATCTTGCAAGATTTTAGTATTCTTATTCAGAATTGTTAATAAATAAAAACAGTGCAAAACATGCTCATTAAAAAGGTGAGAGGGAAGAAGGGAAGAACAAAGTAAACAATTCCTCTCTAGTAAGTTTTGCAGAATATGGACTGAAGAATCTTATAAAATATTTTTACTTTATTAGCATCTTTATGCTTCACCCTGCATTTCAGCCTGTTAAACATTTGTTCATATAAAGATCTTTTTCCCAGGGAGAGGGGATGAAAATGTTTAACAAAACTGGAACAGTTTGATTAGACAAATTTCACGGAGGATAATACTGCAAATTACACTCTATCCTATGACCAAGACTCATTGCTAATCCTTG
Source organism: Ahaetulla prasina (assembly GCF_028640845.1). Lineage (NCBI taxonomy): Eukaryota > Metazoa > Chordata > Lepidosauria > Squamata > Colubridae > Ahaetulla > Ahaetulla prasina. Next base: position 105,997,623 of record NC_080540.1, read on the forward strand.
CCATTGTTTGGAACAGGAGGATAGGAGAGCTTTTCTTATGATCTCATAAACATATGTGAATTATAAAGAGGCATTTATACCCAGCTGGAGTTACATTAATAGTCTTGTAATGTTTCAAAAATTCTTACTCCTTTGCTTACCTCCAAAATCCAGCCTCATCAATCAATCAATCGTTCATCCTTCCATCCATCTATCCCAGACTCAGATTTCATTTCTCTGACCAACTTTCAATCACCTTTACCTTAGTTTCTTCACTATTTAAGTGACTTTCAAATGACAGACAGATAACTAAGTATGAAAACATGTCATACCACACTGCAAACTCTCTCATTCCCTCCTCCCTAATAAAGCAAAATGAGAAGTTCAGAACTATATCCATTCAACTGTATATTAAATGTAACCCAATAATACTTCAAAGCTAGAAAAAAACACCCTTATAGTAAATTTTAATAATATGCACTGAATAACATTTTTGTTATGTCAAATAACATTTTTTGTGGTTATGTTATTTCAGTTAAGTCAGTGTAGTCTAGGAGGCCAAAAAAGGAAGCATGGACTACACCAAGACTCTCACAGTGCTTTTCTGCTCACAAGTGCTACTTACTGTACATCCATTAGGAATATACTTACCGTGTGGTAAAGTTATATTTGCACCATCAATGATTGCTTGTGCCAGTTCATGATCATTGTTCTCAAACGCATGTGATGCAGCCTTCAAGGCATCCCAGATTTCCTTGCGGCCTTCAAAAGCAGGTGCTGTGTCCCAAAATTCATCTCTCTTGCTACGTAGCTGTCCATCCGTCATGGGGTAATCACTTTTCCATTTTGGTTTCTCCTTTTTCAGGGGCTGATTACGGCCAAGGGCAACTGTATGAAAAGAAAGAAGGAAGTAAACTTGCCTGTCGTCTCATGGGCAGAATGTTCACGATGAAGCAATAGCTTTTGACAGTTTTTGGCCATCACTTAAACAGCTATTGTACATAATATTATTCGTTTCAATTATTTATCTAGTATAGTGCTGGATGGTTCCTTCATTTGCCTATAAAGTTATTACCTAATTTGATAAATAAAATAAATAAAACAAAAGGCATATCTTATCTAACCTCTTATATAATTATTACTTCCCAAATCATATTCCAAAAATAATGTTTGTAAATGTTTCTGGAAGGATTTTTTAAAAAAATACTTATGGATTGTAACAGTTTGTCATTTCTTATCCTGCCTTACAGAGGCCAATTTGTTTTGAACTGAAATAAACCTCTGTAGATTAAAAGTAAAGGTTCCCCTCGCACATACATGCTAGTCGTTGCCAACTCTAGGGGGCGGTGCTCATCTCCGTTTCAAAGCCGAAGAGCCAGCGCTGTCCAAAGACGTGTCTGTGGTCATGTGGCCGGCATGACTCAACGCCAAAGGCGCACGGAACGCTGTTACCTTCCCACCAAGGTGGTCCCTATTTTTTCTACTTGCATTTTTACGTGCTTTCGAAACTGCTAGGTTGGCAGAAGCTGGGACAAGTAACGGGAGCTCACCCCGTTACACGGCAGCACTAGGGATTCGAACCGCTGAGCTGCCGACCTTTCAATTGACAAGCTCAACGTCCTAACCTCTGAGCCACCCTCTATCTGTAGATTACATGCCACCAAATCTGGAGCTGCTGTTTATTAAAAGCTAATAAGTATTTCTTAATATAATGCACTTTCAATATATTCATCCACAAAAATATTATTCTCTTTTTTTTAAAAAAATCAGAAACATATTCCTCAGATCCACTCTCCAAATGAGGAGAGAATGCAACAGTTCTATGAAAAAATATTCACCCCCATTTCAGATTCTCCAAATTTCTGTACAGTCCTCAAATTATGACTATTTGCTTAAATAGTCATTCATGGTTTGAATGAACAATATCCTTGGAAAAGATGTTTTATGGCCCATAAAGCGCTTCTGACCCATTGCAAAACATCACACACACCCCTTAGGATGACATGATTGTAATCTGGGCATTTAGCAACCCATTCACACTTACAACTAGTTGTCAAACATCCCTCAATATGCGATCGCTATTTGTAATCTTCCTTGCTAGCTTCCCTGGAAAATCAATGCTTTCTGCATGGATTTTGGCAGGAAGAATTTTCAGTCTGCTGACCAGAAAGACGTTTGTGTGTGGCCTGTGCTGAGCCTCCCCATTCCCCCTGAGGTGCCAAAAACATGATTTTGCCCTGATTTCACCAGGGAGGATTTTTAGTGCCAGAGAGTAGTGCACTTAAATTAAGGAGCAGAGATTGCCCCAGGGGAGTTCACCAGGGAGGATTTTCAGCATCAGAGTGAAGAGACTTGTCCACAGAACACCCTGTACTTGTGTGTGACTGTGGTGGGCCTCTCGGGGTCTCCCCCAAACCCCGAAGCACGTTGCATTTCTTACCTGGGACTCTGTCCACTTAACAATTGTATAGATCAACTACTAAAATGTATCAGATCTTCATATGGGTCCTGTTGAAATGTGGTGTTTGCTTCATTTGTTTCATAAACAAAAAGTCTCCAACATGCAAATTACCAGTGTGAAAATGTTACATTCGATAACTGGTTGTACCTTCTTCAGCTGCCACAATTGCAAACAAATGCTTCCTCTAATATTTAATCAGTCTCTCATTACAATATTGTGAAGCAATTCTGGCCCATTCCTTCATGGCAAACTGCTTCAACTTAATCAACACTAGAAGGGTTTCAAACATAAAATGCTTGTTCAGGTTCTGCCAAAATATTTATGAGATTTATGTCTGGACTGTCATTTAACCATTCTAAAACAATGCATTAACCATTAGCTTGCAGACTTGCTTGTATGTTCTCCAGTGGAGTTTTTTGATCCAAAGTGGAGTTTTATGCTTTCTTCAATAATGGCAAATGCTAAAGGCCTTGAGGAGCAAAACACCTCCAAGTCATGATACTATCACTTCATGCTTAACAGCTGGGATGAGGTTGTTATGGTGGAATGTAATGTTTGTGTTCCCATCAGACATAATTATATTCATGTAACTCAATAGTTCCTCTATTGATTGGAAGGGTTGCTTTCTGGCATACTTGAGTGAAAGGTTCACTTTCTGGCATACTTGGAACAAGCATTCATGTTCTTCTTAATGAATTCTGGCTTGTTAGTTCTCCCATGAATATCATTACTTGATGCCTTTTTGGTAATGGAATCTTTAAAGCTGACTTTGGCCAAATAGGACATGTCTATAGATCCCAGGATGTTATTTTATGTTATGATCTTTGAGCAATTTTGAATAGCAGAGCCAGTCTTGGGGAGGTTCACTACTGTCTCTGACTACGTACTAATAAAACTTAGATCATATCAAATGATCTAAGTGCCAAAGCTCATTGTAACTACGTTGCAAAAAAGGCCTTAAGAGTTGTAAACCTAATATTGCGTAGCTTCTTCTCCAGAAACACTACACTACTAACCAGAGCATATAAAACATTTGCTAAACCAATTCTTGAATACAGCTTGACTGTTTGGAACTCATACCACATTTCTGACATCAATGCAATTGAACGTGTCTAGAAATATTTTACAAGAAGAGTTCTCCACTCCTCTGAATACAACAAAATACCTTATGCCACCAGACTTGAAATCCCGGGTTTAGAAAATTTAGAACTACGCCGCCTTCAACATGACCTGAGTTTAACTCATAGAATCATCTATTACAATGTCCTTCCTGTCAAAGACTACTTCAGCTTCAATTACAACAATACACGAGCACATAATAGATTTAAGCTTAATACTAAACCGCTCCAATCTTGATTGCAGAAAATATGACTTCAGTAACAGAGTTGTTAATGCTTGGAATACACTACCTGACTCTGTGGTCTCTTCCCAAAATCCCCAAAGCTTCTACTATTGACCTCGCCCCATTCCTAAGAGGTCTGTAAGGGACATGCATAAGAGCACAAATGTGCCTACCGTTCCTGTCCTATTGTTTCCTTTCGTTATATCCAATTAATATAGTTATTACATACTCATAATTATATATATGCTTATATACTGTATAGTTATTTCATGCTTATGCTTACATATACTGTGTGACAAAATAAATAAATAATAAATAAATAAAATAAAATAAAACCTCAGAAATGATTTTAACTGTTTTACAGAGATCTTTATTTTTAAAGAATGAGGTAAGTGTCTCTACAATCTTTATGGTGAGAACTTTACTGTGATTAAGACAGAGTTCTGAGAGGCATACAGGGCAAGAGTGTCTGAATCAACCTTCATTTTTAAATGAAATATTCACACAACTAGCCTCCATGTTCTCTTTAACTGACTGATTTGGCTGGTGGGGGTGGGGTGTTTGTCATACTAACACATTGCACATTGGATGACTTTGTTTATAAATAAATGAAATGAGCATCAAACTTTAGTGGTACTTGTTTGCTCAAATGCTCTTAATATATATGGTGATGACTCACATGAAGCTCTGATAACCTTCAGTTGCAAAGGTAGGCAAAAATTCAGACAATCTGAAAGGATACAATTTCTTTTTCACAGAACCTAGCTAGAAGGTATAGCCAAGCTGTATATCAAACAGGGCTCAATCCTTTATGAAAAGAGAATGGATGGCAAGTTTAGAACTAATGGCTCATTCGATTATCCCAGAATATGACAAATTAAGTCACTACTTTGCTTTCTATAACTTGTCAAAGCTGACCTGCATAATATATCTGAAAGATTTTGGTGGGGTGGGGTTGTTAAGAGACTAAATTTTCTTACGCTATCTTTCCCATTCTTAACTGTGAACAGGGTGGATTTGATTTAAATCAGGTCAATTTAAATCACGATTTAAATCACTAGTAAAAAGGCTTCATTTAAATCAACTCAATTTAAATCATAATTTTTAAAGAGCAACTGTCACCTCTGTCCCTCAGCGGCTCCTCCTCTGACCTGCTGTTGACTCACCAACAATTCCATTCACTTTACTGGAATGGCTGGTGATGTGGCAGTGACACAACAAGATGAAGGACATGGCAGGCAGCAGGTGAATGGATACCTACTATCAGCCATTGCGATGATGAATCTGAAATGTCAGGTGCTCTTTAATATTATATTTGTAAGCTGCTTTGAAGGTTTCACTTTTATTTTTACTGCTTGCCCTTCCTCCTCACACCTCTTAAGAGCCTGGTGTACAGATGCATTTCTCTTCAATCAATCATACAATTTGTAGTTTACATAGATTTGCAAAACAATTGGATAAAGGAACATTCCTGAACATTATGATTTATTTCATGGTTACTGTGAAATTGTATGAATGCATCAATGCAGTGCATATTATCTCAGCTTGCAGAGCTTGGATTCATTGAATGAATTTACCAAAAATGTAAATATTGCAGAATATACAGCCTTATGCTACATAAATAAACTCCATTTCATGCTCAATAAACAAATTACTGTATTTTTCAGAGTATAAGGCGCACCTTTTTCCCCCAAAAAAGAGGGTGAAAATTTGGGTGCGTCTTATACTCCGAATGTAGCCCCGCCAAGCTTCTCAAACAGAGGTTTCAGAGGCTGAAAAAAGCATCAGAAATGGAGCTTCAGAAAAGAAGCCCGCAAATAGAGCTTTCAGAGGCAGAAAAAAGTTTTTTTCTCAAATAGAGTTTCAGAGACAGGAAAAAAAGCAAAAAAAAGCAAGGCACAGAGCTCACAACCAAGGAACCTGTTGCTAAAATTCACCCCTGGGAACAGCTGATTGGGGATATTCCGGAAGGCCAATTCACCAGCCAATCAGCTTTTTTTTATTTTCCTCCCCAAAAACTAAGGTGCGTCTTATACTCCGGTGCATCTTATACTCCAAAAAATACAGTATTAATGTATCTTAAATAGAAAACTATTTACTCCAAAAGCATTTTATTAAAATAACTGATAAAAATCAAAAAAATCCAATTTATTTTTTTTTTAATTCCATTTTTTAAAAAAAAATCATCTATTTTTATCCACCCTGAATACTCCCATTATGAAATTAGGCAACTCTGATGGTTTAGATATTATCACTAATTCGATGTATTTTCAGGGAAAATACCTTGAGTATAGTGGATTTTCATACAGAAACAGTAATTGTGATTGCTGTCTTCTGTATACATTGCACAATAACTTGAAGCATGTAATCAGCTTTGACAGAATAAATGCTGTCTCATCTCCTTAATATGATTGGACAAGTCATATAGTTAAAAAAAGTTTAACACTGTTTCTGTGTTTAATTATGTTATGAATAATGTCTTTTTAATAGCTTGTAAAGGCCAAAGTCTGGCAATGATTAAAACCAGTTCTTTGAGAGCTGGTTTATTAAGTTATGTTAGACTGTTGATGTCTGTAACAAACACAAACTGTGGAGAATAATCAAATATGCCTAAACACTAAGATGCAGATATACATTGTTACTGTCAATGTGTGAAATTAAACATTTTATAGAATGCCTAGGAAATCTACAGAATGCCAAAAATGGGACATCAAAGCATGAAATGCTTAGTATTTTACACATTTCCATAGGCATTCTATGAAATACTGAAGGCAAACCTGCAAAGTATAAAATATTCCTGCTAAAATGCTTTCTAAATACTTTCTTGTTGGAGCAAGATCAATGCCAGTCTTTTTCTCTTGTTTTCTTCTGCAAGAAAGCCCTGTACTTTATTTTGCATTTCTTCTTTCATTTTCCTGTATGTCTTTTCAATAAATGGTATTAACCCTAACCTTAACCTTTTTCATGACTCTCTTTTCATACTTCGCCTAAATAGTTCTCATTCTGCATAATGCTTAGATATACAATGCCTAGGGAAAGTATACAGCATATTAAAATAACAGAGGCATTGAATGCATTCTATCCCAAGGAATTATTTCAGCTTGCAAAGAATGTCAAAACCCATATAATTTCTGCAGCACAAGAAACTAGAAAAGACTTCAAATGAAATAAAACAAACAAACAAACCAATCACGCTGTGCTACTGCCACCGTTCTGGGGTTTCTTGCTGTGCCTTAGGAAGGAAAGATGAGAGAGGAGGAATTGAAGAGGATGAAGTTCCTTGTCTTGTAAGAACCAGGACTCCAGACTGGGACAAAGCTGGGAATGGCTTAGACTGGGATGGGTCCTCATTTAATGACCATGCTGAATTTGCTTAACAAAGGCAACAGAGAACTGTTAAACAAGGAAGTCATGTGATGTTTTAGTTACCGATTGCTGTGCTTAGTGATGGAGTTGCTGATTCCAGTTAGGGTTAATAAGTGGGGACTACCTGTAAGCCAAGGGTACTGAAAACAAAGTTACTTCCATATTTCATAAAAATCAAAGTAAGTCGATCAAGTACAGGCAAGTATTAACTTCCCCTCTGGTTCCATGTAGAGGACAAATATATATTTCAAATATAAATATATTCTGTTCATTTTGAAATCAAGTAAGATATATTTCTGAAATGCAAATTAAGCTAACGTTTACAGAAAACCGCTCCCTTAAAACATTCAGTGTCAGTTTCAGAAAGCATGTGCTTCAATAAATAGATGCCAGACAGGAAACACAAGTAGATGAGTTAAATTTACTTTATTGTAAGGCTACATTATCAGAATCTGGCAAGTCTGAAAGTACAAAAATTCCCACCACCACTTTTAACTGCTTGATCCTTTTCGGGTGAATCCTTTCCAAATTCCTTTCTCTGACCATTAAATCACTGGGGGGTCCTCCTTTGCTTGTCTGATTATTTCTTGGCAGCATCACTTCCCCTCTTTCCCCAAGGTCATTCCCACATTGTACAACACACAGGCGATCTCCTTTCTGAAGATAAACTCAAAGAATACAAGTATTATAGAAATGATGAATGGGCAACTCCAATCTTGTTACAATTTTCAGCACTTGCTCTTACATTCTCAACTGATATCTAGCATGTTGCAAAGATTATTCTGCATGTTATAAAGCTACTAAATGCTACGATTACAGGTAAACTCTTTTTTACAACTGGTTTTTGCTTATCTTCACTAAATTCTTCAAATTTCATCTCTTTAGCAGTAATAGGTCAAGTAGGTCTAACACAGTTCATATGGAGTTGGGAGTAACAGTATATTGTTTTTGAAACAGCAATCTCTTCAACCTTCCAAAATAATTGTTCTGATTAAGACTATAGTACAATATGTACTCCTATTGCTCTATAATATATATTCATTGTCTACATTGTACTGCGTGACTTTAGTTGCAATAAGTTGCAGCAAGGTGTATGATTAGTTTGTTTTTAAAAAAAATTATTCTGCTTTGCACATGTATATGTAGCTGCCTCATTTTCCTCAATAAATATAGCATATAACAAGTTTAAAGTTTTTGACTCAGTTTTTTAACTGGGTTCTCTAGTTTTAGGACAAGTGGAGAACAGATAAAATTTTAAGTCACATTAAACTAGACTAGTTCCTGGGTATGTCTAGTTTAATGAAAAGAAGGACTAGGGGAGACATGATAGCAGTATTCCAATATCTCAGGGGTTGCCACAAAGAAGAGAGAGTCGGGCTGTTCTCCAAAGCACCTGAGGGTCGAACAAGAAGCAATGGGTGGAAACTGATCAAGGAAAGAAGCAACTTAGAACTAAGGAGAAATTTCCTGACAGTTAGAACAATTAATAAGTGGAACGACTTGCCTGCAGAAGTTGTGAATGCTCCAACACTGGAAATTTTTAAGAAAATGTTGGATAACCATCTGACTGAGATGGTGTAGGGTTTCCTGCCTGGGCAGGGGGTTGGACTAGAAGGCCTCCAAGGTCCCTTCCAACTCTGTTGTTATATTATATTATATTTATGAAGAAATCAAAGGATACACAACTTTTTAACTACCACCATACACTATATTTTTAATTGACTGTAAGGAAAGGAAAGCAAAACAAAAAAGATACTTTGTTAGCATTGGGCAGAACTGCAAACATTTTTCATTTTCCTGGTTTTCTTTCTTGACTGATAGAATTTCATCTTATCTGGATGTTCATCATTCACTTCACAAAACCGTATTTCCTATCTATTAAATCTCATTCCCATATTTATTAAAATTCTACATTTAAAATTAGCTCTGCCGGTTTAGCTCTGCCTGGTAAGGCCTGTTATTAAGAACACAAAGCCTGCAATTACTGCAGGTTCGAGCCCGGCCCAAGGTTGACTCAGCCTTCCATCCTTTATAAGGTAGGTAAAATGAGGACCCAGATTGTTGGGGGGGCAATAAGTTGACTTTGTAAATATATACAAATAGAATGAGACTATTGCCCTATACATTGTAAGCCGCCCTGAGTCTTCGGAGAAGGGCGGGGTATAAATGTAAACAAAAAAAAAAAAAAAATTAACAGACCTAGAGTACAGCAAAAAAGATCATATTTCATAGTATTGAACTTCTGCTATGACTACCTTCTCTTAAAATGATTCTCTTTCTGCTTCACGTAAAATTATTTTTCAGGAATTTATTAATAGGGCTTTTCCATCTTTTGTCTTATGGCATGGTATATCTAATAGAGAATCTTTTTTCTTATGGAATGGCTAACACTTTATTATCCCTATGTAACAGAAATACCCTCTGAAAAATAAGGAGAATGGAATATTGCAAGCTTATTGCCCTTTTCTCTTAATTGCTTAATGAGGGGAGTGTTTTTCAAAAGAGTAATGTAAAATCATAGGAAAGGTGGGCCAAGACTGAAAGATATAAATACTAGAGAATTTGAGTGTCACGTTGCAGTTTCTCCACACATTAATAAATATAGCTGAAATTTAAAATAGCTGCTCTACATAGTTGCATAGCAAGATGCTGCTTATATCTGTTCATCAGCCTATCAACTAGATAAATCCACTCCCCTAATAAAACAGTCGCTTTTTGATGTGTACTAAACAGGCTATCTATTTTCAAAATCAACAGATCAATTTGTATCAACAAGATATGTATACCTAAGAAGATACAAGACATTTGATGCTACAATAAAATTATAAAACTCACTTGATTTTGTAACGGCATAAATGCATCTCTCGCTATCCTATCTATTCAACCCCTCCTCCATTCCAAGTTAAATCCTGATCAACAAGTTAACTTATGGTGCACTTAAAAAAAAAAAAAAGATGTGGCCAACAATATTGAACTTGGGAAACAGGAAAATGGTTATATTATTCTCAAATGAAAAAAAACCTCAACAACTGTTCAAAAACACAGACCCTTTTGCATAAACCTTAACTGACATAGCAATCACACATTAAGGACAAGGGAGGCAGAATCTTAATAATCACTTAAAATGCTTGTCCCAAAGGAAAGCCAAATCCTGATATGATAAATACTGAGCAAGGTTTCTAAGGTCACCATGGAATTTTTCTAGAATTAGGGCTACATAATGGTGAAAGTTACAGTGGTGGCTGGAAATGGATCTCTGGATTGTAATCATTCAGTACCAGCTCCTTTTTTTCCTTTTTAGTAGTGATATCAGTCCTGAGTTGGACTCTCCCAGAACATACTACTTTCCCATGCTCACTACACAGATGTGCTTCCTCCGCAGACTGCAAGAAACCATTCATTATGATGAAGAAAAATACCATTTAAAGATATGTATCAAGGGAGCAACCTCAACAGATATTTTGAAATGTTATATAGTTCACGGTTCTTCTGAAGTCTGCACAAGCAACAACTAGACCAGCCCTTGGAGGGAAACTCTATAGTATACAGTATGGGAAAGCTATATAGTAGATGAATATCCTGTCTATAATTCAGGATGGTAGTGAATAAAATGGGAGAACATTTTGTATCAGCTGTAATGTTGAAAGTCAAAAGAAAAAGCTTTAGGCTATAAAGTGCAATGTCTGAAAAGATTCTACTTTAGATGTCATATTTTAATGCATTTTGCACTCTGCTCCATTTACAAATGGCTGCCAATTTAGGATTTATAAATAAATTAAGTCTTGCATAATGTATGTATTAACTTAATTCCAATGTCAAATTAATATTTGCATTTTACGTTTTCCTTCTGCTTTGCAAACAGATGCAGAAATGTAAAACTGTGCGCAGAATATGCATACCAAATATGAAATTCCACTATCTCAAACTTCTACAGAATTATTGTGCTATATACTGAATACCAAGTTGTTGAAACAACCGAATGGCTTCTCACTCACACAGCAATGTAATACAGAATGTGATATATAGATAAGTTCTTACTTCAGTTTTTATAATCATTACTATGACATTCATTTGGGGAAAAACAATCCTAAAATTTTTAATACCTGGTCCATAAATCAAAATAAAATAAAATCAGTTGATAATCTTATTATATGCCTATGATATTTCTATAAATAGCTAACACTGTAAACAGGTTTTCTTCAAATGTTTTGTAGAAAGTAATACTATTATCACAAGTAGAGTTATTGATAATCTGGAGCTTCATAACCTGCAGACTTCCTGTACTTCTATTCATGTCTGATAAAGCTATTTATGCATAGCATCTTATAGGAACTTCACATCTTCACAGCAGAAGCCTGTATAAACCTCAAAATCTCATAGTTATTCTAGTTATAAAAAGTTTTTATTGGTCAAAAAAAATTTATGCAAATACATATCAGGTATGGTAAATTTTCATTTTTCTTATACATGATAAGAATTTTACTCGAAATTTTAAACACATACAACAGCCATATGGCAAGCAGGTGATACGAAGTAGCTAAGTTTCAATCTTACACAATAAGGAAGGGTCAAGAATAATCAGAATATCATACGAAAGAGAATAAGGAAAACCAACACAATACCAAATATCTTTGTCACTTCCTAGTTTTGGATCTCAGAACTCTGGGTTCAGCCTGACCCAACTCCAGGGCCGCAACAGCGGCAGCCGCCTCCGCCCCATGGTCTATAACCTCCCCTTCTTCAATTCCTGGGTCATCTAAATCCAGGAGGGCTTTGTGTTCCTCCACGTAGGCCGCAGCCTCCGCAATTGTACTAATTTTTTTCGTAATGCCCTCCCGGAAAATCATCAATCCCTCTGGCATCAGCCATCTGAAGCCCACTCCCTTCTGGTACAATTTGCTTGATAAAAAATAATATTTCTTTCTCATTTCACGTACCTGTCTGGGAATCTGCCTCAGAATGGCTATCTCCCTGCCCCTATAAGTCAGTGCCCCACTCCTATGTTTTCTAAGAATTTCATCTCTCGTCTCTCTTTTCACAAATTTGACATGAACCTCTCTAGGAACTGCATGCGTGCGTGCATATTGTGAATTAACTCTATAAACTCGATCCACATCCCAATTCATAAAATCAACACCTCTCCCAAGAAATTCTCCCAACAGTTTAGTCACAACATCTCTCAAGTCTTCTTGGTCCACTTCTTCCAAATTTTGAAACCTAAGAAAATAAGACATTTTATCCATCTGTAGTCCAAGCACAGCATTGCTTGTCGTCTCCCCTCTTTTCTGTACTGCCCGCATCTCACCCTCCAGACCTTCCACTTTCTGCTTATTTTCTGCTGAGACTTGTTGAGTATCCTTTAAATCCTTTTGGATAGTCACAATTTCTGCTCTTATTTCATCCAGTTTCTTGTCCATATTAGATAACTTTTCCAGAATTCTCTCCATTTCTCCAGCAGTTGGTCTCTGACCTTTTGCCATTTAAAAAAATTTTTAAATCCTCAGGCAAGCACAGTATCCTTATAATTTCCTCCGGATCCACCAGGGGCACTCACAGGAGCAACGAGTCCAGAGTACAGTTAGTCAACCAGGAAGCCGAAGGAAGTGATGTCATCAAGATTCTCATAGTGAAGGCGGAAGCTGGGCGCCACCATTGTTCCCCAGAGGAGGGGCCTCAAACCCTCCCTCCTAAATTTCTCCATCACCTCTTCTCTCCAGAGCTCCACAAAACCGGTAATCTTGTTATTTTAAGTTCTCCTCTCTCCAAAGTGATTCGTACTCCTTCCAGTCGCAGGGAGAAAAACCCCCGCACTCCGGAGTACTCCACTCACATTTGCCGATATCCCCTTCCCTTCTTCATTCCTCAATTCTTCTCCGTTCCCTGTTCACCACCAGGCTGCTGCAATTATAAATCCAAAGCCCCGGTGTCACTGGGCACAGCGGCCTAGGCGACGACCAAAATAATGGCCGCGGCCTGTGGCCTCCGAACCCCGCCGAGCCTAGGACGCGCCAGCATCGGTCCCCCCAGTCCTGTATATCGGCTGGGAGACCCCTGGCGAGCCGTCCGTGCGGCAGGTGTCCTTTTCGGAACACCTGGCCCCTAAGGGCCTCGGCGGCGGCCGGATTCGGACACTGGAGGCAGGAGAAGCCTTCCAGACGTCCGTTGCCACCGGATACCGGAAGTCGTCTCCTCTCATAGTTATTCTAGAGTGGCAGGCAGATGTTATTTGTTAAAGAAAAAAAGTCTTTGAACTTCAACGGTTTTCAGATGTGTAAAAACTACAGGTAGACCTTGCTAAACAACAATTTGTTGAATAACTGTTTGACATTATGGTGGCAATGAACAAATGGTACTTAGGCTTGGTCTTTGAAGTGAAAGCCATTGCAGCACCCTCCCCTCCCCCCAGACATGTGATCAAAATTCAGGTGCTTGGCAGTTGTTCCACATTTACAAATGCAGAGTACGCCTCAACTTCTCCGATCAGCCTATGCCCCCCCCCATTTCTGCTGTTTGGTTGCTCTGCACTTTGTTGTCTCCTAGATCTCTCAGTGGCTTTCCAACTGTCAACCATAGTTGGGCCAGTTTATGGACCAGTTGCAGGGATTGGGAGTGGGAGGACTGCACTCCAGTGGTTGACAACCTTGTCAGTGATCAGTTTCCATCAGTGTTGATGAGGTGGGGGATACTGCATCTGCAGCCCTCATGTGTGGTCTCCCTCAAGGCTCAAGACTCTCCCCCGTGTGTGTGAAACAGACGCCAAGTATGTTTCTTTATTTCTACAAAAGTTTCTTTGCGCTTTGCCTCTGAGTTCTACTATTTTTTATTAATTGTATTGCATTTTCAAACATTACTTTTGTCATTTAAATATCAGTGTCATCATCATCATTTAGCCCTTGTCTATCCATTGCACAATGAAGGCCTCTTCTGCATGTTTCCTACCTATATGGTCCTGAGCTTTCTTTTGCCAATTGGGTCCGCAATACCTGATGATGTTGTCAATTTATTGTTTTAAGTATGTTTCGTGGACCCTTTTTATCAAGTGGAATCATTCGATGACTGCCTTGGTCCACCTGCCTCAGTTTTTCTTGCTATGTGACAATAGTATAGTATAGTATAGTATAGTATAGTATAGTATAGTATAGTATAGTATAGTATAGTATAGTATAGTATAGTATAGTATAGTATAGTATAGTATAGTATAGTATAGTATAGTATAGTATAGTATAGTATAGTATAGTATAGTATAGTATAGTATAGTATAGTATAGTATAGTATAGGACAGGACAGGACAGGACAGGACAGGACAGGATAGGATAACAGAGTTGGAAGGGGCCTCAGAGATCTTCTAGTCCAACCCCCTGCTTAGGTAGGAAATCCTACACCACTTCAGACAAATGATTATCCAACATCTTCTTAAAAACTTCTAGTGTTGGAGCATTTACAACTTCTGGAGGCAAGTTGTTCCACTGATTAATTTTTCTAACTGTCAGGAAATTTCTCCTTAGTTCTAAGTTGCTTCTCTTCTTGATTTGTTTGCTTCTAGTTCTACCCTCAGGTCCTTTGGAGAATAGCTCGACTCCCTCTTCTTTGTGGCAACCCCTGAGATATCAGAACACTTCTATGATGTCACCCCTAGTTCTTCTTTTCATAAGACTAGACATATCCAGTTCCAGCAACTGTTCTTTATATGTTTTAACCGCCAATCTCCTGATCATCTTTGTTGCTCTTCTTTGCACTCTTCTGGAGTCTCAACATCTTTTTTACATCCTGGTGACCAAAATTGGAGGCAGTATTCCAAGTGTGGCCTTATCAAGGCATTATAAAGTGGTATTAACACTTCACATGATCTAGATTCTATCCCTCTGTTTATGCAGCCTAGAACTGTGTTGGCTTTTTTGGCAGCTGCAGCACACTGCTGGCTCATATTTAAGTGTTTGTCCATTAGGACTCCAAGATCCTTCTCACAGTCACCATTATAGAGCAAGGTACCACATATACTGTATACATATACCAGCCCATTTCCATTTTAATTCTTTTACTCTCTTGATGATATCATACAGTTTTATTTGTTCTCTAATCCATTTAATCTTGAATTAGTTAAACAGTTGTTGGAAGATAGGCATAAACTTAAATAAATGGAACAGATAACCTCATAGAGTGCAGGGTTTTTTTTCTCCTTTTCCCCTTGGAGATGTTCAAACAGAGCAATGTATCAGGATGAAATAGCGAAACCTACAATGTACTGGGGATTGGACTTTATGAGTCCCTTCCAAATCTATGACTCTATGAAGTATTATTAACTAACAAATTAAACAGCAATTATTAAATGTATAATTCTTCAGGACAATAAATACTATACCACACTGTCATTTGAAAATAATCAACATTCATAGCAGTGTAATATAATAGTAATTTTTTTTGCTTTACTTCAAAGACTATTATTTCTGAAAATTAAACTTCGTTAGCATGCCTTTACCTACTTTCACTTCTTATATATATTTTTTAAACTGAAGGGTCACACATACATTGCTTTAATTTCTCAAAACTGCTTCTGTATTTTCTTAAAACATCTGTCAGTCTGCAACCAAACACAGCAACTCTTGCTCTGAGTATTTGCAACTGATAATCATTCACAGATGCAAAAAGCACCCTGTTGAAGGTACAACTGTAGAATAATTTATTCAATAGACATCTGAAATGTCAGACTGCTTTTAGGGAACATCCTTCTTATGCTAATAAAAGGAATTAAAGGCAAAGTCAGTCTCAAAGTGTGGCATTTCTCATGTGTAATGGGCTACGTTAAAACACTTGTTCAACACTAGGTTAATAACACCTCAAAGACAGCTACAAGCCTAAAATGGAGCAGCCACTTCTATAATTTATTACAAGGTGCTTTTAGGAGTCAGACTAAACCAGTGTTTACAATAATGTGAATAAAACTCCAGCATGACAGCCAATAGATTAGAAATTTCCATTTTTAATTCATCATCACCTGCGTGCTATCTGAATCTAACAAATTATTTAATCTTTACTTTTTCTGTAAAGCTATAGGAAAAGGAGTGGCAGAGCCTGGGAGCAGAGTCAAAAGAGGAATCAGTCTAGACTAGAGTCCCTATGTTGCCACAAGCAGACCATGTCCAACCTCTCTTGAATTTCATTAACCCTTATCAAGCACCAAAATATTGCTGACCATTAGTTCATAGGCACGTTGATAGGCACGAGCAATAAATCAGTTTAACTGGAACTTAACTTGTGGCCTGGTCTTTTCTGCCTGACAAAAACAATGTAGCTACAAAACATTGATTAAAAACATCTACTTCAAATAATTATAGATTAATCACAATTATAAACTTGCTTTATATGCTGACAATATTCTCAATATTGGTATATGATCCACTGAGTATGCCAAATAACTCTTCTGAATATAGTAAATATACATCATTTTGCTTGCATTAGAAGTAGCAGCCTAGGGCAAGTACACAGAGTATATTTATGAATAGTTTGTCCAATGAAAGTTTGTCAAAATCTTGTCTTATTATTTTATGCAAATATATAAATTATGATATAAATTTTAGCTAATAGTTTAGCTAATAGTTAGGGATAGGCATGGTTAGTATTTGGATAGAGTTTATTACAGATTATTAAGCTAGTGTTTGGATAGACTTTCCCATAATTTTTCATTTTCCTAGCCTAGATTAGGAATTCAAAAAATATGATAGAAGAAGGAAGTGGCAAACTACTTCCCTATTGCTTTCAAGAAAGCATCGTTGCTGAATCCATGCAATCAGCAAAAATTGAATTCAGCTAGAGAACATTTTTATCATCATAAAAATATACAAAGAACACCCAACCAACATGAGATGTCATACTTTAATATCAGGATTATATACTGCACTTCTATTATGAAGATTTTACCAAAATATTTTTTATCATTTTCTCTATGAGCCACTGGAAAATGCAGTCTAAAGCAATTGTAATACTAATATATCAATAGCTACGTATGTATTTAAAAGATAAATTCTTAATGTTGTATTATACAATCCTAAAAATGATCGTAGAGAATGAATATTAGTTTTGGTAGATAAGCCAGGATTTTTCTACTGAAAGGTTAATAGTTCAAATCAAAAATTAAGGCATTTTAGAGAAATTATGATTTTTTTTCCTCTGGTTTGCCTTTTCTTAAAGCACTTGCAAATATTAGTAAGGTTTAAGCAGCAACAATAGTTGTCATAATGTTAAAAACTTCAAATAATAAATTTTAGTCTCCAGTCAAACATTGATTTACAGACTAATAGGACAAGAAATATTTATTAGATAGGAATAGAATTTTATATAACAAAATATATAAAAGACAAACTAAGTTTTTTGCCTATGTATTTTATGTGCCTATAAAGTGGAAATGGAATTTTACACGTTGGGATAGGATTTATATTCTGCCTTTTATTCAGGAACTTGAGGCAGTATATATTATGTTGTCTCTCTTTTCCTATTACAATATATAAGGTAGTTGAGAATCATGTCTGACCCAAAATCATCAAGTGAATATCTGTTGAGGTTGGAGTAAAACCTGGTTTTCTCCATTCTTAGTCCAATGCTTTAACCATCAGCAGCTTTTTGTGAAGTTCACAAATGGTATTTTATGATGCAAAGCCAAAAATATAAATATTTTATGTTTAGTGGAAAACACTTAACCGAAGTCCATTAAACTGAGGACTTACTATACAAGTACTACTAGTTTATTCTCACATTTTTACACCATTATTTTCTGTATTATAAAATAAGCAGCAATGCATTAAAAAATTAAAAACATCTTGATCAAAGTTCTTTGGCAGGGAATTATTTTGGTATATTTGATGTTGCTGTTCAAGGTAATCTAATCTGTTTTGGGCAACACATTTAAGAAAGTGCACAATCTGGAGCGCAATCAAGATGATAAAGAAGGAAAAAAGGAATTGGTTTGAGATATTAGCAGCAAAGATTGCAGGGGAACATGAAAACTGAATCTGAAAGACTGTCACCCTCATAAAATGGGGCATAGTTGTGCAGAATTGTTTCATAAGACAGCACAAGAAAAAATGGGTTTATATTACAAGCAGATTTTGGTTGGAAATCGGAAAAAGATTCCTAATGGTAAAAGTAGCTCAAGAATGGAGCAGACGTCTTTAAAAGATGCATGTGTTTCCTTCACTGCATGTGTTTGAGCAAAAGCTGCATGGTTTGTTAGGGCTGCTATGGTAGCAAATTACAGCAAACTTCTACGCTGATCTCCAAGAACCCTTATACATTCTACGATTTTATCAGTTGATGATTCAATATATTGTATAAATCCAAAGCAAGTATGAACACTGCAACCATGCTAAGGATGTTGTGTAAAACAGAGGCAAAGTTACATAAAGAAACTAATGACAATTTAATGTTTCAAAATAGTTCCAAACATTCTTAAAATAAGCATCCATTTCCACAATTATATCAGTCCCACTAGACTGCTTATTGTCTTAATTATCTTAGTTGAATAACTGTTACCAAAAGAGTACAGAGTATAGTTGGGCATTTCTACAATAAAACAACTTAAAAATGAATGCTTAATATTTCTTAAAATCGTTTAACAAATTAAAATAATACAGCAGCCCAATTAAAAGATGGGGAGGATGGGAGCAGGATAGGAGGGAGGTATATAATATCCCATTATATACTGTAGCCATTTATCTACTTTACAAGGAAGTTTCTATTTGAGGAGGTGTCAGAGGATAATCCTCTGCTTGAAGCTATATTTATTTAATAGACAGTCCAATTTAAAGGTGAAGAATTGCATGAAGTGAAAGTAGCCCAAGCTTTGAAGCAGGTCACCTAGTCATTCTTCCCTACTCTGGTCAGAAGTATATTATTTTTTAAATTGGCAAAGCAAAACTTTTTTTTAGACCTGTGAGGTTGCATACCAAAATAGAGCATGGCCAAAGCTAACATTGCTATAGCATCTGCAGGTGAATGAAGCCCCCTTTTTCCCCACAAAAATAACAATGTATACATGTACTCAATACTCCTCTGATGGAAGACTTTACATACAGATGTGTAACATGTTGCATAAGTGCCGGTGTTGCTCTAAGAATACCAGTATGCCTTCTCGATTGCACCATGTGGCCTCTGGGGCACCCAGATTGGCCCCAGTATGGCTGGGCTTCCAAACAGCACTGAATATATGGCTCTTTGCCCAAGCATGGGGGTCAGGTGCTTAATACTATTCAGTAGTTCTTTTTATTCACAGCTGCTGTTTTTCTGTTACATTGGTAACATTATTTTTACCCTGGAATGCTGTTTATCACTGTTCCCTGCCAGACTACTTTGGTGAGAGAGTCAGTTAAATACATTTAAATAAATTTTACCGTGCTATATATCAAACACAAGCCCTGCTTTTAATGAAATCAAGGTTTAAATTCGTACACTTCTTTTTATTTTTCCTGCCTGTAATGGGAAAAAGCCTTTCCTCTTTTGAGGCAAGAGAAATGGCTTAATCTTTCACTGGTTTTGTGATAGTGCAATGATGGCCAATCTTTTGGGTTTGGCAAGTCAAAAATTCAGAAAATGCCTACCTTGATTCTAGTAAACAAAAGGGAAACAATTTTCTTTCCCCCATCTAGGCCATCCTGAACAATGGCATTCAGCGGCAACACCAAGGCTGGGCCTGAAACTCAAGAGGCCACCTCACACCATTGCTTAAGTTGCCTCAGCTTTGAGAATGGCATGATTGCCTCTGTGGCCTAGCGTTCTACGGGATCTGCCGTGCACTGCTTACCTTCAGGCAGTGTTCTCTTTCTGTTGACAGGCACCTGTGGCGTTATCAAGGCTGCTGTGGGTTGCACAAAGCCTTCTGCAGCCTTCAAAAACCACAAAAAAGCATTTCCCGTTCTCACCTGATTTTCAGAGGCACCGGAGACCACACAGGGAGCACATTCTCTTGTCATATGGCCTGAGTAGCCTCCAAAAATCATGCAAGAAAGGGGCATGCATTCAGGAATAGTCACTGTTGGGTGTTGGTCAACTGATGAGTCACCCAAATATCATGATGTGTCAACTTCGACATGTGTGTGTATGTGGGAATTTAATCTGATAAGGATATTGGAAATTGTGACTGAAAAATGTGTGATTAATTGCATGCCATGAGGCCATAGTTTAAATTTTCATTTCCTCATGAAAAGATCTTATTTTGTGTATCCTTTTTAATGCTCTAATGAAGGAATTACCATTCCTATAAGTCTTTGTAGCCATTTGAATTGTACAAAATAAATCCTTATAATGTTTAGGAAACTACTAAAAACCTGGTTCCTTTCCCAGACCTTAGGATAAGCTCTTTTCAGTTTAAGCCACTCAGTGATCAAAGAATTGGGTGGCCTCAGAATAAGTAAATACATTTAATATTCTGCAATTTAGTGATTAATCAATCTTTTATGGTCACAAACTAGAATAAAAATTAAATGTTAAAATAAAATAGAACAAGGCAAAGTATTATATTACAATTAGTGGTGAGATTGTTGATCGGCAGCCAAAGTCTGCTTAATTTTATAGACAATACAGCAAAATTTAGCTGTGTTTAAAGAAACTGTATCTTACTGATTTGATAGTAACAGCTGTACATAAAAGAAATAAAATTTACTCCCAGATTTACTTTCAGACTTACAAGATTCTGTTAATGTTGCCTATGTTGCCTTGGAATAAAGTAGAATTAGGTCAGCTGGTCAGGGTTCCTGTCTGGTTTACCTGGGAGGGCCATATTACTGGATTATTGCAATGCACTCTACATGGGGCTGCCCTTGAAAACCACACCAATTCTAAACTAGCCCAGAATGTAGCAATGAGCGCAGTGATGGATTGTCAACTTTACCAGGTAGACCAGACAGAAGCATTACCTGTTTAGCTAATTCTACTTTATTGGAAGTTTACATTAACAGAATCTTGCAAGTCTGAAAGTACAATTCTTCTCCCATCTCCTTTACCTTTTTGAGAAAGTAGACTCTCTTGTGAGCCTCTTTCTCAATCCATTATCCAGGTGTGGATATGCTATCTTTTGTCTGACTTCCTTAGGCAGTGTCTCTGGGCCCAGTCTCCTGAGGTCATTCCCATATACAATTACATGGATACTCCTAGATTTACTCATGTAATTCCTCTATGGAGCAAACTGCATTGCCTCCTGGTTTCCTTTGAGGTGCAATTCAAGGTGCTGGTTATTATCTTTAAAGGCCTATGTAACATATGACCAAGTTACCTACAGGACTACCTCTCCCCTAAGGACACCTACCTATCCTATATGATTAGATAGATTGGGCATAGTCTTGGTCCTTTCTCTTAAACAGGGCCAACCTGTGATCCAAGTTGTCAATGCCCTGTTCCAGAACCAAATGATGACCCAGATATATTGATTAGCCCAGACCATGAACTAGCTGAGCAGAATCTATTATAACTAGTGTTCTCTATACCAGTCTCAACTTAAGTATCTCAAGATTTTGTTGTAGAAACGGCAGCAGCCACAGCTCTCCAATGCTACCGGTATGTATCTTACTCCTTGCCTGCTAAACTTTTGAAAATTCAAGAACATGTTCAGTATGTTCTTGAATTTTTCAATATGAACTATACAATTCCCCATGAGCAAATGAATTTTTATCAGCCATACCTATTTGGAAAGTATAATTAGCCCATGTCTAAGGAAACAGAAAAATGAAGAACCAATTTTTCTGATTTAAAGTAGCCTGGATTTAGAAAACTATGAAAAAACTATGGCACACCTGAGGTCTTGCTCTGAATGTCTGATCAAATAGGGATGTTCACAAGACAGGAAAAGAATGTTTTGTTCTAAGTCTGGAATAAAACATCCTGTTCTAGAATTTCTGCTGAATCAGTTTGGGTCAACCAGGTTCAGCAAAACTGAAGCTTGAAATACACTGGCTGTACTGGGTTTAAGACTAAACAAAATCTGGACATATGAGAGCTACTTATCTTCCCAGTAGTTTCTGAAATCTAATAAAAGACAAAGATTCCCTTCTGATGATGATAAGGGGAGTTCTGAAATGGGAGAACTCTTTGGAAATCATGTCTTCTCTGCTTTCCCGAGTCAGGAGAAAAGAGGAATAGAGGGGCCTGAAAAAATGAGATCTTGTCAGTTTAAGTCAAAGTAGAAATGGAGCCATTATCCTCCAAATACCCAAGTCCAGAAGGAAAGGAGGTGAAAATCATGTAATATTTCCAGGCTCAATATTTACAACTGTGCCAAATATCCACTAATCGAGAAAGGCAGGAGGAAAAGCTTCGTGCTCAAACTCTGAGTCATCGGTATAGTCTGTATATGACTTCTTTGCACTGCTATGGGCAATCAACTGTTGCGTTTGTGGCTTTATTTTTGTCTGTGATAAAGCTTTTAATCTAGCTGAGTCATGTCTGCTGCCAAAACTAGCTGAGAAATGAATTCAGGGTTAAATGTCTGGAGACCCATGATTTACTGCCAAGCTTTGGTGTGAAGCCTGACATTTAGTACCCCCTTTTTCACATTCTTATTAGTGATTATTGCTGGATGCTATTGTTTTCTCTCTATTCGCCTGAAGCTATTTCACTATTGATAAGGATCGGTTCCAAATAAAACCTCATCTAATTGTATTATACATCAAATATATTTCAGGGTGCTGTAAAGCGATCTCCCTCTCTAATTCTTGAGAAAATAAATCCCTCTGCCAATGAGAAATATGCATAATGAGAACTACTAAACCATATATTTGAAAATATGAGAACTACTAAATCATATATTTAAAAAAATATTGGAACAAAGATGTTTTATCAGAGCATGTCTGTCAATTTTATATTACTTCCAGGTACATTACATGACCTGTGATGTTTATAAATATTATATATTTTGTTATATATGGTATTTACCAAAACAGTAAATGGTTATTATTTTTTTGTGTTGTCGCAATCATCTTTAAGCCTGCCAACACTCCCAGATGTATTTATTCATGCTAGTAATTTTAATTATCTCCAGCTGGACACTAAAGAATGTGACAGCATCATGATTTTTGTTTTACATCTACTGTACTATCACTATCTTACTTCAACATCAACTTTTATCTGATTGGAGAGGCTTCCCTCTTCTTCCAAAATCAAGTCTATCATCTATATATAGAAAAGTACATTTATTTTTTACATTTATTAAATGATAAGTTGTTGGGTAACAGCCAAGATGTATGTATATACAAATCATAGAGATTACTACCGTATATACTCGAGTATAAGCCGAGTTTTTCAGCACGTTTTTTGTGCTGAAAAACGTCCCCTCGGCTTATACTCGAGTATATACGGCTTATACTCGAGTTTTTTTTTTTCTTTTTTTCACATTATACCGGATGGTGCAAACTTGGCGGGCTTTTGCATTAGCGCGGGGAAGCCCTGCCGGTGCAGTGAGAGGGCGGGGCGGGGGAGCCGCCAGCCTTCTCGGCTGAGGGAGGGAGGCTTTCCCTGACCGGTAGCTGCCTCATTTCCCTCCCTCGGCTTATACTCGAGTCCCCAGTTTACCCCAGTTTTTTGGGGTAAAATTGGGGACCTCGGCTTATACTCGGATCGGCTTATATTCGAGTATATACGGTAAATAGGATGATAAGATTTAGAAACTATGTTATGAAATAACGTGTTTTAATATATTATACTATGTTGTGTGAATCTACCCCTGAGATTCATAAACTAGGACAGGGATCTGCAACCTTAAACACTCAAAGAGCCATTTGGACCCGTTTCCCAACGGAAAAAAAAACACTGGGAGCCACAAAACGCTTCTCGTGCCTGACTATTTCTTGAGTGGCTAGCATATGTAGTTGAATTAAATGTTGTTTTCTTCTGAAATTTTTCTTTTCTTGGATTTATCCATGGTTGGCCTACCGGGGGTTGAAAAGTTCAATAAATTGTGTGCTGGCAGGTGTCACACATTGGTGATTGTGATGCATATTTTGAGTGACAGGGAGCTACAGCAGAGGGGTGAGAGAGACACATGAGGCTCCAGAGCCACAGATTGCTGACCCCTGAACTATGGCCTAGCATGATGTATGAATCCAGCCAATACTTTGGTAGTTCTTTGCTGCTGCTGCTGCTACTACTACTAATTTAATAGAAAAGTTGCAGTAACAATCATACTTGCAATACTCTAGTTTTAATACTTCAAATCAGAATGGAGTGAGTAATGTAACATGTAAAAAATAGTTTAAGTTTTTGTTTTGTTTCTAAAAAATGTATTGATTTGGGAAAAAAGTATGTATCATTTGAAGTCATTGGATATGCTAATGTAAATAAATGAATAATTTTCAGTGCTTTAACCTGGTCCCAATCTGAAATTTAAGCAAGCCAATTAATAAAAATTGTTTCTACTTAAAGCTTTGAATAAAAAAGTGTATAGCATTCAAACAATTCTTTATTTCAAAAACAAAATCATTGTTATAGTAGATAAACTTCCATTTTTTCAATATGGCTTCCCAACATTGCTGATATATACTTCCCATTAGAGCCTGGCACACCTAACTGATATTACCAATGTCTACGGAGATGCTCAGTCATCCAGGTCATGGCTGTAAACTGATATTACTGGTAACTGATATTATCTATGCTAGCTCATTTTATTATATGGCAGATTAACAATTTAACAGATTTAACACACACAATTAATATTTTACTTAGTATTTACTTCCAGTCTCGACATAACAGACATAGTCTATGATACAGATAATACAGAATAGCAAAAAGAGAAAAAGGAAGAGTGCTTCTACCAAATGGAGACAGAAATCTGTATGTTCCCACAATATGGAAATGTATGTCTGGATTTATTAGCTAAAGACATATTTGGAAGTGAGATACACAATGTTCTTTAGTTCCGATGAAAATTAGGAAAAATACTGTAATTTAATACTGACACTGCATCTACCATATCTATGAGTATAATATATTTATATTATAATAATATCAATTATATTTTATATATTTATTTTAATTTAATATAATATATATTTATATAATATATAATATCATATATTATATATAATATAATATATAATAATTTTATATATTTAATAAATAAATAAAATTATATCAATAAAAACTGGAATAAGCAGTACTTTTTAAAGAGTCAGTCAATGATCTGAAAATGCTGCCCCCAGCATATTTTTATATATAATAATCCTAGATTAGGTTGGCAAAACAGATCAAAGGAAATTGTGTATTTTCCATATAATTGTACTGATATTCATTGCTCTTAATACTTTATATAATGCTATAAAGAATCCATTGTTCATTATCAGTATACCTTCAATTTAATGCAAATCACATATCGTGTAAATCACATATTGTGAAGATTTTAGAAAACTGAAGGAATTTAAAGCCATAGATACATTAAATTAACTTGTCTAAACCTTGTATTGTTAGGATTAAGCAAGAAATGCAGTTATCAATAAAAAAAATCAGGATTCAGCATTTAATTGTTTTGGAAAGAGCTTGATATTTTAACATATGGAATTATTTAGCACAGCTAGATATTCAGTTGACTATCTGTACCATACTACAGAAATCTGGATGTAGGTCATTGCACTAGAATGAAGGAAGAGTACAATCTTGTGTGCATGTAATGTTAGAGACAAAATAGGTTTTTTGTATATATACAGATGGTCTATTTATTGTAGAGGTAATTCTAATTTTTATTTATTTATTTTTATTTATATCCCATAACATTTATATTCCACAACATTTTTCTAACTATCTGTCCTTTAATACCAAAACAAAAGTTTCTAGCTTCAATTGCATGTTAGTCTTTAAAATCTTCTGAATTTATTTATTTATTTGCAGTTTTTTTTCTTTTTGGCTTTTTACACATCCGCTGTTCATGATAAAATGTCCCTTCATGTTATTAATTACCTTTACACTTTCTAGACAATTTCTGAGCTTTTGAGATTTTTTCTTCTTCTTATAGGTTCATTCAGAATTTGTCTTTGTTCTTTGGTAATTTTTGTTTTGTGACATACTCTTCTATTTTCTCATAAATAAAACTAAATAAAATATTTTTATATAGCACATTATTTCCCTCTTGTAATTTTGGTATCATTTCTTTTCTCTTCGTAATTTATAGGCCAGCTATTTCCCTAATTTATTTGCAAATTCAAAATTTCTGTTTCACATAATTCAATTTTATTTCCATTTCTCTTACTGTTAATGTGGATGATTATTGTTGTAAAATCTTGATTTGTTGAGAAATACTTATATTTCCTGGGGACTTCCTTAATCCTTCTTCTTTTTATCACATCCAAAGTATTTTCTCTTGCCTTCTTTTCTTACCTTCTTGCCTTCAGAATTATGTTGTATCAAATAACCCCTAAAAAGAATTTATTTGCATTTCAAATTAGTACCATTATTTAAATTATTTTAAAATTATTTTAATTTCTTTATATCAATAAAGGAGAATATTTGTAGCTCAGGATTAGAGTCCTTGGTGCTCTGAGATTGCTTCTTTTTTTGCAGACATTTCATTATCCAAATCTAGGTAGTTCGGTAGGTTTGGACATCATCTCGTTTATGAAATGTCTACAAGAAAATAACCAAGCTCAGAGAGTACCAAGGACCCCTCAACCATTTTCCCCCCAGTAATCATGCCTCCTTTAGTCTCCATCTGAAAGAACTGAATTTTCTTTTATAAAAAAGATTTGTAGGATTTATGGTCTGAAAAAATGTTTGGTAAAATCTCCTATTCTGGAAATGTTAGTTGTCAGATCTCTTGAAATCCAAATCATGTTTATTCTTGAAACCAATATGAAAAGACAGAAAAGATCTGTGTCTTCCTAAAAAATAAATGTACTCTCCATTGTTTTATCTCCATTTATCAGTCAACCCTAAATTGACTATCAAATCAAAGAAGACTTTTTGTAATTTACCATGAGTAAATTTATATAAAGTATTTTTCTCAGAAGTCCTATCCAGTTGATAGGAGACCACTTCATTCCAATCCCCCATCAAATAATAATTTTCAATAGAAAAATCTATTAGGAATTTGTATAAATCATTTGTAAAAAATGACTTTATGCTCATTTGGGACATAAATACCCAGCACCATAATTTTACTCCATATAAATTAACTTTACTGCAACAAATATGTCATGTTCATCAATTAATATATGTTCTGGATTTAATTGGGAATTAATATACAAAACAGCTCTATTTGTCTTTTTGATATCTGCTAAAATAAATTATTCACCCAAAGATTTATAGCTCAAATATTGTATGGGTTTTTTCCTAATATGAGTCTGCTTTAATTATTTCAAATAATTTCCTCCCTTTTGGGTACAGGTGTTACATTTATATTCTATGTTAAACATTTGTAATTCATACTCGGCTCAAAAATTTAGAAAAGTCAATACCTGCATCATGTAATCAAATTCCTGTAGCATTTGTTGTGAAAGCTCTGTTTTCATCTCCTCTAATTCTTCATCTTTCTAACACAGGGGTGTCAAACTCGCATCATCAAGGCATTGTCACGTAAGGTATCGGGACTTTTCCCCTCTTCACTAAACCGGGGATGGGCATGGCCAGAGGTGATGTATCTGGCCCATGGGCCACGAGTTTGACAGCCCTGTTCTAACAAATCTGCCACTTTTTGAACAGAATTCAATCTAAATCTCTGCTGTTAAAAATCACATCTTCTAATTGACTCATCTAAATGGGGTCTTTCCCTTTTTTTTTTTCCAATCAAGAAAATTTATTTATTTATTTATTTATTTATTTATTTATTTATTTATTTATATTTTTATACCACCCTTCTCCCAAATATTCTTTTCCCTTACATACATAAAATTCCAATTTATCTTTCAAAGTTCTTATTTCTATTTTATCTTGTATTAAAATGCTGCTGCAGGACTTGATTCTTTGTCTTTTTTAAACAAAATGTACTATAATATGGAAATTAAACATAATTGTCTGTTTCTTTCGCTTATCTTCTATTATACAAAATCTGCCAATTAAATATACTCTTTAAGAATAAACAACAAACATTCCCAAGCAGGACTGGTCTACTTTATTGGCTTAGTAAAATTTTGTCCCAAACATATTCATCAAAAGTAGTAGTAGTAAAGAACAAAAGCTTTGTCTTCTTATCAGTTTTAAAACCTTCTTAAATCTTCTCTTTATTGAGCTTTTTGCTCAATGAAAGTTTAAATCAAAGTATTTCTTTCTTGCTTTTTTGTAATTCCAAAAGAAGGTTTAACTCATCACAAGGGGTTTTATCTTTGCCACAGAGGAAATCTCTCTTCATCTGTAAATTAATTAATTGTCAAAGTGATTAAGATATGGAGAAGGTAGAGCTTAACGTCTGTGCCAGCTCCCTTGCAATTAGGAGCTCAGATGGAATCCCAGGTCTCTCAGCAGCTCCTCTCAAATAGGAGAACGTTCAGAGTGGATTTCATTGAAATCATGATTTAAATCACTAGTAAAAAGGCTTGATTTAAATCAGTTCAATTTAAATAATAATTTTTAAAGAACTGTCATCTCTGTCCTGCAGCAGATCCTCCTTCTGTTTACTCACCAAATGTCCCGTTCACTTTAATGTGCTAGTGATGCAGAAGTGACACAACAAGATGAGGGACGTTGCAGGCAGCAGGTGAGTGGATGCCCGCTAAAAGGCGCTGCCATGATATATCTGAAATGTCAGGTGCTCTTTAATATTATATTTATAAGCTGCTTAGAAAGTTTCACTTTCATTTTTACTGCTTGCACTTCCTCTTCACATTTAAGAGTCCGATCATACAGATGCATTTCGCTTCAAACAATCATACAGTTTGTACTGTACATAGATTTGCAAAACAATGCGATAAAAGAATATTCCTGAACTTTGTTCTATGATTTATCTCATGGTTATTGTGAAATCGTGTGAATGCATCAATGCAGTGCATGTTAGCTCAGCTTGCAGAGCTTGGATTCATTGAATGAGTTTAACAAAAATTTAAATATTGCAGAATATACAGCCTCATGCTACATAACTAAGCCCCATTTCAGGCTGAATAAACTAAATTATTAATGTATCTTAAATAGAAAACTAAAAGGGACGCAATGGCTCAGAGGCTAAGACGCTGAGTTTGTCGTTTGAAAGGTCGGTAGTTCAGTGGTTCGAATCCCTAGTGCCACATAATGGAGTGAGCTCCCATTACTTGTCCCAGCTTCTGCCAACCTAGCAGTTCGAAAGCATGTAAAAAATGCAAGTAGAAAAATAGGGACCACCTTTGGTGGGAAGGTAGCAGCGTTCCGTGCGCCTTTGGCATTTAGTCATGCTGGCCACATAACCACGGAGATGTCTTCAGACAGCGCTGGCTCTTCGGCTTTGAAACGGAGGTGAGCACCACCCCGTAGAGTCGGGAACAACTAGCACATATGTGTGAGGGGAACCTTTACCTTTAAATAGAAAACTATATTTAGATAGATTTTTATTCTAAAAGCATTTTATTAAAATAAATTTCATAAAAATAAAAAGTCAACTTTAAGAAATCCGATTTTTAAAAAACTTTTTAAAAAAACCATTGATTTTTATGTACCCTGAGAGTGTGGTGGCTCATGAGGTTAGGATGCTAGGCTGATTATTGGTAGGCTCGTGTCCTGTCTGCTGCTGTAGGACAGGGTGAGCTCCCATTACATGCTCCAGCTCCTGCTGATCAAGCAGTTCGAAAGCAGAAGACTGCAAATAGATTGATGAGTATCACTTTGGTGGGCAACTTAACAGGACATGAAAGGAGCCCCCAAGTGGGCATCACCCAGTCAACAGTGATGTCACCATTTAATCCTTTCATTCTGGAAAGGCTTTGGTGCTCCCAACACAAATGTTCCCAAGTCAATCTCAAACTTCTGTGCATGTGGTTTATCTTGCAATCTTCCTTTGATTCAGGAGGACTGCGCAACCAGGAATCTGACTTCTAGCGGACCTTTTTAGTTATGGTGTCTCAATTCCTTTGGAGAAGGGGCATTGGTCTTACCTTCTCAATGGGTGGAGACAGCAACCAGGAATGGGTTGTACTTGTCTGTTCAGTTGAAGGACTGAGTCTATCAGAGTTGTTAAGTCCCACCCTTGTTGCTAGGGGCTTCCAACTTCTGGTGAAGACGAAGAAACAAACTTGACATGTCGAAAGAAAAATAAGTTAAAAAGCAAGAAAAGACCAGACTGAATAAAGGGTGGGACTGGCTGCTGTCTCCACCCAACGAGAAGGTTCATCTCAGGTAAGACCAACGCCCCTTCTCCATAACAGTGGAGACAGCAGACAGGAATGGGACATACCAAAGCCGACTGTCCCTGAATCACGGGCGGACCCCAGTCTGGTCAGAAACCTCCCCGGTCTGATGAACTTATTGCAAACCTCTGCAGCCAAATGCCGCCTCAGCAAAGGCAAACTTATCCAATTTGTAATATTTGATAAATGGTGAGGGAGAAGTCCAAGTGGCTGCCCTGCAGATTTCTGTCAGTGACGCCTGAGTGGCCAATACCGCTGACATGGCTGTGGTCCGAATCGAATTCGCCGTCACACATGTGGTCTTTGGAAGGGAATGCAGTTTGTATGCCTTGGCAATAGTCTGCCAAATCCATCTTCCGATTGTAAAAGGCATGACCCTGCAACCTAATGAAGCTGGTAAAAAGGAAACAAACGATTCCATTTTATGGAACTCAGCCGTCCATTTGAGACAAATATGAAGGGCTCTCCAGATGTGCAAGGTATGCCACTGGCATTCTAAAGGGTGGGCAGGGTCAGGGCAGAAATTGGGTAAGATTAGCTCTTGCATTCTATGAAAGGGAGTGTTTATCTTAGGTAGGAAGAATCTAGCTGGAGAACCACCCGATCAGCGTGAAAGATGCAGAGATCGCTCCTCACAGAGCACCACAATCTTGGAAATTCACCTGGCGAAAGTAATTGCCACTAAAAAGGTGACCTTGCAGGACAAGAGATGGAGACTGGTGACCTACAAGGGTTCATATGGGGCCCCATGAAGGACCATAGTACAATTGACAGGTCCCATGTAGGGTACCTGTGTACCACGGGCAGACATAAATTAGTTGCCCCCAGAGAAATCTCCTTATGGTGGGGTGTTGAGACAGGGAATCAAGGGATCCACAAAACAGCACTGATGAAAGGGTCGCCACCTGCCTCCACAAGGTGTTAGGTGAGAGCCCAGAGTCTAGTCCGTCCTGGAGAAATTCCAAAAGTTGGGCTATGGAAACCTTGAGGGGAGATATTCCTGCATGTCCACATTAAACACAAAAGGCCTGCCAAGTAGCAGAATAAATACGTTCAGTAGAAGGCCTCCGAGAAACTTGAATGGTCCTGATGACCCTGGAGAAGTTGTCCCCATTCAGACTGCACTGCTCAAGTGCCGGGCGGTGAGTTGGAGCCACTGAGGATCTGGGTGGACTAACGCCCCCTGACTGAGCGACGCCATGCCCTAAGGGATCCTCCAGGGCGGGGCCACCAACAGGGTCTTGAGGTCGGAGAACCACAGCATCCTGGGCCAATAAGGAGCCAGGAGCAGGACCTCCGCCCTCTCTTCCAGGATCTTCCGCATCACTCTGAGGGAAAGAGGGGGGAATGCGTAAAGGAGCCCCGGTGGCCATGAGCTGTGGAGAGCGTCTATGCTCTCTGTCCTTGGTGCAGGAAATCTGGTGTAAAATCATGGGAGCTATGTATTCTCTGGGGTGGCAAACAAGTCCATCTCTGCAATGCCGAATTGGTTCACCAGGTCCCAGAAGAGGGATGGATGCAGGAACCACTCTGTGTGGTCAATGGCTGTCTGGCTGAGCCAGTCCGCCTGCACGTTGGACACCCCAGGTGACTCTCCGCCTATAGACCCAATCTCCTGGATTTTAACATCAGGGCTGTGGACCTGGTGCCCCCCTGGCAGTTTATGTGCACCTTTGCGGCCACATTGTCGGTCAACAGCAACTTGTGTCTGCCTGTGACCGACCGCTGAAATTGAATGAGGGCCAGGGAGACTGCCCGCAGCTCCAACCAATTGATGTGTTGGAGATCACGGGGCGACCACCTGCCCTGGGCCACCTGCGACAGGAGATGCGCCCCCCCCCCAGCCAAAGAGGCTGGTGTCCATTGTCAGCACCAGCCACTGGGGCTCGTGGGAAAGCCGCCCCATGGAGATGGCCGGAGTTTTCCACCAGTTAGGGATTTGATGACATTGACTGGAACCAGGACCTTGGCTGGCGAACTGCCTCTGCCCGTCTTCTGGAAAGGTAAAACCATTGAAGGTCTCTAGTGTGAAAGCAGGCCCACGGGTGATGTGAATGGCAGAAATCATTTATCCCAGGAGCTGGGACAACAGTTTCAAGGTTACTCTGTGTTTTAATTGAACCCTACCCACCAAGGCTTAAGGCTGTCCTGTCTCTCCTGAGACAAATACACTTTGCCTTCGACAGAGTCTGTCACCACCCCAAGATGGAGCAGGCGGGTCAAAGGAGTTAAGTGGCTTTTCTCCATATTAATGGAGAAGCCGTGGTGTTTTAGAGACTGAATCATTACTTGAAGATCTTCTATAGAGTGTTGACTAGAAAAGGATTGAATGAGTATATAATCAAAGTAACATTGGACAGAGATAGAAATGGCCATGAGATGGTCCACCAAGGCCGCTAATATCTTAGTAAATGTGCAGGGCACTGAGGAAAGCCCAAAAGATAATGTTCTATAATGAAAATGGGCACCCAGATAACAAAATCTAAGGAACTCCTGATGCTGATAACGGATCAGAATGTGCAGGTATGCCTCAGTAAGGACAATAAAAGTAAGGAAGTCATCTTTCCTGATGCCAGCAAGAATAGATTGAAGAGACTGCATTTTGAACCATTTATACACAATATATCGGTTCAGCCTTTTGAGGGCAAGAATAGGTCGCCACCCACCTGAGGCCTTGGGAATGACAAATAAGAGAGAGTAAAATCCATGCCCTATCTGATACGCTGGAACCCTCTGGATAGCTCTGATGTCTAACAGGTGTTGCACTGCCCTATCCATGAGGGCCCTCTTGTTCTTATCTTTTGATACTGAGCAGCAGAGAAAAACCTTCAGGGTGGTGGTGGTGGAGAGAAATTCCAAGGATAAACCCGATTTTATTGTATTCCTGAGCCACGCACGGGAAGTCTGAGGGGCATCCCCATCCAGGGAAGAACCCAAACGAACTGCATTGGTGGCCTTAAACAACAATGATTTGAAAATTACCGGTGGGAAGAGGCTGGTAAAGGCAGGCTGCTCAAGCGACATGCCTTCATCATTTGAAAGGTCTGGTTCCTTGTGCTCAATTTTCTCAAAGAGCAATGGAAGGCTCCCATGAGAAGGAGCTGGGGATCCCAGATCTCGAAAGGATGGGAACTCATCCAGGCAAGGGTCAATATACAAGTCTGATGTGACCGATGCCTCAGAAAATGCCTGGCCCAGCTGTTGGAAACCGGAAGAAAGGGTCTGCTGTATTGACCTTGAGATTATGTCTTGCAGATTATCTGGAAAGGGGAATCCCCGATCCCGAAATCGGCATCTGGAGGGATGACAGTAACATGAGGAACCTGCATGGGGTCCTGGAAGGAAGGTTCGCCACAGGTAGGCTGGTCCAGTGAGGCTAATGAAGGTCCCCACAACCCGAGGGTGAAGTGGTAAAGGGGCAGTTCCGGAGGGATATCTGGTCAGGAGTCGCCCCCGGTGACCATTGGTCTGGCACTAGGTCAGCCGACCTACCGGGATATTCCCCGGAAGCTAGTTCAGAATCCCTTTTTTTACTGGCATCAATGCAGATCTTTTGCAGTGCCTTATCCCTGTGCTGCTCATCCTGCAGGGAAGCCTTGCTAAGGTGACTAGCTTTGTGCTGAGATCGGGAACCGTACTGTACTTTGAACATGGCCTCCAAGTCAGCTGCCATGGTGGCCATTGCAGCTGCTTTGGCCTTCCTGCCTCTTTTGGATTTGCACAGTGGCTTTGGCATCTTCCTATGCTGACTGACCCAGAAACCAACCAATTGGCCTCTGAACCTCCGATCAACTCACGACCATCTGGAAACTGTCCAAAATTGTTGTACGCAACTAAATCAGTAAAAGGAGGCCTCACTTAGCCACAGCAGTGCTGCTGATGTGGGTGTAAAGCGCCGTCTGCCCAAAGTTTAGAGTCTGGGCTCCCTGTCAGCAAAGCCCTAAGTTAATTAGTAGAGAGGGAGATAAGTAGCTTCATTAGCGTGGCGCTGCCTGGCAGACAATTTAAGTGTGAAGACTCAAGGGACGGTCCGGATGGTAATGGAGTGCAAGGCTCCTGAAATGTGAGCCCAGCTGGCAAGGGAGTGGAAATTACAAATTTCAGAGGCTCTGACAATTCTGGAGCGCTAGACTCCTGAGACAAGTGAGCAGATGGCCGTGGAGCGGGAAGCTCCTGAGTGAGGTGGCGTGAGCTGTAATGGAGTGCGAAGCTCCTGAATCAGCGGTTGGGTGTTAATGGAATGCAACGCTCCTGATAAGGTTGGCCCGGCTGCAAAGATCACATTGCCTTGGAAAATGGCAATTCAGCCATTCTGCCATGGAGCAGAATCCTGACGATTTAGTCCCAGTGCCAGGGAGAGCTCAACCACAGCTGCTAATGTGAGGGAACGTCTGGGCTTTCACCTGAGAGGCAAGTGGGCCACAGAGTTCAAGGTTAGCTGAATTTAAAATGTCCGGCGTGCCGAGGATATTAGAGAAAATGGCCGCCCACCCCGCCTGTTTGGGAGCGCAAAACTCCTGTCAGCCACAGATAAAGGAAGTGGAGCGCTAGACTCCTGTAAAATTATTACAGTTCCCACATAGCGAGAGCTCCACTGCTACTCCAGAAAAGTGACAGATCAATGGAGAGCTCAGGTAAAATTAGCCACATGTGAAATGTCAAGGAGCTGTGATTCCCCTAACAACGGCTGAGCCGAAGCTCAGTCGTTGAGGAAAAAACAACAGCGACTCTACCACAGTTGGGAGTCAGCTGTTCTGTACTCACAAAGAATGAAACTGTGAATCAGTAATTATGCTCAATGAAATGGAAAGATGGAGAAGTAGCCAGGAATGTGAAGAGACGCAATCTGACACGTCCGTCCAGTCTGAAGGACTGAGTCAAAAGCTGGAAGCCCCTAGCAACAAGGGCGGGACTTAACAACTCTGACAGACTCAGTCCTTCAACTGAACAACCCCTTCCTGGCTGCTGTCTCTACCACTATGGAGAATGTCAGCTTACCATGATTCTCTAATGGAAGCTTGGCTTCTGGTCAATGTAATACACATAGGCAGCTGTGTCACATGAACACTCTAATAGGGTGAAAATTCAGTTGTTAATCCTTGGTTGATAAGATGAAGAATCTAGACATTGCACAAGATCTGTTTGTTTATTTGGCTGTTTTCCCATTGTCTATTTAGTGTCTTTAGGGGAGGTGAGTTATCTTAAATTCAGAGCCATCTTTCTTTTGGGAAAATATAGCACATCACATTAGTTTGAATACTTCCCTTACATTTTGTAGAAAACTGATTAGCAGTTATTCTATCATAAAATTCAGTATATCAAGATATATTTGTTTTGAGTAATTATTTTGCGTTTCCAGTAAAATGATTAGAAACAAAACCAAAAAAGCTCATAAAACTTGTAAAATTTAAGTCATGGATCCTCACAGAAGTCAGGGGTTTTTTTCTCAATGAAAAAATGCACATGTGAAAAGAGATCCACATCCAGAATATTCTGCAGCAGAAACAAAATGTAACATCTAGCTATTAGGGACTGATGCAACTGCATTTTAAAAGATAATTTAATTATAAAATTCTTGTTATGCTAAATACTGCTAACAAAGACTCTCTATTCCTCTCTTTCCCTCCTCACTCACTCAAAGATTCAAAAGTGACGCTAATAATCCATGCTTATAAGATCCACTTCTATGGACACTTGCAAGTTTTAAGACTTCATAAATATATGTTCCTTTTACATACATACATATAAAGAGAAAGGGACACACACACACACACTCCCCAGAACGGAGAGGGAGGGAGAAAGAGATTGGTTGGCTACTAAACATTTATGGGGGCTAATTTGCTGTAATTAGAATGTAACAGATGACATGACTTGTTCTTAGAATAAAATTTGCATGGGAATTATAAATCCCAAGGTAAACACTTCCTGATGAGAAGTCTCAGTGATTACTACTTCAAAGGTACTATCTCTGAATAAGTTATGAAGTCCAATTGAGCAATCTTTGTAACCTTTTTCAGATGACAGGCATCATCATATAATTTAATCATGGTAAAAAAAAGTAAAGGTAAAGGTTCCCCTCGCACATACGTACTAGTCATTCCCAACTGTAGGGGGTGGTGTTCATCTCCATTTCTAAGCCGAAGAACCAGCACCGTCTGATGATAATTCCATGGTCATGTGATTGCATGACTAAATGCCAAAGGCTCATGGAACGCTGTTACCTTCCCACCAAGGTGGTCCCTAGTACATAACACTATTTTACTTTTTTATGAGATGTATATAAATTAAGGTTATTCAATGCTTACACTAGAAAAAAATTAGATGCAACAATGATGATATAGTGATTTAAAATAACCACTAAATTATTAATGTTCAAAAAGCTAATTCATGGCATACTAAAATGGAGTTGAAAGCTGTGCACTCTAATAACTGAACTTCTTTTATATAAGCCATAAACTTGACATTTTCACTTTAAGAGAGCTGTCAATTTTCCTAAAAATAACATGATCTAATTCAGCAGACCCCAACCTTTGCAAACTGGTGGCCCAATCAGTGTGTGTGTGTGTGTGTGTGTGTGTGTGTGTGTGTGTGTGTGAGAGAGAGAGAGAGAGAGAGAGAGAGAGAGAGAGAGAAGTGGGTCACGTGAGCGATGGGCGGGCACACATGACCATGTGCATGGAGCTCAACTTGCATGAGTGGCAGGCTGGTGTGCTATGCAAGGTGAGCTGCATGAGTGTATGCCCACATGCTGGGCTTCTGCGTGTGCAAGTTGAGCTGTGCATGTCTGTGCCAGCCCACTGTTTGTGTGACCGACTTCCCCTCTCCCCCGCACCCAGGCCACCAGGCTGCAAAGGCTGGGGACCGCTGAATTAGAGCCAAGAGAAGTAACTCAAAATTTCAGGTGTTTCTTCAGCAATACATAGAGTATAAGAAATAAACAACATAAACTAGAGATCCTAACTCATGAAGGCAAATATGCTGTAATCAACATCACTGTAAGTTGGATAAAGTCTCATATTTGGCATACAGCACTGGAAAGCTACATTTTATTCAAAAAGTCTTGTCTCTTCTTGTTCACAATTTTATTTGTCACAAGGTGGAAAGAAAGAACAAGAAGGTTTGCTATCCTGAATCTTATCCTGCCCCATAAAAAGGAATTGATTGAAACAGTGAAATATCTTGAGTGAACCAATAATTCGGTCTTTGAATCTGTGAAATCTAGAGGAGCAGAATTTGAAAGGAAGCAGATCTGCATCCTGGGTTTTAGAAGAATGGAGTCTGATGATCTAAGACAAGGTCAATAGCATTCAGTATCTTAAAATCTTGAAAGAGAAAAGTGTCCAGAAGGAATGGGGAGCTCTGTGAAATGAGATACCAAAGGAGCAATCACTAACAATTCTCATAAGGAAAAATAAGAGAAATGTACCAACACTGATATATGCAAAGTTCTCCAAAAAGCTGAAAAGAAACACATATGGGAAATGGAAACACAAAAGCACACTTAAATAAAAATACAGTGTTACTTCCAAAAAGGAATTAGAAAAACTAACGCTCAGAATGAGCTGAGGTTCATGAAAGATGCCAAAAACAACAAAATAATTATTTGGTTCATTAGAAACAAAAATTAGCCAAAGAGGGAAGAATTCCATTGTAAGCAAAAAGTGGCAAATGGAATAGTGAAAAGGCTGAACTAATTAACTCCTATTTTGTATGTGTGTTTTTTCAAAAGAAAAATAGAAACCTAACCTATTATGCCACTGGGTAAAGACAGGAGCCGTAGCTTACTATAGACAAGGAGAAAGTAGGAGGGAACTTAGCTAATTTAAATAACTTCAAGGCCAGATAGATTACAGATAATACAGAAGGAACCAATAGAAGTGATCACAAAGCTACGGATGATAGTCTTTGAAAATTTCTAGAGGACTAGCAGGGTCATAGAAGACTGGTGGATAGACGTGTCCTCACCTAAACAAAGGGTAAGAAGGAGAACCCAGGAAACTATAGACCTGTTAGCTTGATACTTATATCAGGCAGGGTCCTTGAACATATTATCAAGAATATAATATTGGGTCCAATTTTCAACAATCCTGTCTGTGAGCACTTGGATGGGCAAGCTACAGTTAACAGATAACAGATTAACAGAGTTGGAAGGGACCTTGTAGGTCATCTAGTCCAACCCGCCACCCAAGCAGGAGACGCTACATCATTTCTGATTAATGGCAGCCCAGTCTCTTCTTGAAAGCCTCCATGATGAAGCTCCCACAACTTCTGAAGGCAAGCTGTTCCTTTGGTTGATTTTTCTCACTGTCAGAAAATTTCTCCTTATTTCTAGGTTGAATCTCTTCTTGATCAGTTTCCATCCATTATTCCTTGTCTGACCTTCAGGTGCTTTGGAAAACAGTTTGAACCCCTCCCCTCTCTGACGGTGACCTCAAATATTGGAACACTGCTCATCATGGGTTTGTTCCCAAAATTCATGCCTGACTAAACTTAAACTAAAACTTTCTCTTTTGATAGAGTTACTAGCAAAATAGATTAGGGAATGCTGTAGACAAAGGGTCCCTAAATTCTTCAGCTCATTGATCATGAACTTTCAGATTGTTCATTAACCTCTATATATTATATGAAATTTTAAAATAAATACATGAACCTATAGTGCTACAAGTACTACAAGGCTGATTGTGTGACCAACCCTAATAGGCATCTTTCATTGGTGCAGAAAGAAAACTACCCAAACAGCAAAGGGACAAATGATCAGCTCCTAACTGACAAGATGATTTTGAAAACTGTAAGAGAAGGAAAACCAATTTGAATGTGGCTTGGTTTGATTAAAAGTCATTTGACACCATGCCACATGACTGGATAATGAAGTGCCTAGAAATAACAGGAGTCAGGAGAAACATCAGAAGCTTTGTGCACAGATCAATGGCACAGTGGAAAACATAGTTGCTGGTCAGTGGTGATAGACTGATAGAAGTTAACATCAAGAGAAGTATCTTTCAAGGACACTCACTATCACAACTACTGTTTGTTATTGCGTTGATTCCTCTGTCAACATTACTGAACAAGTCAGGCCAGGGCTATCAAACAACAAAAATATCTACCAAGCTATCTCACTTCCTCTACATGGACAATCTAAAGTGTATGGAAAAACAACATGCAATGGAATTGCTGCTCAACACTGTCCCAATATATAGCCAAGTTTTTGCAGTGGAATTTGGACTGGACGAATGTGCCACTGTTGGAGCAGCTTACATTCTGGACAATACCTCTAATATTAATAACCAACATCTGCCTTTCCCAGGTCTTTGGGGAAGGACTCAATAGATGGGAAAAACTGGTCAAATCCAGTTTAAACAATCTGGTTGACTGTGTGACAATCCATAATGGCCCCTTGAATTGTCCCATCAACCCTTGAGGATCAATACTTGATACTTTGGGGTACCCCACTGTAGATGCATTGTACCTGAATTTCAGAATACCTTTCAACAAGTCTCTGATATATTCTTTAATTAATTTCTTTCTTTCTTTAGTGTATGGCATACAGGGTCAGAGGGTTTGTTCATGGCTCCACTTCAACTTAGAGAAAGATAACAAGCAGAATGTGACAAAATACTATGCTGTTAAATATTAATCAATTATTTGGATGATGGAGGTGAGATAACAGTTATGAAGTTTATAGCTGATATAAATCTGGGGCTTGGGGTGGTAATATTTTAGAGAAAACATTTTAGAAATATTTAGATGGGCTTGAGCAGCTGAAATGAATAAGATAAAATTCTATAGCAAATTCTACATTAGAGTAGGTACAAGGTACAAGTATAGGATGGGGGAGACCTCACTTGGTAGTAGAACATCTGAAACAGATCTTGTTGACCACAGGTTAAACATGAATCATCAATGTGATGCAACTGCTTAAAAGGCAAAGCTATTTTGGGATATGTTACTAGGAACCTACAGTTCAGACTATGGGAAGAAAGTACAATATTCCATTTCACACTGTTGTGGTCAAATCTCACCTGCAATAAAATATTCAGTTCTTGGTTCCAATTTCAAAAGAACAGTGACAAAATGATGCAGATTCAGAGGAGAGTAAGAGACCCCAAAACAAAGCTTGTGTGGAAAGTTCAGTCTCCATACATTCAGCCTACATAAAAGGTGACTGAGGTAAGATATGTTTACAGTCTTTAAATATCAGGAGAGTTGTCACATTGAAGAAGTATTGTCAGTCCTGGAAGCCATCTTTTTCTTTGGATCTTCAGGGCTGCCACATTTAATGCTGTGGAAAACTGGAGGGAGGGATTGTATGGAATTGGGGAGATATCTAACAACATTCTTTTCTCTGAGAGTCAAGAACATTCTGCCCTGCACCTGGAGTAGCGTGACTGGGAGACATCTCCAGTTGGGACAGTGCATTGATTGGACCATGGACATATGGGTGCAGGGGAATGGACTTGGACTTTCTTTAGGATGGGGAAAACCTGGAAGCTTTCAGATTCGGGCTTTCCAAGATGTGCCAATATGATATCTCTAATAAAATGGAACTTTGAAAAACTTCTAGCCTCAGAGTTTTCTTTCATTGGGGGTATCACTTGGAACCCTGACACTTATCATATACTGCTCTAAAGCAGTGTTTCTCAATCTTGGCAGCTTTATGTGTGAACTTCAATTCAATGGCTGGGGAATTCTGGGAGATAACGTCCAGATATCATAAACTTACCAAGATTGAGAAACACTACCGTTAAGGGCAAAACCAGGACTCAAAATTAAGTCTACAAGGAAACAGATTCAAGTTTTACATTAGAAAGAATGTCCTGATTGACCTATCAGTTAGCAGAACTAGCTGCCGCAGAAAGTCGTAAGTTCTCCTTCACCGAAAGGCTTCAGTATGGATGGTCATTGTCAAAATATGATCTAAAATAGTATTTCTCAACCTTGGCAATGTTAAGATGTGTAGACTTCAACTCCCAGAAGTCCCTAGTCATGGGGCTGAGCCAAGGTTGAAAAATATTGCTCAAGTGGATCGTGCCCTGAACATGGGATTTGATAGAAAGACTTCCAAAATTCCTAGCTCTATGATATTATGATAATTAAATGCTACAATTATGTATCAAGTTTTCATTCTTTTCCTTTGCTAAATTTGATTAGTGGTTTTTTTGGCCTTTATATATTTTCAAAATTTAAAATATTTCTCATTCACCATCTGAATCTTTTGACAGAAGTGTTCCTAGTTGCCATTACTTTTAAATTTTGTACCAAAATATTGTGGAGCAGTTGTTTAACTATTAGTAGATGGAATGGTATTGTTAATTCTTGTATTGTGTTCCAATGGGAATAAACCCATTTCTTATTTATTTATTTTATTTTATTTTTATTTTATTAGATTTTTATACCGCCCTTCTCCCGAAGGACTCAGGGCGGTGTACAGCCGAAATAAAATACAGAGTATATACAATTAAAAGAAATTAAAAGAAACTATTAATAAATGGCCGATAATTTAAAAAATTTACAAATATTTAAAATCTCTAAAACCCCAATTTAAAATCAACTATTTATGCCAGTCCTGCTTGAGAAATAAGTATGTTTTTAGCTCACGACGGAAGGTCCGAAGATCAGGCACTTGACGTAGGCCAGGGGGGAGTTCGTTCCAGAGCGTCGGTGCTCCCACAGAGAAGGCCCTACCCCTGGGAGCCGCCAGCCGACATTGTTTGGCGGACGGCACCCTGAGAAGGCCCTCTCTGTGAGAGCGTACGGGTCGATGGGAGGCATACGGTAACAGCAGGCGGTCTCGTAAGTACCGGGTCCTAAGCCATGGGCGCTTTAAAGGTGGTAACCAGATCTTGAAGCGCACCGAAGACCACAGGAAGCCAGTGCAAACTACGGAGCAGTGGTGTTACGTGGGAGCCTCGGCGGCTCCCATTACCACTCGCAGCTGCATTCTGGACTAACTGCAGCCTCCGGGTGCACCTCAAGGGCAGCCCCATGTAGAGAGCATTGCAATAATCCAGCGAGATGTAACCAGGCGTGGTGACCGTGCATAAGGCATCCCGGTCAAGGAAGGGGCGCAACTGGCGAACCAAGCGGACTTGGTAAAAGCCCTCCTGGTGACGGCCGCCAGGTGTTCCTCAAAGGACAGCCGCCATCCAGGAGGACGCCCAAGTTGCGAACCACCTCCTTTGGGGCCACTAACTGCTTCAACAGTCAGCTGCGGGTGCAGCTGACTGTACCGGGTGCCGGAATCCACAGCCACTCCGTCTTGGAGGATTGAGCTTGAGTCTGTTTCTCCCCATCCAGACCCGTACGGCTTCCAGGCACCGGGACAGCACTTCGACCGCTTCATTGGGGTGGTCCGGGGTGGAAAAGTACAGCTGAGTGTCATCAGCGTACAGATGATAACTCACCCTGAAACCAGTGATGACCTCGCCCAGCGGCTTCATGTAGATGTTGAACAGGGTAGGCGAGAGAATCGACCCCTGGGGTACCCCACAAGTGAGGCTCCTCGAGGACGACCTCTGCCCCCCTGTCAACACCGACTGCGACCGGTCAGAGAGATAGGAGGAGAACCACCGATAAACGGTGCCTCCCACTCCCAATCCCTCCAACCGGCGCAGCAGGATACCATGGTCGATGGTATCAAAAGCCGCTGAAAGATCTAATAGGACCAAGGCAGAGGAACAGCCCCTGTCCCTGGCCCTCCAGAGGTCATCCACCAACGCGACCAAAGCCGTCTCCGTGCTATAACCGGGTCGGAAGCCGGACTGGAACGGGTCTAGATAGATTTCTGTTGAATTAATTCATTTAGATTTTTTACATGGCTACAGATGCTTGAATTTGACCATTTTCTCCCTTCTCACACACACACACATCTTTCTTTCCAAGTTTTTTTTATCTGAATAAAAGCTGAAAAATAAAATCTTATTTACAGTTAGGTTGCAACCAACCGAGGCAACATTTATTATTTCTCAGGAAATATTTCCAAACTATTAATCCACACAGTTTCAATGTGTATATTACTGCTTGTTGAACATATAATATTTCTTCACTGCATATAAGCAATGCTTGAAGTGTTAAATGTTTACCTATGAGGTTTGCTCTTATTCTCTACTGCTGGAACCGGTGATACTTTTTGATTAATTCTAAAGAACTGCAACGATTTCACAGCAAGGC
This sequence comes from Ahaetulla prasina, assembly GCF_028640845.1. Classification (NCBI taxonomy): domain Eukaryota; kingdom Metazoa; phylum Chordata; class Lepidosauria; order Squamata; family Colubridae; genus Ahaetulla; species Ahaetulla prasina. The sequence goes on from NC_080540.1 coordinate 106,041,205, forward strand.
TCAGGCTATAATTTTAATACTGTAACATCCTCTTAGGGAAATGTGCTATTGTACGCAGTGGAATTTACATCTGAGTAAGCATACATATTATTATCCTTGTGGTTCGACTCCAATACCATTTACTTAGATGGACATCTTGCCTTCCTACTACACAGCTTAAGAATCTATTACAATAATACGTACGCTCACCTCTCAGTAGCTCTTACTAATCAATAAAACTAGAATATAGATATGAAATCCTATAGGTAGAATACTTTCTTTGTGATCATAAGAATACATACTTAACGAAAACAATTTATTGCTCCCTTTAAAAATTCAGTTCATAAACAGAACACCACTTGTTAAATTAAATCTCTGAAAGACCTTTTTTTTTAAAATTATATATGTTTAATGAATGACTACTTTCAGTATGGGACTCTCCACTAGAGTTTCAAAGCTTGTCTATTTTATGTTTGGAATAAGAGAATTGTTGCTGGAAGTTTACTTCAGATGGAATATGAAGATCATAGAGAAATAATTACTTTATCATCACTTAAGGTTTGTTCAGTTTCTATAAATTGTCCATATATATTGAAAGAATACAGAGTAGGACCTCCAGAGTAGAATACACATTTACCAGGCAAACTAGAATTATACTAGCAGTTAAAGTAACACTAGGATGTAATGTTAAACTACGCAAACTTTCCTTCACAATAAATAATGCACAACTTTGGTAGAAGATATTCCTACTACTAAACCCAGAGTTTATGTTCATTAAAATCCAGTTTTAGTTTTTCTAACAGCCCAAAATCCACAGATTCTTTCAACCATGCAACTGTACTTTGGGATTTTTGTGTTTTCCTTAGACAATTGGAAAACACAAAAAATACTGTGAAAAAGCATTTCACAATCATGCCCATCACATTGTATACTGTGCTGCATTCTCCAACCTTCCAATTGTGGTAATAATTATCCAAATCCAAATGAGTTCTGTAGGACACCCATTCTGAATTAAAAACAGATGCCTATCCTGGACGAACAGCTTTTAGGTGACCTTGGAAATCATAACAAGATTACTTGGAAATAACTAGTTTTCCATTGTGTGTCCCCCATTTCAGTCTTAAGACAAAAACTGAAGTACAGAAGTGTTATGAAATACTTTCCTCGATAACATTTAGGTATGTACCAGAAAGCTTGAAAATACATGCTGGAATCTTTTTGGAATTTTATGACATATGCCCTTTACTGCTTAGAAGCCATGTTAACATTCTGCAACTGCCAAGAGTTTATATAAATTCTAATCTTACTCTAGAAATCATGCAAATAGTATTACAGAAATGCAATATATTAAACCACACACGTATAACTGTTATTTATATAGCATCTTTCCTTACAACAATACTAAACACATGCTTACCTTTTTCTTCATTAAAAACAACAATATCTCTAAATGTGAACTTGTAGGAAGGAATGAGATGCAGTCAATTTGGCAGAACAAGTCTCCAAAGTGCAATCATAATTTCAATGTTATGTTTCTTGATTTTTATGAAAAAATATATACTAACAGCACAATATTAGGAACTGGAGTTACATAAAGAAGACAGAAGAAAGTAAAGTTCTGGTTAATGCTAATAATTTTTTTCCAACACATCCAACATTTCTACCATTATTAGCAATATAAAATGTTTGCTATTCCTATTCTGATATCTAGCTTTGGAATCCTACTAATAAAATTTCCTCCGGTTAGCTATAGTCCAAGGACTATACTTGGTTTAGGAGTATTTTTAAGATGAGAGAAACAGATTACTAGACATTTAACTCATATAGTTATTATTTTAACATCCTATCCATCTTGTCTAGTTATATGCTTCTATTTCTTGCTACTAACCACTGGTCATCTCAGGAGACTAACAGTAAAAGAAGAATGAAACTGAATTGTTGGGAGTACTTTGAATCACGAACAGGCAAGGCACATGTCAGAAAGTCAGCAAAAGGTCAAAGGATTACTCTATAATAACTCATATATGTAGTTGGCTATCTTCTTCATTCATTCATTTATATCTATATCTATAGCATTAACTGTCACTATCACAAATAACTACTCATTACTCTAAAATGGCAGTGGTCTTATTTACCTTCAGACATGTTAACTGACACTGTAACTGGAAAAAATCAACAGTATCCAAACTGAGCCAAATAACTTTTTCAAATATTAGGAACCTACTTTCAATCTTTCACTGCTTGGAAATAGCAAACTTGAGAAATTATAATACATGCTGAAAAGGCCACCAACACTATAATTAGATACACTAGCTGTAATGATTATAACTTTGTCCCTGCAGCAGTTAAATTATTTAGAGCCAAGGTACTAAGCCTTCTGCTGTATGGCACACAACCCTTTGCCTGCAAAGATGTAAATCAAATTTTTTAAGAACTATGCTTCACTTGTCTCAATCTGTGCCAAACTATTTTATATGGTTGGAAATGGATTGTGGTTGTGAGAATAGAATAGAATAGAATTCTTTATCGGCCAAGTGTGATTGGACACATAAGGAATTTGTCTTGGTGCATATGCTCTCGGAGTACATAAAAGAAAAGATACATTTGTCAAGAATCATAAGGTACAACACTTAATGATAGTCATAGGGAAACAGTGAGGAGGCCCATATGAGAACTGGACATTTGAAATATAGGTTAGAACAACTTTTTCTGAGGTCAGACACTAGCCCATGCAATCCTTGCTGATAAATTAATCTCTGGGAAAAATAGTACAATCTTTGATTTATCCTACTAGCCTTTCACACCAATTCCTAATAATGATTGGCCAGAGAAAGATATCTTAAAGGTCAGAGTCATGATTTGGACTTAAAGAACATATTCAAAGTTTCAAACAATTGTTACAAGGGTTTCTGTAACAGACCTTTCACTATTTGGAATTTTCTAACATCCCCTCTATCTTGTACAGAAGGGCATTCATACTAGGAAGATTTATCTTCAAGGATGTTGGCGGGAAAGTTCAGTAACATCACATTATTATTAAGATAATAAGATAGTTTTGTACGATATGTGGTGGTCAGAGTTATATTTCTTATCCTTATGTGTAAGTTGGCATGAAATGGAGCTTCTACTAGCAGACTGGTCTATCTAAATTTCTTTGAAAGTTATTAAATTGTGTTCAATTGTGACTGCTGTGAGAAGATACTAGTTTTAATTTATCTTCAGATTGGGTCAATAATAAAGTCAATATTTAGTGTTTACTACCACTACCATTGTAATATATTAATTCTTCATTGTAATTATTATTTTTAATGTATAATGTAGTTTTTTGTTTCTGTAAACTAATAAATAGCTTTCTTTTTTAATTCTGCACAGTTAAGAGAAGGCCTTAATGATAATAATAATTGCCAAAGGAAATAATAGTTTTAACATAGGTTTTAAAAAAGTTTATCAACAAACATTGCAATAGAAAAAATTGAGCAACCACAAAACCATTGAATCTGTTCAGAATAGAAAAGTAATATAAACCATGCTGGCCTATATCACTGTAATAGCAGATTGGAGAAAACCACATGAAATTCATTCAACAGTGAAGTGTGAACACACTTCAGGTCTTAGTCACACAAATAACATGACAGGAATTTTTTTGGCCAAGCTATCAATTTATACCTGTTGATTTATGTCTGGCTTAAATTTAATATGCAAAAAGAACAATTATATGGTAGGTTTTAGCTGATACTCCTTTTGTAACATAGGAAACCACATAATGGCATCATCAGCCTTTAGATCCCACTGCAATTGAAGAATAGTTTACAACACAGAGATGCACCAACTCTCATGTCTTTGGTCAACTAAACTGCCAAACAACTCCACATAAGAAATCCATCTGAATTCAGATCTATCATGGAAAAAACTGCATAAAGGACAAAATGACAACCCAATGTCTTTTCTTGTATGTCAAATTCTTGCCAACATACTTAGTATATATATATTATGATACACAGCTAACTATAATACTTTCAAAATTTATTGTATTTAGTAGATTTAACTGCAGTCTCAAGATAAAAATTGAGATTGAGGATCTCCATTAAGTGGTGAATTAATAAACACTAACAATTTCTTATAATTCAGAGCCCTAAAAAACCAAATGTCTAAGATAAAACTCTAAAGTGCAAGATCTGCTTGTAATAATTTGCAAGAACCTGTAAATTGATCTAGCACTGCAAGTGAAATTAGAGAAGTGACCTAGTAGGATAGTAATCGTAGTCTCAACCTCAATAGATTTGTTTTTGAACTAGTGTTGTAGTGGCAATGCATTTCTAACTTCAACACAGTGCTACTTCTCTTGAAATGGTTAGTGAGATTAGGCATTCATCACAAATGGATATTACTGAAACGCAGAGAATTTAGACAAAGCAGAGAATTTAGATAAAATTTTGAGAATGTGATATTTTTGCCGGTACATTACACTACGTTATTTCATTTTAAAAAATAGAAAAACTACTGTACTCTCTGGTTTGTGCCATTGTGATACGCAAGTATCTACCTAAATACTTTACAGTATTTAAATAAAAATAGGGATGGAAACCCTCTAAAATATATTACTGGGTAACCAATATTCAATGAATTGGGATTTACGTCTGAGAATCACATTATCAACTAAATATAAAATCTCTCTTCAGTAATTATGTTTTACCTTAAACCCTGCATATAATTCGCACAGATTGGGCAATCCATAAAATGCAAATAGTATATTAGATGATATTTATTTCAAAATACAAAATGATGCCCAACAGAAGTGGAATATAGACATAAGATCCTGATAATTAAATCCAGGCCAAAAAGGATCCATAATCCCACTGTGATCATTGTGCAAAATATCATAGTCTTTTAATATAATGATGCCCTCTATTAAAAAAAAAATCCTTAACCATTCATTGGGCTATAAAATGAAGATAAAAGCAAAAAAAAAAAAAAAATCCACATCTAAGACTATTTCTTCTATGACCTTCCATTGCCTCATAATACCTAACCAGCATGGCAGTTTCTTAACAATGGATGACAATACTCAGACATGGTGAATTATCTAGGCCCATCTGAATGGCAACTTTCACTTTATTAGATTTGAGACTAGTTAAGCCTGTGATATTTTACTATTCTGATTATGATAACTTAAGCAGACCCTTAGACTTCGGTAGTAGATGTTCTATAGCTATATGCCATACGATTAAGTAGAACAGCAGCCACTGTTTTATTGGAAACCACAAGGGGCATAACCCTTAAGTGGGTGGTAAATGCTCTCCAGGTGGCAGAAGAGGAGACAATCCTAAAAGGGGAGGGGGAGGGAAAAAAACCTATCCTCCTTGCCTGATATACAATACAATTGTACGCAAAGTTACAAACAAGGCAAAAACATTAGCTGCAGCACCCAGCAACTTATGAGTGCAGTCTGTTTTAAGGGAAAGAAATATTCTAACTTAAAGACTTCCATTCTCTGGCACAATTAGATGCTTTTTGTATTCTGGAGTTTCAGAGGGGGGGGGGGGAGTTTTAAGAAACACCACCTTTACAACAGACTCTTTCCTATGTTAAAGGAGAAGCCATTGAACCATAGGTGGGAACACTGATGACTCTTTCTTAAGGCAATGCTCATCCCCAATTTCTACCTGTCATCAGGTCAGGAAATTGGCAATCCGAAGTTATCAATAATGGCCATTGTATTTCTTAAAATAATAATAATAATAATAATAATAATAATAATAATAATAATAATAATAATAATAATAATAATAATAATAGGAGGAGGAGGAGGAGAAGGAGAAGAAGAAGAAGAAGAAGAAGCTGCTCCTACAGTTAACGTTCTTTGGAAGAGAAAGGATTCACGGTTTTATTAATGTCCCTTTTTTTTCCTTCTTAAAGAAAGAGGGTGAGATTAAGGGAGAGAGGCAGAGGCCACCTTGGGCAGACGAAGAGCAATTCTCTCCCCATCCCTGGAGTGGGTGAGAAGGCAGGCAGGGGGGACACTTTTCCACTCAGTCCCACCTTTTCTTTCAGGTCAGGGGCCTTTTGCCCTAGCCCGGCCTGGGTCCCTGGAGGTCCCTGACTCCCTCTTGGAGAGCGCCCGCTAAGCCTTTTAGTTGAGGAAAGTTGGAAGAAGGAGGAAGAAGAAGAGGAGAAGGAGGAGGGGGACCACTTCCAGGAAGCGGGGCGCTCTCTTCGGGCGGAGGAAGAAGACAGGACAGACGGGCAAGTCTCCCAAGAGCGGGGACCGCCGAAAGAAGAAAAAAGAAAAAAAAAAAGGAGAAGAGGAGGCGGCGGCGGCGAGGGCCCCTCCCGGCTTCCCTCCTCATTGTGAGAAGCAGCTGCCTCTGCTCGCCTCTCTTCCCCGCCTCGGCCAAGAACAGCCCAGCCCCTCCGCCGCTCTCACCTCCGGTGCCGTCCGAGTTCTCATTGAGGCTGCCCGAAGAATCGTGGTGAGAGCCCACACACCCGCCCATGGGGCCCGGCCGTCCCGGCCCGGAGACCCCCCCGCCCCTCCTCCGCCTCCTCCTCCTCCGCCTGCTCGCCGCCCGAGCTTCTCCGTCGTTGTCGTCGTTGCCACCGGTCGGGCAGGCGCGCTGGCTGCGGAGCCGACGCCCCCTCCTCGTTGCGCTCGGCCCGGCCCCGCCTCAGCGCCCGCCTCCCCCTCCCCTCCCCTCCCCTCCCCACTTCCCCACCAGCGCAGGCCGGGAGCGCGGCAGCTTCTCCGCCGAGCCAATCAGGCCCTCCTCCGCGCCGCTCCGGCAGCCGCTCTCATCCAGGCAGCGCGAGGGCCTTTCCCGGCTCCCCGGCCGCCCCTACGCAGGCTCCTTCTGGCGGGAGGGCCTCCCTTTCTGCTCTGCTTCCCGACAGAGAGAGAGAGAGAGAGAGAGAGACCCTGCGGCGGGGGCTGCGCGCAAAAGCTCAAGGCTGCCCCTCTCGCCCGACGCGGGGCGCCTTCTGAGGGTCTTGTCAGAGCGGGAGCCCCAAGTGTCTTTCCAAGCCCGGGCCCCTTTTCTCCGCTTCTCCCCTTGAAAACGAGAGACTACCGATCCGAGAACAGCGGGGCGAATTCCTGAGCCCTACCTATTTCCCCACCCACCCCCACAGACGCAGCTACCTGCTATGGTGGCTCCCCGTTGTCGTCGCCACACCGCAACAGGGAAAAAAAGATCCCACAGCCGCATCCTTCTTTCCTCTCTCCTCGTCTGTACTGCCCGGAGTTCATTGCAGCGGATCTCAAATGTGCGAGATTTCCCATCTATTCCGACTCCTCCTTTTAGGCATTTTTTCTTCTTCGTAAAACAGAATTATTTATGGAGAGCACCGAGGATTCCAGGGTTCAATCCTGGGCTTCCTATGTTCTTTTCTATCACAATCATTTGCCCAAGTAATTTTTTTTTACCGGAGGGGATGCAGATACCTATTTAAAAACAGGACAAGATTTACACACACACATACTAAAATGGGTGTCTGAATTCAGCAGGGATATTTATAGGTTTAAATCCCTGACTTTAGATGGACAGTTGCACGTCAGCCCAAAGTACAAAAAATATATATGGAAAGGTAGGCTATAAATAAGTATTCACATTTTTTGTTCATCTTTTACTCCACTTGGAGCATGCTTGAATGGCATCTTTTCCACCCTGCAGTTATTCCAAACCATTTTGAAGCCAGCTGGCTTCAAAATGCTCTGAATATCTCCCTCTATCAAGTCTCTGAATAATGACAAACTAGAAGCTAGTGTGAGTCAAATCTCTGCTTTGGAGGAGAAGAGAGTGCAAAAATTAGCATTCCGGATGCGAAGAAGAAAGTGTAACCAGAGGAGACTGCAAAAATTGGCATTCAGTGAATGCTGTGCCATCTGAACTGGTGTACATCCTCAGATAACAATAATGTCCTGAGTTTCATTTCCTAAAAGTAAAAAATTCTAGTGCTCTGACCTCCCTAAATTATGGGTCCAGGCCAAATGCAGAGCTTTCAGGATCTCAAGACGAACCTGCTAAACAGGTTCTCCCTAAGGCAAAAGTGTTCAGGCACCAAGCTCCACTATCCAAGTCCAGAGAAGATAAGATAAAATAAGGTTCTACATTTAGGCAAAAAAACCCAAAATGCACAGGTACCGTATATGTGGTACCTTACTCAATAGTAGTAACTGTGAGAGGGATCTTGGAGTCCTAGTGGACAACCATTTAGATATGAGCCAGCAGTGTGCATCAGTTGCCAACAAAGCCAACATAGTTCTGGGCTGCATAAACAGAGGGATCGAATCAAGATCACGTGAAGTGTTAATACCACTTTATAATGTCTTGGTAAGGCCACACTTGGAATATTGCATTCAATTTTGGTCGCCACGATGTAAAAAAGATGTTGAGACTCTAGAAAGAGTGCAGAGAAGAGCAACAAAGATGATTAGGGGTCTGGAGGCTAAAATATATGAAGAACGGTTGCAGGAACTTGGTGTGTCTAGTTTAATGAAAAGAAGGACTAGGGGAAACATGATAGCAGTGTTCCAATATCTCAGGGGTTGCCACAAAGAAGAGGGAGTCAAACTATTCTCCAAAGCACCTGAGGGTAGAACAAGAAGCAATGGGTGGAAACGAATCAAGAAGAGAAGCAACTTAGAACTAAGGAGAAATTTCCTGACAGAACAATCAATAAGTGGAATGACTTGCCTGCAGAAGTTGTGAATGCACCAACACTGGAAATTTTTAAGAAAATGTTGGATAGCCATTTGTCTGAAATGGTGTAGGGTTTCCTGCCTCGGCAGGGGGTTGGACTAGAAGACCTCCAAGATCCTTTCCAACTCTGTTATTATGTTATGTTAAGAAAGAGGGCTATATAGCTGCCTTCTTCCTACTGGAGAAACAGGCTTTACCTCCAAAACTTCCTAGCATAACTCTATTTGCATAGATCTCTTTGCCTCATTTCCACATATGTCTGTGATTTTTCTAATCCTTTCTGCAGCTTCTCTACTAACTATTGGAGCCCTGCAGGTAGAACCTGTTTTGTTAAAGATGCAAGGTAAAGTGATTCTAAGACATCTACATATCCTACCTCCTTGTCTTTACTCTTGGTATAGCCTTGTGTGCATTTGAGATGCGATGTAATAGATAAAAGGAATAACCTTGAGTAACAAAATGAAAGTCTGCAACAGGCAAGTCTGGAGCAAGACTGTAACTGCAAGATTCTGTTACTATAGCCTTACAATAAAAGTAGAATTAGTTTGGGTGTCTTTGGCTTCCAAGTTTGATGTACCTTGGAAGGATGATACGCCTCAGAAACACCTTGATACTATAATATAATATAACAATAGAGTTGGAAGGGACCTTGGAGGCCTTCTAGTCCAACTAGACTGTTTTATTGAATTTTAAAAAAAGCTCCTGATATACTATATATACAATATACTATATTATATACAATATAAACAACATACTAGCAATAGTAGCATTAGCACTTAGGCTTGTATACCATTTCAAAGTGCTTTACAGCACTAAGCTGTTTACATAGGGTCAGCATATTGCCCCCAACAATCTGGATCCTCATTTTTACTGACCTCAGAAGGATGGGAGGCTGAATCAACCTGTCAGGATCGAACTCCTGGCCATGGGCAGAGTCAGCCTGCAATACTGCACTCTAACCACTGTGCCACCATTGCTTCCTAGTGGTTCTGCACACCACCATTTCTTTCAGAACCTTTAATGTGGTTGCAGGTGGCCAGAGAGGGATAAGAAGACTCAAGGAATGGAAAGCAAAGCTTTTGAGTGGGAAGGAGAAAAGGATTAAGTTTCTGTAGTCTAGCAATTGGTTGACAGGGCAAGACATTCTTTCAATCAGCAAATCATCCTCAAGTTCCACCAGCCTTTGCAGAAAAAACTTCTGCTTGTTCCAGTTTCAGATGAGTGGCACATAGCCAGAGAAAAGCTAATTAAACTCTTCAAACTAGCCAACACCATCTGATTAGGCAACTCCAGAGCCGACTTTGCACTGGCAAAAACTCATTATGCAGCAATGCCTCCATGCAAAACCAGACACCGTCTCCCCCACCCCTTTTTGTTGCATGATTTTACTTAATTTGTCCCTAGCCAGGAGTGAACAGTCAAGTGCACTGGCATAAAAATATATTGTTTCCTTCTTTAAGGTGAATTCTCCTATTATAGGTTCAACGATGTCTAAAATCTGTAATGGTTTTTGTACCTGTGACCTTGGAGATAAAGTCAGGGGCTGTATTATGAGTGTAAACAGAAGTCTTCCTTCCTTCCTTCCTTCCTTCCTTCCTTCCTTCCTTCCTTCCTTCCTTCCTTCCTTCCTTCCTTCCTTCCTCCCTCCCTCCCTCCCTCCCTCCCCCACCCCTGCTTAACTCCAAGCCTATTCTGGAAGTATGGGCAAGTCACTTTTCTCATCAGCTAGCCTCCAGTGTAGTCATTCAACTATGTGTCTTCTTTGTTAACACCATGTTTCCTGAGTTTCTTTCAGACCCATTATCCCACCCACTATATTTTTGAAACCATATTCTCCCCAACAAAGCAGAAAAAAAAGACTCTCTTATCTGCTATTTTATCTGAAGACGAAGAGGGGACATATTAGCATAATTTTGCATTAACAGTGCTTTGAAATGGCATCTGAGAAAGCCATTATAGTATCTTTTAGCTGTAGCAGCCCCATTTTGATTTAGTGCAATATCTGGAAAATAGTAAGAAATGTCATATTAGGAATTTGTTGCTTCTTTGCCAGTTTCTTTGTTATTTCTCCTTCCATCTCCACCCACCAAAGGAGACCAGCATCAAGTCAGTTTCAACTATTATATTATAGTACTTCAATCATTGCACATTAGTGGGGCAGGCTGCCTCTATTTCAGCCTTGGTGTCTTCTCTGCTTTTAAAATTCCATTACAGATAGTTCTTAACAACCATGTAACTGTTCCAAGTTACGATGATACTGAAAAATTTGACTTGTGACTGCTCCTTGCAGTTATGACCATTACAGTGTCCCTGCAGCCATGTAATTGTGATTTGAGCATTTGGCAACCATTACAGATTAATGATGGTTGCCGTGTCCCACCATCCTGTAATTATCACTTGTAACTCCAGATGATTTCCAGCAAGCAAAGTCAATGGAGAAGCTGGTCGGAAGTTGCAAGTCAACAGTCACATGATTTCTTGCTTAATGATCGTGGGTGACTCACTTAACAACCGGGACTGCTGGAACTGTCATTGCTAAGTGGGGTGGTAACGTTGTTTCACTTAACTACTGCTTCATCTCGCAACATCATTGTCATAATAATAATTGGGGTCATTAAGCAAGGACTACCTCTGTTTTGGTTAGGAGATGCCAAAGGAGAAATATTAGAAGATGCTGACAAATCAGAATAGAGAATCCCAGAGAGAATTAGGTCAGATTTCATGCAGCATTGTCCCCTCAATGTTTTCCACATTGACTGATTACATTTATTCATTCATTCATTTATTCAAAGCATTTTTATAGCCTGCTGTTACTTGAAGTAGAGCAAGGAAGGAATCATGTGGATCAGCCATGGATGCAGCAAAATGTAAGGTGTTATTGTTTTGTGTTGTCTCAAGTTGGCTAGATAGGACTTCAACTCAACAGATGAATGGGGAAAATCCATAAAATCATTGCTTTGGAAGGGGACATTTAAGCCATTGAATCCATTGTATGGGGTTTAGTCTGCATTATTATACAGTTTGAACACAACCAGTGAAAGGAAATTTATCACCTCCCTTGGGGTCAAACGTTTGCAATCAGAATCTACCTTCCTTTAACTTTAAATGCACCATTCTGTATTGTACCCTCTGAAATGATAAGAGAACAGGTCTTGACCTACTGTCTGTGACATTCTTTCAGATACTAGAAAAGTGCTTATTATATTCCTTCCCTTATCTTTTCTGAAGATTCAATTTCCAAATCCGTCCATTTTTCTTCACAGGTCTTAGTTTTTAGATCCCTGACATACCCATTGCTGTTTCTGGCATCTCTTCTAATTGCACTGAATCAGTGTGAAAACATGATGCCCAGAGCTGGATGCAGTATTTGAAGTGGGGTCAGAAGATGATGATAACAACAGCAATAATAATATTACATTTATAAAGGCAGAATGTAGTGTAATTTGGAAATGATGATGCAGGTAAAATTGTCTTGTTTGTCTTGAAAGCTGCCTCATTATATGAGAACATTGCTTAAATGCTCAAATTGCTTTTAATATGTTTATTTCTTTATTTGTTGTCTACACCAAGACAGTTTACTCTCTCTTGTTCCTTATATTTCTGTCTTCTGAGTGAAGGACTTTGCATTTTTGTTTGTACTGCCTCATTAATAACTGTAGAACTGGGTTCAGAGACCAAAAACTTGAAAAAATAAGGAATGGTATTTGAAACTACATGTGTACATAATGTCCATATTATACAGAAAGTAAGTATATTGGATTCAGTTTTGTTCAACTATTGGAGTAATATACTTAATGAATTTTTATCAAGCTCATATGTTAGCATGTTATGTTATATGTTAAGATTTCTGACAAAACTGAAGGCATAAACTTAACCACTCTGTGGAAACTGGGCAGCAAGCTATTTAGATTGTCTTTGCATCTGGCTTCTGATATTTTAAGTGGAAGATGTTTTATAAGCAGAAGGTAACAGTTACAAGATAAAAAAAGCAGCCAACACTTTAGAAACCACAAAATGAATTGAATTGGCTGCAAGTGATGAAAATTAAAATACATAACATTTCTTAGGTTTATGAGTTAGAATCAAGATGTGATCTGGATATCCAATATACAGGAATACGTCTCCTGGTCCACTATGGTATGCATGCATATTATTGATTATTATTATCATTATTGATAAAATATATGAAAGAGGCATTATTACTCAGGTGCAGTAAGTTTATATTGCTATGTGTTTCCTTGGGAATTGCTTACCACCGTGGGAATTGAAGCATCAATGATAACTATGTAAATTTTAATGGAGAGACAGTTTGGTATATTGAATAAGGCATCAGGCTAGAAGCCAGGAGACTGTGAGTTCTAGTACTCCTCCCTTAGGCACAAAGTCAGCTGGGTGACCTTGAGTGAATGAATGAATGAATGGAAGAAAAAAAATATACTAGGGTCATGAACATTTCCAGAGCAATGTAATGAGCTGTTTTATATCAATGGAGTATGGAAAGTATGGAAAGCCAATGAGAAAAAATGAGAGGAACAGTGTACAGTATAAATGTAGCTTTGGTGGGTGGGTGAATGTCAACTGTATTGATTTTCAGCAAACATCTACTGTACCTCTGCATTCTCATCTTCATCTGACTCCTGGACTGAAACCAAGACATTATACTATAGCAGCAAGAGGAACACAAGTTAATGCTGAGATAAAATGCAATTCATTATCTGCTGCATTCATATATTCAAAAGCTAACTGAAGAGCAGTAGATCAAAAAAGTATCAGCAATATCTGATGGCCATGTTGAGTCTTCCTCTTACCCATAATCTAAGGTGAAGATATGATTTCTAGCAGAAAAATCCCATGATAAATAAATCTTAGGCTGAAATATCTAAATCTTAATTTGATTTAGTACGACTAGTGAGGAGTTAATGTCATAGAATAATGGTCAAAATTGTTGTTCTGATAAAGATATTATCCAACTACAGAATTAGTTTTTCCATTGTGGATCAGCATGGCTAATCTTGTTCTAATTTGCTTTTAATGTTCCTGAAGTACCAGCAGTTTTCCTTCTTCCCCCTCTTTTCTACATCCTGAAAAATTCTGCATGCTTTCCTGTGCAGCCATGTAATAAGCATTAAGGTTACAACAGTTATTGTAACCCATTACGTTTCATGACTTCAATCATCTTAGCTGCTTGAATAGCCGCTTTCATGACATTTTGAAAAGCAATCTCAGCAGACCTATGGTATGTTCACCAAATATTGAAACATTGAAAAAAAACCATCCTACTAAAGCCAAATTTCTCCTCTCTCTCTCTCTCTCTCTCATCTATCTATCTATCTATCTATCTATCTATCTATCTATCTATCTATCTATCTATCTATCTATCTTATTCTTTCATTCATTTTGCAAATAGCTCAAGGCAGCAAATTTATCCAACATAGCCTCCTCCTATTTTTCCCACAATAACCCAGTGAGGTGAGTTGGGCTGAAAGAGAGTGGCTGGCCCCAAAACACCACCTGGCTTTCATGGCTAAGGTGGGACTAGAATTCACGGTCATCCCATTTCTTACCTTAACCAAACTATTATTGTCTCTTCCTGTGTATCACCCCTGAAAGTCCTTGGTTTTCTGAAGAGCTTCAGAAGATAAGACAGCCGCAGAGATACCACGAGCCAGGGGTGAAATCTAAAAATTTTCCCTACCGGTTCTGTGGGCGTGGCTTAATTGGTGGGCGTGGCTTTGGTGGTCAGATGATGGGCGTGGCCAATAACAATAAATAATAAAAATAATAAATAAGGTATACAAAACAATAAGAGGTACCAAAAACCAACTTTCACACTTTACACACAAACAATACAACACAACTGACTCACACACAATGTAAAAGCAGCTGCACTTCGCCCAAAATGGTCCCTGCAACAAGCAGGAACCTCACACTTTCACACTTTACACATATACAACACAACTGACACACACACACACAATGCCACATACAGCTTTGTGAGATTTAGTGTGTTTGTATAGAATGAAACACTACAGAAACACACCAAATCTCAGAAAGCTGCACAAATATTTTATTTTATTATTTTTATTTATTTTTTTAGATAAGGGGTCTCCAACCTTAGTAACTTAGATTGTGGACTTCAACTCCCAGAGTTCCTCATTCAGCAAAGCAGGAAGTCAAAGCAGGCTGTAATCAGTAGCTGAAGAAAAACACATGCTGTGCCCGAAAGGAGCAGTAATTATAGGTAAGTGAGGAGGGGGAATTGGCTGGGCGCTCTTGTAAGTGGGGGCTGTTAAAAAGTGAGTTTAAAAGCCTGTGAGGATCAGGAAACTCCTCTGGGATCGCCAGAGGAGGCTTTTAAAACCTCTTTTTTTTTTCCCCCTTTAGCTGAAGAGGTTTTTTTTAAAAAAAAACCTTTAAAGTGTTCTGATGATCTCTGCTCAGCCCCGCGATCATCAGAGGTTTTTTTTTTTACTTTTCAAGGCATGTTTCGGCTGAAGAAAAACTGCTTTAAACAGTAAAAAACAACAACAACAACCTCTGCTGTTGGTGCGGCTCAGCAGGGGCGGGGCGGGGCCAGGGATTTTTGCTACTGGTCCTCCGAACCAGCCGCCACCATCGCTACCGGATCACACGAGCCGGTCCGAACCGGGACCATTTCACTCCTGCCTGGAGCACTGTTGGAGGAAGGTGAAGGAAGTCAACAGGACACCTGTAAAAGCCCCATCCTTTTTCCTCTCCATCCTGAATAATGCCCCTGGGTCCATATGGTGCCCAAAAACATGCAGGATGGGGAAGGTTTCAAGGGGAGGCTGAACTGTGCTACTCTCCAACAGTACAAAGCCTTGAATTTTCTTTTACTCCTGTGTTTCAAAAGATCAGCCAAAGAAGTCTTGAAAGGTATCACAGGTGTTGTTTGAGTGTGATGTTATGCCTGCAGGCATCATGTCGTTGCTGCCATCTTCCCAATGAACCAACTTTCTTTTAACACTGATTCAGAGGAAAGGACAAGGTAACAATCTGTAATGATTGCCAAAATTAAAATTAAAAATTTCCAGCTGCCCTCTCTACCATTCCCTACCATGTTTTCCTGAAAATAAGACCCTGTCTTATATTTTTTTGAACCCCAAAATAAGCGCTTGGCCTTATTTTCGGGGAGGTCTTATTATTTTGGGGCGCGTGGAGCAAGACAGGGCTTCTCTTGCCATCTTACCTAATTTCCAGCTCTGTCTCCCTAACCCTAACCTGAGGAAATGGCGGGGACTGGCTGTGCATGCGTTTAAATATTTTCAGGGAGGGCTTATTTTTGGGGAAACAGGGTATTTCTACCACCTTAATATGTGAAGCTTTATAAACCAGAATTCTCATTACAAATTATGTAGTAGATTACTACATAAGAGAAGGGACTTGCTTTGGAAAAGTAATCTTCAACCAAGTCCTTTTAGAATAACACCATGCTTGTGATGACACATCATGCACTCACATTTTCTATTACGGCAGGCAATGTATTATAAAAGACTTGATGGATCAATGTAAATTTACTCGGGTGAAGGACACATCAAATCAATTCTGCCTAAATATGTTGTGACTGTCAGCCTAGATTGCAGTCAAGCTGATACATCCAGTTGTTGTTGTTTTTATTAACTGTCCCAAGTAGAATTGTTCATGGACATGTTTTAGAAGCTTCTCTCCACTTGTACTTCTTTAGCAAAAACAATCCTTGTGCCACAATGCCCAGACAACCTCTTTTTTCTGCAATTTTCTTTATTTTTATTTTTATTGTAATTTTCTTCAATAAGACTTGAAATTTTGGGCTTAGACAACTTAGAACTACGCCACCTTCGGTATGACCTAAGCGTAGCTCATAAAATCATCTGCTACTATATCCTGCCTGTCAATGACTACTTCAGCTTCAACCACAATAACACATGAGCACACAATAGATACAAACTTAAAGTGAACCATTCCAATCTTGATTGCAGAAAATATGGCTTCAGCAACAGAATGGTCAATGCCTGGAATGCACTGCCTGACTCTGTGGTTTCCTCCCCAAACCCCCACAACTTTAACATTAGACTGTCTACTGTTGACTTCACCCCATTCCTAAGAGGTCTGTAAGAAGCATACATAAGAGCACCAGCGTGCCTACCGTCCCTGTTCCCTTTAATTGTATTCATTTTATGTATTCAGTTCATGCTTATATATATTATTTAATACGTACTCAACAAATAAAATAAAATGACATTTTCTTCCTCTCATTCCTATGAGTGAAACATGCTTAAGTTACATTTGCATCTGCCTCCCTCCCTTCCCACCTTTGAGTCAGTGTTGACCCTTGACATCCACCTGAATTGGTCCCTGCAGTTTTCTTGGCAAGATTTTCAGAAGTGGTTTGCCATTGCCTTCTTCCTAGGGATGAGCAAGAGTAACTGCTCCAAAATCACCCATCTAGCTTTGTATGAGACAAGAACTCACAGTCTCCTGGTTCTTAGCCTGCTGCTTTAACCAGTATGGCTCTCTTGTATTAAGCTACTCTATATTAGTGTTAAAATAATAGTTTCGCTCTTATTCCAAAACTGTCCAAGAAGACCCTAAAGGTATGTAATATCTGTAAGGTGTGTTATCCATGTTGTGACCTAGGCCCAAGTAGTTATTACCAGACACAATCAGTCCTAAACAAACATATTTTATTAGAACAGCTGAGAATTACTTCATTCTCAGCTTAGTCCAAATTAAGTCCAAAACAAAGTCCTTCATAAAAAGTCCTTTGGCCTTATCACAGACCTCTGTCTTCTCTGGCACCCTTCCAAAGGATTTTCTTGGCAAGAACCCCATGAAGTTCAGAAACAGATTCCGACAAGAAACAATTGTAGCAACGTTGTTTTCCTACAAAGAACCCAAGAACCGTTGCTGCTCTTTTAAGCCTTATGGGAGGGGGCAACATCTCCTGGCCTTACTCCTGAGTTGTCCTTTTTGCTTTAGCTGTTCTTGCCTTCTGGTAGCTCTTCGCATGCGTGCACTAGGAACAGGATCCTCCTGTTCCTCTGCCTCTCTGCTGTCTGCCTCTGGAGGCTCCAGAGTCCATGCATCGCTCCCAGATGGCCCTGGTCCCATCTCTGCCTCCGATGCAGAGCCCTCGTACGGGCCTTCCCCTGACTCCAGGACTGACCCATTGTGCTCCCCAGCCTCCTCACTGTCTGACTCGTCTGCCAGCTCTGCAGGCTGCTGGCAGACTACAACAATCCATTACCTTGGTTGGAAATAAGCAGAAACAAACAAGACAGTAAAATCAGGATAAGGATCCCCAATGCCTGCAACAAAGTTTCAGAAAAAAAAGCAAAAAAAAAAAAAAGCAAGGCACAGAGCTCACAATCAAGGAACCTGTTGCTAAAATTCACCTCTGGGAACAGCTGATTGGGGGTATTCCGGGAGGCCAATCCATCTGCCAATCGGCTTTTTTCTTATTTTCTTCCCCAAAAACTAAGGTGCGTCTTATACTCCGGTGCGTCTTATATTCTGAAAAATACGGTACTTGTCATTAGCAGTCTTACAGGGACATGCACTGTCTTTCTCCAGCAAAATAAATAAGTATCTGCCTAGCTTAGATGGAAATGCTTTCTTTCTATAATTTTTTCTCTATGGGCAGTTCTGCTTTCTTGGTACCAACATGGACATATTTGCAACTGAATTTAATGACAGGAGACAAATACTTTATTACAATATTGAAATGGCTCTGTAAGTCAAATAAACATTCCTAGAACCAGGTTTGAAGATATTATTAAGGACGCATGAAAGGGCTGCATTGCAAATTAGCAGTCCTGCCAGGCTGGTGCATCTGATTTTTCATACAACTGAGTGAGCCAGCAATGTAACAAACACACACAGAGCTGGTGTCTTGGCACGTGCTTCTCCAGTGCTTCTCTATCTGCGCCTTTGTGGCCACATTTCCTTAGCTTGAGGGAGACAGAATGCAAAGGAGTGTTGTCTGAAAGAACAAAACGAGAGATTCTGCCATTCTTAAAGGAGAATGAATTTATTTTAGCAAGAGTGTTTATTATTGTCCACTTCATCAAATGTAAGAAGATTCCTCTTCAGCAATTGCGCTTATGGAGAATATACATTTGAGCTCTGAACAGATATAAATGTAGGACAGATAGTCCTTGACTTATGACTGGTTGCTTAGTGACCATTTAAAGTTACAATGGACCTACCTGGCAGCTACTTACAATCCAGATTAAAAATTCTGATGGATTTCCCCTCCCCCGTCACATGAACAAATTTTGGGTGCTCAGTACCATGCATTTATGGCCCTTCGTAACATCACACAGTCACATTAGTTCCATTTTTGACAAAACTATGCCCACAGCAAACCCTTGGTTCGCTTAACAACCATAGCAGTTGTTTAATGATCATGGTGATTCTCTTAATGACCACCACCCAAAAAGGTTATAAAATAGCATCAGTCACATGAGTGACCTGTTTTATGACGGTCATGACTTATGACCGTAATGGGCAGGCTCCCATTACAGTTCTAAGTCAAAGACCACAGATTTTTCTTTCTTTCTACCCTAACCTCAAGGTGCATCTTTCTGTGTCTGTGTGTAGAAAGTGAAAAAACAGAGGGAAGCTTTTTGATAGCCAGAACTTGCATTATTAAGCCAGGACTTTTACAGATATTTTCCTCTTGGATTTAATCAGTTGTACCTACTGCAGTCTGGCAAAAGATGCTTTGTCTGTAAGGCTCCATCAAAGTGATGTTTCTGCTTGCTGCAACAGCCCTAGACAACTATCCCATTTGGACATTTCTGCAAGAACACCTTTTCATGCTGGAGTGAGACAAACTGCTGAAATCTAAATTCTGCCCAGGCGGCAGAAATAGATGAACCATGTTGTCTTTTGCACTTGAGTCAGCACTGTAGTGAAAAATAAGAAATGGTGACTTACAGATGGCTTATTTTTAACCCAGAATTTAAAAAAAAAAGGCATTTACCTGCAGACAGAACTAAACCAGAAAGGGGTTTTGAGCATACATCAAGCTTCACTCATTCCCATTGCTTCCATGTGTGCTTCCATGGCAGAACCTTAAAAGAAGTTTGTACAAACTAGCATCTTTATAGAACATCCAAACTCAAGGAACTTTCTCAGAATTCCTAATTATGAAAGTGTTTTAACAAATTCAGCCAAAAGCATTTATAATACCACAGGATTTTGAGGACCGGTAAGAATAAGGAATATGGGACACCATCCAATTCACCATCACCCCTCTGGGTCTATTTATGTGCAAGAGAGCATCTACATATGGATATAGGGAGATTTCACCATGAGGACTCCTAAGGCTTTTAAGAAAAGCTGCCTGATTTTAAAACTCAACTCCTTCTGCATGTCACCTGGAAAGCATTAGAGCAACAACAGAAAGTTGATTAATGTAGCTTGTTTTATAATCTTCAGGCAAGAGTAACTTACACTGAGCATGCGAAAAATAGGAGGCTTAGGGGTTTTTTAATTGGCTGTTTTAATAGATTTTTTAAGGGGAGTTTTAAAGGGGATTTTAAGGGGAAGGAAACCGACGGGCTTGGGTTGGGGGTGGGAGGAAGGGTGGGTGTTGGGGTAACCCGTCGGGGAGTCCAGTTCCTGCACATGCTCGTGGCGGGGTTGGTGGGTCCGAGGTCATGGGGAGTCGGTGTTCCATTGGTGGAGGGTGGTGCTATTTCCACGGTAAGGGGAGGGGCAGATATGGCGGAAGTGGGGCTCATATCGTGTTAGGGGTGCGCTCGATGCTTACAGGCGATCGCGCGCCCGAGCCCTCAAACTTCTCCCGTTCCCGGATGGTCAGGATCCTCAGGGCCCTGGCCTTGGCTGATGTTATGCAATGCACGGTCCGTGGCCAATAAGGCCCCTAATTCACGATCTTATTCAGGGGTGCCGCGGACCTTATGGGCGTTACGGAGACCTGGTTGGGCCCAGAAGGCGTGCCTTGTTCAGATGTGCCCACGGGTTTCCGAGCATTTCATCAGCCGAGGGCCAGGGTAGGGGTGGTGGGGTGGCGGTTGTGATTAGAGAGTCTAGAGCCGAGGAGACCACTGTACCTCAGATTGCGGGTGCGAATCCCTCTTTGTGAGATGGGGTCATAGATGTCAGATGGGCTTGCTGGTCGCGTACCTGGCTCCTTGCTACGTGACAGCTGCCCTGCCCGAGCTCCTGGAGGTGCTTGCTGGGGTGGCAGTTGAGACCCCCAGACTTTTAGTCCTGGGGGACTTTAACTGCCATCGTCCGGCTCGTCATCGACGGTAGCTCGGGAGTTCATGGCTTCCATGACGGCCTTGGACCTGACCCAAGTAGTTGATGGCCCTACTCACGTTGGGGTGGCACTCTGGACTTGATTTTTGTCTCAGGTCAGTGGTTGAGAGATCTGGACTTAAAGGAAATAGTCATTGAACCTTTGTCATGGTCAGATCACTCTCTTCTTCGTCTGGACTTTCTGACCGCCATTCATCACCGCAGGGAGACGGAGCCGACACGTTGGTTCCGTCCCAGGCGCCTGATGGACCGGAGGGGTTCGGACGGAGCTTGGGCCATTTCCTGAGGGTCTGGCACACGGCTCGGCTGAGGAACTTGTTGCGGCCTGGGAGCGGGCGCGGCGGGGCCTTAGACCGGGTCGTGCCTTTGCGACCTCTGACCCGGCGCGGGTCCCAACCAGCCCCTTGGTTCTCCGAGGAGCTGAGAGGATGAAGCGCCGGAGAAGACGCCTAGAGAGTTCCTGGAGGTCTAGCCGTTCAGTAGCTGATCGGACACTAGTGAAGTCCTATACTAGGGCTTACCTAGTGGCAATGAGGGAAGCGAGGCGTACCTCGCCTCCTCCTCATTGCATTGGCAGATAACCGCCCAGCCGCCCTGTTTCAGGTGACCCGCTCCCTCCTACATCAGGGGGAGCGGGATGACCCGTTGCAGGGACGTGCTGAGGAGTTTAACGGGTATCTATACGATAAAATCGTTCAGCTTCGGGATGGTTTGGACCAAGATTGCGTGATACGGGTGAGACGGCTGAGGCGGTCTTGGTGACATTGTATGGGATGAGTTTGACCCTGTCGCCCCCGAGGACATGGACAGGTTGTTGGGGAGGCTGAATGCCACTACATGTTTACTGGACCCGTGCCCCTCCTGGTTGGTGCTGGCCACGCAGGAGGTGACACGAGGCTGGCTCCAGGCGATTACGAGCGCTTCTTTGGTGGAGGAGTCTTTCCGGCCGCCTTGAAAGAGGCGGTGGTGAGGCCCTCCTCAAGAAGCCTTCCTGGACCCGGCTGTTTTAGGTAATTATCGTCCGGTCTCCAACCCGCCGCGAAGGTTGTAGAGAGTATGGTGGCATATCAGTTTCCTTGCACCTGGATGAAACTGTCTATCTAGACCTGCTCCAGTCCGGTTTCCGACCCGGTTACAGCACGGAGACGGCTTTGGTCGCGTTGGTGGATGATCTCTGGAGGGCCAGGGATAGGGGTTGTTCCTCTGCCCTGGTCCTATTAGACCTCTCAGCGGCTTTCGATACCATCGACCATGGTATCCTGCTGCGCCGATTGGAAGGATTGGGAGTGGGAGGCACCGCTTATCGGTGGTTCTCCTCCTATCTCTCCGACCGTCGCAGTCGGTGTTGACAGGGGGCAGAGGTCGGCCCCGAGGCGCCTCACTTGTGGGTGCCGCAGGGTCGATCTCTCGCCTTCTGTTTAACATCTACATGAAGCCGCTGGGTGAGATCATCAGTGGTTTCGTGTGAAGTACCAGCTGTATGCGGATGACACCCAGCTGTACTTTTCTACACGGACCACCCCAACGGTTATCAAGTGCTGTCCCGGTGTCTGGAGGCCGACGGGTCTGGATGGGGAGAAACAGGCTCAAGCTCAATCCTCCAAGACAGAGTGGCTGTGGATGCCGGCATCCCGCACAGTCAGCTAAATCGCGGCTGACCATCGGTGGCGAGTCACTGGCCCCGATGGAGAGGGTGCGCAACTTAGGCGCCCTCCTGGATGAACGGCTGTCTCTAGAAGATCATTTGACGGCCGCTCCAGGAGAGCGTTCTACCAGGTTCGCCTGGTGCGCCAGTTGCGCCTTTCTGGACCGGGAGGCCCTATGCACGGTCACTCACGCCTCGTGACGCCTCGCCTGGATTACTGCAACGCCTCTACATGGGGCTCCCTTGAAGGGCATCCGGAGGCTACAGTTAGTCCAGAATGCGGCTGCGGGTGATAGATGGAGCCCTCGTGGCTCCCGTGATAACACCCATCCTGCGCAGGCTGCACTGGCTACCTGTGGCCTTCCGGTGCGCTTCAAGGTTTTGGTGACCACCTTTAAAGCGCCCATGGCATAGGGCCGGGTTATCACGGGACCGCCTACTGCGACCAGATACCTCTCACCGACCCGTGCGCTCTCACAGGAGGGACTCCTCAGGTGCCGTCAGCTAGGCAGTGTTGCCTGGCGACGCCCAGGAAGGGCCTTCTCTGTGGGGGCTCCCGCCTCTGGAACGAGCTCCCCAGGACTCCGCCAACTTCCGGACCTTCAACCTTCCGTCATGAGCTCAAGACACATTTATTCATCTGTGCAGGACTGGCTTAGATTTTAAATTTTATAGGGGTTTTAAATTGATTTTAATATTTATATTTCTATTTTTAATGATAGGGCATTGGAATAAGTTTTTTAAAGATTATTTTAATTTTGTGTATCGATGTTTTATATGCCTGTGAACCGCCCTGAGTCCTTTGGGAGATAGGGCGGTATATAAATTTAAATAATAAATAAATAAATAATAAAGCACCCTGTGTTCCTGGGGGCATCAGATTCTGGTACAGAAGGTTCTTATTATATGTTGAAAGCTTTCATTCATTCATTCATTCATTCACTCACTCACTCTTTCTCGCATACGCACGCACACAGAGGGAGAAAGGGAGGATGGCTTTATTTGCAAAAGAAGCCCTGGATGCCTTCAACAACACAGGAACAAACTCCTGTTGTGCACTAAGTTATCTCTTTGCTCTCACATGCCTTCATCTTTGCCCTGAAGGGCTTTCAAATTCTCAAGAAGATTTCAGAAGACTCATTGGAGCGATAGAGTGCTTTGTGTCAACACCGTTCTCTGTGTTGGTGGATGTAGAGAATCCTAGAGTTGTGCAGCTAAAGCAGGAATAACCTCATATTGAGTGTTAATATGCCTCTATGAGGTAATGCTGGTTAAATCCATAATGCCTTCTTCCAAGCTTACTTTTCCAAGTTACTTAAGGCAAAGCATTTCTATGTGTAAACTTTCTTGTATTTACTGTGAGAGCAAAGGATAGATGCGCATGATAACTGTCAAGGTTCTGACTAATGAGCCCAAGCAAATCAGATCGTTAGTTGGCGCTTTGACCACAACATTGTAATGCAAACAATGTTGATGTTTGTGATACAACACACATTTTATCATTTTTGTATTACCACAACAGTTTACATGGAATGTCTATGCCATGACCTTGTGTTGTGTTTCAGCTTGTGAAAGCCTACACTGTGTATTTAACTAGCCCACACTGAGATTGAGCTATATTGCTATGAGCTGGGTTGGTTTAGTCCTTATGAAGTTATCTGTTGAAATTCACTTTGGGTTCACAATGACACATAAAGTGAGGTTGACTAAGAACTCTGGGATAATTTCCTAGACATAGGAGCATTTTCAGGCAATGGGAATTATGTGGGTATCTATATAGGAGTACTTGCCATGTCAGACTGAGTAGAAATGAGCTTCTAATTTTATGTTTCATCTTTTAATGGTTTCACCAATTTAAATATAAACCCAAAACAGGGCAAATTGAAGATATTTATTAGATTTATCTTTCTTCCATGATCTCAAGGCAGAACTCCCTTTCTCCTATTTTACCCACAAAACAACAGCTTTGTGGGGTAGAATGGCCCAAAGTGAGCCACTGAGACTGAAGGGTGCATTAGAATTCAGATCTCCCCACTCAGTGGTGGGATTCAGCCAGTTCGCACCTATTCGGGAGAACTGGTTGTAAACTTTCTAAGCAGTTCAGAGAACCAGTTGTTGGAAGAAACCTTATTTTGTTTTCCCCCACTTTATAGGGCTAATCTTGTAAGGAAGGCAGGAAGGAAACATTCTGGTGTTTTTTCTAGCCTAATCTTTATTGCTCTGCTTACAGAAACTGCCTCTCTGGTTAACCCTTATTACATTGTAACAGCTAAGGCAAAGCGCCCATCGACGTGAGTGACGTTGAGTTGGCCATGCCCACATGGTCACATGACCACCGATCCACGCCTACCCAGCTGGTCATTAGGGCAGAGAACCAGTTGTTAAATTATTTTAATCTCACCACTGTCCCCACTCCTAATCTAACACCTTAAACATTACATCTTATTGGGTCTCTGTAAATATCTGAGTATTATATAAGTTGATACTACACTGGGAAAAAAGATTATATATAGCTTAAGGCAACCGTCTGCCTGAGCCTCGGGTAGGGTTAGTCCAGATTCAGACAGATTCAATCACATTTCAGTGTTGCAAACTGCAGCCTGTTATCAGGGAAGCAACGGCATGGAAGGCTAACAATCTAAAACGGATCTCTGCTTCCCTCTTGTGGTCACCATGATATTTTGTATGAGGGAAATAAATAGATTCACCTCATATCTGTTTAAATCTCTTTCCTGCATACCACCTGCCAGACATGAAAAAGTGAAATTTCATTTATTTATTTACATTAGGCAATTAGGTGGTCATAAATGTGTTTGCGCATTAGCACAAAATAGGAGGAAGTAACTCTCTTTTCCCAGTGAACGTCTGTGGTTGAAGGAAGTAGAACATTGGTCTTCTTTGCTCTTAACTCTACTATTAACCACTGTACTGCCTTGGCTCTAGTTTAGCCCTCTCCTATAAAAGAAATAGGAGATAATGGTTTAGGACTTTGAAAAGGCAAATGAATATTGGTATTTCTTGACTTATGACCAAAATTGAGCCCAAAAGTTATGTGGTTAAGTGAGACATTTGCTAAGTGGGTTTTGCCCCATTTTACAACCTTTGTCATCACTTTGTCAACACAGTTGTTAAGTCATCACAGTTGTTAAGTGAATCACTGCAGTTGATTAGTAACACGGTGGTTATTTATTTATTTATTTTATTTATTTTATTTGATTTTTATACCGCCCTTCTCCCGAAGGACTCAGGGCGGTGTACAGGCATAATAAAACCGACAATACAATATACAAGTTTAAAATACAATTTAAAAAACTTATTTAAATTAGCCCAATGATTAAAATTTACCAAGCTAAGACCCCGTTTAAAATTAATAAATTTAACATTAAAATCCCAATTTAAGCCAGCCCCGCGCGGATAAAAAGATGGGTCTTGAGTTCGCGACGAAATGTCCGAAGGTCAGGTATTTGGCGTAAACCCGGGGGAAGCTCGTTCCAGAGTGTGGGAGCCCCCACAGAGAAGGCCCTTCCCCTGGGGGCCGCCAGCCGACATTGTTTGGCGGACGGCACCCTGAGAAGTCCCTCTCTATGGGAGTGTACGGGTCGGTGGGAGGCGTGTGGTAACAGCAGGAATCTGGCTTCCCCATTGATTTTGCTTGTCAAAAGGTTACAAAAGGGGATCGCATAACCTTGGGACACAGCAATAGCCATAAGTATGAAGCGTCCGAATTTTGATCACATGACCACAGGGATTCTGCAATGGTTATAAATGTGATAAACGGTCATAAGTCACTTTTTTCATGCAGTTGTAACTTTGAACAGTCACGAAATGAACTGTTGTAAGTTGTGGACTACCTGTAGCAGCGGTGAAATCTGGCCAGATCTATCCAGCTCGCGTGAACCAGTAGGGCCGGCTGCAGGAGGCTCCGCCTGCCCAATGGGACATCATTACGTCCCATTTTTGACCCCCTGTGCATGTGCAGAAGGTTTTGTGATGCGCAGAAGAGGCCCGCACGCTCACATTTCCAAACCGGTAGTGAAGGTAAGTGCATTTCGGTGCTGACCTGTTGGTACCCAAAAGAGTGACCACGTTGGGCAAACCTCTCTTCTGGATTCTGTCTGTCAATAGCAATGATATAAAATATTTTAACAGTGGGCAGAGGTAAGAAAATGGCATGTTTTTGAGGTACCCCAATCAAATTGCTAGTGGGCATGGCTTCCCGAGCGTGGATAGAAAATGAAATGTCCTCTCCCACTCTTGCGAAGGTTGGAAATGGAAGTCATGTCAAACTTGGGGTATCTCACTGCTCTGAGAGCTTAAAGGAAGAGGGACTTCTTATAGCTTCATGGATAAACCACATGCCTCAGGATCCCAATTTCATTAAAACAATCTCTCTAGTAACTGCCTCAAAGAAAAGACAACACCCTTGTGTCTGGGCTTTTTCCTCTTCCTCCTCCTTTCTTCCCTTCTGTCTTCTATATATCCTTCTGGCACACTATGAATGAGAACAAGAGACAGGGTCAATGGCTTTAGCAGGAGTAATAAACCAGATTATACAAATCTCCCGAACCCCAAATAAAGGAGGGAGAAAGAGAACTATAATGGATGATGGATGGATGGATGGATGGATGTAGTGTACAAAACAGAGGACAAATAGAAATGCTATTTTTATATAAAAACATTACCTATTTCAACTGTGTTATTTTTTCCTAAGTGTTCAAAACAGTGATACTGAATTAGTTCACACTTTGTCCAAATTATTATTATTTTTGTTTAAGGCTTAACATGTTATTTGAACCTGAAAACTGATTTGTAAATCACAAACCACAGTTAGCATGTTCAGTTCAGCCACATTGGTTCATTAATTAAACCAGCATTAAGCACACAATGGTCTTATGTCATGTACGAACCAGAAAAGTTGGTCAATGTTTCTACGGGCTCTTTGGTGTAATTAAGAGGCTGAAGCTTTCTGGGAAATGGATTGTAATTAGGGATTTTACCATCTGTGGTTGAACTTTTTTTAAACCTATAATTGGTTCATTATGAAGCTAAATATAATACTCTCAGACTAGGAAAATGGTAATTTACATCATCCTATAGAGCAGGGCTGTGAAACTCACGGTCCAGATGCGTCACATGCTGGCCACGCCCAGTTTAGCAAAGGGGAAAAAATAGCGATACGTCACATGACAATGCCGTGATGACACAAGTTTGACACCCCTGCTATAGAGTCAGAGAAGAAAGCAGAACTTAAAACAAGATATAACATAACATAACAACAGAGTTGGAAGGGACCTTGGAGGCCTTCTAGTCCAACCCCCTGCCCAGGCAGGAAACCCTACACCATCTCAGTCAGATGGTTATCCAACATTTTCTTAAAAATTTCCAGTGTTGGAGCATTCACAACTTCTGCAGGCAAGTCGTTCCACTTATTAATTGTTCTAACTGTCAGGAAATTTCTCCTTAGTTCTAAGTTGCTTCTTTCTTTGATCAGTTTCCACCCATTGCTTCTTGTTCTACCCTCAGGTGCTTTGGAGAACAGCCCGACTCCCTCTTCTTTGTGGCAACCCCTGAGATATTGGAACACAGCTATCATATCTCCCTTAGTCCTTCTTTTTTTTAAACTAGACATACCCAGTTCCTGCAACGGTTCTTCATACGTTTTAGCCTCCAGTCCCATAATCATCTTTGTTGCTCTTCTCTGCACTCTTTCTAGAGTCTCAACATCTTTTTTACATCGTGGCGACCAAAACTGGATGCAATATTCCAAGTGTGGCCTTACCAAGGCATTATAAAGTGGTACTAACACTTCACGTGATCTTGATTCTATCCCTCTGTTTATGCAGCCCAGAACTGTGTTGGCTTTTTTGGCAGCTGCTGCACACTGCTGGCTCATATCTAAATGGTTATCCACTAGGACTCCAAGATCCCTCTCACAGGTACTACTATTGAGCAAGGTACCACATATACGGTACCGGTGCATTTTGTTTTTTTGGCCTAAATGTAGAACCTTACTTTTTTCACTGTTGAATTTCATTTTGTTAGATAGCACCCAATGTTCAAGTCTGTCAAGATCTTTCTGTAACTTGAGTCTATCTTCTGGAGTGTTGGCTATTCCTGCCAGCTTGGTGTCATCTGCAAATTTGATGAGCTCCCCATATAATTCATCATAAAACAGTTTCTTTCTCATGGTGTCCCCCAGAAGCATGAACTTCTGGAAATTGTGATTATTGTCCCCCTACCTGTCATATGAGAGCTTGCCTTATTGGAGCAGAAGGTGAAAGGAGAACAGCTAATTACCAAAACATATCCTACCTTAAGTATGATATTGGGCAATGGATCTTACATTTGCAGTCCATGTCCACTCCAGCTGCTTGTCCACAGGTGGCAGCATGCTTCTGAAAAAAGAACTTTTCAAAAAGGTTCTTTAAAAATGGGAGAAAGTTCTAGAGAGTATAGTTTTAGAATTATACATAGGGTTCTCCTACATACATCTACTAAAATGACATTTGCTTTTGAACAGCAAGTTCTTCTGGTCAAAACATGTGAAATACTATTTGCAGTATTGCACACTTTTGCTTTTAAAAAATATGACCAAGAAGGAGGCTTCTATATATAATTTCTCTAGGCATATCACCAACATTTGATAGATTGTCAGAAACATAAGGAAAGAGAGTGGATTATTCTTTAAAGCAGATAATATGTGTGTGTGTGTGTGTGTGTGTGTGTGTGTGTGTGTGTGTGTGTGTGTTGCAGTGAGGCTTTCATATAAATTTTTTGAATAAGAGAGTATGCATATCCCAAGCAGCATTCCTTATTAACGGTAATTTCCTTATTAACGGTAATAAGCATTCCTTATTAACACAATTTCCAGCTAGTTTAGCATACTTTGGCCAGGCTGCTCCAAATGGGGAAAAAAGCCCACTTTTACCACAAACATGCTTATACAATACAAACTTCAGAGATTGACATTGTTATCCAGGATTGAGTTATGGGACATTTTTTATGAATATTATAACGATATTGAATGTTGGTTGCTGAATGAAGTAAAGGAGGTGTAGGATGAAAGCAAGAATTTCTTTAGAACAATTGGCATATTTAGCAAATGGTTCAACCCTGATAGATGTTTAATTAATTAATTAATTAATTAATTAATTAAAATTGAATTAATTAATTAATTCACTTTCCAAAGCCACCCAACTCAACCAAGTGACCCTTACAATTCTAAAACTATAAAACAGTTAAAGCAATTAAAAACATCAAAACAATAAAAACATCCACAAAATAAATAAGTACAAACAGCAATTGTTATGATTAATCAAATAATAGTAGAGCCAAGTAATGGGCGGCTTAACGCATTCTGAGTCCCAGGAGGCAGTACATTGCAATGTTTGAAAGCTTTGTGAACAGCCAATAAGGTTGGGTTGGGCGATTTCCTTGGTGATTTAACATGTTTATGGATGAAAGCACTGGGAATTCTTTTACTGCTGTTAGAAGTGTGTTGGATGTACACGCGAATGTCCATGTACTTTGTATGTTATTGGTGGACAGGACAACCTGTATTGTTTGCAGTGGATTATAGATTATAGAGACTAAATTATACTCAGCAACAGGAATATGGACATGAAAAATTAATCATCCATCAAAAAAGTATAGACATTTGTGTACTTGAAGCAGAATGTTATCTAAAGATGGGCATATGGATGGAAAAATATTACAATGGATAAATAGAGGTAGAAAGGTAAGTGGGCTGCTAAAAGGAATGAATGTTTCTTAAAAGCAGTGAATAAAGTTCATACATATACAAGAGTGCTTTTTAATACATTGATATATGGAAATAAGAGTTGGTATGTCATAAGAAATATAAAAATAAGTAAGGATAAGAAGCTTTGTACAATAGATGGAGTTAGTGTACATTAGTTTTAGCTGTGTTTCCTTTTCGTGTTCTCATCCTAATGTCACCAGTATCGTATATGTGGTACCTGTATATCGTATATTGAGGACCTGTATACTGCACGAATCAAGAAGAGGGCCGTGAAAATATTTGCAGATCCCTCGCATCCTGGACATAAACTGTTTCAACTCCTACCCTCAAAACGACGCTATAGAGCACTGCACACCAGAACAACTAGACACAAGAACAGTTTTTTCCCGAAGGCCATCACTCTGCTAAACAAATAATTCCCTCAACACTGTCAGACTATTTACTGAATCTGCACTACTATTAATCGTTTCATAGTTCCCATCACCAATCTCTTTCCACTTATGACTGTATGACTATAACTTGTTGCTGGCAATCCTTATGATTTATATTGCTATATTGATCATCAATTGTGTTGTAAATGTTGTACCTTGATGAACGTATCTTTTCTTTTATGTACACTGAGAGCATATGCACCAAGACAAATTCCTTGTGTGTCCAATCACACTTGGCCAATAAAAAAAAAAAAAAATTCTATTCTATTCTATTCTATACCTTGCTCAATAGTAGTACCTGTGAGAGGGATCTTGGAGTCCTAGTGGATAACCATTTAGATATGAGCCAGCAGAGTGCAGCAGCTGTTAAAAAAGCCGACACAGTTCTGGGCTGCATAAACAGAGGGATAGAATCAAGATCACGTGAAGTGTTAGTGCCACTTTATAATGCCTTGGTAAGGCCACACTTGGAATATTGCATCCAGTTTTGGCCGCCACGATGTAAAAAAGATGTTGAGACTCTAGAAAGAGTGCAGAGAAGAGCAACAAAGATGATTAGGGGACTGGAGGATAAAACATATGAAGAACGGTTGCAGGAACTGGGTATGTCTAGTTTAACAAAAAGAAGGACTAGGGGAGACATGATAGCTGTGTTCCAATATCTTAGGGGCTGCCACAAAGAAGAAGGAGTCAGGCTGTTCACCAAAGCACCTGAGGGTAGAGCAAGAAGCAATGGGTGGAAACTGGTCAAAGAAAGAAGCAACTTAGAACTAAAGAGAAATTTCCTGACAGTTAGAACAATTAATAAGTGGAACGACTTGCCTTCAGAAGTTGTGAATGCTCCAACACTGGAAATTTTTAAGAAAATGTTGGATAACCATCTGACTGAGATGGTGTAGGGTTTCCTGCCTGGGCAGGGGGTTGGACTAGAAGGCCTCCAAGGTCCCTTCCAACTCTGATGTTATGTTATGTTATGTTATGTCTTTGGCTTATTATTTCTTTCTTTTTTTTGTAATCTGCATGCTGTTGCTTACTCTGAAAGGGAACATGTATGTAAGAGTTAACTCTTAGTATTGCACAGTGCTACAAAAGCCTGTCTTCAAATCATTTAGTTATAAAATTTAGTGGGTCACGTTGAGTCAATAATTGTCTCAAAGTCTTCTGTCTTGATGGACTGTGGTAGCAAATATTTAGTTCAAATACCTGGGAGAAAAATGTAGTAAATTAAAACCTAGTCAGTGTTGAGCCTATTCATATTGATACATTCTCTCACAAGTAAACACCATTGCTTTTGTGTCAATGTTTACTTAGGTTCATGTCAATGTACAAAAGACTAGTAGCTGTAGTGCATTATGCTTAGTATAAACCCA
The DNA here is from genome assembly GCF_028640845.1 of Ahaetulla prasina. Lineage (NCBI taxonomy): Eukaryota > Metazoa > Chordata > Lepidosauria > Squamata > Colubridae > Ahaetulla > Ahaetulla prasina. The sequence continues at coordinate 106,073,382 of NC_080540.1, forward strand.
TAAAAATCTACCGGGCTTAGTTAGTTATTAAGTCTCATTGATTTGACAGATTCACTGTAAGTGTGTTTAAACATAGATCCAGCTCATAGCCAACTGGATAAGCCTATTATGATCAACTTTGACCGGAAATCAGAATTGTCTGCTCCATTAGTATTAACGTTCTTGTAAATCATGGTAGCAACAGGTGCCAATTAAACAGAATATATTTGATGTATGGAGTCAGCCACCTAGACTGAGTCATTTATAGGTGTGAATATTGTTTAAAGCGGCACTAATTAATTTTATCATAATTCTAATTTATCAATTATTTAAAGCTTAAAAATATCATAATTAATAGCATATTTAAGCATCTCTACTAAAGACTTTGGCTGACATAGTTATGGGGTTGAGACATATTACCAAAGGCATGACTTTATTTCTTTTTTAACCAAAGTTTGTTGAAAACCAACAACAACCTTGCTTATACAACTTATACTGTAACTATACCGTACTGAACAAGTCTCAAAGCTGATACACATTTCACAGTCAGCCAAGACCAAATAAAGGATATTATAGAATATATATATATTTCCATATTTTACCTGCATAAAACTGGAAGACCACTAAATATCAGCTAAACATTGTAGTTAGCTTTCATCTACTGGTCATCTTGATTTCTGAATCTAGATTGGTATGATTGTTGGGAAAATATAGGAATCATCCAAATATTTTTTAAAAATATTGGAAATCAATTGTTATCATCTAGTGGCATCATGATTATCACATGGTAATTGCAGTGATAGAGCACAATACAGCCTCAGACATTTGGGAATTATAGTTGGAATTTGAGGCATCCTCACTAAGAAGTTCAGTTGAGCTTAATATGGTTAACTTTCAAATAAGTAACTTAATGTTATCAATTTGCAAAGGGAAGAAATTCAACGTTGTCTAATCTGGGCTCCAAAAAATCTGGATGAGGATTTATGTCAGCAGTGACACCTAGTAAATTTTTAACTCTTTGGCCAGGTTTTTTTTTTTTTGTAGCCTTAAAAAAATAATATTGTGCTACATAAACATCAAGGTCATCAGCTTTTTTTCTTTTAATTAATAAAGATAAAATGTAAAACTCCTGTCTATTTTGTATGAGTTTGCAAATTGGTTTTGCATCTTTTCAATAGAAAAGCTTCTGTCATGATATTGCATTTTCATAACTTTGTAGAGTTGTTGCAAAATGTGTTTACTGCTAAAACGTACCCAATTTCCTGCAACTCGCACAGTGAAGAAACAGCCATCCCATCAACAATGTTGCTTTATTACTTTTCTAACTGAAAAGTCCTGACTTTTTATTTGAAAAACAAAGTTTGCATGTGAGACTTGGCCAACAATTACAGAAGGACTAACTTTAAATAAGTAATTTACAGTCAGAACAAACAGATCCATATTATACAGCTTTAAGGTGTTCAAAATAGCTGGTTTGTAGTTATTTAACTTGGCATCTTTGGTTTGTAAAATTTAGTCCAGGAACAAGAAATTAGATGTTTTGAATTGCTGTTAATGTGAACTGAAGCTTCCAGATAGGCTAGGTTTTATTTAGGAGAGGTATCTTTGACATTAAGATGGCATTTGGCACAGATTGATTGGTTACATGCAAAGCAGATGGCCAAAACCAAACAGCTCTGATTTAGCATATCAAATAGTACATGACAAGTAGGCAAACTCCATTATGCTGTGCATACTCTATAAATCAAACAGACAGAAATACCAGTAGAAATTCAGTGATCCTTATTTCCCTGTTTCTTCCGAGTTGGCATTTCATGAATATATATATTTTTCCATATTTTACCTGCATAAAACTGGAAGACCACTAAATATCAGCTAAACATTGTAGTTAGCTTTCATCTACTGGTCATCTTGATTTCTGAATCTAGATTGGTATGATTGTTGGGAAAATATAGGTATCATCCAAATATTTTTTAAAAATATTGGAAATCAATTGTTATCATCTAGTGGCATCATGATTATCACATGGTAATTGCAGTGATAGAGCACAATACAGCCTCAGACATTTGGGAATTATAGTTGGAATTTGAGGCATCCTCACTAAGAAGTTCAGTTGAGCTTAATATGGTTCACTTTCAAATAAGTAACTTAATGTTATCAATTTGCAAAGGGAAGAAATTCAACGTTGCCTAATCTGGGCTCCAAAAAATCTGGATGAGGATTTATGTCAGCAGTGACACCTAGTAAATTTTTAACTCTTTGGCCAGTTTTTTTTTTGTAGCCTTAAAAAAATAATATTGTGCTACATAAACATCAAGGTCATCAGCTTTTTTTCTTTTAATTAATAAAGATAAAATGTAAAACTCCTGTCTATTTTGTATGAGTTTGCAAATTGGTTTTGCATCTTTTCAATAGAAAAGCTTCAGTCATGATATTGCATTTTCATAACTTTGTAGAGTTGTTGCAAAATGTGTTTACTGCTAAAACGTACCCAATTTCCTGCAACTCGCACAGTGAAGAAACAGCCATCCCATCAACAATGTTGCTTTATTACTTTTCTAACTGAAAAGTCCTGACTTTTTATTTGAAAAACAAAGTTTGCATGTGAGACTTGGCCAACAATTACAGAAGGACTAACTTTAAATAAGTAATTTACAGTCAGAACAAACAGATTCACATAGTAGGAAGCCAGAACTTGTTTTAATCTTGGTTGGCTAACTAAGCACCGATTGGATGTATTTAAATCTTCAGTAAAGACTTTTTTTTAAAAAAACCCCTTTATAATAAATTGCATAGAATATCTAAGCATCTCTACTAAAGACTTTGGCTGACATAGTTATGGGGTTGAGACATATTACCAAAGGCATGACTTTATTTCTTTTTTAACCAAAGTTTGTTGAAAACCAACAACAACCTTGCTTATACAACTTATACTGTAACTATACCGTACTGAACAAGTCTCAAAGCTGATACACATTTCACAGTCAGCCAAGACCAAATAAAGGATATTATAGAATATATATAGAATTTTTTTTTTATTGGCCAAGTGTGATTGGACACAGAAGGAATTTGTCTTGGTGCATATGCTCTCAGTGTACATAAAAGAAAAGATACGTTCATCAAGGTACAACATTTACAACACAATTGATGGTCAATATATCAATATAAATCATAAGGATTGCCAGCAACAAGTTATGGTCATACAGTCATAAGTGGAAAGAGATTGGTGATGGAAACTATGAGAAGATTAATAGTAGTGCAGATTCAGTAAATAGTTTGACAGTGTTGATGGAATTATTTGTTTAGCAGAGTGATGGCCTTCGGGAAAAAACTGTTCTTGTGTCTAGTTGTTCTGGTGTGCAGTGCTCTATAGCGTCGTTTTGAGGGTAGTAGTTGAAACAGTTTATGTCCAGGATGCGAGGGATCTGCAAATATTTTCACGGCCCTCTTCTTGATTCATGCAGTATACAGGTCCTCAATGGAAGGCAGGTTGGTAGCAATTATTTTTTCTGCAGTTCTAATTATCCTCTGAAGTCTGTGTTTTTCTTGTTGGGTTGCAGAACCGAACCAGACAGTTATAGAGGTGCAAATGACAGACTCAATAATTCCTCTGTAGAATTGGATCAGCAGCTCCTTATAGCAGCTCCAGTTATATATTATAACTCAGCATTATTTTCTCTTTGAATGCATCCTCAGTAAAGCACACTCTATTATTACAGGTTTTCCCTACGCTATTCAGTTTCAACTCATTTGGTTAACAATCTCTTTAATATGTTTTACAGAACCAAGTAAAAATATAAAATAAGCGTTGCTGGAATTTATTAGAGGAAAAATTGTTTATTTAGGCAGACTAAATAATTTCTGGATCATATTGTGTCAGTACTATTTAAAGTGTTGTGCAAAAGAGCTTAAGAGAGATAAACATATACTCCAAATGCAATGAGGGCCTTCAATCACCCTGACTTGAAGCAATATGCTTTTGACACCAAATAGAGCACTATAAAGAGCCTCTATCAGTATTCAGACCAAGTAAAATGATCAAATCAAGACACTTAGTCCACAGAGCATTGGTTGATCTACAGCTTTTCTATCTAAAGGCTGGAAAATGTGTTTCCTCATTTCCTCATTTCAGAAAAGTGAAATGTTTTGACAATGTTTGCAACATATGTGCCCAGCAGTTTGTCGAGACTAATAGGTCATATCTCCTGACAATTCTTTTGAGCAAACACAGAACGCCACCACTAAAATTTGAGGAACAAAGGGATCTATTGACCCACAACCAAAGGATGTCTCTGGTGGCTGAAAGAGAAACTTTAATCATATTAGCCTCCCTCCCTCAGGAATTAACCAAGTTTTATTGATCAAAGGGGAATGGCAGGTTGTTTATTTCTGAACTTCATTTCAGGGCTAAGAAAGAGAGTCATCTGCAGACAACATAGATAATAGTCTGTAATAGTCTTTATTAAGAAGCCAATACTATTATAAAAAGCATATAATGGCTCAAGCAATATGTGAGCAGGTTTTTTGAAATATATTTATATTCTGCCTTTTATTCAGGCGCTCAAGGAAATAGTATTTCTTACTCCTATTTTCACCCACAACAATCCCAACCATTGGGAGAGATTGGCTGATGACTATAGCAATTCTACTGGCCTGCACCAACCATGGCTTTCTACTTTCTTTGTGGACTACTTTGTTTTCTATAACTTCATTCACTAAAAATGCATTCCTTTCAAAACCATGCATCTGCCAACGTACTGGTGGATTTCCTAAACTTTATCACAAGTTCTTCCCTGGACAGAGCCTTCTTCCAGTTCCTTTGTTGCTGGTCCTTAAGCACGTCAAAAGGATAAAATGCCCATTGCATGTAAATTCTACTGTGACAACCAACGTTCTTAGAAGATTCCTACTTTCTGATTTCAACAGATCTGAGTCACTCCCTGTCTTTGCTGCATAAATCAGTTACTAAATTCCCTGAACGTGCAAGCAACATTTTTCCTTTAGGCAGTGACCACTAGAGGGCAATATAATTGCATAAAACTGAGTTTTCATGCTAGTCAGGAATGAAGCTCTGTCATGTTTATTATACTGTGTAATGATGTAAGAAGAACACATCATCATGACAATGAAGCAGGGAAAACTCAATGTGCCAGCCCAGATAAAGCTGTCAGTGTGAGCTGGTTGAATTATGCCTACTTCTCAGATGAACGTTTATTTTTGGTTTTTAAATCTTGTTTGTCTGATTAATTAATAAATTTCATCAGCATTCTGTCTTACCGCATCTGCTAGATAAATGCACCCACAAACTTTTTTTAAAATGTCTGTTAGAAAAAGGTCCATCTTGGTTCAGTTCCAAATGGGAAGAAAGACACTAGAAACATGGAGACTGCTTGGAAGGATGGTTTAATGGTGAACAGGACCACATGGGTTTGAAGTTCTGGGCAGCTGACCACGTGGAAGTGTGAGAGAGAGAGAGAGAGAAAGAGAGAGAGAGACAGAGAGATAGAGAGAGAGAGACAGAGAGTATTATACCCTCTCTTGGGTTTTGAATTTGAGCTTCCTGTTCCTGTGGCAAGGGCATGTATCCTATTGGTTGCAGTCATACTCCCATGGGGCTATGCAGTCATAGCTGAGGTTGTCTGTGTCCCAGGCTTGGTTAAATCTTGCTGGGTGATGCGATGAAGGGCAATTTCCTACTGTGGCTGAATAGCTTTGCCCTGAAGGATAATCCCATCAACCTGGAGCTGAGGTCTTTTGTTTTGTAGATAGACTGTCTCAGTCTTTTGTCTTGTAGATAAGCTGGCATCAAAATATCTGCTGGGAGCAGGGAGTTGGGGTCTGTTGTTTCTGTTTCCTTTAAGATTTTTCTTTCTCTTTTAGGGGAAGTATTCTGCCTTTTTAATATTTCCTAAAATATTTCATTCTTCTTGCAGCGATGGGCGGATATGGCAGCAACTGGTGGTGGCAATCCCTGCAGCTTGGAACAGCTGATAAGCAGTATTCTGGGAGGCCGATCCAACTGCCAATTAGCTGCTTGTGCTAAATCAGGCTGTGCTGAAGCTGACCAGGCTGTTTGCTGTTTGCTGCAAGGAGGTAAATTGCTGGGAGGAAGAGTGGGGGATGGCAGGTGGGCAGGGCTTTGGCAACATTTACTGTATAAGATGCACAGACATTTCCACCCACTTTTTTTGGGGGGGGGAGTGCATCTTATACACTGAAAAATACAGTATATGAGACAAAACCATTGGTCAAGATTAAAGCTTAAGTCAGGACTGAGGAAGAAACCCTTTGAAAGAGCTAAGACTAATGACAGAATTAAAGACAAAATCAGGGTTCCCATTTGGGATAATGGTTAAGATATCAGGCTAGAAGCTGGGAGACTGCGTTCTACCAATGAAGCCAGCTGGATGACCTTGGGACTGGTCCCTCTCTCTCATTCCTAGGAAACAGGCAGTGGCAAACCACTTCTGAAAAATGTTACAAAAATGCTGCAGAGCCTTGTCGAGTCAAGGCTCACTTGAATACCCCCTCCCCCCCAACAACAACAACAACCAACAACCAAATTAGATCATTAGACAACTAAGAATGTTAGGTTGAAAGTAATTACAGCATCTTCCGAAGGCTTTGCTAAGGAAATGTTAACTCCAACTGGATATCCTCTAACAAATTTTCCTCCTGAATTGGTTTGGTTCTGAAGTCAAGCAGTAAAGCTTGAAAATACTTGAGAATGTGCCGTTTAGTGGGTTCATCTCCTAGGGCAAGTGGGTCTCATTTGCAGTCCCTGTGATGGAGGAATAGCTGTAATGAATACATGTACACAATAATCAGTCTTCTCCCCTCCCGTCTCCAAACAACAGAATTCCAAGCACTTTTTATGAGCAGCCTGTTATTTTAGAAGTTGCATAAAAAACAAAAATCAAGAGAGGAGGGGTTTTGGTTTTTTCCTCCATTAATTTTAGAGAAAGTTTCTTTTGTTGATGTCTCTCTGTTAGATAGCAGGGTTCCTTTCCGGTTCACAAAATGTCAAGCAGCTGCCCTAACTTGGGGGTGGGAGTGGGTAGAAAATTGGCAGAGGAGCGGGCTGTGCACATACTGTATTTTATAGTGACTTTTTGAACTAAGAGCACCTCGGAAGATTGGAAAGGATGTGGAAGGCAGAAAATTACTAATCTCTCTTTAGAATTACAACATTATCAAGCTGGGGAAACCAACAGCTAAATGCATTTTCTAAAGTGATATAATGCTATTTTCAAGAGCTAAATTAAGTTTCACGCTTTGCACATGATTTGTAAGCATCCTGCAAAGACCTTGCATTTAGCCCTAGCACAATTGAATATCGACCAGGTACATTATCTATAAATTGTTTTGGTAACAGTTACCAACAGTTATTTATGTCTGTGAGCTGGAAAATGACTTGGTATCAGGTAAGATAATAGTTCTTTCTTAATCCAGCATTATTTTAATGTACTTAATCCCAATGTCTAAATGAAACAGGAAAAATGATAGCTTTTTTATGGGCACATTATTAACTGCCCAGTTTAGACACTAGGGATACGTGAATCAGATTGGTTTGGATTCCAAGTCAAGATTCAAAGATGATTAGATTAGATTTAAAGCTGACTTTAAAGATCTAAATGCAGAAGATGTATCATAAAACCAGTATGAGATTTGAAAACAGATTTGATCATAGTCAACAATGGGGATCATCAAACCTGCCCACCTGCTTTATTTCTTAGTGGAGTAGGATAAGAGATGGTAGATTATTTAGAGAACAGCCATTCTGCAAAATTTCAGAGGTTTCATCTGATATTTTTAAAAAAAATATCTAAAAACTTAGTAGCTATGGGAAAAGATTAATCTGTACAACCTATTTTTTTGAGGGTTCCCATAGAGATGTTATGTTGAACTAATGAAGAGAGTGAAGGTGGCAGCCATAGCCAAGACAGTCTTTGCACAGATCTATCTAGGACATTAATTGTGACTGTTCCTAGACTTTACCTAGGAGGCCCTTTAGACAATCCACTGCAAGGATGGATAGTGTAAGAGATGACGAGACTGAGCCCGAGGAAGGGATCAAATGCATCGTAAGTCCTTGTGTCCCTGCAAGTGATCCAGGTCCAGCCCACCTTGAATGCCTTTTATTCCCACTCATTTCCTTGACTGTTAGTAGCTCAGATTTTTGTAGAGACTTTAAGCTTGCAATAAACCTTTATACTCATCTGAACTCCCTGAATCTCCGGATTTCCCTGGCCTTTGACAGATAGACTCAATTCAAGCAACGATGGGTGCACCATTTGCAGGTCTAAAAAAACAGACTGGGGACAGATCCTCCTAGGGAAAGTTTATCTGATCACTGAGATTCAACAACAACTTGAAGGTAAATAATCAAAATCAACCAATCAAATGGAGATTGTCAATTGGGCCAATAAATAAGGAAAACCTTACTAACTGAAGAATTAGGCATGTGCTTAACTTTGAGGAAAAGAGTTTAAAAATTTGTTTCTAGAAATCCATGGAGAGGGGAAAAAAAGCTGTGGAAAATTATTCATTACCAGAATTATAATGAGCTTTAAGTTTAATTGCAATTTTGAGATAAGAAATACCAATTATTTGGCTAATAAAGGAGAAGGAGCTACTGAAGCTGAATTGATTCAGGTGGGTGAACTTTTACACCTCCATTACATTTTCCCCTTCCTGGTGATTTTTGTGGTGGGGAAAAATATGGGTGTGTGTACAAAGATGTTTTTGGTTGGGAGAGAGCATAACTTCTGCTGTGAATATTCTCTGCCTTTCCATGTTGTTAATGGTAAGGACTGAAGGAAGCAATACTAGGATCGTCAGCAGTTATTGATGTTTCTTTCTCCACTTTTAAAACCATACTCATCTTAACATAACATAATAACAGAGTTGGAAGGGACCTTGGAGATCTTCTAGTCCAACTCCCTGCCCAGGCAGGAAACCCTACACCATCTCAGACAAATGGCTATCCAACATTTTCTTAAAAATTTCCAGTGTTGGTGCATTCACAACTTCTGGAGGCAAGTTTTTCCACTTATTGATTGTTCTAACTGTCAGGAAATTCCTCCTTAGTTCTAGGTTGCTTCTCTCCTTGATTAGTTTCCACCCATTGCTTCTTTTTCTACCCTCAGGTGTCGAGAATAGCCCGACACCCTCTTCTTTGTGGCAGCCCCTGAGATATTGGAACACTGCTATCATGTCTCCCCCTAGTCCTTCTTTTCATTAAACTAGGCTTACCCAGTTCCTGCAACTGTTCTTCATATGTTTTATCCTCCAGTCCCCTAATCATCTTTGTTGCTCTTCTCTGCACTCTTTCTTCTTCCAATACAGCTCCTCTTAATATATATTCAACATGTAGGTTGAATAAGGAGAGAGTATACAGCATGTCACATTCCTTTGCCAACCTGGAGCCAGTTCGTTTCACCATGTTCTGTCTATACTATGGCTTCTAGCTCTGCATATAAGTTTCTCATGAGGACAATGAGATGTTCTGGGAATCCTGTATTTCTGAATACATGCCAGTGCGTGATTGAACACACCACTGAAAGTCCTTTTATAATCAATGAAGCACATAGTTATTTCTTTTTGTTACTCTTTGGCTTTGTCAGTTGTTGTGATAGTATGTGGGAATGGCCTTGGGAGACAGAAGGGAGACCCACATACCCACATACCACCACAATTATCCAGCATGCATCAGTAATCATGTCTTTTGTTCCTTGGCCTTTTCTAAAGCCAGTTTGAACATCTGGCATCTCTTTTTCTATGTAGAGCTTTTATGTGTGTTGGATAATCCTAAACCTTATTTTGCTAGCATATGAAATTAATGATATTGTGCAAGTTTGTACATTATGTTAAGGCTCCTTTTTTAATATTGGAATGTAGATTCACTTCTTCCAATTTGTTGGCCACTGTGGCATTAGGTTACTATCTGTTCATTGCCATCTTTTATTCAAGTTTGGAACCTCCTTCTGAACGCGTGCATTTCTTTATATATATTTTTGCATAAGGGACTTGCACACGAGCATTTTGTGATCTTTTCCACAGTCAGCACCTGGCCATGCCATTGACGAGCTCTCCGCCTTCTTTTAGCAATAATATAATCAATTTAATTTCTATACACCCCATTAGGTGATGTCCATGTACAAGAGACCTTGTTTTGGCTGTTTGAAAATAGTGCAAGCTACAAAGACTTCATTGGAGTGATTGATATATTGGTCTCCTGCTTATTTTTGGTTTTCTAAGGCATACAATCCAACTATATTTCCCTCTTTCCAAGTTTGGCAGCCCAGTCTCCAGTCATAAGCAGAACATCTTGCTCGCATGTTCTGTTTATCTCAGATTGACGTTGATCATAAAACTCATCAACATGCTTCTGCACTGGTGGTTGGACCATAAACTTGAATGATTGCCATATTAATGGGTTCTTCATGAAGTCTAATCAATAGGGCCGGTTTAGCTCTGCCTGGTAAGGCCTGTTATTAAGAACACAAAGCCTGCAATTACTGCAGGTTCGAGCCCGGCCCAAGGTTGACTCAGCCTTCCATCCTTTATAAGGTAGGTAAAATGAGGACCCAGATTGTTGGGGGGGCAATAAGTTGACTTTGTAAATATATACAAATAGAATGAGACTATTGCCCTATACATTGTAAGCCGCCCTGAGTCTTCGGAGAAGGGCGGGGTATAAATGTAAACAAAAAAAAAAAATACTATTTGATCATTGATTGCATTGTAACCAACTACTGTTCTTGCTCTATTCCAACCTAACTATAAAAGCAGTGCCATTTATTCTTCATTTTTCATGTTCTGAATAACAGCCAGTGTGATCTTCTGACTGAAAAATGTCCTATTCCAGTTCTTCTCAATTTGCTGATGCCTAAGATGTCAACTGTAATTCAAAGGAATTACCTGGCAGATGCAAAGTAGATTTTGAGAGCTCTTGAAAATGGAGGACAACAAAGAACAAAGAACTATTCAGAATACCAGTAAGAGTTAACTATCAAGGGTCATTTGATTTCCCAGCATTCCACAAGATTTTAAATATCTGGATTATAACTTCTTAGCATAGGAAAAGTAAAGAGCTTGAGTATAGTACCTCCTTGCTTTATACTGTACTCTAGAGTTTTTTTTATTTGGAAATTTCCAACAACTACGATCCCACTATTTTTTGAGTGTTTTTTATTTTATTTATTTATTTTCGTCAAGCATGTATTAAATAACAGATATAAGTATAAACATGATTATGAATACATAAAATGGATACGAATAAAAGGGAACATGAGGACAGGGACGGTAGGGCAGGGACTGGTGCATGACCCTTAAAGACCGCTTGGGAATGGGGTGAGGTCGACAGTTGACAGTCTAAGGTTAAATTTTTGGGGGTTTGGGGAAGAAACCACAGAGTCAGGTAGCGCATTCCAGGCATTAACAACTCTGTTACTGAAGTCGTATTTTCTGCAATCAAGTTTGGAGCAGTTTACCATTGTAAACATTGTAGCAGATAATTTTGTGTACTACATTTAGGTTGGACCGAAGACAGCAAAGCCCTAAGCTGTCTAAGCCCAAAATTTTAAGTCTGGTGGCATAAGGAATACAATCCCACTATTTCTTCAGCTAGTTTCTCCACCTGCATGTAACCTAATATGAACATCGAGAGAGAAATGACACTTAAAATGAATATGAGTCCTTGGAAAAAGAAAACAAATAGTTTAGCAAACTGTTGGCTATCTTTTGTCATCTGACGAACCGAGCAGGAAATGAATTGACAGGAAACCTTGTCCTCTAGCCACCTGCGGACAACAGACTTTGTCAAATCAAAGTTCAGAGATGAAAAGCAAGTAGGCATCTTTATTTCCAGCTGTTGCAGGAAGAGCTGAAACGTTTTGTTCGGTTCTCATCTTCTGCTCAAGTGACTTCACAAAGACAGGATAGGATCATGTGCTATGCAAGCAGGCAAGCATTTACCTGTTTCCTGGCTAGCAACTATGCCAGTCTGAGCTGTATGTGAAGAGATTGTGAGCACAAAGAAGGAGTGTGATGGAAAAAAACCGGCTGGAATGCCAGAAGAGTTAAGTACCTTTCTCTTAACAGTTCATGTCTCCACCCACACAGTATAGTTTTATGCAAGAGATCGAGTTCTTTAGCACATGATTTCCACATTGGCTCTTGTTTGCAGACAGACTCTATTGATTAAGTGGCATACAATTACTTTTTTATACCAAGGGAATGACAAGAGAGTCCTTAAAGTAAAAGTAAAGTAAAGTAAAGTAAAAATGAAAACATTCCCCCCTCATTTCATGCTCCTTATGCAGATTCAATGTTAGATAACCAGAGTTTTAGAAAAAAATAAGATGACACACATACAAGATGTTCTCCATCTCAAACAGTTAAGAATCCTTCTTTTTATATATATGTCCACGCCAGGTAAAATCCAATTTTTTTTACTAGTTATGTGGATGTAGCTTGGTGGGTGTGACTTGGTGGGCGTGGCAGGAGAAGGATACTGCAAAATCCCTATTCCTCCCCACTCCCGGGGGAAGGATATTGCAAAATCTTCATTCCCACCCCACTCTGGGGCCAGCTAGAGATGCTATTTGCCAGTTCTCCGAACTACTCAAAATTTCCGCTACCGGTTCTCCAGAACCTGTCAGAACTGGCTGGATTTCACCCATGGTCCATACCAAGATTTCAGCTCTAGGTCTTTCGCCTTCCTTTTCGAATCCACAGCCACATGGTATCTCATTTCCTGGGTGGAAAGGTCTCTGCCATCAGTTACCTTGGAACCATCTTGTTCTTATGGCACCGGGTGACAGAGTCAGGTAGCTCTGTATGCTCCCTAAGTGCCTGGCATGCTTGCTGTCTTGCTCTTGGGCAGACTCTTTTGTGGAAACAGGCAGTCATCTGTAAGGACTAAGGTCTAATTCAACAGAGTGGAAACGATCAAAATGGAACATGACACTGATAATGCGTCACCAAGGAAAGGTAATGAATGAATATTTGAAATACTGAAGTACATCAGAGGAGATTACATGAACGGGAGGGACCAATTCTCCCTATTTTTGCATGTAAACACAGCTATGTGAAACGTGCCCAAAGGAGTGAGGAATGAGTCAGTTCCTTTCCAATCTAAAACCATTATTTGTACCCATTTTATGCCTATTTGACTTCTGCCCTTTATCATGCAGAATGATTGTTCAGCTGCAAACTGCTTGGTGGTGATAGCAGGGGAGGGGGATGAAGTGACTCTCCTTGACCAAATATTTCCATTAGGAACGTAGTAGAAATACTACTGTATCCATTGGTACAATGGTACTGCTGTATCCTGTGCAACATTGCTAATAACAAATTGCTGCAACCTTGCTTCTCCTTTAGTACGTCAAGTGGCCAGGTGTCCTAATTCATAAAGGAAGGTCTTCTGAAGAAGTATACTCTGTTTTAAGGACTCCAACCAGGGGTGAAATCCACCAGGTTCTGGAGAATCGGTAGCGGAAATTTTGAGCAGTTCGAGAACCAGCAAATACCACCTCTAGCTGGTCCCAGCGTGGGGAGGGAATGGAGATTTTGCAATATTCTTCCCCTGGAGTGGAGTGGGAATGGAGATTTTGCAGTATCCTTCCCCTGCCATGCCCATCAAGCCACACTATGTCTGCCAAGCCACGCCCACAGAACCGGTAGTAAAAAAAATTGGATTTCACCACGGGCTCCAACTCTGAGAATCTAAAGAAAGGAGAGCAGGACTCTAGATATTGGTTAGCAACAGTGATCAGGCGGGTGGCAGAATGATCAAGCCTTTAGGTCGCTTCCACATATATTTGAGAAGTATGTTTCATTTTTGTTTAATTATTTTTATATGCAAAAAGAGGGCGCTGCTGCTGCATGCATGTGTATGAGTGCAGGGGGTGCCTAGGATGGAGGGCACTACCAGGTGCATGTGAATGTATGTGTGAATGCAGGGAGATTGGGAAAGACCGGTGGGTGTATGTATGTGACTGTAGGGGGAAGGAGGGCGTGGTATGTTTGAACAAAAAAAGGTGGGGCAGAGATTAACCTGAGTGATTTGTGACCTGGCTTGCTCATTGATTACTACAACTGGTCATAAGTGAGAGCTGGTTGCCAAGCATCTGAATTTTGTTCTTGTGACTGCAGGGGTTCTGCAATGGCTGGAGCTTTGAGGACCAGGCACAAGTCCCTTTGTTCAGCGCCATCGTGACTTCAAATGGTTGCTGAACAAATGGTCATAACTGGGACTATCTGTAATTACATAATACTTGTTCAGGTTGGGGTTGGTAGCAGTGGTGGGTTGCTCCTGGTTTGCTCCGGTTCTGGAGAGCCGGTAGTAGAAATCTGCTGGCGTTCGGAGAACCAGTAGTAAGGGCTGGCTGGCCACGCCCCTGAACCGGTTCCCCGATCATCAGAGGTTGGGTTTTTTTTACTTTTAAAAGCATCTTTTCTTCACCCAAAAAAAGGCTTTTAAAAGTAAAAAAAAAAAACCTCTGATGATTGTGCGGCTGAACAGGAATCATCAGAACCCTTTAAAAGTTTTTTTTAAAGAACCTCTTTGGCCAAAGAGGTTGTTAAAACAAAAGGTTTTAAAAGGCTCCTCTGGCGATCCCAGCTGAGTTAAGAGCTTCTGGGCTGCGATTAAGCAACTTTAGCTGGGATCATCAGAGGAGCCTTTTAAAATCTTTTTTTCCTCTGGCCCACCCAATCCCCCTCCCCACTTACCTATAATTGCTGCTCCTTTTGGGCTGGCAAAGCCATGCTTTACATCAATTGCATCAGCTAGCAACTGAATCTGCCTGTCTGCAATCCTTGCTCAGTGACCAACTCAATCTGCCTGCTTTGTTGGCTGAGGAACTCTGGGAATTGAAGTCCACAAACCTTAAAGTTACTAAGGTTGGAGACCCCTGATCTAAAAAATAAAATAAATAAAATAAAATAATAAAATAAAATATTTGTGCAGCTTTCTGAGATTTGGTGTATTTCTGTAGTGTTTCACTCTAACTACACAAACACACAAAATCTCACAAAGCTGTATGTGGCATTTTGTGTGTGTGTGTGTGTGTGTGAGTCAGTTGTGTTGTGTTGTGTGTGTGTAAAGTGTTTTTGAGCTTTTTGTGGCTGTGAGGTTCCTGCTGTTGTAGGGGCCATTTTGGGTGAAATACAGCTGCTTTTACATTGCGTGTGAGTCAGTTGTGTTGTGGTGTTGTGTGTGTGTAAAGTGTGAAAGTTGGTTTTTGAGCTTTTTGTGGCTGTGTGAGGTTCCTGCTTGTTGCAAGGGGCCATTCTGGGTGAAGTGCAGCTGCTTTTACATTGTGTGTGAGTCAGTTGTGTTGTGTTTTGTGTGTGTGTGTATGTCCCTTCACGAGGACTTGGAAGCAGCTCCTCTAAGGAAAAGAGGAGGCGGCAAACTTCTGGCTGTCCCCAGGAGAAATCACCCTGTCTCTGCAGCATTGGTCATGTGACTGAGTGGGCGTGGCCAACTTGATGTCACTCACAGCAAGGTGCAGCCCCACCCTGCCCTGAGTGACTTCAAGTTGACCATGCCCACTCAGTCACATGACCACCAAGCCACACCCACCAAATAAGCCATACCCAGAGAACCGGTAGTAAAAATTTTTGGAACCCACCCCTGGTTGATAGACTCCTCTTCAGTTCAGCCATCTTTCATGACTCAGATTTTGAGAATTCCTGTATTGCATTCCCCACCAATTGGACAGAACTTTTTGGAGAGATTGACAGATGTGACCCCTTTCTCCTAAGCACAATACAAAAGATTCCAAATGTTCACCGGACAGGTAATTAGGCTTTATCAGGCTTTCCTGCTTAAATAGCCTGATGTGTCAATAGCAAATCTTGGGCTCCCTGGAAACTAATGCACTAGACAACAAATAGCCATTTAGGTTAACAAAAAAGCTATGATGAAAAAAGCCAGAAGAGATTTTATAAAGTCCATTAAATAATGAAACGGCAATGATTGTCTCACATTGCCTCAGAGGAAGCGAGATCAAACTCTAGATATTTGGTCCACTGTAGGTTGCCTATTTGCAGAAATAATTTCAATTAGCAAAATTCAATTAGACTCCAAAGGAAAAGTTCTCATGAGGTCTAAAAATAACTTGCAGAGTAGACCTACTTACAATCCTACCTCCCGTGTTGGAAGTTCTGGCACCATTTTTTCTCTCTCTAGTACCTAAAACAAATAATCCAATATGTATAAATCAACGTGAGCTTCAGATTAGATGTAAGTTACTCACTTGTTTGGAGACACATAGGAGTGAATGATTTTCTAATGGAATCATGCCCACATATCACCCCAAGAATGCTTTGTCTCTCCCGGATGTCTCCCATCTAGAGTCTCTAGGCATGGGATAACAAGAACTCTTTTATTTAGTGTTTAGGCCAATGATTGGGATCAGAAACATGTTAGCCTACTTGATGCAATTTATAGCTATTTGTTAAATTCTGTAAACTCCTAACACCGCTTTTCTCTCTCTCTCCCTGGTAGCGAAGTCCAGAGTTCAAACTCTTTGTGAAACTCAGATACACATTTTCAAGTAATTTAAATTTTGCATAGTTAAACTACTCTGGGAAAACAGAAGGACCAAAGAGGGCTCCGTGTTAGTAAGTAGTTATGAAGACAGTCACTATGAAGGACACATTTCAAAGATCATTAAGATAAATTTGTCAAGATGAGGTATGTATTTGCATAATGACTACTTATATAATTATACTTATATAATAAGTAAGATATAATAATTACTTATATAATAAGTAATAAATAATGAAGTAGTCATTATTTGCATAATGACTACTTTAGCTTCAATCACAACAATACACGAGCACACAATAGATTTAAGCTTAATGTGAACTGCTCCAATCTTGATTGCAGAAAATATGACTTCAGTAACAGAGTTGTTAATGCCTGGAATGCACTACCAGACTCTGTGGTCTCTTCCCAAAATCCCCAAAGCTTGAACCAAAAACTATCTACTATTGACCTCACCCCATTCCTAAGAGGTCTATAAGGGGCGTGCATAAGAGCACCAGCGTGCCTACCGTTCCTGTCCTAATGTTCCCTTTGATTGTATCCAATTTCGTATAGTTATTACATACTTATGCTTATATATATGCTTATATATCATATAGTTACTTCATGCTTATGCTTATATATACTGTTGTGACAAATAAATAAATAAAATAAATAATTGAAAGATGCATGCTGTTCTGAGCTCTAGCTAATCTAGAAAAGCAGCTTCATGGTACTGTTCACATCTTAACATGATGTGATAAGAATGAGCTTCATTATTTTATCACAACCTTTCCGATATCTTCAATCTTGACATGTTTCCCTGAAGGGATTAGTGGTAGACCCTGAACCAGAATGCTTTATTGTTGAGATTAGAGACCTACTTGGACAAGAAAAGAAGAAACATACTTATTTTGAAAACTTCCTGAAATTTTAATCCCCAGGTTTTAAATAAATTTTCAAGGTATTATATCTGTTGATGGGTTCCAATAAATCAACCTACTCTTTCTGTTCTTTTCCTTAACTGATACTCATAATGTTTCATAGAAGAGTTGCTCTCATCAGTCCACAGGTTCTAAAGATTGCTGAACAGCAATCCCTAAAAATATGGAATTTCTCATAAGCATAGTGATTAGGACCCAGAAGAAGTGGTTCAGATTCTGATTGGTGTTATAGTTGTTTGCCTACGAAGATTTTCAATCTTTCCAGGTCATGGTTGTCCCTGAGGCACTCCCCACACTCCCCCCCCAAAAAAAAGACAACAGGACTTTCTTAATTTTTCCTTTGAAAATATTTTGGTTCTCTTCTAAGAAATTTCTTCAGTTCTAACTAACTGGTGAGGAATGGATTGATTTAAATTCTTTGCAGTCATTTGGTCATTATATTACCATTCATCATGAGTGAAAGAGATCTTAAAGCCCAAACTCAGAGGAGGAGATACCATCAAAGCAATTAACTTCTGGACAATTCAAGTCATTAAATACACAGCTGGAGTATAATGCACCAGAATCAAGCAGAACTAAAAACACTGGGATAAGAAGACCAAAAAAATAATGACAATGAATCATGCTCTTCATCCACAAGGTGGTGTTCAAAGGAACCAAATTGTTTTGTCTATCTTAAACCATAACAGAGATTTGAGACACTATGATTTCAGTAATTGGACATTAGAGGCAAGGGTGGGCTTCAAAAATTTTAGCAAGGGGTTCTCTGCCTGGTTGCTGGCTGGGTGTGGCCAGGGTGGGCGTAGCCTAATTGGCCTCCTGCACCATGGTGGAGGGGGCATTTTTGCCCTCTTTGGGCTTTGAAAGCTTTCCTTGAGCCTTCTGGAGGACGGAAACTGCCTTCCCAGGCTCTGGAGGCCCTCTCGAGTCTGGAAACGGGCCCATTTTCAGTCTTCCTGAACTTCTGGTAGGCCCATTTTTCGGCCTCCCTGAGCCTCTGCACGCACCCTGCACTTACCTGCATTCAAAACAGGACATGAGGGAACTCCTGGGAGGGACGGGAGGGGCAGGACCAGCCATGAGTAGGATTTGGGGATTCTCCAAACTGCCCAGAATCTTAGCTAGAGGTTCTCCCGAACTGCTGCGAACCCCCAGCAGTCCACCCCTGATTAGAGGGACTAAAGATTCCAGGCAGAAAAGGAAAATAAAAGTGCCTTCAGTTTGTATGGGGATTTACTTCATGAGTAACAGACTTTTTGCTAATACCTGACTGCTGACTGAACAGTTGATGATTTATGGATTCACAAATAGATAAAGAACAGGTCATGGGAAGAAGAGATATTTATAATCTTATCAGGGATGAAGAGTTATCAATGTTTATACTTGTGATGAAGATTGGAAACCATTTCTTTATATATTTCTTTTCTTTTCCTTTATGTTACTTTTTCTTCTTTTTCTTTCTCTGCATTTTTTATTCTTTCTATTTTTCCTTTCTTTGAGCTTAGTTTATATTTGTTTTTGCTATTGTAATTAAAATCTTTAACAACAATTATAAAATACATAAAATTGATCTCTTAAAAGTTGAAAAATAAATGTAAATGGCTAGAAAATTCTAAAAATTAATGTTTATATGGATGTAAAAAACTGTTTATCATTATGTAAAATATATGTAGAGCAAAAAAATATATATATTGAAAATTCAATCAGTTAAAAACATTATTAAGTTCTACATTTCCTCCCACTGCACCTAACTAAGTGATTACATAAAAGTATTTACAAACATGAAAGTGCTTGCACTCAGCTGTCCCCTCTCATCCAGATATGTCAGAATTGCAGAATTCCTCATCAAAGACATTCTATTAAGGGCCTGTTTATATTCACTCTGTTGCAGATTCCTCTACATAAACTGGTCAGATTTTTTCGCCTGACTCTCCTGATTAGCACTAGGATTATTTTTCCTTTCATCATCCCTAGCTGGAGACAATGTGCTAACAGAGCATGTCATCACTTTTGCCATTGGAATTTGGCTTAATAGGACACTATTTATTAAGTCAATATTCCTCTTTCAGAAAGGCTTCCTCTGATTGCTCTCCTTTTCATTCCCGCCTTCTTGTCCCTTTGCTCTCCTTTCAGCCTGCCAGGCTTTTAACTTTATTTTAGGAGCAGAAAGATGCCAGAGCAAGAAGGAATCAAGCTGTCAAAAGCATAGCATTATGACAGCTTCCCGCATCATTGAGGCTTGCTGGGAAATAGATCTGTATCATTCATTTGCACATATACTCTTTTATTGCAACATGCTTTCATAACAATGTCTCTCACCCTATGATTTTTGTTTGAGAGGCTGGTTTCCTCTGATGCCCTCCTGATTCTTATCTTGCAGATTGGAAGAAATGCAGGCTAGGATTCCCACTGGGAAATCATCCAAACTCAGTGAATGTATTGTTGCAGGACTCAAGTCACTTGCTTCCCTGCAAAATGCTTCTTGATGCTACAATTTCCTAGGTGTCTCTATTATTCATATAAGAGCAAATGGTACCTGCTGTTATTACCTTTTTCAAAAGTTACAAGTATAGATGTCAGAACCTGGACTGGAAATAATTTGAAAAGAAAACCTCATTATATTACCTCAGACTCTTTAAGTCTGTGGGACTTTTTTCTTCACCCTGAAAGAGACATAATTTTTTTCAACCTTTTTCAAGAAGCCAGAGAATCGCACCCAAAATTTATAGTGGAACAGGTGAGAAATGGAAATTGCTTAATGTTTTGGCATGAATCAGCTGGGTTTTTCTTTTGCCTCCTGAAAAAAAAAATACTGTATTTTATAGACTGTCAATTGCACTATGGTGTGGCATCTTGTCCTTATTTTTAAATTTTATTGTAGCACCTTTAAGTCAATTTTTGACTCCTTGTGACTGCCTGGGCAAATCCCTGAAGTTTTTCTGGCAAGATTTCAGGGTTGCCATTGCCTGCTAATAGAATAGAATAGAATTTTATTGGCCAAGTGTGATTGGACACAGAAGGAATTTGTCTTGGTGCATATGCTCTCAGTCTACATAAAAGAAAAGATACGTTCCTCAAGAATCATAAGGTACAACACTTAATGATAGCCTTAGGGTACAAATAAGCAATCAAATCATATTAGGAAACAGTCAATATAAATCGTAAGGATACAAGCAACAAAGTTACAGTCATACAGTCATTAGTGGAAGGAGATGGGTGATAGGAACAATGAGATTAATAGTAGTGCAGAGTTAGTAACTAGTTTGACAGTGTTGAGGGAATTATTTGTTTAGCATTTGGGAAAAAACTATTCTTGTGTCTAGCTATTCTGGTGTGTAGTGCCCTATAGTGTCGTTTTGAGGGTAGGAATTGAAACAGTTTATGTCCAGGATGCAAAGGGTCTGTAAATATTTTCACAGCCCTCTTTTTGACTTGTGCAGGATACAGGTCCTCAATGGAAGGCAGGTTGGTAGCAACTGTTTTTTTTTTTGCAGTTCTTATTATCCTCTGAAGTCTGTATCTGTCTTATTGGGTTGCAGAACCAAACCAGACAGTTATAGAGGTGCAGATGACAGACTCAATAGTTCCTCTGTAGAACTGTTTCAGCATCCCTTTGAGGTAATTTGAGCTTTCTGAGTTGGTGCAGAAAGAACATTATTTGTTGTGCTTTTTTGATGATGTTTTTGATGTTAGGTGTCCATTTTAGATTTTGTGATATGGTAGGATCTAGAAATTTGAAGATCTCTACTGTTGATACTGTGTTGTCTAGAATTGTCAGAGGTGGAAGTATGAGAGGGTTTCTCCTAAAGTCTACCACCATTTCTATGGGTTTGAGTGTGTTCAGTTTCAGATTGTTCCAGTCACACCACGAGGCTAGTTGTTCAACCTCCCATCTGTATGCAGATTCATCTTTGTCTCAAATGAGACCGACCACTGTTGTGTCATCTGCAAACTTCAGTAGTTTAACGGATGGATCATTAGAGATGCAGTCATTGGTATATAGAGAGAAGAGAAGTGGAGAGAGCACATAGCCTTGGGGGCCCCCTGTGCTAATTGTACAGGTATCTGATGTGATTCTGCTTAGCTTCACCTGCTGCTTCCTGTTTGTTAGGAAGCTTGTGATCCACTTACAAGTGTGTTCAGGTAGCTGTAGCTGGTTTCGCTTAGTTAGAAGAGTGTCTGGAATGATGGTATTGAATGCTGAACTAAAGTCTACAAAGAGGATCCTTGCGTAGGTGTTTGGAGATTCAAGATGTTGTAGGATGTAATGCAGAGCCATATTAACAGCATCATCTGTTGATCTATTTGCTTGGTATGCAAATTGCAAGGGGTCTAACGGCAGATCTGTGATGGTTTTCAAGTGGGACAGCACTAGCCTTTCAAAGGTTTTCATGACTACATATGTTAGAGCAACTGGTCTGTAGTCATTCAGTTCCTTGATGGTGGGCTTTTTCGGCACTAGGATGATAATAGAGCGTTTGAAGCAAGAAGGAACATAGCACATCTGTAGTGATTTATTGAAGATTTGGGTGAAGATGGGGGCCAATTGGTCAGCACAGACTTTTAAGCAAGAAGGAGTTATCTTGTCTGGGCCTGGAGCTTTTCCTGACTTTTCTCTATGAAATAGGTCTTACACTTCCTTTTCAGTGATCACTAGGGGTTGTGAACCCAATGAAATGGGGTCAGTTGTAGGAGGCTTGGCTGTTGTTGGTGTGTCTGAGATGGGGGTTGTGGAGATAGGTGGCTGTAGTTTCCTTTCAAACCTGCAGCAAAACGTGTTCAGGTCATCTGCCAGTTGTTGATTTCCTTTAGCCTGGGAAGAAGGTTTGCTGTAGCTGATGATACTTTTAAGAGTTTTCCACATGCACTACCAGACTCTGTGGTCTCATCCCAAACTTAAGACTGTCTACTGTTGACCTCACCCCATTCCTAAGAGGTCTGTAAGGGGTGTGCATAAGAGCACCAGCATGCCTACCGTCCCTGTCCTAATGTTCTCTTTAATTGTATTCATTTTATGTATTCAATTCATGCTTATACTTATATATATTATCTAATATGTACTCGACTGAATGAATGAATGAATGAATAAATGAATGAATGAATGAATGAATGTTTGCTGGTTCATTTGTTGAAAACAGATTCTTTAGCTTTTCAGAGTAGCTTCTTTTTGCTGCTCTGATCTCCCTTGTTAATACATTTCTGGCCTGATTGTACAGCATTTTATCACCTTTTCTGTAGGCTTCCTCTTTGGAATGACAAAGCTGCTAAAGTTTAGCTGTGAACCAAGGTTTGTTGTTACTGTATATTCACAAGTTCCTGGTTGGTAAACATAGGTCTTCACAGAAGCTGACATATGATGTTACAGTATCTGTGAGCAATCTAGGGTTGCTAGACAATGACCAGCCCAAAGTTGTCCAACTGGCTTTGTACTTTAAGCAGGACTAGAACTCATGGTCTTCCAGTTTCTAGCCTGAAGCTTTAATCACTACACCAAAATGCATCTTTTTTTGTCCCTTTCATCTCTGTGAAAAAAACAGTATGTGATCAACCTAGTATCATCAAGAGTATGGTCAAGTGATTATTGCAACGAAATACAAGAGAGTCATATTTTCCATGCAAATTAGTGCAAGTTAAATCTTTTAAATAATAACAGCCTACATCCTGCGACAATACATTGAAATACCATCAAACAACAATATCTGCCTTATTCCAGGACCTCAAAGAATGACTCAATAGGTGGATAAAATATCTCTGATTTGTGCTCATTTCTCTTTGGAGTGATTTAATTATTTTTAAAAATATTTATTTCTTCTTCTAAAATCTTATTCTAAGTATTTTAGCTAACCTTACTGTGTAATATATTGTACTGTATATTATATCGACCATGGTATCCTGCTGCGCCGGTTGGAGGGATTGGGAGTGGGAGGCACCGTTTATCGGTGGTTCTCCTCCTATCTCTCTGATCGGTCGCAGACGGTGTTGACAGAGGGGCAGAGGTCGGCCCCGAGGCGCCTCACTTGTGGGGTGCCGCAGGGGTCGATTCTCTCGCCCCTTCTGTTCAACATCTATATGAAGCCGCTGGGTGAGATCATCAGTGGCTTCGGTGTGAGGTACCAGCTGTACGCGGATGACACCCAGCTGTACTTTTCCACACCGGGCCACCCCAATGAAGCTATCGAAGTGCTGTCCCGGTGTTTGGAAGCCGTACGGGTCTGGATGGGGAGAAACAGGCTCAAGCTCAATCCCTCCAAGACAGAGTGGCTGTGGATGCTGGCATCCCGGTACAGTCAGCTGAGTCCATGGCTGACTGTTGGGGGCGAGTCATTGGCCCCGATGGAGAGGGTGCGCAACTTGGGCTTCCTCCTGGATGAACGGCTGTCTTTTGAAGATCATTTGACGGCCGTCTCCAGGAGAGCTTTCTACCAGGTTCACCTGGTGCGCCAGTTGCGCCCCTTTCTAGACCGGGATGCCCTATGCACGGTCACTCACGCCCTCGTGACGTCTCGTCTGGATTACTGCAATGCTCTCTACATGGGGCTCCCCTTGAAGGGCATCTGGAGGCTGCAGTTAGTCCAGAATGCGGCTGCGCGGGTGATAGAGGGAGCCCCTCGTGGCTCCCGTGTGACACCTATCCTGCGCAGACTGCACTGGCTACCTGTGGCCTTCCGGGTGCGCTTCAAGGTTTTGGTAACCACCTTTAAAGCGCTCCATGGCATAGGGCCGGGTTACTTACGGGACCGCCTACTGCTACCGAATACCTCTCACCGACCCGTGCGCTCTCACAGAGAGGGACTCCTCAGGGTGCCGTCAGCTAGGCAGTGTTGTCTGGCGACACCCAGGGGAAGGGCCTTCTCTGTGGGGGCTCCCACCCTCTGGAACGAACTCCCCCCAGGACTCCGTCAACTTCCGGACCTCCGAACCTTCCGTCGCGAGCTTAAAACACATTTATTCATCCGCGCAGGACTGGATTAGATTTTAAATTTATATTGGTTTTTAATGGGTTTTATTATTTATACTGCTTTTTAATAATTCGGCCTTTTAGAATAAGTTTTTTAATTGTTATTTTAATTTGTATTTATATGTTTTTACTTGCCTGTGAACTGCCCTGAGTCCTTCGGGAGATAGGGCGGTATATAAATGTGATTAATAAATAAATAAATGATTAATAATATATAAGAGAAGCATTCTTGCTTTAGTTTGGTTAGACTTCTTTTATTAATGTATACGGTCCACTTTTTCATTGCCATATATTTGCCAGTCTATCAATCTTGCATTATTGGTAAAATAATTTCTTTTTTCCAATGTTGTGCCAGATTGATTCTTCTCATTGTTAGCATTATTAGCATTAACTTCATAAATTGAGATACTTTTCATTTACATTCTGTAGAATCATACTTAATATTAGTATTAATATTAGTCTTAGCATTGTAATTATTTATTAGTGTTAGTATTAGATACGTTTGCCATTTTGAGTTATATATAAAGAAGGTGGAATAAAAAATCTAGTAATCTAGTAAGTGGGCAGAATTACCTTAGGTGCTAACCTAAAATGTTGCTCTTCCTGGTATTAGAAAGGCAGTATTTATAATGGCATGATTGGGTTTTAATCACAGCTTATGTTTATTGGATGAACTAGGAATGTAGAAGGTCTTCAAAACCTGAAGATTACTGATTAATGATATGATTAATGAAGTTGAGGCAATAATTTCAGTTTCTAAGAGCTGGGCTTTATGAAATCAGATGTCAAAATGGCAGAATTCTGGCAAAGCGGTTCCTTTTATGATGGCTACCAGCCACTTAGGAGATAAATATATTGCCTCACAATACTCAGTGTTCAGTCTCTTCTTCTGATTACTTCTTTGCTTTTCATCCATAACCTCTTTCTAGCAAACACAATAGTACGTGCCTTTATCCTCTTTCCATCCTACATATTATTGAAAAGACCTTCAAGATAAAGAATATTTGGAGCCATCATCCAAATGGTAAGGAAAAAAAAAATAAGGCATCAAAGGAATCCTTTTATTGTCTGTGGTATCTCATTGTATGCAGTAGCTGATTGCATGCTGACACCCTTCTTGACTTTGTATACGGCTTACACTTAAACCTGAGATCAGAATGTTCCCAACCTCACAGTACTTTTCACTTTAACTCCAAAGGTGTTTACGCACTTGTCAATACTGGAGTTCATTAGGCTTTCATTAGACTTGCTGAACAAAAAAATGAGTGCACACACTTGACAAGTCATGCTATAAAGTGTCTATATAATTAATGTGGGTGATTCTAAAGCAGCATTTTATTTTAAAGGCTATTGATCACGGTCCACTTCAACTTGTTTGTATATCTGCAAATGTAAAGAAAACATCTTTAAATGATTTATGCAGCTTAATTGAGCCTTTTGTGTGAGCTTCCCCCCCCCCACTGCTGCTGAGATTTAGAAAATGTTTAACGCTAAATCTGTGGGTGTGCCAGAATAGTATTGAGGCAAGTACATGCAATTTCATTATTCACCTTGTGTAAAAAAACCGTGCACAATAAAGAACACAAAAGCTTGTGTTCTTTATTTTTTCAGATGATGAAAATTGTCCAGGTAGCAAATAGACGAGAAGTGGAAGCAGTATTAAACATAAAAGAAATAAATTGTAAAAAATAAAACCCTATTGGTTACAAGTTGGAAACCAGAAAATAGTGAGGGTTGATGCAGAAGAATTCTAGAAATGAATTCTAGTGTGGCAAAAGGGAGGAAGAATTCAAGCAATGAAAGATAGCTTCTATTGCTAAACCAGCAGCAAAGATCATTCCCAAAATAGTTGGGGATGAGTTCATATAGATGAAACATACATCTATATGTTTAAAAATACAAACATTTTAAATGTTTGTATCCATAATGACATTTATAAAGGTAATCTGTTAGAGAAAAACTTCGTTGATATAGCTCCTAAAGTCCACAAGTCTTAAAGTTGCCAAGTTTGGATACCCCTGTCCTAAACAGTGTTCAGATTTGAATAAATGTATATTTACTGTGGAGTTTTTCAGAAGTTTTTGTCATAATGTTAATTTTTCAGCTAGAGCAGTTTCACACATTTTCAAATACTATTGATCCAAAGAAAGACTTTTACTTTTTTACTTTTCTAATGTTTGCAATGATAAATCTGGCAGTTAACAATAGAAATCATTTTAAAAAAATGTTTATCATTTTTGGCTAGAAAAAATGGGAAAGGATTCATTGTATAAGATTTCTTGATGATGTTCCCAATTCTTTCCAAATTTTAGTTTGAAAGGATGGACTCGTTGGGCATTAGTATCAAAGGTTTTGGGATTTGTTTGTATCCTTTCCAGCCCTGCTAAAACAATCTGAAAAAGTTACAGCAGTAGTTGAGATGAACATAGGAGTGCTCTTTCCACAATCTGTTGATGGTCTCTTGATTAATTACCAAAGAAACTGTGGTAGAAACAATAATGTGTGACAATGTTTGGAAAAATGCCAGCATTCTCGGCCTGCATGTGTTGTCAAATTAGTCTGCCACAGCGGCTGTCAGCTTTTTGTTTGAAGTTTGTAGTTGCAACATTTACCAAAATGTTCTACCTGTAAATGAATACTTTAATTTCATCCATAATAATACAAAGGCCATCAATAGATTTAAACTCAATGTAATTCGCTCAAATCTTAACTGTAGGAAATATGTCTTTTGCAATAGAGTAGTAAATGTCTGGAACAATCTAACTGATCCTGTTGTTAATTAATTAATTAATTAATTAATTTATTTATTTATTTATTTATTTATAATTTAATTTCTATACCGCCCTTCTCCCGAAGGACTCAGGGCGGTTTACAGCCATATTTAAAAACACAAAATACAAACAGCAAATTTAAAACAGAATTAAAACCAAATATTTAATAGGCCGAATCAAACTAAAACGGTCGTAGACCGATGTAAAACCCATTTAAAAATTTTGATTTAAAATTACCCTTAGGCCAGTCCCGCACGATGGAATAATAAAGTCTTAAGTTCACATTTGAAGGTCCAGAGGTCGGGGAGTTGGCGCAACCCTGGAGGCAGCTCATTCCAAAGGGCCGGTGCCACTACAGAGAAGGCTGTTCCCCTGGGGGCCGCCAACCGACATTGTTTGGTCGAAGGTACCCTGAGAAGGCCCACCCTGTGGGAGCGCACGGGTCGTTGGGAGGCTATCGGTGGCAGAAGGCGGTCTCGTAAATAGCCCAGTCCTAAGCCATGGAGCGTTTTAAAGGTGATGACCAACACCTTGAATTGCACCCGGAAGGCTACCGGCAGCCAGTGCAGGCCGTGCAGGATAGGTGTTATATGGGAGCAACAAGGTGCTCCCTCTATCACCCGCGCAGCCGCATTCTGGACTAGCTGGAGCCTCCTGGTGCTCTTCAAGGGGAGCCCCATGTAGAGAGCACTGCAATAGTCCAGGCGGGAAGTAACGAGGGCATGAGTGACCGTGCGCAAGGAGTCCCGGTCTAGGAAGGGGAGCAACTGGCGAATCAGGCGAACCTGATAGAATGCTCCCCTGGCGACGGCTGTCAGATGTTCCTCTAAGGACAGCCGATCGTCCAGGAGAACGCCCAAGTTGTGCACCCTCCCCCTGGGGGCCAGTACTTCACCCCCAACAGTCAGCGATGGCGTAAGCTGACTGTACCGGGACGCCGGAACCCACAGCCACTCTGTCTTGGAGGGGTTGAGTTGGAGCCTGTTCCTCCCCATCCAGACCCGCATGGCTTCAAGACACTGGGCCATCACCTCGACGGCTTCGTCGGGGTGGTTCAGGGTGGAAATGTACAGCTGAGTATCATCAGCGTACAGATGGTATTCCACCCCGAAACCACGGATAACCTCGCCCAGCGGCTTCATGTAGATATTGAACAGGAAAGGCAAGAGAACCGACCCCTGAGGCACCCCACAAGTGAGGCACCTCGAGGTCAATCTCTGCCCCCTGCCAACACCATCTGCGAACTGTCTGAGAGATAGGAGGAGAACCACCAATAAACGGTGCCCCCCACCCCCACCCCCAATCCCTCCAACCGCTGCAGCAGGATACCATGGTCGATGGTATCAAAAGCCGCTGAGAGATCTAACAGGACCAGGACAGAGGAAGATCCCCTGTCTCGAGCCCTCCACAGATCATCCACCAATGCAACCAAAGCCATCTCCGTGCTGTATCCAGGTCTGAAGCCGGACTGGAATGGGTCTAGATAGACAGTTTCCTCCAGGTATTGGGGAAGCTTGCTAATCCCCATACCTTTTACCTTAAACTGTCTACCGTGGACCTTTCATGTTTCTTAAGAGGTCCCTAAGGGGGCGTGCATTAGTGCACCAGCATGCCTACCATCCCAGTCCTACTGTTCCCAATTATATGTAATCATTCTATGTATTTATGGCTATGTTTTGCCTATTTATATTCTTTTTTTTGTGCCAAAAATTTTTCATGTGTCCATATCTGTTTCTACTTCTTTTCTTGTATTTGTTGACAAATAAATAAATAAATAAATATCTAGCCTTGAAGTTCAAGATCGTAACTTTTTCATCTTATTTTGAATTTATCATTGATTTCATGCTCCAACTTCTGTTTATATAAGCTTACAATAATTAAAGCAAGATACAAATAGAGTACATATGAACAGAATTAATTCAATCAAAGTCAAAGTCAAAATCAATATAATTATATTCAGTTAATAGTTCTATAAAAAGAGCTGTAATGAAAACCATCATTAATTTTGTAGGGACAGTCTTTGTATAATCTGTGAAACTATAGTTTAAACTATAGTTTGAAGTATAAATATGTTTATGGGTTCTGGCTTTAAATATATCACCTATTAATAACTTCATGGTTGAGGCTCCAGTGACGTTACCCTCCTGCTGGGTGCTCAAACAGAGCACTCCGTGTTAGAAGATTGTAAAAGTCAGTGAAACAGAAAATAAATCACTGTTCACTGAGCTTAGCATAATCTCTGGGTGAAAGAGATTATCAGAATTGTGGAAGAGTGGCAGGTCTGACAGGGGGTTTGCTCTTAAGAGCGAATTTTCCTGGATTTATGACCCCACCGAATTCCACTCCTTCCAACTTCAGCACGCCCCTGTTTTTATCAGGGAAAAGGAGAGGAATGTTGCTTCTGCTCTAGAGAACTTATTAAATTGATTGATATTCCAAGCAGACGGGAATTTCACAAGCGTTCGAACTTTGATGTAGAATCAGCACGGCAAGTACCGACTCCCTTTTGAAATTTGAAACCTTTCTTTGTCTTTGATTAATTGACTTTTAAAATGGCGTCTAAAAGTGAAAGTAAAATTTTTAGTACGATGAAGCAGCGTTACTTGTGGATTGTTACAAACGGAGTTTTTATACTGAAAGGAGGAAGGAGAGTTATTAAGTTTGAATTCCTGATTCTTTTGAAGACAGAATGGCAGCTAAACCTTTAAAGCCTTCTGGAAGA
Organism: Ahaetulla prasina; assembly: GCF_028640845.1. NCBI lineage: Eukaryota > Metazoa > Chordata > Lepidosauria > Squamata > Colubridae > Ahaetulla > Ahaetulla prasina. Next base: position 106,103,299 of record NC_080540.1, read on the forward strand.
AGGGATCTGAACCAAGTCTTGAGGAAATATTGAAAGAACAATTAAAACTTTCTGAAGATAGGCAAAAGAGATGATGGAGAATTTTAATGCAAAAATAAGAAGATATTCTTATGGCAGTTCAAGGACTGAGTAAAAAATTGAAGGATTGGAAGTGGAAATGCAACAGATCTCTCAGTCAAATAAGTATTTAGAAGATGAAATGAAAGGTGTTCAGAAAAAAGTGGATCAAAATGAAGATCAGGTTGTGATATTACAATATAAACTTATGGAAGGAGCTCTTAGAATTCGTGGTATGAAAGAGGAGCGTGGAGAAGACTTAAGAAAAATTATATCAGAAGCATTGGCTGAATTTATTGAAGCGGACCCCCAAGAGGTAGCTTACCAAATTGATAAAATATATAGAGTTAATTCTTGGATTGCAAGACAGAGAAAGCTTCCTCGGGACATTGTGGTTTATTTTGTGAAAAGGACTATGAGAAATCAAATTCTGCAAGTTTCATATCAGACAACTTTAAAAATTGGAGAACAGGAGTTGAAGGTGTTGAAAGAGATTCCTTCAAAGATGTTAAGAGACAGGAAGAATTTGCTTTTTACACAAGAACTTAAAAACATCAGATTCAATTCAGATGGGAGGTGCCAGTTGGACTGACACTATTCTATCAAGGAAGGAGATATAGAATTGACACTGTTTTAAAGGCAAAGTTTTCTTTCTACAGTTTTGAAAGTCGAAATAGAAGTGATAGAAAAACTTCAAGAGACTCAAGAAGGCGTGGTGACCCAAGAGCCTTTATTGCTGCCAGTATTAGAGGAACCACAAGAGCAAAGGGTGACAAGAGGAGCCCTTAAGCGTAAAGAAGAGCAACAGTCTCAAAGTAAAAGTCAGGATCCCATTATGGAAGCTGTGGGAGGAGCTAGACGGAAGATACCGGAGGAGGAGCTTCCGTTGTCTGCTTCAAAGCTTCAGGAGGCCAGTAATGGCAAATAGAATCTTGTCATGGAATGTTAATGGCTTGAATTCAGCTCAGAAAAGAAGGAAAATATTTCACTACTTGAAACAATTTAAAAATGATGTGATTTGTTTGCAAGAGACACATATAAAATTATCAGACCAAAAATATTTAATTAATTCAAAATTGGGTAACCATTTTGTTGCATCAGCTTTGGAAAAGAAGCATGGAATTGTTGTATATATCAGGAAGGATATACCAGCTAAGCTAATTGAGGCAGATATTCAAGGAAGATTTATTGCTATTGAACTGGTGATAGATGCAAAAAAGACTTTGTTGATAGGTATTTATGCACCTAATCAGCAACAAGAAAAGTTTTACAAAATGTTACATGAGAGGTTGACCCTCTGGGATTATAGTTCGTTTATTTTATTAGGAGACTGGAATGGAGTAATTGATACAAGAAGGATAAGAGAACTTCCTCCAAGAAGATACCTATACATGCAAAATTACCAAAATCCTTTTTGAAATGATGGAAGACTTTGAGTTTAGAGATATATGGAGGTTACGGAATCCAGATGAGAGAGATTTTACTTTTTTCTGATAGGCATCAATCTTTTCACGCATTGATTTTATTTTAATTTCTAATGACTTGCTTTCTAGGGTGAAGAAAAGCGAAGATATTTCGAGGTGTTTAACTGACCATAGCCCAGTATGGATGGAATTATTACAAGGGAAAAAGGTGGTAGAACATGGAGGTTGAATGAAAATCTGTTTAGATATGAGGATAATGTAACTTATTGTAAGAAACAGTTAAAGAATTTTTGATTTTAATATGTACAAAGGGACACCTATAGGAACTGTGTGGGAAGCGAGCAAAGCGTTTATTAGAGGATATTGATTTATTTGGACAACAGGCAAAGGAATAATAAACAAAAGCAGCGTAGATATTTGGAAGAAGAAATTCAAAGGAAGCAACAGTTATTAATTCAAAACCCACAAGATCATAAACTTAAAGAGGCTATAAAAATATTACAGAGTCAATTTAATATGTTAATGGCAGACCAGGTGGCAACGAATATACAATATGCTAAACATAATACCTTTTGTAATGCAAATAAACCTGGGAGATGGTTGGCATATAATTTAAGGAAGAAACAGAAAGCACGTGTCATACAAAAAATAGAATATAAAGGTAAAGAGACATATCAACAGGATAAAATTAAAAGGCATTCTCAGAATTTTATACTGCACTATATGCAAAAGACAAAATATTGGATAGGGACATTTATGATTATTTGAAAGATTATAAGGTGAATATTCTAACATTAGAACAGAGGAGGAGCTGAACCGGCCGATAGCTACTGGAGAAATAGTGGAGGCAATTAAACAATTAAAATGGGAAAACCCTGGTACAGATGGTCTTACAGCAACTTATTATAAAAACACAGGATGAAATATTAGGCCCACTTAAAGAATTATTTAATCAGATACAATTAGGGTGGGAATACCCCGTCATGGAAAACATCTTTTATTTCACTGATACCGAAAGAGGAGCAAGACTGCTCTAAACCTGGTAACTATAGGCCGATTTCACTTTTAAATAATGATTATAAGATTTTTGTAAAAATAATAGCAAATAGATTAATGTTAGTTTTACAACAAAGAATTCATACTGATCAATCTGGTTTTATAAAAGGGAGGCAGATGAGGAATAATGTTAGACAGATTATTAATATATTGGAATATTTGGAAAAGAAGAATACTTCAGCGGCACTTATTTTTTTTGGATGCAGAGAAAGCCTTTGATCGATTGCATTGGGATTTTTTATTTAAATTAATAGAGAAAATGCAATTTGGAGACTGTTTTATTAGAATAATTAAAGCGATTTATGGAGAGCAAACAGCACAGATTATAGTAAATGGTAGTTTGACAGAAGTTATTAAGATTGCGAAAGGAACAAGACAGGGATGTCCCTTATCACCATTATTGTTTGTTTTGACTCTGGAACCATTATTAGATAAAATACGAGAATTAATGAAAATAGAGGGAATTAAGATTAGACAATATGAGTACAAAGTTAGAGCTTTTGCAGATGATGTAGTGGTTACGTTAATGAATCCTATAAATTCAAGTAGATTTTTGTTGGAAGTAATTGATAAATATGGAAAGGTATCAGGATTTAAAATAAATCAGAATAAAACAAAAGTGATAATTAAAAATATGTCTATACAACAGAAACAAAAACTAGAGGAAATGACAGGATTTGAGGTAGTAAAAAAGGTTAAATATTTAGGGGTCTATATTAGCTCATCGAACAAGAAACTTTATAAGAATAATTATGACTTGCTATGGCAAAAAGTTCAGAATGATATGAATGGCTGGAAGAAATTGCAGTTATCCCTATTGGGAAGGATTGCGGCTATTAAAATGAATGTGTTACCTAGATTTTTGTTTCTGTTCCAGATGATACCTATAATTAAAAAGGATAAAAATTTGGAAGATTGGCAGATTGGGATTAATAAATTTATATGGCAGGGTAAAAGGCGAGGTTAAAATGAAAATAATACAGGATTCACGGGAAAGAGGTGGTTTAAGAATGCCTAACTTTAAACTATATTATGAAGCAGTAACCCTTTCAGTAATAAGTGACTGGTTTAACTTAACAGAGGAAAGAATTTTGAATATAGAAGGTTATGACTTGTTATATGGATGGCATGCGTACTTATTTTATGGAAAAAAGTGGATAGGGCTTTTAAGAATCATGTGTTGAGAAGTGCTCTTTTGGTCTGGAATAAATATTCCTATAAATTAGATTATAAGATTCCTATATGGGCGAGCCCTAGACATGCAATAGAGAATATAAATATAGAACAGAAACAGGAAATGATTACATATAAAGAACTTTTGTATGCTGAAGGAGGTAGATTGCAATTAAAATCATTACAGGTATTAAATGAAGAAGGAGGAATTATACTTGGTTTCAATATGGGCAAATAAGTGCTAGATGGAAAGAAGATCAAAAATTGGTATAATGCAAAGGAGGAAAATTTAATAAAGCAAATTAGAAATCAGACCCAGGAGCATATAAAGAGATTGTATAATGTGTTGCTTGAAATAGATTCGGAAAAGGATTTGGTAAAGGATTGTATGATAAAATGGGCACAGAATATTCAGGAACCAATAATGTTGGAAACATGGGAGAAAATTTGGGTTAGAAATGTTAAGTTTACACAAGCACAGAATTTAAGGAAAATTTTTATAAGATGTTTTATAGATGGCATTTAGATCCCAAAAAATTATCATGTATGTATCCTAATATCCAAGCGAAATGTTGGAGGTGTGATTGTGATGATGCTACATATTTTCATATTTGGTGGACTTGCAAGAAAATTAAGGTCTTTTGGATAAGAATTTGGTGGATTATTCAAAATGTACTGAAGAAGAAGATAAAGTTCCTGCCACAATTTTTCCTTTTGGGAATTATAATGGATTGTACAGGGATTGAGACTAAACTGATTTTGAACTTAATAACAGCAGCAAGACTGTTGATTGGACAATACTGGAAGAAGAAGAGATACCTACAATAGAAGAATGGATATTGAAAGTTATTAATTTGGCTGAGATGGCTAAAATCTCAGCGTTTTAAAAGACAATACGCAGGAAAGATATTTAATTGAATGGAAAAAATGGATTGATTATCTACAAAACAGATATCAGATTAAGAAATATCAGATTGCCTTTGAATAATTAGAAAGTTATTTTATGTAATGGGGAGGGGGTTGGGAGACGAAAAGCTTTGGATGTGGTTATTTGGATTGGACTTTACCTTGTGATTGACCGGGAAGCCGGGGTGGGGAGGAGGGGATGTTTTTTTTTTTTTTTTTGGGAGGGAGGGGGAAAAAAGGGGGAAAATGTTTTTGTTTTTTTTAAAACTCTTTCAATAAAAAAAAAAAAAAAAAAATAACTTCATGGTTTGAGCAACTATATCTTGCAAATATCAAGATGAGACTTCAATTTTTTGCTTCCATCTACAGGTCATCTGGAATTCTGCAACCTAATTATGACTTCCCCAATCCTTTATCTAATGTTCAGGAAAGCAAAGCAATTGTGATCAGTGGTGTGATTCAAATAATTTAACAACCAGTTCTCTGCCTTAATGACCGGCTGGGTAGGTGTGGCCATCGTGAGTGTGGCCAGGGGGTGTGACAGGCAGCACGTGGCCTCCTGCACCACCCTGGGAGCAAAAACGTGCCGCGGGGGAGAAGCACTGCCCCATTGCGCCCCTTTTTGCCTCCCTGAAGCCTCCTGGGAGCAAAAACAGGCTGTGTGTGTGCACTGCACGCCCCCATGCCCCAATTTGGGCCTAGTAGGCCTCCCTGCACTTCCTTGGGAGCCAAAATGGGGCGCGTGGGGACTCCTGGAAGTGGCGGGGCATAGTTGGGCCAGCTAGCAATTTAACTACCGGTTTGCCCAAAGTGGCCTGAACTGACTGAATCCCACCACTGATTGTCATCTGAAAAGAATGGGCCAAATGAAAGTTTGATAGAAAAAATGAGATCTCTTGCCTTCTGCTTCAAACTCTCCCTATTTCCCCCACATCTTTTTCTATCCTTTCTCTTACCTGTTGCCTGGAAATAGAGGTAGAATTGCTGCCTAAGGTCTTTTGATCTGTAGCTCTCGGAATCATCTTTTTAGAACTAGCCTATGTGCCTGAATTTCAAATCTGTAGTGATCTTTCACTAATTCATTTTAAAAGATTCAATTGCTTCAGGCTGACAATGAATTTGTAACTAGCTTGAAGAAATGATAACTCTGGTTATCTTACATCCCTCTGAAAAATACCGTATCTGTGACACCCAGAAAAGCTTGCCTTGGCAGAACCCAGCTCGAAGTTAGAATAAAAGCTCCCTTTGATACATACTTTTCTTATCATCATAGTTTCAGGCTTTGAAGCCCAATCCTAGGGAGGTTTCTTGAGAAGTTTCTTGGTAAAATTTACAGTAGAACACCCTGAAAAAAATTAATACCCCAAGTTACTTGATGCATTACTTGCTTCATTTCCTAAGTGATTAAAAAGGCATCACTCTTAAATAGAATTAGAATAGAATAGAATAGAATAGAATAGAATAGAATAGAATAGAATAGAATAGAATTTTTTATTGGCCACATGTGATTGGACACACAAGGAATTTGTCTTGGTGCATATGCTCTCAGTGTACATAAAATAAAAGATACCTTCATCAAGGTACAACACTTACAACACTTAATGATGGTCATAGGGTACAAATAAGCAATCAGGAAACAATTACAGTATAAATCGTAAGGAAGCAGATGGTCTTGTGAGTAAGAAATCCTAGTGAGTCACAGGGAATAATTAAAAATAAATTAGTAAATAAAATGTCCAATAGACACCTGTTACTGTTTTTGAAAAAAAAGAGTTATTATAAGTTGGTGCATTATAAGTTATTATAAGTTGGTGCATTATAAGTTATTATAAGATTGTGCATCCATGACCTAAATCCAGATTTCTTTTTTGCTTTAAAATAATTGCTTTATTCATCTACAAACCTTATGCAGATCTAATGTCAAGTTCCTTCTACTATAATAAAATGCAGAAATGGGTAGCTTTTTTTAAAAAAAATGAACTCAGCAAAGTTTTTTCTCCACTTCCATCCTGAGCAGGCTGACAAGTGAATGAAATCTGAGCTCCATTACAGGGAATAAAATAGAAACGGATTTTGATGCTTCAGCATTGATCACTCAGTTGGCTGAGCTGTGTAATAAGCTACAGTTTTCCTGATTATATGGCTGGGTAAACAGCCAATCAGATGAGCATGTACTACTTACACTGTCATGTAGACTGAAAGCAATTTACATCACCCACATTCTTGAAGAAAACATTAGAGATACGGGTCACTGCAGTACAGTCTTCATATTTTTCATTGTGATACCACCATTATAAACAACATAGAAACCTGGCCCAGTGTCTGGTTAAATACCAGTACCAGTAACCCCACTGAGAAAGTTATTTCCATCCCTTCACTAATGGCCTGTGCCTTTGGTATAGCTCAAGGGGAAGATTTTGCAAATGCCCAATGGGACATACCTGTGTTCCTGTGGACATAGTTTACTATTACCCCTTACAGCTCTGTCTATGTTGACATCAAAGAAAAATATTGATGACAAATAACATTAAAGTGCTGAATGTAGAACAATTGGATTACTTTCTTGTGGACATGATTCTGTTTGTTAGCAGTCAAGTCACTACTTTAGCTGGGCTGTCTTTTAAATCCAGAAAGGAAAGATGTTCTGAATTGAAGCACTGATTTTAAGTTCAACTTAATGTCATTCTTCTTATGCATATTGTGTTTCTTTTTATAACTTTTTCATTTTATTAATTACTTATTTAGCCAATATTGCTGACATATGCCTTTAATATACCTCTTCAGGGCAAATTTGTTCAGAACATCATCTACTGCACTTTAATTTTAATAAAGTGGCATCTGTAATCTTCTGTGTGAATGGCAGAGAGAATATATATCAGTGGTGGGTTTCAAATTTTTTTACTACCGGTTCTGTGGGCGTGGCTTGGTGTGCTTGGCTTGGTGGGGGTGGCTTGGTGGGGGTGGCAGGGGAAGGATACTGTAAAAGCTCCATTCCCTCTCCAATCCAGGGGAAGATTACTGCAAAATCCCCATTTCCTCCCGATCAGCTGGGACTTGGGAGGCAGAGAATAGATGGGGGCAGAGCCAGTCAGAATTTTTACTACCGATTCTCTGAACTACTCAAAATTTGCACTACCGGTTCTCCAGAACTGGTCAGAACCTTTTATATATATAAAAACACGTATATATATATACGTGTGCATATGTGTATGTAATTTCACTGTCTTATATATATATATATATATATATATATATATATATATATATACACACACATATACATATACGTGTGCATATGTGTATGTAATTTCACTGTCTTAGGCATTTATGGGCCAAGTGACTACTTTCAGAATGTTGAAAAGTTGGAAAAAACTTTTCGGTTACACACCTTACTCAAATAGACAATATTAAGTAGATAAACAGACCACACTTCAGAAGTGTGAATGACGGGTCAATGGAGATCTGAGCCTACAATACAGACATGGCACAACCTCTGGTTATTGACAGAAAAATGTCACAGAATAGTTCTTAGCTTCAGTCCAACAAGTATTTGTATCTGAGAAATATAGAAGATTTGGTAAATTAGGTTCAAGAACTTTAGCTAGGGAGGATTTCCAGACACTTTCAATGCAAACAGACAGGTGGAGGAAGAACAGATAGCTACAAATCTGAAGGAGGAGACAAAACAGCAGAACCTCCCCCTCCCCCCCACCTATGCAGACAGTACAGCTTGTACCAGTTAGTCAGAACGTGCTGAATACAGAGAGCTTGACAGGAAGCTTATGTTGAATAGCCAAAACAGGGCACTGAGGTGGCGTTTCATCAGGGTCTGCATATAACAACAACAGTAATTGCAGTGAGAGGAACAAGGCCAGAGTCAGGTGAGGTGAAGCCTCATCAGGAGTACAGTTGTCTGCTTTTGAAGAGATGGAAATAATTGCATTCTCATTTATGAATGGTCTAGTTTAAGCAGATAGAATTAGGCACACAAGTAGATTCACAGGCTCATGAAATAAAGTGGGGACTGCACCTCTCCTTCTTCCTGAAGGCTGTTTTGTTCTTGTACCTTCTCAAGTGCTCTAGCTAAGAGGTCTCCAACCTTGGCCACTTTAAGCCTGGCAGACTTCAACTCCCAGAAAGCCCCAGCCAGCAAAGCAAAGCTGGCTAGGGCATTCTGGGAGTTGAAGTCCTCCAGGCTTAAAGTTACCAAGGTTGAAGACCCCTGCTCTAGCTAAAGTAATCAGCTCCATCTTTCAGATTATTTATAGGAAGCAAAGCTAAAGCTAGTTTAAGTAGGTGCTAGCCATTAGTATCAGTAGAGACATACGTAATGTGTTGTATTGCCTGTTGAAGCACTTCGGAAGTGAGCATGTTTAGGGCTAGAAAATGGGAGAAATCAAACAAAATTGTAAATCTTGCATCAATAAACTCAAAAGCAACAAGATTAGAAAACAACAACAGTGAAAAGCAAAATGAAAACTTTGTAAATGAAAACAGTACATAACTTTGTTTTGGCTATGCTTTGTTGAGAATCACACTCTGGAAAGAATAAGTGGGCTTCATAGGACCATTTGTAGTCTATAGGCAAATAGTCATCCATTTCCAGCAAAAGTTACTCAGAAAGTTCTGTTATCTATGATAGTATAGTTATATTAGTATATATTTTACTAATATAAAAATGGAAGCCTGTTTAAAGGATGAGGCACTATAACAACATCATTTTTTTGTGAGAATGGCTCAATACATATTAAAAAAAAAAACTTTTTGTGGGGCTATATCCAGCTATTCAGAGGGATGGAGATCTATCTCAAGTCATTTTGTGGTTAAAAAAAGAAGAAGGAAGGAAGGACTGTGGGTTGTAATCATTCTATGTAGTGCAGAAGATGAAAGGAAAAAGAAGAAGAGGATGACCAGCAGTAAAGTGGTTAGACTCAGTTACAGTGGCAATGAGTGCGTTGTTGGAAGACCTGAAGGACCGGATTAGGGACAGATCATCATGAAGAAAATGTATGTGTTCAGTCAGAATTAATATCAACTTGATGGGAGGTAATCAAATGAGATCAGCAAAGCTGCATATGAACAGAATAGGAAGAGGGTCAGATCTAAGATATTTACGATATAGTTCAGATGTAACATGAATGACATTTTCATCAGCAAGGCACTCTGTTTGTTAGTGGGATTATTGAGACAAATTGCTGTGTAGACACTTGGATAAGCTGGCTTTTTGTGCCTTGGTTACTTGGAAACATTAAAACAAATACTAAGGTTTATTTGTTTAAATGTAGATCTGGCTCAATGATTTATAAAGAAATATGGATACCATTTTAAGAGTAAACAGCTCATATGAATAAGAGGAACTGACCCTTGCCTTTCTTACAGTTCATCCTCTGTATTTTTCTCCTTACAGTATAGCAATAGCAATAGCACTTAGACTTATATACCACTGCATTTTACAGCCCTCTCTAAGCGGTTTACAAGGTCAGCATATTGCTCCCAACAATCTGGGTTCTCATTTTACCCACCTCGGAAGGATGGAAGGCTGAGTCAACCTTGAGCAGGTGAGATTTGAACTGCCAAACTGCAGCTAGCAGTTAGCTGAAGTAGCTTACAATACTGCACTCTAACCACTGCGCCACCTCGGCTCTATCAGTCTTGTAAGAAGATAAAGAATTTAAGCAAAAGCCTGCGGCCAAAATAAGTTCATCATTTTGTTTACAACGGACACCAGATGTCTTTGGGAAACCTACAAAACAGACAAGTTTACAGCAGCTGTTATATTACAACAACTGTTATTTAGAAGCCCCCTGGATACAATATATAACCATAATGATATCTGCTATGGATAACTCTATTCTTGATGGATTCTCTAATCTATTTTTGGCGTTAACTGTTGACAGCTGTCAGTGCATCTTCTGCTTCAGAATTCTAGAATTTAAATCTCAAGGTAAGATTTATGGATGCAAATGAGAAAATGTCTTCAATCCTGATATTTAAATTTAATTTGGAGAAGCTTCAACAATTAGAATTGAATGCTTCTCGTGTCCCCTTTCAAATACTACAGGGGAAGCAGGAAACATGCCCTCTCCTTTCCACTTAAAACACTACGCATTATTTTGCAAACATATTTTCTAGAATCCTTCTAATTTTATCAATTTTATCAAGATCCTGAAGTGCTGTCAGCTGCTTTATACCTTGTTGTAGACATTTGATAGTTTGAACTGGTGCTTTCTTTGCATTTCCCAAATTTGTAATATTCTTGTACTAAAGCTGGTCTATTGCCTTCTCAGAATTTAGCTCTTGATGAGCAGTGCCCTTTGCTATGACTTTCACTCATAGTTAGTTGAGATTAATCAATGGGAGAATAGGTAATACGTGCTTTCTCATAGATGTACTAATCCAGGTGCTTTGTCACTTGGGTAGAGAGGCGTCTTTAGATGGAATTAACCTCTTTCCTCTCATCTCATTTCCAGTACTACAGCTTGACACTGAGAAGAGATGCAACAGGTAGATACAATGAATATAAAAAGTCTACACACCCCGTTAAAATAGCTTTTGAGATGTAAAAAAAAAATCAGAGCAAGATCAATCACTTCAGAATTTTTTCCCCCTTTAATATAACATACAAGCTGAACAATTTTTTATGAAAAAAGGATTGCTTGTGATATTGCTGTAATCCCCAATGAGGATTAATAAGAGGATTCTGGTATCTCCAACTGTGGGAGGTTTAAGAGAGCATAATTTCTGAGAGAAAAATGAATTATTCAAAACCAAATAATAAAGTCACAAAAATCACCTGTAGGATTGCTTACTGCTTAGCTCTGGGTCTGATATGACAATCGACATTAAATATACAGAATGCATGCTTCATATTTTGATCATACTCATCTTTCTCTTTCATTGTCTCACTCACCTCTCCAACATGCAAATTATATATAAGACATTCTCACCTCTGAATAAGTTACAACTTGTTTTGCTATCTGTGCTTTCTTTTTTTTTTTTTATGATTTAGAATACAATGGAAAATAACAATTAGGAAAAAAGAATGAGGGGAAATGCAAGATTTAGGGAAAACAAAAGAAAAATCCAAAAGACATGACCTCTGACCCTATCCAACATAATAACATACTAAAGTATTTATAATCTTAACTTTTTATATTACTTATAATTATAATAAGACAGTTTTATAACTTACAATTATTAAATCTTCAAGCTAAAATTCAAAATTTCATTTTTTTTCTATAACAGGCATAAAAACCACAAACAATGTGTTTTTTTTTTATTCACATTTATATCCCGCCCTTCTCCGAAGACTCAGGGCGGCTTACATGTTGCAACAAAAACAGGACCAAATAAAAGATTTTTGTTTAGAACAATTTACATCACAATCTTAACAAAATCCATTTTTCTTTTTCCCCTTGTTGTGAGAAATAGTATATATTTCTATTTGCATTTACTAGTCTTTATATAGTATCATCACTTACATTAACAAATTTTATGATACTCTTTCAAATTCTTTAACTTTTAAGGGAAAACCCAACAGTTCTTTTTCTAGAGGCAACTGGACTTTCTGTTTCTTCTTTGAAGATATTTTGCTTGTCATCCAAGAAGCTTCTTCAGGTCTCTCTGAAGAAGCTTCTTGGATGAGAAGCAAGACTTCTTCAAAGAAGAAACAGAAATTCCAGTTGCCTTCAAGAAAAAAGCACCTTTGGGACAACCTGAATGACCTGAATGACTTAGAATCTCCATAAACTTAAAGGTAAAACTTTTTGTGTCCATTTTGAAAGTCTAAACTTTTCTTTATAAAAATTCTAATATATCATTTTTAAACTTCCCCATAATATACATACTTTCAAATTTACTTTCAATAATATTTTACAAACCCTAAGAATTAGTCAAGCATTGTATATGAGAGAAGAAAAATTTCCAACCCATTTTATAAACAGAAAACCATACATTAGTACTTTCTTTCAATTGCATATATCAGACCAGTAAAAATCCATCCTGACTCCAGTTAATTCATTCAGTTTAAGTCACTCTGTTTTTTCAATTTCCCTTCCATAAGAACCCATAGGAGATAAACGAGATGAAATACAACTTGCTGTGGCATATACTGAGTACCTGTGCCAGAAAAGACCACTATGAGCTATGGAGTCCTAAATAAGGAATTACTTAAAATGGTTTATTACATATGGTATGGGAAGGAAGATGAACTGATCTCACCTGAAGGTCAATACTTATTCTGCTATGTCTAGCACAGTATGGGTTATTTTTCAAAATTTGTGAAGAAAATTCATGAGAGTTGACCCTGATACCTTGCCAGTAAGTCCTGCAATTTATATATAAGCAGTCGGTTGAAGTTTCCAAAACATTGGTTCTACAGTTTAGATTAGAGCTAAGGAGGAAGGGAAAAAAGGGCACCCACCAATACATCATAGGCAGCCATCCTTTGTCTTTATTTATTTATAAAGATTCTTCCGCTACAGCTGTGAAATAGTTGCTGTTTTCATGGGTTCGATTTATTCAGGCAGAAATTACTGTTTATAATTGGTCCTTTTTAACACCCATAGGTTTTTAATAGGGCTGCCAGATTTGGGGCTGCACAAGCCTGGTTAACCTCTAGATGGCAGCAGTAGCATTTTGCTCAAAAAGTCATGAGGACTCTGGCACAGGCTCTGGGCACCTTCCATCAGCACTTCCTTTTGGCCTTCCTCAGGGAACAAAATAATGACACCTTTAATATTATAATGGCCTTATAAAATGTGTGTGTGGAGGGGAAGCATGTAAATAATGTGATTTATATATGTATTGTATGCTACCCTTTCTCTAAGACAGGCGTCTCCAACCTTGGCAACTTGAAGCCTGGTGGACTTCAACTCCCAGAAAGCCCCAGCCAGCAAAACTGGCTGGGGCATTCTGGGAGTTGAAGTCCTCCAGGCTTAAAGTTGCCAAGTTGGAGACCCCTGCTCTAAGAAATTCAAAACAGCCTGTCCTCATATCAAAATCGAGATATATGTTAGGATTGGTGCATATTGGACTAAGTGAATCATCTATGCTTTGGCCAATCATTTTGTTAGAAATTCCCCTCCCCCCCTTTATTTGAGAAATGAAATGGTTAGGAAGCCATTTCTAACATTTCTGACATCAATACAATTGAACGTGTCCAGAAATATTTTACAAGAAGAGTTAATCCATTCCTCTGAAAACAACAAAATACCTTATCCCACCAGACTTGAAATCCTAGGCTTAGTAAACTTGGAACTCCGTCGCCTTCGACAAGACCTAAGTTTAACTCATAGAATCATCTATTGTAATGTCCTTCCTGTTAAAGACTACTTCAGCTTTAATTGCAATAATACAAGAGCAACCAATAGATTTAAACTTAATGTTAACCGTTTTAATCTAGATTGCAGAAAATATGACTTCTGTAACAGAATCATCAGTGCTTGGAACACTTTACCTGACTCTGCGGTCTCTTCCCATAATCCTAAAAGCTTTAACCAAAAACTTTCTACTATTGACCTCACCCCATTCTTAAGGGGCATGCATAAGAGCACAAACGTGCCTACCGTTGCTGTCCTATTGTTTTTCTTTTCTTCTTCCTATATATATATATATGCTTATACCTCCTAATATTTACTCATATATATGTTTATATACTATATAATCTTTTTGTATGATACTTATATATGTGACAAAATAAATAAATAAATAAATAAATAAAGCAAGCAAGCCTGATATCTATTAAGGAAGGTGATTCAGGTGACTCTGAGGACACAGTTGAACCCTAAGTGGCCTCAACAGCTCTCAGGGAGAGTACCAATGACCAGTGACTGCAAAGAAATACAATCCTTGCTTTCCCACTCCTCATCCTATCAGAACCTATCCTTCCATCCCCACAAGCCATCACAGCTGATGAAACTACTTGAATGAGAAACAGTCCAGTTGCCTTTAGAAAAAAACACCTTTGAGACAACTATGACCTGGTGACTGAGAATCTCCACAGATGTTTATCAAAGAAGGAGTTGTGAACACATTGGATATAGTATTGGTATATTTAAGAAATTACCTTTGAAACATAATGCTCTGTTCTATACAGTCCTTCAAGTTATGATATTTTTTGTCCCAATATTTGTTCCTTTTGTACATCAAGTAGTTTATGTTATGGCAAAAAAAGAGATTTTTTTTGGCAGTGGGAAATAAATGATACAAATGTTCTATCTTCCATGTTTATATTTTGGATTTGGAATTAAAGTTCTAAAAATGTGTAGAGTTCGTCAGAGTCTGTTGTCAAAAAGATCATATTGTAAATTCAAAAAAGTTAATGCACTTGCATTTATTATATTTGACTCAATGTTATATTTCACGTTTTACTCTTCAAGGCAGCATAATTTTTCTTTTACTTCATTTTGTTACAAGCAAATGCTTTAAGCATAAGCATCTCTTGCTGATATTTATAAGAAGTGTGGCATGTCACAGGCATAACTAAAATGTCTCTTGGCTGAAACAATTTCCATCTTTGATTGATTTTATGCAGATGTACAGCTCTTAATGAGGCAGCTTGAGAAACGAAAGACCATTGAAAGTAAGGATAAATTAGATTTTGAGAGTCATTGATAGCAAAGAAGAACAGCAAAGTAATTTCTGAATCTGGAGAATTATGTCTTTTTCACAGCTGTGAGTAACAATCACAAGGTGGAGAAGCTTTAGATTAATTGATTATCATCAGCATCTTCACTGAATCTAAATGTATATTGAGGTCCTTGTCATCATTTTTTATTGAGATGTTCCAGAAGTAAAAAATGGTCATATTATTCAGAAATAAAAAGGTTGAAACAGTGGTGGGTTTCAAAATTTTTTACTACTGGTTCTGTGGGTGGGTGTGGCATGGCTTGGTGGGTGTAACAGAGGAAGGTTACTGCAAAATGCCCATTTCCTCTCAATCAGCTAGGACTTGGGAGGCAGAGAATAGATGGAGGCAGGGCCAGTCAGAATTTTTACTACTGGTTCTCCAGAACTGGTCAGAACCTGCTGAAACCCACCTCTGGGTTGAAAGAATGTGTACCTTATACACAGAGAGGTACGTTAGATTGCAACTTAAAAACTCTTCTGCATTTATTTGCAACATGGAGACAATTTTAAGCAGGATCACTACAAGACTCTTTGGGAGATACCCTATGGCAACATTTTCTCCAGCCAAAATTTGTTGCTTGCTCCACACATAATGAAGGTTATTGTATATCATTCTGTTCACAAAGCCATCAAGACTACGTATTATTGGAATTTCACAAAACTTTACTGATTTCAAATGAGAGGGGCTGAAACTGGTAAGAAGTTATAGGTATCTCATCCCATGGAGAATGTTTTCTCTTTCTAATCAGGTTTACCTGGCCATAGTTTTTGGGTACTTGGAAAGTAGAACAAATGAAATGGATTTTCTTGAATTTAGACATCATCAAATAGATGAAAATAAAAAGAGTGATAACCTAATTGTGAAACTCAAATACTTTGGCCACCCAATGAGAAGGAAGGATTCACTGGAGAAGTCTTTCTTGGAGTTTTAGTGGACAATCAGCTAAATATGAGTCAGCAGCGTGCAACGGCAGCTAAAAAAGCCAACACAATCCTAAATTGCATTAACAGAGGGATACAATCAAGATCAAGTGAGGTACTAATACCACCTGTAAAGCCCTAGTGAAGCCACACATAGAGTACTGCATCCAGTTTTGGTCACCACACTATAAAAAAAATGTTGAGACTCTAGAAAAAGTGCAGAGGAGAGCAACCAGGACGATTAGAGGACTGGAGACTAAAACATGAAGAATAGTTACATGAACTGGCATGGCTAGTCTAGTGAAGAGAAGGACCAGGGAAGACATGATAGCCATTGTCCAATACTTAAGGGGCTTCCACAGAGATGAGGGGGTCAAGCTGTTTTCCAAAGCACCTGAGGGCCAGACAAGGAATAATGGATGGGAACTGACCAAGGAGACATTCAACCTAGAAATGAGGAGGAACTTTTTGACAGTGAGAACAATCAACCAATGGAACAGCTTACCTTCAGAAGTTGTGGGAGCTTAATCATTTGAGACTTTCAAGAAAAGATTGGGCTGCCATTTGTGAGAAATGGTGTAGGGTCTCCTGCTTGAGCAGGGGGTTGGACTAGATGACCTATAAGGTCCCTTCCAACTCTGTTAATCTGTTTAAATCTATCTGTTTAAGAACCTAATGCTGGGAAAGATTGAGGGCAAAAGAAGAAAGAGGGCAAAAGAGGGACGACAGAGAATGAGCTGGCTGGCTGGAGTCACTGAAGCAATAGACGTGAGCTTAAATAGACTCCAGAGGATGATAGAGGACAGGAAGTCCTGGAGGAACATTGTCCGTGGGGTCACGATGGGTTGGACACAACTTCACAACTAACAACAACAACAAACGTAATCATGAATTTCACCAACTGTTTTAGTACATTTGAATCCTAAAAAATTAGCAGGGAAATTTACAAGTACTTGTGATGTTATATATTAAGAGCCATTATCCAGCATTCCATTTTACGCCATATTTTTAAAGAGATACAGAAACTTCTTTATAGGCATTTTACCAGTCTTTTGTTATTTAAAGTTTTCCCTTGCACTGCAGCCTGGAAACTCTTATTAATTTAGATACAAAGGGTGTAGGAGAAACTGTGCTTACATCACCAGTTATTAAAGGAGTTCACATTTGGGAGACAGGTTGTATTTTATTCTGACTTTGAAACAATGAGACCTGCTCAAAACATTTTGAGTTGGTTTTGTTCTGACAGGAAAAAACTTTAAATGGTTCAGGTGTTTGTCAGCCTTTTTATATTTTGCAGTCATAACTAATAATAGGAACTTGGGATATTATATATATATATATATAATCTATGTGTGTTTGTGTGTGTATATGTATGTATGTATGTATGTATGTATGTATGTATGTATGTATGTATGTATGTATATATATTCTGAGGTTTTCGCAAGTTTTGTATGTAGGTCTTTGGTTATTCGGGTTTTCTCCCGCGTAAAATTGGAAGTGTCTTGGCGACGTTTCGACGAAATCCCATTCGTCATCTTCAGGCTAGGTGTTTACAGCTTCGTGCTTCTAGGAGAAATGTGTGATCGCAGCTGTTTCTTCCTTTTAACTGCTAGTGGGGGTTTGAACTGATTGGTTGGGAGCTTGGCTGTGTTCTGATTGGGTGGAGGTGTTCTCTGATTGGTTGGGAGTTTGGATGTGCTCTGATTGGATGGTGGGGTTGGCTGTGCTCTGATTGGCTGGGGGTGTGTTCTGTTTGTGGGGGGCTTGGTTGTGCTCAGGTTGGTCTGAGATGCAGGGGGTTTGAAATGGCTAATGATGCAGTTGCATCATTAGCCATTTCAAACCCCTCCAATCCATACATGCAGCAGACTGACACCCACCATGAAGATGTAGCACGACCACGAACGCGAAGCCAAACAACAGCAATGCAGCTCACCAACTCAAATCCCCCTACCAAACACCCAGGATGTTACAGCACAAGACCCAGGAGGTCACATTCCCAGAACTCAGGACGTTTCCACACAGCCCATTACCCAGGTCGTTACAACACAGAAGACTAATAGGCACACAACTAGGACCACACCCATCTAGGATGCTACGAAACAGCCGACTAATCTGCAAACATCCACTCCATCTACCAATCAAGATGCAACCACACAGCCAACCAACCCGCTTACAGCAACAAAGCTAACACTCCCCACCAGTATTTTTTTTTTAATTTTTTAATTACTTTTTTCCAACAAACAAAAAAGAAAATACATTATTGCACCCAAATCTTCCTTTTTTTATGTATAGCACACCAGTATTTATAGAGACGGCAGCTCCAACCACGCTTTGCTCGCACAAGCATGAAGGCGTAAGCACCAGCCTGAAGATGACGAGTGAGACCTCGTCGAAACATCGCCAAGTTACTCTCAACCTTACATGGGAAAAGACCCGAATACGCCAAGACCTACACACACACACACACACACACACACACACACAAACACACACACACACACACACACACAAACACACACACAGTACCAAATTTGTGTTTGCTGATAAAGAAAGTATCGATCTATTTCAAGCTATTTAGCTCTCATGAGTTAGCCATACCCTTACTCGGATTTGAACTTGCTCGGATGCTCCCTCCCATATTGGGGCAGACAAGGTGCTTCGACAGAAAAACACTCTATCTATCTATCTATCTATCTATCTATCTATCTATCTATCTATCTATCTATCTATCTCTTTATAATATTATAAAACACTTTATAATATATACATATATGTGTGTGTGTGTTTGTGTGTGTATGTGTGTTTGTGTATACATGTATGCATGTGTGTATACATACATACATACATATATATATATATATATGTGTGTGTGTGTGTGTGTGTGCGCACACACACACACACACAGAGTTTTATAATGGCACCAATTGTAGACTATTCTCTTGCATTTGGCTCAGTGGTTAAGATGCTGAGCTTTTCAATCAGAAGATTGGCAGTTCAATGGTTCGAATCCCTAGTTCTGCATAATGGGGTGAGCTCCTGTCACATCTCCCAGCTTCTGCCAACCTAGCAGTTTGAAAGCACGTAAAAAATACAAGTACAAAAATAGGGACCACTTTGGTGGGGAGGTAACAGCACTCCATGCGCCTTCGGCGTTGAGTCATGCTGGCACAGAAAGTTTTTGAAATAAGAAGTAAAGTTTCCAAGGCATGCATGATTACGGATGCATGCTAATGTACAAAGCCAAATGAAAGCACTGATTTTTCAGGCACAGCATCTGTGTGAGGTTTCAGCTACTATTCAGAAACATTTTTTTCACAAGGCCAGAAGAATCTGAATACTGTATACTTTTGCTGCTGCATTCATTGCACGCATTACATTGAAAATAAATATAACATATTTCTGAGGACTGACTATATCAACCTGCTAAGTTGACAAAACATATTTTGTATACAATTAGTTTGGTATTAATTAATTACATGCCATCAAGTCGGTATGAACTGTTAGCAACCTTCTCCAGGATGATTTATCCTCAGTTTAGCCCTTCCACCAATAATGCTTGTCAAAGGAAGCTGGGTCTTTATGTAAAGTGTCCAAACTATAATAATTTCACACATCGCTATTTGTGCCTTGAGTGAGAACTCTGGAATAATTTGTTATTCTCAGAAATCTTCTCTCACACTAAAATTACAAAGTTTCTTTTTATCCTCCTTCCTATAAAAACTTGATATATCTGTGGAATGATATTGCTAAGGGTATTATTCTATAGGACTTTGCTGGATGGATACGGTTAAAATATATACCTATTCTATTTATGTGCAAATGCCTATGGTCTGCACGTTTTCTTTCCAAAAAGATACTATATGACAACAAATATTTTAGGAAGTTTCATTGGTCTAAATGTAATCCTGTGTTTGATAGAAAATTTGGTGCACTCTGTTGCACTATATGAAATGAGAGAGATTGCTTGGAAAACATGAATGCAATTCATTTTATGCGGCATTGCAAAAGACATTTTCCTGTTTGTTTGTTTGCTAATTTGCCAATTGTTTTATTCTTTTATTTCCGGGCAAAATCATAGGTCTTTGGTTGTTCGGGTTTTCTCCCGTGTAAAATTGGAAGTGTCTTATATATATATATATATATATATATATATATATATATATATATATATATATATATATATATATATATATATATATATATATAATATACACATATATAATATCTATATAATATCTCCACTGTAACCAGTGTTAAAGCAGAGGTATACCTTCTATTTTTAAAATAAATGCCTCTTTATCTTTTCAGAACTGTTATAGGATAATGTTACATTTTCTAGTAACTCCATTCCTGCTTCCAATACTCCAGTCTTAGATTATTAGATTACTTATTGTTCAGTCCATGTTTTTTGCTTACTTGCTAGCTATTATTTAGCCAAATTCAGGAGATTTGTGGGAGGAAAGTACAAAAGATTTGGTATGAAGTAATTATTGTTCACTGACGGTTTTCTGGTTTTTCTACACAGTGCTCAGCATGTTCATTTGCACAGCCACACATGATTAAAGAGAATGTAACTGGATTATTGTTATGTAATATAGTCACTAAGATGACAAGTTATAAATAGGGATAGTTTCCTGGTCAATTATTTCAATTTTGTTCTGCTTTGCTTACTGTTGGACGTCTTTTCAAAGTTCATTTGCAGCCTTCACAATTTTCAGATAAACTGGACTTCAGGCCTCATAATTTCCTAGCCAGCATGGTCTTGATGTCCACTACTCACCAGATTGGGGAAGGTGTTAAGGACTGAATAATAGCAAGCAAACTAACATTGGATTGGCCAGCATTTCACCCATCTAAAGATACGTCCGATCACTATAAACACAATTTTATACAGAACAGATTTTTCACAGAATCAAAGTAAAACATATCACTTGTAGATGTCTAAATATCTCAAGAGTTCAGTATTCTACTGTTTAATGTTCTTAATTACAAGGAATGTTTCTAAAGATATATTTGACAGACTGGTATTCAACCTCTCTATTACTGTATATGTATTACAGCTGGTGTGCACAGACACTGTTCTGCATCAAAATGCAGACACTTGAAACAAACTCTGCTGCTGAAAAAATGCTGATAGATGGGGGGCAGTTATATTACCCCCCCCTTTTCCTAATGTGTGAACAACAAAAAAAATCTGATGTGGAAGGAACATTCTAACATGAAGTGAAAAAGAAAAAACAACGTTCTTACAAAACACCAACCCCTATAAATTCTTCCTTGAAATTTGGGTGAATTGCAGGAGACATCTGCTAGAGTTAATTAATTTCTACCTTCCCCTGGTTTATCCTTGTGCAGCTAACTACATGAATCAAGTCCTAAATGTAAACTGTCTAATTTTAACACCTCCATAAGTTTGTAAAGTAATTAGCTTAAATTAAGAGGTAAGCTGTTTATATTATTCGTGGCATAAGGCTAACCCATGCGATTTGAAAGAGCATTTATGAAAATTGCTTAGGAATGTTCTGATTAAAAGAAAAGGATTAATGGAGATAAATAATAATAATAATAATAATAATAATAATAATAATAATAATAATAATAATAATAATAATAATAATAATAATAATTGTATACCGCCCATCTCCCGAAGGACTCAGGGCGGTTCACAGCCAATAAAACATCAGAAAAACATATAATACATATAAAACAGCAAAAAAGAATAGAAAATTCAATTCAATTGATGCCCTAAAGCTTTTAAATACAAATTTAAAACCCCATTTAAAACCCCTGATTTAAAAACCCCAATTTAAAACTACGTTCAAGCTAGTCCTGCTCTTCAAAACAGCAACCTCTTCAGCTCGCACAATTAGACTTGAAAGTTGTGCAGTGATAAAATGATAAGTATGTTCCAGATAATATTTAGTTATTAATTTGTTTGATTTCAGTAGACATTCCTGTATAGACATCTGTTTTGGTCACTAGTGATGAATGGCTATCTCTCAAGAACAACAAGCTAGTTTCAATGGCAATAGGGCAAGCCATGTGTCCCCACTGGTTCACAACATGTTAATGCTAACCCTAAGCTGTTCAAAGTTGGTTTATATCCTGGAATGGATATAAACCTAATATTGTATTCCTCCCATGATAGACCGCCTTTTGCCATAATGGTTTGGGTGAAAGCCATCAATAAACTGGAGTGCTGTTGTTTTGTTTGGCTGTTTGCTTTTTAATTAATTTTATTCTAAAGTTTGCAACACACTGCAACCATTCAGAGTCCTGTTTGGATTTGAGTGGCATATAAATTGTAATACATACATAGATACTGTACATGCACACATATTACATCACACACTCTCAACATCTGATGTTTAAGGCTTCAAGCTTTAGTAGTACATCCAGCAGCCAAAGTTGTTATAAAATTAATTATGTGTAAACAATGAATAATTACAGCCTAAAATAAAAAACATTTTTTTTGCCAAGGTGTAGACATCTTGCTTCTGAAATTTGAACAGAAACCATTTCCAAAAGCTGCTATTAACTACAGATAGAAACCTTCTATTGATATCAATAGGATCCCTTACTGTAGCTATTAATTTCTATGTGTGCCAGAGTAATTTAGATTTTCCTTTGGACCTACATGGGGTGATTGGGTTGAGATAAAGGCTAACTTCTCTTCTATGCATGCCAGGGTTCTGGTTAATGTGCATAGTTCATCTTGCAACTAACGGATACATTTTAAACAACCGTATAATTACGAACTGTCAGATGCTTGGGAACTTTTCGTTTTGTTGCTGCATAGTACAAAGTGTTATTTAGGGAGATTAGAGGAGAAAAACTGAGGGAAGTGAGGATAATATATATATTTGTTCCTTTGATATGAAAGTTAATTTCCTAGAAAGCCCAATAGCTCGCTTGGTCCTTCAGAACAATGAATGATAACACGAATTTAATGCCCTTTGACACTACCACTGTTTTCATTCCCCAATCCCTCAAAAGCAATTTGGAAGACAACCCACAATAATCATCTTTCGTGCTGCTGATCTCAAGAATCTCAATATTCTCCCCAGCTGATCAATCGGAGCATGAATGAGATAGCATGTATCATTTGCTATAAGTCCAGAGTAATGCAAAAACTTTCTGTTGGAATGCCTTTACATTTCAGGTTATGTCCCAAAATAACGAGAGAAAGGGTTTTTTTGTTATAGTAACAGTATTGAAAATTTAATTGCTGCTAAGATATGCCTAAGCAGAAAAAAACCAAGGAAATAGGTTGATCTTTAAGGGAAAAAATAAATTTGGCTTCTTTTAAGGGCTAAATGCATAGTAGTTACGGACTATCTGGAATGGAAGCTGTTGTAGAGCATTATGAAAGAAATAAGTCTGACTCATTAGGGAAAGAAATGCCTTGCAAGCCCCCTGTGCTTTTAAATGATCCACTTGCTGTGTAAATAAAAGCAGGAATTTACAGACCAGCAGATACGTGTCTAAGTATAAGGCGGAGAGAGTCTTGACAGAAGTGTGGGATTTTGGCTTCAGCTTTGGTAGCCGAAGAATGAAACTGTGAAGAAGATAGCCCAGCAGTTGAATCTATCCATATTATGGGGATTCATGGTATGTTCCTCACAATCTGTTCAATTTCTTTTTGTTCAAGGTCAGAAGTGAATCCAAACTGATCTTAATCAATAGAATCAGTTTACTTCTTTGGTCACTATTTTTCCATAAATGAACAGCACAGAAAGATACCCTAAAATGAGGCCTGGAAAGGGTTTTTTCTCTAGGCTGGTTGACATTTTTATGGACATTTTTATGGACATTTTAGATGGTTAACATTTTTGCCATCATGTGCCAAATGCGGGGGGAGCACGGGAGTCATGTGTGCGTGTGCCAATACCCATAATTCAATGCCCCCCACCCCCTGCGCATGCGCAAACGACCCCACGCACGACCCCAGCTTTTGGCATGTGATGTTTTCTGCCCTCCCCAGGCTCCAGGGGCTTTCTTGGAGCATGGGGAGGGCGAAAACGGCTTTCCTCACCCCCCCAGAGGCCCCCTAGAGGCCAGAAATGGCCCGTTTCCCGACTTCTGGTGGGCCCAGAAGGTCCAAAAATCAACTGGCTGGAGCGCACATGTGTGCTGGAGCTGAGCTAGGGCAACACTCATGTAACACTCGGATATGGTTACGCGTGCCATCTGTGGCACACGTGCCATAAGTTCGCCATCAAGGCTCTAGGCTGTAGAGGTGAGCAGTTGAAACCAGGATGGAATCAGAAGCAGCCTAATGATGCCAAAGTTAAAGTAGTAGCTGTTCATACCAATTTCCTCTAGACTAGCCATACCAAATTCCTGTAACCATTCTTCATATGTTTTGGTCTTCAAGCCCTTAATCATTTTAGGGTTAGGAGTTAGGGCATTATTTTCACTCCTCCCCCAAAGTCTTACATTTACTTAGAGGTAATCCCATTTTCCTCAAAATATAGCATCCTCCTGTGGCTGTGAACTGCTTCACTTTGCCCCTTAGCGGTGATGCAGAGAATCTTGAGTTTTGAAAAAAATTTCAGAAAAAAAGTGCTCAATCATACCTGTTGAGCTGGGGCCAATAAGTCCAAACAGATCACTTCATTTTAATGAACAATGTTAGGAATGAGAGAGAACAAAATTTAGAAATTCATTCTCATTCCACATCTCCAGTGTAAGGGTTTGCTTAACCTAAAGTATCATAAGATTATTAATTTAAAAATTTGGCTTATTACTGTTTATATATACACAATATGCACTATGTATATATTTAGGAATAATATAGTAAGAAGCCAACTTTTTGAAAGGTATGTGAAGCTTTTAAGTGGAGAAACATTTCACAATATAGCATGTTTCCATTTGTAAATTAGGAGGAGCAAATTGGCTTGCCTGGGTTTTTATGAAGAAACTCAACAGGTTACAGAGGAAGTTGTCTTTGCAGGTCACCTTACTTATCCATTAGAGCAGGGGTCTCCAACGTTGGCAACTTTAAGACTTGTGGATTTCAACTCCCAGAATTCCTGAGCCAGTAAAGCAAAGCTGGCTGAAGAACTCTGGGAGTTGAAGTCCACAAGTCTTAAAGTTGCCAAGGTTGGAGATCCCTGATTTAGATTACAGTTATGAGATATTCTCTATTCTGCCTGGCAGCAGTTTTTCAGCTCCTGGACAGAGGCCATTCACATTTATTTGGTATTTAGAGTAATCTATTTCATACTTTATATTAACAACACATATATGCATATGGTTATAATTTCCTTTTCCAGTTATGACCCTTCTCTTCATCATGCTTCAGTGATGTGCCTTTTTTTTGGGGGGGTAAGGGTGAAATGGTTATTCACCAGCTATTTGTAGGTGATGGAAGAACAGTTCAACCTCCCATGTAGTGAAAAGCAAAGCTAGAATCAAACCAGTGATACCTGAGTTCTGTGTGATTGAAAGATGATTTCCCCTTGCCCAATGATATTGCTGCTCAGGAGTTGATTTTTCTGATTTTTCAGTTATAGTGGTGGTGAGGTAAAATGAGGGGCTTAAGTCCTGCTGTCAGAATCCCTAAGTTTGCTTACTTTTAAGCATGAGATTGTGTATGGCCACCTAGAAATTGCACAACTACATTTCCCATCATGCCATGTTGATTAAAAATGCTGAAAGTAGGAATTGAGCAATATCTGGAGGATTCCAAGTTGCCTCTCTTTGCTTTAGCATCTCAGATTGTAAACTTGAAAGCCTAGTGCTAATCTTTTAAGTCTAATTGCAAGGCCAGGGCATGATATACATCTTTTTTTCCCCTACTTTTCAAATGAAGAATTGATTTTTGAGTGTACTTTTCTAGTCTGCAGTGACTTCTATATAATTCTTTCAAACAGTCATAAATACCATACATTAAAAAAAAAATTCTCGTTGAACTTAATAGCAAGAATAATAACTGCAGCATTTTATCATTGGGGAAGTCTTTGCTCTTTTATACCTAGTACCAGGCTTCTCAAAAGCTACTGTGCTCCATCTAGCCTGGTATTCTATTACTGAAGCTGTGGCCAAGCTCACCCACTACGTGATGAAACTCACACAGCTTGCGCTGTGGCAGACCTGGGAGCAATCACCACACTGAGCACTGGACAATCCTTTAGCTATTTATACCAAAATTTTGTTTTCTCCAGGAGACAGACCACCCTAGAGTAAGTGGTTTGAGATTTGCAATCAGTATTGCAGTGTGTGTTTCATTAATTAACTGTTTGATTAATCACAATGAAAAGAAAAGCAGGCAACAGTTGCCAGTGTTTACAAAGTTGGGTCAATTAATGTTGGCTTTTTATATCTTGCTAATTTGTATCTCCTCCGCTTATTGAATTAAATGAAGATAACTTACTAAGCAAATCCAGGGTTCATCTGCCAGGTCATTCTTGGCTATAGAATAGAGAACTCTGAAACATCCTTATAAACACAGAATAAGGGAATTTCCTTTCAGCTGAATTATCAACTTTAATCTTTCAAAGTAATCTTTTTGCATACAGGCAAAATGACAAGCTTTTTTATTAGGAAGGTTTAAGCCAAGTTGATTTAAAAAAAAACGAATGGCAGACTTGCTAAAAACAATTTCCATCTAAATTTTAGCACCTACTGTCATTAGGGGTTGTGTTTGCTTCCATCAACCTCAGTGGCAGAGTTACTAGCTTTTTCCCCCATCTCCCGTTTAATAGCAACTTGGGTTGTCTCCATCCTTAGAACTGCTGAGTTCAGCAGGTTAATCTGTTGTTTAAAATGCGTGGTGGGATGTTTTCTTTTTTAATTACTGGGAAGTTGCAACTGACACAATGCCTTTATATGTAGAATTGATGATCTGAAATTAAAGATGAGCAGTGAGGTAGCCAAATTTGCTGATTCCATTGGGGGGGTGGGTGGGAAATCAGTACCAGTTGGAAAATGTTCCTTTAAAGTGGGAGAATGGCCTTTGAGTAAGTAAGTGAAAATAATATGCCTTGGAGCAAACAAAAGAAGTAAAATATATACATTTATTGACTGATTTGAAAAAGAATCCTGGTTTGGCATGTATAACTCAATGACAATATAAGTTCAGTATGTGCTGGCTGAAAAAGACAACACAAGCTAGGAATCATAGGAAGAGGAAATGGAATTTATATATTTGGACATTGGCAGTTTTCTTGGCCTTTTAAGGATTGTGCAGGTGGTCCTTGCTTAATGAGACTTGTTTTATTTATTTATTTATTTATAATTACATTTCTATACCGCACCATCTCCCGGAGGACTCAGGGCAGTTTACAGCCAATGTTAAAATACCCACACCAATACAATATAAATATAATAAATAACAATATTTAAAAACAATTAAGAACAAATATTTACTGGCCGAATCAGTAAAACGGTTAAAGACCGATTAAAACCCCTTAAAATTTCGCTAAAATATGTCTTAGGCTAGTCCCGCTTGGTGAAATAGTAAAGTCTTCAGTTCACGTTTGAAGGCCCGGAGGTCGGGGAGTTGGCGTAACCCCGGAGGTAGCTCGTTCCATAGGGCTGGTGCCGCCACAGAGAAGGCCCTCCCCCTGGGGGCCGCCAACCTACATTGTTTGGTCGACGGCACCCTGAGGAGGCCCGCTCTGTGGGAGCGCACAGTCGTTGGGAGGCAATCAGTGGCAGAAGGCAGTCTCGCAAATACCCTGGTCCTAAGCTATGGAGCGCTTTAAAGGTGGTAACCAGCACCTTGAATTGCACCCAGAAGGCTACCGGCAGCCAGTGCAGGCTGCGCAGGATGGGTGTTATATGGGAGCAATGCGGTGCGCCCTCTATCACCCACGTGGCCGCATTCTGGACTAGCTGGAGCCTCTTGATGCTTTTCAAGGGGAGCCCCATGTAGAGAGCATTGCAATAGTCCAGGCGGGAAGTGACGAGAGCATGAGTGACCGTGCGTAAGGAGTCCTGATCAAGGAAGGGGCGCAACTGGTGAATGAGGTGAACCTGATAAAATGCTCCCCTGGTGATGGCCATCAAGTGTTCTTCTAAAGATAGCCGATTATCCAGGAAAATGCCTAAGTTGCGCACTCTTCCCCTGGGGGTCAGTACTTCCCCCCAACAGTCAGCGATGGCGTAAGCTGACTGTACCGGGACGCCGGAACCCACAGCCACTCAGTCTTGGAGGGGTTGAGCTGGAGCCTGTTCCTCCCCATCCAGACCCGCACAGCCTCAAGACACCAGCCCATCACCTCGACGGCTTCGTTGGGGTGGCTCGGGGTGGAAATGTACAGCTGCATATCATCAGCGTACAGATGATAATCCACCCCGAAACCACGGATAACCTCACCCAGCGGTTTCATGTAGATGTTGAACAGAAGAGGTGAAAGAACAGACCCCTAAGGCACCCCGCAAGTGAGGCGCCTCGGGGTCGATCTCTGCCCCCCCTGCCAACACCGTCTGCGAATGGTCAGAGAGATAGGAGAAGAACCACCGATAAACGGTGCCTCCCACCCCCAGTCCCTCCAACCGCCGCAGCAGGATACCATGGTATCAAAAGCCGCCAAGAGATCTAACAGGACCAGGAAAGAGGAACATCCCCTGTCCCGAGCCCTCCAGAGGTCATCCACCAACGCGACCAAAGCCGTCTCGGTGCTGTACCCAGGTCTGAAACCGGACTGGAACGGGTCCAGATAGACAGTTTCCTCCAGGTATTGAGGAAGCTGATATGCCACCACACTCTCAACAACCTTTGCCAAAAAGCGAAGGTTGGAGACTGGACGGTAGTTCGCTAATACAGCTGGGTCCAGGGAGGGCTTCTTGAGGAGGGGCCTCACCACCGCCTCTTTCAAGGCGGTGGGGAAAATGCCCCCCAACAAGGAAACGTTGGTAACTCCCAGGAGCCAGCCTCGTGTAGCCTCATGTAACCTCCCGTGTGTACCATCCAGGAGGGACACAGGTCTAAACATATGGTGGGATTCAGCCTACCCAACAACCTGTCCATGTTGTCAGGAGTCACAGGATCGAATTCAGCCCAGATAGTACTCTCAAGACTCGTCCCCGCCAACCCACCCGGATCTATCCAATTAGTGTCCAGTGCGTCCCGAATCCGAGCGATTTTATCAGACAGATATTGTACAAAATCCTCAGCACGCCCCTGTAAGGGGTCCTCCCGAGCCTCCTGCATAAGCAGGGAGCGGGTCACCCTAAACAGGGTGGCTTGGCGATTATCTGCCGATGCGATGAGAGAGGAAAAATAATTATGTTTCGCTGCTTTGATCGCCACTAGGTAGGTCTGAATATGTGACCTCGCTAGTGTTCGGTCGGGTTCGGAGCGGCTGGACCTCCAAGCACTCTCTAGGCGTCTTTTCCGGCGCTTTATCTCTCTCAGCTCCTCGTTATACCAAGGAGCTGGTCGAGTTCGTCGCCGGGTCAGAGGCCGCAAAGGCACGATGCGGTCTAAAGCCCCAGCCGCCGCATCTTCCCAGGTGGCGACCAGTTCCTCAGCCAAGCCATGGGCTAATTCCCTCGGAAACAGCCCAAGCTCCGTCAGAAACCTCTCTGGGTCCATCAGGCGCCTGGGACGGAACCATCGAACCAGTTCCATCTCCCTGCGGTGCGGTGCAGCAGTTTGAAAGTCTACCTGAAGGAGCAAATGATCTGACCATGACAAGGGTTTAAATAATAACTCCCCTAACTCCAGATCATTTAGCCACTGTCCCGAGATGAAAATCAAGTCCAGTGTGTTACCCCCAGTGTGGGTGGGACTGTTAACTAACTGGGTCAGGTCCAAGGCCATCATGGAAGCCATGAACTCCCGAGCTGCCGTTGACGAGTCGCCCGCTGATGGCAAGTTGAAATCCCCCATAACCATAAGTCTGGGGGTCTCAACCGCTGTCCTGGCTATCATCTCCAGCAGCTCGGGCAGGGCTGCCTTTACGTAGCAAGGAGCCAGGTACGCAATCAGCAAGCCCACCTGCACCCCACAGCCCCACTTCACTAGAAGGGTTTCACAACCGGCTATCTGTGGGACAGCGACCTCCCTCGGTTCCAGACTCTTGTTAATAACAACCGCTACCCCCCACCCCTACCCTGGGCCCTCGGCTGATGGAATGCATGGAAGCCTGGTGGGCACATCTCAGTGAGGGAAACCCCTCCTTCTGCACCCAACCAGGTCTCCGTAATGCCCACTAGGTCCGCTCCCCCCTCTTGAATAAGATCGGCTATGAGGGGGGCCTTATTCATAACAGATCTGGCATTGCATAGCATCAATCGAAGGTCCAGGCTCCGGGGGAAAAAGCCACTCGGGGCACGAGTAAAGTCTGGGGGCCCGGAGTGCGCAATCGCTTGTAAACAGCGAGAGCGCACTCCCCGAACCTGATATGAGCCCCCACTTCTGCCATATCTGCCCCTCCCTCGTACCGTGCAGATAGAAATGTCCGTACTTGGTCGAGTCTTAACCTCCTCAGATACCTCCGTTTTACAAACCTCCAAATCGTGAACCTTAGAAGGGACCAGCCTAACCCCCTGCGAGTGTCCCCCCCACCCCCTCCACCCCTACCCACCCTCCCATTAAAACTCCCCTTAAAAATTCCCTTAAAACACTTAGTTAAAAATCCCCTAAGCCTCCAACTGTGCTGTTGAACAGTTCAGCAACTGTTCAAACCCTACAACAATGCTGAATGAGTGGTATGTGTGACTGGTCCTCATAGCTGCAGCCTTCAGTCATGGGTTTGCAATCTTGGTGCCTGGCATCTATGGATTTACCATATCGCAGTATCCTGCAGTTATGTGATTGCCATTTGTGACCTTCGCTGCTGGCTTCTGAAAAATTAAGACAATATGAAGAAGCAGGAGGTTGCAGAGGGTGCCCACACAACCTCACATTTAACAGTGCAAAATTTGATTAACAATGGTCAGCATAATGACTGATGCTAAGCTGCATGGTCACATAATATTGTGTTTTATAACTACGTTGATTAATAACAAAAAAATCCAATCCCTATTATTGTCATTAATTGAGGACTATTTGTATTTAACCAGGACAACTAGCAATTTTTAAATTACCAAAATAAATTAATAAATAAAGAAGCAGCCAATTTTTTAAAAAAATGGGAATAATTCAATTCTAATAATAGGGGCAGAGAAGACTCACAATTTTGCTAGTCAAACTCAGTGATGCTGAGATTCTTGCCAGTGGATTTAAATTATGTGCCATCTTGAGGGTCAGCTTTATTTTGGAAAGTAAATGTTAATCTTCACTTCACATGACACGTCTTAGATAACAGGAAATTCTGAAAGACTTGTTTTGTCACACACACACCCCGTTTCCACACACACGCACACACGCAATTGGAATTAGGGCATTTTTGTGATGTGCAAAGCCACCTGTTTTTGTGGCTGACATGTAGTGTCAACTTCCTGCTAAATAAATGCTGCAGAGTAAACCTTTCTTTTTGAAACATTTTTTGTATAGCCATCTCTCCCTTCTCCCCAATGCTTTAAACAGAAAACCTTTTTAAATGTCACATTTGCTTTATATTTTCAGTTTTATTCCCTTGTTTTTCCTTCTTTTTCTACCATAAAGTAGGATTTTTTTTTTATCGAACATTTAATAACTGAGCTAATCACTCTGGCAGCCCACCTGAATGCCTTTAACTGGAAAAGCAAAAGGGTATTTTAATAATATGGAAAGGCCATCTCTATGGTTATTTCTATAAAAAGAGTATCACATTTGCTTTGCAAATGAAATCTGGAGTAATGAAATTGTGCTATTGTGCTGAGTCACTGCTAGTGTTCAGGTAGAAACTGGAATTTGCAGACTTAGATAGAGAAATTCAAAGAATCATGACAATTTGCAATGTTACATTTTTAAAATAGTGTTTTAATGTCCTTTACATATTTTTGGCAGTACTCAACAGTATTTGGCTTGATTTTTTAAAATTTTTAGATGATTTTATGGGTTTGTAATCTTTATTAATTTTAAAGGGTTGATCGTATTTTAATATTCAGCCAAATTGAATAAGTTTTTTAATGTATGTTTTTAATAGTGTATGTGTTGTTGTTGTATTTTATTCTGGCTGTAAACTGCCTGAGTCCTTCGGGAGAAGGGCGGTATACAAATTAAAATATTATTATTATTATTGTTATTATTATTTGTAAAACAACAGGCCGTAATAAACAAATCCAAAAAGGCCAAGGTCTTGAAACAAGGAAGATATTTGGTGGCAGATTTGGTGAATTTAATTAGGAAAGGAAAATGAGTGGTTGATATATGTTTCACATGATTGTTTTGCCATGGAATGTAGATACAAATTACCATTGTAATAAATAAATGCAACTGGACAAATACAATTGAGAGAGTCCAGAGATATTTCACAAGAAGAGTCCTCCAATCGTCTGCTCGCAACAAAATACCTTATGCCACCAAACTCCAAATTTTGGGCTTAGACAACTTAGAACAGTGGTAGGTAACCTGGTCCCTACCGCCCACTAGTGAGCATTCCAGCTTTCATGGTGGGCGGTAGGGGTTTTGTCCGATACTTTACTTTTTTTAAATTTAATTGACTTTTTTAAAAAAATTCATAGCATTATATAAAAACATTTTCATTAGGTTATCATAAAATTCCCCGTGACAATTTAAATTTCTGAAAACATACTATTTGTATCGCCTGTGCATAAGTTTAGTTCACGTTACCTAAGTGAAACTAAATGGTGCTATAGTGTGACTGCAAACAAAAGAGCCTTGTCCCCAAATAGCTCGCGCATCTCCCCCCACACCACCCAGCTGTAACAGACAAGCAGAGCTGGTAGCCGGCGCCCGTCCCCCAAACCCAATCCATGATGCGTGAGAGGCATGAGCAGACGACGATACATGGCATATTACTGTGGAACCGGTGGGCAGTTAGAAAATTTTACTACTAACAGAGATACAAAAGTGGGCGGTAGGTATAAAAAGGTTGACTACCCCTGACTTAGAACTACGCCGACTTCAGTCTGACCTAAGCATAGTACATAAAATTATCTACCACAATATCCTACCTGTCAATGACTACTTCAGCTTCAACCACAACAATACACGAGCAAAAAATAGATACAAACTCAAGGTAAACCACTCCAAACTCTATTGCAGAAAATATGACTTCAGTAACAGAATGGTCAAT
Organism: Ahaetulla prasina; assembly: GCF_028640845.1. Classification (NCBI taxonomy): domain Eukaryota; kingdom Metazoa; phylum Chordata; class Lepidosauria; order Squamata; family Colubridae; genus Ahaetulla; species Ahaetulla prasina. The sequence continues at coordinate 106,136,606 of NC_080540.1, forward strand.
GCCTGGAATGTACTATCTGACTCTGTAGTTTCTTCCCCAAACCCCCAAAACTGTTGACCTCACCACATTCCTAAGAGGTCTGTAAGGGGCATGAATAAGTGCCTTGCATGCCTACCATCCCTGTCCTAATATTCCTTTTTACTTACTCTTTACATGTATCCAAATTATGTTTATACTTTTACCTGTTTTCTTATATATCATTGATAAATAAATAAATAAATGTTATGTTTGTGCTAAAGTGACTGAATAGCTAAAAACATATGTAATTTTGCTATTTAATTTTTTTATCACTTTTATTCCAATAAGCTACAACTGCACTGCTGTCATTTGTCCTATTTTCAAGTGATTGGTATTAGTATGCTTCTGTATATTGTATCTCTTATGCTAGTTCTTCAGTTGCTGAAATGCATTTAAGTTATAGCAGATCTTGAACTGTCAAAGTGCATATGATTCATCCATTTTATATTGAGAGCTGTGAGTTAATAGGAGATTCAATATGGCCTTGAAGCAAACAATGGAACTTTCTCATACAGACTTGGAGGTGAGAGAAAATGGTGAATAGTTCATTGTGCATCTAGCAATATTTTATTCACATTTATTATGACTTTACCTTCTGCATTATCTATTTTTACAGTCACTTGAATATTTATTCTTTTGATTACTTTCATACCGTCAGAAAATGAACTCTAAATAAAACACGTTCACACAATTTTCACTGAGTTGTCAGCATGGAAAAAAAACACTTTAAATCAAGCCGCACTGCATTATTTCATGAGTTCCATAAAGACATGCAGAGCAAACATTCAGAGAGCCTGTGCCGGCAAATTTTCTCTTTCTCCCTGATTTCAATTAGGAGAGGCACAAAGTAAAGGCAGAGCAATTGGGATGTGAGGGACTCATTCTGACATTCAGGGGCAGGTTGTCCTTTATTTTACTTGGAGCATGTTATTCCTCACATGACATCTATGTCACTAAGGCCTGAGATGGAAATAAAGCCATAGACAGTGTGGAAGAGCCCTATAGTCCTAGCAATTACAGAAAAACTCTGTCCTTTCACCGTATTTTGTCTCTCATAAGGACAGAAAATTTGGCAGTGGGTTTTCCATCCCAGCCCAAAACTTCTTAATCCCCTTTATTTATCCTTTGAATTGTATACAATAGTCTCAACATTCCTAATGGATTAGTTCCTAGTCAAACAACCAAGCAGGGTTGCATTAGGACTTTTGTAAGCCCTAGACAATATTCCCTTCTTGGATCTCTCCTTAAAAAAAAACCCCATTAAAATTTATACTTCATATTTTTTTCTTTATATTGTTACAGATAAATATAAAGGTAAAGGTTCCCCTCATACATATGTGCTAGTCGTTCCCGACTCTAGGGGGCGGTGCTCATCTCTGTTTCAAAGCCGAAGAGCCAGCACTGTCCGAATAATAATTTACTAATGCAGGTCTTCCAGAAAACAGTAAAAATGGGAAAGCCCTCTGTAATTTATTTATTTATTTATTTTGTCACAACAATATATATAAGTGTCATACAAAAAAAATTATAATCATATATAATTATAATTATATAATAATATATAATCATATATAAACATATATATGAGTAAATATTAGGAGGTATAAGCATATATATATAGGAAGAAGAAAAGAAAAACAATATGACAGGAACGGTAGGCATGTTTGTGCTCTTATGCACTCCCCTTATGGTCTTCTTAGGAATGGGGTGAGGTCAATAGTAGAAAGTTTTTGGTTAAAGTTTTTAGGATTATGAGAAGAGACCACAGAGTTAGGTAAAGTGTTCCAAGCACTTATGATTCTGTTACAGAATTTTCTGCAATCTAGATTAAAGCGGTTAACATTAAACATTTAACATTTAAATCTATTGGTTGCTCTTGTATTATTGCAATTAAAGCTGAAGTAGTCTTTAACAGGAAGGACATTACAATAGATGATTCTATGAGTTAAACTTAGGTCTTGTCGAAGGCGACGGAGTTGTAAGTTTTCTAAGCCTAGGATTTCAAGTCTGGTGGGATAAGGTATTTTGTTGTTTTCAGAGGAATGGAGAACTCTTCTTGTAAAATATTTCTGGACACATTCAATTGTATTGATGTCAGAGATGTGGTGAGGGTTCCAAACAGGTGAGCTGTATTCTAGAATTGGTCTAGCAAATGTTTTATATGCTCTGGTTAGTAGTGTAGTGTTTTTGGAAAAGAAGCTACGTAAGATTAGGTTAACAACTCTTAGAGCCTTTTTTGCTATGTAGTTGCAGTGGGCTTTGGCACTTAGATCATTTGACATGAAAACTCCAAGGTCTTTAACGGGATGGGGGTCATCTGTAAGGTAATATCCATCAAGTATGTACTTAGTGTTTGGGTTCTTTTTTCCAATATGTAAGACTGAGCATTTGCTGGTTGAGATTTGGAATTGTTATCCAATTATCTTGGATGATGATATTATTATGGACATTTTAAATGTTAGATGTTACTCTAGATATTTTGTTGGCCATTTCTTTTGCATATGTTTTATTAAGTTCCTTAAGCTGTTGGACAATAAACAATAAAAGATGTTTTATTATGCTGCTCTTACTGACCTTTAGGGTTAGACAGTATTCCTTCCAGAAAGAGAAGAGGAATCTTAGAACCAACTTCCACCGGAAGTACTGGGCCAATAATCAGAAACTGAGTTTAAACATGTTTGGGATACTTGTCTATTATCAAATGACATTAATAAATTGATAATATAAATAAAAACACAAATAAAAAACTCAAAGCACAGATTCAATTGATTGGCTCTTTTCCTGCCATTCATTTTCTATGTTTCTATATTCTGGTAGCTGCCTTGAAGCTGTTTGGATTTGGCAACATACAAATTAACTGAATAATCTAATTAAATAACTATGAACCAAGGCTTATGCATTGATTTAAATACACAGTAACTTATTTGGCTGCTTGCAATAAGAGGACAACTTTACAAAATGTTATCTTTCCCCATCCAAAGGTAAAGGTAAAGGTTCCCCTTGCACATATGTGCTAGTCGTTCCCAACTCTAGGGGGCGGTGCTCATCTCCCTTTCAAAGCCGAAGAGCCAGCGCTGTCCAACGACGTCTCTGTGATTATGTGGCTGGCATGACTAAACGCTAAAGGCGCACGGAACACTGTTACCTTCCCACCAAAGGTCCCCATTTTTCTACTTGCATTTTTTACCTGCTTTTGAACTGCTAGGTTGGCAGAAGCAGGAACAAGTAATGGGAGTTCACCCCTTTATGTGGCACTAGGGATTCGAACCACTGGACTGCCGACCTTTCGATCAACAAGCTCAGCATCTTAGCCACTGAGCCACTGCGTCTCTATCACAGAGAAATAGGGAATAGTAAATAATATGTTCATTGGTTTATAATAATCAGTGGTTGCTGATTAATTGTCATATCTGTTATGTATCTGCAACATTACTACAGTAAATTTTAGAATTTACACTATGTCTGTACAAATAATAAATCTCTAGTTTGATGCGTAAACTGCATGTGAGTCTTGCCTGTTTTTCATGAAAACTCCAAGGTCTTTAACGGGATGGGGGTCATCTGTAAGGTAATATCCATCAAGTATGTACTTAGTGTTTGGGTTCTTTTTTCCAATATGTAAGACTGAGCATTTGCTGGTTGAGATTTGGAGTTGTTATCCAATTATCTTGGATGGTGATATTATTATGGACATTTTAAATGTTAGATGTTACTCTAGATATTTTGTTGGCCATTTCTTTTGCATATGTTTTATTAAGTTCCTTAAGCTGTTGGACAATAAACAATAAAAGATGTTTTATTAAGTTCCTTAAGCTGTTGGACAATAAACAATAAAAGATGTTTTATTAAGTTCCTTAAGCTGTTGGACAATAAACAATAAAAGATGTTTTATTAAGTTCCTTAAGCTGTTGGACAATAAACAATAAAAGATGTTTTATTAAGTTCCTTAAGCTGTTGGACAATAAACAATAAAAGATGTTTTATTAAGTTCCTTAAGCTGTTGGACAATAAACAATAAAAGATGTTTTATTAAGTTCCTTAAGCTGTTGGACAATAAACAATAAAAGATGTTTTATTAAGTTCCTTAAGCTGTTGGACAATAAACAATAAAAGATGTTTTATTAAGTTCCTTAAGCTGTTGGACAATAAACAATAAAAGATGTTTTATTAAGTTCCTTAAGCTGTTGGACAATAAACAATAAAAGATGTTTTATTATGCTGCTCTTACTGACCTTTAGGGTTAGACAGTATTCCTTCCAGAAAGAGAAGAGGAATCTTAGAACCAACTTCCACCGGAAGTACTGGGCCAATAATCAGAAACTTAGTTTAAACATGTTTGGGATACTTGTCTATTATCAAATGACATTAATAAATTGATAAAATAAGTAAAAACACAAATAAAAAACTCAAAGCACAGATTCAATGGATTGGCTCTTTTCCTGCCATTCATTTTCTATGTTTCTATATTCTGGTAGCTGCCTTGAAGCTGTTTGGATTTGGCAACATACAAATTAACTGAATAATCTAATTAAATAACTATGGCTTATGCATTGATTTAAATACGCAGTAACTTATTTGGCTGCTTACAATAAGAGGACAACTTTACAAAATGTTATCTTTCCCCATCCATAGGTAAAGGTAAAGGTAAAGGTTCCCCTTGCACATATGTGCTAGTCGTTCCCAACTCTAGTGGGCGGTGCTCATCTCCCTTTCAAAGCCGAAGAGCCAGCGCTGTCCAACGACGTCTCTGTGATTATGTGGCTGGCATGACTAAACGCTAAAGGCACACGGAACACTGTTACCTTCCCACCAAAGGTCCCCATTTTTCTACTTGCATTTTTTACCTGCTTTTGAACTGCTAGGTTGGCAGAAGCTGGAACAAGTAATGGGAGTTCACCCCTTTATGTGGCACTAGGGATTCGAACCACTGGACTGCCGACCTTTCGATCAACAAGCTCAGCATCTTAGCCACTGAGCCACTGCGTCTCTATCACAGAGAAATAGGGAATAGTAAATAATATGTTCATTGGTTTATAATAATCAGTGGTTGCTGATTAATTATCATGTCTGTTATGTATCTGCAACATTACTACAGTAAATTTTAGAATTTACACTTATGTCTGTACGTTACAAATAATAAATCTCTAGTTTGATGCGTAAACTGTGTGTGAGTCTTGCCTGTTATCAAATGACATTAATAAATTGATAATATAAATAAAAATAAAAATAAAAATAATGTTAAACAGAGTGAAGAAGCTGGTGTATTTTTGTTTCACTTTTATTAACTCACTTACACATTACTTAGTTTACTTTAGCTTTACTTTACTTTAGATTAGCCCTTGGACCATATCAAAGCACAAGATGCAAACACATATCGCCAATAAAATCTTATATAAACAATTTAAAATGAAATTGGAATAAAATACAGTTTAAAATGGAATTGGATAAGATACAATTTAAAATGAAATTGGAATAAAATACAGTTTAAAACGATAGCTTTGATTAGCCTATAGGCCATATCAAAGGCAGAATTCCAAAATATGTAATGTGTATGCAACATTTTGTTGAGTTTGTGATGGCTCACTGATGATGTGAAACCAAACAGACATTGCTTAAAGCAGAAACAATGATTTTCTGGAATACCAAAAATAAACCCAAGCAAATAGAGCTATGCTTAACAGTGTTTTGAAAGCTAATATCTGGTATCATGATTACACATAGGATGGGATTGGATGTGATGCTTTTTCTAAGGAAAGCATTTACTCGCACTTCTGAAATGAGCTGCAAACTTAACTGGACTTGGAGAGGCAAGTCTTTTTAGTATCTGAAAATATTACAATCTGGATGTCTCATGGGGACTATAATGCCAAAATTCAGCTGGAATCATTAATGGCTAATCTCTAGTAACTAATCTCAAGAAAAAACATAAATTTGGCTATGCATAAATAATATAAAACAGATGACAGATTCGTACAGTGTTTATTGAGGATTTATATGGCAGTTTATATGTTCTCTGTAAAGAAGGGTCCCAGAAGCCCATGTTGGATCATGAACAAATCCTGTAAGGTGTTAAATCCCAACATCCAGATTTGCTAAAATATTTCAGAAAAACGAAGATCAAAATGCAAACATGAACAGATGGCAGGTACTTGGCTCATGGCTTTATTTGAATCGAATTTCCCCAAATCTAGTGACAGAAATTAAATCACATCAACAATCCAATCCTTAGGCCTTATTTTTTTTTGCACTGTTATTTCTATTTAGTTGATATTTTTTATATTCAAGTTTATATTTTTTATATAAACTGGACATTCTTGGCTGAAAGAGGGGAAAGTAATACTGAATACCATTTACAATGTCATCATACAAATGCATGACTTATCTATTTTTATCAGCAATGAGAAACAATTATGTCATGATGACATTTTCTTGATAATATTTGTGCACTTGTTGTCCTTTCTCCACTGTTGTGGTTTGCTGTAGATGCTGCTTCCTGTAGCATTACACCGTGTTTTCAGTAAACCAGTGAAGCTGTATGAGGTAACACAAATCAACAGGGCTCTATATGGAGTAGATTATTTTATATAGTCTATTGTCTATGACCAACCTATCTTCCAAAGCACCAGAAAGTAAGACAAGAAACAATGGATGGAAACTAATCAAGGAGAGAGCAACCTAGAACTAAGGAGAAATTTCCTAATGGAACAGTTAACCAGTAGAACAGCTGGCCTTCAGAAGCTGTGGATGCTCCATTACTGGAGGCTTTTAAGAGGAAACTGGACAGCCACTTGTCTGGAATGGTGGTATAGGATCTCCTGCTTGAATAGGAGGTTGGCCTAGAAGACTTCCAAGGTCCTTTCCAACTCTGTTATTCTGACAACTGAAACTGAGCCGCGGTGTGGCTCAGGCTGTAAGAAGCCTGTTATTAAAACACAGCTGCCTGCAATTACTGCAGGTTCTAGTCCCACCAGGTCCAAGGTCCAAGGTTGACTCAGCCTTCCATCCTTTATAAGGTAGGTAAAATGAGGACCCAGATTGTTGGGGGGGAGCAATAAGTTGACTTTGTAAATATACAAATAGAATGAGACTATTGCCTTACACACTTTAAGCCGCCCTGAGTCTTCGGAGAAGGGCGGGATATAAATGTAAACAAAAAAATAAAATAAAAAATAAAAATAAAAATAATGTTAAACAGAGTGAAGAAGCTGGTGTATTTTTGTTTCACTTTTATTAACTCACTTACACATTACTTAGTTTACTTTAGCTTTACTTTACTTTACTTTAGATTAGCCCTTGGACCATATCAAAGCACAAGATGCAAACACATATCGCCAATAAAATCTTATATAAACAATTTAAAATGAAATTGGAATAAAATACAGTTTAAAATGGAATTGGATAAAATACAATTTAAAATGAAATTGGAATAAAATACAGTTTAAAATGGAATTGGATAAAATACAATAGTTATAGGATAAGATATAATATAATTTAATACATAAATATATAAAATAGAATACATTTATAATTCGGTGTTACCCTTACAATTTACCCCAATTAGTCCCACATATGCAGATCTCAACCGGACCATTTTGTTTAGGTACTGTGCTGTATTAAATGTTATTTTCAGGCTCTGGCTGCACATAAATTAAGTTGTTTTGATATGGGTTCGTTTGGTATTATGATGTTAACAATTGGTGTTAACATCATCATGTTATACAGTATGCCTCTTCATCCAACATATTATCAATTGCTGCCATGAAGGAAGCTGTATTCAAGGAGATATAAGAAGGAAGAAGAGTAGAAGAGAGAAAGGGCAGAAGCAGTTCCAGTTTGCTATAATTCCCATCAAGATCAGCCTGGTTATGAGTTGAGAAAGGGCAGAAGCAGTTCCAGTTTGCTATAATTCCCATCAAGATCAGCCTGGTTATGAGTTGAGAAAGGAGCAGGACAGCCATATCTTATCTGATGTCCCCTGATGTTTTATGACTGGTACCATTCCCAGCCTCCTCTAGAAGGCAAGCAGGCAGGGAAAGTTGAAATACTTGAAGAAGAAACTATTTTTAGTATTTGAAAATATTACAATCTGGATGTCTCATGGGGACTATAATGCCAAAATTCAGCTGGAATCATTAATGGCTAATCTCTAGTAACTAATCTCAAGAAAAAACATAAATTTGGCTATGCATAAATAATATAAAACAGATGACAGATTCGTACAGTGTTTATTGAGGATTTATATGGCAGTTTATATGTTCCCTGTAAAGAAGGGTACCAGAAGCCCATGTTGGATCATGAACAAATCCTGTAAGGTGTTAAATCCCAACATCCAGATTTGCTAAAATATTTCAGAAAAACGAAGATCAAAATGCAAACATGAACAGATGGCAGGTGTTAGATTCGGGCAATAACGAGGCAGGAGACCAGGATAGTGACAACAGCTCTTTACTATATGGTGAACCCAGCAGCCCGGGCTGGGAAAACCCTCTCTTTATATACAGTTTAGCCAGAGGCTTCATCCAATCAGCAACGTGCTTTTTCCCGCTCAGTTTTCCCTCCACAATTCTTAAAGATACATTACACTCCTTCCCTCCCAGAGAGCACTTTACCAATATTTACATAGAATTAATATCTTATTTTTCAACGTAATCACGCAAGTAGACTGGGCGTCTCCTGACTCTTTTGGACCTGCGCAATTCATTTTCTGGGAGTGAGTCGAGCTGACCGGAGGGACTGTTTGTTCCTCTCAGCTCCTCCTCTAGGCCATCCGGCCCTGGATTATTTGCAGAATCGTCCCTGCTGTTTTCAGGAGGAACCGGTTGGTGTCGCTGGACCTCCTGGAACTCAGATAAGTCCCGCGTTTGCCCCGGGTTTGAGTTAGTTGTGGATTCAAACATGGGATAGTCAGGGCCTGTTTCGTCTGATTCTGATTTACCGGTTATGCGTTTCCTTATTTGGTCTATGTGGCGCTTCCATACCCAGCCATCCTCTATCTCTACTAGATATGATTTTGGTCCTGTAACCTCTAGGATTTTTCCTGCTAACCAGGTCGGGCCCTCGCTGTAGTTGTGTGCCCACACTAGGTCGCCTACTGCCATCTCTCTTGTTTTTCCGTGTGCCCCTTTGTAACCGTCTGGTGTGTAGTTTGGGTTTAAACGGTCTAGTGGGCACCTAAGCTTCCGACCCATTAATAGCTCTGCCGGGCTGCGGCCAGTTGTTACACAGGGGGTTCTGTGTTGGACTGCTAGGAATGTATCGATTTTTGTTTGCCAATCGCCTGGCCTGATTCTGGACAATGCTTCCTTTGCGCTCGAGCAACGTTCTGCAAGGCCGTTAAATCGCAGGGTGGAAAGGCGCCGAGAGGACATGTCGGATGCCCTCCTCTGCCAAGTACCCTCAAACTGGGTTGCCGTGGTGCGGGCGTTATCGGAGACTAAGTGTCGGGCAACCCGTGGGTTACAAATAGGTGCCGTGGGACTGAAATCACGGCCTCGGCTGTCATGGATCTCATGAGAATGATTTCCAGCCATTTGGAGTAGGCATCGACTACTACCAGAAAGGTTTGGCCGTGGAAGGGCGGCAAAATCGATATGGATCCTAGACCAGGGCCCTGGGGTCTCTCCCATTCCCGAATCGGGGCCGTTGGGGTAGCGGTCTGGACTCCTGGCAGGCCTGGCATTTCCCTACCCTTTCAGCAATTTCCGAGTCCATTAAGGGCCACCACATAGCTTCTCGCTAGACCCTTCATTCTCACGATCCCTGGGTGGCCTTCGTGAAGGAGCCCCAATACCTTTTCCTCAATTTCTCCGGGATCACCACTCGATCCCCCATAGCAGGCACCCCTTGAGCTGAGAGTTCCCACGTTTTTACAAATTCTTTAAAACGCTGCGGCGCAGCGGCCAACCTCTTTGTACCCAACCAATTACAGTCCTTATTGTAATGTCCTTATCTGAAGCCTGAGCCACCTCTTTGGATGTGACTGGGCCAGAGTCCAAAGAGTCAATTAGCAGAACTGGTGTCCCCGGAGTGGGGTCTTGATAGTCTCTGGTAACGGGCATCTGCTCAGGCGTCTGCATGCCCTAAATCCTTCCTGGCCGGTGTAGTAGTTTGTAAGAATACGCTGCCAGGAAGATAGTCCATCTGGTCAGTCTGGGCGAAAGTGCCACGGGCGTTGGGGTCTGCCAGCAACAGGCCTAGCAAGGTCTATGGTCCGTGATGATTTCGAAATCACGACCAAATACATATTCATGGAATTTCTTTACTCCGGAGACTATAGCCAAGGCTTCCTTATCAAGCTGGCTATAATTCCTTTCAGCTGATGACATGGTTCGGGAGTAATATGCAATAGGGGCTTCTGTGCCGTTTGGCAACCTGTGGCTGAGCACAGCCCCCACCCCATAGGGAGATGCATCGCAGCTTAACACTAATGGCAGCGTGCCATTGTATTGGATAAGGAGGCTATCACTCGATAGGAGATTCTTTACCCCTTCGAATGCCCTAGCTTCCGCCTTTCCCCAAGACCATGCAGCCGTCTTTGCTAGTAATTTATGAAGCGGCTCGGCTACTGTTGCCTTATTTCTTAAGAATACCGCGTAGAAGTTGACCAGACCTAAGAATGCCTGCAACTCTGTTTTGTTCTTTGGGACCGGGGCCTTCCTGATGGCCCGTACCTTGCTTTCAGTGGGGTGAATCCCTTCCCTGTCTATCCGGTAGCCCAGGAATTCCACAGATTCAACCCCGATCTGGCATTTGTTCAGTTTAACTTTGAGACCGGCAGACCGGAAAATGCCCAAAACTTTTCGCAGCCTTACCCCTAATTCCTCTAGATTCTCAGCGGATACCAGTACATCGTCAAAATATGGTACCACCCCTGGTAGTCCCTGCAATAGCCGCTCCATTAGGTTCTGAAATAACCCTGGAGCCACACTAACCCCAAACTGTAGCCGGGTACACTTAAAAGCCCCTCTGTGAGTCACAATTGTCTGCGCTTCGGCTGTGCTATTATCTACAGGTAGCTGTTGATAGGCTTGGGTCAAGTCTAGCTTGGCAAAAACTTGCCCTTGCCCCATTGAGTGCAGTAAGTGCTGTACCACCGGGACGGGGTAAGCACTCTTTTGCAACGCTTTGTTAAGTGTTGCCTTATAGTCAGCGCAAATCCGGACCGACCCGTCCGGTTTGACTGGGGTGACTATAGGGGTCTCCCACTTAGCATGGTCAACTGGCACTAGAATTCCCTGGTTTACTAGTTTATCCAGTTCCCGGTCAATCCTGGGCTTTAGGCTGACGGGACCCTCCTAGCCTTTAAGCGAATAGGGCAACTTGTGGGTCTAAGTTAAGCGAATAGGGGTCCCCGTGTACTTGCCCAGGCAGTCTCTGAAAACGTCCCCAAATTCCTTCATGAGTGCGTCTTTGAGGTTGACTTCGTTTCTGAAGATTCCAGTCACTCCATGCCCAATGCTCGGAACCAGTCCAGTCCCAACAAGCTTGGCAGGTTCCCATCGACTATGGTGATGGGCAGAGTTTTCTTATTGTCCATACTCGGCGTGACGGACGTTACCCTCGAACAGGATGCGATTCCCTTGGTAGTCTTGTACCTTTAATTTCTGTGTTTTCAGCTTGCGCTTTGCGATGGCGGGTAAGGCTTTCACGAGTGTCCCAGGACATGATCGTGATCGCTGAGCCGGTGTCCACCTCAATCGCACGGCACCCCTCAATCTTTGTTTTCGTAAAGATTTTTTCTCTAGGCGTGTTGCTCGTGACCCACTCTCACGACAGTCTGATTCAACCGCGCCTTTTTGAATTGACCAATCACGGGCCGCCGCGTTCCAGCGCTCTGATTGGTCGGTTTGAAGGCGGGAAGGTTGGGGTGCTCAACAGACCTGTGCTAGGTGCCCTTCCTTCGCTTTGCCGACAAGTCGCATCCTTGAATTTGCATTGTTGTCGTTGGTGTTGCCCTCCACAACTCGCAGTCACGGTCTTCTTTCTCCGGCCTCCCGGTGTGGAAGACTCCTTCTCCTCCTCACCGTCCGACTCGGCCTGGACCTCTTCATTGTGGACCGGGGTTGATTTCGCACCAGCCGTTGATGCGACCTGCTTTTGTAGGGTTTCCGCCGCTTGGGTAGACATCTCATTAGCCCTGGCTTCATCCAAGGCGTTTGCCAGCGTCAAGTTGCTTTTGGACAGCAGCCGCCACGCAAGCGGATGTCCCCTGATGTTTTATGACTGGTACCATTCCCAGCCTCCTCTAGAAGGCAAGCAGGCAGGGAAAGTTGAAATACTTGAAGAAGAAATGGTTGGTTTTATTTTAACAGTGGTGATGAACTATTGATGTTGATTATATTTATGACTGTAACTTCATTGCTTGTATCATTACAATTTATACTGATATTGATCGTTTCCTGATTGCTTATTTGTAGCCTATGACTATCATTAAGTGTTGTAAGTGTTGTATCATTAAGTGTTGTATCATTAAGTGTTGTAAGTGTTGTAAGTGTTGTAAGTGTTGTATCATTAAGTGTTGTAAGTGTTGTATCATTAAGTGTTGTATCATTAAGTGTTGTATCATTAAGTGTTGTATCATTAAGTGTTGTAAGTGTTGTATCATTAAGTGTTGTATCATTAAGTGTTGTATCATTAAGTGTTGTAAGTGTTGTAAGTGTTGTAAGTGTTGTAAGTGTTGTATCATTAAGTGTTGTATCATTAAGTGTTGTAAGTGTTGTATCATTAAGTGTTGTATCATTAAGTGTTGTATCATTAAGTGTTGTAAGTGTTGTATCATTAAGTGTTGTAAGTGTTGTATCATTAAGTGTTGTAAGTGTTGTATCATTAAGTGTTGTATCATTAAGTGTTGTATCATTAAGTGTTGTATCATTAAGTGTTGTAAGTGTTGTATCATTAAGTGTTGTAAGTGTTGTATCATTAAGTGTTGTATCATTAAGTGTTGTATCATTAAGTGTTGTATCATTAAGTGTTGTAAGTGTTGTATCATTAAGTGTTGTAAGTGTTGTATCATTAAGTGTTGTAAGTGTTGTATCATTAAGTGTTGTATCATTAAGTGTTGTATCATTAAGTGTTGTATCATTAAGTGTTGTATCATTAAGTGTTGTATCATTAAGTGTTGTAAGTGTTGTAAGTGTTGTATCATTAAGTGTTGTATCATTAAGTGTTGTATCATTAAGTGTTGTATCATTAAGTGTTGTAAGTGTTGTATCATTAAGTGTTGTAAGTGTTGTATCATTAAGTGTTGTAAGTGTTGTATCATTAAGTGTTGTATCATTAAGTGTTGTAAGTGTTGTAAGTGTTGTAAGTGTTGTATCATTAAGTGTTGTATCATTAAGTGTTGTAAGTGTTGTATCATTAAGTGTTGTAAGTGTTGTATCATTAAGTGTTGTATCATTAAGTGTTGTAAGTGTTGTATCATTAAGTGTTGTATCATTAAGTGTTGTATCATTAAGTGTTGTATCATTAAGTGTTGTAAGTGTTGTATCATTAAGTGTTGTATCATTAAGTGTTGTAAGTGTTGTAAGTGTTGTATCATTAAGTGTTGTAAGTGTTGTATCATTAAGTGTTGTAAGTGTTGTAAGTGTTGTATCATTAAGTGTTGTAAGTGTTGTATCATTAAGTGTTGTAAGTGTTGTAAGTGTTGTAAGTGTTGTAAGTGTTGTAAGTGTTGTAAGTGTTGTAAGTGTTGTATCATTAAGTGTTGTATCATTAAGTGTTGTAAGTGTTGTATCATTAAGTGTTGTAAGTGTTGTAAGTGTTGTAAGTGTTGTAAGTGTTGTATCATTAAGTGTTGTATCATTAAGTGTTGTAAGTGTTGTAAGTGTTGTATCATTAAGTGTTGTATCATTAAGTGTTGTATCATTAAGTGTTGTATCATTAAGTGTTGTAAGTGTTGTAAGTGTTGTATCATTAAGTGTTGTATCATTAAGTGTTGTATCATTAAGTGTTGTAAGTGTTGTATCATTAAGTGTTGTAAGTGTTGTATCATTAAGTGTTGTAAGTGTTGTATCATTAAGTGTTGTATCATTAAGTGTTGTAAGTGTTGTAAGTGTTGTAAGTGTTGTATCATTAAGTGTTGTATCATTAAGTGTTGTATCATTAAGTGTTGTATCATTAAGTGTTGTATCATTAAGTGTTGTATCATTAAGTGTTGTATCATTAAGTGTTGTATCATTAAGTGTTGTAAGTGTTGTAAGTGTTGTAAGTGTTGTATCATTAAGTGTTGTATCATTAAGTGTTGTATCATTAAGTGTTGTAAGTGTTGTAAGTGTTGTAAGTGTTGTAAGTGTTGTAAGTGTTGTAAGTGTTGTATCATTAAGTGTTGTAAGTGTTGTATCATTAAGTGTTGTAAGTGTTGTATCATTAAGTGTTGTAAGTGTTGTAAGTGTTGTAAGTGTTGTAAGTGTTGTATCATTAAGTGTTGTATCATTAAGTGTTGTAAGTGTTGTAAGTGTTGTAAGTGTTGTATCATTAAGTGTTGTATCATTAAGTGTTGTATCATTAAGTGTTGTATCATTAAGTGTTGTATCATTAAGTGTTGTATCATTAAGTGTTGTATCATTAAGTGTTGTATCATTAAGTGTTGTAAGTGTTGTATCATTAAGTGTTGTATCATTAAGTGTTGTAAGTGTTGTAAGTGTTGTAAGTGTTGTAAGTGTTGTATCATTAAGTGTTGTAAGTGTTGTAAGTGTTGTATCATTAAGTGTTGTAAGTGTTGTAAGTGTTGTAAGTGTTGTAAGTGTTGTAAGTGTTGTAAGTGTTGTAAGTGTTGTAAGTGTTGTAAGTGTTGTAAGTGTTGTATCATTAAGTGTTGTAAGTGTTGTAAGTGTTGTAAGTGTTGTAAGTGTTGTAAGTGTTGTATCATTAAGTGTTGTATCATTAAGTGTTGTATCATTAAGTGTTGTATCATTAAGTGTTGTAAGTGTTGTAAGTGTTGTAAGTGTTGTATCATTAAGTGTTGTAAGTGTTGTAAGTGTTGTAAGTGTTGTATCATTAAGTGTTGTAAGTGTTGTAAGTGTTGTATCATTAAGTGTTGTATCATTAAGTGTTGTATCATTAAGTGTTGTAAGTGTTGTAAGTGTTGTATCATTAAGTGTTGTATCATTAAGTGTTGTATCATTAAGTGTTGTATCATTAAGTGTTGTATCATTAAGTGTTGTATCATTAAGTGTTGTAAGTGTTGTAAGTGTTGTAAGTGTTGTATCATTAAGTGTTGTATCATTAAGTGTTGTATCATTAAGTGTTGTATCATTACAATTTATACTGATATTGATCGTTTCCTGATTAAGATGGAGTGATGGACTTTTAAAGATTGGTCTATAAGGATGGGGGTGATGTATGTGAAGAAGAAATGGTTGGTTTTATTTTAACAGTGGTGATGAACTATTGATGTTGATTATATTTATATTTGGTAAATCTATAATCATTTCTATAAAATTGGACAGAGGAAAAAAAACAAAAGGGTTATGTAGCAAACTTCAAAACCGCTACAAAAATATTTGCAACCAAATAAAAACAGAATGTAACACTTACCACACCAAACAAGAAGAAGACCTTCTACGCACCAATTCCAGTCATGCTTTTTATAATTTTGTAAACAGTGATGGCTCATATCCAACATTCCTTAATCGTACCAAAAATGTTAACAACGACTTAACACATATAGATTCCACAGAAGATAACAACGACCTAACACATATAGACTTCACAGAAGATAACAACGACCTAACACATATAGATTCCACAGAAGATAACAACGACCTAACACATATAGACTTCACAGAAGATAACAACGACCTAACACATATAGACTTCACAGAAGATAACAACGACCTAACACATATAGATTCCACAGAAGATAACAACGACCTAACACATATAGACTTCACAGAAGATAACAACGACCTAACACATATAGACTTCACAGAAGATAACAACGACCTAACACATATAGACTTCACAGAAGATAACAACGACCTAACACATATAGATTCCACAGAAGATAACAACGACCTAACACATATAGATTCCACAGAAGATAACAACGACCTAACACATATAGACTTCACAGAAGATAACAACGACCTAACACATATAGATTCCACAGAAGATAACAACGACCTAACACATATAGATTCCACAGAAGATAACAACGACCTAACACATATAGATTCCACAGAAGATAACAACGACCTAACACATATAGACTTCACAGAAGATAACAACGACCTAACACATATAGACTTCACAGAAGATAACAACGACCTAACACATATAGATTCCACAGAAGATAACAACGACCTAACACATATAGACTTCACAGAAGATAACAACGACCTAACACATATAGATTCCACAGAAGATAACAACGACCTAACACATATAGACTTCACAGAAGATAACAACGACCTAACACATATAGACTTCACAGAAGATAACAACGACCTAACACATATAGATTCCACAGAAGATAACAACGACCTAACACATATAGACTTCACAGAAGATAACAACGACCTAACACATATAGATTCCACAGAAGATAACAACGACCTAACACATATAGATTCCACAGAAGATAACAACGACCTAACACATATAGATTCCACAGAAGATAACAACGACCTAACACATATAGATTCCACAGAAGATAACAACGACCTAACACATATAGATTCCACAGAAGATAACAACGACCTAACACATATAGATTCCACAGAAGATAACAACGACCTAACACATATAGATTCCACAGAAGATAACAACGACCTAACACATATAGATTCCACAGAAGATAACAACGACCTAACACATATAGATTCCACAGAAGATAACAACGACCTAACACATATAGACTTCACAGAAGATAACAACGACCTAACACATATAGATTCCACAGAAGATAACAACGACCTAACACATATAGATTCCACAGAAGATAACAACGACCTAACACATATAGACTTCACAGAAGATAACAACGACCTAACACATATAGATTCCACAGAAGATAACAACGACCTAACACATATAGATTCCACAGAAGATAACAACGACCTAACACATATAGACTTCACAGAAGATAACAACGACCTAACACATATAGACTTCACAGAAGATAACAACGACCTAACACATATAGATTCCACAGAAGATAACAACGACCTAACACATATAGACTTCACAGAAGATAACAACGACCTAACACATATAGACTTCACAGAAGATAACAACGACCTAACACATATAGATTCCACAGAAGATAACAACGACCTAACACATATAGATTCCACAGAAGATAACAACGACCTAACACATATAGACTTCACAGAAGATAACAACGACCTAACACATATAGACTTCACAGAAGATAATGTTGAAAAGCCCTTCGCAACCTAAAACCATCATTATCTATCGGACCAGATGGACTATGTGCATACTTTTAAAAAACTTTCAATTAATATAGCTGAACCCCTAAGCATAATTTTAATAAAGCCTTCAAAACTTGTTCCTTCCAAAACTCTGGTCTCTAGCCACAGTCATCCCTATCTTCAAAAAGGAGATCCAAGCCTTGTTGAAAATTACAGACCTATCTCTCTATGTTGTAAGTGTTGTATCATTAAGTGTTAAATTTATACCCTATGACTATCATTAAGTGTTGTAAGTGTTGTAAAAAGTTACCTTGATGAAGGTATCTTTTCTTTTATGTACACTGAGAGCATATGCACCAAGACAAATTCCTTGTGTGTCCAGTCACACTTGGCCAATAAAAATTCTATTCTGTTCTATTTGTTGAGCATGAAGGAAGGCAGGCAGTGATCAGTGGCAGGCAGTGATCAGTGGAAGGAGGCACAAAGTCAGCAGTCCATAGCTTTCTTTCCTTAACTTGTCCTGCATTATGACTGCAAAGATAACATAACAAACTAGTCTCACAACTGAGGCAAAATAACACTGGGCCATGAGCAGTGGTGGGATTCAGCCAGTCCTTCACCACTTCGGGAGAACCGGTTGTTAACTTTCTGAGCAGTTTGGTAAACTGGTTGTTGGAAGAAATCATTAGGGCAGAGAACAGGTTGTTAAATTACTGGAATCCCACCCTGGCCATGAGGGTGGTGCAGTTTACACTGGCAGGGTGTTTTACTAATTCAGAGATTGGAGGAATGCTTGTTAACTTGGCTGTGAAGAAATCATCACCAAAATCAAAAGGAAAAGCAAATTTCCCATATCAATAAAAAAGCTGCAATCCAAAAAAAAATCCCTCTGGAAAAAAAACAAAAAGGGTTATGTAGCAAACTTCAAAAACCGCTACAAAAATATTTGCAACCAAATAAAAACAGAATGTAACACTTACCACACCAAACAAGAAGAAGACCTTCTACGCACCAATTCCAGTCATGCTTTTTATAATTTTGTAAACAATAAACTTAAAGAAACAAGATCCATTCCACCACTAAAAGAACCTAACGGCAAAGAATGTACTGACGAAACAGTTAAAGCAAACCTCTTTAACACATTCTTCGGCTCAGTCTTTGTAAACAGTGATGGCTCATATCCAACATTCCTTAATCGTACCAAAAATGTTAACAACAACTTAACACATATAGATTCCACAGAAGATAACAACGACCTAACACATATAGACTTCACAGAAGATAATGTTGAAAAAGCCCTTCGCAACCTAAAACCATCATTATCTATCGGACCAGATGGACTATGTGCATACTTTTTAAAAAAACTTTCAATTAATATAGCTGAACCCCTAAGCATAATTTTTAATAAAGCCTTCAAAACTTGTTCCCTTCCAAAACTCTGGTCTCTAGCCACAGTCATCCCTATCTTCAAAAAAGGAGATCCAAGCCTTGTTGAAAATTACAGACCTATCTCTCTATGTTGTGTCTCATGCAAAGTAATGGAATCCATCATTAACCAATCCATTACACTCCATCTTGAAACAAACAACCTTCTATCTAATAAACAATTTGGTTTCAGAAAAAAATTGTCTTGTAACCTACAACTACTCCACTGCAAAAATATATGGACTACCAACCTTGATCAAGGAAAAGCAATAGATGCAATCTACATAGACTTCTGCAAAGCTTTCGATTCAGTAGTACATGATAAACTACTCCTTAAACTAAAATCCTACGGTATTTCGGGACCTCTTCACAATTGGATAAATGCCTTTCTGTCAAACAGACAACAAGTGGTCAAAATTGGCAATGCATCCTGTTCCTGTCAAAAGTGGCGTTCCCCAAGGTAGTGTTCTTGGACCAACACTCTTCATACTATACAAAAATGATCTCTGTGACTTAATCTCAAGTTATTGTGTTCTCTTTGCTGACAATGTCAAACTATTTAAATTATATTTATGACTGTAACTTCATTGCTTGTATCATTAAGTGTTGTAAGTGTTGTATCATTAAGTGTTGTATCATTAAGTGTTGTAAGTGTTGTATCATTACAATTTATACTGATATTGATCGTTTCCTGATTGCTTATTTGTAGCCTATGACTATCATTAAGTGTTGTATCATTAAGTGTTGTAAGTGTTGTATCATTAAGTGTTGTATCATTAAGTGTTGTAAGTGTTGTATCATTACAATTTATACTGATATTGATCGTTTCCTGATTGCTTATTTGTAGCCTATGACTATCATTAAGTGTTGTAAGTGTTGTAAGTGTTGTAAGTGTTGTAAGTGTTGTATCATTACAATTTATACTGATATTGATCGTTTCCTGATTGCTTATTTGTAGCCTATGACTATCATTAAGTGTTGTAAGTGTTGTATCATTACAATTTATACTGATATTGATCGTTTCCTGATTGCTTATTTGTAGCCTATGACTATCATTAAGTGTTGTATCATTACAATTTATACTGATATTGATCGTTTCCTGATTGCTTATTTGTAGCCTATGACTATCATTAAGTGTTGTAAGTGTTGTAAGTGTTGTATCATTAAGTGTTGTAAGTGTTGTATCATTAAGTGTTGTAAGTGTTGTAAGTGTTGTAAGTGTTGTATCATTAAGTGTTGTAAGTGTTGTATCATTAAGTGTTGTAAGTGTTGTAAGTGTTGTAAGTGTTGTAAGTGTTGTATCATTAAGTGTTGTAAGTGTTGTATCATTAAGTGTTGTATCATTAAGTGTTGTAAGTGTTGTAAGTGTTGTAAGTGTTGTATCATTAAGTGTTGTAAGTGTTGTAAGTGTTGTATCATTAAGTGTTGTATCATTAAGTGTTGTATCATTAAGTGTTGTAAGTGTTGTATCATTACAATTTATACTGATATTGATCGTTTCCTGATTGCTTATTTGTAGCCTATGACTATCATTAAGTGTTGTAAGTGTTGTAAGTGTTGTATCATTAAGTGTTGTATCATTAAGTGTTGTATCATTACAATTTATACTGATATTGATCGTTTCCTGATTGCTTATTTGTAGCCTATGACTATCATTAAGTGTTGTATCATTAAGTGTTGTATCATTAAGTGTTGTAAGTGTTGTATCATTAAGTGTTGTATCATTACAATTTATACTGATATTGATCGTTTCCTGATTGCTTATTTGTAGCCTATGACTATCATTAAGTGTTGTAAGTGTTGTAAGTGTTGTATCATTAAGTGTTGTAAGTGTTGTAAGTGTTGTATCATTAAGTGTTGTATCATTACAATTTATACTGATATTGATCGTTTCCTGATTGCTTATTTGTAGCCTATGACTATCATTAAGTGTTGTATCATTACAATTTATACTGATATTGATCGTTTCCTGATTGCTTATTTGTAGCCTATGACTATCATTAAGTGTTGTATCATTACAATTTATACTGATATTGATCGTTTCCTGATTGCTTATTTGTAGCCTATGACTATCATTAAGTGTTGTATCATTACAATTTATACTGATATTGATCGTTTCCTGATTGCTTATTTGTAGCCTATGACTATCATTAAGTGTTGTATCATTACAATTTATACTGATATTGATAGTTGAAATATTGCATCCAGTTTTGGTAGCCACAATATAAGCAAGATGTTGCGACTCTAGAAATAGTGCAGAAAAGAGCAAAAGGATGACTAGGGGACTGGAGGCTAAAGCATTTGAAGAACAGTTGCAGGAATAGGGTATGTCAAGTTAAATGAAAAGTAGGACTAGTATTGACAGTAGTCTTCTAATATCTCAGGGGCTGCCACAAAGAAGAGGGAGTTAAGCTATTCTCCAAAGCACCTGAAAGCAGGGGAAAAAAATGGATAGAAACTAAGTGATATCATTGAAGAGGAACATGTTCCATTGAATAAAACTGAAATTGATTTGAATATGGATTTAAAAATGACTGCGTATAACTAAACTTTTTAAAAAAAGATGAAATAGTGGATTTACAAATGAGTTAACAATTTAAAAAGATACCCAACTAATAAGCCAGGAGATTGACATAAATAACCTCTTTACATTGGATTTACATAAGGGACTTGTTAAAGATGCCAATGATTTAAATCCAACCCTACCTACAGTAAACTTAGATCACGTCCTGACCTATCCTTTCTACAAAGGATACGCTCTCGTGAACTTCGCACAGAACTTAAAAGAAGACAAGACAATGGTGAATCCAACCTATACATCGACTACCATGCTGATTGCATAAAAAATAAAACCTGCAATCAAAAAATCACCTCCAAACCCCCCATCACCCGTAACAACCAACCAGCCATCCAAACAGCCATCCAAGCAGCCATCCAACCAACCATCCAACCAACCATCCAACCAACCATCCAACCAACAGCCATCCAACCAACCATCCAACCAACCATCCAACCAACCATCCAACCAACCATCCAAACAGCCATCCAAGCAGCCATCCAAACAGCCATCCAAACAGCCATCCAAACAGCCATCCAAACAGCCATCCAAACAGCCATCCAAACAGCCATCCAAACAGCCATCCAAACAGCCATCCAAACAGCCATCCAACCATCTATACAACCATCTATTGTCCACAACCCCAACCTACTAACACCCAAAACTAGGTATGCACGCCCTTACCTCTTCAACACCAATCATATCAGATCTCAAATGCAAATTGATAAATGCAAGAAGCATAGTCAACAAATTACCTGAATTTATCCTCTTATTAAACAGTGGCACATTTGATATCATTTTGTTTGTGAAACATGGCTGAATTCATCCCTTCCTGACTCCATTATCTCAAACAAAGAATATCAAGTCTATCGATCAGATCGGAAAACCGAAGAGGTGGTGGAGTGGCTATCTTTTACAAAAGACACTGAATCTAAAAATATCCAAGTAGCACATAAACTCTCTTCCTGAAACTATAGTATCGACCTATCCCTTGACACTACTCTTCGTTTCTTACTATGCTACAGAGCCCCGACTATGACATTACTGCAAATATACTAACCTCAATGCTAACATGGACTACCTCTTGCCCATACCCTCTTATCTTCCTGGGTGACTTAAATCTACCTCTCATTAACTGGACAACCAATGAATGTTCAACTGACCCAATCCATACTACACTATACAACGCTGTTACAAACCTAGGTCTTGAACAACTTGTAACTAACAATACAAGACTCAACAACTGCCTTGACCTCATCTTCTGCAACAATCCAAACTCAATTTACGGACTACAAATTAAAGAACCTTTTTCAAACAGTGACCACTGCATGATTGATTTTCGTCTCAATATACGTCCATACTTAAATCGTCATAACACCAGAACTCCCAACTACAACTTCAAGAAAGCCAATTACGACCTTATAAACAACGATCTTTCACTTCTGAATTGGCAAAATCTGTTTGCAACCTGCATAACCGCTGATGACCTCTATAGAATCTTCCTACTTGAAATCAATAGAATCATTAAATTATATGTACCACGCATGACCACCATGCCCAAGAAAAACAAACTACCCATATCAATAAAAAAGCTTCAATCAAAAAAAAAATCCCTCTGGAAAAGAAACAAAAAAGGCTATGTTACAAACTTCAGAAACCGTTACAGAAACATATGCAACCAAATAAAAACTGAATGCACAAATTACCACACCAAGCAAGAAGAAAACCTTCTACGCACAAATTCCAATCGTGCCTTTTATAATTTTGTCAACAGTAAACTTAAAGATTCAAGATCCATCCCACCACTAAAAGATTCTAACAACAAAGAATGCAATGACGAAACAGTCAAAGCAAACCTCTTCAACATTTTCTTTGGCTCAGTTTTTGTTAACTCCGATAACACATATCCAACATTCCACAAACGAACCAGCAATGACCATGATGATTTAACTCATATAGATTTCACAGAAGACAACGTTGGTAAAGCTCTTCACAACTTAAAACCATCGCTTTCTATTGGACCTGATGGTCTATGTGCATATTTCTTAAAAAAACTCTCCATTAATATAGCTGAACCCCTAAGTATTATCTTTGATAAAGCTTTCACTACCAGTTCTCTTCCCAAACTTTGGTCACTAGCCACAGTCATCCCCATCTTCAAAAAGGGAGACCCCAGCTTAGTCGAAAACTACCGGCCGATCTCCCTTTGCTGCGGCACCTGCAAAGTCATGGAATCTATCATCAATCAATCCATTACCTCACACTTAGAAACTAACAACCTACTCTCCAACAAACAATTTGGTTTCAGGAAAAGTTATCATGTAACTTACAACTTCTCCACTGCAAAACATATGGACTTCAAATCTAGATCAAGGCAAATCAATAGATGCAATCTATAGACTTCTGCAAAGCTTTTGACTCAGTAGTACACGATAAACTTCTCCTTAAACTAACATCCTATGGCATCTCAGGACCCCTCCACAAATGGATATCTGCTTTCCTGTCTAACAGACAACAAGTGGTCAAAATTGGCAATGCTTTATCAAATCCTGTTCCTGTCAAGAGTGGCGTTCCTCAAGGCAGCGCCCTTGGACCAACACTCTTATTCTATACATTAATGATCTTTGTGACCATATCTCAAGTAATTGTGTTCTCTTTGCTGACGATGTCAAACTATTTAACACCACAGACAACACTTCTATCATTCAAAACGACCTTGACCATCTAACCGCTTGGTCTAAAATTGGCAGCTCCAAATTTCAACCAGCAAATGCTCAGTCTTACATATAGGAAAAAGAACTCTAAAACTAAGTACATACTAGATGGACATTACCTTACAGACGACCCCATCCCGTTAAAGACCTTGGAGTTTTCATGTCAAATGATCTAAGTGCCAAAGCCCACTGCAACTACATAGCAAAAAGCTCTAAGAGTTGTAAACCTAATTTTATGTAGCTTCTTTTCCAAAACACCACACTACTAACCAGAGCATATAAAACATTTGCTAGACCAATTCTAGAATACAGCTCACCTGTTTGGACACCTCACCACATCTCTGACATCAATACAATTGAACGTGTCCAGAAATATTTTACAAGAAGAGTTCACCATTCCTCTGAAAACAACAAAATACCTTATCCCACCAGACTTGAAATCCTAGGCTTAGAAAACTTGGAACTCCGTCGCCTTCGACAAGACCTAAGTTTAACTCACAGAATCATCTATTGTAATGTCCTTCCTGTCAAAGACTACTTCAGCTTTAATTGCAATAATACAAGGGCAACCAATAGATTTAAACTTAATGTAAACCGCTTTAATCTAGATTGCAGAAAATATGACTTCTGCAACAGAATCATCAGTGCTTGGAATACTTTGCCCGACTCTGTGGTCTCTTCCCATAATCCTGATAGCTTTAACCAAAAACTTTCTACTATTGACCTCACCCCATTCCTAAGAGGACCATAAGGGGCGTGCATAAGCGCACGAACGTACCTACCGTTCCTGTCCTATTGTTTTTCTTTTCTTTTTCCTATATATGTTTATATGTGTATATACTATATAATCTTTTTGTATGATGTTGTGACAAAATAAATAAATAAAATAAATAAATAAAAATTTGGCGAGAAGAGACAAAGAGCATGAAAAAAAAAATCAGATGCTAGGACATAACTATGCTATTATTGCTATTATTAACTATATTGTTTGAGGGACAAAAGATTGTTGGAATGGAAAGATTATAAGATTCGTTAATTTGAACAAGGCTAAAATAAATAGGTTGCTGTAATTGTTAGTGTTTAATAAGTTTTTGTGACTTGGAATGGATGATGACATTGTAAAGGTTTTGTTTATTTGAAGAAAGGAGATAAGACAATTTGTTTGAATAGAAAAGATATATGCATGTATATGCATATATATGTGCAAGAATTCCAGTTGGGTTTACTACATATAGTTTGTAATGGTTATTATTTCTGATAACCCTTTTTGGATTTTTGCTGATTAAGATGGAGTGATGGACTTTTAAAGATTGGTCTATAAGGATGGGGGTGATGTATGTGAAGAAGAAATGGTTGGTTTTATTTTAACAGTGGTGATGAACTATTGATGTTGATTATATTTATGACTGTAACTTCATTGCTTGTATCATTACAATTTATACTGATATTGATCGTTTCCTGATTGCTTATTTGTAGCCTATGACTATCATTAAGTGTTGTATCATTAAGTGTTAAATTTGTACCCTATGACTATCATTAAGTGTTGTAAGTGTTGTAAAAAGTTACCTTGATGAAGGTATCTTTTCTTTTATGTACACTGAGAGCATATGCACCAAGACAAATTCCTTGTGTGTCCAATCACACTTGGCCAATAAAAAATTCTATTCTGTTCTATTTGTTGAGCATGAAGGAAGGCAGGCAGTGATCAGTGGCAGGCAGTGATCAGTGGAAGGAGGCACAAAGTCAGCAGTCCATAGCTTTCTTTCCTTAACTTGTCCTGCATTATGACTGCAAAGATAACATAACAAACTAGTCTCACAACTGAGGCAAAATAACACTGGGCCATGAGCAGTGGTGGGATTCAGCCAGTCCTTCACCACTTCGGGAGAACCGGTTGTTAACTTTCTGAGCAGTTTGGTAAACTGGTTGTTGGAAGAAATCATTAGGGCAGAGAACAGGTTGTTAAATTACTGGAATCCCACCCTGGCCATGAGGGTGGTGCAGTTTACACTGGCAGGCTGTTTTACTAATTCAGAGATTGGAGGAATGCTTGTTAACTTGGCTGTGAAGAAATCATCACCAAAATCAAAAGGAAAAGCAAATTTCCCATATCAATAAAAAAGCTGCAATCCAAAAAAAAAATCCCTCTGGAAAAAAAACAAAAAGGGTTATGTAGCAAACTTCAAAAACCGCTACAAAAATATTTGCAACCAAATAAAAACAGAATGTAACACTTACCACACCAAACAAGAAGAAGACCTTCTACGCACCAATTCCAGTCATGCTTTTTATAATTTTATAAAAAATAAACTTAAAGAAACAAGATCCATTCCACCACTAAAAGAACCTAACGGCAAAGAATGTACTGATGAAACAGTTAAAGCAAACCTCTTTAACACATTCTTCGGCTCAGTCTTTGTAAACAGTGATGGCTCATATCCAACATTCCTTAATCGTGCCAAAAATGTTAACGACTTAACACATATAGATTCCACAGAAGATAACAACGACCTAACACATATAGACTTCACAGAAGATAATGTTGAAAAAGCCCTTCGCAACCTAAAACCATCATTATCTATCGGACCAGATGAACTATGTGCATACTTTTTAAAAAAACTTTCAATTAATATAGCTGAACCCCTAAGCATAATTTTTAATAAAGCCTTCAAAACTTGTTCCCTTCCAAAACTCTGGTCTCTAGCCACAGTCATCCCTATCTTCAAAAAAGAGATCCAAGCCTTGTTGAAAATTACAGACCTATCTCTCTATGTTGTGTCTCAAGCAAAGTAATGGAATCCATCATTAACCAATCCATTACACTCCATCTTGAAACAAACCTTCTATCTAATAAACAATTTGGTTTCAGAAAAAAATTGTCTTGTAACCTACAACTACTCCACTGCAAAAATATATGGACTACCAACCTTGATCAAGGAAAAGCCTTCTATCTAATAAACAATTTGGTTTCAGAAAAAAATTGTCTTGTAACCTACAACTACTCCACTGCAAAAATATATGGACTACCAACCTTGATCAAGGAAAAGCAATAGATGCAATCTACAGAGACTTCTGCAAAGCTTTCAATTCAGTAGTACATGATAAACTACTCCTTAAACTAAAATCCTACGGTATTTCGGGACCTCTTCACAATTGGATAAATGCCTTTCTGTCAAACAGACAACAAGTGGTCAAAATTGGCAACGCTATATTGAATCCTGTTCCTGTCAAAAGTGGTGTTCCCCAAGGTAGTGTTCTTGGACCAACACTCTTCATACTATACAAAAATGATCTCTGTGACTTAATCTCAAGTTATTGTGTTCTCTTTGCTGACGATGTCAAACTATTTAATAACACTAATAATACTTCTACCCTTCAAGAAGACCTCGACTTAATTTCTGATTGGTCTAAAACTTGGCAACTCCAAATCTCAACCAGCAAATGCTCAGTCTTACATATTGGAAAAAAGAACCCCAACATCAAGTACAAACTGGATGGACATTACCTAACTGACGACCCCCACCCTGTCAAAGATCTTGGAGTTCTCATATCTAAGGATCCCAACCGGCTCCTTGGTTCTCCGAGGAGCTGAGGGGGATGAAACGCTGGAGAAGATGCCTAGAGAGTTCCTGGAGGTCCAGCCGTTCAGAGGCTGATCGGACACTAGTTAGATCCTATACTAGGACCTACCTAGTGGCACTGAGGGAGGCGCTACGCCTCCCTCATTGCCGGCAGATAACCGCCCAGCCGAGTGGTGACCCGCCTCCTTCATCAGGGGAGCGGGATGACCCGTTGCAGGACGTGCTGAGGAGTTTAACGGTTATCTGCATAAAATCGTTCAGCTGGGACGGTCTGGACCAAAATGCGGTGATTCAGGCAGGCGTCTGAGCGGTCTTAGTGATATTGTCTGGGATGAGTTTGACCCTGTGGCTCCCGAGGACATGGACAGGCTGCTGGGTAGATTGAATGCCACCATGTGTTTACTGGACCCGTGCCCCTCCTGGTTGGTGCTGGCCACTCAGGAGGTGACATGAGGCTGGCTCCAGGCGATTACGAGCGCTTCCTTGTTGGAGGGAGTCTTTCCGGCCGCCTTGAAAGAGGCGGTGGTGAAACCCCTCCTCAAGAAGCCTTCCTGACCCGCTGTTTTAGGTAATTATCGTCCAGTCTCCAACCCGTCGGTTGTAGAGAGTATGGTGGCATATCAGTTTCTGCACCTGGATGAAACTGTCTATCTAGACCCGTTCCAGTCCGGTTTCCGGCCCGGTTACAGCACTGGGACGGCTTTGGTCACAGGATGATCTCTGGAGGCCAGGGATATTGCTCCTCTGCCCTGGTCCTATTAGACCTCTCAGCGGCTTTTGATACCATCGACCATGGTATCCTGCT
Source organism: Ahaetulla prasina (assembly GCF_028640845.1). Taxonomy (NCBI): domain Eukaryota; kingdom Metazoa; phylum Chordata; class Lepidosauria; order Squamata; family Colubridae; genus Ahaetulla; species Ahaetulla prasina. Next base: position 106,165,078 of record NC_080540.1, read on the forward strand.
GTTGGAGGGATTGGGGTGAGAGGCACCGTTTATCGGTGGTTCTCCTCATCTCTCGACCGTCGAGCGGTGTTGCGGGGGCAGTACAGAGGCGCCTCAATTGTGGGTGCCGCGGGCTATTCTCTCGCCCTTCTGTTCAACATCTATAAACCGCTGGGTGAGATCATCAGTGGTTTTGGTGTGAGGTACCAGCTGTACGCGGATGACACCCAGCTGTACTTTTTCACACCGGGCCACCCCAATGAAGCCATTGAAGTGCTGTCCGGTGTTTAAAACGGATTTAAAAAACAATTCAAGCTCAATCCTCCAAGGAGTGGCTGTGGATGCCGGCATCGGTACAGTCAGCTGAGTCCACGGCTGACTGTTGGGAGCGAGTCAGTGGCCCGATGGAGAGGGTGCGCAACTTGGGCGTTCTCCTGGATGAACGACTGTCTTTTGAAGACCACCTGACGGCCGTCTCCAGGAGAGCTTTCCACCAGGCCCGCCTGGTGCGCCAGTTGCGCCCCTTTCTAGACCGGGATGCCTTGTGCACAGTCACTCATGCCCTCGTGACGTCTCGTCTGGATTACTGCAATTTTCTACATGGGGCTCCCTTGAGGGGCATCCGGAGGCTTCATTTAGTCCAGAGACACATGTGCGGGATAGAGGGAGCCCTCGTGGCTCCCGTGTGACACCTATCCTGCGACTGCACTGGCTCTGTGGCCTGGCGCTTCAAGGTTTAGGTGACCATCTTCAAAGCTCCCATGGCATGGGCGTTTGGGACCGCCTACTGCAATACCTCTCACCGACCGTGCGCTCTCAGAGAGGGACTCAGGTGCCGTCCGAGACAGTGCGTCTGGCGACACCCAGGGGAACCTTCTCTGTGGGGCTCCGCTCTGGACTCCCCCAGGACGTAACTTCGGACCTCCAGTTCCGTGCGAGCTTAAACACATCTATTCATCTGCGCAGGACTGGATTAGTTTTTAAATTTGTTGGTTTTAATGGGTTTTTATCATTTATTCTAAATTTTTAATCTAGGCCAATTGAATAAGTCTTTTAATTGTATTTTAATAGTATTTATATTGTAATATTAGTGTTTATTTTATCTGGCTGTGAACCGCCCTGAGTCCTTCGGGAGAAGGGCGGTATAAAAATTTAAATAATAAATAAATAAATAAATAAATAATAAATAAATAAATAATGACCTTAATGCCAAAGTCCACTGCAACTACATAGCAAAAAAGGCCCTAAGAGTTGCAAACCTAATTTTATGCAGCTTCTTTTCTAAAAACTCTACACTACTAACTAGAGCATACAAAACATTTGCCAGACCTATTCTTGAATACAGCTCATCCGTCTGGAACCCATACCACATCTCTGACATAAACACAATAGAACGAGTCCAGAAATATTTTACTAGAAGAGTTCTTCACTCCTCCGAAAACAACAAAATACCTTATACCGACAGACTTGAATTGGGATTAGAACTTACAACTCCGACGACTTGACATGACCTGTGTTAACACACAAAATCATCTATTGCAATATCCTTCCTATAAAAGACTACTTCAGCTTCAATGCATTACAAGAGCAAAAATAGATTCAAGCTAAATGTCAATCGCCAAACTTGATTGGGAAAATATGACTTCTGTAACAGAGTTGTTAATGCTTGGAACTCATTACCTGACTCCATATACTCAAAATCCCAAAATTTTTCAAAAAGCTGTCTACATTGACCTCACCCCATTCCTGAGAGGACTATAAGGTGTGCATAAGAACAAATGTACTGCCCTGTCCTATTGTTCCTTCATACATCCAATTAATATAGTTGATGCATAATTTTAATTATATATATATATATATATATATATATATATATATATATATATATATATATATATATATATATATATATATATATATATAGTAGCTTTGTTGTTCGGTCTTGTAATTGACAACACGTTTCAGGCTTCAGTTTCGGTTAAGGCCTGAAGCTGAAGATGACTAGAGATTTTAAACGCCGCCAAGATAACTCATTTTGACCAGAAACCTGAACAACCAAGATCTGAAACATCAAAACCTCAGAAAACAAAAATATACATATATATATATATTTGTTTTCTGAGGTTTTCAGTGTTTGTATATAGGTCTTTGGTTGTTCGGGTTTTCTCCGTGTAAAATTGGAAGTGTCTTGGCGGCGTTTGAAGTCTCATTCGTCATCTTCAGGCTTCAACCGTGCTTCTGGGAGCAATGTGTGATCAGCTGTTTCTTCCTTTTAACTGCTAGTGGGGTTTGAACTGATTGGGTGGGAGCTTGGCTGTGCTCTGATTGGATGGGGTTTTCTGTGCTCTGATTGGCTGGGGTGTGTCCTGTGTTGGTGGGGGCTTGGTTGTGCTCAGTCTAATCTGTGCTGCAGATTTGAGCTGGTGAGCTGCACTGCTGCCTTTGGCTTCTGTTGGTAGTCGTGCTACATCTTCATAGTGGGTGTCAGTCTGCTGCATGTATGGATTGGAGGGTTTGAATGGCTAATGTTGCAGCTGCGGTCTGGCTTCTGGTCCTTGGTCGTGCTTCCTGATCAGTGTGGGTTTGGGTCTGCTTTCTGGGTGGATGTGGTGGTGACATCCTGTGTGGACCTCGTGAGTGTGGGTCTGGTGTCATTCCTCGTGTTAGGGACTCGTTTGTCAATAAGGGCAGGTTTCCAAATGGCTGGTAGGCGGGAGGTATCATCTCGTTTGTTCATGCTGTGTGGCCGGTTTTCTATCTCATGGCTTCTCTGATTATTCAGAAAACAAGTGGCAGCCCTGGTCTTGTTATGGCTTCGAAGGTTTTCTGAGTTTGAATTATATTCTCAGAGTGGTTCCACTGCAATTACATATTGTTTAGAAAATCAAGGAGTATATGAAACCTGCAGTGACCACATACTGGACAAACCAACAGAAGAATAAGTGCAAATGAACACAAGAACTCATTCAAAAAGAGGAACCAACTTCTTCCTGGTCCAACACTTTAAAGTCACAGGACATGATATTGACTTTAAAAGACCAGAACTATCGCCAAAACTGAACACTTTAACAACAGAATAATCAGAGAAGCCATTGAGATAGAAAACGCCCACACAGCATGAACAAACGAGATGATACCTCCGCCTACCAGCCATTTGAAACCTGCCCTTATTGACAAACGAGTCCCTAACACGAGGAATGACACCAGACCCACACTCACGAGGTCCCCACAGGATGTCACCACCACACATCCACCCAGAAAGCAGACCCAAACCCACACTGATCAGGAAGCACGACCAAGGACCAGAAGCCAGACCGCAGCTACAACATTAGCCATTTCAAACCCTCCAATCCATACATGCAGCAGACTGACACCCACTATGAAGATGTAGCACGACCACAAAGCCAAACAACAGCTATGCAGCTCACCAGCTCAAATCCCCTGCAGCACAGACTAGACTGAGCACAACCAAGCCCCCACCAACACAGGACACACCCCAGCCAATCAGAGCACAGAAAACCCCATCCAATCAGAGCACAGCCAAGCTCCCACCCAATCAGTTCAAACCCCACTAGCAGTTAAAAGGAAGAAACAGCTGCGATCACACATTGCTCCCAGAAGCACGGTTGAAGCCTGAAGATGACGAATGAGACTGGTCAAACGTCGCCAAGACACTTCCAATTTTACACGGAGAAACTAACAAAGACCTATATATATATATCTATATATATATATATATTTATATATATATATATATATATATATATATATATATATATTCTTCAAGATATGCTGTTTTATCTATGACATTTGTTTGTGTATACTGTTGTGACAAAAATAAATAAATAATAATAAAAAATCATCGATTTCTCTATAGCTACTAGTAATTCTTGGCTACTTAAGTGGAATTATTTCAAACAATCAGAAGAACTATCTATCTGAGCACATGGCTGTTTGGAAGAAGAATTGGGAAATACTATAAACTCCATTGATGTTACATGCTGTCTGAATTTGGAATCTAGAATGATTACACTGGATCATAGGACACTGTCTTTTTTTAAAAATACAATTAAAGTTCCTTGAATCTGATTTCTTGGGGGGGGTGTATAAGTCCACTAACATGCCTATCGTCCCTGTCATTGTATATTTTTGCTTTTATTTTTGTTCTCATTGTTTTTGATAAATCCTAATAAATAAATAAAATATGAAGTAAAATATTTGCCCTTTGCTTAATATCTCTACTCATTCATAAACTTGGAAGAGCAATAAATGAAACATAAGTTAAATGAGAAGCTTCAAAACAGCTGTAAAGTTGTAGAGTTGCACACTTCATTATTAGCAGGGCTCTAATTTGCTTTGATAAGTTTTTTTAAAAAACGGATTTAAAAACAAAAGTTCTGTAATAATTCCACACTCCTTCTAGGAGGTGGTAGCCACCCAAATTAACGTCTTTGGTTTCAGAGGCTAAGCAGGGTCAAATTTGATAGTTGGATATAATATCTTTGGGAAACCTCACAAGCATTGGCTAGTCTGGGAAAATGAAAAAGTATCCTAGAAAAAGGCAGAGGCAAGCCACTTCTCTATTATTGCGAGAAATAATCTCCACTGTATTGTTGCATTCTCTATTATTGCCATATCTCCTCATATATACGTTCATATATTTATAACCTTTTATGTAACGCTTGTATATATTGTTATGACAAATAAATAAATAAATAAATAAATAAATAAATTATTGCCATGAGAATGTCCTATGGAAATGAGCAGTGGAATGTCCATGAAATCATACAGATTTAAGCTTCATTGGAATGATTTACTAATCTGACACATCGGCCACTTTCTGAAGTATATGTATCTGTTGGGGGTTGTGTGTTTGTGTATGTGTGTGTGTGTGCTATATCCTGCTGTTTCTCCGGGAGAAAAGATGGAGTTTATAGCAGATGCTTTCAACTATTTCAGGCCACATAGCCTGTTAATTAAAAAAAAAAGTCCTCTTCTGGAAAAAGGAAGAGAATATGGGATAATAAGAACTATCTTTCCATTGTGTCCTAGATAAATGGCAATGGGTACCCATGAGTGAAATTTTGTGTGTGTGTGTGTGTGTGTATGTGTGTGTGTGTTGGTTGGTTTTTCTTTAATGTCTTGCAGAAGCTCATTAAGTTCCTCCAGAACCTTCTGCTCTGTGAAGCACAATTTGAAAGCTCCTGATTTATAGCACTCAGTGTAACAGTTTTAGCCCTCCTCTTTCCAGTAGCAGTTCTTTGAGATTAGATGGGTTGATAGAGCACAATCAGCTCAATGTCACCACTGAGCTTCTTTGGCTGAAGGTCTTAGCCTATAATCTTAATTCCTGATGATGTTACCTAGTTTGGGTAATGAAACATCTGCAAGAAAACAACCAAGCTCAGAGAGCACCAAGGACCCTTCATTTCAACCCTGAGCTACCAATATTCTCCTCTATTGGTATAATCTTAATCAGTACATCATACTTTTTTTAATAAAGTGCAAATATTCTTCAATTTCCTTTCCCCTGATGTAGGCTTTTCGAATATGAATGTATCCCTCCTCCTAACTAATATAGTTTTAAAAGCATATTACTTTTTATAAACTAATTCCAGAAATTATTTCCCTTTCACAATGGTATTTATTTAGGGGCCTGGGCATTTTGAATAGAAATAGTTAGTTGGCAGTGAATTCTGTTCGTTGCTGATATACCTTGCCAGAGTCCCTTCTGGAAGATCTCTGGCTTGCTCATTCTCAAAAAAGGTGTCATATTGTTTAGATTTTGAGGTCAAGCCAGTTCCTAGTGAATAAATATCCCTGCAAGATGCCAACGACATTTAAACCATTGTAATTCATTTAAAATGTACTGAAATAGAATTCAGCAAAACAATAAGTTAGTTAACAATATTAAATGCCAATAACATTAACCTGCATTAAATAAGCCAATTAGCAATTCATATTAAACTGTCTAATAACAAGATAGTAGTAGTTACTGGTGGGATTCAAATAATTTAACAACCAGTTTTCTACCCTAATGACCAGCTGGATAGGTGTGGCTCGGTGGTCATGTGACCATGAGTGTGGCCAACTCAACATCACTCACACTCTTCACCTTAGCTGTTACAATGTAACAAGGGTTAATCAGAGAGGCAGTTTCTGTAAGCAGGGCAATAAAGATTAGGCTAGAAACAACATCAGAATGTTTCCTTCCTGCCTTTCTTACAGGATTAGCCCTGTAAAGTGGGAAAAAACAAAATAAGATTTCGTCTAACAACTGGTTCTCTGAACTGCTTAAAAAGTTAACAACCAGTTCTCCCAAATAGGTGAGAACTGGCTGAATCCCACCACTGGTAGTAGTGCATTAAAGTAACAGTAGAAGAGAGAAAGATAGAATAAGATTGAATTACTCTTTATAGCACTCTCTAGCCAAGAGAGTGGCTACAATCTCACTTTAAAGGGGATATGGACTAATCAATGTCCTACATGACACATGCCCCCTCCCCATCATATAGCAAGTAGTATTCCCTGGCAGAAGAAATGAATTTCATTGGTATAGTTTTGCCAATATTTGAGAGGTTGAAAGGTTTAAGGCTGGGGACAAGAACACTGGGATTATTTAAATAATATCATGTGATTCTTACAGCTAAAAAGTGGACCATCTTGCTTCCTTAATGATGTTTCTAGGAAATTCTCATAAAAAATGATAATTTCAAGCATGCAAGAGAGGCATAGGATAGAGCCGTTGTTTTGAAAGTCAACCGATACATAGAATTTTTTTATTGGCCAAGTGTGATTGAACACACAAGGAATTTGTGTGGGTGATGGGAACAATGAGAAGATTAATAGTAGTGCAGATTTAGTAAATAGTTTGACAGTGTTGAGGGAATTATTTGTTTAGCAGAGTGATGGCCTTCGGGAAAAAACTGTTCTTGTGTCTAGTTGTTCTGGTGTGCAGTGCTCTATAGCGTCATTTTGAGGGTAGGAGTTGAAACAGTTTATGTCCTGGATGTGAGGGATCTGTAAATATTTTCACGGCCCTCTTCTTGATTCATGCAGTATACAGGTCCTCAGTGGAAGGCAGGTTGGTAGCAATTATTTTTCCTGCAGTTCTAATTACTCTCTGAAGTCTGTGTCTTTCTTGTTGGGTTGCAGAACCAAACCAGACAGTTATAGAGGTGCAAATGACAGACTCAATAATTCCTCTGTAGAACTGAATCGGCAGCTCCTTGGGCAGTTTGAGCTTACTGAGTTTGTGCAGAAAGAACATTCTTTGTTGTCCTTTTTTGATGATGTTTTTGATGTTAGCTGTCCATTTTAGATCTTGCGATATGATAGAACCTAGAAATTTAAAGATTTCTACTGTTGATACTGTGTTGTCTAGTATTGTGAGAGGTGGAAGTATGGAAGGGTTTCTCCTAAAGTCTACCACCATTTCTATGGTTTTGAGTGTGTTCAGTTCCAGATTGCTTTGGTTGCACCACAAGGCTAGTCATTCGACCTCTCGTCTATATGCGGATTCATCATTGTCTCGAATGAGACCAATCACTCTTGTGTCATCTGCGAACTTCAGTAGCTTAACAGATGGATCGTTGGAGATGCAGTCATTGGTATACAGAGAGAAGAGAAGTGGGGAGGCCACAAAGCCTTGGGGGGCCCCTGTGCTAATTGTACAGGTATTTGATGTGATCTTGCTTAGCTTCACCTGCTGCTTCCTGTTTGTTAGGAAGCTTGTGATCCACTTACAAGTCTGTTCCAGTACCTGTAGCTGGTTTAGCTTAGTTAGAAGAGTGTCTGGAATGATGGTATTGAATACTGAACTAAAGTCTACAAAGAGGACTCTTGCATTTAGTAAATAATTTAGATTTAGTAAATAATTTGATTGTGCTGAGGGAATTATCTGTTTAGCAGAGTGATGGCGTTCAGGAAAAACTGTTCTTGTGTCTAGTTGTTCTGGTGTGCAGTGCTTTGTAGCTTCGTTTAAGGGTAGGAGTTGAAACAGTTTATGTGCAGGATGTGAGGGGTCTGTAAATATTTTCACAGCCCTCTTTTTGACTCATACAGTATATACGTCCTCAGTGGAAGGCAGGTTGGTAGCAATTGTTTTTTCTGCAGTTCTGTTTTGATTTAAAATCCAATTGTGATATGAAATCATCTCTGATTGAAGTTGAAATCATCTCTGATCAAAGCATAAGTTGTTAATTTATGCATACGTTTTGTTTACTTCATGTGTCAGCCAAAGGCACTTTTGCTGTCAAAACACGTCAAAACACGTTGTCTTCAAGGTTGGACAAGTTATTTAGCTACTTTCAGAATTTTTTTTTTAGCACCATGCTTCTCCCTGTCAGTAAAAAAATAGATTCATAATTAGCTTAAAAATGATTGCCATTGCACCATCATATCCAGCACCAACAGCCCAAAAGAAGAGCTCTGGGAGTTGAAGTCCACAAGTCTTAAAGGGACCAAGGTTGGAGACCCCTGCCCTAAATGATCCAAGGTTGAAAAATTGGATGATAATCCTCATTTGAGGAATCACCTCTGTGTGTAAAATTATAGTTTCAAAACAAGGGCACATTTATTTCCAAGTTAAAGGTTTTCTGTATCTAAACCAATCTTAAATTTTCCAATAAGATTTTGAGAGAAGAGGTTAAGTAAGGACAACCTGACCATCCTTTTGACCTAGAAATGAATAACATACCAATTTCTAGTTGCACAGAGTGTTTTCATAAATTCAACAGCAAAAAAGTCATTCATGTAGAAACAAGAATAACTTGTTTATAGGAAAACAAACATTTATAAAAATTCTTGTTTATGTTTTACTTGAGCCTTCTTACCTTTGACTAATGCCATTAGGAAGCATCTTTGCGTGAATACTCTTATTTGAGATCTGTATGTACTTTCCTTCATCTTCATATAAAATGAATTTGATACCAGATTTCAACCCTTCGAAAACTCATGTGGTTGCCCTTAGTTCTTTACCAGCTTTCAGTGTTGGTAACTTCCTTTTCTCATAAACCATCCTTGAGGCTACTGCAAAATTATATCTTAAAATGATATTTGATTTGGAGAACCCAGATCAAATAAGATATATTGGGATTCTGGCAATATTCTCATTCAGAAACATTGCTTCTACTGAGCTAAACTCACTCCTGAAAACCTTCATGAATTTTTCTGATAATAACAGGGAAGTTGTTTTTTGTTTGTTTACTTGTTACTGGGGCATATAAGTCATGACATTCCAATCCAGCATGGCATTTGTCTAGGTTGCATTTTTTGACTTCTCAATCTAGCCCTCATCCATGGACTATTCAGATTGTTCTCCATCCAATTATTAATTTGGATGATCCCAATTTAGTCTTCAAAAGGAGAAGAGGAACACCTTATTCTAAAAATGTCACTGAAGGGTGATGGTGGGGGGTGGTGGACTTGGAGGTCTAAGTTAAGTTTAAAGTTCTTCAAGGAGAATCTTGCAAGAATTATGGAAAACTTTGATTCCTCAAATTAAGGACATTTCATTTAATTTAGTAGTTGGATAATTGCAGATTTATTGCACTATGGCATCCAGCACCTTAGTTTGGCACATTTGTCAGGGAATTACAGGAAAAGATCATCTCTTTTTTTTAGATGATATTTAAGCAAATCTTTATTAAAGGCTTCATTTTTTTAATAAAACAAAGGCAACAAGAGTTTGAAGATTTCTTTATGTCAATATACATTATGCAAATGTTGCTTGAGATGTCTTTAAGGTATGTGTTAAGGGTAATCTGGGTTCACAACCAAGGTTGTGGACAGTTGAGCAGAGTACCCTACGCATGAAAACGACTGAGAGTGGTTGTATACAATAACAGTCACTTGCAGACAAACTGGGGTTTGATATTCCTTTACTTTTAGGGAAAAGGCAAAGACGCAGTCCAAAAACAATTCCAGGTCATACACATATAAAGTCAGTCAGTCAGTATTCTTACCAACGTAGACTTGCAAAACAAATAAGGTCTTCTTTCAGTTCGGCAAAACACAGTTCAATTCACAACAGTCAGTATCTTGAGGAATCAGTAACTAGCCATGATCAAGCAACGATCATAAAGGTCAAATATACAGTTGCAGCATGTCTTCAGGTTACAATGCTGTAGCATCCCTATAGATTCCCCAGCAGCCATAATTTAGTAGTCCTTTTATACATTGGCTACAGAGCTCAATCAATCAGGAAGCTTGCATGATGCAGCACAGCCTTAAAGCAATATCATGCCTTTCTACAAACATACATAGTTAGTTTATATATTGCCTGGCCAACTAGTTAGGCAAATTACACTTTCCTGACATACTCTCCTTTGGACAGGTCAATATATAATGGCTTATAATCTTAGCCCATAACTCTCACAACATGTTTTATGTCTGATCGCACCCTTCGGTTTTGTAAAATTATCGGCAATATTATTTTCTGACATGCAATACTTCAGTTGTATCATATTATCCTGTATACATTGCCTTACATTTAGGTATCTAATGTCAGTATATTTAGATCTTGTTTTAACAGCTATATTAGTTGCCATTTTAATAGCAGCTTGATTATCTTCAAAAACCACAATTGGATTATGTACATTTAAACCTATATCTAACATCAATTTTCTATGGTAGATTAATTCTATGCACAATAAAGACAAACAGGAAAATTCAGCTTCCATTGTCGACAAACTTATGTGCTTTTGCCTGATAGATTTCCACCCAATTAATGTATTTCCTAACATTATTGCGATACCTAATGTAGATTTTCTCGTAGCTAAATCAGTAGCAAAACTAGCATCAGCATATGCAGTCAGTATAAGATCACAGTTAGGTTCTAGGTATAAGGCATAATACATTGTTAGCTTCAAATATCTCAGTATCCCTTTTGCAGCTTGCCAGTGCCTCTCAGTTGGTTCTGCATTATATCTAGCTAACTGGTTAACACAATAGAAAATATCAGGTCTAGACCAATTACTAATGTAAGATAAACTACCTATCAAGGATTGATAAATCTCTCTGCTAAATACAGGACTTTGTATATCACCATGTTTAAAATCCTGACTCATAGGTGTTTTTGCTGGTTTACTCAGTTCCATATTGTAACGTTTCAGTAATTGGCTAATTTTACTATTTTGGGACAGTTTGTAATCCTCTAGTTGTTTTCTCAATATCGAGACCTAAATAGTGTTTAATATTGCCAAGATTTCGTATTTTGAATTTCTTCTGCGGGGGCGTGGCCATGACCGTGGTGGGGTGAGGACCTTTCCTCCACTTCACAGGGCTTATTAATGAAGATTTACGTGTTTGGAATGCACCGTTACGGATGAAAGTTAATAAATCGTGAAGTGAAAGTGTTAACAGTCCAGCAGACTGAATTTAAAACCGGTAGGTCATCTGAAACTGTTTGAATTATGGAGTTTTTACAGCGTGGGGGTGACGAACCGTCCGGCAGACACGATTGAGTTTGGAATTTATTTATTTATTTATTTATTATTCAAACTTATATACCGCCCTATCTCCCAAAGGACTCAGGGCGGTTTACAGGCATGTAAAAACATCAATATACAAATTAAAATAATCATTAAAAAACTTATTCTAATGCCCAATTATTAAAAATAGAAATATAAATATTAAAATCAATTTAAAACCCCTCTAAATTTAAAATCTAAGCCAGTCCTGCACAGATGAATAAATGTGTCTTGAGCTCGCGACGGAAGGTTCGAAGATCCGGAAGTTGACGGAGTCCTGGGGAGTTCGTTCAGAGGAGCCCCACAGAGAAGGCCCTTCCTGGCGTGTGCCAGGCGACACTCACAGAGCTGGCAGCACCTGAGGAGTCCCTCTCTGTGAGAGCGCTCGGTGAGAGGTATCTGGTCGCAGCAGGCGGTCCCGTGATAACCCGGCCCTATGCCATGGAGCGCTTTAAAGGTGGTCACCAAAACCTTGAGCGCACCGGAAGGCCACAGGTAGCCAGTGCAGCCTGCAGGAGGGGTGTTATCGGGGAGCCCCGAGGGGCTCCATCTATCACCCGCGCAGCCGCATTCTGGACTAACTGTAGCCTCCGGATGCCCTTCAAGGGAAGCCCCATGTAGAGAGCGTTGCAGTAATCCAGGCGAGACGTCACGAGAGCGTGAGTGAATAAATTGCTGTCTTTCGCTTTTGCTTTTACAAACATCGTGTTCTGTGTTTTACTGCTGAGGCCAAGGTGTGAATATTAAAGACTGAATTTGCTAATGAGAAGAGTTTAATTGAAGATTAAATTGATCTTTTGTGTGGGAAAACTTGACCGGAGCAGCAGGATTTTACTGGGCATTGCCTTCCAACGGACTATTTTTTTTTAAAAGAGGAAATTAACAGCTTGTTTATGCACTTTTATGATCACAGATAACAAAAGGAAAGAATTTTTCTCCGAAGTTTAAGTTGGAATGAAGCAGTAAATTTTTTTTTTCCTTTTTCCTTTGCTGACATGGAGAAAAAATGGCGCTGATTATTGTTTGAAAGCTGTGAAGTTATCTGTGCTCTCTGTGGAGTGACTATGAATCACAAGCTGTTGAGAGATAAACTTTCGAGCGCAAAATAAGCCGCTTCGGCTTCAATTAAAAAATTGCTGTCCCTTGATCTTCATTAAGACCCTCTGCAAAAGTGGTTTGAAATACTAGTTTGAAAACTTTTTAAAATGACTCAACAACCTTCAGAAATGCAGCAAGTTGCTGTGGCTTTAAACAAAATTGGGGAAAAAATAGCAGGATTATCGAAGCGTATGGATAATTTGACATTGGAAATGAAAAAAATGAAACAAGAAATGAATGAAAATTTTGCAAAGCAAACAGTGGAAATGACAATTATTAAAGATGAACTTGAGCAGATTCATGTACATGAGGCAAAAGTGGATCGGCAAATTGGTGAAATATTTTACAAAAATGAGCAGCAAGACAAGAGAATTTGTCTCCTGGAAGAAGAAATGAGGAAATATAATTTGGTTATTCGAGGAATTCAAGAAGAAAAGGTAGATAATTTGAAACAGCGGGTTTTAAAATGGATTAATGATCTTGACACGCAAATTACATTTACCATAACAGATCTGGCAAGTGTTTTTAGAATTGGATATAGAAGGCAAAATGGTTCTAATAGGAATGTGCTTGTCAGGTTTGCAAATCTTAGTGATAAACTGGAAGTTATGGCCAAGGTGAGAGAGATGGGAGATGCTTTGAAGTTTGAAGGGAAGACTATTCAAGTCTTCCCGGATATATCAAGAGAAGAAAGGGCATGGAGATTTTTTTTAAAACCAATTACAAAGGTTTTGAGAGATAACGGAATTAAATATAATTGGAGGCCACCACAACAATTGAAATTTTTTTATAAAGGAAGGATGCGTACAATTACCCCGGACATAGATGCAATATTATATTTACAGGAGCTTGGACTGATCAAGGAGGAGGATTTAATGGAGATAAAAGATCAAATGCTTAAGATGGGTGGAATACACGTGGAAATATCAACTCCAGAAGAAGAAAAAGGGGCTATTGGGGGGCAAGACCCTAAAGGGTTAAAGAGGAAAGAAATCTCACCTCTGTTGGTTGAACAGAAGAAAAGTCATGAGGATACAGCAGGAGAAGAAGCAGATAAGAGTCTTGGAAAATACGAAGCTGAATGCGGGAGAAAGCTACCACTTTCTTTTTTCTTGAGTGATGAATTTAAATAGACAGCCCGAAAGAAGTGGCCGGACATTGGCACGTCCCTCTCCCCATTCTCTTTATAGAGGCGAAACCGATGAGGATGTGGGGAAGAAGATTGTTTGTTTTTATTGTTTGTTTTGTCTTTTGTCTTTTTGTTTTTTTATTGTTTTTATGTTAAATGTTGTTATATGGGAGTTTAATGTTGGGTTTTGGGCACAGAAAGGAAGAGGAGGATAGGATTGAAAAATTTATATTTTAAAATGGGAGTTATAAAAATAATGTCATGGAATGTGAAGGGTACAGGAATCAGATTAAAAGAAGAAGATTGGAATTTAAGATTAAAGAGATTTACCAGATATTTTATTTTACAAGAAACCCATCAGAAATCTGAAGATTCAAATAGAATGTATATAAAAGGTATGCAAATATATGAAAAGCATTTGGAACTTCAAAAGCCAGAGGAGTTGCAACACTGATATCAGATAGGGTGTATTTTGAAAACATCAGGTAATTTTGGATGAGGATGGAAGATATGTAATAATTGTTGGAAATCTTAATGAGGAAAAAGTGACACTTGTTAATTTATATTTACCGAATGAAACAAAAGAAATTTCTTGAAAAATAACAAAATTTTGGAGAATGAAAGTGTAGGAAAGTAATTGTGGCTGGGGATTTTAATTTAATCAGAGATAAAATAGATAGTACTAACCCCACTCGTTGTGGAGGAGCAAATAAAATGGGGATTTTAAATAAGTGGATGCTCGAACGAGTGTAGTGGATGTGTGGAGAGGTTAAAGGAATTGAAAGAGTATACACTTTTTCTCTAAGATATATAATACATATTCCAGAATTGATTATATTTTTCTCTAAAGATTTGCTGAACAATGTGGATAAGGTAGAGGTGGGAATTTTTAAAGATTCTGATCATGCAGAAGTTATGGTGGATTTAGATTTTAATTTTGAGAAAAAAAGAAGTTATTGGAGATATGAGGAGAAACTGTATAAAAATGAAAAGGATAAAAAATGGATACTTAAAAAATTGGAGGAAAGTTGGAGACTAAATGATAATGGGGAGGTTAAATTTGAAATTGTTTGGGATGCGATGAAAGCGGTGTTTAGAGGGGAGAGTATTAAATTATCAAGTAGGAAATATAAAAATTATAAAATTAAAATGGAAAGGGATAAAAATCAGATTAAAGAATTGGAAAATCAATTTTTGCTTACTAAAGAAAAAAAAATCCTTGAGGAGCTTAATATGTTAAGAAATAAAATGATAGAAGAGGATACAGAGTTGGTAAAAAGGAATTTGAGATATATTTTTTTTATTACTTTTTTTATTACTTTTTTTACAACAAACAAACAAAAAGAAAATACATTATTGCACCCTTGTGCTATACATAAAAGGAAGATTTGGGTCTTCGGATATATCCTCATGATTGCCAAAATCCACGTTCTCGAGGTACAGGTACTGAAGCGTCCAATGTTCCAAGCGCAAAGTCCACAAATGGTTTCCAAGTCTTCCAGAAAATATCTTCTTTATACACACCACTTCTAATTTTAATATCACATGTCATTTTATCATTTAAAGCTAATTTCCACATTTCAGAATTCCACTCTTCTATTCTAAAAATCACATCTAGTTTCCAATATCTAGCTATTATAATTCTACCTATTATAATCATAATTCTAATCAATTCTTTTCATATTTTGTTAATTCTATTTCCTTAATTACCAACAATAATATAGTTTCCACTCTCAATGTTATTACTTTATCATTTCAAATATCATTTTCTCAATTGTTGCCAAAACCTTTTAACCTTATCACAATTATACCACATATGTTCATAAGTCCCCAATTCCATCTCACATCTCCAACATTTTTTACTAATTTTTTTATCCATTTGTGACAATCTTACTGGAGTCAAATACCATTTGCAAACAACTTTATAATTGTGCTCTTTAATCCTTATAGATAAAGTTCTCATAATTCTATTCTTCCAATTCACATTCCAATCTGACTCTGGTATTTCAATATTAAGATCTTTTTCCCAATTTGTCCTCATCACTCTTTGTAATTTTTCATCAGAATTTATAATCTTATAAACCCTACTAACGAGTCCTTTAGCCCAATTTCATCTTTCATAATCCGAGATACTAAATATTCAAATTCAGTTTCACATCTATTTATCGAATAATTTTCCTTTAGTTTTTTGTCCATTTTTCTATCTGTATTTTTCAAACCAACTTAACCTAATTTTCAATAATTTCTTTATTCTCCTTTCATTTATAACTTTTATCCAATCTCTAATAATTTCTATATTTTCCTCTTTAATCACTTCATTACGTTTTATATTATTTTTAATCAAAAATTGTCAAAAAGATTATATCCGAATTAAAATTTTAACAAATTTGTTCCACATTTTTACTTAATCCCTTTAACCAATAACTTCTACTTACACATTTTAAATTTGCTTTATCTAAAACCACCTTGATCCAAATTTCTCTATATCCCTTAACTCTAAATCTCTCCAATAGTTATCTTCACCTTTAAGTATTTTTACCACTATCCGGATACCATCGCACAGTAATAATTAAATAATTTGGGGATTCCTAATCCACCTTCCTTTTGATTTTGATACCACATTTTCTTCACTAATCTAGGTCTTTTGCCAGTTGCAAAATTTATCCATTTTTCTGATATCCTTCAATATCTTTCTCTGTCAAATTTAGTGGTAGCATCTCGAATAAAAAGTTGAACTTGGGCAGCAACATCATCTTACACATTGCAATTCTACCAAACCAAGACAACTTTAAAATTTTATATTTATCTATCTTCTTCTCAATTTCGTTAATCACCACATCATAATTAAGTTTTTTCAATTCTTTAACCTTAAGTGAAAGCACTATACCCAAATATTTCAATGTGTTTTTAATCCTTATCCCAAATTGCTCTTGCATATTCTCAGACTCATTACCATTACTATCCATCAATAATTCTGACTTTGACCAATTTACTTTCAATCCTGTCATTTCCTCAAATTCTATCAAATGCTTATATATCTTTTTCAGATCTTTCTCTACATTTTTCAAAATAATTAAAGTATCATCCGCATACAAATTTATCTTATATTATATCCTTCTAATTCTTCATCTTTTCTATCATTTTGTCAATATTTCCATAGCCAATAAAAATAATGTTGGGGACAGGGACATCCTTGTCTCGTACCAGCTTCTAATTTTATCTCTTTCCATTTTAATTTTGTATTATTCCATTCACCTTCACTCTTTTTCTCTTTTGGTACAATTTTGAAATAACATGTATAAACTTATTACCAAAGCCTAAAGCCTCCACAATTACTTTAATTGTTTCCCATTGTACAGAATCAAAAGCTTTAAAATATCCAATGATACTATACCAATTTTATCACCATTATATTCAGCTACATCTATAATATTTAATACTCTTCTAACAATATCACTCATGTATCTACCCTTCACAAAACCTACTTGATTATAACTTATATATCTATCTATAAATCTATTTAATCTATTACTTATAATAGCAGTAAATATCTTTGCATCCTGATTAATTAAAGAAATGGGCGATAGGACTCAATCCTTTCTAAATCTTTATCTGGTTTAGAATTAGGATATCACCGTTCTATTCCATGACGAAGGTACTTCCCACCATGTAATATTCCATTAAATAATTTTTGCAATCTTGGTATTATTAATTCTTTAAATTCTTTATAAAACTCAACAGGTAATCCATCCTCACCTGGAGCTTTCCTAATTTTAATTTTGTATTATTCCATTAATCTCATCTTGTGTTATATCTTCTTCCATCAATTCCTTATATGTTTGATCAATTTTCACCACATACTTTTCTAAATAGCTTTGCAATTTTCCCGATTAATTGGTTTCTTTGAATATAGATTCTGAAAAAATTTCTAACCACTTCACATTTCTCTAATTTTATAACATCTTATACCTCTATCATCTATCAAAACTCCAATTTCTCTCTTCTCTCTTTTATCTTTCGCCATCTTTGCCAATAATTTAGAATTTCTATTACTAAATTCAAAAATTCCTATTTAAAATCTCAAATTTCTTTTACTAACTCTGTATCTTCTTCTATCATTTTATTTCTTAACATATTAAGCTCCTGAAGAATTTTTTCTTTAGTAAGCAAAATTGATTTTCCAATTCTTTAATCTGATTTTTATCTCTTTCCATTTTAATTTTATAATTTTTATATTTCCTACTTGATAATTTAATACTCTCCTCTAAACACCGCTTTCATCGCATCCCAAACAATTTCAAATTTAACCTCCCGTTATCATTTAATCTCCAACTTTCCTCCAATTTTTAAGTATCCATTTTTATCCTTTTCATTTTATACAATTTCTCGTCATATCTCCAATAGCTTCTTTTTTCTCAAAATTAAAATCTAAGTCCACCATAAC
This sequence comes from Ahaetulla prasina, assembly GCF_028640845.1. Lineage (NCBI taxonomy): Eukaryota > Metazoa > Chordata > Lepidosauria > Squamata > Colubridae > Ahaetulla > Ahaetulla prasina. Next base: position 106,183,199 of record NC_080540.1, read on the forward strand.
TTCTGCATGATCAGAATCTTTAAAATTACATCTACCTTATCCACATTATTCAACAAATCTTTAGAAAGAAAAATATAATCAATTCTAGAATATGTATTATATATCTTAGAGAAAAAGTGTATACTCTCTCAATTCCTTTAACCTCTCTCCACAATGAATGTTGAGCATCCACATATTTAAAATCCCCATTTTATTTGCTCCTCCACAGCGGGTGGGATTAGTACTATCTATTTTATCTCTGATTAAATTAAAATCCCCAGCCACAATTACTTTCCTACACTTTCATTCTCCAAAATTTTTGTTATTTTTCAAGAAATTCTCTTTGTTTTCATTCGGTAAATATAAATTAACAAGTGTCACTTTTCCTCATTAAGATTTCCAACAATTATTACATATCTTCCATCTTCATCCAAAATTACCTTATGTTTTCAAAGTACACCTATCTGATATCAGTGTTGCAACTCCTCTAGCTTTTGAAGTTCCAAATGCTTTTCATATATTTGCATACCTTTTATATACATTCTATTTGAATCTTCAGATTTCTGATGGGTTTCTTGTAAAATAAAATGTCTGGTAAATCCTTTTAATCTTAAGCTCAATCTTCTTCTTTAATCTGATTCCTGTACCCTTCACATTCCATGACATTATTTTTATAACTCCCATTTAAAATATAAATTTTTTAATCCTATCCCCGCATCTTCCTTTCTGTGCCCACAACCCAACATTAAACTACCATATAAACAACGATAAGAAAACAAAACAAAAAACAAAAAACAAGACAAACAATAAAATACAAACAATCTTCTTCCCCCACATCCTCATCGGTTTCGCCTCTATAAAGAGAGTGGGGAGAGGGACGTGCCAATGTCCGGGTCACTTCTTCGGGCTGTCTATTTAAATTCATCACTCAAAAAAAAAGATAGCGATGACCCGCATTCAGCTTCGTATTTTCCAAGACTCTTATCTGCTTCTTCTCCTGCTGTATCCTCACGACTCTTCTTCTGTTCAACCAACACAGGTGATATTTCTTTCCTCTTTAACCCTTTAGAGTCTTGCCCTCCAATAGCCCCTTTTTCTTCTTCTGCGATTGATGTTTCCGCGTATGTTCCACCCATCTGAAGCATTTGATCTTTTATCTCCATTAAATTCTCCTCCTTGATCAGTCCAAGCTCCTGTAAATATAGTATTGCATCTATGTCCGGGGTAATTGTACGCATCCTTCCTTTATAAAAAAATTTCAATTGTTGTGGTGGCCTCCAATTATATTTAATTCCATTATCTCTCAAAACTTTTGTAATTGGTTTTAAAAAAAATCTCCATGCCCTTTCTTCTCTTGATATATCCGGGAAGACTTGAATAGTCTTCCCTTCAAACTTCAAAGCATCTCCCAACTCTCTCACCTTGGCCATAACTTCCAACTTATCACCAAGATTTGCGAACCTGACAAGCACATTCCTGTTAGAACCATTTTGCCTTCTATATCCAATTCTAAAAACACTTGCCAGGTCTGCTATTGTGAACGTTAGTTGCGTATCCAAATCATTAATCCATTTCAGAACCCGCTGTTTCAATTTATCCTCCTTTTCTTCCGAAATTCCTCTGATAACCAAATTATATTTCCTCATCTCTTCTTCCAAAAGACAAATTCTCTTATCTTGCTGCTCATTTTTATAAAATATTTTGCCAATTTGCCGATCTACTTTTACCTCATGCACATGTATCTGCTCCATTTCATCTTTAATCATTATCATTTCCTCTTTTTGTTTAGCAAAGTTATCATTCATCTCTTGCTTCAGATTTTGCATTTCGGATGTCAGTTTCAATGTTAAATTATCTATACGCTCTGATAGTCCTGCTATTTTTTCCCCAATTTTATTTAAAGCTGCAGCAAGTTGCTGCATTTCTGAAAGTTGTTGAGTCATTTTGAAAAAAACCAAAAAATTTCCCAAACTAGGATTCCAAACCAATTTTACAGAGGGTCTTAGTGAAGATCAAAGGACGACAGTCTTTTAATTGAAGCGAAGCGGCTTATGCACTGTTATCTCTCAAGTTCAAAGATACTCCACAAAGAAACACAGAACTTCACAGCTAACATTAATCAGCGCCATTTTTTCCTCCACGTCAGCAAAGCAGAAAGAAAGACAAAACAACTTAAACGAAGCAGAATCCTTTTTTTTCCTGTAATATAAACAAGCTATTAATTTGCTCTCAAGAGAAAAAAAAAATAAAGAAAAAATTATCCGCTCAGTAAAATCCTCTTGCTGCTAAACAATCCAACAAAAAATCAGTTTCTCTTCTCTTCAATTAAATTCTGTGTATATTAAATTCTTCTCATTATCAGATTCAGTCCTTAATATTCACTCCTTAGCCTCAGCAATAATTTTTTTTTTAACACAGAACACGATAGTTAATTTTAGAAAAACAAAATACAGCAATTTATTCCAACTTAACGTGTCTGCCGGCTCGGTCATTCCACGCTGTAGAAACTCCTTAATTCAAGCCGTTTCAGATGACCTACCAGTTTTAAATTCAATCTGCTGGGCTGTTAACACTTTCACCTCATGATTTATTAACTTTCATCCATAACAGTGCATTCCAAACGGCATAAATTCTCATAAATCTTCATTAATAAGCCCTGTGAAGTGAAGGAAAGGTCCTTACCCCACCACGGTCATGGCCACGCCCCCGGAATTTGAGATATTTAAATAGGAATTTTTTTGAATTCAGTAACAGAAACTCTAAGTTATTGGCAAAGATGGCGAAAAATAAAAGAGAGAAGAGAGAAATTGGAGCTTTGATAGATGATAAAGGTATAAGATGTTACAAAAAATTAGAGAAATGTGAAGTGGCTAGAATTTTTTTTCAGAATCTATATTCAAAGAAACCAGTCAATCGGGGAAAATTGCAAAGTTATTTAGAAAAATATGTGGTGAAAATTGATCAAACATATAAAGAATTGATGGAAGAAGATATAACACAAGATGAGATTAATGGAGTTATACAAAAAATAAAATTAGGGAAAGCTCCAGGTGAGGATGGATTACCTGCTGAGTTTTATAAAGAATTTAAAGAATTAATAATACCAAGATTGCAGAAATTATTTAATGGAATATTACATGGTGGAGAAGTTCCTTCGTCATGGAATAGAACGGTGATATCCCTAATTCCTAAGCCAGATAAAGATTTAGAAAGGATTGAGTCCTACCGGCCCATTTCTTTAATTAATCAGGATGCAAAGATATTTACTGCTATTATAAGTAATAGATTAAGTAGATTTATAGATAGATATATAAGTTACAACCAAGTAGGTTTTGTGAAGGGCAGATATATGAGTGATATTGTTAGAAGAGTATTAAATATTATAGATGTAGCTGAACATAATGGTGATAAAATTGGTATAGTATCATTGGATATTTTTAAAGCTTTTGATTCTGTACAATGGGAAGCTATTAAAGTAATTGTGGAGGCTTTAGGCTTTGGTAACAAGTTTATACATGTTATTTCAAAATTGTATCAAAAAAGTAGTGCAAGAGTGAAGGTGAATGGAATATTAACTGAAGAGATAAAATTAGAAGCGGGTACGAGACAAGGATGTCCCTTGTCCCCAACATTATTTTTATTGGCTATGGAAATCTTGACAAAAATGATAGAAAAAGATGAAGAATTAGAAGGATATAAGGGATATAAGATAAATTTGTATGCGGATGATACTTTAATTATTTTGAAAAATATAAAGAAAGACCTGAAAAAGATATATAAGCATTTGAAAGAATTTGAGGAAATGACAGGTCTGAAAGTAAATTGGTCAAAATCAGAATTATTGATGGATAGTAATGGTAATGAGCGCGAGAATATGCAAGAGCAATTTGGGATAAGGATTAAAAATACATTGAAATATTTGGGTATAATGCTTTCACTCAAGGTTAAAGAACTGAAAAAACTTAATTATGATGTGGTGATGAATGAAATTGAGAAGAAGATAGATAAATATAAAATGTTAAAGTTGTCTTGGTTTGGTAGAATTGCAATGTGTAAGATGATGTTGCTGCCCAAGTTTAATTTTTTATTCGAGATGCTACCGTTAAATTTGACAGAGAAAGATATTGAAGGATATCAGAAAAAATTGGACAAATTTTGCAATGGTGGGAAAAGACCTAGATTAGTGAAGAAAATGTGGTATCAAAATCAAAAGGAAGGTGGATTAGGAATCCCCAAATTATTTAATTATTACTGTGCATATGGTATCCGGATAGTGGTAAAAATACTTAAAGGTGAAGATAATCATTGGAGAGATTTAGAGTTAAGGGATATAGAATTTTGGATCAAGGTGGTTTTTAGATAAAGCAAACTCAAAATGTGTAATTAGAAGTTATTGGTTAAAGGGATTAAGTAAAATGTGGAATAAATTTGTTAAAATTTTAATTCCGGATATAATCTTTTTGGGGAAGACAATTGGAAATTGGCCGATTAAAAATAATATAAGACGTAATGAAGTGATTAAAGATGAAAATATAGAAACTATTATAGATTGGTTAAAAGTTTTAGAAAATGAAAGGAGGAACAAAGAAATTATTGAAAATTAGGGTTAAGTTGGTTTGAAAAATACAGATAGAAAATGGACAAAAAAATTAAGGGAAAACTATTCGACAAATAGATGTGAAACTGAATTTGAATATCTAGTATCTCGGATTATGAAAGATGAAATTGGGCTAAAGGGACTCGTTAGCAGGGTTTATAAGATTATAAACTCTGATGAAAAACTACAAAGAGTGATGAGGATAAATTGGGAAAAAGATCTTAATATTGAAATACCAGAGTCAGATTGGAATGTGAATTGGAATAGTAGAATTATGAGGACTTTATCTATAAGGATTAAAGAGCATAATTACAAAGTTGTTTGGAAATGGTATTTGACTCCAGTAAGATTGTCACAAATGGATAAAAAAATTAGTAAAAAATGTTGGAGATGTGATATGGAATTGGGGACTTATGAACATATGTGGTATAAATGTGATAAGGTTAAAAAGTTTTGGCAACAATTGGAGAAAATGATATTTGAAATGATGGGGAAAGTAATAATATTGAGAGTGGAAACTATATTATTGGTAATTAAGGAAATAGAATTAACAAAATATGAAAAAGAATTGATTAGAATTATGATTATAATAGGTAGAATTATAATAGCTAGATATTGGAAACTAGATGTGATTTTTAGAATAGAAGAGTGGAATTCTGAAATGTGGAAATTAGCTTTAAATGATAAAATGACATGTGATATTAAAATTAGAAGTGGTGTGTATAAAGAAGATATTTTCTGGAAGATTTGGAAACCATTCGTGGACTATGCGCTTGGAAAATTGGACGCCTCGGTACCTATACCTCGAGAACGTGGATTTTGGCAATCATGAGGACATATCTGAAGACCCAAATCTTCCTTTTTTATGTATAGCACAAGGGTGGAATAATGTATTTTTTTTTCCTGTTTGTAATGTTAGAAAAAAGTAATAAAAAAAAATTGAATTTCTTCTGCAACAAAACAGCAAATTCTCTTGCTTCCTTTTCAGTTTTAGTTATAATGACAATATCGTCTATAAACAAGAGTAAAAATGAAACCAAACCATCTTTCTCTCATTTAAAGAGACATTTGTCTGCTATACTTGCTTTAAAACCTATGGCATTTAATTCTTTCACAATACATTTATTCCATTCAAATCCTGATTGCTTCAAACCATAAAGACTTTTTTTAAATTTCCAGCAATCAGTTCGCCCATCCGTTCTAATACCTAATGGTTTTTTCATATAGTTATCAGGTGCATGTAAATATGCTGTCTCAACATTTATATGAGTTATTTGATGTTCATTTTTCGCTGCCCACACTAACATTGCTCTCAATGTGGTTGCTCTTAAACTGGGAGCAAAAACTTCATTATAATCTTTATCAGACTGAGCAAAGCCCTGAGCAACTAATCGTGCTTTATGGGTTACAGTTCCATCAGCACCAGTCTTTAACTTATAAACCCATCTACAACCAATTAACCGTTCCCCTGGTGGTAACTTAACATTTTCATACACACCTAACTCTGTTAATGAATTCAGTTCTTTATCCATAGCTTCCTTCCAAGCTAATTGGTCCTTTTCAGGATATATCTTAATATCATCATAGTTAGAAGGTTCTATGTTTACTTGACAAACAACATTCGCTTGATATCTATCGGGTGGATGCCTTACCCTTACAGATCTTCTAGGTAATACAGGACTCATATCTGGCCTTTCATCTAATTCCTCCCCTAAATTTTCTTCTTCTTTTATAATAGATTCTACATCATCTACTTCATCTTCAGGGGTATTATTGAATATTTGGTCATCAATAATAACATTATCCTCCTTTCTGTAATTAGCTTGCTCAAGCTTATCCCAACCTTCATGCTCCAGGAATTTTGCACTAGCACTACGATAAATACTAGTGGTACCTGGGGCCCAAAATCTAAATGACCTATGATTAGATTCATACCCAACAAAAAACATTTTCCTTGCTCTTGGTTGTCCTTTTCGCCTTAATTGCGATGGTATATGAATCCAAGCAGGAGCACCAAATGTATGCAGGTAGCTTAGATTTGGTTTTCTACCATGCCAAAGTATAAATGGTAATTCACCAGTAGATGAATTCACTACATTGTTTAACACATGGTTAGCACACATTATGGCTTCACCCCAAAATGATTGTGGTAGACTAGAATCTGCTAACATAGATCTAGCCATGGCTTGCAGTGTTTGACCTCTGCGCTCTACATAAGCGTTACGTTGTGGTCTATAAGGGGCAGAACGTTTATGTTCAATACCTGCCTCCTGCAACATGTTCTCTAATCTAAGATTAGTAAACTCAGTGCCATTGTCTGTTACTAAGCAAACTACCTTATGTTTCTGTTTCCTCTCGACAAATTTCAGCCATACGCTGAAATGTTTCAGACTTTGTTTTCATCAAATAACAGAAACCATACCTAGAGAAATGATCAACTAAGCTCAGTATATAGCAGGCTCCCCCTAAACTGGGTTTTTTAGGTCCAATTAGGTCTGCAAATACTACCTCTAGTGGTCATTTAGTTTTGAATCCATTCATTCGGTTTGCTGGGGTTACTTTGCTTTTTTCTTGATCGCAAGCATTACAATTGAGGTACTTAGTACATGGTTTCAACCTTATTCCCTCAGATAATGCTACTGTCTTCTTCAATGCTTTGAAATTTGTATGGCCTAAGCGTCGATGAAGTAGATGAATACATTCCTCATGTGGCTTCTTATTATCATAAACTGAGTTAGCATTAGCCACTACAGCTGGATTCTCCTTCAGTATGAATAAATTCTTTTCTAATTTTGTGGTAAAACATTTACCTTCCTTTTCTATTAGCCATTTATCTCCCCTAAAAGTTATTACAAATCCAACTTGTGCTAAGGCTTTAACAGATAATAAGTTGTATTTTAGTTTCAGTATATATAACATTGGCAACTGCTCATTGATAAATGGACAATGTGCAATACCTTCACCAGCCATTTTCATTTTCCACCCATTTGCTAATGTTATGTATTGTTTGCTATTATTCAGTTTCACAAACCTTTCTTTCCTCCTAGTAATTGATTGGGATGCTCCTCTATCAACTACCCATAAATCATTGTTTCCAGGAGCAGACCCTGATATAGCTAGAGTAACGTTATTTTTAGACCTTCTTTGGGTACGAGTAGGCATTTTCTTACCCCATTGCAGTATTTGACTATATGACCCTTAGCCCCACAAGAAAAACATTTTCTAACAATATAAACAGATGAAGACAGTTTTTCTTCCTGTGGTTGTTTCTCTCGTAATTGTTCTCTTTCCTGCCTTCTTCTGGACTCTTCCAGCAATCTTCCAGTTATGCCAGACAATGTTAGTTCATCTCTGGTCAGAACCTCCAGCGAAGAAACAGTTGTCATAACTTTCGTCCAAAGAAGAAAGAATAATATACACCTGTTGTAATTCAGAAAAAATGAGTTCCTTTTCATGTAGCTCTTGGAAGATTTTTGTCATAAACTCCAAATAAGCCAACATATTTCCACCTTTCAGAAGTCGAGTTTGCAACAGTTTACGTGTAAGGTGTATGTGTGCACCCACACTGTCTCGAACATAAATCCTCTTCAAATTGTTCCAAAACCTAGCAGCAGACTCTTCACCACGAATATGGACTAGCTGCTGGTCATTCAGTGTCAGCCCAATTATGCAAAGAGCCCGTTCGTTATCCCTGTTGAATTTGGCTATTTTCTTTTTGTCTTCCTCATCGTTTGGATCCCATACATTTACAACTGGTGGATTATTAACCACGCCCCATAGTCCTTCCTTGCGTAGAAGTAGGTTACACTTCACAGTCCAGGATGCATAGTTTGATCCATCCAACCGGGTTATCATGGATATGCTGGACAATTGTTCTTGTGCCATCTTCACCTGGACTATTTGTATCAAACACAGCCGTCTGAGTTATATTACTGTATAGTCACAGCCACTCTCAGTATTCTGGGCCCATAACCAATGTTAAGGGTAATTGGTTGTGGACAGTTGAGCAGAGTACCCTACACATGAAAACGACTGAGACTGGTTGTATACAATAACAGTCACTTGCAGACAAACTGGGGTTTGATATTCCTTTACTTTTAGGGAAAAGGCAAAGACATAGTCCAAAAACAAATCCAGGTCATACACATATAAAATCAGTCAGTCAGTATTCTTACCAACGTAGACTTGCAAAACAAACAAGGTCTTCTTTTAGTTCGGCAAAACACAGTTCAATTCACAACAGTCAGTATCTTGAGGAATCAGTAACTAGCCATGATCAAGCAACGATCATAAAGGTCAAATATACAGTTGCAGCATGTCTTCAGGTTACAATGCTGTAGCGTCTCTGTAGATTCCCCAGCAGCCATAATTTAGTAGTCCTTTTATACATTGGCTACAGAGCTCAACCAATCAGGAAGCTTGCATGATGCAGCACAGCCTTAAAGCAATATCATGCCTTTCTACAAACATACATAGTTAGTTTATATATTGCCTGGCCAACTAGTTAGGCAAATTACAATTTCCTGACAGTATGTGTGTACACATCTGTTTATTTATATATCTATGTATGTTTGATATATAGTACCTGAAAAGCAGAGGTGAAATGCTCCCGGTTCGGACTGGCTCGCACGATCTGGTAGCGATGGCGGCTGCTGGTTCGGAAGACTGGTAGCAAAAATCCCTGCCCCCCCGCCTCTGCTGAGCCGCACCATCAGCAGAGGTTTTTTTTTTACTTTTAAAAGCAGGTTTTTCTTCAGCTGAAAACATGCCTTTAAAAGTAAAAAAAAGCCTTAGAGGATCCCGCCCCTCAGCTGAGATCGGCAGAGCCTTTAAACTTTAAAAAAAATTTTTTTTAAAAGGCTTCTCTGGTGATCTCACCTGAGTTCCTCATCAGCAGAACCTTTAAAAACATGTTTTCTACAAGTAAGAGTAGAGATTCTAAGGCACATACCTGATTACTGATCAAACACATGGCTTTTTCCCCAGCCCGAAAGCAGATTCACTTTCAGCACCAGACAGAATCAATTGTAAGTAAGTAAGGATGCATAATAAGTAAGGTTCTACATTTAGGCAAAAAAACAAAACAAAATGCACAGGTACCGTATATGTGGTACCTTGCTCAATAGTAGTACCTGTGAGAGGGATCTTGAAGTCCTAGTGGATAACCATTTAGATATGAGCCAGCAGTGCGCAGCAGCTGCTAAAAAAGCCAACACAGTTCTGGGCTGCATAAACAGAGGGATAGAATCAAGATCACGTGAAGTGTTAGTGCCACTTTATAATGCCTTGGTAAGGCCACACTTGGAATATTGCATTATATTCTATTCTATTCTATTCTATTCTATTCTATTCTATAAAGCCAAGATGTAGCTTGTGAAACAAAACACTTGATAAATTATTAGTCTCTTGTTGACTCAATGAAATGTTACCCTTTTTAAACTCTTGATTATATAATCAAGTATAATAGGAATTTCTTTCTTTCTTTCTTTACATAATATAATATTTACATAATATAACCTGTATTTATTAGTTTGACTTATATGGCCACCCATCTTATGTGCCAGAACTCTGGACAGCTCACATGAACTATAATAAAAAAATAAAAGAAACAATACAAAAGGTCCCAACTCCAAGTGCTCTAAAGTTACACTGCTTGGTACATAAAGACTCTCAATTTGAAGATTATGCACAGTCAAGTTGCCTATTTACCTGAGCTTTTTTTCTCTGCCAGATGTAAAAGATAACTTTAAATCTAGGGGAAAATAGGAAAAAAACTCCTGGTCCAGATTGTTCTCCCATTCAGTGATATAAGAGTTATGCTGAAGTAATATGTTCTAATACAATTGGAAGTATATAATGACAAATGTATGTAATAGATGCATGATTGTAGTTATTGTAATAAATAAATACATGGTTGTTGTTATTGTGCCTTTTAAAATAGTGCTTTTCTGACTTCTTTAGTGATAGCTATATAACTGATTTTACAGAATAACAGAGTTGGAAGGGACCTTGGAAGTCTTCTACTCCAACCCTCTGCTCAGGCAGGAAACCCTGTACCATTTCAGGCAAATGCTTTGAAAGTTGAGAAAGATCCTGAAGACTTTTCATGGAATGTCCTTGATATGGTACTCACTCTCCATGTAAGGGAAAAAGCTGTTCAATATTATTTAATGTAGTTAAAGTTAATTATGGGTTTCAAAATTATACTAAATGGTTTTCTCTGTTTACCAGAAACATGTTGTTTCTTCCCGCCCCCCCGCATCTATGTTTTATTTTTTCTTTCTTCTTTAGTAAATCAAAGCAATAGATCAAGAGGGCACAAGCATATTTTGAAAGCCCATCACCACAGAGATATGCCAAGAATTAGATAAAATGTTATGAACAGTGGATCATGACAGAGAAGACAGATTGTCATGTATTATTGTTGTTCAGTCACTTCTGATGGATAGACCTCATTTTGTCAGGATTTTCTGCCAGTAACTGTTTCTATGAATTCTTATAAGCTCTTGCTCGTAGTATTGGTAAATATTTTGATCTATGGACACGTGTATACATGAAAGGAAAATGCAATGCACTTTTAAAAAGAAAATAAATATAGAATCCTTTGTTCTCCTAGAAAGGCGCTACACACACACACACACACACACACACACACACACACACACACACACACACAGACACACACAGACACACACAGTTTCTCCAAAACAAAGTTGTGATGAACTTTTTGAATTCTCCCTTGTTTCTCCAATGCTAAAGTAATCAATAGAGACATATGAAGTTCTGTTCTGTGTAATTCAAGATTTACAAAAGTCAACTGCTCAAAGCCAAACCAATATTCGTTCCACAACCTGGTTTATTTACGATACCCCCATTGTTCTGATGGCCAAAGCTAACTCAATGTATGAACAGGAAAGAAATATTTTAAATGTAGCATTAATTTATAAACATTTTGTTTACTCTCCTAGGATACTTTTTGAAGCTGAGCAGCAGAGAGTATCTTATGGAGCTGAGAGGGCAGGGAGAAAATTTTCTAGCCATGCCTCTGATACATGCCCAAACAACCATCAATCTCTGATTTTCCATACCTATTTATTTCTTTAAAAAAGGTAAGTGACTACTACTGTTTCAATTTTTAATTCCCCCCCCCTAGAATTTGTAGATAAAGATAGGGCTGGCAGCTGTTTTTTAATCTCAATACAGCATTTCCAGTTCTCATTACCCTTCACATTTTTGCTTCAGGTACTCAAACTAACGTAATTTTTCCAAATAACAGGACAATCTATCAATATTGCTTTATCAAGCAGCAAAACAGGTCTGTTACAGAAATGAGTCACAGTTGAGAGATCTATAAGAATAATATTTGGAAGAAGAAGAATAGGAAGAATAGAATTTTTATTGGCCAGGTGTGATTGGACACACAAGGAATTTGTCTTGGTGCATATGCTCTCAGTGTACATAAAAGAAAAGATACCTTCATCAAGGTACAACACTTACAACACTTAATGATAGTCATAGGGTACAAATTTAACACTTAATGATACAATACTTAATGATAGTCATAAACTACAAATAAGCAATCAGGAAACAATCACTATCAGTATCAATCGTAAGGATACAAGCAACAAAGTTACAGTCATACAGTAATAAGTGTAAGGAGATGGGTGATGGGATATTTGTAGCAAATTGGCCGGAAGAAAGACAGCCATTTCAGAACTGGAACAAATATCCAGACAGTGGCAAAATTCTTAGAAAATTTTAGAGGAAAATTTACTTAGGGTGGTAATAGTAGTATTTTTTTTTCCTTTCAGAAATATCTAGGCTGCTATTTTCTGGACACCTACAGAACTGATGACTATAGCTTTTCATCTCCTCTGCCTCATCTGTAATAAGACTATATCAATATTCCCTTCACACTTTTCAATCATGTTGTAGCCCATTTTCTAGAAACGAGAATCCCAGTTATCTGAAGGAAACACACTAGAAAAATTTACCCAGAATCATGCTTTACATCATTCCAAGAGAACTTCAAAAGGGAAAGAGCGGGTACAGAAGTTGCAATTTTTCTGTGACATCTCTACAAGGATATTAGTTGGTGAGTTAGCTGTGGTTCAAAAGCATCCAGTAAATGGTTCCGCTGCTACTGCAAATGGAGCCAGGTTACCCAGGAAATTTTAGTACAGACAAGTAGGAAGAATTATTGCAGAAATATGTCCCACATATACTTTTATTGTCAGTTCCAAAGTTCAGATACTGGATAGCTTCCTTCTTTTTCAAGCCTGTGGATTTCTGGCTGTTCTTTTCTAAGCCTTGGAGCTCTTTGCCATCTGGCTCTTGCTTATAAACCATGTTTTCCTGGAATGAGAATCAGGGTCTCTTACTTTACCAGCTTCAATCCTTACACAGACCATTTAGTTATATATCGCATTTTCAGCAGAACTTTGGACTAAGATATCAGACATAGGTAAAATGAATACTATGTAGTACTGTGTGCAAAACAATTGTAGAGGCACACTACAACTCCTATTATTCAGTTCTGGAACAGCTGATTTAGCATCATTCAAGATTAAACTGAGCACAGTTGACATATTTGTATAATCCACCAATAGTTGCAGCTCCATCCTAGTGCTGGCCTCACAGCTTTGATGGGTCCATTCTGTTCCATCCAGTGGTATTTAAAAAGTTTATTCAAACCCGGCATTTGAAAGAAATTCAAGTACTGTACATCCCGTCTTTGCATCCGTATTTAATAAACCATGTTTGTAGTTTATGGATTAGCCCATTATGGTAATCCCTGCCCACTGTGAGTTATTCAGTAACACGTACCACTCTGTTAGTATGACATATGGAACTCAGCCAGTGTAATTGTCAGTGTTCCAGAAAACCCTTCCTGCAGAAAAGACTCCGAAGCCAACATCTTTCAAAGTTCTTTTACTAGCATAGGTAAACTGGCACAGTTGGATGAAAACCGAAACTGGGGATTCTGGTTCCTCCCTCAATAATACAAACCCCAAAATATCCACCCTCATGACCCCTCTGCCGGTCACATGCTCCAATCCTCAACCGTCCCATGTCGAAGCATCACTCCAGCCACTCCTTCTCCAGATGTGAACCTAGCCTGACCTTGACCAGCAGGAAGAATGTTGTTTTGTTTAATCATCCCTTGTACTACCACCCTGGTCCCCTCCTTTCCCACAGAGGAAAAAGTGGCAGTGTGTGGAAGCTTTCGGCCTAGTATCGCTTCCAAATCTGACAGTAATTCTTGTCAGTTTGGTTAGGCAATTAAAATGTCCAAAGCAGCTTGGGCCAATGTATGTGCACATGGGTATACTCCAGGAGGAACTGACATATTCCTTGGCCCTGAGGAAAAGTCACTTGTTGCCTGTGTAGGACTATTGGCTCTGACTGCCCAGGTGGCTTATGTGTAGCAATGATTTTCAGCTTTGATGAGCAGATCTTCTGTTCTCTCATGTTCTGGCAGGAACAAAGGTCCTGGAAGCTCTCTGCTCTGCCTAGATATGTAAGATTAAAACTCTGTCAATCCCAATAAATGGCCACAAGGACTGTTGATGATGAAACATGTAGTTCCATTTAGATAGAGATGTTTTTCTGTTTTTGATAATATGGTGGTATTGAACAATTTTCCACTAACTTACAGACAAATTTAGACATGATACTAAATATATCAACAGGAATCCCCACCCTACTTTTTTAAAGGTATACCAAGAGGATTTTTGTCAAGAGTTTTGTCTACAGGAATGAATGTTTAATAGCATCTTTTATGTCGCCATGGTTCATATAAAATTCTCCCTGCACAAAACCTGACATTTTAGTTGCTACCACTGCTTTCTACAATTATCATAATAAAACAAAACAGGATTGTTATTTCTATTTACATTGATGGCATTCCTGTCCAAAGGCAAATGTTCAGTTAATATTCATCATTGCTATTTAAGCAGAGAAGAACAATATTTTTATATAATTGCTACTGGATTTTGCTATAAGAGTATGAATGTTTTGGAAAACATGACCTTTTCTACAAAAATCCACTTTTATCATTTCCATGGAACTATTAATAATTTTATCTGCAATCCTTCATCCAATAATATACCATTTAATGGTTCAGCAGGGTTAAGAAGGCTATTTCCCCTTATTCTTTGTTAGAAGTTATATTTTTCACACCCTTATTTCTATCAGATAGAATATTATCTGAAGTTAGATAATAGTTCTATCTTGAATAAAATAATGTAGTGTTTCTCAACCTTGGCAACTTGAAGATATACTGACTTCAATTCTGAGAATTCAACTCCCAGTTATACTTGCTATGGAATTCTGGGAGTTGAAGTCCACATATCTTCAAGTTGCCAAGGTTGAGAACCATTGAAATAATGCATTAATGCATTCCATGGGTGGATGATTAGAATTAGAAAAAACGGCTGTCCCCAAATAATTCTTCCCCTCCATTAATCAAATACCCGGTGCCATTTTTTCACAAGCACATGTGGGAGTCACCTAATGGTCATTTGTCAGAAGCAATTTTACAACAAGAAAAAAAGCATGCACAGCCTGTTTAATTGAGGAATACATAGTTTGAAAAAATGCATGCAAACCGTGAGGTGGAAGCAGCTTAGATGTGGGGAATTGCAGTAGAAAAGAACAATATTTCCATTGTCATGCTATGGCTGATCTGTTGCTATACCTCTGTTGTTTCTTTTGCTTTCAAAATCCTTTGTTTTAGGACTACAGTTGACAAGTTTTTTGATTGCATCATTGTAATAGTGCAAAATAGTATCTCCATGAGGTGGGAAGAAGACATGATTTCCCAATCACGTCCATATTCCCATGATTCCCGAATCACCTTTGAAAGAAGCTAAAAAGCCTCTTCAAAGTCGAACGAATAATGTTCTTGGTGTTTGATCTTTTTTAGCCACTTCTCTAATGTTAGTTGCTGCTTTGCAGTAATCTAGCTGTCTGTGAGTAAACGTTCCCTGTCACATTTATAAGCAAGCGATGACATTCCTAAAGGTCTTTCTAACTAGACATTCTAAACAGGCTTCAAAAATGTTGGTTTCATTTAGGTTAATAAAGAGCAACAGTTGCTTACAGGATTATAGCACTTTGTGAAACATCTGTTCTATGATGCTGTTCATATTCAGAATAAAACTAAATAAAATAGTGAAGCAAAATTAACTGTTGTCTACTTGAAATTTTAAATATTTAATAACATTTGTTATTGCCTTGAAAATATGAAAAATTCACTAGTCCTGGGCTAAATAATCTGAGATCTACCAGATATTTTAATCTACTATAATTCCTGGCCAATACAAGTAGTGTGTATGGGAATTATAGGTTGAAGTTTTTCAAGGTTTCCAGGTATTTTAGTCTGTTCATGTCTTCATAATAGAGTAAGGATGATGGAATAGCAGTAGCAATAGCACTTAGACTCATATACCGCTTCGCAATGCTTTACAGCCTTCTAAGCGATTTACAGAATCAACATATTGCCCCCAACAAACTGGTTCCTCCATTGTACTGACTTTGTAAGGATGGAAAGCTGAGGCAAAATTGAGCAGGTCAGGATTGAGGGAATCAAACACCTGGCAATAGTGAGCAGAATTAGCCTGAAATACTGCATTCTAACCACTGCGCCACCACAGTTCTCATAGGCATATGTTTTTTTTAAATTTGAATTTATATCCTGCCCTTCTCCAAAGACTCAGGGCGGCTTACATTGTGTTAAGCAATAGTGTTAAAACGGCTTCCCTGAACAATTAGTTTTGGAGGTAATAAGCTATATTTTACACAGAACAGCCAAGCAATCATTTTAGCATATTGCAAAACTTCTTGCTTCACTTATCACTTATATTTGTTGCCGCATCAGCTTTCTAACTTAATCTTCAGTGTCAGCAATTGGCTATAAAAATACCCAGATAATCTATGTTCCAACATTTCCAAGTAGATCAAAAATAGCAGTTCACTTATTTTTCTTCCTGAATATGGCGAGAAATTTCAGAAGTATAGCACTTCTTGAGTTTGGTTACCACTGAAGAAGGTCCACTAAAGATTTACTTTGTTTGGCCTTATTTGAATTTGTTAACAGATATACAGAACAACCTTCTAACAGTAGCCAAATCCACCCCCAGTATTACTTTTCTTGTTAGTTTAATGCTTCCCTCAAATCTCTATTCCAAGATGAATCTTCTGTGGTGCCTTTTCAGACATAGAACTACATGATGTCATATTTAGCTGATAAAAAGGAGGAATCCTGTTTTTGAACAGTTTTTCTATTCAGAAATTACATATACTTCTGCATAGTCTAGGTTTAAAATAGAGGTAAATCAAAATTCTGCAGATATAAACATGGTCTTAAAAGTGTCTTCTGCCAAAACATTTTTTCTAGCATTGGTAATGGCTATCCAATTTTACTATCTTTTACCAGCTTTTGGGTTTTTTTTACCCAATATTTTCGCCAGTTGCAACCTGTTATGTATTCATGTTTGTACCTTTAAATATTTGAGCGGGAAATCAGCACGTTGCTGATTGGACGAAGCCTCCAGCAGAACTGTATAAAAGGAGAGGTTTTTCCCCCAGCCGGTTGCTGGGTTCACCCTATATTAAAGAGCTGTTGTCACTACCCTGGTCTCCAGCCTCATTACTTCCCGAACCTAACATTGGCGACGAAGGTGGGATATCGAGGCTAAGGAGAACCAGAACCGAGCTGAAGCACGATAGACCCGAACCCAGCAAACTCAGGGCAGAAAAGCGGAGATGGCCAGTTACACTCCACCCGCACCGTTTGACCCGGCTAAGGAGAAATGGGGAACATATATGACCCGTTTCGAAAGCTTTCTAGAAGCCAACGAACGGCAAGGAGTTCCAGATAACCGAAAAGGGCTTATTTCTTAAGCCACTGTGGTCGGAGGTCATTGATATCGCGGAAGCCCTGGCAGAGCCAACGCCCGTTGCAGTCGGTGTCATGGCCAACTCTACAGACTTTACTAAAAAACCGCCGCTGCGCCGTCCAAATCGTGCGGCGGTTTGAATTCGGAGGCGAAGGCAGATGGAGGCGAATCCATCGGTGACTACATGGCCGCCCTAAGAAAAGCGTCCAAGGACTGCGGATACCGCGACCTGGGCGAGGTGCTCCTCGAGCAACTCATCCGAGGTCAAAGACATCCGTTTGCGGCGGCGGCTGCTAGCAAGAGCAACCTAACGCTGGCCACGCTCTGGGCGAAGCCAGAGCACATGAAATGTCCACCCAAGCGGCGGAGACACTGCAAGCCTGTCCCACCAAAGGCGGCGCGAAGGCAACCCAGTGCACCAGGAGGAGGTTCAGACCGAATCCGGCGGTGAAGATGAGGAAGGGTCTGCCGAACCGAGAAAGCGACAAAGGGGACAGAGATGAATGCGGAAGCTGCGGTGGTCAACACCAGCGCCAACGCTGCAAGTTTAAGGACGCGACCTGCGGCGGTGTGGGAAGAAAGGGCACCTAGCTCAAGTTTGTCGGCGGCCCAACCTTCCGCCGAAAATTCAAATCGGCCAATCAGGCGCGGAATCGGCAAGGCGACCGCGATTGGCTCAAACAAAAAGCGCGGATTCAACCAAACAACTGTGGTCATAGGCGCGCCTCGACCAGTGGAGAAGAAGATCTTCACCAAGCCAAAAATAGAGAGTCGGTGCCGGCTTGAAGTAGACACGGGATCAGCGATCACCATCATGTCCTGGGACACTTTGGCGAAGTCGCTGCCGTCCGTCGCGGCGCCACCTGCAAGCACAACGGCTACGAGTCCACGACTACCAGGGAATCGCATCCCTGTTCGAGGACCACCTCCGTCCGAGTCGAGTACGGTCCACACAAGAAGACCCTGCCCATCACGATCGTCGAAGGAACTCTGCCCAGTCTGTTGGGACTAGACTGGTTTCGTGCCCTGGGCATGGGGTGACTGGCATCTACAGAAGTGACTGTAACCTGAAAGACATTCTCTTTAACGAGTTCGAAGATGTCTTCAAGGACTGCCTGGGCAAGTACAAGGGACCCCTATTTCCTTCAACTTAGACCCCAGGTAGCCCCATTAGGCTTAAGGCGAGGAGAGTCCCTTTGCCCTAAAACCAAAAATCGATAAGGAGCTGGACAAGCTCATAAATCAGGGATTTTGGTGCCAGTCGATCACGCAAAGTGGGAGGCGTAATCGTCACCCAATAAAGCGGACGGGTCAATTAGAATTTGCGCTGACTACAAGGCGGCTTAACAAAGCCTTACAGAAAAGCGCTTACCGGTTCCGTGGTGCAACACTTATTGCACTCTTTGGGGCAAGGCAAGTCTTTGCAAAGTTAGACTTGGCCCAAGCCTACCAACAACTGCCCGTGAGCGCCCGCTGGCGAAGCCCAAGCGATTGTAACGCACAGGGGGCCTTCAAGTGCACCGATTGCAATTTGGGGTTAGTGTGGCACCAGGGCTGTTCAAAACCTAATGGAGCGACTACTGCAGGGGCTCCCAGGGGTAGTTCCCTACTTCGATGATGTCCTAATTTCAGGGGAAAACATGGAGGAATTGGGGGAGCGGTTAAGAAAGGTTTTGGGCATTTTCCGGACAGCCGGATTAAAAGTCAAGGCAAACAAATGCCAGATAGGGGTCGAATCCGTCGATTTCTTGGGCTACGGATAGACAAGAAAGAATTCACCCCACTGAGAGCAAGGTTAAGGCAATTAGGAAGGCTCCAGCGCCCAAAAACAAAGCAGAGCTGCAGGCATTCCTGGGATTGGTGAATTTTTACGCGGTCTTTTTAAAGAACAAAGCAACCGTTGCGGAACCGCTGCATAGGCTCTTAGGAAAAAATACTGTTTGGTCTTGGGAAAGTCAGAAAATAGGGCTTTTGAAGCAGTAAAGAACCTGCTCTCAAGTGATAGCCTGCTCATCCAATATCACAACTCATTACCCTAGTGCTGGTTTGCGATGCCTCCCTTATGGGGTGGGGCTGTACTCAGCCATAGACTTCCAAAGCGGCACAGAAGCCCCTATAGCTTTTACTCTAGAGCGATGTCCTCCCCAGAGAGGAACTACAGCCAATTAGATAAAGAAGCACTAGCCATTGTGTCAGGGGTTAAAAATTCCATGAATATGTCTTTGGGCGGAATTTTGAAATCGTGACTGACCACAGACCGCTACTAGGATACTGGCTGGCGACCGCCCAACGCCTGTGGCACTTTCGCCACGACTGACCCGATGGACTATATTCTTAGCCGCTTATTCGTACAAGCTGCAGCATCGGCCAGGAAAAGAAGTGGGGCATGCAGGCGCTTTAAGGCGATGCCCACTAACAGGGGCGACCGAAGACCCCACTCCGGGACGCCCATCCTACTTATTGACTCTTTGGACTCTGGCCCAGTCACATCTAAGGAAGTGGCTCGGGCATCATACCGGGACATTGTGTTAAGGACTGTACTCGGTTGGGTACAGAGGGTGGCCGCTGCGCGGGCGAGCAGTTCAAAGAATTTGTTAAAAAGCGAGATGAGCTCTCGGCTCAAGGGGTGCCTGTTATGGGGTGATCGTGTAATAATTCCTGATAAATTAAGGGAAAGGTATTGGACCTCCTCCACGAGGTCACCCAGGGATCGTAAGGATGAAGGGTTAGCTAGAAGCTATGTATGGTGGCCACTCATGGACGCAGAGATTGCTGAGAGGGTAGGAAATGCCAGGCTTGCCAAGAGTCCAGACCTCTACCCCAACGGCCCCAGTCAGAGAATGGGAAAAGCCCCAAGGGCCCTGGTCAAGAATCCACATTGATTTTGCTGGCCCTTTCACGGCCAAACGTTCCTAGTGGTTGTTGATGCATTCTCTAAATGGTTGGAGATCATACTCATGAAATCCACTACGGCCGAAGCAGTAATCGCAGCCCTCGCCACCTATTCGCAACTCACGGGTTGCGGACACTCTGGTGTCCGACAATGAGCCTCAATTCACGGCAGCCCAGTTTGAAGAATACCTGGCAGAGGAGGGCATCCGACATGCCCTCTCTGCGCCTTTCCACCCTGCGTCGAATGGCCTTGCAGAGCGTTCCGTCCGGAGCGCTAAGGAGGCATTGTCCAGGCTCAAGCCAGGTGACTGGCAAACAAAGATAGACTTTTTCCTAGCCGTCCAGCACAGAACCCCAAGCACGGCCACTGGAAAAAGCCCAGCCGAATTACTAATGGGACGGAAACTCCGGTGCCCACTTGACCGTTTGAATCCCCATTACACACCAGAGGGTTACAAGGGGGAACTAGAAAAGACAAGGGAAATGAGCATAGGTGACCGGGTGTGGGCCCGAAACTATGGGGACGGCCCTAGTTGGTTCGCAGGCCAAATAATAAAGATAACCGGGCCAAAATCGTACGTGGTAGAGCTACCAGACAACCGAGTGTGGAGGCGCCACATAGATCAGTTAAGGAAACGAATAACTGATCAAACCGAACCAAATGAAACAAATCATGACCAATACCAATTTGAATTCACAGCTGACAATGACCTGGGGGAGGCGCAAGACTTAACTGAGGTCCCAGAGTTCCAGCGACGCCATCAGGTTCGAGGGAAACAGCTGGGAAAGTTTCAGAAGTAATCCAAGGCCGGATGGCCAAGAAAAAGAGTCAGCCAATAATCCAGAGCCCGTTGGCTCAGAGAGAGAGCTGGGAGGAGAAAACAGCCCCTCCGACCAGCTCAAAACACCACCCAGAACTGAACCGCGCAGGTCAGAAAGAACTAGGAGACGCCCAGGTTATTTGCGTGACTACGTCGAAAAATAACATGTAAATAAATATGTAAATAGAGGCAAAGTGTTTTCTGGGAGGGGAGGAGTGTTATGTATTCATGTTTGTACCTTTAAATATTTGAGCGGGAAATCAGCACGTTGCTGATTGGACGAAGCCTCCAGCAGAACTGTATAAAAGGAGAGGTTTTTCCCCCAGCCGGTTGCTGGGTTCACCCTATATTAAAGAGCTGTTGTCACTACCCTGGTCTCCAGCCTCATTACTTCCCGAACCTAACACAACCTTTTTCTTTTGTCATGTCAATAAAAATTGTTAAAGGAGGAAAGCAATATTTAAAACAGTTTCTGATACACATTTAGCTACAGATTTACATCAGAGATAGAACTGCTCTCATATCGGTTCATTGACGTTTTCATAAATAGATGAAATATGAAATATAACTTCACTCATTTTGTTTTGTGGAATCACCAGCTAGCAGGCCAAAGGCACTTGTGAAAAAATATTTTCCAAAATGTGAGACACTGTTGAGAACAGATAATGTGAAATAAAGTAAAATAGATTAATTTCATTTGCAAACTTGTTTTGCTCCTCTCCATTTCCTTCCCTTTCCAAATTCCGCCCCCATCCCAAATTTGGCTTCTTTATTTATTAAAGTATTTTCACAAAAATTTCTCAGTAAAATCTCCATTTGTTAAGACTGTGCAGGTGCTAAGTTAGTCTCTAAGATTTTTCTAATGAGACTTTCCCATCTTCTTTACACATGTTTCTCAGTATGGATCTTAATTTATCACACAAGATTTGATGTAGCCTCAGCCCCATTTTAGCCATCTGAGGCGATTGTCATAATCAGAAGATCTTGATAAAAAAATCTCAATTTCAATTTAATTGAAGGCTTCTATTATTCATAAAATAAGACCCTGATACTTTAGAGTGAAGAAATATGTCAGCTACCACATTCCAACTTCAGATAATGAAAAATGTGGTGTTTTTTTAAAAAAGACTTTTCCGAAAATTACATTTCATATAATATATTAGCTATTTGTTTAAAAATTGGAAAAAAATGTTAAAAAGAAAAGAATGAACCATTTGCACTAGCCCTAAAGTAAGCAATAAATAACAGGATTTGTGTACTCAAAAATGAAATGGAAAAGACAGGAAAGGAAAAGTTCACCAAATGAGTAATCAGTAAACTTGGAGATAGAAGCAACGTATTAATATTTTATATATTAATCTGTCCATATTTAGATTGGTGATTGATGTTAGGAAATCAAAAGACCTACTAAATGAATTCAAAATGGCTTTCAGTTGTGACTGCGGAAGTGGTCAGATAATATGGCAGCCTCAGTGATATTTCCTTCAACAATTGTCTTCTCATTTCAGAACTTTACCTTCTTTCATTCCTTCAGCTGCATGACTCATTCCATCCATCATCCTTTAGGCTTCTGTTACTTTAGAAGACTTTATAACCAAAAAAAAAAAGAGATAGTCTCAATTTGAAGAATAGAAGATGAAGTTTATGGGTTTCATGATTGCCTTGGTTTATTTCACCCTTTGCAAACTTATTAAGATCCAAGTGTGTACCAGATCCAAGATCCAGCTACCTCCAGCCTACAATATTTTGGATCATGCTACATGGTAATGATAGAAGTCATGGTTCAGTCCAGTTGCAGTGAGCTAGGTTGAAGAAGACATATTAGTCTTCTAATAAATGATGGTGCAAATGCATTACATTTGGTGTGTATGGAAATAGAAGTCCTTGCGAAGAATGAAAGTTAGCTAGTGTAATGGATACCTTCTATCTTCACCTTTTTTATTTGCTCCAGTAGTGTTACTGGCATATGTAATTCCCATTTTACAGAAAAGCCTTATAAAATACCCTTGTCCAATTCTCAAGGCCAGTTTTTGAGTGATGCTCCCACCTTCCTTTGGACTGCATGGGGCATATTTGGCAAGAGGGTAGCTGCTATTCCTCAATATGAGGTGTTATTTTTTTCACAACTCAAAGTGATACATATTTGCGCTGTCAGGTATCATAAATCTATGATATATGAAATTTTCAGTGAGAAACTTTCAGTACTTCTTGAGGATAGTAAAATATATCAACCGAAAGAGCAAAATGATATTTATTTCAGTATGTGTTTATCAACATGGAAAAGGATTTTTTTTGGGTAGTTTTCCATTGTTAAGTGATTGAAATTATGAGAAGAGTTCTAGAAACTGAAATGGTAGTTTTCTGCAGCTTATTTAGTAAAGGATATTCATAAGAAGCATCAACAGCTGAAAACTTATTATTTTTCCTGTAAAAATCAAGTTGCCACTAAGGCCAGCTCATAGATTATTCAGTAGGATATATCTTGTGCAACTGGTTGACACATCATTCTCAAGGACAATTGAGTTGCACTATCCCAAAACAGGATTAAGAAATGAATATGATCCAGTAAAAGTAGAGCAAGCCAAGTGGGATTACATAAAAGGCAAGTAATATAATAAGGTGTGGTGAGGGATATTGTTCTGATATCATCCCACCTGCAGGGTTACAGCCTGATCCTGAAAAACATATAATAGCTCCCTTCCCACTTCTACCCAAACTGAAAAACAGTGGCAATTATGTGTAAGCATTTCAAGGTTAGTGAAGTGCTTCTTAAATACATGCCTGTGAACTGTTCTATTCTAAGGTCAATGATACACAATTCAAAGCAATCATATGTGAACATGAAATGTTAACTCCAATGTATGTTATGGATTCTGAAATTGTTGGGAAAAGAGAAGGCTAACTGATAAGAACATGTAACATGTGATGATAAATGTAAAAATTATAATTAGGATTGAATTATATTTCATAGAATTTAATGGATCACATGAAAATATGGATTGCTTCCATGCCAAGAAGAATTGTGTTTGAGATAAGAGAAGGTTATAGAAAATAATTGGTCTATAGCAGTGGTGGTGAACATTTTTGGTGCCAAGTGTCCAAAGCAAGAGTGTGCATGTGCAAACCCCCAAAATGAAATACAAGCATCCCCTGCACATGTGCTCCCCCACACCCCCCCTGTGTGTGTTTGTGCCTCCCCCGCATGCGCCCTCCCCCCGCGCATGCGCGGCAGAGACCCAAAGACCAGCTGGCTGGTGGAGCTGGGCTGAGGTGACAGCTGTCATACCCACAGAGAGGGCTTTGTGTGTCACCTGTGGCACGTGTGCCAGAGGTTCACCATCACGGGTCTATAGCATTTTTACTGGGAAGACACTTTACATATGGAAGAAGTTTCCATTCTAACCCTCCATCTTTCAGGTTGAATATTTACAGGAAATCCTAGAAAATAAATTATTTATCCACAATCCTTATATTACAATATAGAAACTTCGGACATTTTGCATTGCTGACATACGTTGCCATGTCCTTAATACAATATATGTGATTGTTTTATGATATATGAGCCTTATGATTGTTTTCCTTATTCACAGCAGTATGCTTGTGCTTTCCCTGCCAGGATTTTTATATACTTATTTATTTGACATACCTGGTTATGTGTTAAGGCATCAAACAGGGAATTTGGTAGAACGTAGCCTAGGTGAACCTATGGCCCTGGAAAGAAAAGTGCAAAATGGAGTGAAGAAAGTTTTGATATCGATTATGTCTCTTTTCTGGTCCTTTCATGTCTTTTTCCTGGTTTGCCTGGACGTTTCGTCCTCTTTTGTTGCCTGTTTGAGGAAGTCACAGTTCAGGCAGCTGTTGCTGTGGTGATATTACATCCAATTAATCCAGACAACTTTCACCAGGGACCTTTTGGTCAATGTTAAGTCAAAGCAAAGGAGATGAGGAGGTGCTTTTGGAATGAGCAGACGCTCAACACTAATTTATAGTAATTTAATTTAAATTAGTTTAAATATTAGTGGTAAATACTAGAGGAAAGCTTAAATAAGAAGATTCAACATATTACTTTGCTTCCAGTGGTGTGTTCAAAATATTTGTCCATCAAGCTCCAGCTTGTAATATGTGCCCTTTACATAGCAGTAAATCATCTTAATTTGAAAAAAAAAACACATTAGCTGTCTACTACACCATCTTAGTCTTGTTCTATCCTCCTTTTCCTGCAGCAACTGAAAACACAACTACTCTCTCTATAAATCATTTTCTAAGAGTCATCTTAAAAGAATAAAAACTGGCTTTTCAGTTCCTTGCTTCTGACAATCTGTAGCTGTCCATTTAAATAGCAAGCATATGGCTGATGCTGGAACAACCAGCCATCATTTCTATCTCTTCAGTTAGAGCTGTGTTTTGATTATACTTTATCTCTTTTGTGTGTAGTTTTGACCTTCACTTCTTCCTTTCTTTCCAAATGCTATCAGCTTGTTTGATGTGTACTGATGTTACCCATGCTGTGAATATCACATAAGTACCTCCAATTGCTAGATGTGTATTGAAAAAGGAAATGAAATCACAGCCACTTTTCTGTTCTTTAACACTCTGTGGACTGGCAGCAATTGTTTCTCAAGATGATGACTTAGCTTCACCCAGGACTGTCAATGCACACTTTATAAGGAAGTCTTTATAAGGTAAGTGTTGGTATTTGCTGCGCTTTGTAAAAGGTTTTACTACATTGTCAGCCTTTTCAACTATTCATACTGAAACGTCTGCATTTCTGCCTGTAACTTTACATGATTTAGAAAGGCAGCTAATCACTGCAACTGCTGAAGTACCAAGGGGAAATGTGTGTCAGAAATATCCCATGTTTACACGTCAAGAATTTGTAATCCACTTATGATTCATTAAAATGTGGCCAACTGTATTTGCCATTTCCATTTTTTCCTGCAGGGCTTAACACTGCAAGAAGCACTGTTCAGTGGACAAAAGACCAGATCCTTATTTCAAGTAAACGTTAAGTACACATCTAAGGCCTGCTCGGTATATGTCTAAATGTAGCAAATACATTTGCCAGCAAAGATATAAGATATAAGACCAATCATGGGCTCTGTATCAGGCGGGCTATGAGTTATAATCTCATTGTCTTCTGCATCATGTAACACTTATTCTTCCAAGAAAATCAGATCTTTTTCTTCATAATTTGTGAAATATTCAATTTTCACAAAAACGGAGGATTATTTTAAAGGCAAAACTGCTGCTCTGCTGCAGGGCTTTTGATCTGGGGAGTAATGTACAATAATCCTCCTTGTCCACCAGGATCATTTCAGCTTCTATATGAAACCATGGAGAGATTGGTTTAGAACAGTGTTTTTCAAACTCGGCAACTATAAGATGATGAACTTCAGCCCTTGGAATTCCTCAGCCAGTTGAAGTCCAAATATGTCTTAAAGCTGCTGAGATTGAGAAACATGGTTTAGAATGTTAAGGTATTCGGCAGAATTGTGTGTGGCCTTAAAACTCAGGAGTGATGGTTTGCGTATATTTCTGGAATCTGAACTGCTCAATGTTTGGGTGGCTGGCATCATCTATGCTGAAGAAGGAATCTGGTTGATTTAGCAGAAGCACCTCTTTACAGAGAGAATAGTTTTATTCTCATTCTCATTATTCTCATTCAGTACTGACTAGTCTGGCTAGGTGGCTCAGTGGCTAAGACACTGAGCTTGTCAATCAGAAAGGGGTTGGCAGTTCGGCAGTTCAAATCCCTAGTACAGGTCTCTTGCGTGAGCAGGGGGTTGGACTAGACGACCTCCAAGGTCTGTTCCAACTCTGTTACAGATTAAACAGTGCTGTTGATTATTATTAGTCCTATGCTGAGCTGGCTAGCACAATATTTTTTTTTTGTTCTTTGAAGACTTTTTCCACCTGTTTAGAAAGTAGAGACAGCTGCTCAAACCTCCTTCATTCTATGCCTCCTTTCTGGAGAAGAAGAGGACTAGTATGTCTCTGGTTGCTGAATTCCATGATTTTTCACCCCAAAAGAATGTCCTTTCATGCCACGGTGAGCAACAGTCCTGAAAAGCCTGCTCTACTGACCATAGCTATGCTCAACACAAACAGAAAGTTGATTCCAAAGGAGAAAATTACAGCAAATGGTTTATATGTTGCTACCCTCTGATTACTATGATCATTTCAATGTGTGCTCTGGGTGAAGTTTGTTAGTTGTTTGGATTTCTGAACTAAAAAGCAGGTCATAAATTTAAAGAAGAAATAAACGATGAGAATTAGAATTTGCTTTTGCTCCACTGAAAGTTGATCCAACACTGGAGAACTTGCATTTGACATTATCCAAGTCTCAGGCAACGGTGACATCATAATTTTCTGTTCTCCAGCAGTAGTAGACCATAAAATGGTCTGATGCATATGCATAATAAGAGCTTGACTACTTATTCTATTACACTTATGTAACGAGATTTTTTTAAAGTCACAATTCCATACTTTTAGTTACTGAATTGCTTGCATTAATGTCATATTCCTATTGGAACCAGGCAGTGGTGGGATTCAGCCAGTTCGCACCACTTCGGGAGAACCGGTTGTTAAGTTTCTGAGCAGTTTGGCAAACTGATTGTTGGAATAAATCATTAGAGCAGAGAACCGGTTGTTAAATTACTTGAATCCCACCACTGGAACCAGGCCACCAGGGTTGTCGTGTTTGAACAGAGTTGGCCATGTACTTCATAACCATGTAATCAGCTGTGGATGTATACCTTGTATTAAAATAATCCAGATGTCTGTCTGTAGATAGTGAGGTTCATATAAAAGAGAAATAGCCTTGCCCATGATATTCTGGTCTGATGAGTTTTTCTATATATAGGTTCAGAAAGGATTTATGAAGGAGTGACAAACCTGCCCTGCCAAGTGACCCAAAAAGACAACCACTCCTTGCACAGTTCAGCATAATTAACTGCAGTTGAGCAAACAAGGAAAGGAAATGCACAATGGGTGGAACAGTATCAGAGATTCCTTAAAATGTGGCTTTGTTGGTGGAGTGGTGGGTTTTTTTTTGGTACCGTAATTGTTATAGCAATTTCTATTAGTTATGCTGAATCACATTTCCAGTAGGAAGGCAAGTGAATAAATGCAAAATTAATCAAACTCTCAGACACTTGCAGGTAGATCAATCCAGAATACACATACGTGGTCAAGAGGCCCTTATTTTGTTTTTCCCGGTTCTACTGCTTTATTCAATTTCCTCTCTATTGTAGGAAAGGTCACCCCAGAATAATTATATTAAATATTCACCCAAATGATCTGTGGTACTGTTTCTTCTTAAAAATTTCTGATGAAAGAAAAAGGGTGCATGAAAATGAACAGCTGAAGTAACCCTATCTTTTTGACACAGGTCATGGTTTCCTTAACCTGGTACACCCCACAGGTTATGCTGAATGGACTGCTGGGAAATAAATGTAGTCGTCTTTCCTTTCACAGTACGGATAAACTCATCTAGAACAGGGGTCTCCAACAGGGGTGAAATGCTCTTGGTTCGGACTGGATCGGCTGATCTGGTAGTGAAGGCAGCGGGTGGTTCGGAGAACCGGTAGCAAAAATCCCTGCCCCCCCTGCCCATGCCCAACTGAGCCGCGCGATTGTCAGAGCCCTTTTTTTTACTTTTAAAAGCATTTTTTACAACCTATTCGGCCGAAGAGGTTGTAAAAAATGCTTTTAAAAGGTTAAAAAAAGGCTCTGACAATCACAGCTGAATCGCACAATCATCAGAACCTCTTTTTTTACTTTTAAAAGCATTTTTTTTACAACCTATTCGGCTGAAAGGGTTGTAAAAAATGCTTTTAAAAGTAAAAAAAAATCATGTGCCACAGCTGATCAATCCCCCCCTCCATGCGCGCTGTTATACTTACCCCATGCCTCCTTTTGGTCTGCACTGCACATGCGCACACCTCGCATTTGGTGCATGGTGCGCACTGTGCATGCACATGCAGTGCGCATGCACAGCCAGCAAACCGGTAGTAAACCGATTCAGATTTCACCACTGGTCTCCAACCTTGGCAACTTTGAGCCTGGAGGACCTCAACTCCCAGACTTCAACTCCCCAGCTTTGCTGGCGGGGGAAATCTGGGAGCTGAAGTCTACCAGGCTTAAAGTTGCCGAGGTTGGAGACCTCTGATCTAGAAGATACCAGGTTGCAAAAAGCTAATCTCGAATTAATTCTCTTTGCTGGCTGAGGGATTCTGGGAATTGAAGTCCACAAGTCGTAAAGTTGTCAAGGTTGGAGACCCCTGCTCTATGCTTTGGCTCTTCTAAGTTACGAGTCATACTTAGTATAACTATGCTTACTATTTTTTCCCCCCCTTTCTCGCAAACTAGAATTAATTTGCTTGATAGTGTTGCACTGAATTAGCTAGACCAACGTAATTTTCAAAGTAGGCAAATAACAATCCAATGTCCCTTACCTGATTATTTTAGCCCAAGCTTTTCATGCCCTAATGGGTAGGAAAGCAAGCATAAAATAGCAGGATGTTTAATTGCTTCACTCAGAAGCAGCTGCATCTAATTTACTCACAGAACTAAGTGCCTCTGCTGTTAAGAAATGGATGTTTTTATTCCTGGGTGATTATAAATGAGGAACTTTGGGAGAACATGGAACTCGGTTTCATCCAGGATAGAATAGAATAGAATAGAATAGAATTTTATTGGCCAGGTGTGATTGGACACACAAGGAATTTGTCTTGGTGCATATGCTCTCAGTGTACATAAAAGAAAAGATACGTTCATCAAGGTACAACATTTACAACACAATTGATGATCAATATATCAATATAAATCATAAGGATTGCCAGCAACAAGTTATAGTCATACAGTCATAAGTGGAAAGAGATTGGTGATGGGAACTATGAAACAATTAATAGTAGTGCAGATTCAGTAAATAGTCTGACAGTGTTGAGGGAATTATTTGTTTAGCAGAGTGATGGCCTTCGGGAAAAAACTGTTCTTGTGTCTAGTTGTTCTGGTGTGCAGTGCTCTATAGCGTCGTTTTGAGGGTAGGAGTTGAAACAGTTTATGTCCAGGATGCGAGGGATCTGCAAATATTTTCACGGCCCTCTTCTTGATTCGTGCAGTATACAGGTCCTCAATGGAAGGCAAGTTGGTAGCAATTATTTTTTCTGCAGTTCTAATTATCCTCTGAAGTCTGTGTTTTTCTTGTTGGGTTGCAGAACCGAACCAGACAGTTATAGAGGTGCAAATGACAGACTCAATAATTCCTCTGTAGAATTGGATCAGCAGCTCCTTGGGCAGTTTGAGCTTACTGAGTTGGCGCAGAAAGAACATTCTTTGTTGTCCTTTTTTAATGATGTTTTTGATGTTAGCTGTCCATTTGAGATCTTGCGATATGATAGAACCCAGAAATTTGAAGGTTTCTACTGTTGATACTGTGTTGTCAAGTATTGTGAGAGGTGGAAGTATGGAAGGCTTTTTCCTAAAGTCTACCACCATTTCTACGGTTTTGATGTGTTCAGTTCCAGATTGTTTTGGTTGCACCACAAGGCTAGTCGTTCGACCTCTCGTCTATATGCGGATTCGTCATTGTCTCGAATGAGACCAATCACTGTTGTGTCATCTGCAAACTTCAGTAGCTTAACAAATGGATCATTGGAGATGCAGTCATTGGTATACAGAGAGAAGAGAAGTGGGGAGAGCACACAGCCTTGGGGGCCCCCTGTGCTAATTGTACAGGTATTTGATGTGATCTTGCTTAGCTTCACCTGCTGCTTCCTGTTTGTTAGGAAGCTTGTGATCCACTTACAAGTCTGTTCCGGTACCTGTAGCTGGTTTAGCTTAGTTAGAAGAATGTCTGGAATGATGGTATTGAATGCTGAACTAAAGTCTACAAAAAGGACCCTTGCATAGGTCTTTGGAGACTCAAGATGTTGTAGGATGTAGTGCAGAGCCATATTAACAGCATCATCTGTTGATCTATTTGCTCGGTATGCAAATTGCAAGGGGTCTAAGAGCGGATTCGTGATGGTTTTCAGGTAGGAAAGCACTAGCCTTTCAAAGGTTTTCATGACTACAGATGTTAGAGCAACTGGTCTGTAGTCATTCAGTTCCTTGATGGTGGGCTTCTTCGGCACTGGGATGATGGTAGAGCGTTTGAAGCGTTTGAAGGATGAGAAGAAGACAAAAGCCCCTATGCCTTTTTGATATTTGTCAATAGGTAAAGTCCATCTTTCAATAGCTGGCAACATAAATGAAGAACATTGGAAAGATAAAGCTTCCTTCTGTCATCTTGTGCTTTCCAGGTGGAAGGGGACTATCATTCTCAGAATACCCAAAATATTTGGAGGCACCAGGTGAAAAAGGCTAGTTTATGAGCGACAATGAAGGCAAATTCATTTGATGTGGGTTGCGTTTATTACCAGCCAAAAGTGCTTCATTCCTGTTATTTTTCTTGCAGCTACGATGCTGGTCAGAACAAGAAAATACTTGAACCCATTACAAAATTACTTATAATTTGTTAGAATGTGAAAATTACCATAATGGGATAATATGAAAAAGACAATAATTAAAAGATAAAATCAAAGCAATGTTTGTCTAAGTAATATTTATTTTAAATGTCTGTACTTAATGGATGTAATTATTTTAAAAGTAATCCTGAGTAGATCTGTAAAATCAGCTATAAGTTCCTTCTAGGTCAGTCTCCTGAGACTTCGGCTACTGGATCATTCATTCTTATACAGTAGGCTGTTTGAAGGACAGTAGCATCTTTGGCATTCTTTCTGAGCTGGTTTCCACCCAAATACACTTGAGCGTGGCCATGGCTTGCTCAGCATTATAACAGATATCAGATCAAATGTTTTTGTTTCTGTAGGACACATGACTTAATTTGTAGTAGTTTTAAAAATCTGGGCCCATTTATTTTTTGTGGTGTAGTGCAGGGGTGTCGGACTTGTGGCCTTTGGGCCAGATGCGTCATGTGCTGTCCCTGCCCTCGCCCGGTTTAGCGAAGGGAAAAAAAAAAATACCAATATGTCACGTGATGCCGCCGTGATGATGTGAGTTTGACACCCTTGGTGTAGTGTAATATAGTGGTAAAAGTAAAATTTAGTGGTAAAAGAAAACACAGCCATCAAAGCTGACATCAGCCAAAGCATAGAAAAATTCAAAGAAGCAGTGCAAGTTTGGAAGATTTTACCAACTGTTCAGAACAGTTATAAATGGTTGTGACAGAATCCTGACCACAAATAAATAGATAAATACAATAAATGTTTTTTTTTTTTTATTCAAAAAGTTTTACAAAATTTTTTCCCCCTTTCCCCCCCTCCTCTCCCCTCCCTTCACAACCCCCCTCCCCCCCCGACTTCCCGGAATGGGCACAAGGTATAGTTAAAAATAAAACAAACATATGCTAAAAAATTTTCATGCCAACTTAATTATACCCCTACAATCATCAATTCCTAACTTCCCCCAAAAACAATCAAGAATAATACATCATAATCATTCAAAAACAGTCTGATAACTCTTAGTCTGATATCTACGTTGAATATAGTCAATCCATTTTTTCCATTCCTTTAAGTATCTTTCTTGCGTATTGTCTTTCAAAAAGGCTGATATCTTCGCCATCTCAGCCAAATTGGCAACCTTCAATATCCATTCTTCTATTGTAGGTACTTCTTTTTTCTTCCAGTATTGTCCTATTAGTAATCTTGCATAAATGTTGTAAGTTAAAACTAGAGCCTACAAAACATTTGCTAGACCAATTCTCGAATACAGCTCTTCTGTTTGGAACCCACACTGCATATCAAACATAAATACAATTGAGAGAGTCCAGAAATATTTCACAAGAAGATTCCTCCATTCCTCTACCCACAATAAAATACCTTATGCCACCAGACTTCAAATTTTGGGCTTAGATAATTTAGAACTACACCGACTTCAGTCTGACCTAAGCGTAGTACATAAAATTATCTTCCACAATGTCCTACCTATCAATGACTACTTCAGCTTCAACCACAACAATACACGAGCAAATAATAGATACAAACTCAAAGTAAACCTCTCCAAACTTGATTGCAGAAAATATGGCTTCAGCAACAGAGTGGTCAATGCCTGGAATGCAGTACCTGACTTTGTGGTTTCTTCCCCAAACCCCAAAAATTTAACTTTAAACTGTTTACTGTTGACCTCACCCCATTCCTAAGAGGTCTGTAAGGGGCGTGCATAAGTGCACCAGCGTGCCTACCATCCCTGTCCTAATATTCCTTTTTACTCTTACTGTTTTCATGTATTCAGATTATGTTTATACTTTTACCTGTTATCTTATATATGCTTGACAAATAAATAAATAAATAAAATAAAAATAAACACTGTATTTTGTTTGCCTGGTCCCAATACCTAGAATGAGCTGTAGGTGGTGCCCTAGCCACCCATACTTACAGAGGAGATCCAGAAGGATTAGGAAAATGCATTCTGCAGCAACTCAGAATGAAAATGTTTATCAAATTGATATTTAGAGTCATAGCATAAACTTAAATTTTAGCTGGTAAAATAATGACAGAAGACCCACTGGCGATGAGATGGAGGATTTTTTTCTATAAAAGTGTATTATCACATATATACATAAACATACATACCAAGAGTTACATATATTTAGAACTAGAACATAGAATAACAAGGCTTGAAGGGATCTTGCAGTCTTCTAGTCCAACTAGAATGTATAGGATACCCAAATAGAATGTATAGGGTACCCTATAGGATACCCTATACATTCTGAACAAATGGCTATCCTATCTTTTCTTGAAAACCTCCATTGGTGGAGCACCAACAACTTTTGGAGGCAAGATGTTCTCACCCCAGTCCTTTTCATTAGTCACTAGCCATACCTAGCACCTGCAATCATTTATTTTATTTATTTTATTTTGTCACAACAATATATGTAGGTATCATACAAAAAGATTATATAGTATATAAACACATATAGGAGTAAATATAGGAGGTATAAGCATATATATATATATAGGAAGAAGAAAAGAAAAAAAAACAATAGGACAGGAACGATAGGCACGTTTGTGCGCTTATGCACGCCCCTTATGGTCCTCTTAGGAATGGGGTGAGGTCAATAGTAGAAAGTTTTTGGTTAAAGCTTTTAGGATTATGAGAAGAGACCACAGAGTCAGGTAAAGTATTCCAAGCACTGATGATTCTGTTACAGAAGTCATATTTTCTGCAATCTAGATTGAAGCGGTTGACATTAAGTTTAAATCTATTAGTTGCTCTAGTATTATTGCAATTAAAGCTGAAGTAGTCTTTGACAGGAAGGACATTACAATAGATGATTCTGTGAGTTAAACTTAGGTCTTGTCGAAGGCGACGGAGTTCCAAGTTTTCTAAGCCTAGGATTTCAAGTCTGGTGGGATAAGGTATTTTAGTGTTTTCAGAGGAATGGAAAACTCTTCTTGTAAAATATTTCTGGACTCGCTCAATTGTATTGATGTCAGAGATGTGGTGAGGGTTCCAAACAGGCGAGCTGTATTCTAGAATTGGTCTAGCAAATGTTTTATATGCTCTGGTTAGTAGTGTGGTGTTTTTGGAAAAGAAGCTATGCAAGATTAGGTTTACAACTCATTCATTGTATAGTTTAGCTTCTGGTCCCCTAATCATCTTTGTTGTTCTTCTCTTCACAGTTTCTAGAATATCACCATCTTTTCGGTACTGTGGTGACCAGAGATGGATGCAGTATTCCAACGGTATAAAGTGCTGTTAACACTTCACAAGATCTTGATAACATCTCTCTGTTGATGCAGCCTAGGATTACACTGGCTTTTTTGGCAGCTGCAGCACCCTGCTGGTGCATACCTAAGTGTTTGTCCACTCAAGGGCACCCTTTCATACTTACTGTTGGTGAGCCAGTTACCACCTATTTGGTACCTGTGCATTTGGTTTTTCTTGCTTAAATGTAATATGTTATTTCTTTTCTAGACCTTGGAA
Organism: Ahaetulla prasina; assembly: GCF_028640845.1. Lineage (NCBI taxonomy): Eukaryota > Metazoa > Chordata > Lepidosauria > Squamata > Colubridae > Ahaetulla > Ahaetulla prasina. The sequence continues at coordinate 106,218,379 of NC_080540.1, forward strand.
ATGTAAAAGTGCAATGTAGAGAAAATGCTCACTTCTTGGTTTTGGAAGCTATATTAGTTAGTACATATACTACATATGAATTGATCTTTCTGTTGCAGCATTGTATGAATGTATGTACATATGTATGTATGTATGCGGGGGGAGGTGGGGAGAGAATAGCCTAGTAAATTGATTGACTCACTTTTAATGGTAATTGATTCATACTGGAAATTTTCAGTTTCAAATACTAGACAGCAATAAAGATTATTCGTTATTAATCCATACTTGTGCACTAGTAAGCACAAAACTAAGAGTCCTTTCCTATCAAAGCATGAAAATATTCAGAATGTATCTGTTATCTAATCTAGTGAATCTTTAACTGGCTGATGAAGTAATACTTTTACAATATCAATGATAAAAAAGCTTTTCTTGACTTAGAACATGCAGTAAATTCAATTGCATTTTATATAGAGATATCTAAGAAAAAGAAATGAAATAAGTGTGTGTTTTGCATATAGGTTTACAGATGTATTTGACAACATATGGCAAGATAGGATTCATAAAGATTAAGCTCTTTGTCTTCTTGGATAATATGCTTGCAAACTCCTCCGTTGACAATCGCATATTGTCCCCATGTAGTTGGTAGTAAGTGCAATTGACTTAGTGGCACTTCTCTGTATTGTATTCTTAATTGACTAGTTATAAAAATAAACTGAAAATGAAGTGATCAAACAACTAAATACACACAGTGGCTGCATTCATGCTTTTTTTAAATTGCATTATTGCTTTTTTTAAAGCTATAGTGTCTTAAAGAAATTACAATTTTCTATGTTTGCATATTGTGCTAAGACAAAACCCTGCTTCTTGTAGGAGATGACCAGGCTGAGCCTGAGGGACAGTGGTGGGATTCAGCCGGTTCTCTCCAGTTCGCATGAACCTGTAGCGGTGACTGCGGGAGGCTCCGCCCAGACGTAATGCGTGACTACTGTGCATGCACAGAGGTGGTGTGTGAGCTCACATTTGCAAACCTGTAGGGAAGGTATGTGAATCCCACCTTTGCCGAGGGAGGAAGTCATACATATAAGTCATGAGCCCTGCACGCCCATAGGAGATTTAAGTCTAGTCCATCTTGAATGTCTTTTATTTCCACTCATTTCCCTTGACCGTTAGTAGGTCAGATTCTTGTGGAGAGCCTAAGCTTGCCATAAATCTCTATACTCATTTGATCTCCTGATTTCCTTGGTGCATGACACTTCTACCTTCAAGCAAGGCGAATCGGGGAATTCTAAGAATTGAAGTCCACACAAATTAAAATTGCCATTTGGTTTAGACCAGGGGTGTCAAACTTGATCACATCACGGATTGGATTGTGATGTGTTGTGATGTTTTTTGCCTTTGCAGAGCTGGAATGGGTGTGGCCTGTGTAGGCTGTATCCAGCCCACAGGTTGCCAGTTTGAGAGGCCTGGTATAGATGCTTTCATCCCTTTTGTGATGTAGATTGAATTAATGGTTGAACACCAGTGTAGGACTAAGCAGAGTTTTTCTCACCTCCATGCCAACATTTCTTACACATATAGGCCATAGACTCTGGTTGCCCATTAGGTGTCTTGCACTGCTCTATTTGGGAACTTCCCAATTGTGCAAGATGCACCTTATATTGTAATGGAGTATGGAACAATAATCAGCATCTTCCTCATTCAAGAAAGTCCCTTTGGCACAATGCCTTGACAGATAGGTATGTTGCATGTGAAGGTTACAGCATGCAACCCCGTGGACAACATTCCTCCAGACCTTTTGGTCCTCTACCATCCTCTGGAGTCCATTTAAACTCATGCCTATTGCTTCAGTGACTCCATCCAGCCACCTCATTTTCTGTCGTCCCCTTCTACTTTTGCCCTCAATCTTTCCCAGCATTAGGCTCTTCTCCAGTGAGTCCTTGCTTCTCATTAGCTGACCAAAGACCAACTGTTAATCCTTCCTTTTTCTGATCATTCAAAAGAGGATGGCACATCTCAACTGGCACAAATGAGAAGAGCAGTGCTTTATTGTTTGGAAGTATGGTTTAATCTACCTAGGATAAGTGAAGGATGACAACAGAGGAATGATATAACAAGGGGCCTTGAATCGTAGAAGGGCGATGCTTGGTACAGCTGGTCTACTGGACAAGATAATGTGTGTGCTTGGATAGGTAGGTGTTCGATGTAGCAGAAGCCAGCCACTGCTTCATTCAGAACTACCCTGTTTAACTATGGTATGTCTCAATTTTTGGGAGGCCATCTACTTTTCATTTTGTCTGATGTCACATCTTGGTTTTAAACCAGGAATTCCTAATCTAATAGATATAAGGTAAACTGTTGCCCTCTCAGATGGGACTTCTATTGCCATGCCTGGCTCCTTGTATCTATGATTAGATCTTAGTCCTGTGATTATATCTTGTGAATTGCAACTATGTTCACCGACCCATTTTTAGCTACCAAACATTTGGAAGCCACAGGCTAACCACATATGGGGATCCTGACTGGGAAAAGAGAAATGAGAAACAAGAGGACCTTCCAGGTGGTGCTAATGTCAACAGAGCTCAGCAGAACTATATTCCATCCAGAATGATTTGGTACATTTGAAAGAGTTTCCAGTCACCTGTTCTATAGTGAGCTAAAAATAAGTTTTCTCTGAATATCACCACACTAAGAATACCAACCTCTCCAGAGCTGCCAGAGGATTGGCAGCAATGTCGAAACTCTTTACCTACAACCTTTTGCTGTTCAATGATAGTATAAAGCAACACTGATTTGTTTCCAGTGACCTGCAGATTATAGATAGTAGGCAGAACCAGAAAACAGTATAATATTTATATCTGTAATTATGTTGATTTATTCAGTACTGGGTTATGCTTTCATTGCTTTTGTAGACTGCATTGAGAAATTTTATAGTATCTTTCAGTTATTAAAGTGGTTGTGCAATTCATGCTGGTTGGTTTTAGCAAAAAATACATTTTCTCAGCATGCAAGGTGGAATATATTGTCCCAAAAAACTGCCCCAAAACCCTAAAAAAGGAAACTTTCCCCAAGGGGCCGGAATATTGTACTGATGTTATACAATATCAAATAAACACAGAACAATCAAATGACTGCAGCTGATTAAAAAAATGACAAGAAAGGAAAAGAAGACAATGAGGAAGAAGTAAGGACAGAATAGATTTTATTTTATTTTATTTGCATTTTTTAATTTTGTGTTAGATTTAAAAGCTGCCTGATTACAGAGCAACTCTGAATGACTTATACTTTAAAAAAGTAAAAACAAAAAAGGGCAGGGAAGACTATATATGTTCAGTGAAAACACACTAAATATACAACCTTTGCTCTATCAACTCTCCACTTCATAGCTTCTAGAGGCTGGGGGGTGGCTTACCAAAAAACCATAAAGGTAATCCTCGACTTGCGACCATAATTGAGTCTTACACATAACCAGGCCTGCTTTGGCAAGCTTTTCTGCAACAATGGGTAGGTGAACATGGCGGCCATTGAGTGAATGCTGTGGTTGCTAAGCAAACCCATTGTTCTCTATGTACCAATTTTGCAGGAAACTGGAAGTAAACACTCGTTTCCAGCAAAAAAAAATGTCAATCACAGTCAGGTGACAGCACAGCACTGCAAATGGCCATAAATGTAGGCCAGTTGCTATGTGCCCAAAATGCAGTTATGTAACCATGGGGAGAGAGCAACATTGGTACTTTGCAACTGGGTTGTAAGTCCCTTTTGGGGGGGTGGGGATTTCCATCATAACTTAGAAATGGTCACCAAGCTACCCATCATGAGTCAAGAAGTATCTATATCAGAGCAAGGCCTCTACCAAATGTGTTACAACACTACCTATAGTGTTACAAGCACTCCATCAGTCCCTGTAGTGTCTCTTCAATATAGGATAAGCTTCCAAGAGTTCAGGTTGACTTCAGGACCAACTTTCTCCTACCAGCTTGGCTGACATCCTTGACTTGGCTGATTTCATTTGTGCTGTTGATGCCTTCCTATACGTTCCACCAAAACTGCTGGTACCAACCTCAATTTTCCATGGTCAACTCACAGCCCACTGCTATTATCTTCTGTTTCAGCTTTTGTTCCAGCTTTGTAGTCTTGGATTCCATCTCCACCCTTCACCACGGTTGCCAAGTCTTCAGGGGCTTCTCAGGATCCATGGTGTCAGTAAGGGCCATACCAGCCCTCCTGGCACTATCTTTGCTGAGCAAATGCTAACTGACCCCTGGTTCATTCAACTGTTGTGGTCCGCCAGCAGCCTGCGGAGCTGGCAACGGAGTCAGACAGCAATGTGGCTGAGGAAGAACATGGGCCAGTCCTGGAGACTGGGGAAGGCCCAGATGAGGGCTCTGCATCGGAGGCAGAGGTAAGCCAGGCCCATCGGGGAGTGATGTGTGGACTTCAGAGCCTTCAGAGGCTGACAGTAGTGAGGCAGAGGAACAGGAGGAGCCTATTCCTAATGCACGTATGAGAAGAGCTGCCAGAAGGCAAGAAAAGCTAAAGCAAAGGGGATGACTCAGGAGTAGGGCCAAGACATGATTGGCCCCTCCCATAAGGCTTAAAAGACCAGCAATGGCATTTGGGCTCTTTGCTGGAAAACAATGTTGATAGTTTTTGTCTTATTGCATTTGTTTCATATTGGCATCTTCTGAACTTTTGCCAAGAAAGGCCTTTGGCAGTTTGCCTAATTGGACCAAGATTGGTGATAGGACTGAGGAATTTGTGTTGGGAGGAATTTGCTTTAATTTAGTTGGACTACGCTAAGAATTAGTTAATTCTCAGCTGTTCTAATAAAGTTTGTTTGTTTTTACAGTGACTGAATTTCCTACTACCTACTTGGGCCTGGGTCACAACATCAATACACATATTCTCTGCTGGTTGGAGATTGCTTTATTAAAAAATATAATCTTGCGGTTGATCCTGTTATGTTAATCTACTATCCAGAATCCTAGAAAAATATGTCCTATTCAATCTTACATGTCTCAGCGGGTACTTTGTGAAGCTGAACTATCAGTTCTTCCTTGCTACAAGGCTTCCATGGATCTACAGAAGAACATAGGAGTGAGAGAACAAACTGTTCCCTATGGCTCTGATTATTGTAGTATTGGAGCTATAATGGAACTGAAAGGAGAAAAAAGGGGAAAAACATAGAAACACTGCATTATTTTCAAAAATAGGAAGGACCGAAGGTACCAATGTATACAAACAACTGGGAAAAAGGAGGAAAGGCCCAGAGACTAATGACAAGTGAAAAATCCCTAAAATCAGGGATCTCCAAACTTGTCAACTTTAAGACTTGTGGTCTTCAGTTCCCAGAATTCCTCAGCCAACCATGTTTGGAGACTTCTGCCTAAAAGGAAAAGTCAAGCTCTGGTAGATTTGTCCATACAGGAGTGATCAGTGAGGTTTGCCTTACCTGCTGGTGTTTTCTAAGCTTCGTTAGTAAGTTGGTGGATATCAGGTGTGACTAGTGGTGGGATTCAAGTAATTTAACAACCGGTTCTCTGCCCTAATGATTTATTCCAACAACCAGTCTGCCAAACTGCTCAGAAAGTTAACAACAAGTTCTCCCGAACTGGTGCGAACTGCTGAATCCCTGCTGAAACCATTGAGTGTGACTCAAATGACATTAAACATGACTGTAATAATATGCAATATTATATGTAACATGCAAGGAACAAACCTTTAAAACAATAATGACCACAACATGTGTACACTATTCTCTTCCCTTCCCCCATCTTTTATTGGTTACTATGTGTCTGAGCCACTTACTATGTTAATTATTCACACTTCCCAGAGCAAACCATGCTTCTGTAATGCAGGCTTAATGCAATACCATGAAGTCTTCAACTGCTAAGGAAGTTGAATGCAAACATTTACCTATTGCCTGTTTTGGAGATAGCTAAAGGGATCACCGGTAAAGCTACTCTTCAGAGTCTAGATTTGCAGAAGGCACACCCTTGATAAGAGCACCCTGATTGTCCTCATAGATCTTGTTGTGACGTAGGCCCAGGTAGTTATTACCAGACACAATAAGTCCTAAACAAACGTAGTTTATTAGAACAGCTGAGAATTACTTTATTCTCAGCTTCGTCCAAATTAATTCTAAAACAAATCCTTCAGAAAAATTCCTTCGGCCTTATCACAAACCTTTGTCTTCTTTGGCACCCTGCCAAAGACTTTTCTTGGCAAAGCCCCACGAAGTTCAGAAACAAGATGCCGACTAGAAATCAATGTAGCAACATTGCTTTCCTATAAAGAGCCCAAGAGCTGTTGCTGCTCTTTTAAGCCTTATGGGAGGGGCGAATCATCTCCTGGCCTTACTCCTGAGTTTTTGCTTTAGCTCAGTGGTTCTCAACCTTTATAGTGCTGCGACCCCTTTAATACAATTCCCCACTATGTGGCGACCCCAACCGTAAAATTATTTTCATTTTGAATTTATCGCGCCTGAAGCCGTATTGGCTAACGATCTGAACTGCTTGCGATTGCCTTAAGGACGGAGGCATTAAAGCGGAGACTCCTCCCCTATTAAGTTTATCGCGCCTGAAGCCAGATTAGGCTAGCGATTGGGAGTGATTGCAGCTGGCTTGAGCGGGAGACATCAGAGCAAAGATTTCTCTCTTTTTTAATTCATCGTGCCTGAAGCCGAATTTGGCTAGCGATTTGAAGAGCCTGCAGCTGGCTTGTGGAGTCAACCATTGGAGCGCGATTCTTCGACCTGCAAGTATACTTCCCATATTTCTGATGGTCTTAGGCGACCCCTGGCAAATCGTCATTCGACCCCCAACAAAGTCCCGACCCACAGGTTGAAAACCGCTGCTTTAGCTGCTCTTGCCTTCTGGCAGTTCTTTGCATGCGTGCACTAGGAACAGGCTCCTCCTGTTCCTCTGCCTTTCTGCTGTCTGCCTCTGGCTCTGGAGTCCACACATTGCTCCCAGATGGCCCTGGCCCCATCTCTGCATCCAACGCAGAGCCCTCATCCGGGCCTTCCCTAGAGTCCAGGACTTGCCCATGGTCCTCCCCAGCCTCCTCACTATCCAACTCCACTGCTAGCTCCTCTGGCTGCTGGTGGATCACAATAGACCTTGACAAAGGTAATGCCAACTCAGAACGCTACCAATTCATGTTTCATGAAGTTTTGGCAAACAAATGGGGCTAGTGATCTGGAAATCCTCCAAGACTTTTTTTGAAGTTAGAACTTTGAAAAGCCTAAACCTTCATATTGATAAAATAGAACAAGAGTGGATTTTACTGAATTACCAAGAACTGGAGAGCAGGATGTACTAGCCAGTGAATCATAGCAATAACTTGAAAGTCATTATATTCTCAATCAAGAACAGAAAAACAACCCTTTTCATAGGCACAGTTTCCTGGAATGCTCTGAAAAGCCTTTAGAGGGGGGATTTTGCCTAGCAACCCAAACCACTTTTATCCAATATATTTGTTCTTGTAACATTTGACCCACAGAATTGCCATTGAAAATAGGCACGCTTAATGGAGGCATTAACTGTCCTCATAGTAACTATTTCAGAATGAACACAAATTTGTATAGGTCAAGAAGTACTGATGTAGATGAGAACACGTGTCTGATCCCAGATCTATTCTAATCAATCTTTTATTATGACAATACAAACATTGATGGCATAAGTTAAACAGATGGATAAACAAGCAGTGAGAACAACATTCACTTGATTTGAAAAACTACAAATTCCCAATACTGAATGAAAGCTGTCACACTTACCATTCTGTTGTTTATTACTGAAGTATGTAATCCTTTAATCATAAAGAACGATAACCATCCAAGTTATATTGTACTGTGAATTTCTAGGTGCAGTTCAGTACATAAAGGCAGCCTAGAGATGGGCACCTGATTGAGAGGTGATAGGATTAACTTAGTCCTATTTACAGGTTTCGTGTATCCCACTAGGACAAGACATTCAGGCATTAGCCATTTCACAGAGACCTTTAATTGCATGCCTAATATAGTAATAACATGACACCCAGCTCCAATAATCACAAAAATAACAGGGGATGCTTATTGGAATGTCTGAGTCCAGAATGTAAGTGCAATGGGGCAGGGTGAATATGAATTTAGCATTTATGTGTTTACAAATCCACACATATGAAAAACTAGCACATCTAGAATAAAATTTGGATCCAAAATTTATCTATGATGTTAAGGGTATGCATAAAACATTAGTGACTCCCATTAGTCTTCCTGTTTAGTTTCATTTTCATGTAATGACTCCAGAAATGTATAGAAACCATAATACAGACCCACAACACAATGTAGGGATGAGATGTACTGATGAGAAAAAACTTGATTTTAAATTTAATTGAGCCTTTTTGTGTTAATGCGCTCATCAATGAATTGCTCTTTTAATCACACTTAGTTAACTTTAGTTTTGGTCATTGGTAAATTTCAATTAATCTTTAATTGGAAATAAATTGATTTGAGATCATTAAGAATCTTGTGTCTACTTAAAGATTAGCAAAGTTGTTATCACATTAGTCCTTGAATATCATAGCCCTGAGAGAGGACTGTTACATACACATTCAATTTGGTTATGAGGTGGAGAGTAGAAAAAGGAGGATGGTGAAAAGATAAGAGGCAGTATTTCTTAATAGACAATGGCTATAAACAAACCTGAATTGCTTTTAATTACTTAATTCTGATCTAATTGGTTTCTCATTAATATAAAAGAAATTGCCTTAAATCTCCTGAGACCTTTTAACTTGATTGTTTTGATTAAGAATTCAGACTTTATAGTTCTTTTTTTGAAGGACAATCACCTTAAAGCCACTCACTGGGGGATCCGGGGAGTTGAACCTTCCCCCAAAAGTTGAGAAAGGGGACCAATCTGAGTTCTATTTGTCCAGTATGGACAATTGACGATGGCAGTTGGGAAGATAAAGGTAATTTTCCTAGTGCTAGTCATAATAATATTAAGTTGTTGTTGACTCTTAGTGATTTCAGAGTCCTCTATGATGTTATGTACTTAGCCTGGTAACATGATTGACATAATTGAAAGCCTTCCACAACCATGGATGCATAGAATAGAATAGAATAGAATAGAATAGAATAGAATAGAATAGAATAGAATAGAATAGAATTTTATTGGCCAAGTGTGATTGAACACACAAGGAATTTGTCTTGGTGCATATGCTCTCAGTGTACATAAAAGAAAAGATACGTTCATCAAGGTACAACATTTACAACACAATTGATGATCAATATATCAATATAAATCATAAGGATTGCCAGCAACAAGTTATAGTCATACAGTCATAAGTGGAAAGAGATTGGTGATGGGAACTATGAAACGATTAATAGTAGTGCAGATTCAGTAAATAGTCTGACAGTGTTGAGGGAATTATTTGTTTAGCAGAGTGATGGCCTTCGGGAAAAAACTGTTCTTGTGTCTAGTTGTTCTGGTGTGCAGTGCTCTATAGCGTCGTTTTGAGGGTAGGAGTTGAAACAGTTTATGTCCAGGATGCGAGGGATCTGCAAATATTTTCACGGCCCTCTTCTTGATTCGTGCAGTATACAGGTCCTCAATGGAAGGCAAGTTGGTAGCAATTATTTTTTCTGCAGTTCTAATTATCCTCTGAAGTCTGTGTCTGTGTTGTTGGGTTGCAGAACCGAACCAGACAGTTATAGAGGTGCAAATGACAGACTCAATAATTCCTCTGTAGAATTGGATCAGCAGCTCCTTGGGCAGTTTGAGCTTACTGAGTTGGCGCAGAAAGAACATTCTTTGTTGTCCTTTTTTAATGATGTTTTTGATGTTAGCTGTCCATTTGAGATCTTGCAATATGATAGAACCCAGAAATTTGAAGGTTTCTACTGTTGATACTGTGTTGTCAAGTATTGTGAGAGGTGGAAGTATGGAAGGGTTTTTCCTAAAGTCTACCACCATTTCTATGGTTTTGTGTGTGTTCAGTTCCAGATTGTTTTGGTTGCACCACAAGGCTAGTCGTTCGACCTCTCGTCTATATGCGGATTGGTCATTGTCTCGAATGAGACCAATCACTGTTGTGTCATCTGCGAACTTCAGTAACTTAACAAATGGATCATTGGAGATGCAGTCATTGGTATACAGAGAGAAGAGAAGTGGGGAGAGCACACAGCCTTGGGGGGGGGCTGTGCTAATTGTACAGGTATTTGATGTGATCTTGCTTAGCTTCACCTGCTGCTTCCTGTTTGTTAGGAAGCTTGTGATCCACTTACAAGTCTGTTCCGGTACCTGTAGCTGGTTTAGCTTAGTTAGAAGAATGTCTGGAATGATGGTATTGAATGCTGAACTAAAGTCTACAAAAAGGACCCTTGCATAGGTCTTTGGAGACTCAAGATGTTGTAGGATGTAGTGCAGAGCCATATTAACAGCATCATCTGTTGATCTATTTGCTCGGTATGCAAATTGCAAGGGGTCTAACAGCGGATCCGTGATGGATTTCAGGTAGGAAAGCACTAGCCTTTCAAAGGTTTTCATGACTACAGATGTTAGAGCAACTGGTCTGTAGTCATTCAGTTCCTTGATGGTGGGCTTCTTCGGCACTGGGATGATGGTAGGCGTTTGAAGCAAGAAGGAACATAGCACATCTCTAGTGATTTATTGAAAATATGGGTGAAGATGGGGCCAATTGGTCAGCACAGACTTTTAAGCAAGAAGGAGTTATCTTGTCTGGGCCTGGAGCTTTTCCTGGCTTTTGTCTGTGAAATAGGTCCTGCACTTCCTTTTCTGTGATCACTAGGGGTTGTGAACCCAATGAAATGGGGTCAGTTGTAGGAGGCTTGGCTGTTGTTGGTGTGTCTGAGATGGGGGTTGTGGAGATAGGTGGCTGTAGTTTCCTTTCAAACCTGCAGTAAAACTCATTCAGGTCATCTGCCAGTTGTTGATTACCTTCAGCCTGGGAAGGAGGTTTGCCATAGCCGGTGATATTTTTAAGAGTTTTCCACATGTTTGCTGGTTCATTTGCTGAAAATTGATTCTTTAGCTTTTCAGAGTAGCTTCTTTTTGCTGCTCTTATCTCCCTTGTTAGTGCATTTCTGGCCTGATTGTACAGCATTTTATCACCTTTTCTGTAGGCTTCCTCTGTGGAATGTCGTAGCTGCTTAAGTTTAGGTGTAAACCATATAGTGACTCTTTTTTAAAATATTCTTTGCCTTTTTAAATTATCTAACATGTATCCACAATAATGTATTGTGTTCCTTAGCCTTGAACATCTAGCATTTCTTTTTCCACATAGGGCTTTAGTCTGTGGTGGATGATCGTAAGCATTATTTTTCTAGCATATTAAATTAAATAAATATTCTATGAGTTCCAGTAGCTTTCTGACTTGATAATGACCAAAGTGCTGATTTTACTTCATTTTCTATAGCAGAGGTTCTTGTAAATAGAGAATGTCTTCTAAGTTATCTCGGATGTTATTTTATATTTTCTATCCATATGGTTTTCTTGCTAAAAACACAGAAATGGTCTACCGTTGCCTTCTCCAATGCACTATTCATTGATAGCATGGGCTGAGAAAGGGATAAAGGCAATGTCTGGAGTAACTGCGGGGGAAAAAAAAGATATTGCTACAGCATGTTTGTGCTAGAGCTAGAATAAAGTGGAGATACAGCTCTAGAACTGTGCTATTAATCTAAATCAGGAGATAGCAACAGCATTTAGACTTATATACGATTCTGTAGTATGTTATAACATTCTTGGAGCAGTTTACAAATGTCAGCATATTGTCCCCAACAATCTGTGTCCTCATTTTATCGACCTTGGAAGGATGGAAGGCTGAGTCAGTCAAGATCAAGCTCTTGGTAATGGGCAGAGTTAGTATGCAAACTGCAGACTGACCACTGCATTGAGGTACAATGTTAAATGTAGACTCCAGTTTATTATTTATGTGCAAAACTACATAAATTCAAACCAACACTCCCCAACTTCTATATATTATGTAGATGCAAATTTGTTTTTTTTTTTAAAAAAAGACCTTGCTGCTCACAAATTCATTATAGGAGCAGAAATTAGAGGACTTTCCCCCCCATCATTCCCAAGTACTTTTTCTGCCCATTCTCTAGTATATTTTGTAGAACCTGATCTAATCAATTTCCTGATCCTTAAAGAATCTGATCTAATCAATTTCAGAAAACCTATATGAGTTTTCTGATTCATATAAAACAGAAATATAGATGATAGGTAGGTAGAGAGATAGATAAGGGAGAGAGAGAGGAGAGAGGGAGGGAGGGAGGGAGAGAGAGAGGGAGAGGGGGAGAAGGGGAGAGGGAGAGGGGGATAGATAGATAGATAGATAGATAGATAGATAGATAGATAGATAGATAGATAGATAGACAGACAGACAGATAGATAGAGGGGGGAGAGAGATAGAGATAGAGACTGACTCACACTTTGGGACAGCCACTCTTTCACAGCCCAGCCCAGTTTACAGGATTGTTGTGGGGAAAATAGGAGGAGGAAGGAATATTAGGTATGTTCATTACCTTAAGTTATTTATAAAAATAATAGTGAGAAATAAATGGCTTCCCTTAACAGAACCCCATAAGTAAAACTTGTAGTGCTTGGTTTTAACAACTTTGAAATCCATTGTATTTGGCAGTGTATAGAAAACAGAATTGCGTGAAAGATATGTCATCAAAGCAGTGAGGGAGTAAACCTAGAGGGTAAAATAGCCTCAGGCAGAAGAATTGAAATAATTCTTGAGTGTTCTGTGAGTAAGGCAGCCTGACTTGATGAAATGACTATCTTGGGTTTCAAGGATGTGAATGTATGTACCAAACTGATGATTTAGCAGACACAATCCTGTTAGGTCTCTGTTCCAGGAAGCAATCCAGGTGGGCTTAACAGAAGTAAAAAATGGATGAAGTCATTGTCGAACAGAAACCCCATGATAAGATGGGGCTGCTAGAAATCAACTTGCATAAAATAACAGAAGTATTGAATACCTTCCCCCTGATACTTGCCTTATACTGAATCGATATTGAGTTGTGGGAAGATTTTTTCCTAATTCTATGCCTAGATCTAGGGATTCATGGATTGCTGATGCACTGATATATTGAATTTATGACATGGCAGAAAAATTTAGAAGGTTTTGATTTTCAGTGAAATTAGATGCCACCTCAGGGATTGTGTTAAAGGCTGCAGTCATTTTTTTACTGCACAGAGCTAGTGCCAGTTATATATTAATACAGCTTAATCTTTAGTGTACCACTGGGTTTATAAAAACAAGAATATAAATTAAATTAGGATGTGAGCCTGAGGTGTATGGGGAACACAGGTGATTTTCCTACCTTATATTTCTAAAAACCCTCCTGATTAGAAGCTGTTTGTCAAAGACGTAAAGCTGTGCCTCTAAAATGGAAGTGTACTTTTTAATCATATAGATACAGTTTTCAAAGAGCTGAAATTGGAGGCCCTTTGGCAAATTCAGATTTAAGGACATCTACTAGCCTTATGTAGATATAACACAAATCCATTCTTCAGTGCTCCATGAATTAACCTTAGCTATGTAAGCTTTTGATGTCCATTTTTATCCTTCGGTGGAGCTGTGAGGAAGACTTGCTTTAGTTTCCAATAACTTAGTTTGTTATTTCATTTAAGTTTGTTATTTTATTAATTTCATTCATCGGACACAGTATAGGGATTCCTGCCTGAACAGGGAATTGGACTAGAAAACCTCCAAGGTCCCTTCCAACTCTGTTATTCTGTTATTTTGTTCTGTTATTCTGTTAATTGGGGAACTCGAGTTTGCTTAAAATACAGTTTAAACAAATAATCTAAGATCTGACATCATGGTTTCAAGCAGCCATATTTTTTTTCCTGTTCAAATGAGAAGGCAAATTTTTGTAATATAATTTACAGTAAAATAATTTACTGTGGAAACTAAAACAGTGCTACCAATCTCCTTGTGTCCCTGTTAGAGAAGAACGGCAAGTCTGCAACATATTTCACTAATTTTCCAACAAGGATTGCTTCCTGAGATAAAATAAAGAATTAACTTTGCAATCAGCTGATGTATTTATGCCTGCACATCACCATTCCAGTGAACTTAGAAAGGAAAATATATAGCTCTAGAAGTGTCAGAATCTGAGATGGTAACAAACCTTGATGATGACAATATGGCAACCTTCAGTTGAAGATCAGAAAATCTATATTGACGCTGCATGCATAGACTATTCTTTTATCTTGAGCTTCGGTTCCTGACAAGAAATGACAGAATGTGTGTTCTGACATCACAACGCAAGCCCTTATGGACTTGCATTTCAACAATATGTAGACATATGAAGGATGGAATTGCTCTGCAATGTCACGCCACTGTCTCCTTTTGACCCTCTGTAACACTACTAATGCAATAACAATGTTATCTCATCTCCAGGCATGCTATTCTAGTATGGCATTTCTTGACTTAATGTGTCCCTGCTTACAGCATAGTTCTTCATTAATAGTCTGAGTGTCATTGTTTTGGGCTTTCATTTTCCAGCTTTCCTGGTATTTCAGGAGGTTTTGAATTTTATATCAATCTAGGCTTCAACATGCAAAGCATAAAGCTGGCCAGCAGTTGCACTTTTATGTCAGCATTGAGCAGGTGCCTCCCAGTCTTCTGACGACAAAGAAAATGGACAAATTGCCATCTCTCTAGCAGTCATGATGTTACCAAGTTAGGGTAATGAAACACAAGGGCCTCTTGTGGCTCAACAGGCTAATGCAATCTGTTATTAACACAGCTGCCTGCAATTACAATTACTGCAGGTTCGAGTCCCACCAGGCCCAAGGTTGACTCAGCCTTCCATCCTTTATAAGGTAGGTAAAATGAGGACCCAGATTGTTGGAGGGGCAATACAAGTTGACTTTGTATATAATATACAAATGGATGAGACTATTGCCTTACACAATGTAAGCCGCCCTGAGTCTTCGGAGAAGGGCGGGATATAAATTCAAATAAATAAAAAAAAAACATCTGCAAGAAAACAAGCAAGCTCAGAGAGCACCAAGGACCCTGAACTACAAATATTCTCCTCTATCGATTCCAACTCTCTCTCTCCTTCTCTTTCCCCATCTCTCTCTTTCCTTGGTTTTCTGTTTAATGCAGTCCACAGAACCTCATATGGCTTTATACCTATGTGTAATAAAGCAACCAATCTAGCTGGTTCATATCTTGGAACTACTGCTATAAACAAGTTTTGAGTCTGAGTCTTCTGAGAATACAACTGAATGGCACAGATGTATTTTTATCTGGTTTTGAATAGGTAGAAGGTATGAAGAATGTACAATATTGTATAAAACCATTCTTTAGCTGTCAAGGTTAGTTCAGCATAAAGAAGAAGAAATCTATTTCCTTTTTTACCCTCTTTGTATTTTCGCCAAACCTAAACACACCCTGGGCAACTTCCTTGTTAGCTTGCAAATGTTTTCAATGTTGTCTTTGAAAATTTCACATGGATTTCCATGCACACAAACGTATGTGCGTATTTTTATCCAGGATTTTTGCATTTCTTAAAGAGTAAACTGCTTTGCCCGAAACCAAATGTCCGTACAAAAAAAGCATAATTGTTTTCTGCTTGTCAGATTAGGACACAAAGTATACACAATATTAGTTTTATTAAAATCAGAACCAAATTAATTTCATCTTCCCCCACTAGTTCAGTACAATGGCTTTTGTTCCACCAGTGTTGTGTTTCTCAGTCTGTGACATCAGCAGGGTTATACAAAGTCTTATTCATCATCTTTGTGTTCTTCAGTACCTATGTTTATTTCATGGGCACTTCTCTCGCTCAGTATTCATTTAGCAACGGCATATCTAGGAGCTTTGTGCTATTCAGGGTTAGTATGAAATCAGTTGAACAATATGAGGAAGGATTTGTTTGCCGCCACATTTGGTAATAAGGTATGACTAGTTAGAAGTGATTTGAAGTTAAATACAATATAGGACGTTAGGAGACACAAACAAAACAATATGGGTCATAGCTGTACCGAAAATGAAATAGTCGATGCCGAGGCATAAAAGTAGATGTTATTCGGCTCAGATTTTACAAACCAAACTGCAGCATAACTGGATTTGCATCTCCAAGAATAGCAAAATTAGAACCGTAGCTGTCTTCTGCAATTTCTACCTGAGAGTTTAAAGCATCTAGAGGCATGTTGAATGTTCAGACATCACCTGGAATATGCTACTAAAGACAGAATTGATTTTCCAGTCAAAAAAACATAAACAAGGATGCTTCAAAATGTGTATTTCTCTTACAAATCGTATCTGATCCATGTTTGTCTCTTACTATATGGGGCCTTCTGAAATTAGATGCCTGACTACTTCTTCCCTGGTAAATATTTCTCTAGGAGGTGTTCTTTAAATACTGCTAGTATTCTTCAAGTTCCAGATAAGTTATACTTTGAATGTACTTGACTGTATTTTATCAACCCTAGCTCCCACTTAACATGGTCATGATTAAAAGAAAATTAATTATGTGTTCCATTTGATGAGTATGTTGGTTTATTTTCTTTTTCAACTGTTCCACAGGAATAAACTCTTAACAAAATCATCTGGACAGGGTATTTATCTAAGTCCTGATAAATCCTGGTTTTGAGCATTAGTTTATATTATAAATATGGATATTAGCTAGTAAAAGACAATTTTTAGGAACAGAGTGAAGTAAGCCTTAAAAAAAAGTTCTTGCCCGAGATATACTGTATCTGATTATAACCTGATGGTGTTTTGTTTTGTTTTTTGCAATAAAGAAGCTATTTCTGGAGGGGATTAACAAGATTAGAGAAGTAACAGGTATTATCTCTTTGTCTACTCATTTCCTTCCATCAAGAAAGACTTGGGTGCCTGTAGAAACCTTTATCTGTATGTTTTTCCTTCCTTCCCTGATTATGGAAAATGTCATATTTTACCAACTCCAGCAAAAAATTATATTTCTATAAGCGATAAGACAGAAAATATTTCCTTTTTAATGAATTACATCCCCCACCCAATTCTTGCATAAATAGAGCTGCCTAGATTGTGGCTCCCATCCTGAATTTGTAATGTCTGCTACCTAAAGGTATCCTCTTGATTTAGGTACGCACTCTTTCTGCCCAGTAATTAGTGAATGTTTGGCCCATGGCATGGCTGGTACATCCCACCAGTCAGTCATCTATTTTTTTTTAAAACAAGTTTTTATTGATTTTTTTAATTTCCTCCCCCAAACGTACATGGTTTATGAACAGAGTATTTGCCATAGCATTTCTTATACAATTCAATAGATTCAAATATATTTTACTTAGTTACAATTTTGCCAGAATATTCTTTTTTCATAATTTTTATTCATATCCTAATATTTCCTTGCTCATTTCACTAAGTCATATCTTCTTTCACCCTACCAATCAGTCATCTAATAGAGAGAAACTGACCACAATTTTATTGATCACTGCTGTACAAGGGGTGGTTGACTTTGCCTTCCCATTTTTTTAAGAAAGATAAAATTAATGTCAGGTCTTCAAGAAAGAATACTGAGTTCCTGGGTTAATTCTCATGCTGATCTTGACTGTAATTTTTAAGTCAAAATCTGAGAAACCAGCGCCAAATCTTTTTTGTAAAAAAATAGCCCAGGCTATTGGCTTCCCTCTCTCATATGAAAGGCAGATGGTTTCTTTATATTGCTGCCTGGAAAAACAATTATGGCCATTCATTGCATTAAATGAGAAGTTTTGGGCAGGAATGGGAAGAAAATTACCTTTCTTGGATCACAAACAGGAAGATTTGGTATTTCCTGTTCTTATCTGTGCTTCTAGGATGGAAATACTCTATGGGATTCTAGTGCTTCTAAAACAGGAGCCAGGAGGAAAACAGGAATTTACAAGAAAGGAAATGAAGAAAAATCATTTCAGTATTAATCTTGGGCCAATTATGCAACAACTCTATATTTGCTTAGTCCTTTTAATGGAACTAACTTAGAACACATGGAGCTTCTTCTCATAAGACTAACAAATACATGTGGAACTCCAGTACAGTACTTTCAATTAATATTTTGGTATTTTTAAAATTAACTTTTGTAATTGAGTGCTTTCGGCTTAGAGATGCCTAAATACACAATTATCTATTCATTTTGTAAATTATAGTAACCACATATGCACAATATACATGTTCTTTTTAGAGGATTATACAACATACTATTCCACAACAAAATATGGATGAGGTGCTTGCAATAAAACTGTCCGAGACACAATGTAGGTGGTTAGTTTGTTCTCCAAAACCCTGTTGAAAAGATACCAAGAAAGAAAGAGAGAAAGGTATGACTGCAATAAGATAAATTATCTTATATTTGTGCGTATGTGTTTAATGCTCTTATTCTGGAGAATTAGGGTCTAAAACCAAAACTCAAACATAAATTATTTGGTGCTATTACTCCTGCATATTTCTTAAAGGCTGAATTTTCACAAACAATGATGTGATGCTAATTTTGCTCATAAATGTCTATGGTCTGCGTCATCCACACATGCCTATTCAGGAATTTGAATCCAGTCTGTAGTTTTGAGACTTTGAGACTTACGATTATAATAAAACAATCTTTGTGATTTCATTGCATCTTGCATTAACAGAAGGAATGGGGCGTATGCATGTTTAATCTGTATAATATTACTTAAATCCATTTTACTTTATGGGCTCAAAGAAAGGATTTTTCTAACATGTTCTATATTTGCTATTCAGTCTAATTTCAGTCTTAATTGCTTTTGAGTCATTTACTGTAGTGAGTCGTGGTGGTGCAGTGGTTAGAATGCAGTACTGCAGGCTACTTCTCCTGACTGTTGGCTGCCAGCAGTCTCACTGGCTCATGGTTGACTCAGCCTTCCATCTTTCCAAGGTCAGTAAAATTAGGACCCAGATTATTGGGGGCAATAGGCTGACTCTGTAAAACCACTTAGAGAGGGCTGTAAAGCACTTTGAAGTGGTATATAAGTCTAAGTGCTATTGCTATTTATATATGCAATATATAATATACATGAAACCAAATATACATAGGTAAATTGACTTCTGCATGTGTGTGTTTGTGCATGTATTTGTATTTACAGACATACATAAATAGCATAAAGCACATTCTTTATAGGTATGCTAGTCACTCCTATGAAATAGTCTACCTATTTCTCCTTAAATTTCTTGAAATATTTTACAGGGCAATTTTCTAAGACACTCTATAGCAAATTTGTGTATTCTCTCTGCAGTAGTTTCCTCTACAGGTAGAACAGTAACTGATCCCAGAATTACAGTCATAACTCATTGTTTAGTTTAGTTTAGTTTATTGTCATTGTACCTGGTACAATGAAATTAAATGCCATCTTCCTTATGGTAAGTTGAGGCACTCATGTTACAGGAAGTACTATCCCAGCCTTTTTCATGGTAGTCATTAAGCAAAATACAGCAGTCATTAAGGGAATGCTGTGCTTGTTAAGTGAATGGGTACTTTTTTGTCAGAAACTGGCAAAAATATCATGACTCGCTATCATGTGACCATGGAATGCCATAACTGGCCATAAAGCTGATCCATATGACATGCAGTTACGTGTTTGCAGGTTGGGTGGTGGCGGCATGAGCATTCACAAAGGCAGAGAGTATAAAGTACCTGTTCCATAGATGTCATAACTTCAAACGATCATAAAACTATCAATCATTAAGTGAGGACTACCAGTAAAGCTACTGACATTGGTTTGTAAATCTGACATTTTGATACAATACATGCTTGTGAGATATTATCTTCTTAGAACCTAAGAACTGGAGAAAACAGGAGATTTAAGCAGTTCCAATCAGCTATAAGGATTTATTGCAAGCTTAAGCTCTCTACAAGAATCTGGCCAACTCACTGTTAAGGAATATGAGTGGGAAATAATGTGGGTTGGACTTAGATTTCTTGCGGGTGCGCAGGGACTTGTTAATTATGACGCATTTGACCCCTCCCTCAGGCTCAGCCTAGTCATCCCCTACATCTATGAAGGAAACCAAAGGCAGAAAATGGTCAAATTCTTGTGAAATTTTAATCATGATAGGGTAGGACAGTAAGGTGTATGCACCAGGTGGTTTTGATAGTTCAAATGTTTCATGAAGCCTGCTTTAAGGATTTTCTAGGAGTCTGTCTTAATTATGAGTATTGCATTACAGAGCAGAAAGCAGTGAATTGGTCAGAAAGGCAAAAGAAACCACATGACATCAAGCTGTGGGAGGAATGGAGGATGCTCCTAAAAGCACTTGCAAGCTTGCTTTCCTGTAGAGAAAGAAAAAAAAATATTAGCATGGTCATGATATGATAGCAGCGTTCCAATATCTCAGGGGTTGCCATAAAGAACAGGGAGTCAAACTATTCTCCAAAGCACCTGAGAAGCAATGGGTGGAAACTAATCAAGGAGAGAAGCAACCTAGAACTAAGGAGAAATTTCCTGACAGTTAGAACAATTAATCAGTGGAACAACTTGCCTGCAGAAGTTGTGAATGCTCCAACACTGGAAATTTTTAAGAAAATGTTGGATAGCCATTTGTCTGAAATGGTGTAGGGTCTCCTGCCTGGGCAGGGGGTTGGACTAGAAGACCTCCAAGGTCCCTTCCAACTCTGATATTATTATTATTATTATTATTATTATTATTATTATTATTATTATTATTATTATTATTATCATCCTCCTCCTCCTCCTCCTCCTCCTCCTCATCATCATCATCCTCATCCTCATCATCATCTACCAGTCAGAGCTGGTAGCTATATTATAGAAGTTAGCTTTTGATTACATCTCTGTTGTAATCAAAAGATACCAATCATTATTGTAAGTACAGGTAGTCCTCGACTTATAAATATAATTGAGCCTGGCAAATATGTAAATCATGATGATCATAAAGTGGGTCACTACATGACCAGACCTAATTTTACAATCTTTGTTTATGGCAATCTCTAAGCAAATGCCATAGTCATTAAGCAAATCTGTGGCTTGGTATGGGATGTTTTGTTTTTGCCCCAAACTGGAAGTAAGCGCTAGTTACAGCAAAACCATTATAAATTGTGGTCACACAATTGTAGTCGGTTGCAAATACATTAATACAATTGAGCATGTCCAGAAATATTTTACAAGAAGAGTTCTCCACTCCTCTGATCACAACAAAATACCTTATGCCACCAGACTCGAAATCCTGGGTTTAGAAAATTTAGAACTCCGCCGCCTTTGGCATGACCTGAGTATAACTCATAGAATCATCTGTTACAATGTCCTTCCTGTCAAAGACTACTTCAGCTTCAACCACAACAATACACGAGCACACAATAGATTTAAGCTTAATGTGAACTGCTCCAATCTTGATTGTAGAAAATATGACAGTAACAGAGTTGTTAATGCCTGGAATACACTACCTGACTCTGTGGTCTCTTCCCAAAATCCCCAAAGCTTTAACCAAAGACTATCTACTATTGACCTCACCCCATTCCTAAGAGGTCTGTAAGGAGCATGCATAAGAGCACCAGTGTGCCTACCGTTCCTGTCCTAATGATCCCTTCGATTGTATCCAATTTGTATGGTTATTTCATGTTTAAACTTATATATACTGTTGTGTTTGACAAAGAAAAATAAATAAATAAATAAATAAACAAACAAACAAACAAACAAATAAATAAATAATAAATAAATAAATAAATAAATAAATAAAATAGGTGTAAACACAGGCTGGTTGCCAGCCATCCTAAATGCAATCACATGACCACGGTGGGTGGGGGGCGATGTCAGAACTTCAAAATCGGGTGATGAGTAGCTTTTTGGGAGAGTTTGTTGCAACTTCAAATCACTAGTCACTAAGCAACTAGTTATAAGTCAAAGACTACTTGTATTTGCATATCCTCTTGATCTGTATTTTATCTTCTTAAATTTGTTCACATCTATCTGAATATCAGAAGGCTTGTGGAATTGAAGCAAAAATGTGGGCAACTATAAAAAAAATTCCCAAGGAAGAGAAAGCAATCACACAGGTACTCTTCTACTGTTTCTAAGGAACCAATGAAGATATTGATTAATTCAGAATTCTCCTTCTGATAAATAAAAATGATACTGTTTTGTTGATTCAGTAGTGATAGCAATAACACTTAGAATAGAATTTTTTTATTGACCAAGTGTGATTGGACTCACAAGGAATTTGTCTTGTATATGCTCTTAGTCTGCATAAAAGAAAAGATAAGTTCATCAAAAATCATAAGGTACAATACTTAATGATAGTCATAGGGTACAAATAAGCAATCAGGAAACAATATCAATATAAATCGTAAGGATACAAGCAACAAAGTTACTTATACAGTCATAAGTGGAAGGGGATGGGAATGATGAGAAGATTAATAGTAGCACAGACTTAGTAAATAGTTTGACAGTATTGAGGGAATTATTTGTTTAGAAGAAGTGATGGCGTTTGGGACAAAACTGTTCTTCTGTCTAGTTGTTCTGGTGTGCAGTGCTCTATAGCATCATTCTGAGGGTAGGAGTTGAAACAGTTTATGTCCAGGATGTGAGGGGTCTGTAAATATTTTCACAGCCCTCTTTGTGACTTGTGCAGTATACAGGTCCTCAATGGAAGGCAGGTTGTTAGCAATTGTTTTTTCTGCAGTTCTAATTATCCTCTGAAGTCTGTGTCTGTCTTGTTGGGTTATAGAACCAAACCAGACAGTTATAGAGGTGCAGATGACAGACTCAATAATCCCTCTGTAAAACTGTATCAGCAGCTCCTTGGGCAATTTGAGTTGGCACAGAAAGAACATTCTTTGTTGTGCTTTTTTGATGACGATTTTGATGTTAGCTGTCCATTTTAGATCTTGTGATATTTATTTATTTATTTATTTATTTTATTTTATTTATTTTGTCACAACATCATACAAAAAGATTATATAGTATATACACATATAAACATATATAGGAAGAAGAAGAGAAAAACAATAGGACAGGAACGGTAGGCACGTTTGTGCGCTTATGCACGCCCCTTATGGTCCTCTTAGGAATGGGGTGAGGTCAATAGTAGAAAGTTTTTGGTTAAAGCTTTTAGGATTATGGGAAGAGACCACAGAGTCAGGTAAAGTATTCCAGGCACTGATGATTCTGTTGCAGAAGTCATATTTTCTGCAATCTAGATTAAAGCGGTTTACATTAAGTTTAAATCTATTGGTTGCCCTTGTATTATTGCAATTAAAGTTGAAGTAGTCTTTGACAGGAAGGACATTACAATAGATGATTCTGTGAGTTAAACTTAGGTCTTGTCGAAGGCGACGGAGTTCCAAGTTTTCTAAGCCTAGGATTTCAAGTCTAGTGGGATAAGGTATTTTGTTGTTTTCAGAGGAATGGAGAACTCTTCTTGTAAAATATTGATAGAACCTAGAAATTTGAAGGTCTCTACTGTTGATACTGAGTTGTCTAGTATTGTGAGAGGTGGAAGTATGGAAATGTTTTCCTAAAGTCTACCACCATTTCTATGGTTTTGAGTTCCAGATTGTTCCAGTCGCACCATGAGGCTAGTTTTTCAACCTCCCATCTATATGAGGATTCATCATTGTCTCACAGTGTCATCTGTGAACTTCAGTAGTTTAACAGATGGATTGTTAGAGATGCAGTCATTGGTATACAGAGAGAAGAGAAGTGGGGAGAGCACACAGCCTTGGGGGACCCCTGTGCTAATTGTACAGGTATCTGATGTGATTCTGCTTAGCTTCACCTGCTGCTTCCTGTTTGTTAGGAAGCTTATGATTCACTTACAAGTGTTCAGGTAGCTGTAGCTGGTTTCACTTAGTTAGAAGAGTGTCTGGAATGATGGTATTGAATGCTGAATTAAAGTCTACAAAGAGGACCCTTGCGTAGGTGTTTGGAGATTCAAGATGTTGTAGGATGTAGTGCAGAGCCATATTAACAGCATCATCTGTTGCTTTATTTGCTTGGTATGCAAATTTCAAGGGGTCCAACAGTGGATCCATGATGATTTTCAAGTGGGACAGCAGTAGCCTTTCAAAGGTTTTCATGACTACAGATGTTAGAGCAACTGGTCTATAGTCATTCAGTTCCTTGATGATGGGCTTCTTATATACCTTAGTCTTATATACTGCTTTATAGTGTTTTTACAGCACTCTCTAAGCAGTTTACGAAGTTGGCATATTGCCCCCAACAATCTGGGTCCTCATTTTACCCACTTCGGATGGAAGGCTGAGTCAACCTTGAGTGGTGAGATTTGAACTGCTGAAGTAGCCTGCAGTACTGCACTCTAAACACTGCGCTACCTCGGCTCTCAGTACATAAACATCTTTTACATAATAATACATAAATACATAATACAAAATATAATAAATACATAAACATAAATATGTATTAACATAATATAATAAATACATAAACATAATAAATACATAAACATAAACATCAGTACATCTTTCCACTTATGACTGTATGATTGTAACTTTGTTGCTGGTAATCCTTATGATTTATATTGATATATTGACCATCATTTGTGTTGTAAATGTTGTACCTTGATGAAGGTATCTTTTCTTTTATGTACACTGAGAGCATATGCACCAAGACAAATTCCTTGTGTGTCCAATCACACTTGGCCAATAAAAAAATTCTATTCTATTCTATTCTATTCTATTCTATTCTATTCTATTCTATTCTATTCTATTCTATTCCATTCTATTCTAAAGAGTTCCTCATTTCCACTGATTTATTTTATTTTATTTATTTTATTTTGTCACAACAATATATGTAGGTATCATACAAAAAGATTATATAGTATATAAACACATATATGAGTAAATATAAGGAGGTATAAGCATATATATATAGGAAGAAGAAAAGAAAAACAATAGGACAGGAATGGTAGGCACGTTTGTGCGCTTATGCACGCCCCTTATGGTCCTCTTAGGAATGGGGTGAGGTCAATAGTAGAAAGTTTTTGGTTAAAGCTTTTAGGATTATGGGAAGAGACCACAGAGTCAGGTAAAGTATTCCAAGCACTGATGATTCTGTTACAGAAGTCATATTTTCTGCAATCTAGATTAAAGCGGTTAACATTAAGTTTAAATCTATTAGTTGCTCTAGTATTATTGCAATTAAAGCTGAAGTAGTCTTTAACAGGAAGGACATTACAATAGATGATTCTGTGAGTTAAACTTAGGTCTTGTCGAAGGCGATGGAGTTCCAAGTTTTCTAAGCCTAGGATTTCAAGTCTGGTGGGATAAGGTATTTTGTTGTTTTCAGAGGAATGGAGAACTCTTCTTGTAAAATATTTCTGGACACGTTCAATTGTATTGATGTCAGAGATGTGGTGAGGGTTCCAAACAGGCGAGCTGTATTCTAGAATTGGTCTAGCAAATGTTTTATATGCTCTGGTTAGTAGTATGGTGTTTTTGGAAAAGAAGCTACGCAAGATTAGGTTTACAACTCTTAGAGCTTTTTTTGCTATGTAGTTGCAGTGGGCTTTGGCACTTAGAGCATTTGACATGAAAACTCCAAGGTCTTTAACGGGATCGGGGTCGTCTGTAAGGTAATGTCCATCTAGTATGTACTTAGTGTTTGGGTTCTTTTTTCCTATATGTAAGACTGAGCATTTGCTGGATGAGATTTGGAGTTGCCAAGTTTTAGACCAAGCGGTTAGATGATCAAGGTTGTTTTGAATGATAGATGTATTGTCTGTGGTGTTAAATAGTTTGACATCGTCAGCAAAGCAAACACAATTACTTGAGATATGGTCACAAAGATCATTAATGTATAGTATAGATCTTTGTGACATATTATATATTATATATTATATACATATATACATATTATATATGTATATATGTAGTTTATGTATAGTTTATGTATAGTTTATGTATAGTATAGATCTTTGTAAGTAAGGAATTATGTACCAAGGAGGCTCTGTCGGTTAACACAACTGCAACTGTAGCAACAAATGAAAGTGGCTGCCAGCTGCCTGGCCATCTACTGTTTGTCCATCTGCTCAAAGTGCACAACTCTTTATAGCAATGAAGCTTTCTGCCTTTTTCTCCCATTAGTGCAACTCAATTTATAGACACTGCTTCTGAGCTGCAATTTGTTTCTTAATTAAAATGGGCATTATTGCAGATAAATAATCCTTTCAAATGTATTTGCCAGGGAGCAAGAGGAGAAGGGCTGTGAAATGTAAATTTAGTACACAATGCTAAAACATCCTTAAGCTGGAAAGAAGTCTAGAAACTTTCCAATGAATTAAATGAGGGTAGATAGCAGTAGGTTTTCTTCTCTTGCTTTACTGTTTTATTATTCTGCTGATTTGGAGGCATAAGCAATGGGCAATGCTTAAGGTATGTCACTCTTTGAGCACTTTCTGTTCAGATATGGTGACGGCCAAGCTTAAAGATGTTTGTCCTATCTGGATATATGTTTGTTTGTTTATTTATTTATTTATTTATTTATTTAATCATATTTGTATACCGCCCTATCTCCCAAGGGACTCAGGGCGGTTAACAGCCATATAAAATATACATAAATACAAGTTAAAACCCCAATTAAAAAACTTATTAAATACGGCCAAATATTAAAACCACAATAGAATAATAAAAAAACCCATTAAAACCAAATTTAAAATTTAAAAAAAACACCTAGTCCAGTCCTGCGCAAATGAAAAGATGTGTCTTAAGCTCGCGGCGAAAGGTCCGAAGGTCAGGAAGTTGACGAAGTCCTGGGGGAAGTTCGTTCCAAAGGGTGGGAGCCCCCACAGAAAAGGCCCTTCCCCTGGGCGTCACCAGCCGGCACTGCCTGGCTGACGGCACCCTGAGGAGTCCCTCCCTGTGAGAGCGTACGGGTTGGTGGGAGGCAATCGGTGGCAGTAGGCGGTCCCGTAAGTATCCCGGCCCAATGCCATGGAGCGCTTTAAAGATAATTACCAAAACCTTGAAGCACACCCGGAAGGCCACAGGTAGCCAGTGCAGTCTGTCGCATGGGAGTCATGAGGGGCTCCCTCTATCACCCGCGCAGCCACATTCTGGACCAACTGGAGCCTCCGGGTGCTCTTCAAGGGGAGCCCCATGTAGAGAGCATTGCAGTAATCCAGACGAGACGTCACAAGGGCATGAGTGACCATGCATAGGGCATCCCGGTCTAGAAAGGGGCGCAACTGGCGGACCAGGCGGACCTGGTAAAAAGCTCTCCTGGAGACGGCCGTCAAATGGTCTTCAAAAGACAGCCGACCATCCAGGAGAACACCCAAGTTGCGCACCCTCTCCATTGGGGCCAATGACTCGCCCCCAACAGTCAGCCGCGGCTGCAGCTGACTGTACCGGGGTGCCGGCATCCACAGCCACTCTGTCTTGGAGGGATTGAGCTTGAGCCTGTTTCTCCCCATCCAGACCCGTACAGCTTCCAGACACCGGGACAGCACTTCGATAGCTTTGTTGGGGTGGCCCGGTGTGGAAAATTACAGCTGAGTATCATCAGCGTACAGTTGATACCTCACACCGAAACCACTGATGATCTCATCCAGTTGAACAGGAGGGGTGAGAGAATCGACCCACAAGTGAGGCGCCTCGGGGTCGACCTCTGCCCTCCCGTCAACACCGTCTGCGACTGATCAGAGAGATAGGAGGAGAACACCGATAAACGGTGCCTCCCACTCCCAATCCCTCCAACCGGTGCAGCAGGATACCATGGTCGATGGTATCAAAAGCCGCTGAGAGGTCTAATAGGACCAAGGCAGAGGAATAACCCCTGTCCCTGGCCCTCCAGAGATCATCAACCAACGCGACCAAAGCTGTCTCAGTGCTGTAACCGGGCCGGAAGCCGGACTGGAATGGGTCTGGATAGATAGTTTCATCCAGGTACTGAGGTAATTGACATGCCACCACACTCTCTACAACCTTCGCCGCCAAGCGAAGGTTGGAGACTGGACGATAGTTACCTAATACAGTTGGGTCCAGGGAAGGCTTCTTGAGAAGAGGTCTCACCACCGCCTCTTTCAAGGCGGCAGGAAAGATCCCCTCCAACAAAGAAGCATTTGTAATCCCCTGGAGCCAGCCTCGTGTCACCTCCTGCATGGCCAGTACCAACCTGGAGGGACATGGGTCCAGTAAACATGTGGTGGCGTTCAACCTCCCCAGCAACCTGTCCGTATCCTCGGGAGCCACAGGGTCAAACTCATCCCAAACAGTCTCAACAAGACAGCCCTCCGATATCTCACCTGGATCCACCCAATTTTGATCCAGACCGTCCTGAAGCTGAACGATTTTATCGTATAGATAACCACTAAACTCCTCAGCACGTCCCTGCAATGGGTCATCCCGCTCTCCCTGTTACTACATGCCTAACATTTCTTTTCATTAAGCTTCCATTTATCTGTGGTTGAAAGAAGTCTCTGTCCCAAGTGGAACAGCTGCTAGACTTCTCTCTTCCTTTTCTTATCATCTTTTGAGAAGTGGCATAAAAGCCAAATACCAAAGGATAAAAGTCCTGGCATGGAATAGGATTTTTCACCTCCTACCCTTGGCTGCGCCTGCTTCTCCACCCAGCTTCCACCTTAAGGGATTCTCCTCTAGCTTTTCTCTTCAGCTGACACCCCCCCCATTCATTCACCATGGCCGATTGACCATGGTCCCTCCATCCCACATGCTTTGGCACAGCCCATTCAACACCACCCTTCTTAGTCCTGGGCGTTTCGCCTCCTGGGACATGTGTGAATTGAAATGGTCCTGCTTCCTGTGCAGAGGAAGAAATCTTCAATGTGTCTTTTCTGAGAAGAATGCAGATCAATTGTAGAAGCAAGTAACTGAGATAATTATCTGTGCCTCTAGAGTTCTTCTCTCTCTCTCTCGACAGATTCAAAGGGTTTTAAAAATATGTACAAGGGAAACTTGTCTTAAAACACTATTTTATTCCTCACCTTTTGACCACCACTTTTTATATGAGGTTTGGTTTATATGAGTTGGTTTATACGATCCCCACTTTATTGGCTAACAGATCATATAAATTAGAACTGATGGCTCAACGCTGGATGGAAGACCAAATAGGGGAGAGAATAATTGAATTTTAACATTTTAAAAGCCAATATGAAGACTCAGATATATTTATTTCACATGAATAAACACTGATCTTTAAGTACGGCTACAAGCATGCAAAAAAACCTCTTTTCCTATACAAACATTCATTCATTTATCAGACTTTGATTCTACTGTCTCTAAAACAGATAAAGCATATGAAGGACTATTTAATCAGGATTAATCCTTGCAGTCTACTAGGCAGAATTATTGCTACTGAGGAAGTTAAGATTCAAATCGAAGAGAGAATTTAATTCAAAAGTTTAGTATGAGTGCAACTTCTGAAAAAAAAAATAGACATAATGCCTGATTGAATAATCAAAGGTACTTTTAGAAAATATGTCACCTAAATGTTCACTTTGTACTGAACTGTATTACTGTATTGAAAGATAACTCTCAGTAGGAATAGTACAATTGAAATGTTACTAGTTCTTCAAGAAATAAACCACTCAGTGTGCTGCCTATTAACAACAATTTTGTACCTGCTGTTAGAAGTCAATATTTCTCAGCAGTTATAGCTTAGAAGGCAGACACCATTTTACATACAACTCCTCTTTCAAAGCAATGAAAATGATTCATATTGTTTTTGTAATAGAGCAGATTCAGGTACAGTAATGAGTGCCTTTTGGATTTCATAGCTTTATTCCTTCATTTGTAGTTCTTGGTTGTGCAATCCATTTTACTGATTCTGCTCAAACCTTTCCCATTTATAAATAGTAGGATTTCAGAGTTTTCTTAAAACTTGGCTGGACCTTGCTGCTTTCGAGAGACAAAAGCAAATTGCAGAACTTTTTGTTAGTAACTCTGAAGCAAGCCAAACTGATGAATATCATAACCTGGAATAATTTATCTGATTTGGCACAATTTATATACTAGAGATGAATCATAATCATCCACATTCATGCACAATTCAAATTTGAAGGAATATATGTGACCTTAAAAAGTAAAACCCAAGCTTTTGAAGAATCTTTTCAGGTAGATGGATTGTCCCATTGGGCTTTTTTATTTAAACTTCAAAAACATTACAATTATCATTTCTTTTTTTTTAAAAAAAAGTTAAGCATGGTATTACTTTAAAAGTAAGTAATAATATAATGATCTGTAAGGATCATGGTAGCTCACGTGGTTAGGATGCTGGGTTGGAGGTTAGCAAGCAAGCCTGTGTTTGAGACTTGAGTGCTGTCGTGGGGTGGGGTGAGCTCACGTCCTTTACTCGAGCTCCTTCCAGGGACATGAAAGTAGCCCCTGCAGGGCATCCCCCAAGTAACAGTAACGTCACTGGCTAGTCCTTTCAACCCTGAAATGCTTCTCTGCTTCTGACACGAGTGCTATGCGATGATATGTATATATTACTACTTTATAATAGTAGTAATAATAGTTTATAATAATACAGGTAGTCATCACTTAACATAATTTATTTCTGGAATTTTTAAAGTGTTTCAGTAATAAATATATTGTAATAATAGTTTCCATATAGGCTATCTCCATCAAATTTCAAGTCGCTGTTGTTTCTGAGGCTACTAGAGTAGCAGAACCAAACAATGTAAATAGTTTTTAATTCTATGTCTTGCTATCCAAGCTTTCTAGATAAACTATATTCCTTTTGAAGAGTGGTGAAAAATTTCATCACTACAGAAAAACTATTTGAGGCTAATGATTTCTGTTTCCAGAAAAATATATTATCAGCCATTTTCAAGTAAGAATTACTCCAATGTGTCAATTTTTCATGAGAAGAAAACTCAAATTTAATTTTTCCACCCAATACATCTAACTGCTCCCAATGCTAGCCAATTGTTACTATAATTAATGCCCTGCACTTTCCAAGATTTCAAGAGCACTAAATATTGATTTTCATGCTGAGTTCACAATGATACATATTAAATATTATTTCCATTCTAATACCTGATTGAGGTTTACAGATAAATCCAATGACACTGTTTAAAATCAGAAAATCTAAAACCACTATCTTTGACAGTGAAATCTTGGATATTTGAAATTATACTGTGAGAATCCCATATGTTTTTATAATTTTTTTCCCCACAAGCATGTATGTTTCTCAAAACTACCCTTTTATCCCACAAAAACTTTGCATACAATTTTTAAAGCAGGGGAAGGGCATCAAATTCTTGTAACTGTGGTCATGGGAACTGCACATTTCATCTCTTGTTGGATTGCAATCTGTCATTAGAGTTGTCTAAATGCATTGAGTTTTTCTTAGCAAAAAAACCCAGAGAGGCAATTCTCCCTTATTTGGACAACCAAAATGCTCAGGAAAGAAAGTATACAGGGCATATCTTTTGACAACGATGATACAGAAAATGACAGATACTACATACTCTTCCTGAAAAGCCCGTCGCCAGCCTAAACTGGAACACTTTACAATTTAATTTGCAGAGTGGAGGACCAGATATTTTTAAAGAACAATACTTTTTTATTTCTTTTAGCCTTACCATTCTTTACTTTAGACTGGAAGCTGGAAATCCAGACTGCTTTTCTACTGTGAATGTTTTTAGTTATTTCAGTATTTTTTCTTTCCCATTACTAGGATAAAAATTGTCTGTGAAATGTATTTTATGGAGGAGACTCAAAGCCCAGCAGAATCAACATTCAAATATCAGGTTCAGTACTTTTTGCATGTTTCCTTAGGCAAATGCAAGTTCTGATGGGCTCAGTGCCTTTTTAACATGTATGCAACATATCTACCATAATTTTGAGTAGGTCAGTTCCTCCCATTCACTCCTGTAGATGTTGCTGTCCACCACTCAGGGCTCTTATGCTGAAGAAGAGGGCATAAAATGAGGTCACTCAAAAATTTAGAGCACACAGATCCTAGTACTTTTGATTGTATTGGATCTGTGTCAGCAATCCATGAGAACTATTCCAAGTCCTGAGATAAATGATTCTGAAAATGACTCTTCAGACCTCCTTTCAAAGGATTTACAAGCTTATAGTTCTACAGATAATTATGCTTTGAAATGATGATTCTAAATGTCAGCAAGAAACCAGATAAAGAATAGGATATTGATTTGAAATAAACTAGAGGAAAGTGGTCTTATAGCCTCTCTCGTGTCCCCTTCATTTCCTCAGGCTTGCAGCCTCACTGAATTAGCCTAGATTAAAAATAAATAAATAGCATTGAAATTGAAAGCCTGGGATAAAGGCAAATACTTTATTTATTTATTTATTAGTTTGTCAAACATGCACAAGATAGCAGGTATAAGTATGAACATGGACATGGACATGAACAAAGGAAATGAATACAAATAAATGGGGGCAGTAGGACAGGGATGGTAGGCACGCTGGTGTGCTTATGCATGCCCCCCTTTACGGACCACTTAGGAATGGGGTGATGTCCACAGTAGACAGTTTAAGGTTGAAGCTGTGAGGCTTTGAGGATGAATTAACAAAACTTTATATCAGAGGTATCTGCATGGGGAGAAGTTAGGGCAAAAACAGTCACAGCCGCAGCTGCAAATGTGTGGTTGAAGCTTTGCCCTTTGAAAATGCGCATTGCATGTGTGGCAAATGTAGCAAAGGGACAAAGTTTTAATCACATGTCTGCACCGTAGCTGCCATTTTATCTTTTTTGACCACCAACTCAATGCAGAGGCCACTGCTTTATATAACAAGAAACAAAGAACTGCAAATAGCATATACAGCAGGTTGCGCAGGAAGAAGGATCTGCTGTAGTGGCAAATCTTAACACATTCTTTCCTGGACATTTCTTCTGAGCTGAATTGCGTACGATTGAATGACATACCACCTGAAAGAATAGATTTTGATTCTGCCATCTCCACTCTTGGTTTTCAATTTAAAAGCCTGTGCAGACTTCAGGGCACATTTGCTGACTCTAGAATACTCAAGATTGCAAGGGATGTTGCTGGAAACTCAACTCAACTCTGTTGAGATTTATGAAATTTTCTTCAATCAATAACTGTTGTAGCTGCAAAGGAAAGCACTTTCAAGAATGTTTCTAGAAAGTAATACTTTAAAAGGTCACATTTATGTCGTGTCATTTTGATGAGTTCTACTTGGGCACGATACAGTTACAAACAAGAGTGGGAAGTAGTAGAAAAATAGCTCACAATAATTCATTATCTCAGCACATAGAGGGTGAATGAATTTATACCTTGTATGGTATTTATTATGAGAAAGCAAGAGCAGGACTGGCTCTGGGGAGTTCTTGATAGACAAAAAAAAAAAAGGCAAGTTTTGTATGTTGTGTTTGAAAATACTCTTGTTTCTCCCCTCAATGTGGTCATCGTATTAGGCTATATGATGATAGTAAAGCTGCTTCCTAGTTATCCAACATTTGATGCATAGCTCTGAAGATACCAAGAGGTATCTTCTGGATTGCATGGAAGCAAACATTTCGGATCTTTAGACTGCTCAGTAGTACTGAGAATGAAACAAGGAAGTAGGAGCACTGAAGAAGCCAACGCTTCTCAAGGTATTTTTGGCAGTCAGAACAAACTTGTAAGGGCATATTCTTTGCCACTTTCAAAGGGTGATTATCCATTTTTTTTGTTTTGGAAAAAACGCATGACTTTTGGCTGATAGTAGTATTCATCAAGTAGAAAATGTGTTTTCTTCTGAAGTTGGAACAAAACATTCTGTTTGGTAAACACTTTGCTAAAATACTTCAAATTAGCTTATCGCATTGGAACACGTGACTCTCAGGAAAAAGAAAAGGGGGATTATTACTCTATTTTGAATGCTACTTATAGCCCACAACTTTGGATACATTGGCTAAGGGCACGAGTTTAAAAATATTGTTTTAAAACATTACCATTAACATGTATGCTCCATAGAAAACAATGGAAACTTCACTCTCTTCTCTCAGCAACTGAAAAATCTGGTTAGATTAGAACCCTCCACCGTAAAGAACAGAAGTATTTCAAGTGCTTCAAAAGTCTTTCCTAGTTGGCTCAGCTAACAGATATCAGGACCAGTGGTGGGTTCTAACCGGTGTTACCACCAGTTCGCTTTGTGCATGCTCGCCAAACTTGCGCTTAGCACAAGCGCGTTGACTGGCTGAAGAGTGGATGCATTGCAATCCGCTCTGCCGTGCCTTTCAGCTGGGCTAAAAACGGAGGAATAAAGGTAGGTATAGTGCAGGGGCGGGCAGGAGGGCCCAGATGACGGTTGGCACGAACCGGTTTGCTGTCACTTCAACATCTCCACTACCAGCTCTTCCGAACCAGGGAGAACCGGTAGCAACCCACCACTGATCAGGACAAAGAGAGCACCTGAATTGTTTAACGTTTTTGTCAGTTAAGTACCTCCCTTCTGCCAGATTTTTTGAATATTTTGATTTTTTAAAAAAATCTTTTGGACCTGTTTTTTTTCCCTAAGCTCTGCTCTTTTTCCGCAGCCTCCCTTCAAAGCATATATTCAGCAAAAGCAGAAGTCACTGGTGCACATCAAAGTGCAACAAATTAATCAAGTCTACATGGTAGTATTATAATTTGTTTATATAACATCAGCAGCATCAGCAATGAGCAACATACGAACATGAAGAAAACTAGGGAACGCAGACTTTATTATTTAGATTCGATTTATTTATATCTAAGTCTAGATTACTTTCCTGTAAAATGAGCCAGAGCACAACATTCATGGAACTGAAACTCTCCCATATAAAGTCGTAACTTCCTTATACTGTAATAAAGTGTTTTGTTTTTTATAAGCAGAAATTTACCAAGGGGATTGGCAGCAAAGCAGCTACATACAATTATCTTCTTGTGTTTTCAATGGGCTTAATTACTTTTTTTCTCTTTGAAAGTTCCACTGTCATATCACCCTGCCCAATTTAAACAAGTAACAGCTGGTTTAAACACTGTTTGTTTAAATCACCAAATGATAGTCCATTTACAGTGTTGGAACAACTGGGACAGTCAAGCCACTTGAAACAGCCAATTTTGTCTGAGGCTCAGAAGAAAACTCTTAAAGGAGTGCTGCAATTATTTCATGAATTGCAGCACTCCAAATGGCTGTTCGGAGATCACTATTTTGCACATCCCCAAAATCCACTCAGCTTGAACTAACAGCCTTTATTACTCCTCTTTCTTTTTCCCTGTGACTTTCAGTCTGCTGTCCATTGTGGCTTATCCAATGCCCTCATTATTAGAAGGAAAAAAGCAAAGCTCGTAGTATAATGGTCTGTTGAGAAATATTAGACCCAAGAGGCAGATAAGAAGACTTGAGCATGAAAAAAAAAAACGAGCTAATGGCTAGCAAACAAAAGCAGAACGGAATGGGGGGGGGACCCATTGTATGTTTAACTTCCAAAATATTGATTTTGGCTGAATCTCGTGGACCATTCTATTTTTGAATTAACCAAAATAAAGATGGGGTAAAAATCAAATAAATCAAATTAAAATAATAACAAAGCCCTAATGGAAGAAATGTCTGAAAACTTACTAATTCTCACATGGCTTTTATGGCATTATTTACAGTTGTTGTTTTTGGTGGTACCCTGTACGCAATTGGGAAAGTTCTCCTTCCTGAGCATGTGGTGTGGGGGAAAGAAGTGGAAAAGCTTCCCAAGAAGATGTAACAAATTAGAATGCTTGTAGATGAGTCTTCTCCAGTCCATAGTCTGGATCCTTATGGTTTTATAATGCAATAAGACTTTTGCATTACGGTTAAGTACTGCTAGGAAACCAAAGAAGGCATGTGTCATCTTATATATATGAAGAATGCAAACAAAATAGGAGAATAAAAAAAAAACCAACCTGAATGAAGATCAAAAGACTGAGCCAGAATATTGACAAGTAGTTGGAAGAATTTTTTTTTTTAGAATTTTTTTTTTTAATTGGCCAAGTGTGATTGGACACACAAGGAATTTGTCTTGGTGCATATGCTCTCAGTGTACATAAAAGAAAAGATACGTTCATCAAGGTACAACATTTACAACACAATTGATGATCAATATATCAATATAAATCATAAGGATTGCCAGCAACAAGTTATAGTCATACAGTCATAAGTGGAAAGAGATTGGTGATGGGAACTATGAAACGATTAATAGTAGTGCAGATTCAGTAAATAGTCTGACAGTGTTGAGGGAATTATTTGTTTAGCAGAGTGATGGCCTTCGGGAAAAAACTGTTCTTGTGTCTAGTTGTTCTGGTGTGCAGTGCTCTATAGCGTCGTTTTGAGGGTAGGAGTTGAAACAGTTTATGTCCAGGATGCGAGGATCTGCAAATATTTTCACGGCCCTCTTCTTGATTCGTGCAGTATACAGGTCCTCAATGGAAGGCAGGTTGGTAGCAATTATTTTTCTGCAGTTCTAATTATCCTCTGAAGTCTGTGTTTTCTTGTTGGGTTGCAGAACCGAACCAGACAGTTATAGAGATGCAAATGACAGACTCAATAATTCCTCTGTAGAATTGGATCAGCAGCTCCTTGGGCAGTTTGAGCTTACTGAGTTGGCGCAGAAAGAACATTCTTTGTTGTGCTTTTTAATGATGTTTTGATGTTAGCTGTCCATTTGAGATCTTGCGATATGATAGAACCCAGAAATTTGAAGGTTTCTACTGTTGATACTGTGTTGTCAAGTATTGTGAGAGGTGGAAGTATGGAAGGGTTTTCCTAAAGTCTACCACCATTTCTACGGTTTTGAGTGTGTTCAGTTCCAGATTGTTTTGGTTGCACCACAAGGCTAGTCGTTCGACCTCTCGTCTATATGCGGATTCGTCATTGTCTCGAATGAGACCAATCACTGTTGTGTCATCTGCAAACTTCAGTAGCTTAACAGATGGATCATTGGAGATGCAGTCATTGGTATACAGAGAGAAGAGAAGTGGGGAGAGCACACAGCCTTGGGGGGCCCCTGTGCTAATTGTACAGGTATTTGATGTGATCTTGCTTAGCTTCACCTGCTGCTTCCTGTTTGTTAGGAAGCTTGTGATCCACTTACAAGTCTGTTCCGGTACCTGTAGCTGGTTTAGCTTAGTTAGAAGAATGTCTGGAATGATGGTATTGAATGCTGAACTAAAGTCTACAAAAAGGACCCTTGCATAGGTCTTTGGAGACTCAAGATGTTGTAGGATGTAGTGCAGAGCCATATTAACAGCATCATCTGTTGATCTATTTGCTCGGTATGCAAATTGCAAGGGGTCTAACAGCGGATCCGTGATGGATTTCAGGTAGGAAAGCACTAGCCTTTCAAAGGTTTTCATGACTACAGATGTTAAAGCAACTGGTCTGTAGTCATTCAGTTCCTTGATGGTGGGCTTCTTCGGCACTGGGATGATGGTAGAGCGTTTGAAGCAAGAAGGAACATAACACATCTCTAGTGATTTATTGAAAATATGGGTGAAGATGGGGGCCAATTGGTCAGCACAGACTTTTAAGCAAGAAGGAGTTATCTTGTCTGGGCCTGGAGCTTTTCCTGGCTTTTGTCTGTGAAATAGGTCCTGCACTTCCTTTTCTGTGATCACTAGGGGTTGTGAACCCAATGAAATGGGGTCAGTTGTAGGAGGCTTGGCTGTTGTTGGTGTGTCTGAGATGGGGGTTGTGGAGATAGGTGGCTGTAGTTTCCTTTCAAACCTGCAGTAAAACTCATTCAGGTCATCTGCCAGTTGTTGATTACCTTCAGCCTGGGAAGGAGGTTTGCCATAGCCGGTGATATTTTTAAGAGTTTTCCACATGTTTGCTGGTTCATTTGCTGAAAACTGATTCTTTAGCTTTTCAGAGTAGCTTCTTTTTGCTGCTTTTATCTCCCTTGTTAGTGCATTTCTGGCCTGATTGTACAGCATCACTAGCATCAAGCAAAAGAACACTAGCATCAAGCAAAAAGAAAAAAAAAGGAACCATGTGTGAATTTGTTTCTTCATCCTCCATCTCAGAATGGGATGGGAATAATGTCAATGCCAAAATTGGTATGATCCAGTTGCCATTCTAATCCTAGCATGGAAAAGATTTATGAATCTTATTAGAGCAAACGCATGAAAGTTGGGATTGTTAGTCTGGCACATATATAAAAAATCCCATTGTTTTCAACACATGATGAAATGCTAAGAATCCTCTTAAACTAAGTGGAAATTCTAAATTCTAAGAAGCCACTTGGACAGTCATTTGTCTGAAAAGGTATAGGCTTGAGCAAAGGATTGGACTAGAAGACCTCCAAGGTCCTTTCCGACTTTGTTATTCTGCTATTCTGTTAACTCCTGTTGGCATAATTAAAATCTCCTCTACAGCAAAGGACTTTAATTCAGTTCTTATTGTTACCTATCCATTTGTTTTCCTGATCTGTGGTTTGATAATCTTATTCCCCTTGACTGCAGTACTGCTTTGCCTTTTAATAAGCAGATCTTTTCTTTCCCCTGTGAGTGGGTGAGAAAAGCATCAAGTGAAGCTAGCTATATTTCAGCTTTTATGTAGTGCCAGTTCTGCAGAGTTGAGATGGAGAGGATATTCCTGAAACTGCCACAAAGACTTACCTGGGGATTTTATATTCTTAGGAATTCTGTAGTAATAAATATAGCTTTATTTCAAGACAGGATGTGCCCATAGGCTTTTCATATTTATAAATATATACCCTGGTTGAGAGTGATGTGATTCCGTATTCTTTGGGCATTTAATTTATATTTCAGATGAGAAGATTGGCATAATTGAATCCTCTATGCAGTAAAGAGAGGCAACTGTTTTTATCTAAGTTATCCAAATGATGAAACTATATGTTTATATTATTTCTGTGCTTCAAACTATTGAATATTTATTTCTTCAGTCAATTGATATGATTGTCCAGCTTGGATGCAATTAGGAATCACGACAGTTAATTTTACACCAAAAAGAAACAAAAATAACAGAAAGAAAAACAAACACATTGAAAGACATCACCATTGGCTTCTTAATCCTCACAGAATTGGCTCTCCTATTGCCTTAGGATTTAGACCAAGGCCCAATGGAAAAGCCAGATTTTCAATCCTTTGTAGAAGACCAAGAAAGTTAAGATTATCCCAATATTCAGGACAGGTATTGTAGCAGAGGAGGCAGGCTTCTTGGGACCCCGTTAGATAATCCTGTTTCATAGAATTGATCCAGAGCATGGCCATCCTGCCATTTCTTCAGCTATGGACAGTAATTATCAGATGGTCCTTGAAGTAATCTGGCTCTTTTGCATAAAGGGCTTTATATTTCAGCATCTTGAATTGTCCCTAGAAGTTAGTTAGTACAGCTTGCAAAGTAGTGGACTTAATAAATTCAAAACAATTTTGGCAATTTAGAGAAACGGGCTGAGAATAACAGAATAAAATTTAAAAGAGGCAAATACTAAGTTCTTCATTTAAGAAAACAGAAACCAAATGCAGAATTGAAGAAAGAGGAATACCTAGTTCCTTCCTGTCCTATGATTGGAAGAGTTGTAATCTACAATAACATTCCATTTTTTTGATAATATCTTTTTAAAATTTCAATATCAAACACTAAAATATAAACAAACATAAATGGAAAGGAAAAAGGAATGAAAGAGAATGATGACCTAGATGACTGAGAATCTCCATAGGTTTTCTTTAAAAGTGACAAAAATTATACATAAATTTTTTAACAAAAATGACCTCCAGCTTTTTTTAGTAGAGATAGTAACAATAAAACATCCTGTCTAAATTTAAACAAATACATTTATAAAATTTATTAATAAATTTATAAAATAAATTGTTAATAAAATTATTAGTATTATTAGTATTAAAATACTAATAATCATCATACTCCAAAAACCAATAATCAAGAAATATCCTTATCTTAATTAAGACATAGTAAATTATCAAATGTAAATAACTTTATATTTAAAAAGCTACAATATTTCTCTGGTCCTATCCAACTAAACTTCAAATCCCAAAGTCAGAAATTGATTTTTCTTCTTGTCTTATAAGAAATCTATGGTCTCCAAGTTGCAAGAAATTTAGTTAAACTATTGTCTCCAAGCAAAGTAGTCCATCTTGGCTAGGTTCATTAATTTCAAACTACGTTCTTCCTTTGTGAATATAGACTCTCCTTCAGAGGTGAGATTCACTTACCTTCCCTACTGGTTCACAAATGTGAGAGTGCGTGTGCAGTTGCTTTGCTCAAATGCACCACCTCTGCGCATGCAGACGGGCTTCTGCGCATGTGCAGTAGTTGTGTATTACGCCTTGGTGGGTGGGCGGAGCCTCCCGCAGTCGCCGCTACCATTTTGCACAATCCGGACAGATCCGGCTGAATACCACCACTGCTCTCCTTCCATGTTTTGTTATATAACCTTGCCACCAATGTCATATATAAAAACAGAATCCCATGTTTTTTTTCCTCCACCTGTTTATCTGCCATAATAACATTCCATTCTATATTTTTTGAAAAAATATATCTTTTCATTATGGCAATCTTTTTTGTTTACTGAGTGATTGCTGAAAGAGATTATTATTTTCACTTTTAAATAATAAAGTTAGAGGAAAGGAAAAAGAATTTGCTCTTAACTTGAGAGAGTGAAGGAGTTTGTCAGCTCCGTGAAAGGAATTTCCAAAGTTTCCTTTTAAATTCACCTCTGTACCACAAAATAAATAAAATAAACATTAAAATAAAGTATCAGCTGATTATCCACTTACAATGCAGCTATAAAGGTAGAAAAACTCTAAGGCAGCTGAATAAAAAGCAAACAATGCAAGTGACTCAGGGTGAAACAAGGAAATTCTGTGATACTACAAAGTGTAAGGATTATTTTCAAAAGTCTTCAGACACCATCTGGCAGCAGGTGTGTTTGCTAGTGGTGTGTCTTGACAGTGTTTACATTTGGCAGTGTGGTAAACTTTCTTGAATCAAGGAAGAAAGAAAGCCAAACAGAGGAAGGGATAGTTTTTTTAGAGTTATCCAGGAACAATACTTGGGATTTACTGTCAGAAAAGGGAAATGCCATTGACAAAGTATTCTGTTCCCACTACAGAAGCGTGAATCGTAGTTTTGCCCCCCTCCTTCCTTGTGTGTGTGTGTGTGTGTGTGTGTGTGTGATATTCTTCAAAGGGTCTCATTGACTACCACCTGCTGTAGATGCTTCAGACAAGCCATTTCAAGACCAGAAAGAAGTGGGTGTAGTTGCTGGAAATCTGAGGTTTACCCAAAAATGTTTGTATATATTAGCACATTTTGGTTTGCAATATGTACAATTTCTAGAAATCATTTTCTAGACGTATATATTAAACACATATATGTTTAAAAATTTTAAATTATTTTCATTCAGTCATGCACCCTTTTCCCCACAGTACATGTTCTAGTGGTGAAACGTATGCCAAATTTGAAAAGTGCAAATTGGAATAATACAATAGTTAACTTGTAAGTCATCTGTGAGTTCAAAAATGTGACACGAGAAGTGTTTATATTTAAAACTGAACTGAAGGAACCTCACCCCATCGCTATTTAGGCTATTTAGAAGCAAGCCTCAGCTTCAAATCTGTTTGCAAATAATTGAGCAGGGCGCCTCACTTTATACCAAGTCCTATTGGCTTACTTAAAGTATAATATAAAAATAGCTTTCAGACTTGGCTTTTCTTTTTCCAAATGTTAGCTTTTTTTTTAAACAATCACCTTTCATTAAGGTTGGATGCACAAGTTGGGCCAAGCCACAATGTGGTTTATTCAGGCACTGGGTTTTTTGGGTGTGTATTTTGTTGAAGTGCATAACTCAACACTTGTGGTTTAGCCTGATATTGTGAAGGAACTTAGAAAACTATCATTTAACAATGGTCAAAATAAAGCCAAGCTTAGCACAATGTACGGAGCCACTATAAATCTAGGTCTGCATTAGCTACTTTGTGTTTTTGAGACATAGTAAGTCCTCAACTTACAACAGTTTGTTTAGTGACCAAAGTTACAACAGCACTGAAAAAAGTGACTTATAACTGTTTTTCACATGACCGTTGAAGCATCCCTGTAGTTATGTAATCAACTTTCAGATGCTTGGCAATTGATTCATATTTATGATGGTTGCAGTGTCCTGAGGTCACATGATCATCTTTTGTGACCTTCTGACAAGCACAGTCAATGGCGATTCACTTAACAACCACGTTACTAAATTAACAACTGCAGTGATTCACTTAGCAGCTGTGGCAAGAAAAGTTGTAAAAAGGGGCAAAACTCACTTAACAGATGTCTCATACAAGAACAGAAATTTTGGGCTCAACTGTCGTAAATCAAGGGCTACCTGTACATTCAATGGAATTGAATAAATTATGGAATATTTTTTTTTAATTGAGGGATTACCTGAAATGTAAGGACGAACAGAGGCAATCTCCATGATTTTATTACTGCATGTCCATAAGATTATTTCTTGAGACGAGCCAGTGCCAATGACTGAAAAAGAAATCACATAGAAGGGCTACATTTAGAGGGAAGAGATTGAACTCTGGCATCCCCAGGCAGGGGCCAAATAAAAAAAATTAAGTGGCAATAAAGGCAAAGGAAGGAAAGAAGACAATGATGAAAAGAAGGGCAGCAAAACAAGACAGGTATCCCAGAAATAAAAAGACTGAAGAAAGACTTGGAGGCATATTTACAGGAAAGGTGATGAGAAGCTTTTCGTCAACACTGAAACAACAGACCTAAGGAAATAGCCTTTTGCAACCTACAAAACAATCTTACATCTTCACAAAGTGAAGCCAGTTCACCAAGCTTTGCAGCAAGTTCCTAATATTTCCTACCACTTATGCTAGGTTTTTTTTATTTTTATGTCAAATGGGCTGTTATAGCAACTGCATTCCAAATTTTAAGGATGTTTTTCATATATATACATTTTCAATATTGTTCAATGCATTTATTTAATTAGCCATAATTTTCTCAACTTAAATATGCAAGAACAGGAAAAGCATTGCCTCTTAATTTTCATTCCATTGACTGTTTTCTTTCTTTCTTTCTTTTTTAAAAGGCAGAACCACCAAATCAATGCCAAGTTGCATGGCTTCTGCGTATCATCATTTGTCTCTAGTCTCTGGAATGGTTTTTCTCTGAAGTTTCCTTTTCTGGCAGAGGGAGGTTAAGTTGATCACATGACTATGGGGATGCTGCAACGGTCATAGGTGTGAAAAATGATCATAAGTCACTTTTTTCATTGCCATTGCCATCAGTTGCCATTGTAACTTCAAACAATCACTAAACAGACTATTGTAAGTCAAGGACTACCTTTATATCAAAACTGAACTGAAAAGTATGTATGCTTGCAGGGGGCTGACTGGAAATCTAGAATCTGCAAAATATAAACTGTGGGTGTGGCTTGGTGGGCAATGCAGGGAAGGATACTGCAAAATCTCCATTCCTACCCTACTCCAGGGGAAGGATACTGCAAAATCCCCATTCCCTCTCCACTCCTGGGGGAAGGATATTGCAAAATCTCCATTCCCACCCCACTCTGGGGCCAGCCAGAGGTGGTATTTGCCGGTTCTCTGAACTACTCAAAATTTCCAGTACCGGTTCTCCAGAATCTGTCAGAACCTGCTGGATTTTACCCCTGGCTAAAATGCCTTAGTGGATTCAATATCTTCTTTCAAGATGTATGACTGTAGCATAATAGTGTGGAATTCCCCAGTAGCGGGCTTGGGGGTATGAGGGCATCGGGGGACAAAACCCTTTTCAGCTACGGCCATAAGAAGACACAGACTTAAGCTAAAAAAATACACCAAGGAGCTCAGTGTAAATTCCTTGGGCCT
Source organism: Ahaetulla prasina (assembly GCF_028640845.1). Classification (NCBI taxonomy): domain Eukaryota; kingdom Metazoa; phylum Chordata; class Lepidosauria; order Squamata; family Colubridae; genus Ahaetulla; species Ahaetulla prasina. The sequence continues at coordinate 106,262,104 of NC_080540.1, forward strand.
ACTGGTTTTCCTCATTTCTTCTCTGCCCTATCTCGCCTGTGAAGCAAAGAGACATGTTTCCATTATTAAATTACAAAGGCCCATAATTAATTTTCTTTTAAAAGTCTTTATTTTATAAACAGAACATGGCTGCCAGTTTTGATTTTTTTTGTATGTTCAGATCTCCTTTATTAAAGTACTTTCTCCACCAATGCCAATATTTGCTGCTCTTTGCTTGAAAAATAATATAAACAAAATGTCTAGAGTCTGATGCACTTACAGTACAATAGATTTAGCAAAATCAATAGTATGAACTACATTATTCAATCTAAATCTAGCCCATCATCATATATTTTCTCTGTTGCAACATATCTGCCTCCACTGGAATTACAAGATGCAAAATCAGTGACATGATCCACTAAATTTAGATAATTTATGGTGAAATACATTCCATATTTAATAAGAATATCTTGTACAAAATTATCTGATAAGAATAACAATTCATTAAGTGTTTATTCTTATTAAATGTATATCAAATGCAATTTCCACAAAAAGTACACATTGTTAATTTACTTAAGGTAAAAGTAAAGGTTCCCCTCGCACATATGTGATAGTCGTTCCCGACTCTAGGGGCGGTGCTCATCTCCATTTCAAAACCGAAGAGCCAGCACTGTCCGAAGATGTCTCCGTGGTCATGTGGCCGGCATGACTCTACACCAAAGGCACACGGAACGCTGTTACCTTTCCACCAAGGTGGTCCCTAGTTTTTCTTTTACTTATGAAAGTCAATTGGAATTAATTTACTGTGCATGGTTTATAACTGAAGGTAGCTTTATATTTGAGAATTTTCACTTTGGATATCATTTAATTCTTGCCTGTGATTTAGCTGGTTGTATACCCCTTTTCTCTCCTTCACATAAAATCTTGAGATTGCATGGAACTACGCAAATAGTATTCAAATTGTAACATACTGTGCAGAATTATTATTGAGGTATTCATATTTCCAAATTTGACCATTTACCGGACTAACATTTCTGTTTTCTTTCAGACAGATAATTAAAATTTGGAAAGTCATATTATCAGTTTGCTTTTCCTCCTTTTAATGTTGGTCATAACTTAAGTATGTTCTTCAATATATTTTCATGACATTTACAGTCACTAATGTTTGAATTTTTACAGGCATAATTTTAAACTTACTCCAGGAAAGATAGCCTTTAGACATAAATCAGCCATTCCTGAGCCTTTAAACTATACTCTTCTATCATGTTAGTGGAAGTCTCATTGAATTCAGTTTTATACATGCAGCCATAAAATAGCAAGAATTAATCAGTTTAAATATTTTCTATTTTCATTAATAATATTCATGGTTGGATGTTATGCCCTTTTATCTTTGATGTTGTATTCTTTCTTATATAGCCCTTATGTAAAGACAATTGTAAAATTCAGTTATTAAATTATTTGAGTTGGATCTATTTCCACCAAATTCTGGACACGTAGCACTTTAGAATTTGTTCTTGTTGTGTGAACTTCTGTAGATGCATTATTCACCAAGTTAATAAGATGCTGTAAACCATCTAAGCTTTGCTCATCCCAATTCTACAGTAAATATTCTGTTTGATTTTATAGGCAATTTAACAAACACTTTCTCTCTCAGCCCCAGGAAGAAGGCAATGGTAAACCATTTCTGAATGATTTCCAAATGCTTGTTGTCATACCATCAAGCAGAGTTTGATGGGAGGCAGAAATCTGTAAAATGGTAGGTGCTAATCCAAGGTATGTTCCTTTTGGTCCATATGTTGGCATCATACATGTACAAAAGGGATGTGTCCTGGATTGTGACACCATAGTCTATATTTTGCATATTTTGACATTCCCCACCCAGTAAATGCTCCATATATTTTTTCCCCACCTTGAATGGCTTCAGTGATCAGATAGGTTTTTTATACATTGTCTATATATTGGGGAGTGAGCAGTCTCAATCCTATACCTGTTTACATAGAAATAAGTTCTATAGTGCTTAGTAACAGAGCTTTGTCCTAGGCAATACAGGTAGTCCTCGACTTACAACCACAATTGAGCTCAAAATGTCTGTTGTTAAGTGAGAAATTTGTTGTGAGTTTTGCTCTATTTCTTGCCATAGTTGTTGAGTGAATCACTGCAGTTGATACATTAGTAACATGGTTATTAAGTGAATCTGACTTCCTTATGACTTCCATATTTCCCTATGGTCATAAGTATGAACCAGTTACCAAGCATCTGAATTTTGACCACATGATCATGGGGATGCTACTTAGGTTGTAAGTGTGAAAAATGGTCATAACTCACTTTTTTCAGCAACGTTGTAACTTTGAATGGTTACTAAATAAACTAAATTAACTCCCAACTCCCAACTGTAACCTTGTTGCTGGCATCCTTACGATTTATATTGACATTGTTTCCTAATATGATTTGATTGTTTATTTGTATCCTAGGATTATCATTAAGTGTTGTAGCTTATGATTTTTAACAAATGTATCTTTTCTTTTATGTAGAATGAGAGCATACGCACTAAGACAAATTCCTTGGGTGTTTAATCACACTTGGCCAATAAAGAATTCTATTCTATTCTATTCTATTCTATTCTATTCTATTCTATTCTATTCTATTCTATTCTATTCTGTTCATTCTGCCTATTTACAATGCCTATGTGAACAAGATGCCATTTGAAGCAGGGTGAACATGAATTAAACATAGTGTGAATATGGCTACACCTACTACATCCAATAATCAATTATTTTATTGGAGCAGAATTTCTCTAAGCTATCATTTTCTGCTGGTGGGTCTAAGCTGCATTCACATATAGCCCATTTACAAAAACAGATTTTCCCCAAATATTTTGTCCTATGAAAACAGATTACAGAGCGAATTGGTTATCTTACCTATAGGCATCCACTGAAGGAAGACAATGGATCAAGTAGTCCAACATTCAGTCTCTTCGAGGTTGTGACACAATCAAAATTTGTTATTGTTTGATCTGAAACATAGATAAGTCCATCTTGTAATGCTTGGAAGCAAAGTGAATTAAGGGTCAATCTCATTCACTCTTCAATTTTTCTCCATTTTGACCTTTAAACCAAACTCCCATAGAAGATAGGTTCGTTGTGCCCCTAATATTTATAAGTCAGGGATTTCAGTTAGAAGTAAAGCCCATTTGGACCTACAGTGCTTTAGTTCCGGGAAATCCTGAAAAAAAATTAGGAAGTTTTATATGGTAGGTTTAGTAGAAATCTACTGAACAAATCACTGTCGGCAGGAATAGAGACAGTCTTCCCTTCTCCCCTTATTATTTACCAGGAAGTTGGATATTCAGTTGGAATAGCCCTCCCCTAATCATCTGTTTATTAGAAATTAGCTAAATTGGAATATTTGATTTTAGATGGAGTTTGATTGTTCATTATTCACAGTTCATTTTAATATACTTACAATATCTTATTTGAAGAGCCAGTTTGGTCTAGTGATTTAGATGCTGGACTAGGAGTGGGGAAATTGGAGTTCTAGTTCTACCTTTGGCATGGAAAGCCAGCAGAGAGTGACTTTGAGCCAGTCACTGTCTCCTAGCCCTAGGAAGAAGGCAATGACAAACCATTTCTGAAAATATTGCCAAGACAACTACATGGCATTCTCTGCTCAAGTTTGACTTGAAGCAAACCAAAAACCAAAAACTCAATTTCTCTTATTTGAAGGTACTTAATGCAATTCCTTTATATATCTCCATTTAAAGATTTATATCATCATCAGCCAATTCAATTGTGTACCAAGAAACATAATTTAAAATGCAAAATATCAGAAGAGATAAAGCTAATGATGTGGAAACAACAATGGAAATATGAATATTTGCTCAGAAAACTGTAGAATATACAAAATGAACAAATAATTAGTGACTTAAAAAAAAGGAAAATACAACTGTAGACAATAGTTATATAGACAACTATTTAAAAGAACAAGAATCTGAAGAAGAAAAAATTCCAGAACGGTTTTTAAGATATTGTCAATAAAAATGAAATGAAATAAAATAAAAGGCTTCTATTTCATGCAAACAAGATTGAGAATAAATAAAAAGATTTTATATAGAACTCAAAAACAGGAAGGTTGGGTCATACATAAAGAATATCAAGTCTATCGATCAGATCGGGAAAACCGAAGAGGTGGTGGAGTGGCTATCTTTTACAAAAAGACACTGAATCTAAAAAATATCCAAGTAGCACATAAACTCTCTCTTCCTGAAACCATAGTATGCGACCTATCCCTTGACACTACTCTTCGATTCTTACTATGCTACAGAGCCCCCGACTATGACATTACCCACGCAAATATGCTAACCTCAATGCTAACATGGACTACCTCTTGCCCATACCCTCTTATCTTCCTTGGTGACTTAAATCTACCTCTCATTAACTGGACAACCAATGAATGTTCAACTGACCCAATCCATACTACACTATACAACGCTGTTACAAACCTAGGTCTTGAACAACTTGTAACTAACAATACAAGACTCAACAACTGCCTTGACCTCATCTTCTGCAACAATCCAAACTCAATTTACGGACTACAAACTAAAGAACCCTTTTCAAACAGTGAACACCGCATGCTTGATTTTCGTCTCAATATCGTCCATACTTAATTCGTCATAACACCAGAACTCCCAACTACAACTTCAAGAAAGCCAATTCGACCTTATAAACAACGATCTTTCACTTCTGAACTGGCAAAATCTGTTTGCAACCTGCATAACCGCTGATGACCTCTATAGAATCTTCCTACTTGAAATCAATAGAGTCATTAAATTATATGTACCACGAATGACTACCATGTCCAAGAAAAACAAACTACCCATATCAATAAAAAAGCTTCAATCAAAGAAATCCCTCTGGAAAAGAAACAAAAAAGGCTATGTTACAAACTTCAGAAACCGTTACAGAAACATATGCAACCAAATTAAAACTGAATGCACAAATTACCACACCAAGCAAGAAGAAAACCTTCTACGCACAAATTCCAATCGTGCCTTTTATAATTTTGTCAACAGTAAACTTAAAGATTCAAGATCCATCCCACCACTAAAAGATTCTAACAACAAAGAATGCAATGACGAAACAGTCAAAGCAAACCTCTTCAACATTTTCTTTGGCTCAGTTTTTGTTAACTCCGATAACACATATCCAACATTCCACAAACGAACCAGCAATGACTATGATGATTTAACTCATATAGATTTCACAGAAGACAACGTTGGTAAAGCTCTTCACAACTTAAAACCATCGCTTTCTATTGGACCTGATGGTCTATGTGCATATTTCTTAAAAAAACTTTCCATTAATATAGCTGAACCCCTAAGTATTATCTTTGATAAAGCTTTCACTACCAGTTCTCTTCCCAAACTTTGGTCACTAGCCACAGTCATCCCCATCTTCAAAAAAGGAGACCCCAGCTTAGTCGAAAACTACAGACCGATCTCCCTTTGCTGCGTCACCTGCAAAGTCATGGAATCTATCATCAATCAATCCATTACCTCACACTTAGAAACTAACAACCTACTCTCCAACAAACAATTTGGTTTCAGGAAAAAGTTATCATGTAACTTACAACTTCTCCACTGCAAAAACATATGGACTTCAAATCTAGATCAAGGCAAATCAATAGATGCAATCTACATAGACTTCTGCAAAGCTTTTGACTCAGTAGTACACGATAAACTTCTCCTTAAACTAACATCCTATGGCATCTCAGGACCCCTCCACAAATGGATATCTGCTTTTCTGTCTAACAGACAACAAGTGGTCAAAATTGGCAATGCTTTATCAAATCCTGTTCCTGTCAAGAGTGGCGTTCCTCAAGGCAGCGTCCTTGGACCAACACTCTTTATTCTATACATTAATGATCTTTGTGACCATATCTCAAGTAATTGTGTTCTCTTTGCTGACGATGTCAAACTATTTAACACCACAGACAACACTTCTATCATTCAAAACGACCTTGACCATCTAACCGCTTGGTCTAAAAATTGGCAGCTCAAATTTCAACCAGCAAATGCTCAGTCTTACATATAGGAAAAAAGAACTCTAAAACTAAGTACATACTAGATGGACATTACCTTACAGACGACCCCCATCCCGTTAAAGACCTTGGAGTTTTCATGTCAAATGATCTAAGTGCCAAAGCCCACTGCAACTACATAGCAAAAAAAGCTCTAAGAGTTGTAAACCTAATTTTGCGTAGCTTCTTTTCCAAAAACACCACACTACTAACCAGAGCATATAAAACATTTGCTAGACCAATTCTAGAATACAGCTCACCTGTTTGGAACCCTCACCACATCTCTGACATCAATACAATTGAACGTGTCCAGAAATATTTTACAAGAAGAGTTCTCCATTCCTCTGAAAACAACAAAATACCTTATCCCACCAGACTTGAAATCCTAGGCTTAGAAAACTTGGAACTCCGTCGCCTCGACAAGACCTAAGTTTAACTCACAGAATCATCTATTGTAATGTCCTTCCTGTCAAAGACTACTTCAGCTTTAATTGCAATAATACAAGGGCAACCAATAGATTTAAACTTAATGTAAACCGCTTTAATCTAGATTGCAGAAAATACGACTTCTGCAACAGAATCATCAGTGCTTGGAATACTTTACCTGACTCTGTGGTCTCTTCCCATAATCCTAACAGCTTTAACCAAAAACTTTCTACTATTGACCTCACCCCATTCCTAAGAGGACCATAAGGGGCGTGCATAAGCGCACAAACGTGCTTACCGTTCCTGTCCTATTGTTTTTCTTTTCTTCTTCCTATATATGTTTATATGTGTATATACTATATAATCTTTTTGTATGATGTTGTGACAAAATAAATAAATAAAATAAATAAATAATTTGTTAATATATCATCAAGTGGCACAGTTAGGGCATATGAATCTATTCCTTATGGAAGACTCTTCTAAACAATGGATCCAAGCTGAAATTATATTAAATCCACATAATTTTGAAAATCAATGGTCTTTCACTGAACATATTTTTTCAAGAATAGAACATATTGAAAAAGTTTTCACTAAAAACGTTTCAAGTATGGAACAGTAAATACATAGCTTTGGCAAAAAATATTTCTTTAACTCCTTTAATAACATGTATAGATCAGGATAATCCCTAGGCTTTTGCTAAAATGAAATTTTTGTCAGGATACTATTTTTACAGATTAAGAGACTTTCATAGTAATAGGAAACCTCTCAATACAGATTAGCTAGAGCAACAAGTAGTGATAAGATGCCATGGTTTTTCTAATATCAACTCAAATCTCCTTTGGACATATTACAGCTTCATAACAAGCAATAATCTCAACAGTTTACAAGTCCCTACTGTAGTTATAAATAGGAGATCCATCCCATGGAAAAGACAAATTGGCAGAAATTAGGGAAACTGGGTGGATTCACTTGAGCTCCAATACAAGAACTGCAGTGGAAGATTATATCAATTTAGTTACTTGATAATGTTAATCATAGTCCAACAAGAACAAAAAGGTGCCTAAAGCATAGTAAGCACATTACTAATAGACCATGCAATGATTTAATATTATACAATAAATATACAGTCTGAAGAATACATTATTCTTAATGTTTATCCTTACATAGTTGCCGGAATTGTTCTGCCCTGTGCTTGTCTATGTCTCCCACTGAAGCCATCAGTAATGGCAAACATGGGCTTCTTTTTATTGGCTGACTTGTTGTAGAGCCTGAAGCCAATGGACTCAGAGGAAAGGACAGGTCAAAGTCATCTAATGAACTTTTGTGCCTAGAAATCTGGCTTAGCACTTTTATCAGTTCAGCACCTTAATCACTGCACCATGCAGACTCTCCACCATACAGTGCAATTTAATATACAATATAACCTACAGGGGCACGATGACTCAGTGGTTAAAGATGGATAGCTTGTCAGCTAGAAAGCTGGCAGCCTGGATTCGAGACCTGAGCACCACACAACAATATGAGCTTCCATTATTTGCCTCAAATGCTGCAGCTCCTGCCCATGTTTCAAAGCATGCAAATGCAAGTAGATGAATAGATACCATTTGGGGGGGTGGGAAGATAACAGCCTTCCATGTGCCACAACATATAGCCACATGATCACGGAAATGTCTTCAGACAACTCTGTTCCCTTGGCTAAGAAATGGAGAGGAACACCACCCCAAAAGTCGGACATGACTGGACAGGACCTTTATAACATAACGTATTAATAAAAGCTATCTATCTATCTATTTATTTATTTATCAAGTTTGTATTAGATAATATATATAAGTATAAGCATGTATTGAATACATAAAATGAATATAATTAAAGGGAACATTAGGACAGGGACGGTAGGCACAAGTGTACTACAAAATTGATGGAGTAAATGTTCCACAGTGAGTAAGCTCTATCAGAGTGATGCCATAATGTCCATCCATGCAGGTCTAGGAAGCTATTGGCTCTGTGCCTTTTTTTTTTTTTACTGTTGTCTCTTTTTAGAGTGCTATCAGATTCTTTTGTAGCTCTGTGCCTAACAGCAGCTCTGGGGGAAGGAACTCTTATCAGCTCAACTCATTTCATTCTCTTTGGTGTGCAGTTGAGAGAATCTTTTTGTTTGCAGATGCTCTCAACAGTAGCCCTGAATGAATACAGGTTTCCCTCCTCCTGCTCTGCTATCCATCAGCTACAGGGGGCATTGATGGTCTCTTGATGATCTTTGCATGCGCTCAGCTTTTCGAGGCTGCCACAAGTGAAGGTGATTACAGGTTGGAGAGTTTGAGGAAGTTAAGAGTGGTTACAGTAAGAGACTATATCCCTCCAGGAACTATTGCTGAAAGAAAATAATACAAACAGCACAATTCAATTCAAATGTGAGGTTGGCACGTGGCTATCATTTGGTCCTTTATTTTGGTTAGAAATTCTCTTTTCCTTTTATCTTTACAGCAGCTGGATTTCTTATGTATTTGTACCCAAAATCTTGGCATGGCTTACCTTTTTATATCTATTTAAAACATTACCGGTTGCATTCCAATTTTTGCTGCATTTCCTTAGGCAGGTGAGATTCTTGGCTTCTTCCCATAACCTTGAATTAGAGTACATGACTTTGTTTTATTTTAAATGTACATGTCTTCAGATCAAATTACTTCTTAATCTTGACCATCATTTATTCCTTTCGTTCTTTTCTTTTTGGTTTTGGTTGTTATAGAGATATAACTCAGATATGTTCTGGAAGCCCAAAATATTTAAACACAATTTTCTTGCTCGACCATGTCTGAAATGTAAACATTTTTCAAAGTTATGGAGGCTGTTTTCAGGTATTCCTAAATGATCTAGACTCTAAACATCTCAAGAAAAATATTCCTTCATGCAATTCCAGCTTTGAATCTGTCAATCTTGTTCCATGGACTAGATATCTGAGATTATAAATTATACTCGGAAAGGCTTTCTAAAGAAAGAAGGTTTAGGTCCATTATGCTTGTCACTTTAACTGAAGGTTTTTTTTTTTTTAGAATATTATTGTTTTTAGGGATTTTCATCTTTTAATCCTTAGACGGTTATTATTCTATCCTGTAATATGTGCACATAAACCAGTGGTGGGATTCAAATAATTTAACAACCGGTTCTCTGCCCTAATGATTTCTTCCAACAACCAGTTCACCAAACTGCTCAGAAAGTTAACAACCAGTTCTCCCGCAGTGGTGTGAACTGGCTGAATCCCACCACTGACATACTCTAAACCTTTATTGAGAACAGCAGTAGATATTTTAAAGATAGGAGGAATATACATCTGATGATGATGATAATAATAATAAAGGTTGTACATATAACACATTTTACTTCACTAAGCTACTAAGAAATGATAGTACAGATATTCCTTGACTTATGACCACAATTTGGACTGGAACTTCTTACTAGCAGTTACTTGCTAAGTAAGTGAAGAGTGGTACACCTCACTGTTTTGTGGCAGTCATGTGAATGTTGATATTATCATCGTGCAGGAGCATCCCTGTAGTCACGTGATTGCAATTCAGGCATTTTGCAACCAAGCCAAATTTATAATGATAGTAGTGTCCTGTAGTCACATGATCCCCATTTGTGACTTATCAAGTGAATCACACGTTCATTAAGTGAATTCAGCTCCCCCCCCCGACTTTATAATAATATATAAATTTTACACCAGTCCAATAGGCCCTTATCCATTTTTCTTCCCTATAACATCCTTGGCCTTTTCATAAACTAAGCGGGTGAAGCGGCAAGAAGAAAGCAGATTCATTCCACTGGCAGTTGCATTTCCATTGATTGACAAGCATGTTGGATTTCATTCATAAACGTCGTCTAGATGTTACTGAGATATAGATTACTAATTATGAATTAGAGCGCAACAGTATCAATTTTGTCTTTACAAAGAAAATTCATTTCTTCTTAATTATGTGTGGGTTTTCTTAGCATAATATTACTGCTGAGAACTTTGCTCTAGTTTCTGTCTGGTGTGGAGAGTAACATGCTTGCATAAACATGCCTTCAAAAGAATTAGGAATAGTGCTGGAGGGATTTAGAAAATGATTTGGTTTTTTTCCCTTTCTTAATGCATGCTCTCTTCACCACTTACCATTTTTAATTATATGTTTGATTCCAAGGTATTAGGCTCAAATAGTTTCCAACATTAGGAAATACTGCAGTATAACTTATAGTTTTCTTTTTTCATTGCTAAATCTTTTAATATTTGGTTTAGAATGCTCTCTTCACCACTTACCATTTTTAATTATATGTTTGATTCCAAGGTATTAGGAATCAAGAGAGGCAGGGGGCCGTATCGTGCTTTGGGAGCACGTGTTCGATGTTTAAAAGCGATCACGTGCTCCGGCCCCCCAGTCCTTACTCGTTCCCTGGATGGTCAAGACCCTCAGAGTTTGGGTCTTCAGCTGATGCTTTGCAATGCCCGGTCTGTGGTTAACAAGGTTCCCCTGATTTGTGATCTTATTCAGAGGGAGTCCGCGGACTTTATGGGCATTATGGAGACCTGGTTGGGCACAGAAGGGGGTGTACCCCTGGTTGAACTGTGCCCTCCAGGTTTCCGGGCATTTCATCAGCCGAGGGCCCAAGGTAGGGGTGGGGGGGGGTGGCGGTTGTGATTAAAGAAAGTCTGGAGCCGAGGGAGTCCACTGTTCCTCAGATAGCTGGTTGTGAATCCCTCCTTGTGAAGTGGGGCCATCGGAATCAGATGGGACTGTTGATCGCGTACCTGGCTCCTTGCTGCGTGACTACAGCCCTACCTGAGCTACTAGAGGTGCTTGCTGGCATGGCGGTTGAGATTCCCAGACTTATGGTCTTGGGGGATTTCAACTTGCCATCGGCCGGCTTGTCATCAACGGTGGTTCAGGAGTTCCAGGCCTCCATGACGGCCTTGGACCTGATTCAAGTAACTGATGGCCCTACACACAGCAGGGGAGGTGCACTAGATTTGATTTTTATCTCTGGTCAGTGGGTTAATGATCTGGTTTTAGGAGATATAGTGAAGGAACCGGTGTCATGGTCAGATCATTTTCTTCTTCGCCTAGACTTTCAGACCGCCGCCCACCACCGCAGGGAGATGGAACCAATGCGTTGGTTCCATCCCAGGCGCCTGATGGACCCGGAGAGGTTCCTGATGGAGCTTGGGCCGTTTCCTGAGAATCTTACCCACGGCATGACTGAAGAACTGGTTGCGGCCTGGGAACGGGCCGCGGCTGGGGCTTTGGACCGTGTCGTGCCTTTGCGGCCTCTGACCCGGCATAGATCTCAATTGGCTCCCTGGTTTTCCGAGGAGCTGAGAGAGATGAAACGCCGGAGAAGATGCCTAGAGAGCACCTGGAGGTCCAGCCGTTCCGAGGCTGATCGGACACTAGTGAGGTCTTTTACTAAGACCTACCTAGTGGCAATGAAGGAGGCGAAACGTTCTTACGTTTCCACCCTCATTGCATCGGCAGATAACCGCCCGGCCGCCTTGTTTCGGGTGACCCGTTCCCTCCTTCATCAAGAGGGACGGGATGACCCCTTACAGGGACGAGCTGAGGAGTTTAACGGTTATCTATACGATAAAATCGTTCAGCTTCGGGATAGTTTGGACCAAGACTGCGGCGATCCAACCGGGATGACATCTTACTGATGTTATTTGGGATGAGTTTGATTCTGTGGCTCTCGAGGACGTGGACAGGTTGCTGGGGAGGTTGCATGCAACTACATGTTTACTGGACCCGTGTCCTTCCTGGTTAGTGCTGGCTGCTCAGGAAGTGACACAAGGCTGGCTCCAGGGGATTATAAATGCTTCTTTGGTGGAAGGGGTTTTCCCCGCCGCCTTGAAAGAGGCGGTGGTGAGACCCCTCCTCAAAAAGCCTTCCCTGGACCCAGCTATTTTGGGAAATTATCATCCAGTCTCCAACCTTCGCTTTGTGGCGAAGGTTGTAGAGAGCGCAGCTCCCCGGCACCTGGAGGAAACTGTCTATCTAGACCCGTTCCAGTCCGGCTTCCGACCCGGTTATAGCACGGAGACGGCTTTGGTTGCGTTGGTGGATGACCTCTGGAGGGCCAGGGACAGGGGTTACTCCTCTGCCTTGGTTCTATTAGACCTCTCAGCGGCTTTCGATACCATTGACCATGGTATCTTGCTGCGCCGGTTGGAGGGATTGGGAGTGGGGGGCACCGTTTATCGGTGGTTCTCCTCCTCTCTCTCTGACCAGTCGCAGACGGTGTTGACGGGGGGGCAGAGGTCGTCCTAGAGGCGCCTCACTTGTGGGGTGCCTCAGGGGTCGATTCTCTCGCCTACCCTGTTCAACATCTATATGAAGCCGCTGGGTGAGGTCATCAGTGGTTTCGGGGTGAGTTATCACCTGTACGCTGACGATACTCAGCTGTACCTTTCCACCCCGGACCACCCCAACGAAGCGGTCAAAGTGCTGTCCCGGTGCCTGGAAGCTGTACGGGTCTGGATGGGGAGAAACAGACTCAGGCTCAATCCCTCCAAGATGGAGTGGCTGTGGATGCCGGCACCCCGGTACAGTCAGCTGCATCTGCAGCTGACTGTTGGGGGCAAGTTAGTGGCTCCAAAGAAGGTGGTTCGCAACTTGGGCATCCTCCTGGATGGACAGCTGTCCTTTGATGAACATCTGGCGGCCGTCTCCAGGAGGTCCTTTTCCCAAGTTTGCTTGGTCCGCCAGTTGCGTCCCTTCCTTGACCGGGATGCCTTATGCACGGTCACTCACGCTCTGGTTACATCTAGGTTGGATTACTGCAATGCTCTCTACATGGGGCTGCCCTTGAGGTGCACCTGGAGGCTACAGTTAGTCCAGAATGCGGCTGCGCGAGTGGTAACGGGAGCCGCTTGTGGCTCCCACGTAACACCACTACTCCGTAGCCTGCACTGGCTTCCTGTGGTTTTCCGGGTGCGCTTCAAGATTTTGGTTACCACCTTTAAAGCGCTCCATGGCTTAGGACCCGGTAATTACGAGACCGCCTGCTGTTACCTTATGCCTCCCACCGACCCGTACACTCTCACAGAGAGGGTCTCCTTAGGGTGCCGTCCGCCAAACAGTGTCGGCTGGTGGCCCCCAAGAGTAGGGCCTTCTCTGTGGGGGCATCAACGCTCTGGAACAAACTTCCCCCTGGCTTACGTCAAGTGCCAGATCTTCGGACCTTCCATCGTGAGCTAAAAACACACCTATTTATTCAAGTGGGACTGGCATAATAGTGTTAAATTTTAATTCGGGGTTTTATTAATATTTTAAAATTTTAAAACTAAATTTTAATTATCAGCCTTTTTGTAATTTGCTAGGTTTTAAATGTTTTAAAACATTTAAAACATTGTTTGGCTCCCGAGGACGTGGACAGGTTGTTGGGGAGGCTTCACGGCACGACATGTTTACTGGACCCGTGCCCTTCCTGGCTGGTACTGGCCACTCAGGCGGTGACACGAGGCTGGCTCCAGAGGATTATCAACGCTTCTTTGTTGGATGGGGTTTTCCCTGCCGCCTTGAAAGAGGCGGTGGTGAGACCCTCCTTAAAGCCCTCTTTGGACCCAGCTATTTTGGCTAATTATCGTCCAGTCTCAACCTTCGCTTTGTTGCGAAGGTTGTAGAAAATGCCGTGGCGCGACAGCTGCCCCAACACCTGGATGAAGATGTCTATCTAGACCCGTTCAGTCCGGCTTCCGACCCGGATACAACGGAGACAGCTTTGGTCGCATTGGTGGATGATCTCTGGAGGGCCAGGGACAGGGATATTCCTCTGCCCTGGTCCTATTAGACCTCTCAGCGGCGTTCGATACCATCGATCATGGTATCCTGCTGCGCGGTTGGAGGATTGGGAGTGGGAGGCACCGTATATCGGTGGTTCTCCTCCTATCTCTCCGACGATGCATGAGCGGTGTTGACAGGGGGCAGAGGTGGGCCGCGAGGGCCTCACTTGTGGGGTCCCTCAGGGGTCGATTCTCTCGCCCTGCTGTTCAACATCTACATGAAGCTGGGTGAGATCATCAGTGGTTTGGGGTGAGATACCAGCAGTGCGCTGGCGACACTCAGCTGTACTTTTCCACCCGGACCACCCCAATGAAGCTGTTGAAGTGCTGTCCCGGTGTTTGGAGGCTGTGCGGGTCTGGATGGGAGAAACAGGCTCAAGCTTAATCCCTCCAAGGCGGAGTGGCTGTGGATGCGGCACCCGATTCAGTCAGCTGCAGCCGCGGCTGGCTGTTGGTGGCAGTTACTGGCCCCAAAGGATAGGGTGCGCAACTTGGGTGTCCTTCTGGATGATCGGCTGTCGTTTGAAGATCATTTGTGGCCGTCTCCAGGAGGGCCTTCCACCAGGTTCGCCTGGTCCGGCAGTTCGCCCCTTCCTTGATCGGGATGCCTTATGCACGGTCACTCATCGCTCGTTACCTCTCGCTTGGATTACTGTAATGCTCTCTACATGGGGCTCCCCTGAAGTGCGCTCGGAGGCTTCAGTTAGTCAGAATGCAGCTGCGCGGGTGATAGAGGAGCTACGTAGCTCCCATGTAACACCGCTCCTGCGCAGACTGCACTGGCTGCCTGTGGCCTTCGGGTGCACTTTAAGGTGTTGGTTATGACCTTTAAAGCGCTCCATGGCTTAGGACCTGGGTACTTACGGGACCGCCTGCTGTTACCATCGCCTCCCACCGACCCGTCGCTCCCACAGAGGGACTTCTCAGGGTGCCGTCCGCCAAACAATGTCGGCTGGCGGCCCCAGGAAGGGCCTTCTCTGTGGGGGCTCCCACTCTGGAGCAGGCTTCCCCGGGCTTCGCCAAATTCCTGACCTTGGACATTTTCGCGAACTCAAGACTCACCTTTTTATCCGCGCGGGGCTGGCTTAAATTGGGATTTTAAATTTTAAATTTATTAATTTTAAATGGGGTTTTAGTAGAGTAAATTTTAATCATTGGGCTAATTTAAATAAGTTTTTTAAATTGGATTTTAAATTTGTATATTGTATTGCTGGTTTTTATTATGCCTGTACACCGCCCTGAGTCCTTCGGGAGAAGGGCGGTATAAAAATTAAATAAAATAAATAAATAAATAAATAAATAATTTGTATATATTCCTGTGTCCTTCGGGAGAAGGGCGGTATAAAAATTTAATAAAATAAATAAATAAATAAATAAATTTAATAAATTTTCTAATATTTATATGATATGAATATAAGTCTAGGGCACCAGTATCATTTTTAAAGAATCCGCACTTTTGAATTACCAGTCCCAAGTCCTGGTGAGCTAATGACTCTTCCTGTAATTTTCTTGGAAGCAATAGAGAAGTGGTTTACCACTAACCTTGTTTTCAGGCATTTCACAATAACTAGAGTCTAACACTATAGATATCACAACTGTTCTACAACTTAAGTTGTGACAGCGACTTCTGACTTCCTGTCTGCTTCCCTAGTGACTATGCTTGTCGGAAGCTTGCTATGAAAGTCACAAATGGTGATCATATGACTATAGGACTCTAAGACCATTGTGAAAGTGTGCTGGTTATAAAATGCCTGAACTGCAATCACATGGCTATGGGGGCTCTTCGAACTTTTAGAATAATAATAATAAACCTACTTTCTTAAGTATTGTCATAACTTCAAGAGGCAGTTGTTAAGTGAGAACAGTCTGTATTGCTTACCCTGAAATATTATTTTCAATTGTGTTACATGCATTGTATATACATGTGTAACATGCATGTTAAATGCATTGTATTCCTTTCCCATTCTAACAGTCTCATTCCAGGTCGTCTTCATTTAGTGACTGTCTCAGACATTCACCACTGCAGTTATGACAGTGATGGAAAATAAACTTCGTAACCAAGGCCTGTAGTTATTGCCTTCACAGCAACTCTCTCTCAATCTTGTGTTGCCATTACAATCAGTAAAATCGTAAGCACGGTTGCATTCATGTGATTTATCATTTAAAGACTGCTTTGTTTAACAACTAAGTTGCCAGTCTCTAAACAAGGACTACCTTCAACAGTCCTGTAAGATAGTGGCCCCCAACCTTTTGGGCACCAGGGACCAGTTTAATGGAGAGAGGTTTTTCCACGGACCAAAGGAGGCGTGGTTTTAGGTGCTGCCTGCATCTGCAGATGGAGATTCACTTGTTTGCATGGACTGGTTTCTGGCATGCTGCAGACTAGTGCTGGTCCATGGATTGGGGGTTGGGGACCCCTGCTATAAGACATGTTTCAGAAACTGACTGGCATTTAAAAAAATCCTTGTAACTTTGTTATTTGAAAGTGTAAACCCATCTAGAAAAACATTTTCTTCTCCAGTCCCTTATGTGATCTGGTTGTCACATACTCTGTGGATTGAGTTACATGCTCTATCATAGTTGCAACTTTTGTAGAAAATTGCTAAAACAAACAAACAAAAAACAAACAAACAAACAAAGCCCTAGCATATGCAAGGCAGTGGCTAAAATATTGGAGAGATGTTGAAACATTTTTGCTTATACAGTATTTATAGTTTGGGGTAAATCATTTCCAATTCAAATTTGCTTCAGAGGATCATTGGGCAGCTGTACCACTGCAGTGATGTTGCTAAAGGCTGAGCAGGTCATAAGCGGAGTAAATAAATAGCATTGCAAAGATCACTCCTTTCACACAAAAAGGCCCAATGGACCCACCTATAGTGAAATGCCAGTGCCTTCTTAGTGAAGCTAATCATTCTTCCCAAAACAGTGAAGTAAAGTTGATAACCGTAAATTGAACTGTCATGAAATATTTATGATGGAGGAGAAAAGTTCTTGCTCTAACAGAAGACCAATATTTTCAGTTTTAATGCTACTACCATCTTCCATCCTTCCCCATACAATAATTTTTATTTTACAAGTTTTAACGTAATATTTCCTGAACGGCAGAGAACTTGAGGTTTAGGGTTACTTTTGTTTTGGTAATTCGGAAGCTGAATTATTGTGCTGCTTTCATCTCTGTTGGCTTTTCACTAGGTTCTTCCTCCAAGGCAGAGGTATGCAAGACAGCTGTAATACAAATGGAGAGAGCACCATAATTTATTCCTGGAATTTTTACATTCCACTTCTGGCTGTAGTTTTACTCCTATTCCAGTCTTTCCATAAAAGGTCCTGCTACAAAATCACTGAAGGAAAAAAAGACCTCTGAAAGTGTTTCCTGATTTATTAGTTTACTTCTAAATAAATATATTCACTTTGTGCATGCATTGAGAAAAAAATATCCATTCTCTATCCTTAGGATGATATCCAGTCCTTTTTATTTGACTTCCTTTTGTTGGGTATGTGCCTGTGTATAGATGAATGATAGATAGATAGATAGATAGATAGATAGATAGATAGATAGACAGACAGACAGACAGACAGACGGATAGACAGTGGTGGGATTCAGCCAGTTCACGCCACTTTGGGAGAACCAGTTGTTAACTTTCTGAGCAGTTTGGCAAACTGGTTGTTGGAAGAAATCATTAGGCAGAGAACCGGTTGTTAAATTACTTGAATCCCATAACTGTAGATAGATAGATAGATAGATAGCATAGATAAGATAGGCAGGCAGGCAAGCAGATAGACAGATAGACAGACAGATTTCAGCCAGACCAAATCAATCCATGGTGGAATGAAGACATCTTCATTAAATGTATAGTTATTTTAACAGGCCAGTCTGGGGTGGATTGGTAGGTAAATGATTTTCAGCTTCCCAGGCCTGAAAGAAAATGAGTGGCTTCCATGCTTAAGAGAGGACTAGCCCTGGACCACCATGCTCTTAGTTCAGCACTGCACCATATTGCAGTGGTGGCTAACCTTTTTGACATCGCGTGCCAAAAGTGGGGGGAGTGCGGGGGGTCACATGTGTGTGCCCACACCCATAATTCTATGTGTACCGCCCCCCCATGCATGCACACATGACTCCCTCGCTCCCCCTGCTTTTGGTACGTGATGGCCCGGTGGGCCCAGTAAGCCTGTTTTTCACTCTCCCCAGATTCCAGAGCCTTTCTAGTAGCCTGGGGACGGCAAAAATGGGCTTCCCCGCCCCACTGGAGGCCCTCTGGAGGCCAGAAATGGCCTGTTTGCCAACTTCTGGTGGGCCCAGAAGGCCCGAAAATCAGCTGGTGGAGCTGAGCTCATGTGCCCACCGATATGGCTCTGCTTTGCCACCTGTGGCACGCATGCCATAGGTTTGCCATGATGGCCATATTGGCTTTCCTATACACACATCAACACACAAAAGTACACATGCATTTATATGTACTGTTTGACAAAGAGGCAAACAGTCCATCTGAACATTTTTTTCTGCATTTTCTGCATCTTCTGTCAGTAATATACCTATCATTATTATGTAAACAACAATGCAATATCACAGTTGCCAATTTTTTATCTGTATGGGCCTTCATATGCATCAATTTCTTGGCAAGAATTTAGGGTATTGTAATGTATCGGTGTAGCATATGTACAATGTTGTACATGTGCAGTGTAGTTGAGAGATGGAAATTCTCAATGCACAGATATTTTAAGTGCTATCCAAGATTTTTTGGTATGATACTAAATCTTCCAATAACCACTGGGAACGCTAAAGTCAGTTCAGGCAATAATCTTCAATTTTCAGATGCTGATAGTTTGTGACATTCTCCAGTTCTTTGTCTTCTGTAGTTATCACTTGGTATTGTTAGATCACTTATCTGCTTTTACACTTGGCCCAGCAGCCATCTTTTATTTTATTATTTTTATTATTTATTCATATTTTTATACCGCCCTATCTCCCTAGGGACTCAGGGCGGTGTACAGCCATCTAAAAACAACATAAATATACACAGTAAAACATCAATCTAAAAAACTTATTAAATAGGCCGAATATTTAAAATAGACATAAATAATAAAACCCCAAGTTAAAACCAAATCTAAAATTTAAACAATTAAAATTTAAGAATCTAGTCCAGTCCTGCGCAAATAAATAGATGTGTCTTAAGCTCGCGGCGGAAGGTCCAAAGGTCAGGAAGTTGACGAAGTCCTGGGGGAAGCTCGTTCCAGAGGGTGGGAGCCCCCACAGAAAAGGCCCTTCCCCTGGGCGTCGCCAGTCGGCACTGCCTAGCTGACGGCACCCTGAGGAGTCCCTCCCTGTGGGAGTGCACGGGTCGATGGGAGGCATTCGGTGGCAGCAGACGGTCCCGTAAGTAACCCGGCCCTATGCCATGGAGCGCTTTAAAGATCATTACCAAAACCTTGAAGCGCACCCGGAAAACCACAGGTAGCCAGTGCAGTCTGCGCAGGAGAGGTGTTACATGGGAGCCACGAGGGGCTCCCTCTATCACCCGCGCAGCCGCATTCTGAACTACCTGGAGTCTCCGGGTGCTCCTCAAGGGGAGCCCCATGTAGAGAACATTGCAGTAGTCCAGACGAGATGTCACGAGAGCATGAGTGACCGTGCATAAGGCATCCCGGTCTAGAAAGGGGCGCAACTGGCGGACCAGGCGAACCTGGTAAAAAGCTCTCCTGGAGACGGCCGTCAGATGATCTTCGAAAGACAGCCGTCCATTCAGGAGAACACCCAAGTTGCGTACCCTCTCCATTGGGGCCAATGACTCGCCCCCAACAGTCAGCCGAAACTGCAGCTGACTGTACCGGGATGCCGGCATCCACAGCCACTCCGTCTTGGAGGGATTGAGCTTGAGCCTGTTTCTCCCCATCCAGACCCGTACAGCTTCCAGACACCGGGACAGCACCTCGATAGCTTTGCTGGGGTGGTCCGGTGTGGAAAAGTACAGCTGGGTGTCATCAGCGTACAGCTGGTACCTCACACCGAAACCACTGATGATCTCACCCAGCGGCTTCATGTAGATGTTGAACAAGAGGTGCGAGAGAATCGACCCCTGAGGCACCCCACAAGTGAGGCGCCTCGGGGCCGACCTCTGCCCCCCCGTCAACACCGTCTGCGACCGATTGGAGAGATAGGAGGAGAACCACCGATAAACGGTGCCTCCCACTCCCAATCCCTCCAACCGGTGCAGCAGGATACCATGGTCGATGGTATCAAAAGCCGCTGAGAGGTCTAATAGGACCAAGGCAGAGGAACAACCCCTGTCCCTGTCCCTCCAGAGATCATCCACCAACGCGACCAAAGCCGTCTCAGTGCTGTAACCGGGTCGGAAACCGGACTGGAACGGGTCCAGATAGACGGTTTCCTCCAGGTACCGAGGTAGCTGACATGCCACCACACTCTCTACAACCTTCGCCGCGAAGCGAAGGTTGGAGACCGGACGATAATTACCTAACACAGCTGGGTCCAGGGAAGGCTTCTTGAGGAGAGGCCTCACCACCGCCTCTTTCAAGGTGGCCGGAAAGACCCCCTCCTGCAAAGAAGCATTTGTAAGCCCCTGGAGCCAGCCTCGTGTCACATCCTGTGTGGCCAGCACCAACCAGGAGGGACACGGGTCCAGTAAACATGTGGTGGCATTCAACCTACCCAGTAACCTGTCCATGTCCTCGGGAGCCACAGGGTCAAACTCATCCCAAACAGTCTCAACAAGACGGCTCTCAGACATCCCACCCGGATCTACCCAATTTTGGTCCAGACCGTCCCGAAGCTGAACGATTTTGTCGTATAGATAACCACTAAACTCCTCAGCACGTCCCTGCAACGGGTCATCCCGCTCTCCCTGTTGAAGGAGAGAGCGAGCTACCCGAAACAGGGCGGCCAGGCGGTCTCTCATTGATTAGGAGCTATGAATCCACGAAGATCTCAAATTGTTTAGCATGCACACAAGGGGAGAGCAGAAATATACACATGACAGAGAGAGAGAGATGTAGCACATATGCCCACTATCATTAGACTCTCACAGACCTACTTAAGATTGCAATATGTTATTTCACTGCCCAAAAGAAAATACCTTCTATGGCCATTACTGTAAAGGCGTTTGAAAGAATTCCAGATGCCATGTTCCAAATGTTTTCCTTAATCTTGTTTAGATTGTCTAATGCCTTGGTAGATCTGAAGAAAGCCAATAAAATGTATCGCAATACATTAATGCGCAGACTGCACTGGCTGCCTGTGGTTTTCCGGGTGCGCTTCAAGGTTTTGGTAATGATCTTCAAAGCGCTCCATGGCATAGGGCCGGGTTACTTACGGAACCGTCTGCTGCCACCGAATGCCTCCCACCGGCCCGTGCGCTCTCACAGGGAGGGACTCCTCAGGGTGCCGTCGGCCAGGCAGTGCCGACTGGCGACGCCCAGGGGAAGGGCCTTTTCTGTGGGGGCTCCCACCCTCTGGAACGAGCTTCCCCCAGGACTCCGTCAACTTCCTGACCTTCGGACCTTCCGCCGCGAGCTTAAGACACATCTATTTATCTGCGCAGGACTGGACTAGAGTTTTAAATTTTAAATGTCTAAATTTTAGATTTGGTTTTAAATTGGGTTTTATTATTTATATGTCTATTTTAAATATTTGGCCTATATAATAAGTTTTTTAGATGAATGTTTTACTTTGTATATTTATGTGTTTTTTATATGGCTGTACACTGCCCTGAGTCCCTAGGGAGATAGGGCGGTATAAAAGTATGAATAAATAAATAAATAAATAAATAAATAAATAAATAGTCTACATTATTTTTTAATTCTTGTATATGATACATTTCTGGATTATTCTGTGGAATATTTTAGTCAAATATCAGTATTTGGAGAAACCGGTTTAATAATTTGTCACAAGAGCCTTCTGTTTTATAATTAACAAAAAGGAGCAATGGTCAACTTTTTCTTTTCCTTTGCATCCAAAATAAACAATGCTTTTCTGCTTATCAGTCGAAATATTTGCTGTGCACGGTTCTGGATCTATTGACACCAAGGTCAGATTTATGACGGAATATTTTGTATTCCATGAAGAATCACATCTGTTTCTATTTCTATGTTAGTTTCTGCAGACTGATTAGGGAAAAATGGTTATACAGTATATGTTATAGGCAGATATGGATATTTATTTTAGCCTGCATAGAGAATAATTATTTACCATGCTTACATAGTGCTGAATTTAAATGGCTTACAGCAGTTTGCAATAATCATAAAGCATAAAATTATAATTAAAAACAATAAAACAATCCCAGTAAAACGCGGCATAATAAATAAAGCCAAGACACTTGAACATATATTCCTAAATTTGCTTGAAGTAGAAAATGTATTTGAATTCCTCTTCTTAATACAGTATATCTTGTAATACTATTTGTTAAAGTCCAGCCAATATGGATGATTGGGAAAATACAACATATTGAAATCAACATTAGGGTTATATTTTGCGAATAATTTTAGTACCTTGAATGAAAAGGATCTCTGCATCTGTTTATTTCAGGTAAAATTGTCCTTCAATGTTTCAATCTTGCAACAATCGTCTAGGGTTACCATATCTAAGCTACAAAATTTTGAGATGAGCATTACATGGTGACAAATACAGGTAGTTCTTGACTTACCACCACAACTGAGTCCCGCTTTCTGTTGCTAAGCGAGACATTTGATAAGTTAATTTTGTCCCATTTTACGACCATTCTTGCCACAGTTGTTAAGTGAATCACTGCTGTTGTTAAGTTAGTAACAGGTTGTTAAATGAATCTGGCTTTCCCACTGACTTTGCTTGTCAGAAGGTCACCAAAGGTGGTCACTTGCCCCCGAGACACTGCAACAGTCATAAGTATGAGTAAATTGCCAAAAACCTGAATTTGATCGCGGGACTTTGGGGATGCTGCAACAGTTGTAAGTGTGAAAAATGGTCATAAGTCACTTTTTTCAGTGCCATTGTAACTTTGAACGGTCACTAAATGAACTGTTGTAACTTGAGGACTGCCTTTATATAGTTATCCATTTTTTGGTTGCTATCTAGTAATCATCGGGATTTTTGCAGTCCAGATTGGTTGCCAATCCCATAAGGGACTCTTCCATTCCCTTAAAATCACATTCTTATCCTAAGGACAGGTGAATCTAAAGGTAAGCAACATATTTACATAGGATTTATTTGGATTACTGATAAATCTGACCACATGGGCTTAAAATGAACTCGTATCTAACTCACATGCCTGCGCTTTTTTATATGAAATAAGCAGTGCTGAAGTTAAGATGTCTCTCTGAAAAGAACAGTAGATAAAAAATAATAAAACAACAGAAACTAAAACAGCAAAAACCAAAGCAACTGACCGTATGTGTTGTCCATGTTTACATCTTATTAATTTAAACTCAGTTGAAACCAATACCAAAATTCTCCCATTCTCCACAAATGTTAATCTGTATATTCCAAAAATGGCAGAACCAGGGGAAAAAAAAGAATTAATATTCCTTGAATAGTGTATGATTTAATTGTCAGCAAAAAGGTACCCTATTTGTAAAATTGATCTTACTTTTTATACTATACAGGTAGTCCTCATTTAGTGATCACAATAAGACCAGCAACTCGATTGTTAAGCGAAGTGGCTGTTACGTGGAACTGCGAGTATGTTTATAATGTTACTTCAGCTTTCCTTTGCTTTAGAGATCTCTGAAGGTTGTAGATGCAAGGACTGGTCATAAAATTACTTTTTCATCACTGCTGTAACTGTGAGTGGTTGCTAAGCAGGACAGTCACCAGATGAGGGCTATCTGTATACAGGTAGTCCTCAACTGACAACTGTCTATTTAGTGACCATTCAAAGTTACAACAGCATTGAAAACGTGATTTATACATGTTGACAGTAGCAAGACTACTGTATGCACAAAAATGGAAGGATATTTCGATTCCCATCATGGACGAATGGCAACAGAAGCTGATGGACCATTTTGATCAAATAAAAGTATATAAGTATTTTTATTGCTTCTGGACTTTGTGCTTGAGGTGGAAAAAAAATGAAGCTTTGATTTTGGGTTTTACTGATCAGACTGATTTATTGATATAGAAATGGCTAGTTTATATTATGGGAAAATAAAAAGTAAAAAGTTGAAGTTTGATGTTAACGTCTATGCTGGCTTGGGTATGTCGTGAGAATGGCTGATGGTCAGATTCGAAAGCTCTCCAGTATGAAGAATTAATGCAGGGAAAGCGCCTCAGAGGAAGACCACAGCTGCGATATAAGGATATCTGCAAGAGGGACCTAAAGGCCCTGGGAATGGACATTAACAACTGGGAAACCTTGACCTCCGATCGTTCAGCTTGGAGGCTAAAGACGCAGCATGGCCTTCTCCAGTTCGAAGAGACACTTGTTCGGCAGGCTGAGATAAAGAGGCAGTCCCAGAACCAGTGAAATCTGGGGGCTGGGCAGGGGACAGAATGTATCTGCCCTCAGTGTGGAAGGGATTGCGACTCTCGAATTGGCCTTTTTAGCCACCCTAGATGCTGTGTTAGGATCTCTTTCCAGAGCACGATACCATAGACTTTTGAGACTGAATGATGCCAATGCAATTTTACTGCAACAGAGAGAGATGGAAGTCAATGCTTTTTCCTTCTTTTTTTCCCTCCCCCCTCTTCTCTTTTTCCCTTTCCCCCACTCTGTGTTTTTCTATTTCTTTTGTATTTTTGTATTTTATTCTATAATCTAATAAAATGTTTAAAGAGGAGCATTGGAAACATAACCATTTTTACACTTATGACTGTTGCAGCAATTTCATGTGATCAAAATTTGTATGCTTAGCAGTTAAGATGGTTGCACTGTCCTGGGATCATATGATCAGTATTTGTAACCTTCCCAGTTAGTTTTCAACAAGCAAAAATCAATGGGGGAAGTCAGATTCACCAAACAACAGCACAAGTCACTTAACAAGCACAATGATTCACTTACCTGTGGCAAGAAAAGTCATAAAATGGAACACAACTCACTTAACAAGTGTTTTGCTTAGCAACAGAAATTTTGTGGTCGTAAGTTGAGGACTGCCTGTAGCAATATTTGTCTCCCACACAAATCATCCTCAAACATGGTTGTCTTGTTTCTTCCAGCAGACACAGGAAAGAAAAGAAAAGAAAAAATAGAAATGGAAAAAGAAGACAGAAGGAAAGTGAAATGGAATATATAAAGGATTGGAGTAAGGCAAGTAGCAGACATAACTCAAACTAGTAATAAATTTTAAAAAGTCCTGCTTAGGTGTTAGAATTTAAGGGATTTGCTTTTAAATATAGAAGTATCTTTTCCTTCCTTCCTTCCTTCCTTCCTTCCTTCCTTCCTTCCTTCCTTCCTTCCTTCCTTCCTTCCTTCCTTCCTTCCTTCCTTCCTTCCCCCTTTCCCTTCACCTCCTCTTATTTTGTCCCACAAAATAAGAAGCTCAAGTAGTAGTAATCCATTCATGGAAGAAGTCTGTCAAGGCCTATCAATCATGAGGAATCATTATAATCGCTAGATTGAAGCTAATGAGCCTTTGAAAACCAGTTGAAGTATGTAATATGTTCATCCCTGTTTGTAAGGCTCAAAGGCAACTTATTAGCCACTATGAGAAAAAAAATATCTGGACCAAGGTGGGCCTTAGACTGACCCATTGGGGCACTCTTATGTTCTTATTAATGTTGACCTATTTTAAATTAAAAATAAAAAAGAACAAGAGAATGGCTATAACCAGTGCATTTTAAAAGGCAGGTTGGTGTGCAGCAGCATAAGTGGCTTGCCTTATACAGGAAATCCTCATCTTATGACTATTTGCTTAATGAAAATTTTTTGCTTAATGGCCCATGAAACTGCTTAACAACTGCAACTGGGAATGCCAAGATTGTGGGTCATTGATGGACTCAGTCATGTGATGTCTTGCTTAATGACTGCTTTGCTCAATTACCAAGATTCTGGTCCCAGTTCTGGTTGTAAGTCGATGACATGTATAACTTAAATCAGTCTCCTTTTGTCATGAATAGTAGAAGATTTTGCTGATTTTCAAATACTGAAATCAAATTCCAGAAGTGTGGTCAGCTTCTGTAGAAAGTATGCAAGGATAATTAGTACCATGTCAGTCAACAACATATATTACAGCAACTCGGTCAAGAAGGAAAATCATACAAATGATATGGATTTATTCTTCAGAGCAGCACCATATGTTTTTAGTCTTCAGCGCAGTTCATCTGCAATAGCCTGTTTCTTTTAAGTAGGTTTGGGCAGTGAGTCTGCAAATGGGCAGATAAGAAAAATAAATAAAAGGAAAGCACTGCCTATCATTTTGTATTACCATTGGTTGTGCTACACTTTTTATAATTAAGTTTTATTCTCTTGAGGCATTAAATAAATCCAGCGAATGCTAATACCGATAAAAGAAGCAACGCCTGAGATTTAAAGTCCTGGAAAGGTGAGATATTATTGTTTATTTGTACCCTATGACTATCATTAAGTGTTGTCTCTTATGATTCTTGACGAATGTATCTTTTCTTTTATGAGCCCAGTGACATGAGAGAAAGGGGAAAATGCACAGCAGATCTACCACAGCAATTGTTGTTCAACAGATCACCAACCTCATCTGCATCATCTCATGCACTTTCTCCATGCATTTTAGATTGTTCGCATGAAATGTTTTATGTTGGTATAGTATGGAAAACATCACTTGCACACCAGAATACCTAAAGATGTTTTGGGCTGCCTAGCAAGAAATGATGGTGGGATAAAGATTTAATATGTTCCTCCTTGTCAAATAATAAGAGAGGCATCTTTATATCAGGGCAAAGTGGCTGTGAGGTTGGACTGTGATTTCAGAGTACAAATATTATTTACTTTAGTATTAGGAACATTCAGGATACACATTCAAAATCATTGAACTGTCTTCTAACGTATGAGAAGTAGTCACTACTAAGCAATCAGGTTATTTAAAACAAAAATTAGATTAAATTTTTGTTTTAAATAACTTTATTGCTCTTTTGAACATTTATTGAAGCCTGGACAGACAAGGCTAATTGTTTAATTATGCAACTGAATCAAAATTATATATATATATATTTTCTGAGGTTTTCGCGGGTGTTTGTATGTAGGTCTTTGGTTATTCGGGTTTTCTCCCGCGTAAAATTGGAAGTGTCTTGGTGACGTTTCGATGAAGTCTGATTCGTCATCTTCAGGCTTCAGCTTCGTGCTTCTGGGAGCAATGTGTGATTGCAGCTGTTTCTTCCTTTTTAACTGCTAGTGGGGGTTTGAACTGATTGGGTGGGAGCTTGGCTGTGCTCTGATTGGATGGGGTTTTTTTGGTGCTCTGATTGGCTGGGGGTGTGTCCTGTTTGGGTGGGGGCTTGGTTGTGCTCAGATTAGTCTGAGTTGCAGGGGGATTTGAGCTGGTGAGCTGCATTGCTGTTGTTTGGCTTCGTGTTCGTGTTCGTGTTCGTGCTACATCTTCATAGTGGCTGAGATGGCAGGGCTGAGAGTGACGAATGAGACTTCATCGAAACGTCACCAATTTTATGCGGGAGAAAACCCAAATAACCAAAGACCTACATACAAACACCCGCGAAAACCTCAGAAAATATATATATATATATATATATATATATAATTTTGATTCAGTTGCATAATTAAACAATTAGCCTTGTCTGTCCAGGCTTCAATAAATGTTCAAAAGAGCAATAAAGTTATTTAAAACAAAAATTTAATCTAATTTTTGTTTTAAATAACCTGATTGCTTAGTAGTGACTACTTCTCATACGTTAGAAGACAGTTCAATGATTTTGAATAGGTTTCGGGTCTTTTCCCATATAAGGTTGAGAGTATCTTGGTGATGTGTCGAACCGTCGCCAAGATACTCTCAACCTTACATGGGAAAAGACCTGAATACACCAAGAACTACCTACCTATATATCTATGATATAGATATAGATATATAGGTAGGTAGTTCTTGGTGTATTCTGGTCTTTTCCCATGTAAGGTTGAGAGTATCTTGGTGATGTGTCGAACCGTCGCCAAGATACTCTCAACCTTACATGGGAAAAGACCCGAAACCTATGAATATCTATCTATCTATCTATCTATCTATCTATCTATCTATCTATCTATCTATCTATCTATCTATCTAAATAAATGAATGTTTGTGAAATTCTCTTCATTGAAATAATTTCTGCATTTTGGAATCCTGAATTACCCTTTTTAAAAAATTTGTAGACTTGGCACAAACAACTACAAAAAAATGTGATGGCAATCATTCCAAGTAGAGGTGGTACAACTAATTACTGAATTGAAGGGAATAATTATGTTTTCACACTGGCATATCACATGTTGAATGACTTTATTTATGAAGTTAATGAAACAAGTAATGAAATGAAGAAATGTCCTGACAGTTAGAACAATTAATCAGAGGAAAAACTTTCCACAAGAAGTTGTGAATGGTCCAACACTGGAAATTTTTAAGAAGAGATTGGACAACCATTTGTCTGAAATGGTATACGGCAGTGATGGTGAACCTTTTTGGCATTGCATGCCAAAAGTCTGAGTGCGCGAGCACTATTGCGCTTCCGCGATAATGCAATGCACGCCCCCGTTTGCGCATGCATGCACGACACCCCCATGCTCCCCCTGTGCATGCACCCCACACTGCACATGCGCGGCATCCCCAGCATGCCCCCCACATTTTCCAAGAGGGCCAGCATGCCTCTTAGCAGAGACAACCATACTGGCCCATTCCCTGGAGAGACAGACGTTCCCTGGCCAGCACGTGGCACTGCTGAGATGGCAGGGCTGAGAGTGCTGCCAGGGAAACTCTGAATGTGCGGCTTGCCTGGGCTGCTTTCCGCTGGCTGATGGCCACTCTCTTGGCTCCACCAAGGAAGCTTTGAATGCACAGCTTGCCTGGGCTCCTTCTTGCTGGGAACTGCAGGCCGAGCAGGTGGGATGGGACTGGCTGCACCTGTCGCTACCTAAGCGGAAAGCCCAAAGAGGGGCATCCCAGACACGTGTGATGTTCTCGGCACTTGCCTGCCGCTACTGTGCCTGCCTGCTGCCACCATGCCTGCCTGCCTGCCTGCCGCTGCACCTTGCCTGCTTCCCCAGCTATTCTTCTCTAAGTGAGTGCTCGGTGGCCAGGAAAACCATGAGCCGCTGCTTTTGCTCTGCCCGGCACCACAGATCTGCTCAGCTCAAGTTCATGGAAATCATGTGGTGGCCCTTGAAACTTCAGGAGGAAATTGCGAGACTCGGACAACCTTTGGCAGAGCCAGCCCGATGGGGAACTGAAAAGAGAGGGGCTTTTTCTTCTTCCACCCTGCTCATGGGCTGTGGGTTTGGGGTGGCTCATCATTCAGCTGATGATCAGGCAACTCCAAAGCTTCCTGCTAAATGTATTCATTCTCTTGCCTATCTTCTTTCCCCATTTAAAAGGGCTGTGCTTGTAGGGGGGAGAGATCTGACTAAAGAGCTGTGCTTGTGGAGAACAGGAGGTGGAAACCAAGAACAAATCCTGAAATAATTTTTATAGGAAATCACCTCTAGCATTTCCACTGTCAAATAAAGGGGACAACTGTTGTTTTACTTGAGCGTGGAAGTGGCAGGATGGCTGTGCCGCACTGTCTGAATCTCACCTTTTCACAAAACGTACCACTCACGAAACGCCCTACTTTTGCCTGGGCTCCTCCCCACAGGGAGTGGGCTTTGGCAGCTGCAGGGAGAAGGGCAAGAGCAACTGGCCAGCTCAGGCACATGGGGCAGCATTTGCCTGCTGGGCAGCTGGCTGCCTTGCCCACTGCTCCTTCCCCATTGGGGCTCCATTGCCATGTGTTCGGAGCTTCCTTGTTGGGGTTGAGAGCACTTTTGCCAGCCAGGGAACAGCGGCTCCTAGTGGGGAGGAGGATTTGTTCCCAGTTTCTGCGTCCTGTTCTCAGCCCCAATGGGGAAGCTCTGAACATGCGGCAATGAGGCCCCAATGGGGAAGGAGCAGCTGGGAAGCAGGCAAGGCATAGCAGCAGGCAGGTGCGGTGGCAGTGGTGGCAGGCAGGTGTTGGGGAAGCGCCGAGGGCAGCATGCATGTCCAGGATGCCCCTCTTTGGGCTTTCTGCTTAGGTGGCAGAATCCTTACCTGCTTGGCCTGTAGCTCCTAGCAGGAAGGAGCCCAGGCAAGCCAGGTGTTTGGAGCTTCCCTGGTGGGGCCAAGAGCACAGCAAGCAGCCGGGGAATGGCAACTCCCAGCAGGAAGGAACCCAGGCAAGCTGCATGTTTGGAGCATCCCTGGCAGGCGCATGGCAGGGTTGAGAGTGCTGCTGCCTGCCAGGGAATGGCGGCTCTCAGCAAGGAGGAGACCAGGCCATGAGGTCATCTGCACAGGCAGCTCACCACCACAACCCCACCCTTACCAGCTGCTGGTCCAGACTGCCTGGGGCCACGCAAGAAGCCCATGCAGGCAGAGAGGGAGGGAAGCTCTGGCTTACCTTGCTCTGCTCCCTTAGGAGTGACTGCCAGGATCCACTCTCCACATCTTTTGGCACACGCGCCTATCATTGGTTTTAGTGTGCGCCAGAAACCAGACCAGCTGGCCAGTGTGCATGCACACTCTGAAAACAGGAAAATCGTCTTTCTGGAGTGTGCATGTGCAATGGGCAGCTCTTCCAGTTTCTGGCCTGCCGGTGTGCATGAAACCCACTGGCCGGCACACTGGAACCCAGAAGAGCAATGGGTGACAGCTCCGTGTGCCCGGAAAAATGGTTCTGCATGCCACTTCCGGCACATGTGCCATAGGTTCACCACCATGGGTATAGGATTTCCTGCCTTAGCAGGTGGAGAAAACCACCAAGGTCCTTCCAACTCTGTTATTCTATTCTATTTTTTGTGAAGTACCCAACTTTGGTGTTATTTTTTTTTTCATTCAGACTTATATATTACTAAGCTCTAATAACATTCAGTGGTAAATACATGCAAAAATTAAGAAAATCTGGATTAGCCAAAGTACATTTTCACAGAACTGTACACTCTGCTCTTTGAGTTTTATTTGATATGCAGCCAAATTATATGCAGAGCCATTAGAATATGATTTTATAAAATATGCTATATTGCTGCATCATGTCACTGATGCCAAGCCAGGAGTCTTTAATGTAAAGCAGGAGGAATCTTAATGTGATCTCTATGATGCAAGGCCAAGTAGAATAAGATTCAGATGGTGTAATCCATACCAACCCATCAGCTTTTTCAGCAATTAGTTCTGAAAACGTATCTTTCATATCTAAAAATAAGTCCTCATCCGGATCAAATAAATTCACCTTACAGTATTCTGCCTAAAAGCAGCAAATTCTGATCCGGGCAGGTATCCAGAACCATAGATGATCCTCTCTTATTGTTGCGTCAACCTTGAGACCAGTACAGACATTTCAATTAGAATAGAATAGAATAACAGAGTTGGAAGTAACCTTGGAGATCTTCTAGTCCAACCTCCTGCTTAGGCAGGAAACCCTATACCACTACAGACAAATGGTTATTCAATCTCTTCTTAAAAACTTCCAGTGATGGAGCATTCACAACTTCTGGAGGCAAGTTGTTTCACTGATTAATTGTTCTAGCTGTTCTAACTGTCAGGAAATTTCTCCTTAGTTCTAAGTTGCTTCTCTCCTTGATTAGTTTCCACCCATTGCTTCTTGTCCTGCCCTCAGGTGCTTTGGAGAATAGTTTGACTCCCTCTTCTTTGTGGCAGCCTTGAGATATTGGAACACTGCTATTATGTCTCCCCTTGCTCTTCTTTTCATCAAACTAGACATACCCAGTTCCTGTAACCATTCTTCATATGTTTTAGCCTCCAGTCCCCTAATTATCTTTGTTGCTCTTCTCTGTATTCTTTCTAGCATCTCAACATCTTTTTTACATCATGGTGACCAAAACTGAATGCAGTATTCCATGTGTGGCCTTACCAAGGCATTATAAAGTGGTATTAATACTTCATGTGATCTTGATTCTATCCCTCTGTTTATGCAGCCTAGAACTGTGTTGGCTTCTTTGGTAGCTGCTCCACACTGTTGGCTCATATTTAAATGGTTGTCCACTAGGACTTCAAGATCCCTCTCACAGCTACTACTATTGAGCAAGATACCACATATGCTGTACCTGTGGTACCTTGCTCAATTGACTTAAGACAAGAAAACTAAATGAGTCACGAAAACATTTATTATTTCCTTCATCTCAATAAACTTCCAGAAGATGGTTTGCTGAGTAAGTTGTATGTAAAAAATTATAAGAATTTGCTCTGATGCACTAAATTGACTGTGGCAATGAAAGGATGGAGCCCCACACTTGTATAGGAAGTCCACAGCACGTCTGCCAGTTGGCTGGAACAATCCTGAGTTTTAGCAGGACATTCTGTCTGAAAATGAGGCCCTATTAGAATTCCTGACCTGTGCTTTGATCTTGGTTGGAGGCTCTGATGGTTGTAGTAGTAAATAAAATGGCAGGAAGGACTAAGACAGTACTTTCCTGCCACGAATCCCTTCTGAGGAAATAGTCAGCATTGATTTTCCTTCCCTCTTCTTCTGATGGATGTTACCATGTACTTCAAAGTCTTTGTCAGATTACCAAAAGGAAAAAAAATTGGAGAGAAGTTGGTTGTGCTAGAAGGACAAAGCAGGATCTTCTCTAAAATTGGCCATAAACTGTTTGTCAAATCTGGAGTATGGGTGGAGGGGTAGATATGTAAGTAGAATCAATGGACATCAGTTACAGTAATTAGCCACTTGATTATGGGAAAGAGCCGCTATTGCAGCTAGACCTCTATACATTAGAACAAGCTTTATACTGTTTTTAAAATTCTGGTCTTTTTAAAGAAACAGGATATGCCCCAGCCCCAATTTTATAGATTCAGCTGTAGGCCAACCTAGATGTGTACATGCATGTCTGGGTCTTATTCCAACCTTCAGGTGAGTGTATTGTACAGTATAGGCATGAGATGTAGAGTTTCCTATTACATAAGGGCTGCTAAACAGGGCCCATATTTTCAAATAGAAATTGTTCCCTCTGTTCTGGCAATATATTTGACAGGCAGTGCTAAGAAGTCATTCAGGGTAGTAATTCAAGGACATGGTTTCTGATAAACCAGTTTTATTGCAAAAGTATGAAAGCCTCTAAAAAAGAATCCAGTCAGGCATAAAATGCAAGCTTTATGTGCAGCAGAAACAATGTTCAAATCCTCTGCCTTTTCTTGTGATAGATATGTTTGAAATCATCCCACTTTGACAGACCAGGAAGAATGCTTAACACTTGTGTCCTTATTATGACAACTATCAACCTCAAGCCCAGAGATGAGTCAGTGAGATCCAATTGAATCCAATACTTTATTTGCTTCAACCAAATGGACAGAATCTTCCCACACTAAAGCTATAACTTTCTAGGTTACTACTCGGTTTTCCCGAAAATAAGACCTATCCCAAAAATAAGACCTAGCATGTTTTTTTACATGTGCGCCTAACATAAACCCTACCCCCAAAATAAGCTTTACTTTAGAGCTGTGCAACCGGCTGGCTGCCCATTCTGTCAGGTTGCTCTTGGTGCTGTGGCCACAAGGCGAGGCAGGGATGGTGGAGCTGCCCCATGTGCCCTGCACTGGCTTATCTCAGGGTCCCTGCAGCCAGGCCATCCATACCCCAACACCTGCCTCACAGTGGCAGCACCAGCAGCCATGTGCAGCAGGAGCTCCCATGGCCACTGGCCCACTTCTTCTGCTTGTTTGTGGCTACAACAGAGCAGGAGGGTGAGTAGTGTGTTGATGTCATGGCCGTGAGGCGAGGGCAGGTGTTGGGGTGTGGCTGCGGGGACTCTGAGGTAAGCTGGTGTGGGGTGCATGTGGCAGCTCCACCATGTTATGGTCCGCCAGCAGCCCACAGCCCTGGCAATGGAGTCAGACAATAAGGAGGCTGGAAAAGACAATAGGCCAGTCCTGGAGTCAGGGGAAGGTCTGGAAGAGGGCTCTGCACTGGAGGGAGAGATGGGGCCAGGGCCATCTGGGAGCGATGCATAGACTCTGGAGCCTTCAGAGGCAGAAAGCAGAGAGGCAGAGGAACAGGAGGAGTCTAGTCCTACTGCACGCATGTGAAGAACTGCTAGAAGGCAAGAGCTGAAGAAAAAAGGACAACTCAGGAGTAAGGCCAGAAGATGATTGGCCACTCCCATAAGGCTTAAAAGAGCAGCAACAAGCTGTTGGGTTCTTTGTAGGAAAGCAACGTTGATTTCCGTGCTTTTTGTCAATGTCTCTTGAACTTTGTGGGGTTTTTGCCAAGAAAAGCCTTTGGCAGGTTGCCAAAGTCATCAAAAGTTGGTGATAAGGCCGACAGCTGGTTATTAAGAATTTTGTTTTGGACTAGGCTGAGAATAAATTAATTCTCAGCTGTTTTAATAAAATAAGTTTGTTGAGGACTGAATTGTGTTTAGTAATAACTACTTGGGCCTTGGTCACAACACACCACCTCTGCCTCACCTTGTGGCTGCAGCACCAAGAGCAATCTGAAGAATGGGCGGCCAGCTGGCTGCGCAGGCTCTTAAGTAATGCTTATTTTGGGGGTAGGGCTTATGTTAGGGCTTATGTGAAAAAC
Organism: Ahaetulla prasina; assembly: GCF_028640845.1. Taxonomy (NCBI): domain Eukaryota; kingdom Metazoa; phylum Chordata; class Lepidosauria; order Squamata; family Colubridae; genus Ahaetulla; species Ahaetulla prasina. The sequence goes on from NC_080540.1 coordinate 106,297,041, forward strand.
ATGCAGGAGCTCACATGGCTGTTAGCCCACTTCTTCTGCTTGTTTGTGGCTACAATGGAGCAGGAGGCTGAGCAGTGTATTGGTGTCATGGCTGTGAAGTGAGGCAGGTGTCGGGGCATGGCTGCGGGGGCTCTGAGGCAAGCCTGTGCAGGGTGTGTAGGGTAGCTCCACCCTGCCTCACCTTGTAGTCACAGCACTGGTGCATCGCTTGACCTCCTGCTTCATTGTGGCCACGAGCAAGCAGAAGAAGTGGATCGATGGGCACATGGGATTCTGCTGGACGGGGCTGCTGGAGCTGCCACCACAAGGCAAGGCAGCTTTCGGGGTCTAGGTGGGCTGGCTGCAGGGCTCTGAGGTAAGCTGGTGTGGGGCTCATGGGGTAGCTCCACTGCCCCCACCTCATGGCAGCAGCACGGGTGCAGTGTACGGCCTCCTGCCCCACCATAAGCAAACAGAAGAAGTGGGCCTCCTGTACATGGAAAAAATAAATAAATAAGTGACCCACCAAAATAAGCACTAGAGCTTATTTTGGCCCAAAAGAAAATAAGACCCGGTCTTATTTTCGAAGAAACATGGTAGATACAGTACATCCTGAGAGATTCTAGTATGTAGCTACTCTGAACCTCTTTTCCATGGCTGACTCCAGTTTAGGGTTGTGCTGCCTCTCATTTGGGTATCCCTCTGGGAAAGTTCTGAGTTGGCCAAATCTTCCTCCTCTACTGCTGCAGGTACACATTCCATCACAATAATGGACCAATCTGGTTTCAGGCTGTTTGTCTCTGACCTTATGATACCCCTCCTCTGCATCATATAAATAGAAAGAACAGCAATAAATATGGACAATAAACAGGCAGCTTAACATGGTAGCTTTGGATTCCTGTGCGAGTTTCTGTTCAAGTGAAGCCAACTCTAATTATTTTACTGCCTAAGGCAAAGGACCAGGCGTCTTTTTTTTTCTGTGTACAAGTGCCAGCTGGATTGGCAGCTGAATCTGACTCTATTGACACAAAGGGACAATGAAAGCCTATATATGGTGAGTTATTTTTTTTTATATCGTAAATGTCAGCATTACACCAAAATAGTGCTTTAATATGTTTCCATTTTTATGTCTTTCTTTTTTTATTTAATTATTTATTCTCTTTTTACTCTTCCTAATGCTTTTGTTAAGTAATTTAAAAATAGTTAATTTTTGCTGCCAGTCAGTAGATAATTATTTGAGACAGATAGATCATTGATCTAACTTGGCACAGAACAGCTTCTTGGATTTCTAATAAATATATAATATTTCTGAACCACCTTTAAAAATATAATAAAAGATCCATATTTTCACCCCAGATCTTATTTCATATCAGGTTATTATTATGCTATCATTCCTATCACCAAACCCCTGTTCTCCCCTGCATGGCTTCCTGTAGTTGAGGATTCCTATAAATCTTCCCACACAGTTCTCTGATGAAATCATGATATAAGGGAGTGGCCCAAATGTTTTTCTACAAGAGATCAAAGTGCTTCTGGATCCTCTTGAGACAGTGTCTCACTTCTAGTAGTTTGTAGATGGTCCCAGAGAGATAAGGGGAAGTTCTTTTTCAAGATCACAAGCACTTCTGTATAACAGGTCTTTGAGAGCAACATCAGCATTTGTAGAGAAATAGCACCATGATTGCTATATTTCTTTCTTTCTTTCTTTCTTTCTTTCTTTCTTTCTTTCTTTCTTTCTTTCTTTCTTTCTTTCTTTCTTTCTTTCTTTTTTCTGGAGAGGCAGTAACTGTTGAGATGAAGTGGTTAGAAAAAACAACATTGCAAAAGAGAAGAATGAAGTGGGAAATTATAAGTTTTGATTATCCATATCATATGAGATGTCAAAATGCTGGAATGGAAATAAATGGTTCCGTTCAGCTGGTGGAGGGAATCCTGCTTTTAATGTTTCTCTCTGCTATAAACTCCTCGCATATAAAAGATAGTTCAGTTAGAATATTTCTCCTTAAAGATTCCAAATACTGGCATTTATTTTAAGTTGTGAGATTGTTCAAAATGTGTTTGATACCGGCAACTTGAAATAGCAGCTTCTGCTCTCCCACTTTCATGACATTCTATTATTTAATGCTATGGTACAAATGGACTCCAGAGGATGGTAGAGGACAGGAAGGCCTGAGGAACGTTGTCCATGGGGTCGCGATGGGTTGGACATGACTTCGCAACTAACAACAATAACAAAAACCTACAGAACCAGCATAAGAAGATAAGAGACTGGTGAATTATATTAGTGGGACATGGTCACATAAATGCAAGGGATGAAGGGAAAGTAATAAGCAGCCAACAGATGATAGTGTTGATGTACTAGAAATTCTGACCTGTTCTTTATCATCTGTGCTTTCACTTAAGTTGGCAGAAAGTTGTTGTGAGGAAATATTGTGTTGTTCTTGTTCATAAATTGAAGCATTCGGTAAGTACTGAACAGTGTAATTTAAGCAACATGCAACGTTTGTCTTTTTGACTGATGATAGTATCTCTCCAATTAAATTTTGCCATGGAATATAGGTTGTTTATGATGGCAGCTGTTATCTTTACTCAACCTGGCATCACTCAGAGACTACACTACAAAATTTGAAATAATTAAACAGAGTTCAGAGGGACATTTGGCTGCAGCATGACAATGTGAGGTTCATGAGCCACTTGAGAAAATTGTGAAACTGGATCTCTCCATCTTGTCTACCGTACAGTTCAGACATGATGCCATGTAACTTCCAATCTTTTTGTAAAATTGAAGGAAATTTCATGGGCATCAGTTTGGATGAATTGATGGAAAGAATTGTTGGGATCTGGCTGAAGAGATAAAATGTAGATCCCCCCATATGACCTTAAGAAGCTTGTCCATTGTTGGCAAAAATGTGTTACAAATGGTAATGATTATGCAAAAGAGTAAACACAGATAACAAAAGAGTTCATTTCAATGTTAGTTTCCTGTTTCACTTATTAAAATATCCATATTTATATTATAGTTATTCCAATTCAAGATAAAGGTATTAATATTCATTCATCACTGTTAATTGATCAAAATTTAGAATAGATTGGTTAATTAGTTAGTTAGTTTGTAGCAGTGTAGTCCTGGGACCAACTTTAGAATTATGGCTTCTTAAGGAAACATTAGATATCCCCATAATGGATTAGACTGGATTAGCAGCACATATCAATATGCTATTTATCTTTGATTCATTAATAGCTATTTGTTTATTTATGTGTGTGTGTGTGTGTGTGTGTGTATGTATATATATATATATATATATATATATATATATATATATATATATATATATATATATATATATATATATATATATATATATATATATATATATATATAAATATATTATATATATTTATATATATATAAATATAAATATAAATATAAAAACAAACAAACTTTTATGGCCTGAAAAATCTGTTAACCTTTCCCCACAATGCTTTTGTTATGCTTTTCATTCATACACCTATAAATAGAGTTCCCAGAAAACACTGAACATTAGGTAAAACTTTATTCTTGAAAATTAATATGTAGGGAAATATTGCTTGTTAGATTGAAGAGTACAGTCATTATTTTTTAGTTTGACTTGTTCCTTTCTGTGGCTTCACTTTGGATATAAAAATAACATCCAACATCCATTTATGTTCCCTTCCATCCTCCAATATTGCAACATTAGGAAACCTAGGATAAAAATACTATCTCATAAATTGAAGATTGTGCTTTGAATATAATAGTCAGGATAAGTACTTGCAGTCTTGGGTTGTAACATGGATCAATATGATTTTTAAAACTCAGGAATTTTATTAGGCAAAATAATAAACAAGTAGCCAATATGACTATCTATATTCTTCTTACTTTCTAAAGTGCGTTAGTTCAAATTCTGCCTATAATATTTATGGATAAGTATTGCATTTCAGGATCCAAATAAGAACTCCACCGTTGCTCGTAGCATGTTGTTGTTCTTTTATAAGTACAACACTTACGACTAAGTGCATCAATAAATATAACATTTATCAGTCAGTAGTATAGAGAGGATCAAACATACCTTTCTTTCCAGCAAACAGTGGACGTTCTGATCTGATCTATTTGATTTTATGTTGAAACGAATTCTAATGAAATGGAATGAAAAAGCAGCACTTATGACAAATTTGTTTTGTACTCAGAAATTGCTGCTTTAGGGTTGATTCTCTGAATAATATTCATGAGATGAACTTTGGAAAAATAGCAGAAATAACAAGCTGCTGGGAAATGAATGATTAGAGGTTAGAATATCTTTGTAAGAGTCTACAGGAAGATAGCCAAAAGAAATCATTGGTGTCAATTAATGTGGAGAAGTACACTATTCTCTGGTTGTTGGATCCAGTGTTTCTCAACCTTGACAACTTGAAGTTATGTGGACTTCAACTCCCAGAATTCCCCAGCCAGATATGCTTGAAGCCCACATATCTTCAAGTTGCCAAGGTTGAGAAACAATGGATTACACAATATCCTTGTAAGGTAATGAAAAACAGCATTCAGTCTCTAAACAAGAACGGTGCTGGGTTCAAATCCATATAATAATGAAGCCTTATCCTTTTTAAACCTCCACCTTTAATTTGATATATGTGGGATTAATGTATTTACTACATTTTACACTACTCTTCTTTACAAGAACTGAAGACAACAAATAGTTAAAAACTATTATTAACAATATCTTAGCCACAACATAATTAACATACTTAACATTACTGAAAAAATAGTTGTTACCAACCTGTCTTCCACTGAGGATCTGTATACTGCACGAGTCAAAGAGAGGGCTGTGAAAATATTTACAGACCCCTCACATCCTGGACATAAACTGTTTCAACTCCTACCCTCAAAACGATGCTATAGAACACTGCACACCAGAACAACTAGACACAAGAACAGTTTTTTCCCCAACGCCATCATTCTGCTAAGCAACAAATAATTCCTTCAACACCGTCAAACTATTTACTAAGTCTGCACTACTATTAAACTTCTCATCATTCCCACCACCCATCCCCTTCCACTTATGACTGTATTACTGTAATTTTGTTGCTTGTATCCTTACAATTTATATTGATATTGTTTCCTGATTGCCTATTTGTTCCCTATGACTATCATTAAATGTTGTACCTTATGATTCTTGATGAAAGTATCTTTTCTTTTATGTACACTGAGAGCATATGCACCAAGACAAATTCCTTGTGTGTCCAATCACACTTGGTCAATAAAAAATTCTATTCTATTCTATTCTATTCTATTCTATTCTATTCTATTCTATTCTATTCTATTCTATTCTATTCTATTCTATTCTATTCTATTCTGTCAATTCATTATTAACCATACATTCACAATTGAAATGTACAGTCATAGTCCAAAGATACAGTAGATGTCCTTCTTATTTCATACCGGTATGCAGATAGCCTGATCTTAGCATCTCCTTGACTTCAAGCCCTTTGAAACAGCTGCATTGTGACAGTCTTCCTAAAGACCAAGAGCAAAGACAAAGTCTGATTCTCCAGTGGAAGATGATTTAACAGAGTTGGTGCCAGAACAGGAAAACACAAGTTTCCTGGCTTCCCCTGAATCTCTGGTAGGAAGGAACCCTCTACATTCCTTCCTGCGATGTACACATATAATGTACATACATTATGTACTTACGGACATACTAAAACCAACCCACACAGCTAGTCCTGCTACAAAGAAACAGAAATATATCATTCAGATGCTCACAGACATTTTCATCACATACTGTATTCACAGATTTCAGTCTGGTATAGGAATCCATTTCTAAATGAAACTGAAGTTTGATTTCAAGCCAGACACTCCGGTATTGTTAGATGGCCTACCAATGTTCTTTTCATCTGCTTAGAAGACAATAACTACTTTTGGGTAGTTTGGAAATGTGATGGATGAATATATTTGGGTTCCTTGTTGGAAGAATCTGAACCTCCAGCGTCAGATGTGAACAGTGAAGAGTGAACAAGCTGATTTGAGAGACTGGCAGTCCTGAGCCAGAATTCAGTTCATTTGTATTATCAGGACAATCTCCAAGCACTTTGCATCAAATAGAACCTGCTAACTAGCTTGAATGACGCATACCAGTCTTGAACATTCCAAAAGTTGTGGGCTTTTTCACATAAGTAGATACTGCAGTCTATCATTCGCAAGCATCTGTCTTTTTTGCCCCAAACACCTCCCTCTCCCACAATACCAAAGAATTACGGCAGGGCAAGAATAAAGCTTGCCAGAACTAACATATGTTTTATGGGTCTATTCTATAGTCTCCATTGTGCTTTCTTCCAGCACTTATTTACTTCTAAGATATTGCTTATTCAGCTAGAACTTCTATATGCTGTGAATTATGTTATACATTTGTGTTGTGGGAATAGATTTTTTTTTATTTTAGCTATTTACACGTTTTGTAATGTTATAATTTGATTTGCACTTTACTTTTTTAAAAGTAAGATTCATATTCATGTCTTAACGTTTTAAAACTTCTACCAACAATCAGACATATCAAAGTTTGTTTCCAAGCAGATAAATAAATAACAAAATTGTTTATTGCAAGCAACATTTTGAAGATAAATGATTCAAGCAGAATTCAAGAAATTATTCACCAACAAATGTATCAAATGTATACTGCACCTTAGTACGTATCTTTGCATCACACTGCAGAAGTGATGCTTAAGTATTATCAGAAATGTGGAAATGGAGACTAAGCAATTTATGTTTTAAAGAGAGCATTGTAACATTACAGAGCTTAATTTCTTTATAAAATAAAGATTTAAACAGCAGCAGAAAGTTCATATTTAAAAGCTGCTATATAAATAATTTGCACATGTGTTATATTTTGCTTAGGACAAAGCAGTACAAAGAAAATACTTCATATTATATGTTTATAAATAGTTAAAAGACACACTTGCTGCGTTGTTTATTACTAGATGATAATCTAATTTTAGACTGCATGTAGTGAAAACTCTGTTTAAAGTTATTTGTAAAGTGGATATAACTTCTTTTTGAAAACCAATATTGTTGTACAATAATGCATTAATTGCATTTGAAGGCTGACTTTTATTTCAAAGATTTCAAAAAGTATTGATATCGATATGCCATCAAGTCAGTGTTCCCTCCCAGCAATCTCCAGGATGGTCTGCTTCCAATCTGGCCCTTCTGATCTTCCAACAGTGGATTCATCACCACTGTGATCGAGTCCATCATTTCCTTCTGGTCATCCTCTTCCCTCTTCCCTTCCATTTATTCCAGCATTATAGATTTCTCCAGAGATTCAGATCTTCACATAATGTGTCCAAAAATACAATAATTTGGTCCTGTTCATCATGACCCTCTCCTTCCAATCTAGTCTCCATAAATAAATATTCTGTTTCACCATGTTCCATTTGGACGGAGGCTTCCTGTCCTGTGTATTACAGATTTCCCATGAGGACAATGAGATGTTCTGGTATTCCCATTTTCCTAAGGACATTCCACAGTTTGATATGGTCAGCCCAGTCAAAAGCCTTTATATAGTTAATGAGCACATACTTTATTTAATTCTTCTTTTATATTCTTTGGCTTTCTTAATTATCTAGGGTACATCAATAATAATGCGTCTTGTTTCTCAACCCTTTCTAAAGCCAGCTTGAACATCTGGCATATCCCTTTCCACGTAAGGCTTTAATCTATAAGCATTATTTTGCTAGCCTATGAAATTAAGAATATTGTGTGATAGTTTGTTCTGGAAAGTCTACTTTCTTTAGTGTCTTCCAAAAAGTTATCTACTATCATTTTTGTTAAGGGTAATCTGGGTTCACAACCAAGGTTGTGGACTGTTGAGCAGAATACCCTACGCATGAAAACGACTGAGACTGGTTGTATACAATAACAATCACTTGCAGACAAACTGGGGTTTGATATTCCTTTACTTTTAGGGAAAAGGCAAAGTCATAGTCCAAAAACAATTCCAGGTCATACACATATAAAGCCAGTCAGTCAGTCTTTTTACCAACGTAGACTTGTAAAACAAACAAGGTCTTCTTTCAGTTCAGCAAAACACAGTTCAATTCACAACAGTCAGTATCTTGAGGAATCAGTAACTAGCCATGATCAAGCAATGATCATAAAGGTCAAATATACAGTTGCAGCATGTCTTCAGGTTACAATGCTGTAGTGTCTTTGTAGATTCCCCAACAAGCCATAATTTAGTAGTCCTTTTATACATTGGCTACAGAGCTAAACCAATCAGGATGCTTGCATGATGTAGCACAGCCTTAAAGCAATATCATGCCTTTCTACAAACATACATAGTTAGTTTATATATTGCCTGGCCAACTAGTTAGGCAAATAACAATTTCCTGACAATTTTCCAGATCTTCTGCAATACTTTGACTAGAATCTTTACTGATTCTTCTACTGTTGTTTACCATGTTTCTGGATATATTCCTCCAAATATTCCTCTGAAGCTCTGTTTGGGTTTTTTTTTCCTGAAGCTCTGTTTGCAGCTTCTTTTCTGAAGCTCCATTTCTGATGCTTTTTTTAGCCTCTGAAACCTCCGTTTGAGAAGCTGGGCGGGGCTACATTCGGAGTATAAGATGCACCCAGATTTTCACCCTCTTTTTTGGGGGAAAAAGGTGTGTCTTATACTCTGAAAAATGCGGTAATTTCAGCAATAGCAATAGCACTTATATACTGCTTTTACAGCCCTCTCTAAGCAGTTTTCAGTACAGAGTCACTGCGCCACCTTGGCAATTTCAGATTGATATATCCTGAGTTTGGAGATCTTTTAGAAGACTTACCTTGTTTGTCTATTTCCATCTTTAGTATCTTTATAAATATCATTGTAATATTGCTTCTTGTGTATTCTAATAGCTCTCTTGAAATCTTTATTATATTCTTTCTTAATATCTTTATTTTTTTTAATATTGGCTTTGCCAGAAAATACCAAACAAGAAGCAGCATATAATAAGCTAATCAAGGCACTACCAAGTCAGACAAACAAGCAGTAAACAACAAGCTAGTCAAGGAATTAAAAATTACTAACCCTATTGACTATGAAAGCATTACTATTTCTTATTTGTTTTTCAGATCCTGAGTAGTAAACAGAATCTTCTGACCAAAAGTCCATTTCAATTTGCTGTGCCTAAAACTTGGGTGTGTAATTGACTCATTTCATCTTTTACTATGATGAACATTATTCTAATATTCTGTATCCCTTTATAATTCTGTCTTTGCAGGTTTTTTTCCTGCATGGTAATGTCAGTAACTAGATAGCTTTCATCTAGCTGCTTCATAAATACCATTAGTATTTGAGAAGATTCTCAGCTCTTCTTCAGGAGCATCTGCCCAAAGAGGCCCATCATGCAGCACTATATCATAAATCACTTCATATTATATATCTATGTGGTTTTCTTGGTAAAATACAGTAGTAGTTTACCATTACTTACTCCCACACAGTATGAAATGTTGCCTTTCCCATTGCCACTAAAGTGATTGTCCTGTCTCTGGTATCTTACATTGCTGCTGCATGATATAGGTGCCTGCTTGCTTCAGTTCGGCAGCTGGAATGATCATTTTGGCACCAGGGACCAGGTTTGTGGAAGACAAGTTTTCCACAGATTTGGGGGTGGGGGTGGGGGAGGAGGAGCATGCAACATAGATCCCTTGCATGCACAGTTTACAGTAGGGTTCTGACACCTATGAGAATCTGATGCCTGATGATCTGAGGTGGAGCTGAGGCAGGGATGCTAGTGCTGTTTAGCAGCTACAAATACAGATGAAACTTCGCTCCCCCCTCCCCCAATACTCACCTCCAGCTATGTGGCCTGGTTCCTAGCAGGCCACGGACTGGTACCGGTCTGTGGCCTGGGACTGGAGACCTCTACTTTGGTAATACCGCTTGAAGTATATACCTGTGGTACTCTTTTCTCATCCTCCTTAGAGTAGCTCACATCCACCTACACCCTCTATACCTCCCCCCGCCACAAAATGGCACAGCATGACAGGATTTGAGGGGGACTCAGAATGTATAGGGATGGCATTTTGTTTTGTAAACAACAATGAGAAAAATGGAATATGAATGTTCTCACAGTGCCTATTAAAAACTAAAATAAAACTATTAAAATGTGTTGAACAGTTCTATTTACTGGCTTTCTGTTTAAGCACAGGTACTTATATGCATTTTACACATTGTCCCATTGTCCTAATTAGAATTTAATGAAAAAAAAATATGTAGCAAAACACAGGTTATATTATAATTCTTTTTGAATTTTTATGCCATTAACTTCTAAAGCAGTTTCATGCTCCTTTTCATATTTGCAAATTACCTTCCTTATATTATACGGTGCAGATTTTGGGCTGGCTGTAGATTTTAATAAAAGTTATAAGAGGTTTTATTTAAAAGGTTCAGGCAATGCAAGAAATTATTGGTTATGGTGGGCTTTCAGGACATAGTAATAATTTTTTTGCAAAGTTTGGAAGTAAGGAATCAGAAAATGCTATTTTAATATGGCCAAGGAATATAAAATTATTTGTGGCATGCCGTTTTAATTGGCCATCCTCTGTATCAAGCAGAACTGGAAACAGATTGGCTTTTATTTCCAGGAAGAGTGGAACTGCAAATTTCCTTGTTCTTTGGCTGAGTGAACATCGGTTTAAATCAACTAATGTGAATCAGTATCTCAGTAAAATATAAGAGAAAAAAACCTTTCATCTTATGATGAAAGTCATGATGCTGATTGCCAAGCCTACGTATTTGCCCACTTTTTTCTCTCTGTATCTCTTCTTCTGCTAGAAAGGGACAGCTACCCTGCCATAGCCATCTCATTATGACCATCTTCCTGTGGCCAACTTACTGCTGAAGAGCTGGAAATAAAAGAAATGGTGGATAACATTTATCATGTTGAGTTATCTCACATGGAATTGTCCATGGTGAGTGGTCCCACAGTGAGTTGGCCCTGGGCAAGTTGACTACAGTGAGATACCTGCTGTGAGATGGTGGCAGTGGGTTGGCAGGGGCAAGATGCTTTGGGATCCTTGAACCTTGGTGTCAGTTTTGGAAGCCATTTTTTTTCTTTTAGCTTCCTGACTGCCACATATTTTAGCCTGGGAAATTGGGAGTGGTTTTTTTTGTTGGAGCGGTGGAAAAATAGCCATAACAACGTTCTTTGCTCCAGGAGTCAAGGACATTTGCCTGCACCTGGATGGGAGTGACTGGGATTGTTTCCAGTTGAGCCTGAAGGATGGATTGGACCATGTGATGAACTTGTGGGTGTGGAGCAGGGTTGCGAACTTTCAAATAGGTGGGGAAAACCAGGTAACTTTCATGTTTTCCCAGATGTTCCAACATGACATCTCTAATAAAGTGGAACTTTGAAGACTCTATTGCCTTGGAGTTTTATTTCGCTGGGGGTGTTTTTTGGAACCCTGATATTAGGCAATTGAGCAGGCACATGGGTAAGCAAGATGGACAATCAGAACAGAAAGGCAGTTGCACTGCCATCTCACTGGTTTTTTTCTTCTTGCTGATTCTCCAGTTGTATAAGAGGCAGAGGATGAAAATGAAATGCAAACCAAATTTTTAAAGAAATTTGGGATTGTTATGGGCTGAAGTGGTAAGAGTATCTGACATGGGCAAAGTGAAGGGTGGGTGGGTTTTCAACCATTTGTCTTCCTGACATGTGCATGTCTGAGTCTGTTGCTTTGCATTGTTTCAGGATTGGGTAATGTCTATGTAGTCTTGTAGGCTAGAAAATCATAAAGGAACATTTGGCATTTCTATGCAACCTTCTTCATTAAGTAGACTCTCATTTAACCCTACCACTCCATCCATATGTAATACTAGACAAAATAACTTACCGGTATCTCCTTTACTCACTGAGTTCTCCTTGTCAGCCAATGTCTTATTCTAGAAACTTCTGTAATAGGTCTCCAATATAAAATGTTGAAGGGTGTGTCAGAATTACATGATAGTACAAGACAAGGTTGCAGGAGACATCTCATATTCCCTCCCTTTCCCACCTCATCTTTAATTGCAACCTGGCATCAAAATTATACTTCTGTGTTGACTAGACAGAATTAGGATGTGGTCCAAGCTTTCATTCAAGGGAAGCCCTCGAATTGACCAATGTCTTGTTTAGAACAGATTGTAATCAGTGGATTAGTTGGCAAATAGGAATTACAGTGTGCAGAGCCAATCCTCTTTATCAAGTTGTGTTGATATATGTGAGCCAAACTGCTGTCTCTGCAGTGCTGGTTGATTTTATTTTATTTTATTAAGTATTTATATAATGCATAAAAACATCAGTCCATTTTTTGTTTTTCTTTGTAGGAATAGAACCAGATCTAAATACTAGCTGTTTTTGAAAAAATACTTATATAAATATTTTAAGAAAAGTACATTAAGCAAAGGGGAAGTACGTGTTCTATAGATTCAGAAGAAGTTTGTTCTAAGTGGTATTAATTTTATAATGGAAGAACTTTAAAAATTATGCTATTTAACTAGATCTTCTTTCAAAAGATATTGGTAGAGCATGTTCAGAATAGAATAGAATAGAATAGAATAGAATAGAATAGAATAGAATAGAATAGAATAGAATAGAATTTATTGGCCAAGTGTGATTGGACACACAAGGAATTTGTTTTGGTGCATATGCTCTCAGTGTACATAAAAGAAAAAGAAAAAAAAACCTTCATCAAAGGTACAACATTTACAACACAAATGATGGTCATAGGTTGCAATTTAACCCTTAATGATAGCAACAAAAAGTTAAAGAAAGTACAACTTAAAAGAAATGACAAATGAATTCAAATTGCCAGAAGGAGAAGGGGAAATGGAAAAAGAAGGGAAAGGGGAAAGGGAAAGGAAGGGAAAGATCTTTGGAGCAATAATACAGAGCCCTAAAAGCAGGAAGCAGTAACTCCTAAAGAGTAATGAGATGGGGCTCATGAAATCTCATTTCAGATAGGGAAATTTGAGCCTTGGTTGTAGAAGGCAGACTGATTATTGTAAGAAATGACAAGAAATTAAAAGACACTGGGAATAAAACTGTAAATTGTAAATTGTAGCTTTTATCATTCTGTCCTAAAGCATCTTGATAGCAATAGCAATAGCACGCAGACATATACTGCTTCATACTTTTACAGCCCTCTCTAAGCAGTTTACAGAGTCAGCATATTGCCCCCAACAATCTAGGTCCTCATTTTACCCACCTCAGAAGGATGGAAGGCTGAGTCAACCTTGAGCCAGTGAGATTTGAACTGCCAAACTGCAGCTAGCAGTCAGTTGAAGTAGCTTGCAGCACTGCAATCTAACCACTGCGCCACTTTGGCTCGGATCAGATGTCATCAGATGTTGAATCTTTAATTTTTGTGTAATAAGTCATTAAAATGAAGGGAGGAGAGGTGTCATATGATTTTATGTTAATTGAATAGGATCTCTACTGGATTTGGTGAAAGCGATATCTATTCCAACTGATGGTTTCCAACTTTAAAAAAAAGGTCCACAAAGTTTTGCATATCCCCTCTCCTCAATTCATTATTCAGTGACATGCCACCTTGGAAATTAGTACAACTATTTGAACCAATAGGCAGTCAGAAATCTCTTCAAGACAGTCAGCTGATCTTTCAAAATTCTATTCAAGTGAATTCCCTCTGGAATATTTTATGAACACATTCAATTATAGTAATATATATTGATCTGAGAATATTTGAGGTCAGGCAACATTTCTTTCCTATCGAAAAAACTAATAATACATTTAGTTTCTCAGATTATTTTGACTAGAGGAAGAAGAGATATTGTTCATTAAAAAATATACCCATGAAATTAATATCTCTGCTTCTTCTGAATGTAATATATGCTTTTCAAAGTCCTGCAGAATCATATTCTTTGTGAACTGTGTGAATCTTGCCCTACAGAACCTCCTTGTGAGCCACACCCTTCTCTGTGTGCTTTATCTACAAAGTAACATAATCCAGCAAAACTCTTCTGAACATGAACCTTAAAAGATGAATCATGGGAAATGTTATGCTTTAATATGGTGACTCAGAAACTGCTCATTTTAATAATTTTATATTTCAGCATGCTTATTCAGATCTTCAGAAAAATGTAATTTAGAAAATTTAGTTCCTGTTCCAGGTGGCACTGAGAAAGAACAAGAAAGTATCCAAAAATTCAGAAGAGAAAATCATATAGAATTTTAGGACTTTCCCCCCTCTTCTTTTAATTATTTATAGTAGCAGAACAATATTTTATCTTATGTGTCAAAACATTTCCATGAGTTTTTCATCCAGCTATTAGCATCTGGTGCATTTAAGAATGGAATGAAGAGGGCTTAATATTTTAGTTTGCCTTTGGGGTTGGCTATTTTGATCTTAAACAGCGCAGATAAAAAGGCACCTCAGCAGCCAGGGTAGCAACCTTTGAAACTGAAATGTAATCAAAGGAGAGTCTGGCTTTTAAGATACATTTATAGAATAACAAAACTAGGAGGTACATCAAAGGTCATTAAGTCCACGGTGCCAGGATCTACTTTGCTAACTTACACAATAGATACACATAAATAAAGTCTCCTTCAAATTGTGTTAAATCCTAGGATGCGTTCATGGTGTTCTGGCCACAGGACAGAAGTAGTTAGTCATTGCCTTCTTCGGGGATGTTTTTGAAATTCCTCAGTCTAGTTTCCAGACATGTTATCTCCTGGTAGTCTCCTACTCAAGTCTTAACCTTTTTGAGAGCAGCTAAGTAGTGCTATCTAGCTGATCAAAAGTACAAATAGGTGTGATAAATCATAACTTTTCATGTGATTATGGATTCCTGTTAGCCCTGGAATCTAATTGTCAAAGGCAAACTTTCTGAATTTTTTTTAATACTTTATCTTCACTAGAATGGTAAGTTTTTGAATATGTTGGCTTATATTTCAAAGAGTATCTGAATGCAATTTACTTTAAAGCACGGGTATATTGAAAAAACTGGGGAAATTGACTAATATTCTGGGCAAGTGGAGACTGTGGAATATTCTCATCACACATCCTTTTGCAACTGAGTTCCGACACACGTTTTTTCTTGTTTGCAGCCCTTGGCACAGGACTGGCTGCATTTGTCATCCCTTATAAACAACTTCTGGCATTGCAGTCTTGGGAACACCCTTATGTGCCCGTACACATAGATACTCAGGCAAAAAAACCCAAACCCTACAGCACTCCACTCTTGTGTTCATCAGCATTTCTTGCAAATGCCAGCCTCTTTGGTCTTTCCTGGGCTGGGCTTATCAAGTACAACAAATAGCAGATGAAGCTGATGAACATTATTGCATGTATGCAAACTATACCCTGGTTGTCAAGTGTTGCATTGCAAAACAGATGAAGTAATGTCGGATGACTAACTCTGAGGTATCAGTTACGTAACTGTGCTGATAGAACTATTTCCAAACTGAGAAAAGGTATTTTCTTTTCCCAAATTGGTGATTCCACAAAACAAGGCATGGAATGTCACGACATCATTTGATATCATCCCATTCAATATTAGCTTCACCACAATCTATATATGTATATGTATGTATGTATGCATGCATGTAATAAGGGAACAAAGCTGCACCACTTTTCTTGGATTCAGAAAAAGCTTTTGACCATTTGTAGTGGCCATTCTGTTTGGCAGTTCTGAATAAAATAAACCCTAAAGAAGAGTTTCAAGGTGTGGTTAGAAGTAGATACCAACAGCAAAAAGCAAATATTATGGCTAATGGGGTACTCTTCCGCAAATTTCCAAATCATAAAAGGACAAGGCAAGGATGTCTATTCTTGCTTTTATTCTTCATTGTTGCTTAGAAAAGTTCAAGATAGTAAACACATATCAGGCCTCAAAATTCACAAAGAGGAATTACTTTTATCTTAAATGCAGAAGATGCAGTATTAATTGATTATGGAACTAGAAAAAACCCCAATAAAACAGTTACTGAAAATAGGTCATAGTTTTGGAGAATACTCTCATATAAATAGATGAAATCTACATAGATGCAATCTACATAGACTTCTGCAAAGCTTTTGACTCAGTAGTACACGATAAACTTCTCCTAAAACTAATATCCTATGGCATCTCAGGACCCCTTCACAAATGGATATCTGCTTTTCTGTCTAACAGACAACAAGTGGTCAAAATTGGAAATGCTTTATCAAATCCTGTTCCTGTCAAGAGTGGTGTTCCTCAAGGCAGCGTCCTTGGACCAACACTCTTTATACTATACATTAATGATCTTTGTGACCATATCTCAAGTAATTGTGTTCTGTTTGCTGACAATGTCAAACTATTTAACACCACAGACAATACTTCTATCATTCAAAACGACCTTGACCATCTAACCGCTTGGTCTAAAAATTGGCAGCTCCAAATTTCAACCAGCAAATGCTCAGTCTTACATATAGGGAAAAAGAACCCTAAAACTAAGTACATACTAGATGGACATTACCTTACAGACGACCCCCATCCCGTTAAAGACCTTGGAGTTTTCATGTCAAATGATCTAAGTGCCAAAGCCCACTGCAACTACATAGCAAAAAAAGCTCTAAGAGTTGTAAACCTAATCTTGCGTAGCTTCTTTTCCAAAAACACCACACTATTAACCAGAGCATATAAAACATTTGCTAGACCAATTCTAGAATACAGCTCACCTGTTTGGAACCCTCACCACATCTCTGACATCAATACAATTGAATGTGTCCAGAAATATTTTACAAGAAGAGTTCTCCATTCCTCTGAAAACAACAAAATACCTTATCCCACCAGACTTGAAATCCTAGGCTTAGAAAACTTGGAACTCCATCGCCTTCGACAAGACCTAAGTTTAACTCACAGAATCATCTATTGTAATGTCCTTCCTGTCAAAGACTACTTCAGCTTTAATTGCAATAATACTAGAGCAACTAATAGATTTAAACTTAATGTCAACCGCTTTAATCTAGATTGCAGAAAATATGACTTCTGTAACAGAATCATCAGTGCTTGGAACACTTTACCTGACTCTGTGGTCTCTTCTCATAACCCTAAAAGCTTTAACCAAAAACTTTCTACTATTGACCTCACCCCATTCCTACAAGGACCATAAGGGGCGTGCATAAGCGCACAAACGTGCCTACCGTTCCTGTCCTATTGTTTTTCTTTTCTTCTTCCTATATATATATAAGCATATATATATATATATATGCTTATACCTCCTTATATTTACTCATATAAGTGTTTATATACTATATAATCTTTTTGTATGATACCTACATATATTGTTGTGACAAAATAAATAAATAAATAAAATAAAAACAATGTTCAAAAAGCAAAAATAATTACAAGATCATTACAAAATGTTTAACACAAGGAGAAATCAATCTTTTGCCAGAAGAATCTGGCTGTCAGATAGCTTACTCACTCACCTTGGTTTGTGCCTGATGGGCAACAATCAAGAAAAATACTAAAATAACTATGTTAAACTGTAGCAAGAAATTAAAAAACAACTTGATAGGCGGAGGAACTTAAAGTTATCTTGGTTAGGATCTGCAACTACAATCTTCCAAATGAATGTATCAGAAATCTCTCTATTTCAAACGGTGCTAATCAGAATTTCAGAGTAAACTTTTCACAAAGGGCAAGAAATTTCAGTAAATTTATATGGCATGGGAAAAGATCCAGAATTGAAAACAACAACAACAACAACAACAACAACAACAACAAATCTTACAAGAAAGATCTTGCTTTTCCAAATTTTTAACATAAAGCAAACTGCATTGAGTGGATAAAATTCCAGAATATTACAGTTAGCTATTTTAGAAGGATCCAGCTTAGCCAATGGACTGCATAGATATTTATGATATAGAGATACAAAGGAGGATAAAAGCATCATCAGAGAAATTTTGATAAAAGAATAGAATTCTGCAAAAAGAATAATAAACCCCAAAATTTCACCTCTAGCTTCTCCTTCAAATGTTTTCCATGTTGGATATAATTATGGCAAGAAAAATGTAATTACTTAAAACTAAAAGGAAAATTGGAAAAGAAAGTTCTACAGATTGCATACAACTCCATCAATAATATCTAAGATAAATCATATAGTAATAAATATTAGAAATCTAATTTTTCTAATTTTTTCTTTTTTAAAAACTACATTTTGATATTTTAATGTTGCTAAATAGGTTTTGCTAATCTTATTTTTTTCTTTTAGTTAACATTTTTGTGTGTGTGGTACACACAGTGGAGACTTCATTACTAAGTAACTAGGTCAAGATTGAAATTATTATTGTACAATAAATACATTAATGTGATCTGTATCAACATCTATTTTCTAATATTATACTCAACTTCATATGAAAATTTTAATAACTTTATGTTTGTAATATTGATGTCCTAAATTATAATTAATACTGCTAGAGTATTTCTTTATTCTTATCTTTTCTTTATTTCTAATAATCTGTTATCTAAATAAAAATGTCAATAATTTTAATTAATAGTGTACAAATATAATTGTATTAAAACAATATAAAGCATTAAAATTTATGACAATATAATAAAAAGGAAGGAAAACACACTGAGCAGTGTCTGTTATATAACCAATATGATCTCAAAATTTGAGGTTTAAAAACTAAACTTTTAAATTATGAAAGTTCAATTCTCTCTGCCCATTTTAACATATTTATATTTATACATGCATATTACATTTATAAAAATATAGAAGTTCTAAAGATAATATTTTCTTTATGCATTTTAAGCACCCATTTATTCTCCTATGTAAAGCTACATCTGACAAATAATATTATTTTTTCCCATAGAAATACAGTAGTCCTTGTTTAGCAACTGTCGTTTAGCAATCGTTAGCAGTTAGTGATGAAAAAGTAATTGTGATCAACCTTTGCATTTATGACATGTTCAGGTCTTTAAAGCAAAGGAAAGGTGAAATAAGTACAATTACATTTTCATTTAGCAATAAATGAACTTAATGATTGGGTTGCCAATCCCAGTTGTGGTCACTAAATGAGAATTAGATATAAACACATATTTATTTGCATTACAATTTCCTTTCTGTTCATAGAACTGAACAAAGTTTTGACAATAAGAAGCCATCTACGCCAGCCTTTTCTTAAACATAAGAGACTTGAAGAAGATAGCAGAAATCAGGGAGAGAGGTCATTGCAAGGAAGAGCTGAATGCAGTTTCACATAACTGAACTTGACAGGAGTTGTGTGGATGAGGCTTTTGCAGAAAAAAAATGGATTTTGAAGAGGCATAAGAAGGACAAGGGAAGACAAAGTGTACTGTACATGTCCAGACAATGTGTTCTAGGCATAAGGAATAACAAACAGGTAAACGGTATAAGAGGCAGCTAAAATATGCAAGGGTTGGGGAGTTTATTTATTTATATCCCATCTTTATTATTTTCAAATAATTCAAAGTGGTGACCACATCTAAGAGACCTTCCTCTTCCTATTGTCCTCGCAAGAGCAATGCTGTGAGGTAGATTGGGCTGAGAATGAGTGACTGGCCCAAAGTCACCCAGCTGGAGTTTATGACTAAGGTGGGACAAGAACTTATGGTCTCCTACTTAGGATGAAGCCTAAGACCCTATTTAGCTCTCTCAGTGTATTTATTGTACAATAAAGGTATTAATCCTGATGGCCAAGGAACTTGAGGTCATTGAAATAGCAAATTGTGTGAATTGTTTGATGCTAAAAGTTGGATTCACTAAAAACAACTGATAATTTTACCACTTGTCCTTTTCTGTGTCAATGTAGTTAATACCATCCTTATGTTTTGTGAAGAAAAATCCATAGTTAATTATGACTACTGTGAAGAAATAATCTCTATGGACAGTCTTGAATCTGCCTTGATTCACATAATTAGATAATCCTCAATTTTAGGATTATGGGGCAGGAATATTTTTTTCTACAATAAGCACACTTCATTTCTTCAACTCCTCTTCCTATTGCTGTCGTGTTAATAATCCCAAATGCAGTAACAGTACCTTGTTCTTTATTTTCCTAATGATTCCTAGAATGAAATGTGAACTTTACATGACTGTCAAATTTAGAACAATATTATATTTTTATTACATTATTCATCCCAACCTTCAGAAATAAGTCTCATAGCACCTCTTGAAATTTAACAAATAAGTTTACTTAAGATTTATGGATGACATTTTCATCATCTGAACCACAGAAGTGAAATATAGTTTTTAATTGATAAGGCATTTATTATCTATTTCATGCATAACGTCACCTGCATAACTTCTACAACACCAGAACCCCGAGATTAATTTCCAAAAGAATTTATGCCAGATTAGTTTTCGATCAACCCCTCCTCTCTCTCACATACATACAAACATACACATCTGAGTATGAGGACACATCGACAATGACAAAACAAACTTAAAAGACAGTTTCATATCAGTGAATCTAAATACTAAACATGAAGCTTCAGGTAACTATATATGCTGAGTCGTACCTTAATGTTATGACATGTTTAAATCATGTAATGGCAATGATACCAAAAAAGTAGTGTTTCTCTGCTATGATCCAATATACAACAAATTAGAATTAGAATTAGAAGAAATTCAGTGACAGAAATTCTACAGCAAATTGTAAAAGGTGATAAAAACAACAGCTAGAAAGGATTTAATATTACATCCTTTCTAATTACTGTTTTTATCATCTGCAATTTGCTGCAAAATTATGAGTGATTGGCATACAGTAGTTTGCTGTAGTTACTGTAGCAATGTATTCAAATATATGTTCATGTCAGAATGTGAGACACAGCAGAGTAATAGTATGCAAGAACACCTGATTATTATTTTGTGGAAGCCTTACAATGAACAAGAAACTCCTGCAAGATTGGAGTAGATTGTTGTTTTTTCTTTAAATGCAGAGGTTCAGAATAGAGAGAGAGACGAGCATTGTCACCATATGAATTGGCTTGCTTAGTCCATTCAGTTGATGACAAAGAGGTGTATGTGTATGTGGTTAAATGGTTTTATTTTTTGGGATTTGGGATCAAATATAGATAGGGAAAATGGAATAGAATGTGGAAAGGTCATCTAGTCATATTTCCTGACTTGTTTACCTGGGAGGAGTGACACTGACTCAGACTAGATCATGAAGAATAACATCAGAATAGTTAAGACAATCCCCTCCCCCAATAATATATGACATGTTTATGTGGACATACCAAAAAGAATGAAAGACATAAAACTTGGAGGCTGTTCCTAAGAATACCACTGACCGCAAGAAGAGCCAGTTAATTGGTCGAAGCAAAATGAAGATTGTTCCTTTGAGGCAATGTCAGGGAAACAAAAACTCATGTGCTTTGGGGCATATGATGTGAGAGATTTTGAATTACACAGCAGAAGAAACAAGCAAACTGATTTATCACCCTGGAAGGAAGGAGACAGATAACAAGAACTAGGTTGTTGACCTTTGGTTGGTTTGAAGAGAGTCAATATGTGGTGATAATAAGGGACATTATTAGAAGGTGATAGAACCAGTAGAGAATTGGGGGGAGGGGTTTAGAAAAGTGGTATTTAGAAGTGGCAGAAGTGGTAATTTTCTGGCCCATAGAAAATTACACCCCATGTAATTATCAGATTCTACATTCCTGCAGTACATTAATTTTGAAAAAAATATTATTAAATCTTCGGTCAAACTAAAAAAATAGTTTATAGATATATGGCTGTCATATTATAATTTAGACTGCATTTGTAAGCCCTGTGTATTATTTCAGGGGCTATAGAACCTGTAACCTTGTGGGCCTGTTCTGCATTTCTAAGCTGAGAAGCCAGCAATCATTGATGATGTACATGCCAGTAAAGGGGATAATCTTTGGACTGCACTAGACTGGACTGAACTGGATTAGACCAGGCCAGAACAGAACAGAACAGAACAGAACAGAACAATTCTTTATTGGCCAATGTGATTGGACACACGAGGAATTTGATTCTTAAATATTTTGGTTTCCCAATTAAGTGGGCATTTTTCCACAAGATGATGAACTAAAAAAACACTACAACAGGCTAGAAGGAAGAAGAAAAAGGATATAACTGTAAATAGATGGATGAGATTAGAAATATAACTGAAATTTCCCTGAAACAGTTATGAATTGTCACTAGTTATCGAGGGTGTTTGTCCAGGCAGCCCCCAAGAGTCAGGCCTGACTCAGTGGAATCTAAGTCTAAGATATTATCCCTACCATTTGGAGAGGACAAATAGTATTATGAAAATATTCCTATTGCCAAACATGTTAGCTATTTCATGTACAAATGAAGGAAAGAATGCCACCTTTTCAGCTCACGTATTTTTGGACAAATTGGCTTTCAGTAGCAAATTTCAATGGATGAGGGAATTGCATTCTTCTTCAGTTCCCATCCCTTTGCAGTACAAAGAGGCAAGATTAATAGAAAGGAGAAAGAGGCAAAATGACAGAGAATAATTTAATTTTACAATCCAAGATTAAAATAAATCACGTAGTGTTTTCTGCATCCTTGCCTGACTTCATGTCATTATGTTCGCTGGCTCCAGTTCTTTGTTCCCTCAGCCTCTGGAACCCTTTCATTGAATGAAAAGAAATAATCTATCTGACCAGTTGCAATCATGTATATATATATGGGTTATTTCTGGTTTGATCAAAAATTTAATACAGAAAACTTTTAAAATTAATTTCCTTGAAGACCAGGAACAATAGAGCATGAAACATTCTTTTTCATATACTTTGATTGAGCAAGTTGCTTTTCTAATATTAGCAAGGGTTCCTTCCTCGCAGCTGTTTGACATCAGTAATTTGGGTTAGCAGTTTCTCAAGGTCAGGCTCCAGCCATTTTGTCACCATGGGCAAAATAAATTTTCCAGTGGAAGCACAAGACCAAAATGTTATAAATAGTTACTTGTTCTCTGATTTGTGAGATATTTAAAATGTTATCTTAGCAGGGCTAGCCCAAGATTTGTGAAGTGAGAGACAAGATGGTAACTCCTTCTTTTCTTTCACAAACAGATCTTTGGACCAATAACAAAATCTTATTTAAATGTTAATAATAAGAGAATGTCAGCTCCACTATATCTATGGGCAACAACCAATTTAGAAGTTGTACAGAACAAGTTACTCATTGTCTTCCTCTGGAATCCAGTGTCTCAAGATAGCAAGTTACTAGCTCTGTGCATCTTCTAAATTGGTTGTCTCCATCCCCAGCATCCTCAGTTAGTTGGCTTATTTTCTGAATGACTTCCTATCTTCACAGGAGCAAATCTTCTTTTCTAGCTGAATATAGTTTCTTTTCATTATGCTTCTACGGTAAAGGTAAAAGTTCCCCTCGCACATATGTGCTAGTCGTTCCCGACTCTAGGGGGTGGTGTTCATCTCTGTTTCAAAACTGAAGAGCCAGCGCTGTCCGAAGACGTCTCCGTGGTCATGTGGCCAGCATGACTAAATGCCAAAAGCGCACGGAATGCTGTTACCTTCCCACCAAAGATGGTCCCTATTTTTCTACTTGCATTTTTTAATGTGCTATTGAACTGCTAGATTGGCAGAAGCTGGGACAAGTAATGGGAGCTCACCCTGTTATGCGGCACTAAGGATTTGAACCGCGGATCTGCCGACCTTTTGATAGACAAGCTCTGCATCTTAGCCACTGAGCCACCACGTCTTCTACAGGAACATACATTAATTTCTTAGATCGTAGCAGAATGTTTTTTTTTAATAATTGGATGCCTCTCAATCTCTACTCAAAAGACTATCTAGCAAAACAAAAAGGAAAAGGAGAAGGAGTATACATGTGCAGTTACTTTCTAGGAGCAATAGGCATCTTGTATGATTCTTTTAAGCATCTTGTATCTAAAAGTTTTGAGTACAGATTAACTGATGAAATGAGTTGTTTCCATTCACAATCAAATCAGCTGATCAGCACCACCAGTAATGTGGCCAGGAAACAAAAAGGGAGATAGTACTATGATTAGAAGTACTTTGGAGTTTGCAAAAATACAAATGTACTTTTGTAAATTAGTGGAAAACAATAGTCTACCAGCTCTGCTATTCAGAATGCCAGATCACTTGGGCCTGAGCATTCTTATTAGCAAAATAGTATTGAGCAAAGGACCAGTTTGTGGTACCAATAAAGGAGAAAATTTGTAGCTCAGGATTGAAATGATGGGTCCTTGGTGCTCTCTGAGCTTGGTTGTTTCATTTCATTAGCCTAACTAGGTAACATTATCAGTGTTAGTAAGGAGTGCTGTTTGCTATCATCAATAGATGCATAGACATTAGCAACATCTATAGACTGTGCAAAAGAGACAATCAACCAGCCCAAAAGAGAAAAACACTACAGCACCTCTCCACCAGAAATCAGCATTCAGATCAGACTAGATTAACTCTAAGGTCAACTTCAGACCAACAATCAATTAAGCAATCCCCTGATCAAGAAACTGCAAAAGAACAATTAGTAAACAGCCCAACCAAAAATATTTAAGACTGCCCCACCCACACAGATAGGTGTTCTGTTTCCCTCTCCCAATACTCCCAACAAAGAGTCAGTCAAAGGCCTCCTTTTCAAATTTATTTACATAAATGGCTGGATTAGGCTGGATTCCTCTGGCACAGAGATGTTCTGGCCACGTCTACCCACGCGCCTGCCAAGTCTCTGGAGATAACTAGGAAATTATAGATAAGGCCAGAGTTACTTACGAATATATTCTTCCCTCCATTGAAACAGTTTGCCCGCGCAAATTCACTGCTTTGTCCAAGACAAAAAGCCAGGAAGTTCCGCCTCCTGCTTTATAGCCCCTGTGGGTGTCACTCCGTGATTCATCATTCTTTGACTTTGTCCCAACGCCTCCTCTGCTGCGCGCACCGGTCATGTCTGCGTAGTCTTGCATCAAGCCAAGATTGTTCTTGGGGCGTTGCCAAATCAGAAGAAGGCCCGGGGGAATCAGGCCTTGCCAGCCCCTCCTCCTCCTCCTGGGTGGGTGCCAGGGAGGGAGAGGGCCCAGGGGAAGCAGGCCTTGCCAGTTCCTCCTCACTTTCTGAATCCTCCTCCTCCAGGAGTCCGAGTCCGGGAACCTGGGTCACAACAGACAGGCATGACACCAGGATATAAACTGACTGTCAACATCCAAGACAGCGCACCATTCAAAGTTGCCACAGTGTGCCATTTCGGAGTTGCCACACACGTGCAGGGGGAGGGAGGGTGCATGGGGTGCCCAGGTGAGCGTTGGGTGATGGGACTCAAGCTGGGAGAGGTCCAGAAGAATGAGGAGCCAGGACAGCAAGCCAGCTGCGGTAGGTTCAGAAGCCATCCAGGCCCGAAGAGAACTTGCTGGAGCTGGCCAGGGAGCAACCGGGAACAGGAGGTGGGGCATGCTGGGGTGTGCTGAGTCTGTATAGCCAGCTGGCTAGCAGAAGCCAATAATGCTGGCTAGAAACCTTTTTATTGTATTGTTCACCATGTGCTGAGCTGAGACTCCAGCAAAGAGACCTGTTCTGCTCACAGTGTGGCCTCTTCTTTTGCTGGCTTGGCTTGGAATTGTGACACTGACAGCAAACTGCACTCCTTATTAGCACTGATGATGTTACCTAGTTAGGGTAATAAAATGTCTGCAAGAAAACAAGGAAGCTCAGAGAGCACCAAGAACCCCCTCAAAAGGACCAGTTTATTTATTTATTAAATAAATTTATATAGCCACCCAGCTCCCACATAGATGACTTCAGGTGGCAGTTCCATATCTTAATGAACGTCCAAGTAAATTATATTGACAGCATTCTTCTGGACCACTAATTTTGTCATTTTGTCAAAGAATGCAATGAGATTAGTCTGGCATGATCTGTTTTTGACAAGCCCATGTTGGCTTTTGGTTATTACTTTGTTTGCTTCTAGGTGTTCAATGATTCGTTGCTTGATTATCTTTTCCAGAATCTTCCCTGGTATTGAGGTCAGGCTGATAGGTCTGTAGTTTCCTGGATCTGTTTTTTTTCCTTTTTTGAAGATGGAAACTACATCAGCTCTTTTCCAGTCCTCTGGCAGTTCACCTGTGCTCCAGGATCTTCGAAAGATATAGTTCAGTGGTTCTGAGATTTTGTCTGCCAGTTCCTTCAGAACCTTGGGGTGTAATCCATCTGGTCCTGGTGATTTGAACTCGTCTAGGGTAGACAGGTGTTCACTTGCCTTATCCATTCTTGCCTTTTCAATCACAGTTATAGCTGGTGTTTTATATGCCAAGACTTTGTCAGTCAGTATTCAAAAGTCACACACAATATTTTAACCTGCTCATTTTGTCTACTTTTTCAATTATATGTTTTCCCCATTTTTTTATTACTGGCACATGATAATTTTTCCAGTGAATCATTTTGGCGACTGTGTTATGCCATTTATAATCAGTTTGTATGATCTTCTTGCATGAATTGAGTATATGATCTACTATTTTTTTCTGTTTCTTTGCACAATCTACATTTTGAATTATTTGATGATTTTTCAGTTCTGGTCTTGATTGCATTAGTTCAAACAGCTTGCTCTTGAGCAGCCAAAATCAAGCCTTCAGTTTCTTTCTTTCTTTTTATTGTTCCAGTTGCAAACTATTGTCAGATTACATCTTTATCTACTTTCCCTTCAATCTTTTGTAGACATTGACCATATAATGCTTTTATTTGCCAGCATTCTGTTCGTGTTTTAATTACATTATTCTGATATTCACTTTTTGTTCCCTGTATATCTAGTAAGTTCCAATTTTTAATTTGCTTCAATGCTTGTTCTGGGCTGCATTTTACACAATCAGCCTATGCTCGCTTTTCTTCATTGACAGTTTCTTCGACCTGAAATAAACCTGTGCCTCCATCTCTGCAGGACAGGTTTAATCTATCAGTCTCTCTACTGGGATATAATGCATAATGAATAGTCACTAATTTCCTTGTTTTTCTATCAAAATGGTCCAACTCAGCTTGTGTCCAGTTAACAATTTCAACGGTATACCATATTCCATCAATGGCTTTGATAGTGCTCCCCTGCTCAATTTTGTCTTCAGCAAAATTGGATTAGGTTGTTTTTTTTTACTAATCACATTTTTAATTTTTCCATGCTTCATGGTATCCAACTGTAAAAAGCACTTGTTACTTGTGGACTTTATCCTAATGGCTCCTGATGGTCTTGCCATTTGGCATTCCAATTCCATTACTGTTTCTGATTTTACCTCACTTTATTGCCATTATAGCACATTTCTCTAGACCAAGTCTTATTGCTGTATCTGTGCTAAAATTCTTATAGTGTTTGTATGTATTTCTCTTATTATTGTTGTTATTATTATTATTTACATTTCTATGCCACCTGAATCCAGCAATTCTGGGTGGCTCAAAGGTGCTGTGTTACTAGAAAGCCCTTCATAGGATGGATGCAGGACACTTGAAGGACCAACTGTTTCTGTCACTTGCTTAGTTAGATCTGGTAAAAAGAGCATTCTTTTAGTCGAAATAAAGAATGCTATCTTGTGGGACCCAGGAAGTGTCTCTTTCTGATCACAACGTCTGCCCTCTGAAACCCCTTATCATCTCAAAGCAGATTGGCCCCCAAATTACATAATTATCAGGAAGTCCTTTAACTAGGCTGCTTAACTGAGCACATGCATCAGGAAATGCATGAGTCCTTGACAATTTGTCATTACTTTGAGGTTTTTTTAAAAAAAATATTTAGCTACCATTTTTAATTAATCTTTTTAATTATATGTTGGGGAGATGGTTTACACTTATTTACATTGTCCAGTGTTAAAGCCGGTTTACTGGGCAGAGTTGCTTTGGTGAGAGGGGTCATATAATAGGAAATAAATACATTTACTTTAAAATGTAGCAGAATCCAACAACATAGAATTTGTTTTAATCTCATCTGAGAGAGAGAGAGAGAGAGAGAGAGAGAGAGAGAGAGAGAGAGAGAGAGAGAGAGAGAGAGAGAGAGAGAGAGAATGAGAATATTTTAGTCAACTGGGTTTTTGTAAAACTAAATATCTGCAGTCTCCTACATCAGCCAGATCTTTGGCTGTGATCACATTAGGAAAACTGTTTTGTACAGTCTGTTTATCATTATAAACATTATGTTTATACATTAGAATAATATATATTTATAAAAACAATTCCAGTATATAAATAGATACATGAAAAACAGATGAAAGTATGAGTGAAAAATTTGCATCTGGAAGGTATCAAACAACACTAGATGTCTTCAAGCCATACCTTTTAGCAATCCTCAATTCCTAATCTAATGTCCTATAACAAGCCAAGCCATCTGAGCTAAGACTGCGTTTAACATCACACTAAGTCATATTTTGCTTAATATGGTTTACTGATTAAGCTACATTTCATTTAAATATACTAGCCATAACCTATTGCTATAAAGCACACAGGCAAAATTCACAAACCAGAAGGAATCAAAAGCAAAGCAAACAAACCATAGTCACAAGTTTGGTAAACCTTAATATTATTGCAGTTTGGAACAACTCAAGCTACTACAGAGTCTCCAAAGTGGTAGCTATAACTGAGGATCTTGAAAATTAGGGCTGTCTGTATGTTGTTTATCTGGAGACTGTCAAGGTCGAAGATACCTGCTATAAACCATGGCTTCTTTAGCCATGATTTGTCACATAAATCACAATAGTCTAGTGCTAAATCATAAATTGTTTTGTGCTAAGCATAAATTTCTTTGTTGTTGGAACATAGTCAATAGCCTTAAAGAATTATGTCCCATTGTTTTCCTCATGCCAGCAACGACTTATTTAGGAGGAAAGAGGGAAATATGGCAGGAATGGGATAATCCTTTACAGGTTTTCCTGGGACCAGTGCTCTTGGGCTATAGTAGATTATCACTTCAATTTGCAGTCAATTACCTTCAACTTCAGTTAAGATACTTCAGACAGTACATACCGTGCATAAAGAAGTCTCAGTTCTGAACCCATTTCTTCAAGATCTCAGTCCAGCTTTCTATGTTATCAAGATTGTTTGGTTGCAGTCTGAAAAATTTAAAGCATAAATCCAAAGTATGTTACAAAATTAAAACAACTCCTCCCCGCAAAAGCTTTATTTGCAAATACTAATGGTTTGGAATGCTCTTATTCTTCCATTATTAACATTTTCTAACATCCATATGCCATTCTTAGATACTTATTCAATTAAAAATGTTAATATTGGTCAAATATAATTCCTAATCTGTAGTTGTTACATGCAATACTAGATTTTATAAGAAAGGAATCAGCTGTTTTTGCTGTTGCATTTTCTTCTTTTCTTTTTATGTAAAATCACATCTGCACTTCCCCTTCCAAACCTGGAACATAATTTAATGCTACGTTCCATTAATTAAAAATGCTGGACAGATAGCCAGTTATTTATAATATATTTTTGTGAATCTAAATTTTATGAATCTCAATCTAAATATGGAGGCCACAACCCAGAAATCATACACTGATTATCTTGATTTATTTGTCAGATGGTTTACCAGTTTGCAATAAGGCACTAGAAGCTATTTCTAGAAACATGCAATGGTTGAAATGAACCACTTCATCACAGAGTCTATAAGTCTATGGATTCATTTGAAAGAATCATTGAATTGGGACTGCATGAAGAATTATGGTATGATTTGACATGTTAGAACCCAAAACAAACACAAATTTCATCTCATAAAAGGATAGATTAAAGAGAGGAAGGAACTTGGATGCAAAGTTAGTGAGTACCAGATCTACTTATAATTACAGGACTCGAGGATGTTTCAATCTCAGTGTTTTGGCAGAGCTATGCTATTGAGTCTACCTTATCTGAGCTGCAAAAAATCTAGATGGTCACTAGAGACAAAAAACAACAACAACAACCAAAACCTTTAACTCACTGTTATGGTCAATGATCCATTTGAAAATTTCCTACTCACTCCTATTAATTGCATAAGAAATTAGAGATCTACAGAAAGGCAAAATTGACTCAGCTGATGTATATAATTTATTAAATTTTGGGCCTAGTTTGATATAATTTATTCAATAT
Source organism: Ahaetulla prasina (assembly GCF_028640845.1). Taxonomy (NCBI): domain Eukaryota; kingdom Metazoa; phylum Chordata; class Lepidosauria; order Squamata; family Colubridae; genus Ahaetulla; species Ahaetulla prasina. The sequence goes on from NC_080540.1 coordinate 106,327,070, forward strand.
ATTGTTCCAATTCTAAGAGATGAATAATTATATGGGAAGACTTTGTGGTGCTGATATTATACCATGCATTCCTATAGGCTTCTATCGTACTATGGGTCTTCCACCATTTGTGGGATTTGATCTAGCAACTTTTTAAGCAACTTTTTAAGCAACTTACAACTAACATTGGGTATAAACAAATGTTGGACTTCGGCAAAGTCTACAGGCAAAGACATATACCTGGCATGCTGTATGGAGACATTACAAGAAAGAGCACCGAAGAAGTGATTAAAAAGTGTTGAACTTCCGGTTGGCTCTGCTGCGTCGAAGATGGTCCCATGGATCGTCTGCTTCGGGATCGTGTTTAGAACCGTTTGGACAGCGCAAATCAACTGTCTGCTGGTTTGAATTCCTTCCCCTCGGAAGAAGAGGGGAAGGAGAGCAGCCAGGCGTGGGTAGAGCTCCCTTAGAACCTTAGGAATAAAGCCTGGGGCTCGAAAGGTGACAGCTCCCCAGAAGCTTGACAAGCTCTGGACCCGAAGTGCTTCTGCCTAAGCAGAACAAGACGCTGCATCCACCTCTGTGCTTAATAATTGTTTCCAGATGATTCCAATGCAGACGGAGCGAAAACAGGAGTTCTGGCAACTGTAACTGCAAGTATCAAATTGTAATTTTGTTTCTACAAAGTTTCCTTCAGAATCAACGTAAGAAGAACAAAGATCTCTACATGGGGCTGCCCTTGAAGTGCACCTGGAGGCTTCAGCTAGTTCAGAATGCAGCTGCGCGGGTAATAGAGGGAGCCACATATCGCTCCTGCGCAGCCTGCACTGGCTTCCTGTGGTCTTTCAGGTGCGCTTTAACATTTTGGTTACCACCTTTAAAGCGCTCCATGGCTTAGGGCCTGGGTACTTACGGGATCGCCTGCTGTTACCTTATGCTTCCCACCGACCCGTACGCTCACACAGAGAGGATCTTCTCAGGATGCCGTTCGCCAAACAATGTCGGCTGGCGGCCTCCAGGGGTAGGGCCTTCTCTGTCGGAGCTCCTACTCTTTGGAACGAACTTCCCCCTGGTTTACGCCAATTGCCTGATCTTCGGACCTTTCGCCGTGAGCTGAAAATGCATTTATTTATTCAAGCGGGACTGGCTTAAAAGTTTTATTAAATTTTAATTGGGGCTATTTATGAATTTTAGGGTTTTAATTGACTGTTTTAAATTTCGACCATTTATGTAATATGCTTGGTTTTAAGTTTCTGTTTTAATGTGTATATTGTGTGGTTTTATTATTTGGCTGTACACCGCCCTGAGTCCTTCGGGAGAAGGGCGGTATAAAAATCTAATAAAATAAAAATAAAATAAATAAAATAAAAGATGGCGCTTTCACTGTAACAGGGCGTGAAAGTGAAAGTTAACTGCTCGTTAAAGCTGTTATCGCTCTCAGTGTCTCTGCACTGCTGGATTTATACTGAACTGAAACTTTAAAATTGCAAAGACTTGCTAAACCCACCTATTGTGTTGTTAACTTTGGAATATATAAGTATTTTTAAAGAGATGGCTTCCAAGCAATTAAAGCCTGGAGTTACTAAAAAAAGATCGGAGACGAAGAAAGGAAATGGCGTTTTGTTCTTTGAAAGCGAAAGTTAAGGAAGTGCTTGTTAAAGCAGTTGGTGTTGAAGCTACACGAAGTATATAAGAAGAGATTAAGTAAATGGAATGAACAAGAACTGATTTATTTTTTATTATAGTGTTCAAGAGGACAAGATTTACTGAATTTTTCCATTTTTTAAAATTTCTCTTTGCTATTTGGCATATTATAGCTTAACAGGAAATGGCTTTTAAGCAAACAAAGCCAAATGTTATCAAGGACTGTGAAATTTCTCTAGTTCAAATACAGAATTTAAAAGAAGGTCTTAAGGAATATTTAAGGGCTTTTTTAAAGGAACTCTGGGAGGTTCAAATTTCTGTAATCGATCAAAAATTTAATGAAATGGAAAAAGAAATACTGGACCTTAAAGATATGGTGGAAATTCAGAATAAGGATTTGGAAAGTGTAGTGGATGCATTTAAATCCTTAGCAGATTATACTATTCAGATGAATGAAAGAATGGAAGAACTTAATCAAGTTAATTTGGATTTGGAAAGGAAAATAGAGGAGGTCCAAATGAATCAAGTTAATTTGAATTTAGAAAATAAAATAGAGAGAATACAGGTTAAGGTGGATATGGCAGATGAAGAAATGGTCATATTACAATATAGGTTAATGGAGTATGCCGTAAGGGTGAGAGGATTGAAGGAATGTAAGCAGGAGAATTTAAAAAAGATTTTTACACAGGCTTTTGCACAGATAACTGGAGAGAATCCAGAAGATTTTGAAGTTAATATTGAAAAAATTATCGTGTTAACTCCTGGCTGGCTAGACAGCGGCAATTACCAAGAGATGTGGTGATTTATTGTACAACTAAGAAGATTAGGTATGGAATTTTACAAGCATTGTATAAAAATAAATTTCAAATACTAGGACAAGATATAATAATGATGAAGGAAATTCCTTCTAAAATATTAAGAAAGAGAAAAGAATTTGCTTTTTTAGCGGATGAACTTAAGAAATATCAGATACAGTTTAGATGGGATGTTCCAGCTGGTGAATTATAAAGGAAGAAAGTATTGTCTCAGTACAGTTCTTAAAGCAAGAGATTTTTATATTAATGTATTAAAGGCTGAAAACCCTTCGTTGCTAGAAGCTAAGTTGATTGGTGTCGACATGGCAAAAAAATGGGATAAGGATGTAATACAAATACAAGATAAAGGAAGGGGAGGGGAGGAGAAATATTGGAGAAAATGGGAATTAAAAGAACAAGAAGAGACTCGTGTAGCTTCTAAATTAAAGGGTGTTTCTGTCTATGGGAAAGGATAATTTTTTTGGAATATAATAAAAGAAGAAAGTTAAAATAATAATTTAAATGTTGGAGATGTGATTGTAATGATGTTATTTGTTTATATATGGTTTAATTGTTAATAATTGATTTATTTTGGATATAAGTTGGAGATGTAATTTTAGTAATGTTATTTGGTTAATTTAGAGTGAGAGATATAATTGGAATTTTATGGTTAAGAAAAGTACTGGTTAAGGATTTAGAAAATGTTTATTAATTTAAATGTTGGAATAATATATGTTGAGATGTTTAGAAAATATTTAGAATACAATGTTGGGAATATAGGAATGAACTCGAGTCAAATCTTAGATTTAAACAAATTAAAAGGATGATGTTTATTTGATGGACATACAAATATGGACTATAAGGTATATTTCTTAATTGACTTTTGATCGCCAAATACATTTTAGAAAGCAAACATGGATTATATGGAAGAATAACTCTTGATGGTGTAATATCAGAAGTTGGAATACCGTTTATTGTTGAAGAATGGACAGTAAAATTTATGAACTTAGATGGCAACGTGGAAATATCATATTTGAAGGACTGCTTATGCAAGATATATACAGGAATGGAGAAGATAGACTGACATTTAAAAATTGGACTGAAAGGTTAAAAAGTAAAATAGTTTATGAATGGAAAGACTATAAATATTGTTACAATCCTTTCTTCATTTTTATGGATAAGGGGAGTTAAGGGCTTAGAGAGGGGTGGGAGCTTTTGGACGATTAGTATATTTTAGTTTGTGATTGTTGATATTATACCCTGTATTTGGTCTGGGAAGTCTGGGCTGGGGAGGGAGTGGGGGAAGGAGGGAAGGGGGAGGGAAGAGGGTTAGGGTGGGAGGGAAGGGGGGATGTATGGGGAAAAATTTTGTAAAACTTTTTTAATAAAAAAAAGTATTCATTACATTAGATTGTAATGGTTAGGAAGGAGGGGGACAGAGAGTAGATATAAATAGATAAAAGTTAGAGATAACACAAACATTTGCTGTCCCCTCTGATACTTTACATATAGAAACTCTAATTCAGATGTGCTAGATTTAGCAAGAGAAATATCTTTGTAGAATGATGAAATAGTGATCTCCCTTCCCCTTTTCCCATCACCTCATAGCTGTGACTAACTTCAGTAAGTCTCATTTAGCTAAGATTCATTTCCAACCTTCTCCTCTAAAAGATTAATCTGATCTATTTTAACTGACTTCATTGCTCATCCCTAAACCGATTAATCATACACTTCATTAGAATTTTTGGCCTTTTACTGTTTAAAACAGGAGGAACATTCAAATAAACAGTTTTCTCAATTATACTGTCCCTGTACAAACAGCAGTTCTTTCCAAGGAATTAGAAGATATCCCTGCTAGCATTCCTTTATCATCCTCATTCACTCTTGACCTCAAATTTATTTTTTTCAGAATTCCAATTGAAGTAGGAGAAGTTAAAAAATTGTAGCATGCATAGTTTCCAGCAGTCTTCAACTCATTTCCAGCTTTTTCTAGATTATCAATCACTGCAAAGAAGCTACCTTGATGTGCTTAACAGGATTTGTATCAAAGTTATGTTGGCAGGATGTTCCATTAATACACTTGCAAGAAGAAGATTGCCCATGTGCATATTATCAAAGAGACAAACAAAAAATGATGAGAAGGGAAAGAAAGATAAGAGAAAAAAAAGAACCTCGGTTCATTGTGAACTGATGTTATCTAGTTTGATAAGGAAATGTCTGCAAGAAAACCACCAAGTTCAGAGAGCACCAAGGATCCTAACTTGCAAACTAATCATGCCCAATGTTCCCTATATAATTAAGGAATAAAAAGAAAGAATTAGGGTTACTATTGCATTGTTTCTGCTTCACAAATGAAACCAGAATTTCCTCGTATTAGGAAATCATTTGTATATGGGCAATTTCATCTTTTTTGGTCACAGTTCTAGTGCTCATTCAGCTTAATTACCATAGTGTGGAATATATGTAACTTAAGGCTCAGTTGTTGGGTTCTTAATGTTCTCAGCTTTTGCTTCATTTCCTGTGGAGGTTTTATTATCTGATGATGAGGAACCCATGATATCTTCACCTCAGTTCACCTCCATAAATATGGCGACATATTTAAAAGTCCCAGATACGGCATTTTATCAGATTTTCTAGCATGTTATGACTGCCTGCTTATGCAAGATAAGCAGGTAGTCTAATTATCTATTCTGGTGACATTCACAATCTCTTCTATGAATTGGTTTTATTCTTCCACATGTCAAAAAACAGAATCTGTCCATTCCAAGGCTGTCTTTACAACTTCTGATCTCCAGGTGCAAAGAATAACCACCACTGTTCTACCACAAGCTGATGGAAGAGGTATTATTATAAAAGGGCCTCAGTTTTTTTCACAGAATAGATTAATAAAATGCAAGCATTTCCCCCTAAATTATATATTTATTTATTTATTAGATTTATAATAATTTTATACATACATACATACATATATATATATATATATATATATATATATATATATATATATACACACACACACACACACACACACACACACACACACACACACACACACACACACATATATATATATATATATGTATATATATATATATATGTACACACACACATATATACATATATATATATATATATGTATATAGGTCTTTGGTTGTTCGGGTTTTCTCCCGTGTAAAATTGGAAGTGTCTTGGCGACGTTTCGACGAAGTCTCATTCGTCATCTTCAGGCTTCAGCTTCGTGCTTCTGGGAGCAATGTGTGATCGCAGCTGTTTCTTCCTTTTAACTGCTAGTGGGGGTTTGAACTGATTGGGTGGGAGCTTGGCTGTGCTCTGATTGGATGGGGGTTTTTCTGTGCTCTGATTGGCTGGGGTGTGTCCTGTGTTGGTGGTGGCTTGGTTGTGCGCAGTCTAGTCTGTGCTGCAGGGGGATTTGAGCTGATGAGCTGCATAGCTGTTGTTTGGCTTTGTGGTCGTGCTACATCTTCATAGTGGGTATCAGTCTGCTGCATGTATGGATTGGAGGGTTTGAAATGGCTAATGTTGCAGCTGCGGTCTGGCTTCTGGTCCTTGGTCGTGCTTCATGATCAGTGTGGGTTTGGGTCTGCTTTCTGGGTGGATGTGCGGTGGTGACATCCTGTGTGGACCTCGTGAGTGTGGGTCTGGTGTCATTCCTCGTGTTAGGGACTCGTTTGTCAATAAGGGCGGGTTTCCAAATGGCTGGTAGGCGGGAGGTGTCATCTCGTTTGTTCATGCTGTGTGGGCGTTTTTCTATCTCAATGGCTTCTCTGATTATTCTGTTGTTAAAGTGTTCAGTTTTGGCAATAGTTCTGGTCTTTTTAAAGTCAATATCATGTCCTGTGACTTTAAAGTGTTGGACCAGGGAAGAAGTTGGTTCCTCTTTTTTGAATGAGTTCTTGTGTTCTTCAATGCGTGCACTTATTCTTCTTCACGCATTGAAGAACACAAGAACTCAAGACACAAGACACAAGAGTGGCTGTGGATACTGGTGTCCCTGTACAGTCAGCTGGTTCCATTACTGGCTGTTGGTGCCGAGTCATTGGCCCCTATGGAGAGGGTTCGCAACTTGGGTGTTCTCCTGGATGCTCGGCTGTCTTAGAAGACCACATGACGGCCGTCGCCAGGAAGGCCTTTTATCAGGTACGCCTGATTCGCCAGTTGCGCCCCTTCATAGACTGGGATGCCTTGTGCACCGTCACACATGCCCACGTCACTTCCCGCCTGGACTACTGTAACGCTCTCTACATGGGGCTCCCCTTGAAGGGCACCCGGAGGCTCCAACTGGTCCAGAATGCAGCTGTGCGGGTGATAGAGGGAGCCGCTCGTGGCTCCCATATAACACCTGTCCTGCGCAGGCTGCACTGGTTGCCGGTGGTCTTCCGGGTGCAATTCAAGGTGTTGGTAACCACCTTTAAAGTGCTTCATGGCTTAGGACCGGGGTACTTACGGGACCACCTGCTGCCACCGGTAGCCTCCCAGTGACCTGTGCGCTCCCACAGGGAGGGTCTCCTCAGGGTGCCGTCAGCCCAACAATGTTGGCTGGCGACCCCCAGGGGGAGAGCTTTCTCTATGGGTGCTCCTACTCTCTGGAACGAGCTTCCTCCAGGGTTACGATCACTCCCCGACCTCCGGACCTTCCGACGTGAGCTCAAGACCCTATTGTTTCATCGCGCAGAGCTGGCCTAATGTGTAATGTGTTGTTTTAACTGGGGTTTTATTATTTGATTTTAAAGATTCTTAATTGTTAGCCAAAATTTGATGAGATTTTTATATTGTTTTTAATTTATTTATGACTATTGTGAATTCTGTTTTTATGCTGGCTGTGAACTGCCCTGAGTCCTTCGGGAGAAGGGCGGTATAGAAATCTAATAAACCTAACCTAACCTAACCTGCCACCAATCAAGCCATGCCCACCAAGCCATGCCACACCCACCAAACCACACCCACAGAACTGGTAGTAAAATTTTTTGAAACCCACCACTGACTGGGAAGCAGTATATACAGTAAGTCTAAATGCTGTTGCTATGCTCTATGCATAGTGGGGATGAGCTCTCCAAAAGGTGATCAGGCTTCTAGTAAACCACTGCAAAACTAAAGAAAAAGGAGAGCTTTGCTGTGGTTTCAACGGCACTTCAGCTGTGCCAGAAATAAATCATCTCATCTCCCCAACATGGCCAGCTCTGAATCAGAGAAACTGGGAGCTGCTTTGGAACCTCTGCAGAATCTGACTGTACAGATACCCTTAAAAGCAAGAAACATCATTCCCGAAGAACCAGCTGAAATCTTTTAAACGGTATTCTGAATAACCTTCTGATTTGCTACCAGATTTCTGCTAACAGTCAGTGGGAACATCTGGATCATATGGTTAAAAAGAACAATGATTCCCCAAGACAGTTACGGTATTTGGGACACTGCATTGTAAAGTCCATTGTATCCAGAGATGACTCTAAAGCATTCAGACTCTCCAGGAATTACTGCAGCAAATGCCATTGTAAATGTTGGCATTTTCATTGTGCAGGCAGGCAACACCTTGCTTATCTGATAAGATTTAAGATGCGGTAGCTTCCTGTTTCCTACCACAAATTAAAGTTTATTTTTTTGTGAAGATTTACATGTTTCTCATAATGTATGCTTCTCATGTCCAATCCCAGGATTTAGCTTTGCATTTCTCATGAAAACGTCTACATTTCTTTTAAAATATTGGCATAATCTCTCTCACACTTTTTCCCTCTCTCTCTAAAACCAACCCAAATCAAAATAAAAGTCTACTATACAATACTTTCTACCGTATTCTTTAGGAGCAACTGAGGCCCAATCCACTAAATCCTGGGCATGCGTCTGCATGTCCTGTTACAAATAAAAACTAAGATGAAGGCCTTTTCCCACTACCAACTTAAAGTCTATCCACCTATCCTTGAATCATCAGAAAACATTATTCTTGAATTGGCAGGGTATGTTGTGTGTTGTGGTTAGATCTAAGTGAAGACATGTTTTGCAGCAAACTAAACTCTGAGGAATGAACCTGCAGATAACATTGCAAAAGAAGAAGCAATCTGAATGTCTCCAAGCTGAAACTTTTTAGTTAATCCCTTGTGAGAAGAATATTCTCACAGAATGCTGAGTTATACATGCAATTCTTTTTTAAAAGGCTCTTCTATCTGACACTGTCATCATAAAGTAAAAACAGCTTCAAGTTCAATTTGACTCTTAGTCACATCCATGCAGTTTTCTTGGAGTACTACACCAAGTGTTTTGCCTTCTGCGATTATTGCCTGCTGATTATTTGCTTATTTGCTTAAATAAGCAAAAATATGTACAGTGGTAACTAAGAATCCCATGCTGTGACAGTTATATGATTTGACCTGGGTTTCACTGGTAGCAAATTATAAATACAAAAAGGGACTATATTTTCCCATATCGGTTCATTAGCGCTACAGTTTCCTTAATTCAGTACTGCTATTTTAGTATTTGTAAAATCAGAGACAGAATAATCTGATCATTAATTGCTGGAAAATTGCAGTAGGATGGAGTTTCATTGTTTATGCGAGCTTCTTGCAAGCATCTGGTTGAAAACTATGGAGGTAATCTTAGAATAAACAGCCTTTTTATCTGATCCAGCATAGCTCCTCTTTATAAACTTGCACATGTTATAAGTTCATCTGTATGTACTTCACACTTCCCTTATTACAGGTGAGTTCTATGTCTGGTTTCCATAATTGATAAGCCCAAGGAAGCTTGGTTGGTGACACTCCAGCAACTGTAGTTCAAAGGGAGTTTGAAAAATAGTTTTGAGAAGTTGCAAAAGTACTCCTTTAGGTTTCTAGCCCTGGCAACAATGACAGACAGTCCTGAGAGGCACCTCCAAATATTCTGAAATAGGAAAATAAAACTAAACCTGCTGAGAATATAAACAACGTGGCTGTCTATCAACATGATAGATGGTGATAGTAGCAGCTAAAAATATGAAACTGTGTTTTTATCCAGGATCAAAGTTGTGATAGAAAGATAAAAAAAGTCTTTGCCAGAGAACTTTGAAAGAACTCACTCTTTGGGAATTTATCTGATTTAGTTGCCTTTTCACTAACTGTTCTTGATTTTCTCTTATATCTTGCCTCATGAACAGAAGATGGAAAACGTCTTCACTTCCTGGACACAGAGCTGCACAGTTGTTACAAATTCTACATACACTCATAGACCCAACTATAAGTTTCATGGGGCTGTTAGATAATATAGATGCTGAGGCACCAAAGGCAAAAATAACAAATCATAACTTTAGGAAACCAGGAACAGAACAGGTTTTGTTCAAGAAAACTTGGAAATAATGAATACTGCATGAAAATAATGGCGCCACCCAGAGTTTGACATAAGATGAGGAAGGACTATGTAAATGTGTTAAATAAATGAATAAAATCAGTCTCTGGTTAAAAAATAACCAATTTTACGTGACCCCTCAAGACACAATTACTTTTTACATATAGGTCTGTCATTCTTTTTTCTGGGGGCATTCTGGGAAATAAAATAAAAAGTGATGACTTCAGATTGAGCAGAAGAATGGAATTTTTGAGGCAATTATTTTATATATTTCTTTGCACGGACTTATTTAGTCAAAATTATATCTTTTTGATTTTTTTCAGTGGTCAATATGCTTGGAAAAAATATATTGAAAAAAACAATAGTTTATACGAGACAAGAGCTGGGGAAGCACAAAATTAAATTGCATCTCTCTCTTTTTCACCAGTCTTTTAAGTCACTCTGAAAATAGCTCCCCAGCGTTAACTGTGATTTATATTCCATAACAAGGGGCTACAGAGTTGGAAATACCATGGACTTCTACAATTCTAAATGAATTTTTGTGACCCTCTTCCTAAATAAAGCCAAATAATTTAATGAAACTGTTATGATTGAGCCGAGGTGGCGCAGTGGTTAGAGTGCAATACTGCAGGCTACTTCAGCTGACTGCTAGCTGCAATTCAACAATTCAAATCTCACCAGGCTCAAGGTTGACTCAGCCTTCCATCCTTCCGAAGTAGGTAAAATGAGGACCCATAGGCAGACTCTGTAAACTGCTTACAGAGGGCTGTAAAAGCACTATGAAGCGGTATATAAGTCTAAGTGCTATTGCTATTGCTATTGGTAGATGGCTTTGCATGGTGGCTGGGTTTGTGCTTGTGGGACCTCTCAGGTGAACCAGACAGGAAACACAGCCAGATGAGCTAACTCTACTTTGTTGTAAGGCTACATTAACAGAACCTTGCAAGTCTGAAAACTCAAGTCACCCACACTTTTAACTACATGATATATTAGGGCAGCTCTTTCCTAAGTTTTTTTCTTTGACAATTAAGCAACTTCAGGCTCCTCCCTCTCTTGTCTGATCCTTTCCTAGACAGCATCTCTTCCCATCATCCCTCAGGGTCATCCTCATATACTATTACTGTACTATTCTTCCTACTTTAGCTACACCATCTGCTGTGGACTTGTTCAGACTAAGCAAAAGTTTTGATAGCGTTCTCACATTTTATTAACAAACCTGATTAGCTTGGGGGGAAAAAAACCTATAACCCCAAGTTGCTAAGTTTTGCATGATCATAACCCAGTCAGGTAACCCACTTTTTTTTAATGAATCATCAATCTGAAAACATCCCATGCAATATTTCAAACGTGAGAAAAGGAAGAGACTAAACTGACAACAGATGAGCAGGCTTATTTCTTATATTTCTGTCCTGTTTTTTCTCCAAGAGCAAAAGGTAGTGTAAACTATAGTCATTCTTCTTATATCATAGTGACAACTTTATGTACTAGGTTACGCTAATGACAGGCTTAAAAATCACACAGGGCAATTCCCTTTAATCACTAACACCACACCGGCTGTCATGTTACGTTACCTCAGCAACTGATTGTAAAAATATACAAGTCTTCTGCCAAGCTCTTTTGTTAGAATTGTGGAGTCCAACCCACAAACAGCTGTGAATGCACTCCTCCATTTAGAACAAATAATTATGCTGGGCAAGGCTTATAGATGTCTTTTTTTTATTACTTTGATCCTGTTTGAAAGTCTAATGTACCAACAGGTATGTTCTTCCACTGGGATGTGAATTCCATAGCGGCCAACCTACAGTATAACAGAGATCTGAATGAATGTACATCAGTTTTCTAGTGTATGCAAAAATGGCTTTAAGTGCTACCGGAAATAACAAAATGCTTCAGTCCTGTTTTTTGTCCGAGAACAAACCATTAATTCTTAGTTTCTTTACTCTGAGCCAGTCATAATTCTATATATTCTATTTGGATAGTATTTCTTTCCATGGCAATACATAATCATCCTATTGACAGAGGTTGCAAGTTTCAAGATTTTATGACCCCAAAGTTTCTTCATATTTTAGGGCTTATTGCCTGAAAATGTGCCAAAGGTTGTTTAAATGCCTTTGCAGTTGTGCAAAAAAAGAGCAAAAAGGATAGATCACTAATTCTTGATAGAACTTGTTAACTCTCAAGAAAGAAGTGAAGTGGATTTTTTTCAATGCTTCCATCCCTTTGACGCAGCATTCTGTTGCCATCAATATTTAAGCCTTATTTTGCTAAGAATTAAACATCCCAAAGGTGGTTTCAAGGCATCTCTAATTCGATTGGTTTGTTATGGAATTATGGCATGTGACTAAGCAAATATTGTGCATAAGAAGCTTATGCAAAAGGTTCCGTGCAGAAATATCAAAAATATTGAGGTTTCTCTCTGTTTTCTAAACCAACCTACATATAACTTTAACAATTGTTTCAAACACCGCCATGCTTTAGTATATGGTCTCGTGCAAATGCCCACACTCTCAGCATTTTGAAATGCACACAGATCTTACAAGATCATAAGATATTATGAGATTCTGGTATGTCATTTCCTACCCCAAGATCTCATGCCTTCTCATGCAAAATATCGTGAGCACTCACCTGAAAACCTAGCCTATGATCAGATATAGCAACTTCGTGAAATTTGAAGGATTTTAAAATGTAATGGGTATGTGTGTGTTGGAGATAATTTACTGTGCAATGGAGTCATAGATGCTTTGGCATTTAGAGTGAAGCTAATGAAGCTAACCATAACTTTCTTTTAAAAATTCTCAAAGATTTTGCAATGTACTTAAGCAGCTTGATTGATTTTATGTCTCTTTAAAAAAATATGCTAAATAGGTTTCCCTACTCTAATCAAAATTTATTATAATACTTATTTCGTATTTGAATTTACATGAGATTAAAAAAAAAGCATTTGTCAGTCCTCTTATATTTGGAAACTCCCTTGTTCTTTGTGAGAATTATCATAACCTGCTTAATATTTCTGCTAAAAACAAACAAACTCCCCGGTCCATCCTGACAGCTACTTTGTTATAATTTTTCTTTCTGTTTTGAATGTGCTCAATTTTGTCTACTTACACTTTTTTGATGGGCCACACGGAATGGGAAAAAGTAGCACAGTGGTGCTTCCTGCACATGTTTGAAATCATTCAGCTGAAGGCACATCTTAAAATAAGAAAGGCTGGAAAAATTTGAGCAATGTGGCCTTCCCAGAAGAAATACACACACACAGACACAGACACACAGGCTTTTAAAAAAAGATAATAATAATAATAATATCAGAGTTGGAAGGGACCTTGGAGGTCTTCTAGTTCAACCCCCTACACCACTTCAGACAAATGGCTATCCAACATTTTCTTAAAAATTTCCAGTGTTGGAGCATTTACAACTTCTGCAGGCAAGTTGTTCCACTGATTAATTGTTCTAACTGTCAGGAAATTTCTCCTTAGTTCTAAGTTGCTTCTGTCCTTGATTACTTTCCACCCATTGCTTCTTGTTCTACCCTCAGGTGCTTTGGAGAATAGTTTGACGTACTCCTTTACCTTTGCTTCAGACTCAGGTTGAATCAGTTTCCCCTATTGCCCTTTCTGCCATTCCTCCAATCATAAACAAGGAAATTAAATGAAAGTGTGATTTTTGAGAAGGGAAAGAAATAATAATTCTCTGCAAGGCTAACAAAGAGCCATTTCATCTATTCAGAGCCAAAAGAACAAGACGATTCTTCTTCTGGGCATATTTCTGAGTCTCATCTCTGTTGAAAAAATAAGGAGACACCTTCTCCGTGTTCATAAGGATTATTTTCAGCTTTGTATCAGGCAACTCATCTATGAATTCCACCCACCATAAAAAGAGGGATTTCTTTTTAAAAAAGTCTTCTTTTCCAAACAAACAACTTGAAACTTTAAAGCCATTCTACCCAAAACTGTCCAAAACTCAGTTGCTTTGCAAGGCAAACTATTATCTGGGAGTGTGGGTTAAATAAATAACCTATCTTCTTTTTCCAATATACTTGGTGAAGCTAATAAGAATGTTTATGTGAAAAAATGAGGACTATAAATTGCCATGTTCTCTGGAAACATCTTAAAACTTAAAGTGATTCTTCTCCAAGCACGATTCTCACACAATTCTCTTTACTGACGTTTAGTCAGATGAAAAGGATGGGTTTCCAGGAATCACAACAACTCTTTTTCAGTTTAGTAGCAATGGATCCCTTTCTATATAGTTGTTTCTGATGTTCTTTTTAAAAGCCTTCCTCTGATCTATTGAGATCTCTTCAAAGGAAAATTTCCTCTTCCCAGGAAAATTTGCAGTTTACATAACCATGTCCTGAACTTTTATCTGACTGAGAAATGATCTTCTTGTTCATATAGAATTTCAGTCAAGCTGTTATTAATTAAGAGAGCTGTTCCCTTTTCCAGAACCTAATGAAAATATCAAAAAGAATGCACTGAACATTAAGAAATCTGATTGTAACCATAGTGCCAGCAAAAAGCTCCCGTCACTGGCAACATCGAAATACGTACTCCTGTATGCAGAGGATTCACAGTAAAGTCGCATTAAGATGATCGTATGAGAATGATCTATTCTAGACTATTTGTTGTGACTCGTCCTCCCTCCTCTCCTCAGCCAGGCCCCTCCCGTCTCCAACCGGGCCTTTTATCAGACTCCGAGTCTGATAATGAAGATGAATGGCCTGTCGTGACTCCAGCCCCCAGCCCTGGCCCCATACCCGGAGGGGATTCAAGGAGTGAAAGGAGAAGCCCAATAAACCTCACTCATACAGCGTGTGTTCCTTTGGCTCAGCCTTCAGAGCAGGAAGCCAGCCAGGTGGTGGAATTACCCGGGCCTACTCCCTCTGACCCCTCCCTTTCCCAGACGCTGACAGCAGATCCACCTGAAGACAATTCAGAGTAAGTGGACCCTCGCTTCCGGAGATCTGAGAGGCGACGCCAGCAGAAGGAAGGGTGGGGCAGGCCTGGATAAATGCTGAGTCATGGAGCCACACCCCACAGCCTATATAAAGGACCTGCTTTTGGCATTCCAACCTTGAGACAAGCAAAGTCTTATCTAGTTTGTTGATATCGGACCCTATCGCTGAAGTCACAACTTGGACTCCTGCCTGCCCTTATAAACCTCGAAGGCACTTGGCAAGCTGCAGAGGCTTCGTTGCCAAGTTTGTTACGGACTTCCTTGACTCGTTTGTCAGAGTTGGGGTGGGACACGACACTATTATCATTGTACACGTTAATCTATGAATCACCCAGAAAAAATATGCATGGCATTTTCAGCTGAAATAACTAAATAAATAGCAGGTGAACATCATCATGTGCAAAAGTGCAGTAGAAGTGATAGTGACTTCCGATTTCCTGCCAGTTTCCCCACTGAATATCCTTGTGGGAAACAGGCTGGGAGCAACCTTCAGAAATCATTATTGCTTCCTCCTTCCATTCCTTCCTTTCTTCCCTCCCTCTCTTTCCTTCGTTCCATCCTCATCATTTTTCTTCCCTGTCTCTCCCTTTTTTCTTCACTGATCCTCTTCTTCCTTCCTCCCACTTCCTCATCAATGACTCCTTCCTTCTCTCCTCCCTCCCCTTTCCCTTCCTCCCTTCATCTCTACCATTCCCTCCCTCCTTTCCTCCCTCCCTCCCTCTCTAGCTGTGTGGGTTGGAAAGGATGTGTGATTATCTGCCAGAGATATTGCATGGGTCAGTGAGGAATGCAAATAGGTAGGAAGGGTACCCAAGGGTACATGAGAGGTGTTATATGGGTAGGGCATGTGGGAGGATAGCACAAAGAGGGGTGCCTGGGGGCCTCAGGTGTGTGTAACAGGTGCCACATGGATCTAGTGGAGCTTGTACAGGGAAGCATAGGTAAAGAAGAATGCATGAAGGTTGCAAGTATATGTTTGAGATGCTGTGTCAGTAAAGGATTGCAAGTAGATTGGACCAGGGTACCATCATGGGTTAGGAACAGTGCTTGAGAGCTGGCAAGAGGTACCTTGCAGATCAAAAGAGGTTGGGAAGAGTGTGTGTGTGGAGGGGGAGGGGTGCCCAAGATGTGCTGCATATGTCAGGGAAGACCACAAGGATGAGTGTGGATTGAGGAGGGTGTGTGGGAGTGAGCAAAAGGTGCCATGCAGATCATGAAAGGTTTATGAGGGCACCACAGGTTAGGAAGGTTACCTTGGGGGTGCATAAGAAGCAGTGGTGGGTTTCAAAAATTTTTACTACTGGTTCTGTGGGTGTGGCAGGGGAAGGATACTGTAAAATCTCCATTCCCATCCCACTGCAAAAATCCCCATTTCCTCCCGATCAGCTGGGACTTGGGAGGCAGAGAATAGATGGGGGCAAGGCCAGTCAGAATTTTTACTATCGGTTCTCCAAACTACTCAATATTCCCACTACCGGTTCTCCAGAACTGGTCAGAACCTGCTGAAACCCACCTCTGATAAGAAGTGCCACATAGGTCAGGGTATGTGCATGGGGACGTAAGGTGGCTCAGGAAGGATGCCTGGTGATATACAAGAGATGCTGTTCGGCTTGTGGAAGGCACATGGAGACAGCATAGGTTGAGGAAAGTTCATGGGGAAAAGGGTAGCACCGGTCAGGGGAGTGCATGTGGGCGGGGGGTGTTCTTTCCTCCTGCTTCTTCCCTTTCCTTTCCAATATCAGGTAAATGCCTGCTGCTGGGTAAGGAAAGGAGAGATTATGAGCCTGGCTGGGAAATCGTTATGGGACATTGAAAATAAAAACCACATGATTGCAGCAACAGCCAGTAGCAGTGAAAGAGCAACAGCTTCCCCAAATTTAATTCCTTTGGGAGTCATGGGTCCTGAATTTTGGATGAATTCTGCAAGTTAGCCCATGTAAGTACCTTGATTTAAAAATGGTTGCTTTACATTGCATTGTTTTGCTCAATTAAAAGTCACAATAATGATAGTTTTAGTAGTGTAGAAGAAATCTCTATACTACTAAAGTACAGATATACTTACGAGGTAGAAGAAATATCATGCAAAACTGTGGTCAGGCTTAAACTTCCTGTTTTGTCTTCATCTTCTTGTACCATTCCTGCTTGCAAACAGAATGCTTTTGACTAGGCCAAAAATGATGCACTGGTTATCTTAAACCTCCAGATTGCATGTTGAAGAGATTTAAACAACCGATGTTGCATAGGAAAGAAATGAATTCTCCATGATTTTTCAAGACCCAAAGAGATGGAAGCATACTTGTATTTTGTCTCAGAGAAAATGAAGAAATTGGGGAATAAGATGCATAGAAGAGAAGGTTGCTTAGGAAAGTTACATGCAACTGTTTGGCCTTCTTCCCATGACAACCTGGCAGAGTTGTCAATAAAGTTGCAATCTTTAAAAAGGTGTGGGAGGAGACAGGATGAGATGCACCTGATAAAGTAGAATACTTGCAGCTGAACTGTGTGGTCCTTGATGGTTTTCTTGCAGACACTACAGTCACCAGCCAAATCAAAGAAGGTGCTTTTCCTTCAAAGGGAGTGAATTGTCCAGAGGAAAAGAAGTAGAGAGGCATAGCAAAGTACAAGTAGAAAAGTACAAATTTAAAAATACAATGTGGAAAGTTGTAAGAACTCTGTGTGCTGGGCCAGAAACAGGGAAGAAAAAAGCAGAAGAAATTCCAGAAAGAGGAATTAAGAGTGTTTGTAAGAAAATATTGTTATACAATTCTATTACTATATAGTGTTCTATTGTAGTAGTAATTAAGGAGTAATAGAGTGTAATGATTACTACAGCAATAGCAATAGAACAAAATATAGAATAGAGGAAATAGAAAACATTCATAACTACACATGTAAGCTTCGTATTTCACTTTTGTATCTTATTTTTTTCACCCAAAATAAAATATTTCCCTCAGCCTTCTAAGGAAAGGTTAAAAAAAAAATCCACCTCTCCAGAATCCAGTGTCTTTTCTGGTTCTTTTGAATCTGGGTCAGTTTAATTGGGAACTATTTTAAACAAAGAATCCATGACAAATGATAAAGAAGTAAAGATTTCTGCAGAACAGGAATGGACATGGATTTTGTCCAGCATTATCTCTGAGGAACATCATGCAAGAATTGCCGCAAATAAATATTTAGAGTAGAATGACAACCCTCTACATTCTAACACTTCAGGAAATAATCGGCACAACAAGGCAAGTTGATGGTGAAGTCACTATTTATGGGGTGTGGAAATTTGTAAGATGGCTTTCCAAAACTGAACTGTAGAAAGTTCATGATGTCTGTTTTATTTAAGTCTCAGTGGTGCCTGGCATGATGATCGTGTGCCTCTTTATGTGATCTGAGCTACCAACTTAGCAAACAAATGGAAGGTTTACTTGCATCAAAGGCTGAGAATATATAAGATGTATACCGACAATGCTCTGAGAAATCTACTCTCACCAAAACTGTGGGAGGAAAATCATGATATGTCACATTAGTACAACTTAATCTGCTAGAACAGGAAATTAAGGGTGTTAGTTACACCATGTGATAGCATGGGTCATGGAATACCTTTTTGAGTGTGTAATTTCTAAACAAAGTTTCAAGTAAATTGTTCAATGATCTTTTAAACTGGCTTTGAGGAAAAAATCTGTAATGCAGTTGATACAGCCCTTTGGGATGTCTTTCCAGGCCAGTTCATTACTTTTAAGGCTCTGGGCCTCCTTGAAAGCATTAAATATGTGGATTATAAATCAATGCAAATGCTGCAGTGCCAATTAGTCTCTAGAACCTCGTTTCAAGAAAACCAAATTGTAAATTAACACTACAATCCTTGAAATCTCACTGCTCAATCTGAGATATATAATGTAAGAATGTTTTGCTCCCAGCCCTAAACCTTTTCCTCATTTGTGTTTTGCTGCCCTGCTCAACATAAGTTTAATATAAGGCAAGATTACAAAGTGTGGCATTTAGTAGTTTCATTGTGAATATGTAAGAGGAAATGAAACTCAAAATGCAGAAATATCCCAAATAAAAATTTATTCTTACCAGTTTTTATATCTGCTTAGTTGTTCGACTACATTCTGATGAATTGACTACAATTTAACATACTGTAAAATAGAAAGATCATTAATTTTTTGAGGAACATGGTACCCAACTGACTACTCACAATATACTGTGTGCAAACATATTTCAAAAGGCCCAACATTCCCGCCCCCAATTTTGTGAGATTCAGAGAAGCAAGTAGATGAGCAGGGAAAGGGTTTAACATGGACACACATACATCTACATCGACTTCATCTCATTAAAAAAAGAAAATCAGGACACAAGTTTGCATGGAACATGTAGCTATTCCTGATGACCAAGAATGTTAGTATTGATATCCACCATGTACCTTTGGTTTACAACTGGTGACATTTCAAAGGATGGAAATCAATGAAGTGGCATCTACTACTTAGGATATTTATTTGGAGAAAATAATTAAAATGACAGCTGTCACTGTTGCATTACACAGCTATTTCTACTGTTAAGTGACGAAATGACATTCACTGCATACATCGGCTATTAATTGTTTCAATTAGTATTATTTTTTCTTTTGTATTATTTTTCTCCTTCAAAAAGGCAGGGAAGCAAGAAATTAAATTAATCCTTGAACATGGTTAAAGTTATTACTGAAAAAACATGGAATAAATTGTAAACAACACTGTATTCCATTCTTTGTATATTATTAATATATTATTATTGATTATTTATATAAATAGTTCATTTATTCCCAAGAAAATGTAAAATATAAAGCATGATTTCAGTTTGGAGAAAGTTTTTAATTGATTAACACTTAATCTCTGAATGAGCTCCATTGACTCCAGTGGAAACAGAACCTTTCTGTAGATCCTTAACAGGTTCACAGAGAATTAGACCTCCATCATGGCACCTACACTTGAGATACCATCCCACCCTAGATTCATATGACCCCCATCTTGGCCCTGTTTAAATGATGTGTTAAAACCTGGCTCCATCCCTAGACCCTGAGTTAGAATATGTGGAAGACCCTTTGTGAAATGTTTTGGGAATTTAAGAGATGGTTACTTTTCCCTGGGACTTATTCTTTTAGATTATATACTGTTTCTTTATAATTTTACTTCATATTTTGTAAGTTGCCCAGAGTCATGTAGACTGGGATGGTTAATCAAATGAATGAATGAATGAATGAATGAATGAATGAATGAATGAATATTGCCTTTCCAATCCTGAGTGTTCCCCAGAAATGATATGAAACCCTCAAATTTCCCAGACAATATGGTCTAGCTAATAAATTGGGGTCCACACAGACCATATGAAAGGTAGTTCCAAAGACGTTTTTTCAAAGGCAACTGGACTTTCTGGTTTTTCTTTGAAGACATTCCGCTTCCCATCCAAGAAGCTTCTTCAGCTCTGACTGGAGGGTGGGGAATGGAAGGATTTATACTCCTTGCAGACAACTGGTCATTTGCATTCTTTTAGAGAGTCATTGAGGCCATTGGAGGTTTATCTGTGTCCTCAGGGTCACCTGAGTAGTGCAAATGGGGATGGAGCCTTCTAGGAACTGTTGAAAGGACCGTGTTGTAGATTGGAGATAGATGATGTCATATCCCTCCCTCTCTGTGTCAATTTTGACACAGACGGCCACTTTGACTCCTCTTTCAAACTGGCAGTCCTCTCTGTCCAAAATGTGGACATTGCTGTCTTCAAAAGAGTGGCCTTTGTCTTTTAAATGCAGGTGGACTGAAAGGTATGAAAGTTACTTAGAAGAAGAAGGCAAAAACTAAGTACTGAAACACATTTTGAAGAACATTTCTTCCTTAAGCCTCTTCGTATTGCTATAGTCACTCTCACGTTTTTATGTCAGTTCAAGGGGTACAATGCTGTCGTCCACTTTTTCTCTTGAATTAATTTTGGAATCACTACCAGGACAAATCCTTTGGTGCTTGAAAATAGGCAGGATGGGGACTATTGGAGATATCTAGCCTGTAGTTTTAATATGTCGGCTTCCCTAGGTTCCTGCCTTTTGGCCTCAACTATTGCTATAGCCTAGATAAGTTTTCTCCCAGAGGGAACAATATTAGATGTATAGCCCACTGTTAGGAAAGACTGGGAAGCCTATAGAATGGACTGCAGGGTGATACACAAAGCAGGAGACTTTTGTTTCATATACTTAAATGGCGTATCTGCAGATCAGATTAAGATACATCTATTCAGCAGGTTTTCCAAGGCAGTTTGCCAGCAGTTTCTGGAAACCAGGCTGAAATATGGGATGATCGCCATCCCAGTGTCTAAGGGAATAACATTTACTGCTTGTTTTCCTTCCTTTGCTAGATTTTCCTTTTTGACAGTATTGAAGAGCACTTGTTGCTTATGAGTTTCTGAACATCGATACTTCCCCCCCCCCAAATAATTTAGATCAGGGAGGAAGTGATAGCATAAAGGTGAGGCAGGTGCAGACATCTGGCAGCTCCCAGTCTCACCCTCTGTCATCTCCACTTAAGCTGCATATTAGGTAGTAGGAATGTGAGTTTTTTTTCCCCCTGAGTCATCAGTCTAGGAAAACTGCTGTTGAAGGAAAATACAATCCTGGACTTGGCAACCTCATAGGGGGCAGCTTCACAGAGTTGTATGTAGGTCAGCTGAATGACACAGCAAAGACAACCCATTTTTTTTTAATAAAGTTGTTCTCTTTAACATTCAATAAAGTACTATTCTATTTATTATTACAGTCTTAGACCAGAGACCAGAACAAATAAAAGCACTCGGTATATATATATATATATATACACACTTAAAAATTCTAGTATAAAATAATAAATAGCAACTAAAATCTATAATAAAATCCAGTGTCAATTATACATGGTCTGACTATACGATAGTTGCAATCCCTAAACTGTGTGTCTTGGTGTAGATTCAACGCTAAAAGGGAAATGACTAAGCAGCGCAAAAGGTTTGCCACAATTGTTATATAACATCGCTATGGTGGAGATGATACATGTTTGCGACAAATCCCCAGTGCTGCTGCAGAGAATCTAGCTACCTGCACTGTAATTATGGACTGTTCATCCTGAAGATAGGTAGTGTCAGAACATCCAGCATACCTAGCAGTTATTGGCAGAATATGTTTTTTCCTAATCGCCATATAAAAGGAACATCTAAGGAGCATGTGACCCGCAGTCTCTACCTCTCCTGAGCCGCAGGGACAGAGTGTTTCAGTGAATGGTATCCTTTTATACTTGCCGTACAGGACTGCTGATGGATTCAATAAAGTACACATGCTTACTCCAAAGGAAACCCAAACCAGATTTATGGGGCTTGTTTTTCCATACATCTGCATGGCACGCACGTCCCCCCAAGTCCAACTGCGATGGAGAAGTATCAAAATTACAACCAGCAATAATTTCTGTCTAAAACAGAGTGGATACCATTTGATCTACATCTGTGTGAATTTTCTGACATTCCATATCATGAAACAAGGTTGTAGCCAACCTGTGGATACCTGTAATTCAATTAAAAGTAAAAGAATTTCCACTAAAGTTCCTAGATATTATGTGAGAAAGTTTTAATGATTAAACTGGACACTGGTTTTCAGCTACTCCAGTCATGCCATTTATTTTGCAGTCTCCAAATATTTTACATTACCTGCTTGATTAAAAATGTAAGTCCCTATATCATGTTCATTCTGTACTACACATTTATGTGATTGTGTATTTTTCAAATATCTATGGAATGAGTTTTATTTATAAAGATAGCTTCAGGAAATGTTGGGGTTTATCTTATTCACTTGAAACTTTCCCAATTTCACCAAGAATTTCCACTTATCCTTCGCTTCAATCTATGTAGTGTTGAAGTTAAGGCATCAGCTTGGCACCATAGAGACTCTGTACTCTTGAAACTCACTAGATGAATCTGAACAAATGCTTCTCAATTGGATTTATCTCACTGGAAAAAGGGAGGAAGGAGTGCCATGTATACCATCTTGAGCACTTGAATAAAAAGTGTAATATAAATGTAATAAAAGAATAATCTCTTTTCTCTATGACAGATCCTTTTGCTGTATAGTTTTTCCACATTTTCCTAAGTAGGAAAGTTTGTGTCTTATTAAAGCAAATACATTAAATTCAGACAAAAAACTATGCATGGGAACGTTGGAAGACATGTATACTAATTATGAACTGTGATTTCAGCCAAACCTAATTAAGTACATTTGATAGAAAGATAAACTAGTTCTTAAAACATTATATAAAAGTTATCATCAGTATTACAATCTACCACTTACGTTCAAATAAGATAATAGTTGGGGGTGAACATTACTGGTTAGACCTGAAAACAGAATATTTGCATAATCAGGAAGTTGGATTATTCAACGTTATATTTAAACTAAAACAGTAATGTGATGATCAAAAGACAGCGACAAGATCACTTTTCAGTGGTTTACAGATTAGTTACTTTATTTTCACATCCTCTCTCTCTTCTTCTTCTTTTTTTTTTTTTTGCAGCAAAACCAGTAAAAAAAATCCTGTGGTACTTTAAAGCTTATCAAATATGTAATTGCCTGATTCTTGCTTTATTTTTATTGGAAGTCTGGCTGCTTGAGCAGTTCTATCCACATTTCCACACATACTACTGTACTTCGCTGCTTTAAACTAAGTTAGAACACAAAAGTGCTGTTCCTGGATCATACCTAAGAATTTTATAGTTCTGCCTGAAAACTCATCAGCTGGTGGGTTTGAGCCCTCTCTCAATTGTTGCTCTCCAGCTGTGGTTCTTCAGAAGTGTGGATGAGCTAAGAATTTTATTTGCTTTTTTGTTAGGTATTCATCATGCTCTACAAATTGATAAGTAAGAAAGGCAGAATTTAAACATTAAAAAAAACTTAAAAGAGTGGGGGAAGCTGATAGTTTTATCTATTTAGGTTTAAAGAAATCCTTGTGTGTTCAGCCATGCTTATGATATTAGATTACTGGCCTTCTGTCTGACAGGTTCCTTATATCTATCACCTATTTGGCAAACAAACCCAAGATGGTTCTTTCCGTGCTGCTGTGTTGAAACTGGCTGGTACAGATGAATGAGAGTTTTGTTTAGTTTGCTCTTCTAGTAAGAACGTAAGACCATTTCACAGTTTCTTCATCCATAGGCTGGAAGGCATTTGATTTTTTTAAAAAAGAAAACAGTTTGGTTCCGCTTTATTTAGAGAGCCCTCGCTTCAGATATAGGAGATAGGATCTGAGTACAATCACCGGTATTCTATCTGCAAACTGTTTGGATAGCATTTTTTTCCTTTAAGAAAACAACCAAAACTCACCTTTTATCTTACAATAGACTCTATTTAATAGTGGTTTACTCTGTAAATAATGCCACCAGTCGAAGGAGGCAAAGTAGAAACACCATATTGTAATTGCATATGAACAGACGCTTCTCCTTCCCAATAAAAAAAATAAGGACATTTTCCCAGGCGGTGGGATCAGCCCAAGACAACTGGAAAAAGTTTGGAAACGGATGCCAAACATACAGCTTCAATGTCACAGAGGCTGCAAAATCGAGGTCCGGAGGGCAGCCAAGCACTCTTTGCGCTGCGCGTGGGATTGGGGTTCCACTCCACCCTGCGTTCTCCCAGGTGAGGTTTTGGTGCCTCGGTGGAAGGTGCCTGCCTGGACGCTCCCAGCACCTGAGGGTCGATGACGCACCGCAAAGGGCACCAAGTTCTTGATCAAAGTCTCGCCTGCATTTCCCGCTGAAACATATCAAATCCCCGGTATCCCTCCTCGTCCCATTCCCGGCCACCCCTTCCTGATCTGCCTGCCCGAATGGCTTCCCGAGCCAGAGGACAGCCGAGGAACAGAAGCCGGCAACGGGATCGGCGGTTTCCCAGCGGCCAGAAGACGCTAACTTTAATTGGGGTTATGGAGGAAACGGAGTCGTGAGCGGTAGCCACGGCGCAGAAGGAAGCTTTCAGGCTAGGAGTAAGGAAGCAAAGTAGCCGCAAGGCGCACTGGCTGGTTGTAAACTGCCACCGCCGAGCGGTCCCCACGGCGTGTGTGTGTGTGTGTGTGTTGGCAGGCTATTGGCTGAAGGTAGCTTGACGTCACAAGTGAGAGTTCCTATAAACTCCCTAAACATAACGGGCTCCGGACAAGTTCCAGCCGGCAAGGGTTACTCCGAGGTGCGCGGGAGGTGATCAAAGCGAAGCGAGCCTGAGGATAGGACGCGACAAAACGCTGTTCAGACTGCTGACTGCATGAGGCGCACCATCGCGTCCACCCTCCGGTTCCCTTGCCAAGCCCGGCTCTTGTCTTCCAGCGGGCCAGTAGCATCTGGGAGCGGAGTTCCTGCAAAGGTTAAGTGGACGGGGACTTTGGAACTGTCGAGCCGACGAAAGCAAGCAGAGCGCGGCAGCGCCTTCGCCGAGCGCCCCGGCGGGATTGGCTCCTATTCAGGATCGGCCGGGGCCGAGAAAAAGAGCGAAGCTTGTTTCGAGGGCTACTGGCACAATGGTGACGCTGAGCCCCGTCGATTCGGTGCACCTCACGCTGAGCGCTAACGGCAGTAACAGGCAGAGCCCGGACAATTCCAGCGCGTCGGGAGAAGGCTGGGTGGTGGGCATGTCCATTCTCATGTCTTTGATCGTCCTGGCCATCCTCTTTGGCAACGTGTTGGTGATCACGGCCATCGCCAAATTCCAGAGGCTGCAGACGGTCACTAACTATTTCATCACTTCTTTGGCATGTGCGGATCTCCTGATGGGCCTGGGAGTGGTCCCTTTCGGAGCCAGCTACATCATTCAGCGCACCTGGAAGTTTGGGAGTTTCTGGTGTGAGTTTTGGATCTCAATTGACATCCTCTGCGTGACAGCCAGCATTGAGACGCTGTGTGTCATTGCTGTGGACAGGTACTTTGCCATCACTTCTCCTTTCAAGTATCAGAGCCTTTTGACCAAAAATAAAGCCAGGATGGTCATCCTCTTGGTTTGGATCATTTCAATCTTGACTTCCTTCTTACCTATCCAGATGGAGTGGTACAGAGCCAAAGGGCTGGAGGCCAAGTATTGCTATTCGAATGAGAGCTGCTGTGACTTCTTCACCAACCGGGAGTATGCTATTGCTTCCTCTGTCATCTCCTTCTATGTACCTTTGGTGGTCATGGTTTTCGTCTATGCCAGAGTCTTCCAGGTTGCTAAGAAGCAGCTAAAAAAAATAGACAAATGTGAAGGACGATTTCATCAGCAAAATTCCAACCAGGAGCGAAACGCGGGAAAAGGAAACCATAGGAAAGCATCAAAGTTTTGCTTGAAAGAGCACAAAGCTCTCAAAACTCTGGGCATTATCATGGGTACTTTCACTCTGTGTTGGCTCCCATTTTTCATTGTCCACATTGTGCGTGTTATTGAAGAGACCTTGATTTCCAAAAATGTGTATATCTTTTTGAACTGGGTGGGATATGTCAATTCTGCTTTCAACCCTTTAATTTACTGCCGAAGCCCAGACTTCAGGTATGCTTTCCAGGAGATCCTGTGTTTCCGGAGGTCTGCCTTGAAAATGTACGTCAACGGATATTCCAATAGCAATGGGAAAACGGACTACAATGGGGATCACAATGACTATCATGCAAGTGAACACAAGACTGGCCAATGGCTGTGTGAAGAAGGAAGTCCCCCTACTGGGGAAGAGTTTGTGCATTGCAAAGGTACTGTGTTGCATGGTAGCATTAAGTCCCTCCAGACTGAGCATAGCAGAAATGGCTACCTGTTGTCATGATTGTTGTGGCTGCAAGCGGGCCTGAGCAGAGATTAGGCTATAGTGACTATAGCAACAGCTCTTGGTGAGCAAACCTTTACCTCAAGTGTGGGAAGAGTCTCGTGTTGTTTTATTCATGGGCTACAGAAAAATTTAAGAAAAGGGCATATTGGATTTGAATATGAGAGTCTCCTACTCCAAAGAAGGGTGGTTGTTTTTTTTAACTTTTATTTTTATTATGTAGTGCAATACTCAACTACCTCTTAGCATAGC
Organism: Ahaetulla prasina; assembly: GCF_028640845.1. NCBI lineage: Eukaryota > Metazoa > Chordata > Lepidosauria > Squamata > Colubridae > Ahaetulla > Ahaetulla prasina. The sequence continues at coordinate 106,353,819 of NC_080540.1, forward strand.
AATGATATCGAACTTATCAGGTGCTCCTTAGAGGGAAATTCCTGAAGTCAAGCAGGAATTGAGTGATACTGGCAGTTTTTATCTGCCGATGAGGCAAGAAGTTGGATGGTTGTGCAGTTTTTAGGAATCATGCAAAGTCAAATGTTTACTTTTTTCTACTGTCCATATTAGTAATGAGATTGTGCTTTGCTGCAGCTGACTCCAAGTTTCTTATACTTAGAAAGTATACTGTTAAGGAACAGTTCCCGTATCATCTCAATTAATCTTTATTAACTTCCTCATATTTGGATAAGCATCATATCTTTTAATACCTTCATATCAGAGTGTAAAATTTTCTCTAATATTGCTTCATTCTTTGTTGTTGTATAACAACAGTTTTCTTCAAATCTTAGGTGTTCAGGAGGTTACATAGAGACTATGCCTAATTTTGCTAGGCATAGCTAATCCATCTTCACTATCCATTCATTACATTAAGTATCTAGAATTATGATTGTAGATATCCACAAAATATCTCATAGATTTAGAATCTCGTCTACTTAAAATCTTACTCAAAATCTTAATCAACAACTCATTAATCAGAACTTTTTTTTTTTTTTACTGTTGCTGGCATAATTCAAATAATCACACAGAGATACCTATGTGGAATGATCTGTTCAGGTTAAGTTGTATTATAATATAAAGCAACTTTTCATTTCAAGTGGTAGGCTAATTAAATCATCGACTGTGTCAATGGTTTCACTTGTCCCTTTCTGACATCTAATCTAGTCATGTCGGGAAGGTAACGGTATTTATTGCTCTGCTGGTTTTAGATCAGCAAGACACTTGCAAGCAATGCCCATGTAAGATTCTCTTTGCAAACTTATTTATGACTATGGAGGGATTTTTAAAGGCATTTCGCTATTTAAAGTGACCAAGACAATCAATATTCTTTCTCTTTCCATTTTGATTAAATACAGCCTACAAGAATCTGCATGCAATGAGTTCTGGAATACACATGGAATTGATCAGACTCCTCATATTAATTTTGGTTGTTAAATTTGTGCTCGGTTTACTTGACAACTATTTTATCCCTGGTAGTGTTGATCATTAGCATTTTAGATTCAGTGAGCTGAATCTGAAGTTTTGCTCCCTTTCTGTCTATAGAAACAGGTTTTTTTTTTTTTTTTACTTTGTATGGCTGTTTCAGAGAGCTGGCTACATAAATCATTCCATCATGCATTGTATACAATTGTGCAAAAAAATAAAAATAAAATTGTTTTGTTGCATTTTCATCCAAATTGCTCTGAGATTATTGAAGCCATAACAAGATAATTGCTACTCTTCATGACAATTAAACTACAGTAGTCCCCATCCATCTGGTATAAAGTTTTTAAGTTCTTCTTTAAAAGAAGTTCCTGCCCCCAAATCTCAAAGAGAATATTGCCAGAGGAGTCCTCAAACATGATTCTAAACTTCTCTTGGTTTCATATTTGAAACTGAGATTTCCTGTGTAAACTCAGAGTGGCTGCGGTGTGCACCTCAGATATATGCTATGTATTAGGGAGATGTATATATGTCATATGTGCACATGTGCATTAACTGAACCACCGGATATTTTCCTGTCTGCCACTGAATGGCTGTATTCTGAGCCCCACCCCCACCCCTCCCACCTCCATTGCAGAATCTGAGGCAGCTTACCTGGCATGGAGAAGTCTATGTTGGCAATAACAAAGTTTATTTGCAGTCTCTTCTTTGGCACAGAGCTCCCTCATCTGGTAATCAAAGACTATCTGAAGACTAGCTATCATTATTTTGTATAAATATGTATTGGGAGGGGTGGAGTGGGGAAACTGTGTAAGGGCATGTTTTCTAGAATTACAAAGACTCCTTGCAACTAAGTTGATGATTCATTAAGTTGTACTTGAAAGGAATCAGCATTTCTAGACAGACTTCAGGAACAGTCTAGAAATGCTCTTCAACATTGTACAGTTCTGTGTATTTTGAGTACCTGGTTAGGAAGGCTTTTCTTCAGAGGCAGGAAGGGAGAAAAAAGATCCCTAGTGGACAGGTGCTGGACTAGGAAGATCCAGGTTCAAGTCTTTTTCTTGCCCTGGCCAACATGGAAGTTCATTGGGTGACTTTGGGTTTGTTATTTTCTCCCAGTCCCCCATACTTCACAGAGCTGTGTGTGTGTGAGAGAGAAGGGAAGATTGGAAGAAAGGGTGAGTTCCTGAAGGAAAGGTGAGCTACAAATGTAATGGGGAAAAAAATTAGAGGAGGGCCAGTGACAAAATGCAACTGGGTTTTGGAAAAAATGTCTAGAGCAATGCTGCTGTCCAGCCACCCCTATCATGTAGTTCACCCAACTGAAATCCTGAAATCAATGCCCAATTAAACAGTCTGTCCGTTAGATTTTTCCTGCGTAACAGCTCTCTTTTCTTTTCTTTTGGATTTGCTTGAGGTTGGGTTGCCAGTTCTCTGGAGCTGTTACATGGAAAGTTGATATTCAGACATGAGTCGACAGGTGCAGGAAAAGGAAAAATAGGAGGGGTGTGAGATGAGTGGAGAGCAAGGGCTAGTTCCTTTGGATGGCTGCAGAGGGAAAAACTGAGCAGTAATAGTCTTTGGCTGGAACTCAAAACAAATCAGATTTTTAGATATGTTTATTGAAGATTGAGGTATGGGCTCTACCCCCACATTTTTGTTTGTTTTCGGAGCTTGATTGCCACAGATGGATGAAAATTTTGAAAACAAACTCAATGGAAATTATAGCGTAACCTGCATCCTTTGCAAAATTATGTACATTTCCATTCTTATTTGATGACCTATATGATTATTCTTAGTAGAGGCAGTATTTCGATTGCTACGAGCATTGTTATTCCTTTGCATAATATCTGGACTGCTGAGCCAAAGACCTTTGGATTTTTTTTTTTTATTTTTTTTTTGCTGAGAGCTATTTTAAACTCCCCAGAGCATTTTAACTTTTTTTCCCACTCTTGTGAGTATCAGGAAAATATAAAAGAGCAAAATGTTTTTGTCTCATTTTTGTTGATAATGAAATTCTCCAACTTCTGCTATAATAATTTGCCCAACCGCAAGTTTGTTAAGAATCAACTCTCAAGATTTATTATACTTATTCTCTGCACTCTTCAGATGACATGTCTGTGAGAAAGTGATAGGAAATATTTACTTCTGTTTTGATTAACTATGGACTAGTTCTCAGTCTAAGCTCAACTCAAGGGATCCTATGAAAATGAAAAGAAATGGGAAGGAGGACAAACTGTCCATAACATGCAGAAGAAAGAGGAAGAGCAAAATAGCAATGCTTTAGGAACTGTGACTATTACCATTTTTTTTGGTTTCTTTATGACATGGATAAAATCAACTTGATTAATGTCAGAATTTGGCAATAATCTTCTAAGGCATAGGTGTCAAACTTGTGGTGTCACATTGCTGTCACATGATGTTTCATGAAGTTTTTTCCCTTTGCGGAGTTGGGGTGGGCATGGCCTGTGTGTGACGCATCCGGCCCACAGGCAAGGACAATTTTTTAGATTTAAATCACATCATATGAGTTTTGAAAGGATCTTTCTTCATTTGGCTCAATTATTCTTTAATAGGTAAGGTGACTTTTAAGTGCCTCTGTTTCCCTAAAGGCAAAATTTATTTAGTTGGGATATTTTGCTATCAGAGATAAAATATCCTGTTGGGGCAGAACTGTTGTTTTTGTTATGGTATCTGGAAAAAACAGAAAGGTCTAGATTTCATTGCTTGAAATAGCTACTGATCAGTAATGGTGCGTGTCATGCTTGAAGCAGCTGGATTAGAAGATTCAGATTAGTCCTCAAGGATTTTAATAAGAAATTTCTTAGAATAGAATCTTGATGGGAAAAACATTAGAGAAGAAAAAAAGGAAGTTACTTATAGGCTTAAACAAAGATAGCTCTGCTGATCCATGAGAGAAATACTCAAACTCCATTATTAAGTGATAATTTTTGGTTGGCCTCACTAAGAATGCCATTTAACTGAAGATTTTGAATGGATAAAATTCTTTTTTAGAAGAAAACTTTATTAAACTTGAACAAAAATAAAGAAACAAAAAAATATAAATTAGGAAAAAAGGTCAGAAAAAAGCAAAATTAGAAGTGTAGAAAAGGAAAAGAAGGGGGAAAATAGAAAAAGAGTCGCTTCCAACATTCTTCAATATAGCTATAAAAGATACATTGACCTCTTATTCTAAAATCAACAATAATACAAAGTATTTCTGTTTTCATAATCATCAAATCCCAAAATTATAGTTGCATTTCTTTCAGTTTCAAGGAAAGAGTCCAAAAGTTGTTTCCAGTTGGAAAAAAGCTACCTCATTAAAGAAGTTAATTTCACCATTTTAGTCAATTCCATTAGCTCCAACATGATAAAATTCTAATTTATTCTAGTCTCCTTTAAACGTTGAGGAAGTAAAGGATTGTTATATCAAACAAGGGTCTGTTAGAGGTTGTTGTTTTTTTAAATTGTTAATTAAACCAACCCCTGGCTGTGACCCACAACCGGGCCTTTTGGTTATTTGGGATGTTGTTTACAACAGATTTGCTTCTTGATGAAAATGAAAAAGTAAAAGAAAAGAAACCCTTCTAGCTTCCACCAAACATATTCAAGATTACAAGAGGATAAAGTGATGGTAATTATATGAATTATGATAGCTGAAATCATCTTTGTTTAAGAGCTGTTTGTGACCAAAATGCATTGGGAGAGTCTGCCTTTGTTTTGTATGTATAAAAGCACTGATCGCACTTTCTGTGGATTTATGCTTAGTTTTTGCTTCACGAACACTACGACGGGCACAACTAAACATGTGCCCCTTGTCATTGTACCTTCTGATTGAGAAAATTAATGTACTGTATTTGAAAGCTGTGGTGCTGGCATAAATTATTGTGTACACCATGGACAGCTAGAGTTACTAACAGAGGTATAGTTAAATCATATAAAACCAGATACATCACTAGAAGCTAAAATCATAAGACTATGCCTGATTTATTTTGGCCATGCGTGCAAATTCATTGAAGAGGGCAATGATGCTAGAAATGGCTAGTGGAACAAGAAGAAAAGGCAAGCAAAGAACATGCTGGCTTGATAACATCAATTCTGATACAGTTTAACATCCAACGATTGATAGTAGCTAAGTTGGCAGGATAGCATGGAGAACATTTGCCTTTAAAGTCTGCCAAGAGTTGAACACAACTAGTTAAAATAGCAACCGTTTGAAAACACAAAACAAGGCTGCTACTAATTGTCTGTTGTGGGTTTACTAAAATGTACTTAGATTTACTAAGTCCATCAAAAATGTGATTTGCAGAATACACAATACGTCCGTGATGGCGAACCTATGGCACGCGTGCCCAAAGTGTCACACGAAGCCATGTCGCCTGGTATGCGCGGCCTTGCCTGTCTGTCTTCTGGGTTTCTGGAGTGCAGTCAGCTGTCCTTCATGCACGTGGCAGTGGTAAAAATCAGTGCGCGCATGCGTGCCGGCCAGCTAATCGTCGAGTGTGCATATGCACCAGAACCCGGAAGTTTGGCTTTTCCGGAGTGTGACCATTTGCACGCGTGGCAGTGCCGAAAACTGGTCTGCGCATGCACACCAGTCAGCTGATCATCAGACGCTCATGCGTGCTAGAACCCATAAGTTCGGCTTTTCCGGAGCACAGCCCTGATGAGCATACGTGCATGTGTGACATTTCTGCCATCACTGCAATACTTCATCTATATACTACTAAAGCTCTCCTGTTTATCTGTCTAAGGAAATACCTCTGAAGCAATGATGATCCCATTGATCATGGGATGTCTAGCTATTTCATAAAACCTTTCTTATTGACTTTGGAAGATACCTAGCTCTGCCACTCACAAAGATCCTTTCTCGCAGGCATATTTACAGCTTCATAATACATCTTCATAAATTTTCAACTTGTGCCCTGCCAAGTGGGAGGTTTGTTATTGAGAAAGCCAGAAGCCCTACCCTTCCTGGAGTTGCATGTAAAAGAAAAACATGTTCCTGCAACTTATAGAGGGAAACTATCGTGGGATGAGAAGGGAATTATCAATTTACCTTTCCGCTAAGAAACAGTTGTTCAGTATTCTTAAAGAAACAAATGTAGCATACTGTTCCTTCTGAAAAAGGCAAGAAAATTCATACTAAAGTGCATGTATCATGTATGTTAATTAGAAAGGGAAGATTAAAGTTAAGGAGAAACAAAGAAAGCAGTTGTCTAGAAATATTGTTCACAAAGTTTAGAGTACTTCAGATAAAACTCTCTCAGGGAATTATGTTCTATGCCCCCTCCCCATTTTTTTGGGGGGAAGCTAAAGAAAGGAATCCGCAGGATCCAATCTGGGTTGCTCACTGGGATCAAAGGTTTAGTTTTCCAAGCTTTTGGACTTGTGCTGGAGCCCATCCTCAGGGAATTTCTCTCTAGCAGAATCACTGGTGGGATTCAGCCAGTTCGCACCACTTCGGGAGAACTGGTTATTAACTTTCTGAGCAGTTTGGTGAACTGGTTGTTGGAAGAAATCATTAGGGCAGAGAACCGGTTGTTAAATTATTTGAATCCCACCACTGAGCAGAATGTGTGCTTTGGGCACTTCTGTGTGTAGTATTTATGTGGTGCCTGGTTGGAATCAAAGGAATCTGCTATGTGGCAAAAGAAACACAACAATCTAGGCAGAATAGTAACAGGATTTTAAGTCTTCAAACTTTAAGTCTTCAATAGGTAGTCAACATCTTTTTATTTTGTGCTTCATCCCAGCAGCTTTTGAGACACTTGGTGCCATCAGAAACTATTCCAGTCCTGACAGTGTGCATCCTTGTGCTCTTTTCCTTACCCTTATTATCCCCAAAATAATACAGTCATGTCACTTTTGGTAGTTGCACACCTGATCTGAAGGTCGTGAAGTGGTGTTGTATCACATAGCATCTCAAGTATTGTCCATCGTTGTGTACCAACTGTTTTGAGTAAGTATTTTTGAAAATGAAATCTTGCACATTATTTATAAATTTTTGTTGATTCAATCAAGGTGCTGCTCGAGCAAGCAAACAGAGTGGGCATTAGAAATGTCCAAACAGAAGTATGAAAGGAGAAAAAGCTACAGAAACACCAGTCTTACAGCTTGCTGAGCAACTTCGCTCTTTGGTTAGATTTTGGAGCAACAGTTGAGGTACTTTTGTCTCACAGCCCCTTGTTTGCTACACATTAGGCTTTACCTTGATGAACGTATCTTTTCTTTTATGTACACTGAGAGCATATGCACCAAGACAAATTCCTTGTGTGTCCAATCACACTTGGCCAATAAAAAAATTCTATTCTATTCTATTCTACACATTAACCATCTTTTTTGATGGTTGTGAAATCAGACATCATGCTTGGTTTTGTTTTTCTTATAATGGATTGGTCAGTTGGTCTGTCTGTCTGTCTGTCTGTCTCTCTCTCTCTCTCTCTCTCACACACACACACACAGAGACTTTTTTTTTCTACAATGTCATAAGATGGTCGAGTGTGCAATTTTATCTCAAGGCAAAGCTTGTTATCAGAGCAATATGTGGAAGATACATAATTGAGTAAAGCCATCAAATCTCCAAAAATATTATCTCCTCAGGTAAACATTAACAGGCTGTTCTAGAACAGGGTAAGCTGACAAAAGAGAGACTTGGAGACTTAGGATAATCAGATGCTGTTTGTTCATGAGGCCTAATTTATATATATGGATTTAGATAAAGGACTCTTCTGACATACAGTATAGCAGATACACTGAAATACAAGCATGTTCACTTTGCATCAGCTTTTCATATTGTCCTGAAGAAGACAAAATGCTGCATTATCCAATCTATGGAACTTATTCAGAGTAGATTACATTTGTTGTAATTTTATTAAACTCCTGGGCAATGAAAGTTTTTGAGCATCAGCAAGTTCCAAACTATTGGTAGCAATTCTATACCTGGGCATTTCAAAATTGTCCCATAAAAAAACCTGGTGTGATTGAATTGCTCATTAAGAGGCCAGGAAGTGCCATAACATTGAAACCCACCACAACAGGAAGCACATGGACATACTTTACATACCAAGCAGACTATTGGTAAATCACAAGATGCTAATAGTCTCCATGATCTAAACTGCAGAGAAACATAAAATACTACAAGCAAAGCAGACATTTTCTATAATGTCTAGCATTTTGGTGAATTAATGGGATCTTGTGATTATTTTTTTATGAGACCAGCCCTTTAGCTTATGCACTATAATAGTTAGTATACTATGGACTATATATTGAAAAACTAACGGATAAAGTTATAGATAGGAGGCAACATATACATACATATATATATATATGTTTTCTGAGGTTTTCGCGGGTGTTTGTATGTAGGTCTTTGATTATTCGGGTTTTCTCCCGCGTAAAATTGGAAGTGTCTTGGCGACGTTTCGACGAAGTCTCATTCGTCATCTTCAGGCTTCAGCGTTGTGCTTCTGGGAGCAATGTGTGATCGTAGCTGTTTCTTCCTTTTTAACTACTAGTGGGGGTTTGAACTGATTGGGAATTTGGCTGTACTCTGATTGGATGGGATTTTTTTTGTGCTCTGATTGGCTGGGGGTGTGTCCTGTTTGTATGTGTGTGTGTGTGTGTGTGTCGGGAGGTATCATCTCGTTCTTGATGATACCTCCCGCCTACCAGCCATTTGGAAACCCGCCCTTATTGACAAACAAGTCCCTAACATGAGGAATGACACCAGACCCACACTCACGAGGTCCACACAGGATGTCACCACCACACATCCACCCAGAAAGCAGACCCAAACCCACACTGATCATGAAGCACGACCAAGGACCAGAAGCCAGACCGCAGCTGCAACATTAGCCATTTCAAACCCCTCCAATCCATACATGCAGCAGACTGACATCCACTATGAAGATGTAGCACGACCACAAACATGAAGCCAAACAACAGCAATGCAGCTCACCAGCTCAAATCCCCCTGCAAGTCAGACTAATCTGAGCACAACCAAACCCCCACCCAAACAGGACACACCCCCAGCCAATCAGAGCACAAAAAAGCCCCATCCAATCAGAGCACAGCCAAGCTCCCACCCAATCAGTTCAAACCCCCACTAGCAGTTAAAAAGGAAGAAACAGCTGTGATCACACATTGCTCCCAGAAGCACGAAGCTGAAGCCTGAAGATGACGAATGAGACTTCGTCGAAACGTCGCCAAGACACTTCCAATTTTACGCTGGAGGAAACCCGAATAACCAAAGACCTACATACATACATATATCTATCTATCTATCTATCTATCTATCTATCTATCTATCTATCTATCTATCTATCTATCTATCTATCTATCTATCTATCTATCTATCTATCTATCTTAGGAGCCATATACTATCTATGATGAAGAAGAATGAAATCTTTATTTTCAGTTCTTGAACAATATGTGAGATTGAGTTATACAGGTTACCACAACCTAAGGTGCAAAATTGTATAAATTATAAGGGCACTGCATGAGGAAGGCACTATGATGCTGGATATATATCGAGAACTAAGAATTCCTAGCACCAGAAACACATCTTATCAAACTTTAAGAATCGGGATTTAGGTTTTGTGTGTGTGTGTGTGTGTGTGTTCTGTGTGTGTGCTGCTAAGTAAAATTCTGCATAAGGATGCATTGCATGCCAGCAGCAACCCTACCAGTGATATAGTTGTGTAGTAATGACAAGAACGATCTCATGAATATAAATAGATCCTCTTGAATATGTATTCATGCTATATGATCTACTCACCCTCTGTCTTGGAGGTCTTTTGCCAGCCAATACTACTGTGATATGCGAGTCTTGTGAAGATAGTTGGATGTGTGGAAGGAGGGCATAGTCATCTGGGAAAAAACATAATGTCACTATACACATCATGGCATATCTGTAGTTTAATATCAGTTATGCCATAATACAAATGAAATATATGACATATTTGCATCACTTGGGTAATAATATCATCTTGCATGCATCGCTTACCACTCCCACCCCCAGAGCGTGCTCATAAAAAGGGATAGATTTACCCTCAGATAATGGGATATATGGTTTTATAATTGTTTGTATTTTGTAATATATATGTTCTTACCACACGAACAAACCCTTTACTTGCATGTGAACATTTGTGCTTATAAGGGATACAGTCCCAGCCCTCTATTAGTTTTGCTTAGTATCAGAAACTGTCCCTTGCTGTCCATATTGCCTCTCAACATCCACTGATGAAAATGCACATGAGAGAGTTTTATTGTGCTTGTGCATTTCACAGATGGTTGAATTGTATGGGAAGAGAAAATTGCATTAGAGAAGCATCTGATCCACTTCAATAACACTTCTCTCATATTTAAGTCCTGCCTCCATCTTCCACTCTTTCCCCTGAGCTGAATATAAGTGGATTATTGTGGGTGGATGAAATGCCTGATCTATGCTGGATTCATTGTCTTTCTGTGATTTCATAATTGGCTCTTTAACTATGTGAAACTATGTGAGCTTTTTTAGGGTGGGTAGCTTCCAAAATATCCTGAGTCATACTTTACTCAAGTTACCATTTCAGGAGCACTTCACTCTTCCCTCAGTTGTTTCAGAGCCAATGCAATATGCTGAGCTGTTCATGCCCTCATGATAATGTGTGAAAATATGGGAAAGTTAAGAAATCTATTAAGTGATATGCATCAACAAAAGGCAGGCCGGTGCTATCAGCGTATTACCTGCTAACCTTTTACTATTGCTAATCTACTGTGCCAGTTCTGAAAAGAAAAAAACCCTCAGCCCACAAAAGCCACTCTTTAGAATTTAGATGAATCTTGTGTAATCTCTCTGATTTTTAGTTGTAACCCTTGAAGAATTTCTGTCCTGGTTTCATAGATCTAAATTTAGGGATGTAAGAACCATGTGCTCCCAATTGGCATTTGCTTGTACTTTACCATCAAAGTCAAGGACAGAGGCTATGCTGTCATTTCCCCATTGAATTGCTGTGAGAGGTCTGTGTCTGATCTATATATCCTCACGTGTGTGAATGAAGTGTCCTAAATCAGCTCACATGCCAAGACAACTAAACGATTGAGAAATCCATTGCAGAAGCTGAAACTATCTTGTCACAGTTAGACATTGAAAACTTAAACCAACTGAGAATTTTGGAACTTTAAAGTTCCCCTCTTTAAAATTTGCATCTCTTTCCAAAAGCTAATCAAACGAAAGTGTTTAACTGTTTAAAATTGTTAAGAGTCGATTTACTTTCTTCTCTTTCAAAGCTTTTATAGGAGTAGATTTATAGAAGTCTCTCAATACAGCAAATATTCTATACTTGGTCTACACCATGTCAGGTCTACTCAAAACATTGATGTTTCCACCAAAGTTGACTTGAAATATTCCAATTAATATCTGTGTGTAAATTTCTAGTCAGAAAAGCAATTGGTGGATTGATAGGCGTTGTCATTAAAAGCATGTGAAATGCAGCAGCTGGAAAACTCTTAACTCTTCCCAAACAGGGATCTTGACAATTATGATTTTGCCGCTTCAGCCGAAGGTTGGTAAAGTTAATACTGTATTAACTTATTAGTATTAGTATTAATACTGTATTAGTATTAAGCTAATACTGTCTTATCTGTAAATCTTTTGTTTTGATAGAAGATAAGATTTCTCCTGCCTGTTGCTCATCAGTTCTGTTCTTCATGCTGTTTCTCAGTTTAATAACATCATCGCTAGAATTTTCACTTTCTATCATTTTTATTTTATTAAATAAAGTACAAAAAAGACAAGAAAATAGGAAATTAAGGGAGGGAAAGGGAACGGAGGAAAGGGGGTGTAAAATACAAGGGGGAAGAGAAAAAGAAAGAAAAGAGGACATTGACTTCCAAATCTTCCTAGCCCAGTACAAGAGAAACACACTCCAACCTCAACTTTTTGCTTTTATACATTAATATATCACTAGCCATTTCTATAACATCAAATCTTTCTAATCAACAAAACCAAGATGAAAGTTTCATTTTTTTCTTCACAATTCCAGAAGTGATATCCAAATAACAACATATTTTCCTCGTTAGCAAGGGAGATAAAGCAGGAATGGTTAAATTGATTATAACCATTCCTGCTTTATCTCCCTTGCTATGGAAATAACATGCATTTCTATTTGCACCTAGTAATCTTTGTGAACTGTCACCATTTTTATTTACAAAATTTATTGTATTCTTTCAAATTCTTTGGCCTTACTAAAAAAAAGGGGAGGAAAGGCCTTTTTTTTCTTTCGCCCTCCTTTTTCCTTCGAAGTACTAAACTTTTGAAAAAAAAAATCGCTAGAATTTTGATCATTGCAGTAAATAAGACAGGAGAAGTGGGCAATAGTCCCAAGAAGGAATTTGCAGATGGAGCCTGCATTGCCTTTACAACAAATACCTAGGGATGCTTAATGATAGAGTTCTTCACTAATGGGAACCTAACCACCAAATAGCAGAGGTGGGTTTCAGCAGGTTCTGACCAGTTCTGGAGAACCGATAGCGGAAATTTTGAGTAGTTCGGAGAACCCGTAAATACCCCTTTGACTGGCCCTGCCCCCATCTATTCTCTGCCTCCTGAGTCCCAGCTGATCGGGAGGAAATGGAGATTTTACAGTATCCTTTCCTGGAGTGGGGTGGGAATGGATATTTTACAGTATCCTTCCCCTACCACGCCCACCAAGCCATGCCCACCAAGCCACGCCCACAGAACCGGTAGTTAATTTTTTTAAATCCCACCACTGCCAAACAGGCATTTTGTTTGTTAAGAAGGTGGACTGCATCTCCTTTGTCAGACACCATGAGGTAGGAATATACTATTAACTTACATTTTGCCAGGGTCATAATGTGAAAATAAGCTAACTTTAGGGATTCCAGAGAATGTGTATGGTGAGAAGTATAGAAGGCCGGTTCTCCTCATCCACCCTTATCTTCTCTTTTTCAGGCCTGTTTATACAGACAGACCTCAACATAACAACCACAATTGGGCCCAAAATTTATGTTGCTCAGTGAGAAATTTGTTAACTGAGCTTTGCCCCATTTTCTCGCCCCATTTTTTAAATGAATCACTGCAATTCTTAAAATAGTTGTTAAGTGAATCTGGTTTCCCCATTTACTTTGCTGGACAGAAGGTCGCAAAAGGGGATCACATGACTCCGGGGCACAGCAACCGTCCCACATGTGAGTCAGTTGTCAAGCATCCCAATGTAAACCATGTGTCCCCAAAATCCACGGGGATGCTGCTTTTCATAAGTGTGAAAAAGGGACACTTTTTCCAGTGGTCTTGTAACTTCGAATGGTCACTAAATGAACCGTTGTAAATTGAGGATTACCTGAACTGAACAAGAAAAAATGAGATAATGTTCTGTTCACATTTACTTGAAAATACTATAGTTCCCATTCAGAAAGTTATTCTCACTGTCCAGCAAACACATGTGCCATTTTCTCCTGCAGAAAACGAAGTGTTGGTGAAGGATCTGATGTAGGCATCCAATGCATTTTTTCTCTTCTGGAATGCCGATGAAGAGGGCTATCATGAGCTTTATGATAGAAATTCAGAAGTTTTTATCTGTCTTATTAGTGGCATCCAGCAGAATAAAGAGAGCAGTGTTATATTGCAAGCTCTGCCACTTTGGGACATGTAAATGATATAGAAGCATGTGTAGAAAAGAGGTGAGATCTATGTCATGACATTCCTGATATCAGATTAATCCCCCTTGCCCTACTCTGCTGTGCAATATTATATTTGGGAATAAGACCCATGTGTAGTAGGAAGCCTGCTTAAATGTTTATAAAATTACAAATTTGCTTCATACAAATCACAATGAGAACAAATTAAATGGTGGATTGGCCCTACACTTTCCTAATTAATTAATCCACCGGTTCAATTAAAACATCATCAAAGAACAGGCCCCTGACTCAAATGATGTCTTTTCAAGTAATAGACAATTATATTGAACAGTTTTACAGTATTGCTGGAAATCAGCAAGAGTATTCAGTAAAAATTCCATTCCAACAAATCCTTCTTATGGAAATTATATTTGTAGGTATATATAGCATGGGGGTAGAGGTGAAATGTTTTATTTCTATTCTTCTCTTACAGTACATAAAATCCATGGAAAGTTTGATCATTTACTGAAGGTTCAATTTACTTGACATGTGTATTTCTACTACTTCAAAGTTTTAGGTCATTTTTTTAAAATGAATTTTACTATTATATGCTTTACCATACTTTCCCCCAGCTTGTCTGACTAAGAAAGGCTATGCTTTCTTATAAAATACTGTATGGTAAGTGTGCCAGAGTGTGCTGGAGTTCACAAAGGATTTTCCTGATCAGAATCTGATTATTACCTCACTGAGCAAACTTGACACCTTCCCAGAAAATCAACAAATTGTACAACATGATAAAAAGACAGTTGCTGCTCATTTGTTTGAAGGATTGCAGACATTTTACCTTGATAGCAAAGAAAAAAAAACCCTTGATGGAGCCTTTAGAAATCACTGCCAGATATGGCCATGTCAAATATAATTGTTTAGGGGAAGTGTGTGCCTTATATGTTTGCTCTAAGCATTAAGTACTCACTGGTAACCCAGCCCTAAGTGTCACAATTTTCACATTCTTCATGGCACTTAAGAACAGCTTGAGATGTGCAAGAGTGAAAGACATACTCCTTGTACATTTCAGTTCTCCCCCTTCTAAAAATGAAAACAGCATCAATTTTTATTATTATTATTACAGTAATACCTTGGTACTCAAGTGCCTTGAATCTCATCGAACTTGATACTTAATGCTTTTTGATGTGAAAATTTTGTCCTGGTACTCAGCGTTTGTTTGGTACTCAACGCACAAGCTAGAACTTGTCAGTATCGGTTGCCTTGTGACTCACTACATTACTCCTTATGGGAAAAATTTGTTTGGTACTCATCATTTTTGGTATTCAACAAACTTCCTGGAACCAATTAATGATGCATATCCAGGTACCATTATAGATAGTTTTAAACCCATAACATTGATAACATTGTATTATCTTTTGTTCATCAGAGGTTTCTAGAGTTATAGCATAGGAAGAAAGCACTTAGCAGCTCTTAAGATCAGACTGAAAGCAGATTTGAATATTAAGCATGGATGCTGAAAGCCAATGAGATCTTTCTAGAGGGTAGAATTTTGAAACTCAATAGTGGAAATCTCCTAATTTCTGACTGACTTTACTCTTTGATTCTGTATCATTTCCCTCAACAGTTTTGTGAGCCAGGCCCAAGTAGGTAGTAGGAAACTCAGTCAGTGAAAAAACAAACTTTATTTGAACAGCTGAGAATTACTTCATTCTCAGCATAGTTCAACTAAATTAAAGCAAATTCCTCCCAACACAAATTCCTCAGTCCTATCACATACCTTGGTCCAATTAGGCAAACTGCCAAAGGCCTTTTTTTGGCAAACGTTCAGAAGTCACTGATACAAAAATAAATGCAAGAAGACAAAGCTACCAATGTTGTTTTCTGGCAAAGCCTAAATGCCGTTGCTGGTCTGTTTTAAGCCTTATAGGAGGAGCCAATCATCTCTTGGCCCTACTCCTGAGTCATCCTCTTTGCTTGAGCTGCTCTTGCCTTCTGGCAGCTCTTCTCATGCGTGCATTAGGAACAGGCTCCTCCTATTCCTCTGCCTCACTACTATCATTCTCTGGAGGCTCTGGAGTCCGCACCTCACTCCCCGATGGCCCTGGCCCTACCTCAGCCTCATCGCTGTCCGACTCCGTTGCCAGTTCTTCAGGCTGCTGTGGGACCACAACAAACAGGAAAAGAACTCTGTGCTATCAGAATGAATATTTCAAATATTTAGATTCTTAAGCCGAATTGTTAAGCATGAGGAAAAGCTGGCATGAAAAATAGAAACAGATTCACTCATGTGAAAGGAATAAGAAATGCTGTTTTAAATGGCAGAAGTTTTTTTAATATATTGCATTTGTGTTTTGGAATGTTTAGATGGAGAATTGGACTGTAAATTCTAGGTAGTTCTTGACAGATGACCACTACTGGGAGAAGAGCCTCTATTGCTAAGTGAGGCAATCATTGAGTTATGCCTGATTTACAACCTTTTTTTGCCCCAGTTGTTAAGTGAATCACAATGGTCATTAAATGTATCCCATGGTCATTAAACAAATCTGGTTTTCCCCATTGACTTTGCTTGACAGAAATGAAAGGCTGCAAATGGTGAGCATGTGACCTTGGGACATTGCAACTCTCATAAATACATGCCAGTTGCCAAGTGCCCAACTTTTGGTCACATGACCACGGGGATATTAGGAGAGTTATAAGTGCAAGGACTGGTCATAAGTCACTTCGTTCAGTTCTGTCATAATTTCAAATTGTCACTAAACAAATGGTTGTAAGTCAAGGGTTACCTGTACAATATCTTGTGAAAATAACATTTAAATCAATAATAATAATACAGAGGTATAAGGTAGTATGGACCCAAGGAATCCTTCATAGTTACACTTTTGTCTCAATTTTATCATATGTGTAAATTCCTCTTTATTTATAGGCATCGCTTGATAAAGAAAGTGGGAAGAATAGGAGGATGTTCGTGTGGTATAAAAGTTGTACTATACGTCCATCCTTGTTAGTTAATTAACAAAAAATCAGGAAATCATTTCATCTAAATCCTCTGTGACTAGAACTGGTGACTCTGTTTTTACTGACTGTTGATGTAGATAAACTACTTATCAATCAGATTAGTGGAATATCAATTTCTTTCCTGACTTCTCTGTCTGAATTTATTAGTTTAAATGGAAGCTTTAAGTAGAGCAAGATTTGCAAACAATACAGATTTCCACAAAAATTCTGCTGCATTTTTTTAAAATAGGCTATGCATTCTGGAAGAATTATATAAATTCTAGTTACAGTCCTGGAAAAAAAATACTATATAAACAATCCCAGCACTCTGCATATATAAGCTAGGGATTTTTTTTTTTCATTGTCTCTATTGCATTGTTATATATTTCTTTATTATTTCACATGAGTGGAAGTTAGTGATATCTATACTGTGTTTCCCAGAAAATAAGACCCTGTCTTATATTTTTTTGAACCTTGAAATAAGCCCTTGGCCTTATTGCCATGTGCTCAAAAGCCCGATTGGGCTTATTATCAGGGGATATCTTATTTTGGGGGAAACAGGGTACATACAACCTTTCTTCCTCTGATCACATCCCACTATAGTAAAAATAGAAAATTTCTACTTAATTGTAATTTCCTATTCATGCAAACGAGTAACCATGTAAATCAGTTTCAGATTAAAAACTATGAAACCTGTTGCCCAAAGCTGGTAACCATAGCATTCAAGTTCAAACAAAACAGGAAGCTTTAGTTCATTGAAGATTTCCTGGTTGCATTTTTTTTTTTGGGATGTGTGAAAAGGGCAGAGTGAAGATTAGATGTGCAGCTCAAAACATCCCAACAAGGATGTTCGTCCTGGCATCTCTTTGATGCATGGCACCCAAAATATTTTGGAAACTAAGGTCAAGATGATTGAATATATGAGGTAGTATTGTATTCTGGTATTAAAGCCCAGATTTGTGCCTCTTCTAATGTTTTCTTATTATGGATTGAATAACCACTCTGATATTTGATACATTGTTCAGTGTGGACTACATAATGTGTGCTGCTGGGTATCTCAGGATACACAGAAATCTATTTATGAAGATATTACTTGCTGAAAGCGAGCTTAGATAAGCAACTGTATCTTCTTTAGCCAGTTAATTCAATTTACATATACAGTCAATACTTAAATAGATAAACTGATTTTCCCTTATTTTAAATGATCTACAAACTTAGTTTAGATTGAACTATAATAGACAAGGGATACTTTCCCATGTGAAGCAAGGCCTAATGTTTCCTCTAGAAGTGTACTTTTCAAATAATGTTAAATTAAAGAATTAAATTAGCAAGTGTACCTTTTAAAGGCTGAAACATTTGTTGATGAGTTGATTTCAAACTTTGCAAACATCATCTTTATATAAAATCAAGCAGGATCCAAGTTTATTAGCCCTGATTCTAAGGTAATAAAAGAGAGCAAGGATATTTTAAGCTTCTTGCTTTGCAGACATTTAGTAAGAATTGGTTAAGTAGAACTGCAGTAAAATACAAAAGGAGATGTGTAGCCAAATCTCATTTGTTTCAGACATAAATCTGTTAGATTTCTCTTATTAACACAGGTTCTATGTCAGTTATTATACTTACTTTCTATGTGAAATACTTTTACATTCCCAGTGTATTTCCATTTGGGAGGTACCCTAGTTATAAAATATTTCGATCATTTTATATAGAGAGAAACAATGACAACAATTTTTAAAGAGATTTAAAAATGCTACTTGTATATACAATCCAGAGAGAAAGAGAGAGAGGAGGGGGAAGAGAAAGGGGGGAGGGAGGAAGGGGGGGGGAGAGAGAGAAAGAGAAAACAAGATATGCTGTGTTTTAAAACAATTACAAGATTGTTGTTTAACACTAAATTATAGTGTGATTTCGTAACTCAGCCACTGTGACTATTATGGCTTGTTCAACAAACCACAATTTGGAAAAATCCTGGCTTAAGCCAATGTCCAAAATCAACTTGAAGGTCACCCATAGCAGGATAAGAAAGTTTGTGTTTAATTATTCATTTGTTTTAGGAAATTTATATGCCGCCTATTTGCACATGGCGACTCAAGGCGGCTTACAAGGATATAAAAACCTCATATATAAAACAAGAAAACTAATAAAAGAGAATTGGGTGGGCTTTCATTCTCCATGAAAAGTAAATAGATATATGCTAGTGATTCATTACAGTAGGGGTGTCAAACTCAAGGTCTGGGGGCTGGATCACCTGTGGGGTACTTAGATCTGGTCCATGGGGCTGCCCCAGAAATAGCAAAGGACTGGCCCGCAGTGCCTCTGCCAGTGAAAATGGAGCTCCATTTTTGCTGGCAGATGGTTGCAGGAGGTCATTGTAGCTGAAAACGGAACTCAGAAGCCCGTTTTCGCTGGCAGAGGCTCGGGCCGCCACAGGCACCCTCCAATATGAGTGAGGTCAAGCTGGCCCTGCCCGCCCTGGCCACACTCATCCCAGACCCCCAAGATTGAACACAACCCTGATGAGGCCCTCGGTGAAATAGAGTTTGACACCCCTGCATTACAGTGTATTCCTGCATTTCAGTCAAATTTAGGATTAGTGCAGCCTATCAAAGTGTATGCTAGATTTCCAAAGGGCTTTGTGGTCTGTCTTTCCAAAAGTAATGACTTAAGAAAAAGATGCTGCAGTAGCTTGTCTGCCACTCAGACTTGTTACTTTCCCCACCCTTCTGCTTCACGTTGGCTTTCTGTGTGAGACATTTGGAGTTTTGCCTTCTTTGGCCGATCGTGTAAAACAGCATACAAAAGGAATAGGATGCATTCAAAGAAACTTTGCGCTTCACTAGAATTTTATAAATGGCACTAAGTTGCAATTCATCACCAGTCTAGCTAAATTCTGGATGATTCTGAAGATCTTAAATCCATTACAGCTAGTCCTCGACCACAACTGAGCCCAAAATTTCTCAATTGTTGCTAATTGAGACATTTGTTAAGTGAGTTTTGTCCCATTTTACAACCTTTCTTGCCACAGTTGTTAGGTGAATCATTGTGGTTGTTAAGTTAGTAACACGGTTGTTAAGTGAACCTGGCTTCCCCATTGACTTTGCTTGTCAAAAAGTCACAAAAGGTGATCACGTGACCCCGGGACACCAACTGTCATAAATATGAACCAGCTGTCGAACATTCAAATGTAAATCACGTGACCATGGGGGTGCTGCAATGGTCATAAGCATGAAAAATGATCATAATTTTTTAGTGCCGTTGTAACTTTGAATGGTCACTAAAAGAACTGTTGTAAATCGAGGACTACCTGTATTCTGAAATTGGTGTGTTGTGAGAGACCTACTTCAAATATATCTTTCACTTACCTAGCCTAAACCAGTGGTGAAATCCAAATATTTTTACTACCGGTTCTGTGGGTGTGGTGTGGCTCGGTAGGCGTGGCTTGGTGGGCATGCCAGGGGAAGGATGCTGCAAAATCTCCATTCCCACTCTACTCCAGGGGAAGGATATTGCAAAATCTCCATTCCCACCCTACTCTGGGGCCAGCCAGAGGTGGTATTTGCTGGTTCCCTGAACTACTCAGAACTTTTCGGAACCTGCTAGATTTAACCCCTGGCCTAAACATGACTTTTTTTAAAAAAAAATGCAGCATTTTATTTGGAAACAACTTGAGATTTGGCAAAAGCTTTCCCAGTTTGAAAGACCAGTTCCAACACAATACATCTCTGCAGAGCTAAATCACCTCAGAACCGTCTGATTTTTACTGGACTAAATTTGGATTTATTTTCTCTTTCTCTGGGGTGTTTTTTGCTTCTGAGCTTTGTAGTTTGCTATTGTAAATAAAAAAAATAAACACATAACAGATAGCATGGAGAATTGTTGCTGTTACCTTGCGCACCTCCAGACAATGCCAATATCTGTTCTCTACCCGAGAGTGATATTCACGCCAGTGAGATAGATCCAGAACTGAACAGAACAACAACTTTGATCTATAGAAATAGGAGCAAAACCTGACTGTGAATCCTGACTATGTAGGCAGCTTGGGAAACCTCAATGGAAATTTCCCTGGATTGCCCAAAATAATAGAACTTAGACTCTAGACCAGAGGTGTCAAACTCACAGCCCATGGGCCGGATGCATCACGTGCTGGCCCCACCCCTACCTGATTTAGGAAAGGGGAAAAAAATCCCAATACATTACATGACACCACTGTGACACCGCAAGTTTGACACGCCTGCTCTAGACCACTAACATATTAGAATCACATGCAAGATTGTTTTGGTTTTTTGGCTGTTATTCCTTCCTTCTCCATTTCTGATCTTTCTGCAAAACACTCACTGATGATTGTAGTCAGACCTCCCTTATGGTATAAGTAACGTTGAACCATACAGCCTTGTGATATAACAAATGAGGGGCTGGGAGAGAGTGCAACATGCAACCCCGTTACATTTTATAGCAGAAAAAAATGTACACTGTATAATTGTGGTCAGGAACTGAGCACATGGACTGATGCAGAGCTGCTGTAGTCTGGAGAGCAGCAGTGAATACCACAGGAAGTTATATGGTTTCTCAGCAGCGCTAAGTTGGCTTTGGCTTGGACTGGCAAAAAAGTAAAGAAATGTTAACGTGCATCAACCCATAAAAAACACCAGTTTTTATAACTGCCAGTTTTGAAGCAAGCAGACTTTCTGATGTTCCCTGCTGTAATGGCCAATAGATTTCATTCATAGACCACTTCTGGAAATTTGGGACACAGGTTTCTGACACAAGATGGGTATGAAGCTCTTAACGCATTCAGTTTTTTTGCAGGCAGCCCATGAAGTGATAGGAAGGAGCCAGTGGTGGGATTCAAGTAATTTAACAACCGGTTCTCTGCCCTAATGATTTCTTCCGACAACCAGTTTGCCAGACTGCTCAGAAAGTTAACAATCGGTTCTCCCGAAGTGGTGCGAATTGGCTGAATCCCATCACTGGAAGGACCTGGCTAAATGTTACCTAATCCAGGTCTTTGTTTTCATCCTGGTTTAAAACAAGCCAAGGAGAAGAACCCAAGGAAGACATGAGCACAAAAGCCAGCTTCTCAGAATATAACTCCTCTGCTTCTAATTCTGTAGGCAATTTAGATTATTAACCATTGATTATCCATCACTTGCAGATACTTCAGGAAAGAAAGAACAAGTAGATCCACAAACAGAATTCTAATGCATCAACAAGCAGCAGGTTAACATTTCTCACAGCAGTCCTCCACATCTATTCATTTATCTGCAGCTTAATAATGGAAAGTAGACCATGCAGACCAACTCATTTTGTACTATTTCAGAGATGGATTGCAAACAGGAATCTTCCTACAGTTTTCTGGATGATCTGTAGAAGATCTTCAAGGGTTCAGTTTCCCAGTTGATGGTAACAACAATAAAATGGCTCTCCTTGTCTTTAGTTGTATGGCTAAAATAACTAGAGTTGTGGATAGTGGAATTTATCAGAAGTGTGTTTTTGCATGGAGAAATTGTAGTTGTATTCCATTCTAGACAGCTGCACTGAGAATTCCTTAAGTCTAAATAGGTTGTTGCATCGTTATGTTGGAAGATCTCAAGATTCTAGTAAAAGTTGATTTTTTAATTCATATCCCACCTTTCATTAGGAGCCCCAGGTTGGCATATTCTCTGGTTTTCCTCCATAGTAACAATCCTATGAAGTAGTTTGGGCTGAGACAGACTGTTTGGCCTAAAGTGACTTAGTAGGACTGAATTCTCCCACTCCTAATGTATCATCCTAAGAAGTACATTATGTCAGTGCAACACTAAAGAAGTCATTCCGCTCTAATGTTCAGTGTGTGGGAATGTGGTATGTTTGCATTTGGAAGCGATCTATTTGATTATAAAGGGAAGTAACAGTCCAGCAGATTGTTTTTCATGAAATTTCTGACGGGGGGGGGGGGGAAACTATTGTGTTAATTGAGTTTCCTGCAGGAAGCTGTCAGCTCCCTGCTTCCTTTTCAACTGTAGTCCAAGCACAAACTTGCTGTGGATATAGGTTTCACTTCCTCCAGCTTTTGATTAGTAATGGAAGAAAGATTAGTCATCTTCTACAGTGATCAGCAGTGCTTTTGTGGCCACTCCAGCTGAGACACATTGCCAATGTGCTCCTAGCTATCAATTTTGCCAACTTTGAAGAAGCATTGTGCATGGGCAGTTCTCATCACAAGATGAGGATGAAGAAGGGAACCTATGGGATAATCTCAATCATTTTTCTCCATCCCAAAATTTTGTAATTCTAAACTTTTTACACAATTGTATAACATTTGACCATATTAAACACAATTCTTAAAGGTTGCTCTGTTGATGGCAAGGATGCTGTGAAAGCATTTATTGTAATCTGTAGAGAGGAGGAAAGGATTTTAAAGCTTGCATTTGATAGAGTTATCATGTGCCATCTAGGAACATCAGTGTTTGATAATTCAATTGATCACTATGTGACAGCAACATTTTTAAAAAAATTCTTTGTTGCCATCTAAAGCTCATCTGCAATTTTGCATCTGTTCCTGTTTGATGGAAGTGGGAAATGGGAAAGCAGTTTTAAATTAAGAGATGTAGAAACCATAGAACGTTATTTGGAGAGACGTACCATAACAAAGTTTATTCTGAATTTCTTTCCACTATTGTAATGGAAAATAAATAGTTCTTTATTTTCTTTCCATAGGATAAATCAAATGTAACTCGTTGGGTTGTTCTTGGTTTATTTAGTTATAAAGCAAAGGATTTGTGCAAATATTTTATTATAGAAATCTCCCTCTACTGGTGTAGAACCTCTTTGTCTTTGCTTGTTTCAGTTAAATCTGAAGCAAAAGTACCATATAAAAATTATTCCCATAGGCTTTTTCACGTGAGGATCTTGGGGGCAGCCAAGGAAGCTAAGAAGACTGGAGAGATCATAATCTGCAGAAATTCAAAACACCTTTGAATACATTCAAAACCTTCATAGAAATGATGTTGATAAAAAGATAAATGGTAACAAAACAGAGGAACAGAGGGGGAAAAAATCAGGAAATTGAAAAAGATAAGCATTTTGAAAAAGAAAGATGTTGCAAGTGCTATTTGCCAAGTTCTTTCTTAAAGGACATTATCACATTTCTAAGAGTATCTTAGTTGGGTCTGTGTGACCGTAATAAACATTCCATTCTATAAAAGTATCTTCCATCCAGTAAATGCTGGATATTGCTGTGTGGATTCATGATTCACAAAAGAGAAAATCTCATTATGTTTATGTTCTGATGCAGAGATTTCTTAACAAAATAGTAACGTTTTATTATTAGCTATTGCAATCTCTTTTTGAAGACTCAGAGTTCATTGATTAATCTAGCATGAATACAGTTGGGTTTCAGTGTAACTAGCTCTCCTGTTGTGAGTACATATTAATCAGATTCTGCAAATTGATTGGTGTGAGTGAATGAGAGCCTGTTAAAGCAAGAACCACACGGGGTATTTTTTTTCAGCTAAAAGAGTGGCAAACACAATGGTTACCAGGAGGCCACAGTATTTTGCTGATGCTTGTGGAAAACAGGCCATTAGCAGAAACCCAGCTAGATGCTGGGCTGGTAACTGAATCTTACTTCAATGGGCAATGGGACAGCAATGTCCATTCAGTGGAAACTGGGACAACCTCCTATGTGGGAAATAGGAGAATAACCTTATAAACCTGATGATCTGAAGCTTACTTTAGGAACATAAAGCAAGGCATATGACATTCTATTCTCCTGTGCTTTGCTAGTCCCCTGCTCTCACCTCTCCTCTGATGCCTCAAATGGCCATTTCTCTGGCTGACAGTAGGACTGGTCCTGGATGAGCTCTATCCTTTGAGATCTTTTTTTTCTTATCAAGTCAGCTGCTTTCTTTGGCAGGCTACTTTTTTGTTATCTCACAACTCAGCTCCACTTGAGCCAGACAGTCTGTCTTTATTAGTCTTTTATTTCTCCTCCACTATTAGTATAATAGCTCTATTTTGTGCAGCGTTTTGCTAATAAGACTTGAGAACGTCCATATTTATGAACAAAAAGTTCTCTGATTTTGAGCAGCAGATAGACACGAGACAAGCTGTCTGTCAGGGACTCTGGGATTGTTAAATCATATAAGTGTACACAGCGAAGTACAATCAACAATATGATTGTAGCATTTTATTTTATTTTATTTGTTTATATTCAGCCTTTATTATTTTTATAAATAACTCAAGGCAGTGAACATACCTAATACTCCTTCCTCCTCCTATTTTTCCCACAATGACAACCCTGCAAGGTGAGTTGGGTTGAGACCCAGTGATTGGCGGCATTGGCCCAAAGTCATCCGGCTGTCTTTCATGCCTAAGGCGGGACTAGAACAGTCTCCTAGTTCCTAGGATACTACCTTAACCAATAGATCAAAATCTATTTGTGTTAGATTTATTTGTATCTATCCTGTGGGATGTTAGACAATTTTTTGTAGTAGAATTCAGAGAATGACTTAATAATAATAATAATAATAATAATAATAATAATAATAATAATAATAATAATAATAATAATAATAATAATAATAATAATAATAATAATAATTTAATTTGTATACCGCCCTTCTCCCGAAGGACTCAGGGCAGTTAACAGCCAAATAAAAACAACAATCAAAGTACATACAATATAAATAAAACAATGACTAAAAAACTTATTCAAAATTTGGCCCAAAATTTCAAACATATTTCAAACCCTAAAAACAAATTAAGAATTAAAACCCATAAAAACATCTAAAAATTTTATGCCAGTCCTGTGCGGAAAAATAGGTACGTCTTAAGCTCGCGGCGAAAGGTCCGAAGGTCAGGAAGCTGTCAGAGTCCAGGGGGAAGTTCGTTCCATAGGGTAGGAGCCCCCACAGAGAAGGCCCTTCCCCTGGGGGCCGCCAGCTGACATTGCTTGGCTGACGGCACCCTAAGGAGTCCCTCTCTGTGAGAGCGCACGGGTCGGTGGGAGGCAAACGGTGGCAGTAGGCGGTCCCGTAAGTAACCCGTAAGTAACCCAGTCCTAAGCCATGGAGCGCTTTAAAGGTGGTAACCAACTTTGACTAGTGTGAGATATTTATTGATTACCTCTAGCTGCACTGAGAGACAATTCATGTTTATTTAGTTTAGTGTCATTAGTGCATAGAATGAGATAAGATGGGCCGTAATAATATGGGCC
Source organism: Ahaetulla prasina (assembly GCF_028640845.1). Classification (NCBI taxonomy): domain Eukaryota; kingdom Metazoa; phylum Chordata; class Lepidosauria; order Squamata; family Colubridae; genus Ahaetulla; species Ahaetulla prasina. The sequence goes on from NC_080540.1 coordinate 106,379,656, forward strand.
GTAATAGCTCAGGCTGTTAGAAGCCTGTTATTAGAACACAGCAGCCTGCAATTACTGCAGGTTCAAGCCCGGCCCGAGGTTGACTCAGCCTTCCATCCTTTATAAGGTAGGTAAAATGAGGACCCAGATTGTTGGGGGGGCAATAAGTTGACTTTGTAAATATACAAATAGAATGAGACTATTGCCTTATACACTGTAAGCTGCCCTGAGTCTTCGGAGAAGGGCGGGATATAAATGTAAATTAAAAAAAAAAAAAGATAAATTTATACCCCAAGTAGGGTTGGGCTGTACAGAGTAGTTTCTGAGAAGTTTCCATTCATTGTTGAAGAAGTTGGTAAATTTATTTTAATCAAAAGCCTCAATTTAATTCTTTTAATTGTGCATTATGTTATTTTTTTCACCGTCCATAATTTTATTGGTAGATGATACAAACCTTTGTTAAATAAATAAAATTTAAAAAGTATGTTGACATATACATGCTTAAAAGTAGCAGCAGACTAACCCTTCTTTTTCTTTCCCATTTATGAATACATGTGAAATGGCATTTAACACATTTTAATCCACATGTTGTATTGACCAACAATTGTTCCCATTCCAACAGTAGCAGGGGTGAAATGCTACCGGTTTGGATTGGTTTGGGCGAATCGGTAGTAATAAAAGATACTGGTTCAGGCCAACCAGTAATAATAAAAGATAACATTTTGGGCAAACCGGTAGTAAAAAAAATGTTATTGGTTCAGACAAACCAGTATTTCCGATGATCAGTTGTGCCACATGATTTATATTCGCTAGAAAGCAGGAAATCCTGCTTTCTAGCAAATCTAAATCACGTGTCACAGCTGTTCCCCCCCCCCGCTGTTCTACTTACTTTAGAAAAGGCTTCTTAAGCCTTCTTTTTCAGCGCTGCACGGTAGCGCGTGTGGTGCACATGCATGCATGAAGCACATGTTTGGCACGCACTGCGCAAACGTGCACGAGGTGCACTTTTAGTGTGCATTGTGCATGCATGCATGAAGCACATGTTTGGCACGCACTGCGCAAACGTGCACGAGGTGCACTTTTAGTGTGCATTGTGCATGCATGTGCGTGCACGCAGTGAACCAATAGCAGACCTTGGAGGATTTCACCACTGAACAGTAGCAAGCCCCCCAAGTAGGTTGAAGAAACCCATGAAGTCACCCCAAGAGGTTCATGGCTGAAGGTATACTTGAACGTGAGTGTCTCCAGCCTGCTCCAATAGATACATAAGGTGTGATGGAACTATGTGCTTCTATACACATCACACACATGCATCAAGAAAACTGTAGAAAAAAATGTTTCCCTAGTAGGCTTCAACTGCAAATCATCAATACTTGGGAGTGTACATTTCTCACTCATCCTTAATTGCTTACCCAGTAAATAGGGGGTAACAAAAAGTAATGGCAATTAAAATGAAAGGCAGTTTTTGCACTCAGTATTCTCCTGGAGACATAAATGAAAACTCTATAGCTAGGGAGACAGTTGTTTTTTTTAAAGAAATCCAAGATATTGGATTCTTTTCTTAAAAAGAGATCCCTTGCCATTATTATTTACCTGTTAATTATCTCTGTGTTGATAATCTCATTAATGCAAATATATTATTTGCATTAATAAGATCAGGAACCCACAGCTGACACAGGATCATTATCAATAATCTTATTTATCTATCAAATTTCTACACCATCCATCTCATCTAAGTGACTCTGGAACATAAATAATCTTATTAAGTGTTCCCTTAAGAGCAAAGGAAGTTGGGTTTAGATCCGCTCCAGAAGCTAACTGAACACCATAACATTTGTGTGTGGTATGATATCTTTCATATCTTATTAGAAGACAGGAAATGAAGAATCTACTCATATACTTTTAAGATAATTATATCAAATGGTACTTTTGAGGGGAGCAAGAATTTGCATATTGAATGTGCAAAGTAACTGTTTTGCACTTGGCTCCATGTCTACTTCTGAATAAGAAAAGTCATTAAGTGGTATAATCTATTAGTATAAAAATAAAACTTGCAAAATATCTTTCACTTGGAAATTAGCATTCTTGCCCCTTAATACATTGAATGCTAACATCCTAATAAAAATATTCTTGGGGATTAAGTAGGGATACCATGAATTGTCATTTGCCCCTTAAGAGGCAAGCCACTTCTGGGATTTGGGTGATAACAAAATCAAATTATGAAAACTAAGAATTATTATTTTTTTACATGCTTAATTTGAGTGTTTGACATGTTTATTGTTTTATACTACACTTGCTGTACGCTGCTCATAGTCACTCCTTGTGAGATGGGAAACCATATAAATTTGATAATACACAAACAAACAGACAAACAAGTATCAAGTTATGATTGGCTATGAAATCCATTTTATCTTAGAAGCTAGGCAGCAGCACATGAGTAATTACCAACCTATCTGTTAGAGTTGAGCTGAAGAGGCAGTGTAAACCTTTGAAACCGGTGAACTTCTAACAAATATCTAATGAAAAAGGTAGAAATGTTTGGGGTAGCTTGGTAGGATGGTATACTACATCACCATCTGTGATAAAAACTTTATCCAAACTTCTAACCCTCTAATAAAATTAGAAGGGAGTCTGCAGTGTTGCACAAAACCTAATGTCTGAACTGGAAATCTGAAATCTGAGAACAACTGTGCTGGTTATTGGCCATGTTTATACATGTTTTGGCTTCACCTGAATTAACTGTCCAGGCAATCTCACTGTAATCGGAATGCCACTTACATAATACACTTATCTCCAGAGCTTTCTCTATGTTCAAGTGGGTTGCTTGCCCACTTCTTTCTGCTATATACAGCTGTTTGGCACTTAATTGAGAATGGGATTAGTCTAAACTACCCATTTGTGCTACAATATAGGATCTTCTCAATACTTTCTTTTCTTGTGCTCCAAAACTGTGACATGCCTCAATGATAAGTTAATCTTCCGAGAGTCACCACTGGCTAGGAGCAGAGTCAAGCTGGACCTTCTCTTGAGTTCTTTCCGGGAATGCTCATAAACAGCGGCTTTGTTTGTGATTGACTCTTCTCCAGAGTCAATCACAGCCTTAGGATTTGCTGCACACTTGCTCATATGAAGTTTGTGTTTTTATTGGACTTTTTTTTTTTTGGTCTGACAGTTGTTGGTGAAAACAGTGATCTCACAGAGACAAACTTGGCAGCAATGTGCCTTGTTTTGCCAGTGTCTTCTGCTCATGGACACCTTTGCAACTGAACTATAAGCAAACATTATCCACATTATTCATTAGTGTGACCCAGCTTAACCTGGCTGTGTTTTGCTCCATCCAAAAATAAGAGGGAACCCAGACCATTATTAATTATGGTAAATTTATATTCTGTTTTCCCCATCCCTTGAGGGCACCTTTTTTTCCTAGGACAGCCAGTCCTTTCCTGCTTTTCTAGAGATGTTTCCAGTGTTGCTAATAGTGGCAAACCATGAAAATAAAAATAAAATTATTTCATTGGCTTTACTTCTGTGCCTGGTGCTGCAAAGCCACAGAGATGGAGGAGTAGAATGAAGATCTGTTTGCTGGGATTAGTGAATGCAGCCTGTGGTTGTGGACAGGAGAAAGGAAGGGAGAAGGAAGTGAGTAGGCTTCAAATCAGTTTGAGAGAGCTTAAAATTCATTTAGTAATCTAGCCTCAGGCAAAGGAGGTACCCAAACAAGGAATGTTGTTTTCTTGCCAATTGCTCTAGTTTCTTTTTTTGTGTCAGTTTCAGCACTAACCTATTTTTTCATATTTAAGTAACAAAAGTATTTGTTATCTCCTTCTGCTGCTTGTTCAAAGATATGTCAGAACTGGGACCTCTGTCTTGTTCCAATCCTAATAAGAAAACAATACAAACCTGGTGTTGGAGTTAGACTAGTTTAAAGCAGTGGTGGGTTTCAAAATTTTTTACTACCGGTTCTGTGTGTGTGGCTTGGTGAGTGTGGTATGGCTTGGTGGGTGTGGCAGAGGAAGGATACTGTAAAATCTCTATTCTAACCTCACACCAAGGGAAGAATACTGTAAAATCTCCATTCCCTCCCCAATCCAGGGGAAGGTTACTGCAAAATTCCCATTTCCTCCTGATCAGCTGGGACTTGGGAGGCGGAGAATAGATGGAGGTAGGCAGTGGTGGGATTCAAGTAATTTAACAACTGGTTCTCTGCCATAATGATTTCTTCCAACAATCAGTTTGCCAAACTGCTCAGAAAGTTAACAACCGGTTCTCTCGAAGTGGTGCGAACTGGCTGAATCCCACCACTGGGGGTAGGGCCAGTCAGAATTTTTACTACAGGTTCTCTGAACTACTCAAAATTTCTGCTACCGGTTCTCCAGAACTGGTCAGAACCTGCTGAAACCCACCTCTGGTTTAAGGTTAGTTTCATTTAATGTTATTTATCTGGGGCTCCTGAAAACCTGAAGCTGGAATTGCTTACATCCTTAAAGAGGATCAGGCTACATTTATATACCTCAGTGATTGAACAGAATTACAGATAATCCAACTGCTGAGCAAAATAATAATACATTGATAATACACTGAACAAAAAGACCACATTCATCCATGACAAAGTAGCGGGTGAACCGGCATATTTGGCATGCATTACCAAGACCTGAACATCTGCAATCCCATGTTTGGGTCCTGCAACAGCAGCAGCACTGATGAAGTGTGGTTGTGGTGGTAGTGGTGTTGGAAGTGATTATTTAAAATAGTTCAGCCCAGACCAGATACCTTGTTTTCAAGTTGGCAGGATATGAATGTCTTTGTGTTCAAATAAGCTCTAGGGACCAGTTAGAGCTGCTTGTTGGGTACTAGCCACGCTTATGGTTGGCAGGATCCCTTCTTGAGCTTCTGAACTTGGTTGCCAAGCTAATATTGGAATTTTCTTGGTTGCTGGTACTGTGGGATTGTAGTCTCCCTGCTCTGAGGGGGTGGGATTTGGCTAAAGATTTAATGACTTCCATGGTAAACCTGGGACTATCTCTGGTAATTTCAGGCTCAGTGTACATTGGCAGACATACAATAGATTTGTTTTTGCTTCTTAATAGTTGCTCTATGATTTTAAGATGGAGAACATTATTTTAAATCTTGCCATGGTCAGATAATTCCTGAAACAGATGGGATTTATTACTACTTGAGACCTTCTCGATCATCAGTTAAGGTTTGTGACAGGTGTTTGATGGTCCAAAGTATGAATTTTTCTTTTTAAGAATACAGCTCCAGATACAGTGCATTGTATTCATTTCTTGTTGCATAGATAGAATTCTCTTCATCCTACTCTCAGCTTTCTCTATTGAGTTCAGGCCTCTTATTTTTCTTGTGACAGAAAATATTTTGTCTGGTTTGAAGATTATTTTATAACTTGGAGTGGATTTCACAATCTCCATTTTGGAGATGGAGTGCATCAATAAAATGAATACAAAACCAACATAACAATATACAATCAACACATAGGGGAGGCTGGGTATAGCAAGAGCCGTGATGGCTCAGTGGTTAGAATGCAGTACTGCAGTGTATTTTCACAACAGGGATGTTATTATTCACGATTAATGTCAGTATTAATTTTAATTTATTGTATGTCTATGGCTGGTCAATGACAGTAATAAAGTTTCTATTCTATTCTATTCTATGCAGTATTGCAGGCTACTTCTGCTGACTGCTGGCTGCCAGCAGTTTGGCAGTTCGAGTCTCACTGACTCAAGGTTGACTCAGCCTTCCATCCTTCCGAGGTCCGTAAAATGAGGATTGAGATTGAGATTGTTGGGGGCAATAGGCTGAATCTGTAAAAACCGCTTGGAGAGGGCTGTAAAATACTGTGTAGCGGTATATAAGTCTGAGTGCTATTGCTATTCACCCTCACAAGCCTATCATCTTTGTCCACAGAAAAGTTAGATCTTCATGGCTGTACAGAAGACTGTACAGTAGACCTACTTGAAAGGTCAAGTAGGTAGTCCTTGACTTACAGCTACAATTGACCCCAACATTTCTGTTGCTAAGTAAGACATTTGTTAAGTGAGTTTTGCACCATTTTATGACCTTTCTTGCCACAGTTGTTCAGTGAATAACTACAAATGTTAAGTTGGTGGTTTTTAAGTGAATCTGACTTCCTCATCGACCCCGGGACAATGACATCATGACTGACATCATGAGTCAGTTGCCACGTGTCTAAAACTCGATCACATGACCACAGGGATGCTGAAATGGTTGTAAGTGTGAAAAATGGTAATAAGTCACTTTTTACAGTGCCACTGTGACTTTGAAGGGCCACTAAATGAACTGTTGTAAGTCAAGGACTACACATAACAGGTTTGTTTTACCTGTTATGGCCTACGTCCCCTCTCTTTGGATGCCATATGTGGTTTGTATATTGTTATGCTGGTTTTGTATTATTTCATTTCATAGGATGGTGAGCCAAGTAGTTGTGCTTGGCAACACTTCTTGCCCTATTGAGTGGACTTTACACTTCTGCCCTCCAAAGTCTTACCTTGACAGTACAACTGGTAAAGTCTGTAATCCAGCAGGAATCCAGGAAGAATATTATTACCTCTTTCTATGTGCACATGTATAACTGTGATTATGTTTGCAAGGACATAAAGTGTCTGTTAGACTTGGCTCAGAGTTTCCCATACAGATTTGTTTGCATTTACAGAACACATATATTTGTTCTTAATTATTAGCAATGTTTCATTATCTGTTTTTATTGCAAAAAGAGGAATTTCTTCATTGCCCTATTTAAAGTTTGTCTGGTTTGGCAGCACTTATTTTCAGGCTTAGCCAAAAATTCGTTTCCTTTCCCAAATTCAGTATTTGCTATTTTCATTTTATCGGACATATAATTTTAGGTGGAACTGTGTTTTGCCAAAAGAAGAAGCAGCAACTTTTTCTTGTTGATACAACTTCAGATTACTCAGCAGTCTTAGATTTAGTTTTATTTCCCTTTTCAATCTGCTGATTATTGATATTTTTCTTACGAGTATTTTGATTTTTCCCCCCCCATCTCTCTTCTTTTGTTAGGCTTTTAATTTTCAAATATTTCTGTTGGGTGTGCAAGAACTAGCAGGTATGTTAATTAAATATCACAATGGTGAATCCATCACTTGATAAAGGTGGTTCTTGGTATGATCTGTGATGTGATATTATTATGTCATTTAACTCTTTTAACTGCAGTTATGTTGAGAATCAAGATCGCGTGAAGTGTTAATACCACTTTATAATGCCTTGGTAAGGCCACACTTGGAATACCGCATTCAGTTTTGGTCGCCATGATGTAAAAAAATATGTGGAGACTCTAGAAAGAGTACAGAGAAGAGCAACAAAGATGATTAGGGGACTGGAGGCTAAAACATACGAAGAATAGTTGCAGGAACTGGGTATTTCTAGTTTAATGAAAAGAAGGACTATGGGAGACATGATAGCAGTGTTCCAATATCTCAGACAATGCCACAAAGAAGAGGGAGTCAAGCTATTCTCCAAAGCACCTGAGGGTAGGACAAGAAGCAATGGGTGGAAACTAATCAAGGAGAGAAGCAACTTAGAACTAAGGAGAAATTTCCTGACAGTTAGAACAATTAATCAGTGGAACAACTTGCCTCCAGAAGTTGTAAATGCTCCAACCCTGGAAGTTTCTAACAAGATGTTGGATAACCATTTGTCTGAAGTGGTGTAGGGTTTCCTGCCTAAGCCTGACATTCAATCCCCATATGCAAATTTTTAAAATGCAGTTTATTGCCAACTGCTTGTATTTTCTGGTATTCTTCGAGGTCTTTTTACCTTGCCAAAAAGTGAAGATAAGGCTATGTCTGATAGGAAACAACATTCTTATTTTCTCTGACTTTTTAAATTTTATTTTTAAACACTGTGGGAAGTTGCTGTCTAGAATGGACATTTTCTATAGGGTTAGGCTGCTTCGGCATCGTTTTTCATACAATCTAGTAAATAGTTATAGTTTTTTTAAAAAAAAAAATCCATGACATTTGGGAAGTCACTGCACATTACTAGTAGTAAGTAGAGCCAGAACATATAGTAAGAAGATAAGGAATTGAAAGGACTGCACCTGAGAATCAGAGGATTTTATCAGTATTAAATTAAAACCATTTTCTTGCCTCCTAATAGATGGCAAAACAATTCTTGCCAATATTGTTATAAATTCTATGTCCATAGTTTCACTTGTCTGCATTAATCTGCACCTACACTGCAGAAAAAATAATTGCTACCAACCTGCCTTCCATTGAGGACCTGTATACTGCATGAATCAAGAAGAGGGCCGTGAAAATATTTACAGATCCCTCACATCCAGGACATAAACTGTTTCAACTCCTACCCTCAAAACGACGCTATAGAGCACTGCACATCAGAACAACTAGACACAAGAACAGTTTTTCCCCGAAGGCTATCACTCTGCTAAACAAATAATTCCCTCAACACTGTCAAACTATTTACTAAATCTGCACTACTATTAATCTTCTCATCGTTCCCATCACCAATCTCTTTCCACTTATGACTGTATGACTGTAACTTTGTTGCTGGCAATCCTTATGATTTATATTGATATATTGACCATCAATTGTGTTGTAAATGTTGTACCTTGATGAACGTATCTTTTCTTTTATGTACACTGAGAGCATATGCACCAAGACAAATTCCTTGTGTGTCCAATCACACTTGGCCAATAAAAAAAAATTATATTCTATTCTATTCTGTTCTATTCTATTCTATTCTATTTTAAATCTTCAGGAAAAAACCTCATATTTTTAAATTGGAAAAGCCCAGGGATATGCTTTGTTACTTCAATCAGCTAGTCTCTTTGCTCCCCACAAGCATTTTGTTTGTTTTTCTTGCCTGTGCCTAAGTCTGTTTTCCACCTTATTGACAGATTTCTGTTGCTTATGAATAGCCGCTCAGACATTTTTTTATCTAAGACAAACACCACTTATCTGTCCAGAGAGCACATTGTTTTCTTTTACTTTTGGTCCTGGCTTCCTGTGTTTGAGAATGTACTTCTCTTAAAGGACCAGGCAATCTTTTTTGGGGGAGGAGCTGCATTCCTAAAATAATAACTAAGGGACTAGGGGATTTTTAAGACCCTAAAGGCTTGGAGACAGAATGTTAATTTCAGACCCCTCTCACTCAAATGAAGATTGCTGATTTTTCTGATTATTTTAACTATAAGTTGTATGTAATATCTTCCTTGCCTGGGTTTTGGGATACTTGCCTTCTAGAAAGGTTCCTAAGAGCCCTGTATAAGTATTAGGAAGGGTGGTTATGGCAGCCAATGTTATGTAAAGCAGTGGTGGGTTTCTACGGGTTTGCCCCAGTTCAGGCGAACCGGTAGTGGTGGTGCAGGTATGGGTTTCACTTACCTTTGCTACCGGTTCGCTCGTGTGAATCTTCTGCACATGCGCAGATTGTATTTGATGACATCCAGGCAGGTGGGCGGAGCCTTCTGCTGCTGCTGCTACCGGTTTGCCTGAACCAGTAGCAACCCACTACTGTGGCGGCGATGGGAGGCTCCGCCCAACTGCCCGGACATCATCATGGACACACTGCACATGTGCAGAAGCACTGCGTACGAGCAAAGCAAGCAAGCGGGCGCACACATGTGCTTCCGGTTCCAAACCAGTAGCAAAAGTAAGTGGAACCCACTATCATTGTAAAGGTGAAAAAGTTGGCTGGAGCCTGAAAATCAAATGCTTGGCAAGAATTTTGGAAATTAATCTGAGAGCCATGCAAAATTAGGACTAGCACAGGCTGCCAAATCTGAGGAAAAGGGCATATGCAGTTAACTTTTGTGATTGCAATGAAAAAAATATTTCAGTTTAGAAAACGATTGTAATCTCAATGGCACCACCAGCAACAGTAAAAGCAATATAAACAGCAGGACCAAACCATTTGGGGGAAAACAATGAACCAATTGCAGATGAGACCAGATTTTGACACATTAGCAGTATGTGGACTTTATTGTGGAGTAAACATGGATTCATGAACAATAAGGCAAAGGCAGTTAATAAGGCAGTTCTTTCTCCTGCTGTTAATCCAGATTTGTTCCTGTGTGCACTTCCCCAATGTACGTCAAGTTTTACACAGTACAGACTACACTATATCTGCATACTTTGCACGTGTGCAGAGATAGGCCTCCTTCACACAATGGCCATAAAACAGATGGAAGCCAGGCTGGGCCTACAGACAAGATTGTGTCTTGAGGTTATTCATGCTGTCCTGGGTTATTCCAACCATCCATGCTCTGAGGTGTGGCTTTCTTGTCTTTAGAGCCTTAATTGTTCCCAATTTGTACTATTACACTCAGAACAGAAAACTACCTAAAGCCTTTTCTTCTGCTTCCATTAAAGGAATGGAGGAGGATGAAGAGTATCTACAGGGGTGGGCTTCAAAAATTTTAACAAGGGCTTCTCTGCCCGGTTGCTGGGTGGGTGTGACCATGGTGGGCGTGGCCTAGTCGGCCTCCTGTGCCACAGTGTGTGTGGGGGGCTCTGGAGGCTTTCTTTGAGCCTCCGGGAGGGTGAAAACAGCCTCCCCAGACTACGGAGGCTCTCTGGAGGCCAGAAACAGACTCCTGGGAGATGAAGGATGGGGTGGGCGGGGCTAACCAGGAGTGGGAGGAGTGGGGGGTTCTCCAAACTATACAGAATTTTAGCTAGAAGTTCTCCCAAATCTCTGCAAACCTCAGCAGCCCACCCCTGAGTATATAATATTCTCTGTCTTTGAGGATCATTAGATTCCTCCATCAGGACTTATTTATCATAGCAAGGCACAGTTGTGTCACTGTTTCCCTTAGTTTTGTAGTATTCTTTATCTTGGATTATATCTCACATGCATGTCACGCAAAGATTTCCCTAGGCTCTTTCTATTTCCTTCAGCTCTTTCTATTCAGACTTCTCTGAACTGTGTGCAAGCCCAAGCTCACGGCTGGGTGTGGTGTGGAACATGTTGCAATTTGCCAATGTTGCCCTCATTGTTCAGGGATGAAAAGCAGAGCCTTGTCAGACATTCTTTTAGTTGTCTCACAGCAAAAAAAAAAAAAAAAGGGAGGACTGGTGGCCACCCTACTAACAGGTAAGCAACACACCTAACTTGTTTCTAAGAAAACTCATTTGTGGACAGGTAATCAATATGAGTCACATTGCTGGAATGCAACAAGGAATAGGCTGGTGAAGGCAGGCAGGTTTGTCAATAAAATACCAATCTTCAGAACACATTCCTAGCAGCAGTGAAATTTACAGATAAATGCTGCTGATAACCAGATTCTCTTCTATTCACCCCTCTTAGCTCATTAATTGTTTATTATTGTTTAAATAATTGGTTACCCACATTTCCACTGTGTGTCAGAGAAAAATAGGCCAAGACCAGTGCTGTTGATGTCCCATTGCTCTGCTCCCTGCTTCTCTTAAATCCAGAATAAACTGCTCCAAACAAACTTATTAGCCAACTGCAAGAGGAGGTGGGTTTTACACTCCCTCTTGAAAGCCAATTGAGAAAGGGCATTATGAACCACAGAAGAAGCTCTTTCCACAGCCTTTCAAACATTTCACTTTTCTTCTTTTTATGATGTAGAGGTAAAAGCAGCTTTCTAAGCACCTTAAGTCAACTGCAGGGGTGATATTTTCTGTACCACCTGGGTGAACCAAGGGAAATTAGGCAGCCAAGTATTGAATAGTTGGTACCTCACTATGTTCCCTGGAAATTTCTCCTGTACATAAAGGGCTGAAACGGTTATTTCCAAGATTCATGTCTGAAACATTTCATGCTTGGGGAGTGCTCTAATAATAATAATAATAATTACAAGAGTGAATGCAATAGTGTGTAAATGGGTTTGGGGAACTAGACCTATCGACTCATTCTCATCTCGGAGTCTGTTCATCTGCCTATGTCTCTTCGTTTTTTTCAGTTATGCCAATCACCTAAGATTAGCTTGTTTCTATTGAACTGATCAGCCCAACTCTTTCCTTAGCCAGGATCTAGCCCTCAACCCTCTATTTCTCTTCAGCTGAGTACTGATAGTTGTTTCTTTCCAGCCAATTGGTTCATGCTCTTAAAAAAAAGAACAGAAACAAGTTGCCCAAGCTGGACAAGTAAATCCAAAGATGCATATTTTTTTTAAAAAAACAGAAAACCTAAAAGACTTATGTTTTGCATTCGCTTTTTTTTTAAATGTGAAAGCTAGACATTTCTTCCTGCCAGATTGAATATTAGTCAAGAGTCTCAAGTAAAAGGTATTGAGGCAGAAACGCTGATTGAGCAATGATAAATTAAGGAAACTTCAAATGTGAAGCTTTTCATAGAACAGCTGCAGCTTTCATGCAACTCTGTCAACACAGAGCATGTGATTTTGTGCTCTATTGGAACATTGCTGAACCTAGGCTAACACTTATTCCAAAGGCTTCTAATTTTTCAGTTCTTTGCTCACGATCCATTTCCCCATTTCCTTCCATATATTATTACGAGGACATTTTTTAAAAAAATGCCTAATGTCATTCTTCTGGTGGGGATTTTAGTCCTTTGTTTGCTCTGCAAAAGCCCAGCCCTAGGGGAAGCAGTACGACATGATCATAAGAAGCTGAAAAACCATGTGTTGAACCCATCAATACGCTGCACAGCACACATTGTAAACATTCCAGCTATCTTGACCTCAGTTTCAGTACAAAGATGAGCAATAGCTAGGCAAGATGGACAAGGCTCAGCTGAAAGGTTAACCTCTTTCCCTCAATTATTTAGCTTTTAGTCAGGGTTCTGGAATGTTTGTACTTGTTGGGATTACTTACATTAAGCCTTTAGTTAAATAGAAAGGTACGCTGCAAATAGAATGAATAAATATTCACAGCCATAGGCAATCTGTAGAGGCATCTGATTTATGGTTGCTTAGTTGGAGAAAGGACTTCTCCATTATCTAGTTCAGTGCCTCATTGAAGAGTCCATCTGGCTGAAGCTACTGACAGCCTGAACAGGTCAATCCAGCGTTGGTCCTCCATTACTGACTGGGATGGTTGAGGTTCAGCCTTTCAACTGTCTAATTCAATGCCTAAAGATCCTACTACTCAGATATTTGCTACTGTTACTGAGCAATAAGTTGGACTAGAAGACCCCCAAGATCTCTTCCAACTCTATTATTATGCTCTGTTCTACTTCCTGGCACTCTGGGGAGTAGCAAAATTGACTGTGGCTTTCACTTCTCATGGTGCTTCATGGTGCTTCATCCATCTATCCATCCATCCATCCATCCATCCATCCATCCATCCATCCATCCATCCATCCATCCATCCATCCATCCATCCATCCATCCATCCATCCATCCATCCATCTATCTATCTATCTATCTATCTATCTATCTATCTATCTATCTATCTATCTATCTATCTATCTTTCACATTTTTGAACCATGCATCTCCCTCGGACAGGGACTCTGGGTGGTGTACAATGAAATATTAAAATACAAAAACAGAATACAAACGTTTAAAAAATTAAAAAGAGGTGATTAGAAACTGTTAAAATTAATTGAACATTGAGGATTTTGGGGGACTAGCCAGCCCCATGGCTACGTGCTCCTCTGAGTTCCCCAACTAAGGCCACAGAGCCATGTTTTAACTCCTTTTTGGAAGGCCAGGAGAATGGAGATCTGAGTCGCCTCCAGAGGGTGTGGGCAAGGCCAAGAAGGCTCTTTTCTTGGACCCCACCAGTTGAACTTCTTTAACTGACAGGATCTACTGTATAACATACCTTCCCTGCCTGACTGGGTGGATGAGCCAGTGTAATGGAATGAAGGCGGTTGTGTAGGTAACCTGTTCCCATACAAAATAAGACCTTGAATTGAATACCTTGAATTGAACCTGGAAGCAAAGTGGCACCCAATGCAGTTCACAAAGCAAAGGTATTACATGTATCCTTCTTTGGGCACCCAAAATTGCTTCTGCTTCTTATCCTATGCACTTATAAATATGTATTCCCCCAAGACGACCTCAATTCCTGGTGGCTTCACAAAGTTCTCTATGCAATGTTCTTGGCAAAGATATCTGTGTGTTTTGCTGTTGCCACATTCTGGCATATGCTCTCAACTTCCATTCTAGTCTCTAATATTCTGAGATTTCCTGATGGTCCCTTGTCCACATATTAATCGGATTTGACCCTGCCTAGCATTTTCATTTGTTCATGATCATCCAAGATTGATTAAGTGCTGTCAGCTGTTCTAAGTAAACTTCCTATTGGGTCCTCCTAAAACATGTTCACAGTACTGTGTTTCAGGAGGGTTTCCCTGTAAGTCAGGAATGAGGAAGTTTTTCAGAGAATGCTATGTTACAGTACAGCAACATCTGGAAAGTGACAGGTGTCTCACTTCTATTCCAAGTAGCCTCTGACCCGGCGTAAATCTCGGCTGGCCCCCTGGTTTTCTGAGGGGCTGAGGGAGATGAAACGCCGGAGAAGACGCCTAGAGAGTGTTTGGAGGTCCAGCCGTTCCGAAGCTGACCGAACACTAGTTAGGTCTTATTCTAGGACCTACCTAGTGGCAATGAGGGAGGCGAAGCGTTCTTACGCTTCCACCCTCATTGCGTCGGCAGATAACCGCCTGGCAGCCCTGTTTCGGGTGACCTGCTCTCTCCTGCATCAGGAGGTGCGGGATGACCCATTGCAGGGACATGCTGAGGAGTTTAGTGGTTATCTATACGATAAAATCGTTCAGCTCCGGGATGGCTTGGACCGAAATTGGGATGATCCGGATGAGAGGGCGGAGTCGCGTCTTGTGGAGATTGTTTGGGATGAGTTTGACCCTGTGGTTCCCGAAGACGTAGACAGGTTGTTGGGGAGGCTGCATGCCACGACATGTTTACTGGACCCGTGCCCTTCCTGGCTGGTGCTGGCCTCTCAGGAAGTGACACGAGGCTGGCTCCAAGGAATTATTAACACTTCTTTGTTGGAGGGGGTTTTCCCTGCCGCCTTGAAGGAGGCGGTGGTGAGACCCCTCCTCAAGAAGCCTTCCCTGGACCCAGCTGTTTTAGGTAATTACCGTCCGGTCTCCAACCTTCGCTTTATTGCGAAGGTTGTAGAGAGTGCTGTGGCACGACAGCTACCCCAATACCTGGATGAAGCCGTCTATCTAGACCCGTTCCAGTCCGGCTTCCGACCCAGATATAGCACGGAGACAGCTTTGGTCGCGTTGGTGGATGATCTCTGGAGGGCCAGAGCCAGGGGTTATTCCTCTGCTCTGGTCCTGTTAGATCTCTCGGCGGCTTTTGATACCATCGACCATGGTATCCTGCTGTGCCGGTTGGGGGGGTTGGTAGTGGGAGGCACCGTTTATCGGTGGTTCTCCTCCTACCTCTCTAACCGGTCACAGACAGTGTTGACAGGGGGGCAGAGGTCGACCGCGAGGCACCTTACTTGTGGAGTGCCACAGGGGTCGATTCTCTCGCCCCTCCTGTTCAACATCTATATGAAGCCGTTCGGTGAGATCATCAGTGGCTTCGGGGTGAGATATCAGCTGTACGCTGACGACACTCAGCTGTACTTTTCCACCCCGGGCCACCCCAACGAAGCTGTCGAAGTGCTGTCCCGGTGTTTGGAGGCCGTATGGGTCTGGATGGGGAGGAACAGGCTCAAGCTCAATCCCTCCAAGATGGAGTGGCTGTGGATGCTGGCACCCCGATACAGTCAGCTGCAGCTGCAGCTGACTGTTGGGGGCGAGTTATTGGCCCCAAGGGAAAGGGTGCGCAACTTGGGTGTTCTCCTGGATGCACGGCTGTCGTTTGAAGATCATTTGACGGCCGTCTCCAGGAGAGCCTTTCACCAGGTCCGCCTGGTTTGCCAGTTGCGCCCCTTCCTTGATCGGGATGCCTTATGCATCTATGAACTCATGCTCTCGTTACCTCTCGCCTGGATTATTGCAATGCTCTCTACATGGGGCTCCCCTTGAGATGCACTCGGAGGCTTCAGTTGGTCCAGAATGCAGCTGCGCGGGTGATAGAGGGAGTTCCACGTAGCTCCCATGTAACACCTCTCCTGCACAGACTGCACTGGCTACCTGTTGCCTTTCGGGTGCATTTCAAGGTTCTGGTTACCACCTTCAAAGCGCTCCATGGCTTGGGGCCTGGGTACTTACGGGACCACCTGCTGTTACCTCATGCCTCCCACCATCCCGTACGCTCTCACAGAGAGGGACTTCTCAGGGTGCCATCCGCCAAACAATGTCGGCTGGCAGCCCCCAGGGGAAGATCCTTCTCTGTGGGGGCTCCTACTCTTTGGAATGAACTTCCCCCTGATTTACGCCAAATACCTGACCTTCGACCTTTCGCCGCAAATTGAAAACATATTTGTTTATTCGCGCGGGGCTAGCTTAAGCTTTTTAAACTGTTTAGTTTTTAAATTTTAAATTCTATTTATGTTTTAAATTGGGGTTTTTAGATTTTATATATTTTAATATCTCGGCCAATTGTGTAATAAGTTTCTTAATTTAGTTTTTAAATTGTATATTGTGTATGTTTTTTAGCCTGGCTGTACACCGCCCTGAGTCCTTCGGGAGAAGGGCGGTCTAGAAATTCAATAAATAATAATAATAATAATAATAAAAAGTAAATTTGTTTAAACTTGTTATCTTAAACTTTACAGACTTCACTTTTGTTAAGATGGAAAACTTCCAGAGTTACCTGCTACAATATATCTTCTGCATGGGAAATAATCACTAGATTTAGCAAATCCTGAATGTACTTATTGTCCCCTCTGAAATATTTCATCATGTGTCCTGCAAGCTGTACCATGAAAAGATTTCCTTGGATTTACTGTACATTCTTAGGCCTGATTTGAACCAAATACATTCCGTGTTGTCTATTAGTCTTGGGAATTTGATTTCAATATTTTAAGCCTGTGTAATTACATAACATTAGGCAACTTGGTCCTTGAGTGTTGAATCACTCTCGTGCAAAACCGTCTGCAATCATCAACGCTTTTAACCAGCTTACTGTGCTGCATTTTGATCTGGAATCTCAGTTATTTAGAAAGTATCCTGTGTTTTCTGGCAGTTGCTAGAGCACCCATGTTGTCTCGTTTGTTGAACATTGTCTGCGAATTAACTGTACCTTTCTAAACTTACAACTATATTTGAGGTAGCACTTCTGCCTCATGGAAATTACTTATCAGAAGCAGAGAGCCTGCATTCTTAAATGATGATGATGATGTCTGTAGAAGAGCTGGTGAAGGAACAAAAAGTTTGGATAACCTTCTAATAAAAACCCAGAATTCCCAGTCAGCCTGATCAATGTTGGCTGAAAAATTTGAGAACTAAACATATCTAGATGGTGTCTGTTAGGAAGAAATGATTTAGACAAAAGGTTGCTCATGAATAATGTTATAAATCAGAGGAGAGGAGGATTTTTTTTTTGGTTTTTTTTTACAAAGGGTTCAAGCAGATGGGTTCCACTCAGTTACTGAGTGGTATAGCTGAAAATATTCATAAAAATCACTTGAACTTCCTGTTCCAGTATTCTATTGGCTGTTGTAGGGGGTCATAGCCGGCTCTGTAGGTTGTCTGAGCTAAGTTTGGTTGAAGCCTGGAGGGTAATGCAATGTCCCCAGGAGATTGTGCAACGTGGTGGGAGCTCTGCTGCTAGATGGTAGAGGGTTAATCCTATTATGTCCTGAGGGGTCATGACTTAATCCCATTATCCTGGAGCTGGAGGTCTTTTGTTTTGTAGATAGGCTAGCCCAATCATTCTCAAAATATCTGTTGTGGGTTATTAAGAAGTCTGTAACAGACTTCTGTAACAGAATCATCAGTGCTTGGAATACTTTACCTGACTGTGGTCTCTTCTCATAATCTTAAAAGCTTTAACCAAAAACTTTCTACTATTGACCTCACCCCATTCCTAAGAGGACCATAAGAGGCGTACATAAGTGCACAAACGTGCCTACCGTTCCTATCATATTGTTTTTCTTTTCTTCTTCATATATATATATATATATATATATATATATATATATATATATATATATATATATATATATATATATATATATATATATATATATATATGCTTATAACTCCTAATATTTACTCAAATATGTGTTTATATACTATATAATCTTTTTGTATGATACCTACATGT
The DNA here is from genome assembly GCF_028640845.1 of Ahaetulla prasina. Taxonomy (NCBI): domain Eukaryota; kingdom Metazoa; phylum Chordata; class Lepidosauria; order Squamata; family Colubridae; genus Ahaetulla; species Ahaetulla prasina. The sequence goes on from NC_080540.1 coordinate 106,397,775, forward strand.
ATTGTTGTGACGAAATAAATAAATAAATAAAATAAAGACTTGAGGGCTGCTTTATGTCTCCAAGAGCATGTTTCTCTGTATCTCCTTTAGGGAAATATAATATTCTGCCTTTTTATTATTTCCTAAAACATTTCATTATTCTGGGAGCGGGTGGCCTTCCACAATTGAAAAAAGAAGAGCCCTCTGTCTCTCCGTCCCCCACCTTTTTTATTTTATTTATTTATATATTTATTTTATTTGTCACAACAGTATATATAATCATAAGCATGAAATAACTATACGATATATAAACATAAATATAATCATAAGTATGTAATAACTATATGAAATTGGATTTTATTTAGAGGCACTGAGATTTCTTCTTCTGTCCTAAAGAGAACCCAGTTGATTGACAGAATCACGTTCTGACTAGAGTGACATCATCCCAGGCTAGAGTTCAGGAAACTGATGTTCTCTCTTTTAGTACAAATCATTAACAAATCACCCCAAAAGGATGTGGCGAGTTTTGAAATATCTGTGCAAATGGCTCCTGCGTTTTGTTCAGCCCTGTTATTAAATGCGGTTACCAAAAAAAGCCTAGGGATGCCTATGGTGCATTCGGGCTCCTAAGTGTGGGTGTTACTATACTCCACCCAGGAAATCCAAGTCGAGACTTGTCTTCTGTTTATATTTTAGAATTTGGATTCTCAGCCCGGCTGGTGGGGTGACAGCAGGCTGCTTTCAGCGAGTTGCGTGAGAGGCTGCGCTTGGCATTGTAAAATCCAACCTGTAACATCTCGTCCTGTGATTTTCAAAAGATGAAATTGGTCAAGCTTGGCAGGTCGTAAATGAGTTCCTTATGAGCATGCTGTAATATTCTCATGCAGCCGTGGCAAAAGCTGCACAAAAGCAGTAAACCTGTTGACCAGTTTTTTATATGGTTTATGGAAAAACAATAGGAATGATTATTAAGTTGAAATGAGCTTTTTTAAAAATTAAACATTGTGATCTCCTTCCTATCTATATAACTGTATAATTTTCTAGGCATAACCTAGTTCAGACCCAAGGCAAGGCATTTGAGTGTTTACATCAAACTCAAGTATATGAATCTGCTTTAATGGTTTATCATAATGTATAGAACCATTAAGCTGGTAGAATTACAGCTGTACCTGTAGAAAAAGCTGCTTTTACTTGGCTATAGGGAAACTCTTCTTTTCTTAATACTGCCATTAATGGTACGGGCCTTAGTATACGAAGTAGAATTGCGCCACCAGGAGGTGGCATCTCTGTAGGTATTAAATAATTTATGATCACAAGAGTGCAGGAAGAAAATGATGATGCTTGGGGTGAATCTGAGAACCAGCTGCTCTTGGACCCCCAAGAAATGAAGCGAGTCGGAAGAAGCAGAAATCTTTAGAATCCAGGCAAAAGAATCTAATGGATCAACAGCAGAATGAAGTGCTCTTTACCAAATATTAAGTTCCATGAATATTTTATGCCACATAATAATTTTTGTTGTCGTTAATCGTGAAGTCATGGCCGACCCATTGTGACCCCATGGACAATGTTCCTCCAGGCCTTCCTGTTCTCTACCATCCCCCGGAGTCATTTAAGATCATGCAGACTGCTTCAGTGACTCCATCCAACCACCTCATTCTCTGTCGTCCCGTTCTTCTTTTGCCCTCAATCATTCCCAACATTAGGCTCTTCTCCAATGAGTCCTTCCTTCTCATTTATTTTATTTTTTATTTTATTTTTTGAATATACATCAATATCAATACATGAACAGTGAGGCATCTGCGTATCATTCATTTGAATACAAGTAGTAATGATAGTATTAATATTATTTGTTATTTAACTCATACTTATGTAATTGTAATAATGTTCTTATACATATTTGTATTAAAATATAAGCCCTCATTATTTAATTGTTCAACATTTTAGTCCCCCATTCTAATAATAATAATAACAGCATCGTTAGAATGTACATAGAGTTCTTCCTTCTCATTAGGTGGCCAAAGTATTTGAGTTTCATCTTCAGGATCTGGCCTTCTAAAGATACTTATATCTTTAGAAGGCCATAATATACATAATAATTAGGGATAGGTAATTAATTCTTCACGTTAACAAGTGTGAAATGTAAGAGTGTTCGTTTTGTCTGGCATTAATCTACACATTTGCTTTACTTTTTATTTTAAAAAAATCAATATATCCTAAAATGTTTGCAAAATGTGCGTCTGTTTCTGCGTGTGTGTGTGTGTGTGTGTGTGTGTGTGTGTGTGTGTGTGAGGGGGGATGTTTGCAGAGTGTTTCAAATGTGCAAGAAAAAAATAAAGATATAGTTCCCTGATTTTTTACCTTAGTCTAAATGCTGTGATTTGGGATAGTTCATATCAAATTATTACATTTTAGAGATAATGCCTTGTCATAACATCCTAGGTGAGAGTCTATTGAACAAGAAATAATATCACATATAAAGCAGTAATAATCTTACCTCTTCATCAGTCTGCTATTACATACAATATTAGTCATTTTTTTCACTCTATAGTAATACAAAGAAAAAGTGAAATATATCTGAATACAAACTGTTGGAGGGCAAGATTTGGCCCTAAAATTGCCATACTTATGCATGAGTTTAGATTATGATATGATATTGTAAATTAGAATTGAACAGGATTCTTTCCCCTGTTTTAGTAAAATGCATAATTTCAGCAAACTAAATTTAGTGTGGTAGCATGGAGGAAGCAGGAGTACCTTTTATCCTAGTTAGTGGGAGTGGGGGAAATAAATTAATAGAACAACACAGAAAATCTACCTCATTCCAGGCATACCTTAACGATTGCCTGGAATTGAATTCTGTTAAAGACAACTTATTTAGAAATCAAAGGCAATAGGCCATGCTTGACAGAGGACATCTTTTTGGAGGCTGCAAACATTAGTTCAATGGTCTAAGACAGGTGCTGTGCATCTCTGTTCCTATAGAACAGCTCATCTCGGGGAGGTCTTTAGCTGAGCTGAGGAAGCTTTGGCTCAGCTTCTGCTTCAGAAGAAATGCTGCCCAATTAATTTTGCTGTGTGGCCTTTGGAGTGGCAGGATGGGCGGTTTCTCATGGGCAGGAACTCCCATCTTGTCCTAGCTCCTGGGATTTCCCCTCTTCTCCTGAAGACCAGTTATCCTTGTGTTTTGCTAACATCCTACCCACCAGTGACAGAAGCATTGCAGAGCAGGGCAAGTACAGTGCTGAGTGTCTGGGAGCAAATGAAGTGCGTGGCTATATTGAAGAACTTCAAATTGGTTGCTGAAGTGGGGAGTGAACCATTCCAGGAAGGGGTGGTGGTGAAGTAAACTGTTTTGGAAGTCAGGCTGAATGGCAGAGAGGGAGAGGGAATAAAATGAGCTGAGGAATAGCCCCACCTATAGTTCCCCTGTTTTATTTCGTGGCCTTTTTGTCATAGTTTTGCTAAGAGTAACTATTCTATGTAAAATGCTTAGAGACCTAAGCATTTGTATTTAGATACAAATAGCCTTGTATCTTCCCCCACACGGAAAAAAACGCTGAAAAAGTATAAGTGTGATGGATTCTCTGAAGAGAAGATAATTTTGGGTTGTTTATTTCATACCCATAATCCACATATGAGAATGAGAGAGAAAGAGTTTTTATATGTTGGGTGCTGTTGCAAGACCAAGTAATTATTACATAGCTAGCAGCTTATATAACACATAAACACTAAGGGCAAACAATGCTGCAATAGTAATAGCAGTAGTGATGATGATGATTTTTTTTGAGGTACATTATATCTCAATTTAAATCCAAAGATAAATCATGCTTAGGGTGACCAACAATAAAAAGGAATATAAAGAATAAATTAATTAAAAACACAATGAAAACAAAATTGATTTAATAATGCTAACCTAATATTTAAACAACTAAAAATGCAAGCACTGGAATGAGCCATAAGCCTTGAGGCCTTTTTTGCAACAGAGTGGAAACCAGTCAGAATACCAGGGAGTGTTTTTCCAGAGTTTGGAAGTGACTTCACACGGGATGTTCCCACTGGCCTGAAAAGAATGAAAACTATAGATATCATTCTTAATAGCTTCTAATCTTCCTGGTACGGTTCTAATTTTAGTATATGTGCTGCTGAAGGAAGTAGGAGACCCCTAATATCTGAGAAGGCTTCTATTAAGGCTTTCCTCAAATATTTACCAATCCTGTTTGGCTGTTTGGAACTTGACATGTTAAAGCCAACAGCTTAAGCAAAACCCAAAGGTAATTGGCAACCAGAAGGGATCTTGCAGCAGAGATGTAATCTTACTCTTAATCCTCTAATGTCAACATAATTAACTCATTAGTTTAGCCTTCCTAGTGCAGAAAAGGCTTTAGGATGCTGCTCCTATGATCTCTACAGCTAGAGGCCAAGGATAAGGCATTAATTTAGCCCATGATGAGGCAATCCTGTATTTGCCAATGGAATGGGAATAGGAAAGGTATTATATATACTGTTTCTTTATTCTGAATTTATGTTCTACCAGCACTTGCACTTAGCCCTTACAAATCCCTGCCATTCTTTTAATATTTGGCCTGATGGATAAAAATCAAATATTTGAGAATATATATATATATATATATATATATATATATATATATATATATATATATATATATATATATATATATATATATATATATATATATATATATATATATTTTCCCAGAGAATATTGCTCCCAGAAGCACGAAGCTGAAGCCTGAAAATGGCGAATGAGGCTTCAATTTGAGAAAACCCGAATAACCAAAGATCTACATATATATATATATATATATATATATATATATATATATATATATATATATATATAAAATAGGTCTTTGGTTGTTGGGTTTCTGTGCTCTGATTGGATGGGGGTTTCTGTGCTCTGATTGGATGGGGGTTTCTGTGCTCTGATTGGATGGGGGTTTCTGTGCTCTGATTGGATGGGGGTTTCTGTGCTCTGATTGGATGGGGGTTTCTGTGCTCTGATTGGATGGGGGTTTCTGTGCTCTGATTGGCTGGGGTGTGTCCTGTGTTGGTGGGGGCTTGGTTGTGCTCAATCTAGTCTGTGCTGCAGGGGATTTGAGCTGGTGAGCTGCATAGCTGTTGTTTATATATATATATATATATATATATATATATATATATATATATATATATATATATATATATATGTAGATGTATGTATATATATATAAAATTGTATTTATGTCATTTACATACATTAATACATAGCAAACTTTTCTCTTTCAGGGTAAGTAATGATATGCAAAGAGTGAAAAACGAGTAAAAGATAATAAGACAAAGAAGTTAAAGTGTGTAATAAGAAAAAAAGAAAGAATTATACCTAGTTCTGGCAAACCATTTACTGTCTATCCTTGCAAACCATCATCCACATATGTGTGGCATAACCAGATACAATCATCAACATATGTGTGGTATAACCAGATTTAAAATAAAAGTGGAACTTAGTGATATTATCTTATCTTAAAAGCAAAGAGACAGCTTTCTTCTGCCATGATAAAATATATTTTCAATGTAAAAAACAGATTAGGAGGAAAAGGAGTGCCATGTGGAAATCTTTGCTAATCATCAATCAGAAAAATGCTTAAATAATGAATTTACAGGGAGACATTTCTGTTGTTGATACCTATGCTGAAAATCAGTGCACTGTTAGGGTTAGAATGTTAATCAGCCTTCCGCATGCGGATGCCTTCTGGATGTCCTTGAATTATAGTTTTCATAATTCTCTGGCAACTTATCCAATGTGGAGAAGGTTGAGCTAGGTAACACCAACTTATATCTTGCCTGGAACATCTACTGAGACTCTAGCTGATTACTTGTCTCCAACAATAGTTGAGTAAGTTCTGAAATGAATATGCATGACTGTACTGATCAGATAACATAGGCAATCACTTTCCATTTCATAGAGAAATACCATTTTGCGTAATGATTACCATTCCTGACTGCTGAGAGTCCTGGATAAATAAAATTTTATTGAGAATTATTCTGAGACTCCACCCCCCCCTTAATGAGAACTCAATATGCAAATGTTTTAAACAAGCAGATAAAACAAGTCCAATCTAATGCAGCTCTACATTGAAGAAATTTCTATTTGGTTCATATAACTGCACAGACCAGCTTCCCAAGTCCAATACATGCCACTCACAGAATGTGACTGGTCTGGGTGATGGAATCCTAGATGTGGAGCAGACCTGAAGGGGTTCTGGTTTAATCCCCTCCTTAATACAGACTTTACCATTCAGGAAGCACAACTACATTATTCTAGGACTGTGTTCTGTTTAACTGCTGCAGGTGGACTCAGTCCATCACCTTCCTAAGCAGCTTATTTTGTTGCCAAACAACATTGCTTGTGAAGATATTTGGCCTTTTGGTGACCTTGTGTGTAGAATAGAATAGAATAGAATTTTTAATTGGCCAAGTGTGATTGGACACACAAGGAATTTGTCTTGGTGCATATGCTCTCGGTGTACATAAAAGAAAAGATACTTTCATCAAGAAACATAAAATACAACACTTATTGATAGTCATAGGGTACAAATAAGCAATCAGGAAACAATATCAATATAAATCATAAGGATACAAGCAACAAGTTACAGCCATACAGTCATAAGTGGAAGGAGATGGGTGATGGGAACAATGAGAAGATTAATAGTAGTGCAGACTTAGTAAATAGTTTGACAGTGTTGAGGGAATTATTTGTTTAGCAGAGTATTTATTTATTTATTTATTTTTTCACATTTGTATACCGCCCTATCTCCCTAGGGACTCAGGGCGGTTCACAGGCAAATAAAAAAGGTACATATAAATACAGAATAAAATATCCATTAAAAAACTTATTTGATATAGCCAAATAATTAAAAAACAGTATATATAATAAAACCCATTAAAATCTAAATTTAAAATCTAGTCCAGTCCTGTGTGAGTGATGGCGTTCGGGGAAAAAACTGTTCTTGTGTCCAGTTGTTCTGGTGTGCAGTGCTCTATAGCGTCGTTTTGAGGGAAGGAGTTGAAACAGTTTATGTCCAGGATGTGAGGGGTCTGTAAATATTTTCACGGCCTTCTTTTTGACTTGTGAGGACTTTGTATTGTGAGGACAGTATACAGGTCCTCAATGGAAGGCAGGTTGGTAGCAAGTGTAATGGTTTGAATTGTTATTTTAAACTTTGTACACTGCCCAAGGTCACTGCAGTGAGATGGGCAGCCATAAAATTGTAGGTATGCATATAAGTATCACTAAATGAAGTTAGCTTAGTTTGGTAGGCCAATTCTTTTGGAAGCATAAATTCTGCATAGGAAATCTCCTTTTGTTCTCTCCATAGTCTTTGAAATTCCATTTCCAGTGTCCTCATAGGAAATTAGTTCTTTTGATTCTATTGTGAAAATGTAAAGTTTTGATTAATTGCGGTTTCCACTTCCTAACTGTCCTTAAAGTGGCCTTGTATGAGATATAGACATCCCTCTTGACAGCTACTGAACAAATTGTGAAAAGAAATTTACATGTGCACATTACATACTCATGCATCTATATATTAGCAAAACTCTTATGTTTCTAACTTTTAACTGGGAGAAATGGTATATCGTAAGGCAAAACCTTCTGAACCAAAGGTAACTTAGATGAGCTAGCTTACGGAATACATACAAAATCCAGGACCTATGGCTTCCATGGAATTGAAATTTGGCAAATGTTATAAAACATTTTATGACATAATACAAACTATCATAAAACATTTCCTATGGTGGACTGCTGATGTTTGTGCTATACAGTTCAAGAGGGGCCATTTTCAAGGCAGATACATCTCTGAATATCTCCCTGAAATTTAAAGAAACATTAATGTACATTAGAGTCTCTGCCATGGTAGAAGTCATTGAGGGTTTCCTGGTAAGAAAACATATCTGAAATAAGGAGCCAGTGGTCATGTAAGGAGCCACTTCAGTACTTACTCTTAAATGCATTTGTTGCAAAGATACTATTCAAGGTTTATCAGATCTGCAAATGGTTGCTCATAACCTGCTCAAACTGGAGATTATTCTGATTTGAGAGATCCCATATTCTGTAGATTAAATAACAGTAATCTTGAATGTGGGTGTCATCCAGTGGTAGGTTATTCCCGGTTCTGTCCAGTTCTTTAGAACCAATAGTAAAAGCAGTGGGAGCGCCCCCCCCCACCTGCTCGGACGTCATAATTGATGATCTGCGCATACGCAGAAGTGTGCACACAAGCGCAAAGTGAACAGCACACGTGCTCCCGTTGCAAACTGGTAGTAAATGTAAGTAGAACCCACCTCTGGTGTCATCAGTAATGTAAGAAAAACTGGGAGATGGGAAAAGTTCCTGAAAATGTCTTCTATAGTGATACATTTTTGTAGATAGAAGAATACCTCTAATTTCTGAAGTTTTGTTTGTTCACACTGGGGTCCTGCATGGGGATAGACTGACTTAAGGGATCAGATATTTATAACAACTACTAATTGTTTAAGGATAGTGCTAGCAGACATTTTAAAGACTGCATAGTTTTCCTGCAATCTTGATTCTAGAGAAAGTAACCTTAACCACAAGGAAGAGAAAATAAGAAAGCAGAATATATAGCACATTAGATCACTGTAAAGAAAACTGAGTGTTCTTGGTAGCAAAATAATTATTCAGCTCCAAAGAATTCAGTTTAATTACCTCCTCTGATGTTAGAGGAAGTAGATCTGTAAATTACAAAACTCAACTTGACAAAATCATTGGCTCCAAAGAGCAAGCCAGCTAGATGAGCAGAGGACAAAAGTGTTTATTTGCATTTTATAGAATAATGAAATAGTTGCTTCATTTGCTTAATGTTTTTTTCCTAAGTCACCATCGGAATGCCCTCTTTTATTCCCAAGTCACTATAATCCACTGAAAGAGTCATTTATCCAGATGTCTGGTCTATTATCATCACACTAGGTTTTTGAAGCAACATTTAGATTTAGGGCTAAAATGCTTTCTCTACATGAGGCTGATAAATCCTTCAAATTTCAAAGATAGCTATTCAAGCTGTGAAAGCTCCAGCTACAATAGTGAGTTCAGGAGGTGGGCATGAATAATATGCTCCAAGTAGCTTTAAATATATTTTTTTAAAGACAGTACATGTGACTGCTGAGGACAGGAACAGGTTTAATTAACTTTGTAGTATTTGGTGCTCTCTAAGCTTGTTTTTTTGCTTGCAGATGTTGCACATCATCAGTGCTAGAGAGTGTAAGGTTTGCTCTTTGTATATGGTAGCTTGTCCTGCCAGTTGGTGGAGTTTTTCTCCTTGGTAGTTCTTGATTGTTTTTCTGGTGTTAATTCCTCCTTATCTGGGTATTGGTTGCCAGAGAGTTGCCAGAGCAAATGGTCTGTTTCTTTCGTTCTTAGCTTTTTGTAATTATCTCTTTGAATGATGTGTTTAATAGATTGTGCTGTAATGGATTGAATGGTCAGGCATTTTCTGATAAGGTTGTATAGGTATCCATTTTGTGTGGAAGTTGTTGTGTGTTGAAGTTTGTTTCCTTTTTCTTTGTTCTGGGTTGCTGGAATGCGTTTGTACTAGACAAGTACAACCAGCACAAGCTACATCAAAACATTTCAGAAACAACCAACAGATTATTATAACTACATGGTATCGCTGTAGCACACATACTAACTAAAGCCCTCCAAAATACCTTAAGTAAACCTAAAGAGCCCAAAATAAAAATAAAAAAACCATGTCATTTACAAACATTCAGTGTAAGGACTCTTATAGCCATTATGTAGGACAGAGAGGCAGAAGTCTAGCAGAACGCATCCATGAACGATCAACAGCAATCAGAATACAAGATGAACGTTCCTGAATCTTACAACCCATAGACATACTCAACCATCCTTTCCAATTGGAGAACAGTAAGCATCCTAGAACAGGCTAAATAAAAAAAAAAAAAGCGAGGGAATTTCTAGAAATGGGCCATTCAGACAAATCAGCCCTCAGTGGAGATAGAGATAAACCATATTTAAACACCATTCAAAAGAGACAGTACAAAAGCTATGAAGGAAACAAGCGGTGTGGCTCAGGCTGTAAGAAGCCTGTTATTAAAACACAGCTGCCTCCAATTACTGCAGGTTCTAGTCCCACCAGGCCCAAGGTTGACTCAGCCTTCCATCCTTTATAAGGTAGGTAAAATGAGGACCCAGATTGTTGGGGGGGCAATAAGTTGACTTTGTAAATATACAAATAGAATGAGACTATTGCTTTACACACTGTAAGCCGCCCTGAGTCTTCAGAGAAGGGCGGGATATAAATGTAAACAAAAAACAAACAAACAAACAAATAAAAAAGGTCAGCGCCCTTTTCTCCAGCAGCCGACACCCAGGATGAGGAGGGATTAACACTGGACCAACAGTCAAGCAGAACATATCCCATTCAAAGACCTTCCAAGGAGAAAATTACTCCCCACCAACACTGACGGAGCAAGCTAAAGTATTTAAACAGGGAGCAAACCCCACACTCACTCGAATTGGTAATGTTGCCAATCCCAGTCAAGTAATGCAACATCTACAAGCCAACATCCAAGCTCAGAGAGCATCAAGGACTCCACAGTTGAACCCCAAAGTACATATATTATTTCTTTTGGATATTTAATTCACTTGCAGTGCATTGTTAGGCATGTTAATCAGAAGCAAAACTCACTGCATTAAAAAGTGCTCGTTGATAAGTAACAAGGCTGCTGCCTTATAATAATTTCATTATGCAAAAGTCTGCATACGACATCTAAGTACATTCTCATAAAGAAATGAACTATTAACATTTGATAGCATTTGGAAAGAAATTAGCCGTTTGAACTGGAATAAATGGCCTTCACTTGCAAATCTGAGTCTTCGGAGAAGGGTGGTATAAAAATATGAATGAATGAATGAATGAATGAATGAATGAATGAATGAATAAATAAATAAATAAATAAATAAATAAATAAATAAATAAATAAATAAATAAATAAATAAATACAATGGATAAGTTGGATTTCTGGGATTCACACTATTCAAGTTTTCTGAAAATCAAATAACACATTCTGTAAAATGAGGTTGAGCCATTTATTCTTTGTTCATTCATCAGGAAATTCTATGGCTAGATTCACTCATCTCACAGCCTATAAACCATAATCCAGTAAAGCAGCCATGACTGTTTCCAGGGTCAACAGATAATGCAGAGGCTTCCCTGAAGCAGCCATGTGGAAAACAATGGTCCTGAAAAACACCATGGCTAGTTTAATGAGTCAGAAAAATAACACGGCTAGTTTAGAGGCTGCATTTTCATTCTTGGGTCTTCCAGCCCACCTCTTTTAAATCAAATCTGAAGCAATGTATTGTCTTAGTTAGCATTTGTTTTTGTTTTCTTTATCATGGAAGTCTTGTAGATTTCTTGAGACAGTCTGTCCGTCCCTGTTCAGCATCCATCTGAATCAGAGGTGGGATTCACTTACCTTTGCTACCAGTTCGCAAATGTGAGCGCATTCACAGAGCGTCAAAAATGGGACGTGATGACATCCGGGAAGGTGGGTGGAGCCTCCCGCCCCTGCCGCTACCAGTTTTCCCAAACCAGATGGAACTGGCTGAATACCACTACTGATCTGAATAAATAACTGCTCTTTACCCCAGTGTTTTCTCCTCAAAATAGGCAGTTCTTGTTTACTTAATGCCACTTTGATAGGGTTACAGTGAACCTGAATTTTCTCAAAATGCCTGCATAGAAAGGTTCATTTGGCTGCATGCAATTATATATATAACAACAGAGTTGGAAGGGACCTTGGAGGCCTTCTAGTCCTTAGCTCCTTAGTTCACTAATTAGCTCCTTAGTTCCTCAGGCACTTTTTTTTATGGTTAGACTAGATACATACTCCATATCATTCCATTAACAACTCAAATCTGGTATCCGATCATTTAGATCACAATGTCTCCTTTTCACAGATATTTTCACATTACTTTCCTGCCCAAGGACTCATCATGGGGAGATGAAGTGATTTCCAGAGTGATAGAAATAGAGTTAACACAATATGCTGCAATTCAAGCACTGACCTTGGACAGACAGCCACCCATTTCAATTCACTGAATGCCAGCAGTGGTTAACTTTCATAAATGAAGCTCACCAAGGACTTCATCTTCCTGTTTTTACCTGTTGTTATAAATACTGGGTTGCTTTTCATGTTGCCAGAGAAGGGCTTGGAGATCCTCTTAAGCAATCTGCCACTGCAAACAGTCTCAGGGAAGTCTACAGAAAGCTGGCATAGATAAAAGTCAGATACTTATAAATCTTGAAGAGCTAATTCTGATGTCCCTAAAGACCCGCAAATCACTCATACTTGTGGATTAAAGAACATGAATCTTTGTAACAAAGAAAAAAAAATCAGCGGGCAACCAAAACAATGAAATATGCTGGCTGATAATGGCATGCTGAAATATCAGAATAAATTGGCTAGTAGCATGAAAAGTGTCAGATAGGTACTATGGTCAGGGACTGAGGTAAAGAAAAGGAACTTCAACGCAGTTCAACTTCAACACAGTTCAACTTCAACCTCTTCCTCATGTCCTGACCTGTGAGAGGTCTTTGACTAATTTTATAGCATTAGTATTTAGTATTTAGTATTTATTGAATTTTTATACCGCCCTTCTCCCAAAGGACTCAGGGCGGTTCACAGCCAAGATAAAAACAATGATAATATACAGACAAAACAATAATTAAAAAACTTATTAGATTTATGGCCAAATTAAAACATTTAAAACCTTAAAAACCCCATAAAATTTGTATCAAATATTAAAATATTAAAAATATTAAAAACTATTTAAAATTCCTATGCCAGTCCTGCGCGAATAAACAGATACGTCTTCAGCTTGCAGCGGAAGGTCCGAAGGTCAGGCAGTTGACGAAGTCCAGGGGGAAGTTCATTCCAGAGGGTGGGAGCCCCCACAGAGAAGGCCCTTCCCCTGGGGGCCGCCAGTCGACATTGCTTGGCGGAGGGCACCCTGAGAAGTCCCTCTCTGTGCGAGTGTGTGGGTTGGTGGGAGGCATTCGGTAGCAGCAGGCGGTCCCGTAAGTACCCTGGCCCTAAGCCATGGAGCGCTGTAAAGGTAGTAACCAAAACCTTAAAGTGCACCCGAAAGACCACAGGTAGCCAGTGCAGCCTGTGCAGGAGTGGTGTTACATGAGAGCCATGTGCGGCTCCCTCTATCACCCACGCAGCTGCATTCTGAACCAACTGGAGCCTCCGGGTGCTCTTCAAGGGGAGCCCCATGTAGAGAGCATTACAGTAATCCAAGCGAGAGGTAACAAGAGCATTGACCTCTTCCTCATTTGCTCACAACAAGGACGTGCCCTAGTAATTTTAATATTAAAATTTATTATTTCTTAAATGTTTTAATATTAAGTACAATGTATTTAATATTAAATACGTTTAAGAAATAATAAATTGCTTTCCCCCCCCTTCCATGTCTTCATTATATTGCCTTCAACTCATTCCCAGCCCCTTCCTGGGGCAGCTTAAGAGTTTTCCCCTCTCTTTATGTGTGTGTGTGTGAGAGAGAGAGAGAGAGAGAAAGAGAGGTGGGGGGAAAGGGAGAGAGACGGACAGAGAGAAACAGAGAGATGGGTGGGGATGTTTTAAAGTTGTTTCTTTCTCTTTTCCTAACTTAATTTTTGCTTTGGATGGTGTTTGGCATCTTTCCCTGACCATTTGGCTGCTGATGGGATTAGCGGTTGGGATCTGCCAAACTCTTATAGGCCCCAGGGGCTGATGGAGGCATGCTTCTTCCCCTCTAGTCATAGGGCAGAGCCCTTCAAGGCCATTTTGGCTTGGGATGCTGGCGAGGCTAGAGCCCTGGCTTCTGCAGAGTCATACATCCATATAATGCCCAACAGGCATTTTTGGTTCTGCTTGTCAGACTTATACAGACTCTTTATAAACATAGGGTTTAGTGATTTTTTTCCATTAGAACTATTTTTAAACCAGGTTCTGTACAGAAGTCTCTTTCAATTAAGAAAGAGGGACTTGTTCTGCTAGCTGTGTTTTGCTGGTTCTGTCACCATTGGATATGTTATGGTTTTCTCCTACTTGTGCCAAGAAGGGATTTCATATGGCTGTATCTTTTTATGGTTTTTCAAAGTATTTACCAACATTAAAATGCTTTAATGTTTACCAATATTAAAATACATGTTCATAATTATATCTTTGCACACACCATTGAAATGTAGTCTATCCACTTGTTAATAGTTGAAAAATTAGCTACCGTACATATCTTGGCAGGCCTATAGATAAAGGGTTTCTATTATAACATGGGTGGTTTTAAATGGTGGGCATTGTTACAGTACAAGTTCACATGGCTCTTTAGTCATGATAACCTTAATATACAGGGATGTGATATCAGAACATAAACATTATGTTGAAAATATGCTTCATACACCCCTTATGTACTTGTTAGCATCAGATAAATATATCATCTAAAAGAAATCCGGGAATCTGATCACAAGGAAGTAACATTTCCCAGAAATATTCTAAACAACTAGTTAACTCTTAGGAATGACCCAGCTCTTTCAAATTCCATAAACAATTGCCTTACATCTGGAGAAGTATTTCCATCACATGCAGCCAAGTAGCTATAAAGTTTCTCGTTAATTCTTTTTAATATACAGTACAAGATTTGGATGTTGTTTATTATCACTATTAGAAATGTGATTTCCAGGCCAGCTAGTAAACTCAGTAATCAATTTTGTAATCTTTGATCTCTCGCTTGGTTTACCTTCATCCACCTTACTCTCTGTGTCATGTTCAAAAAAAAAAAAAAGGGGGTAAGCCATTGCTTGGTCTGAAAAATTCCACAAAATCTCATGGATGCATATAGAATAGAATTTTATTGGCCAAGTGTGATTGGACACACAAGGAATTTGTCTTGGTGCATATGCTCTCAGTGTACATAAAAGAAAAGATACGTTCATCAAGGTACAACATTTACAACACAATTGATGATCAATATATCAATATAAATCATAAGGATTGCCAGCAACAAGTTATAGTCATACAGTCATAAGTGGAAAGAGATTGGTGATGGGAACTATGAAACGATTAATAGTAGTGCAGATTCAGTAAATAGTCTGACAGTGTTGAGGGAATTATTTGTTTAGCAGAGTGATGGCCTTCGGGAAAAAACTGTTCTTGTGTCTAGTTGTTCTGGTGTGCAGTGCTCTATAGCGTCGTTTTGAGGGTAGGAGTTGAAACAGTTTATGTCCAGGATGCAAGGGATCTGCAAATATTTTCACGGCCCTCTTCTTGATTCGTGCAGTATACAGGTCCTCAATGGAAGGCAAGTTGGTAGCAATTATTTTTTCTGCAGTTCTAATTATCCTCTGAAGTCTGTGTTTTTCTTGTTGGGTTGCAGAACCGAACCAGACAGTTATAGAGGTGCAAATGACAGACTCAATAATTCCTCTGTAGAATTGGATCAGCAGCTCCTTGGGCAGTTTGAGCTTACTGAGTTGGCGCAGAAAGAACATTCTTTGTTGTCCTTTTTTAATGATGTCATCATCATCATCATCATTAAAAAAAAAACCCAGGCAAATAAATCAATTTGTTTACTCAAAATATATTTTTCCAAAATGCCTCCAGATCATTCTTCTCCAAGTAGATGAAAGGGAATGCAAAATTATGTACGCTGGAGAAAAGTCCTTTTCTCCTGACTGAATACAAAGGTCTAACTTGAGTTATTCTGCAGGGATGCAAATGCAGCATGAGGAAATAGGCAGATCAGTCTTTGAGGAGAGGTTGAGGTGGGAAAAAAACTGAACAGTATAGAAAATGTGATAAATAAATGCATGAATAAATAATGATTCATTATCTTGATGGGCCCCAGAATCCACAAAAGTTGCTGTACAAGAAAAGCCTCTGGCATGAACTTGTATGAAATATGGCAACAATTTGGCATTCCAATCATTAAGGTATTAGGATGGTTTCCAGGAATGAGGGTTTGGCTCCAGATTCTTTGGTCCCTCCCTTAATTTATTATGAATCAGCTCCTACCTTTGCCAAAATTAAGTTAATTGAAAAGGGATTTAGATTGAGCGTTTTGTCCTTTCTTTTTACTGGGCCATTCTCTGTTGATCAAATGAACAATAAAGGTAAAGGTAAAGGTTCCCCTCGCACATACGTGCTAGTCGTTGCTGACTCTAGGGGCCGGTACTCATCTCCGTTTCAAAGCCGAAGAGCCAGCACTGTCTGAAAACGTCTCCGTGGTCATGTGGCCGGCATGACTCAACGCCAAAGGTGCACAAAACACTGTTACATTCCCACCAAAGGTGGTCCCTATTTTTCTACTTGCATTTTTTACGTGCTTTAGAACTGCTAGGTTGGCAGAAGCTGGGACAAGTAACGGGAGCTCACCCCGTTACACGGCAGCACTAGGGATTCAAGCCGCCGAGCTGCTGACCTTTCGATCAACAAGCTCAACGTCCTAGCCCCTAAGCCACCGCGTCCCTTCAAATGAACAATAGGTTACTCATAATCAAATAATCATTAAAAAACCTATGACATCAAATAATATGGAACTCTTATTTGGACAACCTAACACTAAAATCTCTTTCAGTTACAAGAACTTATGGTGTTTCTCACATGATTGGTAATAAACTTGTGGTTTATAGTAATTATGGTGCTAACGCTTTTATCATACAGTATGTAACCAAGTGCAATAAATGATATTCCCCATATTCATTTTGCATTGACAGTTCCCTGAGCCACCCATTTCCCAGATTTAATTTTAAAACAGATGACTAATTTTTACAGTAGTGAGGAGGCACAACGTTCAATATATTGTTAGTTCTGCTCCATGAGTTACAAATTTTTTTTTGTTTACATTTCTCCAAAGACTCAGGGCGGCTTAGAGTGTGTAAGGCAATAGTCTCATTCTATTTGTATATTTACAAAGTCAACTTATTGCCCCCCCAACAATCTGGGTCCTCATTTTACCTACCTTATAAAGGATGGAAGGCTGAGTCAACCTTGGGCCTGGTGGGACTAGAACCTGCAGTAATTGCAGGCAGCTGTGTTTTAATAACAGGCTTCTTACAGCCTGAGCCACACCGCGGCCCTTAAAATGGATTTAAGCATGAGCTCCAGGGGCAGAATTCATTTTGCAAAACTGTGAAAGATGATAGGATTTCAGAAAGCTGTCCTCTTAAAACAATGCACCTTTGGCATCAGTGCAAATAAGATCTGGGATTTTGAGTACCAAGTATGCACATGTGTGCATACATACAGAGAGATAGTAAACACAAGTAAATTTTTATTTCACATCAGAAATAACAGATGAGTGGCAACCTGTATCTCACTCATTATATGCAGTTCTAATATGCACAAAGTACAATCTGTGTGAAGAAACAGCAGCCAGCCAGCTTTGCATATCACCCTCACCTCTTGTTGTATTGTGAATGGGAGGAAAGTGGGAAGTGAGCTAGCATTTTTATCAGTCACAATTTAATTTGATTAAAGGTCAAAGAAAGAGCTTTTTAAAATTCCCTATAGTTTCTTAGGGAAAGTCCACTTATTTTTTAGATTGGTTCTCCCAGGCGTCCCTGACACTGCAACAAAACAATGCAGTTGCATTTTTAACTTAGCTAAAAGAAGAGGATTTATAAGCATACTTTGAAATCTCCATTCATATACAGTATGCGCGTTAGTACTTTAGTTATGAAAGAGCAAAAAAGGAGCAAAAAAAGGAAAGATACAACTAAAGTTGTGAGCATATACACTCTGCACGTAAGCATGTGCTCTTCCTTTCCAGCTCCAAAAATGCCACAGGACTAGGGTAATAATCTGACCTTAATGCATTATCTCACCAGGCTGGGCATTGGGTTACAGATCTGAAATGCCATTGTTTTACCTTTAGAAATAATGTGATGCAATTTTGACCCCAGAATGTATCCAGATATAGAATGTGGATATTCTACATCTATTCCATTTTGCCCATAAACTTTCCCAAATACTGTATTTTTTGGAGTATAAGACGCAGCTTAGTTTTTGGGGAGGAAAATAAGAAAAAAAAATCTGCCTACCAGGTTATTCATCTGGCTAGAGTCCTTAGTCTGGTCAGCTTCAGCACATTAGTTTGCTGGTTTTTATCCCCTGCTTGGGGATAAAAAACAGCTTCTATAGCACAGCTGATCTTTGGAGAGAGAAGCAATGAGAAAAGCAGGCAAAGCACAGAGATCGCTTCACTCACTAGCGCCTTGTTAGGGCTGAAAAAAAGCTTTGAAAAAGCTACATTCAAAGTACAGCGCTCAAATTTTCAGCCTCTTTTAGGAGGGAAAATGTGCATCTTATATTCTGAAAAATACGGTAATACAATTGCACCATGATGCTCCACCAATAGAGTGTCATTATTAAAAAAAAATTAAGAGTACTATTATCACATCATTTTATTATTCATTTGCCTTTATTTGCTATCTCATTCCTGTCACCCAGCTCTGGAACCTTCCAGTCTATTTCATATGTGGATAAAATGTTTAAAATTGGAGTTATCTTCACACAAGTAGTTATGTGAATTAAAAAGATTTAATTATTGTAACTTGCCACTTAGCCTGCTTTGATACATACATCTGTAATTTTATTCCACATTATATAAACTACCTCCCATGACATGTAGAGGATCCAGATTTTCTACATATTTTAATATACTCAACAAGGCCAATTAATAGCACCCTTATTGTCCCCTTCTTTCACAAAAGTATAGAGTTTGGCACTCTTGTATAGCAAAGCAACAATCCTGAATTTATTAGAGCAGGCTATCACTACATTAGCAACAAGACTATTCTTTCCACTAACCAACCTTAAACTTTACAGAGCAAATTTCTAAGGAACAGCTGTTCCACTCTTCCATTTCTTATGTGTATACTCCTGTGAATGTTTGCTGAAGGTTTTGTACAATATAACTTCCTAGCTACAGCCAAGACACTGTCCATAGTCACCCATCTGTTCATGAATATTGCTTAATATAATAGAAGTGTATCACGGAATAAGTTATATAGTTTGGCTTCTGGGTTCTCTGACTGTTGACCTGTCTTCATAAACTGTTGACGTGTCTTCATAATTTTACCGGAGTTTGAAGAATTTATATTCTTTGAGAGACAAATTCCAGGAGGATAGTCATGATTGTTAGAGCAAACCAAACAAATGGAGTAGATCGAGGTTGCTTGAACTAGAACTCCCAACATTCCCCCATTGCAAGCCATATTAGTACCTATTGGAGATTGTAGCTCAACAGTTCTGTAATGACATAAGTCTGTAATGACATTGTAAAATAAACCTTAACCATCAGCAAATGTCATATTAATATAAAATTAATATTTTAATCCTTAGTTGCACATGACTCCTTTCTCTTCTGATAACAATTGTTTAACGAGAAATATGGTAGCTGTTATCTTCTACTACCTTATATTTATTAAACATTTGAGATAAGCTTTAAAATTTATTAGTGTGAGAGAGCTGGGGAAAGGAAATTCCTTCTCCAAATCCAACATGCAGATTGTTTCCTGATTTATAAAACAGCAGCTGTATTTCCCATTCCCTTGGAGCTGTAAATGGTCATGTTTTCTCTGACATGCTAGGACCCCCAATTGGCAAAGTTCTAATGTGCTCTATAATTAGGCGGAGATAAAAGTAGTTAAAAAGAAATTCTTAGATTATGCAAACCTTTTTAGTCCAAATGAAATTAGAATTAATGTAAATTAGTGTAACTGAGGCCAGCAGTACAAATTGAGCAGACAAAGTAGCTTTTGTGGTGAGCTTTAATAAATGTAATAAATATTATATAGCAATAGCATTTAGCCTTATATACCACTCTATAATGCTTTACAGTACTCTCTGTGTGGTTTACAGAGTCAGCATATTGCCCCCTACAATATGGGTCCTCATTTGACTGACTCGGAAGGATGGAAGGCTAGGTCAACCTTGAACTGGTCAGGATTGAACTCCTGGCAACGGGCAAAGTTTGCCTGCAATATTCTAACCATTGGACCACCAGAGATTTCTATATAACTGCCCATATATTTTTTTCTCCAGAAGATATGAAACAGGCTGACATATCTTATTTACAGTAAGTAAGTAATGTAAGAGGAAGTATTCTTTCTGAAAGAATGGGCCAGGAATTTTGGATTTTCCTAAATTCAGAGACAGAGTCAAATTCTTGCAAAAAAGAAGCCAGGTTTCACAACATTTTCTCAGTGGTGCTATCCCATTCTGAGTCGCTGAATTACAGGCCATTGGCCAGGCTTGCAGACCAGTACTATAGTCTTCTTTGGGTGCAATCCAGGAGTTTCACTGACTTTCATAGAAGAGAGTTTGGCACATCTGACTTGCAGCTTAATGGGAAGTCTCATTTTTTTCTCTCATTTCATGCAAGAAGAATAATTTTTCTTAAGTATTTTTACATTTAATTTCATCTTATCCTTAGATATTCTTTCTGCTCATTTAAAGGCAAAGGTAAAGGTTTCCCTCGCATATATGTAGTAGTCATTCTCTACTCTAGCAGGTGGTGCTCATCTCCATTTCAAAGCTGAAGAGCCAGTGCCGTCCGAAGATGTCTCTGTGGTCATGTGGCCGGCATGACTAAACGCCAAAGGCGCACGGAATGCTGTTACCTTCCCACCAAATGCAGTCCCTATTTTTCTACATGCATTTTTACATGCTTTCGAACTGCTAGGTTGTCCCAAATTACACCCAAATTAAAAAGATTTTTTCCCCATCTTTCTCTTCTCAAACAAGCATCAAAATCTTGGGAAAATAATGCAACCTGGAAAATGAATTACAATGTATGATAGAAAGAGACAATCAGAATGTAATGGCGTGACCCCCAGAATGTTTGGTAATATTGCACGTTTTTGGAAAGAAGTGAATAATCACATTGGATAGAAAGAAAACCTACCTAAGATCACTTGTAAGAAGAGAGCCGTATTAGTCTTTGGTAGCAAAGATGCTTTCTGAATTTTAGTATCTAGGAAGAGCAATCGGCGAGGGAGGCAAAGGGCAAGATTGCTGGCCAAGTTGGCTAAGATCACATAACTGAATGTAAAACCTCCTTTGGGGATGGGTGAGCTAATGGCCAAAAATGCCTAGAATTTGGTGTTAAAATGGTGGGATAGAATTGGTTGACAGAAAAGATTCTGGTTCCCAAAGGAGTAGGCAGGTAACATTTTTCTGGTTTTTTTTTTTAAAGTATGAGCAATGAAAAATTGTGAAAAGCTTTGGGCATGAAATGAAAAGGGCTACATGCTATTGTGCATGCATTGATAAAACAGGGGACCCGGAATCAAAGAAGAATACAGAGAGTTTGGAAGTGTGTTTACTGGCAGGGCTTTTTATTGTTTTGAAAAGAATTTGACATCCTCTTCCATTAATGTACCTAATTTCTTGGAACCAAGGGCGGATTGTATAATCTGTAGTTCATGTGAATTACAGGTTTCTCAAGCTCTTTTTTTTTTTTTTTAATGTCTAGGAAATCGATCAAATTATTTCTGAGTCCGAAAAATTGCAGTGAGAAGTCATCAAGGCTACCCCTTGCACTGGATTAGCCCAAGGAATCAGAATCAACATTCAGTGCCGGCATTTAATTTTTATCTTCACCAAAAGTGACTTGGCAAACGATAGCTAGTCTTTGTGCGCGTGTGTGTTTTTTAAATTTTTCCCTTCCTTTCTCTTTTCTTCCATGCATATAATTTCATTAATCTAAAAAATGCCTAACAACACCAGTTTTCTGCTCAGTATGTTGAATGGAAACCTTTCATCAGCTTGTTCTGGTTTGATAGGCATATCAGTTCACGGAGGTGGGTAAGCAATAATTGTTCTTCTTATTTCCTAGTATATAGATTTGTCCATGCCAAGGGGCCAGGATAAATAAAATACATGTGATTTAGATATAAATATTGTAGTTTAAATGCAAGGCTTGACATTGATTTATTTTAGGAATCCTTTTTTCACTGACTTCCTTCAGTCATTAATTTTTCCTTAAGATTTGCTTTTGGTATGAATTGTTCTTATTTTGTTTTTCCTCTGTCTTTTTAAAACCCTTTTTATCTTATGCATTTACAAATATTGTAAATCACTCGGAAGTACTTAAAATAAAAAGAACCCCACCACACTGTATAAATACTTTTAATAATTAATGAAAACACTCCACATGTTTATTCTTTTTCTCCAATCTGATAATTTTTAGAGATAGGGGGCATATCTAAACAATACTTTTGGAAGCTGTATCTCATCCAGAGGTTGTGCATCTCCAGCTCAGATAGTGAATAAAATGCAAAAGTGATGTAGTAATAGGGGAAAAAAATTATCACCAGCTTTGCTTTAAAGCCAAAAGAATGTGACGCCTGGGCAAATGTTTATGTATATTTTGACAATAAATTGAGATTCAATCACTTGAGTACAGGCAATCCCAATTGTGTTTTCATTCTTATTTTAAAAATATGAATTCCCACATGTGTTTTTTTTCCTTCTCTGCTTTTGCATTCTAGATCAACATTTTCAGTGTTCTCTCTTGCACAATTCCAAGTTTAACCAAGTTCACCTCTGACTTAGATCCCATCAGCAGCATAGTGGGAAAAGCTAGAGCTTTTTGCTCCAATATGTATTGCTTTTGACTGCTTTCCATCGAGCTGTGCTTATTATTTGTTACATTTAATGAAACGGTTATGTTCTCGGTGAATTAGCCAGTGCGTTTCAAGTTCTTTGCAATTTTGCTTTAAAATGTTTTACAACCTTCTGGATAATTTGGGGTGTGTGTGTTTGTCATTGAATATGATTATGAGATGAACAAGGGCCGTGACTTTGAGAAAGAAAGAAATACGATAACATGGTAACAAAAGAACAAATGATGAATAGTTTAAGGACTACAGCTGGTGAGGCAGGAATCAATGCTGCTCAATGAAACAGAACCTTTGTGTATTTATAGAACAGGTAGATTACAATCTCCAAGCTGGAAAAAAAAAAGAGAGTCAAAGGTTATTGGCCTGAAAGGGCAGATGTAAGATTTAAAACTTAGGGTTGACAGACTGATATATTACGTGGTTTTATTTCCTGCATCAGGCAGATCTTCTCCTTATAAGTGACTTCTTTCTTCACTTCAATAATGTACCTAAACTAGCATCACTGAAGCATTGAGGTTTCTGCTGCTAGTCAGGTGTGAATGCTTTAACTCAATTCCATAACGTTTTGGCAGCACACAATATTAAAAGCAGTTTGAAATACTATAACAGTGAAGAATGCTAAACAATTTTAAGAAAGATCTTCAAAAGCCAAGTTTTGTGTGACAGTTAGGGTTAGGGTTGAGTAAGAGAAGAAAAACCAGAGAAGGAAAACCCAGATTCTGGTCTATCCTCAATGGCAGAAGCTCATTAGGAGACTTCGAGTCAGTCACTCTCTATCAACTCAACCTAATGTCGCAGGATTTTGTGGGTAGGGAGAGGGAGGGAAATGGGATGGTGATAGGAAGGCCAATATACACACAGCTCCATTCAGTTGTCCAGATTCCACCCCGCAAGGGATTATGGGGTCATTAAAAGATGATGTTGATGATGATGGGGATGGAAATGGGAGGGTGGAGTGCTATAAAAGAAAGGCATGATATAAATCTAATAAGTAATTAACAATTATGATATAACTTTTCTAGAGTTAATATATCACCACAACAAGCTAACTAAAATTGGTTCCTTCTATCCACAGAAATCCCTGGGTGTCCTGGAATGGTTGAAAGTTGAATGGAGAAAGAACTCCTCACCCTTTGCAGAAGCTTGTGAAGAGACGAGTCCAAGTTCAGCCATATTTCTGTCAGGATGGGAGAACTACACATTCCTTCAAAGAAGGACAAAGGAATGAGCAGAATGGAGTAAACCAAGACTCCAGATTGTGAAACATGAGGAATCTGCAGCGAATGAATCATTCTGGGACCCAACTAGGAGAAACCAAATTCATCGTGCGAAAGTACTGCTTGAGATTGGATTGGGAGAACCTTCATAGTGCAATAATGAAAACGTTTCATGGAGCTGAATCATACGAGTTTTCAGAAGCTGGGGAAGAGTTAAAACAATCTTTCACAACCCCACAGGAAATCTCAAGGAACTGAAAGTTTGGGAATATGCTTTCCCGTATTATTCTTAGACTACTAATAAGAAGGACACATAAGATCAGGCTTTTTAGCTAGCGGATTGTTAGGATTGGAACCAGATCTTAGTGCAGCCCATGATAATCACAAGTTTAGGAAAACAAAAAATAGCCCTGGAACTCGTAAACAGGGAAGCACTATTAAAATGGGTTTACAATGCATTCTCAAACTAGTTTCTATTATTGCAAGTCTTTAAAAAGCCAAGTTGTACCGCATAGTTTCAAAAACATTACTCAACTTTTATTAACTTTTTAACTAACTTTTATTCAGCATTTGCGGAATCAGTTTTCAGTGACAAAGACATCTGTCCATTTTCCTTTAAAGAATAACTGAAAAAGGACATGGTTGGAAGACACTCTTCTCTTTTCTATATGTATAAATGTTATCTCTTTCTCATACATTTCTCTCTACTTTTAAAAAACCAAACAATCTCTCTCTCTCTCTCTCTCTCTCTCACACACACACACACACACACACACACACACTCCTTTCCTTTCCTTTCCTTTCCTTTCCTTTCCTTGCCTTGCCTTGCCTTGCCTTGCCTTGCCTTGCCTTGCCTTGCCTTGCCTTGCCTTGCCTCTTTCCCTTTCCCTTCCAAATTGCTTTAAAAAGGGAACAGACTCAATACAAAATGGAGTAAAACAGTGGATCACCAGAGAAAGTAGTGAGAAGTACAAATTGGTTAATGGAAAGACCTCAAGGCAAAAGAGAACCCTCAAAACTCTGATTTTCTACCAGCCTTCATTACTATACATTAGGAATTTTGAGATGTAAAACATTTGATTTCAAATGTAAAGTGTTTCAGCCTTGAAAGTAATTCTCAGCTTTAAAAATGCAGAAGAAAAGGTTCTTACTCTTGATTATTTGACGTTTATTTTATGAGATGATAGTAAGGAACCCACTGTCAGGCCTTCCCCTGCCAGCCAGCTCAATTGTGCAGTTGATCAATGAAATAGGCAGCAAGGACTTCCTATTTCTCCCCAATGCCCTTTTTGCAACTGAGAGCCACATGCCCCTCATTGGCCATGACTAGCTTATCTGTGATTTTTAAAAAATGCCTGATGCTCTTCTATGGATGAGTCAAGTTTGTGAAAGTAGTTTCCCATCTCTTCTACATGGATTTCATGTTCAGTGTTGTTGTACAGAATTCTTCACCTCTTCTGATTTAAGAGAAGGAATTCCTGTTCTGTAAACTCCAAGAAAGCTATCCGTCTGCACAGAAGTTTTGGTTGACCAGTGATTGTATTGTAGTTTGCACTCAAGGATAGTATGCACATGTGAACCTCTATGCATGATCTGTTTTAGATCCTGCATCTTTAAATATTATGTAAGAAGAGGGAATGGAAAAAATTGGACTCTGCCTGGCTTTCTTTTTCTTTTTTGCTGTGAAGTTGAGATACAATGGGCTTCCATCAGTGCTGCTCTCCAGTTGTGA
Organism: Ahaetulla prasina; assembly: GCF_028640845.1. NCBI lineage: Eukaryota > Metazoa > Chordata > Lepidosauria > Squamata > Colubridae > Ahaetulla > Ahaetulla prasina. Next base: position 106,423,412 of record NC_080540.1, read on the forward strand.
AATGTATTTATTTATTTATTAGCTGATTGTATTGTAAGAGCAACTTGCAGAATTTGTCTGGTTTCTTAGGGTTCCTCTCTAAGGAGAGACAATGATGAAACCCATAGGAAGACACTGGCTCAACCAAAATAAAAATGAATCTATTGCATGGTGATGTCCAGAATCTATTGAAATCTATCCAGGTCTACCAGCTACTGTTTTCTTTTTGCTCTACAGATCTAGATACACATTCAGGGGAGAACTTAATGAAGGATGCTGATAACTAATATCCTATTGGTTCTTTTTTCCTTTACTGCTCCATTAGGGATGCCAAGTAGTGATACCATCTTGACTATTAACTTTTTGGCCAATTAATCCACAAACTGGACTACATTCCTGTTTGTGGAGTTTATAATACATGTGATTATGCTGATCAGGAGGGGACATAATAATCCTTTCTTCCTGTGACATTTTTTCAACTCTAAGCATGCAATTTGGCAAGAGACGGGAAAGCAGCAAATTTTCCCACTCCCTCCCAGTAATTTTCTTGCAGATCCCTGAGAAATCAGAAACATGTAATTATAGTTTTGGGACACAGTGAAAGCCCAAATCACCTTCTTAACCCATGCCTGGCTCCAGATGCAGAGAAATGAGGGTTTTGCTCCACTCTCAAGAATTTGAGGGGGAAGGAAAGAAGTCACAGGAGTCCACCATTAATGACTGGCTGCCAGCTATGATGAGCTCCATGTTAACAAACCAGTCAAGTTGAGTGGTGAGGGAACTATATTGATCCCAAGAATCCAGGATACATTTTCAAATAGAGCTTATCATATGTTGTTGGGTGGGAAATGTGAGTGTGAATGAGTGAGTGAGTGTCATTCTGGGAATTATATGTTCTGTATGGAACAGCCACAAGTGGACTGCCATCTGTCAAAAATGGTGTAGGGTCTGTTTGGGTGGGGATGTTGGACTAGATCACCTACAAGGTCCCTGTTAATCTGTAAGTGTTTATGGAAAACCTACCCAAATAAGAAGCAGCTTGTTGGGGTGTAGAGCATTTCATTCAAGGACAGGGTGCACAAGAAATGGTCAAGCTTTTTCCTGATGTTGAAGTTTTGATACATGCTTGGCTTATAAATAGCTGTGGCTTTTTAAAAATAAGTAAAAAAAAAACCACTAGCGTTTCCTATTTAATGGAACTCTTGCATCATATTTAAATTGACTCTGGATATTTCTTTTGCAGAGAAAAGGTTGACTAAACACATCTTCTTAGAAATACTTGAATGTTTGCTTGTGGTGTGAACTCAGAAACAACAACAGGTTAAATGAAGAGCAACTTTCACTAAAGATATTATTAAAGAATCTGAACAATTACATAACATGTATCGTAGCTATTACAGGCTATAATAAGAAACTAAACCAAAGAGGTTTTCTTTTATTATTTCGTCACCAGATCTGCAAAAACATATCACGCATACCAATAAACATTTTAGACATTTAGACAGTAGATTAGCGATTCCTAAACTTTTAAATCTTGATTTCAACTTCTAGTAATAGTGGTCGATGTGTTTAATTAGATAGCCTTTCTTGGAATCTAATTTTAAGATGAATCCATGTCCTTGAAAATCAGGATCGCTAATTACATTGTTGTTTCTGTCCTTTCAAACCATCTGTTTTTAAGATATTAATGACTTGCATGAGCTGAGGAAAGTTTTTATTTTTATCTAGAAAATTTAAATCTCCAGATATTTTTATAGAATATTATCACATTGTCAACAGTCTAAGGACCTCTTAAAGGTCACAGGCATCTCTTTGGAATCCTGGAAGGCCTTGTGCTTGGTGCTTTTGGTGCATAACCAAATCAAAGTGTAGGATAAGGCATTATCGGTAGTTTTGAAACTAGGTTTGAGTGCTTTAGAAGAAATTTTGTTTAACTGGGATGGGACTCCGTTCCAACATCAGTTACCTACATTAATCTCAAACAGTAATGGAAGGGGCAAAAAACCCCAAACTCTTTTCGTCTTTTCAAAATTACAGACCTCTAATAAAAATTTCCAGAACCATCAAGTCACAATTTATGCTTCACAATTGAGGAGCCATATACAGTATCTCTAATGCTGGTGGTTATAGCTGCAAGTGTAACGGTTGTTTAACTTCTTTTCCTTCAGAACTATAAAAGTAGGCATTAAAACGGTCCTTTAAAAACTTGTTAGCAATTGCTGATGTTTTTCAGAGTCGATTACAGCTCTGCTACTTCTCATGAATTCCAATGTACTTTGACAATAACTATTATTAGCTATGCATTAGTCACCTATTAACAATGCACATGAAAATGTAATGCATGATTATCACTGAAATCAGAGGGGGGCTCCAGCAGGCTCTGACCAGTTCTGGAGAACTGGCAGTGGAAATTTTGAGTAGTTTGGAGAACCGGTAGTAAAAATTCTGACTGGCCCTGCCCCCATCTATTCTCTGCCTTCCAAGTCCCAGCTGATTGGGAGGAAATGGGGATTTTGCCATATCCTTCCCCTGGAATAGGGTGGGAATGGAGATTTTATAGTATCTTTCCACTGCAATGCCCACCAAGCCACACCCACCAAGCCATGCCATGCCCACCAAGCCACACCTACCAAGCCATGCCACGCCCACCAAGCCACACCCACAGAACCAGTAGTAAAAAAATTTGAAACCCATCACTAACTGAATGGTAACTTTTTTCTGAAGCACACACAAAATATATAAAGAAGATGACGCAACATACAGTACAGAAAAGAATATACTCAAGTATAGAGTAGTGTGTCATAAGCAAGCTAAGTAGTCCAAGAGCTGCTGCCAAAAACTATGTGCTTTGAAACTCCTTTTGCACAAATGCAAATAGCCTACAAAATACCTACACTTCTGCAATGCAAACACCCAGGCATATAAGTATATCCTCTTGTCAAACATTTGGAAGATGAATACATGAGAGCATGGAATTCACCCAGAGTGGAATAGGGAAATCAAGTTTCCAGTTGTTTTCATGGGATGTTGTCATGCCATCCTTCGCAAGAATACAAGTTGTGCATAGGAGGGAATCACTTGTTAAAGAATAGCCAAGTGTCAGGCAAGCGACTCACAATGACTAGGATCAGCAGTAGTTAGTTCAGTGGCATAAAAAAAGTATGAAAAATTTAACGAATAGGGCACATATTGGAGCCACATTGCAGAAATCGTAAACCTCAACTAAATGTTTTACTGTCAGTCTGGATGCCATACGTGTAAAAAATAAATAAATAAAGAATTGACATCATCAGCCTTAACTGTCAGTCCACCAAGCTGTTCCTTGCTAGCCTTTTGGCACTTTCCTTACAGTGCTCTTAAAACCTTTTACCAAAATGATGAATCTTTGGCAGCTTTGTTCAGCCAAATTAAGAATATCAGTAAACACATAAGAGATTGGTTTTGTCAAATTCAGCCAGCAACTGGCATACAATAGACGTTGATTAGTGCAGTGGTTGTCGTCATACTCACCCTATTAGGATGACTTCAGGGAGGAGACACAAGAACGGGCAGGAGAGCAAAGGTGAATGTCCTCCAAATGTCACTGTCATGTCATCTTCAGCAGGGAGACAGGGGTCAAAACTACATAGGAACCTGAGATCACAAGCTCTTGTTCAAAACATGGAAATGGTGAGCACTGCCAAATTTGGAGCCTGAATGCTCCACCCCACTTTTCCCAACCAGGATAAATGTCTACTTTTGTAGATGTTGTAGGCTTCTAAGTAAAAAGCTTTGGTGCCTTCTGTTATAGTTTAAAACAGTAAGACGAGAAGAAGATTGATTTCCAAAACAGAAACTAAAGTCTCCTGATACATTTCTGTCTCTTTAAACAATTTCCTATGAATCTCAAAAGTCCAACACTTCTTCATAGGGCCTGGAAATAATTGTGGGTTTTAAGTTGCTTTAAACACACAACTACAATAAAACTGCCAGCTTCGTCCTTTCATGATTAGATGTGCAGATGTGAAATATTGCTGTTTAAATGGTCTTGATGAGAGCATGCAAAATTAGTTTATGTATGTGGCTTTTCATCAGCTGACAAAGCCAACACTGCTTGCAGACATGCCATGTGTGTGTGGCTTTTTTTTTTATTAATATACTTAATCTTTTCAAAAGAAAAACAGCTGGTATTTACATGCAGGAAATGTGTTCATCACTCATTACAGCCTCTTCTTGCCTGCTTGTTAGTTTAACTGCTTCTGTGCCTTTACATCTGCAATTGTTCACACAAGGGTTTTTTTGGAGTGGGGGTGGGAGAGAGTCTAACACTCCCCTCATTTCTAAACCTGTGTTTAGAATTAACACAGCATTAAGAAATCAGGGGAAAAAACCCACCTCTCTAAGATCTGCACTCTGAAACTTGCAAAGTTTTGAACCAGGGTAATTTGAACTGGGCGTCTAATTATTTTTGCAAGCAAGCAAAGGAAACTAAGGAGTGTTTTAGAGGATAGGGTTTTCTTCCCTTTCATTGTGGCTATATGATTACATCTTTAGTGTGCAAGCTATTTGGAGAAGCACTTCAGTGGTGGCAATGCCATGCAGGGATCATCAGTCCTTGAAGTTCAGAAGCAGAAGACACTTCCAGTAAGATTAGTGGTAAAATTTCACTTTGGAGGCATTCCCAGGGAAGAATGCATTTTCTGCGAGTATAATAAAAGACACTTTCCGCGGGATGGGCAGCCATGTAAATTTCATAAATAAATATCATAAATAAATGTAATAAATAAACAAATAAACAAATAAAGCATGAACAGTTAATTGGTGAAAAGCCCTCAAATCATATGTGGTGGAGTTCCAACCAGACTTGCTATCTCAACACTTTCAAATTAATACTATTGCTCCAAAAGAGAGAGAGAGAAAGAGAACAACTGTTATGTGAGTATCAAACACTATTGTGTATAATAAAAAGGTTTCAATGAAAGAATGTAAGTCACATGTACAAATGGTCTGATCAAAAAACATTGAATGCAAGCATTCTAGTCTGATGGGGAAATTCAGTCTAGAGCAGGGGTCTCCAACCTTGGCATCTTTAAGACTTGTGGACAAAGCTGGCTGAGGAATTCTGGGAGTTGAAGTCCACAAGTCTTAAAGTTGCCAAGGTTGGAGACCCCTGCTCTAGAGAAAGAAAGGCCTTTGAAAGATTTGAAATGCAAATCACTCAGATATCTCTGCCCAGACATAGTCCCTAGCAATAGTAATCTAAAACTACAACAACAACAACAACAAAAGCAGATCTTCATTGGTGGCCATGGGAACTCATTGCTTTAATTGAAACAAATGACACATTTACTCCATATCACGTATTGTGACGCACATAGAAAAGGCCCAGGACTTGCATAGTTCTTCTAGGCAGAAAGGGCCAAAAATCAACTCCATGGCAAGACTAGAATTTCACTGTATTAAGATAGGTTATTATAGCAGAATCTTGTGAGTTTGATTGTGTGGTATCTCTCTTTCTTCTTATTTGTTTTGCTTTTTATGACCCTGTAATCCCTTTGTGTGTGTGTGTGTGTGTGTGTGTGTGTGTGTGTGTGTGTGTGTGTGTGTGTGTATTGGAGCGACTGAATGAAGGTGAACATTTACTGGCCAGATGCCCTTCCTGACACCTATGTGGAGTTTGCAGTGTAGGAATTTAGCACCCACCCCCCTCCTAGAAGAATGAAATATTTTAGAAAATATTTAAAAGGCAGAATATATTTCCCTGGATGAGAAATGGAGAAACATGTTTTAAAGACAAAACAACTTCCTGCCACCCCCCACCTTTGTCAATGGGCAATTAAGGCCTCAGCTAAGCTCACTCATTTCCCCCCCACCTTTGTCAACCATCATCTGCATCATAATAGAACCCATCTAGAACAGAAACTCACCACATGGCAAGGCTCAGGCAAGCTTGAGGGACAACCTACAAGGCTAGCTAAGACCCCCACCCCCTGGGAGTCTGACAGCCAATCAGGGTACTCTTCCTGTGCCCCAGAAAGTTCAAGAAAAAGCATAAAGCCAGGGAGCACACAGGATCTCATGCCTTTTCTGTTCAGGAACTCAAGCCATGTGATCCTGACCACCATTAAACCATCTTTCCAAGCAGTCTCCATGTTTCCAGTGTCTTTGTCCCCACTTGGAACTGAACCCAGATGGATATTTCTTCCAATAGCAGCAGATATGTTCTTTTTGCACCCTGATAGAGAAACACCTGTCACTGCCTAGGATTGAACTCTCAACCTCCTGAGTGTGAGGCATGCCTCTTCACCACTAGGTCACCACACCACTCATTTCTCTTCCTTCTTATAACCCGGTGAATAAAGGAGGTATTTGCCTGAGCTGCTTTCACATACTACTTTGCTTCTAGGATTTCAATAATGTTTCAGTCTTTTCACTCGTTTCTTAGGAAATGAGTCTTGCATCTTTCTGTTAAGGTTCTCTGTCTTACTCTCTATACATGGTGATGCTGCAATGCCACTACATTCCTGCTGTCAGTCTGACCAACATCATCCCCTTAATCTGCACTGAAAATGCATGCATAGTTGATTATTTTGAATTTAAGACATCCAGTTGAGCTTTAAATACCATTGTAGCTGAATATCTACCATAGTAAGATGCTAAGAAAAACTTCCTGTTGGGAAACACCTGGCTTGGCAGGGAGGAGTTAGCAGAGTTAGCTCCTTGGCAGGGAGGAATTAGCAAATGCAGAGTTAGCCTGGAGTCACTATGCAACTGCAAAGGGATTAGGACTGACCCTACTCCAGCTTCCTTGGAAACTTATCTAATTGTTCCCAAGAATGGCTTGCCAGACTGGGGGGATTCCTATACTATATGCAAAACATAACAAAGTAATTAGTTTGAACTCTGCATGTGTGGAGCTAGTTGTTTACCTCTGACACTCCTTATGATAAGAGCACTTCTAAAACTCAGAGCCTTTTTTCTCATTCCTCGCTATGGCTGTCTGGAAGAGACTGCAAGGTTGATTACATATAAAAATACCTAGTCATAACTGACATGGTGTTTCTATTCAGAGAGAAGGTCAAGCACTAGTATGGGATGTTGGCTATTTGTATTAGTCATATGTTATCATCATTGCAAAGATTGGTGCTGAACAGAAATGAAACATGGACAAGACCATATTTAATTGAACTTTTTCCTGAAATAAGCTCTACAAAAGTAAGGGCTGGGGGCGGATAGAGCCTTATTAATGATATTGATGAAACAGTGATATGGCTTCTGAACAAGTCCTTGTATCAAACTGCTTTGCTTTTTTCAGCACCCAGTTTACAAGTGGTTGCTACTGGCAAGGGTAATAAAATAAACAGGATGATGGATCAGGAAGTTTCAGTAATATTATGGACAAGTAACACCCTTCCTTTTTCATCACATGAAATACAAAACAAACATACATGCTACCTCCAATGCAAATGGCATTATGTGCAAGATATTTTACTGCCAAACATTTTGTAGTCTAAATATCACTTACTATAAATTTCAGGAAATCTAGATTAGCAATTCCATTTCTTTCATGCATGTTTCCCTTATGAAGTTTGACTGCTGCTGACAAATGGGGTTATATGTTTATCTTGCTTTCTAATATGAGAAAAATAAGAATGAATGCTTGAACAAGATTTGGTTTTGCAGGGCATATTTCAGGGAGTCTAGGGAACAGTCTTCTTCTAAAGATAACTTTTTCAACTTTGAAATATGCTAGGTCTCCTGGAGAATATTGTTATGCTGGACATAATTATGTTGCTTTCCTCTTGCTGCTAGATTTGTCTTAATGCTCAGATCTGTAATGCACAATCCTTTCTTTTGCTAGTGGAATTGAGGGGAAAAAAAGTAAAAAAGATGAACCACAAGTTATGCAGCTTTATTGTTTTAATCCATAGTATCTTGCTGGACTACGTGGAAGTTTAAAATTGAAAATTGTTTGTTGGACTACAGTTTTGTCTTAAGAAGGAAGTGGAGTTGATCATTGCAATTCTCATCAGAGGCAGAAATGAAGAGGACAACTAATGTCATTTCTAAGTTTTGCCTTTATGAGCTCCATATCCATCCCAGAGTCATTAATTAAATATGGTCTTTGTAGCTAGAAAGATCTTCCAGAATGGGGGAAAAAGAATCAAAGAAGGAATAAAAAGGGAAAAATACACAGGTGGTTAATAGAATAGCAGGGTGGATGAGTTCAGATTTAGGAACAGCTGGATTCAGACATGAATTGATCCTGAAGTTCATATCAAATATGGCCTCACTGGTCATCATACCACTAAGCTGATGACCGAGCATTCAGGAGAGCAAAATGGAGAAGCCAATAGATGCTTTCCCCAAATTTGTTTTGCCTAGATATCTTAGATTTAGAAAAAAAATGGGCAACAGGAAAGTTGAAGCCTGACATGGATGAATGCTTCAAGTAAAGCAAGATTAGTAGAAGTACATGGCTGATATATTTGATTACTGAAGACTGGAATTTTGGTGTTCTTCCATCTTCAGAACCAAGATTCCCAAAATGACAAACTCTAGCAGATGACTCTTGATGTCACAGTAATACTGATGTGACTGCAGATTAGTTTTAGAAGGTAGAGGCCAGATTGGGTTACACTTTGAACAACTCAACATTATCCATCACTTCAGGTAACCATCTCATCCTGTCTAATGGTAGGACTGCCAGATGGATCTATATTGGGATCAAATCATTTTGCTGTTTTCCAAATAATCTGGATTTGAGATTGAAGTAGCAGTGACGTTTCCTGATAATACACATTTATTGACAATGATAAAATCCCAAATAAACTGTCAGGCACTCTAAAAATAATTGATAAAATAATAAATAAAAATAATATGATTGGCCTGAATAATATTTTAAGGATTTTGAAATCACCAAGAGCAAAATGATAAATATTGGAATTAAAACAAACAAAGAATCCTAGCAGCTTTACATATATGCTAATGAGGTTTCCAGGAAATAAATCTTTAGATCACAGCAGGAAGTTTCTGGGAAATGAAAGTGCAATTTGCCAAACTACAAAAAAAAGAATGAGCTCTCTGTTAAGAATTATTAGGAAAATGATTGAAAACAAAATAGCAGATATAATACTGCCACCCATTGAATTTCTACTGAACTCCCACTTTTAGAACACTGTATGTAGTTCTCTTGCTTTTTTTTTCTAGAAAGCATTATGAAAAGGTAGAAAAATGTAGAAAATTGGAAGTTAATGAATGGTAACTTATTTGTGAACAAACACTATGAGATTTAGGTCATTCTTACTTTCAACTTGAAAAAATAGGATATGATAGCTACGTTTAAATTTATGGAGAGAGCATAAATAGTGAATTTGGCATGATTTCCCAAAAAACCTTAACTCAGGATCATTCAATAAAGGTAATCATTCTTCTATGAATAGAAGAATCCAGAACCAGAGATATAATTTATGAATTGTATTGCCTAAAGATGCTGAAATAACCTTTAGTTTAAGAAGTGTACTGAACTGACTTTTTCTCAATTATTTTCTACAGTGTTTATATTTTACCTTCAATATGAATATGCTTTTCCCTGTTTGCTGGGAAACAAGAGTAATGCTATTGTACTGATGTGTTGCTTATATTGATATGTATAAGTCACTGTATTTATATCATGATGTCATCGCATAGGTCTTATTGTTAATGTCATTGTGGTTTGCTATGGATGACATTGCCAGTCCAGCTCACTGAATTGATTTCTCTACCTGATTTATAGCTGTACAGGGAATTCCAAAGACTGGTCATAACAACCATACCGCTATATGGTATGGTGCCACTATAACTTCAAAAGACTGCTAAAAGAATCTTTATAAGCTGAGAACTACCTGTATGTTTTTTATTCCTGCCTTTACCAGTCATTCCCATTCCATTTCTCCTTTAAACTGGTTTTTTGCTTTTTATCTAGCAGTTAACTAGAAGCACACTGAATATATTTAAGAGCTTATTGGGCTGTTTCTTGGCATCTATTTGCTGTTTATGTGATTTATATTTCACCTTTTTTTTTATAAACTCAAAGCGTGATGTTCCACCCTCCTGTTTTCTTCACAGCAGAAAACCCTGTGAAGTAGGTTGGACAGATAGATTGGCCCAAACTCACCAAACCAGCTTGTCTTTTTTTGAAGGGGAGATTGTTTTGGAGATCCCTGTTAAAGGGTTTCCTGCTTGAGGGTTGGACTAGAAGACCTTTAAGGTCCCTTCCAACTCTATTACTCTGTAATTCTATAAAGATTGTTCAGTTCTGAGACCCCTTTCCTCAACTTTCTTTCCCCTCAGAATCTTTTCATAGTCCTTTCTTGTATAGGAGTATTGTCAATATTCTTAGTTATTTATGAAAATATTTTAATGCTATTATTAACTTAAAGAATATGCAAAATAATCATTCTCCCCGCCCCATATACCCCAGTTAATAAATAACTGACAATAATAGATTTAAAAAAAGGATCAGTAAACGAAAAAATTTGTTTACACAGTCTGTTATACAATACCTTCAAGTCATTCCTAGCTTCCAGAAATTTTATGGGAAAGCCCTTGTAATATGCTTGGCAAGATTTTTAGAAGGGACTTGCCACTGTCTGCTTTCTAGGGCTGAGAGAGGGTGAGTGGCCCCAAGTTACCCAGCTGGCTTGATGCCTGAGGCAGGACTAGAACTCACAGTCTTCCGTTTTCAGCCTCATGCCTAAACCACTGCACCAAACTGGTTCTCTATGTCACATATTGTATATACTAAAAATTAAACAGGGTATGAAAACATCTAATATAAAAACAGAAAGTAAAAGGCTATTGTTGAAAAATATAGAATCTATGCCAAGCATATCATTTTTGAACGGTAGAAAAGATTGCCTAAAAAAGAGATAAATTATACATCTCCTGAATGTATATACATTAACCATTCCCTTTACCCATTATGTATGTATGTATGTATGTATGTATGTATGTATGTATGTATGTATGTATATGTATGTATATGTATGTATATATATGTATATATATATACTTATGTATGTATATACAAACATACAGTGGTGGGATTCAGCCAGTTCGGTGAACTGGTTGTTGGAAGAAATCATTAGGGCAGAGAACCAGTTGTTAAATTATTTGAATCCCACCACTGCATACATAAAACCACAACTGACCCCAAAAATTTTATTGCTAAGTGAAAGATTTGTTAAGAGAGCCCCATTTTACGAATTTTATTGTCACAGTTGTTAAGTGAATCTCTGTAATTGTTAAATTAGTCAAACCATTGTTAAATGAATCAGTGAATCATTTTCATCAGCACTACAACCAGAGGTGGGTTTCAGCAGGTTCTAATCAGTTCTGGAGAACTGGTAGTGGAAACTTTGAGTAGTTTGGGGAACCAGTAAATACCACCTCTGACTGGCCCCATCCCCATCTATACTCTGCCTCCCAAGTTCCAGCTATTTGGGAGGAAATGGGGTTTTTGCAGTAACCTTCCCCTGGAGTGGGGAGGAAATGGAGATTTTACAGTATCCTTCCCCTGCCATGCCCACCAAGCCATGCCACGCCCACCAAGCCATGCCCACAGAACCGGTAGTAAACAATTTTGAATCCCACCACTGACTACAACATACCCCATATCCATTTGTATCCATTTCCACCTCCCTTCTACATCTCCAACCCCAACCTTTCTTTTCTAGATGCTGTTCTCAGCAAACTGACAACTTCCTGCAACCCAGAAATACTTTCTCCACTATCTTCCTCCACCTCTTCCTTGGTATTTTATTCACATATCTGAAAGACAGCCAATATTCTTTTTCCTTTGCAGATCAATTCAGGAAAGCTATTGAATTTCTAATTCATTATATGTTGTAAATAATGCATTAAATGAAAGTGAACAAAAGGAAACTTACCATATTTTTCAGAGTATAAGATGCACCTTTTTCCCTCCTAAAAGAGGCTGAAAATTTGAGTGTGTCTTATACTCTGAATGTAGCTTTTTTTTCAGCCCTAATGAGGCGCTAGCGAGTGAAGTGATCTCCGTGCTAGGCTTTTTTTCAGTGAAGCGATCTTCCTGCTCTGCTTGCTCCCTTTGACTGTGAAGTTTTTTTTCAGCCCTAACGAGGCGCTAGCGAGTGACGATCTCTGTGCTTTGCCTGCTTTTCGCATTGCTTCTCTCTCCAAAAATCAGTTGTGCTTTGGAAGCTATTTTTTATCCCCAAGCAGGGAATAAAAACCAGCAAACTAATGTGCTGAAGTTGACCAGACTAAGGACACTAGCCAGATGAATACTGGGTAGGCAGATTTTTTTTACCTATTTTCCTCTCCAAAAACTAAGGTGCGTCATACTCCAGTGCATTTTATACTCCGAAAAATATGGTAATCTAAATGAGGCCAAACTGCTTTCCATCAGTAAAAAGTCAAATCAAGGATTTGGGATTCGGAATGTTTTGTAGTAAGGCCCAGTCCTATATATCATGAGCACATTCTTAAAATTCATAATTTCGAAGTGTGGAGGCCTAAAAGTATTTGATGACTTTGGTTGACTTCAGCATTAACTTTATCAGGGACTGAAAATCTTCTATTTTTCTTTCTGTTTCAAACCTAGGAAGCAAATCTTTTTGCTTCAAATGATTACTTACAACATCATAGTCACTCTCTTTTTTATTAATACTCTGTGACTCATCAACAGTCAGGCAAAGCACAATGAATTAAATACTTAAATATATTTGATAGCACTGATTATGAAAGAATGTTAAGCATAACTCATTATCTTGTCCCTATGGAAACTAAAACTTCTTTTTACAAATTGCAGCATCTTAGCAAGTGATCTATTATAAAGAATAATTTTTTCCCTTCATCTATTTTGTTAAGTAACTTGGTTCAATTTCCTGTTGGAGAAATAAATAGAAACCAGCTGGATATGTGCCATCTGCACATTTCACACTGGCAGAAAAAGGCCAAGAAAAGAAAGGGTGTTTAACAAAAATAAAAATTATAGTAATTAAGACCTGGAAAACAAGAGTAAGACAATATCAATGTGTGATAAAAAATGGTTGCAATTGTATATTGATGCCAGCTCTGGGCAAGCGATTAAATGGAAGCAGGAGAGAGAAACCCTGATTTGTTTCTGCTAAATGAAATTATTTAACACCTTCGCTTCTAATTTCTGTTGCAACACTGCTTTTTCAGTGAAGGAGCATGTAAAATAGAGCCAATTCTTGAATAACATTAGATCTTAAAGAAATGTATATATTTGTATATTTGATGACAGAAATATTATCTGTTGTTTATTGTCGCTCTTGGGCAGTGACAATAAACCCAAAGGATTGGTCTCTTAGGGGTGAAATTAAAAAAATTCCCCTAGTGGTTCTGTGGGCATGGCTTGTTGGGGAGGTCATGTGACTGGGTGGGCGTGGCCAACTCGCCATCACTCACATCAAGGGCTCCTCACTGGCCCTCCCCTCCCAGCCACTCCTTGTTGCGAATGGCAGGAAAATGGGGAGGGGAATATTCCTGCCTACCATCCTTCCCTCAATCTGTGCTGAGATTGAGGAATGGATGACAGGCAGGAAAATCCCCTTCCCCATTTTTCTGCCTTTCACAAAAACCGGCTCCATTTCAGCTGCTCCCCCCCATCCCCTCCCTCCTGGGGACCACCTTAAAGAGACAGGCTGTAGCAGTTCCATTGTGAATGGAGGGAGAAAAGTTAGCATTCTCTCTGCTGCATTTAACATTGAATTCTGTGGAATATCGACCGGCCAGAAGAGGTGAGCGGCAACTGGCCGGGTGTGGGTGGGGCCAAGGAGGGTAATTACTACCAGTTTGGCGAACTGATGCCCATAATCCCTAGCGGTTCACCCGAACTGATCCGAACTGGTAGAATTTCATCCCTGGTCTCTTATCTCTAAAGCAAGGCAATGCCATTTGGTTTGTATGACATCTTGCTGGTTTATTATTGTAGAATAGAATAGAATAGAATAGAATAGAATAGAATAGAATAGAATAGAATAGAATAGAATAGAATAGAATAGAATAGAATAGAATAGAATAGAATAGAATAGAATTTTTTATTGGCCAAGTGTGATTGGACACACAAGGAATTTGTCTTGGTGGATATGCTCTCAATGTACATAAAAGAAAAGATACGTTCATCAAGGTACAACATTTACAACACAAATTTATTTCCTATCACACAAACAAAAATGAAGCAAATATACTCTCTTCAATGATTATCAGTACAAAGGTGGTCAGCCTAAAGAGTCAACATGAGCATGATATCTGAGATCAGTTTCTGAGTTCTTGAGGTCATTTTTTTCTGTGTCAAAAGGAAACTATGTGTGAATAACTCCCACTAACACACCATGCATTTAAATTATCACATTTGCCTTTATGGCTTATAGAAACTGTGAACGTGATTTAGATTTAGGTGTTATCATGAAGGCAGAGAATTAAATGCCCTTTCTTGCATTCTACCACAATCAATACTGCAATTTTCTTGGATGAAAAAAAGAGAGTTGAAACTATGGAGCTCCGTATACATAAGTTACAAAAACCAAATGAACAGGTATAGTGATTCTTTTTTGTATCCCATAGAGAAGGTAACCTTATGTCTGCATTTGAACACCTAATGAGGTTCAAAAATCCCTTTGATCTCTGTATACAGGTAGTCCTCAACTTACAACAGTTCATTTAGTGACAGTTCAGAGCATCTGAGGGGAGGACAAGAAGCAATGGGTGGAAACTGATCAAGGAGAGAAGCAACTTAGAACTAGGGAGAAATTTCCTGACTGATTAATCAGTGGAACAACTTGCCTCCAGGAGTTCTGAATGCTCCAGCACTGGAAGTTTTTAAGAAGAGATGGTCGTAAATTGAAGATTACCTGTATTTTAATAGGAATTTAAATTTTCTATCAGCCTTTGTTACCAACCCTTGAGATCTACAGAAGTACAAAATATTTTTACAAAACAACTCAGAGAAGGAGGCAAATTTCCTCAAAACCCTCCCCCCCCCAATTAGGTTTGAGTATAGTCAGTCAACATCTCACATTGACTAGAGAGATAAGAAAACTAGAAGCAGACAGAAAACAAGGAGTTGTTTCCCTATAAAGAGAACCTTTCACATTGCCACATTTTGTGGTGTCTCTCATTTGCCCTATTTCTAACAATGAATGAAATGAGGGATATGTAAACCCTCATTCTGGAAAAAGGACTGAAACCATGGTGAGCCACCTCAGGGAAGATTCTGTATTATCTATAATCTGTGCCATCCAGGAACACAAGACCTGGAAAACCACATCCAGATATCTAACTATTTCAGCTTGCTCTACTTTATGTCCATCGATCTGTTACTTGTATTTAATTAAACACTTCGAAAAGAGCAGGGCATTGATCTTTGAATCAATTATTTTTACCCAGAGCAATAGGAACCAAAAATTCAGAGGCCCTTCTTAGACCTTCAATTGAAAGTTAGAAGACGGCTGCAACCTCAGCATACAGCAGGAGACCGGGATCTTCTCTTTCAGTCATCATTGGAAGTTGTTTGGACCAATATATTTATGTAGAAATTAAACAGGAAGTGGATTAATGTAAAGTTTCACTTCAGTCCTTTGTTTGAAAAAAAAATGGGCATGTAAGATGGCACAGGAGAGAGGGTACAATTTTCAAGCAAGTGGTTTGAGATAGAGGGATTGATGAAAGTGCTGAGAGTGTTATAGGTCGCAGAGGAAGAGAATTGAGAAAGTAACTAGCCAAAGGGTCCTTTTTGCCCTCTCTTATGACTGCAGGAAGACAGCCCTGAGTTCCTTTAGTGCAGGAGTGTCAAACTCTGGCGGGCCAGGGACAGGGGTTACTCCTCTGCCCTGGTCCTATTAGACCTCTCAGCGGCTTTTGATACCATCGACCATGGTATCTTGCTGCGCCGGTTGGGGGGATTGGGAGTGGGAGGCACCGTGTATCGGTGGTTCTCCTCCTATCTCTCCAACCGGTCGCAGACGGTGTTGACAGGGGGGCAGAGGTCGACCGCGAGGTGCCTCACTTGTGGGGTCCCACAGGGGTCGATTCTCTCGCCTCTGCTGTTCAACATCTACATGAAGCCGTTGGGTGAGATCATCAGTGGTTTCGGGGTGAGATACCAACAGTACGCTGATGACACCCAGCTGTACTTTTCCACCCCGGGCCACCCCAATGAAGTTGTTGAAGTGCTGTCCCAGTGTTTGGAAGCCGTACGGGTCTGGATGGGGAGAAACAGGCTCAAGCTTAATCCCTCCAAGACGGAGTGGCTGTGGATGCCGGCATCCCGATTCAGTCAGCTGCAGCCGCAGCTGGCTGTTGGAGGCGAGTTACTGGCCCCAAAGGATAGGGTGCGCAACTTAGGTGTCCTCCTGGATGATCAGCTGTCATTTGAAGATCATTTGACGGCCGTCTCCAGGAGGGCCTTCCACCAGGTTCGCCTGGTTCGGCAGTTGCGCCCCTTCCTTGATCGGGATGCCTTGTGCACAGTCACTCATGCGCTTGTTACCTCTTGCTTGGATTATTGTAATGCTCTCTACATGGGGCTCCCCTTGAAGTGCACTCGGAGGCTTCAGTTAGTCCAGAATGCAGCTGCGCGGGTGATAGAGGGAGCTACGCGTAGCTCCCATGTAACACCGCTCCTGCGCAGACTGCACTGGCTACCTGTGGCCTTTCGAGTGCACTTTAAGGTGTTGATTACGACCTTTAAAGTGCTCCATGGCTTAGGGCCTGGGTACTTACGGGACCGCCTGCTGTTACCACATGCCTCCCACCGACCCGTACGCTCTCACAGAGAGGGACTTCTCAGGGTGCCGTCCGCCAAACAATGTTGGCTGGCGGCCCCCAGGGGAAGGGCCTTCTCTGTGGGGGCTCCCACACTCTGGAACGAGCTTCCCCCGGGTTTACGCCAAATACCTGACCTTCGGACCTTCCGTCGCGAACTGAAGACACATCTTTTCATCCGCGTGGGGCTGGCTTGAATTGAATTTTAATGTCAAATTTTTATCAATTTTAAATGGGTTTTTTAATGTATTGTAAATTTTAAATTTCCAGGCTAATTTAAATAAGTTTTTTAAATCGCATTTTAAATTGTACTTTGTATTGTTTGTTTTATTTTGCCTGTACACCGCCCTGAGTCCTTCGGGAGAAGGGCGGTATAAAAATCAAATAAATAATAAATAATAATAATAATAAACACAAGGCCTGCGGGCTGGATCTGGCCCACAGAATACTTAGATCTGGCCAGTGGTGGGATTCAAGTAATTTAACAACCGGTTCTCTACCCTAATGATTTCTTCCAACAACCAGTTTGCCAAACTGCTCAGAAAGTTAACAACCGGTTCTCCCGAAGTGGTGCGAACTGGCTGAATCCCACCACTGGATCTGGCCCAATGGGGCCACCCTGGAAACAGCCAAGGACTAGCCCTTTGTGCCTCTGCCAGTGAAAACAGAGCTCAGGCGCACCACAGTGTGTCCCTTCTGAGCTCAATTTTCTCTGGCAGAAGGTTGCAGGAAGCTATCACAGCTGAAAACTGAGTTTGCGAGAGCTGCGTGTGGTCCTCCCAAGCTCCAGTTTCACTGGCAGAGGGTTGCAGGACACCATAGGCGCCCTTGACATGAGTGATGTCGAGCTGGCCACGCCCACCCCGTCTCTCTGAGGTCAAGCATAATCCTGATGCGGCCCTCAATGAAATCAAGTTTGACACTCCTGCTTTAGTGGAAGGAGTCTTCACAGCATAGCAGCCTCTAGCAAAGTGACATTGGCCATCCTCTCGCATGTCAAGTAGGCAACATTGGCACAAATTTCTCCTCTGCACCCGCAAACTCCCACTTTCAGATCAAGCAGGTACTATTAGCATAATGTCCTCATAGCAGTCTGTCTTTCAAACAGGAAACATTGGACAGATGGTCATCTGCTGTCTGTCCAATGATCAGGGGTGAAATGCTCCCGGTTCGGACCGGATCGCACAATCCGGTAATGATCTTGGCTGGTGGTTCGGAGAACCGGTAGCAATCGCGGTGCGAGACTCTGCCCACCCGCCCGGCTGTCATTACTCCCTGGTTTTAACCAGGAAGTAATGTGTTTTGTACCATCTGTGCATGAGCAGAAAGGTTTTGCGCATGCGCAGAGGGTGTGTGCATGCACGTGATGCACGCAACGTGTGCACTTCTGAACTGGTAAGGAAGGTAAGTAGATTTCACCCCTGCCGTAGATACTATCAGTTCATGTTCCCAGTGCTGAGTCTTTTTCCCCCCAAGATCAGGCAGCATTCAGTTATACAGACTTGTTTTTTTGAATTCCTCTCTATCCCATGCTCTCTCTATCAATTTTCTAATTTCAAGACTTGGCTTCTGCAATATGCAGCACATTGTGCTACCACATACTCCTTTTGTAATTTATAACCCTTTCCTAAACAGAATCAGGAGCAAAAGGACACCATTTACTTCAAATGAGCATACATAGGCATTCATCTGCTGGTTTCAGTAAATGCAGAGGTGTAGCCACTGAACCAGTGAAAAAAAGTTGATAGTTTGGTACACCAGCAATTGTTAGCTTCACACCTTTTGAGTGTCATAGGAGGCCCTAGAACAAAAAAAAAAAAAAAAGGTAGAAATAATCAAGGTAGGAAAGGGAAGTTGCGCAGGCTGCACTGGCTACCTGTGGCCTCTCGGGTGCACTTTAAGGTGTTAGTCACGACCTTTAAGGCGCTCCATGGCTTAGGACCTGGGTACTTACGGGACCGCCTGCTGCTACCACATGCCTCCCACCGACCCGTACGCTCTCACAGAGAGGGACTTTTCAGGGTGCCGTCCGCCAAACAATGTCGGCTGGCGGCCCCCAGGGGACGGGCCTTCTCTGTGGGGGCTCCCACACTCTGGAACGAACTCCCCCCGGGCTTACGCCAGATATCTGACCTTCGGACATTCCGTCGCGAACTGAAAACATATCTCTTTATTCGCGCGGGGCTGGCTTGAATGGAATTTTAAACTCAAATTTTTAGCAATTTTAATGGGGGTTTTGGTTTTATGGTAAATTTCTTAAATTTTTCAGGCTCATTTAATAAGTTTTTAATTGATATTTTAACTTTGTATACTGTTCTTTGTTGGTTTTATTCTGCCTGTACACCGCCCTGAGTCCTTCGGGAGAAGGGCGGTATAAAAATCAAATAAATAAATAAATAAATAAATAAATAAATAAATAAATATTGAGTGAAGTTTGATGGAAAAGCTGTCATGATTATTCCCATCCCTTTGATCCCATCCTGTTTACTGTTCACATCAAAACTTTCCAGAAGCTCTGAGCAATTCTTCTTTTCCTATTTTAAATCAACAACATCAGCTCTGCATTTGCTTCTAGGTTCAAAAGTGAGAGGACAGTCATTTGCCAGACTTTCTGATTTCATGTTCATCACCAGTTGTGAAAATAAATATTGAACTGAAAGTCGTTTATTAGACCAGCAATGATTTTCAAATGCCTTTCCCACAATTGTACTGGTAGCAGTAGCCCACCTTGAATTTATTGCTTTTAGGAAAAGAAGGAACAGGAGGATAAGCCATGGTGGCACAGTCGTTAGAGTGCAGTACTGCAAGCTACTTCTTCTGACTGCTGGTTGCCTGCAATTTGGCAGTTCAAATCTCACCAGGCTCAAGGTTAACCCAACCTTCCATCCTTCCAAGGTTGGTAAAATGTGGATCCAAATTGTTGGGGGCAATATGCTGACTCTGTAAACCGCTTAGAGAGGGCTGTAAAGCACTGTGAAGCGGTATATAAGTCTAAGTACTACTGCTGTAATGAATTAGATAGAATACAATGGTTAAAAAAGGAGGAAGCATTCTAACATGGAAGACCAGGCTATCTTCATTATGGAACCCAGAGTTCTTTTCTCATTACATGCTGTTTGAGTGTGCTATGTTGCATGAACACAGCAAATGTATTTTCTTTACTCAGAGTTTAATGTGTTGCATAAAGCCAGCCAAAGACTCCTGCAGGTAGCTCTCACTCATTGTTTGAAAACATATTTTAATTTTTTAATTTATTTGTCAATCATATATAAGATAACAGGTAAAGTATCAACATAATTTGGATACATGAAAAGAGTAAGTAAAAAGGAATATTAGGACAGGGACGGTATGCACCTACCGTCCCTGTCCTAATATAAATAAAAACCACATTTGCCACTATGGCCAATGTGGTTTTACTGCAGACTGACTTAACTTCAAATGCGAAAAGCCTCATTTTAGATCAATTTATGTATTGTTTTCTTTTTGTCTGCACAAGGCTAACATCAGCCCTTATGGAGGAGGTGGGAGAAGGCTTCTATTTGCATATTGTCATCTCTCTGCTTCTGGGCTTGGTGCCATAACTTTGTTTCCATGGCAATTAAATGTGCATGGAGCAACCATTTATTCTTGAATTCTGCAGACAACATTCTAAGAAGAAAGTTTATTTCTTATAAAATCTTGGGAAACAATGCAATGGAAAAGCTGGGATTTTGATGCTAAATGAAATTAATTTTAACATAATCTAGAGACGTGTATATACCTGCCTGCTGGGATGTTGTCTTTCCCGACAAACAACACACTCGCTTTGTTTTATTCAGTATCTATTTGAAATGCAAATGAACAGAAAATCTTTTCCCCAGGGGATGGGCTAGGCTAATTCATTTTCCCTTGGCTTAACTGAATTTCTCCCATTAGTTGAACCACCTGTTTATGCAATCCTTACTTCTTTACTGTCCTGCTCAGTTGGAGGTACTGATGTCCAAATTAGATAATGAAACAAGTCAGAATTTATAAAGGATGACTGATACAGTTCTTCCTGTTTAAGGGCTTCGATTGGTCCTGGCTGACATTTTTGGCTTGGGTTCAGGACCATGGCTAGCGATCATGCCATTGGAATAAGGGAGGTGGAGGGGAAAGACTAGTTCAAAGTAAATTAACAATTGATCTTACACCCTGTCTAGAATAATACATAATAACAGTTAGAAGAGGAGGTCTTTTAATCCAACTCTCTGTTCAAGCATTCATAGTATACCCAATATAGTTCTGGATAAATGGTTGTCCAATCCCCCTTTGTAAAACCTCCAGTGACGGAACACCCACAACTTGAGAAGGCAAGCTGTTCCACTGATTAATTGTTCTCAAGTGATAGGAAATGTCTCCTAAATTCTAGGTTGGATCTCTCTTTGATAAGTTTCATTCCATTAGTTCTTCTCCTGTCCTCAGGTGCTTTGGAGAATAGGTTGTCCCCCCTTCTCTGTGACAACCCTTCAAATATTGGAAGAGTGCTATCATGTCACCTCTAGTCTTTCTTGTCATTAGAATAGAAATACCCAGTTCTCTCAACCATTCATTGTACACTTTAGTCTCCAGTCCCCTAATCATCTTTGTTGTTCTTGAGTCTCAACATATTTTTGTATCATGGTGACCAAAACTGGATGCAGTATTCCAAGTATGTTCTTACCAGTGCAGTATAAAGCAAGACTAACACTTCATGTCATCTTGATACTAGCTCTCTGTTGATGACTCCTAGGACTGCATTGGCTTTTTGGGCAGCTGCAGAACCCTCCTGATGCATATTTAAGTGGTTATTCGCTAGGTCACCTAGATCCGCCTCGCAGTTACTACACTTGAGCCAGATACCACCTATTATGAATTATGAAATGAAGTATTTTACACCTGATGGGCCATCTGAAATTGCAAAGCAGTTACTGATATAATTTCATCTTCTGATTCTTTATCTAGCACCACTAGTTTCTTAGTGTTATGTTGATAAAAATGAATGACTGTCATAAAATGAACTGTAAAAACTTTAAAAGGTACAATAGTAATAGAAAATGATTGTTCTTTGTCTTTCATTTGTCTTTCATTTTATAACATGTTTAGGATTGCTGTTTAAGAATAGTCACCCAAGTAGATAATTAGTTGGTTCCTATTCTTCTTTAGTCTCATTAACTTTCCATCAGCTATCATTTTAATAATCCCATTATCTGTGTGAAGGTAGGTAAAGTCTTTTTCAATTCAAGTTCAACTCAAGGTGACTACAGGGACATGCCTATATCATTTCCTGCAGGATGTGAAAATAGCTTTTCTTTTGGGGATTTTTTTTTTTACTTCTCAAGTTAGCCTAGAACCCTGGAAGTCTTTTCAAATCTCCCATCCAAATAATATCCAGCCTTCTAGACCTGCTTAATTTCTGAGCCCAGTTAAGATGACCCAAGTATGTATATATTATGTATGTATGTACATATAGTATCTATATCTATATCTACAGTATATTTATATTTATATTATATATCTATAGTATATATCTACACCTATAATATATATTCATAGATATATAAACATATATACATATATGTGTGCAGTGGTGGGATCCAACTAATTTAACAACCGGTCATCCTAAAGACTGGGCGGGCATGGCTGGTGGGGTCATGTGAACTCAATGTCACTCATGGCAAGGTGGGACAATGCAGCCTGGCTGAAGGTGGCCAGAGCCTTAGACATACCTATATGCAACAACAGCAATGGTGATTTCCCCGATGCCTCATCTCTTGCTGGGTCTCGCTGCCTGACACTCAGGATTTTAAAAAGGGTTTTGCAGCAGGAAACAGTGGGTGGCTACTTCCAGCCTTTGTTGGTGCATGACACGACCCCACCCCGAGACACTGGCCTTCAACTGCCACCTCTTTTTTGGTGCAAGAAGCCTGCAGCTGCCACTTGGAAGGCATTTTCTCTCAGGCCTCTCACCTGCGGAAGCCAAAGCTGGTCCTGAATGGTGGCCAAGCCTCACTGTGCGTGTGTCCCTCCCTCTTCGGCTGAGTGCAGCAAGCCTGGAGTGGATCTTCCTTCCCTACCATCAGCTTTACCTTCTAGCCATGGGGCTGGCACTGTTCTGACAGTGATAGCTCAGCATGTGGGAAGAGGCCCCAGGGAAGTCCAGAGCCAGGAACTGGCAAGTCCCCTTACCCGAGGTGAAGGGCGAGTGGGATGAATGTAGGCAGAGGCCCCCGGGAAGGCCAGAGCCAGGAACTGACATGTCCCCCGACCTAAGGTGAAGGGCAAGCAGGTGGAAGGATGGCGAGAGACAGGATCGAAAGGCAGTGAGCCTCACCATGTCCACCTCAAGGTGGCCCTTTGGCCAAGCACCTTACTTTCATGGTAATGTGCTTGGTGAGCTGAGTAGGTGAGATGCAGAGATCAGCTGGGCCATACAACTCTAGCCAGAGAATAGCTAGGAGTGGGCATGACTCTAGCCACCAGCCAAGGCGGGCAAGTCAAGATAGATTGGGTGGGGCAGGTTGGGAAGGGCCAACCAGTGGTGGGATTTGCTGGTTCTCCAAACTGCACAGAATCATAACAACCGGTTTACCCAAATCAGTATGCACCAGCTGAAGCCCACCTCTGCATATGTGTATATGTACACACACACAACACACACAACACAGACACAGACACAGACACAGACACAGACACAGACACAGACACAGACACACACACACACACACACACACACACACACACACAGAGTTTATATGGAGCTGTATATACTTGTCTAAGAATTTTGCACACTTACATAAGCAGCACTTGGCTGAGCTTGACTTGATAACGTCTTGACTCATTTCTGCTTATTGGTTTGGAGAATCAGGTTTTCTCCACCAAGGCCAAATTTCTTTCTATTTGCATTCATAATAGAAAAATGGAAAATGTCTATACGCCCTGGGATCCAGAGGGATCCAGTTTTAATTTTGTAATCAATTTTGCCATTTCCTCCGGCCATTGTACTGTTAACATCCATCATAGTTGAGCTTTCATTAAAAGCACTGCTGAAAGCATGGATTTTTGAAGAATTTTTTTTTACAGGGAGTCGGCAAGCTGTAATCAAAGATGTGATAGTCTTTTGTGCAGGTAGCATTCATTGCTACAACACACAATAACACACAAGAAAAAGAACAAAACACTAATGTAATCATAACACAAATATAGCTATTCTTTAGAAACCATGTAAAAGTGTTTTAAAATACAACAGAATAAGGAAAAAAAGAAACCAAGTAGAATTTTTACTATAAGAATGAACAGTCACAATTCTTTATACTAATATATTCAGGGGTGGGCTGCTGGGGGTTTGCAGGGGTTCGGGAGAACCTCTAGCTAAGATTCTGTGCAGTTCGGAGAACCCCCCCAAATCCCACTCCTGGCTGGTCTTGCCCACCCCCCTCCCAGGAGTCCCCACACGGCCTGTTTTGGATGCAGGTAAGTGCAGGACGCATGCAGAGGCTCAGGGAGGGTGAAAAATGGGCCTACCGAAAGTTCGGAAAGCCAGAAACAGGCCCATTTCCAGCCTCTAGAAGACCTCCAGAGCCTAGGGAGGCCATTTTCGCCCTCCTGGAGGCTTGAGGAAGGCCTCTGTAGCCTGGGAGGGCAAAAATGCCACCCCATGGTACAGAAGGCCGACTAGGCCATGCCCACCATGGACACACCCATCCAGCAACCGGGCAGAGAACCCCTTGCTAAAATTTTTGAAGCCCACCCCTGGGTATATTTATCTAATGTAAATTATTATTCAGGCCGGGTTGGCAGTTGAAACCCCTAGACTGTTGGTCATGGGGGATTTCAACTTGCCATCAACTGGCGTGGCATCCTTGACATCTCGGGAGTTCATGGCTTCCATGACGGCCATGGACCTGACTCAATTAGTGGACGGCCCTACCCACATCGGGGGAGGCACTCTAGATCTGATTTTTGTCTCTGGCCAGTGGGCGAATGATCTGATTTTAAACGATTTAGTTATCGAGCCTTTGTCATGGTCAAATCATTCTCTTCTTTGTCTGGACTTTCGGACCGCTACTCACCACCGCAGGGAGACGGAACCAATGCGTTGGTTCCGTCCCAGGCGCCTGATGGACCCAGAGAGGTTCCTGACGGAGCTTGGGCTGTTACCCGAGAATCTGGCCCGCGGCACGACTGAAGAACTAGTCGCGGCCTGGGAACAGGCCGCAGCTGGAGCTTTGGACCATATCGTGCCTTTGCAGCCTCTGACCCGGCGCAGGTCTCAACCAGCTCCTTGGTTCTCTGAGGAGCTGAGGGAGATGAAACGCCGGAGAAGACGCCTAGAGAGTGCCTGGAGATCCAGCCGTTCTGAGGCTGACCGGACACTAGTTAGGTCCTATAGTAGGACCTACCTAGTGGTATTGAGGGATGCGAAGCGTTCTTACGTTTCCTCCCTCATTGCGTCGGCAGATAACCACCCAGCCGCCCTGTTTCGGGTGACCCGCTCTCTCCTTCAACAGGAGGAGTGGGAGGACCCATTACAAGGGCATGCCGAGGAGTTTAACGGTTATCTATACGATAAAATCGTTCAGCTTCAGGATGGATTGGATCAAAATTGGGTAGATCCAGGCGAGAGTTTCGAGACCCATCTTGTTGAGACTGTTTGGGATAGTTTTGACCCTGTGACTCCCGAGGACATGGACAGGCTGCTGGGAAGGTTGAATGCCACCACATATTTACTGGACCCGTGCCCCTCCTGGTTGGTGCTGGCCACGCAGGAGGTGACACGAGGCTGGCTCCGGGGAATTACAAATGCTTCTTTGCGGGAGGGTGTCTTTCCTGCTGCCTTGAAAGAGGCGGTGGTGAGACCTCTCCTCAAAAAGCCTTCCCTGGACCCAGCTGTTTTAGGAAATTACCGTCCAGTCTCCAACCTTCGTTTTACGGCAAAGGTTGTAGAAAGTGTGGTGGCATGTCAATTACCCCAGTACCTGGATGAAATTGTCTATCTAGACCCGTTCCAGTCCAGCTTCCGGCCCGGATACAGTACTGAGACGGCTTTGGTCGCGTTGGTGGATGATCTCTGGAGGGCCAGGGATAAGGGTTACTCCTCTGCCCTGGTCCTATTAGTCCTCTCAGCAGCTTTTGATACCATCGACCATGGTATCCTGCTGCGCCGGTTGGAGGGTTTGGGAGTGGGAGGCACCATTTATCGGTGGTTCTCCTCCTACCTCTCTGACTGGACGCAGACAGTGTTTACAGGGGGGCAGAGATTGACTCCGAGGTGCCTCATGTGTGGGGTGCCGCAGGGGTCGATTCTCTCGCCCCTCCTGTTCAACATCTATATGAAGCCGCTGGGCAAGATCATCAGTGGTTTTGGGGTGAGGTACCAACTGTACGCTGATGACACGCAGCTGTACTTTTCCACCCCAGGCCACCCCAATGAAGCTATCGAAGTACTGTCCCAGTGTTTGGAAGCCGTACGGGTCTGGATGGGGAGGAACAGGCTCAAGCTAAATCCCTCCAAGACGGAGTGGCTGTGGATGCCGGCACCCCAGTACAGTCAGCTGCAGATGCGGCTGTCTGTTGGGGGCGAGTCACTGGCCCCAATGGAAAGAGTGCGCAACTTGGGCGTGCTCCTGGATGGGCGGTTGTCCTTTGAAGACCATTTGACGACCGTCTCCAGGAGAGCTTTTTATCAGGTTCGCCTGATCCGCCAGTTGCGTCCCTTCCTGGATCGGGATGCCCTATGCACGGTCACTCATGCTCTCGTTACCTCTCGCTTGGACTATTGCAATGCTCTCTACATGGGGCTCCCCTTGAAGAGCACCCGGAGACTCCAGTTAGTCCAGAATGCGGCTGCGCGGGTTATTGAGGGAACAGTTCAGAGCTCCCATGTAACACCTATCCTGCGCAGACTGCACTGGCTACCTGTTGTCTTCCGGGTGCCCTTCAAGGTATTGGTTACTACCTTTAAAGCGCTCCATGGCTTAGGACCGGGATACTTACGGGACTGTCTACTGCCGTCTTCTACCTCCCAACGACTGGTGCATTCTCACAGAGAGGGACTCCTTAGGGTGCCGTCAGCCAAACAATGTCGACTGGCGGCCACCAGGGGGAGGGCCTTCTCTTTGGGGGCTCCTACCCTGTGGAACGAACTTTCCCCTGGACTTCGGCAACTATCTGACCTTAGGACCTTTCGCCGCGAACTTAAAACCTATTTATTCCGCCTTGCTGGACTGGCTTGATTTTAAAATTTAAAATTTGGTTTTATGGGTTTTAAATTTTTGTCAATTTTATAGGGTGTTATTGTATTTTAAATTTGGCCATTTGAATAAGTTTTTTAAGGGTTGTTCTTAGTATTGTATGTATTGTTCTTTTTGTATTTTATTTTGGCTGTTCACCGCCCTGAGTCCTTCGGGAGAAGGGCGGTATACAAATTAAAATATTATTATTATTATTATTATTATTATTATTATTTAGGTGTATTTATATTTATTTTTAATATAAAACTAAAATTGCTGTGAGGAGGGTGTTAAAGTGGGATGAAGGCTTCAGAATTTGGAAGCAATTATATAATGTAAGTATCTTGCTGGTTTGTAAAAAGGGGCTTGAATGCTCCATTTTTACACATTGGTCCTGTTGGACCTCCAGGTCTTTGATATATTGTTGCAAATGCACTGAGTGTAAGTAAAACCCATCATTAGGAATGCTTGAAACCATCATGAGGAACTAGCTGATATGCTAGCCATTTTTGAGAATTTGGCCAATATTTTAAAATGCATTCCCAGAGTACAATTGGAAATGCAGAATCTTTGGGAGGATCTAACATTCCCCCTCCCCACCCCAATATGGGTGCCATCCAATTCAGTGGTAGGTTTCAATTTTTTTTTACTACCGGTTCTGTGGGTGTGGCTTGGTGGGTGCGGCATGGATAGGTGGGCATGGCTTGGTGGGCGTGGCAGGGGAAGGTTCCTGCAAAATCCCCATTTCCTCCCGATCAGCTGGGACTCGGGAGGCAGAGAATAGAAGGGGGCGGGGCCAGCCAGCATTTTACTACCGGTTCTCTACTCAAAATTTCCACTACCGGTTCTGCAGAACTGGTCAGAACCTGCTGAAACCCACCTCTGAACCAGTTATATTAATTTATCCGTGCAGCATTCTTAGCAATGGCCACACTTCTGGAGAGCTGTAACGCAGCACATTCTTCATTCCATTTTTTAAAAGTCAATTATTGCAATTGTTTTAAAACTAATCAGTTTGAATTGATCACAGCTTGAATTTGTCACAGCAAACCATATGTTACTTTTGAATCTGCATTGCACAGGGTTTGCAGATGAAAGAGGAGAAGCATCCATCTCTTTCCAAAATAGCACTGAGCATTTGCAATTTGAGGAACGTTCAGATAAGAATGGGTGAAAAGAAACGTACTCTGAAAAATCTACAGTCTGGGATCACAGATTGCAGTATTCTGTCATTGCAAGCCAAGGTCCCAGAGTGCTAAAGTTATTACCAGCTCTTACCATATATTGCAATCAGGCAAAGCAATGGCCATTTTGCTTTAGCCTTGACCCTTGTAATGTCCTGGGAGAGATGAAACCAGGTAATTCAGTCACAATATTAATGCCAGCAGGTGTGGGCTTAATAATATTTCTACTTGAAGAAAAATGATATGTGGCAATTTTGAGATCTAATTTCCTGAAAGGCTCTTTTGCTGTTGTGGCTGCATGTCACTAGCCCAGGAGAAAGTTGATGTTCTGGACTGACACCAATTTCGCACTTTACTTCTTTTGTCATTATCCCATGGCAGTGATGTGCCAGGCCCATATGTGCATGTCTTTGTACAGTATGTCACAACCCCCATCAGCAGGGCTAGAGCTCACTTGAGGAGGGGTTTTCTGGAGCTTGAAAAGTAAGCAAGATTTTCCTGAAGACTTCGGCTGTTTTTTGTCCCTTAAATTCCCTATACTCTTAAAAAATATTTTTAAAAGCTGCCCTCAAAAGCCCCATTCAGAGAGAGCAGGATGGTAGCCCATCTATACCCTCTCAAATATATCCCCATCTGCCTACCGGGGGGAGGGGATCCTGGTGGTTGGGGGGAACGTCCATGATGCCGGTGACTGGTTTCACCCCTAGCGTAGTGCATGGGGTGGAGTCCCATACCTGAGTATCCTTGAGAACCTCCTACCCCCTTCAACCTGAAAGAGTGACCAGATACCCTGCCAGGGATATGGAAAGCTGTGAGGAAGGCCCTGCAGAAAGCTACAGAAACCCAAAAAATACAGGCAGACAGGACAGGGCTCCCCAGAAATCATTCCAGGTGGGAGACAGGGTGTATCTGTCAACCAAATACCTAAAGTTTCAGGTCCCCTGCTGGAGGTTGGGTCCCAAGTTTGTGGACCCCTTCCCCATCATACTGTTGTGTCTCGTCCAATCTCACCTCAGCCGGGGTCTTCTTATCTGCTTCCGAACATGGAAGAAGAAATACCTCCAGCCCCCAGCCCTGGCTCCATGCCCAGACAGGCTGAAGAAGAAGAAATACCTCCAGCCCCCAGCTCTGGCTCCATGCCCAGGCAAACGGAGCAACTAGACCCCTCCCCCTCCTCCACAGCATGTGAGCCTGAGGAAGGTTTATTACCAACAGCTGCTGACTGGAGTGACCCTCGCGTCAGAAGACTTGATAGGTGGAGGCAATAGAAGGAAGGGAAGCGCAGGCCTGGATAAGTGCTGAGTCATGGAGCCACACCCCATGGCCTATATAAAGGATCTGCTTTCTGGCATTCTCTGAGTCAGGCAAAGTCTAAACATATCTTGCTGAAGTCACTTTCTGGTCTCCTGCCTGCCTTGAGGACTTTGCTAGGACTTTGGCAGAGCTGCAGAGGCACATCTGACTCGGATTTCCCTGACCCGGCCGTCAGCGGAGGAGTGGGACACGACACATACAAATAATCAATCCTGTAATGGTGGAGCTGAAACTACCCAAACGGTTAGGTAAGGTGGACCCTGTCTTCCACAGTAGCCTGCTTAAGCCTGTCGCTGGGTCCATTCGGCCACACCCGTTACCAATGCCTGGTCCCTTGGAAGTGGGAGGTGAGATAGATCTGATACTAGATTCCTGACTCCATAGGAGTCAGTTGCAGTATCTGGTGCTATTGAAGGGGTTCCCCGATACAGAAGCCTCCTGAGTGGCAAGCAGAGACATACAGGTGAAGCGTCTGCTCCGAACGTATCATGGAAAATATCCTCACAAACCAGGGGGTGGGGGCTACGGGAGGCCAGGTATAATGCCCTTATTGCTATGTATCCTCACTACCTGTGCTTACTATCTTCCAGGTGCAGCCCTGGTGAGAGGGGAGCCGCCTGTCAAACCTCAGGGTTTGCCTACTGGGGGAGGGAAGGTCTGGTAGTGGGGGGAGGGACATCCATGATGCTGGCAGCTGTAGCCATGCTCTGGAGAAGCCCCTTGGAAGCGCCAACCAACAACTTTAATTCCAGATCACATCTGTTTCATGCTGTGTGTTCTGGAGCACATTTGCATGCCTGGGTCCAGCCTAATAAACCCAGTTTGTTTACTCGCCCACATACTTGGTGTTGTTACTGCTCGGGGTGGGGGGGGAGGGTGTAGGTTCAGAGCTTGGATAACTTGAGAATATTTTTGCACCTATATCCTACAGTATAAAGGGTGTTTTCTCTCACAAAAGAGCTAATCATTCAGGGCTATTAAAGCCAGACACTTTCTTTAAGACAGCATTTTGTCCTTACTTTCCTTTAAAAAAATATTTTTCCAGAAACTGGAGACTTGAAACTATGCACATTTTGTGTTACTCTACTCAGGTTAGCAGCAAATTGTTCAGAAACAGGATATTTTTTCAATTAAAAAAATAATCATGTGGAAAAAGTTTTTTTTTTTTGAAACAAACCACATACAATATACTTTGTGAATGCAAATATCAGCCAGGTACATAGTCAAACCCAATTCAATTTTCCACCACCCTCTTGTATACTTTTTAAAATGTATTTCCTTTCCCCCTTTTTAATTTCACTATTTCCATATCTCTAATACAAAGTTCAACCTAACCCTCTGTCCTGAATTTAACTCTTTAATCAAGTCTAGCCCCCCCTTTTTTGCCCCCCCTTCTTGTCTCTCCCATCTAAATTAAAACCCTATGTTCCCAATTACAAGTTTCTTTCTTTTCAATCTTTATATCATCAGCATCTATAATTCCATTTACATAAACACATTTTATGGAATAAAATAAAAAAACTTTTTCCAAAAAAATAAAATAATCATGTGATTCCTCGCTTACAAATTGACAGAATGTTTCATAAGGCAACCTCCCCAACAAATTAAATCAAGTTTTCCTGTTAAATTTTACCTTTGAAGAATATTGCATTCAATCATTAGAAGTTGCTGAATCGATATGAACAATCTGAAGTGGCTCCAGCAGCGGTAGTTTTATGTAAGAATGACTATTGATATAGCCATTGGAAAAGAAGTTCATTTCACACCTCTAAATCTTCTCTATATAATCATCACCATAAAAATAAGTTGGATCAACTTAATAGTTGACTTCTAAGGAAAAGCAACTCTTTATATCAGATCAGCAATCCTTAAAGTAGAGCACATCAAGTCTTCCAAATCATTCCTAGTAGGGTGGAAAGGCACTGTAGTCCAATCAAACTGGGGAAGAATCTACTAAACCTTTTTATTTGTCTTTTTAAAAAAAGCTAAATATGGCTCTTCAGAGGATTAATTGCAGGCTTCTTGGGACTGGCCAATCACAGGACAAATTGCTAGAGTTCAGTGGTTGCCTTCAAATATGGGGCTGCTGAAAAACTAGCCAAAAAATTAAGAAACTGTTTGAGACATAATCAGTTCAAAAACAAACAGACTTTATTAGAACAGCTGAGAATTAATTCATTCTCAGCATAGTCCAAACTAAATCAAAACAAATTCTTTATAACCCAATTCTTCAGTCTTATCACCAACCTTGGTCTAATTAGGAAAACTGCCAAAGGCTTTTCTTGGCAAAAGTTCAGAAGCAGAAGATGCCAACAAGAAATAAATGCAGCAAAACAAGAAGTAAGTCTATCAACGTTGTTTTCTGACAAAGAGCCCAAGAGCCATTGCTGGTCTTTTAAGCCTTATGGGAGGGACCAATCATCTTTTGGCCCTACTCCTGAGTCATCCTCTTTGCTTTAGCTGCCCTTGCCTTCTGGCAGCTCTTCTTATGCGTGCATTAGAAACAGACTCCTCCTGTTCCTCTGCCTCTCTACTGTCAGCCTCTGGAGACTCAAGAGTCTGCACATCACTCCCAGATGGCCCTGGCCCCATCTCTGCTTCCGATTCAGAGTCCTCATCAGGGCCTTCCCCAGCCTCCAAGACTGACCTATGTTCTTCCTCAGCCTCATCACTGTCCAACTCCGCTACCAGCTCCTCAGGCTGCTTGCGGACCACAACAGAAACCTTTCCCAACCTAACATTTTTCAGCTCTGCTGGATTACAAATCCCACCATCTAAATCAGGGGTGTCAAACTCAATTTCATTGAGGGCCACATCAGGATTGTGTTTGACTTCAGGGGGCCAGGAGGCATGGCTGGGGGCATGGCCAGGATGGGTATGGCCAGCTTGATGTCACTCATCAAGGCTCCATTTTTGGCCGTGACGGCCTCCTGCAGCCCTCTGCCAGTGAAAACAGAGCTCATGGAAGCCACACACAGCCCCCAGGCTCCATTTTCACTGGCAGAGGGCTTCAGGAGGCCGTCATGGCCAAAAAATGGAGCCTGGGCATGCTGCGCGTGGCCCTCTTGAACTCCTTTTTCACTGGCAGAGGCACTATGGTCCGGTCCTTCACTGTTTCCAGGGTGGGCCGGTGGGCCAGATCTAAGAACCCCGCAGACTGGATCCAGCTCCCGGGCCTTGAGTTTGACACCCCTGATCTAAATCTAGCAGAGACATATACTTCAGTGTAAGTGAAAGGTACAAGTATTCCTCTATTCTTTTACTTAAGTACCACTCTTTTTACAGGGCTCCTAAAATAACTGTCCCAGGAAACCAGGTTTCAGAAGGCTGGTTATCCTGAAGTCTTATATATAAGTTAATGCAACTTTAGAAAAATCGATAAAGACTCATTTTCACCAGGAACCTATTTGGGACAATATATAAAATATTAGTTGTGATGCACCAACAGACATGCATGCAGATGACACATAATGGAATGACTAAAAAAGGGGAAGGTTGCTTTAAGACTTTTAAGTGCTCGTTGTGTGTAATGAGGACAATTTTTTTAAAAAAAAATCAACACTGTAATGAATAGCTTTTAATAAAAAGATCTATCTGATTGCAGGCACATCAACGTGCAAATCAAAATGAAACACTTTGTGGAACGAATACTTGAGGCGTGTTCTTATTCTCCAACTGCCTTTATGTTTCCTAAATGCGTCCAGCATCAATGGCCAATTTTGAGGCTATTAAAAATAAAGGCTGGGAAAGGTTTCCTGTCTCCCATCATCTCAGCTTTTAATAAATGGCTGTGATTAGAAAATCATTCATTTTGCTGAATACATGTGTCCTTCTGCTTTTTGTTCTTCAAGCAAAGTGTTCCTTCTCTTCCTCTCTGCATTTTTCTTCTTTTGGCTATATTAAAGGGGACAATGAAAAAATCTTATTTGGGAAAGACAATTAAAGGGAACAATTGAACAAGGCACTGAAGGGGACATCACAGAAGGAGGGTGATATTAGATTTGAAGGAGGAACAAAATGCTAAAACTCAAACAAGTTTTTATTCTAGCTCAAACTGCAGCAAGGAAAACATCGGAAAAGCATTTGTTATCATTGCTTTGCTATTGTAACTGTCAGAGAGAGACTTGTGGGGGGGGTGGATTCAAGAAAGTAATTAGTCTGGAATCCTTACATAGGCACAAGAGCAGAGGTGGATTTCAGCAGGTTCTGACCAGTTCTGGAGAACCAGTAGCAGAAATTTTGAGTAGTTTGGAGAACTGATAGTAAAAATTCTGACTGGCCCCACCCCCATCTATTCTCTGCCTCCCAAGTCCCAGCTGATCCGGAGGAAATGGGGATTTTGCAATAACCTTCCCCTGGAGTGGGGAGGGAATGGAGATTTTACAGTATCTTTCCCCTGCCACGCCCATCAAGCGCTGCCCACCAAGCCATGCCACGCCCACCAAGCCACACCCACAGAACCGGTAGTAAAAAAAATTGAAACCCACCACTGCACAAGAGGGTAAGAAACAAGCCACCAAATTTTAGAACTGATTAAATAACTCATTGGAGTGTCTAAGCTTTTGCTCTCTTTGCTGGCTTCCTTATGACACTGATTAAAAAAGTCACAGACACACAGCTGGAAACTTCTGACAATGAGGTAGGATTAGGAAGGATCCTCTATTACAGTGATGGCTAATCTTTTCCGGACTGAGTGCCCAAAGCATGTGCATGCGCCCATGAATGTGCATGCGCACACCTGAACCCCCAAAATGTAATGTGCGGGTGGCCCCCCCATGCATGTGTGCAGCCCGGCATGCATCCACTTCCTGCATGCATGCGCCCCCACACACGCCCCTTGCATGCATCAGCAGCCCCATGCATGCACCCCACCACCACCCGCACACGTCCCTCCCCCTGTGCATGCACGGCAGAGACCAAACAATTAACTGGCTGGTGGGAGCCACGCTTGCATGTGCAGCAGAGCTGAACTGGGGTGACAGCTCACATGCCCACAGAAAGGGCACTGCATGCCATCTGGGGCACACGTGCCATAGGTTCGCCATCACAGCTCTTTAAGTACTTTTGTACTAAATATAACAAATGTAACCTTGTACCAAAAATGACAACTATGACCAACCAAGTGTAAACACTAACCTTGTGAAAGAAATCACATAGATTGACATCTCATAAATAATAAGAAACTTTTTGTATAAATATCTGAGCTAACATGCTTGATTTGGACCTCTGTCCCAAGCATGAGGCTCTCTATTTCTGTAGAAATAAACAGCTGGGGGGGGGGGAAGGATTACTTTCCTTGTTCCAGCAAAATTTATTGGCCCTTTGGGAAAACACAAAGCCAAATCTGGCCGACAATGAATATGGGACTATGAATATTTTTCCGGTGGATCAATTTAGGTACAACTAATTCCTTCCAAGCTAGTCATAACAATTCTGCTCCCATTCCAAAGTCCAGGCTTTCAAATGTAGAAGTCTCTTATTTGAGAATGGATGTCAGCCCATCCAGCTGGCAAAATTTCTGAACAGAACAGATATGGATACCAAAATCTGTGTTGTTCAACTCATTTTTTAATTTCTTTATTTGTTAGATTTATATGCATATCTTTCCCAAGAATTCAAGGCAGGGCAGATTATGTCCTCCCCATCATTTTTTCCAGCAATTGTAACAACAACTCTGGGGGTAGTTCTATCTGAGAAACAATGATTGGCTCAAAATAATCCAATAACTTTCCATTTGCCAAAATTAGAATTGAATCTGGGTCTTCTCAGTCCTAGCCCCCACATCTTAACCCCTACAGCGATTGCCTCTGCTCTATAGGATTAAGTGATGTCTATTAGGACATAGCGAAAAGTATTATATATACCAGACTCAGTTCCAACTGGAGAAGATGATAAAATTAACAAGTGTTGAATATGTGTTTATTTGTCTTCTCCCTGGCAAACTGGACTTTCCCTTTTAAGGGGAGTTTTATCCATTCAGTAAAAGATAATTATTTTAGCCTTGCTTTTATCTAAATTTCTGAAGGAAATGATATAGTCAGCATGTTTTTGAGGAGCCATGGCTGATGGGAACAGTCAATAAGCTTAAAGCACTTTTTAAAAAACATGCTGATGAATTTTTTCTTCTTCTCTACTGTAAAAAACAACAACCCATTCTTTTGGAGAAAAAGGGTCTGCAAAATCTTTTCTTAACCTTTAGCATGTCATGATCTCAGGATGCACAGTAGACATGAAAGTGAAGTATGCATTGTTTTGATGATTCCAATTAAATATTTTCCAAAGTAATCACTAAGTTCCTTTTCTGTTTAGAAATTGGCATTTTTGAAGCTTCTCTAGTGATTTCCTAACGTATGAATGTAGGTGCTGGCATACATTTTCCTATGATCTTAGTTTTTTTCCCCTTTCCTTACATTCTTCTCGCTTCCTGTCAGTGCTAACACTCTGGAAAAACTCAAATGCTTCCTGATTCAGTGAGAAATTGCTAGTAGCATGGATTTTTTTTTTAAAAAAAAGATGTAATTCTTATTAAAGAATTTAATTTAAATGTAATAAATACTAACAAAACTAAACTTAGAAACCGAGGGAAATAGAGAGCACAAATGGCAAGGAAAAGGCAAAAGAAAAAAAATAAAGGAAGGAGCA
The DNA here is from genome assembly GCF_028640845.1 of Ahaetulla prasina. Classification (NCBI taxonomy): domain Eukaryota; kingdom Metazoa; phylum Chordata; class Lepidosauria; order Squamata; family Colubridae; genus Ahaetulla; species Ahaetulla prasina. The sequence goes on from NC_080540.1 coordinate 106,459,551, forward strand.
TGAGAAAGAAAAAGAAAATAAATAAAGGAGTGACTTTTAATCTTCATCACAAATATAAACAAATTTGATAACTATTCACCCGCATATAGGAATACAAATATTGTGGTGGCCAGAAAGCTCCGCCAGCTAAAACAGCTCCTGAACTCCATTTTTGCTGGCAGCAGCATCGCAGGCCGGTCCTTTGCTATTTGCAGGGCAATGTCGCTGGCCAGATCTAAGCACCTTGCGGGCTGGATCCAGCCCCCAGGCCTTGAGTTTGACACCCCTGCACTAGAGCATGTAGGCCCTGAGAGTCTCATCCTCTATGAAGTTATCCATTCTTGTTTTTAAAGCTATCCAAACAGGTGGCTGCAATGTATTACATCTTGCAACATACTCCATAATTCAGTTATGCCATTTTTCCATTGTTACTTTCATATATAGCTATTGAAGTTTGGCCAATGTTTGTAATTCCAGATAATTTATGCCCTCCCATTTTAGAGGAAGAATGAGATATAGCGTTGCACAACCATAGTCATGTCTGGCCTCACCGTGCGAGAGTAGGAGGAGATAAATAAGGCAGGAATGTGCATGTGAACTGCCTGAGTAAAAGAAGCCTTTTATGGAGGATGAATCCCTTTGGGTTTCTATTCTAGATTGCACTGACTAGACCGGGTGTCAGCAACCTGTGGCTCTGGAGCTGCATGCAGCTCTTTGGGCCCTCTGCTGTGGCTTCCTGTCGGGTGAGCCCACCACTGGCTGGCCTTGCCCTGCCCTCCCAGTCACTCCTCGCTTGACCTGAGAAGGTAAGGGTGATGGCAGGGGATGGAGAAGTGGCCAGGGTAGATACAGAAAGAGCGGGAGGGAGAGAGGGGGAAGAGAGAGATGTCAAAAAAGTTTTGTGGTTCCCAGTGTTTTTTAACAACTGGTTCTCTGCCCTAATGACTGGCTGGGTAGGTGTGGCTAGGGGGTCATGTGACTGGTGGAAGTGATTGAATTGGCCACGCCCACCCAAGTTTTGTGGCTCCCGGTGTTTTCTTTTCTGTGGAAAATGGGTCCAAATGGTTCTTTGAGTGTTTAAGGTTGCAGATCCCTGGTCTAGACACTGATAAACATGATGTGATGCTCTTTGTGTAGGAGCACTTGATTGTCTAAAAAGAAATCTTGGATCATCCTTTGGAGGTGACCTTTGAAAATGAATTCAGGTTATCCGAGTTTGTTTTTTTTTATTGGCCAAGTGTGATTGGACACACAAGGAATTTGTCTTGGTGCATATGCTCTCAGTGTACATAAAAGAAAAGATACCTTCATCAAGGTACCTTCATCAAGCAACTGTTTTCTTTGCTGACCTGTGATGTTGAAGAACATTTCAATACATTTATCCAAGAAAAAGAGAGAATCAATGGCTGTTGTGGTTAATCTTCCTTATTGAGGACTAGATACTAGATTTCAGCTCCATAATTTCATGGCCATTGCTGAGAATGCTGGGAAATATAACCCAGGGTTTGGGTGCTTGCATAAGTGTGATCTTAAGTTTAGTTCCATATTTTCCTATGTTTCCATGTTATGTCTTTGTTATCTAAAAATGCTATTTCCTCTATCTAGCTGGTCAAAGATTTTTAGTCCATGAAGCATATGTCATCACAGGTTGTAATAAGCAGGAGGTTTGCAAAAATCTTTGCTACTTAGCTTATCGGCAACATTGTCCTCAATGTGGCACATGCCATTAAAGAAATACAGGTAGTCTTCCACTTATAACAGTTCACTTAGTGGCCATTCAAAATTACAACAGCACTTTAAAAAGTGACTTATGACCATTTTTCACACCTACGGCTATTGCAGCATCCCCATGGCCATGTGATCAAAATTCAGATCCTTGGCACCTGATGCAGATTTACGATGGATCATGTGATCCCCTTTTGCAACCTTCTGACAAGCCAAGTCAATGGGGAAGCCAGATTCACTTAACTAACTAAAAACTTAGCAACTGCAGTGACTCACTTAACAATTGTGACAGGAAACATTGTAAAATGGGACAAAACTCACTTAACAAATGTCTCACTTAGCAACAGACATTTTGTGCTCAATTGTGGCCATAACTTGAGGGCTACCTCTATCATGGATAAAAACTCTGGTAAATCAGAAAGAAGGATGAAAGGTTGTTAATATTTCTTCTAATAGACATGAAATAACCAGAGTCAGTGTTCTCATTACGGCTGCAAAACATCTATCTTTTTTCACTTCTTCATTGCAATTTATCATGTGGAATAGTTTGGTCAAAATACTGTGTACACTGGACAATTGACCTCTTGTAAAAAGCAGTAATCTCAGAAGTTATGACTTTCTCTAACCAAGCCAAGTAAACTTGTTTTATTTCTTGTTGTGCTGCTGCACTGATCCCTAGCCAGGCAGATTTTATTAGGTATTTCTGTGTAATAATGAAAAAACAGGAGGATAGTTCAAATCTTTGAATTTATAGCCATGCAATTTTGGCACATCTTTTCATGTAATATACAAGAGATCTTGCTAAGTTACATTCCACTGTCACAAATATAATTGAATCATAAAGTGCTAATTATATGGACTCGTCCACAAGCCACAAGGAAAAACATTGACTTAATCCACCATCTGTATCAAGAGTCTGGCTGTGTTCTATTGATCCAAGCAGTGTATACCATTCTAATGTTCACACCCCATTTAGGACTACATACAGCTAGGTAAAGGTAAAGGTAAAGGTAAAGGTAAAGGTTCCCCTTGCACATATGTGCTAGTTGTTCCTGACTCTAGGGGGTGGTGCTCATCTCCGTTTCAAAGCCGAAGAGCCAACACTGTCTGAAGATGTCTCTATGGTCATGTGGTTGGAATGATTAAATGCCAAAGGTGCATGGAATGCTGTTACCTTCCCACCAAAGGTATCCCTATTTTTCTATCTGCATTTTTTATGTGATTTCGAACTGCTAGGTTGGCAGAAGCTGGGACAAATAATGGGAGCTCACCCCGTTATGTGGCACTAGGGATTCGAACCGCTGAACTGCTGACCTTTCAATCGACAAGCTCAGCGTCTTAGCCACTGAGCTACCACATCCTTACATACACTGTATGTAAGGTTACTGTGGTTACATCCTTACCACACTGAGCTACCACATCCTTACATACAGCTAGGTTTGTATAATTAAAACTAATTTGGAGGGGCTATCTAATTTTATTATTGCAATTATTTCCCCACCTTTCAATCATCTTTGAAATGAGAGAAATGAAAGATGACTGTACAAGTTAGTATCTTCTGGATAGTATACTACCAAATAGTCTAATGGAGATTTAGGAGCCAGGTAGTTAGACAATGGAATGAAAATCTGATGTGATAATTGCAGAATCCTTGGCTGATTCTGGGAGCCCCATAATTAACAGATTAATAGAGTTGGAAGGGACCTTGTAGGTCATCTAGTCCAACTCCCCTCTCAAGCAGGAGACCCTACACCATTTCTGACAAATGGCAGTCCAATCCTTTCTTGAAAATCTCAAGTGATGAGGCTCCCACAACTTCCAAAGGCAAGCTGTTCCATCAGTTGATTGTTCTCACTATCAGAAAGTTCCTCCTCATTTCTAGGTTGAATATCTTCTTGGTCAGTTTCCATCCATTATTCCTTGTCTGGCCTTCAGGTACTTTGGAAAACAGCTTGACCCCCTCTTCTCTGTGGCAGCCCCTCAAGTATTGGAAGATGGCTATCATGTATCCCCGGTCCTTCTCTTCATTAGACTAGGCATGCCCAGTTCCTGTAACTCTTCCGCATATGTTTTATTCTCCACTCCCCTAATCATCCTAGTTGTTCTCCTCTGCACTGTTTCTAGAGTCTCAACATCTTTTTTATAGTGTGATGATGACCAAAACTGGATGCTGGTTGTGATTTCTGTTTCTTAAGGCCAATACATGTGAAGAATACCAAGTTAGGGGAAATTGTTTGATTTCCCATAGAGCAGGGGCGTCAAACTCAAGGCCTGCAGGCCACATCCTGTGGGGTAGCCCTGGAAACAGTGAAGGACCGGCCCGCAGTTGCTCTCCCAGCAAAAACAGAGCTCAGGAGGGTGGTGTGCACCCGTTTTCTCTGGCAGAGGGCTGCGGGAGGCCGTCGCAGTTGAAAACCCAGGCCACCACAGGTGCCCCCGACATGAGTGATGTCGAGCTGGCCATGACCACCCGTCATGCCCACCCTGGTCACACCCACCTGCCCCCCCCCGAGGTCAAACACAACCCTGATGCGGCCCTTAATGAAATCGAGTTTGACACCCCTGCCTTAGAGAGGCCTATGCCTTGCTGTGTGGGCATGTCATGACAGGGAAAGGCTATTGAAATTTTAGTCTCCAAAGCCCCTACCTGCAGTGCTTTATTAACGAATGTCATCCTAATTTATCCATTTTAAATCTAAATGCTTTGTTCTTATGATTTCCATATAGCGGAGGCTCTGCAGCTAATTGCTAAGGTATGATTAATGCCAGAAATGACATGAAATGGCAAGATAATTTCAGCTGCAGCCACCAGTCTGCTTGAGCTGCAGAGTGGTGCAATTGCTTACCTTGAGATTAATAAGGGCGTAAATCATGTCATCGTACTTTCTATTGCTGACCACCCTAACATCGGAAAAGAGAGTCGAATGAGGTAAACGCGCTTTAAATAAAATGAACAAAACAAAGTGAAGTGAAGGAAAGAAGATTATAGAAGCATTTGTCTAGATTCCTTGGAAATGAGACACCCAGATGAAAGGCTGCTTGTCTTGCAATTTAGGAGTTGGGCTGCTGATGGAAAGGATCATCAAAGTGAACGGAAGATGGGAAAATGTTTTTTTTCCTAGAAGTACTTTTGGTCCACATGACCCACATGCCCTAATTGAGATTTAGGATCCAGGGAGTTGGACAATGGAATGAGAATCTGTTGTGATAATTGCAGAATTCTTGTGTTGTGGTCCATCAGCAGCCTAGGGAGCTGGCAACGGAGTCCGACAGCGATGAGACTGAGGAGGAATAGGAGGAGCCTGTTCCTAATGCACGCATGAGAAAAGCTGCCAGAAGGCAAGAGCAGCTCAAGCAGAGAGGACAACTCGGGAGTAAGGCCAAGAGATGATTGGCCCCTCCCATAAGGCTTAAAACAGACCAGCACCGGTGTTTCAGCTTTGCTGGAAAACAACATTGTAGCTGCATCTTCTGCTCCGTCTTCTGCTTTGTGTATGTCTTTGTATTTGTGGCTTCTGGATGTTTGCCAGGAAGGGCCTTTGGCAGTTTGCCTAATTGGACTAAGGTTTGTGAGATAACTGAGGAATTTGTGTTGGGAGGCATTTGTTTTACTTTGAGTTGAACAAAGCTGGGAATGAAGTAATTCCCAGAATTTGAATGAAGTTTGTTTTCCATGGACTAAGTTTATTACTACCTACTTGGGTCTGGGTCACAACATTTTGGCTTATCTGAAAGCCCAATAAATACTCTTTCTTCAGGCCAATACATATGAAGGATATCAAGTTACGGAAAATTGTTTGATTTTTCCTAGAAACACTTTTGGTCCACATGCTTGTTGTTGTTTTTTTCCTCTCTCTCTCCTTGGTTTTACCACATACCAAGATATCTATGTAACGTGTTTCAATTACTTGTGTAAAGAAAGGTTATTGTCTGACAACACTACGATAAGATAGCATATTTTTCCTTCAGTACTGAAAGAGAAATTACGTTAATTGAATAAAGGTAAAGGTAAAGGTTCCCCTCGCACATACGTGCTAATCGTTGCTGGGGGCAGTGCTCATCTCCGTTTCAAAGCCAAAGAGCCAGTGCTGTCCGAAGACGTCTCCGTGGTCATGTGGCTGGTATGACTCAATGCCAAAGGCACACAGAACACTGTTACCTTCCCACCAAAGGTAGTCCCTATTTTTTCAACTTGCATTTTTACGTGCTTTCGAAACTGCTAGGTTAGCAGAAGCTGGGACAAGTAATGGGAGCTCACCCCGTTACACAGCAGCACTAGGGATTCGAACAGCCGAGCTGCCGACCTTTCAATCGACAAGCTCAACGTCCTAGCCCCTGAGCCACCATGTCTCTTAATTGAATAATTTCTACTAAAACCTAGCTTTTGTGGCTTTTGGTTTTTGTTCAAGAAATCGAATATGACAGCAGAAACTAGAAAGTGTAATTAAAGGTGAGTTGGTGATTGGCAGCTGGGAAACTGATAGTGTCTGAGAAGCTGCTTAAGTAGCCATGAATCTGGTGGCTGCTGGGTTATTAAACTGGAATAGGATTGTAGCAGGATGAGCTGCCATGATATAACAACCTCCTCCCCTTTCCCTTCCTCAGGCTCAGCATACAGAAAAGCAACATTGGGAAGGACCTTAGAGATCTTCTAGTCCAACCCCCTGCTCAAGCAGGAGACACTATACCATTTCAGACAAGTGGCTGTTCAATCTCTTCTTAAAAACCTCCAATGATGAAGCAGCCACAACTTCTGCGGGCAAGCTGTCCCGCTGGTTAATTGTTCTCACTGTTAGGAAGTTTCTCTTTACTTCTAGGTTGCTTGCTCAGTAGCAAGGTGCAATACTCTTGCAATCTGGTCCTGTCTGTCTATCTATCATCTGTATCTATCTATCTATCTATCTATCTATCTATCTATCTATCTATCTATCTATCTATCTATCTATCTATCTATCTCTATCTATCTATCTATCTATCTATCTATCTATCTATCTATCTATCTATCTATCTATCTATCATCTATTTATCTCTGTATAATCTATCTATTTATCTATGAGGCAAAGAGTGTAAGACCAAAAGAAATAGGCAGTGAGGAGATGGAGGGAAGAGTTTCCTTGAGGTTCAAAGGAGATACTGAGAGTAAAAGGAGCATCTAAGTGAGCGCAGGAGCAAGAAGATCCAGAACTACATAGCAGAAGATCAGAGGACAACTGTAATCAACTGATGAGGTTTTAGTGAAATATACCTGGCAGGAGAGACTCAAATCAGTTCTGGAAAGGAAAACCATAGAACAAGGTAGCTCTGATTTGGTGCAGAGCTATAAAAGAAGGGAAGCAGAGTCAGGTGCTGACAAGTGAGTTTTGATTAAAAGGCAGGTGTGTGTTCTCTTCTCTCCCCTCCTCTCCCCCCCCCATTTTAGGTAATACCTGACCTTTATTCTTTGGAAAGGGAAATAAAGTTTGCTAAGTAGGGAGTCTGCATTCCTACGCTTGCAATTAGAAAAGCAACTGTGGAAGAAAGGATAGGTGAGAGCTGTGTGTTTCTGAGATACTTTTATAAACTTTTGGAAACAGCCTTGATAAACATATGTTGGCGATTTTGGTTCAGTTAATAGTTATGGCTATGTGAGTCACCTTAGAATACAAGTGGAATACTATAAATGAACACAAACTTTGCCAGCTGTTGACTGTAATCTATTAGTAATAAATGCCACTTTGATTAACACCTCAGCTCTCTCTAAGCCCTAGTCATAAAGCATGGGTTGGTACCCATCCTTTTTCTTTGGCAATGATATGGCAAAGTGAACATGCTGTTGAAGAGAAGAGAGCCAGAGGTCTTCCCAATTTCCTTCTGGAGATGCTCAGGCCCCTTAATGAGATCTTCAATACAGCAATCACTTTCTCTCTTGCACCACTTTTATTTATTTATGGTGAGCCAAAGCTATTTTGTATGGACTAAATACCTGCTTCTGAAGGACTGACAAAGATTTTGGATATGATTGAGATGAGCAGATGGAAACCCCGGAGGTCTGATTCTTGGAAAGGCTGGCTACTTCAAAATGCTCCAGTTTGCCATATCAGCCTTTAATCTCACAGGCAAATGTTACAACTCTAAACAATAAGGCCATAGGATGTATTTCATTAGGCAGAAAACAGAATTCTAATTGGGATGGCTTTCTTTTAGTGCTAGGAATTACTCAGGCTTGTATAAGTTTACATATATGCACATACGCATGTACATATATGCTACTTTAATAAAGGGACCCGGTTAGAAACCGGAGACTGAGAGTTCTAGTCTTGCCTTAGGCACAAAGCCAGCTAGGTAACTTCCAGCCAGTCCCCCTCTTTCAACCCTAGGAAGGAGGCAATGGCAAACCACTTGTGAAAATCTTGCTAAAAAGCTCCTGAGATTTTTTTCCTTGTAGTTTCTAGAAGTAATCTCAAAAATGCCTTTTTTTTTTCTATTTCATGTACACAGTCATAAAGCATAGAACTGCAATGGCATCTTGGGAAAAATGGAGGAGCTGGATTTGAAGACAGAATCTGAGATTTAAAACTAACAAAAGAAACCAGGTTGTACTTCATTTTATGACAGGGAAAAACACATGGGGAGAACTGAACAAAACCTTAATTAAGTAATTCATTAATTGTTTCCCATTCAGTTTATTAATTAAATACTATTAATACATTCCCTTTCCATGCCCTTAATACTTTTCACCTCTTGTCACGTTAAGAATGATATCAACAATTGAAAGGGCTTTTGGGGGAGGCTGGATACAGTTTTGGGCCCCCCTTTTTATATCTTTCCTGAGTGAAACAATCAAGATAGAGCTGGAACTGAAAACATAGAATGATTTCCAGATTCTCCACATCAACTTTCAATCTTAGGTCTGTTTTTAAGGGAGGTCACATACAGCTCTGTTTTGCATAGTTATCATTACTTTGGACATACATAACTATGAGGGCAAGCTGGCATTTGCATTTGAAAGACAGAAGTAGTGTGCACTACACTATATCGAGGAAATGTGCTGTAAATAGTTTTTTTTTAAAAAAAACAGAGTGCCAAAAAGTCAGCTCAATACAGTGACTTTAAAAAAAAAATTGGCCATGCAGCAGAATACCTCCACACAATAGGACAAGGGATAAGGGAAAATGATGTTTATAGTAGTTTCTGGCACTGGCCGCTTGCTTTTGTCCTATAGTTAATTCTTAGCATTTTCTTAGGAGCCAAGGTCTCCCAACCTGATGTGAAGGGAAAAGTGAGGCAGGGTCTTGCTTCCCCTAGTAGTCAAAATGAAATTATATTTTAGTTCAAAGACTGACAGCATGAAATTCAACACACACATACAAACGAACACACACAAAAGACATAAGGGTCATACTTGGCAGAATGACAGTGGGAATCAAATGCATTTCAAGTATCTGAAGACGTTTCTCATTCAGAAGGACAGGATCTTCTGTCCCAAAAGCCAGGATATGAGATCTTGGCTTTAATTTGCAGGAAGACAGTTTCTAGTTGAATGCTAAGGAACAGTATGAACAGTTTGACTGTGATGTTTTCAAACAGAAGTTGGATGATAAATACTGGAAATGATTTAATTTGGATTCCTGCCTTGAATAGTGGATTGGATTAGACCTGATGTCCTAAAATGGCCCCTTTTACAATGCTACGATTCCATGACCGTATGTGCTGTACTGGAAAATATGGTCTTATAGGGGGCAGAAATGAGGACAACATTCTTCTAAAAATGAATTTATCTCTACTTCTCTCTGTGCATAACTTGAAGATCTTGAGATGCTTTTGTTTTGTTTTCATATGGATCTGAAGCCGTGGTGATGCAGTGGATAGAATGCAGTACTGCAAGCTACTTCTGCTAATTGCCAGCTTCCAGCAGTTTGTCAGATTGATTCTCACCAGACTCAAGGTTGACTCAGTCTTCCATCCTTCCAAGGTCAGTAAAATGAGGACCCAGATTGTTGGGGGCAATATGCTGATTCTAAACTGCTTAGAGAATTTTTTTTTCTCTAGAAAAGTTATCATCCTGAATGAAGTAAAGCCAACGGTGTTTACATTTTTGGGTTAAGGAAGGAGATCAAAGTAAGTTCTATTAAAACCCTGTTCAGAAATAACTCAGAGTCACCACAAGAAAAACTGATCTAGTTGTAATGCTCAGTTAAATGCACACATGAGGCACACACACACCAGCCACCCCAAAGCCTTGAGAATTATAGTCCATATACATATAGATCTACATATATGTAGGGTGTGTGTGTGTATATTTGTTTTCTGAGGTTTTTGTGGATATTTGTATGTAGGTCTTTGGTTATTTGGGTATTCTCCCACGTAAAATTGAAAGCGACTTGGTGACGTTTCGACGAAATCTCATTCGTCATCTTCAGGCTGGTGTTTACAGCTTCGTAAAAATTTGCTCCTAAAAACACGAAGCTGAAGATGACGAATGAGATTTCGTCAAAACGTCACCAAGACACTTCCAATTTTATATATATGTAGGTCTTGGCATATTCGGGTCTTTTCCCGTGTAAGGAAAAGCACCCGAATATGGCACCCAAATATGCCAAGACCTACATACCTATACCCGTGAAAACCTACGAAAACATATATATATATATATATATATATATATATATATATATATATATATATATATATATATATATATATATATATATATATATATATATATACACACACACACACACACACACACACACATACATACATATATATACATACATACATACGCACACACATATACATCCATATACATCAAAGGGACATGGTGGCTCAGTGGCTAAGACACTGAGCTTGTCGATCAAAAAGTCAGCAGTTCAGCGGTTCGAATCCCTAGTGCCGCGTAAGGGAGTGAGCTCTAGTTACTTATCCCAGCTTTTGCCAACCTAGCAGTTCGAAAGCACGTTAAAAATCCAAGTAAAAGAATAGGGACGACCTTTGGTGGGAAGGTAAAAGCATTCCGTGCGCCTTTGGCATTTAGTCATGCCAGCCACATGACCATGGAGATGTTTTCAGACAGTGCTGACTCTTTGGCTTTGAAACAGAGTTGAGCATTGCCCCCTAGAGTCAGGAACGACTAGCACATATGTGCAACAGGAACCTTGACCTTTACCTTTTATACATCTACAGTAGCTGGTGAAAGGTATTTGCAAATTTTAACGAAGTAATTTGCAATCTTAGATTGCATCTAACAAACCTCTAAGTTGTTCTTTATCTTAAAAGAACAGTTTGGGGTGGGAATGAAGGCATTTCTTATCAGGAAATTGGAACCGATGCACGACAGTTACTTTTCCCCAAAACAATGTTAATCTTTGCACTCGCCTCTCTAAAATTAAGTAGAAAACATTATCAAACTTGACAAAGTGCAAAGGTCATGCTGGCCATTCAATTCAAGTAGCTTTACTACATTGTGTAAATCAGGAATAGACAACTAGTAGCCAAGAATTGGATGTGGCCCCATTCTACTTTGGTACCTCCTAAGTGGTCATGCCTATCTTGACCATTGATGGTTGTCAAAGAAGTTTTCCATTGTTTAGGTGAAATGAGGTTTTTCATTTATTAGTTCATAGAAGAGACTGGTATGATTATCATTAACACTGAGCTATATCAGATTCATTTAAGATTAATGTCTCTGGAATTCAGTTGTATCTGTTTTCTGAAACTAGAATCCAGAAGACTAATACCTGCATTGAACTTGAATGTTCATAGCCAGAGAAACCAACCTGATTGAATGTATTGTAGAACAATGAAATTAATTAATTTTCAGAATATACAGTTAATTTAAAGTATACAGTTCATCTCTATGATTGAACAAGGACACTCACTCAAGATTTGTTTTAATCATTCTGCTCTGTTGGATCTTTCACTTTGTGAAAACAATCAAACCAAATCTTAGAATTGAAATGGCACAGCTTGACCAGTTAGCCACAGATCGTATTGTAGATGAAAATGCTCTCATATCAAGATTGTCCCATCATCTGAATTATTTCTCCCTCTCTCTGATGAGATTAGCCATTTGGAGTAATGCAATGATCCAAAGGCTGCAATTTTCTAATTTGCACCACTTGTTCAATCCAACCGAAGCCATTCACCAGAACAAGTAAAGATTTATTTCCAGAAAGGTCAGTAATGACGCCAATGAGAAGACAGACACTTCTCTTCATCAGAATCAGTCTGATAATCTTGCAGGTTTCTTCCTGAATTAAAAGGAAGGGAGAGCTCTCTGGAGATGGATTTTTGGCCAAAGCACCTCATTTTGCTTCTGGAGTTTGGACGCTAATTTCAGTATTTTTATTTCCATTCCTGGATTGTCTCATGGCAGGCTTCATGTTTAGAAGTTGCATTCTCCTCTATCCACTGTTTAACGTTATTAAGCAGTGTTGCAAGAATTGTTGGCACTTAGGCTGTTTCCTATCACTTCTGTAAAAGAAGAATCTGGTTGCCAAGTTTCCGGCCCTTGCTTCCTGCCTTGTGACAAGGAGGATCCCCAAGGAACACCAGGGAGCATAAAAGAGCAGGGTAGGATGAATTCAGGCCAACAACAATAGCACTGGGAGAAAAATGGGCCTCCAGGCCAAACCCTCACTTAGGTCAGAAAATCTTCTCCCCTTTCAAGCAGCCCATGCGCCACTTTTGAACAATATGCCAGACTCTTTTGAAAGGACTCAATTCTGTTGCTGAAAAAAATTCTCCCAAATGTTAACCATGGGTGAAATACAGATGCATGAGAAGATTGTCAGCTTTGGAAGCCATACTAGACCAGAAGCTTCCCTGCTGCCACTTTCTCATCTGTGGGAAAGTAGGAAGGGGGGTGGATTTAGTAGAGGGTTTGTCTTTAGACATAATAGCATTCTTCCTGTCAGTCAAGGTTAGGCCAATCCTGCATCTGGAGAAGGAGTGGTCGGAGTGCTGTCTCAAGATGGGACAGTTGGCGATTGGAGCATGTGCAGAGTCAGGGGACCCGGACCTCTCAGATTCGGGTTTTCCCAGATGGGCCAGTTTACCTATCCTAGTAAATAGAATTTTGAAAGATGCTTGCTTCTGAGTTTTTACTTGGAGTTGGGGTTTTTTTTCTGGAACACTGAGAAAGAGTGTCGCTTGTGTTACTGAAAGTTTTCCAGTATGCTCTTTCTTCTGCAGTCATTTTTGAACTTCAGAAGCTGTTTTGAAACATGGAAGAAGATACAGAAGACCATACAGAATGCTGCAGAAGACAAGTTCTGGATAACATCTGGATAAAGGGGGATTAGCAAAAATTAGGCATGCAGTTGCAAAATAGCACTCCTTGAAGGTCTTTCTGAATTTTGCCCTGTCACTCTAATAAACCCTCGGAGGGATTTCTTTTTCTTTGTGGCAACCTTTTAAATATTTGAAAATGCCAATTTGTCAAGTGCTAACTGGAAAGATCTGCCATGTGAATGACATGGATTCATTCCTTCTTGCTTTCTACATATTGAAGTAATATCAGTACAAATCAGACACGTTCTGTAGAATTATTGCTTCTAACCTCTTTCATTTCTGGCCAGATTAGCAAATCTATTATTCTTCTGACATGCTAATGAGTCTTTCAACCATTTTTTTTCTAATTCCAGAATCTTTGAACATTCTGTCTTTTTCCTTGTACATTTTTTCCTTTTGTCTTTCCAGTCTGTTTAGGTTCTTCCTGAACTGGCTGTATTATTTATTCACATATGATTTTACAACCATCAAATGGAATTGCAGCTCTTCACTGTATTTTACAATAATTGTCAAGTTTTCCTGCATATAGATACCCATGAAATGCTGATGATACTCAGCTGTACTTTTCCACCCCGGGCCACCCCAACAAAGCTGTTGAAGTGCTGTCCTGGTGTCTGGAGGCCGTACGGATCTGGATGGGGAGAAACATGCTCAAGCTTTTAAATGGCTCTGCGCATGCGCGAGAATGGCAGCTGTTTAGAAGAGCCCGAATCGGCGGTGGCGGCTTTTCCCTAAATGGTGACTTCGGGCTGACTCACCAGGCTCCTCTGGTCCCTCGGCGTGCTGTACGATCTTCTTGGCTGCCGCTGGAGAGGTTTCTGTATCCTCTCGGATATGCGACAGCCGAGAACGGGCCGAGGGACGGAGCGGCGGTCCGGAAGAGGGCGGCCATCTTTGGGGGTGTGAGGACGCGAGGGAGGTGAGGGAGGCCTGCTGTTTGCTGCGGGCTCCGGCCTCGACTTCGGCCCTGCCCCAGCGGCGATCCCGGCCAGGCTCCAGCGGCGTGAGATCATCGGCGGTCCTGGCCTGGCTCCAGCGGCTTCGCGGCATGGATTCGGCCTGGCTTCAGCTGGCGTGAATTCCGGCCCGCTTTTTCGCCTGTCGGTAGGCCCGCCAGCTCCATCGGCGCTTGGTTGCGCCCGGCGAGGCCTTGTGGGCTGCGAGGCGCCTGTCCAGCGGCGTCCTGTATTTGGCAGCCCCATCGGTGATGGGCATGGTGAAGCCGCGGTGGGAGAGGAGGCCGGAGCCGAGACTGAGGTCTGTCCCCTCTTTTGGCATGTTACATCGCATTTTACATCGCGTGTCATCTATTGGCCCTTTGTGGCATGGCTTGTTTCCATCGTACCTTTCACCTCCCTCCCCCATACTCCGGACTTTTGGTCACCTAAACTGGGTGGTCATGCACACTCATCCGCGGGTTTTGGATTGGACTGGACTGGATTGGACTAGATTGGACTGGTCTATGGACTTTGACAGACCGATAGTCATTTCTACTTGATTAAGAGCTATTGTAGAATCGTTTTCCATAGGTTCACTATGGAGACTGCCGGCCTGTCTGTTCCTGCTTTGTCATCGTTATCTGGTTCCAGCTCCATCTGTCCTCCTTGCCAACTGGACATCCGCTGGAAGATCCACCGTTTTTACCATCTGGGATTTTACCATCTTAGCATCCTTCGCCGATTCGCACTTTTCTATGCGCTACACTGTACATGAACTCTTGCGCCTGCGAGGTGCCCCCGCCTCGCAGGAATGGCCCGCGTCGCTACCAAGGGCCGGCCTCAATGACGGGTCTTGGGACCCACAGAGGTGGCATGCGAAAAGAAAGAGCCTTTGGGGGTTTTTAGACAGGGTATTTTTAAGGGGTGGGAGGGTTAGGGCGGGTGATGGGGGTAGCCCGTCGGGAGGGAAACCAGCCCCAGCGCATGCTCGTGGCGACTATCTAATGGGTTCGGAGGTTATGGGGGGGAGTGTGTTCCTTTGTGTGAGGGTGAGTCCATCTGCACGGTAAGTGGGAGGGGCAGATATGGCGGAAGGGGGGGATCGCATTGGTTTAGGGGGTCACGCGTTCAATGTATGCAGGCGATCGCGTGCCCCGATCCCTCTGACTTCTCCCATTCCCCGGATGGTCAAGACCCTCAGAGCCTGGGCCTTCGTCTGATGTTATGCAACGCACGGTCCGTGGCCAATAAGGCCCCCCTAATACATGATCTGATTCAGGGAGGTGCCGTGGATATTATAGGCGTTACGGAAACCTGGTTGGGCACTGAAGGGGGCGTGCCCCTGGTTGAGATGTGCCCACCGGGTTTCCGTGCATTCCATCAGCCGAGGGTCCAGGGTAGGGGTGGGGGGTGGCGGTTGTTATTAAAGAGAGTCTAGAGCCGAGGGAGACCACTGTACCTCAGATTGCCGGGTGTGAATCCCTCTTTGTGAGGTGGGGTCATAGGTGTCAGATGGGCTTGCTGGTCACGTACCTGGCTCCTTGCTGCGTGACAGCCGCCCTGCCCGAGCTCCTGGAGGTGCTTGCCGGGGTGGCAGTGGAGACCCCCAGACTTTTAGTCATGGGGGACTTTAACTTGCCATCTGCCGGCTCGTCATCGACAGTAGCTCGGGAGTTCATGGCTTCCATGACGGCCCTGGACCTGACTCAAGTAGTGGATGGCCCCACTCACATCGGGGGAGGCACACTGGACCTGATTTTCATCTCTGGTCAGTGGTTGAAGGATCTGGACTTGAGAGATATAGTCACAGAACCTTTGTCATGGTCAGATCACTCGCTCCTTCGCCTAGACTTTCTGACCGCTACCCAACACCGCAGGGAGACGGAACCATTACGTTGGTACCGTCCCAAGCGCCTGATGGACCCGGAGAGGTTCCGGATGGAGCTTGGGCCATTTCCTGAGGGTCTGGCTCACGGCACGGCAGAGGAACTAGCCGCAGCCTGGGAACGGGCTGCGGCTGGGGCTTTAGACCGTGTCGTGCCTCTGCGGCCTCTGACCCAGCGCAGATCCCAACCGGCTCCTTGGTTCTCCGAGGAGCTGAGGGGGATGAAACGCTGGAGAAGACGCCTAGAGAGTTCTTGGAGGTCCAGCCATTCAGAGGCTGATCGGACACTAGTTAGATCCTATACTAGGACCTACCTAGTGGCACTGAGGGAAGCGAGGCGTTGCTACGCCTCCTCCCTCATTGCGTCGGCAGATAACCGCCCAGCTGCCCTGTTTCGGGTGACCCGCTCCCTCCTTCACCAGGGGGAGCGGGATGACCCGTAGCAGGGACGTGCTGAGGAGTTTAACGGTTATCTATACGATAAAATCGTTCAGCTTCGGGATGGTCTGGACCAAAATTGTGGCAATTCGGACGGGGCGTCTGAGGGTGGTCTTGGTGATATTGTCTGGGATGAGTTTGACCCTGTGGCTCCCGAGGACATGGACAGGTTGCTGGGTAGATTGAATGCCACCACGTGTTTACTGGACCCGTGCCCCTCCTGGCTGGTGCTGGCCACTCAGGAGGTGACACGAGGCTGGCTCCAGGCGATTACGAGTGCTTCCTTGTTGGAGGGAGTCTTTCCTGCCGCCTTGAAAGAGGTGGTGGTGAGGCCCCTCCTCAAGAAGCCTTCCCTGGACCCGGCTGTTTTAGGTAATTATCGTCCGGTCTCCAACCTTCGCTTCGCGGCGAAGGTTGTAGAGAGTATGGTGGCATATCAGTTTCCCCTGCACCTGGAGGAAACTGTCTATCTAGACCCGTTCCAGTCCGGCTTCCGGCCCGGTTACAGCACTGAGACGGCTTTGGTCGCGTTGGTGGATGATCTCTGGAGGGCCAGGGATAGGGGTTGTTCCTCTGCCCTGGTCCTATTAGACCTCTCAGCGGCTTTTGATACCATCGACCATGGTATCCTGCTGCGCCGGTTGGAGGGATTGGGAGTGAGAGGCGCCGTTTATCGGTGGTTCTCCTCCTATCTCTCCGACCGGCCGCAGACGGTGTTGACGGGGGCAGAGGTCACCGCGCGCCTCACTTGTGGGTGCCGCAGGGCCGATTCTCGCCCCTTCTGTTCAACATCTATATGAAGCCGCTGGGTGAGATCATCAGTGGCTTCGGTGTGAGGTACCAGCTGTACGCTGATGACACCCAGCTGTACTTTTCCACACCGGGCCACCCCAATGAAGCTATCGAAGTGCTGTCCCGGTGTTTGGAAGCCGTATGGGTCTGGATGGGGAGAAACAGGCTCAAGCTCAATCCCTCCAAGACGGAGTGGCTGTGGATGCCGGCATCCCGGTACAGTCAGCTGAGTCCACGGCTGACTGTTGGGAGCGAGTCATTGGCCCCGATGGAGAGGGTGCGCAACTTGGGCGTTCTCCTGGATGAACGGCTGTCTTTTGAAGACCACCTGACGGCCGTCTCCAGGAGAGCTTTTCACCAGGTTTGCCTGGTGCGCCAGTTGCGCCCCTTTCTAGACCGGGATGCCTTGTGCACAGTCACTCACGCCCTCGTGACGTCTCGTCTGGATTACTGCAATGCTCTCTACATGGGGCTCCCCTTGAGGGGCATCCGGAGGCTTCAGTTAGTCCAGAATGCGGCTGCGCGGGTGATAGAGGGAGCCCCTCGTGGCTCCCGCGTGACACCTATCCTGCGCAGACTGCACTGGCTACCTGTGGCCTTCCGGGTGCGCTTCAAGGTTTTGGTGAACGTCTTCAAAGCGCTCCATGGCATAGGGCCAGGCTATTTACAGGACCGCCTACTGCTACCGAATACCTCTCACCGACCCGTGCGCTCTCACAGAGAGGGACTCCTCAGGGTGCCATCAGCGCGACAGTGTCGTCTGGCGATGCCCAGGGGAAGGGCCTTCTCTGTGGGGGCTCCCGCCCTCTGGAACGAACTCCCCCCAGGACTCCGTCAACTTCCGGACCTCCGAACCTTTCGTCGCGAGCTTAAAACTCACTTATTCATCTGCGCAGGACTGGGTTAGTTTTTTAAATTTATGGGTTTTTAATGGGTTTTTTATTATTTATCCTAAATTTTTAATCTCGGCCAATTGAATAAGTTTTTTAATTGTATTTTAATTGTATTTATATTGTAATATTATTGTGTATTTTTATCTGGCTGTGAACCGCCCTGAGTCCTTCGGGAGAAGGGCAGTATAGAAATTTAAACAAATAAAATAAATAATAAAATAAGCTCAATCCCTCCAAGACGGAGTGGCTGTGGATGCCGGCACCCCGGCACCCCGGTACAGTCAACTGTTGGGGGCGAGTTATTGGCCCCGATGGAAAGGGTGCGCAACTTGGGCGTTCTCCTGGATGCACGGCTGTCTTTTGAAGATCATTTGATGGCCGTCTCCAGGAGAGCTTTTTACCAGGTTCGCCTGGTCCGCCAGTTGCGCCCCTTCCTAGACCGGGATGCCTTATGCACGGTCACTCATGCGCTCGTGACCTCGCTTGGATTACTGCAACGCTCTCTACATGGGGCTCCCCTTGAAGGGCATCCGGAGGCTGCAGTTGGTTCAGAATGCAGCTGCAGGATAGAGGAGCCCTCGTGGCTCCCATGTTACACCTCTCCTGCGCAGACTGCACTGGCTACCTGTGGCCTTTCGGGTGCGCTTCAAGGTTTTGGTCACTATCTTTAAAGCGCTCCATGGCATAGGACCAGGTTACTTACGGGACCACCTACTGCCACCGATTGCCTCCCACCGACCCGTACGCTCTCACAGAGAGAGACTCCTTAGGGTGCCGTCCGCCAGGCAGTGCCGACTGGTGACACCCAGAGGAAGGGCTTTCTCTGTGGGGGCTCCCACCCTCTGGAACGAGCTTCCCCCAGGGCTGCGCCAACTTCCCGACCTCCGAACCTTCCGCCGTGAGCTTAAGACACATCTATTTATTTGCGCAGGGCTAGCCTAGGGTTTTTAGTTTTAAATTTAGTTTTAATGGGGTTTTATATTATTTTAGTGATATTTTAATTTCAGCTTAATTAATAAGTTTTTAATTGTTGTTTTTATTTGTATTTGTATTATTCTTATGTTTTTATATGGCTGTACACCGCCCTGAGTCCTTTGGGAGATAGGGCGGTATAAAAATTCGAATAAATAAATAAATAAATAAATAAATAAATAAATAAATAAATAAGAAATTAGGAATGGGAAAGATTCCTTGTAAAAAATACTTAGAAGTAGGAGTCTTCTACATAAGATATGCAGTGTTATGTAGAGCTAATATCCAGATTCCCAGGCCTTCAAAACATAGCTATGCCAACAGTGTTGGGGATCTCAGAAAACGATCATTTGTTTAAATGTTTGTATTATCTTTATCACTGAAAATGATCTCTTTTTTAATAATTGATTTTTTTTAAATTATAGGGTGTTTTAATGTTTGTTCTATGGCTTCTTTTATATACTGCCTAGATGCATGTTTCATGAGATGGGCAGCTATATATATCTAAGGAATAAATAAAATGATTCATTGATTTGGGATGGACAACTAAGCCTTTGAGCCCCGTGTCATCCTCTTGTTGTTGTACAGTAGCTAAGCTGTGACCAACTCTCAATGACTCTATGGACCATAGCATGCCAGACACCCCCCTCCTCATTGTCCATGTAGTCTCCAAATTGGTTCAAATTGTATCCTATAAAAATGCAAAAAATATCCAACAAACATTTTTACAAATAGATATCTTCAGGATATCTGAAAAGACAATTCAGTCTTTTAGCCCATTCTATACTGGAAAAACCCAGAAATTCCTACAGATGACATTATAATGAAAAAAAGTCTGGAATGTGCAGAAATGGATAGGTTAACCCTAAAAATCAAAGGAAAAGAAGATTCTGAATATTTTATAACATGGAAACTATTCTATAAATGGTTAAGTGACAGATACTGAGAATAGAATAGAATAGAATAGAATAGAATAGAATAGAATAGAATAGAATAGAATAGAATAGAATAGAATTTTTTATTGGCCAAGTGTGATTGGACACACAAGGAATTTGTCTTGGTGTATATGCTCTCAGTGTAGGATTGGAATTGTGTGAAATATGGACTACATGAGAAAGAAAAACCGATGAGTAAATATTTTGATGGTTATATAATCGATACTATAATGGAAGATAGTATACATTTCAATAACGATCGATATTATTGCATTATATGTTTATGTATATATGATTATGATGATGCTGTTAATACTTTGAACACCTAGAAAACATCCTGTTCAACATAGAAATGGAATTTGTGATATAAAACAATAAAAAAAAATGTTTAACAGCAACAACAAATAAAGAACTAGCCCATCCTACTTGCTCTAACAGAAGGAGCCTGCTATGGACCCTGTCTGCTAAGAATTCCAGCAGGCAGGATCAAAGAGAACCATTTCCACTGTGGCCATGTTCCTGTGGAACACTCCACCATGAGAAATGAGAACTTTTGCCACTCTTTTGATCTTCCAGAAGGATATTAAAATCTGATTTTGTTGATCAGTTAGGAGATTGTTGATAAAGTAAAAATATCTCATCTCCATGCTGTCTTGTCTCCTCAGTTCTATGTTTTGCATAGTTTATAAATTTTCAATTGTTTTTCTATTTATCTTTTTACAGCTTGTAACCTACCCATAGTTGCTTTATCATGAAAACGTGTGGCATATAAATTTAAGAATAAATAAATAAATAATCTGGGCCTCTCTTTAAAAACATTGCTGAATTGTGCTTTATCCATTGTAAATTCATTGGTTCCCCCCCCCCAACTGATCAGATTCAATCCCTGTTGAGGAACTGAGGGAGAAAAGTTCCAGTATTCTAATACATCTTCTATATATTGCAAGAGCCATATGGGCTGGGTTTGGGCAAAATAGCATTCAGAGTTCATCCCATGCTAGGTACAATTGAGGACTTTTTCTGTATCAGTATGCAGGAGTCTGTCCAGAAAAAGTAAAAATGGCAGCCTTGAGGGTGCCATGAAAGTTTTGTCTATTCTGAATTTGCTTCAAATATACAACTTACCTAAAATCAGGTAAGAGTTTTGATTGCACCGGCATTTTTGACCATCTCCTGTGGCCCCCGTTTGTTATGTGTTTATATTCTAGCACCTTGGGCAGAATTTAATTTGCAGCTGCTGAATTTATTAACTCAAGATATCTAATTCTCTGCTGTATCTAATGTTAATGTTGGTAGAAAAAATTCTAGGACTGTCATTTCAGAAGTATGGGATGTTTATGGGAAGGAATATCTTATAATAAAAGCAAGGTAGGGAATGCATTTCTGGAATGCTGTGATGATAACAATATTTCCCCAAAGCAATAGATCATCTGGCAGTTTGCTCAAGTGACACCAAATGTTACACCTGTCCTTCTGGTCATTTTTCTCCCCAGTCATACTCACCCCATTCTTGGATTTATTTTTTTTTACAATTACTTGAACAAAGATAAGAAGATAGGACTATGGAATCAGAGATGTCTATGGAAAATACCCATCAGCTTGACATTTTGGATTCCCTTTCTACATAGTCCTCTGAAATTGCTTTGCAAAGCAATATGACCAAGCCTCCTTCAAGTTGAGCTAATGGCAATATGGATATATCTTTGCAGCTCTCATGGAAATACTAAAAATGAGGACCCAGGTTGTTGGGGGGCAATAAGTTGACTTTGTAAAAAATATACAAATAGAATGAGACTATTGCCTTATACACTGTAAGCCGCCCTGAGTCTTCGGAGAAGGGCGGGATATAAATGTAAATTAAAAAAAATTGGTTTATGTTTACCTACTATTTTCTGGTTTAGAATAATAACTATTTTTTTAAAAAAAATTGAGGGTTTTTTTTTTTTAATTTCCCGGTCCATCTTTAGCTATAAAATATCTTGGTAGTCTCCAGTCCTTGTATTAATTCAGTCTAACCCTGCTTAGCTTTATGAGACCAGGCAACAAATCATTTACGAAGTGTTATGTTTGTTTCCGAGAATGTTGAAGCAAATCCTCAGAAATGTGAAACATAGATAGCTACAGTCTAGGAGTCTTTCCAAGTCTGTCTTTCTGCTGACAGGGTTGAGGTAGGGGGAAGAAAAGGTAAGACGAACTCATAGAGAAGAAATTGTAGGAGGGATGCCATCAGGGTTATGGTATGCCTTGGGGCATGGGTATTTCATGGGTGGCCACATATATGTTCCACAGCACTGAATTATGTTTTTGAAACTCAGATGTGCTCATTAGCTCACCCCAAATGCACCCCAAATCTCCAGTATGATATACAATTCATTTCTACAGCAACTTTTACCCTATGAATTTCAAGGATGACAACCACAGCAACTATTTCCCTCCATAACTTTTAACCGTACGGCTATCCTTAATGGGTTAACTTTCATTCTGCATTTTTATTTTATAGGGTTTTTTTAATGCTCCTAAGCAACTGTAATTATAAGAGGAATACAGGCTGACGCTATAGCATTTCTAAAGGATAAATCTACAGCAGATGGCAAAACTCTTTTATTTTTCAGATGACAGTGTTATGTTCATTCCATTTACCTTCCTTCAGCTCCTGAGATCAACCAGATTTTCCAGCCTTCAACTGTTTTCCAGTCTTCAATTGTATAGACCTAGCATCTTGGTGTTTACCAGAAACTTCAGCAAGTAATTTTTCATCATCAGTCATTCATACAATAAATCATAATACCAAATACTGTACTAGGAAGGGGATAAACTCCTACTCCATGGGAAACAATGCTTTAAAAAAATGTAATATCAGGGGGGAAATGATGGGGACAGTACACAATTGACAACTGGAAAGTCTTATGTTTTATTTTATTTATTTATTCAAAACGTGCCTATTGTCACATAGGGAGGCAGTGGCTCAGTGGGTAAGATGCTGAGCTTGTCGATCAGATCGGCACTTCAGCAGTTCGAATCCCTAGTGCCACATAACGGAGTGAGCTCCCGTTACTTGTCCCAGCTTCTGCCAACCTAGCAGTTCAAAATCACGTAAAAAATGCAAGTAGAAAAATAGGGACCACCTTTGGTGGGAAGGTAACAGCGCTCCATGCGCGTTCAGCGTTTAGTCATGCTGGCCACATGACCACGGAGACGTCTTCGGACAGCGTTGGCTCTTCAGCTTAGAAATGGAGATGAGCACCACCCCCTAGAGTCGGAAACGACTAGCACGCATGTGCGGGGGAACCTTTACCTTTACCTTTTAATGTCGCATATCTTTCAACCATCTTTGGACAGCTCCCAATCAAAAAAATAATTTTTTTTAAAGTTTTTATCTATCATGTTAGGCCAATATGGATATCTTCTGAATGAAGAGCTTCTCTATCAGCATTTTTCTGAGTGTCAAAAGTGTACTTAAGCAAAGCAAAATCTAACATTCTAATTTGTTGAAGCATGCTTGCTAGAAAGCTATCCCCATAGAGTTCAGTGGTTCTGATTTTCAAGCAGGCATGTTGGGGACTGCTGTATCTCAGCACCAAGAACACTAGTTAGGTAAGCAACACTCAAAGGATTGCTTCTTCTAACCACCACTCTTTGTGTCTCTGAGTACAAAAAGGCTAGTCAGGAAAGTTGTGAATCTTAAAAAAATCTCTAATTTCAGACAAAATCTCTCAGTAAAATTTTTAAAGCCACCAAAATGGGCCTCCATGTTGAAATTAATGACAAATTCATTTTATTTATATAGGTGCTTTTTTTGCCTCAACAACATGGCGTACACAAGTTTTCACCACAACAGAGTGATTGGTCCAAAGAGACCCAATTAGATTGATTGGTGTCTTGAAACTGGATTTCAAGCGGTATCTTGAAACTGGATTTCCCTACTTTAAGTCCAAGTACTGCTTTTCACCACCTTTCCAGAAAAAGGCTCATTTGGACCAATGTTGCCCTCGTTCCAGATATTGGCAATTGGAAACGCAACCCCCTAGGAAAGTACTTCTGTCGCTGCCAAATTGAAATGTTCAAGAACTGTGAGAAGGGGTCTCAAGAGTAGATCTTGAGCAATTAAAACCAAGAAAAGAAGCCAAACAATGCTCCTGGTGCATATTCAAGTGCCCCATAGATTTTCTCATGAATTGTTTACATTAACTCACTCACAACTCCAAGGAAGTAAAATAAATAATCATAAACTTGAATGTCCAAATTTGGGCTTTGGGAGTTTGGCAGACCAGCTTGGCATTACTGTGGAGAACTGCAGGCAATGACTTAACTCATCTTCCTGAGGTAGGCAGCAACCAGTTCAGAGAGCAGAAAAGCAAAATATTTTCCTCCTTTTATTTCCACCTACTATTCCAGCCATTGTCCAGACAAGTCAACGCAGGTAGAAATTTAGTGAAAGAGTAAATCTGTTTCTATACAAGGAAGAAGAAAGATGTACGTATGTGTGTATATGAGAAAGATTGTGCATATTATCATGAAATCTTTTGAACTACTTCAGTATTTTTTCAAACAACCAAGTGTTATTCCAATATATTCTGGCTTAAGTCATACTATGCCATGATATCATTTAAATTTGCCAATCTAACATGGATTCCTTAACTAATAAAGGAGTTTTTTTTTTTTGAGAAGCAAGTTCTTGTTATTGCAGTAGACTTTTTTTAAAAAAAAAAAATGAGTGTAAGGTAACAAATCTCGGCTTCTGTGCATAACATTAGGAAATTTGAATTGTATAGGATGTAGAAAAATGTCCAGAAAAAATGACATGTTTCTCAACATATCCAGCCACAGATCAGTCTTAAAAGTTCAGACTGCCTAGAAGCCTTTGTCCATTTCTTAATAGATTTTTGTTCTTAATAAGGACTGAAAGGTCTAAAGGAATTGAAAATACTGCCTTTATTGCCCTCTAATGGTGAAATGAGCTATGGTACAAGTAAAAAGCAAATGCTAAAATCTGTTTAACCAGTGATAACACCCAGGATCATACCTAAACACAGGTAGTTGTCATACAGAATCAGATCATTAGCTCAGATCTAGAAGATGCTAGGTGGGTCTTTCAGTCAAATCCAGATTTTCTATTGGAGACATTTTTCATGCAAGGTAATAAAGAATGTGCCTGGAGCCATCTGGATAACTAACGTGTAATCTAACTTTAAGCCATGACCCTGTTGTATTTAGTTATTTGGGTGCTGCAATATTTGTTCTGAAGTCATTGTGAATGGCTGTAGTGGTGCTTGGTAGAGAATTGAACAAAATATAATTATTATCCTGCTTCAGCATGGCTGCTGATATAGGAAATTTTGCAGTAACCTTCCCCTGGATTGGGGAGGGAATGGAGATTTTACAGTATCCTTCCCCTGCCATGCCCACCAAGCCATGCCACACCCACCAAGCCACACCCACAGAACTGGTGGGAAAAAAAATTGAAACCCACCACTGGGCAAGACGTTTCAAGAGTGCTACAGTACATGAAGCAAAATTATTTGATTGAAACAATCTGCTGCTCTCCAAAGCCTTTGAGCCTCAGAATTGCTCCAATTCTGTTTATAATTTTCAAGGAAAAAATTCAGGAATTGGGGAGTTATCCTACTATTGTTATCTGCAGCTAATTCAATTTTAGATTTAATTAAATCAGATGTCTGGTCATACTCCCTTTATAGATCTTACTAAAAGACAGACATACCCTTTGGCCCCTAAAATATTTGTACTCAGACTTTAAAGGAAGCATAGCCCAACTACACAGCATCAAAAATGCGCCCATCTCAATTCAGCTTCCCACTTTTAGCCCTGGTCATATCAAAATATTTCCACATGCAGACACTCAGGACAATTGGCTTTGGCTTTTCATTTGAACCGAATATATTTGGTGGGGCTACAAGATGGTCTGTAAATCTGAAGCATCTCAAAGCTAGCAGAGCATTAGGCCTCCTAAGAATTTCAACTTCCTTTTTTTTTAAAAAAAAAAGCACATATCTCATGTATCATTTGTTAACAAACCTTCATAACCCTGTGAGGTAAACTGGGCAGAGAGCAAATGATTCAAAGTAATCCCATGAGCTACATGTCAGATAGAGCTGTGGTGGGGTAGTAAGCATGCTCTTCCTGAAGGTAGCTGACCGAGACAAAGAATCTGAAAGTTTTGTAGTCACCCTCCAGTAGTATGGAAGCCCAATACATCTGGCTGAGTATGGAGATGTCTTTGCTTCCCAAGAGGCTCTCTCCAATCATGTTTTTCCTTCTCTAAATATACAGGAGCCATTTTCCTTTCTTCTTCAGGATCAGTGGATTGCTGGCAGTGCAAATCATTAAGAAGGAAGGAAATACCTCTGAAGAGCTCATTTAACCAAATTTAGGATATGGTATTCTGGGTTCCATCCTTTCTGAAGGATACTTTTGGGATCTTAATTTAGTTTATTTGAAACATGAGGCAGATATTAATGAGAAACCAAAATAAATATAAATACTGATTAGTATTTGAGTTATTCTTGGCACTTGGTGACTTTATGCATGTTCTTGCATTATTTTCTTGGCAATAATATAGAATTTGTTGTGATGCTTTTTTAAAAAAAACTCCATAGCCAGCTTATAGCCCTAGGATTTCATGATGTTTTCCACTGAAACATAGATCTGGCTTTGCTTAGCTTTTTGAGAGGTGGCTGGGTGGATTCTACCCCTTCCTGGTCTAAGCACAGATAACTGATGAAATACACAGGAACAAAGATTCACATTTGCTGCAAGAGCATTTTTTCCCCCGCACTTTTTCTCTTTTGTTCAGGTTGTCAGAGGTTTTCCGTTGATTTCTATCTTGTAAAGGACTTTACCTTTTGGCACTGAGGATGAATGGATGCAGGTTGAATATCCTCTCCAAGGACCAGCCCCATTTACTTCTTATCACAGACAATCTGCACTCACACACCTTATGTTGTGCATTCGTTATCTTGCTCTTTTTCCCCCTTCTGCTCAATCATATTGATTCTCAGAGACCGTCTGGAGAAGTCTGCTGTTTTCTTGGTGAGGTTTTTCGGACGTGATTGGCTATTGTGTGAAAGTGGCTGGCCCAAGGTCACCCAACTTCCTTTGTGCCTAAGGCAGGATTAGAACTCACAGTC
The DNA here is from genome assembly GCF_028640845.1 of Ahaetulla prasina. Lineage (NCBI taxonomy): Eukaryota > Metazoa > Chordata > Lepidosauria > Squamata > Colubridae > Ahaetulla > Ahaetulla prasina. The sequence continues at coordinate 106,486,524 of NC_080540.1, forward strand.
AACCAGTTTCTAACCTGATGCCTTAACCACTATACCAAACTCTCTCTCAATCTTGCTTCAACCGACTCTTTTGCACCCTCTAATCTCTTAAATAAGGCTTATGTATGTGAATGAAGTCTTCTTTACATGTTGCTGATAAAATTTAAAAAAAACACGAGCTTGCTTTTTTCCTCAGAACACATTAGCTGATGGCCAGCGTATATCCATTTACAACAGCCCACAAGATTTCTATTCATTCAGAAACACAAGGGACTAGAAGCACCAGATCATGATCTCTCCTTTTCTTGGCAGAAGGACAATGATGTCCTTTCTTCATGAGCTGTGAATTCTATTACAGATGGATCATACATCATGTCTTCCTTCACTTAACCATCGGGCCCGATATGTTGTCCACCCTCTTGGGCTCTTATTTGTTTGGGAATTAGTAAATATTTGAGCCAACCTGGCTTGGATCTTGCCTTGCCAATTGTAGTCATCAAATTCAGTGGCAGCAGCCAAGGCCAAGAAGAAATAACTGGCTGCATCTTGCTCATCCTGAGAATAAAAGGAAAGAGAAAAAAAGTAAAGCACTGGAAGGCACTTCCAGTCAAAGTTGAAAGCATGGTAGGGATGAAAAATGGTCCATTGCCTAAGAAATTCAGAAGAACTTTTCAACACTCACTACAGGAGCCTTACTTCTGCTGACTGCCAGCTGACTGCAATTTGGCAGTTTGACTCTTACCAGGCTCAAGGTTGACTCAGCATTTCATCTTTCCGAGGTCGGTAAAATGAGGACCCAGATTGTTGGGGGAAATATGTTGACTCTGTAAACTGCTTACAGAGGGCTGTAGAGCACTGTGAAGCGGTATATAAATCTAAGCGCTATTGATATTGCTACAGATTGGAACCTGAAATGGCTTTTCCAACTCTGTTATGAAGCCCTTAAAAACACCTTTATAACAGAGAAACCTTGAAACTAGCATAACCCTGTATTTCAAGCTTTTTTCCCCAATTTGGATTATAATAAGGGAGAATGTTGGCAATGATTATAATAAAGCAGAACACTCCCAGTTTGCCACTTATGCAGAGCAAATGAATGTAGATTTCATTGCTTGGAATGACGATTCATTAATTTCATACATATTAAGTACAACTAATAAGTATGAAACAATATAATAGGTATGAAGGGACATGAGGGGAGCTCCTCAAGGGAGCTCCTGAAGATCATATCCCAGGCAAGGGTATTTAGAAAGGGAATGGCAACTGCAGAACAAAATAAGGAGAGCATCAAAAGTAGAAGACACCAGGATGGCATATTATAAATTATAAACAGTTGACAGCCTGCAATCCAAGCCACATGTAGTTCTTCCAAGCAGCATGTGAAGCTCCCAGAACCCTTCCAAATTAGAACATATCAGATCTGGACTGAAAAACCTCTGATGAATAATAAAGGGCAGAAAAAAGATTCAGAGAGTTCTAGTCTTTTACTGACATTTAGTAATTTCTTGGAGATGGTTACATTCTGGCTCTGGTTGCTATACTCCAAAGGGCAACCAAACGTCTATTTTAATTTGAAAGAAGATGAGGAATTATTGAATGTATGAGAAGGGATCACAGCGGCTCAACTTAACTGAAATGGAATAAAGTAAAATTTAGCTTTTACCCTAGCTTTGAAGTATATCCTTTTGAATGATTTGTCATTCAAAGGCCAAAGTCTGGACATTAGCCTGAAATAAATAACATATCCCTTTTGTAAACTGACAAAAGTATTAACTGAACAAAAGTGACCTGGAGGTCCAGAAAATGGAATAGTTGCTGACATTGCAGAAAAAAAAATGCACTCGTTCAATATTTTCACAAGATTCTGAATACCTCCATTTTTAAGTGCAAAGTAAATCAAACCAGAGCACCTTTGTTGTGACCCAGGTTCCTGGACTCGGACTCCTGGACTCGGATGATTCAGAAAGTGAGGGAGAAGACCTGGCAAGGCCTGCTTCTCCTGGGCCCTCTCCCTCCCTGGCACCCACCCAAAGGGAGGAGGAGGGGCCGGCAAGGCCTGATTCTCCCGGGCCTTCTTCTGATTTGGCAATGCCCCAAGAACAGTTTTGGCGTGATGCAAGACTGCGCAGACGTGACTGGCGCGCGCAGCAGAGGAAGTGTTGGGACAAAGCCAAAGAATGATGAGTCATGCAGTGATATCTACAGAGGCTATAAAAGGAGGCGGAACTTCCTGGCTTTTTGTCCTGGACAAAGCAGTGAATTTCCGCGGGGAAACTGTATCAATGGACGGAAGAATATATTCGTGAGTAATTCTGGCCTTAACTATAATTTCTTCATTATCTCCAGAGACTTGACAGGCCCATGGGTAGACGTGGCCAGAACATTTATCTATGTAAATAAATTAGAAAAGAAGGCCTTTGACTGACTCTTTGTTTGGAGTATTGGGGGAGGGAAACAGAACAACCTTTACTAAAATGCAGCAGGTTATTTTATTACATTACAGATGCTATCTTTCACCTTTAATTTGTGGAGAGTGAGATCTCCCAGCCGGTAGTAAACCCTGGAGTAATATATGGCTTCTTGAACCCCTTGCAATTCCGGTGAGTGCAAAGAGAGCGTCCTCAGATAGCAGTCTTCAGCCATCTCATACATTTGCAGAAGGTAATACACAGTTGCCAGCCGATGAAAGGCAACCAGTTCTTGCAAATGATCTCCTGGAAGAAGAAAAGGTGTCAAAATGGCATAAATGACTATTGGGCGATTGTAAAGGCTGGAACATTTGTACCTCTCCCCTTCCTCCTAGAGCAGGGGTCTGCAAACTTGGCTCTTTTAAGATTTGTGGACTTCAACTCCCAGAGTTCCTCAGCCAGCTTTGCTGGGTTGAAGTCCACAAGTCTTAAAAGAGCCAAGTTTGCAGACCCCTGTCCTAGAGTCCTAAAAGACCATGTTCTCTGAGCAGCAACATTTCAATTGTTTCCTGCCCAGTTCCCAGGAGTTCTGAAGACTGCAATATGCTCCTTTGCCACCAGCTTTTTCTTCCCCCAGAAGTTAATGTGCAGTGCCAATCCCACATGCTGAAAAGTTTTACCGTAACAACCATAACCATCAATGCAAACAATTGTTATTTGTGCACATTCCTAATGTCATAAAAATTCAATGATAGAGAAGAAATGCCAATTTAATGTGGTAGGCATTAAACAGTCCATTGCTGCAATCTTGAAAAATATGCATACAATGTTTCCACAGACGCAATCGTTCACAGCAGAAATGAAAAAAATTAAGGACAGATTCCTTGCTTGAAGCATGATAATGTAGACTATTAAATTTCACTGTGATGAAATTAAACGTGCCATTTTCAAAAGCTCGTGCAGAAATATTCTACTCTAGGGAAGAGAATATGTTGTCCCATGTTGAGCAGTTAGACAACAAAATGAAGGTGGCGAAAATGACAAGGATACGTGAAATAATCTATTTGATAGAAACACATTCCATTTGCTTTCACTTAAGAATTTCTAGGCTATTGCTTGCAGTATCATTGTCAACTAAATAATGTATCCAAAAACAAGCAATGTTTTGTACAATGCCGATTGAGCAGGGGTGAAATCCAGCAGGTTCTGATAGGTTCTGGAGAACCAGTAGTGGAAATTTTGAGTAGTTTGGAGAACCGACAAATACCACCTCTGGCTGATCCCACAGTGGGGTGGGAATGGGGATTTTGCAATATCCTTCCCCTGCCATGGCCACCAAGCCACACCATGCCCACCAAGCCACACCCACAGAACCAGTAGTAAAAAAAGTTTGAATTTCACCACTGTGATTGTGTAATCTCTAACTGCGACATCAGAAGGAAGGATAAGTTTATCTGCTAATTTTTTTCCTAGAGGTTGTGGATTCATAAAATCTGTGAAAATTCTTTGATTCTAAATGAAGTCAAGCATAATAAATGTCTACTTACCTTTGTAATCAGATTTTGTGCCTTTTAAAACATTTACTGATGCTAACTTGAGTATTTTAAATTGACTTGGGTGCTACCAAATTAAATTCCAGTATTTACACATTTTAAATTGGCTTGGGTGAGACCATCTTCTCCAAGAGATCTATGTTGGTTATTTTTCTATTCACAAATCATTATTTTCAGAAAATGAGTTGAATATTCTTGCGTTATAAACCTTGATTCCTTCCTACCTACATCCACGCTGAGTCTGACTGCTAAGGTAGCAAATTCCAAAGCATTTTCATAATTGTGGAGCCCAATTTGGAGTTCAGCTAGCTTGTTGAACACTCTCAACTCCGTTTGTGTGTCTCTCAATTTCCTGGCCAAAGGTATAGCTCCTCCCTGGTAAAAACATCAAACAATTTGTCATGGTGGTTTCACAACTTTCTACTATCTATCCTCCCCCCTGCAGCCAAACAAGAGTCTCTCAGAGAGGCAGTGGTGGGATTCAGCCAGTTCGCACCACTTCGGGAGAACCGGTTGTTAACTTTCTGAGCAGTTTGGTGAACTGGTTGTTGGAAGAAATCATTAGGGCAGAGAACTGGTTGTTAAATTATTTGAATCCCACCACTGCAGAGAGGTCACACAAAGCAAAGAAGACCTGACCATGCATTCAGTCTCTTTGATAATCATTTTCCATAGCATCATTTTCTTATAACTGAAATTAACATATCTCACAGTGTTCAGGTTTATAGATAACAAGCGCAAACATAACTTTCATGGGTTCTCATTTAACCTTCTCTTGAACTTTAGAGGAACCTGAGATCATTTTGCTTTTTGTTTCCTTGTTTTGGGCAACTGGATAGCTGCCCGTTTGGCTTTTGCCTAGAAACAGATTTAAGTCTATTTAATTCAGCAAAATTAAAGCCTTCTGTCACTACAAATTTAACACAGTTTGCACACATTGTTTAACATGAAAGAAAATACTACCATTGGATCAGTTAGACCATTATAGACTTTCAGAAAGTGGGCATTTTTTTCTAAAAAAAACCTGTTGATTTCTTATTTTTAAAGATGAAAGGGCTATATATTTTCTCTTTTCTTTTTCTTTTTAAAAAGGAAACAACTTCATTAATGCTTCAAACACTTAAAAAGAGAAGGTAATTTTTTGTTACTACAAAGAGGGTAAGAACATACACACACACACACACACACACACAAAGAAAGAGACCTCTTGCTTACTTTGTAGTTAAAGATATTTAAGTAAGGTTTTTAGAATGCATCCCTCAGTACAGATGGAAGGGACACTTCTTGCAAGGACCACCATCAAACTGTCCAATGCCACAGTTGCACCCGACTGCATTTTTACCCTAGCAATCAGCAGCAGCAGCAGCAAACCAGGTTTCTTTTAAAAAAATCCTTTTCCACTATTACTTGAAGGTATCAGGGATTGAACCAGTGACCTTTTGCAGTCAAATCATATGTTGCATCATGAAGGCATGAAGACGATACATACACAAAGAGCAACAATGAGAAAATTGCTCACCACGATCTTCCTTCCACAATTAACAGCTGCAACACAATTGGTGGTTCTCTCACCTTCACTGCCATGCCTAACTATACCCCCAGATTCCAGTATGTTTATTTTTAGCACGTACGCACAGAATGAATCACTGGAGTAGATTGGTGGTTCCCCCCATGATATCTATTTGATGTACATTTCATTTTCCACTTTCTACTTCTTTCACAGTTTCTTTCCATCCATGTTAGTAATACCCACTAGTGGCGACTTCTAGAGATGTCAATACAAATATATCTTGTAGCTGGTACCCTGTAATATTCCACTGCCTGAAGCCTGTTCTTGATTCCATTGAAGAAGACATCTCCCGCCTCTTCATATAATCCCATGGCCAGGTGCAGCTCTTTGGGTTTCAGTGCTGTCTCTATGGATGCCTGAAAAGGGGAACCAGTGAGGTTAACAGCTGAGGCAATAGCATCATGGAAAAAGGGTGAACGTTTGCTCAAAACAACTCAAGACACTTCAGTTTAGCTGCACACATTTTAAGCTCCTATGCGTAACAAAATACAGAACATTTCATGACAATTTTTTTTTATTTCAATGGCAGAGACCTCATAACTCCGAAGGAAAAAGTGGAAATTAGGTGCGAAAGATTAAAAAAATCTCTCCTTACAGAGAGATTTCCATTGCTCAGTGATATGTACCCTCTTACTTTACTTTGCAACATTCAGTTCTCCTTTTTTGTTGTTGTTTGATGTTCATCACCCCAATGTTCTTCTACTCAACCTCCTATTACTTTTTACTACCAAATCTCTGAAATCACCACACTACAAATCCAAATGTTGCTTATAAATCTAAATTCTGAATCCACAAATGAAAGTCATAAATTTTCAATATCAAATATTAGATAACCCAATATTAAACATTAATATTTAATATGATCTAATATTAAGAGAAGTGTACAATATGTAATTACACATTTTGTATAAAGCAGAGGTGGGTTTCAGCAGGTTCTGAACAGTTCTGGAGAACCGGTAGTGGAAATTTTGAGTAGTCCGGTAGTAAAAAGTCTGAGTGGCCCCGCCCCCATCTATTCTCTGCCTCCTGAGTCCCAGCTGATCAGGAGGAAATGGGGATTTTGCAGTAACCTTCTCCTGGAGTGGGGTGGGAATGGAGATTTTGCAGTATCTTTTTCCTGCCATATCACCAAGCCACACCCACCAAACCATGCCATGCCCACCAAGCCATACCCACAGAACCGGTAGTAACAAAATTTGAAACCCACCACTGGTATAAAGCTTTGAGCACAAAATATGCATATGTGCAATGCAGAAGATCTATGGTTTAGCCAAGATCCTATATCCTATATGGCTGAACCACAGATATGTAGATTTTCACGGATATAGGTATGTAGGTCTTGGCATATTCGGGTCTTTTCCCGTGTAAGATTGAGAGTATCTTGGCAATGTTTCAATGAGGTCTCACTCATCATCTTCAGGCTGGTGCTTTCGGCTTCGAGCTTCTGTGGGCAAAGCGTGGTCGAAGCTGCCATCTCTCTATAAATACTGGTGGGGAGGTGGGGAGTGTTGCTGTGAGTGGGCTGGTTGGCTGTGGTTGCATCTTGATTGGTAGATGGAGTGGGTGTTTGCAGATTGGTCGAGGTGGGGAGTGTTGCTGTGAGCATATGTATATATCTCTCTTATCTATCTATCTATCTATCTATCTATCTATCTATCTATCTATCTATCTATCTATCTATCTATCTATCTATCTATCTATCTTAGCTAGAGAGATATTTACTGTCACAGTTAGTGATGCCTTGTATTTTTAGACACTGACTCAGCATCCTCATGTGCCAGACATTGATGAAAACTCACATTTTATAAAGATTGATTGTGATCTGTGTTATCCAAGGATTTAAATCATACTTCTGCAATAATCTTTTACAAAGTGGTTAGATAAAAAAATGACAACTAGTAAGCAGACCCAGTCCCATGGCAGGAGGATACCAACTTAGAAAATAACATTTTTATGTACCTGTAAATACATTTCCACAAGTTCATTCTCTTGCATTTGATAATAGAGCTTACCAGCCTGTAACCAGGCCTGGGCTGTTTTAACAGTTTCCTCTAGGTCGATAAATATTCTGAGGCTCTGCTTGGTACAGTCCAATGCCTGTTTCAAAGATCTGTTGAATTTACATATATTTCATTATTACAAAGAAATTAGTGAAACTCATACATAGTCAAAACAAACTGCCCCTTTTTAATCCACTCTATAAAAAACATCCCTTACAAGAAACTGTATTATGATCTTTATACAGACTGAATTCTTTCCTTTGGTTTTAAATCCAATGGAGAAATTCTTTTAAGCGGATGGACCTTTAAATAGGTCCTTAAATAAGTTCTCGTTCTAAAGATACCACTCTTAATGGAAGGACAACTGGATTACCACTAATGTTTCATGACAAAATGGTATCACACTATGTGGAACATGTTTCCCTTATCTGTCATGTTGGAGACACACTATAGAAGAAGTTTCAGGATGATGCATGTCCTGTTCACTACAAACGACACATGTATATATGTGAACACCACAACCCTTGGATGTGTTGCTCTCATCTTGCAGGGTGTGGGATATCTGCTCATTGGTACATTATGTTATCATTTTTTCCGACACTTGAAATGGAAGAATTTTATCCCAGCTTCCAAATAGCCCAAATAAATGTGAACTAAAGGTAAAGGTTCCCTTCACACATATATGCTAGTCATTCCCGACTCTAGGGGGCAGTGCTCATCTCCGTTTCAAACCTGAAGAGCCAGCGCTGTCCAAAGACATCTCCATGGTCATGTGGCCGGCATCACTAAACACCAAAGCTGCACAAAACACTGTTACCTTCCCACCAAATGTGATCCCTATTTTTCTACTTGCATTTTTTACATGCTTTAGAACTGCTAGGTTGGCAGAAGCTGGGACAAGTAATGGGAGCTCACCCCATTACGCAACATTAGGGATTCAAACTGCTGAACTGCCGACCTTTTGACTGACAAGCTCAGCATCTTAGCTGCTGAGCCATTGCATCCCGTTTAAATGTGGACTACCAGAGTCTACATTTGGGCTTTTGAGGGAGGGTGGGAGGGAGGGAGGGAGGGAGGAAGGAAGGAAGGAAGGAAGGAAGGAAAATTTCAACAGAACATTAGGTGGCTCTGAGATTCTTTAAAGTTCACTACAGATGAAAAGATAGACAGACTGCCCAAATCAATAAGAACAATCACTATATCACAAGCTGCTAATAATTTCTCCTAATGTGATATGAATATCAAATATGATATATCATTTGACATGATGTTATATGATATGAAACTCATATGATTTCTGGAGTGTATAGTTCCTTAAACAGGAATTGGTATAGCACAACCTGTTACTAAAAGGCATGCCTACTTGCAAACTGGTTCTTATTTCTATTATTAATATTATCAACTATTAATGCTAGTTGAAGTCATATAATCTATAAAAAACACACATGAAGGAAGAGGACAGGATCTGTAGCAAGAGGACACAGTAAGAAACAACTGAAAAGTGACTTTAGCAAAATCTAAGTTGTTATTATATATAAAATCCATTCCATTGTGAACCCCATCACACCATCAAAAATTAACATTAAACAATAAAGCTGCAAGAAACACATTTAAGAGATTTAAAAAATAATAAGGAAAAAGGTTATTTGCTTTTTTTATTATACAGTTTAAAAATCATGTTAATGAAGAGACAGTTTCAAAGATTTTAGATAGCAAGAGAAACCCCAAGCAGATATGACATAGCAAACTGCTTCCTTCAGGCACAAAAAAATCTTGAAGAAAGATAAGAACCAAGCAGAAAACAATCCATTCTCTTTAGTTTGTTTGCGATATTCATTTTCTTCTTCTTCAAAAAATTCCAAGCAGCATCTTTTATATTATCTTCCATTCATACTAACTCTTGAGTGGCATATATTCAGGATAGTGCATGCATTCATTTAATGCATGCACTATCAAGAATCAAGAAGAGGGCCGTGAAAATATTTGCAGATCCCTCGCATCCTGGACATAAACTGTTTCAACTCCTACCCTCAAAACGATGCTATAGAGCACTGCACACCAGAACAACTAAACACAAGAACAGTTTTTTCCCGAAGGCCATCACTCTGCTAAACAAATAATTCCCTCAACACTGTCAAACTATTTACTAAATCTGCACTACTATTAATCGTTTCATAGTTCCCATCACCAATCTCTTTCCACTTATGACTGTATGACTATAACTTGTTGCTGGCAATCCTTATGATTTATATTGATATATTGACCATCAATTGTGTTGTAAATGTTGTACCTTGATGAACGTATCTTTTCTTTTATGTACACTGAGAGCATATGCACCAAGACAAATTCCTTGTGTGTCCAATCACACTTGGCCAATAAAAATTCTATTCTATTCTATTCTATTAAGGGGCAAGCAAGATCATATACCACTGACCTCTTTGTGCTTCTTTATGTGACCCATGAAGTCTTTAAAGCTAGAGAATTCTCGCTGTTGCCTTGGTCGAGGGATATAGGCACTGCTGTTCCATCTGCTTTTAGATGCCTTTCCTCAAAGGTTAGGCTCTAGATCAGTGATGCCAAAAGCGGGGGAAGCACAGGGGGAGGCATTGAATTATGGATGTGGGCACCCATGCCAACAACCCAGGGGTGAAATCTCAAAATTTCCCTACCGGTTCTGTGGGTGTGGCTTAATTGATGGGCATGTCTTGGTGGTCAGATGACTGGGTGGGCGTGGCCAATAACAATAAATAATAAAAATAATAAACAAAGTATAAAAAACAATAAGAGGTACCAAAAACCAACTTTCACCCTTTACACACACACAACACAACACAACACAACTGACTCACATACAGTGTAAAAGCAGCTGCACTTCACACTTCACACAGCCACAAAAAGCTCAAAAACCAACTTTCACATTTTACACACACACAACTCTCTCTCTCTCTCTCTCTCTCTCACACACACACACACACACACACAAAATGCCACATACAGCTTTCTGAGATTTTGTGTGTTTGTGTAGTTAGAGTGAAACACTACAGAAACACACCAAATCTCAGAAAGCTGCACAAATATTTTATTTTAATATTTTATTTTATTTTATTTTATTGTGGACTTCAATTCCCAGAGTTTTTTTTTTGTTTTTTTTTTTGTTTGTTTACATTTATACCCTGCCCTTCTCCAAAGACTCAGGGCGGCTTACAGTGTATAAGACAATAGTCTCATTCTATTTGTATATTTTTACAAAGTCAACTTATTGCCCCCACAACAATCTGGGTCCTCATTTTACCTACCTTATAAAGGATGGAAGGCTGAGTCAACCTTGGGCCGGGCTTGAACCTGCAGTAATTGCAGGCTTTGTGTTCTTAATAACAGGCTTTACCAGCCTGTGCTATTCACCGGCCCTGTGAGTTCCTCAGCCAGCAAAGCCAGCCAGCATTAGTTGATCATGAGGAAATAGATTAGCTAAGCAATTTATTCTGTCTGGCTGAAAGTGAAACTGGGGCTTTCCAGCTGGAAAAAAAGCCATGTGTTCATCAGTAATCAGGTAAGTGCCTTAGAATCTCTACTCTTACTTGTAGAAAACATGTTTTCTACAAGTAAGAGTACAAGTAAGGTTCTGCTGATGAGGAACTCAGGTGAGATCGCCAGAGGAGACTTTAAATTTTTTTTTAAGTTTAAAGGCTCTACCGATCTCAGCTGAGGGGCGAGATCCTCAAAGGCTTTTTTTTACTTTTAAAGGCATGTTTTGGCTGAAGAAAAACCGGCTTTTAAAAGTAAAAAAAAAACCCCTCTGCTGATGGTGCGGCTCAGCAGAAGTGGGGGGGCGGAGCCAGGGATTTTTGCTACCGGTCTTCCGAACCAGCAGCCGCCCTCGCTACCGGATCGCGTGAGCTGGTCCAAACCGGGAGCATTTCACCCCTGCAACGACCCCCTCTGCACTCCCCCCGCTTTTGGCACGTGATGGCAAGGTGGGCCCGGTAGGCCCATTTTTCACCCTCTCCAGACTCCAGAGGCTTTCTTGGAATCTGGGGAGGGTGAAAACAGCTTCCCCCATCCCCCGGAAAGCCTTCCAGAGGCCGGAAATGGCCTGTTTCCCGACTTCTGGTGGGCCCAGAAGGCCCATTTTTTGCCCTCCCCAGGCCCGAGAATCAGTTGGCTGGTACACACAGGCGTGTTGGAGTTGAGCTTGGGCAATGCTCGCGTGCTCACAGATATGGCTCCACATGCCACCTGTGGCACATGTGCCATAGGTTCGCCATCACTGCTCTAGATTACAGAGCAACTGCCAGGTAGCACTGCAGGTAAATCAGTGACAATCTTCAGAGATCAAGAGGGTAGACCAGCATTTCTCAGTCTTGGAAACTTTACCATGCGTCGACTTCAACTCTCAGAATTCTTCAGCCAGCTGGAGAATTCTGGAAGCTAAAGTCCACACATCTTAAAGGTACCAAGGTTAAGAAACACTGGGGTAGACACATCTTTAGATCCATGGGGTATCCATCTCTGAAACAGATGTGCTGTTTGACATCCAAAGTCAATAATGGCTATGTTACCAACATGTAATCTTTTATCCTAGTGAATTCATTAAGATTACTCCCCTTTCATTCTATTCCCAAGCTATCCAGAATAGGATAGGCTTAAAACCTTGCCTTCAAGTATAAGTTTTCTAACATCCCTCTCCCCTTTTGTAGTTATGTCAACATTGCCTTGTTGTAAAGAAGCTTACTGCTTTTGAGAAAAGGGGAATTATGTCTTTGAAACAGGTAATTAGAAACAACTTCAATATGTATAAGTAAACAACGGGGGTGGGGGAGGAATAACCTTGAGAAAGAGAAAGGAGAACTGCTATGAAGACAATGGCGAGGTAAAAGAAATCTGGGTTGGGGCAGATCAGTAATCTGAGTAAGCATTTTAGATAGAAGTCTTTCTAGTTCTCAGCAAATAAAATTAAGGAGGAAAATCAGAGGTGAGTTTCAGCAGGTTCTGACCAGTTCTGGAGAACTGGTAGCGGAAATTTTGAGTAGTTCAGAGAACCGGTAGTAAAAATTCCCATCTATTCTCTGCCTCCCAAGTCCCAGCTGATCAGAAGGAAATGGGGATTTTGCAGTAAACTTCTCCTAGATTGGGGAGGGAATGGAGATTTTACAGCATCCTTCCCCTGGAGTGGGGTGGGAATGGAGATTTTACAGTATCCTTCCTCTGCCACACCCATCAAGCCATGCCCACCAAATGATGCCACACCCACCAAGCCACAACCACAGAACTGGTAGTAAAAATTTTTGAAACCCACCACTGGGGGAAATACATTAAAATCCACAAGCTTCTGTTATTATAAATTTGTACTAAAAGTGGTGTTAGTATATGTAACTCAGATTTCCAAGACTGGTTTATCTTGGCAGGCTGATGCAATTCAGCAGTCAGAAACAATGGGAGAGAGATTAGAACTTAATATTGTTTTTATTGAATTCTTTTCCTTTTTATATTTTTTAATTCTTTTCTCTATTTCTCTTTTCTTTCTTTTATATAATTTTGTGCATTTATTTTTAGAACAATGACAAATAACAATGTTATCAATATTGATCTCAGAATCTTATAGAGATTTTAACCTTTTTCTTAAGATAATATATGGACTCCAGGTCTATACATTTAATTAAAAAATTAATGAAATATCAAGTTAATGCATTTTAAATTCTGTGATAACTATCCATCTTTCTTTGCTGATATTTATTTATTCCCCATATCTTTTTCTGCCTTTTTTCCCTTATACAGCCATTTATTCTGTTCTTTAAATGTTTCAAACAAATTATTTATTAAAATAAAAAACAAAGGAAAAGGGGGGAACTTGAAGTAAGTGAACCACTATGACAAACCTAGCTTGAAATTTCTGGTGACAGATACAGATTTTCTCCTGTGCACTCACACACTCCTCTTTGGATCCTAGTTATATCGTATGTAGGCCCAGTGTCTTTCTTTCAGTCATTTGTAATAAGGCATATTATTATGACTACACTTGTTAACAAAGGAACAAAGGAACAAAGGAACTGAATTCACAGTAAATATATTGACATTCTGCATCTGAACGCAGAATTGTTTCTACATCTTTTTTTAAAGCAAGGAAATCTGGGTACATACTTTCTTTTTGCCTCTTTCTTTATACTGAAGATGTCTCTGTATTTATCTGTATTTATCTGGCAAGTGAACGTATTATATGACTGATGAAGTGATTTCTGTCATACCAAGAGAAAACGTGCTCTGCTTTAAAGTGTCACAGCTCTGTGCCGATTTTCTCAGAGACCAAGACAACTAAACACGGGGGGGGGGGGATATTTCATTCTTCCTAAATGAGACATATAAACTAATAATATCAAATTACTATTATTCATTTTTTTAAGATTCCCCCCCCTTCCAAAATGTTCAAAGCATCTGACATTAAAATCAATGGCAAAGAATACATTAAAAACGAATGAATCCTTTTGAAAAGATTCTAGTGATGATCTAGTGTTCAATGAATTATAAACAGTGGCACTCATGCCACTTGGGCATAAAGGCAGTTGTTGTGACTCCAGCCCCTGAACCTGGCCCCATGCCTGAAAGTGACTCAGAAAGTGAGGGGGAAGGGCTGGTAAGGCTTACCTCAGGAGCACCGATTCCTTTGGCTTGGCTTCAGGAGCCAGAACCAGACCAGTCGGAGGACGTAATGAAGCCGTCATCCCCTGATTCCTCCCTTCCCCAGGCTACGCCTTCAGACCCAGCTGATAATAATAATAATCAAGCTTGGCTTGACCTGCGCTTCAGAAGATTAGAGAGGCAGCGTCATCAAAAGGAAGGCTCCTGCCCCACCCCACAGGATATATAAGGAGCTTTGGGACTGCTCTTATTCCACGGGAAGCAAAAGTTTAACTGAACCGTTTCAAAAAGAGCTGAAAGTCTTGCTACATGAGTCATTTGTTTGAACTTTGGCGAGCAGCTGCGATTTCTCTGCCAGGACTGATAAGAGCTGTGAATCCACTGGCTGAAGGCCAGCTCATGGGTCTGAAGTGGGGAAGGAGACAGAACAGGCAGTGGTGGGATTCAGCCAGTTCGCACCACTTTGGGAGAACCAACTGTTAACTTTCTGAGCAGTTTGGTGAACTGGTTGTTAGAAGAAATCATTAAGACAGAGAACCGGTTGTTAAATTATTTGAATCCCACCACTGCATAAAGGCATCAATATTCTAGAATTTCATGCTTTAAATATTATTGTTTTTCACTTAAAAACGATAAAAGGGAATCGCTTAATGACAAATCCAATGTAACCGAAGAATTGGTCGCTGCGATGTAAAAAAGATGCCGAGGCTCTAGAAAGAGTGCAGAGAACAGCAACAAAGATGATTAGGGGACTGGAGGCTAAAACATATGAAGAACGGTTGCAGGAACTTGGTATGTCTAGTTTAATGAAAAGAAGGACTAGGGGAGACATGATAGCAGTATTCCAATATCTCAGGGGTTGCCACAAAGAAGAGGGAGTCAAACTATTCTCCAAAGCACCTGAGGGTAGAACAAGAAGCAATGGGTGGAAACTGATCAAGGAAAGAAGCAACTTAGAACTAAGAAGAAATTTCCTGACAGTTAGAACAATTAATAAGTGGAACGACTTGCCTGCAGAAGTTGTGAATGCTCCAACACTGGAAATTTTTAAGAAAATGTTGGATAACCATCTGTCTGAGATAGTGTAGTTTCCTGCCTGGGCAGGGGGTTGGACTAGAAGGCCTCCAAGGTCCCTTCTAACTCTGTTGTTATTATTATTATTATTATTACTGTTCAAAATATTGTAACACTTTAAGTCTCTTAGTCATTGCTTCAACATTTAATAGGGAACCTGAATGCTGACTCACCTGGTTGTATGTAAACTTTGGTAGAGTTGGCTAAGGTCCTGTAGAAGGTGTCCTTCTTTTTCTCTTTCCTGAAGTTGCCGAGCTAGGAGAACTTGGTGCTCATGGTATAAAATGCAGGCTCTGGTATCAGGATGCACTTTACTATAGAAATGGCAGAGAGACTCAGTGACATGAAGTTGACCTATACAGCATCAGATAAGACAGATATATATATATTTTAAAAAATTGCCAAATAAATAACAAACTTGACTTGACTTGAACAACTTCCCCAGAGAATAAATACTCACTTATCACATTTTGAGTCTTCAAGGCAATGGCCAAGGCCAGCTCGTAAAAGATGATGCCGTCTTCTGCCTTACACCTCTCTAGCTTGGACTGAGCCAACCATAACAAAATGTGCACCAGTTCCATTTGTGTATCATCACCGTCCTGGAGTTCAAAGTACATCTGAATGGCCTTGACAAAATAGTATTCTCCTAAAGAGTAAGCCCCCAAAGATGTGATTAGGCAACCAAAATTTGCTAAGGCAATGGCTTGGTTCCGCTGATTTCCATTTTCCTGGGCTTTCTTCAAGGCCCAGAAGTAGTTCTCTGCTGCCTTTTGCACCTGCCCTTCTCTTTTAAGGGCAATGGCTAAAAGATTGTGAACCACCCCATCTTGTGTGACGCTGTCCGTCTGCCGCAGAGAACACAGGAGGTATTGCATGATCTCTGAGGTCTTGTCTGGCTGACTGCTCAAAGTAAACAGCCACCCTAAAGAAAGGGATGCTTCAAATGCTTCTTCTTCACCCATCGCTTTACCCAGGGCAACAGCTTGGTTGGAGTAATACACAGCCTTTTCTAGAATGCCGTATTTGAGGTACAACTTGGATAAAAGTGCACACAAGGCCTTTTCAGTTGATACAGTCCTGGCTTCGTGGGAGAAGGACAGCCCGCAATGCAGATAGAAGCAAGCCAACGCTGAGATGCCGTTGTGGCTTTTCTCTTGAACTTTCAAAAGTTTAGAGGTGTTTGCAAGGATGAATCCAGCTCTCCAAATGGGTGTGAAGCCACCTTTTATATTGCTAGGGGAGAACATCCTAGCAGCCGCCAAAGCTACATGGGGCACACACTTTTTTTCATAGAGATAGGCAAGAAAAGGCATTGTATCTAAAGGATATGCACTGGTAACCTGGCTGGTGAACTGTGCATTCAGAAACTGCAAGCGTTCTGCAAAAGGAAGAACCTCATCATATTTGCCCAGCTGCAAGAAGAGTCTGACAATGAGGAAGCAGGACCTAATCTCCATGGTTGTGTTGCCTACAGCAATGGCTTCTCTCAGGATGTACATCACAACCTCTAGTTCAGTCTCAGAACTGAAGCAGTGTCCAGACAAGCAGGCCAGAAGTGTCATCCCTTTCCCAATCACCGATAAGAACTTTTGCTTCATCTTTTGCTTTAAATAAATGGCAGCAAGGTTTGCATGCAATGATGTAAGTAGAGGTAGGTCTTCGAACCCCTTGTCCATAGCATTCATGGCTTCTTCGAAGTAGACTCGCGCTTGGGAGAACTTGGCCTTCCTGACACAGAGGCGGCCCAAAAGGTAGCATATCCGAATGTGAGCCCAAGCAAGGTGGCCCCTCTTAGCCCAGTTCCTGGATGTTTCCAGATATATGACTAAATCCTCTTCATTGGTGAAACCATAGAAGGTAGAACTGAGGAAGGAAAAAGAGAGGTCATACAGACTTTGGAAATGAGGCACATAGCTATCTTGATTGAGGAAAGTCAGTATAGGATCAAACACATCACAGTCTTCCATATGCCCAGCATTTAGATCAATAAAGAACTTGGGGTCATCAAGGTCATCTGGCTCTGGCAGAAGTAAGTGGTCAAGGGTAGAAGGTGAGGATTCAACCACTGGAGTTGACTTCTCGGAATCAGTATGAGTAAATAAACTGTTACAAGATTGCTTCCCCCAATTTTCAAACATCCAACCATTCTTATGTTCATGTACAGCAGCATCTGAAAATGATCAACAAAGTACAAAGATATGATTCCCTTTATGGTGATCTATTTCAGGGGGGGAAACCATCCCATTTTCCCTTTCAACCATACTCACCTGACGGTCTTCGTGGGTACATCGCAATAGGTTCAAAGCCATCTGTGCAATCAAGAAAAATGGGAAAAATATGCAAAGGAACCCACTACAAGGTCAAAGGCCAATTGGCCTTATAACAAAACAAAACAAAAATTAAGTTGCTTCATTCAAAGCATACACAAGAAAAAAATGAAGTCCAATCTTAGCTTGGGAGATATACTACAAGGAAGGAATAAAGTGAGTGTAAGGATTAGGATTATAAAGACTGTACCACAATGAAGGGAGAGTATACTGTAAATTCTGAATTAGATCAACTTGTTCATTTTCTAGATTGGAAATGTCATTAAAAACAATAGAAAACTCTGTTCAATCCTATTGTTCAACTGCCCTTTGATGAGACAGAGCACAGGGCCACTTTGGAGATACTGCAAGTTCAGTTCCAGATCACAACAATAAAGTGAATAATGCAATAAAATAAATCACACAATTGTTTTGCTTTCCCATTGCATAATATAAAAATTATGTTTTACACTATATGTAGTTTATTAAGTGTGCAATAGCATTAGGTCTAAAAATGTACATACCGTACCCTAATTTTAAAAAAATATTGTTAAAGTGATTAATCATAATGAAAAAGTTTGAAATATTATGAGAATTACTAAAATATGACGCAAAGGCGATGAAGTGAGCAAATGCTATTGGAAAAATGATGCCAGCAGATTTGTTCAATGAACGGTTGCTGCAAACCTTCAAATTTGAATTCAAAATGGCAGTATCTGCAAAGCACAATAAAGCAAAGCAGAAGAAAATGGAGTACCGTATGCCTATGTAACTGTTAACGCAGATTAACAGGTGATAAATAAAATTGAGTAGGGTGCTTGGGGCATAAAACCTGATGAGCAAGGAGGTGTTATCAGATACATGGGCATATACTGTACTCCGATCACACCTGGAAAAGGAGAACTTACTTAGTGCGATATGTAGACAAGGCTGATGGCCTTGGTTATATCTTCCTTATTAAACCTCATCCTCCTGCTATTATGTTTACTAAGAACTAAAGCCCATAGAGATCATCAACATGACATCAAACTATCTCCTGAGTATTTTTCGAAGATAATATTCTATCAGAAGATGATAGAATATTATCTTCCAAATGAAAGATAAAGATAGGGAGCAGCAAAAAAATTTGGGAACAAGAAATAGACATTAGAAAGAGACAATATCCAGAGCTATGGAGACATACCCAGTCTATATACAGAGGTGATGTCTGTCTGTGCCCATTCATTAAGAAGATTACTGTAATATACCTCGTTGCCATTACATGGAGCCTGGAGGAAGGCAGAAATTTCTTCACTAAAAAACACTGGGCTCTTTCTCCTGTGTTGGGAATGAAAGGGGAGAGAATGGTCAGTCAGTGCTGAATATCTTTTATGTTGCCAGAGTGCATTTAACTTTTGCGATGGTGGTAAATATCTGTAGCTCAGGTGGAGGATGACGGGGGAGGTTCATTCTCCAAGCTTGTGGGTTGCTTTCCGAAATTCACATCCCCTAAACTCCACTGAAGATATTACCTAGCCTAGTAATGAAACATTTGGAAACTAACCCATAAGCTTGAGAACGAACTCCACCTCCACCTTTACCACTTACCTTTTTCCTGCTGTAAATGCAGAAAGAAAAATCCAGCTCTTGCAATCTAGTATTAAGACTAGAAAAATCCAAGCACAAATCCCCACTCATTCCTAAAACCAAGGGATGATCTTGCACCATTTAATGATGAAACCAACCTCACAGGGTCATTGCTGAAAAAGAGTAGTGGGAGGAGAAATGGGTGTGGAAAATGAATGTGGAAAATATATAGAAAGCCAGGTATCTGATTGACATCCTGAGTTATGTTTTTATAAAGGCTCTTGAAAACACCTCAGCTATGTCTTCTCCTGCAGTTCAAAGTCCAGGGTTGTTTTTTTTTTCCTTCCTATGCCAAGGAGGTGTCACTTAACAGTTAAGTAAGGATGGATTCAAAAAAACACACAAACACACACTAAAGTCATTCAAAATCTTCTCTGGTAGTGATGCTTGCAATGAAGTTTTTTAACAAAAGCAACCAAAGGAAAAATATATTGGAAATATACAGGGAGAGAGACAAGTATTGTATCTATTATTCAACTTAGCTGTCCCGAATGACATTTATACAACTGAAAGTATTGATTAGAAAATATATTGTTAACATAGAGGATGGATTTGGATTTTTACAATTTTTTTACTCAAAGCTGTTTGCTATTGTGTCACTTTTTCAGAGGTTTTCTCCTATTTTTTAAAACTACAGAACCTATAGAAACATATTTTAGGGGTTTTTACGTTGTTGTTTTTTTAGTTTTCCAGATTTCTGCAATAACAGGAATTAAATTGATTTCTTATATTAATGTATAAACCAGGAGAATACAAACAATACATTAATAAAAAGATCTTTAATGGAGCACTGGTTGGTGAATTTTCCATATCTTCAACGAAAAGGACTGAGTAATTGAGGATTGATACTAATAGGTGCCAATTTTCATACAATTCTACCAACACACAAATGTTTGGAAATTGCAACCATGGCACAGTTTATATACTTGCATCAGGTGATGTGACCCAAGTCCTGAGTAGTAGCCTTTGTACAATCATGCCATGTTTGTTCGTTCTCCCTTTGTGTATTAGAATAGAATAGAATAGAATAGAATTTTATTGGCCAAGTGTGATTGGACACACAAGGAATTTGTCTTGGTGCATATGCTCTCAGTGTACATAAAAGAAAAGATACGTTCATTAAGGTACAACATTTACAACACAATTGATGGTCAATATATCAATATAAATCATAAGGATTGCCAGCAACAAGTTATAGTTATACAGTCATAAGTGGAAAGAGATTGGTGATGGGAACTATGAGACGATTAATAGTAGTGCAGATTCAGTAAATAGTCTGACAGTGTTGATGGAATTATTTGTTTATTGCAGTACAAAAACAATCTAAAGAGAGTACAACTAAATAGACCAGTTTTATCAGACCTATGAACTATTTTCCTTTTGGATGATACACTAAAATGAATGTAAAGGCTCAAAAATTTCCAATGGCATTCATTAAATCCAAAATTATCTTCCCAGATTTATTTTTTAAAGAAAACTTGTCATGTTTAGTTTTATATATAAATGTAGAAATTCCTTTGCTATTAAAGGAATCATATATATATATAGCATTCTTCAAATATTGTTAACAGCCTTCACTGATTATATCTAGATATTTTATGTAAACTATAAGTTTCTGCTTTCAATCATTTAGCATGCAGTTCAATGGCCACTTATCTGGAAGTAAATCTCATTGGAAAATGTGTAAATCTGGGCATTTACAATCCATAAAAACTGGCAAAGAAGTATAACACAAAGCTTCCTTTCAAAGCATTAGCAAAGTTGCGATCTTGTGGAAGACAATACCGACACCTTGTGGCCACCACAATTTCACACGACTACAATGTTTTTACAGACAAGAAGACATTAACTCAAACATAAATTTGCACTTGGTAGAAATGCATTCTCCATTGTCTTTGGCACTGATGCCCCACATAAGTATTATTTGTTTGTTTGTATTAGCTGCCCAACTTCAGTGGAAGTAATAGGAAATCAAATCATAATATCTACTCAATAAATAGTAAAAAAAATTTTCTTGTAAAATAAATTTACAAGAAGAGTTCTCCACTCCTCTGAATACAACCAGACTTATGCCACCAGACTTGAAATCTTGGGTTTAGAAAACTTAGAACTCCACCGCCTTCTACAGGACCTGTGTTTAATTCATAGAATCATCTATTGCAATGTCCTTCCTGTTAAAGACTACTTCAGCTTCAATCACAACAATACAAGAGCAAACAATAGATTTTATTTTGTCATATATGCTCAGGCAACATCCTGGAAACAAACTCCACTGAATAAAACCCCACTCATTTTTCTAAAAGTATTATATTATAGCTGTCTCAACTGAAAGGTTGAGATAGCTTTCCCAGCTTTTTTCTGCTTTTTTCTGCTTCCCTATCAGGAACCACCATCCCACAACAGACTTCCTTCAGTCTCCATGCAATGATTTCCATATTCTGTATCTTGTATCCAAGTATCCAAATTACTCCTTGACAGTGGTGGGTTTCAAATTTTTTTACTACTGGTTCTGTGGGTGTGGTTTGGTGGGCATGGCATGGCTTGGTGGGCGTCGCTTGGTGGGCGTGGCAGGGGAAGGATACTTTAAAATCTCCATTCCCTCCCCAAACCAAGGGAAGGTTACTTTTGCTTCAGCCAATCAGGGCTCAGTGACTTCTGCGTCGGGTGTAGACCGGAGTGTAGCCTAGACGCAACAGTTACTGCACATCCAGGGGAAGGATACTGTAAAATTTCCATTCCCTCTCCAATCCAGGAGAAGGTTACTGCAAAATTTCCTCCCAATCAGCTGGGACTTGGGAGGCAGAGAATAGAAGGGGGGAGGGGCCAGTCAGAATTTTTACTACTGATTCTCCTAACTACCGTATATACTCGAGTATAAGCCGACCCGAATATAAGCCGAGGTACCTAATTTTACCACAAAAAACTGGGAAAAACTATTGACTCGAGTATAAGCCTAGGGTGGGAAATGAGGCAGCTACTGGTCAATGTAAAAAATAAAGATAGAGCCAAGTAAAATAACATGAATATTTATTTGAACGAAAAACAATAAAAGTGCAAAAGGGGGTCCCCAAAAAGAATATGGTATCAAAAATACAGTATCTTTAAAAGTAACAGCAACCAAGCTAACGAGAGCTAAAATCCCTCAAAACTGGAGTTCTCCTCCTCATCATCTGTTTGTCCAAACAGAGCTTCAGCTACTTCAGCTTCTGTGATGTTATCCGCATATACGTTGTCGTCATCACTGAGTTCACAGTCGCCATCATCACTGCTGTCACTCTCATACAATGCGCTGTCTTCACTGCCATCCATAGCATTACTAATGCCACATTTCTTGAAGGCACGTTGCACCATGTCCTCTGGAATATCTTCCCATGCATCACGAACCCACTGTGCTATTAGTTCTATGTCTGGCTTTCTCAGATTTCCAACTTTTGTCAGACGAGCTTGACCAGATGTCATCCATTCATGCCACATCCTTCGCACACGGTCCTTGAAAGGTTTATTTAAACTGACATCTAGGGGCTGCAATACAGATGTAAGCCCACCTGGAATAACGGCCAAAGTGACTTGAGATGACTTTGCCAATTTTTTTATGTCATCAGATGTGTGGGCTCTGAACATATCCCAAACTAACAGTGATCTTCTAGTCCAGTCCCCACTCCTCAAGCAAGAGATCCTATACTGTTTCAGACAAAGGATTGTCCAGTCTGTTCTTTAAAAACCCTCCAGGAATGAAGTGTCCAATAAGGTTCAAATTGCAAGTAGTCCTCAATTTAAGACTGCAATTGAGCCCAAAACGTTGTTTTGTTATTTTTCCCTAACCGTGTATGTATCCCCCTGCCCCCCATTTTACGTCAGGCTGCCATCAAAGCGAAGCACGGCTGAATATTATTATTATTATTATTATCATTATCATTATCATTATCATCATTATCATCATCATTATCATTATTATTATTATTATTATTATTATTATTATTATTATTATTATCATTATCATTATCATCATCATCATCATCATCATCATCATCATCATTATTATTATTATTATCATTATCATTATTATCATTATCATCATCATCATCATCATCATTATTATTATTATTATTATCATTATCATTATTATCATTATCATCATCATCATCATCATCATTATTATTATTATTATTATCATTATCATTATTATCATTATCATCATCATTATCATTATCATTATTATTATTATTATTATTATTATCATTATCATTATCATTATTATCATCATCATCATCATTATTATTATTATTATTATCATTATCATTATTATCATTATCATTATCATTATCATTATCATCATCATCATTATCATCATCATCATCATCATCATCATCATCATCATCATCATCATCATCATTATTATTATTATTATTATTATTATTATTATACCGCCCTTCTCCCGAAGGACTCAGTGTGGTGAAGTAAGATTCAACAGCGGCAGGGAGGAGCTGGCTCTGTGTTTGTGTGTGTGTAGTATGCGCCGCTCTGTTTCCTGGTGCTCTGCCCCTGACCCCAGTGGCAGTCCTTACTCTCTCTCCCTCTTCTTTCCTTCTCGTTCCCCAGTTCAGAGCTCGGACTGCTCTTATTTTCACTCCCCCTTTCTTTCTTTCCTTCCTTACACCAGCCGCCCACCTATGCCAAGGTCTCCTGGCTCTTTCGCTCTCTGTAAGCAGCGGCTTCTCGGCAGCGCCGCCCTCCCTCCATGGATCGGCTCCTTCCCCAGCACTGAAGGCATCCTTAGGAATACACCTCCACCTCCAGGAAAATAAAAGAGGCAGAGAAGGTAAATCGCCCGCCCGTTCGGAAAGGAAGGAGAGGACTCCAATGGAAGAAGGAGAGGAGAATTACCAATAACAAACACAAAGCGCTGGGTTAGAGGTGCCTTGTCATGTACAAGGAGATCAGAGAGGGCAACCACATGAAACAATAATCAGACTCAAAACAGGCTGCTTATTTGCCATTTGCTCTGGTAGAACGGGTTTTTTAAAAAAATTGGTTTGGAGAAGGAAAGCTAATTTGCTGATCTGCGCGAGGGTCGGTTTCTTTTGCCTCCTTCTTCTTCCTCCTCCTTCTTCCCACCCTAGCTTGCAATGCCCCATCTCTCCTCCTCCTCCTCCTCCTCCTGCCCCTCTCGGATTCGCGCTCATTTCTTGCCTTTGCGGAGCGGAGGTGTTGGGGGAGGGTTTGGGAATAGATTTGGCAGAGGAGATTACCGTAATTTTGCTCGCTGTTTACGAGCAAGTCTCGGTGATCTGTTACAATGTTCACTGGGAGTGAAACGCAAAGTATAGTTAGCCTGAAAAAACTGAACCGTGTGACTGGCGGGAGAGAAGGACGGCGCCGGAGGGGCGGGGAGAAATCGTTTGTTCTGCCAGATTCGCTTCCAAGAGGCTTTTCTTTTCACCTCTTTCTCCCCACCTCCCCAATTTCCATAGGGGAAAAAACCTGGGGAAAACTTGGCAAAAATAAAATAAAATAAAAAGTACTGAGTGCAAATGTTTTTTTTATACTGTAGTTGGAGTTTTCCACGTTTCTTTTCACATTCAAGGCAGCATTCTCCCCCATCCTCGCTGCTTTTCCAAAACATGCTTTGAAACCTTTGCATTTTATTGGGATGTATTCGTGACAACGCCCCTCCGCCCCCACCGCTGGGCGAGAGGAGGACGAGTGAGAGGGGCGAAAATGTCGAACGCCCCTCCGCCCCCGCCCCTCCACCACCACCGCCGCCATCAAAGCGAAGCACGGCTGAATATTATTATTATTATTATTATCATTATTATTATTATTATCATCATTATCATTATCATTATCATCATCATCATTATTATTATTATTATTATTATTATTGTCATTATCATTATTATCATTATCATTATCATTATCATCATCATCATCATCATTATTATTATTATTATCATTATCATTATTATCATTATCATCATCATCATCATTATTATTATTATCATTATCATTATTATCATTATCATCATCATCATCATCATCATTATTATTATTATTATTATTATCATTATCATCATCATCATCATCATTATTATTATTATTATTATTATTATTATTATTATCATTATCATTATTATCATTATCATTATCATCATCATCATTATTATTATTATTATTATCATTATCATTATTATCATTATCATCATCATCATCATTATCATCATCAATCATCATCATCATCATCATCATCATCATCATTATTATTATTATTATTATTATTATTATTATTATTATACCGCCTTCTCCCGAAGGACTCAGTGTGGTGAAGTAAGATTCAACAGCGGCAGGGAGGAGCTGGCTCTGTGTTTGTGTGTGTGTAGTATGCGCCGCTCTGTTTCCTGGTGCTCTGCTCCCTGACCCCAGTGGCAGTCCTTACTCTCTCTCCCTCTTCTTTCCTTCTCGTTCCCCAGTTCAGAGCTCGGACTGCTCTTATTTTCACTCCCCTTTCTTTCTTTTCCTTCCTTACACCAGCCGCCCACCTATGCCAAGGTCTCCTGGCTCTTTCGCTCTCTGTAAGCAGCGGCTTCTCGGCAGCGTCGCCCCCTCCCTCCATGGATCGGCTCCTTCCCCAGCACTGAAGGCATCCTTAGGAATACACCTCCACCTCCAGGAAAATAAAAGAGGCAGAGAAGGTAAATCGCCCGCCCGTTCGGAAAGGAAGGAGAGGACTCCAATGGAAGAAGGAGAGGAGAATTACCAATAACAAACACAAAGCGCTGGGTTAGAGGTGCCTTGTCATGTACAAGGAGATCAGAGAGGGCAACCACATGAAACAATAATCAGACTCAAAACGGGCTGCTTATTTGCCATTTGCTCTGGGTAGAACGGGTTTTTTTTAAAAAAAAAATTGGTTTGGAGAAGGAAAGCTAATTTGCTGATCTGCGCGAGGGTCGGTTTCTTTTGCCTCCCTTCTTCTTCCTCCTCCTTCTTCCCACCCTAGCTTGCAATGCCCCCATCTCTCCTCCTCCTCCTCCTCCTCCTGCCCCCCTCTCGGATTCGGCGTTCATTTCTTGCCTTTGCGGAGCGGAGGTGTTGGGGGGGGGGGAGGGTTTGGGAATAGATTTGGCAGAGGAGATTACCGTAATTTTGCTCACTGTTTACGAGCAAGTCTCGGGTGATCTGGGTTACAATGTTCACTCGGGGGAGTGAAACGCAAAGTATAGTTAGCCTGAAAAAAAACTGAACCGTGTGACTGGCGGGAGAGAAGGACGGCGCCGGGAGGGGCGGGGAGAAATCGTTTGTTCTTGCCGTGTTCTCCGCTTTCCAAGAGGCTTTTCTTTTCACCTCTTTCTCCCCACCTCCCCAATTTCCATAGGGGAAAAACCTGGGGAAAACTTGGCAAAAAATAAAATAAAATAAAAAGTACTGAGTGCAAATGTTTTTTTTTTATACTGTAGTTGGAGTTTTCCACGTTTCTTTCACATTCAAGGCAGCATTCTCCCCCCATCCCTCGCTGCTTTTCCAAAACATGCTTTGAAACCTTTGCATTTTATTGGGATGTATTCGTGACAAACGCCCCCTCCGCCCCCACCGCGGGCGAGAGGAGGACGAGTGAGAGGGGGCGAAAATGTCGAACGCCCCCTCCGCCCCCCGCCCCCTCCGCCGACCACCGCCGCCATCAAAAAGCGGCAGAAGAAAACGCCGGAGGCCAGCCGCCGCCCCAAAACGAGCCGGCTGAGCTGGCAAAGCATGCCGGCAGCATTTGGGCTCGTCCTGCCGGCCCAGCTGCAAGGGTAGACTCGAGTATAAGCCGAGGGGGCGCTTTTCAGCACAAAAAACGTGCTGAAAAACTCGGCTTATACTCGAGTATATACGGTACTCAAAATTTCTGCTACCAGTTCTCCAGAATTGGTTGGAACCTGCTGAAACCCACTTCTGCTCCTTGATCTATCTTGGTCTGGCTGGTAGCTGTCTACCTCTATCAGAGCTCTGTGGAAAGTTCTGCCAAAAGAAATCTATACCAATGTTCTGAAAAAAAAACATATTCCAAAGCTATTAAAAAGTTATAAACTTTGGGCAAAAGACAAACTACCCAAAATTAATAGAACGAACTTCATTTTAGGAAGCATTTCGATTCTGACCAGGTCAAGGTTGACTCAGCCTTCTATACTTCCAAGGTCAGTAAAATGTGGATCCAGATTACTGGGAGCAATATGTTGACTCCGTAAACCACTTAGAGAATGCTCTAAAACACTGGAGCAGCATATAAGGCTAAGTGCTATTAATTATTAGCTAAGAGCTGGTTTCCACTCTTAAACTATACTAATGCACAACATTGCTTTGTCAGTTTTTTCTGGTGACTCTTCAGGTTTATCAGTTTGTGTAAATCATGCACAGAGGCTATTGCAATTAAATGGCACTTTTGCATACTAGATGGTTTTTTTTTTAATCTATTACTTAAGATTTCCTAAAATAAAGATTCTGTTGGATTTACGCATTTTTAATTCTGGCTTAGCACATGTTCACTTAGCTATATTTGTCTGTAAAACAGTGTCTGGATAATATCTCAAGATATGAATTTAGCCACCTGTGACTTCTTCAACAAAGAATGATAAAATAAACACACTGTGTAATTCCTGTACATGAAAACTGAAACCTCTTCTAATATTGTGCTAATGTTTACCAGAATGTTTATGCTTATTATATCACAGGTAACATTTATCACAACCTCACACAAGCTTATTTATAACTGATGCAAGAACAACTGGGAGAAAAAGGGCATATGTTTTAATAAAATGCTGAATATTCTAAAGGAGAGTTTAATAAATTTGGTGGAAATAGCTATAATGCTTAAGATCCCACTTCATAGTGCTTTACAGCCTCTCTAAGCGGTTTAGAGTCAGCATATTGCCCCCCACCACCACCACCAAATCTGGATCCTCATTTTATCGATCTTGGAAGCATGGAAGGATGAGTCAATTTCGAGCCGATGAGAAGATGCAGTAAAAATGAAAAAGCCCAAAAAACTCAAATAATAAATCCTGATTGCTTTGGTGCCATCCAGAAATATTTTACAAGAAGAGTTCTCCACTCCTCTGAAAACAACAAAATACCTTATGCCACCAGACTTGAAATCCTAGGTTTAAAAAACTTAGAACTCCGCCGCCTCCGACAGGACCTGAGCTTAACTCATAGAATCATCTATTACAATGTCCTTCCTGATGAAAACTACTTCAGCTTCAATCACAGCAATACAAGAGCAAACAATAGATTCAAACTTAATGTTAACCGCTCCAATCTTGATAGCAGAAAATATGATTTCTGTAACAGAGCCATTAACACTTGGAATATACTACCTGACTCTGTGGTCTCTTCTCAAAATCCCAAAATCTTTAACCAAAAACTATCTACTTACCTTACCCCATTCCTAAGAGGACTGTAAGGGGCGTGCATAAGAAGACAAAAGTGTCTACCGTTCCTGTCCTATTGTTTCTTTTCATTATATACAATTAATATAGTTATTACATACTTATGCTCATATATATGCTTATATATTATATTATATAGCTATTCATGTTAATGCCTATATATACTGATATGACAAAATAAAATAAAATAAATAAAAAATAAATACAGCTTTGGGAGCAGAAAAAACTTACAATCCACAGAGAAAAAGAACTCAGTTTCCTCTATTACTTCAGCCACAAACAGTCAAGAAAAAATCAAGGGAAAGTGAAAGCTTCTGGGTTGTTGTTGTTTTTTTGTTTAAAAAAAATCTTATCATGTGGTTTGAACAAGTAAATATTTACCAGTATTTTTTTACTGTGGATTCTATGCATGTTTTTTTTCCTCATCTAAATATAAAAACTTGGATAATGCCATGTTTCAACTAGATGATTTGAAGGTCATTGAGTTCTGCCTTGGTTTCTACCTATGTTTTTTTTATTTTTATATAAACACACATGCACACATCATACTTACATTGATTCATAACTCTCAAGCTGCACTGATTTGGTTTGGACAAAGCCCATTATTCCGCTAGTTGTGGATTTCCCTATAAACCAACGGAGACCCGGAATGAGAAAGTCGATCACCTCTAGGATATCCCCTTTGCAGTAACTCAATTCATCCCAGCTTTTTCCTCTGTGATCTTCAGTGGCTGTGCACCTCCCTTGGCCTGAAGAATAGAAGGAAACCATTTTCACATCAGAAGGCTGAACAATTGTATCATTCTCTCACAGCAGCACCATGGCTAGAGGCAGTGGAGAGTCTGTGTGCAAACAAAGCCTGATTAACAAAAACTCTTTGTGTTCCATGACGTTTTTGTTTTCTTCAGCAGCTTAGACTTCACAGGCAAGTCTAGTCTGTTTTTTTTTAAACAAAACAAAACAAAACAAAACAAAACAAAACACACAGGCAGTTATTTGTTCCACAGATATATGTCAAACTATTTAACACTACTAATACAGCTACCCTTCAAAAAGACCTTGACTTTGTGTCTGAATGGTCTAAAACTTGGCAACTCCAAATCTCAACCAGCAAATGCTCGGTCTTACTATTGGGAAAAAGAACCTAAACACTAAGTACAAGCTTGATGGACATTACCGTACAGATGACTCCCACCCTGTTAAATACCTTGGAGTTTTCATATCAAATGATCTAAGTGCCAAAGCCCACTGCAATTACATCACAAATAAGGCTTTAAGAATTGTAAACCTAATCTTCCGTAGCTTCTTCTCCAAAAACACTACAGTACTAACCAGAGCATATAAAACATTTGCTAGACCAATTCTTGAATACAGCTCGACTGTCTGGATACCACATTTCTGACATCAATTGAATGTGTCCAGAAATATTTTACAAGAAGAGTTCTCCACTCCTCTGAATACAACAAAATACTTTATGCCACCAGACTTGAAATCCTGGGTTTAGAAAATTTAGAACTACGCCGCCTTTGACATGACCTGAGTTTAACTCATAGAATCATCTATTACAATGTCCTTCCTGTCAAAGACTACTTCAGCTTCAGTTGCAACAATACACGAGCACACAATAGATTTAAGCTTAATGTTAACCGCTCCAATCTTGATTGTAGAAAATATGACTTCAGTAATAGAGTTGTTAATACTTGGAATACACTACCTGACTCTGTGGTCTCTTCCCAAAATCCCCAAAGCTTCAACCAAAAACTGTCTACTATTGACCTCACCCCATTCCTAAGAGGTCTGTAAGGGGCGTGCATAAGAGCACAAGAGTGCCTACCGTTCCTGTCCTATTGTTTCCTTTCATTATATCCAATTAATATAGGTAATTCATACTCATGCTTATATATATACTTATATATTGTACAGTTATTTCATGCTTATGCTTATATATACTGTGTGACAAAATAAATAAATAAATAAAAATATAAGAATTTTTCAGTTTGTTACAGGGGGTTTTGTGGGTGAGAGGGGGAACAGCCATTGAGAAAAATATTTCCCCTATGTCCTGCACTTTTTTGCTACTTTTTCACCTAGTCCACTGCCTTTATTTCCTCCCTGCTTCATACAAATACAATTCCATCGTATCCTCTCTTCTTGGGATGGTATCTTGGTCTCATATTGGTAACTTTTTCCAGATGCCACTTAAGGCAAATTAATTAACACTGAGAGCAACTCAGTCTAAATTGGTCGCACAGATGTTTCTTGCCAAACAGGAAGGCAAATAAAGACTGTACAAAGTGA
Source organism: Ahaetulla prasina (assembly GCF_028640845.1). NCBI lineage: Eukaryota > Metazoa > Chordata > Lepidosauria > Squamata > Colubridae > Ahaetulla > Ahaetulla prasina. The sequence goes on from NC_080540.1 coordinate 106,517,399, forward strand.
CGTCCTGTACAAATAAACACTTTTTCACTGATGGCTGCAAAATCCCTGGGGAAAAAATATAGCACTTTAAATGTTGGCCAAGTGTTCATGAAGTTCCCCACTTTCTCAGCAAGCTATAAAATAATAGAAGCACCAGGGATGGTCATTCTAAAAATCCAAATCAATACAAGACATCCTCAGAAAATCTGAACTTTGAAACTGGAGGGGAATTATTCTCAACATTTTTAGACTCCAAACTAGCATGTTCTAAAGATAACTAAATAGAAACGAAAATTCCAATGATTCCATTTGTTAGTTAAAATAAGACAAATGTCATGCTTGGCAGTATTTTTTTCTGCCTTTTTATGAATCAAACTATACAAAAATAGGTAACCACCATAATCGTGTTGGGCTGGATAAGTTAGGAACAGAGATTGTATATGCACACTGATAGGCTTCCTTCCATTTTGTTATAAACACACCATTGTCTGTCTGTCTGTCTGTCTGTCTGTCTGTCTGTCTGTCTGTCTGTCTGTCTGTCTGTCTATCTATCTATCTATCTATCTATCTATCTATCTATCTATCTATCTATCTAATCTATCTTTCCTTCCTTCCTTCCTTCCTTCCTTCCTTCCTTCCTTCCTTCCTTCCTTCCTTCCTTCCTTCCTTTCTTTCCTGCAGGGTTATAATCACTTTTTCATTCTGTTCAAAAGCAGCATTCCTACATTGAGAACAAATGGAAGCCAGAAAATTTGGGGTTCAAATGATGCAAAGAATTTTAATGGTTAATACTCAATTGAAAGCAGAACTTTTCTTGGGGGACTAATAGACAGTTACAAAATAATTGTGGAAGATTGCTTTTATGTCTGGTGACTGCTTGAACATTGTTATATATACAAAAATGGAAAGATTATGAAATACCCTTAAGGGAAGAATGGCTGGTGAAGATGACAGAATTGGCAGAGATAGCAAAATTGATTTGTTTGATTAGAGAAAGGACAATGACTATATTGTAACCCCTTTTGGACTTTTAGCTGAGAAAAGAAGAAAAAATGAACTTGTGATTTATAGCTTTCATGATTAGAAAAAGAAGACTATGGAAAAAAGAAAATTATGTTGTAACCTTAGAGACAGAGCATAAAGTAACAATGTGCTTTTAACTGCTGTTAAGAAGATTGGAAGCAGCTTCTTTGTAACTCACCGCATCGTTCCTTTCCTCCCCTTTCTCTATTTTTTCTTTGCATTTTTTATTTTTCTTTCCTTTTCTTTTTCTTTCAAAATTTGTATTGTTTTTAATTATTCTAAATAAATATACATAGACACACACATTTGTGTATTTGTGTGTGTGTGTGTAAATAAATACATACAGTACATGCACACATACAAACATACACACTGAGAACAAATGGCTGCTTGAAAGCCCTATGAATGTGGCACATAGACAGCAAGTGAAATAAAAAGGGAGGTGATCAATTGATGATTTCTAAGCAAACTAAGCATCTTGAGTTTTATTACACTCACCAATCTGCAAAGAGTCAGGCCCATTGATTTCTTTGGATATGCCACAACTGATTGGATAGTTCTTCAAAAACCACCTGCGAATGCAAACAGCTATGAACAAACTGCTTCACTGAGGGAAATATATGGCTGATGTCCAAGGTAGGAGACAATTAGTTACTACAATTAGGGCCGTGGTGGCTCAGGCTGTAAGACAGCCTGTTATTAAAACACAGCAGCCTGCAATTACTGCAGGCTCGAATCCCACCAGGCCCAAGGTTGACTCAGCCTTCCATCCTTTATATGGTAGGTAAAATGAGGACCCAGATTGTTGGGGGGGGCAATAAGTTGACTTTGTAAATATACAAATAGAATGAGACTATTGCCTTACACACTGTAAGCCACTGAATCTTCGGAGAAGGGCGGGATATAAATGTAAATAAATAAATAAAAAAACTAGATCTGCTCTATGGCATCAGATTCCTTGTATGCCTTCTCTTTTATAATTCATTCATGGATTCCATGGCCCAAAGTATGGTGATAGTGATAGCAATAGCTTAGATGCCTGTAAACACTTAAAAGAGTGTTACCCAAATGTAACACAAATCTGGAGCTAAAATATAGATGCAAATATCAGGATCATTCATGAGTGTTTTCAAAAATATCTGACTTATGCTATTGGAAATGGAGACAGTTGATCTTGAACTTCAGATTTGTACTAGAATAAATGCTTTTCAGACAAAATTACACCCCCAACTCCTACACTTAAAAAAGGCAGCCAGCAAATGACAGGAATAATTGTCAGAGAGATATTGTCAGTCAGGGAAGCCAAAGCAAATCTACAGAAGATTGTCTAGGCATAAAGGTAATGTTCTGTAGAAAGAATATTGATTTGACCTTCCAATGCAGCTTATACATACATTTTGACAGACATGATTTTTAAAAAGCTTGTCAGCACTCTTAAATCTGGCACACTGAATCTTCATTTGGCCAATATGACAAAGTGTGTAACTGAAGAGCCAAAAAAAAATCCCATTAAACAAACAAACATACATCTTTGTATACAAATCACATTTTCAAACCCTTCTAATGAGAACATTATTGCAAAAGCTATAAGTGAATTAGAGGTTGAAAATAAGATTTTAAGGACACATGACAAACAGCAGCCGATTCTAATCTCAAAGTTAGATAATGATATTTTGCTTGAAGTGGTACAAGTGAACTCAGCATGTTCACAGCACAAGAACATGCCCATTTTATTGGATCTGTTGGGATGGGGAAACGAAATCAGGAAGAAGTGGTCCTTCAAATAATCCAGCCCTATGCCATGGAGGGCTTTCGCCAAGAATCAAGAATGACACATGGAATTACTTAAGAGCAATTTCCTCCATTGTTCTTCACCTACAGACAGAATCTTGCCAGACCAAAACAACTATTTGCTTAACTACACTCAGGGAAAAGCTAGGGAAAAGCTGTTTCAAACCAACCACTTTTTCCAAGCTCCACTGGCCCTTTATCCTTTGCTTACAGAACAACAGCTAGATGTAAACATGGAAACAGATAATCTACTTACTGGTAAAAGGGATGGGGCAATGGCTCTATAGTTGTGACATGTATCAGTCCCCTCTGATCGGTCAACAATGACGTCCCTTCCCACTTAGTTTCATGTCCAATGTCTTTCACATGGACTAATTCATTCTTGAGGAGCTTTAAATCCTCTTCTTCTTCCTCTGCAGGGACGGTGAGTGTTGCTCTGGCAAAAAAATTGCCTACGGGCAGAAGGAAAAGAAGAGAAAGAAACAACATGAGTTCTGCAAATAGTGTGGCAGTATCTACTTTCCTCAGAACACTTGCACATTTTTAGCTCTCTAAAAGTTCTATTCCAGGTCATTTCAATTTCCATGTAATACCAGGATTATGCTGACAGTCTAACAGAAACAAATTTTTTTTCTGTCATGGTGCTGCCACCATGAAACTATCTGCTAGCATAGGATTCCCTTCAAAAAGATTTCAGAGGCTTTCTTCTTTGCGAGAATATCTCACATAGTTCAATGGCACTTTAAACACAATTATTGAATGGTTCAAAGTCTTTTTCCTCACTCTAGTCTAACAGTTTGATGTTTCCCAATAGTTTAAAATGTTTTTTTTTTACTGCAAAAAAAGTAGAAAGAAAATTATATACAGAAGATATCTGCAATGAGGAAGGATCAGAAACACTTTGTTTTAGTTGAAGGAAATTATTTATAAACACTTAATTCCTCCACCCTTTGCCTAGCCATAGCTCAGGATTAGTACCAGACAGTTCTCTGCTACTGGAAGGGTCCCTTGACATTGGAAGTAAATGTGTAGATGCTATCTGTTACCAGAATAAGTTTTAGAGATATTTGGACATGCATAGATTCATCCTCCAATCCAATATTTTCTTGCATATCTTTCTCACACAACCTTCTTCCTCATCATATTGGAGACTTACTTTACAGTGAAACAGCATTGGGGGGGTGGGGGGTGTTGGATTCTGTCTCAGAGTTCTTACCTTCCTGGAGGAGGAGACCCAGATACATGGTGGTCATGCAGTCCTCATCAACAGTGACAGTGATCTCAGTATCATCTACTTGAGCACAGTTCAACCAGTACTCAGGACTGAAGAGAAGGTGTTCCAAGCAGCAACCCACATATCCTATTTCATCATACCAAAGGAAGAATGAAAACCTGCAACGTGCTTTCCGCAAAGATCAAAGCAGTATTTATTTATTATTACAGACCCAACATTTAACCCAAATTGTCAGCCATTCTATAGAGTCACATTAACAACAGAGCATGTGTTTTTCCAGTGCCTGAATTGTCCGATACATATTAAACTAGTTTTTGAAAAGAACATTATAAGTGGTTCATGTTTTGCACTGTAGTTCTGCCTTAACACTATGGCCAATATATTTTATGTTCAGACAACTGCCCTTCTGATGGAATGCCAGTCATTTGTCAATGGAGTGTGATTTACCAAGTGCCAAATAAGTAGAAAACTTCCAGATTTCTTCCACAGTTCTGAAGGAAAGCAGAAAGCGATTCTCCTGTGCCTGGATGCATGCCAGCCTGGCTGACAGCTCCTGCAAAAAGACAGAAAATGAGAAGATTTAACTATCATAAAAGATTAACGTGTACCTTATCATATTTCTTGCAAATTATAGGCATGACATTTGAAACTTGGAACTTTAAACAGGGTATGGGTTACCCTGGGACAATGAAATCTAATCAAGAATTAAGGATTCATTTTTAAATATGGGGTCTAAAATAAGGTACAGAGTAAAACCTGATCAGATCCATGTCCTAGCCAGCTGTATCTTTTTCAAAATATGGCATTCTATTCTCCTATTTTTCCATCATCCCTGTTCCCAAAACATAGCATTTTGTAGTCAGTCCATTGAGTATGATCCAGGAGTGAAATCCAGCAGGTTCTGACAGGTTCTGGAGAACCGGTAGCAGAAATTTTGAGCAGTTTGGAGACCTTGTAGTGGAATTTTTGAGTAGTTCAGAGAACCAGCAAATAGCACCTCTGGCTGGCCCCAGAGTGGGGTGGGAATGGAGATTTTGCAGTATCCTTCCCCTGCCATGCCCACCAAGCCATGCCCACAGAACCAGTAGTAAAAAAAATTGGATTTCACTACTGGTATGATCCCTTGGTTGGTTTTTACTCAAACAGCTTATATTTTCTTCAGTTTTGTCCTGCATCCAAAACCCTTCCAAAGGGTTTTACTACAATTACAGATCAGTACTGTAGGAATGAGTGGACTATTCATACGTAAGATGTTAAGGTATGTTGATAAAATCATCCTAAAACATTTTGCAGCATTTAAATTGTGCCCAAATATCCAGATTAAAATTTGCATGGGCATGGAAGTGCACGTCTGTAATTTGGGCCTAATGCAGTTTTAGCCTAGCTATCACACATTTAATTTATTTTGAGGCAGGGAGGAAAAGGCTATGTGTGTGTGTATGTGTGTTTACACATAGCATTTGATTTTATAGGTCAGAGGCTTGTTGATAGTTTGATTTCCACATTTTACTGCACTCGCAATGCCACTTAGCAATAAATAATAAATGGAGATGGTAATATTCCAGCCTCTGGTGGGGCTATGCAGCCATGCGAAACAATATGAGCAGATGCCATACAGCTGTACAACGTATGCTTTGCATGTAGTTCAATCTTCAGTATTTCCAATTAAGGTATTGTAGGCAGTACATCAGCAAAAGATCATACTTAAGATTCTGAGGAACTGTTACTTCATTATTGGCATGAGGACGGGAGGTCTGATTCACAGTTTTGTTTTGTTTTTTCAAAAAGTTACAGAAATACAGTTTCCTTTGAAGACAATAGTAATAACCACTTTACCTTGAAAACAGCACAAACATCTTTATCGTCATTTTCCAGGGCCCATAATTTCTTTCTTGCTACCTCTTGTAGCTGCAGATTGAGATCCTGTGCAGAATGACTCTTGACAGAAAATGAGAGAGAAATTGCTTCAAGAAAAAGAGAGAGACAGGAAATTAAATGGGAGAAAATGAATGCATTTTAAACTTTTCCTTACTTCCGTCACTTTGAATAGATAAAGACTCTAGAATGCTCATCATTGGAGTGCTTTTTTTAAAAAAAATATTAGCTGCATAACAATAAACTCCACCACACTAGTTTTAAATGAGAACAGAAGCAGGAAAGCTATCCTCCTCTACAGATTCTTAAAAAGAAAAAGTTTGGTTGGCATCCAGTTAAAAGGCAGTTTCTGAAGATTATGAAAGTTACCTTTTAAGACATTTAGAAGGGATCAAATTGGTTATGCCTGCACTAGGTGACATAATTATAGTTGGAAAGCAGTAAATATCAGCAGTCTGCAACTGAGGTGCAGTAGTTGAAATAGCAACTGGGTTTCATGATGGTTCTGGGAAGAGATGCTAATAATGTATGAGTTACATCTGTTGCTGTTGGTCTTTTGTTTCAGAGAAAATTCACACACAAACAGAAAAGGTCTCAATAGACAAAAGGTGGCATTGTTGATATTCCCAGCAAGTCTAAGAGGAACTTATAGAATAAGATGCTTGCCAAGTTCTGCCTAATATAGCAAAGTCTTCTTTGCTAACTCTTCCCAAACTAACTCAATAACTCCTTTTCCATCCAGACTTCTTGTTTCCTCCAACATTTATTGTTACTGCAACCTATTAAAAGGGATTAACATCATTCTAAAATCAGTTGTTCACCCTCAAGATTTAAGTCACAGCATTTCATTTCCCCCAAATTTTTCCATCATCAAGAATTTATTTTAGCACATATCTTTTCTCTATGGCTGACTTCATAACAAATTACGGCAGGGAAATCAGTAGTTATCCGAGATTGTTTCAGAGTGGGAGCTTGTTCATTTTGGTTATAAACCCTGTACTTGTGTATTAACTCTGAATAGGTCCTGCACACAAACACGCAAACACTTTGAATACTGTTCAACTGTTGGCAAGGTGTATCTGATATAAGAAATTGGCACATCATTTGATCAATCTTGATGCCTTTTGCACTGACATCTGGAATTACAGATTAGCTGTCAAAATTTTTACTCTCCTTCAGTCCTTCCATTTTCATAGCTTAATCTTTGACACTGCTAATAGCAATATGATGTAAAGAGCACTAGTGCTCATTTCAAAGAAATGAAATTTCCAAGGTTGACTCAGCTTTCCATCCTTTATAAGGTAGTAAAATGAGGACCCAGATTGTTGGGGGGGCAATAAGTTGACTTTGTAAATATACAAATAGAATGAGACTATTGCCTTACACAATGTAAGCCGCCCTGAGTCTTCGGAGAAGGGCGGGATATAAATGTAAATAAATAAATAAATAAATAAATAAAATAAATTCAATTGCCCTTTCCCTTCCTTCCTTCCTTCCTTCCTTCCCAACATAAAATAGCAATTAGACAAAAACTTACCATTTGGGAACCCTTCCCCTACTGCCAGTGACACGGACTCAGTTTCCAGAGTGCCCTCTCCTATCTGTGCAGGATGACTTCCTGGATCCAGTTCTTTGGGGTTACCTGATAAGTCACCATGCAGGCAGAAGGACTACTGTCAACTTTTTTTTAGAGGAAGTAAAGTAAGGCTGTAATGAAGGGGGACACGGGAATATAAAGGGAGCTGCTAAGCACTGACAAATGGATGGACAATCAAGTCCAAGGAGGTTGACTGAGTAACAGCAGCTCCCTGGTGACTCAGAAATCTTTTCCACACTTACAGTCTAAGCTGGGACTGAACACTGAACCATACATTCCCAAAATAAATCTATTATACCCTTTAGTATTGGGGTAGCATTGGTATGACCTCTACCAAGGCAGAGAAGTTAAGATATTCCAACTCTCACCCTATTTCCCAAACGGCCACTTTTAACTTTGCTTTCCTCATCGATTCCTACGTTTCACATTTTTCTACACTTGCTATTTTGAAAAATCCTCTTTGATACTCTACATTTCATCAGACAAATAGAATAAAAATAGAAAATGAGGTGCAAGAGAGAACGGAATTGTGAGAATGGGCAGGATTGTTTTAAGGACTTAAAGACAAAACGGTAGTGTAATACCACCACTTTAATTATTATCATGATCTAAGGAATGTTGATTCTATCTCTTCATAGCTTTAAAACAATGTTACCTATTTTCATGACTACTTTTCACCTGCTTCCCTCCCAACTAAAAATACCTCATTCATGAGTATTTTACCTCATGAAGTGGATGAGACCCATGAAATTTTATAGGCAATAAAATTAGTTAATCTTTAAATAGCTGGGTTGAGAAAGAGAAGGTGGCCCAAAGTCACCCAGCTGGTTTTTCATGCCTAAGGAGGGACTAGAACTCACAGCCTCCTGGTTTTTAAGCCAGCACTTTCACCACTATACCAGGTAGGCTCTCATTCTATTTGATATGTCAATTTCCCATTTCTCTGGTTATTGTAATGTTGCTCTTGAAAGATTAAATAAATCAAAATATTTATGATGATACGTAGTCTCAGAACAGTTATATATTTGTGTATTATTTAGTGCAGATGAAAATTCACGTTTGAATATATATTTTGAGATTATCCCCAGATTTATAACAAACTAAACTGTGGGTAAAAACTTATGGAAGAAATGTAACTCTAAACACATTTACATATCCTTTGCCCCTTGTCAGTTCAATTGAAGGAATTATATAGTGTCCACCATTTAGAATAAATAAAATATCTAGGATATTCATTCCTTAATAAATTCATTAATCAACTTTGCAGTAAAATTTATGGTAAAGATAAGAAGTACCAGAAGTTATTTTGATGTTTTATGACAGTTTATTCTACCTGCCTCGAATCTTGGAGGTGAACTCAAAATGCTACTGCTAAAACAAAGCAGAACAGGTTACTTTAAAAAAGCTTTGATTGAATGAAAGATCCTTGAGATTATTTCACTATATAATAACAGGTATCACTAAAATGTCTCTAGAACAGGGGTGTCAAACTTGATTTCATTGAGGGCCGCATCAGGGTTGCGTTTGACCTGAGGGGGCCAGGGTGGGCATGGCCAGATCGATGTCACTTGTGTCGTGGGTGCCTGTGGTAGCCCGAGGCTCTGCCAGTGAAAACGGGCTCCTGAGCTCCGTTTTCAACTGCGGCGGCTTCCTGCAACCCTCTGCTAGGGAAAACAGCAGAAGCTGCTGACAGCCCTCCCGAGCTCTATTTTTGCTGACAGAGGCACTGCAGGCCGGTCCTTTGCTTTTTCCAGGGTGGCTCTGCAGGCCAGATCTAAGCACCCTGCAGGCCGGATCCAGGCCCCACCCCCTGGCCTTGAGTTTGACACCCCTGCTCTAGAATAACATAATCTTTTTGGAGCCTCTCAACTAGAGTCTGCAGAAACAGCCTTGGAGAAAAGGAGAGTCAGGATGCTGCTGTTCTTGAAGAAAAGCAGCTGTTTCACACACAATTGTATGCTTAATTTTGTGGGGAAGCTGAGATAACCTGTAATAGGTATAAACTGAAAAATCCAGCCAGGTTCATATAGCAAATATAGCTATAGAGCTCCTAGAATAGTGATAGCTAACCTTTTTGCTGTCACGTGCCAAAAGCGGGGGCAGCGGGAGGGTCATGTGCATGTGTGCCCACACTCATAATTCAATGTGCCCCACCCCCCGCGCATGTGTGTATGACCCCCCCCACGCCCCCACGCTTTTGGCATGGTGGGCCCACTACTTCCATTTTTCGCCCTCCCCAGGCTCCAGAGGCTTCCGACTCCCCTGGAGGCCCTCCAGAAGCCGGAAAGAGCCCATTTCCTGACTTCCAGTGGGCCCAGAAGGCCCGAAAATCAGCTGGCCAGTGCACACATGCGCTCTGGACTGAGGTAGGGCAACAGTTGCATGCCCACAGATATGGCTCCATGTGCCATCTGTGGTACTCGTGCCATAGGTTCCTAGAATGAGGAAATGTAGGCAGTAATTATATTATTGAAGATTAAGGCCCCCTTTTAAAAAACCACAATGCAGTTTCCCACCTGTTCTAATACTCTAATAAGGTTTAAACGTCTGGAATACATCAATAGCTGACAAAGGCTTCAAAACTGCCAAGATACAGTTCATGGGTTGTAAACAATGGCAGGCTCACTTAAATTTTCCCCTCTTCATTGTCAGCTGTCCTAATCCATCTATAAACATAAAATGTCATTTGATTTATACTGAAGTACAAACTCTATTGGAGTTCCAAGTGAAAAATAATGGTTTCTTTGAAGTTTATTAAGCATGTTGTATTTTTTTAAAAAAGAAGTCTCCTATGTTATTTTGCTTTTTCGTGTAGTTTCTCTATGTAGAGTTGAATTTTAAGTCCCCAACAAGCACTTCAAATAGCGCCAAGGCAGATCTTGTAACAGGGGCACCATGTCCTTCACTTTATTTGTTATAATAAAAGTTTTTTTTTCTCAAAATGGGAAGAAGTGACAAGCCAGATTTTATACGGTAACCATATTTTCCATAGTTATTATAAATCCAAATAACTCTAGTATTTATCACACTAATCGCATCCTTATGATGAGTGCAGGCACTTTGCTAATTGAAGTCATGCTGCACCAAGGACTGTGAGAAATGATGGCTCCTAGAACATAAATATTTACCATATAGCCACAGCAATAACATATTTTACATAGTGTTGTGATCCGTCAGCAGCCTGGGGAGTTGTCGGCAGAATCGGACTGCGATGAGCCTATTCCTAATGCCCGCATGAGGCGAGCTGCCAGAAGGCAGGAGCAACTCAAGCAGAGAGGTCACCTCGGGAGTAGGGCCAAGAGATAATTGGCCCCTCCCATAAAGTTTAAAAGGAGACCAGCACCGGTGTCTCAGTTTGCCAGAAAGCAACGTTGCAAGCTGTGTTCTCTGCTCTGTTCTCTGCTCTGGAAGGACCTTGGCAGTTATCCAAACTGAACTCAGGTTTGTGATAACGGAGGAATGTTAGTTTATGAAGCCTTTGTTTTGTTTTAGTTGCCCAGTGCTGGGAATGAATTAATTCCCAGCTGTTTGAATAAAATATATTTTTACTAAGGACTGCGTTTGTTGCTACCTGCTCAGGTCTGGGTCACAACACATAGTAGGAAATGGCCCTAACTTGCCATTGAACTTCGATTACCTCAGGGATAAGGAATCTTTCTTTGCCATCAGAGCTAGAACACCTAGGAGTACATCGTGTGAGCTTATAGTAACAACAACCTAGTTCAAGATTCAAAGTGTACTGATCTAAGCTTTTCTCTTATATGCATATATACCAGGGATGAAATGCAAAATCTTTTCCTACTGGTTCTGTAGGCGTGGCTTGGTGGTGGTGATCATGTGACTGGGTGGGCATGGCCAACTTTTTTTTTTTTACTTTTTAAAGCATTTTCTACTACCTATTCACCTAAACCGGTAGTAAAAAATGCTTTAAAAAAGTTTTTAAAAAGGTTCAGATGATCAGGTGTGACAATCAGCTGTGCTGTGCGATTGTTGGAACCTTTTTTTTACTTTTTAAAAGCATTTTTTTACTACCGGTTTGGGCGAATAGGTAGCAAAAAATGCTTTAAAAAGTTAAAAAAAAAAAAGGTTCCAACGATTGCACGGCACAGCTGTGATCGTCAGAACCTTTTTCTACTTTTTAAAGAGTTTTTTTACTACCGGTTCATCCGAACCACCGCCAGACAGTTCTCTCTTTATCCCTGCTATAGCAGTGAAAAAAGACCTGCTCCTTCAAAGCACTTCAAGCACTTTTAGAGGCAATTGCATTTATCCCTCCTTCTCACTGATGGAAAATTGAAGGCCTGAAAAACCTCCATATGGCACCTTGAATTGGTTGCTTCTGAGAGAAACAATTTGTTTCTCCCTTTTACCTCTTCTCTGAGGCAGAAATTTAAGAATCTTGGGGGTTCTTGCTCCTTTCCATAGAAATAATTAAAACAGATAAACTACTTAGATTCAGGGCTAAAATGTATAGGTAGTCCTCGACTTACGACCAGCCACTTAATGACTGTTTAAAATTACAAGGAACTCTGAAAAAGTTACTTATCCAGATTTGAACTTCCAATAGCTGCCACCCCCTCCAAACACATGACTGCATTTTGGGCATTCGGCAACCAGCCCTTATTTACGGCTGTTTGCAGCATCCTGTGATCACATGACCACAACTTACAATGTTTTTGCCAGATAGCGAACAATGAGTTTGCTTAAAGACTGCCAGGTTTGCTTTGCTCTCCATGTTTGATTAACAACTGCCACATAAAACGTTGCAAAATTGGGTATGGGGACATGATAGCCCGCTTAACAAGCAATCACAACTTACAGCTATAATTGCAAGCTCAATTATAGTTATAAATTGAAGACTACCAGTATGCCAATAAATGCTTTGATCTTTTCTAAAGTTTGCCTTTTCTTTCGATACTCAATTATCTTTGAAATAAATCCTGAAGTTCATTTTACAGTGCAAACTCTATCTATTGGCTCAGCTTTACCCCTACAGGCCAAGCTATACTCGATAGTCCATCACAATAACCCACACAACCATACCCACAGTTCCAAAGCTGAAAATGACATTGTGGTTTTTTTTTAAAAAAAAAAATATATATATACCTGATGCCATCTTCTTCTCTGGGAAGCATCTTTCTGAGGTTTCAGCTTGACAGTGTTGCAGACTTGACCAAGTGGACAGGAGTACAGATTGGATAGAAGATGATTTTGACTCTGCGCCTGAAAAATGCATGGAGCAAATGAGATACAAATTCAACCAATATTGTTAATGCTAACTGATGTATTTCGCTACTAGTATTTAGTATTCTAGTATTTCGCTAGAAACAAAGAAAGCAAAGAATCAGATCCTTTTCACAATGGATCTGATTTGTCTCTTTTGCAACTGTGCCCGGCTGAACGTTCAGAAATACATCTCTGACAACTATAGTTACTTATTTATTTTAGTTCAAACTGCCTAGAAATGGGGAACTAAATGTTTAAATAAGTGAACTGAAACTAGTTCCACTGTTTGTATAAATCATTTTATTTATTTAGTTAGTTAGTTAGTTAGTTTGTCGAGCATGTATGAGAAAACAAGTATAAGTATGAACATAACATATAAGTATAAACAGGTATAAGTATATACATAATAAATGAGTACGAATAAATGGGAACAGTAGGACAGGACGGTAGGCACACTGATGCGCTTATGCACATCCCCTAAAATTATGCTAAATGTTTGCATCTTAATTTAAAATAACAGTGTCTTATGATATTTCCATAAGAACAGGATTACGGCGCACCCTGAGTATCAATTTACTCTTTGAGCATCAATACAGTGACAGAAATTTGGGGAGCAAACAGGGCATGCTACATTTTGCACTGATATCAGCCTAATGGATGATTCTCATTTCTCACACACTGGCTTACTTTACACTTGATCTGGAATAAATTAGAACTAGGTGTGAGTGGGAAATCTGACCCTTCAGATTATTTCCATTGTATGTACAGATGTCCTTGTATTAAGCTTGATGTCTTATAATTATATCTAAGCAGTTTTTCCCCCTAGCATTATAGAACTAATTTCCTACTGCCTTCTTCCAGCTATTTTTCAAACTTCTTGAGCCAGTCAATATCTCTGGACTACCCAGGTAATCCCCAATCTTAAATACTAACTTTGCTTAATTTATGAAATAATGAAAGTCAGTTAAATGCTGCCAGTTGCATTCCCTTAATCCTTCATCTCTGGTCATATTGACTGTAGTTTATAAAAACTGCAGCCCAAAAGATCTGGAAAATAACAGAATAGATGGCGAACCTACGGCACGCATGCCCAAAGTGGCACACGGAGCCAGGTCGCCTGTCACGTACTTCTACATACTGAAAGTAGAAGATCTTCTAGCTGGTCTTCCATTTTCCTGTGTGAGCATGCGCTCTAGCCAGGAAATCGTCGCGTGCGCTTATGCGCCAGAAACCTGGAAGAGCAGCTGGTTGAAACCGGAAGTTCATTTTCGGGCACGCGTGTGCGCCCTGGGCAGCTCCTCTTCTGGGTTGCATCTCAGGCACGTGCATGTCCTCTTTTCAGCACTCGGTGCCGAAAAGGTTTGCCATCACTGAAACGGACTACCCTTGATCTAATGTATGGTGAGTGGGGTGGCATTCAAAGTAATACAGAATTTCTAATTCAGTGTTTGAAAAAAATGGGGCTTGATAGATACAAATCACTTTGTATGCCTGACAAAACGTCCTTTTAAGTTCAGGAGCTATAGTATTAAGCTACAACTTAGTTTCAACCCACTGCTGAAAACTATAGCACTGCAAGCATGGGAAGAAAGACTGCCAGAGTATTCAGCTACATTTCTCAGAAATTCAGATGTTGCAATCAAACTGCTGCAAACTGGACCACACAATGAAAAGGCAGCATAATTAATGATGACCATGCATTTGTGAACTTGTCATATTTACGTAATGCAATCCTTTCTCATTGCTTTGAGTGAAATAAAAGAAAGAAGTCACATAATTTTTTTTTTATTTGCATTTATATCCCGCCCTTCTCCGAAGACTCAGGGCGGCTTACACTGTGTTAAGCAATAGTCTTCATCCATTTCTATATTATATACAAAGTCAACTTATTGCCCCCAACAATCTGGGTCCTCATTTTACCTACCTTATTAAGGATGGAAGGCTGAGTCAACCTTGGGCCTGGTGGGACTAGAACCTGCAATAATTGCAGGCAGCTGTGTTAATAACAGACTGTCTTAGCAGTCTGAGCCACCAGAGGCCCTTGTATTAATTTAATTTAATTGTACTCATTTAAACTCACAGATTAATATCTCTTATTTCATGTTTCATGTTCCTCCCAATGTAGAAACTATTAGACAATCTTACCAAAGCCAAATGTTTGATTATAATTTCATATGAATTGTTAATGAATTATTCATATTTACAGTTACTATTAAAGCTAGAGTAAAAATCACCGCTCAAGATTTTCTCAGGCTATCAAGACCGGCTTTAGGGGAAAACAACAAGGGAGGGGAACTTGCAGAATAAGGCTTCTGGAATTTTTTCCAATTCCTTGTAATAGCTTCACTCTGGATAACATGACTGGGAGTGAGAAGGGAAGAGGCTTAACACTGACGAAACAATAACATTCAGGGCCATTACTCAATTGCTTTTTCTATTGATGTATTGGGGACATGTTCTTTTTTACAGCTGTCATTTCCTTCCTTCCTTCCTTCCTTCCTTCCTTCCTTCCTTCCTTCCTTCCTTCCTTCCTTCCTTCTTTCCTTCCTTCCTTCCTTCTTCCTTCCTTCCTTTCTCCCTCCCTCCCTCCCTCCTCTTCCCTTCCTTCTTCCTTCCTTCCTTCACTCCCTCCCTTCTTCCTTCCTCCCCTTCCCTTCCTTCCTTCCCTCTTCCTCCCTCCTTCCCCCATATCAAATTTGGTCCTATTTTGTTCTGATTTTGAAAAGTTACTCTGCTGACAGCGAAAGTCCAATACATCACTATTGTTGTAACATTTTATTCTAGCTAGTCCTGCAGAAAGTTGAAAAGAAATGATGTAAAGGGATTTGGGGTTTCCTCTGTCAGCAGAAAAAACAGCAGTATTATTGTGCTGCAGCTATAAAAATAGAAAAATCAGCTGCTATTTTATAAATCCATAATGTGAGTCCCCAGCATACGGCATTCTGTGTGAAGCTGGAATGTCTCATTTCGAAAGGGCTATTATAAAACTAAGGGAGAAGATGTAGCAAACCACGAGAAAAGCATATTGAGCGTGAATGAAAAGGGAAGAAATAGTAAGAGGTTACCCAAAAAGTCATAAAAAGACAGAAAAGCAATTGCATATGCATTGGTTATAGGGCACCTCATTGATACATTTCAACAAATCCATTCTTCCACTTGTGAGTCCTTAGTCATGCTGGTATTAAATATACATACTGTAAAATTATCAAGTACCCCCTTTGAAACATGCAAGCAAGAAAGGTAGAAGTGAGAAATGCTACATATTTTCCATGAGGGAAGCCATACGCCTCTGAATTACAAAATTGTATTTCCTGTTTATGGCGTGGTTCCAGGCCCCTCAACCATTAATTGCTGATAGCGAGGCAGGAAACAAGGGAGAACAGAGAGCAGGTTAGATTTATTTATTTTTTCTGCGGTATTGCCAGCTACTCGTGAAGAGCTGCCACAAAAAGGCTTCAAAGCAAACAGAAGAGGCAGAAAGTCATAACGCTTTGCTAAGAGTGGGGTTGTAGGCAGCTCACCTGTTGACCACACTGAACATTTCCTCTGTAAAGGGAAACCAAAGCAGCAGCCCATGTGTCCACCAGCCCATCTGACCTACACAAGTCCGTCGTCTCCCCTCTGGCAGACCCAGGACAAGACCAAGGCAGACCTCTGTGTCAGCTCTTTCAAAGGGCTCAGTTAGCTATGGCAAAGCAGCCTCTCAGAACACAATGCATCCGTTGATGGCCATTGCAAGGTGGGAGGTATGGCTGGGCCAGTTTCCCAATAGGCAGGGAATGCTCAGAATAACTCGTTCATTTCAGTGGTTTATTCCTCCCAGCGCTACAAACAAACACATGCACGTCTTTTCTGATTGTGTTTCAAATGCCAGGCAACACATTCTCCGCATTCTGAGCTTTGGTGGGTGGTGGTGGAAAACTCAAAAGCTTTTTATACACTTGATTCGGATTCCCCTTTGGAAACCTCATAACTTTTGTGTTAGCGTACATAGCAAATAAGGCAAATTAGAGCTGTTGTTTATGCAAATTATATCCATTGCCACGCTCACTCACAATAATCTGATAGTTTCTGGCTGTTTAATTGGAAACAAGTCAGTCCTGGAGGATATCAACCCTGACTGTTCTTTAGAAGGCCAGATCCTGAAGATGAAACTGAAATACTTTGGCCACTTAATGAGAAGGAAGGACTCTCTGGAGAACAGCCTAATGGTGGGAAAGATTGAGGGCAAAAGAAGGAGGGGATGACAGAGAATGAGGTGGCTGAATGGAGTCACTGAAGCAGTGGGCGTGAGCCTAAATGGACTCCAGAGGATGGTAGAGGATAGGAAGGCCTGGAGGAACGTTGTCCATGGGGTTGCGATGGGTCGGACATGACTTCGCAACTAACAACAACAACAATTGGAAACAATGAAAAGATACAGCCTGATATCTAACTTTTTCATATATAAAGAGATATTCCTTTCTTTTATTCTGTGTCAGGAAAGCTTTTTATATTCAGTCTTCTAAAAACAGAGCAACCTAATGTAAGCCATCATACATCACACTGCTAGCTAGATTAACAATCTTATACTTCCAGAGGTCAGCAATGTTTATATTAGGTTTATTTTAGGTATTTGTATATGTCTGAAATTGGGCAACGTACATTCAGATTTAGGAATGAGGGTTTATAGAATGTAACCTATTGCTCTTCGCTAACCATCAGAAATATGATTCTGATCATCATTGGAACTGTGAGCTAAAGATCTTACTCATAGGGGTAGAGGGGGGATATAGCCTTGCTCAAGAGAGAGAGGGGGGGAGGGGGAGGGGGAGGGAGATGTGGGTCCCATAACTGGGACAATGAATTGAGAACCCATTCTTTAGAATAGAATAGAATAGAATAGAATAGAATAGAATAGAATAGAATAGAATAGAATAGAATTGAATTGAATTGAATTGAATTTTTTATTGGCCAAGTGTGACTGGACACACAAGGAATTTGTCTTGGTGCATATGCTCTCAGTGTACATAAAAGAAAAGATCATCAAGAATTCTAAGGTACAACACTTAATGATAGTCATAGGGTACAAATAAGCAATCAGGAACCCATCAATATCAAAAGTTGAAATAAAAATATTTGCTTGTTTGTTTCCCTGCTCAAGATGGGGAAAACCACAACTAAGCCATTTGACAAAGGAGAGTGAAAAATAACCACACTAGTAAGAGATCTTCATTCTAAATGTATTTTCCATTGACATTAAGTCAAATCTGGCACTAACCATAGCTAAGGTATTTATCCAAAGCTGTAGGTCGATGGAGGAAAATAGAAAAATGTAATGGATGGGATCAAAGAGGGATGTCTTTAGAAGTGCTACAGAGAGCAGAATCTGTAAGAATGCCTTAGAATTGGACTACCCACGACACTACAGTGGATGTAGAAACAGGGTGCACAACACTGTGACTCTGCTTTTGTCAGCCTGATCTCATTTACCCTCCCCCCCATCCCCACCGTCCCATGAATCATGCTGCTTGTCCAGCATATCATAGTTTATACCTAAGTAAAATTATCTTGAATGGTGTAAAAAAAAAAGGCTAAAGTACTGAAAGCATCCCAGAATAATAAAGCTGCCACAATGAATTAATCTGGAACTAACTTCTGAACAGACATGCAGAATTGAGCGACACATATGTTTTACTGAGATGTCTCTTCTACACTGCTTTTCAAAGGCTCTCCATTGATATGCCTGTTGGTAACTAACAGCTGCAGACTGGTTCTAATTTCTCTGTTTAGCTACAAAGGCCGATGTGTTGAATAATCTGAAGTGCTAGGCAAGGATTGGAGAGACTGACTGACTACAAAACTCAGAGTGGGTGGCCTTAAAGATAATTTAGTAACCCTTCTCTTCTCACCTGCCTGCTTCAGATGGTTGTTTGAAAAGAAAAAAGGTAGACTTTGTTTTTTGGAGGAAGCGATAGGATTCAGTTGTAAGGAGGCTGTTTAAAGAAGCTAGGTCCTTGTTGTTAATAATTGGTCATGCAATGAGTTCAGGCAAAAAGAAATACCATTTTATGAGGATTTGTACAGGTTCAGGGGAGCATTTCCCAAGGAAGATCCATGGAGCTTGGAAGTAGCTGCCCAATGTAGTACATTGCAACCTTTTAAAAAAATGCAACACTCTAGAAGCCTGTACCGCCAACAAAAGTTCTTGCAGGTAAGGTTTTTATTGGACAAATATCCTGCCTCACTTACAGAATTCTAGCAAGTATCCAGATGCTGCCACCCAACATCTCTTTTCATTGCTTCTGCCATCATTTCAGATAGAAAATAAAATGACGACAAAGCTGTAAAATTACTGCTGATTGGAGATTATCTACCCAAAGGTATTATTTTACAGCTTTGTAGTTATCTTATGAAAACTTTCCAATGAGAAGTCATTCACAACTTTCTCTTTCTTTCTCAAGTCCTGGGATTCTACGGAAATAGTATTGGTTGCTCTCAGCAGATTTCCTGAGCCTGGCATCCCTCCCCCCCACTCCCCGTGGACTTCCAGCCCAGCTTCTGCCAGCCCAGCCCAATTGCGGAGGCTTTACAACATATCTGGGCTGCCAAAATCCAGGTAATTGCAGTGGAGGTCTGGTGTCCACAACCAGGTTGGGAGCTCTATCAGGTTAGTTGAGGTAACTTGAGGTAAGAAGGACTGAGCCCGGAATGCTTGGATTTGCTGCCGTCGATGCGATGACACATAACGCTGTCCCAGAAGGTGGACTTGTTAGAATAGAATAACAGAGTTGAAAGGGACCTTGGAGGTCTTCTAGTCCGTCCCCCTGCTTAGGCAGGAAACCCTACGCCATTTCAGACAAATGGTTATCCAACATCTTCTTAGAAACTTTCAGTGTTGGAGCATTCACAACTTCTGGAGGCAAGTTGTTCCACTGATTAATTGTTCTAACTGTCAGGACATTTCTCCTTAGTTCTAAGTTGCTTCTCATCTTGATTAGTTTTCATCCGTTGCTTCTTGTTCTACCCTCAGGTGCTTTGGAGAACTCGACTCCCTCCTTTCTGTGCCAATCCCTGAGATATTGGAACACTGCTATCATGTCTCCCCTAGTCCTCCTTTTCATCAAACTAGACATACCCAGTTCCGCCAACCGTTCTTCAGATGTTTCAGCCTCCAGTCCCCTAATCATCTTTGTTGCATTCAAGGTAATTTTCATCACTGTTGTACTTGAACCAACCACCCCACCATCAGGAAGGGACGCGCTCTTTTCGCGAAACAGCCGGGAGAAGAACCAGCTTCACTGACCTGGCCTTTCATCTGGAGACATTCACTTCGGACTCTCCGACCCTCTGAGTCCTCTTTCCTCTTCCCCCGATGTCTGAGTCTCGAGGTTCAAAGGGATTCCGGAGAAGAAAGAACTCAAAACTTTCAGAGATCCGGACAAGCTTCCCCGCGCAAAAGCAGGGGCAGCGAAAAGGAGGCGGGCGCACCTTCTCCGCTCCTCCTTCCCTGCCTACCTCGCTGGCTCGCCCGCAAAAGCAAAAGGAATGTCCTCTCCGGGGCTTATCTGTCAGAGGGAGCTCCGTTTCCCAGCAGCACCTTTGCGCGGTGAGGTCAGAGTTTCCCCGGGAGCCAAACCTTAAACAGCTCCCGAGCCGAAGCTCGTTCTAACCGGAGCTTGGGCAGCCGGCGCGGCCTTGCGCCCTTCCTGCTGCGCGTTCCGCTCCCCTACGGTGGGACGAGAGGGGAGCTTGGTAGAGGCCGCCGGAAAAACGGGCCGTGGATTTGTTTACCCGTCAGAATGCCAGCGGCTGGGTTGAGAGAGGGCCCGCCTGGCTTTTTGCTAAAACTAGCTCTTCTGGTCTGGCCACCTGCGCAAGCCGACCCTTTCCAGTGTCCCTCTCTGCCCTTGAAAGCGAGAAGTTTCGCGCTAGTTAAACATCAACTGAAATGACAGAGCTAGCATTGAGTTAAGAAGAAAGTACGGGAGGGGGGAGACGGGGTATCTGTCTTTGGTTTGTGTGTGTGTGTGAGAAAGAGAGAGAGAGACAGACAGACAGACAGACAAAGACGGAGAGAGCTTAAATTGCAGCTTGAAGAATAGGCCTTTGCATACACAGGCATATTTGAAATTGTATGCATCCTCACTTGCTATTGTAGTGACATAGATGATATAAACTACACTTAGACAAAGAGACATATTTGGTATTTTGGACTAATATTTATTGCTTTACAAAACTTGCCAGAATTACCATAAACTACTGCTATTGCTTTCTGTTGTCTTCTTTTCGGGCCCTCACAATATCCTTGTCAGGCAGAATAAGTTCAAATAGCGGCAGACACACTGTTTTTTTCCTTTCAGCCACTTTGGTCTAGTGGTAAAAGCGCCAGACTAAAAACTAGGAGTCTGTAAGTTCTAGTCCTGCCTTAGGCATAAAAGCCATCTGGGTGACTTTGGGCCAGTCATCATAGTCACTGTGGAGGAAGACGTATTAGGTATGTTCTCCACCATGACTAATTTACCAAAATGATAAAGGCAAGATAAATTTTTTTAAAAAAAATCTACCTCCCCACCCCCACAACTTTCCAGGTATGGAATTTTCTATAGCGTTCCAGCCCAAGTGTTAAATAGATCTGACCCAGCTTATCTTCTGGGATCAGACAACACCATCCCAAACAACATGATTCTTCCTGACTTGGTCCCCTCTTCTTTTACTCTAAAATCTCTTTTATGAATACTGTGAATCTAATCATTACAAGCATCCAAATTCCTTTCAGATATGTACAGGGTTACAAGCAATACTTACTTTATAAGTGAAATAGTCCCATCTTTGGAAATCTTCAGGTGCTAAGCAATATGGGCAGCCCAGAGCTTTTTCTGCTTTCCAGAGAGCCTGCGCAATAATATAATGGCAGTAGAACTGTGGCAAGCCCTAGGTGTTTGTCTGTGGCTCACCTACCATTTTGACCTTTAGCAGATAACACTTACAAGAGGAATGCAAAGAATGCAGCAGTAAAGGCATCGGGTGCCTGTCCCGTAGCTGTCAGAAAGTTGGTATTTTGGCTGCTCAGAAAAGTGTGCAGGGGAGGGAGAGGAAATAGGAAAATTATTCCTTGTTTGTTTAAAGGGGAAAGGGATTTCCTTAGGAAGCCAGGGCACAAGAAAGTGTGGTGTTTTTGAGGAGAAGGTATCTTGCTGAATTGGATAAAGATTGCTGGGATACTTTAAAGCCTTAATACATACATTATATGAATCCATATCCTGCTTGTTTGAAGTGGGCACAGTTTGCTTCATTGACTATTACAATACTGGTGTGTGTGTGTGTGTGTGTGTGTGTGTGTGTGTGTGTGTGTGTGTGTGTACAGAATTATGTTTGCTTGCAAGACTGCTGTTAAGTGCAAGGACACATAATCCTATCATTTCTTGCAAGAGCATGCATACAAAATTAGACAATTATATTTGCTGTCCTTGTCTTCCCAATTTGTCCCTCAACTCTTCTCTGGCAGAGGCACGGGGCAGAAGACAGGCAATCCTGACGCAATGCATGGGCCACAAGCAAGCTGAGAGATGCAAAGATGAGCCTCCTGCAGCCAGCTGCCCACTCTAGCCCACTGTCTCTTAGCTTTCCCATGGCCCATGCGGTGCATCCGGATCATGTATCTCCCAACCTGCTGCTTGGACAGGTAATCAACTCACCTGCACTATGGACTGTGGCTGCTGCCAGACACTGTCAGCCCCCACATCCTTGCACCTCTGTTTCTGGCCATGCCCACCCACCCCCACACACACCTACCTGGCTGATGAGGACCTTAACTGGGGCTTATTTTGGGGGTAGAGCTTATATGAGGAGCACACTAAAAAATCAGGCTAGGGCTTATTTTATGGTTAGGTCTTATTTTTGGAGAAACACAGTAACAGATATATCTTCTACCCACACAGACATGGAAGCATTCTCCAGGTTCCACAAAACAGGAAACTTTCTACTGGTTGAGTCCAAATTTTTTCCACAACTAAATCAAAGTCTATTGGGTACTTAATTAACTACCCAGATTAAATATGTACATCAAGTGGTTTAGGAAAAGTTAGTAGAAACTTAGAACAACTTTTTAAAAAATATTAATCCAATCCAGTCCAATTCTGTATAGACATTTTGTATCATAAGGGAATATGAATAAATATGGAGTTTTCCCAATGGAAGGAAGAAACAACTGGGATTGACTGATCATGTTTAATTCCTTCCCACCACTAGGAGAAAATTCAGAAATAAATATCTCCTTGGGATTTTCCATACAGTTTGCACTAAAGGTGACAGCAGGGAAAGAATTAAAATCTTAGGATCTCTAAAAGCTAAGCTTAATTAGTACTTAGACAAGAAGCCAACAGAAAATATCAGGATGCAAACTATATTGGGAAAACTGGATGAAGGCAACAACCTGTTCTGAGTCATGCTGAAAAAACTATATATAGATATCCATATAGATCACCAAGAATTGAGTTTGACTTGAAAAAGATTTTGTTTAAAATAACCAGTTGCAATGAAATGAAATCATGCACTCTTCCTTAAAGTAACATTAATAGCATCCTGCACATACGCATATATTCTCAGAGAGATTCCTAAAGCATAGACATTCAGAGGTGGGTTTCAGCAGGTTCTGACCGGTTCTGAAGAACCGATAGCAGAAATTTTGAGTAGTTCGGAGAACCGGTAGTAAAATTCTGACTGGCCTTGCCCCCATCTATTCTCTGCCTCCCAAGTCCCAGCTGATAGGGAGGAAATGGGGATTTTGCAGTAGCCTTCCCCTGGAGTAGGGAGGGAATGGAGATTTTACAGTATCCTTCCCCTGCCATGCCCACCATACCATATCCACCAAGCCATGCCATGCCCACCAAGCTACGCCCACAGAACTGGTAGTAAAAAGATTTGAAACCCACCACTGTAGACATTGTAATTCAAAGTCACACAAGGCAAAAGCTCATGATGTGCTAAGATACTGCAAGATAAAAATACATGAGATATATCATTTAGCTCTATGAATCAGGAGACTTCGTTATCAAATGCAGTGAGGGAAGCTTCAGTAACCACAATGGTTCCAAACACTTCCCAATTTTTTGTCTCTTTACCTGAGTGAACAAAGCTTCAAGAGTAAAGCTCACAACTTCTCCTATTCATGCACCAACCCCATCTTATTCATTCTTATTCCTCTTATTCTGTGGCAGGATTTCAAAATAATCACAGCACCTGCTTTCAAAATGTTTTGGAATCTTGCCTTGAATTAATAACAGAATCATGCCTAGATACCACTCACTATCACCATGCAGATGTCATCATGCATCTCAAATGTCAAATTCTTATTCTCAGCATTCAACTGCAGAACAGGTAGCTCCAATGTTGCAGGTCTGTCTTCATTGGAAACCCAAAAACATTTGCCAAAAGTTGCACTTCTTCCTCAAAGGATAGCAGCCCACAATACCCTTGCTAGCACAAAGGGAATAAAACCCCATACAACCTTACTTTCAGTGGAGCCTGAATGTCCATTCCTTTTCTTCTGGCAATTGGATGGGTTCCAGTTCTTTCAGTGCTGGCTTCTCCAGCCTGGTCTTCATTCCATAGATAGCACACCAGGTCAATATGGCATTTCTCCAGATTGGAAATCCTCCTTCTAGCTCTTTAAAGGAAAGGGCATCTGGAAGACAGCGAACTGCTTCTGACAGGTTGATTTCTCATTGCTCAGATGGCATCTACCAAGTGTTGGCCAGTTGGATTCACCTTCATTTGCTCTTCGCCTTGTAGTTGCTATTTTCACTCTTGGGCTATTTTGTTTTGCTCTTAAGCCCTGCTAGAAATATCCGCTATCTTGCATCTTCAATAGTGCTAAGTACTGTACCTTGAAGTCAATAAATAATGCAGGATAATCAATGGCCTTTGGATGCAGGTAGAGCGTAAGCATCAACCTGCATAGGAGGATGTTACAGGCCTTTCTTAAGAAAAGACTTGACTATAATCCAGATGACTATGCTGGGGAGACTGGAAGCTTCAGATAACTGGTCTTTGGGAGACTGGATGTCACTTCCTCAGATCCTCTCTGTAACAAGTGAATTTCTCAAATGGGTCCTCAACCTCTGGACCATGACCCACTACTGGGCCGTGACCTGTTTGAAACTGGGCCATAGGAGAGATGGGCAAGTGCTTGTGCGCAAAGCTCCACTCGCGTGAGCAGAGGACACTTGTGCTCACGCGTGACGTTCAATTCGCTCAAGTGTCTTCTACTCATACAAGTGGAACTTTGGGCACGAGCACGAGCACTCTCTGCTCGTGCACAAAGGTCAATTTGTGCAAGGGAAGGACACAAGTGCCTGCTGCTCGCACAAATGGAGTTGTGCATGTGTGTGTGAACCTGCCACTCACACACGGTACCAAGCCAGGCCGCCAAGCTGGAAAGGTTGAGGACCACTGCTCTAAAAGACATTAAACACCAAGAGTTATTCATTGCCATTATGATAGAAGTGGGATCTCAGGATCATTATGTTCCATGGTGCTAAATTATTTCTAATTATACTAGCATTATGTTCTTTGCTCTATTTACATTTATCCAGAGGGCTGTGGTACTGTTTTCTTCGTAGCTCCAAAGCTACTTGATGGAACATAAAATTTATCTCATGTTGAAACCATCCCATCAACAAAGTGTCTTCAGGAAGAATTTTTTTCCATTCCTACCTGGAGATGTCAGAGGTTGAACCTGAAAGCTTTTGCATGTAGAGCATAAATTTCCCCACTGAACTACATCATCAGTTCTAAATACCAAGGCGAAGATTGTACTTAGCATTTGGAGAACTCGAGGAAGTGTGTAAAGAGAAGTCTTGTAACAAGAGTTGGGAATTCTAAACTGGAACAGGGCAGCCTGTATTTGGGCAATGGAACAAGAATTCAAGACAATGGAACAATTAAGTAAAATTGAGCAACGGAAGTGAGGTGGTCTTTCTTACCACAGGAAAAAAGCATCTTAAATATTTGCCTTGAACCCCCAGTGAGCTCTACTTATATCTCTGTGTGGGTTTCATGCTGGAAGGTGCAGCTGGAAGTTTCTTCCTTCCTAGTCAGGACTGAGACTGGCTTGAATGATGAGCAGATTTCTTGACTAGACTGCAACTCAGGAGAGTAAAGTTGGCACGAAAAATATAGGGAGAAGCCTAGGAAAGTATTGCTTTTGTTCAGTGGTTAAACTTTTGCTCATGTTTTCTGCTTATATTCCTTAATTTAATGATTAATGACTATAAATTGTAGAATTGTAGGGCTGGAAGGGACCTTGGAGATCTTGTTCAACTTCCTGCCCATGGCAGGAGACCTTATACTATCCCAGACAAATGGGTATCCAATCCTTTCTTGAACATTTTCAGTGATGATGCACCCACAAATCTTAACAATTCTATTAATTGTTCTCACTGTTTCTCCTTAGTTCCAGGTTTCTCTTTAATGAGCCTCCAGTCATTGCTTCTTGTTCTATCCCCAGGATCTTTGGAAAATAACTTGACCCCCACTTTTCTGTGGCGGCCCCTCATGTACTAGAACACAGCTATCATGTCACCCCTAATTCTTCTCTTTGTTTGACTAGAATACCTTGTCCCCTTAACCGTTTTTCATATGATTTATCCTGCAGATCCTTCATCACTTTAGTTGCTCTTCTTTGCACTATTTATAGAGTCATAGCATTTTTTGTATCATGGTGAACAGAACTGTATGCAGTATTCCAAGTGTGGCTTTATTAGTGCAGCATATATTGGTACTACCGCTTTTCATGGTCTTGATGCTATCCCTCTGTTGATGCAGCCCAAGACTGTGTTGGCTTTTTTGGCAGCTGCAGCACCCTGCTGGCTCATGCTTACGTGGTGGTCTACTAGGATACCTAGATCACACTCACAGTTACTACTGTTGAGCTATGTACTGCCTATTCTATACTTGTGCATTTATTTTTTCTGCCCAGGTGCAGAACCTTAATTTTCTCATCACTGAGCTGCTTCTTGTTAGCTAGGGCCCAATGCTCAAATTTGTCAAAACCCTTCTAATCTTGAGTCTAGCCTCCAAAGTGTTATCAACTCCCCCCAACTTGATGCAAATTTAATGAGCTCTGTTGTGTATGCCCCTATTGGTGGGTTTTTCCAGCGGGAAAACATTCAAATCCTATTGGCAGACATCTGGTCCAGGTGTGTATAAAAGGAGGGTCTCCTGCCTGTATTTTTCGCTGAAGTCACACTGAATTATAGAGCTGTTGTCACTAGTCTGGTCTCGTGTGTCCTCCTTTGCCCAATCTAACATTGACGATGAGGATGGGATTGAGGACAACATGAAAAATTTAAAAAGACCAGCAACAAAGAAACCAGCCTGGCCAGAAGCGAGCACGGAATAGAAACCGAACCCATCGAGATGTCCAACAACAGCGCGAGCTCCCTGAGGCCATTCGACCCATTCTCCGAGAAATGGGGAACATTCATGGCATGGTTTGATTGTTTCCTGGAAGCCAATGACAATCACAGCTTGCCAGACATTTGAAAAAAAGCGTTGTTCCTCCACAACTGCGGCCAAGCTGTCTTCGACGTAGCCAAATCGCTGACCGATCCGACCCCTGTACAATCGGTGGACTGGAATGTCCTGAAGGACACGCTCTGAGCCCATTTTGCGTCAGCCCCGTCTAAGTATGCCCAGCGGTTCAAATTCCGCCAGTGGTTGCACAAGAGAGCGAATCCATCGGCACGTACATTGCTGCCCTGCAGAAAGCAGCCACCCCGGGCAAGTACAAAGGGTTTTTGGAGGAAGCCCTATTGGAACAATTCATCTGCGGAATCAGAGACCCCCGACTACGCCAGCTTCTACTTTCTAAGCATGATCTGACTTGGCAAGTCGCGATCAATGAAGCTAAGGGGCATGAACTCTCCAGCAAAGCCGCTGAAACAATGCAACACCCTGAAGCAAGCCACACAGCAACCCTCGCCATACCAGTGCGCCAAGTGGTCGCCCAAGAGGAACCCTAAGAGTTCACCCAGCCCGAGGATGGATGAGGAGATCGGAGAAGAGGCAGTCTTCCAAATGGATCAATCCAACCGCGACAGCAGAACCATTTGTTCCAGCTGCGGGGGAGATCACCATCGGAATAACTGCTGTTTCCGTGATGCCCTATGCCGACGGTGGAAAAAGAAGGGCCATCTGGCCCATGTATGCAGAGCAATGCAACTGGTCCTGCCTATTCAACCTTCACGCCAAAGAGATCAAATAGAATGGAAGCCGGCCAGCCAGCCACCATTTCCACGCAGGCACAGCCAAAATGGCTGCCCCAAAAAGGGCGTGAATTCAAATCAAGTTACAATCGGCCAGGCGAACGCAAGACCCGAAGGAAAAACATTCACAATAATCAACATCAATGGGCAATGAGTCAAAATGGAGATCGACACCGGATCATCCATTACAATCATCTCCTGGAACACTGTCCAAGAGTTGCTTCCGCACATCAAGAAACATCGCTTGCAACCCCAACGACTCCAAGTGCATGACTTCCAGGGAAACAGGATTCCTGTAGAAGGCATCGCCACCGTCAATGTAGCCTACAGTTCCTACCGAGAAAAACTTCCCATCATCATCGTCCATGGACACCGGCCGAGCCTCCTGGACTGGGATTGGATCCGACCTCTAGGCATGGGTCTCCACGGAGTTAGAGAGATCCAAACCAGCTGCAGAGGCATGAAGGACGACCTGCTATGAGAATTCCAGGACATCTTCACTGGACCTTGGGCAGGTACGTGGGGACCCCTATAAATTTTAACCTGGACCCTGGGATAGCCCCCATCAGGCTTAAAGCCAGATGGGTGCTGTTTGCCTTGAAACCAAAAATAGATAAAGAGCTGGACAAACTAGTCCAGCAGGGGGTTCTGGTCCCCGTCGACCATGCCCGACGGGAGACCCCCATAGTAACCTCGATTAAATCAGATGGGTCCATTCGCATCTGTGTGGACACAAAGCGACCCTAAATAAGGCACTCCAAAAAAGTGCCTATCCGGTGCCAATTGTGCAACACTACTGTACTCACTTGGTCCTGGAAAATTTTTTGCAAAACTCGACCTAACTCAAGCCTACCAACAACTACCAGTTGACGATGCCACAGCAGAAGCCCAAACCATTGTAACCCACAGAGGTGCATTCAAATGCACCCAACCGGTTACAATTCAAGGTAAGCGTTGCCCCAGGACTATTCCAAAACCCAATGGAGAGACTTTTGCAGGGAATCCCTGGAGTGGTTCCCTATTCTGATGATGTCTTAGTGTCAGCAGACCATCAACAACAGCTAAAAACCAGGCTACAAGAGGTCCTGACAGTATTCAGAATCGCAGGTCTCCACCTTAAATTAGATAAGTGCCAAATCGGGGTGCCATCCGTTGAATTTCTGGGATACAGAATTGACCAGGCAGGCATTCACCCCACAGATTCCAAAATAAAAGCAATCAAAAAAGCACCCACTCTTAGAGACAAAATGGAACTACAAGCATTCTTAGGACTCCTAATCTTCTATGTTATGTTCCTAAAACAAAAAGCCACAGTAGCAAAACCCCTGCATAGACTGTCCCTGGGTCTGGGGCAGGGAGGAAGCTACAGCGTTCGCAAAAGTCAAAGAACTTCTAACTGCAGACAGCCTATTGCTACAATATAACCACACACTTCCCCTAGTCCTTGTGTGTGACGCTTCCCCTTTTGGAGTTGGTGCTGTTCTTAGCCATCGGCTGCCCAACGGCTCCGAAGCACCTATCGCATATTTCTCCCGAACCCTGTCCAGCCCTGAGCAGAACTATAGTCAGCTGGACAGGGAAGCCCTGGCCACAGTGGCCGGGGTGAGAAATTCCACGAATACCTATTCGGACGGAAATTCAAACTCATCACTGACCACTGCCCCCTACTTGGACTGTTGGCGGGAGACAGGCCAACCCCCATCGCGATGCCCAGACTAACAAGATGGGCTCTCTTTTTGGCCACTTACAATTACACATTAATCCACTGCCCCGGCAAAGACTTGAGCCATGCCGATGCTCTAAGCAGATGCCCTCTCCCAACGCTGGTGGATGATCCAACGCCAGGAAAACCGGCCCTGCTAATTGACTCTGTGACCATAGGGCCACTCACCTTGGCGGAACTGGCTCGAGCATCGCAGCAGGACTTGACCATCAGAACTGTTATAGGATGGTTCCAGAGGGGGTGGCCCAGAGGGAGGTTGCCACAAGAATTCAAACAATTTGAAACAAGGCAAACCGAACTTGCCACACAAGGGGGATGTTTGTTGTGGGGGGACAGAGTGGTTGTACCAACAGCAATGCAGACAAGAGTTTTAGAAATGTTGCATGAAGGGCATCCTGGTATTGTTCGTATGAAGGGTCTTGCCAGGAGCTACGTTTGGTGGCCCAAAATGGATACGGATATTGAGGGTTGGGTTGCCAAATGCCCACCTTGCCAAGAGTCCAGATCCAATAATATAACAAGCTCTTTTTCTGTTCTCTCATTTAGATCATTTAGGAGGATGTTGAAGAGCACTGGTCCAAAATAGAACTTTGATGTACTCCCTTTAATAAGAATGCTATGAAGATCCAGGCTTTCTTTAACATAATTCAGCAGTGTGTGTGCATGCACACATACATGCAAGCCTTCAATTCAGTTTTGACTCCTGGTGAGTGCCTGGATTGGTGCAAGGTTTTTTGAGAAGTAGTTTGCTATTGTCTGCTTTTAGGGTTGAGAGAAAGTGACTGGCTCATGTCACCAGCTGGCTTTGTATCTTAGATGGGATTAGAATTCATAGGCTCCCAGATTCTAGCCTATTGTCTTAGCCACTACACCAAACTGGTTCTCCATAGCTATCTTATTCCATAAGTATTCACTTTCTTGTATTTATTCAAATTCTTTAGTCCCTGTTACTCCAGAATTGTTTTTATTCTATAAATAAGGAAAATGGGAGTTATTTATTTAAATGCTTTTTTCTGGGAAAGAGAAATCTTAAGAAGATTTCGAGAAGAGATGCCCATAACAATTCTTTTATATTAGGGAATGGTTACTATCTAGAAGTAGGGTAGAAAGGATGGGAGGGTAAATATCCAAGAAAAGAAGGGGCAGGCTTCCATTTGTGATCCTCTGCTATGTAAGCCATATCCACAACTTTTGTAGTTCCAGATTATGCAGCTCTGCTATTAACAACAATTAATTACATTTAAATATGAATTAAATGAAATAGACTTAATTTTTATCCTAATTTGTTCAAAGCTGACGTATGTCCTACAGGTGAAAAAATATACAGACTCTGGGTTTACAAGTATAGGTAGGTTATGGCACAGATTGCAAAGAGGGCAAAATAGAGCCTCTGGACAAAACCCATTTACTTAAGCAGCATGCTTCTAAGATGTTAGTTCCATCTAATAATCAAAGTGGGAAATGAAACAAAAGTTTGAATAAAATCAATATGCATTTATGTCTTAAATTTTTCATAATATGAGAAACATATTGCTTAAAACTAAATCTAGCCTCTCATTTTTTGAGATCTACATATAAGATCTACTTTTAGTTATTTTACTATCTGAAGAACGTCTGTTTAAAAAGAACATTCTTAAACACCCATATCACATTCTTGTCTCTTTCAATTAGTCTTGGAAACAGCTAAGAAACAGCAGCTAGCTTTAACATTATCATCAACATAAAGTAAGAAAAGGGGAATAATAACAACATAATAATGCAATAACATGAAGAATAAAGGGAATAATATCAAAGGATATTGAAAGAATATATTCTTAAATGTAGTATTCTTTTACTTACTTGAAGCGGTGCCTTGCATTTATTTCCAATAGTAGGTTTATCTGTCCATACAACTAATTAAGTTTTTCAAGAGTTCCTCATTTCTTTCAAGTTCAAAAGTTATCTCTCATGTATTGAAAAAGTTATCTCTCATACATTGGGAAAAATAGCCTAAACTATTGAGGATCGTACTAAGTATACTGCATCCTCGTGCTTACAGCCTAGAGGAAAAAATTAATTCTTCTCAGCATGAAAAGAAGAATAAAATAAGCAGATTGTAAATGTCTATTCAATGCAGGAAACCAGTTGGTGTACAACTTTTTATCTAGATACAGGCCACTCCTCCCTTCAGAAACCTCAACAGGAATTCTGATAAAGCACAGAGCACTAACAAACCTCATTAAAATCACTTAATAATCCATCATTGCAGTCTCCTTTCTGAGATCTGTTGGCAAGCGCTCAAAAGGCCCATTGTTACACAATAGGCAAGATACGCAACTTGGAAGTGGGGGCAGCTCTGGGAAACTTGGAGGAGCACAAGCTAAAGAGCCTTTGCAACTTGTCTTTTTCTTCTTTGCCCAGCGAATGAGCAACAAGAGAAAAACACTTTCAATTTCACTTCTCAATTTTTGGCAAAGAACTAACAAGGCATTTCAAAGAACATTTGGGGGAGGGGTGTTACCAGCTGCCCATTCTGAGGTATAGTTCGATGGAATTATTGCTATGACCATTTTAAAAGGTTTATAAATTAAAAAAAAAAACAGGTCAAAGTTCTCTACAAACTATGGTGGGGAAAATGCTAATAAAGCAATTATTATTTGCCTTGCTTCTTCTTTTCTGAGTGACAGGAAGTTCAGGGCAGCCTTGCCTTCAGCACATCATTTCCTTTGGAACAAAGAACAGCAAAGTTTATGATTACAAATATGCAATAAATGATGTGGGAGGTGGGAAGAAACTTTTTATCTTGAAATGTTCAGATTGAAAAGCCACAGCAGACATGATGCCTGAATTCCTGGCAATTTTCTTTTCTATAACAATATCCACCTATGTCCCAGAGCTTGTTATTTCAAGATACAAATCGGTGGTGGGTTTCAATTTTTTTTACTACTGGTTCTGTGGGCGTGGCTTGGTGGGCATGACATGGCTTGGTGGTTGTGGCAGAGGAAGGATACTCCAAAATCCCCATTTCCTCCAGAACAGCTGGGACCTGGGAGGCAGAGAATAGATGGGGGTGGGGCCAGTCAGAGGTGGTATTTACCAGTTCTCTGAACTACTCAAAATTTCCGCTAGTGGTTCTCCAGAACTGGTCAGAACCTGCTGAAACCCACCTCTTGTACAAATCAACCTGGGCTAACGTTCTACAGCATCATTTGATACCTATCATCTAAAATACAAGATTGTCACACAGTGAGGCCAGATTTCAAAGCAAGAAGGGCACTGGCTAAATCACTTAGTTTATAAACCTAAATTCAAGATCTTTAGTGGTACAGAACTTCTATTTGTTCCCTGCAGCAGCTGAAATGAATAATAAACCGTTTATTCCATGGTAATCTTAAACTGTATGGCTAACACTTCATTCATAATTGTTGTTGTTTCCATTTCACTGGAAAATCAGTGCCATCAGTGGTGGGTTTCAAATTTTTTTACTACCAGTTGTGGGGGGGATGGCTTGGTGGGCGTGGCTTGGTGGGCTTGGTGGGGAAAGAATACTGTAAAATCTCCATTCCCTCCCCACTCCAGAGGACGGCTACTGCAAAATCCCCATTTCCTCCTGATCAGCTGGGACTTGGGAGGCAGAGAATAGATGGGGGCAGGGCCAGTCAGAGGTGGTATTTACCGGTTCTCCAAACTACTCAAAATTTCCGCTAGTGGTTCTCCAGAACTGGTCAGAACCTGCTGAAACCCACCTCTGGTACCCATACAATCAG
Source organism: Ahaetulla prasina (assembly GCF_028640845.1). Lineage (NCBI taxonomy): Eukaryota > Metazoa > Chordata > Lepidosauria > Squamata > Colubridae > Ahaetulla > Ahaetulla prasina. The sequence goes on from NC_080540.1 coordinate 106,550,841, forward strand.
GAGTGATCATGTGAATGATCAAATCCATGGATGTAAATCCAGCTTTCAGAGAGGAAAAGTGGCATGCAAAATTGTACAAAATGAGTGACAGTGGCATTATAAATATGACATTCAAACTGAAGAGAAGAGCTACAGTAATATCATCTTGACTTAGTAAAAGTTATTAATTTTTTTTGCCTTACTTCTTCCTGGCTAGCAGAAAAACATTTACAAAGAAGATGGATGGAGAAAAAAATCCCCAACGTTACTACAGTCAGTAGATGGCAGCAGTTACTTACGCCAAATCTTTTTATTCCCTGCAAACTTGGGACAAAATCATTGTGTCTGAGCACCAGGAAATATAATAAAGAGAAGTCAACACGAGACACTTTCTGATCTCAATATTTAACAGAACAGGGACTGTTTGAAAAACAGAATAAAGTTTAAAAGATGCAGGGACCTGACTGTTGGAAATTGAAAAACAAAACAAAACAAGAAAGATCCTCATTTTTATGCTGATAAAAGAATTCTACACAGCAGTGGATCGTATTTGGTCGTTGTGACAAATTAGGCTCTTATTTTGCAGGAAAAGAAAACATATTACTGCTCCCTGTCTAGATTTCACAAGCGAGGCTGTTCTAATGTCTCATTTGTTCTCTACCTTCATCTCTACTTGATATCTGTAAAAAAAACAACAACCAAATGCTCACTCATTTCAATTCTGTCATTTCAAACAGAAAATAGTTATGTCCATTATCTGATTATTTCAGATAAATTGTAACACAAGTTTTTGAAAAGCCCCCAACTCCACCTAAAAAATAGGGACTACAAGGTCATTAAAAGAGAGTTTTAATTAAAAAAACAAGCAAACCATCAAGAACTCCCAACTCCTACTTCCCAAAATGCAAAAAGCCACATCTCTGAGCCCACCCATACATATGATATGGTTGTATCCACTTGAGATAATGATCATTTCCCCAAGTTATTAAACTTCTAGCTATCAAGTGTGTTATTTATTTATTTATTTATTTATTTATTTATTTATTTATTTATTCGTATTTTTATACCGCCCTATCTCCCTAGGGACTCAGGGCGATTTACAGGCAGATAAAAAATACATATAAATACAAAATAAAACATCAATTAAAAAACTTATTCCAAATAGCCGAATAATTTAAAATAACAGTATACATAATAAAACCCATTAAAACCAGTTTAAATTTAAAATCTAAAATCTAGTCCAGTCCTGCGCAGATGAATAGATGAGTTTTAAGCTTGCGGCGAAAGGTTCGGAGGTCCGGAAGTTGACGAAGTCCTGGGGGAAGCTCGTTCCAAAGGGTGGGAGCCCCCACAGAGAAGGCCCTTCCCCTGGGTGTCGCCAGACGGCACTGCCTAGCCGACGGCACCCTGAGGTGCTGTGAGAGCGCACGGGTCGGTGAGAGGTATTCGGTAGCAGCAGTGTTCAAATCCTGTATTAGAAACTCAGGCCTAACTCACAAAGGTTGAGTATCTTTGATCTAAAAGCACTTATATGTTATAATCCTTTACTAGTTATGATCGTACATTGTATAGAAAAACATAATTTTTAAAAAAGAGTTGGTTAATTCATCTATCCTGCTAAACAATAAACTACAGTGAGAGGCTGTGCACAACATCCTAGAGCCCCTTTGTTTTGGCACAACACTTTACAGCTCTCCAAAATTATATGACCCAATTTTCTGTAAGAGTTCTAAATTACTTTTTCAGTAATTCCATAACCCAAAGTAAACAAGTATCATTAAGTTATCATTATAAATTAAGTTAGGGAAATAATCCTCTAATATCCTGAAATGAAACTTATCTGAAATCTACCAGGAACCACTTTAATTTTCAGTTTCCTGAAAAAACAATGTAAGAAATATAAGAGGAAAATGGAACTTGTGATAACCTTCATCCACTAATAATAAAGGTAAAAAATATATCAAAGTTTGCCAAAACTGAGTTATGACAGCACACCTATGTGTTCTTTAATTGTATCTCTGCAAATAACAGTCAAGAGCCTTCTGAAATAAGATGGTTTCACAATGCGGGTTCAATCTAGAAATAGGATTTAATCAGGGGTGGACTTCAAAAATTTTAACAAGGGGTTGTCTGCCCGGTTGCTGGGTGGGCGTGGTCATGGTGGGTGTGGCCTAGTCAGCCTCCTGCACCACTGTGTGTGTGTGGGGGGGAAGACATTTTTGCTCCGAAGGCTTTTCTTGAGCCTCTGGGAGGGCGAAAACAGCTTCCCCAAACTCTGAAGGCCCTCGTCCTGAACTTCCAGTAGGCCTGTTTTTTGCCCTTCTTGAGCCTCATTTTGTGCCCTGCACTTACCTGCATCCAAAACGGGCCATGTGGGGACTCCTGGGAGGGGTGGGACCAGCCAGATGTGGGATTTGGGTTCTCCAAACTGCACAGAATTGTAACCAGAGGTTCTCCCAAACCCCTGCGAACCGCCAGCAGCCTACCCCTGGATTTGATCATTCCCACAGCTTCCTGCATTGTCAGATTTTGATGCCTCAACTAACAGGATTTTGCAATTCACCGCATTCTTTTTAGAAATAGATCCCTGTCAAAAAAATGTTTTCTGTCTTCCATAGGGATAAAGCAGGGATGCTTTTGAATGATACTTCCATTGTGCAGATGTTTTACATTATTCACAATTTTTTAAAGAAAAGATTCAATCATAATCAGTAAGCTGATAAATGCAAGTTATTTTGCCTGCTTTGTTATTTATTTTGTCACTTTCTTTTATTTCCACAAAGAAATTTGCTATGAAGAGAAAAATAGTAGCTGCCCAATGATGTACTCTGAGTAGTGGCTACAAGAAACAAAGTGTCACTACTATTTTCAAAGAAAGTGTTTTGTGTGACAGTCAAGAGCTTACCGTCACAATTCCATTTAGATCAATAGCTTGTATTTTGTCATTGAGAAAGCTTCCTTTACAAAGGTGTATAATGTACACTGACTTTTATATCTCACAAAATCTATAGTAGTGGATCAGATAGAAGAAGGATGGGTAACCTGCTGCCTTAGTCAACCCTAAGCCTAACGTCAAATACTTTCTATAAGAGATCAGGTCAGCCTTCTAGAGAAAAGCTGTTTCTTTCTTCTCCACAGCCTGCTGCTTAGGAGAGAAAAAAGAGGTGTTGAAAAGAGAATGAAGAAGAGGAAAAGAAAGATGTTGCAAAGAGAGAAAAAAAGAAGACAACAAAGAGAATGTGTTTGCATCTGCTCTTAGCTCTACTGCTGGATTCAGCCTATTTCACTGTGTAAGAGTCTAAGGATATATGGACTTCAAGAGAAAAGACAGTCTGCCTACCCTTGAGATGGAACATGGTTTTATAATGGGTGTTGGGCTTAATGCTTGTCCATGGAGCCATGGATTTTGCCATGTTAGCCATTTCAAACTTTCTCCTGTAGTCTAGGCTTGCACATCAACCTTAATGTATACCATTGGTTTTGTGTTTACTCACAATTTTTTAAGTTTAGCCATATGAATTATAAACCATGGTTTATGGCCTGTTTTGTATGAACCTGGTAATTTGTGGTTTGATGAACAAAAAAGATTCAAGAAACTGACAATATGGAAACACAGCCTTTGTTTGCATTCTGGCTGGTGCTCATTCAGCAAAAGCAATAGCACTTAGACTTATATACTGCTTCATAGTGCTTTTATAGCTCTCTCTAAGTAGTTTTTACAGAGTCAGCATATTGCCCCAACAATCTGGGTCCTCATTTTACCTACATCGGAAGGATGAGTCAACCTTGAGCTGGTGAGATTTGAACTGCTGAACTGCAGCTAGCAGTCAGCTGAAGTAGCTTGCAGTACTACACTCTAACCACTGTACCACCTCAGCTTTCAGCCTATGTAACTGGGAAAAATAATATATGATATACATATATTATGATAACATGGTTATTTTAAATCTTGGTGGCTAGTTTGTTATATGAAGTCAGGACCAATAGGTTTACTTATGGTTTAATGCATTATACGAACCCAGAAAATAGACTAATTCAGAAACCAGGTAAAGCATGTTCATGAATATTAGAAATGTAATAGTGTTTCTTCTCCTGTCACATGGAGCAGCTCTAATGTGACTTCTGCAGAGCATGAAGTTTTACATCAGATATTAGCAGAGAGACTGATAAAGTAAGAGATGAGCTATGCTCTAAACAGTTTCTACAGGACAATTTTTCAGGTATTTGAGCTTTCAGGTATTTTATTTATTTATTTATTTTTCAAATTTATATACCGCCCTATCTCCCTAAGGACTCAGGGCGGTTCACAGGCAGTTAAAATACATATAAATACAGATTAAAAAACAACAATTAAAAAACTTATTCTATTGCCGAATTTAAAAAACAATATAAATAATAAAAACCCCTTAAAACCAATAACTTTAAAACCTAATCCAGTCCCGCGCAGATGAATAGGTGCGTTTTAAGCTCGCGATCATTTCAGTGATGTCTCTTTGTTTTCCCCAGGTTCAACATGCAAAAACCTCTAATGGTTCCTCGTAGGTTGTTCGTGATTATTTAGCCAGCTCTTTATCCAATTAATTATTTTACAGAAATATTTTACAAGAAGAGTACTCCATTCCTCTGAATACAACAAAATACCTTATGCCACCAGACTTGAAATCCTGGGCTTAGAAAATTTAGAACTGCGCCGCCTTCGACATGATCTGAGTTTAACTCATAAAATCATCTATTACAATGTCCTTCCTGTCAAAGACTACTTCAGCTTCAGTTGCAACAACACATGAGCACACAATAGATTTAAGCTTAATGTTAACCGCTCCAATCTTGATTGCAGAAAATATGACTTTTGTAACAGAGTTGTTAATGCTTGGAATATACTACCTGACTCTGTGGTCTCTTCCCAAAATCCCAAAAGCTTCAACCAAAAACTGTCTACTATTAACCTCACCCCTTTCCTAAGAGGTCTGTAAGGGGCATCCATAAGAGCACAAGAGTGCTTACCGTTCCTGTCCTATTGTTTCCTTTCGTTATATCCAATTAATATAGTCATTACATACTCATACTTATATATATGCTTATATACTGTATAGTTATTACATGCTTATGCTTATATGTACCGTGTAACAAAAAAATAAATAAATAAATAATTATAGCATAGCTCATATTTATTTATTTTATTTATTTATTTATTCATATTTTTATACCGCCCTATCTCCCTAGGGACTCAGGGCGGTGTACAGCCATCTAAAAGCAACATAAATATACACAATAAAACATTAATCTAAAAAACTTATTGAATAGGCCGAATATTTAAAATAGACATAAATAATAAAATCCCAAGTTAAAACCAAATCTAAAATTTAAACAATTAAAATTTAAAAATCTAGTCCAGTCCTGCGCAAATAAATAGATGTGTCTTAAGCTCGCGGCGGAAGGTCCGAAGATCAGGAAGTTGACGAAGTCCTGGGGGAAGCTCGTTCCAGAGGGTGGGAGCCCCCACAGAAAAGGCCCTGTAATATCTTATTTTATCAGTCTCTCTGCTAGAATCTGATGAGATATTTCATGCTCTGCAGAAGTCAAGTTACACTATATCCAGGGCATGCCAATGCCAATGCCAGTGCCAGCAAAAAAGATTATCAGGTTGACTTGGGATGACTAGTTTAGAGACGCTTTCCTTCCTTCTTTTGTGCTTTCACTTTTTTGATTTCTTGTATTCAGGTAGTCCTCAACTTACACCCACAACTGAGCCCCAAATTTAATTTGAGTGAGTTTTGCCTCATTTTACGATTTTTCTAGCCACGGTTGTCAAGTGAATCACTGCAGCGGTTGACTTAGTAACACAATTGTTAAGTGAATCTGGCTTCCCCATTGACTTTGCTTGTCAGAAGGTCGTAGCAGGTGATCATATGACTCTGGAACACTGCAACTGTCATAAATACGAGTCTGTTGCCAAGTGTCTGAATTTTGATCACATGACCATGGGGATGCTGCAACGGGCATAAGTGTGAAAAACAGTCATTAAGTCACTTTTTTTCACTGCTGTTGTAACTTTGAACGGTCACTAAATGAACCGTTTTAAGTGGAGAACTACCTGTATTACACATTAATAATAGGTGGTGAGACTCCGTGTAATTATATATGTATTTCATTTCCCATACGGGTCACTTTTCACTTAGGTTAGATGGAAGCTTCCTACGCATCAAGTGTTTTTCTATACTTCATAGGCATATTGGTTGAGTGAATACAGCTCATATAAATTATATTCCTTTTCTACTTTGGTATTGAGCCCTCACATTCTAGCTTCAGAATTGTAAATAATGGTTTTAATTCAGGAACACGGGTCTACTGCAGCACCACTTTCCCTTTCAGATCACATCCAAATATTTATGCCCAGGGATATTTCTTCCATTTTGCGCAGCCATGCAAAGCCTTAATCAATGCTTATGATTGTTGATCATCATATTACCGCACGTTATATTTATTTGCTGTTTCTGCATTTTGTAATTATCAACTCAGCTGAAAATGCCAGACAGCAATCATCACTTGAAACATATGAGTCCTTTAAATCCCACTGCCCTGGTAAAAAGGCTGTATAAAAACCATCCATATATATCTATATTTTGCACTATTCATTTCAAGTGAATTAACTAACAGGATGAATATATGGGGGAATGAAAAAGGAGCCTGATCAAGGTTGACTCAGCCTTCCATCCTTCCGAGGTGGGTAAAATGAGGATCCAGATTGTTGGGGGCAATATGCTGACTCTAAACTGCTTAGAGAGGGCTGTAAAAGCACTATGAAGCGGTATATAAGTCTAAGTATTATTGCTATTGCTATTGCTATGATCTGCATAAGAAAAAGATGAGGATGTAGGATATAGATGGAGTGAATACTATGTGTGCAACTAGATTTTCACTAATAAGAAGAAAAGCTAAATTCACAACTAAGCAACAGCACAGAACTTGTATAAAGCATTTGTATAAAATGGGGGACCCCCATTCCTGAGCATATAACTAATATCATGGTATGTAATAATGACCTTGGGAGATAGGCGGAAGAGCCACAGCCTTAGATGATCCTTGCTTCTCAGTCTACAGAGGAAAAAAGGAATGTCAGATGTTTTCTGAAAATTAAAAGTAAAGGAAGAGAGAAGGTCTTTCAGACATGCAAGATTCTGTTACTGAAACCGTACAATAAAGGCAGTATTCATATTCTTGGTTTGTGCTTCTTGTTTGGACTATCTTGAAGGGCTGACAGCCTGACACATATAAGTTTTCTCTTTTAAGATGCCAGGAACAATGTCATTAAAAATCCAAAATCACATATTATATGAGATGATAAAATACTTCTTTGTTAAATGGATGTCCCACTTTTCTGCCAATTTTTTTTAATGTTGAAGTTATAAATCTTAATATTTGATGTTATTTCAATACAATGATATTTGTATACTTCAATGAAACTCTTGGTAGTCTGTTATTTAGATACCTTATTATACTGGAAGGAAAGAATGATATATTATGATGAATATATATCTATATCTATATCTATGTTTTTGTAGGTTTTCATGGGTATAGATATGTAGGTCTTGGCATATTTGAGTCTTTTCTCATGTAAGGATGAGAGTATCTTGGCGACGTTTCGATAAGGTCTCACTCATCATCTTCAGGCTGGTGCTTTCAGCTTAGTGCTTGTGCAAGCAAAGTGTGGTCGGAGCTGCCGTCTCTCTATAAATACTGATGGGGAGGTGAGGAGTGTTGCTGTGAGTGGGTTGGTTGGCTGTGTGGTTGCATCTTGATTAGTAGATGGAGTGGGTGTTTGCAGATTGGTCGGCTGTTTCGTAGCATCCTGTGTAGATGTGGTCCTAGTCTTTTGTTCCTGAGCTTTGGTGTTGTTGCCTCTTGAGTTCTGTGATGTGATGTCTTGAGCAGATGGCTGTGATGCAGCATCCCAGGTTTTGGTTTGGCTCTGAGTCCAAGGTCTTGTCATGTGTCCCTGGCATGTGTCATGGGAATTGTTTGTTGACTAAGGTTAGTTTCCAGATGTCTGGCAATCATATACATATACATATATTTGTTTTCTGAGGTTTTCGCATGTGTTTGTATATAGGTCTTTGGTTATTCGGGTTTTCTCCTGCGTAAAATTGGAAGTGTCTTGGCGACGTTTCGATGAGGTCTCACTCATCATCTTCAGGCTGGTGCTTTCAGCTTAGTGCTTGTGCAAGCAAAGTGTGGTCGGAGCTGCCGTCTCTCTATAAATACTGATGGGGAGGTGAGGAGTGTTGCTGTGAGTGGGTTGGTTGGCTGTGTGGTTGCATCTTGATTAGTAGATGGAGTGGGTGTTTGCAGATTGGTCGGCTGTTTCGTAGCATCCTGTGTAGATGTGGTCCTAGTCTTCTGTTCCTGAGCTTTGGTGTTGTTGCCTCTTGAGTTCTGTGATGTGATGTCTTGAGCAGATGGCTGTGATGCAGCATCCCAGGTTTTGGTTTGGCTCTGAGTCCAAGGTCTTGTCATGTGTCCCTGGCATGTGTCATGGGAATTGTTTGTTGACTAAGGTTAGTTTCCAGATGTCTGGCAATCATATACATATACATATATTTGTTTTCTGAGGTTTTCGCATGTGTTTGTATATAGGTCTTTGGTTATTCGGGTTTTCTCCTGCGTAAAATTGGAAGTGTCTTGGCGACGTTTCGACAAAGTCTCATTCGTCATCTTCAGGCTTCAGCTTCGTGCTTCTGGGAGCAATGTGTGATCGCAGCTGTTTCTTCCTTTTAACTGCTAGTGGGGATTTGAACTGATTGGGTGGGAGCTTGGCTATGCTCTGATTGGATGGGGGTTTTTTTGTGCTCTGATTGGCTCGGGGTGTGTCCTGTTTGGGTGGGGGCTTGATTGTGCTCAGATTAAATCCCATGCACCACCTGCCCCACCACATACATCGGACAAACCAACAGAAGAATAAGTGCACGCATTGAAGAACACAAGAACTCAGTCAAAAAAGAGGAACCAACTTCTTCCCTGGTCCAACACCTTAAAGCCACAGGACATGATATTGACTTTAAAAAGACCAGAACTATCGCCAAAACTGAACACTTTAACAACAGAATAATCAGAGAAGCCATCGAGATAGAAAAACGCCCACACAGCATGAACAAACGAGATGATACCTCCCGCCTACCAGCCATTTGGAAACCCGCCCTTATTGACAAACGAGTCCCTAACACGAGGAATGACACCAGATCCACACAGGATGTCACCACCACATATCCACCCAGAAAGCAGACCCAAACCCACACTGATCAGGAAGCACGTCCAAGGACCAGAAGCCAGACCGCAGCTGCAACATTAGCCATTTCAAACCCCTCCAATCCATACATACAGCAGACAGACACCCACTACGAAGATGTAGCACGACCACAAACACAAAGCCAAACAACAGCAATGCAGCTCACCAGCTCAAATCCCCCTGCAACTCAGACTAATCTGAGCACAACCAAGCCCCCACCCAAACAGGACACACCCCCAGCCAATCAGAGCACAAAAAACCCCCCATCCAATCAGAGCACAGCCAGGCTCCCACCCAATCAGTTCAAACCCCCACTAGCAGTTAAAAAGGAAGAAACAGCTGCAATCACACATTGCTCCCAGAAGCATGAAGCTGAAGCCTCAAGATGACGAATGAGACTTCGTCGAAACGTCACCAAGACACTTCCAATTTTACGTGGGAGAAAACCCGAATAACCAAAGACCTATATACAAACACCCGTGAAAACCTCAGAAAACAAATATATATACCTAGAAAAAACCACTAGATCCAAAATAAAAGCCTCCCCCATCAGCTAAGAAATCCAACAAAGAATCATTCCCAGAGAGAAATCATCCAGATGCCCTAAGCTCGATGGCCTCCCCAAGATACACAAAGAAGGAACCCCACTCAGACCCATAGTCAGCTCCATAGGCTCACATCTACAAAACCTAGCCAAATTTCTCGCCAAAGAACTACAGCCCTATGCAGAATCCATCGCCTCACACGTAAAAAATTCATTCCAGTTCATAGAGATCATAAAGAAACAAAACTTACAGCCCCGCGACCTACTCGTGAGCTTTGATGTCATATCCCTCTTCACCCAAGTGCCAATCAAAGAAGCCTTGACAGCTATCCAAAACAAATATAACCCCCCCAAGCACATCCTAGATCTGACCAACCACTGCCTATCCAACACATACTTCATCTATAATGGACAAAAATACAAACAAATAGAAGGAGCACCCATGGGATCACCCCTCTCACCTGTCATTGCCAACCTCTACATGGAACACTTTGAAACCCAAGCACTAGAAAAATCTGATCACAAACCCAAACTCTGGCTCAGATACGTAGATGACACCTTCATAATCTGGCCACACAGGAAAGAAAAACTTGACAACTTCCTCACACACCTCAATAGCCTACACCCCAAAATACAGTTCACCATGGAAACAGAAGTTAACAACCAACTTTCCTTCCTAGATGTCTTAGTCTCCAGGAAACCCAATGGCTCCCTAGGACACACCATCTACCAGAAGAAAACACACACAAACCGCTATCTGCACGCACTCTCACACCACCACCCAGCACAGATCAACTCCGTAGCCAAGACACTCATCTCTAGAACAAAACGCTTAGCTGACAAACAACACCTAAAAACCGAACTACACACTCTCACAAACGTACTAACATCCAATGGATTCCAGAGAAATAAGATTACCAAACTAATCCAAAAAGAACCGCCCACTAAAATCCAAGACAGAGAACAAGAAAACGGCACAGCCTTCCTCCCATATATAAAAGGCACCACAGACAGAATCAGCAAGATCCTCCACAAATATAACATCAAGATAGCATTCTGCACAAACCAAAAAATATCCACCATCCTAAGAAACCCCAAAGACAAAATTGAGTTAGAAAATCAAGGAGTATATGAAATCCCATGCACCACCTGCCCCACCACATACATCGGACAAACCAACAGAAGAATAAGTGCACGCATTGAAGAACACAAGAACTCAGTCAAAAAAGAGGAACCAACTTCTTCCCTGGTCCAACACCTTAAAGCCACAGGACACGATATTGACTTTAAAAAGACCAGAACTATCGCCAAAACTGAACACTTTAACAACAGAATAATCAGAGAAGCCATCGAGATAGAAAAACGCCTACACAGCATGAACAAATGAGATGATACCTCCCACCTACCAGCCATTTGGAAACCCGCCCTTATTGACAAACGAGTCCCTAACACGAGGAATGATACCAGACCCACACTCACGAGGTCCACACAGGATGTCACCACCACACATCTACCCAGAAAGCAGACCCAAATCCACACTAATAATGAAGCATGACCAAGGACCAGAAGCCAGACTGCAGCTGCAACATTAGCCATTTCAAACCCTTCCAATCCATACATGCAGCAGACAGACACCCACTATGAAGATGTAGCACGACCACAAACACGAAGCCAAACAACAGCAATGCAGCTCACCAGCTCAAATCCCCCTGCAACTCAGACTAATCTGAGCACAACCAAGCTCCCATCCAAACAGGACACACCCCCAGCCAATCAGAGCACACAAAAAAACAACCCCCATCCAATCAGAGCACAGCCAAGCTCCACCCAATCAGTTCAAACCCCCACTAGCAGTTAAAAAGGAAGAAACAGCTGCAATCACACATTGCTCCTAGAAGCACGAAGCTGAAGCCTGAAGATGACGAATGAGACTTCGTCGAAACGTCGCCAATTTTACGCGGGAGAAAACCCGAATAACCAAAGACCTACATATATATATATATATATATATGTGTGTGTGTGTGTGTGTGTGTGTGTGTGTGTGTGTGTGTGTTTGTGTGTGTGTGTGTGTGTGAATGAAATAGAGACAGAGAAAGAGATAGAGATATATAGATATATTACAGTTTAGGATATCAATATTACAAAATACTATTGATTTTTTTCAATCAAAGCTTAATGTTAAATGAAAGGAAAAGATGAGAGAAGAAACAGTACAACATACATCAATGTATTTGCTGTATAATAAAAATTAGCTAAAATATTTGATATTGAAATCTTCATTGCATTATTACTTTGTATATGTGTCTGGATATACCAGGCATGTATAATTATTTTTATGTGCCATCATAACAATTGATTATTTATTGATACATATTAACTGTATTAACAATTTACCAATTGGAGGTAAAATTTAGAGCACAAAGAATTAGAACTTTATATTCTACAGTCCTCTTACAACCTATTCATTGGTAATGTAATTAGTTCTTGTTAGAACTAATCTTCCTTATCAAGTTGATACTTTCGTAGATGGTAATTTAATGTAGACTTTTGAGCTTGTATCCTAAGCTTACCTGTAGCTGTAGCTAAAATCTTATTTTGCCTAACACCGCAATCTCACACATAATTATATAGAAGTAAGTCTTGTTGAATTCAGTGAAATCTGTGGGTTCCTATCCCATGGAAATTTTCTTTGGCTAGGCCATAGGCTCACTTAGTTTTGCGGCGGCATATTTCAAATAAGGTTTCAGCTCCTTTTAATCATTTTAATTTCCTGGTGTCCTCACTTTCTCCTTTTTTTTAATCAAGAGAATTGGTTGCTCCTGGATGCTGAAGTTGTTTTTAGCATCTGTCTTTCAGTCATCTTTCTGTTGTTCACTTTGTTGACAAGATGCCTGCAGTGCCTTGTTCTTCGTATTATCAGAAGACTAAATTCTTTTGAACACAGCATTGCTCTGAGAATTTGTTATAGACTTAGTACAGCCCGTATCCCTTATAATTAGCAAAGCAAAACTATCATAATTTCTCTTAAATGGAGCTCATGAATTGATTATATGGTTTCCAAAGGATACAGTTTTCACTGGCAGCTTGGCGTAAGTTTCTCTTTAAAGTATTTGCATGGCAACAACATTCTGCTGTGAAGCTGTATGAATAAACTATTTTTTGATTATTATCTTAATGTTGACAGACTGAAAACATCTGGTTTTGCTCGCTTGCTTTCCTATTGTTTGTTTATTTTATTTTATTTTGCTTTAACTTGTTTTTTAAGACATTTAAAGGATCAGAATACATACTATAACTACTGCAAAGGAAAAAAAAGATGATGATGGATAAAAAATGATGGATAAAAAAATAAATAAAAAAGGAGTTGTTGTGACTAAACTGTTGGGAGAATTTCTTGGGAGAGGTGTTGATTTTATGAATTGGGATGTGGATCGAGTTTATAGAGTTAATTCACAATATGCACGCACGCATGCAGTTCCTAGAGAGGTTCATGTCAAATTTGTGAAAAGAGGCGAGATGAAATTCTTAGAAAACATAGGAGTGGGGCACTGACTTATAGGGGCAGGAGATAGCCATTCTGAGGCAGATTCCCAGACAGGTACGTGAAATGAGAAAGAAATATTACTTTTTATCAAGCAAATTGTACCAGAAGGAGTGGGCTTCAGATGGCTGATGCCAGAGGGATTGATGATTTTCCGGGAGGGCATTACGAAAAAATTAGTACAATTATGGAGGCTGCGGCCTACGTGGAGGAACACAAAGCCCTCCTGGATTTAGATGACCCAGGAATTGAAGAAGGGGAGGTTATAGACCATGGGGCGGAGGCGGATGCCGCTGTTGCGGCCCTGGAGTTGGGTCAGGCTGAACCCAGAGTTCTGAGATCCAAAACTAGGAAGTGATAAAGATATTTGGTATTGTGTTGGTTTTTCTTATTCTCTTTCGTATGATATTCTGATTATTCTTGACCCTTCCTCATTGTGTATGTAAGATTGAAACTTAGCTACTTCGTTTCACCTGCTTGCCATATGGCTGTTGTATGTGTTTAAAATTTTGAGTAAAATTCTTATCATGTATAAGAAAAATGAAAATTTACCATACCTGATATGTATTTGCATAAATCTTTTTTGACCAATAAAAACTTTTTATATAATAAAAAAAAAAAAAAAAAAAATACTTGGAGAGAAATAGGGACCCATATCTTATGAATTCAAAATAAATAGTTATTTTGCTTTGTAAAAAAAAAAAAAAAAAAAAAAAAATCATAACTTAAGTGTCTGCCTTGTTATGAGACATATGATACAGTATAATGTGCAAAGCATGTTGTATTCTACATAGATGTTTCAGATAAAATGTTATCATTTATTTTTATTCCATCACAAATTATAGCATGGTATGTATATCTCTATCTGTATACAGCGCAATGTACGTGATAGTTTATAGTTTATAGCCATGGTGTGTTTTTTTTTTCTTCAAAATTTGGCAACTTTTAACCTGGGTAGCTGACTGAGGAATTCTGGGAACTGAAGTCCATGCATCGTAAATTTGTAAAGTTTGAAAAACACTGCTTTACAGAATTAAATAAGCAGAAACAAGGCCTATGACATGAAGGAATTTGCCATTTAATCTTTGACAACAGATGAAAATACAAGGCAAGAAAATAGAGCCAGACTCTTCTTAAAAACCTCAAGAGATGGTGAACCAGCAACTACTGTAGGTGAACTGTTCCACAGTTGTTCAGATTTTTCTGTCAGGAGTAGTTAAAAGGAGAGTTGTACTAGTTAGTGGTAACCAATAACTAACTCACTCTCTCTCTCTCTCTCTCTCCCCCCCCCTCCCTCCCTCTCTCTACTTTTTCAGACTACTACATTTTCTTAAAAGCTGTCTGGGTAGCTGACTGAGGAATTCTGGGAACTGAAGTCCATGCATCGTAAATTTGTCTAGTCCATGTTTCAGCCAATGGAAAAAGTACATATTTCCTATGTATTTTTATGTATGTCATAAAACATATCATGTCTTCCTTTTTCAGCCATTCTTTATAAGGGATATCCTCAATTCTCTATATCCTTTTTTATCATTCTATTCTGAACCTGTTCTAACTTGTCAATATCCTCGTGGCAATGTGATGTCCAGAGCAGCATACAATAATCCAAATGCAGTCTCATGAATACAGAGTAGCGGGGAATAACAACTATCTTTGTTATTTCCAATGCAGCCCACAATAGCATTAGCTTTTCTGGCAGCTGTCTTACATTGCTGGCTCATGTACAGCTGGTTATCGGTGACCACGCTCAGGTCCTTCTCTGATGTAGTATTTCCAGGCCATGAATCCTCCTTATATGTATGCCTTATATTTCCTCCATGATGTTTTCCCCTGTTGAAAGACATCTTGTTCTTCTCAGCTACTTTTTCAACCTGTCAGAATTAGTTTGTAATTACATTCTGCCATAATCCGGGGTATTGTCCAGACTTCCCAATTTTATCTCATCCACAAATTTGGTAAGTAGCTGATCAATCCATATTTCTAGGTCATTGAATGTTAAATAATACTAGTCTCATAAACAGATTCTCCCCAGATCCCGTATGTTATTGCTTTTCAACTTGATATAGAACCATTAATAATGAGACTGATTGTGGTTAGCCTATCAGTTTCATCTCCTCCGTACTGCTATCCAAACCACACTTTCAAAGGGATATAATCATAGGCCTCTATGATTCCTTCCAAATCTATAATTCTAGGGATGGTGAGAATTTTGAATACTATAGCCCTAACAAGCTGGCAGGCATCAGCTTGGAAAAGGCTAAAAAGATATTTTATTAGCAAAGTTTTGAATAGACGGTGTGCCATAATGCATCTGTGATCACCTTGCCAACTCCTTGTGTACTGTTTTACTATAAAAAATATCTAACCTAGTCAGGCAAGGCAAGGCAAGGCAAGGCAAGGCAAGGCAAGGCAAGGCAAGGCAAGGCAAGGCAAGGCAAGGCAAGGCAAGGCAAGGCAAGGCAAGGCAAGGCAAGGCA
The DNA here is from genome assembly GCF_028640845.1 of Ahaetulla prasina. Taxonomy (NCBI): domain Eukaryota; kingdom Metazoa; phylum Chordata; class Lepidosauria; order Squamata; family Colubridae; genus Ahaetulla; species Ahaetulla prasina. The sequence goes on from NC_080540.1 coordinate 106,566,665, forward strand.
AGGCAAGGCAAGGCAAGGCAAGGCAAGGCAAGGCAAGGCAAGGCAAGGCAAGGCAAGGCAAGGCAAATATAACAGTTTGGGTAGTTCCTAATCTGCGATTCCAGAATCCTTCAACTAGAATAGTCTGCAATAATAATCCACTAGCAAGATATATACTGGATTATAGCTGCATAATGTCTTGATCACTTCCTGATACAAATAGTAGATTTATTCTTTTTATTCTGATTGATTTCCTTGACGTTGGTAGGTCTATTAGTTATAAACAATTGCTTACACAAAAAGTCCAGAAAAGCTAGGAAGAAATAAACTGAGGCTACATGGCAGTATCATGTTTTCAGAAATCCTGTCTTGTTTTTACACACTAGCCTAATTGTTGTCTGTAGCAAAATAAGCAGAAGCACTTCCAATGCGGCCACAAAGCAACGACACTGGTCCTACTTCTCCAGAGAACCTATACATCAACACCCTTGGTATCATCCATTGTTTGGCCTTCTTTCTCCAAATTGATTCACAGTTGTACCATATTTGAAGAAAGAGCTCATAATCTCATGATGGCCTAGCCCTAGGGCTAGATGCAGCCCTGACAAGCCTTCAGTGGTAGACTCCATCCACAAAAATTGTATTGGTATTGAACGTGATAAATGTGGACATGATTAAATACTTGTGGAGTAATATTAATGATTAATTTAATATAAATTAAACTTGGATGGGGGATTATTTATTTATTCAATTTCTGAATGCAGTGCAATGCAGTGCAATGTAATGCAATACAATACAATACAATACAATACAATACAATACAATACAATACAATACAATACAATACAATACAATCAATACAATCTCTCCTCCCTGTCTTTTTGGAATGCAAGCCTCCTTCACAGCTTTACCTCTTTCTTAAAAGTTATGCTTAACCTTGATCCCAAAGTTATACATCCAGGTTTAATAAAAAAAACACACACACATTATGAGCGCTCTCTGAATACCTTATATTTTTTAAATTAAAAAACCATCTAATATTGACCACTCCTGTATTTGTAGGCCAGTGGTTTAGAAGAGAGCTAAGAGGATAGCTTGGTAACATAAGAAATAAACTTCATTTCAGCCTGAAGCACTGTCATTTTTTTAACAGTACAGAAAACTCTATCCATTCTCTCAATATAATTTATAATCCTCTCAGTCCACATTTTTATAAACTTAAAAGCTCCAAATACATCAGTTTTCTCTGATAGGGAAGGCACTACATGCCCGTGTTCAAACTGGCAACTTTTATTTGTTATGACATTCATTTGGAGATGAAACAGCCTGAAATTTACACCGGATTTCCAAAAACAACAATATTTTCAGAGAAAGAGACTATGAAATTGGCTATCTTATTTTTGGCTCCCTTCCCTTCTTCGTAATTTCCAACAGTGTGCCTGTTTTTTTTATGTTTACTCTGTGGGGAATCTATATTTTCTGACTCAATATCTTTTTTTTCCTGTAAATCATATCCAATTCACTCCTCACAGGATTAAAAAATGGTTATGCTCATCATGATTCTTTAAACAATAAGATGTTTCAGGGATATAGTGGTTATTTTGATCTATTTGCTGTGAAAAATTATCACAGGAGGTTTATTGCATTTTTAAATATATCCTTTTTTCCCCCCAAACATGATCATGATTAAACAGTACAAGGGTCTTTATAACCTGATAAAGCACCTTTCCCCACTGGCATCTAACTATGGTACAAGCATGTCCTTCAGCTTCTTTAATTTGCTATGTCCCCACAACATTACCTTCAGCTCATTCCCATTCCAGGAGTGAAGCAGTCTTAAATTGTGCTTAGCATTTCCCTCAGCATTCACCAACAGACTCAAGTTGTATCAAATCTCTTATGCTTTGCCACCTATTGCATCAGAGGCAAGGTCAGGTGAATAGTAAAGGGTGGGATCGGAAAGGTATTTGTTGATATTCCAGGCTAATACAAGCAGGCTCCTTCATTTTTAATCCCAATCTCTTGTCTTTTCGTTCTGCTGTTATCTCTTAAAAGAACAGGATACAGGGATGCAAATTTATTTACTAGCATTAAATAGAATAGAATAGAATAGAATAGAATAGAATAGAATTTTTATTGGCCAAGTGTGATTGGACACACAAGGAATTTGTCTTGGTGCATATGCTCTCAGTGTACATAAAAGAAAAGATACCTTCATTAAGGTACAACACTTACAATACTTAATGATAGTCATAGGCTACAAATAAGCAATCAGGAAACACTATCAGTATAAATCGTAAGGATACAAGCAACAAAGTTACAGTCATAAGTGGAGATAGGTGATGGGAACAATGAGAAGATTAATAGTAGTGCAGATTTAGTAAATAGTTTCACAGTGTTGAGGGAATTATTTGTTTAGCAGAGTGATGGTGTTTGGGGAAAAAACTGTTCTTGTGTCTAGTTGTTTTGGTGTGCAGTGCTCTATAGCGTTGTTTTGAGGGTAGGAGTTGAAACAGTTTATGTCCAGGATGTGAGGGGTCTGTAAATATTTTCAAAGCCGTCTTTTTGATTCGTGCAGTATACAGGTCCTCAATATATATTATATTATATTATATTATATTATATTATATTATATTATATTATATTATATTATATTATATTATATTATATATTATATATATTATACTATACTATACTATACTATACTATACTATACTATACTATACTATACTATACTATACTATATTATACTATACTATACTATATACTATACTATATTATATTACATTACATTACATTACATTACATTATATTATATTATATTATATTATATTATATTATATTATATTACATTAATATATTAAATCAGGGGTCCCTGACCACTGGGTTGTAGCCCAGTAACAGGATATGGCCTGTTGGGAATTGGGCCATGCATGTGGTGGGTAAGTAAGCACAAAATTCCATTTGCACAAGCAGCACACGTGCATGCTTGTGCATCAAGCTCCATTTGCACTGAACCATCCCCTCTCCCCACCCCTACCACCGCCACCCCCGGTCCGGAGAGTCGGAAGATTGTTGGGCTCTGTATTAAATCTATGGCCCTTACTAGAGGACTACCCCATACGAACTGCCAAAATTATGATGACCATTTGATGACATCCAAGAAATATAGACAATTCCAACTCTTAAACGCAGCTCTGGTACCCGTATTTTACCTGTTTGATCCAAAGCTGAAATAGCAAAATAATGAAATGATAGGTGCACCTTCTCACCAAGGTGGAACAAAAGTAAAAGTAAAAGAAATGCACTAGGAAATATCTAGCAGCAATGCTACCATAGGTTTCATCTGCCACTTGTACATTCACATTGCTCGGTTAAATTATATGAAGTGAAGATTGGAAGGAATGCAAACTTGAACTTAAGGTGTCTATCATTAATCTGAAATAAATCTGAAAATATATTTAGTATCAGTTCTAGAGAAAGTGAAGTTCTTTTTGAGACAGCAGCAGGCCTCATTTTCATGACCACAGGTTGCATTTAACTGAGCCAATATGCCATACATGTAGAAGAGACCATGGGCTTTTCTGAGGTTGGGGAGAAAGGAGTTTTTCTTTTCCTTCTTTTCCTTTTCTGATTGAATAAAGCTTATTTTAAGTTTTATACTATAATTTCCCTAAATTTGCCTAAAATGTCAAAAAACTTCAATGCTGATTTTAAGCTGCTGGAAAAACATCCCCAAATTACAGAGAAAACACCGAGATGTCACATGGAAGGAATGACTGATGTATTGTGTATTTGTTTGTGTATAAAAAAAAAATTCAAAAAAAACTATCTCCAAATTTAGGGTCCATATATACATTTGGAGCCCAATAAGTTCTAAGAAAGATTGTGTTGTATAGAACTTAAATACATGCATTCCAGAGGTGGGTTTCAGCAGGTTCTGACCAGTTCTGGAGAACTGGTAGCGGAAATTTTGAGTAGTTCGGAGAACCAGTAAATACCACCTCTGATTGGCCCTGCTTCCATCTGTTCTCTGCCTCCCAAGTCCCAGCTGATCTGGAGGAAATGGGGATTTTGCAATAATCTTCCCCTGGAGTGGGGAGAGAATGGAGATTTTACAATATCCTTCCCCTGCCATGCCCACCAAGCCACACCCACCAAGCAATGCCAAGCCACACCCACCAAGCCATGTCCACAGACCCAGTAGTAAAAAAAATTGAATCCCACCACTGATGCATTCCTTTCTGCATACAGAACAAGAATCAAGATTGCTTGCCTTTTGCCTCTCCAGCAAGCAGGAACAGAAACAGCCCCAGAATTCAACTATTGCCTTAGAACTGATGAAACCTCACAGGGAAGATAGAAATCACATGTCAAAACTCCCCTTCCATGCAACTGATTGCTACGTTAATTTTCAGCACACCAGTTCCTTCCCATTCACTCTCATTTTTACATACAGTGCAATCAAGATTTGATGCATTAGACTTTTCTACCTGTCTCATCATGTAATCCACAGTAACTGCTTCCCCCAATCCAAACAGATAAGAGGCCCCAGACGTAGCTGGAGGAATAACAGAATGCATGTGTCAAATACCCAGGATGTCAGGCAGCACAAAGGCACCTCTTTCATTGATTTTAAATTCCACTCGTTTTTTATGTACTTCCACTTTCCTGGAACTTGACAATGACATTGCTGTCTCATATTTGACAGCCAGCCTGACAGTTTGAGTTGAAGCCATAGCACGGTGGTGTTAACCGGGCACTGAGGCTACAGTGTTTGTGGAATGTCTGGTGGGACCATCTAAAGCATTCCACTCATGACACCTGGGAACAAGTTCAGTTGATTGAACAATAGTCTGCCACATATTGGCATAGATTTCTAGATTACAGTTTTATATGATGATTTGTACCGCATCCCAAAGGCAATGTTCTTTTTATATAAAGTCATAGTATTTTAGTTTTACAGGGTTTCTTAAATTAGACTAGATTTCTAGTAGTATGGACAGAATGGATTTCGGTTTACAATTTCACCTTATCAACAACCCAACAAGTATTGACTACTTGTCCTGATCTATATACCATAGTCTGTTTAAAGTTTAATAGAGATTTTCAGATTTTTAAAATGGCAAAACATAGGTACATGAAATACTGAAAAACTCTTAATTTCTATGATACTTGTAAATTTTTGGTTTTCCATTTGCATTTGTTCCCTCTTTTGTTTACTGTATATTTTCCTTAAATGTTCAATATAATGTATATAATATAGATGAGATGAAACCTAATTTTTTTTTCTTTAAAAAAAGTCTTACATGAAGTTCCTGATAACCAACTGCATCCTGATTACAGTCAAGATAAGATCAAGGTCAGTATTTGGAATAAAAAGTATTTGGAATGAGTGTAGATTTGCAACAATAGTAACTACAGTTTAACAATATTCTGGACTTTAATGAGTTGTCTTCTAGCTAAAATTTAGCATGAGATTTTAAAGTCTTGAGTCAATTCATTGAGTCAAGTTCCCAGAAATATGTTGTGGACTTTGTATGTATATGTGATTTATAATTATTTAAAAAAAGAAATAATTTTCTTCTCATTTCAGAATATCTCTATTATGAGGCATATAAAACACCAAATGCTCTTTAAATACTCTGCTGCTACTTATTTAATTCTGACTCAGCCCTTTGTACTTGTTCCAAATAAAGTTTATCAGCCAAAATTGCTTATTACTTTCACTAAATGAAAAACAATCACCACGTGATTATTCTACTTTATAGGTGGACATCAAGTAACTGAGGCAGTCCCCCAACTGATATTTGAAACCAGTATGAAATATTTCCACAAAACTGTACTGTAGTTGGGCTTTCACTATCCCTAATATAACGTAGACACCTTACAGGGTCCCCCACTTCTATCTCTTGCAAACTGAATGCGACGTCTCGTACGAGGGTAGCCACTTTGCCACCAGTAGATGGCGGAAGGCAACATCCCATTTTCACCAGTCGCCAAGCAAACCCTGCCCAATGGAGCTATTTTCCCGCCTCCCTCCCCTTCCTCTCGGTCCTCCCTTTCCATCCCAATTTGCAGCCAGCCCCGCCGCATCCTCACGAAAACTCCTCCCGCTGCACCTGAAAAAGGCGTCTATTGACAAACTTGGCTGAAAGAAGCGAGGCGAGCGCTAGGCGAGTAGATTTAGGATCTGGAGCTCCAAGTCCTGTGTAAACCGTCCAGAGGAAGGAGGAGGGGTGGGGGTGGGGGGAAACACCCGGAGATACCGAAGGGAAGAATTGGCTTGTTGGTTAGATCAGCGAGCTGTGCGCATCGACTCGGCTCCCCTCCTGGTTCTCTCTTCCCCCCGCCCGCTCCGATTCACACCCCCTTCGGCTCTAGCTGGGCTTGTGCTGGCATCGCTCTGCACTGCATGACAGCTCCAGGCTCCGAAGACTACGTAGCAGCCGGCAGTGGGAAGCCAAGCCCAGCTGAGGAAGATCTGAGGACGGCTACGCGCCGGGGATCGGCGGGGGTGTGAGCCCAGAAGGCACCTTGCCCTGTCTGATTCCCAGGGCGCTGCCGCCGCCTCTTCCTCCTCCTCTTCTCCGATTGCCTTTCGCTCCTGTTTATAACCCCACCCCTGACCTTATTCTCTGGCCGCCCAAGACTGAGCAGAAAGACAGAAGCCCAGAGAGAGAGAGAGAGAGAGAGAGAGAAAATAGCACCGGGTCAAGGAGAAATACCTGCGCATCGCAATTAGACTGCAATTGATGGGAGATACACATTTCTTTCTCTAGGGAAGCTGGTTACTCGCCCGCCCCCTTTTCTCTCTCTCTCTCTCTTCTAAAGAAAAGAACCTGGTCGAAAGCAGAAAGGGGGAGAAAAGCGGGGGTTCTGCTCCAAAAAAAAAGAGAGGGCAGCGGCAACGAAAGGAATCGGGGAGAATTTCGCCGAGCGTTTCCCTCCCTTTGTTGAATGAGAAGGACGGCGGCAGATCACCATGAGCACCAGCAGTAAGTACGGCTTTCCCTTGATTTTGGGGGGGAAGGAGGAGTAGCGGCTCCTTTTGCACTCCGCCTTGCGGGGACGAGGGATGTCACAGAAGGATGGACCAGGGTAGCAGTTTGAGAATGGTCCCCCCTCCGCGTTTGGGATTTAGGATGAGAAAAGATGGACGTATTATATGGGATGGGTACACCTGCTGATCTTGAGCTCTACCCCACAACTAGAATTTTGACAACTCGATTTAAATTGGAGGGGGGCTGTGGGGGGGGGGGCGTGTCACATCCACAGACACCTAACTACTCTAGATTAAAAGAGTACATTCACTGGTGTCTTCAGGCTGCGCCCCCACCTGTACCTCTAACTAAAGCTAGGCGTAATCTTTTCAGTAGCATCTCAGGGTAGAGTTCAGAGGAAGGATGGCAGGACTGGGATATGAAACTATGACTGTATCTGTAGGTGCACTGATACGCTGCCAAACATTTCCCACTCTTTAATCAGACTGCAAGATCTCTCTCTGTAGTGGACAATACTGTAGCGCCTATTGATGAGAATAAAAGAAATGGTAAGAAGCATTAAGAAAAGTGCCACATCTGAATTTGTAAAAGAGTAAAAAAAAAAAAGGTTAAAAAAACTGAACTGTGTCAGATCAGTTTTAAAGATAGGAGGGTTTCCGTTTCTATAGCACTGAATTTGACAAATCGGTCAGAAATATTGTCTGCTGGGGTTGATGTTAGTCTTGCTGTTTTGTTTCTCTTGGTGTTTAATAGTATTTTCACTCATCTGTGAGGCAAATGGAGCCACCTTGTAGCCTTCCACCTTTGACAGCTAGAGGAGAAATCTTCAGCAGCTTTTAGATACTGAGATTTCTGATTTTCCAGGATTTGGGGGGAAAGGAGTAAATAGGTAGGTTGCAGGGCTGGGTCAAAAACTCTTGCTTACAATCCTGGAGAGTTCATGTCTCATCTAAATTATCCAATGGTCTTGACATTGACGTAGGTCTACATGTTCATACGAAAACTCTTCATTTGTATTTGTGTCCTTGGGATTTGATTTGATATTGCAATTAGCAAATATTTGGCAGGGGATCCCCTCCCCCCAAGAAGGGCATCAGTCCAATTTTCAGTATTCTTCGTCACTTTCCTCTCTCTTTCTTTTTTGCTGTGTTGGGTTGGTCCCAATTTTCTTGAGACACAAACAGGTGGTGCTAGTGCTGCTCCAAAGGGGATAGCCAAGGGGAAAAAAAATCAATCCAAAGAACGAGTGATTTTTTTAGATTTCATATGCCACATTCTCAAGAAATAAACTGCCCCGGTGTTTCCCTATGAGTCACAACTGAATTACAAGCTAGAAAGGATGCTCTGATAAGTAGGCATAGATAATAGGCCCTACTAATGTATTCTTTTCCATCCAGGAGCTGCCTAATAACAAAAGCCTAGAGCTCACCTGCACCACCCAACAAGGTGTCTTACTCAAGACCAGTGTTTTCTGCTTGGGTGGCAGAAAAACAAGGCTAAGCAGAATGAGGGAGCAGTCCTATCAGACACAACCAATAGCTGGGTAATGGTGGTCCCTTTTTCCTGGTAATGATTTGGGATTAATGTTTCATAAATCCATTATTTTTCCGGGAGTGTTGCCCCTCTTTCTCAGGCTCTACAGTTGTATGCACTTTCTGCACTCTGTTCAAAGTCCACTTCCAGGGTTCAGGGTTTCCAACGTTGGGGCTGTGCTCCCCATTATACTATCTACAGACAATGAGAGTGTAACTGCCCCATCCATCTATATAGAATGCTGAATGGGAAGAAGCCATTTTACATTTGCTATGAGTATTACTATGATATTAGGAATATGAAAAAAAAAGCTATTTACTCACATCAAGACACTCTTGCTTAGTCTGAGCCTATTCTTAATTTGGCCCATGCCTGGCTGAGCCAAAGTGGGCTCAGCTATGATCAACCTACCCAAACTGTCAGATCACATTTGCGTGCCTTTGTCTTCCCCTCTGTAGTCTGTACCATGATGTGATACTGAAAAATGTATTTTCCTCCCAGGGCAAAGCACTTTCTGCTCTTTTTACCACGTTGGAATGGATCATTTCTTATCATTTATGAAAGTCTGGAAAGCAAGAACTACTTTTTTCAAATAAATCCAAAATTGAAATCTCACACAGTTACTAGCTTCAAAAGAAACCACAAATGTATTTCTGTTAATGTAATATGACCACTTTCATCCCATAGAACCATGCATTATAATCCTAGTGCAATAGCAACCAGTCATTATCTTGGGTAAAAGGACAGGGCTTCTTTTGCAATAATTTTTATTCTAGAAGGCCCACATCAATGAAACCAACCAGTAGTGGGAGGGATTTACATACTCATCTTACTGCAATAGAAACTAAAAAAACCTATTCTTTAATTAACCTTGTTGGAGTGAATGACAAACATTCATTTATATGTGAATAATGAAGGAGACATTGTTAAGATAAATACATCTGCCAGTTCCTATGGTTGTATCCTTAGCTATTATAGATCATTCTGAAATTCTCTTTGCTTGATCTCCCTAGAGTAACCTTCTCCAACAATGGTATCTTTTAGAAGGTGACCATATCTGAATAACACCTAGTTTGGAGAAGTTTGTTCTATATAAAACCATGGTGGAATTAATATAAACCAACTTAGATCAGGATTCATTCTGAATTATTGCTTCATCACAAGCCATGTACCATGCCCTCTAGTATATTTAAGATGCATAGTACCTCCTAGAGCAGTGTCGGTAAACCTTTGACGTTCCCGCGTGCTGGCTTGCGTGCCGGAAGTGGCACGTGAAACCATCCCGTGAGGTATGCATGGCCCCGCTGGCCTTTGCATGTGCGGGAGTGGCAATACCTGGAAGAGTGGCGGTCCATCGCGCATGCACGATACCAGCATGGAAGTGTGCCTGACGAACAGCTGGCCATCGCGCATGTGCGCGACATCAACCCAGAAGGTTGGGTGCCGGCCTGCGCATGTGAGCCAGAATGTCGCTCTTCCGAGGTCTGCCGCTCCTGTGCCCACGATGGCCAGCTGACCAGCGCGCGTTTGAGCACAGGAACACAGAAGAGGAGCCAGCGAGGCTGCGCATTCGTCGCGGGATGGTTTTGCGTGCCATAGGTTTGCCGACAATGTCCTAGACAATGATTAATATTTAATCATTAGAACAAGTATTTACCTGCACAATTTGAGAACATATACAAGAAAGTAGGTCCTATTTTCTTTGAAGAATATACTTCCAGGTAAACATACTTAGGAAAACATTGTATGTCACGCTGTGTCCTAGAGGGCAGGGCTAACTATCTTAACAATTCTTTATTATTTTATTATAGCTAATACAATTCCAAATAGGGGTGTAATAGCTCAGCAGATAAAGACATTGAGCTTGTCAGCTGGAAATCTGACAGTCCAGGTTCGAGACCCAAGCACCATGCAATGGAGTGAGCTCCGGTTCCTTGCCGCAGATCCTAGCAGTTTGAAAGCATGCAAATGCGAGTAGATTAATATGTACCACTTTGGTGGGTAGCTAATAGCATTCTATATGCCTTTGGCATATAGCCATGCTGATCACATCATCACAAAAAATGTCTTCAGACAATGGGCCCTAGACATGAATGGGAGAGGGAAAGTTTTATTTAAATACAATTTCAAAAGAAGGTATTAATTTCATAATGGGAAATCTCACTTTTGCAATAAATAGGCTTCTGTTCTTTTGTACAACAGGCTCTGTCTGAATATTATTCCCAGATTAGATTTATTTTGAGAGCAATTCCTGTTCAAATACCCAGAAAATATTTTTAGAAAGTAATGTCTTTGTTTTATGGTTTTCTTTCAATTCTGAGAATATCTTTACAGCAAATACACTTAGTGGGAAGAATTTGGTTTTCCAAATCTGATGGTATTTTACCAAGCTTACCTATTATCAAGCGTTAATACTGGAAGTCAACAATTGGTGTTAAATTTCTGATTTGGGCAACTTTGGAATATGTGTGTGTGTGTGTGCGCGCGCATGTATTAGGATCTAAATTTACTAAAACCCTACTACCTCTGGAAATATATCAGTTAGGAATGTAATGTCTTAAAAAGGAAATATTTTATCCTTTTTTCCATGCTAAATTGACTTTATGGAGAAATCCAACATTTAAAATCGGGAAAAAGATTGCAATATGGAAAAATTGGATGAAAGTGGTATATGGACTTTGGACTAATTGATAAATATGAGGATGAATGTTTAACATATTCTGTGCTAAAAGACAAATATCTATCAGATGTAACTTAGTGGCAATATTTGCAGCTTCAACATTTGCTAACAACATTTTTTTGGAATAGCAGCTTTTTTAGCTTCTAACATACCCAAAATACATGAACACTGCTTAAATCATTTAAAACTAAAATCATACTATTAGTTTCTAAAGATATTTATTATCAATAAATCAATTTTATATGCAGATGTTATATGAGGGGAATAAAGAATTAGAAGTTGTTATATAGCCTAAACAATGGGAGAGTGTCTTAACTTCTATAGCAAGAGTATCAGTTCATCTTAAACTGTGAGTAATACAACAAAAATAATAGAATTTATTGGACTCTATTATATGTGTACAAACTGGTACAATGGCTCAGTGGTTAAGATGCTGGGCTTGTCAGCTGGAAAACTGACAGTCCAAGTTCGAGAACTGAGTGCCGTATGATGGAGTGAGCACCCCAACTCCTGCTGACCTAGCAATTTGAAAGCATGCAAATGTGAATAGATAAATAGGTATCACTTCATTGGAAGATGTTTCACAGGACACTGCTCTGCAGTGTGATGTCATGCTAGCCAGAGGACCACAGAAACATCTTCAGACAGCACTAGCTCAATGACCTAGGAACACAGATGAGCATTATGCCCTAAAGTCGGCTACAACTAGTGGAGTAAAACCCGCAGAGACTCCTTTCCCTTAGATCTATATAGAAAAGGATTGTCTAGGACAGCATTTTATTGTAATAAAAGCAATGCTTCTTTAAAACATGTGTTTTTACAATAACTACAATGTTACTAAGTATGGGGAGAAAGCAATAGAATATACAAAGGTGACTGTGTGATAAAAGCTAAAATTTTCAAAGGTAATATTCTCTTGAATTACATACCCAGTACATGGAATTTGATAACTGATAACACAAATGGATTCTCTGTACCCTTAGCTAAAAGACAACTGGCTCTCTCGTTTGCTGCATAGCTAACTTGTCTGAAGAAATGAGTTTTGGCTGAATTACAGAAGATCAGGAGAAAACTATTCTACAGGGATTTTTTTGATTGTTTTTGGAACAAGAGAGAACAGTCTGTCTTCCACCCAACACTACGAAATATGTAGTCCTATTGATCTGATTACTCCTTCGAACCACCGCTCTTGCTATTAATTTGCCACTAAATTGAGGCTACCAATAAGCTTCAATGTCCAAAAACATCCCATGTATTCTAGGCTCAGTGAGAAGATACTCTTCAGTCACCTCACAGTAATGTCAAACATTCACAACTCAGACATTGGTACTCAAATGATGTCTCTCTATGAAAAAAATCCAGACACTTTTGAGATAAAAATATAAGAGGCAAACAACTTTATGGCAAAAATAATAAAACCAGGTAGTAAAACATTTAAAAAGTAGGGCTCAATTTTGGAAGAGTTGACTTGAAGTCTTTTCTCAATTTTTAGCTGTAGTTTCCTATCTTTAAATCTCATATAGGCTTGTTGAGTGGACAGATAAAATAGTCATCACAAATCAACGTTGTAAACTGAATTGCTTGCACTTGATATAGCATAGTGCCTCATTTTCACATTTTCAAATAGACCAACAAAAGACAAGGAATAGGAATTTCAGCTAATATAAATTAGCACCAGATCTTATACATTCATATGGAATTGCATCTATGTGCAACAGCTGAGTATCTTCCTCATACAGGGAATGGAATGGAATGGAATGGAATGGAATAGAATAGAATAGAATAGAATAGAATAGAATAGAATAGAATAGAATAGAATAGAACACAGAAACTTTATTGTCACTTTAAATGTACATTAATCAGCATACATTAAAATGAAATTTCATTGCATTCAGCTCTCAAAATATAATAATTATGTATTAAATTATGCTGAGATTCCATTAAGCTTCCTTTTTACAAGCCATGTATTACAGTGATGTCAGGATTCCATTGGTAATTCTGTCCATAAAAAGGAAAAATGAGAGAATGACTCTTTTTTCCTAAATACTTTTTATATATTCGGTTATCACTATATAGACCTTTTTGTGGCAAAATAACCATTGCATAAAGATTGGGTGAAATTGCCACCATATGATGAGTGTGAAGTATGGTGCAATAGATCATTAGAATAGAATAGAATAGAATAGAATAGAATAGAATAGAATAGAATAGAATAGAATAGAATAGAATTTTTTATTGGCCAAGTGTGATTGGACACACAAGGAATTTGTCTTGGTGCATATGCTCTCAGTGTACATAAAAGAAAAGATACGTTCATCAAGGTACAACATTTACAACACAAATGATGGTCAATATATCAATATAAATCATAAGGATTACCAGCAACAAAGTTACAGTCATAAGTGGAAAGAGATTGGTGATGGGAACAATGAGAAGATTAATAGTAGTGCAGACTTAGTAAATAGTTTGACAGTGTTGAGGGAATTATTTGTTTAGCAGAGTGATGGCCTTCGGGAAAAAACTGTTCTTGTGTCTAGTTGTTCTGGTGTGCAGTGCTCTGTAGCGTTGTTTTGAGGGTAGGAGTTGAAACAGTTTATGTCCTGGATGTGAGGGATCTGTAAATATTTTCATGGCCTTCTTCTTGATTCATGCAGTATACAGGTCCTCAGTGGAAGGCAGGTTGGTAGCAACTATTTTTTCTGCAGTTCTAATGATCCTCTGAAGTCTGTGTTTTTCTTGTTGGGTTGCAGAACCGAACCAGACAGTTATAGAGGTGCAAATGACAGACTCAATAATTCCAATAATTATATGGCACAGATTTCATTGAGTCGTCTCTTCTGACTTGCTGCAAATCATAAGCAGGGCTGGATGCCATCTGATGGCTTTTTTGTGCCCTGCAAACCAGATTCACTTGTCAGCTTGGAACAGAACTTCTCATACTGCTCTTGTCTAGATTTTGAGACATAGGCATCCAATATGTTCACCTTTAATTATCGGTACATCTATTGTTACTTCCATGGCCTTCTGTGTGAAGATAGCATATAATATATTGGAGCAATTCAAAGAAATAAGAACAAGGTCTTCTTTCCATTACATAGGGAACTTATGACATGTTGAATCACTAGTCCTTGGTGGAGAGAATTGCATGAGAAGAAAGGCCCTTTGTTCCCTCAGTGATAGTAGAGTTAATTTAGCATTTGAGAGGATCTATGAAGAGCCTTAGGACTGTAATTTATAGGCATGGAGCTATTGCTCTACATAGCTTATTGTCAGCGCCATCCATACTGGCTGTGGAACTCTGGAACTTGAAGTCCACACATTTTAAAGTTGCAAGTTTGAAAAACATGCTATAGATACAGCAGTGCTTGCAAATATTGCCTATCCTAACCCCTCCTAAGATTCCTGCATGCCAACCATTGCTATACTTATTATTAGGACTTATGTCTATGTCAGAAGTTATTTACCAACTATGTAGCTCCTGTAGTACTAAGTGCACATATAGAACAACATGATAAGCTATGCATATTACTTTTACCTGTGTTTTTACCGTACCCTTTTTCTTACCGTGGCATTTTCTATTTATTTCACCAAGGGCACCATATGCCTACCCATGGGCGTTACCTATATGCCCATGAGTAGGAATATGGTGCCCACAATGACAATGTTCCCACTTGACTTCATTTTTAAGCTATTTTAATTAATGTAAGTAATCGATTGATTAATTAATCAATGGAAGATGCCAAGAGATGTAGTAGTTGCAAGCACTATCTTTATTTATAAAAATAGATCTGGGCCCCATCTAAGTCTTGTAGGCAATCTTATAAAATAAATCCATTACCACTTACTTGGAGAAAAGAAAAGGTAAATGCAATGGAAGACAACAGAGCCTGAGTGGGTTAGAGTGAGAAAATGTACATTGCAGATGCTGCATTGGAGGCCACTAGGCTCCTTATGCAGTTCAAAGTGTGATTGGCAAACTTCAAATGGCTTGGTTCCTATGAATGTGCAGGATAACTTTTTCCAGGTTCCATCCAGGATGCTTGATTCAGATGGGAATGCTTCTCTTGATCAAGGGGAGGCACTAAACTGCCTATCCATAGACATAAAACACCCTGGCTAGTGAGATTGGTGAGGCTCTGAGGGATGGGTGTCAAACTCGCCATATCACATTGCTGTCACATGGCATTTCATGACATTTTTCCCCTTTGCAGGGTTGGTGTTGGTGTGGCCTGCATGTGATGTATCTGGCCAGTGGGCCACCAGTTTGACATGCCTGCCAATAGGTAACAGCATACACTCAGTGGTGGGATTCAGCTGGTTCAGGCCAGTTCAAATGAACCGGTAGTTAAATTGCTGGCTGGCCCCGCCCTGCTCCTTCCAGGAGTCCCTACATGCCCCATTTTCACTCCCAGGTTAGTGCAAGGAGGCCTCCTAGGCCCAAAATGGAGCGCGGTGGGGGGGGGGCGTCCCCCCTTGTGACCTGTTTTTGCTCCTGGGGGTGGTGGTGGTGCTGCAGGGGACCGAGTGCTGCCTACCACTATGGCCACATCCACCCAGCTGGACATTAGGGCAGAGAACCGGTTGTTAAATTATTTGAATCCCACCACTGCATACACTTCACCAGTTTGTCTTTTGGTAAATTTGTAATTAGCTCCATAGACTGCAGCAAACAGTTGGTGAACAGGCTAGCCTCCTCTGCCCTATGTAGTGATCATGCCCATCAATATCTTCTCAAAATTTAATTAGCTCAGGCTTTCCTTGGTTATGACTTTATTTTGTCAGTTGTTCACATTTCAAAGGCTCCATTTCTTTTTTACAATCTCTCACAGGAAACACATGGCAAATATACTTCTGACTAAATAGATGCAGGTATATTAAAACACATTTGATTTTGTTCCAAAGAGAGAATTTTTTTAAAAATCCAAAACTTGAACTCTTCTTACTCTGGAGAAAAAGCAACACGTGTGGTGAAATGAGCCATGAATCAAAAATCCAGTGAAAGCCAGTGGCAGGAGACTTAAATCAGGAAAGGAATCTTTTGATGCAACCCCTAATTAATGGATCTAATACACTGTTATGTGATGTGATGATCACTGCTGTTTTTGATAGCTTTGAAAGGGGATTAGATTACTGATCCTCAGCAACTTTAAGATGCGTGGCTGTCAACTCCACGATGCTGGTTGGGAAATTATGGGAGTTGAAGCCCACATGTCTTAAAATTGATGAGGTTGAAAAACTCTGAGTTACATGGATAATAATCTGTCAATAACTTCTAGTCATAAAAATTAGAAACCACTAAGTTCTGTGGCTCCATGAATGAATCTGCTAGGGAGAAATAAGACAAAAGGTCTATTGCATTCACGGATAGTCTGAGTTTCATAGAAGTACCAACCAGATGTTCTGAGAAGTTAATCTAAAGTTTTTGATGTGGTCCAGCTCAGCTTCTCTTATTTTTATGTAAGTGGGATTACATTGCTGTAGAGGCACTGAATGATCTTAACTGTTTCAAATGGAAGAACTAATGCATTCTCATGGTCTTGCTTGCTGAAAATAAGCATACGACTTAGAACTTTCATCTGAAGTAGTCAGCTGGGTGAAGGCTTAGTTACATTTTAGTTAAGGAAAGGTAATGGAAGAGGTTTTACTGTACTAATGATACTGTACATTGCTCAGAGTTGATTGATTGGATTGATATAGAAACATGAACTGTGGTGGCGCAGTGGTTAGAATGCAGTGCTGCAGGCTACTTCTGCTGACTGCCGGTTGAATGCAATTTGGCAGTTCATATCTCTCCAGGCTCAAGATTGACTCAGCCTTCCATCCTTCCGAGGTGGGTAAAATGAGGACCCAAATTGTTGGGGGCAATAGGCTGACTCTGTAAACAGCTTAGAGAGGTCTGTAAAGCACTGTGAAGTGGTATATAAATCTAAATGCTATTGCTATTGCTATTATTACATAGAAAGACAGATGGATGGGTGGATGGATGGATGGATAGATAGATAGATAGATAGATAGATAGATAGATAGATAGATAGATATAGATAGATGATAGGTTTCCAGCACAGCAATATAATGATATAGAATGTTATTATCCTTCATTATATTGCTGTGCTGGAAATCTATCTATCTATCTATCTATCTATCTATCTATCTATCTATCTATCTATCTATCTATCTATCCATCCATCCATCCATCCACCCATCCACTGGTCTATCTAGACGATAGATAGATGATAGATAGATAGATAGATAGATAGATAGATAGATAGATAGATAGATAGATAGATATAAATAGATGATAGATTTCCAGCACAGCAATATAATGAGGGATAATAACATTCTATAATATAGAATCATTTTTCTAGATAAAACCATAAAATGGTCCTAGATCATAAGTTCTCCACAAACTTTTATACTTTGGAAAGTGTTTGTGTAAAACTATTGACCTAAAATAAGCTACATTTCTATAAATGGACTTTGATTCACATCTCAAATATCTTCCAACTTTACACAACTACATTGCAAACGCTTCTATATTTTCCACCAATTCAGAATGGCAGGTTAAAAACAAAACACTGTTATGCAATTGGCTTTTTACTGGAAAAAGTATAAAAAGCTGCCCACCAGAGATTAAATTGAATTAATCCTAATGCTTCACCTTTGATCCATTTTGACGTGAAAGCAGCAAAAGCTTTCTGACCTTTACCCAAAATACTGAGCCATCTACAAGGCTTCTACAATTCTGCCACTACTATTATTATTGCAACCAGTTTCTTAGTTTTGTGCTGACTTTGCTGAGAAACTAAATGGCAAAACAACAGGGACCTACCTGCTGAAAAACATCTTGTGATTCATTTCCCACCACACTTAAATCTAGCAGAAAGTAACCAATGCAGCTAATGAACAATTTCATGAAGCTGCCATGGAAAACAGCTTCTTTTGGATATCAACTCTTTTCATTGTAGAGTGCCATGAGCAAATAATTACTGGTGGGGGAAGTGCAGTTATAAAATATATGCGCACTGCTTTCAGTTATATACAAAAAGGCACGTCCAAAAAAAACATCTGGATCACCACTTGAACACCATTGACATTGATCAAATCACCACCATTCAATTGCAAAAGGCAGATTTACATGGAGCAGCTTATATCCTGTGACAATAACATTAACACCACCAAACAATGATATCTGCCTATCTCATGTCTTTGGAAAGGACTTGATAGATGGACAAGCATTCCAAATCTAGTCTAAATATTGACTGACTTTGATACTAGTTGTCGTTGTCATCATCATCATCATTGAAGATATACAATAGATACATTAACAAAATAACAAGGTAAATAAATATTATGAAGTATCAAGCTCTGAGAGGTCCCTGGAGCTCTCTGAGCTTGCTTGTTTTCTTGCAGATGTTTCATTACTCAAACTAGGTAACATCATCAGTGTTAGTGGGAGAAAAGTTGTTCTTTGGTGGAAGTGTCCCTGCAGGCAGATTTTTCCCATTTGCATGCTGTCTGAAGTGTTTGATGTCCATATGTGGTACTAATAGAGGAGAATATTTGTAGCTCAGGGTAGACATGAGGGGTCCTTGGTGCTCTCTGAGCTTGCTTGTTTTCTTGCAGATGTTCCATTACCCTAGCTAGGTAACGTCATCATCACTAGCATTTATGATGTTATCTAGTTAGGGTAATGAAACATCTGCAAGAAAACAAGCAAGCTCAGAGAGTACCAAGGACCCCTCATGTCTACCCTGAGCTAGAAATATTCTCCTTTATTAGTATCAAGCTCTAAAAATCAAAGTTGACAGTTTATGATATAAACCAGCTATAGTGATCCCACTAGGTGTCAGACCAAAAACTCTTGGATGACACTTAGCAAATCTGCATTTTGGCAAATTTGCCATCTGTCAAATACAAAAAAGCCACACTGCTTGAACCTGTACATATACTACAACAATACATTATTACAGCCTACATTCTTAGGAAGAACTCAATATATATGAAGATCAATACGCTTCAATACGCATTGAAGATCAATGCGCTTTAAGATTTTGGTCACCACCTTTAAAGCGCTCCATGGCTTAGGACCCGGGTACTTACGGGACCGCCTGCTGTTACAGTTTGCCTCCCACCGACCCGTACGCTCTCACAGAGAGGGCCTTCTCAGGGTGCTGTCCGCCAAACAATGTCGGCTGGTGGCCCCCAGGGGCAGGACCTTCTCTGTGGGAGCTCCCACGCTCTGGAATGAGCTTCCCCCTGGTTTACGTCAAGTGCCTGATCTTCGGACCTTTCGCCGTGAGCTGAAAACGCACTTATTTATTCAAGCGGGACTGGCCTAAAATTTTATTGGGTTAAAATTTTATTGGGTTATTTATATTTTAATATTTTAATTCGTTTTAAATCTGGCCACTTTATAATATGTTTGTTTTAATTTCTTTTAATATTGATATTGTGATTTTTTACTTGGCTATACACCGCCCTGAGTCCTTCGGGAGAAGGGCGGTATAAAAATTGAATAAAATAAATAAATAAATAAATAAATACCAGTTAAACAACAAACACACTACTGTATTCTACTTGTAATAATAATAATAATAAGTCACGTGACCAAGTTAAAGGAATGATTTGTCATAGTGGGGGTATTTTTGGTGTTTCCCAAACACCCAAAATTCTTTCCCAAACATTCTTTCCCAACTGATATCTACTAATTTTAATAGGACTACAGCTTCCAAAGTCTCAAGCTGGCACAGTTGTTGAAGAAGGCAGGTTAGATAGTATACAATATATTTCACTGTTTCTGGTATTAGTTATGCAGTTTTCTTAGGAAAAAAAAATCTCTGTGGTATTCATTCTCTCTCTCTCTCACAGACACAACTGCATGTATACATACTGTACATACATGCACTTTGCAAAAGCAGTTAAGAGGCTCCTAAGCTTAGGTCTTGGTATGAAAGTGTATGCTGAGTAATTTATAGGAATCAGAACACTGAATGACTATTTTTGGCATCCAAATCAGGGTTAGTAGCTATGTCCATTAAGTATTATGTGCTAATCTTCTAAGACATATGGTTAACATTGTTTACCAGCAAACTCAATTCATTCTCCTTTTAATTAAACAAGGATCACATGACATTGCTTTGCTCCTGTATATACCGGCATGCATGTTGCTGCATTTCTTTTAATGAAAATCCTGATATTATTATGATCACTTATCAAACCAGGACTTATTAGAATTTTATTGCTGTTGAGAGGATTTGCTATACTGTATGTCATGGTATGGAATCCAGTGTAATGGCTAAAGTCCTGCTGGGTGAAGAACCAGAACTGACATTTTCTATTTATTTAATGGACCCCATAAACATAAGTGAGAAATTCCTTTTATCCATAAATCAGTGACTCTGACATTACATGTCAGGAAATGTTCAACTTGTTGCAGAATGTAATAGGGTAAGATGCTGAGCTTGTCAATCAAAAGTTCGGCAGTTCAGCGGTTTGAATCCCTAGTGCCGCATAATGGGGTGAGCTGCCGTTACTTGTCCCAGCTTCTGCCAACCTAGCAGTTTGAAAGCATGTAAAAAATGCAAGTAGAAAAATAGGGACCACCTTTGGTGGGAAGGTAACAGTGTTCTGTGCACCTTTGCCATTTAGTCATGCCGGCCACATGACCACAGAGACGTCTTCGAACAGTGCTGGCTCTTCGACTTTGAAACGAAGATGAGCACCACCCCCTAGAGTCAGGAACGACTAGCACATATGTGTGAGGGGAACCTTTACCTTTAGAATTATATCACGAAATGACCAAGGAATCCCATCCAACAAATAGAATAGGATTGTCACTGAATGTACAGGCTGGTGAGGTAGTTTAACAAAAAAAGTTTTGTTATGAGTTGGAATGATTTTGATTCATTCCAGGGTATAATGTATAATGTATTCTATTTAAAGTGGGTCCAGTCTTAGATCATTACACTAGTGGTGGGTTTCTACTGGTTCGCCCAGGTTCAGGCAAACCAGTAGTGGCGGTGGCGGGAGGCTCTGCCCACCTGCCCGGATGTCATCATGGACGTGTGCTCATAGTTCTGAACCGGTAGCGAAGGTAAGTGGAACCCACTACTGCATTACACCCTATGAGTCTACATGAAATTTTGTCTCCTTGCAAGCACTCCCTTTGAGGATATGTCCTATCATTCTCTAGTATAGGTGCCTCTTTTGGCTGAGATTCTTCTCAGTGAATACAGGCAACCCTTATATTTCTGGAAGCTCAACTTAGGACCATAATGCTTCTTGTATGCATTGTGATGAAACCTATGTAATGTTTAATGGACTGAGCCTAACACAGCTCTTGTCAGTTTTGTGCACCATCTTCTCATTTCTTCAGCGCAGGCAGGCAGCAAAAAATATGACAGGTTAATTAAGCCCCCTGCAGTGGCTCCTACAATATATTTCGTTGGATGGGTCATAAGTTCTGCATTACAGAACGCCATAATTTATTATTATTATTTTCTGCCAACAGGGTTCTTCTTTCCACCTAGGCTAATCCATTTATCAGCTCAAATGTTTCTTCTTTGGGCTTTCTTGTTCAAGGGGCACCGCCTCCTTGAGACAGGTAAAGCCCACAATTGTTTTCATTCCACTCTGCCATGCTGATGAATATCAAACTCTTAGAGAAAGCAAACCTATTTCTGCACCTGATGTGCTGAGGTAAAATTGATAGCAACTATCCTATTGAAAGCGACTGTACAGCTGGCTGCATAACCATATGATACTAGCAAGGTAGGGGTAATGCGTTCTGCGGTGATTACCATTGAGGAGCTAGCCTAATGTATTCCATTTATTTCTAAAATATAGAAAGAGAGAGCAGATTGTGTGGTTGCTGTTATTTGAAGCCCAGCAGAACAGAGGCTTAATAAAAGTGTCCGGGACACCTAGTAAATTAGTTTCATTCACCCACACTGCCTTCTTTCACAAAAAACATCCTGGGAAGCAAAGCAGTGTCCCTAGGTCAGTCAGTAAGGAGATGAATAAAACAGGAACCAACGTACAAGTGCACCTTGTAACATATATCATGTATTTGACAGAAAAAGTAGGGCCTGCGCTAAGAGATCATCTGGGTGATTGATGCACTCAAGAAGAGTTGTTCTTCAGCTCCTGTTGCTTCGTGATCAACAGGTGTGTCCTCTGGGTATGATGAGAAATATAGGACAATTTATGCCAAAGGTAATAGATTGGAGAAAGATAAAATATGGACTGCTTTCAACAGCCATGAAAGCAGACTTGTACTCATATAGCAGGTCTTCGTCCTCCTCTCCTCCCTCTGGATCTCTACATTCCAAAATCTACCATGGGGCCTGTATGAGGATATGCAGAGGTACTGGGGGAATCCATTTTCATGACTGATATCAATTCTATCAGCAGACAGATTCCATGGGATATTACTTCTCTGTTTATGGATTCTAGTATATAAAAGAATTTGAAGCTTGGACTGAGGACTGAGGATGTCCTCCTTTCTCTTGTAGTTTTTTTTAGACTGGACTGATAAACTATAATGTGGCTCGTTTGGTTTTGTTTGACTTTGTACTCAGACACCATATGATTTGGTGTTCAGTATTGTGTAAACCCAGACAACCGTGTTTTCAATAAACTGTTATTATTCAAGCCCTAGTTTAGTATGATGCAACCCAAAATGTACTCTTTGAGATAAGTTAGCTACATTTATTTTAAACATATTTATTTAAGAATTTGTTCCATTGATTTCAATGAAGACTAATACTGACTAATCTGGCTTCAGTGGATCCAACCCTTAAAGCTTTTTTATGTAATGTTTCAGAAGATTAAATGAAATTATGTTAAATCCTGAAGTATGTACTTTAGGCTTGTCGTCATTCTTCTTACTACAAGTTTTGATCTTGATCTTGCACATTAAGAATCCTCCCATCAATTGTTCAAATTCAGCCTCGTTTAGCAACTAAAACTGTTCTTGGTTTGTAAAGACTTCAGATGGGAGGTTTAGTTGTTTCATTTTTTTTTCTTTGCAAGAAAAAATTTCCCTCCACATTAAAAATGAGATTTTTTGGGGGGAGACAAATTATACATTACGTTAATCACATGACAAGTAGATGACTTTATGTTTTATTTTTAGGTTGGTTTAGATTGAGCCCTCAAAATAAAAGTCTATGGTCAGCTGCAAAATTTACACAATGAGCAGTTTGATTTTTGCAGAAGGATTCTCCAGATGGCATGAACATTTTCCACTTGTGGAAGCATTCAAATATCTATTCCCCCATGCAGTTTAAAATGGAAAGTCTAGAAATGATTTTATTAGCTCATCTGTTTGCATAAATCAGCTCAACATATGTAGGACAAACAATTGTGAAGGATATAAACTAGATACAGGTTTAGGTTCTGAGTGGCTGGTAGCATGTTTTGGAAATGATCTGTATAGGGATTGTTCTAATTTTTTAGTAAACGACACTCATCATATTTATAGCTAATTTAAATTTACTCTCATAAATCTTTCTGAAAATATTCCAGAACAGTTTTTCATGAAAAGTTGCCAAAGTTGGGTATTAGGCTGTAGTATGTGTAATCAACATGCTATGTGATACTTAACAGTATTTGAAATTTGACAATGAACAGTCTGAAGACTTTGATATCTGACATCTGTTATTTAGCAACTGATACTGTTAAATATTTGGCAGCCTATGCATTGGTATCTGTTCCCTTACAGTAACTAATATTTCCAAATGATTTGCTGGCTCTATTTTTATTATTGGGAGTAGAGATCTCTTAAATAATGCATTTTTAAAATCATTTTTTCCTTAAATATCTTGTAGACTTTGCAATAGTGGGCCTTCCTTTTTCAGAGGCACTTGTCTGAATATGTCAAGCAGCTCTGATGGAATCCTGACATCCCAGCTGTTGTCAGTATTCCCAGGATTTAAGATAAAGGATGGAAGTGTGGTGGAAGGGCTGGGCATTGGTTGCTAGCCTTGGTCAAAATGTTTAATAAATAGAACTGCACAACTGTGGGAGGCAAGGACCATACTCGGCTTTGAGTAGTGGGCAGAAACCACAAGCCAAAAACTGAGTCAGGTCAGGACAAGAATGTAATTTGAATTTAATTCATTACTTAAACATACTGGATGTGATTACTTCCAGTGTATTAATGTTCCACCCTCGTCACCTTGTCATATTTGCAAGTTAACAAGGACCAGACTGGTTGAGAAAATTATAGTAATGAAGAATACAATAATGATGAATTATTCAGAATATGAAATACAACAGTTTTGGTAATGTAAAAAGTAGACATGGAGGAAAAGGGGGGAAAAATGAGAGTAAAGGTAGAGTGGCTGCATGAAGAGAACATGTGCTTCTGGTTCAAAAACGCATTATAAGATATGTTAAGTTGCCAATAGAATGAATGTTAAGTGGACGCATTATGAAAGCTATTAATGTAAACTACCTTTAGTTCTGATTCCTTTTCTCTTTTGTATCTCATATCTTTAATTTTTTTTGGTTTGTTCTTTCTCTACTTTAAATAATACTGCTTATCCTAAAAGGAGCATATATCCTGCATGGAAATAGGTCTTGGATTCCTTGTTCTGCTGCGATGGCTTAGATAGAACAATGTGGTCAGAAAAGTTGGAAAAAGCCATCTACATTTAACTTCTTAGTTTAAGTAGGTATTTTATGTGGGTAATCCAGGAAGCCATCATCACCGCTTTCCAATTCTTTCCACAAGTGACATAGGAAAGATAGAAACAGACAGCCATTAATAGAAAAAACAGATGAATGGATGACTGACTGTTAACGAGTGAAATAATATTGCCTTGGTAAAATATAAACTGTTAACAAATAACCTTTCCATGGATTATTCCATGTAAACATGCTGTGTCCATCCGAAGAGCCAAGTGTTCCTTGGCTCTCCAGTAACCTTGAATACAAGATGAAAATTGAGACAGTGTCCCATAAATGTCCAAGCTGTGTGCAATGCTGGTTGATGCCTCCTATTTAGAACCACAGTGGTGCAGTGGTTAGAGTGCAGTACTGCAGGCTATGTCTGCTGATTGCTGGCTGCCTGCAATTTGGCAGATTGAATCTCACCAAGCTCAAGATTGACTCAGCTTTCCATCCTTCCGAGGTGGGTAAAATGAGGACCCAGTTTGTGGGGGAAAATATGCTGACTCTGTAAACTGCTTACAGAGGTTGTAAAAGCACTGTGAAGTGGTATATAAGTCTAAATGCTATTGCTATTTCAAGAATGAGGAAAGTCAATGTAATGAGGTCATACTTTAAGTTGACCAAGTTTGTATTGATCAGACAGTGCACCAATGGGTTCTTTGAGCAGCAATACCACACTACTAGTGTCATCACTAAAAATGACCAAGAATGAAGGTAAATATACATGTTCTAGAATAATGCTACAGGATTTGGGTCAGTCACCTGGACCAGAGGTTTTGTCTTCTGAGCTTTTGGATTCATGCTGGAGCCCATCCTCTATTGTGACCTAGGCTTCCTGAGTTATTAAAACACACGAGTAGTCCCAAAAACCTCTTTTATTGCAATAGCTGTGAATTACGTTCATTCACAGCTGAGTCCCAATTAGTTGCAAGAAGTCCTTTGGGAGAAGTCCTTTGGGATAATCACCAACCTTTATCTCACTTTACACTGTCAAAGACCTACTTGGCAAAGCCACACGGATTCCAGACTGACTGGGAACAGAATTAACAATGTTGCTTTCCTGCAAAGTGCCCACGTGCCTTTGCTCCTCTTTTAAGCCTTATGGGAGGGGTCAATCATCTCCAGGCCTTACTCCTGAGTTGTCCCTTTTGTTTTAACTGTTCATGCCTTCCGGCAGCTCTGCGCATGTGTGCACTGGGAACAGGTTCCTCCTGTTCCTCTGCCTCTCTGTCCGACTCTGGAGGCTCCGGAGTCCACGCATCACTCCCAATGGCCCTGGCCCCATCTCTGCCTCTGAGGCAGAGCCCTTGTCCAAGCCTTCCCCAGGCTCCAGGACTGGCCCATATCCCTTCCCAGTCTCTTCACTGTCCGACTCCGCTGCCAGCTCCGCAGGCTGCTGACAGACCACAACATCCTCAAGAACTTCTCTCTAGCAGAATGTGATGAATTAATAATTGACTGATAGATTGCTTCCTGGGCTTGATGGAACCCTAACTTGAGAACACACACATCCCCCAAGTGAAAAACCCACAGCTAGGTAGCTTATAGAAAGGTCTTTGTTATTAAGGATCTAATCTGAAATGGGCCCATCTTTTAACTTATACCCCTTGCCTTCAGTCATCCTGGGACTGGGAAGAAATGAGATCCAAAACAGGCTGGCCTTGCCCCCACATTCACATACAGCAGGGGGGCTATCAGGATACACAGAGTCTACAATACAGGCATGCTGCTGCTAGGTTAGCATACAGTATGCACATGTAAATGTCCAGGGGAGCCAGACAGAATGCTAATGGAAAGCACAGCATGCAAAATTTTATATTTTTTCATATATCTTAACCAGAGTCAAAGACCGAATCCCTTATAAGAAAGGTAACCATCATTTTTTTCTTTAAAAAAAAAAGCTAGATCCTAAATCTTCAGATATTTTCAGCTTTGTTGTTAGAAATAAGAGATTGTTGGAACAACAATATCTCTGAAGATGATTTCATGGTTTGGAGGACTTTGCCTCATTGGACAACTATAGTCCACATTAACTCAGAAGAAAGCTTTGCTAAGTGCACGTAGTTAATCACATTTTATCGCCTTCCATTTCAACCCACTGCAGCTCTTACAAAATAGATTGTTCTGTTTGGAAAAAGCCCAGTGATTTTTGTTTACGCAGCCTACTGACAGTAAATATTACAGGCGATTAATTTCTGCTGTTGTCACAGTTTGTGTTTTGGATGGGTTTGTATACTTCATCAACGGGCACCCCAAAAATTATATTGAAGAGAATAATTACAGTTCTGAACAAGGAAAGATCTGAAAGTGTCTTTGCTGACTGTGCAAGTCTTGAGGAGGACACATTCAGCAGCTGAGAATACCCAGAGTATAGTTCTTCAGCTTTACTGATGGGGTGATTAAGAGATGATGATGATGATGATAACAACAACAACAACAACAACAACAACAACAGAGTTGGAAGGGACCTTGGAGGTCTTCTAGTCAAACCCTCTGCCCAGGCAGGAAACCCTACATTTCAGACAAATGGTTATC
The DNA here is from genome assembly GCF_028640845.1 of Ahaetulla prasina. NCBI lineage: Eukaryota > Metazoa > Chordata > Lepidosauria > Squamata > Colubridae > Ahaetulla > Ahaetulla prasina. The sequence continues at coordinate 106,594,073 of NC_080540.1, forward strand.
CAACATTTTCTTAAAAATTTCCAGTGTTAGAGCATTTACAACTTCTGCAGGCAAGTTGTTCCACTGATTAATTGTTCTAACTGTCAGGAAATTTCTCCTTAGTTCTAGATTGCTTCTCTCCTTGATTAGTTTCCACCCATTGCTTCTTGTTCTACCCTCAGGTGCTTTGGAGAATAGTTTGACTCCCTCTTCTTTGTGGCAACCCCTGAGATATCGGAACACTGCTATCATGTCTCCCCTAGTCCTTCTTTTCATTAAACTAGGCATACCCAGTTCCTGCAACCGTTCTTCATATGTTTTAGCCTCCAGTCCCCTAATCATCTTTGTTGCCAGTTAGTGGAGAAGCTCCTAAGACTGACTGACTGTCCTGGAAAAAGGAGCCATGTCTTTGTATAAACCCTGGAATGTTGCCTGTCAATGTGATGAAATATATGATGACGTTTGCTTGTGCTGGGCTATAGATAAATCATCCTGGAAGATGCTACCAGTCCAAAATGTCTATTATGTTTTATAGGCATTTTAAAAATAGCCTAGCAGCAACAGGAGCAGGAGGGAAGGGGTGGTTCCTAATAAGGTAAGAAAAGAAAACTGAGCCAATGCTGTAATGGAAACATTTACGTTCCAGCCAAGCATGTGCTTGATTATAGTGGTGCTCTCTTTATTGTACTGCCTGGAGCTGAACAGGATCTATTAAAAACCTGGGTTTGAGATGCACCAACCCAACAGGCTAGGCGTCCTTCGCATGACAACATTTGGAATTGTCTTTTCATATTGTCCCAAAGGTGCTTTTTTCAGGAGGCAACTGGACTTTCTTGTTTTTCTCTGAAAAAGAAAATTCTGCTTCTCATCCAAGAAGCTTCTTCAGCTCTGACTCGATGGTGGGGAATGGAAGGGTTTATATTCCTTGCAGACAGATGACCATACAGGAGTATAAATCCTTCTATCCCTCACTATCCAGTCAGAGCTGAAGAAGCTTCTTGGATGAGAAGTGAAACATCTTCAAAGAAAAACAAGGTATTCCAGTTGTCTCTTGAAAAAGCACTTTTGGGACGACCTGGATGATTGAGAATCTCCATAGATGTCTCACTATATTGCTATGCTCTTATGTGCACATGAAAATAGCCCTTTTATACCATGAAGAGATTCACACCATTGTTTTAAGATGCAGACTACTATCCTCTCCCAGAGAGCAGGAAAGACTACTACCTTCCCAGAGGGTAGGAGTTGGTTGGTGCATCCCAGGAATTTGTGGTGCCTCTGACCAATACAGAGCATATAGGAAAAGTGGAATTTGAGTGGAGCATATAGGAAAAGTGGAATATCTATACCAGGGTGGGTTCTACTTATCTTTACTACCGGTTTGTAGTGAAATCGCGTGTGTGCGCTTGCTTCGCTCATGTGCGCACACTTGCTTTTGCGCATGTGCAGAAGCTTCCTGATGACATCGGGGTCGGTGGGCGGAGCCTCCCCCCCTGGTTTTACTACCGGTTCATAAGAACTGGGCTGAATCAGGGGCAACCCATCACTGATCCATACATGGAATTCTCTGGTCTCTTGAGTTCTTAATGGACTCTTCAACTGGCCTAAACATGGGCCAATAAATATGTTCTGAAGCTTTTTGAAAAGGGGATGGGCAGAGAAACTGTCTAGTAACCCAAAGGAAGTGGCTTATCTCCTTTCCAAATTGACTGAATAGGATTTTCAACATCTTACACCTGTGTCAGGTTCTGGCATGTTCTGATGAATTGTCTTGCATACTGGTCTTCAATATCTCCTGAATTTTCAGTTATATCTATTCTGAAATAAGCAATACAAAACACCTGCTAAACCGACTTGCTAGCAAGGGATTCATTTAATGTTTCGTTCATCATTTTGAATAAGATTTTTGAAACAAAATGCACTCTTTTCCTGATTGCAGTCTTGTGGAGAAAAGTAATCAATTAATTCCTTGGGATAAAAAGAAGAACTCTGCCACTTGCTTGATGTTGGCATATATTCCTTTTAAGAGAAACGCATAGCATATTTCTGGGTACAATTAATTGCTTTGGACCTAGTTATGCCATCTTTTGATAATTTCCCATGGGATTGGAATACTCAGTTTCGTAGTTGTTATTGGTAGATCTCAAAGTGCCTCTTTGAAAATGTGCCAATGAGTTGGCTGTTCTTTTTCATGAAAAGAATGGGAGCTGGATATCTCAGTTGGCTAGAAAAGTGATATCCTTTGAATGCTTTCCAGATTAAAGCTTTTCCTCCTGACAGTAAACACGAAACTTCATTAAAATCAATGATTCCATCTAAGTCTAATTACATTCAAGAATTTCTGCAGATGCTTGGATAGATTGGGTTAAATATGTTCTATGAATGGACTTACAAATCATGAATTAAAGAATTGCAGAAGTGAATGTTGGAAATGTAAACAACCTGAGCTCTGGGATTGTATGGAAACTATTAATAATGCATTGCAGAATGCAGATTGTAGTGAACAAATCTATTTCAGACTACAGGATGCCAAGCTCATGTCTGGAAAGTGAATTGAAGAATTGAAAAATTGGGGAAAATGCTGTGAATCATTATATTATACACTACATTATACAATAGAACCTCTGGTCATGACCAGAATTTGTTGCATAACTTTGGTCGCAACCGGATTTGGTTGTGACTCGAACCTAATTTTGGAAATTTAGCACTTACAGAAAAAATGGCGCAGAGGAGGAAATTGGTCTCAGAAAAGAAAATGTGAATTTTTTGGTTGGAACCTGATTTGTTGTGGTCAGAAGCATTCATGACCAGAGGTTCTACTCTATTACATATTAGTGGTCAGCAGTTATGACATGTATGTGTGTGTCACCATTTGGTCCTATTTGGTATAAAATATATATGTACATACCATATTTTTTGGAGTATAAGATGCACCTTCCCCCCCAAAAGAGAGTGAAAATCTGGGTGCATCTTATATTCCGAATGTAGCCAAACATAGCTTCTCAAATGGAGGTTTCAGAGGCTGAAAGAAGCTTCAGCAAAGAAGCCCCCAAACAGAGCTTCAGAAAACTGGCTGACCATCCGCACTCAACGTGTAGTCCTCAACAGAACTACATCCACATGGAGGGAAGTATGCAGTGGAGTACCCCAAGGCTCTGTTTTAGGCCCAGTACTCTTCAACATCTTCATCAATGACTTGGACAAGAGGATAGATGGGGAACTCATCAAATTTGCAGATGAGACCAAGCTGGCAGGAATAGCCAACACTCCAGAAGATAGGCTCAAATTACAGAAAGATCTTGACAGACTTGAACATTGGGCACTATTTAAAAAAATAAAATTCAACAGTGAAAAAAGTAAGGTTCTACATTTAGGCCAAAAAAACAAAATGCATAGGTACCGGATATGTGGTACCTTGCTCAATAGTAGTAACTGTGAGAGGGCTCTTGGAGTCCTAGTGGATAACTATTTAGATATGAGCCAGCAGTGTGCAGCAGCTGTCAAAAAAGCCAACACAGTTCTGGGCTGCATAAACAGAGGGATAGAATCAAGATCACGTGAAGTGTTAATACCACTTTATAATGCCTTGGTAAGGCCACACTTGGAATATTGCATTCAGTTTTGGTCGCCACGATGTAAAAAAGATGTTGAGACTCTAGAAAGAGTGCAGAGAAGAGCAACAAAGATAATTAGGGGACGGGAGGCTAAAACATATGAAGAACGGTTGCAGGAACTGGGTATGCCTAGTTCAATAAAAAGAAGGACTTGGGGAGACATGATAGCAGCATTCCAATATCTCAGGGGTTGCCACAAAGAAGAGGGAGTCGGGCTGTTCTCCAAAGCACCTGAGGGTAGAACAAGAAGCAATGAGTGGAAACTAATCAAGGGGAGAAGCAACTTAGAACTAAGGAGAAATTTCCTGACAGTTAGAACAATTAATCAGTGGAACAACTTGCCTGCAGAAGTTGTGAATGCTCCAACACTGGAAATTTTTAAGAAAATGTTGAATAACCATTTATCTGAAATGGTGTAGGGTTTCCTGCCTGGGCAGAGGGTTGGACTAGAAGACCTCCAAGGTCCCTTCCAACTCTGTTATTATTATTAAAAGAAGCTCCCAAACAGAGCTTCAGAGGCTTTTTTTCTGAAGTTCTGTTTTGGAGGCTTTCAGAGGCAGAAAAAAAGTTTTTTCTGAAACAGTTTCAGAGGCAGGAAAAGAAAGGGATAAAAAAGCAAGGCACAGAGCTCACAACCAAGGAACTTGTTGCTAAAATTCACCGCTGGGAACAGCTGATTGGGGGTATTCCGGGAGGCCAATCCACCTGCCAATCAGCTTTTTTCTTATTTTCTTCCCCATAAACTAAGGTGCATCTTACACTCCGGTGCATTTTATACTCTGAAAAATACGGTAACTTTCAATTTACAGATTAAACAGTCAGGAAGAGAAGATTTGCTGTTGAAAAAACAGCCTTATTTCTTTATTTCTTTAGTTTATGCTCCATCTTTATATTTTTTATAAACAAGACAGCAAATATATCTAATACTTCTTCCTCCTCCTATTTTCCAACAACTTTGGGTAAGGTGGGCTGGGCTGAGAAAGACTGACTGGCCCAAAGTGATCCCACTGACTTTCATGGCTGAGGCGAGACTAGAATTTGTGGTCTATCGCTTTCTAGCTAGATGCCCTAACTGCTAGACCAAACTGGCTTTCTTACTGAAATAGAAAAGCTTTGTTACCCATTTTACAATAATAACAACAGCAACAACAACACAATAATAATATAATATACAGTATATAGAGAAGCAAAAATAATTTCTTTTTACCTAAGAATTGATGGATGAAGAGGAAGGATTCTTTGTTTGGGTTAATATTATTTTAAAAATAATTTTAAGTTCTACATGAGGTATCATATCATCTAGCCCAGGGGTTTCAAACTCACGGCGTCACATTGTCATTACATGATGTATCTCGACTCCCCGCCTCCGCTTCGGTAAACCAAGGGTGGGCGTGGCCAGTGTGTAATGCATCCGGCCTGCGGGATGCAAATTTCAACACTCCTGATCTAGCCCTAAGAAGACAATTTCTTAGAAGATCTTTTCAGAAAATGAGACAAACTGATGTCCTTCAAGGTAGAATCAGTTTGGTATCTAAGGCACTGAGGTATCAGGAATCTTAACATCTGGGGTTTCACTGTTAGGGAACTAGGAAACATGGTAAGGCTTATCTACAATAAATGTTTATTTGAAATAAAAGGATCACTCAGGGATGATCCTTTGCTTAGCTTTATTTTGACCATCACCGAAGCTAGATGGAGATCTTCTGCAAAAGATTAATGCCTAGTATTAATTGTGTTGAAATGTGGTTGCATTATAATTGCCCAGCTCCTGAGTCATGAATCCCAAATCCTCGGGCCAGGCTTTTTTGCTCATGGTCTGGCATTTTTTTCCACAGGGCAGCCTAAGCTGCTTTTTCATGCTGTTCTTTAAAAACTTGGGTCCAGATTTCAAGGGTTCAACGACTCATCTGCACTACCGATTTTGAAGGTGCTGAATGGTCATTTCTGTCTCCTTGCTCTTCCCGTCCATGCAGAAAGGAAGTTTCATTGTCTAGGTGATTCACTCCTCATGCCTACCTTTAGGTTTTGAGGATAGTTCTTTCCTACCCATTTTCCCATTCTATTTCTTTGTTTTTCTGGAGATTTCCACGCAAGCAGGTCTTCCTTTTCCTTTCCCAGGGTCTTTCCTGCAAACCCTTTCTTCTAACCACCCCTGCCTGTCCCATCGTTGCTTTGATGCTGTACTAATTAAAGCAAACAGAACAGCTCGTTCTACTGTAGATCCACAGAAACACGTAGCAATGAAGAACCGGTGATTCAGCTTCATAGAAACAAAGTAGTATTCATTGAAACTTTTGTGCCTGTATTGGATGACCTTTTCAGAAGAAAGGGTTTTCTTGTTACCGGACTGTTATCAATTGAATGCAGAAGAAATCCAGGTACATATCCAGTAGTGTGCTGGAGGTGGCTTCCACTGGTTCACAAGAGCCAATTGTTAAAATTTCTGGAATTCTGAAAACCAGTTGACAGCAGGGGTGAGTCTTGATACCTAGTGCACCAATCAGCTATTCTGTGATTAGCAGTCAGGCAGTGGCAATGGGGCCAGCAGAGCCAGTTCTTTAACCCTGAGAAGCACATCACTATACACATTCCACTTAGGCCATGAAGTCACACAAGCAGATTACATTTAAAAAAAAGAAAAACCCTCCACCTTTGCTGCTACGGCATGTACAGACTACTATCTACTTCTCTTTGGAAAATTTGATGAATACTGCGGTGGTGAAATCCAATTTTTTTTTTTACTACCAGTTCTGTGGCTTGGTGGGCTTGGTGTGGCATGGGAAGGTTACTGCAAAATCCTCATTTCCTCCCCATTCCTGGGGGGAGGATACTGCAAAATCTTCATTCCCACCCCTTTCTGGGGCCAGCCAGAGGTGGCATTTACCGGTTCTCCGAACTACTCAAAAATTGTGCTACCGATTCTCCAGAACCTGTCAGAACCTGCTGGATTTCACCCCTGGAATACTGTGCACCTGACAGAAACCTCCTCCATGGAAGGGCTGGCTTTCATCCATGGGCAGAGGGCCTGGAGAACTCTTCTTAAAAAAGTAGTGCATGTGAAGGGAGGTGACTGTAAGTTGAAGGCAGTAGAAACAAGAATCTCATGGAAGTGGGGTCAATTTATTCTCCAAAGCATCTGAAGGCAGAACAAGAAACAATGGATGGAAACTAATCAACCATCCTAGAATGAAGGAAAAATTTCCTGACAGCGAGGACAATTATTCAGTGGAATTACTTGCCTTCAGAAGTTGTGGGTGCTCCAACATTGGAGGTCCTTAAGAAGAGATTGGACAACCATGTGTCTGAAATGGTGTAGGATCTCCTGCTTCAGGATGTGGTTGTACTACAAGCCCTCCAGGTCCCTTCCAGCTCTGTCATTCTGGATAGATGAATTGTGGGCATCTGAAAGTAGGATTATCCCAATGTTACCCATAGAAAATGGTTTTAATCGTAGAAATGATAGTGCAGGGAAACTCTGCTGATCTAGCTCCACGAACAAAGAAACTCAGTAAGTGTCCATGGGGTTGTTGAAAGGCCCCAGTTATTAAGTCAAAGGGGAAAGATCAAGGAAGCTTGGTCAGACAGGTTTTGTTCCACAATCATAGTGATCTGTATTAATATAGCCAAAGGGCTTACTGTAGGAAGATACATGCCCCCAAAGTAGAATGTCCTACTAAAATTGCCAAATGCCATAAACATAGCAAGTGGCCCAATAGCATTGTAAATCTGTTTAGTGGCCATGCAGGAATCACTTGCAGCAGGCTGTGATTTTAGACAAAAGACTACACCTTTGGAATGAAGAAGAACTACTGATGGATACATCAAAGCCAGATGGATCATAGAAGAGACCTGAAGCTGATATTGTCAGCATAGAAGTCATTAGATCACCCTGCCTGTGACCTATTGGGTCATCTTTTGAGACGGAGGTAATGCAGTCTGGAGTCACCAGAAGAACCATTACATTTTAGGTTGCCCATAATTTTTTTTGTTTTTTATCCTAATGCTGGATGCTTCGTAAGAAGAGCCATGGTGGCACAGTGGTTAGATTGCAGTATTGCAGGCTAATTCTGTCGACTGCCAGCAGTTCAATCCTGACCAGCCCAAGGTTGATTTAACCTTCTATCTTTCTGATGTCGGTAAAATGAGGACCCAGATTTTTGGGGCAATATGCTGACTCTGTAAACTGTTTAGGGAGGGCTGTAAAGCACTATGAAGTGGTATATAAGTCTTAACTGCTCTTTCTCTATGCATCATAAACAGAAAGATGTTTATAGTGGCAAACAAACATCAATAATAAGTCAATATTTACTCACCTAAACTGCCTGGAGTCGCCTTAAGTGAGATGGGTGGCATATAAGTTAAATAAATATAACTTATATTTATAAGTTAAATATAAGATAAATAAAGAGAGAAACAGAATGACCATGGGCACATTGGGCAGCATAAAAGCAGTGGGAGTAATATTGGCTTTGCTTGTGGGAAGCTGGCAGGGAGTATTGGAAATCACAAAAATGTAACTGCCAGAATGCTGCAATGGGTACAACTTTGCAAATAAAACCGCTCTAAACATTGTGGAAATTTCAGTTCCACAGGAATAACAGGTCCCGGATGTTTTACACATTATTTAAGTTAGTGGAATTTAGGTACTTTGATTCAGAAAGTGGTGCAGTGTATTAATGCACCATTAGGGGCTAACTTGAGGGTATACACAGACAAACAGATAAACACAATGAGAGTTTTAGTGCTATGTAGATAAGAACATAATATACATTTTTCTAAGCATCTAGATACTGCAAACATGGCTGATCTGAGAAGATTTACTGCTGATGGTTGCTTTAAAACAATTAGGGCCAGATGGGGATGTCCTGAGGAACTCATAACAGATAATGGGCCACAATTCACAGGGGGAAGAGTTTGTACCGTTTGCACACAATAATTTAGTTATTGTATATCCTGCACCTCACTCTCCACAACCATTACAGAAGCAGGATGAAATTAGCTGCTGTAGGAAAAGAGATCAGTTTAAGAGGAGTTGTCTAGGCCAGCATGTTGTTCCTCTGGAGCCAAATCAAATGCCAGCGGGAAGCTAAAAGCAAGACATGGTTATAAGAGAACCATTACAGCAGCTGTTTCTGATGCTCGAGATAATTTATAGCCACTATGAACAGTAACCACTGAACATATTAACCTCCATGAAATACTTTAAGAATTTCCCCAAGCTGGCCATGGCTCATCTGAAAAATCCATTTGTTCAATTTGTATACCACTGAAATTTGTTTGACTGGTAGTGATGGACAATGTTAGTGGTGATGTACAGATAAAACATTCTTCGTAACCATTCAATAAAGCATATATAAAACACTCATAGAAAAACATCCTAACAATTTAATTCAATCCAATCAGAATAAACAGTGAGACTAAAACCTCCCTGAGACATGCATAAACCCAGCCCAGATGCCACTAGTCTTACAAATGCTTTGTGAAAGAGCTCAGTGTAAAGTATATTCCTCAAGAAAGTCAGAGACAAACTTGGACTCAGATGTGGTGCTATTGTAAAGTTGAACCTCTGTACTTCAGCCTTTGTGAAAGCGGGATACAACCAAGCAGCTTCTCCGAAGTTGGCAAGGTCAACTCTAATAGAAAACAATTCTACAGATATGCAGGTACAAACCATTTTGAGCTTTCTAGGTCGAAATCAGCACTTCAAATTGAAAAGTCAGGCTGGTTAGTACTTAGATGCAAGAAGCTAGGTGGGGAAATTGAACAAAAATATCCCAGACAATGGCAAACTAAAATTAAAAGGTCTTGCCAGAAGTCAAGCTCAATTTGAATCAGTCTTCATTGCTTCTATCCCAATATCCTAGCTAATAACATTATTTAGAACACATTTCCAAGAAGACAGTTCTACTGTGTTTCATAGGGTTCACTTCAGGGGTGAAATCCAGCAGGTACTGACAGGTTCTGGAGAACCGGTCGCGGAAATCTTAAGTAGTTTGGAGAACCGGCAAATACCACCTCTGGCTGGCCCCAGAGTGTGGAGGGAATGGAGATTTTGCAATATCCTTCCCTCAGGAGTATGGAGGGAATGGAGATTTTGCAATATCCTTCCCTCAGGAGTGGGGAAGGAATGGGGATTTTGCAGTATCCTTCCCATGCTATGCCCACCAAGCCATGCCCACAGAAGCAGTAGTAAAAAAAAAAATTGAATTCCACCACTGGTTCACTTCCTTGTAAGCATACAAGATAATGCATAGGAAGTATGTTGCAGCTTACAATATTTGTTAAGCTATATCTTTGCCCAAATCTCACTATAATAATGCACTTGTTTACTAAAGGATTTGTTCACCTGTAAAGGATTAAAGGTTTGAAATGAATATACTGGAATGCTGTTTTATCCTTCTAAGAAGTCAGAGGAAACACACGTCTCTACATTTTATTGCAAAAGGAGCATTTGTCTGGAAAATGTCAGTTTGTGTTCAACTTTCTACTGACCGCATGCTAATTGCTGCTAATGAGCAGGAGGTGGAAGACTTGATTTTAGAAGCCATTGGATATGGAATGTCACTTCATTTGGAGAAGAATAGCCTTTGATAGCTTGTTTTCAATGGTGGTTTGGCAAGGGTCAGCCCTGACCTCAAAAGAGATTATTTTAACCGCATGGATGGATTTGCAATTGGAAAATGGCCCTGTTCTTAAACTGGCATTCCCTAAGCTGTGCTTAGTGCCAGTTGTACTGCAGAGAGTGTTAAGAGGATCTCCTGTGCTTACTACACACAGATGGATTTATTTATGTCTATATTGTGAAGGCAGCGGGTAGGGAAAGAAGAAATATATTTGGCAAATAGATGGGGTGGGGAGCTCACCTGCCACCTTCCTCCAAAAACTTGGCCAATCTGGAAGGAAGCATACATCAGTTCTTGAGTGACAGCAAAATCTGACCCAGTTGTCTTCAGACATGGAGGGGCTGCTGGTGACAGAGCTTCAATCATTAACTGTGATTAAAGACACAGGGCGTAGCAAGGGCTCACCCGCAGTGCCTTGTACACTGACAGATTTCTGTCTTTCAAAAACTGGCATTTGGGCACGTCTGATTGAAGCAACAGATGAGCCAAAGAATGTATAGAGAGAAGAAAGAAAGCCAATTATGCCTCTGCTTAAAACCGGCAGGAGCCTCCATTCCCAGCAGGCTCTGCCATATGATCGGCTGGTTGATGTCACAACAATAGCATAGATCTTTTTTAAATTTGGAAAGAAGGTTCTTTTTCCTTTTGAAATTTGCTTTGAAAGGAGCTTGGCAGGCTTATTGAGACTTATTGCTTTGTTATGAAGTCGGTTGTGCTGAGCGCTTTGCGCACTTAGGGGGTGAACAAATGTGCATGCTGTGTCACGTGACTGCTAGGTTTGCTTTACACATGAGTAAAACATGGAAGTTACATCACAAGGAACTGAATTCATATCAGGCACCTATGATGTTCTTTCTGTATACATAAACTGAGAAGTCACAATCAATTCTGCTTCAAACTATCAATCATGCAGATGACACTGCCATGTTTATTCAGATGCTTGTTAAGCAAATTGCAAAAAAAATAAAAAATAAATATTGTCCTGAAGTTATTTTAATGCCTTCTAAGACAGCAACATCAACTCCTTTTGCCTGTCAAGAAAAAGCTGCACTCTAAAATAAGCCAGCTTTCTATTTCAATGCAAGAGATTAGAAAAATAAAATTTATGAGGGCTTTTCCCTAATGCTGTAGTGGCCTATGCTTTGTGAATTTGGTTGTGAAATGTAGAACATTACCTATTTTGTGAGGTGGGGGGGAAGTACACCCTCTTTACCATTAGCAAAGCAGAATAACAGAATTGGAAGGGACCTTTGAGGTCTTCTAGTCCAACCCCCTGCTCAGTCAGAAAACCCTATAAATCTGACCCTCTCACACGGGCAATTCTATTAATGTGAAATAATCAATATTTCCTAGTTTTCCCTGTTTGTGTTGTTCTCAGTTTGGTTTATTAGAACGGCTCAGCCATTTCACTCAGCAGCCATTATTGAGCAATAACTTTCCTCCGGAGTTTTCCTACGACTCATTGTCTGCTATCTGAGAGCTCTCTTGGGTCTTCTCCCAGGCAACCAACCTCTCTGCTTCCTGTTCTCTCTCTTCCATTTTTTTTTCAGACCAAGGAAAGCATCTTGCCCAGAAGCTGGGCTACTCAGACTGCGGCTTCTGAATGTGTGTGCTGTTTGCAGGCTTGGTGTTTAGTTATCACAAGGGCAAATCAATGGGAAGGGAATAGGCCCTTTGGGCTCTGGTATGTCATTAGAAGAAACAATCCAAGTGGGGTATTATTTTCCATTTTGACTGATTGCTTCAGCTGCTCTCAATCTAAACTAGAATTATCTTTTATCTCAAACTCTGTGTGCAGGCTTGAGGACAACTGGAGGGGTTTCCCGTGGAGAATGAAATAGAAAATGGTATTGTTACAGTAATTTATAGCAACATGCATATGGGATACATTCTCCCATCTATTTGTTTGAGTTCAAGATTGGAGTTGAATGGGTCAAGTACAGAGGTGGTATTCACTTACCTTCATTACTGGTTCGCAAATGTGAGCGTGTGCATGCGCAGAGCATCAAAAATGGGATGTGAATAATGTCTGGGCGGGTGGGTGGAGCCTCCCACAGCTGCTGCTACCGGTTCACCCAAACTGGATAGAACCGGCTGAATACCACCACTGGTCAATTATGAGTCTTCAAATTTGGACTATGGAACAAGCATAGGGTGTAGTTCATTGCTGATTCTCCAGATAGTTCAGAGTTTCTTTTGTTATTCTTTGGTTTAAGAAATCATTTACCTACCTGGTTTGCAGTGTCAGGATTCTCTTCCTGAACCACACTTTAAAAATCTTCTGAACTGTCTGATCGGAACAGCTGAAGAATCCTGCTTGCAAAAATGCCTTTGCATACATTTAAGCTAAGAGATATGCAACCTTTGTCAAGGAAAAGGATGAAGAAACGTTTGAACAATATTGAACAATATTCTGGGGCTACCTTGCAGAAGGGCGACAGATTTAAAAGGGGGGAGGGGGCAGAGCTACTTAAGAATATTTTTTTAAAAAGCAAGTAGTGGCCAGGGACTGTTGAAAAGAGAAAGTGGAATTCAGCTGATCCTCAACTTACAACAATTTGTTTAGTGACCGTTTGTTCTGTTCCCCCTCCCCACTTCACAGAGCAAACACAAAGACACATGTCCTCCAGTCTTTTTATTTGCTACAGACCTGATTTTCTTCAGTTGAGGAAATACTTGGCAGTGACCGTGCAAAGGCCTGCCAAGTTCTGAGTCCGTTATCTTGTGTCCAAGATCTGTTGCCAAAAATTCAAAGGACAAAGTCCTGTAACCCTCCAACAACCGAGCTGCAGTGCACCCTTGGTAGCTTTTTTGTCCGTCACAAGAGCCACATGGTAGCTCCACCCACTTTTATACCGTGTGGGGTGTGGCTCAGTGACTCAGCAATCTCTGATCCTGCCACACTTCTTCCTCTGCTGCGCATGCCTATCTTTTTGTCGCTGCCTCGGATCAATCCAGGATTGATCAGCAGCAGCTGGGACTTGAGGCATTGCCAGAGAGGAGAAGGGTGCGGGAGAGGGAGGCCTTGTCAGCTCCTCCTCCTGGCCTGCAGCTGGAACTTGGGGCGATGCCAGCAAGGAGGGTCCTGGCGAGGGAGGCCTTGCTGGTTCCTCTCCCTCATTCTCCGAGTCACTCTCCTCCATGAGGACATGTTCGGGGGCTGGAGCCACAACACCGTTCGAAGTTACAATGGCACTGAAAAAGTGACTTATGACCGTTTTTCACACTTATGACCATGATAATGTGATTAAAATTCAGAGCCTTGGCAACTTACTCATATTTAGAGTAGTTGCAATACTCCCCGGAGTCATGTGACCACCTTTTGTGACCTTCTGACAAGCAAAGTCAATGGGGAAGATGGATTCACTTAATAGCCGTATTACTAACTTAAAATAACTGCAGTGATTCACTTAACAGCTGTGGCAAGAAAGATAGTAAAGTGGGGGGAAATTTACTTAACAAATGTCTTGCTTGGCAATAGAAATTTTGGGCTCAATTGTGGTTGCAAGTCGAAGACTAGCTCTAGCCAAAAGTAAGGCTATACAGAACAAGGAAGATGACCTGGATAGTAATAGGCAAAAACCATCATCCAGGAAAAGGGATGCCTAGGAACCTAGGAAACAAAACACTCTTTCAGCCTTGAGAAGTAGATAATATTCAGAAACAGCTCATTCACTAGAGTATAAAAGGAGAAGAAGGTACTGAACAAACAGACTTGCAAGATTCTTTTCTTACAGCCAATATCAGTAAAAATAGTTCTAGTCTTTCTATGGAATTATTTTCCTGGTCTGGTCTACCTAGAACAGGAGTATCAAACTGGCAGCCCGCGGGCAGGTTGTGTCATGTATGGCCACACCCACCCCAGCTCCACGAAGGGAAAAATATCTCGCAACACATCATGTGACGGCAATGTGGTGTGGCACAGCGAGTTTGACACCGGTGACCTAGAGCAGGGATGTCCAAACTTGGCTCCTTGAAGAGTGGTGGACTTCAACTCCCAGAATTCCCCAGCCAGCAACTTGCTCATATTTATAGCTCATGCTGGCTGGGGAATTCTGGGAGTTGAAGTCCACTACTCTTCAAAGGGCCAAGTTTGGAGACCCCTGACCTAGAGGCTGAGAGGTGTTAGGAGTTAGGAATAGAAGGATGCTGTTGCATCCAAACAGACTGTTGGTTGGGTATTTCGTGCTTAGCAAAATTCATTGATGGAATACTGAGGAGATGATGGACCCCACAACTGAATCTATAGGGGATACTCTATACGTGTATTAGTTCTTCATTTTGCTTTATTCAGCCTAATTTTATCTGCCTTGTTTTATATTTTATTTTTGAGTTCATTTAAGTAAGACCAATAGTGCACCTAAATAAGCATTCTTAATATCTCAGCCTTATTTATTCACCCAGCAATTACCACACATCACTTCACCCGCTGTGATTGTTGAACCCTTTTTGGAGTGTCTAATAAATATTGTGATTTCTTTTATTTTTTTTAAATATTGCCTTTCCTCCTCAGTGAGCCCAGATTTATAACGAGGCATATGGTCCAACATTTAACTTCCAGGAGTTTGGATTTGTTTTAATCATGGTAAAATATTTAAAAAAAAAAAAATGAAATGAATTTTCAGTTGTATCATAAAATCACATCTATTTCCAACACAATGCCTTAATTCAGAATCTTTATCATTAGCATTTTGGGGGAGCCTTCTGCCTTGTGAAGTTGGGAACCTGTAAAAATCCTATGCATGTTGCTGTGTTGGAATAGCATAGAGCCATGATAGTGAACCTATGGCACATGTGCCACAGGTGGCATGCGGAGCCCATATCTGAGCGTTGCCCTAGCTCAGCTCCAGCGCCCATCAGCCAGCTGATTTTCCGGCCTTCCGGGCCCACCGGAAGTCAGGAAACGGGCTGTTTCCAGCCTCTAGAGGGCCTTCAGGGGTGGGGAGATGGCTGTTTTCACCCTCTCCAGGCTCCAAGAAAGCCTCTGGAGCCTGGGGAGTGTGAAAAACGGGCCTACTGTGCCACCCTACCATCACGTGCCAGAAGTGGGGGGAGCGTAGGCGGGGTCACGTGGGCATGCACAGGGACAGGGTACATTGAATTATGAGTGTGGGCACACACATGCACGACCCCCCCCACTCCCCCCGCTTTTGGCACGCAATGGCAAAAAGGTTAGTCATCACTGGCATAGAGCAGCATTCCAAATCAGGTTTTTGTCTAGCTTTTTGAAATTCATAAAAGTTTCATAACTTTTATCACTGCAACACACAAAAACTGTTCATGAGTCTCTGCTTTAGGTATTTATTATAAATTGCCCAAGAGACTATTAAAAATGCAAATCATAGTGTTTTTAATTCTTTGGCGCATACATTTCTGGGTCTAGAGTTTAAAAGCAACTATTTTTTTTAACTGCTGCTATTTTATGCAGCTTAAGTAGGAAACCACCATTTCCCTCCAAGTAGGACTTGGTGAATTTTTATTCGGAGAAGCCTGATGGTAGTTGGCAGTCATTTAATTTAGGTATTCATAGTCTGTTAGTGTCAGATCTGTTCCATTGGCATGACTGAATTCTTTTACATCTCTACTTTTCAAATATAAGATTGGCTTAATTAACCTATATCAGATAGAATAATTATCTCTGTTTAACATTCCATCTTCGTCCTACGCTAATCAGAAAAAAACAAGGACATCTTTTTAGCTTCAAAGAAGGCTTTACAGACCAGCATTTTATTAAGATGGTATCTCTAAATGACAATATCATTTATCCTCTGTTGATATGGCATAGAGCGCTTATAGGTAAAGCAGCAGCTCACTGTACATTCTCCATCTCTCTCTGGTTTCTAATAGCTTTGTTCATCTCAGCAGCCATGGGGTTGCCATGGTGATGGATTCTGCTTGGCAACCACAATGTTTGCTTTATGAAGCTATGGCCAGGATTTGCTATTTCTTCAGTATATGTTGATGGGTGGGATGAGAGTGCACATTACTGAGGCATGAAAGGATGCAAAGCAGATGGAAATGGCTACATAGCGGTAACCCTGGCCATTTCTATTAGGTTGAATTATACATTCCCCCAAGTGTTGATGTTATTCATGTATTGCTTTATTGTGCTTCTATCTCGCCTTTTCATTGGGAGCTCAAGCTAGCATGCATGAGAACTCTCTATTTCATTCCTATTACAATAGTTCTGGGATGCAGGTTGGATTGAGAGAAAGTCAAAGTTATCTCAGGAGCTCCATGGTCAAATGACAGCTTGAATCTGTGCTTCACAATTCAGCTTAGTATGTTAACCATCACTCTATTCTGGATTCATTCTTTCAGTCTGTTCAGTGAAGATATATAAACCCAAATTAGATATTTTAAAAAAGGTTATATACTAAATCAGCTTTTCCCAGTCTGGCCCCTCTAGCTGGGTTTGGACTACTGACCACTGAGTCATGGGATGACAATCATAGCACATCTGGATATAATTTTCCAGTTGTTGCTATAGCACAGGGGTGTCAAACTCATGGCCCGCGGGCCGGATGCGTCATGCGCTGGCCATGCCTACGCCCAGTTTAGCAAAGGGGGAAAAAGTTGCAATTACATCATGTGATGACGATGTGATGACGTGAGTTTGACACCCCTGAAGGAAATGCAGAAAAGGTTAACTAATATTGTCAAATGAGTCAAAACTTTCCTTATGAGAAAATCATTACTAAGTTTGGAAGATTTTAGCTAAGTAACCTGAGGAGAGAAAAGACTGAGGTCAGAAAATCATGTATGACCTGGAAGAAGAGGATTTGAAAATGTTTTACTCCCTTTCTCAAAATACTAGACCAGGAGTCACTCATTGAAGCTAACTGGAAGAAGATTCAGAACAGACAAAAGAAAGTTCTTCATACAGCACACACTTTACCTGCAGAATTCTTTACTGGAAGAGTGCAATTACATATTATGCAAGGAAACTTCCCTGACTGGTCCCTTATTGATGTAGACTTCAACTTCCATATGAGGAGCTGATCCAGCACATATGGAAATTACCATGTTAAGAATTCGAATGAACAATATATACATTTCCATAAATGGGGAAATTCAGCATTTACCATGGTATTTTTTTTAAAAAAAACTCTTAAAATTGCAAGTAAAGGCTCTTAAATCCAACAGGCCTTACGCTTGAGAAAGTTGATAAAGGACTGAAGCTTTATTAAAGAAATGAATAATTGAAGCCCCAGGACCGTGTGTAGCCTTTGGATGTCACTTCCTGGGCCCTTTCAAAAGTTGCCATCATAGTGTAATTTTTAATGTGATAGAAAAGAGAACTATTACTTTTATATGAAGTTGTAAATTTAGTTTAAGTTTACATGTTAATTTAATGAAATTTTAATTATTTAATTCCCAGATCCCATTTATTTCCTTGTCTGGCCTGCCTATAATGAATGGTGTTCCTGACACATCAGTCGAAAGTAAAAGAACAATGGTATATGATAAGTAGAAACAAAATATTATTAAAACGCTTGAATCCTGATTTTCCATGGATTTTCAAAATAGAAGCAGACAGATTTGCCTGTTTTCTTTGGATATCATATCATTACCCTAGGTCCTTTACCCTGCAAACATTGATTTCATAATTATAGCAAAGTCCTCTTTGTTTGCAGTGATGATTGCACAGACAAATCATACTTTTCAAATATTCACTTGAACTAGGATACAGTGCTATATACCATGCTGGATCACAAGAGCAGTGAATTTTCAGAGGAACCTTGAACAACATCTTAATGTAATAAGATCTGAAAAGATACTCTTACTTGCAATAAGACATGGCTAATTGTGTAGCAAGATCACACCAGTCTCTCCCCACTGTGGCTGCTAATCTTTGGTAAATATGTTTTTAATGAGCTGCTGGTAGTTTTAACATAAAAGTAACTGTACCAGCAAGGGCTGCCTCCTTAGATTTACAGGCATCCACCACACACTGGCAGGCATTAATTTAAAACTATATAATACCTTATCAAAAACACATTAAGCAACAGCATGGTTTACTTGTTTTCATTTGCTACATATGCCGACATTTCAGAAAATCCACATGAGAACAGTATCAAAATCAAGAGAGTAGATTGAGATTGAGATGAAACATAATATAAACAAAAAAAAGTGGAAAGGCATGTTAAAAAACCATTAATATGGATTAGTGTATTTCAGTTAAATGCTGCCCTTCCTTCAGTGTGCATAAACTAACATACATATGTTTTTCTTCCTCCTGCCTACTTGATTTCATTGTTAGAAGAATCCTGTTAAATAGACTAGGAATAAAAGGAACTGAGAAGGACATGAACTCATGTTTCCATAATCCTAATCCTGGTTCTGGAAATAAATAAATGTTTCCTTTCTTTAGTATATGTCTTCAAAGCTGATGGTTTGCTTAAGAAAGCTGCATGTTTAACACTGTGTTGATGTGTAACCTTATGGGTTAAATGTTATAAAATAGTTTAAGGTGATCCCCAATACATATCAAATCACACCAGTGGTGGGTTGCCCCCAGTTCGGACCAGTTCTATAGAACCGGTAGTAAAACCGGTGGGAGGCTCCACCCACTGACCCAAACATCATCAAAACTCATGCGCAGAAGCATGCGGGCACGATGTGAACCAGTAATAAAGGTAAGTAGAACCTACCCCTGAATCACACATGATAATTCCATAGCCATAGCTAAAAGATCTAGTAGGTTAAGAGACACAAGGACCAGAATAGACTGATTGAAGTCCAACCTTAGCCACACAGGTCCCTGAGTGGCTCTAGGCCAGTGTCTCTTGCTCAGCTCAACCTCCTTTATAAGTTTTTGTTGTAGGGAAAATTAGACAAGAGAGTCCTATTTATAACGCCCTGAATTCAGGAGAAAAGGCAGGATGTAAATCTAACAAACAAACAAATGTACTGTATATCTGATAAATGTGTAATTTTTGCTAAAAACCAGTTTTTCCCCAAATTATGTGTTCTCCAAATGTTGGACTGGAAGTCCAAGAATTCTCAGGAGTGGCCATATTGGCTTGGGAGTTCTGAATGTTAAAATCTATGTACATCTGGAAGGCAAAGACAGGATGAACACATGATAAAACAACACTGCAAAAATGGGTCACGATTCTTGGTTTTCTCCCTTGTAAAATTGGAAATGTCTTGGCAACGTTTCGACGAAGTCTCATTCATCATCTTCAGGCTTCAGCTTCGTGCTTCTGGGAGCAATGTGTGATCGCAGCTGTTTCTTCCTTTTAACTGCTAGTGGGGGTTTGAACTGATTGGGTGGGAGCTTGGCTGTGCTCTGATTGGATGGGGTTTTTTTGTGCTCTGATTGGCTGGGGGTGTGTCCTGTTTGGGTGGGGGCTTGGTTGTGCTCAATTTAGTCTGTGTTGCAGGGGGATTTGAGCTGGTGAGCTGCATAGCTGTTGTTTGGCTTTGTGGTGGTGCTACATCTTCATAGTGGGTGTCAGTCTGCTGCATGTATGGATTGGAGGGGTTTGAAATGGCTAATGTTGCAGCTGCGGTCTGGCTTCTGGTCCTTGGTCGTGCTTCATGATCAGTGTGGGTTTGGGTCTGCTTTCTGGGTGGATGTGCGGTGGTGACATCCTGTGTGGACCTCGTGAGTGTGGGTCTGGTGTCATTCCTCGTGTTAGGGACTCGTTTGTCAATAAGGCGGGTTTCAAATGGCTGGTAGGCGGAGGTATCATCTCGTTTGTTCATGCTGTGTGGGCGTTTTCTATCTCAATGGCTTCTCTGATTATTCTGTTGTTAAAGTGTTCAGTTTTGGCGATAGTTCTGGTCTTTTAAAGTCAATATCATGTCCTGTGACTTTTAAAGTGTTGGACCAGGGAAGAAGTTGGTTCCTCTTTTTGACTGAGTTCTTGTGTTCTTCAATGCACTTATTCTTCTGTTGGTTTGTCCGATGTATGTGGTGGGGCAGGCAGTGCATGGGATTTCATATACTCCTTGATTTTCTAACTCAATTTTGTCTTTGGGGTTTCTTAGGATGGTGGATATTTTTCGGTTTGTGCAGAATGCTGTCTTGATGTTGTGTTTGTGGAGGATCTTGCTGATCCTCCACAAACGTTGCCAAGACATTTCCAATTTTATACGGGAGAAAACCCGAACAACCAAAGACCTACATACAAACACCCGTGAAAACCTCAGAAAACAAATTATATATATATATATATATATATATATATATATATATATATGACTTTTAAAAAATGGCTCTTTAACCATGTTTCATTAAGTAATACAAGATAAAGTCAATCTTAAATGATCCCCAAAGCTGGGCAGTCTTGCTTTGATTTCAATCTTTCCTATAGTGGTCCCAAATGCAAAATGGCTAGGAGGTCAGAAGTTGCCTATGGTTTGAAAACAGCATGAAAAGGCCATAAAACCTGCTGCATGGAGAAGGGAAGAAACAATTAATCAACAACAAAATATTGAGGACTTTGATAGAAAGCTGCTAGAGCTGGCACAGTCTTAGCAGGAACTTTTCTTCAGCAGATAGTTGATGCCTGTTTTTACAAACTCTATCAGCTCTGTTGGATGAGAAAATCCACTCTAATGGTGTAGCACTTCCAGGCAAAAACAAAGAGCTTATCAAAAGGAATCCCACATTCATTTGTAGATGAGGTGAGGAATAGAGACCAGAAATGGAGGCAATTCTATGCAGAACTTTCTGTGTAGTATTAGATACTACAAATAGTCCTCATTCAGTGACCACAACTATGAGTGTCACATGAAGTGTGATTAACTTAGCCATTAAGTGAAGCAGTTATTAAGTGAAACTGCTATTTAATCGTCTTAATAATCTTTCTTCAGTTTTCCTTTGCTTGATAGACTTGTAAATGTTATAAATGTGAGGATTGATCACAAAGTTACTTTTATATAACTGAACGATTGCTAAATGAGGCCATTAGTAAAAGGGGATTACCTGTATACCTATTTCACAAATTCCTCTCCATTGGGTCAGAATTGATATACAATGCAAGGCAGTGCTGTTTATCCAAAAAAAAAGGAAGCTGCTTATAAAGGCCAGGTTGAACCATTTGTTCATTAAAAAAAACAAAAAAACATCAATGTGCAAAGTTGGTTTCCCTTCCAAGAGATTATATCCTATCTACAGTGGCTGTCATGGTGATTTGATTCAACTAAAGCCCTTGCAACACTGCTGGTCTTTTATTTATTCTGGGATATAGCTTGAAGTGTGATTAACAGTAGATTTTTTTGTGACAAAATGAAGAAATCTGTAATTTTAAAATGCCTGTTAACAAGAATGGCCATGATAACAACTGATTACCCGGGAAATCCCAAAATATATTTATTGAGGATTAAACTCTGCAAGTGACATTAATCTCCTGTATAGCTGCTAAATCTCTACAAATCAGATACTTTTTGGGGTGGGTATCAATTGCTATTGGAAAAAAAAGTTTAAATTAAATTAATGGCTCTTTTGGTCCCTATAATCATTATTGATTTTTCTGTCCCCCCCCCTCCCCAATGCCTGTGTTATAAACTAAGCAAAATGTAGTTTTACTGGACAGCTCAATAGCAGGAGGTACCTTACTCAGAAAGGATAATTGCATAACATAAATGTTCTAAGCATTCATGTTTTCTGTTTTGTTTCTAGACAGCATTAAACATTCACTCTATGTTTAGAAAGATGTTTCATATCCTGTTTAAGAGGTGTGTCAATTTCATAATATTAGCAAATAAAAGTATATGACAGAGTTATGCCCATTTATAATGGAGAAAGATCCAGCTCGTGACTCATTTCTTCTTATAAACCTGCAACTGGCGTAAATATTATTGTAATGGAAAGAAGCACCATTTAGGAGAAATGTATTTATTAGGCTGAGTTGAGTTTGCATGGCAAGCTTTGCCAGATTCCTTTTGTGCTGATGAGGAAAGAATTCTGAAGTGGGGGAGAGGTGTGTCCATGTTGTTTTTAAAAGCTTTTCTTAACATAAAAATGCATAATTCAACAGGATGGCAGGTGTCTTTAAAATATTTTTCAGCACATTACTGCTGCCAATTGTCTGTTCAAAATTGCATGCAAGAACAGGACAGAGGCTGAAGGCACACTGGGCTGGGAATGTCTGGAAAACACCCTCATGAAATATTTCTAGTTTTATCTAAATTGCATTGGCTTTGCTCCAAATTCCTCAGTGTTTCACCTGAGGAATCCCCCCCCCCACACACACACAGTGCTTCAAATTTCACTTTAGGTTAAAAATCTAAGAGCAGCCTAGTGATTCCTAGAAGTTCTGTGTCAAATGTTGCTATCTAATCATTTAATTTTATTATGTGATTCCTTCTTCTTCTTCTTCTTCTTCTTCTTCTTCTTCTTCTTCTTCTTCTTCTTCTTCTTCTTCTTCTTCTTCTTCTTCTTCTTCTTCTTTCTTCTTCTCCTTCTCCTTCTCCTTCTCCTTCTCCTCCCCCTCTTCCTCCACCTCCAACTTTAATATTGCCTGGACTGTCAATTTAAGTTTACTAAATAAATACTTAGAACATATCAGTGGCTTTAACATGAGAACAATATTACTGTTGAGGGGTTTTTTCCTCACAGTCTTCTGGCTCATGCACTTCCTCTCTTCTACTTTGGTGCAGCCATGAGGAGATGGAAATGTTTGCTCCTGTATTTTTTTCCCAACTGGCTGTGGTTTGTTATACATATATAATCCAAGAACTGTGTGAACCTGAAAATTACTTTCAGAGGTAATGTAATCAAATCTCCTTCTAAAGCATTTCTGTCAGGTGCAAGGAACCAGAATGACTCTATGAACAGTCAAAGTAGCTTCTTTATTGTTTTCTGTTATTTACAAGAATCTCGCCAGACTAAGTGCATTCTCATGGGAACAGACAGATAAAGGTTTCAGTAGGCTGACTTCTGTCGCTTTTTCCTGTTGAGAGACTATAAACTAGCCAGCCTCTTTACTCCCCTCTCTGCTCTAGCCAAAGATTACGCCACAATTTCAGAAAGAAGGCAATCCAGCCTCTCTTTGAAAGCTTCCAGCGAATGGGGGCATGGCCTTCCTAAAGTAATCTATTTCACCAGTTGACAATTTCTTGTTAGTAAATTTCTTTTGAACCTACTTCCCTGCAGTTTGAACCCATTGATTCTTGTTCCGCCCTGGGGGCAAGAGAGACAACACCCATTCTATGGAGAGTGAGGAAGACTTTTGACAGAGATATGTAGGAAATGTTGTTTCGCAAAAGGACTGAAACATTTTTTAAAAGTCCAAAGTAGTAAGATAACAGATGGAAGCACCTCAGGGAGATGCCTCCCTCATTCACTAAGGATAAGAAGGACAAGGTAGAGCCCTGTCAGACTTGTAGGATTCAGTTGGTACAGCCAATCTCAGTCAAAAAATAGTTTTCGCTTTCTGTGGTGGCAACCTGGCCTCGTCTACCTAGTGGGGCTGACCCATCCCCAACTCTATATTATAACCCTTTAAAACCTTGGCAACTTTAAGCCTGGTGGACTTCAACTTCCAGAATCCCCCAGCCAGCCAAGGTTAGAGAGCCCTGTTTTAGATAACTGCTAAGCTATCCAGCAGTTCTGAATAGAATTTAGGTTTTTTTTCCTCTCCTCACCATCTTGAGAGCTCTCTTCTGAATTCATTCCCCTGTGTCAGTGTGCATTTTTGATTGCCAAGAACTAGATACAGTATTCTAAGTGGGGGTTTACCAAGGCAGAGAAGATGGAACAATCATTTTCTATTATCTGATTTGATATGTCTGTTATTATATCCCAAGATAGCATTTGCCTTTGTAGTAGTTGCGTCTCACTATTGGCTCATGTTCAACTTGTGATCTAATAGAATATCTACATCCTAAACAATGGTCTGTAAACCAAGCAGCAGTTATAAACCACACTCTAAAGCCGAAAACAAGCTAGCCACACTTGGAATACTGCATCTAGTTCTGGTCACCACAACATAAAAAAAGACAAGAAACGATGGTTGGAAACTAACCAAGGAGAGAAGCAACCTATAACTAAGGAGAAATTTCCCATTGGTGAGAGCAATTAACTAAGGAATAACTTGCCTTCAGAAGTTGCTCTATCACTGAAGGCTTTCAAAAAGAGACTGGAGAACCATTTATCTGAAATGGTATAGAGTCTCCTGCTCAAGCAGGGGGTTGGACTAGAAGACCTCTGAGGTTCCTTCCAACTCTATTATTCTATGTTCTACAGTGTGAATTAGTGTGATGTGCAAAACTGTTCTCTGTGCTTAAATTCTTTTATAAGTTTTTCAATATGCATGAATGTCAATTTTAATGTGGAGGATCTTGCCTGAGGACTGCTGAATTGATCAAGGTCCATCAATTCTATGAATTGATAAAAAGCTGAATGCAAATTTTTAATAGCTTTTGGGCTCTTCTACTCATAGCATTTACACCTCTATTTCCACAACATTGTTTCCCTTGGGCAATTGCGGTGCAGCACAAATTGCAAAATATCTCTTTTGTGATTTGCAATGCTACGGCTTTTCCAAGTGGTCCATTTCACAACTGGGATACAGGAGGCTCAGCTGGTACTGCAGCTTTGTCTCTGTCCTTTCATATTCTGAATTATTTGCTGATGTTGGACAGTGTCTAAGCATGGCTCCAGAAAATTGCAAGCATCATGAATTTAGCAACAGGCAGAAATTTCAAGTACATGAACTGAAGTAGAGAAACTTCCCTGACCACCTAATGCATATCCATGTTATTTATACAATCCTTCTACTCTTTGTTGCAACCAAGTCCTTAGGCCATGCCCAAATCTCTGCAGATGACAGTGAGATACAGAGCAAAGTTAAGAGATTGATCTGCTACATCAGGGGTCTGCAAACTTGGCTCTTTTAAGACTTGTGGACTTCAACTCTCAGCAAAGCTGGCTGAGGAACTCTGGGAGTTGAAGTCCACAAGTCTTAAAAGAGCCAAGTTTGCAGACCCCTGTGCTACATTATATAGAACCACAATATGGTTACTATGATTTCGTCCCATGACCCTACCATCATTTTTGTTGTGCTAAAGCACAACAAAATTATGTGCTCTATAACAATTATTTGTTATATTTTCTCTAATTTAAGGTAGAAAGGTGTAGATCCTATGCTCTTATTTATAAAATTGCACTCTGCTGCATATTAACCATTTCCAGAAACACAGATAATCCTTAACTTACGACCAATCATTTAGTGACTAGACCAAGAACTACTTAATATCCAGATTCTAAGTTCTGGCAGCTGCTTACCTCCCTATCCACAAGGCCACATGGTCACATTTTAGGTGCTCAGGTATCTGCTTACATTTACAGCCAGTCACATGACTGTGATTTCCAACTTTTTGGTTTCCATGAAAGAAATCCCATTGCTTGAAATCACTTGACGGGACAGGGGTGTCATATAAATTTAATAAATAAATACAGTTGCAGACAATAGGTTTACTTAGTAACTGTGGCTTTTGCTTTAGTAACCCTAGCATTCACTTTTGAACTGTTGTGTTTGCTTAACAATTACTGCAAAAAAAAAAAGTATAAAAGCAGTCACAGTCACATGGTGAATCACTTAACAATTGGCATGCTTTCAATCCTTATTGTGTACTCTATTATGATTATAAGTCAAGGATTACCTGCATGTAATTTTTTTCAGCATCCAGATCATCTATATAATATCATGAGAAAAGACTGTGCTTTTGAATGAACATTTATTGGAGATTAATCATTAAAATGTTTGTAGCTATATCCTGTCCAGTACTTATTAACAGTAGTTTCATTAGCCTTTGCTGAATAGAAAGCTGTAGGTATAGCAATACGTCAGACACTTTATTTTCAGTAGTTCAGTGACAATTATTCAGAAAATTCTGCAAATTTCCCCATTTATGTCAATTTAGATGGGCTCAAATAGTAAAGATACATCTCAATTCCAGCAAATTTAGGATTTGAACTTTACATAGTCCATTAATGAGAAATACACAAATTTCACTCAGAGATTGAGATCATGTTTTTTTTAAATTTATATAAAAGTGATCAGGGGTGTCAAACTCATGTCGTCATGTCAGCGTCACATACATATCAGGACTTTTCCCCCTTTGCTAAACTGGGA
Source organism: Ahaetulla prasina (assembly GCF_028640845.1). Lineage (NCBI taxonomy): Eukaryota > Metazoa > Chordata > Lepidosauria > Squamata > Colubridae > Ahaetulla > Ahaetulla prasina. The sequence goes on from NC_080540.1 coordinate 106,620,383, forward strand.
GGCACATCCGCCCCGCATTTGACAGCCGTGAGGTAGAACATAAAGGAAAAGATACCCATTTGGTTTCTTAACAATCATAACTACAAGCATTGATTCCATAACATTACATTATTATTATGGCCTATTTATGTAGCAAAAGAGCCTCTTACTGCATATTAGAATTCCATCGATTGGTTTTTCTGACTCATCTCTGGATATTGTATCTAATGAGCTTTTACATCATTTTATCTCATTCTTTCCAGTTTTTTTTTCTCCAAAGGTACCTGAACACATTTATGTCATAAGAGTGTTCCAGGGTTTTCTTTATTATGACGCATTCTCTCTGTCACAAAGTTTGTGATGTTTAAATATTCTAATCTAGGATTAGTCATTTGGTCCCAAATGTCTAGTTTCTGGATTCAAAGACTTTCCTTTATGTTTGTTATGGATTCTTGGCTATATCCTTTGCTTGAGGTCAAGTCAAAATTTCAATAATACAATTCAAGTACCATTATCATCATAGTAACATCTGAAATAAATTTTACAGGAAACGATCGAAGTCCAGAAAAACACTGTTCAGATACCATTTGGAGGAAGCAGTTCATATGCATATTAGAATACTGATGTTTCTGGAGCATGTTTCTGGAACTTTATTGCAAATGCAACGTGCTCTACATGGGGCTGCCCCTGAAGAGCATCCGGAAGCTCCAGTTGGTGCAAAATGCAGCGGTCCGCATGGTTTTGTGCAGACCCCGATGTGCACATGTATCACCTCTCCTTCAGGAGCTGCATTGGCTGCCGATTTGCTTCTGGGTGCAATTCAAGGTGCTGGTTGTCACCTTTAAAGCCCTTTATGGCTTGGGACCAGGTTATCTGAGGGACCGTCCCTTGCTGGTCACATCTACCCAACCTATCAGAGCAGGGAGGCAGGGGATGCTGCAGGTCCCATCCCTGAGGGAGATACACTTGGTGGGACCCAGAAGAAGGTCCTTCTCCGTGGTGGCTCCCCCTCTCTGGAACATCATTCCCCCAGAGATTAGAATGGCTCCCCACTCTAATTCTCTTCTGGAAGGTGCTAAAGACCTGGTTCTGCCAGCAGGCCGGGGGAACCCAGAGCGGGATGGAGCCCATTAAATAGCTTGTGTGATTGGCTGTCACTGGGGCAGGAGGTGGGGGGTGATTTTATTACATTAATTTATTTGATTTTTATTAGTTTTATTGTTTTTTAAATGTGGTTTTTATATTCTGTAAACTGCCTCGAGTCACCATGGGTGAATAGGTGACAATATAAATTTAATAAGTAAATAAATAAAATAAAAAGCATTTTTATTCCCTTTTTGGGGAATTCTGGTGTCCCTCCAAAATATAGTTCATTTGAGAAATGCTATTCAACAAAGGCAGTAAAAAAATTACCATTTACAATGTGCACAACACAGTTTATGTGCAATACTGAACAGTCCTGATTGTATTATTTTTGTATAGCAGCCTGGAGCGGGATGCTAATATGCCCATTTTACTGATAAGAAATAAGGCAGAAATGAATCACTAAGAGTAAGAATTGTGGCCGTGGCAAAGATATAATTTGAAACCGGGTCGTTAAGAAACTATTTCTTGACTCATTATATCTGATTGCTTGATAAAAAAAATATATAGTATACTTCATAGCTAGTACTGCAAAACCACAACAGGAGAAGAGGGCTGATTTATTTCCTTACATCTTGCCTTCAAGTGATCCTTGCTACTTTCCGTCTGACTAAATCAGTATAAATCTCAGTCTTAATGTTATCTATCCTTTAGCATTCTGTATTTATGACTTTTCCTCTTCTATATCTACCAGACACAATTAGACCAAATGTAAAAGGGATGTCAGGAACAGCGATGGAGGCTGGGATGGAGGCTGAGATTTTGAGGTACAGACTTGAGTCACAGAATGGTCACAAGCTGATTTGCCTCCTTGGAATTTTCAGCATATTGACATGCACACAATTTCTCAAATGTATTTATAATGCCCTTTATGATCCACAGTAATATTGAGCATATCTTGATACCTTGATGAAGGTATCTTTTCTTTTATGTACACTGAGAGCATATGCACCAAGACAAATTCCTTGTGTGTCCAATCACACTTGGCCAATAAAAAATTCTATTCTATTCTATTCTATATCCACAAGTATCGAGCCGTGGGGCATAGTAGTTAGAATGCAGTATTGCAGGCTCCTGACTGCCAGCTGTTCAGCAGTTCGATTCACACTGGCTCTTGATTGACTCAGTCTTCCATCCTTCCGAGTCCATAAAATGAGGATCCAGATTGTTGGGGCAGGGAAGGCTGTAAAGCTCTTTGAAATGGTATATAAGTCTAAGTGCTATTGCTATTGTATACCAGGTCAGAATGAGACTTTTCCTTGCTTCTCTTCGCTTAACTACTTTTAACCTTTTTGGACAAGTGCCAATTTGGGAATGTTATGTCACTATAGATTTAGTTGTCTATCTGACCTCATCCTCTGCCCCATATTATTAATTTCTTTATAGCTTAAACTTTTAAAAATTGAATTAAATATTTCAACTAAAATGATAAAAAGAGCATATGCACCAAGACAAATTCCTTGTGTGTCCAATCACACTTGGCCAATAAAAAAATCTATTCTATTCTAAAAACTAATACAAACTAAAACATACAAAATAATGGAAAAATAAATAGAAAGATAAAAAGGAAAAAAAAGTAAATCAAAAGCAAAGAAGTATATGAAATGAATCACTTCTTCCTTCATTACAAGTTATTAACTTATCTTCTGTTAAAACACAACAAATGATATTTTCTTCCCATATCTCATCTCCTATCTATAAACAAATCTTTAAAGCATCATTGTTCAGTCTTTGTCTGCAAAACACCATTAAGCGTTACTAGCGATAACACATCTATTTTAATCGTGATCAAATAAATCAATTTTACTTTCCTTCCTTTTATTTTTAACAACCTTGGTATTTAATCCATTAAAATAATGTCTAAGAGCTTGTCTTCATTTCATTTTTTTCTTTGTCCCTTCTTACAAAATCCTTACAAAATTTTGTTTTATAAATTCAATATAGGAAAGTTACTAGGGTATTATTTTGTTTTGTTATTTGTATATCTCTTTTAATTATTAAGGCTTCACCAAGTTTTGTTTGTATTTCCAGTGTAGCACCTTTTTCCATATCGTTTTTATAACATGTGATTTTAAAACCTACTTTCTTGTTTTTAATTTGCATATCCCTTTTAATTATTAAGACATTGGCTGGTTTCATTTGTGTATCTACTGTAGCATCTTTTTCCACATCATTCTTATAACCTGTCATTTTAAAATCCACTTTAGAATTAGTCTCATTCTTATCCAGTAATACCAGTTCCTCTTCCATAACATTTCTCAAAAGACAATCTATCTGTAATAGATTGTAATAGAAGGGGCCTCTGTGGCTCAGGCTGCTAATGCAGTCTGTTATTAACAGCAGCAGCCTGCAATTACTGCAGGTTCTAGTCCCACCAGGCCCAAGGTTGACTCAGCCTTCCATCCTTTATAAGGTAGGTAAAATGAGGACCCAGGTTGTTGGGGGCAATAAGTTGACTTTGTATATAAATATACAAATAGAATGAAGACTATTGCTAACATAGTGTAAGCCACCCTGAGTCTTCGGAGAAGGGCAGGATATAAATGTAAATAAAAATAAAAATAAAAAATGGCAGACATTCTTAAATTTCAGAGTCCATTGTTCACAAATATCCTTCAACATATGCAACATTAAAGTATTTCGCTCTATTCTGGCTTAGTAAGTTAAATTTAACTGTTCTTCTCTTTTAATTGTAATCATTAGTTCCTTCTGACTCCCTCTTATAGCCAAACTTCAAAGTCCCATTCTATCATATTTTTTGTAAGAATTCAGAACAACAGTGTTTTCCCACAGAAAGGATTGTTATCGCTGCTCCTTTAGAATGAAGTATTCATTCTTGTTCACCATGAATCCTCACCAGAGATAATCTCTGTACCTTGAATTTCAAAGAGCGTCTTTTAAAAGTCACAATAGCTTTGTCATGTGGGTAAAGCTCAGCTCAGATGTTCACACAGACAATTCAATCTTAAATAGTAAAATTAATGTAAGCAAATTGGAGCAGTTTTTCATTCTTTTGTCCATGTGTTCTTATTGTAAATACTTGTTTGCAAAGAGCACAATAATCAAATAATTCATATTCACATGTAAACCAGCTCTGACACTGCTTTTATTTATGATGCAGTTCTTTCATATTACATCCAAAGGGCTCTGAGCAATCCATACTGCTTTCTGTTTTACCCTAATAGGAACCCTGTCATTAAGCTAGTTTGAGAAATAGCAATTGGCCCACAGTCAATAAACCACACGTGCTCTTGTTAGGTCTTGTTTCAGAAGTGCATTAGATACTGAGCAAACAGCTTCAGCTGTTTTCCTCTGCAAGTAGCCACCTTCTTGGTATTCAACCATCTGCTTCAATGAATTAATAACCGTTTTGACTAGACAGCCATGACTAGATACAACCATAAATATTGCTTGCTGAATGGCAATGAGGATGTGAAGGTTGCTTAGGCTTTTTTCTAGCATCTTTTACCAACAATTGAAGTGTCAAATCCCGCTTTGAAAGACAAGCAATTGTGCTTTCATCATTTGCTTGTTAAATGTTCTGGTGTGCACTTTGCACTCCCATGCTGTTGCTCATGCATAGACTGGGGGCATCTGCCTTCAAGGTCAACTCATCTTCTCTCTTCAAATTTGTCTCCGGGGCTCTCATTTATTCTGATGCCTGTTGTCTTGGAAAATGCAAATACCCAGAAGGGTTATGTGGCAGATGTGTTTCCATCTGGAATGTCCGTCTTAATCCACCGCCTCCCCATTTGATTATTGTCAACTGATGGTGCTTGGAGTTATAGCACTCAAAAGCCTTCAAACCTGGTGAGATAGCAATCAAGCACAGTCATCAAGAAACTGGCATCCTGCTTAATCATGACTCGGCATGTAAAACAGAACTGAAACAAATATGTGAAATTGAATTCATAGTAGGCAATGGGTGAGGCAGCAATGATTTAGACACTTGACTACATTCCTAAAGCTTGTACGTTCAAGGATTATTTACTAATTCAAGCTGGAGGCTCCATTTTATGTTAAAGACCTGCAATTCAGAGACAACAACTCATACAGTCCTTGTTTCCTTTATCAAAAACCAACCCAAATCCATTTAACTTGATACACAAATCAGATACTATAATATTTATATAACCTACTCACACAAGAGGAATTGAATCAGCAAATGCCTAGTAGCTGTATTTATATAAGTGATGAACCTTTATTAGTTTTAATCTCAAATGGTCTTGATGTGGCTGTGAGACCAGTTTATTAACTTGATATGTTATGCAAACTGAAAAGTTGGGTTAATTGAAAAGACTAGATTAATCCTGTTAGCACAACATAACTGTAGACTGATGTGCTAACTTGGTTTTATCAGCCATTCCAGCAAAAATTCCGAGAACTGTGCATATCCTGCAGTTCTTGTTCTTCTAGCTTTCTCTTCAATTCAGAACAGAACTTCATAGATTTCCATGCATTGGAAGCTTGTGCTTTTCCATGTAAACCTTATATTTGAGATAAAAAGGTGAAACGCAAAGACAGAATAAGGAATTCACTTCCACTTCAAAATGTTCTCACACCCACATCGTATGTCTAACTGCTTAAATGGAATAGGAAAGATTTTAGGCTTCCTCATCTTAACTATTTGCCCCACTGCCAGAATAGCCCAGCAACTACCATCTTCTATTAATCCCTCCCACTACCAAAATAATCTTATTTTTCAACTTTTCTTCCATTTCAGATAGGAACTTCAGTTTGTTATCGGCTAAGTCAAGCAATTGATTGGCTACTTATCAGAGAAAGAAACACTGCTTCAACTGAATTGCCATAGTCCACAGGTGTCAAATTCATGGCATCACGTTGCCATCATGTGACATTTCATGACATTTTTCTCATTTGCGGGGCTGGGGTGGGCGTGGCCTGTTTGTGACACACCCAGCCTGCAGGCCACCAGTTAAGCACCCCTACCATAGTCTCTACCATAACTTATGATTTATCACTTGTTGTTTGTATTTTACGATTGTATCTTATAATTTATAATCTGTAATTTACCACTTTGTTGTTTGAATGTACAAAAAGAGCTTTTGCACTGGAGACAAATTCCTTGTGTATCCAATCACACTTGATCAATAAAAAATATTCCAATAGTCCAATATATTCCAATAGAGCAACCTTTATCATAAATCCTGTAAGAACATATTGGCTATAACTGCATTCAAAACTGCACAGAAACTTTTTCTGTTAATTACTATTTCCACCCCTTCCTAAGGTTCCTACTTCTCTGCATTTTTTAAAAGGCTAATAGTATTGCATTTCATCATTTTTACAAAAATTATTTTGGCTATGTGGAACGTAAGGGTGAACTGGGAAAATGATAAAATTAATAAAATTAATAAGTGGAACGACTTGCCTGCAGAAGTTGTGAATGCTCCAACACTGGAAATTTTTAAGAAAATGTTGGATAAGCATCTGCCTGAGATGGTGTAGGGTTTCCTGCCTGGGCAGGGGGTTGGACTAGAAGGCCTCCAAGGTCCCTTCCAACTCTGTTGTTATGTTATGTTATGATTCACCACTGGATTCTATTAAAGAATAAAAAAAGCAGAACAAAGTCTTGCAGCTTCACTTCCAGATAGCTAGATAGCTAGATAGATATAGATATAGATATAGATATAGATATAGGTATAGGTATAGATATAGATATAGATATAGATATAGATATAGATATAGATATAGATATAGATATAGATATAGATATAGATATAGATACATAGATATAGATAACAAAGGCTTGCAGCTTTGCTTTGATTTTTTACTCTTTAATAAAGAATAATTGCATCTATCAACATCCCTGGCAGGGATGTTGATCGGTGCAATTAGCTATAGCACTTAGACTTATATACCGCTTCACAGTGCTTTACAGATCTCTCTAAGCCGTTTACAGAGTCAGCCTATTGCCCCCAACAATCTGGGTCCTCATTTTACCCACCTCAGAAGGATGGAAGGCTGAGTCAACCTTGAGCCTGGTGAGATTCGATCTGCCAAACTGCTGGCAGCCGGTGATCAGCAGCAGTAACCACTGTGCCACCGCGGCTCATTACAATTGACATAGATAAATGGCTCCTGAGTTTTTGTCACCACATTAAGCACTCAGCCTAACTCAGCTCTTTTATATGGCCAGTCACAAGCCCTAAATTTACTCCCTCTTGTGCTAATGGCATGTGACACTTCTGTGCTAATCCCACTAACACAACTGGCAACTCAGCTAAGTTCTCAACACTCTGAATATGGCTCAAGATTGACCCACTGAGTGTGCACATGTGACTCAAACCTCAAATTCTAGGTAATCGGGTAATCAGATGTAAGTCTCTCATCAGTGAGTGCATGGAGACAAGGCAAATCTTTCTGTTTTAGGGAGAACAAGCAGCAGAGGTACAAATGCTACTTTTTCTCTGCCAGTTTATGCAATTGTATTTCACTGTTTCCAGCCTGCCTCTGTTTGAATCCTGCTTTAATGGAGCAAATCTTTGCTAATGTGTCTTGCCCAGCCGGGCACCCCACCAAGAGCGGTGGTAACTACAACCTTCTTAGGAGGCCAAGATTGCCACTCAACTATGCCAACCACAAAACTCAATGATCGGAGCGAGCGAAGCTGTACATTTCACAGCTTGATTAAAAAAAATTAAAAAATAAAAATCAATGGGCAATCCTCGGTGCCATGTTGAGTCTGGTAACTTCGGAAAACCAATGAACATTTAATAACTTTTCAGTGTTTTTATAGTGAAAAATCATTTTGTATGGCTACATCCAGGCTCTTTGCTGTTGTGCTGTCCATTCCTCATCCATCCTATGTCTGCTTTAAAAGAAAGGTGGAGTAATATTTCAGTTATTTACTGCAGTGAAACCTCTAAAGGTAAATCAGCTGAAACTTGGAAGATTTAATGTCTCCTCTAATCTACCTTCCCTGCTATTTTCATCCCCTTCTGAAGGGAGAAAAAAATTCCATGCACAGCTGAAGATGGGTTGATGCTTTCCCAATTACTCCATTGATTTTTTTTTAAAAAAAGGAATCTTAAATTTGGCTCAAATAACATCATAAATTTTGAACTGCAAATTTGAATCACATTACACCCTCTTGGATTTCCAAATGGAACTGGGCCTGATTGAGGCTCATTTAGTTAAATTAATGGTATTATAACTTGGATATCTATAGCTTTATTGAGCTTCTTAGAATCAAGCAAGACTGAATTGATTTTTTTAAAAAAATATTTTAGTGTGCTCCTCTTTTTGTGAAAGATAAGAGAGGAACTGTTAATTTGTGGACTACAACAAGCTCTCAGTGAATTGGAATCAACCTGTGAATTACAGTGGTAAGTTTGAACCAGAGAGTCTGAGTTTTAGTTTTAGTTTTTAGTTTAGTTTTTTAAGGGATGTTTTTAATTATTGTGTGTATTTGTATTTTATCTGCCTGTTCACCGCCCTGAGTCCTTCGGGAGAAGGGCGGTATACAAATTAAAATATTATTATTATTATTATTATTATTATTATTATTATTATTATTATTATTATTATTATTATTATTATTATTATTATTATTATTATTGAGTGCTGATTGGCTGACAGTTTTAAAGTTCTGCTTTCAACTAGCTTGGGCAAAGCAGTGATTGGATTAAAGTGCTTGTTGTGAACTCTAGACCCACCTAAACAGGTTAGGGGGTCTGTAAATGAGGATGTCGTGGGAAATTGAAGGCTGTATTTCAAGTCCACTAGAAACAATTTGGAAATGGAAAAATAATGGGGCTATGATTGAAGTTACTGTTTAATTCTTCTCCTTGAGTTCAAGGAATATCATGCTAAACAGTCTGGCATGCAAGAATGAACTTAAAAAATAATCCTCACAGGGGAGTCAGTTCAGACCAGAGGACATGCAAGTACAAGCAGATGAAAAATATCCCCATAAAGTTTAATGAGTCCCATTTATATCTACTGTGATCCCTATCAGTTTGAGTAACCATGATGTGGCAATGCACATCATTTAACTGCTGTGGGAAACCTCCCATGCCTATGATTTCAGTTAGCAGTAATGAAAATTATAGAGGAGGAAGAAAGCAGGTTGAATAATTTGATAAGCTTCAGGGTGATGGATTCCTTGCTTGGTATAAAGGCAACTGGTCTACAAGATGGCTAAGCCTATTGAGCGGTTGCTGGAATGATCACTTTTGGCATTTCCCTGCTGTCTCAGTCAGTGAACCATCATTTTAATTTCATAATGTCTTTGCAATTGCCACTCCAGAGCATGGTGGGAAAAACTTAGGGCTATCAATTCTTCCAGCTATCAGATAACCATGTAATGGATTCAATCAATTGTATTACAGTACTTTTTTTTTTTAACAACTAAGATAGCCAAGTAATGGAGGAAACAGCCCACCAGAGGGCACTTTGCTGAAGGCTCTAGGAATCCAGGACCCTCACAGCTCTGAATTCCTGACTGCTTTCTCTTAATGGACAACCCAAAATTTGTCCAGGACTATTTGAATCTGCCACATCTTCCCTAGTAACTGCATTTCTTATCAGATTTTTTTTTTGCTTTTAAATTTCATTGGTTTCTACCTGCAAAGCAACAGTTCATTCATTGTTTGAACTGAGCAAGTCCACTAATATAAAACAGGTGGAAAAAGTCTTAATTTACTGAAAACTCTCAAAAAACATTTTGCCTTATTAAGACTATGGGTTGTCATCACCCAACTTGATCTTCAAACTCTGAGCGCAGCCATATGAGGGAGTTAACTATTTATCTCATATTTCCATGTTAGTTTAACTTAAAAAAAAATAGATTGTGGGACAATAATGGCCTGCCCTCCTTTTAACTACTGTTTCACAAAATATTGAGAATTCTCAGAAGTTCAAAGCTCTTCAAGGAAAAATAAAAGATTCGGTTCTACACCCCACACACTGTCTTAACAATGCAAATAAACAGTATATTATATTAACATCTTGGGCAAAAGTTCTGAGTGGAAACAGATGTAACAATGAAATTCCATCCTCAGCTGCTCCATGGGATTCTGTTTCCATCTGCATCTAACAAACCCTTCCCCATCCCAAAATGCTGATTTTGTAATATTATGAACATCTGTCCAGGCTATGGAGGAGTCAGTTGCAAAATCTGAGAGAAAGAAAAGTGATGAACAGTATAAACACAGTACAACCCACAGTGATTGCAGATGGACCTAATAAGGTTATTCCTCATATACTGTAGTTTTACATTTTAATAGAACTGTGATCCAATTTGCTCTGCAAGAACAGAGCAAAAATAGTTTGGTGACAAAAATATACATTATAATTATATATATTTTTTCCAAAGAGTAGTTTGCCTGCACATTTAAAAGTTGTATTTTTTCTACAATTCCAAGTGAAGAAGCTGTTGCTGTTCTGAACTTGTATAAAAACAAGATTGCAAAGATAATAAACCGGATAAATTAACATTTTACAATTTAAATGAACTTAGTCATGTGACAGGCCCAATTTTTTAGAATGATGTTATATCCGATGATGCTGATGTGGAAATATCCCGCTCCAATATTCCAATTCACAAAACAATTCCAGGGCAAATGTTATGTGCACCATTGCAAGAAGCCTTTGAATGCAATATAGAATAGCTAAATAATTCATCAGGACAAAACCATCAGATTCCCACTATATAGCAGTGACTCAAAAACAAGTATGTGTATGTAGTATAGTGGCTGTATCAAATAAACTGCAACCTGAAAGGTTCTCTCTTGTTTGAAGTCACTGCCATGTCACAGTCTCCTTTTCAGAGAAAATGGACAGGGACATCATTTTCATCCTAGTGAATTTATAATGTCAGAGCACATATTTAGAAGCCACTTTAAACCATTTGCTGCTGTAGCTCTTTTCGTACAGAGATAATATGTACAATAGCCCAATATGTGGATCTGTCACAAAGAACTGTAAACAACTGCGTTCTTTGTAGCAGAACAGCATGGAGGAAATTCCATGTTTGCCACACAAAAAGATACGAGTTTACAAGAGCAGCAACCTTTATAAAGTGTGATTTCTAGTAGTTTTCCCCATATAACATTTTCAAACTCCGAAATGCATTGGCTGAGATAATAAACTCTCACAAAGTACCTGAATGTATGGGCATTCCATGACAGAGAATCATGTCAACTAAATTTCTAGGACTTTAACAGGGGATTTTTTTTAATGTTCGGGATACAAGGATGGATGAACAAAACCACCAACAAAATACTTTAAATTTCTGCATGAATGTCACTCAATTTGCAACAGCTTGCCTGATTCCAGGTTGAAAATCACCATCTGCATCTAACAAACCCTTTCCTTGACAAGAAATAGTGTACTTGGCATATCACCAACACCAGAATTAATCCATCAGTACACAACTCTGAACTTAGTCCAAAACTCAGCAAGCCAAGGGGATCAGAGATGAGGTAAACAGTAATAGGACATGATCAGAGACCTGTTCTCCAAGAATCCCAAAGTTTTAAGTTTAGAGGAATCCAGCAGACAATTTCACAGGGTGAACTTTATGTCAGTTATTCCAGCACTGTATTATAGCAAACAAACTTCTGAATTCCTGTCTTCAAAGTCTTCATCAAAATAATGGTTATGGTGTTGGACTAGGAGAGGTGCAACCCAGGTTCAGGTTTCTTCTCAGACATGGTAACTTACTAGGAGCCATTGTGTATGTTAAGGAAAGTGCATACAACAATATACAGTATATATAATTGGAATAATATGCATGTGAATATTGTATATATGATGGTTCAGGTGTGGGCTTACCTCCGTATATATAAACTAATGCAAGTACTATGCATATATGCATACTGTATTCAGAAAGCTGAGAAACCAAATGAAAGTGCAACTGGCAGTTTTATTTTTCCCAGTGGGGATATGTAGTGATCTTTTCCTTTTCCATTCCAGTTGCGAAGTTAAGAAAACTGCATTCCATGCATTTATTATTTATTCCATGAGGCTGGAACACACAGATTCTAGAACTAGATTTAAACTGTTTTCTTGCTTAGTTTATTGCTGAATATCTGATAAAACCTGCTTCATAACCGTCTCAGTACAAGCAATAAACCTGAGTTAAACTCAGCAAAAGCAGTTAAACTTGTGTTTCTGAGTTGCAATACAGGTTCTGTTGCAGTACTGGTTTATTTCACTAGCTAGCCCATCCTTTGGAATCTGAAGATCTCTTACACAATTTTGCAGCTCAACAGAAGAAAAAAAAACTGAAGAAGCAAAGGAAGGTTACCTCCAAATGCTCCACAACTACATCAGATAGACTTTTAGAAGCAGTCACCTGTCAAGTATCCCTCCCCCATTCTCTATAAAGTTGATGGCTATGCTAGAAGATAAAGCAAGTGCCAACCAGATGTTATCTGTATAAAGTGGTGATGCCTGAGATCAAGCTGTCTTTGTCCTTACTAGTAGAGTTCCATTTGGGTGATCTATGAATAAAATCTGAAAGTGATATAATGGGTGTATTAGCCTATTTTACAACCACTTTTGTTTTCCAAGTTATTTGCTCCACCTCCACTTCTGACCTTTTCTTAGAGATTAGGAGAAAGAAATAATAAAATCACATATTGTGACCAAAGTAGTAAAAGCCAAGCTTATGATGTTTCCTGTTGGCAGGTCCCCAAACTGAAATACAACAATTTTATTAATCCCACATTTTTCCTATAAGCAAACAGGATGCTTTCTAGATCAGCAGACATGGCCCGTAGAGAAGACCAATTTATATTGGTTGAGAGATTAATTAAACTCAAAGATGGATGTTCATTGATAGTGACTGTTGTTGTCTTCAGGTGCCACTATAGAAATGCATTAATATTGTTTGGTTATGTTTGAGTTTTAATTCTGTGTTAGAACCAACAACTAATCTCATAGCAATAACAACAATTGTAATCAATTATTATTATTTAGTTGTGAGATTGACAGCCATATAAATTGATTTAAATAAAAATAATAAATAATACAGTCACAATAAAGCTGAACACACATAGCAATAGGATCCCATGGAAAAGATCAAGTGACAATATATATATATTGTGCCATCACAAGGCAGGTCCCACCACTTGCATAACTTGTATCCAAAGTTGCAATGCAAATACAAAAAGGGTAGGAATTGAATCAAGAATGAATGGATGCTGAATGAATATTAACTGAATACAGAATTAGTAGCCGATAGGAAAGAAGAATGTTGAAGTTTGATCATGTAGAGAAAAAGAATGAGAATAGAATTGCAAAGCATATATATGAAGAAAGAAAGAATGGGTCAAGGAAAGGAAGGCAGAGAACATCCTTGTTAGATGGTGAGATCCTGCAAAAAGGAGAGGTGATGTAAGCGGCTTTGCAAAAAAATAAAAAATAAAGACTGTTTGATTGAATGTCGTAGATGTGTAGATGGTTTCCAAAAGGATGCAGAGAGGCATAACGATAATAATTTTAGCTATGTTTCGTTTTCTTTTTCTAATCTCATGCCTTTTATTGCTTTAGCTTACTATTTGGTACTCCTTTTCTGAACTCTGCATAATGTTGCCCAACTCTAAATGTGGCAGCATGATGTTGTTGTAGCATGTAATATTCATTCTAAAATAAATTGAAATGAATGAGCTATGCTCAATTCAGTTTTTCATTCTTCTCAGAACAAAGTCACATTCCTAGAAACGGAGAGAACGAGTTGTAATGGCACATATTTGTGTGGGTGTTGTGTGTTTTAACAAGAAATCCAACAAGCACATCTTTATTTTGCAATGCTGGAACAGTGGACAGGGGTTAGGTGCCAAAAGGTAACATTTGAAATGAATGAAATGAGAGACAGCCTAACTTTAATGATACTGCTATATCTTGGCATAGTAGCTATTTTTGGCCTATTTGTCATCCTCCAGTTGTCAGTTGCTATTTTGAGTTTTGATTGTTAGAGTTTATGTTGGGAGTGGGTGTGTGATTCAGAGGCCCGAGTAAGGACTATATTTAATTCTGCTTCCTATAGAAAGGGCTAGACAGAAGTCCAAGGCTATTGTTGGTATTGTGAGTTAAGAAACAAATAAACAAATGTTGAAATGTTATTTTAGCACCCCTCAAATTCCACCGAAAGACGTGCTAAGCAATAGATATCATGTGTACGAAGAAGTAATATAAAAATAATATCTAGATAGAAACAATGCAATGCAATTTACTATCAGTATAGTCCATAAAAATGGGAAACAGTTAAGTATAAAGAATGTATAAGATGTGTTCTTGTCATATATAAGTTATATGTAATGATTTAACACGAGAGATTGCGTGGAAAATATTAAAGTTCTCTATTAACGGAATAGTATACACATAGACTGTAAAATCTAATACAGATGATAGTCCTTAAGGTCATGATTCAGCCCAAAATTTATGTTGCTAAATGAGATATTTCTTAAATGAGGTTTGGCCTATTTTACAACCTTTCTTGCCACGGGTGTTAAGTGAATCATTGCATTTGTTAAATTGGTAACACGGCTGTTAAGTGAATCTGACTTCCCCATTGATTTTGCTTGTCAGAAGGTCACAAAAGGTGATCACATGACCCCAGGACACTGCAACCATCATAAATATGGGCCAGTTGCCAAGCCTCCGAATTTTGAATTTGTGACCATGTGGCTACTGCAATGGTTGTGTGAAAAATAGTCGTAAGTCACCTTTTTCAGTGTCATTGTAACTCTGAACCATCACTAAACAAACTGTTGTAAGTGAAGGACTACCTGTATAGTTCTTGAGTTAGGAAAACTTAAGAAAGTTTTCCTAACTTAAGGAATAGGAAAAATAGTTTGTAAGACAAACTCAGCCATGCTCAGCTCTTTGAAGTAGTCCATGGTCAGGAAACAAACACCACAAGAAAACAAAATACTTCATTAATATAAGTTATTACACACAGTGTAAATAACTTTACACTGTCTGTCTTTTACACACAGTTTAAAAGCCTGACAGTTCTCTTTCCCAGCTTTTTAAAGTGAATCAAGACAGGGCAGACTTGATTTTTTTCATATACTTTCACATAAGGTCATGTTTTGCTAAGAGTTGCCACTAACTTCTTCAAGACTATCTCCATAATTCTCTACAGTCATGAACCAAAGATAGAGATATTACCGTATTTTTGCACACACTGTATTCCTATTAATTTCTTCAATGTAGGAAGGTAACTTTTATTTTACAACCCCTATCAACCTTGTATTTGTCCTATAAAAAGGCTGCTGCCCAACATTCCTACACTGATAGTCTTGTGCCATCCCATAACAAAACAAGCACAGACTGTGGCTACTGCCACAAAGCTTTCTTTAGAAGTTTATGTTCCCAAGGAGTGTAAACTCCTCAAAGAAGCAATGTCTTTAGAGACAAATTTCCCAATTGGTCCTGGGGATCAGGTCTAACACTTCACAGTTCTGGAATAATTGGAAGCAATAGGACAAAATTGGCAGGGAAAATATAGTTAGAACCATCCGGTTCAGCTGTTTTTCTTCCTTTTTTATCTGGTGCTGTTTGGTAGCTTTGCATCTTCTCTTATTCTCTGTCACTATACCATTTTGTTTGTTTGCTTAGACTATATTCAGTACAGCGATTTTTGGAGCATATCCACACTTCATGTATAAGCTGCTTTTATCCTGTGTTCGTGCCATTTTGACTGTAAACTGGCTTAAGAAAATCCTGTCCTGATTGAGACATTTTGACAACAAACTAATGTGTTTCCCCGAAAATAAGACCCTGTCTTATATTTTTTTGAACCCTGAAATAAGTGCTTGGCCTTATTGCCATGAGCTCAAAAGCCCGATTGGGCTTATTATCAGGGGATGTCTTATTTTGGGAGAAACAGAGTAGCAAGGTATTCAGGTCTGGACATCCGAACACAGATAGGTACAACACAATTTTAAAATGAACATTCATTTCTTATTGCCCTGTTGATCTCATGACTGTTGTTTAATCTACTATAATTGGTGTAAATTAATCCCATCTTTCCTTATACTTATAATGCAAAGTCTACATCCATTGCAATCCACTCATAAGGTAGCAACTATAATCATGTTCAGCAATACATTGATTAAGTGGAGCCATACTTTTATCTTTCTAATGTTTCATTATCAGTCTTTAGCTATCATAAGGCCATGGAGAATTCATTGACATTGTCCAGTTGTCAAATTCCACATACAGGTAGTCCTCAGTTTATAACCCCAGTTGAGCCCAAAATTTATGTTGTTAAGTGAGAAATGTATTAAGTGAGTTTTGCCCCATTTTATGACATTTCTTGCCACATTTCTTAAGTGAATCACTGAAGTTGTTAAATTAGTAACACAGTTGTTACGTGAATCTGGCTTCCCTGTTGTCTTTGCTTGTCAGAAGGTTACAAAGGGGGATCACGTGACCCCGGGACCCTGCAACCATCATAAATATGAACCAGTTGTCAAGCATCCCAAATGTAAATCGAGTGACCCTGGGGATGCTGCAATGGTTGTTAAGTGTGAAAAATGGGCAGAAGTTTCTTTTTTTCAGTGCCATTGTAACTTTGAATGGTCAGTAAATGAACTTTTGTAAGTCAAGGACTACCTGTATTTGTTCAAATTTCCATATATTCCATATCCATAGATGTAAATGCACCTGTTGATCTCTAATGTTTTTTTAAGATTTATTTACTGTATACTATGAATACGTAGTAGCGCAAAGCTTATAACATTTGCTTTGTAAATAGAAGGTTGTACCAATTGTGCACTACTTCATTTTTCCAATCACCCGAGATGGAAGGTTTCAGCCCTAGCTCCCAAATAAATCCACAGGTTATTTGGTCTACTTCAATTTCGTTTGTTTGTTTAAACCCTCCTAAGATAAGACAGAATTATACAGTATATAATCTCTTCCTGTAGCACATTAATATCAATACTCCTGTGCTCAAATCTGTCGATTGTGGAAACTCGTATATTTTCACATCCAGTCGCACTCATCTGTACTCACTCGTGCATCTTGTATCGTATGGCAGTGACCAAGGGTACGTCTTGAAAGAACAGTGGAAAATCAGGAAGCTCTATGCAGTGTGGGCGTGTTTGCAGGAAGGAAGACAAACAGCTGTTTGCAATTTCTGCAGAAAATGATTGTGTTGCAGACACAAACTTAAGGCAGACTGAAGCTGTTTCTGGAAGAGGACAGAAACAGTCTTTAGCTGAAAGGCCAGCAAACAATTTTTAAACGTATCGGCATTCTCAAAAGAATTTCATTCATTGGCCCTGGGGAAAGGCTTGCTGAAATTCATCCAATTAGAGCCAGTCAGATTTATAATCATTTCTTAGACAAATGTGAACTTCCATTGTATTACTAATATGGTTTTATTCAGCTGTAAACTAATAGGAACAAACAAGTAATTTCTTTTGGAACTGCAGTGATTGAATTAACTTTTGCATCCATTTTAGAAGAATCAAGATTTAGATCTTACTCAAGCAGGATATATATTGACACAATATGGAGACTTACTGGAGATTTTGGAACTCCAGCCAACAAATTTCTGAGATAAAATAACTTTTAAGTCTCTCTTCCCCTGAACCCCACTTCCTTATTTTTCACTGAAAAAGGGCAGTGACATTATAAAATAGTTAAGGTTGCTAACTGATGTACAATCCTTTCACTCCATGATACTATTTCATGAATATACAACCAATGAAAAGGAGATAACGGGAACAAATATCTCAGGCATCAGATGAAGGATCACAGAACTGCCATTACCTCTCAAAACATTTGTTCACTTTTAATGTTTTAATGTTAACGTCAATATTCTTCCTTGCTATCACAGCCCTATTGTGTATGTGTTCTGATACCTGTGTTTTTAAAACTCCTGTTTAAATGCAAACAAAGAATAATAAAAAAGAGTCAAGACCATTCATACAGCAACAAAACCTTCTTCTTCTTCTTCTTTTTTTTAATATATAAAGATGCTCAGGTTATCCTACATCAGAAAGATCAGATCTTCTTTGATCTCATTTTAGCCTTCTAAACTGCTTTGGGAAATTGGAACACTCTGTATTTTTTTTTAAAAAAGGCGGAAATGATTGTTGTTGAGGAAGACAAAGCCCCACATGCATCAATCAAGCAAAATGTAAGGGGAATCTGAAACCCATATGTAGTATGACACACATATCCTGTACCAGGCAGCACTGACAGGTTCCCGGCAGGCCCTTTCGATTGGAAAGCCAAGTTATTAACAGAGCATCTCAAGGGAGTCGTGCACAGCAGAAGCTACTCCCGAAAATGTAGAGCTTGCCAAGTGGCAACGTGCCCTGAGCCACCATGATACGCAATGTCCTATTTGCCTCTTCATTTATTTAGTTGTTTTGGTTAGCAACTGCCAGTATTTTGATTAAAGATGAAAGCCTGCTACACTGACAAATCAAATGGTTCTGTCAAAGAACCCCCTGGACTCTGCTTGGCTCGGCCTGGCCTATCCCCCACCCCTACATAACTGTTCTGATTCCCTGATGGACAAAGGAGAAAAAGATTTGAAGGCTATTTGAGTATCAGAAAGGCAACCTAAATGGGATGTATTAATGTTTTGATTTGTATGTTCTTTCTCACAAACATACTCCATTAAACATCGGTCTATCTGCCCAGCGCTATTCTATATTTCCCAAATAGAAAATTCATATTCCATTAAGGGAGGGCTTTTGTTTGAAGTTACCAGCTTCAACTCCAGCTGAGTTTTCGCTCCTGTTCCAGTCAGCAGCTGTCTGTATGAACACCAGCAGAAATAAAGGAGAATCAGCCCTTTCCCCAGTCTTTAAACTGTGGTATTACTGGAACTGGACTTTGTAACTAAGAAATGGAAGCTGACTTTTCTTTTTGGTCTTCCCTTTTATTGCCTTTTCTTTTGGCAATTTTTTGCATTGTAAATCTGCTCTCCAGGAATATTTTTAGCTAAAAGGGAGTAGAAAATATTATTTAATTGGAATTGGGGCGAAAGCATCTCATTGGAATGAATGGGAAATTTCTTCTTATTCAAATGATGGCGTGAGAATTCTTGTTGATCTTGCCATGCACAGGGAAGAGAGGGTAATATTTCAACTACTATAATTGTGATAAAACCTGTCAGTGGCAGGCAGAAGAGGCTGTTTGCAGCCAGTGATGGGCAGTGCCAAGATACAGGAGAGGTCAGGTACAAAGATACAAAAGGCCAAAACTTCCCCACTTCTGATATAAATTACAAACTGTTTGTAGCAGCTGTTTTGTAGATTTAAACTAAGCACAGTATTGGGGTTTAAGAAAATGCATTCAGTTGAATATATAAAAAAATCTGCACAGATCTCCTCTGGATTGACTTTTGGGCTGCAGTTGTTTACATGCTGTTTTGCTGTACTTGGTGTGTCTTACACGAATACACCTCCATTGTCCATTTGTATTTCAGAAAATGTCAGTTACAGTTTGCTTGTTCTAAAGAAGGAAGACTCTCTCACTTAATGCCCAAAGGTTTACTGGCCTCTGTGTTTTGATGCCGTTGAACTTTCTGGCCCTTGAGTAACTTCCACTACTTTGCCACTCAGCAAAAGAGCAAACTCTCCTCTTTTTGCATCTGAGTCTCTCCACAGCTTGGGACATATTCTCTGTCAATCATTGTATAGTACTTGAGGAGAAGATGCAGCATCATACTGTGACACATTCAAGTGAAAAGAACATTGATTGAAGCCGTAAAATCCAGACACAGCTTCATGGAATCAATGTACCATGTAGTTTTTTTTTTAACTGAATCCAAAGTGTGTGTGGGGGGTGGGAGGAAGCTTCCGCACTGTGTCATGTGATAGTGCCGCCATCTTTGAATTGTGCTGAAGTGCCTGTCGCCTTGAACCTTTTCTCACTGCTGGGAAGATTAATACAAAGCCATTAACAAAGCATTAACTCTTTTCTGGCATCCCCAGGTAGAGCTGAAAAGGCTGTGCTAATCCTCTGAGCCTGAACCCGATCAGTGTCATCCGTGTCAGCTTAGTGGTCAGCTGTCTGCTTCATTGCAATGTAGCTTCTTGTTTTTTAAACCCTGCATTTAAAACTTGTTACGTTTTGCATTGTTTTGAAAGGTGGTTAGCCTCTTTGTCGGAAAAGAAAGAAAGAAAGAAAGAAAGAAAGAAAGAAAGAAAGAAAGAAAGAAAGAGGGAGAAAGGGAAGAAGGGAGGAAAGAGAGGAAGAAGGAAGGAAGGAGAGAAAGAAAGAGAGACAGAGAAAGAAGGAAAAAAAGAAAGAAGAAAAGAAAGAGAGAGACAGAAAGAGAGAGATTGAGAAAGAAAGAAAGAAAGAAAGAAAGAAAGAAAGAAAGAAAGAAAGAAAGAAAGAAAGAAAGATGTTACTTAGTCTTGTATTTTCATGATTAAGAACTACCAGGCTTGTGACATGGTTTCCAAATAGGCAGTGTCCCAATTATGAATTAATCCCAGATCAGTAGTTTTAACCAACCCAAACATTTTTAATAAGGTTTTCATGAATGCAGAAACAGCCATTCATGCACGGAGATTGGCATCTCAATTATCCATGTTCAAAGACTTGTGTGCTCATCTTTTCTCTTTATAATCCCTATGCTTTGCACTATTTTTTTCCCTCCTGCTTTCTAACAAAACCCTGTGCTGCACCTTCAAAATCAACTTTAATGTCTACTGGGTATGTGTTTGAAGGGATGTCATTGTTGCTTAGCAACAACACAGACTGAGTTGCCTACAGCTTTTTACTTGAAAACCTGAGACGAAGCATTCTCATGTAATCAGTCTAAGTCATCACTTGGTATGGATTCTCGTGCATTCCAATTCAGCACAGTATGAGATAAAACTCCTGTTCCTTGTGTGTTTGTTTATTTATTTGTTTATTTGTTTATTTGTTTATTTGTTTATTTGTTTATTTATTTATTTATTTATTTATTTATTTATTTATTTATTTATTTATTTATTTATTTATTTATTTATTTATTTATTTATTTATTTATTTATTTATTTATTTATTTATTTATTTAAATAATTAAATTTATATACCGCCCTTCTCCCGAAAGACTCAGGGCGGTTTACAGCCAAATAAAACAGAGTTACAAAAATTAAAAAACATTTTAAAAATCTAAATTTGAATTAGGCCGAAACAGATAAAACAGTGATAAAACCATAATAAAACCCACATTTAAAATACATTAGGCCAGCCCTGCACGATAAAACAAGAAGATCTTCAGCTTGCGTCGAAAGGTCCAGAGATCGGGGAGTTGACGTATCCCCGGAGGCAGCTCATTCCAGAGGGCAGGAGCCTTCACGGAGAAGGCCCTCTCCTTGGGCATCGCCAATCGACATTGTTTGATTGACGGTACCTCCCTATGGGAGCGCACAGGTCGCTGGGAGGCTATTGGTGGCAGCAGGCGGTCCCGTAAATAACCTGGTCCTATACCATGGAGTGCTTTAAAGATGGTAACCAACACCTTGAATTGCACCCGGAAGACCATCGGAAGCCAGTGCAGCTTGTGCAGAAGAGGTGTTACATGGGAGCTTCGAGTCACTCCCTCTATTACCCGCGCAGCCGCATTCTGGACCAGTTGGAGCCTACGGGTGCTCTTCAAGGGGAGCCCCATGTAGAGAGCGTTACAGTAGTCCAGGTGGGCAGTGATGAGGGCATGAGTGACCGTGCATAGGGAATCCCAGTCTAGGAAGGGATGCAACTGGCATATCAGGCGAACTGATCACGAATGATCCAGAAATCCTTGGGTGCACATGGAGTGCAGTCCATAATAAACATTATAAATTGCACCGTAAACAAGGCAAGGGTAATTTAGATCAACATTCCTTACGAACTCACGAAATAGACTTTAGGTTTTGAGTACCCACCCTTAATGAACCACCTTTGCAGCATGCCAAACTTGGAGAAAGCAAACATCCTGCAGGGAAGGGACTGGCCAACAAAGCTTGCTGTGATGTGCTGTGTAATAGGGATATTCACTGCAGGTAGTCTTCAACTTACAACCACAATTGAGCCCAAAATGTCTGTTGTTAAATGAGACATTTGTTAAGTGAGTTTTGCCCCATTTTACGACCTTTCTTGCCACAGTTGTTTTAAGTGCATTACCCCAGTTGTTAAGTTAGTAACCTGGTTGTTAAGTGAATCTGGCTTCCCCCATTGACATTGCTTGTGAGAAGGCTGCAGAAGGTGATTCACGTGACCCTGGGACACAGCAAAGTTCATAAATATGAACCAGTTGCCAAGCATCTGAATTTTGATCCCATGATCCTGAGGATGCTGCTAAGGTCATAACTGTGAAAAACAGTCCTAAGTCATATTTTTCAGTTCCGTTGTAACTTTGAACGGGCACTAAATGAATGGTTGTAAATTGAGGACTATTTGTACAGTGGCTAGCTTCTTTCACCACTTGAGAACTTTCAGAGAACAATTTACCTGAGCCAAGCCAGAAACGGTGTCATGGCGGTTGCCGCCGCCTCCACTACATTTTCTTTCTCTTGTTTCTGCGTCCTTCTCCCTTCTGCCAGCTTCATCATCTTTATAGCTTTACTGAACCATTCTGTATTTTATTTTATCTTTTACACGCTGACTCTACTTTTCTTACTCTCCTTCTTCTTGCCTCCCCCTCTTTCCTTCCCAGGACTGTAGTGTAACTATCGCTGTCCTGGGATTTGGGAATGCTGAAGAAAAGTGTTCAGCTGCCATTTTTATGGGAACGTATCTAATCCATCTTTCCAGGCTTATGTGGAAACACAAGACGCATGATTTCCAAAGATTTCTGTGAAAATTGCAGCTCGGAAAACATAGCCAAAAATATGTTTATTAAAAACAGACATACTTTGTAGATGGGTGCGCAGAGGAAACTGTATGCAGAAATGTGCATTTTTGCGTGAAATGCATATCAAAATATTGTGCATAAACTTCTGATTTGCTCTTTGATCATCCATCAGAAGCTGCCTGCGCAGGAATAATATTAAAGATAATGCCAAGTTTCTGGTGGTTCATACATACATCCCTGTATTATTACTCAGGAAAGGTGCACATCTCTGAGTGCGGCATTTCTTTCCCCCCAACCCCAGTTCTTCACTAAGCTCAAGCACTAGATTATTTCCATGACCTCTACAGCCTTACATGTCCATTCTTATCAAAAGCAAGAACATCGGATGTTGTTTCTTTCTTTTCTCCCCTCTCCAGATAAGAGGAGTTTTTCACCCTTGTATCTGATCACAACCCAAACGTATCCTGGCAGTACTATTTTTTCCCCCAACACATCTGTAGGATATTGTCTTCATCTTGGCCCATGAGTGAAACAGATCTAAGCACAGCTAAGTACTCCTGTTAAAGTAGTATTTTCCACCTTACTATCCAAATACAGCCTGTGTTTGTATAATGTATAAAATCTGCTAGGCTTTGTCACACCCATTACTTTAGAGGAAAGTCAGAAAATAACAGTGATTTGAAACAGAGGCAGGATAAGGATTGACAATGGGGACAGAAAATTTCATGCCAATATAGATTTCTGCCAACACAGAGATGCAATGGAGAGCATCAATGGGGGAAAAACGCTCAGGAAAAAAAACAATAACTCTGAATGATAAAAGGAACAGAAAATTATTTAACCAGTAGTAATGCTGTACTCTTCTCCAGGGGTATCTGCAGTCTCTGATTTCAGAATGGTGGGAGTGACCGGGTAATTCAAACCAGACCCATTTTTATATGTGTTCGACTGCTCGCAATGCATTTAATAGAATTCTTTATTGGCCAGATGTAATCGGACAGTGGCTAAGACGCTGAGCTTGTTGATCAGAAAGGTCGGCGGTTCGAATCCCTAGTATAGGTCTCCTGCGTGAGCGGGGGGTTGGACTAGATGACTTCCAAGGTCCCTTCCTCTGTTATTGTTACTTCGGTGCTTTCCTGTCGCCCTGTTGGGCCCATACTTTTGAAGCCAGAGACCATTGCTAGGGATGCAGTAGGCATGTTGAACATACAGGCCAAATGCATTCTCATTTTCCTTGACCTAACTGCTGAGTACATGGTGTTATTGCAAACTAGATGCATGTTTTATAGATAAGTCTGCCATAGGAAGCAAAGAGAATATCATTCATTTCCCCACAAATATATTTTATTTATTATTTTTATTTATTTTATTTAAAATCTGCCTTTATTACTTTTATAAATGACTCAAAGTGACAAACATATCTATTTATTATTTATTATTTATTTTATTTATCGTATTTTTATACCGCCCTATCTCCCAAGGGACTCAGGGCGGTTTACAGCCAAGTAAAATATACACATAGATAAATACAAGTTAAAACCACAATTTAAAAAACTTATTAAATACGGCCAAATATTAAAACCCCAATAAAATAATAAAACCTGATTAAAACCAAATTTAAAATTTAAAAATTCTAGTCCAGTCCTGCGCAAATGAACAGATGTGTCTTAAGCTCGCGGCGAAAGGTTCGAAGGTCAGGAAGTTGGCGAAGTCCTGGGGGAAGTTCATTCCAGAGGGTGGGAGCCCCCACAGAAAAGGCCCTTCCCCTGGGCGCCGCCAGCCGGCACTGCCTGGCTGACGGCACCCTGAGGAGTCCCTCCCTGTGAGAGCGTACGGGTCGGTGAGAGGTATTCGGTAGCAGCAGACGGTCCCGTAAGTAACCCGGCCCTATGCCATCTAATACTCCATCTCCTTCTATTTTCCCCACAACAACAGCCCTGTGAGGTAAGATTGGCTGAGAGACAGTGACTGGCTCAAGGTCACCCAGCTGACTTTCACGCCTAAGGCGGGACTAGAATTCAGTCTCCTAGTTTTTAGCCTGGTGCCTTAGCCACTAGAGCTGGGCTGTCAAACTCATGGCCTGCTGGCCAGATGTGTCACGTGATGGCCACACCCATGCCCAGTTTAGTCACATGATATGTCACATGATGCCACCGTGATGCTGCGAGTTTGACACCCCTGACTTAGATCGTTTAGCATAAGGAAGTTAAATAAAAGCAAAATATTTCACACTGATTCACTCAGGACAAACGTAAAGTCCTAAGTTTTTTTATAAGAGTTTATGGAAATTTCTACTTGGTGTTCAGCCTACAAACAAGCATTAAAATATGAGGTGCTCTTCACAGAACAAGAAAGGAGACATTGCCAGGTAAAGTTCTCCTGCCTTAGTTTGTCTTTTGCTAATTAGTGTTTGCCTAAATTTTCAGCACCATTAGATTAGGCTACTGGATTCAATTACATCCAAGGTTGTAAAGTAGTTGTAATTTGTGAGAATGTTTGCATAGCAAAAGACCAAACAAAATCATTTCTCCGTCTCATATGGGCATGCTTTCATTTTAGACAAACGGGGAGGAACAAGCTTCCCTGTGAGAATTCAAAGTCAGTAAAATCCAGATTAAAAACATTGCAACTCAGACCAGCCAAGAGATAAAACAAGGGACCCATCACTTGAAATGTAAGAGGGAATTCAATCCTTGGGTGCTATAGATATTCTCTAGCAGCCTTTAGGTAATGTTGTACAGGTAGTCCTCGACTTAGAACAATTCATTTAGTGACCATTTGAAGTGAGAACGGCACTGAAAAAAAGTGATTTACGACCATTTTTTTTCACACTTATGACCATTGCAGCATCCCCATGGTCACGTGATTTACATTTGGATAATTGACAACTTTTATGAGGGTTTCAGTGTCCCGGAATCATGTGATCTCCTTTTGTGACCTTCCGACAAGCAAAGTCAATGGGGAAACCAGATTCACTTAACAACCGTGTTACTAATTTAAGAACGGCAGCGATTCGCTTAATAAATGTGGCGAGAAAAGTCATGAAATGGGGCAAAACTCACTTAACGAATTTTTCAATTAGCAACATGAATTTTGGGCTCAACCGTGGTCGTAAGCTGAGGACTGCCTGGACTTGTAAAGACATGAACTTCAGTAGAAAACTACTGTATCCAGTCTTAGGACAGAGGCCGAAAGGAAGAGGAACTCTATCTGATGGAGAGCTCTGCGGAAACAAGCTGCCTACTCAGTGTTGCTCCTTCTCTTTCCCTTTCTCAGAAGAAGATACCCAGGGCTTACAATGGATGTTTCTATTCCTGATGGCTTATTCATACCAGCTTTCAGATGGGTGGGAGAGCATCCACAATGGCCGCCTTGCATGGCACACCCACCTTTGTTTACAGAAGGAAGAAATGATTATGCCTTGGTGACAGTCACAACGTAAGAAAAAGAAAGGCAGGTGCGCACAGTAGCTGCTTCTCGTCTAATTAAGGGAAGCCACGGGCCAGATGGGAAGCAGTGACACGGAAATGCCATGTTTTGATCCGCACCAGATATAGCCTCTGATGGATGATGTG
The DNA here is from genome assembly GCF_028640845.1 of Ahaetulla prasina. Taxonomy (NCBI): domain Eukaryota; kingdom Metazoa; phylum Chordata; class Lepidosauria; order Squamata; family Colubridae; genus Ahaetulla; species Ahaetulla prasina. The sequence continues at coordinate 106,646,852 of NC_080540.1, forward strand.
TAAGGAAAATGTAGCGCAGCCTTGCTTGAAGTTTATGTTGCAGGTTTCCTACTCCTCCAGATTGGTAGCTAATACCACGAATCCCCAAACAATCTTCTTGACACCATTCAATTTCCCCTTTTAGAGGTTCTCCCCTCTCTAGTGTCCTGTGAATTGATCCCTCTCGGTGCTGCCTGATGCAATTCGGGCAGTTCTTTTGCGTTGTCTTGCAGCCTTCCTTCTTTAACTACCATTCCCATATTCAAAGCTTAATAAAAGCAGAAAAGAGCAGAAAGATTTCATCAAAGCAAACCACCAGGGACAAATAATAATTAGGCTACAGATCCTTAGCCACCCTCAGGCACTTTGGAGAAGTACAAGAGAGGGGTATCGGCATGTGATGGGAGGAGGCGTTTCTTTATTCCCCGATAAATAACAGAATCATTTTCCCCCCAGACAACAGATTTCTAAGAAAGTTGAAGATGATTTAAAAGAGGACCTGTGATATATATATATGTTTTAATGTTGTGTGCCAGTCTTTTCTAACCTGGCATCAGGCACAACTGTTATATGACACAAGGGAGGTTCAATATCTGAAGGACATTAGGCTCAAGAAAGGCAAGTGTTCATTTTATAATACTGGTAAAGGTTTTGTTTTAAGAACTGAAAGCAATACAAAACACTTCAAAGCGGGGGTGAAATGCTCCCGATTCAGACTGGATCGCCCGATCCCTTAGCGATGGCGGCAGGTGATTCGGAGAACCGGTAACAAAAATCCCTGTCCTGGCCGAAGAGGTTGTAAACAAAATGCTTTTAAAAGGCTCTGACGATCCCAGCTAAGTTGCCTGATTGTAAGTCTTTTAAAAGCATTTTTTTTACAACCTCTTCAGCCCAAGACGTTGTAGAAAAAATGCTTTTAAAAGTAAAAAAAAAAAAAAGTTGGCCACGCCCACCCAGTCACATTACCCTCCCCACCAAGCCACGCCCACAGAACTGGTAGTAACAAATTTTACATTTCACCACTGCTTCAAAGCCTGCTTTAATAGAGCATGAGATGCAGGGGAGGGATTCAGCCAGTTCGGACTGGTTCGGGCGAACTGGTAGTTATGGCCAGCGGCCAGGCCCACCCGCCCGCCCCAGCACTGTCCTGATTTATACAATCCCTGTGTTTTTGATGCAGTGCGCATGTGCGCAAGGCGTGCATGAGAGTGAAGCTATCCCTTCCTATACAATTGCCGCGTTTTTGATGCAGTGTGCATGTGCGCTCAGTCACATGTTCAATTCTGGGCAAACCAGTTGTTAAATGATGTGAAGCCAACTTCTGATGAGATGCCTCCCATTTTTTTTTCAAATTAACTTCTGGTCTTCAAATATTATACAGTATATAGTTAGGTTATATTTTTATGTTTATGTATAAATGTTTTAATTTGTTTTTGTTTAGTTCAAACCAAACTAAATTGGTGAATAGGTTTAATATGATTTTATATGCTTTTTAAATGTTTAATTGGGAGCTGCCCAGAATTCGTTGGAAGATGAGCAACAATATACATGTTTAAACTAAGTATCTGAGTAAAAAAATAATAAATGTATATCCTGCTGCAGTCCCAAAGGAATCTTAGGAATTCCCAACATAAATAATAAGAAAACATCCACAGTTAGATTGATAAATCTATAAAATATGAATACATGTGCACTTGCACATGCTATTGTCCCATGCCATAATAACTCAACTTACAAAAGTTCATTTAGTGGCCGCTTGAAGTTGCAATGGCGCTGAAAAAAGTGACTTTATGACCATTTTTCACACTTACGACCATTGCAGCATCCCCATGGTCACGTGATCAAAATTCAGACGCTTGGCCACTGATTCATATGTATGTCGGTTGCAGTGGCCTGGAGTCATGTGATGATCTTTTGTGACCTCCTGACAAGCAAAGTCGATGAGGAAGCTAGATTCACTTAAGAACTTCAGTGATTCACTTAACAACAGAGACAAGAAAGGTCATAAAATGGGGCAAAATTCACGTAACAACTGACTCGCTTAGCAACAGAAATATTGGGCTCAGTTGTCATTGTAAGTCGAGGGCTACCTGTTATTTCACTAATGAAACTGGCTCCAGGTAGTAATTGACCAGAACTATTCCCACAGTTCTGGCCGATATTATCAATGGTTAGGCATGCTGGGAGCTATAGGTCAACAACAGCTGGAAAGCCATGATCTCCTGGTTGGTACATTAGAGGAATGATGGCAGTTAAATGGAGCTGCAATTAAAACCCAGTGCTGGGAACCTGATCTGAATGACAAGCACTTGAACCGCTTCCCTCGCTATACAAAAAAGGACGCTGACAGGAATTAGTAGAAAGTTGTGAGTATGATATTTAGGAGCTGGGAGGAAAGGATGGGAAAAGTTAAACCTCTCCTCTCCTGTTCCTTGAAGAAGCTGTGCTCCGTTGTATTTTGTAACCAACCTAACTTCACCCTCAAGAGTGCATCTCTGGTTTGTTAAATCTGGCACATTCATCTGGATGGGCTCCTCTTCTGAACCCAGGTGTTCGTTTTATTTGGGTAGCTGGGCCCAGCCTGAGCTCCCAAGAGTGGAGAAAGAGGTTTCCAGAAAGGCAGCCCTGCATCTCTGGAACTGCTAAAGGCCTGAGTCAGTCAGTCAGCCGGAGGTCTGGGCTGCGTAAGGATTGATGGCAGCTTTTCGCTGTTAACTCTGAACGAGCTCTTTGCTGCCTGCACACATGTACCCCCTCAAGGCAAGATTCTCAGCTGGTTCCACCAGCTCCTTGCCAGCTGCTGGTGCCCTTTCCAGCCTATCTGTTCTTGGCCGCATGCCGCCGTGCGAGTAAGATCCATCTTGGCTTGGCGTCTGTTGAACTCCGCACGTGAGTGCAGACATATTGGCTGGAGGTTTCCTGCTCTGGGGACCATATGCTGCTCTTTACATGGAAGCAGGCAAGTGGGAGGCTTCAACTGTCAGAGAGGGCAAGCTTACTGACAGATAAAAGAAGGAAAGGCTTGCAGAATAGGTCATGTGCTGCTTGCTCACTTTGTAGGCTTTCTGGGAAGGAGGCTTTAGTGCCCATTGGTGTCTATGTGATTCTACCAGCAGATTTAAATCCAGATTCATTTCTGCTGTCGCGTACAATGGAGTTTGTCTGTGAGGATTGAAAGACGTTGCATGAAATCTTGAGGGTTTCAAATCCTGCTGCAAAGAAACACAGGCATTGGTCTGAACTCCCTGACATTGCTTTATGTTGGATGGAATGGCAGAAATTAATTTCCCCTGGAATGTAAATATTCTTTTACGTCGATTTTCACATTGAATTAGCTTTGGAAATATTTGCTAAAAACCTAGCTTAGTAAGAAGTCTACAATCTTTTTTTCCCATTTTGGACAGGGTCATTATATCTTTGCAAAATCAAAACTAGTTATGCTTTCACAGATAGAGGATAAACTGGGTTGTGGGTGCCCTCCCATTATGATTTCCAGATTGATCATGGCCAGTCACAAAACTGGGATCTACCACAGTAGTGGGTTTCAAATCCCGGCACTACTAGTTCACTATTGGGAGTGTGCGGGCGTTCGTTTTGCAAGTGCACGGCGCTTCTGTACATGCGCAGAGCATTTTTGATGATGTCTGAGTGGGTGGGGGGAGCTTCTTTCCACCGCCGCTACTGGTTCACTGAAATCGGGACGAATTGGTAGCAACCCACCATTGCTCTACCAAAAGAAAATATGGTGAAGTTACTTTCTGCAACTCTCTTTAGCCTCCCAATTGGATTTGATCAATTTGACCGATGTCTTTTTTTGGTGGTGGTGGGGTGGGGGTGTAGGTGACAAACTGTCAGACAAAACTGTGGACTGCACCTTTCCACAATTTTTATTTTTTCCCAACCCAATGTAAAGAAACTATGCAAAGGATGGACTGTGGACAGTATAATGGCCTTCCAAAACCTCAGCAGAATAGGATCGATTGGGTGTGATGAGAGAGACCAGCAAAAGAATGAGTTTGAAGTGAGCCGGATCTTGCTGGGGCTGCAAAGAAAAGCATTCCAAGAAGAAGAAAATACCCATTTATCCATTGAGAGGCGGCTGAGCAACCTCTCAGCATGTTGTTGACTGCTCCATTCTAAGCCCCACCCCTTTCCCCTTCTTGGTTGCATGATTCAGAGGAAAGTATGTGCTGTGCTTTGCATTGTACACATCAGCAGCACTTTTTGTCATTGTAATAAATAAAGGTTAATTAATGGGTGTAATATGGGGCAGGCCAGATTTCTTATTCCAGTTTTGCTCTTTGTATTCTGTGCGGTTGTATTTCAGTTATCCGAGTTTGTTTTATCAGCTTTTCACAAATCACGATGACCAGCTCAGCTATGAGCAGCGAATTCTATGCTGTCATCTGCTATAGGTTATAGGTAGTCCTTGACTTATGAGCCCAATTGAGGCCAAAAATTATATTGCTAAGTGAGACAGTTCTTAAGTGAATTATTGTTGTGTCTTGCCCGCCCTCAGAGCAGCCGGAGCCTTCTTATCTGCTCCCGAACACGGAGGAATGTATGCCTCCCAGCCCCAGTCCTGGCTCCATGCCCAGACAAACTGCAGAAGAAGGAGCACCTCCCGGCCCCAGCCCTGACTCCATGCCCAGGCAAACGGAGCAGCTAGACCCCTCCCCCTCCTCCACAGCATGTGAGCCTGAGGAGGGTTTATTACCAACAGCTGATTGGAGTGACCCTCGCATCAGAAGATTGGATAGGCGGAGGCAACAGAAGGAAGGGAGGGGCAGGCCTTAATGAGTGCTGAGTCATGGAGCCACACCCCATGGCCTATATAAAGGATCTACTTTCTGGCAGTCTCTGAGTCAGGCAAAAGTGGAACTTATCTTGCTGAAGTCACTTACTGGTCTCCTGCCTGCTCTGAGGACTTTGCTAGGACTTTGGACAGAGCTGCAGAGGCAAGCCTGATTCGGATTTCCCTGACCCGGCCGTCAGCGGAGGAGTGGGACACAACAATTATGCCCCATTTTATGACCTTTCTTGCCCAGTGGTTAAATGAATCGCTGCAGTTGAGTAATACTGTTGTTAAGTGAATCTGACATCCCCATTGACTTTGCTTGTTAGAAGGTCGCAAAAGGGGATCAAATGAGCCTGGGACTCTGCAACTATCATAAAGGTGAGTTAGTTGCCCAGCATCTGAATTTTGATCACATGACCATGGGGATGTGGCAACAGTCATAAGTGTGAAAAACGATCAGAAGTCACTGTTTTCAGTGGTGGTGTAACTTCGAATGGTCCCTAAACAAATTGTTGTAAATTGAGGACTACCTGTATTTATCACTCTCATTCTAATGTCCCTTACTTTATATTAATGTTATAATTTTTTTTTTGTCCAAAACATTCTTACCCTGCCTGTGGAATCATTGGAGTTTGACTCCCAGTACTATAGTAATAACAGTAGCACTTAGACATATACCGCTTCATAGTGCTTTACTAAGCGGTTTACAGAGTCAGCCTATTGCCCCCAACAATCTGGCTCCTCATTTTACCGACCTTGGAAGGATGGGAGGCTGAGTCAACATTGAGCCAGTGAGAATCAAACTGCTGGCAGTCAGCAGAGTTAGCCTGCAATACTGCATTTTAACCACTGCACCACCATGGCTCACTATGCTGGGAATTAATAGACAACATCTCTGGAAAGCATTTGGGTTGAAAAAATTGGACTGCATTCAGATTTCTAGCGTGATTGTTCTTCTCAATTACAAGGGCCCTAGAAATAACATATCCACCATATCTGCTACAAATGTTTCTTCCATCTCTAACCAATATCTTTAGGGGAAATGTCTGCATTCTGCTTTAGACTCCTGCTTTTGTGATAATACGCCATCTGTTTTAAAGACTGTCTTACTATAGCTATGTATGTTTTTATAATGCATGTGGCACACCACAAAACACATGAATCTGGAACTTGTCCCAACACAGAGTGTTACACATCACTGGAAAAGAGTGAAGGGGACTACATCAATCACCATGGTGACATAGAGGAGAAAAAAAAGGGATCTTCACAATCAACCTTTCATTTGTTTAATGAGGTGTGGTAATCAACATTCATTACTGTGGCAATCTTCAGCTCTGTAGCATTTCTAATGTGCTTATCCCCAGGACATTAAATTGCTATACATATGATCTAGGTTGATTATCCAAGCTCAGATGGCTCATATACTTTTCATTAAATAAGCACTGAATTTAAAGACCATTTCACATGTGCATGAAATTTCTATTTTATTAGCAAGGATGGTCCCATATTTTTATTTATTTATATACCATCCAGCTCCCAGATTACTAGGCACTTTGCAAACTATAAACATCATAAAAGTGTCATATAGTATCTTAAACATTCATCCCCTCCATTAGTTGGGCCAAATCGCCACAACCTAAATGTTAATAACAATTCTCTTCTTTCTCTCTCTGTTTTGCATTTATACTTCCAAAAACTGTAAAATGAGAGGAGATTTTTTTTGAGAGCAGCAGTTATAGTAAGGGAGAAAACAATAGCATTTGTTAAAAAAATCTGACTAAATTGCATAAAGAATTACAAGAAGATAACTTCAGCATTGTTGCTAATAACTCCTTGCTATACCAATTTCAATGTTTTTTTAAATCCAATATGTGTAAATAGCCATAAACTATTTGAAAAATACATATTAAGCAAAAAAGGAAGAAGGCCCTACTTTTATTATACTTTTTGTATTTTTGAAAAGTATAAACATAAAGTATAAATAAGTATAGATATAATAGCAATTGAATACAAAACTTAAAAATTTCATTCTAAACTATTGAGAATAACTACATACCTTTTAAACAGCCAAAAATACGAACTAAAAACAGCCAAATTACTACAATGCCATATAATAATACAACAATTTTTTCTTATTTTACAGAATACCAAAAATATTATGCATATAAAAATTATTTTCAAAAGTTGCTGAAGTATCTGGACCAAACAATGCTCTAACTCTGTTCAGATGATTAGGTAAATTATATTCTTTTTGTAAATTTTTACAAGCTTCAAAAGTGTCATTACTAATAAACTGATTAAGTGCTACAAGTTCCATTTTCAGCCAACATTTTCCAGGATTAGTCTACAGTAATGCAGTGTTTCTTAACCTTAGCAATGTTAAGATTTGTGGATTTCAATTCTTAGAATTTCCCTACTAGCCTTACTGGCTAGGCAATTCTGTGATTTGAAGTCTACACATTTTAAAATCACCAAGGCTGAGAAACATTGGCCTAATGCATCAGTTTCTCTTTAAAAAAAATAAGATCAGATGTTTTTTTTCCCATTTGTTTTCCAATAAAATCTAAATGTGTTGAACCACCTTAAGGGCCAGAAAGAAAAAAAAATACCACTCTTCTTGGATCTAGTAATCATTCTCAAGTTGGCCCATAAAAAACCTTCCTGCAATAGCATGAAAATAGTCACAATTTATTTATTTCACTGAATATGTATGCACCCTGTGTTACTAAACAGTGGGAGGTATTTCCCTAATCCATTTCTTGGTTCTCCAACAATTGCAGGATAAAGGTAAAGATAAAGGTTCCCCTTACACATACGTGCTAGTCATTGCTGACTCTAGGGGGTGGTGCTCATCTCCGTTTCAAAGCCGAAGAGCCAGCGTTGTCCAAAGACGTCTCCATGGTCATGTGGCCGGCATGACTCAACGGCAAAGGCGCACAGAATGCTGTTACCTTCCCACCAAAGGTGGTCCCTATTTTTTCTACTTGCATTTTTACGTGCTTTCGAAACTGTTAGGTTGGCAGAAACTGGGACAAGTAATGGGAGCTCACCCCGTTACACGGCAGCACTAGGGTTTTGAACCGCTGAGCTGCCGACCTTTCGATCGTCAAGCTCAACGTCCTAGCCCCTGAACCACTGCATCTCTTAATTGCATGATATTTAACTCATTTATCCAAGCCTTTGTTCATGAACTTTGCCAACTCATTGTACCCTGAAAATTTTGTTTTTCTTTTTGATTGCTCCTATAGGAGAGCGAAAGATTCCCATAACTCATAAGAAAAATCCAATGTTGCATCGAAATTAAGTTAGACTCAGATGAGATAGAGATAGAGATGATAGAATTAGAGTTAGAGCTAGGGATAGAGATTTACTGGTAGCTAGAGTTAGAGATAGAGATTTAGTTAGTTAGAGTTGTTGGAGTTAGAGTTATGGAGTGTGTGTGTGTGTGTGAGAGAGAGAGAGAGAGAGAGAGAGAGAGATTTGCTACTTATCAATCTTTGCTTAGAAGCAAAGTCTACCTCTAACTGGTAGCTGGACCAAGTTATTACTTAAATGGGAGAACACCAGGAAACCAGAACCTTGTAGATCAATGATGGCAAACCTTTTAGGCACCAAGTGCCCAAACTCCGCGCCTGCGCATGTCCAAACTGAAAAGTGTGCGCACATAAACATGCGCACGTGTGGATATGTATGAATGCATGTTCGGACATGTACAGACATGTGTGTGCATATGCACAGACATGCACACACATATGAGTGGACATGTGTGCATGTGCAGCAGAGACCCGAAGACCAGCTGGCCAGTGGGAGGGGGGAATCCCAATACGGGCAGCGCAGCAAGAGGTAAGATCTTTTTCTTTCGTGAGCTTTTGTTTTGTCATTTGGAGGGAAACAGAAGCTCATAAAAGAAATGCCACGGAGATCTGACCTGGGGCGACAGTGCACATGACAGCAGAGAGAGTGTTGTGTGTCACATTTGGCTCGCATGCCATAAGGTCACCATCATGGTTGTAGATTATTTAAAATTCAAAGTATCCCAGCCCAGAAGGCTGGGTTAAGTAAGCAAAACCAAGTTAAACCAGAGTACATGTTCTGATGTAAATGGTGGTGTAGGTTAAAGACATCAACATAGAACATGAAGCTAGACTGCATTTAAGTGATTAGTAATCTAAATTATGTAGTAGTCTCTGACTGGTTGGAGCACTGACCTATTTAAGTCCTCTTTGATAAATGGGGAGACAACTAATTGTGGCTTCTAAGTAAATATATACATTTTTAAACCTTAATTTCATCCACAGACAAATGGTGGCCAATATGTAAAAGCTCTGTGGGCATGGCCAATCAAGAAACCAAACAAACAAACAAAGCAGGCCCATATTGTCACACCTATTGCCTGAAAGGTGAACTAGACTTTTATTGTCTCAATGGGGCTAGGGAGGGGTGTCATCGATACAAATCAACATAATGCTGAAAGTTGGGTGCTTTACAGTAGGCAGGCTCCTTATGTTTAAGGGGGTGGGGAGAGAAAGTTAGATAGGGAGACATTGAACATCCAGGCACAATGTTAGCTATTAAGATTATAGCATAAAAGGAGGGAGGGTTCCCCATCTATTAGGTAGACAGGAGACAGTGATGTTATCTTCCTTTCCACTTAGTCCTCCCTCTTCGCAAATTCCTATCATTCTCCCTCTTAAGCCAACAATTTGTTTTTGCCCCGTTGGCTAGGTCAGCTTTCTCAATAATTACCAAAGAACTACTTAGTCAGCTTCTCCTAGCAGGTGGTTGTTGGTAATCATTGGGCAAGACACCTGACTGAATAATGAATAATTTGCCATACAGGCAGCCAGACTGGCCAGATTTTGCCCTTGTGGGTGTGTTCTTCTGCTTATACATCCCAATTACTAATGTACTTCTTTGAAAAATAAGTAGAGTTGTCCTTGACTTATGGCCCATTTTAGGACCATCACAGATAAACGGCATGATGGGAAGGCTTCATTATGATCACAACCACCTGAGGACTACCTGTAGGCAGTAAGCAGAGAAGACTGTGAGTACTGAGGAGATGTTGGAAAAGAAACCTCAACAACCTGGCCTTTCTCCCTTAGGTACAGTGATGTTCTATTACCACTAGAGTTGGCATAAGGCCAAAATGATAGACTTATCAACATCTAAATGGGGAAAGACAGTTGGGTGGACATCTTGTCCTTAGCTTCAGGCAGCAGAATGTCCTGACGATTGAAAGAAGGGTAAGGATGGATTTGTTGTAAGTGAGCAACATTTCTAAACTTCAAAGGGAATGATCCTATCGAAGGCCAAGTGAGAAGATTATAGATGTTTTAATGGGCTATGAGAAAGCTGATACTTTTTGCCCTGGTTTTTTTTGAAGCACTCACTCTTCTGTACTACCCAGGGTGGACCTTTATCAGCTTCTTAGAGCTATTCTGGCTCGTATATTGCTGCATATATCTTGGACTTAGCAACTGCCATGCAATGTGGATTTTCCTAAAAGGATGATTTACAGGCCAATTACTGCAGAAAATGGGTTGGAATTAATGCGATTAATCATTCATTAGCTCCGGCTCCCATCATTAAATGAAAGCAATGGAAAGAATAGTTATGAAAAGGGTCTTCCATGTGTTTCCGCAGGTGGTACACCTGGCTGATCTTGTCTGGACTTTGAAACTGAGCAGGGCTGGACCTGTTATTATTATTTAGGGATACTAATACCTCCAGGGAATACTAAGGCAGCAGGATTGAATAGGAGGTTGAAAACAAAATCGTAGAAACAAACAATGGTTCTTTTACCAAAAAGTGACTAGAAGTTGAGTTTTCTCTGAAGAAGACTTTATCCTTCAGACTGTATAGCCAAGAGTGATCAAGGCTGGCCCAAAAGTCAGAAAAAACTATCATACATCCAATGCCCTTTTGCTGGTAGGTTCCTGGTCTTTTATTATGCAGTTATATTGTCTCCCATTGCTAACAGATTATGTGCCACATATTGGTGAATGTATGGGCATATCTTGGCATAAAAAGACCCCTGATGGTTAGTGATTAGAATGCACAGTGGTTAGAATATAGCATTGCAGGCTAAGTCTGCCCACAACCTGGAGTTTGATCCTGATGGGCTTGAGGTTGATTCAGTTTTCCATCCTTCTGAGGATGGTAAAATGAGGAGCCAGATTCTGGGGGCAATATGCTGGCATTTGTAAACTGTTCAGAGAGTGCTGTAAAAATACCATGGAGTGGTTTATAAGTTTAAGTGCTATTGCTACATAACAGTTAGTACTGTCCAGAAATATATATTTTTTGTATTTTTATTGCCAATTCATATTCAGGTTGCTTTTGAAATTTCTTCCAAAGAAAAAGTTTCAAAGATATTCATATGGTTGGTGTGTGAGATCCTTGCAAGAATTTATTTACAAGTTAGCCAAGAGATGGGGATGACTTACATTTCATAGAAGAATCCCCTCTGCAGTGGTCTGCAAGTGTCTATATTTTCAAGTCTCAAATCCTATGGAAAGACACCATGGGGGAACTCCTTCCCTGAGCTTCCATTAACTGGGAAATATGCACAGCTGGGGAGATTTCACAGTGATGGAAAGATGTTGCAGTAATGTAAAATGGAAACATCAGGTGTTGGGTTATGCATGCTTCATATTGGATTCATAACTACTTGCAAACACAAATGAGTAAAATGCAACACCTGTTTGTCTAATAATTAAAGGCAGCAGCATCCATTTTCAGGATCACATGGCAGAACTAGATGACTCTCCACAGCAGCTTCAATCCTGGAAATGATGTGGCTGCTTTAAATAAGCTTTAGTAACATGTGATGAGTCAAATAAATGCTCTAATCAATCATGCCTGGCACCATTTGGCACCCTTCACCAACTCCACCTATAAAATTAAATCCAAAAAAAAAATAAATCCTCAAGCACAGGACAGAAGGAAGAAAAACTTCCTTTTCAGGAGAATAAATCTTCTGAAAAATTGCAAGGCAGACTTAAAAGTTAACGCTGTATTTACTCAAAAAGAAGTCAATCTGAATTTAATGTGAACCTTCCTTTTATTTCTCTAAAAAAAAGAGCAATTAGACCAAAAAGATTTATTAACTTCATTACCATAATCACAGTGATAGCACATTATCTTAAAGACAATTTATTTTAGGAAAAACATAGCCTTCCTTTCAGGTAAACTCAGTGCAATTATATTAACTGCAGGAGAGTCGCGTTAGTTTAATGTTTAAAGGAATCAAATTAGACATTGGAAGTCTGTGAGTTCTAGTATCCTCTTGAGCACAAATCTAGTTGGGTGACCTTGGGCCAGTCACTCTTACTCAGCTCTAAAAAGGAGGCAATGACAAACCACATCTGAAAATGTTGCCAAGAAACCACAGGGACTTGTCCAATAATTATTGACTCAAAAACAGGGGAGAAATCCAGCAGGTTCTGACAGGTTCTGGAGAACCAGTAGCGGAAGATTTGAGTAGTTCAGAGAACTGACAAATATCACTTTTCGCTGGCCCCAGAGTGGGATGGGAATGGAGATTTTGCAAGATCCTTCCCCCAGGATAGGGAGGGAATGGAAATTTTGCAGTATTCTTCCCCTGCTATGCCCACCAAGCCATGCCCACCAAGCCACACCACGCCCACCAAGCCACACCCACACAACCGGTAGTAAAAAAAATTGGATTTCACCACTGCTCAAAAAGGTATATTTTTAAAAAGCTGCAGCATATATCCCATCGTCCTCATATTTGCAGTATATATAGTGTGTTTTGTTTTTTTAAAAATACTCCCTTTTTCACCCTTCATCTGCATGATGTGCATTAAATCTGCCACAAACAATCCCAGAACACAGATTATTCGGCATGCCTATCGCATCATCAAGTGCCTCCTCAAGCACAGGACAGAAGGAAGAAAAACTTCCTTTTCAGGAGAATAAATCTTCTGAAAAATTGCAAGGCAGACTTAAAAGTTAACGCTGTATTTACTCAAAAAGAAGTCAATCTGAATTTAATGTGAACCTTCCTTTTATTTCTCTAAAAAAAAAAAGAGCAATTAGACCAAAAAGATTTATTAACTTCATTACCATAATCACAGTGATAGCACATTATCTTAAAGACAATTTATTTTAGGAAAAACATAGCCTTCCTTTCAGATAAACTCAGTGCAATTATATTAACTGCAGGAGAGTCGCGTTAGTTTAATGTTTAAAGGAATCAAATTAGACATTGGAAGTCTGTGAGTTCTAGTATCCTCTTGAGCACAAATCTAGTTGGGTGACCTTGGGCCAGTCACTCTTACTCAGCTCTAAAAAGGAGGCAATGACAAACTACATCTGAAAATGTTGCCAAGAAACCACAGGGACTTGTCCAATAATTATTGACTCAAAAACAGGGGAGAAATCCAGCAGGTTCTGACAGGTTCTGGAGAACCAGTAGCGGAAGATTTGAGTAGTTCAGAGAACTGACAAATATCACTTTTCGCTGGCCCCAGAGTGGGATGGGAATGGAGATTTTGCAAGATCCTTCCCCCAGGATAGGGAGGGAATGGAAACTTTGCAGTATTCTTCCCCTGCTACGCCCACCAAGCCATGCCCACCAAGCCACACCACGCCCACCAAGCCACACCCACACAACCGGTAGTAAAAAAAATTGGATTTCACCACTGCTCAAAAAGGTATATTTTTAAAAAGCTGCAGCATATATCCCATCGTCCTCATGTTTGCAGTATATATAGTGTGTTTTGTTTTTTTTTAAATACTCCCTTTTTCACCCTTCATCTGCATGATGTGCATTAAATCTGCCACAAACAATCCCAGAACACAGATTATTCGGCATGCCTATCGCATCATCAAGTGCCTCCTCCAAGCACTTCACAAAAATTAATTACAGGTAGTTAATTAGATCTGGCTGTACCGCTGTGAGAGCAGATAACTCAGCTTCATCCAGGGACAGAATTATAAAGTCGGTTGCCTGCTTGGGAGGCGGGCTAAGTTTACAGTTAGGTATTCCTGATGGGGATTCTGGTGCTTTCATTTTTCTGCATCCTTGTGGAACTCTAAAGTGAAGACAAGTTTGAAATGTGTGACGGATGAGGAATGCTTAGAAATCAAAAGAGCGAGTGTGATTATTTAACAGATTTTAAAACCATTTTTCAGAACGCAGGCATCTTCCTAAATTGATTATGCAGCACTGTAGTCATATGGAAAGCTGGTAAAGATTATAATAACCTTCTTCCTGTCTTTTGTACCGCTCAGAGCTAAACGACATGAAACATTAAACAAACACTATGCAAGTGTCTTTCTTGTTGCTTCTGGTAGTGTAAGTGCAGAGTATTCTATCCTAATTAAAACCACTGCACATCTGTGAGAGACACACCTGTTTCTCCAGCTTCTTCCTTTGCAAAACTCTGTTTGACTCTTCTCAAAAATAAAAGGAAATATGCATTTCATTGCCGCTCCCTTTTCTCAGGATAATGGTTTGCGTGGGGCTGGGGAGGCAGACACATTTCCTATTTGCAGACAGAGGCTTTCCTCTGGACAGAATCTTGCTTGGAGTGTTATTGGGGTAGGACTTTGAAATTGTTTTGGATGACAACTTTCCTAATCCTTGCCAATAGTCAGGCCAGCTGCATTGATAGAAGAATAATAGTTTATAGTATCTCATCTACCTCCGTAATAGATAAATAAAAATCAGAAAGGCAGCTGCATACTGTGGATGTAGTTCATGTAGTTTAGTCCTTGTACTCCATCTGCTACCCATTGTTTTTTTAATCATACTTTAATTTACACCCATATGTCTGCATTCATGTAGTTCAGGACATGGGGTCCTAAGTTGGATTCTACTGTAGATGTAACCTAAATGTTAAGATTAAAAGCAATTCTAACCTAAACATTTCCCAGCTATCCAATATGTTGTTGAAGCAGGACCCGAATGCTTTATAATACAAGTCCTTTATGTTTATTTGTTAGGATTATAACAAGATGTATTAGGAAGGAATATTTCTACAATCTGTTCTTTGTAACCTGTTCCAGTAACTATATGTGGCAAGTAAGGGGCATTGATAGCAACGTATGCATCAACATATGTATCCAGATGGTGTATGATAATGGTAGTCCATATATGGGCTTTTGTCTGTGACAACCAATTAGGATAACTTCTTCTTTTTCTTATGATGATATCTGTAACCAAAGGTATAAAAGATTATGCTTGAGCCTTGCTTGAGGCTCAGACCTTTGTTTTCCACATGAGTGGGGGGTCTGTGTCCTATTTGCGCAAATAATAAATTAATTCTTGTTTCTCAAATACTTCGTGGTGTTGTCTCCTCACTTTAAGACGAAAGTTTTCTATTACATTGTGATGTCTCTTTTCAGCATATTCTTTTTTTCCAAAAAGTTTTTATTTTTATTTCTCATAAACCTATTTAAATATACAATCTTTTATTTTTTCCAGTATATTCTGATATCTCTTTTAAGCTACTTTGTGTTCTATCTGCTCTGAATTACACTTCTGTACCAGGTGATTAATTGATTTAAGTCGGACACAATGAGTGTATAGATTTCTTTTTACAGCAGCCATTTCTATCTGTTACGGTGGTGCTGGGTCAATGTTTTATAGCCTTTAAGAAAATCACACATCCTGCATTTGTTCATGTACTAGTTTAAGGAAGCCACCAGGCCTCTAGGACACTGAATACGCAAAATGATGCCCTAGATCAGGGGTGTGAAACTTGATTTTATTGAGGGCCACATCAGGATTGGTCAGGGTGAAAATGGCCAGTTTGAACTCACTTGTGTCGGAGGCGTCTGTGGTGGCCCAAGCACTCTGCCAGTGAAAATGGGTTCCCAAGCTCCATTTTCAGCCATGACGGCCTCCTGCCACCCTCTGTCAGCAAAACCGGAGCTCTGGGGGGCCCACGCGCAGCCCCCTGTTTTTGGTGGCAGAGGGTGACAGGAGCCGTTATAGCTAAAAATGGAGCCTGAGAGGACTGTGTGCTCTGAGAACACCTCACAGGCCGGATCCAGCCCTTGAGTTTGACACCACTGCTCTAAGATGGACCCTCCATTTCAAAAGCAAATTTTTTGCCACAGGCATTCCAGATACTTTGATGCTGCACTATATGATTCTGTTCCTATTAGTCCATTGTATCAGCATTTCATGCAGCAAATATATATGCAATTATATATGACTGCTCCATAGACACACATATGCATACACATAATCCCACCATGAGTTTGCTATGGTTTATTCTAGAGAGATAACAGAATTAAGTTTTAAGTTTTTAAGTTTTATTCTATAAATAAATAAACTGCAATTGTACTAGAAGGGAAGTATTTAATGTAACGGTGCTGTAACAAGGGCAACATTGTCTACATCAGGGGTGTCAAACTTGCAGCCCATGTGCCGGATGCATCATGTGCTGGCCATGCCCACCCCCAGTTTAGTGAAGGGGAAGAAGTTGTGTTACATCATGTGATGACGTGTTATCATGAGATTGACATGTCTGGTTTACATGCTCAATGTATAGCAAAGTTTCATATGAGAAGATAAAATAACTAAGTAGTCTTTGCAACAAATGAATATACTTATTTATCACATCTGTATACCACTGAAATGTCCAAAGAGTTCCAGTAGTTTACAACAGCAATTTAAATGAACAGTAAATACTAATTCCAAAAATGAAAATATCCATGGTGAGAATATGTGACTGACAAGGATAACTTAATTTCATTTAATTTTTTATACATTTTTTATTTTTAATATAATACACACATATTTTGTGGACAGTGTATTGACTGGGTCAAATCTTTTTTAAACAATGCTAATACAAATAACTATGCATAATCCTGATTTTCCAATTTCAACAGTACCATTCTCTCTTTATAATTCTTTATCATTTTTTCCATTAATTCATTTAAACATAAATAACATTTCTTCATACCATGTATTTGTTATCACCTACTAAATTACTAGTATTTAATATTTTAAAAATTACTCATTATTCCACCATAATTTCAATATCCCAAAAGTCTAGGACTACTAATAAAGCTAAATATTAACAAAATTTAGTCAATCCCGGGAATATATCTCAAAATCACCACAATTTCTAATCCTTAAAAGTTTAAATTCACAATAAATTAACACACTGTTAATATTAATAATACAATTAGATTACCTGATCCTAAACTTCCACCTGATTACTTAACTTAATTCAATTTAAAATAGAGTAACAAACAGTTAACATTATAAGCATAGATCCCACTTAAGTCCCCAAATGATTTCCAACTTATCAATTTCTGGTAAGGAGGAACCAGCCACAGCATTTTATTTAGCTTTCAGAGAGGCTGTTCTACAAAACAGGTGTCATTTCAGAAACCAGAAAGCATTGATATTTAGCTTTTGTTAGTGAGAATTAGAAATCATGATCTGTGTCAGGGGTCACTTTGAAGATACAAAAAGTCCAATTTAATTATATTTGTTTAAACAAAATCAAACATTTCTTCAATAAGCACATTTTATCTTGCATTATTTAGGTTAACAGTATGAACATTTCTTCTTTCCTGGCTGCGCATTCTAAACTCCTGCAGCAAATAGTTTTCAATCAAGTATCCCAAACATGGCATCCTTTAGATTAGACTTTTCCAAACTGTGTTCTGTGGAACTTAAGGATTCCATAAGATTTTGATGGGATTCCATGGGAGAATAAGGGGTGGGGAGAGATCCACTACAGCCAATTTCCTAACATTAGACCTTTGGTTCCAGGATTCTGGGTGTGTTATTTTTTTAAGTAACAGGTTTTGAGACCTGCTGGGGACATGTTAGGTTTCAATTTAAGTAATTCTTTATGAAAGTTGAAGTCTAAAACATCTAAAGAGCTTTGGGAAGACTGCTCTAGGTAGCATGAACTAGAAAGTTGGATTATTAGCCAACAATGCCAGCCATTGAAGGGCCAGGTTTAAAAAAGACACGATGGCCCCTGTAACTATGCACTTGAAGCCCTTGCCTTTTTTATGTTGCATGGGACAAATAAAAAAAGGTGGTGTGTGGGGTGGCTAGAACTGGAAGTATAATGGACAGCAGCCATTCTGCCACAATTTATCAGCAGATACATTATGTAATAATTTGCAGAAATTGTTTGCAACCCATCAGTCCCCATTCATTATCTATGATCAATAATTTACATTAATCAGGTTGTACCATGAAGCAATGTATCCCACATAGTAGTTTTGTGCATTGTTACAAAACAAGCATGAATGCGTTAACTGTAATAAGATGAATTTGTAAGCACAACCATCCATGGCAAGAATAAACCAATATGCTTTAATGGCATTCTGGTTTGTTTTTCCTTTTTCTCCTTCTCTCTCGCCTTCCTTCCCTTTCCTTCGTCCTCCTCATTTCACATCCTAATGCTACTTACCTTTTTACTGGATTTTTCTGATATAATAATGTGATGTACAGTCGTGCCATAAGCGGAAAAGTGGGGAGAGGAAGCTGCTGGAATACAGTTGGAAATTAAGGAAAAGAAACAATGTAGGTTAAATATAGGAGAAATTCCACCAGAATTTCTAGTTTTAATGCTGAACTTGGAAATGACAACTTGATATTGAGCAGTGATATCAAGCAGTTCCCATAGGCAGATCTTGTCTTCGGAGAAGGGCGGGGTATAAATGTAAACAAAACAAAACAAACAAAACAAACAAACAAACAAACAAACACTAGCATAAGTATATGTTTTCATACCATAAGAATCAGAGCCGTAGTGCCTGACTTGACATTTAATTTAAATTTCAACCACACAGTTCTCTTCCCTACCCTCATGCCTGTCCTTATTTATTTATTTATTTATTTATTTTTATTTATTTATTTGTCACAACAGTATATATAAGTATAAGCATGAAATAACTATACGAATTGGATACAACCAAAGGGAACATTAGGACAGGAACGGTAGGCACGCTTGTGCCCTTATGCACGCCCCTTACAGACCTCTTAGGAATGGGGTGAGGTCAATGGTAGATAGTCTTTGGTTAAAGATTTAGGGATTTTGGGAAGAGACCACGGAGTCAGGTAGTGCATCATATACTTATACATTATATTATGTGTACAGTATGCTTATCATGTACAGTACATTCGCTCTTGCATTATCAATCTTGAAGCACCCCAGCTGGGGTGACTAGTTGCTATAGGCACCCAAAAGTTTTTCCTAGAGACCAGAATTCCATAATAATCATCATCATTCAACAAATATATTTTTGGTATGTTTATTTGTTTAAGTGGAAATTATTTCCTTGACTCTAATACCCTTCATCTGTTCTTGCCTACAGCTTGGATGCAAAAGGGGTTTTGTCTGAACATTTGGCAATTCTTTCTTCTTGGTTCAGAAAGCAGGCAGTGGAAAAATTGTACCTCTACATTCTCATCATTTTGAAATGCTGTACATAATTATTAGTACTACTAGTAGTAACAGTAATGCCCAAAGTTGTCCAGTTAGCTTCCATGGCTGAGGGTAGTCTTAAACCTTGTTCTCCAAGTTCAGGTTCAACTTCTTAACCACTATATTGCACTGGCTGTCTAAATCTAACAATAATGTAGTGGGTTAATGCACTGGATTAGAAGTATAGAAACCCAAATTCTAGCATTGCCTTAGGCATGGACATCAATTGGGTCACTCAAACCCTCTCTCTCTGTCCTAGAAAGAAGGCAATGGCCAACCACTCTGAAAGTGTTGGGAGAAAAACCCCCCACAAAGACATACATATGGTGGCAAGGGTCATAACTGATGTGAAGGCATTACCCACCCACAAACACATAAATATACTTTATTATGGCATGCCCGAAACTATTTTTCCATTTATTTTTGTTGTGCCATCGAGTATACAAACTGCATAGAGAACTGAAAATTTATGTAGGCAAAATGCTATTCCCTGCCCCAAGGAATTTACAAATTAATTTGAGCTGTGTGGCACAGAATTAGGAGCACTAGTATCCTCCAGATATCACACTTATAAACCAGTGATTAGGAATTTGGGAATTGTAGTCGAGGGACTTCTGGACCTAAAAGAAAGGAAGAGAGATTTGAGAACAAGAAGTGTTAAAACTGTATTATAATGTTTTGATAAGACCACACTTGGAATTCTGCATCCGGTTTTGGTCACCACAATATAAAAAAGATGTTGAGATTCTAGAAAGAGTGCAGAGAAGAGTAACAAAGATGATTAGGAGACTGGAGACAAAAACATACAAAGAACAGTTACAGGAATTGGGTATGTCTAGTCTAGTGAAAAGAAGGACTAGGGGTGACATGATAGCAGTATTCCAATATTTGAGGGGCTGCCACAAAGAAGAAGGGTCAACCTATTCTCCAAAGCATCTGAAGGCAGGACAAGAAGCAATGAATGGAAACTAAACTAACCTAGAACTAAGGGGAAATTTCCTGATAGCACAATTAATCGGTGGAACAGCTTGCCTCCAGAAGTTGTGGATGCTCCAACACTGGAAGTTTTTAAGAAGAGATTGAACAACCATTTGTCTGAAATGATATAGTGTTTCCTGCTTGAGTGTGGGGGGGATTGGACTAGAAGACCTCTAAGGTCTCTTCCAATTCTATTATTCTATTATTCATTTAAAGGTGCAGGAGACCATGGGTTACCTGCAGTTTGAGGATCTTGGAAAAATAGAGGGTTTAGGAACAGTGGTGAAATGTAAAAATGTTTGCTACTGGTTCTGTGGGCATGGCTTGATGGGCATGGCTTGGTGATCATGCGATCGGGTGGGTGTGGCCAACTTGACGTCACTCACTGTTAGAGCCAGGAGCTGCACATTTTGAAACATATTCTGCCCTTCTGAAGCCCCCAATGCTTTGAATTTCCCTCTGCCACCCAAGCGAACATCGGAGGGGGAATGGGGAGCAGAAGGTGTAAAAAGCAGAATCCAAGTACAGAAATGGAAAAACAACGAGGGGGGGGGAATGGGAAGGTGAAGGTGTAAGAAGTGGAATCCAGGCACAGAGATGGAAAAACTGGGGGGGGTGGAGGAATGAGGAGGAGAAGGTGTAAGAAGATGTTTCCTTAGATTGCTGATGTTTGGCGATCTAAGGAAAAATCTTCCAGCTCTTCAAGATCGACTTTAAGAAGCCGACAGCAAAAGTAGTGGCAGCGGGGGTGACAGGGACATGTGTGTGTGTGTGTGTGTGTGTGTGTGTGTGTGTCCCCCTCTTCAAGGACTTGGAGGTAGACACCTCTTAGGAAAAGAGGAGGCGGCAAAGCCCTGTCTGTCACCTGGGAGAGGAGGACCTAGGAGGGACATACACACACACACACACATACACACATACACACACAAACACACACACACACACACACACACCCCTGTTGCCCCTGCTGCTGCTATTTTGCTGTCAGCTACTCAGAGCTCTTAAAGTTGATCTTGAAGAGTTGGAAGACATTTCCTTAGGTGCTCCGAACAATGAGTTTGGCAGCGTGGAAGGCAGGGGAAGCATGGCAGGGCTGCGGGCCGTGGACCGGTTTGGGGGGCGTGGCCTGCCAGCAATTGCTACCGGCATGGCGAACCACCTGCAACCTCCGCTACCGGTTCTCCCAATCTGGTCTGAACCAGTAGCATTTCACCCCTGGTTAGGAAGGAACATATTGAGAGATCAGAGGACAGAGAGATAAGGCAGGCAAAGGAAATAGTCTGGTGTGGAGGCCAAAAGGAAGGAAAATTTAAACTACAGTGATTTCCAGGCAACGTATAGAATCTGCCTTAGAAGAGCCAAACATGTTTTCTCAAGGAAATGCTTTTGGTGTGTGTATCGTGCATTATTCAGCAATCACACTGCAGTATTTTGTCATTGGAAATACACACTTAATTTCCCGAGGAAGCTTTTTTGTCGCAGTTGCCAGTACTTTGTGTGCTATGCGGTTCTGGGCACCTATTGGTTAATGCCCGTGACTTGATTGGAGATGCACAGGCACAAAAGCCAGCCCCCTCCACCACTGAGTGGTGAATTCTGTCTTTTTTTCCCCCTTTTCTTAATAGGCTTTTGAAGGCTAAGCACTTCCCCTCTCTAGTTGAGGCACATAGATCTCACCAAGGAATATGTGAGCTTATCTCATTTCCTGACTCACTTATGAGATTCAGTTATCATCTTCCACTTATAAGCTTCCAATATTTCCCATCATTTTTCTCCCTTTTCCCCTTTACCACACATTAAAAATTAACTTGTAAGGAGAAAAGCTGCACAAAAACCATTGACTGGAATCTCTAGGATTGCTAGACTGAAAGTACTGTACATCCTGTGTGTGTCAGAGAAAGAGAGTTTCTGAGGCTTGCAGCAGGCTGTCTTGTCCTCAGATGTCCTCAAACAATTCCTCTTGATAACAAAGGTTTTTCTCCTTTTCTCTAATAGGATGGCATTTTCATTGGTATTGTACTGTCAAGAGCATGGTTTGGGAAGAATGCTTGGTCATTTTGAGAGGCCTCCAGTATATCTGCAGCAGAGATTACTGAGCAAACTTCAGGAGGAAAAAAACATAAAATCTTATCTCTCAGCCAATTGTCTTGGGACTTTCTAAAACCAACAGCTTACTTTTCTCTTCTCGCTCTGTGACATACATACCCAGAGAGACATTTTTCTCAAGAATTCTCAGGTCTAGTTGAACTAAGCTTAACAAATCAGTCGCTAAGTATCTGCTGTGTGAATCCCAGGAGAATTCAAGACCTCCTCAAGCAGACAATCCTCACACAAAATATCTTCTTGACCCTCTGCTTTTATTTTTCCAAGGAACAGCAATAGAGGTCAAATGGTGGTCCTTGAAGTAGCTCTCATCAAATATTCTTCCCAACCTCAGTTTATGAAGAAGGGGTGGGGAATGTTTGTTCTTTGTAAAATGGCTTGAGAGACTTTGAGCTAAACAAGAGTTTATTTACAATAGCCAAAATACATAAACTGCTTTCAGTGTTTGCTCTTCCTTCCTCAACTAACTTCTGCCTCTGTTCTTTCTGAGCTGTTCCTTGAAACAAAGGATTGGCTAGCTCCTCCTTCTCCTGGATAATGTCCTCATTAGTTACTTGTAGCAATCTATTAAAGTCCTCCAACCATCATTGTGCCAAAATAATTGCAATGAGGGCAAGTTTTCTGTCATTTCAGTGATGACTGGGTGATGCTATGATAAACTGTACATCACATGGGGAAATGGCTTTTGATAGACAGGAAATCAGTTTCACTACAGGCAACATCTGAAGGAAGACACGATTAAGACTATAATTACATTTGTATGTATTTGTGTGTACGGGTAAATAGCAAATAGCAAAATAGTCAACAAAATAAATTGTCAGCTGGCTTTGGCTATACCCCCTCTTCTGCCACACTAATAAGCTGTATGTTTTACTTTCACCAGCAGTTCCTTTTCAACAAAACCCATACAACTCTGGGGGTCGTCCCACCATAATTCAATGCTATCGCTGTGGAGATACTTGTAAAGGCGAGGTGGTGCGTGTCCAGAACAATCACTTCCACATCAGATGTTTCACATGCCAGGGTAAGTGTTCAATGTTGCTCCAAGCTGAGACAGGATTGTGAACCTATTTAAAGTATATGATGCCAGTAGGTCGATTTAGTGAGCGAAGAGAAAGAAACAGAGGGTATGGTGCATTTATTTATTTATTTATTCATTCATTCAATTCCTACAGCCATCCATTTCAATCAATTATTCCGAGTGACTTATAATTTAAAAAAAATGCAATTAAAACATTTTAACTGAGGCATGTCTGTCTTAGTCCTGAAAACCTGGTGTTGTGATTAGAAAGAAGTACAGTTTAGTGCAAACTAAATTTAATGTCCCTGAGCAATTGCAAAATGTCAATAAACAAGTTCCTTTGGCTACAATATAGGTTAGTATGTGGAGTTGATAGAGTATACAAATTTGAAAAGGAGGAACCTGGGTATAAATGGGATGTGGAAAAGTGAGAAGGTTCTTAGAATAGAATGGAATGGAATAGAATGGAATGGAATAGAATAGAATAGAATAGAATAGAATAGAATAGAATAGAATAGAATAGAATAGAATTCTTTATTGGCCAAGTGTGATTGGACACATAAGGAATTTGTCTTGGTGCATATGCTCTCAGTGTACACAAAAGAAAAGATACATTTGTCAAGAATCATAAGGTACAATACTTAATACTTAGTCATAGGGTACAAATAAGTAATCAAATCATATTAGGAAACAGTCAGTATAAATCGTAAGGATACAAGCAACAAAGTTACAGTCATACAGTCATAAGTAGGAGGAGATGGGTGATGGGAACGAGAAGATTAATAGTAGTGCAGACTTAGTAACTAGTTTAACAGTGTTGAGGGAATTATTTGTTTAGCAGAGTGATGGCATTTGGGGAAAAACTGTTCTTGTGTCTAGTTGTTCTGGTGTGCAGAGCTCTAGAGCAGTGGTTCCCAACCAGTGTGCCGCGGCACTAAGGGGTGCCGTGAGATCTTTTGAGGGTGCCGGGAACTTTTGAGCTACGGAGATTTTAAATATCTATTTCCTTATAAGGGTGCCGGGAACTTTTGAAAGGCTTTCCAAGGGTGCCTCAAACAAGAAAAGGTTGTGCCTCAAACAAGAAAAGGTTGGGAACCACTGCTCTAGAGCGTAATTTTTGCTTAAAACTGGAGATGTGCATTTAAACGTGGTCTATTACTCATTCCTAAAGCCTCAACAATGATATTTTCATGAATTTACCTAGAGATTTTAGTAGAAGTCAAGGACCTTCACCAATGGGTAATTTCAAAGATATTTTGGAGGAAGTCATGCCTGTTAATCTGATAAAAAACTATACTAAGAATGAGATCTCTGTCTCCCTCCCTCCCTCCCTCCCTCCCTCCCTCCCTCTCTCTCTCTGATTTAATCTTAATAGAATAGAATAGAATAGAATTTTATTGGCCAAGTGTGATTGGACACACAAGGAATTTGTCTTGGTGCATATGCTCTCAGTGTACATAAAAGAAAAGATACGTTCATCAAGGTACGACATTTACAACACAATTGATGGTCAATATATCAATATAAATCATAAGGATTGTCAGCAACAAAGTTACAGTCATAAGTGGAAAGGGATTGGTGATGGGAACTATGAAACGATTAATAATAGTGCAGATTCAGTAAATAGTCTGACAGTGTTGAGGGAATTATTTGTTTAGCAGAGTGATGGCCTTTGGGAAAAAACTGTTCTTGTGTCTAGTTGTTCTGGTGTGCAGTGCTCTATAGCGTCGTTTTGAGGGTAGGAGTTGAAACAGTTTATGTCCAGGATGCGAGGGATCTGCAAATATTTTCACGGCCCTCTTCTTGATTCGTGCAGTATACAGGTCCTCAATGGAAGGCAAGTATTTTTTTTGAATCTTTTCTTCAATTCCCCCATTAACAGCTTGTTCAATCTTTTCCTTATGTCCAAGATCAGTTCTACATTTTCTCTGTCTCTTTCTCACATACACAGAGAACTTGTGTCTCTAGACATAAGTGCAACTTCTAGCATCTCCAGACCACATGATAGTTGGGAGGGATACTAGAAAACTGCAGTTCCCAAATATCTGCAGGGTCTCAGGTTCCTCACTGTTTATTCTCTAACAGACAGGTCATTTCAAATAAATGTGTATTTGTGTGTTGGTGCAGGCCATTGTACTGATTAATGATAGACACAACAAATGCTAGCTAATGTGGGAAAACCTCACTATTTTGTTAAAGTAATAGAAGTGGTGAATTGGGAGAGGGATGAAATTCTTGTAATTCATGTTGTACACTTAATAGATCTGGTTACTACCCCTTAGAACAGCTGTTTCAAATAAATGCAATAAGGAGACCACTCAACATCTGTTCTGGGTTTAATTTTTCGACTTCTTTGCTTTACTCCTCCCACTCACCCTTTCATTAGTAGGGCAGGGACATAATTTAGTAATTCACAACATTCAGTTTTCAGCAGAAGGCAATTTAGTCTCCAAATAGGTTCAGGATCACACGTGGAAGTTGAAAGCTATCCCAAATAACGGGAAACAGGACAATGGGAAAGAATTCCAAAGACTTTTGTATGCCGAATCACATATGGCTCCTGTCAGTCAAAGCTTCACGGCAGGAAAATGAGGACATGCACTACCGGTAGTACATGAAAAGCTAGGTGAAAAGCAAGTGTATTGGTTCTTAAAATGTAAAATAGGCATGCACAGTAAAAATTCACTTAAATAAGCAAAGTAATGTCTATTTGATCCTGCAGGCTGTATCGGTATTTACTCTGAAAAGGAACAAGTTGTTCTTAGTTATTAAGTAAATATACAGAAATGGAAAAGCCTCATAGGAAAACAAAGCATTTTTGTTCTCTTTTTATTCATTATTTTATGCAATGTAAAAAAAAAATGTTAAATACATTTCAGAACAAAATTCCTTCCACAGGGATAGTCTGAAAATGAATTCAACTTATTATACTATTACATAAAACACAAGAAATAACTATTTAAAATACCAGCCAAATGTTGCTTAAAAGGGATATTAACCAAATATATATGATTTGAAGTGCCATTTTCATATACAAGCGGCACAGCACATTCTAACAGTGTTTCATAGGAATTGCTTTTGCATGGGGTTTTTACGTAATGGTATAATATATCCAATTCATTTTCAGTTTTCCCAAGGAATTCTGTCCGAACCTTGCTAGATGTCTTTGCAATTAAATTAAAAACAAGGGCAAAAATAGTCTTTCTGTGAGTTTTCATGAAGTTTCCTCATATTTAAATCTTTAGGACAATCAGGAAGTTGTAGCTCATACACATTTTGTGTCCGCCTCTAACTCAAGGCAGAACTACCCAAGGAAATTCAGTTAAAGGTGGTTAGCAAGCTATTGTAGGCCATAATAGAACTCACATCAACTGACTGGCCACCTACAAAGTCTCAATTCAGAAATCCCAGGATGTCTTGCTCTATAAATAGAAAGACACCTGCTTTTCCATCATGCCATAAGTCTTCATCCATCCTACAGTTTGCTGACAAATGAGAAGTGGGTTCGCAGCCAAACTAAGATTGTTTGATCTACTATGTACATGAGCATATTTCTTTTACCTTTGCCACCACCTCCTCCTTCTCTTGGGATCTTAAGAACCTTAATCTGGGGTTTTTATATAATAGAAAGCCATTAGATGATCCCCACCCACTTGCCTGCCCAATGGATCTCACAAAACAAGATCATGCAATTGATTATTCATAACATGGGGTATTTATGTATTGCCCAAGTGGTTCTCAGTGAACCAGAACAGCCACTGAAACTGAGATCTAATTGTATATTATCTTTCCAAACCACCAAAGAGTAGGTGCAAGTTGTTTTAATTGTGATGAGAAAGGATGCATGCTGATGCAAACAAGATTTTAGATTAGAATTACAAAACATGTTTGAATGCAATGAACAAACTTGCCTAGATCAAAAAAATAACCAAGTGGGAACGAATTCAGTGCACTGGAACTTTTACATGCCAAGCCTTTGAAGAATGTGGCTCCAAAGAGCATTTGTTCATATACCAAACCATTTTTATCCCTTTTTAAGATATAGCCTTCTGCAACACTTAAAAAATGCATTGCTAGCATTTTTGTGTACTCAGCTTGCAAAGTAAACGTAATCACATTCAGAGATTCTTCCACAAATATTCAATAAACAAACCATAGTAAATGAAGAGATCAACAGCAATTTAAAGCGCCTAAAGAAACCCAGATACGATTTTTTTTTATGTTGCATACACATTTGCAATGGCTTACCACTGATCTTAATCATAATTATATCTGCGGATAAAAAGGATGCAGAGAGTACTTAATAAAAGAAGTCTTCCTTATTACAGGGACATAGAATTATTATACTGTTGTGGCATGATGGGAGCATATTACTTATTCAACTATATCGAAACACCCATCTCCCAAAATCAGTCTTCAGTGGTTCTGAGTGGGACTTTCATTGAGATAATCTATTTCTGCAGTCATTTTAAAATAATATGTTAGAGCCCGGAGAATCTAACTAGTAAATATTTCCTTCAAGTCCAGAGTGCCACCCCAATGTGAGTAGGGCCATCAACTACTTGGGTCAGGTCCAAGGCCGTCATGGAAGCCATGAACTCCCGAGCTGCCGTCGATGGCAGCGGAAGATGGCAAGTTAAAGTCCCCATGACTAAAAGTCTGGGGTCTCAACTACCACCCAGCCAGCACCTCCAGGAGCTCGGGCAGGGCAGCTGTCACGCAGCAAGGAGCCAGGTGCGTGATCAGCAAGCCCATCTGACACCTATGACCCCATCTCACAAGAGGATTCGCACCCGGCAATCTGAGGTACAGTGGTCTCCCTCGGCTCTAGGCTCTCTCTAATCACAACCGCCACCCCGCCACCCCTACCCTGAGCCCTCGGCTGGTGGAATGCAGGGGGACCCGGCGGGCACATCTCAACAAGGGCACGCCCCTTCCGTGCCCAGCCAGGTTTCCGTGCGCCTATAAGGTCATGGCGCCCCCTGAATAAGGTCGTGTATTAGGGGGGCCTTCCTCTGTCTCTTTCTCACATACACAGAGAACTTGTGTCTCTAGACATAAGTGCAACTTCTAGCATCTCCAGACCACATGATAGTTGGGAGGGATACTAGAAAACTGCAGTTCCCAAATATCTGCAGGGTCTCAGGTTCCTCACTGTTTATTCTCTAACAGACAGGTCATTTCAAATAAATGTGTATTTGTGTGTTGGTGCAGGCCATTGTACTGATTAATGATAGACACAACAAGTGCTAGCTAATGTGGGAAAACCTCACTATTTTGTTAAAATAATATGTTAGAGCCGGAGAATCTAACTAGTAAATATTTCCTTCAAGTCCAGAGTGCCACCCCAATGTGAGTAGGGCCATCAACTACTTGGGTCAGGTCCAAGGCCGTCATGGAAGCCGTGAACTCCCGAGCTGCCGTCGATGGCAGCGGAAGATGGCAAGTTAAAGTCCCCATGACTAAAAGTCTGGGGTCTCAACTACCACCCAGCCAGCACCTCCAGGAGCTCGGGCAGGGCAGCTGTCACGCAGCAAGGAGCCAGGTACGTGATCAGCAAGCCCATCTGACACCTATGACCCCATCTCACAAGGAGGGATTCGCACCCGGCAATCTGAGGTACAGTGGTCTCCCTCGGCTCTAGGCTCTCTCTAATCACAACCGCCACCCCGCCACCCCTACCCTGAGCCCTCGGCTGATGGAATGCACGGAAACCCGGCGGGCACATCTCAACAAGGGGCACGCCCCCTTCCGTGGCCAGCCAGGTTTCCGTAACGCCTATGAGGTCCGCGGCGCCCCCCTGAATAAGGTCGTGTATTAGGGGGGCCTTTCTCTGTCTCTTTCTCACATACACAGAGAACTTGTGTCTCTAGACATAAGTGCAACTTCTAGCATCTCCAGACCACATGATAGTTGGGAGGGATACTAGAAAACTGCAGTTCCCAAATATCTGCAGGGTCTCAGGTTCCTCACTGTTTATTCTCTAACAGACAGGTCATTTCAAATAAATGTGTATTTGTGTGTTGGTGCAGGCCATTGTACTGATTAATGATAGACACAACAAGTGCTAGCTAATGTGGGAAAACCTCACTATTTTGTTAAAATAATAGAAGTGGTGAATTGGGAGAGGGATGAAATTCTTGTAATTCATGTTGTACACTTAATAGATCTGGTTACTACCCCTTAGAACAGCTGTTTCAAATAAATGCAATAAGGAGACCACTCAACATCTGTTCTGGGTTTAATTTTTCGACTTCTTTGCTTTACTCCTCCCACTCACCCTTTCATTAGTAGGGCAGGGACATCATTTAGTAATTCACAACATTCAGTTTTCAGCAGAAGGCAATTTAGTCTCCAAATAGGTTCAGGATCACACATGGAAGTTGAAAGCTATCCCAAATAACGGGAAACAGGACAATGGGAAAGAATTCCAAAGACTTTTGTATGCAGAATCACATATGGCTCCTGTCAGTCAAAGCTTCACGGCAGGAAAATGAGGACATGCACTACCGGTAGTACATGAAAAGCTAGGTGAAAAGCAAGTGTATTGGTTCTTAAAATGTAAAATAGGAATGCACAGTAAAAATTCTCTTAAATAAGCAAAGTAATGTCTATTTGATCCTGCAGGCTGTATCGGTATTTACTCTGAAAAGGAACAAGTTGTTCTTAGTTATTAAGTAAATATACAGAAAAGGAAAAGCCTCATAGGAAAACAAAGCATTTTTTGTTCTCTTTTTATTCATTATTTTATGCAATGTAAAAAAAAATGTTAGATACATTTCAGAACAAAATTCCTTCCACAGGGATAGTCTGAAAATGAATTCAACTTATTATACTATTACATAAAACACAAGAAATAACTATTTAAAATACCAGCCAAATGTTGCTTAAAAGGGATATTAACCAAATATATATGATTTGAAGTGCCATTTTCATATACAAGTGGCACAGCACATTCTAATAGTGTTTCACAGGAATTGCTTTTGCATGGGGTTTTTACGTAATGGTATAATATATCCAATTCATTTTCAGATTTCCCAAGGAATTCTGTCCGAACCTTGCGAGATGTCTTTGCAATTAAATTAAAAACAAGGGCAAAAATAGTCTTTCTGTGAGATTTCATGAAGTTTCCTCATATTTAAATCTTTAGGACAATCAGGAAGTTGTAGCTCATACACATTTTGTGTCCGCCTCTAACTCAAGGCAGAACTACCCAAGGAAATTCAGTTAAAGGTGGTTAGCAAGCTATTGTAGGCCATAATAGAACTCACATCAACTGACTGGCCACCTACAAAGTCTCAATTCAGAAATCCCAGGATGTCTTGCTCTATAAATAGAAAGACACCTGCTTTTCCATCATGCCATAAGTCTTCATCCATCCTACTGTTTGCTGACAAATGAGAAGTGGGTTCGCAGCCAGTATGCCAAACTAAGATTGTTTGATCTACTATGTACATGAGCATATTTCTTTTACCTTTGCCACCACCTCCTCCTTCTCTTGGGATCTTAAGAACCTTAATCTGGGGTTTTTATATAATAGAAAGCCATTAGATGATCCCCACCCACTTGCCTGCCCAATGGATCTCACAAAACAAGATCATGCAATTGATTATTCATAACATGGGGTATTTATGTATTGCCCAAGTGGTTCTCAGTGAACCAGAACAGCCACTGAAACTGAGATCTAATTGTATATTATCTTTCCAAACCACCAAAGAGTAGGTGCAAGTTGTTTTAATTGTGATGAGAAAGGATGCATGCTGATGCAAACAAGATTTTAGATTAGAATTACAAAACATGTTTGAATGCAATGAACAAACTTGCCTAGATCAAAAAAATAACCAAGTGGGAACGAATTCAGTGCACTGGAACTTTTACATGCCAAGCCTTTGAAGAATGTGGCTCCAAAGAGGATTTGTTCATATACCAAACCATTTTTATCCCTTTTTAAGATATAGCCTTCTGCAACACTTAAAAAATGCATTGCTAGCATTTTTGTGTACTCAGCTTGCAAAGTAAACATAATCACATTCAGAGATTCTTCCACAAATATTCAATAAACAAACCATAGTAAATGAAGAGATCAACAGCAATTTAAAGCGCCTAAAGAAACCCAGATACGATTTTTTTTTTATGTTGCATACACATTTGCAATGGCTTACCACTGATCTTAATCATAATTATATCTGCGGATAAAAAGGATGCAGAGAGTACTTAATAAAAGAAGTCTTCCTTATTGCAGGGACATAGAATTATTATACTGTTGTGGCATGATGGGAGCATATTACTTATTCAACTATATCGAAACACCCATCTCCCAAAATCAGTCTTCAGTGGTTCTGAGTGGGACTTTCATTGAGATAATCTATTTCTGCAGTCATTTTAAAATAATATGTTAGAGCCCGGAGAATCTAACTAGTAAATATTTCCTTCAACATGAAAGTCCACCCCACCCACATATACTTAAACTCCACTCTAGCCTACTTGTGGGGCAGGATTATCATCCTATTTATCAGCCTCCAGAGAGAAAGATGAACAATAGATTTCAAAAAAAAAGAAAAAAGAATCAGCATGTCATTTTGCAGCTGTATGAGTTCCTAGTCCATACTTCAGGCCAAGGATAATATCTGGATTGATTCATTGGGTTGCAACCAGGGAAGTCCATACAAAACAACTTATCTTAGCAATACAGGGATAATTTATGTATGAGGGGAAAAATTCAAGCAAATCTGGATGTTCTCATCTTCCTAGACTCTATTGGCTATGCCGGGTTTCAGAACACCACAGGAGAAGTGTGTGTCTCCAGCCCCCTGGAGTTTGGTGTTGATCATGGAGTTTGGTCTTGATTATTCTGCTAGACAAAGACTTCACTCTGTCTCCAGCTTCAAAAGGGACTTAGAACCACCAGGAGAGAACTTGGCAGCCTTCTTTATTTGCTTCCAAAGCCAAAGGAAATCCTTATTCCTTAATGGGAAATAAAGAGAAGGATGCTTGGTGGAATGATGAAGTAATAGAGGCAGAAAAAAATGAATGAATGAAGATTGCTGCAAAAAGTAAAAGTGAGAGAAAGGTCTTGAATAATTTATTTATTTTTATTTATTTATTTATTTTGTCACAGTATATATAAGCATAAGCATGAAATAACTATACAATATATAAGCATATATATAAGTATGAGTATATAATAACTATATTAATTGGATATAATGAAAGGAATCAATAGGACAGGAACTGTAGGCACGTTTGTGCTCTTATGCACGCCCTTTACAGACCTCTTAGGAATGGGGTGAGGTCAATAGTAGACAGTTTTTGGTTGAAGCTTTGGGGATTTTGGGAAGAGACCACAGAGTCAGGTAGTGTATTCCAAGCATTAACAACTCTGTTACTGAAGTCATATTTTCTGCAATCAAGATTGGACTGGTTAACATTAAGCTTAAATCTATTGTGTGCTCATGTATTGTTGTAATTGAAGCTGAAGTAGTCTTTGACAGGAAGGACATTGTAAGAGATGATTCTATGAATTAAACTCAGGTCATGTCGAAGGCGGCGTAGTTCTAAATTTTCTAAACCCAGGATTTCAAGTCTGGTGGCATAAGGTATTTTGTTGTATTCAGAGGAATGGAGAACTCTTCTTGTAAAATATTTCTGGACACGTTCAATTGTATTGATGTCAGAAATGTGGTATAATTTTACCCCAAAACTGGGGTAAACTGGGGACTGGGAAATGAGGCACCAAAGCCTCCTCCTCAGCTGAGAAGGCTGGCGGCTCCCCGCCCGCCCTCTCACTGCACCGGCAGGGCTTCCCAGCGCCGTCCGGTAAAATGTGAAAAAAAAAAAAAACTCGAGTATAAGTCGATATATAAGTATAAGCCGAGGCTTAAAAAACAAAACTCGAGTATAAGCCGTATAGACCCGAGTATAAGCCGAGGGGACGTTTTTCAGCACAAAAAACGTGCTGAAAAACTCGGCTTATACTCGAGTATATACGGTATTTTATTTATTTTATTTTATTTTATTCAATTTTTATACCGCCCTTCTCCCGAAGGACTCAGGGCGGTGTACAGCCAAGTAAAAAATCACAATATCAATATTAAAAGAAATTAAAACAAACATATTATAAAGTGGCCAGATTTAAAATGAATTAAAATATTAAAATATAAATAACCCAATAAAATTTTAACCCAATAAAATCTTAGGCCAGTCCCGCTTGAATAAATAAGTGCGTTTTCAGCTCACGGTGAAGGTCCAAGATCAGGCACTTGACGTAAACCAGGGAAGCTCATTCAAGGCGACTCCCCACAGAGAAGGCCCTTCCTGGGGCCGCCAGCCGACATTGTTTGGCGGATGGCACCCTGAGAACCTCTCTGTGAGAGCGTCTGGTCGGTGGGAGGCAAAGGTAACAGCAGGCGGTCCCGTAAGTACCGGGTCCTAAGCCATGGGCGCTTTAAAGGTGGTGACCAAAATCTTAAAGCGCACCCGAAGACCACAGGAAGCCAGTGCAGGCTGCGAGGAGGGTGTTACATGGGAGCAACGAGTTGCTCCCACTATTCAGCGCAGCTGCATTCTGGACTAACTGCAGCCTCCGGGTGCACTTCAAGGCAGCCCCATGTAGATAGCATTGCAATAATCCAGGCGGGAAGTTACGAGGCATGGTGACCGTGCATAAGGCATCCCGGTCAAGGAAGGGCGCAACTGGCGCACCGCGTGCCAGTGGAAGGCCCTCTTGGAGCGGCCGCCAAATGATCATCAAAGACAGCCGCCCATCCAAGAGGACACCCAAGTTGCGCACCCTCTCCGTTGGGGCCAATAACTCGCCCCCCACAGCCAGCTGGGGCTGCAGCTGACTGTACCGGCGTGCCGACACCCACAGCCACTCCGTCTTGGAGGGATTGAGCTTGAGTCTGTTTCTCCCCATCCAGACCCGTACAGCTTCCAGGTACCGGGACAGCACTTCGACAGCTTCATTGGGGTGGTCCGGGGTGGAAAAGTACAGCTGAGTATCATCAGCGTACAGATGATAACTCACCCCAAAACCACTGATGACCTCACCCAGCGGCTTCATGTAGATGTTGAACAGGAGGGGCGAGAGAATCGACCCTGAGGCACCCACAAGTGAGGCGCCTCGCGTCGACCTCTGCCCCCTGTCAACACCGTCTGCGACCGGTCAGAGATAGGAGGAGAACCACCGATAAACGGTGCCTCCCACTCCCAATCCCTCCAACCGGTGCAGCAGGATACCATGATCGATGGTATCGAAAGCCGCTGAGAGATCTAATAGGACCAGGGCAGAGGAACACCCCCTGTCCCTGGCCCTCCAGAGGTCATCCACCAACGCGACCAAAGCTGTCTCCGTGCTGTGACCGGACCGGAAGCCAGACTGGAACGGGTCTAGATAGACGGCTTCATCCAGGTACTGGGGAAGCTGCCATGCAACCACACTCTCTACAACCTTCGCCACAAAGCGAAGGTTGGAGACTGGACGATAGTTACCCAAAATAGCTG
This sequence comes from Ahaetulla prasina, assembly GCF_028640845.1. Classification (NCBI taxonomy): domain Eukaryota; kingdom Metazoa; phylum Chordata; class Lepidosauria; order Squamata; family Colubridae; genus Ahaetulla; species Ahaetulla prasina. Next base: position 106,681,671 of record NC_080540.1, read on the forward strand.
GGTCCAGGGAAGGCTTCTTGAGGAGGGGTCTCACCACCGCCTCTTTCAAGGCGGCGGGGAAAATCCCTTCCATCAATGAAGCATTTATAATTCCCTGGAGCCAGCCTCGTGTCACTTCCTGAGTAGCCAGCACCAGCCAGGAAGGACACGGGTCCAGTAAACATGTGGTTGCATGTAACCTTCCCAGCAACCTGTCCACGTCCTCGAGAGCCACAGACTCAAACTCATCCCAAACTACCTCAACAAGACATGCCTCCTCCATCCCATCTGGATCATCGCAATTTTGGTCTAAACTATCCCGAAGCTGAACGATTTTATCGTATAGATAACAGTTAGTTGAGCTGTATTCAAGAATTGGTCTAGCAAATGTTTTATATGCTCTGGTTAGTAGTGTAGTGTTTTTGGAGAAGAAGGTACGGAAGATTAGGTTTACAACTCTTAAGGTCTTTTTTGCGATGTAGTTACAGTGGACTTTGGCACTTAGACCATTTGATATGAAACCTCCAAGGTCTTTAACAGGGTGGGGGTCATCAGTAAGGTAATGTCCATTAAGCTTGTACTTAGTGTTTAGGTTCTTTTTTCTAATATGTAAGACTGAGCATTTGCTGGTTGAGATTTGGAGTTGCCAAGTTTTTGACCATTCAGATACAAAGCCAGGGTCTTTTTGGAGGATAGCTGTATTGTTGGTGGTGTTAAATAGTTTGACATCATTAGCAAAGAGAACACAATTACTTGTAATATGGTCACAGAGATCATTTATGTATAATATGAAGAGTGTTGGTCCAAGAACGCTGCCTTGGGGAACGCCACTTTTGACAGGAACAGGATTTGATAGAGCATTGCCAATTTTGACCATTTGTTGTCTGTTTGATAGGAAAGATGTTATCCAATTGTGGAAGGGTCCTGAGATGCCATAGGATTTTAGTTTTAGGAGAAGTTTATCATGTACTACTGAGTCAAAAGCTTTACAGAAGTCTATGTAGATCACATCTATTGCTTTGCCCTGATCAAGATTTGTAGTCCATATGTTTTTGCAGTGAAGAAGTTGTAAATTACATGATAATTTTTTTCTGAAACCAAATTGTTTATTAGAGAGTAGGTTGTTTGTTTCTAGGTGGAGGGTAATGGATTGGTTGATGATAGATTCTATTACTTTGCAGGTGACACAGCAAAGAGAGATAGGTCTGTAATTTTCAAATAGGCTCCTTATTTGAAGACAGGGATGACCATGGCAAGTGACCAAAGTTTGGGAAGGGAACTGGTCGTGAAAGCTTTTTCAAAAATTATGCTTAGGAATGGAGAGAAAATATAGTCACAATCAAAGAGAACAAAGAGGAGATAAGGATTGAAAGAGGCAAAGAAAATGCAGATTGGGGGTTTTAAAATATTTTTTAATCCCATCTTTATTATTTTTACAGACAGTAAACATATCCAATATACCTTCCTCCTCCTATTTTCCCCACAATAACAACCTTGTGAGGTGGGTTGGGCTGAGAGAGAATGACTAGTCAAAAGTCACCCAGCTGGCTTTCACGCCTAAGGCAGGACTAGAACTCATAGTCTCGTGGTTTCTAGCCTCATGCCTTAACCCAGGGTCTTCAAACTTGGCAACTTTAAGACTTGAGGACTTCAACCCCCAGAGTTCCTCAGCCAGCAAAGCTTTGCTGGCTGAGAAATTCTGGGAGTTGAAGTCCTCAAGTCTTAAAGTTGCCAAGTTTGAAGACCCCTGCCTTAGCCATTAGATCAATTGAACTTTTTGATTGAATTTAAACATTATTTTGGAAGTGATTGATGAAGGTAAACAGAGACAATCAAGCAGGATAAGTGGCATCAAAAATAAAAATGCTTTAAATGATTTGGGATGAAAATGAAAGAATACCGGAATATTTTAGAGATACGTATGAGGAAGGTAGTTGCATATTAAAAAATGGGACTGAAACAAATGCTATCGTTAATGCCTGAGATAAAAACAATGAAAAGACAAACATAAATGCTGTGAAAATATTGAAAAATGATGGTTTTGCAGCTGTAGCTAAATGGAAAAATCTAGGATACCAAAAGACCTTGAGTGGTAATGTTATGGCAGCTGGGACCTGAACTGCCATTGCTAAGCAACGCAGCCATACAGCACAATGTCACATGACCATATCATTTGGCAATGGCAGTCTTAGCTGTCTCAGTTGCTGTTGTAAAACCTCAAGATGCACAAATTATGAAATGAGTCCCAGGTGAGGAGTCTGAGAGGGCCTCAGGGGTTGGGTAAGTCCAGTGCAGTCTAGATATAATTCAGAGGCTGAGGGAAAGGGCTGGGAAGACCGTTGCAGGCCACTTGCAAGTCAGGAGAGGCCAGGAGAAAGTTTGAGAGGGTCAATGCAGGCCATGTATGGGTGAGGTGATGGTGCTACTGGCAGAAGAAGAAGCAAGAGTGACTTATTGGAGTGACTTGCACCTTGACTGCTGACTTCCTATTGAATTTGCCTGTGACAAGCCAGCACTGTCTGCAGCCTTATAATTGCAAGCCGAGAATCTGAGCGTTTGGATTGTAATCACATGACTGTGGGGTTGCTACAATAGCCAGAGCTTCTAGAGGCAGGACTGGCATAAATAGTGATTTTAAATTGGGGTTTTAGAGATTTTAAACATTTGTAAATTTTTTAATTTTTAAATTATCGGCCATTTATTAATAGTTTCTTTTAATTTCTTTTAATTGTATATACTCTGTATTTTATTTCATCCATTTTTTTCAGCTGTAACTGTAATTAGTCACTGAATGAATGGACATAAGCCAAGGACTATGTGTACGAATGTGATCTCGTTATGGAACGGCTGCTTACAACATGCGTATGTGTGTGTACTGTATTTGTGCCTGACAATAGAAGGGATGCCATTATTGTTCTCTGACACAAAGGAAGCAGTAACAAAAATGAATTACAGGGGAATTAGTTTGTTTAGCACACCTGGAAGTTGTTTATCAGAATTCTAATCAAAAGAGCTCAAACGGGAAATAGCAAAGTTTGGGATGTGTTGTGTGGATTTATGCCAGACAGTAGGTGTCCAAAGTGGTTTTTTGTTCCTTAGCAGAAGCATGAATGTGGGAATGTACAAATATTGATGTACAGAATATGTCTGATAATGTGAGATGAATAAAATGTGAAAAATGAAAGTATCTGCATGTACAAATGCACTTCTGTCAAATTTGCAGTATGGAAATCAGTATTACATATGTCAGGAGAAACATAAAAAATAGAATGCAGTTGTGTGGGCAAAATACAACTGGAGAAAAGGCTCAAGAATTAATATGGGATTGTATACCAGCAAAGTATATGGAGATATTTTGGTCAGTGAGGATCAGATTGCATATATCAAGGTAAGAAGCAGCATGTAGATGTGGGATGAAAATGAATGAACTCTGTTTTTTAAAATTAAATTCAGCATTGGTCCTGTTCCTGTTCTTGCTTCCGTTCATCTTCATCTTTTTAACCTTCCCAGGAAACCAAACTTGAAAAATAAACGTAGTCTTCCCCCTCCCACTCCAAAACTTACTTACTTATCCCAGTTTGGGTTTTCCAGATCTAAAGGGATTAAAATAACCCAATGCTGGGAATTGGATATATTGGAGAGTACCGAATGACAGTGGTAAATTGGGGCAAGCTTGCTTGTGTGACCATAAAATGGGAAAGCACCTCAAGAACTACAGCTCAGGCTATCTGTCCTTCAGTGGGTCATAGCATGTGAGTGTAGTAATTGAGCCATTTCTTCACTGTGTTGCCAGTTTGTTTCTCTCCCTTGCCTCACTGAAAAATTATAGGCCAAGGTCTCTCAAAAGACAAGAACCCCACTCGATGCATTTCTCACCATTAAAGATCCAATACACCAGTGACTCCTCTGCTAGCCTACTCAGCCTCTCAACCTGTCTGCTTGTAGTCAATCAAAAAGGGCGCATCTTGTTGCCTTCATGCACCAAGGCTCACAGACAATTCCCCAGGCCAGGCTTTCTCTCAGCAGAAATTTCCCTTCCCAACATCTTCCCCACCCTAACCCTTGCCTTATTTTCACTGCACAGTGCTAACAACACAATGGTGGCATCTTAGAGGATGGCGGGAAGTATCTTGCCATTCTAGTGTCTATAGGTGGCAGGGATGGAGGATGAGAAGATACTGCTTGGTAAAGGGCAGGGCAGGGTGGCAGAAGGAAGTTTACCCTCACTATTCAAGAAATTGTTTTGTACTCAGGTGACTTGGAGTCCGTTGTTGCAGAGAAACTGAAAACTGATTCAGGCACTTGTATCTACTAGTGACCTGTGCATCAGAGAACACCGATGCACTTTTAACACACCAGATGGATCTTTCACATAGGGAGTTCATTAGTACAAGTCCGATCACACTGCCCAGTGCCAGTCATCCAGAGTGGGCAGTGAGGCTACCAAAGCAGACTTGTACCTCCGTAATTATTCTGGGTTGCTTCCTGTCCAACTTGTTTTCTAAAGATTGTTTTGCAGTCTCCCACACATAAGCACTCATTAGACACACCCTCCACCCTCACTTTAGGAAAGCATTGCATAATGTGATCGAGCATGTGCGTGCGCGCGCACACACACACACATTCTGTGGTCCTTGACAACCACAGCAAATATATACATGAAAAAGTCAATAAACCAAAACAGAGAGCAGAAAATGTAATTTGGATAGTGAAGATGGAACTGACAGACCAGGAGGCAGAAACTGGCTGAAGGCATGCTCGAGCAGAAAAGCTTTCAAGCTTGATCAGGGAGATTGTCATCAGGGAGAAGCCAAAGGATTTCCTGAGGCAGGGCCTGCCAAAGCCTGGCCACGGAAAGACCCTCTCACATACCAGCACGTCAAGCCTCAGGTGTCAGCGATGGGATAAAAAACAGGTGGCTGCTTCAGATAATCCCACTTCAGGCTGCTTTATCTAATATTTAGATACTAGAGAGTGGGAATAGGCTGAGTTGAAAGGAGGTGATTCCGCAGACACATTTAAGCCATTCAATTTGCAAAATGAATGACCAAGTACATTGAGTTGAGATTAGAAATGACCTGGAAGCAGAGGTCATAGATATAAGAATGAAGTCGGTTTTTGACTGGCTGATGGGAATTCCTAAGCATGGCTGGTCCTCTGGTATTTGGACTTCTTAAGAAGTGATGTTTTGGGTGCTACAACCCTGGAGATTTTAAAGAAGAGATTGGACAACCATTTATCTGAAATGGTACTGGGTCTCCTGCTTGAGTAGGGGGTCAGATTAAAAGACCTCCAAGGTCTTTTCTGTTATTATGTTTTGTGGAAGAAACACAACTTTTATATTTAGGAAAAAGCAGTGGGGCTGTTGCCAATAAAATTACTGTACAAAATGTGGAGTCATTCACCATGGCTATGCAGGGTGGGCAGGGTTTAACTCCTAGATGTCTCAAAGGTGCTTTTTCAGGAGGCAACTGGACTTTCTTGTTTTTTCTTTTGAAGACATTTCACTTCTCATCCAAGAAGCTTCTTCAGCTCTGACAGGATAGTGGGGAATGGAAGGATTTATATTCCTTGGAGACAGCTGGTCATTTGCATCCTTTTAGAGGGTCCTTGAAGCATTTGGAGGTTTATCTGTCTCCTCAGGGTCACCTGAGTAGTGCTCCTGGTTCTTGTACTCTGCAATTTTTTTCCCCCTCTGGAAATCCATTCCTACTCCCACATCATTCAAAGAGTGTCCATCCCAAATTGATAGGTAAAAGTCTCTCTAAAAGGATGCAGATTACCAGCTGTCTGAAGGAATATAAATCCTTCCATTCCCCACTATCCTGTCAGAGCTGAAGAAGCTTCTTGGATGAGAAGCGAAACGTCTTCAAAAGAAAAAAAACAAGAAAGTTCAGTTGCCTCCTGAAAAAGCACTTTTGGGACAACCATGACCTGGATGTCTGAGAATCTCTACAGAAGCCTCCCCTTCGGTTGACCAAAGAGGCTTTCGGCATGACCCAGACACTCCATCCTTATGATGGCACTTCAAGAAGCACCTGTTTGTTTGTTTTTTAAGAGAAAGGTGCCCGTTTGGAGAGATGAAAGGACTGACTTTTCTATTTCTGCATGTACTTTCCCCTCTGTAGTGTGCGGCTGTGACCTAGCTCAGTCTGGCTTCTTCTTTAAGAATGGGGAATACATCTGCACCCACGACTACCAGCAGCTCTATGGCACCCGCTGTGACAGCTGCCAAGACTTCATCACTGGAGAGGTTATCTCAGCCTTGGGCCGGACTTACCATCCCAAGTGCTTTGTGTGCAGCATGTGCAGGTGAGTCAACTCTCTAACAGCAATGTGTGAACCCCTCAGGAGTGACGATGGTGAGCAGAATCCCCCTTGGGGAAAGTTGAAGTTTTACTGAGATTGCATTATAGCTTTGTTGCAATCAGCAGGCAGGTTAGTCCTCGACTTACGGCCGCTGTTGAGCCCAAAATCTCCATCGCTAAGTGAGACATTTGTTAAGTGAGCTTTGCCCCATTTTACGACCTTTCTTGCCACAAGTGGATGAATTAGTAAGCCAGTTGTTAAGCAGATCTGGCTTCCGCTGTTGACTTTGCTTGTCAGAAAGTCACAAAAGCTTGGGACACAGCATGAAAGTCCCACATGGCCTTGGGACACAGCAACGGTCATAACTATGAAACAGTTGCCAAGGGTCTGAATTTTATATCACATGATCATGGGGATGCTGCAAAGTTTCTAACTGTGAAAAACGGTCATAATTCCTATTTTTCAATGCCATTGTAACTCTGAACAGTCACTAAACAGACAGCTGTAAGTCAAGGACTACCTGTACATTGCCTCTGCATTTCATCAGACAAGGTGGGGGGGTAGAGTTGTCAAAATTGATTTTTGTAGTTTGGAGAAAAAAGAATCTAGATGGGAATATCCTATCAGCTGATGCCAATCCAGCAGTTGCAAGAGAAACTTGGCCTCAGCCCTTAGAATCTGCTCCCTTAGTTGGCAGATCTCCTTGAAAGTAGGTGGCTGTCTAAATGCATTTTCTTCCTACCCTTATGTGGTCCTCTGGAATTCAATATCAACAGGTGTTTTCTTTTCTTTTCTTCTGCCTTGTTCTCCAAATAATTTATCCTGCACATAAAAATCTTGCCTTTTCAGCAAGTGGTCAAATAACTGACATTACCAACATGGCAATGAAGGATCTCGAAGAGGAAGAAAAAAAGTGCAAAAATTCAACCCCAAGCTACATATACAGATAGTCCTGAACAAAAACCATTAGGGTAGTGACTGTCTGAAGTTACAGTGGCACTGAAAAATGGAATTTATGACCATTTCTCACACCTATGACCATTGCAGCACCCCCACCCCCCATGGCCATGTGATCAAAATTTGGATGCTTGACAAGTGGCATATAGAATAGAATAGAATAGAATAGAATAGAATAGAATAGAATTTTTTATTGGCCAAGTGTGATTGGACACACAAGGAATTTGTCTTGGTGCATATGCTATCAGTGTACATATTATTATGTACATATTATTATAAATTATACATATATTTATGACAATTGCCATGTCCTGGGGTGACCAGCTTTTTTGACCTTCTGACAAAGTCCATGGGGAAACCAGATTCCCTTAACAACTGCAGTAATTCACTTAACAGCTGTGGTTTAAAAAAAGGTTGCAAATTGGTGCAAAATTCACTGAATAATTGTCTTGCTTAGCAACATAAATTTTGGGCTCCATTGCAGTCGTAAGCCAAGGACTCTCTGTACTAGCTTCTGGCCCCCTGTATCTTCTGAAACTTGATCAGCAGCTTCCGCTTATACTGAGTGAAAGAGAGAGGGGTCCTGGGTGTTATCTCAAAAAATGCTTTCCAAAATATGTGACACTGTCCCAGGCACCACGGTAAGAGCCGTGGTGGCACAGTGGTTAGAATGCAGTATTGTGGGCTAATTTTGCCCACTGCTGAAAGTTCGATCCTGATTGGCACTTCCTGATTGGCACTTCCTGATTGGAAGGCTGGGACTCAGCCTTCCATCCCTTCCATGGTCAGTAAAATGAGGACCCAGATTGTTGGGGGCAATAGGCTGACTCTGTAAATCGCTTAGAGAGAGCTGTAAAGCACTGTAAAAGCAGTATATAAGTCTAAGTGCTATTGCTATTCTTCATATGGTATATTTCTGTGTGTTAGGTTTGAACTGCCATGATCCTTCACCAGCAATGATACTGGAGAAGACTCCACTGAAAGATGAAGCAGCTATACATGAAAGAAATTCTGGGCAGAGGCTTCTATAGCAGGGGTCTCCAACCTTGGTCCCTTTAAGACTTGTGGACTTCAACTCCCAGAGTCCCTCAGCCAGCAAAGCTGGCTGAGGAACTTTGGGAGTTGAAGTCCACAAGTCTTAAAGGGACTAAGGTTGGAGACCCCTGCTCTATAGAATGCCTAGATTGTTCAAAAGGGAAACTAATGACAGGGAGATTCCATTTAACCTAATTGTTTCCCCAAAGTTGATCCTGTGTCAGCAACAAAGACTCAAAGATAGTATTTGAATATTGTTTTTAACTGGTTTGATACTTAAATAATGCAGCTGATAATTAAAAAGCAAAACAAAATAAATCACGGTGGCAAAGGAGGGGGAATATGATGAAAAGCTTCCATCGTCCTGTCTTTCCTGCCCTAGTCTAATTAAATTGCCTCCCTGGAAAAAATTGTTGCTTTGCTTTTTTCAATCCCCATTGCAAGTTAAATCTTTAATGTAAAAAAAAAAAGGTATTAGAAAGCATAAAGACATGTAGAACATATAACGGCCCTTATTGTCAATGGTATCACCCATACAGTTCCGTAGGTTCTTATAGCAGTTGTCTGATTGCAGCTGTCTTTACTGGCAGTGGAGGGCAGTTGCTAGGGAAGGGAGCACCAAACTGCAAACTAGTGCTGGAAAAAAAAAAAGAGATTTCTGCACAGGCTGCTGGGAAGAAGTCTGCACCTTCCTAACAAAAGCCGTGGTGAACGTTTGTCATTTCTCTAAAGGCAGAGAATCACCAATAAAATGCATGTTCACAATTTGCAGACAATAACTTCACGCGGAGAGAACAAGATGGATATAATTAGGCAGGAACTGGTTCCATAAGTTATGATTATGTGGCATTAATGAGATGAAGAAAGCGTGAAGGAAGCGTAGGGCTAATTCTGATTGTGGTGGCGATTTAATGATTAATTGGAGTTTCAATTGGACGTCCCTGCAAGAGGAAGGGTGATTAGCACTCTCCCAAGGGAGTGGTGAAAATGTTGTGACCTATGAATGATTCTAGGTCTCAGAAATCTTCTGGTAAGGCAGGTCTATTACTGTGTCTTTTTTAATGTTTGGCTTGTATTAGAGAAACATTAGAATTAATAAAAAGTGTCAGTGAATGACAGGAAAAGATAGCCTTAAATTAACCCCAGTAGCTTTACGTGCCTACGCCTACAAACTGATGCCTTAACCCGTGCCGTATTTTGTCAGAAACACGAAGCTGAAGTTTCTTTGTTGTGGAATCTGCACCACCCTTTCTGTAGCAACCAAGGCTGTTTTCCACTTAGCCTAAATGGCATTATGAGTCCAGCATCAATCACTAACCTTCAAGGTAGGGTGATACCGGTCTGGGAAGCAAGCACGTTATTATTGACGTTATCCATACCATTTGTTTCTTTCAAGCATTACCAGGAAATAGCTGGTAAACTAATCCCCAAGTTGCCCCAGTATTGAATGGCAATAGCAACAAACCACAATAGAGCATAAGTACAGGCTAAGAGGAATGCTGAGCAAGGTAGAGGTACATTTACAATTTGAGTAAGGTGGATATGATGCTCAGATTAGATTCCCCAGATGATTGTGGTGAGCAGATTGGCAAGTCTGATGTCAATCACTTTCCAAAAAAAAATTTCTCCACAACCTGGGCAATATATATATACATATATACATATACATATCTCCACTGATCACCTGTTGCAATGGGTTAAAGGGCAAGAATTGGTACTTAATGCTCAGGTTGTAGTTTATCTCTTTCTATTCAAGTTCCTTTGTTTAAACTTCATGCGAGTGGGGTTACTGTTTCCACCAATAGAAACTGATCACCTATTTGATCCCATGCTTTAAAACGGGCATTTAGTAAAGTCTTAGCCTTATTCTTTTGTATGGGAAATTAATATATTGAAATAAATCTATTCTTCTCAGCTTTGGTGTTCAAGATGTTTATACACATCCTTACATCTGGAGTAGGGGGTCCCCAATTGCTTCAGTTCATTGATCCCTTCATGAAATTTCAGATTGTCCATCGTCTCCCAAACATTTATTATATAAAAATAAATAAATGCTACTTTAACTAATAGTAGCACAAATAGTAGCAACAATCACCCTTTAAATATTCAATCCCTGGGAAATCCCTGATCGAAAGGAAATATAAAATCCTTTTCTTCATTTTAATGAAATGTCCTTTGCAGCTAGCTACTGTATATACCCTCCATTCTGGGTTAATTTCTCCAATTATCTGTCTCTAAGGAGGGGAGTAATTAGTTTGCATTTTTCAACTCAAGCTTAAGTTCATCTTTTCTGCCACTATAATGAATTCAGAGTAGTTGCTCTTCCTTTAAAAAACCTAGATTTCAATATTAACTCCAATCATTTATGCTCATAGAGAAGATAGTTATCCTCTTACTAGTGTTTAACCAATTTAAAGTGAAGTATAGTTAAAGTATGCTAATCGGTATTAATTGTTCTGAGCTGATGTGTTTAAGAATAATCATCTATTAGGATTTCTCATGGTTTTTCTTAGGGTTCACATAGCTTTTTAGTATTTTCCTTGTTTAATCATATGGAGTGAGAGAGTTGAATACTATTGAAAGTGCTATTTCTATCTTAATCATAATAAGGCAAGCTTCTGTCTTTACATTCTACAGGAAATAAGTTGATCATTTAACCATGCACCTTTAATTCTGCACATGTCTTATATTCCAGCCCATTTCATCTCATGTATCTCCTTTTGTATACAAGCACGGCTTGAGTGCACGTAAATAATAGCTGTTGCTAGTTTTTGCAGTATCTGTTTATTTGGGTGAAAAGGAAACTCTTTGTATTCTGTCTGCATTACATTCTTCAACTGTCCGGGAGAGGTTTGCCAGTTCTTTGACCATGCTATTTGATGTCAAACAGTCAGTTCTGCAGGTTTGCCCAACTTTCATCATGTCTGCAATAAAGTCAGTCTTTTATCACAACTTCTTTTTTTTAAGACAAGATAGGAATGTGAAGAAAGTACTGAAACCATCAAGGTGTTGAAGGAAAACAGAGCAATCTCATAGCAAAATAAGGGGAAAGATGGAAAAGAGACCAGCGGGTATTGAAATTGCAGAACTGCCTGCCTCTCAGGTATATCTATCTGTCCCTCTGTTAAACACTGTCATCTTATTGGATTTAGGAAGTATCCCTTTTGAATGGTTAACCTTTTTGGTACCGAGAGCCCAAAGCGTGCATGGCTGAACCCCCAAAATGCAATGCGAGTGCCCCCCCGTGAATGCTCCCCAGCCCCCCTGCACATGCCCCCCCAAGCCCCTGCACATGCGCCCCGTCCCTCATGCCCTGTTTTGGGTTCCAGGTTGGTGCAGGAGGCTTTCCAGGCCCAAAATGGGGCTGGGGTAGAGTCCTCTTGCAGCTCGCTATGCCCTGTTTTGGGCCTGGAAAGTCTCCTGCACCAACCTGGAACCCAAAACACAGCAGGCGGCTACTTCTGGCCAATGTGAGCTGCCCCACACATGCACTCCCCCGCATGCGCAAAAGTATCTCCTGCATGTGCCCCACCCCCCGTGCATGCACGGCAGAGACCCAAAGATCAGCTGGCCGGCAGGAGGCACATGCGCATGCGTGGTGGAGCTGGACCGGGGTGACGGCTGGCGTGGCCACAGAGAGGGCTCTGGGTGCCACCTGTAGCATGTGTACCATAGGTTAACCATCAATGTCCTATAGTCTGGAGTGATCTCTGTCCACTATACTACTGGCTTGCTTTTAGAAAAGCAATGAATTCCTGACTTGGAGTCCCCTTTTGGTTGTTTTAATTGTTTCATTTGGCTTGCTGTTTTATATATGGTACTGGTTTATTTTATTTTTAACAATTTAGGATTGTTTTCTGCTAAAAATTTTATTCTTGCTGTACACTTCTCAGAATCAAGTTGTTGAGTAATCTTATAAATACTTGAAACAATCAACCAAACAAATATTTGCATTGCATGAGATTTCAAATAAATTTCCTGGATATCAAAGAAACTGCAGTTTGGGCACACTCCATTAAAGAAATGACAGCTGCTTACAGAAGCATGCTTTCCCATGCTTAGTAGAATGAACCAGAAAAAAAATATCTATGTGGATATGAAATTTGCTATCCTACTGCTCTTCCTTATCCTTGATTGTTTCTGTTCTATTTCTCTTCCCAGTCTCTGCCTGTTGCTTAAGTTAATGAGTGACAAAGCCTAACAATTTACATTCCTTTGAAGCTGTTTTTGAACAGTGTCAGAATAAGGGAAATAATACTGTACAGCTATGCATGATTTTGGCCTGTCTTACTACAAGGACAAGATGAGGACACTGTCATAAGAGTAAGGCAAAAATGATAATACATTAATACATATTGCCAGGGCATATTTGTACCTTACTTAGCTATAAGTGAAAAGTCCAAAGCTGCAGTGGCCAGATGCCTTTGGATCAAGACCTTTATCAGCTAAAGAAACATGAACCTAAGCGTATTAATTGTAGCATTGAGTTTCTCTTAATTACACTCATTCACCGGATTTCATGCCAACTCATTGTCTTCTAGAATCTACTAATCATTCTAGCTTAATAGGCTCACTTTTAATGGGCCAATTTTCTCATATCCTTAATCGCCTAAGAAAATAGTGCAGCACCTCATTTCCAAATAATGTCAGGTGAAAGGCAATTCATGGAAATTATCTTTGATGAACATTAGCTTCAGGTGCATTTTAGACCAGAGAAAATCTTGACTGAATTCATTCAGTTTAAACCAAAGGATAGACTTTCGGGGTTCTTCTGACTCCCCAGTCTTTTAGCAGCTTTCGGGATTCTCAGTCACAAGTATCCTTCTGGATCATACTTGTGGGTGAAGTTTATAAGGCCTGAGGATCCAGGATGAGCAGTCCCAAAAGATGGTGTTGAGGGTTAAGTAATACCTTTATTGCAGCTACTGCCCTGTTTCAGGGGAGGGCTTCAAACATTTCAGCAATGAGTTCTCTGCCCAGTTGCTGGGTGGGTGTGGCCATGGTGGGTGTGGCCTAGTCGGCCTCCTGAACTACAACGGGGGGGGGGGAAGGCATTTTCGCCTTCCCAAGACTCCGGAGGCTTTCCTTGAGCCTCTGGGAGAGCGAAAACTACATCCCCCAGGCTCTGGAAGCCCATCTCCGGTCTTCTGGAACTTCCAGGAGGCCCGTTTTTCCCACCTCCCTGAGCCTCCGCGCAGGCCCTGCACTTACCTTGCATCCAAACTGGGCCACGTGGAGACTCCTGGGAAGGGCAGGGTGAGCGGGGTCAGCCAGGGGTGGGATTTGGAAGTTCTCCAAACTGGATATAACATTAGCTATGGGTTCTCCAGAACCCGGGCAAACCCATAGCAGCCCACCCCTCCTGGTTTAGTTTCCAGGTCTAATTGAAAGAGCTGGTTTTTGATCCTTAAAATGCTCTGTGACATAAGTTTGGGATAACTCAAGAAGTGGGACCAGTGCCATTGCTTCATGGCTGGCATTGAAGATACTTCTGCTTAGCTTACTATGGAGGACAATTAGTCTGGTGAGAAAAACAAGACAGGATTTCTTCCATAGTGTTCTTGTGCATCTGGAATCAGTTGTCACCTGGCATTTATCACATAATTTAGCAGGCATTTGCAAGCGTGTGCACATAATTTTTTCTTCTGAGTTGATTTTATCTTCCCAGACTTTTAGCTGAAGACATTTCATTCATTTCTTTATATGCTGTCAACTACTAAATTACTGTTTGCATTTTGCAGCCTGCAGTGTTTGTTCTGGTGCTTATTTTATTTTTGTCCCAATACTGTGTTGGATTTTTAGATCCATGCTTGAGAAGGTAAAGTATGTGTAAGCAAGAGGGTTTTTTCCCCCAATAAGTCCCAAAGCCACATGGAGCAATAAAGACAGATTAGCAATAATATTTTAAACTCAGCATATCAACTTTCTACATGTGCACATTCAGATATACTCTGTGGCCTGCCGCAAAACACCTTCCTCCTTTCTCTTCTACATGCTGAGATATTAGAAATAATTAGAAAAAGTTTGTATACAGGAAGCAGCATCCCCATGCTGTGCCTATTCCATCTAAACCAGGAGTGTCAAACTCGATTTCATTGAGAGCTGCATCAGGGTTGTGTTTGACCTTAGGAGTGGGAGGGCCAGGGTGGGCATGACCAGCTTGATGTCATTCGTGTCAAGGGTGCCTATAGTGGGCCAAGCGCTCTGCCAGCGAAAATGGGCTCTCAAGCTCCATTTTCGGCAGCGACGGCCTCCCCCTGCCACAGCCCTTCCAAGCTCCATTTTCGTTGGCAGAGGCATTGCGGGTCAGTCCTTCGTTGTTTCCAGGGTGGCCCCGTGGGCCAGATCTAAGCATTCCATGGGCCAGATCCAGCCCATAGGCCTTGAGTTTGACACCTCTGATCTAAACCATCTTCTGACTCTCCAGGACACAATTGTTTGACTAGCAGTGGAAAGATTACATGCCAAGGAAGAGGGTGACAAGGTGAGATCTTTTCAGATATCCTTCCTCCATCAGCAAATTTGCAGAAACAGTTGGAGTGTGGGAGAAAACTGTGGGAACACTGCAGGCGTGCATTAGAACTTACCCAAGGGGTTGATAGTGGTGTATAGGTGATTTATAATCTTTTAAAGATAACTTGAACTAAATGGTGACAACCAAATGAACCATGGTTGGCTTTGAAAAACTATACAGTGTTAAACCCAGTTAGTGTTAGGGATAATTAGGAAATATCTGTAGGTTAGACTTGGAAATCAAAAGGCCATCTAGCAACAAGAAGCTTTTTCCATACTGTTGCCAAGAAAACTATATGGACATGTCCATGAAGTCACTAGCAGCTGAAACTTTATCTCAGTGTTTTAAACATAAATAATAACTGAAATAATGTCTATAAATAATGGACTGAATTCCTGAATTATTGGTTTGGGAAATGTGGGTACATTATTCTCCTTCCCAAGAGATAACCAAGGTTTCTCCTGAGGTTTGCAGAAAATTTTGAATCAGACTGTTTCAAATTCAGAACAAATTCATTTCAGTGCCCTATTTTGAGCAGGAAACACCTATTCTGAATGCAAAATGGGTGGTTTTGAATATTTTTGGAAGACACTCAAGCTCAAAACAATGCTTTGTCTATCCCTGTCTAAAGTAAAAACAAAACTCTTCCCTTTTTTAAAACAAAACAAAATACTAACTCCCAAATCATTAAATTTGGGTTTTAAAAGTCCATTCTTTGGATTGACGTAGGCAACTCATTTCTTTTGCTCTTGAGCATATTTTGGAAATCCTTACAATTGTTTGTCCCTTTAACTAGGTTTCTTTGTTTTTGTTCTTTTGGAAACTTCCCAACTGGTTCGTCTTATGGTAAAAGGAAAAACCTCTCACTTTGTGGTGATTTTCAGACTCTTTCCGAGTGGTGGTTCTAGCAGATAAACAAATTCAAAGATAGCTCCTGGGTCAGTGAGAATTACTTTAAACATTTTTTCTTCAGAAACAGGACGGGCAAGTTCTCTGAGATCCTCATTTGGCAACATCATGTCAAAACTGTCATCTTTCATCTGCCATGTCTTTGCTTATACAGTATTTAAAGTAGTCAACAAGTAATTAATTCTGTGGTATGCATCAAACTGCTTTTCTCAACTCAACCAGAATGAACCAAGAGTGAGAATTATCTAAATATGAGTCATAAAACCCACAAAAATAACAAAAGACAATTGAATTGTCAACAACATTTCCCAAGCAAGCAGGCTTCTCATACTTCATTTATTTCCATAAGCATTAAATTCCAAGTTTCATTAATAAACTCTTTCGAAAATAGAACATACATGAACCATAATAGCTGACTCAATGTAATAATAACTGGTGAAATACCATTCATACTAGTAGTAATCTATGCATTTCTGATGTCATGCTTATTTTTTCTTCTTTTAGGAAGCCCTTTCCTATTGGAGATAAAGTGACATTTAGCGGCAAGGATTGTGTTTGCCAAACTTGTTCTCATTCACTGATTAGTAACAAACCTATCAAGATTCATGGACCAAGCCGTAAGTGATGTTGATTTCTCTTCTTTATACAGCATCCAAAGAAGATTAAGAGAAGAAAGTATTGTAAAGACCATAAAAATCAGAGGTCATCTAGCAACTTAGAACTGTTTATTGCTTCTTTATGGAGTCTAGTAGGATTATTGCCCTCAACTGATTTTACATTTTATAATTTGGCTTTATTTGCTCCCACGTACTCTTAAATGTTAAAAGACATCCAACGTAAATTATAATAATACTAAATACTAAGACTTTTTGAAAGGACACATCTCAAAGAAATTCTTTTCCTGATTCAAGCTATTTGGGATTCTTGACAGTGAAAGGAAAGTTGAATATCTTATAAATAATGATGATGGTGATGGTCTTCATCATCATTATCATCACCAACTTGATTTATTTAAAGTATTTCTCTATCACTTTGAATCATAGAAAATCTGAAAATAATTTACAATATTCATAGTCATTAAATTCCGGATTAAAACAAAGTAGATTGTGATGATCATGATGATTTTTAAAAAAAATCAAAATAATATGCAAATGTGATCATGTATATCCATGGTGGCCAAAAGCCGCATTTTACTTTTTCTTTTGGGCGGGGGAAAGAGGTACAATTTACTCATGTTTTACATTAGTTGTAGCTTTACACTTTTTTATTCTTTTGGTTATGCTGAACTTCTGGTCTGACTTCTGATTTCATGATTTGGAAGACTCAAAGGGCTAGAACACAGTCTCCTCATAATCTTCATCCCTTGCTGAAGTCTTGACTTGAAGGAACACCTAAAGTTGGCATTGTCCAAATGAGATAGCCGCTATTTGTTTCTCCTTTGTTGTCAGACAGAAAGCACAATTAGATCAGCTAATTCTACTGCATTCTAACAGGATCCTGCAGGTCCGAAATTCTTCTCCCATCTCCTTTACCCCAAGAAATTTGGGAAGGTCTCTTTCGAGCTTCTATCCAGCTGTGGACTATGTTGTCTCTTATCTGACCAGTCCTAGGCACCATGACTGGGCTTAGTCTCCCAAGATCATTCCCACACACCATTATACTTCTTGACCTCTCTTGAGCACTGAAGCACCAATGAATTTATGAAATCCCCACAACCCAGAAGCCTTTCAGGCCCCTTCCCATTACCTTGAGTTTTTCCACGAAATCTGTGGGGTGAGAGAAAGAACTCCTTTGCTTTCTCCCTGTTTCAGAATTGTTTCCTCAATCAAGCCCTGAATGAAGCATGCCCCCACTACCCAGATCAACGAAGTGTGGGAGAGAGCTTCCCTGCTTGTGGCTTGGTAGATCATGCTGAAATCTGTGGCTAGAAAAGGGCCCAGAGGCAAAAGCCACCTTCAGGTTATACGATGGCTTCTATGCCCAACCATGCTAAAAAAGCTGTTGCTTACTGAACATACACAAACAGGGAAGTCTTGTAAAAGCCTTGTAATGAGCAATTTCTATCGGGCTGCCTACCAGCTGGATGCAATTGCACAGCAAGCTGTGTGATCTCACAGTGGAGGCAATAGATGTTACTGTCTCCTTAGACGCATTGATTACTAAGAGAAGAATGACACAGTATTCCTTGCTACAGTCACAAAACAGTGCTTCCCTGTGACAGCTAGCTCTTGGCAGAGCTGTTCGAAGCTGCCAAACAAGAACACAGTGGCCACAATTCAACAGGAGAATTAAGGGCCTGTTGATTTAAGCTGCTGACACATACAGAACTCCCAGCTGGGCTGCAGCCTGTATGGTTCAAGGTGGTAAAAGTCACATTTCTCTCTTCGTTTCTACAGAAACATATGAGAGTTGTAGTGTAGTTGCATTTGGAAAAAGGTAGCACCTTCTCTGTTCCTATTTTCAATATTTAAAAGGCTGTCTTAGTGCAGGAAAATCAGAAAGTCAACAAGAATTCCACAGTGTTGGCTCACTCTTTTTTCCAGGAAAGAGGGTGGAGGTGCTGTATTTCTTTTCCCAGATCAGCTGAATTGAGCTAAAGAAAAAAACTGTCCAAGTCCAAGGCTTGCTTTGTTTTTAAAGTTTGTGTGAAGATGCAAACACAGATGTTCTGTAGGGGCCAAAAAGAGGGGGGGAAACTGGTCTTGCAATTTCACTGGACTACAACTGTTAAAATAACAGAAAATGGAAATGTGTACTCAAAACACTGAGTCCCCTCTCCTCATTACTTTCTGTATTTGTTGTATCCCCAGATAATTGACACACTGTTGTTATTGTGCTTTAGTATTTTGATAAAGGACGCCTCATTAATTCACTTCAGAATAGAGCTGGAAGGGACCTTGGAGGTCCTCTAGTCCACCCCCCTGCTCAAGCAGGAGACCCTATACCATTTCAGGCAAATGGGAGTCTGATTTCTTCTTTAAAATGTCCAGTGTTGGAGCATTCACAACTTCTGGAGGCAAGCGATTCCACTATTTAATTGTTCTCATGGCTCGAAAGTTTCTCCCTAATCCCAGGTTGCTTCTCTCCTTGATTAGTTTCCATTCATTATTTCTTGTCCTGCCCTCTGGTACTTTGGAAAATAAGTTGACCCCCCTCTTCTTTATGCCAGCCCCTCAAATAGTGGAATACTGCTATCATGCCACCCTAGTTCTTCTTTTCTCCAAAAAAGTCTTCTTTTTTCTAATAATCTTCTTTTATTGCTCATGAAATCAACCAATGCCACAGAAGTTAATAGAATATTAAATGCCATTCTTACCTACCCTTTGGTTCAATGTTTGTCCCTATATTGAACTTTTTAGAAGAATGAAAGTGGTAATTCTCCCTTTAGGTTTAAATACTTCAGGGTGTCTACTCATGGATCAGATGATGGCTTCCTGAGTTAGTTTCTGTTCATGTTGTTAGAAATACAACGTGTTGGATCTACAAATGCCATTCATAGGATGCTTCTTGAAAACCAATTGGGATTGTGTGCAAAATCTGACAGTTTGTGCAGGTGTCCCATGTGGACTAGCATCTGAAAGACATCACTGGAATTCGTTTTACATCAAAATGCTTTTATCTGGCTCTGCTCTAGTGTGATATTAGATAGTAAAATCAGGGTGCGATGGAATACTATGCATTGGAAAAACAAGAACTCATTAAGCTGCTAAGATACTTCGAAGCTAGCTGATACTTTTTCTATAATATAGGATGGGTGTATGGATAGATATGCACGTCCTATGCTATCTCATAGTAGATATTGCTTTGCTCTTTTTTTTTTCCTTCTATACTTTTGTTCTGTCCAATTTGTTTGCTTTTTCCAAAGTCTGCTTTGTACCCATTTTTTTTAGTATCTGCCATTTATGCACTTTTTAGAATATCTGATATAAGAAATCTCTCCTGGTTTAATACATTTTGTTTGCACCTCCCTCCTAGATGTATCATTCCCATTATTTTTGAGTTGCAAAACATGTTATAAAAATTATACTGAGAAGTATAGTTATGTTCCAGATAACTCAGAGGTTCCATAAGGATGAATTTGATAAGCTTTTATCAAATTGTGACTGTTTAAGGCGACCCTGTAAACCTACATGAGAGAGAGAAGAAGAATACCCAGCTCTCAAAGAGAGGAGACTTTATCACTGCATCCAACCAGATAGCCCAGCTGTTTTTGCAACCAGAAATTCAGCAACAAGCACAGTGAATAGAACTGCATAGGACAAATCTGCTGAATCAGCACACAAAGAAAGGCTCATCTCTTCGCCCCTACTCAGTTTCCAGGAACCTGTTAAGAAGCCCCTGGGGTGGGGGGGGAAACCAACACAAGACCACAATATCTTTTTTGCCTCTCTCCCCAACCCTCACCTCCACCCTGCGCTTATCCTCCTCATTCTCTTTAATACTATCAGGTCACATGAATTTCATCCTCTCTGAAATTCAGTCTTCACCTTAGATGTACAGCTCAGGTTACACAAAGCCTCCATAGATAATTCATAACTACGGCAAGCCACATTCAGGGTATAATGTGCAAAGAACAGCATCTCCCCAATATCTTTTTTTTTTCTGCATCCGCTCCTGCTCTCACTGTATCTCCATGGGTGCTGTTCGGTGACATCTAGCTGTGACTTCAGTAGGCAAGGCAGGAAGAGAACCTTGTTAGCATGCAAGATTCTGGGATTAGACAATTGCTTGATATACATGCACAGGAAAAGTTCCCTGGAGCTACTCTAGCAGTGGAATCCACTGCCAGGACAAGTGGCAAACCAGGGATTGTGTTGACAGGTGAGTGATGAGAGAGAGGAGTGATCAGAGGAAATTGTCAGTCTGCCTTACATTTATAAACAACTCCTCCAGCACTTAGAGGTGTGTAAGGTGAAAATGCAGCAATGGTCAGAATGGCTTCATAAAATACCTTTGGCAACAGCTTATTCCATAGCATGTTCAAGTGAGATTTTTCACAACTATTGACCATGCCGATGAGCACCCTACGTATTAGTGATTCCTTAACAATCTAAGAGCTGTTCGATGCTGGGGAGACTGAAAGAGCCAATCATAGCTGGGACAGCCACCCCTTTCAGGCTCATGGGCTTCCTGCTACTGAACAAAACAGCAAAGGAAACATGAAAGGAAGGAAGAGAGATAAATACTTAGGCACACACCAAAACTGACTGTGGTAAAGGTTAGGAAGCAGCTTTTATTACGCTGGCTAAAACCCAAAAATCTCCTTCCAGTCCAGATTTTGTAAAGGAGAGGAAGCCTTCCATAAATATTTAAGTAATATATAATAAATATTCCTCTCCACCCCAACCCCACCGTTCTTGATCTTTAGCAATTCAGCTTGGTCTAACCGTTAAACCAGGTGATCTGTAGTATCCTTTGAGTACTAATACTCTGGTATTAGGTCAACATTCAGTATATAGCTATTCTCTGCTTTCCTTGGCAAATATGCCGGGTTCTCCTTGAGTCTTAGTTAGATGTTTTGAGGGTTTTAATTTTAATTTTTCTTTTTTTGCTAAAACAAATTGTACACCTATCTAAATTGGTTCAGGCAGCAGGCTCAAGCTTAAAATGACAATCTGTAATTCTCCAGGAGAGGAAAATGCCAATGCATCAGTTTTTTTGTGTTACCATAATTTATACTTGCTACCAGTCAAACAAGGAAAAACAATTCCGTAAAAATGAACTAAAACAGAAAGTCATTCATCTGTGTATAAACTATATGAAATATTTGCATCCTACAATTACAATTCTTCAGGATAATTAAATCTTTTAGTGTGAAAGAGGTAAATGTATTCCATATTGAAACCATTTTATGTAGTTAAGATTTATTTTATTCAGCTGGTATAGCCACCCATCTTGCCAGGAAATTGTCCATTAATTTCTGTTAATTCCCTTCAGGTGAGGGCTGAACAAGAATTTACATGTATAAATAGTTTCCAAGACTCATAATGTGGATGCAGTATTGAACATTTTAAATAGTCCACTAGGTTTAAACACTCTGATAGCAATACTGATGATGCTGCTGTTAGCAGCTGCTCTAGAAACAAAGTGGTGTTTGGAGTTGCAGTGATTTATCAACAAATCCAAGAACATATGGAGAGACAAGGTACCCATGAGGAGCATTCACACGACTTTCATATACAGTAGAACCTCTGGTCACTAACGCTTCTGACCACGACCAAATCAGGTTCTGATCAAAAAATTCACATTTTTTTTCTTGGCCGATTTCCCCTTCTGCGCCATTATTATTATTTTTTTTTGTAAGCACCAAATTTCCAAAATTAGGTTCGGGTCACACCAAATCGGGTTGCGACCAAAGTTATGGATGAATTATGGCCGTGACCATGTATCTGGTTTCTCCAACCTGAATGGTCTCAGCATATGTTGGAATCAGCCTATAAACCTTTTTCTTAACCAGTATGGGCAGTCATGATTGGGGATGGGGAATCCATCCTATGGACAACACAATCTTGGATTGCTGTCTCTCCAAAGAGAAAACCATGCAACTTAGAGGAAATTATGCAACTGAGGTTCTCCACGTTGACTTTTATGCAAAATAAAGGATCTTTCCTACTAGTCATTTTATTTGTTTCTTCCTGTGTATGACAAATCATTTCGAACACTGGAACCCTTTACTTCATGTCTGTCATTCCTATTATTGTTATTTATGGTTCCAGAAGGCATGCTATTTGTGGACACTGCTGCCTTCTATATAGATTTTAAATCTATTTGGGACGTTCCTACTTCTGCTGTGTGGTCAGTTCTCTGTGTTTCTTTTGTTCCTTAGAATGTGCAGGTTGCAAAGAGGAAATCAAGCAAGGTCAGTCCCTCCTGGCTTTGGAAAAACAGTGGCATGTCAGCTGCTTCAAGTGCCAAACCTGTGGAATCATCCTGACTGGGGAATACATTAGCAAGTACGTGTTTCCACCTCTTCCCTATGCATATTTCAGCTGTATAAGCTAGATGGGTGGGGATTCCTTCAAAGCAAAGCATCAGACGGTATTCTCGAAGAATTCTGAGATTTTTGTACAACTTTGTTTATTATATTGCTTATAAGCAAACAGAGGGAAAGAAAGCAAAACAGATTGGTACTTTGTCTTTTACCGTTCACGGCTAATGCACAGAGAAGTGAGATATCTTAGGACCCGGGTACTTACGAGACCGCCTGCTGTTACCTTATGCCTCCCACCGACCCGTACGCTCTCACAGAGAGGGTCTCCTCAGGGTGCCGTCCGCCAAACAATGTCGGCTGGCGGCCCCCAGGAGTAGGGCCTTCTCTGTGGGAGCATCGACGCTCTGGAATGAACTCCCCCCTGGCCTACATCAAGTGCCTGATCTTCGGACCTTCCGTCATGAGCTAAAAACATATTTATTTATTCAAGCGGGACTGGCATAATAGTTTGATTTTAAATTGGGGTTTTATTAATATTTTTAAATTTTTTAAATTTAATTTTAACTATCAGCCGTTTTCGTAATTTTGCTACATTTTAATTCGTTTTAACTGTATATATCTTGTATTTTATTTCTGGCTGTACACCACCCTGAGTCCTTCGGGAGAAGGGCGGTATAAAAATTTAATAAAATAAAATAAAAAATAAAAATAAAATAAAAAATAAAATAAATATAGATACCTTCCTAGACCAGAATCTAATAATTTTGTGTACAAATGGAATGCGTGCATTTCAGTGTACATAATCACATTCCCTTTTGGAGGAAGCAAGAGCTACCTGTGCTTCCTTTTGCCTCACTTGTATGGAGTTACTGGAAGGCAATATAGGCAACCTTCAGCAAACTCCTTACTCCATAAGGAAGAGGCTTTTGAATGCAATTTTCTAGTTTTTGTAAAATCAGTACTCTTTCCAGTTGCTCAGTAAGAATTCCAAAAGTGTCTTCAATTTGAACTCTCTCTAGGCTGAAATTATGAAACTCTTCAAGTTACACATGAAGGCTTTAGGAAGGTTGCAAGTACCTGGGTTTCTGGAATCGTAAACTAATCTATTTATCTATTTATTTGATTATTTGCTAATTTAATCAAAGATTATATAGTCCAACCCCCACCAATTCAGAAATTAGTCCCGATTCATTTATTACCCCATCCAACTATTCTATTTTCTACATCCTCAACAGCACTAGCACAATAACTAATTCTTTGTAAACATTATTTAATTTTTTTTCTATTTTATCCTCATTTACAATAGCTTTGCTTAGATCATCTATCATAGCAAGCTTTCTGACAACAATCTTGCTCTATGTACACATTTCAATGCGTAATCAAGTAACAATAGTGCCAGAAAATAATGCTCTCTGGAGAGAGAATGTAGATCAACTTTTATGCAGGTGTCATTCAACAGAGCACATAAATGCTGCAGTATAAAATGCTTATATCTGCGCTATGGAGATGAAGAGAGAATTAAATAAATGTTGTTGCACAATCCCAGTGCCAAATAATATCAGAAGCTGTTTTAACAAAAACAGTGTTTTGTCTAGACTAAATAAAACAGCCGATTTCCTTTTATTGGGGGTAACATTATCTATAATTCATTAAAAGATAATTGTTTGTAAAACTGCCATTAGCAATGAAAGTCATTGGACAACTTTTGTTAAAACCCAATTTAAAAGCCACGTTTATGGTGCAATTAATGGTTTTATTATTCTGTCTCAATGATTAATCGGTGAGTACCTTTAGCCCTGGAGCAACCTGTGAGCATATTCCACCAAAGGATCCCTTAAAGAGGAATGGATTCTGCTAAGTAAGGGAAGAAAAGCAGAGAGGGTGACTTTATGCGCCAGGCAACAGGCAGAAAATGGTGGTTCTGACATTCTGCTTTTCCAGCTTTGCTTTCCTGAATTAAATATGAACAATTGTGCAGAAAATAGAATACAGATAGTCCTCGACTTACAACAGTTCATTTAGTGACCATTTGAAGTTACAATGGCACTGAAAAAAAGTGACTTATGACCATTTTTCACACTTACGACTGCTGCAGCATCCCCAAAGTCATGTGATCAAAGTTCAGGTGCTTGGCAACTGACTCACATTTAACACCATCATGTGATCACCTTTTGTGACCTTCTGACAAGCAAAGTCAATGAGAAAGCCACATTCACTTAACAACCATGTTACTAACTTAACAACTGCAGTGATTCACTTAAATCTGTGACCCAAAAAAAGTCATAAAGTGGGGCAAACTTAACAACTCTCTCACTTAACAACAGAAATTTGGGGTTCAGTTGTGGTTGTAAGTCGAGGACTACCTGTATGTGAAGCAGCCTATCTCAATTGTATCTTGGTGATGCACCGTATCGTCCTTTCCTGTTGGCTCCTCTGAGCCTTCGTGCTGACTCCAGCTTGCATCCGAGGCTCGCTGTCTCCCGGAATAAACAGAACCATCCTTCCGCCCTCTGACTTTTGTGCTGGTGGGTGTGCTGCCTTTTCATGACATACATTTGCCCTTCCTGTGTTATTTCTGAATCAATCTCATCCAACTGAGCAAGCGGTTAGAAAGAATTCGTCAAAGGACTCCCTCACGGCCCCATTCCTGGATTCAGATACTGGGATTTAAGAGCCTGCTGCTGTCAGGCAACTGCAGATTGACCTGAAACAAAACCAGCAGATTTAGGAGCAAAAAAACAGATTAGAAGGCAACTGACTAGTCTGGGAAATTTTTCACAATGTCTTCACTTTAGTACGAATGGTGGTCCAGCATCCAACCATGATGAGGTCTGTAACATTTGTGCTTAGGGTGGGAGGAATGGTGAAGCTTCAATGTTCCTTCCCCCTTCAAAATCTCACAGCCGGCTCTTTTCTCATAGGGATGGTGTTCCATACTGTGAATCGGACTATCATGCCCAATTTGGTATTAAGTGCGAGACCTGCAACCGGTATATTAGTGGCAGAGTCCTAGAGGTGAGTCCAATGCAAAGAGATGTCTTTATTATGACAGGAGTTATGGAAAGAGGAAACAGCCAAGCAGTTGTCTATAGTCAAAAGAGTCAAGACTCTTTTTCTCTAAGTGAACCAATCTGAAATAATGTCAGTAGCATGCATGGCATGTTTCTTGACCAAGGATGTTTGGATAACTGCGGGATGAACTCACAAACTGCTATTTGCCCCAAAGTGTTAGGATTTCTCCCCTGCCTGATATTTTTTATAAAGAGGTTGGATAAAGGATTAGTTCCTGATAAATTGAAGAATCTGCACAAGAGGAAAATAAGCTGTGGGACAAATACAGAATATGGGGAAACCTAATGGATGCTAAATATTGCTGAATTAATTGTTGGTGCGGCAAAATGGAGCATGGCTGCATCAACCCTACATTCATGCTTATTGGAATCTGATAGCTGTCAAACCTTACCTACCTGCATTTGGTTGTTTTTTTCTCTTTAGTTTCATTTCAAGCCCTCACGTATCACAGAAAAATCCTATGAGGACAGATCATTTGCTAAATAATGAAGAATGTCGATACTAGTTCCATTCTGTTTCAGAACATCTGCCAGTAAATCTGTCACCTCATTTTGCAGAAGGAACTTCCATTTTTAATTACACATAATTGTGAATAATATTTCTTTCTCGCTGTTCTGAATTTCCCAGTATTAAAATTATTCCGCTGATCCTTACTGCAAGTATGAGGTGGGAAGAAAAATTCATTCTGGCTCACTCTGTGCACCTATCTTATAAATCTCAGTCATACTGTCGTTACAGCAGTCCTCCAGTTATGACAGCAGTTGTGACCGAGACTGCCATTGCTAAGTGATTCGATCATAAAGGGCAATGTCACGTGATCGCCTCACATAGTGACAGCAATCACAGGAGTTGTAGTCCCATTGTGATCTCGGGACCATGCAGACTGTTAAGCAAAAATGGGTAGGAGTTCAAAGCAAAGAGCGCAGAAGGTTAGGGACGCCACAGATGGTCTCTAGGGCAGGGGTCTCCAACTTTGGCAACTTTAAGACTTGTGGACTTCAACTCCCAGAATACCCTAGCCAGCTTTGCTGGGGTAGCTTTGCTGGCTGAGGTATTCTGGGAGTTGAAGTCCACCACAAGTCTTAAAGTTGCCAAGGTTGGAGACCCCTGCTCTAGGGAATGCAGGTGGGAACTGGGAAAAATGGGCAGACAGGTGATGTCAGTGGTAGGTGTGGGACTACAAGGATGGGCTGGCAAGGATATGGGCAGGTGCTGGGGAAGCCTGGTATGTGTTGTGTCTGGGCAATGGGACTGCTGCTTGCATGCGGGCACCTGATATGGAATGTAAGAGAGTGCTGTGGGGTGCAGGCAGCCAATGGTGACTACAGAGTAGGAGATCCCAGGGATCTATAGTAGGGTTTTGTTTTGCTTTGTTTTTTGAGAGTGAGAAAAAGCAGTGGGAACAACTTGCAACCTTCCCTACTGTCTTCCCCATTGACTTTGCTCCTGGAAAACTGGCAGGAGAAGCTGCAAATTGCAGTCACATAACTGTGGCTCCCGAAACATAATAAATGTGAAACAGGCACCCTAGATTACAGTCACATGGCCGTGAAGACACTTCAATAGCCATAACTTTGCAGACCAATGATAAGTCCTCAGCATTCAGTACCATCATAATTCGACGGTCATAACGATAGCTGAATCAGTAATTGTAAATTGAGGATTACCCATATTAGCATTCCCCCCCCCATTTAAATAAAAAAAAAATCTCAAGATTTTGTAACTTCCTTTAACGGGAGAATTCATACAGTCCTAAAACTTCTTCAGTTATGCAGCTATGAACAGGTGCATCATTACAGTATTCTTTTTGAGATATAGATAGATAGATAGATAGATAGATAGATAGATAGATAGATAGATAGATAGATAGATAGATAGATAGATAGATAGATAGATAGATATACACACACCCCGCTTTAAGCATTTTGGCAAAATATTTTTTTCTCTGGCTGCAGTAAGTGTCAGTAACACCTTTTTATTCAAATGCTCCCTCAATCCATCCACCTCGAAGAATGCTTTGTGGCTAAATTCCACCCTGCTCCTCCCTGTGGTTTTGGCAACAAATTTGGTACACCTGCTACCTGTTTCATATAAGTCATCTAAACTAAGAAACCATAACGGTAGAAGGCTTTG
Source organism: Ahaetulla prasina (assembly GCF_028640845.1). Taxonomy (NCBI): domain Eukaryota; kingdom Metazoa; phylum Chordata; class Lepidosauria; order Squamata; family Colubridae; genus Ahaetulla; species Ahaetulla prasina. The sequence continues at coordinate 106,709,510 of NC_080540.1, forward strand.
ACTGCAAAAGGGCACTTTGAACCAGGAATTTATAGAATTGGGTAGTAAGTGTATATATTCTTCATGGGTCTAAATTCATCCTTGCTCGGATGAGTGAAAAAGGAAGTCTCAGCTAAAAACTGAAAGTCATTTGGAGGGCATCAGATTGCAGAAATTTGAACTAACTAAATGGAATAAAGCAAAATGGTGGCTCACCTTAATCAAGAAACATTAATAAGAAAAACAAAACCTAGTCTGGCAAAATTGCTGTGCGTATACCAAAATAATATATTAGGAATGAAGCAAGTGAACCAGTCATACTTTAATATAATGAGATAATTACATAAAATAGACATTAATGACAAAGAAGGGAAAATGTTACCATTTGTACCAGGAGAGGTTCCCGTGTATATTAATTTAAGCAGAACTTCCAAATAATCCATTCTAATACTATCCCTTGTCTCTACCACCATCGCTTCCCCAATAATAAACTGCAACAGAAGTAGTACCTGAAATAAATAATGAACAGAGGCTTTCTAGTAATGCTAACAGAAGTAAAATGAATTAAAATGTTGTTGTTTTCAGTATTAATTATGGAAAATCACTCATCATCACTGCATATCTTTTTCAACAGTTCCTCTTGTAATTTATTTTCCTACTATTACCACATGCAGCTAAAATTACTTTCTGCAGCAGTTAACGTGGAGCTCTGATTCAGAGGTAGAACTGGTTTTCAGTACTATATCTAATTCCTGGAATATATGAAGTAATAATAATAAAAAATCCTCTGAGCATGAACTGATAATTGACCTTAACAAGTGGTTTCATTGCAGCCCATCTAAGTTTAATTATTAGTAAAGGAGCAGGCAGAGGTCTAGAATCTCAGGTTGGCTTGGAGCCTGGCAGTGCTCTGTTCAAATATTTAAAATTGAGAAGAAAGGAATCCCAACTTCGAGCAAGAAATGATCATTTCCTTGTTAAGTGCTTGCCCATTTTGTGCCATTTTCCCCTCCTCTGATTCTGAATTAACTATTTACTTTGGATTTAACTAACACTCATCCAGAGATAAATTGGTGTGAACTTGCCAAGGATCTAGTCATTTAATTTAGTACATTCCCCAAAAAAGTTCTTGAAACTCATTGCATGTCGAAAAAAAGCCAGGTATTTAGGCTTAACTGTTGCTTGTTGGCAGTAATTTGATCATGCTTTCATTTTTTACCTTTCTGCCCAAGACAGTCAAACCAAGATAATAATTCTGCCAAGTGATAGAATAGAATAGAATAGAATTTTATTGGCCGTGATTGGACACACAAGGAATTTGTCTTGGTGCATATGCTCTCAGTGTACATAAAAGAAAAGATACGTCCATCAAGGTGCAACATTTACAACACAATTGATGGTCAATATATCAATATAAATCATAAGGATTGCCAGCAACAAGTTATAGTCATACAGTCATAAGTGGAAAGAGATTGGTGATGGGAACTATGAGAGGATTAATAGTAGTGCAGATTCAGTAAATAGTCTGACAGTGTTGATGGAATTATTTGTTTAGCAGAGTGATGGCCTTCGGGAAAAAACTGTTCTTGTGTCTAGTTGTTCTGGTGTGCAGTGCTCTATAGCGTCGTTTTGAGGGTAGGAGTTGAAACAGTTTATGTCCAGGATGCGAGTGATTGCATTCAGAAAGGTGCCTTTGAGTTGCATTAAGACAAGGGTGTCCAAATTTGGCAACTTAAAGCTTTGCTGGCTGAGGAATTCTGGGAGTTGAAGTCCACAAGTCTTAAAGTTGACAAGTTTGGACACCCCTGCATTAAGACTTTCAACTTCCTGAAAATTGCTTCAGCTTAAGACAGAGATGTCCTGAAAGGTTTTCTGGAACTGAAAGTAGATTAAAGGACAACTGGATTGCACTTTTAATTCAAAAGGATTTTCACTCCAGATCTATTTTCTTCAGTCATGTATGATGGCCAACAGTTGTATCACAGGAATGGGAAAAACTAATGAAATGTCTTTAAGATAAATTTTAGAAAGAAATTGATACACATGAGTTCATTCTAGTCATGTTTGTCTTTCCTGTACATTACTGAGTACCAGGTTTAACCCACTGACAGATAGTTAATCTTTGTTGAACTATGTGCTGGCCTTTGAAATTCCAAGACCTTGATCAAGGGAAACTAGAAAAATCATCATGATAGGAGTAACTGCAGATAGATCTGCAGGTAGCCTGCAACTTGATATAAAATCAGGAGGTATGTTTGATACGTTACATAGGAAAATCTACAAAGGCCATGGGGGTTAGTTTAGAAACCCCACAGGCAAGATTCAACCTATCTTTGGAGACATTCATGACTGAGTTATTTTACAGTCCTTTCCAGAAGTCTCATGGACTACAAGCTCAACCTCTCTGGATTTTTCCTGATTGCATTTAATCTCTAAACCAACTAATCATGGTTATAAATCAAACCGGATGGCAAGATACTTTAGGATAGGATACCTATTGAGTGCCAAGGTTCCTGATTTCCCTCAAGATAGGCAGCTGCTATTTTCCCTTCTCAATGAAACAGGGTAGGAAAGCCTTCTATTTCAGCCATAATCAGCCTTCATATGTTTAAGCCTCTGGCTGTCCCAGATGGCTTTAAGCTGTGTAGCCAGCAGAGAAGATTAATGAATCTTAAAGGATGACACACCCCTCCCACTTTGAATTATAATTAGCAGTCTGTCTTCATTGTTGGCAACATCAGACTCATACAATGGCCTGTAATTTTCATCAGTGTAAAATAAACAAGATTGCTTGTGGTTTGTTCTAGTGGACAGTTGCATCCCCTTCATGACCAAACTGCCTACCATGATGGTCCTTTAGAGGGTGATTAAAACAAAACCAAAATGCAACCACTTTGATACTTTGCCAGGTAGCTGAGAGGTTAAGTTGCCACCAGCAGTCAGGCAGCACATAAATTTAATAAATGATGGTGGGCTGCCCAGATGTTTAGACTGTATTTGACTTTTTTTTTTGTCCACCTAACAAATCCTTCCAAAGGATCAGCAGATTTTGTTCTTTATTAATGTTAAAAGAAATGCTGCAGGATTTAAACTTTTGCAAGAAAAGCTGCCCTTTGCAATTGACTAAAGGTTGATTTTGTCTGTGCTGATGGTGTTCAGATAGTGCTTCAGATGTTTATTATTAGTTACATTATTGCTGAATTATAAGTTCACAAAAGGTAAACTGAATTCTGTGTGTAAAATAGCTGATATTATGAAGTTCATTTGGTCTTTCAAGGAAAGCTTTAACTGGCTGCAACTGGATAAAATGAAAAACATTCAGTATTAATTCTGTGCATGTTCACCTAAAGATCGACACTGATTCAATGGCTTTACATTTTAATGCTATATACTGCAGCCTGCTACGCTCATATATACTAGGTACGTCGTCAGCACTGTCTATCAATCAAAAGGCAGAAACATTTTCTGATCTCATAATTTACAAAGCTGGATTGCCGATATCTTTAGTTGCAGGACTCCTTTTGAGAAGGTCATATTGGTGCATTGGGTGAACCAGCCATTTCTATTTGCTTACATCGTTTGCTTTTGAAAATATTTATTCACACAATGTGTGTCTCGCTACAGCTATTCCAGATATCCAAATGGTGATGAAAAACATTTTATATTTTGTATCTGAGACAAAAATACTTTAAATAAAAAGACCAATGTCTCTCTTAATGTTCAAGACTAAGAAATTGGAAGAATTAAAGACTAAAAGGAACTATATTTCCTGGTAAATTATATACATCCACTATACTTACAACAATGTAAAGCCATAGTTACAGCAAGGCCAGCTGTAACCTATATTTTTGTGGCTAAATAGAAATTTTTTTCAGAGATGGCAACAGATCTGCCAGGCATCTACAGTATTTTTATGTTTCTTTATTTAGATATTGATGGTATCGATGAGGGTTCTTCCATAATTTAATCCAGATTGAGCCACATCTTTTCCTCAGCCTTAGGATTCCCATGATCAGAAAAGAAAGTGGCGAATGGAGAATTTAGTCTTCTGCCTTCATGGAGCAATGCAACAAGGCTTTGAACCTTGTTCAACAATGGCAAAGAGAAAACATAAAAATGTGAATACTATTGCACTGGTAAAGTGAGGACTTCTGTTTTCATAGGAAGACTAGAAGCTTGATACTTGAGCCATTGAGCTATTACCTGCGTCCAGTAGCTCATTGGATCAGGCTGTAATTCCCATAGGACATTTTCATTTTCTTCTGTGGATACCTCTTAGCCAGCTTCCTTGAGACAATTGCATTCAACAACAACAATCTACTATGAGATTGGAGACTACATGATTATAGCGATGGTCAAATCCAGCAGTGGCTTAGCTAGTAAAATCTCATAAATCTCTGTGGAATTTTGGAAGATGCATGAATTAGAAAGAAACATGTCTCGCTCAAGGCACCGAAATATTTATGAAGGGCGGCGGCGGGGATGAGTTGATAGAGAGAAAGAGAGACATTTGTTGCTTTCAGCTGCAAGTGTTTCTATGATTCATTCACTCCATTTGCATGATCACCATTGATTTCCAAATTTCCGCCCTTTCAAACTATAAAACTGTGAGGCAGAGACATCAGATAATGCAGCTGCCTGAAATGCTTTGCTTGGTTGGTTTTTGAACAGCTCAGCCTTTTTTTTTCTTTTCTTTTTTTAAATAAGTTGAATGAATCTTACATTATGGACAAATTGACTGTAGAGAATGCCTAGATAAAAAAAAAATAGGCCAGTATTTCTGGACAATGGGAAATACAGAAAGAAGTTTTTGTCTGATCTATAAAAAGATATTTGCTTTGGGTGTAAATGGGGATAAGGCAGGACTGGTATTACCTGCAGAAAGATAAAGGAAGCTATTGCAGTATAGCAGTAATCAGAAAAAATAATAAACACGAAAAATGGGTAAGGTAGAAGTGAGTAAAGAAATCATATCTCAGTCATTAGAAATGTATTGCTGATGCTCATTCCCCAAATTATCCAGGTAAGACTGGCAAAAAAATTTTCAATCTTTGTTATTAGTTTAAATCAGGGATATTTAACCTTTTTATACCTACCGCCCACTTTTTTATCTCTGTTAGTAGTAAAATTTTCTAACCGCCCACTGGTTCCACAATAATGTGCCATGTATCCTTGTCTGTGCATGCCTCTCACGCATCGTGGATTGGGTTGGGGGGGCGCCGGCTACCAGCTCTGCTTGTCTGTTACAGCTGGGTGGTGTAGGGGTAGATGTGTGAGCTATTCTGGGACAAGGCTCTTTTGTTTGCGGTCGCACTATAGTGCCATATAGTTTCACTTATGTAACGTGAACTAAACTTATGTGCGGGTGATACAAATAGTATATTTTCAGAAATTTAAATTGTCACGGGGAATTTTATGAAAACCTAATGAAAATGTTTTTAAATAATGCTATGAAAAATTTTTTAAAAGTCAATTAAATTTAAAAAAAGGAAAGTGCTTCAGTATCGGACAAAACTCCTACCGCCCAACATGAAAGCTGGAACACCCACTAGTGGGTGGTAGGGACCAGGTTGACTACCACTAGTTTAAACAATGATGTCTGCTGGACAATTTGTTTGATACAATGAAAGGAAACTCCTGATGATTCAGAAGTTACTTGTGGTTGCTACCACCCCTTTTCTTCTCAAAAGCCTAGTGAAATAAATGCCATGTCACATTGCATGAAAAGTTTCTCCACCGCTATTCCAGTTCATTGGCCCTCACATTCAAAAGGAGTAGAAGTTATGAATGAGATTATGTATTTTAGAAGGAATTGGAAAGATGTCTATCTCCACAATACTCAAGTGTCCCTTTTCCTTTGTGGAAAGATTGGGATTAGAATTGGATGAGTTAATTGTGTTTGTTCTGTATCCACATCTGTCTAAATTTGCATTCCAAAGCTGGTTTCCCAGCAGCCTTGCTTGTCCTTCTTTTTCAGTCCTTCTTGATGTTGGGGGCATGTCTGGAAGATTAAAATACATTTGAGTACCTGATTGCTAATTAATAGTTTATATCTCTTTTTTTTAGCCATTATTGATTATTTTGTTTTTGACATCTGTGTTGATTTACAGTATGCTGGCAGAATCACTTTTTTTGAGATGGGCAGTCCTATAAATGCCTTTAATTCATTAATTAAATTGGATTCCTACACAGATCTTGTTACTGAACTTCCCTCCAGAAAGCACTTTCCTGAAGCAGTGATAGAATTGTCAATCAGAAGGAGAAAAAAGTAATTTCTTTAATAATTTACATTACATTGACTATTTCCCTATCCCACTCCAGCAACCGGATCACTCTTTATTTGCTAATATTGCTCATTTACAGCAGCCAATATTAGCATAAGAACTGTCCAAATTCCTGAGCTTGTGGATGTTGCAATAGTTCATGCATCCAAACTACTAGCATCAAGTATATGTAAGAAATTTGCTCATCCAAATACAAGTTGCTGTTTAGTTCCTAATCATATTCTTTCAATGCACACCTTTTTATTTTATGAGTTAAACTCAATAAACCATGATTTCTCAGCTTGTACACGAGGAAAGCTAGGCCCTTTTTTGAATGATCACTAATTTGAATGAGCAGTAAGGTAGTAAATTCTTGCATAAAACAAAATTGCAACAGAACAAAGCTACATTAGTAAGAATTGTCTGGGTTAATTAGATTCATGGTTGAACGGGCAATAACCACAATCTTTTTTCAGATGGCAAAATTGGGGATAACTTTTTGATGGGAAGCATTTACTGCCTTTCATAAAAATCCCAGGGGGGTAGAATCCCAATGATTTTGATATTATTGGCACATGATCATAAGATAGATCAGGAAAGAGATTGCAGTTCCTGTCAATGGAGATTCTCAATCATCTTGCTCATGGTTGGCCCAAAGGTGCTTTTTTTTTCTTTTTTCAAAAGGCAACTGGACTGAGCTGAAGAAGCTTCTTGGATGAGAAGCAAAATGTCTTCAAAGAAAAAACAAAGTCCAGTTACCTTTTGAAAAAAGGACTTTTGGGACAGATTGTTATACCGTAGAGGCAAATCTAGATGTGTGTCACTGACCTGAAACAGAAGGCTAGTTTTCATAGGCTGAGAACCAAAATATTATTGCAGGGCAGCAAACTTTGATTCATGCTTTTGGCTAGCAATATTATGACTGAACTGACAAAAGTAGTGATCTATTGCTGACCGTCTAACCAAGAATTCTGCAGATGTGAAACTCAACCCTTTCTTGAAACAATTATTCAAGTCAATTCTGGCCTTAACTTCAAAGTTCAGTCTCTAATTAAAGGCTGTGACTGTCCTTTTCTTTCTGGTACTCTTTAATAATCTCTCATTCTTTCATTATCACCATCATCAATGCAACTATCACCACCATTATTATTTTCCTGTAAAAGCCCCTTTAGGAGCCATTCTTTGCATGGAGCAATGATGAGGGTAACAAGTTAAAGCAGTGGCTGCAACTGAGCTCTGGTGTTCAGAAAAGCATGTCTGTAATTGAAATCCAAAATTCCTGTTGAAAGGAAACAAGATACCAATTAAACCTATTATCTTTGTTAAAGAGCAGAGAGAACACCCTTGATGCATTGCAAGTGGGCGAAATAATAGGCTGTTATTTCTAATCTTGGAGTATCAGAGTCACTGAAGGCAGCAGAAAAAGTTGCAGGAATGTCTCAAGAGACAAACAGGACTGGACGCTTAATGAGAATACCTTCTTTTTTATTCTGAACTCAACGGCAGATCTCTCCACTATCCTGAAACAATGACAGTTTACTTAGTGACAGCTTGTAAGCAGGCCTGTCAAGCTATTCCAGGGATAGCTTACATTTTCAATATTTCTCTGGACTTGATCATGCTGTTACTCAGGCCAGCTCCAGCAAAGTCATTAGATAGAAATAAGTGGAAAATTGGTCAAAAATAATGGTCCCTTTAATCAAAGTGACAGCACTGGGCACTTGGCCTCTCCCTACCACAGTGTTGATACCAGGGTGGATCCAGTAAGCTGTCACTCATTGTAATCCTTGGGTGGCTCCACTGATTTCAAAGCCATCTGCTCTGATAAAAGCTTGAAATACAACTTTAGGGTTTCTATGACTCACCACTATCTTGATGCCATATTTGATACCGAACTTATATCCAGTTTATCAGGTATAAGACATGGTTACATGTAAGAACTAGGATTGGTGCAGAAGAACCCCTTTGCATGCTGCTTATTTCAGTCCTCTTGGAAATGTGTGTATAATTTCCATGTATGATTTGAACCTTTTATTAAGGTACAATTAGTTGCTCAATCACCTTAGTTCTCACCAATTGTACCATTTAAAAAAAAAAAGCAGTCTCCAAAGAAGCCTTTTCTATCTGATTTTTGGTAAAAAAAAAAAGAGGCAGATATATTTGGGGCTTCTCCAACAGTTTGTGTTCCATTGGAGAATTGTGCAAAGTAAGATGAAGGGAGATGCTTGTTGGTTGAGACTGATAGAAACGTGGTCAGGGAATACCTGTTTATGTTGAATGAGTTTAATTTGTGTAATTGCATGTGGGAATAACCAAGAGGGACTAGGAGAAGGAGTGCTGACTAAGGAATGATCCAGACAAAGGGGGTGGAGAGAAAGACTCCGCAGTTGTTTAGAGAGCTGGAGTGAGAACTTTAGGATTCTGTTAATATTGCTTTACAATAAAATAAAATTAACTCATCTGGTCATTTTCCCTGTCAAATTTATCTGAGAGTGCTGACTTCAATATTGCTAGTCTGAAAATACAACACTTCCACCATCTTTTTTTTTTTTTTTCAGCCTGACCAATTCGGGCAGATTTTTACTAAATTTCTTTCTCTACCCCCTTTTTTAAACTAGATAAACTCCTTCATATATTGTTGGACTACATCATTATTTCTGTAAAGCATTTTAAAAAGTATCCATGACATACAGATTAACAAGCTAGTTAAGTGAGGACTTGATAACATAGCAGTTAAATTGATATGTAGTTGGATCAGAAATCACACTCAAAGGTTCTCATCACAGCTTCTCTTCAAATATAGAGAGGTATATGGAGATGTTCAGCCATAAGTCCTTTACTCTTCAATATTTTCATCACTGATTTAAATGAAGGGTTGGGTGGAATATTATCAGATTTGCCGATAACAGACATTTGGACTGGAAGGCAGAAATAAAACAAAATGATCTTAATAGGTTAGAAAAATAGGCTGAAAATAACACAATAACATACAACAGAGACAATGGAAAGTTCTATACTAATGAAGCAAGACTAAAATGAGTAGTTATATAATGGACACTTAGCTTTATTTTATTTTTTTAATTTGCATTTATATCCCGCCCTTCTCCAAAGACTCAGGGTGGCGTACACTATGTTAAGCAATAGTTATATTAGTACTTCAGTACCAGTACTGAAAAAAGATTTTGTATTAGTACTCAAATCAAACTGGATATGACTCAGCAGTGTGACATGGCTATAAAATAAAAAGAAAATAAAGAAAATGCAATATACTGGAATATACTTTCCAAATGATGGGAAGAAATAGTTTTACTTAATTCTGTTTCAGATAGACCCATCTTGAATACTGTGTCTAGTTCTGACCACTGTGCTTTAATAAATTAAAAAAATTTCTGAAAAGAGCAAAAAGAGGACTAGAAGCTTAATCCTATGAAAGAAAGTTGAAAAAACTGGTTGTCTTTAGCACTGAGAAAGAACAATCGAAGAGGAATGAAGTAGGTCTCTTGAAAGGATAATACATAGAAGAAAGACTTATTTTTCCTTATTCCAGAATTATGGATTTAATTAGGGGACTGGAAGCTAAAACATATGAAGAACGGTTGCAGGAACTCGGTATGTCTAGTTTAATAAAAAGAAGGACTAGGGGAGACATGATAGCAGTGTTCCAATATCTCAGCGGTTGCCACAAAGAAGAGGGAGTTAGGCTGTTCTCCAAGGCACCTGAGGGTAGAACAAGAAGCAATGGGTGGAAATTGATCAAGGAAAGAAGCAACTTAGAACTAAGGAGAAATTTCCTGACAGTTAGAACAATTAATAAGTGGAACGACTTGCCTGCAGAAGTTGTAAATGCTCCAACACTGGAAATTTTTAAGAAAATGTTGGATAACCATCTGACTGAGATGGTGTAGGGTTTCCTGCCTGGGCAGGGGGTTGGACTAGAAGGTCTCCAAGGTCCCTTCCAACTCTGTTGTTATATTATATTATATTAAATTCCAACTGAACATTAGAAAATATTTCCAACAAGAACAGGAGTTTCACAGTGGATCTGTCCCAAATTTAAATGGCTCTTTAAAATGTTATGATTTTCAGCAAAATTTGATAATAGCTGAGATAATTTTTTATTGATTAAAATATTCTTTCAAACAACATAAAATATAATGATAAAAATAATCCTTGTGAGGAATAGTATTACGCAGATAAGGGAATATCAAAATAATGTAACTCAAAACCCCTCTATTTTCCAATGTTACAATTCCAGTGCTATGGCAATGTTTTCTGTTGCAAAAAATGTTCTGTTGTGTTCTGTTATGATGATTGCAGGCTTCAGATAATCTTTAAAAATCATATGAGTACAAAATGAAACAGGCAACAAATCTATTGAAAAGGAATCAGGGGAAAATAAGAAAGTGAAATATTTATGAATTCATATAGCTCATGTTGTTCATAATAAAATGTAACATTAAGTCCTGCACAGAACAATCCATTTAGATTGCTACACGATTCTAATCTCAAAATACTTTGATATCTCTGAATTTTCCTGAAACAAACCACATGGTCGGAATTTGGATGGAATTATAAGAAAAGATGGTAAAAAATTGGAAGCCTTAAAATTGAAAGCATATTTCAGGGGAATCAGGTTATTTAGTTATTTCAATGTTTATACTTTAGAACAAATCAAGCCAATAAGACCAATGGATCCATTAAAATATTTTAAAAACTTAAACTCAAAGATATAGAAAATGCATAATATTAGTGTTATAAGTTACAGGGAATTCAAAGCCGTATGGCAGAGTCTATTGTGGAGAAGACAAATTTAGCACAATAATGGAACCACTGAAACCATTTAAATTTTCTTAAAAATAAGAGGAGGCATGTTAATAATTAGGTAGTATCATATAATTATAAGTGGTACATCTCCTTGATTCGAAACAGTATTTATAGCAAGATTATCCTGACGTTTTATGAAACTCTAGCAACAAACTTTAATGTGTGGTTGGAATATAAAGTCATAAAAGGTTTTTGGACGAAAATCTATAATAAATATAGTCAATCAGTCATGTGCGATGGAAAAAAAAGACATAAATTACAGCATTACTGCCAAATTTTGATTCATCTAAATCAAAGAAACATCACTTTTCCTAGAAAGTCATATGTTTGGCTAGAACATTGGCATGTGGATATTTTGTTCAACAACTCTTTGTTCTCACTGATTTCCATAGGCAGGAGGAAAGCACTATCATCCCACTTGTGCCAGATGTGTTCGATGTCACCAGATGTTCACAGAAGGGGAAGAAATGTACCTCACAGGTAGGAGCACCTACTGGAGGCAAGAATTAAAAAGTCTGCCTCTAATCCATAGGGGACAAATTTAATGCTTGTCCTTGCAACTTAAACATGATAGAAACATATTTTAAGAGCCATGCTTGGTCCCTCTGAAGAGCATTCAGTTTTTCATTGTGATAGGCTCAGGTTTTATTAGAGAGAAATGGATTAATCTTCTCTAAACATTACATGAGACTGGAATTCATATTACCAATCCTGCTTCAAGGAGAACATGCTGAAATTTTCAGACAGAAGGCATTTGACTGAACTTAAAACAATATTTTACTTTTCTGATTGCAACAAGCTTAGTATATTCACATGTTCATGGAATATCTAGTTGCAATAAGAAATGAGATGACTAGATCTTAATATAAGGTTAGGATGTTCTCCTCCCTGTTCATCTATTTTCGGATTAGAGAGGGAGTCTCGTAGACAGTTGTTTGGTGTTTGACATTGTGAGTCACTAATTACCCTTTGTATATCAACAATAATTGTTGAGTGGGTGTTTTCCCCTCCATCTTCACACTCCAGGAACTGTTGGCTTAGTTGCTGGCAGCTTTCTGTGTGGGATGGCAATTAACAACTGGTTTGTTTTAGAGGAGTGGAGGCATCATTAATGGCTCCTTGGCTGATCAACTAATAAAAAGCCTGCCACAGTGATGGGCAAGAATTTTCCAAACTGTTGCACCTGTCCCATGACTGTGTGACCTTAAAGCAGGGGTCTCCAACCTTGACAACTTTAAGACTTGTGGACTTCAACTCCCAGAATTTCTCAGACTGCTTTTCTGGCTGAGGTATTCTGGGAGTTGAAGTCCACAAGTCTTAAAGTCCACAGGTCTTAAGTTGCCAAGGTTGGAGACCCCTGCCTTAAAGGGCATCAAAAACTGAGGATCCTGCATCAAAAATTGAGGATCCTGTGAGAAGATGGTGGGGATTATTCTTTTCCTTATGATACTGGGATGATTCCAAGGATAATAAATAAACAAATTGCTCACAAAAATATGTCCCCATTTTGCTCCCCAGCTATCTAAGTGGAACTTGACAGTAAATGTCAGGTAGGGTAATGTTATATTGCTATAATTTGACTCAATTAAATTTAGAAACCCCCATGTTCAAAGAAGCCATATTCATTCCCTCCTCTATCTTAGAACAAATAAGAAGAGCAAGGGTAGCCAGAGCAAACTTGGAACACATGTATGCATAAAGTCATAGCAACAGAAGCAAAAGGAAGGGACCAAGATGGAGGAGTTCTAATAGAGAATCATTAGAACTACTAGAGAATTGTTCTAATGTTGGATTAATATCATTTCTGGGCTCTTCTACATAGTCACTGATGTTATTTCCCAAGCCAGTATTTGCCATCCTCAAAATGCTCATTACTTCCCATGAGCTGACCACTGGCCAGTGAGAGAGAAATAAGTTCTTGTAGAATTCTCTCCATCTTCCTCTAATGTTCTTTGTTGCCTCCTTGTGTTTGCCTTCCCAAACAACAATCTGGTCTTTAAGAAACACAGTGAATGGGTGCCAAGGTGGCTTGATCTTAGCAGGGAAAAAGAGAACCTGGGAAACAGGATAAGGTAAAAGTTTAACAAGTTGCTACCTTTAGAAAAACACCTGCTGGATAGCTTCAGGGTTAACACTTTTCTCCCAATGGAGTCTCCTGCATTGCAGCTGAATCAGATGTTACTCACCTCCTCAACAGAAGGTCGATGGGAACACAACATATGTGATCCTGATCATGGGTGGGACACAAGCCATAGGTGGAGGAGCCTTCTGTTACATTCAGGAGGAATTGGCAGACTGTCCAGAAGAATTATTTTAATCTCTTGCAATCCAAAACACCCTTCCAGGCTGTAAAAATGGGAACTGGCCTTTCTTTTCTTTTCTTTTCTTTTCTTTTCTTTTTGTCCTGTCTCAAGCAATTCATTCAATTTAAGAGTCTCTGAAAAATTATCCAGGAGGACAGAAAAGTTCTCTGTGTGAACACAGAGAAGCCTATCTAATTCAAACTGTATAGAGATCTTTGTTCCCATAAGACAAATAAGGGGGGGGAAAAGGAGAATGATCTCTATTATCACACAACTAATTTTGAAATGTAATACACTGAAAATATTCTCAGGAAGATGATCTGGCCACAAACTTGAAATATGTGATGTGATAATATAGTATCCTCATTATATTTCTTTCTAGAATCCTTCAAGTGCAGGTGATAGTACAAGTCCCTAAAGCCCATAAATTAAGAACCCGGAACACCATCCCTAAATCTGAAAGCATTCTCTCTCTTATGGAGCTCAGAAATGCGAGGCGAGGCTAGAAAATGAGCATCATTAGATTGACTATTATTCATTACATACATACATCAAAGACACGACATGAATAAGCAAAAGAAAAATATATGGATGCACAATATATGTAAATAAATATTCTGCCAACAAAACCAAAATGGTTTATCACACTGTATTTTTTTAACATGGTATTGTCTATTCTTCTCAAAGCTAGCTCTTACATAAATCATTATTACTAGACCACCCTAAGGGCATTTTTATTTATGTATTTATTTTGCTTATTCATAGTAAGTCTTTGATTCATTCTTCTATCTCTTAACATACATGATTCTTCTCCGTTGTTCCAGCTTTTTGTTCCCATTTCCAACAGGCAATATGGCCAGTCTGGAAAATATCCAGGAGTAAAGACTGATTCAAAGTTGATCTAAACAATTAGTATTCAGATGTATTTATATTACAGCCTTCCATCAATTTGTCTCAGTCAGTCAGACCTAGAAAAATGTGATAAGCCCAGGGTTGTGAGGGAGAGACAAACAACAAAATTAAGTTCCAGTGGAAGAGAATATATGTTGTCTGGTTACTGTGGTTGGGTAAGAAAACATCTATAAGCAAACAACCAAGCTCAGAGACTACCAAAAAATTCCACAATCCAATTAAGCTGCATACGTCCAACAAAGATGGTATTTTGTATGAGGTCATTAATTCATATTCTCCTCTAAATGGCCATCCTTTATTATTTTATACACTAATAAGGGAATAGTAGCTGTGAACAGTATCAAAAATTCAGTGTTTTGTTCATTTCTTCCAATTACTGAGACCTAAAACTCTAGAACCATTTGACAGCATTTATTTGTTTGCTTAATGCTACTTTGGCAATGAATGTTCCTAGTTTCTCCACATTCCCCATAGAATCTCAACTAGCATAAAGGTGAGAGACTAGCCTTCATTCTTCTTTTGCATTATGAACAGAGAGATTGTGCCTTAGTAGCTTTTCCATTTTACCAATAGTATTGATTTTTACAGCTTAGCAGGGTCAAAAGTCATGTTATGCTCCCCCATTGGTCAACTGGAAGGGGTTATTTTCATTCTGAACTGGGCTATGTTGAGGACAACTCTGGGTCACCTTGAAAATGTTTTTAAGGGCCTGAGGAATTAAAATGATGACAGTGGGCAAAGGACCAGGTTTTCCTAGTGCCTGTTTGCAATTCAAAACTAGTCCAAACCAATGGAATCTTTGGAACAAAAAATACCCATGGCATTATCAGCTGACGAAAATGAATGGATCTTCTTGGGGGGGAAAAAAGGAGAACTGCTTATAAAAGAAATATTAAAACATTTTGATGGTATTTTTTTCTTTACGATCTTAGGTAATGCTGGGTAGGGTAGTCATGCAGATGGGCAGCTTGTAGTTCTGACACATGCTCCTCCTTTACAGGTTCAGAAGTATGGCATCCTATCTGCAAACAAGCAGCAAGAGCAGAAAAGAAACTAAAGGTAAAATAAAGTTGGGGAAGAGTAATTAGCCAAATTTTACTCATGGATGCTGTTATTAGCTAAATAATGATACTGCAAGTTAGTCAAACAATTTATTTAGCTAACTGTGAACAGAAATTACCTTACTGATGACCCCCACCCTGTTAAAGTCCTTGGAGTTTTCATATCAAATGATCTAAGTGCGAAAGCCCACTGCAACTACATCGCAAAAAAGGCTCTAAGAGTTGTAAACCTAATCTTGCGTAGCTTCTTCTCCAAAAACACTACACTACTAACCAGAGCATATAAAACATTTGCTAAACCAATTCTTGAATACAGCTCGCCTGTCTGGAACCCATACCACATTTCTGACATCAATACAATTGAACGTGTCCAGAAATATTTTACAAGAAGAGTTCTCCACTCCTCTGAATACAACAAAATACCTTATGCCACCAGACTTGAAATCCTGGGTTTAGAAAATTTAGAACTACGCCACCTTTGACATGACCTGAGTTTAACTCATAAAATCATCTATTACAATGTCCTTCCTGTCAAAGACTACTTCAGCTTCAATTGCAACAATACACGAGGACACAATAGATTTAAGCTTAATGTTAACCACTCCAATCTTGATTGCAGAAAATACGACTTCAGTAACAGAGTTGTTAATACTTGGAATACACTACCTGACTCTGTGGTCTCTTCCCAAAATCCCTAAAGCTTCAACCAAAAACTATCTACCATTGACCTCACCCCATTCCTAAGAGGTCTGTAAGGGGCGTGCATAAGAGCACAAGCATGCCTACCGTTCCTGTCCTATTGTTTCCTTTCATTATATCCAATTAATATAGTTATTACATATTCATACTCATATATATGCTTATATATTGTATAATTATTTCATGCTTATGCTTATATATACTGTGTGACAAAAGAAAGAAAGAAAGAAAGAAAGAAAGAAAGAAAGAAAGAAAGAAAGAAAGAAAGAAAGAAAGAAAGAAAGAAAGAAGTAGGTTTGAATTTTAGGATCTGAACTCTTTGGCCTACAGGGAGATGTGTGCATGATGAATAAGATAAAAGTGATATTTTTAAGTTATAGTCAAGGGGTCTGAAACATAACTTGCTTATTCCTGAAATCTATATATTCTGTACTGTGGCTGTCTTTACCAGATTCTGTTGTAAACTGGTAAATACGAAACCAAGATTATCATACCTCAGCATTTGTTTGGTATACGTTCATTGTCTACCTGGAATGCACAGCTTCAAATCTAGGCATAACATCAGTGTAGCTATGGTAACCTCATTTTTGTTCTAAGCCAGAGGTGGGTTTCAGCAGGTTCTGACCAATTCTGGAGAACCAGTAGCGGAAATTTTGAGTAGTTCGGGGAACCAGTAGTAAAAATTCTGACTGGCCCCACCCCCATCTATTCTCTGCCTCCCAAATCCCAGCTGATTGGGAGGAAATGGGGATTTTGCAGTAACCTTCCCCTGGAGTGGGGTGGGAATGGAGATTTTACAGTATCCTTCCCCTGGAGTGGGGTGGGAATGGAGATTTTACAGTATCCTTCCCCTGCCCTGCCCACCAAGCCACGCCCACCAAGCCATGCCACGCCCACCAAGCCATACCCACAGAACTGGTAGTAAAAAAATTTGAAACCCACCACTGGTCTAAGCCAGGGGTGTCAAACTTGCGGCCCATGGACCAGATGCCTCACGCACTGGCCAAGGCCACTGCTGTTTTAGCGAAGGGGAAAAACGTTGTGATACATCACATGATGATGTGACAACACAAGTCTGACACCCCTGGGCTAAGCTGCAAATTTTCTACATAATATTGTACAGCTGCCATCTTTCTAGCTAGGCCCATAAACTAGAATTGTTTTGTGTAGCCAGTCTAGTAAGTTATCAGGGAGAATGGAAGACAATTGCCTGGGAAACTCAGGATACTATTACAGAAGATGCATAGCTGTCCTCACTTTCTACGGGTAGTCCTTGACTTACAACAATTCGTTTAGTGACCGTTCAAAGTTACAGTGGCACTGAAAAATGTGACTTATGATCATTTTTCATAGTTACTACCTTTGCAGCATCCCCATGATCATGTGATCAACATCCAGATGTTTGGCAACTGACTCATATTTATGACCTTTGCTGTGTCCCAGGGTCATGTGATCCCCTTTTGCAACCTTTCGACAAGCGAAGTCAATGGGGAAGCCAGATTCACCTAACAACTGTAGCAAGAAAAGTTGTAAAATGGGGCAAAACTCACTTAACAAATGTCTCACTTATAACAGAAATTATGGGCTCCGTTATGGTCATAAGTTAAGGACTACCTGTACTGTGTCTCCTCAATAGTATCCAGGAAAGAAAACAAGTGATATTTCAGTGTTATACTCAGTGATTGCCAGTGGCATGCAATGAACTGGAGAGCACAGGTACCAACTGTTTGGTTTTTACCAAACGTTACTGGAAAGTAACATGCTGCAAAAGGAAAGTTGATGACAGGCTCATCTACACTACAATGTCTTGTTAGGCCCTCCAGCATACTAGCTTTAATTGAAAGTAATTGAGGGAGATGTAAGGTGTAGCAACCGATAGCATTGGTTGGAACATTTAATTTCGAAATTGAGTGTTCACGATATGCATGGAATAAGGAAGTGAGCTAGCAGCCTAAAGTGGCAAATAGCAAAGTGCAGCCAAATATATACGATAGGGATTAAGGCTTTTTGAGCAGAAGGAAAAGATACAGGTACACAGTATGTGACTTTTTTACCATTACTATATTGGCAACTCTGGTCAGCATGAGTTGAAGTCTTTCTTCAGTACTATGTGTAAGCAAAGTCTTGGAAACTTTAACAAGTATCTTGTCGGTTTCTGTGTACACAGCACAGAAGAACTTCAGAGACATCCATATCCCCTCCTGGCTCCAGCATTGGTTCCCCCAACCGAGTCATTTGCGTAAGTATACACAACACGGGGCGGAAGCAACATGGAAAACCGAGAATTGAGTTTGGCAGCCCCCACCCCCACATAGGATTAATTTGGAAACGCATGCCCTGTGAACCCCAGAGGAGATGAAAAGAAGAGATCAACCAATAAAATAAAATATCTATTGAGGACTGTTCCCTTTTAGACTTGGAATAGCTTTCCAAGCCAGATATGTGCCAAGGAAAGCATTTGGCAAACGCAGCCTGAGTTGTCTGTTCCCATCCCTGAATATCTGTCTCCTTAATGCCACTAGGCCTTTGAGCATCAGGATAACTCAGATGCATGTAGTCAAAGCAAAGCCTGGCACCACTTTCAATCCTGAGCCAACTGCTCCTTCCCACTTCTTCTGCTTCATCCACACATGGAAAGCTCTGGCATTCCCTTCAAAATGCCTTCCTTTCTTCTTTTCACCTTCATTATAAGTATCTGTCCCTGTTTTGTTCTGAAGTTTCCTTCAACCTTGCATTCTGATGTGATCTTTCTCCTTTGCATTTCAAGTGCCTGTTCCTTTTCTTTCTGTGGTTGTCTATTGTATCTTTCCCTTTCCATAGGCTAAAGTGGATAATGAAATCCTTAATTACAAAGATTTGGCTGCTCTTCCCAAGATTAAAGCCATCTACGAGGTGCAACGCCCTGACCTCATTTCTTATGAGCCCTATCACAGATATACTTCGGATGAAACACTGGAGAGATATAGCTATGGGGAGGTACAGTTTCTAAGGCATTTCACCTGGATTGTACACAATGAATGACATCTCTGTTGGAAGCAGAGACTTCTCTCTATCCTCTGGCTGTAAAAAACCCATTAATTTCAATGAGAATGCTTGAGATTCACAATAACTCCAAAAAAAGAAACATCTAAAATAGTATCCAGGTGAGACTGGTCTGAAAGCATAGGTTCTACTATTTGCATGGAAAACACAAAAGCACTTTCCAAATATACATAGATTGGAAAGTGGACTGAAGGCAAACATTAGACCATTGTATATTTAATCATAGATGGCTGCTAAATCATATATATATATATTTATATATTTCTGAGGTTTTTGCGGGTGTTTGTATGTAGGTCTTTGGTTATTCAGGTTTTCTCCCGCGTAAAATTGGAAGTGTCTTGGCGACGTTTGGATGAAGTCTCATTCGTCATCTTCAGGCTGGTGTTTACAGCTTCGTGCTTCTAGGAGCAAAATTTGCAAAATATATATATATTTGTTTTCGTAGGTTTTCACGGGTATATGTATGCAGGTTTTGGTATGTTCGGGTCTTTTCCCGTGTAAGGAAATTTTTGCTCGAGAAGCACGAAGCTGAAGACACCAGCCTGAAGATGATGAGTGAGACCTTGTCAAAACGTCGCCAAGATACTCTCAACCTTACACGGGAAAAGACCCGAAAATGCCAAGACCTACATACCTATACCCATGAAAACCTATGAAAATACACACACACACACTGCCTGGATAGACAGAACATATGAACCCTAACCAAAAAAGCCACCTGTGAGGAGTTTGCATATTTCTTATTTAGAGTAACATTTGGCCAAGGATGAATCAAATAAGAATTCTCTTCTGGTTAATAGAACAAGCACAAAAATTATGCCTCAGTTTCAAATGCACCTGGACAACTCTTCTGTCCAATATGTCAAGGCCTCCTTGCTGAATGAGAAGGATGGAGGTCTCAGTGGGTGCAATGGAAAACGAGGCAGATCTGCTAGTGTGAATCTGTACTTTATGGGGCTAGAGATCAGATTCTGTCCTATCTGGAAATGTTACTGTTCTATCTGCAGTCTGTCTGTAAAAGCTTTTGCTTCTGCTTTAGGTTGCTGATGGGGTATATGTCTAGGCTGAGCCAGTCCAGTGTCAGCCTTCTGGCTTCTGTTGAAAAAAAAAAAGGAACAGATAATTAAACCGAGGGGTTCCTGACAGAAGCATACCGGACCTTTGGCAGAAGACAGCAATTTTGGACTGCTACAAAGCAGCAGGATTTTTAGTATAATTGGCAACTACCCTTTATCAGAAATAATTCATAGCAATAAATGACTGAAGCAACAAAATAAGACAGCTCCTCCTTTGGAAAGGCAGTGAGAAACTCAGGCCAGAGACCCCATCTTAACTGGCTCCTTATTAATCATCAGATCAGATCACAAATTTGTTAAGCTCCTTACCCCAATTTCTCACAGAAGATATCCATTGATCCAGCAGCTGCACTCATATATCTCGTTGGGGACTGGAAGCATGATAGAAAGAATCAATGAGTCCTACATTCCATCTTTCCCTGGCAAATGAAGGCATGACCTTCACTCCTGGACAATTTTTGGAATTACAAAGAAGTGCTATTAGGAAGGCATGAGACTTTTGTTTTAACATCTCCAAGGAAGCAAGGATATTTTTAAATCAAGCGAAATGGAGTATTTGGAGAAACTTAAAAGCAGAGCTTGGCAACAACAGTATTCCTGTTTAAAATATTGTGCAAAATGGGAGATATAGCTTTATTTTATATCTATATATAAACACTTATATAGCACTTATATAGTTATGTTTTAACCTACTGCATTGGGGGTTACCCCTGAAGAGTATACAGTAGCTACAGATGGTACAGAATACACCCATGCATTCAGTTCTAGGGATCCCTAGAGTGACTCATGTAATACCAAGCATGTTGCACAAGCTGCACTGGTCGCTGGTCTGTTTCCAAGCCCAATTCAAGGTATTGGTTAGGACCTTTAAAGCCCTTTATGGCATGGGTCCAAGCTACCAAGGAACCATCTCACCTCAATGGTCTGCCCCACTCCTTCTGGAAAAAGGGACATGGCGTGGACCTCATTGGTCAAGGAATTCTGCCTGGCAAGGGTCCAAGAGAAGGGCCTTTTCTGCTGTGGCTCCATCCCTTTGGAACACCATGCTACTTGAGAAGAGATCCACCCCTCACCCTCTTGGCCTTCTGTAGGGGTCTCAATCCCTAGCTCTGTGGATTGGCCCCAGTGAGGGCATTCCATGTTGGAAGAATGTTGGTTAGTGGACTAAAGAGAAGACCCCACCTCCGTCCCATAGTATTTTCTTTCTTTTTTTTTTTAACTTATTTAATCTCTTTTCATTTTAATATTTAATCTTTTGTACTTTTGTTTTCATGATGCTTGTAAGCCACCCGGAATCGCTTCACAGTGAGATGGGCGGCATATAAATTAAATAAATAAATGGACAAACAAATAAATAAAATATTTCATTATATTTATCCATACAAAGTTTACATTTTATGCCAATATGTTTATACGTCACAAGTGTAATCAAATTTTCAATCCATTGAATAAATGGAGCCATATGTTTATCTTCCCAATGTTGCAATATGAGTCCTTTAGCCACAGTAAGGGCACAGAGAATCCATTACGTTGTCCAGTTGTCCAATTCCGTGGACGAAGAATAGATCAAACTTGATAGGTATTTGCAACAATGCTAACCCAAACACACCCCAATGTTACTTTTTCAGTAGTCATTCAAGTATCTAGTTTTCCCCAAAACTCTTTAGAAGACATAAGCTCCCCTTGACTCTAGGAGTTGGCTCTTCCAGAGAAGGTGGGTTGACACATTGAAGATTCATTCTCAGAGTCCCCAACGTCAGTGGGATGAGAGCAAGCCTTTCTCCCTGACTAGGTGGGTGCATTCCACCAGAAAAGGCAATTCCATACACATCCATGTCCTAAACCGTAAAGGACCCATATGTCTAACAACTTCAATTCCATCAGGAAACCTGCCAGGAACTAGTGTAGCTCCCAAATAATGGTGTAACATGGGTGAACCACAGCACACACATTGATACTCAACCCACTGCATTCTGAACCAACTGTAGCTTCTTAAGAGCAGTCTGATGTAGGGCAAATTGCAGTTATCCAAACATGGAAAAAGGCATAGGTAATTATCGTCAAAGCCTGCCAAGGTAGGAATGACAGTAAGTGATGCACAAGATAGTGCTATACAACAGTCTCCTAGTCATGGCCTGTACTTGACCTTCATACAGAATTGTATAAAGAACCCAGATTATAGATGATCTCTGCATAGGGGAACACAAAGTTGTCCGATGCCAAGGATGGAATTCTACTTAAATCCCTCAATTTCTAAACCTACAGTCATGCTCTGTTGCTGGGATTGAGTCTAAATCCACTTTTTTCTCCATTCAGTCCCTAATAGCCTCCAGGCACTGGGAAGGATCTTAACATCTCCTGTTCGGCTCAAGGTAGCAGCATAAAATTGAGTATCATCCATATAGTGGATAATCTGTCCCAGTGGCCTAATAAGAGGATCAAATTATAAGACACCCATAAAGCAGGGGTCAAGGGCTGCCTCTGCCTCAGCCACTAAGTTACTGTCAGCCATTCTCCACCCTCCTGTTCCCACCCTCCAGCTCTTGGATAAAGAACAGGGGGATTGAGCTGCTCAAGTGCTAACTTCTTGAGTAGGGGTTGCATCAGCACCTGTTTCATACCTATGCACCACACCTATCTAGACATTTAGCTCCTAGTCTATCCTTCTGCCTTCCTCTCTGGAGGTTTTCGGCCACCTGGAGCAGCAGGGATCTAATCCACAAGTGGCAGAGCTGATGTCACAGAAGACTCTGTTTCCTTCATTAGGATCCATGGGGAAATGTTGCTCTTTTGCCACTCATCCAATCATGGTGTAGGCTTGAACCTGAGCACTTAATCTGTGTGCACTTGTAGTGACTTCTTTGCCAGCACTACTTCAGCTGCCTCTTCAGAATACTTCTTATTTGCACAGCAATGCAGATAGACCTCACTTACTGATTGCCTCATTTAGCAATCTTTTGAAATTATGACGGCTCTGAAAAAGCAATGACTTTATCAGGCATTTATGACTCTCACCAGATGCTGTGGTCAGGCAACTGGCATTTGTGCGCTTTGCATCTGGCTTCCAATAAACAATACACAATGGGGAAGCCAGCAGTAAAATCACAAGTTGCAGTCACATGATTTCTCCCTTAACAAGCTGTAGTGACTCATTTAATGACTCAAGTGGAAATGAAGTCATAAATCTGCCACAATTACATATCTTGCTTAATGACTGTATCACTTAGTAACAAAATTATAGTCATTAAGCAAGAACTACTTACTGTGCTCTAGACTATTCTTGTAACGTAAATGAACCAGTTTGATGGAATCAGAAATGGTCTAAGGATTTTCTTCTTTAAAAAAAGATGCCACCTAATATTTTGCCTTTTCCTGTCTATTTCTGTATTTGACCTAGTCCTACTTTTCCAAAGCAAATTTATGCTAAAGACATATTTTAAGGAAGAGCAACTTAAATGAACTTGTAGGCAAGTTTCTGTCCTAGTTTCAAAAATATGATTAAGAGGGAACCATGCAAATATTTAATTTCTACATGTTTGTCATACACTGCTAGGAAGGTGTGAGTCTGATACACAAAAGTTGTGGCCCTCCATTGTTCCCTTACATAATAATAATAATAATAATAATAATAATAATAATAATAATAATAATAATAATAATAATAATAATAATAATAATAATAATAATAATTTAATTTGTATACCGCCCTTCTCCCGAAGGACTCAGGGCGGTTTACAGCCAAGATAAAATACAATGGAAACACATACAATACTAAAAACAAACGTTAAAAAACTTATTAAATTTGGCCCAATTTTAAAATACAATCAAACCCTATAAAATTAATAAAAATTAAAACCCATAAAATCAACTACAAAATTAAAATTCAAGGCAGTCCTGCGAGACGGAATAGATAAGTCTTAAGTTTGCGGCGAAAGGTCAGAAGGTCTGGTAGTTGTCGAAGTCCAGGGGGAAGTTCGTTCCACAGGGTAGGAGCCCCCACAGAGAAGGCCCTGGGGACTGCCAGTCGACATTGCTTGGCTGACGGCACCCTAAGGAGTCCCTCTCTGTGAGAACGCACTGGTCAGTGGGAGGTACAAGATGGCAGTAGACGGTCCCGTAAGTATCCCGGTCCTAAGCCAGGACCGGGATACACAGATGCACAGATCAGCCCTTTTCATATTTTTCCACATATAATTGCTCTAAGAGAATCCCTCTAAGCTTCATTTCTTAACCTTATGTGCTACTTAATAACTGAGTATAATATCTTTAAGTTCTCTTGCATTACTTTCGAAACTAGGTTTGTTCAAAGGCAAAGATTTGGTTCTCGGTGACTTAAACCATTGTAAAATGGAGAGTCCGAGAGAAGAGGGCTCAGTAGCATCTGATTAATCTGGGTTAATCCAGGCAGGCACATGCATCCCTTTGAGGTGACAGGAATATAACTGAAGGGAAATGAAACCCTGAGCTGCCTTTTCTCACAACAATGGGAAAAGCTATGGGATTGGGTCTTCGCTTTCTTTGGTGTTTTGGAATCTCTTTCTCCCAGATTTCTCAATGCCTTGGCAATTCTGAGAAGGTTGTAGTTTGGGGGAAGGTGAAATGACTTGTGGTACAGAAACATTAGATCAATTCTCTAATAACCAATTCTCTCTTTCTTTTCCTGCTCTTTATTCCCTGGCGGCTTGTCTCTGACCTTCTGTCACTTGTAGTCTCTTGGAACCTTGTCTCCATATTCTCAGGTAATCACACAACGTTTAAGAGTAACTGGGGGTTTACATATCTGGGGTTTTGTACACTGAAAGAGAACTTGAGGAGAGCTGGGTTTGGAAAATCCTGTGGAAGGCCAAGGAAGCTGATCTAGCTTTACTGCTAAACCTTGAGGTTATAAAAGAAGTCTCCTCTCCCCCCACCTCCCCCATGAAATGAAAAGTGCTCTCAGCAAACCAAATTGTCTTTGTGGTGTCGTATATTTGTATACATTGGGAAAAGATGCCCTCAGTTGGGAAAGGAATATAATAGCCAGAGTGCCAGGATGTATGCTAATGTACATACACCTTGATCATCCTGGGACTGGGTCTTTTATGAACAAAGTTTTGCATTTTTTGCAGGATATTTATGAGAGCATGGACATCAGGCAGAGGCGAGCATCCAGCCCAGGCTACATAGACTCACCCACCTACAGCCGCCAAGGCATATCTCCCACCATCCCACGCTCTCCGCATCATTATTACCGCTCAGGTAGGGCATGGCTGTCTCCATCAGGATTCAAATAAAGACATTTGTCCAACGGAACTCAGCTTTAGCACATCCGTAAAAGGACAGACCAACTTCTCTCCTAGGGACACACACATGCTGCCAAAACATTTTCTATATCCAGAACAGGCTGAACATGAAATCAGAGACACAAGGAGGGTTCCACACAGGTACAGTGTCATCCATTGAATAGGATCCATCTGTAACAGAATGGTAGGCAAGTGCCTAGCTCTGGTTTTTTTTTTTTTTACTGTGTTCGGGATACCAATGAGTTGTGATGAACTTCACTCCATTGTCATGCTCCGTTTTCTTTTTTCCTAAGCAAATTCAGAGTGGCAATTCTGTGGCAGAGTGGAAATGGAAAGAAGCAGATGACACGGGAAGCAGCAACTATAGATGTGCAAAATATTTGTCCTGAATTCAGGATGGGTTCTTCCAACCGATCCAATAGTCTTCTGAGCTAGGAACAGCTCTTTTGCCCGCTCAGAAATCTGTTCCAGATTCAAACCCGTGTTATTCTGAGTATGAAATACTTTAGAAATGATTGGAACAACCCAGGCTTCTTGTTATGTGTACGAATCTGCACCGTTATGATCACCAGCTCCCTCCACCTATGTATTCCCACCATAAATTCACAGATGGCTTACTAATTTTCTAAAATACTGTTTTTAACACCAATTTTCCTCTGCCTCTCTCTTTTCTTCTCTGCTGCTCCCTCCAATCTGCTCTTTCAAGGGACAGAGAGTGGGCGCAGCTCCCCCTACTATAGCCAATTAGATGTGAGGTCTTCTACACCAACCTCATACCAAGCTCCTAAGCATTTCCACATTCCAGGTAGGCTCTGGAGGCCTCTGGCCAGCCAGTGAAGGAGTGCTGTATGGGATCTTTTTTTGTTTTTTTAGTCTGCATGCTTGTGCCAAGTATGTTATTTGCATGAGTAGTACTGTTGCCAGCCTAAGGTAAGCTGGCCGCAGCAAGCTACAACTGCATGGTAGAGGCCATCCATAAACAAGACTTGCAGCCTTCTCTCCTTCTTCTCTAAAATCTCCTTCTCCTCTGCCCTGCAGCTTCTTTCCCTGCCCAAAGGAAAGACTGTCTTCTTCCTCACCTTCTCTTCTCCTACCTCAAGGATCAGAAAGCAAAGCTTGTCTGTCAGCTAAGAGCTTTTCTACACCCCACATCTTTGAGACATAATTTATCTTATACTCCTCCTGCTCCCCTCAGGGCCCGCTGCACCCTTCCCCCAGATGTCTCTGGATTTGCCAGGTGACTGCTCCCCTCCAGCAGGGACCCAGGTAAGGGCCACTGCCCCACCCCTCCTGCAGAGGGGGAGGGAAGGAAGTCAACCTCTCTGTCCCTTATCAGTGTGCAGGTAGAGATCTGAATGCCCTCCCCTGCCTGCACAATCTGCAACCAGCTTTGCTCACAAGGTAAACTGTGTCTCATTTGTTTGGTCAAAACAAGTAAAGACCATTCCTGTGCCAAAGCTGGCAGCTATGGGAACTCTCCTTCATTCACTCTAGAACAGGAGTCCTTGGACTCTTCAGTTCAATCAACCCCTTATTTTTATTTATTTTTATTTATTTATTTGTTCGTACTTTTATACCGCCCTATCTCCCTAGGGACTCAGGGCGGTTTACAGCCAAATAAAACATATATATATACAGAATAAAACATTAATTTAAAAAACTTATTAAATAGGCCGAATATTTAAAATAGAAACATAAATAATAAAACCCCATTAAAGCCAGATTTAAAATTTAAAAATTCTAGTCCTTCATGAAGTTACCGTATATACTCGAATATAAGCCGATCCGAGTATAAGCCGAGGTCCCCAATTTTACCCCAAAAACTGGGGTAAACTGGGGACTCGAGTATAAGCCGAGGGTGGGAAATGAGGCACCTACCGGTTGGGGAAACCCTCCCTCCCTCAGCTGAGAAGGCTGGCGGCTCCCCCGCCCCGCCCTCTCACTGCACCGGCAGGGCTTCCGTCCGGTAAAATGTGAAAAAAAGAAAAAAAAAAACCTCGAGTATAAGCCGTATATACTCGAGTATAAGCCGAGGAGCTTTAAAAAAAAAAAAACTCGAGTATAAGCCGTATAGACCCGAGTATAAGCCGAGGGGAAGTTTTTCAGCACAAAAAACGTGCTGAAAAACTCGGCTTATACTCGAGTATATACGGTATATATTTTTTGTCAACCCTTAAACATTTATTATATGAATATAATTTAATAAATACTAATTTAACTAACAGTACTATAAATAATAACAATAGAAGTAAAATAATACTGTGTTTCCCCGAAAATAAGACCTCCCCCGAAAATAAACCTTCCTCTGAAAATAAGCCTTCCCCAAAAATATTTAACCGCATGTGCAGCCGGTTCCCGCCATTTAGGGTTAGGGAGACATAGCTGGAAATCAGGTAAGATGGCAAGAGGAATCCCGTCTTGCTCCACGCGCCCCAAAATAATAAGATCTCCTCAAAAATAAGGTCAAGCACTTATTTCAGGGTTCAAAAAAAAAAATAAGACAGGGTTTTATTTTCAGGGAAACACGGTAGTAATGGTTAGACCCACATTAACCACTTTGGAGAACCCTGATCTAGAATTAATGCAAGTTAGGATTGAGATTTATTCCTTTGATAGACATCTTCCTACCAGAATGAAACCACTGTCCACTTTCTAGGTTTCGCTCTTTGTCTGTACTGATAACTTTGGGCCAATGACAAAGCCAAGAAGGTGGCTTCATTCTGGCAGTTTAAAGTTTGATCTAGACACGGAAGAAGAAGAAGAAGCCTTTTGTTTTCCATGGATTCCATTAGCGTCCATTAAGGTCACATATGAAGAGTCAGTCAGCTGATAAAGATCATCTTTGGGATTTGATTAATTTTCATTCATCTCCTAATCAAACTCCAGATGGATGCTGGTCCTTGTAGAAATACTTGAAATTTACAGTTTGGGATTAAGTATTCCCACGTGTTTGTTGCAATCGCTTGACCTTAATGTATTCTGCTGGGAATCTCCAGAGATACATGGAGCAGAAAAGTGAAACTGACCTGAATTAGGCAAGATTAGCGGATGTAATTGGCCTGAGTTGCCTTAATGGGCCTCCTAGAATTTTCCTTGCCTTAGGATTTTCCTCCTGAAATGGACATTGTGATGGCTACTGCAACTGTAGCCTTTGCTGGTGTCTTTTATGGATGGTCCTTTTGCCTATACATTGGATCAGCCCATCAGTAAGCTTCTGTGCTGGTAGAGTAGCTCCTATACCCAGCTTGCTTTGCTTCTCTCTTATTTGAAGAGAATATGGCTGACTCCTGGATGAGGATGGGCTATTGTCCCTGTATCTCTAGGTAACCAACTCATAAATCATTCTGTGCCATTGCCAGACAAGGAGACAATGGCCATTAGTACTCACTAAAGGAGGCCTTCCTAACTCCCGAGCTGAGGCCAGCTACCAACTGTGCTAGAAGGAAAGCTGCCTGCCTGACCCTGCATGCTGTCAGTAGTGAGCATGCTCACAGCATGACCTCTTGTGCACGCACACATTCACTGTCTTAAAGCTGTTGAAATAGCACACAAAGAGGATTAATTCCTTCTCCCCCCACCCCACTCCTAAACCATCTCCCAACCCAAGTTCGCTCGGCAGGTATTTAAGATAAGGCTGTTTTATCTTAAGATGGGAAAGTACTGAGCGAAGTAAGCAGGCAATGTAATCTTGGACAGGCAATTTTATTTGCAAATCTGGTGGTTCCTGTGATTAGTATAGGGATCATGCTAACCTTTTCTATATCATATATGTTTTTTACTTGTGCTGCCAAAATGATACGGAGAAGATTCCTACCACCCCTCTTCAAGAATGACAGGCAGGTTCCTGTATCTCTAAGCTACACACTCTGGCTCCTCCCTTTTGCTATCTCCTTCTTTCCTTCATTATTTTTCTTTCTTTACCTCCAGCTGCTGCAGAGAGTAACATCTATCGGAAACCACCCATCTATAAAAGACACGGTACAGTTTGGGCATGGCTTTAACGTATATTTGGGCATGCAACTTAGAATAAACCAAAGTTCTGCTTAGGATCTGGTGGTGTGCATTGGAAAGGGCTTGATAAACTATACAAAAGTTGGTGGCAGTGCCACACCATCGACATAATAGACTCTGAATCGAAGGAAAATATAATGGCCTTTCAGAAACCTGAGAGGAGGGTTGAGCAGAAAAGTTTGGCTTGCTAGATCTCTTGTCTTATCTTAGGGTGCCTCCATGCGTTCAGAAAAAGTAAACCCTCAATAAGGTAACTCATGCAGGCAAATAGCACGTCGCTTTTAAAGTGTATAATTCTTATTTTCAATTAACTTTTAAAACATAAGGATATGAGCTGGAGCAGGACCATATACTTACTGAGATCCTTCTGATGTTGTGGTTGTGCTACTGCTGGTCCTTAGCTTGAAACTAAGGAGGGTATGAAAGAAAATAGATGCTTTTCATGGAGGGAAGAACAAGAACCAAAGGGAGCAAAGTATTTTACAAAAGGAACTGAAAATAGAAGAGCAGGGGAAAGGGAAGGCAGATTGAGAGCTCTGGCAGGAGAGAAGAACCTTTGAACGGCAAAGTGAAAAATCGTGAATAGTTATTTTGGAAAACAACAAAAAAGTATTTGTGGAAGGGGGATGACAACCCTACAGGATTTTAAATCTACACATTAGGGGGTTTATATAATTGTGTACAAGAAACCAAAGTATGTTACATAAAGGAGTGTCACAAGAAGTCAGAGTAATGATAGAAGTGTGTGATTTGGGCAGCAGAATGTCAGATAAATATTGAGAGATCAAACTGAGATTATGGGAATGAGAGATGTCCAACACGTAGCGTTTCAGCCAAGAAGATGAACTAAAAGAGCCCCATTGTTTTAACCTTGTGTGCCAATTCAGAAGTGACTTAGCTGTATGATGAGTTAAACATAGCAGTACAGAAGAGAAATGAATTTCATTTTTTTAAAAAAAAGACTCTAGGTTGGCTTAAGGAGGTAGTTGAATATGATGGCTTCTATATTAAAAAAAGGTGATGAAAAAAGGAACGGTAAGTCCAGATTTGTACTTGAAAAATATATTGAAGCGAAAATGTCACAAAGTGAATATATGAACCTCGCTGTACTTTTCTGTGGCATTATCTTAAGGTATTAATATGTTTAAAAGTACAAGCCATATGAATCTATCACAGATCTTTAAAAATTGCTACAGCATCATCAGATAGATACGTGGAAAAGTATCCCAATCCTATAAAACTCTTTGCTGCTGGAAAAGTTGAGAATAGGCCCAAAACATTCATAGGGGCCTCCACTCTTGTATCTCTGATTTGAACCTACGTACCCGCCCAATTAAGCAGAAAATGCATGTCTGTTTACGAGTCCTTAGAAAAGCGTAGCATAATTCTAAGAATCATTAATTTAGAAGACTGTATGATATGTTTGAAGAGTAAAGCTTAACCAAAATGTTTAGCAAACGATATAAAGAATTGCATGAAGCATGATTACTTGGCTGCTTTTGAAGACCAATGAGCACCACCAGAGTATCCAGTCCAATTCTCTGTTTGTAAAATAGACCAGAAACATAGTTTGATTTAGGTTAGGATGCTGGCACAGATCTTGCAAAAGGAGCAAGGCTGGATTTGCTTCAAAGCCGGGTATCCCAACCTCTTGTTGTATGGCAGGAAAAGTTTCAGGAACCAATTCTCTTTGTCACCTTTGGAGACAGAGCTCTGAGGTTATGGAAAGTGGCACTGTGAAGAGGAAAAACGGTTCCTCTGAGCTTCTCAACAGTCTGCTTTTGTTTTAGAAGACTTGTGACATTTCCTTTAATGTGGTAACCAGGTGTCTCCTCCTCTCTTTCTTTCCCCCCTTTTCCTAATGTGCTATCTTCATAACTCCCTGCCTGCTGGCTGACTGCACCCCACTGCATTGTAAGTAGCTGCCTTTGGCTCTATCCTTTGAAGCAGCAAGTTTCTGAGAACCTTCTGACATCCTGCAGCAAGACTTGGAGTTTGTGTACTTCACATCTCTTAGTTGTTCATTAAATGAACTCTTGGCAGTTTACAGACAGAGCTTTTTCTTTTTGGATACAGAATTTTTTTTATCCAAAATCACACAATGGAGATGACTTACTTTGTAAATTACAGGCATGCAATCCGGAGTTTTGCCCATAATACTTGCTAGGGGGCATATATTTAAGACAAAGCACTATAGTTGGTTATCTATTAATTCAATTTACACATTCACAGCAGGAATAAATCGCATTGATCTGAAATAAAAAGAGCATGGATTAATTAAAACATTAAAAAAGGAATAGAATTTTGTACATGCACATGAAGTCTATTGCCATAGCTACATCCAGATTGGGAGATTAGAGACTTGCAGCTGCTTATATAAAAGAATCCAGTTTAGCAATGCTGATGCATGTTTCTCATAATGCATAGCATGGGCCCCCAAATCATGTCTAGCTTTCTCTCAAAGTATTATCCCCTTCCAACCTTACAGCCCAAATAGATGAAACATAAATGGGTAAATGTTTTTAATTGTGGGTGGGTGTGTTTGTGGATGCATATGAAAAAAGAGGTGGAAAGAGAAGAAAATCTCAGCTCAGTTTTTCTTATTTGCTGTTGATCTTTGAGATGGAAACTTGGAATGGATGCTTTTATCCCATGTTGAGTAGCAACTAACTTCTTTTTTCCTACCCTTATTATGTAAGGGTCATTTTGGGATGTCAAACTTGGTGTCAAGTGACATTTCAGGATTTTTTTTCCCCTTCACTAAACCGGGCCTGGGTGTGACCATGGGTGTGATGCATCCGGCCCACGGGCTGCAAGCTTGACAGCCCTGGACTAGATACTATTCAAGCAATCAGAAATTTAAAAAATAATTAGCTTTCAGGAGTGATAAATCAGAATTAAGATCCTAGTTAAGAGTAGGGGACTTTAATGATTTGTCCAGCCATAGTTCCTAGACAGGTTTCTGTTTGCTCCACTGCAAACTTCCTCCCCATGAAAATAGCAAATCTAAGGAACTGTTGTTTCTGTGCCCCCCCAAGCCGTGCCCCCTGCCAGAAAGTGACTCAGAAAGTGAGGGGGAAGGGCCATCAGGACTTACCTCTGGAGCACTGGCTTCCCTGGCTCAGCTCCAGGAGCCAGGGGCAGGCCAGGTGGAGGAGATAACGAGGCCTCAGTCCCCTGACTCTTTCCCCCCCCAGGCCACACCTCCAGACCTGGCTTATGGCAATCAGGCCTGGCTGGACCCTAGGTTTCGTAGGCAGGAGAGGCAGGAACAACAGAAGCAGGGGTGGGGCAGGCCTAGGAAGTGCTGAGTCATGGAGCCACACCCCACAGGATATAAAAGCAGCAAGGGCTGCTATACCACTTCGTGGCAAGCAAATCAACTGCTTAGAGGGAGAATTAGAGCTGAAGTCCTGTTTGTTCCTGGTTTCCTGGCTGACTCATCGGCATCAAGAGAGATAACAGAGATACTTGGCAGACACTCACTAGTTTGCTGCCAGAGCTGATAGTTGCCGGCTAATTAAGTCATCACTCGTGTCTCCCGGACTGTGGAGGGCGACAGATCAGGAACCAAGTCCCAAGCTGCCGTCTGAATTCCAATATAGATAAATTCCTTGTTTGTGTTGTTTTGTTTTCAAAAACAACCAAACTGATAGTTATTTAAGTAGTGTCTGATCACTTTGACTCTTTTAACATTTCCTTCCTCCTTCCTCAACTTGTTCCCCATCAACTTGGCTTCAAATCATGGGTTGTTGCTGTAGGCAGTGAGCACTGAGTGTGTGGCGCCAATATCTTCATGGGTGGGGGCCGCGGCAGCTCATGTGGTAAGATGCTGAGCCTGCACTCTGCTGATGCTGGCAGCTCGGCGGCTTGATTCCCGTGAGCGAATAAACCATGTAGGGACAGGAAAGGAGCCTCCCCCAATTGCCTACTGGCATTCAGGCATCCCAGCATTTTGCGGGTAACTTAATATAGCCCCAAAAATTTCCTTTCACAGAGGCAGCCAGCCGCTTCAGTGATCCCTGGCTTACACATGTCATATGCCCAAAAAAAAATCTTAATGGGTATGAATGTGTGTAGAAAGATAGATAGATAGATAGATAGATAGATAGATAGATAGATAGATAGATAGATAGATAGATAGATAGATAGATAGAGATAGAGATATATAGAGATATATCTATATATTTGTTTTCTAACCAAAGACCTACATATATATATATATAAAATCGGGAGTGAAATCTATTTTTTTTTGCTACTGGTTCTGTGGGCGTGGCTTGGTGGGGACATGTGACTGGGTGCACGTGGCTATGTGACTGGGGGATCAAAAGGCGGAAACTCACTAGCAATGTCTTGCTGGAACAGGGTTGGACTAGATGACCTCCAGGTCCCTTCCAACCCTGGATTATCCTCTGAAGCTGCCTCTGTGCCAGGTTTGTACTCCTTCCTTCCTTCCTTCCTTCCTTCCTTCCTTCCTTCCTTCCTTCCTTCCTTCCTTCCTTCCTTCCTTCCCTGCCTCCTTTCTTTCTTTCTCTCTCTCTCTCTCAAAAACGAACCGCCCACACCCTGTTTTTCCTCCCAGCAGGCTTCTCTGAAGTTTCCCTGAAGCCTGCAGGGAGGAAAAACAGATTCCTCCCCATTTTTTGGTTTGGCTAGCAGAGCCTGCTGGGAGGAAAAATAGACTACTCCCCCCCACATTTTTTGGCTAGCACCCAGCTAAGCTGCACGATCATCAGAGGCTTTTTTTTTTACTTTTAAAAGCATTTTTTCGGACGAAGAACTTTTAAAAATGCTTTTAAAAGTTAAAAAAAAACCCTCTGATGATCACGTGGCTCAACTGGACATGGGGGGGGGCAAGGGATTTTTGCTACCGGTTCTCTGAACCACCCGCCGCCATCGCTTCTGGATAGGGCGATCCGGTAAAAACCAGGAGCATTTCCCCCCTGAGATAGATAGATAGATAGATAGATAGATAGATAGATAGATAGATAGATAGGTAGGTAGGTAGGTAGGTAGGTAGGTAGGTAGGTAGGTAGGTAGGTAGATAGACAGACAGACAGACAGACAGACAGACACACACACACACACACACACACATATACATACATATATGCACACACATGTGTATATGTATATGTATATGTATATAGGATTTCATATGAACCAATATACTTTTCCTGCTTCAGACATTTGCACTGAATGCAAAAATGTCTGCCATAGCTGACATCACTTGAATGATATCAACAAGGAGGTAAAAGCTCATCTAGGCTGTGTGTTTTGGATTGTAAATGCTCAAGTGGGATTCTACTCTGTAAATCCTGGAGTGGAATATAGATTGATAAATGGCATCCTAGCTCTAACAGATAATGCTTGTTGCTACCACAGTTTTGCTAGCAGTTAAGAGTGCTCCTTTGTCGCTTTCCTCCTCCTCCTCCTCCTCCACCACCACCACCACCTCCTCTTCCTCCCTTTCTTCTACCTCGTGAATCTAAACCCAACATTTTTGGGACATTAAAGCATGGAAACTTGACATATTGCCCCATACCAAGTCAATCAATTGGTCCACGTAACGAAGGGATGTCTACAAGGAACACCTGGCAGCCGGGCTCCCAAGTTTCAATCAGGAGTCTTTCCTGGTCTTCCCTGTTGATAACTGAGATTGAATTCTCTACAAGAAATAAACTATAACCCTCCTGAATGCAGAGAATTAAAAATGGCACCAGCTGACATGGAGTGCAACCTGTTCTATTTTTAAATTATGTGCAATTCCAGAACTGGAACCATTCCCTGGCTACAGCTACAGTTTGGCCACTGTAGATTTTGCTGGGCAAGTTTTACTGGCAAATGGCAAATTGAGTAATTTCATTTCTCTATGGACATATCCACACTTTCCACTTGGCGCATTGCCAATATGGACCACTGACTACTTTCAGACTGTAGCGACAGAGGACATCATCCTTGCCTCACTCCCAACCCTTCCCACATGCACCCTTGCCTGGAATTTTCCAGCTTCCATTCAAAACAGCTGTTCTCAGAGCTTTGTTCCAGTCTATCAGCAGCTCCAGTTCTGATTGGCTGCAGTGTCTGTCGTACTCCCTCCCTCCTCTGGCTGATCACTCAGTTGACAAATGTAATGGTTTGTTCTGTTATGTTCTCTGCTGATCTACAGTTGCTGTTTGGGCTTTTGTTTAATCTGTTGTTTATCTAATGATAGCTCATTAACTCATTCAAGTACCTTCAACCTTGGAGGTTAATGGCCCATTTGAACATCTACCAGTAGGCAGGCTTTTTCTGTCCAACTGGGTGAAGCATGGTTCTCCTGCTTCCCTAGTCTGCCTACAGGACTGCAATGTTTTGTTTTATTTTTCTTTTTAAAATATGTTTAAATTGCAATTCAGGAATATTACAAACTTTGTTGTTATGAAGCTAAATTATCAATTCTCCCTTGCTAAGAAGTTTTCTGGAAGGAAAAACAGGAAGGAATAATCTCTGAATCAAAAGCTGGCCACATGCCACTCCTGCACGATTTGGGAAGGACATGACCAGTCAGTGGCCATAGGGCAGACTAAACATCAGCTGGTTCCATTGTAACCCACTGCAATCTAGACTGGAATTTCTGAAGTTGACTATGGAAGCAGCCAGAAACAACAAGGGAGACGAGCATCTTACATTACAATACAGAATTGTTCTCTATTACTTTATGAAGTCCTGACAGGAGTAGAACCACTTGGATCTATTGTAATTACACATAAAGAACAGGATCCTTGTTTAATTATAAGGGTTTGGGCAGGAAGGAGATGCCAAATCTGAATCCAGCTCTGCTTCTCCCCATCAATCTGCCAGACACTGTTCCCATATCTCATCTCCAACACCACAGAACACTTATGGTGACATAGCAGTGGATAGGAAGTGACTCTGTCTTTTGCATAAAAGGTTTTCCATCCTCTAGTTTATATATGGGGATATCCAAGATGAATGTAAATAGGGCTGGTCATCTGCTTTCTTACATTATTTGAGCCAGCGTATCTCATTAGAGATCCCATTTATTTGGTTTCCACTTCTGCTGATTCTTTCCCTGGTTACTTTTTCAGATTCCCACTCTGCAGCTACAAAAAGCAAAACTAGTGAAGACATCACCCAGACCTCCAAATATAGTCCAGCATATTCTCCAGATCCATATTATCACTCTGAAACAGAGTATTGGACTTTTCAAGGTTCACCCAAAGGTAACATTCTCCATTCAGGACACTAAAATCTTTATATTCCAGCTATACCCTCTATGTCAAGGACTTATTGGGGGAGATTATATCTGAGATCTCCAAAAGAGGGCAAGGTGCTTTTACATTTTATGACAGATAACCCTGGTTCTCTGAAAACCTTGGATGTAGTCCCCGAAGATGTCCAAGTTAGTTACCAAGTTGAAATATGATATAAGGAGGGAATTATTGTTTGTATGGCTGGAGAGTACATGTTCAATTTCTTGAAATATGAACATAAATAATGTTAGAAAGATAAAATTGATCTTTTATTATGGACCCACCTACTTTCAATTCTAACAGCACCTTGACTTCTCACTCTCACTCCAGTGCACATCAGACTTTGACAGCCTGGCTAAAAAGAATAGATCACACAGGGCAACAGAAATCAGCCTTAGGCCCATCCCCAATAACTTGTTGCCTTACTCTGACATTGGGCAAATGCCAAACTGAATGCTTTGACTATATTTCCCTGTAGCTCCCCGAGTTCGAAGATTCTCATCAGGAGGAGAAGAAGATAGCTTTGATCGAGGGATGCACAGAGTGAGTGTTCAGCTCTGATTAACTTTCATGCTGTCATGCTGGTGTAGAAAATGCTCTTCCTTTTCTCTTGTGGTAGTGCAACTTCAGTGTTTTTTTTTATGCAGACCTCTAGTGCATTATAAAGGAGGACTCACAACTTGGCAAGGACCTCAGCTATTTTCTGTTTAGCCTCAGATAAAGCCACCTTCCTCTGTGATGAGGTAGACCCACCTGATGACTATCAGATATGCTGGTCTTCCAAAATTCATGTGGTTGGTTGGAAAATATGGAAATTGAACTCCACCTTATCTAAAATTGATAGTTGCTAAAAAAACCAATGACCTCACCAAGCCTATCTCATACAAGATGTTGCTTTTGGACATTATTATAATGTATTGTAATTGTGTGTCTGCTTTAGGTCATCGTATTAGTATTAACCAAATATTAGTCTTAAGCAGATCTTTCTGGAAAAACAAGATGCTCCTTATTAAATGTATATGTATATCTGGGTGTATGCAGGCATGCTTTATATGCCTAAAATTCTACACCAACGCTGAAAGAAAAAGTTTGTGTCTATGACTCCTACTCTTTTTTCATCTTTACTTTTTAAAATATGTAGATCCAGACAGGAATTGGCCGATTAATATTGAAGGAAGAAATGAAGGCCCGTGCTAATTCATACATGGACCCTTGGACGCCTCCCCGCAGCTCAGCGAGCAGCAGAGAAGCTCTTCATACAGCAGGCTACGAGGGCTCCTTAAATGGCTGTAAGCAACAGCAGGCATATCACAACCACTCTGCCTGCCAGCAGAGGGCTGTTTTGGGAAACCCTCAACAGTGAAAGATTGAATAGCCATCAGTTGATTTTCTGTAGGAACCCTATTTGTATGCGAGGATCCCAGAGCATCGATCTCCCACCAGAGTGTTGAGAACAGTTCAGATCAAGTATTCAATCTACTAGCGCTGGAAAGCTCCAATGCTAGCAGCACAATGACAACCAAGAATAGACTTGAAGAAATTTGTACAATTGAACAAAACTATGGAAGTGATCGTTCCAGCTAGATTTTACTTGCTCCGTACAAAAACATAATAAAGGGGGATGAGACTGGGACTAGATGCCCATTAGCCAATTATCATAATTTCTAGTGATGTAATAGGAATGAAAACAAGTTTTATATCAGCTCAAAAATGTTGGACCGCTAAAAATTACTAGTGGGAAATGGCCTTAGAGGTAAAAGAGCCCTGAAAACAAACAAACAAACAAAATAACAGGAGTAATGGAAAAGGAACTTTGCATGTTCAGAGTGATCAACCACAATCAATCCATTTGCTTAATTCTGTTTCTGGCTCTTGTACTGCATTTCTTTGACTGATCAAAGTATCTGATTTTTTGACACGCAAAAAAAAAGGCGAAGAATAAGCTCTTAAAACCTTTACCTGGTAATAGTTCAAATGCAACTTTGAACTTGCCCTTTCCCATATGCACATGTCCAACTCATGACCACTGTCTCTACTGCATCGCTATTTTCTCTATAACTTAATTGCCCCTTGACTCCCAAGAATTTTTGCCCCTGTTCTGATTAGGGAGCTCTGCCCTCATAGTAATTCCTGCAGATCCAAAATATCCCCCTACTAATGCTAAGGAACATCAAGAAATAGCCTTTAAGTACATCCATTTCACTGCTGAGATGAACTAGATGTCTCAAGAAATTCCTAGTTGTTTCCCTACTGGTTGTGGGCCACACATACTGTAGCAGGCTAGGTAGTGCATATGTCTGTGTTTTGTTGTAGTGTTATATTTCAGGATGCTAAAATAAAATTCAAGAGGCTGCTCTCTACTGGTTGAGGTCTAACAATAAAAGCATACTCACTGAAGCCAGATATCCCAAGGCACTTGAATTTATTTGACGATATGAATCACTTTGTATGTATCTCTGTCTTTCAATGATGCAATGTGGATTGACTACATACACTTTGTTGCAACAGTCAACTTTCCCACCCTAGTTCACCAGAATGACCTTACTACAGCGGGAATCAAAAGAGATTTTTATTACTTTATCTCACTTACATTATTTTGATAAGCAGGTAGTGGGTAAATGAAAGTTAAAGAATTATAGATGTGCACCAACAATAGCATCAACTGACCACTGGATGGGACTATTGTTAGCTGAGCAGCTGTTCAATTTTTAAATTATTATTAAAGTCAAACTAGACCTGGCATGTGTGTGCACCTTTTTCACATTCTTAAAATATAAATGCAAAGCAGTCTTAAGGGCTGTTGGACTGAGTAGAAAAATGAGATAGGAACATGGCACACATAACACAAAGTCTCACTCAAAGCTCATTCTTTTCAACTCTTGATCATAGAAAAGGCAGAAGTACACTGTCCGGGGAAGATTTTGAGCAGAAAACGTTATATAAGAGCAACAATTTAAGACAGAGACATACAATACACTACAATTGCGCTGATACATGGCAGTATATAAAACATGGGGTTTTGTGTCTGTATAAGCAATCATAGTCATGTGTAGAGTCATATACATATACATGCATGCATTTACACATAACTACTTCTCATCGTTCATCAGTGCTGTGTTTTCTGAGAGATTTGAAACTCCTGCAAATAATTCCTCCCATGAACTCCGAGGCCCGTATGGTGAACCCTCTGGCCAGTACTCTGTTGCAAGCTCCATTTTTTATTTTTTTATTTTTTAGATCTTCTTATTGCAGAAACTGGATTTGCATTAGTGTTTGGTCTGGGTTCTGCACTGAGAGGGAACTGTAGTCATTGGCTGATTAGGAAGAGTCCCAATTAATTAAAAGTAGGATTATGGCAAATAGGCAAGTGATGGAAAATATTTAGGATGGGCTCCAATTAAGCTACTGCAGAGGTATGTGCTGCCCTCTTTGATGATTGGAAAATTTCAGAATTGCTGATTTTTGTTTGTTTGTTTATTTTAATAGAGGTCTAAAGTTCATTATCCAGAGCCAGGTGAAAAATAATGGCTTGGATCCAGGGTTTCTGAAAAACAGACTCCGTCCAGAAGTCTGTGAAGAATATCAGATTGCACCGGCAAATGCTTCCATACCAAATCTTTCTTTCTTTCTCTCTCACTTTCCCCAGCATTCTTTTTCACCAGTTAGTTTGCAGGCAGGAATATTTTGGAGGGAAGGAAGGTGTGGGTGTCCATGTGTGTTATGGCTTTTGTGACGTGGGAGTCAGAGAATCTGCTGGCAATGTATAATCATCCAGAGTTTTTTAAAGTCATTATTATTTATTTTGTGTGCACTGTTGTTTATAGAGCTTATAGAGTATATCAGGATAAGAATATTATTATCATTCTGACATTATTCTCATAGTGGTGCTGTCACCTAAGATAGTTTTTTTGCAGAAGTGTATCTAGTTTAATGCTGTTAAGAAAAAAATATATGCCAACAATGCACCTGATATCTTGGTTTGTCTTTTATAGCACCCCGGTCACACTACCTGGCAGACAGTGGTATGTGTTTCTTGATTTTTTGCCTCTTTTGCTTTGTGTTCTTCAACCCATTTTATCTCTGTAATGGGATTCAATGAGTTATGGGACTCTTTAACCATAATTAGGTGGTGATATTTCTGGACTGCTGTATGGCTTCACATATGTGCAACCATAATGTTCAAGAGTAAAGATGAAACACTACTATTTATTAAACAGAGTGAAATAGGCTACTATTCTCAGGTTGAGATAAACCACCTTGGGAGGCAGTTCTCATGGGATTATTATCTGTGATTTACTTCATTAATGTACGTTTCAAACTAATAGGAATGGGTTTGTATGTTCTGAATAACTTTCCCTATCATGCCTTCAATGAAATTATTCTGCTATTTTGATGGATGCAGTTCTTTCAGAGAAAATGTGGTGAAATAAATAAGGAGTTAGTCAGACATAAGAACGAACAAAATCAGATCTTTGCTCTGATTAGGTAACCTTGGACTAGTCACCTTTTAACAGGCATACCAACTAATGATGAAGAAATTGGTAAAGAATCACATAGTGTACGGCACACTTATTTGAAGAAAGGCAAGATTGTTTTTTTAAAAATATCAGTACAGATAGTCCTTGACTTACAACACTAACAGAGCCTGAAATTTCCATCATAAATCCAGGTACTCAAATGAACAAGGGCATTTTTGGACATTTTTTGTAGCTGTCTTTAAGTAAATGCTGTGATTTTTAAGTGAATCTATGTATTCCTATGTATTTGTTTTTCTTTTTGCTGGAAACTGGCTGAAAAGGCCAGACACCAATTAAAAAGATTTGTAAATTTCAATCATCTGCGACTGCCCATAAAAGTGAGCTGGTTGCCAAACACCCAAAATGCAGTCACTGACTGTAGGGGTATGTCCAGCTATTGAACAGGGTCATAAGTAGCCTTTGGGTGATCCGTTGTAACTCTGAACAGTTGCTAAGTGAACAGTTGTTAAGCAAGGACTACTTATAATACCAAAAATTATACTATGGGTGGACATTCTTTCTGTTTCTTGTGATAATTAGTACTGTTCTGTAGCAGGCCACAAGAAGGATACTTTTCTTTCACTGGAGATATTAATTCTGACTTGCCCATTCTCTTTTTTCCCCCTCAGATCCTCTCATTTCAAAATCCGCTTCTCTTCCTGCTTACAGAAGGAATGGGCTGCATAGGGTAAGAGTGGCCATAGATTTCAGCCCCAAGTGAAAGTATTTCCAATTGTTTGTCTGAAAACTGCCATTTTAATAAAATTAACCCTCCCCATCATGATCATTTCCCATTGTGAGGGTAAGGAGTTCTCTAAAGCTAATGTCGAGAATCATGTCGGTGTCAGAAATGGGACTAATGTCCTTCCACAAGTATTATGCTGAGAGAGTATTGGGCAGTTGCTAAGAAACAGTTAGGGAGACTCCTGGTGAAGATATGAACATATTAGATTACGAGTGGGAGTTTGGGATTAGAAAACCACAGCCATTCCTGAATATATAAGAATAGCTGGTGCCTCTGAATGGCTTCTTTAACTAGAGTGGAAAGCATTTGTCCAGTGTATAAAGTTTCTGCTGGAGAAGCAGTTTCATGATCTAAGCTCAGGCCTATGTACTGTATTCCATAGAGCCTGCTTATGGCTTTGTAGCACAATCCATTGCTAAATGAGAGGAAAGTTTACATCATTGGAATAAATCCTGGATCATATTCCCTCTCTCTTGTGAGAATGAGGAAGCTCTCTGACACAGCTGGGAGATGACAGGGATAAAGAAAAAGTTATATTGTGCCCAGCATCCCTTAACTTGGCCTGCTACACAGAGATAGTGGTGGGACACTATCCCATTAGTACTGTTGAAATTAAGATATTCACAAATCCAGCTTCTTTCTGTTAATGGAAATTTTAAAAAAAGAATTTCCACAAAGGGTACAATGTATTGGGATACTCATACATTAATCTTATAACTTCAAAACTATTACAATTTTTAGCTAATGTGTAACCTATTTCAGAACCAAACAATCTCATTAAGGCTTGAGAATTATTGAAATGCTAATATATCTGACTCTGGACAATCAATAAGATGACACTTAGATAAACTTCCTCAAAGGATGATTATGTGAATAACATTAAACATTGTTATTGTTATTGTGGACATTGTCTTGAACCAGACTGGCATACAAAGCTGTACATAAACAAGCAAAAATGTTATTGGTTCCTGGGGAGAATATTCATATAAAGGCAAAATATCCCAAACTGAAGCTTTAAGTGAACTTTCATTTCTAAGATTAATGTGCTGTTACCCATCTGGTATATTTTCTCTAGAAAACACTGATTTTGGAAAAGACTTTTTGAGAAAGAAGACTGACGACATTTCACTTCTAATCCACAAAGCTTCATCAGTTCTGGCCAGAACTGATAAAGCTTCTTGGATGAGAAGCAAAATTATTTTCTTTTCCTCCCCCCTCCTTCTCCTCCTTCTTCCTGCTTCTGCTTCTGCTGCTTCTGTTTCCTTCTTTCTTCTTTTTCTCCTCCTCCTCCTTTCCTTCTATTCTATTCTATTCTATTCTATTCTATTCTATTCTATTCTATTCTATTCTATTCTATTCTTCGACACAACTATGACTCAGATGACTGAGAATCTCCACAGACATGTTTATTCTTTCCACTTAGCTCCTCCTCATCCTACACTATTTCTCTGATAAATCTCCCCCTACCCTTCACTCTCACTGCCAGTACACACAAAAGGCAGGAAAAGTTGATTAACATCTTTATTGAACCAAGCCTTTCCATATATTTCTTGCTGGAAGCAGCTATAAAAGAATAGAAGAATTTTTAACTGGATTCTGTTCCTGTTCCATTTACTGACCATTCCTTCTTCCATACTATAATTTTCTATGCAGCCTCCCAGCGCTGAACTCTTCCACTATGACAGCACAAATGCTGTCAACTGGGGGATGCGAGGTGAGT
This sequence comes from Ahaetulla prasina, assembly GCF_028640845.1. Taxonomy (NCBI): domain Eukaryota; kingdom Metazoa; phylum Chordata; class Lepidosauria; order Squamata; family Colubridae; genus Ahaetulla; species Ahaetulla prasina. The sequence continues at coordinate 106,753,200 of NC_080540.1, forward strand.
GGAATGACCTTAGGACAGATTTGGGGGCGGGGGTGGGGTGATTCATAGACTTGCTGACTGATAGGTTGGATTTTATCAGTGTATTACGATGATGACTGCTTTTAGGCAAGCTAAGATTGGGTGGCACATCCATGTGCTAAATCAATACTGTGTTCTTGGGGCCTGTACTAGAATCTTAATTTGCGTCTTCCCAGATTTCCTCCTATCACGATTTATACTGGCCTGAGATAGTGCTGTTAATATATTAGGGAAATATATTTCTGAAAAACTTTACAAAGTTTTACAAAAGAGCAACAGAATTGGCTGTGGTTATTACAAGTTAAATTGTGGTGCCTGGTGAAATCAATCTTCAGTTCAGAGTCTGCCCAACAATTAATGGTGGGAAATATGACACTGATAGATTTATTTTTTTTTGCATTTATATCCCGCCCTTCTCCGAAGACTCAGGGCGGCTTACACTATGTCAAGCAATAGTCTTCATCCATTTGTATATTATATACAAAGTCAACTTATTGCCCCCAACAATCTGGGTCCTCATTTTACCTACCTTATAAAGGATGGAAGGCTGAGTCAACCTTGGGCCTGGTGGGACTTGAACCTGCAGTAATTGCAAGCAGCTGTGTTAATAACAGACTGTCTTAGCAGTCTGAGCCACCGGAGGCCCCACCAGATTCAAATGACATATGAAGCCCTCATGTTGGCTCCTAATATAAAGTTTTTTAAGATTTAATATTAAGGGAAATTGTGATTAGCAGAAGCAAAAACACTCGCCCTATTTATCTTTTGTGGATAGTAAACACAGTTGTAGTTGACACATAGTGGCAGTTGCAAGAGAAAACACTTGAGACACTGAGGCCTATTGTGCGTCTACTGTGTCAAAGATTGAATCGTTCATTCTTTAAATATAACCTAATCAAATGCCTCATGATAAAAGTCGTCTATCTCTGGAAAGCACATATGTGTTCTATATTCAAATCCCCCAAATGATCCATGGCCAAATAAGTTTAGAAAAAACTGAACTAAACAAATCTATACTACATGACTACATCCTCAAATTTAGTTTTACAATGAATTTCTTTTAGATTGTTTTAAAGGTAGTCTATAGTGCTACCTATTATGGTCAAGCAGGCCCAAATAATGCCTAATTTTGCAAATGCCACAGTATCAATGGGGGAGGGTATTTTGTTTTAATTTTTAAGTAACAGCAAGAGGGTTTGAAAATGCCAAAGATGTCATTGTTGAACAAAAGGGACTGGAGACTGACTTATCTTTTTTTTGTCTCCCACCCTCTCCCTGACTTATTTTTTTCAGAATACAAGGTAACATGCTCTCAAGAACCTTACAAGATTTCTAGCCTCATGGATGCTGTCTCTTTGGAAAGCAGGAAGCTGTCACTATATTAAATAGCAACCAGGAAAAGCTGCATTAATAGCCAATTAAAAGAGAATCTGATCTTGTTCTCTTTTGCTTCTTTTGGTGCCTTGAGTAACATCTATTTGAATAAAGGCATCATCAATGCCTATTGCTAAGTCAGGAGCTTCTAAATCTTTTGCCACCATGCTTCCCTTTAGTGTAGTCTTAATGTATACCTCCCCTAAAAATCTAAATACCAAAATGTACAAATGAACAATGAAAACATTGCAAGTTTCATTGTATTGTTTTCATTGTGTTCATTTTGGTGTTTGGATGGTGGGTTTATTGTAATAAAGTAACAAAAATGCATCCTTCACATTCCCTTGGTCTCTGTCTGTACCTGTCGTGTCCCACTCCTCCTCTGACGGCCGGGTCGGGGAAGTCTGTATCAAGCATGGCCACAAAGCCGCTGCAGCTTTGCCAAAGTTCTGTCAGAGTTCTCAGGGCAGGCAGGAGTCCAAGATGTGACTTCAGCAATCCAAATTAGACTTTGCCTGACTCAAAGAAGGCCATGGGGTATGGCTCCATGACTCAGCACTTATCCAGGCCTGCCCCTCCCTTCCTTTTGCTGACGTCACCTCTCCATTCTCCGGAAGTGTGGATCCTTCCACCCTCCAGCTGCTGGCAATTCCAGCTCATGACTGGCTTCATACTCCTCATGTTCACATGCTGCGGGGGAGGGGTTTATTTCCTCAGTTTGTCCAGGCATGGTGCCAGGACTGGGGGCTGAAGGCATGCCAGGCCATTCATCTTGCTCTGTCTGTCTGGGCATGGTGCCAGGACTGGGGGCTGGAGGCATGCCAGGCCGTTCGTCTTCATTATCTGTCTCTGGCTGAGATAACAGGAGATGAGAGGGGCCCGGCTGTGGAGAGGGGGGCGAGCGAGGCACAACAGTACCAGTGGTGAAATCCAAATTTATTTAGTACTGGTTCTGTGGACGTGGCTTAGTGGGCATGGTGAGGCTTGGTGGGCATGGCTTGGTGGGCATAGCATGGGAAGTATACTGCAAAATCTCCATTCCCACCCCACTCTGGGGCCAGCCAGAGGTGTTATTTGCCATTTCTCCAAACTACTCAAAATTTCTGCTACCAGTTCTCCAAACTGCTCAAAATTTCTCCAGAACCTGTCAGAATCTGCTGGATTTCACCCCTAGTCTGTACCTCCCCCAAAAAGGTATGGCTCACAGTTTGGGGAACCCAGTCCTAAACTGTGAACTTCAGATGTACTGAATTTCCATGATCATAAACTAATATGGCCTTGGAAAATTCTTTGGGTTATGAAACTTCGGACTAGTATATATGTGGATGGTGCTGAGCTGAGTTTGATGATTTAGAAAGAAATCTTAATACTCCTTATATTTGAGACATATAAAAAAAAGAATTGTTTGATAAAAAATAAGAATTGTATGAATGAATGAATGAAAGAATGAATGAATGAGGTCTTTGTGAAAATGTGTGCTATTGAAGAATTAAATCAATACAGTTGTGGTAAAACTGAGTGCTATAGGAATGCTAAGAGAAAGTAAAGTATAAAATAAAGTAAAGAAGGAGGGTATTTGAGGAATTAAGTTAAGGTTATTAGAAGTCAAGAAAGGTGAAAATGAAAATGTTGCTCTACATTGCTTCTAGTTTTTATTTTTAACACTTGCTAGAACTCTCTTTTCTATGTGCCAAGAACACTGACTGCCATTCAATTGCTAATAAACAAATGAAAACAAATCATTTCCCATAGATATTAAAATTATATCCCGTCTGGGTTGTAATATCATAATTCACCTTCAGATTCCTGGATTCCCCTGGTCTCTTCTGGTAACAGATATCTGGCCCTATTGCTTTGAGGCAACATCAGCCTAAATTAGATTCTCCCAGAGCAACTTCACATTGAAAAGGTATAACTAGAAGTTATAAAATGTCTTTCTGCAAATTAGCATTTCGTGACCTGCTTCAGCTCAACTATCTTTGACTTCAGTTCCTAAAGTATATACTGACAGAAAAGTATAATAATTGAAATTCAATATGATTTATGAGTAATGCTGACTGCCAGATTTTCAAACAGAAATCTTTTCCTGAGTCTATCTGAGGCTGAGAAATAAACTTGGTTTGTTGTTTGTTTATTTTTTTTGTATATGTAAAACATGACCTTTGTTACTGAGCTCCTGTCTACTATGTTCTACAAAGAAGAACATTATTTTACTATTATTAATAATTACAGCATATTACTAATAATATGCTGAATTAATTAAAGGTAAATTTCTGCATCTTTTGGGGCTTTAACTGACCATATAAGCAATGGATGGAAACTAATCAAGGGAAGAACCAACCTGAAACTAAGGAGGAATTTCCTGACAGTGAGAACAAGTAATCAGTGGAATGACTTGCAAACAGAAGTTGTGGGTACTCTCATATTGGGGTCTTAAAAATAGATTGGGCAATCATTTGTCTGAAATAGTATAGGGTTTCCTGCTTGAGCAGCATTGTCCCTTCCAATGTCCCTTCCAGCTCTGTTATTTTGTTATCATTATGGCATCACTTGTGCTGCTGCTATCCTGAGCATATAGAAACTGTAAATATCAGTGTTACACTGAATTGAATCACTGTATTGTAATCAGAGAAAGCTGTAATATCCTCCAAAAATATTTTTGTACTTCTCTTATGGCATGCGTTAAATTGTGAGTTGCCAGATTCATATTACAATTAAATCTAATTAAATTAGTAAATAAATAAATAATTTTTCACACCTACCAGCATTTTTACCCAGTCATTTTTCCCAGGCAGTCTGGGAACCCTGCAGTAATTATCTTCACTTCTACTGATTGTAAAAAACAGGAAAAAATGTAGGGAATCGGCACTCTCTTTCTTTATAGCTGATTAATAGGAGATGAAAAATAAGACATCCTACCAATGTCCCAACTGCTGAGCTATCATGGGTCATGGTGTAATAAAAATCACATCATCACCATGTCACACAGAAAAGGAAACAACTTAGTAGCATCTCAACCCATGTTTTACATTATGTGAAATCATTTAGTGTTTCCAAAACAAAGAATCCCAAAAGATTACAATGGGAAACTCTCTGAAGATGATTTCTTCAAAATGTAAAGAAAAATGCTGGTTCCCTGTAAAGGCTTCCTGACCATCTTCCCCTATTCCTCTGTGGCAATTAAAAAAATGGTAATTAAAAAAAAACAACCTCTGAATTTGTAAAGGCGAAATGTTAAGCTTGCTGGCAATTTTGCAACCTTTCCAATAGAACACTGTGATGAGGGTTATATGACACTACTAAACAGGATGCTAAATCTCTATGAGCAGAACTTAAGGCTAGGTGCTAGAAAGCAGTAGTATTTATTTATTTATTTATTTATTTATTTATTTATTTATTTATTTATTTATTTATTTATTTATCTTGTCACAACAATATATAGTAGACAAGCATTTTGCCCAAAGGAAAATGGACTACTTATAAGTTTTACAGAGAAGCTGCATTTCAATAGGTAGGAAATGCCAGCATTGCTGTGATTTCCAATAAACTGGAATAGACTCAAAAATTAATAAACTCACATCCCAACATAGAAAATATTGTGAGATTGATCAGATCCCCAAGGCTAAATCCTAAAGTGCTGGTGTGGAAGCTTCCATATATTTTCTCAAAACTACGTTCAGCTGATTCTTATTTTTCTGATTCTTTCATCCAGCATCATATTTTTTTCCCTTTCTTTTGTAGATATACCCTTATGAGTTGCTTTTAGTGACAACTAGAGGAAAAAATCGCTTGCCCAAAGATGTGGACAGAACTCGGTTAGAGGTAAGTCAAATCCAGTATCTGGAAACCTACTTCAAGTACTTCTGAAACCTCTGAAACTGAATCTTCCTTGGAACCTCTGAAATCCAATCTTCCTTGAATTTTTGTTGTCAGCGAGATCCAAGAAGAGATCTACAGCAGGGGTGTGAAACTCGCATCATCACGGCGGTGTCACATGATGTATCAGGACTTTTCTCCTCTTTGCTAAACTGCGCGTGGGTGTGGCCAGCATGTGACGCATCCAGCCTATGGGGCGCGAGTTTGACAGCCCTGATTACCATAAAGACATTCTGTTATAGACAGTCGCTTTCAAATTCAGATCTGTGACTATGTAATATTACTAACAGACTATTAAATTATTGGTAAATAGATTTCAATTAAGTGAAGGGTAAAGTAAGCACTTTTAAACTAATCATACATACCTAACACACATACCTTTATTCAGCCTAACTGTACAAGGAACTGTGGTAAGCAGTGTGCTGTTTCGGGGCCAATAGTACCACAATATTGAGATTGTGGCAGCTTATAAATCTGATTGATTCATTTATTGATAGATGATAAAAGATGATAGACTAGATAGACAGACAGAACTAGTCAGAACTAGTGGGTTTTAGCAGATTCATACCAGTTCTGGGGAACCGGTAGCACAAATTTTGAGTAGGTCAATGAACTGGTAAATACCACTTCTGAGTGGCCCTACCCCCATCTATTCTCTGCCTCCCGAGTCCTAGATGATCGGGAGGAAATGGGGATTTTGCAGTAACCTTCCCCTGGATTGGGGAGGGAATGGAGATTTTACAGTATCCTTCTCCTGCCATGCCCATCAAGCCACATCCACCAAGCCATGCCCACAGAACCGGTAGTAAAAAAAATTGAAACCCACCACTGGAACTAATTAAGAAAATACTGAACCCACTGCAAGCAAGAAAATCACTGCAGTTTTCTTCCTTCCCCTACATGTTAGATGCCAGCCTTAAAACCAAGATTCCCTGCCTTTACACTGTTCTCATAGCTGCCTGCATCATATATGTGTACAAGATGACCAGGCTGAGCCCGAGGGAGGGGTCAAATCAGTGATGAGATTCAAGTAATTTAACAACCGGTTCTCTGCCCTAATGATTTCTTCCAACAACCAGTTTGCCAAACTGCTCAGAAAGTTAACAACCGGTTCTCCCGAAGTGGTGCAAACTGGCTGAATCCCACCACTGGGTCAAATGCATCATCAGTCATAAGTCCCTGCATGCCCACAAGAGATCTAAATCTATCTTTCAACTTTTAGTAGTGCAGATACTTGTAGAGAGCTTAACCTTGCAATAAATCTTTATACTCATTTGAACTGCCTGAATCTCCTGATTTCTCTGTGCTTGACAAAATGTTCTTTCTAAATCAGTTTCTTTCCTCATTTGTGGAACACAAGGCGAATCATTTGTCCTTGCAGCATATTTTTCCTGTCTGTAGGTAATTAAGACTTGGGGGTTTTTTCAGAAGGACCTTTTGATCTACAGTTTGCTGGTGCATCCTGATAATTTCTCAGTGGATGCAAAAAAAAATAATTTATAATTCTTTAATAATCAGCTTAGATTTGGCCTTCTTTTTTGTCAATTTTGTTCTAAGTAAAGAAATAGTAAGAAGTACTTGGATAGAAAGACCTAAAATGGAAATACAAATCATCAAAGATATACATGTTTTTGATTGTTTCTGCTCCTAGAGGCTTTGCTTTGTTTATCACCCTTTCTTCCTCCATTCTATTCCTGTATACAAAAGTTGTGAGCACACAAACTTGTGTGTTACAGGAGTGTTAATATTATAACAGGAGATGGAGGATACAATACCTTGAACCTAGAAGTATTTTGTAGAGAAAAATAAAAATGCATAAAGAGAAACTCATGCAAGCACACCAAATGTTTGCTTGAATGTCTGTAACTCTAGATGAGTTCATGGGAAATCGGAACAGATAGGTGAGAATGGGCTGGAAAAAGAGGGTGGGGTGAATAACTCAGATATTTAGATCTCCAAATTCATCAAGGCCCACTTCTGGTATGAAAGTCCTTTCAACAAACCACCAAAATGGACCATGTGAATAATTGTGCTACAAACGCCAACAGATTACTATGAGAGAAGGGTCACATCCGGGTGCAGCCTCAAATGTAGAGCCTGAAGACACAGTGGTGTAAACTAAGTGTTGCCTCAGAGTTTACGTATCTTTCAAATCAGATGCTTGTTGTCACACTTGTACATTAGCCATACTTGTATAACAGCATACCTCCCTGTTCTCTTTTCAGCGCCATCTGTCCCCAGAGGAATTTTACCAGGTGTTTGGCATGACTATTGCTGAATTTGATCGCCTGGCTTTGTGGAAAAGAAATGAGTTGAAGAAGCAGGCTCGGCTATTTTGAAAACAGTATATATAAAAACTATATAAATATCTCTATATATAGATGCTCTGTATAGTACAGAGTAGAATTTCTGGCTGTTCTCTTTGGAAGCCTGTAGAATGAACCGAAGTCTCACAGATATTTTTATGCTCTTTTGTTTCTTTTATTCTTTTTTTTAAAAGAGTAACTGTTATTTGGGAAACTTTTCAAGTGTGGGGTGGATGTGGGAACCTCTTTTATACTGAGCTGTTTCTTTTTCTTACATCAATGTTGAGAACCTTGGGCATTATCGTAGCTCACCCGTGAGCCTCTTGAAAGCAAGTCTGGAGAGAGAGGATGATGGAACGGGGGGCATTTTTGATAGAGCCAATCATCCTTATATGCCTCCACACCCCACCCCATGGTTTCAGAATATCTGAAGTATGCTGCTGAATCAGGCCAAGGATTTATCTCAACCTGCCTTTTGTTTCTAACAATAGCTCAACAAATACCTTTTTGCATTCTTCTATTATTTTTCTCACTATCTTAATCATCTCCAAGGCAATATATATATATATAAAAGAAAGTTGGCTGGACAGATTTTGGTTTTATCTGTGTTCTTTTCTACCAGCATGTTTAAACCTTGGTGTAAAACATCACAACATCAAGATCTTGGTATAAGATCTCACAACACCTTTGCACCGAGATTTAAACATGCTGGTATAAAAGGACATAAATAAAACCAAAATCTATTCAGTCATTCTTTTTTTCCCCCCTTACAGCAGACATCCAAATGACTCTTGGAAATTAAAAAGATGGGCTTTAAGGTGATGAGCATCCCTATGCTTTATGTTCCTCCCTGCAGCATCCAGCAATCAGATTGATTGCCTCTATGTATGGAGGCTTTATATAGCTATTATTGAGAGTAACCATCTTTAAAATGATTTTTCCATGAATAAATATTAACTTCCAAAATTTCTTTTTTTCTCTGAGTGGCAGTGACATGTAGCTGTCTTCCATTCCTCTTCAGAGATCTGTAGAAAGCCGTGCACTGAAACACTTACTAAAATTCATTCCGGTTCAGCAGATACTACTACATTCAGGGAATAGGAAGTTGGGTTTCTTAGAACACAGAATTATATGCTCACCTAAATATTTAGGTACTTTAACACAATTTTGGATATCATTTACATTTGCACAAGTCTATATACAGCCTTCCCCAATCTAGTGGTCTCCAAACATGCTGGACTAAAACTTCTTGACGTCATACTGAACTATGTTTGTAGAGGCTAGTTTGGAGGTACAATCTGTGATATGCACCCAATTATAAATTATCTTCCTTTCGATTATATCAATTTTCTCTTTTATTGCTAGTCACTTTAAGCAGTCATTTTTTTAAAAAGCCCACTGCTATGAAAAAGCTTAACCTTACAAAGAACAAACTTTTCAAAAAGGGGAAAAATCACAGGGAATAATTGGCACCACTGTCCAATTCTCAAACAAAACAGTTCTATACCCTAATCAGTGGTTTGTTGAATAAATCATAATAGTGGAAAGCCATTAATCATAGTTTAGAAGTGACTTGATTCACATAATATGCTGAGCTAAAATCCAATAAACTATATTATGGCTTAGCATGATATGTGAACCTTGTCACTGTTGTTCTTTAAATAAACTTTGGCTATGGTTGTTAAAAAAAGAATGATGCTTTACTCAGGCAGATGTGATGTTCAAAGCATTTCATCTGAACTTTTATGTGAGTTTTATATATGTTTTGCGAAAACAGCAGTCATATTAGGAATAAAACTTTGAACTTTCAAACATATATAAAAACTGTTGGATTATAGGGGAAAAAGAGTTTGGAGAAGCCTTGGCACTTGAAATGTCTCGTTCATCTTTAATTTAACTAATTTAATTGCATACAGTATGTCTGGCCTTTCATGGTCACTAGCCACATTTCTGATATTGTGTCAAATCAGTAGGATCAACTCCTAAATGAAGAAATGTTCGTGGAATGTTTTGATTTGGGAGATTGTATGTTTGTTCTTTCTTATAAGAAAAAGAAATTTCTTACCTAATACACTGTTTGAACAAAATAATTGTGAGTTGTCTCGTATTGTTTTCCTATTGTTTCTTTCCTCTTTGAATGAATTGGCTCCAAAGCTGAATCTATTACTTCCAACAAGGTGGGCAAATGCATTTCTCTCCTGTAGGAACTGACAAAACTGCTCAGAGTTCCTGAAAAGACAATGGCATCTAAATTAATGTAACAAATACGTTCTTCCTTTACATATTAGAGACTAATGCCATATTAGTGCAGCATCTTTGTTGATATCCAGTTTTGATTCTGTTTAAAGAAAGGCCATTTTGCTAGTGATGTCATTCTACTTCAATGTCAAGTTCACAATTGGTGTAGATGTTTAAAAAGGCCATCTCGAACTCATAATTTTAGGATTCCAGTGTTTTATTTCTCATTTCTGAAATCAATGATTATATAAGAATACAACACATTTTCCCCAGGAAGAAATGACTAATTCTATATTATACATCTACTTATTCTAGCTGAGAGAATGCTGATTACATATAGAAAGTAATGCTGCTTTTTACCAAGTGAAATTGTATATTATATTACTCATATTAACTAAGAAAATCTGGTAATCAGCAATTTTCACACTCTTTCTATACAAAGGTATAACCCTATTCTTACATACTCTGGGCTAAGTGCACTCAAAGAAGCTTATTTCAGAATTGGCAATATGCAGGTTATGTCAAAGTATTGCTTCAGAGGTGCCAAACAACAAAACAAAAAGAAATCTCTAGCTAGTAACCACAGATCCTTCTTCTTCATGCGATCAAATAACATTTACAATATTGAGTTAATAATTCAGCTTCATTTAGTGCATTAGTAAATTTGTCTGGTCATATTTAAACTGATTGCATTGATGTCAGAGAATTCTGAGAAGTATAAGATCTAAAATATATGCTGAGTTCCAGGTGGGCCAAAGCTGCTGTAAAACATCTTCTGCTCCATGAAAGAAAGCCATACTGTGATAAAAACAAGACTGGAGGGTGAATGCTTCCATTAAATAGTCTGAAGTCATTGCCTGACTTAATATTTATGGAACATTTTTCAAATTCAAAACGCTTTTCAGACGTTAGTTTATTCCAAAGGAAAGTCTGTTAAATATAAAGCTGGGAGGATAGAATTGAAATTCTAGATATAAAGTATCATATCTTTTTCAGCTCTAATGACTTACTTTACAAAGTGCCCTATGACAACAAAAGCAACTAAGCCTTCCAGTTTGACAAGTAAGTGTTACATATGGAAGGTGAATCTGTTGCTGTTCGCCTATTTCCATGAAATATGCAGAAGCAAACACTTCAAAACTTGCAACTCCAGAAAATATTTATGAAAACCAATGGCTGTACTCTGTTTTACCAATGTAGGTCCTCAAGGACTACCCAAACGCTATGGTTTCTGCTTCAAGAAGATTACCAAGTAGAAACTGGGTGTGTTTGGTGTGGGCATCATCTTCTTCACTAGCAATATGATGGATTGAGGCCAATAGCTTCTAAAATGAATTTATTCTTTTGATAAGGACATTAATAATCATGCTTCATTAAGCACGCTTAATTCATCATTCAAATGTCGTCAGATGAGCTCCTACCTTAAGGGAGTCTTTCCCACCCTTGAATTCTTTGAAAGTGCTTCTTGACATGATTGAAACTGTAGCCCATCACCAGAGGATGCAGGGACAGAGGGAACCACAGAGCAGGCAGAGCTTTGCTCAAGGCCTCCTTGTGTTGCAGGGTGCAAGAGAAGAGCAGGAAAGAAGGGCAGGGATAGGGAGCAACTATAAGGCAATGTCTCTCAGGAAACTATGATGCAAAGGAGGCTGAACATTGTTACTGCCAAAAACTACAATAACAAAGACATCCTCTGGGAGGGAGAACCTTGAGAGAGAGGTTCTGCCTGCTATACTCTCTGTCCCTTGGGGCCAAGATGAAGAAGCTGCTCAATTCTCTACAGACTCTCTCAAGATATCTCACTTATAAACCAGAAGCCATGCCCAGCTTGGTCTATTCCGTTCCTGACACTATGTTATCCTCCTTGTGTCCATAGAATCCAGTCACAGGATCTGCCCCAAGCTGACGGTTTTCCATCTGTGATGGCCGTAGGACAGGGGTCTCCAAACCCCAATCCAGGGACCAGCACCGGTCCATGGCATGCCAGTAACTGGGCCACACAAACAAGCAAAGCCGCATCTGCTGGATGCAGGCAGCACACGAAACCATGCCCCCTCCGGTACATGAAAAACCTTTCTCCACAAAACTGGTCCCTGGTGCCCAAAAGGTTGGGGGGCATTGCCCTAGGTGATATGAGAGCCTTAATCTTAAATCTTAAACTTGATGTGAATCCTCAAACCTCCATGTTTCTCCATTAATTATAACTGTAGAAAAATGGCAAATTGGGGCTTTTTCCCCCTCTGGGTGACCAAAAATATAACTAGTCAGCTTTTAGTCCACTTTCCATTAAAGGCAATTTGAAATGGATTTAAATTTGCAGGAATCTTAGTATCGTATGAGAAGATAATACATAGTGAGTTGAACATGAAACATTTATTTTTCTTTTAAACAGAAGTGTTAATATCATTTTTTAAAAATGGCGCAATTGGAAATAATTTTAAGCATAGTCAACTTTTCAGAGAAGATAAACTCTACCAAGCTTCTGGTGATTAGATTCAATAGTTTTCTATTGTTATTCAATACAAAGCAAATGAAATATTGTTGTTCTGGGTAATGAAATTTGTGGCCAAGTCTTAGACAAATGGCAAAAAAAAAAAGTTTTCTTTTATAAAATGTTTTGAATGTAGGTTTAATGGCATTGCTTAATATTCTTCATTTTTTATTTAGTAGAGATGTTTGCATTGATGGAGGATTTTTATACATATTAAAATGCAAATTATCTCCCCCCCCTTCAGGTTTATGAACTAGTTTTTATGTGAATTTGTTAGCCTTGATTTAAAAAAAAACCTCAATGCATTATAGGACATGGATCACTTTCTCAGCTAAAGAAAACAAGAAAGAAATACGGGAAGCAAAATTCTACTTTCCAGAAAATAAATAAACAAACACACACACATACACATACACACACACACACACACACACACACACTGTGGAACCAGGAATGAATTGGAAATGCTATCGCCAGAATGAGGATGAGCTATTTGTGCCTAATCTGAGCCATGAAAATCAGGTTGGGTGGTCTCTGTACAGCTCTAGAGCTTTGTTTTTTTCATAATTCCTACTGCTGTTTTTGCTTCACTTCTAATGGATTAGTTAAATGGATCTCTGACTCACAGCATATGATGTATGTCTGGCACATATGGATGCACTCACAAAATAATCTCCTTCACAAAATCTACTAATCCATTTAATCAAACCTAATGTACTTCAGAAAGGTTCAAAAACTGAACCATGAAATCATACATACACAGGTATATGAAAACAGAGTGATCGCTAATCAGACAATTTTTAGGTTAGATATTCCAGTTTGGTATAGTCTTTATTACAATATAGGTCTTTGCAATATACTGCAATACAAAATACAGTATAAGCCCTTTAAAAGAGCTGATGTTTTGTAAAATGAGATTGCCTAGAATTGTGGAATACCAATAGGTTTATTTAAGACCTTTCTTAATTTTAAAATCTGAACCAAATACATTTGTCATTCAGAAACTCTTAAACAACTAACATTATTGGAAAAATATTTTGAGAGTTCCAAATGTACAGTCAATACTACAACTAAGATAATAGATAGAAAACTTGCAAGTAATATGAAATAAAGAATTAGAATCTCCTGTTTTGGCAAATCAATAGCCTAGAGTTTTAATGAATGTTAAATTGATGTCCTATAATCTATTTTTAAAAAGCCAGTTTGGTATAGTAGTAAAGTGGTGGCCTAGAAGCCGGGAGATAGTGAATTTTAGAACCCCAGCCCCTTAGGTATTAAAACCACTCAGCTTTGGGCCAGTGACTTTCTCTCGGTCCAATCAACCTCACAAGGTTGAGAGGAAAATAGGAGGCAGGTCTTTAAATATTTTCACCATAAAAAAGATGGGATAAAATAAAAATGGTGATGGTGATGGTGCTGATGATGATGATGTGAGTGCAGCAAAATCGTGCAAACAGATTTCAAAGTTAGACATGATCGATTAATCCACTGGTCATTATGTAAAAAATATGCCCTACCTGTATCCAAAAAGTCATGGGAACACAAAGTGGAAAAAGTTCTTGAAACTGAGATGGTGAAAAACTTGTGGGACTTTCGAATACAGACAGATCATCATTTGGAACACAACACGCCAGATTTCATGGTTGTCGATTGCCAAAGTGTACAATTTATTGATATCGCTGTACCAGGAGACGCCAGGGTCAAAGAAAAAGAACTGTAAAAAATCACATTAATTCCACTGATAATAATCCTATGAAACACAAAACTGGGCTACCAAATCTCAAGACAGCGTGGCAAGATAAACCATCTACTATACATGGATGACTTAAAACTGTATGTGAAAAGCCCCACTGAACTTGAATCAATATTCAAAAAGTATCCAAAAAGTTATGGGAGCACAAAGTGGAAAAAGTTACCGAAAATGAGACATTGAAGATCTTGTGGGACTTTTGAATACAGATGGATCATCATTTGGAACACAACATGCCAGATATTACAGTTGTCGAGGGCCGAAGTATACAGTTTATTGACATTGCTGTACCAGGAGATGTTAGAGATGAAGAAAAAGAGCTGGAAAAAAATCACAAAATATCGCAAACTGGCCATTGAAACCACATGACTATGGATGAAACATGTAACATTCTCATTGGGGCACTTGGTACCATGTCCAAGAATTTTACAAAACACATCAAGAAATTGCAGCTTCCTGCAATAACACCAGCAGAGCTGCAAAAAACTGTGCTACTTGGAACATCGTACATCTTAAGAAGGTATTTGGTTGATACTTAGAACACTGGTAGCAACCCATATCAGCCATTAGCACAAGTCTTTATTTATGATGCATTTTTAAATGTTCAGTGACTAAGTTTCATGTTTAATGAATAAAGTAAATAATAATAGTAATAATAATAATAATTGTCAAAGATACAAAAATCCACCAACAATCCAAACTGCCAACTTTGCAACAACAAAGTCAAAACTGTTTCATATTTAATATGTGAATAGAGCAAAATTGCACAAACTGATTACAAAGCTAGACACAACCGAGTTGCTAAATTAATCCACTGGTTGTTATGTAAAAAATACGGCTTGCCTGTATCCAAAAAGTCATGGGAACATAAAGTGGAAAAAGTTATAGAAAATGAGAAGGTGAAGATCTTGTGGGACTTTCAAATACAGACGGATCGTCACTTGGAACACAACACACCAGATATCACAGTTGTGGAAAATATACAATTTATTGACATTGCGGTACCAGGAGATGCCAGAGTTGAAGAAAAAGAACTGGGAAAAATCATGAAATATCGCGACCTAGCCATTGAAACTGCATGGCTATGGATGAAACATGTAACAGTGATACCCATTGTCATCGCGGCACTTGGTACCATGTCCAAGAATTATATAAGATACATCAACAAATTGCAGCTTCCTGCAATAACACCAGCAGAACCGCAAAAAACTGTGCTACTTGGAACATCATATATCTTAAGAAGGTACTTGCTTGATACCTAGGACGCTGGCAGCAACCCATATCAACCATCAGCACCAGTCAATGGTATTTGTGATGCATTTTTGAATGTTCAGTTGACTGAGTTTCATGTTTAACGAATGAAGTAAATAACAACAACAACAATAATAATAATAACAATAACAATAATAATAATAATATATTAAAATGTCATTAATGTAGCAAAATATTATTTTGTGTTTATGGCTACTTCAGGATGGGTATGATAGTAAGGCTTGGGTTTTTATTTCATTGTAACGGAATTGATATTTTTGATTAGACACTAATTTTTTTAGCTTATTTACAGTGGCACTGTTAATTTATAAAATTGTTAAACGAGTATTGGGAAAAGAAACAATGATTAAATATATGAATGTGGTGTTAAAAAATCTTATTATCCTATAGACTCTTCTATTCAGTTCTGTTTCTCCTTTTCTTTTACAGTTCTTTTTTTTTTCAACTTCCATTTAACTTTTAATTGTATCAGGTCAATGTGTGCATATTAAAAGCATGTAAAAATGTAAACAATAGATGCCCAAAAATGTAGCATAGACAAAATGAAGACAAACGTAATACATATCAATCAGTGTGGTAGTAAATCCAGGCTGCCAAATTCAAGCTAAATTTGAAGTCACCCTGACAATAATCTTGCAAAGAAATGTATGGTTGACTGAAATCTAGCATATTTACCTGGGATTAATATTTCATACAAAACAGATTTGAGTTTTGCTTCTCAGACTGTGAATCACTGCCAAAAGAATGACTGCACCACTGTTTCCCTGTGGGAGAGATTGCATGACCACAATATGAGGAGGGGGAAGGGGGAGCTTCCTGCACCAAATTGGCTACTTTGTGACAAACCCTCAAGGTATGACTTCAAGCTGAGTGGTCTGTGAATCATACCAAGAATCTGATTTTGTATTGCTTCTCAGTAAGGTGCTGAGAAATGCTGAAAGGTAGGGTTTTCTTTTCCTTTTCTCTCCTTTCTTATCCTCTCCTCTCCTCTCCTCTCCTCTCCTCTCCTCTCGTCTTCTCTTCTCTTCTCTTCTCTCCTTTCTCTTTCCTTTTAACAAGACTGTATAAGTAGTCCTCGCCTTACAGTAGTTCATTTAGTAATTATTCAAAGTTACAACGGCACTGTAAAAAAGTGAGTTACGACCATTTTTTCACATTAATGACGGTTGCAGCATCCTCATGCTCAGGTGATCAAAATTCAGATACTTGGCAACTGACTCATATTTATGACCATTGCAGTGTCCTGCAGTGGGCCACGTGATCCCCTTTTGTGACCTTCTGACTAGCAAAGTCAATGGGGAAGCCAGATTCACTTAACTACCGTGTTATTAATTTACCAACTGCAGTGATTCACTTAATAACTGTGGCAAGAAAGGTCATAAAATGGGGCAAAAGTGACAAACGTCTCACTTAGCAACAGAAATGTTGGGTTCAATTGTGACTATAAGTCAAGAACTATCTGCATTAGACACGCTTTGCTACTATTGAAAATATTGTAGGCCTGCTGCCAAACTCCCAAAGTTCATTATTATTATACTTCTGTATCAGACATAGAATAGAATAGAATAGAATTTTATTGGCCAAGTGTGATTGGACACACAAGGAATTTGTCTTGGTGCACATGCTCTCAGTGTACATAAAGGAAAAGATACGTTCATCAAGGTACATGGATTTTTTCTTTGTCTTTGAATGCTAAAGAGCCTCCAGCCATCCCCTGATATTAGACTTACCATCAGCCCTTCTAGATTGCCTGTGTGGCAGACATTCAGAAATGAAGTAGTACAGTACAAGGGCTGAACCCATCATGATAATAGCCAACAAGAGCTATCCTTCCCATCAGAATGGTTGCCCCAGTTAGCAGATGCTGGATGGCAGAAAGCAATGGCAAGAGATTGAGTATTGTCCTTTGCTTGGTTGCTTGGCTGCTGCCCACCGATGTAGTGGGTGATGTTTTTCCATCACTTGTGATGATGGAAGTACTAGAAGAATCACATTCTGCATCTAGAGCTGCATTTACAAGATGGGGTGGGTTTGTATGTGTTATATTCATCACTTATATCTTTATGTACACTGAAAGGTTATGGACCGAAGACAAATTCCTTCTGGCCAATAAAGAATTCCATTCTAAAGAATTCTATTCTAGGTCATTCTTAGGCAACAAAACACTCTGGGCAAGCAGCCCTTAATTGAATCCCATTGGAATTCAGCAACCTATCTAGATAGAGAATATATGATAGGCTTGCAATATATCCCTTCCCCCCCCCCTTTTTTTTTTTCTTTCCTTACCTTCATGTCAGTGTTGGCTCCTGCTGACTGCTTGGATTTTCAGAAGTCACTTGCCATTGCCTTCTTAGTGCTGAGGGAAAGTGACTAGCCCAAAGACACCTAGCTGGATTGGAGCCTAAAGCAGGACAGTTCATAGTTTCTAGCCTGTTGCCTTAATCACTATACCAAATTGGCTCTTCTACCCACATTTGTATGTGTAGCCCTGGTGCTGCCACCTCTAAGAACCTTTCTTGCCTGCAGCTAACCAAGCTGTAAATGAGTCCTAGCAATATTCTGGCATATCCTCACAATCTTGCTTTCATCTCATCCCTAGCCTAGAAGTGAAACAGCTGTGCTTTATCTTAAAAGGAGGTCTCAAACAAATGTTAGGTTTTTTCCTGGAAAGAATTCAGGTGGTAGGCAGTGACAGTACAGTACAGACAGAATAGGTGGTGTGGAGAGCAATTTTCAAGCCAGGATGGTTTTTCTGCTGAACCAAAGGAGGGCAGATTGAGCTTAAATTCAGCATTGGAGCACAGCCCTAACTCTACTCTGCCTATACTGGGATACACCAGAAAAAACCTGAAAACATGCATTGTGTCTGCTTCAGCCAATGCATTCCATTTTTCTTACTTACGAAGACAAGTAGTATCCTACACTCTCCAATGGCAAAGTATATTGGCAAAGCATATTCCAAGTGTATTAATCACACACTTCCCAGTCTTTAGGACCTCAATGCCTAGAGTTTCCTATATGAAGTATGAACAGTTAGAAAATTAACATGTGATAAGGAAAAATGGGTTCTTGGAGCCTCAGGGAAAATTTTTCTTTGCCAGAGTAAAATATTAATGACATAGGCTTTATAAACTGCCAAATGGTATGTGTCAAATACAGAAGAAAAAAAAGGGGCGGAAGAGGAAAATGTATACAAAGATGTATCCTATGGGTCAGTTCTGTTCTTAGAACTACTATTTATATCTACTATAATATGAATCTTAAGCTTATATTTTTATTTAAATATGCAGGTATCTTTTCTTTTATGTACACTGAGAGCATATGCATCAAGACAAATTCCTTGTGTCTCCAATCACACTTGGCCAATAAAGAATTCTATTCTATTCTATTCTATTCTATTCTATTCTATTCTATTCTATTCTATTCTATTTATTTGAATAAATATAAATATATAAAGCTAGTATTTTGCATTTTTCGCCGGAAAATACGGGAAATGCGAGTTAAGTAACCAATATCAGCCTGGGCAAACATAGCTGGAGATGGGCAGGCACCCATCCACGGAGTGAGGAGATATGGGGGTGGTGAAAATGTCTTTTTAATGTGAAGCGGGGGGGGGGGGAAAGCGCGCGCCACGGAGCGCGGGCGAGCGGGCCCCCTCACACACGCGCTCCGGGGAGCAGAGACTATTGTTATTGTGTACTGCACAGACGGTCGCACCTGGTCCGGAAGGGCGGGGCAAGCGAGCGGAGTCCACCCGGCCCGGGCGGAGGTTCGCTCCGCGAACGGCGCATCTTGACAGAACGGCGCTAAGACCCGGCAGTCTTCCCGAGGCGGAGGAAGCGGCAGCTAGGGAGGGACTGCTCGGCGATTGTTTGAGGGAGCCGGTTGAGAGGTTGACATTTGTGTGTGCCGTGGAGCGGCGCGCATCCCGCTGCTTTACTCGGGGCCGGACGGAGCCGAGCCGCGCTGAGAGCTCCCCGCGCTCAAGTGGCCGGCTGTGGGCAAGAGATATCGGCAGAATCGCACGTGCCGCCCGACCTGTCTCCAGCCGTTCATGCTCCGAACCATGGACAGACTCAGCGGTAAGCCTTTGCCCGAGCCAAGGGTTGCTCCGGCTTAGCTTCGAGGCATCTTTTTTTTTTTTTTTAAATCTGTTTAACGGGACCGGCGGGCTGAGGGAAACGTCAGTTCGTGCTCCTGGAAAACGGCGCCGCCGCTGTTGTGTTGCTGCCGAAGATTGAAACGCCGTCTCTCCTGGCTCCGAGCGCCGCTTTGGAAGGAAGCGAATCGGGGATGGTGGTGGTGGTGGTGGGTTTTAAAAACCAGCGTAGGCTTGCAGCGCATCCCGAAGACACCGAGCGCTTCGTCTCCCCACGGCTCTGTTTGCACCAGTTTATTAATAGGAAGCTTTTCGTTTCTGTGCACAAGTGCGGCAAGTTTGTCCCCCCCCCCAAACTAGAGCCAGCGGTCTGGTCTTGGGAAGGGGGGGGCGAGCCACGCCCACTCGAGCTCGCATTCACGACACGTACCGCGTGGGGGCAATTTCATTGTGGGGCTCGAACGCGAAGGGGGGGGAGAATGAGAGAGAGAGAGAGAGAGAGAAGAGGGCGAGTGGAAATATATATATATTCCCGTGCCCACCTATATATAGGTGGGCACGGGAAAAGCGCAAGATTCCGGGGCGGGGGGAGAACGTCGAAAGCCTAAATGGTAGGTTTGCCAAATCGACTCGCGCGTGTATACACAGAAGCGTTTGCGTCCGAGCGCTTGCGTGTCATGTTTATGAAGGGGCGGCCGCGACCACTTCGCGACAAGAGAAGCAGAACTGTGGGAAGTCCCCCCCCTCCCCCGGTGTGGAAGAGACCTAAAGGATACCAAGGGGGAGCTGTGCGCGGCCAAAAGCTTCCACCGCGGCATTGTCTTCTTAATAGGGCTTTGTGTGACCTGTGCGCCGGAGGCGGAGGCGCGCGGTTGCCAAATGGCGCTCCTCGAAGTTCCTTGGCAGGCTTATCTGCGGGCCTCGGCGTTGTTTCTTCGCCCTTTACTAGATCCCTCGGGGGCTGCGCTTGAGATTCTGTGCAAAAGGCCGTCGAAGGTTACCTCTTTTCTTAAACGTCCTGGGGCTCTGTTCGGACAACGACTCGCCCGACGTTGAAGTGCCCCAAAGGTGCTTTTTTTTTTTTTCCAAGAGGCAACTGGATTTTCTAGTTTTTCTTTAAAGACCTTTGGCTTCTCACCCAAGAAGCTTTTTCAGCTCCAGTTGCTTCTTGAAAAAGCACCTTTGGGACAACCATGACCAGGGGATGGCTGAGAATCGTCATGGAGGTTTAGCGATGCACTCAGAGCTAAAGAAGCTTCTTGGATGAGAAGTGAAATGTCTTCAAAGAAAAAACAGAAAGTCCAGTTGCTCTTGGGACAACTATGACCCGAATGACTGAGAATCTCCATAGACAATGTTGAAGTGCCCCTGTCTGAGGCGGAGAAGGCAAAATGATAGAGCAGCATGTGTTGTTAGGCAAACTGTGTTCCAAAAGACAGTTCTTAAGATCATGGATGACTCCATCTGTGTACATATGCATTGTGCATGAGGGAAAAAAATCCTCAGAAAAGGGATCAGGAATCTTGTTTCAGCCTTTGAAGCGGGGTGGTGGTGGTGGTGGTGGTGGTGGGGTTACTGAAGATCTAGCCATATTTATTCACTATTGTAAGTATAAAATTAGATAAGCCAATCCAAAAGTATTTGACAAGAGGAGATGAGACTTTTGACCTGGGTTATGTGATTCTACAAAGGGGTCAATCTGGTTCCTATTTCTGAGTTCATTTGGCTACATTACTTTGGGGTAGCTGTTGAAAATGATGGGTGTTGGTGCTAGGTAGAGAGGCACATTGGAAAATCACTCTGGAGTGAACTCAGTTCCCATTGACTTCTGGGCAGCCCCTCTCCAACTTGGCGTCTCCCAGATGTGTTAAGGACTCCCTCTGCCAGAATTTCCAGACAACATTGGCTATGCTACCGAGAATTTTGAGAAGCTGTAATGCAAACACACCTGGAGGCAAGACCCCTGTTGGGGAAGTTTACACCAGAGGTCTGCTCTTAATTTTGAATGGTTTAAAAAAAAAAAGCTGTGTGTGCTGGGTTCATGTATCACTATGCAAAGTATCCATTAGGTATCATGATGTTATAAGAATCTGCATCTTGTGGCCATCTTTCATATTACAGAGAGCCTCTTTAGTCTAGTGAGTAAGGATAGAAACCCAGAAACCGTGGGTTTTATTCTTTTCTTAGCTCTGAAAGCCAATTGGGTGATCTTGGAACAGTCACTCTCAGCCAACTCATTTAAATAGGTTTATTGTTGTAGGGAAAATAGGAGGAGGAGGGTGTGTTGGATATGTTTGCCACTTTGAGTTATGGTGGGATACAAATGAATAAATAAATATGTCTCATAAATATGTCTGAAGTGAAATGATTTCACTTCAGACAGGTAGAAGAATAAAGCAAAAAAAAAAAAAAAATAGGGTGGGGGAGAGAAGGTCAATTCAAGTATTCTTAGGCCGTAATTACACACTCATAAGTAATTGTGCAACCAGAAAATCCTTAAATTGGTTGCATATTTTAAGACTACCAACAGAAGAGAATATTTGTAGCTCAGGATTGAACTGTTGTTGCTCTCTGAATTTGGTTGTTTTCTTGCAACGTTTCATAATCCAACTAAGAAACTTCTTCAGGGCTTTGGGGAGTAGGTTTTATTGTCTGTTTTAATACAGTGGCTTGCTTTGTGACAAAACCCACTCTCTCCTAGCATTGAAGATGTTGCCTAGTTGGGTAATGAAACAACTAAGCTCAGAGGATCCCACTGTATTTTAAGATTACATTTCCCCAAAATGGAATAATCCTGATGTTTTCAGCTTCAATTCCCATAATTCTCAACCAGCATGATCTAGAACCGTGATGGTGAACCTGTGGCACGCGTGCCAGAGGTGGCACGCAGAGCTCTCTCTGTGCTGTCACCAGCTGTTCTTATGGTTTCTGGCATGCATGTGTGCTGGCCAGCTGGTCTTTGTGCGTGCTGGAGCGCCAGAAACCCGAAGACCAGCTGGCTGGTGCTCATGCGCGCGCCAGCCACCTGGTCTTTGGGTTTCCAGCACACACACGCGTACCATCCACATGGTCTTTGTGCATGCCGGAGTGCTGGAAACCCCAAGACCAGCATGCGCACCGGCCACCTGGTTTTTGGGTTTCTGGCGCGTGCACATTCTGGTTTGTGCACTTGATGCCAAAAAGGTTCACCATCACTGGTCTAGAAGTTAGATCTAACAACTGAAAGGTGCCAAGTTGGGAAATAGTAGCTGAGATGATGTGTCCATATTTTGAGGAGGCGGACTTTTGCAGCTCAATTACTGGACTAAGATAAAAGGATATTGTACCTTTGTTTTTAAGATTATTTGGGGGGGGCTTTTACATTTTTTATTGCAATATTTCAGTGATAGCATGAAATTTCCATGTTTTGTCATTCCTGACAACTTTCCTTTTATGTCTTATTTGGAGAGAAATTGCAAAGGAATCATGGTGTAACAATTTTGCCCTTTTTTTTCATCTCATCCATGAGGCAGTAATAGGCAGATCTGTTCACAGAACCAGATCTTGGAACTGGTTAGACTAGGAAATTAATTGTGGCATGAGTTTTTGCAGGCTACATCCCTCTCATAAGCTGAACAAAGCATTATCCTGAAATAAGTGGATGGATGGATGGATATATGCTCATACTTCATAGGACGGAACTTTAGGAGAAATTTTGATGGGAAGGATACAGAGGTAGTAACAATTACTTTATTACAAGTGACCATCCACAGAACAGTTGTTGGGTGTGATATAGACATTCTTGTCTTGGTGAGCTGATTAACAGATGTCAGCATGATTTTTTTAAAAAAATCTTTGCAGCAGATTAACTCTCTCTCTCTCTCTCTCTTTTCTCTCTCTCAAATGGCATTCAATGGAATCTTAACTGCTCATGTCTGGAAATGCTATGTATATCTCCTCTGTATACAGGGTGCACATTCCGACAATAGTCTGAGCAGCTGTGAGGACAGCCTTGATGGGTTCCTTGCTATGATATGTGACTATAAATAACCCTCTTCTGCACTTGACCACCATTGGCTTCTGCTAAAACATGCAATCTTTTTGACTGGAGATGAGTTTCAGTAGAAAACAATAATACAGTACTATGGCAGCTGTATTGGGTCTTCAGGGCACTGGCACCAAGAAATAGGAAAATAAATTTCCTCTTTTCTGCTTACATGGGTGGTACTAATATGAACTTATTTACTGTGGGTGCTACTAATATGATCCTTCATTTGGTGGGGTTGAAATCAGAGTGGAATAATACTGCAATCCTGGAAAAGCCAGCCTTGTTCCCTTTCCTTACAAAGAAAAAATGGTCTATACACTTCCTTTGTGGAACATGGAAACGGTGATGACTCTGTCCCTATTTCCTACCTGGGAGATGCCATCTGATTCTATTCTGGCCCTTATCCTGTTACACTGTGTATTGTTAAGGTAAGAGTGAAGATCCAGTGTCCTTCAGAGGTTGTGATTATTATTTCCATCATCTCTGTTCATAGTTCTTGCTGGTTGGGGATGATCAGTGGTGGGTTGCCCGCAGTTCGGACCAGTTCTTGCAAACCAATAGTAAAATCTGGGGTAGGGAGGCTCTGCCCATCGACCCCGTCATCAGGAAGCTTCTGTGCATGTGTGCGATCCTGCTGCGAACCGGTAATAAAGGTAAGTAGAACCCACCCCTGGGGATGATGGTTTAAAGTCCATCACTCTCTGAAGTGACTTTCCTTGCCCTGAACTCAAGGCTTGCCATTTAGAAGCTCAAAATAAAAGTGTTGGAATTCAGTTTCTCAGCTCCATTTTTGCAACCCTTCTGAAATAGAGAACATTTCTGTTGCCTAGTAATAAGAACAGATAATAGAACACTTACAAATATTTTACTTACCACCTTGATCCCGGTAAAGAAACATCTTAAATACTGAAAATGTTCTGAAATATAATGAAATAGTTCTGCAAGTGACCAGGTGTATATATCTTGGTTACTGGCACAAACTGTTTATATATAGACTGGACTACACATTGCTGTTATCATTAAATTACATTGTATTATAATTATAACTATCCTTTTCTATTAAAGCTCTAGGCAGTTTATGTGCCATGCCTTCCTTCTTCTTAATCCTATAAATGAGACTAGGAAATAGTAACTTGACCAAAGTAACTTAGCACGCTCCATAGGAGAGAAATATTAGTCTATGGTTACGGAAATCAGCCCACTTCACCTGATTTCATCTCATGAAAGTTTATGCCTTTTAATAAAAAAAAATTGCTGGTTAGAAAGGTGCTGCCAGACTCCTGATTTTTAGCTGAACCCACATTATGCAGTTCCCATGCAAAACCTTAAACACTACATTGTGCCAAATAAATGGTAATAAAGGTAGCTCTTGCCTTCAGATCAGTCACTTAGCCAGTGTTCAAAGGTACAACAGACTTCCCTATAGTTATCGATTTCTTTTCAAGGCAGGATTAAGCAAGATTTTCTTTTTAATCCATTTTTATACATTTATAATCACAAACTCATTTTCCGATCCTCTGAACAGGCTGAAAAATGGAAGAAGGTAGCCAAAGCTTGGTGATAGTTTATCTAAAATATCACTTATCTAAGGTATGTTATTTAGAGTTGGGAGGCAGCAATGTCTTATATTTTTTTCCTCTTCCTTGGAGGCACCAGTTTTTGGCAACTTGCAGCATCTAAAGTAGCATTATTGTGAACTTTCTGCAGGCTCACGGTTCCAACACCTCTTTAATACAGTCACGCCTTCAAAAAAAAAAAAAAAGGTTAGAACCAATTTGTGTGTGTTCCTTTTGTCTTTTATTTATTTATTTATTTATTTATTTTTCAAATTTATATACCGCCCTATCTCCCTAAGGACTCAGGGCGGTTCACAGGCAGTTAAAATACATA
Source organism: Ahaetulla prasina (assembly GCF_028640845.1). Classification (NCBI taxonomy): domain Eukaryota; kingdom Metazoa; phylum Chordata; class Lepidosauria; order Squamata; family Colubridae; genus Ahaetulla; species Ahaetulla prasina. The sequence continues at coordinate 106,778,541 of NC_080540.1, forward strand.
TAAATACAAATTAAAAAACAACAATTAAAAAACTTATTCTATTGCCGAATTTAAAAACAATATAAATAATAAAAAAACCTTAAAACCAATAACTTTAAAATCTAATCCAGTCCCGCGCAGATGAATAAGTGCGTTTTAAGCTCGCGACGAAAGGTTCGGAGGTCCGGAAGTTGATGAAGTCCTGGGGGGAGTTCGTTCCAGAGGGTGGGAGCCCCCACAGAGAAGGCCCTTCCTGGTGTCGCCAGACGGCACTGCCTAGCTGACGGCACCCTGAGGAGTCCCTCTGTGGGAGCGCACGGGTCGGTGAGGTATTTGGTAGCAGTAGGCGGTCCCAGAATAGCCCGGCCCTATGCCATGGAGCGCTTTAAAGATTGTCACCAACACCTTGAAGCGCACCCGGAAGGCCACAGGTAGCCAGTGCAGTCTGCGCAGGATAGGTGTAACACGGGAGCCCCGAGGGGCTCCCTCTATCACCCGCGCAGCCGCGTTCTGGACCAACTGAAGCCTCCGGATGCCCCTCAAGGGGAGCCCCATGTAGAGAGCATTGCAGTAATCCAGGCGAGACGTCACGAGGGCGTGAGTGACCGTGCATAAGGCATCCCGGTCTAGAAAGGGGCGCAACTGGCGCACCAGGCGAACCTGGTGGAAAGCTCTCCTGGAGACGGCCGCCAAATGGTCTTTTTCTTTCCTTCATTCCCTTGAAGAAGTTGTGTATGGATATTCGAGTCCAAATCTCTAAAACAAGTATTACAGAGAAGTAAGAAACAGAAATCTTGGGTGAGCTACTGAAAGGGCATATCAAGAATAGGGCATCTCAACCTAAGATGGTAGTCTCTAATCTTCTCTGCAAGACTTTTATTGCTATGGCAACCTCCTGTTGAAGAGCCACTGTTTATAGGCCTAGCTTTGTTTAAACTCTACAGAAATGCTTATATTTTAGACTTCTTTGGCTTTTGCTTTTATTCTGTAGTAAGTTCAATGGCTCACAAACTTAAAAGGAACAAGATTTATAATAAATTTGCTTTTGGCATCTGGACTGCTCTAAATAGGGGTATAATGTAAAATCTTGATATCCTTCCAAGACCTACCTACCTTTCTTCCTTTGATGGAAGCCATGTGAGAGGTACAGAGGGTAATAAGGAAATAGGGTAAGTTGAATTCTTTCCAAAGTGTGTAGAAGAATAGACTTCATGCATCCTTACAGATTCATGATTCCCCTGGCTATATAATTAAATGCCCAATTAATGGCTGTTGCGGGTATAAAAAAATATAGGTTAAATGTGACATTAGCCCAAATCTGGTCATTATATATATATTATTTACATTTATATCCCGCCCTTCTCCGAAGACTCCGGGCGGCTTACAGTGTATGAGGCATTATATTGTCTAAGATCTAGCTTTCTTGAGATACTTTCAGTTAGATGCTGCTGCCAAGATACATTATAGCTATCCTGTGTTTTAGTCTTAATAATTTACAGTTGTACAAGAAAATACAAGAAATGGGGGAAAAACCACAATGGTTACAAATGAAAGGCGGTGTTGGAGTGAATTGCATGATAAAAGCCTTGTCTGAAAGTATCAGAGTCATAAGGTCCAGACATGGTGTTTGTGGAGGGATTGAACCACTTAGCAATCATTGTATTGATTCTTAGATTGAACTGCTATGTCACCTTTATTTCCAAGATAAAAGGATTTTTTTTCTATGTCTGAATGCAGGTAAGGTATTTGACTACTAGCATATATAGACTGGTAGGGAAAGGAAATATTTGCATAACTATTAGGCTGGAGCAAAGGTCATGGTTGGTTAAAACTACCGGTATGTAAGTGGATTTTTGTCATGATCTTCCTCAGTTTCAAATGCTCCCTCCCAGCAGAAACTGGGAATCTGGTTGTAAATTGTATATAAATGTGCTTAATTACCAGTAGTTGTCCCTTCTTCATGGAAGCACGTCAGTGTCACTGAATGAGCTGAGCTTAAACCAGAACTGATATAATAACTGTAAAGTACAACTGATTCTAGCAACTTAATTGTCTTTTAACTAAACTCTGTGAAAACAAGCTACTGTGTCTGTGTAAAATGGGAGAGTCCTTTGCCTGAATGCCCTGTTGTTCCTAAATGCATTTTACTTGCTCTTGGGAAAATTCCATAATCTCCCTTCATTATAAAAAAGCTTTTGGATCAAATAATGAGTTATGTTTGAAGAAAAGGGGCCCATAGTTATGCTGGCTGGCTGACATGTTGATAACTTACTGTATTTCTATTCCTCACTGAATTTGTCCCGCTCTTGAATCCTTTGGTATGTACAAATAGTGGGGAAGAGGAGGACTGCACCTTTGCTTCACCATGCAAAGAAGAGAGCTGGAATGCTTCCAGACAAACAAACAAAAAAGGTTGGTGTTGAGGTCCCTGCTTTTGTCTAAATTGCAGATGGTCATGTGATCAAAATTTGGACACTTGACAACTGGAATTTATTTATGATGGCTGCAGTGTCCTGATGTCACGGGATCAACCTTTTGCGACCTTCTGACAAGCAAAGTCAATGAGGAAGCCAGATTCCCTTAACCATGTTAATGGAATCTGTTAACAACTGTGGTAAAAAAAGGTTAAATGAGGCAAAACTCACTTTTAACAACTGTCTCGCTTAGTAAAGGAAATTTTGGCCTTGATCGTAATTGTAAGTTGAGAACTATTTTTATTCTTGAAGAATAAAAGTGAGGGGAAGCCTTCATCTCTTGCTTGTTGAGTCGCCATGGTGCAGTGGATAGAGTGCAGTACTGCAGGCTGCTTCTGCTGATCAGCGGCTGCCAGCAATTTGGCAGTTCAAATCTTACCAGGCTCAAGGTTGACTCAGCCTTCCATCCTTCCAAGATGGGTAAATGAGGACCCAGATTGTTGGGGGCAATATGCTGACTCTGTAAACTACTTAGAGAGGGCTGTAAAGCACTGTGAAGTGGTATTATAAGTATTCTTCCTCAAAGTAGTTTCTTCTGGATCAGCTGTTCTCAATTGGTGTCAATATGGACTACTGGGGCCCTAGGATATTTCAAGGGGGCCACAGATCAAAACATGTAACAGGGCCACAGCACATGCTGAGGGAGAGCATCCCACAAAAGCAAATTGTATTATATTGCTAATACTATCTCGATGATGCCAGAAAATGCACTAGTCATGGCCCCATGTTTGTACCCAAGAATGGTATCTGGACAGGGGGAACAACAGAAGAAAAAGTTGGAAGGAGGTCACAGCACAGAGCAATGCTGTTCTAAATGACGGCATCCAGAAACTCTTGCTGTTTTCATTAGATTGATGAAAGTGGTGTTGAAGGGTAATGCTACAATCCCTGCCTGTTTTGTATTTGTATCATATGATCACACAAATTTATAAAATGGGATAGATGTAATATTGCTATGAAAGCTCTGGATCTTGTGGATGCCTCTGAACGTACAGCACTGTTTTGTTTGCAATTCCTTTCGGACATACTGGTCAAAACAGACTTATCTGCTTCTGTTTTGGATGGCTGAAGTATAAGCCTCGAGTATTTTTATGAGGCCAGAGGCTGTCCAGAATCTTTTGATAGCATAATGAGAATTATGTATTTAGATGTGTGTCCCTTGTGATTCAACTCTTATGTGGCATGTTTTAAGTTCCAATTAAGAAGAATGTAGAATGAGAAAGCCTATGAAAAATACTGTTTTAAAATGCCCTACTGTACAGACAACTGCAAGTTAGTTACAAAGCTGTGGGGACTAATATCCAGATTTATGTAAGAGAGTCACAAGAAAATGTCTTTGTGTAGTTGTAAAAATAGTTGCATATATGTGTGTGTGTTTGTGTGTGTGTGTGTGTGTGTGTTACACAGAGAAGTTACACAGCTGCAAAAAGAAAATTCTTTCTGTTTAGCCATTTTCTTGATTTAATCCTTCCCCAAACTGTGATTAACTTTGTAATATATTTTAAGCATACCTCCTGACTTTACACATATGCAGGAGAAAACTGCTATGTCAAGAATTAAGCAACTGATTCCGAAGGAAGAGATATTCCTGTCATTCTGACAAAGTCTTGATGTTTTAATTGAAGGACAGGGCATGCCTTTGATTTATCACATATTAATTTCCCCCCAGTTGCATATTCATTTTTGTTTCATCAGGAGCTAAGTGATGTCATGTAAACAACCTTATAATTACTTGCTTGGGTTTAACATTTTGGACTATTAAGCACATATGGAGCTGCCCAGCCTCAGAAGAAGGGTGACACTGTATTGGGTGGGAGGAATCCTGAATCATTCTTGATTAGTTGCCTAAAATCCACTATGGGAATTCCACCCTCTTGTAAAATGTAGCCAAATGCAAGGGTGTGTGTTATGAAATGAGAAGGGAAGGGAAGGGATAAGATCACCCCTCAGCTGTTACTGAGAACAGCAGAAAGCTCTCCCCCACATTGTTGCAATATTTCCCCTAGATATTATCCCACTGCACTAGTCAAAAACTCATTGCAATGACAACTCTTTACAATATATTCTCCCCACTCCCCCCCAAAAAAATATTAGAGGGATCTAAAGCCATTTCTCCCATATTTGTTTTTCTCTATATGGTTTTGAAAATTTGTATTGAGATATAAACATGAGTACTAGGGAAAAAAGTTAAATGAAAAGTCATCTGAATGTTTATTCATATCAACTCAAGAAAAGCTGTCCTTGCATTATTTTATCATGTAGATTTCATGACACCACAGAGCTCTTCCTTTTTTTTCTGAAGGTGATATGACAAATCTTCACGAAATTTGAAATATTGCTATTTAACTTTTGCTCCTAATGCAATTTATATACTCAAGGGAATAGGTATATGATGTATACCTATATTTCTGCCATGCAAATTCCATAAATCTAATCTTTTCCATTTCCATTTTTCTTTTCCCCATGTTTTGCATTTTTCCAGGGATCGATTAATGGAGGGTAATCTGTATTGCTACTCAAGTTATATTTATGTATAATATAACTTAAAGTAATTGTGGGTTATATAGGTAGTCCTTGACTTACTACCATAATTGAGCCCAAAATTTCCACTGTTAAGCAAGACAGTTGTAAGTGAATTTTGCTCCATTAGATGACATTTTTACCACAGTTGTTAAGTGAATCACTTCAATTGTTAAGTCAGTAACACAGTTGTTAAGTGAATCTGGCTTTCTCATTGACTTTGCTTGTAAAAGGTGATCACATTACCTTGGAACACAGCAACTATGTTAAATACATGCCAGTTACCGGGCGTGTGAATTTTGATCATGTGACCACAGGGATGTTGCAATTCTTGTAAGTGTGAAAAACAGTCATAAGTCACTTTTTTCAGTGCTGTTGGAATCTTGAATGGTCACTAAACAAATTACTGTAAGTCAAGGACTACCTGTACTAAATATATGAGTAAGAAAATGTTTCCTTTCTTATCAGCTATGCCAAATAAGAACAAAATTGTGGAAATAAATCCAAACACTACTGAAGATCCAAAGTTTCACATGTGGGAAAGCTTTTAGCCAAGAATAGCATAGCTTTTTGATTACTCTGTAGCACTTATTTCATTGTCAAGTAGGCAAGCCCCACTTATGCTTTCAATCCTTGTCTCTCTAGCTATAGATGCTGCTGATGTCAGCAAAGTCAATCAAAGAAAAAAACCAAAGTATCCTTTGGAACCTTCTTTCTATTTGCTGATAACCACAGGATTTGGTAATACAATAGAGAGACTTATCAGAACTTGTGTAACCTCGAATGAACAATTTTCAGAATGAAAATGTAGTCTAATTGTACAGCTGGAATAGATGACAGGCAGAATTTCTTGTTTAGCTGTTGCTGATATAGCACTGATGAACCTTGTAATCATGCTTGCATATAGTTATACCATTTTAAATTAGGACTTGAATGTCTTTAAGAAATAAATACTATTATCATGGATGCCTGCAGGGGGAAGTACAAGCAGCAAATGGTGAAATGTGCACAGCTATCAGGATGTAAATACCATGACAGCCATCCCTTCGTCAGATATCAGACTGCAAATCCATAACTCCATAATTTGCATGATGACATCCTTTGCATGCATTGTCATTTCGATATCATCATGGTTTTCTGTGGTCCTCGCAGATGCTGATAATTGTTAATTGAACTGTTGCATTCTTTCAAATATGATTTGGAGAACTGCTTCAGTCCTTGCTCATGTCTGATAGCACTCCTATTCTGTCCACTAAATGATCCCACCATTTTTAAACTTTTCATTAGCCTGAAGAAAGTTGGGTCTGCTTTTAAACCTTCTCATTTGCTGGCTTGTGTGGGAGCCAGAACAAAGAAAGACTGCTTTAATAAGTAGCAGAGAGGTGCTGTTTTGCATGATATCTGAAATATTTCTTCCATATCATGTTTGAAGGTGTATCGACCTGGATCTCAAAAGTGTTTTGCCTTTTACCTTATAATTGGGGAATAGAACATGAGCATTTTTTGTCCAAACGGGTGGACAAGAAGAAAGTTACTGTTGCAAATTGTGCTGACACTGTGATGTCCACCTAATACCAGTGTCACTTTGCTAACTTGATTGAGCTCATGAAACTGTTAGATACAGAAATAAATTGCCCACTTATCCATGAAGCAGAGTGATTTTGAGCCAGGTATAATATCTTTGCCTAACTTATCTCACAAGTTGCTCTTGGAATAATTTTGGGGAGACTGGGAGACAAATGTGTCTCGTGCTGATTTCCTTGAAAGGAAATGCACAATGTAAATACATGAATACATTTTTGTGGTGTGGGAAGTCGTATCATTAGATGCATCTTGAATGATTCAGATAACTCTGATGGTTCAGTTTTGCCCTTGTCTGTTTGCATGCTCACACTATAGAAAAATAAAGTGAGATAATAGGAGGCAATGTATGGTGGCCTGTGTCATAAAAATAACTCAACATGATCAAAGCTTTAAGATTTTTATCTGGAAAACATTCCTCTAACTTTATTCGTAAATCCAATGCCATTTATCAGAGCTGCTGCTGAAAGGCGATAACCTTCCTCACAATTGATAGGAAGTACCTTAACAAGCGGTGGTGTTCATGCTACACCTGACCAGTGCTCGGCAGGGGGCGGATATGACAGGCCCAGCCAGGAAACAGACTAAAACTGCTTCCTATCCTGTTTTCAGCTGATTTGAAAATTATCTAATACAAGGCCATTGGTAAATTTGGATGCTTCTTTACTTTAAACTGTCTACCACTTTCTATGAGACTAGGAAAAGTGCTTAGTTACCACACAGCTGTTATGGATAGACAGGTTTCCAGGCCGAGTGTCTCTATAATATGAGGCAGCTTTAATATATGTGGACTTCAATTCTCAGAATTCCTCAGACAGTTGGGAATCCTGGGAGTTGAAGTCCATATATCCTAAAGCTGCCACAGTGGAGAAACTATGGTTCATTTTATGAAAGACCATGACACAGCATTGCCAAGGAAAACCATAGCACAAACCACATCCATATTCCAAATTGCTCTGACAAAAAGGTTGTGGGGGATTTTTCATCCCCACATGACTGCTCTGCATGGAGACGTAGGACTCCTGTTTTATATAACTATGCAGCCAATGAAAGTGTATGAGGGTGTTTGACAAAGAAAACACAGACATTTTATTTGAAGATAACAGCTTCAAAATTATTCTGTAAGGTTACTGGTAGGTAGACTTCAGAAAAACATATTTATGTAAAATTTAGAGCATCAGTGTCAGGGTTTCAGGAAAACTTTAGTCAAACCTTACCAAAGCAAAATGGAGTCTTGTACCTTTTTGAAGCAAATCTATTTGTGGATCTTTAGTTTTGAAATAGCTGTTGTCTTTGCCTCCATTGCATTTGGCCATAGTAACTGGGATGTCATCAGCCCCATTACAACTGAAGAAACCAGGGTGAGGAAAACATTACATTCATACAGGATGTTTATGTCATCTTGCTCCATGATCTATCTTGGCCTGCACAATGCCAAGGGATGTCCTGGAGAAGCCGTGTTTGCATGAATCTAGTTTCTGATGCTTGGTATAGGAAATGTCCTCCTCTGCCTAAAAGGGACTTTATTTCCTGTTTGAAGGCAGATGGAGAAATCTGTCACTTTATATATGGAGGCTTAACTGCTTTACCCTTTACTCCCAGACCCACAGAAAAACAGTCTTATTCTGCTTATTCTGACAGTGGGATTCTGATTGTTGATGGTCCCATTCATTTGTTGTTCTTGTATTTTCATTTTATGAAGCAAGAAGTGCTTATAAAAACCCATTTCATTTTTAAAAATTGGTTGGGTTGGATATTGCTTGGGGAGCATAGTTTAGCTGGAATGCAGGATAATTTATTTAACAACAACAAAAAATCCTCCTTTGGAGATTAGGGGCAGGACAGTGCTTTACTCTGTCCAACAGAAGTTGTATTTGAGTATTTTTCCTTACCAACAAATAACTTACTGTTACTCACAGGACTAAAAACTTACACTTTTTGTATTGTTTAATTGAATATTCAAGATTGGATGATAGAAGATCGTGACTTTTTAGGAGAGTAATATCCAATACATAGATTCCATAAACTACTGCAACAGCAAGAGATTTTTGTTCTATTAATCTCTTTCTTTCTGCTATCTTGCATTTGTTGGCCTTGTTTTAATAGCAGCCACTGTTGCCACTAAAAGGATCTGGTTTTTGTAACATAATACACAGATGCAAGACAGCCGTTCCACATTCCTGGGGCTTTAACTCCTTTTTAAACTCTTATCAACTTTTCACCAATGTTTTCACTGCTTTTGATAATAAACTCTTTCTTATAGGGGTGGAATTCTAGGAAAAGTGCTGCCTACACTCCAACTTATCATTGCTTCAAGGCTGGAAATAAGCAAGCTTCAACATGCCTGTGGTTTAGCATTCTGAATCAATGTAGTTACAAATATTAAAATGTGGAGAAGATGGTCCTGATCCTGCAACATTGGCCATGTCTCCCGAGAAGTAAGGAGACAGTTAGAAATAAGGGTTCAAGGAGACTTGCTCCAAGGTAATTGAATAGAGGATTAGAGATTTACTGGACAATGCAAAAAAGCCACAGGATTTGACCACCAGCACTTGGGAAATCACTGCAAATTAGCTAGGCCCAGAATATCAAAGCTTAGTTTGAAGCTTCTGCTCCACAGGGACTGAGTGACATTTAAGCCATCAACTTGGCAATAGAATTCTTAAGATAAATAATACCCTAAAATGAACTAAATCCTAGAATTGGGTGGAGCTGTTCATTTAGATGCCCCGAGGAAGCATCAGCTAGAGCAGGATTTTCTCGTATTACATCCAAGTTCTTTCAGTTCCTGTATCACTGTAGTAGAAGGAGCTTTTGTGTCTTTGGAGCTACTCGGTTTTACAGCTCTCAGCAAACCAAACTGAGTTTCCATTGCAGATGTAGTTCTTGAAACCCTAAAGACCAATATCCTCCTATCTAAAGAAAGCACGGAGCTTCAAGCTACACACTAATTTAAAGTTAATTAAATCTAGAATGCTAGTATATCCCTTCCCCCAAACAAAATTAATTACTGAACTGCCCCAGAACTTGGGTATAAATAGAGTTGTAGGCTTGACAATAATCTGTACAGTTCAGGGAAAATATTTGAGAGCAGAGGCACTAACTAGAAATGTAGATCACTCTTTTTGGTGTGAAGTAGAATACAACTTTGTGTCAATACCCAATTTGAATAATCAGCCCATAGCATGACAAGTGTTTTATCACTTTCTGACAAAGGTGTAGAGAACCCTCTTTATTTTAAACAAATAAAAGATAATATAATATGTCCATCCTCCATTTGCAGAGTTCAGAGAAATGATTGGAAAGCAGAATTAGGAATATTTTGAAACTCTCACTAAATTTGTTGTATGTGCTAGTGTTCTGGAGGACAACTGTAGAATGAAGGAATTACCTGAGAATGTGACCACAGTAGAAATAGCTTCTAAGTAAACACATATGATGTTGCGTTAAAAGTTATGATCAGGTAAAATGTATGGGCATATGCTCTTTGCAGGGTGGATGGACTCAGACACAGGGGCAATGGATGCAATGTTGCAAGGCCAGGTTAGGGTCACATCATCAGGGAAACTATCTATTGGTCTCTAAGAGTAAAAAAAAAACTTTATACCACATAATCACATGCTCATTAGCAGGGGTGAAATCCATTAGGTTCTGAAAGGTTCTGGGGAACTGGTGGCAGAAATTTTGAGCAGTTCGGAGAACTGGCAAATACCACTTCTGGCTGGTCCCAGAGTGGGGTGAGAATGGATATTTTGCAATGTCCTTCCCCCAGGAGTGGGGAGGGAATGGAGATTTTTCAGTATCCTTCCCCTGCCATGCCCATCAAGCCACATCATGCCCACCAAGCCACGCCCACAGAACCGGTAGTAAAAAAATGTGGATTTCACCACTGCTCATTAGTATACTAGGTTTCTTTGCACCTGGATTTTAGCTTTCGAACACCTCTGCCTTTCCTCTATATCAGTCAACTCTTGTGAAAAACATAGAGGGCATTCCATGACAGATCAACTGATACTAGGTTTCTGAAATACAAAATAATACCCACTGGCAAGTTATTTAAATTCTTCTGTCATAATGCAGAATCACAGCCCCTTCTTCAATCTCCTCCCCAACTCAGAGAAAACAATCTTGGAAGTTGTTTGTCCTCCTCTTGAAAGTGAAGACTTCTCTTGGTTGAGCTCTTCCTCAGTTGCTTCTCATTATGTCTGTTGGCCAGGGCTTTTTACAGATTCTTTTCTGCAAAAATCCCTAAAAGTAAATAACTTTTATTCTTAAGCTATTTATACTGTACCACTTCCCAAAAGGAAGGCTGCTACAGGGAAGAGCTGAGTGCCCCAGAACAGGAAATGTCATTCCCCTGAGCATCTTGGGGGAGCTTTAATTAGGGGGGGGGGAGATTGAAAACAAAACCAAAGAGGGGATGGCATTTCCCTCCCATCAGGGGTCTGTCCTTTGGCACCGACTTCTCTTTCAGTTCTGAGCCAAGAATCTGTTCTGGACTTCAGTCTCTAATCTCCCTTGTGTGCTCTTATCTTTTGAGTCCATCTCCTGTCAACTGGAAGGGCATGGCTCCAAAGCCTTGCAAGCCTGCTGCTTTTCTCCATTCCATGGTGATTGTTTTTAAGAGGCCCGCACCAGAGTTGGCTTTTTTAAAAAAAGCTGGTTTATTCTAAGTTGTGTGTAATATTAACATTCTCTCCTTTGGTCTTAACGTTTGTTTTTATACATTAGTCAGAGCTGACTGTTTCTTTAAAAGGATGTATTGGTTGGCCCTCTCTTCCTCCAAGCCCCTTGATTCTTCTTTTGTTATGCAAAATGTCAAGGAACAGGCTAGAAGAGTTTGCAATAATGTATACATAACTTTCTATCTAAATTACACTGGTTGATGCTTCTCTAGTATCAGGTTTAGGGTGTTGGTACAGCCAGCTAACATTTGACCTCAAACCAGCTATAGCTCTCCCATAACTTTGTTCCCCAGCATGGAACAAAATGTGTCAGCCCAGATTGCCAACTTTAGCTTTAAAAGATTTGGGAAACTGGGTGTGTTTCAGAGGAATAGCCTGGATGAACCAAAGAGTACTGTTATTAGGATAACTGCTTGTTCAGCAGTTGAAGCTTTCAGAGTGGACCCAGTCTTGGGACTTAGTTGCTTAGGGAAATGGATGAAAGAACATCTCCTTACAGCTGTCGTTATGAGTCTTCTGGTCTGTGGTGTACCTTGTCTCTTTCAGTTCCTTAAGGTATATGGAAAATGCCTTTTGCATAGAAGAGCTAATTTGTATGCACCAGTGTGTGAAATGAAGCTCCCGATCTCAGCTTAATACAATCTTGCATCAGGAGTGGCCCAGTTCCAATACAAACTAATTGATATACTACTAGAGTTTTCTAAAACTCTAACTTTTTTAATGGGGATTGGGATGGGATAGAAATCACATAGAGAGTAATTTTCTGCTTCCTTCCCGGTTAGACATCAGCTTTAGCACAGATCTGGTGAGAGGTCTCTATGTCATAGTTTTGCAATGATATCTGGGAACAGTTTGAATATGTTGGGCCTGAGAAAGTGGACAAGGTCCTTATCTGCAAGTTTGGCCAGTTACTCATTAAATCTATGCCCCACGTGGTTAGCTAACATTGCCTGGTAGATGATATGTGGTTCTAGTGGTGGTGAATTCATCTTTGAGAGAGGAGGTTGCTCCTCCACATCTTAAGGTAAGCCTTTGATTTACCCCCTTCTCAAAGAGACCATTGCTGGATCCCACTTTACTGGACAACTTCCGTCTAGTGTCCCCTTTTTAGGGGAGATTGTGGAGAAGCTGATTGCCCAGTAGTTTTAGTAGATCTTGGACTCTTTCCAGTCAGGTATCAGGTCAAACCTGAGATGGAAATTTTATTAGTTGTGCTTTTGGATAATCTCTGGTGGGAGTTGTGTGATTTGACTTGACCTCTTGGCAGCTTTCAGTACCATGGTACCAGCTATGATATCCTTGTGGAATGGGTCCAAGAATTAGGAGTGGACATCAGAGTGTTGTGCTGGTTTTCCTCTTTTCCTATGGGTCTGATCCCAATTGATGTTAATTGGGAGTGAGAAGTCTTGCCATCTCCCTCTACTTGGTGGGGTGTCACAGGGGTCAATGCTCTTTCCACTCTTGTCTAAATCTACATCCTTGGAATAAACACTTTTTGTCTATCATCTGACAAAAATTAAACAAATAACTAATAAAAAATGAATTAATAAAAATTAATAATTAAGAATAATAAATTAATTAAAACAAATACGAACAAACTCAAATAGAAGATTTAATTAATCACTGGATCTTTTTCTACTGTCAGTTTTCTATGTTTCTACATGAAACTGCTAGGGAGATCATCACCATGGAGTGAGGTATTATTAGTACAATGATAAAACTCAAATTCTATCTGTTTTTACCTGGCAAATTAAATGGTGATGTTGATGTCTTGTCTTGGTGCCTGGGCCTGGATGGGGAACTAGGCTTCAACTGAACTTTGGCAAGACTGACTGGCTTTGGGTTTTAGGGCCTTCTGTATGTAGGACTTTACCATCATTAGTACTAGATGGGGTGGCGTTGCCTCAAACAGACCTGGTGGGCAATCTGGGAGTCCTGCTGGACTCACAGATCTTGGTCAAGGTTGGTCTGGTTGTGCAACTTTGTATCATGTGTGAGTTTGCTGCAATGATTCCTGGATTGTGAGCCTCCGCTCATGGTCACTCATGCTCTGCTCATGGTCACCTCCTGAATGGATTATTGTAATGAACTGTACATGGATCTGCCCTTTAAAGAGTATCTGGAAATTTCAAGTGGTACTAAATACAGCAGCATGGGCAGGTTATGTGTGCCCCTGGAAGGATGCAAGTTACACCTCTGCTCCATGAGCTGCCTTGGTTACCAATTTCCGTCAGGGTCCAACTCAAGGTACTGGTTTTGACCTTTAAATCCTTACATAGCATGGGGCCAGGTTATCTCAGCAACCACCTCTCCCCAATTACATCTATCCTTTGGAACATCATCCTCCCTGAGGTGAGATCAGCCTGACCCTCTGACCTTCCACAAATCCCTTAAAACATGGCTTTTCCAGCAAGTCTGGAGATCTACCAACAGGAAGCCTATGTGTCAGCTGCATCATGTTTAATATTCTACTGTGTTCTCTTCCGTCACCTTGTTTTTTACTTATTTTTGTTTTAATTGGTTTGTGAATACTGTTTTAACCCTTGGTTTTATTGTATGCTGCCGAGGGTTACCTGACATGAGAAGTGCAGCATTACACATTTGATAAAAAATTAGTTTTGAGCAAGTTCAAACTGTACCGATAATGGTGGTGGGGGGAGAGAGCAAAAAATGGGGAATAATTAGCTTTTAAAAATTGAAAGATGAAGAGAATTGGGATACAATAGAACTCAAATAAGCAAAAAAATGACACCTTAATAGTAAATGCCTTTTGATTAAATGAGGCAATACATTTGTTTAAGCATCTTGGAAGCTGTATGTATACAGGACAATAACCTATTGTTAATTGAGCAATAATTTAGACTTGGTATCTGACATCAAAAGACACATTATACAATTATTAGGACTGTCCAGGGAACTGGATTCAAATGGCAAAGTGATTTGGAGCTCCATGGGCAAAACACACAAAACCAATAGTTTCCCAAAAGCACTCCATTCATATCCATAATGCTGTTCCTGATCATTTGAATCATTATTATACTAGCTGGGATTGCACAATACCCTATGTCATAGTCTATCCAAACTCATTTCACCTTAGCATGCCAGTGTGCATTATGCTTGAATTTGCCAAAAAATGCAAAAGCCCTTAAGTGATAAGTATTCTTAACAGTCAGAAGCCTTTTAATACCATTTATTACTTCTTGCTGGCTAACTAACTACAAAAATGTTTTAAATATTTCTTTTTTAAGAAGTCCAATCACTAACTTTTTCTTTTTCTTTCTTTCTTTCTTTCTTTCTTTCTTTCTTTCTTTCTTTCCTTTCCTTTCCTTTCCTTTCCTTTCCTTTCCTTTCTTTCTTTCTCAGTTCACAATTCCTTTCACCATATATAATGCTTAAGCAACAATTAAGCCATTAAATAGTCAGTAATATGGTTCATGCTGATATCCCTCCACATAACTTGGTGGAAAGAATCTAAATGATTTTGTATGCAGATTTGACTATTGAAGAAAATGCATTTAGATATATCGGCTACCTGGGGTCCTGGATTGTTGTGAAGGTTCTTTCATGTTGTATCCATTGCACATTAGAATAATTGCATATGAGAGGTTACAGATTCCCAGTAGTGAGGGGAAAGAGCATAAAACCTAGTTTCCAAGAACATTAAGTGGTGCTGTTTCCTTTTAAACGGCTTTTGCCAAGCTTATTGGAACTTGATTATACAGATAATTTTTTGTAAATACAATTGCTCTTGATTTTTGCCTGCTTCAATCACTAGACTTTGCATCTTCCAATTGCTGTAAACATCCCAAGCCAGAAACCGCTTTCTCCATTCCACAAAGTTACATTCTTCAATCTGACAACCTTCAGGTGCTGGCTAGGTATCATAACCCTATGATCTCTAGTCAGCAAGTAGAAATATATATTGGTTTGAGTCCATGTGATAGGTAAGGAATGTAAGAAAGGCTGAAAGTAATGCTTTATTGATATTGTCAGATTGCCATATAATGGTGTCTGAAATGAAAGCAAGGCACCACTCCTTTTCCCACTCATATTCTGGAGTCAGCTAGATTGGCAATTACATTTTGGGTCAGTATTGGTCACAGAAGAGTGTCCACTATCACATTGAAGGCCATAGGCTAATTTAGTGTAAAGGTAAAGGTTCCCCTCACACATATGTGCTAGTCATTCCCGACTCTAGGGGACAGTGCTCATCTCTGTTTCAAAGCCAAAGAGCCAGCGCTGTCCGAAGACGTCTCCGTGATCATGTGGCCGGCATGACTAAACGCCAAAGGCACATGGAATGCTGTTACCTTCCCACCAAAGGTGGTCCCTATTTTTCTACTTGCATTTTTTTGGTGTTTTCGAACTGCTAGGTTGGCAGAAGCTGGGACAAGTAACAGGTGCTCATCCCATTACATGGCACTAGGGATTCAAACCACTGAACTGCCGACCTTTTGATCGACAAGCTCAGATCTTAGACACTGAGCCACCATGTCAACTTAGTGAAAACAGACCAATTCTTGATGAACTCATTTTTGGCCTTCAGTTGGTTGCTCTCCTTTTTTTCTTCCAGGTTCTGGTTTCTGAAGCTCAGTTTCTGAGGTACTCCAGCCTTGATACATTTTCTGCTTGGAGTTTCTCAGAAGGAATAAACTAAAATTCACAATACTCTTTAAAATTCCAAATCAAATGCAAACCCCCAACTAAAAGAATCCTATTTTTCCTTTTAACACGGCCCAACTTAAGATCTTGATGTAGTCTTTTTTCCCCCATGTACTAATCTTTTTGCCTGGAGGAATGTTGTCTATGGGGTCGCGATGGGTCGGACACGACGTCACAACTAACAACAACAACAACTAATCTTTCCCCTCCATTTACTTACAGAATATTGTTTATAATTGATCGTGGTTAGAGGGGACAAAAATAAAATAAACAGTGTAAATCTAAATCCAATCTTTTGGAAGGAACTGGTTAATGATTTCATTAGTAGCACAAGGAGTATTCTATTTTGAAGCACCCCAAGTTCTTTATTCCAAAAGTGATGCAGAAAAAACTCTTGGAAAATCATTAACTCTTCCATTAATGTTGCAGATTGAACATTTCACAATAGCTGCCAATTAGCTGTGCCAGAAACAAACCATATCTTAGCTAGATATATGAGGCTATTATTGTTCTTTATTATGTCATCAGTCTGGCACAGCTTTGTTTATTTCTTTTTTGGGGGGGAAGAGATCAAGCATGAGCTGATGGTGATCTTAAAATCATGTTTATCTCAAATATACACATGTGAATTCTCATATACAGATATCTCTTGAAACACAGATTTAAACTAACTTTTGTTTACAAAGTACCCTTTTCTCCTGCATTAGATAGAGAATAGCTTGCTGCCTCCTTGCTGGGACAGGACAGGTTCATATAATACATGTCAAAGGTATTTTAGATCAGGGTCTCCAGGCTTAGAGGACTTCGACTCCCAGAATTCTCCAGCCAGCTTTGCTGGGAGTTGAAGTCCGCCAGGCTTAAAGTTACCAAGGTTTGAGACCCCTGATCTAGATCAGCATTCTAGATCCTCTATAAACATAACATGTAAGAATCTAATAGCTAGGAGTTATGGAACTGAAGTCTAACAAAGCTGGAGGGCATCAGGTTTGAAAAGGTTGATCTAATAAACAGAGTAAGAGACACTCTGAAATTATACAGGCTAATAAATGTGTCAAAAAAACTGTTGTGATCATTTCTCCTTGTCTGCCTTCTTTATCTTAGGGCATTGCAAGGTAAATGAATGCTAATGAATATGTAATACTGAAAACTGATGATGACAAAAATCAGAAGTTTGATTTGCATAAGACAACTATAAAGTGGCCTAAACTCATAATACAATGTGCTTGGTTTTTGTTTTGCAATGCTGGGAAAGCCAAGCATTGTGCTTGGTAAATCATAGCTTATGGCTTAACATGTTGGGTGAACTCGGCCAATGAAGGTTTGGTTGATAAAACATGCCAAAGTTAGAAAAATGTGTGAACCCATTCAATAGTTTGAATAACTCTTTTAACTTTATTACCCAGTATCCCATTTTATATGCTTACATTAAAGAGGCATATATGGAGGGGAGCAAAGCAGTGGTTTGGTTTGGTTTGGTTTGGTATAGTGCAGAGCCAGTCAGGTATAATAATTAAGACATCTGGCTAGAAATGTATGAGAGAAAATGTGAGTTGTCCTCCCACCTCAGGCACAAAGTCAGATAGTGACCTTGGGCTGGATACTCTCAGCCCCAGGCAATGGCAAGTCTTCTGAAAATGCTGCCTAAGTCAACATTAATTCGAAGACACTCCAAAAAAATAAAATATATTTTAAAAGATGTTCAGGACTATAGTTTTTCCATGATTATTGAGAAGCTCTTTCAGTGTTATTCTAGACATATGGACACTCCTTTTCACAAGCAACTTCTGAATAGCCATGAAGACCCAAGCATAGTCCAAAATCAAATTCTGAGCACCAGTTTAACCCTTGTACTACTGTGATACGATTACAAAGCACCTAATATGAGTGATTGGCAGCCATATTTCTGTCCCATCCCAGTTACAGGATGCGATTTGAGCGGAATTAAAAATTAGGGCTGGACCAAAAGACCTCCAAGGTCTTTTCCAACCTATGATTCTAGAAATTAGGCTTTGTTTTTATTCTGAACAGTTGAACCAAATATGCAGGAAGCATTTGTGGTTTTTTTATTCTCTTTTTCTATATAATATTGTTGACAGCTGAATACTTCATGCATATCCCATTGTAAGACCACCACTCTTTTCTAATTTAACCAAGATTTGCAAAGTTAGAACCCGTATGCCAAATCAGAGTTCCTTGCATTTTTGCCAGTACAATGTGCATGGAATGGAATTTACCAATGAAACAGAATAACAAAGGCTTTAATAGGCTTTAGACTTACTGCGGGGCATTGGGGAATATGATATCTGAGAATGCAAATATAAACACATCTAGTCTAGCTTTCTTGGCTATGTTTTTTATCATCCTTGTGGTTGAAGTCAGGGTGGGGGAGAGGATAGCAGAGATGAACCTGTTTTTTTCTTGTGGGTTTAAAAAATGGGCAGGTATGTTCTTACATTTTCCTCTCCCATTGGGAAACAAGGTTATAAAAATAGAACACTTTTGTGTTCTTTGGGTCTCTCTGTGGTAAGTTTCAGTAGGTGAGTACTAGCACTTAAAACAACATCTGGCAAAATTGTGTCCTGTGTTTCCCATTGCAATTGATATGTAGAAATAATGCTTTCAACAAATATAAAGACACTCTAAAGATACAAAAACAGTTTATATGAAAAGTCTTGGATTCCAATTGATTGATTTTTGCAGTATAATAAAGGTAAAGGTGAAGGTTCCCCTCACATATATGTGCTAGTTGTTCCCGACTCTAGAGTGGCGGTGCTCATCTCTGTTTCAAAGCCGAAGAACCGGCACTGTCTGAAGATGTCTCTGTGGTCATGTGGCCGGCATGACTAAACGGCAAAGGTGCACGGAACGCTGTTACCTTCCAATCAAAGGTGGTCCCTATTTTTTCTACTTGCATTTTTTTACATGCTTTCAAACTGCTAGGTTGGCAGAAGCTGGGACAAGTAACAGGAGCTCACTAGGGATTCGAACCGCTGAATTGCCGACATTTCGATCGACAAGCTCAGCATCTTAGTTACTGAGCCACCACATCCCTCTTAAGGCTCTCTATGAAGATAGAAAATTTTCTGACCCACACCAGGTCTCAAAAATCACAAATTCCAGGATACCTCCATCAATTCACGTATCTATAGATCTTTCACACAGATACATATATACTTGACCAAAGTGATCTGCACTCATGTACACAGATCGTCCAAGCAATCTTTGCAGTATGATAGATAGATCTAAAATTGAATTAGCACTATGTGATCCCTCTTCTTTTAAAAAAGGGGGAGCAGAGCACTGTATATTTCCTGGTTGTTTCTTTTTTGAACTTTGAAGACTTGTTATGAATAACTCTTTCTCTTTCCATGACACATCACCTCATTATTTAAATTAATTGCATTCAAGTCAGTTTGAAATGTACAAGTAAACCATTAAAAGGAAAAATAGGAGTGTGTATGGTTTGGAAATAATTTGCAAGAATGTTTAGGAATACATGGTAGTACAAAAGAGCAGCTCTTTAAAGCAGCTGCATGTTTTTTCAGGTTTTCATTCAAGCCTATAAAAGATGTACTTGCTTTAATGAGCTGACTCATATTGAAACACCTTTTCTGAATTAATTTAAAAGCACACAGTAGCCTAGAAAAATATTATTAACAAAATGTGAAATAGATTGTTTTATGGCTTATTGGGAAAACTTTCTAGTGACAACTTTTTAAAACAAAAATAAATAAAAGTAGCAAGGGGCGTTTGAAAAGCCTGATCTTCTCCATAAGTATCCGTTTTCAGAACAGTTTGCAAAACTACATCTTTGCCTATCAAACAAGATAATATCCATTCTTCCAAAGTCTCAGTATATGCTATCTTGAGAGTTTTTCAGATCTTTTTTAAAAACAGTCCTCCTTGAATTTAAACAATATATTCAGAAGCTTGGTATACAGTGGGGGTAACCACTAGTGTCATTTCCCAGTCTCCACTCTGCTTTTTAAATAACCTGTTATTGTCTCTGCAAAATATGCACTACCTTGCACAGTATGCAAAACACCAAATTAAATGCATACAAAGTGACTAGGGAGCAAACAAACAAAGCTCCAAAATAGCAACGTCTGTAAAAACTGCCTGTCTTTGTTTATATCAATTTCACTGTCCTACAGAACGAGGAAGTTAGGAATAGTCCTCAAAGCCATTGGCTATAAGGTGAAAAATGACTCTCCATATCAGTTGTTTGTGTCTTTGAAAAGACAGAACATTTCATCTGTGCCCCTTAGGCTATTTTAGATGTGACAAATAGGCAGATGCCTCTACTGTCATGCAGATACACCCTTTGCACTCCTCATTGAGCATATATTTCAAATGGGCTTAAGGGCAAACACAATATAGAATATACTGTATACAAGTCAAACTATTTGTCTTTCTAGTTAGAATTTTCTAGAATGACTGATGGCTGCTGGTCTTGGTTTTCTACCAAAATCTGGGAATACCTCAGGTTGAACTTGAAATTTTGACATTCACGTTATGTTTTCTGCCACTGAGCTATTTCCCTGGTTATTTCATCAATCATGTATGGTATTTATTACTGTTAATTTCACTAGTTTTGGATGTTTATTGGGGAAACCCAATGAAAAACAGGGCCAATAAAAGTATGAATAAGTCTTCAGTCTTAATGTTGCCTATCCAGATTCCTTTATCGATCCATCTACATGCTTCCTAACCCTGGATTCTTTTCACTAAGGTTCAGAACACCTATCTACAAGAATTTTCAATTCTAAATTTTTCCCAAATCACTAGCCTTTGCAATGCTTAATAAATTCAAATGGGATTTCTGATTTTTCTTTTGGGGGAGCACTTTTCCCCAAATACCTCCTGTTATAAAGTGTTCAGATTGGGAGCACATCTATATGTTTGCAAATTAGAATTTATACCAGATGTCTCAAACAATCAATGCTATCCTTGCTTCTTCATATCTGACCAGTTATTGAGTGTCCTTTGCATCTTTCTGTAGGCTCATTGAGGATATGGATAAATGACTATTCGTTATTGCCCCTTCCAAAATTCACATGTACTCCTTGTAATTGGCCATAGCCATTTGTACAGAATGTCCAACCCCATCCTGCCAGATTACTATTATGCACTGCTCTCTCATTTTTTGCTGTGTCTACACAAACACTATAACATTGGAAGCTCTCCAGATGCTTGGAGAAGATGTTTTCTCCTTCTTTTTTTCTGGATAGTGGTGATTGTGGTGGGATTTTGATTGCTACTGTATAATGTAATCTGGAAGATAATGTGACTAACAGGGATCTCCTCTAAGAAGAAGACGAGGCACCTCAGTGACAGCACAATCATGGCTGAATTTTCCTGTATATTGATGATTGCAGTGTGTTGTGGATTTTAAACATCTAATCATCCTTTCCTCTTTGGTAGAACTAATGAGAGAGGAAAGCATGGGAAATGGGACACCTATTGCAACATGAAAACTTCACTCATTTACATTTATGTTCTTGCCATAGTCTTTAGGAGCTGAAACAATTGTTTTTTAAGAAACGTTGACCCTTGGTTTTGGAAGATTGTCTGCTTTGGCTGTATCCTCAAATTTGTGGTCTCTTTGTGTGATCATGAATCATCTTTCTGTCATTAAAATAACCAAAATGAATGTGTTGTAAAAATTTGCTTACATGGTGATCTAACAAAGGACAAATCTAGTTTGAATTTTTTCCCCTATTTTATTGGAGCAGGGTGTTTTCAGCATACATATGCGCACTCTTTCCCTCTTTATTTCTCCTTTGCTCCAGCACTCTGTTGCTAGTATCTAATATTCATGTCGAAACATGGTAATTGGAAAGAATTCTATATTTAAGATTGTCATACCAGAATAGATCAAGTAAATATAAAATACAGGGGAGGCTTTATTGCCTGAACTGCACAAAGGGTGTGTCACTGTGTCAAATGAAAACACAAGAGAGCACACTAAATAAACTTGGGGTTTTATACTCTTCTAAGTTAACACTTTTCTGCTTAAAGTCTGACCAGAAACAAAGTCAGAATAATAAGATAAGATCAAACAGTTTGTGTGTGCTCTGTTTTCCAAAGGAATGTTTTACTTTCTTTGAGATATTCAGGCTGCTTACAAGCAATCCCCACCTCATTCCTGAGTCTTTTGCATGATTGAAGTCATTTTAGATAACTTATTTTTACAGTACAGCGAGACCAGTCAGTAGTCTGATCTATCCTTTATGGACACTATATTCTTACCTGTTACTTTTCTTCCAGCAGCAAAACAACTCTTTCTTGCACATATATTACTTGTATACAAAATATCTACTCTATATTAGATTATATTTGAGTATTCATAGAATAGAATAGAATAGAATAGAATAGAATAGAATAGAATAGAATAGAATAGAATATTTATTGGCCAAGTGTGATTGGACACACAAGGAATTTATCTTGGTGCATATGCTCTCAGTGTACATAAAAGAAAAGATACCTTCATCAAGGTACAACACTTACAACACTTAATGATACAGCATTTAATGATAGTCATAGGCTATAAATAAGCAGTCAGGAAACAATATCAGTATAAATCGTAAGGATACAAGCAACAAAGTTACAATCATAAGTGGAAGGAGATGGGTGATGGGAACGATGAGAAGATTTCTCATTGTTGATCTTGGAGTCCTAGTGGACAACCATTTAGATATGAGCCAGCAGTGTGCAGCAGCTGCCAAAAAAGCCAACACAGTTCTGGGCTGCATAAACAGAGGGATAGAATCAAGATCACGTGAAGTGTTAATACCACTTTATAATGCCTTTGTAAGGCCACACTTGGAATATTGCATTCAGTTTTGGTCACCACGATGTAAAAAAGATGTTGAGACACTAGAAAGAGTGCAGAGAAGAGCAACAAAGATGATTAGGGGACTGGAGGCTAAAACATATGAAGAACGGTTGCAGGAATTCGGTATGCCTAGTTTAATGAAGAGAAGGACTAGGGGAGACATGATAGCAGTGTTCCAATATCTCAGGGGTTGCCACAAAGAAGAGGGAGTCAAGCTATTCTCCAAAGCACCTGAGGGTAGAACAAGAAGCAATGGGTGGAAACTAATCAAAGAGAGAAACAACTTAGAACTAAGGAGAAATTTCCTGACAGTTAAAACAATTAATCAGTGGAACAACTTGCCTGCAGAAGTTGTGAATGCTCCAACACTGGAAATTTTTAAGAAAATGTTGGATAACCATTTGTCTGAAATGGTGTAGGGTTTCCTGCCTGGGCAGGGGGTTGGATTAGAAACCTCCAAGGCCCCTTCCAACTCTGTTGTTGTTGTTGTTATTATTAGTAGTAGTAGCAGTAGCAGTAGTAGTAGTAAATCTTTAGTAGAGATTTAGTAGTGCAGATTTAGTAAATAGTTTGACAATGTTGAGGGAATTATTTGTTTAGCAGAGTGATGGCCTTCGGGAAAAAACTGTTCTTGTGTCTAGTTGTTCTGGTGTGCAGTGCTCTGTAGCGTTATTTTCAGGGTAGAAATTGAAACAATTTATGTCCAGGATGTGAGGGGTCTGTAAATATTTTCACAGCCCTCTTTTTGATTCGTGCAGTATACAGGTCCTCAATAGAAGGCAGGTAGCCATTGTTTTTTCTGCAGTTCTAATTATCCTCTGAAGTCTGTGTCTGTCTTGTTGGGTTGCAGAACCAAACCAGACAGTTACAGAGGTGCAGATGACAGACTCAATAATTCCTCTGTAGAACTGGATCAGCAGCTCCTTGGGCAGTTTGAGCTTTCTGAGTTGGCACTGAAATAACATTCTTTGTTGTGCTTTTTCGATGACATTTTTGTTGTTAGCTGTCCATTTTAGATCTTGCAATATGGTAGAACCTAGAAATTTGAAGGTTTCTACTGTTGATAGGGTCTAGACTTACTAGATATGTTATCCAGTAAATCAAGCTGGCTAGTTAGACATAACCACAGATATGTAAGAGTCTCCACTCCCGGCCTGTATTTTTTTTTTATTCCCTTTTTAAAAATTACTGTTTTCATACTCATCTTTCAAGGCTACTTTTTCAGGCTTATCAGAAAATAGAACATTAATCATCCTGATCCAATAGAGATAAAAGCCTCAAGAGGCAAAGATCTTTTCTTGTTTTACAGTGACTTCATCATAATGGAATTTTTCATCTCTTTGTCTTTTAATCTGGGGTAAAAAAATGATTCTTTGATCTTTGAGATTGATACATGCATAGCCACAGGTTCATTCTTCCTTGTGACAATACTGAAAGGTCAGCAGGTCTGGTTAATTTATTACATGCTCTTATTTGTAAAGTACCCATTTTAGGTACTTAATATTCTTGGCATTACAATCAGAATACTCAATTACTCAATTTCCCCCTCTTCCAACTTTTAAGAGTTGAAAAAAAAAAGATGGGAAAAGTTTACAATCAAAGAATTTTGGGAGGGATCTCATATGCAAGTTCATGTTTGAGAAATAACAATGCGCAATCTGAAGTGTGTTTGAAAGTACTCTTTGGACTGTCCACACATGTCCAGTGATGTGCTGCTTTCTTCCTGTCTTCATGGTGTGAGGACAGCCTGTTGTTCGGAAAAATGATGCAAACAATGTTCTTCTTGCTATGCCTCAAAATTATGGAATGTGCCCTGTGCAAAAAACAAAGAGAAAAATGGATTAGCTTATTCTCTTTACTTCTTCCTCCTCTGCTTCTTTGTAGGTTGTCACTGTCTATAAGGGAGTTGCTAGGAAAGCTAGAGGGCTAAATCCAGAACATTCCCATCCCCAGGCACTCCCACACCAAATTCCTCCTTTTGTGAGACTAGATGAAAAAGTTGGATCTAGACACTGGGAAGAAGTTGGGCCTTCTGAAGAGCCAGGGGTTTCCTCAATGAGAACTTGTCTAGTAGCAGCAGCAACCAAACTGAAAATGCTCCCTAAGAAGTGAGAAGATATGTAAAGAACAAACCAATTTCCTCTCTTCTCCCACCATCTGCTCATTGCTTCACAGGAGCTTTAGGGATGGGCTGCTGGGGGTTTGCAGGGGTTCAGGAGAAACTCTAGTTAAGATTCTGTGCAATTCGGAGAACCCCCAAATCCCGCTCCTGGCTGGCCCTGCCCACCCCCACCCCAGGAGTCCCCACACGGCCCGTTTTGGATGCAGGTAAGTGCAGGGTGCACATGGAAGCTCAGGGAGGGTGAAAAATGGGCCTACCGGAAGTTCGGAAAGGCCTGTTTCTGGCCTCCGGAGCCTAGGGAGGCTATTTTCACCTCCTGGAGGCTTGAGGAAAGCCTCTGGAGCCCAGGGAGGGCAAAAATGCCCCCCCACACCATGGTATAGGGGGCTGACTAGGCCACGACCACCATGCCCACACCCACCCAGCAACCGGGCAGAGAACCCCTTGCTAAAATTTTTGAAGCTCACCCCTGAGTAGTTTCTCTAGCCCACTTCCTCCTTGCCCCTGTTTCTGATGTAGCTGCACTGATGTGCTATAGACCTTGGTTCTCATTCATCCCTTTCCACACCCTCTGCCTTATTGCCTAGATGGTCATGTGCATGGATGGGTGGCAACAGCCATGGTTATCTATAAAAATAGAGACCTCATGGAATATAGTCCATGTGGATGTTATTCCTGCCAGGGCCAGAATGAGAAAAGGAAAACTTTGGCTCCTGAGCAGGGCTCTGGACAAAAGTCACAGGAGTGCTGTAGCTGGATAGGAAACAGTATATGAAATCAACATTTCATTATGCTCATTCATCAAATATCCCATATAAGAAAGCATAAAACAACAAAATATTCAACAGTTTCATTCTCAACGTGATAGCAGTGTTCCGATATCTGAGGGGCTGCCACTAAGAAGAGGGAGTCAAGCTAATCTCCAAAGCACCTGAGGGCAGGACAAGAAGCAATGGGTGGAAACTAATCAAGGAGAGAAGCAACCTTAGAATTAAGGAGAAATTTCCTGACAGTTAGAACAATTAATCAATGGAACAACTTGCCTCCAGAAGTTGTGAATGCTCCAACACTGGAAATTTTTAAGAGGAGATTGGATAACCATTTGTCTGAAATGGTATAGGGTTTCCTGTCTAAGCAGGGGGTTGGACTAGAAGACCTCCAAGGTCCCTTCCAACTCTTGTTATTCTGTTCTGTTCTATTCTATTCTATTCACTGTTCCTATCTCACAAGTTTGTTGTTATGGGAATAAAATGAAAGGTGAACCCAGGTAAGTTGTCCTAAGTTGTATAAGAAAAGGTGAAGTAGAACATCAGCAAAGTCAAGCATGGGTATGGGGGAGGAGTGGGTGGTAATAAACAGAAATAAAATCAGAAGTAAAAATAAGTTATCAAGTAGCATGTACAATTCTAATGATTTCTACATGAGAACAGTAAATGAAACCAATCAGTAACAGGGAACATAAGAAAAATCCAAATCCAAACAAAACAAACATTTGTGTTCCTCTATGCATCTTATAGTAAGCAAGTGTCATTTGAAGATGAAATTACTGGATGCCACTAGGCAAGAAATTGCCAGTTGTGGCCATTCTGTGTGTAGTTTTATTTACAAATAAATTACACATGCAATACATCAATTTTAACTAATTGATCATCTGCCACTATTTGATTTAAATGGAATTACTCTTATCAGTATAATTCCATTACTTTATATTGGTGCTTTAAAAAAACCTCCACAATTTATTCAACAAAAGTTGCTACTTGACATTAAAAGAAGTGTTATTTTAAAATTTCCTGTTAAGTAAGACATTAGATTCAATAAAAATATTTGAGCACCTAACTCATGGCTATCAAAATTCAGCTTTGCAAATAAAAATTAAAACTACATTTTCAATTAACATATATTTCTAAAGGACTCCAGTCTCTTTTGAGGTCTGTAATTTTTAAACAGGTGTCATAGGCACCATTGTGGACAAATAGGCTAAGCTATGAGGTTTCATAAAAACATGGTGATATTCATTCTGAAAACACAATTCTTAAATAAGATAATTTTTTAATTGGCTTTTCCTCTGTTGTAGTGACAGCTTTGGAAAACCTTTGGGCCATATCTGGCTTTATGTAGTGCATTAATAATTGGGTGGCCAATATACATCACAGAGTAAAAGGAAAATAATGGGAAAAAAGCAGAAAATATGGTGATAGAACTAGTCTTTATCTTTTAAGAAGTTCTTAAATTGAAACACAGATTTCTAGAAAAAATAGTTTTGGATCAGAGCTCTCTCTTTTTATTAGCTTTGAAAGCAGGCAAAGTGATCCAAAAAAATTAACTATATTTTCCCTTTGGCTGAATAAATCTGCACACTTTAATGCTGGTTTTTTGCTTTTTTCTCACCATTCCCACTCAAGCCTTATTTTGTGTTTGTGTGGTCATCATTATGCAGTCTACTCAACTAAACACAGGAGAGAAGAACAATTGTGTAATTTCTATAGTTTTTTCAATGTATGTTAGCAGACAATGGGCAATAAAATTGTTTTATTCAGCAAACTGGAATTTCAGCCAACCTAGGAAAACCACAGGCACAAAGGAACAATTCTGGGAGAGTTATATTTCCCCTCGGTGGAGGATTTCCTAGAGGTTCTGGCCTTAATTCACATTCTTCCTTTCTCATTGAAAACATTTTATGAATGGAAAAGACCCAGAGGTCTATTGGAAAGAGAGATAAACTGCCTAAAGTTCTTTAGTTTATAAGGCTTACCACAGGTTTCCGTGTCCAAAGGTGGGCACTGAGACTAAAGCCCTAAAGGGGTAGAGCAGGGGTGTCAAACTTGGGTCGTAATGGCGTTGTTGTGTGATGTAGCATGACTTTTTTCCCCTTCGCTAAATTGGGTGTGGGCATGGCCAGCACGTGACACATCAGGCCGGCGGGCCGTGACTTTGACACCCCTGGATTAAAGAAATAGTTGAGAACACTTTGAAGGATTAATTTAAGTCAAGGTACTGAAAGGTGGTGATGTGGTCAGTTTCACAAATCTCTGTAAGATTTGTGTAATCTTTCTGTACTCTTCAATATTCTTAGAAATTAGACCTCACCCACTGTATTTTCTCAGAAATAAGAAATGCATCTTAACTGAAAATACTGACATGTCATGAAATTGATAATATTTGCTTAATTTTCAGTTTTATACCTACACACGCACACCACTATTTAGGTTTAGAAAAGCAAGACAGAACTCCTTTCTCCAAAGGTTTCTTTTGTTTATGTCCATGCTAGGACTCGGTTTTTAGGGTGGCTAATTATTTTGAAGCCTGAACAACAGGAAGTCCTTTGTACTAAATTAGAAACAATGGTTATTCCCTGACCCACGCTTTCAGCCTTCACCTGCAACTGGAAGGAAATGCTTGCAACAAGGAAGGAAACAACAGGAACTGGGAGCTTCCAAAGTTGAAAGAAGAAGTTGAAAGATTCTAAATCAAGAAATCTGCAAACAGAGTCAGAGAACACTATGGACACATGCATGGGGACAATTACATAATAGTTCTTTCCAAATCCAATCTTTTGTGCACCCTTCTTCAGAATTTAGCCTCTTTATGGATCCAATAAATTTGCTGGTGCTCAAAGGCTTCCCCCCCCCCCTCCTATATCATAGAACATAGAGCACTTTCAATTTATGTTGCTTTTGTTTGCAGCTTAATTTTTAAATTGGCTTAAGGGAAAACATGTATGGCTAAGATAAAACAGATTTCAAGGTTATTCACTCCACATGGCAGACTATCCTCCTGTGCACAATTCCCCTGCTGCTCT
Organism: Ahaetulla prasina; assembly: GCF_028640845.1. Taxonomy (NCBI): domain Eukaryota; kingdom Metazoa; phylum Chordata; class Lepidosauria; order Squamata; family Colubridae; genus Ahaetulla; species Ahaetulla prasina. The sequence goes on from NC_080540.1 coordinate 106,807,201, forward strand.
CACTAATATCTGAACCTTTATCATCAGTGATAGAATAACACTGGGAGTAGAACTTTGCCTAATATATATATGAGTGTTTGCTGACTTGAAACCTACTAGTGTTTCTTTTTTTTAAGCTAGCTAATTAAGAGCTTTTATAGAAAAAAACAAAACAAAAATAGGTGCAGGTGACACCATTTTGTTGTTTCTTCAGTCACTTTTGGTAAATGGGTTTCAGATATCTAAAATGAACAGGAGCATTCAAGGCAGTACCAGAGGAAAATACTACTTTAAAATGATGAAATCTGAACCAGTTTACTATCGGTTTGCTGGCTGTGCATGTGTGCTGTGCGTGCATGCACAGTGCGTACCACGTACCAAATGTGAGATGTGCGCACGTGTAGTGCACGCCAAAAAGAGGCATGAGGTAAGTAGAACAGCGCGCGGGGGGTGATCAGCTTTGGCATGCAATCTTTTTTTTTAATTTTTAACAGCATTTTTTTTACAACCTATTCAGCGGAAGAAGTTGTAAAAAATGCTTTTAAAAGTAAAAAAAGGCTCTGATGATCATGCGGCTCAGCTGGGCATGGGGGCGGAGATTTTTGTTACTGGTTCTCTGAACCACCCGCTGCCATCGCTACCGGATCAGGCGATCCGGTCCGGACTGGGAGCATTTCACCCCTGCTTTATAACCACATCCAGAGGTCAAACAGTGTGGTGGAACACTGAGAAGCAAAGGCTTATGTCACCTGTTTCTGTCCTGAAAAAAAATTTTTTTTTTTTTGTTCTATCCTGGCATCATGGCAACTAGGCAATGTGGATTATTTCACAGTTAACTGCTTCATTATGAAGACTAAACTTTAAATATTGTTCTAAGATTAAAAGTTGAGCAGCATTCTGGGTTTTCCTTTTAATTTGACAACTTACCTTGTCTAAAATCTGGTTGTGGTAGAAATAGGATGAAAATCTAAGCTTGACTCTGAAATGCTTCTTGGCTCAGCAAAATACAGGATAAATTTACGAACTGGAGCAATTTTGAGCAGCTGGAATCCTAACACCTGGAAAGGGAGGGAGACATTCCTAATATTACTAAGGTATAAGCGTATAAAAAAGAAGTCCATTTAGGTGTTGAAATGTTGATTAATGCTATAGGGCATGGGTATCAAACTCACAGTGTCACGTCATCATGTGATGTTTCATGATGTATTTTCATGGGGTGGTGTGGCCCACTCATGATGCATCTGGCCCATGGGCTGCCAGTTTGATACCCCTACATGATAGGGAGCTAGAGAAGATGCTTACAGATTAACAGAGTTGGAAGGGACCTCGGAGTCCCTTCCAACTCCTAGTCCAACAGCCCCCCCCCCACAAAGCAGGACACCCTACACCATTTCTGACAGATGGTAGTCCAGTCTTTTCTTGAAAACTTCCAATGATGAAGCTCCTACAACTTCTGAAGGCAAGCTGTTCCATTGGTTGATTACTCTCTGTAGATTAAGATGAGGGAGTCTCCTGCCTTGACAATTGCTCACCTGCTTAGATCTCCTTCTTTCTATCCCACCCACTCTGATCTGCAGTTGAGTTCATCTAAAGGATGCAAAAATACCTTTTGATGTTTTCATTTGTTTGTTTGGTTTTAACTTCTGAGATCATGCCGTTTATTGACATAGTTGCTTCCTGCATCCTTGAGGGAGAATTCCAAGCTGGCTACAGCCTTGCTACTTTGACCTTCATCTTTTTGGATTTTTGGTGGTCTTGTTAACCAAACTAACAAAGTAGATAAGTGGCATTGCCTTTGGCTGAAAATTTCTTAAAACTACCCATAAAAATACTTTTCAAAAAAAGCTATTAAACATTTCTCATTAAGGAGTATCATCTAGAAGCTATTCACACAAGATAATTATATGGAAAAATAAGAGTATTAATATAAGAAAGCTACATGTCCCTAATATGATTTGGATCCAAAGTGTCCTTCCAATTATTGAAGAATGTTTCATACTACGTATCAGATCAAGTAAAATCAATTTCAGGAGTTGTATGGATGGTGTAAACCCTAGCATCCTTGAGTAGCTCTAGTGTACCAAGAACCTCACAGAGTGCAATGTTGATATCTATCAAATGTTTCTAACCAGTTATTTTAAGCAGCAGAATTAGTCACAGGCATGGTTTCATTGACATCAAATGAAAGAGTAGGCACAAGCTCTTTTTTTCTCTTTACAAAACAATTGAGTAGAATAGTGTTTGAGTGTTTTTCAACCTACAATTAGTTTTGCAATGATCAGAGACCTGCTCTGTTTTGTATTTATTTAGTAACTAGAACCTATGATTAAGATCCACTTTTGAGGAGATGAACTGACTTTTAACAGCTATTTTAGCCATAGGTAATCCACATATAGGCAGAAAACAACATTTCCACATGCTATTTTCTACCTGGAAAACAAACAAACATTCAGAAATACACTTGGTTCACCCTTTTCTTTACTTCTGCAATAGGTCTAATGTATATCAAGAATGCATTAAATACAAGTTGACTGTGCAATACATATCCACCAATTTTAAGATACCCAGATGGACTTTTACTTATATTGTCCTGTTCTACTGGCTATCATGCAAGAAGACCTGTCATAATTCTGATAGATTCAGCAATATTTAATGGTATAAATAAATATATGACTAATTTAAGGCACAATTTAATAAGTACTAGCTGAAGTGAGAAAAAAGTTTCAGTAATTTTCTAAATACTGCAGCAGGAACAACTTTCAATTACTTGATCAGTACAATACTTTATTTTTCTTTTCTATGTCAAAAAATGTTTTTATTAAGGAGAAGATTTGTTTTATGTAGAAGGGCTCAATCTTTTAGACCCTAGTTCTCCAGAGTAATTGCAAAGATCAAAGGAGGGATTTTCCCAGTTAACATAAAAACAGTATATATTTTCATAGAATAGAATAGATTTTTTTATTGGCCAAGTGTGATTGGACACACAAGGAATTTGTCTTGGTGCATATGCTCTCAGTGTACATAAAAGAAAAGATGCGTTCATCAAGAATCATAAGATACAACACTTAATGATAGTCATAGGGTACAAATAAGCAATTTGGAAACAATATCAATATAAATTGTAAGGATAAAAGCAACAAAGTTACAGTCATATAGTCATAAGTGGAAGGAGATGGGTGATGGGAACGATGAGAAGATTAATAGTAGTGCAGATTTAGTAATAGTTTGACAGTGTTGAGGGAATTATTTGTTTAGCAAAGTGATGCCATTCAGGAAAAAACTTCTTGTGTCTATTGTTCTGGTGCGCAGTGCTCTATAGAGTCATTTTGAGGGTAGGAGTTGAAACAGTTTATGTCCAGGATGTGAGGGGTCTGTAAAGGGGCATCTTGTTAATATCTTTAAAAAATGAATGCAGAGGCAACATTTGGCTTTTATAGAAAACTAAGCAGGGTTGGTCCTAGTTAGTATTTGACAGAAGTGGGAATTCCAGGACTGCGGCCTAGACTGTGAGAAAAAATCAGTAGCAAATCACTTCCGTATCCTGTGAGGAAACTGATACCTTCCTGCTACTTACCCTGAACCAACTTGACTTAAAGGTGAAATTCTGCAACCAAATACCATATAGTATGTAGAATTGTTCATACATAGTACATTTTACATGGCATGTTAAAGTGAGATTTTAATCAGCTCTAAAATAGCATAGTGAAGTTATACTGAAATATCTAGTCATGACACCCCTTTTTAAAGTTAGACTGGTATCAGTTCAGAAAAACACTCAAATATTTATATGTAATCATAGTAATATGTGCTTTCCAGTGAAATAAAGTTCTTAGTACTATCTGAGCTGCTTGAATTTGCAACTGAACAATCCTGTGATGGAAATAATGTTTTGATATACAAGTATTAAACTTGTATACACAGCATATGAACACAGTGTTATATGTTATGTATGTATGTAATCTTTATGGCAACCCTTGTCACAAAAAAGTGAGATGCATAATTAAAAAACAGTAAATATATAAAAACATGGATTTCACTGATCCTCTAGCCTGAAGACATAGCTCATGCCTTGAGGGTCTTGGGTTAACAGGAATGGAGCTAATTGCACTTCTAGGGAAGAAGATTCCATAAAATGGATGCAATGGCAAAGAAGACCCACTTCCTGGGACATGCTAATCTGAGAATTGCAGTGTGCATTCTCTTGGGGACAGGTGAGGCTGTCCCTCAGGTAATCTGGCCCTCATGTAGTGTTTTAAAGGTCTTTAAAGGTTAAAAATAGCACCTTGAATTGGACCCTGAAATTTGAAACCAATGCAGTTCTCAGAGCAGAGGTATAAAATGATTTATTCTAGGGGCACATACTGCATTTTGCACCAGCTGAAGCTTCTGGATATTCTTCAAAGGCAGCCACAGGTTGACCACATTACAGTAGTCCAGTTGGAAGGTAACTAAACATGAGTGACAGGGAGCAGGACCCCCTGATACAGGAATAGGGAGTAACAGGCACACAACGCAAAACTGTGTAAAGGCCCTCCAGGTCATGACTTCCATCTGCTCTTTCACCAGAAGACATGAGTCTAGGACAGGGGTGTCAAACTTGATTTCATTGAGGGCTGCATCAGGGATGTGTTTGACCTTAAAGGGCTGGGGTGGGCATGGCCAGGGTGGGTGTAGCCAGCTTGATGTTACTTGTGTTAGGATCACTGATAGTGGCCCGAGCACTCTGCCAGCGAAAACAGGCTCCTGAGCTCCATTTTCGGCTGCAATGGCCTCCTGCAATCCTCTGCCAGCGAAAACAGAGCTTGGGAGTGTGGCCCTCGCAGCCCTCTCAAGCTCCGTTTTCAGCTGAAATGGCCTCCTGTAACTCTTTGCCAGTGAAGATGGAGGTTTGGAGGGCTGCACACATTTTTGCTGGCAGAGGCACTCAAGGAAGGTCCTTTGCTGTGTCCAGGATGGCCCCACGGGCCAGATCTAAGCACCCTTCAGGCCAGAGCCATCTGGCCCCCGAGCCTTGACTTTTACACCCCAGTCTAGGAGGATCCCCAGGTTGCAACTTGGATCTACCTGGCAAAGTGCTATCGATTCCAGCATCAAAGATGGCATAGTCTTAGAACCAGAAGGCCCCAAACCAAAATGCCACTCAATCTTGCCAGAGTCAGATGGAACCTGTTATTCCCCATGTAGACCCTCACAACCTCTGAGCATCAGGATAAAATGTTCACAGCATTTTTTAACTTGCAAGGGGCAGAGATATATAATTGGAATCAACAAGCTGTATGATACCTTATGCCACAGCAACAGATGAACTCACAGAAGAGTGACATATAGAAGTTAAATAGGAAAGGGGAAAACACTGCACCTTGTAGCATCCTACATAATAGTGATCAAGTGTGAGATTTCTCCTCCACAACTACCACTGATTTGGAGAAAGGAGGCAAACCAGTACAGTTGGTGCAGCCTACCCCCAGTCTTCTGAGCCAATCAAGAAGGATGCCATGGTTGATAGTATCAGAAGATACTAGAAGAGAGGTCAAGTAGGGCAAGGATGATGCATAATCTCAATCCCACCTTCATCAGAAATCATCCCAAAGCATGACTGATACTATTTCCATCTCAGATCCGAATCATAACTGAAAGGGATCCAGATAATTCGCTTCTCCCAAGGTCGTCGGAAGCTGCTGCACAACAACCTTTTCAATCATCTTCCCCAAAAAGAGGAGATTAGATACAAGTCAAAAATTGTCCAATACAGTGATGCCCACTGATGGCTTTTTGAGAAGTGTGATGAACCAAGACCTTCTTAAGATGTGAAGGGTCAATTCCCTCATTCAAGGAAGAATTAACCATCATTAGAACACCCCGAGCTGCTTTAACCAGCCAGGAGGGGCATGGATCTAAAAAGCATGTTTCTCAGCTCATAGTCCTAATGCCCGTCCATATGTTGATGTGGTTTCCTTTTAAAACATAGCTCAGACCCCATTTGGAATCAGTAGATATGCTTCAATTTTTCTTGGTTGTTGTCTTGACAGTAAGTAATGTTTGACTTTTCCTCATTAATTGCATCTCATTAATTGTTGCCGATCCATCTTAAGTGTTGGTGTTCTAAAGAAATATCCTCATTGGAGGATCAAGAAGCCAATTTATTGGTTCGTTTTAATTTGATGGTTACAGATCTGTTTGATTTGGGAGGGTGGTATTGCAGTGTGAACACATTTGAACGCAACACGTGGGAGAAGATTGCACTATAACCTTCCTGAATCTTTCTGATCCCATCATAACATAACATAACAACAGAGTTGGAAGGGACCTTGGAGGCCTTCTAGTCCAACCCCCTGCCCAGGCAGGAAACCCTACACCATCTCAGTCAGATGGTTATCCAACATTTTCTTAAAAATTTCCAGTGTTGGAGCATTCACAACTTCTGCAGGCAAGTTGTTCCACTTATTAATTGTTCTAACTGTCAGGAAATTTCTCCTTAGTTCTAAGTTGCTTCTTTCTTTGATCAGTTTCCACCCATTGCTTCTTGTTCTACCCTCAGGTGCTTTGGAGAACAGCCCGACTCCCTCTTCTTTGTGGCAGCCCCTGAGATATTGGAACACAGCTATCATGTCTCCCCTAGTCCTTCTTTTTGTTAAACTAGACATACCCAGTTCCTGCAACCGTTCTTCGTATGTTTTAGCCTCCAGTCCCCTAATCATCTTTGTTGCTCTTCTCTGCACTCTTTCTAGAGTCTCAACATCTTTTTTACATCGTGGCGACCAAAACTGGATGCAATATTCCAAGTGTGGCCTTACCAAGGCATTATAAAGTGGTACTAACACTTCACGTGATCTTGATTCTATCCCTCTGTTTATGCAGCCCAGAACTGTGTTGGCTTTTTTAACAGCTGCTGCACACTGCTGGCTCATATCTAAATGGTTATCCACTAGGACTCCAAGATCCCTCTCACAGGTACTACTATTGAGCAAGGTACCACGTATACGGTACTGGTGCATTTTTTGCCTAAATGTAGAACCTTACTTTTTTCACTGTTGAATTTCATTTTGTTAGATAGCGCTCAATGTTCAAGTCTGTCAAGATCTTTCTGTAACTTGAGCCTATCTTCTGGAGTGTTGGCTATTCCTGCCAGCTTGGAGTCATCTGCAAATTTGATGAGTTCCCCATCTATCCCCTCGTCCAAGTCATTGATGAAGATGTTGAAGAGTACTGGGCCTAAAACAGAGCCTTGGGGTACTCCACTGCATACTTCCCTCCATGTGGATGTAGTTCCGTTGAGGACTACACGTTGAGTGCGGTTGGTCAGCCAGTTACGAATCCATCTGGTGGTGGTGCTGTCTAACCCACATTTTCTACTTTATCTAGTAGTAGGTTATGGTCTACTTTATCAAATGCTTTACTGAAGTCCAAGTAAATTATATCGACAGCATTCCTCTGGTCTACTAATTTTGTCATTTTGTCAAAAAATGCGATAAGATTAGTCTGGCATGATCTGTTTTTGACAAACCCATGTTGGCTTTTGGTTATTACTTTGTTTGCTTCTAGGTGTTCGGTGATTCGTTGCTTGATTATCTTTTCCAGAATCTTCCCGGTATTGAGGTCAGACTGATAGGTCTGTAGTTTCCTGGATCTGTTTTTTCCTTTTTGAAGATGGGAACTACATCAGCTCTTTTCCAGTCCTCTGGCAGCTCCCTGTGCTCCAGGATCTTTGAAAGATATAGTTCAGTGGTTCTGAGATCACGTCTGCCAGTTCCTTCAGAACCTTGGGGTGTAATCCATCCGGTCCTGGTGATTTGAACTCGTCTAGGGTAGACAGGTGTTCACTTACCATTTTCTTCCCTATTTTAACTTGTGTTTCTAATCTGTTTTCTGTAGTGCTGTTTTGATAGGTTGGATTGTTTTTCCTTTTGTGTAAAGACAGATGCAAAATATGAGTTAAGTAGATCTGCTTTCTCCCTGTTGCTTGTCATCTTCTTGCCACTTTCTCCCAGCAATGGGCCAATTGTTTCCTTGACTTTTTTCTTGTTTTTAACATGTTGGAAGAAGCTTTTTTTGTTATTTTTTACTTTTGTCGCTAGCCTTTGTTCATTGTGAGCCTTAGCTTTCCTCACTTCATCTTTACAGGCTCGGGCTGTTGCTGATATTCTGCCTTAGTTATTTGCCCCTCTTTCCACTTTTTATATTTGTCCTTTTTGTCTTTCAATTTGTCAGATAGTTCTTTATGCATCCATGCTGGTTTCTTTTGAGATCTATTATTTTTCTTCTTCATTGGTATTGTGTTAGACTGTGCTTTTATAATCTCACTTTTCAAAATTTCCCAAGCTTCTTGAGTTGTTTTCCCCCTGAGGATTCTCATCCATTGAATCCTTCTCAAGCTCTCTCTAAGTTTATTGAAATTAGCTCTCTTAAAGTCCAAGACTCTAGTTTGACTTTGTTCTACTACTTGTATTTGCTTAATGTCGAATTCCAATATTGCGTGGTCACTTGCCCCCAAGGTTCCTGTAGCTTCAACACCTTCTATCATTTCATCTCTGTTAGTGAGAATTAAGTCCAATATGGCTGATCCCCTTGTCGCCTTCTCTATTTTTTGGGAAACAAAGTTGTCTGCTAGGTTTGTTAGGAACCTGTTGGATCTTCCACTTGGTGCAGAGTTTGTTTCCCAGTTGATGTCAGGGTAGTTAAAATCCCCCATTACTACTGTGATGTGCTTCCTACATACCTTAGTTAGCTGACTAGCAAAAAGTTCATCTACTTCCTCTGTTTGGTTGGGTGGCCTATAGTATAGACCTATGGCAATATCTTTTGGATGTTGTTGGGTTATGCCAGCCACCCCAGATAATCATGGTCAGAGGGTCAAAGATGATTGATAGAAAGTCTAATGTCATCTGGGGACTACCGATTCCCACATTTCTTGATGCTTAAAAGGATTAGATCAAATAAGCTAACAAATAACTAAATTCTCTTAGCATATGCTGTCCCAAATAATGTTTCACAAACATGTCTTTCAATATATAAATTAGTCAGTCTTATCATGGATGGAGATTGCCCACCTCTGAATGTTTTTTCTCATTAAAGCAACAGGATTCTAGTTCTCTAAAATACGTAGTTTGAAAACAATTTATTAAAAGCCAGTTAGTAATTGATTATAGACTTGTATATGGTTAATACTTCGTTGACAACAATCTTATATTAAGAATTTTCATGCAACATTTTAATCTTGATTTTTTTACTTTCTCTATCTTCTCTACTATTTTATATGAGAGGGAGAGAATGCACACATCCAAGGGCCTTTTTCATACTGTTTTATATTCTAATGCTACCCTCTTGTGGAACACTCAATGACTACAAAATATGCAGTGTTATATTGTTATACTGTGGCTTTATAGTTCATTTAAGTACTCTTCGATTGCAGCTATCAGTAAATTGAATCTTCTACTTAATTACTTGATTTGTGACTGTCTAGAGACTCATTCAAGTATGAACAGAAGCTCTCTTCTGGCTACTTCTAGGCTAGTGGTGATGGATGGGAACAGGAAAATAAGTGTCCTGTGTCATGCATCTTAAATCATGCAATTTCCACATCGCTTACTATGCGACCTAACTGGAAAACACAAGGCACAGATTTAAGAACTACATATTTCTATTCTTACCCTTCACAAAAATGTTTATTGACCGCAACTGAAACTAAGGAGAAAGAAGTGCCTGCCAGTGCTTGCTCAAAGCTGGCATATTAGAATGAATGTCTAATGAGGTCAGGTACAGTGGTGGGATTCAGCCAGTTTGCACCACTTCGGGAGAACCGGTTGTTAACTTTCTGAGTAGTTTGGCAAACTGGTTGTCGGAAGAAATCATTAGGGCAGAGAACCGGTTGTTAAATTACTTGAATCCCACCACTGGTCAGGTATGAAGTATTTCCCTCTCTCCTTTCTCTTTTTGACTGCACATCTAACATAAAGATACTCTGGTATCGTGCTTTGCCCATTCTTTTCTTAACCAGTGGTATACCTGCTGTTTCAGCTATTTATTAAAATATGGCCTTTATAATGAAATGGAAATGCCTAATTAAATGCTGATGCCTCCAATTACCAACTTATAGCAATGCCAGAAGAGGAAAGGGGAAGAGAAATTTTAGATTTAGAGGTCCCCCCTTTTTTCTTGCTGAGGCAGCTAACGCAACATTTCTGATAGGCCTAATAGGCCTCTCTTAGGTATACCCCTTATTTGGAGCTGCCCATATCCCTTTCCTGGCATGTGCTGTCTTTGTAGCCTCCTAACCTAAAACTCTCATATTTTGCTTGGCTGTATTGAAGAAGGAGGAAACAGAAGGCTAGGGAGATAAAGCACCTCAGCGGAGGCCGCAGGAAAACATTTATGATAGAGGCATCCTGAGCCTGCTGTGAACTCAGGTTCCGAATCTGTTCCCAGCAACAGGGGACCAAGGATCTTTGCATCCCAAAAGTAGGAAGAGGGATAAGGCAGAACGAAAAGGTAGATTTTGGATATATATTTAGGGTCACTTTCATCTCATGTTGCCATTTTTGTAGGGCATGTAGGGGATTTTATATGAAGGATGCAACAGTGGAAGAATGTTGACACTTTCAACCTCTGCTTGGAAGTTTTCCAGATACATCTGGTCAGCCACTGTTTGATATAAGATGCTGTCTTAGGTAGTCCTTGTGTAATGACATAGCAAAGAAAATCCTTCCATTCTAGCCTTAACCAAATACATTGAGGTTGAGATGGAAAGCATCACGCTGTATGTGTACGTGTGTGTGTGTGTGTGTGTGATTTTTTTTTCCTTTTCAAATTTTCCTCACAAATACTGTATTGCCATTCCCCAAAGGCAGGATCCGCATAACATACTTCAGTAGGCCAATGATGGGGCAGGCTATTGTGTGAACCTGCTGCTAATACAGGTCAGTACTTGGCAGAGAGGAGCAGCTTTAACTCAAAACTTTACCAAGGATTTGCAAGGCAAAGCCCCCTAGTCAGCCATACTACAGACCCTGCCAAATTCGGTCAATTCAGGGCAGGGTCCAAGACCCACCCAATCAGTCCTCCAGAAAAAAGAGAGAGTTGTTCAGCAGCTGAAACAAAAGGCCTGGTTACCACAGAAGGCACATTCCGACATTGATTGCCCACAGGAGCCAAACTCTAGCCCGTTTGCCAAAGTGGCCACTGGAGAGGAATCATTATTATAATGAAATCTTGCCAGTACCATCTTGGTGGGTGTGGTCATGAGGTTGCAAAGCCTTAACTCAGTTAACATAATTAAATGTTGGCTTCCAGAGCCAACTGTGAAGTATTATGATTTTACTTGAGGCATGCTATGTTGATGAACCCTGCATATTTTTTAAAACCTAGAGTGGATCCACAAAAAGTCTGTCTCCAGATTTGGGAGACACTGTATTCTTAGGTTCTGTAGTGAAGATCTACATGAAACAAACAGGACGGCAGTTCACATGCCTTTCACATAATTCAGAAAAGGACTTAAGTTTTTCTGTTTTTATGGTGTTTCTATAGGAATGTGCAGTGTGTGTCTCAACAACCCTGCTTACCATTTCCCATAAAATGCTGAGTCAGCATTCTGGAATTTCCCAGCGTGGACAGCACTGCTGAGATCTTACCTAAATGTGGCAGAATTTATTCTTACAAAAACCTGATATTTGTGGTTGTGACATAAGCTAAAATTATATGATTCACATGGAATTGTGGTTTGTTCATATTCATGAGTTGAAGAGATTAAAAACCAATTCTTATACCTGGCTCACTTGGTTGGAGTATCTTGAAAGAAACTATACAATGTCCAGTTGCAAAGTTCTTATAGATGCAGCTTCTCATACAGAACGTGGGACAATTCCTTGATATTCATATATTTGGTCTAAAGCCTAAATGGAACCTGTGTGCAATAGATGATAGGATCTGGGTCTATTACTGCAGACTTCTTCCAAACTATCTGGAGAAAACTGGCATACATGTTTAGAAGAAATAAAATGAAAGATCTTAACACATATATATATGTACAGTTTCTAGCTCTGCTTCTTCCTTCATGTCTATTCTGGTTACGCTCCGTTGATTCACAGTATGCTTTTCTTTATTGAGCTTGTAAATATCTTTGCATAAAATTGGATATAATAGGTATCTGGACCATGCTGCTGTTCATATGATGTTAAAGAAATAGTGAAGACTGAATCAAATAGTTAGAAAGTGGATGGTCTATAATGTAGCAATAGATTTTCAAACAAAAAGGCAGCCGTTTATTAAATTGTCCTGGAGTGGATAATTCTGTGTCTTATCTCTGGCTGTACACCGCCCTGAGTCCTTCGGGAGAAGGGCGGTATAAAAATTTAATAAATAAATAAAAATAAAATAAATAAATAATGTATATTTGAAATATACCAGATTATATTCTAAACAGTTATGGAGATACAATTGATCTCTTTTATTAAATGAAATGGTAATGGAAATAAATGTTAAGCTGCAAGTAGGAGATTACAGTATAAAGCAAGACTTCTAAGACAGCTTTATTAAAATGTTAGTTATTCCAGATAAAGGGTGTGTATGTGTGTATTTTTATATGTGCGGTATCTCAGTGTGTAAATGAGGTGATAGTAAATGGTAATCAACCAAAGGACAAGTGCCTTAGCTAGCTCTGATGATAGACTAGAGAAAATAACATGCCACCAATGACTTCATGATTCAGCGTTGATGATGGACTTCTTGATGATTTGATGGTTACTTTAGAGGATAGTTCCATTCTTCTACAACAGGGGTGTCAAACTCACTGTTGTGGCTCGCCAGCTGCCAGTGGAGCTGGTGGCAGACTCGGATGAGGTTGGGGGGGGACGGGACTTTGGCCAGTTCTGGAATCTGAGGAAGGCTCTGATGGATGCTCTGTGTCAGATGCAGAGATAGAGCCAGGGCTGTCCAACATTTCCCAGCCACTGGAGAGGCAGCTGCCTTTGAAGGTTGATATGAGTTAGGAGGAAGAACAGCTGGGGCCTGTTCCAGATGCAGATATGTGCAGAGTAGTTAGGCGAGGTGAACAACAGAGGACAAGGAGTCGACTTGGGAAGCAAAGCACACATGGATGCTGAATGCCCCCTCCCTGGCTGGGGAATAAATAGAAGGAAAGGGGAATGGTTGTCGTAGGAGACAACAGTTAATGTTTCTGAAGGTTTTTCTCATTGTGTTTCATGCCACAAAGATTGCTTACCAGAACTTAATTTGTAGTCTTTCGGCTGGGAGCTCATAGCCTTGTAGTTATCACAAGGAACTGATAAGGTCTGTACTGCTGTTAACTCCTTGAAGGACTATTGCCTGGACTTTTCAGTGGGTGAATGCAATTAATTCACAAGAGGTAAATAAAGGGGGTTTTTGTGACAAGGAGTCTGTTTCTTGCTTCTGCAAAGGCTGGGTCAGAACACTCCCGGCCCTTAGGCCAGATGCATCATGTGCTGGGCAAACCCACCCCCAGTTTAATGAAGGAGAAAAAAGTCCTGATACCTTCATGTGACAGCAATGTGACAATGTGAGTTTGACACCCCTGTTCTATAATATCAAGCTAGAAGCGGAGCTGTCAAACTCCCGGCCCGTGGGCCAGATGCGTCACGCACTGGCCACCCCCATGCCTGATTTAAAAAAGGGGGAAAAAGTCCCGATATGTCACATGATGCTGCCATAATGACATGAGTTTGACACCCCTGGGCTAGCGCATAAATAGCCACAGCTGCAACTGTGCTCCAAAAATCCTTCATTAGAACTCCTGAGCAAAAGCAGCATATTAAGAAGAATTAGATAAATTCATGAAGGATAAGTCTCTCACTGGTTACTTGTTGTTATGACTATGTATTGGGGCTGTGCCATATTCAGATTGAAAAAGAAAAAAGGTGTTTCAGAGCATGCATGGATAAATGTAAACACTTGTTGGTAACTCCTTAAAGCAGGTTTGTCTGGGATTGTGCTATAGTTGTGAAAGGCACAGCTGGTTTAAAGCGCTGTCAACAAGTGTTATGTGAATACTTCACTTGTCCAAAGCAGTTCCCTGCTGCTTTGAATTTTAAGCATTCCCTAGGTCTACTAAACATTATTTCTACTGTCACAGGTAGTATACAGGATGTAATTATACATATCAAATGTCATAACTTTTCTGAGGCATGTAGGGTGAACTCTGTCTTAGTTAATCATTCAAGGACTTTCCTTCATATTAAGCCATGGAAAAAGTCTTTAGCCTTTTTAAAAGGGACATGATAATAAAAGAATGCAGATTGACAGAGGAGTGAAATAGGTGGGAAAAGAAACTGCATTAATACGGTTACAGAATTTACAGAATTATGGCAGTGTTAATAGAATTATTGTTTCAATGTCCCTTCCTGCCTCTTCATTTCAAGTTCTGATAACAGGTAAATGGCTCTGAGCCTTTAAATGTGAACTGGAGGAGAGCACGTTTCTATAAAGATACCAGAAGGATTTCTCCACTCTTGGACTTTAAGAATCTAAGACAGAAGAGGATTAATATGGACATGAGCTACAGCAACATTATAAATGAGCAAATGCAAAAATGACAAGAAGTTGAAAGGCCAAGCAGGAGAGGCCTTTGAATGAAAGAAATCTTTCATTCCTTCATATCCCACCTACCCATAAGCTTATGAGACCTTTTCTAGAACCCAGTGCTAATGCGTTAAATGAAGGAAGCTGCAATACCTGTCCCACTCCCTCATTAATTAAATTGCCCTATTTTTCAAACTTTTGTTCATCTGCCAAGTGCTGTTGTAAGATCCAGTGCTGGCATATAGTTTCTTATTGAACTATAAAATACTGTCCAGCATATCTTGTGGGGAAGAACCCAGGCTCACATGAAACTTATCAATGCTTCCATCCCCATTCCTCTGTTCTTTTTTTTTTACTTGAACTAACTTTGGTGTCTGTTACAATGTTGGCTGAAGTGGGTGAACTCTTAATTCTAAGATCTTCCTTTCTGCCTGCAGTACTGGATCAGCTTCTTCCCGAGCTGAACATCCTCCTCAAACTCCTGGACCATGAATACCTGAGTGCCACCACAGTGGAGAAGAAAAACACAGTTTCAAATATCTTGCAAAAGCTACAGCCTCCTGCAGGTTAGGAAACCCTTGTCATATTTCATCACTGTGTTTTAATTTACTGTTTTCTTTTCTTTCTTTTTTTCAATATTTGTACAACTGTAACTATAAAAAAATATATTTAGCTTCTTTTCTTCCTCGATTGTGACATGTTTTGACTCTTGACATGTCCCGGCAGGTGTCAGTCTTTTGTTTAGGTTATTGGGGAATCACTGGAATGATTGCAACATTTTTCCAGTCGTTTGCCTCCAGTGACAGTTGACAGTAATCAGTTGCCTGGCCAGCAAGTCCTGTTTTGCTCTTTTAAAAGCAAATGTCTCAGAATGGTTTCCCAGAGGCAAAAGGCAAGTTGAGGCTTTGTTATCAAGGACTGTCCATGATGCCAGAGAGGTATATTTTCATGAAAGGTGAAAATATAGTTCTATACCTCTGCTCACAATAGAATCCCTTATGCCACCAGGCTTGAAATTTTGGGCTTGGACAACCTGTAACTACGCCGCCTACGGTCTGGCCTAAGTATAGTACACAAAATTGCTGCTACATCTTACCTGTCAATGACTACTTCAGCTTCAACCACAATAATACACGGGTAAATAATAGATACAAATTCAAGGTAAACCGCTCTAAACTCGATTGTAGAAAATACGACTTCTGCAACAGTGGTCAATGCTTGGAATGTTCTTCCTGATTCTGTTGTTACATCCTCAAACCGCCATAGCTTCAACCTTAAACTGTCTACCGTGCACCTCACCCCATTCCTAAGAGGTCCGTAAGGGGGCGTGCATAAGCGCACCAGTATGCCTACCATCACTGTCCCACTGTCCCATTTATTTGTACTCATTACCTGTGCTCATGTATATGTTTATATTTATACCTGTTATCTCGTACATGTTTGACAAACTAAAAAAAAAGGATGCTAATTCAGGCAAATGAACTGTTCCTTTACAATCAGCCCTTCGCATTCTCTAAATCCAACTGCTATGTAATTGCTGTGAACATTAAACAAGGAGGCAAGTACCAACACTTTACAGACATAGGGGCAGATGATTAAATGCTTGTCCTCCAGTGATCTAGTCCTGCTCCAAATAGTTTTGAGAGAGAGAGAGAGAGAGCTGAATCCTTATAGTAACCAAAGGAGACCTAAAGCTTCCTTTAGGTCTTGTGATTTCACAAATGAAACGTGTACAGTATCTTTGTCTTCTTTACAGGAACAGGAGATTGCAGAGTGGGGGTCTACATCCCAGAAAGCTAAACAATTATCTGAGGCCGCTTATCTCTAACAACTTCATATCTCATTCCTCCCTCCCTCCTGCATCTGTTTCCATTATGGTTTTCATAATACAGGATCCTTGGTCCTTTGTTGTTACAAGTACCTGACTCCCTCTGGTGGAGCATTCCATGCTAATGGATCCTTCCAGCTGTCCTTGAGGAGCAGAAGTAAACAGGCATTAAACAATAGCTGGCAAGAGCTGACTGTTCTATTCTTCGAGCCATTTGAGACTTAGACACAGGGTTTCTTCATATTTATGATTGTTCTCAGTACAGGACAAATGAAATTGTAAGCCTTTCAGGGTGGATATTTTTCTACGTTTAATTTTTGGTACTGCATCTCATGCTTTCTCAGGTTAGGCAATTACCTTTTGGAAATTTGTGTCATTAGTTCTATACTAGTTTTTCCAGATGGGATGGACTATCTGTCAGAATCCATGGAGTGTCTGCCTCTCTGTGTGTATGTGACTTTGTGTGGGCATGCTCGTGTATGTATCTGACTCTATATGCGTAGAAGAGCAGAACCCTCAGGTAGTGAAAATAGTGATATTATTTAACCTTGCTTTAGTTGGCCAAGAATTGTTATTTTCTTTCCTGTGGAAATGTGTGTTTCCACTAGACTTCCTGCTGGCTGATTTCTGCTGAGACAGAAGATTTCCATAGGAAGAGCAAATGGTTTGCAATTGTCTGATCAGGAGATTTCTGTCTTCTGTCCTGCAGCAACACCCAGCATATATATTCTTCATGACTTTGGATCACTTGAAGCAATTCTGAAATGGCCCTCTCTGAAGGAAAGTGATATCTCCTCATTCTTGCCTTATACTTTTCAGATATCAAATCTTTCTCTTGAAGATAGGCATGGCCCTCCTTGACCTTCTTTGAAGTTTGCATGAAATTGCTATTTAATTAGACTGGCTGAAGTTCTGGGAACCATAGATACAGGAAGTGAAAATTTTTCATTCAGATAGCTGGAAATATAAATGCAGTATTTGTTCAGATATTGTGCATTTTACCGCTGTCTTATGAAATCATGATACAAACTGACAAGAATTCAACACGATGGGCAAATCTGGATGGTCTCATATCTATTCTGTGCACTCACGTTGGCATATTCACATCTATGAATCAAATCTACAACTTAGTAAGACAATACAGATTTGAGAGATAAGGAATTCAAAATTCTGCAAGGACTGAATACCTGTTTTGCTATATTGGATATTTTTTCCTATAGATCTAGAAAAAGAGTTAAGCTGTTCTAGAAAATCTTTATGTTCCATGGATGCTCACCAGGTTTTATCTGTTAAAAGATCACACATGGCAAATAAATTTTAATAGAAAAAACCTCATTACTACTGATTGCTTCTTTAAAATGTACAATAGGAAATATTGAGTATATTCTGGAGTCTTTTGTGTGCATTGCAGACCAATGAGAAGCTGAAGAGTTTAGCTTCCTGCATAAAGGAAGCTAAAGTCATCCTAGCAATGACTTGTAACAGTGAGAGGGAAGGTCAAATATTAAACACTGAATGTCACTTTTTGTTTATTTATTGTAGCATTTCTATCTTTCAGGGAAGGATGTGAATTACATGTATATGAATACAACAGCACTGCATAATGGCACTAGTTTTGTGGAATCACTGTTTGAAAAGTTTGGTATGTACAATGGATTGATGTGATTACATTGTCATCTATAATTGTGGTTAATTTGGTACCATTCAGTACCTGAAGTAGAAGAGTAATGGAAGTACTATAAGTGACAGAGAACCCACAAGGTATCAGAAAATAAGGAGGAGTCTAGTAGCATTTTTTCTGACTAACACATTTTATTTAAAAAATTGCGCTTTCATGAGCTGCAGTTCACTTCATCTCCAACAGCTGATTAATTTGACATACATATTACATATTGATTATTTACCTGTAGATTTTGACAAATTTAAATACTACCATTTTTTTAGTATTGGATAAAGGTTTGGGAGCGAATATATTTCCTTCCTGCTTTAGTTCTAAAAGGCAACAGCTCTTCTGAAGTGAGAAGAATTCGCTTATCTGGTCTGATCTTTTATTTCATAGTCAAGATTGCATTCCAGTTTAATACTTTCAAATTATAATTCCCTCCTCCAGTCCTAACATATCACAGAATGAAAATCGATTGTCATCAGCATAACGATCCAAGTCTCATCCAAGAAGTCTTTCATTCTTCTTGATCATCTGTTCACTTCAGTAAGAGAACAGCTGACTCTCTCTTTGTGTCTTCCTTTCTCTGTCTCCCATAGTGACTCAGAAGGAAGAGGCTACAAAAATCTCATGCCCTGTACCTTTGTGGGCCCAAACATTAAGATCTGGTGCAACAATGAATATACATGTTACTGTACTATTGAGTCTCTGGCTTCTAATCTTTTCTCAGACTGTGACTTGGGCAATCTTCAGGACATGCAAGAAGATGATGGAGATGGTAAAGAAGGCATCAGCTTGGAGCTTTCAAGGAGTCAATCAGCTAAAAGTGTAAGTTCCACCAATTCTCAGTTCCTCATTTCATAACACACAAGAGTGTTTTATACAAACACTGGTCATCTACTTCAGTGCTGCTCATTTTCATTTTCTCTAATTTGGCACTCTCCAGAAACATTGGAACCATAGTTAACTATGCTGGTTGGCAACATCAGCATCTTCTATCCTAGCAGAACTGATGAGCACCAAGTTGAGGAAATTTGGTTTACACTGATTGGCTGTGACATTTGAAGTTTTATATCTGAGACTTTCTTAGCTGATAGACTGAAGAAGCCACTTGTGGGCAAAGTAGGTTTGAACTCTGCAGAGGAGACATTTTCTCTAGATTTTCAGGCTACCAGGCTTTTATAATATGGGTCGTGGTGGATTTATCTGGGCACTTGATGCCTGGGGTGGAGCTATATTGTAGATATCTTCAGATAAGCAAAGAGACAGAAAGAAATGCTAGGAAGCAAAGAACTAAGGATCACTTCATGTCTGAAAAATTCTGCTTATTCTATGCTTGCAAGACACATAGCTTGGAAAGAAACCATCAGAACATTTATTTCATCAGCTATTTTCAAAGTTCTGGTTAGATGAGAACATTACATCCAAAGAGAAACAAAAATCCATTCCTTTTTTATAGTCAATTTTACTTCACATAAAGACCACATATGCAATCAGATGCAAATACAGTCATATGGAAAAGGCATAATGAGGTTGGAGACAAAAAAAATAGAACGGCGATTTTTCTTCCCTTTAAGCCAGAAATCGTTGAAAAGAAGCATTGTTACACATGAAAACATACTCATTCCACTGAAGTGACAAACGTTTGCAAATGTTAGTATTACTTTTATCCAACAACTGTGATAGGATAAAAGAAGTGTACGTGTATGCATTGTAGAGAAGCAAAGAATTATCTCTTATTTAGATGGAATAGTTCTTATTGCTCAGAGCAAGATTAAACAATGGTCTACATAATAATTTCCCCTTGTTGCCAACTGATTGCTCTAAAGTCACACACACATATCCAGCATAACACTATGGGCCCTTAAAGATATTTTATTATGCAACTGCTCTACATCATTCATAGAGTGATATTGGGATAGGTTATCTACATTATCCTTGAATTTTCCCCTTGTTTCTTTTATCATTTTTCCTACCTGAAAAAAATCAGTTAAGGTTAGAAAACTAGATTGGGTATCTTCTGGTAGGTAGTTTTATGGGGTCCTCCCATGGCCATTGAAACTGTCTTATTCATGCTGACGCTATAGACACAAGAGCAGAAGGTAAATGGCTTGAACAAAAGCTTCTGAGCCTGAGGAATTTCTCTGCAGAAATATCTCCATTTGGAAGATAAATTCAGGGACGGATAATAACAGTGCAACATTCAGCCCCATTTGAATACTGCATTTTTTCCCCAATAGGTTTCTGGGGAGCCACCTCCACCATTGCCCACAACTCCTCCTCCAGAAGATTATTATGAAGAAGCTCTGCCATTGGGCCCAGGCAAAGCTCCTGAGTACATTACATCTCACAGTAAGCCTTAAAGAGGGCCAGCTATGGAAGGAAACAGCTGGTATTTTGGCACTCTCCTATCAGCTAGGAAAATAAAGGCTCCTCCCAGAGGTGTCTGGCAGCTGACAGGGTTATAATTGGTACCGGGGGGGGGGGGCAGGCTTTCCTGTTCCTTTCCTAGATTTTTTTTTCTTCCTCCCCCATCTCTAGTTGGTCAGATGTCACAAGCAGTTGTTTGCTCAGACTTGCCTGGAAATGTATAGTAAATCTTGAGTGACAAGGAAGGGAAGGGCGTGCCTGAGAACAATGTCGCTCTGTCTCTCCCGTAGCTTGTCTGGGAGATTAGGGGAAGGCAATGAAAAGGGCCCAGCACCTGTTCTTGTTCTTGTAATCACTGAGCCCTAGTGAAGCCACGTACAGGTCTAGCAACAAAAACAAGAACATTATAAGATTTCCTGCTGATGCAGCTGACTCGTGGCATAAGTGTCATGAGAAACATGAGGAGAGAGTAAGAGCCTGTTACAAGGATTCTGGAAAGACCCTCCTATATTAAAGTCAAAAAGGAGAGGCAGTTTCAATGGGGGTTTGGCTCTGGGACTCTGCCCCATAGGAACTCTGAATGAATGTGAAGAACAACCGAAGTAAAGCAGATGAGATACTGAGGCTGTTTGAAGCAGAGCATGTGCTTTCTACTAATGGTTGCAGTAAGGAAAAGAATTTGAGAATAAGAGTCAGAAAGCAGAAAACAGTTGGGAACAGATAATTATGACTGGCACCCAATGAGCTCTATTTTATATTTCGTTTGCTGTGGTTCCCTTTAGAGAATCCCTTTAGAGATGGGCAAGTAAAAGCGAAAGAGGATTTGAAGTTATGACAGATAATTTATCAGTGAGATGGGTGGCATAGAAATTAAATAAAAAATAGTCTGAACTTATTGTTAGTCCTGACTTATTGGTAATAAAAATTTGTCTATATCCTTCAAAGTTGACTTACAGTGCAGCTCATACACCTCCCTGAAAATCTTTCTCACTGCTTAATTTGTACAATTTAAAATATTCCTTCTGCTTTTTGTACAGACAGCTCCAGTCCTCCCAATTCAATAGAGGATGGATACTATGAGGATGCAGATAGCAACTATCCTGTCACCAGAATAAATGGGGAGCAGAAAAGCTCCTGTAAGTAGCACTGCAACTATATGTGTTGTGTACATCTGTTGGGGGAAGAGAATCATCTTGATTGCAGAAGATTCAGGCAATCAATACAATTTTATGGAAATAGTATACTCTTATTTGTTTTTTGTTGTTAATTGTGTAACCATTACTGTACCTTTAAGAAGTAAAGCCTCTTCTTATTTCTGTTGTTTTATTCATAACCATCCTGGATTTTAGGAAAGGACAAGTCTACAGCACCTCTGTATATTCTTCCTTCTTGTCCTTCTACCAGTTTCTCCACTGTTATTCCAATGCATCCTCAATGTTATTGGATCTTTCTCCACCACTAAAGAGATTAAATCTCTCACATGGAGTTCATTTGAAGTTGACTATTACTAATCAGATGTATTCATTATTTAAAATTCTTCCTTCCTCACAGTCCTGGAAATTTTGTTATGTACCTGGCACTTTTCTTAATCACTATTAGTAAATCAGCCTCTTATCACTGAATTATATCATGATGTTCCCTTTGTCATTGTCTCTCCTTTGTCTGTATTACCTTATTGATTTAAAGTTTTCCTGTGTTCAAAAAAGAAATAAAACCTTGCATGGGGGAGATATGGCATGGTAAACAGAAAGATCGCTGTGCTATGCTTCTCCCAATTCCAGAATTTAAAATCTAGTATTCATTACTTTTTGCTGTGTTTGCAAATTTCTGTAACAGTGCCATAATCCTCTTGTTTTGTTCTTTTTCCATTCATAGCTCTCCTTTCTATCCATCTAGGGCAGCCCAGGTGGCGTGGCATACACATATTAAACTATTCAAAACCTCTACTGAAAAAAATGTATTTTTTTTCTACACATGAGAGTGTGGGAACCAGATATATTTATCAAAAATAAGTAGTTTGTATTTTGGAAGCAGCACTCAAGAAGGCTCAACCCAGGTGCCTCAAAAAGCACTTAAAGCATTTTTAAAAGTGACTTTTTTTAAATGTCCAGGCAGGTTGATAGCAGGGGAGACAACATGGTCTATTTAAGCAAAATCAAATCAGTCATATCTTAAGACGCCATATTTTGAGGATCTCTAATATGGCAGATAATAGATTATAATTGATTTGGCTTAAAGAACCTTTCACATAGTATCTGCCACATGAGTTTTGAACCCAGGCATCTACACCCAAATCTGACTCTTTCTAGGACTGCTGATTACTTGCCTCTCCATACATTGCCTAACCTTATCTGAGACCTCAAGAAGAGATGATGGTTGCTGGCCCACCAACACTTTCTAGAGCCCCATGCCAAGCTAGGCATTGGTTCTACCAAACATTCTGTTCTAATTCACCATCCAAAACCTTCTGAATACCACAACACAGACTTTAGCCCAAAGGGGGGTTGTGTTGGAGAACACAAATATTAGGAAGATATATCTACTTGTCTAATCTGAGGTCTATTCTAGGTATTCTAGGGTAAAACTGAGGGCAAACCAAAGAAAATGGCTGAATATATCTGGCCAACTACCTAATTTGCTTAATTCTTTTGCAGTTATTTTCTCTCTAGTCTTTCCAGCAGCAAGGCTACTAACAACTATTTTTTTCCAAATGCTTACAATGGGTATTACTTCCACTGTGACTCTTCCTCAGCTGTAACCCCTAGCTACTATGTTTTACTCATTACTGTTTAACCTATAAGTGATCAGTTCCTCCAAAAATGAAATGTTTCAAATCTGCACTAATCCTTGTCTGCATAAAATTATAATCTTCATAATTTATCATCTCATATCTGTGGCCATCTCATATGGCTTTATTCTTTTAAAATCTTCACATTTTAATTTTTTCTATGAAGTAAAAAGGGAATGGATAATATAAGTTAGGTTTTTTGATTCTGTGCATTATGCTCTACTTTATACAGTACTCTTATATTATTTTTATCTTTAAAAAATTCTTTCAAAATAGAATGCCTTTTCATTTAAAAGTACACAATGATACTGATAGGAATATTGTAAGATATGATTTGTTCAGAATATCAGTATTAATTTTTCATTACAGACTATATTACTACTTCAATTAATTACGTTCTGATCTCTGTGCTGCTCTTATGTTTCTATAAAGTAAAATTATTCAGATTTATATCTGCTAATTAAAGTAATAAAACATTTGATAATAGAAATAAGGCATTTTTACAAGAAATATGTTCTATTTAATCAGGAGTGGGGTTTTGGTAGCATCTCCTACTTATATATGCAAAATTAATGGGTTATATTTGCCATTCTCTTTTATTTTCATGATTTATATCTTATGATATAGGAGTTCTGAAGCTAAGCGTAGTTAAAAGCTTCATCACGTCTTAATCTTGCCTGCCAGATGCAATCCCTTAAATAACTAGCATATGTAAAACATTTAGGACTTTGTTTCCAGAAAACAATAAGCTAGGATATGTCACAATA
Source organism: Ahaetulla prasina (assembly GCF_028640845.1). Taxonomy (NCBI): domain Eukaryota; kingdom Metazoa; phylum Chordata; class Lepidosauria; order Squamata; family Colubridae; genus Ahaetulla; species Ahaetulla prasina. Next base: position 106,831,143 of record NC_080540.1, read on the forward strand.
CAAACATGGACCAGTTAGCAGATTAGCTAATTTAGCATTTTTTCCATCTTTCTGGATGTTTCATGGGGAACCTCATGTAGAGGTAATTGCACTTACTTTGGAATGTAATCAAGGCACAGATAATTGAATGATTGTAGTTAAATCATGAGATAAAATTATACAAACACATTCTTTGCTATTGCCATCACCTGAGGATCTAGAGATAAGGTCAGGAAGCATTTTCAGACAATATCCTTGGTCTTTCATGAAGTCATACAATCCAAATTCATACAAGCTGGATCCCAATCTCTTTTCATTGTCCAACACCACCTCAACCCTATCTGGATTTAATTTATCCTTGCTTTCACCTCTTCCACTTTGTTATCAAAGTTGGGCAACATTCAGTGGCATCGTTAAGAATTTTCTTGGAGTTAATATGTCAGGAAATCCATAGAAAAAAGGAATATTAAATATTTTTACATAATGAATAAAAAAATTTTCTATTAGCTTATGTTAAGGTTGGGCAACTAGTTCAATAGTGTAATTTGAGCTATTGAGCATCAGCCAATATAAATGTCTTCAAATATCATTTTCATTAATTCCGTTTAGAAGTTGTTACTTGCAAATTTTGGGCCAAAAATAGCAATAGCACTTATACACCACTTCATAGTGCTTTTATAGCCCTCTCTAAGCAGTTTACAGAGTCAGCATATTGCCCCCAACAATCTGTATCCTCATTTTACCCACCTCGGAAGGATGGAAGGCTGAGTCAACCTTGAGCCTGGTGAGATTTGAACTGCCAAATTGCAGTCAGCTGAAGTAGTCTGCAGTACTGCACTCTAACCACTGCGTCACTTTGGCTTTAGGAACATATGTAGTCATTGTTATCAGCATTTTTATCCTCTGTTCTAAAGTCAGTGACCAGGTTATAGCCATTACAGCAACAATTCATGCTATTTCCAATAGCTTGTAGAAATCTGTCAGTTTGTTTATGCCTTTTCTTCAACTCTGTAAAGTTATTTTGGTCAGAGGTTATCATACTTTACAATAAAACAAACTGAATCATGGAAATGATCTGAACTGGTATATTTACTCTAGCTTGAAAGTTTATATGGTTTTTTCCCCCTAACCTTGACCAGAAGAATGAGGAAAATGCAGGAAAAAACCCAAACTTTTATGAAACTCAGTACAGTGGGGTACCAAGAACCGATAACAAGTATGTGCCTGTTTAGATTGTGAAAAATGAAAATTGTCTCACATTGAGACAGAATTCATATCTGCAGATTGCTTCACTATGAATCCTAGTTGGACACATAACTATAGGTACTTTAAGAAAAAGGCTACACCTGAGTTTACCTATTTACAAATTGGTGGGCAAAGCCAGCCACTAAATACCAATTTAGCAGGAGGAAAATTAATGAGATTGATTCTTTAGTTCCCCATACCAATTTATTTGTATGCTTTTTGTAGGAGATGGCAAACTTTCAAAGTACTGGTCAAACTCCTTCATTATTTTTATTTACTAAAAACGGACTAATGTAGGTTCCCAGACACAGTCTTAGAAATAAGATGAGGTTACAAACTGGTGGGTGGTTTAGTAGAATGCAGACTTGGATTTCATTTTTTAAAAACTAAACAATTTCATAATAGTTCTATGAGAGGCATTCAGAAACTGTAAAAAGGAGCTCTGAGGCACGTTTTAGGCAAATATTTATCATATTGAAATTCCAAAAGTTTGGAAGTTGTTTTGTAGGTTGCACTTAGCCTCCAACTATTGCAAGAGAAGTTTAAATAAAACAATAGAAATCTTGTAAACTATTAGTGTACCAGAAATCAACATATGATTTTTGCTTGCATAATTCTAAAACATGCACATAGAGGTGTTTAAGAAAAATAGCCCCTCAGGTACAGATAGTATTCTGTTACATATATTAGGGATATTGATGATTCCTCGCATGTCTAGGTAGGGTTGGAAAGCTTTTATACCAAAATCCTAGAGACTCATTGTTAGTCAGTATAGATCAGGGGTAAGCAAATTTCTAACTTTATAGTGTAAAGCAAGGATGTCCAAACTTGGCCCTTTGAAGAGTGGTGGACTTCAACTCCCAGAATTCCCCAGCCAGCAACTTGCTCATATTTATAGCTCATGCTGGCTGGGGAATTCTGGGAGTTGAAGTCCACCACTCTTCAAGGGGCCAAGTTTGGACACCCCTGGTTTAAAGCAATTGAGCAATAGTGCAGGTACGATTTTTGAAAAGCAAATTGAAATCGTGTTAGATCCTATGAGAATTCAGCCACTCCTTTTTTTTCTTTTTTTTTAAAGAAAAATAATTTACTTTAAAACTCTGTGGATTTGGATAGTTGTAAGCACCTTGATGTCCAAGAACACTGAGCTGATGATCTTTAATGTAGATGATATACAAAAGTTGACTGATTGGTAGTCTGATTCAATAAAAATAGTCTCTCTAATCCTGTGAGATTAGCAGTAACATTATGGAAGATTAAATTATCTCTGTTTCCTCATAGACAATGACTCTGATGCAATGAGCAGCTCCTATGAATCTTACGATGAGGAGGAGGAGGATGGGAAAGGCCAGAGGTTAACACACCAATGGCCATCAGAGGAAGCTTCCATGAACCTGGTGAAGGATTGCCGGATTTGTGCTTTCCTGTTGCGTAAGAAGCGCTTTGGACAGTGGGCCAAGCAGCTGACAGTTGTTAAGGACAACAAGCTTCTGGTGAGTCAGTGGTTTTTAGAATACCAGTCTTCTTGCAGTCACAGGTCTTTTTGAAGAAGACAAATTCGTCTCCAAATTACATACTAAAATTAATTTATTATAGCACCACTGATTATAATGAACCCCAAAGGCCTATTGATAGAGTGATGTTTTCACCTGCTTGTAGAATACCAGAAATATGGGGGTCCCCTTGCTAGAGGGAAAAGCTATTCCAAAAGAGGGAAGCTGCTATCTATTTCCTGGTAGGTAAGGACCCTTAGCAGATGCTCACTAGATAGCCAATGGGATAGGCGGAAATTGTTGGAAAAAGGCAGTCTCTAGGATAAAAGGATAAGTAACATCTAGATATTGTGCTAATGAAGGTGTGATAAATTTATGCTGCATATATTGATAGGATTGATAGAAAAGAAGCATGCTGACTATTGTTCTAAAGGCTTCTGATGTGCAGTGACAACAGCATTTTATTTTCTGGGATTTACTAAAAGTTTGCAGCATAAAATCACAGATCTTTAGAATTTTGGTATGATACTCCGATTAAAATATCTAACAGTCTTATAAATGCTAACTTGGTTATTTAAGGTCAGTAGGAATGATGCTGTGCTCAATTTGATATTCTGTATCATATATTCATTGTTTGAACTTCTTCTTGTCTATATCATACACTATTGTCATTAATGTGTCGGGAGAGGTGATAATGATACAGCTTCTCTTCCAGCCCCTTTCCCCATTTCAAATAAAGGGGTCAGCTAACACAGATGTGGTTAGGTCTACAAGAAAAAAAATAACAAGTCTGTACAGTACTTTGAAAAGGTTAATTCATGCATTGGCTTTATTTTCATATAGTCTTTCTTCCATATGAAGAATAGCATTACGCACACCAAAGCATTTGAAGAATATTTCTTGGCCACTTTGCCCTGATAGATAGAAGATTATTCCAAGGGATTTAATAAAGCATATTAATAATTGTAAATTGTGTCCATTGAGTGACCAATTTAGTGCCTATGATCTTTTAGTGAATACCATTACTTTTATAATTAATCTCTAAGGGTTGATTGTCAAAATAGGGAGTAAGAGCACAGAATGTTCTTTGTAAACCACATGGGTTTGAGACAGAATTACCACAGCAACCATGTAAAGATATATGCCAAGATGAACATAAGTGAATTAATATGTAAATGGAGCAATAATGGAAGCAAGATGTAGTTCTATCTAATCCTCCTAAAGTTTGAAATGTCTTTGGTGAGATGCCCCATCAAAATAGACCTTAAATCTCAAAATTTTGATATCAAAATTAGTTCAGTTGATCTTGAGAGTAATATATGCCAGAATTTCTTAATATCAGGTTGAATGTGTATCTAAAATCAAGAAACACTGTATAAAATGCAACTGGGGGATCAGTTCTTTTGCCAGATGGTGCAACATGAAGGCTGAATGTAAAACAGAAGAGCTTGGTTGAAAGCCAGATTGTTCTGCCAAAATATTTTCAGACTCCATCCAATCCACTAATCATTCATACAGATTTGCTGACTCTACTGGACAGACTTTTAAGTTTCTTAATTTGGTGGCAGCTTTCTCTCACTTTTTTGTACATTGGAATTATTATTGCCATTCCTCCTTCCCCCCCCCACCCCCCCAATCTTTAGGGATATGTAGGATGCAGTCAATAAAAAAGGGAAAAGAAAAGCCAGATTTGGATTTCACCAGTCCAGGTTTTTCCTGATTATCTAATGTAGTATTATGTATTATTATGTTATTACGTAGTATTACATAATGATCCTCAGGGACTTTACCAGACTTGACCTTTACCATTCAGATATGTTTCTGAGCAGGTTACTGATGCCCACTCTAGGGGAGAGTCCACGTCCAAATGTAATGGGATAATAGCTTCTTCATTGCTCTTATATAATAGTCAGGATTGTTCCTCTCAAACTGCTGAAGGAATAAGGCCATCAATTCTATTACATATATAAAAAAGATTCTGAGCCTTCTCTTTATGGGGAAGCACAATAATGTCAAAGTCATAGCTAGAGCAATCTTGGAATCAGCCAGCCATCCCATCTTGTTTGGATCTTGGCAGCCTCCACAGAGCAGGCCGTGATTTCCCCTGCATCTCCCCATGGGTCTAGGGGAGAAATGTATAGCTGAATATCATCTGCATATTGATGATACCTTACTCTGAACCAATGTATAACGTCTCCCAGTCCATCCATCTAGACATTTTTGATACAACCTTCGTTCTTCCCTGTAAGGGGGTTTATAGGTGGCATTGACTGTAAGGTATACTTGTCCAGCCTCACCAAATATTTATTTTAAGATGAAAATGAAAAAAATCCAATCAAAATTGTCTAATTGGAATTTATTCTTCAATGTTAATTATGGGCTAGGAAAGCAAAAGTAGGTGATAGTTTAATTCTTTCTTCATCTAACATTTTCCTGTACCGATGTCACTTGGAAAGACCCTATTTGATCAGGAAGTATACTAGCTGCTCTACCAACTATGCTTTGATGCTTCCTGATCCCCCTCTGGAAGCATAGTTCTTACTTTGTTTAAAACAACCTGAGAAATTTAACATACGTTGATATAATATTCCATGACACATGCATGTGTCAAACAGAACATCAGGTTCAATGTACCTTTTGCTTCATGTAACAAAGTGTTCTGGTTTGAAGGTTGTATTGTTAAGCTGTGCGAATCTTCTAATTTTTCATCTTTCTCTGACATATGTAAATCCCAGCCATTTCCAAATGGTCAGCAACACTATCATGACAATACTTTTCTGTTTGTTCTTACCACATGGAGAACAGGTGTGAAATGTGCAAGAAAGACTAGCTGAATGAAATCTCAATTGTCCCTTCTTTCTAATGTTAGTGTTACAAAAGCTCCAAGCACAGACAGCCACACCTTGAAGTGCCTTTGAGCATCAGCCACGTTGTCTATGTGCCAAAGGACGGACGCCGCAAAAAGCACGAGCTGCGCTTCACACTACCAGGAGCTGAGGTCCTAGTGCTAGCAGTGCAAAGTAAAGAGCAAGCTGAAGAATGGCTGAAGGTATCGCTCACAACTACAAAAGACTGTTATTCCTCGGCAAACCCCTCTTTATCTGTGGCTCATATCTTCTACACTTGTTATCTTTTTGTTGACTTGTTTATTTCCAATGTCCAAGATATGCTTAGCAATCGTGCTGTGGCTGGTTTTTTGGAGATGAGCAAACGAGAATGGATCTCATAGGAAGTGGGACTTATCTTCCTCCTGAGGAAAGGCTTTCCTTCCAGCCCTCTTATCATGCCTGTCTGATTGCAACACCAGCTGTGGAGAGAATATCCACCCACCAGAGAAGACTTTCCCCACCCGATATAGAACTGTTTGGCAGGGGAGATGTTTGTTTACCCCCACTCAGCCTTTCCTGCTTTTGTTCTCAAGCATGAGCTCATAAACTCAGGCAATCTCTGGGAAAGGTAGAATTTGCCTTCTCTTCCTGGAGAAGCAGTCCCTTCAACTCAGTTTTCTCTAGTGACACCTCTGTCCTCCCCAGGACTAGCAACCATGATATACTTGGAGAAGGTAGATTGCAAAATAGATGTAAAAGTAGGCAAGTCAGTGTGATTAACCTCATACGGTATCATGTGGTTAGTTAGCCATATGCTATAGGAATCAGTTTAATAAATCATGAAGATTTATCAGGCTTGGATATGGTTATTGTTGTTTTTGGTAAATACCTATTCTAGGAAGATAAATACAATATGATCTATAAGAAAAAAAATAATTGTCTTGTAGATCTAATGAGTTTAAGACAGAGAAAGGAAATCTGTACACATAGAGTCTCGCCGCGTAGCACCTATTTTGTGGCTTCTCAACACCCCTAGAATACATTTTCCTGTGGCAGGATTATTTGAGCTTTGATGTTTTTGCAAACTTGATGGGAGCAGGCATATTGTTTCCATTGGCACCTTAATCCCACCTTTCTACTGATAGCAGTGTCTTAAAATTATACTGCTGAAATTCTGCCATTGAAAATGGAGATATAATGGAGAGGGGGCATTATACAAAATATTTATGGGAATTCTAAAGTAGGAATGAAATATGTTTGCCTCACAGATGTTGTTTGTTCCTTTTCTATTCTTGATCCTCACTGAAAAAAAAAATCAGTGTTCTCTAGAAGATTGGAAAGTCAAATTGTACACTTAAACCTTCAAATGCTCCAAAAGGCCTTGGCTATATTAGCATTCAGTAAAATATCTATAGTATACTTATAAAAAGAACATAGTGGAAACAGCCTTCTCCTTGTTTAACTGGTGTCCCATAATATATTCCCAATAAAAGCAACAGAATTAATTGAACTGAAATATGACACTTGTAGAGGGCAATGTTTGGGGAAGACTTGTTTAACATTTCTCTTCCTACTTAATAATACCTAAGTTAGTGCCATTAGCTGATCACACAGTAACCATTTCTTATGTAGCTATATGAAACAGAAGTGTGGAGTTAAACTAATGGCATTTGCCATAGACAGTAGATCTATACAGCAGTGGTTGACTGATCTTATAGGCTCAATTTTATTCCATAAAGGAGAATTTGCGACATAGGGGGCTTGGCTTCTTTGTAGTTTGCCCATCCTCACATGGAGATATGTAGTTTTTGGGAGATTTTATGGGGCATTTATCTGGGAGAAGTTTAATAAAATCTATAAACTAAGTAGTTTATATCAGAACTGCAGGGATGGAAGTTTAATGAGTTGGGATTTGATTTATTTTCTGTTTTGGCAGAGCAAGTGTTCTTTGGCTTGAGTACTGTCAGGAAATTAGTATTAAAAGTCTTTGTTCCTCCTTATATTACTGGCTGAATTTTTTTGTTATTGTTTTTAGTATTTTCACATGTTGCCTTTACTGCATATATTAGTTAAAGCATTCCCCCCTTCCTGGCTTGGGATGAAACTGTTCAGATCCTCCCTTCCTCAAAATGTTAAGTACTCTCCTGGCCCCAGTCCACCTGATTCTTCAATGGGCTGGATAAATCCAACTTTCTTTTGAAAAACCACCTCCCTGAATTAAAAATTCCTGATAACCAAGTCAACTAGGGTTGTTTTGGAACCAATGTGAATGAGATAGAGCAGGAACTGGATGCACTTCCTGCCCTATAAGGAAAAAACTACTGCCCTGTATTGAAAGCTCTTATCAGCTTAAAACTTGGGTCAACCTTGTCTGCTGAAATATTAGAGAAACTGGGAGTAGGAATAATAAAAATCAGCAAAACCCAGTTAATGAATGAGCTATTGAATGAACTTTATAATTTGTTTCCTTCTATGTTATGAGGCATAAGAAAAACATTATCTTGAGTTAGGACCTGTTAGCCAAATGATACTCTTAGGCATAAAACTGGTGTCAGTTTAACATAGCTAGCATTAGAAACTAATACTGCAAACAAGCTGAAAAATTAGGTGTAGATCTTGCCTTTTTCAACCTGATGCTGACCATGTACTGGGTTTCTAATTTCCAGGATTACTAGCTAGGAGTGGTCCCAAATTATTTGAAGGACACTTGTTTTTACTAGGCTTGGATTAATTTCTATTCCTTAAAAATTGATCACAAGTTTTTTTTCCTTTATTCCTCAAATTTGATAAATGGCAATCATAGTTCATAGCTCCTGGATTAAGAGTTGGCTTTTCAACTGCTAACCTGTGATCCTAGATGGAGTTTGCTGTATTATTTTGTAAGGCAAGGAAACCCCAAGGGCATTTCTGTGCCTGGGAAAATACAACCTGACAGTTTGAAATGAAGTGAGCATTTTATTATAGCAGAGGTGTATCCCTGCTTTTAAAGTGATGCAATTCATTACTGTCATTCTAAACTCTATCTCCTGCTCAGGTGATAAAGGAAGTAAGCAATCCCACTGGAGGAGGATTAAATGGAAACGAAGTTCCTCTTTCTCCTACGCTTACGTACAAGGTGGATCATGATAAGGTAAAATTTCCTAAAGTTCTGTTTCCAGGACAAACTGGACATTATGCACGTAACATTCATAGTATTCAAGTGTACTTTTCCAGATATAATTAGCAAGTGGAAGAGGGGAGAATATAACCCTTTTTTATCTGTTGTGATCCCACGCTTAATTTAAACAATACCCCATGTGCAAGAGAAAAGGCTCCATCCAGTGGTGGGATTCAAATAAATTAACAACCAGTTCTCTTCTCTAATGACTGGGTGGGTGGGCATGGCCATGATGGGCATGGCGGGGGTGTGTGACAGTGCCTAGTAGGCTTCCCTGCAGCCTTCTGGGAGCAAAAACGGGCTGTGGAAGGCCCATTTTTCACCGCCCCAGGTTCTGGAGGCTCTCTGGAGGCAGGAAATAGGCCCATTTTCACCCTCCACAGGCCTCTGGGAGATCCGTTTTCCACCTCTCTGGGCTCCTTGCACCGCCTGCACTTACCGGGGATCCAAAAGGGCTGTGTGAGGACTCCAGGGCGGGGGATGGAGCCAGTCGGTCATCAGAACTACCGGTTTGCCGAACCAGATGTAAAATTAACATCCGGTTCATCTGAATTGGTCCGAACCAGCTGCATCCCATCCAGATGCAAGTAGCAGCTGGAGGAAGAGATTTTCATTGGAATCAGAAAAAAATATTTATAGGTAGTCCTCAATTTATGACTATAATTGAACTCAGAATTAAGGTTGTAAGTTGTGCTGATCATTAAGCAGGTCCTTATGTGACCAAGTACAATTTTACAACCTTTTTCACTATGGTAGTTAACTAACTACTGGTGATTAAGTGAACACAGTGGTCATTAAGTTAATCCATTGTCCACGATAGGCATTTTTTGCTGGAAAGTAAAGTAAACGCTAGTTTAAACGCTGGTTTCGGGCAAAAAGTGTTGTAAATTGTGATCAGATGACCCCAGGACATAACAAATGGCCATAAATGTCAGTCAGTTGCCGGACACTCAAAATGCAATTGTGTGACTGTGGTGATGTGGTGGTGGTGGGGAAATTGTTGGAATTTCAGATCTGGTCATTAGTAATCCTGGGGAGGTCCATTGTAACTTCAAATGATCACTAAGCAACTGGTCATAAGTCGATAACTATCTGTAATTTTATTACATTTTTTAAATCTCCCCATCTCCTTTTGGAACACTTTCCTAGCACACACCCACACCCGCACCCCACACCCCCGCCCACCAGCCCAGTGCCAAGAGTGGTTCTCAGTCTGAATAAACTGCAAAAATATCTCAGAGCTGTAAGAGCAGCAGGAGGTCCACTTATAAAGGAGACACCTGGCTCTGATATGAAGATTTTGGAAGAAGAAACTATCATCTTCCCTGAGGGAGCATAAAGCAAACTCTTTATTTAAAAAATCAGTTCTTAAGTAACCAACAGCAACACTACAGATGGAAATGACTAACTTTTGTCTGTTTGTTAATCGAAGTATCTGTGCTGCTCTTCAAAACTAACTTTTCCCAGAATGACTTACAAGTGTATATTTTCAAAGTAAAGAGCATTTAAGTGTTATTTTGGAAAGCAACCAAGATCACTTTCTTCAATGAGCTTTGCTCAGTGAAGGCAATTAATCTATAAGCATTTTGAGCCTGGAGTGGAAGTCCTGGAGGGAAAAATATACTGACAACCCACTGGATGTATGTTCTTCTTTGACCAGAGGTCATCTCAGGATAAACATACTTCTGACTCTGACAGCATAGCAACAGCAGAAAACGGCTCTTCTCTGCCCCAAAGGGAGAACCATGAACAAGGTGAGTCTGATATCTTCCCACTTTATAAGAGAAAAAAAATGTCTGAGAATTAGAGCACATACACTATAGGACTTACTATAGTCACTAGCAGTGATGATATTACCCAATTTGGGTAATGAAACATCTGCAAGAAAACAAGTAAGGTCAGAAGTACCAAGGACCCCTCATGTCAACTCTGAGCTACAAATATTCTCCTTTATTGGTACCACAGAGGGATAATTTAAACCTCATCCAGTGTGTCTAAGAATTCATTAGTAAAAGATAATATCAATACGTTTTCATTTATCAGACTTAACTACTTGATCCATTCTAGTTTATCCACCCGGGAGTTACTACTCTTTTTATTCAGGATTTCTCCCTTCAGCCCAACTCTAGGTGAACTAGAAGGAGTGTAGTTTTGAATCTTCCTGCCCAAAGCCCAGTTACACAAAAACTACAAACGTTGGACAAATCCTAAAATACAAAAGGTAACTGGGTAATTGTACAGTGTTATAATCAAAATATAAACATTTAATGAAAAGATTTAACCAGACAATCCCTTCAATAAGCTATATAAAGAGTTTGCTGAGAAAAAGGAATATAAGGAAAACAAAGGGAATTGCACAGAAATTGAAGTAGAAGCAGTGCAGTCTTGTACCTATTTTGAAAAATCTCTGTGGCAAAGATGCTAAAATGACCTAAGCTTAAAGGATATATACAAAACAGATGTTTTCCTAAATGGTTTCCTGCCAAACAATTGCTACAGTCATCCTTTAAGAAGCCTCATTTTTCTGTACTCCCTTATCTTGTTCCCACTCATCTACATCTATATATATCACCTAATAAAATAACTTTTCCTAAAATTTTCTCTGGTCCTTTCTTTATCACCATTCAATGAAGCACATCATGAAACTATCACCAACTTATAAATGTTTAGTTTTACATGCCTCTTCAATAATCTAGATAACACCAGTTCATACCATCTAACATACATTTTACCCCTTTTGTTCCTAATTACACCTACGCACTTTTACTTCCATCAGCTCAACTCTGCAAAATCCAACACCTTCATCCAGATCTATTAAACTTTTCATTATTATTTTTTTTTCATTTGACAAAAATTGAATGTATGTGTGGCTATCCTGCAACATTCTGTAACATCCTGTTGCCCATTTTCACATAGAAGGTAAAATGAAGCAAATACTTTTTTTAAAAGAGAGAATTCGAAAACAAGATTATTTTTTAAAATAGAAAAACAATTAAGAGGGAAAAGTATATGATCTTCCAGAATACTATTTATCTGATAAATGCTGAGATATTCTCTAGATACGTAACTATGGAAGATGGGAGGGAAACCTTTAATCTATTCATGATTTTTTTTGTTGGCTCAGATAAGCCGCATGCAAACTTCATGTTCTGTTCCTTCTCCAAGGAAAGAGCAAAAAAGGTGGCTTGGCTGAACTCAAGGGCTCTGTGAGTAGAGCTGCTGGGAGGAAAATAACCAGGATAATCAGTTTCTCAAAGAAAAAGGCTTCCCCTGAAGATACCCAAACATCTTCTACAGAAGAAGACATCCCTTGCTGTGGTTTGTATTAGGACATGAGTAGGAGTACATTTAAGAGGGAATCAGTGTCTGGAGAGTGAGGGTAGGGATAGAAATGCTTGCTCAGCTATTTCCTTGCACTGCAAATAGATAATAAAAGTGACAGATAAATACACGTTCATTTCTTCATGAAGTTTCAAAGGGAAATCCAGCACATACTAGTTTTGGTTCTTATAGTAATCGCAGGCATCTCTGGGATAATTCCCTTTCCATCTTCCTAAAACAATAAAACAATTATTTTGCAAGACCTTGCTCCTGACATCTACATATTCTGATTTGTTCAGTCCAAGGATCTTACAAAACTGCCTTATTTCTCTTTAAGATGTACATTTAGAGCAACGATGATGCTATTCTAAATTCATGGGTTATGTGTGTGTGTGTGTGTGTGTGTGTGTGTGTGTGTGTGTGTGTAAAAAAATAAAGACATATGTATTCAGGAACACTATCTCATTGATAATAATGCTGGGAAGGGGAAACTTGTAACCATCCAGATGTTATTTAACTCAAAGTGTCCAACTCCAGTGTTAAAAGTCAATTACATCTGGAAAACTTGAGATTTCCTCTCCTTTAGTCTGAAGTAATTTTGGATTTGGGAACCAACTGCATTATATCTAAGTGCAACATTTTCTGATTGCCTAGGAAACAGTCTCTGGAACTTTTAATCTCTCAATCTCTCTCTCTCTCTCTCTCTCTCTCTCTCTCTCTCTCTCTCTCTCTCTCTCTCTCTCTTTCTCTCTCTCTCATGATGGTCATTGCACTAATGCTGATCTTCTTTCCTATTTCCTGGCAGGCTACTTGCATGTTCTTGTTAACCAGTGTTGGAAGGAACGTTGGTGTCGTTTAAAAGGCAACATGCTTTATTTCCATAAGGACCGCACAGATTTAAGGACCCATATAAATGCCATTGTCCTGCGGGGATGTGAGGTGGCACCAGGACTGGGCCCCAAGCATCCCTTCGCTTTTCGTATCCTTCGCAATGGACAAGAAGTCTCTGCCTTGGAGGTAAAGGAGCTTTTAGTTTTCTTAAAGAATAAGAATGTTTTTATTTACACCTCTACACATGTACATTTAGGAGTGATTTTTCACTATGTTAAGTTCAGTGTTTCCATATACTGTGATCCGCTATAGTTTATCTTCATTATGATTTCTTGAATAAGCCAGAACACATGGCACTAATCCATAACCCATTATTTCTCGATCACAGTAGTTGAATTCACACAAAACACTAAACCAAAATCAGACAAATGACTTAGCATGCTATTGAATCTATTCACTGCAGTGGTTAGAATGCAGTACTGCAGGCTACTTCTGCTGACTGCTGGCTGCCTGCAATTTGGCAGTTCAAATCTCAGCAGACTCAAGGTTGACTCAGCCATCCATCCTTCCAAGGTGGGTAAAATGAAGACCCAAATTGTTGGGAGCAATATGCTGGCTCTGTAAACCACTTAGAGACGGCTGTAAAGCACTGTAAAGCGGTATATAAGTGCTATTGCTATCTTTATTTGATTAGGTAGTATTGCTGTGAAGTTATATCTTTACCTTACTTTCTTGCAGGAAAAAAATGTTCCATATTGCTTCCCAGAGAAATATTTATGATTTTACTTTTATATATCATCTAATCATTTAGGCAAACAGCTATGAAGATCTGGGACGTTGGCTTGGGTTGCTGCTGGTTGAAACTGGTTCCCAGACCACTCCAGAGACCTTGCATTACGATTATGTAGATGTTGAGAAAATAGCCAACATCATCAATGCTGTGAGACACTCTTATATGTAAGAGCTCCTCTTACTGATACGTTTGTGACATAGCTCGGTTGAGAAGGAGTTCTGTGTCTGTCTCTGCAGATTGCTTCCATAGTTTCTCCTGGTCAATGACAATAATAAATTTTCTGATATTTCTTAAAACTTTTTTGAATCTAAGTGGCAAATGGATAAGCATGGAATATAGGTACCTTTTAGGCTACAAATATAGCAATGAGAAGATGTCACACTAAGGGTTTCTACTGCTGACTTCTTTCCCTCTTCCTTAAATCAGCAGAACATTATTCTAGCCTGACATTTGATGTTATCTGTGCCAGTTTCAGTCATGTCTTTGTTCCCAGTCAGTACTAGTCACTTGATGTTCATTCATAGTAAGAAGTGCCTAGGAGATTTTAGATTGCCTTGAGGCTGCCCTTGGGCTGTGTTGGAATTAAGGGGATGGGGTGGGGAATGTTGCTTAAGCATTGCTAAAATGAATGACTTAAGCCAATCTTACTCATGGGCTTGAGATATAATGAATGCAATATCACGGGGGCATGATACAAGAGATTTGCTAGGTCATCTATGACAGGGTTAGCGGAGACAAAGCCTAGCACAGACTCTATATTCATGACATTTGACTTACTCTTTGATTCTTAAAAGTAAGTTACAAAGCTACTTGCCAAAGAAAAATTTTGGAACTGTCTGCACCTAGAAAAAAAAATAAGTGTATACTACTCTCTAATGTGAGAAGTATATAGATATAGTCTTCAATTTGTGACCATTCATTTAATAACCATTCAAAGTCATTGCAGTCTAGGAAAGAGTGCTTTATGGTCCATAAAACATGTAAAACATTAAACTATCCCCCTACACCTCCCCGTAGTAATGTAATTGCATGTCAGGCACTTGGCAACTAACTTGCATTTAGGACCTATTGCCAGGTGCCCCATGATCATCTCAGGACCCCTTCACATCTCAGGACCCCTTCACAAATGGATATCTGCTTTTCTGTCTAACAGACAACAAGTGGTCAAAATTGGCAATGCTTTATCAAATCCTGTTCCTGTCAAGAGTGGCATTCCTCAAGGCAGCGTCCTTGGACCAACACTCTTCATACTATACATTAATGATCTTTGTGATCATATCTCAAGTAATTGTGTTCTCTTTGCTGACGATGTCAAACTATTTAACACCACAGACAATACATCTATCATTCAAAACGACCTTGATCATCTAACCGCTTGGTCTAAAACTTGGCAACTCCAAATCTCAACCAGCAAATGCTCAGTCTTACATATAGGAAAAAAAGAACCCAAACACTAAGTACATACTAGATGGACATTACCTTACAGACGACCCCCATCCCGTTAAAGACCTTGGAGTTTTCATGTCAAATGATCTAAGTGCCAAAGCCCACTGCAACTACATAGCAAAAAAAGCTCTAAGAGTTGTAAACCTAATCTTGCGTAGCTTCTTTTCCAAAAACACCACACTACTAACCAGAGCATATAAAACATTTGCTAGACCAATTCTATTTTTTTTTTATAAAAAAGTTTTATTTTTACAATCTTATCAAATAATTCATCCAATGTACAGTTATATACAATTAGTCGGGCCTGCCCAATCACCACCCCCCTTTTTAACCTTCTTCCCTCTTCTACCTTCTTTTACTTTCCAAACCTTCCTCTCCTTCTCTTATCTACCTCCTCTCCTCCCTCCACCCTACACTCTTCTCCCTCTTCTACCCCTCTTCCTTCCTCTTCTCCTCTTTCCTACCTCCTACTCTCTCTTTTTTCCCTCCCCACCGTTCTAAAATGGCAACTGGTCAGACCCGACCCTACATTAATTATATTTATACATCTTCAATAATCCCTGTACATTAACCATCACTCCATCACTAACCTCAACCCCCCAATTCCCTTCCCCTTTACCCCCCACCCCCCACCCCGACTTCCCAGAACAAAATGCAGGGTATCAAAACTAACAATCATAATCTAAAATAATTCCTAAATTATAATCTCTAGTCTCTCCACGCTTATTCACACTCTCAATTCCCCTCTCCTTCAAAAATATATCTAATACAAATTATTTCCTAAATTTACTCATATGCTATTTGATATTTTTTTATCTGATACTTATTTTGAATATAATCAATCCACATTTTCCATTCTAAAATATATTTTTCTTGTGTATAGTCTTTCAAGTAAGCAGAGATTTTTGCCATTTCTGCCAGATTTGATACTTTAAGAGTCCATTCTTCAATTGTAGGTAATTCTTCTTTCTTCCAATATTGAGCAATCAAAAGTCTTGCGGCTGTTATTAAGTTCAGAATCAATTTAGTCTCTATAGCTGTGTAGTCCATAATTATTCCTTTGCTAGACCAATTCTAGAATACAGCTCGCCTGTTTGGAACCCTCACCACATCTCTGACATCAATACAATTGAACGTGTCCAGAAATATTTTACAAGAAGAGTTCTCCATTCCTCTGAAAACAATAAAAATACCTTATCCCACCAGACTTGAAATCCTAGGCTTAGAAAACTTGGAACTCCGTCGGCTTCGACAAGACCTAAGTTTAACTCACAGAATCATCTATTGTAATGTCCTTCCTGTTAAAGACTATTTCAGCTTTAATTGCAATAATACTAGAGCAACCAATAGATTTAAACTT
The DNA here is from genome assembly GCF_028640845.1 of Ahaetulla prasina. Taxonomy (NCBI): domain Eukaryota; kingdom Metazoa; phylum Chordata; class Lepidosauria; order Squamata; family Colubridae; genus Ahaetulla; species Ahaetulla prasina. Next base: position 106,847,596 of record NC_080540.1, read on the forward strand.
AATGTCAACCGCTTTAATCTAGATTGCAGAAAATATGACTTCTGTAACAGAATCATCAGTGCTTGGAATACTTTACCTGACTCTGTGGTCTCTTCTCATAATCCTAAAAGCTTTAACCAAAAACTTTCTACTATTGACCTCACCCCATTCCTAAGAGGACCATAAGGGGCGTGCATAAGCGCACAAATGTGCCTACCGTTCCTGTCCTATTGTTTTTCTTTTCTTCTTCTTATATATATATATATATGCTTATACCTCCTTATATTTACTCATATATGTGTTTATATACTATATAATCTTTTTGTATGATACCTACATATATTGTTGTGACAAAATAAATAAATAAATAAATAAATAAATAAATAAATAAATAAATATGGTTACCATTTCCAGTCTTATCTGCTGGCTTCCCTAGAAAATCAATGGGGAAGCCGGCAGGAAAGGCTGCAAGTGGAAGTTACAGAGGAGAGAGGAAATCTTTCAACAGACTGCAGGAACAGAGCTGAAATTTTCAGGATTTCAATTCCATTCCTGTAGCTGCCCCACCCCCACCCCAAAGGATTTTTCTTCTGTGAAAGGGAGGGAGGGTAAATCCTTCAGTGTTTTGCAGGAATCTTTGAGAGCACAAGAGACAGGAGTTTCTGGGAGGATTTCATCTGTGTGAGAGCTGAAGTCCTCTTGGTAAGCTGCTCTTTAGCTGTGTTTTGACTTAGTTTGATGTATTTAAGTCCTTATATAACAGCAAACCGTGATTTGTCATAGGGACAAGTATCCCAAGGGATCCTGTCTCTATTTTAGATGTGCACTTCACATATTTTATATATTTCTGTCCTCCAGAAATGCTGGATTGCAGCTTGTAACAATTCCAGTCCTATAAATAACAGTTACAAGGATTCAACCTTGATGCAGCTAAAAAGTCTGGATAAAGGAAATCTGCATGGTATTTGATGTAATATATCCTCAAGAATCAAAGGCTAATTATCTTCTCCTATTTTGGGGGGTTTTCCACTTTTTAAAAGGCATGTTCCCTCCTGCTTCACCAAAAACACTAGCTTTGGCTAAATACAGTAAATAAGGTGACATTTGTCATGGAATTCCAGAAAAGTGTTTAATTCAGTTAAGAGAGGGTGGAGAAAGAACCGTATCATCTTTAGTTATTAAATACTTGCTTAGAAAATTAAAGCTGTTTTTAATCTATTTCTTCTTCAGGTGGGCCAGCTCCTCTCTGGAGAACCAAACAGAGCCAACTGGTGTGTTATATGATGAAGTCCCCTACGAGAAGGTGGAGGTAGCAAAAATATTATCCTGTTTTCTTTCTTTTTTAAAAAAAATTCCTTGACATCACTATTCTTCTTGCTTGCCTGTGACCCTCCCTTCCCAGTTGCTTGGCAACTTATGGAGGAGAACTGTTCCCAGGCAGAAATAGTAGGATAAGCTGTTTCCACAATCTAGGGAAAAAACTGGATTTCTTTACTGAGACCTCCTTAGTAATGCTCTTCATGACACCACAATTGTTTTTGCTTTCCTGTTTCCTTTGTGCAGTCAGAAAAACCAGGGTGGCCATCAGGACCTCAGGTGAAGCGCCATGGCTCTTCTTGCAGTGAAAAATCACGTCGTATAGATCCACAAGTTAAAGTCAAGCGTCATGCATCAAGTAGGTTGGATGGGGTTCATCTGTCATATATTTGGCATAACGCCCTGAACCAAATAAGAAAGAGGGAATGGGGTGAGGGGAGAGGGATTCATCAAGAACTCCCATTCCTAAAAAATCAAATTAAAAAAAAATCCAGCTGCATAGCACAATATTTCGAAGCACAGAATTCATTCCTTGTTTGATATTTCTGCTTTTGTCATAATTTTGGATTGCATATGATTTGCGCGCCGCTTCTTAATGACCAAGGATTACTTATATCTCTGATAATGAAAGAATCCCAATTTGCAGTCCTGGCCAACATTTTTTTTTAATTTTAATTTTATTTTTGTCACAACATTATATACAAGCACATATAATGAAAGAAAAACAATAGGACACGAACGGTAGGCACTTTTGTGCACTTATGCAAAAAACATCCTTATAAACTTAAGCTAATACTGTATTTTCCCTTTTATAGTGTTCCCTTCTTACATGGGATACAGTTTTGAAATAGCAGAGTGTGAATGAGAGTCCAAATTTTCTATTTGCAATTTCCGACGATGATGTAAGAATGCTGGGCAAAGTCCACCTGGGATTCTTGTGCTGCAATATAATTCTCTGAAATTTTGGCCTATGAGAATGGTGCTGTCCAGACGTACTGCCACAGACATTTTCCTAATAGCTATAAATCATTTTACCAAGGATGCTCGGTTATGCAACAGTTGTAATAGGCTCATTAATAATTCATTTATCAAGTGTTAGAAATATCAATAATAAGCAGTTTCTGGGAAACAATAAGGCAGCTATGTTGGAAGTACGGGAGTTACTGATGACACTTTGGTTTGAGTCTTTAAATGGGGAAATGTGTCTCTTTGAGCTTGGTCAGCCTCATTTGCTTTCTTTGCAGCTAAAAAAGAGCTCCCCTCAAGAACCTGTCTGTTGTGTGTGTATGTTTGTGCAGATGCCAATAATTACAAATACGGAAAGAACCGGGCTGAGGAAGATGCTCGGAGGTTCCTAACAGAGAAAGATAAGCTGGAAAAGGAGAAAGCGTCCATTAGAAATGAGCTGATTGAGCTGCGTAAGGAAAAACGGGAACTAAAGGAGGCCATGAAGAGCAAATCAGGTACAGTCTTGCTTCATGGCAGTGAGGCAGTGCCTTTTCTATTGCCCACATTATAAAAGCTGATATTTCAAAAGTCACAGTTCAGTAGGTTTATGGAGATGGGTTTTTTGTTCAATATGTAATAGGTAAGAGGATCTACATCTGAGTCTCCTTCCCTGGCTTCTGGAAGATTTTCTTCATTATCAGTTTGGCAGACATTTCTGTTTGAAACTGTGCAGCTCAAAGTTGCACCCCACCTGCTATGACCTCCCCAAAATCACCTGTGCTCTTTGCCTCCCTCATTTTGAGGGTTCAATGCAGTGGTGGGTTTCAAATTTTTTTACTACCAGTTCTGTGGGCATGGCTTGGTGGGCGTGGGTTGGTGGACATGGCAGGGGAAGGTTACTGCAAAATCCCCATTTCCTCCCAATCTGCTGGGACTTGGGAGGCAGAAAATAGATGGGGCGGGGCCAGTCAGAATTTTTAATATTGGTTCTCCAAACTACTCAAAATTTCCGCTACCAGTTCTCTAGAACTGGTCAGAACCTGCTGAAACCCACCTCTGGTTCAATGAGTTAGACTCACTATGACAGTCTAACTATTGATAAGAAACGGTGTCAGGTGATTTCTGCAAAAAATTGCAGGTAGTCCTTGGGTTACAATAATTTCTTCAGCTACCATTCAAAGTTATGACAGGACTTGCAAAGGCCCCTCAGAGTTCCAAGTATTACAACATCCCTGCCAGTGGTGAAATGTAAAATTTGTTGCTACCAGTTCTGTCGATTGTGGCTTGGTGGGCGTGACTTGGTGGGCGGGTCATGTGACTGGGTGGGCGTGGCCAACTTTTTTTTAAGCATTTTTTTACTACCGGTTTGGGTGAATAGGTAGTAAAAAATGCTTCAAAAAAGTTTTAAAAAAGGTTCCGACCATCACAGCTGTGCTGCACAATTGTCGGAACCTCTTTTTTTACTTTTTAAAGCATTTTTTACTACCTATTCACCGGAACCGGTAGTAAAATGCTTTAAATTTTTTTTAAAAAGGTTATGACAATCGCGCGGCACAGTTGTGATCATTGGAAACTTTTTTAAAGCATTTTTTTACTATCTATTTACAGCTGTGCCCTGCGATTGTCGGAATCTCTCTCTTTTTTTTTTTACCTTTTTAAAGAATTTTTTTACCTGAACCAGTCGTTTTTATCACTACTGGTTCTCTCAAACCAGAGCGAACCAGTAGCATTTCACCCCGATCCCTACAGTCCTAAGATTGCAATTTCTGATGTTTTCTGCTGGCTTCAAAAAGCAAAGTCAATGGGGAAGCCAGCAGAAAGTTGAAAATCATGATCATGTAAGGTCCTCATTTAATGACCCATGAAGTCCTTGTTTAACAATGGCTAACGTGTAGCCAATGCAGTCACGTGATATCATGCTTTACAACCACATCGGTGAGAATTCCCAATGCCAATTGCCTTTGTAACCTGAGCTGTACCTGCACCTCCACATTACTCAAAGGTAGAGCATGCTATTAGACTTTGCATCCTGTTCCTTCCCATTTTAATGCTAGATATATTGCTAAGATCTCTTCAGTCTGCCAAATCCAAACAGCTTCAAATTGATCATTGAGACTATTCCTGCCTTCCAGAAATGAAAGCTCAGGTGCTCCACCTACTGGAAAAACTATGCTTTCCATTTAAGGTAAAAATATCAATACTATTATCTGAAAGCTTGGAAGGTAGAGGACAGTAAAATCTATTATATGTAGTCCTCGACTTACGGTTATAATTGAGCCCAAAATTTCTGTTGCTAAGCAAGACATTTGTTAAGTGAATATTACCCTGTGTTACAACCTTTCTTGTCACAGTTTGTTTGTTTGTTTGTTTTTGAATTTATATCCCGCCCTTCTCCGAAGACTCCGAAGACTCAAGGCGGCTTACACTGTGTTAAGCAATAGTCTTCATCCATTTGTATATTATATACAAAGTCAACTTTTTATTGCCCCCAACAATCTGGGTCCTCATTTTACCTACCTTATAAAGGATGGAAGGCTGAGTCAACCTTGGGCCTGGTGGGACTTGAACTTGCAGTAATTGCAAGCAGCTGTGTTAATAACAGACAGACTTAGTCTGCTGAGCCACCAGAGGCCCTTTATTCTTTGTTAAATGAATCACTGCAGTTGTTGAGTAAGTAACATAGTTGTTAAGTGAATCTGGCTTCCCCAATGACCCTGAGGTCACAAAAGGTAATCACATGACCCTGGGACACTGCAATTGTCATAAATATGAGACAGTTGCCAACCGTCTGAATTTTGATCATGTAACCATGGGGACGTGGCAATGGTTGTGAAAAACAGTCAAAAGTCACTTTTTTCAGTGCCTTTGTAACTTTGAACGGTCACTAAATGAACTATTAAGTTGAGGATTACCTCTACCTTAGTTCTTTCTAGGGCACTTCTATGCCAGTATATAACCATCAGCGTAATATTCAATATCAGCCTAGAGCATTGAAAATAGCCATGCAATCTTTTATTTTATTTATTATTTATTTTCTTTTATATATTAAATTTGTGTGTTTGTGTGTATACATGTAAAAGATTGCATGATTATTTTTAGTGCTTTAAGCTGATACCGAATATTAGGCTAAGAAATGATCACAGATCTTGTCACATAATTAGGAATAAAAGACATCCATAAATATTTCTCATCCAAGTACAGCAAAAAAATGAAGAAACAAAATATATCCCCTATATCCACTATAAACACACACACCCAGAACATCTTTTTAAAAAGCTATCATAAAATGAAGAAAAAGTAGGTTAAAGGGGGAGAAATAACACCAGGAAAATAAAACCACAAACTATTTTCCTAGAACAAAAAGTATAAATGATCAACGAAGTTATTAATCTTCTGTTTGTTCAGCTCTTATCATCAATGTGACAAGAATAAATTTCATTTTTATTTCCATGTAGTATTAGTCTTCTTTAGCAATCACTTTTATTCTCTCTCACTTCTTCTAAATTTAAAACCGTGCGTGGTATTTCTGGGCTCACTCAAGAAGCAAGGGATTAAATGGAAAGTAGCCCAATATTCTGCTGGGGCCGGGCCCAGGAAATTCAAAGCTAGAAATTAAATGGAGTAGATTTATCCTAAATGGGGAACAATTTTGACCACTTATATTCTACCCTCCAAATAGACCATTTCTTTACACGGTGATTTTCTACATAAATCACAATTCACTGTTGTGTGTTATTCTTGAACTTTGTTAGATTCACTGAAGAACCATTTTGGAAAGAGGTATGAACTCTAGAATCTGCATAGTTTCATTAGTTTCTTTCAGATTTTGCTGCATGTAAATTACCCTGTGGTAAGATGCACAGCAAACAAATCAATAAACATTTCTATGTTGGTAACAGGGAAAGACTTGAAGGAGCTGGAACAGCGCGTTGCAGCCTTAGAGGAGCAGTGCAAAGCAAACGAGGCCAGACGGGTAGATCTAGAAATCAAGCTGACAGAAGTGAAAGATCAGTTAAAGCAGTCCCTAGCAGGAGGGCCAGCTCTGGGTCTAACTGTAAACACCAAGACTGAAAACAAGGTAAAGAAATAGCCGTTTGCTTTTCCAACCTCATATTACAGCCATTTTAACATGATAAGTAACCTACGTAAGGACAGAACAAAAATGATGACAGTCATGAAAATCCTACAACTGTTTATTTGAACCGCCCTGAGTCCTTCGGGAGAAGGGCGTATACAAATACAATAAATAAATAAATAAATAAATAAATAAATAAATAAATAAATAAATAAATAAATAAATAAATTTTGCTGGATATTTACAAAGGTAACTATTTGAAAGAACATGAATTCTTTTTTAAAAAAATATATGTTTTATTGGTGCATTTTTTCATTAAAAACATAAAAAATTCCCATCTCTATCTGAACAGCATGTTGTCTGGGCATAATTAATTTTAAGTAAAGGTACAACAATAACCATATTCATACTAGTAATCTTAATAAATATATCAATATTAATCGTAAAATAATAAAATAATTAGTTTATCCATCTTGCAATATTTTCAGTCCAGGTTTTTATTATCTCTGAATTCTTTTTAAGTTCTAACCTCTGTTTTTGTTGGTTAACCATTGGTAAAATATGTTAAAAAGTATTCTGTTTCTTCATTTTCTTTTATCTTAAGTGTCAATCTATTCATTTCAGCACATTCTAATATATTTTTAATACACTTTCATCTGTCGGGACCTCATCATTTTTCCATTGTTGTGCAAAAATTATTCTTGCTGTCGTTACTACATGCAAAATTAAATATGTATTCTCTTTATTATACTGTTCTGGTAGTATCCTCAGCAGAAATATTTCTGGTTTCAAATCTATGTGTTGTTTTATCATTTTTTCTAATCAAGTATGAATTTTAGTCCAGTATTTTTTGTTTTGCCTTTGGGCATGTCCACCACATATGATAATATGAACCTGGTGTTTGATTACACTTCCAACATTTAGCTAATAAGTTTTCAAACATCTTAGCTAACCTAGCTAGTGTTAAATGGCATCTATAAAACATTTTGTATAGATTTTCCTTATAGGCCGTTGACATTGTTAATTTACAATTTCTATCCCACAATTTCTGTCATTTGTCTAATTCTATTGAGTAACCAAAGTTTTTAGCCCATCTTATCATTGTTTCTTTCACTTGTTTTTCTTCCATTTTAATATTCAATAAGTAGCTACAAATTTTTTAAATTAATTTTTCATCTGTCTCTAGTAATATCTGGTCTAGTTCTGTTGGTTCTTTATAGAAACCATGCATTCTTGCATCTTTCTCATATCTTGATTGTATTTGCACGTATGGCCACCACACGAAAGAACATGCATTCTTGTGTCATTTTCTATCTTGAAATAAATCCAGTGTATCCAATCTCATAATTGAATATTTAGCTGTGCACTTACTGTGCATCAATAAAACCAAAGTGCCTTTAGGTTCTGAATGCACAGTCTTTCCACTGAAGGAGAAACAAAAGGCATGGTGTGAATTTATAAATGTGAATAACTCTATTTTGCATCATTTCCTACATCACTTAGCAGTAAATGTACAGTTTCTTTTGCCAGGGTTTATATTTTACTTAATATTTTTTAATCAACAAGTTTCTGCTGTAAGCACCCACCTTTGTTAGACTTGTTTATTACAGAATGCTTAGTGAGAGGCATTGCAAGAAGTTTGAAGAAGACATAGTGTACATGTGGGTCTTCTCTCGCCTCTTCAAACACTGTCCTGAAATTATTGCAAGGTAATATTGCTGTCTGAACTTTCAGGAGGTGCAACACCTTAATAGAATAACAGACTTGGAAGGGACCTTGGAGGTCTTCTAGTCCAGCCCCCTGCTCAGGCAGGAAATTCTATACCATTTCAGACAAATGGTTGTCTTAAAAACTTCCAGTGTTGGAGCATTCACAACTTATGGAGGCAAGTCATTCCACTGATTGTTCTAACTGTCAGGAAATTTCTCCTTAGTTCTAAGTTGCTTCTCTCCTTGATTAGTTTCCATCCATTGCTTCTTTTCCTGCCTTCAGGTGCTTTGGAGAATAGTTTGACTCCCTCTTCTTTGTGGCAACCCCTGAGGTATTGGAACACTGTTATCATGTCTCCCCTAGTCCTTCTTTTCATTAAACTAGACATACAAGACATAAACTAGACATCTTGAATGAATCTGATTTTCTCAGGCATCTCTCTGTAAGAGAGAGGTTAGCTGGCCCTTGGGAAAGCAAGCAGAAACCACAATAATTGAAACTTAGAGATATCATTTTAGGGTGCTTATAGTAAACCAAGATATTCCATAATGGAAAAGCATCCAGGAAAGTGCTACTGGCTTGTTAGAAGAGCAAACATGGGACAAGATATCAAGACATACTTCAGTATCATAGAGGTAATGATTGCACAAAGAGTGAAAATTATTCTTTTCATTTCACTCCTTTATTTGTATCAGAGAAAGAGAGTATCAGAGGGCACCCTTTTCTAGGGGAGTCAAGTAATAATGACCATACATAGACTACTAATATAATAACAGCTGATTAATGCTATTCATTTAAAAAGTCTTTGCATGATAAAAAAAGGGGGAGAGTTTTTTTTTCTGATGTTGAAAAAGATTTTCAAAAGCAGGTGTCAGACCAACCTCTCTAAGGAAACCATTCCAAAGATAGCTTAACCTAATACATCCTAATTGAGAAGGCTGTCCCTACTTACCAGGCCTTAAAAGGAAGAGACAGCTTTTGTCACTGGCCAATTTATTTTGGAGAAGGTAATTCTTTCCATTTCTAATTTTCTTCACAGAGATAAACAGTGCCTAGCGAGTAACTCCTTGGAATAATAAGCATCTGTCTTCTTCCAGTCTTCAACGAAGTTTGCCAAATATTTTGAGATTAAAACATTCTCACCCTGAACATTCCCCAGAGATCAGAACGGCCTGGTTGGTTCTCTTCCAGTTTGGAACAAGCTGTTCCAAGGTCATATCGTGGCATTCCAGGATTGGAACATTTTGACTTTGAAATGGCATACCTATATGGCCGTAACTATTTCTCATATTACTTGCATTTTTACAGGACACTGTTACCCAGCCAAATGGAAGTCCCCCAGACCATTTGGTCCCAGTTAACTGTGCATCAGAAATGAGGAAGCGAAGCCCCTCTCTCCTTCCTGCCAACAAAGGGACTGTGTTGCAGAAAGCGAAGGTATGGAGTCCATCTTCATACAACAATTTCAGCCCTTTCCTTCTCCAAAAATGTCAAAGTCCTTCTATTATGTCCCACTACCTATTCTACTCCCCCTGTCCCATTACTGCCCTGAATCTATTGGGAAATGGGTACATAAAATGTACCCATTTCCCTCACCTTCTTTCTTTTTCAAGATGAGTTTTCCAACTTGCCTCCAGAAATGCTGGCACAATTAGTAGAGAATTTAGATAAGGGACCAAGGATCAACCTTCCTACAGCTATGTTAAGTGAGTTATGTCTGTGAAAGAGATTGGAGAGTAGGTGTGCAAGATGCTGTTGTTTCCCACCACACCAAAAAATAGCTGATCCTAAGTTTGGGTCTGGAGGGGCTAAGTGGAGTGATGTCTCTTAATTTCCTTCAACTCCTTCACTCTCAATGTTTATGATTTAATGGTCTCAGAATGATTCCAACAAGCAAGTTATTCTACCACCAGTTTTTTTGGCCTAATTACAAATCTACTCATTGGTTATAATCAAAGCCCATAACACCAAGTGAGGCCATAGCCTCAGGCAACTGTTGCTAGGGGATTGGAAATAAAAGCTGGGTTTGCCCACTTGCCTTCTTTTGAAATGAAATTCAGAAGCTGGTCCTATCAGCTCTACACATCAAATGGAAGGATGCCATCTTGCCTTTTGCCTATAGTGCAGCAAAGTTAGGGCCAATCCTGACAGAGATTGCTGACTTTTTGTGGCAAGGCAAAAATATATGATCTCTTTATGGAGGTTATGACATTTCTACAATAGAAAATATATAATAAATATTTGATCACAAATTTTGGTGAGAATGCTGTTGGTGAAAAAGCAAGTTACAAAAGTCTCTAAAGCAGTGACGGCTAACCTTTTCGGCACTGAGTGCCAAAACTGGAGCGTGCCAGAGCACCGGAACCCGGAAGAGAACAGCTGCTCTTCCAGGTTCCGTCACACACGTGTGCGCCAGATGCGTGCACCAGAACCCGAAGACAGCAGCTGTCCAGCACGCATGCGCCCTGGACCAGCTGTCCAGCACACATGCATGCAACAGAACCTGGAAGAGCAGCTGGTGACAGTGCATGTGCCCCCAGAAAGGACTCTGTGTGCCACCTCTGGCACGCATGCCATAGGTTCGCCATCAGAGCGGTAAAGAATTCCTCAGCAGCATCCAAAGGATATTTAAAAAGCAACATTTATCCCAGGTACATAACTGTGCCTCACTAAATTTTGCCTCCTTTATGATAGTTCAGCTAGACCCAAGATATCTACTCTGGCTTCAGGACTCAGTTTCCTCATTTCTTTCTTCAATTTATTCAAGCATGGATATCTCCTTTGTATCTCAGTGGCCCACAATGTTATTTCCCCACCCCGCTTTTTTTTCTAGGAATGGGAAATGAAGAAAACATAAAGGATCTCTGGGACTTCATCCCTGAGGTGAACTCCTCTCAGACACAGGGACACTCTTGAGAAAGGCTAAAGCACCACAAGAGTCTTTCACCCTGCAAAGAAATTGCAGAATACTGAGAAACTTGGTTCCTCCACAGCGAGAGCAGCCAACTTCCACTATATGAAGGATTAAAAAGCAGAAGAGCTTTTGAAAACTGGCATGGGTAACAGGGAGGGAGGGGACACTGGGAAGCAGGGTGGGGGAAGAGAAATCTTTTCAAGGATTTGTTTGTTGTGTGTGTGTTCTTAGAGTACTCTTTGTTGAGTGGCCTAAGAGGAGCAACTCAGTAGGGTTGGCCTGCCAAGCATCTGGACTGATCCTTTTGCTCTTGGTAATAAAGCAACCAGAGAATAGATATTTTCATGATGGGGATGATGATGGTGGTAGTGAATTTATTCGGAGATCCTCATTCAAAAAAAAAATCATCTAAAACCTTGGACAAATCTTGTTGCAACTTCTCTCACACCAGAAACCAGATGAACATCCCTCAGTGCTAGGAAATGAGGCATAACATGGAAGTGCCTTAATCAGTCCTTATGGAGGATATTATTTAAGCCCCCGATTCTGTCAGCCTGATTCAAAAGCCTGATCTCCTTTTTTCTCCCAAACCACATCAGGGTAGCAACTGTTGAGTAATGAGGGCACAATAGAGTCCCAAAGAGAGAAGACCTAGTCAGAATGATGTTTTGAACTCAGGACTGCCAATTAGGAATATTCTCATTCTCTCTCTCTCTCTTTTTCTCTCTCAGGCTTCTATTTAAGATGGTTAATGTGTTAAATAAAACCAGTAATGGTTAGGAGGACCTGGAAAGTTTTCTGGGTTGGTTTGACCCAGGAGAGATTATCATCCTGCCTCAATTATTTGTACAATTCCCTTTTCCATTTTTTTCTATATAATCCAATTTGTAATGAGAAAGAACAGTGAAGAAGTTGTTGGCTATAGCAAGAGAATCAGCTTCTGCAAATGTATATAAATTGTTCCAGAGCTATATCTTTAAAGGTGCTACCTCTGGTCAATGGGACTGCTGCTGAAGGACTTCCCCCATAAATCAGCCACTGGAAGATGTTATGTTTGTTCATAACGTAAGTTATCTTCTACTCCCATTTCCAAGAAAAATCCTTCTTTTAGGGAACAGTGGACAAGTTCATTTTACATTCATTTTGCACTACATGGAGGTTCAACTGCCTTAATAAGCATAAGGTCTCTGGTCAGTTTTAGGCTTACTAATTCCTGAAAGATGTGAAGAAAACTAAAACTGGAGCACAGCCTGAAGAGGAGACCTCAAGGAAAACCCCAATCAATGTCTACAATTACCTTCCTGTTGTGCTATTCCAACAGACCAGAAGATATAGTGGTTTGTCTTTCCTTCACAAACATTAAGTGGATAGGTGCTTTTTTCTTTCTGGATGCATAGTGTGACATATCTTTGATTATTTAAGAACTATCTGCACTTTAACATCTGGATCCTTTGCTCCACTGTCTTTCAATAAAATATGATCTCTGTACAGAGCAGTATGTATTCTTCAGTTTTTCTTCAAACTTTTAGGGCAATATTGGGTTGCAAAACCATACACTGCATCAGTCTTCCCCAGTTTTGTACTTTCCAGATCTCTGCTCTTTTAATTAGCCATAAGCCTTCTCGCTGGTCATGCTGGGAGATGTTTATGGGAGTAAGTCTAACATCTTTGAAGGCATCAAGTTTGAGAACACAAAACCAAAGTTACAGTTCCATCACAGATCCATCACTTAAAGCAGGGCTGTTAAACTCGAGTTACGTACTGGATTAGCGAAGGGGGGGAAAAGTCCCGATACATCACGTGACACCGCCGTGATGATGCAAGTTTGACACCCCTGACTTAAATAAACTTTAAGTTTGGTGTCATGGGGAAAGTACTGGCCTAGAAACCAGAGATTGTGAGTTCTAGTCCTGCCTTAAGCATGAAAGCCAGCAGAGTGACTTTGGGCCAGTTTCTCTCTCTCAGCCTAACTCGACCCATAAGGTTGTTGTTTTTGTGGAGAAAATAGGAAGGAGTATTAGGTATCATTGCTGCCTTGACTTACTTATAACATAATAAAAGCAGGATAAAAATTCAATAATCAATCTCCACAGAGAAATAATGAACATACATTAATTATTTCCTTTTGGTTTTGGGGCGCAACAGCTGAAAACATTTACACAATTATTTTGACTCAATTACACCATGTAATGTTTGCTTTTAAAATCCACTTTCTACTGTTGGAAGAAATATCCATCTGGGTTCAGTTCCAAGTGGGGACAAAGACACTGGAAACATGGAGACTGCTTGGAAAGATGGTTTAATGGTGGTCAGGATCACATGGCTTGAGTTCCTGAACAGAAAAGGGACTGAGATCCTGTGTGCTCCTGGCTTTATGCTTTTTCTGAGCTTTGAACTTTCTGGGGCACAGGAAGAGTATCCTGATTGGTTGTCAAACTCCCAGGTGGACTAGCTAACAATGTAGGTTGTCCCTCAAGCTTGCCTGAGCCTTGCCATGTGGTGAGTTTCTGTTGCTAGATGGGTCCTATTATGTTGCAGATGATGATGGCCCATTGACAAAGGTGGGGAGAAATGAGTGAGCTTGGCTGAGGCTTTAATGGCCCATTGACAAAGGTGGGGGGAGTCAGAAAGTTGCAGGGGGCTGCTTTGTCTTTAAAACATGTTTCTCCATTTCTCATCCAGGGAAATATATTCTGCCTTTTTAAATATTTTCTAAAATATTTCATTCTTCTAGGAGGGGGGTGGGTGCTATATTCCTACACTACAATAAAGTTCCTAAGGGCCTAAAATTGGAGAAAGGAAAATTGATATTTTTAAAATGGCCCAAACTTACTACAGAACTAGATTAGATGTAAGGTGTTAGCAGGCTGAAATCCTGCTGACTGTGTTTTATCTTCCAGCCCAGGAGTCTGCAAACTTGGCTCTTTTAAGACTTGTGGACTTCAAAGCTGGCTGAGGAACTCTGGGAGTTGAAGTCCACAAGTCTTAAAAGAGCCAAGTTTGCAGACTCCTGGGCTGGAAGATAAAACACAGTCAGCAGGATTTCAGCCTGCTAACACCTTACATTAGTTTACATATGGTCACCCAGTGAGATCTGAAATCACAATGAAGTTGGATCTAATGGATCAATCATTACAATACAGTAGCCCCTACTGTAGGTTAAGATAAGCCTATTGTATCGGGGCTGCAATACCTCCAAACGGCATCAGACACAGAAAAAGGTAATTGCCACTCAAAGATCGTCGACATTTTTGCACTTCAGATACTAATCATAAGTCAGGGAGGACACAGCTGAGAAAAAACAGATGCACACAGCGGAACTTGCTGAAACCCAGGTAGTTGAGTCAGCTCCCTGAGTCTTATGACCACGAGTCAATCTCTTCCTCCTAGCTAGAAAGTGTGCCCTACAATGATAATTTCTTCGACAACGTATAAAGAAACAATTTTAGGATGTTTGAAAAACGAAGGGAGCCGAAAGGGTTCGCAGAATAAGGAGAGTCTCTCAATTCACAATTAGCTACAACGATGGCGGAACCAGGGAAGTATTACAACCGATTCAGCTGGAAGACGCCAGTGGAATATTCTTCTTATTTGGCTGGAATAAGGGTCTGCAAACTTGGCTCTTTTAAGACTTGTGGACTTCAACTCCCAGGGTTCCTCAGCCAGCTTTGAAGTCCACAAGTCTTAAAAGAGCCAAGTTTGCAGACTCCTGGGCTGGAAGATAAAACACAGTCAGCAGGATTTCAGCCTGCTAACACCTTACATCTAATCTACTCCTTCGGCCTAATAAATTCCCTCCGTCCCACGAAGTTCCCGCCCTTAAGGGCAGAGCATTCTAATATAGCGCGAGGCCTGATGGGAGTGGCAGTCCGGGCTTTAAATCAAGGGCGCAGTGGTCGCCGGTTGTTGTAGTCGGTCGACTGTTTTTTTTTTTTTGTCCCGGGGGCGTCTGGGAAGCCGCGGGTCCGTTTCGCTCAGTCGTGCGGAGGCGACGGTGACGGTATGGCAGCGAGCAGGTCTGTGCGAGCGGCGCGGAGTTGCTTGAGCCCTTTGCTCCACTTGAATTACCCTCGGTTCCACTCCAACAGGTACGGCCCGCTCACTCTTTTATTCATCGTCCCTGGGCTTTGAGGCTGGTTATCCTCCGTCGCCGCGGGCTCTTGAGCCGGGACAGACGGGCTTAGTCGCTTTTTCTTGCCGGCGGCTTATCTCAAACGTGTGGTCCCCTGTCGAGCTTGGACGGGGCGGCGGCGTGCAGCTCTATTTGCGTGGTCCCTATTTGCAGAGAGGGTCTTCCCTGGGGAAGAGGATGTTTCGATTTAAAATCGTTCCCCCTTGGATGCCCCTTGCGGCTCTCGAAGAAGCACGAGGCGAGGCGCCACGGCTGCCTCCTGCCTCCCCCTCCTCCTCCTGCCTCCCAGATTCCCTCGCTGTGGTTGCCTCGCCCGTGCTCGGGAATGGGCAACTAAGAGGATGGGCGGGTGGGGGGTGGGGTCGTCCTGGCTCCCGGGTGCATCTTTTGCCAAGCGGCACCTTCCCGAGAATTTGGGCTCGCTTGTGAGTTTCCACCGCAGAGAAAGGAAATATATAGCCCAAATTCTCGGGAACGGACACACACAACACACACACACACACACACACATACATACATACATACCCGGGAACCAGGACGCCCCCACCTCACTTCATAAATAAATAAATGTGATTTGGGCCGCGGTGAAATGCTGGAGCCCCTAAGACGGCCTTTCTTGAGATGGATGCGAAGATGAAAGAGAAAGGCCGTGTCCCGTCCTTCTTTCCAATCGGGTGAAAGAGCCATTTTTGCTCAGGGCTGGGTAGGGAAGGAAGCATGGGGACCACATTGGTTTCGGATAACTCCCTGCAGTATACGAGCCAGAAGGGAACATATCTGACATCACTTTCCAACACCACCCCCCCTTGGTCTTTTCACCTTTCTTTCTCTTAACTTTTCTCTCCCCACAGGCTTGTTTCTATCTACCCACTTTTAAATGAGCTAATATTTTACATACACGCACACCAATTTTCAACTTTACCTCCTTCACACTGAGGCTGCCTTGAAATCAGGAGAAATCCCTGCAGAAGAGATTGAGGGGGGGGGGGGGCGGGAGGAGATTTTCAATGAGAAGACCAGGCTGAGTTTCTCTGCCACAGGTCCTCATTTCTGTACGGTAATAAGAGTTGTACAGCTGCTTCCAAGTTTTCTGAGCAACTTGCAAACCAAACACAATATTAAACTATAATACATGGGTTGAAACCTGTTTTATTAAGGTATAGCTTGTAAAAGACTAAGCTTTTATCTTTGTGGATACAAAGGTAACATTGATCTCCAAATGAGTGATGTTTGCACTCATTTGTGCATATGAATATGCTCTGAATATGCTGATTAGGGTAGCCATTATGACACCCTTCATAGAACCCCTTTTATTGCTATTCCAGTCTGTGTATCTTTAATTGTATACTTGAAAATTAAAATTAAGAGATATTTAAAATAACACTTGATTTCATAATATTAGTACTAACATTAGAATAACTTGGGCAAAATGTCAATGAAGACTCAATCATCCAGGCCAAAGGTATCTAAAGGTTGAATCATGGCAACTGGATCTCTCTGCCTAACTAATTTTGCTTTGACTAATGAAGTTGCTTGGATGAGCATCAAAACAGATTAACAAAGTTTGGTCTAGTTGCCATGATTTAATCTTTAGATAACATGGACAAAACTTTCAGGAGGTGGGGTTAGAATGTCAGGACTCAGGCTGAAAATAGAGCTCTCTGAAACACTTTTGAAACCCACAATGAAAACCTTTAAAATACTGCTGATCAACATGATTTTTAAAAATAGTTGGGCTTAATACTTTGGAATAGTTGTTTAGTTGTTCAGGTAGGTTCAGGCACTATATATTTTCCAGCAAGTCCACTGTTCTGCAATACCAAATACTTATTGGTAAGCAAGCTATGCATATTAATGTAGACCATAATTTATAAATGGGGAAACAACTTTTAGGGGATTTTGTTGAGTGCTGAGTTATAGTGCATCCAATTAGCTACAACAGTATTATATTGGCATGAAATTTGCGGATCCTTTTCCTGCCTCTATTCTATCTCACCAGAGTTCCCTCCAAACATAAAATTTAGCAGATTTTAAACATTTTAATGTCTTTAAATGACGCCAAAATAAGATGAGCATGCTTCTATGGATGAATAAGGCCTGTCTAGCTCATGGGCCAAGGACTAGATAAAGGCAAGATCATGGATCCATGGCAGCAAAAAAAGATGTAGGAACATGTTTGTGTCATTGTTAATTACAAGTGGGGAAAATCCCATGTATTGTATATACACACATAGTATATGTATAGGTGCCTTCTCTGCCATGATTCTTGCCTTATGGAATATTCCTCTCCCCCAAAATTAGATTAGGTCCATTCCCTTTTGACATTCCAGAAGTCCCTCAAGAACAGGTTATGTCACCAGTCCTGGAGCTTTCAGGACCTGGAGCTATATTTAGGTAACTCCATTGCTAAGAGACTGTTGTTATCCTTTGAGTAGTGTTTTTTTATTTGTTTTTATGATACTTTTTAATATGGATTTTATATTTTTATATTTCTTGTTTTTATATGTGGTGTTGTTTGATTGTTGTATGCTGCACAGTTGTGGTTTGTGAGATAGGTGGCTATACATATTTAAGAAACAAAAACTTCACAAATGTTCTGTCCTGTGTGTAACGGACCCTCAGATGAATAAATCAAAGTAGCAAAAAAGCAAACTTTTTATCCTATATGTAAGTAAACGATTTCACAGCAAATTCTAAAGTTAAACATTGAACTTCCTTTTTGAACTTAGTAAAGGATCAGCAAACACCCAGCATGTGATAGACTTATGTCAACTGTACAAACATCTATGTTACAAAAGACATACGCATTCCCTAGTAAATTAGATTTCAACACTATTCTGAGGGTGTGTTGTTCCACTTCAACTTTACTCTGAGGATGTTCATGGGGGGGGGTGGTTTCCAAATCCCACCGCTACTGGTTCGCTCACGTGTGATGCTTCTGCGCATGCACGTCTGGGGGTGGGGGGGTGGAGCCTCCTGCCCCTGCCACCGGTTCACCCGATCTGGTGTGAATCGGTAGCAACCCACCACTGATGTTCACCCCAGAATATCAAGCATACTATCTCTTGGAGATGACTATTGATCAAATTAAAAAGTTTTCTTCCCTACTGTATGTCTGATGGCAGAATGCCTAAAGCAGGCCTTCTAGAACCAAAGAAGATTCTTGGACAGGCTCATACAGAAGGAATTGACTGTTGAGATTTTAAACTTGGGTTTTTAAAATTCAGAAGATCAAAAATTCACCATCTTTTATTGAACCCTAAATTAAATGGGTTGCTAATACTTAGAAGCATCCAGACAGAACTAACAGCTGTATTAAATCAATGGAATTTTTTGTATTTTCAAAGATAGCTTCACACAGAGCACAGTACTGTACAGGAATCTGTTCTAGAATTGGAAGTGCTATAGTAATTAAAAACACAAGAGTGCTCACTGTGGTTTAGTGTTTTGGAATATCTTGACTTGTTACTCTGACAAAATAATTCCTCAGACTCTGTTGAAAAAAGTGATCTTACTCCAGCTGTTGTCATTGAGGCAAGTCCCTTACCTTTCTTCCTTCTTTTCTTGTAACTATGGTTCACACCCAAGGCCATAGATAAGTAGTGCAATTTGAATATTTCACCATTTAGACAGGTTTTTCTAGGTCCTGAAGCATATGACAAGGTAAAGACAAAGGACAGCTCTCTTATAAAGTATTTTTAGGATCTGGCGCTAAAGACCAAAGAAGATTGATAACTTGAAATAGCAGGAAGTGGTATGAGTTGCGCTGCAGATTTTACTGAGCTGGTAAAAGAGAGTGCATGTCTAGACAGTGATTTGCTTTAAGTTTTTGGCAAAGGCTCATTCAAACTCACTGTCAAGCAATAAACAGCATGTGCAGTTATGTTCAGATATAAACAACCAACGAGAAAACGTAAACATTTAAAGGACAGCTTGTTTTAGAGAGGAGATTTATGAGCTGTTCTGCATGTTTGTGAACTTATTTTAAGCTTGTGTCCTCCAAGTGGCTGCCTCACTAAAATCTAAGCCTCATTCAGGTGTTTGCCTGAACCTGTGGAGAAGAAATGTGGCTTCCTGCAACCCGTCCTTCTCCAGCCTTTCTGCCTTCAAGTGAAACAGCTGAAGGGGGCCTTTGTTCTAAGAATGGAGATAATTCAAGGGATCGGGAATCCTAGTTACCTGCTATTAATTTGGCAGGTAAGAGTTCAAATTTAGTTGATTTAATCACTGTCAATTTACAAAAACTCTAATTGCAGATTAAAATTTGCCTTCTGGAAAAAGCAGAAAAGAATTAAAAGGCAAAATATTCCCTGATGGTCTAGTTACTAACCAAACTCAAACCTGCTTAAATTCCCAAGTCCAGATATAATCAACTTGATGGTTCCCTTCTGATATTCAAATATTGTGATTTTATGGCACGAAACCACCATCTACCAAGCAGAGGCATGTCCAACCTTTTGACTTGCCTGGGCCTCATTGAGTGAAGATGAATTGTCTTGGGCTGCATATAACTACATATATTGTTAAAGTTTATGATTTTGTGGGTTTGCATTACTAGCTGTCCAGTGGACACCCCAATACTAAACTATAACCTCAGGTAGGACTCAGGGCAGTTTACACAATGTTAAGCAATAGTCTTCATCCATTTGTATATTATATACAAAGTCAACTTTTATTGCTCCCCCCAACAATCTGGGTCCTCATTTTACCTACCTTATAAAGGATGGAAGGCTGAGTCAACCTTGGGCCTGGTGGGACTTGAACTTGCAGTAATTGCAAGCAGCTGTGTTAATAACAGACAGACTTAGTCTGCTGAGCCACCAGACGGGAAAAAAAACTATCATAGTAGATAATGTCCTATGCCCATGATAATCATCCAATCTGTAAATCAGCAACATCTGAATTAAGTTTCCAAACTAAATAGAAACTTCCTAGCTATTCATTTTTCAGTCTCAATTCTATGAATAAGTCCTTTTTAGTTTGGCAAAAAAGTGAACAAAAATATCCTTAATTTGTAGTACAATGCTATGAATAAATTCCTTGATAGAAACCAAAAGCTTTCTAGCTACCCCAGTTAATAAGTGAATCTTTATTTTTAAAATAAATTTGAAATGTATTTTTCTTTTTGAAAATGTATACTTCTCTACATTTTTTGTCTTTGTTGTTTTAGAGGTTTGCTCTTCGCCTTCAGCACTGCTGCACAACAAAAGAGCACAGGGGATGATTGTGGCCCAGAAGATCCTCAGAATGAACCTAAACAGATCTTGAGGGGAGAAAATTTAGAACACAAGACCATCAAGCTAGAAGAACAACTCCGTGTCTTAACAGTGAGTAGCTTTTTTTAGTTTTGACATCCAGAATAAGGGATCCACACATCTAAATTTCTGTGCATTTTCTTAAAGTATTTTTTTAAAAATCTATGAGACCATATAGGACAGGGGTTTCCAAACTTGGCAACTTTAAGACTTGTGGACTTCAACTTCCAGAATTCCTTCTGGGAGTTGAAGTCCACAAGTCTTAAAGTTGCCAAGTTTGGACACCCCTGATATAGAGTATTTGTCATTGACTAAAGCTTAATCTATTAAATTGCAACTGAAACTGAAGATGATTTAGAAATACATTGTGCCAAATAAAGTAGCCAAAGAGCAATTTGGCTACATCTGGCTTCTCATGCCACAGTGTTAATGAATCCACTTGATATCTGTTTTACTCCACCAGGGTGCCAGTGGGAGAGATGAAGGATACTAAGAGATGCAAGAAGGGAGAGTAGTTAACAATTTGTATCTTCTGCATAGGGGAATCTTGATTAGATGATAGCAGTCTTAAATGTCTGAAATAATTATACTGAAAAAAGAAGGAAAGAGTTTTATTGGCCCTAATGACCATAGACCATGGGCAGCAGCTATCTCTTCCATCCCTGACCAAGCTTCAGTTACATGAATATTTGATGTTATCATAGATATGTAAGTGTAATATACTGGATGCACCAGAAGAACCTAATGATGTGATAGCCCCTTAAGGTTGACTAGATCAAAAAACAGACTCACAAAACGGTTAGAACTTTACTTTATTGAGATACAAGCCATTATAACAGAAACTTGCAAGTCTGACTGGTTTTTCCTCTGATACGAGATGGAGTTAGGGAGGAGTCAGTTTGAGTCTCTTCTTAAAACACTCTGGCTTTGAATAGGTTTCTTCAAGGTAATCTCTGTGTTTCCCCACCTGATGACAGATATCTCTTAAGATTCTCTATAGTTGCAGCCAGATTTATGGCAACAGAACCCGTTGTATTGGCAAGGGTTGGTCTTATAGCCCAACAAGGCAGCAGAGAGTACTAACGCACTCTGTGGCATCATGACCGAAACGACTACACTTTGTATTCCTGCTTTCTTTCATTTTGCTATACAAGATGATGTGCAAAGGAAGTTACCCAAAGCACAGTTGATTCTAACAAGCTACTGGTCCAGAGGAGCTCCAACCTTGTGCCTAGAAGCTAAATAAGATCAGTTGCTGAATATGGACCTTCCATATTTGTGGTAAAACCATCTTGGTCACCAGATAACCTGATCCAAGAATACACAAAATAGAAACTTGTGACATGTGAACAAAAGTTCTTGAAGTATTGGATTTCCTACAGATTGAAGATCAGTCCCCAGATTCCATTATGCACTAGAGATTGTGCTTCTCAACATCAGTCCAAATCCAGCCAAGCCTATCAAACAAACTTGGCTCAGACTAAATAGGTGCAGGGCTCTTAAGAATCTATTTTTGGAGAACAAAAATACTAACACTTTTGTCTCCTACAAAATTTCTCATTCTACATTTGGCATTCAAGTTGGAAAACACATTGCTGTGGCTTATACAGCTAGCAAGAGACAGCCTTCCTTCCTTCATAGCAATTCTATAAGAGACAGCTATCCAGGTGGAACTAGTGGAATATTACAAGACATCATAAAATAATAAATAAATTCAACTTATTTGATGCTATCAATTGTTACTGGGAATACGGCTGTAATATGTCCTTTTCCCATTAACTATGTCTCTAGTGAGCAAGAATAGTAGTTGAGTATTCTCTGATTATCTCTTTGGTCACTGGAAGATGAAACTGACAATCCCACCCTATGTGGAATAGAAGAGGATTAGGAAACCAAGAAGGGTTGGGATACAAGCTACCAGTCTTTCACTAACAGTTTACACATTATTCTTCCATCTCCATGTGTCTTAACAATTTTGTTATAGCGGAAAGAATTGAATGATACTCTGTGGAAGTCATTGCAGAATTTAAAGTTTCCTTTAAGTCTAACTTGACTCCTGGATGTTTACAGGATACATGCAAGCAAGTTTCTTGGCATGATGAAGAAGTGGTCTCCCATAGCTGCCTTTTAGGATTATTATTTTATTTTAACTATTTTTCACACTCTCTCTATCCTCATCCTTTTTCTTGCTCATTGCTCATTGTCACAAGTAGAGTTCTCAACTCTGCTTAGCTTTCTAGATCATCCACCCATGCTATTTGCTGAGGTTACTAAAATAGCTTTTAAATAACTTTGCCGTCTATTACCTTGGAAAATAATTTCTTCTTGCACACATTTTATCACAGTTATAAGAAACAATTTATGTAATAGCCCTACTTTCTCATTTTCCCCATTTTCTTATTGCTGTTGTATTGCATAACAGTTGCATATTGATCTATGTTAGTGGTTCTCAGACATTTTGTTCTCAGGAAACATTTACATTCTTAAAAATGATTGAGGATCCCAAAAAACTTAGGTTTATGTAGTTTATATCTATTATTTTTTATTGCATTAAATATTAAAATTTAGAAATTTAATTTATTTGACTTCAAGGTCCAGTAAAGGGGTCTCTGAAATGGTCCTTTTACCTATTTCTTGTTTATGATTATGATGGTAAGGCTGTGCCCATTGGATAGATAAAAAATAGGAAGTTTTAACCACCTCTTCCAAACCTCCTTCAGTTCTACACGCTGCAGTCCAATTTGACTTCAATATCATGGTAGGTGGTTCTTGCTGCCACTACCTATCTTCCAGGGAGTGCTTCATCTAGGGCCATCTCCACCTCCATCCCCACACCTGGAAAAAAGATAGTGACCCCACACCTTGTATTATTTTCTGGCAAATTTAAAGGAGAAAAAAATGAAATAATTTCTGTATCCCCACTTCCTGCCTCTAGAGTATTGAGATATGGGGCTCAAATGACCTCTTCCTTCTCTGTCCTTTGGTTTAGGAGATCTTCTAAGTTAGGTGTGTCAAACTTGCATCGTCATGTGGTGTATCGTGACTTTTCCACTTCACTAAACCGGGCATAGGTGTGACTAGCGCATGACGCATCCGGCCTGCGGGCCGTGAGTTTGACACCCCTGTTCTAAACAAAAGTGATAAACAAAAATTGTTGTGAAAGAAAAACAGAAAAAAGGGAAGGAAAAATCCTTTAGATAGTCAGAAGGAAGCATTCAATGGCAAATGAATGGCAAATTGCCCAGAGCCAAGGAAGAAAGGAAAAGAAGGAAGGAAGGAAGGAAGGAAGGAAGGAAGGAAGGAAGGAAGGAAGGAAGGAAGGAAGGAAGGAAGGAAGGAAGGAAGGAAGGAAGGAATTCAGATGGCAACTTAGGAAGAACTTGATAGCAAAGGTAATGCTGTTCTCCTATTTAGAGCTAACTGCTACAAGAAGGGTCCAAATTGCAAACAACACAGAATTACTGAACTTGTGCAAAGAAAAAACACCAGAGAAAATAAATTATATTAAGAAATATACCCAATCAAAATAATTCATCTTATGCAGAATTTCTAGCTGAGCTTGTCGCTTGTTTTCTAAGAGAAGCTAATGCTTGAAGCTAAAGTTCCCTTCTCACTTCTCTGGATTTATTTCAGCTTCCTGCAGATTGTAGCCTTTCTTTAAAGGTGTTTGCTCTATTTTTAGCTACGATATTTCCGACCTACAGTTTTAAAAAGAATTAAAGCCTGGAGAAGGAACAGTTGTGGAAGGAAATCTAGAGAAAGAAGGGTTGTGGGGAATATATTCTTTTGTTATATGCTGAAATAAGCATCTCTCCTCAGGAAGAGCCTGTTTAATTCAGGGCCATGGGTTCCCTATCTGGGTGTTAAGCTGTCAATCCTACCTGGAGAAGTGGAAATCGATATCGAAATAATATTTATTAATGTGGCTTCTACATCAGTCTATTTCTTTTCAGTAAATAACAACTCTATTGCCTATGAGTAAGTTGTCTCACCAAGATACATTAAATATATGCAGCAATATTGAAATCCACTAATCCTCTGTTACTTGGGTTAGAATTCTTTAACCTGATTCTGCTTCTTCTCTGCATGTAGGAACAATACCAAAGAGCCCTGATGGATTCTGAAAATGTCAGACGTAGAACACAAAAATTTGTTGAGGATGCTAAGATTTTTGGTAAGTAAACAAACAGGCCAGTGTTGTGCCAGAGTTTGTTGCAGTGCTACCTGTACATCTCCAGCAGTATTTCTTTATGACTATGCACATTGAAAATGATTCCTAAGAAATGCTTTGGACCTCATATGAGTCCAGCATCTCTTCTCTTCACTGAAGGAGTCCGGCAATATTTTAGGTTCTGCATGAGCCTGAAAAAAGATACCACTAGTTCAGATAATCCATCCTTAAAGTTAAGGTGATTCATAATATTTACTACACAACAATTTACAATGTCAAGTGATCATTTGGGGATCAAAAATCAGTAATGGCCTATGAGGCACAATTTTATTACTCCATATTACTAAATAAAATGAAGTATAAATTAATTGGGTTAACTCATTAGTGACCTGAAGATGACAATAGAGTGAAACCTCAAAAGAAGATAGTTGCTATGACTGAACAGTTTTTTACAGGTTAAAAGAAATATATTCTGATGATGTAAACATATGTAATATCTGAATCCCACAGTTCGGTGTAAATACTTTGTTCTCTGAGGCCCATGAAGTCCTTCTACTTTAGATAATCCAAGATCCCAAAATATTTTTATCCTCCTGAACTATTGTCATCCTGATTTTTTGCCTATCTTTGTGTCTGCAGGCATCCAGAGTTTCTGTAGAGATCTGGTAGAAGTAGCAGATATCCTGAACACCACTTTGGAGATTGTTGTAGAAGATGATGATGACCCAACTCTGCACCTCAATAAGATCTGCGAAGGCCTGACTCTTATAGAAGTCAAACTACAACGCATCTTTACTAAGCACGGTCTGCAAAAAATGAACCCCATTGGTGGCAGATACGACCCCTATGACCATGAAATCGTGTGTCATGTGCCAGCAGAAGATATGCAACCGGGTACTGTGGCTTTAGTGACTGTGGATGGTTACAAACTTCATGGCCGCACCATCAGACATGCACATGTAGGGGTGGCAGTAGAATCTCAAGAAAGTGATGAACCTGCATCTTAGTAATTAGGATCCTATGAACTTATTTCTTTTGTCCACATCATCATTGCTGCTTTATTTATTAAGCCACACCGGTATGATTTGCTGGTCTCTCAGGATTGGCATGATCATTTGGCCTTCCTTTTCAAGATGTTATTATTCAATGTTAGTTTTTCCTGTTATGTAAAGATATTTTTTTGGTTGTTTCACAATTGTGGTGTCCTCTTTTCTGATCATTAATTTTAAGCCTGCATTAAAAGGAATGTAGGATTCATTCCAACAATGCACAGACCTATTGAAAAGTCAGTAAAATCCGATTGATTTCAATAGGTCTGTTCAAGGGTGACTAAAACTGGATCCTGTTCTCTGAAAAAAGACTTTCCTCCAAGATTTATTTTTAATTTGCTTGTTAATCACACTATTGTTCCCATTTTCCTTTTTTATAATCTGTGATATACATTTCATCTGAGCTTTATTTACAGTAACCCAGAGTCATTCCTATTTCAATCTGGGGTTTTTTTCCATTTATTTTTTTATCCATGTGTTATTTAAGACATTCTCCTTAAGCAATACAAGATTTTTTTTTTAAAAAAAAACTTTAAATATGTGGACAACGGTAGATCTGTGGTTCTTTTACAATCGACCAAGTACATCTTTTGGAGAAGATTCTAGGTACCACTTAACCACTTAAGTCTAAGATTGCCTTTCTTCTGAACCCAATTTCAACCGTTCTTGGGCATTTTTAACCCAAGAATGCATGTGCCAAGTCTTCAAGCTTCAACACTTTTCTTCTTGGATGTTTCCTAGATTTGGCTTTGCATCTCGAAATTTCCCTGAGTGCTTTGGCCAGTAAAAGAACATTCTTGGTCCTAAATTACTTCTGAAAACGGATGCATAAATATAATCTTTGTTTTCTTGAACTTTTCAAGAAGCTGCTTTCAAGTAGAGATACGATACTCATCTTATCTTACAAGAATGGTTTGGCTAATTTAAAATGGTGAAGTATTTTGAAGATGAATATCTCTGGGGTACTGAGTAATATTATACCCAGCCGAATAATTTATGAAGTTGTTTTCCTCTTAAATTGATTTTGGTCTTCCACATTATGATCTAGCTATCCCACCAAACCCACAAATTCGGGATCACGATTTTCCACATTTCATGAATTGGCTTAATTCAATAAAAGGTCCTCTAAATGTAGCATTTTAAACTGGGAAAAATCAATACTTAGTATAAAAGTATACTTTATACTTAGTATAAAACACATGTCTTTCATGGAACAGGTCAGTTCCTAATACTTCAGGTTGTCGAGTCTCTTGCAACAAGATCCTTGTTGTGAAGGATCTTCCCTTGGGACTATGTATTGAACTGTATTATCTAACAATGACTGGACTAGATGAATTAGTGAACAGCAATATATGAATGATTCATGGACTGTTAACAATTCTGCAAATAATCTGCTGCCATTTTCCAGCATAGCCTGACATATTATCACCAGTGGTGGAAATGATGAATGATATTGGCCTTTTTGCAGAGGTTTTCAACTTTGGGATAATGACTATGCATATGTTAACAGAGAGAAATATTAATTTAGAAATGATTAGATGTCATCTGTTTTATGTTTAATTTAGTCTTTTTTTAAAAAAATAAAAATAAAACGGTTACAGAATTACTGAGTAAATTTAATTCAGGAACAAACCTGAGCATGTGAGCTTTGATACAAATGGGAACTGGCTTTATGGAGCTATTCAACTCAGAATAAGCCGATATTGTGCAGCAAAACATAGTTGAGATGGAGGCTGTAATGAAGTGTGCTATTGAATCTGTGCTGCTTATATCTGTTGATAAAACAGAGTCCTTGCTATTTTCCTAGAGAATCACTCTTGAACAGCAAACAGATATGAAAAAAAATCAGCTGACTGATAGGTGAAACTAGGGGCAAGTTGTAATGATGTACATTAGATCAAGAAACCAACTTACATCATTAAGATAAGTTAAGATACAGCAACAGAATTCTGCGATCCTGATTTTGCGTTACCTCTCCTCTCTCTTATACCAGCAAATCAGGGAGGAGCCTGCCTTCTGAATGTTTTCCTCCTTCCCAGGACTTGAGAATGCTTCAGCCTCCATTTGCTTATGTCAGGGGTCAGCAACCTGTGGCTCTGGAGCCACATGTGGCTCTTTCACCCCTCTGCTACGGCTCCGTCACTCAAAATATGTGTCACAACTGCCAATGTTCAACACCCACTGGCATGTAATTTATTGAGCTTTTCAACCCCCAGTAGGCCAACCATGGATAAATCCAAGAAAAGAAAAGTTTCAGAAGAAAACAGAACATTTAATTCAACTACATATACTAGTTTTGTGACCGCTCAAGAAATAGTCAGGCGTGGGAAGGGTTTTGTAGCTCCCGTTTTTTTCTTTTCTGTGGGAAATGGGTCCAGATGGCTCTTTGAGTGTTTAAGGTTGCAGACCACTGGCTTATGTGATGGTTCTTGCCTTTTCACTTAAGGTCATCTTCCTGGTACAGAGGTTTCCAAGGTGAAGCTTGGTAACAGCCCTTTTAGACTGTTTATCTGAAGATCCTTAGCTCCAAAGAGAGGAAAATGCCCTATGGCCTTTATGCAAGATGGTATTGTGATGGGTGTGGGGTGCCTTTAGAAGGATAGGGTGTTTTATAGGATGAAGTTGGCCAAAGCATGACTTCGGGACTGAACAAAACCAGTATCGTGTAATAGGAAGTACATTTGGGGTTGCTTTGTTATTTGGGTGAAGGTGAATGAAAGTCTGCTTCATGTGCAAGATGGCTGACAGAACAAACACTGAAGGTCGTGATTGTGCATACCATATGTTGGTTTCATCTCAGCCCAGAGGAGTATGGAGCAAAGCCATCCCAGGAGAGTTATCTACTAACGAACATACCTAGTATACCAGTTTCTCTACAACAAAAGAAACAACAAAGTTAAGAAATGCAATAATTGAATCCTTTGGTCAGTCATAATGATGTGATAAATCAGAATACAATGTAAATTTGCCAGACTTCGGCATATATTTCTGACCTTCTCTCTCAACCTTACAATGACATAGCCTGAGATGGAGAGAACAAAAGAATGGATTTCTAAATAGGAAAACTAAACACATCTACTGAGAACACAACAATACCTCTAATTATGCTATTTTTATTTCATTGAACAGCAACTGGTTGCACCTAATTGTCACTCCAAGAATATTTGGATGGGAGGTCAAAACAATTCCAGTTGTCAACCAGATTGGGAAGTTAAACAAATGCTCTGAAAGGAGATGACAACTCATTTCCTTAATGTTGCTAGGAAATGAAGTCCTTATGGAGTCATCAGAAATCAAGATTAATTTATAGGGGTATTGTTAGCCTTCCAGCAGCATTGACGTAGGGAATGAGCATGGAGAAGTTGTTTAGAAAAGAAGGAAAAGAATTGTTATGGAATGCCAGAGAAGTGCACAGGGGTGTCAAACTGGTGGATGTGTCAGATGCAGGCCACGCCCATCCCAGCTCCGTGAATGGGAAAACCGTCACGTGACGGCAACATGGCGCTGTGAGTTTGAGACCCATGGATCATAGAGTAAACGCAGTGCAAGGTATGAAAAAAATATGCTTGATGGACTTTAAGAGAATGATCAGTGCAAAACAAGTAATGATAGAAAGCTGCTGTGTTATCTGTAGAGAGAATGATAGTTACAAAGAATGTAATTAAAAAACCATTCCAAGGCAAGGAATGATTTAAGATTAGGAGGGGCAGAGAAATGCAGAATGATATTGATAAAAAAATAAATTGTTTTGGAAGTGGGAGGGAAAGGAGCCTTAGCGGAGTGAATAGACTTTAGGGAAGAAATGGCAAACAGAAGACTGCTATGCAAAAAGCAGACCACGATGGAATGAAGGACCAGCAAATAGACTGGCTCTTCATAATTCCTCTTTGGACAAGGAGAGGACTTGAAATTGCTCACAGATGCCCAAGACAGTGGCCTCTGGTGGGTTTAGAGCCTTGGGAGAGGTGGAAATAGCCATGTTGCTCCAATCATGGCTGACACCTTTAAAAGGCTACTGGGTTCACATTCTTTTCTAATCATTTTCAGAAATCGCTTGTTCACTGCTTTTCTGTTGTTAGGAATATACAAAGTGGGTTTCCTTTGATCTTTAGCTAAAGAAGTTTTAACTAGAAGATAATTCAGGGCAAGCTTTATATAGGGAGGTGCCAGGCAGATTTCTGTTTTTCAACATAACTGAACGTATGTGTAAAAAGAAAACAACTGTATAATTGCTGATTGAGAAAAAAAAGTGATAAAGGGCTTGAATTGTGGAATGCTTTGTGCAAATATGAAAGGAAAGGTTGGTTGCCGATTGTGATAAGAAAGGGATATGATGGAAGGAAAGTGTGCATGAAAATAAAGCATGCATGAGAACATTTAGCAAATAGCTCAACACAGATTAAGGCACCATTGTGTGATGTTCTTTCATTTATTCAGGAATGCTTGTGGAGATATCTGAAGTGTGTGGGTTGCAGGAGTGAATATGTGTGTACTTTGGTATTCAGATAACACAGTGCTCTTTGCTGAGAGCCCAAATGATTTCCCAAAGTTGGATGCAATTAGAAACATCTAATTGAAAATTAGTTTATGAAAGACCAAGGTCATTGAGCAGACAACTACAAGTTTTACATAAACAGTGAAAAAGTAGAGCAAAGATACATTTTGTGTATCTTGTTTGAATGTTTCTAAAGATGGGAAGATGAATCTAAAATATTTTAAATGCTGGCAGAAAGATACTAAATGGCATATGATTTGATATGAAGAATAAATGTTTTTCAAAGAAGTAAAAATGACTGTATAAAAGCATACTGCAGCCCACTTAATTCTATAGAAGTGAGAGTTGTATACATGGAGGACGAAAAATAGAAGTTGGATGGACAAGAGAATGACATAATAGTGAATGTTGCTGCTATAAATAAGATGTAGTTGTTTCCTTTTCTTATGCAATGCCTTCCTCTATCTGCCTCCTTTTTTTGCACTTGTGAAATGCTTGCTTAAAAGGAAATACAGTCATGGTTAAATATACATGTAGGTACGTGTCTATAGAGATTACTTATATCTCACTTTTCAAGATACAAATCCTATAAAACAGCTCACAAATAAATCAGTTTTTGTAATTCGTAATTGTACAAATAAGGTTCCTGATTTTTTATTTTTTATTTCAAAAACCAATTCCAGGGCAAAAGCAAAAGCCCTAATGGTGCCAGAGGGAGATCTGGAGGCTTAATTTTTTTCCCTTCCTTACCGGCTTTGTCCATCCAATAGACTTACCTAGAGGTTAAATCTACATGAACATCAGACTATAAACCAGGTTGCATTTCACATATGTGGATAAAACAAGCTTGGTTAATTTCTAGTTCAGCACACTGTGATTCAGTGTGTTGTGCATATCTAGCCCATTTACCCTAGTATACCTAGTGAGATGGCTTTGCATGGGAGACTTAAAGTGGTGTAATGTCTCTTGAGTCAAGCTCAATTCTGGTGACTACATGGCCATATTTATGCTGGGGTTTTTTTTGTTTTGTTTTTTGCAGCAACATAGAAGTGAATTGCTTCATCTGTCTGGGGATTTCATGCAACTTCATGAACTTCAAGATCTCATGTGTACCGTAAGTACTAATCAGCTGTAGCTCAACTTATTACAAGTAGTCCTCATTTTATGACAGCAATTGGGACCGGAATTTCTGTCGCTAATTTATGTGGTCATAAATGTCACGTAGCTCTTACATGTCGTGTAACTGCTCTGCCTTAGTAACAGAAATTCTGGTACTTCCATTTGCCATTAAGTAAATCACTATGTGAAGTGAACAATATGTGAAGATCAACATGTGGTTGCCATTTGCCACCTTTTATGGCTTCCCCATTGACTATGCTTCTAGGAAGCCAGCAAAGATGGTAGCAAATGGCAATCATGTGACCACAATGAGAGCTAATCGTAACTACCCTTTGTTCAGCACTGCAGTCCCACTTTAAGTCTGAATGCTTGCTGAATGAGTAATTATTAAATAAGAGCCACTTGTATTTATGTCATTGATTTAAATTTATTGGCTGCCTAACTTTACTGGACTCTAAGAAATGCATGAAACTAAAAAAAGTTTAAAAACAATTAAAGATATTTAATCAATAGGCAAATCAATGCGGATAATAAAATTCACAAAAATGAAGCACAGGCCATTAAACAAATAGTAAATATCAACTCCAAGCCAGGGTTTTAAAGCTTTCCAAAACCTCAGGAGAGCAGGCTCCATTTTTATCTCTGGGGCGGATGCTGTTTTGGAGGTTGAAGGATGCAACAGAGAACATGCACTTCCTCAGTCCCACAAGATGGCAGTGTTCAATGGAAGGGACCTGGAGTGAACCTATGGGCCAGCAGAATCAATTCCAGACAGATAAGTCTCTCAATTATCCAGGTATCTAACTTAGCTACTTCAGTTGAAGTCAGTTTATGTTACCTGTGGATCTGGCAAACTAACCTGTGCAAACAATGTTTTCTCAAAGAAGAAGAGACTGGACAGCCTCTTGTCTGAAATAGTACAGGGCTTCCTGCTTTAACAGGAGGTTGGACTAGAACAGGGGTCACCAATCTTTCGGACCTCAGGGACTGCTAAATTCATAATTTTAAATCCCGCAGACCACTAATATGATCTGCCTAATGACTGGGTGGGCGTGGCTAGATGGTCATGTGACTAGGTGGGCATGGCCAACTCGATGTATATTGATGTATATGTAAATATATGTTTATATACTATATAATCCTTTTTATATGATGTTGTGACAAATAAATAAAAATAAAGAAAATTAAAAAAAAATAGATGTCACTCACGTCCAGAGGTGTCTTGCCAGCTTCTATTTGCCCCTCCTCCCAGTCACTCCTCGCCTCCCCGCTCGGGCTCCGTGGGGCCCCAACAGGAAGCAGTTGTTGGAGCTAAGCAGCCACCACGAGAAAGTGTTGGCAAAACAGTTCAGTTCAAATTGGATCTGACCGAAAAGGAGGCTCAGCAGAAGCACCTCACTGAGGACTACGAGCATAGGCTTTCCAAGCAGAGGGAAGACCTGCAGGAGTGCAAGGCCAGGTACCGGTGCCGGGAGGCCCAGCGGGCTGAGATGGTCAGCCAGTTCCAGGCCATGATGCAGTTCCACTGGAACAAGTTCCTCTGACTCTTCACCACCAGCAGCACTTCCCTCCAGCCTTTGCCCAAAGTTCTGCACCAGGAGGCCGAAGCAGACCCCAGGTCGGAATTTCTGCCCCCTCCGACCCACACAAAAAGAACCCGAAGGGGGAGACTCTCTGCAGCAACGCAAATGTTCATTGCATGTATCCAGCCCAGGGGCCATAGTTTGAGGACCCCTGATTTAATGCAATATAAAAAAAAATGCAAATAATTTTTCTGCAGAGCACCAAAATTTTCTCATGGACCACTAGTGGTACATGGACCATCAGTTGGTGACCGCTGGACTAGAAGACCTCCACGGTCCCTTCCAACTCTGTTATTCTGTTCTGTTGTGAATTATCGTCTGGGCTGGGGAATCAATGGCATCGAACTATAAATCTCCAATTTTATGATTCTCACACCAAAGGAATGTGGCGGCTATTTCGTGGTTGTGTGCCTGGCAAATGCGCCCTATGTTGGATAAATTCTGGTTTTTAAGTAAAAAAAACCAAAAACAAACAAACCAGGTGCTTCAAATACTACCTGACCTCCTGCACCATTGCAGGAAAATCTCGGGAGCCAGAAGAGGAGCATCTCTCTCTCTCCCTCCTTTCAGACTCAAGTCACTTCCTGGAGAGTTGCGCCTCTGCTGCGGTACAACCCCAAAACTCCCCCATTCCCCAGGATTACCTTTAGACTTAGACTTAGAATAACTTTATTATCACTTTTTTTTTTATTGAAAGAGTTTTAAAAAAAACAAAGATATTTTCCCCCCCTTTTTTCCCCTCCTCCCAAAACCCCTTCCCCCTCCTCCCCGCTTCCCGGGTCAATCACAAGGTATTGTTATACATAAACCAAACATAGAATAAAATTTTCCCTTCCAATCCAAATAACCACATCCAAAGCTTTTCATCTCCCAACCCCCTCCCCATTACATAAAATAACTTTCTAATTATTCAAAGGCAATCTGATATTTCTTAATCTGATATCTGTTTTGTAGATAATCAATCCATTTTTTCCATTCAATTAAATATCTTTCCTGCGTATTGTCTTTTAAAAAAGCTGAGATTTTAGCCATCTCAGCCAAATTAATGACTTTCAGTATCCATTCTTCTATTGTAGGTACCTCTTCTTTCTTCCAGTATTGTCCAATCAACAGTCTTGCTGCTGTTATTAAATTCAGAATCAATTTAGTCTCAATCCCTGTACAATCCGTTATAATTCCCAAAAGGAAAAATTGTGGCAGGAACTTTATCTTCTTCTTCAGTACATTTTGAATAATCCACCAAATTCTTATCCAAAAGACCTTAATTTTCTTGCAAGTCCACCAAATATGAAAATATGTAGCGTCATCACAATCACACCTCCAACATTTCGCTTGGATATTAGGATACATACATGATAATTTTTTGGGATCTAAGTGCCATCTATAAAACATTTTATAAAAATTTTCCCTTAAATTCTGTGCTTGTGTAAACTTAACATTTCTAACCCAGATTTTCTCCCATGTTTCCAACATTATTGGTTCCTGAATATTCTGTGCCCATTTTATCATACAGTCCTTTACCAAATCCTTTTCCGAATCTACTTCAAGCAACACATTATACAATCTCTTTATATGCTCCTGGGTCTGATTTCTAATTTGCTACTTTATTATCACTTTGAATGTACACTAATCGGCATAAGTTAAAATGAAATTTCGTTGCCTAAAGCTCTCATAGAATCTCTTTACCTCTTAATATACATTTATTTATTTAGTCATGTTTATGTAAACCAATAAAACAAATAAACAAGCACACATACATACAACATTATACATATACGTATATATTATGACCCGGAAAAACAACATCTTTGTACGGGCGCGTGGAGATTTCACTCTAAAGGGCTCAGTAAGGCTAACCTGGCAAAGCAGTGCAAGCTTATGGCGCCGAGAACCGGAGCTTTTGCAACCGGCGATCGAGGCGGCTTCCCTTCCGGAGGGGTCTCTGCCAGAAAACTTGGAATTTCGGGGCTGTGAGTGGAAAGTTTGCATCTCACAGACTGGCGTTTCAGGCCTTCCTGCAAGGGGCGCTAGCACTGGAGCGAGCCAGAAGACGCGGCCTCCTCCGCGACCAAAGACTTCCCCCTTTTTTATTATTATTAATAAGAGGTTGCCTCGTTCGCCGTGGCTGCCTGCGATCCGCCCCGCGAAGGACAAAAAGGCCGCGGCAGGCGCAGCCCGACGATCCGCTGCATCTCCCCCCGCACCTAAAAAAACACA
Organism: Ahaetulla prasina; assembly: GCF_028640845.1. Lineage (NCBI taxonomy): Eukaryota > Metazoa > Chordata > Lepidosauria > Squamata > Colubridae > Ahaetulla > Ahaetulla prasina. The sequence continues at coordinate 106,882,560 of NC_080540.1, forward strand.
CAAAAATCTCGGGAAGCGCGCGGGCCCCCGAAAGCTGCGAACTCCCTGGCCGCTGCGGCAGAAACATCCGGGGGGCGGGCTGGTTTCCGCCGTTCCGCGGCGCTTTTTCGCTTTTGCAGCCGCCGCCGCCGTCACCCCTCTTGCAGCCTCCCCGTTGACACCATGATGGCAGAGTTTGCTCAGCCGCCTTCTCCTGCCCGGTGGCTTTTGTTTCTTACCGTAGCTGTAGGGGGGATGAGAACGGAGCCTTCCTTCGCTGCGGCAGGGGATGCGGCTCCGCCGGCCAAAATAGGTAGGCGTTGCTCTTTCATCGAAGCGGACAGTTCGCGGTTTCCCGGATCCCCCCCCCCGCAAGCACCAGGCCCCCATAAGGTGGGCTTCTGCGCCCAAACAGCCCGGAGCTTCCCGCATTTGCATCGGGGGAATAGGAGCGTAAAAGCAGCAATGGTGGCTGAATGTGGAGCTGCTCTGGCTTCTCCTAGGCTTGGCGTATCAGTGGCCATCCTGGACCGGTCGTATTTCCGACACGTGCTTTGAAATTTATCCGACGATGCCCACCCCCCTCTCCCTTTTTTTTTTAAAGCCAGGCCAGCCCAATGGCAGGGTCGGTGTGTATATTTCATCCCCGCTTCTTTTACATGAGTGCTGTGTGTGTGTGTGTGTGTTTGTATTGTGCTGACAGGGACACTGGAGGGCAGATTTCCACCCTTCTGAGTTTCTCCCATGTCTCGCATATGATTGATGCCTGTCAGGTACACAGGATCTACCCTACCCAGAATTCTCAGCAATTGGCTGGGCTGGCTAAAAATTCGGAATGGAACCCCAACACACTGAGAGGTTGAGGAAGATTGGGATAACCTTTAAATAGCTTTCTCAGTGAAATACCAGTTTTGGAATAGCAGTGGCCCTTCAGTTTTTATACTGCTTCATAGCGCTATACAGCCCTCTCTGAGCAGTTTACAGTCAGCATATTGCCTCCAACTATCTGGCTCCTCATTTTACCAACCTAGGAAGGATGGACGGATGCCATGATTTTAGTTTTCTTAATGTTGAGTTTCAAGCCAACTTTTGCACTCTCCTCCTTCACCCGCATCAAGAGACTCTTTAGTTCCTCTTCGCTTTCTGCCATTAGAGTGGTATCATCTGCATATCTGAGGTTGTTGATATTTCTTCCGGCAATCTTAATTCCAATTTTTGATTCATCTAGCCCCGTCTTTCTCATGATGTGTTCTGCATATAAGTTAAATAGGCAGGGTGATAGTATACAGCCTTGCCGGACTCCTTTCCCAATTTTGAACCAATCAGTGGTTCCGTGTCCAGTTCTCACTGTGGCTTCTTGACCCGCATACAGGTTTCTCAAGAGACAAATAAGATGGTCTGGTACTCCCATCTCTTTAAGAACTTGCCACAATTTGTTGTGATCCACACAATCAAGGCTTTAGCATAGTCAATGAAGCAGAAGTAGATGTTTTTCTGGAACTCCCTAGCTTTCTCCATGATCCAGCGTATGTAGACAGCGTACTAAAAAGCAGAGACATCACCCTGCCAACCAAAGTGCGTATAATCAAAGCTATGGTTTTCCCAGTTGCAATGTATGGGTGTGAAGGTTGGACCATAATAAAGACTGAGCGCCAAAGAATTGAGGCCTTTGAACTCTGGTGCTGGAGAAGACTCCTGCGAGTCCCTTGGACTGCAAGGCGAACAAACAAGTCAGTTCTAGAGGAGATCAACCCTGACTGCTCTTTAGAAGGCCAGATCCTGAAGATGAAACTGAAATACTTTGGCCACCTAATGAGAAAGAAGGACTCACTGGAGAAGAGCCTAATGGTGGGAAAGATTGATGGCAAAAGAAGGAGGGGACGACAGAGAACGAGGTGGCTGGATGGAGTCACTGAAGCAGTAGGCATGAGTTTAAATGGACTCCAGAGGATGGTAGAGGACAGGAAGGCCTGGAGGAATGTTGTCCATGGGGTCGCGATAGGTCGGACATGACTTCGCAACTAACAACAACAACAGGAAGGATGGAAGGCTGAGTCAACCTGGAGCCTGTGAGAATCGAACTGCTGGCAGTCAGCACTGCAGTACTGCATTCTAATCAAGCGCCACCACGGCTCAGACTTGGTCAGAAAAACTGTTTTATTCTTTTTTTATATCCTGCCTTTATTACTTTTTATAAATAATTCAGAGCAGCAAATACACACATAGTACTCCTTCTTCCTCCTCACTGAGGGAGAGTGACTGGCCCAAAGTCACTCAGCTGGTTTTCATGCCTGAGGCAGGACTAGAACTTAGTTTCCTGCTTTCTAGCCTGGTGTCTTAAGCACTAGAGTTCTCTTTATTATTTTATTATATCCCTGCTGTTAGAACGAGATGTGGTTTGACCATTCCTCTGTTTCCTTGGAAACTATTACCCATCTCCTCCCACTTATAACTGTATGACTCTAACTTTATTGCTTGTATTCTTACAGATTATATTGACTGTTTCCTAATATGATTTGATTGCTTATTTGTACCCTATGACTATCATTAAGTGTTGTACCTTATGATTCTTGATGAACGTATCTTTTCCTTTATGTACATTGAGAGCATATGCACCAAGACAAATTTCTTGTGTTCCAATCACATTTGGCCAATGAAAAATTCTGTTCTGTTCTATTCTATTCTATTCTATTCTATTCTATTCTATTCTATTCTATTCTATTCTATTCTATTCTATTCTATTGGTTGAAGGTGGGTCTTTTTATGGTGGTTCTGAACACACTTGTTTTACTTTGGCAGCTGTGGTGGGAGCTGGAATTGGCGGCTCCTCAGTGGCTTATTTCCTGCAGCAGCACTTTGGGCCGCAGGTCCAGCTGGACGTGTATGAAAAAGCTGTGGTGGGAGGTCGCCTGGCCACAGTTACAGTCAACAAGCAGTCCTACGAAAGTGGAGGGGCCTTCTTCCATTCTCTCAATTTACACATGGAGGACTTTGTGCAGCAATTGGGTATGTGCGATTGACCTTGTAGATGTATGAACTTCAAGCTTGGTTTCTGCATATCCTTTTATTGCCTCTGAGTTTGGGTAGTATGGCAGATCTTTGGTTCCTCTGGCATGGTAGATAGATGAGATCAGGAATCATCATTGTTCTGTTACAACGGAGCTCACTCACTTGTTCTATTCAGCCAGCCTATCACTTCCTGCCCAAAAATTCCATTCCATTCCCATTTGTACTTTTGGAATACAATTGGACTATTTGGGGGAGATTTCAACTCGGAAGCTCTTTTTCCCCCCTTAAGATACATCCTTTTTGTGAATGGCTCAATACATTGTATGCATGCTTGATCCATGGGTGTTTAAGTATAAAGTAGTGCTGAACAGAGCTGAGGGAAAGCCAGGGTACCTCCACACAACATGGACCTCACTGAGTGACTTTAGACCAGTTCCTTTTCTCAGCCCAGCCTTCTGGCAGACTTTGAGAATCTAAATTGAGGGGAATCCTCATATAACATGCTTTCATCGTTTCTAAGTTGAGGTAGCCATTCTTATTTTCCCTTTGCCTAGAGTTTGTGTGTTCAGGTTTTTTTTACAAATTTTTTTTTTAATAAAGATTTTTATATGTTTAAAATGTATGGTTTTTTTATATGTTAGATGTCCTTGATTGTTGTGTACTACATAGAATCGACTTTGGTGAGATGGGCAACTCCATAAATTTGATAAATAAATCAATATATGCCATCTTCAGCTGAGCCTTTCCATTTCTTCAGAGGAAAGGTATAATGTAAATATAATGAAATGTACATTAATTTATTATACATAATATAATGTAACAATTGTAACAACAACATCCAATTATTAAATTATTCAATTTTGTGCCTTGGCACAAAACTGAAAATGGACAATCAATCCTGTAATATTATACAATTTATGGAACTTAGACTCTCCACTTTTACTCACATTCAAGGAAGCATATGTAGGGCTCCCTCCTCTTTCTTTTTCCCTTAACAACAATCTTGTGAGCTAAAAGTTGGGTTTGCACAGATTGACTGGCACAGATCTCATAGTAAGATTTGGGCTGAAGGGGAAAGGAAGCAATATGCCAACAGGACAAATTAATTCTAGACATAATTATGCTAGAGTCCAGCTGAAACCAAGTTGTTTTTACTTTTAATTAAAGTTGGGAATTGTCTTTATTTTCTTAACCAGTCTTCACTGATTTTTAAGATTCAATCCTCTGTTGTAAAGAGCATCATAAAGCCCAGAGCCAGAAAAAATGGCTGTTGTGGATGAAGGTGAAGTGTTTTTATTGTTGTTGTTGTTTTTTTGTGGTAACAAAATCTGGCCGCTGTCATGGAACTCTGCAGTGCCAAAATGGAAGAAGCATGAATGAGTGTGATAACAAATGAGAAACTGGTATTAAAAATCACAACTGAGAAAGATTTCTCAGAATTAATGCAAGTTAGAAGTAGACAGCAAAAGAGATCAAGAAGGCCAACTCTCTTGCAAAGTCCATCATGGTAAAAAGGTCATAAGCCAACCTTACTGGACTTACTTGCTGTCTGTTCTATAGGATTGAAACACCGTCGAGAAGTGGCAGGAAAGAGTGCCATCTTCGCTGGGGAACAGTTTGTCCTTGAGGAGACAGACTGGTACCTGCTCAACCTTTTTCGGCTCTGGTGGCATTATGGAATGAGCTTTCTACGTCTACAAATGTGGGTAGAGGAAGTTATGGAGAAGTTCATGAGGTAGGTAACAAAGAGGCTATCCTGGTGCCTCCAGGGCAGTGAGAGAAAATTTTCCTTTGATCAATTTTGCTTCTAGCCAGGTGGTAGCAATATACTATAAAGGAGATTAGTTTTCAAATAGACAGCTATTTAAAAGTTGCAATTGCCAAAACATTTTAGGGAGATATTTACACGAGCGAGATTCGAACAGCTTGACACACTGGTCCGATATGGGAGATTCCATTCTACCCTACAATGGATGTCTCTGCATTAGCAGAGCAGCAGGGGTAGAAGGCCTGGCTCACATCCTATTTGATGGTTACCTGTATAAGAGGGTGAGAGACAGGTACCTATATCAAACAAATAACCCATTGGGATCCCCATATCAAAACAACTTATTGTATTTTTCAGAGTATAAGTGTTCTGTCTCCTTCCCCACTTCAGACCCACGAGCTGGCCTTCAGCCAATGGATTCACGGCTCTTATCAGTCCTGGCAGAGAAATCTCAGCTGCCTGCCAAAGTTCAAACAAATGACTCACATAGCAAGACTTTCAGCTCTTTTTGAAACAGTTCAGCTAAACTTTTGCTTCCCGTGGAATGAGAGCAGTCCCAAAGCTCCTTATATATCCTGTGGGGTGGGGCTCCTGCCCCATCCTTCCTTTTGATGACGCCACCTCTCTAATCTTCTGAAGCACGGGTCAAGCCAAGCTTGATTATTATTATCAGCTGGGTCTGAAGGCGTAGCCTGGGGAAGGGAGGAATCAGGGGATGACGGCCTCATTACGTACTCTGACTGGTCTGGTTCTGGCTCCTGGAGCTGAGCCAAAGGAACCGGTGCTCCCGAGGTAAGCCTTACCGGCCCTTCCCCCTCACTTTCTGAGTCACTTTCGGGTGTGGGGCCAGGTTCGGGGGCTGGAGTCACAACATTAAGACAAACTTTCCCCCTCTCTAAAAGTGGGTGAAAATTTTGGTGCGTCTTATGCAGCGAATGTTGTGGTGAGAGGGAGGGGTTGGTGCAGCGCCAATCAGCTGTTCTATAATGGGCCATGGCGGCAGTGGCAAATAGGCTGCAGTGGTGGCAAATGGGCCGGGGCAAATGGGTGGTGGCGAACGAGTCACAGCAATGGCAAATGAGCTGTGGGGAATGGGTCGCACCGCACAGGCCGCAGTGGCGCCAAACGGGCTGAGGTGAACGGGTTGTGCCCATGGCAGATGGGCTGCGGTGGCAGCAAATGGGACATGGCAAACGGGTCAGATAAATACTGTATGGATGCTGGGAGGCAGAGGTAGATTTTTTTTTCTTCCCTAAAAAAGGTAGGTGCATCTTATAGTCCCGAGTGTCAGTACCTTATGTACAGCCAGAATCTGAAAATAATATTTAACATAGCACGATACTTAAGCAAAATGGTTCAGTTGCGATTGACATACATGGGATTGCTTGGGATAGATTGTAGGGGTGACACCGAAATATAATTTTATCATATTTTATTTATCTATATATTAAATTATTAAATTGTATTTTATCCAATTCAATTTTAAATTGTTTTTATCAGATTTTAGTAATAATTTGTGTCTGGAACTCTACATTTGATATGGCCCAAGGCATGGGTGAAATGTAAAATTCGTTATTACCGGCTCTGTGGGCGTGGCTTGGGGGGGGCTAATGTGACTGGGTGGGCATGGCCAACTTCTTTTTTTTACTTTTAAAAGCATTTTTTCTACAACCAGAATTCGGCCGAAGAGGTTGTAGAAAACATGTTTTTAAAAGGTTCTGGCAATCAGGCAACTCAGCTGGGATTGCCAGAGGAGCCTTTTAAAAGCTTTTTTTTTTATAACCTCTTCGGCCAAAGAGGTTGTTAAAAAAAAAGCTTTTAAAAGGTTCTGACGATCCCAGCTGAGCCGCGCGATCATCAGGGGCTTTTATTTTTACTTTTAAAAGCATTTTTTAACAACATCTTTGGCTGAAAAAGTTGTTAAAAATGATTTTAAAGGGTTAAAACAAGGCTCTGACAATCCCAGCTGAGGTGCCTGATCGTCAGAGGCTTTTTTTTTTAACTTTTAAAAGCATTTTTTAAAAGGTAAAAAAGCTGAAGCCTGCTAAGCAAAAAATGGGGGTGTAGGCAAAAAATGGGGGGGGTTGTTTGAGAGAGAGAGAGAGAGAGAGAAAGAAAGAAGGAAGGAAGGAAGGAAGGAAGGAAGGAAGGAAGGAAGGAAGGAAGGAAGGAAGGAAGGAAGGAAGGAGGGAGGAAAAAGAAGAGGAAGGAAGGACTACAAACCTAGCACTAGACGCAGCTTCAGAAGATAATCCAGGGCTGGAAGGGACCTGGAGGTCAACTAGTCCAGCCCTGCTCCAGCAGGACATTGTTACTGAGTTTTTGATCCCCTAGTCACATAGCCATGCCCACCCAGTTACATGACCCACTACCAAGCCATGCCCACAGAACCGGTAGGAAAGAAATTTAGATTTCACCACTGATCTAATCCTGACCTACAGGGCCTCGGTTCCTTAGTCCGATCTACTTTGTAGGCAATGGTGGGATTCAGCCAGTTCGCACCACTTTGGGAGAACCAGTTGTTAACTTTCTGAGCAGTTTGGTGAATTGGTTTTTGGAAGAAATCATTAAGGCAGAGAACCGGTTGTTAAATTATTTGAATCCCAACACTGCTTGTAGGGCTGTCTTTTCCTAAGAGAGAAGTCGTGCCACTTTACATTTTTTTTTTGCCCTTTTTATTATGACCTGCAGAATCTACAAGTATCAGGCCCATGGCTATGCATTCTCTCACCTTGAGGAGCTCTTGCGTTCACTGGGGGGTGACACCTTTGTCAACATGACGCAGCGCTCTGTGGTAGAATCCCTGCTGGAGGTGGGTGTCACACAACGCTTCATCGATGATGTCATCATGGCCATTCTCCGGGCCAACTATGGCCAGTCAGCACTGGTACCTGCGTTTGCAGGTGAGTCCCACCCATCTTCTGTGGCTCCAGTCTTTTCCCCCATAGACCATTGCTCAGGCTTGGGAGACAAATACGTCGTAGGGAAGGCTGATGTTTTACAATTTGGCTTGTTTTATTCTCTTGACAGCTGTCCCCTCTGTGCTTCTTTTTTTAGGGGCCATGTTACTAGCAGGAGCTCAAGGCAACCGATGGGCAGTTGAAGGCGGCAACAAGCTGGTGTGCTCAGGCTTGCTGAAGCTAACCAAAGCCAACATAATCCATGCCAGGGTGACAGCTATCTCTCTGCACAGTTCAGGTATGCCACACAAACCCATCTTCATGCAAAGTTGAAAATAAGACCAAAAAATCTCCAGGTGGTAGGGCTGGAGAGTTTAAAGAGCTGCTTCAGACCAAGTAAACATGGCAGGATGAATGAATGGTCTTACTTTGTGCAAGACAGATTTCCCCATTCGTGCGGACGCACTTCAAATCTGGACGACTGAATTTTAAAAGCAATTTAGAAAGAAGTGGCACCCGTGTGTCACTGTGGATGTGCTGCACATTGGATAAATGTGGTTAGGGATTCTGTGAGAGAATTGTAGCACAAGAGATGACCGAACCCTAGGACTTAATGGAAGGAAATGTAACATATTTTCATTCTCTCACACCTCTGGCTAATTCATCACCTCTAGAATCTTTTATTTGCTTTTCAGGGAAGGTTCTTCAGAAAACCCAACATTTCTGAGAGTGCCTTTACTGAGTGGTGGCAAGGAGCAAACACACACATACACATGGTTCATTGTATTCACTCAATATCCCTTCTGGTTTAATCCCAGAATTCAGATATTGTTGCTTTTCCGGAGATATTTGGTACATGCAATAAATATTGACCAGATATTGTGCCATATGATAGAAAGAGACCTGCTTAGGCTGAATAAAGCATTAGAACCAATGTATCACAAAGCAGGTTAGCATGAGCAAGATACCCCTCTTCAAAGCTACGCAAGAGTATTCAGGAAAATGCAGCATGGCTGCTTTGCAGATTTCCCCAGTTGTTGTGGATATCTGTCTGTGCACAGCTGTTCCATTTTTCTGCAGGCCCAGTGAAAATGTCTGTACTTGTGCATGTGTGTGCAGACCACTGTCTGAGGCAGCTGAGTCTTCCATAGCAGGGGTCTCCAACCTTGACAACTTTAAGACTTGTGGACTTCAACTCCCAGAATTCTGGGAGTTGAAATCCACAAGTCTTAAAGTTGCCAAGGTTGGAGACCCCTGTTCCATAGTATATAGCTACTTTAATCCATTAAGGAAAAGGGTTTCCTCTTTTTTAATGTTCTGTTAGCTACAACTACAGGTAGTCCTTGTCTTAGGATCACAATTGAGCCCGAAAATTATATTGCTAGGCAAGACAGTTGTTAAATTAATTTTCTACCATTTTACAACCTTTCTTGCCGCAGTTTTAAGTGACTCATTTCGATTGTTAAGTTATTAACATGGTTGTTAAACGAATCTGGCTTTCCCATTGACTTTGCTTGTCGGAAATTCTCAAAAGATGATCACATGACCCCAGGACACTGCAACCGTCATAAATATGAGTCAGTTGCCAAGCATCTGAATTTCGGTCACGTGACCATGGGGATGCTGAAACGGTCGTAAGTGTGAAAACATCACTTTTTTCAGTGCTGTTGTAAGTCACTAAATAAACTATTGTAAATGGAGGACTACCTGTTTAGAGCCAAGGGTGTCAAACTCGCGGCCCATGGGCCGGATGCATCACATGCTGGCCACGCCCACCCCTGGTTTAGCAAAGGGGGGGGGGAATCGCGATAGTCACGTGACAACAACATGACACTGTAAGTTTGACACCACTGTATTAGAGGGAGGAACCCAGGCTCCAACTGGGAGAAAGTGGGGGGGAAAGATGGAAGTAGTAAAAAAAAAAAAGCAGGAAGGTTATGAACATAAATTACTATCCTCTGGACCAGGGGTCTCCAACCTTAGCAAAGCTGGCTGAGGAATTTTGGGAGTTGAAGTCCACAAGTCTTAAAGTTGCTAAGATTGGAGACCCCTGCTCTGGACTGCTTTAAGGAATTCTGGATAATTGCAGCTTGGAAGCCACCTAAATACCTTTGACGTAAAGAATTCATTGATGTATGCAGAGAAGCAGCACAGATAAGGATCCTTCTACTGAAGGAAGGTTCAAATGACTTTCTCCTTTCACTTGCTTTAAAGGTTGGCATATTTATTGCACAGAGACAACTGAAATTTCCTGAGTGTTCACAGTCTTTAACTTTTTTTTTCCCTAAGAAAAGATAATGTTTCCTGTACATGGGGTATTCATTTATTGTTGCTGTGATCACTCGAAGCGTACCCAGTTAAGTAAATGTGATGCTTTAAGAGAGGCTGTGATGAAATGGTAGATTACTTGCATTCTACTAAAAGGAATAAGAAATTAACTTGTGTGCTCCCTTATAAGGAAGAAGGGCAGAAAATGATGCAAGAAGGATACCCTTTTCAGGTAGACAGAATAAAAAGAGGGTGAAGAAAATAAAAATAAATAACAAGCGTGTATGTAATATATAGAAAATGGAAAAAAGAAAAATATTAGTGGCCTTGTCATAAACAAACTATCATCCTGTGGATCAGTTGCTGCGGTGATGTACCTCTAGTTCAACCTTGAACACTCAAAGAGCCATTTGGACCTGTTTCCCACAGAAAAGAAAACACCAGGAGCCACAAAAACCTTCCCCTGCCTGACTATTTCTTGAGCAGCCACAAAACTAGCGTATGTAGTTGAATTAAATGTTCTGTTTTCTTCCGAAACTTTTCTTTTCTTGGATTTATCGATGGTTGGCCTACCAGGGGTTGAAAAGCTCAATAAATCGTGTGCCGGTGGGTGTTGCACATTGGTGGTTGTGACGCATGTTTTGAGTGACAGGGTGCTGCAGAAGAGAGGTCAAAGACCCACATGCAACTCCAGAGGTTGCTGACCCCTGCTCTAGTTAGAAACAACTTTCATTCTATATTATTTTTTCATAAAGTATTGTATTAAATAAGACTTTTACGCTTAAGGTAATCCAGTCGCACACCACCGAACACCCAATATATTAAACTTTAGGATATAAAAATCCACTCGCTTAGGATATAATTTTATTATAAGAATTCTACCTTTAACATTTTGGAATGATATTGAGATTTTAAAGAAAGTAAATGTAGGAAAAAAATGTGCCACTCCTAAACAAATAAACCCAGTTTCAACACAGGATATAATTGGCATATATTTATCTTCCTAAAAGCATCTAGATAAATGTGTATTTTGACTTGCAGTTGAGAGAGAGCCTTGATAATAATAAGGATCCTTTTAACGGCTTTTTCTCTTAAATGCTGGATAGTACAAAGTTGCCTATCTTTTCTTTAATAGTGTTCATAGTGATCTGCAGAAAATTACCCTCCTTGTTGCTGCTATACCCACAGGTTTTCATTTTAGGCCATTGTGGATTTGCTTTGTGCTTGTTGAACTGTTCAGCATCAAAGGGCAAACTATGAGGTCTTAGCAGAATGGTTTCTCTTTGAAGTCTCATCTATTCAGCTTCTTAGATCAGGGGTCTCCAACCTTGACAACTTTAAGGCTGGCGGACTTTAACTCCCAGAACCCCCCAGCCAGCTTTGCTGGCTGGGGAATTCTGGGAGTTGAAGTCCTCCAGTCTTAAAGTTGCCAAGGTTGGAGATCCTGTCTTAGATAATGATGGTGACTTGCTTGCTAGCTGTCTGAGTTACTGTTTTTCCCCCTGTTTGTTCCCTTTGCATTTTTATCCAGAAGGAAAACCCCTCTACCAAGTGCACTATGAAAATGAAGACGGTCCAGAGTCCAACTTCTATGACATAGTGGTCATTGCCACTCAACTACATGACAGCAAGAACAATATTACCTTTCAGAATTTTGATCCTCCTATTGCTGAGTTTCCTGGGACTTTTCACACCACAGTCACCTCCATTGTTCACGGCTACCTCAACTCCTCATACTTTGGCTTCCCAGATCCCAAGCTTTTTCCTTTTGCCAGTGTCCTCACCACAGAAGCTCCTGGCCTCTTCTTCAATTCCATGGATAACATTTGCCCCATCAACATATCTAATACCTTCAAGCGGAAGCAGCCCCAGGAAGCTGCTGTGTGGCGTGTCCACTCTCAACATCCTTTGGAGAAGCAAGAGTTGAAGATGCTGTTCCGCTCTTATTATTCTGTTCAGGTGACAGAATGGCAGGTCTGTCCTGATTACGGATCGGTCAAGAACCTCCCACCTATTATCCTGCATGACAGCCTCTTCTACCTCAACACCATGGAGTGGGCAGCCAGCTCCATGGAAATGTCTGCCGTGGCAGCCAAAAATGTGGCTCTTTTAGCCTACAATCGGTGGAATCGTGATGTAGAGAAAATAGACCAGAAAGACTTAATGCACAAAGTGAAGACTGAGCTGTGAATTTAGCAAGCACTGCCAGACAAGACTTTATTGCATGCAGAGTGAAGGGGATATTTGAGACTACTAAGTGCCATTCCTTGACTTGCTGTGTTCCAGTTATATTGGATTGCAGCATTCAGAATTCCCAATCAGTGAAGTAAGAGATGCTGAGATTTGCAGTCCCACATCCTCTAAGTTGGGAAATAAATTGTACTGCAAATTTAACAGAAGTAAAGCAGAGCGCTGGCAAATCTGTGTATTTATACGTTCATCTGTTATCTGTGTCGTGGCAATCTCTTTAGCATAGTATCACTCTTTCAAAGAGTCTGTGAATTAATGCCTCTATCTAGTTGTTCAGGATTCTTCAGAAATCATGGAAGAAACAGTGTCAAATTCCATTTGACTTTTACTTTACCTGCTGAATCCTATTCATACAGCCCAATCGTGTATATCACCCAGCAAGCTACAACTTTGGATTCATACTTCCTTCTTGTCTCTCCCTCTGCAGCCTTCCCAAATAATTTATACTGGACTGGACTTTCTTCTTGTACTTCATCCCCCTAAGCTAAAGGAAATGGCACTTTTAGGATCGCAAGACCTTTTATGATTTCTTGATTTTCCTGGCATCCCAAACACTGTGTTCCCTTATGTTTATTACAAAGCCCCATGGTGGTGAAGCAAAGGACTTTGTGTTGGAACGTTTACTGTGAGAAAAGCTAAACAGCTTAATGAATCATGTAACTTTTTATCCACAATCCTGATAAACCTATGCGCACAGTTAATTGCTGATCTGCCAGCCATCCCACAGGACTTTTTCCTGGAAATAGATTAAGCATGCTGTCCTCCAGCATTTGGTTAAAAAAAAAAAGATTTCCTTGATTCCTAAACCAGGAAAAACCACTGAACTAACATTCTGGAATTTTCCTGAGTAGATTCCACAATAACCTAGTCGTTTGGTTAGGCTGATCCGTTAAACCTTGGAAAAAAAAGTGTGTGAATTGGGGGCTTGAATATTTGCTACCTGCTGATAATGAAGCTGGGCTCCAGTACAACAGCTGTGTAGGGTAAAGGGGTAACTTGTTTTTGCTAGTTCCAGATGCAATCAAACCGTGAGGTTCCCTATCTTTCTAGAAATGGAAGAAAATGCTTAATTTCAATTGTTACCCTGTGCACAGCGTGGATATTGATAAGGTTTCCTTTAATGCACTTTGTTAAATCAATGACATATTTGCAGAATCAGGTGAGCAACACACTTTATAATCAAGCAGCTAAATAGGTGTAGGCCCAACTAGCCTCTAATGCAGGGGTCTCCACCCTTGGTCCCTTTAAGACTTGTGGACTTCAAATCCCAGAGTCCCTCAGCCAGCAAAGCTGAGGAACTCTGGGAGTTGAAGTCCACAAGTCTTAAAGGGACCAAGGTTGGAGACCCCTGCACTAATGAGATATTTCACTGTGCCTTGAGTCATAGCCTTTAGCTGGCTGGGAAGAACGGAGAAAATGAAAATAAAGTTATCAGGTTGTTTCTTTTGAAGTTGTGACATTCTGGCACATAGAAAAAATCTTAGATCAAGGGTAGCAAACTGTTTGCAGCTGGTTGGCAGATCTGGAATGTTGGCATATTGTGAGTATTCTCAGGAAATGGTTGCCACAGTCGATATGGCTGGACTCAAAATATTCCTTGGTCAGGGTGAACTGAGAAACTGTTCCCTGTCATTCAGTTGATCTCAACTTTACTAGATCAACTTAACACTTCTCCTATATCTGAGTAGGTGGATGAACTTCTAAGCAAAGCACTGGACTCCAACAATCATATGTAATGTTAAGAAAGACCTCAGGAGATGTTTGCAATTAATGCAAACTGGGCCCCACCTAAGATAGAGGCAGATGAACTTGGAAGTATGCCCACATTTTTCCCTTAACAAAAATAATTAAAAAGAAAGGTGCAGCAGGGGCTTGGCAGGTACAAAAGCCAGCTGCGTACAGTTATATCTGTACTTCTTGGCATCTGATTGGGTAACTGCCCTTTATTTTGCTCTGTTGATTCATAGCCATAATGGCACTGCATTCCATCCATGAAAAATTGTTTCTGGGAAACAATTCAACTAGGATTCAAATGGGAATCTTTCTTAGCGATTACGTACAGAACCCAAGGATTGAACTCGGGCTCCTCTTCCAACATGGACCAAACCATGTTGAATAATGGCTTGAATAATGGCAAGCTTCCTTTCTATAGGACAGGCAGCACTGATGCTTTCTCTGTATTATAACAGTCCTTCAGCTGCTTGTCCCATGTCAGGATGTTATCCAATCCTGCCATTGGAGAACCCGCAATGCAGGGATTGAATCTGGGACCCTTCTGCAAAAAGACTCCCTGCTCAGCTACTGAGCTGTGATTCCCCTCCATTGTGAAGGATAGGGTGTTAGAAGAGATTATGACAGATACTTTGATCCATCACAATGTGTATGCATAGTAACAGGCAGGAAAGATTTCTTGGGCTCTCTTGCTCAGTCTAACTCTTGGTATGAATACCGCCCTTAATCAGTAGTGGGATTCAAATATTTTAACAACCGGTTCTCTGCCCTAATGATTTCTTCCAACAACCAGTTCACCAAACTGCTCAGAAAGTTAACAACCGGTTCTCCCGAAGTGGTGCGAACTGGCTGAATCCCACCACTGCCCTTAATGTTCATCTAGCTTCCTGCTGACACGAAAGCCATATTATCAGAACTTTGAGCATAGGGGCTGCTGGTATTGTGATAAGGCTTTCTTGATAGCATTCCATAAGGTGAATAGTAGCCTGCCAAACAATCTTGATTTAAAGAGCCTCTGCATTGCTCAACTTTCCTCCATTGTTCAACACTTAGACTTCGTTCTCTGCTATGACTTGAGAGGCAATGGGGCACTCTAACCTTTAAACTGTTGAGGAGTAGGTTCTCACTGTGCTAACCATAGTGGGGTTGGGCTTACGTTTTGTGTGAACCCAATCAAGTATGGTTTGGAAATCAGACTATGAACTCTACAAAGTGTGAACCCAGCTAGTCAGTTATGCCAAAGTGTTCTATGCTCAGTGTCCCAGTACTGTCTAAAAAGGATGCTCTGAAAGGTGTTGGTTGTTTTTTTTTGGATTATATGAAGCCAACTGGATGACTTTGGGCCAGTCACTCTCTCAGCCCAAGGAATAATGTAATGGCAAACCCACTTATGAAAATCTTGCTGAGAAAAACTGCATGGAATTGTCCAGGTAGTTGCCAGAAGTTAAAAGACTAATTTGAACACACATACAATGACCTACTGGTCTATATATTGATTCATCTGTAAAGGTTTGGTCCAAACTCAACTTTATAAGCTAAATTGCCACCAGTCTGAAGGCCTGAAAATAGATACACATTTTAACCAATAATCTTCCCTCTGTTTTTTCTCTAAATTCCTAAGCAAACAAGGATGCCAGATAAGAAAAAAAAATGGAAGTGGGAACTGTGGCTATAGCATCATAGCAAGTGCTCTTTAAGTGAAGAAGTAGCTTGAATTGTTTAAACTGGACCTAAAGCATTTATGAATATTTTGCCTGCTAGATATATATTGCCAGCCTTCTTGAAGGTAATGCAGAGATGTGAGCTGAGCAATAGCACTTAAACTTATATACCTCTTCACAGTGCTTTGCAGCCCTCTCTAAGGGGTTTACAGAGTCAGCATATTGCCTCCAACAATTTGGGTCCTCATTTTACCCACCTCGGAAGGATGGAAGGCTGAGTCAAACTTGAGCCTGGTGAGATTTGAACTGCCAAATTACAGGCAGCTGGCAGCCAACAGAAATAGTACTGCACTCTAACCACTGGGCCACCGTGGACCAGTCAAGAGCAAGTGACTTCAATATTTAAAAGTACATTGGTGTTTCCTCATTTGGCAAAAGAACAGAGCGGTTTAGAAGAGCAAAACTAGTACTTCATCCATAAGAGCAGGAAGTCCCTTCTTCCTGGGTCCTCAGAAGATGCAAGTGCAGCCCACAGCAATGGTCTCCATAACCATCTTGTACTCTTTGTGGCATTTTTTCTTCTTCCTGTGAGGCTTACTTGGCTCACACAGCATCCGTCGCACTGGGATTTTGCTATAGATAGGAATGCTGACCATGGTGCGGTCTTCCTGCATGGTGAAGGGATTGATGCACCCTGCGCACAGACAATGTGCCTCTGGGATGTCAACTGGAACCCGGGATGCATCATGGTTTATCCTAAAGGAAAACAGACTGACATTAAAACATGCATATTTTTCTTGATGGCTGGTAGGACTGGGCAACAGTCTTAATATGGAGATGAAAAAATGATTCTTGACATCTATATTGTGCTTCCAGACTCTTTAAATGAGCTCCTGCTTTTTCTGGGCATCACACAATGCCCGGAAAATACATTTGACTGAGAAGGTGCCGTCTTATATAACCTGTAAATCATGTTTTTAAATTCAACATAAATTCAACACAAAAATAATTTGTCGTGAAAGTGACTGCCTGTGGGGGCTCTGGGACTGGGACTGAAAGGCAAAAATGGAAGCACTATGCACCATCCCATAATTGGGTAGACCAGGTTGCCCTGATGGACCAGTCTCACCAGAAAAAAACACTGTAAATCACTGTTTCCCTTTTAAAGACAGATGGTGGCTGAGACTACGATGATATCGCATCACTGGCTGATATCCCAGAATAAATGGTGGCAAATAACAGCTACCAGTTGTAGCGCTCCCCAAAGCTTTTGTTAGGAAATGGCATGGAATTCTTTCTCCCATTAGAAAATTCTATTTTCCAGATGGGAAGAATATCTGCGTGTAACCTGTTTGCTCATGGGAAGAATCATGGTTTGACAAGAGGGAGAATAAGCAAACACCCGCCACATAGAAAATTGTTGCAATAGGCAATTTCTTCCACTTGTGGGAGCACAAGCAACCTTTCCCAACCTTCCAGAAATGTTGAGATGAAGATTTCTAGAATTCCCAATTAATGGCTCTGCCAGCTAAGAATTCATGGAGTTATGATTCTCATATTGGGAAAGACTAATTGACTTAGATGAATACCTTCTTTTTAAACAATCATAGATTTGTTCCAGAAAATGATCAATTCTATTACGATTATTTAACTAAGCTGTAGAAGTAAACAGAAAATTGTACCTCCATGGACAGTTCCAGGAAGTCTCTTCTGCTGAGACACTTTGTTAGAACCAGAGCTGGGCTTAGAAATAGCTGCCCAGAAGCCCTTATAGCTTAGATGCTACATTCCGTGTCTGTTGCTGCTGTTACTGATAATTATAGATCACAAATTGGTACTTCTGATACTAAGCACTGATGTATCATCACTGAACAAAGCTAAATGCCAGCAAAGCAACAGTGATTCCATGCACCATTGGAAATGATGGGACGTAGACTGCATTCCTTTGCTTCCCATGAAGCAAAGTATAAATGAATTCAATTCTTTTACTTCTGGACCTGTTAGAATTTGGGATCTCCAGTTCTTAGTGGATGAATGAAATCACTTGTTCAATGTTCAGAAATACAGTGAACTCACAGACCGTTAAAATAGCACGAGCGGAGGATACAGCACTACAAACTCGGACAACCTTGAATATCTTCTTGATCTGAATATTGGGCAATATTAAATATTTAAACTAATTCAGGTTTGCTTATGAGTGAGCTGCAGAATCGCAGCTGCATATAGGCTCTGCTAGAAGATAGCAGAAGATCTATAGAAGATTCAGTTTGACCATTCCTTTTTACGTTCATTACGAGAACAGAGAGTCCTGGCTTAATGATGTAACTGGGACTAACTGCTAAGCAACGCAATTGTAATATGCAGCATCAAGGGGTTACGTTGACTTAAAATGGCCGTTGTAACCGTTCCGGTTGTGCTCATTGAACAAATCCCATGGGGTTGTTAAGCATGCTGTCATGTCGTCACTGTGACCTCCTAGCAGTTTCCCCATTGATTTTGTTGGAAGCCAAGAATGAAGATCACAAATGGCTATCATGACTTTGAGATGCTATGGCTGTTGTAACTGTGAGTCATTTGCTAAGTGCCTTAGTCATGGGGAGTGCTATGACAACTGTGGACCAGTCATAAATATCCTTCTTCAGTGCCATTGTAACGTCAAATAGTCACTGAATAAGTAGTCATTAAATGAAGATTCCTTATAAGCCTTCTTTTATCAACAGTGCATGCTACTTGGATGTAGGATTCACCTTTTGATGATGCCAAGGTAGCTTTCTTCCTGTCCCTTCTGCTCTGGATAATTCAAGGGTCCCAATGTACAATAATTAAACCAGTAATGTTACCAAGCTGTGAATCCCAAACTACAATCTCCTCAAAGACCAGGCTTTTTTATTAGTTCTATTTTAGGTTCTATTAATCCTACTCCATCCCAGGTGAGTTGAGTTGGCTAATGCACCTGAAGCATTAAATCGATCACTGAAGTCTGGGGTTACACGTGGCTACATGATAGTAAAATTCAGTTTTAGATCAAAGTTCATACATTTCAATTTTCCTATTTCAATGGCAATCTCTTAATAGTAATCAAAATAGTTTTACTTAGAGAGGTTATTTAGGAAATAGATTGCAAGATGCAAGATTCTAAATAAGAACACGCAGTAACTGGATCGTATACTTATGCTATTCTAATCCAATCTAGTTAATATACAGAATGAAATATATCCTTGTTCAGATGATCCTTAGCAGTCTGAGCAATACTAAACAGTTAAACTACATTCCTCTAATCCCCAGAAGCAGTAGGATTTCTCATATTTCCCCCTTTGTTGAATGAGAAGGTCATCAGAACTATTTTTGGGTTCCCATAAAGTCCCGATTTCTATTCAAGTTCTGATGTTGGACCTCTTACACTAGAAAAAGTGAATATTTTTGCTTGTGTTGATGGATCCACTCTACCCAAATACCCTTTAGCTTCCTGACAAACTAATGTGTAATCTAAACCAGCCAGGGAGCCTAATGTAAATTTATTCCCAAAATTCTCTCCTGAAGAGACAATTTGGTGTAATAGTTAAGGAATCAGACTAGAAACCAGGAGACTGTGAATTATAGTCCCAGCTTTGACAAGAAGCTGACTTTGGGCCAGTCATTCTCTCTCAGCCCTAGGAAGGAGGCAATGGCAAACCACTTCTGAAAATTTGCCCAGAAAAGTGCAAGGATTTGTCCAGTCACCAGGACTCAAGGCTCATGTGAAAGCACGCACAGAGAGAGAGAGAGAGAGAGTCCTCCCTGCTCCAGTCCTGATTTACTTGGCCCTGTTAATTTTCATTATGCTTTTTGCCACAAAATGTAAGAGAACGGGAGGGAGGGAGAGAGAGAGAGAGAGAGAGATCCTCAATTACCAAACTTTGTTCCACCTCACCTATAGGCCCATGGAGACAAACTCCTCTTGTTCGACATCCAGAGTCTCAGATTGACCTGGCATTTACTGTCCAGCAGCTCAGAGCTATTTCGCAGCTGGTTAACCATCTCTTGAATGCTCCGCTCATAATCCTCCACGAAGGTGTAGTCGGTGAGGGCCCCCACATTTACCCTCAGCACAGGGTCAGGAGAGGATTCCTGTGCCCGCAGATGTTGTTCCCTGACTTTGGTTGAGCCTCTCCTTCTTCCTTTTGTTCCTCTGCTTTGCTCTTTCGATGCAGGGGTAGCATCCAGGGCCAAGGAGAGGCAGAGAGCACAGAAAAGCAACTGGAGAAGAAAACAGGCAAACTGTATTCATTCCTTTGCATGAACCCAGGTTCTATATAAATACAGCATTGTAGGATGGTTTTAAAATGAAACAGAAACCCTAGCAAAGATCAAAGAACGATACGCAAACCAACACAAAATAAAGTGCAGTAGCCAAAAAAGAAGATCTGATGTTCAAGACATAACAAAATATTGTTGAACATTTAATAAAAAACTGATTAATATTTTTTTATTTCTTACTGATCAACCTGGAGCATCTTCCCAATAAACTTTTGATAGTAACCTAAAAGTTGGTGATTCACTCAGGATTTTTCAATGAGTTTCAGGATTGAGTGGCAGCTAGATTTCTCCTTAGTCAAAGACTATCTCTGATAGGGCTGGCTGCTTAACCAGGGTCCAGGGTTCAAAAAATCTGCTCAAAAATCTGCATGCTTGCATGAAAAGAGTGGAAAACAACAATTCTTCCATGAGATGCCTGACAATAATTTATATATCTCATCCAGAGGTTTCCTACTTGATTGATTTGGAACATTCACATGTTTTCCAAGTTCAAGTATTTTGTTTCAAGTCTCCTTTACAAGAAGCAATAGGAACATGAGATAAGCCCTGTTCCTTGTTTCCCTCCAACCCCACTCCTTCCTATGGCCACAAAAGAAGGTCACACTGAATGTTATCTATCACACAATCCCCAGAGATGTGTATTTAAAAATAAAAAAAATGTCACAGTAAGCCATTGAAGCAACCTTTTATCAGAATAATTATGCTTTTTGTCATTTCTATGCTCAGCTTTTTTTTAAAGCATTCCTGTTGCTAAAATTCTATTTGTTTGAAACTGAATTTTCTTGTTTGAAAAGAATTTGGATTTTTATCATTTCAAGCACATTGCTAACATATCAGCTACTCCCAGTTTGGCAGTTTCTAGATGTTACTGGAGTTAGAGAATTTCCCAGCAAGAAGAATGAGAATTGCTGATCTAACACATCTGGGGGGCCTCTGAGATAAGCCCACTGTCCCCCTCATCTCTACAACCCGTTCCACACCAGCCTTCTTGCCTTCATTTCTTGCCTTTGTTATGGTGAAACAACAGTGCTAATAAAAGGAAAGCCACAGTGTGATGCCAGGGAGCCCGTGTTTTCCTGGCCAAACTGCTTCTCTACATGCATCTGTTTGGGTTGCTGGGACAGATGTGGATTTTATGCACTTAAGGCAGCCGTTCCAGTGTGCCAGCAGTTGTGGTGTGTGTGTTTTTTTTTTGTCCCTGTGTTCCCCCCACCACACCACCGCAGGGGAGCTTCATTCTCTGACTTTTGTCTCTAGCTGGGTGGCTGGATTTTGTCTCCACCACTTTAACAGGCTCTAAAAGCAATTGCTCATCCAAACACAGTTTATCCTTCCCAAAGCAAACAAGCCTGACAGGTCATTAATTAGCAGAAAGTAAATAAAAGAGGCTCCAGGAGGGCCAAACACCTACCAGCTTGGGAGCCCACTCCATCTCCGCTGAGGGTGGGTAAGCCAAGAGTCTGCAGATGCCTCCCTCTGCTGCAGAATGAAGGGAAGGAGATGGGGCCGGGCGCTTTAAGAAGGAAAGCAACAGCCCTTAATCTCTTCATCGGCAGGGAGGTGGGCCTGCCTGGCACCAAGGCATTTTCCCAAGATGCCAGCAAGGATGTTGACAGAAGGTACAACGGTCAGGGCTGTCTGCTATCCAAACAGCTGCTTTCCCTGGGATCAGAACAACAGGCTAGCCACAGGACTGGCCTGCTTGATAGACCCGAGTGGAATGGAATGGAGTGGGGGGGGGCATTAAGTAAATTATTGTGAAGGCAGATTTCCCTTATGGTGGAGGAAAGGCCGGATATTATCTAACCATAGTGGCAGGATTTCCAAAATTGCTCAGAAGCGAAAGACAAAGTTAGACCTTGGCCTTAGAAAGCAGGGAAAAGAAGAACATCTGTTGACAGGAGGCTTAAGACCCTGAATGGCCCAGCAATTCAATACCAGGCTTGTGCAACTCCTGGAAAGTGGCAGAGACGAGCCGTTAGCAAAACCAGAGTCCTGGGTGGTACCCTGGAGCAGTGCAAAGGCGAGTTAGGGACATGATGAAAATGGAAAGGCTGCCCTCCTTGAATGGGGGGTGAAAGCAGAAATTGGAAAGCAGGGGACAACTCTTCCATTTATTGAGCACTAGGTCTATTTTATTTTATTTTTTCTGTTAAGAGGCAACTGGATATATATTTCTTTATAGAATTGCTCCAGAAGAAATAATGAAAGGGTCTGAATGAAAGACAGATCATACTAAAAGAAAAAAGAAAAAAAGTGTTTCAATGCTGTAGAATGAAAAACACGATTCTGCATAAGCCTGGGTTCTGAATGGACCAAGATAGATCAAAGATAGATAGACAGATCAGAGATGGGTTTCAGCAGGTTCTGACCAGTTCTGGAGAATTGACAGTGGAAATTTTCAGTAGTTCGGAGAACCGGTAAATACCACCTCTGACTGGCCCCACCCCCATCTATTTTCTGCCTCCTGAGTCCCAGCTGATCAGAAGGAAATAGGGATTTTGCAGTAACCTTCCCCTGGAGTGCAGTGGGAATGGAGATTTTACAGTATCCTTCCCCCGCCATGCCCACCAAGCCACGCCCACAGAAGCGGCAATAAAAAATTTGAATCCCACTACTGAGATAGACAGATGATATAGATATAGATATAGATATAGATACTGGTAGGTAGGTAGGTAGGTAGGTAGGTAGGTAGGTAGGTAGGTAGGTAGGGAGGGAGGGAGAGAGAGAGAGAGAGAGAGAGAGAGAGAGAGAGATGGTTACTTGATGCCCTTCGTTTTCAATGATGTCCATAGTTTAATGGGAAGTATAATTGTCTTGTTATGTTAGCATACATTTATAACTTGACAATTATAACTTGACAAAGATCAAATTCTGTTTACTTATGTTTTAATCCCTGTACTGTAGGAAGTGGTGCCTGCATCTATCCTTTTTAGGAAAGAGAAAATTAGTAGGTAAAATTAATTACCTATGTTTCGTTTAATTTAAATCCCATTTCATTTAGTTTCCAGCAAGGTTTCTAAATGCCAAACTAACCAAGTCAGCCTAATAGATTAAGAGAGGCATCTTGCATTCTTGTCATACCCTAGCCTAGGAATTCTCCAAGAGCCACTTTCTCATGCTATCAACTGAAGACATTTTTTTCTGCAGATAAAAAGCAACACTAAGAAATACTAGAGGTGACCAATTATTTAGTGAATGCCAAGAAAACTATATAAGTAAGGCAAGTTTACATGAAATTCAATTACAAAATTAATTACAATTCAGTAAGTTTAAGGAAAACATTATGGGCATTTTAAATAACAGTTTTAAACGCCAAAACATTAACTAAAGTATCTATCTTATCTTAGATTTTATTTTATTTATTGGTAACTAGGTTTTTTTTTTCAAAACTTATCTTCTTTGAACTGTTTTTCCTATTTATGAGACAAAAATATATACTGGGATTGTTCAAAAACCAAAACTAACCAGGAGGTTATTAAAAAACAGAATAGAATAGAATTCTTTGTTTGTCAAGTGTGATTGGACACACAAGGAATTTGTCTTGGTGCATATGCTCTCAGTGTACATAAAAATATATATATATTCGTCAAGAATCATAAGGTACAACATTTAATAATAGTCGTAGGGTACAAATAAACAATCAAATCATATTAGGAAACAGTCAATATAAATCGTAAGGATACCAGCAACAAGTTTACAGTCATACAGTTGCAGTTCTAATTATCCTCTGAAGTCTGTCTGTCTTGTTGGGTTGCAGAACCAAACCAGACAGTTATAGAGATGCAGATGACAGACTCAGCTTGCAGAAATAGCTTGCAAAAAGAAAATATAATATTTTCTGCTTTCCTTATGTCTGTAGCTCTCAATTCCTTTTTTCTTCACTCCTCTGCCCCCAAAATTGAGGAAAACAAGTACTTGCAAATCCTGTGCCAAATACTTCAAACTAAATAAAAACAATCATTTTCTTTTGTTGCATTTCAAAAATTTGTCTATCGGGTTCATCAGTAGAGGTGGTTAAAAAAAAACCCGCTCAAGCTGTTTGCTGTAAGGGGATATGGGTGGGACTTCAGTTCCATAGTTCTAGCTCCCATTTTGACTTTTTTGGACCCAAACCTGCCCATGGACAATGTTCCTGTTGTCCACCTAAATTAAGATATCACTATGATTTGGATTTCCTGGCAAAAGTTTGTGCATCTTTATTTTGTTGTTTCAATATATCTGTGTGAGAGGAAAATTGGACTACCTAATGTTTTGCCTCTCAGACAAACCTCTTTATATTCTGGGCTCTTTTTTTTTTTGCATTACCTCTAGCTGACCAAATCATGGAGGCTGAAGCCAAACACCCTGATTCACTGGCCATTGTTTTGGGAGATCTAAACAAGGCAAACTTAAGGAAAGAACTACCAAAATACTTTCAGCATGTCAATTGTCCCACCAGAGGCAAGAATACTCTAGACCACTGCTACACAACACTAAAAGATGCCTATCGGTCTTTACCACGTGCAGCTGTAGGACACTCTGATCATTGCATGATTCACCTTGTACCTGCTTACAGGCAAAGACTTAAAGCCATAAAACCAATAATTAAATCAGTGAAAACCTGGACGGAGGAATCAGAATTAAAGCTACAGGCATGTTTTGACTGCACTGATTGGAATATTTTTAAAGATACCTCTGCAGACCTGGATGAACTCACAGATACTGTAACATCATATGTCAGCTTCTGTGAAGACCTATGTGTACCTACAAGGAACTTGCGAATACACAGTAATAACAAACCTTGGTTTACACCTAAACTTAAGCAGCTACGACATTCCAAAGAGGAAGCCTACAGAAAAGGTGATAAAATGCTGTACAATCAGGCCAGAAATGCACTAACAAGGGAGATAAGAGCAGCAAAAAGAAGCTACTCTGAAAAGCTAAAGAATCAATTTTCAGCAAATGAACCAGCAAACATGTGGAAAACTCTTAAAAATATCACCGCTATGGCAAACCTCCTTCCCAGGCTGAAGGTAATCAACAACTGGCAGATGACCTGAATGAGTTTTACTGCAGGTTTGAAAGGAAACTACAGCCACCTATCTCCACAACCCCCATCTCAGACACACCAACAACAGCCAAGCCTCCTACAACTGACCCCATTTCATTGGGTTCACAACCCCTAGTGATCACAGAAAAGGAAGTGCAGGACCTATTTCACAGACAAAAGCCAGGAAAAGCTCCAGGCCCAGACAAGATAACTCCTTCTTGCTTAAAAGTCTGTGCTGACCAATTGGCCCCCATCTTCACCCATATTTTCAATAAATCACTAGAGATGTGCTATGTTCCTTCTTGCTTCAAACGCCTACCATCATCCCAGTGCCAAGAAGCCCACCATCAAGGAACTGAATGACTACAGACCAGTTGCTCTAACATCTGTAGTCATGAAAACCTTTGAAAGGCTAGTGCTTTCCTACCTGAAAACCATCACGAATCCGCTTTTAGACCCCTTGCAATTTGCATACCGAGCAAATAGATCAACAGATGATGCTGTTAATATGGCTCTGCACTACATCCTACAACATCTTGAGTCTCCAAAGACCTATGCAAGGGTCCACTTTGTAGACTTTAGTTCAGCATTCAATACCATCACTCCAGCCATTCTTCTAACTAAGCTAAACCAGCTACAGGTACGGAACAGACTTGTAAGTGGATCACAAGCTTCCTAACAAACAGGAAGCAGCAGGTGAAGCTAAGCAAGATCACATCAAATACCTGTACAATTAGCACAGGGCCCCCAAGGCTGTGTGCCCTCCCCACTTCTCTTCTCTCTGTATACCAATGACTGCATCTCCAATGATCCATTTGTTAAGCTACTGAAGTTCGCAGATGACACAACAGTGATTGGTCTCATTCGAGACAATGACGAATCCGCATATAGACGAGAGGTCGAGCGACTAGCCTTGTGGTGCAACCAAAACAATCTGGAACTGAACACACTCAAAACCGTAGAAATGGTGGTAGACTTTAGGAAAACCCTTCCATACTTCCACCTCTCACAATACTTGACAACACAGTATCAACAGTAGAAACCTTCAAATTTCTGGGTTCTATCATATCGCAAGATCTCAAATGGACAGCTAACATCAAAACATCATTAAAAAGGACAACAAAGAATGTTCTTTCTGCGCCAACTCAGTAAGCTCAAACTGCCCAAGGAGCTGCTGATCCAATTCTACAGAGGAATTATTGAGTCTGTCATTTGCACCTCTATAACTGTCTGGTTCGGTTCTGCAACCCAACAAGAAAACACAGACTTCAGAGGATAATTAGAACTGCAGAAAAATAATTGCTACCAACTTGCCTTCCATTGAGGACCTGTATACTGCACGAATCAAGAAGAGGGCCGTGAAAATATTTGCAGATCCTTGCATCCTGGACATAAACTGTTTCAACTCCTACCCTCAAAGCAGCTATAGAGCACTGCACACCAGAACAACTAGACACAAGAACAGTTTTTTCCCGAAGGCCATCACTCTGCTAAACAAATAATTCCCTCAACACTGTCAGACTATTTACTGAATCTGCACTACTATTAATCGTTTCATAGTTCCCATCACCAATCTCTTTCCACTTATGACTGTATGACTATAACTTGTTGCTGGCAATCCTTATGATTTATATTGATATATTGATCATCAATTGTGTTGTAAATGTTGTACCTTGATGAACGTATCTTTTCTTTTATGTACACTGAGAGCATATGCACCAAGACAAATTCCTTGTGTGTCCAATCACACTTGGCCAATAAAATTCTATTCTATTCTATTCTATTCACGAGCATGGTTGTTTAGCTGTTGTTTTTTAACAGCTTCTGAAATCTACTTGCTCCTTCTATTTATTGTTCATTTCATTGTTTTGTTCTGCTGTTTTTAATATCTATAGCAGAATCCTAAAACGGACCAGACAAGTGAATAATAATAATAATAATAATAATAATAATAATAATAATAATAATAACAACAACAACAACAACAACAACAGCAACAACAGCAGCAGAAGCAGCAACAGCAACAACAACAACGAGTTGGAAGGGACCTTGGAGGTCTTCTAGTCCAACCCCCTGCCCAGGCAGGAAACCCGACACCACTTCAGAAAAATGGCTATCCAACATTTTCTTAAAAATTTCCAGTGTTGGAGCATTTACAACTTCTGCAGGCAAGTTGTTCCACTTATTAATTGTTCTAACTGTCAGGAAATTTCTCCTTAGTTCTAAGTTGCTTCTCTCCTTGATTAGTTCCCACCCATTTCTTCTTGTTCTACCCGCAGGTGCTTTGGAGAATAGTTTGACTCCCTCTTCTTTGTGGCAACCCCTGAGATATTGGAATACTGCTATCATGTCTCCCCTAGTCCTTCTTTTCATTAAACTAGACATATCCAGTTCCTGCAACCGTTCTTCATATGTTTTAGCCTCCAGTCCCCTAACTATCTTTGTTGCTCTTCTCTGCATTCTTTCTAGTCTCAACATCTTTTTTACATCGTGACGACCAAAACTGAATGCAATATTCCAAGTGTGGCCTTACCAAGGCATTATAAAGTGATATTAACGCTTCATGTGATCAATTTTTTCTTTTTCTTATCTACTCAGTATCCCTTAATGGTTCATGAGTTCTGCCAACTCAAGAAATGAGTATACCTTCATTGCCAGAAGTTTGGCTCCTGTAATAAAGATGATTTTAGGATTTGAAACTATCTATAAGGATGAGTCTGTCTGTGCTTGAGAATCTCAGTGACTGGAAAAGTTCTTGAAAAGGAGGTCTCTTGGGCATTTTTCTAGTCTTGAATCAAGTCAACCAGCTGTTTAGTCACTCTGGCAGCATATTTTTTTTAAAAAATACTGGCATTAAGTATATTGAAGGAGATGGATTCATACAGAGATGTCAACGCTGTTCCAAATCCAAAAGCTGTCCCCTTATCTTCCACACCATCCATTAAATATAAATTAGATTTACTACGCTGCTTTTGGATGTGGTGGCTCAGTGGCTAAGATGCTGAGCTTGTCGATCGAAAGATCGGCAGTTCAGCAGTTCAAATCCCTAGTGCCATGTAACAGGGTGAGCTCCCGTTACTTGTCCCAGCTTCGGCCAACCTAGTAGTTCGAAAGCTCGTAAAAAATGCAAGTAGAAAAATAGGGACCACCTTTGGTGGGAAGGTAATAGTGTTCTGTGTGCCTTTGGCGTTGAGTCATGCTGGCCACATGACTACGGAGACGTTTTCAGACAGCACTGGCTCTTCGGCTTTGAAACGGAGATGAGCACCACCCCCTAGAGTCAGGAACAACTAACACATGTGCGAGGGGAACCTTTACCTTTGTGCTGCTTTTAGATCCAAGTTTGCAAGAGAGCAAAGGCTTGTTTTGAGAAATACTTGCTGTGAACTGTTTACCAAGTCTCTGTTTAATATCTTAGCTGAATGGCCCTATATAGTGAAGACAAGTCATGGGGGAGCAGGACTAGTCCCTTTACTATTACTTTTGTCCTCAATGCTATGATACTTAAGCTTGGTTGCAATTATGACGCATAGGGAATTATTTTCCTTTTTTAATCCAGAACCTATTAGGAAGAACAGTTACCTGTAAGGACAGCATACATATTATGACCCACCCACTGCTAGATTTGCTCCATCACAAACAAGTTCTGACACATTTATCAAATCTGCTTTTTTAATGGGGCTTGCCTTGTGCATGTCATTGTCTTATCCCATATCTCACATTGTTCTTTAATCAAGATTTAATATCGACCTAAGGTTTAATCAGTGGAGAAATCCAAATTTTTTTACTACTGGTTCTGTGGGTGTGGCTTGGTGGGCATGGCAGGGGAAGGATACTGCAAAATCTCCATTCCCGCCCCACTCCAGGGGAAGGATATTGCAAAATCTCCATTCCCACCCCACTCTGGGACCAGCCAGAGATGGTATTTGCTGGTTCTCCGAACTACTCAAAATTTCCGCTACCTGTTCTCCAGAACCTGTCAGAACCTGCTGGATTTCACCCCTGAGTTTAAATATGTAAACTCAGAACAGCTGGATTAGTAAGAACGGGTTTATAAAACACAGATTACTTATGGCTTTTGGTTTCTGATAACTGCTAACAAGAAATGGCAGCTGCTCTGGAGTTAGCATGGCAAATGAGCCTTAAATAAATCTGAGACCTGGATTAACAAGCTTTATGGAATGAATAAGACTGCAGTGTGTTCAGTTCCAATAACCAAGCAAGCAAGTGTTAGACTGCCATGAAAACACCATCCATGTTTCCATTGACTCAAAATTAAACATTTCAATAGGCAAAATGTCACTATCCTAACTTAACTTGTGCAAATGTTTGCACTCCCAACCTTCTTTAGTAAATGACTGGTGATGCATAATTTATAATTTAATCCCATAGTCAGCTTTCTCAAACTGGTGCTCTCCAGATGTAATGGACCCCCTTCCCTTAGCCAAGATGGTAATTGGGCTCTGGATGATAAAACTCGTATTTTGTGGCTATCTGGTTGGCGAAGGTTGCTGAACACAAAAGTGGGCATTTGTAGTTTCAATAATGTACTGGCACACCTGCTTGGCGATTGATTGCATTCAGGCTTCTGCCAAACAGCTCCATCTGGAATTTGCAACAGGACTGTTTGGTAATTAATGTTCTGAAATCTATAATTAAACAATCAAGCAATGTATTAAGCAGAGCCCTGAAAACATGATTCCTCCCTTCCTCTTGAATAACTAAGATGTTGTTGTTGTTTATTAGGCCCAAGCAAATCCCGGGTGTGACCACATTTCCCAGCACTGCAGTCTGCATACCAAAAACCTCCATAGGGGCCGGAGCCACAAGGCACATACACAGTCAAAGAAAACAAGTCAAGAATGTTCACAAATGTGTTTATTTTAAAAAATAGCCAATTATATTTGCCAACGCTCAGGTTTTTCCCTCCATCGGGCACACACAAGATTCCTCTCTTTAGGTCTCACGTATCCTCCAGGTGAGGCTTGCAACCTAGCCAGCCTGACAGCAACCCCATCCAAGTTTGGCTGCTTTCCAAGTTGAGCTTCAATTATTTGTAACAGACACTTTCACATTGGCTATAAATATATTTGAAACATTCCAATGGCAGCCTGGGATTCGTGTTCTTCTTTTTGTCCATATCTTCGGTTTGGAAAGTGCAGGGAACAGGATGATGGCAGTCTTCTAACAATCGATCTCTCTGATGTAGCTAGTGAGAAGCTGATCAGCTTTAGTGAAGATGCAGGCAGCCTAACGCCAGCAGGACTTGATCCTGTACATTTATTTTTAAAAACAGATGATATAATACTTAATGCAGATTGCCGCCGTTGTATGCTGGTCAAGTTAGCAATTGGTTGCCTGGCTGGGCTTCTGCAGAGGAAAGAAGGAACTGGATTTTGTTCACCTTGGATCTGGTGCTCCCTCTGCCAAAGACTTTCTGGTGCCCTCCAGCCACATCTTATTACTCAAAGGGGGATACAGGTAGTCCTCGACCTACGACCACAATTGAGCCCAAAATTTCCGTTGCTAAGTGAGACATTTTTAAAGTGAGTTTTGCCCCATTTTACGACCTTTCTTGCCACAGTTGGTAAGTGAATTTCTTTGATTTGTTAAGTTAATGAAATGGTTCTTAAATGAATCTGGCTTCGCCCAGGACCTTAGAGGTCAGAAGTTAGCAAAAGATGATTATATGACTCCTGGACCCTGGAACCATCATAAATATGAACCAGTTGCCAAATGTTTGCATTTTGATCATATGACCATGGGAATGCTGCAACGATTATACGTGTGAAAAATGGCCAAACGTCACTTTTTTTCAGTGTCGTCGTAACTTTGAACAGTCACTAAATGAACTGTTGTAAGTCAAAGACTACCTGTATAACACAACTACTGTGATCCTTCTGCAGAAGATGGATGGCTAAAATATAGAACCTTAAACATTGAGGAACACTGGTCCCCAAATTCCTTATTACCGTATTTTTTGGAGTATAAGACACACCTTTTCCCCCCAAAAAGAGGGTGAAAATCTGGGTGCGTCTTATACTCCGAATGTAGCCCCGCCCAGCTTCTCAAACAGAGGTTTCAGAGGCTGAAAAAAGCATCAGAAATGAAGCTTCAGGGAAAAAGGCCCCAAACGGAGCTTAAGGGAGCTTAGAAAAGAAACCCCCAAACAGAGCTTTAGAGGCTTTTTTTCTGAAGCTGTTTCTGAGGTTTTCAGAGGCAGAAAAAAATCTGAAACAGAGTTTCAGAAGTTTCGGAGGCAGAAAAAAAAGCAACAACAACAAAAAACTAGGCACAGAGCTCACAACCAAGGAACCTGTTGCTAAAATTCACCTCTGGGAGGGTATTCTGGGAGGCCGATCCACCTGTCAATCAGCTTTTTTCTTATTTTCCTCCCCAAAAACTAAGGTGCCTCTTATACTCTGAAAAATACGGTAGTTTTCAAACATCAGGCGACTTCTCTGCAGTTTCTAAAACCAATGTTTTGTTTTTCATTTTGGGAATGGAGTCTCTACTTGAGGGAATGATTTGAGCATACTACCTTTTTCTACCATTTTTCTGTTGGAATAAGTACCTTTGAACAGTACCTCTGCATTCTAAGGAAGGGCCCTTTGTGACAGGCAGCCCTTCTGAAGGCGTTAATTCCTCCTTTTTTATTTATTTATTTATTTATTTATTTATTTATTTATTTATTTATTTATTTATTTATTTATTTTAAATTTTTATACCGCCTTCTCCCGAAGGACTCAGGGCAGTGTGCAATAAAAATAAAACAGCAAGTATACAAAGTTAAAATATCAATTTAAAATACCTATTCAATAGTGGCCGAATTAAAACCGTCAAATTGACCTAACCTAAAATACCCATATAAAATTACAAAGGATTAAAACTTTAAAATTTGGAATTTAAAAAATCAGTCAGTCCAGTCCCGCTTGAATAAATAAGTGAGTTTTTAATTCCGGCGAAAGGTCCAAGGTCAGATATTTGGCGAAACCGGGGAAGGTCGTTCCAGAGCGTAGGTGCTCCAACAGAGAAGGCCCTCCCCCTGGGGGCCGCCAGCCGGCATTGCTTGGCGGATGGCACCCTGAGGAGACCCTCTCTGTGAGAGCGTACGGGTCGATGGGAGGCATAAGGTAACAGCAGGCGGTCCCGTAAGTACCCGGGCCCTAAGCCATGGAGCGCTTTGAAGGTGGTAACCAAAACCTTGAAGTGCACCCGAAAGACCACAGGTAGCCAGTGCAGACTGCGCAGGAGCGGTGTTACCCGGGAGCAATGAGGAGCTCCCTCGATCACCGCGCAGCTGCATTCTGGACTAACTGGAGTCTCCGAGTGCACTTCAGGGGTAGCCCCATGTAGAGAGCATTGCAATAATCCAGGCGGGAAGTGACGAGAGCATGAGTGACCGTGCATAAGGCATCCCGGTCCAGAAAGGGATGCAACTGGCGGACCAGGTGAACCTGGTAGAAGGCTCTCCTGGAGACGGCCGCCAAATGATCTTCAAACGACAGCCGTCCATCCAGGAGAACGCCCAAGTTGCGTACCCTCTCTGTTGGGGCCAGTGACTCGCCCCCAACAGACAGCAGCGGTTGCAGCTGACTGTACCGGGGTGCCAGCATCCACAGCCACTCCGTCTTGGATGGATTGAGTCTGAGTCTGTTTCTCCCCATCCAGACCTGTACGGCCTCCAGGCAACGAGACAGCAGTTCAACAGCTTCGTTGGGGTGGGCGGCTAGATCTGGGCGGCTAGATGATGGCAGCTATTTATATCTGTGTATCTGGCTAGGCAGCCTATTACACAAAAGTCCTCAAATGAGGAATCAGTGAACCCTGAAGCAACTCCCATTTGAGTCACATTGCTGTGCAATGTGATGCCATCCTCTGATGATTCAGAATGCCATTCCTATCGTGCAGTGTGATCTGATTAATACTTCTGGGCCAACTTTTTTCAGGACCAAAGATCTCTTTCACGCTTAATATCAAGCTGCTGTGCATTTGAGGCTCAGACTCAGTTGTTATCTGGCAGCAGAATAAAATAAGAAGAAGTCTGTTTGGTTGGAAAACTAACTCTGTCTGGTTCTTACTCTTCCTGAAAGCTTCGCTTTCTAGCCAATTGCTGTAAGAGTTTAATTTCTTCCTGTCTTTGCTTGCTTTCTGTTCCTACTACACCCTTCCTTCTCCTTGGGTCATGTTTTATAATCTGTAATCCTGAGAGCAGGCCTTGCCTCAGCCTTGTTTGTGATGTTTCTCCCTTTGGAAAAGTGTGAACCTACTTTGAAAAAGTGTGTATCAAGTATTACAGATCGGTCACACAAGAAGAGCAAGGTATCCAAAAAGAGAAGCCACCTTCTGATTGGTGATTCAATTGTAAGGGATGTAAATTTAGGAAAGGATATGGAGGTTTTGAAAGACGTCAGGTGTCTACCTGGTGCTACTGCCAGCAGAGACAAGAGACGTATTCTTAAGATAGTCAAGAATGCCAGTAAGGATTCTGATGTTGATGCTATTATACACCTTGGCACAAATGATCTGTCCCAAAAGGATGTGCTTTCTGTGCAGAATGATTTCCAGAGCTTAGGGTATGAACTTAATAGCATAGGTTGTAGGCTTAACTTTTCAGAGGTTTTACCAGTACATAAGGAACAAAAAGGTAAAGGCCAGCGTGTAGTGGAGTTTAATGTGTGGCTAAAGGAGTGGTGTAAAAGGAAGGCTTTGGTTTTATTAGTCATGATGTCTGCAACTGGTCCAATGAAAAATTGTACAAAGAGATGGATTGCATCCATCAAAGAAAGGACTGAGTTACTAAGCAATACATTCACAGATTTTCTGGATAAACATTTAAACTGAACAGTGGGGACAGAGAATTAACTGATATAGAAAATTTCTGTCCCCAGCAATCGAAAACTAAAAGGGTTATCAGTGCATGTAACATAGATGTCTGTATGGGTAAGACTATCAACCATGCTATCAAGCAAAACCAAGCATTTAACAGTGAGTGCCATACCATGTGCACTAAACCAACAGGTGGCATGAAAGTAGGGGCAGTCAACACAGGTTATGTAGACAGTAAACACAAGATCAATCCAAATGGACTCAAATGTCTATACACCAATGCACAGAGTATGAGGAATAAACAGGGTGAATTAGAAATCCAAGTAAATGAGGGTAGATATGATATTGTTGCCATTACGGAAACTTGGTGGGATGAAACTGACAAATGGAACATACAGCTAGAGGATATAAATTATTTAAAAGAAATAGACCAAATAAAAGAGGAGGTGGAGTTGCACTATATATAGAAATAACTACATCTCTACAGAAATAGAGCACAACAATGATGAAAATCATCTTGAATGTATTTGGGTCAATATAAAAGGGTGAAAACGATATTGCCATAGGTCTATACTATAGGCCACCCAACCAAACAGAGGAAGTAGATGAACTTTTGCTAGTCAGCTAACTAAGGTATGTAGGAAGCACATCACAGTAGTAATGGGGATTTTAACTACCCTGACATCAACTGGGAAACAAACTCTGCACCAAGTGGAAGATCCAACAGGTTCCTAACAAACCTAGCAGACAACTTTGTTTCCCAAAAATAGAGAAGGCGACAAGGGATCAGCCATATTGGACTTAATTCTCACTAACAGAGATGAAATGATAGAAGGTGTTGAAGCTACAGGAACCTTGGGGCAAGTGACCACGCAATATTGGAATTCAACATTAAGCAAATACAAGTAGTAGAACAAAGTCAAACTAGAGTCTTGGACTTTAAGAGCTAATTTCAATAAACTTAGAGATCTTGAGAAGGATTCAATGGATGAGAATCCTCAGGGGGAAAACAACTCAAGAAGCTTGGGAAATTTTGAAAAATGAGATTATAAAAGCACAGTCTAACACAAT
The DNA here is from genome assembly GCF_028640845.1 of Ahaetulla prasina. Classification (NCBI taxonomy): domain Eukaryota; kingdom Metazoa; phylum Chordata; class Lepidosauria; order Squamata; family Colubridae; genus Ahaetulla; species Ahaetulla prasina. Next base: position 106,917,354 of record NC_080540.1, read on the forward strand.
ACCAATGAAGAAGAAAAATAGTAGATCACAAAAGAAACCAGCATGGATGCATAAAGAACTATCTGACAAATTGAAAGACAAAAGGACAAATATAAAAAGTGGAAAGAGGGCAAATAACTAAGGCAGAATATCAGCAAATAGCCGAGCCTGTAAAGATGAAGTGAGGAAAGCTAAGGCTCACAATGAACAAAGGCTAGCGACAAAAGTAAAAAATAATAAAAAATGCTTCTTCCAACATGTTAAAAACAAGAAAAAAGTCAAGGAAACAATTGGCCCATTGCTGGGAGAAAGTGGCAAGAAGATGACAAGCAACAGGAGAAAGCAGATCTACTTAACTCATATTTTGCATCTGTCTTTACACAAAAGGAAAAAACAATCCAACCTATCAAAAACAGCACTACAAAAAACAGATTAGAAATACAAGTTAAAATAGGGAAGAAAATGGTAAGTGAACACCTGTCTACCTAGGCGAGTTCAAATCACCAGGACGGATGGATTACACCCCAAGGTTCTGAAGGAACTGGCAGGCGTGATCTCAGAACCACTGAACTATATCTTTCAAAGATCCTGGAGCACAGGAGCTGCCAGAGGACTGGAAAAGAGCTGATGTAGTTCCCATCTTCAAAAAGGAAAAAAACAGATCCAGGAAACTACAGACCTATCAGTCTGACCTCAATACCGGGAAGATTCTGGAAAAGATAATCAAGCAACGAATCACGAACACCTAGAAGCAAACAAAGTAATAACCAAAAGCCAACATGGGTTTGTCAAAACAGATCATGCCAGACTAATCTTATCGCATTCTTTGACAAAATGACAAAATTAGTAGACCAGAGGAATGCTGTTGATATAATTTACTTGGACTTCAGTAAAGCATTTGATAAAGTAGACCATAACCTACTACTAGATAAAGTAGAAAAATGTGGGTTAGACAGCACCACCACCAGATGGATTCGTAACTGGCTGACCAACCGCACTCAACGTGTAGTCCTCAACGGAACTACATCCACATGGAGGAAGTATGCAGTGGAGTACCCCAAGGCTCTGTTTTAGGCCCAGTACTCTTCAACATCTTCATCAATGACTTGGAAGGGGAACTCATCAAATTTGCAGATGACACCAAGCTGGCAGGAATAGCCAACACTCCAGAAGATAGGCTCAAGTTACAGAAAGATCTTGACAGACTTGAACATTGGGCCCTATCTAACAAAATGAAATTCAACAGTGAAAAAAGTAAGGTTCTACATTTAGGCCAAAATAACAAAATGCACCAGTACCGTATATGTGGTACCTTGCTCAATAGTAGTACCTGTGAGAGGGATCTTGGAGTCCTAGTGGATAACCATCTAGATATGAGCCAGCAGTGTGCAGCAGCTGTTAAAAAAGCCAACACAGTTCTGGGCTGCATAAACAGAGGGATAGAATCAAGATCACGTGAAGTGCTAGTACCACTTTATAATGCCTTGGTAAGGCCACACTTGGAATATTGCATCCAGTTTTGGTCGCCACGATGTAAAAAAGATGTTGAGACTCTAGAAAGAGTGCAGAGAAGAGCAACAAAGATGATTAGGGGACTGGAGGATAAAACATATGAAGAACGGTTGCAGGAACTGGGTATGTCTAGTTTAACAAAAGAAGGACTAGGGAGACATGATAGCAGTGTTCCAATATCTCAGGGGCTGCCACAGAGAAGTGGGAGTTGGGCTGTTCTCCAGAGCACCTGAGGGTAGAACAAGAAGCAATGGGTGGAAACTGATCAAGGAAAGAAGCAACTTAGAACTAAGGAGAAATTTCCTGACAGTTAGAACAATTAATAAGTGGAACGACTTGCCTTCAGAAGTTGTGAATGCTCCAACACTGGAAATTTTTAAGAAAATGTTGGATAACCATCTGACTGAGATGGTGTAGGGTTTCCTGCCTGGGCAGGGGGTTGGACTAGAAGGCCTCCAAGGTCCCTTCCAACTCTGATGTTATATATGTTATATATGTGCCAATAAAGCACCGTTGACCAAAGAGGAGTTTAGTTAAAAAAATCATCTCTTCCGCTATCTACTCCACATTATAAAGTAAAAAGTAAAAGCAGCCCTAGGGAAGGGCATGAGTAGTAAGAATCAAAATAAATTTTAAGAGAATCCAGTTATTAGGCCACTAATAATTGGCCTAACTGACCCATTTCAGGCTTGAAATGGTCTTGATAGGAATGCATATGGTTATTTGAATGCTCCTATTCAATTTTTGTCCTTATGAGAATGATTGAGGGATTACAAAAGAAAACTAAAAGTCCAGGTTTCCTGGCAAGCTTCAAGACTGATTAAAGTCTCACCTACTTAACACTCCAGATTTTGGATTTGCTGCAATCTTCCTCCTGTCTTGGAAATAGAGATCAATGGGAACCATCAAGAGATACCACTGTATTTCCTCCCTTGCTCCATCATCCTTGTATTTCCAGTTCAGCGTCACAAGGTGGTGCTGTTGCAAAGGCAAATGATTCTACCATTTTACCCAGCCTGTGCTAGGCTGCCCCTGTATAATTTATTCTTTTGAAGCTAGAAAGATTCTAGCAAACTGACCTGATCCAACGCAGAAGAACAGATCCCGAAATATCCAAAGCAACAATTCCAGAAATTATTCAGATTCTCTGGTGTTTATCCTTTCAGTAGCTTCTCACAGTTCTTAAACAGATGAGACAGTTTCCTTTAAGGCAGTGGTTCTCAATCTTTATAGTGCTGCGACTCCTTTAATACAATTCCCAACGATGTGGCGACCCCAACCATAAAATTATTTTCGTTTTGAATTTATCGCGCCTGAAGCCCTATTGGCTAGCGATCTGAACTGCTTGCAATTGCCTTGAGGACGGAGGCATTAAAGCGGAGACTCCTCCCCTATTAAGTTTATCGCGCCTGAAGCCGAATTCGGCTAGCGATTTGAAGAGCCTGCAGCTGGCTTGTGGAGTCAACCCATATTTCCGATGGTCTTAGGCGACCCCTGGCAAATCGTCATTCGACCCCCAATGGGGTCGCGAGCCACAGGTTGAGAACCGCTGCTTTCAGGGTACTTGAGAAAAAGTGGTGCACAGCACTAGGGCCAACTTCTCAGGGAAAGCTCAATCAAGCAGGAGAGACGAGTTGATGCACTTGCTCATATGTATTCTACTGCTCCAAGACATAATGCTTAAAGCAATGTTTTTCATCCTTGGCCACTTTAACTGTGGACTTCAACTCCCAGAATTCCCTAGCCACATGCTACGTTAGGAGTTCTAACATCTAGACGTTGAAATCCACGCATCTTAAAACTGACAAGATTAACTAGCCTAAACTTTAGAAAATCACCCAGCCTACCATCCTAGTTTGTGTGCATCATATGGGTTGATCAGTCCTATTCCTTTTTCTTATTCTGGAGAAGTACCTCCCTCCTTTCATTTTTTGCTTTGAAAAAGTTTTTTTCTTCAAATTTTGTTAGAGAACCATGAAGGAATTATTATAACTGGAGTTTATATCTTTCCTATAGTCTTTCCAAACAGACTTCCATGCCCTGATATGACAACTCACAGAATAATGACAATTGTTATCAATGAATAACAAAGACTATTAGCCCAACTGACTGAGAATTTTGACTGTTTTTATTTTCTCCCATCCATCCGACAAAATTCTGGAAAACCACAGACTAATAGTGGAACTTCCTCCCACAAAACAGGAGTGAGGCTCATCAATTTGAAAATAATTCATAGAGAGTCATGGTGGAGGATACTCTCAGTGGTTACTATGCTGATGGCTCTATATTGCCTCCACAATTAAAGGTAAAGGTTCCCCTCGCACATACGTGCTAGTCGTTCCCGACTTTAGGGGGCGGTGCTCATCTCCGTTTCAAAGCCAAAGAGGCAGCGTGTCTGAAGACGTCTCTGTGGTCAGGTGGCTGGCATGACTCAATGCCAAAGGCGCATGGATCGCTGTTATCTTCCCACCAAAGGTGGTCCCTATTTTTCGACTTGCATTTTTAACTTTCAAACTTCTAGGTTGGCAGAAGATGGGACAAGTAACGGAAGTTCACCCCGTTATGCAGTACTAGGGATTCGAACCGCTGAACTGCCGACCTTTCGATCGACAAGCTCAGCATCTTAGCCACTGAGCCACTGCATTCCTGCCTCCCCAATTAGAAGAAGCCTATTAGTATCAGTTGTTGAAGGACATGGAAACTATGACAATTATTCTCAGGTCTGACTTGTAGGCTTTGCTGATATATCTAGTATGCCTTTGTAATCCTCAAAGTAGAATGTAGCAAATACATTGCTTCCAAAATTGGGCAATATAGATAATCTACCCATGTAGTTGTTAAAAGTCAACAATGATTGGATGCTGCATAATCAATCAGTTATATAATTGGGGAGCAGAGAAGGGAGATTTATTAATTAATTAACTATTTACTTATTACATTTCTGCACCACCCATCTCATCTCAGTGATTTTGGGTTATTTGCAATAATAACAATAATAACAATAATAACAACAACAACAACAACAACAACAATAATAATAATAATAATAAATTATAATAATAATAATAATATATGTTAAGTTTTTTTAGTGTCCTGCACTTTTTAGCTGTGTTTTTTTCCCCACTTTTAACCTTCGTGTGTTTATGTAGTTTTATTATATTGTTATATATTGTTTATATTGTTTATGTAGTTTTATTATATTGTTTTTTAATATTATTAATTTTTTTATTATATTATTAATATTAATAATATTAAAAAACAATATAATAAAACTACATAAACAATATATAACAATATAATAAAACTACATAAACACACGAAGGTTAAAAGTGGGGAAAAAAACAAAGCTAAAAAGTGCAGGACACTAAAAAAACTTAGCAAAGCAGTTGGAATGCCCTCTAGCCATTAGCCATATATCCAGGACTGCATCATATTTGTAGGCTTGGCAGACCCGGGTCTTAAAACTTTTCCAAAAAATCAGAAGAGTGGGGGCTTACCTCACCTCTGAGCCATGGTGAAATCTGAACCAGTTTGCTACCGGTTCTCTGGCCACGCATGCGCAGTGCGCACAAAATGCATGCACAGTACGTGCCAAACACATGGAAAAAGGAGGCTTCGGAAGGTAAGTATAACAGCGAGGGGGGGGAACAGCTGTGCCACGCGATTTAGATTCACTAGAAAGCAGGATATCCTGCTTTCTAGTGATTTTAATTCGTGCAGCATAGCTGATCTTCGGAATACCAGTTCGGACCAACCGGTAGCTTTTTTTTACTACCAGTTTGCCCGAACTGGTGGTTTTTATCACTACTGGTTCACCCGAACCAGTGCGAATCGGTAGGATTTCACTGCTGTCTCTGAGGATATGATATTGGAAGGGACACGGGCAACAGCAGAGAAGGCCCTCCCTCTAGATCTCACCAGTCAAAATACTTGGGCCAATGGGATTCGCAGCATGCATTCTCTGCTTGACCGAGTGGGATGGGCTAATGTATTGGGGAGTTATGAATTGATTAAATAAGTCTATTGTAATTGTTTCCCTAATTTGATCAGGAGATTAGGCTGAGTGCATGTGTTTTCCAGCCAGATAGCCACTATTCTCTACAGGGTTCTAATACTTTGAAAAGCTTCTATGAGCTACACCTTCCTCTGAACAAGTATGGTGCCTTACTGCAGCAATACTGCAGCTGTTGATGGCACTGAAAAGTGTTTCTTTGTTTCCAATGAGAGCAAAAGCTAAGTTTGGGTTAGTGGGAACTGTGGGAACAGTTTAACAGTTTATCCTTGTTTTTCAACCTGCTGTGCAAGGAGAAATGTTGACTTACACTCTTCGGCTTAATGGATGCCCACTTTATCTCTCTTGCCTGCACAGGCAGTTTGGATTCTCCTCCCTGTTTATTTAGTGTAATAATTGAGTAAGCATAACAACTGAACAATTACAATGGTCACGTGGTATAATAATAACTAAGAATAAGTTTACTGGCTTTAGAAAAGCCAGTCTAGTTTTTCCACTTATTCTTATTGAAAGACTTAAATATTTCCCAATATCTCTCATTCTGTCAATGTTTGAAAATTGTGTTTGTATAAGAATGAGGTGCTTTCAGGACTTAGGCCAAAAACGTTTTACCCTTTTCAATTCAGAAGATGTATAAAATCTCAACCATCACAATGAGTTGCTTCTCATGCTCAAGATTTTGCTTTAGGCATGGATATGTACAACTGAAAATAAATTGGTCTACAGATCTGCTGACAAGGTCTATTCGATTTTAAAAATGGATTAAGTTTTAAGTGTCTCACAAAGGTACAATTTATACTTCAATTGCTTGTAATGTGGTTTTAATATCCAGAAACTCTACCAACCATCCTGAGGCTTAAAATAAGATTATAAAAAGAGAGAAACTCTGCTTTTCAGATGAGGAATTTCTTCTGGGACTTCGAAGAAAAAGGAGACAGTTTTGTGCCATTTGTCCAGATCCAACCAAAGACATCAATGTTTTCCTTTAGTCCAAAGATAAATGTTCCATATTTCTAAAATGTCCAAATAATCCATAAAAGTGTTTATAAAAACGTCTTACGCCTCACCAAGAGAGAGGATAAAAGACAGGAGAAACGGATGTAAGCATTGCATATAATTTGCAGAGATTCATTTATAGACGCAGGGAGAAAGTCACCTTCAGAAATAATTACTGTAATTTAAATCAATATGTCAAACATTTCAAGAAAAAAGGAAAGACTGTGATCAAGTGATTAATGTCTTCTTGGTCAAATATTTGGCCACTGATGGGCAACTAAAAAGCTTTTCTCATTGGCATTAATTTGTTGTTGTTTTTTATTGTTCATTTTTAGTGCCTTGAAAACTTACAAAATGTGATAAATAACCGGTTGCCTGTAATCATATGTGTAACAGTTTAAAAGGCAGTATTTCATTTTTGACTTCCAAGATCCAGATTAAAAGGGACACTTAAAGTGGATGGTCCAGAACTTTTTTTATTTATTTTATTTATTTATTTTGTCAAACACAACAATATAGATAAGTATAAGCATGAAATAACCACACAAATTGAATACAACCAAAGGGAACATTAGGACACAGTAGGCACGCTGTGTTGTGGCTCCAGCCCCCCCCAGGCCTGGCCCCCTGCCAGAGAGTGACTCAGAGAGTGAGGGGGAAGGGCCGTCAGGGCTCCCTTCTGCAGGGCCAGCTTCCCTGGCTCAGCTCCAGTAGCCAGAGGCAGGCCAGGTGGAAGAAATAACAAGGCCTCTGTCTCCTGTATCTCCTCCCGCCCAGGCAATGCTCCAGACCCAGCTGAGGACAATCAGTCCTGGTTGGACCCTAGGTTTCGTAGACAGGAGAGGCGGGAACAACAGAAGCAGGGGTGGGGCAGGCCTAGGAAGTGCTGAGTCATGGAGCCACACCCCACAGGGTATAAAAGCAGCAGGGGCTGCTATACTACTCTGTGGCAAACAAATCAACTGCTTAGAGAGAACTTGACCTGAAGTACTGTTTGTTCCTGGTTTCCTGGTTGACTCGCCGGCATCAAGAAAAGATAACAGAGAAACTTGGCAGACGCTCGCTAGTTTGCTGCCAGAGCTGATAGTTGCCGTGGACTGAATTGCCAGCTAATTAAGTCATCGCTCGTGCCTCCCGGACTGAGGTTGGGGGAACAGAACATGCTGGTGCTCTTATGCACACCCCTTAACTTTCTCAAACTATTGTTTTCTGAGATATCACGAGGCAGGTTGACAATTCTCTAACCAGCCCTAGGGTGAAAATTGACTTCATTGTCTTCAACAAACTATGTGTTTGGTCACATAATCTCCAAAAGAGGGACTTGCCCAAAGATCATTTAGCTTCATGGCTGAATGAAATTATGAGCTAAGATCTATTTTGGTCTGTCTCAGCAGATGATAACACCTGGTTAACCTTGTTTGACTTTGTGTCTGTATCTGTGTATAATTAAAAGTTGTAAGAACTGGAACAAACTAAATTAGAACAGAAAAAGTGAAAAAGAAAAAAGAATAACTGAAAAAACTTTAATTGCAATCAGAAAAAAATAGAAAAAAGTAGAAAAAAGAGCAAGATATAAAGACATAGTGGCTTCTGGTATTCTTCATAGCAGAAGATATAAGTACAATTACATTTTAATTCCTCTATGAAATTAGATCACAAATGTCTTCCTTCTATAATCTAGCAGGTCTAATCATCAAAACTTCACAACTTCATTTTTTTTTCATGTTTGTGCCAAAAGTCTATAAGGGACTTTTCCAGTCACCAATAAATGGAGATATTGTTATTCCTCTAATCAAAGATGGCAGTTTATCTATCTCAGCAAGAGATCTCACTCAGTTTTGGAAACTCAGTAAAATCAAGATAATTTGTCCTTGGATGGAATTCCGCCAGGGCAATCCCTAGGCTGTATACTAGACAGGGAAGTTTCAGAAGAAAGCAGTGGCAAATGAATTCCATTTCAGTAGACATGTCTATGAAGTCACCAGGAGTCAAACTCAATTTAGAGAAGATTGTGCCTTTTTATAAGACTGCGATGATCTGTGAACATGAGTGCAGATCACTTTGGTCCAGTATATATGTATCTGTGTGAGAGACCTATAGATACGTGAATTGATGGAGGTATCCTGGAATTTGTGATCTTTGAGACCTGGTGTGGGTCAGAAAATTTTCTACCTTCTAAGAGAGCCTTAAAAGGGATGAGGTGGCTCAGTGGCTAAGATACTGAGCTTGTCAATTGAAATGTCGGCAGTTTAGCGGTTCGAATCCCTAGTGCCGCGTAATGGGTGAGCTCCTGTTACTTGTCCCAGCTTCTGCCAACCTAACAGTTTGAGAGCACGTAAAAAATGCAAATAGAAAAACAGGGACCACCTTTGGTGGGAAGGTAACAGCATTCCGTGCGCCTTTGGCATTTAGTCATTCCAGCCACATGACTACGGAGACGTCTTTGGACAGTGCTGGCTCTTTGACTTTGAAATGGAGATGAGCACTGCCCCCTAGAGTTGGGAACGACTAGCACATATGTGCGAGGGGAACCTTTGCCTTTAAGAGAGCCTTCTTCTGTCTTTTTAATACTTGTCTGGAAATGAATATCACAAATATTCCACTCCAAGGCAATCATGGTAGATGTATTCCTTCATCTTCTCAGCCCTTGTAGAACATTTCCAGAGACTATTTTATTTACCAGTTCCTGCTGGATTTAAACATTTCTTTCTTTTCCTTTTCCTTTTTTTCTTTGGGGTTTTTTTTTTTTTTTGGCACATTATTCAGTAACTTTCCTTTAGGAAGAGAGCCCACCCACTCAGCTCTATCACTTGACCTACCAGCCAACTTTTGCTGGAAACGGGATCCAGCTGTCTTGACACTTCCATCTATGGATGCAAAGTTTAAGCAAACTCTAACCACACTGGGCTGCATTTCAGTATAGCGCACATGGCAGCAACGGAACGTATTCAGTTGCTCAGAGTAGCCAGTCTTTCTATTGTGTTTGGGACTGGAAAAGGTAATGTTATATAGGTAGAAAACAGAATAATTGTCCTTGTTTTAAGGCCTCTAAGTTAAGAAGAGGTTCATTTTCTCCATAGTCTCTTTTTCCAAAATTGTCTGTGCTTGTAGCAATGGCTACATAAAAACAAGTATAAATTCAATTAGTGAAATGAGCATCAGACTCTTTCTCCATGTATAAGGCATAATAAGTGTGTCTTCCATTAACACAGTGACATCTAGAAACTGTTCTACGACAGATTAAATGAAGGGCAAACAACCTACTCAGATTTAACCTGTTGTCACTGGGCATTTAACGAATTAATAGTATATAGGTAAAGGTAAAGGTTCCCCTCGCACATACGTGCTAGTCATTGCCGACTCTAGGGGCCGGTGCTCATCTCCATTTCGAAGCCGAAGAGCCAACGCTGTCCGAAGACTTCTCCGTGGTCATGTGGCCGGCATGACTCAATGCCAAAGGCGCACGGAACGCTGTTACCTTCCCACCAAAGGTGGTCCCTATTTTTTCTACTTGCATTTTTACGTGCTTTCAAAACTGCTAGGTTGGCAGAAGCTGGGACAAGTAACGGGAGCTCACCCCGTTACACGGCAGCACTAGGGATTTGAACCGCCGAGCTGCTGACCTTTCGATCGACAAGCTCAACGTCCTAGCCCCTAAGCCACCACATCCCTATAGTATATAGGGATAGTATATAGTATATAGTATATAGGGGACTAATTAATAGGACTATGAAAAGTTTAAGGGGACTCTTTAATCTGTGTCATGATGACCAGAACTGGGCACAGTCTAAAATATATAAAGATCAGTTGCTGGAATTGGGTATGTCTAGTTTAATGAAAAGAAGGACTGGGGTGACATGATAGCAGTATTCTGATATCTCAGGAGTTGCCACAAAGATGAGGGAGTCAAGCTATTCTCCAAAGCATCTGAAGAAACAATGAATGGAAACTAATCAAGCAAACTAGAACTAAGGAGAAATTTCCTGACAGTTAGCACATTTAATGAGTGGAACAACTTGCCTCCAGAAGTTGTGAATGCTCCAACACTGGAAGTTTTTAAGAAAATGTCGGATAACCATTTGTCTGAAATGGTGTAGGGTTTCCTGCTTGAGCAGGGGGTTGGATTAGAAGACCTCCAAGGTCCCTTCCAACTCTGTTATTCTATTCTATTCTATTCTATTCTATTCTATTCTATTCTATTCTATTCTATTCTATTCTATTCTATTCTATTCTATTCCACGCTATGCTACTCTACTCTACTCTACTCTACTCTATTCTATACTATTCTATTCTGTATTCCAAGTGTGGCCTCAGTAGTGCAGTATAAAGGGGGTGGTGGTGTTTAAATTACTTTACATTATAATCATGTCATTATCCAAACTAAAAGAGACCACACACACACAACACATTCAACCTCTGGGTTCTGATTAGGAGGAAAAAGTCCACGGAGCATATTCCCTGCCTTTTCATCCGCAGAATTCCAGTGGATATCCTTGCATGAACTCAGCAGCTTGTATCCAGCCTTCCCTTGTTGTGTGTGCATGTTCATGCGCTTGTATACAAATGGGTTGATGTACAAGTTTCCATATAGTGGATAGAATTCTAGTTCATCATATTACAGCATCTTCCCCTGGAAGAAAGCTCTTGCTGTTTGAAGAATAGCCATATGGGGGCATGAAGACCTGAGACTTTCCTAATGCCCCTCCCAGTACATCCCACCCATCCCCTTTCCTAAACAGTAAATAGCCTTGCCATTGTGTCATAACTCCCTGCACAAGTCCATATTTGCACAATGCTAGCAGTTTGCAGATCATCACAGCCTAGAGGGCTTATTTTAAGTTTGTTGAAAAAAAAAAAAAAGAACATTGTTTGGTGGGAATTAAACTCCGGGCTCTCAAAAAAAGGGCAAAATGAAAAGCGGCTAATTCTGCAGATTCTTTGGGCTGTATAAACACAGAGACACATCCCAGCTGGAAAAAGGGTAGCCAGGAATTTCTCACTGGCACCCAGTAAAGGTCAGTGCCCTCTTCCTGGACATTCATCAGGAGGAGTGTCAGTGGGTCAGGAAGGGAGTCCAGTTCCCACTGCCTGGCAGAATTCTCCCATGATGTTTGCATTGGATGTGTAGACATTTTCTTTACCCTCAATTGGTAAAGTAACCAATGGTATGGAATTTGGAGGCTTAAGTTGCAGAGTCAATGCTGAGCATAAAATATTGTCCTTTTCTTGAGTATGTCTCCCAAAGGGCAACGCCTACATGTATCACAACTGACAATGTTAAGAACCCATCTCCATTCTAGCAATCTATCAGCATAATCCATAAGAATTTATGGGCTTTTAATATAATGCTGGGTAGGGACGCGGTGGCTCAGTGGCTAAGACGCTGAGCTTGTCGATTGAAATGTCAGCAGTTCAGCGATTCGAATCTCTAGTGCTATGTAATGGGGTGAGCTCCTGTTACTTGTCCCAGCTTCTGCCAACTTAGCAGTTCGAAAGCATGTAAAAAATGCAAGCAGAAAAATAGGGACCACCTTTGGTGGGAAGGTAACAGCGTTCCGTGCGCCTTTGGCATTTAGTCATGCCGGCCACATGACCACAGAAACGTCTTCGGACAGTGCTGGCTCTTTGGCTTTGTAACGGAGATGAGCACCGTTCCCTAGAGTTGGGAACAACTAGCACATATGTCCGAGGGCAACCTTTACCTTTACCTTTTTATTAGAGGCAGCACAATCTATACAAGATAACCAGAACTTTACTTAACTACATTCATCCAACAAACTTGCAGGAGGATTGGCATATTTTTGTCCCTAAATGGATAACTGAGGATGGTTTGTATATAGGGTTAGATACCAGATCTTCCACAGTTGACCCTCCAAACAGCCATAATTAACCAAAAAAAACACCGCCCTGAGTCCTTCGGGAGAAGGGCGGTATAAAAATTTAATAAAATAAATAAATAAATAAATAAAAAAGCCAGCCCAAAAGGCATCTGTTTCTTTTCTCACATCTGGCAACACCAATTGGTAGACAAGGTAATCTGGGCTGGACTACAGCTGTGTTTGAAAGTATTAATTTGAATCCCTTTCTTTAGTTTGTCACATATGAAGGCAGCATCTCTGCAAAGGGCTTTGAAACCCAAGGCAAACTATTTATTTAGGTACAGGTCATCCTTGAATTAGGACAGTTCACTCTGTGACCATTTGAAGTTACAACGGCGCTGAAAAATGTGACTTATGACCGTTTTTCACGTTTACAACTGTTGCAGCATCCTCAGGGTCATGTGATCAAAATGTATTTATGACAGCTGAAGTGTCCCAGGGTCATGTGATCAACCCTTTGCATCCAAGGAAAATCAATGAGGAAGCCAGGTTCACTTAACAACTGGGTTACTAATTTAACAACTGCCGTGATTTCCTGAACAACTGTGGCAAGAAAAAATAAAATAGGCAAATTTCACTTATCTGTCTCGCTTAGCAACTGAAATTTTGGGCTCAGTTGTGGTCGTAAGTTAAGGACTACCTGCATATTTTTATACATGTGTACCAGGGGTGGTATCCAATTACCTTTGCTATCAGTTCACAAATGTGAGCGCGTGCATGCGCAGGTCCTTCCGCGCATGAGCAGAATGTCAAAAATGGGACGAGATGACATCTGGGTGGGTGGGCAGAGCCTCCCACAGCCATCGCTACCAGTTTTCCCTGATGTGAACCAGAGATCTACTTTTTGATACTATTTTATTCTCGTAAAAACCTTAGAAAACAATCAGCCCAAAGATTCCTAATGACTAAATAGAAAGTTGCCTTTGTGCGATCGCAGTGCTAAAATGCCAGCATTTTCTATTTTAATAAACATCATTTTCAGAGTCTATGGCATAGTATCAGGAGTGAAATCTACTTACCTTCCCTACTGGTTCAGAAGTGCGCATGCTGCGCACACGTGTCACATGCAGTTTTGGAAGCTCTGCGCATGCGCAGAAGATAAAAAACTGGTTACTTCCTGTTTAAAACCAGGAAGTAATGATGTCCGGGTGGGTGGGTGGAGCCTCATGCTGCCGCCGCTACCAGTTCTCCGAACCACCCGCCGCTGCCACTACCGGTCCGCCCAAACCAGTGCGAACCGGTAGCATTTCATCCCTGCATAGTACTATATATTTTTCTTTAGTGGACATATAGATTGAATATAATACTACTGGTGTGCAGAGTAAGGGTTCTTTTTTTTTCATTAAGATAGATTTCCTTCCAATCTCCTACTGCAAATTTCATGCCTAACTGGAATTTGAACCTGAATCTGCTTCATCTAAGGACACTTCTAGATTACATTCTAATTATACAAATCATTCTCAATCACTGAAATTTAGAAGGGAAGATTAGATGGTGCTATTTTTCATTTCTAACTCGGCACATTTTCTTACAGCTTGTTCTGACATGTTTATTCTGGAAAAAAATATTTAAGAGAAAGGGATATTATCTGCATCAAGTCTTCTGATTTGGTAACATCTAGCCTGTCTAAGAGTTCTGGAGAACTTTTACACACACACACACACACACACACACACACAGAGAGAGAGAGAGAGAGAGAGAGAGAGAGAGAAACGTGTGTGTGTGTATCAGTGGTGTTTTCAACTGGTATTACAACTGGTTTGCTTTGCGCACTCACTTTGCTATATATACTGTATATGTTTATATATGCAAGTGTATGCGTGTATGTATGTTCATGGGGTTGTGATGGGTCAGACACAACTTTGCAACTAACAACATACATACATACATACTTTGGTCATCCCTAATACACACAGACACACATATACATATGTATTTACAGTATGTATGTATCACTAGATCCGGATTTTGGGGCGAAACAATCTCAGTTTAAACATGTCACTTGGAAGCATTCTAAATGTTTACCCAGAAGTACCCTAAAAATACATCTGGAAATGGTGTTTAAAGCCTGGAAAGATTTTAAATCCAGCATGCCAACCCTTAGATCAAAAGGCAAGGAACAATGTGGAGAGAACGTGGAGTCTTTGTCCTGTGGTATAAAGCCCTTTCTTTGCAGTAGCCACCCATCTCTGGCTCCCCACCCCTCCCCCAGCTGTCCCCAGCCTTGACATGTCTCGTTCCTGCTCACACTTGGAAAAACTTTAATAAACATGTTGCTGTTTGAAGCTCTTGGAAGCAAAATTAGCTTCATTGTCAATAAACAGTCTTTCTTAGCAAGCAGGCCCAGATGTCTGTCTAGGCATCTTGTGTATCCTGCGGCAATGGCCAGAGAGCATTTATCACTCCAGAGTTTATATCACATCTTCTGACAAGTTCCAGATGCACAGACTTCTTGTGAACATACACTTTGTTCTTCCTTTCTTATAACTTTGTTTCTTGTTCCTTGATCCCAAACACCTGATGGAAAGTTAGGTTAATAATTGTACATAAAAACACTATTTCAACTTCCTTCCCACTTCCTGTACCTCCGGGTTTCTGTCCCAACTGCACCTTGTGTTGTTGGTTGGAGCTGCCAAGAACATCTGAAAGATACTTTCATGGATGAACCATGATGAAAACTAAAAAAAAAAATGCTTCCTCAAATTGAACTCACACCTGGTACCTGCACCCATGGGTTTTTCTGGGTGGTGGTGGTGTTACAGGAGGGCTTTTTCTATCCTGTTGACTTTTTAATTCAACTTCCGAATTAGAAGCATACACA
This sequence comes from Ahaetulla prasina, assembly GCF_028640845.1. Taxonomy (NCBI): domain Eukaryota; kingdom Metazoa; phylum Chordata; class Lepidosauria; order Squamata; family Colubridae; genus Ahaetulla; species Ahaetulla prasina. The sequence goes on from NC_080540.1 coordinate 106,932,553, forward strand.
GGCATTAAAAAAGGACACAGATTCCATATGTCCATATGTCCTAACCCTAACCCTAACCCTAACCCTAACCCAGTTTCTCCAACATTGCCTCTCTTGCTCGGCAACAAAGTCTTAGACAAAGTTTCTTTCAGCCATGCGTTATCTGAGCCTGTGGGTGATGCCGGGGCTTCAACCTCAAATGTTACACAAGCAAAAACTCTCAACTTCGATCTCATCCAAGCCCAGGAGGAGGCCATGGTAGGATTTACATCAATGCTAGTCAGCATAACTATTGAGAAAGACTAGTCTAGTGAGTCACTCCCCTGCCTAAGAATTTAAAAGTATGTGATGATGGCATTTTTCCCAAGTATAATACCTAAATACTAGGAATTGCATTTATGCAACATGACGCTACATGATGCTACAAGATTATTCATCAAATGCAACATTTGTTTTAAGACGGAAACATTTGTTTCCAGAGGAATTTAAGAACCCAGTTACATGTGGCCCACCAATTACATCAGCAAGAGAGAGAAAAAGAAAGGGAAAACGTCTTTCCCCCAAAGTTTAACATAATTCAGTGCCAAGATGGATTGGACAGGATTAGGTGATCAAATTGAGCCATGGTGGCGTAGTGGCTAGAATGCAGCATCTGCTGACTGTTGGCTATCAGCAGTTCAGCAGTTCGAGTCTCACCGGCTCAAGGTTGACTCAATCCTTCCATCCTTCTGAGGTGTGTAAAATGCAGATTCAGATTGTTGGGGCAATATGCTGACTATGTAAACTGCTTAGAGAGGACTGTAAAGCTCTGCTGACTTTGCTGACTCTGTAAACCATTTAGAGAGGGCTGTAAAGCACTTGAAGCGGTATATAAGTCTAAGTGCTATTGCTGTTTCTATTACTTCAAACTTCCACAACCTAGTGTTTTCCAGCTGTGTTTTGCAATATTCCTTGTATCATGGAGAATACATAACTGGAGAAGGGGGTTGTATTCCAATACAACCAGAGGACATAAGGGTAAGGAACGATGAATAGCTGAATCCCCTCTCATTTATTTAGCTGCCTCTGACCTATATTGCAATGCCTAATGCATAGCTATGTAGCAAGAGAAATGATCCTCCAGAGATAATGTCTGTGTTCTCCTTCTGAAGCACTAATTTGATTTATTTAGAAGGAATAGCTTGCAAGCTTGTGAATTATCACTCCAGCTGCAGAAATGCAGGATAAGAGTTGTCCCTACTTTGATGATCTTTATCAATGATCAAATGGATGAAGATACATGCAGACACACACTGGGTGGTTCTTTGTTGTTGGAGCCCATCTGGGCTGGTCAAAAGTGCAGTTCAGCACAATTCTGAGATGTTAAGGGCTGGAAAGACAAGTTCATGTGTTTGAAGGAGGGCAGAAGGGCAGAAGAGGTAAAATAGGATTAGATGGATTTTAAAAAAATGTTATTTAACCCATTGAGAAAAAAAGGCAGTTCTGCCTTTGGAAATCTTCTGTGATGCATATCCAGGGCAATATTCCACCAGGATAAAGAGAAGGACAAGGGGTGATAGGATAACAGTCTTCCATACTTGAGGGGCTGTTGCATCAAAGGAGGACAAGTAACTAGTAGAAAAGCATTAAAGAGTGATCCAATCTAGAAATAAGCTGAGTTCCTGACAGTGAGAATGGTTTGCCTCCAGAAGTTGTAGGTGCTCCATCACAGGAGGTTTTTAAGAACAGATTGGAGATCCATTTATCTGGAATGGTATAGGGTCTGCTGCTTGAGCAGAGAGTTGGACTAGAAGACCTCCAAAGAAGACCCTGCTATTCTATGTTCCATTTGGATGACAACTCAGAGGGTTCCCATCCAGGTTGCCATGCACATTCAGCATATCTGATGGTACCACATTGCAGAAGGCTACTTTATGATAGAACAATATAACTGAAAAAGACAGTAACATGAATGCTTTAGGGCTAAAAATCTAGCAATAGATTGTACTATTTAAAGTTTAAGATATAATACACACACACAAACACAAATACATTCTTGGTGCAAGTTAAGTCAATAGGGACAGGACAAACACTGATATAAGCAAATAAAGTTAAGGGGGGAAAAGTCCAAACCATCAAGGCATTTAGAAATAAAATCCCTCTTAGCATACAAAGAAATCTATAGCAATCCATCAGTCTAGCCACTGTTTGGCTTGCTCGGTAACAGAAAGCTGGTCTAGATAGTTCAATATACTGTACTTAAATCTCACTCAGAATTCCCTGATTCAACAGCTTCTCTACATTAGCCTTAAACTACATCCACGCAACTGTTTTGCCATGTTCTCCTCCATCCCTGGATCTCCCAGAAAATCCTACAACCTCCAATCTTGCTGCCCTCATAGTATGACCTGACCATATGGCACAGAATGGACATTTTAAAATAAATGAAATGACCATGAAATCTAGGGTTCTAGTCTGCCTCACAACCAAAAGAGAATGAAGGGACAGGGAAACAGATCAGGGAATGGATGCAACATGGTTTTCCTATAGGAAAATAACAAAATAAAATTTGAAGCCACAAGTTTGCTGATTACACGCACACTTGATCTTGGCCAAAATGCTAAGAAGCGAAGTTTGCTGATACAGAACACATCATTTCCCCCATGTTCATGCAGGCACCCTGGACCAGTGGTGGGTTGCTCCCTGTTCTGTCCAGTTCTTAAGAACCAGTAGTAAAAGCAGTGGTAGGCTCCGCCCACCCACCCTGATGTCATATTTGGTGATCTGTGCATGCGCAGAAGCTTCTGTGCATGCACTCACACACACTCCCATTGCAAACCGGTAATAAAGGTAAGTAGAACCCACCCCTGCCCTGGACATAGTGTCTACATTAAGAAAGAAACAACCCCTTCCAAAATGGAGCAGCAAAACAGCAGCTGCTTCAGATACAGGTGGATAATGGATGTAGCCACGTCCTCTAGAAATGGTTAGTGGACCATTCTTGTTCTACATCAAGGAGGTTGTGTGGATTTCCCCTCGGCTGATCCTCTGAATTAGCCAAGGCAAGAAGAAGATATAATGGAGCAAATCAGGAAGGATAAACATTTTGGGAGTTTATTAATTCATTTATTTATTTATACAAAATTAATTTAAAGAACACCTAGATCCAGATGACTCTATATACTTGATGTAATAAAAAATGCAGAATAACAAAAGAGAAAGAGATGATACGTGTCTGGAACCACAACAAACAAAAACATACCAAATAGTCAAGAAAAGGAGCAAATTGAAAATTACATCCTGATCACTATCTCCCTGTTCTCTCTTGGAACATAGCTGGGTGGGCCCCAAAACAAGCAGATTCAGATTTTCTTAGATTCTTGTCAAAATTTTATTTTTTTATTTATTTTTTTTGCAGGAGGGGGAATTCTCAATCCCCAGCTATTTTTCCTCTGTTAGACCCTGTACAACCTAACCTCAGTGGTGGTGGATCTAAAGGGTGGGCTTGGTCTGTTTATAGCTTTCAAGTATGTGTACAAGCTGCAAAACAATCAGCTTGGTTTGGGAATGCCATTTCAGCTTTCTTATTTTTTTGCAAAAGGATGCTAATTGGGACATAACTGAAGGGGGTAGAAATGGAGCAAATTGCCAGATAATTCATTGATTCATAAACAAAGCAGTCCCAGGTTTTCTCACAAAGCATTCCTCAACAAATAATGCATTGATTTCCATTCTATTTTATTGTAAGAATAAAAAAAAACCCAGTAACAAAACAATGTTTTCATTCATTGTTGAAACCTCTTCACAATTGGATAAATGCCTTCCTGTCAAACAGTCAAGTGGTCAAAATTGGCAATGCTCTATCAAATCCTGTTCCTGTCAAAAGTGGCGTTCCCCAAGACAGCTTTCTTGGACCAACGCTCTTCATACTATACATAAATGATCTGTGACCTTATCTCAAGTTATTGTGTTCTCTTTGCTGACAATGTCAAACTATTTAACACCACCAACAATATAGCTACCCTTCAAAAAGACCTTGACTTTGTATCCGATTAGTCTAAAATTTGGCAACTCCAAATCTCAACCAGCAAATGCTCAGTTTTACATATTGGAAAAAAGAACCCAAACACTAAGTACAAGCTTGATGGGCATTACCTTACAGATGACTCCCACCCTGTTAAAGACCTTGGAGTTTTCATATCAAATGACTTAAGTGCCAAAGCCCACTGCAACTACATAGCAAAAAAGACTCTAAGAGTTATAAACCTAATTTTACTCAGCTTCTTTTCCAAAAACTCTACACTACTAACCAGAGCATACAAAACATTTGCTAGACCTATTCTTGAATACAGCTCACCTGTCTGGAACCCATACCACATCTCTGACATTAATACAATTGAACGCGTCCAGAAATATTTTACAAGAAGAGTTCTCTGCTCCTCTGAAAACAACAAAATACCTTATACCGCCAGACTTGAAATCCTGGGATTAGAAAACTTAGAACTCTGCCGACTCCGACAAGACCTGTGTTTAACACACAGAATCATCTATTGCAATGTCCTTCCTGTAAAAGACTACTTCAGCTTCAATTGCAATAATACAAGAGCAAACAATAGATTCAAACTTAATGTTAAACGCTTCAGTCTTGATTGCAGAAAGTATGACTTCTGTAACAGAGTTATTAACGCTTGGAACTCACTACCTGACTCTGTGGTCTCTTCTCAAAATCCCAAAAACTTCAACCAAAAACTGTTTACTATTGACCTCACCCCATTCCTAAGAGGACTATAAGGGGCGTGCATAAGAGCACAAAAGTGTCTACCGTTCCTGTCCTATTGTTCCCTTTCATTATATCAAATTAATATAGTTGTTGCATACTTTTACTTATATATATGTTTATATGATGTGTTATTGTTTTATGTCAATGTTTACGTATACTGTTGTGACAAAATAAATAAAAAAAAATGTGGGAAGACACAAGTATATACAATTTTTCTCTACCAAACAAATATCTGTTCCAGATACAGTCAGTGGTGGGATTCAGCCAGTTTGCACCACTTCGGGAGAACCGGTTGTTAACTTTCTGAGCACTTTGGCAAACTGGTTGTTGGAAGAAATCATTAGGGCAGAGAACCGGTTTTTAAATTACCTGAATCTCACTACTGGATACAGTATATATAAGTTAAACAATTATAGTTTTAAAAATCACTTTACTCTAGGAAAAAAAGAACAGAGGTTAAATGTACATGTCTGTGCATGTAGGCGCATAATGCAGTTTAGGTTTTTTCAGTGAGATAGGAGGGGCAAATTATGCACAAAGGGAAGCTTGTGGTGTATGAAACTCCATGGAATGGACAATTGATGTTTAATTGACTTGGAGTAGCAAATGGTTTAATTGATTTGGAGTAGCAAATGACATTAAAGAAAAAGTCCATGCATCACTTAGGCCAGGGGTGTCAAACTCAATTCCATTGAGGGCCGCATCAGGGTTGTGTTTGACCTTGGGGCGTGGGTGGGGGGCATGGCCAGGGTGGGTGTGGCCAGCTCGACATCATTCATGTGGGGGGCACCTGTGGTGGCCTGAGCACTCCGTTTTCACTGGCAGGGGCATCACGGGCCAGTCCTTCGCTGTTTCCAGGGCAGCCCTGCAGCCCAGATCTAAACACCCTGCAGACTGGATCCGGCTCCTGGGCCTTGACTTTGACACCCCTGACTTAGGCTTTGGAATATAGCTTGCGTTGGAATGGAAATAACTCTATTGGCTTTTCAATATTATATGTATCTGAACACATATCACTTACATTGCTACTTTGATACTGATACCAGGGTTATGAAATGCATCCTTTTTGTCCAACACACCCAAAAAATCTTGATGACAGAAAATAGTTGCACATGAAGTGAACCTTAGTGGCCCATCGTTTATTATGTGAGAGTGTTCAGCAAAAAAGCGAAGACAGAATTATTACTTGAGCTATCTGTGGATATTGGCATTATTTTCTGGAAGAGGTTGCGATTTGCTGGTGCACTCAGAATCACATACTGCTGACAGGTAAGGTGTTTGTCCCAATGCAAAGTCTCACGGGCAACCTTTTCTTAAGCTGGTACATTTTGGAAGGACTGTGACTTCCAGAATTTGCCGCAGCACAGGGCAAATGCCTATATAATTTTTTCCAAAGGGAAAAATAGCATGTTGGGTGGCAAATTTGGGAGAAGGAATATTGAAGAAAGATTGCATGGGAAAATTTGTAGACATTCCATTTTGAAATCATCTAGAATAGAATAGAATAGAATTTTTTTATTGGCCAAGTGTGATTGGACACACAAGGAATTTGTCTTGGTGCATATGCTCTCAGTGTACATAAAAGAAAAGATACGTTCATCAAGGTACAACATTTACAACACAATTGATGGTCAATATATCAATATAAATCATAAGGATTGCCAGCAACAAGTTATAGTCATACAGTCATAAGTGGAAAGAGATTGGTGATGGGAACTATGAAACGATTAATAGTAGTGCAGATTCAGTAAATAGTCTGACAGTGTTGAGGGAATTATTTGTTTAGCAGAGTGATGGCCTTCGGGAAAAAACTGTTCTTGTGTCTAGTTGTTCTGGTGTGCAGTGCTCTATAGCGTCGTTTTGAGGTAGGAGTTGAAACAGTTTATGTCCAGGATGCGAGGATCTGCAAATATTTTCACGGCCCTCTTCTTGATTCGTGCAGTATACAGGTCCTCAATGGAAGGCAGGTTGGTAGCAATTATTTTTTCTGCAGTTCTAATTATCCTCTGAAGTCTGTGTTTTTCTTGTTGGGTTGCAGAACCGAACCAGACAGTTATAGAGGTGCAAATGACAGACTCAATAATTCCTCTGTAGAACTGGATCAGCAGCTCCTTGGGCAGTTTGAGCTTACTGAGTTGTCGCAGAAAGAACATTCTTTGTTGTCCTTTTTTAATGATGTTTTTGATGTTAGCTGTCCATTTGAGATCTTGCGATATGATAGAACCCAGAAATTTGAAGGTTTCTACTGTTGATACTGTGTTGTCAAGTATTGTGAGAGGTGAAAGTAATCATCTCCTAAGAATCTGAGGAGATATGAGGAATATCAAAAAATATGATATTCCTCTCAACAGTTGCAGTCTTCCTTTTGATACTGTGTTGGTGACCTCATAACTTGCTTTTATTTACATACAGAGAGTTCTTAGCATTTTTACCACCTTTGCTTTGCTGCTTTCTAGGCCACACTGACATAGACTCTGTTCCATGAATGTCATGGCCATCTATTTGTCACAATTTTTGTGTTTTAGATCCAGAAATAAGGAAGAATAAAAGGAGCACATCAAGCTACTAGTTGGCCATTATATACGGTCAGTAGGCTTCATTCAACAACTCATGGATTAGAGACGCTTATTACAGCCTATATGGACTTTTCTGGTTTCCTTACCAACAAAGTGGCTTTCAAACCAGTCTAAACATCTTTCAAATCTTTCCCTAATTGGTCTTATATCTGCCCCATGAAGCTTGGCCTCATTCTGAGCAAGCCTGGCCAAGACACTGACTGCAAAAAGATTTTATGGCTCACAAAATCCTAACATTTACTTCTGGGCCTGTACCTGGCACTCCCTTCAAACCATTAAGTTGTCACACAGGGATTTGGAGATGGATGTGGAGCTCACTTCTTCTGCCCAAACAAACCACACTGTCTCTTGCTGAATAGCTTGCTGCTAATGGAGTCAGAAGCACTTGGTGTCCAGATTACTCACCAGTTATTTCAAATGTTTGGCAATTGTCCTACTAGACCCTATTAAACAAAACTCTCAAACCAACTTTTCTAGCACCATCCTATGGATTCTGGTGGCTTCAGCAACAACCAAGCCACTCTAGCCAGTGCTAGGATTATAGGTCAGCATGAGAACCTTAATAATTGATTTCTAAAAACATCAATATCTGGAAAAGGGAGAAAAAGCCTTAACACTCCTCCTAGACAATCGTGAACTGGGGGGAAAAAAGGGTATTCCCACACAAGACCTTCGTTGTAAATTATCCTCTCTCATTTGATAGGAATGCAAAAAACCCTGATCTGGATGTCGTTGATTTTCATTTGCAACTTTCTCATGCTCTTAATTATTTCTTCCATTTTTGTCACTACATATCTAACAAAATAATATCAAGAAAAAGATAGAATTCTGTGTGATCATTTTATCTGGTATCCCTAAAGATCACTATTTTGCAACACTATATCTCTTCTACTTAAAGAATGTCCATTATATTTTGAATCAGGATTTCACCAGGACTACCCTAACCTCATTCAAATTTACAATCTGCTTTGCATTTCAGAGAAGGAGTCTCCAACCCCCGGTCCATGAACCACCACCGGTCCACAGCAGAAACCAGGCCAAGCAACCAAGCAAAGCCCCATCCACAGGATGCATACAGCACACAAAACCACGCCCCCTATGATCCTCAGAAAAATATCTCTCCATGGAACTGGTCTGTGGTGCCCCAAAGTTTGGGGGCTGCTGTTCTAGAATGGATTAAGGAAAATTGCTACACAGAAAGACATGTAAATAGACAAACTTTGTTTCCGCTTCCCAAAATTTGCTATTTCTCAGTTGGAACTATTCACAACATGGGAAACTGATAATAGAGAAATTCAACCACAGACATGGGCTGCAATTGTACCCTGCAATCTTGATAGCACACACTGCTGTTATTCAATAGCTAAGCTCCCTCAAACAGCCCACTCACTCTCAACTAGCGTTACAGTGTTGGATAGGACACAGTAAGGATAAAGGGTTTTTGCCCCCAAAGTCTGGGCATTTTCCCAAAGTCTAGCTCAAATCCAACAATTAGGGTGTATTTTAATCCTAAATTACAACATATTTCAGTTTTCATCTTTCGTATACTGATCCTTTGAACCAGGGGTGAAATCCAGCAGGTTCTGACAGGTTCTGGAGAGCCAGTAGCGGAAATTTTGAGCAGTTCAGAGAACCGGCAAAATACCACTTCTGGCTGGCCCCAGAGTGGGGTCAGAATGGAGATTTTGCAATATCCTTCCCCCCAGGAGTGGGGTGGGAATGGAGATTTTGCAGTATCATTTCCCTGCCACGCCCACCAGGCCATGCCCACCAAACCACACCATGCCCACCAGGCCACGCCCACAGAACTGGTAGGTAAAAAATTTGAATTTCACCACTTCTTTGAACTATGGTGCTGGAGAAGACTTCTGGCGAGTCCCTTGGACTGCAAGGTGAACAAACCAATCAGTCCTAGAGGAGATCAACTCTGACTGCTCTTTAGAAGGCCAGATCCTGAAGATGAAACTCAAATACTTTGGCCACCTAATGAGAAGGAAGGACTCACTGGAGAAGAGCCTAATGCTGGAAAAGATTGAAGGCAAAAGAAGGGGACGACAGAGAATGAGGTGGCTGAATGGAGTTACTGAAGCAGTCTGCATGAGCTTAAATTGATTCCAGAGAATGGAATAGGACAGGAAGGTCTGGAGGAATGTTGTCCATGGGGTCATGATGGGTTGGACATGACTTCAGGACTAACAATAACAATACTGACCCAATTCCTGATAATGGTTAGACAAAATTTTCCTTACAAATGGGATGGAACAGTCTTGGATAAGTGACTGAAATTGCCCAAGAGACAAATCTCCAATATGGAGGTACTATACACTGGTAACTGGAGAGTCAGACCAATTCTGAACATAGAAATCTTTTAGTAGACCAATAAGTTTATGTCTATAAATAGGCTAATTGATAGCTTGTTGGGCAAGCAAGCAGAAAATAGGCAGGGAATGAAGCATGAAGGAGCCTGGGTGATGCAATGAGAGAACTGCACTGGCTTCACCCTGACCCATTACTCCAACCCGCTGAGGAGCTGCTGTGCATATAGGGCTAGAAGGGGAAATTGGAAGGACTGCTGTCAATTTCACCCCCTACCAAATGCACCAGAAAGGTCTGCAAGGCAGCCCCAGTGCTGATAGAACAGAATCACAGCTGGATACACCTGGGGGGGAAAATCTTTTTTAAATATAATTCTTATCAAATACATTTTGAACCAGATTAAAAAGAATACAAATGTTAAAAAAAACAAAGAAAATAAGGAGGAATAGTTAATAAGTGAAAAAGGGGAGAGAGAAAAGAAAGAGAAAAGAAAAGGCTTTTGATCTTTTTAGCGGTGGTTATAAATGCATTTATCTTTTGCCTTCTTTCTCCAAAGTTACATCATAATTTCCTTCTTTCCATGAGCTGCCCTTTCAAATCTTCGAAACCATAAATCATAAATTCATTTTTCTCTTATTTTTTCTTCTTCAGCAAAAGTCCTTAAGCTGTATCCAGTCACTGATAAATGTGGTTGTTGATATTTCTGTAATCAAATGAGTTAATTTTACCATTTCTGCTAATTTTGTCATCTTCCTCCATTGTGGATGTTTCGAGTCTTTCCATTGCACTGGAAAATTCTCAATGAGTGTACAAAATGATGCCATTCCAGAAGCCCAGAAAACCTATAATGCACTAATTTTGGAAAGAATCAGCAACATATTGTCTTTCTCTATTTCAATGATTTGGTAGCTGTTGGTTTTTTTCTTACAAAAAGCCTTTTAATAAACCACTGAACATATGTGTAGTAAATCCAAAGGATACAGTAGCTCACCTAAAGTCTGAACCATGCTTTGTGAAACACAAGTCAGTCATATTTAAGTCAGATGTCTGGGTTTCCTTGCAGTCCAAGTCCAAAATAGTTGTGATCAGTGGTGGGTTTCAAAAAATTTCTACTACCAGTTCTGTGGGCATGGCTTGTTGGGCATGGCAGGGGAAGGATCCTGTAAAATCTCCATTCCCTCCCCACTCCAGGGGAAGGTTACTACAAAATCCCCATTTTCTCCCAATCTGCTGGGACTCAGGAGGCAGAGAATAGATGGGGGCAGGGCCAGTCAGAATTTTTACTACCGGTTCTCCGAACTACTCAAACTTTTCGCTACCAGTTCTCCAGAACTGGTCAGAACCTGCTGAAACCCACCTCTGCTTATGATGGGCAGTATCAGTTGACTGGAGGGGAAGTGCATGCTTCCAACAACTTCACCTGGCCCACAGAAGATACCTGACTGGATTGCCATCAAGATTTTGGGATCAGGCATCTTGGATCATTCATAAGCCAACAGCTGTGTTGGGAGAAAATGGAAGCTGTTACTTTTTACCTGGAAGAGCAAACAAGGAATAAAATTGCTTCCACAATGGGTTGGGGAATGTGGCAAAGTCAGTAAAATGGTATCTTCATATCACTTGATGAGATACGAAATGAGCCTTATACAACAGATGGACAAATATTTCCACCAGGTTTTTTTATTGTTGAATAAAGAGAATAAAGAGAGAAGACAGAAAGTAGACCTATCCTTCAGAAAATAGTTGGCTTCAAATCACATTTCTCTTTTGCATTGCCTTCCAAGCTGAGTGTACTTCCACAGAGTCAAACAAGACTTTTCTGGCCTCCGATCACTTGTTTCATTGAGATTGGCTCAAGAATGTGACCTAATGCAAAATGTTTTTAGCTGCATACATCAAAGCAGTGCAACAAAAGGAACAGGAAAATTGACACAGGTGCTAGTCCAATATGGTGCAACATACCGTATTTTTCAGAGTATAAGACATACTGGACTGTAAGGCGCGCCTACCTTTTTGGGTGTGGAAAACAAGAAAAAGAAATCTGCCTCTACCTCCCAGTAATTTTGCTTCCTTGCAAACAGCCAACAGCCTCTTTACTTTCCTTTTCCTTTTCAACATAGCTTGATTAGCACAAGGGAAAAAAATCTGCTCCCAGCAATTTACCTCCTTGCAGCAAGTAGCAGAGGCCCGCACAGCAGTAAACAATGGCAATCCCTGCAGTCTGAAACATCTGAGAGTCGGGAGGCCAACAATCAACTTGTGCAGATTAGGCTGTGCTGAAGCTGAAATGGGATGTTTCTTCTTGCTGCTTGCTGCAAGGAGGTAAATTGCTGGGAGGCAGAGGCCATAGGGTGGGGGCCAGTGTGTGGGAGGGGCTACATTCAGTGTATAAGACACACCCAAATTTTCACCCCCTTTTAAGTGAGAAAAAGGTGCATCTTATACTCTGAAAAATAGGGTACATTAGAATGAGAGCGTTAATATAAGGCATCTGAAGGACACCTGCTTTAGCTGAAACCAATCTCTCTTGTGCTGCTGGATGATACAGACTAACACATCTGGAGGGCTCTCGGTTGGGAACTTAGGTTAAACCCTAGACAACAGCATTTATATCTACATAGTTCCTGTATAATAAAAGTCCTTAGTACAAAGAAGATGATATAGTCATAGGAATAGCCTGTCTTTATATATGGGTAGGAAACTGTAGTCCTGGGCTCTCTTAGTGCACTGCAACTCTATGTTTACTTTTCAGGAGACTTTTGTACCTATCTCTTTTAGCCCTCCTCCCCGACTTACTCAAATCACTCATCCGGACCATTTTTATGACGGACTAATGCTAGCAGAAACACAAATAAACACTGCTATTAAATACCCTCTATAATTAGTAACTTGATTTCTAAAATGAAATGAAAAATGTAATGTTCCCTCTATTTGCTCACTAAAGGCTAAAATCTTGTTCCATGACCTGATAGGGCCATGCCTTCTAGTTTCTAAGAATACTTAATAAGGTAATGTTTAGGAGGTTACTATCTTTATAGCCCTTGTCTTATTGCAACTGTGCAAAAACAAAATGAAACATACAGGCTGAAGGGGAATTCCAAAGAAGACTTCGTTTGTTAAAATACTGTTTTCTGTCCAAGATGTAGTAGGAAAAGGCTCCATTGCAATGGAGCTGGTCTGGATGCTTCTGCCAAATCACCTCCCTTTCTCTCTTTCATATCTGTTCCAATTTTCCTAGCTAAATGATAATAATCTATAATCATTTGCCTTTTGAAATTCAGGCACCCAGCCATTCACAAATGAGCCTGTTGCTTGTCAGTTATTAGCATGAGTGATTGCTTCCAGTGCAGCCTGTTCAGTTTAAATTCTTGCTGCTGGCTTCTTAAATTTGCAGGGATTGAAAGTTGTAAGAGAAATGTATATCTGTCTTTAATGATTAGGCATACTAGTTCTCTACTAAGAGCAAAAGAAGCTGCATGAGAATAAGGCTAATGCAGACCTTAGTCACTTAGGTTTCCTCTTGTAAGACCTCTCCTCCTGCTCATCCAGTCAATGTGTAGCCTGACTTCTCGTGACAGGCTTTTAGAAGCACTGTCTCTCTTGAAAGGTATTGTTTGTGGAATATATAGACCACATAACTGAGGTAGACAGTTTTTGTTACTTACAGGGAGTCAGTCTTAAGGAGAAATTTTCTGACAGTGAGGACAATCAATCAATGGAAAAGCTTGCCTTCAGAAGTTGTGGGGAGCTTCATCACTGGAAGCTTTCAAGAAGAGACTGGACTGCCATCTGGCAGGAATGGTGTAAGGTCTAGTTGGGTGGGGGGTTGGATTAGAAGACCTACAAGGTCCTTTCCAACTCTGCTAATCTGTATCAGCCTCAGATCAGAATCTATAGGATGGGACAGCAAACTTGATAGATTCTGCTGAAAGAATCTACTGCAAAAGCCTACTAGAACCACAGAGAGTCTCAAGGTAGAAAGAGATTTTTTTAATTTATTTATTTTGTCACAACAGTATATACAATCATCAACATAAACAATAACCCATCATGAGAGAAAAAGTAGACATTTTTTTAGCCAAATCCTTGCCAGACATGGATTTTCAACCTACCCCAGGCAACTGACTGTCCAAAACCTAAACCTCTAATCCATCCCCAATATGTAGTCAACTTTTCTGGATGCAAATATATTTACTTTTTTCATGTAAAAAATATGAGCTGTGGACTTTCCCTGGTCTTGAACTCAGTGGTAATTGACTGGGGACTAGAAACATTCCAATGTTAGTTCCCACATCAAGTCAATAGTTTTGTCTATACACTATGAATAAGGCCAACAATAGGAGAATTGGACTAATCTCCCTTGAATACTGTTATTTCAACTGTTTGAAAAACCATTTTCTCAATACATTTGAGATATTTTGAAGAAGTGGTTCACTTACTCCTAATGGACATATAGTTAATGGGAACATGAAGGAGGTCCTCCTTAGTAGATGCTCATAGACTATAGAACTCCTTACCAAGGAACAGTAGTTTAATTTCCTTACAATTTTTATTTTGGTAGACTTGGGGACAAGAGGGCAGGGGGTGTAATGGCTCAACAGTTAAACATATGAGCTTGTCAGCTGGAAAACTAACAGCCCTGGTTCGAGACCCAAGTGCGGTGCAACAGGATGAGCTCTTGTTCCTGCCCCAGTTCCTACTCACCTAACAGTTCAAAAGCACACAAATGTGAGTAGATTAATAGGTATCATTTTGGTAGAAAGTTAACAGCATTCCATGCACCTTTGGGGTATAGGCATGGTGCTCACATGACCACAGAAAATGTCTTTGGACAATGCTGCCTCCCTTGGCCAAGAAATGGACATGAGCACCATGTTCTTACCTTTAGGGACAAGGAACCTCAGTTGACATCCTCCAAATCAGTTGAACTTCAATTCCCATAATTCCCCAAATCCCAATAGTTACTAGGCAAATATGGGGAATTCATGCTCAACACATGTGAGAGGCGTGAAGTTGTGAAGAAGAGTCAGCTTCCAAATTCAACTTCTAGGACCTGAGTATGGATATCTGCTATTTTGAAATCCCTGTGTTTCTAAGAAAAAAATTAATAATGGCCATAGTAATCCATACTTATTTCTCAACATTCTTTTGTTTGAAATAGTCCCATATCTTTAAAGGAGCTGCAGTCTGTTCTGGTCCCAAAGCTAGGAATTCAAAATAAAGATAGGGACAATTTAGTAGATTAATTGCATGGTACAGAACGTACAACTGTACAGAGCTGTGCATGCTATTTTAATTGAGATCAGGCTTGGAAATTAGACCCTTAATTTCTCTTTCTGGTTACAACTTGGGATTCGTGCAAACTTATCTTCACTTATACAGTGACTAAAGTTTCCTTGCTTGGAGAAAGGGCGGGAGAGCCACTGTGCGAATTAGCTTAATTGAGAGATCAGACATTTTGTTCTGGGTGCTTCTTGTTGGCTTCTAATTTCTCTTAATTTCATTCCTATCTAGCAGAACAATACCATACAATCACACTTATTTTAGTAATAAAGTCATCATGATTATCATTGGTTACCTGGAGATGCATTACTAACAGAATATCTTTTCACTTTATGCTCCATAGAGAGGGCCAAGGTGAACACACACACACACACACACACACACACACACACACACATTCATGCACTCACACACACACACACACGCACACCCCGACAAAGAGCAATGTCAGAGGAACTCAAATCAGACAGATCATAATCTTCCAGTGATCAAAAAGGACTAGTAAATCTATGTCCAGTTTTAATCTAGGAATATTTTTTCCTGCTCATAGTTCAACTCCTCACATAAAAGAAACCCTGTGCTGTGATAGTTTTTGTGCCTTTCTTTGAAGAAGAAAAGATGTTAAGCATCAAGGCCATCTGAGATTCTTTGTCTGGGATTTAGCTAGCTGTCCTCATTAGCAGAAGAATACGAAAGAAAAGAAACTGCTGATAGAGAGAGCTCCTGTAAGCTTTCTGCCTTTCATGGTTTTTTTCATTATGCCAGTAATTAAATCACTCTGAGGCAGACCCTACCATACATGGGCTCATGTTTCCTAACCATAGATGTGCACGTTTTAAATTTCTGTTCTCAAATGAAATATGGGAGAAGTATCATTTACCTCAGAGCTAGTACAAGACATTTTGCTCTCCAAAGAGCAAACAAGATGGTGGCTGCCCATCCAATCAAGCCACAGTGGATTCACTGAAATAAAATTTGCACGGATTTAAACAGAACAATATTGCTTTCATTAAAAAGTGCAAATAAACAAAACAATAAAAGAAAAAGGCACATTTATTCTGATTTAGTACACATAATTCTACCCTGTACACCAGTGGTGGGATTCAAAATTTTTTACTATCGGTTCTGTGGACATCCCTTGGTGAGCGTGGCATGGCTTGGTGGGTGTGACTTGGTGGGCATGGCAGGGGAAGGATAAAATCTCCATTCCCTCCCCACTCCAGGGGAAGGTTACTGCAAAATCCCCATTTCTTCCTAAACAGCTGGGACTCTGGAGGCAGAGAATAGATGGGTGTGGGCCAGTCAGAGGTGGCATTTACCGGTTCTCCGAACTACTCAAAATTTCCTCTACCAGTTCTCCAGAACTAGTCAGAACCTGCTGAAACCCACCTCTGCTGTACGCATATACTGTAACTTCAGTTGGTCTTACACAAAAGAGCTCCTATCTGTTATTTAAAACTTCAGAAACGAAAACATAGTCAGCTCTCCAGGAACGTTTTTCCTTTATGATTCACTTTCCATCACAAATATTCTACACTTTCAAGGCTAAAGCAAGCAATTCATAAGATTACAGGAACAAAACAAAAGCTCCTGAGATTATTACATTTTAACTCAACATGGATAACAAACCCCTTCCACCACCGCATTTGAAGGTCAAAGACTAATAGTGGAAGTGTAATTTTTTTTAAATTTGAATTTATATCCCACCCTTCTCCGAAGACTCAAGGCGGCTTACATTGTGTTAAGCAATAGTCTTCATCCATTTGTATATTATATACAAAGTCAACTTGTATTGCCCCCCCAACAATCTGGGTCCTCATTTTACCTACCTTATAAAGGATGGAAGGCTGAGTCAACCTGGGGCCTGGTGGGCTTGAACTTGCAGTAATTGCAAGCAGCTGTATTAATAACAGACAGACTTAGTCCGCTGAGCCACCAGAGGCTACGTAGTAGGCTACGTAGGCTATTTTCCTGCCTCCAGCACTGAGTAGCTAAGCTCTAACGGTAAGAACATAACAAGGGTTGCGCTGGTTCAATAGGCCAATCTCACCACCTATTGCTTTCCTAGAGACCAGCTTGATGCTTTTGTGAAGCTCACTAGTAAAACAGAATGAAATAATGCTTTCACGCTCGTGTTTCCCAGCAACTAATACTGAAATGATTATGACCTCTGAATTTGAAGCTTTTCATTTTGTTAATTTTTTTTTTTTTTGATCAAGGCATCTATTTCCTAAAAGAGAACAAAGGAATTAAAACTTCCCACCTTCTGTAGGGCTGTGGAAAAAGATATCGGGCGATGTAGTAGTGTCAGCAGAAGAGGCATGCTACATTTCTTTCACCTGCTTTTGTTTGCTTGTTTGTTTTTGAGGGAGAATAAGAGTGGGAATGGGAATAGAAGGTTCTAGAAATCAAATTGCTGCCTTTTCTTCCAGTAAATCCGTCAGTCCCTCCTATTCGAAAGTATGCTTTTGAAATTTAGAACTTTACTGCTAAATTTTGATGGAAATCACCTTAGGAGTTTCAGGATACGATAAAGTATGGTCATTACATTTGACCATAGACCCTCAGTTGCCTATCTCTAGTCTAACGGAATCTAAAGTCGTAGCTTCCTTAACACTGCCTATTAATTGGGTGGGTAGCCTCTTGGGGATGGTGATAGTGTTTGACTTGTAATTTACGTTCAAGCTATACTATTATAGCTGCCCAGAGTCGTTAAATATGAGATGGGCGGCAAATCAATTTCATAAACAAAGAAATAATGGTGTTGAGCCGAACATGATTAAACTGAAGAGTTTTGACACTTTGTTTTCTTTGTTTCCTTTTTATTTGTCCCCCAATTTAAAAAAAGAATCTGACATATGCTGGATTTTCTGCATATTTTCGCTGTGACATTTAAATAAAGTTTGAAAATATCGGGATCACTGTTGCTTGTCAGTGAAACACTTATATGCCTTACTATATCCTGTGTGCTGTCTAAATGTGCCCTATCCTGTAGAGAGGGATTCAGGTCCATCCTTAGAGATGAAAGAATATTGCTTCTTTTCAATATCAATTGATATTACCTCAGTTTACACAGCATGTCTTTCTGGGTGCCTCTCTGATTAAATTCTCCATCTCAGGGTCATTCCTAATATTTCGGGCAGGTGGACAATAGCATGTCCACAGGATAAAACAATCTGGAGAAACTGATATCATAACTCACAGTAATTACATGGAGGTGGTTTTTCCTTTTGAGAAATTTGCTTTATGGGTCATCATGCTTTCTCTGTCACAGAGGCATAATATTCTAGGAAGCAGTTCCCATTTTTTTCACAGTTTGTATCTAATGATGACCGTCTATTACTGGTTTTCTTTCCTTTCTTTATGCCTGCATTTCAAGTCTGCTATCATCCACAAAAGTTTATCCCACAAAATAATCTTTTACAGTATGGAAATGAGACTTTCCATTTTTGTTTCAACACACAGCATCCGTTACCTATGTAGAAATCATTCAAACAACACCCCCCCCCAATTCACCCATTCATTGATTTCTTCTTGAAGGAAATTAAAATTGCAAAATGCCACTGTTATAGTGGCAGTGTTATGTGGATAATTTTCTGTTGATCATAATTAATATTATTTAGCTTATTACAGCTATGATAGCTATTTTATCACCAATGACATCACTGACCAAAGGCAGTGTTTAGGTTTTCACCAAATATTTTGGTGAAAACCTAAACGCCGCCTGTGAATGATCATTGTTATTTACATGTATTTTTGCCATTCATTTGCTGATGAATGTTTAGATTTTCTTTACATCCTTATACTTCACAGACCTACTAATATAACAATGCAACAAGCATTTGGGAACAATTTGAAACTGCTAGCATTAGTATAAAAACATTAATATGGGATTGTCCCTCAAATATTTTTGCTGCTTGACTTTCCTTTGGCTATCATGTTCTACTATTAGTTTATGCTCTATTTCTGACCTATCACTTCTTGGAGAAACAAAAAAAAAATAGTCATCTCTTCAGAATAATAACATCATCAAACAACAACATCTGTCTATCCCAGGGTCCTTGGGAAAGACTTAATAAGTGGAAAATATGCTAAATCCAATCTGAATATCTGTTTGACTGTGTGATAAACCATAATAATTGTTGCTGTTATTGTTTATTAAATGTATATGTGGTCCGACTCCTCAGGTCTTCAGATTCATTGAATGGTCCCCCAAATCAGCTTAATAACTTTTTGATGGTAAATTCAAGCAGTTTGGTTCCATTTGGACAAAAAGGGTTCCGTCCCTTTTCACTGAATTTCTCCCAATAATGTTCCATGTCTCCACTATGCGCTATACCAGCAATCCTCAGACTTTCTGGCTCCATGGACTGGCAGTGATGGTGGCAGTGCATGGCAGCGGGGGGAGGGGATGATTTCACACATGCTTGTCTGCTGCTTGTGTGGACCATTTCCCAATGGGCTGCCGATTGGTCTCAGTCCATGGACCAGAGGTTGGGGACCCCTGTGCTACGCCAATATTTTATCCAATGTTTAAAACCTAAATGGATAGCATTTAGAGAAAGCTGCACTAGAAATTCTAGTTTCCAATTTTGTACCTGGTTTGCAAGACTTCATGAGTATATTTTTTCATCATGCCAACCTTCTTTATAACTTCAGAGTCTACTTTAGATATCTAACATAAACCTTGTTTGAAAAGTCCAATCAGACTGAAAAACACACATGGGGGAGGGGGGAACTCCTATATCACCTTTGTTCTAGAATTACAGTATAGCTAGAGAGAGAGAGAGAGAGACAATAAGAGAATCAAGAAAAGTTTAGGCTAGGAGAAAGAAATCATTTTGCATGCTGCTTTTCATCTGCTTACGTGCTTCTTAGCCTGGTCAAATAAAGTTTTCTCAAACTAAAAAAATCACAAGGTAATTCAAGCCAAGCCCGGGAAGTGCCTTTGTCTCTCTTCAGATTTTGAACCTTGTCGGCTGCAGCCTGCCTGGAGCGACTCCATCCTATGGGTTCAAAAATACTGCCTTCCAAATATATATATATTTTTTCCTTTTGCTTCTGCTGCATTTGTCACTGACTGAGTAGAACTTATCCCCTTCAAGCATGTGTTGGTGCAGGAGAACTGGAGAGGAAGCAAATTATTACAAACAACTTTCCCTAAGTGAATTCATTTACGTTCCCAGGCATGTAGCTGGCAACAGCATCCAGGCCTCACTCCTTTGCCCCCCTCCCCGCCTTTCCTTGGCCTCTCCTCCCCCCCCCCTTCCTTCTTTCTCTCTCCCTCCCTTCTTCCCAGCGTTAATGACTTCCACATGGGTCTCTGGCATTCTGAGCATTGTCTGAAATCTCCAAATTTAGAAGAAATATGAAAATTGTCAAGCACGCCTTCCTTAGGGGGTAAAACCAACATTCGCTTGAACTGTTGCAGGTCAAGGCAGCAATGCCATGTGACCGAGCCTTAGCGAATGGTCTGCTCAGGGCTCCTGACAGATGTGGCCGACAGCCATCCAGCATCATCTTTCAGCTCATATAAGGTAAAAGTAAAAGGTTTTCCAGATTTTAAGCAGTGAGGAAAGAGGACCACTTGTGGCAGCCGCTTAAAAGAGGGGTGGCGACTCGGATGTTCCAGTAGCCCCTCTATAGTTTGAACAGATGAAAAGGTCCCCATCTTCTCCATCCATTCCGTGGCATACGACAGGTATGGGCAGAGATTTTCACCTGTTGAAAGTAGGTATGTTTTTAACTGCTGAACATTTGCAGAACAAAATTTCTCCTCTCTCTCTCTCTCTCTCTCTGTGTGTATGTGTGTGTGTGTGTGTGTGTGTGTGTATTTTTATATTTCTCTATCTCTCTCCATCATCTGTATTAAGTTGGCTTTATGGCTTTAGTTACTTGTGTCATTATTTGGGTAATATGGAATATCCTGATGGAACAAATGGTCTGTGATTGAATTCCCCTTTCTGTTCTTAGACTAAACATAGTTTTATATGCTTAAAGTCACTTTGCCTTCAATTTTTCATCACTTTCATAACTTTCTGGGGGGGGGGGGTTGACCAGAAAAGAAAAAGATTGGGATGCCCTTCAAATTAAAAAAACGGAAACAAAGAAGCAAATAACATGACCATCTCTTTGTGACATGACCATCTCTTTATTTCAGCATCCTGAGGTTATTCTTTAGAGTGATGATTTTTGATCTTGAGCGTTTCAGGGCACAAGTGAAAGAGTAGAAAGATTTCAGTTAGAAAACTGAAATGGTTTTTAGGATTTTAGGACTGTTAAGCCTATAGCTGCTCCTGTTTCTCACCGCCATCCTCCCATGCTGTGCACCAAGCACAAAATGCCTACAGAAACTAGTATTGATGTGACCCTGTACTTTTCAAAGGAAGATAAAGCAGTTCATCTCTGATGATTGCCAGACACTACAAAGGCAGACTCTAAAATGCAGATGTCTCATAGAGTTGTTCTGGTATTTGTTTGTTCCAGAGAATGTGTTCCAGGCTGGAAAATAAAAACCAGAAATATTTCCAGCTGAGACTGCCCTCCTCAGCTCCCACACTGCAGTGGAAAAAGGCAATAGATCACTGTGCCTTCCCAGGGCTCTGTCGCCAAAGTGGAGCCAACCTAGAAGCAGAGGTGCTGCTAAAGTTAGAGCAGCAAAAAAGCTTCACAGGCATTAAACAACCCAGTGGGAAAAGGTGTCTGGTTTTGTCCATTTGTTTCACGCACAGACCCAGCTCTTCTGGTAATGTGATCCAGGCCAGAACCAAAAGTGGAGACACTGACTATTCAATCCGTCCCTGAATAATCAGTCTGCCAAATTTTCTAGCAGAAAGGAAAGATTTTTCATAGCAAGGGATTTACCCCTGTTTATCCTGTTGGTGTTTTAGAAGTCCTTGGTTATCTCTGAGCTACGTTGTTCTCTTGTGGATGTTTCATTACCCAAACTAGATAACATCATCAGTGGTAGTTATGATGTTATTTAGTTTGGGTAATGAAAAGTTTGCAAGAAAATAACCAAGCTCAGAGAGCACCTAGGACGCCTCATTTCAACCCTGAACTACAAATATTCTCCTCTATCAGCAATGTTTTAATAATGCCGGTAGAAATTAAACATGTTTCGTTGTTGTTAATAGATGAACACAGTTCTTTCCAAAGCATCTCAGATATACACAACTACCTCTCTGCCAATCACCTTGATATCTGGTCACTTTCTTTTTTTTCCCCCTCCCTCATTAGATTATAGGTAGCAATCTGAGCAGTATTGATGTTTCTTTCAAAATGTTAATATCTGATAGGAAATGTGGTATTTAAAGCACTGAAGCCAAAAAAAAAAAAGACAGCTGACAAGGAGGGAATTCTTTTCTCGCTATAGTGAAATAAAAACATTGCACATACAGATTCAGATTTCCCAAAGCAATTATTTATAGGAAAGTCTGTGCGTCTAGACGGGGTACAATGTTAAATAGTTTCTGGAGAGAGTAATATTTCCTTTCCTACTTGTGAAAACGGGGTCTGGAAATCATTTACGGTTTTCCTCCCCATCTTACTTTTTTTTTAAAAAGAGCAGTTTATAAATCACATTTACAACTTTAAATAGTTCAGAAACGTATTCAGATTCTGGTGAAAATCAAATAAAATGCCTCCTCATTTTCCTCAGCTTTTCCAAAACAACATTTAAATTTATCCCTCCTCATAAAATGTCATGGAAGAAGTACAGATGTCCTTCCCAAGGCTGACCCTAATCATTATGAATCCTATCTAGTTATTTCTTTTCTATTCTTTTTTTGTATTGTAGGGAAGCAACCAAGAACTGATCAACTCTGGGTGTGAGATTTCATAATAGTGAAATCAGAAATGATTCATGACTGAATTCAAATATCATTTTTTTTAAAGCTCATAATGCAGGAAAGAAAGCAAAAGTTGATGTAAGTTAGCATCCTTCAAGCTACCAGACAATATTCATCAGATACTGCAGTTGTTTAGAATTGTTAGTCAGCTGTACTTATATCTGGAAGACATAAGGCTGGTGAGAAGCTGCTGTAGATATAATTATGAAAACACTCATAGGTTTTAATGCCTTGACCATTTTTTTCTGTTTTGAAAATATTAGCCTAAACACTGACTATAGAATGCAGCCGTCCACCTCCTGTGGAATAATTGTCTTCATATTTTATGATGTTCGCCATGGGTCGATGGAGAAGGACAATTCCATCTGCTGTCGGACCTTTCACTGCTGTGATGCCCAATCGCAGATGTTGAGCTTAGGTTCCAAAGGTTAGGTGCTGACTTTTCCATAAGTTATATTCAAATACTGGAGAAAGGAACATGGATGGGAACCTACCTTTTCGTATAATTCGGAGCATATAACCCTATGTCTGAATCTATTAATTAGAATGGATGCAATGGTGTTAGCTTACGGTACATTGTGCCAGAGATAGTGCATGTATTTCCAAAGGACAGTGTAACTTCATTTTACTACACATTATTGGTGGAACAGTTGCAGTGACCCTTATAGCCCCTATCCCTATCTGGGGATAGGGGCTATTGAAGTAAATGAAGTAACAGAGTTGGAAGGGGCCTTGGAGGTCATCCAGGTGAACCCCCTGCTCATGCGGGAGACTTGCTTGGGTTACGGTTAGGGAAAAAAAGCCAAGACGCTCAACTTCACTGGCTGCCTTATAGGATCAGGGCCGAAGGTTCGGGCAACGATGGGTGGCAATCCTAAATGCACTTTGAGAGGGAGAGAAATTCCACAGCTGGGAGCTGAAAGGCGCTTCAGGGATTGTCTGGGATGGGGGGGAAAGTCTCTCAGCCCCCTTCGAATTGGGATCTTTCCCAATAACCAAGACAGTTTTCACTACATCTTCCCAGGAGTTGAGCTTTTAGTAAATCTGGGCTAGTTCTGCAGCCAGAAGTGATAGAATTGGTCTGCTTATATTTTAATGTAATATAATTTATATAAGAAAGTTACAACACAATCTTATGCATAATTAGTGGTGCATCTACATCTGGCTGAATCCCAGAAAGACATGAATAAAATTGCAGTCTGAGCGCCTTTGTTAACAAGATTATAAGTGAAGGGATTTGGCAATGCTCAAACAAGGCAGACCAGATTCTGAATGATATCAGTTCCTAACAGGATCAGCGCTAGTAATTCATCAAAAATCCCCACAAAGTTCTATCCAAAACTGTATCTCTGAACATCATTAGATTGCTCATTTTCTTCCACCGTATCATTTTCTCCACCTTCTAGTTGTAGGTAGCAATCTCTAAGATTGTGAGAGGGGAGATCGGATTCTCATGTGCTTTAAGACAGGGGTCTCCAACCTTGGCAACTTTAAGACTTGTGGACTTCAACTCCCAGAATTGCTGGCTGAGGAATTCTGGGAGTTGAAGTCCACAAGTCTTAAAGTTGCCAAGGTTGGAGACCCCTGCTTTAAGACAAAGGGAGCTCCCCCAGGGCCTCTAGAAGTCTTTTTGAAGCACTGTGTGGTTGTCCTTACTTTTGCATTCCATCTTCCCTTGTTGTCGGCCAATGTTTCCTCCAGCTAGCAATGGAAGAATGTTAAAAAAAAGTAGCTAAATAACACTCTGTTCCCCTCTTCAGTCTTTCCTTATACTATAATTGCAATGGACGAGAGGGCACCATTTCTAGGCCGTCTGGCAGGAGATGCACGATCTTGGGAATAGTAGGTAGGATATGGTAGGAGTTGCTCCCAATGGGAAATAGGAAATCTTGCAACTCAAGAAAAAAAAGTTGTACAGCATTTTTTGTTATATATCCTCAGAAGCTGATGTCAAGCCATTAGTTAACCATGTTCCCAAGGTCTTCAGAAACCCTGTATTATTATAGGGCCATCTGAATGGTGCCAATCTCAGATCAACGCAGCCGCACATGCAGAAGGGGCCCAAAAGAGTACTTAGTTTCACACATATAACATAGAAGATTAGTGTAAAATTAGTTGGAAGGCTCTTATCTTAAGCATCAGCAATCTTAAGTTTTGGAACTAACAGTTCCTCTTAGGCTATTCTAGAGTAGCGTCATTGTCATTTCTACACTATTCCAGGGATTTGACATATATAGTTGAATGTTAACTATTTCTTTTCTAGAAGACAGGGAGAGTGGAGAGTCTCTTTTACATATGCAATTCTGGTTAAAAACAAGATCCTCGTTTTAAAAATTTCTATTTCATTAACATATGTGACTTCCTCCAAATGATGTTTGACAAGAGGGCTGAGAATTTTAAACCAGTAGAATTAGGAACAATTTCCTAATTCCATTTGCTTTTAAAAGTCTACAACACCCAAGGGAAAGTACTCAAGTTATTAAATCAGTTACAACTCTGTGGTACAGACATCCTATGCATACAGCATATTTCTCAACTGTTGAAACCACTTACTAATCATTGTGACCACAATAAAATGTGGGCCAATATGATTCTCCTTGTGACTGAGCTGTGATTGGAATCCATTACTCATGTTCATATTCTTACAAGGTTATGACTGCTATTCCATAGTCTGGTGTCACTGGCTTTTGCTTTGGGTCAAATAAAATAAGTTCTTCTAGTATACAGGCAGTCCCCGGCTTATGAAGGAGGTCCATTCCTAAGTCTGTCTTTAAGTTTATTTGTGGGTAAGTCAGAACAATTGTTTAGCATCAGTTAATCAAATGTGTGTATTTGTATATAGTATATATTTGGCTTGGTGCTGGAGAGGGTTTGATTCTATTGCTGGAGGGTAGGAAGGTACGTTACTACTGGACTTAATTTCTTGAAATAAACATCAAGGGAGGTTTGAACAGAGCTTATCTTTTTCTCATCATAAATGGCCTTATATCAGGTAGCGGTCTCAGTAACTATTTATTTATTTATTTATTTATTTATTATTCGTACTTTTATACCGCCCTATCTCCCTAGGGACTCAGGGCGGTGTACAGCCATATTAAAAACATATATATATATACAAGATAAAACATTAATTTAAAAAGCTTATTACATAGGCCGAATATTAAAATACAAATGTAAATAATAAAACCCAAATTTAAAACCCAATTTAAAATTTAAACATTTAAAAAATTTAAAAATCTAGTCCAGTCCTGCGCAGATAAATAGATGTGTCTTAAGCTCAACTATCTTTGATTAACTTGATGAACCTCTCTAAATTGAGATCTTGCGCATCTATCCTTTGCCATCCTGCTTCAAAGAGACCAGAGACCTTAGCTAACTTTTACATCAAAAATCCTTTTTGGGTCTGGAGTTTTTGGGACCCCATCTTAATCAATTCCTAGCATGTACTACTCTAGTTCTCAATGGGTCAGTTCTTCAGCATGGGAGTTGGGTACATCATTTTCACAAATGTCTAATTGCACTTGCCAGATGCCACAACTTGCCTGACGCCAACAATGCTATCAGCTGTCAATCCTTGAAAAGCATGCACAAATTGGGGATACAATTTTTTCCACATATACAATTTATTCCTTTCATATTTGGCTGCTTTGCCTCATCCCAAGAATCAGCAATATTTTTAATGGGATCATAGATGCTATAATTCCAATAGCTCTTCACATCAACTTGCATAACATGACCTATTGTAGAAAGTCTGCCATGAATATTGGGCCTTTAAAGAAGGCTACGATCCCCTGATCCATTGGCTGAAGTAGCAGTAGGATGCTGGGGATAAAAATGTGACCTTTATATTGGTGTGAATGTCATCTAAAGTGCTTGGATGTCCAGGTGCATTGTCAAGCACAAGAAGAATCTTGAAAGGGATTTTCTTGGCCAAGCAATAATGTTCAACAATAGGGACAAAATGGTTCAAGAACCAATCTAAAACGATGGCAATTGTAACTGAATTGTATCTCTTCCTGTGCCTTCCAAGGAACAGGAAGAGATATTTTCATGATATAGCGGAGGGTCCTTGGATTTAGGAAGTTTGATCTTGATCTTGCAACCCCTGGATTTGTTACACTCAATAACCGTAGCTTATTCTTTGATACCTCATGCCCTGGTGCACTTTCTTTTCCTCTTTCAAAATGCTCTTTCAGGCATTCTTTACCAAAATAAGCCTGTTTCTTCTTCATTAGGTATTTAGTCTGGTAAATAGCTTCCCTCCTCAATACTTTTTTTCTCAGCAAAATCATGCACAGCACTTTACATCAGTACTTCACCTTGACCTTCAATACTATGGAAATTTTCCTTTATTTTGAAATGATTGAACCGAACCCTTCTCACAACAAAGCGTCATGCATTTGTTATTACGAACGGTAGTATGTAACTCAAATGTTCAATATAATAGCTTTATAGCAGTCCTTTTGTAGGTGGAAGTTTTCTGTGAGTTGGATGCTTAATCTAGGAAATGGCTATCTTAGGACTATTGGAAAGCAAAACACAGCCAGCTCATCTAATAAGTAGATAAGAATAAAATGTCAGCCAAAAAGAAGAATGGAACATTGGCGCAGCACAGAAAAAGGAGGGGTTCTGAGAAACATATTGGCAGGCTGGATTTTCTGAACTAGGATAAAGTAAGGCTGGAGAAAGTGGTGGCTCTGAGACAAAAAGGCTTGAAGGATTCCTGTCAAACTCAAGGCCTGTGGGACAGATCCGGCCTGCGGGGTGTTTAAATCTGGCCTGCAGGGCCGGCCTGGAACCATCAAAAGACTGGCCTGCAGTTCCTCTGCTGGCCAAAATGGGCCATGGAGGGGCCACTGCGCCCTCCCCCGTAGCCCATTTTCAGCCTCCTGCAGCACTCTGCCAGCCAAAAACGGGCTGCATGGAAGCCTCACGGCCTGATTTTGGCTGGCAGAGTACTGCAGGAGGCCATGGAGGCTGAAAATGAGGCACAGTGGGGCCACACACAGCCCCACAGCCCCCCCCATGCCCCGTTTTGTCTGGTAAAGTGCTGCAGGAGGAGTCCATCCCATCTCTCCCCACCTCCACTCCCCGTGCCCACCCCCCCACCCCAGCCCATGAAGAACTACAATGCTGATCCAGCCCTTGAAGAAATCCAGTTTGCCTTATATGCATTAAGTCTGCATTAGATAAATTTGTTTGAGCTTAATATTGGCAAGGGGAAGAAAGGAAGGTCTGGGTGCAATGCCCCATAGACAGGGTACACAAATCCCTTTCAGATAGTTACCTATCTTCTCATTGGCCAGGCTGCCCAAGACTCCTGACGGTAGACTTCAATCAAATAAAAAAAGCTAGAAGTTTTCCACCTGTGTTGTAGTGCTGTGGCTTGGGAAAGACAAGGTTTAGCGGAATTATTTTTTAAAGTATAGTTAATTCTTGCCATTTATTTATCAATTTCAAATTTTATGTCTATATTGCCATGTTTTTGCTTCTGTTCCTGTATTTTCTCCATACTACCTGGGTAAATTTGTTCCAAATTTGTAAACATTTGAATGAATGAAAATAAAGTAAATGGATTGCTTTGCAATGAGATTCAATAAACAGGACCGGAAGAAGAAACAATCCATTTTCTTCATCTGCCCCCTAATTCACATCAAATTTTGTGCTATTTCAAACAATTTGGAGTCTGGCTGCTTATATGGATTTAAGAACAAATTGATTCCAACACACTATGGAAGAGAGGGTCACACTGAATATCTGGACAGAATTTTTTATTCTTTCTCCTGTCCAGAGGGATCAGCAGAAGGTTACCTAAAGATTTGTCACTGAAGTGAGCAAATACTTTACATAAGTAGGTGAACTTTTTCAGGGTTCTTAACTATGGCTATGGTGACTCACGAATTTGTAAGTCGGGGGAAAATATTATATGTAATTCACCTACTTATGTCTCATATAATAAAGGTCAGGATTTTCTGCCAGATCTCTGGGTGATCTGCAGTTGGTTAGCAAGGATGTGAAGCTCTTCGTTGTTGGCCAAATACAGCAGATAAAGTTCTTGTCCAAAATTCATTGCTGTAAAACAGCAGAGCTGTCTTTCCTTAAACAATATTATTTTGAGGTAGCTAATAGCCACAAAAGGCACAATAGTGGCATGGGGAAATCATCAAGAACCTGAGGCTAGGATGGGTTTTTTTTTTTTTACCTTTTAATCATTCTTTTAATGATTTTGGGGGTGGGTGGGTGTGTGTTGAAACTAAAATAAGTTATTGAAAAGCTCATAAAGCCTACCAGAGTCTTAAGACAGCTATTTTATTTCTTTGTTTGCCTAAACATAAAGAGAATATCCTTTCTGCATTCATCTGTCTGGAGGCATGATCCTGCGCAGTTCCAATGTTCACAACCACATTACTAAAGGACTTCATCAGAGGTTGTGGACTGAGGATTCTGGCTATTTAAAAAAAAAAGCTTTAGAGAAACTGTTGGTAGATGGGTAAAAGGGCCAGGAACTTTCCAGATGGGCCTACACAGTTGTTCTCTATTTACTCTGATATATAGACACTACTCCACCCTTAACAAAGTCTGCATATACAGTTCTGCACAAACAATTTCATATGAGCTTTTTACAGTGTCTTATCTGTTGCGCTTCCGTCCTCCCTCCCTCCCTCCCTCTTCTCAGCTTCTTTATGTGCTTTCACTTTGGGACTCATTTCTTTCCCAGGGAGGAGGATGGGAAGAGGGGGAGGGGGTGGAATTCACTTTTGGCTTCCAATGTTTTTGTCAAGCTGCCTTCCCTGACTCTTTTCTGCAAACTGCGATCCTTCTCACCGGCTACTTTACTTAGCCGATCACTCTCTGGGGTCCTGTTGCTCTTCCCAGATCTCTACCCTGAACATCCCTTCTCCTGGACCCACACAGTATGTCCGGTCCACCATAACTACTCCAGGAAAGCCCAACGACCTTCTCCTCCATTGCTTAATATTTCTGCTCTTTAGGCTATAAGGCAGATGTATCTGCATCCAAGTGTTCTAACTGGGTACAAAACTTTCAATGTCTCTGAGCCACTGAGCCTGAATCTGACCCATAAATGGTGCATATGCTCTCAGTGTATGTAAAAGAAAAGGAAGGTTCATCAAGAATCATAAGGTACAACACTTATTGATAGTCATAGGGTACAAATAAGCAATCAGGAAACAATATCAATATAAATCGTAAGGATATAAGCAACAAAAGTTACAGTCATACAGTCATAAGTGGAAGGAGATGGGTGATGGGAATGATGAGAAGATTAATAGTAGTGCAGACTTAGTAATAGTTTGACAGTGTTGAGGGGAATTATTTGTTTAGCAGAGTGATGGCATTGGGGAAGAAACTGTTCTTGTGTCTAGTTGTTCTGGTGTGCAGTGCTCTGTAGCGTCGTTTTGTGGGTAGGAGTTGAAACAGTTTATGTCCAGGATGTGAGGGGTCTGTAAATATTTTCACAGCCCTCTTTTTGACTCCTGCAGTATAGAATAGAATAGAATTTTTTTATTGGCCAAGTGTGATTGGACACACAAGGAATTTGTCTTGGTGCATATGCTCTCAGTATACATAAAAGAAAAGATACCTTCATCAAGGTACAACATTTACAACACAAATGATAGTCAATATATCAATATAAATCATAAGGATTACCAGCAACAAAGTTACAGTCATAGAGTCATAAGTGGAAAGAGATTGTATACTGCAGTATACAGGTCCTCAGTGGAAGGCAGGTTGGTAGCAATTGTAATCTTTGCTACCTCATTTTGCAAGTAAAGTCCAAAATTCTCTGACACCTTCCTAAGCTACCTGTGGGCATTTTGTAACTTTATATTTCTGTCAAGTTGCCTCAGTCAGATAAATTCTTAGGGTTTTTCTGGAAAGTTGTGTTCCAACCTAGCAACTCATTCCTGTTCTGGCCACACATGAATGCAGTCGCATCCAACAAGGGACTTGTGTAAAAAGAATTGTGAGCTTGATTTTGGTGCCAATTACAAGTTTTCTGAATTCATAATGTGTCTTAATTCTTAACTGAACTATTTTCAACTAGGGTTGTGATTAGTGGACTTTGGGATTCTAGTAAAAGGGGAAGTACGTCCCTCTTAACAGATCTGTCTACTCGTCCCACAAGAAAATTGTGCCATTTATGGACAGCTGTCCCACCTCTTTGAAAAGCACAGAACTGGCATCATATCGGACCATATTCTATCATTACTCAGAAGAGTTCATTTCTATTCCATCATCTATTTATGGTCATTGGGGAGGCCTTTTCAGTCTCTTCCCATATATAAATGCTGCTATTTGAGCCAAGAAGCAGTTACGGGGAAGCCAGCAAAGTTTAGTTTACCTATTGCCCATTAAAGGAAATGTTTTACAAATAAGAATTGTAACCATCCCCCCCCACCCCACCCCGCTCTGCTTGCCTTTCTCTCCCTTATTCTTTCAAGCACAAACTGGTATGATGAAAAGAAGCAACACCCAAAGGGGTGGAAGAGAGAGATCAGATTCAATCATTCAAACCAAATTAGAATTTGCATCTAGAATATTTACTGATCTCAATCCCAAGTCCACCATGCTTGTTTGAACAGAATAATGTTCTGTCTGTCCCACTGTCCCACTGTGGCCTTATTGATAAACCCTGGGACCAATAAACCTGAACCAATAATCTCTACTTGTCTCTATGTATAAAGGACACTATTTATGACCCAGTGCCCCTGGAGAAACCACACTCTCTACTTTTGTATTTTGTATATTTGCCTATTTATTGCTACTGCTATACATACTTCGAATTCTCAAGGGAGAAAGGTGAATTCATACCTTGCATTAAGCCTTTGTGTACTTGATACTTACTTATAGTTTGTACTTGCCCAATGTCATTTCTAAAGCATGGAGAACAGGAACCTGTTTTGATTTCTATGTCTTTGTCAGTAAAATATTGAAAAATATTACACACACACACACACACACACACACACACACACACACACACACACACACATATATATATATATATATATATATATATATATATATTTGTTTTCTGAGGTTTTCGCGGGTGTTTGTATGTAGGTCTTTGGTTATTCAGGTTTTCTCCCGCGTAAAATTGGAAGTGTCTTGGCGACGTTTCGACGAACCCATATATATATATATGGGTTTTGGTATGTTCAGGTCTTTTCCTGTGTAAGATTGGAAGTATTTAGGTAACGTTTTGATGAGATCTCACTCATCATCTTCAGGCTTTGGCTTTGTTCTTATGTTTGCTCACTTTGCTCACATAAGAACAAAGCCAAAGCCTGAAGATGATGAGTGAGATCTCATCGAAACGTTGCCTAAATACTTCCAATCTTACACGGGAAATTATTATTTGGGTTTAGGGATTCTGTTTTTTGTAAAATCCTGATCACAGAAGAAGAGCTTTCACATGAGTAAACTATGTGCACCTTGTCTCTATATTTCATGACTACTAAAAGGTCGAAATTTACCGGTAAATCAAAATTATTTCTGACCCCCTTGTTCTGTGACTTCATGTTATTTCTCAACGCAGCAATATATTCACTTTGGGAAAAAACACTGAACGTTCATTTTAACAGAGAGCAAACCCCACTCCCTTCTAGCACTGAAGATGTCACCAGGTTATCCATTGGAGACATAGTCTTCAAGCAAACAACCCAAATCAGAGACCACCAAGGGCTTATCTTATGTCTAGTATTGGTAGCCATCATCTTTCCAAGTGCAGGAAACTGGGAATCACATGGATTTTTATCAGGATTGCTCTGACCTTCTCCAGGGACTTCCTTTCACACTCCTCTTGTACTTTTGCTCAGTCTGTGGGAACAGATGGAGGTCACCAATCAAAAGAGAACAGCCTTCCCCAGTGGACAGTTCCTGATGTGAACTGAGCCTTACTGGGAAACAAATCTTGCTAACCATTTCCTTTATTTTAGGAATGCAATATGTAAACAAGCAAGAAGTGTCATTTACAGACACCCCAGTTCACATGCTTCGAAACTAGAAGCCTTCTTGGTTTCTAGTGGTTGTTCTTGTGGTTTAAATTTTCTATTTCTAAAATAAAGAATTGTTATAAAAGCAGAATTCTGATAAGCGAAATGTCCCCATTTTCATCCATAGTTCCCCCATAATATTTGTAAACATTTTAAAGTGTGCATCTCTAGGATGTTCATATCAACCCACTTAATTTCTGTTCCACATGGAATGGGTGTAATGAAACAATAATAGCTCTAAAATGCCACTGTCCACAAATATAAAATGGGCACATGTCATCTTTTAAGTACTTTCTTGGAAGAATTCCAAGAATTCTGAGCCTCTGGTGGCTCAGCAGATTAAGTGTGTCTGTTATTAACACAGCTGCTTGCAATTACTGCAAGTTCAAGTCCCACCAGGCCCAAGGTTGACTCAGCCTTCCATCCTTTATAAGGTAGGTAAAATGAGGACCCAGATTGTTGGGGGCAATAAAAGTTGACTTTGTATACAATATACAATTGTATACAATTGTATACAATTTGTATACAATATACAAATGGATGAAGACTATTGCTTAACAGTGTAAGCCGCCCTGAGTCTTCGGAGAAGGGCGGGATATAAATTCAAATTAAAAAAAAAAAGAATTCCTGCTTTGATTAAAAACATTATACATCCCTATCGTGATTGAAAGATGTCCAAATTGCATACACACATCACACATACAAACACACACTAGTGGATCTCAAATAACTGCAGACAAAATTATTGTTTGGTTCCTTTATATTAAAGCACTAACATCTATAAAATTATGTCTCTGTCAACACCTTTAGCTAAAAGACTTTATATAGTCCAAACAAATGAGGCACAATGGAAATTTTAAATTGTCCAGGATTTTAAAATTTTCCAGGATTCAGGCGATTTTAAATGACAACCCACCAAGGTAGACAGTTGTGGGAACACTTGAAAGAGTGACAAAAACAAGATTAATTCTGGAATGAAGAGAATCAGGCAAATAGGACAGAGATGAGGAAGAAAAATTACACAGGAAGGAGCTGTCAGTCACCGAAAGCACATTTTGTCCTGTACTGGATGGTTGGGAATTGCTCTCAAGGAAAAAGAAAATGTTTCATCCTTTTTCTTGTTCTAAGAGCAGCAGTTCTTTCTTTCTTGTCCTGCTACCCCATTTATGTTACAGAATGCTGGCTATGTAGTATGACATTTAGCCCTGGGTTAAATACAAGGTCAGTCCAAAAGCAGCAGGAAAGAAAAGCTTCATTTTTTTTCTCTGACAAGTATTTTTTTTTCCCTGCTGGAGCACTCCCTCCTTCCTCAGTTTCATACACACCACTATTCTCTACTGTGGATTTAAGATGTAGCTTTACTGTCATAAGCCAGCATGTAGTTATCTATGTGCTGCTAAGCAGTTTCTTTCTGGGTCTGGAGTTATACCAAAGTAGCTAGAGTGAATGTTAAACCCTTTTCTGCCACCAGTGCTGCTTTCTAAAATGACTAAATCGCTAAAATGACTAAAAAATGGTGAAATTCATTTTTTTTACTACCGGTTCTACAGAAATGAATGGTGGCTTGGTGGGTGTGGTGTGGCTTGGTGAGTGTGTTGTGACTTGGTGGAAGTGTCTTGGTGGGAGTAGCAGGGGAAGGATACTGCAAAATCTTCATTCCCTCCCCACTCCTGGGGGAAGGGTATTGCAAAATCTGCATTCCCACCCCATTCTGTGGCCAGCCAGAGGTGGTATTTGCCGGTTCTCAGAACTACTCAAAATTTCCGCTATTGGTTCTCCAGAACCTGTCGGAAGCTGCTGGATTTCACCCCTGGACTAAACTTTATCTCAACAGTGCATTTTCAAAAGGCAACTGGACTTTGCTTTTCCTTGAAGATGTTTCACTTCTCATCCAAGAAGCTTTTTCAGTTCTCTGAAGAAGCTTCTTGGATGAGAAGCGAAACATCTTCAAGGAAAAATGAACTTCAGTTATCTTTTGAAAAAGCACCGTTGGGACAACCATGACCTGGATGACTGAGAATCTCCATAGACATTTAACTAAACTTTAGTTTTTAACTGAAGGATATATCAATGCAAACACTGACTTTTACCCCAGGAGGCAAAAGCTAAAGTTTTGTATATCAGTATATGATAACATATGCTATCAAAATATGATATATACTACGATGAATCTTTCCATCTTAGTTTCTCTCAGACTTCTTGTTTCCAGTTTTATTAGAACTTGTTTCATAAACTATTTCCAAATTTAAGATAGGTGAAATGTCAGATGAACATCTTGGGTTAGGGTTAGCGGTGTTAGACAGGGATGGGCTTCAAAAATTTTAGCAAGGGGTTCTTTGCCCGGTTGCTGGGTGGGCATGGCCATGGTGGGAGTGGCCTAGTCAGACTCCTGCCCCATGGCGGGGGGGAGCATTTTTGCCTCCCCCCGGACTCCAGAGGTTTCTTTGAGCCTCCGGGAGGGCAAAAACGGCCTCCCCAGGCTCCTGAGGCCCTCTGGTTTCCGGTCTTCCCGAACCCCCGGTAGGCCCATCTTTCACCTTCCCCGAGCCTCCACCCACATCTTGCACTTACCTGCATCCAAAATGGGCTGTGTGGGGACTCCTGGGAGGGGAAGGGTGGGCGGGGCCAGCCAGGAGTGGGATTTGGGGGTTCTCCAAACTGCACAGAATCTTAGCTAGAGGTTCTCCCAAACCCCTGCGAACCCCCAGCAGCCCATCCCTGGCGTTAGGCCTCCTTTTCCCAATTGTTCTCTCCACCTCATTGTTCCTTGTAGTTCTCCATCAGTGATTTTCCATGGGTTTGCTGTCCACACGAGACCTCAGAAAACAAAAGAATGAGGAGCATCTTTGTTCTTCACTCCAATGTTTTCTCATTCTCCACTCCTTGCTTTTTATATAATCCACAGTTAATCAGGGATGGGCATCCTGCAGTCTTCCAGCTGTTGTTAGAGTGCCATTTTTGGTTACCCATCCTTGCTATACTTTCTTCACACCCTAAATCACTGAACTTCTTTCTCCAAACTGAAAAAGAGCAGTTTTCTTTCTATCAGTTTTGAAGTGGGATTCAAATGTGCTTTTTGCCATTTAAATTTAACCATATGTATTTTCACCTGACTAATACATACATACAATACATACATACATACATACATACATACATATATATATATCCTGTTTCGATAAAACTACATATGTGCAAATACTGATCCATCACATCCCATGCAATGCATGCAGTTTCTTTAAAGAATTAGAAGAGTAAAAACGGTTTTTAATCGACACAATGAAAGTACTCTATAATTCTGATCATTTGATTTTGGAGAAATTTTTAAAATAATTACAGAAAACAACTACATGTATTTATGAACTATTTACAAGTCTATCTGCATAGCACTAACCCTGGCATTAATAAACAAATAAATAAATAACTCATCAAGTTCACATTGCATTCCTTGTTTATTTACACAGCGCTTGGTGCCTCCTCAACCTCATGTTCACGGCACATTGTTTGACATTGATTTGGTCCTGTATTTAAAAGAAAATCAGAGAGGGAGGATGCCTTTGATCTTCAGCAGAGAATGCAGTTTTCGATCACAATGCTAAAACAGAATGTCTGGTCCCAGAAGTTGTGTGCAAACCCTGATGACAGCAAGGGAGAAATGAAAGGGGAAAAATGGTGTGTGTGTGTGTGTGTGTGTGTGTGTGTGTGTGTGTGCAGTACAGCATTCATTGTTTCCTAAGCACTAGTTCCAAATTGCATCCTCTGTCCACAGAGGCCATGAAAACCTGCTCTTTGTTCTTGGCATTACAGTTTATCCCAGAAAACTCAAGGAGGAGAAGGAGGAGGAGAAGCAATAGCAGCTACGTCCCTCTGGGCCCCTTGGCTAAGCCCCAGGATGGGAGATCTGGACTGTGCAGCTCCAGGAATCTGCCATTTTTACCATAAAAGGGCAGGCATTTCTCAACTCCTGCAGGGAGGATGGGAAAGGAAAAGGCAGAGCTATTTATAGTCCTTGTAAGGGTCTGGGCTTGAACTCAGGGTTAATCAGCCTGTGACTGTGGGACCTGATTGGGATCTTGCTTTGTTTTCTCATAAGCATTTGATCTGAAACCAGAAACCCTGGAGTAGAGCAGGAGACTGATAAATAGTGCTCTCTAACCCCGTTTCCTTTGACTTCTGAACTCCAGAGTTTCTAGGATAGCTTTGCAGGACATTTTTATCCTTGTATGTTAGCACACCGATGCAGAATACATTGGTTGTACTAAATGTCAGGCTCCATAGGCAAGTTATTCTTACGTGACATTTAGTGTTCAAATTGGTTGCTATTTTTTTTCTAAACGCTTCTTTACTCATTTGACCCATGACTTTTGAACGTTTGTAAACAGTAAGATTTTCTCTGGAAAAAAATATTAATTAATCAAGCATGTTGCGATTGGCCTATGGGACCTAATTTTTGGTACACCCTGTACGTAGACGCAGAAGCACTTCTTCCAAGGAACAAATTTGCGAGCTTTTGCGAGCTGCAGCAAAATTTATCAGATGCATAGAGTGGCTGGACTGAAGTAGGATTCAAATGAGTAAGGCAGGATGGGGACAATTCAGACGAAGAATTCTGAATTCTTGAATTCAATTTTGAAGCAACCTCTGGTTGTTAAGACAAATTGCTAAATATGAGAACGAAGCTTGTATAGTTCCCCCAGTTAGAATAAGACAGAATTCTGTCTTCAGTTGAAATGCTAGAAATTACTCTGGAATTTAGAATGAAAGTTTATTCCTTGCCTTCAAGCTCAGCTGATTGGCAACAGGGCTAGAAAACATAAACACCAACAATCATACTCTACTGCTGCTATCTAAATTGATGAGCACCAGTCTTGACAATAATTGGCCCTCTTAGTCCTTTAAGGTGAGAAACAATGCTAGCATGCTTAACCATGGCTCACTAAGTAACTTACTTGAGTGGGTTTACAGGCATAGTAAGCCAATTATAGCATGGACCTTTTCTGCTAACCTTACTGTAAATCCTAACTTTCCTTTCAGCGAGGCCAATAGCTCAGGAGTGTGCCTCCTTGCGCCCCTTCTGATTTTCCCAGCCAACCATGTTGTGTTTACACTGGGTTTTCCACCCTGACTTGGTTGTTGTTGGGTTTTTGTTTTGTTTTTTTGCATCTCCTTATTTGGCTTTAGACAGTTGTCTGGGTCTACTGTACTCTTCCTTCTGTACCTTAATCTTGGATCTTGATAAACTAGTCTCATTCTTCAGTCACAGCAACATGTCAAACCTCAAGATTTCCTCAGGGGGAGGCTATGACAGCATGAGGCAAATAAATTGGTTTTGTTGGAAATTGTGAGTTTGCCACTTTTTAGCCTTAGCTTTCTAGGTCTTTGTCACTTTCTTGGAAGAAACAGAATTTAACCCCAGTTTCCATGGAACTCCATGGCTGAACCTCCTTTGCACTAGTCTTTGGGATTAACGTTTGCAATTCTTGTAGAAGTTGAATTTGCAGAAGACCAGGTAAATGAAGCAGGAAATGGCAAATGCAAGCCACCGCCTTCTCCTGGATCTCTGATTTTGGGGAAGAAAAGAATTAAACAGGGATAAAATCGAACAATATGCAGTTGTACATAGTCACATTAATAGTCTTTCATTAGTTTAATGCAAATTAAATGTAAATTGCTATATTAAATTTTGCTTTGTCCTAGCTAGTTCATTTTCCTGACCTCACTTGGTGTTTGGAATGGGACCTACGATATATCACTGAAAAACAGAGTGTGCCCTTCAGTAGGGGGATAACTCATATTTTTTATGTATCCTTAACCTATGCCAATACTTATTTGGGGACAATTGGTCTATTCCTCTATCCACTCCCTAAAGGCAAGCAATAGGCAGATTTACTTGGGTACCAATATTCCTAATATTCCGGTGCTGCTTCTCCCAGTCCTTGTCATCTTTTGTGACAAGCAGATCACCTGACTTATTTGCTACAGGGGGAAAAAAGCCAGTCTGCATAATATAATATAAATGAACAGAGAGATATCACACACATAATATAATATAAATGAACAGAGAGATATCACACACATCCACCTCAGGCTACCTCTGAGGTGTTTCAGTGAGTGTATTTAGAAAATTGTCACTGTTGGGTTTTCATCTGTGCAAGAAGAGCACTGAAATACATTGACCTTCTCTAAAGTTCTGAGGGAAGTGTTTTAGCTACATCTCCCATAACTTTCAGGTTCGGAATACAGCTTCAACCTTAAGCTGATGGTTTAGGTTCAGGAGAAGCTGAGACAGGCCAGCCAGCGCTTTGTTTTCTCTTCCCAATTCATGAATTTCACAAGGCAGATGCGAAGGTTCCGTTTATAGTCACCGTCTTGGGTGGAAAAAATGAGCTCCCATCTTTCCCACAGAATGTGGAGATAACTCTAGGACTATTTACAAACTGTCTTGAATGTCCTCAATAATTTTCCCATCCAGCATCAGAACTGGAATGACTTCCCGAGGGATGCTTCTGCTCCAAGTGCTGTAGGATGCCCAGCCGCACTCCAGTTTACTAAGAGAATGTGGGGGAAATTCATCCATAAATTCAACTCCCCAAGGGCAGGCAGCTGAGAACTTGATTTGGGCCTGGGATCAAGGGAGTGTTTGTTTTTCCAACAGAGCCTTGTGGGTCACATTCATGGTTAGCTTTGAGGGAGGGACAGGATGGAATCAAACAGGAGCAGTATCCAAGCCGAATTCTGCTGAACCTAGAACAGGCTTATAATATTAGCTGCTTTCTATTCAGAGAGTTTTGAAAGAAAAAAAAAGGCAATCATTTGGGGGGGTGGTCTTTTAAATTCCACAGGTCTCCCTGCTATTTATGCTCTTGGCTACTTTGTATGTAGATAAATATCTTTTTCTTTTTCTTTTTCCATTGGTGACCTGGACCAGCAAGACCTTATTTTGGTTTCATGGTTTAGAATAGAATAGAACAGAACAGAGGTGGAAGGGACCTTCTAGTCTAACCCGCTGCCTAGGCAGGAAACCCTATGCCACTTCAGATAAACAGTTATCCAACTTCTTCTTAAAAATTTCCAGTGTTGGAGCATTTACAGCTTCTGGAGGCAAGCCGTTCCACTGATTAATTGCTCTAACTGTCAGGAAAGTCAGGAAACTAACGGTTTATATTATACATTTCTGTTTAATGGAACTTTATTTTTATATTGACAGAATTTCCCCATCAGGTGATTTAATGGGTGGGGCATCTGCATCTAAGGGGCAAGTGCAAGGGAAACACGTTAGTTCTATGTTCAATCACTTGTGTCCGTGACAAAGACGCTTAGAGCTGCTTTGTAGTATGAAATGGACTAGCACAGTTTGGTGTCCCAGTTAAGGAGCCAGGCTACAAACCTGGAAGCTACAAGTTCTGATCCTGACTTAGGCACTTTTATTATTTTGCTGGGTGACTTTGGGCCAGTCACTGTCTTTCTCAGCCCAAAATCACCTCACAGGGTTGTTGTTGTGGGAAAAATAGGAGGAGGAAGGAGTATTGTGTAAGTTTCAGCACCTTGAGTTATTTATAAAAATAATAAAGGTGGGATACCAATAATAAAACAAAAGTAAAAATATATAAATTTTATAAACAGATAAATAAATAAATAAAATGACTACTGGATAACACCAAAGAAATACAGAGAATTCAAAATCTTTGGTGCTATTTGGTGTTCACCCGGATTTTCCCAGTCTTTGTTGGTTTTTTGGTTTATTGGAATTATACTCTACCATTGTCAACAGATGCTCAGCAATTTACAATGAATACAATAAAATAATAATTTAAATAATAATATAGAGCATCAGTGTTAAGTGCAACAACTAAATCGGAGAGAGTGAAATAAAGCGGTACAAGAATTTCAATGAATCACTTCTCAGATGAACTAATTTTAGTTAGCGTGATTGTGAAAATGCTTGCTGAATTAGTCATTTTTAATAGTTTCCTAAAGGTCAGGGAAGGAGGGAGGGAGGAAATGGGTCCCATTTTTCAATGGCACCCATTCCAAAGCAATGGAGCTGCTAAAAAGAAGTATAGCATTCCCTGCGTTCCAGCGTGTAGAATCACTCTTGGATATTTTCCTACAAAATCTGACAAATTGAGCCAATCTATTTGGGAGAAACCATGACTCGAAGGGGACTATGGTTCAATATCAGCATTTTAAACCAT
Organism: Ahaetulla prasina; assembly: GCF_028640845.1. Taxonomy (NCBI): domain Eukaryota; kingdom Metazoa; phylum Chordata; class Lepidosauria; order Squamata; family Colubridae; genus Ahaetulla; species Ahaetulla prasina. The sequence goes on from NC_080540.1 coordinate 106,973,530, forward strand.
CATGGAAAATCAATAATCAGGGCACAGCCTGCAGCATGGAGCTTTCATGTTCCCAATGTTGGGAACTGGTAACTTACCTGATCCAATACAATCTGGATCAACTGTGATTTCCAAGCATTCTTCAAATATAATCTCACGTAAAGCAATAATCCAATCAAGTAGTGATAGCACTTGAATGAATTACTGTAGCTAGGTCTTCTTGCACCAGATAGAGTTGAAAAAGGTGCACCAGCTAAAGTTGGGCAAATATTCTGCTAGTCACATCCTTCACCTGCCATTCAAGCTGGAGCACCCAGTTGTGAACATGGGTCTTGTCTGCACTGTTCAAGGACAGTGCCTGCACATCCATAGATAATCCTAGTGTCAGCAGAGAACCCCATTATATAAAAAATGCTTCTTGTTGTGGTTCACCAGCAACCTGCGGAGCAGTGAGGAGACTGGGGAGGACAATGGGTCAGTCCTGGAGTCAGGTGAAGGCCCGGACGAGGGATCTGCGTCGGAGGCAGAGATGGGGCCAGGGCCATCTGGGAGCCTCCAGAGTCAGACAGCAGAGAGGCAGAGGAACAGGAGGAGCCTGCCCTAGTGCATGCATGCGAACAGCTGCCAGAAGGCAAGAGCAGCTAAAGCAAAAAGGATGACTCGGGAGTAAGCCCAGGAGATGTTGGCCCCTCCCATAAGGCTTAAAAGAGCAGCAATGGCTCTTGGGTTCTTTATAGGAAAGCAACGTTGCTACAATTGTTTCTTGTTGGCGCCTCCTGTTTCTGAACTTTGTGGGGTTCTTGCCAAGAAAAGCCTTTGGCAGGGTGCCAAAGAAGACAAAGGTTTGTGATAAGGCCGAAGGACTTTTTCTGAAGGACTTTGTTTTGGACTTAATTTGGACTAAGCTGAGAATGAAGTAATTCTCAACTGTTCTAATAAAATATGTTTGTTTAGAACTGATTGTGTCTGGTAATAACTATTTGGGCCTAGGTCACAACACTTCTACCTTAATAGGGTTCCATGCTCATCCATTCTCTTCCATCCAGACTTTTCTATCCTCCAAGCACAGGGATGGGATGTTGACAGCAACTCCCTTATGGTATGGGGTGATGAGATAAACTTGGGCGTCATCAGCATTTTGATGATGTCACACCCCAAAGATTTGGTTGACTTTATCCAATGGATTTCATATAGTTACGTCCGCCAGTTGTATATTGGGGCAGTAACACCATGTAGCTGTCAGAGCATCAAAGGAATCAATTCCTTCTTGCCAAAGTAGCACTTTTTCTTTGAAAAGCAGTTCTTTCTCAGGGGATGGATGAGAATTATGCATTAAGGAAGCCATTCTGAGGGAGGGGGAGGAGGAAAGAAACCAACATTGACCAGAAAACAAACTGTGACTCACAGTATCCTGGATGCATTTTATCAGCAAATCTTTAGTACAGACTCTGTTGGTAATACTTTGTACGGGACCAAAAGCACCAGTTACTGGAGGAGAGAGAAGGAAAGGGAGAGATAGCAAGTCTAATAGCTCATCCAGTCTTGTGTTTCACATCACCATCATACTCTACATTTATAAGTACTGAGATTAAGGAGGCTTATTTCCAAATACGTGAACACAGTCTGCAAATTCATATAAATTGAAGCTTTGCATACATGGACCAGCTAGTTGTCCAGAAACCAACGTGTTTGTAGACTTCACTACATATTACTGTGGAGAGTTTTGGGGCTTTATTGATAGTTTTGCACTATATATTATCTTACTATTTTGAAATATCTACGTCTATCAGTTACTATCCTGTTACAAATAAATAAAGATTTTACATTGAGAGGCAATATGTGTCGTAGTGGTAAGTACTACAGAAAGCAACAGGGAAATATTTCGTCCTTGCTTGCTCAGTACATTTCCAGTGAGGATGGGGCATATACTCATTCATGTAAATTTGATGGGTTTCTGTCTGATCAAATACAGGTAATGATTGATTTCTTTAAAGGACTAAAAATTGGGAATAGCACTGGCCTGACCTTCTAGCCCTCAAAAGTACTTGAAATAAGTAGCCCCTTGCCTAGTTCTGAATCCAGGCATTTCTTATGTGAAACTGATGAGAGTGACCAATTGCCTCACGTATATATAAAACAATATTTCCTCCCATAACTTCCCAAAGATAAAGGCAATCTATTGTCAAGCTCAACTCCACTCCCGCTGACTTCATCCATGCAGTCTTGAATTGCCCTTCAATGTGATGGTGCTTTTTTGGGCTTTTGAGTGCATGGCAATAAGGGTTTATTTCAGGGTTCAAAAAAAAAATATAAGACAGGATCTTATTTTCAGGGAAACACAGTAAATAAATAAATAATCCAATGTTGTCAATAGCCATAGAATTTCCAGGTTGACTGTATTAATATGACGACTGTCTAGTTCAGAGGTCTACAAACTTGGCAGCTTTAAGACTTGTGGACTTCAACTCCCAGAATTCTCCAGCCAGCTATGCTATGCTGGCTGGAGAATTCTGGGAGTTGAAGTCCACAAGTCTTAAAGCTGCCAAGTTTGAAGACCTCTGGTCTAGTTGGCAATATTCAGAACAAGTAAAGAAATGGTGATTGATATATGGGAAGAAAGTAGTTCTTTTCTGATTCCTGGTGATTGACAGGTTCTTTTCTCTGTTTCTTAACAGGAAGGGCTCTGACATGTGGATGAGAGGCAGCAGCATTGTGGAGAAGACTGGAGAGTCACCCTTCAATGGCACAGAAACAAGAGGAGCAGAAAACAAAGTTCAGTTTATCATGCACAGTGGGGAGACTGACTGTTGTTTGCTCAAAACATTACTTTCCTTCAGTCATTTTCACTTCCTATCTTTTAATATGCCATGAAGTCAGGACATCGCTGTTCATAGGCTAAGCTGTTGAGATGCAATAGGTAATGCTGATCTGGTTCCCGGACATTATTTTTATTTTTGCTTGGTTTGTTTTTTTTGGTATGCTGCTCATATGAACACCAGCAAATTCCTCCATATACTCATGCTGAACTATGTACTTTTAATATATAGATATACATATTCAGCACAGTCCATTCATCTTATATGAGCAGCTTTGTAGTATAATTATTTGAGTGTGGGCTGGGCATAATAAATATCCTGCTGAGCTCAAACTAAAAAATTGAATCAGATCTCAGAGGTGGGGTTGGATGGGGGAAGTGTTCCAATATCTCAGGGGTTGCCACGAAGAAGAGGGAATCAAACTATTCTCCAAAGCACCTGAGGGTAGAACAAGAAGCAGTGAGTAGAAACTAATCAAGGAGAGAAGCAATCTAGAACTAAGGAGAAATTTCCTGACAGTTAGAACAATTAATCAGTGGAACAACTTGCCTGCAGAAGTTGTGAATGCTCCAACACTGGAAATTTTAAAGAAGATGTTGGATAGCCATTTGTCTGAAGTAGTGTAGGGTTTCCTGCCTGGACAGGGGGTTGGACTAGAAGACCTCCAAGGTCCCTTCCAACTCTGTTATTATGTTATGTTAAGTGATGTAGTTATTTCCTGGTTTATAAGCTTCCTTCTTTCCTAGGCATCTCTTCCTAGCAGAAGATTTTTAAATAGGATCATCTGACTGTAATCTGAGGTGAGCTTTCTTCTGCCTGGTTCCATCCTGGACCCTTTGGCCCAAATCAAGTGAAGGATCCCAGTTCAGAAGATGGTTTAAGCCCTCAGCTAAATAGAAACTTTTATCAGGTTCACAGCGATTTTCACACAGGGCTTTCTCTCTTACACTTCATTGAGTCCCATCAATGTCCACATCCACCTCATATGATATTTATTTGAGTCAGCCAACTAAACCACCTAAGGAATATAAAATATAGAATTTTTTTATTGGCCAAGTGTGATTGGACACACAAGGAATTTGTCTTGGTGCATATGATCTCAGTGTACATAGCAGAAAAGATACGTTCATCAAGAATCAGAAGGTACAATACTTAATGACAGTCATAGGGTACAAATAAGCTATCAGGAAACAATATCAATATAAATCGTAAGGATATAAGCAACAAAGTTACAGTCATACAGTCATAAGAGGAAGGAGATGGGTGATGGGAACAATGAGAAGATTAATAGTAGTGCAGATTTAGTAATATTTGACAGTGTTGTGGGAATTATTTTTTTAGCAGAGTGATGGCCTTCGGGGAAAAACTGTTCTTGTGTTTAGTTGTTCTGGTGTGCAGTGCTCTATAGCATCATTTTGAGGGTAGGAGTTGAAACAGTTTGTGTCCAGGATGTGAGGGATATGTAAATATTTTCACGGCCCTCTTCTTGACTGGTGCAGTATACAGGTCCTCAATGGAAGGCAGGTTGGTAGCAACTGTTTTTTCTGTTTTTAGGCTGTTTTTTATATCAGTCACCTATCTGGCTGTAGCAGATGACTTTCCTAAAAATCATCATTGCACATGATTGCACTGTATCTGTATCAGAACAAACTGCTTCATTGTAATAGATTTGTCTAAAGCAGTATTTTTTTCTCAATTTCAACAATCTTAAGGTGTGGACTTCAACTCCCAGAATTCCTCAGCCTGCTCTAAATCTTCCCCTGCTATTGTTTCCAAGTGTTCTGTGGTACAACTGCCATAACACCAACCCTACAACCGAGTTGCCTAGACATTTGAAGTCCTAATACATCCAAAAGATCCCTGATTGAGGAAGGCTGCCATAACCAATTCTGAGAAATAAATTTAGGAAAAACTGAACCTTTTCAAGGGCCTCGGTGGCGCAGTGGTTAGAGTGCAGTACTGCAAGCTACTTCTGCTGACTGCCAGCTGACTGCAATTTGGCAGATCAAATCCCACCAGGCTCAAGGTTGACCCATCCTTCCATCCTTCCAAGGTGGCTAAAATGAGGACCCAGATTGTTGGGGGCAATAGGCTGACTCTGTAAACCACTTAGGAAGGGCTGTAAAGCACTATAAAGTGGTATATAAGTCTAAGTGCTATTGCTATTGCTATCCCTGCCACATCCCATACTATCCCTAGCCAACGGCCTGGTTTACACAGAGAACTAAGACATAACATACTTCATTGGTTGCCTTTTGACCCAGCATGACATATGAACTTTCTTCAAGAGGCAACTGGACTTTCTTGTTTTTTCTTTCACTTGTCATCCATTCTTCAGCTCTGACTGGATGCTGGGGAATGGAAGGTTTGATATTCCTTGCAGACACTGGCCATTTGCATTGTTTTAGAGAGTTGTTGAGGCCACTTGGAGGTTTATCTGTGTCCTCAGGATCACCTGAGTAGATACCTAACCTAGAATCTCCATAGACATGACATATGAACCTTATGTCTTAGCAGTATTATTGAACAAGACTCTGACTTGTTCAATAATACTGAAATCCAGGTTTATATGTTTTATATAGGGATGTAGCCAGGAGTGGGCTTCAAAAATTTTAGCAAGGGGTTCTCTGCCCCAGTTGCTGGGTGGGCGTGGCCATGGTAGGTGTGGCCTAGTCAGCCACCATAGCGGGGAAGGGGGACATTTTGGCCCTTCCCAGGCTCCGGAGGCTTTCCTTGAGTCTCTGAGAGGGCGAAAACAGCCTCCCCAGCTTTGGAGGCCCTCTGGAGGCCAGAAATGGGCTCTTTCTGCCCTTCCCGAATTTCCAGTAGGCCCATTTTTCACCCTCCCCTAGCTTCCATGCATGCCCTGCACTTACCTGCATCCAAAATGGGCCGTGTAGGGACTCCTGGGATGAGTGGGGTGGGTGGGGCAGGGCCAGCCAGGAATGGGATTTGGGGGTTCTCTGATCTGCATAGAATCTTAGCTAGAGGTTCTCCCAAACCCCTGCAAACCCCCAGCAGCCCATCCCTGGATGTAGCCCATCACTTTTTCTTCCATTATAGAAATGGAAGTTCCTAGAGCTCCAAGAGGAAAGGAAGTGATACTGAATCAATTCAGATCTGCAGTGTAAGTAACATCATAACCATAGTCCAAAACACAGCTCAATGTACATAAGCTTGGCCTGTTAAGCGATCATATGTCGCCTTAGCCAAATACCGATTTATAAACATTGTGGTTTAGGATGCTTTAAAAAGAAGAAGAAGAAGTTGCACTGAGGAAAACAGCTATAGATGCCACCATCAATAACAAATAATTCTTGAACCTGCTCTTCATTTATCTTTTTTCTACATTTGCAGTTTCCTCTCCTTTGGAAACTATTTGAACAAGGGTATAATGTCCTTTGGTTTGCCTTTGAACTCATTGCAGCTCATTCCCAAATTTGGCTATTATTTTTCATTCATCAATCCAAATTTATTCTCAGGCTGAATATAATGCATTTGGCAAGCTTCCTGAAACAAAGACCTTACCCATTTGAGGTTTTGATCTATATAATTTCCTAATGGTTGCCAGTCTTGAATCTGTCAATCTATCCAATCTAACTACGGATTTAGAACTTAGACAGGCTCAGCTATAGCAAAAATGAATGCGGAGCTATTGAGGATTTGATTGTTGATAATATGAGAAAATGAGGATTTGATTGTTGATAATATGAGAAAAGTGCATCGGCATATACAGGAGTGCATATTACACTGTGAAATTAGGGTATCTGGAAAATTTCTAAGCCTCAGCAGGGCTTCAAACACAAAGCATATTGCTGCTGATATCTTAACCAGCGCTGCCTTTCAGGGTCTGAAAAATGCTACAAAAAATCTCTTTGCCATTTTTTCCTTCTCTTCCTTGTTCCCCGCATTTCGTTTTAACAAATGTGATAGCTGGGGTGGGTGGAAAAGAAGACACAAGTTTGTTGTTCGTTTTGGAGGGTTACTGTGTCTCTGCTTCAAGTTGGCTTCATAGATTACCCGTGCTATACTTAGCTTCTACCTCTCCCTCCATCTTTCATGGCACAATGCTCCCCTCTCGCTGTGTTGATGGAGGAAGCTGGTGAGGCTGCTGCGATCCAAGAGCTTCCGAGGACCAAGCCTAGAGCAGAGAGAAAAGAGAGGCTGCCAAACAGCCGGACTGGAGCTGCAGCCCCTGGAGCTGCCATCTGCTTCTTGTCAAATTGTTGTGAAGTGCTTGTTCCTGATGACGGAGGTTGCTGGACAGCAGTGTGAGGATGCGGTTATGACAGATGCTCTGTTTACCATACTTCAAGCCCTAGTCAGGCTGACACAGGATGTTAGCTTTTCCCTGGAAAAAAAGTGTTGCTTGATCTTATGTTCACCTCTTCGTTCAGCGCATGCAATCAAATCCTCCCTTTCTGGGTCCATCTGTACGTAGAAAAGTTAAAGAAACTGAAATGAATTCCCAGGTCATGGTTGTCTCTCTCAGTCAGCCTCACCCAAAAAGATGGGAAGATTGTAACATTAAGTCCCTCAGCGCCTCCTGGGTCTGACCTGTAATCTGGAATTACATCTATTCCTTGCTTCCAAACACAATGTGTATTATTGGAAGAGGCATGGACATATAGGTCAGGGAATAGCTAAGCCATAGTTTTGTTTATATGGCTATGGAATTTAACTTTAAGCAGACAAACATCAAGCTGATTATCTCACATCTGACTTATTTCAGCATTGCCAAGCCTAACTAATCTAACATTCCCATAGTGGCTGAAATGTCTCTTTAAGCACGCTGTTCGATCAGCCACTACATTTACTCTGAGCGCAGCCATAATTTGTGTCCACTTTATGGAGGCCAGGAAGTGTCTAGGTCAGTGACGGCTAACCTTTTCGCTGTCGGGTGCCAAAAGTGGGGGGAGCATGGGAGGGTTGTGCACGCACATGCCCATAATTCAATGCCCCCCGCAAATTTGACCCACCTGCGCTCCCCCCGCTTTTGGCACGCGACAGCAAAAAGGTTACTGGTGGGCCTGGTAGGCCCATTTTTCGCCCTCCCCAGGCTCCAGAGGCTTTCTTGGAGCTGGGGGGGGGGGCAAAAACGCCTTCCCCACCCACCAGAGGCCCTCCGGAGGCTGGGAACGGCCCATTTTCTGACTTCCAGTGGGCCCGGAAGGCCCGAAAATCAGCTGGCTAGTGCGCACATGCGCTGGAGCTGAGCTAGGGCAACATTCATGTGCCCACAGATATGGCTCCGCTTGCCGCCTGTGGCACCCATGCCATAGGTTCACCATCACAGATCTAGGTAGAAAATGCATATATAATTTTATCATATGCCAAAAGCAATGTCTTGGCAATAACAGCAGCAAAAATTCATAAACACCACCAAAGCTGGTACCAAAAAGGAAAGAAAGCCTACATCCTTGTTACGCCTTGGCAGAATTTCTACTGATCTCAATTTTAGCGTTGAGAAATATTCACAAGATCAAAAGCAATCTTTGTTTATTCTGAGCATCAACAACGCCTGGCCAAACATCCTGTTATTGTTGGGTACATGCTCACAAAATGGAATCGTTGTAGAGCAACAGATTCAGAGATCTTTCCCAACTATTTTCTGCCTTCCATATAAGTTTTCTTCAATTATATTTATTTATTGTATTTAAAAAAAAAACAAGGAAAGAATTCTAGCCACCATTAGAGGGTTAGGCTTAGTAAAGTTTCTCAAGATCATCCAGTCACGGTTTTCCGGCTACAGGAAGATCTAAATGTGGGTCTTCTTGAACTAAATTAGATATGCTAATCATTCTGACACCATGCTGTTATTTTTAAAGTGAGACATCTTTCTGTAAATACATCTGAAATGTGCCTTGGCACCTATACAGATACAGACTTGGCCAATAAGCACTTTCCATACTTCTAATTTTGTCATCAAACGTCCTACGAGGAAAATCCTGCAAAAATGTCCAACCATTGTATTAAAAGCATATTTCTTACAGCAAAAGCCCCATAAAAATCCTCTACTTCAACTTTGATTTTTAACAGTGCATGTGATTGGTGCTTGCTATGAATAAATGGTCTGGACAATCCTTTGCAAAATTCAGGGCTTCCTGGGAAGATGCTCAGGATCTCCCAGGAAATAACTTGATGGGGGGGGGGGAGAATTAGGAAAAAAATGGTACTGTGTTTCCCCGAAAATAAGACCCTATTGTATTTTTTTGAACCCTGAAATAAGCACTTGGCCTTATTTTTGGGGTGGTCTTATTATTTTGGGATGCGTGGAACAAGACGCAAGACTTACCTGATTTCCAGCTCTGTCTCCCTAACCAGAGGAAATGGCAGGGATCAGCTGTGCATGCGTTCAAATATTTTTGAAGAGGGCTTATTTTCAGGAAGGGCTTATTTTCGGGGGGGGGTATTTTAGCACATGCACTCAAAAGCCCGATTGGGCTTATTATCAGGGGATGCCTTATTTTCGGGAAAACAGGGTACTTAAAAATTTAGAAACTCCAATCCTCTTATTTTTCTCCCCGGTGACTGCCTAATCTCTCTGCAACAGCTCTTGTGAGAGAAAGCTGCTTCCAGGATGGACGCTTTTATGACTTCGATGTCTCCCAGCCCAAGGTGCAGTGCTGCATCTCTGGTCAGTTGTGAGTCTGAGATGAAGCACTGTAGCTCAGGAAGGGAGAAACAAAGCCACGGAAAGAAAAGGACCTCCCATGTTCAAGTCAAGCACCCAGAGGTAAGAATCCTGGGCAGGTATGATCCAGGAGGTGACAATTTCACAAGGTTGAAGAACAGCATGGAGAAAATGACAGATGGCAGAGAATGCTATAAATACCGAAACCCGTTCTGTCTGGCCAGGCATCATGGAGGACATAGTGCAAGGCAACTGGCCTTCTGGTTTGGGAGGAAGTGAAATTCACAAGGGCAAAAAAGCAAGTGACCCAAATAGACTTTTGTCCTTAACAGAGGCAAGGAGAGTTTCTCAAATCATTCCTATTTTGAAAAAGAAATCACAGCTCAGAAACCAGTAGCTTCTTATGGTTCTACCCAATCACCTTCTCACTGCTGCCACCCAGTGGAAATGGACACGGAAGGAAACACTTATTGTGCAGCAGAAGGGAAGGAGCGAATTAACAGAAAATTCCAGATCGGAGCCCAATCTCACTATGTCCTCGGGGTCCAGTTTTCCCAGGAATCCCTTAGAAGATAAGAAGGGGATTCCTGGAAATACTGTTCTTGGGGTCATGGCTCAGCAACCGATACAACTGCTCGCTTTTATCACGTCAGAGGGAGCCATACAAACAACCAGAAAGACAATGGGAATAGAAAAACCAGATCTCTGAAAAGACCTTCGAGACACATCCATTTTTATTTTCTTAAGCTTTCCAAAGCTTAACAAACCTGATCAAAAATTGTACAGGGATCCTCTCAAATCTATAATTTCTTTTGGGGATGAAGGCCGCAGACTTTGAATGAAATACTTAGTACTCTGAAGAATCTTAGATGGCAAAACGTCTTCTGATTTCATTTTATTTACATTTTAATTGGAAAAAAAATTACCATTTAAATTACATTTAAGGTGTTGAATTGGCTTGCCCTCCTGTTTTTAATATTTTCACCTTCTTTAATCTTAAACATTACAATGTGGTAACTGAGGAGGCAATGGCTGTTGTTTTTGAAGGCCACATGTCATCTAGGGTTCAACCAATGGTAGGTTTCAAAATTTTTTACTACGGGTTCTATGGGTGTGGCTTGGTGGGCGTGGCATGGCTTAGTGGGCATGGCTTGGGCATGGCAGGGGAAGGTTACTGCAAAATCCCCATTTCCTCCCAATCAGCTGGGACTCGAGAGGCAGAGAATAGATGGGGGCGGGGCCAGTCAGAATTTTTACTACCGGTTCTCCGAATTTTTACTCCGGTTCTCCAAAATTTCCGCTACCGGTTCTCCAGAACTGGTGAGAACCTGCTGAAACCCACCTCTGGGTTCAACCTACCTAATTTAGTTCCTAAATTAAGAAACTTAGCTTCCTAAGAGATCAGAGCTAGAGAAAGACCTTTCTTAGCAGGCACTACTCACATTTTATTTAGATTTTACAACTCTTTCACTAACTAAAATAAGCTAACACAGATCAGGGAACCAAAGAGGAATATCGTGGCTGTGGAATTCTTGTGTTTTCTGAGCTTGGTTGTTTGCAGCTGGCTCTGCTGACTTGTTTGGGGCCCACATATTTGGGATATGTACATGAAACCATGGCGCTGCTTAGTGCCCTGAAACCCCTCCCCTGCCTTTTTAACTATGAATTTTAATTATTTTATTTTTGTTTAACTGCCTATTTATATACATATGCATATACATATACATATACATATACATATACATATACATATACATATACATATACATATACATACATACATACATACATACATACATATATATATATGTTTTGTTTTGATTCCTACTTGAATACCACCCAGCGTCACTCCATGAGGGAGATAATATCATAGTTCTTCACTTAACTTGCAGAAGAATTTCATGCATCTGTACATTCATATATTGGTGTCCCAATCTAGCTCAACAGATGAAAGATGGAATCCTTTTTGGATTGCAAGGAGTCGTATGGAACAGTCTTCTCGGTATTTTACAGTATGTCTATGGTTGAATCTTACTGTTGAAATTCCTCCTCTCATTCTCAACAGTCCCATCATTGCAGAATGGATAATAGGCAGCACCTAATCCCTTCCGTGAAGATTTCTGTGTCAATAAAGCTTAAAACTTGTTTTTTTGAAACATTATGATTATGAGTCAACTTGCTTCACAATTATTCATTTGAACTGAATTGATATGGAAAAATAATATGTTGCACATTTTGGCCTTGCAGTGAAACAAACCCCCCAAAAAAGTGCCGGCGTGTGTATAGTTGTGCACTAGATGTATCCGAATGGTCCTGATGATTTGTTACAAAACAGAGCCAGATAAGACCAGCAAGTCTCTGCTGACAAGGCAATCCAGACCACTGACTCAGCACCAACAGCCAGCCGTGTGTGTGTGTGTGTGTGTGTGTGTGTGTGTAGCCATTCTGACATTGATATAGGAGGATTATATGGCTCATTTGAAGGAAAACATGCTGCTCTTTATGAACTGATCAGTGGATATCAATCTTCTGCCTATGAGTCAGATGAGCAACTGAGTGAACCTGATTGGTCTAATGACAAACCTAGTTTCACAATGGCCTTAATGGGTATCATAGTGAGTTCTTAATCGAGAAATAAATATTGTACATTTTACATGCCAGGAAAATGGATCCTTTATCCCTTATTAAAGGATAAAAGGTAAAGGTTCCCCTCACACATATGTGCTAATCGTTCCCAACTCTAGGGGGCGGTGCTCATCTCCGTTTCAAAGCCAAAGAGCCAGCATTGTCCAAAGACGTCTCCATGATCATGTGGCCGGCATGACTAAACGCCAAAGGCACATGGAACACTGTTACCTTCCCACCAAAGGTGGTCCCTATTTTTCTATGTGCTTTTTTTGTGTGCTTTCAAACTGCTAGGTTGGCAGAAGCTGGGTCAAGTAACAGGAGCTCACCCCATTACACAGCACTAGGGATTCGAACCGCTGAACTGCTGACCTTTTGATCGACAAGCTCAGCGTCTTAGCCACTGAGCCACCACGGCCCAAAGGACAGCTGATTTTAACTTTTTTTTTTAAAAGATACTAATTTCATGCAGGGTTTGATTGCACAAGTCAGCCTGTATACACGCAGTTTATATGTATGGCACACAAAGGGATGGTGCATAGGTTCTACAGACTATCCTAGATTGCCTCCATTTCACCTGTTCTATCTCCTCCATGAATTCTGACTCCATCCAACGTATAACTAAAAAGCAGCTGGACAAAATTAAGACCCTGGATTGCAAGTTACTTCTGTTTGAACACAAAATCTCACTTCCTTTAAAAACAGGTTTGGATAAATTGGGAAGAACAAATATTAAGAACTAGTTAGGTCAGGGGTGTCAAATTCATGTCGTCATGGCAGCATCATATGACGTATCAGGACTTCCCCCCCTTCGCTAAATTGGGCATGGGTGTGGCCAGAGCGACGCATCCCACCCGAGGGCTGGGAGTTTGACAGCCCTGATCTAGGTGATATAGTTTCTCACTAATAATCACACAACCTTGAATCAGAAACAAACCCACCCTATTGCACCTTAGTGTGTTGCGCAAATGCAACACAAAAATATCGATTTAATTGAATAAACAGAATAAGCATGCAAGTTGTACAGAAGCAGAAATTGTGCACTGCCCAGAGTTGCCTTTGGCGAGCGGATGGATTTGATGCAAAAATAAATAGCTTATAGATTGTAATTACTTTAGTTGGGGATCTCTTACATCCATAGGTCAGGTGACTCTTAAGTAAATGTACAGGCAAGTCACCAATATATGCCTAGCAAATGTGAGCTGAGTAAAAAAAAGGACATATCCAATTGAAAAGCAATATGGAGCAATGGATTAGAAACCTCTAGAGCAGTTTAGCATTATTCCATTCTCAAAGCACTACCTACCTTTCCTTCAACCAAAAGATGGTCTGACCAGCGTAATACAGAATGGCACCATCACTTCCCATGACTTTGATGCTCTACAGCTATTAATTAAAACTCAGTCAGATTCATTCGTAACAATAAGTCACAGTGGTTACATTCATGTACCCTTGCCCATTAAAATGTAAGCCGTTTTAGCACACCACCTGAATCCAATCGGCACAGATGCCTGACAGAACCGTCAACTCTTTAGAAGGGGACAGCAGCATCCTACAAATCGGAATTAGTCAGAAAAATAATAACCAATAAAATTTGCAAGAAAAGTGGAGACAAATTGACAATAAAGTCAAGAGTGGGCTGGAAAGCCTGGGAAGAGGAAAGAGAAAGAACAGTGAAGGTAATGGAGTTTTGTTTTCTTGGGGAACGGGTGTGTGTGTGGAGAAAGGACAGGAGAGAGAGGTAGGGAGAGAAGTCCCTGAAAAAAATACAGATTCGGATTCCCGCATTCATCGCAGGTATCATCTATGTAAGAAACTGGGTGGGATTCTCTTCTCATATATTTATTTCTATTAATTGAAGGGATTCCTCAAAGGCACCCTGGGAACAGCAGAGGGCGCTGCTGGCTTGCGCTGCTCAGATTTATGGCCACCTTATATATACATATATTGGTCGAAAATCTGCAATCACGGCGCGTTTCAGGAAGGGGCGGGAGAAATATCATTGGCGGTTCCGAACGCTGTTATTATTTCAAAATAGTAATAATACGTTGCCTTTGTACTTCCTCTAAGTGCGGTACGAAAGTCCCTGCTGCTCTGGAATCCTTTGATCCTGGCAAGGCGAGGCGGGCCTCTCTCCCTCCCTCCCCCATAGGGGAGTCGTCAGCTTGGGGTAACGCGTGGCGTGGATTGCAGTTGCACTGGGTATAAATTTGTGAACGGGATTTCCCAGCCCAAGAGCAACTCTACTCCCGCCCCGCTTGTCAGCCGCGAGCTCGGCGGCAGCACCGCGACGTTTTGCAAGGCGTTTGTTGCTTCAGAGCGCAACAGTGTCTCGCAACGCCGGTTTGCCGCTTCCCGGCACCCTCCCTCACAATCCCTCGTAGCTTTTGGGGTTGCGGTTCTTTTGTGGGATACGATCTTGGCAATCCGCTCCAAAGCACCCCACCTGCCTCCATCAATAGGCTGTTATTGCCATTTTGCAAAGGTAGATAATGCTGCTTCTCCGACTCCCTGCCTGATTCAAAGCAGCTTGGCTTTTGCCAGAAGAGAACTGGGCATATATATCTATTTTATTTTATTTTATTATTTTTTCACAACATTATATATAAACACATATAATGAAAGAAATATAATATATATAAATATAATACATACATATAATATACTATATATATATGTGCCCAGTTCTCTTCTGGCAAAAGCAAAGTCGCTTTGAATCAGGCAGGGAGTCGGAGAAGCAGCATTATCTATCTATCTATCTATCTATCTATCTATCTATCTATCTATCTATCTATACTCCTCGACTTACAACAGTTCAGTTAGTGACGGTTTCAAAGTTACAACAGCACTCAAAAAAGTGACTGATAACCGTTTTTCACAGTTACCTTTCCAGCATTCCCCATGATCCACGTGATCAAAATTCAGGCGCTTGGCATTTATGACGGTTGCTGTGTTCGGGGGGTGTGTGTCATGCAATCGCGTTTCGCGACCTTCTGACAAGCAAAGCCAACAGTGAAGCCAGATTCGCGTAACAACTGGGTTACTAACTTACAAACTGCAGTGATTCACTTAACAACTGAGGCAAGAAAGATCGTAAAATGGGGCAAAATTCACGTAACAAATATCTCACTTAACAACAGAAATTTTGGGCTCAATTACGGTGAGGACTACCTGTATTTGATACGGAGGCAACTCATAGACTTCAAACAAACTCTCAAATCTCCCTGGAGACTTTGGCCTTTCTAATTTGACCCTATTCAAGGCACCACCTTACAACATCTGGACCTTTCCAGATGCTTTTCCCACAGCAACCACCTATCATTCCCAGCAAGGCTAGCTACTCCTGTGTCTCAGTTTCATTTGATCATGAGCAAACAGAGCTGGCACTGGAAGGATAGGCCGCTTGTGACTCACTCCCCAGAAACACTGAGCCTTTCAGCCGATACTGGTTAAGCTGGTTCCCGAGGCTATCTGAACCAGCCCACAGACTCCAGAGTTTTGTAAGGGAGCAAAGAACAAAAAAAACGTTCCAGCCCAACCCTTCAGCATTTGATATATCCCTATTTTAAATCCGAAGGAAGCAGGGATTACCGTATATACTCGAGTATAAGCCGAGTTTTTCAGCACGTTTTTTGTGCTGAAAAGCGCCCCCTCGGCTTATATTCGAGTCTACGTCTCGATGTACTTCGGGAACCCCGCACAGGAGACGCCAAAGAGGCGGCGAGATCGTCCGGCGGGATTTGCCCAAGGCTGAGCAGTTCGCGCGCGGACCGAGCCAAGCGGTCCCAGTCCAGCCGAGCGGTGAAAGCGGGCGGCGCTCGGCATGTCGGAAACCCTCCTCCCTCAGCCGAGAGGGCTGGCGGCTCCCCCGCCCCGCCGCGCGGACCCGAGCCAAGCTGGTCCCAGTCCAGCCGACGGTGAAAGCGACATGCCGGCGCGCTCCGCTTTCACCGTTCGGCTGGACTGGGACCGGCTTGGCTCGGGTCCGCGGGCGGGGAGCCGCCAGCCTTCTCGGCTGAGGGAGGAGGGTTTCCCGACATGCCGGCGTCGGCCGAGAAGGCTGGCGGCTCCCCGCCCGCCTCTCACTGCACCGCCAGGCTGTGCGCGAGGAAACCATTTAAAGCCCAGCTTCTGAAGCACGGAGGAGAAGAAAGCCTGGCGGTGCAGTGAGAGGCGGGCGGGGAGCCGCCAGCCTTCGGCCGGCGCTCGGCATGTCGGAAACCCTCCTCCCTCAGCCGAGAAGGCTGGCGGCTCCCCGCCCGCGTGCGGACCCGAGCCAGGCGGTCCCAGTCCAGCCGAGCGGTGGCGGGCGGCGCTCGGCATGTCGCTTTCACCGTTCGGCTGGACTGGGACCGGCTTGGCTCGGGTCCGCGGGCGGGGAGCCGCCAGCCTTCTCGGCTGAGGGAGGAGGGTTTCCCGACATGCCGGCGTCGGCCGAGAAGGCTGGCGGCTCCCCGCCCGCCTCTCACTGCACCGCCAGGGCTTTCTTTCTTCTCCCTCCGTGCTTCAGAAGCTGGGCTTTTAAATGGTTTCCTCGCGGCACAGCCTGGCGGGAGTTACTGCGGACCCGAGCCAAGCCAGTCCCAGTCTAGCCGAACGGTGAAAGCGTCGGCCGAGAAGGCTGGCGGCTCCCCCGCCCCGCCCTCTCACTGCACCGACAGGGCTTTCTTTCTTCTCCCTCCGTGCTTCAGAAGCTGGGCTTTTAAATGGTTTTCTCGCAGCCGCATCCCGCGGGGGCCTTATGCCGAAGTCAAACCGCTCGAGCTAGTAGTCACCGTGCTGGGCGACCTGGAGCAGCTGCTCTTCAGCCAGATGCTCGGTGAGTCAGCCCGTCCCCTTCCTTCCCGTGGGGGTCTGCCAGGATTTCCCTTTGTTTAGAGCTGGGAATCCTCCTTCCTCAGCGGCCTTTCCCTGCCCCAGTCCTCAGAGCTCTCTCTCCGGATCGCTCTTCTAGTTGACCCTATACTTTAGGCTGGAACAAGCGGTTTGAGAACTGGGTTATTGCTTTACTATCTTCTCTTGCTTTTTCATGCTCGGGCAACCCTGGGCTTACCCAGCACAATTGCAGAGTAGACGTTTTGCAATTTTCGTTCAAATAAATATTCATGTTATTTTACTTGGCTCTATCTTTATTTTTTACATTGACCAGTAGCTGCCTCATTTCCCACCCTAGGCTTATACTCGAGTCAATAGTTTTTCCCAGTTTTTTGTGGTAAAATTAGGTACCTCGGCTTATATTCGGGTCGGCTTATACTCGAGTATATACGGTATTCCTTTCCCCTCCCCGCAAATATTTTATTAATGAAGCTGGGATAATGTAGTAGGAAAAGGTATGTGTACTTGCCTCGCTCCCAGCAGAGATCTTGTGCGTAATTTCCTAGAATTGTACTCCCCTAAATAAATAGTTGGCATTACTTATGAATAATGAATAATAATAACTGAATAATTGGGATTATTAGCTCTCGGGTTTTACCCTGGGCTCAGTTTCCTGGTTTCCTGATAATACTGTCAACCACCTATCTTCCAGAAAGATAACTTAACCTGGAGTTCTCCTCTTTATTTCCAACCTGGTAGTCAGATATGAGCCCACAGCTTAATTGCCTTATTGGCCAACAGAAGTTAGATGTTAGATCGATACC
Organism: Ahaetulla prasina; assembly: GCF_028640845.1. Taxonomy (NCBI): domain Eukaryota; kingdom Metazoa; phylum Chordata; class Lepidosauria; order Squamata; family Colubridae; genus Ahaetulla; species Ahaetulla prasina. The sequence continues at coordinate 106,991,223 of NC_080540.1, forward strand.
ACAAGGTATAAAATAAAACTTTATTAAGTAAAAAAAAAAGAATATAAAAATTCTCTTTGAACTTTAGATAGTTGTATGTAAAAACAATAGTGGAAGAAATTAAAATATAGTACTTTTAAAGTAACAGAGAACACCTTAAAGGAATCTCTCACAGAAGACAATATAAATTTATGGCAGATCACAGGATGAAATAATTTGACTAATAAAGAGGGAGATGCTGCTGCAAAGAGATTCTAAAATGCATCAAACATACAATAACCAGTCTTGCATATATTAAATAAAGATCAGAGACAATTAAAAAAAAAAAAAAGCTTAACCAGCACACAGAAAGTAATGAAAGACCTTGGTACAATGCTAAGTAGGCGTTTTCCTATGTTCTGTCTAATTGTAGACATTGTAGGAAGAGAGCAATGTAAGATTATGGTAACAAAAAGGCAGGATATAAATAATAATAATTAATAATCACAATAATCTCAAGAGGAGTCTGGTGACACCTTTTCTGACTAACCAATTGCATTAAAAGACAAGAGCTTTCATGAACCATTGCAACAGTACCTAACTGACAGTTCCTTTGAATCAGAAATTCCTTTTCGATTCGGTCTTTCCTGTAACTTCCTGTTTGGTTTTCTGGAAATTCCAAACTGAAGTGATATAGTCTCAGTTTTCTGAGCCTAGCAAATGTTTTGCTTTTCTTCCTTTCCATCCGTGATGACTCCCAGTTGAAGGAGACAAAAGGTTTTTCCTCTAGAAAAAGGAAGTGTTGAACTGTAACACTGTAACAGCATTGCTAAAAAAGCATTAAAAGTTGTTAACCTAATCTTGCGTATTTTCTTTTCTGGTAATATTGAACTGCAAACTAGGGCATACAAAACTTTTGCCAGACCAATTCTTGAATACAGCTCATCTGTCTGGAACCCGCGCTGCATATCTGACATTAATACAATGGAATGAGTCCAGAGATATTTCGCAAGAAGAGTCCTCCACTCCTCTGCTCGCAACAAAATACCTTATGCCACCAGACTTGAAATTTTGGGCTTAGACAACTTAGAACTTTGCCGTCTTCGGTCTGACCTAAGCATAGTACATAAAATCATCTGCTACAATGTCCTACCAGCCAATGAATACTTCAGCTTCAACCAGGGGTGAAATGCTCCCGGTTTGCACCAGCTCAGCCGATCCGGTAGCAATGACGGCGGGTGATTCGGAGGACCGGTAGCAAAAATCCCTGGCCCTGCCCCTGAGCCGCGCCATCAGCAGAGGTGGTTTTTTTTTAACTTTTAAAAGCAGTTTTTCTTCAGCCGAAAACATTCCTTTAAAACTTAAAAAAAAGCTTTTGAGGATCCCACAGCTCAGCTGAGATCGGCAGACCCTTTAAACTCTTTTTTTTAGCAATCTCTTCGGCTGAAGAGGTTGAAAAAAAAAAAGGCTTTAAAAGGCTCCTCTGGTGATCCCAGCTAAGTTCCTCATCACCAGAACCTTTAAAAACATGTTTTCTACAAGTGCTTCTGCCGAAGAGCTTGTTAAAACAATTATTTTAAGAGGTTCTGGGCTGCTATGAGGGAACTTCAGTTGAGATCGTCAAAGGAGCTTTTAAAATCTTTTTTTCCTCTGGCGATCCCACCCAATGCTCCCTCTTCACTTACCTATAATTACTGCTCGTTTCGGGCTGTTTTATTTTACATGCTTTACTTCAGCTATTGTAATCAGTTGCATCAGCTAGCAACTGACTCTGCCTGCTTTGCTGGCTAAGGAACTCTGGAAGTTGAAGTCCACAAACTTTAAAGTTACTAAGGTTGGAGACCCCGATCTAAAAATATAAATAAAACAAAATAATAAAATAAAATATTTGTGGAGCTTTCTGAGATTTGGTGTGTTTCTGTAGTGTTTCATTCTAACCACACAAACACACAAAATCTCACAAAGCTGTATGTGGCATTTTGTGTGTGTGTGTGTCAGTTGTGGTGTGTTTGTGTAAAGTGTGAAAGTGTGAGGTTCCTGCTTGTTGCAGAGGCCATTTTGGATGAAGTGCAGCTGCTTTTACAATGTGTGTGAGTCAGTTGAGTTGTGTTGTGTGTGTGTAAAGTGTGAAATTGGTTTTTGGTACCTCTTATTGTTTTGTATACTTTGTTTATTATTTTTATTATTTATTGTTATTGGCCACGCCCACCCAGTCATCTGACCACCAAGCCACGCCCACCAATTAAGCCACGGCCACAGAACCAGTAGGGAAATTTTTTAGATTTCACCCCGGCTTCAACCAAAACAATACAAAAGCACGCAATAGATACAAACTCCTGGTAAACCAATCCAAACTAGACTGCAGAAAATACGACTTCAGTAACAGAGTTGCCAACACTTGGAATGCACTACCTGACTCTGTGGTTTCTTCCCCAAACCCCCAAAACTTTAATCTTAGGCTTTCTACTGTAGACCTCACCCCATTCCTAAGAGGCGTGCATAAGCGCACCAGCGTGCCTACCATCCCTGTCCTAATGTTCCCTTTTATTCGTACCCTTTACATGTATTTATAATTATGTTTACACTTGTATCTGTCATAAAATACATGCTTGATGAAATAAATAAATAAATAAAACTTCCCTTCCTGCCTATGTAATTCGGCAACATGTCCCACTTAAGAAGATGTTTCTTTGAAGATTAAGAGTTGTAGGTGAGGTGTGCCTGTGTTGGGTGCTGATAGTCTGGAACTCTGCAAAGGCAGGTTGGTTTCATGACAGCATTCGGACCCCAACCAAATATTGGTTCCCATTGGAATTGTTTTGAGGGAGAGGGAATGGGACAGGACACATGGGACCATACAGCTCTGCAGGGGGGGGAAAGGCAGCAGTTCTTTTTTTCTGATCAACATCCAGTACTTGTACTACTTGTAACATAAAGACACTGCTCCCCTCCTCTCTTTGTGTACCAGAAGAAGAAAATGAAGTCATCTCCAACTATCATCTAAACCGTTTAGGACCATCATGGAACTGGAGATCAAAATGTGATTGTCTTTCAATTTTGGCCCTCCCAAATGCCTTCGCTCCCTTCTGTGCTTCTATGTGCCAGCACACTGCAGATGTCCTCACTTCCCCTTTCTTGAGCTGGCTAGCATTCCCACCAGCTGGACAATATAAAATGCTCCAAAGCAGCTTCCCAATACTCTGAATCTCTTTTCTATTGTTCCTTTACCGTGGTTTTGTCACGAAATGAACAAAAGTGGGACAAGGGAAATTCAAATCTCACACAGCTGTTCCTCGACTTCTGACCACAATTGAGCCCACAACTTCTGTTGCTAAACGAGACAGTTGTTAAATGAAATTTACTGCAGGTTTGTGACCTCTCTTGCCACACTTGTTAAGTGAATCACGGCAGTTGTTAAGTTAGTAACGTGGTTCATAATGAATCACGCTTCCCCCATTAACTTCTCAGAAGGTCACAAAAGATTATCACATGACCCCAGGACACTGCAATGGTCATAACTATAAGTCAGTGGCCAAGCGCCTGAATTTTGATCATGTGACCATGTGGATGCTGCAGTGGTCATAAGAGTGAAAATCGGTTACCAGTGCAGTTGTAACTTTGAATAGTCACTAAACGAACTGTTGTAAGTTGAGGATGCAATTTTTGTATATGGAAAGGTATATTTGATCAGGGGGAAATAGCTGTTGCCCCAGGACAACTGCCTAGAGCTGTGAAGGCGAACCTATGGCACGTGTACCACAGGTGGCACGTGGAGCCATATTGGTGGGCATGTGAGCTCAGCTCCGGCCAGTTGATTTTTGGTCCTTTTGGGCTCAGCGGAAGTCAGGAAACATACTGTTTCTAGCCTCCGGAGGGCCTCCGAGGTGGGTGGGGAAGGCTCTTTTTGCCCTCCCCAGGCTCCTAGAAAGGCTCTGGAACCTCGGGATAGTGAAAAACAGGCCGATCGGGCCCACCATGCCATCACATGCCAAAAGCGGGGGGAGTGCAGAGGGGGGTCATGCGGGCATGCGCAGGTGGCATAGAATTATGGATGTGGGCACGCATGCGCACAACCTCTCAGCACTCCCCCCGCTTTTGGCACGCAATGGCAAAAAGGTTAGCCATCACTGGCCTAGAGGGATGTTTCTCAACCCTTGGCAAGTTAAAGAATTTCCCAGCCAGCATGGGAATTAAAGTTCATCACATCTTAAAGTTGCAAAGGTTGAGAAACACTGACCTAGAGAATACTACGTATCCTGGAATATGAATTGTATTAAGCCACCATGTAGTTGAGTTTGCAGGTGCATGAACCCAGTTTCCTCTCAGAGATGGAAATTCAGGGTGTGATCAGCTGGATTAGTGCCATCTACAGTAGCCGTCTGTTAGTGGAATTCAGTAGCTGCCCCACAAATTCATACACCAGTCAGTCTAAGCCAAACCACTCCCATGTTTTATTCTGCTTTGCCTGGAGCAGAGTCACAGTGGGGGAGTAAGTGGCAGCATCCTTATTTTGCACATGTATATTATTTATTACATGTATATGCCGCCCTTCTAGGCTAGAGAAGCAAGCAATATCTTACTGGCAACCACTCGCTACCCTCCTCTGAGTACACACATGGCTTCCATTGTAGTCATATTTTTTTTCATTTGACTGCCCCCCCTTACCTTCCCCCTCCCCCATGGACCTATGGCTGTGGCCCTAAAGGCTCTCAGATGCAATCTTTGATGTCTCCAGTTAGACCTTTATGTCTGAAACTCTGAAGACTTATTGCCAAACACTACTGATTGTGATGAACTTTCAGCAGCTTGATGACTTTCAATATACTGGTCTTTTGGCTTTGCCAGCTGGGCATTTTGAATTATACCTCCAACATACGGGGAGGATGGTTAGATTGGCAGAGCTGATTGACAAAGCTGATCTAGATGGACCAATGATCTGGTCGGATCTCATCTGTTCAAAAAGCAGCTTCCTATGTACATGGCTTAGATGTTACTGGATCACACTTGCTTCTGCACTGTGAAGCTGACTCCTAATACTGTACCTGCCATTGCTACCCAATGACAATTTATGTCCTTTAGATTCCAGAAATGTACATGTCTCAGCTGATGGCAGCATTTCTCTGACCTTGTCTGGGTTTGGAAGCTACATAGGATCAGTCAGGCCTGGCTGATAGGATTCCTCCAGAGACATTTTGGCAGAATACACAAACCAGCTACCTTGGGAACACTGCCAAGACAATGGCGTGAATGTGTCCAGAACATCACTAGAATTGAAATAAGCTACACCTTTCGAAAAGAAATGTACTGGAGATGATATACATTTGAAGCCCCCACTCTCCAACCGAATAACCTCTGGATAAGTTAGATTGTCATCCCTGTTACTCCACCACCACTGATTTGATATTATGGAAATGGCAGCCCATCCCCTTCTGCACGGTACCATCTTGAGAAACATCCAGCATCCAGAGGGTTAATAGGGATTCACTTTCTACTGCAGTAATTGCTGACTCAACTTTATACAGTGCAGGTGGGACACACCCTGGTGAGGTATCCACCCAGAGGGTGCATTCAATGTGCCGCTAGTGGAAAGAACAAAACTAGGCAAGTCTAAGAGAGGGAAGAGCTGGTTCCACCTTATTCCTTCCAATTAGCTTCCAGCATTTTCCCAGTTCCTATCCTGAACTGATGTGTTTTCATGAAAACTATGGGCCCTCATATATTCTACCTAAGTATAATTGACAGAAATGCACATTCCACAATGCACAAAGAACAATTCTTTTTTCTCCTTGGAACCCACGCTGCTCCAGGTGTGTTCCCTGAATATGAATCCCAGTGCTGAAACCTGAAGTTGAACTGGGCTAGACAAAGTGATGAGTCTTGTTTCCATCAACAACAATCCGGCAGGTACAGTAGATTACTTGACATGAGATTTAGTACAGAGAGTTTCCCAGTCTTCAGAAACTGGCACCAGCATTCACATGGATTCACATGGATGTAGAGGGTCTGCTTCAGAGGTGGGCTGCTGGGGGTTTGGGTGAACCTCTAGCTAAGATTCTGTGCAGTTTGGAGAACCCCCAAATCCCACTCCTGGCTGTCCCCGCCCACCTCTCCCAGGAGTCCCCACACAGCCCATTTTGGATGCAGATAAGTGCCAGGCGCATGTGGAGGCTCAAGGAGGGTGAAAAACAGGCCTACCCGGAAGTTCAGGAAGGCCTGTTTCCGGCCTCCAGAGCCTGGGGAGACTGTTTTCACCCTCCTGGAGGCTCGAGAAAAGCCTCCAGAGCCTGGGGAAGGCAAAGACACCCCACCCACCATGGTGCAGGAGGCCGACTAGGCCATGCCCACCATTGCCACGCCCACCCAGCAACTGGGCAGAGAACCCTTGCTAAAATTTTTGAAGGCCACCTCTGGTCTACTTGCATCATGTTGACAGTCTTAAAAATGCTTCCATCAAAATTAGCCTAGTTTCCAATGAGCAGATTATAACTAGTCAGTACGGTTTGCGTTCTGGTGCTGCTGAATGTTTCTATGAACCATCTATGAAGAGTTTCTTCAGACCAGTTTCAGCAAAAATGAACTTCTAAATACACCCATAAATAAATTCTTAGGCTTAAATGCCATGGTACAGTGGATGCCCACACACTGAGTGAATATTTACATCCACGCCCGAGTGCTAGGAATCACAGATGAAATTTGAAAATGTCCATTTCTAGGGCAACCGTGCAGTGTTAATTCATTATAGGTAGTCCTTGACTTATGACCACAACTGAGCCCAAAATTTCCGTTGCTAAGCAAGGAAGTTAAATGAGTGTTGCTCCATTTTATGACCTTTCTTGCCACAATTGTTAAACGAATCACTGCAGTTGTTAAGTTGGTAACACAGTTGCTAAATGAATCTGGCTTCCTCATTGACTTTGCTTGTTGGAAGGTCGCAAAAATTATCACAGGATGCCAGGACACTGCAGCTGTCATTAATACATGCCGGTTGCAAAGCATCTGAATTCTGATCACGTGACCATGGGGATGCTGCAATCGTCGTAAGCGTGAAAAATAAGTCCCTTTTTTCAGTGCCATTGTAACTTCGAACAGTCACTAAACGAATGGCTGTAAGTCAAGAACTGCCTGTATACTAAACAGCGGCTAGCAGTGGTGGGTTTCAAAAAATTTTACTACTGGTTCTATGGGCATGGCTTGGTGTGTGTGGCTTGGTGAGCGTAGCAGGGGAAGGATCCTGTAAAATCTCCATTTCCACCCAATCCAGAGGAAGGTTACTGCAAAATCTCCATTTCCTCCCCAGTCCAGGGGATGGACTTTGTAAAATCTACATTCCCTTCCCACTCCAGGGAAAGGTTACTGCAAAATCCCCATTTCCTCCCAATCAGCTGAGACTTGGGAGGCAGAGAATAGATGGGGCCGGGGCCAGTCAAAGTGGTATTTACCGTTTCTCCGAACTACTCAAAATTTCCACTACCAGTTCTGCAGACCAGTTCTGCAGAACTGGTCAGAACCTGCTGAAACCCACTTCGGGCAGCTAGGGTAATAAAAACTGAGAAATGGCATAGTTTTATTTATTTATTCAAATTTATATACCGCCCTATCTCCCAAAGGACTCAGTGAATTAGTGTGAATTAAGAGGTGCTGGTGCAAAAGGCCAAAATCCATGAAGAACCAAGTCAGCAAGTTTCTGTATACTCTCCCAACTTTCCTCAACCAGGTACTATATTGCAGTATTGGAACTACACTTCCCAGACCAGCCATCCTGAGCAGATGGAAGACTCCAGGTGTGCCCTTTATACTTTCTGCATCAATCTTAGTCTCACTCAGATGTTGCTCCAAATTGTAGTAAATCCAAAGCAGAAAAAATTCCAAACAATTTTATCTGTGATTTTTTTTTTCTTTTGGATGCTTTGCTCCTGTAGAATTTCACAGATGCCATGTTTTTTTTTCCCCTCCCATCTCTCTGTCGAGATTTAGAAGATCCTGGAAAAACTAGTCAGTTTGACGACTCGGAGAATACACCACAGCTGCATGGTAACTTGCTCAAAACCAGCATTCTCAATGTGATGCCCTCACAATGTAAAGGTAAAGGTTCCCCTCACACATATGTGCTAGTTGTTCCCGACTCTAGGGGGTGATGCAAAGTCGAAAAGCCAGCACTGTCCGAAGACGTCTCCATGTTCATGTGGACGGCATGACTAAACGCCAACTGCGCACAGAACGCTGTTACCTTCCCACCAAAGGTGGTCCCTATTTTTCTACTTATTTTTTTTTACATGCTTTCAAACTGCTAGGTTGTCAGAATGCATGGGACTATAATAACCATGTTATCTTAATAGGAGTTGTGGTACACTTTGGCATACCCAGTGGGAGGAAATTATCCTTTGGCTCTTTTCCACTGAGAAGTATATTTCTTTATAATTAACCTTTGATTCATGTACATTTTCTCCCATTCAGACCCATTTTCACAAAAAATCCTGTGTTGGGTTGGGGGAAGCATTTTCTGTTATCTCCTACAGGTGTTATATACTACACAACAAAGGTGGGTTTTGGCAGGTTCTGACCAGTTCTGGAGAACCGGCAGTGAAAATTTTGAGTAGTTCAGAAAACTGGTAGTAAAAATTCTGACTGGCCCCACCCCCATCTATTCTCTGCCTCCCAAGTCCCAGCTGATCGGGAGGAAATGGGGATTTTGCAGTATCCTTCCCCTGCCACGCCCACCAAGCCAAGCCCACAGAACCGGTAGTAAAAAAAAAATTGAAACCCACCACTGCTATACAATATACTCAATTGCATCTCTGCAGGAGGGATATTTCAAGAATCATTTCTAGGACCAGTCACAGAAGTACCCTATCACTAGCAGAATTCAAAGGCTGGAGGTGATTGGAATGGCCAGCCTTCCAATCCTCAGAGAAAGTACTGCAGTGCACGTGATAGCAGTTTCCTTCTGACAGAAACGGTAACTCTTGATAAGGGCAGCCAAGCTTGATTGTAACTCTACGTCTGGGTCAATGGAATAGCTTTTATTTATTGATTTTTATTTTATTTATTTTATTTGTCACAACAGTATATATAAGCATAAGCATAAGCATGAAATAACTATATGATATATAAGCATATATATATAAGCATAAGTATAAAATAACTGCATGAAACTGCAGAAATTTTGAGTGGTTCGGAGAACCAGTAGTAAAAATTCTGACTGGCCCCACCCCCATCTATTCTCTGCCTCCCAAGTCCCAGCTGATCGGGAGGAAATGGAGATTTTGTAGTATCCTTCCCCTGGATTGGGGAGGGAATGGAGATTTTGCAGTATCTTTCCCCTGCCACGCCCACCAAGCCACATCACAGAACTGGTAGTAAAAAAAATTGAAACCCACCACTGGGCAGCACCCACACTTCTTTGTAATTATTTCTGTGGAGGTTTTTGTTCCTTCAATCTGCTGGTGGGGTGGGGGGGGTGGAATGGCTGTAAAATGGCTCTATTGCTTCTTTAGCACCTCTTGGTTAAATGTGGACCAATGATTAAAGGGGAGAGAAAGGACTACAGGATAATAGAATTGGAAGGAACCTTGGAGGCCTTCTAGTCCAAGCTCTTCCTAAAAGGAAAGGAAAGTACCATTTATTTATTTTATTTTGTCTAGTACATATTAGATAATATATATAAGTATAAGCATGAGTTGAATACATAAAATGAATACAATTAAAGGGAACATTAGGACAGGGACGGTAGGCATGCTGGTGCTCTTATGCATGCCCCTTACAGACCTCTTAGGAATGGGGTGAGGTCAGCATTAGACAGTCTTAGTTTAAAATTTTGGGGGTTTTGGGATGCAATCACAGAGTCAGGTAGTGCATTCCAGGCATTGACCACTCTGTTGCTGAAGTCATATTTTCTGCAATCGAGTTTGTAGCGGTTCACTTTAAGTTTGTATCTATTGTGTGCTCATGTATTGTTCTGATTGAAGCTGAAGTAGTCATTGATGTAGCAGATGATTTTGTGAGCTATGCTCAGGTCATACCGAAGGCAGTACCATTCTCAACAAATACCATTCTCAACAAAGACACTCTTGCAGACACTGTAATATACTGCAGCCAAGTAATAATTAATAATTAGCTCACATCTAAGTGACTTGTTGGTAGTTTAATTATCTCTTCTTTCAAGATCAATTAAGTGTGGGGCTGGCTGCGAAAAAGAGGTTAATAATGCTCTCTCTCTCTCTCTCTCTCTCTCTTTTTCTGGCTGACGGAATCCTTCAACATGATTCCCAGCAATGCTGTCCTTCATGTTTTCTTTTTGAATACATCAAGTGTTTCTGTCTCCTTTAGGACTGTGGTGCTACGCAGTTCAGCGCTGGTAACTCTGTACTCTATAGCAGGGGTCTCCAACCTTGGCAACTTTAAGCCTGGCGGACTTCAAATCCCAGAATTCCACAGCAGCTTTGCAAAGTTTAAATCAGGCTTAAAGTTGCCAAGGTTGGAGACCCCTGCTCTATAGTCATCAGAGTGTACTAACAACCACAAGCTCAGGTCAAAAGCTGAAGGGGAAACTCTCCTCAGAGCAACTTTCAAGGATAGTTTTCATGAGATCAGCAAAAGTTTTCGACTCCTGGTAATTTAACAATAGCCACTTCTTCTTCGTAAGCAGTAGAATCCTCCCCCCAATCTGTGGTAATTCATGGCTATATATAATCCCAACACATGACTCATAGAACTTACAGTACATAATTAGCTTCACATTCTGACTCTACTCTCATGTCTACATTTTTATATTGGTCAAGAATCACAGGGCTGTAACTGAAAAGAAAAAAACACAACCTGAAAACTGAAGGGTGTTATCAAGTTAGCCATGTTGGTATTCATCTGGGAAAGCCACGTTTACATCATCATGGAAGCTCACTTTGGGGCAGGCAATACTTTCTCACTTCCCAACCCACTCCACAACTGGAGGAAGGAATGTTCTGTATACTGACTTGAGCTCCTAAGGCAGAATATCAATCAACTATATAATAAACAACTAGAAGCAAGTAACCTCTACTGTAGTTAGTTTTTGGTGAGCCACTAAATAATGAGGAGATGCTGAACTGGGTACTCCTTCATTCTTATATCTGACCATGTTTTATATCAGCTGCTATATGGAAGAAATGCTTGATTATAATCTGCTGCCCACAGACTGATTGATCCTAATCATTAGTATCTAGAAACTAACTCCCACCCAGGAAAAAGGATTTGAATATACTGCCAACTTGAAGATGTGTGAACTTCACACATGCTGGCCCAAGGCCAAGCATGCTGGCTGAGGAATTCTGGGAATTGAAGCCCACACATTTTAAAGTGGCTAAAGTTGAGAAACACTGACCTTAAGAAATACCATTGCTTTTTTTATGGCAGATAGCTGCATTGTCGGTGTCCTATAAGTGAATGTGAACAATGTAATGTGATACACTTGGTGAGACACTACAGCAGCGGTGGGTTGCCCCCGGTTTGGACCGGTTCTATAGAACCGGTAGTAAAACTGGCGGGAGGCTCCGCCCGTTGACCCGAACGTCATCAAAAGTGATCTGCGCAAGTGGGCACGATGCGAACCGGTAGTAAAGGTAAGAAGAACCCACCCCTGCACTACACATGGAGATTCTAGATAGTACTAGGTTAATTACATTAATGACTAGATTACCTAGAAAACCCACATTTCCATCCATATAAATTCTAAGATTTAGTACATTCTGTATTGTGCTTCATCTTTAAATGGTGCAGTATTCGGAATTCTAACTTATTTCAGCTCCCACATACATATGTGTAACATATTTAAAGTTTGAACCCTTCTGATTTCCAAACACCTTATTTCAAGCTTCAAATGAGTTGTTTTGAACTTTTGGGAGGAGTCACACACAGGCTTGAAACAAAGCTGTTTTGAACTTCAAAATGATTCCAAAATGTTTGGAGTGGCCTTTTTCACCCGCAAAACCTGTCTTCTGCTCCAAGTGGGCATTTCAAGCTCAAAACAGAGATTTGAATTTGAGGTGCTTCATAATCAGATTTTTTTTGCACACACACCTCCTATCAATTATTTTGGGAGATGGTTTTCCAGCAGTAGGTACAACAAGCAAGAGAGACAACAGAGGGAAAATTAAATTTACCATCTGTTATCCTGTAGCTGAGTATAGGGTTATAGTCATTGTGTGAGCCTCTGGCTTGCTTGCCAAAATAGCCTGTTGCAATTAGTTCAATATGTTCAACTTTTGTCACTGTTTATGATGCCTCTGAAAACCCTCAGGTTATATTTTGCATTCATGCTATAGAGAGAGACAGTGTTCCTTTGTAGGGATTTGGATTTGCTATTTTTCTAGTTCCCTTTGATCCTCTTGTCAGTTGACAATTTGCTCCCTCAAGCCAAGCATTATCCCGAATCAATATGCTTTTTCATCGCATTGTCCTCTCAGGCTCAGAGAGAAACAATCCCGGGCCTTTCAGCCATCCCTTGTATCTGCACATTTCCACAATGTCTCAGGTGCTGCGAATTCCTCTCATCCTGCTGAGGCCGTGGTACTCTTTCATACTCGTTCATCGCTCTTTGTTTCTCTACACAGGCTCCTGATGCACGATGTCCCGCTGAGGCGGCAGAAAGGGCAAAATGCACACACAGAGGCGCAGAAAGGAAAAGGGGCTTGCAGAAAAATGGTCCACCATTAACTGTTGTCATTCAAACTGTGACTGACACTAACCTGGAGGGAATATTATACCCTATCTGCTGGCTGCTTGCTTGGCAAATTGTTCAAGTCACTTTCTGCCAGTCATGTGGGATGAGCCTTACCCAAATTCGGGGGGCTAAAATCATCTGAGAAGAAAATTATCCAAGCCACTGAATAGCAAGAGAATGGTGAGCGTCGGTGGGTTCTATTTACTGGTTTGCATTGTGCCCGCAGATCACTTTTGATGACATTCTGGTCAGTGGGCAGAGCCTCCCGCTGGTTTTACTATCGGTTCTATAGAACCGGTCCGAACTGGGGGCAACCCACCATTGATGGTGAGGTTATATTTAATGAACCAGTCAGCATTATCACACAACCGTAGGCCTTTTAAAGTCTTCTTAAAGCAGATCTTCTAAGACACAACGATCCTGCTCTGCTTCCAGGGATCCGTGGTATTTATTATTAATATTTGTATTTATGTTGTGCTTTTATATCATTTCAGTCCTTTGAACCTTAGAGCTTACAACCTAAGTGGAACCGCCCCTGCCTCTTGCGCAAGGTCATGGAAGATTTGACTACCCCTGTTCCACAGCAAGGCCTCCCTACTTCCATTAACAACAGAGGTGTTTCCATATGCCCAGATGAGCTGGAGATTGCAACTAAACCTTCAGGTTCACAAGGGCTCCCTGGGCTGGAAAAAGAACCACTGAAACACACTTTGTGCCTGGCTGTAAACTAGAGCAGGGTCTCCAACCTTCGTCTCTTTAGGACTTGTGTCCCTTTAAGACTTTAAGACTTGTGGACTTCAACTCTCTGGGAGTTGAAGTCCACAAGTCTTAAAGGGACCAAGGTTGGAGACCCCTGATCTAGAGCAGTTTTTTAATTTGTTAAATTACTCTTCCCCAGCCCAAAATGTGGATGAATTTCAATTTCCCAAATCCAGGAAGCCTAGGCATTTGGGAAGCATTCCAATTTGAAAAAGCTTTGCAAGACTACAACTTCCACCATCCCCAATGATGATCTAGGAAAAAATGGAATTGGCAGCTTCATACATCATAGAGGTGCCAGTCCAGAGAAGGCTGATTGACATGATCAACATCTCAAGTTCTTTCATCCATCAACTGAGAACAAAACTCTTTTTATTTTAGCGTCTTTTGTTTTGTTTATCACCCTTTCTAGCCAAGTCTCCATTAAAATTCTAAAGCACCTTCATATGCTAAATCTGCCAAAGACAACAGATCTTCATCTCAATTTTGGCTGGTTTAAAATTAAACTTTCACTGTCCTTTCTTTACAAAACCAAACCTATATTTCACCTATTTCTTTGGGGTTTGCCATAAATAAATAATGGGATGATTGCTAGGTTGATCTCCCTCACCATGACAGAAGTCGGATGTGCAGAATGCGACATCAATCAATCAATCCATGCTAGGGGAAAGTGGCAAAGCAGTTAAGCTATTGACCGGGAATGGAGAGATGCAAGTTAGAGTCCTCTCTTAGTGGTGGAAGCCAGCTGGGTGACTGTAGGCCAGTCAGTCCCTCTCAGCCCTAATCAGCGTCTGTGTGACTAGCCAACTGATAAACAAAACCTTTGGTCACATTACGCATTGATAGTTTTGCTGTAAAAACTAGACAAACAGTGCAAAAACAAATGGACTTTGCAGCCATGCAGAACAAATGCTAAGAAAAACAACCACATGCCAGGGGAAAGTCTGACTGTTACTTGGATGTAGGCCATCCACTATCTTACACAAGTTCCATCACCCAGCCCCCACCACACTTTCCATTGCTACCACTAGTTGTGGAGAACAACTGGGTCCAATACAACTGGGTCCAATAAAACCTGGTTGGCAGTATTTCTTTCATTCTGTAGAAGCTTCTGGTAGAAACTGCCCTGCCAAGCACATTTTACTGTTTTGCCTTTCAATTGTCCTGCATTAGGTTCTACTGAGACCTTTTGGGGAGACGTCAGCCCTACCTTCTCCCTGAAGAAGACTTTCAGTAAATAAAGTGGCCAGATCCTGTTTGGCTGAGGGAGCTCAAGACTCAAGAGAAAAAAAAATTGCCCATGAGCTATCTGAAAGCTGTTCCACCAGACCTCCAGTACTAGATAATTCACTCTCCCTAATCAGATTGTTATTCGGCTTGACCTCATTATGTTTTATTTCATGTCTGTGTGCAATACTTATGGCTGATTCATTTAAATTTTGCTGAATTATAAAATTGGCCCTGTCAAATAGCTCCAGGCGGCCTCCATTTCTGATAAACTCAGCACTTCAATTCCCTGTGATCTAGTCACAGTTTGCCCTGACTTGTGAGCTGTGTGATTCACAGGTGTGCACAAGGTGGGGCCAAAAAAGCTAATAAGCAAGAAGGCACTAGTAGAAGTGCCCTGATGGAAACTTGTTTGCTTCACCTTGCTTCCATTCCCACATCTCTGCTCTGACACTGAAGTTTTTAATCCTCATTCCAGTCTCTGGAAAAACTGGGCGTCATGCAATCTGCCAGCAACCGGAGCAGTGATGTATATTAATCTTTTCCTGATCTGGCTATCAAAATCAGCTTAATGTTAATCTCCACTTTTACTCTTTTGACCTCTAGCCCGAGACACAGCTTGACCACCAGTCCCAAGAGAGGCTGTTCAAAGGAGCAAGTGACGTGTCCCACATGGAGCTGGTAACCCAGATCAAGGACTGGTTTCTTGGAAGGGAAGGGAAGGGAAAGGAAGGGAAGGGAAGGGAAAACACACCATGGCTGGCCAAGAAAACTGAGTCAAGCTAGTGAATCAGACTGCTAGAGCAACAAGAAGATGGGCTGTGCAGATGACTCAGTGCCAGGAAGAGAGTGCATTGCCAAGCACGCCCTAGAAATCTCTTGCCAGGACAGCATTAAGAGCCTATGAACAGCTACTTCTGTCTCTTACTTGTTGGTGTCTGTCACAAACACAGTCATCATGTTATTGTTTGCAAGAATAAGGTGCTGTGGGTGGCTTTATGAGCAGTATTTGAGCAATGTAGAGAAAAGTAAAGTCTTACACTTAGGTAAGAAAAACCAAAAGTAGACACATAGATTGGGAGAAACCAGGCTTAATAGCATTAACTGTGACAGCGATCTTGGAGTCTTAGTGGACAACCAATTAAACATGAGTTAACAGCTGTGCAGCGGCAACCAAAAATGCCAATGCAATCCTAAATTGCATTAACAGAGGGATTCAATCAAGATCACATGAGGTGCTAATACCATTCTATAAATCCTTAGATTTATCCACATCTAGAATATTGCATCCAGTTTTGGTCACCACACTATAAAAAAAGATGTTGAGACTCTAGAAAGAGTGCAGAGAAGAGCAACAAATATGATTAGGGGTCAGGAGGCTAAAACGTATGAAGAACAGTTGCAGGAACTGGGTATGTCTAGTTTAATGAAAAGAAGGGCTAGGGGAGACGTGATAGCAGTATTCCAATATTTGAGAGGTTGTCACAGAGAGGAGGGGATCAACCTATTTTCCAAAGCACCTGAAGGCCAGACAAGGAATAATGGATGGAAACTGATCAAGTAGAGATTCAACCTAGAAATAAGGAGAAATTTTTTGACAATGAGAGCAATCAACCAATGGAACACCTTGCCTTCAGAAGTTGTGGGAGCTTCATCACTGGAAACTTTCAAGACAGACTAGACTGCCATCTGTCAGAAATGGTGTAGAGTCTCCTGCTTGGGTGGGGGGTTGGACTAGATGACCTACAAGGTCCCTTCCAACTCTGTTATTCTGTTATTCAGCCCTGGCCTAGGATGAATGATTAGCCAACAACAGCAACATTTGGGATGTGTGTTTCAGTTTGTCATTAACAGCAGTTCTAAATGTCTTTTAAGCATCATTTCATTCTGATGTGTGAGGCTTCCTGTTTTAGGTGCGTTAAAGCACAATAAACAGAACCGCATTTAGTCCTAATCCATGAGCAGAAGATCTGGAGGTTCAGGGAACAAAGAGTACTTTCTCCCCACATACCGTAGCTACATGCTAAGGAGGCCTGGACCTTATTCTGAAGGAAGATGGAAACCTCAGGAATGAAACTGCGATGTCTCTGATTCTGTCTCAGTACTAGGAGAGTCCCCTTCCAGGTGCCAATTAAGTATTCTTCTGTCACACCACGGAAAAGGCAGACAGGAGGACACTATCTCCAAGGGAGCAGGCAACTTCAATTGTTTTTGGCAGTGCCACAAGTTCTAAGGCTAGGAAGTGCCACCCACTCAGCACAGATGGCCTTCCATTTGTCCTTGCTGAAAATAACAAGAACAAAAGCACAGCGGCCTTAGCCCTAAGCAGCCACCCAGCAACGTAGCACCTACTTGTACAAAGTTGCTGAAGCCCAGGGCAGCCACAATCCTAAAGATTCTTTACTTCATCTGAATCTCTGGAGAATTTCTTTCAAGAGAAAGTAAAGGCTCTAACAACAGGCAGAACTAGTGTGTGTATGTGGAGGTCCTTTCTGGCAACACAAGGAAGACAAACCAAAGGAATGGGCTCTAGCAACTCCACTGCAGGAAGCTCTTGGGCTGTGTACATACAAGACCCCGACATACAAACCAGATGACCACCATATTTTAGCTAAGCAGGTTGTGTGAACTCAGACTCTATAGCTACTTTATGATTCAGTGTGTCCTGTAATACTAACTAAAGAAATTGAGGTAATCCATGCATATTAGGTACATTCAGAGACCATTGGCTTTAGATTAGTAACATAGATGCTGGCTGGGTTAGCATAATACAGTAAAACATAGTTTGTGGACTAACCAGATTGGCCAGATTGACACAACCCTTCATGATATAAATCTCGATTCACACAGTCCAACACAATATGAATCAGATAAGTTGTATGATTGCTAATTAGCGACGGTATTACAACTTGCCACTACGATGCTTTTATAGAAACCTTAATTTGTCACTTCCCAATACTTCCATTGTTTGCTGACCTGGATTCAGGGTAAGGCATATTGAGATAACTTCCTTCCTTCCTTCCTTCCTTCCTTCCTTCCTTCCTTCCTTCCTTCCTTCCTTCCTTCCTTCCTCTCTCTCTCTCCCTTCCTCCTCCTCTTCTTTGTCCCTTTTTCTTTCCTTTCCTTTCCTTTCCTTTTCCTTTTCCTTCCCTTCCCTTCCCTTCTCCTCCCTTCCCTTAAAACTTGCAGAAGGCCGCATGCTTTTCCTAAACTGAAGAGGATCATGATAGAGAAACATATGAGACTCAAATCATTGTAGTCATTTTCACAATCTGAAAATAAGCAAACGGTATTGTAATTCTGCAGATTCTCTACCAGTTGGACAAATGGCATGATCTGGCTGAACTCCAGCCTTGGCCCTTCTGCAGAATGAATTTCATGCTGCCCTCTGTGGAAGAAACATAGTCATCGAATGCAGCAGTGCAGCCATTCCTGCCAATGACCACTTAAGAGGCCCTTTTAGACATAAGAGTTTTATTTCCACTCGTGAGCAGTTCCAAGGAACTTCATGCTCACAAGGTAATCCTGCAAAGGGTGCATCCTTGTACAACAGGAATATCAGCAGGAAAGATTTCACATACACAGGTCCACACGTGCTTGGATGGAGGCCGCAGTGCCTACAGAGATGCATTCCTTATTGAGATTCATGTTGCATGTGAGGGAGCCTGGGAGAAGGCAATGGCATAAACGCATTGGAGCCAGAGGTATCTGAAGAGGGCAAAGATGGAAGCAACATTTAATACGCTGTTTGTTTGAGATGAGATTCCCTCCCTTGCATTTGGTAATTTCAACTGCATTATTACAAATTCACTGAACAAAATTTGAGACTTTGACCACATACCCCATTTGTCGGCCCAGGCCATTTTGTCCGCTCACCCCCCCTTTCCTATCCTTTTTCTCTTTAACATGTAACTGAAGAAACGAAGAAATAAACTATTAATCTTCTCATCTTTCCCATACACCCATCTCCTTCCACTTATGACTGTATTTAAACTGAAATGCTGCTAAGATCTTGGTATGTGCAATAAACTATTGTTGATAATTTCTGGAAGTTTCTCAATCCTCCAGGGCCACCTTATGACTGTAACCTTGTTGCTGGTATCCTTAAGATTTATATTGACTGTTTCCCTGTGACTATCATTAAGTGTTGTACCTTACGATTCTTGATGAAGGTATCTTTTCTTTTATGTACACTGAGAGCATATGCACCAAGACAAATTCCTTGTGTGTCCAATCACACTTGGCTAATAAAAATTCTATTCTATTCTATTCTAAGAAACATTATTATGATTATATTACTTTATTGTTTGTATATACATTGAGACTTATGCACCAGAGACAAATTCCTTGTCTGGCCAATCACATTTGTCCAATAGATTTGAATTCTATTCTATTCTATTCTATTCTATTCTATTCTATTCTATTCTATTCTATTCTATTCTATTCTATTCTATTCTATTCTGTGCTGGGACAGAAAGCTCAAATGACATGAGAATGGTACTCTAACACTGCTGGAGAACAGGATCCTGGAGGTAGTTGGCATATAAGAAGCAAGGCAGATTTATTTTATTGATTATGTGCCATTAATTAGCAACTACATACATAGATTTCTCCATAACAATCTGTCCTTAACCTGTCCTTCAGTTCATCCCACAGTACATGCATCAACACTGAAATTGAGTCCATCCACCTTCCTGCTGGCTCTCCTCTTCTTCTCTTTCCCTCTACCTTTCCCAGCGTTACAGCCTTCTTTAGAGAGAGCTAGGTCTTCATCTAAGTACCAATTTGTGGTTTGCGTGAGAACTTCCATACAATTATTCCAATACATTCAATGTGAGCAACCATGCAGCGTGATGGGGAGAATTTTTGTGTTCATCCACCAACAAAATAATTCCAAATGGTTTAGAATGTTGAGAAAATGAGACATTGGGAGTGAGAATGCTATATTTGGAGTGGAGGAGGGTGTAACCTATAATCTTTGAAATAAATGATGATTTTATAAACGCTGCTTTGGGAGAAATGTAATGTAATTTCAGCTCTTAATTTTAAGTGGAAACTGTCAGTGGTTGCGTACCTCAAAGATTTTGTTTGGTGTAATGTATTTTGAACTTTGAGAGGGAATTTTGGGCGGGAAAATTGCACGTTGCTGATTGGTTGAAGCCTCAACCAAAAGAGTATTTAAAGAGGGGTTTTTGCCGGTTGTGCTCGCTGGGGACACAATAAACTAAAGAGCTGTTGTCACTCACTAGTCTCCTGCCTAGTCATTGCCCGAACCTAACATTGGCGACGAGGGTGGGATGTTGAGGCAGTGAGATTGAAAAAAAGAGCTGACGGAACCAGGAATTCGAAAACCCAGCCAGTTCTCGAAGGCGGAAAATAGCGATGTCCAGCTACACGCCGCCAGCGCCATTCGACCCAGCAAAGGAGAAATGGGGGTCGTACATGGCTCGCTTCGAGTGTTTCCTCGAAGCAAACGAACTACAGGGAGTCTCGGACAATCAGAAGCGAGCATACTTCCTGAGCCACTGCGGTCCAGAGGTCTTCGATACGGCGGAGTCACTCTCAGAGCCAATGCCGGTACAATCGGTACCGTGGCAGACACTACAAACAACACTTCGAGCGCACTACACACCGGTACCCTCAAAGTTCGTCCAACGTTTCGAATTTAGGCAACGGGTACAGCGAGAAGGCGAATCAATAAGTGTGTACATGGCCGCATTGAGGAAAGCCACAAACCACTGTGAGTACAAAGATTTGGAGGATTCCTTACTCGAACAACTCATTTGTGGGGTCAGGGACATCAGACTACAAAGGCGGCTGCTGTCTAAAAGCAACCTGACTTTAGCGATAGCCCTGGACGAAGCCAGAGCTCATGAGATGTCCACCAAGGCGGCGGAGACCTTGCAAAAGCCAAACGCGCAGGGTGCCGGGACAAAGACTACACCGGTCCACAGCGAGGAAGTCCAGGCCGAATCGGAAGGTGAGGAAGAGGAAGAGGTGTTCCACACCGGGAGGCTGGAGAGAGGTGACCGGGACGAATGTGTGAGTTGTGGGGGGCAACACCAACGGCAAAACTGCAGATTCAAGGACGCGGTTTGTCGGCGGTGTGAAAAAAAAGGACACATAGCTCGGGCCTGCCGAGCCCCCCAACCTTCCCGCCAAAAATTCAAACCGACCAATCAGAGCGCTGAGCAGCGAAGCGGCCCGGGATTGGTCCATTTAAAAAGGGCGCGAAGTTAAACCAGACCACTGTGAGAGTGGGCCACGCATCGACACGACTAGAGAAGAAAATATTTACCCAAGTCTACATTGAAGGGGTGCAGTGCCCAATGGAAGTAGACACTGGGTTGTCAATCACAATTATGTCCTGGGACACCATCGTGAGAGACTTGCCAGCGATCGCAAAACGTCAGCTACAAACCCAGAAGCTGAGAGTGCAGGACTACCAAGGGAATCGGATCCCTGTTCGAGGAGTCACATCCGTCCAAGTCAAATATGGACAATTCAAAAATACCCTGCCAATCACCATAGTAAACGGAACTCTACCGAGCTTGCTAGGGCTGGACTGGTTCCGAGCTTTGGACATGGGAGTGACCGGGGTCCACAGGAGCGACGTCATTCTCAGAGACGAACTACTGAAGGAGTTCAAGGACATAACATAACATAACATAACATAACATAACATAACATAACATAACATAACATCAGAGTTGGAAGGGACCTTGGAGGCCTTCTAGTCCAACCCCCTGCCCAGGCAGGAAACCCTATACCATCTCAGTCAGATGGTTATCCAACATTTTCTTAAAAATTTCCAGTGTTGGAGCATTCACAACTTCTGAAGGCAAGTCGTTCCACTTATTAATTGTTCTAACTGTCAGGAAATTTCTCCTTAGTTCTAAGTTGCTTCTTTCTTTGACCAGTTTCCACCCACTGCTTCTTGTTCTACCCTCAGGTGCTTTGGTGAACAGCCTGACTCCCTCTTCTTTGTGGCAGCCCCTAAGATATTGGAACACAGCTATCATGTCTCCCCTAGTCCTTCTTTTTGTTAAACTAGACATACCCAGTTCCTGCAACCGTTCTTCTTATGTTTTATCCTCCAGTCCCCTAATCATCTTTGTTGCTCTTCTCTGCACTCTTTCTAGAGTCTCAACATCTTTTTTACATCGTGGCGACCAAAACTGGATGCAATATTCCAAGTGTGGCCTTACCAAGGCATTATAAAGTGGCACTAACACTTCACGTGATCTTGATTCTATCCTCTGTTTATGCAGCCCAGAACTGTGTTGGCTTTTTAACAGCTGCTGCACACTGCTGGCTCATATCTAAATGGTTATCCACTAGGACTCCAAGATCCCTCTCACAGGTACTACTATTGAGCAAGGTACCACATATACGGTACTGGTGCATTTTGTTTTTTTGGCCTAAATGTAGAACCTTACTTTTTTCACTGTTGAATTTCATTTTGTTAGATAGCGCCCAATGTTCAAGTCTGTCAAGATCTTTCTGTAACTTGAGCCTATCTTCTGGAGTGTTGGCTATTCCTGCCAGCTTGGTGTCATCTGCAAATTTGATGAGTTCCCCATCTATCCCCTCGTCCAAGTCATTGATGAAGATGTTGAAGAGTACTGGGCCTAAAACAGAGCCTTGGGGTACTCCACTGCATACTTCCCTCCATGTGGATGTAGTTCCATTGAGGACTACACGTTGAGTGCGGTTGGTCAGCCAATTACGAATCCATCTGGTGGTGGTGCTGTCTAACCCACATTTTTCTACTTTATCTAGTAGTAGGTTATGGTCTACTTTATCAAATGCTTTACTGAAGTCCAAGTAAATTATATCGACAGCATTCCTCTGGTCTACTAATTTTGTCATTTTGTCAAAGAATGCGATAAGATTAGTCTGGCATGATCTGTTTTTGACAAACCCATGTTGGCTTTTGGTTATTACTTTGTTTGCTTCTAGGTGTTCGGTGATTCGTTGCTTGATTATCTTTTCCAGAATCTTCCCCGGTATTGAGGTCAGACTGATAGGTCTGTAGTTTCCTGGATCTGTTTTTTCCTTTTTGAAGATGGGAACTACATCAGCTCTTTTCCAGTCCTCTGGCAGCTCCCTGTGCTCCAGGATCTTTGAAAGATATAGTTCAGTGGTTCTGAGATCACGTCTGCCAGTTCCTTCAGAACCTTGGGGTGTAATCCATCCGGTCCTGGTGATTTGAACTCGTCTAGGGTAGACAGGTGTTCACTTACCATTTTCTTCCCTATTTTAACTTGTGTTTCTAATCTGTTTTTGTAGTGCTGTTTTGATAGGTTGGATTGTTTTTCCTTTTGTGTAAAGACAGATGCAAAAAATGAGTTAAGTAGATCTGCTTTCTCCCTGTTGCTTATCATCTTCTTGCCACTTTCTCCCAGCAATGGGCCAATTGTTTCCTTGACTTTTTTCTTGTTTTTAACATGTTGGAAGAAGCTTTTTTTGTTATTTTTTACTTTTGTCGCTAGCCTTTGTTCATTGTGAGCCTTAGCTTTCCTCACTTCATCTTTACAGGCTCGGGCTATTTGCTGATATTCTGCCTTAGTTATTTGCCCCTCTTTCCACTTTCTATATTTGTCCTTTTTGTCTTTCAATTTGTCAGATAGTTCTTTATGCATCCATGCTGGTTTCTTTTGAGATCTACTATTTTTCTTCTTCATTGGTATTGTGTTAGACTGTGCTTTTATAATCTCACTTTTCAAAATTTCCCAAGCTTCTTGAGTTGTTTTCCCCCTGAGGATTCTCATCCATTGAATCCTTCTCAAGCTCTCTCTAAGTTTATTGAAATTAGCTCTCTTAAAGTCCAAGACTCTAGTTTAACTTTGTTCTACTACTTCTATTTGCTTAATGTCAATTCCAATATTGCGTGGTCACTTGCCCCAAGGTTCCTGTAGCTTCAACACCTTCTATCATTTCATCTCTGTTAGTGAGAATTAAGTCCAATATAGCTGATCCCTTGTCGCCTTCTCTATTTTTGGGAAACAAAGTTGTCTGCTAGGTTTGTTAGGAACCTGTTGGATCTTCCACTTGGTGCAGAGTTTGTTTCCCAGTTGATGTCAGGGTAGTTAAAATCCCCCATTACTACTGTGATGTGCTTCCTACATACCTTAGTTAGCTGACTAGCAAAAAGTTCATCTACTTCCTCTGTTTGGTTGGGTGGCCTATAGTATAGACCTATAGCAATATCGTTTTTCACCCCTTTTATATTGACCCAAATACATTCAAGATGATTTTCATCATTGTTGTGCTCTATTTCTGTAGAGATGTAGTTATTTCTTATATATAGTGCAACTCCACCTCCTCTTTTATTTGGTCTATTTCTTTTAAATAATTTATATCCCTCTAGCTGTATGTTCCATTTGTCAGTTTCATCCCACCAAGTTTCCGTAATGGCAACAATATCATATCTACCCTCATTTACTTGGATTTCTAATTCACCCTGTTTATTCCTCATACGTTTTCAAGGATTGCCTGGGCAAGTACGTGGGGACCCCTATTTCTTTCAACCTTGACCCCCAAGTCGCCCCCATCCGGTTAAAGGCTAGGAGGGTTCCATTCGCCCTAAAGCCCAAAATTGACCGAGAATTAGACAAGCTAGTAAGCCAGGGAATACTAGTCCCCGTCAATCATGCAAAATGGGAGACACCATAATAACCCCAGTCAAACCGGACGGATCGGTCCGGATTTGCACTGACTACAAAGCAACGCTTAACAAAGCATTGCAGAAAAGTGCATACCCCGTTCCAGTGGTGCAACATTTGCTACACTCATTAGGGCAAGGGCAGGTCTTCGCCAAACTCGATTTGGCCCAAGCCTACCAGCAGCTACCTGTAGATAGCAGCACAGCTGAGGCGCAGACAATTGTCACACACCGCGGGGCTTTCAAATGTATGCGACTCCAGTTCGGAGTTAGCGTGGCCCCAGGGCTCTTCCAGAACCTAATGGAGCGATTATTACAGGGCCTGCCAGGAGTGGTACCATACTTCGACGATGTATTGGTATCAGCTGAAAACTTAGAGGAACTCGGGGTAAAACTAAGGAAGGTGTTGGGCATTTTTAGGTCTGCGGGGCTTAAAGTTAAGCTCAACAAATGCCACATTGGGGTGAAATCTGTAGAATTCCTAGGATACCAAATAGACAGGGAAGGGATCCACCCCACGGAGAGCAAGGTACGGGCCATTAGAAAGGCCCCAGCCCCCAAAAATAAAACAGAATTACAGGCATTCTTGGGGCTTGTTAATTTCTATGCGGTATTCTTGAAGAATAAAGCAACAGTAGCCGAGCCGCTACATAAGTTGCTAGCAAAGAAAGCTGTGTGGTCCTGGGGCAGAGAAGAGGCTAGGGCATTTGAGGGGGTAAAAAACCTTTTGTCCAGCGATAGCCTCCTCATCCAGTACAATGGCACGTTGCCACTAGTGCTAGTTTGCGATGCTTCACCATATGGGGTGGGGGCGGTGCTCAGCCATAGGTTACCGAATGGAACAGAAGCCCTATAGCGTATTATTCCCGGACGATGTCCTCTGCGGAAAGGAACTACAGCCAGTTAGATAGGGAAGCGTTGGCCATAGTCTCCGGGGTTAAGAAATTCCACGAATACTTGTTCGGGTGAGATTTCGAGATAGTCACGGACCACAGACCCCTTCTAGGGCTTTTAGCGGGTGACCGCCCAACACCCGTGGCACTTTCTCCCAGGCTGACCCGATGGACTATTTTCCTAGCGGCATACTCCTACAAATTGCTCCACCGCCCAGGAAAAGACTTAGGGCATGCGGACGCTCTGAGCAGATGCCCTTTACCAGAGACAATTGAGGACCCCACCCCGGGGACACCCGTCTTACTAATTGACTCTTTGGACTCTGGCCCAGTCACATCCAAGCAGGTGGCTAGGGCATCTTATAGAGACATTACAATACGGACTGTAATCGGTTGGGTGCAAAGGGGTTGGCCCGCTGCGCCGGGCGAGCGTTTCAAAGACTTTGCGAAAAAACAATCAGAACTGTCTGTTCAAGGGGGGTGTCTGTTATGGGGGGATAGGGTAGTTATCCCAGAAAAATTACGCGAAAATGTGTTGGAACTGTTGCATGTGGGCCACCCAGGGATTGTGCGGATGAAGAGTTTAGCGAGGAGTTATGTATGGTGGCCCTTAATGGATAAGGACATCAGCGACAGGGTAGGGAAATGCCAATCCTGCCAAGAGTCGAGGTCGCTACCCCCTACAGCCCCAGTTAGAGAGTGGGAGAAACCCCAGGGGCCATGGTCCAGGATTCACATAGATTTTGCGGGGCCGTTCCATGGGCAGACCTTTTTAATTGTAGTAGATGCCTACTCAAAATGGTTAGAAATCATCCTCATGAAAAGCACAACGGCTGAAGCAGTAATCACAGTCCTAAGGCATCTATTCATAACACACGGCCTGCCCGACACCCTAGTCTCTGACAACTGCCCGCAATTCACAGCAAACCAGTTTGAGGGGTATTTAGCGGGAGAGGGCATCAGACATGTCCTCTCGGCGCCTTTCCACCCGGCGACGAACGGACTTGCAGAACATTTCGTTCGGAGCACCAAGGAAGTGCTATCTAGGATAAGTCCAGGCGACTGGCAAATGAAAATAGACACTTTCCTGGCTGTCCAACATAGGACCCCTTGTGTAACAACTGTCCGCAGCCCAGCAGAACTCTTAATGGGCAGGAAACTCAGGTGCCCACTAGACCGACTAAACCCTACTTATACCCCAGACGGGTACAAGGGTATTCAAGGAAAAACCAGGGAAATGAAGGTGGGTGACCCAGTATGGGCACACAACTATAGCGAGGGCCCAACATGGTTAAAGGGGGAAATTCTGGGCATAACCGGACCCAAATCATACGTAGTAGACATGGAGGACGGCCGGGTATGGAAACGCCACATAGACCAGTTAAGAAAACGTATACCAAACAAACTAGAAACCAAACAACCAGGCCCTGACTACCAATTGTTTGAATCTGCAGCTGACTCAAACCCGAGGCGAGCGGAGGACTTATCTGATTCCGATGAAGTCCAGCGACGCCAACCGGTTCCTCCTGAAGGCAACAGGAATGACTCAGCCAATAATCCAGGGCCGGACGGCCTAGAGGAGGAGCTGGGAGGAACAAACAGTCCCTCCGACCAGCTCGACTCTCTCCCAGAGAATGAACTGTGCAGGTCAGAAAGAGTTAGGAGACGCCCTGTCTACCTGCGTGACTACGTAGAGAAATAGCATGTAAATATTATGTAAATAGAGGTACAAAGCGTTCTGGGAGGGAAGGAGTGTAATGTATTTTGAACTTTGAGAGGGAATTTTGGGCGGGAAAATTGCACGTTGCTGATTGGTTGAAGCCTCAACCAAAAGAGTATTTAAAGAGGGGTTTTTGCCGGTTGTGCTCGCTGGGGACACAATAAACTAAAGAGCTGTTGTCACTCACTAGTCTCCTGCCTCGTCATTGCCCGAACCTAACATTTGGGACTGGGGCTTCTTAACAAGTTTATATAGAATTTAAAGTTAGAAGTGAGCAGTGAAGTGGCTAAGTTTTTTGGCAGCACCAACTTATTTAAGATGGTTAGAATAAAGAAGAGACAGTCAGATAGACAGATACACACACACACACACACACACACACACACCTAAAGTATCTCAAATTCAAAAATGGCCATTAAAATGGGAAATATGCAAATGTTCACCAAATAAAAATTAATCCATCCTGAGCCAAAATAAATTCCTAATTTATGCTGTTGGGGTGGATCTCTGTTGGTACTGACTGGATAGGAACAGCCTTGACAGCTCAATGAAAAGATCCACCTACGGTGTGATTGATGTGAAAATGTAAACTGCATGTTCAGGATCATCATCAAAAGAATAAAAAAAAAATGGCAGCATCTCCATGAGTTTATACCAGTATGTGTTGTGGTCTTACATTCCAGGCCTTTGCATCTCAAAACGAGCTTAAACAATACAGAAAGGGACATCTTTGGATAACCATTTGTCTGAAGTGGTGTAGGGTTTCCTGCCTAAGCAGGGGGTTGGACTAGAAGAGCTCCAAGGTCCCTTCCAACTCTGTTATTCTATTCTATTCTATTCTATTCTATTCTATTCTATTCTATTCTATTCTATTCTATTCTATTCTATTCTATTCTATAAACTGGTCAAAGGGCTAAAACAAAGACTTCAACCTTTGGGGAGTGGGGTTAGTAATGCAGCCGTATTTAGTTTGAAATTAGACATAGTGTGACGGTGTGGAAAGGGAGATAATTTTCTCTTTCTCCTGTAACACTTAATGCACAATACAGTTATTCTCTGTAACCAAATGTGGAACTGAGAAGTGATGACAGGAACTATATCTTCACACAAAGCACAGCTAAAGTTGGAATTTGCTATCACAAGATGTAATAGCCCTTAGCAATAGCACTTAGACTTCTATATTATTTCACAGTGCTTTTACAGCCCTCTCTAAGCGGTTTTACAAAGTCAGCCTATTGCCCCCAACAATCTGGGTCCTCATTTTACCTACCTCAGAAGGATGGGAGGCTGAGTCAACCTTGAGCAGGTGAGAATCAAACTGCCGAATTGCTGGCAGCTGGTAGTCAGCAGAAGTAGCCTGCAGTACTGCATTCTAACCACTGTGCCACCTTGACTCAACGATGGCCAGCGAATTAGATAGCTTTCTAAAGAATTAGGCAAGTTCCTGGAGAATCAGGCAATGGCAACAACCATGATGTGTGTGGGCTGCGTCCCAGGAACAGAGATGAAATGCCTTCCAATTCCAGTTCCTACACAGCACGAGTAGTAGGAAGATGTTGTTGCTTGTAGACTTCACAACATCCACAGAGGGAACAGTCTGGCCTATGGCCTAAGCTTGCACACAGTTCTTCCTATGTTTTAATGCAACAAACTGTGAATAACGATGGAAAAAGCTGATATATGTGTGTGTAGGATCCTGCCAGTCTCTATGTGAGACCAGCCTGCCCTTTGCCCATCAGAGCACAAACTCAAAGCAGAGGAATTCCTCCCTGGCAGAATGACATGCTCCTCTCCATGGCTTAGTCAGCATTCAGTAAAATTGATTAAGTGCTGAATTGCAAGCAGAGCCTTTCCAAGCCCTTTTCTTGTAGCAATAGGAAAACAAAGCTTTGCGCCAAATGCAGTTTGGAATAAGAAAGAGAAAATATGAGGACAAACGGGAGCCACAAAAAGGACAGCAGGGGCATCCCATTTACAAGAATGCATTTTCCAGCAGGCAACACTGTTAATGTAGTATTGCAATACTCTCAAACATCTAAAGTCTATAATCCTAATGCTTAGAGCACTTTCAGAGGTAGACCTTCCAGAGAAGCATCTTTGAGGAGCTTGTGATAGCAGGTAGCAAACAAGGAACTTTATGTGGGATTTTGATAGTGGGAGTATACGTGGAAGATTCCAAGCAATGGGAACAGTTGTCAGGCCTGGAAGCAGGAATTAAATCCTACCGGTTCAGACCAATTTGGGTGAATCACTAGGGATTATGGGCAGTAATTACCCCTCCTTGACCCCATCCACGCCCGGCCGGGCGCCGCTCACCTCTTCTGGTTGCTCAATATTCCACAGATTGAAAGTTAAATGCAGCAGAGAGAATGCTAACTTTTCTCCCTCCATTCAGAATGGAGCTGCTGCAGCCTGTCCATTCAAGATAGTCCCCAGGAGGGAGGGGGCCTGGGGGGAACCATAAAGGGAGCAGCAGCTCAGTTCTGAATGGAGGGAGAAAAGTTAGCATTCTCTCTGCCACAGAATTCAATGTTAAATGCAGCATAGAGAATGCTCACTTTTCTCC
The DNA here is from genome assembly GCF_028640845.1 of Ahaetulla prasina. Classification (NCBI taxonomy): domain Eukaryota; kingdom Metazoa; phylum Chordata; class Lepidosauria; order Squamata; family Colubridae; genus Ahaetulla; species Ahaetulla prasina. Next base: position 107,020,707 of record NC_080540.1, read on the forward strand.
CTCCATTCACAATGGAGCTGCTGCAGCCTGTCCCTTTTAAGGTAGTCCTCAGGAGAGAGGGGGATGGGTGGGAGCAGCTGGAATGGAGCCGCTTTTATGAAAGGCAAGAAAATGGGGAAGGGGATTTTCTTGCCTGTCATCCATTCCTCAATCTCAGCACAGATTGAGGGAAGGATGGTAGGCAGGAATATTCCCCTCCCCATTTTCCTGCCATTCGCAACAAGGAGTGGCTGGGGGGGGGGGGCTGGTGAGGAGCCTCTCGATGTGAGTGATGTTGAGTTGGCCATGCCTACCCAGTCACATGACCTCTCCCCAAGAAGCCATGCCCACAGAACTGGTAGGAGAATTTTTTTTAATTTCACCCTTGCCTGGAAGCAGTCATTGCAATGGATCTTCAGGCCTGCCACATTTAGGAAACTGGGAGGGAGGATTGTATGAAGCAGGGGAGATATATAATCATAATAACATCCCTTTCTCTGAGAGTCAAGGACATCTTGCCCTGCACCTCAAGTGGCGTGATAGGAAGTCATCTCCAGATGGGACGGTGCATTGATTGGGTCGTGTGATGGATATGTGGGTGCTGGGCAAGGGCTTGGACTTTTCTATGGGTGGGGAAAACCTGGAAGCTTTCAGATTCAGGTTTTCCCAGATGCGCCAATATGACATCTCTAATAAAATGGGACTTTGAGGAACTTGGAGCCTCAGAGTCTTCTTTCGTTGGGGGGATTACTTGGAACCCTGACAACAGTATGGCAATCTACAAAGTGTATGCCATACACAAAGTACGCTTTCTGGAAGTGAAGCCTCATATTCTTATTGGAAGAACTTCACTTATTATTGGAAGATTATAAAGCTTGATGACAGAATTTCTATCCTGCCATGCATTAAGGAAGGTAGGAGGCTCCTGCATAGCATAGTTCAACCGCTTCAGGAAGGGCAGAAAAGGAAAATATATGCCAGAGAAGAAGAAAAAAGAACACAAGTAAAAATGTGTCCCAAAGAAGCAAGAGGTATTCAGTGCAACATTCTCTACCAGGCTCTCATTTTAGAAGACTAACCTAGCTCATCAACTCTGGCTTCATGGTATAAGTAGAAGACCCTCAGATCTCGGTGGTCTAAAGAAAGTCAAGAGTTCTTCAAAGAAGAAAAGAAGCATAGTTGTGATAGTATTGGATGAGTTTCTCCTGAGAGGAGGAAACAAGGTCACAGGTGTGACATGATGTTGCAGGAATTATGTTTTCTTCCAGGTACTCTTATCCAGGATGTATCATATAGGCTGGTAAATGTTTCAAGCCAACCAGAAGATCATCCCTTCCCATTAATTCATGTAGGGATAAATGACACTTCTAGAACAAACTCTGAATTGCTCTCCAGAGACCACAAGAAAAACAAAGGAAATTGGGAGCCCGTGTTCTCATTAATTCTTCCAGTTGGGGATTACAGTCTAAGAAGAGATCGTAAGAAATGGATTGGCTACAGTAGTGGGTTGCTAGCGGTTCGCCCTGGATTGGGGAAACTGGGAGGGTCCGCCCACCCACCTGGAGGCTTCTGTGCATGCGCAGAAGCATCAAAAGCGCTCACACCCACAAGTGAATCAGTAGCAACGGGTTTTGAAACCCGCCCCTGAATGGCTAGGGAGATTGTGCCACCAAGACAGAACTGGGTTCCTGAACCACAGGTTTATCTGCATTAATTTTTTTGGTAGATGCTTTGCAAATCTCATCAAGAGTTGATGAAAGTAATTAAAGATTTTGGTTGTTTCCCTGGATATCAATGAAAAGAAAACAAAGAAAACAACAAGGCACTTTACTTCTGAAGAAGGAAAAATGTGAAAAAATGTGGGATAATAAATGTTCCAGTGAAATAATTAAAATTTTACTTGACAGGATGCAACAAAGACATATCTCAAAACAATTACAATAAACTATAGACTATCTGGACAAGTAGAAGACATGACTGTCACTATGCTATGTTAACAATCCAAACTTTTAAAGAAAAACACCATGCTGACCTTGAGAGATTTTTGTAACTCTTACATCTGCTGGGACTCTAATACTGCCAAAAGACAGGCCCAATACATTTCTGTCCTATGTTGCTAATTTTATTTGTCAGAAGATTAAAAAAAAAAAAGAATAAGGAAATATTCTATTTTGAACCTAATCTTGCTTAAAGGTTTTTTTTTAAATGGTGGGGTGGGGGTTTAAAGAAGTAAAAATCCCTGAATCCATAATGAGTTTCTCATTATTGATGAAGTCAGATAAAAACATAGGTCAAATGAATCCAATGACCAAAAATCCTGAATGAGTGAAGTGAGAGGGTGACTTGTGAAATCCACTGGAAGAGGGCACTGAAGGTACAATTACAAAGCTTTCCTATTAGAAGGGGAAAGTGAATACATTTAGAGAGACCCTTGTGTCTGCTCAGAACTTTTTTTAAAAAATGCTGAAAATAAAAATACGGGAAATTGATGTGCAAATGCCCAAAGAAAGGCAGTCACAAAATTGTAAAGACTGTATCAAAAAGGCTAAGGTTCGGAATAATCCGACAGCAACACAAAAGGACTTTTCAAGTGTGTCAGAAACAAAAGGAAAGGCAAAGTAGTGCCGTAAGGAGAAAGGGATGGAATTAGTGAAGATGACAAGCAGAACATCTTAACTCATATTTTATATCTCTCTTCTCCGCTCAAAAGGAAAACAAAGCCCAAGCTAGCTATCCCTGTGCCATTAAATGGAAGATGGAACGTGGAAACTCTGAGAGGTTAATGAGAAAATTTGATAAAAAACAAAAATTTAGTTAATCTAAAGGGATGCAAGTCTCCAGGGCCAACTAAGTTACATGGCAAGATACTATAAGAACTAAGAAAGGGGACTGCAAAATTACTAGCTGGAATCTCTGGAGAACTGTTAAGGTCCCAAAAGATTGAGGAGAGCAAAGGTATCCAACTTCCAACAGTGGAAAGAGGTGGAAATTACAGACCCGTCAGCTTGTATATCCAGGCAATTTAATAAATACCATGTGGATTGGAATGCAACACATAACCAGAGTCAGCATAGATCTGTCATAAACAAGCCATGCCAGACTAACCTTATCTCCCCTACTACTTTAATAGATCTAGGGCTGCGATGGCGAACCTATGGCATGCGTGCCAGAGCCCTCTCTGTGGGCATGCGCACCATCGCCAGCTGCTCTTCCGGGTTCTGTCATGTGCATGCGCGCCAGTCAGCTGCTCTCTTCTGGGTTCCTGCATGTGTTTGTGCCGGCCAGCTGGTCTTCACATGAACAGCTGTCCGGTGCGCATACGCGTGACAGAACCTGGAAGAGCAGCTGACTGGCGTGCAACAGCCAGCTGCTCTCTTCTGCGTTCCAGTGCTCCTGCACGCACACGTTCCAGTTTCGGCACTCGGTGCCGAAAAGGGTAGCCGTCACTGATCTAGGGAGTGCCTTTAACATACTGTATCTTGTCTTCATCAAAGCGTTTGGCAAAGTTTCTTATGGCAACTCCATTAAAAGAAAGGTAAAATATGAACTGCAGATGATACAACTTTAGGGAGATTCATAATTGGCAGAATGGCCAACCCACAGAGTATTTAGATATGATTTCTCATTAAACTCACAGATGAGAAGACTGAGGAGAGAGATTTGATAGTAACCTTCAAACAAATAAAGGGTTGCTATATATAGGTGGACTGGTTTTATTTTATGCTGCCCCAAAGGTGAAAACCTCTGGGTGCAGGCTATATAGTAAGAGGGGGTTTCCTAATAGTAAAGAACCATTAACCTGAAAAATGTTATAGTAAAATTTACACTGAGCTGAGATTTGACTCTGCGTAGTGACCTCTTAATATTCCTTTCACTTCTTAAAATAATTCCAGGTTTTTATGAAATAAGCAAGCAATCTATAACCATCAAGCCTTACTTTATAGCCTCGAAACATTGTTGTCTGCAATCGTGCAATTCACCACACCGGATCTGTTTATATGAGGCATTAAAAAAGAGCATACACTGAATAGCTTTTCAAAATAATTAAAGGATTATCATTTGAAGAACAAAACGCATGGATTATATATATATATATATATATATAAAACGCATGGATTATAAAATTATATATATTACAAAATTGCTTTCTGATTCCTGAGCACCATTTTAAGCCTACTTTTCTAACAATAGAGACTCTTAACACCTACTATGGGATTTCAGATTTCTGCATGCCTGTGTAAAAATCAAGATTAATGCTTGAGAGCTGGCACCATCAATGTTATTCTTGCGAGCACTCTAGACTCTTTTTCTTCCTTGCAGCGAAATCCAGAGAAAACTGGGTGTGCCTGTGATTTTCCTTTTGCTTGGTGAGACTTTCTCTCACCAGGGCACGCCTCTGCCAGCTAGGATGGCGCAGGGAGGAAGAAGCCGGGATTGCAAGAATCAGTTCAACTCATATCTTTCTACAGTTCCTGGGCTACTTGAATAATAGCTTGGGGAAGAAAGCTTGTTTTTTTCTTTTTTCTTTTATAGCTCAGCAGGTATACAGGGAGTCCTCGACTTACAACAGTTCGCTTAGTGACCATTCGAAGTTTCAACGGCAATGAAAAAAAGTGACTTAGGACCATTTTTTCACACATATGACCATTGCAACATCCCCGTGGTCACATGATTTACATTCGGCCGCTTGGCATCTGATTCGCATTTATGACGCTTGCACGGTCCTGGGGTCATGTGATCCCCTTTTGCAACCTTCTGACAAGCAAAGTCAACGGGGGTGGGTGGGTGGGACCAGATTGACTTAACAACCGGGTTACTGATTTCACAACTGCAGTGAGTCATTTAACAAGTGCGGCAAAGAAAGTCGTAAAATGAAGAAGAAGAAAAAAGGACCACTTAACAATTTTTTTGTTACAAGTAAATGTTGGGCTCAGTCGTGGTTGTTAAGTTGAGGATACTGTAATTTGGGAGACGCTGAGATTTCTCATGCCCTCCAGGATACTCTTACTGGCTGGGTACTTCTGCCATTTCTAATTGTCAAAGCATCCCACCTCCTCTTAAGCCATCAGTATTGGAGATGTTATGCATTGGGGGTGGGGGATGGGCTCCTCATCCTGCAATCAAGCTGGCATTGGAAAATGAGTGGACAAGGCAAGGGGAGGAGAGAAACACGCCTCTCCCTCCTTCCTAAACCTGCCCTGCCGGTTTGCTTCGCTTCGCTTGGCTTCTTTGCTGAGCTTTGTTCCTGTTTTTTGCCTCTTTCCCCTCCCCCCCCTCCCCGTTTGTTGTTGATTTTGAAATAGTTAGGAAATTGACTTAGGGCAGTTCAGAGGGGGCTGAAATGTTTGCAAAAGCAACAAAGAGCTCTGAAGTCAATAATTTGGCAGGCCGAGCGGAATCCAGTTTCCGTGAAAGGGAGCGGGGAGGGCAGGCCAGTGGGAGCATTATGAGCTCAGGCAACTGAAGGCCATTTTCTAAAGGCTCAGTTTTAGCTTAGCTTCCTCTCAGTTGCTTGCTCTCTCTCTCTCCATCCCCCCTCTCCACTTTCGCAGAGGAAAAGCTAAAGACATACAATTAGGCAGAGAATTATAGCCTAATTGCCCTTTCTCCTCAGATCCATCTGCTCAGAGTGCATTGAAAACACTCTCAAGAGCTGTTGCCGCAACCTTTCAGCCCAATGTGTGCCTGGGACTCCAAGACCCTGCCCCCACTCCTTTACCTGCAGCTCAGCTCTCTAACAGAAGGTCTCCAATAAAGGGCATTTGCAAAGCTGGAGCAAAACACAAAAGCTAAATAGCCTTCCCTGCTCTCCTCCCCCCCCCCACCACTCCAGCACCTAGCCTCAATTACTGGCCTGTGTGATTCTCCATCCTTGGGATTGTGCGTTGGTGGGGGCCGGGATATAGAGGTGGAGCAGTGGGCAGATCTACTATGAAAGGGTTTTTTTTTCTTTGCCAAATAAACTTTACATAAAGAGCTTTGGAAGCCTCCAGCGGCCCAATGCCCCATCACTCACGTGGCACCAGGCCTCCAAGGATCATATATCAAGCCATTGCTCAGCTAAGGAAGTGGCTGCTCGGAGGATGCAGGCAAGTCCAGACATGTAGAGGAAAAAGGCAGCTGGCAATGGAAAAACAGGCCCTCCCTTGCTAACATTCTTGCCTACCAATCCTATGCATATTGCAGAAGCAACAGTGATATATTTTTGGCAACTCTTCAACCTATCATCCTGCTAGCTGATCTTTGGACCTCCCATTAGCTGGGTTATTCTATGTGCTGAAGCACTTCTTTTCTTGAAGACAAGGCAGAGCTTTTGTCTGCCTTAAACAGAATGGATGCTTTAAAGCACCCATTCAGGCCATTGAACGTTTGGCTCTTTGCTTTCAGTTCTCTGGTAGTTTCCTAATCTGGTATCTGCCTCAGATTCTTCTGTTTCCCAATGTATAGTAGGAGTTGTGTGAATGGACAGGATTAACTCCATGGTGGGGAAGGCCTTGGAAAAGATGGGGGAGCACTTCTTCCTCTCTGAGGCCCTGCTGCCCAATCATTTGTCCTATTTCTCTGGGTCAAACCTGGAAGGTGGGTCATGTTTAGGTCACCAGGTGGGCCTCTCCGGTGATGCAAACTAGTGTAGAAAGTTAGCACCCACCCCCTCCTAGAAGAATGAAATATTTTGAGAAATATTTAAAAAGGCAGGATAAAATATTTCCCCTAAAAGAAAAATCTTAAGGGAGACAGAAACTCAGAGCCCCACAGATATTTTGTGCCCATTAAGAAAGACTGGGCTATCCTATCTACAAAACAAAAGACATTCAGCTCCAGGATGATGGAATTAAGACATGACCCTTCAGGACATAATAGGATTAACCCACTACCATCTAGCAGCAGAGCTCACCACATTGCACAATTTCCTAAGGACATTACATCATCCTCCAAACTTCAACCAAACTTAGCTCAGACAACCAATAGAGCCAGATATGACACCTAAAACAGCCAATAGAATATATGCTCTTGCACACAAATAGGAAGCTCAAATCCAAAGCCCAAGAGAAAGTATAAAACCGCCTCACTCTCAACTCTATGTGGTCAGCTGTCCAGGATCATCCATGTACACTAGACCATAATTCGTTCCTTAACTTTGGTTGCAACCCGATTTGGTTGTGACCCGAACCTAACCAAAATTAATGCAGTGGCCACATGAGGTCGCTGTTGTTTGGCGCTTACAAAAAAAAATGGTGCAGGAGAAATAGGCTGCGGCCAAGTTTGATTGCCCACCGAGTATGTGTTCGTGACCAGATTCAAAAATTTTGTGGCTTTTTTGGTCGGAACCCGATTTGGTCGTGGTCAAAAGCGTTCATGATCAGACGTTCTACTGTAGTTCTGCTTTATCATTAAACCATCTTTTCAATCAGCCTCCAACCTCCATTTTGTCTCCAGTGCCTTTCTCCCAGCTTGGAACTGGACCCAGGCCTGGATATTTCTTCCAACACAAGCGTTGTCTACATTTCTCCAGAACCCCTTTTGTACAGAACTTACTAAGGGTGAAGTCTGAATCTTCTCCAGTCCATGTTTCTTAATCTGTGCAACTTGGATAACTTTAGAAGTCGTAGGGTCTCCTATAGGTTTGTTGCCTCCAAAGACCTTGGAATATGAAGACAGGAACAGGGCTCTGCTCATTCGCTGCGTTCACAGGAGGAAAGGGGGAGGTGTGAGAGGGTGTGTTGATACATAACATGCTTTCTATTGTTGCTTTCAGTTCATTGCTTATGCATACTTTACTTTGTTATTGTGAAGGGCACAGCAAGGCAGTTGAGCTACTGCCAGTTCTTGCCATTTATACATTGTGGAGGCCTTTTAAGTTGCTTTGGATCAGAGCAAAATAAGTTGTTCTTTCTTTCCCCTGCTCAGAGCTATAGCACTGGCCTGCAGTTCCTACACTTGTAGCCATTGTTTTCTCCATAATACAGGCATTAAGAAGAGACAAGGGATGGGAATATCAGATGTAAAGACCCTGGAAACAGAATTGCTTCAGGCTTTCCTCACTTCCAACTTATCCTTAGCAGATTGTTTTACAGGTTCATAGCCGAGCTGTGAACAATGCAGCTTAATCCTGAAACTGGTAATTCTATTTCTGTAGCTGAGGCACAGTTGAGAACTTGTGTGGAAATGGGATGGGAAAGAGAATGAAGAGAAGTACATGATGAAGGACAAGGGTTCTGAAGGGTTTGCAGAAACCCAGGGGACTAATTGTATGAAACCTGAAAAATTCTGCTCCTGAAAATACAGAATCCCCATTCCTCATGTCCTACTTAAAGCTTTTTTTTTCTCGTTAAGAGTATAAAAAACATCATTTTGCAAACTCAAGCCCTGTAGGGAACAAAGGCCCCCTGACCCAGTTCTCTCTCGGTGAGGAAGTCTTGAAAACCAAGTTTGGGTTACGTCACATGGCAATATAGGGCAGAGTTATCCATTTCCCCCCCTTCTCTCGAGGGTTTCCCTTTTCTCTCTTTTTAAGGGTCCTCTATGTCTCTTCCTCTTTGCAAACAAGAAAGTCAGGTTGTTCTTGCCATAACTGTAAACTGATCACTTGCAATCAGCCTTGAAACTGGTTGAGTCCTGCCTATGCTCCTGGGGCTGCAGATTGCCCATTCCTGGTTGTAAACAGAAACTCACACCCTGATTCTCTGTTCTGTTTCCCACCACGGGTTATATATTGCTGGGCAAGATGCTGAATGAAACAACATTGTCCTAGGGTAGACCATCCTGCCACAACCTAGTGCTCCTTTTATGGATGGATTTATATAAGTGGATAGGCATTGGATTTCTGTATAGGATTTGTGGTCCCAGTTCTTCTAGAACAGAGGTCCTCAACCTTTTGGACCTCAGGGACCACTAAATTCACAATTTTAAATCCTGCGGACCACTAATATGATCTGCCTAATGACTGGGTGGGTGGGTGTGGCTAGGTGGTCATGTGACTGGGTGGGTGTGGCCAACTTGATGTCACTTATCTTGAGGGGTGCCTCGCCGGCCTCTATTCACCCCACCCCTCCCACCCACTCCTCGCCTGCCTGCCTGGGCCCTAGTGCCCCAACAGGAAGCAGTTGTTGGAGCTAAGCAGACACCACAAGAAAGAGTTGGCAAAACAGCTCAGTTCAAATTGGATCTGACCAGGAAGGAGGTTCAGCTGAAGCACCTCACTGAGGACTATGAGCATAGGCTTTCCAAGCAAAGGGAGGAGTGCCGGAAGGCCAGGTACCAGTGCCTGGAGGCTCAGCGGGCTGAGATGGTCAGCCAGTTCCAGGACATGATGCAGTCCCTCTAGAACAAGGCCCTCCGCCTCCTTGTCACCAGTGGCACTTCCCTCCAGCCTTCGCCCAAAGCCCCGCACCAGGAGGCTGAAGCAGACCCCGAGTGGAATTTCTGCCCCCCTCCGACCCACACAAAAAGACCCTGAAGGGGGAGACTCTCTGCAGCAACACAAACATTCATTGCACGTATCCAGCCCAGGGGCTGTAGTTTGAGGACCCCTGATTTAGTGCAATATAAAAAATGCAAATAATTTTTCTGCGGACCACCAAAATTTTCTTATGGACCACCAGTGGTCCACGGACCACCTGTTGGTGACCATTGTTCTAGAGGGCATCTGGCTGGAAGAGGACTTACTGTTGCAATCAGATTCTTATCTGGAAGTTGTATCTAATGTACGTATAGCAAGTTTTATTTTATGATAGTGATGTTCTTTCCATCCAGACAGGTGCTCTGAAATTAAAAATCACGTTCTGCAGAATTAGAAACCATAAAAAAAATAGAAAAGCTAAGAGTTATTTTGAGAATTTAACAGGGACAAGACTAATGTTTTGCTTCATCTAAATTGAAAATAATAACACAGCACCTAAGACAATTTAACCAATCCTTCCTGCGCAGACTCCCACAGCTGATCCAGCCATACAGAGCAGAGATAATTTCCAGAGACAAGAGAAACAGGCTGGCCAGGTGAATTTTAAAACCATTACTGTGCAACGTATAGAAGTGAAGAGGAGTTCTGTATGAGGTTTGGGTCATGCTGTTCCATATTTATTTGTAGGAGATAGGCTGGATTTTTCTAAAACCATGGAGCAGTAAACTAAGAGCCAAGATAGAAAAGTCATTTTCTTTCCACTTTACTCCCATTTGCCTTAGACATCTTAACTACCAAAGGGGGGGTGGGGACCAGAAGTTGGTTGATTTCTGTTCCTCAGATCAACAAAAATGATTTAATGATTGGAAATAGGGCTGATGTAGAAATCTGATCTTCAAGGGCAGGCCATGTTCATCAACTTGCAGAGGTCATAAAGGCATGAATATATATCCTATCTTCTTTGAAATTGAAACCAGATGTAATGTATGGCCCCTATGCTTATTGGGTGCTCTCTTTCTGGCCTCCACGATGGTGACTTCTCCCCCAGGAAAAGCAAACTAAAGACCCTTGAGGGCAGAAGCTTGTGGAAACAGGTCAGCAACCTGGCAGTGAGCCCAGCAGCTCAAGCAGGGATGGAGCATGTGGTGGTGGTGTGTAGTGGAAATGGCAATTCCAACTCATCCCTGAAGCCCTATCTCCAAAAAAGCCTCCCCATCCCCTTCAGATATTTTGGCAAAACAGTGAGAAAGCTTTCCAAGAAACAGCTGTTGCTCCTCCTTGCTTCCCCCCAGGTCAACCACTCCCCTAATGCATCCTGATCTTGGGGGTACAAGTTTTTTTCATCCATGGTCAAATTGTGACTGATCAGACCTTTATTACAAGCAAACTTGGTATTTGTGGCCCTCAAAGGCTGAACGACATGGCTTTGAGAAATGGCCAAACCAGTGGTGAAGACTGGCCTCAAATTTCCAATCCCCGTTCTAAAAGCAGCCTGCACCATGCCATCCCCCATATTTCCCTGTTACCACCATGATCTTCCCCTCCTTCTGTCTCATTTCCCCCCTTCAACCTCAAACACCCAACAAGGCTACCTCTCTCACTACCCATCTCCCAACCCCCGGCCCGTTAAGATTCACACCATATATCCCTTCCCAGTGACTGTTTTCTGGTAATCATCTGGGTAGAATATTTGGCATGCCTTGGAATTTATATCTCGATATCATAAACTAGCCAAGTTTTTACTGTCTAAAGGAGGCTAGGTTAACTGGAAAAAGTGAGTAAGAGAAGTCATCATAACCACCCCAGACCACCCCAACGAAGCTGTCGAAGTGCTGTCCCGGTGTCTGGAGGCCGTGCGGGTCTGGATGGGGAGAAACAGGCTCAAGCTCAACCCCTCCAAGACGGAGTGGCTGTGGATGCCGGCATCCCGGTATAGCCAGCTGCAGCCACGGCTGACTGTTGGGGGCGAGTCATTGGCCCCGGTGGAGAAGGTGCACAACTTGGGCGTTCTCCTGGATGGGTGGTTGTCCTTTGAAGATCATCTGATGGCCGTCTCCAGGAGAGCTTTTTATCAGGTATACCTGATCTGCCAGTTGCGCCCCTTTCTAGACCGGGATTCCCTATGCACGGTCACTCATGCCCTCGTCACTTCTCACCTGGACTACTGCAATGCTCTCTACATGGGGCTCCCCTTGAAGAGCACCCGGAGGCTTCAGTTGGTCCAGAATGCGGCTGCGCGGGTGATAGAGGGAGCCACGCGTGGCTCCCATATAACACCTATCCTGCGCAGGCTGCACTGGCTGCCTGTGGTCTTCCGAGTGCACTTCAAGGTGCTGGTTACCACCTTTAAAGCGCTCCATGGCTTAGGACCGGGGTATCTATGGGATCGCCTTCTGCCACCGTTTGCCTCCCACCGACCTGTGTGCTCCCACAGGGAGGGCCTCCTCAGGGTGCCGTCAGCCAAACAATGTCGGCTGGTGGCCCCCAGGGGGAGGGCCTTCTGTATGGGGGCCCCTACCCTCTGGAACGAGCTTCCCCCAGGACTTCGTCAACTTCCTGATCTCCGGACCTTCCGCCGCGAGCTGAAGACGTATTTATTCTTCCGCGCAGGACTGGCATAGAATTAGTTTTATCATTTGTATTTTAAATGGGGTTTTATGGTTTTATGTATTTTAATTATGGGCCAAATTTAATAAGTTTTTTATTATTGTTTTTACTTGTATTGTATCTATTTACTGTTGATTTTATTTGGCTGTGAACCACCCTGAGTCCTTCGGGAGAAGGGCGGTATACAAATTAAATTATTATTATTATTATTATTATATTATAAATGCTATTACACACAAGGATCCTAAATATTCACATGAAAAAAATGAAATCAAAAGCTTGATTCCCTCCATATGGTGTTAGATTAAAAGCCCCATCAGCTCAATTACCAGGCATCTGGAAGACACTGAGCTGGGAATGGCTGATCTATTTGCATTATTAAGTATTACAAACCAGAAACTTTTTTTGGCTAGATATTCTGCTAGCAAATTTATATCTCCGTGAAGTGTTTGCTTCAAATACACGTTATATCTCCACTAATTGCATCATTCTTGACTCTTCCCTTTCCCCCTCTGTGATATATTGCTGACACATACAAGGCACTGTTTCCATTACAGCCAGAAGCAAAGTTTGCTGAAGAGACATTGCAAGGAGGCATAAGATCTATTCCAGTTCAGACAAGTGCCCATCTGAGTTGCACTCAGATGTTTTGCATTGTCATTTCAGTTAAAGCAAATAAACAAAAGCTTGGAGTTACCAAACAGGACTAAACAATGTAAAGGCCAAAGCAAGGTTAAGAGCAAGGTTAACTTTGAGGGGGGGAAAAACACTGCTTGACAATAGCTTAATTCATACTCTCATGTATTTTGACTGCTAGGTCAAGATAAACTTCAGGCTGTTGGCTGCAACACCACCACCAAGAAGAAACAGCGTATCATTTAATGTTTACTTTTTAAAGAGGGTCATTGCTTCTATATTACCAAATACATATTGGAGAAAATGAGAGTTAACAGAAGTATCAGAGCTTCCATTGAGCATGGAGCAGTAGCTGATACAACATTTTGTAAAACCCTTGAAATCTATTCCGAAGCTTTGGCTGATGCAAAGTGCAGCAGCGAGAGCAGATTTTGGAGCCCCTAAAATGGCCCATATTATATCTCTGCTCCATGAAATTCACTGGCTACTGATCTACCTCCAAGTGCAGTTGAAGGTGTTGGTTATGACTTTTAAAGCCCTTAATATCATAGGTCCAGGCTACCAGTCATTCAATCATCCAACTGCCCTTCTCCAGCCAATTTCCTGCTTCTGATGCCTTTAGATCTTATTTTATGATTAGTTTTAGGGTTATATTCCTCCCAAATTGTTTGGGATCTATCTTCTATTCTGTTTCCAGATATTTTGTCTAAAAACAGTTTTCCTGCAGCAGTTCAAGCAGCACTGATTTCACTCCAGTTTCTGCTTTGTCTCTGGCCTGCTTTTAGGCTCATGTATAAACCTAGAGCTAGCTTTTCTAATGGATCCATTTACTCACTGCAAATGTAGGACTATTAGCAAATGGCAGCTGTCCAGAACAGCATGGCCGTTCAGATACACTAATGCTAAACCCTTGTGTAGCTTGTTCTCTTCCTGCAGAAGCTACAGCTGAATAAGAACGGCAGTCAGAAATGCAGCGTAACATTTATTGATACAAGAGATGAAATTTGCAATCTCCTTAATGCGAGTTTTTATAAGTGAACCAAAGTAATAATTAGCCATTTATATAGACGGTTCAGCCTGTTACATAGACTAGATTAGCCTTTCAATGCAAGCTTAGGCTAATCTTGTTTCTAACGTATAAATAAAAATCCTGCTTTCTTTCTGGAAGGTCAGGGTGGCATACAAAACCCTGGTCCCCTGTTCCATGGTATAAATTCAGACATGTCCCTATAACTTTGCCTTTCTTTGATCCCCAGCTAGAGGCAGATTTAAGTGGTCCTTAACTGTTCTGCTGCCCAAGTATTGCTTTCCCCTTTAAGACAACAGATTCTAGGACACCCACAATATCCCTTCCATTTTGATCAATAGTAAGTAATAGTAATACTAAGTAATACAAGCTCAACGTAGTAAGGACGTTGAGCTTGTCGATTGAAAGGTTGGCAGCTCAGCGGTTCAAATCCCTAGTGCCGCGTAACGGGGTGAGCTCCCGTTACTTGTCCCAGCTTCTGCCAACCTAGCAGTTTTGAAAGCACGTAAAAATGCAAGTAGAAAAAATAGGGACCACCTTTGGTGGGAAGGTAACAGCGTTCCGTGCGCCTTTGGCGTTGAGTCATGCCGGCCACATGACCACGGAGATGTCTTCGGACAGCGCTGGCTCTTTGGCTTTGAAACGGAGATGAGCACCGCCCTCTAGAGTCGGCAATGTATGTTGCAACGTATGTGCAAGGGGAACCTTTACCTTTACCTTTAAGGCTGAAGTGCTGCTACGGCTTCACTAAATATACTGAAACGCACTGTTGATGTTACCTAGTTTGATAATGAAATATCTGCAAGAAAACAACCAAATTCAGAGAGCACCAAGGTTCCTGCAATTCAACTCAGAGTTACAAATATTATCTTCTCTTGGTACATCACTAAATAGATAATACAGTAATATGTGGGGGATTCCTTCACATTTGCATAAGAATGGTAGAGCTCCACTGTTTAGCACAGGGGCTGATTCTCTGGAAACTTTGCTTTAGCCATGTACAAACCATTCCCTGACACAAGAACATGACTTCCTGAAGTGCACATTTACATTGACAGCCAGTTAATGTAATCACAATTACACAATAGCGCTAGACTGCCCTACTGTGAGCATTTTAACCCTATGGCCCTTATTGGAATAGACTTAATGCTGAATGAGAGTGGAGAGTGAAGAGATCCCCTGGTCCATTTCTTTTCCAAGAAGAATCCAAGATGGTGGTATTTATTGGATAAGAAAGGAAAGGATAGAGGAAACCCTATGTACACAAAGTGTTTATTGGTCAGCTCCTTTGCGCCTCTGATTTTTTTTCCCTTTTAACTATTTCCAGCCTGAATTACAACAAAATGGAGGAGAGGAGGAAAAGCACACAGAGAGGAATGTGAGTTTGTCCATAAGTACCATAAGTAGGTTAAACAAATGGGAAAGATATCCACCAATCACATACTGGCTATGCATACTTGGGCAAATAAATAGAAGGAAGAGGGAATGGCAGTGAGGAGAGCACATTTCATGCCCATTCAGTTTTCTGCCAACTAAAGGAGAGCATGTGAACTTAGATGGCAAAGACCAGTAGTTGCTCTCCCCTACCATATTACCCTTGCAACAGTCTTAAATTAGATTCACATTAAGGATTGCCCCCAATTTTCAACAAGATTTTTACATTTGTATCATCCCATTCCCAGTCCAAGGCTTTGGTTAGTCACATGGCCAGATAATCATAGTTTATGCTTAAGTAGGAGTACACCAGATGGCTTCTTTGCTCAACCTGTGTGGCCTGAATATTGCCATTCCTGGGTTAAGGTTTAGCATACCATCTTCATATAGATCTGACCACTGTTGCCAGAGGAACAAACATAAAGCAGTCCATATGTTATTTTCTAATTTTGTCTCCTGTAGTTAGTGATGGCAAATGTTGTGGGCAGGTGATATGCCATGTGTCACGCAACTTAGCAGGATCTGTTTTGAGTTCTGCAGATAGGGAAAAAAAGCCAGTTGCAGTATGTTTATACTTAATTGTAAATTATGGGTAATTCAATTCTCCCAATTTCCTTCAATAATTTAAAAAATGCTAATGTCGAATTGGAGTACTAAATCAGATGAGGGTTGTTGTTTTTTGTGATTCAATACGCCATGTTGCTAATTGTTGAAATACAACTTTGCTCATCAGCATGAATGAAACCACAGTCTCTTAACAATAAAACAGCAACCTTAATAAGAATCTCAAATCTTTTCTGGTAAGCATTTCATTAGAGTGTTCTTGACTAATTACACTAAACATAGAAAGAAAATTGCTAGCAAATCTGGAACTTAGAAGGGGATGTACCATATTAAACAGTTCACATGTTTTCCAAACTTGATTTGTATATAGACTGAAACTGAAGGCTGTACACTTCCTGTACGCTTCCAATATTAAATCAACCTTTAAATTATTAAAAGACCCATCTTGAAAAATAGTTAATAAAGCAACTGAAACATTGATTTCCTTTCTTTAGAATGAGAGCTTTACGTTCAGGTTTATGACATGCCCCACATCTGTTTCTGGATTACTACTTACTGGATGGAACATAAAAGAAAATGACTGCTTATATCCATGAAATTATATACCATAGTATATTTGCAAAATTGCTTCATCCATGCAGGCTACAATTCCATCTGTCTTGCTAGCAGCAGATAGTAAGATGCAATTCCTAGGACACTTTCCTTTTTACGCTTTTTTTCATCACATCTAAAATATTCAGAGATACGGAAACTGCTTCCACAGTAAAAAATTTAGACACTGGAATTTCAATTGCTGTGTTTGCAGAATATGCTATAGCTAAGTAACCATAAAATGAGCAGCCTAGTTCACCTAACATGCAAAGACAATGGCTGACTTTCCAAAATATCTGAAGCCACAAATTGTCTAACCCATTTTAGCCTACTGTGTAAATGACAGTCCTCTGCAACAGAGATTCAAGATATTGGGAAAATTGGGGCTTGCACTTAAGGCTCAGCAGGGGATGGAGAGAGAACAGCTGTATTAGGAAACAGGGTAATAATACAAAATGGGGAAGGAAAAATCACTGTATCCTTTTAGGATTTTTGAGTGGGTAAAGATTTCCTAGCAAGAAATTTATATCAGGTACACATAGATTTTTTTTTTTTATGGCAAGATAAACTATAAGCCAATCCCAGTAGTTCATTAGCCTTCTTCAGCCTAGTACTATTTTGTTTCACTAGGACTACAATACCCCATATTGCTATATTAGGGAAACCTGACTAGTTTTTCTTTTTTAACAGAAGTATGTTTAGTTTTTTAATTTGATTTTTATCCCAACTTAATTACAAGTACAGGTAGTCCTTAACTTACAACAGTCCCCTTAGTGACTGTTCAAAGTTATGACACTAAAAAAAGTGATTTACGACCATTTTTCATAGTGGTGCAGCATCCCCATGGTCATGTGGTTTACATTTGGATGCTTGACAACTGACTCACAGTTATGACAGTTGCAGTTTCCCAGGGTCATGTCATCCTCTTCTGCAACCTTCTGACAAGCAAAGTCAAAGGGGAAACCAGATTCACTTAACCATGTTACTAATTAAAAAACTGCAGTGATTCACTTAACAAATTTGGCAAGAAGTCATAAAATGGGGGCAAAACTTACTTAACAAATTTCTCACCTAGCAACATAAATTGTGGTTGTAAGTTGAGGACCACCTGTAACTCAAAGCAGCAAATTTACTTGATATTCCTTGTTCTTCCTGTTTTCCCCATAACCACCACCCTGTGAGACAAATTGAGCTGAGCTGAGTGTGAGTGACTGGACTAAAATCACTCAGCTGACTTTGATGCCTAAGGTGGGACTAGAACTCCGTCTCCTGGTTTCCAGGAAAACACCTTCACTACTACACCAAATCAGCTGTCATGATATAGTTTATGATATACATACATACATACATATATATATGTTTTCTGAGATTTTTGCAGGTGTTTGTATGTAGGTCTTTGGTTATTCGGTACTTCGTCGAAACGTCGCCAAGACACTTCCAATTTTACGCGGGAGAAAACCCGAATAACCAAAGACCTACATATATCTATATCTATATCTATATATCTCATAAACTATATCAAGTCAGTCCTAGAGGAGACCAACCCTGACTGCTCTTTAGAAGGCCAGATCCTGAAGATGAAACTGAAATACTTTGGCCACCTAATGAAAAGGATTCACTGGAGAAGAGCCTAATGCTGGGAAAGATTGAGGGCAGAAGAACGGGACGACAGAGGTGGCTGGATGGAGTCACTGAAGCAGTGGGCGTGAGCTTAAATGGACTTAAAAAGATGGTAAGAGGATAGGAAGGCCTGGAGGAACATTGTTCATGGGGTCGCGATGGGTTAGACAAGACTTCACAACTAACAACAAATATGTTTGTGTGTTTATGTGTACACACACACACACAGTTGTTTACTTTTGGGGTATATTACTGTTTCTCTGATTTCCTCTAGTGGTAGAAGTGGTCATTTCTAAACTTGCAGACCTCTTGCTGCCTAATAAATTGCAAGATAAAGAGTCCTTCTTTTTTAAGTCTCATGTCACAATACTGTGGAATGTTTATGTATATTGAGTGAGTATTCAGCATTCTAATAAAGTAAACTTGAGGTCACAACTTGAGTGGTGCTTTGATAAGTAAGCTATATATGAAAACCAAAAAATTGTGGAAGAGGAAAAATGCTAAACTCCAAAACAAGAAGATCAAAAGCCAAGGTGGAAGAGGACAACCAGCAGAGAAAGGATGGATTCAATTACAGTTACACTCCTTTTGCACAACCAGATGAGTGTTCTGAATGAACCTCCAGTGACCCTTTGGTGGATCAGTGGGGTAATACAAACACACACACACACATCACCAGTTGGCAGTTGGTTCTCTACCTTGATCACATTTGCTGTCTACTACAACCAAGCAAAATAAAAATTACAGCCCACCCCCCAAAAAAAGGTGGGGAGGAAGCAGACTGTTTATATGAGGGAAGTGGCTAAGTCATCACTCAAAGAAGCCAGAAACACTATGATTGCTAGATTGAAGACAAGCATCCTGGGGTTCAGAACATGAGTTCCATACAAGGGAAATGGTTGCTCTACAAATCTAAAAGAGTTTTCTCTCTTGAGTAGAAATTGAGCTGTTTAATTTGCAGAAGTAGCTCAGTTTCTAAGACTATTAGGACCTTCATGACATTGAGGGACATGCTAGGGCAATGCCAAAGATGTATCAGCATGACTCTTGCACATGGAAGAGCTTCTCTCAAATTGTTGGAGATTCCTAGTAGTTTAACTAGTGTAATGGAGAAAGAGAGTAATGAAGCATGCATTTTAGGGAATACCAGAAAAGGAAATTAATATTCACGTAATGTTGACATACTGCAAAATAAGGATTATTTCTTGGGTAAACTGGACTTGGAAAGCAGAAAAGGATCCCAAATGCAGAAGGTCCTGTTCTGTCACCAAAGTAAGATAAAATTGTTATATAAACAATCTCCCTTATGACTATTAAATTGAGAACATGAGTTGTCCAAATTCACCATTTCTAGTGCTGTAGAAGACTCTTGATATGAAATTACAGTAGAGGGCTTATTGCAGAGGGACCCAGTTTAACTCTGAAAGAGCCTAGGTTTAGTGAACCCATTCTCTTCCCACTTCCCAAAGGTATTAGGATGAATGCATGAAGGTGAAACAGCTGAACACTGACAGCAGGAAAAGTTTGACATCATCACCTCACTCCCCAAGTTATTCATTACTCTGTTGACTAGTTTCTAGGCAACCCTGAGAAAGGGATACTGAGCTCTATTTTTTATAAGCTGGCCAGCTGCTGAATCCCATTCTCCCGTTAAAGATTTAATGGGCAGTATATTCTGGAGCCAGCTAATGCAGATTTCCTGTCATTTACTTGGTAACAGATATGTCCCCCCCTTAACTTCTTTAAAAAGAATGATGGAAGGTGACCAGCAAGAGTAGACATCTTCATCTCTGCTTTGAAATATAAGCTTGTTCATGTGACTTTAAAAATGCATAGCCACACCTCACCTTTTGCTGCTGAGACCTAATAAAATGCCAAACCTAACCATAATTTAGGAGAAAGTAATAGAGTGCTATTTATGTTTTAAATTCTGGGTTGTTTATAAAGTGAAGGCAGAAATTCCAGTCTAGAAGCATGCTTTGCAGCTCCTCATATCTGGTACCTAGATGAGAAAAGGAGTCACTCATAGCATTATCTTCAATACAAGAACTTTTGCAGAATTTTAGGAACAGCTCAAGGAGTCAGAGAAGCATGGTCACTCTTAAATTCTACAAGAAATCTGTGGAAAAAAGGTATCAAAGTTGGGAGTGAAATTATATAAGGTCACCCTTATAGGTTTGATATAAGTTGGGTGGCTACATAAAGTTCTCAGCTGAAGCCACATTTGGAATTAGGAACGTATGGTCTACAACTGGGTTTGCTTATAATTCTCATAAGAATTAAACTTAAGTTTCCTGGAATGCAGAGGGATAAACCCCTACTAATAATTCAAGATTACTATACATTATATACTATACATCTGTGGTCCCATAGTCAAATATCCCTTGCTAGTGATAGAAGTTTTCTGATAAATACTAACCATACCAATACCTGTTCAATATAAGGACATTAGAAAACATTTCTTAAAAGGCATATGCTTTTGAGAGCCACAGCTTTGTCAGAAACATAGGATGTTTAACTCAAGAATGCTTACCCCTTTTGATTTTTGTCTGAAAAGGTGCCACTTGACTCATTGTTTTGTTACTAACGTGATTCTCCTCTTATAATGTCCACTTCTAGCTTCTAGAAGTTTATACTTAGGTGTAGGTTTTTTCTACTTAGGTGAAGACAGAATATACCCATTGCATGTAGAAGATCTTAGTCAACTCTTGGCATCTAGGATGACTTGACAAAACTGCATGAAACCTGGGAGTTGGGTTTCACATTATGGACAAGCAAGGACCAAAGTCTAGCCTACTAGGTAACACTAAAGGAAAAGGACATTTTTAAAGATTGGCAATATGGGATCCAAGAAAGGTATTCCAGAACAATTTATTGCAGCAAAACAATGTATTATGCTTACTTACATCAGGTATCAGATTTGGTAATAGATTTGGGTTAGAACCTTGTAGCAATTATATCTCATCCTATGTAGATTCATTTTGAAAGTCCTAAATTGCCTGGAACAGATTTAGTTAAAAGCAGTAGCTGATCTCAATTGTTCTGCCCAAATGTCTTTCCTGTAAGGAAACAATTTCCTGCCTAGTTATCATGTTAGTAAAGTGCTCAACTCCTGATAATTGCACAGAGAAACTCAGTTTGAGAAGGGTGCTTAGTTCTCTTTTTATTCATTTAGCTGTTTGTATAGTGCTTTAATCTTGGAATCACTTATGTAAAGTTGTTGGAAAATCAGCCAGAGAAGCATTTTAGAACTTATAAAGGCCTTTCTTGCAATTTTAAGGAAAAAGTTTTCTTCAAGATGGTTATGTTAGAATTGGCGCATAGATATCCAAGCTATAAAAGCAACCCCACGAAGAGTAATATACATTATCCAATTTATTGGGACTTTTTCCAATCTGGGACCGAGACAGTGATACAGCTCAGTGAAAAAGCATGTTCTTAATTCAAAGAGATTTATGTATAACATCTCTGGGCAGGGCTAGAGAATCACTATCAACACAAATGTTTTGCTAATGGACCTAACTGTAACAGCCCGACTTCTTAGCATCCTCTTCCTATATAAAAGGCGTGGTTTTTTTGTTAGAAAACATACCATACTCCATACCTTGACTCTACTTTCTAAAGTACAGGAATCTATGTTTATTTTATAAGATGCAGATTAGCCATTAGCAGCAGCTGCTTTGGAGACTAGACTTCAGTATACTGGCAGTTCCCAGATTAAGAACATCCAATTTAAGGACAACCCCTAAATACAAATGGGCTGCCTACAACTAAAAGTTCAACCACTGAGACTGTTCAAACCTTTTAGGAACTACTGAAACCATGTTTTTAATGTACAGATGGTTTTCAGTGGTTCCTGAAAACATTGTGTGGCTTCAGCAGTAAGTCAGCTCAATAGCACCATTGGCCATTTTTAGTAATATGCAGTCTGTCTGTCTGAACTATGAGTTCCAACTTACATGCAAAATTGAGTTAAAGATATAATTAGCAACTGAACTAGTTCTTAACTAGGGGACTGCTTACTTTCTATTAACCTTTATAATGCCATCCCTGTTCTGACCTAGACTTCCTGAGTCAGTAAAGCACACGAGTAGTCCCTCTTTTATTGCAACAGCTATGAATTCTGTTCATTCAGATGAGTCCCAAATAGTTGTAGAGTCCTTCGGGATAAGGCTGATAATTGCCCACCTTTATCTCCCTTGACACACTGCCAAAGACCTAATTGGCAAAGCCACACGGAGTCCAGAATCAAACAGAGCTTCAGACTTTAAACTGCATAGAATTAACAACGTTGCTTCCTGCAAAGGCCCACATGCCTTTACTCCTAAGTCTTATGGGAGGGAATCATCTCCAAGCCCTACTCTCAAGTCGCCCCTTTTGTTTTAACTGTTCTTTCCTTCTGGCAGGTCTGCGCATGCATGCACTGGGAACAGACTTCCAGTTACTCTGCCCCGCTGAAGTCCAGCTCTGGAAGCTCCAGAGGCAGCACGTACCTCCCAGATGGCCCTTTCTCTGCCTCCATCGCAGAGACCTCGTCTGGGCCTTCTCCAGACTCCAGGACTGGCCCAGCCTCATCACAGTCCGACTGTGCTGACAGCTCCGCAGGCCGCTGGCAGACCACAACAATGCCTGCATCCAACATGCACTACCACTCAAGACTTAATTTGTTGATTGCACATAAATAATATATATATATATATATATATATATATATATATTTGTTTTCTGAGGTTTTCACGGGTGTTTGTATATAGGTCTTTGGTTGTTCGGGTTTTCTCCCGTGTAAGATTGGAAGTGTCTTGGCGACGTTTCGACGAAGTCTCATTCGTCATCTTCAGGCTTCAGCTTCGTGCTTCTGGGAGCAATGTGTGATCGCAGCTGTTTCTTCCTTTTAACTGCTAGTGGGGGTTTGAACTGATTGGGTGGGAGCTTGGCTGTGCTCTGATTGGATGGGGGTTTTTCTGTGCTCTGATTGGCTGGGGGTGTGTCCTGTGTTGGTGGGGGCTTGGTTGTGCTCAGTCTAGTCTGTGCTGCAGGGGGATTTGAGCTGGTGAGCTGCATAGCTGTTGTTTGGCTTTGTGGTCGTGCTACATCTTCATAGTGGAGAACTCATTCAAAAAAGAGGAACCAACTTCTTCCCTGGTCCAACATTTTAAAGTCACAGGACATGATATTGAATTTAAAAAGACCAGAACTATCGCCAAAACTGAACACTTTAACAACAGAATAATCAGAGAAGCCATTGAGATAGAAAAACGGCCACACAGCATGAACAAACGAGATGACACCTCCCGCCTACCAGCCATTTGGAAACCCGCCCTTATTGACAAACGAGTCCCTAACACGAGGAATGACACCAGACCCACACTCACAAGGTCCACACAGGATGTCACCACCGCACATCCACCCAGAAAGCAGACCCAAACCCACACTGATCATGAAGCACGACCAAGGACCAGAAGCCAGACCGCAGCTGCAACATTAGCCATTTCAAACCCCTCCAATCCATTCATGCAGCAGACTGACACCCACTATGAAGATGTAGCACAACCACAAAGCCAAACAACAGCTATGCAGCTCACCAGCTCAAAACCCCCTGCAGCACAGACCAGACTGAGCACAACCAAGCCCCCACCAACACAGGACACACCCCCAGCCAATCAGAGCACAGAAAAACCCCCATCCAATCAGAGCACAGCCAAGCTCCCACCCAATCAGTTCAAACCCCCACTAGCAGTTAAAAGGAAGAAACAGCTGCGATCACACATTGCTCCCAGAAGCACGAAGCTGAAGCCTGAAGATGACGAATGAGACTTCGTCGAAACGTCGCCAAGACACTTCCAATCTTACACGGGAGAAAACCCGAACAACCAAACCATATATATATATATGGAAGGAGTGAACTTCAAGGGTAAAGGTTTGAATTCCAGGACTTCCCCTTCTCTCCAAATCTTTTCAGAGATTCCTAACTTTCCAGAGAAAATACAGATACCATCCAATGGAATATAGAGCGGGGAATCTAATACATTCAGGTGGATACTGTAACCCAAGAAAGGGTATTGAGCAAGCTTTCCTATACCATCAACAAAACTAAACATGGTGAATGTATGTTTCCAGGCTTCCACTACAAATCAGAAGCCTATTAATGTAAAATTAAAGGCACATAATCACAGTCAATGCACTTTTTAAGAAATTATTTCAGCTTTTTTCCTAAAATCCAGCAACATTACTTGCTCTAAGTTTGAAAATGCCAGTGATACTGGAATGCAAGTTAGCTAGAATTAAAATAACCGATTATTTTAAAAGTAGCTATTTCAGCTAACTATGAACAAATAAGTCTATCAATTTTTGCATAAAATATGTTTGATGCAGATTTAAACTATTTGATTTTAACTAATTGATTTAAAGTAATAATGTTACTTATTTTTTGAAAGCAGAATAAACTATGTTCTATAATTATCTGTACAAACTGGCAAAACAAACAGAACACAACAACCCAGGTTCTTCAAAGAACATCTAGAGCAGGGCTGTCAAACTCCTGGCCCATGGGCCGGATGCATCACACACTGGCCACGCCCACAACCAGTTTAGTGAAGGGGAAAAAAGTTCCAATAAATCACATGACACCACCATGACGTGAGTCTGATGCCCCTGATCTAGAGATACCACTTTTTTGCTAAAGCCTTTTACAATCCTGTAATATAAGCAATCTTTCACCAGCCTGATTTTAGTCAACATATAAGTATGAAACCCTTCTAAGTAGTATTATACATAATCTATACAAACACATTTCCCCAAATATACTTACTTTAAATCTGTGATAACTGGCAATTAAGAACCATTGTTATTATTTTGTTAATAATTATTTTTAGGTGCTACTGCTTCTCTTATCTCTAACCTTCAACAATACCACAGAAACACATTTCAAATCTGCAATACCACTGTACATTCTCAGAGCAGGCAAATTTACAAATCAAACACACAAGGATAGTAACTGATTAATAATATTTTACTGAGACTTGTGATTTCTACATTATTTTCACTTATTATACATTATCATATGCCTGCTTTTAAAGCAGTTTTCTACAGAAATATGATAGAAAGCTCATTCAGTGTACTTGAACAAAAATAATCCAAACCCATACAATAGTAGTGTATCAAGAATGAAAAAAATATATTATTTCTGGTGAGGAATTATATTAAGCGTGCAGTTCTTAACAAATCCTTCCTAAGTAATTTGTGCAGCTGTTCTGCAAGTGACTTCTTGCTATGGCATTGCTACTTACCTTTTCAAGAGTCAACTTCCTCAGCAGTGGATGTTGAAACTTCAAGCACTACTGCAAAGAAATCAGAGTCCAACATTTTGTGACACTGGTCAAATGTAGCTTTGCTACAATCCACTAAAGGATAAACATTCTTATGATTTTTACTAGAATGATACATTAGTAAATTAGTAGTAGTAGTACAGTAATAATAGTGAATCTGGGATGTGAAGTTTTTATTTAAAACTTTTTCTCCAATTTCAGCAAAACCAAGTTATAGAATGGGTTGTGTATAACACTTCTTTCAGGTAGGAGTCAATTTCATTTTTAAAAAGCCTGAATGAATTGTAAGTTTTACTTTCCCACTTTTAACAATTCTCCAAACCAATAATTATTTTGTATGCATGTTACAAGCCAAATTTTGCTCTTTGTAAAGAGATGGTTATATCTTTGTAATCATAAATTCTGGAAGACAAATTTTTAGCTGCCCAGAATTACCCAGTGGTAACATGAGTGGATAATAAGTTTTATAAATAAATAAATAAATAAAATGTCCTTCCAAAAAACATGAAACTTCCATGAGACAAGTTTATCGATGGCTAGCCAATTAAGAGAGAAAGAAAATTAAGTTTTCTGTTGATACTCTTTATTTTTTTCCTCTTGACACATATGTGCTGCACAATCTCTTGTGTTTTGAGACTCAGAAGGATTTATATCAAATATTGGGTAAAAAAAATGTTTTATTTTCACAAGGATTTTAGTTTTCCTTGTCCTATGATTATTTTTCACCATGTTCTATGGCCCAAGGCCTAATCCAACTCATTGGAGTTCCAGTAAAAGTTCTTGACATAAGAAATATGAGTTAATCTTGCATCGACCAAACATACTGCTCTAAATTCAATCTGGAATACTAATACATTTTTCTAGAGACCGGGGGATCCCATGAGATGTAGGGGAGAGCAAAGGGAAATTCTGCTGCATAAAAATATACTGTCCATTTCTAGTATGTAATCTGTAACTAAAACCCAACCATTTTTTTGAATGTTAATCTGTACATTCAGTACTTACCGGTCATGATTAAAGACAACTACTGTAGCCACTTGATAGCAATTAGAGAATCAGCATTAGCTCTCTGAATCAAGTTTTATTAGCACATTTAACTGTTCAGTATATTCAGTAAAAGGAAAAAAAGCAAAGCTACATTGAGCCAATTAAATCAGGCGTCCCTTTCAAATATTAAATTTTAATTATTATCATCAGTCTATTTTACTAATCCTGATATTGAGAAGGAATGACTAATAGCCTGTCAAGAAATCAGCAGGCACTGTTTTGGGATAGATAACTGTTTGCCCCTCCTCCTCATTCTTTTGCAACGATTGTTTTGGCCAATATAAAAGTTCCTTAATAATATCAAACTACTAATCCATCTGATCATTTTCAAGTTAGGAATTCGTTAGTGCAAAATCCACAAGCAGGAAGCATTTTGTCTAGTTTTGTGTGCATTTTGCTATTTCATACTGTATTGACAATGAAATGTTTATACAGCATCTTAATAAACTTAAGTATATTCTTCCTGAAAGGAACTTAGCTACTATAAAAATGTGAAGTTCTGCTTTTACAAAGTTGGATATATTTACATGTACCTCATCTTCCATTAGTAGAATTGAACTACATATATAAGCAACATATTATTTCCATCCTTCACCATCATTTCAATTGTTGAAGAAAATGAAACTTACATTCATAAGAATGATAAAACCTGAATGAGTTTTGGGAAATTTCTAAGTTTGTTTTCAAGAAAAAAAACAACCACCTGAGCAAAACTGTACAAAGCATATCCAAAAATTTGTACACTCTATATCTTAATGATGTCCTCCAAGTATCCATGCTCAAATGTCAATAGTATAAAATATAAGTATTCACTTTGTGGAAAAGGAGTTGTTTAAGGGAGCTTCAATGTCTCATATTGAAATATGAACTGGGACATAATCTGATAAACACAGAAGAGGTGTGCAAGTCATAAAAAACCATGTACACAATAGGCATCTGGCAGCATTTTCAGACAACTTTTAAAATTTATTCTGACATGCTATAAAGGAATAAGTTACACTGTTATATGAATCACCAGCAGTAAGAATATTTTTCAGCTGGATTGGAGTGAAAAGATAGCCTAAGGCAGTAACCAGTAACCAATGTGAGAGGCTGCCTGAGATCAAGAGTAAACCTGTCACAAGAACTTGAAAGAAAATTCTTCCTTTTTAATACCCTTCATACCCTTTCATTTTAAATCTGCAAAAAATAAACAGTCTAGCCAATGCAATGTTATGGCAGGATTTGTAAGCTGTTGCAATGGGTCTGAAAAGATTCCTTTATTTTCATCTGATCTCTTGTTACAGCAGACTGGGTATCAATGCAACAGATTATAAAAATGCAAGAGTGCCCCTCCCCATCAGGAAAACAAATACAAAATTTATTTAAAAACAAAAGTGAGGAAGAGTTACAACACTAGATCTAAAATGATTAAGAAACAGGACTGTTGCTTTAACAAATGGTATTGTAACTGCCATTTTAAAAAAAGGTGGTGTCTAATTTAGTTTGCAAATTATCAAGGCAAATTAAAAAATGATTCCTAATAGGAACAGTTTAGTTTTTAATGAACTTGTAAACAAAAATGCTCCCATTTCAAAATAAAAACAAAATCCCAGATCTTCTAGATGTTTACAGTGATTACATTTATCTAAGCAACTTTTACATACAGTTTCAGTTGGAGGATGTTAACTAAATTTGTGACAAATATGCTGTTTCTCCTTTTATACCAATAACATTATAGAGTTAATGCAAAGTCCTAAAGATAATCTAGTAGTCGCTAAATTTCTCTTAAGTCTTCACTTTAGATGCTGTTATTTCTATGCACAGGTAAGCAGGCAGAGTCTTTCATATGCTTAAAACTGGAATCTTTGGTTACTACCACAACAGCTGGCTTGTTACATCACTCAAGTTACCAGCAATTTTATGAATGTTTTAAGTGTACAACTTTCAGAACCAGGAAGGAATACCCAGAAGGAGTGCACAATTGTGAGCATTTACAATTATCGCAATTGTTCTGAAGATTTGTTCATGCCATTCTTCCAAAATAATGAGATCTCATAAGCAGTGTAGTTCAAAGTAAAAAGGTTACAAAAATTGGCATATGCACAATTCTCTCCACCACTTGTGTGTCAACCACTCGGTTAATTTTTCCACTTGAAAAAATGCAATAGAAAACTGGACACCATGTTCAACTATCTCAGTAATATTCACAATTACAGCTGCTACAACTCAGAGATGCAGCATCAATGGTGCTGCCCAGAGCCAGTTTATACTGAAAGCAAGTTCTTTACATCAAGTAGATGGTTGCCCACAACCACTGGTATGTGTATTTATGAACTAAGATTTCTAGGATTTGGGAGGTGATACATCCTGCTCCATTCAGCTCTGCCTCATCTGTTCTCTTCTTCATGCTCAAAAACCTGGAAAACAAACAAAACACTTTGATATTTGGAAAGAGTCAACCAACTGAGTGGAAAATCTTAAAAGAGATTATGATTTCAATAGGAAAGAAATCTATTCCATTCGAAATTAGACTGATCTTCCACTTGATAAGTGCTTTATTCAGTTACTGACAGTAGTGCCCCAAGGTTGAGTGCCCCATTTATGCACCAGGAAAAAAACATGCAAGAACCCTACTTTTCAGAGAAAACCGCACCCAGCCACCAGCTTTTCTGAAAGGTCAACACTGTTAATTTGGCAGCCGTATCAAATTCCATGGAAGATCAATTATGCTCAGACTGCCAATCATTAAGTATTTTTAGTTGAGGATCCTTTTGAATTAATTAAGTATACTTAAACAATTTTGCATATTGCCAGTTTCAAATGCTGAATCACAAGTTGATCAAGTCATGGTTTAAATATTTAAAAATAGACTTTTCACATGTCTTCTATGTGTACAGAAGGAATCATACTCCTAATATATTTTACTAAAGGGCATATCTTTTTATAAACTACTTCAGATATACTATATAGATAATGTACAGCAGAAATGTGATAAACTAAACCAGTTTACACTGCATAATAGTTCTATCATCTGAATTTGCCCTCATGAAATTAACATTTATAGTCCAAAATCAAATATATGTAAGTTGATAATATAAGATAGGCACTAAGATTCACAGATAACAGTACAACATTGCCACATAGGCTGTTTGTTTGTATGTATGTTTATTTTCAATATACAGTCTGTACATGGAAATACATCTTCTATATATCCGAAATTGTAAGAGCATAGATCTTGTCATTCCAAAATGGCACATATATGAAATCTACAGCATTATCTAGCTATTCCTAGAAAGAAGATTGATAAGCATGACCATTTTGTTACTTACAGAAGTTCTAGCCTGTTCGAATAACAACCCATTTTACTGAAACACAATTCTTCTTCCAGTACATGATCCAATTACATTTCAAGTTATATGTAAATGAGATGAGTTAACTTCACCTGCTTAATTAGTTCCAAAATAACAGCCGTAATAATCTTTGAAACAAATCCTATCGCCATTTAATGCTGTTGCTTAAAAATTACAAGAAAGTTACTGTTACATGGTTCAAGCACTGTATCAAACCAATGAACATAAAATTAGCCAAATGTATTATAATTGTTTCAAATTTCTAAAAAAGAATGGCTATGGAAAATTAATTGTTAAGACTGCCAAGAGTAATATCTAGATGAAAACTGCCTAAAAACAGTTGATATCTAGTAACTACATTCTCTGCAAGTGTACAATTTGTTACTTTCCACCCAAAAGCCTCCAATCAACCCTGAACTGCACTGCTATGATATTACAGGAAATCTTTCATTTCTACTATTGAGGGAGAAATCTTAAAATCATGAATAATGCAAGAAAAAAAATAGAAAGCTAGTAGGGTAGGTTAAGAAAATTACATGGAAAAAATTGTAACTTTTGCTTTCAGATTATGGTGTAAAATGCTTGTACTATCTTTTGTTAAAGAGCTGCAATCTCAATGGCTAAAGTAGCAGACAGGATGAAAATATCTTCTGACCATTCACTGGAATTATGGGAGCAAGTCATTATACCTGTATCTTCCACTCTACAATGCTGTCTTGGACGAATGTGTCTGGAGAATACATTACAACTTTTTTCCATCTATTCAAAATTATAGTTATCCTTTTCTATGTAACACTAACAGATATTCAATTAAAGCTGACATCTCTTCTTTGCTATGTCCGTTAAACTGAATATTGACCTGCCTAGCATAAAGTGTTTAATAAAGAAATGTTAGATGATACTTTTAATGATTCTAAAGCATGTTCTGCTTTATGATACATATCAAGACTGTGCAGGCTTTGAAAAAGACAAGCAAGCAAGCTCATTTTTTCCCAGACTCATGCAGAAATAAGATACTTGACTGTCTCTAGTCTTTTTCCGTTGAGTCTAGGTCTCTAAAAATGGTATTTTTATCAGTAGAATAAAAGTAGAATCCTCTTTATAATTGGAGGATTTAATTTATTTGTACAATTTATAGGTCGACTCATAGCTTAAAAAGTAGGAAAAGTATTAAAAAAAGAAATAAAAAACTGTGAGTGGCCTCAGAGCTAATTTTTAAACATCTCACCCATCCAACCACATTGACTGAGAACTTTTTGAACTAGAGATTTCATTCCAGTCCAGGATTCTCTACCCATAAACACATTTAAGTACAAGCTGAACTTAACAATACTGACTCACTTTCCACTCTTGACCATACTTGTAAAATACATTTCAAATGTAGGTTACATCCTTTATTAAATTCTATCATTTCCAGATTTGAGTTAGATGCTCTCCAATAACGTAAGCTGGTTATCACAGATAGAAAAAAATAAACATAAGCACTGTATCTAGGATACCAATGTCCTAGCCAAAAATAAATAAATAAAATCATTTGTTTGGAAAACCAGGTATGGATGTTTCCATGACCATCTTGCTCAACTACACTCAGACAACTACATTGTATACTGAGCCAAAATAAATACTAGAACAATAAAAAAATCAATTACATCCTCCTCCAAAACTATACATGAGGCTGCATCTAGTACATTCAGTACATATTGCACTGGTATTTTAGAGAAAATAATACTGTGGTGAGAACAATTATTAAATTCAATAAAATTGATGAAAGTCTTACTTAACCATTCCTTATAGTAGATAAATAGTCCAGGTGCTTAAAGCGAAGTTGCAAAGCAGTACAGAATGCACAAGTCTGGAAAGGTATACACAATCTTAATGCTATGACTCGTAATGCCCTACAAAATATTCAAATCAGAATAAACTTAATATTTTGATTATTCTAGCTATTATGTGCATATCAATTTCCATCTGAATGCAGTCCTGTAAAAAAGTGACGTTTTGCAGACTAGCAACTAAAATTAACTTGCATTAAAGTAGTTTTCAGACTTCAGCCTTTGGAGTTTTTCTGGATACATTGTTTATTTAATAGATAAATCTGCATCCAATCAAGTACAGGTAGTCCTCAATTTACAACAGTTCATTCAGTGACTGTTTGAAATTACAAACATTGAACATAGTGGCTTCTGACCGTTTTTCACACTTACAGCTGTTACAGCATTTCCACGGTCACATGATCAAAATTCAGATGTTTGGCAACTGACTCATGACCGCTGTAGTTTCCTGATGTTATGTGATCACTTTTTGTGACCTTCTGACAAGCAAAGTCAATGGGGAAGCCAGATTCACTTAACTGCATTACTAAGTTAACAACTGTGGTGATTCACTTAACAACTGTTGCAATAAAGGTCATAACATGGGGCAAAATTCACTTAACAATTGTCTTGGTTAGCAACAGAAATTTTGGGCTCAGTTGTAGTCCTAATTTGAGGACTACCTGTACCATATCATATGTAAAGAGATACTGTAAAGAAAATTAAGGCTTTTAAATTAACTATTTCAAGTGGATTATAATATTACAGTGTTGTTCTAACATTTTTAGTTAGCAATTCTTATTCATACAGTGTACAAACAGCCTTTTTCATCTCCCATCTGATTGGATGAACAATTTCTAAATGGGCAAAAAGTCTAAATTACCCACTGAAGTAGCAAATGTAAATTAATGCTTTGTATTTAAAAAAGCTTTTACTATAACTGTGTTCTATTATTCCTATTATCAGAATTCCTTTGTATTGCACTGTTGTATTAATCTGCTCTAATTCAAAATTCCAATGGGGTTTTTCTATAGCATTCATGCCTCTGCCGTAACAGTAGTCTAGCTGTGTGCATAACATTATAGAATAAGAAATATAATTTGACTTTCCTTTTAACATATAGTGTAAGATGATCTACTGGAGTACCATATTTTCTGGTGTATTACAGGCATTCTGTTCACCAAAACAAAAAACCAACTAATCAAAAATGGTATTTTTTAAAAAAACCCACTGAGAGATCCCAGACTATGAGCTTGGATATATATGAAAGATGGATTGATACAACTTGAATTGTATAACATATAATTTAATATATTAAATTTCAAAATGCTGAGGTTCAGAGCCTTTCAGAACACCAGCCTCGCTAGGGTTTTCCTCTTCGGAAGATAAAACACTAGTGAATGCCATCATTCTTAGCTTGGAGGACTCCTTCTCCAAACTGCACAATTTGGAGAAGGAACCTTCTTGAACCATGGGAATAGGACTCAGGTACAGAATGAAGTGAGGTGACAGAAAAGTGGACCCAGAAGTGGTGGCACAGAGAGAAGGGTCTGCATTCTGCTGTGGTTTCTGCATGCAGGGAGCACTGGGCCTCCTGCATTCCCTGAGGCAGTACCACAATGACAAGAGCTCAGAGCAAGGCAAACACATGGGTGCCTTGCTTAAATGACTGCAGCAATTTATGACCAAAACTCTAAGCTCAATTGTGGCCGTTAGTCAAGGACTACAGGCACTTTCACCCTTTCTACCATCACCTCCCTCCCCAAGATATATATATTGTACTATTTGTTTTATGTAACACTTTCTCCTGCCTAACACAATCTCAATCAGTCTCCAACTCCAGCCCTCGTCCTCCTCCTCCTCCAATATAATCCTTCCATTTGCAACTTTATTTGGTGGAAACACCTTTCTTCCTTCACCTCTATCCAATTAAGCAGGCTCTTTCCCCATTTCATGCACACTTCTACAAGATAGATGTTTCTTTCAAATTTGTGCCAATGACAGGATTTTTTGGCATAGTTACTAGGAAAACATTTACTACCACTACTATTTACAATTTAGGTGATATTAGTTTTATTCTGGTTTTCAATAAATTCAAGTAAGTAACGTATTTAAGTAACGTATCTCTGAACAGTTAGCTATATACCATAAAATGCTGCTTTAAACAAGAACAGGAATTTCAACCATGTGAAAACACTCTCATGATTTGTAAAAATGGGAAAAAAATTCCTCTTTTCAAATCCTAAATTACTTCTGAATATAAAATAAATACAAAGGAAAAAAACTTTTCTTTAAAAGTTCAGAGAAAGAGAATACTGTTGTTAGACAACTGGCTTATCATTTCAGTAGTCTGAAATCGAATGAAGAAGTATTGCTTTTAAAACTTTTAAAGAAAAAATGTTCCTTAAATAGCATGAAATTAAATATAATTGGTCTATTTTAGCAATAGCAATAAGACTTATATACCGCTTCACAGTGCTTTACAGCCATTTTGATGGGTTATTGCTGGCTATCCCTGTCATAAGCAATTCTTCCTTAAAAATATTTCTCCTATATTGAATACTGAAAATAATGACAAGAAAATGAACTGGAAATACTTCATGTTAGTGTCTGCATTTAAGTCTGCCTCTGGAAAATTTAATTTAACATCTTGGACAATTCCTTTTGCACTTCAACACAACAGCCCAAATTAAATAATAATCGTCTTGCACTTAGTTCAAAGAGCTATGGGAATAGGCTCAAGGGAGACTGTATGTTTGTAGATTTGCTTTAGCCCCATCTTTTTAAAAAACTGGATACAATTTTTCAATCTCTACTTTTGTATACTGTTCAATATTTACTAATTAGAATTATTGAATGGCTTGTGGTAGAATCAAGTCCTCTTGCTTTCGGAACAGCTGTTGCCAAATTATAATTGTATAGCAGATATGTTTTGCAATTTCAGCATTATTATCCTTACTTCTGGAACAGCTGAAGGATATTCCACAAAGCAGCTTGAAAGATATTCCACAAAGTGGTATTTTATTCGTTTTGGTATTCTTGATTTCTGTATCTCTTCTCATCCTGATATCTTCACATCATTATGACAAAAATGCATATTAGCCTTTTAATAAAAAATATTTTTACAGTTTGGAATTCTTGCTAGCATTCAATAATATATACATTTATGTGTCAATAATTTAAGTAAGGAAATAATCCTCTTTTTCTGTTGATTCAAAAACTTATACAATTAGATTATTGTGAATATGGTCACATAGTTCAACCAATAGTGGTTCCTTCTAGATTTGCACACTTTTCTATTTTCTTCTTATACGTTTTATCCAATAATTTCCTTATGATTTTTGTTTTGCTCTGATGGACTGCATCCCGACAGAGACTATATTGTATCAACGATGTGTTCTCATCCATAAGAAAGAGACTTTGCTGCATAAAAAGAGGCACTGTTTTCATCAATTACCTCTTGCTGTAATCTGTTATCATAAATTTATCTATACCTATTTGTGGACAGTAGACTTTTATTCTTTTTCCAGCTAAACGGTTTTCTTTTTTCAAATATTTTTTCTGACAGATTTGATGTAACTGAAACATTTTAAATCAGGTCATTCTAAAATGGTAGGCACTGATGATATGATTGAAAATGGTGTGTGCAGTCAGTTATCAGAGTCCTGTATAGATTCTCCTAAATAAAAAAAAGCATCATTAGTACTGTGATCTTTTAAATCGTATTCTTTGTTATATGCACTAATAATGTGTACTTATAAAAGGGATGTGCATCTTTTTATTTCAATTAAATAAAAATGAAAGTACTGATTGGTTTTATTTATACACGAATTCAAAAATTTAAACCAACCTCAAAACAAAGAAAAGTAAACAGTCCCAATTTTGAAAAATTATGACAACATTATTTACTGACCTGAAGATCTTGCATGTGCAGACTTGACCCGTTTTGCTTTCCAGTTATCTTCAAAGAGGACCAAGCCTCGTGGCATTTCATTTGGATACTCAGGGCTTGCATTTCTTTGTTACACTGTTTGCATTTTGTGTGCTTGCCCATCTTATTTACAGATATAGAAACATAATTAACATATTCCCAAATGTGATCCATTTACTGCCTGCTGCTATAGAAAGTTGCTTCTTTTATTATTTTGTCAATAAATCTCAAATAGATCTATAATTAAAATTAGAAACAGATCCCCAAGGAACGTAGGAGTAATTTCAGTTGAATTTGTTTACTTTCTGTTTATTTCCCCATCCCTTATATATACATATATTTGAGAGATTCTGCTTAAATTCAACCTACCCTTCTAAATCCTCTGATTGTTGCCTTTCTTGTCTTTTACTGAGGGAGAGGGGTGAGAAAGATTTGACTATGTTTGTGCATGAATTCTCGTCTCCCTGTAGCAATATTAGGTATGCTATTCAGAGAATACAGAGTATCATCATGCTGAAGCTATCTATGTCCTATTTCTTAAAAAGAAGTACCTTAATTTTACTTATTTACATAATAATGTACATGCTGCCTCCTAAGATTGCCTATAGTAAAATTGATGTTGTTTACTGGGGTGGGGAGGAGGAATATAGATGAAGAAAACGTTTACCTCTTGGGGTTTTTTTTCCCTCCAAAGAAACCCATATCAAAGCTGCATATCTATACTGGCCCAATACAAAAAGTAATAGAAAAATTTCTTCCTTAAAATGTTAGGTCCAGGATTTTGGTTCATACTATGTTCCCAACACCAAGCCAGCTTATTTTGAAGAGGGGTTAATGAGGGAGCAGAAGATGCAGTGGTTAAAATGACCCAACATACCCAAAGAAATGATATGAAAACAAGGACACTTGGTTTAAAGTTAGTAGTCAAATTTTCCAAGGACGTCCGTTTTTTAAATACTAAATAGCCAAATAAGTGTTTTTAATGACCTCCTTGAGCTAACACATATCACCAACAGGATCCAAATTAGTGTTTATCATTTTTGGTCTGTAACGTCACTTGGTTCTTGGCTACTAACCTTTCATGTTATTCTTGGATTTGTCAGTTTGCTTGCCTGTGGGGGTTTGGGTTTGTTGCCCCTGCCCACTGGAAGAGGCTGCCTGCTGTGCGGCTTTCTGCTTTAACATTGTCCAGTCAAATGTGTAGTCGTATTGATGATTCAGGGTCCTACAGAGGGTAAAATTTAAAAAGTAAGAAAACCATCACTGAAATATAATACTTGAATTGCTCTTGCATAAGCAGGTTTAATTGGCATTCAAAATGTAGCATTTTGTAAAACATTGAACATTAGGCAGGGTGGTGGTTAATAATTAAAATCTGCTTGCAGTAACTTTCAAAGTCCTTTGCACTTCTAAAATAGTACAACTTTGGCTCAAGTGGAAAGAGTCCCATGCATAAAGTGTATAAAGCCCTTCAACTGGTTAATAGGGGAAAGGGAAATACCGATCTTCATCCCCATTTCTCTTTTTTGAGTTGGACCCTGCACTAAGTGCACGGATAAACTTCTGCAATTCTGCATATGACCACGTATGACTATTGCGATCTTGATCACTCACTTTAACCTCCTCTGCAGTCAACATTAATTTTGAGCAAAATCAGCACTGCAAAAAAAATAGATTCACTAATAGTTACCACACAGTACTAATTTCAAGTGTAGTTTATGTTGACTTGACTAAATCATGATATAACCAACCTTTGTAGACCAAAGAAAATAGTTCCTAAAAATGGTTGTTGCAGAGTACAGCTTGCTTAGTTCCAAAATGGCTGATATATACCAATATAGCCAATCATAAAACAGACATCACAGTGGAATAAGAGGTAGGCTACCGAGACAGAAAATCATTTTGATACAGTATCAGGAAAGGACCTCTTCCCAATGAAGTCTATTTCTAGTATATCCAAATTTCTTTTACGTATTTTTATATTTTCAGCCAAACTTCTAGAATGATAAGAATGTTATCTAGCCAAGCTAACCATGTGAACAACCATTGTTGTTAAAACTGTTCTATTTGAGTATTCAAGAACTATCCTAAGAGACCAACCTGAAAAGAATACGGAATAGCTGCCTCAGATACATATAATCAGGAGCTTCTTCAAAGCGCAGGCCACGGCAGTAGTTCAGGTACATTGCAAATTCTGCAGGAAATCCCTGCAAACAGAAGAAATCAATGCAAGAATTGGAAGCAGAATCCCCACGATTTTTATACTCAGAATTCAGTTCTATATCATTATTTTTTAGAAAATGGTAACAGACAAAAGAAAAAATGACACTAAAAATTAAAGATAGATCAATTATAACTACTGTAAAGACAATTCCACTAATACATGCAGTTAAACATTTTATAATATTAATTATACCTTCCAAAATCATTGGCTTATTTACAAAACAAAATACGATTACCGAAGATTTAAAATTTTAAAAACAGTTTGTACCTTACACAAAACTTCAACAGGAGTAGACATCTTCTTTTCACTAATCTTTTCATATTTCTGCTTTTTTGTTGCAGCCTGCAGAAAATATGGATATATATAAATCAGGGGTGTCAAACATGATTTCATTGAGGACCGCTTCAGGGTTGTTTGACCTCTGGGGGAGGGGGGAGGAGGAAATGGCCAGTGTGGGTGGGCCAGCTCAATGTCAGTAATGTTGGGGGTGCCTGTGGCGGCCCGATTGCTCTGCCAGCGAAAATGGAGCTCAGGAGGGCCACATGCGGCTCTTCCAAGGTCTGTTTTTGCTGGCAGAGACTTGCAGGAGGCTGTTGCAGCTGAAAACGGAGCTTGGGAGGACAATACGCAGCCCTCCTGAGCTCCATTTTGCTGGCAGAGGCACTTCAGGGTGGCCCCCGCATGCCAAATCTAAGCACCCCGTGAGCCGGATCTGGCCCCCGGACCTTGAATTTGACACCCCTAATATAAATAGAACAATACTACCCTATTTTTCGCACCATAAGACGCACCTAGGTTTAGAGGAGGAAAACAAGAAAAAAAAAATCAGGCAGAGCCTGAGAGGACACAGATAGGTGTCCTCTCATGTGCCACCTCTGCCTATTGACTCTTGCACTGAAAAAAAGAGGCAGAAGAGGCGGGCAATGACAAAGACAGAAGAGGCCAGCTGGGTTCAGCACAGTAAAAGGAACCCCCCCATGGCCCAGCTGCTATTCACCGAAGGACCAGTACTGTTTTCCACCCACTTTGGGGGTGGTGGTGGTGGTGCACCTTATGGAGCGAAAAATATGGTTATTTTTTTATTATCATAGATCTAAAGGAAATTACCAAGTTCCAGAATTCACTGCAAAAAGAATAAAAGTCTTTATTACATGCTTTACTGCAACTTAATTAGATCATGATAGGATTAAATGGCTGTTTCTAGTATTTTTCCTATACAGTCAAGATTATGAGTAAATATAGAAATCTCATTTGCTCTTGATATTAGATTGCCAGCACAAATTGCTTTCTACCATCAATATATTCAAAATCATCATCTGAATTATATAACCTCTTGAGAAAGTACCAACAGATGTCTATCTTTCTCTCACATACA
This sequence comes from Ahaetulla prasina, assembly GCF_028640845.1. Taxonomy (NCBI): domain Eukaryota; kingdom Metazoa; phylum Chordata; class Lepidosauria; order Squamata; family Colubridae; genus Ahaetulla; species Ahaetulla prasina. The sequence continues at coordinate 107,059,610 of NC_080540.1, forward strand.
CTTGTACATTATCTCAATGAATGTGTGTCTATGCATGCATATCTTTCATTTTTTAAATTGTAATACACCATCCTGAAGATGGAGAGGCTGCAGTACTTTGAGCAAGGCCTGAGATTAACCAAAGTTCTCTGGACAGTATACACTTTTCCATAACTTCTCCAAAACATTATTCAAACTGCACATTGTCCTTTAAGGCTATCTCACCCCTAATGTCTTTCTCTGAGCATCTTCTAACTGTAAAGTATTTGTTAGAAATAAGCAAATAAAAGACACATACTTGGTCTATGTGTAGGGTGCCATATCATGCCACATTCTATCTATTCCATAGTAACTGAATTACAAATATACAATATTGTGCTTGTTCATCCAATATTTTAGTATGGTCTTTTACAACTCTGTATGAAGTTTTTAACATACCTTTAATCCTTGCCATGGCAGGCTGGTTCTGTTAAAGTACATCAATACATATCCTAATGACTCCATATCGTCACGACGACTGGGGAAAAAGGTTTTATATGCTTATTCATAAATTGCATAGCATCACTTCTCAGGTCTCAACAAGTTATGAAAATGAACTGTCAATAAAATGTGCAACACACTAATATGCAAGAGTAGTAAATAAGATTTACCAAACTTATTTGGAAAACTGCATACCAATTTTCCTGGCATATCCACATTTTTATTTTGCTATTTTTCTCTTTATCAAATGCTAACTTCTAAATTTTGCTTTATCTTAGAGTGGAGTACTGAGAGAATAAAATAATAATCAAGCAACCTTTTATAATATACATATTTTATGCAAAAGTAACTATTAACTTTAGACTTTAATGATTGCTGAAATTATTTTCCCTTAATTTCCAATCATTTTCTATTTTGGTCAACAACTGTGCGTAAAACAAGCTCCATGAGCTCCATTCAGCCCCATATCTATCTTGATAATAGTACAACAGTGAGATCATGAAAGCATGAAAATTGTGTAGGCATAATAGCAAAGTACATAACAGCAAAACCATTATGAACAATTCTGATTCTTATTCCATAAAATATAACTGAAAATATTCAAATGCTAAATTTAACTGTATGCATTTTGAAAATTTATGATAAAAATACTGATTCCAGAAATAATCCAATTTTTATGTTTGATGACCGATAGTATCTGTCATGGATATTTTGGTGTCTATAAGCTACACAATGCAAATATTTGCTCTACTGTAAGAATATTTCAATTAATAATTTTTTTTTGTCCTAAAATAAGTATTTAAGATCCCAAATATTATGGCACTGGTAGAAAATGTGTTACTAAACTATAATTCCAGTCTCTTTATCTGACAATTGATAAGGGGCATTAGAAACAATTCAGAAATTTCTTAGAGTTTAACTTTTTACAGTTCCTAATGTAATTACAAAAATTGCTTGGATACTTACCTCTGTTCAATGCCAAGATGTGCATTAATGCTTGCATATCTAGCTGTACCAGTGAGATTTTTGTCTTCTCTATAAGGTATATGTTGCCTTGTTCTGTTGTCCCGGTACTTTTTGGCCAACCCAAAGTCAATAAGGAATAACTTTAAAATAGATAAAATAGATTCAAATTTCCAGATGGCATTTGGAAAAATCATCGGAACTTTTAAGTATATATGCCTAATAGATAATTCAGACCAACAAAATTAAATTCAATTACAATTTAAAGGCAAGGGAAACAAAACCACAACCCTTTATTATTACTTAAAAAATAAAATATAAAATGGACCTAAAATTTCTCATCTACTTGGAAAAAAACAAATAAAATTATTCAAAGTAAGTTTTACTGCAAAAACTGTGGATTGTATTACTTTCTTATGAATGTTCTATATGTTGGCATGCCATTAAAGAGACTGTAAGGACTGGAAAGAAATAAAATATGGTAAAATAAATAATTAAATAAAGCTAGGCCACATAAATTTAACATTTATAACAATATTATAGACAAGGCCAATTTTATGAAACTGTTTTCAGTTAATTTCTCAAGTAATTTTGCTTTTCTGCCACTTACTGCTATAATTTGTTTCTACTACACTGAAGCATTCTCTTATATTATCAAAAAAATATCTGAATATGTGAATTCAAGATCAAAGTGTCAAAGAATAATTTATTTTATATTTCACTAATTAAAAGACCGTCAAATTCAACTAAAATGTTCAGTTACAAATAATCTGGAGTTGTTAAATGTGGCAGATTAAAAGTATAATAAATAAATTGTATAATTAAAAAATATATATTTTGTTCTATAGAAAACTAAGACTAGACTAATGGAGTAAGACAATTTTTAAGAGTTCGGTCTAGTCCATTTTAGGAAGTGTACTAAAACTCCTAGTAATTCCTGTATATTTTTTAGCTAATACAGAAAAAGAGATTTTTTAAAAAGGAGAAAAAGTGTTTCTTAAAGTAAAAGCACCAAATAATTGAAAAAGCTAAAATTTAGAAAACAACTGAAAACAATAATTTAGCAGATGTTCAAGTTACTAGTGTCTTTAAGGAACATTTTATTATAAGCTTGTTTAATAAGCAAGCAAGTAAATAAATAAATAGTTGTTGGGCCTTTACAATTTGCCATAGTGAAGAAGTTTAGATGCAATGAGAGGAAGAAAGACAGTATTTAAAGCAGGGTCAATAGGCATCATCACACACCAACATTTCTTTAATAGAACTTATTTTTAAAAATACATCTTAAAAGTTAAAAAATGATTAATATTTACTGAGATCTCAAGAACAAAAACTGACTTGGATATCCCATGAGATTTTGCTCTTAAAAGTATTAATTCTGAAGATCAATGAGTGTTATCCTAGTGTGCCACAGGCATAATACTATTGACTCCTGATTTAAAGTTAACTGAACACTTGTGTTTATGTTATAGGTGAATGTGGATGGATGACAATCATGATAGATGACCTGAAAACAGTACAGAACACAGAATACCTAGTTGATTCAAATAAGTAAACTTTATAAAGTTGAAATATTAGTAGGCCAATTAGTATTTTATGAGATCCTTCTCTTTATTAGCACAAAGTAGGAAAGACACTATGATTTTTTAAAAAGTATTATAAAAGAAGTTGACAATATAATTTTCAGAGATTTATTTTCTCTTTCTCCATCTCTGATTTGGACAAATGCAAGGTATAGAAAGACCACGCTCTTATAAAGCACTGAATAGAGATTATGGCAAGGAAATAACTCTGCCATGTAACTTTTCCATGATAATATATTCTTACAATCTCAAGACACCAAAGCCATGCTTCATTACTGGGGGAAATAATACTAGGGAGCAAAGTTACCTAGCAACATAATAACACTCCCTCTTAAATTGCTTTGGTTGACAAGTGGGGATATTACTTTTGAGATTAGATATACTACTATTCCACCCAATAAACACACTTCTCCAAGCTACTGCCTTCACTTCTTCCTAATTTACTCCCCTCCACCCCATGAATGCCTGCCACAATCTTGCTGATTTAGTTTCAGAGTAAATAAGAAAACCCAGTCAGAACTGGAATGATAGACAGAGAAGGGAAAGTCAATGGTTCCAATCTGAAAGTGGCAAAGTGCTTCTGCTTTTTATACTGGGATAAGGGCTCTTATTTGTACTATTCTATTCTCCAAGATACCATAAAAAGGATATTGTTATTTATAGTACAAAATATATCTATTTTATATTTAGCTAAATCAATTTTAGAACAAGAAGTATCACTTCCTTGTTAATTAGCATAGGACACAGTCTTCACACTGGCTCAATTATTATGTGATACTAAAACATTTCTGGTATGACCTGATCAAGCCAAATGGTTCTTAATAACTCAATGAGTCTCCATGTTTACCCTTCTGCCTTCTACTTCACCCCCATAAAATAAAGAAAAGGACTTCAGCCAACTTTATTTTTTAAAGGTTTTTTTCACTTCAGGTTCAGTTTTTCAAAAAACTTTTATTAAACACAAACTGATGAACACGCATGGAAATAAAACCATGATTAAGTAATCCAGTTTAAACAGCTGACTAGTTAATCTCTTATTCTTCAAGTAGCCAACTCCTATGACAATTGAGATCAGTCTCCTAACATTCTCCTCCTCTACAGAAAGATATATTATAAAATCCTAAAACCCAGCCTGGGGCTATATTGAAGTTTGAATAAGTTCCAATGTTATAAATTAGATAGGTACTGTAATTTGAGCCACAATACAGCTGCATACAATAAAAACTATTCCAATTGCCACATTTCTAAATTCATGGGCCCAAACAATTAACGTTTAATAAATAAACAACTGTTTAAGAAGCTAAGAAACCACTAAAATTTGGAAAAATTTTAATACGATACAATTACTTTAGTTTCTTGAGCTATATTCAAAATTTTGTTTAAATTTACTGCTGGAAACAAAGCATGTTTTTTGGAAAAAGTATAATAGGTCTTGATTCTCCCCATCTAAAATGCATTTTTCCCAAACATACTGATTGCATTAATGAAGAGGGAGAGAAATCTCATCAAGACCTACTAACAGACCATGCACTCACAGGCATCTCTAATTCTTCACAATACATTCTAAATCCTCCTTGTCATATTTCAGAACACAGAACTACTCTTCTAGGGTTAATACAAAGTTTGGGCTGTTATCCTTAATCATATTAACTTGGATAAAAGAAGAACCTTTTATCTTATGACAGTCACTTAATAATGTTACATGTTTGCCAAGTATGTCTGAATAATGCCAACATAAGGTGCTTTTTGCAAATCTACATGTTTTCCGAAATAAAATAAAATGCATATGAGTTGGGATTGAGGTTGGAATAGAGACAGTTTCAGACCTGGTTTAATCCTGAGAAAGATGGGTCCTGAGAAGTACTAACAGTCATGCTTCTTTTCCTCTTCCCCACTGGAGATTCTAAACACTGAACAAACAATAGAGGGTGGCAGTGCATCAAACAGTATTGCTTACATTGCAACAATGGCTGGCGCAGACAGGCAACACCGAGGCGTTAGAGAAAGAATAGGGTAGCCAAATGCCATCCTTCTTCCACCAAGCACTACAGTTTTCCAAAGGAGAATCGTATGATACAGGAAAAATTTAGATGTGGCAAGATAAATTTGAGTATGCCACTTTAAAATGACACTGCCTTGAACAGGGATAGCAATGGCAATATTTGGCTTAATAAAAAGTAATTTTGGCTTTTACATATGTACTGCCCTTCCCCCAAACAACTTGTGGGAAATAAATCTTCAGTAAGGAAGAGGTAGAAGGCATTTAGTCACCTTAAGTTCACTTTCGTAAGCATGCAGGGCTTGTTGTAGGAGAGGCTCAAAGAAGATCATATATTAGGAATAAGACAATTCCTAACACATAACATTTAAAAATAAATTTTAGAAATACAGCATTCCAATTTTATTGCCTATATTTTAGTTTATTATGAACATAATTTATTGGAACATGATTAACAAAACAGCCTCACCAACCATACCATGTACAATGGACATGTGATACAAAATCCATCTGTATTTTTTGGTAAAAGGATGAAAACCATATCAATGTTTAAAGAAACTGCTGATTTCACACCTTTAAAGCTTTAAATTCTGTGTGGATTAAACAAAGGGGGTTATAATCTTACGTATAGGATTATTTGTAACATCCAATGAGTATCTAAAATTTAATGCTTGTCACTCTAAATGGCTGATAGGACTGAAAAATGTGGTCCTTTTTTTCATCATCCAATGTGACTCTAATAAAGTCACCTAACAAAGCACATTTTTCAGACCACATTTCCACATCAGAAGAAAACAAAGTGTTGCAATGCCAGCTCACTATAACTGTCAAAGTATATGGAGAAATGGCCCAAAAAGAGAGGAAATATCAAATCAAGACTGGTTTAATTTTTTTCTAGTTATACTTCCAGTTCTTGTCAGAAAATTAAAGGACTGCATTAAAGAAACAAGAATGTGAAATTTAGAGATAAGATTCAATAGAAATAGGACTGACAGTGTCTTTTAAATTTGACTTTTGCAATTTCTTCTCACCCCAACTCCCCAAAGTTGTTTAATGCTTCACTGAACGCCTTTAAAGCAGAATTCAACAGGTGGTTGTTGGTTTGATTTTGCTCTCAAGTAATGGCTCCAAGTTGGCATTCATACAGGCAAACAAAGGTAACATTTTATAGCTAAAAGCATCGAAAAGGTAAACGCTGATGGCTTATGAAGAACCAATCTGTATGGGAATGTTGCTGCCAATATATTCAGTTCACATACATTTCCCCAAACTTCAGAATTTCTATTTAACAGCATGCTTTAAATGCATTGCCAATGCTGCCTGTCTGCTCGAGCTCAATGTAAAGTATCGCAAAGTTTACTCTCGCAAGCTAGCCAAGAATATTTCCAACCAAGTTTCAAAAGAAAACATGCATTTCCAGCTCAATTTCTATCATCCCCTTCTACCCCCATTTAAAATCCAATAAAATATTAAAATTCAGTAAGCAAATGTTAACCTATACCTACCCATTAACTGCATTCTGAACTTCCACAGGTTTGTGATTGCACAGAATGCAGTTGCATAAACAAAGCTCTGCAGTATTACAAGCCAATATTTCTTTATAAGTTGATTCTACTCAATTAAAATCTAGGTAACTGGAAGTCAAGAATCCACCATGCTAATAAATACAGCAAACAATACAAAATCCCAGTTTATGGCAAGGTGTGCTACTGTAAATCATTGATTTTGAATAGGATATTTATATAGAAGGAACTTGAGTATGCAAAGAAATAGAGCTTATATAACATACTGATTTGCTTAATTCAGGTCTGAACAAACACTGAGATCATATGATTTGCTTGCAGTAGTATGACTGAAAATCTCATCTCTTGATGAATACTATTAACCAATAGCTAACTCAAGCAGCACAACTTTTCAATAAACTGTATTTTATGATAACTTTTCTCATGCAAAAAAAGTATTAAGACTGACCTTATTACAGTGACGTCCAATACCCATTAGAAAGTTATCTGGTTTAATGTCTCTGTGTATAAAATTCTTTGTATGCACATATTCAATTCTACTGATCATCTGTAAACAAGAAGAAAATTGGTGAAATTTAAAAGCATTTCAGATATTATTTCAATAATAATCTGTCCTATAATTCAAAAATGTTTGCATCACTCCTATTATCTGAAAATAATTTAAACCAGTTAATAAACTGACTCAATGTTTTGTAAATGAATGCTTTTCAATATCAAATGAGAAAAGGAACACTATCTTATGGAGCTATCATCAACACCCCTAAAAGTGGAGATACAGCCTAAGTAAAATAAGGGATCGGTCCAGTTCAACATCTAGCTGAGTGTCTATATGCTAGTCTAATACTTTCCTGTGGAAAACATCCTTCCCACAAAATCAGTTACTTTCACTCTGGACACCTTGCAAAAATCATCTGTCTAGTTTTGTATCAGATGTCTGAGCCTGATGCTACAAAGTAACCTTGGTGTAGAGGAAGGTTAGCTCAGTGTGAAAGTAATGTTGGAACTAGGATGGGGCAGAGCTGTTAATGTGGGTAGACTGCTAGTTCTATCAACCACCATGTGAGAATAGGCAGCAATATAATAAATGAATGAATGAATGAATGAATGTACAGGAAAAATTAAATGGGACGTGGTGGCTCAGGGACTAGGACGTTGAGCTTGTTGATCGAAAGGTCAGCAGCTCACAGTTTGAATCCCTAGTGCTGCCATGTAACAGGGTGAGCTCCCGTTACTTGTCCCAGCTTCTGCCAACCTAGCAGTTTCAAAAGCACGTAAAAATGCAAGTAGAAAAAATAGGGACCACCTTTGGTGGGAAAGTAACAGTGTTCCGTGCGCCTTTGGCGTTGAGTCATGCCGGCTACATGACCACGGAGACGTCTTCAGACAGCGCTGGCTCTTCGGCTTTGAAACGGAGATGAGCACCGGCCCCTAGAGTCGGCAACGACTACCACATATGTGCGAGGGGAACCTTTACCTTTTTACAGGAAAAATTAAGATTGGGAAATGGCTTGGATGCGTGCAAACTCAAAGTAATAACCAGTAGGAAAAGATACAGGAAGAACTCCAATTTTATTACATGTACTGGACAAGGGGCTTCTTTTCAGATTATCATCTACCCAAAGAGATCAAGGTGACAATGAAGACAATTTCTCTAAAGAAAATATCCAGCTCTTAAGTGTCAAACATCTGTTGTTGCTTAAGCATTTATTATCCAGAACTGAATTTTGTTGAAAGCACTGATTTGGCATCTATTATTGAAGCTTAGCTGACAGAAGAGATATTCATGGGATAGGACTGGTGGGCATGGTCTGTAGCAAGGATAAACAACATGTCACTCTTTTGCCCTCTCTCATCATGACTGCAAAAAATAGTGCAGCTTCCTACCATTTTCAAATGGAAGACTCAAGTTTCCAAACTCCTCTCAAAATTTTGCCTCATGAACACAAGCAAGGTAACCCCATCCATTTCATGGCCCTCAACTGTCCCAAATGTTTTGTTATTATGGATTCTCTGTGGTTTGTAAATATCATGATGTAAACAAGTCTATCTAAGTCTTGCCTCTCTTGATTTAGCAAATCAATCAGGGCAGACCCTAATGCCAAATTTCAAGAGATACTTATTCTTGCCTAAAACATGGCATTACTGGATTAACCTTGTATACAATAGGCTTTGGCAATAGTTTATGGATTGTTTAAATTGGAAATTGAATGGATGGAGTCCAATCATTGCTTCTTAACCATTCAACTCCAAGAACCATTCAACTTCAAATACCCTTGAAGCACACACAATTCCAATGTGGTAGATGAGAACAAGCTGAAATTAAATTAATACAAGGTAGAGATAATGTTGATAAACAGGAAACACTGTGATTAAAATTTAGCCTATTTAGGATGGAATTGCACTCCCACTTAAAGTCCACAATCTAAGAACTCTCCTTGATCCTTAGTTGTCACTGGATACAAAATTGGAAGTGAAGAGCTGTCAGCTTTTCAAGGTACTTCAGACAAGAAACACAAATCAAGAGTATCAGCACCACCTTTTCTGTAAGATTATAATAACAGAACCTTAATTTGGAAAGCACTTCTCCTTTCTTATTTTTATTTCCTAGGGAGAGTCCGTTCTGAGAGTGCTCTCTTTCCTTCTGAGGGCCGAGACATCTTTTGCATGACCGTTGTCAAGGCTGTTCCTTTTTCTCTTGTCTCTCAAGGATATTCTCACAGACCATGACAAGAGTGCATTTACACAATTACAGTTGCTGGGCTAACTGTACTCCTTCTTGATTTTTTTTTTTTTTTTGGTGGATATTCATGTCACTTCCTATCATGACCACTGATATTTTTTCCACTATGACTATTTTTGAAAACTGCCCAGAAGGTGTAATTAGTACACTGCTGCAAAGTATAGGGATCACATGATATTGGGATTGAAAAGATTATATTGGTTGTTGTTTGCTTACTAAATGCAATTTTAAGCTATTATTATTAATCAGATATGTACAAAATCTAAATGGAATACTCAGAACTCTGAACTCTGCTATTCCTCTGGATCACACCAATCTCAACTTAGTCCAACAGTTTTCCTGAAGTAAAACTGGTGAACTGAAAGTAGTTTATGCTGTTCTTAACAAACTAAGGTTGAATTATATCTAGATCTAGTACGATCCAAAGAAAGAGAAAAATTCCACAGTTCTCTCCAGAGATGTCTATTATTCATATTCTTGACATTAATCTTTAAAGTCCTGAAAGAGCTGATGATTATCCTGTCTTCCAATGAAATCTGCTGAATAGGCTCTTCTGAAGAAGCTCTTAAATATCTAACTATTTGACATGTGAAAGAGAGTTTTCTACATTGCTTCATGGCCTACATTTAAAAGATCCACTGAAACATTTTGCTAGGTTTTAACAGTTAATTTATTAATTTTCATATGTTTTAACTTTCTGGATTTCAAAATTTGTTTCTTATCAGCATTCCTGAATATTTGCTTGAGTAGAAAAGCAGAATATAAAACAAATATATAATGTTAAGAACTATTCTGTTTATTCTATAGAACTAAAACATATTGTTTCTCTCATAAAATCCTTTACTCATTTTGAGCCTTTTATTATGTACAACATGAATTCATATTTGACCATAGAAAAATAAGTTGTTATTCATGTCTAGTCTACATATTGCTTTATATTAAAAAAACTTAAATTTCTGTTATTAACCGTGTCATGTTAAATGATCAATACCCTTCCATAGACCTACTAGAGAATTTTTAAAATAGGAGCATCTGTGGCCTGCATGCATCCTCCGATTCTCAACTCTGCAACTATACTTCCAACTCTTATCCTCAAAATAATGCAGTTAAACTTGGTAGCATAGTAGCAATCTTGTTTTCCCATAAAAAATGAGTTTTTTTAAAAAAAAGTCAATTTCTGATTAGAGTATTTCATTCAGAAAGAATGAAATAATAACAGCCGAAATAAATTTCTATTCAACAAGAAGAAGTATCTTTGAAATGTTTGCATTATACTCTCATAGTTGAATCTTTATACAAATATGCTTCATCGACTGAATGAAAATTTTGGTTAATTTTTCTTAACATTGCTTCAATATACCATCTTTTATTTGGCAGTTACGGTCCCAAAAGCATTGTGGCACAGCATGATATACAATATATGTTAATGGAGTTCTAACAAACTAAGTGATATACAAAAAGGACAAAGCAAGGCTATCCCTCTCTATTTATCTGTTTATTGCTGACTGGAAACCACTTATATTCATTTGCACAAAACAGGAAAAAAAAAAAGAACTTCTAGTACACCTTACCCAAGCAAATATTTGCACAATTTACATACCTGGTCTGCTAACATAAGTACTGTTTTCATTGTGAACCTCCGAGAACAGAAGTTGAAGAGATCTTCAAGACTAGGTCCAAGAAGATCCATGACTAGAACATTGTAATCTTTTTCTTGACCATACCACCTGCAGAGACAGAAATCATTATTAGTGTTAACCTAGATACAACTGAATAGCATTAATTTGTTAAAGGTGACTTCAATAATAAAATGCAGTGTAGTTTTCTTAAAATTTTGAAGAATCCATTTAGAATTTTTATTTATTTATTTATTTATTTATTTATTTATTTATTTATTTATTTATTTATTTATTTATCGTATTTTTATACCGCCCTATCTCCCAAGGGACTCAGGGCGGTTTACAGCCAAGTATACACATAGATAAATACAAGTTAAAACCACAATTTAAAAAACTTATTAAATACGGCCGAATATTAAAATTCCAATAAAATAATAAAACCTGATTAAAACCAAATTTAAAATTTAAAAATTCTAGTCCAGTCCTGCGCAAATGAACAGATGTGTCTTAAGCTCGCGGCGAAAGGTTCGAAGGTCAGGAAGTTGGCGAAGTCCTGGGGGAAGTTCGTTCCAGAGGGTGGGAGCCCCCACAGAAAAGGCCCTTCCCCTGGGCGCCGCCAGCCGGCACTGCCTGGCTGACGGCACCCTGAGGAGTCCCTCCCTGTGAGAGCGTACGGGTCGGTGAGAGGTATTCGGTAGCAGAATTATGCTGCTAATAGCATAGAATATGGTTCCCAATAGCATATGGTGCAACAGACAAGTATTAACTTTCCACACTGTCTAGCATTTAATAATTAATACACAGTGTCTAATAGTCTCCCTTATTCCTTGTTTGGTTCTGCCTTTGCATTTGCTCCTATAAGCAGTGAAAAAGCCAAGAATTATGTATATGCTAAAATATATATGCACAGTAGTATGATGATATTGCAACTTGCATCAATATTATAGTCTCAATCATCTGGATAATTCAATTAGTTTATAATCTAATTTTGAATTAGATTAAATTACTTTAAAAGCAACGTCGAAATAGGCAAAAAGGTATTTTGTAGTCAGGAGGCTAGTTTATTGCATTAACATGAAAAGCAACAATATATGTATAATGACTTAAATAATTCCTCATTCTATATTGCAAATCACATACTGAATATAAAACTTGATTATATGTCTCCAAAATCCTTTTCCATTTTATGTTTGTATTTTCAAGTCCATACTGCTCCACTTTGCTACAGAAAGCATAGACAATATATGGTGCTGTATATACTGGGGGATTACAACTACAACTGTCCATTACTGTAGGAGAGCAGAGGTCCCATTACCCAACCACTTTAAAATAAATTCTGAAAAAAGGCAAATCTGCAAAATAGTGAATCTGCAAAATAGGTATTAAGCAGTTGGTTAACAATCAAAAGTGAAATATTTTTAGAGGTGAAATAGAATTATTTTAAATTAGGGTGTGAAAAATGACAACACCAATACCTTAAATGGCCTAGCAGGAAGTAAAACAAGGTTTCCTAGGTCAAGTCCATCATTAAATACTATGCTATCAAGATAGCATAAAAGCAATAATTGGACTGTATGTGTTGATCATCAAAAAATATTTGAGGAATCCTTGGTGCTCTCTGAACCTGGCTGTTTTCTTGCAGACATTTCATTACCCATCCCATGCAACATCAGGACTCAATCCAAACTTCTTTTGAATATGAAAATGTTTAGCCAAAAATGATCAGGCTCAAATTATTGTATTTTGGACATGTTATAAAAAGACCTAGCTTTATTGAAGCCTATAGTGCTAGGAAAGAAGAGAAAAGAGCAGCCCAGCAGCAAACTGGATGGATTTAGAATCAGTGACAATGGGTACATGATTGGAAGCTCTGAAGAACCAAGTTGGAGATAGATTGTCCTGGAGAGAAAAGCTATTCATTGTGATGAATATAGGGGTATGTATATACATATTCATCTTTAGTATAAGAAACTTTACGCAGAAAAGAGACATAATAAGTCAAATGAATCAGAGGCATGAAATAAAAAAGAAAAGGGAACAGAACTAAAACCAACATAATTCATTATACTTCTCCATACTTTTCTAGCCTTAGCAATTATTCTTGCTACCATATACTCATATATCATTTCATAAAAATAAAAATGAATTCTTAAAAAAAATGGCATGCTATTGCCAACCTGAATGGAATACTGGAAGAAAAATGTGATGATTTAAAAAAAATGTGTAAAAGTTCTCCCAATGGAACTTGCCTCTAATGGAAAAAAAATGCAAATTTAGGGAAATATAATAAATCTTAAAAATTAAAATACATTTTCTCATTTAGAATGAACCCATTATTTTAAAGTACTACTTTATCTATGGTTTTTTCCTCCCCCAAATGTTTTCAAATAAACCATGAATAAACAGTATTAGGCAATTGCCATTTATACTGTAAAGAAATCTATATTCTTTATATTCTTTATATAATTATATAGATCCATTACAAAAATCTATATACACTGTACAACTGTACAACTGTACTATACTCACTGTATTGAACAGAAATGGTATCCTCAAAAAGAATGGATGCAAAATTAACCAATGGTATAAAAATGCTAAAAGTGCAATTTCTAGTATAACTAGAAAAATGTTTTAGCATGGATGTGATTTGCTTTTAGAATACAAGACCAGCGCAGTTTATTCAATATATGTGCATCTATGTCTGATAAAAGAAAGAGATGTTGTTCCCATACAAAAAGGAAAAGTAGCAAGACTGACAAAAATAAAAAAGATTGAATGAGATTAGCTTATTTAGTATGCCTGGAAAAATATTTGGGCAGTATTTTAATTGAAAAGTATAAGAAGTAGTGACAAACTCAACTTGTGAAATGCAGTAAGGCTTCGTATCAGGCATATTTTGGTCTTCAGCAGATCACCGAGAAATATATAAATTGAGATAGTTTGTACATCTGTGGATTTAGAGAAGGAATATAGTAAAACGAATATATAATCTCTGTGCAAATATGGGATTGAAGGTTGGCTTTTGAACAGTAAAAACACAGCTCACTATGAAATGCTTAGCAAATGGTTCAATGCTGGTTGTTTAATGAAGTATTTCTTAATTTTTTTTCACCCATGACTTTGTTTTTTTCTTGTGGCTAGTCCAGTTGTATCAGTGGAAAAGATTGCCACTTATACACCTGACTTTTAGTATTGCCCATTACGTTTTTCACTTGTGATCCACTTGAAATATCCTAGCCTCCCCGCCCCCCAGCTACCTATCAGAATAGAGAAACAGAATTGGAAGGGACCTTGGAGGTCTTTTAATACAACCTGCTGCTCAAGCAGGAAACTATACCAGGAGTCAGCAACCTTTTGGACCTCAGGGACCACTAAATTCATAATTTTAAATCCCACAGACCACTAATATGATCTGCCTAATGACCGGCTGGGTGGGCGTGGCTAGGTGGTCTTGTGACTGGGTGGCCGTGATCAACTCGATGTCACTCATATAGAGTGGCACCTCGCCGGCCTCTACTCGCCCCTCCCCTCCCAGCCACTCCTCGCCTCCTCACCCAGGCTTCTTAGGGCCCCAACAGGAAGCAGTTGTTGGAGCTAAGCAAACACCCCGAGAAAGAGTTGGCAAAACAGCTCAGTTCAAATTGGATCTGACTGAGAAGGAGGCTCAGCAGAAGCACCTCACTGAGGGCTATAAGCATAGGCTTTCCAAGCAGAGGGAAGACCTGCGGGAGTGCAAGGCCAAGTACTGGCACCTGGATGCTCAGCAGGCTGAGATGATCAGTTAATTCCAGGCCATGAGGCAGTCCCACTGGAACAAGGCCCTCTGACTCTTCACCACCAGTAGCACTTCCCTCCAGCCTTCGCCCAAAGCCCTACACCAGGAGGTTGAAGCAGACCCCGAGTGGAATTTCTGCCCCCCTCCGACCCACACAAGAAGACCCCGAAAGGGGACACTCTCTGCAGCAACACTAATGTTCATTGCATGTATCTAGCCCAGGGGCTGTAGTTTGAGGACCCCTAAATTAATGCAATATAAAAAATGCAAATAATTTTTCTGCAGACCACCGAAATTTTCTCACAGACCACCAGTGGTTCACAGCTGCTGGTGACCGCTGCCCTATACTGTCTCTGAGAAACGGCTGTCCAACGCCTTATTAAAAAACTCCAGTGATGGGAGCACCCCACAACTTCTGGAAGCAAGTCGTTCCACTGATTAATTGTTCTAATTAATTGTTCTAACTGTCAGGACATGTCTCCTTAATTCTAGGTTGGATTTCTCCTTGATTAAGTTTCCATTCATTGCTTCTTGTCCCACCTTCATTATTAACAATGGCAAATAGTATCCTTCCTTAAGCAGATGAAGTGCTGAAGGCTTCCAGGAACTGCGAAAACCACCTAAAACTGGGCTTTAAAGAGTTAAAACAGATTTAGTGTGAACTGCTTGCCAAATTTTGTTCACATGATCACAGGGATGCTGTAACAGCTGGAACTTTGAAGACCAGTCCCTTTCTATCTCTGATCTGTTGCCATCGTATCTCTGATCTGTTGTTGAACAAGTAGTTGTAACTCAAGGAACATCTATACAGAAAAACTGATCACAATAACATTGTGTGTTGATGAATAAAAACTATGCGTGAATGAAGACTGTAATTTTTGGTTAATTACTGTTTCTGTTGTTTGCTCTGGATTGTTTTTAAAAACTATGGCTAAGATATAAAAACACTGGGGACATATAGGTTTAAATCTATCCTCAGCCACAGATACTTGGGAGAGTCAGGATTATTTCAGGCCAATAAATCTTTCAGACCAACCCATATATAAGATTACTATTATGAAGAAACATTGGAAGAGAAAACAGGATATAAAATGAATGACTAAATATTTAGATCAACAGGCTTAGAAATTCCTAAGATTTACAGTAATATGAAACATTCCCAGAATAAAAATCAGCATAGTTTCCTCTTGTCATTATCTAAATATTCCCCAAGACCATAAAAATGAAGAAAGTAACAGAATAACAGAATATCTGAATGGAAATATTCTATAACCTTTTGATCAAAAGACTCAGAATTGGACCATTTCAGCACTAGTACTTACTTAACCAAATGATAACATACAATGTGTTTCAGGAAAATTCTTGTTTACAGAAATACAACAGTATTTTGCTGGTTTAGAGAATGGGGTGTAAAGTGGAGAACAAGGCTCTCATCACCTAGCCTTCTACTACCGTATTTCCCCGAAAATAAGACCCAGCCATATATTTTTTTGAACCCTGAAATAAGCGTTTGGGCCTAATTGCCATACAGTAAGGTTGGGCTTATTATCAGGGAATGTCTTATTTTGGGGAAAACAGGGTAGTATTTAAGAGCCTGCAAGCAGTGGGGTAAAATGTGGCTAGAGCCCAGCATAAGTGAATGTTGATATATGGAAAAATGTTTCCTTTTTTGGAAATAAGAGGTGTTTTTTTAGAGGTTTTGAGTGGTTTTATTGTTGGCAATTTGGCACATGAAATGGACAGCCATGTATGTCTGTTTTAAAATAAACCCCATAATTCAGAAGTTCCAAGTTATAAATGCAATTTTATAGTTGTTATAGCTGTTATAGCTCTGTTATTGTCAGATTTTGTAGGGTCCAACTTTTCCAAGTGCATCCTAAAAATGTTACACAAATAATGGTCTTTTTCAGTTCATTTACTATATAATCCTCTTCCCCCAATTATGCATTATTACACATGCAACTACAAAAATGGATTAATTAGATAAAGAAGTGTGGATTTGACTCAAAAGAAAGGGGACAAAAAGGTTGGGATTGGTGCAGAAAAAATATTTGAGTCTTAGAAAAGTAAAAAACATGAATTAGGGCCAGTGCAGTGATTATATTGACTGTTAGGTAGAGATGGGATTACTTTATATATGAATTTTGTTATTTGGATTTGTATGGCTTCAATTGATGTATTGTTTTACATCTGGATGTAAGCCATCCAGAGTTTTTATTGGGATGGACAGCTATGTAAATTTGATTGATAAATGATACACAGGCAACAGATAGGAAGAGAGTTAGCTCTGTAGGCAAAATGAGCGGCATATAAATTTATTAAATAATAAATAGATACTATGATCCTGGTTAGTTAGATATTTCAATTGGCTTGGAAAACCAGCTCCTAACTCTTTTGGACATTGGGACAATTTCCAATTTCATAGATATTGATAAAGCAAATACATAGTAATGCCCTAGTATTTATTTAACTGTTCTGTCTTCTTCAGATTCATTAATGAAATTTCACAGATATGTTGGCCAAGAATTTTGTAGTTTGTATGGATGATATTGTTTTTTTCAGAAGACCATTCTCTACATTCTAAGTATGTCATCCATGCAAAAATAAATGTTATACAGTACTAAATTTCAACAAACTGCTAACTCAAACTCTTAAAAAAGATTGCCAATATAAGTGGTCTGTTCAAAAGCTTTGATAAAGCATGAAGATTTATGTTATCTTGCAACCTTTTACTTGAAACTCCTTCTGGTTGAGTGGAACTATATTTTCAATAGAGCTACTGGCAATAAAGCAATGTTTCAATAAAGAAGACATTTCACAGAGGCGGCTACCCATCCAGAATAGGTGTAAACAGGTCACAAGAAATTGGATCATCTACAGCAGGGGTCCCTAATCCCCGGGGCGTGGCCCACTATCAGACTATGGCCTGTTTGGAACCGGCCCATGCGATTGTGCAGCTCGACTTGCGTGAGCAGCAGGCCGGTGTGCTGCTCAACTTGGGAAAGGGAACACCGCAGAAGCTAAGGACAGGAGAGCTTTTGAATGGGATTCACTTACAAGATCCAATTCTCAGATTTCAGATGTATATCTTCTAAGCCCTACAGACTGATTCCTCTCCTTTCTCTGTGATTAAAGATTTTACAATGCTTATTTTTATGTTCCTTTTCCCTTCAGGGAGATGTATTACATTTTACCATGGAAGTGACACTACAGGATATGGTGGAGGATGAGAACTGTTCAAAAGATTACATTTTCTTCTCGAAAGTTTTGGTGGCCAAGGGTGAGGGTATATTTTAAAGACATGTTCACCTGTGATGTCTGTTACCAGACCAAGTACACTACTGCTAAACTGACCAGTTAGTTTCAACCGCTCCACTCATTTGCAGGACCACAGATTCTTGAATTATATTACTGATATTCCAGAAGTGCAAAGATTTGGTGGTAATGGATCTGCTTAGTAATATAGCTGATTTTGTTCCATGTACACAGTACCAACTGCTGTAGACATTGCAAACGCCTTTCTAAATATTTTTGGTATGCAGGTAGTCCTGTCTTAACATCCCTATAATAGCAATACAAAGGCAAAAAGACAATTCTGGAAGGCTTCCAATATCCAATCAAATTTGCTTATTCCTAGTTATAGAAAGGATTGTCACTTATGATAATTTTATTTCAGCAGTTTTCAATTTAAAACTTTATTTACATCCCAAATATGTAATCAAAATTATCATCAGACAATAGTTATAAAATTTATAATTTATAATCTATATTGACAAATAAACAATTCTACACTACAGAATATAATGGCAACCAAAACAATAGACCTAATTTCATTTTTATTTAGGTCTAAAACATGCCATTTTGTTACAAAAGTATTAGTCAATAGGCATTGGGTGGATCTCTCTTACTTTTTGCCAAAATTACCATGTTACAATCTTGTTTTTAGATTTAACTCTGATGTTTTTCTTATTAGCTTAGATTGTAGCTTTCTAATCCTTATTAAGTTTGCATTCTCAATTATCTTGGTTAATTAACTCCTAATGTTGACATGTCAACTTAATGTTTTTGGCAACATGAAAATGCCAATGTCATCTTTGAGCTGGGGGATTACTTCTGTTTTAGCCTACAGCACTAGTATTTCCTTTTGCCAAAATGCTAGTCCCTAAATTAGGACATAAACAACATTCAGGGTACCAGAATATTATTTCAAGAACAAGGACGATTTCAGAAAAAGTTTTCACAGATATGACTTCATGTGTTGTTTTCTGAATTCTAGTTTTTGACATACAAAATGCACAAACTATTTCTGTACTAATTAAGCTCTGCAAAAAAAAAAAAAAGTTGCATCATGGAGTAAGGTTCTATTCAGAATTCTAGCTAGCCATTCCAGGACATTCCAGTTTGTATCCCATTCATTTTATTTTACATTTTCTGTGTGCCAACTGTAACACCCTGTGGTCACCAAAAATGTTCAGTTCTCATTAACTTAAATGACAAATGTTCTGATAGACAATGTTGGTGCTTAAAAAGCAATGACAATGCAGTTTTATCCTGATACTATATTGCCACACAATTTCAATAACTGCAGTTTAGTGAACTCTTTTATTCACAATTCATATGTAGAAGGAATCAAGTGTGGTACAATTTAGGACTGGAAATGTTACTTTCAGGTTTTTACTGGAATACAGGCTTAGATAATATACTCTGTATTGCTCATAAACAAGTTTGCAATTTCCAAATTATGGTGCATAACATTCTGAAAAAACCGTCAGTGTTATAAAACAGATTCTGCTGTTTCATTTCAAGTAACTGACAATGCAAAATTATTAGCATCACTGAAGAAGCAAAGTTTTGCTTTTCTATGTTAAGTATATGCTCTTCGATAACATCATCAACAACCTAAATTAAACACTTACCTATCTATATTTAATTACAGCTGATTGCATAAAGCCCTCCAAATCATCTTACAAAAATTAAACAATATATAACCAAAACACAGAAATATTGAACAGAATTAAAAACTAACCAATAATGGTTAAAATATTTTAAGAACTTAATATCTGTATAACAATGATTTATGCATATTCATCCAAAAATTATCTACATAACTATGAATTATAATTATTTTTTAAGCTATAAGCTGAGAATCTCAAGAAAATGCTATATAGGGTACACAAGGAAAAAAAGCACAAATTTATTTTATAAACTACAATCTTGAGTTTCCAAGTGTACCAATAGTATGTTGTTTTGTTTTCCTTCTTCTAACTTCATCTTACCATATTAATTTTTGGAAGACTAGCAAACACTGTTTGTCAGTATAAACTTAAATGCTAATCAAAGAACTGAAAACTCATCAGATGCTAACTATGTTAGATAACTGAAACAATGCATTGTCAATTTAGACATTAAACCAAATCATAAATAGATTTTTCTTTCTCCTGAACTGAATAATCAGATCTAACAAACTTGATTCACATATCTAAAAAAAAAGGTAAGATTTCTTTAGACAGTTTATTAAATAAACTAGAGTGGCTAAATTCTAACATCATGCTATGCCACAAACCAAGTTTTATAAACCACAATTTTATATTTAAATAAACTATAAAAGTTACAAAAATGTTTTATCTTGTGTACATAAAAGTGTAAATCCACTTAGTGTAAACTAATGATATTTATTCAACATTTAGAATATAGGCAAAATTATACAATATTCAAATTTTTTTCAAAGTCTTGGGTAATTCATTGCTAAGTAACTGGATATTCTTCAGTTATCATGATATAAATAATAAGGCAAAAACCTCACCTGCATTTAGCAGGACTAGACATACTTAAGGCAATATGATCTTTACAGATCAATTGATCTGACAAAATTAAACAAAGACTAGTTTAAGTACCATACTTCATCAAAGCATTTCATATTTTATTGTAACTGTTTCAGCCACATAAAATAGAAACAAAGAAAAAAGTCCCCAGCACCCTTCTTTTCGCCTCAGAATTTAAAAACCAAAAAAAGTAGTAGTTCTATGTTGAGTGCTACAAACAAACCAGACCAAAAAAAAAAACCCCAGAAAAAGTATTTAACAGTTTTTAGAAAACTCCCATTATGGAAGTATATGTTTCATCCTCCTCCTATACTGCCTTCCAGGAATTCAAGTCCAATGCATCCTTTTTTTCTCTCTGGAAGATGCTTAAAGGAAGGATTGTAAAAGAAATCATCAGCTTCTCTCTTTAAAAGTAAAAGCACCACAAATCTTATTCTGAGCCGGTATATTATAGTGGTTAAGATCTGGATTAGGCATGGAGATCCAAATTCTAGTCTTCCCTTAGGCACAAAAGCTAGTGGATGACCTTGGCCAATCATTTTCTCCTAGTCCCCAAACAGTATCAGCTCTGTGACAAGCTGGCTTAAAAGCAAACCCTTCATCAACTCATGCACTGATGGCTTTGTTGTGGGAACATACACAAAGCATCCAAGCAGACCCAACAATCAAGCACGACAAATGCTAAAAACCACTATCATAGATTGCAATCTCCCATTCCTAAGAGGTCTGTAAGGGGCGTGCATAAGCGCACAAACGTGCCTACCGTTCCTGTCCTATTGTTTTTCTTTTCTTCTTCCTATATATGTTTATATGTGTATATACTATATAATCTTTTTGTATGATGTTGTGACAAAATAAATAAATAAATAAATAAAATAAATAAATATATCCCTTTTGAAATCAACTATCACCACCAACGTAGGAGATATTTCACACGGAAGATGAAGGCCAATCCAAGAACTCAAATTGGATTTGTTTCAAAGTAAACCCCTTCTTAATCTAAATTGTGTATGCCTAAATCGACTCATCGTTCTTCCAGGATCCAATATTTAAAAGTTTACCTACAAGATTACCTCCTTTTAGTTCCTAGCACCTGGCAAGATGATAAAAGCAAAGAAGAAAAAAAGTAATTTCTACCTACGTAGTAGAACATTAAAGGCAGGGAAGGAACTGTTGGTCAGAAAAGGCCCCATCCTGAGAAACACACATACAAGAAAATTGCTGTCCCCGACTGCCAGCATTTGCACCTTACAAGTAAATTGCATTTTACTTCAGAAGCAATAAAATACATAAATAATCATAAAGTCATATTCACATACTTGCTGAACAAAGAATTTTGTTTTTACACTTAAAGGGCTAAAAAGGGCAGAACAACAGCAAAAAGCAAAATTCACAAGATTGAACATCGCTTTACAGCAAAATGCACTTACTAAACCAATACTATACAAAAATATAAATAGAATACACATCATGTCAATCTGCCTAGCAAGATAATTAGCATAGTATTTTGAATTTTAAGTATATCTGAAGTCACCACAAAGATGCACAAGAGACTACTGAGTACAGTTAAGATAACAGACCAACAAGCCAATCAGAACTTCCGGTTTGCCCTTTCAAAATGATCACATAAACAAAAACTATGTTTTTGAGCCTATGTTCAAACAACCAAGGAAATATGTGGGCCAATCAACGTGTATTATACTGATACTTTTTAATTTAATTTCGTCTTATTTTTCTAAGAAAGTTATGCACATAACAAACATGAACTCCAACTTCCTAAGGGAATTTTAATCAAGACACCCCCCCCCCCAGCAAAAAAAGTGGTTCACTTTCTTGACAGTTGAGGAAATAAGTTCCTTAAAATGCTTCCTGCTTTGTCCCAAAACCTCATCTCCAGATCACTCTACCCAGTCTAAGTCAATAGCAATAGGAGCACAACAGGTCCTTCCACCTCTACCAGCCTAAAAAGGAAAATTCAAAGTATAACATTCCATGCTGAAAGACAAAACACTCTTCCACTCAAAATAGCCATGTTTTGTTTTGTGTTGTTTTTGAACCAAAATTCAATGAAGAAATGTGTTTTATTCTGAGTCTAAAACTGTTCATTCTTTTTCAAAAATAAATGTTTTGTTCCATTCCAAATGTATTTGTTAACAAAGACTGGCTGAGTCTTTGTTAGTAGACACATTTATCAAATTGTATGTTATATATAACTTTTAAACTTGTATAAGCAATATCAATTTCCTTAAAGTACACACCACAAAAAATTCAAGGCAGCTAAACAGTTTACATGCCTCTGCAATTTTTCTTGCAAACTCTGTACTGTAAATTCAAACTGATTTTTAAGCAAAATCACCTAGCTACAGAATGATAACTTCACTTAACATAAGATGGGCCTGAACAGAGCATTTTAACAAAGTTAATAACAAGAGACAGAACATAAAAATCTGTTACACAATACACAAAATTTTATCTCAAAATTAAGTAGTGTAATTACAGCTGAGTTAAAGGAGGGAGTAGTTGCTTCATATGTGTCATCAAATAATCCCATATTCATTCTGTAAAAGACAGAGCTTTATGTCATAATACTTCCTTGCAGTTTATGAATTTCACAACTATACAGCCTCCTCTAAAGGCAAAGATATTAACATTTCCTACTGTAGTTTAAAATGCCAAAGGTTATTTATACATAGAAAATTCAGAATAAACCTAAACAGCAACTTTTAAAAAGTCAAGATTTGCCAACACACACACAATCTTAGGTAAAAATGACACATAACACAGTATGTATCATGTAAAAGAAATAAAAACTCTTCCACAAAGATTTTAGAAAAAATGTGCAGTTCCTTTAGCAACCTGCATATTTCCATGTTGTAATATACTAGCAATATTCAATATTAAACTCCAAATATTTCTCTTCAGATATCTATGGCACAGATCAACAGTTGTAAAAGTTTCAGAGACTATAAGTATTTTAATGAAAATATTCCTTGAATCCTTAATGCATTTCCCTTATCTAGATATTAAATTCTTTCCATTTCCAAAATCAAGCATTCAAATATATCTCAGAATAAGATTCTAGAAAAGTACTGATCTTCAAAGAGCAAAAAAGAAAACAGCTGTTTCAACAAGAGTATATAATTAATTCAGTGATGTATGGTCTTCTCAGTAACAGAAAGGGGCTTCTACGTATCTCCTCTCCCTCATCTTCACAAGCCCATTTTTCTGAATATCTCATTAATATTATTAAAAGGGAATAGGAAGAAATAACATGCCCTAATTCTCAGGAATGTTAAAGTACTGACATCCGCCATTTTCTCAGCAAAGGAGGAAGACATGTTGGAACAAAAACACAAAAGAGAGCAGCCATTTCTATTGGTACATCCCAGGAGTTGCCAGCTACCCCCCTGTATTTCAGAAAATGATCAGATAATTTAGTTGGGGGGGTATGAAGCAGTCAAAAGAAAAGAAGCTCTCAGTATCTTTTATGCATGTAGTTTAGCATAACACTAGGTAACGTATAGAGTAAATACTTCCTCTAACGCAGAACAAAGTAAACTGATCCTTTAAGAGAAAAGTAGTAAATATTCCCACCTGCCTAAAGCTATAGTTCTTACCTTATATGAGGGATGCCAACTCCCCCTTGCAGAATCTTGTATAGTTTGCTTTCATATAACAGCTGGGGATGCCTGGCCTTCTGTGATTCTAACTTCACAGCTACTTCCTACAGTGGAAAAGGAGACATGGGGGTCAACAGTCCTACTAATCAGGAGGACTACATCTCACTGCTTCACAAAAACTGAGAATAGGGGAAATGATTTGTATCATCCAAAGGATTAGGAATCTCTGCAAATATATTCCACACAATACTTGTACAGAAATCCATTCTTAAAAAGAATGATATTGGGCACCTAAAGTTACTCTGGAATATGTTAAAATCGTGTCCTATTTGGGGAGGGGGGGAAACGGACGACAAGATCAGGATGACAACATGAAAAAAACAAGCGCAATCTTTCTACAAGCGTGTTTTTTACTGGTTCCCAGAAAATAACCAGTGCGCCTATGCGTTTTGTATTTACTTCATACATCAACTACCCTACACAAAATGTGGGCATTTTGTGTAAAAAGGGGCACTTCCCAATCCTTTGAATTAAAACACTGCAATCCTACAATCTTAGTTTCGGTTTTTTCCCCACAGAATTTTAAATTCCTACTTGGCAGGGGAAAAAAAGGCATCCGGCATTTTGCTTTTAAACGTTACCAAAATGCCAAAATTAAAGCAGGGGGGAACGAAAGCCCAGCGGTAGGTTCTCCAAAACCGAATTACAGACAGGACGGACGGCCAAGACCTCAAAATAAAGTGCAACCTGGAACGAAGTCCGTCCGTTTCGAAAGAAAAAAAAAAAAAGCTTCCTCCCAGCCCGCCACTCTTCCCACGCAGCGGACAGCCGGGGCCGGATCCGGAGCCCGGTACGTGAGCCCGCCTGGACTGAAGGCGACCTCTACCCACTGGCGAGGCATAGGAGGACATCGAAGGAAAGAAGGCAGAAAAGGGAATGGCCCGGGCACCGGTCAGCCCTTACCTCCCCGTTGGTGATATTGATGGCCAAGTATATGTCCCCGAAGGAGCCCGAACCAATCTTCCGCACCAGCTTGTATTTGTTCCCGACAATGAACTCGGCCTTGGAGCCGCTGCTGCTCGCCATGGCGACGGAGGGGATGGGGGGGATAGGGGTTATTTCCCACACTTTTGAGAGCCCGCGAGTATTTCCAAGGGGAGCTCCTGCTCGACCACGGCTAGGGACGGGACAGGGGAGGGCTGAAGGAGGAGAAAGGGCTTCGGTCTCGGCGGCTTGGATCGCGCTAGGCCTCTCTGGAGGGTGGACGTCCCACGCACTTTCCCGGCTGACAGCGCGCTTTTCCCCTTCTGAGGAACAGAAGGGGGTCTCGGAAGGGGGGGGGAGGGAGGGAAAGAGGGAAAAGAAAAGCCCCAAGCGAGTCCGTCCGTCCGCCGCCACTAACTGGCGCTTCACTCGGCCGCCGCCATCTTGTCTGTCTGTCGCGCTCTCTCTCTCGCTCGTTTCCTCTCTCGCTGCCGATATCCAGGACACAAAATGCCTCCAGCCCGCGACCGACGCTTCTTCACCGCGCTTAGTACCCTGGGAAACTGGAAGGAACACCAGGCTTGCGCATGCGTCTCCCAAAGGGAGGAAAAGAGGACAAGCAGGAAGTATGTGTGATCTTAACGCCTTGGCAGGGCGAGGCCGGTTCAAAACATGCGCATGCGCAAAAAAGGCGGCGGGCTTGTTCTTTGAAGCGGAGAAACCCCGCCCTCCGTTACAAGGGGGGGGGATTAGAATTACGCAGTTACCATCGTTCCACACATGCAAAAAAGGTTTGTTACTGTACCTTTCAAGTACAAAAAAAAGGGCTGATCACGCGCATGCGCTTTCTGAAGCAAAGGTGCTTTAGGAACATGTCGTGAGAATCGTGTGACTAGTATTCTGGTAAATTAGATTACTCCCACTTGTACCTATTTCTATCAGCTATATTATTTGTGTGTGTATATGTACACACATACAGACATAGAGGCATACACATATACTGCCATCTTGCCCTCATAAATTCATCAACACTTTTTCTCTGATAAAGAGGTAGGCAAAACAAACCCAGAAATTGGAGAACTATGCTATTTCATACAGAAAGGAAAGAAACTTAGTATGAATCTTGTGTATTAATTCAACAAAGATTAATCACTGTTCCTTCCCTGAGGTACATGATGTGATCATTGTTTTCTCTCCAAAATGAGAGGATAAATGAATAATGAAGTGTAAGCTCTTCAGAAATTTTCAAAAGTAAAGGGATATTTATAGTGCTGTTTGGATACATCCCTTATGATTCCTGGAACAATGCAGCCATTATTTATACATGTATATATAATTATCCCTAAGATTTTATGTGGCTAACAATAAAAAAACCACAAAAAATAAAACATTAAAAATGGTGAGGATAAAACATACAAGTAGTTCTCAACTTAAGATCTCAATTGAGCCTCAAATTTCTATTGCTAAGTGAACCATTGGTTTCACCAATGAACATTGCCCCATTTTACGACCTTCCTTGCCACAGTTGTTAAGTGAATCGCTGCAGTTATTAAGTTAGTGACACAGTTGTTAAGTATGTTGGAAGAAATATCCATCTGGGTTCAGTTCCAAGTGGGGACAAAGACACTGGAAACATGGAGACTGCTTGGAAAGATGGTTTAATGGTGGTCAAGATCACACGGCTTGAGTTCCTGAACGGAAAAGGGCTGAGATCCTGTGTGCTCCCTGGCTTTATGCTTTTTCTGAGCTTTGAACTTTCTGGGGCACAGGAAGAGTATCCTGATTGGTTGTCAAACTTCCAGGTGGTCTAGGGGTCTTAGCTAACATTGTAGATTGTCTCTCAAGCTTGCCTGAGCCTTGCCATGTGGTGAGTTTCTGTTGCTAGATGGGTCCTATTATGTTGCAGATGATGATGATGGCCCATTGACAAAGGTGGGGGGAAATGAGTGAGCTTGGCTGAGGCTTTAATGGCCCATTGACAAAGGTGGGGGGAGTCAGGAAGCTGCTTTGTCTTTAAAACATGTTTCTCCATTTCTCATCCAGGGAAATATATTCCGCCTTTTAAATATTTTCTAAAATATTTCATTCTTCTAGGAGGGGGGTGGGTGCTAAATTCCTACAAGTGAATCTGACTTCCCCATTGACTTTGCTTATCGGACGGTTGCAAGAAGTGATCACATGACATCAGGAAACTACAACCGTCATGAGTCAGTTGCCAAGTATCTGAATTTTGATCAGGGGACCATGGGGATGCTGAAATGGTTGAAAGTTTGAATGGTTACTACTGTTACAAGTCAAGAACTGCCTGTAGGTAGACTCTGAAGGAAAATAGTCCCTGGGTCAGCCGCTCCCAATTAAATTGTACTTTTGGCCTAAAGGCCTGTTGGAGAAACATTTTAATCTTTTTCCCCAGAAAAGAAGACTTCATGCTAACCTGGGATGGAACAAAGTGTTCCAAAATAAAGGGGCTGCCATGAAGGAGGCCTGATTCTTTTTCCGTTGACATCTTTCAGGAGAGGATTTTTAGCCTGCATTGAGTGAAAAGATAGACCATGTTTCCAAGGTTGCTGTTCTGGGTAAAGATTGTGTTAGAATTTTGTGTCACTGCATATCAGGGAAGGTATGCGTTTGTTGGTCAGAGATGTTTGCATAGCTGTTGCGTTTATATTTCTGCAAATGTTAACATTCTGGCTAGGGGGCGCTCAAACAGCAAAGCACCAACATGAGGTCAGATGAACCAATCAACATTCAGGATCCACACCTCCGCACAATGCATACAGATAGTTGAGATTTGGGGGTTGTACACGTTGCCCCATCTGCAACTATTTGCAACCTATGTTTACCTATCAATCTTTCACAGCATAAGTATGTGGGTATGTGAGCCTATGCATAGGTCACACAATTGTGGACAAGTGTAAATCAAACTTTAGGCATACTAGAAGCTAGGTCAGGTGAGGAAGATGTGCAAAAAAGCCATATCACTGTGGGTTTGCTGTAACTGGGCCGGGAAATGAGTCTGTGACAAAGCCATGAATTGTTTAACTATAGAATGAGCCACCCATGGCTGGGCTTAGATAACATACACCACAGTTTGCAACCATAATAGCTGGTTTATGCCACCCAGAATCCTTTGGGAGAGGGGGGGTTATAAGTACTGTAACATAAATATCCATGACCAATCCAAGAAGACTATTATGCATATAGCATGCAACAAGCAAGGCATGCTATACTGAGAATTACTGAGGAAAGAATGCGAAGAAGAGCAACAAGCATGACTCCTATGAAGAATAATTAAAATGCCTGAATAAATTTAGCTTAAGAAAGAGAAGGCTAAGGGGAGACATGATAGTAGTCTTCCAGTACTTTAGAGCTGCAGTGCTTATGGGTAGGACAAGAAGTAATAGGTACAAGCATTTACCGAGAGAAATTCAAAATGAGGAATTTCCTGCTTCCTAGATTTGCAGGCGCTCCATTTCCTGAAGGTTTTCAAACAAAGGTTGAAAATATTTGTTTCAATGGTCTGAGGATTTATGCCTTTAAATTGGTTGTCCTACCAATCCTATGATTATAAAGAAACTTAGCTTGTATGTGTCCCTTGTCACATAACATGCTTTAACCAAGCTTTATAACTTACCATATTGTCTCAATCCAGTTTGGCTACCATTTGTCCTTTCCAGAACCTGGGATTTCTGACCTCTGGAGTCCAGCTGTATAGGAGTAATATACTCCTCAGTATACTCAGCAAAACTGCGTTACCAATCAGCAAAAGATTTTCAAAGCACTTCTACAGAGTAAATCTAAGCAACAACAAAATTAAGGATATCTTAATTCTAATGCATTTATTAAGTCATTAGTATTTCTGTGACACTACACTTCAAAGTCAGGTATTTTATTATCTTACATTTATTTTCTTTGCAGAGCTTATTGAGATCAACATATCAATGTACATTTAATTTTTTTTCTTAAGTTATCCCATGTTGTCAATATGCATACATGGCAAAATGGCTGAAATACATTTTGTGTTTCGTTTCATTTTGTTTTGTTTTTCCTCTCAATAAAACAATCTTACATTCTAGATGTGCTTCTTATTCCATTTTCAATTTATTTACAGTACTTCCTAATATTTTGGTAACCTATGAATATTAAGCATATTTTTGAAAACGTTGAAAGAAAAAAATAGAGCTACGGTATGTATAGCTGCAAAAATCTGTTCCCCCATCCCTCTTGAGGTCACCAAAGAAATAATGAAAAATCTCAGGTTTTTACAACTCTGATTGGGTTGCTAAAGAAAGAGGATGTTTATCATCTTGAAAAATAAAATGGGAAATGATCTTCTTTCTCCACAAGAAGATTCATTCTAGAGGCGGAAGTCACTTCCCAAATGTCTTCATTGCTCCAGGATTGTCTGTGATTTCATACTGTAACGTCATTTCCTCTTCTACAATTCAGTAAATTATTAAAACTGCTGGAAAGGTCATTTGTTTTTGCAACTCTGTGGTGATTCCCTATTTTTGCTTACCCCACATCCTACTAAAGCCACATTAACCAAAATTGCAAGATGAATTATGGTTTGACAGCTCTTTAGCTTCCCTTCATAAGAATTGATCAGAGTATTGTGCATAGAGGTAGGCAATATAAAGTAAGGGTCTGTAGTGGTCTAATTATTTTGCTTTTCTTTCTTTTAGCAAGGAATGGATATGTTTTGTTGCTGCCGCATATCTTTGACAGCTTGGGGAAGGACACTGATTTTAGTTTCTTAATAGTGAAGACTATCATAGTGACTTTGAGGATTAGGGGATGAAACCACTTTCATCATCAAACTACAGATGAAGAAATATTTTGTATAAAGAGTTGCTATCAATATACTCTTGTACAACATAGCTTTGAGATGCTTGTATCAATCAATTCCAACTTAACTTTTGAGATTGGATTTCCAAGGATGCATGGAAAGAATGGAGATAAGAAAAGATGTTATAAAATAGAAGAATGACGGTCATGTAGGATATTAAGAAAAAAATAATATGCAGCATTGCTTTATATAGAATTTTATTTTATTGTTAATTTCCTGAGGTAGGCAGCATATAAATGTAATAAAATAAATAAACTAACAACCAGGGCAACTTGATTGTTAAGAAAGTACAGAATGGGAATAAAGCAATTAAAATCCTAATTATTAACAATTAAAAGCTTGACAGAAAGATGTATTGGGTCAACTACCTAAAGACTTGAAGAGTAGGATACATAGTATAGATACCACATAGGAGGTCTCTTTGTATATTTTTCGAAGGGCTGCTTCTGCTGATATGAGTAGTTGGGTTTGTTCATAGTGGGAAAACCAGTCTTACAAGTAGACATTACATTGTTTAGGACTTTCTAGATTAATAATATTTTGAACAGTAGCCAATTGAATAGTCAATTGATAACCAGTGCAAATATTTCAGGAAAGGAACCATACAATACCTGTAACCTGCACCAGCAGCCTAGCTAATTTGTATTATTTTCAAGTTATGAGCACTTTCAGTTATGTCCCCATATAAGCAGATTGCAATAGTTCAGATGGGTTGTAACCAAAGTGTAGGTAACTTGCTGAGTCATGGTTGTGCAAATGTGCTCCTTTCCGCAGTAGTATTTCCAAGTGCAAGTTAGCAATCAGAAAACACACTAAACTGCAAATTTTCATTTCAGCCTCTCAGTCCAGGTTTTTCCTTATTAAGATCACCTCCATTTTATCTTGATTTAATTTCAGCTTGTTCTCTCTGATCCAATCCATTATTGAGATTACGCAGCTTTGTACTGTACTGATTGCTTCCTTGGAGTTAGAGGGTAAGGATCAGTAGTACTGAATGCCATCAGTTTACTAATGGTACCTAACTGTTAAGCTCCAGATGGCCTCTCCCACGCATTTTCATTTATGTTAAAAACTGTAGAGATAAAATAGAGAACCAGGGAAAGCATAAGTCACTGACATAGAAATTGTAATTCTCTAGCATGTCTTTTTGAATATGACCTTTCAGGAAGGATTAGAACCACATCAAAAAAGTGCCTCCAAGGATACCATGATTGCTGGTATTGAAAAATACTGAGTGGTGCAAGAGAACTGGCAGGATTGCATTCCCTCTTCCAATTTCCAGCATATGGCAGACCAAGTCAGCCTCAGTACCATATGCCAGGTGAATCGTGGCTCCAGAAAAATCAGTTTAATTCAATTACAGTCTATAACTGTGAGGTCACTGCATTCTCAATCATCTTGCCTCAAAATAGGATATTTGAGATTGAACTATAATTAGGTTTTCTGGGTCAAAAATGGCTTTTAAAATAAAGGGTGTTGAGGTTTTTTTTATGACTAGTGGTTTATAGGAATACATCCTGTGCTTCTTTAACTATGGGCTGATTTAATCATCCAATAAGGCAAGGATCAAATAAATAAATAGTGGCCCTTATTTCTCCACCTGTCTATATTCTGTCTACCTCAAGCTCTACAAGTTGAAAGGAAACATTTGAACCTGACAAGCACCTTACCAAGCTTACTTCCCTAAAGTTTGCCTCTGTACAAGAGTCCAAATTAAGGTGAATCAGATCAGCTTTGTGCACAAAGAATGACAGAAAATTCTCATAGTTACCATCCGTTCCTTCTCTCAACCTCTTGATGGAAAATAGACTAACATGGCATAGCATCACTGGTCTATTGTGTATAGGTGCAGAGTAAGAAGAAATGTAAGTCTCTTGGCTATACTCACTACCACAAAATGTGTTCTCAAGCCAGCCTGAAGAAGGAACTTATTCCATGTTCAAACCAATTCATTGTGAAAGTTCCTTCATTTGCATTCCAACCTACTCATGCACTTCATTGCTCTTGTTTGCTTAGTAAACCAAGAAGCTAATGATTGAGCTCTACTGGAAGGAAGAGGGTATTTAGAAATGATAGCGCCA
This sequence comes from Ahaetulla prasina, assembly GCF_028640845.1. Taxonomy (NCBI): domain Eukaryota; kingdom Metazoa; phylum Chordata; class Lepidosauria; order Squamata; family Colubridae; genus Ahaetulla; species Ahaetulla prasina. Next base: position 107,091,627 of record NC_080540.1, read on the forward strand.
AGTGATCAGTCCATTTCAACATTCTCCAGATTAACCAGAGCTTCAGCAGTTCATACTGCTGAATACTGCTCTCTATATGAATTAAAAAAAATGTCCAGATCCATCAGATACTTAGGTTAACTAACTCATCATTTCTGCAGGAGTTAATTGCAACTGCAGTCTAAAACTGGCCAGAAAGCAATCTGGCGATGACAACATAGAGCTTTGCTATCTCAAAATACCATCATCAGCCAGAATACCAGATTCAGCAGATGTCTTCTTGTATGCATGGAGCCAAATACAGATTACTATAGCTCTATGGCCATCATAGCAGATGAACCTCTGAAACACTCCTGGTTCAGTAACTGTGGAAAATGAAATACAAAAGCTCTAGAGTTGTGAGGCATTACGGCTAGCTAAGAAATAGTGTTGTTGAGTAAGGTGACAATACACTAACACAGTGGTTCTCAACCTTTATAGTGCTGCGACCCTTTTAATACAATTCCCCACAATGTGGCGACCCCAACCATAAGCGCACCTCAGCAGCCACAGAAGGGGGAAAAAAACGGCAAACTGTTTTTTTGAATTTATCGCGCCTGAAGCCGTATTGGCTAGCGATCTGAACTGCTTGCGGTTGCCTTGAGGACGGAGGCATTAAATCGGAGACTCCTCCCCTATTAAGTTTATTGCACCTAAAGCCAGATTAGACTAGCGATTGGGAGTGATTGCAGCTGGCTTGAAAGGGAGACATCAGAGCAAAGATTTCTCTCTTTTTTAATTCATCGCGCCTGAAGCCGAATTCGGCTAGCGATTTGAAGAGCCTGCAGCTGGCTTGTGGAGTCAACCATTGGAGCGCGATTGTTCGACTCGCAAGTATACTTATCATATTTCCGATGGTCTTAGGCGACCCCTGGCAAATTGTCATTCGACCCCCAATGGGGTCGCAACCCACAGGTTGAGAACCGCTGCACTAATAGAATCCATTTATATTTTGGCCACCAAAATACAGCAAGAAGCATTCTGCAATGGCAGATTTTGGACAGAGCTTCTGGCCAGTCAGATGGAATTCCTAGAAACCACAGCTTACCTAGCTTGACCTGCTGTGGCACAGAGTATCCCAGCAGACAGAAAAAAATACTAAATAATATTTAGTGGGATAACATCCTAAGGATCTCTCAAAGCAGGGATATCAAACGGTGTCATTTTGTCGTCATGTGATGTATTGCAACTTTTCCCCCTTCGCTAAATCATGGGTGGGTGGGTGTGGCCAGTGTGTGATATATGTGGCCCGTGGGCCACGAGTTTGACATCACTGTCTCAAAGGGACAAAACATCTTATATAGGAATTGATCCTACTATCTCAACGCAGCAATTGTTTTATCTCTGATAAAAGGGTGATGCAACCTCTCCAACAGGATAAATTTAGAAATCTAATCATGGAAACATTCTCATAGCTTCTTTCTTCCAAATGGATACTGAAAAATAACCACATTTAAACACATCGATTTGAATTATAGAAATGTAAATCTCCTGAGTCAAACAGACTTCCTAATGAGAAATAGAGGTGGGAAATATACATGTTCTTTCCTACTCATAAACTTTGAAATATATGACATCTTTATTTCTTTGTGTCCATGCTGACATTTATACCAACAACCTAGATAAATTAAACACCTGCAGTTGTTTTTAACAACCTTCTTTAAGCAAGTAAATAACATGAAATCAATGTAATAATGCAAGTTTATGGATGGGGTTGAGTGAAGCATTTTTTGAGTTCACATGTTTTATAGTAACAAATGCCTCAGCAAAATATACTGTATATTTTGTTTTACTTTACTAACTCATGATTTATCTATTTGTATTCTCAGCCTTTTGTTTTGTACTGTAAGTAAAGAAAATTATGTTCAATTCATTGTACTGGTTTATTTTTTCTCACATTTCTTGTGTTTCTAGACTTTTTTTAAAAAAAAAAGAGCTCCTGGTTTTGTTTTTTTGTCCTTCTCCTTTTCTGTCTCTCATAACACAAGAAACAGGAAGCATCTGGTTAACAAAGCAGTCCATAATTGAACAATATACATACAAAAAACAATTTGCATCAACTGCATGTTTTTAAAAGTGACCAGCTTCTATCTAGTTTTTCACTGGTATCAAAAATGCCCTGCTCAGTTTTAAATAAAATTAAAATCTCCTGACATTTAGAAGACAAAAGGTAGCTACTAGGCATTGTAAATTTGATCTTAGGAATGGTAAAACAAGGAATCTATTTTATCTTTTCTTCGGAAGTTTTTGTTGTTGATATTGTAGTGGTCATTATTTGAGGGTTTTGATCTGAAGGTCATTATCTGAAGACTTGGTGGCAAGGACAGCCATGACTCTAGACTCAGTGACCCCATAGCAGACCCCCCAAAAGGTGGATGGATCGCATCAAGGAGGACATGAAATACATGGGCGTCGCGCCGAAAATGTCCTGGAGCGACCCAAATGTCTTTGTCAACAATTGGATCCTGCCATAGCACAGGAATAACACTAGAAAGAAGAAGAAGTTCATTATTTGAAATTTTCCATTTTTTTCTTTGATGTTTTGGGTAAAAAAATATACACACTAATATTGCAGGACTTAAAAAAAAAACTTCCTAAAAATGATATACATGATTTGTGGTGCCAAGTCTATATTTTTTTCTACTAAACCAAGATTTGATGACCTACCCTGAGATCTCCCCAAAGACATCCAGATATAACTCTGTTATATGTGGATATATGTTAGTAAATGAATATTTACTAAAACTTGGAACTCCCTACAAGCTTCTTGGAAAGATGAGTATATATGCAGATATCTAGATTGACATCCCATCTTATACTTCCCAGAGTATACGATAGTTTATGAAAAGGTTTTCAAAACAATATCTCTCTAAAATAATAGTAAAGCAGAAACTATGGTATTTATATGGATTCAGCATTTTGCAGGAAAGATTCCCTGCCCTTGTCCTTATTTTTTCCTAGTGTTGTTCCAGACAGCAGCACACAAAAAATGAAATCTAAGTTTGGGGAAACCTGTCCTATACAATTAAACCATTTGTTAAGACATGGCAGGAAATCCAGGAGGAATTTATCGAAAAATAGGATCACATTTACTTGGAAGTTCTTTATTTCGAGTGAGATTTTTGTTTTTTTGGCAGTCGAAAAGATGAGATTGTGAGCAGACTGTTTCAGCAGCAAATGCAAAATAGAGGAGAATTCTTCCAGGCACATTGATCAAGGTTACTTCCCCATGCTCACTATTGTGCCTATCCCCATTCAGATGAATAAAGTTGTCCTACTGAGAGTTGCTAACAAATTATGTTTGCTGAAGTCAATAATATTTTTTAATTATCTAACTATAGGAAGTAGGAACAACTTTGAATTTTTTTAAAAAATTTTTTAATAAACCTGCAAGTGAAAAGTAACTGTTTTTTTAAAAAAATCATTTAAATTAAGTACTAACTACATAAAACCCCAAAATGAAAGGATCAAGTCGATATTTTAATTTGCCATATCTTTTTGCCAGCAATTGTCCTGTTTCAAGGTTGCTGAATGCATACACTTTGTTAGATTCCAGATCCATGGCTTATAACAGTAATCTAAGCACAATCCTTTTGATAAATTGGTGGGTGTGTTTTTTTCCCAGAACTCTGTTTACCAATATTGGTATGCAGGGCATCATTCAGAGAGATGAACGTGTATGTAATAAAGCACCATCTGATTGCAGAAGGGGCTACTTTTGTTTTTGTTTGCTGTCAAATATGGTGACTTGATTAAGTCAACTGCTTAATCAGGGAGTTTGGCATTGCCTGCACATTTACCTGGAAGCACGACCCTTCGAATTCAGAGCCTGTTTGTAAAAATAGGTGCATAGGATTGTACAGATAATTCATTAGAAAATGATTAAGGGGCTTGCATAAGAGCACCAGCATGCCTACCGTTCCTGTCTTAATGTTCCCTTTGGTTGTATTCAATTTGTGTGGTTATTTCATGCTTATACTTATATATATTGTTGTGTTTGACAAAACAAATAAATAAATAAAATAAAATAAATGAATTGTCTTTCTTTACCGGTAGTCCTCGAGTTATGATCACAATTGAGCCCAACATTTCTGTTGCTAAGCACGACACTTGTTAGGTGAATTTTGCCTCACTTTTTCCTGCCATAGTTTAGTGAATCACTGCAGTTATTAAGTTAATGACACAGTTGTTAAGTGAATCTGGCTTCCCCATTGACTTTGCTCATCAGAGGGTTGCAAAAGGTGATCGCGTGACCTTGGGACACTGCAACCATCATAAATATGAGTCAGTTGTCAGGCGGCTGAATTCTGATCCCGTGACCATGGGGATGCTGCAATGGTTGTAAGTGTGAAAAACGGTCATAAGTCCCTTCTTTCAGTGACACTGTAACTTGGCTCAGTCACTAAATGAATTATAAGTCGAGGCCTACCTGTAGTTGCTCTTAAAACACACCCGCATCAAGTTACATTTAGCACTTCTAATTCACTACTATTTTTGAACTCTGTGAGTGATATTTTCCCCTCTTGGTTTTCTTAGCGCTTACTATTAAAATAGTATTATATATTTGGGTTCATCCAGGCCAGTGGTGGGCTGCTGCCAGGAGAACCGGTAGTTGCGACCTGCCGGTGGCTGCCCACCCACCCCGGCACTATGTCGTCGTATGTAGCTGCGTTTTTTAAGCTGTGCGCATGCGTGCAAGCTGCATGAGAGAGCAAAGCGCACGCTCACATTTTCGATGCTGGGCAAATTGGTTGTTAATTCACGTGCCGCCCACCTCTGATTTATGCCAGTGTAATTAAATCCCCCTCCTCTTCTTGATCAACTCCTGGCTGTTTTAAATTTCCCTTGCAATATCTAGGCAGCATTTTATTTTCTGGAGACTTTTTTCCCTGCATTCCTATTGGACGACTGTAAACTGCTCTAATTTAGCAGTGCTTTGTTGAACCTGATGTGTTCACACCATGTTGCTTATTTTCTTTTTGAAAAATTTTCTGTTATTTTTTCCAAAGCTTTTTTCTTGCAGCGTTCAAAAAATTGCCTGCTTTTTAGTTCTTTTTTTACCCTGTTTGTTTGAGCCCCTTTTTGCTTCACACCTTTACTAAATTTCCCTTAAGTTGCAAAATACTGCTGACACAAGAATCAATTATATCTGTGAAGAGCTATCTTAAAAAGGTTCCAGAGATAGTTGATGTTTCTAATTAAAAAAAAAAGAGAGAGTCATGATTAAGTCAAAAAATATTTTGTGTTAGTTTGTTTATTCCTTGGATCATCATGTTCAGGTCTTCAATAACTAAAAAAAGCAAACAAAGCACTTTCTCTCTCTCTTTATGAATGCTCTTTATGAGATTTGGGCTGTTTGGGAGCTGTTTTAACTTGATTCATATCTGCTTGCAGAATCAGGAAAAACTGGTCTCCATCTCTTGGGTTGCAGGTAGACCATATATGGTGTGGAAGAGCAAAGACCCACATTCTGGCTTTAAATTTACAATGTTATATAATAATACTGCCACCTAATGGATACCTGCATTATTGTTTAAATCTTAATGTTGGTAGATAGTTGCTATTACAAATAAAAAGAAAAACAAAAGAAAACTGATAATAACAAAATAACAGAGTTGGAAGGGACCTTGCAGGTCATCTAGTCCAACCCCCTGCTCAAGCAGGAGACCCTATTCCATTGCAGACAAATGGCTGTCCAGTCTCTTCTTAAAAGCCTCCAGTGATAGACCTTTCTATCCCTACTACAAAGCTGCTGAAACCTCAAAGAAAAAAAATTGCATAGCTTTATTTATTTCTTACAGGGACATGGTGGCTCAGAGGCTAAGATGCTGAGCTTGTTGATTGAAAGGTTGGCAGTTCAGTGGTTCGAATCCCTAGTGCCGCGTAAAGGGGTGAACTCCCGTTACTTGTCCCAGCTTCTGCCAACATAGCAGTTTAAAAGCATGTAAAAAATGCAAGTAAAATATAGGGACCACCTTTGGTGGGAAAATAACAGTGTTCCGTGCACGTTTGGCATTTAGTCATGCCAGCCACATAACCGGAGACGTCTTTGGACAGTGCTGGCTCTTTGGCTTTGAAACGGAGATGACACCTTCCCCCTAGAGTCGGGAATGATTATAACATATATGCAAGGGGAACCTTTACCTTAACTTACTTGTTTCTTAAGACAATATTATTTTAGCATTGGAAACGTGTTTTAATTCAAAATGAGGTATCATTTCTAAATAAGCTAAAAATTTCCAACCTTTACATATGTTGAGACTTTGACTTGCAGATCATATTCATCTCAAGAGTTATTGCTTTTTCATAATGTTTTTATTCAATTTTTAAGGAAAAGGGAAAATAAAGGAAAAAGAGAGGAAAAGGGAAAAATAGAATACAAATAAGAAATTTACAAACATGAAATTAGGCTAAAATGTTCAATCTTTCATTGATTTTTTAAGTAACTGAATATACTATATTGTTTTCAAAACTACAAATGTTAAAATCTAATATCTGAATATGAACAGCATTAATAACAGTAGAAATCATAAGGTGAAACGTTGAACTATAAAAATTTCTGAGAAATTAAAGGTTTAATATAATAAAAATATAAATGTTAGATATGTTGCAACTATATATGTAGAGTTATAATCCACATCTCAGAAAAACCAAAATGTGGAAAGTTTGAAGACTACCATAAAACCTGAGAAAATGTGGAATATATTTCCTTTTTCACAGCTTTTCATTTACAGCTGTTTTGCCTTGATTACATAACTTTTATGGACTGGTTCAGATGGTATGTCTCAATTTATGCATTTCACTAAACAGTTTTAGTAGACTTTGCTTTAGAGCATTGTCTGGATCTAGACCAGGGGTGATATGCTCCCGGCTCAGACCAGATCGCCTGATCCGGTAGTGATGGCGGTGGGTGGTTCGGAGAACTGGTAGCAAAAATCCCTGCCCTTCCTGCCCCAGCTGAGCCACGTGATCATCAGAGGTTTTTTTTTTACTTTTAAAAGCATTTTTTCTTCAGCCGAAAAAATACTTTTAAAAATAAAAAAAAAGCCTCTGACGAGCACGTGGCTCAGCTGGGATCGTCAGAACCCCCCCCAAAAAAAAGCCTTTAAAAAGCCTTTTTTCCTCTGGCAATCCCAGCTGAGTTGCCTGATCATCACAGGCTTTTAAAAGCATTTTTTTACAACCTCTTCAGCCGAAGAGGTTGTAGAAAATATGCTTTTAAAAATAATAATAATAATAAAGTTGGCCACGCCCACCCAGTCACATTACGCTCCCCACCAAGCCATGCCCACAGAACCAGTAGTAACAAATTTTACATTTCACCCCTGATCTAGACATTTTAGTTTGTCAGCTGTAGTTTAACACAGTGTTTCCAAAATTCATATGAATTAAAGAAACGGTTAAAAGTGTTTTTTTCTTTGGGTAAAAATGTTTATAAGAAAATTAGTTACAAGGAGAGCTAAATTGTCCTTGAGAGTTTCAGAATGAATATCCAAATTATAATTCTGAACTATAGGAATACTTCTATTAAACAAACGTATGGCTAGAGAAAAGCAAGAAAACAAAATCAAACATGCAAAAGGAAACAACACAACTCTTTTATATATAGCATTAGAATAAGTTCAGATTCCCATTGCTGTAGAACAGTAGTCTCAAACTCAAGGCCCAGGGGCTGAATCCGGCCCGGGGGGCAGTGCTTAAATCTGGCCCACAGGGCTGCCCTGGAAACAGCAAAGGATCGGCCTGCAGTGCTTCTGCCATTGAAAACGTTTTTGTTGGCAAAGGGTTGCAGGAGGCCAGCGCAGCTGAAAACGGAGCTCAAGAGCCCGTTTTCACTGGCAGAGTGCTCGGGCCTCCACAGCCACCCCCAACACGAGTGATGTTGAGCTGGCCATGCCCTCCTCGGCCCACATAGCCCTGATGTGGCCCTCAATGAAATTGAGTTTGACACCCCTGCTCTAGAATCATCTAAAAAGCACACTCACAATGATTTACGTAAGATTCCACTTGATCACTTTTCTATCATTTCAAAACAACGCATATTACAAACTTTATAGAAATTTAAAACATATGAATAAATAAGAAGATGCTGGAAAAGTTTATTTCACAAACATACTTTTTAAATCACGGTTTTTGTTTTAAAAGGATTCCTTACCGTCCTTTTACCAAAATTTAACAGCTTTCTAATCATTACAGACAGCTTTGTTCTCTAAAGAATGGAATCCTAAATAGAGATGGCAGATATGCATTGCAGATACTTTTATTATTATTATTATTTTTATCTTTATTTTTTTATTTGTATTTATATTTATATCCTGCCCTTCTCTGAAGACTCAGGGCGGCTTACACTATGTTAGCAATAGTCTTCATCCTATTTGTATATTTATATACAAAGTCAACTTATTGCCCCCAACAATCTGGGTCCTCATTTTACCTACCTTATAAAGGATGGAAGGCTGAGTCAACCTTGGGCCTGGTGGGACTAGAATCTGCAGTAATTGCAAGCAGCTGTGTTAATAACAGACTGTCTTACCAGCCTGAGCCACAGAGGCCCTGTACTAAATTTAGATACTAAATCATCTGAAAATATTTTGTATTGATTTAATAAATTAAATTTAGAAATAGGTCTCAATAATTATCATTAGATTCAAAACTCCTGAATATTTTTTCCAAATCAACTATATTAATGGTTTCTATTGACTTTTCAATATATGTACATTTTTTTAAAAAAAAGCAAGTTATACTGTTTACTATTATCCTTAATATATTTTGGGACAGAAAGAATGTTAATTTTATACTTGAATTCTCAATATTGTATCTAATTAGACATCCTAGTTATTCCCATTTTAGCTCTGTTATTTGCTGTTGTGCATCTCTCTGGCTGCAATCCCACCCAGTTCTGATGAATATAGGATTGTATTGTCTTTAGCTGTAGAATTATATTTCCATCAAGTCAGAAATCTGATTGCCACACATAATCATATAACCAGTGAAATACAGGCATCCATTCTTTGCTCTCTTTCTTGGAGATGTTCAGTAAAACCATTTGATGTAGAAGTAAACACCCCTGACTTTAATGAAATGTATGCCCAGTAAGATTGCTGAAAACTGGAGAAGTCCAGGTCTATTTAACGTTCTGTGAATATAGTTGCTGTCACTTCTAGATAAAAATGCTAGAAATAGACTGTAAGTTTAGTTTTTAGATATAATATTTCCTATTCACAGATATACATAGTAAAGCAACAGATCAGCATGGAAAGCTCAGCATGAAACCATGAAGAAAACAAGTATTTCTTAAAATTCTGTTTTTCTACTATTTCTCAATGGAAGAAAAAAAAAACCTGCATAAGAAACAATGGCAAATAACAGATACAAATATTTGTACAGGTAATCCTCGACTTACAACAGTTCATTTAGTGACTGTTCAAAGTTACAACACCACTGAAAAAAGTGGTGTTTTTCCACTTGTCACATTTATGACCGTTGCAGCATCCTCACAGTCTCATGATCAAAATTCGGACACTTGGCAATTGACTCATATTTATGACGGCTGCAGTGGCTCCAGGTCATGAGATCCCCGTTAGTGATCTCCTGACAAGCAAAGTCAATGGGATAGCCATTCCCATTGACTTTGCTTGTCAGGACTAACACTGTTAGTAAGTTGGTCAACTGTTAAGTTGACTAACTTAACAACTGCAGTGACTCACTTAATAACTGTGACAAGAAGGGTCATAAAACAGGGCAAAATTTACTTAACAAAGTGTGCCACTTAGCAACAGAAATTTTAGGCTGAATTGTGGTCAGAAGTCGAGGACTACCTATAATGATAAGTTACAAAGACATGTGTTGATTAAGCATCCTGTAGCTATTTTTTATGAGGATCGGAGTCTTTATGGAATTTCATCAGGAACAAATCCAGCCAAAACAGGATTTTCATCCTCTTTTCCATCTCCTGTTTTCATAGCCATATTGAGCTTGTGCCAAAACAATGGAATTTCCTGCTCATCTTCCGGCCATTTGAGGTAAGTTTTTGTCTTTAGCAATTTTCTCATTCTGTGATAGGGGGAAAGGTATTCGGTAGGAATGTCTTCCAGGAAGATAAGAACCAGGACATCCTTATGGTCATCAAAGATGCGAAAGCTTGCTACTTGTATCTCCTTGGAGCACCACTCGCTCTCCAGATAGTGGCGACTTATTATACAAATTGTCTTCCTGCTTGCATAGATATTATCTACAATGTTTTCAAGGATGGACCGTCCTGGCTCGAAGTCCCGGTGATGCAAACAAATTTTCCAGCTATATTGGTTTTCCAGCACTGGAAATAAGTAATCTACTACCCATTTTTCATCGTGGGTGTTGTAAGAAAGAAATGCATCATAATTGTATCCCGTACCTTGCCCCTTCCTTTTTTGTTTCTTGTCAATATAATAAGCAAGCAATAGATGAAACATATAGATTATGTGCAATTTCCATTGATAAAAGAAAGAGGCAAGCATAAGTGTAATAACTGCTGTTGCATTTGCAATAAACAGGATAAATTCATAATCAATAAAGCAAGAAGATGTGTTAAAAGCCCATAGCAGGTATCTCTTATGTGCTTGAGGGAAAGTGCAAGTGTACTGATAGAAATGGAGCACCTGAGTTTTAGGATTCTGCAGTGACCACTGGATAAACATTTGGTTGCTACACGTACAGATGAAATAGTTTTGCCTGAGATCTAGGAAAAGAAGGGAAGGTAAAGTGCTTAATTGCTCTTCCGTGATAATGCCTATTTCATTTCCAGTTGCCCTGAAGAGAGTCAGTCTTGAAAGGTTGGCATTGAGAAAAAAATTGAGAGAATTCAGCCTATTTCTTTTCAGGTGCAATTCTTTCAGCTTTGATATGGGGTGGAATAAAGTATTGTTTAGTGAACTAAGTTCATTGTTGCTCAAATCAAGCTCTTGAAGAGTAGGAGTAAAAGCAAATGTCTCTGACTCTAAGGAAGAAATGGCTAAATTGCCTGCGTGGAGCTGCACAATGGACTCCAAACCATCTAAAAAATTCACTGGAAAATACTTAAGTCCATTGCCACCCTGGCTGTTTATCTTCAGTTTCTTTAAAGACCTCAAAAGTTTAAAGGGTGGATTGGCAAGCATTTTTGTGGATTCATAGCTGATATAATTATTAAAAAGATCAAGGTCTGCTAAAGAGCTTGCCCCTTGAAAAAAGTCTCCCCGAAAAGGTTTTTTACCAATCCTGTTAGATCCAAGAGTAAGAATCTGTAGGTTGCTCAGACCTTCAAAAGTTCCTGGCACTATTGTTTCAATTCTATTGTCTGCCAGATTAAGAAACCGAAGAGAAGAAAGATTCTTAAAAACGCCCTTCTCTATGGTTTCCAAATAATTTTGCCTGAGCACCAACACTTCCAGTTTATTTAGGCTTCCTGAGAAAGGTTGTGTGATTGTTCTTAAAAAATTTTGCCCTAGATTTAGCTCTTGCAAATTGTTTAGATGATCAAAGTTATGTGAAGAGACAAAAGCAATCTGGTTTCCATTGATGTAGAAGGCCTTTAAATTATTTAAATATCTGAAGTCATCAGAAGTAATTTGATTGATTTCATTAAAGCTAATATCTAGGCTTTCTAATAATGATACATTAGGAATGATAATTGGAACAAGAGTGGATATGTTGTTTGTCCAAGAAATGGAATGCAACAAATTCAGTGATTGAAAAGATGCCATCGGTAGCCTTTTCAACTGATTAAATGACATATTCAAAAACTTTAAATATGTGCAATTTTCAAAAGCCCCCTCCTTAATGCTTGTGAACTTATTGCCTTGAAAGTTAAGACTTTGCACTTGCTTGTGCCATTGGCATACCTTTTCTATTAGATTATCTGATTCAGTTATATTTAACTGGTTTAGGTGGATAATCTTTAACTGAGAACAATTCAGCATTTGGATCACTTTTGAGATTTCAGATGGCTTCATTGCTATCCCTCCTAAATATAATGCCTTTAAGCCTTCCAGAAAGCAAGAATCTTCTATTTTCCATAAAATAGAGTTGTTGGCAATGGCAAAAGATAAATCAAGTGAAAAAAGTCTTTGCAGAACTGGAGTTGTAATATTAATGAGGGAAATTGGATTATGGGATACATCTAGCTCAAGCAATGGAGGTGCACTAATAATTTCTTTGGTTGACAAGTTCTGTAAGCCATTGTCTTTGATGTGCAACTCTCTTAAAGATCCCATATTAAAGACAGCATGCATAGCACTCAGGGTACACAGTTTGTTTGAAGATAAATCAATTACCTTTAAATTCTCCAAGTTGGCAAAGGCAGAAGGGTTGATCCTGTATATTTTATTGCTGGCAAGTAGTAAAGTGGTAAGATTCATGAGTCCATCAAACATAGAACTGGAGAGAAGTTGCAGCTGATTTACACTAAGATTCAAAAATTCCAAGTGGCTTGTATGAATGAAAGCACCATCTTCAATTTTACTTATCTTATTCTGGGAAATGTTGAGACCTTGCAAATGGATGAAGTTCTTGAAGTCATTCTTCTCCAGGCTTGGGATACTGTTCTGAGATAAATCCAAAAACACAAGTGTAGTTGGTAGATAGGTTGGGACTTCTAACAATTTCTGATTGTAGCATAGAACTTTTGTTTTGTTCCCAAAGGTGTTATGGACCTCACACTTGTTAAATGTGTAAGAAGTTACTGTTTGAACTTGATTAAACACAAAAAGCCACATTGATAGAACTGTCTGAAAAAACATCCTCTCTAGACAGTTTTTACAGTTCTGCGAGTTGGAGAGTCTGAAATGGTTGTTACGGGTGTGAAAAATTTGTAGGCTGATTGTGTAATGAGAGGAATGTCCTGGATGAGGAACATCAAAAATAAAATGTGAACTTCTTTTTTTGAGCATGACACTTGAGCATGTCTTCCTTATATTTATTAGAGAAAAAGGAAGCAAAACTGGTGGATATGAATTTGCAATTTCATTTCTATTTGTTCTGGGTTTGGTTTAGCAAGTATGTAGATACTTAAGAGTGGTTTTGATTGGAAATTCAATGTAACTATCTGTAAAAGAAGTATGTCTTTCTTTCTTTCTTTCTTTCTTTCGTTCGTTCGTTCTTTCCTATATTGTCATTATTTGATAATACAATTACTGTATTATTTTTTGTCCAAATAGTTAATTAACTTTCTTGAGGAAATACAGGATGATTCCTTGTTGAAAGATGGCCAGTATTAGGCTGCTTCTTAATATGCTTTTCCTGAATCTCACAGAGATGGCCAGCTTGTGACCTACCATGATTAGGTGAAATGACTGAGAGAGTGCTGCTTGGAGGAGGAAGTCCTGGAAAAGAATTAATTTGAACAATCTCAGCTGGATTTCAGGATAAGTTAGAGGGCTGAGATTGCCTTAACTGTCCTAAGAATTGACGGAGGCAATAATATGACACTATTGGTTCTTCATCTCTCTGTGACTTTTGATACTCTTGCGCAGAATACAGTTCTGGAACAACACAGAGATTCAGAAATAGGGCTACAACTTTGCAGGAGTTCCATTCTTATATGTCTGTTAGAATTCTAATGATATTACTTGGAAACATTTATTTTTTTTTGAAAATGGAAACAATTATTCTATGCCTAAAGCGTTTCATCGTCTGCATGAAATCACTGAGAGGGATCAGGAGATTTGGGAACTGGGAGCTTTTAGTATGCTAATGATACCCAGATCCTATTTTTCTGTGCAGAAACATGGCTCCCTGAATATTTGCCTGCAGCCAGTGATGGACTGGATGGAGATCGTAAATAAAAACTGAACCAGATAAGATGAAAGTCCTTGTTAAGGCCCTAATTACAAAGTTGATAGGCCTTGAGAAGTGTCAGCTAACTAGTGTACTATTCCAAGCAGGTTACCTGGAGCCCTTTCTGTCAGGGTTCAGATCTCACTGAAGGATTGCTTATTCTTGTGATTGATTTTTCGGTGATTGACCTGGATGGGAGGGGTGGAACACTCTTTGATCTTATTTAACTTCACAGTATCATTCTATATTATTTACTTACTGCCTACTACAATTAATAAAAGGGGTTGGGGGGTGGTACTGCAAAGTCCAGAGTCTGTTTTTCTAACAACCACATGAAATAACTAGGAGAGGTCATTTCAGATTCAGGCACCATCATTTATTTACTAACAGTATTTAAAGGCTGCTCAATCTATATGGACTCTGCAATAGTTCCAGCATACAATTAAAGCAATCAATAGTAATAATAAGAAACTATCTGTGATGGTCACTCAAATACAACTAGAGGCTGAAAGCCTAATAGAAGAGTACTAATTTGACTTGCTTCTGGAATGCAATGAGGATTGGAACCACTCATTCTTCTGGGAACAATAGATCTTATTCATTACAGGCCACCACTGAGAAGGCCTGTCACCTGATCGTCAGCCAATGTCCTTCACAAGGGAGTGTGTCCAACAGGCTCTCATTAGATGTCTCTGCACTGTATGGGCAGATTCTATTTTGACAAGGTGTTATTAGTTATATACAGTAACACATCTCTGCCATGAAGACCTTGACCTAATATATGGAGGCTGGGTAAGTCTGGATGGGGTAAAATAGACTGAAGGTGAAATCTGGCAAGATAGAACTACTGTTTGTCCATAAACACCTTTCTGCTGTGTTTTTAATGCTAGATGGGTGCCAGAATGCCACAAGAAGAGGAATTCCACAAATATGGTGTTCTCTTGGACTCACTGATACTGTTGGAGACTATGGAGACTATGGCTAATAGAACCTTCACCCAACTTTAGTTGGTGCACCAGTTAATGGTCTTGTATGGAACAGGAGGACCTGGCAATGGTAACAGATGTCATAATTACTACAGGATTAAACTGTAGCTATGCACTACAGGCAGCCTTTGAAAAAAAACTACCTAGAAAATACATTTGTTTTAATCACTACAGGCATATAACATCAACATCGCAGACGCTATATTAGTTCTGATGTGTTTCTAGGCACATTTCAAAGTGCTGGGATCGATCTAAGCTCTACACTTGCACGTGTTTCAGTCATGCTTCGGATTGGGATATAGTATGGAGCCAGCACTTATTGCTCTTGTTGATGATATTTGACAGAGCTGAGATAATGCAGCACGAGCGCATCAATGCTTGTGCTCCTTGATCTCTCAGTGGCTTTTGATAGCATTGTCCACAGAATCCTCCTGACTGGCTGTGGATTTGGGAGTCGGAGACACTAGTTACTTCTGTGCTCTCAGCTGTTGCTCAAAGAGCAAGTGGCAGCTGAGGCCAGGAGGATCTCTGCACGGGTTTACCTTGTGCACCCTTCGCACCTTTTCCTGAACTGGAAAGTCCTTCAGACATTTACTGATGCTCTGGTTCACCTCATAACTAGATTGTTGCAAGGTTTGCTTTTGAAGACCATCCAGAAGCTACAGCTGGTTTAACAGGCTGCAGCAGTTTTCAGTATGCCCATGTGTCACTGCTGCTATGCAAACTGCATGGGTTGGCTTCCAGGTGCAATTCAAGGTGCTGGTTGTTACCCATAAAGCTCTTTATGGCATATCTTTATAGCCTATCTCCAATTGTTTCATCCATGTGGTATGCTCTGTATGTGCACTCCAGGTCCCCCCTATGAAATCTGAAAAAGCATGGCTTCTCTGTCATAGTCATTGGCATTTGAAACATTATCCCCAAATGGATGACACCTACTCTCCTTGGGGTGCTTAAGATTGGACTCTGGCCCTAGGCTTGCAATTGATATATTTGGGGGGAGCCTGTTATGTTTTATTGTTATTGCTTATTGTTATTGTTTTAGATGATCTGTGCATGCGCAGAAGCGTGCCCGTTGCAAACCGGTAGCAAAGGTAAGTAGAATCCACCCCTGTTCCTGACTCTAGGAGGCGGTGCCCATCTCTGTTTCAAAGCCAAAGAGCCAGCGCTGTCTGAAGAGGTCTCCGTGGTCATGTGGCCAGCATGACTAAACACCAAAGGCTTTAATGGAACACTGTTACTTTCCCACCCAAAGGTGGTCCCTATTTTTCTACTTGCATTTTTTATGTGCTTTCGAACGGCTAGGTTGGCAGAAGCCGGGACAAGTAACGGGAGCTCACCCCATTATACCAACAATAGGATGGATTACAAAAATAATAATCTGGTAAAAGAACCAGGGATACAGTAAATCTTAGTTGTGAAAGGTGCAGACCACTCCTTGTTTTGCATAAAGATTCTAGCAGAACTGGCACAGAGAAAATCATTGAAAAACTGGGAGTAACAAGAACAATGTGAATCTATCTCCTCCTGCTCTGTCAGAAAGCACTTGACAGGGCAAGAGCTGAGAGGAGATCATGAAAACTGAGTAAAAAATATTATTTTACTCTACGTGGTTGGAGAGTTTTGTCTTTGTGGTTCATGTGTTGCTATTTTGCAAGGCAACAGGAAATGAGGCAGAATAAAGGGAAAAAACAGTGATTTCTCAATAATGATGAGACATATAGACTGTAAATTGCCCATGAGGGTAAAGAATTCTTGAAGTTGCTGATGCAATGTGTCTGAAAGTGCCAGTTTAGGGAAGCGTGCCCCCTCCTATGCCAATGATGTGGCCATATTGCTAACTAGAACATGTTTTATAGATGTTAAAATACATCTTATGTATGGAATCTGAAAGTATTGATACTTTGAATAGATGAATGGATGGATGGATGGATGGATGGATGGATGGATGGATGGACAGAGGGATGCACCAATCGCTCCTGTTTTTATCTGTTTATCCATCTATCTAGGCCTTTTCTTCCTTCCTTACTAAGCCCATGGTGACTCTAACTCTTGTGTAAAATGTATATTCTAAGCAGCCATTGCAAACAGTAAGTCACAATTTCTCTCCTCTCCGTTGTTTAATCCTCCAGCATGAACTAACATTCTAAAAGTTGAAATCATTCCGAGCTTCCTCCAAAGGTATAAAAGAGCAGATAATGAGTAAAGCAAAGAGGACGCATAGTTCTGTGTTATAACAGACTAGGGAGATAAAGTCCAAAACGTTGGCACAAAATTAGCCAAGGCTGAGTATGATGATAATCTCCAATGCACTGGAAGTTGCAAAATCCTCACTGTTGTCTTCCAGGCTCCATTCAGGACAGATGCAGGCAATGTCATGTCAGTGCAGGGAGTTGCCATTTCAGCCATTTAGGATTTGCTATATTAGAACTTTTTAATCTGTGCAATTGGATTAGAAAGCCTTTTCTTGTTTTCTTTTCTTATTTTGTTATTAAAACAAAAAGACAAACTGTAGATATACGTAAATGTAGTGGAATTTAAATACTAAGGTAAAGGTTCCCCTCGCACATATGTGCTAGTCGTTCCGGACTCTAGGGGACGGAGCTCATCTCAGTTTCAAAGCTGAAGAGCCAATGCTGTCTGAAGACGTCTCTGTGGTCATGTGGCCAGCATGACTAAACGCCAAAGGAACATGGAACGCTGTTACCTTCCCACCAAAAGTGGTCCCTATTTTTCTACTTGCATTTTTTTTACATGCTTTCGAACTGCTAGGTTGGCAGAAGCTGAGACAAGTAACAGGAGCTCACCCCTTTACACAGCACTAGGGATTTGAGCCGCTGAACTGCTGACCTTTCGATCGACAAACTCAGTATCTCTTACCCACTAAGCCACCGCGTCCCTTAATGCATGATAATAAGAACTCAATTAATTTCTCTGTCAAAGTAAATTTGCAATCTTTATATATTTGTTTGAATGACTCCCATATTTTGGCTATATCTAGATACAGCATGCTATAATATTCCCTCCCACATTAAGTAATCTAATGTTTTTGTATTATAGCTTGTTGCTGGGATGCTTTTAGACTTATGTGATACAATCTTCCAAATGTCAGAAGTGATACTTCAGGATAAACATGTATACTGTAGCTTTGCGGCCAAAGGAAACTAGTTTGTACAAGAAACATAATGAACACATTTCTCAATAAGAACCAATAATTTCTATGTTGTGCCACTTGTAATCAAACAGGCTCAACAACATTTGTTTATTTCGTTGTAATGTTTACTTTGCAATCTTTCCATTCCAGGCGTTTTAACCAATCAAGACAAGCAGAGATGAGACTACATATTGTGAGCAGCTCAGGAGGCTGGCCTCTTTACCAAATCTGTAACAAAATCCGTATGGTTAGCAAGCCAACATACCAACAGGATATACTTGGGTTTCCTAAAGATACCTGAAAGAAGGCACACACTAGGGTAAGCATATGCTTGTGTTTTTCAAATCTTTGGCCATAAATACTTCAGATTTGTGACATGTATTAGTGACAAATGAAGGCAAGTCACGGGTATAAACTGAGACTGGGGATGATTAATCTGAATTTTAGAAATTCATGTTGTCATAGTTGATCCTTGCCCAATCATAATTTACACGCTGGAATTATTTTAGGACAAGGGTCTGCAAACTTGGCTCTTTTAAGACTTGTAGACTTCAACTCCCAGTTGAAGGCTGTCTGAGGAACTCTGGGAGCTGAAGTCCACAAGTCTTAAAAGAGCCAAGTTTGCAGATCCCTGTTCTAGGAGTTCATTCCATATATCTGAAATTTACCATGCAAATGTAATCTCTGGGAGATATTTTTCTGTCACAAAAGAACAACTTATTGCTTTGTATATTTCTACAAGTGCAGATATGAGTTTCAGTTCTGAAACTAAGAGATTAGAACAATGGTAGGGAATTTACTTGTTTGAGCACTAGAGCACGCATGAAACACTTGTAGAGCCTCTCAAATATTGCCTAAACAAGGAAGAACATTCACAAAATTGACATGGTTGAAGGAGAAAAATGTAACCTTTCTGCCATTGGCACTTTATAAATAATATATGACTGTGTGTTTAATGGTTTTAATAGATTATGTGGGGATTTGCACTCCTAGATGACACAACTTCTAAGTTTATTGTGTTCAAAGACTGTTTAAACATTCTCTTTCAAACAAACTGCCTTATCAGCCTCTGAGGGAAGCAAAATCAAGAAAAAGGCATGGTTGTGTATCTTAGAACAGTGGTTCTTAACCTGTGATCTGCACACCCCTGTGAGACAACGATGCTCTCACAGGGGGTCCATGGAGGCTTGAAGAAATGTTATTATTTAAATTTTGAGTTACGTTTTGGGAGTCTGTGGCCATGGTCACACAAAACAGCACAAAAAGAATTTAAAGGGAGTCCATGATAAAGAAAAGGCTGAGAACCATTGTCTTAGAATGGGGTGTAAAACTGAATTTCTTTGAGGACCGGATCAGCATTGTAGTTTGCCTCCGTGGTCTGGCGGGGGAGGGGGGAGCACGCGGAGCCATGGGGAGGGGAGATTGGACGGACACCACCTGCAGCACTTTTCCAGTCAAAAACAGGCCATGTGGAGGTCCTGTGTGGCCCGTTTTTGGCCTCCCCAGCCTCTAGCAGCACTCTATTGGCTGAAAATGGGCCGCACAGAGGTCCCGCGATACCTCTGCATGGCCCATTTTTGGTCAACAAAGTGCTGCTGGAGGCCGGAAGGCCAAAAATGGGCTGTGTGGTGGTCTCACAAAGCCACTGTGTGGCTCGTTTTTTGGCCGGCAGAGTGCTACAGGAAGCCATGGGCTGTTTTGGCCAGCAGAGGCACCGCAGGCTGGTCCTTTGATAATCTAGCCTGCTCCATGGGCCAGATTTAAGCACCCTGTGGGCCTGTTCGGCCTGTGGGTCTTGAGTTTGATACCCCTGTCTTAGAATGTTCTTTATTGTGGTAGGATAAAATAACAGAATCTTGAAAACCTTTCAGAATTATTGTCTGTTCCATTTTACACAGAGCTAAATCAAGGTGGGCTTATTCTGTGTTTCTTTCTTTTGCTTTCCTCTTCCTTAGGAATTACTAATCTTTTCTGCATCTCCCCCCAGCTTAATGGTCCATCCCTTCTTTCTCAAGGCCTGATTTACGTTCCTTCAAACCACCTCTCCCATCAGAATCAATCTCCTCCCTCAGTTGCATCCCACCTTTTATAACAGAAAGATCATTCCAATTCATGTTCTTTCACACCCCTAGAAATCAGGTACATACTCTAGCCTTTTTTTTTGGGGGGGGGGAGTTATTTTGCAGATTTTCCAGATTTGACACCTCTTGGTCAAATGGTCAAAAGCAGTTCTAAAACTTGCATTATCATCTAATAATTATCTGACAATGGATCATTTCCCTCTGGGAAAGGTACTGCTCATCTTTACTTAAGGACCTGTCTCTTAGCAACTGATCAAAGTTACAATGGACCTCCTGGTTCAAGAATTCTGACCTCATTCCCAGTGATTACATGATTACATTTCAGTTGCTTGGTAATCAGGTCATCTTTATAGCCAATTGCAGTTTTCCATAGTCACATGGATGCAATTTTTAATGTAATGTAATGCCAGTTTCCCGCCTTTGGGGCTTGTTTCCAGCAGACCCCCCCCCCTAGTAATACATTGATTTGTTTAACAACAGTTGCATTTACTAAATGACTGTTGTGTTCACTTAATGACCATAGGATTCACTAAACAACCGCTGCAAAAAGTCATAAAATTGTGTTTGGTCATGTGATTACCTTGACTTACAACTTTCATAACTTATGATGGAAATTCTTGGCTCCATTACAGTCATAAATTGAAGACTATCTGTATGTGGTCACACTTATTATCAAACCAGTGTTAAGTGCATTAACTTAGCCCGTGTTGTGTTTCAAGCTGTGTCATAATTTATGCACTGACTAGGTGAGAAGAGAAAAATACAGCAATTGACCAGTTATAGAATAGAATAGAATAGAATTTTTTTTTTTATTGGCCAAGTGTGATTGGACACAGAAGGAATTTGTCTTGGTGCATATGCTCTCTTATAAGAGTTTAATGCAGGAATATATAAATATAATCTGCAGTACGTTACAACTTCATGAAATAGATATTGTTACTGTTTCAGATAACTAGATTTCTACAATGGATAAGAAAGGAACCCGTATTCATTATACTGAACCACATCCAGGTGGACTGGCAATGGTTTACCAATATCTCTAAGATCAATTTTCTGTCTGTTTTTGCTGTCTCTTGCTTTTGGGTAATTACCTTAAAGCTTTATTTTATATATGAGCTTTTTATACCTTGCACTATGTTTAGAGAAGAGTTCCTGCATTTGCAGTTTACCATTTGTAAGTATTGCTTGTGGAAATTATTATTGTTGTGTCTGAGGCAGGGGAGAATGTTTCGTTCCTCTTTGTTTTCATAAAAAGCAAAGGTGTATTATGGTCAAAACCAACTACATCCCTTTCAGTGTTGATGGATGGGAGCAAAGAAAGGGGTCCATGACCAAATACTACACTGTATATATATATATATATATATATATATATATATATATATATATATATATATATATATATATATATATATATATGTAGGTCTTTGGTTATTCGGGTTTTCTCCAGCGTAAAATTGGAAGTGTCAAGCCAAGACACTTCCAATTTTATCGAGGAGAAAAATTGAATAAAGACTATAACATCCAAAACCTCAGAAAACGTATATATATATATATATATATATATATATATATATATATATATATATATTTGTTTTCTGAGGTTTTCACGGTGTTTGTATATAGGTCTTTGGTTGTTCGGGTTTTCTCCGTGTAAAATTGGAAGTGTCTTGGCGACGTTTCGACGAAGTCTCATTCGTCATCTTCAGGCTTCAACCGTGCTTCTGGGAGCAATGTGTGATCGCAGCTGTTTCTTCCTTTTAACTGCTAGTGGGGTTTGAACTGATTGGGTGGGAGCTTGGCTGTGCTCTGATTGGATGGGGTTTTCTGTGCTCTGATTGGCTGGGGTGTGTCCTGTGTTGGTGGGGGCTTGGTTGTGCTCAGTCTAATCTGTGCTGCAGGGGGATTTGAGCTGGTGAGCTGCACTGCTGCTGTTTGGCTTCGTGTTCGTAGTCGTGCTACATCTTCGTAGTGGGTGTCAGTCTGCTGCATGTATGGATTGGAGGGTTTGAAGTGGCTAATGTTGCAGCTGCGGTCTGGCTTCTGGTCCTTGGTCGTGCTTCCTGATCAGTGTGGGTTTGGGTGTGCTTTCTGGGTGGATGTGTGGTGGTGACATCCTGTGTGGACCTCGTGAGTGTGGGTCTGGTGTCATTCCTCGTGTTAGGGACACGTTTGTCAATAAGGGCAGGTTTCCAAATGGCTGGTAGGCGGGAGGTATCATCTCGTTTGCTCATGCTGTGTGGGCGTTTTTTTATCTTGTTGGCTTCTCTGATTATTCTGTTGATAAAGTGTTCAGTTTTGGGGATAGTTCTGGTCTTTTAAAGTCAATATCGTGTCCTGTGACTTTAAAGTGTTGGACCAGGGAAGAAGTTAGTTCCTCTTTTTGAATGAGTTCTTGTGTTCTTCAATCGTGCACTTATTCTTCTGTTGGTTTGTCCAATGTATGTGGTGGGGCAGGCGGTGCATGGGATTTCATATACTCCTTGATTTTCTAACTCAATTTTGTCTTTGGGGTTTCTTAGGATGGTGGATATTTTTGGTTTGTGCAGAATGCTGTCTTGATGTTATGTTTGTGGAGGATCTTGCTGATTCTGTCTGTGGTGCCTTTTATATATGGGAGGAGGGCTGTGCCATTTTCTTGCTCTCTGTCTTGGGTTTTAGTGGGGGGTTCTTTTTGGATTAGTTTGGTAATCTTATTTCTCTGGAATCCATTGGATGTTAGTACGTTTGTGAGAGTGTGTAGTTCGGTTTTTAGGTGTTGTTCATCAGCTAAGCATTTTGTTCTAGAGATGAGTGTCTTGGCTACGGAGTTGATCTGTGCTGGGTGGGGGTGTGAGTGCATGCAGATAGCGGTTTGTGTGTGTTTTCTTCTGGTAGATGGTGTGTCCTAGGGAGCCATTGGGTTTCTTGTAGACTAAGACATCTAGGAAGGGAAGTTGGTTGTTAACTTCTGTTTCCATGGTGAACTGTATTTTGGGGTGTAGGCTATTGAGGTGTGTGAGGAAGTTTTCAAGTTTTTCTTTCCCGTGTGGCCAGATTATGAAGGTGTCGTCTACGTATCTGAGCCAGAGTTTGGGTTTGTGATCAGATTTTTCTAGTGCTTGGGTTTCAAAGTGTTCCATGTAGAGGTTGGCAATGACAGGTGAGAGGGGTGATCCCATGGGTGCCTTCTATTTGTTTGTATTTTTGTCCGTTATAGATGAAGTATGTGTTGGATAGGCAGTGGTTGGTCAGATCTAGTATGTGCTTGGGGGTTATATTTGTTTTGGATAGCTGTCAAGGCTTCTTTGATTGGCACTTGGGTGAAGAGGATATGACATCAAAGCTCACGAGTAGGTCGCTGGGCTGTAAGTTTTGTTTCTTTATGATCTCTATGAACTGGAATGAGTTTTTACGTGTGAGGCGATGGATTCTGCATAGGGCTGTAGTTGTTTGGCGAAATTTGGCTAGGTTTTGTAGAGGTGAGCCTATGGAGCTGACTATGGGTCTGAGTGGGGGTTCCTTCTTTGTGTATCTTGGGAGGCCGTAGAGCTTAGGGCATCTGGATGATTTCTCTCTGGGAATGATTCTTTGTTGGATTTCTTCGCTGATGGGGAGGCTTTTATTTTGGATCTAGTGGTTTTCTAGGTAGGTGGTGGGGTCTGTTTTAGGGGCTTGTATGCAGGGTCTTGGAGTAGGTTGGTTAATTTGGTTTGGTAGTCAGATGTGTTCATAACCACCGTGGCGTTGCCCTTGTCTGCTGGTAGGATTATTATGCTGGTATCTTTTTTCAGGTTAAGTAGTGCTGTCTGTTCCTCTTTGGGTAAGTTGCTTTTGGGTGGCTTGCTGCTGCAGAGGATGTTGGTGATTTCGAGTCTGATTTTGTTAGCGTCATCGGGGTTGATTTTGGTCAGGCTGGTTTCAACTCCGCATATAATGGTCTCAGTGGGGATGTATTTGGGAGTGACTGCAAAGTTGAATCCTTTGGAAAGGACATCGGTTTCAGCTTTGGTGAGGATCCTATCTGAGATGTTATGCACTGTTTGTTTCATGTGTTGCTGTGAGGGTGGAGGGGTTTGTTTCTGGCGTTCTTGTAGTCTTCGGAGTTTGTTGGTGTGCGTGTCTGTCTTGAGGGTGGTCTGTGTTTCGGCTCTCCAGACGGCAAGTTGTTTGGATTTGTCCCTTTATATATATATATATATAAAGAGAGAGAGAGAGAGAGAGAGAAAGAGAGAGGGGGGGGCAGGGTTTCTCAGTCTTTGTGGTATCACGATCCCTTAAAATAATTAATGAATTTATGTGATCTCCTCCCCACACCTTATTATACTTTGTTCAGAGCCTGTTTCGCATATGCAAACTGATCATTTCCAGAAGTCACACCTGGCAACCGGGCTCTCCTTCTGTAACCTTTGTGCTCACAGTTACAACTCCTGCAATGCACATTTGACACACCCTAGACTAGAGCAACCCAGGCAGGGCCAAGACACTCTTGTCTGTCTCACCTTCCTTGTCTTTCAAGGCTTCTTCCAGTGGGGAAGCTCACCCTGAGTCCCTGATCCTGTGCATGCTGCAAGTCTACCCTAAGAAACCCAAACTCATTGGATCCTACTACCTGTGAAAGAGTCTGTGAAGAAAAAAATCTGGTCATTGCTAAATACAGTAAGGAACAGATGCTGAATGGCCCTTTTGCACAAAAAAGAGGGAGTGAGGACTCTTTTGTTAGGGCAGGAAGAGGCAACAAAAGAGTTTGAATATTTTTTCTCTACAAAGGGCTTGCTTTTGAAATACATCATTAACTAGAATATTTTAAATTATGGCTTCCTAAATTTTCTTCAGTAAGGAATTACTTATCAGGAGTACTTAAATTCTTATGAGCTTTTCTAATTGCCTCTAAGTGAAATCTGACAGTCAAAAGGTATCATTCTCTTCTGAGACATGCAAGAGAAGAGATGTTGCATCTTCCAGGACTAGATGTACTAGCATCCAACATAAAACTGACTCCCCAGAAAAGGCTCCAGGAAGAGTGATTGTTGGAAAAGGAAGACATCTTGGTCCTAATTGTATCACCTTAGGCAGTGCTTAGAGGCAGCTTGGAATTTTCCCAGGAACTGTTGTGAAGAGTGCAAAAACTGTTGAAAAAGAATTCTGGTATTTAGATCCTATGCACAGCCTAACCTAGTGTCAGCAGTCAACAAAGGCTCCCATTTCCACACTGAGAAAGGCTGAGGAACTCCTTCCTCAGTTTTGCTTCTGTGCCCCAGATTTACAATTTGAGGCCTTCTGATCTTGGGAATGTGATGGCACATGATGCATGATGTGATTCTGAACAGAACAGAATAACAGAGTTGAAAGAGAATTTGGAAGCCTTCTAGTCCAACCCCTGCTCATGCAGCACATCATATTGTCAGCCCTGGAGGCCATCTTTTTCTTTGGATCTTCAGGGCTGCCACACACTGGGAGGGGGGATTGCATGGAGTTGCAGGGATATCTAGCCATAGTAACATTCTTTTCTCTGAGAGTCAAGGACATCCAGCCTGTACCTGGAATGGCGTGATCAGGAGGCATCTCCAGGGGGGATGGTGCATTGATTGGACCATGGTGCATTGATTGGACCATGTGATGGACATGTGGATGCAGGGGGAAGGGACATGGAGTTTCTTTTGGGTGGGAAAAACCTGGAAGCTTTCAGATTTGGGTTTTCCCAGATGTGCCAATATGACATCTCTAATAAAATGGAACTTTGAGGAACTTCTGGCCTTGGAGTCTTCTTTTGTTGGGGGTGTTATTTGGAACCCTGACACATATATGATTCCAGACAAGTCGCTGTCCAGTTTTCTTCTTAAAAGCCTCCAGTGATGGAGTACTCACAATTTCTGAAGACAAGCTGTCCCACTGGTTTATTGTTCTCACTGTTAGGAAATGTCTCTTTATTTCTAGGTTGGTTCTCTCCTTGATTAGATTCCATCCATTGCTTCTTGTCCCGCCTTCGGGTGCTTTGGAAAATAAGTTGACTTCCCTTCTTTGTGGCAGCCCCTCAAATATTGGAACACTGCTATTATTTCACCCCTCATCCTTCTTTTCACTAGACTAGATAAACCTAGTTGTCAGGACTAGTTGTCTAGTCCTGAAAAATTCTGCTACTGGGGTTAGGTGGGATCAGAATGTTTGAATGAGAGCCTGTTTCATGGATGGAGAGATAATGAAATGTACAGAAGCACAGTTGGAGAAGGGCATGTGCATGACTTGGAGAAGGGCATCCAAGGCCTCAGAATGCTTCCAAAGCCTTGGAACTTGGCTTTGGACTAGGGGGCCATGGCGCCTCAGGAAGAAAGAAGGCCTCGGTGTGGTCAGCAGTTGTATTGTGAGGCTATCAATGCCTCAACAACAGCAGAAGGAAGAAGACAGCTGGCAGGACCAGAGAAGTGTAGGGCAGCAGGGCTGGTAGGGGTGGTAGAGTACAGGGTGGCCAAAAAGGCATAGATTGGGTGGTAGTGGGAGAGATAGGTTGGTGGAGGGGGCGAGGAACTGAAGCACGCTTGTGGTCATAAGGTGGGCTGCCAAGTAACTGAATTTTGATCATGTTACTTTGAGGGCACTGCAGTGACTGGAACCTTGTGGACCAGGTGTAGCTACCATTCCTTCAGCACTGCAATAACTTTGAACAGTCATTGAATGAATGGTCATTAATCAAGGACTACCCAGATAGCAACAGCAGACCAGAATGACTTATGGAAGCTATTTTTATTTATATGCAAACCAATACAATGTAAATAAATAGACCTATTTGAATATGCTAGGTTTTTTTATGGGAAATTTCTAAACAAATCTGTTATATTTATGAGACACAGGATAGTGAATGTACTGTGGATTTTTATCTCTATTTTCATTGTTTGAATAAAAAATAATAGTAATTCAGCTTATTAGAAAGCCATGCTTTTACCTTGTAGGGAATATGCATATTTTGATCTAATTTTTTTCTAGGCTCACATAAGTAAATGGCTTTAATAAACTACAGTCTGTCTCCGTTTGTCTTTTTCTCTGTGTGTGTGTGTCATATACATAAACACAAGTGAATGATGAGTAATTCTGAGGATTGCTTTAATCTCATCAAGCATCAACTTTTCCATTAAATAAGAAATATATAATTCATAGGTGTGGTTGTTGGTTTGTACATAGGTAGTTTAATAATATATTAAATATTATTATATAATAATATTATACGGGACTGCCTGCTGTTACCACATGCCTCCCACCGACCCGTGCGCTCTCACAGAGAGGGTCTTCTCAGGGTGCCGTCCACCAAGCAGTGTTGGCTGGCGGCCCCCAGGGGAAGGGCCTTCTCTGTGGGAGCACCTACTCTCTGGAACGAACTTTCCCCCCGTTTACGCCAATTGCCCGACCTTCGGACCTTTCGCCGGGAACTGAAAACTTATTTATTTATCCAAGCGAGACTGGCCTGATTTTTTAAATTTTAAATTTTAAATTTTTCAATTTTAATTTTATTGGGTATTTTATATGGTCAATTGGACGGTTTTAATTTCGGCCTTTATTGAATAAGTTTTTTAATTGTTATTTTAGTGTGTATATTAATTGTTTTAATGTAGGCTGTACACCGCCCTGAGTCCTTCGGGAGAAGGGCGGTATAAAAGTTTAATTAAATAAATAAATAAATAAATAAATAATATTAAATCATGTTTACAGCTACTTGCATTTCTTTGTTTCAAGTTCATTTCATCAATGTTCTTTATAAATTCTTCATAACAATTAGTATAAAATATGAAAAGAAGAAACGTTGTTAGCATGTTAATCAATTCACTAGAATGATGTTCAAAAAAACCTGGAAGTTACAGTAACAGATAGGAACATCTTGTACATTTGACTTAGTAGAATCTCTCTTTTTCTATAATGTGTCTAATACATTTCTTTACTTTCCAGTTCCCAAGATTCTAGGCAATTTATGCAACTCCACTAAAGCAAAGTCCACTGACATGCAGAAAAATTGCACCAGAGTCTATAAATACACCAAAAAGAAAAAGATATCATTGATAGACCTGCTTTACCATAAAACCAACACAAAAAACAATCAATTCTCAAAGTTCATACAAACAAAGCCATTTTGACAGTCTTCTAAAAAAAAAACTAATAGAAAATATTCTGGCCAAACCTCAGGATAAAAGGTATTCAACAACTTTGGGCCCATCACACAGAAGGACAGTGTCTGGGTTCATTTCTTCATATTTTTCTCCCCTGACCATCTTTTGTATGTGTTGGATAGGCAGAACTACTTTGGAGAAGATGGTACCAAGAGTTTTAAATTAATAACAATTACATTAATATTTGACAGGCTTTTGGCGCAAACTAATAGAGGTTTAGAGTAAGAGGGCTCTAATTTATTGATAATTCTTGCTCGATTTAGTTAACTGGTCATAGAATGATATAACAGGAGATGTTTAGGGTAAAATCAAGCTTGTTCCATATGTCTGTTAGTTATTTTGCAAGTTAGAGCATGGGTGTCAAACTTGCGGTGTCATGTTGCCATCACGTGACGTTTCGTGACATTTTTCCCATTCGCAGAGCTGGAGTGGGCATGGCCTAAGCATGAGGCATCCGGTCCACAGTTTGACACCCCTGGCTTAGAGGGATTACATGATCAAGCATCATCAGTACAAGGACAGCATACTATTGTATGTAGAATAACTGTTGTTCTTTCCATATTTATGGAATCAAAGAATGTAAACTTTCAAGGTTTCAGAGGCAAAAACCCCAGGGAAAAATTCCTGTTTATTTTGCAGAACATTGAACATAGTAGAAAATAACCATTTTGAAATTATGCCTTAAGTAAATTTTATGGAAATGCCATAGAAAGTGTATGAAATATTGCATATCTTGTTCCAAATCTTCAATGTTTTTGTTTCTTACTAGTTGTCTTTTTAAGACCCTAATAAAAAAAATAAAGCAGAATAATCCCTTACTTTGGAGTTTTTTGGAAATTTGTACTGTAGATTTCTTTTTTAAAAAAATTGTTTTTATTCAACATTTACATCTTTAAATCATAATTACATTTTTACAGCTTTCCAATACCGGCATTTACTGTAGATTTCAGCAGTGCTATACTCCTTGATTGGATCTTGAGCCCGCTTCTACCTCTCCTTTTATCTAACCATTTTTGCTCTCAGGTACAGGTACAGATCCTGGCAAAAAGATGGGGAAGAAATGGAGGTAGTGACAGATTTTATTTTCCTGGGCTCCAAGATTACCGCAGATGGGGGCTACAGCCAAGAAATTAAAAGATGCTTGCTCCTGGGGAGGAAAGCAATGGCAAATCTAGATAGCTTACTGAAAAATAGAGATATTACTCTGCCAACAAAAGTGCATATAGTCAAGGCTATGGTTTTTCCAGTTGCAATGTATGGTTGTGAAAGTTGGACCATAAGAAAGGCTGAGCGCCAAAGAATTGAGGCCTTTGAACTCTGGTGCTGGAGAAGACTCCTGTGAGTCCTTTGGACTGCAAGACGAACAAACAAGTCAGTCCTAGAGGAGATCAGCCCTGACTGCTCTTTAGAAAGCCAGGTCCTGAAGATGAAACTCAAATACCCACCTAATGAGAAGGAAGGACTCACTGGAGAAGAGCCTAATGCTGGGAAAGATTGAGGGCAAAAGTAAAAGGGGACAACAGAAAATGAGATGGCTGGATGGAGTCACTGAAGTAGTAGGTGTAAATTGACTCCAGAGGATGGTAGAGGACAGGAAGGCCTGGAGGAACATTGTCCATGGGGTTGGACATGACTTCGCAACTAACAACAACAACAGGTACAGATGTTGAACATAGGTATCCCATCATCCATAGAATTTGGAGAGAGAAACCAAGTGATAGGATGCATATTGTGACATCACAATGCAAGCCCTGCAATTTATATATTTCCATCCAATGTTGGGCCACCAGCACAAGCAAGCAGAATTTCTGTCATAACATCACAAAGTACTTCTCATTATTTTTTTTCATCACTGCAGTAAGTAGCAGACACCTAAGGTGTCTCCTATTAGCAGTTCTCCAAAATAACAGTGAATGTAATGTAGATGAAAAATCTCTGTGTAAAGAAACATAAAGCAGGAAATAGAAACGTGACATAAAAATAAAATGAAATGGCAAAGAAGAGAATGAAGATAGCAGGTCTGCATACATTCTGACATGCTACTGAACATCTAAAAAGTGAATGCACTTGGTGCATAAATCTTTGAAGGCAAAGATAAGCTGATTCTCAGCTGAGATATCAATTCCATTTTGCATTGAATAAGAAGTAACTTCAAAAGCAATGCCTTCCATTGAGCATGTTTTCAGTTTAAAATTGTGTTGTTGAAGAACATTTCCATATTATCTTATCACTGCTTTGAACAGCAGGACCCAAATTAGGCATTTTGGTTTTGCATCTGCAATTTATAATAATATCACATGAAGATCTGAAACACTAATGAGAAGAATCCTCTTCAACAAAAGCAGACACCTGCATCTTAAGAGGAAAGAGGACTATTTTTTTAAAAAAACAACACCACCTGCATTATTTAGCAGTTCCTAAAAACACAACTAAGCAGGTGCTGAAACTTGGCTGAAGTTTCTAAAAATTAGAACTCTTCTTTAAAACAGTGGAATGAACCAGAAATACATCAACTCAAAAAGAAGTTGGAAAACATATATGTGCTTTGTATAGTTGGATCCACTAATACTTCTTTGTTTCCTTCTACATTAAACTCATCTTGATGTTATTTTAGTTAGCTGTGCTATCTTATTGCTGATTAAATGCAAAAATTTAATTAAATTCCTTAGGTTATTGTGGTTGTTATTATAATTAGATAAAAAAATTAGGGGAAAAATCTGCATTACTTTTAGTAAAGTTTTCCCTAACATCAACATTATGTGGAAAGTTGCATTTCCAAACTTATATCAATTTTTTTTGGCCATTTTAAAATTACAACTCTCAACTGTCTAGTAGGTCTAATAGATAATAATCACTATGTCGAATAGTGTATTGATGTAATTGTGTCTTGAATGTTGTCTGTGGTATCAAGTGATGTCTAACAGCAGAATAGAAAGAAGTAACAGAAAGAATCAAGTATAGCCAAAGTAATAGTTCTAGTGGGTCAAATAGTTGTTATGTCTAGATTGGAATCCAGAATGGCAACTTTCTTGCACAGAAAGTTTTGCTAATTTACCTTCTAAGGTTTACATCATTGTAACCTGGAACCTAGGAAGGGGCAAGAAGCAGGGGTGAAATCCTACCAGTTCGGACCAGTTCGGGTGAACCGTTAGGGATTATGGGCATCAGTTCACCGAACCGGTAGTAATTACCCCTCCTTGGCCCCACCCATGCCTGGCCGGTCACCGCTCACCTCATCTCACACACCGGTTGATATGCCACAGAATTCAGTGTTAAATGCAGCAGAGAGAATGCTAACTTTTTTCCCTGCATTTAGAATGGAGCTGCTCTAGCATGTCTTTTTAAGGTAGTCCCCAGTGGGCCGGGAGGGAACCATAAAGGGAGCAGCAGCTCCGTTGTGAATGGGGGGAGAAAAGTTAGCATTCTCTCTGCCACAGAATTCAATGTTAAATGCAGCAGAGAGAATGCTAACTTCTCCCTCCATTCACCACGGAGCTGCTGCAGCGTGTCCTTTTTAAGGTAGTCCCCAGGAGGAAGGGGACGGGGGGCGGGGGGCGGGAAAACAGCTGGAATGGAGCCATATTTGTGAAAGACAGGAAAATGGGGAAGGGGATTTTCCTGCCTGTCATCCATTCCTCAATCTCAGCACAGATTGAGGGAAGGATGGTAGGCAGGAATATTTCCCTCCCCATTTTCCTGCCATTTGCAACAAGGTGTGTCTGGGAGGGGAGGGGCCGGTGAGGAGCCCCTCGATGTCAAACAAACAACAAGTGGTCAAAATTGGCAACGCTATATCTAATCCTGTTCCTGTCAAAAGTGGCATTCCCCAAGGTAGTGTTCTTGGACCAACACTCTTCATACTATATATAAATGATCTCTGCGACCTCATCTCAAGTTATTGTGTTCTCTTTGCTGACGATGTCAAACTATTTAATACCACTAATAATACTTCTACCCTTCAAGAAGACCTCGACTTAATTTCCAATTGATCTAAAATTTGGCAACTCCAAATCTCAACCAGCAAATTGAACTCTGCGCATGTCCAAGATGGCGCCGCCCTGCTGATCGGGGGAGCGGCGACGGGCCTTTTCGGGCTCTGTCTGGTTCTGGGGGGGGCCTTAACAACATCTTAGGCCCCCACCCTGATGGAAGAAGACCTAGCCACCCGAAAGGGGGGTGGCTGGGCGCTGTGCGACTCCGGGGGGCGTTGGGAGGAGCCCCGGAGCCCCGGCGCCTTGAAGATAGTCCTGGCGGCCTGCTGAGCCGCCGCCAGCCTTTTCGGTGTTTTGGCAGCGGCGGCGGTGGGGGGGCGTTGACATCGCGGACCCCCTGGACTACTGCCTGGAAGACTCAGCAAGTCGAAGATGGGTTTTGGAGTTTGGGCGTCTCCAGGGGCGATGGGAGGAGCCCCGGAGGGGCTTCGCCCCAATGAAGATCTGGAGGGCCGCCCGGGTTCCATCGGCCTCTTTGAACTCGCGGCGGCGGCGGCGGCCTGGCTCACTTTGTCGGGCGTTGGCGCCGGTGGAACCCCGGGACCACTGGCGGGTTTTGGCGACTGGTGCCCCCTCCCGGATGGTGGGGATGTCAGTGGCCTGCTTGCGGTGGCGATGGGGCTTTTTCCCGGCGGCGATGACCGGGCAGAGGCGGTAGGCGGCGGCGGCCTGCCCCGGTGCTTTGAGGCGGCGGATGGCCCGGTAGGCCCAAGGTGGTTGTGGCCTTGCCCTAGTGGCGTGGATATCTGGTGGCGCCTGAGGAAGGCCCGCGGGCCCAGCGGATGCCCCTCCATTATTTAACATCTCCAAATAACATCTTTATCATCGTTCCTCCCCCCCTTCTTCTATAGTCCACCCCGGGTTGTTTGTATGGGGTGGTGAATTGACTGAGTCAGCGGTTTGGTCATCTACCGCATATGGATTATCTCTAACTGTTTCCCATCAGGACAGACTGATCATGGTCACTTTACCATCTGCTTTGTCATCTGCTATCATCTTGACCAGCCCAGGATGGGCCTTTTGCCGGACCTTCTCAGTGATGCGAACATTTACTGCGGCTGACCTACTTGCCCTGCGAGATGCCCCTCTCTCGTGGGTTTGGCCCTCCAGATTATCGAGGGCCCACCTTGAGGACGGGCTTTGGAGTCCCGAGAGGTGGCATGCGAAAAATAGGAGGCTTAGGGGTTTTTTAGTCAGTTGTTTTAATAGATTTTTTAAGGGGAGTTTTAAAGGGGATTTTAAGGGGGGGGAGGGAAACCGATGGGTTTGGGTTGGGGGGGGAGGGTTGGTGGTAGCCCGTCGGGAGGGAGACCAGTTCCTGCGCGTGCTCGCGGCGATTATTTAATGGGTTTGGAGGTTAAGGGGGGAGAACGCGTTCCTCTCTGTGAGGGTGGTTCCATTTGCACGGTAAGTGGGAGGGGCAGGTATGGCGGAAGGGGGGGATCGTATCGGTTTAGGGGGGCACGCGCCCGATGTTTGCAGGCGATCGCGTGCCCCGATCCCTCTGACTTTTCCCGTTACCCGGATGGTCAGGACCCTCAGAGCCTGGGCCTTCGGCTTATGTTATGCAACGCACGGTCCGTGGCAAATAAGGCCCCCCTAATACATGATCTTATTCAGGGGGGCGCCGCGGATCTTATAGGCGTTACGGAGACCTGGTTGGGCACTGAAGGGGGCGTGCCCCTGGTCGAGATGTGCCCGCCGGGCTTCCGTGCATTTCATCAGCCGAGGGCCCAGGGTAGGGGTGGTGGGGTGGCAGTTGTTATTAAAGAGAGTTTAGAGCCGAGGGAGACCACTGTACCTCAGATTGCTGGGTGTGAATCCCTCTTTGTGAGATGGGGTCATAGGTGTCAGATGGGCTTGCTGGTCGCGTACCTGGCTCCTTGCTGCATGACAGCTGCCCTGCCCGAGCTCCTGGAGGTGCTTACTGGGGTGGCAGTGGAAACCCCCAGACTTTTAGTCATGGGGGACTTTAACTTGCCATCTGCCGGCTCGTCATCAACAGTGGCTTGGGAGTTCATGGCTTCCATGACGGCCTTGGACCTGACTCAAGTAGTGGATGGCCCCACTCACATCGGGGGAGGCACACTGGACCTGATTTTCATCTCTGGTCAGTGGTTGAAGGATCTGGACTTGAGAGATATAGTCACAGAACCTTTGTCAT
The DNA here is from genome assembly GCF_028640845.1 of Ahaetulla prasina. Classification (NCBI taxonomy): domain Eukaryota; kingdom Metazoa; phylum Chordata; class Lepidosauria; order Squamata; family Colubridae; genus Ahaetulla; species Ahaetulla prasina. The sequence goes on from NC_080540.1 coordinate 107,125,945, forward strand.
GGTCAGATCACTCTCTCCTTCGCCTAGACTTTCTGACCGCTACCCAACACCGCAGGGAGACGGAACCACTATGTTGGTACCGTCCCAGGCGCCTGATGGACCCGGAGAGGTTCCGGACGGAGCTTGGGCCATTTCCTGAGGGTCTGGCTCACGGCACGGCAGAGGAACTAGCCGCAGCCTGGGAACGGGCTGCGGCTGGGGCTTTAGACCGTGTCGTGCCTCTGCGGCCTCTGACCCGGCGCAGATCCCAACCGGCTCCTTGGTTCTCCGAGGAGCTGAGGGGGATGAAACGCCGGAGAAGACGCCTAGAGAGCTCTTGGAGGTCCAGCCGTTCAGAGGCTGATCGGACACTAGTTAGATCCTATACTAGGACCTACCTAGTGGCACTGAGGGAAGCGAGGCGTTGCTACGCCTCCTCCCTCATTGCGTCGGCAGATAACCGCCCAGCTGCCCTGTTTCGGGTGACCCGCTCCCTCCTTCACCAGGGGGAGCGGGATGACCTGTTGCAGGGACGTGCTGAGGAGTTTAACAGTTATCTATACGATAAAATCGTTCAGCTTCGGGATGGTCTGGACAAAAATTGTGGCGATTCAGACGGGGCGTCTGAGGGCGGTCTTGGTGATATTGTCTGGGATGAGTTTGACCCTGTGGCTCCCGAGGACATGGACAGGTTGCTGGGTAGATTGAATGCCACCACGTGTTTACTGGACCCGTGCCCCTCCTGGCTGGTGCTGGCCACTCAGGAGGTGACACGAGGCTGGCTCCAGGCGATTACGAGCGCTTCCTTGCTGGAGGGAGTCTTTCCGGCCGCCTTGAAAGAGGCGGTGGTGAGGCCCCTCCTCAAGAAGCCTTCCCTGGACCCGGCTGTTTTAGGTAATTATCGTCCGGTCTCCAACCTTCGCTTCGCGGCGAAGGTTGTAGAGAGTATGGTGGCATATCAGTTTCCCCTGCACCTGGAGGAAACTGTCTATCTAGACCCGTTCCAGTCTGGCTTCCGGCCCGGTTACAGCACTGAGACGGCTTTGGTCGCGTTGGTGGATGATCTCTGGAGGGCCAGGGATAGGGGTTGTTCCTCTGCCCTGGTCCTATTAGACCTCTCAGCGGCTTTTGATACCATCGACCATGGTATCTTGCTGCGCCGGTTGGAGGGATTGGGAGTGAGAGGCACCGTTTATCGGTGGTTCTCCTCCTATCTCTCCGACCGGTCGCAGACGGTGTTGACGGGGGGGGCAGAGGTCGACCCCGCGGCGCCTCACTTGTGGGGTCCCACAGGGGTCGATTCTCTTGCCCCTTCTGTTCAACATCTATATGAAGCCGCTGGGTGAGATCATCAGTGGCTTCGGTGTGAGGTACCAGCTGTACGCTGATGACACCCAGCTGTACTTTTCCACACCGGGCCACCCCAATGAAGCTATCGAAGTGCTGTCCCGGTGTTTGGAAGCCGTACGGGTCTGGATGGGGAGAAACAGGCTCAAGCTCAATCCCTCCAAGACGGAGTGGCTGTGGATGCCGGCATCCCGGTACAGTCAGCTGAGTCCGCGGCTGACTGTTGGGAGCGAGTCATTGGCCCCGATGGAGAGGGTGCGCAACTTGGGCGTTCTCCTGGATGAATGGCTGTCTTTTGAAGACCACCTGACGGCCGTCTCCAGGAGAGCTTTCCACCAGGTTCGCCTGGTGCGCCAGTTGCGCCCCTTTCTAGACCGGGATGCCTTGTGCACAGTCACTCACGCCCTCGTGACGTCTCGCCTGGATTACTGCAATGCTCTCTACATGGGGCTCCCCTTGAGGGGCATCCGGAGGCTTCAGTTAGTCCAGAATGCGGCTGCGCGGGTGATAGTGGCTCCCGCGTGACACCTATCCTGCGCAGACTGCACTGGCTACCTGTGGCCTTCCGGGTGCGCTTCAAGGTTTTGGTGAACGTCTTTAAAGCGCTCCATGGCATAGGGCCGGGCTATTTACGGGACCGCCTACTGCTACCGAATACCTCTCACTGACCCGTGCGCTCTCACAGAGAGGGACTCCTCAGGGTGCCGTCGGCGCGACAGTGTCGTCTGGCGACGCCCAGGGGAAGGGCCTTCTCTGTGGGGGCTCCCGCCCTCTGGAACGAACTCCCCCCAGGACTCCGTCAACTTCCGGACCTCCGAATCTTTCGTCGCGAGCTTAAAACTCACTTATTCATCTGCGCAGGACTGGATTAGTTTTTAAATTTATGGGTTTTTTAATGGGTTTTTTATTATTTATCCTAAATTTTTTAATCTCGGCCAATTGAATAAGTTTTTTAATTGTATTTTAATTGTATTTATATTGTTATATTATTGTGTATTTTTATCTGGCTGTGAACCACCCTGAGTCCTTCGGGAGAAGGGCGGTATAAAAATTTAAATAATAAATAAATAAATAAATAAATAAATAAATGCTCAGTCTTACATATTGGAAAAAAGAACCCTAACATCAAGTACAAACTTGATGGACATTACCTAACTGATGACCCCCACCCTGTCAAAGATCTTGGAGTTCTCAGATCAAATGACCTTAATGCCAAAGCCCACTGCAACTACATAGTGAAAAAAGCCCTAAGTGTTGTAAACCTAATTTTACGCAGCTTCTTTTCTGAAAACTCTACACTACTAACTAGAGCATACAAAACATTTGCCAGACCTATTCTTGAATACAGTTCATCTGTCTGGAACCCATACCACATCTCTGACATAAATACAATAGAAAGAGTCCAGAAATATTTTACTAGAAGAGTTCTTCACTCCTCCGAAAACAACAAAATACCTTATACCAACAGACTTGAAATCCTAGGATTAGAAAACTTACAACTCTGCCGACTTCGACATGACCTGTGTTTAACACACAAAATCATCTATTGCAATGTCCTTCCTGTAAAAGACTACTGTTAAGTTCGGGCAATGACGAGGCAGGAGGCGATACAAGTGACAACAGCTCTTTGGTTTCTTGTGATCCCAGCAAAAGCCAACAGGCAAAACCCCTCTTTAAATAGTATTTTGGCTAAGGCATCAGCCAATCAGCAACGTGCATGTTCCCGCCCAAATTTCCCTCCTAAAGTTCAAATACATTACACTCCTCCCCTCCCAGAACGCATTGTACTACTATTTACATAAAATTTGCATGTTATTTTTCCACATAGCCACGCAGGTAGACAGGGCGTCTCCTAACCTTTTTGGACCTGTGCAATTCATTTTCTGGGAGTGAGTCGACCTGGTTGGAGGGACTGTTTGTTCCTCCCAGCTCCTCCTCCGGGCCATCCGGCCCTGGATTATTGGCGGAGTTGTTCCTGCTGTTCTCTGGAGGAGCTGGTTGGCATCGCTGGACTTCTTCATGCTCAGCTAAGTCTTCCGATTGCCTCGGGGTTGAGCTAGCTGTTGGTTCAAATATTGGGTAGTCAGGGTCTGGCTGTTCAGGTTCTGGGTTACTGTGTACTCTTTTCTTAACTGATCTATGTGGCGTCTCCACACTCGGCCATCCCCCATGTCCACTACATAGGATTTTGGGCCTGTTACTCCTATAATTGTTCCCTTTAGCCACGCTGGGCCTTCACTATAGTTATGTGCCCATACTGGGTCACCTGTTGTCATTGCTCTGGTTTTTTCTTTTGTACCTTGGTACCCATCAGGGGAGTATGTTGGGTTTAACCGATCTAGGGGGCACCTGAGTCTTCTACCCATCAATAACTCTGATGGGCTGCGGCCGGTGGTCATGCAGGGCGTTCTATGTTGTACTGCCAAAAAGGTATCTATTTTAGATTGCCAATCTCCTGGGCTTATCCTAGATAGCGCTTCCTTTGCACTACGAACGAAACATTCTGCAAGTCCGTTCGTCGCCGGGTGGAAAGGCGCCGAGAGGACATGTCGGATGCCCTCTTCAGCTAAGTACCCCTCAAACTGTGTGGCCGTGAATTGTGGGCCGTTGTCGGACACTAGAGTGTCGGGCAACCCGTGTGTTACAAATAGATGCCTCAATACTGTGATTACGGCTTCCGCTGTTGTTGTTTTCATGAGCAAAATTTCTAATCACTTTGAGTAGGCATCTACCACAATTAAAAAGGTCTGCCCATGGAATGGCCCTGCAAAATCTATATGGATCCTGGACCACGGGCCCTGGGGTTTTTCCTAATCTCTTATGGGAGCTGTTGGAGGTTGTGGCCTTGACTCCTGGCATGCCTGGCATTTCCCCACCCGGTCGCTAATGTCTTTATCCATTAGTGGCCACCATACGTAACTTCTCGCTAGGCTTTTCATTCTTACAATTCCTGGGTGGCCCACATGCAACAATTCCAACACATGCCCTCGTAATTTCTCCGGAATAACCACTCTATCCCCCATAACAGACAACCCCCTTGTACCAACAGTTCTGAACATTTTTTTGCAAAGTCTTTGAAATGATCCCCCGGTGCAGTGGGCCATCCCCGCTGCACCCAATCAATCACAGTTCTTATGATAACGTCTTTGTAAGATGCCCTGGTCACTTCCTTAGATGTGACCGGGCCAGAGTCCAAAGAGTCAATTAGTAAGACGGGCGTCCCTGGAGTCGGGTCTTCTATAGTCTCTTGTAAGGGGCATCTACTTAGAGCGTCCGCATGCCCCAACTCCTTTCCCAGGTGGTGGGACAGTTTGTACGAGTATGCTGCCAGGAAAATAGTCCAACGGGTCAGCCTGGGTGATAGTGCAACCGGTGTCGGACGGTCTCCCGCCAAGAGTCCCAACAGTGGTCTGTGGTCTGTGACTATTTCGAATTGTCGCCCAAATAAGTACTTGTGGAATTTTTTAACCCCAGAGACTATGGCCAGGGCCTCCCTGTCTAGTTGGCTGTAGTTCCTCTCCGCTGCGGACATTGTGCGGGAAAAATATGCTATGGGTGCTTCTGAGCCGTTCGGTAACCTATGGCTGAGAACAGCCCCTACCCCATAGGGCGATGCATCACAAACTAGCACTAGTGGCAGCATCCCGTTGTACTGGATTAGGAGGCTATCGCTGGAAAAAAGATTCTTAATGCTCTCAAATGCCCTAGTCTCAATCCTGCCCCAAGTCCAGACAGTTTTTTTCGCTAGCAGTTTATGTAGCGGTTCGGCTACTGTTGCCTTTTTTAAAAAAAATACCGCATAGAAGTTTACAAGCCCCAAAAATGCTTGTAATTCTGTCTTGTTTTTTGGAGCAGGAGCCTTTTTAATGGCTCGCACTTTGCTCTCAGTTGGGTGGATGCCTTCTCTGTCTATCCGGTATCCCAGGAACTCTACAGATTCAACTCCTATCTGGCATTTGTTGAGTTTAACCCTAAGTCCTGCAGACCTGAAAATGCTCAAAAATTTCCGTAGTTTGACCCCTAACTCTTCTAAGGTTTCGGCTGACACCAGTACATCGTCGAAATATGGGACTACCCCTGGTAGACCCTGTAGGAGTCGTTCCAACAGGTTTTGAAATAACCCGGGGGCTACGCTAACTCCAAACTGAAGTCGAGTGCATTTAAAAGCGCCACGATGTGTGACAATTGTCTGCGCTTCAGCAGTGTCGTTGTCTACTGGTAATTGTTGGTAGGCTTGAGCCAGATCGAGTTTGGCGAAAACCCATCCCTGGCCTAACGAGTGCAACAAATGTTGCATTACTGGAACGGGGTATGCACTCTTTTGCAAGGCTTTGTTAAGTGTTGCCTTATAGTCAGTGCAAATCCGGACTGATCCATCCGGCTTGACTGGGGTCACTATTGGTGTCTCCCATTTTGCATGGTCGACGGGACTAGTATCCTTTGGCTTACTAGTCTGTCTAGTTCCCTGTCAATCTTTGGCTTTAGGGCAAATGGAACACTCCTAGCTTTTAACCTAATAGGGGCCACCTGGGGATCCAAATTGAAGGAGATGGGGGTCCCCACGTACTTGCCCAGGCAGTCTTGGAAGACGTCCTCGAATTCATTCAGCAATTCATCCTTCAGGTTGACTCCGTTTTTGTAAACCCCGGTTACTTCCATGCCCAAGGCTCTGAACCAGTCCAGACCTAGCAAACTGGGTAGGCTTCCATCTACGATGGTGATCGGCAGGGTTTTCTTGAATTGTCCATATTTCACTCTGACGGACGTGACTCCTTGGACAGGGATTCGGTTTTCCTGGTAGTCTTGCACTCTCAGCTTTTGGGTTTGCAGCTGGCGTTTCGCGACGTTGGGCAGGTCCCTCACGATGGTGTCCCAAGACATAATCATAATTGATGAGCCGGTATCCACCTCCATCTTACACGGCACCCCTTCGATGTAAGTCTTGGTGAATATCTTCTTTTCCAGCCGTGTCGATGCGTGGCCCACTTGTACAGTGGTCTGGTTCAATTTTGCACCTTTTTTGGACGGACCAATCCCTGGCCGTCTCGCTGCTCCGGCGCCCTGCTGATTGGCCGGTTTGAATTTTTGGCGGGAAGGTTGAGGGGCTCGGCAGGCCTGAGCTATGTGTCCTTTCTTTTCACACCGCCGACAAATTGCGTCTTTGAACCTGCAATTCTGTCGTTGGTGTTGGCCTCCGCAGCTCACGCATTCGTCCCGGTCGCTTCTCTCCAGACTCCCGGTGTGGAAAACCTCTTCCTCTTCTTCACCCTCCGATTCGGCCCGGATTTCCTCGCTGTGGACTGGCGTTGTTTTCACCGCGACATTTGGTGTGTTCGGCTTTTGCAAGGTTTCCGCCACTTTGGTAGACATCTCGTGTGCCCTGGCCTCATCCAGGGCTATCGCCAGGGTTAGGTTGTTTTCCACAGCAACCGCCTCTGTATTCGGATGTCCCTGACCCCACAAATGAGTTGTTCTAACAAAGAGTCCTCCAAATCTCTGTACTCACAGTGGTTTGCGGCTTTCCTTAGCGTGGCCATGTACACGCTTATCAATTCGCCCTCTCGCTGAACCCTTTGCCTCAGCTCGAACTGTTGTACAAACTTTGATGGCACCGGCGCGTAGTGTGCTCGTAGTGTCGTCTGTAACGTTTGCCATGGCACCGACTGTACCGGTGTTGGTTCCGACAGCGATTCGGCAGTATCAAAAACTTCTGGTCCACAGTGGCTCAGGAAGTAAGCGCGTTTCCGATTATCCGAGACTCCTTGCAGTTCATTCGCTTCGAGAAAGCACTCGAAACGAGCCATGTAGGACCCCCCATTTCTCCTTGGCTGGGTCAAATGGCGCTGGTGGTGTATAGCTTGACATCGCTATGCGTCCACCCTAATACTGGCTGGGTTTTAAGGTTCGTTACTCCTTCAGCTCTTTTCCTAGTCCCGCTGCCTCAAAATCCCACCTTCATCACCAATGTTAAGTTCGGGCAATGACGAGGCAGGAGACGATACAAGTGACAATAGCTCTTTGGTTTCTTGTGATCCCAGCAAAAGCCAACAGGCAAACCCCCTCTTTAAATAGTATTTTGGCTGAGGCATCAGCCAATCAGCAACGTGCATGTTCCCGCCCAAATTTCCCTCCTAAAGTTCAAAATCATTACAACTATTTCAGCTTCAATCGTAATATTACAAGAGCAAAAAATAGATTCAAGCTAAATGTCAACCGCTTCAAACTTGATTGCAGAAAATATGACTTCTGTAACAGAGTTGTTAATGCTTGGAACTCATTACCTGACTCCATAGTCTCTACTCAAAATCCCAAAATCTTCAACCAAAAACTGTCTACTATTGACCTCACCCCATTCCTAAGAGGGCTATAAGGGGCGTGCATAAGAGCACAAAAATGCCTACCATTCCTGTCCTATTGTTCCCTTCATCATATCAAATTGATATAGTTGATGCATATTTTTTTTACATATATGTATATATTTTCTTCAAAATAAGTTGTTTTATCTATGACAATTGTTTGTGTTTACTGTTGTGACAAAAAGAAATAAAAACAAAGATGTGAGTGATGTTAAATTGGCTACACCCACCCAGTCACATGACCTCTCCCCAAGAAGCCACGCCCACAAAAGCAGTAGGGGAATTTTTTTAATTTCACCCCTGGCAAGAAGAAATAAGCGAGAGACTCAAGATGTAACAAGGCAAGATGTAAGCTGTTCCAAATAAAACTACCTTTTGCAATTGACTGATGGTGATGTTGTCAATGCTGATGGTGTTCAAGTGGTGCGCCAGTGGTTTGGGGGATGCGTTGCACCCAAAGTGCCTATTACTATCAATACTATCTTTGCTTTCTTTTGCCACAGTTAAGTTTGTATCCAGCTAATAGTTCCAGTAGTGTATTGCATCACAGTGTATTGTATGGCCAAGGCATTAATAGCTTTGATGCTGTTTACTACAATTCAGTTTTCTTACTCTTTGGATGTATTCTTTACTAAACACATTTTTAACTTGTTCAGGTCTGATGTCATCCAACTGTGAAATGCCCAGATACTTGTAGGCTTCATCTTGATGGCTTCTGATGGTTTGGTTATTCAGCATTAGAATTCCATTGCTGTTTGTGATTTTCCTCCACTCTATTGCTACTGTACCATACTTCTCTAGGCCAAATTCCACTGCTATAAATTTGTACAGTACTTGTCAGTGGCTGGAATTCAATTTCTGATTTTCCATAAAGCTTCAGATCATCAATATAAAACAAGTATGAGATTTTTAAAGCATTTTTTGCCAATTGATTGCTAAGATTTTTTTACTTCTGATGTCCTGGATCATGGCAATGGCAAATAAAAAGGGTGATAATGAGCCACCCTCAAGATGCCTCTCCTAATTTGACAAGCCCATATTTTTCTCTTCCAACCACCAATTCTGTCTTCCACTGATTCATTATTTTTTCTATACAATGTTTGTACCGATACTGTTTGTTTCCAGCACATGATAATCCAGCTATGGAGTAAAGAATCAAATGCCTTTTAATAATCAATTTTGACCGTATGTAAATTGTTCTTTCAGCTTTTGCAATAACTATTAATTAAAAGTTGGTTTTTTTATACCTTTGCTTTTCCTTTAATGTCCTTTCTTTCTATTAGAAGGATGTTATTTTCTTCCAAATAAACTTGGGTATTATTTTCTATTATGCTAATGAGTAATTTAAATATCATATTCAAGCATGTTATTGGCCTAAAGTTTCTATTTAATTAATCTTTTAAGTCTGGAGTTGGAAGGTCATTGATACCCTCAGTCTTTTCACCTCCCAACATAGACCGGTTTCCCGTAAAAGCAGTATTATTTGTAGCCCATACATAAGTTTGTTGATACATGAGGATAAATTCTTTGACTAGGTTTACTCCAATTTCAAACAAGAAACATAGAGTAAAGCCCTACTGATCAGTCAAGAGATGGCTTCATTGTAGACGGCCTTCATTTGGGTACTGAAGCCATTGTGTAAGAAGAGTTACATAAGGGCCTTGTTGGAGGGGGAAAAATTGGTGACCTCGGTTTGGCTTCCTCCCTCTTTGTAATCTTGTACTACACCAATCTCTGGTTCTAATCATGGTTCACAACAGCTTTCTCTTGTGGGGACTATTTTAGGTATTTAAATAATAACAATAGGAACAGCTCTCCTACTTACTATGCTCTCAAATATTTTTCCATCTTTCTGCAATAAGTACCTTGAGCTTTACTAACTGTCTGTATTGTAGTTGGGAGAACTATAGGAATGTGAGATAAAATGCATGGAATACCACCTTTAGTTCACATTCTTTATTATTGGCATACCACACTTCTGCAGTAAACTTAGCTTATTGCAGTCAAGCCACAGCTGATACTGATGCTGTGTGCTTCAAATAAAAAATGTTCCTACCCAATATTTATTGTATAACATTCAAAATTATCACATGGAGCTCATATACATGCAGCCTTTTGTGTCACTTGGGTCTTTTTTATTTTTAATTGTAATTGTAAGGTTCATTTATTAATATGTCTAAGCTCATAACTGCCAATCAAGAGACTTAAACAGAGGCTTGAGTAAAATAGCATTTTAATCCTGATCAGGCTCAAAATGGTTAGTCGTTCCAAACACATAAGATGATACATACATGCAAGGAAGGAACTACAAACTCATGAGAGAAAGCAATGTCCTCTTATACCAAAAGGAGGTCTTTGAAGTATCTTTAGGGATGTCATAAACCATCAACTGGCATCTGCATATCCTGGAATCTGGTTTGTGTATCCCATAGTAAAGTTCAGTGATATAATTTAACTCTGAATTTGCATTCCTCTGTAGTGTTATCTTTTCCTTCTTTTGTTTTTAGCCACTTGGTCCCCTATTAGCACTACAAAGGTGAGCACTACAAAGGTGTGTAGATTGCTTCTGTTAGTTGAGATCGTGTGGGAAACAGAGTGGCATTTTATGGAGGTTTTTAGATCTTAATGCAGGTTAATGCAGGAAGGATGTACTTTTACAGCAATAAGTATGTTCTTCATGAGAAAGGAAATGCAGGTATACAAAGACATCAGTATATATGTTGCAGGAAACAATTCTAGTATTTTAGTATATATGTTCCCTCCATAATAATATTTTGGTTATTATTTAATCATAATCATCATCATCATCTCAATAAGGATAGGATCCCTAAATAGGGATTTTCTTAAATTGTGTCCCCACTTTCTCTTGCAAAATGTGTTTTCTGACACAGAGACAACTGTGCAGTGCATTTATTTTTAATCACCATGGGAATCTTTGGTATTCCAGGAGCAAAGGCCATTCTCTGTGATGCAGATGAACTATATTCCACATTCAGATCTAACTACTGATTTATTGACTGGGTTTCTTATTATTTAAATATAACTTTCTTCCTTATCCATTTCTATTTCAACATACCTGCAGTCTTCCACAAAAAATTATCATCTTTCCTCTTTTTCCATATAAGACCCTGCTTATTGATCCTGTCTCCTTTGCATTGACATAACAGAGAATTTTTGATCTATTAAATGGTGAGGCGTATTGCTACAGCCTCTTATTTTTACACTGATTTTTGTCCTATTTTGCTGCTAGCATTAGAATGACATTTTGCTGTTCTAATGCTTTAATGTTGGCATTCACAACTACAGTGGCCAGCATGGCAGCATTTCTCTGTGCCTTGCATCTCTCCCACCATTCTTCTTGCTGTGTTATTTCCTATAATGAATTTCAAGAAATTGCAGGCCGTGGCCTGTGGCAGAGAAAAATGACAGAATAAAGTAGAAGGAAGGCATTGGATTGGCGGAGGGAGCTAATGGAAATGCAGAGAAGAAATTGATCTGAAATAAACAACCCTCAGCAAACATTTAGGTGAGATCAGCCTGATTGGTGATGAAATTAGATTTAAATCCTGAAAGATAATGTTCTGCTGAATGCAGGTCAGGACATTTAGCAGATCTTTATCTGCTCCGAAATGTGCAGTCATCAGAACAATAGAACCTATTGCTCCTTTGCCAAGTATAAATAGATACCTTGAAATTTAAACATTGACATTTAATACCTGAGTACTCTTGCCCTTATAGTTATTGACTTCCTCTTTTTCTTTCTCACCATTCATGTTGGATTGGGCAATTGAAGGAGACCTGAGACCAGGCTTGTGACCACAGCTCTTTTATTTAGAGTGAAACTTCAGCTAAAAACACAGACAGGATGCTCTCCTTTTATACAAACCTGGATCAGTTGACAACCAATAGGATTTAAATGTTTTCCTGCTGAAATTCCCTCCAATGGGAACATACACAACAATTCACAAGATGAAAATGGCCATACAATCAAGAGAGTTGAGTTGAGAGTTGAGATGATGGATGGATGGGAATAAAATAACTCATCCCTTTAAAACTATAGAATGTTACCTAGGTAACTATTTCACTGAACTGCAGTAAAGCTGTTGTGTAGACTAATGCTAATTAATTTGGGCAATTGTGCTCAATTTAAATATTAAAAATTTAAACATTTTATAATCAATTACTTAATTTAAGGCTTAATTATCTGCAAATTATTTAGCTGGCAGCTGGTATACTAATAACAACCAGCATCCCCAATGTACTATATTAGGATATATTTCTGTCATTCCCACACCATTTATTCCAATGAAACCCAGCAGTATCAGACTGGAAAGTATGATTTAGGCAAATAAGGAATTTTAGGAATGTAGACCCAACTGTCTAAGAATTCCTGGTGGTGAAGTCCCAGGAGATCTAAAGGGATTTAGTCAGGGAAGTGTTTAGAAATAACATAAAAGAGACAGAATAGGGTGGGAGGGGCTGTTTGTCAGATACAAAAGTGGAGCAAATGTCCTGAGATCCATTTAAACTGAAATGCTCCTAAGATCTTGGCATGTACAATAAACTATTGTTGATAATTTCTGGAAATTTCTCAATCCTCCAGGGTCACTTTAAGGATATAACCTTATGACTGTAACTTTGTTGCTGGTATTCTTAAGATTTATATTGACTGTTTCCTAATATGATTTGATTGCTTATTTGTACCCTATGACTATCATTAAGTGCTGTACCTTATGATTCTTGACAAATGTATCTTTTTTTTTATGTACACCGAGAGCTTATGCACCAAGACAGATTCCTTGCGTGTCCAATCACACTTGGCCAATAAAGAATTCTATTCTATTCTATATGATACGGTAGGATTTGAGGTGAGGGAGGGAGGGAAGGGGGGGAGGGAAGGACAGAGAGAGAGAGATATGGATTGATTTCGGAAAAGATAAAGAAAGTTGTATCATCAAGCTGAGAAACCGGTCAGTTTGCTTCTTTTTTCAGCTCCTCTGCCTTGGAGCAAGATTATAAAGATATGAAAATGTAATAAGCGTAAACCTTACCTCTTCTACTGGAATAATTTGTGTACCTTCTCAATCAAAACTGTTTTGATTTAGGTCTATTATGGCACAGAAAAAAATGAGTAATCACTAAATGCTCAGAAAGCAGCCCAAGGAGACAGAGCTTGCTTCCCTCCTCCCCCAATTAGGCATGGAACGAATAATACAGCCCATTTATATTTGTAAGGAGATTTATGCCACACAGTTTGCTTGCTCGCAGCTGTCAGAAACCCCCTTTGTCCATAAAAGAAAAGAAAGCTGTCCATGGATGTTGTGCCTGGAGCAAGCCGAGAGCTGCTTATTAGCGAAGAGGCAGTGAAAGTTCTTTGGGCTTTGAAGTGAAAGTTTTTTGCGCTTTCAAAGTTCTTTGACCTTATCCTGTTCCCCCCTGTCTCCAATTGTCCCTGGTTATTGATTCCCTGGCAGGCCACTTCCATTTTCATCCAGCAAGCTCCAGAGCTGGCCAGCTGCCACAGAATCAGTTGCCTTGGCTGCGTTTATCTGCATAGGGAGTGTACTGAACAGAACAGAAACTCTTCAGCTGACACAGCCTACTTCTGCAGTAAACAGCCCACATGCACATAGCCGAGGGGGCTGGGCCTTTAGCCTACGTAACAACTAGAGCGCAGGGGGTTTATCATTAACTCTTTTAAAGAGCAGCACAGCAGCTCGAACAAGCTTGAAGCTCTGGGCTAATTCGCAGGTAAGAATTAATAAGCCAGAAGAGAAAAGTGTTTTGCCGGTAGTGAAAATATTTTCCAACACAGCAGGTCAATTAGATGTATGCTTAGCAAAATCTACAGGATAGCCATTCATCAACACCAGGTAGGTTTCTATTCTTGCCTGGGTGAATGGAAAGGTTACATAACACATCCTAGATTCTTCTCATTCCATCATCTTCGGGAGAAAATGAGGCCAGGGGGAAATTGAGGAGGAAAGCTATACTCTTCCCATGATTTTAACCAGTCTATTAAGTTTTCCGCCTTTCTGGTAAGTGCACTGCATATTAAGTAGAAATTAAGCTGGTGCAAGTTGAGACATGTTGTTATGCCAACTGGCATTGGTTAAAGTTTGTTTGTTTTTCCTGCCACTATTAATAACGTAAGGCACAAGGGGGAGGTGTGGAAATAAAGGAAACCAAACATGTCCGGATGCAATTTTTCCTGGGTAGTAAATCTATGAGGTTTACATGTTTAGAAGGAGTGAAGCTCTGGGATTTGACAGTTCATTATTGAAGGCCTATTTTGATGGCTCCCCATTATTAAGAACAGTCAGAATATAGATATTTGAAAAAAGCAGTGTGTGTGTGTGTGTGTGTGTGTGTGTGTGTGTGTGTAGGTTTTTGTTATTCTTACGGGACATAAATATTTGCAGGCAGAGATTTTGGCCTTGTTGTTGTTTGTTCAGTAAGTTCTCCATGGACACTCTGGAGCGTTACAATCCCATTAAAGTTGTACACTCTCTCATTCTGTCTGTCTCTCTCTCTCTCTCTCTCTCTCTCTCTCTCTGTGTATGTATATATATATGTAGGTCTTTGGTTATTCGGGTTTTCTCCCTCGTAAAATTGGAAGTGTCTTGGTGACGTTTCGATGAAGTCTCATTCGTCATCTTCAGGCTTCAGCTTCATGCTTCTGGGAGCACGAAGCTGAAGCCTGAAGATGACGAATGAGACTTCGTCGAAACGTCGCCAAGATACTTCCAATTTTACGCGGGAGAAAACCCGAATAACCAAAGACCTACATACAAACACCCGCGAAAACCTCAGAAAACATATATATATATATGTATATATGTATGTATGTATTTTCTGTATGCTGATCTGTACTGCTCTTTCATATGATTCCTGGCATAATACCCAGCTCTCCTTCATTATTTACTGTTGTGCTTGCAATGGGACTTATTGGTTTAAAAATCTGGATGCTAGATATATTGGAGAAAGTTGGTTTGTAGCTATATAGCCAATGATTGGCCCAGAATTAATTCTTCAGTTGTATATGAATACTCACACATTTTTATATGTGTATACATGAGTGATGGGTTTCAAATTTTTTTACTACTGGTTCTGTGGGTGTGGCTTGGTGGGCGTGGCTTGGTAGACATTACAGGAACGATACTGTAAAATCTCCATTCCCATCCCACTCCAGGGAAAGGTTACTGCAAAATCCCCATTTCCTTCCTCCTTCAGCTGGGACTTGGGAGGCAGAGAATAGATGATGGGGTGGGGTCAGTCAGAATTTTTACTACCCGTTCTCCGAACTACTCAAAATTTCCGCTACCGGTTCTCCTGAACTGGTCAGAACCTGCTGAAACCCACTTCTGGTATACATGTGTGTCAGTATAGGTAATCCTCAATTTACAACAGTTCATTTTGTGACCGTTCAAAGTTACAATGGCACTGAAAAAAGTCACTTATGCCCGTTTTTCAAAGTTTGCAGCCTCCCAGGGATGAAATCCAGCAGGTTCTGACAGGTTCTGGAGAACCGGTAGCAGAAATTTTGAATAGTTCAGAGAACCGGCATATACCACCTCTGGTTGGCCCCAAAGTAGGGTGGGAATAGAGATTTTGTAATATCTTTCCCCCAGGAGTGGATAGGGAATGGGGATTTTGAGGTATCCTTCCCCTGCCATGCCCACCAAGCCACACCATGCCTACCAAGCTACGCCGACAGAACCGGTAGTAAAAAAAATTGAATTTCACCACTGCAGCCTCCCCATGGTCATGTGTTCAAAATTCAGATTCTTGACATGTGTGTGTGTGTAAATCATATGTCTATTGTTGAGCAATATGACGTCTACTTTCAAGTTTTCTGATTCAACTCCAAGGTTGAATTCTACCAAGGTTAAGTCTTTTCATCTCCAACTAGCATTCAGGGAAAGAACTTTCATACTCCTTGCTTTATAGAGTCACACTGATGTACTAAGATTAGAAAGTACAACTTGCAGAATTAATCTAATATAAGAAAGTCATAGCAAAGTGACACGGTGGCTTAGTGGGTAAGATGCTAAGCTTGTCGATCAAAAGGTCGGCAGTTCAGCGGTTCGAATCCCTAGTGCTGCATAACGGGGTGAGCTCCTGTTACTTGTCCCAGCTTCTGTCAACCTACCAGTTCGAAAGCACGTAAAAAATGCAAGTAGAAAAATAGGGACCACTTTTGGTGGGAAGGTAACAGTGTTCCGTGTACCTTTGGCATTGAGTCATGCCGGCCACATGACCATGGTGACGTCTTTGGACAGCGCTGGCTCTTCCTATTTATTTCCTACTTATTTTATATTATGATTATTATTAACAATCCAAATTAGTGTATTTCTTTTATGAATTTTTATTTATTTCTTGGCAAGTCATTACAAAACTGGAGCTAAATTCAGAGAATGAATTATACATGTGTTTTAAAACTCTATTTTAAGGACTCTTAGGCATTTCAATTAAACTCAAAAAAGTTACTCTCTCAACTAAGAGTTGCGTTTCAAAGAAATAGTTTGGCTTTAGAGCAGGGCTGTCAAACTCAATTTCATTGAGGGCCGCATCAGGGTTGTGTTTGACCTTTGGGGGGGGGCAGTTTGATGTAACTCGTGTCAGGGCATCTGTGGTGGCCGGATTGCTTGGGTGAAAATGGGCTCCTGAGCTCTGTTTTCTGACACGATGGCCTCCTGACACCCTCTGCCATTGCAGCTGAAAAAGGATTGTGGGAGGGCTGTACAAGCTCTGCTTTTGCTGGCAGAGAATGGCAGGAGGCCATCGTGGTTGAAAAGGAGCCTAGGAGGGCCTCCCATGGCCCTCCCAAACTCCATTTTTGCTGGCAGTGGCTGGTTCTTTGCTGTTTCTAGGACTGCCCCACGGGCCAGATCTAAGGACCCTGTGGGCTGGATCTGGCCCCCGGGCCTTCAGTTTGACACCCCTGCTTTAGAGCTACTGGTAACTTAATCATTTTCTGTAAAAATTGACCATAGCAATTGTAGACAAACCACCTCAGATAACCTTAAAGAAAGGAAGGATAAGAACTATAGATAAGAGAAATCTTCTCTAGTAAGCTGGCTCTAAGATGCAGCATTTTACACTTGTTTGGAAACAAATTGGTATCACTCTTTATAGAATAACTATAATGTGTCTTTGAGCGTTTCCAGAAACCACTTTAACTGATGAGTTCTATAACATCTGAAATTTCCATATTAGACACAAGGACAACCCCAAGCAGAATATATCACAATAGTTAATCCTAGAGGTTACATACTTCAATGGTGTGTGCTATGTTGTTTCAAAATCATTTTAAGGATGCATGTGGCATATCAGCCATAGCTAATCAAAAAATGATCCTGGACATTTTTTCAATTTGAAAAATGAAAAAGCGATCAAACTTCAGATCCAGATCCATCCTCAGGCTGTGTTTCAGCTTCTTGTGGAATAGCACAATTCCATTCAGAATTACTTTTCTGCATCTTTGACATTCTAATAAGCATCCTGATCTTTCCTGGATTCAGTCTCTTTTTTAAATCTCTCTTTCAAGTTACAACCCATTGTTGAATGCAGGCAAGCATTCAGAAAAGTTACTCCATTAACTGAAAATGTTACAGAGGTCTGCTGTCACTACAGTTATATCCTTGCACTCATTGAATAGCTTCCCCAGATACTACCAGCAGACTAGAAGTAGGCAATTGTTGATGAATCAAAGTCTGAAACTCTGTCTCCCAACTTCCAGGAATGCTACGACTTAATAGCTGGCCATTAACACCCCAGTTATCAACCATAAGCCACACACAGTCAGGTACCACATAAATACTATGCATAGAACAGCCCAATGCATACATTTTGGAGACTTCTGAAGGTAACTGGGGATGGACTCCAGCACAAGTCTGACAGCTTGGAAGAATAAACCTCTGGTCCAGGTGACTGACTCAGATTGGATCCTGCAACATTACCCTAGGACACATGTATTTGCCTTCATTTGCGTTCCATTAAAAGCCATGATGGCGTTATTGGAATGGATGAGGCCAGTATTTATCTCCTTTTGTTTTGATTCCTGAGTGAACAGGAGTTAAAATGGAGGCTTCTGGAAAACAGTTTCCATTTCTTTTGGGAAAGTTAAAATGAAATGGAAGCAGGTCTCCCATTTCTCCCTTTTAATTTGGAAAAAAGAAAAAGTGACTGCTGAAGAAAATTGTTGCTGAAAATTGACAGATTGTGTGTGGAATTGTGTGATCTTAGAATGAGAAGATGCAAATGAAATGCTATATGCCAACAATCGGCTATTGTGGGTATTGAGAAGTATTGGGGACTGAATGGAGTCTTGTGATATATACAATACTGTACTAGTTGCTACTTCACAGACCATTTCCAGAAGATTCCATATGAAATCTATCTGAGAGATGGGACCAGAACCATTGCAACAATACAAGTCAGTTATTCAGTTATTAACAATACAAGTCAGGTATTCCCAAGTCAGTTAAGTGATCCAAAGGAATATTATTATTGATTTTGAAAATTGTTGAGGAGAAGAAAGAAAGAAAGAAAGAAAGAAAGAAAGAAAGAAAGAAAGAAAGAAAGAAAGAAAGAGAAAATTAACCAGGTCACTTTCCCTTTGTCAAGCCCCAAACAAATGTCCAAGGTATTCTCAATCCCTATCTTGCTCTAAAGCCAGTTTGAAATTGGTGAAGACAATCTCCTTTCAACAGAACTGTCTGCAGCTGAGAAGCTACCATTTTCTTTATCCCTTTAACAAAGTGTGGCCATATAGGGACCAGTATACAATTACCATTCTCTAGTTACTTCACAAGCACTCTAATAATTGCTTTATTGTGGGTTCAGTTTGGGTTGGAGGACATGACCTCTTTTTTGCCCTCATGACCTCCATCCGTCTTCACATCCTGGACATAAATTGTTTCAACTTCTACTCTCAAAATGATGCTATAGAGCAGGGGTCTCCAACTTTGGCAACTTTAAGACTTGTGGACTTCAACTCCCAGAGTTCTCAGCTTGCTGGCTGAGGAATTCTGGAAGTTGAAGTCCACAAGTCTTAAAGTTGCCAAGGTTGGAGACCCCTGCTACAGAGCACTGCATCCCAGAACAACTAGACACAAGGACAGCTTTTCCCCCAAATGCCATCACTCTGCTTAACAACTAATTCCCACAATACTGCCAAATAATTTACTATGACTATTATTATTATTATTCTCTTACTAGTATCTATCTCTTCCCACTTATTACTATAACCATGTGCTTGTATGTTTCAATTTATATTGTTTTTTACTTGTTTCCTAGTACGATTTGATAGCTTATTAGTAAACTTGACTATCACTAAGTGTTGTATTTTTTTATTCTTGATGAATGTATTTTATTCTCCTTATGCACACTGAAAACATATACACCAAAGACAAATTCCTTGTCTGGCCAATCACGCTTGGCCAATAGATTTCTATTCTATTCTATTCTATTCTATTCTATTCTATTCTATTCTATTCTATTCTATTCTATTCTATTCTATCCAGAAGGAATAGCCTTAAAAATCAAATATTGTCTAGCTTTTTGAGTATCTAACTGAATCCTTTTTCTCTGCAGTGCTTTCCTAATACAATATTTTTCAACTTCAGCAACTTTAAGATATGTAGGCTTCAACTCTCAGACTTCCCCAGCATCTGGCTGGGGAATTCTGGAAGCTGAAGTCCACACATCTTAAAGTTGCTGAGATTGAGAAACAGTGTCCCAACAACAACAGTACTAATGGCAAGTTAACAATTGACAAGATGTTAATCAATTATACCCTGAAGTCTTTTGCCTCCTAACTGCCCTCCACAGCAAGCATCCTGGGCAAACAGCGGGTGCTAGCATATACCTCCCAATCTCTTTCTCTGTGTTTACTGACTTATGATCCTTTCCTCTCCAACAAATGTATATACAAAGATTAAAAAGTTAGCGTATCCTGTTCTGATATCTGGAAAGGCAGGACAAACAAGTTGGTATAGATTTTCCCCTTGAAGTATCCTATGTGTTGCTTCAAAGATGTACAGGCAATATGTCAAGTTTACTAACAGAAGCAACCCTATCCTATACTAATTTCCTGCGATCGATATAGGTTCGTATAAAGTTCGTATAGAGTTTTTCCATAATTCCTCTTAACTTTGTGGCCTGAGGTCAAATGATCTTGTTATGCTGTTTTTTTTTTTGGAGGATGTGGATGCTATTTTTAAAAATTGTTTCTTTTACATTTTTATTGTCATTGTGACAATACCAGCGCCTTATACATAAAGATACATTGTGGTGACCATATAAGTTTCTTTCATAAATAAATGAGTTAAAATATCTACTTTTATTTCTGACATTGCTGTTTTAAGTGCTGTAGATAATTTTTCCCTCTCTCCTTAAACTGCTTTCACTTTCAATTCTCTTTTCCCAATCTGTGGACAGAGCATTTTTTCTAGCCCACTGGCTTATGTTGTAGTTTTGTTTCTCTCACTGTCTCTCTTCTAAATTCCAAATTAGTGAATCACATGGAAGTAAATCTCACTGTTTTTCCTTTGCTTGCACATAGCTCTTAGCTGACTATGCTTCTTTCTGTTGCTCCCACAAATATTCAGCTCCTGGCTGTTACACGTTGTTCCCTTTCTAGAGTGGCATCTTCTGTCTTTTGATGAACTGATACGTTCTAGGATCAAATATGCCAACTCCTTCTTTATCCCACCTCAAACACAGCGATGCATCCTGCCCTTTATTTAGCAATTGGCAAATAGTGTCAGACCTGGAACCCATCTTTCTACCTTCCTGTTTTCTCTAGAACACTTTCCTATTGTACAGGGTAGAATTTGTGTCATCCAGAAGTTTGGCCTCTGTCCAAAAAACCCTACATGGTTTTAATAAGGAAAAGTTTGCATTTTCCAAAGTCTTTAGTGTGAGCTTCTTTCCATATACCAGCACTTTCATTAAACAAGAAAACACTTCTGTATCAAGCTTGCTAGTTTATCTGTAACAAAATCCTGGTTTAGAAGAATCAACAGCACATTTGGGACTAATGAGGAAAAGTCTGATGAAAACAGAAATATATGTACCATGAATAGTTCTGACCTTTCTTGGAGAAACTAGTCAATGTTAGTCTACCCATTAACATTTTTTAAAAATCATACTCTAAAACTTCAAACATCTACATTTTTAACGATCAATAATATTATTTGTCACGTATTTAACATTTAAATAAACAACTCCTCAATCTGTTTTTTTATCCCAAATTGAAAACTCTTGATGATCTTGTTTCAAAAGCCTGATCTTGATGATAGGATTCTGGTTGGAAATTTTAGTCAGAGTGTTTTCTTTTCATTTGAAACAATTAAACAGAATTCAGGAACAATTTTCTTTATCTGATTTAAGTTCCTCTAATTTTCTGCTAGCTGGAAGGAAATAGAACAATAGAAGGAGGTATATACATTTTCAATCAGCATTATTCACTATTTTCTGTGGCAAACAACATGTATATGCTTCAAAATAATCTTCCAGCAAGGGATGACAGATTAAAAAAAAAGATTAAAAGGTTTCCATTTTTTAACAGATATAGTGTTGGCTGTTTTTAAGCCTTAGGTCAGAGGTTTGTGACTTTCAGGGACTGTTTATCCATGGAAGAAAGGAGCCCAAGGATCATATTTTTGGCAATGATCACTTGCTGTTTTCCAAGAAAGAGTGATCCCAAACAATAACAAGGCAGAGGTTCTTATACACCCTGGACTGAAAGGCAGGAAATCTGAGGGATCTGATTTCCTGGCAAGTTTTCTTTCAGGAAGTGAGATAGATGTTAAACAGGGGCAACCTTTTTCCTATTGTAAAATGAGAGCCACACCTCTGTGACAAAGTGGAACCCAACACCCAGGTTTGATTCTGAGGGACTGCGTGCTCAGATGACACTTTTGGTGGATAGGTGAGAAATTTCTTTAAATGTGGGGGAAGCAGAAAATGGCAGAGGAGAACAGGGGGAAAGAGTTTGTAACAGGAGATGGGAGAAGCAGAAAACAGAGGAAGGGGTGGGGGTGAGGGAAACAGGACATGGGAAGAATTTGAAGCCTTACTTCATTATTTTTCACCACAGACATACTGCTATTGCAATACTATTGAGAATTTATAGAGAGGAGAACCTGTATTGGTGAAGCATTTATCTTTCTCATAGCTCTTAATAATTATTCTGTGATTGCTATATGGATTTGGGAGGTGGGTGGGGGTAGATGCTTTCGATCCTGCCTTCTTTGTTACTTAAGTAACTTAAGGCAGTGATCATACACAATACTCCTTATTCCTTCCATTTTCCCCACAATAACAACACAATAATTCTGTGAGGTGAATTGGGCTAAGAGAGACTGGTTGATTCAAAGTCACCCAGCTGATTTTTCATGCTTAGACTAGAACTCAGTTTCGTGGTTTCTAGACTAACACCCTAAACAACTACACCAGTTTGGCATTCCTAAGCTTCGTTGTAGGAACTGCTTGTGACTGAATTGCAATTGCTTTTTCTTCTGATTTCATTTGTAATTCCCTCTTTTGTTCCCATTCTTTGTTATTGACATACCACATGCCTGCATTAAACGTAGTATGTCGCAGTTAAAGCGCAGCTGGTACTGACACTGTGTTTTCATATTTTGAGGGGATTATCTATTTTTGTGATGGGGAACCTATGGCATGCATGCCACAGGTGGTACACGGAGTGTTGTCCTAGCTCAGCTCCGGCACGCACATCTGATTTTTGGGCCTTCTGGGCTCACCGGAAGTCGGTAAACTGGCTGTTTCCAGCTTCAGGAGGGCCTCAGAAAGCCTCTGGAGCCTGGGGAGGGTGAAAAAAACGGACCTACTGGGCTCACCATGCCATTGTGTGCCAAAAGTGGGGGGAGCGCAGGAGTCATGTGCACATGTGCAGGGGGGATAAGGCACATTGAATTATGGGTATGGGCATATGTGCAAACGACAACCCCTCCCCGCACTCCCCTCGCTTTTGGCACGTGACGGCAAAAAGGTTAGCATCACTGGTCTACTCTATGATTTTGATTGAGTTGTGGATATTTGCCAATTTCCTAAAGAGAAACCCCAGCCAGTTTCAGCCTAAGTGTCAATATGGGCAGAACTGACAATTTGTTCCATTGCTTGGGGTTCACTGACGGGTCATGGTTGGTCTGGGTGACAAGGATAACATAGCGTAGGCGTTTTTCCTTCTCACAGTGCTCCTGAAACTCAGTCCTAATCTAGGTTAGGAGTTACTTCAGAAACGGGGATTGCACTTCCTCCATTCCTCAATAAATGCTCAGGAAATGCGGAAATGCAGTGGTGTTTTGCCATAATGTTCTGCTGGCTCTACAGACGGCCTTCAAATATGAGGCACCATTTTCATTGTAGAGCTTTCGCGTATATTGAGTTGGGTATTCAGTTAAAGGACATTGGGCAATGAATAAATAGAGCCGTAGTAGTTTAAAAAAAACAGAATAATTGATACCAACTCTTTTTCCGTAATAACCTAATTAGGTAGCTGATGCTTGTGCTGTCCACATCTGTCTTAGCTGTTCAAGCCTTCCTTCTCTCTTTAGGCACAAATGGGTTGACAGCATGTAGGCGGAATTCAGTGCTATTTGCAAGATACATTCTCAGCTAGTAGTAGCTTCTGCTGGAGACCCAGGAGGAAATACAGAAGCAAATAGAGGCACATTTTAGTCATGGAAAATCTCTATATGAATACTGCTCCCTTGGTTGTGATTTTATTTTTTAAAGAGTCATTACAGTGACTTTATTGATTTATTTAATTTGATTTTTGTGCCCTCCAATTTGAAATATGACTCTAACTAGCAAACAACAGTTAAAATAAGAATAAAAATATCCTCAAACCCCTCCCAAAGAAACATCATGCCAGAGGCAATGCACATATCCATAACCCCTGAAAAATGGATTCATAAACATCCTGGCCCAATACCCATGGAAACAAACAAGTTTTTAATGCCTTATGGAAAGTCATCAGGGCCACAGAGGGCCACAGAGTAGGCAGGGCAATAGAAAATGCAGGTTTCTTTGGTTCCATCAAGTAACATAGCTTAACTGAGGGGACCAGAAGTATGCCAACTTTGTTGGATTTTTGCAGGCAAAAATAATAGGAGACAGATGGATAACCCAATTCTGCACCATGGAAGGCATTATGGCTGAGAACCAGCATCTTGAATTTACTCAGAAACCTACTGAGAGCCAGAGTAGTTCATAAACTGGCTTTATTGCAAGGAACCAAGACCAAGGACCTATGGTAGCGCGCAGTGGTTAGAATGCAATATGGCAGGCAAACTCTGCCTACTGCCAGGAGTTCAATCCTGACGAGTTCAAGGTTGTTTCGGCTTTCTATCTTTCCAAGGACCAAGATTGTTGGGGCAATATGCTGACTCTGTAAACCACTCAGAGAGGACTGTAAAGCACTATGGAGCGGTATATAAGGCTAAATGCTATTCCTATTGCTAAGGCATACCCATAACTACACATACTATCACTTTTTGAACTAGCTGGACTAGCTGCGATTTCTATGTGGTGTAGGACATATAGGCAGTAATTCTGACGGGAAATAACTGGGAGCAAAACCTCCTGATCCCGGAATGTGCACAATTGATCTTGAAAGATTATCAGAACAATTCTCTTGTACTTAAGGCATGAGTCCCTTTCTCATCACTTGGACTCAAGAACCTTTTCTTCATCCTTCAAATAGCTGACCATGTGGGACAACTACTAGGTTGCAGGTCACACTTTGGGGAATCAGAGATAAATCCTTGAGATATTCCATTAAAAAGAAATAAATGTTGGACAACCACAGCTCGGTGCTTTGGCAAGATGCCCACTTGCCTTGAAAATGAAGTGGAAGAGAGAGCAATCTGAAGGACAGGGAAGAGAGGGGCGCGGAATAATCTTGTGTTTTACTTCTTGATAGATATTAATGTAAAAAAGTATTCTGCATCTGACCTTGCTGTAAAGATTCTATAGAAGTGAACATATATCACTTCTTCCTCTTTCTATGCTTGTCATCTGACAATAACAGGTTATGTATTTATTTGATAAAGTAGATTCCCGTCCATGAAAATAAATGCCATCATAAATCAGTCCTGAAAGTAAGTCAAAACTTTTTTGTTGTTTTACTGGTAAAAAGAAACTGATCTATGGCTTTACCCCCATTTTTTTGTTTCTTATGCAATGAAGGTCTGTACAGTTAGACAAGGATCCAAGTTTTTCTATTATTTAGCCTCTTAAATTGATGCCATTTAAAAGAAACATTCCATAATTAGCATTTTAAATTTTTTATCTGTGATTGTTGAAATATGCTTGTGTTTTTAATTAGTGTTTTGTTTTTTATTTTAATCTTTTCTATTAGTCAACTTTTAACTTTTTTTAAAAATGTAGATATACTACAGGATGTATTATGATGGCAACTGGGATGAGAATTTCTGTCACTCATTGATGCAGTAATAAATAATAAACTAAGGTTTAGAATATAACCTTAGATGATGGAAGTACAAAGAACTGAATTTGTTAAGTTGTATACATCATCATTTCTAAGACTATAAAACTATGTCAAGCAAGTGACAACTTCTGTTTGCCTAGCCTGTGTGTAATTCATTGGATAGTTTACCTCACCTTTTTGATTTAAATCTACTTAAGTGAATTAACAACTACAATTTAAAATAATAATAATAATAATAATAATAATAATAATAATAATAATAATAATAATAATAATGTAGTGATAGTTTGATAATGCTGTATAAAATGATAACTACTGTATGGAATTATGCCCTGAAAATAAAGCATTTTACCATTCAATTGAATATAGCTGAGATTTAAAAAAAAATCCGTCAGTTAAAGTAGTTTGAAAGGTTATCTCACTATTCCAGGCAAGCAGCAATATCTTTTCCTCCATATTGATTTTAAAATGATGATTTCATCCAAGGTCACAGAACTGTGATTTGCATGACTCAAGGTGCTTTAGAAACATCATTGAGAAATGTTATGTGCCTTCAACTATGGTCAGCTTTCCCATATTTTAATAGACAGTTTTATCACTTTTAATTCCAGGCTTAATTTTTTATGTGGATGATGACAGCCACTATGTAGAATTATGTATGATGTCATGGCAGAAAGAGTCAATGAACTCTCCTCAAAATTTAAAAGTCCTTTTCACATCAATCTGTGAAACGACTTCACTTTGAATGAAGCTGGGATTCATGAAAGAAAGTCACAAGGAGTGGCTTGGTCTTTTCTCATCAAATCATATTTTTGCTCAGCAGTAACTGTTCTCTCACTGGTGCAATGATAAAGTCAATGTGGGTGAAAGTGTCATGCAGACCATGAGAACAGCTTTATTAATACAAGGATCTCTTAGAGAAGGGTGATCTCATTCTGCACCATAACATGGCCAAAACTCTGTTGGGGAGAGGCTCTTCTTTTTAGTCAGGAATCTATTGAAGAAAGAAATAGTTTCACATCTATATTACATTTCTTGCCCCGGCCCCTGTTAATAAATAGGGCGAGTTGCTGGGAATCCCAAACAGTTGTTTAGAATTAAATTCAAGTTTCATAGTAACTAGTTAAGAACAATTAAGGTTTTTTTAAATTATAGGTTACTACCCAGAAACAGTGAGTAACTATAACAAAAGAATATTTATAATAATAATAATAATAATAATAATAATAATAATAATAATAATAACAACAACAACAACAACAACAACAACAACAACAACAACAACAAGAGTTGGGAGGGACCTTGGAGATCTTCTAGTCCAACCCCCTGCCCAGGCAGGAAACCCTACACCATTTCAGACAAATGGTTATCCAACATTTTCTTAAAAATTTCCAGTGTTGGAGCATTCACAACTTCTGCAGGCAAGTTGTTCCACTGATTAATTGTTCTAACTGTCAAGAAATTTCTCCTTAGTTCTAGGCTGCTTCTCTCCTTGATTAGTTTCCACCCATTGCTTCTTGTTCTACCCTCAGGTGCTTTGGAGAATAGTTTGATTCCCTCTTCTTTGTGGCAACTCCTGAGATATTGGAACACTGCTATCATGTCTCCCCTAGTCCTTCTTTTCATTAAACTAGACATACCCATTTCCTGCAACCGTTCTTCATATGTTTTAGCCTCCAGTCCCCTAATCATCTTTGTTGCTCTTCTCTGCACTCTTTCTAGAGTCTCAACATCTTTTTTACATTGTGGCGACCAAAACTGAATGCAATATTCCAAGTGTGGCCTTTCCAAGGCATTATAATGTGGTACTAATACTTCACGTGATCTTGATTCTATTCCTCTGTTTATGCAGCCCAGAACTGTGTTGGCTTTTTTGGCAGCTGCTGCACACTGCTGGCTCATATCTAAATGGTTGTCCACTAGGACTCCAAAATCCCTCTCACAGTTACTACTATTGAGCAAAGTACCACATATCCAGTACCTGTGCATTGTGTTTTTTTGGCCTAAATGTAGAACTTTACTTTTTTCACTGTTGAATTTCATTTTGTTAGATAGCACCCAATGTTCTAGTCTGTCAAGATCTTTCTGTATCTTGAGCCTATCTTCTGGAGTGTTGGCTATTCCTGCCAGCTTGGTGTCATCTGCAAATTTGATGAGTTTCCCATTTATCCTCTTGTCCAAGTCATTGATGAAGATATTGAAGAGTACTGGGCCTAAAATAGAGCCTTGGGGTACTCCACTGCATACTTCCCTCCATGTGGATGTAGTTCCGTTGAGGAGTACATGTTGAGTGCGGTTGGTCAGCCAGTTACGAATCCATCTGGTGGTGGTGCTGTCTAACCCACATTTTTCTACTTTATCTTCTAGTAGGTTATGGTCTACTTTATCAAATGCTTTACTGAAATCCAAGTAAATTATATCGACAGCATTCCTCTGGTCCACTAATTTTGTCACTTTGTCAAAGAATGCAATAAAATTAGTCTGGCATGATCTGTTTTTGACAAACCCA
Source organism: Ahaetulla prasina (assembly GCF_028640845.1). Classification (NCBI taxonomy): domain Eukaryota; kingdom Metazoa; phylum Chordata; class Lepidosauria; order Squamata; family Colubridae; genus Ahaetulla; species Ahaetulla prasina. The sequence goes on from NC_080540.1 coordinate 107,153,621, forward strand.
TGTTGGCTTTTGGTTATTTCTTATATATATACTATATATATGATACTTATAATTGATAAGCTGTTGCCAGCATATGTTAACTAACTCCTTATATTTTCAAAATGTAATAGTGAACAAAAGGGAAAATTCCTATTAAAATACACCTAAGAATTTACCTGACTATTGCTCATATGAACAATGACTGAAACTTCTCATCCTGCCTTTGTAGCTTCAAATATGGCAAATGACAGCACTGAAGAACCTCCATCCAAGGTGACTTCAGAGGATGAGGAACATATCTATGAACATATTTATGAAACTCTGGTATCTTCTGACAAACCAGAGCTGAATCACCAAATGGCCATGGATGAGCTCATCACTACAGAGGCTAACTATGTGCACAACCTTCAGCTCTGCATTTTTGATATCTGTGATCACCTCCAGAAAAAACAGGTAAGAATGAGAGAGACGGTCTGTAATCATCAGCACTTGAGTTATGATAATTTTTTTTTCATATCTACAACAGGGAATACTATTTTCTATAAATAGCAATGCGTTAAGGCATTAAGGAAGCTAAGCATCAGTGGCTTGTCTCAAACTTGAGACCTTAAACTAGACTAATCCATTAAGTGAATAGTAAGAAATAGAGTATAGGGAGTCTTCAACTGGAGATACTATGGAAATTATGTTTAAGGCAAGAGAAAGAGAATATATTGGTTGTTAATGTATTCTTTATCAAGTAAAGATGGTGAACTCTTGACTGATTGGAGATATGGCTTGAAATGACCATTGGCTCCTGTTGTTAGAAAGTTTCTTCCGGCTATACATCTATTGTATTCTGTAGATTCATTCTTCAACAATGTGCTCGCAACTTCTGCACCTGAAGAATCCACAGATCAATAAAGCAGCATGATACAGCTCCTTACAGAAATACAAAGGGATTTGTCAGAACGCACAACCTAGAGATGTTTACAGTTTTAGAAGCAATGTTGGGATAGAAATGTCACTGTAAAAAGATAGTAACTATCTTTGTCTTGTAGAATAGGAAAAGAAACTGAAATGTTGTACTACTCTATTTCAGCTGCCTGAAATTGACCTGGAAGGATTGTTCTCTAATATAGATGATATCCTGCAAGTTTCCAAACGTTTGTTGAAAGGACTTGAAGCTTCTGTGAACCAGGGGCAAGAACAACTTTTTCATATCAGTAGGTGATATCTACAATGATGTGTCTACTGCTTAGTTTTTAAATACTGTTGTTATTAAAGCAATAGTATACATTCTATTATAATAACAGGAGTACTTCAATAACTTTGATACAAGTGTTATAAGGCAGTGTCAGATTGCCTAATGTCTTAAAAACTGGATTCAATATCACCTTTTCAAGAATTGAAAGTTCATCTAAGTGTTACTTAGCTTGAAGTTAATCAGCTATTTCTGTGATTCCAGAATTACTTTTATTATTTGTATCAGAACAAAATAGTTACTTTGAATATTGTCCAAAAGTGTAGTTATTTCAAGATTGTACATGAAATTATGGACTAAAGAGAGATGATTTAACCTCCAAAACAATAAAATGTTGTTGTGCTCGCTAAGTAAATGAAAGTCAATATGCTTTTTATTTTCCTTAGATATTTTTTATTTTTTGAGTTCAGTTTCTGGGGACAGCATGGTATGAGTCATAAAAGGGAACATTTTGGAAGCCATCTGTGAATCTTCTTCAAAGCACTCCAGGGAATTCTGTGGATAAAGAAAGAGTAGAATGCTGGAGAACCTGATGAAAAGATTGAGTAGCTAAGGAGTAAAATAAGGAGAGGATCTTTAAGTTTAAAGAAGTTTAAGTTTAAAGAAGTTTAAAGAAACAATGGGTAGTGAAAGACGGTAGATAAAGGAAGAAACAATGTAAAGTGAGGCTGATATAATCTTTCTTATGAGACCTAACGATAAGAAGAGTTTTGCACTATGATGGGTAAGTAAGGAGCAGGCAAAGTAGGACTCCAAGGGAGAGTAGAGTTGCAATCCCATTCTTTGGAAATTCTGCCTGCCGAATTGTTCAATTGTCACTTTTGAAATGTGAGCTAATATCCTTGAGAGGTGTGGCACATTCAAGGATCTGGGGGGGTGATAGTGAAGGGATAGCTTTTTAATTTCATAGTCAGCTATACAGTGGTACCTTGGTACTCAACTGCTTTGAAACTCATCAAATTTGGTACTTAACACATGTTGTCATGAAAATTTTGCCCCAGTACTCATTGTTTGTTTGATATTCAATGCACAAGCTAGAACTTGTCCATGCTGGCTACCTTGTGATTCACTGCGTTATTCCTTATGGGAAAAAATTGTTTGGTACTCATCATTTTTGCCCCTTATTATGCCTCCCAGAATCAGTTAAAAATGAGTACTGAGGTATCACTCTACTTCAAATGTGTACACTCTTTATCTGCCTGAAAAGTTATTCCTGTATCTATATATTTACATATACGTGTCTCTCTCTCTCTCTCTGTGTGTGTGTGTGTGTGTGTGTGTGTGTGCGTGTGTGTGTGTGTGTGTGTGATACTTGCATAAAAGTGAGACTAATTAATGAGTTTTAAGAACAATTTGATGCATTAAGCCTTTTCAAGATACGATATATGTCTTGGGAATCTTCATTCTGATGTTTTATAATTTTGTTGTGGCAGGCACTTTATTCCAAGAGCTCAAAGCAGAAATGGAGAATGTCTATAAAATTTATTGTGGGGACTATGACCAAGCTCTTTTACTGTTGGATATTTATAGTAAGGAGCCAAGATTGCAAAAAGAAATTATAGAAACTTTGACTACCACTGTGTAAGTATACTTTATGATGGTGGCAATCAACCCAGATTTTTAGTATGTTAACCTTTTTACTTTTCAAGAAACACGGCCCTGGGTTTAATGAGGCAGTAACATCAGTCAGTGGTAAGCAGCATCTGTGCCCTTTGGGTCACTTCCTCTCTTCATCTTGCTGAAACAGATACTTGAGTAGGGGAGCATAGCTATGAGAGATGACAGCTCTTTTTCCAAATGAATCACAATACACATCCAAACCAGAGGGTGTAAATCTGCCATGGTCCACACAAATCAGTAGGACGTGAAGAAAGTCAACTAATGCCATTTGTATTTAATTTTGAACATAGAGGCCTTTTGATAAATATGAATTATGTTTAAAAGCAGAGGAACAGGTAGATTTGCAAATATGAGCTATACGTCATCTTTCTATTGGATTTCCATTGCATTGTATTGATTCAATGTATTGATTCCTGCAATTGCGATGTTCCATGAATTTATGGCAAGATTCAAAGCTTATCCTTGTCCTTCACAGAATTCAATGTCATCAGATAAAGTGACCATTGTGCCAAATGAGTTTTTAATGGGATTAAATAAAACAGTGCTGTTTAGCATGCTTGGTTGGGGTACTAATAAAAAGGCATTGTGCAAACTACACCATGTTTCCTTCTTTAGTGGATATTATTTTTCATGGAAAGTGCCATGAAAAAATGGTATCTAGTAATGCTCTGTGAGCAAAGCAAAGCAATTGAATATTAAAAACCATTCTCCGAAAGCTATTAGAGACAAATTTGCATTGACACTGAATCATTATGTCCAGAGAAAGTATATCACAGAGTACCAGAGGCACAGTTATAAAGCTCAGTTGCTTAATAGCATTGGAGATGGTCTCTGCTCCAGCAGTTTGAGACCTAGCACTACAGGGAGGGGTGAGCTCCCATCAGTTTTCTCAATTTCTGCCCACCTAACAGTTTGAAAGCATGTTCTGTGCAAGTAGATAAGTAGATATCACTTTGGTGAGGAAATGCATTGGTACTCCATATAGGCATTCAGATTCCTGCTAGTTCTGAACCTTCCCAGTTGTGGTGCCCATTTACAAGGTGGCTCCAGGGAAGGGAGGGGGCCTTGGATGCTGCTGCAGGAAGAGCCACTTGTCTTTCTTTTTGGTGCAAAGCCATCTTGCCTCCTGAGGCTTACCCTGGGAAGTATGTGAGCATGTCCTACAACAGAGCTGGTAAATTGGCAACCAAACTACTACTTTACAATAGCACTGTGGTCTCCTGGCTAATGTAACAATGCCATATGATAACAACAACAATAGCAACAGAGTACCATTTGCTGAAGTCTGTTGATAAGCTTTTTTAGAGGCCTTGTTGGCCTTCTTTGAAACAGGATGCTCATACATAGGAGCTCAGCTTACACATTTCTTTCTGCCACTACTACCAACTAGAGCCCAGCTGCAGAAAAACCCTTCAAACTTAACAGAGCAGCAGCAACAGCAGCAGCAAGAATCCTTCCATCAGGCCTGCATTGTTAATCAAGGCTAATGTGTAATCTTCGCACATAATGGCAAATTACCAATGTTCCAGGCAATGGCATGGTTATAGCTTACCATTGGGCTTTAAAGATTAAACATCTTAACTTTGTTGGAAATCAAGCATAAAAATTGGAGGTGGATTATCAAGTGGATATAGAAGATACTTTAGAATATTATGAAAGGAGCATGGCTATTGTATTTGGTTCATGGATTTTGTTTTGTTTGGGGGGGGGTTTGTTTTTTGTTTTGCAGGCTCAAATAAAAAAATGATATAGTGGATAAAGGACTAGAAATTGGGAGATGCGATTTCTAGTTTTCTTTTAGGCAAGGGAGCCAATTGAATGAATGGATTGGGGCACACTTTCTCACCCCAATCCTCCTCATTGGATTGGGGAAAAGAATTACTATGTACACTGTCTTGAGGTGTACAAAAGAAAAATGAGATGTAAGTCAAAAATAAATAAATGGGGATATAAAAGGCAACTCCTGCCTCTCTGTTAAATACATATGAAATACTCAGTTTCACATTTAGATTTTAGATTTTAAATTTAGATTTTAAATTTATAGATTTTTAAATTTACAGGGGTTTAAATTTGGTTTTAAGATTTATATTTATATTTTTAATATTTGGCATTAGAATAAGTTTTTTAATAGTTATTTTAATTGTATATAAATGTTTTATGTGCCTGTGAACCGCCCTGAGTCCTTCGGGAGATAGGGCGGTATACAAATTTGAATAAATAAATAAATAAATAAATTTGGAAAGGCTGAAACAATTTAAAGCCGCTTTACATCCTGATGTTTATTTATTTATTTAGGAGCTTTAGCGGGCACCCATTGCATAATGATTCTGGGTAGCTTACATAAAATAAAAACAAGAAATGAAACAAGTAAAACCAGTAAGAAAATCCCTGTGTCTACACAAACCTACTGCCATAAGTACCCCACCACAAGACGGGGAGGGGCTGAATCCAGATTTTGAAGGCTTTCTTGAAACATCTCCAGGATAGGGGGTTGATCTGGATCTCTCAGCAGGGAGAGGAAGGGATCTTATTCCAGGGAACAAGCTCCATGACAAAGAAAATATGCTTTCTGGGTCCCAATAGATGGCGCTGTTTGCTTGAGGGGACCCTACATGCTCTTACTGATATCCTTATGCGTTTCTTGATCAGGCCTCACACTGGTGCTTCACACCTGAGTTTCTTCCTGGTGATGCCAGTGCAACGAATCACAAAATACCCACTGTTGTTGCAGAAGATTGTGGAAAACACTTCAGTCACTGACAGTGCCTATGGAGCCCTGCAGGCTGCAGCCACAGCTATGGCAGATGTCAATGCCAATATCAATGAATATAAAAGGCGGAAGGAAATAGGTAAGGGAGATTGATCTTCTCTAGCTAGGTCTATTGCAGAATGCCAGGAATCTTCAACTTCCAAAAGCACTCAATGTGCTACAATAATTTGTTGGAAAATTGAAATCTGGTATATATGGAATGGGTCAAGTGAAGCAGGCTACATGGAATGTTTGATGTATTTTTGCAGGACTTCGTGATCTAATTTCCTTGAGTTTACCTAGGGATATTGAAAGTTTAATAATGGCAAACAAAAATAAAGGGAAAGCACTTTTAGAAATGTGATTCTAACATCATTTCTACCTTGGCGCAGCAAGCGGTTTCTTGAGTCAGCATTTGCAATGTAGGAAATTAATCAGCTACAACTCACTTATAGCTCTGGGTCTAAAGCACAATGGGGAACATTATTCATACACAGACTTTTTTTGCTGCACTGTCAAACATGCAAACAATGGAGAAGTCACTTGGGAAAGGAAACATACATTTGAAGGCATAATTCTGCTTTGGGAGAATTGACCAGTCATACCTGAGGAATATGCATTACTGAATTGGAACCAGCCATTAATGAACTTAGCTTCAAAGCTGAACTAAAACTAAGGAATAGAAAACAAATCAGCTTTCAAGATGATATAAGGTCACAATATAGCAATCTGTAGGTTTGTTTTGTCAGAACTGTTTGCATGAATATAGCACGGCCTCCCCAGCCTAGTAGATGTGTTGGAAAACAGTTCCCATCATTCTCAATCAGGGTGCTGTCCTGAAAATGATAGAAGTTATGATTCTGATATTTGTATTTGTAGCTCAGGGTTAAACTTTGGGGCCCTTGATGCTCTCTGACCTTGGTTGTTTTCTCACAGACATTTCATTATCCGATAGGTAACACCATCAGTGTTAGGCATCAGTCTAATGATGTTACTTAGCTGGGTAATAAAATGTCAGCAAGAAAAGGGCCCCGAAGTTATGGTTCACTAAATTTGGGGATTTCTAGAGAAGGAAAATCTGTTATATACTCTTCTTTAGCTGAAGAGACAATGGCTACAAGGCAGCCTCTTGGTCCTATATTTGATTGCTTTTTTAGCTTGTTGTTAATCAGTGTATCCAAATGTATCAAAGTTAAGTATCTATGGCGATTCTTAGTCATCCCGGTCATGGTTGTCCCAATGGAGCTTTTTCAAGAGGCAACCGGACTTTCTTGCTTTCTTTTGAAGATGGTTCACTTCTCATCCAAGAAGCTTCTTCAGCTCTGACTGGATGGTGGGGAATGGAAGGATTTATACTCCTAGGCAATGATAGTGTGCTGCATTAGCGGATGTTTGGTTGAGACGAGACCATCTGATGAGAAGGTCTGGGTTCGAACTTCAAAATGACAGATCCCTGAAATGTAACTGTGTCTAAAAGTATTCCACCACTTTTTTTTTTCAGACACGGTTGCGTTTCAGAGATTTGTCATTTTGGAGTTCATTTGCTTGTGAATCCAGCCCTTCTCATTGGATGGTCTCGCCTCAACCAAACGTCCATCAATGCAGCAAACTATCTGCCTAGGAGTGCAGCAAACTATCACTGCCTAGGAGTATAAATCCTTCCATTCCCCACCATCCAGTCAGAGCTGAAGAAGCTTCTTGGATGAGAAGTGAAACGTCTTCAAAAGAAAAAACCAGAAAGTCCAGTCACCTCTTGGAAAAGAAGCACCTTTGGGATATCAAGTTTTCCCATGGCATTCTTTTTCTTACATCTATTGAATAATCCTTAAATACCCAGGAAAAAATGTCCTCCTGCCTTATATAACTTGTTCTGTTACAATTCTCACCTTCCCCTTTTTTGGACTGAGAACAGCAGATAAATATAACAAGGCTGGATATCTGACTCTGCGAGAACGACTGGCCCGTATCAATACCCACTCCATTGCCAAGAAGACTGCACGGTTGAGCCGCCTCTTCATGCATGAAGCTGGGATTGTGACCAAGGTAAATATATATCATTTTGCCGTATGTCTTGGTACTGAATGCCCTGCAGTAGTCTGGAATGGCAAAGAAGAATGAAGAAAGGTTTCTAAAGGTTGATGTTCTCTCCCCCTCGCCTCAGTCTGAGCGATGACTTATTTAGCCGGCAACTATCAACTTCTGGCAGCAAACTAACGAGTGTCTGCCAAGTGTCTCTGTTATCTCGCTTGATGCTGATAAGTCAACCAGGAATAAACAGTACTTCAGCTCTAGTTAAGCAGCTGATTTGCTTGCCACAAAGAGGTATAGCAGCTCTTGCTGCTTTTATATCCTGTGGGGTGTGGCTCCATGACTCAGCACTTCCTAGGCCTGCCCCACCCTTGCTTCTGTTGTTCCTGCCTCTCCTGCCTATGAAACCTAGGGTCCAGCCAGGCCTGATTGCCATCAGCCAGGTCTGGAGGCATGGCCTGGGGGGGGGGAAAGAGTCAGGGGATGGAGGCCTCGTTATCTTCTCCACCTGGCCTGCCTCTGGCTCCTGGAGCTGAGCCAGGGAAGCTGGTGCTCCAGAGGTAAGTCCTGATGGTCCTTCCCCCTCACTTTCCGAGTCACTTTCTGGCAGGGCCCCCGGCTCGGGTGGTGCAGACACAACAGTTGACTCAGCCTTCCATCCTTCCAAGGTCAGTAAAATGAGGACCCAGATTGTTGGGGGCAATATGCTAATTCTGTAAACAGCTTAGAGAGGGCTGTAAAGCACTGTGATGCGGTATATAAGTCTAAGTGCTATTGTTTTAAACAGTACAGTTATAGAGATTGCGTATTCTAGGAAATGTAGACTCCAGGACCTTCCATCTCATCCACAGTTTCCATTCCATTCAACTGAATTCACCCCGAATGCCCTCAAGATGCCCTCAAGCTGCTTCGTGGATAGCAGTAGATGATCACACTGCAGCCTTTAAGAGTTCATGTGCTTCATTTATGGATCATGACACATTTTGGGACGAGATCACATAACAACTTCTGCTTGTGACCCGGCTGAGGATGATTCCTTCACATGTAATGACAGGAGTAGTAATTTATGTAGTGCTGCAAGCATGCCGAGCATTTTCCACTCCTCATTACATTCCTAATTGAGATATTGGGCTTAGCACTGGTTCCTGTTTGTCAAAGATAAAGTATTATGACCCTGCTTAAAATTAGCTTATCTCTGACAGCATTAGGAAGCCTGTGTGGAAATATCTATTGGAGTAATATTCTTTAACTCTCAACTTAACCACTTCAGGGCAATGAAAAAAAATTCAAGAACGGAAGCAAATGTAATGAAATCAGCTTTTCCCTCTGAAATTTATTTATTTATTTATTTATTTTATTTATTTATTTGATTTGTATACCGCCCTTCTCCCGAAGGACTCAGGGCGGTTCACAGCCAATAAAAGTACATATAATACAGATTAAGAACAGTATAAAAAACTTATTCAATATATGGCATAAAAACTAAAATAAGAATAAAAACCCCATTTAAAACTACATTTAAGCTAGCCCTGCGCGATGAAACAAAAGCGTCTTCAGCTCGTAGCGAAAGGTCCGGAGATCGGGGAGTTGACGAAGCCCCGGAGGCAGCTCATTCCAGAGGGCCAGAGCCCCCACAGAGAAGGCCCTCCCCCTGGGGGTCGCCAGCCAACATTGTGGGAGCGCACAAATAAATTTCTTTCAATCATCTCCCTTCTCTTTCCATAATAATTTTACTGCAGTTTGTCTCTTGACTCTTCCAAGATCCAATAGAAGAGTCTATGCTCATATTAGACTTTCCTGTTGATCGAGAGTGTGCATTTATCAGAAATAATATAATTTCTGGGAACTCCAGAGATGGCAGATGGCTGAGATGGCTTTGCATACCATACTCGCCTATTCATTTGCAACATACATTTATAAGTATTGATAGAAGTTAAAAAGCTTCTGATGTCTCCCCTACCCCCAATCTTCTTTTAATCTGGAGTCACAGAAACCCTGTCTTCCTTCATAAAATATGATGTTTCCTTAAATGCAATAGAATGCTGTCAGGCAGCTTGAAGTCAATCAACATTTAAATGGCATGGGAATTTTAGCTTCTATGCCTATGTTCTTTACACCATGTCAGGAAAGAAAAGTCAGGAACTTTTCTGATAGGGAGATAAGCAAAATATTTCCTCTAACCATAAAAGCCATGTATCACATTTGTGTTTCCTGTTCTGGTCATAAAACCATATATCTCACTTGCATGTCTTTCACAAAGGGCTTAAAAATGAAGTAAAAATCTTATGATTTGTCAGTCTGTGGCCAACTGCCCCAAAAGCAAACCTTATATTGTTTTGGGAACAATAAAGAGAGCCCTCCATTTCAAGCAGCCAGCCTCTGTCAAGCTTCAAAAAGGGGCTATCGTTGTTGCAACTATTATCACTTCTCAGCTTGCCAACAAATTATGGGGGGGGGGGAGAGAAAGGTGAGATGGAATATAGGCTCCAGACATCAAGAAAACAAGGGATGAGAACCAAGGACACTTTGGCAGGTGTTTACCAGACCCAAAAGGCTTTCTCATAACAATACCATGAGATTCAATTGGACAATGTAACCTGGTCTAATAGGGGGGAGGGAGAATCTAAACTTTAACTATGTGGGTTTGTGCAGGAAATACCAGTAGTTAGATTTGGTTTTGTCCTCATCTTTGCCGAAATGATGTACTCAATAAAGTTTTGCATGAAGAGATTGGATCATCTCACCCGTGCTTGCTTCGGTTGGGTTCGTCAGTTGGAATCTTGATAGACTCAGTCTTGATTTTAGGGGTACTTGCACTTCTCCAGAGAGACTGCTAATGGTCTCCTTTCTCAGCTTGGAAGAAAGGAACCAAGGGAAATTCTCCCAACAGTATGATTGACATTCACAGAAGAAGTCCATATTCACTAGCGCCATTCTATTTTATTTTGCATCATTGCTCAATACTGATCTCTTATTATCTGTAAGTTGTCTTCTGACAAATGTAGTTTCCCTTCTCTCTGATCTTTAGACAGAGGATAAGGAGTTTGATAAACTGGAAGAAAAGTTTCATTTATTGGCATCAGCTATAACTGATCTGAAAGAGAATGTGGCCTGCTTTCTGGACAACACACAGGTAACATTTTTGTATATAATGTTCAACCAAACTCATGGAATTATAGAGCACCCTGTAGAAATTTGACTAGAGGTGTCTTTTGTGATTGACCATCCAACATTGTCTCTATTAATGTTTCTATTTAAGAAAGTCTGTGCAGAAGATGTGGTTAAACGAGTACCTGCCCAACCATTATGTATCTGCTTGCCTTGGAAATAATCTGTATGATTTTCCACCTGTATACATGCATTCTTTTTCCATCAATACACTCTTAATGTGTGAACTGGGATATGTATTCATGAAGGAGCAGTTCAAAATGCAAACTTTCCCCATCCTAATGAAGGAAGCCTAGCCTGAACCTAGCAAAACTTTCTTTAAAGTTAATGGACTTTAAGTGGGCTCACAACCAAGCTTTCATGATTCCCAGCTGCAAAAAAATATGCAGTTCAGAAAACCGAGTAACCTTAGCCCTCTGTCACCTGTTACTATCATTCCTCTTTCTTCAGGGAATTGACCTTGGAGAACTTGGAAAGAGGGTAGTAGACAAAAAAGAAGGAACAGTAGCTAAATTGGGCTTCTAAGGATTCCAGTGAACATTCAGAAGGAAAATACCAAGGTTTTTCTGCTTGTTTGAACAGAACCCTGGAAGCATGTCAAGATAGGGCAATGCAGGTAGAAAGTTTTAAAAAAATATATTTTTTTAAAATAGAGAACTTCAATAATGTCCACAGAATTATGAGATTAGATGTGCATCAAAAGTTAGCTAAAAGAGACGAGTGGTTCCACACTAAAAAAGCACCCCTCTTTTATAGAGCATAATAAGAAAAGCAAATGGAAGAGGAAGGGTGGGGAAACCCAGCAGATCTTTCCAGAAGGGAGGCACAATATTTTCCAGGCTGATAGCTATGGTCAGCCAAGAGCTGCATTCCCCCCCAAAAAATACTGAGTGGTGCCAGAACAAAAGCTAAATTTGATGTCACTTACATGTAATTGAATATAAGTAATATGATTACTTTCCAATGATGTATTTAATTACTGCTTCCATCTGTCACATTAAAAAGTTAGTGCTATGCCAAATATTCTCCCTGTTTTAAAATTACTGTACCATTTTTGTGAAAGGGGATATAGAAGCAGAGCAAATAGAACTGGGATAAGGGGGAGATGTTGCTTGGCTTTGTTGGTACAATTTTCCCTGCTTTCTTTTTTTCTTTCTTTTTAAAACCTTTAATAGCCCTTCTTTCTGTGTTTCAGTATTTTTACAATGTTCTGGTCAGGTAACCATTGTAAGAAGACGATAGAAAGAGAGTCTTTACGCTACTTTAAGCAGTGGTGAAATCCAAATTTTTTTACTACTGTTTCTGTGGGTGTGGCTTGATGGGTGTAATGTGGCTTGGTGGGTGTGGCTTGGTGGGCGTGGCAGGGGAAGGATACTGCAAAATCTCCATTCCACCCCACTCTAGGGGAAGGATACTGCAAAATCCCCATTTCCTTCCAACTCCTGGAGGAAGGATATTGCAAAATCTCCATTCCCACCCCACTCTGGGGCCAGACAGAAGTGGTACTCAAAATTTCCACTACCGGTTCTCCAGAACCTGTCAGAACCTGCTGGATTTCACCTCTGACTTTAAGTCTAAGTGTGAGCATTTTTAAAGAAAAACAGAGTATCGGTCACTTATAAACCATGTTAATGTGACTCCTAATTCACCTTCTTCTTAATAATGACTTCCACAAATGACTGGTCTGGCATTACTGTGAAATTTCAGTGTAAATGCTGTGATTCAGTCTATTGACATAACGAAGTTTATTGTATAAATACATGGACAAAAATATGATCTTTTATTCTGTTTGTCTGATCACACAAATCACATTCATCAATCTGATGATGTACCCTCCAATTTACTTGGACGTTTGTGAATAACAGACACCCTCTTCCCACATAGTCCATTAAACTAAGATTTCTCTATTGAGGAACCTGTTTAGAAATGCAGTTGGATACCAATACCACAGATGAGATTTTCAGTAACAAATGCAGTCTTAATGTATCTTGTCATTCTCCTCTACCCTACAGTGCAATTATCAAAAGACCAATTCCTGTTCCTAGTTCAGGTTTCAATTCCCGAAGAGTCCAGACAGCTTTCTCAGTAGAGACCACAAGTAAGACATTAGCTCTTTCCCTACAGTAGTTCAGGGAAATACTTTTAAGAACCACTGATAACATATTTCTGCTATGAATTCGAGGATTTCCCTTTTAAAATGGGAAAATCTGTTGTCAACTGCAATGTCCATCAGGAACCATTTGCTGAATAAATACTTTCCACTGTCAGGGCTAATCTTCTGCCAAAGCCATTCCATTGTAGGCTAAGAAAAACAAAAACAAAACTATAGTGAATTTAGAGGAGGAGAAATTACCAGCTGGTTGGTAAAACATAAACTACTTCCCTAAAGTACAATGAGGATTCATTCTGAATAATCACAAAACTATTATTATTATTATTATTAATCACATTTATATACCGCCCTATCTCCCGAGGGACTCAGGGCGGTTCACAGGCAAGTAAAAGACATATAAATACACACTAAAACCACATTTAAAAAACTTATTCTACAAAGCCAAATTAAAAAGCAATATAAATAATAAAAACCCATTTAAAACCAATATAAATTTAAAAACTAATCCAGTCCTGCGCAAATGAATAAGTGTGTTTTAAGCTCGCGACGAAAGGTTCGGAGGTCCGGAAGTTGACGGAGTCCTGGGGGAAGTTCGTTCCAGAGGGTGGGAGCCCCCACAGAGAAGGCCCTTCCCCTGGGTGTCGCCAGACGGCACTGCCTAGCTGACGGCACCCTGAGGAGTCCCTCTCTGTGAGAGCGCACGGGTCGGTGAGAGGTATTCGGTAGCAGTAGGCGGTCCCATAAATAGCCCGGCTCTATGCCTATCTGAACCTTAAGATATAAAATGGCTTAATCAGTCAAGGGAAAGTTAACTCTTGGACATACAGTAATTGCTGTGCCTCTAATATTATGAGGCAGTAATTTCAAATAATACTTCAAATTATGAATGAAGTGGGCTGGAATGGACTTTAATGGATGGTAATCTATGCCATGTGCACAAATAGTGGGTTTTAGTAGTAGCAGCCCATCTGCGAATTAACTTTAGAACTGATTCCTGTTTGATGCTCACTGTTACAAGCGCACATAGTGAAATGGCGTAGAAACTGGCAACAAAGGCAAATCTTTACAGCATCACAGTTTTGAAAGGAGAGCCTGGGAGACGTTTAGTCAAGATTTTAATCTTGCTTGCCATTTCCAAATTTAAATTGACATCTGTTCATGGACTGCTCATCTAAGTTTTAAAAGCATCAGAATGGAGAAATATTCCTGTGAGGGAGAAGTAACCCAAAGGTGCTTTCCCCTGCTCCCCCCTCCCTCCGAAAGGCAACCAGAATTTCTTGGGTTTTTTTTTTCTTTCAAGCTTCTTGGATGAGAAGTGAAACCTTTTCAAAGGGGAAAAAAAAAACCCAAGAAAGTCCAGTTGCCTTTTGAAAACAGCATCCTTGGGATACTTTTATGTACACTGAGAGCATATGCACCAAGACAAATTCCTTGTGTGTCCAATCACACTTGGCCAATTAAAAAAAAAAAAAATTCTATACCCATGACGGGTGGATAGAGAATTGCCATAGACATAGAGAAAGGCAATACATATTTGCAAGAACTCAGCTAGCCTCGTCCATTAAGATTTTTAACGTGGAAGCAAATCTTAGAAAAGGAACGTATTACCATAACATATATTCAGGTATGCCTGAACACCAGACTGCCTATTGCTTCCTTTTTATGTCCAAAACAGTAGAACCAACTAAGCAGCATCAGAAGAATAGAGTATTTTATTGTCTGACTCTCCAGAACCAAAGCTGAAAATAATGTGTTCAAAATTGTTAATAGCATTTTCTGTTGAAATTAATAATGCTGAACGTGCTTTAGTTTAGTATTTGGGGAACATTTAAATTAAATGTCCAGGAACAATCATAATCCCAACAACGGAATTACGCAAGAAGGCAAAATGAAGAAAAAACCCCAAAACTTCTATTTTCATTTTGACGTCTCTTTCCTCTGGAGATTTCTGTAGGTTTTTCTCTAACTTCTTATGGGTGTTTTCTAGCAATTTATAAGCTTGTCTTTTCTTAGCGTTTTTCTTCCTTGCATAGTCTATAAACAGGCCTCTGGCGTATGCTTTCATTGCATCCCATCGGTTTTGTAATGATGTATCGTCCTTTTTGTTTGTCTTTGTTTGCCAGGTCCTCTTCCATTTTCTGTACAAAATCATTATCTTTTAATAATGTAGCATTTAAAGTCCATCTACTTCTTCTCCTTTGTCCTTTCCATTTCATTTCATTTCAAAACTTCTGACAAACCATGTGGCAGGCAGGATATTGGGAATACAGTATAAATATCACCTTAGTTCTGAATTGGAAGGAATGATTGTGCAGTGACCAAACTTCTATCATTGGCCATTAAATGTGAGGAACCCAGGAGGAATATTAAAAATATGAGGAGGGGAAAGAGGAAAAGGAAGGGGTAATGGCAGTACACATGATGTCTTCTCTGAAATCAAAGCATCCACCAAAGTAAAGAAAATATACATTTACCATCCATTGATGCTCCTCAGAATAGGCTGTCAGACTCGATTGGTTGAGAAAGTTTTCCCAAAAAGAGCATTTCCTCATTAGGAATCTACAACAGATTTCAAAGCTGATGCAACAATATTGCAAATTCGTCTTAAGACAACCCTTCTTCAAAATGTGTAACCGCAAGGCACATTTTAAATACTTAAATTTTGTTTTGTTTTTTAAACACAGTTTAAATAGAGCTTAAAAGAAATCTTATTTATTTATTTATTTTTTGAGATGATGGGGAGATGTTAGCCGTTCAAGGTAGGTCAGGCCAAGAAACCAACACTGCAGGAATTCTAGCAATGCTACTTGCTAGATTTCCTTGTTGGGGTTCATTAAGAGTGGCACAGTGGCTAGAGTGTAGTACTGCAGGCTACTTCTGCTGCAATTTGACAGTTCGAATCTCAGCAGGCTGCAATTTGACAGTTCGAATCTCAGCAGGCTCAAGGTTGACTCAGCCTTTCATCCTTCCGAGGTTGGTAAAATGAGGATCCAGATTGTTGGGGGCAATACGCTGACTCTGTAAATTCATTAGAGAAGGCTGTAAAGCACTGTGAAGCAGTATATAAGTCTGAATGCTATGCTATTGCCTATGCTATTAACAGAATCTTGAAAGCCTGTAGAGAACCTTCTCCTTTCTTAAGGACAAAGTAAAGGGAGAGGTTATCTCATTCTGTTTCTCATGCTTTTTACTTTTCCAAGGCTGAGTAACCATTTCCCACCTTCTTCTCAAGGCCTTCTATAGCCAGAGCTACATTCCCCAACAGAAGACTACCATGTTTATGAATATTTAATTGGAAGTAGACTCTGATCAATGGAAACTTCTGTGTAAATGTGTTGATGGATTTGTAAAACGATTCACTAAAGCAAAGTTTGGGAGGAGACTCATGAAACAATTGCATTAATTTATGGTCACACCAAACCAAAACTTTTACTCCAACTTCAGTACAAAGACACCAGGACTCTCCCAGACTGAGACTTCACATCAATATCCATAACATAAGTGCTACCACCTATTAATAATATTTGTGCATAGCATTTTCACTGACTCTTTGTGTAAGCTGCAATTTTGAAGTAGAAATAAAAAAACATAACTGGACTCTATATTTATTTATTTGATTGGTGTCCTGCCAATCTATAATACTGTATAAGCTAGACAGTGGCAAATGTTAACCTGTGATCACAATTTACCACGTTCCAACTTTTATGGAACTGACCAAAACTTCTTTTTCCCCTTCTTTCCAAACTCTCTCCTGCATTCTCTTTTTCTTTTGCCTATTTTAGATAGTGTGTTATAACTCATGCATTTAAAAAGTATGTAACTTTATTTTTTAAAAAATACAAAATTAAAAAATAAACAAATAGAAAAAAGATCTGAAAAAAAAAAACAATTCAGAAAAGAAAGGGGACAGGACAAAAGAAAAAAATAGAAAAAATAGAAAAAGAATAAATTCTGACTTTCTTTGGTACAGATATAGATAAAAAACATGCATCAAACTCTTATTCTAAGATTAATATTTGCTGCATTATATCACCTTTGAGCATATAAAGTCTCACTTCCATTATCATATGTAAAAACAAAGTTCCAGAACAGGTTTCCATTTGTTTGTCCATTAAGCCTAAAAGAATAGTCTCAATTGTATATTTACTTTTAAAATCATTTGCATCAAAATACATATTTGATTCCAATATTTTTGCTGCAGGTCCACCATAGATGAAAAATGTTTGTTAATGTTACACTGTTTGATTACATTTTCAACAAATATTTAAAATTTTCTTTTATACATTTTGGACAATTTATCTGGTGTCATGTACCAAAGATACATCATTTTATAAAAATTCTTTAAAATTAAAATTTAATGTAGTTTTCAAGCCTTTCTTCCACATATCCCCCCTTTATAATCTAACTGTATATTATTTCCATAACTCATGTATGTTTAACCTGAAAAAATACTGCTTTTTAATAAATAATAATGGCATTTTAGAGATTGATTTTGTGGATATTATCCCGATAAAATCATGTTTTTAGGTTATCAGATTAATTTTTTTGTCTTTCAGATGTTCCTTAGTTTCAAACCACATGAGGATGAATTGGATATAGAAACATACATTATCCAACCGTATTGTTCTCTTGCAAAAAAGCTCCACAGCACCATCTTTCCTGTCTATGTAAGTATCATTTCATTTCTAGTTTGCCAAATTTGGGAAGACGGAAAGATTGGATTGATTATAGCTTTGCCTTCTCACATTTGCAGGCAAACTGGGATTTTAGGAGTTGTAGTCTCGGCATAACTGAAGACGACAATGATGATAAACCAATTGTGAGATACAGGGCTTTTTCAAAGGAAAAAATCTTCATCTTACCTAATGAGCCAATTTCTGAGAAATGGAATGGAATGGAATGGAATAGAATAGAATAGAATAGAATAGAATAGAATAGAATAGAATTCTTTATTGGCCATTGTGTTTGGACACACAAGGAATTTGTCTTGGTGCATACGCTCTCAGTGTACATAAAAGAAAAGATATGTTCATCAAGAATCATAAGGTACAACATTTAATGATAGTCATAGGGAAACAGTCAATATAAATCTTAATACCAGCAACAAGGTTACAGTCATACAGTCATAATGTCATATATATTCCAAAATATCAAAGCAAGTTCTTTGAGATTGTTCTAGATTATCTGAGATTTCTCTAAATACTAGGTACATAGCAAGAAGAAGGCTTCTGATCTTCCACTTCAGAACAGAGCAAAGGAAGTCAAGGTTTGAGAAAAGTCTGAATCTCTTCCTTTACAGCAGCAGAGGCTGGAGCACCTAGTATATAAGCCACTGTGCAACTTGTCAGAGACTTTGAGAGGACCCCAGAAACTGATCAAGAAGCGATCGGATAAGCTGCTCGACTATGAGGAATATGAGGAGAAGAAGAATGAGACAGGCAGTGTGACCTACGAGGAAGAGGCTATCATGAATGCCTATCTTGGCATTAACTCCTTGCTTGTATCTGAGCTTCCTACATTCAACCAGGTGGCTCTGAAGTGGCTGGCCTGTATCCTGTGTTCTTTCGTGACTCTTCAGAGGGATTTGGCCAAGCAAGTCCTCCATGAGGCAGAAGGGGAGATTTTCAAGGTAAGAGGCGATTTCTATTTGATTCTTTCCCCCCTGCATGCAACCAATAGGCATATATTTCAAGAAGAAAAAAAATGTGGCATTTTCTTGAAAACACAGACATCCCAGTCCGTATCCTTAAATATTTTTGAGCTGATGTGCAGCCTGTTATGAATGGTATAAATCAGCGGTCACTAACTGGTGGTCCATGGACCACTGGTGGTCCGTGAGAAAATTTTGGTGGTCCACCGAAAAATTATTTGCATTTTTTAATATTGCACTAAATCAGGGGTCCTCAAACAACGGCCCCTGGGCTAGATACATGCAATGAATGTTTGTGTTGCTGCAGAGAGTCTCCACCTTCGGGGTCTTTTTGTGTGGGTCAGAGCGTGGAAGAAATTCTGACTTAGGGTCTGCTTCGGCCTGGTGCGGGGCTTTGGGTGAAGGCTGGAAGCTGGAGGGAAGTGCCACTGGTGGCGAAGAGCCGGAGGACCTTGTTCCAGTGGGACTGTCTCATGGCCTGGAATTCAGCCCGCTGAGCCTCCAGGCGCCTGGCCTTGCAGGTCTTCCCTCTGCTTGGAAAGCCTATGCTTATAGTCCTCAGTGAGGTGCTTCTGCTGAGCGTCCTTCTCGATCAGATGCAGTTTGAACTGAGCTGTTTTGCCAACTCTTTCTCATGGTGACTGCTTAGCTCCAACAATTGCTTCCTGTTGGGGCCCTAAGGAGCCTGGGCAGGGAGGCAAGGAGTTGGCCATGCCCACCCAATCACATGACCACCTAGCCGTGCCCACCCAGCTGGTCATTAGGCAGATCATATTAGTGGCCCGTGGGATTTAAAATTATGAATTTAGTGGATCCAAAAGGTTGGTGATCCCTTGTATAAATAGCAGGAGACATGACACCAAGTTTAAGAAAATTAGGTGAGTAATTGTTTTATACATACTTTCAGTCATTAAATTCTAGGCTTATTTTTTCAGCTGCCCCATAAACATCTCTCAACAACTGAATTCTGGAAAATGGTAACCAATACTTTAAAACAGGCTGAAGATCAGCTGTACTTGCTCCAGGAGAAGTTTGATACCGTCTTGCCAAGCCCCGTTGTGCAGGTATGATGCTACTAGAAAAGCAAGAGGGTATGTGTTTACTCGTGCACAATTTCCTCAGTTGACTGATGGCTAATTAACTCATAAATAACTGGCATGGGCATGGAAAAAGCAGATTGTAATCCCAGGTGAATTCTAGGTCTTATCCAGTGATATTCTATGATATTTGGATGCTTGGATTGTCTTGTGTATAAACTTGGAATTTGAGTGCGAGGGAAGTGAATAATTCAAAGGCTTGCTTCCTTGTCTTTGGAGAGTTTGCTTTACCTTTTTGTGAAGTATTCAAGATGAGTCTTAGTTTATGAGTCACATTTTTCATTAAGGCACTTGGATATCTTTACTAAACAACCTATTTGTGCATTGTATGCATTTTAGGAGAAAAGTGCATGAACCCTTTTAAGATATTTTTTTTGAGTCATTGACCCATACATGCCATAATGTATATAGATATTTCTGCAACAAATGATGGTTTTAATATAAATTGTAGTCTGATGGATGGTTTTGTAATAACTTCTGACAAAACAAATTTAGTGACTAGTAATCCAAAAACTAATGTCGAGGGATGCGGTGGCTCAGTGGCTAAGATGCTAGGCTTGTCGATCGAAAGGTCGGTAGTTCAGCGGTTCGAATCCCTAGTGCTGCATAATGGGGTGAGCTCCCGTTACTTGTCCCAGCTTCTGCCAACCTAGCAGTTCGAAAGCACGTAAAAAAATGCATGTAGAAAAATAGGGACCACTTTTGGTGGAAAGGTAACAGCATTCCGTGCGCCTTTGGCATTGTCATGCTGGCCACATGAGCACAGAGACGTCTTCGGACAGCACTGGCTCTTTGGCTTTGAAATGGAGATGAGCACCATCCCCTAGAGGCGGGAACAACTAGCACATATGTGCGAGGGGAACCTTTACCTTTACCTAATCCAAAAACAATCTTAGGCCCAGTAGAAGCATTAGGAAGGATAAAACTGATAATCTTAGTCAGTTAATTTTGCAATACCATTAAATGACTTGCCATTAAAGAAATTACTGGCCATATTGCTTAAACTTTATAATTTGAGAATTGTGCACATAAAACATACAGACAGATTCTAGATATTTCAATCCTGACCTGAGCAATGGAAGGGTAACAAGTAGACAATTATTATGCTTTGCATTTTAAAATTTAATTTAGGCATGTTTTATTTAGCCTACTGACATTTTTTCAGAGTAGTTGACCTTAGTTCAGTATGATTGGTTGAAAGGCTGTAGCACTAAGATTCAGCAGCAGCTGTCTCGAGCAAATGTATTGCTCTTGGCCCTGTAGAAGAAATAGAACTGGTAGTATTAGAAGCAGATGAAAATAATTTTCCCTCTCCTTTTCCCATTGTCCAATTTCTTGCAGTCTTACTCTGCCTCATTTGCAGAATTGCCTATTTTCTCTGTTTTCTGAAACTTAGCGTGCAAAATACGTTTGACTATCAGGATTTGTCACAGCTTGTTTTAGGATACTTTTGGTTAGATGCGTTTAGCTCCTTGTTTCATTATGATTCATGCATAAGTGCATAAAACACAGCAGCGTATTACTTCCACAGGGGATATGTTTCTGACTCATTTCTCCTTCTATCTTTTCAATAGCCTCTTAGCTCTGCGGAGGAGAAGAAGGTCCATTTGCTTCTGAACAAACATGGCCCAGATAAACTGTACCAGGTGACAAGCGACACTAGTGGCTGCAAAGACATGGATCTGCCTCTGCAGAGAGGGCAGATAGTGGCTTTTTTGCATGGCATGGACTCCAAGGGCAACACAAACCGATGGCTGGTTGATTCAGGAGGTATTGTTAGTGTTGCAATCACCCAGAATCCTTTTCTTTGTACTGATAAAAGAGAATGTTTGTAGCTCAGGGTTGAAATGACGGATCCTTGGTGTCCCCTGAGCTTGGTAATTTCCTTGCAGATGTTTCATTTTTTTTAATTTTTATTTGAATTTATATCCCGACCTTCTCCGAAGACTCAGGGCGGCTTACACTGTGTTAAGCAATAGTCTGTATCCATTTGTATATTATATACAAAGTCAACTTTTATTGCCCCCAACAATCTGGGTCCTCATTTTTACCTACCTTATAAAGGATGGGAGGCTGAGTCAACCTTGGGCCTGGTGGGACTTGAACTTGCAGAAATTGCAAGCAGTGTGTTAATAACAGACAGACTTAGTCTGCTGAGCCACCAGAGGCCCCCTTTCATTACCTAAAGTAGGCAATCTTCATCAACTCTGCAAGAAAACCAGCAAGCTCAGGGAGTACCAAGGGCCTATTTTCTTTGTTACCAAGACTGGTAAGTTGGGATGGTCTGATCAGTCTAAACCCAGTCTGTGTGAATGTCACACATTATTCTGTTTTGTGAAAATTGAAAAGTAATTTTCCCCTTTATACTTGCCTTTTTAAAAAAAATCCATGGTTCTTTGAAATATCTATCTCAAAAACCTAAGTAGGATCAGATCTGTGTAATATTTGAATGGGAGATTATCAGGAATCCTTGGGGCTTGTAAAATAAATGATGACATGGTATATGTCGTGTATTGTTGTTCATCTGGATTTGCCTACTTTTAAAAACTGCTAAAGATCGGATGGTTTTTACTATGTCCTGATACGTAAAACCATAGAACACAAATGGATGATGTATTTTCTTTTTCACATGACTGTATGTGGGTATACCTTGAAATCAGTAAAAGTCAAACTAAACTGAAGGCAGTTGTTTGTTTATAGTCAAAATATTTTGTATTTTGGCTTATGCATCAAAATCCCATCATGGCTAATTTGTATAGCTGTATACAATATATGCTGTTTCGTATACAACCTGGTCTACTACCTGGTTTATATTTTTTTGAATTATATATGCTTTAATTGCAACAAGTCCTTAAGCGATGAAGGCTGGTATTGTGGACAGATGCACCTATAAATTCAAATGATCCAAAAAGACTATTTTACCAAATACATACTGGCATTTAGAACTTTTGTAGCAGGAAAAGAAGGGGTGACTAAATTGATCTGGCTGCAGAACAGTCTTTCATGAAGTGCAGACTTTTGATGTAAAATGAATCTGCTTCTGATATCTCTTACATCCCGACTGCATCAGATAAGAAGCTTAAGCCATAACCACAGAAGATTTCATTGAGCCTAATCTGGTGAGCTCCAGATGTGCTGGATTACAACTCCCAAATCTCTGGCTGGTTATCAGGGGAATTATAGTCCATCAGATCTGGAGTTCAGCAATTTGGGGAAGATTATTATAGAGTGCTATTGCTCATGTAACATGTGATCTGATAGTCTGATTAGCTAATGTGGAAGGAAAAAAAAATCAAATTTGCAGTCCTTCCTTTGGCAGAGTTTTTAAAACTTTTCAGTATAGTTTTTATTTGTGTTGTAAAGCCATTAATATTTTTTAAAAAACAGATTAAGGCACATCCAGCGTTTTGTCATTCTTCTAGTGTAATTGAGAGTGCTTACCAATGAACAGTTGGTTTTATACGCCTTTCAGTATTTGAGTGAATTGAAATACTAGTCACTGAGCTTCTTAGAGATCAAAAATTGACCACTGTGGAAACCACGGTATTCCAAAGGATCAAATGAACCTTTAATATGATTCAGATAGATTTATTTTAGCCAGTCGCATTTAATTAGTTCCCATTGAGAATATAATTCCTAGCCAGTTGCATTTTATTAATGAGAAGTAGATTCCTCCCCCCACCCCTTGGGATAATTTCCTCTGATTTGTCTGAGCAACTAGGTGATGGGGGGGGGAAAGAAAGATACCTTTGTATACTTGCTAAATGATTGTAATGAAAGAGACAGTTGCTTGCTCTCTGAGCAGTGAAAAATCAAATGTCAGGAGGAAAACTAGAGCAGTGGTAAGATAGCTGGACTCAAATATCCCAGGAATTATAAGTTTCCCTACTAGATTTTGCATGCATTAGGTAATTGCAAAAAACAGGACAGATGCCTCATTACAATAATTGTACCATAGTCCTGTTAGGTAGATAATGAGACAGCCATTGTCCAAACTGCAGGGGGTGGGGAGCAGCTACAGAGAGGGGTGAAGGAAGAGGATTCTTTTCAGCAACCAGAAGATCACTAACTGAACTATAGGTTGCCTGTCCCATGGTTGAATTTTGCCTAAACCAGGAGCAGATTGCCCTTTCTTTCATCTCTCCCATTCTTTTATACTGACTTTTCTACCTCTCTCTGCCTTCATATTGCAACCAGTTCCTTTCCTCTCTTTTTTCTTGTCCTTTCTTTACCTATATTAAACACCCTTTCCTCTGTATCTTCCCTACAATGCGGAGGTGGGTTTCAGAAAGTTCTGACCAGTTCTGGAGAACCAGTAGCGGAATTTTGAGTAGTTCAGAGAACCGGTAGTAAAAAATTCTGACTGCCCCCGCCCCCATCTATTCTCTGCTTCCCAAGTCCCAGCTGATCAGGAGGAAACGGGGATTTTACAGTAATCTTCCCCTGGAGTGGGGACAGAATGGAGATTTTACAGTATCCTTCCCCTGCCACGCCTACCAAGTCACGCCCATCAAACCATGCCACACCCACCAAACCACACCCACAGAACCATAAAAAAGTAAAAAATTTTGAAACCCACCACTGCTACAATGTATTTTTTTCTAGGCCTTATTCTAATTCTGTCACTCTGTATCTCCCCTTCTTGTCTCTATTCAATCATATTTGTGCTAATTTTGGTCATCTTTCCCACTTACCTTGTTTCCTTTCTATAACATAACATAATGTAATAATAATAATATACATTATAATATACATTATAGCATAGCATAACAACATAATATCATAATGTAACGTAATGTAACGTAACAACATAACAATATCAAAATATTATAGTTCAAGAGCCATGGTGCGCAGTAGTTAGAATGCAGTACTGCAGGCTAATTCTGCCAACTGCCAGCAGTTTGATCCTGAGCGGCTCAAGGTTGACTCAGCCTTCCATCCTTCAGAGGTTGGTAAAATGGGGACCCAGATTGTTGGGGGCAATATGCTGACTATGTAAACCACTTAGAGAGGGCTGTAAAGCACTGTGAAGTGCTATTGCTAAGTGCTATTATTAAGTTGAGAGAGAAATTAGAAAGTACAGATACAGTATAATAAAAAGGGTTAGTATAAAATAAAACAGTTTGAGATAAATAAGTTGAAATTATATTAAGCATTTTTAAAGCTCATACATTAATATATCAGTAAAAACCTTACTTCTATAGCCATAGTTAAAAGTTTAGTCATTGTCGTTGTAACATTAGGATTTTTATATGAATGTAAAATTTTAATGTACTCAAAAATATCTCCTCCTGGCCTTGATTTTAAAACAGGACAGATTACATCCTGCCAAAAACTCTTGTAAAAATCACATCCTTTCATTAGTACATCCCACGCATCCTCTCTCCTTTCCTACAATAAATGCTGCCTTTCTGTCCATTCCTTTTTATATCAACCGTTATTTCTACACCATTATTTTCCACTTATGTCGAGTTCATGCCACTTTCATTGGAGTTGCAGTACAGCCATCTGCTAGATGATAAACAAGGGAACATTTTGCTTCTTGTCAGCAGTCTAGCCTTCAAACTGACCCTACCTGTCTTATGTACCACGCAGGTCCAAGAGGCTACGTTTCACCCGGAAAGCTCCAACGGTACCATTATGTCCCCAACTCAAAGCCCAGAACAACAACCTTGCCTAAGGGTGATACTGCTGGGAAAATGCATCCTACTCACAACATCCCCCAAACTCCCAATCCCCCAGCGTACTTCAACACTCCAGTTTTACAGGTGAGTCAAGTACAAGCTTTTCAGCCACTCCTGTCTTTGTCTTCCTTGTTGCTTTGATTTTGAAGGACAATAGTACAGGTTGTGTACAGGCAGTGAATTTATGGCTGGAAACTGGCAGATGATGGCATTTCCTGTCCTGTTATGCTGATTTATATTTTAACAGGGCCATTTCAGGATGCAAAATTAGGCATGCCTCTCAAGTGATTTTTTCCCCCTCCAGGTAATTTGTTAGAAATAAGATCTCAAATGGATTTAAATATGGAGTAGTCCAGATATGTTGACTCACCTTTGAGACATTTATAAAGTGAAACATGAGTAAGGGTCAGATTTGGGAACTGGCAAGGTGTTGGTCAAATAAAAATATATACATGTAATCAGCAATGAAAACCAAAACAAAAACTGATAAGGAGCAGCAGCTACATGAAGGATTAGTTTTTATGATTATGTCTAATAATACGTAAGATCACAAGAGGCACCCAACTAGTCTTTGGCATTCACTTGCTGCTTGTGTAGGAGCTAAAAGTCAAAGTTCTAATAGGACCCTGAAAAGTTTAGCCTGCATGAATTCTGAATGAAAACTATTCACCACCATGACTAAAACCATTTCTGTCTCATAACTAGAATCTGATCTAGAAAACTTTTTTCCTCTAAGATCTTTTGTATGATGTTCCTCTGATTCTTTAAAACAGGGACATTGAACCCCAGGCAAAATTAATTAAACATAACCATACCCAGGAATGTCAACTGCTTCTTTCAAAGTAAGGTGGCATCACTACTTCCTTCCTTGAAGAAACATTGAATACTTCCTGAATCCAGCTGTCCATGTCCTGCCTAGCTATTTGAAAGGGCAAAGAAAGGCGTGAATTCAAATCACAATTGGCAACATTAAAACCCTATCAAGTGAAATTGTTTTCCAAACATCTGCAAATCCATCCAGTACAGTCTGTATGCAGTCACTTTGTCCTGTTCATCTTTCTCTAAAAGGTTGAAATTTAGCACAAGCATGAATCTTTAACACAAGATGAAATAAGTGCAGAAAAGAACTGCCACATTGCAATTCTTGTCACCATTGTGTAAGTTGAAACATGAGCTTTCATTAATGTTTGGTGTTATCTGCTTCTGGTTTTATTGCTTTAGATCTCTTTTCCATCACTCCACTATATCTAGTAAACTAAGGAATCAATAATTGAGGGAATGCCTCATGGAAGTAATTTCACCATCTCTTGCCACCTCTGTGATTTAAGGATTGACTACACTGAGATATAACATTCTGCCAAATTGTGGGGTACACCCCTAAATGCTTTCTGGATGCCTTGTGGGATGGGGTGGATGGCTCTAACTAATCCTCCATCTTTGAGGAGATCCAAGTGTTCCAAAGAACAAATGTTAATGCTTTCCGTCTTCTGATCACATCTCATCTGCTTCAAAATAAAGAGCAAATCTAGCTTGTGTCCTCTCACAAAAGTTAGGGATGCAATTACATGTGATGTAGTTGATGTTTGCCCTTAAGGCCATGAGCACAAAGAGCTACACCAAACTCCTTTCCCAAAGTATGAAGGTCAAAGTCATCCAAGAGTATCAAGAATTCCAGCACCAGCCACAAGATACCAAAATGAGATCCAAGAACTTGCAGAACAGCTCAGCAACATACTACTGGAATTGGTCCATGCATATGAGCGAAGAGCAACAGTAGTCATCCTGGCAGCTAGTGCTATTAAAGCTGTAGTGTTGTAGGCAAATTGGCACTCCCCCAGATATCATAAATAATGATTTATGTAGGAACTGCATCTTCAAGAGACTGGTTCTGGGAACAATGAGCAGTGAAGGAGACTATTGTACAATTTTGTAACAGTAATGAGTCATCACCCAGTGCCACTAAACCAGAATGCAACAAAAAGAGAACAGAACAGAACAGAATAGAATAGAATAGAATTATTGGCCAAGTGTGATTGGAAACACAAGGAATTTGTCTTGGCGCATATGCTCTCAGCGTACATAAAGCGTACAGCAAGGTTCTTTTCCTAAAAGTTAAACTTATTGTATTGGGAGAAGCTCACTCCCACTTTATGAATGTCCCTCTGGACCTCTCAGATGAGCTGCTTTTTAATTTCAGTCCAGGAGTCTTCTGAGAAAGTACTAAATCCATAATTATGAATAGTCCATTTAACAGGTAAGAGGCTCAGAAGAGGAACACAGGGTGAAGCAGGAGAATGAGCAGGAATGGAGTTAGTATGCAACCGTAAACACGCAAGGGAGATTGGTCTGTGCATCAGTGGTGGGTTTCAAAAATGTTTACTACCGGTTCTGTGGGTGTGGCTTGGTGGGTGTGGCTTGGCTTGGTGGGCATGGCTTGGTGGGTGTGGCAGGGGAAAGTATTGTAAAATCTCCATTCCCTCCCAACTCTGGGGGAAAGTTACTGCAAAATCCCATTTCCTCCTGATCAGCTGGGACTTGGGAGGCAGAGAATAGATGGAGGTGGGGCCAGTCAGAATTTTTACTACCAGTTCTCCAAACTACTCAAAATTTCTGCTATCGGTTCTCCAGAACTGGTCAGAACTTGCTGAAACTCAACTCTGCTGTGCATGATATCATCCCCTAATGCCACTGAATTCAAAATGGAGTGAACAAAATTGTTTTTCACCCACTTCCCAAAGTGATGATAGCAAATGGTGCAGCAATATTTAACTCTTTACTGGTAAAACAGACAGAAAACCTATAATGCACCCAATGGGGACAGAACCCTCAACACTGAATAATATGTAGTATCTGGCTTTTCTTCCACATTTAAATCAATCTCAGCAGGACATGAGCTTTTTCTCAAGAACAGCAGATGAAGACAACATAATGAGGACAGGGAGGAAAAGTGCAGTTACCAGAGATGCATTGTTAAGCAAAAGAAATCAGAATAACAGTTCACTGGGTTCTCAAATCTTTGTCTGAAACCAAATTCCATGGTTTCCTGAAACTGACTAAGTATAACCAAAGCAGGATTATCCCCTGAATCTGCACCTTGTTCCTTAGTATTCCTGTTTCTCTGGGCGAATATTGGTTTCCTCTTCCATCTTATTCAATGCCGTGCGACATAGAAAGGGTCCCTCATTAACAACACACATCTTGGGTGCAGTCCTAGGAAAATCTCAGAGGGAATAATCTGGTCACAGATTCCCCTCCCCTTTTTCCCACCAACCTCCCAGGTGGGTGCCTTTCAATGTGGGCAACCCCCAATCTGAAAGTTCCCAAAGGGAATGTGGTCAGAGCCAAGATAGATCCTCCTCCATGAAGATCTTTTTTTGTATTGTCTGAATCTGGAAGGAATTCTTTAGTAGGGAAGATGGGTTTATGTTGCCTTTTCTCACCTAGCACCTGTGGTAGGATTATTTTATTTATTTATTTATTTATTTATTTATTTATTTATTTATTTATTTATTTATTTATTTATTTAGATTTTTATACCACCCTTCTCCCAAAGGACTCAGGGTGGTGTACAGCCAAATTATAAAACAATACATTATACAATTAAAACAAAGGCTTAAAACAAACATGTTCCATAAATGGCCGAAATTTAAAACAATCAAATTTAAAACCCTTAAAATTCATAAATAGTAGCCCCAATTAAAATTATTTAAGATTAAAAATTTAAGCCAGTCCCGCTTGAATAAATAAATGCATTTTCAGCTCATGGCGAAAGGTCCGAAGGTCAGGTAATTGGCGCAAACCAGGGGGAAGTTCGTTCCAAAGGGTAGGAGCTCCGACAGAGAAGGCCCTTCCCCTGGGGGTCGCCAGCTGACATTGCTTGGCAGACGGCACCCTGAGAAGACCCTCTCTGTGTGAGAGTACGGGTCGGTGGGAGGCGTAAGGTAACAGCAGGCGGTCCCGTAAGTACCCGGGCCCTAAGCCATGGAGCGCTTTAAAGGTGGTAACCAAAACCTTAAAGCGCACCCGAAAGACCACAGGGAGCCAGTGCAGACTGCACAGGAGCGGTGTTATGTGGGAGCAACGTGTGGCTCCCTCAATCACCTGCGCAGCTGCATTCTGAACTAGCTGCAGCCTCCGGGTGCACTTCAGGGGAAGCCCCATGTAGAGAGCATTGCAATAATCCATAAGGCATCCCGGTCAAGGAAGGGGCGCAACTGGCGGACCAAGCGCACCTGGTAAAAAGCTCTCCTGGAGACGGCCGGCAAATGATCTTCAAACGACAGCCGTCCATCCAGGAGAACACCCAAGTTGCGCACCCTTTCCATTGGGGCCTATGACTCGCCCCCAACAGTCAGCTGCGGTTGCAGCTGACTGTACCGAGGTGCCGGCATCCACAGCCACTCCGTCTTAGAGGGATTGAGCTTGAGCCTGTTTCTCCTCATCCAGACCCGTACGGCTTCCAGGCACTGGGACAGCACTTCGACAGCTTCGTTGGGGTGGCCCGGGGTGGAAAAGTACAGCTGCGTGTCATCAGCATACAGATGGTAACTCACCCCAAAGCCACTGATGACCTCGCCCAGCGGCTTCATATAGATGTTGAACAGGAGAGGCGAGAGAATCGTCGATGGTATCAAAAGCCGCTGAGAGATCTAATAGGACTAGGGCAGAGGAACAACCCCTATCCCTGGCCCTCCAGAGGTCATCCACCAATGCGACCAAAGCTGTCTCCGTACTATATCCGGACCGGAAGCCAGACTGGAACGGGTCTAGATAGACAGCTTCATCCAGGTACCAGGGAAGCTGCCATGCCACCACACTCTCTACAACCTTCACCACAAAGTGAAGGTTGGAGACTGGATAATAATTTCCTAAAATAGCTGGGTCCAGGGAAAGCTTCTTGAGGAGGGGTCTCACCACCGCCTCTTTCAAGGCGGCGGGGAAAACCCCTTCCAACAATGAAGCATTTATAATTCCCTGGAGCCAGCCTCGTGTCACCTCCTGTGTGGCCAGCACCAACCAGGAGGGACACGGGTCCAGTAAACATGTAGTTGCATGTAACCTCCCCAGTAACCTGTCCACGTCCACGAGAGCCACAGAATCAAACTCATCCCAAACAACCTCAACAAGATGTGTCTCCGTCATCTCACTTGGATCATCGCAACTTTGGTCTAAACTATCCCGAAGCTGAACAATTTTATCGTATAGATAACTGTTAAACTCCTCAGCACGTCCCTGCAAGGGGTCATCCCGCCCCTCCTGTTGAAGGAGAGAGCGGGTCACCCGAAACAGGGTGGCCGCGGTTATCTGCCGACGCAATGAGGGTGGAAACGTAAGAATGTTTCGCCTCCCTCAGTGCCACTAGGTAGGTCTTAGAAAAAGACCTAACTAGTGTCCGATCAGCCTCGGAACGGCTAGACCTCCAGGTACTCTCTAGGCATCTTCTCCAGCGTTTCATCTCTCTCAGCTCCTCAGAAAACCAAGAAGCCAATTGAGATCTATGCCGGGTCAGAGGCCACAAAGGCACAACACAGTCTAAAGCCCCAGCCGCAGCCTGTTCCCAGGCCGCAACTAGTTTTTCAGCAATGCCGTGGGCAAGATCCTCAGGGAACGGCCCAAGCTCCGTCAGGAACCTCTCAGGGTCCATCAGGCGCCTGGGACGGAACCAACGCATTGGTTCCGTCTCCCTGTGGTGGTGAGCGGTGGTCCGAAAGTCCAGGCGAAGGAGAAAATGATCTGACCATGACACAGGTTCCGTCACTAAATCTCCTAATTCCAGATCATTAAACCACTGTCCAGAGATATAAATCAAGTCCAGTGTGCCTCCACCAATGTGTGTAGGGCCATCAGTTACTTGAATCAGGTCCAAGGCTGTCATGGAAGCCTGGAACTCCTGGACCGCCGTTGATGACAAGCCGGCCGATGGCAAGTTGAAATCCCCCATGACCAAAAGTCTGGGAATCTCAACCGCCACTCCGGCAAGCACCTCCAGCAGCTCAGGTAGGGCTGTAGTCACGCAGCAAGGAGCCAGGTACATGATCAACAAACCCATCTGATTCCTATGGCCCCACTTCACAAGGAGGGATTCACAACCGGCTATCTGAGTCACAGTGGACTCCCTCGGCTCTAGACTTTCTCTAATCACAACCGCCACCCCTCCACCCCTAACTTGGGCCCTCGGTTGATGGAATGCTCAGAAACCCGGAGGGCACAGTTCAACCAGGGGTACGCCACCTTCTGTGCCCAACCAGGTCTCCAGATTAAATTTTTTTACTACCGATTCTGTGGATGTGGCTTGGTGGGTGTGGCATGGTTTGGTGGACATGACTTGGTGGGCGTGGCAGGGGAAGGTTACTGTAAAATCCCCATTTCCTCCTGATCAGCTGGGAGACAGAGACTAGATGGGGGAGGAGCCAGACAGAGGTGGTATTTACCAGTTCTCCGAACTACTCAAAATTTCCGTTACCGGTTCTCCAGAACTGGTCAGAACCTGCTGAATACCACCTCTGCCTAGGAGGTGCTAGGATGGTGCTAGGAGACCACCGCAAACTGTCAAGTCAGGTTAATGTCAGGGTTCCAAGTAACACCCCCCCACCAAAAAAAAACAGAATCAAAACTCTGAGATTGGCATGCTCCTCAAAGCTTGGATTTATTAGGCAGGTCATGTTGGCACATCTGGGGAAACCCAACTCTAAACCCCCCTCGGGTTTCTCCTTAGTTAAAAGTACATTTTTCTTCCCCCTGCCCATGCAGTCCATCACATGGTCCAATCAGGTTACAGTAGGGGTGAAACGCTACCAGTTCGGATGGCTTTGCCCGAGTAATAAAAGCCACCGGTTCGGGCAAACCGATAGTTAAAAAAATGCTACCAGTTTGGATGAACCGGTATTTCCTACAATCAGCTGAGCCACATGATTTATATTTGCTAGAAAGCAGGAAATCCTGCTTTCTAGTGAATCTAAATCGTATTTAGATTCTTTGCTATTCTACTTACTATAGAAAAGGCTTCTTAAACCTCCTTTTTCAGTGCTGTCCAGTAGCACCTGTGGTGCACATATACGCGAAGTGCACGTCTAGTGTGCACTGTGCATGCACAGCAAACCAGTAGCGAAGCAAACCAGTAGCAGACCTCGGAGCATTTCATCCCTGGGTTACAGTCTAAAGTTCATCTGGCCTTACAACCCACCTTCTTGCACCTTCTTGCACCTGTTGGGAACCTCCTTGGTTCTCAGTGGAAAGAATTTTATTTTGGTTACAATCCTTTTGCTATCTCTATCTCCCCACTCCCATTCCCACAGCTCGCGCAGCCTCTGCTGTGACAGCCCTGAAAATGCCAGGAGAAAATGGCTCCAGGGCTGACACAAATTGCATTGCAAGGCTCAAACACTCTGGACATTTACTTTAGGTTTTCTGTTAGCTTGCCTAGGATCCAGAACTGAGTTGAATAATTCACAATTCTATATGCCTGTCACTACTTCCATTTATTTCCTTTTCATTCATGCCTCTTACTGCTCAGCATTCATCACACAAATTCAACAAGGTTACATAAGTCCACATACTGCAGAACATTAGGAAGCTATACAGGCAGGAAAAGTCATCTAACAACACCCAGGAGGAACCGGGAAGTTTATATATGTTAGTCTTAAGGTTTAAATCCTGGCTCTTTCTCTCCCCTTTTTATTTCACTATTTTTCTCTTGGCTTTGAAAGATTCTGCTTCTCTCTTATTTATAATATGGCTTTCTCTGGTGTAAAAATGAGAGATTTCTACTTCACCAGCTTCAAACTTACCACTTTCTACATTCTCGTTTCTTTGGACTGGTAGCTCATTTGTGTCCTGTATAACTCCACAAATTTAGATACCTGTTCTGTCTTCAAGATGTTTGCAGAAAGGCACAACCTATTCACCAGAATAGATTGTAAAAAATGCTTTTAAAAGTAAAAAAAAAAGGCTCTGACGATCAGGCAGCTCAGCTGTGTCATCATAGCCTTTTGTTTACTTTTTAAAAGCATTTTTTAACAAGCTATTTGACCAAATAGGTTGTAAAAAAATGCTTTTAAAAGTAAAAAAAAGGCTTTGACGATCGTGTGGCTCAGCTGTGATTGTCAGAGCCTTTTTTTTAACCCTTTAAAAGCAGTTTTTAAAAGAAGTGGCAAGCGGGCAATTAGGTGGGCATGGATGGGGGGGCTAGGGATTTTTGCTACCGGTTCTCCAAA
The DNA here is from genome assembly GCF_028640845.1 of Ahaetulla prasina. Lineage (NCBI taxonomy): Eukaryota > Metazoa > Chordata > Lepidosauria > Squamata > Colubridae > Ahaetulla > Ahaetulla prasina. The sequence goes on from NC_080540.1 coordinate 107,187,165, forward strand.
CCACTTGCCGCCATCGCTACTGGATTGGCCGATCCGGTCTGAACCAGGAGCATTTCACCCCTGGTTTATATACAGTTCTGTCTACAAACATACACGCGGTAGGAACATACCAGACAAGCAATCAGTCTTCTTCATCTACCCGGAGAACTACAATACAGATATACGAGGAGAATGATACACGAGGAGACAGAGAGAGACGCCCTCTAATGGCCTCCTTTATATAGACAGCTTCTTAAAGGGCAATCACCCTGCTGACTCATCCTCAGTCTTAAAGGGGCTGGTCAGCTTTAAATCTTCATTACCCTGACACTTTGCCTATCTGGATAGGACTAAACTGGCCATGTTTATTTAATTTTTTTATATCTTTTCCTGTATTATAATGATCAAAATCATATCTAGTATTATAACTGTGTTTCTATTTTTCTTAGGTAAGTGCTGCTTATCCCTTCACAGCCAGGAGCAACCAGGAAGTCAGTATGCAAGCAGGCCAATCAGTGACTGTGCTGGAACCCCATGATAAAAAGGGAAGCAACGAATGGTTCTTAGTGGAAGTGAATGGACAGAGGGGCTACGTACCTTCCAACCATCTGATCGTGTTACCTCCACAACCACCTGGATGGGTTTCGCCCGTTTGGCCATTTCCGGCTCAGTAAATGCAATTGTTAAGAGATGCTTGGTTTAGAAGTCAGCTATATTTTCATTGCCTCTCTCTTTCCATTTCTTTCATGACATTCAATGGGCAGAGAGGCTGACAATGAGGCCAGGAGGCCTCTGGAATATTGTGAGTTTCAGAAATTCAGAATGAATTTGTGCCATATTTATTGAAGAAAAATATGAAGGAATGTAGGTACATAAGCTACTTATAATTGTGATGGTATTTCTTGATCTAAGACTGACAAAGGATCTTCCAAATATTGGAAAAGAAGGGTTCTTACAGTAATCTAGAATAATTTCTGCACCATTAGTATTACAAATAGTCCTCATTCAGTGATCTCATTTGGGACCCTCAACTCAGTCATTAAGTGAAGAGTTTGCTAAGTGAACCCACAACTGTGCTTACTATCTTAATTCAGCTTTCCTTTGCTTTACAAACCTGTAAATGTTGCAAAGCTACTTTTGCATTACCGTTATAACTATGAATTGTAGCTAAATGAGACAGTCACTAAATGAGGACTACCTGTATTTGATCAATGCATGGTCTCAAACCAAAGATTTCTGAAGGACACATATGTGTGTAGTGCAACAAGGGCTTAGAAGGGGAATGTGTCTCTTCCTAATTCATTCCAGAATACCCATCTCAGTCAGTTAGCAACCCATCATGACAAAGAAGCTGTGAGCCATAGGCTAGTTGAAGCTCCATTCTTCTTTCACTGATATAATGTCCTTTTGGTTTTATGATAGTGAAGAAACAGCTAAAGGAACCAGATCAGCATTTTCCAATGATCTATGGTACAACTCCCAGATTACTACTGTAAACCCAATTGTTCTCTTCAGAAATATATCAGTCTTAATAACCTGAACAAAATGGCTGTGGTGTGTTATAGTGGGTAAAGTATTGGACTAAGAACAGGGAGGAACTGGTTTTGAGTCTACCCTCAACCACAGAAACTCAGTGGCTGATTTTCAGCCAGTTACTCTCTTGTATCCAACTCACCTCGCAGGGTTTATGCTATTGGGAAAAAAAGAACAGTGCTATGAAAGCCATATTTAGTTCCTAGAAAAAAGGTGGTACAAAAATCTAAAATAAATATTTGCATTAAGTGGCCTTCATTGAGGTGAGACAATGCCTGTTCTCATCATTGGAGAGAATGAGCCCTGGTGGCACAGTGGTTAAAGTGCAGTATTGCAGGCAAACTCTGCCCATAGCCTGGAGTTTGATCTTGATGGGGCTCAAAGTTGATTCAGCCCTACAAGGTCGGTAAAATGAAGACCCAGATTGTTGGGGTCAATATGCAAATAATGCTTCTACCTTGTAAACTGCCCAGAGAGTATTGTAAATTATGGGGTAGTATATAACCCTATAAGCTCTTGCTGTATCAGTTCAGAAATGGTTAGAAAACTCTAGAAGACACTATATCTGATTAGTGGAGATTCCACCATATGAAGTATTAAGCATTGCTCTAACTTGCATTATGAAAAATTGGAAGCATGTTCAACTAAATCAGTGCTTCTCAAATAGTGGGGCGCGCCCTCCAGGGGGGGTGCGAGGCTCCGTAAAGGGGGGCGCGTTTGACCTCGGCAAACACTGTCATAACACGCTAATGATACTATTTACAGTCGCTCGGGGGGGCGCGAAAAATGTTTTCTTCTTCCTAAGGGGGCATGACAGAAAATAATTGAGAAGCACTGAACTAAATTAATATTGGAGAGCAAAGAAAAATGGAAAGAGTTATCTCTTGGCATGAAGTGGATGTTACCAACTTTCAGGTAGAAATATGAAATAGCAAAATATTGCTAGAGTTGTGAAAGAAGTAAACTGATAGGTAAACAGAAAGCTAAATTTGTATGCACAAACAATATATGACAAAAACAAAAAACCTTTTCTCCAAAAAGAGGAAGAAAATATGCATATGAAAAATATTCTGAGGCCCTTCTAAAGACAATGAAAAAGATGATATACACTGCAGGGTGTGTCATTTTATGGGGTGAAAATTAATTTTTGCAATTTTTTTCAGTGAGGGGTTCTAAAAATATATGTTTTTACACCAAGAATTCAAATCTGCTGTTATTTTTGCAATTGCACAACATTTAGCTTGGTATGGTAAATCCATGTCTAATCATATACCCCACAAATACTGTTACCTTTATTTTCTCAAAATTACACCTTGTGCTACAAAACCAAAAGGTTTTTTCCTGCATGAATCTTATCTAGATAAGCAAAAAATAATTCATGTAATCATAAACTAACAGCAGAAAGCAATTACCCGAGTTACCAAAATGTTTAAGCGACTTTCACCAAGTCTTGTGTTGATTTGTTCCTTGACATCAGCCGCCATGTTTCTTGGCCTCTGATATAACCCTCATGTTTCTTATGTGTACACACTCTGTTTTCTGCCTCTGTGGCCTGTTTCATACATCCCTCTGTTGATTGAGCATGAAAGGGCCACTATGGTTACTTGCATGGGTTCGTCAATGAACTTATTTTCTTTCCACTGTAAACAGTTTGCATGTCAAAGGTGGCTCATATACACCTTCAGACCAGTGGTGAGTTTCAAATTTTTTTACTAACGGTTCTGTGGGTGTGGCTTGGTGGGCATGGCTTGGTGGGCATGGCTGGGGAAGGATACTTTAAAATCTCCATTGCCACCCCACTCCAGGGGAAGGATACTGTAAAATTAGTATTTCAGCTGGGACTCGGGAGGCAGAGAATAGATGGGGGCAGGGCCAGTCATAATTTCTACTACCGGTTCTCCAGAACTGGTCAGAACCTGCTGAAACCCACCTCCGCTTCAGACCAGTGAATCAGATCCAGCAGAGTGGATGCTGTGGCTTGACCTCTATCCAGTGCATGGCACCATCTTCACAGCCAGTATTAACATTTGTAGAATCTCCTCCAATGGCCTTCAAGCTTTTGTCAATGCTTTTCTTCTTCATGAAATATACCAGATTATCTGCAAACACCTAAGCAGGTTTCCTGTTTTTGAGCCTTTCTCAGGAGTGAAATGATAAAGATATCTTCCACCTGGCTCACTACACACAGAATAATGCTCTTCTTTGATGGTACTGGGTAATTGCTGGTTTGAATTGTTTGCTGGGGAATTGCTGGTCTGAAAAGGTATGATATTTATCTAGTTATTTACCAAATGCATCTAAATTATATTAAAGTAACCAAAATAGCTTCACAATCCCCAAGGCATGTCACAACCTTTGAGCACCCCTTATGTTTGAAAATTGAAAGTTGAAAAATTTTGTTGGAAGAAATGTCCATCTGGGTTCAGTTCCAAATGGGGAGAAAGACACTGGAAACATGGAGACTGCTTGAAAAGATGGTTTAACGGTGAACAGGACCAAGTGGAGGTCCTGGACAAAAAGGCACATGGGTGAGAGAGAGAGGGAAAAAAAAGATTTATACTCTCTATTGGGCTTTGAATTTGAGCTTGTATTCTGATTGGTTGTCAGACTCCCATGGGGTCATGCAGGGATAACTTTGTAGGTTGTCTTTTGAGTCCCAGGCTTGGTTGAACCTTGCTGGGTAATGCAATCTCCCTAGGTGCCATGTGGTGAGTTCTGTTGCTAGATGGGTAGAGGGCTAATCCTATCTTTGTTGGATCTTGGATGAGGGCATTTGCTTATGAATAGACCTAGCTATCTCTTTATCTTAAGTGCTGAGTATGCTGTGGGCTATTGAGAGTGTGGGGGCTATTAAGAGTGAATCTGCTTCCTGCTAAAAAACATGTTTCTCCATTTCTCATCCAGGGAGGTATAATATTCTGCCTTTTTAATATTTCCTAGAATATTTCATTTTTCTAGGAGAGGGATGGGTACTTAATTTGCTTAAAATTAAGGGTGCTTCCTTAATTTGACATGCCCTAATTAATACACAGAAACGTATTGTCAATAAATACTTCCTTATTAAAATATTCCCTCCCCCTTCAAAAATTATACTCTAAAAATAAGGAGAAGAATTGCAACTCCAGAGATCGATTTTCAGTAAAATCGGAATGTACAATAAAGGGGACTTGAGCCTGTGAGATTAACATGAGGCATAATGCAATTTTTCACTGCCCTCCATCAGAGACGATGCTTATCTTCCCACATCCATGTACCTGTAATGACATCAAATTACTTTTAGAATCAGCATGGAAAACGAATGCATAAACTGATCTGAAGGCTCAGGATGATGTGAAATATTAAACTTTTAATGCTTCTGGGCGCAACTGATAAGACAGCTTGCAGTGTTTAGAAATGTAACTTGAATCTCTTCAAGTGGTGGCTCCTGAAAAATGCATGGGTTTGCTCTTTGACATACAACATTTTACGTGAGATGGAGAATGAAACGAAGGGGTAACATTGTGTTTTAACTGACTCTTAACGCAAACCATATCTCTCTGGATTTTGTCATTGTACATCCCAATGCAGACACAGTAGACTCTTCGTAATGTGAGAGGTTTGTAGGATAAAGGCCAAGAAGCGACCTTATAACCTAGTGGTGAAATCCAAATTTTTTTACTACCGGTTCTGTGGGCGTGGCTTGGTGGGCATGGCTTGTGGGCGTGGCAGGGAAGCAAAATCTCCATTCCCACCCCACTCTGGGGCCAGCCAGAGGTGGTATTTGCTGGTTTTCCGAACTACTCAAAATTTCTGCTACTGTTTCTCCAGAACTTATCAGAACCTGCTGGATGTCACCCCATTATAACCCCAAATCCCCTTTCCTTGTTTGTTTGTTTGTTTTAAATACTGTAGTATTTAAATCTTCTAAATAGCTGCTGCTTTGTTTGTTAACTATGCAACAAGTAAGGTTGTTTGGGCCAATTCTCAACTTTAGAGTTAATAACCTGAACTATTGTAGCTGATGTGCTTACATGGGTGAGAAATGGCCTTGTATACATTTTGTAATCTGTGGAATCTTCCTATGGCATTGTTAGATTCATTTCCTACCAAAATTAACTGTCTAAACTGCTGTGAACTTTGTCTTAAGGTCCAAAAATTGCACATTAAAAAGAATGAGACCAGAAATATCAGGCTCTTTATATTTATAACAATGGTATATTTGCATTACATTAACTGTGAAAGAAACAAACAGTATTGATTCTCTGCTTAAAGATGCTTTAAAGGTGTCAGTGCATGTTTCTTGTCTGAATATGTGTCTTCTTACTTTTTATTGTTACACAGCTCTTTTACCACCAGATGGCTTACTTCCCCCATTTGTTTCTTAAGCATACCAGGCAACATTGGAACTGGCAATCTATCCCTTTATGTTTCAAATAGAAAGGACTAGATTCTTGGCATTAAAAGCAACAGTTAATATTTACTGCCTTGTTTCCCAATGCTGGCCTTCATGACTAATCGTTCTAGTACATTGCTTTTCAGAATAGTTTGAACAGTTGGCAATGGTATCTTATTTGTTTACACTGGAAGACTGAAGATACAATCATACCTTTCACAATTTCATGCCCTCTACATGGATTGGACTACAGTTCATATATATACGTGTGTGTGTATACATATCTATCTATCCATCCATCTATCTATCTATCTATCTATCTATCTATCTATCTATCTATCTATCTATCTATCTCTATCTCTATCTATCTTATCTCTATCTAATCTAATATTTATATATATATATATATATATATGTATATGTAAATATGTGTATATGTATGTGTGTGTATATATATATATATATATGTATATGTGTATATGTGTATATATATATATATATATATATACATATCTACAGTATATGGATGTGTGTCTGTATTCCTTTGAGAATGGGCATCAGAATTTTATTTTAATGTGACAAGAAAAGAGAAAAGTGATAATAAATCTTCTCTTCTCTTCTCTTCTCTTCTCTTCTCTTCTCTTCCCTTCCCTTCCCTTCCCTTCCCTTCCCTTCCCTTCCCTTCCCTTCCCTTCCCTTCCCTTCCCTTCTCTTCTCTTCTCTTCTCTTCTCTTCTCTTCTCTTCCCTTCCCTTCCCTTCCCTTCCCTTCCCTTCCTGTCCCTTCATCTCATCTCATTTCATTTCATCTCATCTCATCTCATCTCATCTCATCTTCTCTTTTTTTCTTTTCTCATATCATCTTATCATCTTATCTAGTTCCCATCCTCCTCCAATAGCTTGGTTCTGGGAGTTGTAGTCCCAAGTTTCAGGACAGCGGCAGAGAAACTAATACTTTGGGACGGGTGAGATAGGAGGGTTAGGAAACACAGAACGTGCATATGTGGAGCTACAGGGTAGATATGTTCATGTAAAGATGATCAGGCATGGGTGAGTGTAGAATTGATTGCATACCCCGTTCTCTTCCACGTGTAGGGAATTCTCATCACCGAAGGTTATATATCTGCCAAATAGATATGAATCACAGTGTAGACCATGCTGAATCTACATATAAGACATGGATTGTCCTGAGCTGCCTTTAGATAGTATCATAACAAGGAAGGGTCGAGTTCCCTTTTGAGATGCAAATGCCAATCTAGGAGGCTTTATACCAAAGCAAGATTCATATCAGGACAGCCTGGCCCTTTCAACTGCCAGCCTGAATGATAAGTTGTCATTTGTGACATACTTGATATTATATGCTAGTTTCAAGGATACGTCTACTGCTCCCAATGTCAAAAGGATACTTGGGCCCTAATAGGCCTGTGCAATTCTGAGGCCTGCAGCAGGCAACGGTAGGTCTGCCAAAGTGTAAGTGACACCAGAATCTCATATTTGTTTCAATACAGAGGCAGCTAAGAAAGGGTCTAAGTTATTGTGTCCATTTGTCATGGACCATTTGCATCCAGATCTCTTGCATGCACCTGCACGCATACAAGTACACAGACAGACGCGCGTGCGCACACACACACACACACACACACACACACACACACACACAGCTTCTTTTTCTACTATCACATCACGTTACATGTTTCATTTGAAGTTGGCTTGGTCTACATAAGCCATCATCCCCAAGCTAGTGCCCTCCAGAAGCTTTGAACCACAGATTCAAGAATGTCTAGTCAACACTTTGGGGATTTAATACTTTTTGAGTAGCAATATTAAGTACAAAGTAAATAGAATGATCAAAATGAAAAATATCCATGAATTGCATCTGTGTAAGCCATGAATATGCTCACACTGAGGGAGTAGTTCATTGGTGTCCAGGCCATAACGTTTTACGTTGCAAGTGGGAAGGCGGGTGGGAGAATATTCCACCCTAAAAAACGAAGCAGTTACACCAGGAAGCCAGCATGTTAGGAGGAAAATGGTTGCCCAGCCTGATTTTCTTCCTGCTGGTTGCATTTGTCCCATTACAAGATTATTCATTTTTGTGTGAGAATCATGCAGCCATGTAAATATCATCCTCTGGACTGAGTGGTATAGGCCAAGCACAGGTTTATTATCTCACTAGCCACCAAGTCTCAAGATAGTTATGAGAAACCAGATCAATCAGAGGCTGCATGCTAGGAAAAATATGGATGCTTTCGAAAGAATAAGTCATACCGAGAGCGGGACTGGCAGGGAACCTTTTGATGAGAAACCAGGGAACAAGCTAGCAATCATTGAATCTAACCCACTCTTTCAAAACTATTTTCTCAGGGAGGGAACTGCCAATCTTGACTTTGAAAAATGTCACTCCTCAGCCAGGTTAGGCTTGATTTCCCTTCTTCAGTTGAGCGGCAGGTGATACACCAACTGGAAGAAGGCTGCTGAAAGAGAGATAAAGTCATCTGGAAAAGTTCAAGCTACTTCATCAGCTAACCGCTGTCTTGACTCCAACCTGGGAGACCGAGGAAAGACATAGTGGGAGTTGGGGATGGGTTGAAGATAATTTAGGAGAGCAGCAGTAGAATCCACAGTATTTTAAGTGGCACGGCCCTAAGGACTCAAAGTGTACAAGGTTCGTACATTTTGGTGGCTTCATCTATGAATGCGATGATAATTCAGCTATGCAATGCTGTATATTTCTCAGCAGTATGGAAATGGTAGTAGGAAAGAAGATAAAGATAGAGCCAAGGATAGTGGCCAGTTCTTGTCTTCTCTGAGCTAAGTACAAGGCTCAAGTCTCTTTCAGCCAACATATATGGACAAATAAAGGGTAGCATGCATGCCTTTAAATAGCATGGCAAGGACATACCCTTCAGTCAGGAATGTGCTGGCGGTCTTAATGGAACGTGTTGTGTTTGTATTTTGGAGCCAATGAATAGCGCTTGGACAGAGCCTGACCCAGCTGGTTCATGTAAGTCATGGATGTTAGGACATGGATGAAAATCTCTGGCTTTACACTGAAGATCTGATGTGGTTTTCCTTACAGGGAACCTTCCTTGTGCACCGTTCCCTCCTACTAGGGCTCAAGGTCAGAGCTAAGAGAGGTAAACTCTCATTGCTCCTGTTTTCAGCACTCTAGGCTTATTTCAAACAAGAAATGCTCCACAGATATTCACAGTCGTCAGCAGTTCTCTCTGTTAGTCAGCTGGGAACTCTATTTCCTCCAAAGAAACAGCCAGGGAATTTACTTGAACTTGATACTAATTGAGAGATGTTTCCATAGGCCTAGTGAAAAACAAGAGAGTCAGCTAAAGAGATGCAAAAGATAGGGAACATTTTTGCCCAAGCAAAATTGTTAAGCAGATTGATTCAAATTCCTCTTTTTCTGAACTAAAATTCTGATCCGATCAAGCTGTTCCTCTCATGTGTGTATCTGTAAATGTTTGTGATGCTATTCTCACCTTTAAAAAAAAAAAGAAGTGTCACATTTTAGGATGAATTCCACACAAAAATGTATCTTTGGTGGGAAAATGTTTTTGTAATGTGTGTTTTATTATGGGAAAGAGAAAAAATAAATAAAAATGCAATACTATAAAAAAGGAGGAATATAAAGTTGGACTATCTAACCAGGGATAAATTATTTGTTTGACATTTTTGGTGACTCCTAATGGACTTCCTGTTGACCTAGGATTGAGAAGATGATTCTCTGGCTGGCTTAATGAAGTTTTTTTATTGGGGTTTTAATATAGTTTTATGACAATTCTTTCAGCCTTTAATTTAATTAGTTTTTAAATGCTTTTTTAACTTCTTGATTTGTACTTTTTATCATGGCTGTAAACTGCCCTGAGTACTTCGGGAGAAGGGTGGTATATAAATTAAATAAATAAATGATGATTTCTGGATTGCATATGGATAAAAGTTAGGCTACAGAGAGAAGAGTTGGACAAAAAGTATTATATTATTGTATAATTATAAGTATTAGATTAACTTATGCTCACTGTGATGAAATTTGGAAGCCATTTATTATTGTCATTATTGCCTTTTTTCTGCACCTTGTGAACTGTTGTTTTATTATTATTATTTCTTCTGGTTTAGTTTGCATTAGTTTTTACTAATATATTAAAAAGGGAGGAGGGGAGATCCTTCAAACATAGAAATCCTTAAATTACAGTAGATCCTGACAAAATAATGGTTGATGGATATTTTTTAAATAGTAATTGTATCATGTTTCTCAGAGTTTATCTTTTCCATCCTGAATAATGTCTTTTCCTTTGTAAGGATGCCACTGGCATCCCTTTCTTAACTGGAAGAATCCACAACATTAAAATTACACTAACTTCTGCAGCTGCTCAACCTTTCTTTTTGCTTCAGGAATCCCTTGTAGGTATATCAAAACTGAGGTATCTTGGAATGCAGCCATGTCCTATGATAAAATATCCTGCACGCTCTTACCTGTCTGTGTCGAGGTGATTGTATTGCTTCTGGAGCTTTCTCTAGTAAGCTGGGAACCAGAAAATGCTCCTGCACATGTTGCAAAAACCTTTTCTGGTGTTTTCAGGGAATCGAGTCTAGGAAATACACCTCTGCATAGTCACACAGCCCTTCCTACATTCAAGAAGAAGTCCCAGAAATGAACTCATGAAACACCTTTGATTTGTTCATCAGAGTTGCTTTACTTTTCAAAGCTGCTTTTGGATGCTTCGTTTGAAGCTTTGGTCAGCTTTGGTCATCCCTAGCTGTTTTCTTTCCAACCCAAACACCAAGATTTAGTTGTCAAGAATTCACTTTGAGTGTGTTCCTTAAGAGGACAGAGAAACTCTGGCACCTTTGAAGTTAATTAGTTTATTGTAGCAAAGACAACAGAGTGGTGGTTTGTGCATATGGAAACTGACAACTGCAAGACCAACCAATTTAATTCTCACAGCCTTCACTGGGATGCTAGCTACTGTATGCATTGCCCAACACATGCATACTATTTTATTTTCTTGATTTTTCCTGCACATGTTTAGGGACACTTGTGAATTTGGTAAGGAGAAATAAGACAGAGGATTTGTGAGCAATTCTTGTAAGTAGAAGAGGGAAGGGGCTTCCTGATGAGCTGAGCTGTTGCTCAGAGCAACGCACAACAATACAGGCCACGAGGTTCATTAGAGACAAGCATGTGAGAAGAGATTTGTTTCTGACACATACTTTAGGGGTTTCTAATTGGTTTAAACAATATGAAATAAACAACGAGAGAGTTGTTCTGGCGGTTCTACCAGTAAGCTCCATCCAAGTGACCTTTTAGGCAGATTCCCTAAAACTAAGCTGGAACGCTGGACCGAGATGGAGTGTGGTGTGCTAAAAGGAAATTAAATCCTTGCCTTGGTCAGGTATGAGCAGAAAATAACCCCAAGACAAAAGCTTTCACATACAATCCAATAGAGGTGCTTCATGGTGGAATATTTTTTTTAAGGAACATGAAACCAGGAGTGAAGCTTTCACTTTTGTAAGGGAAAAACCGCTGAGGGGTGAAAGCAACATGCCCTCCAAGGGAGATTCTCAGTCTTCCCTCATGGCTCTGCAGCAAATGCCAGGCCTCTGCAGCCTCTTAGGCAAGCAGCATTTCATGGTTGAATGGGCCCTTCGGCATCTGATCCTTCACTGCACTGCAAGTGATGGACAAGGAAACTGTTGCTACAGATATAACAATAATGCTGGCCCACACATTGTTCTTCTCTGATTGCCAGAATTCATGCTCTGTTCCTGAGTGGGGCACAAGCTAGCAAGACATACAATAGTAACTCTGAAGAGCCAGGAAGATTCATGCAGTTTGAACAGAAACGGTTTCATAAAATGGCTGCACTGCTCTTTCTTTCTGTGCTGCTACTGCTGCTACTGTTCTGACTCATTGCTGTGATTTCTTCAGCTTGGTTCTTTGGAAGTAAATCCCATTGCTCTATCACCCACAATTCACACGACTAGATATTTTAATAGGGTTGTAGCATAAAGCCTGGTTCCACCCCAAATAAGACAGTAGAGGATGATTTTTGAATCTTTTCTCTGCTTTTCCCTTAAAATGTGGTTCTGAAGGAACACTTTGTTCCAGTGGTGGGATTCAGCCAGTTCGCACCACTTTGGGAGAACCGGTTGTTAACTTTCTGAGCAGTTTGGCAAACTGGTTGTTGGAAGAAACCATTAGGGCAGAGAACCGGTTGTTAAATGACTTGAATCCCACCACTGCTTTGTTCCTAATAAAGTCTTCTGAGGCTTCGCTTGCTGCATTAGAAGACTTCTCCAATGGTGAGGCCATTTCTGCCCCATTGTTACTGTAACAGTGGCAACCTTCCTGAATTTTCCTACATTCAAGAATTTTGTAACAGGGTTTTTTGGGGGAAGGGCATGGTAATATCTGTTCCAGTTCTCTTCCTACCAATAATATGTTGCCCCCCTCTCCCGAACATTTTCAATAATAAAGGCAACCTTCACGGTGGGCAAATTGCTGAGAAATGCTTCTCAGTTCAACCTGACTTACCGTACAGAATGAAGGGAAATTATAAGGAAGCCATTTTCTTCACCTGTCCTATAGCAAATAACAATATATGTTCTGGCCTTCGGTTCATCTTTGCTTTTATCTATTTTGAGGAGTATGCTTAGATGCCCTTCTCAGTGGACTGCCTCTAAATGTATTCTATTTCAGGTCAGGGACGGAATCAATGAAAATTGGAAAATGTAGAAAGGAAAAGCACCTAAAAAAAAAAAACACCCAGAGGTCAGGACCAATTATTAGAACTGAGAATACAATGAAAATGTTCTTTCAGAATAAGTTCTTAAGACCTTGAATCAGCTGAACCCCTTTTGTTCTTCATAGCACACATCCTTTCCCCCCCATCCTCCAGGGCTTCTGTCTTTTGTCCTGGAAAACAAGACATTGCTGCCTTAACATGTTGAATAATTAAAGCAGTGAGTTTGTAATTTGACTCTTAAATCAGTAACATCTTTTTGTCAGGCTCATGCAGTAAGCTCAGAAATTCTGACGGTCAGAAGTTGAAATCCTTGGACATGAAGTAGACTGAATGCAGACTTCTGAATTCAGACAAGGAAAAATAACTGAAAATAGAGGGGAAAATGAAAGGCATAAGTTCAGAAATATGACAGGAAAATTTTCAGCTAAGATAGAAGTACTTAAGAGTAATTGTAGGAACAGTCTAGTAAGGCCAATAAGATTACAAGAAAATTCAACTGAATATACTGAAACCTTTTGCAAAGAAAATTTGAGAAAACAGAAGCATTTGCTGAGACAGAATATGTTCTAAAATGATTCTATTAGGAAGTTGTTGGAAGAAATGTCCATCTGGGTTCAGTTCCAAGTGGGGAGAAAGACACTGGAAACATGGTGGCTGTTTGGAAAGATGGTTTTTAATGGTGGACAGGACCACATAGCTTGAGATTCTGAGCAAAAAGGCACATGGAGTGGAGAGAGGGATATATTTATACACTCTCTTGGGCCCTGCCTTAGAGTTTCCTGTTCCTGTACAAGAAATGTATCCCATTGGCTGTCAGACCCCCAGGGGGCAGAGGTCTTAGCTAACTTTGTAGGCTGTCTGTGTCCCAGGCTTGGTTGAGTCTTGCTGAATGATGTAATCTTCCCAGGTGCCATGTGGTGAGGTGGGTAGAGGGCTAATCCTATCATGTCCTGAGGGCCATGTCTTAATCTCCTCACCCTGGAGATGAAGTGGGAGAGGCATGAAGCTGCAGGAAGCTGCTTTGTCTTTAAAAATATGTTTCTCCTTTTCTCATCCAGGGAAATATAATATTCAGCCTCTTTAATATTTCCTAGAATATTTCATTCTTTTAGGAGAGGGGTGGGTGCTAACTTCCTACAAAGTGAAATATAAAAGGCAAAGCTTTCAAAAAACAAAGTACCATGTACAGATGAAATATTCGCTGAACGTTGTGGGAAAAGAGGCAGCAAAAGTGGTAACAGTTCTAACTGAAGAAATAAGGAACTAGATTAGCTGACAGGGAAAAAATCTGTAAAGAATACATTACTAAGCAATAGAGAACACAAAATTATAGGCCCATCCCACTACTTCTCCATACAAGCAAATGTTGCTTAAGATCTTACAAACAAAAACAGCTACGGATGGAGAAAGGAATGCCAAAGGAACAGACAGAGGCAAAGGAACATAAGTTCAGATAGTTAACATAAGATGGAAAGTCGTCATAATAATGGTATTCCAAACCACAATTTCAAAAAAGCCAACTATGACCTTATAAACTACGACCTCTCATTTCTTGACTGGCATAATCTGTTCTCAACCTGCATCACTGCAGAAGACCACTGTAAAATTTTTCTACTTGAAGTCAATAGAGTCATTAATCTTTACATACCACAAACCACCACCAAAACCAGAAAAAACAAACTACCCATATCAATAAAAAAGCTTCAATCCAAAAAAAAAAATTCCTCTGAAGAAGAAACAAAAAGGGCTATGTAGCAAATTTCAAAAACCACTACAGAAATATATGCAATCAAATAAAAACTGAATGCACCAATTATCACACCAAGCAAGAAGAAGACCTCTTGCGCACAAATTCCAATCGTGCTTTTTATAATTTTGTGAACAACAAACTTAAAGACTTGAGATCCATCCCACCTCTAAAAGATTCTAACGGCAAAGAATATAATGTTGAAACAGTTAAAGCAAACCTCTTCAACACATTCTTTGGCACAGTAATGACTTATACCCAACATTCCCCAATTGTACCAACAATGAGTACAATGACCTAACACATACAGATTTCACAGAAGGTAATGTTGAAAAAGCTCTTCACAAACGGAAACCATCCCTATCTATTGGACCTGATGGACTATGTGCATACTTCTTAAAAAAGATTTCCACTAATATAGCAGAACCCCTAAGCATAATTTTTGAAAAAGCTTTCACGACCAGTTCCCTTCCCAAACTTTGGTCGCTGCGGCTGCGCGAGTAGTAACGGGAGCCGCTTGTGGCTCCCACGTAACACCACTGCTCCGTAGTCTGCACTGGCTTCCTGTGGTCTTTTGGGTGCGCTTCAAGATTTTGGTTACCACCTTTAAAGCGCTCCATGGCTTAGGACCCGGGTACTTACGAGACTGCCTGCTGTTACCCTATGCCTCCCACTGACCCGTACACTCTCATAGAGAGGGTCTCCTCAGGGTGCCGTCCGCCAAACAGTGTCGGCTGGCGGCCCCCAGGGGTAGGGCCTTCTTTGTGGGAGCATCAACGCTCTGGAATGAACTCCTCCCTGGCCTACGTCAAGTGCCTGATCTTCGGACCTTCCGTCGTGTGCTAAAAACATACTATTTATTCAAGTGGGACTGGCATAATAGTTTGATTTTAAATTGGGGTTTTATTAATATTCTTAAATATTTTAAATTTAATTTTAATCATTAGCCGTTTTGTAATTTTGCTATGTTTTAATTTGTTTTAATTGTACATATTTTGTATTTTATCTCCGGCTGTACACCGCCCTGAGTTCTTCGGGAGAAGAGCGGTATAAAAATTCAATAAATAATAATAATAATAACTTGCCACAGTCATCCCTATCTTCAAAAAAGGAGACCCCAGCCTACTTGAGAATTACAGACCTATCTCTCTTTGCTGTGTCACCTGCAAAGTAATGGAATCTATCATCAACCAATCCATTACCCTCCATCTAGAAACAAACAACCTACTCTCTAATAAACAATTTGGTTTCAGAAAAAAATTATCATGTAATTTACAACTTCTTCACTGCAAAAACATATGGACTACAAATCTTGATCAGGGCAAAGCAATAGATGCAATCTATATAGACTTCTGTAAAGCTTTTGACTCAGTAGTACATGATAAACTTCTCCTAAAACTAAAATCCTACGGCATCTCAGGACCCCTCCACAATTGGATAACAGCTTTTCTATCAAACAGACAACAAGTGGTCAAAATTGGCAATGCTCTATCAGATCCTGTTCCTGTTAAAAGTGGCGTTCCCCAAGGTAGTGTTCTTGGACCAACACTCTTCATATTATGCATTAATGATCTCTGTGACCATATTACAAGTAATTGTGTTCTCTTTGCTGACGATGTCAAACTATTTAACATCACCAACAATACAGCTATCCTCCAAAAAGACCTGGACTTTTTATCTGAATGGTCAAAAACTTGGCAACTCCAAATCTTAACCAGCAAATGCTCAGTCTTACATATTGGAAAAAAGAACCCAAACACTAAGTACAAGCTTGACGGACATTACCTTACTGACGACCCCCACCCTGTAAAAGATCCTGAGTTTTCATATCAAATGATCTAAGTGCCAAAGCCCACTGTAACTACATCGCAAAAAAGGCCTTAAAAGTTGTAAACCTAATCTTGCGCAGCTTCTTCTCCAAAAACACTAGGCTACTAACCAGAGCATATAAAATATTTGCTAGATCAATTCTTGAATACAGCTTGACTGTTTGGAACCCATACCACATTTCTGACATCAATACAATTGAACGTGTCTAGAAATATTTTACAAGAAGAGTACTCCACTCCTCTGAATACAACAAAATACCTTATGCTACCAGACTTGAAATCCTGGGTTTAGAAAATTTAGAACTATGCCGCCTTCGACATGACCTGAGTTTAACTCATAGAATCATCTATTACAATGTCCTTCCTGTCGAAGACTACTTCAGCTTCAATTGCAACAATACACGAGCACACAATAGATTTAAACTTAATGTTAACCACTCCAATCTTGATTGCAGAAAATATGACTTCAGTAACAGAGTTGTTAATGCTTGGAATACACTACCTGACTCTGTGGTCTCTTCCCAAAATCCCCAAAACTTCAACCAAATACCATCTACCATTGACCTTACCCCATTCCTAAGAGGTCTGTAAGGGGCGTGCATAAGAGCACAAACGTGCCTACCGTTCCTGTCCTATTGTTTCCTTTCGTTATATCCAATTAATATAGTCATTACATACTTACACTCATATATATGCTTATATATTGTACAATTATTTCATGCTTATGCTTATATATACTGTGTGATAAAATAAAGAAAGAAAGAAAGAAAGAAAGAAAGAAAGAAAGAAAGAAAGAAAGAAAGAAAGAAAGAAAGTAAGTGCAAGATAATGTCATTTATGGATTATAGCAAAGGCCAAACGTGGAGTTTGTTAAGCTAAAAGATGTTCCAAAACATTTGACTATTCTACTGAGGATCCTTTACAATGGACAAGAAGCTATTGTAAGTATGAACTGAATTTGGAGAAACAGATTGATTCAGAATAGAACCCAGAGTTAATTATTGTTAACTTATTGTCATATTGTTAACTTATACTATGACTATATAATCAAAATGGCAGACACAGCTGGAATCAAAACAGAAGGCTAAAATATTAACAGTTTGAGATATGGAGAAAATGCCATTTCATTAGCCAAAATCAGAAGACTTAGTAAAGCTTATTATGAAAATAAAAATGGAAAATGCACCCTCTGGATTAATATTATGTATTATGAGGTCAGAGGTAGTGTCAGGAAACAATCCTCAATGAACTTACAGGCAACACAGAAAAGGTAAAAACAATAGACTAGGTAAAGATGGGAAACATGGGAAAAATGGGAATCCTTTTTGATGGATACAAAAAGGTAAAGATAGCGGTAAAGGTTTCCCTGTCTGACTCTAGGGGCAGTGCTCACCCCCATTTCTTAGCCAAGGCAGCCAGCATTGTCTGAAGACCCTTTCTGTAGTCATGTGGCCATCATGATTATACACTAAGGAGCACGGAACATGTTACCTTCCAACCAAAGTGGTACCTATTTATCTACTCACATTTGCATGCTTTCGAACTGCTAGGAGCTGGGGCAAGGAATGGGAGCTCACCCTGTCACATGGCACTCAGGTCTTGAACCCAGGCCATCAGCTTTCCAGCTGACAAGCTCAGCATCTTTAACTGCTGATCCATCAAGGCAGGATATAAATCTGATAACAAATAGTTAATAAAATAAATTAGTTAACACTGAGGAGAGAGGCAGTGATAATTTTAAATCAGGTTTAGAGAAAATGATGAAGGCTATGATATTTCAAAAGCAATAACATCACCACAGAAGCTGAAACCATGGTGATGCAGCTTAATCCTGGCCCTGGAAAGGGGGAATGGATGAATGAATTGTTCAGAAGCAGTTTCAGGAAAGGTTACTCAGCCCTAGAAATGAAGAAAACATGAGAAATAAATGTAAACTACCTCTCCCATTCTGATTTCATTTGGTATAAGTGTGGTAAACAGACTTTCAAGATTATATTATTATACCTTGAACAAATTCTGAAATCCCAACTATTTCTATTTTTTGACCTTGCCTTCCTTGACCATTCTGGTCTTTCAATGTGAGAACTAAAAGCTGAAAAAGAATGAAGAAAAAAAAACTTTGCACTTTAGGTCTGGAGACAGTTACTAAGTGTATTATAGACTGCAAGATCCAACCTATTAATCCTGGGTCAAATAAATAATGATTACAGGAAACTCATCCCTCCCTGACTCTATTATCACAGTAAGAGAATATCACGTTTACCGGTCTGATCGCAAAACCCGCAGAGGTAGTGGAATAGCTATCTTCTACAAAAAGTCACTAAACCTAAAAAATATTCAAGTTGCACATGAACTCGCTCTTTCAGAAACTATCGTCTGCAAACTGTCCTTAAACACCACACTTCGCTTTTTACTATGTTACAGAGCACCCGACTACAACATCGCACATGTGAACAAGTTTAACCACACTACTAACATAGGTAGCCTCTTGCCCATACCCTCTCATCTTTCTGGGTGACCTCAACCTACCTCTTATTAATTGGACAATAAATGAATGTACAACTGAACCCATCCATATAATCCTATATAAGGTTGTTACTAATCTAGGTCTAGATCAACTAATAACTAGCAACACTAGGCTCAACACCTGCCTCGACCTCATCTTCTGCAACATCTTAAACTCAATTTATGGACTACAATTAAAAGAACCCTTTTCCAACAGTGACCACAGCATGATTGACTTTTGTCTCAATATACGCCCTTACAAAAATCACGATAATAATGGGATATCCAACTAATAATGGGATATCCAATTCCTCTGCCCTGGTCCTATTAGACCTCTCGGCGGCTTTCGATACCATCGACCATGGTATCCTGCTGCGGGGGATTGGGAGTGGGAGGCACCGTTTATCGGTGGTTCTCCTCCTATCTCTCCGACCGGTCGCAGACGGTGTTGACGGGGGGGCAGAGGTCGACCCCGCGGCGCCTCACTTGTGGGGTGCCGCAGGGGTCGATTCTCTCGCCCCTTCTGTTCAACATCTATATGAAGCCGCTGGGTGAGATCATCAGTGGTTTCGGTGTGAGGTACCAGCTGTACGCTGATGACACCCAGCTGTACTTTTCCACACCGGGCCACCCCAATGAAGCTATCGAAGTGCTGTCCCGGTGTTTGGAAGCCGTACGGGTCTGGATGGGGAGAAACAGGCTCAAGCTCAATCCCTCCAAGACAGAGTGGCTGTGGATGCCGGCATCTCGGTACAGTCAGCTGAGTCCGCGGCTGACTGTCGGGAGCGAGTCATTGGCCCCGATGGAGAGGGTGCGCAATTTGGGCGTTCTCCTGGATGAGCGGCTGTCTTTGATGAACACCTGACGGCCGTCTCCAGGAGAGCTTTCCACCAGGTTCGCCTGGTGCGCCAATTGCGCCTTTCTGACCGGGATGCCTTGTGCACAGTCACTCACGCCCTTGTGACGTCTCGTCTGGATTACTGCAATGCTCTCTACATGGGGCTCCCTTGAGGGGCATCCGGAGGCTACAGTTAGTCAGAATGCAGCTGCGCGGGTGATAGAGGGCCCTCGTGGCTCCCGGTGACACCTATCCTGCGCAGGCTGCACTGGCTGCCTGTGGCCTTCGGGTGCGCTTCAAGGTTTTGGTGAACGTCTTTAAAGCGCTCCATGGCATAGGGCGGGTTATTCTGGGACCGCCTGCTGCTACGAATACCTCTCACCGACCCGTGCGCTCTCACAGAGGGACTCCTCAGGGTGCCATCGGCGCGACAGTGTCGTCTGGCGACGCCCAGGGGAAGGGCCTTCTCTGTGGGGGCTCCCGCCCTCTGGAACGAACTCCCCCCAGGACTTCGCCAACTTCCGGACCTCCGAACCTTTCGCCGCGAGCTTAAAACCTACCTATTCATCTGCGCTGGCCTGGGTTAGTTTTTAAATTTATGGGTTTTTAAATGGGTTTTAGCTCTAAATTTTAATTGTGGCCAATTTTAATAAGTTTTTTAACTGTATTTTAATTGTATTTATATATTGTCTATTTTACTTGGCTGTGAACCGCCCTGAGTCCTTTGGGAGAAGGGCGGTATACAAATTTAATAAATAAATAAATAAATAAATAAACTACAACTTCAAAAAAGCCAACTATAATCTCATAGACACCAACGTCTCATCTCTTGATTGGCAAATTCTATTCTCTGACTATAACACTGCCGAAGATCATTATAACAATTTCTTGCTCAAAGTCAATAGAGTTATTAAACAATATGTACCACTATTCACCACCAAAACCAAGAAAAACAAATTACCCATATCAATAAAAAAGCTCCAATCCCAAAAAAAAATCTCTCTGGTGAAAAAACAAAACTGGCTATGTAGCTAATTTTAAAAGCCGCTGCAAAAATGTATGCCACGAAATAAAGACCAATTACCACATCAAACAAAAAGAAACCTTCTGCACACGAAATCTAACCACACCTTCTATAATTTTGTAAACAACAAACTTAAAGACTTGAAATCCATCCCACCCCTAAAAGGACCTAACAGTAACAAATGCAATGATGAAGCAGTTATCCCTAATCATGCCACTAATAACTACAACCATCTAACACAAATAGATTTCACAGAAGATAATATTGAAAAGACACTACATAGACTAAAACCATCTCTATCTATTGGACCTGATGGACAATATGCATATTTCTTAAAAAAGCTTTCCACTGCTATACCAGAACCCTTAAGCATAATCTTTGAAAAATCATTCAGGACCAGCTCCCTACCCAACCTATGGTCACTAGCCATGGTCATCCTTATCTTCAAAAATGGAGACCCCAGCCTAGTCGAAAATTACAGACCAATCTCTTTATGCTGCGTCACCTGCAAAGTCATGGAATCAATCATTAACCAATCGATTACCCTTCACCTAGAAACAACCTACTTTCTAATAAACAATTTGGCTTCAGAAAAAAATTATACTGTAATCTACAACTTTTACACTGCAAAAACATATGGACTACAAATCTTGATCAGGGCAAAGCAATAGATGCAATTTACACAGATGTCTGTAAAGCCTTTGATTCAGTGGTACATGACAAACTACTTCTAAAACTAAAATCCTATGGCATTACCGGACCCCTTCATAATTGGATAACTGCATTCCTGTCAAACAGACAACAAGTAATCAAAATAAGGAGTGTCCTTTCAAATCCTGCACTTGTTAATAGCGATGTTCCCCAAGGCAGCATTCCAACATTTCATACTATACATAAATGATCCTATTATAAGTAACTGCATTTTCTTCGCCGATGATGTAAAACTATTAACACCAACAATGCTGCTACCCTTCAAAAAGACCTTGACTTTGTGTCGGAATGGTCAAAAAACTGGCAACTCCAAATCTCAACCAACAAATGCTCTGACTTACACATTGGCAAAAGGAATCAGAACACAAAATACAAGCTAAGTGGACATGACTTTGCAGATGACGCTCACTCTGTCAAGGACCTTGGAGTACTCATATCAAATGATGTAAGTGCCAAAACCCATTGTAACAACATTGCCAAAAAGACATTAAGGGTTGTAAACCTAATCTTGCGTAGCTACTTCTCCGGTAATATTACACTACTAACCAAAGCATACAAAATATTTGCTAGACCAATTCTTGAATACAGCTTGACTGTCTGGAACTCGCACTGCATATCAGACATTAATATAATTGAACGTGTCCAGAAATATTTCACAAGAAGAGTCCTCCATTCCTCTGCTCACAACAAAATATCTTATGCCACCAGACTTGAAATCTTGGGCTTAGAAAATTTAAAACTATGCCGCCTTCGGTATCATCTGCTACAATGTCCTTCCTGTCAATGACTACTTCAGCTTGAACCACAACAATACACGAGCACACAATAGATACAAACTTAAAGTGAACTGCTCCAAACTCGATTGCAGAAAATATGACTTCAGCAACAGAATGGTCAATGCCCGGAATGCACTACCTGACTCTATGGTTTCATCCCCAAATTTTAACCTTAGACTGGCTACTGTTGACCTCACCCCATTCCTAAGAGGTCTGTAAGGAGCGTGCATAAGTGCACCAGCGTGCCTACCATCTCTGTCCTAATGTTTCCTCTATTTGTATCTATTTTATGTATTCAGTTCATGTTTATACTTATATCTATTATCTAATACGTACTCTACAAAAATAAAAAATAAAAATAAACATTCATCAGGTAGAAATTCACATATTTTCAGTAGGTGATAGAAGCCTATTGGTTCCTGTCGGAGATAGGTTGAGATAGTGTTTGCCCATCCAATTATCAGGAGTGAAGCCTGACTAGATGTTGCTTAACCAACTAGTGATCTAGGTAATAACCTCAGGTGTAGTGGGCTCAAATCAATACAGCTAAATATATCCAAATACTGCAGTCCTTAAAGG
Source organism: Ahaetulla prasina (assembly GCF_028640845.1). Lineage (NCBI taxonomy): Eukaryota > Metazoa > Chordata > Lepidosauria > Squamata > Colubridae > Ahaetulla > Ahaetulla prasina. Next base: position 107,209,814 of record NC_080540.1, read on the forward strand.
AATAATTTGCTCCGGCTGGTTGTTATGCTACAAGGATTCATCTATGCATCCTACCAATGCTCATTATGTCGTATTCTGGCATTATAATATCAAGCGTACTAACCCCACAGCATCTTTGGATATGCCTCACTTCTTCCAACATTGTTCAACAATGTTTTTCTCCTGTACTATTAGGGCCCAGCTCACATGAAAGCCAGCATGCATACAGGACAAATGCTTTTCTCCTACACACAATTGAGCTCAAGCCATGCCTGCCGGAGCAATACTATAGAGGCAGGAGGCTGGGTGGGTTAAATAGCACTGGTGTGCATGTTCTCTTGTGGTCCATAATCAGAACCCTGCATGTATTCAGAATTCAACATCTGAAGATTTTCCAGAGGGCCTGTATGTTTACATCCTACTGAACACACTAGTCTCAGCAGATGCCTGCTTTCCCTGGTGGATTTTCTTTACTGAACTGGGGTGGCCATGTTTAGTTAAAGTTAATGAGACAAGGAGAGATTAATTCAAATGTTAATTCCACTTCTTCTCCAGCCTATGCAAACTGAACCGGCTTGTCATGACTGTTATAATGTGGCACTTTCTGACTGGAAACTTGAAAAGGCATAATCAGTATCAGAATAAAACCAAGTTTTCTTTTCTCTCTTCTGTGTTTTCAACGTTTTGTTCGTATGCCATATGGACAGGGGTGAAATGTTCCCGGATCGGACCGGTTCGCGCGATCCGGTAGAGATGGCGGCTGCTGGTTCGGAGGACCGGTAGCAAAAATCCCTGGCCCCGCCCCACCTGCCTCTGCTGAGCCCCACCATCAGCAGAGGGGTTTTTTTTACTTTTAAAAGAAGGTTTTGCTTCAGCCGAAACATGCCTTTAAAAGTAAAAAAAAGCCTTTGAGGATCCCACTCCTCAGCTGAGATCGGCAGACCCTTTAAACTTAAAAAAAAAATATTAAAGGCTACTCTAGGGATCTCACCTGAGTTCCTCATCAGCAGAATCTTAAAAAACATGTTTTCTGTAGAAAACATGTAGAAAACCTCCTTTTAAAAGAGTCTAAGACACTTACCTGATTACTGATCGACCTCATGGCTTTTTTCCCAGCCGGAAAGCCCCAGTTTCATTTTCAGCACCAGACAGAACTAATCTAACTTAGCTAATCTATTTCATCACTGAGTGATTAATGCTGGCTGGCTTTGCATGCTGAGGAAGTCTGGGAATTGAAGTCCACAAACCTTAATAATAAAATAAAATATTTGTGCAGCTTTCTGAGATTTGGTGTGTTTCTGTAGTGTTTCACTCTAACTACACAAACACACAAAATCTCAGAAAGCTGTATGTGGTATTTTGTGTGTGTGTGTGTGTGTGTGTGTGTGTGTGTGAGTTGTGTTGTGTGTGTGTAAAGTGTGAAAGTTGGTTTTTGAGCTTTTTGTGGCTGTGTGAAGTGCAGCTGCTTTTACATTGTGTGTGGGTCAGTTGTGTTGTGTTGTGTGTGTGTAAAGTGTGAAAGTTGGTTTTTGGTACCTCTTATTGTTTTTTTATACTTGTTTATTATTTTTATTATTTATTGTTTTTGGCCATGCCCACCCATCCATCTGACCACCAAAGCCACGCCCACCAATTAAGCCACGCCCACCAAACCGGTAGGGAAAATTTTTAGATTTCACCCCTGCAAATGGGGGTTGTACAACCCACATCCAGGCCCAGTGATGAAATCCTGCCAGTTCTGTCCGGCTTGCGCCAACCAGTAGCAGTGGCGCAAGCTCTAGTGAACTGGTAGCGGCGGCAGTGCGAGGCTCTGGCCACCTGTCCAGACATCATTAAAACCAGGAAGTAACCCATTTTTGACCCTCTGAGCTTGTGCAGAAGGCTTTGCGCATGCGCAGAGGGTCAAAAACTGGATGTGATCATGGCTCACATGCGAGTGGAGCACGCACACTTCTGAACCAGTAGGGAAGGTAAGTAGATTTCACCCCTGTCCAGGCCATACTATGTTGCATCTCTTCCTTTCTCTCTCGCTCTTTCTTGTAAGAAGTTGGAATGTTTTGGACAGGACGCCTATTGAAATTTTCAAAACCATCAGCAGCTTTTGCAAAAGATGGCTTCAAGGTCCATTAAACTGTTTTTTTTTTAAATTAAACTCTATTTTAGGCATCAGTTGAATAATTTTAATTCTATTTTAATGTGATGAGCTCTAAGCTACTTTTTAGTTTAAACAATTATGGGAAAATTCACGTCTGCCAACAAACAGTATTAATTAAAAAACAAAGGTGGTGTTAAATATTTACTCAGTTTTGCTATCAATAATAAGCTGGATGTAAGCCTCATGCTGGGCCCATTTCACACCAAAGAATCACCTACCACATTTTATACCATCTACAAATCATTGTAGCAGGAGAGCCATGAATAGTACTGTGGATGCCTCTGATGAAATGAACAGCAGCTCACAAAAAAACTGTTTTTTAATAAACTGTGTAGTTGTAAAAAGTGCTGTCAGATTTCTTCTGACCTTCTACAATCAAAGCCCTTCCCAAGAAACAGAAATAGCAGTAATCCCAACTGTACGTCTGCTCTTGAAACTATTATCCATATCTAAGTTATACTTGACACTGCAGTTATTTCTTACCCTTTCCTTCCCATTATGAACTATGCTATACCCAATGTCCACCAGCAGAGAGCAGCACTAAATCCCACACCTGCTGAAGTAAAGAAATGAGCTGGAATTTACTGTTTTATTTTATTTATTTATTTATTTATTTATTTATTTATTCAAATTTATATACCGCCCTATCTCCCGAAGGACTCAGGGCGGTTCACAGGCACATAAAACATGTATATACAATTAAAATAACTATTAAAAAACTTATTCTAATGCCAAATATTAAAAATATAAATATCAATCTTAAAACCAAATTTAAAACCCCTATAAATTTAAAATCTACGAATTTAAAATCTAAGCCAGTCCTGCAGATGAATAAATGCGTCTTGAGCTCGCGACGGAAGGTTCGGAGGTCCGGAAGTTGACGCAGTCCTGGGGGGAGTTCGTTCCAGAGGGTGGGAGCCCCCACAGAGAAGGCCCTTCCCCTGGGCGTCGCCAGACGACACTGCCTAGCTGACGGCACCCTGAGGAGTCCCTCTCTGTGAGAGCGCACGGGTCGGTGAGAGGTATTTGGTAGCAGTAGGCGGTCCCGTAGATAACCCGGCCCTATGCCATGGAGCGCTTTAAAGGTGGTTACCAACACCTTGAAGCGCACCCGGAAGGCTACAGGTAGCCAGTGCAGTCTGCGCAGGATAGGTGTCGTACGGGAGCCCCGAGGGGCTCCCTCTATAACCCGCGCAGCCGCATTCTGAACTAACTGCAGCCTCCGGATGCCCTTCAAGGGGAGCCCCATGTAGAGAGGGGAGCCCCATGTTTTACCAATAACTCTTATGTCTACTACACAGTATTCATTTTTTGACTTGAACCGATGGCTGGAAGAAATTGCACAGAGAAGGAAAAGCAGTCACTCTGACAGTGTGAACTGAGCCTGACTAGCCCTATAATATAAAGTAGGAAAATAAACTAAAATTTTAGGGCTGCGCAAAAGATTTCGTTATATAGAATAGAATAGAATTCTTTATCGGCCAAGTGTGTTTGGACACACAAGGAATTTGTCTTTGGTGCATAAGCTCTCAGTGTACATAAAAGCTATAACTGATAAATCATGATCATAGTCATCGTAAAAATATATTCATCATAAATCATAAGATACAACACTTAGTGATAGACATAGGATACTAAATAAGCAATCAACATAAATCACACTAGGAAACTAAATAAAACAATATGAATCATAAAGATACAAGCAACAAAGTTATAGTCATAAATAGAAAAGAAGATAGGTAATAGGAAAGATGAGAAGAATAATATAATAATTACTATTAATAGTAATTATTACTATTAATAATAGTAATAATTACTAAATAGTTTGACAGTGTTGTGGGAATTAGTTGTTTAATAGAGTGATGGCATTGGGTGGGGGAACTGTCGTTGTGTCTAGTTGTTCTGATGTGCAATGCCCTATAGAGTCGTTTTGAGGGTAGAAGTTGAAACAATTTATGTCCAGGATGTGAGGGGTCTGTAGATATTTTCACAGGCCTCTTTTTGACTCGTGCAGTATACAGGTCCTCAATGGAAGGCAGGTTGTTAGCAATTGTTTTTTCTGCAGTTCTAATTATCCTCTGAAGTCTGTGTCTGTCTTGTTTGGTTGCAGAGCCAAAGCAGACAGTTATAGAGGTGCAGATGACAGACCGAATGATTCCTCTGTAGAACTGAATCAGCAGCTCCTTGGGCAGTTTGAGCTTTCTGAGTTGGCGCAGAAAGAACATTCTTTCTGCCTGGCTAGGCGGCTCAGTGGCTAAGACGCTGAGCTTGTTGATTAGAAAGGTCGGCAGTTTGGCGGTTCGAAAGTCTAGAAAGAGTGAGCAGCGGGTTGGACTAGATAACCTCCAAGGTCCCTTCCAACTCTGTTACTATTAGACTTTGTTGTGCTTTTTTGATGACGTTTTTGATGTTAGGTATCCATTTTAAGTCTTGAGATATTATAGAACCTAGAAACTTGAAGGTCTTTATTGCTGATACTGTGTTGTCTAGTATTATAAGAGGAGGGTTTCTCCTAAAATATACCACCATTTCTACGGTTTTGAGTGTATTTAGTTCAAGATTGTTCCGGTTGCACTACAAGGCTAGTTGTTCAACCTCCCATCTGTATGCAGATTCGTTATTGATTTGAATGAGACCAATCACTGTTGTATCATCTGCAAACTTCAGTACTTTAACAGAGGGATCTGTTGAGATGCAGTCATTGGTATATAGAGAGAAGAGAAATGGAGAGAACACACAACTCGGGGGTGGGGATCTGTGTTAATTGTACAGATATCTGATGTGATTTTGCCTCGCTTCACCTGCTGCTTTCTATTCGTTAGAAAGCTTATGATCCACTTACAAGTGTGGTCAGGCACAGCTAGCTGATTTAGTTTGGTTAGAAGAATATCTGGAATGGTGGCATTGAATGCTGAGCTGAAGAGGACCCTTGCATAGGTAGAAAAGATAAAACAACATATGGTAGAAAAGATAAAGCAAGATCTTTTTCATTCTACAGATACAAACTGGGGAAAGTTTATATCAGCAATGACGACAACACAGCCTTAAAATGCTGGCTGGTTTTGAAGGATGAAGTTTATTTCCTCCTTCAGTTCTCGCTTCAGTTTATCTGAAACAGAAGCAAAGCTGGTGCTTACTTTGCAATGCTATCACTCATTCTTGTGGGAGATCCATTTTCTCTTTGGTAGGTACCCAGTGGTGGGCTGCTGCCGATTTGGACCAGTTCAGGCAAACCGGTAGTTCCGATGATCAGCTACCTGCCCCTGCCCTATTCTGTCCTATATTTCCTTTTTTCTGGCACAGCTGATTCACGTGGCACAGTGGATTTCTGCCCCTCCACTTTTCTACTTAATGGGGCTTCCTTAGAAGGTAATCAGCTGAGCTTCAAATTGCTGTATTTTGAACCCTGCACTTAAGTGCGCAAAGCACGCGCTTACAGAACCGGTTGTTAAACTAGTTGCAGTCCATCACTGTGGGTACCCTTGACTAATGTTCACTCCCTATTCCTAATCTCAAGCCAGCCTCTTCTCTCATCCCTAGAGAGGTTCAATTGATGAGGCATCATCCTGAAATGTTACTATTTCTTTTAGGTGCAAAAGAGGGATAGTGCATTGGCAACTTTGATGCCCCTTCTTTTTATTTATTTATTTATTTATTTTTGTCACAACAGTATACACAAACAATTGTCATAGATAAAACAACATATTTCGAAGAATATATATATATATATATATATATATATATATATATATATATATATATATATATATATATATATATATATATATACATATGTAAAAATATATATATTCTTAAAAAAATATTTTTTTTATTTTATATAATATTTATTTATTTATTTATTTATTTTATATAATATATATTTATTTTATATAATATTTATTTAAAAAATAAATTCTTGCAGCATCTGTCCTGTTTCGTGATGAGAACCAAGTGGAGGGATGATAATTCAAGGCAGGCCAAAAATCGATTGTCTTTTAAAAATGTATTGCTCATTTAAAGCATGTCAACTGGACAGGAAACACAACCGTTACATGAGCTAAGTCTACTTTATTGTAAGGCTACATTAATAGAATCTTGCCAGTCTGAAAATACAAATCTGTCATCATCACATTTAACAGTCTTATATAAGGCAGATCCTTTTAGAGTTTTGTCTCCCTCCCCCCCCCCTTTTTTTTTTTTTTTTGCTCATTGAACTTTTGTGGCCTTTTCCCTCACATCCTGAACATAAACTGTTTCAACTCCTACCCTCAAAACAACACTACAGAGCACTGCACACCAGAACAACAGGATACAAGAACAGTTTCTTCCCAAATGCCATCACTCTGCTTAACAAATAATTCCCTCAACACTGTCAAACTATTTACTAAGTCTGCACTACTATTAATCTTTTCATTGTTCCCATCACCCATCTCCTTCCACTTATGACTGTATTACTGTAACTTTGTTGCTTGTTTCCTTACTATTTATATTGATATTGTTTCCTGATTGCTTATTTGTAGCCTATTACTATCATTAAGTGTTGTATCATTGTGTTAAATTTATATCCTATGACTATCATTAAGTGTTCTAAGTTTTGTACTTTGATGAAGGTATCTTTTCTTTTATGTACACTGATAGCATACTGTATGCACCAACACAAATTCCTTGTGTGTCCAATCACACTTGGCCAATAAAGAATTCTATCCTATCCTATCCTATCCTATCCTATCCTATCCTATCCTATCCTATCCTATTCTATTCTATTCTATTCTATTCTCTGATCTTTCCCCCTCCTCCCTCAAGGTTATTCCCACATCCCATTTCAGAGGGAATGGTTCAATGTTCTCAGCACTTCCCAGAGTTTCAAAGCTAACCAATCCAAAGATGATAGCTGCTGGACTTCAAAATGCTTTGTAGGGATAATTGAGTGACCTTGGTGGCACAACGTGGACATCCACTTCACCTGTAGAGTAGACTCAATTGGAGGTTACAGGGTAGGCTATGAGGAGCAATAGACTTGTCCTTCGAGAGAGAAGAAAGGTCAAGAGACTGGCTGGGAGAAATGTCCTTGCTTTATTTGATGATAGAGGCCTGGGAAATCCCAGAAAGCTGCATTTCAAGCTTCTGGGTGGCACACAAGATTAAAAAAAAAAAAAGCAGAAAGAACACTGTTGCTGCCTTTTTAAAATGGTCCCATATCAATGAGAAGGGCTGGGGACAGGGACAAATGCTTAAATGTTTAAAAACTTAATTTAAATCCAAAGACAGACATAAACATTTGGGATGGATGGGATAAATGACCGATTAACAGGATCTGTAAGTGAAAATTAAGGTAATTATGATAATTATGTACCAAGCAACGATTTATCCTGGAGACCCCGGTCAGCCTTTCATATTGTCCATAAAGGGAGAATTGTCTATTATTTTATCCCAAGACCTTTGCTCCTTTCCCCCTCCCCTCCCAGCTAATCCATCAACCCCTTTAGTTTATCCCTTTCTCTCTGGCAAGCAAGATGCCAAGCTTGCCCAGCAAGATATGAGAGCAATGAAGAGAGAAAGGTTGGAGGCAGATGGGCATTCTAAGATGGTCGGGGCATTCCAACATAGGGATGGTTGGATGATCTGATGATCTGGCAACCCCAGTCCCACAATAGATCAGGTCATAGAAAATACTGCAGTGGAGCGCTTTCTGCTTCATGCAGGCTGCCCTAAAAATGACATTTGGGATGCAAGAAGCCCTGCATACTGAGTACAGACAACAAATAGTGATGTCCTGGCCCTTGGCCAGGCAACACATTAACTCAGCATTGCTCACTGATTTGTAAACCATTTCCCTTTTCCTTTTCCTCCTCCTTCCTCTGCTTGTGGTTGGGTGTAGGTGCTTGTCCAGCCACAGTCATCTTTCCTGAACTTCAGAACAGTGAGTAGCAGAGTCAGTCTGGCGCAGTAATTAGGTTGCAGAAGTGACAGCGGAAACTGGGTTCAAGACTTGACAGGGAAATTCACTACATGAAAGGTTAATGGAAAAACATATTCTATTCTTATCTTCTTGAACAAGTCGACCTTACATTTTCTATGTGTCCATCCAAGAATGATCCTTGTTCAACATGCATCTTTCTAGGTGACTTTAGATCAGTCATCTTATCACAGTCATCTTCTATGTTGTTGGATTGTAGCTTTTATCACTCCTGATTATTGCCATGCTAGATGGAGCAACATGATTTGTTGTCCAACAGTACCAGGAGAATATAGGATATCTCTTCCTATAACCAGTTCTAAAGGGTTATTGTAAATTAAAAATTGATAATGCCTCTTCCATGTTGTTCCCAGTCCTTGGGCAGAAAAAAAATTGAACATCACAAAATGTGAGAATGTATTTGTGCATGGATATATCTGTGTATGGGTGAAATGCTATCTGATATACAGGATATTGTCCTCAAGTAATAAATTTGAACAGATGGATGCATGAATGGATGGATGATGTACCATGCACAAATTGTTTTGCCATCCTCACAGGCATTTAAAAAATTACTCCTATAAAGAGAGATATATTGTGATTTTCCCTTTCACATGAACCTTTGGAGACCCATCAACCCATGAAACATGGAGATGCATTGGCACCACAGAGGGAAATGTACTTGCAGCTGTTGAAATCAACAGAAGTAAGGAGGTCTAATTTGGCACTGAAGAATGCCCTTTAGAAGGAACGTAGTCCAATTTATTTTTGATGAACCTTCTGAGTAGGCTGATACATTTACCAAGAACTTTTTCTCCTCTGCTTCCAATCACTTTATATGCTGTAGCCAATTTATCTTTGTATTCTATTTGGGAGTTACTCCCTAGAGATAAATTATCAAGTAGCATTTAATGCAGAATTTTAACAGTAGCAATACTTTGTGCCAATGATATATTGAAGTTGGACACATTCACATACCCATGTTAGCTTTTTTGCTCTAGACTTCTTTGCTCTGGTCCAGAAAATGACCACACATTTACATTTACACATGTGAATTTTCCTCCAGGCTCATGATATTATAGACTAAGAAAAGGACTAGGGTGTGTAAAAGTAATTGATTCCTCTTGGTAGTGAATAGAAAAGCACTGCTGAGAAAATTCAAATACGCTGAATGTATGATCCAAGCAAAATGAGGAAGTTTTTCTAAATTATGTAGAAAGCTTGAAAGTATAGATAAATGTAACTTTTAGACGAGAAATAAGAAAGGGGATTTAACTTGGATTTAACTAACTCTAGGGTGATCATCAGAAAAGTGAACAAACAGGTTCTCAGGTGATGTGTAAGGCATCTGATGAATAAGTAATCAGTAATTAATCTGGTTTAGTTGGGTGACAGGGCATCCATCAATGGAATGCATGGTGAGGACATATTCCCATGCTGACAAAAATTAAGGAAGTAATGAGAGTCAGAAAGAGGGGACTTGGAAAGTGGGAACTGTAAAACTTTATATTTTTCAGGAGCCATAGCAAACATGTCTTCTATAAACATATCTACACAGATGTGATTTCAGAAATTAAATATCACCACGCTGAGCAAACCCCTCTTTTTTGCCATTGAATTGTTTGTGCTTATTTGCACAGCAGCTAGATTGGAAGAAGGCTCAGTTTGCAGAATCACTGGGGGAAGAGAAAGAACATTGTCCTATGTAATTCAGTCAACAAGTAGAAATTTCAAGTACATTCAAGGAAGCAGAAAACTATTGGTAGTACCTACTGGACCGTATCATTTTTCCAAGGTGATATGTACTGTTTTGTTTTCTCAGGCCTGAAAGAAATCTCCTTATTTCATTCTAAGCATAAGGGTGATCTCAGGTAGGACCAAGACCCAGTCCAAAAAATTCTTTTACAACATAGAAGCAAGGCTACTATGACTTTCCCATATTGCCATTGTTCTTCTCCTTCTCCTTCTCCTTCTCCTTCTCCTTCTCCTTCTCCTTCTCCTTCTCCTTCTCCTTCTCCTCCCCCCTTCTTCTGAAAAGATGATAGATATGGATACACACAAACACACAATCCATAGGAAGAAGGTTGATCAATGGATTTTCTAACTTTGTAGATCATGAAGTGACATCTCTGTACTTTCTCTGTGCTCCCAAATTAATAAAACGGATTGGGTATTTTTATTAAACACTCAGATGATTTAGGAACGAAAGCACAAAAATCCTGTGAATAGTGTTTATTTAAGGAGATTTGGAGTGATTTAGACTTGAGTGGAGAGAAGAAAAGAGGCCATCCCACAAGGAAGGTTTCTGGCATCTGCATTAAGATTGCCTAGTTACAACTGTCCATAGCTTCACGGAACTGCCTGATCTCCGATCCCTGGAACATTCTTTTGCTTCAAAGCCATGTCTTAGCCTCAGTGTCAAGCTAGGCCACTGTCTTTGGCCAGACACTTTGCTTGATGGAAATGTTTTCTGCAACTGTATCTTCTGTACCAAACACCTAGAAGCAGGCAGCTATTTTATAGAACCACATGAAAGGGAAACATCACTGGAGCTTTGATCTAAGTCAGGTGATTTTTTGAATAGGCCTGGTATGAGGCAAGCTCTGTTAGTCTAAGGTAGCAAAACATCAGAAGGATTTTGATTGCTGCAGGTCATAAAAACTTAAGCCTTTTAATAAAATTTGCTAGGCAGAAAAGTGCCACCAGGCTCGTCCTGATTTTTTTTTTCAAATACAAAGTGGCCTATTCTCCAGACTCTGACTATTTCTAGGCATTGCTGATGTATACAGTAGGCTTTCACATCTGTTTCCCATGATTTATAGCATTGGGAAACTGAGCTGAGGTAATCAGAATAAAACACGGCTAATAGCTGGGAGGCAGTCTGGCTACTGGCTCAGTAGATGAAGCCTTCCCAATGTGAAAGAACTCTGAATTGTGGTTTTAAAGTAGAGTAAAGTAGAAAGAGCACACAGGGCATGGCTTCCCAACCTCTTGCCAGCTGTGGTCATAGCAGGTATCCCTGTTTTCTTCTATGTAGCAGAATAATATGTTATGACGGTTTGGGTCTATTCCTGTTTCTTTTGAAGGACTAATCTGGATATTTGTATACCTGTATTCAGTGGTGGTTTCAAATTTTTTTTACTACTGGTTCTGTGGGCGTGGCTTGGTGGGCATGGCATGGCTTGGTGGGTGTGGCAGGGGAAAGATACTGTAAAATCTCCATTCCCTCCCCAATCCAGGGGAAGCTACTGCAAAATCCTCATTTCCTCCCAATCAGCTGGGACTCAGGAGGCAGAGAATAGATGGGGGTGGGGCCAGTCAGAATTTTTACTACCGGTTCTCTGAACTACTCAAAATTTCCGCTACTGATTCTCCAGAACTGATCAGGACCTGCCGAAACCCACCTCTGCCTGTATTGTGTATGTTGACTATATGTCTGTGGGTGTGGGTGAGAGGGAACTGTGGGATCCAAAAGGGTGGGTGCATATGGGTGCTGTCTGTGTTTCTGCTGGCCTTCCTTGCATCTCTCTATAGCAGAGGTTCCATGGACCGGCATGCTAGAAACTGGGCTGGTCAAACAAGTGAAGCCCCATCTGTGGGATGCAGCCAGCATGCAAAACTATGCCCCCTCTGGTCCACAGAAAAACCCGTCTCCATGGAACTGGTCCCCGGGGCCCAAAAGGTTGGGGGCCACTGCTCTATAGTTTTGTGCTTTCAAATGTGTGAACTTCAATTCCCAGAATTCCCCAGTCAGCAGGGGCTGAAAACCGCCAAGGTTGAGAAACACTGACTTAGACTGAGACATTACAAGCAGCTGTCCAGTATATCTCCCTTTAGGGTATGGGTGATTATAGTTTTTCTTTTCCCTAGTTCCTTGCCAGATTCAGAAAGATAACTATTATCTTTCATAGATTGACTTCGGAACCATAGCAATTTTGGCCCCATTTTGTTGTGTTAACAGTTACTGTAGTTATGCTGATGGACAGCCGTTACAATTTCTTTCCAAGATTTCATTGTGTAGGAAGTAATAGTACGAAGTGGAGGTTGCTTTGTTCAGGCACAGGACTAGGTGGGAATCTCAGGCACAATTGTTTTGTTTTTTTCTGCTAGGATCAAATCTATACAATATAAAGTGGTATATTTGAGAGATTTGTGATATAGAAAGCCTTTATAGGCTTTGGAGGTGATAGGAAATTGTACATTCATTTTATCTATTCCATGGTAGCTTATTCATTTATTTTGAATTAGAAGGCCATCCATTCAATGTATGACTCTTGATGATAAACAACTCCAAATTAAAACTAAAAACATTGACATAGGAGTGGGGCAACAGAAATATCAACACCTACGATCTCCTGAAAACAGCCACACTAAACATCCTGGTCCAATGCCTGGGGAAAACAGATAATAGTATGAAAATTATAGACGCTACAGAATGATCACTGGTAAGTAGCCTGTCCAGTCTTAGCATTATGGACCAAGAGATTGAAGATAAGCACTTACTGATTTTTAAAGGAATTACCTAAATGATTATTATTATTAGTAGTAGTAGTAGTAGGTTTGGACAAAATAAGATCACTTTTTCACAATTATTTAAAGGCTCCCCTCACACATATGTGCTAGTCGTTCCCAACTCTAGGGGGCGGTGCTCATCTCTGTTTCAAAGCCGAAGAACCAGTGCTGTCTGAAGATGTCTCCGTGGTCATGTGGCCGGCATGACTAAACATCAAAAACGCATGGAACGCTGTTACCTTCCCATCAAAGGTGGTCCCTATTTTTTCTACTTGCATTTTTTAAGGGCTTTCGAACTGCTAGGTTGGCAGAAGCTGGGACAAGTAACGGGAGCTCACCCCGTTACACGGCAGCACCAGGGATTCGAACTGCTGAACTGCCGATCTTTCAATCAACAAGCTCAGCATCTTAGCCCTTGGGCTACCACGCCCCTTAATTAGGAATTTGTAAGATGTCCCCTAAACATCTTACAAACAGCTAAAATGCATATAAAAACAAGGAAAAAAATCCAGCACAACAATTTAAAAACAACAAAGAACCAATGTAAAAAAGATATAAACAGTCATCATAAAATACAAAAACAAAGAAACAAACCCTCACAAATGAAATAATTCATCAAAAGACTCAGCATAGCCAGTGCACTGCTAGATCCCCAGCTCCATTGTCAAAACCATTTTTCATAGCCTTGCAAAAGGAAAAGAATAAGGATAATGTAACATCTCTTCCCAAAAAAGCCTTCCATGCTGGGAAACCTCTGGTGAACTGTTTGTCTCAACTTCTGTAGTTCTTGCCCTGATATTTTATGGAGAATAAAATAATGGTGTTGTTCTTTTTTCACTAATATCAGTTATCTTTGTGCGACACAAAGTTGTAGCCCTGTACAAACAGCACCTCTTAATTTCAGAGAACTCCCTTGAATCAGGTCAAAGGGGTGACTGATTCAAAGAAGCATCTTAATTCCAATGAAGAATGAAGAGTGCTGTCTCAGAGGCTGCACGCGAAGCATCAAGCTACATCACTGAGTTGCTCCAGCTTCAGGCATTGCTTCTCCAGCTATGCCAATGGAAGATTGTCAAAGCCCCAAGGAATACTTTCTGAACCACAGTGAACCTAAGGATATCTTTATTTAAATTGGAGACAATATCACCAAGGGTGTAGAAGAGCAGGCAGAGCTGTGTCTCTGTGTGTGGAGTTAAACATATCATCAGATTAGAACCCTTTTGTGGTCACAAATGATCCAAGTCTACCCCCCACACTTGAATTCCTTTATCTAATACCAATTTATTATTGACCATTAGTTGACAAGATATTTGTTGTTGTTAGTTGCAAAGTCATGTCTGACCCATCGTGGCCCCATGGACAACATTCCTCCAGGCCTTCCTGTTCTCTATCATTCTCTTGAGTCCATTTAAGCTCATACAGATTGCTTCAGTGACTCCAACCAGCCACCTTGTTCTCTGTTGTTCCCTCAATCTTTCCCAGCATTAGGCTCTTCTCCAGTGAGTCCTTCCTTCTCATTAGGTGGCCAAAGTACTTGACTAGATATAGGTTTGAATAAATCTTCTGTACTGTAACTTAACACATATACTGATTCTTTGCGACTGACAAATATGGATATAAAGCAGATTTGAAAGTAGTAATTTCATCCATATTAAGACATTTCTTTCAGAAAACAACTTCTGTGACCTCCAAATTCTCTTAAGAATACTTGGTTGTTGTTGTTTTTTTACTTTTGTACTGGGAGATAAACAAATTTCAGTATTTCATTCCACTAAAAACTGAATTCTGGGTACTTTCTTTAAAAATATTTACAGACTCCTCACATCCTGAACATAAACGGTTTCAACTCCTACCCTCAAAATGATGCTATAGAGCACTGCATACCAGAACAGTTTTTCCCCGAATGCCATCACTGTGCTAAACAAATAATTCCCTCAACACTGTCAAACTATTTACTAAGTCTGCACTACTATTAATCTTCTCATCATTCCCATCACCCATCTCTTTCCACTTATGACTGTATGACTGTAACTTTGTTGCTTGTATCTTTACAATTTATATTGATATTGTTTCCTGATTGCTTATTTGTACCCTATGACTATCATTAATTGTTGTACCTTATGATTCTTGACAAATGTATCTTTTCTTTTATGTGCTCCGAGAGTGTAAGCACCAAGACAAATTCCTTGTGTGTCCAATCACACTTGGCCAACAGATATTTCCCTTCCATCCCACATCTTTCCTCATTGTGGTCAGCTTTTAAAAGAACCTTTCTCTGAGCAACATCACTATGCCCGCGTTCTCAGATCATCACCCAAATATTCTATTCTAAATGTGAATTGGAGTCAGGACAGTATTTTGACCACCTAAGCTATATATAGGCAAGAAAAAAAAAAGAAAAGATAATGCTCCTTTCCCTCATCTGCCAATCTTATCTCTTGAAAGTTGGATGAGCTATGAGGACCATAACAGGCTGCTAGGGATTCTTGTGACCATGTTTGGGTGATGATCTGAGAACGCGGGCATAGTGATGTTGCTCAGAGAAAGGTTCTTTTAAAAGCTGACCACAATGAGGAAAGATGTGGGATGGAAGGGAGATATTACTGTTTTCAAGATTTGAGCAATTGGCACCTGAATTGGTTAATAAAGTGTGAAATTGGTTTTATGCTCTGCTACCCTCCTGGAGACATGCTGCCATAATAATGCTCCCCCATTTCTCCTGGGGAGATCCAGATGCTTCCCAGATCTTTCCTACTATTAAATCTTGCCAGATGAACAGGTCAGTTGCTTTTGTCTTCTGGGCCACTTTAAAAAAAAACATGCCAGGAGGTGAGTAGGATCTTGCCCAGCAGTCAGTCATTCGTTTCCAAATAGATATGCTTGATTTTTCTAGGAAACACGGAAAATAAACCATTGCAAAAACATTTTGTGCAAAAAGGATTATTTTGAAGACAATAATCAACCAAGCATTAAAATACATTATTAAAGAATTTCAAGGCCAGGACTGAAGGAAAAGCAGAGCGAGGTGTGTTTTTTTTCACCCTCATTTATCAAGCTGGCCTTATTACAGGATAGATAAGAGAAGAATTCTGGGCATGGGAGGTCACCTTGCTGTGGCATTTTCCAGAGCTCATGTGATTGCTGAGGTTTCTATGCAGATCTCCAAAAAGAGAACGCTCCTGCCAACATGCCGCGTTTGACTGTGGATAATATCAGCACTGTCAAGCGGAATGCTCCTATAGCAAAGGCAAAGGATTCAGAGGCATGGATCCTACAGGAACTGGCTTTTGTGAGCCGCGGTGGCACAGTGGTCAGAGAGCAGTACTGCAGGCTACTTCTGCTGCCTGCTGGCTGCCTGCAATTTGGCAGTTCAAATCTCACCAGGCTCGAGGTTGACCCAGCCTTTCATCCTTCTGTGGTGGGTAAAATGAGGACCCAAATTGTTGGGGGCAATAGGCTGACTCTGTAAAACCGCTTAGAGAGGGCTTTAAAGCACTGTGAAGCGGTATATAAGTGTAAATGCTATTGCTATTGCTATTATACATTTAGAGCAACATAATTAAAACATGACTGAGGGCAAAAGAAAGAGATGAAGAGAATGAGGTCGCTGGATGGAGTCACTGAAGCAGTAGACGTGAGTTTAAATGGACTCCAGAGGATGGTAGAAGGCCTGGAGGAACATTGTCAATGGGATCGTGGTGGGTCGGACATGACTTCACAACTAACAACAAAAATTAAAACATGTTTTCCCTTAAACTGTGTTGTTGTTCAGGTGGGCAGACTTCAACCTTCAGGGTTTCACAGCATGACTACCATTAAGAATTCCTGGGCGGAGGTCAACCCCATCTGGAGCACCCCAACTTGGAGGAGCCTTGTGGGCAAAATAACACAACATTGTGTCCAATCCAGTGGATTTTTTTTTCACTGCAAACAAGGCAGGAATGTGATGGTATATAAAAAAATAATTGTAGAAAGGTCTCTTTCACTTTTTTATTCATTTCTACACATATTAGCTATTAGCAGCAGGAGGTTTCTCTCTTCAAGCAGATGTTGAGCTTGAGGTGATAATGATTGTGGATTATTATTATCAGGAAGTGTTAATGCTGACATATCTATAGAAATGTACAGCTTTAGCTTCTGAAGAATGAGGGCAAAAGCTGGCACATTGCAGCCCATCCATATTTTGGGCTGTAATACTCAGACGGCAGAGCAAGGAGTCAGGTTATAACTGTCCCCATTTTTCTTTTCCTTTAAAAAAAACACCCCACTGTCTTGTTGATAAAGAGAAATAAGCAACTTATTAAACATATGTTCGAAGTGTTAATTTACCAGAAAAAAAAAAGTGCCATCTGATCCATGAAGGGAAAATACAATACTAGAATTTAAAATGACTTTGTTATTCTGCAGCCATTTGAAAATATAATCAGTTTTTTAAAAAAAAAAAGAAAGAAAGAGATGAGGTGGAGATTGCAATAGCCTGCATGTTGTTGCTTGCACTCCATCCTAATTATTCCCTCGTAAAGGAAGGGAATTTTTTTCCCCCCACCAATAATTTTCAAATTCCCCTTTATTTCTACTGGATTCAAAATGATGCTTTCTCTGCTTGCTTTGGAAGGCAGAGCTGCCCCAAGACATTGTGTGCCCTGAAGCAGAGCAGCAGATGGTGTCTGAGTCAGAGTCAAAGCACACGAAAAGACAGGTAGTTCTTTTAAGGTATTTGGAATGACCTTCAGTGTCTTCCCAGACTCCTACTGCTAGAGCAGGACATCCGTCAGTTGAACAAGACTTTGCATATTTTAAATTCTCCCTGAAAACTGTATGGATGGCTACACCTCATACTGAATGAGGCAGCTGGTAGCTGGCTGGGCAAACGAGAATAAACCCTTTACTTGGAGCGATGCTCTCTCTTTCCAACATATGTCCGTTTTGCTGCTCATACCAATGTTATTGCTTTAATTGAATCAATTCAGAAAGCAACAATAAGTTAAGAAGACCAGTCTAGGGGCAAATAAAAAGTTATATAGGTAGCCCTTGTCTTACGGCTGCAATTGAGCCCAAACTTTCTGTTACGTAAGACATTTATTAAGTCTTACGTAAAGACTTAAAGCCTGAATAAGTAATTTTAAATGGGGTTTTAGTTTTTATTATTGTTAGTTTTAGTACTTTGGCCACTATTTATATAAATTGTATTCTGTTTTTAATTTGTATTTATTGTATTTTTAACTGGCTGTGAACCGTCCTGAGTCCTTCGGGAGAAGGGCGGTATACAAATGTAATTATAAATAAATAAATATATATATATATAAATAAATAAATAAATAAAGTGAGTTTCTCCCAATTTTGCAACCTTTCTTGCCACAGTTGTTAAGTGAATCACTGCAGTTGTTAATAGCAATAGCACTTAGACTTATATACTGCTTCATAGTGCTTTACAGCCCTCTCTAAGCAGTTTACAGAGTCAGCATATTGCCCCCAACAATCTGGATCCTCATTTTACCCACCTCGGAGGGATGGAAGGTTGAGTCAACCTTGAGCCTAGTGAAATTTGAACTGCCAAATTGCAGGCAGCTGGGAGTCAGCGGAAGTATCCTGCAGTACTGTATTCTAACCACTGCACCACCACGACTCTTAAGTTAGGTTTCCCCATTGACTTTGCTTACCTGTACTGATTGGGGCCACACATCATGATTACTGAAGTAAAAAAAATGAGGTAAATAAACCATAGCTGAGGGACAAACAGCTGGGCTCATACATTATGTCAAATCCTAAATCATGCTGTGGAAAGCATCTGCCCTTGGTTCATACATTTTGCAAGGCCAAATCCAAATGAATCACATTATCTTTTAGGTTAATAGGTGATATGAAACCACCAGGTATCATTTCTGTCAGTAGTATTACCAGGAGGATGTGGGATGGGGTGGGGTGGGAGAAGATGGACAAGTGACAATATGTGTGCTGCAGGGTTGCAACTTTTCCCCTTATATGCCTGTGTGCAATATTGCAGTGCAGGTATGAAAAGGGGTGGTGGTGGCTTGTGTGATGTTGCACATTTCATCATTTTGTTATTATCACAGATGCCTAAGATTACTGAATCACTGGAAGCCAATCTACCACATTTCCCCGAAAATAAAACCCAGTCTTATTTTCTTTTGGCCCCCAAAATAAGCACTGGGACTTATTTTTGGGGGGGTGTCTTAATTTTTTTGAGTGCCACCTCCATGAGGTGGGGTGGTGGTGGATCTGCCTGACACACATACACTGGCTTACCTCAGGGCCTCATGGCTCCACACCTTGACAATTGCCTGACAGCGACAGGAACCATGTGCAACAGGAGCTCATGTGGCTGCTGGCTCATTTCTTCCGGCATCACTGTGGCACCGGAAGAGGAGGCCAGGCAAAACACTCCATTTCCAAGCAACTCAGAGGCGCCCAAATACTTTTCACCCAGATGGACAAATGAGGGAGACTCAAAGCTTTATCTGCTTGCAAATGGGATGCTTTGAAACAGAAACTTCATCTCCCTCTGGGTGAAAAGTATGCAGCGGAGCCTGTCTCCCCCCCAACCCACCTCTGCCTCGGACTTACAGATATCTGCACTGCACCAAGGGTCCAGTGGGCCACATCCATTCCCTGGGCTTATTTTTGGGGTAGGACTTATATTAGGCCCACCCCAAAAAACTAGGCGAGGGCTTGTTTTCAGGATGGGTCTTATTTTCAGGGAAACACTGTAGTTAATTGTCTGTCTGATATCAATATTTGACCCTATGCAAAGAGTCCCCAGCTTAAAATATTTGTTTAGTGACAGCTCGAATGGCACTGAAAAAAGTGACTCACAACCAGACCTCGTGCTTACAAACATTGTAGCATCTTCATGTAATCAAAATTTGGGCACTTGGCAATTGTGCATGTGTTTATGTTGTATTTATAACCAATCTTATATATAGGTTGTCTCATCCTGGGGTCATGAGATAACCATTTGGGACCTTCCCAGTTGGCGTCTGACAAGCAAAGCCAATGAGCAAAGCTGGATTCACTTAATGATTGCATGACTCACTTAATTGCAGTGACTTGCTCAACAACCATGGCCAAAAGTTTGTAAAATTGGCTGTGACTCATTAACTGCCGCCTTGTTTGCATTTTGATTCCAGTTGTGATCATAAGTACAGGACTATTTGTAAGACTTATTATACCACTACACAATAATATAAAGTGACCAGATTTCAGCGATGGCAAAGTGGGACACCATTGACCGGGGGGGGGGGGCTGCACATGCGCGCTGAGTCTTGCCACCTGCCTGAAGGAGGAGGAGCGGCTGCTGCTTCTCCGCTCTTCCAGGCAGGCTCGGCTCTCCTCTCAGCTCTTTCAGGCAGGCTTGGCTCTTCTCGGCTCTCCTCTGTGCTCTTCTCTTCCTCTCGGGTGAAGTCAAGCGGCATCTTTCCTCCGTCTCACGCCCCCTTCTCTGCCACTCCCCCTTCTCCGCCTCCTCCTCGTGCGTTACCGCCTCCCATTTTCAGAAACAAACAAACAAAATCGGGAATTGGAATTGCCACGGGACACGGGACAAATTTTTTTGGAATTGCCACGGGACACGGGACAAATTATTAAAAAGCGGGACTGTCCCGCCAAAAGCGGGACGTCTGGTCACTATACAATAATAGTGAAAAAAATAAGCCATTTTTATCTGATGTCGCCCTTTCAGTCTTGTCATCCCTGTTCACTAGTTGCTGCATGAGTAAGAGCGGAAATCTTGACCTTGGTGATGTCACATAGGAATATTCTTTCAGCAGATGTTTTCTTAGAGATACAGAGGAACAGAGTTAGATCAACAGCTGGGATTTTTCCCCTAATGCTTTTATAAGTGAGCTCGAGGGTCAAGTAGTACATCACGACACAACTGTGTGGCAGGGTCTTTCTTTAAGCCATGTATTTCCATATATTGAATGTGCGAAGAATATTGATTTCCTAGGTGAATGGATGAGATGCAAGTGGAGATAACGTTAGAAATATCGTGGCAACTAATTAAAACAACAACACTGATCTTAAAATATGGTCAAAACAAGAAACATTCAATTTTTAGACATAGTGGATACAAACTGCATGTGACTCTTTCTTAAGTCCTTTGCTTTTAATAAAGACTAATTCCCCATGGTGCAATTTGTCTCTTGGACTCCAAAATCTCTGAACTTTTCAAGGAAGCATGTAAGTGGGGAAAATGGGTTCTTTTTCCAGCTATTTAATTCAAAGTTTGAAGTTTCTTGCAATTAGGTTAAAAGAGCCAACAGAATGCCTAGAACCCCCCCTTTGGAAAGACCCAGTTCCCAGCTTCTTAAAGGAAGTTTGATGTTCACATCAGTGGTGGGATTCAAATAATTTAACAACCGGTTCTCTGCCCTAATGATTTCTTTCAACAACCAGTTCACCAAACTGCTCAGAAAGTTAACAACCGGTTCTCCGGAAGTGGTGCGAACTGGCTGAATCCCACCACTGGTTCACATCCGTTAAGCTGCATGCAGACAGCATATCCATTTCACAAAAGGCAAGAGAAGTTCTTATTTGTGATTACAATTCCTTTTCAGATTCATAGCTTATTTCTTTTCCTCATATCATTTCATTTTTACATGTACTTTTTTTATCTGGCTCTGATCCAGTATATGCACATTTAGTGTTTTGTTTTGTTTTTTTAAAGAGATTTATATCTTCACCTTACAAATAATTTCCCCAACAAAATTATACATCATTACTATTTCTTGTCTGATGCAGGCTGGAGTTCCCAGGCATATTTGACAAATCAGCCTTCCCCAAGTGGTGCCTTTCAGATAGATTGGCCTCAATTCCCACAGTCCCAGCTTGCTCATGTTATTAGCTTTGCTTTCAAAGTAGGAGATCTTTTTTTACAACAAAAGTAAGCATGTTTAGCCGCAAGGCTGTGGAAGCAAACTCTTTTTTTATTCCTGCAATCTAGATGGTTCTGTGATTTATGAGAGTTTTAAAAGACAAAATGGCACATGCTCAGAATAGTTTTCAATTATTGGGGTTTCGTTAGGATTGGCAAATAGTTTTTGTTATCTGTAATGCTTCTGAAATATAGAAGCATATAGAAGGGACTGTGAGAGAGAGGAGAAAGATTTGCTAGGCACTTCACCATTGAAGTTGGTTAGCATGTGAGATGGGTGATTATACAAACCCAACCCAACCCAACCCCAACCCCAACCCCAACCCCAACCCAACCCCAACCCCAACCCCAAACCAAACATAGGTGGCCTAAAACTACCTGGTTGCATTGCCAAATAGAAATAGAGATCAGACTTTAGCATGAAAAAGAGTTTTAAGAGGAAAAATTACATGCTCCCTACCTTTAGCAGTAGTTCATATATTGAACTTGTTCAACCCTTGGTTCCACAGTGGTCCAGAAAATCACATTGGCAATAGTAGAATGTGTGTCTATCTCAGGGGTGAAATTCAGCAGGTTCTAACAGGTTCTGGAGAACCAGTAGCGGAAAGTTTGAGTAGTTCGGAGAACTGGCAAATGCCACCTCTGGCTGGCCCCAGAGTGGGGTGGGAATGGAGATTTTGCAATATCCTTCCCCCAGGAGTAGGGAGGGAATGGAGATTTTGCAGTATCCTTCCCCTGCCATACCCACCAAGCCACGCCCACAGAACGTTAGGGAAAATTTTTGAATTTCACCTCGGTCTATCTGTACATGTGTGTGTTTGTATGAGAAAGAAGGAGACAGGCAGACACGCCCAGTCGCTCAACCATCCAGAAAGTAGCACCAATTTCCTGCATTTATAATGCCCCTCTTTGGCTTAGAATTCCATGTAGTTGTTACAACTTGCAGGAGGCCCATGCCATGTACTTCAGGGCTTCTGTTTAGAGATATAGACAGGGTGGGACCTTGTCCAGGAGAACTCTGTTTATCCCTATGGGACTCCATTTATTTTGAAGAAGTAGATAGAAGCTCTGCATATGTCTATGGTGGGTAAGTATCCTATCCAGACTCACTTCTTAGCAACATTTTCAAAACCTTCCCTCCTGCTGGAAGAGAATTCTGAGGAGCACTTCATGCACAGTTGACCCCAGGACAATAATTTTCAACACCCCAGATATATTAATCTGTTAGGCTGCATAGAACTGAGGACAGGGCACAGCAGTACTTTGATCAGGAAATTATCACAAGCTTCTATTAGAAGTCATAATCAAAATTATCTTTTATTCTTATCACGTCCTTCTTCGATCTTAGGAGAACCTAGTTTGATCAGAGGACAATCTGAGAGCCTGCCCATTCTCCTCAGCTTTTTACTGTTAACTGTAGTAATTGTAATCGTAATTTTTATTTAGTGTCAGCTGATATATAAATGCACTACAGGCAAAGCAATAAAAAGGAACACATTGTAAACTGATACTAGCAATAAAACCATATAATAACCATTATAAGACATTTCCTAATATGAGTGAATCATAATATGTATCTATATCAAATAAAGATATATTCCTTTTGCCTTCATAACAATTGTGCAGAAAGAAGCAATTTAAGATCCTTCTTGAACTTTAAGAGATTAAACTCCACGTGCAGGAATCCCAGAGATATTAACCAAATGAGTAATAAAAATCCTAAAAAATGAGGTGGCCATTTTAACATGATAGCTAACACAATAGCGATTAGCAGCAATAGTACAGTTCAATCATCTCCTGCTTTCAAAAGACTTCAAGAGTTCCCTCAAAGAGGGTGGTTAGCAGCAATGCTCCAGATCAGTATTTCTCAACCTTGGCAACTTTAAGATGTGTGGGGACTTCAAATCCCTATGCTGGGGAATTCTGGGAGTTGAAGTCCACATATCTTAAAGTTGCCAAGGTTGAGAAACACTGATCTAGATCAGGGGTCTCCAACCTTGGTCCTTTTAAGACTTGTGGACTTCAACTCCCAGAGTTCCTCAACCAGCTTTGCTGATCTAGATTCTGTTTGACTTGCCTGGGCCACATTGAATGAAGAGGAATTGTCTTGGGCCACATATAAAGCATATAAAGTTAATGTATATAAATAACAAACTTCCTTTATTTTTTAATAATTTTTATTATCTTGTAGCACCACATAATTAGCTCTCCAGGACAGTATGTGGCCCATGGGCTGGGGGTTAGACATGCCTGCTCTAGACATGCTTATGTGACCTTTTTTTCCATAGTTGGAATTAGTATTAGAGTATAAAATTAGAGACTGGAGGCAAATTTCTCAAGGAAAAGGCACCCGTAAGTGATTTTTAATTTGTGGCAACTCAATTGATGTTCCATGCCTTCATTTTGTTATTAGAATATTTCAGGGATGAGCAAGGGTAAAATACAAATCTCAAGATACAATATAAAACTCATATGTTAAAACAACAATACAACAGCCTGAAAAAGTATGATTTTTTCACCTGGTACCAAAAAGACAAGAATGTTCCCTAAATATTTTTTCTAATCTTCAGCCATGCCAAAGTAGGCCTGGAAAAGGTCTTCCAAAGATAATCTCAAGAAACAGGATCAGAATTTTCTAGAACAAAATACTTGCTGAGGTCCATATCCCATTGGGAAGCTCATGGCCATAACCACTTCCTCCCTCACTTCTTCTTTCATCTGTCTTTTCTAAGCACCTAGGAGTAGATAAAATAGATGATTGTGGGCAGCGGTGGGTTTCACATTATGTTACTACTGGTTTGTGTGTGCGCACAAACTCGCTTCATGCGCACATGCCCCTGGGTCGCCCACACGCCTGCCTTCTGCACATGCGCCCGGCATTCAGCGCATGTGCTTTGCTTGTATGCGCACCTTCAGCATATGTGCTTGGCCTCAAAAACATGCCTAAATAGGATGGCATAGAGCTGGGGCAGGTGGGCAGGTGAGTATGTCCACCCACGATTTCTGATTTGGCCAAACTGGTCCGGACCAGTTGAATACCACCTCTGATTGTGGGGCAGATTGGATCCAAAGAGAGAAGACAGGGGAAGACTATTGATGGCCCATAAGGGTTATAATGCCCCAGGGCCCCACAGCATTGGTACTGATGACCCCCATCCCCTATATTTTAGAAACAATCTTAAATCATGTCAGGAAAACAGAGACCTATAATAAGAGGGACACAACTCATCCCAAGATTTACATGGAGATAAAAACAGAACAGGATGCATCACTCTCTTAGCTTAGTTCTTAGCCTGTCACTTTATTCTTTAAACTACCTGAGTAGCTTAGGTGGCCAATTTTATGCCATTTGTAGACTTCACAGTCAGCAGCATCAATCAGCAAATTCAATTCTACTAGAACTCCCCAATGGCTGGGTGTTTGTTGTTTTATTTTTTAGGTTAGTTCAAACCACGCATTTGAACTTTGGATCTGAAACAAATGCTCCTGAATCAATTTGGCTGTTTTGATTTTTCAGAGTGTAGCATAGTGCAATGGACTTCATGATAACAACATTTATCTGAAGCCAAAGCACAGTGTTGAAAGGTAGCCAAAAGTAACTTCGAGCAGACAGGCCATCTGAGGATCTTCCCTTCCTTGCCTGGCTTCGCTGCTATATCTTGGGCAAGAATCAGGCTACACATTTGTTCCAGGGCAACTTCGATAACAATCAGGATAAAAAAAAGGAAAGTGATTAGCTGGTTCTGAGAGCCAAGCGATGGCAGGGATTAGAAGTTAAAACTGAAACATGTGGTGATACAAGCAAGCTAGCTGCTAAGCATCTCCTGTAAGGCTGATGCAGCTGTCCAGTAACTGACCTACCTGGCTCAAGCTCATTCATATAAAACCACTCTTTCCTATAAAGAATAATGATTGGCTCAATCTTGTTTCTGTGCAGCGATGCACTGCTTATCTACCACTTCATAATCCTCAGCTAATGTATGAATTGGTGGCTCAACGCTTCTCAAGGGGACCAGAAAAAGCAAGTATTTTCCAATGGCTTCCATGGACTCAGTTCCATGAACTTTTGGAATATAGCTCTGATGGCAGGTATTTCAAGCCCCACCTGGTTGGACATCTCAAATTTTGAGCCACCAGATAGTCATGCTTCATGGTCCTGGCAATCCGTCTACCATACTTGTTTCATTCATTCTGAAGCTTCCCAGAGGGCCTTACCACTCCAACAAACTTTTGGAAACATACATTTTTCTTGACCATCTTATCCCAGAGATTTTAAAAGGCTTCTCCCTTGAGGTGACTAAGTATTAAATATTGAGCTTGGAAGTCCTTAACTGGGAAAAGACCTTTGCCAAAAATACACTATTTCAGGTATCCACACTGCATGGGGAGTGGGAATTGGAAAAATGCAACAAAATGTAGTAGGTGGTGGGATAAGAGGTAAATTAGACTGAGAACTTCGGAACACATCATATTGAATACATAAGTTGGTATGAAACAAAATAATGAATTCTTATTTAATACAGTGTTCCTTCCTGTTCCTGTCTCTCGATATCCCCCCCCTCTCTCTCTCTGTGTGTGTGTGTGTGTGTGTGTTCGTGTTCATGTGTAAACATATACATACATAACAATATATACATAAAAAGATTTGTGTGCTTTTGTGACTTGGTCTATGGCATGGCTAGTACTGAATTTGGCTTTGTAAGGCAATGGAAGAGCCAAAATGGCTTATTAAATACCCTTTGCTCTCAAGGAGTGGTTTTATGTTTTTCCAGCTCTTCAGCACATTAAACCTTTGATCTGGTTAAAGGCTAAAAATCGACCATTAAATCCTCTCCCATTTGCACAAACTCTCAGGAAGGAAGAGCTCCCCTTCAGTTGTTCTCATTATGTCCCGAGAGGCCACAGAGATTGTGTATCAGGTTGCACACCAACACACAGTTAATATTAAAAGAAAAAAGTTCACTGAGCTTTGGAGGGGTTAGAATGACAAAGCTGTTAGTGCTGCATAATTGAGCACATTTGCGTAGGCAGAAGCTGCTGGCTAATACTACCTCTTGATCAGGCTGTCTCCAGAAAGGCACAGAAGACTCCATTTCCATCAGATCAGATGGTCCCAGATAGAAATTCTTCAGGGGAATTGCCAGGTCTTCTTCCAGGGACAGGTCTAAGGATGGATGGGAGGGCAAGCAGGTATCAGAATGATCAAACCCATGGCTCTAGGCTCTAGCACTATTCTCCCTGCTACCTTGAGTATCTGTCCCATTTGGACTCTTCCCCAGCACTCTCCCCTAGTTTAGCATTCTTGTAACTATGCAACACTTGAAGGAACACAAAAAAACTCTGTTCTTCTTTATCTGCACCAGCTTTCAGGAGCATAAAGATTCAAAGCACAGAGCAGGGCTAAGCAAACCTTGCAGACCTCAACTCTCATGCTCAATTGTGGTGCCAAAGCGTTGGGAAACAAGTAGGATGACCTGCAGCTGATCAATGGATAGAGACTGAAAATCTGTATTTAAATCTGAATGGGGCAATCCCTCAAACACTAATATTATAACTTCCTTTCCAGCCTAGCCCATTTGATGAAGTTATTGCCTTGGCTGTATTCTCACCCTATCCCTAGGTGAGAATAAGATTATATTTTTCAGGTTGTTCCTTAACTTTTTTCTCCTCATGCCTTTCTTTCTCACAAGAAAGCAAGCAAAGATTGAAGTGAAAACTGAATGGTAAGAACCAATGGTGAAATCCTCTGCAGGTTTCCTCCAGTTCGCTGCCCGTGCATGCACAGTGTGTGCCAAATGCACGCTGCATGCACACATGCACAGTCCATGCCAAATGCAAGCGCTGTGTGCGTGCATGCACAGTGCGCAACCAACATGTGCTTTGCCCCAAAAAAGGAGCCTTTTGAAGGTAAGTAGAAGAGCGAGGGGGGAGAAACAGCTGTGCCGTGCGATTTAGATTAGCTAGAAAACAGGATTTCCTGCCTTGTAGCGAATATAAATTGTGCAGCACAGCTGATCATCGGAAATACCGGTTTGGATGAACCAGTAGCTTTTTTTTTAGTATCAATTCACCCGAATCGATAGCTTTTATTACTGCCAGTTTGCCCGAACTGGTGCGAACTCGTAGCATTTCACCCCTGGTAAGAACCAGTCCAGTGCTATCTTCTCAGCTATTATAGCCTGATTCCAATCACACATAACTGCTTTTCTGTGTGAGATATAAAAGCAAACCAATATTGTTGCTCTAGTGAGAGAAACTGATGACCAAAACAAACAAACAAAAAAACCTCCTGGAGAATAATGAGTTAAATAAAATTGCAGATGACACCAAGCTGGCAGGAATAGCCAACACTCCAGAAGATAGGCTCAAGTTACAGAAAGATCTTGACAGACTTGAACATTGGGCGCTATCTAACAAAATGAAATTCAACAGTGAAAAAAGTAAGGTTCTACATTTAGGCAAAAAAACCAAAATGCACAGATACTGGATATGTGGTACCTTGCTCAATAGTAGTAACTGTGAGAGGGATCTTGGAGTCCTAGTGGATAACCATTTAGATATGAGCCAGCAGTGTGCAGCAGCTGCTAAAAAAGCCAACACAGTTCTGGGCTGCATAAACAGAGGGATAGAATCAAGATCACGTGAAGTGTTAATACCACTTTATAATGCCTTGGTAAGGCCACACTTGGAATATTGCATCCAGTTTTGGTCGCCACGATGTAAAAAAGATGTTGAGACTCTAGAAAGAGTGCAGAGAAGAGCAACAAAGATGATTAGGGGACTGGAGCCTAAAACATATGAAGAACGGTTGCAGGAAATGGGTATGTCTAGTTTAATAAAAAGAAGGACTAGGGGAGACATGATAGCAGTGTTCCAATATCTCAGGGGCTGCCACAAAGAAGTGGGAGTCGGGCTTTTCTCCAAAGCACCTGAGGGTAGAACAAGAAGCAATGGGTGGAAACTGATCAAAGAAAGAAGCAACTTAGAACTAAGGAGAAATTTCCTGACAGTTAGAACAATTAATAAGTGGAACGACTTGCCTGCAGAAGTTGTGAATGCTCCAACACTGGAAATTTTTAAGAAAATGTTGGATAACCATCTGACTGAGATGGTGTAGGGTTTCCTGCCTGGGTTGGACTAGAAGGCCTCCAAGGTCCCTTCCAACTCTGTTGTTATATTATATTATATTATACACGAACTCCCCTTATTTCAGTGTGAAGGCACCCACAGCTGATTTTATGATAAAAAGTGTTCCTTTTCTGAGTTCCCACAATCAAGAGATGAAGCTTTACAGCCTGTTTCTTGATTGTGACATTTCCCATGACAAATGCTGGCATGGCTCATGTTTAATAGTAGCAGCACTGAAGTGGTAGCAAATTCACTACACACAGAAGCTGCTGCTATTGTATATTAGAGAGGAGGCTGTTTTAGAAACCCTTTTCCCTTCTGGGTCTGTTAGTTTCCCCTCTGCAATACAAAGGGCAGGATTTTTCTGGGTTCAGCCAGGGACAAGAGGCAAGCAGTAATAGGTTTCACTCTTGTAGAGTTGTAATGGTTGCTTTAGAGATACGTAAGCATTATTTAAGTCTTAATGCCACTTTTATACTTAACAATCTATCCCCTACATGTCTGTATTTATTTACAGAGTTTGCAGGTTTTCCCTTACCTTGGTAGATAACATGTAGCCTCCACTTTTATTTTTTTACCTGCTCCTTTAAGTGCTGTAGATTTTTTTTAACTTCTCTCTAAACTGCTTTCACTTTCATGGTCTCTTGATGCAGTCTTTTCTTAGCCTTCTTGATCACCCTGTCTAATATCCTTGGGTTCTCGCATGAAGATTCCAGATGGTTGAGTCACTGGAAGTAAACCCCATCTTTATCTCTCAGCCAACTGCTTTTTTTCTGTCAGTTCCCCAACAGTTCCACTCTCCTACTATCCGTCTCACATTGTTGTCTTCCCAAATTTATGTCTTTTGTGTTGTTTAAAAAAACTGATTGAGGTCTAGTCTCAAATCTGCAAGCTCCTTCTCCAGCACACTATAGACTTCAGTACCATCAGCCATTTAGTAATCTGGCCATCAGCAAACTCCACCAACCTGGCTGCTATCTGAGCTCTATTTATCAGTTAAGAGGTGGCAGGGAGGGGAGAAGAGAGATTCTAGTTTCTTCTAGAACAATTGTGATTTTTTTTTTACATGGATAAACAGATATCTTCCAGAAACTTAATGGCTTCTCTCCCAAACATTGGGGTGTGTGTGCATTTTTCTATCACAGCTGTTCATCCATCCATCCATCCATCCATCCATCCATCCATCCATCCATCCATCCATCCATCCATCTGCAATGGAGGAATACAATTTCCAAATCTGTGCAAACTTCATTTCTCACCTCTTTTTATAGCAATAGCAATAATACTTAAACTTATATACTGCCCCATAGTGCTCTGCTGAACTCTCTGGGCTCTTTACAGAGTCAACATTTTGTCCCCAACAATCTAAGTCCTCACTTTACCGAAAGGCTGGAAGGCTGAGTCAACCTTGAGTCCATTAGGATCGAACTCCTGGCTGTGAGCAGAGTTAGCTTGCAATACTGCATTCTAACCACTGTGCCACCACAGCTCTTTTCTTTTATTCTTGAATGTTGGTGCTCTCTGCCTCAAGGTCTACCATCATCACCTGCTATAAAATGGATAGACAGTCCACTTACAATTCTCCAAGTATTGGGAGGGGGCTCTACCTGAATAAAAAATGATGGGGCCTTTTAAAAAAGGATCTATGAGCAGGATAGCATGAACTCCAGCTCAGGACTCATTGCTGAGGAAAACTTTCTCACTTAAAAACTTCTCTGCAAGATGTCCTTCAGAATATTACTCTGGAGGAGAACATGATGTCCCTGTCAGAAGATAGTCACAGTTGTATATTTTGTTTCTTCAAGTAAGCAAAGAAACATACAAATGAGAGAGGGGAACAGAGTGCAAAGAAGAACAGTATAGATACTTACAGTATTTTGTACTGTAAATCATAACTTTACAATTCCCAGTACTCAGTAATAAAATAAGTTTGATACCTAAACAGAATCTTATTTCATTTATTTTATTTGAAATTATTTCAACATCCCAGAACTATAAAAATGGTAAGACATTGGCCAATGTTATGTCTTTGCTTTGGGGACTATATAAGAAAATTTCTAGATGGGCTGGCTCACCAGAGATAAATCTAAGCACTTAGTTTTCATTGCAATATGCTTTTGCAAAAGCCCATCATCTTCCATTCCCAAATAACCTGACACATGAAATATCCATTTTTCTGTTGATTGAGGTCTTCAGACAGAGACTGGATGGTCACATGTTAGCTAACCTGTTGGAGATCCTGTATTGAAGAGGGGATGGCCTATCAGAGGTGGAGAACGATGGCCCCTTTATGACTTTTTTTTGTTTTGTTTACATTTATACTCCGCCCTTCTCCGAAGACTCAGGGCGGCTTACAATGTATAAGTCAATAGTCTCATTCTATTTGTATATTTTTTACAAAGTCAACTTATTGCCCCCCCAACAATCTGGGTCCTCATTTTACCTACCTTATAAAGGGTGGAAGGCTGAGTCAATCTTGAGCCGGGCTCGAACCTGCAGTAATTACAGGCTTTGTGTTCTAATAACAGGCTTCTCTATTGCCTGAGCTATCCCGGCCCGACTTGTGGACTTCAGCTCCCAGAATTCCTAAGCCAGCATGGCCTAGATCAGGGGTCTCCAACCTTGACAACTTTAAGACTTGTGGATTTCAGCTCCCAGAATTGGGAGTTGGCTGACGAATTCTGGGAGTTGAAATCCACAAGTCTTAAAGTAGCCAAGGTTGGAGACCCCTGGCCTAGATGACTGCAAGGATCTCTTCCAGTTCTATGATTCTAATACATACACCTAGAATGACTTTATAATACATTATTGATGAGGCGTAGTTAATGTATATTCTAAATAAACATCTGCTTTTTTTGCTAATAACCTGATTGCATTTTATAGTTGAGTGTGCCTATAATTATATGAGTCCCGATGCCTGAACATTTGAATATTTATACATTTCCTGCTTTTTAAAAATGTTGCCCCATATTTTTTTTAAAAAAGCATCTCAGAGTTGGTTTAAAAAAGACATTAGCTCTAAATAAATATTTTAAAAGTGCTTGTGCACTGTTCTAGGTATTTTTGTATCATCTAAAAAAGCTACAGCACTGGATATTCCCAGGCTCAAAATCATGCATCTGTTACTGTTCTTTGTACAAGCATCAGTGACCCCAGTTAAACATGCCAAATATGTGAAGATTTCTACTTTTCCATTTAAGTGTCTGGTACATCACAGTAAGAAGATTAGGTAGCATCGTTGACTTTAACTTTCTGTTGAAAAGTTCTTTAGAGAAAAATTTAAAAATATTGGGGAACACGATTCCCCATCTGCCTTTATAATCTACTGAACCAGGAGGGATGCTGCCCCACATGTTTCCTTAGGAGTCTGCAAATTGGACTAGGAGTTGTCAGCTGGATCTCTAAAAAGCTTGCAGTCCACTCTAAAATGAAATCCAATCCCTGGACATCCAACCTTGTGACCTAGTCTGTTTGCTCCCATTTCTTGACTCTCCTAGAAGCATCCTGAGCGATGAAACACTGAGCCAAAAACATTATGTAACTACCCTATTTTTTCCTTCTGCATAGGATTTCTTTTTGTGGAAAGAAAAGGGGAAGAAGAAGAAATATTTCTAGAGGAAGATAATTGTTTGGCTCAGTGCTGAAATCTGAACCGGTTTACTACCGGTACACCGACTGCGCATGCGTCTGATCATCAGAGCCTTTTTTTTTTACATTTTTAAAATGCTTTTAAAGCCGAATAGGTTGTAAAAAAATGCTTTTAAAAGTAAAAAAAAAGGGTCTGACGATCAGGCAGCTCAGCTGTGATTGTCAGAGCCTCTTTTTTTTACTTTTTAAAAGCATTTTTTTACAACCTATATGGCTGAATAGGTTGTAAAAAATGCTTTTAAAAGTAAAAAAAAAGGCTCTGATGATCATGCGGCTCAGCTGTCGCATTCGCTACTGGATCAGCTGATCCGGTCTGAACTGAGAGCATTTCACCCCTGGTTTGGCTATTCCTTCTCTTAAAATTCTGCAAATAAGGTTAATTTGGCCAAGCTTCTGTTATGAATTGGCTAGGATTATAGCCAATGGGGCACTTTTTTTGCAGATTTTCTAGGCAAAGGTACCCATTCTATTATTTTGGCCACAGAAATACTGGCAAAAAAGTGCGAGGTGACCAACAAATAACTGCCTTTAAGTCACTGGAGAACAATACAAGGTTA
Source organism: Ahaetulla prasina (assembly GCF_028640845.1). Lineage (NCBI taxonomy): Eukaryota > Metazoa > Chordata > Lepidosauria > Squamata > Colubridae > Ahaetulla > Ahaetulla prasina. Next base: position 107,242,642 of record NC_080540.1, read on the forward strand.
AATATTATGGAGATGACATAGTCCAGGTAGTTCTCGATCTTCAACAATTCATTTAGTGACCATTCAAAGTTACAACAATACTGAAAAAAAGTGACTTAGAACCATTTTTCACACTTACGACCATTTACAGCTTCCCCAGGGTCATGTGATCAAAATTCAGATTCTTGTGGCAAAGGGCTCAAATTTATGACAGCTGCAGGATCCCAGGGTCACGTGATCACCTTTTGTGACTTTCTGACAAGCAAAGTCAATGGGGAAGCCAGATTCACTTAACAACCATGTTACTAAGTTAACAATTGCAGTGATTTACTTAACAAGTGTGACAAGAAAGGTCATAAAAAGGGGGCAACATTCACTTAACAACTGTCTCACTTAGCAACGAAAATTTTGGGCTCAGTTGTGACCGTAACTCAAGGGATATTGTATTACTCATCATAGAATAGAATAGAATAGAATAGAATAGAATAGAATAGAATAGAATTTATTGGCCGAGTGTGATTGGACACACAAGGAATTTGTCTTGGTGCATATGCTCTCAGTGTACATAAAAGAAAAGATACGTTCATCAAGGTACAACATTTACAACACAATTGATGATCAATATATCAATATAAATCATAAGGATTGCCAGCAACAAGTTATAGTCATACAGTCATAAGTGGAAAGAGATTGGTGATGGGAATGATGAGACGATTAATAGTAGTGCAGATTTAGTAAATGGTTTGACAGTGTTGAGGGAATTATTTGTTTAGCAGAGTGATGGCCTTCGGGGAAAAACTGTTCTTGTGTCTAGTTGTTCTGGTGTGCAGTGCTCTATAGCGTCGTTTTGACGGTAGGAGTTAAACAGTTTATGTCCTGGATGTGGGGGATCTGTAAATAGAAACATGATGTGCAATAAGAGTGTCAATGGACAAAATTTCAGAGAATCCTCAGGATACAAAATCAATGTCAAAATAACTACAGGATTCTTAACACAAGAAGCAATTCCTGTCAGATAACATATGCAGTGAAATACTTTGCTTTGTGCTTGACATGCCATGATCAAGAAACATATAAAAATAATTATATCAAACTATGGAAATAAATTAAAAGAAATCTTGAAAGGCAGAAAAACGTAAAAGTTTTCTTGATTAGGATAATATGTGATTACCATGAATATTGTAGACATAGAATAAACTACTTTATTTATTTATTTATTTATTCGTCCGCCAAACAATGCCGGCTGGCGGCCCCCAGGGGAAGGGCCTTCTCTGTGGGGGCACCCACACTCTGGAATGAGCTTCCCCCGGGTTTACGTCAAATACCTGACCTCCGGACATTTCGTCGCGAACTAAAAACACATCTTTTTATCCGCGCGGGGCTGGCTTAAATTAGTTTTAAGGGGAAATTTTATTAATTTTAAATGGGGCTTTTAGTATGGAAAATTTTAATTTCAGGCTAATTTAATAAGTTTTTAAATGGTATTTTAATTTGTATATTGTGTTGTTTTTACTTTTGCCTGTACACCGCCCTGAGTCCTTCGGGAGAAGGGCGGTATAAAAATAAAATAAAATAAATAAATAAATAAATACTTGTTTCCAGTGGCACCAATTCTGAACCCAGTAAATAGACTTATAAGAATGGCAAAAAACTTTTAATAAATTTATTTGGCATGAAAGAAACTTATAATCAGATTCAAAATTTTACATGAATTTCACAAGATAGGTATGATCTCACCCTTCCAGACCTCAAAGTATGTTGTACAAGATGCTGTCTGCCATGGCTAACAGAATGGATAAGGCATCTAAATAATAGAATGTCAACAATGGAAGAAGCTGGCCTACCTAATCGCCTTCATAAACGTTTATGGCACAAGGACATGAAAGAAGACAAAAATGTAAAAAGACTTATTAAAGACAAAACTCTGTAAAATTATGAAAATTTGCAATAAATTGTCTGACAATTTCACTAGTCTCCCCTTTAAATGCTTTTTATCCTGAAGATAACTACAGTAAGAAACAATAAATTATATCTACAGATATGGTCCATTCAGTGCCACGATTAGACAGAAGACAAAGCAAGAATAAATCGGCATAGACCGAAATGTGCCATGATTGATGTACCTGCGGATTTTTTGAAGAATAAAAGCTAACAAACTCAAAAATGAAAAAAAGAACTGCTATGAAATATGATAGAATTTGAAATGCCCATACTGAACCAAGATAATTTTTAGGGTATGTTCATAAACTGTTACTTAGATATGATAAGGAAACTGAACAAATCAAAAACTGTATGATAAAATAGATGCAAAATAACAACAGCAATGTCAAGAAATAAACCTATACAATTTGTCCCAAGTTACAACTTCAGAGGAAATGATATGAAATGTTTTATAATTGGTCTACTCCATTGTTAACTACTAGCATAGGCAACTAATATAGTAATTAATGCTGGAAATGCCTTGAGACAGATGGAATATTCTATCAAACGTGATGGACATGTAAAAAAAAAATCCTCAAAAGTACAAAAAGGAAACGCACAGCACCATTCAATGACATCTGAACTAATTTGACATATTAATAAAAACCATCACAATTTATTCAGACACACGTTCACAGACACAAGGATAAATTTAGCACAACACTGGAAAAGGGATACATTAGAGATAAAATCAGACTGAGAACATAAACTGGGAGAATACAGAGCAATGACAAATTTAGCAGCATATATTCATTCTTGACATATGTAGATTATTGAATAGATGATTCCACACTGAATCATAGGTTATGAAGGGCCATTCACACATGTTGTGTTGGCCAGCCTGTAACTAGAATAACTTTAACTAGAACTAAAAATATGAGAAGTTTGCTTTAAAAAGACAAAAGCATTTACAATTTCCATTAATATAGATTGAGAATGGTAAAAATGAAACTTGGATTTTGGGATTAGATAGATTTGTTGATATAGAAATGGCTACTTCATACTACTATGTAAAAGTAAAAAGTTGAGGTTCGATGTTAATATCTTATTTTACTGCACCAAAGCGAGTTGGAAGTCAATGCCTTTTCTTCCTTTTTCCTTTCTTTTCTGCACTCTTCCCTTCCCCTTTCCCTTCCCTATTTTTCCTACTATTTGTTTTCATAATTTTTGTATTTTATATTATAAACAAATAATAAAAGGAGAATTGTCAGGGAGACATCTAAAGCATTGAACCTGTAAACCATTGAAAGGAAATAATGTGTGTGTGTGTGTGTGTATGTATATGTGTATGTGTATGTATATGTATATAAAAATATAAAATCTTGGCTCAACTACAGCCTATATCTATCTCCAATCTTTAGCCATTCATATTAATATTCATCCAGCATTCGTTTCCATCTGCTTCCAGATGCTGTTCTAGGTTTCAGCTAGAATACAGCTGGACAGTTTTATTTCTTAGGCTCACTAGAAATTATCCCACATATTCTCCTCTTCGATGTGTACATTTCTTGAATGATGGAATCGATGTATTGTGGAATCAGAAGAATCACTTAATCCCTCATGTTTTGTGTAAGAAAGCAAATGAAAGCATTCCAAGGAACAGGCAGTTCCACCATCTCTCTGGGCAAATGCTTCCACTGCGAAAATGCTCTTGCTGTTTCGTTTTTCCTGACATTCAGCTGGAATCTCTCTTTATGTAACTTAAACCCATTGCCCTGTATCCTGCCCTCCGGGATGGTAGGAAAGAAATGTTGGGCTTAGGTGGCAGTGCCCCTTTAGCTACTTGAAGACTGCGATTTTACCGCATTTTATTTTTGTTTATTTCAATTATGATTTTTATATATGACTCCATATGGACACCCAGCAATTTGCATTACATCCATAGATCATAAAACGAGTTCACATAACATAAAACAATCATCTAATAAACTACTCTTCCTGATGACCAAAACCCAATTGCATTGTAAATTATAATTAAAATTATAAATCAAAACCTATTCACAAGAACGATACATAGTAGAATGGAGAAAATGGATTGATTATATTCAAAATAAGTATCAGACCAAAAAGTATCAAATAGCTTATGAGTGATGGTAGGGAATGTACTGTATTTGTGTATTTGCTTAAAAGGGGGAAGGGGAGTTAAGGGATCAATGGGGGAGAAGGGATTATGGGTTATGGTTTTTGTAGTATTTTAGCGTATGTTTGTTAGATGTTATACTCTGTATTTTGCTCTGGGGGAGGGGAAGGGAGCGGGAGGGGAGGGGAGGGGAGGGGGGAGGGGGAATTTTTTTTTAAAAAAAATTGTTTGTTGTAAAACTTTTTCAATAAAAAAAAAGGTTATAAATCAAAACCCTTGCAAAACATTTCATTTTACTGCTTGCCTAAAAACCACTCAGGGAGGGTGCCACCCAGATCTTTGGGAGGAGGCTGACTGTCCATACTGATGGAGCAGAGACACACACGTACCACAAAAAGAGACATTGTCTCCTGGTTCTTTCACTCTGAATTTTACATTTCACAACCTCCACAGTCCAATTTGTGATGCATATGCTGGACAAATTTTTATTTCCTTATGCATCAAGTTGTGCATGGCCTTCATATGTACCAACCAACAGCTTCCATTGTAATCCGAAATCCATTGCAACTCTACAAGCCTACAACATCAGTGTTAGATAACTATGACAACTCTGGCCTATAATTGGTGGAGTTCTGCATTTATACCAATTGCAACTTCTGGGTAGTCTTCAGAGAGAGTCAAAGACTGTATTGCAGGAGTCTACCTTGGAGTTGATAAAGCAATGCATAACCATGGTCAAGGAATCTGGAGGGCCACCATTGGCATACTAACTGAAGCTGGGCAAACCCTAGCCACAGGATTTACTGTGATTCCAGAAATAGCCTTATGTTTAAGAGAATCCTCCAAATTATGGATGTACTACTTCAAGAAAATGCTTCATCCAGAGTTATACTGGAGCAGTCAGGAAGCTGGATCGCTTCTGGACAAATAGCACCACCATTTTGCATGGATTCAATTTCAGACTATCCTGTCCCAAGCAGGCCCAAGTAGGTAGTAATAAACTTAGTCCGTGGGAAAAATAAACTTTATTCGAACAGCCTGGAATTACTTAATTCCCAGCATTGTTTAACTCAAAGTAAAAAAAATGCCTCCCAAACATAAATTCTTCAGTTATCTCACAAACCTTAGTCCAATTAGGCAACTGCCAAAGGCCCTTCCTGGCAAATGTCCAGAAGCCACAAAAACAAAGACATACACGAAGCAAAGGACGCAGCTACAATGTTGTTTTCTGGCAAGCTGAAACACCGGTGCTAGTCTGTTTTAAGCCTTATGGGAGGGGCCAATCATCTCTTGGCTCTACTCCCAAGTTGTCCTCTCTGCTTGAGCTGCTCTTGCCTTTTGGCAGCTCTTTTCATCTGTGCATTAGGAACAGGCTCCTTCTGTTCCTCTGCCTCACTACTATCAGTCTCTAGAGGCTCTGGAGTCCACACCTCACTTCCCGATGGCCCTGGCCTCACCTCAGCCTCATCACTGTCCGACTCAGTTGCCAGATCTGTAGGCTGCTGATGGATCACAACACATCCCTACTTTTAGATACTAGATACTGCTGTGAGTCTTCACTTTGAAAATGGGTTGTAAATCAGGGGTGAAATATTCCCGGATCGGACCGGCTCGCGCGATCCGGTAGCGATGGCGGCTGCTGGTTCGGAGGACCAGTAGCAAAAATCCCTGGCCCCGCCCCCCCGCCTCTGCTGAGCTGCACCATCAGCAGAGGGTTTTTTTTACTTTTAAAAGAAGGTTTTGCTTCAGCCGAAACATGCCTTTAAAAGTAAAAAAAAGCCTTTGAGGATCCCGTCCCTCAGCTGAGATCGGCAGAGCCTTTAAACTTAAAAAAAAATTAAAGGCTACTCTGGGTATCTCACCTGAGTTCCTCATCAGCAGAACCTTAAAAAACATGTTTTCTGTAGAAAACATTTAGAAAACCTCCTTTTAAAAGAGTCTAAGACACTTATCTGATTACTGATTGACCTCATGGCTTTTATCGCAGCCAGAAATCCCCAGTTTCGCTTTCAGCACCAGACAGAACTAATCTAAACTTAGCTAATCTATTTCACCACTGAGTGGTTAATGCTTTCTGGCTTTCCTGGCTGAGGAACTCTGGGAATTGAAGTCCACAATAAAATAAAATAAAATAAAATAATAAAATAAAATATTTGTGCAGCTTTCTGAGATTTGGTACGTTTCTGTAGTGTTTCACTCTAACTACACAAACACACAAAATCTCAGAAAGCTGTATGTGGTATTGTGTGTGTGTGTGTGTGTGTGTGTGTCAGTTGTGTTATGTTGTGTTTGTGTAAAGTGTGAAAATTGGTTTTTGAGCTTTTTGTGGCTGCGTGAAGTGTGAAGTGCAGCTGCTTTTACACTGTGTGTGAGTCAGTTGTGTTGTATTGTATTGTGTGTGTGTAAAGTGTGGAAGTTGGTTTTTGAGCTTTTTGTGGCTATGTGAAGTGTGAAGTGCAGCTGCTTTTACATTGTGTGTGAGTCAGTTGTGTTGTATTGTATTGTGTGTGTGTAAAGTGTGAAAGTTGGTTTTTGGTACCTCTTATTGTTTTTTATACTTTGTTTATTTTTTTATTATTTAGTTATTGGCCACACCCACCCAGCCATCTGACCACCAAGCCACACCCACCAATTAAGCCACACCCACAGAACTGGTAGGGAAAATTTTTAGATTTCACCCCTGTTGTAAATGTATGTATGTATGTATGTATGTATGTATGTATCATGAACATATTGATAACAGCTCACCTTGAACTGCCTGGTGAAGCCCCTCCCAATGGCTTCATGTAGATATTAAAAAGGAAGAGAGAGTTGCTCCACAGGGAAGCAACAATGAGTCATTCTTTTATCCTCTGCCACCACTGTTTGCTACAGCTCATGCAGGAAAGTGCGTAGAGTCAAGGCTATGGTTTTCCCAGTTGCAAGGTATGGATGAGAAAGCTGGACCATAAGAAAGGTTGAGTGCCAAAGAATTGAGGCCTTTGAACTATGGCGCTGGAGAAGACTCCTGCGAGTCCCTTGGACTGCAAGGTGGTCAAACTGGTCAGTCCTAGAGGAGATCAATCCTGACTGCTCTTTAGAAGGCCAGATCCTGAAAATGAAATTCAAATACTTTGGCCACCTAATGAGAAGGAAGGACGCACTGGAGAAGAGCCTAATGCTGCGAAAGATTGAGAACAAAAGTAGAAGGGGACAACAGAGAATGGATGGAGTCACTGAAGTAGTAAGCATAAGCTTAAATGGTCTCCATAGGATGGTAGAGGACAGGAAGACCTGGAGGAACATTGTTCATGGGTTTGCGATGGATCGGACATGATTTCACAACAACAACAATGCAGGAAAGAGTAGATCTACTTTAAACCAGTGCCTCTAAGCCTAACCTTTATAAGTGATCCAGAAGCATACCAGAATCAGCAATTGTTCTGTCCCACCTCACAGAAAAGACGCAGAGACGCGTGTCCCACAGTCCTTTATATTTACAACAGACCTGACTTTCTGTAGTGGATGACAGACTTGGCAGTGACAATGCAAAGGCCTACCAAGTACTGAGTTCCTTATCTCTTACAGAGACAGAAGCCCACGTGTCCAAAATCCGTTGCCAAGAGCTCACAGAAAAATCCTTTGCACAGTCCAGGCCTTTTAACTCTCAAACGACTGATCTTCAGTTGGTAGCTTTTTGGTAGCTTTTTGTCCACCACAAGGGCCAGATGACAACTCCACCCGCTTTTATCCCCTGTGGGGTGTGGCTCAGTGACTCAGCAATCTCTGTGCCTGCCACACCTCTTCCTTTGCTGCGCACGCTTATCTTTTTGTTGCTGCCTTGGGTCAATCCAAGATTGATCTTCAGCATCTGGAACCTGAGGCATTGCCAGGGAGGAGGAGGGTCTGGGAGAGGGAGGCCTTGTCAGCTCCTCCTCCTGGCCTGCAGCTGGAACCTGGGATGGTGCCAGAGAGGAGGGTCCTGGGGAGGGAGGCCTTGTTGGCTCCTCCTCATCACTCTCAGAGTCATCCTCCTCCATGAGGACAGGCTCGGGGGCCGGAGTCACAACAGCAATATCAAAACGTGGTGAGAGTAGAACAGAAGAACAGAACAGAACAGAACAGAACAGAACAGAATACTTCATTGGCCAAGTGTAATGGGACACACAGGGAATTTGTCTCCAGTGCATAAGTTCTCAAACAACAAAGTAATATAATCATAAGATACTGATAGAAGAAGGTAGAAGAAAATATTAAAAGAATAATAGTAATACAGTCATATTACCTGAAGGAGCACACTCTCCCTATTCAGGTTCCACCACTGATCAAGCAGAGTGACCCATGCTATTTCTGTATCAAAGGTATTCAGATAATCTAATTCTTCTAAAATAGCCTGCATTTTCCTCTCCACCATTTTCTTTGGAGGCTGATATTTGTCCAAATGAGCTCATTCAAGGAAGGTGTTTTTGGTAGGGAGTATACTACAGCCTCTTTCAAGATGCTGGCAGCAGCTCTTCTGCCAGTCAAATGGTCGCCATCTTCAAAATTCAAAATCACGTATTCCTAGATCCCTCCAAAACACCAGACTGGACCTGGCTGAAGCAGGCTGAAATGAACCTTGCTCATATGTCTACCCCAAAAGTGGTCCAGTTATACTGGTTCAAATGATGGGAGTGACTTTTTTGTGTGGGGGGAGGCTTGTTCTTTTGGTAAAGGCAGTAGATTCTATTGACCCATCTTCTTCAGTATGATGACCTCCAAATATCTTGGAATGCAACCAGTTCAACGGTGCTTGGGAATTATGGAATCATAATATAACATATCTTTGTCAGGGAAGGCTGATCCATTGATTTATATTTAAAAAAAAGCCTTTCTTTATATTTCATATGTGCTTTTGAAAAGTGCCAGCATTTTACTGAAAACCATTTAATGCTTGAAAGAATCGATATAAATGCTATTGCTTTCACTGATGGTTCCATAAGAACATTACAGTGACTCGCCTCTATTAACAGTTATCTTTGTAAACCATTTCCTAACAAAACGGGGAGTTCTGGATGTACACTTTGCTTTATGATGACAAGTTAGGTGCTTACAAAAAGCTCCTACAAAACAAGTTGAGCCTTTGCAGCAAAGAAATATGATGGACTCTTGCTTCGTCCCGGCCTTTTTATCTATTGTGGGCTGCTTGGGAGATTTGAATTGAACACAGTTATTGTTCTTCTTTGTTGCATTACAGCATAAGAAAAGCCTTGCTGAATCTGGGGATCCATCTCATCCAGCATGGTTAAAATTGCTGTTAAAATAACAGTTTTATTACTAGCTGGCCCATAGCTAGAAGCATCTAATCAGGGTAAGGAAATGCCAATAAGCTTTCTCTTGGATTAAGGAGCCTCCCATCCACCAGGGGAAGGGTAGAGATTGGACTGAATTGCTACATCTCATTCTATGCTGCGGTTGTTCAAAAGGCCACAAGAGTCGCCATTAACTTTATTCTATTGTGACCTTGAATAGCCACAGTGACTTTGATTTTCACCTGCATCTGGCATTCAGAGCTGTACTGATTTATCTGTCACTCAGCTTGATCAAATATGAACAACTACAGAGTGTGTACACCGCTATCAAAGGGGCTTTTGATTGGCTCAACTGTTTTCAAATGGATTTGAAGACACCAATATCACCTTCCTGTGGAACAGGATCAACTTTTGCTTAAATCTTTTAAAAAGCTGCTTCTGCTAGTATCCAAATCCATCTCTGGTGTCCGTGAGTGTCACACATTTATGAATAATAATAATAAATAATATAATCTTGCTTGACTGCTATGTTAGTCATTGAGATCTAACTTTAATTCTTTGTTAACAGAACATTCAATCAGTGAATGCAAATAGACATGAAACTAAAGCAGGTCACTCCCCAACTAACCTGAGGAACTACATAGCATAGCTGGGGAAACTCCATTATTTGCAAGAAGGAAAGTAGGAATTACTCTATGCTAGCAGTGGAATATTTAATGTTAGAAAAGAAAACAGAAAACAGGGATGGCAATATTGGAATACCCTAAAGGAGAGCATAGTTGCTTTGAGTAGAACACTGCCCAGGAGATATTCTAAAACAGCATTTTATTCTGAGATTCCCTGGTTATAACCCACTCAAAACTCCCAAATCCTGTTGAAATTGCTTCCTGAATATGCATGCCATTTTCTTTTGTACATACTTCATCCTTGTGAAAGAAAAAAAATATGCCACCATAAAAGAACATAATGGCTCCAAAGCCCACATACACAGACTTGGCTCACGTGCCAAGAATGCCATATGGTTGCACATAGTTTTGTGCTACTTTCAAATGTATGATTGCAGTCTACTGCAGGGGGCAGCATGTAAGGAACTAGGCTGGTCTTTCCAAGCTAAGCAGAAGCGGTGTGTGTGTGTGTGTGTGTGTGTGTGTGTGTGTGTGTGTGTGTGTGTGTACAGGAGAAAACAGGCTCACTTTTGAATCTGGATCAAGACATTGCATGTGGATGTTCTGCTGAACTGTTGTAGATGGGCTATAAGTAGGCAGGGGGAAAAACAACAACAAAAATAACAGTTTGTTTTTGTATGAAACTAAATTTGGAAGATCACTAAGACATTCTAGAATGATTTCAAGGGTAAAAACAACTCACACTCTGCCACTGACGTCCTTGGCATTTTCCTAAAACATTTCGGACAGGACCTTTGGATCCAGACAACACTGTTGTATTCTATCCACCCAAACGTCCAAAATACATGTGTTTCTGCATGGAGACGCCCCATATATTAATTAATCCAGTTTATACACCACTCATTTCACCAAAAGCTATGCTGGGTGGTTGCACAACAATCAAAACAAGACATTTTAAAATAACAGATAGAAAATATAAACATCCACATTTCTATAACAAATATCCTAAAAACCAAAGACACAAACCACAGACAGAGGGAAGATGAGAACAGCCTCCTTAATAATGGGACCATCCAAGCAAGTCTCCAGTTTTCTGGGACCATCAGGCCTGCTCACAACTTTTGAGGGCCTTTGGGAATATCAAAAGAGATGAAGCTAGCCTAATTTCAGGGAGAAAGATGTTCATGTGCCATAACAAAGAATCCACATCTTTTGGGACCTACATTTGGTGGGTGATGCTATGCTTTATGGGAATGCACAAAAAGATTGCCCGTTCATTTATTCATCAAATGTATACTACCCATCTCATTGCCTAAGTGACTCTATCAAGCAGGGTCAGAGCTTGATAGAGATAATTACTCAGAGAGGTGATCACTAGGAAAACCAAGAGTTGTAGGTTACTCCAGGAAGTTTTTTAAAAAAAATCCTGAAAAGACACAGGGGTAAATTACCAAATAGTTGCCAAAAGAATGACAAGGATAGTTCTCAAGAACCAAGTTTAATTCAGGAAGTCTTTCATCTTATCTTGCGAGTTTCACAGATTTGCATGTATGACTGCGTTTCTTAATGTGGATTATGTGTCTAGGCCACTGGTTTAATCAAACCAAACAAACCAGATTTGAAAAACAACAGAAGTGGTATGTATCTGTAATTTTCCTTTAGCATTGACACAATTCTTGGCTATTTTCCCCTTCCTGATTTGCATTGGTTACATCTGGTCTTGTAGAACCAGTTTCAAGGACTATTGATGCTCACTAAATTGTTTTTTGCACCTTCAGGCGTTGAAACATCTGCATGTTTCTCTCTCTTCCCTGGGAAACTTTGTTCCTTGCAGCCACATTATTCATCATTTTTCTCATTTATTGAAGAGGCAGATGAATAGAGAAAAAAATATATATACTAGGCTGACGTTTGGCAACAATGGGCTCTGGGAAGTCACTTGAAGTTGAAGAGTTTCCTGGGGAGGGGAAAAAAAGAACCTCTTAAAGCAAAACTTGCAAATTGGGAACTTGATAATATGTGAATAAGAAGTGGGATTTCCACAATTTGTAATACAGAAATGAGGAAGGCCTTGTTGTGGTTAAAGAAATGTCCTTATCTTTCTGAAACAACATATTTTGGTAGCTGATCAATGATTTTCTTTTTTAGGAGATCTGAACAATCCCAACCCTACTGGTATTTCAAAGAGTCTGGAAGACCTGGTTCTTCACCCAAGGCCTTGGTGGGGATGACTGCAGCCACCTTTTACCCAGAATGCTTTCTTTTATTGGTTATTCTGCCATCCGGAGCCTTCTTGCTCTTTATTGTTATATTTAAGATCTTGCTTTCATGATTTAAATAATTTGTAAAGCAACAAGTGTCTTAATAGTCTTATGATGTAGAGCAGGGCTGCAGACCTGTTCCGGGCTGCGCCCAGTTAGGAATTGGGCTGGGCAAGTGGCAGGCAAGTGAGAGAAGCTTCATTTGCACATGTGCAGGATCTAGGTTGCATGCAAAACCATCCCTCTCCAGTCTGTGGAAAATAATTTTTCTTCTGAAACTAGTCCCTGGTGCCACAAAGTTTGGGGACCGCTGGTATAGAGCATTGTTGAGCAACTAACATTATCTTTGCCCTTTATCTTTTGGTGTCACTCTACATATTTTTTTCATACATTAGAGCAATGTTCATACCTCCAGAGTCACACACAGGACCAACCCTCTGGGGGTAGATTTAGTTGAGAATACAGGTAGTCCTTGATTTATGAGCACAACTGAGTCCAAAATTTCTATTGCTAAGTGAGACATTATGTTAAGCGAGTTTTGCTCCATTTTATGACCTCTCTTGCCACAGTTGTTTAGTGAATCACAGCACTTGATTAATTAATAACATGGGTGTCAACTGAATCTGGCTTCCCAATTGACTTTGCTTGTCAGAAGGTCATAAAAGGGAATCGCATGACACAACAACGGTCATAAATATGAATCAGTTGCCAAGCGTCTGAACATTAATCACGTGATCATGGGGAGGCTGCAAAGGTTGTAACTGTGAAAAATGGTCCTGTCACTTTTTTCAGCGCCGTTGTAACTTTGAACGGTCACTAAACCAACTGTTGTGAGTCGAGGACCATCTGTAGTGAATAGTCCATACCCATTTAATGATCAAGTTGAGATTTGAACTTAGATCTTCCTAGGCTATGGTCAAATCTCAACTTGATCATGGTCAAACTATTATTTGGATTCTAGATTTTGGTTAGCGCTATAGTAACAGTGGACACAAAATCACATGCACAAATAGCCACATGATTCTAGTTCTCCGGAAAGGTCTACTAGGGCAGGAGTCTCCAATCTTGGCAACTTTAAGACTTGTGGACTTCTGGAAGTTGAGGTCCACAAGTCTTAAAGTTGCCAAGGTTGGAGATCCCTGTACTAGGGCTTGGCCATTTCAAAAATAATTTTGAAGACGTATTTTGGATTATGCACAAGCAAAGCATTTTCCTGCTATTTGTTGAATGGTTTTTATCAGTTTACAAAGAAACCTGGGGGGAGGGAGGGGAACAGCCCTCTGTGCTTTGCAAGTTGCACTATAACAGCAGACTTGCTGCTGTGATGATTTGATTCATTAAAGTAGCAACATCTTTTTTTCAGGAGAAAGGACGTAAGTTTGAAAACAGGCAGGTCTGTTATAATGAATAGTAGAAAGAAACTAGGCTTACTGGTGGTACAAAGCTATTCTTCCAAATCATTTTCAAAATGTGCATAGCCCTAATGTCTATTCTAAGAAAGAAAGAAAAAAAAACTCTAAAAAGGAAGCTTGCCTTTGAAGTGATTTTTGTAGCTTTCCCATATTCACATGAAAGGTTGTGGCTCCTAGTCTTGTGTACAGAGTAGGGTGTAAACGAAATCTTATGAATAAGGCTCACAGGGCCGTTGAAGAGCATGATCCTTCTGCTTGTTTACATTGCAAGCAAACCGACCTCTTGTTTGAACTGTGTAAAAGGAGAAGTGCATTGTAGCAAGGACCTTGAGAGTTAATTTTAACAACGTGAATGGAATCTGAGGGTTGTTGTTTTTTTTGCTTCATCTAGAAAGGACAATAAGATAGGTATCTTGTGACTCAGAGTGGGGTATAGAAGAAAAGATGCACAGATTTTATAACCCAAATCTATTGGTTGATTCTACTGGTATTACTTCTTTGGTCATTAGGATTGGCGGAGAATAAGAAAAATTGCATTGTTATGTATTTATTTTTAATGTTTGAAATGGTATCACTTTGACTGAAAACAGCATGCTTGCTCATCTCCCATGACATTTTGCTATTATAAAATTCAGCCATCAAGAATCAAACTGAGTCTCACTCCTGCATCTTGTTGATAAGAACAAGGGAATCTATTCACTGGAATAAATATTTCACTGTTATCTAAATATCTATGTGCTTGGCTCTTCCACATGAGTTTCGGATGCAGATGTTGCTACTGAATCTATAATGAAGAGGCTAGAAACAGACCCAGATGTGGATAAGCATCACATTTTAAAAGCGCTAGGGCAGGGGAGTCAAACTTGCGTCGTCATGTCATCATCACGTGATGTATTGCAACTTCCCCCCCACTTTGCTATACCGGGCATGGACATGGCCAGCGTGTGATACATCTGGCCCACAGGCCGTGACTTTGACACCCCTGCCCTAAGCAATATGGCCAACGGTGAAGGATGCCAAGAAGGGTATGTAAAAGGAAAGAGGAGGCCATGTCTCTCCTTCCCCATTTCACCTTTGAGAACCCCACCCTTCAAGAATACGACTATTCATTATAAACAGGGGGTGTTGGCTATAGTACAGTCTGAAGTGGCACTGGGACGGTTGCAGGCAGGTGGGTATATGGAGCAGAAGAAGGATGCAGTGAAAGAATATAGTGCTCAGAAGGAGGCTCTCTCTCTCTCTCTCTCTCTCTCTCTGTGTGTGTGTGTGTGTGTGTGTGTGTGTGTGATGTGTGAGTGGTGAGGAATATCGGCAGGTGCACAATACCTCAGAAGACTTTACACCAAATTTTCTGAATGGTTCAAAACAGGGGTGGGTTCTACTTACCTTTACTTAGGGTTCGCATTGTGCCCGAGTGCATGCGCATGCGCAGATTGCTTTTGATGACGTTCGGGTCAGTGGGTGGAGCCTCGCGCTGGTTTTACTACTGGTTCTATAGAACTGGTGCGAATCGGGGGGGCAACCCACCACTGGTTCAAAAGGCTAACTGTCAAGAATTGTGGCCCAGGGTATTGCCATTCAGAAAAGGGAGCCAAGACTCTAGAAAGGCCTGGAGGGCTGGCAAATTGGTAAAACCCAAACGGTAGGCAGGGAAGTAAGCCTACATTACTAGCAGTTACTTCGAAGCCCACCCAGTCTAGGAATATTTTGGTGAAACACTAAATGCTGGCAATGCTCAAAAGGCCTAAGAGTTCTGACAGTGTAATGATATATGGGAATGACCTTATGAGGCAGGAGAAAGAGCCCAGACTAGACAAATGTTACACAGAACTTATCTTAGCCCACCAAAACAGAGGGAACTTAGGAAGCATTTTTGTAATGGTATGTCGGAAAGACCTTGGGAGAAAAGGAGAGGAGATGCTGCCCAGGGAAGGATAAGATAAAATGGGGGGGGGGAGCCCCACATCTGAATAACAGGAAAAGAAAGAAACTTAGAAAGGATCTACCCTAACTTATCAGGTGGTAAAAAGAGACAGCATGAGATTTATATTTTCAGAGTTGCCTAATTATGTTAATGTAGCCTTACAGTAAAGTAGAATTAGCTCATCTTGTTATGTTTTCTGTCTGGTCTGCTTGGGAGACTGACAATTCCAGAAGTGACCCGCCCTACTCTTCTGGAAAGCCAAAGGAAAGCAGGGAAGAAATACTTTCAGACTTGCAAGATTTTGTAACTGTAACGTTACAATGAAAATAATATTGGAATGGATAGTTTGTTTGTGCTTCTCCTCTGAGCTACCTTGAAGCAATGCAAGACAGAGTGGAAGCGAGATTGTCACAATTTCCCCAAAGTGTCAACCAGTAACAGACTCCTGCAGTGGGCTGTACATACAAGGGACCTGGGGCTTTAGTGGGCAGGAAATAAACAGAATGAAATGATAGATGGATAAGCAGTAAAGTAAGACTATTGCTGAAAATACATGTCAACCCTCTAAACGGCGAGCCTCTGGCAGACCATCTCGGGGTTGCCATTTGGGGTTGGGTGAGGGAGGCTTACAGGGATAATGAAAAACAGTAGACACAGCATGGGAGGTTGACAAAGAGGAAGCAGCCATCCGAAAATCAGCTGGAAGAAAGAACTAGGCCCAACAGAAAGATTCCAGGCCTCTCAGGCCTCTCAAGATATAACAGCCATATGGGCGGAGTAAAATTGGTGGGAAAGCAGCAACAGTTATTGTTGCCTTTGTTTTGGTTGCTATATGCCAATGTTTCCAGGCCTGCAAGAATTAAAAGCAGTTAATTGAACCTTTTATTTCCATTTCTTGGTTTTGGAGAGTCGGAAAAGTGACAATAGAAGCTTCAGGGTAAGACAATGGTAGTGGGCATCTGCTTAACGCGTCCGCATGCCCCACTTCTTTTCCTGGTCGATGCTGTAGCTTGTACGAATAAGCGGCTAAGAAAATAGTCCATCGAGTCAAACGTGGCGAAAGTGCCACAGGCGTTGGGCGGTCGCCGGCTAGTATTCCTAACAGTGGTCTGTGGTCAGTCACAATTTCAAAATCCCGCCCAAAGACATATTCGTGGAATTTTTTTACCCCTGACACAATTGCTAGCGCTTCCTTATCTAATTGGCTATAGTTCCTCTCTGGGGAGGACATTGTTCTAGAGTAGAAGGCTATAGGGGCTTCTGTACCGTTTGGAAGTCTGTGGCTGAGTACAGCCCCCACCCCGTAAGGGGAGGCATCGCAAACCAGCACTAGGGGCAATGAGTTATGATATTGGATGAGCAGGCTATCGCTCGAGAGCAGGTTTTTTACTGCTTCGAAAGCCCTGTTCTCCGACTTTCCCCAAGACCAAACAGTATTTTTCCCTAAAAGCTTATGCAGCGGTTCAGCGACGGTCGCTTTGTTTTTTAAAAAAACCGCGTAAAAATTCACTAGCCCAAGGAATGCCTGTAGCTCTGCTTTGTTTTTGGGCGCTGGAGCCTTTCTGATTGCCTTGACCTTGCTCTCAGTGGGGTGGATTCCTTTCTTGTCTATCCGGTAGCCCAAGAATTCTACGGATTCGACCCCTATCTGGCATTTGTTTACTTTAACCTTTAATCCGGCTGTCCGGAAAATGCCCAGAACCTTTCTCAAACGCTCCCCAATTCCTCGTTTTCCGCTGAAATCAAGACATCATCGAAGTAGGGAACTACCCCTGGGAGCCCTTGCAGAAGTCGTTCCATTAAGTTTTGGAACAGCCCCGGTGCCACACTCACCCCAAATTGTAATCGGGTACACTTGAATGCACCCCTGTGAGTTACAATCGTTTGGGCTTCGGCTGTGTTGTCGTCTACGGGCAGTTGTTGGTAGGCTTGGGCCAAGTCTAACTTTGCAAAGACCTGCCCTTGCCCCAAAGAGTGCAGCAAGTGTTGCACCACGGGAACCGGGTAAGCGCTTTTCTGTAAGGCTTTGTTTAGCGTCGCCTTGTAGTCAGCGCAAATTCTAATTGACCCATCTGGTTTTATTGGGGTGACGATTGGCGTCTCCCACTTTGCGTGATCGACTGGTACCAAAATTCCCTGATTTATGAGCTTATCTAGCTCCTTGTCAATTTTTGGCTTAAGGGCAAAAGGGACTCTCCTCGCCTTTAGCCTAATGGGAGCTACCTGGGGGTCTAAGTTGAAGGAAATAGGGGTCCCCTTGTACTTGCCCAGGCAGTCCTTGAAGACATCTTCGAACTCGTTCAAGAGAATGTCTTTCAGGTTACAGTCACTTCTGTAGATGCCAGTCACTCCCATGCCCAGTGCACGAAACCAGTCTAGCCCAACAAACTAGGCAGAGTCCCCTCGACGATCGTGATGGGCAGAGTCTTCTTGTGAGGTCCGTATTCGACACGGACAGAAGTGGTCCCTCGAACAGGGATTTGATTTCCCTGGTAGTCATGGACCCGTAGCCGTTGAGTTTGCAGGTGGCGCTTCGCGACTGCTGGCAGTGACTTCGCCAAAGTGTCCCACGACATGATGGTGATCGCTGACCCGGTGTCCACTTCGAGTCGGCACCTTACTCCTTCTATTTTAGGTTTGGTGAAGATCTTCTTCTCCACTTGGGTTGAGGCGCGGCCTATGACTACAGTCGTTTGGTTCGAATTCGCGCCTTTCTTGTTTGAACCAATCGCGGGTCGCCTTTCCGATCCCGCGCTCTGATTGGCCGATTTGAATTTTCGGCGGGAAGGTTGGGCCGCTCGACAAACTTGAGCTAGGTGCCCCTTCTTTCTGCACCGCCGACATATTGCGTCCTTAAACTTGCAGCGTTGGCGCTGGTGTTGACCTCCGCAGCTTCCGCATTCGTCTCGGTCCTCTTTGTCGCGTTTCTCGGTTCGGCAGACCCCTTCCTCATCTTCACCGTCGGATTCGGTCTGAATCTCCTCCTGGTGCACTGGAGTTGGCTTTGTGCTCGCCTTTGGTGGGAGAGGCTTTTGCAGTGTCTCCGCCGCTTGGGTGGACATTTCATGTGCTCTGGCTTCGTCCAGAGCGTTGGCCAGCGTTAGGTTGCTCTTTGCTAACAGCCGTCGCCGCAAACGGATGTCTCTGATCCCTCGGATGAGTTGCTCGAGCAGCACCTCGTCTAGGTCTCGGTATCCGCAGTCCTTGGACGCTTTCCTTAGGGCGGCCATGTAGTCACCGATGGATTCGCCCTCCATCTGTCTTCGCTCTCCGAATTCAAACCGCCGCACGTATTTGGACGGCGTTGGCGCGAAATGGTTTTTTAGTAAGGTCTGCAGAGTTGGCCACGATACCGATTGTATCGGCGTTGGCTCTGCCAGGGCTTCCGCGATATCAATGACCTCCGGACCACAGTGGCTTAAGAAATAAGCCCTTTTGCGGTTATCTGGAACTCCTTGCAGTTCGTTGGCTTCTAGAAAGCTTTCGAAACGGGTCATATACGTTCCCCATTTCTCTTTAGCCGGGTCAAACGGTGCGGGCGGAGTGTAACTGGCCATCTCCGCTTTTCTGCCCTGTGTTTGCTGGGTTCGGTTCTTTCGTGCTTCAGCTCGGTTCTGGTTCTCCTTAGCCTCGAGATCCCACCTTCGTCGCCAGTGTTAAGTTCGGGAAGTAACGAGGCTGGAGACCAGGGTAGTGACAACAGCTCTTTAATATATGGTGAACCCAGCAACTAAGCTGGGGAAAAACCTCTCCTTATATACAGTTCTACTGGCGGCTTCATCCAATCAGCAACGTGCTGATTTCCCGCCCAAATATTTAAAGGTACATACATGAATACATAACAGCTCGAGAAAAGTTCATCTTCCTTTCCCATCCTTATCACTTTCTATAGAGAGGTGATTGAGAGCATCCTGTCATGTGCATTGTTGTCTGGTTTGGAAGCATTACTGCTTCAGACAGGAAAGTGGTGCAGGGAGTGGTGAGGATGGCAGAAAAGAGCATTGGTAATTCACTTCCTTCTATCCAGGACGTAGCACATAAGCGATGCTTGAGCAGAATTCGCAGGATTGTCTGGGACACCACACATCCTCATCACGACCTGTTTTCCTTGATACCTTCTGGGAGGAAGCTTCGTGTTATCTGAAGCAGAACAACTAGATTTAGTAACAATTTTGTTCCATATAACATCGACCTTGTGAACTGTCAAGTTTCCTCTTTCCGCTACATATTCAAAATGTACTGTGATTATATATATATGTGTGTGTGTGTATGGTACTGGTGTATATTTATGTATGTATATAGCATGTGTATATGTGTGTTTGTGTAGATATACACTTTCTCTTGAGAGCAGGCAACAGAATAAAATTTTTAATGTGGACCAGTGTGTAAAAAAAATAAGAATAAAAGTTCTCTTCTCTTCTCTTCTCTTCTCTTCTCTTCTCTTCTCTTCTCTTCTCTTCTCATCGGAAGTTAAAGATCTCTGCTGTTATTAATAGACTAAATGATGTAATAAAAACATGGCTCTGTTAGATCAAATTTATGATGGATATATTATTTCTAGTAACCCTTAATGGACTTTTGCATATCTGGAGAAGAACTAGACATAGTAGAACATTACATATACCTTGGCCAGAGAATCACAATGGAATATACAATAAAATTCAATACAATAAAGGAAATTGAACAGCATGTTAAATGTGGTTGGCAGACATCCAGCAAGTTGAACGTAATTTTCAAGAACAACCTCCCCTTATGCCTGAAAAGAAAATTTTTTGATTAGTGTCTGCTATCTGCTCTAACATATGCTAGCGAAACAGGCACTAATCTCACTATCGATACAAAAGCTACGAGTGGCGCAAAGAGCCATGGAAAGATACACGCTCGGCATTACAAGACAAGATAAAAAGTCCCGCACATGGATTAGAGAACAAACAAAAGTATAGTATATCATCAAGAGATTAAAAGAATTGAAATGGAAATGGCAGGTCACATAGCAAGAAAAACTGATGGCAGGCGAACCAAGGCATCATAGAATGGATCCCACTTGATAAAAAGGATCCACGAAAGATGGATGGGCTACATCAGCAAGTATTGTGGGCCCGATTGGCAAAAGAAAGCTCAAGACTGTATTGGTTGGAAACATGTGGAAGAGGCCTTCATCCTGCATTGGATAGACAATGGCTAAAATGATGGTGATGGTGATGATGATGATGATGACAATGATATTTTAAAGATTTATTTGTAGAAAATGAGGTGAGATATGGAATGAATATATTATTTATTGTATTTGGCAATAAAGCATTCAAATTCTTTATACTTGCTGTAATAAATGGGAACCTTTTTTCACTTTTTGGTTTTTTTTCTTTGCACTTTGCACTTTTTAATTTTATTTTTTACAGCCTTCCTGTCTCTTGCATAACAGGAGAACAATTCTATATATATACACATATACATATACATATACATATACATATACATATACATATACATACATACATACATACATACATACATACATATATATATATATATATATATATATATATATATAGTATTAGAATATATTTAATTAGAATATTAGAATATATAAAATTGTATTAATCTTTAATACAATTATTATTTTAAAAGTTAAGTGCAATTAAGGATAAGAAAATAGACCTGAGCACTGGAAATTATAAATACATGAAGACTTGTCTAAGAACAAACAAATCCAGAACCTCAAGTTTAGGTTAACGCTTTTGTAGAAAGTTTGTTATAAAAAGCTTGGTTACAGAAGTGACCGTGCCTCTTTTTTGAGTCTGTTGCCATCCCCCAATCTACACTTCAATGACTGTCATTCATAAAATTTTGGATAGCTGCAAGTTCTCTCTGCCACAAGCCTTTTGAAGAGAGTATCTTCAGAAGCAGATGTTCATTAAATGGTCAAAATGTAAGTACAGTACTTCTTGACCAGATATTTGGACATCTGTATGGGCTGCATAGGTCATGCAGACTCTGCTGATCTTCAAAAACTCTCTGAATTGAAAAGCAAGAGGAAGAATGAAGAGGTGGAGCTGAAATGAAAGGCATTCCCAGAAGTTGGGAAGGAGTAGAATAAGCCAGTGGCCCATCCAGTTTCGACTTGTTGGCATTTCAGCCTGAGGGTGTTTTTCAGTTGTGTTCTCCCCTCCCTCCCTCCAGGACATTGGTTATGCCTCACTCTAAGCTAGTGCCAGCAAACTGCATCTTGAAGCAAGCAGAATAGATCTATTTAACTACTGTACTAAACTTTAGTACAGCAACTACTGTGCTAAACGCTTAACACATCTTCTGTTCACCTTTCTTTCACCTCTCTTCTGTACAGTGCAGGGAGAAATGCAAGAAGATAACATTATTTAAAAGTTTAAGGCGTTGGAGCCATGTAGATAAAATATGACTTCTGGGACTGAAAAATGTACCTAGTGTTATTACAAGAGAAATGTTAAACTCATTCAGTTTTGGTCGCCATGATGTAAAAAAGATGTTGAGACTCTAGAGAGAGTGCAGAGAAGAGCAACAAAGATGATTAGGGGACTGGAGGCTAAAACATATGAAGAACGGTTGCAGGAACCGGGTATGTCTAGTTTAATAAAAAGAAGGACTAGGAGAGACATGATAGCAGTGTTCCAATATCTCAGGGGTTGCCACAAAGAAGAGGGAGTTAGGCTGTTCTCCAAAGCACCTGAGGGTAGAACAAGAAGCAATGGGTGGAAACTAATCAAGGAGAGAAGCAACTTAGAACTAAGGAGAAATTTCCTGACAGTTAGAACAATTAATCAGTGGAACAACTTGCCTCCAGAAGTTGTGAATGCTCCGACAATGGACATTTTTAAGAAGATGTTGGATAACCATTTGTCTGAAGTGGTATAGGGTATCCTGCCTGGGCAGGGGGTCCCTTCCAACTTATTCTATTCTATTCATCCAGAAGCCCAAGAGAATGGATTCTGGGCATCTTCTGGAATGAGGAGTCCTTGGTGTTCCCTGAGCTTGCTTGTTTTCTTGCAGATTTTTCATTACCCTAACTAGATAACGTCATCAGTGCTAGTAAGGAGCACTGTTTGCTGTCAGTTTATATTCTGGTGTCTTGCCTGTCTGTGTGTGGGGGGGCAGTCTTAGAGAGATTCTTTGGTTGGGCTGATGGCTCTTTGGCAGTTTCTTGATTGGGGTGTTGCTTACTTGACTGAAGATAACCTTGGAGGTAATCTATGCTGATCTGAGTGCTGATTGCTGGTGGAAAGGTGCTGGAGTCTTTTTGTTCTCTTTTTAGGCTGGTTGATTGTCTCTTTTGCACAGTTTTAAATGTCTATGTGTCTATTGATGGCTGATTTGTCAGAGTGGAATAGCATTAACTACTTCTGGCTTAAAATTGGTGTCCTCTGTAAGTATAGAGACAGCACCACCCAATCTAGCTGGGAGAATATACCACGTTGGTAAATTATTTATGATACTGTTATTGCAGTGTCCATTAGGTCCATTTTGCTATCATTGAATGGTGATACAGTACATTTCAGATCTAGATATTACAGGGATTTGACTATATCTTTGAAGACATCAATGGATCAGTCATGGAAGTTCCTTGAACGATTCCACCCCATGATCTTTTTAGCAAAAGATGTATTCTGTTGCAGCAGCAAATATCCACCAACTCTTCAGGCATCATTGTGTTTTCCTAGGAATGCAAAATTAAATATATGCATCTACAATTCAATTCTTAAAAGGCTTTCTCTAAAAGTGTCTAATGTTTATGCAAAGCCATTTGTTTCTAGCAATGAGCTCACCATTCTGCAGCTGTTGGGGAGTCCTGTGCCTCTGAGTCAATTCATAACCACAACAAGTTCCAGATTTGATGGAAGAGCTGAGTGATAGAAAAATCAGGAAGCCTCTATTAATATCCAGCTATACTTAATCACCCGATATTTAGAACCAGGTTTGCTTGTTGTTATTTGGCTGCTTACTAATAGGAGTCCATTTATGGTCCTCCCATAGTAATATTTTGAGTTTTTCTGTAGGCGGAATAAGGCCACTTGCACATGACAGAACTTTTACTTTGTTTCCTTTTCCCAATCCCTCACAAGACAATTTGAAAGCTATCTTCAACCATAAGCTTTGCATTTCGTTTTATGATTTTATGTAGGTTTGTACTGTCCTGTTTTTATTTATTGCATTTGTTTGCTCTTTTTATATTGTTTGTATTATTAGGAAGGAAGTGTAGAAAGTTAGCACCCACCCATCTCCTAGAAGAATGAAATATTCTAGGAAATATTAAGAAGGCAGAATATTATACTTCCCTGGATGAGAAAAGGAGAAACATGCTCTTGTAAAGCAGTCCCCACCTTTGTTAATAGTCCCAGAAAGACTGGGCCATCCTATCTAGAAGACAAAAGGCCTTCAGCTCCAGGGTGATAGGATTAGCCCTCAGTCAAGATCCAAACCAGGACGAAGCCATTAAGCCATAATAGGAATTACCCAACACCCTTTCGGAACACAGGTCTCTTCATTACATCATCACCCAGCAAGATTCAACCAAGCCTGGGACACAGACAGCCTACAAGGTTAGCTGGACTCCTGCATAGCCCCCTGGGAGTCTGACAAGCAATAGGATACATTTCTAGCAAGGCCCAAGAGAGGGTGTAAATATATCTCACTCTCCACTGCATGTGTTCAGCTGCACCAGGACCATGTGCTTACTGGTTCTGCTCCGTTAAACCATCTTTCCAAGCAGTCTCCATGTTTCCAGTGTTTTTCTCCTCACTTGGAATTGAACCCAGGTGGACATTTCTTCCAACGGAAGGAAGGAAGGAAGGAAGGAAGGAAGGAAGGAAGGAAGGAAGGAAGGAAGGAAGGAAGGAAGGAAAATAGAAAGTGAAAATAAAGAAAGAAAGAAAAAGAAAGAAAGAAAGATGAATAGAACAGAACAGAATGAAACGATACATTCATCAAGAATCATAAGGTGCAGCACTTAATGACAGTCATAGGGTACAATAATCAATCAGGAAACAATATCAATATAAATCATAAGGATACAAGCAACAAAGTTACAGTCATAAGTGGAAGGAGATGGATGATGGGAGGAATGAGAAGATTAATAGTAATGCAGACTTAGTAAATAGTTTGACGGTGTTGAGGAAATTATTTTTTTAGAATAGAATAGAATAGAATAGAATAGAATTTTTTATTGGCCAAGTGTGATTGGACACACAAGGAAATTGTCTTGGTGCATATGCTCTCAGTGTGCATAAAAGAAAAGATACGTTCATCAAGGTACAACATTTACAACACAATTGATGGTCAATATATCAATATAAATCATAAGGATTGCCAGCAACAATTTTTATTTATTTAATAAAAATTAAAAAATAAAATAAATTATAAAAATTTATAATAAAATTATAATAAAATTAAAATTATAATAAATTATAATAAAATTATAATATAATTATAATTATATATAATTATTATATATATTATTATATAATTATATATAATTATAATTATAATATTAAAATTACAATAAAATAAAAAATAATAAAAAATATTTTTTTAGCAGAGTGATGGCCTTCAGGGAAAAACTGTTCTTGTGTCTAGTTGTTCTGATGCGCAGTACTCTATAGCATCGTTTTGAGGGTAGGAGTTGAAACAGTTTATGTCCAGGATGTGAGGGGTCTGTAAATATTTTCACAGCCCTCTTTTTGACTCATGCAGGATACAGGTCCTCAATGGAAGGCAGGTTGGTAGCCATTGTTTTTTCTGCAGTTCTAATTATCCTCTGAAGTCTGTGTCTGTCTTGTTGGGTTGCAGAACCAAACCAGACAGTTATAGAGGTGCAGATAGACAGATAGATAGACAGACAGACAGACAGACAGACAGACAGACAGACAGATAGATTGATTCGGTCTCCTGATTCTAAAGCTTCCTACAGATTTAAGCTAAAAAACCTCTGCTAGCTGGGATGCTGGAGGAATGGTGATGTTTTAGAGCCAGGTGCTTTTTATAGCAGTTCTGACCATGGTTGTAGATTACAACATAGAGCCTTGGGATGGGTGTGGGAGGAACTGTAATGGCTACATGAGTCCAGAAGCTGGGCAGTAAAGTGAGGTAAGAGCTGGATATATGCTGTTTGCGTAAGTAGAGAAAATCAAGGCAGCCTGTCTTTTTTTTTTCTTCCATGAACTATATTGTGAAACCAACCTACTGATTAAAAGGATTAAGATCAGATGGCCTGAAATGCCTCATGTTATAATGAAAGCCGAGCAAGGATTTGCTTGTGCCCACAACTTGGGAGGCACGATGATGCAAGAAAAATTCCAACAGGAACAAGCCCAATGCTGTGAAATAAAAAGTCCAGCTTTGGTTTCTGATGAACTGGCTCAGAACCAGAAAAATAACTAACTGAGCCTTTAATACAAGTGGTTGCCAGGGGACTGGTAGGTGCAAAGCCAGTCTGAACGGGTTGCACAGTGTGTGAATGGAAGGATGATTAAAAAGGAAAAAAAAATCAGAGCTAGTTTTCTTTCTCTTGTGGCATTCAGATTTTTTCTTTAAAAAAAAAAAAGGTCCTCTCTGCAATCCATATGATTTATATTGACAGTATCATTTTGCTCCTTGTGTATAAGATCAAGGATTGAACAGCTCTGTGATCGATTAACTCAGACTTTTGGTATTCCCTCTGATGAATCACTCTTGCTTTAACTGATCACCCTTGCTCTGAATCACACTACACTAGACTAGCTTTCTTCTGAAGAAGAAAAATATGAAATAGAGAGGCTGATCTCCCATATCAGAGGCTGCAATAGTGGATCTTAATTTTCTAATTCTAACCTTTTTTCCTCAATCTGGTATCCTTAAGAAAGATTGGACTTTAATTCCCATTTCCTCTGAATTTCAGGTGCTGATGTTTTATTCATCTCGAGGGTATCAGGTTGGGGTAACCTGCTTTATTAACCTGGAACCTATATAGCTAGGAGCCAGTTTTAAAAAGCCATTGATGTTTGCATGGTTTTGTCTTGTACCAACAAAATGTTCTTTAAGGAAGAAGAGAGAGATACATTTCACTTCTTGGAAATGTAGTTGCAGGCATGTATTGCTATAGTCACTGAAAAGTGCTGCCTTGGAAGTAGAACCAATACATTTATCATGCTCGTTACCCCTGTTAGAACCTTGTGCGAGAGTTCAGATCTGTTCCCTCAAGAGTATGGAGGTAGAGCTTCGGGGCATCTAGCCTCAGTTATCTTCCTTTCTCCTCTGCCAGCTTCCATTTCCGGCTGCTTTACCAGCTGCCTTCCTTCTGCACCTGCTGCTTCTGTCCTGCATACCATTGCTAGGTTTGCCTATGCATTGATGCAAATGATGAGGTAGAACTGAAGCAAGAAGCCAGACACTAAGGAATGGAACAACTCGCCATGGCCAACTCACCGTGGGACAACTCGCCATGGGACAATTTAACAATTCTATTTAATAATTTTAAAATAAATAAAAATTATTTTAATTTCTTCCGTTCACATTTCATTCTGTCCCTTCTTTTGCATCATTTTTTTAATGATTGTAATTCCACTATTTCTTTGATATTAGTGTAACTCTTGTCCTGCATCCTGTAGTGAGTTGGCTCTGATGAGTTGTCCTGCGGTGAGTTGCCCACAGCAAGTTGGCCTTGGTGAATTGTCACAGACTCAACTCAGAAGTGATGTACATGGGAAGAGAGTGACAAATACATGCATAGAAAGGAGCAGATTATTTTACAAATTTAAACCTGTCACAGATGTAGGACTAAGATGAGCCCTACTATGGTAGGTAGCCCCTGTGGGCAAGGTGTCCTCCACACTACCCTTACTTGGGACCCTTGACTGAACAAGATTCCTTGACTGAACAATCAGGGGCCTGGGCACAACTAGAACTTCTCAGCTGAATACTTCTCATGCTTTCCTAAATTGGACAAGTTTGATTAGCAGAACAGTATTCTTTGTTTTTTGTTGCAATTTCTTCTATTGAAATTTCTCCTCAGTTGTTCCAAAGGTGCTTTTTTCAAGAGGCAATTGGACTTTCTGGTTTTTCTTTGAAGACGTTTTGCTTCTCTGGAGAAGCTAAAGAAGCTTCTTGGATGAGAAGCAAAACATCTTCAAAGAAAAACCAGTAAGTCCAGTTGAAAAAGCACATTTAGGACAACCATGACATGGATGACTGAGAATCTCCATAGACACTCTCCTCAGTTGTTTTTACTCACCCTACCTGTAGTCTGGTAGGAGGGGCATGCTTTGGGTCCCTGGCAGGAGGGGCACACTTTGAGTCTCTGGCTAAGAAGTGGCCCAGAAGAAGAGCCTTTCTGCCATGGCACCTACCCTATGGAACATTATTTCATGAGATCAAGTTAGCTCCAATCGTGTTGGCCTTTTGTAAGGCCCTCAAAACTTGGTTTTGTGGTTCAGCCCCCAGGTGTGTAATGGAGTCCAATTAATGGATGCTTTGGCAATGGCTGTTTTTATGATACTTGGCTGCTAAATATTTGTTTTTATATCGCGTATTTCATCTGTTTTGTCTATTTTATTGTAAGCTGCTTAGAGTCACATATGTGAGATGGGTGGCTATATAAATCAAATAAATATACAAATAAAATGGGATTAGGGTGGAAAGGGAACAACTGGAATGGAAAGAACAAATGAAGGGGGTAAAGCTTTTGGCACTCAACGGCTGTATTTAGAGGCGGAGGCATATGTTTTTAGCAGAACAACTAACAAAAATTCAGGTTTTTGGATACCAAGAATGATCATCCTAAGCAAGCCTGTCAGAAGACTTCCATTTCATTGTACAGTTATTTTTAATGGCAGACTTGGGGTTTTCCATCATGTCTAGCAATGTCCATTTCTCTCTTTCCATATCCTTCCCACTTCCTCCTTCGTTCAACATCCAGCTTGACAAGCTTGTAGGCTTACTCACTTCTACGTAATAGCGTAGCTGGCCCTAATAGAGTAGTCCTGTCCCATTATTTTCTTCACGTAGTCCTAGTTCCAATCTGAAGGTCTGCAGAGCATTCTTATTGGTTCTCACAAACAAGAAAACAGTAGGAGCATGCGTGGTTTCATAGCTTCCAAGTTCCTTGAATATATGCTTCTTAGGTATATTTCTGTTTTTTCTTTTTGAATCAGATTTTTTTTGTCATCCAGGCAAGTACAGAAAATATCAAATAATTTTTGCACATGACTTTTCATAGATGCGTTGGATAGTTTTAAAAGGTGAGGCAAAGTGCTTGCCCCAGGATGACAGTCGACTTAGCAGTTTTGAAGACAGGAACATACAATGCTATCCTATATCTCAGGGGTCTCCAACCTTGGTCTCTTTAAGACTTGTGGACTTCAACTTCCAGAGTTCCTCAGCCAGCTTTGCTGGCTGTGGGATTCTGGGAGTTGAAGTCTACAAGTCTTAAAGGGACCAAGGTTGGAGACCCCTGCTCTATCTTGCATCATGCAATTGGGGAACCAATGAAATGATGGAGTTTCTGTTTTTGTTATTTTTAACCAGTGAATGAAACAATGTACTGTACAGCAAGAAAGCAAGCAAACTCTCAACCCCCTCCTCATAATCATAAAGAGACAGAACAAAATAATTCCACTTTTTTTCCCCCAAGCATGAACTTGCCTTCCAGTAGAATCCAATAACACCTTGGCTTGTACTAGCTCTCTTAATAAGGGTTTCAAAGACATTTCTATGGACTGGCAGCAAAGGCTGGGGTGAAATTGACCAATATTTGTCAACATTCAGGCTTAAGTGACAAGGAAAATGGTGAATTTTCCCCCACCTCACCCCATGACCTGGTAAGATTCCCATCATAAGCAAGCACCACCTACATTCTCTTCACAGATTCATCCAACAAAAGGAAAGAGATTGGAGCTTGCTTTCCTGACAGAAATGGGAGAAATAAACAGTCATCCATCAATTAGGGGATGTTGCAATTGCTGTCACGATGGAGCACCTTAGAAGTATCATTGTTAAAGCTTGAAATTTGGATAGCAATTTCTTAAGCCAAACTTGCATTTCCAGCCAGTATCAGCATGAGAGACAAGTGCTTTGGGCTACTGAAAGAATTGCCCGAGGACCATCTCCCTAAATCGCTGAAAGAAGCTACAGACATTCCTGGAATGGGAGGTGGGGTGGGAAACACATTTCTCCTTTTATATTTCACTGTTCTGTGAAGGTATGCAGGACTCTTGCAGCAGGTCAAAGCTTCTAGGGCAATAAAAGACTATTTATCAGAATTATAGCCATATTACAGCCTTATGGGGGGGGGGGAAACCAATAAAGGAGAATATTTGTAGATCAGGGTTGAAATGAGGGGTCCTTGGTACTCTCTAAGCTTGCCGGGTTTTTTGTTTTTTTGTTTTGCAAATGTTTCATTACCCTTACTAGGTAACATCATCGCACCAATGCACTAGCACTGGTGATGTTACCTAGTTAGGGTAATGAAATGTTTGCAAGAAAACAAGCAAGGTCAGACAGCACCTCCAAAAAAACCCCCAAAAAACAAAACAAAACAAAACCCCCAGAAAAGAGGACAAATAGGAAACAACGACTAAAAGTGCTACTAAAAATTAAGGGGATATATTAGAAACCGGGGAAACTTTATTGATTCCCCCCCCAATTAACTAGAATGGGAATCCATGTTCGAGGCAACCAGATCCAATGGTCAGTTGAGTCTGTGAGACCTGTCCAGACTTGAAGAACTGACTAGGCACTCAGACATCTGCAGCAAAGTGAGATTGCCATCAATTTAATGATGTATATAGCGTGTGCGGTGACATCACAAAGTAAGCTTCATCTTTCCATCTTTGTGTTCCAACATCTGATGTAAGTACAAGGCGTTGCATCATCTGATGCAAACTAATAAGCATGTATGCACGTGCCTCCACAGACAGATGCTTTCCCAGGACATCTAGGAAACAAAAGTAATATCCTGTTGTGAAACCACCTTTGGGCAAAAAAGATGCTTCAAGAGACATGGGAGGTAGGGTCAGAAAAAATTAAATAGTTGACGTAGTTAGATGGAGGCTGAGACTGGGGCTAAACAGAAGCCGGAGAAATATATTGGGACTTTCTGCAAATGCAAGAGATATATCCTGGCAGCAGCAATGCTGTACAGAATCTAAACAATATTTATCAGGCCATCAACATTGCTGCTCTTTCATCTATGACCAATTCTGAAATCTTTCGAAGGGTTCTGGTTGCTGACAGCGAAATGAAGCTTGGAATGCTGCTCCCTCCCTCCCTCCCTTCCACCAGCTTTCTAATTCTTTTTTGTCTTCCTCTGCCATGGCTGAGTAATCAGATAAGAGATTATCAGATCACACATCACACTTGTGATGATGGCCTGTGAACAATCCAAAGTTCTTTATGGAAAACCAGGATTGTTGGTCATTCCACCTGAATTCCTTCTTGGAGGTAAGGCTGCCGAATCTGCAGCTCTTTGCTGCCATCTAGTGGTCACCCAGATTTTTGCTACCCAGAGTTGGCGGCCGTACTTAGAGAAAAGTGGCCACTTCAGGCCCGTGGCTATTAAAGATGAGGCTTTGCCTTTCACCTTTAATAAATATTTGACATTCAAACCCTGTTTATGAATCTTTATCAAAAGCACAGTTTAAAAACAACAACAACAATCTGGTCCATCATGTTAAAGTCTGAACGTAAAAAAAATGGAGGTTCTGATAAAAAGGTTCCCCCACCCAGCTTAACCACTGCTTGCTTGTTCTGCTTCTGCCCTCCAAGTTAGTTTCTACCATGGAATTAATGTGTTTCTCTCCCCTCCTCCATCAAGGCGCGCAGTGAATACATTTCTTCATGTGTATGTCCTAATCATCCACTCCCAACCGTCCTTGCTTCCTGTGACTAAATGGCAACAATCTGTGCTGTGGTTTCTTTTTCTTTTTCTTTCTTTCTTTTTTTTAATGGTAGCAAACAGGGAATCAAAGTGAAGCCAGCCAGTTCCTTTTTGACCTCAATTTCTGCTGTCATAAGGTTTCACCCTGTGCTCATCCTTCTGCTCGTCACAGCAGCTGTCGGCTTCTACTTGGAAAATGCTGACCGTTTCTCTCACTGTTGCTGCCTCTGCTTCTCCTGCCTGCTTTTTGCCTGCCAACTTGAAAGGGTTTTTGTGTTTCCAGAGTCCTTGCGGAAAAGTACAAACAGATAGTGACCTATGTGTTCACTTTTCTTGTTTATCTTCCTCCATCAGGCAAAACAAGACCAAAGGCTTGTTTCTCCATGCATTCCCTCCTCTGTTCCCCCCAACCCCTGCAGTGGAAATCTGCTGACTGCAAATTTGTATTGGCGTAATGCAGATCAAGTTCTGACCTTGAGCACTTGGCCCAGACCAGCTTCTCGGAAAACCGGTGGTCCAACTGGCTTGTGTGTATCTACTGACAGTTCAGAGTTGGGCCAGGATGGCAGGCATGAAAATAGACCCTACTCTGACAGAGGTAGAAGTACAATGCTCTCTCGCCACAAGTAAGATACGTTTCGTTTGAGTTTCTTTGCTCAGACATAAGAACCAGCGTGAAGAGCATCCATAATGTTGCCCATACTAAATACCAACACTCCTCAAATCCTAGTCTCAATTTAAAGGCTGAGAGTGGCATAGGAGCTAATTTATGCAAGCTTAATAGCAAACTCCTTGTCAGGAGTTTGTATTTTATTTATATATTTTTATTATTATTTTCCCATATGTGTATCCAGCAAAAGCTTGTTAAAGGCAAGTTAGGACTTCCTGCTTGGAGGGAGACCTTGGCTGGGATTCAGAGGCTTCCAGCTTCTGTTAGCCAGCTTTTGCCCCTTCTACATACAGTATTGGAATGACAATCAACTCTTCTCTCCTCTAGGAACATGCTCAGGAACATGAGTTGCTTGCATGCATGCATGAGACAGAGAAGCAGCATGATTATCTGCCACAATCTTACTTTGAAACCATAAAGTAAAACTGTAGGCTGCACTGCTGGTTTTGAACAGTGGCTTCCAGGCTACCTTTGGGTGGGGGGGTGGGGGAGAAACCCTACCAAATGGTTATTTGGGCTTGGTTTGACTACATAATTTGTTTGTGCCCTAAGTTCAAAACTGATCAGCTGCTGATCAGAGAAGTCATTTCTGAGAAGTCATTTGGATTTGGTAGCTAAGTTTTGGCTATTAATGGGAAATTATTTCTCAACCCGACAAGAAGTGAATAATTTCTGTGGCAACTTAGATACTGCAGCTGGAAGCTCTGATTGATGCCAATTCATTAGTTCCCTTCCCTTTAGCTGTTGCCCAGATATAGACTCATTGTGGAGACTCAAAAGCTTTATGTGTGAAGCGCAATATTAAAAAGGGAGCGAGAGAGAGAGAGAGAGAGAGAGAGAGGTTTAAAACAGCTTGATGCACTATTGGAAAAAGACTTTGGGTGGCTTGATTCAATAAGGCCCCTTTTGCCTCAGGTTGCAAGAGATTGTATTGACACCAGGAAGAGATGAATCTCTCAGGAATGAAAAGGGTGTCAGTGCTTTTTTTCCTTTTCTGTTTTTGTGTGCAAGCAAAGCGTTTAAACATTCTTTTTGCATTTCTTCATACAGGCCTAAGATTCCATTTAGCCTAAGAAAGGCAGGTATGTCTGCATTATAGCTTGCCCTGAAGAAAGAAAAGAGAATAGTCTGATAAGCTGCTGATTATCCAGTAGAAGCACCTGAGAGCTGAAGTGTCTTAAAACTATCCTATTTTAAATCAGGATCATTTTATCTTTTATCTGCCAAGTTGAATGTTTAATTGATAAATTAATTTTAGGGAGTAAAGCATGGGTAATAGAAGTGGTATGGTGAGCTTGTCAGCATTCTTGGAAACGGGTGGGGTTGGAGGCTTTGTTTTGGAAAATTTGGGGGATTATTCTCAATATTGATAGGTTGGTTAACTGTTAACACACAGGTCCTTTCCTAATCTGCCTAACGCTGATGGAAAATCACATCTCCAGAATTGAAGGATGTCCCGCCCAATCTTAACCAGAGAATTTGGAATGGGCAACATGATAGAGGCTTTGGTGACATAGTTCCCTCTTTGCTTTGAAAGATAGCAAGAAAAAGCGAAATACCTGGGTATAACAGACTGGGGGAGTGTGAGTGGGCACTTTGAATCATGTGCTTACTTACCTAGCAAGCTACCTGTGTAAGGGGTTGAAAACACAGGGGTGCTTAACACAGGCAACCTGTTAGGTCAGAGATCTGCAAACTTGGCTCTTTTAAGACTTGTGGACTTCAACTCCCAGCGTTCCTCAGCCAGCAAAGCTTAAAAGAGCCAAGTTTGCAGACCCCTGCAACTGGCTGAGGAACGCTGGGAGTTTTATTATTTATTATTTATTTATTAATCATATTTATGTTTAGTTGAAGTCCACAAGTCTTAAAAGAGCCAAGTTTGCAGACCCCTGTGTTAGGTTATTGCTGAACAAAAGTCTAGGGCAGGGGTCTCCAACCTTGGTCCCTTTAAGACTTGTGGACTTCAATTCCCAGAGTCCCTGGGAGTTGAAGTCCACAAGTCTTAAAGGAACCAAGGTTGAAGACCCCTGGTCTAGGGTGCTTTTGAAAGAAGAGAAGGGAATATTTATTGGGAGTGTTATCTGTGGAAAATGGAAAACGGGAAAGGTGAGCGAAAAAAACTGTGTATGCAAGAACTTCACAAGGAGAATACAAAAGCTGAAGAGCAGGTATGAAGAGAAAGTCACAGCAGAAGAATAGCATTCTGATATGATCCCCCTGAATAAAGATCCACTTCCAGAAAAGGCATCAAGAGGATTTTGCACATCAGGGACTCAACAAAAATTCAAACAGGAGGAAGGCAAGGTATAGGAATGGCTTGCTAGAAAAAGAAGTCAGCACAATTTAAGTAAACATAAGCAATGCTTCCCTCACTCTCAGTGATCAGATATGTTGGTGATTGCTTGGAATTCCACACTGGGATTCTACACACAATGAGATGAACAAAATACTGCTTTCAATCACCTTATTGCTGACTAACAATCCCCAACAATGGTCCTCCAAAATGCTCTCACATAGCTGCATCATGATTTTCCCATTTCCTGTCTTTTCTGCACCTGAAATCAAAATGGCCAGAGAAGACTGAACAACTCCTGGAGAAGAAAAAAAAAACCTGCCTCCAATAGCCTCAAGTGACCAGTGGGGATGGTGCAGATTCCAATTCCCTACTGTGTTATCAACTATATTGTTGATGGAAGCATGATAGATCAGATTCACAGCCAAACCTGAGGAGAAGAGGGGGAATACCCACACTTTAACCCTTAGAGTAGCTAAAGAAAAGTTTAAATTGCCTCCGGTGTGGACTGAGAATGTGATAAAGGCAAAAGATCAAGATACGTTGTATAAAACCAATTGCAAGGATCTATTTGTGTCACAATTAGGAGAATGTAGGTAAAAGCCTAGAGTTAGGGTTCGAGTAAAAGAGAGTTCAGCTTTATGCAGAATCAATGAGACAATATTGGGCTTTATTAAACAATAAATGAAAGCAAGAAATCATTGTCTGAAAACCTAAGACTGAACAAGTTATAAATTATTTAAATTAATAAAAGGAGCAAGTAAAAGTGCCAATCAATTCCAGAGAGGGCCGTTGCTACAAACAAAATTTGCAGTGCCATGCATTACTTATGATAGTGCATCTTTGCGATAATTTTAACACAATCTATGATATATTCTTTGTATTAGTCACATTTTACTTAAGGTCTTCTGCAACAGAAAAAAGAAAAAGGTTTTAAAGTAGTAAAATAATGTTGGAAAGGAGAACATCACTTGCTATCTTTTCTCTGTTTGAGTGTCAGCATGTGTAGTCAAATGCCATGTTTCATAGTCACATGATTTATGAACTGGGTTTTATACCTCTTAAGTCAATAACTTCTCTGTGATCATAACTCTACAGCCATATATTCAGATA
Source organism: Ahaetulla prasina (assembly GCF_028640845.1). NCBI lineage: Eukaryota > Metazoa > Chordata > Lepidosauria > Squamata > Colubridae > Ahaetulla > Ahaetulla prasina. The sequence goes on from NC_080540.1 coordinate 107,278,127, forward strand.
TGACAGCTCACCTACTATACACCTAGAGCCAATTATGCACAAACCAAGCAGAATGCCCAGAATTAAATCCTTTCTGCTTGAAGCTGCATTGCAGTAAAATGCAATGGAAACAGTAGCGTATATGTGCGAAGAATATTTGCTTCATTTACCTACTTATTATTTATTGGCAAAGATTTAAATTTGATAAAAATCCGATTCTGGCTAGAATGTGCATCTGTTCAAAATCCACTATCTCTATTGTTACATCAATCACAGTTAAAAGTTACATGTAGAAGAATGGAATACATTTTTAGCATCACTTGTGAAAATACCACTTGACGTTAGAGCATGAAGAATAAGAGACTCCCTTTCCCTTCTTCCTTTTGTCTAATTAACGTTGTTTACATAACTTTAACTATTTGCACACTATAAAGTTACTAATTTTAACAATGCTGCTGTTTATGCTCCTGAAACAGCTGTATGAATTATTGGGTTGTCATTGAATTAAGTTCTGGGATTTTTGTTGCTGTTCTTGCATCTGCTAGGGCAGGAAAGCTGGAGTATTAAAATCTTAGATCATCATTTGATTAAACAATCTTCCTTTATTTACAGTCTTTGAGAAACTAATTCTGCTTTACAATTTATTTATTATTCATATGATATGGATTTATTCAAACAATCAATATCACGAACATAAGCTTTTTTTTTTTGTAACAGCTGAAAATAATACAAATCTGAGTGTAATTAAAGAAAATAATGAAACTTCTCTCTGTGGATAATATTGAATCTGCTTCAGATATGTTAACTTGCTCATTATAGAAAGCATCTCCACATATGAAAAGGAGGGAGCCCAATGGTTGCAGACAGCCACACAAGAAAATTAAGCATACATTTATTGTTGTTATTATTGTTGCTTATTGCACAGCCGGCTAAATATTCAGACTGGATTTGGCATTTTTATCCATCTATTGAGTCCTTCCCAAGGACCTGGGATAGGCAGATGTTGATGTCTGATGGTGTTAGAGGTGTCATCATAGGATGTAAGCTGTTCTCAGTAAAGCTGCCTTTTGCAATTGACCGATAGTGGTTTTGTCAATGCTGATGCTCCAATTCTTTTGTGATTACTTTTACCTTTGGCACTGCCTTTGCCTTCTTTTGTCACAGTTGTTCTTTCTATTTGCAGGTCTTTGTATATTATTATTATTATTAAATTTATTTGCTGCCCATCTCACGGTTCAAGGAGGAGTCATTTATTTCATCAAGATGACATGGAAGCTGCAACCAGTATGTAACAATGGAACCAAACATGCTGCCTCATTGTGCATCAACTCCTTTTCATCCCTTTTTCTACTATTATGGTATTACCATTGATATTAATTAACTGCTGTGCCAAGTATTCTTCTGCTTATCCAACTGGATCATTCAGAAAAGATCATGCTGAGAATTCATTCCCCATGTGCTGGACAGGATGTGTGGGCTAACTGTTAGGCTTTCCTGTAATAGCCCTCCACATTCTAAACTTCCTGAATAACTGTAGGTTTGAACCTAGGTCTCCCTCTGTCTTAGCATACTCATACTGGACCTCCTAACAGTCCAGTGAAATTGGTTAAACTTAGCGGCAATAATAACCGCAAATCACCCAGGAATCATCATAGGTTACATTCCACACAAAAAAGGTGCAAAAGCTAAAGTAGCATCATCTATTGGTGATTCTGTTATCATCATTGCCTTTTACATCGCAGGTAGTCTCGACTTATAGCAATAGCACTTAAACTTATAAGCCGTTTATATACCACTTTACAGCCCTCTCTAAGCGGTTTACAGAGTCAGCATATTTCCCCTAACAATCTGGGTCCCCATTTTACCAACCTCGGATAGAGGGAAGGCTGAGTCAATCTTGAGCTGGTGAGGATCGAACTCCTGGCAATTGGCAGAATTAGCCTGCAATACTGCATTCTAACTACTGGAAAGGCTCAATTATGATCATTTGAATTCGTGACAGCCTGAAAAAGGATGCTTCATGGCTTTAAGGCTATTCTGGACATCAACATCACACTGCCTCTCATGGTCATGTGATCATGATATGGATGCTTGGCAACCTGTTCATACTTATGACCAGTTGCCAAGTGATCATGTGATCACCATTTGTAATGTGCCTGCTTCCTTCCCCCCACACACAAAGCAATGGAGACCCCGACAGGGAAAGTTGCAGGCATTAGTTGCCTGCTGAGAGGACTCTCTACAGTTTTGGCTACCTACTGAGGGGAGCTGAACTCCGATGGATGGAAAAACAGAGCTCAGATCCTGAAGTTTTGAGCTCTATTTCTCCATTCTGAGGAAGAGCTGACATTTTTCAAAAGGCAGCTCTTTCAGCCAACCTCTAGAGATGAGGGGGAGGTAGAATCCAAGCATGATTTTCATCTCCTGAGTGGAAAAGCAGCACAGTAAGGTAAGGAGCATGGGATTCTTCAGGTGGGGATGGGAGGCCCTGGGATGCCCGATGTAGGTCCTGCAGAAGTGTCTCTTTGCTCAAGGGCTGAAAATCATGCATGGATGATTGGCAGGGAGGATTTTCAGTTCCCAAGAAGAGTCTCCCGGGGCCTCCTATTCCCCCCCAGAGATACCTTACCTGGATTCCATCTACTTAATGACCTGTGCAATCATTAAATGACCGCAACTGGAAGTGTAAGAATTCCAATCACTGAGCGAAGCAGTCACATGGGCAAAAATGTGATGTTTGTCCTAACAGCTGCTTCACTCAAGGACCAAGATTCCAGTCCCAATTGTGGTCTTTAAACATGGATTTCCAATGGCTGCACACACACCCAGGTCACATGAGTGCATTTTGGGTGCTTATATTATTAACCAAAATTTTTAGCCACTCTATCGGTGGCTCTTTCACTTCTTCTGTTTCAGATTTCAGTAAAAGTTTATACATCATAGCAATTGCATGTTCATCATTTGTACACAATTCTATTTCAAATTTAGTTTTACAGTGTTCAAAACCATACATTCTTTTTTCTACTTTCTAATAGGGGTGAAATGCTCCCGGTTCGGACCAGATCATGTGATCAGGTAACGATCATGGCCACTGGTTCGGCGATCCAGTAGCGATAGAAGAGCAAAGCTCTGTCCATCTACCCGGGTGTCATTACTTCCTGGAAGTAATGTGTTTTTATTTTCTGCGCATGCGCAGAAGGTTTCACCCCTGCTTTCCAATAATTGTAAGTGAACAATTGACAATTATATCCCTCTGCCACCAGTTCTTTCCTTGATTTTATTTTACATTCCTCTTGACAAAATTCTAGTAGCTTGCGATAACTATTTGCATTTTTCTTTCTCCTTTATAAAATGCTTCTTGTGCCTAAATCCACAAAGATGTTTTGGGGAACAACCTGGATTTGTATGTATTCCATGTTGTCATCATGGTATGTCGAATACAACATTTTTTAAAATCCACATTAACCTTGAGTCTATCGTACCATAAATATTCACATCACCCAAATCCCAGGTAAATTATCTGACAAATGAAAAAAGTCTTTTCAGCAACAGTCACTCTTTCATCCAAACTAAGCAGCAAGCTGCAAAAAAAACAATTTCAGGTAAACCCAATCCTCTTCTTTCCCTTGACTCTTATAACATCTTATATTTAACTTGTGTTTTTCCCCTGCCTTACAAATTTAGATATATCACTTTTACCAATATTTAAATAGTGGCTCAGTTGTCAAAACAGGTATTGTGTGAACCAAAAACAAAAAAACCCATCATCATTCTAAGTAAGAGATTCATTTTTATCACAAAAATTCTTCCCAACAATGACAATTATAATTTTTCAAACCTTAACATGCCTTTTAATTTCATTCCATGTCTTATCAAAGTTATTTTAAAACAACATAAAATTCATATTTGTCATAGGGTTACCAAAATATTTTACCTATTTCTCAATCTTAAATCCTGTTTTATCCATCAATTCTGTTTCATCTTCTATTTTCACATATTTTGTTAACACCGTCATCTTCTTTTTATTAATCTTGAAACCTAATAATCACCACATTTTTAATTTGTCCCTTAATAGTTCAATTCCCTTTAAAGGATCTTCCAGAACCAACCTCAAGTCAACTGCAAACTTCATTTATGTCTCTCTTGTAATCTTTCCTGCCCCAATTGTCTCAGCTTGTCTAATATCTCTATTCAGTATTTCAAGAACCAACATAGATAAGAGAGAAGGCATGCCTATATTGTTGATTTTTGTATTTCACTGGGTTTTGTTAAAGCTTTGTTAACAATTATTTGTGCTTTCTATGAAGTGTAGATTAATGTTACCCATTTATAATGTTTTCTTCAAAATTCATGTCTTAAATAAAAACCCACATTGTTCCTCATGAATAAATTCTTGAAAAATTATTTTCAGTATCAGATAGAATTGTTGTGAATAAGTTGTGGTATTTAATGATGATATTGGCCTATAATAGCTTCTTGTTAGGCAAAATCAAATCTTGTTCATTATCGGGTATTAATATTATATTGGCCTTTTGTCAATTCTCCGACATCTTTCCTCCCTGTAGTACAGAAATCATCATCTTTTGTAAAAGTTGTAAAATTTTATCCTCAAAATACTTACAATAAAAATCTGATAATCCACTCAGTCCAGGCCTCTTTTCTATTTAATCTTTTTTATAGCTTCAGTAACGTCCTTTGTTTTAAGTTTATTCATAAACTGTCTCTGTTCTTCTGTAATCTTCAATAAATTTTGTATCGTTAAATATTCATTTATTTTCTCTAGAGAAATATTTAACTTATATAAATATCAATTATATAAATGGAATACTATTGATGAAATGCTTTTGTATGGTTGTATTATCCATTAATACAGTATACCCCCCTTGTAATTCCAATATGTTATTTTCTTTTTCTTTTTGTAATTTATATGCTGGCACTTCTCTCCTTTATTTGCAAACTCAATTTTTTTGCTTTATATAATTCATTTTTATTTTATTTCCCTTTGTCTTATTAGCATTGATAAACGTCATTTTAATTATTGTGTAAATACATTTTTTTACTTATCTTATAATCTTAGGAAAATTCTTTAATTTTCTTTTCTCCTTATTTTATTCAAAATAGCTTGTACTTTCTCTTGACTCTTCTTTGTAAGTTCACTATTTTATTGTATAAAATAACTCTACTAAAAGCTTTAGTTACATCCCAAACCACTCTTAAATAAGTTCCTTAACTAAATTATTTTTTTTAAAAAAAACTTTTATTTCTTTTTACAATCCTCCACAATTGCTTCTTTCTGTAGCAAATTTCATTTAGTCTCCATCTAACAGAATTAGATTTCCTTTTATAAACTAAATTTGCAGGATTAGGATCCAAAAAAGTCTTTGTTAATATCTCTACCTTAGAAACCTTAGTAGCAATGTTCTTTGAAGTCCAAATCAGGCCTGTTTTTAAAAAGGATCTATGTCTTTCTGAAAAGTAAGTATATTCTCTTGAATAGCCATTTTTCTGGCTCCATATTTCAAGTGCCCCAGAAAAAAATAAATTACAATCTATGATTTTAATAGACAAGATTATAGAAAAAAGTGAGTTATGTTATAACTATAGAGTAAGAGATTAACTTATAATTATACTATTTACTGCTGAAAAGAATATTGAATGCTTCTCTCTGTTTCTTTTTTTTCTTTTCTATGTTTCTCCTTTTTGTTTTCCCTTTTTGCATTTGGTTTTCTCTGAGTTCTTTCTTTTTCTTTTCACTTTCTTACTTTATATTTTTAAGCTTCCTTTAAAAAATATCCTTAATACATTTTTTTTAATATACAAAAGGCTCCCATTGCATTCCAGGACAAGTTGGCCTTAAAATAGCCTTTCCCAATTTGGCACTTTCATATTTGCATTTGCTTTTTTATATCTTGGCTTTTTATCTATTGTTCTGCGCCACCCAGAGTCATCTTAGGTGACATGTGCGATATATGAATTTGAGTAATAACTAAATAAACAAACTTTCTGCCTGAGTCTCCCAAATCAGTCCAGATTTGTATTAGGAAACTAGTTCTAGTACAATATTCCCCAGGTTAGAGTCCTCCAGGTTCTGGGACTATAGCAATAGCAATAGGACTTAGACTTACATAGTGCTTCAAGTGCTTTACAGCAGTTTACAGAGTCAGCCTATTGTGCCCAACAATCTGGCTCCTCATTTTACCAACTTCAGAAGGATGGAAGGCTGAGTCAACCTTGAGGCCATGAGAATCGAACTGCTGGCAGTTGGCAGAATTAGCCTGCAATACTGCATTCTAACCACTGCTCCACCACAGCTCCTCTCTAACTCTTCTCTTTCCCAGTAAGCAGTGAATTGCAATGCCAAGGTATTTGAAGGACATTGTTTTAGAGGAATTCTTACACTGTTGCAGACTTTCCAAAGCTGTTGAGGGTGTGGGAGGGAATCAATAAATGGGGGAGTGAACCACTTTCTCGCATATCAGCAGAACCGCTTTTCCTAATGTATAGATTCAGTGGATGCAAACTAATGCAGCTCATTTTTCAAAAGAAAGAAAGAAAGAAAGAAAGAAAGAAAGAAAGAAAGAAAGAAAGAAAGAAAGAAAGAAAGAAATCAGCTGAGTATTTTTAAAGCTCTGCATGAATATGTCTTAGATTTAGTACAAATGAATAATCTGAATTTATTATTGAGTTTATGCATTTGCAAGTAGTTCAGTTTGGGTAGAGCCATGGTTTCCCTTGTAATTTAAGCACAGGTGGTCTTCGCTTAACAAATGTTTGGACTTAACAGCCATGATGAAAAAGAAATTTTTTAAGGCCATTCTTCGCTTTTATGACCTATAATGCAAAGGAAAGCTGAAATAAAACCATAAGTACAGAGACAGTTCCATTTAGCAACCGCTTCACTTAACAACCAAGTTGCCGGTTTCAGTTGTGGTCACCTGTAATAGATAATTAAAAATCAGGGAGTTGACTTAGGGAAGAGAAATAAAAGCTTGTTCTAGGAAAATAGATTATGGTTTCCAAGCAAATCCTTCTGGACACAGAGCAGCCTTCATATGGAGCTCTTAATCTTTTTTTATTATTATTTTATTTAAAATGCTGTTAGCTTTAGAAACTTGCACATGTCTAGCCACCAGTAAACATCTAAATGCATGATAAACAACAATCCAATATCTAAGACAAGACAATAGAGAACTATCCTGGAATAAATGCCAGGGATAGAATGTTAATTCTCTCAGCTGAGTGAAAAATTCCTTTCTAGAGTTTCTTTTCTGCTATTACAACCCAGCCAGTAATTCACAGCTAGCAGTTATGGCTCTAATATGCACTCTAACTGTACTTCCTTTTGAAAGGTAATACATTATCTCTTTCTTTTTTCTTTTTTTTTTCTTTTTCTTTTTCTAGAAATAAAACATTACATTCTTACGGTTTGACTTCCTGCATGGGATAATTTGCAGTGCTGCTGCAGGATGGCATCCTATTACATAAGATGACAGAACAAACTGGTGGTTTCTGCTGATACTTCAGGAAACGCTTGTCTTCTCTTACACTACCAGTTCCATCTGATCTCCAATGATCTCACTGTAGTCAGTTTATAATTCATCAAACCAAACTGAGCCATGGATATCCTCTTTAGGGTAAAGAGACCGAATCATCTTTAGGTTTCCAGTCTGGGCCTGAAAAAATAAAGGATGCTATTGTGTTTGAGTTGAAATAGTCCAAATTAATCATGTGTCTTTGAAAGCACCTACTGCAGATGGGAAAAGCTACCCTTGACTTCTTCCCTCTCCCTTCTTGGTCTCTCATCTCTGATTTCTCTAAATGTATGAAATCGTCCCCCCACCCTCCAAACTGAAGATCAATGGCCAAAAGTAAGAGAAAATCAGGATTGGGGATATCTACAGTTAAGATTAAACATATGACCAGCATAGAAGCAAATCAGACAGAGCTACCTGGTTAGGAAAGAAAGGAAATTAGGAAATAAATATTACCGCCACTATTTTGGATCTGTGTTTTGGAGTGTTGTTTTATATATCATGTTGCTGTTGTTTCGTTTCGTTTCGTTTCGTTTCTTTTTTCTTTTCTTTTCTCTTCTTTCTTTCTTTCTTTCTTTCTTTCTTTCTTTCTTTCTTTCTTTCTTTTGCTTTTAATCCTCTGGACACCATCCAAAGTCAGTATTGTGAGATCAGCAGTTGCATATATTGTTCAAATAAATAAACCAATATTAAATGTATTTATTATTATTTATTGATGAAACAAATTTATGTAGCCACTCATATCCCCAGATGATTTCAGTGGTGAGCTAAGAAAATAAGAAGCCACTTGAGATCTATGGACCATGAGATGGTTGTCCAAGCATAGAACTCGCTTGTAACGATTTTGGATAGACTGTAATATTTGTTACTAATTTTTGGTAGCAATATTTTGGAGTCTGCAGGAGTGGCAAAACGAACCTGAGACATGCATTTTGTGTATAGCCAAGATGTCTTCCCTGCTGCACATATCTTCTGCAATGGCGGCTGACACTTTTTTCTTGATAGGTGAATTTCTTTTCTAGCTGATGATAGAGTGAGAACACTCTGTCCAAGTCATGATGTACTTGTCCAAACAAAGGGACTGTAAAAGTCTCTGTATCCCCACACTTGGAAAATTCTGACACCACCACCCTTCCCTCATATCTCTATCAATTTTCCTCCCTCATGACTTTTAGAAGATCTTTCAGGACAGTTTTATTTCACCAGGCTGTCAGTTCTAAGGATTTTGGGCATCCGACTTAAAAAAAAATACTGTTGTTTTTTATTATTGTTGTTTTTATCATTTTGAATACTTTTGTAGCATTAATCAAGAGCTGTGGTGGTCCAGGGGTTAGAATGCAGTACTGCCGGCTAATTCTGCTGATTGCCGGCAGTTCGAATCTCTCTCACAAGGTTGACTCAGTCTTCCATCCTTCTGAGGTTGGTAAAATGAGGACCCAGATATGGGGGCAATATGCTGACTCTGTAAACTGCTTAGAGAGGGCTGTGAAGCAGTATATAAATCTAAGTGCTGTTGCTATTGTTGGTTTTCACAATTTTAACTTTTTGCAACCTGCCCGTACTGTTTTGAGATGTGCAGGCTATCAAATCAATGAACTAAGTAAGTATGATAAAAAAAATCTCACAACTACCTTGGTAATCGAATTCAGAGTGCAAGTTCCTTCTGCATGGGAGAAGACAATTAAGCCTGCGCCAAGTTTTTGTGTTCTTGGTTTCTCTTATTGCTGTATCAGTTTTAAAGCTGTTCATATTTGCTTCTTTTGGGATTGATTTGCTGTATATGCTTATTTTCTATTGTGAAATAAAGGCATTGCAAGCTGCTGCGTAGGCCCAAACTGTTCTGTTTGTGAGAGCTGCCTTTTCCACTTGAGGAAGGGGAGGGGAGACAGCAGTTCAATATTGGCTTGTTATCTGCAGAGCTCTCATCACATTTTGCAGTCAGATGCCATAAATCCTGCAAAACAAGCCAATTGCTATGGAGCCTTTGAACATTCCTAGAACTTCAGAATACACAAGGCCAGGACAAAAGCAGGCATGTTGAGTTATTGAAAGAACTCCTGAGTAATGCCATTTGTGGCTTGATTACAGTAACCAAGAATGAGTTTTTCAAAATTGGAAACTAAGTGAAAGAACAAGAAAAAAAGCAGGAGGACTTCCTTAATTCCAGAATCATCTTTTTTGGCCAGATAAACTTCCCTTGGAAGATTTGATAGAAAAATGGCTTTTTAACACAAGAGGAGGCAATAATACTTAACAGCTTTAATAATACCTCTCCAAAACCGATGCTGCAGAAATAATATAAGGGAAGCCTTACTTGAAAATGCCTAGAGTGAATTCTTCACTCTCACCAGGAAAAAGATAGACACCTCATCAACTATGTCATTTAAAAGTGGACTGGACAAAGCCCTAGAATAATATCCTATAGTAAACAACCTTTCTTTGCCTCCCAGGAGATTGACAACATGACAGCCTTAGTTTCGTTCCAGATCCTAATTCCAGGTCCTAAAAATAGGAGGAGAAAAAAGCCTGTAAATTTTAAGCCACACACCAACTTTAAGAACATTTGATGAACTGAGGAAAACCTGAGGAAAACCAGCCAAAGGGAAGACACTGGATGAAAACAGTTTTTTTCTTACTAGGCCAAGGAATCATGCAAATAGAAAAGTAAACTAGGAATTAATTATTAGTCCCTCTGACTATAATAAGCATCCCTAAAATTGTTTTCTTGTTTTTCTTTTAATCTAAATTCCACAATAGCAAGCCGAGAAAAAGAGCAAATCCCTGCCCACGTTGTGCTACAGACAAATGCATATTTATATGTAGAACTATTTTTTGCCGAATGCATACTAAACTGGTGGAATTCACCAAACACGATGCAATGATGGCTGCCAACTTTTATTTATTTACAAAAATGTATCTACACTCCCCTCCCCCCATTCTCTAGTAGCTCTGCATGACTCGCTTATTTTAGGTAATAAAAACCATCATGAGGCCATCGTTGAAAATTAGAAATATTAAAATCCTAAAACACTTGGAGCCAACAAAGGCAAAATGCCTGAGGGAAAATATAGGTTTTTAGCCCTTTCTAAGGCTAAATTCAATCCTAAACAGCATCATCATGTTGTTCACCAAGTTGTGAATTATGGAATATTCTATATCATTTGGCAGACCCAAAGATGTCTTTTAAGTGAGGTCCTTACCACCATGTTATGTTGTGGAATTTAGAAAACTTGCCTGCAGCAAAGAAACAATGTTCTGGCTGATTTCAATAAAATGGAATCCTTTGAAACCCTCATAACTGAAACTGGGAAAAGATCCAGAAGACAAGGAGATTCAAGAACCTTATCTATTTTCCCAGGAGACAAACAATGAAACAAATTAAGGTTACTAGACAGTTTGGTGGATACCATTGGATACTATCACTCAAAATGACAAAAACTATCTATAACCTCACTGGTAATAGAATGCCCAAACTGTTCAAAGCAATTCTCACATGGGACATGGATGCCAGCCAGAACCACTATCAACTGGGCCATCTGCCCAACAACCTGTGTTTCTCTTTGGATGCAGTCAGAAATGAGACCAGTTGCTTCTGATTTTAAAAGGGAATGAGACAAATTAATTTAATAGTAAGTCAATCAATAAGTGGTAGCTATAGCATTATATTTTACTTTAAAAAAACACACAGAGAAGGGCTCTTGAGATAAGCTGCTGGGACATGTGCTGGGGATGGTGCCCTTGCTCAGATCTTGTTTCTTGATTTCTCAGAAGCCTTTGGATGACCAGATTGATGATGTAATTTTTTTTTACACATTTCTTTATGCTGGATTTTTTTGCCTTCAGTGGGAAGTATTGATGGCCCCCAAGGTCCATCACCTTCCTCCCCTAAGTTAAGAAAGTCAACAGATAGCACAATTTTTGATTGGGTTTAACTAGTGTGCAAATTATGGTTTTTCTGAAGTAAGAGGACAGTGACCCATTGCCATTATTACCACACAGGTAGATTTCTATTATCATGGTCTATATTGGTTTGCTTTTGAAGGCCACTGAAAACTGCAGCTTGTGCAAAATCCAATTGCTCCCTTGCTGTCTGGCACTGATTGCTACAATCACATTACGCATATCTTGTGGCTTCACAATTAGATTTCTAGGTGCAATTCAAAATGGGTGGTTTGATTGTCATGGCTTAAAACCAAGGTACTTGCAAGACTGCTTACTCCGAACAGTGCCAACTCCAACCTACCCTCCCAGGAGAAATTGTAGTGGTGCCCATTTTTATCAGTGAGGGAGGCTAATCTACAAAATGTTTTTCAGCCATGAAGTCTATACTTTAGCAAGTTTCCCTGTATATCTTAAAAGGTTCCCTTGGTAACAGCCTTCCTGGAAGCTAACAAAAGCTGAACTATTCTGGAGGATTTGGGGATGTGATTGTTCATCATGATTATTATGTTTTATTATGATTTATTTTAACTGTTACTATTATTGTAGCATTTTGCTTTATGAGCTGCCTTAGAGTTTCGGCATTATAGGGATTGTGGGCTAAATTCATTTATGTACATGTGTGTGTGTATTTATAACACTATTGTGGATGCTTTATTGCATTTTTTATGGTTGGGAGCTGCCACAAGTCACAATGATTCAGTGGCATATTAATGTAGTAATAAGCAAATAAATAAATAAAATATCTCTAAACTACTGATTCTGGCCAACTTGAAGAGGTTTAGAAATATAGAAAACACATGAAAACAATAAAATAAGCACCACAACAGAGCACCCCAGGCATGATATCTGAGTATTATAGACAACATCATCCATATGGATTTGATCACCTCCAAGAATATGGAAAGGGAGAGAGGTATTCAGATATCTGGAGGCAAAGTTTTTGTAACACAAAAATCCAGCACTCCCTAGCACTGTGATGGCGAACCTATGGCATGCGTGCCACAGGTGGCACACAAAGCCATATCTGTGGGCACGCGAGCTTTGCCCTAGCTCAGCTCCAGCGCGTATGCAAACCAGTAGTAAAGGTAAGTAGAACCCACCCCTGTTCCGGTCCCACCGGAACTCATGAAATGGGTCATTTCTGGCCTCTGGAGGGCCTCTGGGGTAGGGAAGGCCGTTTTCACCCTCCCAAGGCTCCAAGAAAGCCTCTGGAGCCTGGGGAGGGCGAAAAACAGGCCTACCGGGCCTACCAGGCCATCACGTGCCAAAAGCAGGGGGAGTACATGGGGGGGATGACACACGCATATGGGGGTGGGTGGGTCACATTGAATTATGGGTTTGGGCACACACATGTACGACCCCCTGCACTCCCCCCACTTTTGGCATGCAAGGGCAAAAAGGTTAGCCATCACTGCCCTAGCACCTTACCTCTGATTTCGTTTGGTTCTGGAGAGTCCTTTTGCACTGCCTATACTGGACAGATTGTTTCTTTCTGGGATAGGTGGTCCTGGACATATCAACACACCTTCCTCCTTCTATTTTCCCACAACAGCAATCCTACGAGATGAGTTAAACTCAGAGACTGACTTTTATGACTAAAGTGGGACTTGATCTCACAATCTCCCACTTTCAAGGCTGGTGACTTAATCACTAATATGCAGGGTACTTGAAATTCTCCTTGGAAGCCTATTGGTAACCAATGCAGTGCTCACCACCCCTCTGTTGTATAGCACTGCTGGCTTTCACCATCCAGTAAACAGGCTGCTACACTCTAAATGAATTGCCGCTTTCAAGTAGTCTTCAAAGGCAGCCCCAAGTAAAGCACACTGAAGTAGTTGATCTGTGAAATTCTTATGTTTTTAGTACCGGAAAAAATAGTATACAGTACACAGATGGTGTACCACATTAATACAGCTGCCATGTGGAAGCAATTTGAATTGCAAAACTGACATTTTGATGGATGGGTGTGTTCATTTTTGTTGGAATTGCAACAGAAGGAAGTAACATTAAGGAATAATGGAAGGATTATGTTTTGCTGAATATCTTAAAATAATGCACTAGCAAAGATTGATCCAGGTTGATTCAAACTGCAATCCTAATCAGGAGCTGAGTTTTCATCTTTCCTACCTACAAGTATTATTGAAGCTTCTTCAAGTATACCATGTATAAGTTGGCTTTGAGGGGCCCTTAATGCTCTCTGAGCTTGTTTTTTCCTTGCAGGCCTTTCATTACCCAAATAGGTACATCATCAGTGCTAGCAGTGCTAGGTAAAACATCCACTAGAATACAAGCAAACTCAGAGAGCACCAAGGACCGTTTATTTCAATCCTGAGCTACAAATATTCTCCGTTATAAATTGGTTTTGTTCAAGATCAACATTCCTCTATTGTGGTATCCAAGATTTTGTAATAAAACAGTTTCCAGTATTTTGCAGTGAATGAGTCTGAGTTCCATCTTTTAACATCCCTAGTGCACAAATAATTCACAAATGGCTAGCACTGCTAAGACATAGGGGAGTTACACTTGGATTCAGCTTTTGTATTGTGATATATTTGGCTTATTTTTAATGTAAAAACTTACCTTGTAGCCCTTTAACGGCCCTTTCTCTATTTGGTTGCTTTGACACTTAAGTAGAGCAGCATGCTATCAGAAGTAACGTGCTGCTTGTTACCTTGCTAAGCTAAAAAGAATGATTCAAATTCGTAACTTGGATACTAAGTATCAGATCTGTTTTTCTCTCATATAATATCTTAAAGCAGTGTGACATGTAGCATGCACAGTAAAGGATCCAGATCACTCCTTAGTGAGTTCCCTATATTTGTGGCAGATCTGAAGTACAGTACAAAATATAATTGTTATACCTTAATAAATCTGGCACTTCTGAAACAACAGCAGTCCTTCTCTTTGTCACAAAGCAAATGTCTTTTGAAAACTGAGCAGAGTGATCACCAGGTAGTAATTTGTCAGGTTGCTGTGCCATTCAATATGCAAGTCCGCTGAACATTGCTCGTGAGCATATCTAAAGTTCTTCATTGGGTTCTCTAGCTAAAATTGAGATTGCAAAATATAAAACCAAGAAATAAAATCCAAGACTTATAATCAGCCTTTTTGCAAGATTTAATATTAACTGATTCTTAGCCCATCTGCCATTTGTCAAACCTTTTTAAAAATGCATCTGCAATAGCTCCATTGACTCCGGGGGGAAAATAATTTGGAAAAAGCAGAAGGCTAATGAGAAGCCATCACAAGGTTCCAAGCTTTTGTTATAAATAATAAGAGCCATGTAGCTTCTCAGCAGAGAAGAGAATGATCATCTGTGCTTATGTACAAGCTTCAGGTTGGTCCCACCCCACTATCTGAAAGAATAACATCTGTGCATGCAGGCAATGGAATTTCATTAAACTGAGCAAGCCCTGAACAATCTAGTAAAAGAAACTCTATTTTTCTAGATTGTGCAAACACACTAAGAACAACAGAAAGGCTTCAATTTATATCTGAAAGATTTCTGCCTGCCCTTGGTTGTAGGCTCTACAAAGAAACTGAAAACATATTTGCATGAGTCTCCTGCATGTTTTGAAAAACACATAATGTGACTTTCTAAATGTCCCTAAATCGCTAGTGGTTATTTGCGGAGGGCAAGAAAGTTCCAGATTAAAACAATCTATAATCATACTTCTTGCTTTCATTTATACTTAATTTTAAAATAATAGTTTGTTGAACAGACTTGGTGACGCTAAACCTGAACTAAAGGAATGATATGGTGGCTTAGTCTTAGACCAGGGGTAGTCAACCTTTTTATACCTACCGCCCACTTTTGTATCTCTGTTAATAGTAAAATTTTCTAACCGCCCACCGGTTCCACAGTAATGCGCTGTGTATCATTGTCTGCACATGCCTCTCACATATCGTGGATTGGGTTTGGGGGGGAGGGCAGCTACCAGCTCTGCTTGTCTGTTACAGCTGGGTGGTGTGGGGGGAGATGCGCAAGCTATTCTGGGATGAGGCTCTTTTGTTTGCGGTCACACTATAGCGCCATTCAGTTTCACTTACGTAACTTGAACTAAACTAATGCGCGGGTGATACAAATTGTATATTTTCAGAAATTTAAATTGTCACGAGGAATTTTATGAAAACCTAATGAAAATGTTTTTAAATACTGCTATGAAAATTTTTTAAAATGTCAATTAAATTAAAAAAAAGGAAAGTGCTTCAGTATCAGACAAAACCCCTACCGCCCACCATGAAAGCTGGAATGCCCACTAGTGGGCGGTAGGGACCAGGTTGACTACCACTGGTCTTAGACTAAGGCAGGAACCATAGCTTTTGGTTAAGAGAACTTCATCAAGTCAGACCACAGCACTGACTTTTCTGATGGCTGCCAGAAATTTTCAGTATAAGCTCCATCAGTAGCTTTAACTTGCTCATACAGTTGGAATGAGATTTGTCCTGCTTTGTATTTTTTTTTTAAAAGTGGCAAATTTCACTCTCAGAAGCAACAGTAGTTAATTGCTTTGTACTGTTACCTTGCCCCTGAAATACATAAACTAACGTCATTACTAAGCTTATGTTACAATTCTCTATCTATTTTTAATATGATTGTGGAGATCCATGATAAAGAAGTATCACGGTGACATGATGATGATCAAGAAGAAGAAAGAGGAGGGGTTGTGAAAACAGCTGCCTAATGACAACCAGGTTTTACCTTCTACTTGACATGTCATTTGTCCTGCAAACTCTGGGGATTTAAGGCAGAATGGGTGCTGGGGATTAAAATTTCAAAGTGAAAATTCCACTCTTTCTTTGAAAAGTTCAAAGTAGCATATAGGTACAGGATCAGCCCTCATTTTATACTTGCAACAAGTAGGCTGGTGCGAGGGAAAGGTATTATCTGAATCTCATCTGGGGAGCTTCATGGCCAAATGGGGACTCAAATATTGCAGTCACTACAGAACAATAGTTGCTATATATCAGTGATGGCTAACCTTTTTGCCATTGCATGCCAGGAGGGTGGGCGGGAGGGGGGGGTTACACATGCACATGCCCACACCCATAATTCTATGCGCCCCACCTCCATGCATGCGCATGTGACCCCCCCCACTCCCTCCGCTCCTGGGACGTGACGGCCCAGTAGGCCCATTTTTTGGCCTGGGAGGACTGGAAGTTGGCAAAGGGGCTGTTTTCGCCCTCCAGAGGACCTCTGGTGGGGTGGGAGGCCATTTTCACCCTCCCTAGACTCCTAGGGACCTGGGTACTTACGGGACCGCCTGCTGTTACCTCATGCCTCCCACCGACCCGTACGCTCACACAGAGAGGGTCTTCTCAGGGTGCCGTCCGCCAGACAATGTCGGCTGGCGGCCCCCAGGGGAAGATCCTTCTCTGTGGGGGCCCCTACTCTTTGGAATGAACTTCCCCCTGGTTTACGTCAAATACCTGACCTTCGGACTTTTCGCCGCGAACTTAAAACATATCTGTTTGTTCGTGCGGGGCTTTCTTAAATTGTCTAGTTTTAAAATTTAAATTTCTTTTAGTTTTAATTTGGGGTCTTTTAGATTTTTAACTATTTTGAATTTCGGCCACACTGTATAATAAGTTTTTTTAATTTACTTTTAACTGTACATTGTTTCTTTTTTACTTTGGCTGTACACCGCCCTGAGTCCTTCGGGAGAAGGGTGGTTTATAAATCTAATAAAATAATAATAATAATAATAATAATAATAATAATAATAATAATAATAATAATAATAATAATAGAGAGAGTCTTGAGCCAGGTGAGAGAGAAAAACGGGCCTTCCCCACCCACCTCCGAAGCCCTACTTCTGGTGGGCCCAGAAAGCCTGAAAATCAGCTGGCAGAGCTGAGCTCTTGTGCCCACTGATATAGCTATGCGTGCCACCAGTGGCACACACGTGCCATAGGTTCGCCATCATGACTATATATGGACTTCATAACTAGTAGGTTTGCTCTCTCTCTCTCTCTCTCTCTCTCTCTCTCTCACACACACACACACACACACACACACACACTTTCATATCTAATGGACATTGTGCACTCACTGAATTAATTTTTGAGTGGACATTTGGAATTGGATTAAATGTAATCCGAACCTTTTCTTATAATGGGATTTATCAGCTTCTCCAGGATAACAATTTTACACAGGCTTTGCACTGGAGAAGAGTTTTGATAATTTTCCTGGAAGAGTCAAAGGAAATCAAAAGTCTTCCACTAATTCTTGACAATGGATCCTGTTGAGCCAATAGACTACTTTGTTCTCCAGCTAAGCACTATAATAACTTATTTATTGAAAATAAGAAAATTATTCCAGATTTTCAGGTACTGCTGGTTTCTTCAGTGATAGCTTTTTCTTAATGAATCTCCAAGTCTCCTTGGCTTTTCATCTGAGATTCAAAGTTTACCAAATATTTTTTTCATTTGTTTATGATCATAACAGTGGAATACGCATTATTTGGAGTTGTCTTTGAAAACAATTTGGAAATTCCAGCTGGTACAAAGCAAGCAGCATGAAGCTGGAAAGGCACTGAAGAAGCAGTCTTCCAATAATTGCTGGGTTATCTTTAAGAAGATGAAAATAAAGGAATTTAGAGGCAATAACATCCCATTTGCATTTTCACATCAGTTTGGATGGGATGGATAAATTCCTGTAAACAAATTAATGCATTCTTAAAAAAGAGTCCATATCTCTATCATCTATCTATCTATCTATCATTTGCACCTCTATAATTGTTTGGTTTTGTTCTGCAACCCAACAAGAAAGACACAGACTTCAGAGGATAATTAGAACTGCAGAAAAAATAATTGCTACCAACCTGCCTTCCATTGAGGACCTGTATACTGCACGAATCAAGAAGAGGGCCGTGAAAATATTTACAGATCCCTCACATCCTGGACATAAACTGTTTCAACTCCTACCCTCAAAACGATGCTATAGAGCACTGCACATCAGAACAACTAGACACAAGAACAGTTTTTTCCCAAATGCCATCACTCTGCTAAACAAATAATCCCCTAAACACTGTCAAACAATTTACTAAATCTGCACTACTATTAATCTTCTCATCGTTCCCATCACCAATCTCTTTCCACTTATGACTGTATGACTGTAACTTTGTTGCTGGTAATCCTTATGATTTATATTGATATTGATTGTTCCTGATTGCTTATCTGTACCCTATGATTATCATTAAGTGTTGTATGATTAAGTGTTAAATTGTACCCTATGACCATCATTTGTGTCGTAAATGTTATACCTTGATGAAGGTATCTTTTCTTTTATGTACACTGAGAGCATATGCACCAAGACAAATTCCTTGTGTGTCCAATCACACTCGGCCAATAAATTCTATTCTACTCTATTCTATTCTATTCTATTCTATTCTATTCTATTCTATTCTATTCTATTCTATCTATCATCTATCTATGTATCATCTATCTATCTATCTATCTATCTCTCTATCTATTTATCTATCTATCTATCTATCTATCTATCTATCTATCTATCTATCTATCTATCTAAAGACTCTGTTCTAACATTAGTTTATCAGTGTTCTGAAGTTCAGCAACATTTCAGTATTTACATCCTGTTCTTAAGACATGGTTAACATTATGATGTGGTGAATAATGTCATGTAGAGAAAACCATGGCTGCTCGGAGAATATGGGAGAAGCTCAGCATCTTTCTCTTCATCAACATTTTTAAAACTCTGTCAGTGTTTTACTAACAGGAGTGTCTTGCTGGAGGAATTCCATTACTTGAAATCTCAGCATGAAATATACTTTGTATATGATCCTTAATGTGCTGATTTTGGATCCCCGAAGCGTTAACCCTTATGACCAAATTGTTATATATTTGACTATATGAAATATTCATGATAGGCACAATCTGGCCAAAGCGAACAGGTTGAGTTTTACTGATTTGAGCTGAAGAGATTTGTGCAAGTATTTAATTCTTAAGAGAATTAAATTAAAAAGTCCACATATCTCTACATAAATTATCTGTGTTCCTTGAATTTTCTTGTTTTTCAAACCCCGTAGGAAAAAAAATAATTACAAAATGAAGAAAATATTAGCTTATATAAAAATTGGCTTTCTGAATTAGGGTCATATTTCAATTAAGGATGACAGTTTATCCTATATTTTATCTAATCCCCTTCCCACTGCCATCTCTGAGAAACTAAAAAGAGAAAAGAAAAAGGAGAGACCCGTTATACCTTTTACCCGTTTTTAGATTCTGGATGAGCAGTTTTTTCTTTATACAAGAATAATCTTATTTTGCTTTTTGCAAATATACATTTTTTCCATAGTAAACAGTTGTAAGGGTAATGTAATAAATCAAAACTATGGAAACATTTGCACTTCAACATATGACTTCATAACATTTCTGTGTCAGGACATTTGTCTGCTTGCGGAAGTGCTCTTGTCGTGTCTATTCCCTGGCAATTTTCCATGTGAATTAGGTGTGGAATTATCTTAACATTTTGATAACCCGGTGTAGCATCAACAAGGAGAAGCATGGATTATTATACAGACGTGGCCATATACTGCAGTGATGCTGTTTCTGGAACAAAACACTGCACTTTAATGAGTCATCCACAATTCCACCCTAACCCACTGTGCTCACCCACTCATGCAGTTTTGTGTTGAATGGCAAAATGAGATTGCTTGGAAGCTAACTTCTGATATTTTCTCTGTTATACAGCACTAGTAATATTTCTGAAGGTCCCAAAATGTGGGCATTTTGTTTAAAAAATAAATGAAATTTGACAATCCCACAAGGTGTTATTAAAAAAAATGCAGTCTGGGTGAATTTCTGTCCTATGAATTTCTGTCCTATAAACTATGTGTAAAATTGTGAAAACTTCACAATCATAAACATTACAGTGCTAAGATAACTTGGTTTCAGCAGGAAATGCCCTCTACTAAATGTACTATACTAAATTGGTTATCTACTGCTGCAAATTCGGGTTATCAATGATTTACTTCCATGCTTGAGGGCCACTAATGACACACAAGGTGCCCTTGTGCAGAATGTCATTTAGCTATTCTCAAACATTTTTTAATGTTCAAAAATTATTAAATATAATTCTAATTATGTGAAGCCTTGCTGTGTCATGATACAACAGCAAAATGTTCATGCATGAAGTTGGAGGGCCTGTATTGTTGATATTGTATCACCCATCTTTTTTTATTTGCAACTGGAGCCCCACTCAGGTGGCGCACTTGTGGGGTGACAACTTGCACACTAGATTGTGATGCCTTGCCATGATTGATTACTAAATGCTTAGATTTCTTTTGTTTGGGATGAGAACATTAAATATTCATTGTATGCTTATAGCATCTCAGATAGATAGCAGATCATACTGGAGGTAAATAAAGACCTTATATTTGACAGCACAAAAATGATTCTTGCTTCAGATTCTTAGATAATTTTTCTTTTTCCTCCTAAACTGGAAGGAACGTTCTAAACTGTAGAGTACTTCACTTTTGCTTTTAAAATGTGTAGTCAACTTTCAGAATTCCCCATCCTGCCAATTTCCAGGTTAAAAAAAGATCATTCAATGTTATTCTAATTGGGTTAGATCCTACCTCCACTTCTAGACAGCAAACTGTGAACATATTTAGAAATATGTTCACAAGAATGATCAAGGATCTAGAAACTATGAGTCCTATGAAGAGAGTAACTAGATATGTGTAGACTGAATATGATTTTAGGAGAAAGATGTGAATATGATAATAATCTTCAAATAGGTGTTACAGAGAAGAAAGCAAAGACCTGTTCTCCCTCATTCCAGAGAACTAGATGTAGAATAAAAGATATAAATGACAGGAAGACGATTTGCTCTTTAGTAGCAAAAATGTACCCAAATCAGAACCAATTACCCAGATAGGTAGTCTTCAATGGAAGGGAGGGACGCTGGTACAATGTAATTTGGATTCCTGCCCTGAGCAGCAAGTTAGATTTAATAGCCTAGAAAGAACCTTGCAAATCCAAGATTCTGTTGGTGTGGATTGTTGCCAGATTGAAGAGCAAACAAGTTATTATTATTATTATTTATTCAAATTTATATACCGCCCTATCTCCCGAAGGACTCAGGGCGGTGTACAGGCATTTAAAAGACATATAAATACAATATAAAACAATTAAAAAACTGATTCTAAAAAGCCCGTAAATTTAGAATTAAAATATCAAATAAAACCCAATTTAAAATCAATAATTTAAAATCTAGCTCAGCCCTGCACAATTAAATAAATACGTTTTAAGCCCGCGGCGGAAGGTCCGGAGGTCCGAGAGCTGACGAAGTCCGGGGGGTAGTTCATTCCAGAGGGTGGGGCCCCACAGAGAAGGCCCTTCCTGGGTGTCGCCAGACGACATTGCCGCTGACGGCACCCTGAGGAGACCTCTCTGTGAGAGCGCACGGGTCGGTGAGAGATATTCGTAGCAGTAGGCGGTCCCGTAAGTAACCCGCCCAATGCCATGGAGCGCTTTAAAGGTGGTCACCAAAACCTTGAAGCGCACCCGAAAGCCACAGGTAGCCAGTGCAGCCTGCGCAGGATGGGTGTTATCACGGGAGCCACGGGGCTCCATCTATCACCCGCGCAGCCGCATTCTGACTAACTGCAGCCTCCGGATGCCCTTCAAGGGAGCCCCATGTAGAGAGCATTGCAGTAATCCAGGCGACCCGTCACGAGTGCGTGAGTGACCGTGCATAGGGCATCCCGGTCCAGAAAGGGGCGCAACTGGCGTACCAGGCGAACCTGGTAGAACGCTCTCCTGGAGACGGCCGTCAAATGGTCTTCTAGAGACAGCCGTTCATCCAGGAGGACGCCTAAGTTGTGGACCCTTTCCATCGGGGCCAATGACTCGCCACCGATGGTCAGCCGCGGATTTAGCTGACTGTATCGGGACGCCGGCACCCACAGCCACTCTGTCTTGGAGGGATTGAGCTTGAGCCTATTTCTCCCCATCCAGACCCGTACGGCCTCCAGGCACCGGGACAGCACTTGATAACCGTTGGGGTGGTCCGGTGTAGAAAAGTACAGCTGGGTGTCATCCGCATACAGCTGGTACTTCACACCGAAACCACTGATGATCTCACCCAGCGGCTTCATGTAGATGTTAAACAGAAGGGGCGAGAGGATCGACCCCTGCGGCACCCCACAAGTGAGGCGCCTCGGGGCCGACCTCTGCCCCCCCGTCAACACGATGTTTCCACTAAGGGGTGATGGTTAAAGTGTTATGCAAGAATGAGGGGGTGCCAAATTCAAATCCACCCTCAATTATAGAAACCCACATGGCTATTTTGAGCCACCCAATATATATCTCAGATCAACCTACTTCACACAATTATAGCTGTGAGGGGGGAAAAAATTGGCATTTTATTGTCATCATCAAGATCTCCAGGAGGAAAGGCTGGAGTTCAATCAATCAATCAATCATCAATCAATCAATCAATCAATCATAAAATTGAAAGAGGCCATTTAGATTATCAAATATAACCCCTGTTAATAATTACCTATTTCCTTAAATTGATTTAATGCCTATCACAAATTTATGAAATCCATCTCTCTCTCTCCCTCCCTCCCTCCCCCCCTCTCTCTCCATATATACACATACATACATACACAGACACAAAAGTGCAGTCATTTGCTTTTATAAAATGCTCACAACCTCATATTAATCATTGAACCTGGATTTTGTGATAAAATTTTATAATATTTGCCTGGGAGAGAGTATTTTTTCAGAAAAGTATCAAATGGAGGGGTGGGTGGGGAACCTAGCACCATTAGTCTTTGATTTCCTCGATATGCCAAAACTCTGTAATGGCTCCACCTTTATCGCAGAAGTGATTTCTAAAGTACCCAGTCAATGGACCCAGGATTAATCCCCGTGTGACAAGACGTACACAGGCATTGCATGACCACTTCCTGCTCTGCATAAGCATCTTGTCTGTGCTATATAGACACTGTTTAAGCCCACTGCTCATTTTCTACAGCTGAGCTTTAATCTTAACCTCTGTCTCAGTTTGCCTGTTTACTTATCTCTAGTGCTTTGCTGCTTTGGGACCCAACATTGACTCATTACCACATGCCAGCTTTTGGCTTATTGCCAAGTCTCAGTGGTCCTGGAATTTGTCCTTTCTAAGGCCGGAGAAGGAAAGAGAGTTAGAAATAGAAACTTATTCACTCTCCCTGTACATGACTGGGGGGTTGGGGATTGCCATTACATGAACTATAGACAATCAGTAGATTTTAAATCCTCACATATATCCAATTAAATAGGAAGATCACAGACATTGGTGATATCCAAATCAAAATACAATTCACCCCACCTCCATCAAATGGATTTAAATTGCAACTAGAGCTACAATGAGATGATTCCAAAGCTGAGGCATGAATGTTGCTAGGTTTCACATTTTCAGACTCTTAGGTTAGATTTAGATTGTGTTCCCGATGATTGAAGTTGCCCTTATTTAATGTTCATTTTACCAATTTTCCATAATACGCGTATTTTTTTTATATCAGAAAATAGTAGTTTGAGAATGGCATGCTTCATTATTTTTCTACCCTTTTATTCAAGAGTTTTCTGGCAGACAACATGGCACCTTAATACACAGGGAGTGGATAATATAAAGAAGGCATTTGCAGACAGACTGACTTAACCTGGACATTTGCCACATATTTTGGCTTCAACTCCTAAGGTTTCCAACAACAGCAAAGCTTATGGAAAATTCTGGGAACTGAATCTCTACTTTTAGAGGATATCCACACTGGGGAAAGAGACACTGGAATATTTTGGAGCCTGTTTGAAAAGATGGCTACTGCTCAGTAGAAGTCTTCAACATGCTTCCCTTACAAAAAGACACAAAAGGGCTCCAACTGAAGAGCAACTAACAGCCATATCTAGCAATTTTAGAAGTCTATTGCTATTTTGACCTCTTGAAAGTATTGTTGTCTTCAGATATGGCTCTTATAGCTTAAAAGATTATTTGATAGCCAGTAATTCAACAAGTACACCTTTTTTTTCGAACAGAAAAGTTATTGGAGCAGCTCTTCCTCAACATTTTAAATGATACTTGAGACTATCTCCTGAGAACAGATCTCTTGCCATTGCAAGCCAATATAGCAAAAAGACTTTGGGGGTCATCATATAGGCAGCATTGAGCAGAACATATGAAAGAAAGAGAAGGAAAGAATACAAGGCTTTGGTATAAGTATCAGTTGTACTTCCCTGTGGTTGCGTACACATAACCAGAGAATTAAGGTTTGATGAATTGTCTGTTGTGCTTTCTTCAATATATTCATTTTTCTTTGTGAATATTTGCTATATTCTGGTTTTGCTTTGGTCCGTGGTTTTATTTTTGAGGGGGTGGGGTTTGGTGGGGAGGGTCTTCATATGTATGTATATCCTAAAGGTGCTTTTTCAAGAGGCAACTGGATTTTGTTTTGTTTTTTCTTTTTCAAAGAAAAACCAGAAAGTCCAGTTGCCTCTTGAAAAAGCACCTTTGGGACAACCATGACCTGGATGACTGAGAATCTCCATAGACATATGTATGTATACATTTTTCTCCAATATACATATTTTAGCAAGTTCTTTTTCAAAACAAATTCCTTTTTCTACAAAATTTGTTAGCAAGGTATACATTTCTAAGTATGGTGGTGTGGAAGAAAGCAGTTTCGGTGATGAATGAATTGTTCCATTCCATCTTCGTTCATGAAATGCTCAAGGAATATATAGCAGATTCATATGCTGTGCACTTCAAAACCACAACCAGTTTAGAAGTGCTGTAGTAATTTGAGAGTAATTGGAAACCTTCCATTGATGTCAAGGCAAGTAAAAACTAAAGTCTTGTATTTGTCACTATTAATTCCCGTTTCGGGGAATTCCTTAGCATGTATCATCCATGATCCCTTCTTCTTGCCACTATCACTACCATTTGCTTTATGTTTCTTCCCTGATCTGTTTGGTTTAGTGTTGAGGAGATACAAGTTATTAAGCAAAAGCTCCTGATTCTTTTCTTTGCAGTTCTTGTTCATATGCACATATATAGATGAGATGACCAACCAATAAAAGCAGAAAAAGGTATGAGGTTTACAGGACTATAGGGGTCTACATGCTAGCTTGCAGGCCTTGCCAAGACCTGGATAATACTGACTTCTGACAGCCCCTTCCTCTGTTCCATCTGTTATCAATCATAGCAAAGCAAGAGAGATTCAAGTAAAAAGTCTTACAGTAGCAAAGTTTTGGTCAAGACTGTTTACTCTGGGCTTATTATAGGTAACAAGGTGGCCTGGTGAATGTTACAATGTATATATGCACATGAAATGCAAGCACAATGTTATCAAAGCACAAAGTAGAAAACACTTTTTGATGTGGTAAGGAAAAAGAGACATTTCAAAAACTCTGTTAAAAATTGCAGTGATAAGAGGTTGCGTTTGCTATTGTGCAAGACTGTTTCAATATAACACAGACTTGTAAAAAAACTCTCAGAATTGCTTTTGCACCCCAAATCCATAATCAGCTGAATGAAGAATGTGCAGCAGGAGAACAGCAGACAACAGAGAGGGACTTCAGAAGAGCTCAATTGTCTGCTGAGTTCACATATCAAAGGCAGGAAAATCACTAAAATCAATTGGAAAAGCCATTTACCAGGAGAGGAAAGTAGAATTTATTTAGGGAGAGAGCTTATGTCATTTCTTATATTCAGGCAGAACACTTCCACTCAGCATGAGGTAGTCGTACAACCTTAGGGGATCTGCCTAAGATCAGTGCAATAGACGTTTGGGTTGAAATGTCACATATTTTCAAAACCTGTGCTGTAGTTTTAACACTACTTGCATTGGATGGTTGCCATGAAATGAGGCGTTGCCTCTTGGTATTAGCCAATTAAACTATCCTGGATAAGAACATGTAGTTTGTTTCCGTTTATTACCTAACCAATCTTCTAAATACCTTCCTTGACAATGGGGAAGGGTTCTGTAGATTATTACAGAATGTACTACATGAGTATTTGGTAATTATAATGTATTAAGTACAAATTCTAATAATATTATTTATCTGCCATAGTACCAAGAGTGGCATGGACTCTTCCAAATGGATAGCAATAACACTTAGACTTTACAGTGTTTTACAGCCCTTTCTAAGTGGTTTACAGAGTCAGCTTATTGCCCCCCAAAATCTGGGTCCTCATTTTACTGACCTCAGAAGGATGGAAGGTGGAGTCAACCTTGAGCCTGATGACATTTTATCTGCCAAACTGCTGGCAGCTGGTGATCAGCAGAAGTAGCCTGCAGTACTGCACTCTAACCATTGTGCCACTGCGGATCCTGGATTAGGGACAAAAATGCTTGCCTTTCAGGGAAAACATGGAGGGAGGGTGGGCAGGTGGGCAGGCAGGCAGGCAGGCAGGCAGGCAGGCAGACAAGAAGCATATGCAACACGGCATACACTAGTTATGTCTTACCTGTAGTCTTCTAAAAGTACAGGGTTAATCAGTGGTGGGCTTCAAAATTTTTTTGCTACCGGTTCTGTGGGTGAGGCTTGGTGGGCTTGGCATGGCTTGGTGGGCACGGCTTGGTGGGCATGGCAGGGAAAGGCTACTGTAAAATCTCCATTCCCACCCCACTCCAGGGGAAGGTCACTGTAAAATCTCCATTTCCTCCCGATTAGCTGGGACTCAGGAGACAGTGAATAGATTGGGCCAGGGCCAGTCAGAATTTTTACTACCGGTTCTCTGAACTACTCAAAATTTCCACTGCCGGTTCTCCAGAACTGGTCAGAACCTGCTGAAACCCACCTCTTAGTTAAATCCTCTGGTGGCTCAGCAGACTAAGGGCCTCTGATGGCTCAGACTGCTAAGACAGTCTGTTATTAACACAGCTGCTTGCAATTACTGCAAGTTCAAGTCCCACCAGGCCCAAGGTTGACTCAGCCTTCCATCCTTTATAAGGTAGGTAAAATGAGGACCCAGATTGTTGGGGGCAATAAGTTGACTTTGTATATAATATACAATTGATGAAGACTATTGCTTAACATAGTGTAAGCCGCCCTGAGTCTTCGGAGAAGGGCGGGATATAAATGCAAAAAAAAAAATGATTGTTGGGGGCAATAAAGTTGACTTTGTATATAATATACAAATGGATGAAGACTATTGCTTAACACAGTGTAAGCCGCCCTGAGTCTTTGGAGAAGAGCGGGATATAAATTTAAAAAAAAAAATCCATATGATTTAGCCAAACACAAGAGTTTGGGATAAATTGGTTGGGGATTTGGGAAACTGTAATTGGAATACTTAATTAATTAATTAATTAATTGGAATAATTGGAATTGGAATAATTGGAAAAGACCAAGTTGTGGATTAATGTCATAAACTGGGCTGAACTGGAATAAATGCTGTATAATAGAGAGGAGGAGGAGGAGGAGGAGGAGGAGGAGAGGAAGAACAACAACAGGAGAATGCTGTAACAAGAAGATTCTCAGGTCAAGTTTCCCTTTAGCCAAGA
Source organism: Ahaetulla prasina (assembly GCF_028640845.1). Classification (NCBI taxonomy): domain Eukaryota; kingdom Metazoa; phylum Chordata; class Lepidosauria; order Squamata; family Colubridae; genus Ahaetulla; species Ahaetulla prasina. Next base: position 107,306,094 of record NC_080540.1, read on the forward strand.
TAATTCTGCAATCCTATACACCGCAAAAAGTCTTCATAAACTGGGATTCACTTCTAAATTAATGTGTATTGGATTGTCCTGAAAACCCTTCCAGCTTTATGGAAGATGCTTCATTTTACAGTGACCTACAAATATTAAGACTCTGGTACAAAGTTTGAAAATGCCCTTTCTCTTAGAAGGATTGTCATAGGTCTTCTTGGGGTGATGTATAATGCAAACCTACTCAAAGAGCAATAAATAAATTATTGTCCATTATCTACAAATATTATTTATTAATATGTATTTATATGTGCATATATTATTACCAAGAGCCAGTTTGGTGTAGTGGTTAAGGCACTGGGCTAAATACTGAGAGAACATGAGATCTGGTCCCACCTTAGGCACAAAGCCAGTTGGGTGACCTTGACCTCTCTCTCTCTCTCTCTCTCAGCACTAGGAAGGAGGCAAACCACTTCTGAAAAAGCTTGCCAAGAAAACTGCAAGGACGTGTCCAGGCAGCCTGCAAGAATTTGACATGATTGAATAGAAGAAGAAAAAAACATCCCTATTATTAATCCATAGGACCAGAAGCAGAGTTTTGCTTGTGCAATTGAACTTCCTTGCATTCTTTCTGCCCCAGCATGGCAAGCAACAAAAGGATACTCTTTTGTTTCAACCAGTACGTATTAGCGTTAACATTATTATTATTATTATTTCCTTTTGAACTTTCATTTTATGTTACACTGCGGCAGGTGTTATTTATTATAATAAAGGATTCTCTCTTTTCAGCTAAAAAGAGAGTTCTTGAGGTAGTTTAAAAGATCAAAGATAAGATATAACACACAACCCCCCCAAGCTTGGAAGAAAGATGATAAAAGCAAATGCAGGCACTAGTTCTTAGTTACAAAGATTTTACAATGACGCATTTGGAATGAAACAGTTCAAGGAAAGGAGCCAAAAGTTGATGACTTTCTCTCTGCTCAGCTAACAGAGTAGTTCTCTTTCTTTTCATTATCCTAACCTGAAGGTTGCTTCCCAGTGTGTTTGATGGCTGTTTCTGCTTCATAGAAGGGGTAGGAGAAAGTGCCCAGATGTCATTCTGTCATTACACAGAATAGAATAGAATAGAATAGAATAGAATAGAATAGAATAGAATAGAATAGAATAGAATAGAATAGAATTTTTTATTGGCCAAGTGTGATTGGACACACATGGAATTTGTCTTGTTGCATATGCTCTCAGTGTACATAAAAGAAAAGATACATTCAAGAATCATAAGGTACAACATTTAATGATAGTCATAAATAAGCAATCAGGAAACAATCAATAGGATGGACATTCAGCTTGGATTCCCTAAATTTTGTTTTCCCATAGCTTTTCCTATCTGCTAGTTGGTCCTTCACTTTTGAGGAGCAATTGCAATTGCAATGGAGATGCTGTTATGTTTCTTCTACATTAGCACCACAATGTGTCTTCCTGTCAAGCCCCAATTTAATTTTTCTAATAGGAGGATGCTCAAGGATATAGTGGAGAAAGGATGAGGCAACCCTAGACTTTGTTTTGTTTTTTTGTAATGTAGACTTAGCACTTCACTCCTAGCTCTGTGTCCATCTACAGTAAAACTGAAAAGCTTAGAGAACAAAGCTTCATAAAACTCCCAGACTAGAATGGGCCAAATTTCAAGCATGTGAAGGTGGGATTTTTCCATTTAATAAAGGAATAGGAGGAAAGTTCATTCATCCATCATTCTATCGTAAACTCAGCATTCTGATACCAGATCTGCTTTGAGGGGCTTTGGATAGAGGGAAGAAGACAATGTGGGACAGCAATATTTCTTTCCAAGTCCTGAAGGAACTTTTACCTAGATCTACTCAAGGGATGTGAAGTCTGAGATGAAATAGTATCCTGTGGGCTCTTGGATAGTAGGGAGTCCCATTTCAGCATTTTTAAAGCAAAGCTATGGGCATTGTTATTTTGGGAGGTGGGTAAGGAGGGCTTTGTGAAATCACAGTCTAGAACCTGATGACTTACCCTGACAACTGAAGGCACTGTATACTTTTCCCCCAATCTCCTAGCTTGGAAAGTTGATTCTAAGACATCTGATGTGCCACCATATTTGATGGTGTCTGTTACATGTGAAACAGAATGGTACAAGCAAAAGAGACTCGGTTGGTTGTTTTGCCCTTGCTTTTGTGTGGCAGTAGTCTTTGTTGTATTGGGTCCTGATCAGCTGGGCTGGGTGTGGTTGCCATATCTCTCTTACAGTGTTATTGAAGAATCCATTGGAAAAGGAAAAGAAGGCAATAAGACAAAAAGAGCTAGTGCTATTATATGTATTCAAGTGTAGGGAGGGAGCATTATCATTGTGAACCTTTGGCAAGGAATGGAGATAGGGAAAAGTGCAAGATATTGATTCTCTCTGGTGGGGGGAATTCATATAATAAGTAGCAAAATCAGTGGTCGTTTGTTTTCATGAACTTGTTCATGCTACCGTTGAGCAATGGGGCAAATTGAACTGACATAATAAATGTAGAATAGAAACATTGATTAAGGGGAAAAAAACCAGACTGTTAACTCTGGTTGAACTCTTTCCTTTGTGGGGAACACTCTTATCAAGAGTTACAAGGAATGGCTTGCTCTCCGAAATTATAAATATAAGCTGCTGGTAGCAATATTATAGCTACTGTCAACAGCAAACACTAACAGCTTTAGAGGGAACCAAACGAAGGTAGCAAGAGAAAAGAAGAAGGTTAAACTTGATTTGTTTAACAGCTAGGAATATATGCATCTGAGGTATTCTTCAAAACATAACTGAACCACAGAAAATAGTAGGTGGCCTTTTTTTTTGCACTTATGGCAAACCACTGCCAGTAACATAGAAGATGACACAAATATACATATACATCAAGGCAAGTCAGTTCATACATTGTATGTTATATGATAGAGATAAATAGATCACCAACAATCAAACCTAATTTGTGTAGATGACAAGAGAAATGAGAAAGCACAACTGCAGGATTTGTGCAACAGTAGCAAACCAAGTCTATGCCTTTGTTTTATAACAGGGGTCTCCAACCTTGGCAACTTTAAGACTTGTGGACTTCAACTCCCAGAACTCCTCAGCCAGCTTTGCTGGGAGGAATTCTGGAGTTGAAGTCCACAAGTCTTAAAGTTGCCAAGGTTGGAAACCCCTGTTTTATAACATTCCCACCTACTGTCTACAAAAGTCATCTTCAAGGCCCTCAACTGAATCTCTGCTTGAGTTGATTCCATAGTTGGGCAGAAGAAACATCCTGAGGCTATGTCTGCATTGCTTGAAGAACTTCTGAGGACAGCATAATGATTGTGCCTGGGGTTCCTATGAAGCTGCTTACAGCAAGGACACAAAGTTAGACTGTTTATGGATACTCAAGATGGGGTATTTTTCATTTTTCTTTAGTATTCAACTGAGATATGGCCACATTGCAAGGGAGTTTCTCCTCCTTTTCCCAATATCAGTTATACCAAAGCTCTTCTTGAACCTTGCTTCTTTTCATATCTTCAAAGGAACAAGGATTTTATCTTCTGGATAACTTACTCCGGTCTACCATCCAACAATGGAGATCTGAATAGTGGGGAGCTACTGAGACCAATACTCAAAGGTATATGTTCTGATTGGACCATAACTTTAGTAACACCTTCATCTATGGATGCACTCAGCAGTACACTCATGACCACACAACTAATCATGTAGTCAGCGTCGGTTCAACCTCAATCCCATCCGTTGGCAGAGAACAGACTCTGCATATCTTAATGCTACATCAAATTGACCTCATTTTATCTATAGGGAAATCATAAAAAGTTTTATGAGCAAATGTGCATGAATTCTGCTATACAAGAGCTCAGAAAGCCCACACTGAAAGCCCCAGATTCATCTAATTAAAATCAGCATTTTGTGCTCTACTGACAAATTTGACATTAGTTTCCCTATGATCCAGTTCTGTCCCTTTATTTTAATCAGAGTACACTTCAACTGCTTTTATAATTACAGTACTTCAGTGTCCTTGGGCTTTTTTTGGCATTGTTATATCACTAACATTAAGGTGTCAATTCAACTCTCCCCCCCACCCTGTCAATTTCTTCTGCAATAAAGAACAATTGAATGGGGTGGGGGGAGAGAAGTATGTATTATCTATTCAACAAATTTATATGGCCAACTCACACAGAGTGACTCAAAGCAGTGTACAGCAATAGAAAGCCACAACTGAAGACTTCCAAATTTCCTCACTTGCTCTCCACTGAAGCAGCAACAAACACAATCCAACAAGCCACTGGGTTGGTTGCATCCCCAATGTCAGAACCATGTCTTCATAGTTCCAAGGCCCTTTTTGAAAAGTAACAAGCTGGAGGCCAATGCTATTCCAGGGGACTGATGTTCCACAGGGAAGGAGCCACTGCAGAGAAGACCCTTTTCCTTGGTCTCACCAGTGGTGGGATTCATATAATTTAACAACCAGTTCTCTACTTTAATGACTGGCTGAGTGGGCGTGGCCATGGTGGGTGTGGCCAGGGGGATGTGACAGGCAGCATGCAGCCTCCTGCACCTCCTTGGGAGCAAAAGTGGACCACGGCGGGACATGCTGCCCTCCCCCACACCCCATTTTGGGCTTAGGAGGCCTCCCTGCAGCCTCCTGGGAGCCAAAATGGGACACGTGAAGACTCCTGGAAGGGGCAGTGTGGTAGGGCCAGCCAGCAATTTTTTTTTTGTTTACATTTATACCCCGCCCTTCTCCGAAGACTCAGGGCGGCTTAACTACTGCTTCGCCCGAACAGGCCCAAACTGGCTGTATCCCACCACTGGGTCTCACCAATGTATTTCCTCAATAGATGGGACCTGTAACATGCCCTCCCTTAGTAAATGGGTAGATGTAACTGGGGAGAGATGGTCCCACAAATAATGCAGCTCCAAAATGCAGCTTTTGCAACAGAGCTGACATATGTGCATATTGGGGCTCGCGCAAAACTATTTGGCTGCTGTGTTTTGAAGCAATGAAACTTCCAGATACTCTTCAAGGCAGGCCCACTTGACAATACATTACCCTTATAGAGTACATTACAATAGTCTAAATGAAAGGTAACCAGGACATGGGTAATAGTCGGTCCAGAAATGGGCATAACTGGCACACTGTACACAGTTGTTCATGGGCCCTCCTAGCCATAACTGCTACCTGCTCCTTCAGCATGAGTCAGAGTCCAGAAGAATCTCCTGATTGCACACTGGGTCTGTCTGGGACAATGCAACCCCATCCACAACCAAAGCAGAACCTGAATTAAGAAGCCTCGATCAAGCATTGTACCAACATGATTGCTGAAAAAGACAAATGTGCTACAGGGAAGGAAGATAGGTACAGATTAGAAAATATATCACAACTAAACCTGTTGTGATCTTCCATCCTTCGTCATAGATCTGGATTTGTGTCTGTACAGCCCCCCACCCCCACTATTTTTAAGTTGCATAAATGCACAATTAATTGATTAATTCTGCTCTCTACCTTTATAATCCCTTACAATGTTCATGAAGCAGACTATATATACATACATACATATACATATACATATACATATACATATACATATACATATACATATACATATACATACATATGTATGTATGTATGTAGATCTTTGGTTATTCGGATTTTCTCCCGCGTAAAATTGGAAGTGTCTTGGCGACGTTTCGACGAAGTCTCATTCGTCATCTTCAGGCTTCAGCCGTGCTTCTGGGAGCACATTCTGGGATCACACATTGCTCCCAGAAGCACGAAGCTGAAGCCTGAAGAAGACGAATGAGACTTCGTCGAAACGTCGCCAAGACACTTCCAATTTTACGCGGGAGAAAACCCGAATAACCAAAGACCTACATACAAACACCCACGAAAACCTCAGAAAACAAATATATATATATACTGTAAAATCTCCATTCCCACCCCACTCCAGGGGAAGGTTACTGCAAAATCCCCATTTCCTCCCAATCAGCTGGGACTTGGGAGGCAGAGAATAGATGGGGGTGGGGGCAGTCAGAATTTTTACTACCGGTTCTCTGAACTACTTCCTCTACCGGTTCTCCAGAACTGGTCAGAACCTGCTGAAACCCACCTCTGATGGGTGTCGAACTCGCTGCATCATGTTGCTGTCACATGATGTTTCATGATGTTTTTCCCCTTTGCGGAGCTGGGGTGGGCGTGGCCTGCATGTGACTCATCTGGCCTGTGGGCTGCCATTTTGACACCCCTGAATGATTCCATTGGAAAAATGGAAGGTTGGATAGAGAAGATACTTGGCCCTATATGACAGAATAAACACCGGAAAAAAGATGACCAACACCAAGGGGAAGAAGCTTTGACCACACCCCAGAATACGCCCATAGGTGGCAACAGCCAGCAAAAGTTATTGAGTATTGCTGCGCCAAAATGAGGCACATCTTTTCACACTGACTTGCCATGGGGAGACCCTGTCAGTTTAAGCAGAAATATGAAGTGGTCACAAAAGAGTGCTTTAATTCTGAGCTAGGAGTTTAATAAGGCCAGTGTTGTGTGATCAAGGAGGGATATCAGAGCTTGCCAGTGCACACTGGTGCTGATTTGAACTGCAAGTGTAGAAAAGGACTTTAAATCTGTATGTCCAAGGTAGCCCTTTGTCATTGCTCCTTATGGCCAGCCATGGCATTCAAATGACATTCCTGCAGCTGTGCCTGGAAACTGCAGCAACTGTTGTTGCTAAGAGGCACTTTAAGCAGGAAACCAATTATCCAAGCATGATGTATTCATTTTAAATAAATGAGAAGGAATTCTTGGGAGTGCATGATAGATTACAAAGGGCTTCATAGACAGAGCTGCTGGATAAGCCAATTTTTGCTGGTCACGCAGAGGGCAGGAATTCTCATACTCAGAGAAGAGAAAAAATAGCTATTGACAACAATGCAAAAGTGTCATTGTTGTCTCTTGGCAGCAAATACCTATGGAAGGTGATGAGCTATAGTTATTTGATTGTCAGCATACACAGTGTTTCATATATCATTGTAAGCATAATTCAGACTATATCTCTCCAAACTAAAAACTCAATTTTGTATGAAGTCCTTACAGTTTAATACAACACCTTTTGAGAGCTGCTCCCACTGATCAATTTGAATGAGTTAAAAAGCAGGTGCTTAGGAGTAATATCTTATCAGCTTCGATTTTTCATATTCATCTGTCAGCAGCTGAAAAACTGAAAATGGTTCCTGCTCCCGTTCTCTAAGACACTTATATTTGAATAAACAAAGAAAAGAAAAGAAAAATAGTTGTCGCAACACTTTGGAAGGGAAGCTATACCATTACATCCCACAACTATCAGTTTTGAATGTCGTCTAATACAGGTAGTCCTTGACTTATGACTACAATTGAGACCCACATTTCTGTTCTTAAGTGAGATGTTCGTTAAGTGAGTTTTGTCCCATTTTACAACTTTTCTTCCCACAGTTGTTAAGTGAACCATTGCAGTTGATAATAGCAATAGGAATAGCACTTAGACTTATATACCGCTTCACAGTGCTTTTACAGCCCTCTCTAAGCGGTTTTACAGAATCAGCATATTGCCCCCAACAATCTGGGTCCTCATTTTACCCAACCGCAGAAGGATGAAAGGCTGAGTCAACCTTGAGACGGTGGGACTTGAATTGCCAAACTGCTGGCAATCAGCAGCCAGCGGAAGTAGCCTGCAGTACTGCACTCTAACCACTGCGCCACCATGGCTATAATTTAGCAACATGGTTGTTAAATGAATCTGGCTTCCTTATTGGTTTTGCTTGTCAAAAGGTTGCAAAAGGTGATCACATGACTTTGGGACACAGCAGCAGTCGTAAGTATGAACCAATTGCCGAGCATCTGAATTCTGATCACATGATTATGAGGCTGCTACAAAGATCATAAGTGTGAAAATTGATCGTAAGTCACTTTTTTCAGTGCCGTTGCAACTATGAACAGTCATTAAATGAACTGCTGTAAGTTGAGGATGATCTGTAACTCAATATATTCTTGAAATAATATTATTTTTTTATTTCATAATGCCACTTAATTATTTTTTATTTATTTATCACATTCGTATACTGCCTAAGTGTAGGAATGTGATTAGCGACTTTAGATGGTTTACAATAAAAAAATTGTCAAAAAAAAAGATAAAAGCATAAATAAGAGCAAAATTAAAAGCAGAATTAAAAGATAGGGTTACAGTATTAAAGGAGGAGCAAACACTCTCATGACATCAACCATCCCCAGGGATCCCTACCAATCTTCAATTCCCATGCCAATTGGCAGAGCCAAGTCTTGACACTCTTTCTGAAGGCCAAAAGTGTGGGGGGCTCATTTCACCTCTGGGGGTAAGGCGTTCCAAAGAGTGGGGGCATTGGCAGAGAAGGCAAAGTGAGATCCGCAACATACTGTATCTTCCCTGCCTGACCAGATGGGATGGGACAATATAATCCGGACAAGACAGTTCTTTAGGTAACTTGGTTCCACTTCAAATAAATCCAGTTCAGGTCCTGCAAAACAGAAAACAGGGAGATTAGGTTCACACCAGTAGCTACATACCGGTACACGTGGCTCAAGCAGAGAAACATACGTAAAAATGTATCCTAGTTTGAAATGGTACTTGTTGCATAGGACTAGCATCTGTTCCTACATGAAATTCTCCATTGCTGAAATGAGATAATCAAAGTTACTTAAATGCCTGTTCTACTGATGGCAAACTGAGGGAAAGAATTAGAGAATGCATGGCATAGAAAGTATTATCCAGATACATTCTGCCTAAGCAGGTATTTGAACCAAAATTGAAAACAATTTCCACAACTTAGACCAGTGTTTCTCTTTTTTTTATTTTAATTTTTTATTTTCAATTTATATAATAAACATTTTTTAACAGTAATGTGTCATGTGTCTCTTACAACTATTTACATTTGTTCCTATACATTTCTCTGTTCTAACCAATTATACCACTTATCCCATACCTCATGAAATTCTGCTTCTTCCTTGCCTTTCATTTCTAACTTGAGCCTATCTAATTCAGCACATGCTAGTATCTTGCATATAATCATCTCATTGGCTGGTATATTTTCTAGTTTCCAACATTGAGCATAGACAATTCTCGCTGCTGTTACTATGTGTAAAATGATGTATTGGAGTGGCTTTTTGATCTTTCGGTTAATCATTCCTAATAAAAATAGTTCAGCTTTGAATTCAATTTGTTTTCCTGTTATCTCCTGCAGCCATCTCCTTATCTGTTCCTAATATTATTATTTTTTTGCTTTGGGGCATTGCCACCACATGTGATAAAATGTTCCATCTTTGTGCTTGTACTTCCAGCACTCCGCTTTCATATTTCTATACATTTTAGCCAATCTCGCCGGTGTTAAATGCCACCTATAAAACATTTTGTACAGATTTTCTTTGTATGCAGTTAACAGTGTTATTTTATAATTTTTGTGCCATAATTTTTCCCATTCTTCTAATTTTATATTATGGCCTATATTTTGCGCCCATGCTATCATTGGACCTTTCACTATTTTTAGACCAGTGTTTCTCAATGTTAGCCATTTTAAGATGTGAAGACTTCAACTCCCAGGATACCCCACCCAGCCAGTGGCATTCTAGGAATTGAAGTCTGCACATCTTTAAATGGCTAAGGTTGACAAACACTACCATAACCAAATCCTGCAGAAATTTTGAAAAACCAAGGTTTCGTTGAACCTTCCATTAAAATGTTAATTTTATGTAAGAGGAGCTCATCTCCAACTGAAAACTATTTTAACTGAATGACAGAAATGTTCAATAAGACTAATAATATGGCCATGGTGCTTTAGTGCTATTAATGTTAATTATATAGTTCTCCAAATGAATTGTATAACAATCAAAATATTAATCATGCAATACCTCTAATTAGGATTAACCTATGTTCATAATGTGCTAAAGAAACATACCTAATGATGTATCGCATTGCTGATTTAGATATGTACACACATACAGAGAGAAAGAAGGAACAAAAGATATAATAGGGAAACAATTTGCAATGTTAAAACACTTCATAAGTTTTTCAGGGTGATTATATGAACATATGAATTAAATATTTTGCCATCTGATTAAATATGCATGGTATCCCTGTAACAAAAGACAAAACAATGAAGTTAGGGCTTATGATATGCCTGAACAATAGCATTTTTGTGTTCCTGGCTGGGTGATGTATAGCTGGTAGGCTGCTAAATCTGGACTGCAAAACTCCCGATAAACAGTAGATGCCAGTAAATGATACAGAAAAATGTAAATCCTTGATGTTATCTAATGGTTGTATGGATGTTTGCATCTTAGATCTGTATTTATGTAGCTATTTCTGGAAAAAATGACATTGGACACTTTAATGTTCTTAAAGCTGGAAATTTACCTCAATGGTATCTACCAATCCTGTATCGTTCCTGTGAATTATACAGAGTACGGTAAATAGAGTCAGTGAAAGAAATGTATCCATATGAACATGTCCCTTGAGAATGCCCTAGGAGATTTTAATAGGAATACTGTCCTTTTTGCACCCAGGCAGTAAATAGTACTGCTCTTTCAGTCTCACATACTGTAGCTCCCTGTACAAATATACTGTACCTAGCCTGGGCACTTTCCATCCTAATGAAGATTTTGACATAGAAATAGCAGAAAGAATCCACTGTTATGGTAGATGTTACATTATCAGTGAATATACAAGAAACTAGATTTCTTTCTCCTGTAAGAATTGCATGGATCATATCATGATTTAATGGCCTGTATTTAATTCATTTTAAAAAAATGTTGCCCAATTTCAGAAAGATTCTGAATGGCTTACAATATGTCCAGTATAGTAGGAGAAGGAGTGACAGAACCTGGAGCTAGAGTCAAAAAGGGAATCAGCATCGAGTCAAAAGTTGGACTTAGCCACAAATGGACTAAGTCCAACTTTTCTTGAATTCCATTGGCTTTTTTCTAGCACCAAAATAATGTTAACTGTTAGTTGAGTAGATTCCTGTGCATAGGCATGAGTAGTCATAAATTAGTTTATTTGGAACTTCATGTGTAGCCCTAGTCTTCCACACACTTGACAGATATATGGTATAACTTAAACCCGACTAAAGCAACATGACCATTGAGGATCACTGCAGTTTTTGTGATAACCTCCTTTTTGGAATCAAATCAAAGGCTGATTTGAAGTCCACAAAGCCTGCAAAAAGGGAGACTTTGGGTGGAAAAGTATATTTTCCAGTTAAATGGTATGGGTCCAGACAGTAGTCCAACGTTGACTGATCCTTTCTAAATCCTCCCTGAAAATATCCTCTGGAAGGATATTTTCACTTTGGACCCAACCCAAACAGTTTTAAATAAACATATGTTGCATATAGCTTGCTTATTGTGTTAAGGAAGTTAATAGGTATGTAATTGTAAGGGTTAAGTTCATTTTTATAGAGTGGGATGGCTATGGCCTCATTCTACTCACATGAAAAATGTCCTGTGCTCTTAATATAGGTAAATAGGGCAGCATTGGAGCCCACCAATTTTTATTTTCTCTTAGCAGCTCTGGAAGGATGACATCACCTCCAGGAACCTTACCAGGCTTTAAATGTTCAATGAGATCTTAAACCTTGGCTGTAGACACAGGCTAAGAGATGTATTAGAATGGGGGATCATCTCTGGCTGCTTTTTAATAACTCTGAGATGAACAAGGATTGAAAGCAATTCTCCTAAATATCTGCTTCAAATCTGAAGAAGTGGATAGGTTCCTCTTTGGAATGAATTTGGTCACTTGTAAATTAGTTTCTTGCACCTCTTGGCTGATACAAGTGAATAGAAAGGGAAAGACAATCTGATTGCAGGCCATATGTTGTGGGAGTAATCCTGCCAGTCAGTCTTGAAGGAAGTATTAGTTTGTTGTCTCCTCAAGAAACCATTGTGTGACCTAGTTGTCTTCATAAATTATCAACTTGTTTTCAACCTACCATTTTTAGGCAGGGTGGTTGGCAATTATTGCCAATTCCTTCCTGTCTGGACTCGGGCTTTTGTGACTACCTTGCAATGGAATCACATGAAAGAGACAGATCTTTCAACCATGGTATCAACGCAAATGTTGATAATTGAAGTAACTGCTCTACAATATATCTTGTCATTCCTGATTGGGAAATTCCATCAATACCAACTGAAAAGAGCGTGAGCCCTTTGACATTTCAATGCAAGGTGAGCCTGTAACTGATTGTCTCACCTGTATTTTTCAAAATCTACATGAAAACATTAACAGATTTTTTAAATTCAATCTTCAAAACCATTCCACAGCTCCAATAAAATCAAAACTAAATCATCAGCAAAAAACACTTAATTTGCAAATCTCTTTTTAAAATTTTCAGGCCCAGAGGACATCCTTTTTCTTGTTCCCTTCTGTATCTCACATAGTTTATTTTCCCCGAAGTCTATATTTTCCAAAATTTTAAACATAAAATATCAATTCATGTGATCAAAAGTTTTCTCAATGTCCAATAAATAAATAAATAAATAAATAAATAAATAAATAAATAAATAAATTCTTGTAAAATCTTCTTTCATCTATCAGCCAATATAAGTATTTTATGACCATTATTCAACAATGAAATCGGTATGTAATTCTTAGCTGAAATTAAATACTTCCCTTCCTTTGATAATAAAGCAACATTAAATCTCTTTCTAAGATTCTGATACAGCAAATCGTTGCAAAATAGCATTCATCATGCTTTTAAGTGGTTATTTATTTATTTTATTTATTTATTTATTTTTCAAATTTTTATACCGCCCTTCTCCGAAGACTCAGGACGGTGTACAGCAAATAAAACACCAATAATCTAAAAATTTAAAATACAATATCCAGTTTAAAAATCTAATTCGAACGCTGTATGTTAAAAATATTAAGTAAGAAAATTACAAAATAGAATAAAACCGCTGTTAAACCCCACTAAAAACCCACAGTATTAAAATCAATCAGGCCAGCCCCGCTTGGTGAAAAAAGAAGGTCTTGAGCTCGAGTTTAGAGGTCCGAAGATCAGGGAGAAGACGGAGTCCCACCAGCAGATCGTTCCACAAGGCCGGGCCCCCACAGAGAATGCTCTTCCCCTGAGGGCTGCCAGCCGACATTGGTTGGCCAACGGCACCCTAAGGAGGCCCTCCCTGTGAGAGCCGACTGGACGCACCGGACGATGGGAGGTAACTGGCGGCAGCAGGTGGTCCCGTAAGTATCCCGGTCCCATGCCATGGGGCACTTTAAAGGTGATAACCAGCACCTTGAAGCGCACCCGGAAGACTACCAGCAACCAGTGCAGCCTGCGCAGGAGAGGTGTTACATGGGAGCTACAAGGTGCTCCCTCAATTCACCGCGCGGCCGCATTCTGTACCAGTTGGAGCCTCCGGGTGCTCTTCAAGGGGAGCCCCATGTAGAGAGCATTGCAGTAATCCAGATGGGAAGTAACGAGGGTGTGAGTGACTGTGCATAATGAGTCCCGATCCAGGAAAGGGCACAATTGGCGAATCAGGCGAACCTATTGAAAAGCTCCCCTAGCGACGGCCATCAGATGGTCTTCTAAAAACAGCCGTGCGTCCAGGAGAACACCTAAATTGCACACCGATTCCCTGGGGGCTAACGACTCGCCCCCCACAGTCAGCAATGGGGTTAGCTGACTGTGCCAGGACGCTGGTATCCACAGCCACTCCGTCTTGGATGGGTTGAGTCGGAGTCTGTTCATCCCCATCCAGACCCGAACGGCCTCAAGACACCAAGCCATCACATCGACGGCTTCGTTGGGGTGGTTCAGGGTGGAAATGTACATCTGAGTATCGTCAGCGTACAGCTGACAACTCACCCCGAAGCCACGAATGATCTCCCCCAGCGGCTTCATATAGATGTTGAACAGGAGAGGCGAGAGAATCGATCCCTGTGGCACCCCACAAGTGAGTTGCCTAGCGGTCGATCTCTGTCTGCCTGTCAACACCATCTGCGAACGGTCGGAGAGGTAGGAGGAGAACCACCACAAAACGGTGCCTCCCACCCCCAAACCCTCCAACCATCGCAGCAAGATACCATGGTCGATGGTATCAAACGCCGCTGACAGATCCAACAGGACAAGAACAGAGGAACAGCCTCTGTCCCGTGCCCTCAAGAGATCATCAACCAATGCGATCAAAGCCGTCTCCGTGCTGTACCCAGGCCTGAAGCTGGACTGGCACGGGTCTAGATAAACAGTTTCATCCAGGTACTGGGGAAGCTGCCATGCCACCACACTCTCAACAACCTTCGCTAAAAAGCGGAGGTTGGAGACGGGATGATAATTAGCCAAAATAGCCGGATCAAGGGAAGGCTTCTTAAGGAGGGGCCTCACCACCGCCTCTTTCAAGGCGGCTGGGAAGACTCCCTCCATCAAAGAAGCATTGGTAATTCCCTGGAGCCAGCCTCGTGTAACCTCCTGAGTGGCCAGTACCAGCCAGGAGGGACACGGATCCAATAAACATGTGGTGGCTATAAATTTTGGTCTTCAAAATACTTATAATTTGGTAGCACATCAAAGACCAGTTGCTTTCCTATTTTAATTTTTTATGGCCTCTGATATTTCAGGAGATGCTATAGGCTTATTCATAGTTTGTTTCTGAGATTATGAAAGCTTTGGTAAATTTTAAATATGCATTATTTTTTCTTTTCTCAGGGGATCTTTTCCTGTCTCTTATATAAATTTGAGTAAAAGTCATGGAAGGATTTCTGGATACTCGCATTATCTGTTAAAACAGTACTGTCTTCCTCAGTCTTAAATATCGTTTTCCTTCCCCCCCCCCCTTTCTCAGTTTATATAACAACCATTTCCTGGCTTATTTGCAAATTTGAAGTTTATCTGCTTTACTTATTTTAATTTAGTCTATTTCTCTCACAGTTGATATAATTGTTGGTGTAAACATTTAATTTGCGATAAAATAGTAGACTGTATTGGTACTTTCTGTAAATTTTCCTCTTTTGTTTTATTTCTCTAATATAGTCTGTACTTGATACTGAGTATTTTTTCTCACTTTTGGCAAAATTTAATAAAGTTTGAGAAAACACAGAGATTCCCCATTCACCCATATTATCAATTGCATCTCTACTCCAGGTCAAACAAAAGATGCAATAGAAGTCTTGACAGCTTAGAGCATGTGAGTAATTGAACATTCTAGACCAGTCATGGACAAAATCGCATAAGCTTACACATAATCAATAAGAACACAATACGTTATTAGACATTATAGGAAATGTAAAGAAATAGTGATGATGAGAATTCATTTTGCTGGCAAGCAGTTGATTGTAATCACTTCCTGGAGGAACTAAGTCCCAGGCTGGAAAGGAGTAGCAAATGGAGTAAGCACTTAGGGCCATTTATGTCATTTGCTTCTTGTTCCTCACCTTTGCCATTAAGGAAAATTAATGTCTTTCAAAACAGACTGATGATGATCGGGTTTGATAGTGGCTTCCATTTACCCTCCCCCCCAAAAAATAGGTTAAAAAGATGTGTTAAGAGATGGCAGCACCTGGTCCACTTTGAGCTTGATGTTTAAGCTAGACTGGTCTTGGTTGAAATGTGGAGAGAAAACCTCTTGGAAATAATACCCAAAGTTAAATATCTATGGAGATTCTCAGTCATCCGGGTCATGGTTGTCCCAAAGGTGTTTTTTCAAGAGGCAACTGGACTTTCTGTTTTTTCTTTGAAGATGTTTCTTCAGAAGCTTTTTGGATGAGAAGCGAAACATCTTCAAAGAAAGTCCAGTTGAAAAAGCACCTTTGGGACCCAAAGTTAAACTTGACAGAGAAGTGAAAAGAAACCCAAAGCAAACCACTTACACATTCTTTAAATCACTTTCTCAGGTGATAATCCAAAACAACAAATCTAATTTGTTCTAGTCAAAGGACGAGGGAAAACCCAAATAATTTCTCTGCAGGACCCAAAAGCACTGTTGTTGAGCATGACTAAAAGTTGTTTTCTTACACTTAATGTGTCCTACAAATAGATATATGCATGACCCATCTCCTGCTGTGGCCACCTGCACTGAGAATGCAAAGCTAAACATGCGCTGAGAAGGAATAGCAATGATATTTTTTTTACTCTGATTAGTTAATGTTTATAAAGGATTCAGTGGGGATCTTGATACAGAACAATTAATATATAAGTCATGAAGCCAAGACCCTGGCATGGAAACATTAAGTTTTGAAGTCTGATAAAGTGTTGAATATTTTGGAGTTGTGTTGACTTTGGAATTCATTGGATGTTTTGGGGCCTCATGTGATCACTTCAGCAGCCTGCAATAAAAAATTATTGGGGGGGGTAGGGGAATTCTCATTAGTAGCCTTTTGCAAGGAGCAGGGCCAGAGCATTGCAATTTGAATTTTGATTTCTGGATTTGTAAGTTCAAAGATGAAAGGAGAATGATGGCTCATTGTCCCGTAGACAAAGATATAAAGTGAGAAAACAAGTGCCCCTTGCCCCATTTCTGAATTACCAGAACTGTTTCGTAAAGTGTGTGTGGGTGTGCGTGCACGTAAACACATGTGTGAACATGCTAGATGACATTAAGACATTCCACTGATCATCTCCAACTAGAAGCAAACTCTAAAAGCTTAAAGCACAGATTTCCTCACATCTGTACATATGAAGGCCATATATATATATCCTCGAGCATGCATACTGTATGTATATGTATGTATGTATGTATGTATGTATGTATATATATATATATATATATATATGTTTTCTGAGGTTTTCACGGGTGTTTGTATATCGGTCTTTGGTTGTTCGGGTTTTCTCCCGTGTAAAATTGGAAATGTCTTGGCGACAGACTAGACTGAGCACAACCAAGCCCCCACCAACACAGGACACACCCCCAGCCAATCAGAGCACAGAAAAACCCCCATCCAATCAGAGCACAGCCAAGCTCCCACCCAATCAGTTCAAACCCCCACAAGCAGTTAAAAGGAAGAAACAGCTGCGATCACACATTGCTCCCAGAAGCACGAAGCTGAAGCCTGAAGATGACGAATGAGACTTCGTCGAAACGTCGCCAAGACATTTCCAATTTTACACGGGAGAAAACCCGAACAACCAAAGACCTATATATATATATATATATATATATATATATATATATATATATATATATATATATGCATATATGCATATACACATATATTAAGTATAGAGAATGTAAACTCCAGATGGGAGGAATGCATAAATTAAATATGAAAGACTCAATGTTTCTCTCTCAAACATTGCAATCTATGCTGCACTAATCTTGAAGGTCTTCAGTAAATTGAAACTGGCCTATAGCAATTAGAATTTTCACTCCAAATTGTTCTAATTACATGCAAACAAAAATTACTTTATACAACATAAGCAAAATCTCCCCAAGACAGATCAGTTTGCTCCAGTTACTTACCTTGAACACTGCACAACTGTCTCATCAGGGAGCTTACTGAAACCAGGAAGGCAATCTGATGGGTAAGTAGACACAGAACATCACCCAGCCAAATGAAATAAGAACACAAGTTTCAGTCTCAATTGAATTTCCACTCTTGAGTATAAAGCTGCTTTCTGGTATGATCAGTGTAATGACAGGAAGGGGGCATTGTTTAGAACAGGGGTCTCCAACCTTGGCAACTTTAAGCCTTCAACTCCCAGAATCCTTCAGCCAACAAAGCTGGCTGGGGGAATTCTGGGAGCTGAAGTCCGCCAAGGCTGAAAGTTGCCAAGGTTGGAGACCCCTGGTTTAGAATAAACAATCTGTTCAAGCATCTGTCCCAGACAAGGATTAGAAGTATGCCTCTCTATAGGTCTCATTTTTGTTCAGACTTCATGACCCCTTCTTCCCAACTATACCATCTTTCCCTCTGAAATTCCTTTTCAAAAATTGCTTTACGAAATCCTTTTTCTAAGCTGGCTTCATATAATGTAATTCAGTTTGCTGTAGCCACAAACTGTTCACCTCTGGATTCAATCATAAAGCATTATGGTGCATTATATGGCTAGGTTCACAGAATACATTAACTCCAATCCAAACATAACACATTATGGTTTACAGAGTGGATGAATGCTACCTAAAAGACCTCATGTGGAATTCTCAGTGGACTAATATGAATCAGGGTAGACAATATTGTATGAGATGTATCAATCGTCTGCCTTAGGACTCGCTGACTTCAAACAGTCATATCACTTCTTTGGTCTAGTTTTTCATTAATCAAGCTTGATCTGTATTGTTCTAGAAAGTTAAAGATAATATAGATACTCATGAGACCATTGAAACAACCAGTTATTTCTTCATGCCAAAGCTTTTGCACTGGAATCATATACCATATATCCAAGCAAAGCAAACTCTGTGACAGAGTCAAATGCACACCTACTGTCAAAGAACAAAATTTGTAAAAATAGCATGTAGACGGTGCCAGAAGAGAATTGTATTAGCCATTAAGAGCAGATGGCTAAGTAAACTGATTGCCTAAGAAGCCAAGGGACCAGGGTTAGGCAAGGAAAAGATACAGCAGCAGCATCAAATATTGCATGGCAGCACATTTAACACTGTAGCACAATGACATCAATACAATATGACAAGCAACGTAAGCTGAGTGTAATAGCCTGCAGTGGTAACGTGCGGCAGAATAATCAGAGTTCATTTGAAGGTTGAGAGACCGACCGACTGAATGTTTGGGTAAGATACTCTGGGATGTGGCTATGCTGGGTCACTTAAAAATAAATAGCTTTCCAGTCCTATCTACCTAGATCTCCTTCAAGTCACTTTAGAGGAGGATTAGGGGAGAGATAGAAAGGAAAAATGAAAAGGATTGGTGCTTTCAGAGTGAGACAAGGACACAACAGATTCTCCAGACGAAGCCACAAGTCTCCCCCTAATTAGAAGTAACATAAACCTCCTGATTGCATCTGAGATAAGGGAAACTATAAAGCATGGAGTCAAATACATTTATAACCCTAAGACAGAAAAACAAGAGGAATCTAGCTATACTAACAAACCATGGGGATAGGGTGGGGTAAAGAGTATTTGATTCCTCTCATTTGGGACTAAAGTTACAAGAAGGTAGCGATGATGGAACCCACTCATGTTTGTCTTGTGCTGCAATTAGTAATCCTTTCTACTAACCCCTTCTATGAACTCTTCTGAAAAATAAAATAACACAAATATGTTTGTGTTGTTTATCTTGGATCAGGCTGTGAATGAACACTTTTCCAAAAATGTAAAAAACTCAAAGACCAGTGTCAATCCTTTATGTGTCCCATGAGGAATTGGATTCCCATCCCTGTCTTCTACATTTATGCATAGGATTAATAGAGAAAGCCCAGGCTCCTTTGGTATATGCAATGGTCTGGTTTATTTTCATATTAATTAAAAATGATATCTCATGAAAGTGGGGGGGAAAAAGGCCAACCAAGAAATTTGGAGAATGTCGATAAGCAAAGACTTCTTAGTATAGACCATACGAGGCATAATAGAATAGAATAGAATTCGTTATTGGCCAAGTGTGATTGGACATACAAGGAATTTGTTTTGGTGCATATGGTCTCAGTGTAATAAAAGAAGAGATACATTCATCAAGAATCATAAGGTACAATACAATAAATAAACAAATAAAATTGGATCTCCATTTGGCTGTGGAAAAGAGGAAAGAAAAATCACCAAAATTATGTCCAACAGTTTAATAAGGTGGGAAAACAGCTTCACAGGTAACCAACTGGTAGAAATGATTCCATTTCTGGTGTTATAGTAAAAATTCATTCACAGCTGAGCTTTGTTGAGCTTCCAGGAAGCTTCAGTCAAGTTTTAGCCTGCCAAGGAGAGCATGGCAATTACTTCTCAATCTAGCCTACAGTCCTGGAATTCCCTGGCAATCTACTATTCAAGTACTAAGTGCCTGACCATGATCTGTTTCCAAGGGCAGACAAGGTTGTGTCTAAATATATGAAACCCTTTGAGCTTGAAATTTAGACCAAATGGTTCTTCTGGAACTTCCTGACTGGCTCTGAAATGACCATATTTACTTTAAGAGGACCCAACACAAAAAGTTTTCAAATCACAGATAGGTGTCTCTTTGTGAACCTACAGAAACATTTTGATACTTTCTCTTAAATTTCAATTATGTAAACCTGTTTGAACTGAATTGCTATTAGAATTAAAGTTTTAATGCTGTGGTTATTGCAAATATGGCATATATAGGCACATCTCAGAGTTAATAGTCAGCTTTACTGCAAAAAGTTTTAATTATGAATCTTTGATTAACTTTTATCTTTGATTAATTTTAGCTATTTATTTCCTTAATTTCACAGATAAGTCATAAAACTTCCTGAGCCAATTTTTCTCCCTCACTTCCATTTGCCTTTAAGTGGTTTGAATCAAATGCCCAAAATGGCTTTTTCTTAGGAACTCTACTAAACATGCTGAAAATTCAAACTGGACACTCATTTCCTGCAAACTCACTCCAATTCAAAAATTTTGAGTGCACTCCTATGACTTCTGTTTTTTTTCCAATTTTCCATTTGCTATGGCTTCAGCAGCTGAGCAAAACATGTTCAGACCCTGAGTGACTGCAAAATTCATATACTAAAATTCATATACTAAACTTAATTCAATATATTTCTAATTTTCAGATGTGGCCACTGCCTTCCCTATGCCGAAGGGAAGGGTTGATGTGGAGGCACTATCATCTATCATCTATCAATTATCAGAAAATCAGTTATTCTGGCTCCACAATATAGTTGCCCAGTTGACAGATTTCCATCATGTTACTTTATACTCTAATAAATCCAGTTACATGCTGTTTAACATCCAGGGAATAATATAAAGAATGAATAAGTATCCTGTGGTGGCTAATCCTTTCCCCCAAAGGAAAGTAGGGCAGGCCTGTAATTAGTACTTGCAAGCAAACTTGAGATAAATAAAATTTAGACCAGAGGAAATGTTTATTAATGAGATTTTTCAGGTATGTGAAGAAGAATTTGCTTTTGTTTGTTATGTTTTAGCAAAATCAGAGTATAAATCTTTAGCAAAATGCCAATGAATTAAAAATCAGATAATGATGGATGTTTAAAGTACGGATGTTATAATTTTGAAGAGGCCACTAAACATTTCTGCCTTTCATCACATGTCATCTGTTATTACAACATCAACTTCACAAATATCAGAGATGTCTGAAATCTGAAACCAAAGCCATAGAGTTTACATAGCATTTGGGGGTGTCTCCTGCTCAAGTAGTTTTGATTGGTTCCTTTTTCTGTGTTGTACATTCAGGCTTTGGTAGGCTAAGGGTAGAGATAAATTCTACCGATTTCTCCTGACCAGTGGCCTAGTGACATGAAGTGGTCTCTGAACTTTATTATTTTGAAAGGACTCTTGCAGACTTTCCCTATTACATTTCAACTTCGTTAACTTTATACCCAGTCTCCCTGAGCCTAGATCACACCACAACAGCTGGCTGTAAAGCTCTTGAAAATTGCCCTGGTTATAATCCATGAGTCACAACCATATAAAATTATAGCTAAGCAAGATGATCTGAACATTTTCTGTAACACCCAAAAGGCCAGGCAACACCTGACTCAGGATATCTTATGGTCTTCCCAGGTTTATGGTGCTGGAGTCATTCATCACAAGAAAGATTACTGGACTCAGAAATATCTGAGATCTGTGTCAAAGGTATTCATAGTTAAAAATTCATTATCCTTTTATTTTCAGATATGCCTGGAAGCAGCTTGGCTTTTTCACAAAGGCAGGAGATAAACATCTTTACAGCACTTTCCTTCTTTAATTTTTTAAACTGGCACTGTCGCCTCAAGTCAAGTGCAGAACTTTCTCTGGATATTGCAATTATTCCCTACTATTATTTTGATAGGTAGTTAATTTAAAATGGAAGGCCATGAAAATTCTCTATCTTAGAAAGTCCCTAAAGTCAATCTGAGCATTTTTGTGAGCTATAAAAAGACGAATGTAAGAATAATCTCATGGTACTTTTGTTGCTCACATTTCAATGAGATGTGGCAAGCAGCTAATTAAAAAGTTCATTGTACAATTCTACATGCAGTAATCACCACTGTTTCTGTATCTCTTCACTGACAACTCTATTCTAACTTCCACCCGCTAAGAACATTTAGATAGATGAACTCAAATTAGGGTGAAAACTTTGCATTTTCTAGAAAATGTGATTCACTACAGAACAAGATGATAAAAAAGAAAGGGGATCCTCTGATGCCAGTGGAAATCTTTGCTCTTGGAAGTAACATGAACTGTGGGTGGTGAGTAATGAAAAGGTGAACCCTCTCCCCAATTTTCTCCATTTTACTCATCTAGATTCTTTTAAATAAATAAATAAATAAATAAATCATGCAATACAGGTAGTCCTCGACTTATGACCACAATTGAGCCCAAAATTTCTGTTGCTAAAAGAGATAGTTAGGTGAGTTTTGTCCCCTTTTACAACCTTTCTTGCCACAGTTGTTCAGTGACTCACTGCAGTTGTTAAGTTAGTAACACAATTGTTAAGTGAGGCTGGTTTCTCCATTGACATTGCTGGTTGGAAGTTTGCAAAAGGAGATCTCATGACCCCGGAGCTCCGCAACCATCATAAACATGCATCTGCTAAGCATCTGAATTTTGATCACATCATCATGGAGAGGTCGCAAGTGTGAAAAACAGTCATAAACCACTTTATTCAGTGCCATTGCAATTTGGAACAGTCACTAAATAAACTGTTCTAAGTCAAGGACTACTGTATTTTGTTTTACACATTACATCTGCCCTTCCCACCAGATCCAGAGGCAGGACATGCTACAGGTCCCACTGGCAAGAGAGCAGTGGTGAAATCCATTTTTTTTTACTACCGGTTCTGTGGGCATGGCTTGGTGGGCATGATGTGGCTTGGTGGGTGTGGCTTGGTAGGCATGGTAGTAGAAGGATACTGCAAAATCTCCATTCCCACCCCACTCCAGAGGAAGGATATTGCAAATCTCCATTCCCACCCCACTCTGGCACTAGCCAGAGGTGGTATTTGCCAGTTCTCCAAACTGCTCAAAATTTCCACTACTGGTTCTCCAGAACTGTCAGAATCTGCTGGATTTCACCCCTGCAAGAGAGTTTCACTTGCTGATTCCTAGGTGGTGTGCTTTTTCTGTGGTGACCCATACTTTCTGGAACATTCTTACCTCTAGCAGTGGGGTTGGCTTCATTTCTTTTAACTTTCTGAAAGTCCCTGAAGATCTGGTTGTGGCATGAGGTCTGGGAACCCCAGGGGACTGGTTAAATTTTGAGATGGCTACAATGTAATTAATACCTCCTCTTCACCTAGTACTTTTCTTTTAGTTTTGTGCCTTTTATAATTTACATTTTTTTAATAATAACTTTAATACTTGTTTGTATGTTTTTAGTTTTGTTGTATCTGTCCACAGTGACCTGTTTGTGAGATGGGCGGCCACATAAATAAGACAAATAAATAAATATATTTTGGTAAATTAAATAATCATACTTAAAATATTAAAAACAATGTATTAATGAAAGCCAACTTTGGTTAACATATATGTATATGGAATGAAAAAGCACGATCGGACTGTTTCAGATTTGATTTGGTTTTTGCAGCATGCTTTGTGATGCATGCTGCAAAATGATAGGGTCATGGTGTTTAGAATAATTCACAATAGCATACATTCATATATTGTGCTAAGAAATAAAACATAGTTCAAATATTGCAATGATTGGATTGATACAACACGTTAAGTCAAAACCAAGCACACCACATTGTAATTTACTATAATAAGTGAGACCAGTCTATATGAATACTTATGTAATAACATAAAGACTGCTTCACTCACAACACTGCAGCCTTATAAGAACTGATCTGAAACACAAGATCCATATTATATGAATATGAGTGAACTCCAGCATCAATGCTGATATTCAGGCATCAACCTATATTGTGGTTTAACTTACTGATATTAAGCAATCAAAACTGTGAAATATAGTTATCCTGTTGATATATTTGTTTGTTTATAGAGTCATTAATCTTCTGACAAAGTAGTGTTAGATCCATAGCAACATCTTTACAAATTTAAATTCATTTTCACCCCCTACAGAAAATTGAAAGGATTGTTTTGAAAAATCAAGGGACTTGGGGGGGAAATGAGCCTTTTCACCACCCCATTCAGATAGCAACATACAGTCAACTCTGGCTGAACTTGAAAACTAACTAGATCTTCTCTACTTTCCAACTGCATGAAGAATAATTTTTTAAAAAATGCCAAGGCAATAGGCTAGATGAGGAAGTTGGGGGGGAAAAAACCCTGTTGGAAGAAGTTTACTTGTCTAAAAAAAGCATTGCCCAGAGGAAAGATTTATTATTAACAACGCAAAAAAAAGGAGAAAGAAAATCAAATTATGGCTGATTATGATTGGCCATATTTTCTAGTGCACATCCACTGGATGAGTATAACTACAGTAAGTACATGCTTCCACCTTAACAACAAATTAACATAAGAAGCCTGGAAAGTCTACTTAATAGCTTATTCCCTATAATCCCCATTCCAAGTACCTTGGAGTAACATTGGACTGCACGCTCTCCTATAAGATATATCTAAAGAATACAGTGGCAAAAATCAATACTAGGAATAACTCAGTAAATTATGTGGAACTAAATGGGGAGCTTCAGCTGCCACCCTCAGGTCATCAGCCCTAGGGTTGGTCTACTCCGCAGCAGAATACTGTGCGCCTTTAACATCTGCCATACTAGCAATAGCACTTAGACTTATATACCTTTTTCTTTAGTTCTTTACCACCATAGTTCTTTACAGCCCTCTCTAAGTAGTTTACTGAGTCAGCATCTTACCCCCAACAATCTGGCTCCTCATTTTACTGACCTCAGAAGGATGGAAAGCTGAGTCAACCTTGAGCTGTTCAGAATCGAACTCCTGGAATGAGTACTGAGTTAGCCTGCAGTACTGCATTCTAACCACTGCGCCACCACCACTCTAGTGAATTAGACACCAGATTCAAGGACACCATGAGGATTGTAAGTGGATGCATATTAAAATCACTCTGACTTGCTGGCTTCCTGTTCTGAGTCATATAGTACCACCAGCTATACGAAGGCAAGATGCACTATTGAGAAAATACAGAAAAATTGTGAACAGCTCACTCCTACCAGTGCATGCTGACCTTCCTCATCTATCAGTCAGAAGACTCAAATCCAAGGAGCCCCCACTGGCAGCACATCTTTAACAATCAATTTCTAATGGAAAGCCAAATGGGTTGCTGAATGCCCAGACATAGATAGATATATAAATGCCCCTCAAAAAAAGTGCCAGGCTTTGAACTAACAATGACAATCCTGAAGAGGATTTGCACAGTGCAAATGCAGCATAATCAGGGGTGAAATGCTCCTGGTTCTGACCAGATCTGGCGATCTGGTAGCGATTGTGGCCAGTGATTGTGGCCCACCCGCCCAAGTGTCATTACTTCCTGGTTTTAACCAGGAAGTAATGTGCTTTTTACCGTCTGCGCATGCGGTGTGTGTACTTCCAAACCAGTAAGGAAGGTAAGTAGATTTCGCCCCTTGCATAATATCCTCCCCTCAGTGTGACTGTGGGGTCCCATGTCAATTTCTAGACCACATTGTGACCAGCTGTAACTTGAGGGTATATATCAGTCTAGTATCTGATTTTTTTTAATATAAATGATGCTGTGCTTAAATGGTTAGATGGCCTAGAATTTGATATTTGAACACAGATTTTTTTAACATTTATATTTTATTGTGTTCTACTAATCTAGGTGAAATGTTAATATATATTGTTGGTCCATGTGCAATATGCCATATGCTAAATAAATAATAATATTGGATGAGGGTTTTAGCCATGGTTAATGCATGTCTGGGGAATGCAGTAAGTGTATGGATTAGGCTAAGAAAAAGTTCATGATATGTACTATCTTCTTTCCAGTCTGAGTTCACGCCAGTGTAATTCTACTATTTTAAATAAAGATTTGAACTCTATGTGATTATCTGCTCCAGAAAGGTAGAATCTAGTTAGAAAGTAGGTCTGTTAGTGAATCCATTTTGCACTTAGTATTTAAAAAATGCCGTAAGAAATCTCTGCGGTCAGTTCTGCCAGTAGCGTTGTCAGAAGGCATTTACACCCATTTAGGTTCCTTGGTGCCTCAAATGATTTTCTTCTTCTGATTTGCTTACCTGATGGCAAGTGACAAGAGGGGTGAGGCAGATAATAAACAGAAGAGAAATGGGTGAGGGGACAATGTGGTAACCCTTGGCTCTTGCGGCACAGATGATTTAAAGTTATAGTATAGGTTTTCCATATGCTGCCTTACCATTGTTCTTATAGCGTTGGCTGTTCTTACTTCCAAGGAATGTATTTCTCATCTATGATACCTGTGCCAACTCTGTGGAAGGATTCAGACATCTCCCAAAACACCAATAACTGTCAAATGTCATTTATTTTACTAGATTACTGGGAAATGCTCCCCGTTTTTATCTGTTAAAAAACTATACATACTCGTGCCAACAATCATATATCTTTTCGCAACACTTTCACATGCTTACTTTAGTGTAAAAGTTGAACTGATGAAACTCAATAATTGGGGAAATTTCCTTTGGGAGTATTTTCCTCAAGCTTACAAGGTTTCCTCAACTATTTAAACATGTTGCAAAAAGAAATTGATGTTTGCAATCTGGATTTGGTTCATAGAGCTGACTCTATTATCTCTAAATTAGAAAAATGTCTCTCTTTTGACTGTGATTAAAGTTTTATGATATGTTTTTTTTAAAAAAACTCATTATCATTCTGCATCTATGACCTATTCATCAAAGTGAGTTTAGAGATGAGATTTATTAATCCTACAGATTATTCCTTCCTATTTTAAGGAAAAATTTACGGTATTGATAAATATGAGACACTGGAACCTAGAAATCAATTGGAAGCCAGTAAAACAGGTCATATCCTACATGGTGACATAACATCCAGACTTCAAAACTTGTTTTTTGTTGTCAAGTTTGAGTTCTTACCCGCAAGGCACATCAACAGGATTTGACACTGGAAATGAAATTTATCTGTGATATGGATTTCTGTGTCCAGCAAGTTATGCTAATAAAGGCTTTTTTGTGCCCTTGACTTATTGTCCATGTAGTTTTTTGGCAAGATTTTTGGGCCAAGAGAGAATGATCCAATGGTCCAAAATCATGCAGCTGGCTGTGGGTCTAAAACGGAAGTAGAACTTACAGTCTCCCAGTCACTAGCCTGGTGCTTTTAACCACTACATCAGCCTGGCTCAAAAAGAATTTACCTCTCTAATATAATTGACCGATATACATAATTGGCATTAAGGAAACACTGTAACTGAAATTAAGGGGAATCAAGGCAGACTTTTGAATACATTCACATTTATTATAGTTTCAAAATATATAAGCCAAGTGAGAAACTGCTTCTAGTCATCATCTCATCAACATCATCAACAAAGGTTTTGACTTTATCATCCCAAGCAGTCATGAAACTCTGAGGTTATACACAACCAGATTGTTTTGCTTGGTGGGTTACAACTCTTTACAACTAATATAAATTAATTGTGTTAGTGATATTACATTTCTGGTCCTTTTTCCTCTGTTCAGAATACCAAAGGTCTATTTCTAATCAGCAGCTGCCCTTTATTCATTGCTGGAACTAAAACTTGTTGAATGCTTCCACTAGATCTTCCAATATAATTAAATGGATATATTGCTTCCATTCTGACTTTCTGCCTATGGCAGAAAGACAACATTTAGGTCACTGAGAGATACACTATATGAAAACCTTGTCAAAAGAAATTTGTGCAGTGTTAATGTTGTTATATCTTTTAGTAACTTGAATAGATTGGTCACTGGGTAGGGGCATGACATATCTTCATAATGTGATAATATTTATAAGAAGACTGTTTTAGCAAGGGGTTTTTGTGTTGAAGTTTCAGATGGAGGGCTTGAACACTAGCAATCAAAAGGAGCCTCCTAGGATTTTATCTTTTCTTCCCTAATGGATTTAAGAATTCCAAAGAACGGAAGAAGCCATGCCTAAAAACAGCAGACTTACAAATGGAAAGCAGGAGAGACAAAGATTAGATACCACACTAAACAACAACTGGATTTGTTTAATGTTGGTTTAACACATTGCATGAATCCAACCAATTGCAACTTAATAATGTGAAGGTTAAATCATGATTTAATGCAAGGTATGAACCCATTAAGGAACCTTTGCAAGAATACAGCATGGTGATTGCACAGTAAAGACTTCATCGAAAAGTAAAAAAAGATCAGGAGATGCTTCTGCTGTTGATTCATTTTAAAATATTTACACATTCCCCTAATCCATCCATACTGGGCAGTACCTAGCAAAACAAACAAACAAATCCTAATAATTTGTCAAAGCTCCATTAAAGCAATAACTAGGTGATCTCCCAGACAAACTTGCTCTGGGCCAAATTAACTCAATTTCTTCTTTGTGGAATCATATTAGCACTTTGCCATTCAATAAATAATATATGATGAAGAACAATTTGAAAAGGTATCATAGGTATTTTAGAAAGTGCCTCGTTCTTTTCCCAGTAATCTTATAATTTACTGAGAACTACTTTAGTCTCACTGAAGAATTGGAAGCTGAAGTTGACTGTAGCTTATCAGGAGATTGAGCTAATAGCTGATATATCTTGCAATAGCAGAGAGAAAGCAGAGAACCTATGATGGTACTAACCTTGGTTTAGTAAAGTTAGCTATCTTAAAAAAACTGGTTCCATAGTGATGTCCAGAATTGAAGATTATCTGAAATTCTATTACCTGTCCTGAATTCATCAAGTAAAAAGGGCCATAAAATATTACAAACTAGATGGGCATATTTTTGTGTTATGAAGACTTTTTTTAAAATAAAATTCTGAGTGGTTTTACTATGCTTGTTTTAAAACTGAGGTATCTTTCTTCATACACTTTTATTCTGTGTTCATAGCATGAATTCATGTGGGTTAGGCCTACATAATCTATGAGTTAGATGTGTTCACCATGGAATACAGAAGTAGAATTACAGAACCCTTAAAGTCCTATGATTCCAAATGTCAGTTAAAATACTGCTAAAGAATGAAAACTTGAGTCCATAAAACTTCAAAAGAACAACCACAGACAGTCTTAAAATGGCTGGTGGCAAATAATACTATTGTACTAGGACTATAAAACATTTCAGTAAAGAACTTCAAGCACAGCACACAGAAGTATATCTTTTTAAATAATATAATCCTTTATGTACATCAGTATCATATTGTCTAATAAGTATCTTGGGGGAAGGTAATCTAGCTTCAGTTGTTACATCTAGTATTGTTCAGGACAGTTGTATATTGACAAATTAAATTATTAAGGAGCCTACATTGTCAATGCTGACTTAATTTTATTTGCTTGGGATAAGCAAATGAATACAAATGAAAGGTGGTTTCATTCCTACAAATTAAAGATGACTTCATTCCAGTCATTAACTCCTTTAAGGAAAAAAACTTACTACTTTACATGGCTTAAAACACGAGAACTGAATCTGAAAGAAGAAAGGATTGTCTGGCTTATAGACAGACAGCTACTACTTGGTGAAAGCCTTGTTCTTTGCTGCTTCAGTTTAGCTCTGCATACCCTCTATTCAGCTTTACAGAATATTCAACAGCCATTTTTCCTGCAGTTATTGGCACAGCACTCCACACCTACAAGAAAGTATGATTACGGTGTGCTTTTATATGCTAACAAGCAACAAGCTTTGAGCTTCTGGCTGTATACCAACAGCCAGAAAATGTGATCTCTTCAGAAGGACCAGCTCTGTCTATGTTTATGAATAGAATAGAACTATATTTATAGTTCTATTCAATGACGAGAAACACAGAAATCAAAGAGATGTCTTAGAAAAGAACAATCAATAGGAAGAGGTATATGTGCAATCATCTGTCCCTTAGAGCTAATACATGCAAAGTGAAGTGTTCCTTGTGTGAGTGTCTGTGGGAGGGAGAAGCGATGCAAAATTAAGCCAGAAGTCAAAATTCTGATTGTGCCCTAACAGCACTAAATATCTTATGAAAGCACTGTATAATTAGCTTCCAGGCAATCGTAGAAGTAAATATGAAAAACCAAATAAAGAGAGTAGGAAAGCACAAAAGGGGAGAGCAGAGGCTATAACAAAACGTAATATTTGCAATAAATGTAAGTATTTTAACAATCTAAATGCATGGTTTTATATAGAAGAAAGCAGCAATGTACATTTGTTTTTTACTGTAATAATTACTTCTTTTTTGTGCACATGATTAAAAAAATGTAAGACAAGATTTGAAGACCATTCTTGAACTACTATATCTAAATGCTTGGCCCAGAAGCAAGGTTGAACATTTCTAAAAAGAGAACAGTTGATCAAACTTGATTGCTTGGGGACAAAGGATGAGGAAACTGTGCTATGAGTGGATGACTGAGCAGTAGACAGTACAGGAAATATAGTGCCATTACTCAACTTAAAACAGTTCCCTTTCTAGAACCAGTCCTCACTTTGACTAAGGGTTAGTTCTTCCATTATATGAAATGAGGAGATTGTGTCAGATGTCAGGTGGTAGATTCTGCATAGTGAAGAAAGAAAGAAAGAAAGAAAGAAAGAAAGAAAGAAAGAAAGAAAGAAAGAAAGAAAGAAAGAAAGAAAAAAAGAAAGAAAGAAAAATGTTTATGTCACCTGATCTTTAGCTTGCTGGTCAACCGCTGCAAAGAGGCAATGGTTAGTTCAGCTGTCACTTCCCTGTGGAATACAGAGGAGCTGCCATCTTGTTTTTTGCTCAAGATGAATACAATAACAATAATGAAGCCACATAATGTGCACAAAAAGTAATTACTTAACAATTGTTGATAAGAAAGATAAAAAAGTTTCGATAGTGAATGTGGTAGTACTTGGAGACAGCAGAATACAAGCGAAAGAACTGGAAAAGTTAACAAAATACAAAGACTTACAAATTAGAAGGACCATGGCAAAAGCAAGCCAAGGTAGTACCAATAGTAATAGGCAGCTTGAGCACAATTCCAAAGCAATTGTAGCACCACTTGAACAGCATCGGCATTGACAAATTCATCATCAGTTAACTGCAAAGGGCAAGTTTATTCAGAACAGCGTACACCCTGTGACAATACTTTCAACACATCAACATTTGTCTATCCCAAGTACTTGGCAAGGACTTAATAGGTAGGAAAAATGCCAAAACCAGTCTGAACATCTGGCTGACTGTGTGATGAACCATAATAATAATAAAAAGACTGGCTCTGCCCTGAACTGCAAGCAATGTTGCACATGGAATGATATGGAACATATCTACTGAACATTCCAAGGTTCTATACATCATTATACCATGAGTTCTAGACCACCCTTAGGCAGGAATTAGCCATCTGGATTGCTCACTCACTCTCAGCCCAAGGGCCCTCACAGGGTTGTGGTTGTGAGGAAAATAAGAGAGCATTTTGTAGGCTGCCTTGAGTCAAACAAAATAATGATTAAATAAATAAATAAATACACTTACATTAGATACACTCCTATTAATTGAACCTGGGATTTCATGAGCACAGCATCCCAAATGCTGCTTCATACTTGCTTTCACCCCAGGCTACAATATTTACATATCATTTGGGGCTTATGTGGTCCTTCCTTGCTCCCTCCCTCCCATACTTGTGGTTCCAAAGCAGCATGTACGAATAGATTTTTCTTTTTTAGTGCTGTCTCCCTTTTTCTTGTTCTCATCTAATATATTGATTGAGAAGAGTTGCTGATCACATTCCATGCCTAAGAACCACAATATGTCAGCTCAGCAGGACTCTGAAATTCAGTTACTGGGGGGAAAGCATTGTATTCAGGGAGCAGGAGAGTGCATACTGTATAGAAACATTACCTGCCGACTTCACTTTCCCATCATCTGCTTGAACAATATTTACCACAGGTTCTCTTTATATTGTGAGGGACATGAAGAGCAGCATCTGTTAACTGGCTTAATTATGACACTTGATGCTTTTGACTTTCTCAGCGTAACAGATGTTTATTTTTTGGCTGAGTGAAAATGAGAGCACTCTGAATAGACTTAACTCCAACGTCTAACAGTGAAGATTATTGGCTCACTTTTGACAGTAACCTGGGATAAGAATTGAGAAAGTCAGGTGAAGGTTTGAAAATGTTACAAAGACCGCGCCAGACGGAATTACTTAAGGGAAACAATGAGGGAGTTAGGTAATTTCAAGTCTATGAACTCCATGATCTGAGGCAATCTCTTTCAATGAAATCTATCACTTTCCTTGCTTTAGTCCTCATGCGTATTCTATTAAGTTCCGCTGGGGCTGTGACCCAGGGTAATTCTCGGAAAGAAAAATAGCTGAGTTGCTAAAGCTTCAGGAATAAATCCCATCGTGTGGAAAACTAATACTGCTTCCTCTTCAGGGGAAAAACGGGAATGTCTCTTGAGGCACGCCGCCAGGGAAGTCCCCAGGAGTGGAAGAGGGCTGTTGCTCTTCCCGAGTACCTCTTCCCCCCACCCTCCCTCCACAACTTGTTCAGCGATAAGAGCCGGAATTCGGACGGGCGCAAGAGCCGCCCAGGACTTCGAGGCATGTGCGCGTTTTGCTTGCTCCTCCCGCTTTAGTAGATAACTACCGATAAGCGCCGGGTTAGGAAGTGGAATTGCCGGACTGCTTTACTTGCTCCGGCTCCTCTTCCCCTTTGAGAAGGCGGGGAGGGGAATCTCTACTATCCCCTCGAGGAGCCGACAGATATCAGAGACACCCCCCCCCTCACCAAAAGCACTTTGAGCGACCTCGGGGGCCACGCGCTCGCCTCCCGCGCTTCCTTCCTCCCTTCCTCTTCGAAACCCGCGCGGACACGGCCCTGGGAAACGCAAGGCCGCAAGTCCTCTTCCCAGGAGGAAGAGGGCTGTTGCTCTTCCCGAGTACCTCTTCCCCCCACCCTCCCTCCACAACTTGTTCAGCGATAAGAGCCGGAATTCGGACGGGCGCAAGAGCCGCCCAGGACTTCGAGGCATGTGCGCGTTTTGCTTGCTCCTCCCGCTTTAGTAGATAACTACCGATAAGCGCCGGGTTAGGAAGTGGAATTGCCGGACTGCTTTACTTGCTCTGGCTCCTCTTCCCCTTTGAGAAGGCGGGGAGGGGAATCTCTACTATCCCCTCGAGGAGCCGACAGATATCAGAGACACCCCCCCCTCACCAAAGGCACTTTGAGCGACCTCGGGGGCCACGCGCTCGCCTCCCGCGCTTCCTTCCTCCCTTCCTCTTCGAAACCCGCGCTGACACGGCCCTGGGAAACGCAAGGCCGCAAGTCCTCTTCCCAGGGAGGGAAGCTCCGGACGCCCAAAGCGCGAGAAAGAAGCAGCCCTTGCCGCCGCCGCCGCTCTCCCCTACAGCTCCCGCGAAGCCCAGCCCAGACGAGCCTCCCGCCTGCGGGCTCCTCCTCCTCCTCTGACACCGACGCCGCCCATTTCCAACCGGCGGGCTTCAGGCTCCGCCTCGCCCCGCCGGCTGCCCGGTTTGGCTGGTTTCTGACTGTGCTTGCCGTTGCCGCATGCTGTTTCGTGCCGTTGCCGGAGGAGCAGGAAGATGGCGGAACCGGAGCCGGACTGCAGCGAGCTTTTGGATGAAGAGCTTTCCTCTTTCGTCTTCAACTATCTCTCCGACAGCCAGGTAGGGCTTCGGAGCGCCGGCTTAGTCCCGTGGGGGGGGGGGGGACTCTTACTCCCCCCCACGCCGGCCGGCACGTTCGGAACAGTCGCTGGGATTCTAAATGGACCGTGGAGTCGCCAGGAGGGGAGAACCTGGAGCGACAGGGTGCTAAGCTTGTGTGGGGTTCAGAGTATTCCGATCCCCCGTGCACCGACCGGTACATCTCGCCTACAGGGACTTCGGAACCCATGAGTCATTCGGGACCCCAGTTCTGCGATCTATCAAGAACGGGCGGGGGTTAAAAAAAATCCGTGCACCGTGAAATATGGGGCTGGGGGATTCCGATCTGTCATGCTTCAGCTGGGATGTTTTACGCAGCGGGTGCTTGATCTGACATGCACTCGAGTTTCGGGCATAAAGACGCCGCATGCCCGCATTTACTCTGCAGAGAATCCGGGGCGCCGGGAATGAGGGGTGTGTGGTTTGCGTTCAGACGCAACTTAGAAGTCTGGTGCAGAAGATCCCGAGAACAGCCATGCCTTTTTCTTTTTTTTAAAGTCCTAACGGTGCAGACTTAGATCTGCGAGGCAGGAGTGATCCCTTTAGAGAGCGCGAAATGTGCGTTGTGTGTATATATGTGTCTGCGTGCGTAAGCGTAAGGACTTTTGATTTTTCCGTAGCGGATCTTTTCCTCTCGAGCATGGGGAGAGGAAAATGGAGAGTCGCTAGTTGCCCGGCGGTCTGACACATTCCAATGCATCCAGGGCTGGAGAGCCGGGAACGCGGCCCTTTTGGATGCCCGGATTCGTTCAAACGGCAGGCGGAATGGACGAAAGTAGGGAGGGTGGTTGTATGTTGCCGCCAGCCCCCCCCCCCCCCAGCGGAAGATTGTTGGTCCTTTGCTAGCTGCAGATTAGATAAGATCCGGCGGAATAGAAGAAGGAAGAGCGTTCTTTTGGAGAGGCTTAAGTTGAGGATGGCTCTGCGCACCCCTCTTCCCATCCATATTGCTCTGGAAACCCATCCGAACACTTTTCAGCACCACTCACACGTGGACGAGTGGATCACTCTGCTGGTGTCCCAGATAACGAGTCTTGGCTTTTGCAGTGCTGCAGAGCTTTTCCTTTAACCTTTCCTTCCCCACAAACCTGAACGCCGTTCAGTTTTCCCCCTCCCCAGAATTATAAACTATGAATGGAAGAATGGGAGAGGCTGAGGGTGCTATCCATGGGAAATGAAAAGAGCAGGGTACAATGTTTATTTACTCCCCCCCTCTCTTCCTTCCTTCCTTCCTTCCTTCCTTCCTTCCTTCCTTCCTTCCTTCGGGCTTGTTGTTGCTTTTTCTTTTATCGTGGGGAGGCAAGATTGGCAGCAATTCAGTTTGACTGTGGGAAAACAAGGATAAATGGATGCTGACCCCCTCCCTCTTCCATTTTCTCTTAGGGATTTGCTGGTGGGAGCACTTAATGTCTTAGGGTTGTATGTGTGAGTCATTGCTGATTATATACCCGCAGCTTTAGGGTGAGGGTGATGGTGGTAATCTTAGTTGCTTCGAATAAGCAATTTTGCAGATTGCTGCCCCTTTTGGACCGAGTTGCATGTCAAAATCAGATTAAGGCTTTTTTTGGCAGCCCTTCAGCAAGATCACGAGCGGGTTCCTGCTGGAAGGGCAGCAGGCTGCATTCCTTTCCATGAGGAGAAGAAGAAGAGCTCTAGAGTGAATGCTTCAAGACCATCATACATAACTCAAGTCCTGAGCTGTAGCAGAGTTTTCTATGGTTACAATTCCATGCCTCCCTTGTCTTCCAGGTTTCCCCATAAGTAGAAATGGCCTTAATTGGAGGGTGGCATATAATAGTATTCTTTCTTTCCTCCTGCCCTCTCTCAGGTTTCTTCATTTAATTGATTAGAAGAAAGCTGGGGAAAATTCTCTCTGGTTTGGTCCTAGACAATCAGGAACTGCTTTGTCTCAGTCACACGAATTCATCCAAAACATATTTGTGTTTATCTGAAAGACAGAACCAGGCTGGACCAGCTCCAAGCTGGTAGTCTGTAGTCTGAACACTTCTGTTCCAGGGCCAGTACTGGAGCTTTCCAGTTTGCCATGCAACAGTGTTGGTTGGGAGGGGGAGGGGGTGGATGAACTTTTCACAGAATTAGATACAAAATGGTGACATCTGGATTAGAGAAAAAGGAATGGAATATTTTGTATGTAGGGATTTTTACCTTGCAAGGGGTTATTTAGGTGATGCCAGATAAAGGAAACTCTCATGGATCAATATAAAGATGTGTTGGCTTTCAGAAAATGCCAGCAACAAAACCCTCAGGCAGAAAAGTTAAGAGATTTGTACAAAACCCTCTGGTTGTGTTCTTACAGATGAAAGATCTGACATTCTGCAGTTAGTAATATAGTTGGTACAGTTAAAAGTGGAACTTTTTGTATAATGATTAAAAAAAACCCTGAGATGTCTGGCCTTGTATATTCTAAATTTGTAAATGTAAATGGAGGTACTGGAATCTGTATTCTTTGCATGTTGGGTATGAAAAAAACCAAGTGAGTGAGCATTTCCTGAAAATCCAAGCCATGTACAAAGACTATTTTCACAAACAGCTATTTGTACCTAAGTAGCATCAGTACAAATATGTAATTTAGAAGGTACATCCCCAAAACACTGCTGGTAGGGTAATGTGTGCTTTTGGTGCATTATTAGAAGGCGTTGTTAATCTCTGGATTACTTTTTCTCTTCCCTTGCGTGTGCACAAGTCTAAAGTCTGAAATTGAAGTGGCATGTGATTGCTTTGGAAATGATTGAAGTTGTAATTGTGGTTTGCACTTGTACTTTAACCTCTGACGAAACTGCAGCGAAGGCTCCAGCCTTGACTGCTGTCACATGCTTTGCTTGTAACTAGAAGTGGGAGGTGGTTCCTAGGCTTGCCTCTTGACGTCACTCTCCATTACTACAATACTGTACTGAACTTGCCTCTGCTTACAGATGGGCTGCTGAGTTCTCAATGAAGTCGGAAAGCTGCACAAGATCAGATTATTTTACGAGGCTAAAGTGTCAGGCAGCTTGGAGAGAATGAACATTATTCCTCTCTTTCACCGAGTCTCTGAATTATTTCAGTTCTTTTCTGTTACTTACCATGCCTTCTTCCCTTTTTCCCCTTCTGCAGAAAACATTGCAGAAGGAAATGTATCTGAAAGTCTTGTGAATGTTGATGATCATGCAGGAAACTGGAAGCTCATCAATTTGAAAATATTTAATTTTACTTATCTAAATACCTTTTATGTCTTGTTGGAGAGGGTATTTCCCAAAATGACTGCATTGCAACACTTAGATAATAGAGCCTGCAGGCTGGTTTCTCATTGGAATGGGCCTGCTGAGCATTGGACTGATACAGTTTGTGCGTTAACGAGCTGGCTGCATTCTGTGCTGCTAGTTTTAAGTTTGTGTCTGTTGCTAATGCACTAAGTATTGCAAGATTTCTGGAATTTTTCTGTCTTAGAAGAATAAGAAAGGGGTTTTCCTTTTCTATATATTATTATTTAAAAGAAAAATCACAACACAGGCTGCCCTGGAGAGTATTTCTTTGTTCTGCAACATCTTGATAACAGCTCCATTAATTCATAGTTGGAACTGTAAACTATGTTTGATAAAAGAAAATAAACTGCTTTAGCTTCTGTCAGATAATGTTCAAAGGATTCATGGATTTTTTTTATAATGCGTTTTTTGATTGCACAGGCTATTGCAATTGGAATGACTGTCTTCATTAGTTGAATAAATGAAAAGTGTAGGATTATTTTTTCGTGACAAATGCTATAAAGTTTTCTTTAGGAGAACAATGTGATTTTTAAAAAAATATATCTTGATTCATTGGGAAATAATTTAAGAGGAAGATAAGGGATATCAGGTTCTTCACCTGTTCTACGTATTTCCACTCTGAATAAAAATGTGGGGAAGCCAGCAAATCAAACTCTGGACTTTCATAGTCACTATTAATGAAGTGTTCTATTTCTTCTTTTCTTTCTCTTTTTTTGGTGCCCTAGATCTTTTATTTGCATTCTTGGAAGTGATAAAGTTGTCTTTTATTATTGTTCTTATCAGTGTTTCATATATATCTCTATATCTCTATATCTCTATATCTCTATATCTCTATCTCTATCTCTATCTCTATCTATCTATCTATCTATCTATCTATCTATCTATCTATCTATCTATCTATCTATCTATCTATCTATCTATCTATGTAGGTCTTTGGTTATTTGGGTTTTCTCCCGTGTAAAATTGGAAGTGTCTTGGCAACATTTCAACGAAGTCTCATTTGTCATCTTCAGGCTTCAGCTTTGTGCTTCTGGGAGCAATGTGTGATCGCAGCTGTTCCTTCCTTTTAACTGCTAGTGGGGGTTTGAACTGATTGGCTGGGAGCTTGGCTGTGCTCTGCTTGGATGGGGTTTTTTTGTGCTCTGATTGGCTGGGGGTGTGTCCTGTTTGGGTAGGGGCTTGGTTGTGCTCAGATTAGTCTGTGTTGCAGGGGGATTTGAGTTGGTGAGCTGCATTGCTGTGTCAGTCAAAAAAGAGGAACCAACTTCTTCCCTGGTCCAACACCTTAAAGCCACAGGACATGATATTGACTTTAAAAAGACCAGAACTATAGCCCAAACTGAACACTTTAACAACAGAATAATCAGAGAAGCCATCGAGATAGAAAAACGCCCACACAGCATGAACAAACGAGATGCCTCCCGCCTACCAGCCATTTGGAAACTCACTCTTATTGACAAACGAGTCCCTAACACGAGGAATGACACCAGACCCACACTCACGAGGTCCACACAGGATGTCACCACCACACATCCACCCAGCAAGCAGACCCACACTAATGATGAAGCACGACCAAGGACCAGAAGCCAGACCGTAGCTGCAACATTAGCCATTTCAAACCCCTCCAATCCATACATGCAGCAGACTGACACCCACTATGAAGATGTAGCACAATCACAAACACGAAGCCAAACAACAGCAATGCAGCTCACCAGCTCAAATCCCCCTGCAACACAGACTAAACTGAGCACAATCAAGCCCCCATCCAAACAGGACACACCCCCATCCAATCAGAGCACAACCCCCCCCATCCAATCAGAGCACAGCCAAGCTCCCACCCAATCAGTTCAAACCCCCACTAGCAGTTAAAAGGAAGGAACAGCTGCAGTCACACATTGCTCCCAGAAGCACGAAGCTGAAGCCTGAAGATGACAAATGAGACTTCATCGAAACGTTGCCAGGACACTTCCAATTTTACACGGGAGAAAACCCAAACAATCAAAGACCTACATACAAACACCCGTGAAAACCTCAGAAAACATATATATATATATATATATACATACACACACACACACACACACACACACACACACACACACACACACACACACTATGGATTTAAACTATGTTTGTTCTTCCATTGTATAATAACAGTTTTTACTAGTGTATCCCTCTCATCTCCCATCCTGAATAAAAATTTTATTTTGTCATTCCAAAATAAAGCATAAATTAGCAAATAAAGGAAGTAGGATTAATCAAATATATATATTGTACTGACTAACATTTTCTTTCTGACTTAAAATTGAAAAATCACTCTACTGTATGTATCCAACCTCATGTGGTCCAAAGAACATCCAACTCATATAAATTTCCATAAAACTTTCTGAATTCTCTCAAACTCATTCAGCCTTCCTCGTCTTTAGTAGTTATTCTAAAACTGCCTTTTTCCATTTTTATCAAACTATTTTTATATAATAAATTAGGACTTACATCTCTGGTGATTTTGAAAGGGTTGGAATTATTTCATTTTTTTAATTTTAGAATATACTTTATACTCCAGACAGCAAAGCAAGCAGCATTATATTCTTAACATTTCTTGCTTTCCTGTCTTTTGCAAATGTCAAGTACAAATTGAAACTAGCAGAAGAACAGCATATTCAGAAAACTTCATAGAAAGAAAACTCTTTTTGAGATACATCACTTCAG
The DNA here is from genome assembly GCF_028640845.1 of Ahaetulla prasina. NCBI lineage: Eukaryota > Metazoa > Chordata > Lepidosauria > Squamata > Colubridae > Ahaetulla > Ahaetulla prasina. Next base: position 107,345,876 of record NC_080540.1, read on the forward strand.
TTCCAAAAGTTAAATCCTGTTGAAACTAGTGGGATTTATTTCCAGTTAAAAATGTATACTCTTTGAATATAAAGCTGAAATGATGTGATTATGGGAAGGCAAGAGGCAGAATGTTTAAGCTGTGGAAATAATGCCTTTGTGTGGCATTATATTTTTAAGTGAAAGTTAATCTAAATTGCTTTTCAACATAGATTCCACTCAGAGAGGTGTAAATTTAGTGCCAGACAGCTGTATAGATTGGATCCATTTGTTTATTTTGAGAGTCTATAAAGTGTGGGCAGTAGTCAGCAGGCATCTTTCTCCACAGCAAAGTTATGCCAAGTTTTGCTGAAGCACAAATCTCAGCAGAATAATACTGTGAATTTAATCTTAGCAAGTTTGGCTTCTGGGTTTCTTTTTATCAGAATACTTAATAAATGATCCTAATATATGCGCCAGGTTGCTATTGGCTAAGAACTGATCATGCCAGATGACTTTTATGATAATAATGATTTGACAGTTTACCAAACCTTGGATGAATACATTGTGTCTAACAATACAAAATTTGGATAATAGTATACTCAAATGCCTATATCCTTCAGCTGGGTAACCAAGAACCAGAAAATCTTCACAAAGTGCATCAGGTTATAATAAATACAAATAGCATCATTAGATAAACTAAGCATACCATGCATTTTTCATGATGGCCAATCATTTGCAAGGGGAAAAATATTTTAAAATGACCTAGTCATTTCACTGGTTCTGGGGTTAGCTTCTGGCACTGAACACCAGTATCTTCTATAGCAGGGGTCTCCAACCTTGGCCACTTTAAGACTTGTGGACTTCAACTCTCTCTGGGAGTTGAAGTCCACAAGTCTTAAAGTGGCCAAGGTTGGAGACCCCTGTTCTATAGCAGATGTTCATAACTCTTCATTTGGGGTTTTGATGAAATATGTGACACGCCTCAAGGGACAGTTGGTTGGTCTGGAGCCACTACCTATCAGAAGAAACCATTCACCATAGATGTCTCAAAAGGCAACTGGACTGTTTTTCCCTTGAGGAGGAAGAAGAAGACATTTTGCTTCATCAGTTTTGATGGGGGAGAGAATAGAAGGTTCACTACCACAATTGATGAAGTTTCTTGGATGAGAAGCAAAATGTTTTCTTTTTCCTCAAGGAAAAAAAAAACAGTTCAGTTTTTTTAGACATTCATCATAGAACTTTACATACTGGTGATTGTGAGGATTCAGAATTGTCACCATTTAATTATCAGAAGGCATTTTTTTTATCTCCAAGACTAGGGATTGACTGTACTGGAATGACTCCAATTAATTGTTTTGTACTTGCAATGGTTGTTGACAGGCATTTTATGAACATGTCCATGAGGAACGGCAGTGTCTGACTGAATGATAAGAAATGAAAAAGAGTGATTAATATTAGTATAAAAACGTAGCCTTATATGATGTAGAGAACAATATGGCACTTTCACATCATATGAAGTGAGTATGGCCAGCTGGGTTAATGGATGATTTATGTTCATAGTTTTCATTCGATGAAGCGACTGCCGGTTTATAATGGCTTTAAAAGTAAGAGGACAGTTTTATAAAGAATGGATATAGAACATTTCTGTTAACCAAGGCCTTTTAAACTGTCTAGTTTAGAAACAAAATAGTACCAAATGTTATATATTTATAATCTCTATTAACTGCCAAGAGTTGCTGGGAGTTGTGTGGTATATTGCTATGTATACAACAATGTGAAATCATAAATGCCACTTCTTTAGCTCATTAGCTTTTATTTTGTTTCAATCTAGTGAGATTTATTTATTGTTTTAGTCTGTGCATGTATCTTATATTCTTCTTTCTTGTTTCTATAATTAGTATGCATATATTTAGTAAGGGACGCTGACCTTGCAGACCAAAGATTTAGATGGGATGTAGAAATAATGCTAATCTGGTTAAAACCTATCACCCTGCCATGGACTCAGTCAGAATGTAGAAAAAGGTACTGGTATCTGTCAGAAACAAACCTGGATATCTATACTCTCACTCTTTTTCTGGCTTATCTGTACTTTCTCTTCATCAACCTCAAAATGGAAAGTGAGCATCTTCCACAGAAGAAGTGAGGACAATGGGTACATATTGATTGGCTTAGTATTCAGATTTATGAAATGCAGACTTCTAAAGAATTATAAATAAGTTACAGATGCATTGATTTAGTTTCTCGCTCCTTTTTCTTTGTTCTGTATATGACCCATTTCTTTTGTATCTATGTGACTGTTCATATTATGGTCCTGGGCCTATTTGCTAATAACATCAGAGAAACTTTTTCAGAAGGCAGTAGGGCTCCCGATGCCCCACCTACACAATCCTCACATTTGGACAGCTTTGTTCTTATATTAATTGGTGCAAATTTAAGAAGGAGCTATCAAAAGCCAAATATATTGATTAAAATGTTTGGCTAAAAGAAGGAGCATTCAGGATCAAATCTGTCCTCAACCATCAAAATTCACTAGGTGACTTTGGATCAGTCACTCGTTCTCATGGGATTATTCGATAAAATGGGAAGAGGGAGCAGTGCATACCACCATGAATTCCTACATAAAAGAGGGGATATAAATATAATAAATTTTATAAATAAATTCCTAGGTGGTTTCCTTAGAGATCATGATAGCAGAGCTTTAAAAGTAAAAAAACGGAATATTTCCAAAACAATGTATTGGAGGCAAACAACTGGCCAATGGTATTGATAGCCTGCAATAATATACATTCACATATGACATATATAATGGACAAAAAGCAAAATGAAAACAAGATAAACAGAATAGTCACAAGCAGGGAGAAAAAAATATATAGCACAAGCAGTAGCAACTTTCTTGCATGCTTGATTTACTTGTTTCTATGTACCTCTCGGAGGCAGCTTGTAGCCATGGTCTGAAATAGTTTGCAACCAACCTAACATAAAGATGTTGCCAAACGTATTGGTACCCGCCTACTTTTCCCCAGATAAACTTAATATGTAGTGAAATAAGTCAGGGTTATTTTGTATTCTAATAGATCATCAAGCAAACACTTGATGTTTCTGGTATCTGCCTAACCGATCTGATTTGGGAGGATTGGCAGGGTCAGAATTCCTTCAGTTCAACAGTGCCAAAAGACTTTGGAAGTTCATTTTCTCTGTGGAATGAGGTTCATCCCAGTATTTGAATGACCTTCAGTCTATAGGTGGTTCAAAAGTCTTTGAAGATCTGGCTTTTCATCCTGGCCTTTGGTGAATATGATTAAAGATCACTTTAATTCTTCTTCTTTGCTCCCCTCCAGGGGGAAAAAAAAAAAACTTTGCTTTTTTCTACCAGTCTTGTTTCTTTTGTCTTTTGTGTTGTTTTCTTGCTTTTTTCTTGTTTAATAATTTGTAAACTGCCCTGAATCTCTGGGAATTGGGTAGTTTATACATTTAACAATTTATTATTTGGATTGTATCAATCAAATAAATAAATAACATAACAAGGATGATGATAGGCTTCATTCATATCCTATCACTTCAATAAAAATTTGGAAAGATGCTATAACTTGCAAACATAGAAATGACCCTGTTCGTTCATATATGCCCTTCCCAAATGATAACCTATTTTTCATATGTTGTTTTCATTTTCTCTTACAAGGATATATTGTACTTTTGCCTCACCAGAAATAAATGGACATGATAAGCAAAAAGTTGAAGAAGAAGAAAATGATAAGAAGGTTCAAGTGAGATGCACTATTGACTTGGAAATCTCTAAAATTATGCAATTAAGATAGGATGACTGAGATGGGATGATGAGAATCCTCATTTGGAAAGATAAAATCTGGAATGTGGTGTTATGCATCCTTATGCGCACTGATGAGCCACTTATATACACCATGAAAAACCAACATCTGTAACTGCACCAGCTTTGCTGAGAAATGCTGAAATCAATTATTATGGGAGTAAATATGTGTAGGCATTTGGACTATAAAGCCTCCAACGAAGCGTCTATATTTGGAGGAGCAAGAAGGAAAACCCTAATCATCATCATATTGTTCTATCTCTATGAAATATAGGGAAGGCTTGTGATCTACTTTCTAAGAATAACATATCCCCTGCAGCCTACTGAAATTCCTACATCTATAGTAATCAGGATGGTAGCGGTAGAAACCAAGTCCTACCAGTCCCATAATTATATCAGATATAAAGTAACTTCACTAGATCTACAGCAATTCAAAGAGAACACTGGGGATATTCTCTTTGCTGTTCTGAACAGAGAAAAACTGGACAAATTATAGTTGTAGCTCTTCCACACATCTGTGATTTTTCTGCCTTGATATGGGGACGATATACATCCTTGTCTCATTCTCTTTCTATTCTGAACGAATCTGTTTCTCTAAATTCATTTCTTGCAACAGCCCCTTTTCACTTCAAAGGTTTCACAGAAAAATAATCAAGCATTCTGACATATCCATGAGTCTTAATACATTTCATCGTCTGGCAAGATCTTCATAATCAAAGATTGCTGTACTATAGTCAATAAATGATGGATCTCTTTTTGATACTCACTTGGTCTTAACTGGTCTTGTATTCTTTTCCCTATTCTGAAATTGCCTGCTCGCTTGACATTTCTCATTTCATTTCTCTTAGTTTCTCTTTGTAAGAGGTTAAGCAAAATGTTAAGCAAACTGAACTGATTAGGTATGCCAAAGTGGTTACTGAATGCTTATGTACCTGAAATCAAATCAAATCAAATCAAATCAGAATAACTTCAATTGCAGCTGAACTTGCACAGCTAAAATATCTTTTTGTTCCCTCTTTCAGAGGACAGAAATGAGTGTTCACTGATGTACTTCAGCATCCATTCATTATTTGCATTTTCTCAACACATGAGATGGTCTAGGACTCAGCACAATGCCAGGAATATCATTTGATGCTAAAAGCTAGGAATGGAGTCCAACTCAAATTTGGATTTTTCTTGTGATTAGAGATTAAAGACACCCCTTGCATATGGAGGTTTTATGAAACTGGAAATACATTATTACCCAAGAATCTTACCTACTTCAGAGAGTAATTCCCTGCGCTTTATCTGACATGAAGCCTTGTATATAAAACAAGGTCAGAAAAAAATATCAGTGATTCGGAAAAACTTTTAATATCAGAATAGGTAAGGAGCTTTTAAAATCAAATTATCTTTATTCAAAATGATTAATTCTTTAATAAATGATGTTGCTAGTGGTGCTATTGAAGAACACTATAAATGCATAAATACAAATTTTGTTTGCCATTCAGTTCCGTGAATTTTTTTCATGATTATCCACCTTATCTGAAATAGATGAAATCTGCATGAAGAGCCTTTAGCCTAGGCAGGTGGCTCAAGAACTTTCTCCTTGAAGAAATTATTTATTAATACTATTAATGTATAGAGTATGTATGTATAAAGTTAAAGTTAATATTAATGTACAGAATATATATATATATATATATATATATATATATATATATATATGTATGTATGTCACTTGCATTTTTTTAAAAAAAAGATAATTTGCTACTTGGAAGCTACTTAATCAAGACAATCATGATTAACTTAAAAGAGTTTGCTCTTGTACCTCAGTTTGTTCATCTCTAGCTTGCTTACAATAAAATTGATATGTCTGAGATAAACATTAGTGAGAACAAGAGCTTCTCATAGAATCACCCTTGCTGATAAGGCCAAAGGAGGGAAATGAGGCCTTGTATAATCTATAACCAAGGGGAAAATAGGTGAGGCTCTACAGGTGCAAAATAACCTAACTCCCTCAGATGAAAGAGATTCAAAATCAAAATCAAAGAGATGCAAAATCAAGAGGAGGTCACTGGCAAAATTCCATTATTACTCAGAAAACTATAAGGACCTGGACATTTAAACATTTAAACACATTTCAGTGACAGATAATAAAACCCTCATGTCAAAAAGTAAAGTTGTTGAATAGAATTATGACATGGCTAGATGCAGTGGTGGGATTCAAGTAATTTAACAACCGGTTCTCTGCCCTAATGATTTCTTCTAACAACCAGTTTGCCAAACTGCTCAGAAAGTTAACAACCGGTTCTCCCAAAGTGGTGCGAACTGGCTGAATCCCACCACTGGCTAGATGGTTATGCAAACATGGGGAAGTGCAGTTCAGTTCCCCAGACGCTTCCAGGCACAGACTATAGAGTCACAAAGCCCCACTGTCTCACAGGAACAGATCATGAAATACTGGTGTCAAATATATAGGTTAAACTTAGAAAATTAAAGAGGTTAGTGTGCCAACTAAATCCGATCTGAAAGAAATAAAGTCAGAATATAAGATCAAGAGAATGAACAGATTCAGTACATTTACTTAATGTGAAAGAGAACCTCAGGAGCTATAGGAAAGGAAAGAGACATCATGAAAACTGAATCAAATTAAAAAAAAATTTTTTAAAGTAGCTTTCATAACAAATACACTTTAATAAAAGATTAAAACCTTGAGGTCCATGAAGGACATATGGTGAGTGAACATGGACTTCCAATGTCAAGTGAGAAAGAACAAAGAAAAATATAAAGAATGTCAACAAATAGAGTTCCTAAGAAGGTAAGGGGGGGAAATCACACAAATATTCAAGAATAATCACATAAGAGATGCAAAAAACCCCAATTATGTTTTTAAAAAATGGGAAAGTCTACCAAATCCCTTTACAAAAGGGGATTGCAGAATAACAAACAGTTGCAAAGAGATATGTTCAGAAACCCACCCCTCTACAAATAAAGTCTGATATGCAATAGACCAAGATTGCAAATTGTTAGTTAAAGTCAGAGGTGGATTTCAGCAGGTTCTGACCAGTTCTGGAGAACTGGTAGTGGAAATTTTGAGTAGTTCGGAGAACCGGTAGTAAAAATTCTGACTGGCCCCGCCCCCATCTATTCTCTGCCTCCCAAGTCCCAGCTGATCGGGAGGAAATGGGGATTTTGCAGTAACCTTCCCCTGGAGTGGGGTAGGAATAGAGATTTTACAGTATCCTCCCCCTGCTATGGCCACCAAGCCACACCCACCAAACCATGCCACGGTCACCAAGCCACACCTACAGAAGCAGTAGTAAAAGTTTTTGAAACCCACCACTGGTTAAAGTGCTAATAGCTCTCTATCTATTATAGCAAAAGACTGACTTAGAGAGTAGAAAAGATATAGCTATATTGAAGAAGTGAGTTGCTACGTATAAATTATTGAACCATTGCACTAATTCTTCATGCATTTAGACACAGACAGACAGACACACACTCCATATATTCTTCTGACACTTGTTTCACAGCAGCTTGCAGCATGTTAGAAATTAACCAAATATGCAAAAACAAAGCAACCCAGTGTTAGTGTTTACAAATATGTCCTTTATTTGTACAGTTTAATTTCAATTCTTAAATTAGAGCTATGTGTAGAACTAAGCCACTGTCACAAGGAGAAGAGAATTAAGCCACTGTCACAAGGAGGAAGTAACTCTTCAGCTTAATGTTTTCCAGGCCCAAATCTTGGCTATTGTAATGGTAAAAGTACAGAAGCCTGTCCAAACTGTCAAAAATAATTTCTCGGAGGCATTGCTTTTCTTTTTTATATTCTTTCAGATTGTGATATTGGTTCTTGCAGAGCCATTTATCAGATTAGTTATTTGTTGTTTGGATGAAGTATTACTGCAAATTAACAATGTGATTTTTCCTCCTTTACAGTTGTGTTCTAGCTCAAATTCAACAAATGCTTTCTGACAATGGATCTGTTTCTCTTCTGGCTGAGAAACAAAACCAAAACATTTATTCTGCTTTCTTTTCTTTTATTTTTTTATTCAGTTTCTGTTTGACTTTCTGGTTGTAGGGAGATACAGTTGATTGCCAGATGTTTGTAAAGTTTTTTTAAAATTAAAATTCCCACTAATTTAGATTCTGCATTCTTTTCAAGAAAATTTAGTGCTTTCTAATAATGCTTTTTCAGCTTCAGCAATTGACGAATGAGAAGAGTAAAAGAGAAGCTGGAATCAAAACCAGAATTTTCTTTTCTTTTTATTGTATCTGTGTATTTTTCTCCCACTTGCAGTCATCACTAAATAATTCACTCATCAGATGTATGACATTTTGCTTGATCCAGGTATACAGGTATTAATATAGGTATTAATGGGAAAAATAACACCCAAAAGTTCTTGCCTAAAGCTATAGATATGTGTGTGTATATATATATAGTATACAGGTCAGAAGCAAGATTGACATTTTTCAGAAAACTAATATACAATTGCAATTGGAAGGCTAAAAATTTATCAGCCGTTCCTGTTTCCTTCCCACAACTTCCAGTAAATAATGGAGATTTGAAGATTGCTAGCTGGGAAATCATCTTCAAACGTCGAAAAATAACAATTGAAATAAAAATGTAAACAATCAAGGTAGATAATGATTGATGACTCTTTATTGGTGACTTTTTTTAGAGTACAGACAGTGCTCTCTACTTATGAATAGGTTATGTTCCAAAAGGCTGTTTGCAAATCCAATTCCAAACAAGCATATATGTACGTGACAGGCTGTAAACTAATATTCTTCTGAGTTCCAGGACTTTCTAGGTTGGACTTGTGGACAGGTTTGTTCATATTGGTGAATGTTTGTAGCTTGAAAATTTGTATGTAATATCTGAAGCAATTTTTGATTGACAGGATTTGACTTCAAGGATCCCTGGTCTCCTTCATTTTTTTTTTTAGTTTGACTGAGTAGTTCAAAACATTCCTACCAGGCCATGATCAGAGGGCTAGGAAAATGTGAGAAGAAAAGCTGTTCCTTCTGTTTAACAGAAGAAACAGAAGCATTTTGAGGCAATTGTGAAGCATCTGAAAGGAAACATTCCCCTCTTATCAAATGTTCCAACTGATTCTTTGTGGCTTTTTTGTGTTCTGTCTGCCTCTGTCTGTTATGAATGATTCAGTACTGTTCCCCATTAGTCCATTTTGGTTTATTGTTTGAAGACTGAACTGGCAGCATCTTTATTTGTTCATTGCTCTGACTTTTGAAGCAAGGTTTTAGTGATGTCAGTTTCTCACTTCCCAATGTCTACCTCACTTTCTTAGTTTATATATTTGATTTATATGGCTCCTGTCTCACGGCAGTGACTCTGGACAAACCTTCCAATTTTTTAAACATGGAACAGGTAGTCCTCAACTTATGACCACAATTGAGCCCAAAATTTATATTGTCAAGTGAGAAATTTGTTAAATGAGTTTTGCCCCACTTTACGACTTTTGTTGCCACATTTGTTAAGTGAATCACTGCAGTTGTTAAATTAGTAATACCCAGTGGTAGAGTTCAACTATTTTTACTACCGGTTCTGTGGGCGTGGCTTGGTGGGCGTGATGTGGCTTGGTGGGCGTGGCAGGAGAAGGATACTGCAAAATCTCCATTCCCACTCCACTCCAGGGGAAGGATACTACAAAATCCCCATTCCCTCCCTACTCTGCGACCAGCCAGAGTACCGGTTCTCCAAACTACTCAAAATGTCCGCTACCAGTTCTCCAGAACCTGTCAGAACCTGCTGGATTTCACCTCTGGTAATACCGTTGTTAAATGAATCTGGCTCCCCCATTGACTTTGCTTGTCAGAAATTTGCAAAAGGTAAATCACATGACCCCTGGATACAGCAACCATCATGAATGTGAGTTAGTTGTCAAGCATCTGAATGTAAATTACATGCGCATGGGGATGCTGCAATGGTCTTAGGCATGAAAAATGGTCATAAATCACTTTTTTCAGTGCCGTTGTAACTTCAAATGGTCACTAAGTGAACTGTTGTAAGTCAAGGGCTGTATAACATTGAAGTTTAGTCTACAAGCTGGCATTGGAATACCAAGATATGTGTGTGACTAAGAAAAAACTGCATGGGCCTCCCCTGTCCAATATGCTAGTTGCAGCCCTAATGTGCTAGGATATTGGTGGCCCCAGCTGCAATCACTGATTCTCAACTTGGATATTGCATTCATGTCTGGCTTCTCCATCAGTGTTGTGAGACTATGTTGACCATGTACACCTACACTCACACAGTGAGAAATGTATACTTTATCTCATCAAACTTTGAGATTCAAGATCAAAATCCATTCGTTTTGAAGGAGAACAGGATTAAATATAAGGACTCAAAAAGCAGCATTCAGATTGCTAGTGGAAGCCCATAAACAGGGCATGGGCAGCTGGTACGAGCAACAATATATAATCTCCTTGAAAAGTCCTATCCCCCACAAACATATCTGGTTTTCCTTTAATGTTCAAAGTAGTGGTACATCTTGTGGTAGTAAATTCTATAGTTTAATGATTCCAGAGGTTAGCAATATTTGACCCCAAGGCTACATTTTGTTCCAGATTATACAACATGACCAAACATCCTTTGCCAAACATTATCAGTTTAGACCTTCATCAAAGCCTACACTGGATTTTAAAGTTGTTGTGGGTTTGTTTGTTTTTTGGCTCAACCTGATTTGCATTAGGAAAAGTAGTATCATATACTTGGTGTGATCTTAAAAGTGTCAGTTCACCTCAACATGATGAATTCGGATGCACTGAATAACCAGCCAGTGTGACGTTTGAAAATAAGAAGAAAACAAGGCAAAATGAGTGCCTTGTAACACCCTGACATAATTGGAACACAGAACACATTAAAATATGTTTAGTTCATTTAATGGAGACTGTTCTCATAGTCCCCTGATGAAAGGATGGATGGATGGATGGATGGATGGATGGATGGACAGACAAACAAAACAACAATATGTGCAATAGTGAGTAAATAATCAACCCCAATGGGGAAGGGGGGAGAGTGGGGGAGATGAAGGATCAATGTAAAGGAATGATTGAAGATATGTAATTAAGAAATAGAAATAATTTGAAATGAAAGCGGGGCTGCTCAGCTGCCATTTCAGAAGGGAATGGAAAGGGAGAGGAGTGAGTGAAGGAAGAAAGTAGGTAGGAAAGAGAGAGGTAGAAAAGGGGAAAGGAGAGAAGAAGAAAGGGGAAAGAGAGGTTAGAAAGGGTGGAAGAGAAGAGTAGGGAAGGAGGAGAGGATGTAGAAAAGCGAAGGAGAGGAAGGATGAAGAAAGTAGAAGAAAGTAGAGAAGGGAGGAGGAAAGGTTTGTTAAGGAAGGAAGTGGTAGCTGGGCAGGTCCGAATAAGTAACAAATGAAAGTTAATGACTAATGTTGAATAAGAGACTGTATATTGAATAGGTGTTTGGAAAATGAAAATAAAACTTAAAGATAAAAAAAATATATAATAAATTTTTTAAAAAAATACAAAATAAAAATAATCAACCCCAATGAGTGTAATTTCTATTAGTTAGAGATGTCTTTCCAAAGCTGTTTGCAGACACTCCATTTTTCAGTTTTTTGGCTGAATAGTGGCAGCGCATGGAAAAAGCTTATCTGTGACCAAAAACAGTTTGCTCCTGTATTTACAAGCAGTATTTTTTTTCGTGATTTATATAGACATTCCATTGATGTTTCAGTTTATGAGATCATTCACTGCCTAATTACTGTCCAGAAACTTGATTGGGATAGTTTACAAATATTGTAAATGAATAAATAAGTATTAAGGGAATGACTAGAACAATCTAAAATAAAATACTATCATCCTAAATAAATAAAATTACTATCAATAAACGATCAGTACAGTGGATTTCAAGATAATAAAAGTTATTAGAATTATGATGAAAAGAATACGATCTTCATCTGAGTACCAGACAGATTATTGCAGGCTTGTTTGGAATGATGATTTACAATCGAGGTATCATGACTGAAAATGCCTGTCCCTATTATTTATTACGGTGTCACTTGTTTGAGGGATCTTAAGAAGAAGGCTACTTAGTCAAATACTCCAATCCTGATTTATTTAGTTTCCTCTACAGATTATAACACTAATTCCATTACTCTTTTCTCCTTATACAGCAAACTTTGAAGGTAGAACATATAGAACAAGGTTTGCACAACACTAGTATATAACTTCTCCCTCCCTGGAAGTTTCTAATAAGGGCCAGAGGCAGTAAAGAGAAAGAGATTCTGTGGTATGAAGCACATAAACACCATATGCCATAAATCAGGAAGTTAGTTTAGCTGAAGGGTAGTCTTGTGCTTCCAGGCTCTTGAGTTACTCATAGTGAGTAGGTGTGTAAATCTGACAAACATATCTGTGAATAATGTGCAGAGGTTTACAATACATACTTTTCTGGGAAGTTAAAGCAAATGGACTTTGGAGCCCTTAGAAGTATTTGTGTAGAAGGATTTCTTGTGCAATGGCTTTATTTGCAGAGGCTGCCCCATAGTACCAAATCACGGCTTGAGGGTTGTGTTACTCCATCACAGTAGGGCCTTTTTCAGATGTACAACAGAAAGTCAAAAGCAGTGATTAGAATTTTTTCTGGCTCTAGATCTTTCAGAATTACCTCAGGGGAAAAAGCCCCATTCAACAACTCCTTAAAAACTAAGGAAATAACTGACTTTGATCTCTCTCACAACCCCTCATGATTTTTCAGATCAGTTATTTCTCTCTCCCATTGTCCTTTGCCCTGTTGTAAGCTGGAGAAAATATTGGGAGTCATAATATTTATTTCATAACTGAGGAAAGCATAACTATTTGCCACATTTCATATTGTAAGCCAAAGAACAACAAAGTTTGATGACACTTCTAATAGTAATAGATCAATAAGATACTGCAACTACAACATACTATAAAGCCTTTTCATGAAACCCAAATTAAATGGTGAATGAATTTCTTTTGAAATACCCAAAGTCCTGCCCATTTTCTCGGCCACTCTTTTATCATTTTTCATATTTTCGTTTTGTTTATGTTTCCTGACTTTCTTCAATCTTAAAAATAGAAGCAAATAGTTGTTACTTCTTTGGTTGTGCTCAAAGATTACAAAGATCAAAGTGCCTCTTTCTCCCCTGGGTTTGGTATATGATAAGGCTTCTGAAACTCAGAGAAACAATAGTTTGTTATCTCAGCTCACAAGATTTTTTTAGACACTTAGAAATGGTGTGAGAGATTCTGGACATTTGTCTCTCACCTAGTATGAATCAAGAAGCAAGAGATTCTTCAACCAATCTTTCTGCATGTGTTAGATAATCAGGGAAGTGTGCAGAATGATCTCAAATATTACTTTACCACAAAATATATAGATCTCTACTTTTGAATTAAAAGGCAAATAATACTTGAATAGATAATTTTCTTCTTTCAAACTAATGATGTTTGTTTCCTAGTCCACTTTTTATCAAAATTGCAGTATTAAAATAGAAGCAGAAGGAAAGTAGAAACCAATCAGTATCAAAATGGGAAATTTTTTGTCATAAGTCATAAGGTATAAAAATATAATTACTACCCGTGAATTGAAGAAACCCTGCTCTGTATTTTAATTGCTGTATATATCATCTGTGAATTATTTGCTGCTCTGTTTTCCATTTTCCATACTTTTGCATAACTAGAAAGGACTGTTGTTACTTTTGAACCTTTCTTCTCCATATAGAAGATAACACTGATTACTTTTCAAAGAAGTGCTCCCTTAACCTACTGTTTAAATTTTTCTGTGGCTATTGGTATTTGAAAAATGGCAATTTTCTTCTGTTTTTAATGACATTAGTGAGGTTAACAAGGCTATCATGGCCATGTTATACATAGTTAATTGGAGACCAAAAATGGGAAATCATGAAGATAGAGCTAAGTAAAACAAATAAAACATTCAATATATGGCCTTGAAGCACTTGAAAATGTCCATGGGATTTCAATTTCATTTGCCAAAGATAATTCAACATCTTTCTCTCAGATAGTATGTCTCTTTGGAGTAGTTTTATTCTACCAATTTTCAGAACAGCATTATTTTCTTACTGGATAAATATATTGCTCTCCTTCCAATGCCTTGTTTCTTTCTTCAGCTTTTACTATGTGGATAGTTGAGTAGAAACAGGTATTTTCTTATGTGGCTGAACCAAATGTGAGTTATAAATAAGAGATGAAGTTATGACTTGGGTGAATTCCATTTGAAGTTTTGGGCAGGATGTTATCGATTGATGTCCAATGTTGGAAATTGGAAGTTAGGAGAATATAGCTGTGCTATCTATTTAAAACCTCAAATTCTCCTTCTCTCCGGTAGGATTAGGCATTGCCAACGGCATTTTGCAATGGTTCTGCCCTCTCCTCCTAAACTGTGTCAGAAGATGATATTGGGGGAATTGCTGATTGGCAACTAGTCAGATAGCTTATCTCTCACAATGTTCAGTTCTGCTTGAAATATCCACATGGGGAAGGTTTTAGGGAGTTTTTGAATGGAATTTTATCAATATGCTGATAATCTCCAGTTTTGTTGCTCTTTACTACCCAGTTCTAAGGAATTAATTGCTACTTTTGAACATTATACAAGTTTAACAATAAGCTGTATGAAATAGAACAAGCTGCAGTTATATTCAGACCCGAAGGTCTGATTTATGGATTAAGTTTAGCTTGTTTTGAAGAAGATTGCATTCTTGATCCTGGGAACTCCCAACTGCTTAATGTAAGAGAAGTTGCTTCTTGATATGTAGCTGTTGCTGAAAATAATAGTAATGGTGAGGAGTGGTTTTCTGCAATAATGGCTAGAATATTGATATGGCCCTTTCTGAGACAATTGGGATTGGGAGCAGTTAGTCCACAGATGTCAAACTTGCCTCGTCACGTTGCCGTCACGTGCGATGTTTTTTGCATTTGTGGAGCTGGGGTGGGCGTGGCCTGTGTGTGACACATCTGGCCTGCAGGCCGCCAGTTTGACACCCCTGAGTTAATCATATCTTCATTTTACCCTGTCTTTATTATTGCAAGATGCTCTGGGAGACTTTTCTTACAAAACATCTGGAATTTGAAATTGGTGCAAATTGCAGAACTAGTTAATTAATTAACATAACATAACATAATAACAGAGTTGGAAGGGACCTTGGAGGTCTTCTAGTCCAACCACCTGCCCAGGCAGGAAACCCTACACCATTTCAGACAAATGGCTATAATTACTAATTAATATATTTAATGATGTCTTTACTGAAACCTGCAGTCGAAGCCAATTGCTTCCTGGACACAATTTTAGATATAGGTGCAAGTCCACGTAGTTTTGGCCTGATTATCTGAGTGATTGCTTTGTGACGAACTTATGTAGCATTAAGAGCTGCAGAGAAGGATTATCTGAAGATGCCCCTGATCAGCAACTTGGTTTTTTACTTGTATAAGATTTTTGCCTGTGTTGCTAACAGCCTATGGAATATACTTCCACAGGAGTTGATTTTGGGTCTTACTCTGTCAGCAGTTAGAAAATCTGTAGCAACTTATTTCATAGATTTTTATAGATAATCAATTTTGAACTGAATGTTAATTTATGCTTCAACTTAAATAAATCTTAACCACCTGAAGTATTCACTTTAGTAGCAGTGTGTCTAAAATTGAATAACAATTAAGGATTGACCAATCAATCAATAAATTGAAGCAGCAGCTTTTATTTTCTAAATCAGTTAGTGTCTTGTTGCAGAGATGATTTTATTTGTAAAATACTAATTCAGTATTTATGATGCCGGTTGTGTATATCTTCTATTAAAACAATTGCTTTGGTTTTTTTCATTTACCGCATGGTATGTTTCTCCTTCCCTGCTATTTTTATACTTATTGCTGCAGGAACTATTCCATAAATGCCACAGAAGGCATATTATTGCAGTTGGGTAGTACCAGTACTAATTTGACAGATTTGCCTTTAATTTTGGCCCAGGCCTTTTGGATAATCATTTTCTCTGGAGAGAAACTTCATTTAGTATTGCATATGTGCCAATGCAGAGAGAGCAACTGGTAAAACGTCACACTTTTTGCTGCCTGCAACTCTTCAACTATCTATCTGCATGTGTGTGTGTGTGTGTATATATAGAGAGAGATACCTTCCTTTGTGGCGCAGATATTCCAGCTCAGGCTTTCCTGATTTAGATTCTGTTCTTTAGCCAAGCTGCTTGAAGTGCTAGCTGATAGGTCTTGTGATTTGGTCTCTGGCTGACTGGAGTGTGCACAGGATAAGGTTTGCTCTGTGTTTTCCATAGGGATGCAGAAGATCTCTTGGTTACTTGACTGTTTAGCAATGTGATATTCCTGTTGTTGCCTTTTAAAGGCATTGGTCTGTTAGTAAAGGAAAATATATTCAGAGTTTTGATTTGCATGGCCTGTTGGCCTCTGTGAAGCATTCGCTCTACATACAAACACACTATCCTCTTTTTCTGTTTATGGTCTGATTATATCCGTAAGAAAGGAATTGCTGCAGCACATTTATCAGCATCATCATGTACCAGTGCTACTGAACTATGTAGTGTGTATGTGTGTGAGAGAGAAAACAGTCTGAAATCAGTGAGTTTATTATTCTATGATTTTGTTTGAGCTGAGGTCTCAATAAGAGAGTCATTCTATTCAGTGACTTGTTAACTTTTGTCCTTTTTCCAAATAGATTCATATAAATAATCTAAAATAGCTTTTCTTAGTTTGCCGAGAAATTTTAATTTTGTTAAAGATTTAAAAAAATAGTTATGGCAGCAATAGCCATAGCACTTAGACTTATATGCCACTTCAAAGTGCTTTACAGCCCTCTCTTAGTGGTTTACAGAGTCAGCATATTTCCCCCAACAATCTGGGTCCTCATTTTACCCACCTCAGAAGGCTGGAAGGCTGACTCAATCTTGAGCCAGTGAGAATCAAACTGTAGTTATCCTTTGATGTTACACAAATGTTAACTTATCATATGGTCTAGATTCATAATAAGCTGTATAATATAAATAATGTAAAATAATAGCAATAAATGCCTGAAGGTGAAATTCAATTTTTTAAAAAAATGAGATTGGGTAAGTCATTTTTTTTTCTCTAGAAAAAAAGGCCAATTCAAAACAAAGCAGGAAACATGCATCGTAGTAATTCACTATTGCATTTTACTTGTAATTTTGGCCATTCAATGTTGTACTGCAGTTCTTTTGGCTATTACAGTGCACAATAAATTATTTTTACTTCTTGATAAATTCCAGTGTCTGGATATACAATTAAGTAGAACATACACATTTCTGACAAGTGATCAGTATAACACCACTATCCTAACCCTTTATCACAATTTTGTGACAAAAATAAAGTAATAGAATAATGCAATTTATATAAATTGATGTTCTAGCTCTTAAATTTCATTTCTAGTAACTTGAAGTGATACTGCAAGATACTAATATTCATAAACAAAATGTTCTATTTGCTGCATTTTAAGATAAAAAGACTAGTTTAATAGTTTTTTAAAATAAAATACCTCTGGTTTATGTAATAGGATATTTAAGCTTGTTATTCCAAAGGTCACATAGATAACTAATATCAATTTCATCTATTTTAACTTCTTAGCCTCAGTTAATTCTCCCAAGACTTTTAACAAATATAGAATTTCAGAGGCAGCAATGGTATCAGGATCAAAGAGACCAAATAACTAATACTTAAAATTCAATTAACAGTCTCAGAAGCACTCTTCCTGAGCTTTGAGATCTACTACAAGTTTTAAAAAAGCTTTCAGCAGTTCAGAAATGTTCAGGGTAATGTTATGAAACCCAATTTACTCCCCACCAAGATTTACTAGTTATTTATAAATTGGGGCTGTCTTTAAAAATATTCGTAAGTAAAAGTGTCTGTTCTGTGAAATGTTAATACTGTAGCTATATTGTTTAGTGATTATAGAAATTTCTGACAGAACTGGCGGGCATTGAGTTTTGAGAAGGCTGATCTACAGTATTTGCCGTAAAAGCACATCATGCAGAATTTAATTTATGCCATGGCTGAGCTCCAGCATCCATTGTCAAGAGCAGGGATCAAATCAGAAATATGTCAAATAAATATAGATGAAAGTGTTCCTGAGTTAGAAAAGAGGGCATTTTTCTCACCACCTAATAAATACATAGGACTTCTCATACATTCCCTCATACTGAGGGAAAAGCCTACTAGCTCAGATGGATATGCCCCTGGCTTTTTAAAGTTACCTTAGAAATTAAGTCATATGATCATAATCTCTTAGATCCTGTTTTCTTTTTCATATTTACCACCTTAGCAGATGTAAAATGCTGAAGACATACCTTCGTTCTCAATAGAGAGGCTAAGCAAGCCTTATGCAATCAGAATCCATCATGCGTACAGTGCATTAAATAGGGCAATAAGCTTTTTATGAAGTCTATTTCCACACTTGAATCTGGGATTTAATGCATGGTTGCTTAGAGAGACTGAGGATTTCAGAGGTCAGCAGGGCTAATTGCAAGGCTGAGAGCTGCTCAGGACAAGTGGGGCCAGAGGTTACCACATATGCTAAGGGAAGTAAGCCAATCAACTGATGAACCAGTTGGAATCTCTCCTGCAGGGATCAGACTATAAGCTTTTAACTGTTTGAACTTGCAGTGAACAGGGACATGTCTGTTGTATCATTCAGAAGGTGATCAGAAGGATGAAGTTAGAAAGGAAGCCCCTTCTAGGCTGTGTATTCAGTGGATTGTGCAAACTTTGGAATGATGGTATAGTACTATGGCATTTTCTATAGCCATAGGTTGTGCAGAAAATACCACATAGTGTGATTTTTGCTTAAAGGCAAGTGTGTCTGAATATCAGGTTGTTAACAAATTTGTGTCGATGGCCATAGGTTAATGTGAGAAAGTAAGGCACGTATGTGAATCTGAGACCTACTTTAGAGCCCTACATTTGGAGATTTTGAACTATAAAGTATATGTAACATATCAATTTTATATAGTTATATACTGAAAATTCAGCAGGAATTCTGATTTAGGATTACCTTGTTCAAAGTTGTGGCCCAGGAAGCCTGCATTAGGGAATAGAATTGTCATATTGTCACTTATTGTACAGTTCCAAGAATCATGTTTACTGTAAATATATAATTTATATGCTATATAAATATGTAACATTCCTTCCTTAAACCTGTTTCTATGTTAAGACAAAACACACTAAAGAGCAACTGTTGAACATCACTAGTTCCATGATGTGCTTTGTGATGAAAGAAACAACACTGAAGCTATTTTTTCAGGGGCAGAGTAAGTATATATAGTTTATCAGGAAAATTATTGACTTTTAAAAACATATGGGGGCATGATGGCTCAGTGGTTAAAGACCCGGAGCTTGTCAGCTGGCAAACTGACAGCTTGGATGTGAGACCCCAGTACTGTGTGATGGGGCGAGCTCCTGTTACTTGCTTTACAAACCTATCAGTTTGGAAGCATGCAAATGTGAGTAGATAAATAGGTACACTTCGGTGGGAAGATAACAACGGACAATGAACTTATTACTATTATATTTGTGAATGGCTGCTATCCAAGGCAGTTGTTAAATGAGGATTACTTGTACATGATTTTCAGTTTCCAAATTTTCTTCAGAGCAATCTTATGAGGTTAAAAGAAAATGATTGGACCTAGCACATGCATCCGTCTACTGTATGCCTAACCCCATATTCTAACTGTGATAGTCATGCAAGCTGTCACATAGCTCAAGAGAATGTTAAGGTTAGCACTTCTTTGAAATAAATATAAAAACAGCAAGGATGGTGCCCTGAAAGCCAGATAGATCTTCAACATTCTTTTCAGTGAACTGTTTTAAAAATTCAGAATAACTCCCAGTAGAGAGATTGTTAAAAAAGATTGTTCTGTGATCCACTAAGTATAGACTCTTAGGTATATCCCAGTCACTTTTTTCCTCCAATTTCTTCTCTTTCCTTATTTTACTTGACAATCTTCAGCTGTCTTGTGAGAAGCGATGATGTTGTCATAGCAACCAACATGGCTGCAATCTTGTTATGCTGCTCCCATGCAAGACACAACTATAATCTAAAAATAATAATCCCTGCTCATTTCTGTGAAGAACTGATCTAGATTTTGTCACAGGATATGAAAAGCAGATGTTGCAGGTTTTTAAGTGTTCAGTTGAATACTAGAATTACTAATTTTGGCAATACTTTAGAATGTCAACTTCAACTCAAAACGAAGTGGCGAAATAATAGTAAATATGCACCTGCACTATAACTCCCTAGATTTAACAATTGTTGATAAAAAAAGACCAAAAAAAATGGATGTGGAATACCTGGAGACAACAGAAGAGAAGAGAAAGAACTGAAGAAGAAACAAAATACAAAGACTTGCAAATAGAAATAGAACAACTGTGGCAAAAGAAAGCAAAGATAGTACAAATAGTAATAGATGCCTTTAGTGCAAGCCAAAAGATCTGGAACACCACTTAAATACCATCGGCATTGACAATATCGCTATCAGTCAATTGAAAAAGGCAGCTTTACTTGGAACAACTTATATTCTTATGCCACCAAACAACAACATCTGGTATTCAAGATCCTTTGGAAGAATTCAATAGGTGGAAAAAATGCAAAATGCAATCTAAACATCTAGCTGACTGTGTGATGAGCCATCATTATCACCATCATCATCATAAAAAAAGTCATCTGAAAAAAGTCATGGGCAAATAAAGTGGAAAAAGTTTTGAAACTGAGATGGTGAAGATCTTGTGGGACTTTCGAATACTGACAGATTTTCATTTGAAACACAAACGCCAGATATCATGGTTTTGAGGGCTGAAGTGTACAGTTTATTGATATTGCTGTACCAGAAAACGCCAGAGTCAAAGAAAAAGAACTGGAAAAAAAATCACAAAATATCGTGACCTGGCCATTGAATCTACACAGTTATGGATGAAACATGTAACAATGATATGCATTGGCATCGGGGTATTTGGTACCATGTCCAAGAATTTTACAAAACACATCAAGAAATTGCAGCTTCCTGCAATAACACCAGTGGAACTGCAAAAAACTGTGCTACTCAGAACATTGTATATTTTAAGAAGATACCTAAGGATGCTGGCAGCAACCTGTATCAACCATTAGCACCAGTCAACGGTATTTGTGACACATTTTTAAATATCCAGTTGACTGAGTTTCATGTTTAATGAATAAAAGAGATACCGGTAATAATAATAATAATAATTGTCTCCTCATAGAAATGAATAGGAGTGCTGACATTAACACCTATACAAGTATCTCAAGAAAATGACTATTCCTTTTTGGACAGAATATATAAACATATAAGGACTTTGCTACTACTACAACATGGTGTTTCATTGAAGTCAAAGAAGGTAGTTCATAATTCATATGTTCAACTATATAAAGTGGACTCTGTGATCTTCATATATTGTTTATTTATCCTAAAGGTGCTTTTTCAAGAGGCAACTGGATTTCCTTGTTTTTCTTTGAAGACATTTCTTCAGAAGTTTCTTGGATGAGAAGCAAAACATCTTTAAAGTAAAACCAGAAAGTCCAGTTGCCTCTTGAAAAAGCACCTTTGGGACAACCATGACCTGGATGACTGAGAATCTCCACAGATATTATTTATTTAGGGATATTTTGGTAGATAGTCAAATTATCTGTATATTTATTTTCAATTTCCTTGTTGCTGTATTGATTATAAAATATTTATATTGTTGTGTCAGTCTAAAGAAAGCCCATCGGTATCTAGAATTTGCAAAAGAATCATCTTTCTTGCCTCCCATCTCACTCGCCAGAGTTTTCTCTTTGCCAACATTTTTTTCTTTTTTTTTTTTTAAAGCAAAATTTTTTTATTTTCCATAATAATTCCCACAATTTGACCAGCGTACAATACAATCACTTATCCAACAATCAGTCCTATACTCAAATTATACTCAATCAGGGCTGCTCGACTGCCACTCCCCCCTTTAATCCTTTCTTCCCTTCTCATCCTTCTTAAACTTTCCCCACCACCTTCTCCTCACTTTCCTACTACCCCTCCTCTTTCCCACTTCTCACTACCATCCTTTCTAACTCTCTATCTTCTCCTTCTTCTCCTCCTCCTATCCTTTGTTCTCCTCCTTCTTTCCTCCCTACCCACCTGCCTACCTACTTTCTTCCTTCTTTACTCCTCTTTCCTTACCCTTTCCTTCGGGAGTGTTGCGAGCAGTCCCGACATTACACCATTCCAACTTGTTTAATTCTACCATTATTCCTGTACAATGGCAACCAATCAATTTATAGTCTTCCCTTCCCCTCATTCCCCGAGACTTCCCAGAACAGAATACAGGGTATTGTAACTAACAAACATAATCTAAAATATAACATAAAACATATTCCATTTCACACCATCACACTATCAATTCCCTTCTTTCTTAAACTAATACATAGCAATTCCTAACTTCACTCAAAAACTAATTGATATTTTTTAATCTGATACTTATTTTGAATATAATCAATCCACTTCCTCCATTCCAAAATATATTTTTCTTGTGTACAGTCTTTCAAGTAGGCAGAAATTTTTGCCATTTCTGCTAAATTTGATACTTTACTAATCCATTCTCCAATTTACATTTTTTTTTCTTAAATGTGGGAAGCAATTGCTTTAAAAGAACTCTTTATCCAAGTGGGAGCAAAACTGTGTTTTTCAAAATAGGTTTTCTATAAATGATTAATTACATGGTTTTGTTTTATTCTTCATTCTCTCCTAGAAGGTGCCATTTTTTACTGTCCTTGAGAGAATCATAGTGCTAGGAGCATTTTCTAAACTTGTAGGAAGAGCAGTGCAGCAGAACTAGGGCTTTTTAAAATATCTTGTTGATGTCTTTATTAGACTAGAACTTCCCATGCGCTAGACTATGATCATGCAAATCTCTAATTTTGGAAAACCTGGAAGCAAAAATACCATGTATTGGCAAGAGAGTGTCTGCAGGTGCAGTCATCGAAACAATCCACTTTAAATTGGTTTATCTCACTTTTGTTCCAAAATCTAAGTTATATTTCTTGTTCCCATTTGAGACACAGGCAGTAGTTGGGAGATTGATTGACAGATTTGGAATTTGAAGGACATCTCATGTTCATGGTCACAAATGAATACCAAAGTGGCTTCCACATTCATCAAATGCCAGCTGTGCTAAGGTGATCAGAAAACACCGTTTACTGTAATGCAAAGTGATGAAGTTTTTCTTACCATCTTCTTTAGTTCTGTTGGGAGGAAAATCCATCTGGTTCAGTTTCCAGCTGGAAACATGGAGGCTGATTGGAAAGATGGTTTACTAATGAAGCAGAACCACATGTGATTCTGGGCAGTTGACAAAATGGAGTTGAGAGTGGGTGGATTTTTATACCTTCTTTGGGCTTTGTATTTGAGCTTCCTGTTCTTGTGCAAGAAAATGTCCTTTAATATTCTATTGGCTGTTGTCAGATTCCCATAGGGTCATGTAGGGGTCATAGCTGGCTCTATGGGCAAAAGAGGAGATGCAAATCCTAGGTGTTTGTCTGAGCTAACCTGGTCAACCTCTAGTTGGTTGGACTGCTGTGTGGGTGGTGCAATGAAGGGGGTTGAGTTCTGAAAGGGTGTTGGGCAGAGTTTCAGCAGCTTCTGACCATTTCTGGAGAACTGGTAGCAGAAATTTTGAGTAGTTCGGAGAACTGGTAAATATTACCTCTGACTGGCCCCACCCCCATCTATTCTCTGCCTCCTGAGTCCCAGCTGATCGGGAAGAAATGGGGATTTTGCAGTAACCTTCCTCTGGAGTGGGGAGGGAATGGAGATTTTACAGTATCCTTCCCCTGGAGTGGCGACGGAATGGAGATTTTACAGTATCCTTCCCCTGGAGTGGGGAGGGAATGGAGATTTTACAGTATCCTTCCCCTGCCATGCCCACCAAGCCACGCCCATAGAACTGGTAGTAAAAAAATTTGAAACCCACCACTGGTGTTGGGCAATTCTAATGCCTTTCGTCCTGTGTTGGATCTTGGGTGAGAGGTTCCTTCTAATCCTACCATTATGCCTTTGTTTCAAAATATCCTGTCTTGAATGGAGTACCAAATCTAAAAGCTGGCCTCCTCAGTTTCTGCTTGGGGCAGGGAAACTGGGGCTGGTTTCTTAGTAGGCTGGCCCAATCTTTCTTAATGGGTACAAAATATCTGCTGGGGGTTACTAAGAAAGTCTGAGTTGGCTTTCTGTCTTTAAGAGCAGATTTCCCCATTTCTCCTTTAGGGAAATATAATATTCTCCCTTTTTAATGTTTCCCAAAATATTTCATTCTTCTGGGGGGTAAGTGCTGATTTTCTACAGTTCCTTCCAATTTGTCTCAACAAACCTAATTTAAGGTTTGTTTTTTTTCTTTGGGTGTGTTTTCTAAACAAAGATCTGAACACCAGCCACTTTTTTTTTTGTTTTCTAAAATTACTGTAAATATAGAACAAATTTTGGGACAGAGCACTCTTGGAAATAAAAAATAATCCTGGTCCATTATTTTTAAAAAGTAAAAAGCAAGGCAGTATGAAGAACCTGTTGTACTTTAGCACATTGGTGCTTACCAGCCTATTTTAAGAGCAAGAGAAAAAAGACAAAATATTATTAGAAAATTGTGGTTTAAAATTAATTTTTCATTTTATAAAAGATATTGCAGGGATTCAAGTGATCTGTAATTGAAATGATCTCTAAATTTACATTCAATTTCGTTATTCTATTTCTTCCTCTTCCTATATAGAGTAGACTTTTGGGTCATCAGTTTCACAGCATACAAATATATTGACCTATTAGCAGGTACATCCAAGAAACAAGGTTTTGCTTAGTTATAACCAACAATCAACATGTGCCATGTTTTCTTCTATTTCTCTACAAGTCTTATGGCCAGGTTCTGGGCATATTCATCCATAAAATGAACCACACGTTTGCATAGCATTACAGTGTAAAGGCTGTATGGCTGTATTTGCATTACCTTTCTTTATGCTATTAGATGTCCCAGGGCAAGTATTTTCCCATCACGAATCATGCAAATGCTCGTACTGTGGTAATATAAGAAAAGCAGGAGTACTTTGAGGGTTAGAAGAGAAGAAAGGTAAAAGGAGGTTGGACTGTGATAAACATGGTATAGCTTCCAATACAGAAAGCAAATCAGGAGGGAATGCCTTGTAGATGTTTCTGTTGATGTCCTCAATATTTTCTGTCTGAGGCATTTACTACATTTGTCAAATGTGAGGTCATATATGCTAGTAGTAGAAAAGATTCTTATAAAAGAAAGTGTCTCTATGCATTAATGTAGTGATCTGTCATATGGCAATCCTACAATATAAAATTTGCAAGCACAATTAGAATGCAGATGCACTACTTTGTTAAACATCAGATTTATTGGGACTCATTTAGGCAGAACTTTCTGCAATACAAGCTCATGAAAGTATTTGTATATATGCAAAGTATATATATATGTTCTTTCACAGGCAAAACATTCTAATATTCAAATATATATATTTGAATATTAGAATGTTTTGCCTGTGAAAGAACATGTGCACTCAGATATGCAAGCAGCAGCATGTATACACATATATTTTCCTCTTTCTATCGATGTGTGTTGTAATGTTCTTGCTGTTGCCAGTGCCGTAATAGTTTGCAGCATGATTTAATGAACAGCTTTGGGAATTGGTTCCAATTCCATCTTCAATCTGACACTGTAATTAGTGCCACCTGCTTTCTTTCCTTATTCCTTTTCTGTTATTTAGCAACTGAACAAGTAGAGGAGAGTGTAGGGTTCTTAGGCAGACTTTTAAAACTGAGGTTCCCCTAGGGCTAAGAAATGTGCCTACAGACAACATGGGAGAACTACAACCTTCATGAGTGGTTTGATAATATGAATATGCGCTACGCTGAAAAAACTCTGAAGATATATGGATTCTTAGGGACTGGCTACAATTTCTTTTTGATGAACTTAGCTTAATGTAAATGCATTTTAAGATGTTTTCTTAGGGCAAAGCAGGTTGGAGTCCCCAAAAATCTTGTTGTGATCCCCAGAACTTTTCCAAGTTTGCTATCAAAATCAGTTTTTAATGTGACAGAAAGGAATTTTAAAAATACTTGGGGTAGAATCACATTAGAATAGAATAGAATGGAATAGAATAGAATAGAATAGAACAACAGAACATAACAGAATAGAATAGATATTTTTATTGGCCAGGTGTGATTGGACACACAAGGAATTTTTCTTGGTGCATACGTTCTGTGTACATAAAAGAAAAGATACGTTCATCAAGAATTCTAAGGTACAACACTTAATGATAGTCATAGGCTACAAATAAGCAATCAGGAAATAATCAATATCAGTATAAATCGTAAGGATACAAGCAACAAAGTTACAGTCATATAGTCATAAGTGGAAGGAGATGGGTGATAGGAACAATGAGAAGATTAATAGTAGTGCAGACTTAGTAAGTAGTTTGACAGTGTTAAGGGAATTATTTGCTTAACAGAGTGATGGTGTTCAGGAAAAAACTGTTCTTGTGTCTAAACAAGACACAAGAGTTGTGTCTTCTTGTTCTGGTGTGCAGTTGTTCTATAGCGTCATTTTGAGGGTAGGAGTTGAAACAGTTTATGTCCAGGATGTGAGGGATCTGTAAATATTTTCACCACTCTCTTTTTGACTCGTGCAGTATACAGGTCCTCAATGGACGGCAGGTTGGTAGCAATTGTTTTTTCTGCAGTTCTAATTATCCTTGGAAGTCTGTGTCTGTCTTGTTGGGTTGCAGAGCCAAACCAGACAGTTATAGAGGTGCAGGTGACAGATTCAATAACTCCTCTGTAGAACTGTATCAGCAGCTCCTTGGGCAGTTTGAGCTTTCTGAGTTGGCACAGAAAAAACATATATTAACTATATTTTATAAATGTGATTTAAAATAAAATATCAATTAAGATAAATGAAACTTAATTTTTACCTGGTTCAATACATTTTCTAAGTCTGGCCTTGGAATAGTCCCCAGTGTTTCTTCAGATCACTGAGTATGGCCCCTGGCCAAAAATAAGTAGCAAATCTGTCTTCGGGTTACTGAATTTTAATAAGATAATGTGACTTGCAAAACAAATGACATTGCTCAAAATTTGTTCCTGGGGACCCAGAGTCTTTATGATAAGATGGGCAACCCTATAAATTTAAAGCAATAAATTGAAAGAAATAAGCAAACTAGGTTTTTTCATTCTAAGGTTATTGTTAATGTCAAATGTGGCATTAACAAGGAAAACATGAAGAGGGACTGTAGTTAAGAGCTGAGAACATTAGTAGCATTATACTTCAACCTCTGTGGAAATGGTTTGAGCATGCTAAGTTTTTAATAAATTTTGGGTATGGCTAACAGCTTCTTAGCATTGGTTTCTTGCATTGAGGCACTTGTGAACTCCATAGAACGAGGTTCACCTTTCTTGTAGATCTTCAAATAAAACTGGGCAGCAATCTCATATGACTGCCCTACTTAGAATTTTCTGCGTTTAGGATGGGTGGGAGGACTAAAAAGGTAAGTCTTCTCTCCATGATTCTGTAAAGTTCAATATAAAACAGAATAAAACAAAACCGTTAAGCAAAGCTATATTTAAATCAAATATTTATCCAAGAACTGAGTTGTCAGCTTTTGATTAGCTTTGCTCTTGTTTCTTTAAAAACTGCAACATAAAAATTGAGCTTATGACCCATCCTTGAAGGTATAGCAACACACTCACAGACACGTGATTACAATTTGAATGCTTGGTAACCAACTCACATTTGCGATGGTTGCAGTGCCTTGTGGTCATGTGAACATGATTTGCAACCAGATAGCTTTGGAAAAGCAAGGCCAATTGGGGAAGCTGAATTCACTTAATGATCATGGTGATTAGTTTAACAAACATGGCAAAAATAGCCATAAAATTGGGTCTGCTCATGTGATGACTTGCTTTACAATCACAAAGATTTACAGTGGAAACTCTAGTCCAAATTAGGGTTGTAAGTTGAGACCTATCTATACAGCAGCGGTCTCCAACCTTGGCAACTTTAAGACTTGTGGACTTCAACTCCCAGAATTCCTCAGCCAGCTTTGCTGGCTGGGAAATTCTGGGGGTTGAATTCACATGTCTTAAAGTTGCCAAGGTTGGAGACCCCTGCTATACAGGATACACAGGTATTTAAAAAAAAATATTATTGCATATACTTATGCCCATCCACATATAAGCCTAACCTGGGCTGGGCAACTATGGCCTTTATGACCTATGGACTTCAACTCCCAGAATTCCTGAGCCAGCATGCTGGCTCAGGAATTCTGGGAGTTGAAGTCCATAGGTCATAAAGGGGCCATAGTTGCCCAGCCCTGGAATGTTTGGGGTATATTTTGGCACCTAAAATTATTGGCTTAACTGCAAGAATATGCAGTTATCGTCATTAATGATGCTAGGATCACAACCTTACATATGGCTGCCAGCTTTTGGTAAGGGAAAGTGGGTTACTACTGGCATCTAAACATAGAGATCCACACACAGAAATTTAATATCTTGAAGTTTCTGCTGTATATGTGTGCTTGTGTATTCGTAAGAGGTCTTTAAGGGGCGTGCATAAGAGTACAAACATGCCTACCGTTCCTGTCCTACTGTTTCCTTTCATTATATCCAATTTATATAGTTATTTCATACTTATACTCATATATATGCTTATATACTATATAGTTACTTCATGCTTATGCTTATATATACTGTTGTGACAAAATAAAATAAATAAATAAATAAATAAATGTAGTCCTCATGACAACAATGAATTTTCCAGCCCCAATTGTGAAGTGATGTGGTCATTAAGTGAGACATCACATAATCATGACTTCCCTGGGGGTTTCCCCATTGATTTTTGCTTGTCGAAAGCTGACTGGGAAGGTTGCAAATGGAAGTCACGTGACCACCGGATGCTGCAATTGTCATAAAGGTGAGCCTGTTGCCAAGTGCCTAGATTGCGATCATGTTACTGCGGGGACACTGTGACAGCTATTAAGTGCGGAGGAACAATCATAGGTCATATCTCAGCACCATCATAACTTTGAATGGTCACTGAATGAATGACTGTAAGTTGATGACTCCCTGTACCAAAATGGGTATGAAGTGATGTTCTGGTTTGAGCCCCCACCCCATTACTGCATAATTGTCAGATGTTTATCTTGATAGTTCTGTGCCATGTAGAAATTCAGGTGCTAGTTTTTCATAGATATCAAATGCATTTTATCAGAGTAACTCCTAGTTAAGGCCTAAGTATTAAAGTAAGGTTGCCAGGTTGTACCAGGGCTTTCCTTCCCTGTTTCCTTGATCAGAAAGATTTGGAAATTTGGGTGTGTGTATATGAATGAGTGAGGACAAGCAGGGACAAGGTCAGACAGGTATTGAATAGTAGCTAGTCATGTGAGGCCAACTGTAGTCTTGTTACAACCTAGTAAAATATTAGCACTGTACATTGTAAAACTCTTGAACTTTCACCTAGAACTAGTTGCTCTTTACTCTGTAGGAACAAGCAAAACTCAAAATTACTTGAAAAACAAGTAAAAACAAACAGAAGATGAAAGATTTGCATGTTGGGAATCTCTTTTCTTTGTAATGCGGTCTGTTCCTTCCATGATTGACATTTAGACATGATTGTGACATCTTTTTCAGAAACCTGGCTATTTGAACAATTCAGACAGTGAATGAAAAAGCAGACACGCTGAAGGTAGAAAAGTAGTTCATTATTTCTGCAGTGGATAAATTTCTCATCCAATGTGATTATGCCTTCCAGGAGAGAATAATCTGCTCCCAATCTGAGTGTGTTGAATAAGAGAGCGATAGCTTCAAATGTTAACCAATGCTGAAAGTGTGAATGGTGTTTGGGATTGCTTTTAGTATTCCTTGTGTTTGTAGTTACAAATCCCCCCACTTTTTTTTTTTATTAAAAAAAAGCATATTTCTCATCCTGGCTGGAACAATCTGACTACTACAGAGATGATCATCTCTTTGGAGACTTCAAGAGCTGTTCCCAAGGAATCTATTTTTGCCCCCTGTCTGTTCTTCTCTTAGAAACCCATCATCGTTTAAATACAGCTAAATCTAAGCTGTTCATTCTTGCTCCCATTCCTTTTACAGTACAGACTGCTTGTCTAAGAAAGTGCAGTAATCTCTCCTGTCCCATTTCTTTCCTTCTTTGGCTGCCCTGATTGCTTGATGCCCTGGCACCTATTCTCTCTTTCCATTGTCTACATCTAAGACTGTTCCTTCCATTCCAGACATAAATAAAAGCAGTAAGAGAAGAAATGGATCCCAACAAGTGCTTTTCAACCATGTAATTCTGCCAGTCTCCTGGAGTATAATTGGAGACCAACAAGGACGATAGAGGATTCCTCTATTATTGATATAAGCTTGGTTGCCAGCACTTAAGATAGATGCCAAGTTGTAGCCTATTTGGCATTTCAGATTCAGAAAACATATTTTTATTGCAATATTATACCATCCCCCCCCCCTTCCTGACATCATTAAAAAAGATTTGGCTTGAAGCTTAGAGTACCTGGAAACTACTTTATATTGTGACATCATCATCAGAAAAATGAATTAAGATTCAAAGTGTCCCCTTTTGCTTTGTTTTGACAGAACCGAATGCAGAATTTCATATAAATATGGATTTAAGTAAATTGTATCAAACAGAGCGATGCTTCTGAATAAAAATACAGATATATAGATTTGGACTTGTGAAATATCTTTTTACTTCTCAAAGCCTATGGAATAAATAAATTACCATATTGTTCGCTCCATAAGGCACACTTCCCCCCTCCCCCCAAAAAAGTGGGTGGATATGTTTGTGCATCTTATGGAATGAATATCACAGCTGGGCTGTAGTGGCAGGGTCCTTTTACAGTGCGAACCCTGCTGGAGTGCAGGAGACAATAGGCAGAGCTGGCACATGAGAGGACACCTATCTGTGGTCCTCTTAGGCTCTGCCTCCTGCCCTCACGACACTGCTGCTCCATATTCAGCACTCCATATGCACACTGAGATGGCGCTCCAGATTCATTATTTTTTTTTCTTCGTTTCCTCCTCAAAACGTAGGTGTGTCTTATCATCTGGTATGTAAGAGCAACAAAGATGATTAGGGGACTGGAGGCTAAAACATATGAAGAACGGTTGCTGGAACTGGGTATGTCTAGTTTAATGAAAAGAAGGACTAGGGGAGACATGATAGCAGTGTTCCAATATCTCAGGGGCTGCCACAAAGAAGAGGGAGTCGGGCTGTTCTCCAAAGCACCTGAGGGTAGAACAAGAAGCAATGGGTGTATTATGTCTGGTGTCCGATACCAGGAAGAGTCCAGTCAGGAACTGCTTTTACAACTTTATTAAGCAACGGGATAACAACAAGAGAACTCTGACTAAACTAGAAAACCCTTGACAGCTCTTATATACCGGCTGCCAGAAGGGCTGCACCAATGACAGGGCTCCAAATCTCCCGCCTTTCTTGTGGCGCGTCTCAACCAATCAGCGGACGCCTGGCTGTTGCCAGGCTAGAGACGCGTCGTAACTCTGAGGACTTTACAGGGTGGAAACTGATCAAAGAAAGAAGCAACTTAGAACTAAGGAGAAATTTCCTGACAGTTAGAACAATTAATAAGTGGAACGACTTGCTTGCAGAAGTTGTGAATGCTCCAACACTGAAAATTTTTAAGAAAATGTTGGATAGCCATTTGTCTGAAGTAGTGTAGGGTTTCCTGCCTGGACAGGGGGTTGGACTAGAAGGCCTCCAAGGTCCCTTCCAACTCTGTTGTTATATTATATTATATGGTATGTCTTATGGAGCGAAAAATATGGTACTCGCCTATATTTTACACACAAAAGGGGCTTCTTTGCAGAATTAGTAGTTTTTATCTTGTCTCTGACCAAGAGGAAGAAGCCTTTATCATCTGGCTCAATTACATGGCAAGAATTAATTGCATGTGCTCATCTGCTTGGAATTTCTGGATTTTAGTCATGATCTTAGTGAAGGTTAAGCATAAGTTATACCGGACTTTCTTGGTGATGCGAACGTTTACGGCGGCTGACCTTCTTGCCCTGCGAGACGCCCCTCTCTCGCGGGTTTGGCCCTCCATACTATCGAGGGCCCACCTTGAGGACGGGCTTTGGAGCCCCGAGAGGTGGCATGCTAAAAATAGGAGGCTTAGGGGCTTTTTAATTAGTTGTTTTAAGAAATTTTTTAAGGGGAGTTTTAAGGGTTGGGAGGGGAGGATTCGACGGGTAGGGGAGAGAACCCGTCGGGAGGGGGGTGGGAGGTTAGGGCGGGTGTTGGGAGTAGCCCGCCGGGTGGGGAGCCAGTCCTTGCGCGCGCTCGTGGCGGTTCAGTAATGGGTTCGGAGGTTATAGGGGAGGATTACGTTCCTTTTGGTGAGGTGGTTCCATTTGCACGGTAAGTGGGAGGGGCAGATATGGCGGAAGGGGGGGACCGCATCGTTCTGGGGGGGCGCGCGCTCGATGTCTGCAGGCGATCGCGCGCCCCGATCCCCCTCCCTTCTCCCGTTCCCCGGATGGTCAAGACCCTCAGAGCCTGGGCCTTCGTCTGATGTTATGCAACGCATGGTCCGTGGCCAATAAGGCCCCCCTAATACATGATCAGATTCAGGGGGGTGCCGCGGATATTATAGGCGTTACGGAGACCTGGTTGGGCACTGAAGGGGGCGTGCCCCTGGTCGAGATGTGCCCACCGGGTTTCCGTGCATTCCATCAGCCGAGGGCCCAGGGTAGGGGTGGCGGGGTGGCGGTTGTTATTAAAGAGAGTCTAGAGGCGAGGAGACCACTGTACCTCAGATTGCCGGGTGTGAATCCTCTTGGTGAGGTGGGGTCATAGGTGTCAGATGGGCTTGCTGGTCACGTACCTGGCTCCTTGCTGCGTGACAGCCGCCCTGCCCGAGCTCCTGGAGGTGCTGGC
The DNA here is from genome assembly GCF_028640845.1 of Ahaetulla prasina. Taxonomy (NCBI): domain Eukaryota; kingdom Metazoa; phylum Chordata; class Lepidosauria; order Squamata; family Colubridae; genus Ahaetulla; species Ahaetulla prasina. The sequence continues at coordinate 107,378,661 of NC_080540.1, forward strand.
TGGGGTGGCAGTTGAGACCCCCAGACTTTTAGTCATGGGGGACTTTAACTTGCCATCTTCCGGCTCGTCATCGACGGCAGCTCGGGAGTTCATGGCTTCCATGACGGCCTTGGACCTGACCCAAGTAGTTGATGGCCCTACTCACATTGGGGTGGCACTCTGGACCTGATTTTGTCTCTGGTCAGTGGTTGAGAGATCTGGACTTAAAGGAAATAGTCATTGAACCTTTGTCATGGTCAGATCACTCTCTTCTTCGCCTGGACTTTCTGACCGCCATTCACCACCGCAGGGAGACGGAGCCGATCGTTGGTTCCGTCCCAGGCGCCTGATGGACCCGGATGGGTTCCGGACGGAGCTTGGGCCATTTCCTGAGGGTCTGGCTAACGGCTCGGTTGAGGAACTTGTTGCGGCCTGGGAACGGGCTGCGGCGGGGGCCTTAGACCGTGTCGTGCCTTTGCGGGCTCTGACCCGGCGCAGGTCCCAACCGCCCTTGGTTCTCCGAGGAGCTGAGGGGATGAAGCGCCGGAGAAGACGCCTAGAGAGTTCCTGGAGGTCTAGCCGTTCGAAGCTGATCGGACACTAGTGAAGTCCTATACTAGGACTTACCTAGTGGCATTGAGGAAGCGAGGCGTAGCTACGCCTCCTCCCTCATTGCATCGGCAGATAACCGCCCAGCCGCCCTGTTTGGGTGCCTCCCCCCCTCCTACACCACGGGGAGCGGGATGACCCGTTGCAGGGACGTGCTGAGGAGTTTAGCGGTTATCTATACGATAAAATCGTTCAGCTTCGGGATGGTCTGGACCAAGATTGCGGTGACGCGGGTGAGATGTTCGAGGGTGGTCTTGGCGATATTGTTTGGGATGAGTTTGACCCTGTGGCTCCGAGGACATGGACAGGTTGTTGGGTAGGCTGAATGCCACCACGTGTTTACTGGACCCGTGCCTCCTGGCTGGTGCTGGCCACTCGGGAGGTGACACGAGGCTGGCTCAGGCGATTACGATCGCTTCTTTGGTGGAGGCGTCTTCCGGCCGCCTTGAAAGAGGCGGTGGTGAGGCCCTCCTCAAGAAGCCTTCCCTGGACCCGGCTGTTTTAGGTAATTATCGTCCGGTCTCCAACCTTCGCGGCGAAGGTTGTAGAAATATGGTGGCATATCAGTTTCCTTACACCTGGATGAAACTGTCTATCTAGACCCGTTCAGTCCGGTTTCCGGCCCGGTTACAGCACGGAGACGGCTTTGGTCGCGTTGGTGGATGATCTCTGGAGGGCCAGGGATGAGGTTGTTCCTCTGCCCTGGTCCTATTAGACCTCTCAGCGGCTTTCGATACCATCGACCATGGTATCCTGCTGCGCGGTTGGAGGGATTGGGAGTGGGAGGCACCGTTTATCGGTGGTTCTCCTCCTATCTCTCCGACCGGTCGCAGTCGGTGTTGACAGGGGGCAGAGGTCGGCCCGGGCGCCTCACTTGTGGGGTGCCGCGGGGTCGATCCTCTCGCCTACTGTTTAACATCTACATGAAGCCGCTGGGTGAGATCATCAGTGGTTTCGTGTGAAGTACCAGCTGTATGCGGATGACACCCAGCTGTACTTTCTACACCGGACCACCCCAACGGTTATCAAGTGCTGTCCCGGTGTCTGGAGGCCGACGGGTCTGGATGGGGAGAAACAGGCTCAAGCTCAATCCCGCCAAGACAGAGTGGCTGTGGATGCCGCATCCCGCACAGTCAGCTAAATCCGCAGCTGACCATCGGTGGCGAGTCAGTGGCCCCGATGGAGAGGGTTCGCAACTTAGGCGCCCTCCTGGATGAACGGCTGTCTCTAGAAGATCATTTGACGGCCGCTCCAGGAGAGCGTTTTACCAGGTTCGCCTGGTACGCCAGTTGCGCCTTTCTGGACCGGGATGCCCTATGCACGGTCACCCACGCACTCGTGACGCCTCGCCTGGATTACTGCAATGCTCTCACATGGGGCTCCCTTGAAGGGCATCCGAGGCTACAGTTAGTCCAGAATGCGGCTGCGGGTGATAGACGGAGCCCTCGTGGCTCCCGTGATGACACCCATCCTGCGCAGACTGCACTGGCTACCTGTGGCCTTCGGGTGCGCTTCAAGGTTCTGGTGACCACCTTTAAAGCGCCCATGGCATTGGGCCGGGTTATTTACGGGACCGCCTACTGCTACCGAATACCTCTCACCGACCGTGCGCTCTCATAGAGAGGGTCTCCTCAGGGTGCCGTCAGCGAGGCAATGTCGTCTGGCGGCGCCCAGGAAGGGCCTTCTGTGGGGCTCCCACCCTCTGGAACGAACTACCCCGGACTTCGTCAGCTTTGGACCTCGGACCTTCATGGGCTTAAAACATACCCATTTAATTGTGCAGGACTGAGCTAGATTTTAAATTTATGGGTTTTAATTGGGTTCTGTTTTTATATTTTAATAACGGGCTTTAGAATAAGTTTTTTAATTGTTTTTATATTGTATTTGTGTTATGTATTTTTAAGTGCCTGTAAACCGCCCTGAGTCCTTCGGGAGATAGGGCGGTATATAAATATGATTAATAAATAATAAATAAATAAATAAATAAATAAATAAATAAATACCCAGAGGTTTGCATAAGCAAGTGTCTAGTGTGGGAGAATGGCTCAGATGACTGGCCTTTAATGTGGTACCCTCTGCTCTTTGGGACTTTCTTCCCATGTAGGTACATATGGCCCATAGACTCCTAACCGTCCAGAATCACTTAGGTGAGATGGGTGGTGTATAAATTTAATAAATAAATAATAAATATTCACTCAATATTATACCTACAAGCCTTCAGCTCAAGTTGATTCATATAATGTCTTCATCTTTTGTACCTTAATTAGTTATTTTTGTTTTATTTATTTTGTTCACTATTTTTTACTCTTTGTTTTGCTTTTGTTTCTGAATTGTGTACTGCCCAAAAGCCTTTGGGATTAGAAAAAGTTACAAATGCCATTAAATCAATAAATGGATGAATAAATATGTATTAAACACAAACCATTTCACCATTGTATCAAATAATTGATAGTCCCTTAATTCATAAAATCATAAATATTTGTATATCTTACGAAACTTGAATACATCAGGAAGTTGGAGAGATTAAAATAAAGAAATAAAGTAATTTGTCAGTTCTGTGAATAGACTGGGAAATAAGCAGGATGTTATTTCTACATTCCAATTCCTGATACCCCAATGACTTTCTAGCTGCTCACTCAGCCTGAAGTTCAGCAATTATAATCTTTTCTGCATCAGGAACTTATTCGGTGGGATGTAGACAGAGTTTGATGTAGTGGTTAAGACACTATCCTAGAAATTGGGAGGCTGTTGAGTTCTAGGCCTCCCTTAGACATGAAAGCCATCTGGGTGAAATATGCTATAAACATTTAAACCAGGTCAAGAACTATGGAAATGATACTTTCACCTCAGAAAATAGGACAGCAGATTCTGTTTCTTCTCAATTCTACACAGCCGATCTGCACCTGGAAAGGTTTTGAAAACAGTCAGAACGTCCTGACCCTAAATAATAGGATCGGCCCATGCATGCTGAAAAAAGAGAAGACATTCTTGTGTTGAGCTTCTCCTCAATGGCTATATTTACACATCCATGGTCTCTTCTTGGTTATAGTGCAGAGATGATTTGCCCTAATTTCTTCCATTTTTTAAAAACTCTCCCAGCCTAGTTTCCAGTTCAGACGTTTCTTAGTGATGTCCCATCTACGCACTAACTCTACATATTTTTTGATCTCTCAAGCTATGCTTCTGCTACTGAGATTACTCATCCCTTGACTCAAACATATACCCATTCGGACATTGAGTTTATTATCTACAAAACCAGTTTAGGTTTTTAGCTTTATTGTGCTATTTACAATGACTGTCCCAAAAAGACAATATTTTGGTGTGGTTCTTTAAACATTAAAATCAGCCTCAAACACAAAGTATTTGCTGAGTAATCCTAATCTAATGGCCTTCAACAGATTTCCTTGTAGATATTTTAGTAATTTAAATACAGGTAGTCCTCGACTTACAACAGTTCATTTAGGGATCCTTTGAAGTTACAACGGCACTGAATAAAGTGACTTATAACCGTTTTTCATGCTTACAACCATTGCAGCATCTCCATCGTGTGATCAAAATTCAGATATTTGGCAAATGGCTCAGATTTATAATGGCTGCAGGGTCCTGGGGTCATGTAATCACTTTTTGCAACCTTCTGACAAGCGAAGTCAGTGGGGAAGCCAGATTCACTTAACAACCATGTTGCTAAGTTAACAACTGCAGTGATTCACTTAACATCTGTGGCAAGAAAGGTTGTAAAATGGGGCAAAAATTCCCTTAACAGATGTTTCACTTAGTAACAGAAATGTTGGGCTCAATTGTGGTTGTAAATTGAGGACTGCCTGTAATTTTGTTTTAAGAGAGCCGTTATTTTTAAAAAATTAAAAATCTGTTCACAAAAGGAGCTGAGGTTTGTTTTGCACCTTGTTAGTTGGTTATATAAGTTGCAAGCAGCTCAGGAATGTGCTGCCCAGCAGGAGGTCTGTAACCCTCTGAGAGTCTTTCAAAAGTCTTCCTCCACCTAGAACTACAACCAGTGGTAGGCTGCCTTGGGTTGCTGGGGGTCATTTTGAACTCAGACCGCTTTGGGGTCTCTGAGGGAGTTGCATTTCAGTGGAAGAGGAAAACAGTTTGCCTTCAAGCTTCAGAACTGAAATGTCACATTCTGAAACAAAGAAGATCAGGTTTAGTTTCAGGTTGAACTTTTAGCTGAAGCTCACACATCTCACTTTGCCCTGTAATACATTCTTGAAAGTGAAAGCAACCATAGTTGTAAAAAGGGGCTCGGCCTCTATTATCTTCATATTGTCTTTTGATTGAAAGATAGGGAACATGCCCCTAAACTGTTAATTGCTGTGGATTTTGAACATCCGTTTTTCATTTTCATTTGAGAAGAAAACAGCATCAAGAGCATGTGACTTTTCAAAAATGGTCTTGTCAATACAGCGTGGACCAGAGCTCCAAAATTTTGGGCTTTGTTTGCATTTGTTAGCGTATACATATTTTATCCTTCTAGCTCTCCTCGGGCTAACAGTCAAATCCTTTTTCGTCCTGAAACATCTGGATCCCCACGTAACCAACATTGTTTACTTGGAGCCATGGGAGAATGTTTGGAGTGGGAAAATTTTTGGAGCATGCGTAGCTGCCTCTTTGCTTCGAGGCGGGAGGAAAGGTTGCTAAACAAAATGTGAAGTTTAGCTGATTGCAGATTACAAATTAAATGTGATTTAATTTTGTAAGCTCTACAAATTATTATTTATATTTGGGAGTTTTCTTCTCAGCCATCCTAGAAAGCCAGATAAATATTTTTTGTAAAGCAATTTGGAAACGAGAGAGCCCTTGTGGTATTAGCAGTGGTGTTTATCTCATTGGAAGCACAGTAAGATTCTTCTTACTGGGGGCGGGGGGGGAGTGGTGGTGGTGTGTGAGACAGCATGGTTGGAACTGACAGTGCCACCAATGTTTAAGCACTCCTTGTTAAAGTCAAATGGCCATTCCTATTCTCGCCCTCTGTCCCTGAACTTTTAGAAACAACTGCTCTGCCAATTCTTAATCTGGTTCTCGTCTTGTCATTTTTATCAGTCATATGTATATAACAGAGTTGAATAGAATAACAGAGCTGGAAGGGAGCTTGGAGGTCTTCTAGTCAAACCCGCTGCTCAGGCAGGAAACCCTACACCATTTCAGACAAATCATTGTCCAATCTCTTCTTAAAAACCTCCTGTGTTGGAGCACCCACAACTTCTGGAGGCAAGCTGTTTCAATCATTAATTGTTCTGTCAGGAAATTTCTCCTTAATTCAGGTTGCTTACTTCCTCAGTTAGTTTCTATCCATTCTTCTTGTCTTGCCTTCAGATGCTTTGGAGAATAGGTTGCCTTCCTCTTCTTTGTCGCAACTCCTGAGATATTGGAACACTGCTATCTCACCCCTAGTCCTTTTCATTAAACTAGATATACCCAATTCCAGCAACCGTTCTTCATATACTGTATTTTAGTTTCCTGTCCCCTAATGGTCTTTGTTGCTTTCAAAGCTCACTGCTTTGTTGCATACTTTTCAGAGTCTTCTTTTTAACCCATTCCCAAATGAATGTGAAATTGTGAAATTGTGAAATTGTCTCTCTGGTGGACCAGGGTGAGCCAGCTACAGTGAACATACCATTTTCTCCTATATACATGTTTGTGACTCAGATTTCATATATGTCTTTTGTTCTGGTGAATATTACACATTAATCTCAAATTTAGATTAATTAAATTTAGCTGTCTTAATTTCTTTGCTGTTTTTACTTGCATTCAATTCTCAGAAAGCTTCTACAGCAACATGGATTTAACTTGACTTATATTTTAATGATAACTACAGGAATCTTTCCACATTTTTAAAAAATGAAAATATGGAAACAATTCTCCATTCCACTCACTAAAAATCAATTAGTTTAAAAATGTGAGGGGGTTAATATTTTTAATTGAATCTTTTGAACAACACTGCTTAACTACGTTGCATATTAACATTAGAAATTTATATGTGTGTCACTGAAGAGTTCTAAGACTGGCTTTCACATGTATGGTCTTGTTATCAGCTGTAATATAATAAAACATTCTCTTATGACTATTATGTGATCATGAACCCATATTTTGGGAGGGCACCCATAATGAGTTACATGCTAATTTGCTATTGACTACTTTTGAAATAAATGTGTTTGCAAACAACTTTCTTTGCAATCTTAAGCCAGTTTTATATTAACATGCCAGTGGCCAAGATACTAAACTTTAACATTAAGCTTTGTAGAGGTGTGGCAAAGTCAATGAGGTATGTTTATAGGAGGCAGAAGGGCAACAACTGAAAGTTTCTTTATTACTATATTTCTGTGCAATTTGTGCTTGTTTTCCACGGTATTAAAGGCATAGCATTGAAGCCTTTCCAGAAAACAAGGAATTGATATTGAAGGGATAAACTCAGAGAGACACAGATTAAGACCTGTATTTATAATTACAGTGAATTAATATAATAATTAATCTCTTACACTTACAGGTTATACAAACAAATAATTAGGAAGCATTCTATAAACTTTCATTATCTTGCAGCATCAGTTCTGAAATTATTTTTTCCGAAAGTACTTTTCCTCAGGAAAAACAGACTTCCTATTATGTATTTTAATCCTCCTCCTCCTTGTTAGGAGTCCCTTGACCCTACACCAGAGGCTAAGAATCATGACTGTTAAATAATGTCATATTGAGAGAAGTGTTTTTGTTGTAGAAGTAGACGCATAAGATGGAGTTATGTTATGAAATGTTGTGTGAGTCTGTAGCTTACACCCAGAAATTCCTTAAGTGGAAAATGGGTGTGTAACTGCAGGAAAATATCTGTGAACTTTATTTCCAGATAAGAGAACAGGTGCCCAAATGTTGAGATGTGACTCATATGCATATCTGCTTTTTAATCATGTGGGATAATGGAAAAAAACTATACTTGTGCCCAGTAAAGCTGATTTTGTGGTTGGTTTCTTGTGCAATGCCCATTCATTTGTTACCTTTTAAAAACTGAATTATTGTTAGTGATTTCTATAGTGATTGATAGAGCTGAAGTTCAGAACACCAACTTTTCCTGTCTTCTTTCCTTTTCTTCTCTGTTCCCTTTTATTTAGTCTATGTGATCCAAATAGGAGAGCTAACTATATCTGTCTTTGACTTGTTGTTTGGCTGGCATCCATGTCATGTGATAAGAGAATTCAGAACAAAGATACCACTATGGGATAGCAGTTTCCTTAGCCTATAGTCTAGCAGGTGTCCTAAGCTGAACCAATGTGCTGGAAGTGTTGGCACTAGGAGGGAGTATATGCCTGGAGTTCCCATCCTCTGGCCCTGCCTCAATTGAATTCCATGCCAAATGCTAAAAAGTATTTGGGCTAAACATTCAACTGAGTCTTGTTTAAGAGCTAAACATTATTTGAAGGTTGGTGGAAGAGCTTGGCCAAGTATTGAAAAAAATATAATAGCTTTGGAGGAAGATGTTTACTACTGTATTTTATTTAAAAAAACATACAGATCTATTTGGCTATGGTAAAAGAGTCCAAGTAGTTATTGAATTTGTACATATATGGTTGGTTTTCCATGGCAGTCCATGGCTAAATGTAGATTTGAAGTGTGTCTGTGTCTGTCTTCTTATACTATATGTGAGTAAAGTATTGAATAACAACAGAATAACAGAGTTGAAGGAATCTTGGAGGTCTTCTAGTCCAACCCACTGCTCAAGCAGGAAATCCTATAACACTTCAGACAGTGGTGAAATCGGTTCTGTGGGCATGGCTTGGTGGGCGTGTGTGGCTTGGTGGACATGGCAGGGGAAGGATATTGCAAAATCCCTATTCCTTCCCCACTCCTGGGGGAAGGATACTGCAAAATCTCCATGCATTCTGGGGCCAGCCAGAGGTGGTATTTGCCAGTTCTCCGAACTACTCCGAACTACTCAAAATTTCCGCTACTGGTTCTCCGAATTATTCTCCGAATTATTCAAAATTTCCTCTACCAGTTCTCCAGAATCTGTCAGAACCTGCTGGATTTCACCCCTGATTTCAGACAAATGGTTGTCCAATTTCTTCTTAAAAACTTCCAGTGTTGGAGCACCCACAACTTCTGGAGGCAAGTCTTCCCACTGATTAATTGTTCTAACTGTCAGGAAATCACTTCCTAATTGTAGACTGGTCTTCTCCTTGATTAGTTTCCATCCATTATTTCTTGTCTTGCTTTCTGATGCTTTGAAAAATAGGCTGACCCCCTTTACTTTGTGGAAACCTCTCAGATATAGGAACATTGGTATCATGTCAACCCTAGTCCTTCTTTTCACTAAAGTAGACATACTCAATTCCTGCAACGGTTCTTCATATGTTTTAGCCTCTAGTCCCTTAATCTTTATTGCTATTCTCTGCAATCTTTCTAGAGTATCTTTTTAATATTGGGGTGTCTGGATCCAAAACTGGATGCAGTATTCCAAGCGTAATTTTACCAAGGCATTATAAAGTGGTATTAACACATGATCTTGATTCTGTCTCTCTGTTAATGCAATCTAGAACTGTGTTGGCTTTTTTTGGCAGCTGCAGCACACTGCTGGCTCATATTTAAATGACTGGTCATGAGGACTCCAAGATCCCCATTGATTTGGCTGCATTGAAACCTTACTGAAGAGAAAAACTGCAGCACAGATTGTATCTCCAATTAAGTTGATAGCATGTGCAACAAAGTACAAACACACTGAGAAAAGACTTGGGCACTCAGCAATACATGTAGAATGAACAGTCCATCCCCAGTGCATAACTTGATCTAGTAACTCTTCCTATGAATTTTGTATTTAAAATTATTGGCAGGAGTCAGACGTGTATTTGTTTGTTGACTATTATAACTCATACAAAATTTTGCTAGTCTAGTGTTAGTGCACATATTACTGTAGTTGGCAATTCTGGGAATCATTATCCAGTTCTTGTGGATATACCACTTTGATATATTTTTAAAAATGTTCAAACTTTTCCATTTTTTCTTGTGCTTTATATATTGGTGAGAAACAAATTGGGCCCTTTAAATATTTGGACTATACCTCCTATAATGCATAGACATAGACCATGTTATGCATCTTTGGGTTGTGTCTTTGGGTTTACTTATGTCTTTGTTTCATTGTTTTTGAAAATATTTATAGCTCATCCCACTTCTAAAGGACTCTAGGCAAGGTTCATGCTAACTGTGCTCCAAAACACGTAGAATGCATCAGTTAACCTACTTTAAAGTTATGATTAGGAAGATATGTAGTCCCTGCGGATTTACTCCACTAGTCATTGCTCACTAGGAGGCAGTGCTCGTTTCTGTTTCAAGGCCTTTGAGCCAGCGCTGTCTGAAGACATTTCTGCAGTCATGTGGCCAGCATGATGTCACAGAGCTCTGTTACACAGACAAAAGCCAGGAAAAGCTCCAGGCCCAGACAAGATACCTCCTTCTTGCTTAAAAGTCTGTGCTGACCAATTGGCCCCCATCTTCACCCATATTTTCAATAAATCACTAGAGATGTGCTATGTTCCTTCTTGCTTCAAACTCTCTACCATCATCCCAGTGCTGAAGAAGCCCACCATCAAGGAACTGAATGACTACAGACCAGTTGCTTTAACATCTGTAGTCATGAAAACCTTTGAAAGGCTATTGCTTTCCTACCTGAAAACCATCATGGATCTGCTGTTAGACCCCTTGCAATTTGCATACCGAGCAAATATATCAACAGATGATGCTGTTAATATGGCTCTGCACTACATCCTACAACATCTTGAGTCTCCAAAGACCTATGCAAGGGTCCTTTTAGTAGACTTTAGTTCAGCATTCAATACCATCATTCCAGACATTCTTCTAACTAAGCTAAACCGGCTACAGGTACCGGAACAGACTTGTAAGTGGATCACAAGCTTCCTAACAAACAGGAAGCAGTAGGTGAAGCTAAGCAAGATCACATCAAATACCTGTACAATTAGCATGGCCCCCCCAAGGCTGTGTGCTCTCCCCACTTCTCTTCTCTCTGTATACCAATGACTGCATCTTCAACGATCCATCTGTTAAGCTACTGAAGTTCGCAGATGACACAACAGTGATTGGTCTCATTCGAGACAATGACGAATCCGCATATAGACGAGAGGTCGAACTACTAGCCTTGGGGTGCAACCAAAACAATCTGGAACTGAACACACTCAAAACCGTAGAAATGGTGGTAGACTTTAGGAGAAACCCTTCCATACTTCCACCTCTCACAATACTAGATAACACAGTATCAACAGTAGAAACCTTTAAATTTCTAGGTTCTATCATATCGCAAGATCTAAAAAGGACAGCTAACATCAAAAACATCATCAAGAAAGGACAACAAAGAATGTTCTTTCTGCGCCAACTCAGTAAGCTCAAACTGCCCAAGGAGCTGCTGATTCAGTTTTACAGAGGAATTATTGAGTCTGTCATTTGCATCTCTATAACTGTCTGGTTCGGTTCTGCAACCCAACAAGAAAGACACAGACTTCAGAGGATAATTAGAACTGCAGAAAAAATAATTGCTACCAACCTGCCTTCCATTGAGGACCTGTATACTGCACGAATCAAGAAGCGGGCCGTGAAAATATTTACAGATCCCTCACATCCTGGACATAAACTGTTTCAACTCCTACCCTCAAAACAACACTATAGAGCACTGCACACCAGAACAACTAGACACAAGAACAATTTTTTCCCGAAGGCCATCACTCTGCTAAACAAATAATTCCCTCAACACTGTCAAACTATTTACTAAATCTGCACTACTATTAATCTTCTCATAGTTCCCATCACAATCTCTTTCCACTTATGACTGTATGACTGTAACTTTGTTGCTGGCAATCCTTACGATTTATATTGATATATTGACCACCAATTGTGTTGTAAATGTTGTACCTTGATGAACGTATCTTTTTTTTTATGTACACTGAGAGCATATGCACCAAGACAAATTCCTTGTGTGTCCAATCACACTTGGCCAATAAAAAAATTCTATTCTATTCTTTCCCACCAAAGTGTGGTACCTACCCTGTTTCTCCCAAAATAAGACATTCGCTGATAATAAGTCCAATCATGCTTTTGAGTGCATGGCAATAAGGCCAAGCACTTATTTCAGGGTTCAAAAAAAATATAACACAGGGTCTTATTTTCAGGGAAACACAGTATATACCTACATGAATTTCCATGCTTTCCAACTGCTGGTCTTTTTCTTAGTATAGTAGTTTCATCTCTTTATCCTTAAGAGCTTAAATTCCAATGGCCAGTGAGATGAGTAAAATGGAAATCATTCATAGGCCTATAATTTTAACTTTTTTTTTAATAAAAAAGTTTTATTTCCATTTTCCATCAACATATTCAATGTACAGTCTCTTATTCAACATCAATCATTAACTTTCATTTGTTACTTATTCGGGCCTGCTCAGCTACCACTTCCTTCCTTAACACAACCTTTCCTCTTCCTTTCTCTACCTTCTTCTACTTTCTCCATCATTCCTCTCCTTCACTTTTCTACTTCCTCTCCTCCTTCCCCACTCCTCTCTTCTTCCACCCTTTCTAACCCTCTTTCTTTCCCCTTTCTTCTTCCTCTCCTTTCCCCCTCTTCTACCTCTCTTTCCTACCTACTTTCTTCCTTCGCTCTCTCTACTCCTCTCTCCTTCTCCCTTCCCTTCTCAAATTTTAACTTTTAATGTGAGAAAGGAACCTGTTTTTTATAAATACATTTTAGTACCTTGCTAAATTCTAGCTCAGTTTACTACAGACAAAATATTCTCTGTTGAAAAGTTTCCATATTTAATCACTCAGAATAAGTACTATTCAAAAGTTTATGCAATTTTAAATACTAATGCAGATTCCTACCTTTTTCCAATTTATTAAAATTATGATTGAAAGGTATTAAAATGATCACTCATCCATGTAAAGTACATTTGAATATTTGCATCAAATGAAAATTACGTTATAGAATTACTGAACTTTTGAGTCATTTAATCTAAAAGGCAGTTTCATACATGATACTTTGGTATTAAGCTGCAATGAACTCAGGGAAACTGTGGGCCAGATAAACATGAATAGGACAGTTCTGAATACAAATACCACAACTGTATGCCCTTTTCTGTTGAAAATCTCTTATAATCCATTGTAACAGGTTACTTTCTACAGGAAGCTCTGAATATTACAACGGCTGCTGTTTTTTAAAGTTAAATATCCCTCAAAAACTCACTTCGAAGCTGCCTCTATCAGCTTCAAAAGATTGTGTGTTCCTATTTATTGAATTAAGAACTCTAAAAATTGTTTTAGATGGTCTGTAATATTTAAATTATGGCTTTTAAATGGGGTTCCAAATTTTGTATGATGAGAACTCTGCTTAAGGGGTTCAGATCTGACTCATTACATGTGGCTTTTAAATGGGGTTCCAAATTTTTTATAATGAGAACTCTGCTTAAGGGGTTCAGATCTGACTCATTACTACATGTGGCTCTATTGAATTTCTGCCAGTGTCTTTGTCAGTCTTTGGCTTTTGTAAATTTGTAGTTTAATTTACCCTTTGCTTCTAAGCTGCTGTTTTAAAGTATAGTACATTACTTTTGATACTTTCCCTCCATGTTGCCATAATTGTTCAGCAGCACTAGTTCATACATGCATGTGGTGATTTCCCTGAATAAAAAGAAACAGCCAAGTTCCTGGTAATTGTGAAATTCACTGTAATATTTAATCTGTATATCTGTATCCTTGGGTTCAACAGCCTTGCGTGCTGGCAAAATCTCCTAAGAAATATGTTGAGTATAATAAAGTTCTATAATCCCAAAATGCAGGAAAGGTTGCTTGCTTCCTCAATATAAAAGGTGCCACCTCCCACAAATATCAACCAGATATGCTTCGAAGTAACTATAGAAACTTTGTCATGCTCTTTATTTCTGGGTAAACTTTGGAAGGGAGTGTTTTATGATGATGGTGTCTATAGTGAAAGATTCTTTATTTCTGTGACTGGAAATTCAGTTGTGGAGCAGTTGAAGGTGCTGAAGAACCTAATCTTCCCCATCAAGGAGTAATGTCATCTTATGAAATACTACAACAATGTTAGTGAAGCAAAGAACAATATGATTATTGAATCTACACATTTGAAATAAATAAATCCAAAATCCTGTCAATATATACTGTATAAGTCATTTTGAAATAGGGGACTCACCTGTATGAACTCTTCAGATCCTAGGCCACAACATTTCTAGGTATTTTTACTTATTTTCTCATTATTGTCTAGTTCTTAATACAGCACAGAAATCCCCCCCCCAGTTTTCAATTAATTTTGCCTTGCACTTTAATTAATATGATATGCTGTATCCCTTGTGCTGCTCATTTTGTTGTAGAATTTGCAATATTTAATAATGCACTTTTTTTTCTCTTCCCACTTCCATTTCTTTAAATCCCTTTTCTTTCTTTTATCCTGGATCTGGTTCAGTGCTCTGGATTAGCAATAAATTGTATTTAAACAAGCTAATGTTTACCTTCTCTTTTTTGTAGCTAAGGGAAATGTATCCACTTAGTGAACACTAAATAATGAACTCAGTAGGAATGTAGTAGCGGAGAAAAGGAGGAGAATGAATAGCAGCATAGATACCTGGAGATTCAAAGGAATGGGAAGAAGAAAAAATTGGGAGCCATCAAGATAAATAGTAACCTGGTAAAGGAATAGAAGTAGGAGAGCATTCAGAATAGATATTTGCGTAATACTGTGTGGCAAATTCAGAATGTACCTCCCTCTCTATCATATTACGTAAATGTCTTCCTTGTTTTCTATGTTACATGTGAAGGCATGGAATGATGGAGGGAATTTTCTGACTTGATAATTTCTTCTGTATTGCCTCAAGGAATCAATTACCAGTAATATCCATTACTTAAAAGTACAAATGGGAAGCTGTGTTTTTATTTGTATAATACGCAAAAAATGGCTTTTTAAAGGGGTTTTATCAGGACCTGTATCATAGTAATGAATAATATTTATAATATATACATATATGCGTGTAAATCCTTGGTCCACTGCATCTCAGGTTTGGTAAGTATTTATGTAACAAACTCTGCTTAAGTTTTCAAATGTTTTTAAAGGTTTACTCATGACAAGATTTAGGAATTCTAACCTGCTATTGTATTTGTGGTTTAGGTTTCTGGAGCTGTCTATTTACAGAAAACAGCTCTCAAACAATGGAAGCTCTGTAACTTACAAAGGCAAGCTTTTGGTATTTCCTTAAAACCAACGGTTTAACTATTTTTGCACCACAACCTGTATATTTTGTGTTGCCACCCATAACTATAAAATTCATATAATTAGAATGGATACATTTACTACACAAAAATAGTATATCATCAGGACCTGTTTACCAGAGTGGTATGATAGTTTTATACTCTCTGCACCTTAAGTTTTAATTCTTGAACTGTAGCTGGGTAATATATAAGCGATTTACTCAGCAGCTATGTTCACATATAATACTAATCCAAAGTCATAATCATATTATGACTTAAAAGAATGTAAGAGTTCGGCCAATCTTTGTTGTTAACAAAGGTTTTTAAAGGTAACTGCTGATAACTCCTGAACATTGCTACTTATGGTGTCCTGTTTAGAAATCTTACGTTTATAGGATTTGAGTTATGATTACTCTATTTCTGTATTATTAAAATTATATTTTCTTTTACAGTATTTTTTTTTATATTTTGAGCTACTTATGTTTGGAATGACTGAAGCAGCATAAAAGCATTCATAAACAATGTAAATAAATACATGCATGGGTTTCTTTAGTGATTGTATTTAAAAACTTGAGGTATTCCAGGTTTAGGAAGCATGTAACAGTTTTGTTTCTAGACTGGATATGAAGGATGGCCAGGTCTTCCCAAGAGTCACCTACTCATTTGTAATATTTACAGTTATAAATACTGATGCTGTAAATCAGTGATTTTTGGTTTTCACATCTTAATTCACTTTACTAATTCACCAGTCATTCTGTCAAAGAACCTGGTCCCACCATGATAGAAAAGGGAAAAAAAACCCAACCCTCCTCGATTCCCGTTAATATTTATATATTTGGAGGCATTCTATTGCAACAATTATAAATTACAAGTTTTAAAAGACAATTAAATAGAGACCTAATATTCTAAAGACTGTTTTCATACATGGATGTAAAAGACCCTTATTTATCTATTTATCTATTTATTTATCTTATTTTATTCATTTGTCACAACAGTATATATAAGCATAAGCAAGAAAATAACTATATAATATATAAGCATAAGTATGTGATAACTATATTAATTGGATACAATGAAAGGAAACAATAAGACAGGAACGGTAGGCACATTTGTGCTCTTATGCACGCCCCTTATAGACCTCTTAGGAATGGGGTGAGGTCAATAGTAGAGAGTTTTTGGTTAAAGCTTTGGGGATTTTGAGAAGAGACCACAGAGTCAGGTAGTGTGTTCCAAGCACTAATAACTCTGTTACAGAAGTCATATTTTCTGCAATCAAGATTGAAACGGTTAACATTGAGTTTAAATCTATTGTTTGCTCTTGTATTGTTATGATTGAAGCTGAAGTAGTCTTCAATAGGAAGGACATTGCAATAGATGATTCTATGAGTTAAACACAGGTTTTTCTGTCCTCCCTCACCTCCGTCCGAGCAATGGCTTAATTAGCCGGCACTATCAGCCCTGGCAGCAAAAGAGCAAGCATATGCCAAGTGGCTCCATTATCTCCCTCGATGCCGATAAGTCAAACAGCACTTCAGCTCTTAGTTCAGCAGTTAATTTGCCTGCTACAAAGAGACACAGCAGCTCTCGCTGCCTTTATATCCTGTGGGGTGTGGCACCATGACTCAGCACTTCCTAGGCCTGCCCCACCCCTGCTTCTGTTGTTCCCGCCTCTCCTGCCTACGAAATCTAGGGTCCAGCCAGGCCTGACTGCCATCAGCTGGGTCTGGAGGTGTGTCCTGGGGGGGGGGAAAGAGTCAGGGGACGGAGGCCTTGTTATCTCTTCCACCTGGCCTGCCTCTGACTCCTGGAGCTGAGCCAGGGAAGCCGATGCTCCCGAGGTAAGTCCTGATGGCCCTTCCCCCTCACTTTCCAAGTCACTTTCTGGCAGGAGGGCTGGCTCGGGGGGCGCAGACACAACACAGGTCCTGTCGAAGGTGGCGGAGTTCTAAGTTTTCTAAATTCAAGATTTCAAGTCTGGTGGCATAAGGTATTTTGTTGTATTCAGAGGAGTGGAGAACTCTTCTTGTAAAATATTTCTGGACACGTTCAATTGTATTGATATCTGAAATGTGGTATGGGTTCCAGACAGGCGAGCTGTATTCAAGAATTGGTCTTGAATAACCCTCAATAGTTTTGTGGCATATCTACTGATTGTCTGTACAAAGGACTTGATTTTTATGTTTTTTCTTTTCTTTTCTGGGTGCTTTTGTTTCTTTGAAACACTTTTTTTTTCTCCAGTTACAATTAAGTATGTTTTGTCCTTGGGGTTTAAAGGACAGATCTTTTAGTCTAGAAAGAACACTGATATTGCAGTGTTCCTCTATGCTCCCAAACTGATTTTATCAAATATACTTCCCCTGAATTCTGAAGGTGGTTTGGAAGCCTTTCAGATTAACAGATAAAGTCTATAACTTTGCCCATTTGGTTTTATTCTGTGACTTTATACGTGTGTGTTTTTGTAATAGCTTTCCTCCTTTATTAGATGCAACATCTATCTTGGAATGTATATGTTACTGAGCTAAGCAGGGAAAATGCTCTGTTGAGGATAAGCAAGGGCACTGGTGATGTTTTAATGTTTTTATATAACAGGTTAGATACAATATCAGTACTTAATCCTGATAATCACTGAGAGCTCAATGAGGGTCTTGTGGAAAAATTACTGATGAAAAACCTTGGATTTGATGGGGGCCCCATCCTTCCCCTCCTCTTGTCTGTAATCTACTTTTGCATAATCTAAGTAAATCACTTGGGTAGTTGAGCACCTTCATGTAAGCAGAAAGTTTGCTGCTTATGTATGAAATATCACTTCCCATTCCCTTTTAGTCCCCCTTCCCCCCAAGAAAATTGTGTAATGGTTGTACAGTATCACATATATAACAGTGAGTGCTTGGTTATAGTATTCTTTTTTCTTGCTTTACTATGCAGGGAACTCATTCCTCTTTGAAAAATATTGTTGGCTGAGTGGGTTTGATGACACTGACCATAAAGAAGGAAAATACTGAGCCAAATGTTTTGTCCCTGCAATTAATAAATGTATCTGTTTTCAATAGTCTTTGATCTAATAAGTATATTGCCCTGCCAAAAAAGACTGAACATAGTTCCCAGGCCAAAACTGAAACTTATTATTCATTCCCTTTTGTTCCCATCTGTTCCCCCATTTAATAACAATATCCAGAATGATCCTGATATAGTGGGTAGATATTTGAAAAAAAAATATCTCTTGGTTGCTAGGTAAGTGGGACTGAGCCAAGAAAATGTATCTTGCTAGATTTGAAAATACATCCCTGGCATCTGATTTATTTCTGAGTGCAATTTAAAGTGGTGATGCTTAGGAATTGGATAACTTGAGGAATTGGCTTTCTTTTTACAAAGAACTAGATACCTTTTATAATAAATTTAGATTGGCTGTTAAGAGAAGTGTGTTGGGGGAGGAACTATTTGGCTATAGTGATTTAGTTCTGAAAGGCTTTCTGCAGAAATAAATTGCTTGGCATCTACTGTTATGTTTCGTGTAATCTATACTGTGGTTTTACTTTTTCGGATGTTTTACAATGCTTTTATCAAACTATTAGCTATCCTAAGATCTTATGGTGGAAAGGCAGGATTTTCATTTTGAAGTAACTATCCTTAAATAAAATACGTTTCACGGTTGCCATGTCATTATCATATGATAATTTTGCAGGGATTTTTATGGATGTTAAATATTTTTTAAAAATATATATTCTCTTAAGAATTTTATATAATTTGTCCTAGAATCTAAAAGTTCCAGCATAATTAGCGCTGTACTTCAGCACTAAAATTGGGAGGCAAACATGTACATAATGGGAAGGCAAGCAGGGAAGTATATAATGTATTAAAGACAGTATTTGCAGAAAACTTATTCCTGCAGAATGGAATTCTGGATTTTTTTTCCTTCAAATAATAAATCTAGAACAATTCTTTTTTCTATTCTAGGGAAATAATCAGAGTATTCACACAAAAGTTTATACCTTGGTTAGTCTTTTCAGATTTTTGCTTCTAGGAATCTGAGAATATTTCTGTGTGTGAACTCAGAATGTCATTGAGATTTTTTTCCATTGAAAAGTGCCAGATACATTTCCTTGACAAACAATGTGACTGAAATGGCTGGCTATTTTTTTTACAAAGTACAGTATAGTTAACCTAAAAGGTTAGATGTATTCAAATCCTTAAATGGAGCAGTGTTTAGAACTACTTATTTGTGTTGTACTATACAATTAAATCAGTCACTTTTAAGTCAGTGTACTTAACTATAAAAACAACAAAATGAATAGTCAAACATATAAATTAATATGTACAATCCAGATTTCTGAATACTCCTCCAGTTGAGACTCTCATGATATAGTGCATGTTCAAATATAAAAAGAGAGATAAGTTCTTCAGACCACTGAATAACTGATATAGAATGAATGTCCTTCCAACCTTGTAGTATCAGGAATTGATTTTTTTTTAATCATGAAAGAATGCAATGTAAGTTACTTTTTCAGCATCATTGCAACTTCAAAGAGTCACTAAACAAATGGTCGTTAAACCATTAGACTACCTCCTCAAGAAGCCCTCCCTGGACCCAGCTATTTTAGGTAATTATCGTCCGGTCTCCAACCTTCGCTTTACTGCGAAGGTTGTAGAGAGTGCTGTGGCACGGCAGTTACCCCAGTACCTGGATGAAGCTGTCTATCTAGACCTGTTCCAGTCCGGCTTCCGACCCGGATACAGCACGGAGACAGCTTTGGTCGCGTTGGTGGATGATCTCTGGAGGGCCAGAGACAGGGGTCATTCCTCTGCCCTGGTCCTATTAGATCTCTCAGCGGCTTTCGATACCATCGACCATGGTATCCTGCTGCGCCAGTTGGGGGGGTTGGGAGTGGGAGGCACAGTTTATCGGTGGTTCTCCTCCTATCTCTCTGATCGGTCGCAGACGGTATTGACGGGGGCAGAGGTCGACCGCGAGACACCTCACTTGTGAGGTGCCGCAGGGGTCGATTCTCTCGCCCCTCTTGTTCAACATCTATATGAAGCCGTTGGGTGAGATCATCAGTGGCTTCGGGGTGAGATATCAGCTGTACGCTGATGATACTCAGCTGTACTTTTCCACCCCGGGCCACCACAACGAAGCTGTTGAAGTGCTGTCCCGGTGTTTGGAGGCCGTACGGGTCTGGATGGGGAGGAACAGGCTCAAGCTCAATCCCTCCAAGACAGAGTGGCTGTGGATGCCGGCACCCCGATACAGTCAGCTGCAGCCGCAGCTGACTGTTGGGGGCGAGTTATTGGCCCCAAAGGAGGGGGTGCGCAACTTGGGTGTTCTCCTGGATGCACGGCTGTCGTTTGAAGATCACTTGGCGGCCGTCTCCAGGAGAGCCTTTCACCAGGTCCGCCTGGTTTGCCAGTTGCGCCCCTTCCTTGATCGGGATGCCCTATGCACAGTCACTCATGCTCTTGTTACCTCCCGCCTGGATTATTGCAATGCTCTCTACATGGGGCTCCCCTTGAGATGCACTCGGAGGCTTCAGTTGGTCCAGAATGCAGCTGCGCGGGTGATAGAGGGAGTCTCACGTAGCTCCCATGTGACACCTCTCCTGCGCAGACTGCACTGGCTTCCTGTTGCCTTTCGGGTGCATTTCAAGGTTTTGGTTACCACCTTTAAAGCGCTCCATGGCTTGGGACCTGGGTACTTACGGGACCGCCTGCTGTTACCCCATGCCTCCCACCGACCCGTACGCTCGCACAGAGAGGGCCTTCTCAGGGTGCCGTCCACCAGACAATGTCAGCTGGTGGCCCCCAGGGGAAGATCCTTCTCTGTGGGGGCCCCTACTCTTTGGAATGAACTTCCCCCTGGTTTACGTCAAATACCTGACCTTCGGACTTTTCGCCGCGAACTGAAAACATATCTGTTTGTTCGGGCGGGGCTTTCTTAAATTGTCTAGTCTTAAATTTTAAATTTCTTTTAGTTCTAATTTGGGGTCTTTTAGATTTTAACTATTTTGAATTTCGGCCACACTGTATAATAAGTTTTTTAATTTACTTTTAATTGTACATTGTTTCTTTTTACTTTGGCTGTACACCGCCCTGAGTCCTTCGGGAGAAGGGCGGTTTATAAATCTAATAAAATAAATAAATAATAAATAAATACCTGTATCTATTTCACCCTCTTACTGTTAACATCAAAAGAACATGAATATGTATGAAGCAAAGACTTTTTCCAGAATGCAATAAGTGAAAAGTCTGTCCAGAAGGGAGCTATTGTAATTCAAGGCCATACTATTTAAACCAATATTGGATTTTGAACATCATATCACCATTCATTAATTCAACTCTCTAATTTCATTCGAAAAGGCACACAGATATCATTTGTTGAACTAAACATAAATTTTCATCAATAGAATTATAACATATAGTTGCCAACCAACACATACAGTTTTCCATTAATTTTAATGCATTATGAATACCAGTTTATTATGTACCTCTGTTTATGCTGTAAATGTATAATATAGTGCATTAATGGAATTGTTTATAAATACCTACTATATTTATACTTAATATTTTGCAAAGCACATATTAAATCCTCTAATGCTACCAGGGGTTTGAACTGTTTAGGGTTATTGGTCTGTATTTCAGATCCATTATCTAATTACAGGTAGTCCTCAACTTACAATAGTTCATTTACTAACAATTCAAAGTTACAATGGCCCTGAAAAAAATTGTTTATGACCATTTTTCACACGACTGTTGTAGCATCCCCATGGTCACAGGATTTACAGTTGGATGCTTGACAACTGACTCACATTTATGACGGTCGCAGTGTCCCAGGGTCATGTAAACCCCTTTTGCGACCTTCCGGCAAGCAGTCAATGGGGGAGCCAGATTCACTTAACAACCGTGTGACTAACTTAACAACTGCAGTGATTCACCTAACAACTCTGGCAAAAAAAGTTTTAAAATGGGGTAAAATTCATTTAACAAATGTCTCACTTTAGCAACAGAAATGTTGGGCTCAATTGTGGTCGTAAGTCGAGAATTACTTGTATTTTTTTCTGATGTGATTAGCTATTGTGAGAACAGAATGGTGACTTTTGATCCTGTTTCTTTTAGAAAGAGAATGTTCCTTACTATGTCTTTATGCCAATGTAATAAGAGTTCTTCTGGGAGGAGAAGAAAACATGCCTAAAGCTAAGTAGAAATCATGTAGGTTATGTAGTAAGACTTGATTTTCCTAGCTAAGACGAACAATTTGTCCTGACTATGGTTCCTTCAAAAGTGTATACTGTAATCATGCACCATGTTCATATTGAAATGATCCAGTGGTTGAGCTCAGCATGCAAGGCAGGCAGGCAGGACTTTGTACCAACTTTCAGCAGTGAGCTCTACGTTACACAAATCCTATCTTTGCTGTCTTGGAGCCAATTCATGTGACTGCTGTCTCTCTCCAAGGTGACTTTTCCAGTGAGATGGAGAGTAATCTGGTTAATAAATCCAGCACACCATCACATCATTCACCATCATTCAGTACTGTATAAAATTTGTTTACAATGAAGCATAATGCAATAAGAGAGGGGAGTGAAATGCAGTGGAAGGCTAGCATGGAGTCCAGTTTTCAGGCTGGAAAGAAGGCCCTGCACAACCTGCTTTTATCTGTCAACTCCTTTCTGCTGGTGCCTTTAGCTGATTCCTTGAAAACCCCTAAGTCTCCTGAGTAATTATTCACTGGGTATTAGATTTAGCATCAGATTGCTTTTTATATCAGGTCATGATGCAACTGCTCACTGTAAGTTAAGTCTATCTTTACCTGGTCTATCTTGGAATTGAATATCGCGTTTTTGTCTCACCACAGTGCTGCAGCACCTCTAGCTCATACAGCAAAAAGCTCCCACAGTTGATGTGTTCTTGGTTTCCTGTTTGTCTCATGTATCTAGTAATTATAATGGTAAGACTTTACTGACGCTGTTGTAGATAGAACAATCTGGTGTGACTAATCTTTGAGGGTTTTTTTAAAATGCTATATAATGAGGTTTCTCATGGTGCTGTTGCTGTACTTGTTCCTGGTTCTTTTACATAATTCAGATTGGGTAATACGTGTAGTTATAAAATAACTGACAGAACGTATGGATCAAATTTTTCATAACCACAATGATGTGTTCTTTTATTCTTTTTCTCAAACACCAAAAGTCCTGCATTTCTTGGACTAGGTTGTCATTGAAATCCTTGTCAAGAGACTAATATTTACTCATTATGTTTGCAAGTTTTTTTAAAAGCTCAACAAACAATATATTTGAAATAACCTCGGAGTCAAATTTTGTGTTTGCAGGCCCCCCCCCCTCTCTCTCTCACGCGCACACACACACACACACACTGCAATTTATATTTATTCCAGCCAGAGATGTACATATATCTTGAAGATTGACTTGTTATTTTTGTTGTAGTATTTCCTGCTACTGTTTTTTTTTTTTAAAAATCCTGAAGAATGTAAAGTCTCCTTAGCAGTAGGATTTGCTGTGTAGAAGCCTGCAAATAAAACTGTGGTTCTCATAAATCAGTAAACATTGTTCTTCTTTGGACTACAACTCTAGACTTTTGAGCAGGCATGTCAGCTTCTGTAATTCCAGGTGGCTTTTCTCTCTCTCTCCTGTCTTTTATTACACTGGCTTTTGAGATCGGCTGAATGAGTACTCAGATAAGATGCTATTGCAGCTTATATGGTGCTCTTGAAACTTAGAATTTAGTCTGCAAATTTTGGAGTATGATGTAGCATTCTCCATTTTTTTTTTTTTGAGGGATTAAATACTCCTAATCCATTGTCCCTGCCCATCGTGATGACGAGAAACAGTAAAAAAAAAAGTGTAAAAAGTATTCCTATAGGAAAATTAAAATTAAAAAGTATGGCACAAGATGTAAGGAAACTGAACTGTAGGGCAACTGGGGTCTTTTAACAGGCTCACTGCCCCACTATACCACCTAGTACCTACAATTTTTAGCCTAGTGGTATAACTGTTCCATGATCTAGGAAGCTTGATATAATACAATGAGGGAATCTTGGTGCTTTCTGAGCATGCTTGTTTTCTTGCAGACGTTTCTTTACCCAAACTAGGTAACCTAGGTTGGATAATGAAACGTGTGCAAGAAAACAAGCAGACTCAGAGAGAACCGAGGACTCTTCATGTCAACCCTGAGCTATAGATATTCTCCTTTATTAGTAGTAATGAATGTTTGCAATTTTATCCAATGGCTTGATATCTTCTGCAAACAAACAAGACAGACACAGACTTCAGAGGGTAATTAGAACTGCAGAAAAAACAATTGCTGCCAACCTGCCTTCCATTGAGGACCTGTATATTGCATGAATCAAAAAGAAGGCTGTGAAAATATTTACAGATCCCTCAGACCCTAACATAAACTGTTTCAACTCCTACCCTCAAAGCGACGCTATAGATCACTGCACATCAGAACAACTAGACACAAGAACATTATTTTCCCAAATGCCATCACTCTGCTAAACAAATAATCCCCTAAACACTGTCAAGCTAATTACTAAGTCTGCATTACTATTAATCTTATCATTGTTCCTATACCCATCTTGTAAAGTCCTGACTGTTATGACTGGATCCGAGTCTGCCCTGTTGCTAGTCTTCACTGATTGGCTAAGACACGAGTACGCCAAATAAGGGGGAACCTGCAGCTGCCCTATTGGTTCTTCCGGCCTGACAGCTCCCTATTTAAGCAGCTGTCAAGCGGCTACTGTTGTCAAAGTTTTAGCTCACGCTAAAGTTGCCTTGCTCTGTTAGCTGTTACTGGTTAGCAATAAACAAGTTGTGTTTAAGTAACCTAGCCTCAGACTCTCCTTGCCGGTTCTCCATACGGAACACATCTCCACCCACTTATGACTGTAACCTTGTTGCTGGTATCCTTAAGATTTATATTGACTGTTTCCTAATATCATTTGATTGCTTATTTGTTCCCTATGACTATCATTAACCTTATGATTCTTGATGAATGTACCTTTTCTTTTATGGACACTGAGAGCGTATGCACCAAGACAATTCCTTGTGTGTCCAATCACACTTGGCCAATAAAGAATTCTATTCTATTCTATTCTATTCTATTCTATTCTATTCTATTCTATTCTATTCTATTCTATTATTTAAAATGCCCAGTCAGATCATTCATAGTGTGTAAAAGAGAATACATGCTAGGCATGAACAATATGTTGTGGCAGTTACCAAAGAATTTCAGGTGCTGACATCAAATCTAGTTTCTTCTGGAAAATGTCTTGTTTCTAGATCTGGGTCAATAAAGCAATACAGTCTGTAGGCACAAGCCTCTCAGGTATCTTTCTTGATTATGGAAACTTCAAGGTAAAGATAAGTGCTTGGTAAAATGGATATGACCAGTTATCATTGTTGTGATAGTTCTGCATCTCAGAATAATGAACTTAAATCCTAGATGTACACATATTCAGAACATTGCATGTAGTAGATTATTGGAGCTAACAGTTGGAGTGTTTCAGTTTCCTGCGTTAGCTTCATGCTTCATTCTCATAAGGGAGTTGCCTGTATGAGGACTTTTGTAGCAGGGCAATGAAGTGGAAGATTCCTGTGGCTGGTGGTTACATCTTGCAACAAGCTGTGGCTGTAGTTGGATGCCAGAGGAGTTTGGTTGGCTAGTTCATAGCAATCTTTTCACCCTGAAACATGCATAAAATAAACTTGTTGGTATCCAGAAATTCCAGAAGCAACAGTCTAGTTTGTATGTTTGTGTGTGTGTGCCTTAAAATCAGTGTTGACTCCTGGCAATTGTCTGCAGTTTTCTTAGTGAGTTTTTTTCAGAAGTGGTTTGTCATCTTTTCTTTTCTTTTATGTACTCCAAGAGCGTATGCACCAAGACAAATTCCTTGTGTGTCCAATCACACTTGGCCAATAAAGAATTCTATTCTTCTATTCTATTATTGTCTCATTCTTAGGGCTGGAAGAGAAGGAGTGACTGGCAAGATCTCCCAGTTGGCTTCATGCCTTAAGGCAGAGCTGGAATTCAGTCCCCTGGTTTCTTGCCTAGTGCTTTAACCACTACACCAAGCTAGCTCTCTGTCTAGTAGTTCCTTGACAGAAACTCCATTAGATGAAAATAGATGTCCATGAGAAATCAGCACATTGCAGAGGAGATTCTTAGGATAAAATAAATATAGAAAAACATCCGTATAATCCAGTGGTCTGCATTTAATTCCATTTTGGACAGGGCTGGGGGATTTGGGTTGTTGAGGAGAAGTAAATGAAAAGTGAGTGGATGTTATATGTTGTGCATGAGTGTGTATGTGTATTATTTTTGCTTGGTTACTCCTTTTATTTGGCTCCTTGTGCTGGTAGCAATAGTAGCCAGGGGTGAAAAATATTCTAGGCATCTGCTCAGTAAAGTCCTCAGAACTGGACTGTACCTAGGCTGGCAGTGAGCCAGGAGTTTGTTTGGTTACCTGGGAAGTGTTTGATGCTGATACTCCTGTAAAAGTAGGCAAGATCTTTGGGTGTGTAAACTCAGCCACCTGATTATTAGATCTTTGTGTCTCCGGGTTGGTGAAGGCCACTTGGGAGGTGACATATAGTTGGGTAACTTGAGGGAGGAGGTGGTTTTCAATAGCTGTGTGTTCCTGAGAGAGCCAGCATAGTTCACCTGTGAATTGAAGAAGACCATAGATGAGTTAGGGGAAATGTGGGAGGCTGGCAAAGGATGAGCATGAGCAGATGTGTGTGTGTGCTGTGGCAGAAGCAACAGACCAGAGCAACTTGCAATCTTCCTTGCCAGCTTCCCGTTGACTTTGCTTGTGGGAAGTTGTCAAGGATCATGTGATTGCGACTCCATGGTATCAAGTCCATGGCTCAGGCATGAGCCAGGCATGTGAGCACACAGATTACGAACACGACTGTGGGAATGCTACAATGGCTGGAATTTGGAGATTGGTTGTACATCCATTTTTCCAGACCCACTGCAATGGTTGCTGAATGAATGGACATAAGCTGAGGCCTACCTATATTCTCTACTGAACCAGGGTGAGTCAACTTGTTCCCTTTTCTCATACTCCTATTTCGCAAGCCTGAAATATCATTTATCATATGCTAAAACTTTTGCATACCTTTGCCAGCTTTATCTCTCTTTTCCTCTACTCTGGCATTTCCCTATCTCCCAGCAACTTTCAGTACCATCCGTCATGCTATTCTTTTGGACAAACTGGAAGGAATTGGGGCAGCAGGAGGTACTGTATTACCTCTTCTCTCTGAAGCTCATTCCAGGCAGTGGTGAGAGCTTGAATCTAAAACCTCTAATTTGTGGGGCGCCACAGGTTTTGATATTTTGATCACCTTGTTTAATGTCTACATGAAATTGCTGAAAAAGATCATTTATCAGCTGAGAGTCAGGGATCATCAATATATGGATGACATTCAGTTGTTCATCTTGGCTCTTGACTAGCCAAGTGATGGCATGTGTCATAAGTACATAAGCAGTGTCCTGCTGGAACAGCCCCCTGGCTTATCTAATCCATTAGTCTGTTCTTGTGATGGCTAACCTGTTGCACAAGGAAGCCCACTATTCTCCCAGCAGATGACTTTCAGGGAGAGTCACACTGCTATCAAAGCTATTAGCCATTGTTCTTTTTTAATATAATTTTTTATTAATGATTTTGATTACAATAGTAAAAATGAATACAAACCTAAACAGGAAAGAATAGTAAAAAAGAATAAAAAGAAGAGAAAAAAACTATATAATAAAAAAGAAAAGAAATACATAAAGGTATATATATACAGCTATAGACAAATTTAATAAGTTTTTACCCTTATGATGTTACAAGAAGATATCTATTCATCCCATATACTATCCCTTATCTATAAGTAAATCCAATAAACATCTATTCAATCCTGGTATCTGTAAAAGTTGCCAAAATTTTATCTTAAAAAAGACTTATTTTAACCTTGATCAAATAAATCAACTTTACATTACTTCCTTTTACTACTGACAGATTTATTTATTTATTTATAAAATTTTTAGACCATCTGTCTTATCTCAAGGCAATATTGGGTGACTTACAGTCTTAGTCTTTAACTCTTTCAAATATTAGTGTATGATTTGCTTTCTTTTAAATTCTTTTTTACGCACTTTCAAGGGTTGAACAAGGCTACTTTGTAGATCTAATAAGAAAACATTTTCCAAGTCATTTGCTTGGTTTATCATTTGTATTTCCCCTTTAATTTTTAAAAATTCAGTCAGTTTTTTTTATACATTCTTTTGTACAACTCATTCTCTTGTTAGTCATTTGTAGTTCCATTTTCAGTGCTTTGTCTTGTCAAACAAAATTTGCACTTCATCTGTCATTTCCTCATTAATGATTTTTGGACATAATCTATCCATATAACCAGAAATCACTACTAACACTATTGACATTGTAGCTATTAATTTTTGCCTCCATTCTTGAAAATCAGCTTTAATATTTCCAATGATATGATGTTTTGTTAACTAACGTCAAAAACAGGGTTGTATTTTTACTTCTTCTACTACATTAGAATCTTTAGTCTTCTCTTGTGTCCAGTTTCTAAAATCATAACATTGTTTATTTTTGTTATCAGCCAAGATAATCAAAATAATTGTAAGGTTGTAAGCTGCTCAGAGTCATATGACAGTAAGATGGGCAGCAAAGAAGTTAAGAAAACAAATAAACAAACAACACATAAATAAATAAATCTGGTTTCCATGAAAAGCCATTTTTATAGTTAATTCCAAAATGTTATATGAAAAATCAATATTCCAAATTTAAATTGATCTTTAATCTGTCCGTAACTTTCTTATATCAAAATCTTATTTAGACTATGGCTGTTTATTTCAAATTCTTATTTTTTCTTTTGTTCAGAGTTGAAGCTCAAGTCATCTGGCAACTTTTTAAAATTGTTCTGAAGGACTCTACTAGTTTGTTGGTTATGTCAGCCTAGTCCAAGAATGACATAAAACAATCCAGCTACTTTCAGTACCTTATTTGCATACACCATATAGACAGAATCTTGCCAGATTAAACATATACTATTCTAACCTAATGGATATATTCTGAGAAAGTCTAAGGAGCAATAATCTTAAATCTCTTCCTCTTCCCATGTTCCAGCTCCAGATTGTATTGTCTCTTGTCTTATCCCCCTTCTTGAAATGTGAACCTTCCTCTTGCGAACTGCGGTGTAACTGTATTCTACCTTCCCCTTCATAGACACATGCATCCCAAGTTTATTTACTTATTTTATTTATTTATATCCATCATTATTATTTATTTAATAATTCAAGGTAGTGAACAAACACAATCATTTTTCCTTCTCCTATTTTCCCCACAACAAACAACCCTGTCCCCCAGCCAGCTTTCATGCCTTTCATGTCTAGAGTCTCCAGGCTGTAGACTTAACCTGTAGACCAACCTGGCTCTCTTAATAGGTAAGTGATTAGAAAGTGAGGTTTGTAAATCTATTGACTTACTTATCTATCTATATCTAGCTAGTTAGCTAGCTAGCTAGCTAGCTGTCTGCCTGTCTATTTTGTATAGTCACCCATTTTACCAAAGGCAACTCTGGGCGATGCACAACAGTCATATACAGGATATTTTACACATCCACACCCACACCCACACAGGCACACAGACACACACACGCAAGATGTCTAATCCCTTCGTTTCCCAGAGTTCGAACCTGTGGAAGACCATTATCTTGTGGCCCCCTTGCAAGGAGCAGACATTTGGAACACAGGTGGTTAATCTCGCATCTTCTCCTTATGTGGAGAGTTTCCAAATAACTCATCCACTTGCCAATTCTTCTGTTTTGCTACAGTTATTGGCTCCACTTTCATAGAAATGTCTTCAGTTTGCCATGCTTCCCCCGGAAGTCTGGTTAATCGCTGTTTTTCCCATGCTAAAGTCTTTTCCAAATGCCTTGAGGCTGTCAGCATCTGAATGCTTGCTAGGGAAGAGGAGCCCAAGTCAAAAAGTTTTTGATTCTTGGACCACTTGATTCAAAGGAATTTCAACCTCTGCTCCAAAAAGTGGTTGCACTGTCCTACTCAGGATTGTAGGGGTCTACCTGGAGCCATTCCGGATCAGGTGGCAACACAGGTTTTGCACAGGTTCACTTTCTCTGCCTTTTGTGCCCTTACCTGACTTGGGCGGGGGGAGCTTATAGGTGGACTACTGCAATGCTTTCCACATGGAGCTGTCACCTGGAAACTGCAGCTGGGTCCAAAATTGAGTGGTAAGAGTTATGGAAGCTCCCTGGATGACTGGATAATTTGAACCAGTTATTATTGCCCAATATGGTCCTAGAAATAACATTGGAGGAAGAAGTCTTGCACTCTGAAGGAAAGTGAAATAGGAATCTAAAAAATAAAGTAAATTAAAAGAATGAATGACTGGCTCTATGAATGATCCTGTATCAAACAGGAGTATGGAATCTTCTGGATCATTTATTGCCTTGCTAATTTCTAGATCTGATAAAATGTCCACAAAAAATAAACACAATGTGTAATTTATGATATAAGTTACAATGCATCTAGCTGAACTCAGTGGAACTTTATTTGGATAAAGACTACAGTGTTCGATATGATTCAGGCCTTAGTGTTTAGGATTGGCTTAGCTTTAGACAGTTTCTGTTTTAACTGTGGTTCCTCTTTGTATTGTTGTTGTTGTTGTTAGTTGCAAAGTTGTGTCTGACCCATTGCAACCCCATGGACAATGTTTCTCCAGGACTTCCTGTCCTCTACCATCCTCTGGAGTCCATTTAAGCTCACACCAACTGCTTCAGCGACTCCATCCAGCCACCTCATTCTCTATCGTCCTCTTCTTCTTTTGCCCTCAATTGTTCCCAGCATTAGGCTCCTCTCCAGTGAGTCCTTCCTTCTCATTAGGTGGCCAAAGTATTTCAGTTTCATCTTCAGGATCTGGCCTTCTAAAGAGCAGTCAAGTTGATCTCTTCCAGGACTGACCTATCAGTCTGACCTCAATACCGGGGAAGATTCTGGAAAAGATAATCAAGCAACGAATCACCGAACACCTAGAAGCAAACAAAGTAATAACCAAAAGCCAACATGGGTTTGTCAAAAACAGATCATGCCAGACTAATCTTATCGCATTCTTTGACAAAATGACAAAATTAGTAGACCAGAGGAATGCTGTTGATATAATTTACTTGGACTTCAGTAAAGCATTTGATAAAGTAGACCATAACCTACTACTAGATAAAGTAGAAAAATGTGGGTTAGACAGCACCACCACCAGATGGATTCGTAACTGGCTGACCAACCGCACTCAACGTGTAGTCCTCAACGGAACTACATCCACATGGAGGGAAGTATGCAGTGGAGTACCCCAAGGCTCTGTTTTAGGCCCAGTACTCTTCAACATCTTCATCAATGACTTGGACGAGGGGATAGATGGGGAACTCATCAAATTTGCAGATGACACCAAGCTGGCAGGAATAGCCAACACTCCAGAAGATAGGCTCAAGTTACAGAAAGATCTTGACAGACTTGAACATTGGGCGCTATCTAACAAAATGAAATTCAACAGTGAAAAAGTAAGGTTCTACATTTAGGCCAAAAACAAAATGCACCAGTACCGTATATGTGGTACCTTGCTCAATAGTAGTACCTGTGAGAGGGATCTTGGAGTCCTAGTGGATAACCATCTAGATATGAGCCAGCAGTGTGCAGCAGCTGTTAAAAAGCCAACACAGTTCTGGGCTGCATAAACAGAGGATAGAATCAAGATCACGTGAAGTGCTAGTACCACTTTATAATGCCTTGGTAAGGCCACACTTGGAATATTGCATCCAGTTTTGGTCGCCACGATGTAAAAAGATGTTGAGACTCTAGAAAGAGTGCAGAGAAGAGCAACAAAGATGATTAGGGACTGGAGGATAAAACATATGAAGAACGGTTGCAGGAACTGGGTATGTCTAGTTTAACAAAAAGAAGGACCAGGGGAGACATGATAGCAGTGTTCCAATATCTCAGGGGCTGCCACAGAGAAGTGGGAGTTGGGCTGTTCTCCAGAGCACCTGAGGGTAGAACAAGAAGCAATGGGTGGAAACTGATCAAGGAAAGAAGCAACTTAGAACTAAGGAGAAATTTCCTGACAGTTAGAACAATTAATAAGTGGAACGACTTGCCTTCAGAAGTTGTGAATGCTCCAACACTGGAAATTTTTAAGAAAATGTTGGATAACCATCTGACTGAGATGGTGTAGGGTTTCCTGCCTGGGCAGGGGGTTGGACTAGAAGGCCTCCAAGGTCCCTTCCAACTCTGATGTTATGTTATGTTATGTTATGTTATGACCAGTTGGTTCGCCTTGCAGTCCAAGGGACTCGCATGAGTCTTCTCAAGCACCATAATTCAAAGGCCTCAATTCTTTGGCACTCAGCCTTTCTTATGGTCCAACTTTCATAGCCATACATTGCAACTGGGAAAACCATAGCCTTGACTATACACACTTTTGTTGGCAGGGTGATTTTTTTTATATTACAACTCTTTGTATTACATCATATTTATTGCATTTTGTTTAATAGAAATTATATAGTCTTCAGCTGATTAGTTTGTATTAAGGTTTTATAGTAAATCAAGTTATTTTTCAAAGGATTTGCTGACTAAGCTGCTTTAATTACAAAAACCTATTTATAGCCCTTTTTTTTCTTTAGAAAACATCAATATTTATCATCTCTGCAGCTTATTTTCTGCTTGCAGTTAGATTTGAGGGCACCTAGTGGGGGATCCATTCAGAATTTTCATTTTGGCTTGTGTGCATCATTGCTCATACATATTTAAACTCTTAAGGGCTTTGTCTATGTCAGTTGCAAACTCCTTTTCCTTTTCCCTTTTATGAGTTTGTCTGAGATGCCACAGCCAGCTGCTTGCTTTTATCTATGCATACTTAATTTTGCATTATTACTGGTGTCATTGGAACTCTTACCGAAGCATCTTGCTTCATTTGGTCCCACGTCCAGTAGCAAGCATGTTAATTAATTTGGATCCTATATTTAGATGCTCGGACTAAGAAAAGGTCACTGTTCTGCTAGTAGAATTTGCTACAGAATAATGCTGGGATTTTTTTTCCTTCTTGTTTTTCTTCTTGGAGCCATCATTCAAATCAGCTTTTAGAAAAGTTCCATCATGGGCCACAATATATAACTAGCTTGAATGTAGTTTTAAATTGGGATTTTTAAAAAAGGGGTTTAAATGAGGTTTTAAGTTTGTGTTTGGAGGTTGGAGCATCAATTGAATTTGGCTGTCTATTCTTTTGGCTGTTTTTTATGTATTATATGTTTTCTGCTGTTTTTTTGACTGTGAACCGCCCTGAGTCCTTCGGGAGATGGGCGGTATACAAATGTAATAAATAATAATAATAATAATAATAATAATAATAATAATAATAATAATAATAATAATAATAATAATAATAATATATACACTGAATGTTTGGTATTCAAGAAAGTAGAATCGAAGAAAAAGCCTATCTAAGAATTTGAAACACTTCAGCTGAGGGATCATTCAGTTTGGCAAATTCTTTGTGTATTTTCATGGAAATGTATAGTAAAGCTTGTAAATACCTCTATATTTCCATTTTCTGTATTACTTTTGTCAAGGTTTGGAAGGATTGTCAGTTTTATTGCATGTTCAAGGTCAGAGTCTGTCAGAAGATATAGTGCGATCCTCACAAAGATATTCTTCAGTGAAATAAAGCAGTGAATACTTAGCAAAAACCAAAACTTGAGTCAGTTCTAACTAAACTAAGAAACTTTTGCATCTTTAAAACAATTCACTATATCATGCAACCTAACCCCCACCTATCTATGGATCAACCAAAAGAAGTTGTATTTTGATGGAGTTTCTGACTTCCAAGGACACTGTAGTACAGCCTCAGTGTCAACATAGCCTAGAGCTATCCTAGTGAATCTCTACTGAATTTAGGTTAGCACCTGTCTGATGTTAAATGGTATAGGGAAGGTCAATGGGGGTATAGTAATTACAGATTGCCATATCTTTCAGACAACCTTTGATGGAAATATGTGGAAATAACAAGAACAGAATAGCAGTCATGGTATACTCCAGTTCACGGAGTGAAGGGTGAATGGAGCAAAGTGAGACATGAATCCTGGGTTGAAAATCCAGTGGCCAATTACATGTTGCCTCCTCTTTGAAATTTTCCTTGTTTATTTTCCTTTCTGAAATGTCATTTAATTCCATAAAGAAGTCTAATGAGTTGTGATTCAGAACTATAATATATAACATGCTGGAAAATTCCTGTGAATTTTTATTTGACATATCTTATTAGGAATTTAAACACTTGGAATCTGGACAGATACTTTATAGACCTTTTCTATTTACAGTAAGAGATTATGTGGTATAATAGATGATCAGCACTGTTACGCAGTATCATTTACATTGGGCCAAAATGTGCAATGCTGTTGGCTGTCTCATGATGAGTTTGAGAATAAATAATTTGGCAGGATGGTAATTAATTAATTAATTAATTATGTAGATTTATATGGCCACCCATCTTGCACCTAACTCTGGGCAACAGACATGAAACCCATACACAAAAACAACCAAAAAATGTTAAAAACAGTAAAGAACTCAGCTAAAAGCTCCTTAATCAAGCAGACCAAACACAGATTGGGTTCTTTTAACATCCTGGTTCTATGCCTGAAGAGACAACCAAGTTAGTAAAGCTTTATGTTGGAAATGTGGACAAAAGATAGGTACCTTTTTTCATATATAGTGGTTATGCTCCAAAAATAAAAAATATTGGATGAAGGTACATAGTTGGATATAGGAAGTAACAGGCTTCAAGATAGAATATACACCAGAATTGTTTCTTCTAGGAATAACGGAAAGTAAATATGAAAAAAAACACCCTATATTATTCTGCATACGATAACTGCAGCAAGATTGGCTTTTGTTCAATGCTGGAGAAGTCAAAACTTACCCTCTAAAGATTTAATAATTAAAAAAGTATTGGACTGCGCCGAAATGGACAAAATGACTCTTGAATTGAAAGGATTGCTGGATTCGGATTTTTACGTAATATGGGAGAAATGGTACAATTGGATTGAAAATAGAAGAAATAAAAGGGGATAGAACTCTAAATAGAATGTAAAATTAGTATAAATGTGTAGAACATTGGTGAATATTAATAGGAGGATATAAAAATGGTCACAGTCATGTGTAAGTGGTGAATAAGATTTGTTTAACTGTAAAAACTTAATAAAAAAATAAAATAAAGCTTTATGAAAGGCCTACACTTCTGGGTCAACCTGAAGCTTGAGGGAGGAGACTTTCTATAGTGCAGTTGCAATGATAGAGAAGGCATAGCTCCTAGGTCTCACAGGAGAACATTGTTTCAGCGAAGGGTTACTTTAGCCCTAGGATTTTACAGCCACCCCCCCCCCTTGAAACTGGCACTTTGGATGTCCCTATCCAGCCCACATGAGGTCAGTTGGAAGTTAGAATGGAAATAAGTGTCCGCCAATGCACCATGCACACAATACAACTGCACTGCTTTTATTTTGAAAGGGACTGATATATTTTTTTCAGCTTACGTCTGTGCATCTGTGCCTGCGCATCTTCACAACCCTATTGGTTCAGCCCTTCACAAAAGTCCCTGTTTCTTAGATGGCCCCTTGGGAAAATTAATTCGCCACTCTTGCTTTAGGAACTAATAAATCACCACAAGCATTTCCTGATAAATAAACTGTGAGATCATATTTTTTTTCCATAGGGATATCTGTAGCCAATTCTGAAGCTATATTGGTATTACACAGGTAAAGATGGAAGAAGAAGTGACTGCTTTTTTAATTATTATTATTATTAAAAAAGTTTTATTTTAACATTCATATCCAATAACATATTTAATTTACCATCATATACAATTAATCGGACCTGCCCGGTCACCATCCCCTTCCTTTAACTCTCTTCCTAGTGACTGCTTTTGATGTAAATTAGGAATGTGGAAACAGTGTAAGGTATTTAAAGCAGTATGACAGAAAGAGTTAAATGTCCCTCTCTTAAACATTTTCCAGATCACTGTCTGCTCCATTTCTCCCCTGGTTACTTTGAAGTAAAGAAAAAAAATATTAGGTGAGTAAATTTCAAATCACATGCAGTTAAGTTTGTGAAGCATGTGTGTGAACAAGAGACCCTTGGAAATACATGCTTTTATATTTGCCATAGATGCAAATCCTTTTGCTCTGATTCAGAGACATCCGCCCCATTTCCTTGCATATAAGGTTTGCTGTTCCCAGCTTGCTAGCTGCATTGTAAGGAAAATGACTTAATATCAGCTTTTTCTCCAATCAACCTTGTTCAGGTGCCTGCCTTGCATCCTTAGTACAGCAGCTTTAAAGAACACTTCAAGGTCTGAGAATCTGCTGATACGCAGTTATCAGGTGCTCAGCTATGTGCTGTATCCTGTTCATACTGCGAAAAGGGGACAGTATCAATAATCCAGCTTTTGCCAGTAGTATGTCGTATGCCGTACCAAAAATTCAGATGAAGGTCCCACAGTTTTGCACTGGCACAAATCAAAATTGAAGTGAATAGGAAAAGATGTTTAAAACAGTTAATTTGTTTTTCTGTGAGACTTTTTCAGCAATGAGTAATGGCAAGGAGTCAGGAGTTGGTATTTGGGGGTGAGAAGTGATTGGATGAAAACAAGTCTTGTAGCATATCTTCATTCTGGTTAAACAGTTTCATCTGACTTGACCTTACTAGCAGTTTCTTCTGCTAGTACGTTGTTTAGGAAACTAGCATATTAAATGGATTCCTTAACATTTTCCATATTCGCCAAATCTGTTTCAGCAAATGTTTTCTCCAGTATAGAATCTAATTCTTGTATCTCTAGTTCTCTTCTAAACACAGTGAATTCTGACACTAACGTGAAATGTTTGCTATGTATGTATGCATATATGTTGTGCTTTTCCTTTTTCAGTGAAAAATGTAGTCATTCAGATATTTGTGGTTGTGAAGAACCTGAACAAATGAAGGAGGAAGAGGAGAAGGAGGTGGAGCAGGAGAAAAAGTAATAATAGAAACAGTAATAGTAAAGGAAAACCCTAACCCTAACCTTAACCCTATATACAGAGCATATTTTAGTTACATATGGTCTTGTGAACAGAAGCAATATATTCTGTACTATGAAGATTTTGACTCATGTAAAGGTGGTTTCTAGACAAGATTCCACCTTTCTGAAAACAGCAGAACAATTTTATTCCTGCAATGTAGTACATGGTACTTTCTTAACATAACATAACATAACATAACATCAGAGTTGGAAGGGACCTTGGAGGCCTTCTAGTCCAACCCCCTGCCCAGGCAGGAAACCCTACACCATCTCAGTCAGATGGTTATCCAACATTTTCTTAAAAATTTCCAGTGTTGGAGCATTCACAACTTCTGAAGGCAAGTTGTTCCACTTATTAATTGTTCTAACTGTCAGGAAATTTCTCCTTAGTTCTAAGTTGCTTCTTTCCTTGATCAGTTTCCACCCATTGCTTCTTGTTCTACCCTCAGGTGCTCTGGAGAACAGCCCGACTCCCACTTCTCTGTGGCAGCCCCTGAGATATTGGAACACTGCTATCATGTCTCCCCTGGTTCCAATATCTCAGGGGCTGCCACAGAGAAGTGGGATTTCTAATGAAGGATCTATAGTGCATTGTCCAGCATCTGCTATTTGTCACTTAAATTTACACTCCAAGCTCAAGGGATTCTGGAAATATTTTTTCATAACTCAGAAAGTGAAAGTTTCTGAAAAATTAAATTTCTCCCCTCTAATCAGTTTCCAGAAGGCATTTAATGACTACAAGGAATTTAGCTTCCCTAAGAATAAAATAAACACTTCTTAGTCCGAACCAGTTGGTAGGGCATTTATTTAGACTTCTATGTTATTATATGAATAGTTTTGTCTCTAGACAGTTTTGGATGGCAAGTTGAATAGATATGTTTGTTTGTATGCATACTTTGTTTACATATATATAAACTGAGTCATATTCTAAAAAATATCTAGAAAAAAATCATGCCGTTATTCTTTGTCCTGAAATACTGATGTGTGCTTAGGAGAATTTTTTTTTACTAATTTGATAATATTATATTTCATAATCAAGTGTATAATAGTCACATGTTTTTTTAGAACATGATCACAGATATTTCATGCACAAGATAGCAATAGCAATAGCATTTATAGTATATTATAGACTTATATACTGCTTCATAGCACTTTACAGCACTCTGTAAGCAATTTATTGAGTCAAAATATTGCCCCCAGCAATGTGGCTCCTCATTTTACCAATCTCAAAAGGATGGAAGGCTGAGTCAACCTTGAGCCAATCATGATCAAACTCCTAGCAGTGGAATGCAGAGTTACCCTGCAATACTGCATTCTAACCACTGCGCCACCATGGCTCAATGATAACTAAATAATGCTTTATATCTTAGCTTCAGTTTTTAATTTTAAAATTATTGTAACAGTGTGATTGGATTGGTACATTTTTACATTTGAAATTAAGTGATATGGGTAGTCCTCGATTTATGATCACAATTGACTGGACTTTCAGTTGTAAGTCTTTGTGATTCTAAGTCAACAACACGTGACTGGACTTGATTTTAGAAACCTTCGTACAATAGTCAATAAAAAAGTCACCATGATCGGTAAACAAACCACATGGTTGTGAGTATAAATCAGTTTTATCCAATGGGGATTTTTCTCATTATTTTTTGCAAGGAAACAACAAAAAATGATCCAATTATGATTATGTGACTGTGGCATGCGGCAGCTGTAGTAAACATGAGCCAGTTGCCAAATACCCAAAATGTAATCACGTGATTATGAGGGTGGTGCTGCAGTTGTTGCTTCCAGAGCACGTCATAAGTAACTTTTTTGTAGTCAGTTGTAATTTCAAGTGGTTGTTAAGTGATCAGTCATAAATTGTGGACTACCTGTAGGCAGACATGATGACTAGGACCAATTGAGGAAAGCTTTTCCCCAACTATATATTTTCTCAAAGTGATTAGAAACTTCTTCCTCCCACTGTTTCGCATTCCATCCTCATCCTTCAAAATGATGAGTAGAAAGGAAGGAAATCGTAGCTGACAGGGGATTTGTGGTAGATATGTGGAGGTCACATGCTCCTAATCAACAGTAAGGTAAAGGTAAAGGTTCCCCTCGCACATACGTGCTAGTCGTTGCCGACTCTAGGGGGCGGTGCTCATCTCCGTTTCAAAGCCGAAGAGCCAGCGCTGTCCGAAGACATCTCCGTGATCATGTGGCCAGCATGGCTCAACACCAAAGGCGCACGGAACGCTGTTACCTTCCCACCAAAGGTGGTCCCTATTTTTTCTACTTGCATTTTTACGTGCTTTCGAAACTCAATCTGACAATCTGACAAACAGACCAATCAACAGACTAATCAACAGAGAGGTCTCTTAATTATTAACAGCTGTTCAAATGCCTGTGTGTATGTGTATCTCCTATTTGTTTTTCTTCAAAAGTAAAAAAAAAACTGCTCAAAAAGTGTACAAATATTAAAAATAAGGATACCAAGAACTGTTATTTAAAAGACCACTGTCAACTTTTGAGCTGAAATGTACCATCATATCTTATCAGGTCCTGCAGATCATACTGTATCTCATTTGTTTCAGGATTTTTACCCTTAGGCCTGTGGTAATTCAGTTCTGTTTTAATTCACATTCCTCTCATATTTATTCTGGAGTTGTGAATTATTAACCTTCAGTATGGTGTATCTTCTCACAAAATACTATGAAGAAAGGCAATAAATGTGGGAAAGACAAATGGTTGTGAGGCATAGGGTAGACTATATGAATGTTTGCTTAAATCTAGTTAGATTTTCTTACATTCCCATTTTTGTTATCCCAACTTCTTTGGATATTGGTACTTAAAGAATATCAAGTCAGATCTTTATGATTTTAAAAACATCTTTATTTCTTTCTGTAGCCTTGATATCTAACTAAATCTCTAAATGAATGTGTTATTTATCATGAAATTCAGGTTTTTTTGTATTCACTTTCATCCGTATGTGATGTCAGGGCTTTGTAATTCAAACAGTATATTGTGGAGAGAGTATTAGAAGAATCCTGTTAACACATATTCTTTTAAAGGCACTGGTTTTATGTATCTTACACATCGTACATTGATGGGGAAAGAATAGAAAATAGTTTGGCCTACAGGGAATAATGCCTACTCTGTGCTTGCTCTTGGGCATGTTTCCCTAAATCTTGCAATAACTGAGTTGAAATAATAAGTGCCATGATGGAGAATGAGTTTGGTCATGTAAAAAAATCTGCATAGATTTTCCACTGGGATGGAGTAAAATAGGTTGCAGCATGTAATTGAAGGAAAGAGAACTATGAATTCTTTGATAGCAGTATTAGAAGTTGGATTGTGCAGTGTTTCATGTTTGAATTGGAATATGTGAGTTTTAAATGCCATATTAAAGATATACAGTTGATGCTTTAGAAGTTACAGAGCTGCCAATATAACATCTGCTTACAGTTCATTTTTTAAATATAATCTTATTGAAGAAATGTTTAACCAGGTAAAAGCAATTCAAATATTGCAAAAGAAACAAGGAAATTAAGAAAGAATAACTAACAATGAAGATAGGAAAAAAACTGCCTAGAGCTGCTTCATGGGAAGATGGGCAACATATAAATTTAATAAATAAATAAAATTACATGTTAGTTACTTATATATATATACAGTAGTTCAACTTCAAATTCTGTCATCTTCTTCTCAATTCCAAATGTTCTGTTATCTACCATAAATCTTTCTCTTAACTGTTCATATGGAAACTACTGAGCACAAAATCCCTCTGCAGCCAATTGCTCTTTTGATTTCATTTTATATTCTCCATGTTTCAGCTTTAACAACTCCTGAGTTTCCTTTTCCTAGTGTTTCTTTCCAGTAAAATGCTTCTTGTGCTGAGACTCATAAAAGCATTTTTGGGTACAGACTGGGTTTATATCTGTTCCATGTTCTCAATATGGCACATCTAATATAATGATTCTTAAAATCTACATTAACATTATCGTACCACAGAAAACCATGCCATCTGAATTTTAGATCATGCACATCTAATTCACAAATTCTCTTATTTCTTAGCAAAATATATTTTAGTAAGTAAAAAGAATTATGCAAAACAAAAATTTTGAATTTGCAAATAAGCCAGAAAAATGGTTGGCTTATAAATTGACAAAAAAAAGAAGAGAAAATCATGATGCTTTTTGTTATTACATAGGTAGGCTATTATAACAAATTATTAGAATAATTTATAAAGGAGTTTTTCCATTCTCATATTTAAGATGGAATGAGATTTCTTAAATGTATTTCAGTTGGGGAAAAACCAAAAATTGCCAGAAATTTAATATAGGGATTAGTGGACAATTTCCTTGAAAATATGCTTTAAAAGGGTAAGAAAATCTACATGAATAAAAGAAGATGAGAAAAATAGGGTAAATATTAATGAAAAGATTGGGAGGTCACATGTATTTTGGAGAAATTTATTTGACCTACAAAATATTCAGTTCATGAATGTAGAGCCTGTGCAGTTTTTAATGTATTGACTATTAGGCCTATTATGACTAGATATAGCTAGCACCAGAATCTCCCTATACTCTAGTGAGTAAAGTAGAGCATTAGAACTTGGATTACCTCAATATTTTTCTACAGATATGATATTAAGAACAATTACAGTTTCTCATTAGTGCTGAGACCAAAATTAAGTGACTCACACAAATATGTGCTTTGCAAATATATAAATGTTCTCTTGAGAGACATTAACATGATTATTGTAAGGTCTATTCCATTATTCACAATGTGTAAATAAACTGTTCCCTTACGGTTAAGGAAATTCTCTTAAAAAGTAATGAATGGATTCAATGGAGTCTAGAATGGAGTCTAGAGCCGAGGGAGACCACTGTGCCTCAGATTGCCGGCTGTGAATCCCTCTTTGTGAGGTGGGGTCATAGGTGTCAGATGGGCTTGCTGATCACGTACCTGGCTCCTTGCTGCGTGACAGCAGCCCTGCCTGAGCTCCTGGAGGTGCTTGCTGGAGTGGCAGTTGAGACCCCCAGACTTATGGTCATGGGGGACTTTAACTTGCCATCGGCCGGCATGTCATTGACAGTAGCTCGGGAGTTCATGGCTTCCATGACGGCCTTGGATCTGACTCAAGTAGTTGATGGCCCTACTCACATAGGGGGGGGCATGCTGGATCTGATTTTTATCTCTGGACAGTGGTTGAAGGATCTGGACTTGAGAGATTTAGTCACTGAACCTTTGTCATGGTCAGATCACTCTCTCCTTCGTCTAGACTTTCAGACCGCCGCTCAACACCGCAGGGAGATGGAACCAACACGATGGTTCCGTCCCAGGCACCTGATGGACCAGGAGAGGTTCCGGATGGAGCTTGGGCCATTTCCTGAGGGTCTGGCTCACGGCTCGGTTGATGAACTAGCCGTGGCTTGGGAACTTGCCGCGGCTGGGGCTCTAGACCATCGTGCCTTTGCGGCCTCTGACCCGGTGCAGGTCTCAACCAGCCCCTTGGTTCTCCGAGGGGCTGAGGGAGATGAAACACCGGAGAAGACGCCTAGAGAGTTCCTGGAGGTCCAGTCATTCTGAGGCTGATCGGACACTAGTTAGGTCATATAATAGGACCTACCTAGTGGCACTGAGGGAAGCGAGGCGTTCTTATGTCTCCTCCCTCATTGCGTCGGCAGATAACCGCCCGGCCACCCTGTTTCGGGTGACTCGCTCTCTCCTTCAACAGGGGGAGCGGGATGACCCGTTGCAGGGACGTGCTGAGGAGTTTAGTGGTTATCTATACGATAAAATCGTTCAGCTTCGGGAGGGCTTGGATCAAAATTGGGTGGATCCAGGTGAGAGGTCGGAGAGCTGTCTTGTTGAGACTGTTTGGGATGAGTTTGACCCTGTGGCTCCCGAGGACATGGACAGGTTATTGGGGAGGTTGAATGCCACCACATGTTTACTGGACCCGTGCCCCTCCTGGTTGGTGCTGGCCACACAGGAGGTGACAGGAGGCTGGCTCCAGGGGATTACGAATGCTTCTTTGCTGGAGGGGGTCTTCCCTGCCGCCTTGAAAGAGGCGGTGGTGAGACCTCTCCTCAAGAAGCCTTCCCTGGACCCAGCTGTTTTAGGTAATTATTGTCCGGTCTCCAACCTTCGCTTTGTGGCGAAGGTTGTAGAGAGTGTGGTGGCACGTCAATTACCCCAGTACCTGGATGAAACTGTTTATCTAGACCCATTCCAGTCTGGCTTTCAGCCCGGATACAGCACGGAGACGGCTTTGGTCGCGTTGGTTGATGATCTCTGGAGGGCCAGGGACAGGGGTTATTCCTCTGCCTTGGTCCTATTAGACCTCTCAACGGCTTTTGATACCATCGACCATGGTATCCTGCTGCACCGGTTGGAGGGATTGGGAGTGGGAGGCACCGTTTATCGGTGGTTCTCCTCCTACCTCTCTGACCGGTCGCAGACGGTGTTGATGGGAGGGCAGAGGTCGACCCCGAAGCACCTCACTTGTGGGGTGCCACAGGGATCGATTCTCTCGCCTCTCCTGTTCAGCATCTATATGAAGCCGCTGGGTGAGATCATCAGTCGTTTTGGTGTGAGTTACCAACTGTACGCTGATGATACTCAGCTGTACTTTTCCACACCAGGCCACCCCAACGAAGCTGTCAAAGTGCTGTCCCGGTGCCTGGAGGCCGTATGGGTCTGGATGGGGAGAAACAGGCTCAAGCTCAATCCCTCCAAGACAG
Organism: Ahaetulla prasina; assembly: GCF_028640845.1. Taxonomy (NCBI): domain Eukaryota; kingdom Metazoa; phylum Chordata; class Lepidosauria; order Squamata; family Colubridae; genus Ahaetulla; species Ahaetulla prasina. Next base: position 107,422,359 of record NC_080540.1, read on the forward strand.
AGTGGCTGTGGATGCCGGCACCCCGGTACAGTCAGCTGCAATTGTGGCTGACTGTTGGGGGCGAGTCATTGGCCCCAATGGAAAGGGTGCGCAACTTGGGTGTTCTCCTGGATGGACGGCTGTCTTTTGAAGAACATTTGATGGCCGTCTCCAGGAGAGCCTTTTACCAGGTTCGCCTGGTTCACCAGTTGCGCCCCTTCCTGGACCGGGATGCCCTATGCATGGTCACTCATGCTCTCATGACATCTCGCCTGGATTACTGCAATGCTCTCTACATGGGGCTTCCCTTGAGGAGCACCCGGAGGCTCCAGTTAGTCCAGAATGCGGCTGCGCGGTGATAGAGGGAGCCCCTCGTGGCTCCCATGTGGCACCACTCCTGCGCAGACTGCACTGGCTGCCTGTGGCCTTCCGGGTGCGCTTCAAGGTTTTGGTAACCATCTTCAAAGCGCTCCATGGCTTAGGGCCGGGCTACTTACGGGACAGGCTACTACCACCGATTGCCTCCCACCGACCCGTGCGCTCTCACAGAGAGGGACTCCTTAGGGTGCCGTCCGCCAGGCAGTGCCGACTGGCGACACCCAGGGGAAGGGCCTTCTCTGTGGGGGTTCCCACCCTCTGGAATGAACTTCCCCCAGGACTCCGCCAACTTCCTGACCTTTGAACCTTCCGCTGCGAGCTTAAAACACATCTATTTATTTGTGCAGGACTGGACTAGAATTTTAATTTCAAATTTAATTTTAATGGGATTTGTATCATTTTAATTATAATTTTAAATTTCGGCCTATTTAAATAAGTTTTTTAATTTAGTGTTTTTACCTTGTATTATATTTGTATTTTTATCGGGCTGTAAACTGCCCTGAGTCCTTTGGGAGATAGGGCGGTATAAAAATTTGATTAAATAAATAAATAAATAAATAAATAAAATAAACAATAAGCATTATATTCCATTGATAATTGTTGTGGTGGTATCCCCATTACAAGTTTATAATAAATTTGTAATAATACCCAACAACTATGATTCCATTGATGAAAACTTGCTCTATTCTCCATATTGTCTGATGTTTTCATGCTTGTGGGAGAGTATTTCCTGAGGAGAATAGATGCAATGAAACTGGAAGAGTTTTTTAAAATAATTTTTTGAGCTTTGTAATTTGGAGTTAAGAGTAATATATTCTGCAGTTCTTGGCTCCCACTACAGGTTTTCTATTGTGGTAGTTTATGTTCATTTCATTGGTTAGCTTGTTCAGTGTATGATAAGATTGGGAATAAGATTAATAAAGTATGTGGGGTTTTGGGTGCTCTTGTTGTGTTGTATTAAGAGAAATTAATTTGGAGACCATTTTGTTTTCAATTGTTTGCCATTAATGGATAGGATGCATATATTATAAGGCGGGATGCATATTGTTTTTTGCTGAAGGGGTCCAAGATTGCAGTAGCTACCTTGGATATATTGAGTTGCTGAGCTTGAATTGTCCACATTCAAAAAAACCAAGCCCTTCTTTAAATGTACCTGCTTATTAAAGAAATAATTAAAATTAGAAGCTTTTTCTCCCCTAGAATAATAAGTTTTGATATGAAGGTAATTTTCATGGGGGTGGGTAAGTTTCAAAAGCAATATTTACAGTTGGAAGCTGCACATTCAACTCAATAAATTATTTGCCTCAGTGACGAACATTTGAATTAGCTGTAAAAAGAGAACTTAATTAAAGCCAGGTTAGGGAGATGCCGTAAAAGAGCTGTATTGGACTCAGTGGAGCAGCAAACTGTAGCCTGTTGATCTGATAAGAAACTGGCGTCAACCACTCTGTAATACAGAAAGAATGTTAGACTCTCAATATATACCAGATCAATCTTTGCCCCCTTTACTCTTAATTTTCTGCCTTCTTCCATCCATGTAATGGAAGGGGGAGGGGGGGCTTTTTTGTAGAGAGAAAGGTTAATATACTAGATTAAGTAACTAGAAGAAAGGAAAACACTGTTCAGGCTGCCTGAGATGTTGGCTGTTTTAAATTTGTTAGGAATCATTGCCATTTATAACAATGTGTTGCTTGGCAATGTAGATATTTCAAGACATTTACCTGTATTACTGAGTCTCAGCTATAGTAGCTGCCTTCATCATGGATTGCAAGGATAATTGACATTATATGCATAAAAAGTGCTTTGACGCCTGTCTAAAGTTACTGTTAATGTGCAAGACAGAGGATACTAATAGCTTACTTATCCATTCTTAACAACGTTGAACTTTGCAGTCACCTTAATTGTCCTTTGGGATTACTAGGATGATATTTTTTTTTCCCTTTTCTGTCCTAGACTTTCTTAACATATCTATCACAATTGGGTATGCTTCTATTTGAGTCACGTTTACCGTATGTGAAAAGAATTGCTCAATGCTGAAAGACTTGGGAATTTTTACCAAGTTTTTTAAAGTTAGCTTCAGGCATCTGGAGTACATTTACAGGCATAACTTTTTCTTATTATACATTTCGATCTGCAAACACTGAGCAAGGATTGTTCTAGCTATTGTGCAAAGATTGAGAAATTTGACTTCTCAGGGGATACCGAAGCTTCAATTAGGAGTGGTTGGATTTGTATAGAGCTGCCCCATGTGGTGAATCATTGAACTGCACATTTCTGTCTCTGGAAAGGCAATTTAGGACACTCAGTCCTGAGGCGACGTTGTCAAGCAAAATTTGGAAGCTTCTATTAGGAGCAGTGCCTTTTCATTTCACTTTGGAGAATGCCTTCCCATAGTTAGAGAAGGCATTGGGTGTCAGCAGCAGAATCAGCCCAATACAGTTTGTTGCTTGAGGTGAAGGAGAAAAAATCCCCTCTGCTATAGCTCCAGAAACCAGACTGACACTTGAATCTTATTGCAGCACCAATGGTGAAACTCAGGGGCAGCCGATTAGCATAGAATTGCAGACAGGTTGTTCAAAAAAAAAAAAAAAAAACAGGGGAAAAAAACAGGTAGACTGCCAAGATTATTGTCCTTCAAATGACACCACTGTAGTATTTAGCACTGCGATAAGCACCTCAGTTAGTCAAGTGAATTTGTTTCAGCTACTACGTTTTTTTTCTTTAAAAAATTAATTTAATGATTATTGATATTTTAGTGGTGTTTTGTTTCATACTTATCTTTAGCTGCTGTAAACTTGGTGGATTTTCTATCTTTATTTACTTTTAAAGTATATTTTATTATTTTATGGGATAATTAAACTGTAATTCATGAAAATACAAAGAACATTGATGATAATAATTTATTCCCCTCGCTTCATTCCATTTTCTCTGTGTTACTTGCCATCTTTTATATTTTATTTATTTTATTATAATTTCTTTGATATGAGCTGCCCAAAATCAGGTGGCATACAATTTAATAAATTAATATTATCATCTTATCATCATTATCATCATTATCCAAAATATCTAAAATGTATCTTGACAAAACAATTTCTGATTTAGTTAGAAAATAAAGATAGAGTGTATGATGCATTCCATTTAATATATTATAATTTTCTTCAATTGGAGGACTACCTTTCTATATTTGAAATTGCCAATCATGAGTTTTTTAATTAGGTGCCTAGAAAGCCAAATTTATTTCACGACATTTTTAGAAATGCTATACAATTTACATAAGCATAGTCATACACATGTACATTTGAAGTTGAGAAGATGCTTCAGAGCATGAGGGAGCACAAATATAGCATGAGTTTGCAGCTAATTAAAGCAGGTGTATTCTTTTCCAGAATTGTGTGACTGACCTCTACAGTTGCTTTACAGTCCCAGGAAAGGATACATTTGGTTTAAGGAGTTGAAGACAAATGCTATATGTATAATGTAAAGCACTTTTTTGACTTTGAATCTAAAATGCTATACTACCTTAAAATATACACTCATGCACAGAGATTTTCTGTAACCTCTTTTCACCTTTTTATTGCCATTATGGTTTGCAGTATAGACTGTAATGCCTCACTGATTTAAAGGGTCATTAAAAGTTCATAGATGGTTAGATGATTAGTTCATCGTGAGCTTAATGAAGCCCAATGTGGGTTCATTGTGGATGTGCAGTACAATTACCAGTTGCAAATATTTAATTATTTTTTTCAGATCAGTTTTATTAGTCACCTGTGTTTGTGTTTTGACTAACCTGTCTCAATCCAGTTAAAATCAATATGAGTGGGACTTAGATTTGTCACAGTTTAATTCTATGCATAGTTTTCAATTTAATTGTGAGTAAACTTTACTGAAATTATGTCCCTGATGTCCTTTATTTTATCTGGTAATTTGTAATAAGTTTGTAGGAACTATGAAATAAATCTGCTGTAGTATTTGGACCAATACTTTAAATACTTTAGTAGTATTACAACTATTTAAAATCTCAGCTATGTACTACTGTAATCTTAAAATGTAAAGCTCAGGGCAATAAACATGCTGTTTTTGGAATGTATTTTCCTTGTTTAGAGTGAGAAAACTGAACAGGATATGCAACTGTTGGACTTTTAGGCACAGTTTTCCCAGCCTTTCTTGAGAATGGGATTTTAAGGGACTGGGGAGAGATCATATGACAGGATAAAAATACTCTGAACGTGGAATAAAAGCCCTGGAGCTCAGTGCATGCTTGAGAGACTGACCTTGTTACTAGCTTCAGTTCTTGACTTTTCACCCCATATGTTCAGGGCATTTTTTTTAAACTCCAAACATTTCACATGGTTTTACTGAGAACTAGCATCATCAAGCATTTCTGAGAATTAGCACACCTGAGATAACATTGAGATAATATCCACAAGGATTACATACTATGTTTGATTTCAGCAAAGATTTGGCAAAGTAGTCTTAACTAGCAAGGTAGTTAAATGTGGATTAATTTTCCTAACAAGCAGATGCACAGATTTCTTGAAAACCATACTCAAACAACACCCATCAACAGTTTCTCATCAAACTGAGAAAAAGTTTCAATTGGGATGCTACTAAATTAAGTCCTGGACCTTGCATTCTTCAACATTTTCATTAATGACTTGAATGAAAAAATAGAATGTCTCAGATTGCAGAAAATTTAGAAAATGGTTGAAATATTTAATACCTTAAAAGGAAGAACTAAAACATTGACAGGTTAGAAAAATGGGCTGAATACAAAGGATTGAAATTTAACAGAGACAAGTGTAAAGTTCTTAATTAAGGAGACAGAAAGATAGAAAATCAGTATCTGACTTATCAATAATACTTGTGAAAAAGTATTATTGACTTTGAAATAGTAGTTTATTATGAACCTAGTATCAAGTCAATTGATGAAGAAACAGGCAAATGAAATTTTAAGCTGCCTTAAAAGAAACATAGATTCTAAGCCACAGAAAGGAATTTTTAAAAGTTATTCTGACTTGATCAAATCCAGATGTTTGTTTGTTTGTTTGTTTATTGGCTGCCTATTATACCACAGGATAACTCTGGGTGGCTTACAATCTTAAAACATAAAAATTGTATACACTAAAGACATAAATAAGTTAATACAAAGCCAAACATTACAGTCCAATTAAGGGTGGGGAGGGCAGGAAGCAAGGGTGGGGGAGTGAGATCTCAAGTTTTTAGAAAGTCCTGAAGTTCAGTTCTGGTCATTAGAAATTCAGGCCAACTGATCAGAAAATAACTGAAATGATCATGGGAGTTAAAACTATTAACTCTAGGAAGAGAAACTGAAATAGCTGGGGATGTTTAGCTTTAGGAACAAAAGAGGTAGGGGCCATATTATAAAATGTTATCAGGCAGAATATCAGGAGATATGTAGCTTTCCAGGCATGCTGGTAGTTAGATCTGTGAATGGGAACAAAGTTATCCATCATTCATGCAGGTGCAGAAAAGAGAGAAGAATTTGAGAAACCAGAGAATAAATATCCTTGTGGGATGTAAGAGTTGCTGACTTTACCTTGGCACAGTTAACTAAGTTTCAGGTGTTGGTGGTTTTGTTTTGTTTTTTAAAAAACAAATCCTTATTTTAATGCTTTTGCAGTAATTCATGCACTAGTATGCTGATAGGTTTGGATTCTTACAAGTCAGGCATCACTTCTGCATATTTCATTCATAGTCAAAAATACTAGCACGTTAAACCTAAGAAAACCAGAAGCTATTGTACATGATCACTGATGGGACTTTGAAGCCTTCCTTTGCTGCACATTTCACCTTAGGTTTTGTATTCCATCATTAGAAAATAAAGTTCTACAAATCTCCTTATCCAAACTGATCCAGTTCTCTCCTTTAATGCAAGATTTCATGAGTACCAACTAAAATGCCCTTGTTTGGAATTTATCGCAGCATTTCCTTCTGCTCCTTATGGATATTAAGTAGAGGTAGTTGTCCACTTACAAACACAATTGTCTACTGCTAATCAAGATTGTTACTCACTTAACAATCTTGTTTAGCAGTAGACAATTGTGGGTCTACTGCTTTTACAATCTGATTTTACAACCTTTTTTTCCATAGATGTTAAGCGAATCACTGCATTCTCTTGAAGTTGTTGACTAAATCCAACTTCTCTCATTGACTTTGCTTGTCAGAAGCTGGCTGGAAAGATCGCAAATGGGAATTACATTATCCAAGAACATTGCAATTATTGTAAATATATGCCAGGTGTTAAGTACCCAAATTTTGATCATGTATCCACCAGGATGCTAGAACAGTGTAAGTGCAAGGATGAGTCGTAAGTCACCTTTTCAGATGTTGTAATTTTGAACAATCATTAATAAATGGTTGTTAAGTCGAGGGCTACCTGTAGTACAAAGAAGAGGCTGTGTAACAGGCTGTGCTTGTAAAGAGATTTCTCTAACTTTATTCTCCTCGATTGCTGGGCCAGCAATCAGATTGGGGATGACTCCTGTCTGATGACGACTGAGTCTGCCAGTTGAGAAGCTCCTCCTCTTCCTTCTGCTTTACAAGATACAATAAATTATTAAAGACAGCATGAAACAATTTGGCATGGATAAAAGAATACCAGGCATGGGACAACTATAAGAGAAAGTCTTTGCCTAGAGTCTACAGTAAACATACACTCTACAGTAAAACATAGATAGCAAGCAAGGTTCCTTTTCCCCAATTGTTACCTTTCTCTCTTAAGATGGTACAAATGCAGAGATGGTATTCAGCAGGTTCTGACCAGTTCTGGAGAACCAGTAGCGGAAAGTTTGAGAACCAGTAAATACCACCTCTGTTATGCCCCGCCCTCATCTATTCTATGCCTCAGAAATGGGGATTTTGCAGTAACGTTCCCCTGGAGTGGGGAGGGAATGGAGATTTTACAGTATCCTTACCCTGCCACGCCCACCATGCCACGCCCACCATGCCATATCACACCCACCAAGCCACGCCCACACAACTGGTAGTAAAAAAAATTGAGTGAACATTTATAGTGAGTGAAAAATGGTCACATCTTTGAGTATGAGTTCCAAGGCACAGAGAGAGATCTTTAAATATCAGCAGTAGCCGTTAAAAGTTTGAAACAAATCAAATGCCAACGACCTCAGTCATTTTGAATTCGAAACTGTTAGATAGATGCTGCTGTTACTAAAAAAGGCATTTAATAAATTTATGGGGAAAATGGGCATATACGGCAGTGAAAGCATAAGTAATACTTATTAAATATACCTATGTGCAGATTGTTCTTGTCAGTCACATCTTTTTGGTAAAATTTGAAATGAACTAAAATTAATAGCTGTACCTTTTTCTAGGGTAGTGAGCAATAAGAAGGATATGTTAGCTTTAAATGGAGAGGAATCATCCCGACCTGGGAATCAGTTCAACAATGTTTGCTCTATACCTTTCCTAAACTTTTCTTTATCCCGAGAATGAGGATCCTAGAATACTGTATAAACATATAGGAGACTTAAGCTCTCTGGCTAAGGCTAGAATAGGAACTCAAAATGGGAACCAATATGCCACTTGTGCTCCTTAACACTCCTGAAATTTGATGGCAGAATGACTACTGGTTAGTTTCATGATTTGGACTTCCAGTATTCCACACATAAAGGGATATAATGGGAATGGAAGCTACTAGGGGCATCTTCTCTTTGCAGCTGTAATACGTCTCTTATCACTTACCCCTGAAGTATTCCTATGCAGTCCCCAAAACCAACCAACCAACCAACCAACAAAGGAAGTTGAGATGGTAAGCATGCTTGACTTTTGATACCAAACTTTTGGCTCCATAATGTATATGCAAAACACCTAAGCCCTGAATGTAATTCTGATCCGTATGTTACTTGTTTTCCTTTTCTGGATACATCGAGTCAAATGTTTTGCTTCAGGTAGCCTTTTTCTTAGAAAGTTCGTCACCTAGGAAAAGCAAGCTGTAATCCTATACTACAGTATTGAACCAGTAATGAAGCATAAGATGAAATTATGGATCAAGATTTGGAGGATTTTTAGGTCATTAAATCCATCACCAGTTAACTTCTGTATGTGCTGTAGCTGTTTAACTGCTTTTTATTTCACTGGGGCCTTTGCTACTGATCAATTTGTTTTGGCATGCATTGGAATCACCAGTCCAAATATAAAGCTTATCATTCAAGGTAAGGATTATTCTTCAGACTTTAGCATAACAATAAAAGAAAGCTGGATAATATAGATGACCCTTCAATAGAGTTATATGAACATATATTAACAGCTAAAAGGTTAGCTAAACTACGAGTCTTTTCTTTAGTTGGCATGGCCATTCACTTACAAGTTCGCTGGAAAGTTGTGGATTACATTTGTTTTGCCAAACCATTCTATCTTTTATTTTCAGCAAACCTATACACCATTTATTTCAGAGGTGAAAGGATTATAAACTCTAATAAATGCTTGAAAATGTTTTTTAATCAAATATTACGCGATGATTTTCCTGAATGTTCATAAAAATGGGCCTGGTTTACTTTGTTATATCTAAAGTCTTCTTCCCACTCAGATTGTTCTGTCATACTTTATATTATTGCTATTCATTGTGTACCTCATTGCTGTGTGATGGAAGATAATATCAAGTTTATTAGAAAATACTGCTAGGGTTTAGAGCCACCTCTGGGATTTCAATTGGATGATCTTAAGGCAGTTTTTTTGTACTATGTTTGTTGCTACTTTCTATCAAGGCAATAGGTTTAGGATTGTCAGACATTGCCCTACAGGAGAGAAACAGTTCAGTTGCAAGATAAGTATGTAGTAGCCTAATATATGCATTTTCTCTACTGGATGTAAATATTTGACTTTGTTAAATTTGCGGTAGAAGTGAAAAGTTAAATGGTGTATGTGTATTTGCTTATGTATATAACATATTAAGCAATTATATTCTGACTTTCTTAGTTCTAAAATGTGCAGGACAAAGACACTGCTTGATTTAAATCAAACTCAATATACTGTAGTAATACTTTTTGGAATTGATAATATTCTAGGTTCTATATTTTAGTGTATCATTTCTGCATTTCTAAACCAATGATTGCCAATAGATAATTCTTGTTCTAAACTGGTGGATGAGTTTTTAAGAAGGGCATGTCTATTATTTTATTTAAATGTAAAATATGGTAAATCCACTACATTTTGAGGCTCTTTCTTCTTGAGTAGACCTTGAACTTCTGCCTGAAAAATCACTTTCTGATGGTACAATTAACTAAGATCTAGCAAGAATATCAGATATCTCAGTAAAATTATATTACTCAATTAATGGAATATAAAAGTAATTCCTCTTCATATATAAAAGTCTTTTACTGCTTTTGCTCTCAACTTTTATTTCCTTGAAACTAGAGTTCTTGAAAGGAAAGCACAATGAGAAAACAATTAGAGAAAGCTAATTTAGTGGATAAGGCATCAACCTAGAAACTGGGAGACTGTGAGCTCTAGTCCCACCTTTGACACCAAGCCTTGGACTAGTCACTTAGTGACCTTAGGCTAGTCACTCTTTCTCAGCTCTAGGAAGGTGGCAATGGTAAACCCGTTCTGAAATCTTGCCAAACCAGTCCAGGCAGTTTCCACAAATCAATATTGTCAAGCACTAAAGATCAGGTCCACATATGGTCTAATTAAACCAATTTATTGCTACTCATGCCTATTCACAACTAATGTTTAGTACCTTCTAGGAGTTAGATAAGGGTCGACGGAATTCAAGGGAGAGGCTGGACTTAGTCCACTTGTGGCAACATAGAGATTCTAGGCTAATCTCTGTTTTAACTCCGCTCAAGGTTCTGCAATTCCTTTCTCTATAAAGTTGCACAATCGATCAATAACACTTGTTTTATAGGCTCAGATCTTTTTTTGTTATGTAATATATACAATTTTTCTAATTTCCAATCAATTATTAAAAATTATTAGATATCATGTATGTTTTTAACATATATTTTTCTTGGCAGCTTATGTGATTTCCTAAGTATAGTTTTTCAGTGTGCAATGTATTATTTTTCTATCCAACTTGTCCTAATAACCAGGAATTTTCTCCTATAAAACTTGTCTTTCATGAAGTTCTTCAGTCTCTTGGACATAATTTTTCTAGGACTGTAAGTGCTACTATGTGTTGTAACTAACATCTAGCCATATTTACCTTCTTATACTTTTGTATATGTGGATTCTTTCTATTTGATTCATCTTTAATGATTTCATAAATTTTGGATCAGAGCATTCTTTTTTTTAATCAAATCTGAGTATGTTATCCAATTAAAAGCATTCCAGATAATCTGTTTCATCCAGAATTGTCAGAAGCTGCTGTGTGACCACCTTCTCAATTACCTTACCCCCAAAAGGGAGGTTACATATTAGATGAAATTTGTCCAGTATGGCAGGATCCAAAGATGGTTTCTTGAGAAGGGGGCAGATCAGAGCTTCCCTAAGGGATGGAGAAACAACCCCCTTACTCACCATTGCTATCATCCACTCTTACGACATTTCCTGGCAGCATTACTTAGTTAAGAGGGGCATGGATCAGGTGGGTTATAAGAACCAGGTCCACTTCCTCAGGTCAGAAAGATTCAAACTATTCTGAGATAATAGGGCAATACTCTGCAGAAAAAGTCAGCATCCAACTAAGAATAAATTTGATCTATTTTGTCCAACAAATGCTATAAATTTTTTTCCACCTGACTCAGTAGTGGGATATCTGAGCCATCTCTAACCCAAGAGGGTATGTGTCACCTGAAACAAGGCAGCAGGGTATTTATCTGTGGATGAAATATTGTCGGAAAAGTATTGTCGCTTCACTGCCCTTAATACCACAAAGTAGTTCTTAGTAGTGGCATAACATGTGTTCAGTCAAGTGCTAGCAGTGCTCTAGATAACTCTCCTCTGGTTTCATTTCCTTCAGTTCCTCCATGAATACAGGAGAGAGGAGAAGTTGTATAGGCACTATTCGATTCAAAGCCTCAGCAGTCCTTTATAGCAGACTAGAAAGAACAGGCCCACCACCACCACAGCTCCCTCTAAATCCATCAAGTTTCAGCCATTGTTGAAGGTTTATTTATTTATTTATTATTCGAATTTATATACCGCCCTATCTCCCAAGGGACTCAGGGCGGTTTACAGGCATATAAAACATCAATATCAATATACAAATTAAAATAATCCTTAAAAAACTTATTCTAGCGCCCGAATAATTAAAAATAGAGATATAAATATCAAATATAAATATTAAAATCAATTTAAAACCCCTCTAAATTTAAAAATCTAAGCCAGTCCTGCACAGATGAATAAATGTGTCTTGAGCTCGCGACGGAAGGTTCGAAGGTCAGGAAGTTGACGGAGTCCTGGGGAGTTCGTTCCAGAGGTGGGAGCCCCACAGAGAAGGCCCTTCCTGGGCGTCGCCAACCGACACTGCCTAGCTGACGGCACCCTGAGAGTCCCTCTCTGTGAGAGCGCACGGGTCGGTGAGAGGTATCTGGTCGCAGTAGGCGGTCCCGTGATAACCCGGCCCTATGCCATGGAGCGCTTTAAAGGTGGTCACCAAAACCTTGAAGCGCACCGGAAGGCCACAGGTAGCCAGTGCAGCCTGCGCAGGATGGGTGTTATCACGGGAGCCACGAGGCTCCCTCTATCACCAGCAGCCGCATTCTGAACTAACTGCAGCCTCCGGATGCCCTTCAAGGAAGCCCCATGTAGAGGCGTTGCAGTAATCCAGGCGAGACGTCACAAGGCGTGAGTGACCGTGCAAAGGGCCTCCCGGTCCAGAAAGGCGCAACTGGCGCACCAGGCGAACCTGGTAGAACGCTCTCCTGGAGACGGCCGTCAAGTGATCTTCTAGAGACAGCCGTTCATCCAGGAGGGCGCTAAGTTGCGCACCCTCTCCATCGGGGCCAATGACTCGCCACCGATGGTCAGCCGCGGATTTAGCTGACTGTACCGGGATGCCGGCATCCACAGCCACTCTGGCTTGGAGGATTGAGCTTGAGCCTGTTTCTCCCCATCCAGACCCGTCGGCCTCCAGGCACCGGGACAGCACTTGATAGCTTCGTTGGGGTGGTCCGGTGTGGAAAAATACAGCTGGGTGTCATCCGCGTACAGCTGGTACCTCACACGAACCCACTGATGATCTCACCCGGCGGCTCCATGTAGATGTTGAACAGAAGGGGCGAGAGGACCGATCCCTCGGGCACCCCACAAGTGAGGGGCCCCGGGGCCGACCTCTGCCCCCCTGCCAACACCGACTGCGACCGGTCGGAGAGATAGGAGGAGAACCACCGATAAACGGTGCCTCCACTCCCAATCCCTCCAACCGGCGCAGCAGGATACCATGGTCGATGGTATCGAAAGCCGCTGAGAGGTCTAGTAGGACCAGGGCAGAGGAACAACCGCTATCCCTGGCCCTCCAGAGATCATCCACCAACGCGACCAAAGCCGTCTCCGTGCTGTAACCGGGCGGAAACCGGACTGGAGCAGGTCTAGATAGACAGTTTCATCCAGGTGTAAGGAAACTGATATGCCACCATACTCTCAACAACCTTCGCCGCGGGTTGGAGACCGACGATAATTACCTAAAACAGCGGGTCAGGAAGGCTTCTTGAGGAGGGCCTCACCACCGCCTCTTTCAAGGCGGCGGAAAGACACCCTCCACCAAAGAAGCGCTCGTAATCGCCTGGAGCCAGCCTCGGTCACCTCCTGTGTGGCCAGCACCAACCAGGAGGGGCATGGGTCCAGTAAACATGTGGTGGCATTCAGCCTCCCCAACAACCTGTCCATGTCCTCGGGAGCAACAGGGTCAAACTCATCCCATAAAATGTCACCAAGACCACCCTCAGCCGTCTCACCCGTATCACCGCAATCTTGGTCCAAACCATCCCGAAGCTGAACGATTTTATCGTATAGATAACCGTTAAACTCCTCAGCACGTCCCTGCAACGGGTCATCCCGCTCCCCCTGGTGTAGGAGGGAGCGGGTCACCCGAAACAGGGCGGCTGGGCGGTTATCTGCCGATGCAATGAGGGAGGGGGCGTAGCTACGCCTCGCTTCCCTCAATGCCACTAGGTAAGTCCTAGTATAGGACTTCACTAGTGTCCGATCAGCTTCTGAACGGCTAGACCTCCAGGAGCTCTCTAGGCGTCTTCTCCGGCGCTTCATCCCTCTCAGCTCCTCGGAGAACCAAGGAGCCGGTTGGGACCTGCGCCGGGTCAGAGGCCGCAAAGGCACGACACGGTCTAAGGCCCCCGCCGCGGCCCGTTCCCAGGCCGCAACAAGTTCCTCAACCGAGCCGTGAGCCAGACCCTCAGGAAATGGCCCAAGCTCCGTCCGGAACCCATCCGGGTCCATCAGGCGCCTGGGGCGGAACCAACGTATCGGCTCCGCCTCCCTGCGGTGGTGAATGGCGGTCAGAAAGTCTAGGCGAAGAAGAGAGTGATCTGACCATGACAAAGGTTCAATGACTATTTCCTTTAAGTCCAGATCTCTCAACCACTGACCAGAGACAAAAATCAGGTCCAGAGTGCCACCCCCAATGTGAGTAGGGCCATCAACTACTTGGGTCAGGTCCAAGGCCGTCATGGAAGCCATGAACTCCCGAGCTGCCGTCGATGGCGAGCGGAAGATGGCAAGTTAAAGTCCCCATGACTAAAAGTCTGGGGTCTCAACTGCCACCCCAGCCAGCACCTCCAGGAGCTCGGGCAGGCGGCTGTCACGCAGCAAGGAGCCAGGTGCGTGACCAGCAAGCCCATCTGACACCTATGACCCCACCTCACAAGAGGATTCACACCCGGCAATCTGAGGTACAGTGGTCTCCCTCGGCTCTAGACTCTCTTAATAACAACCGCCACCCCACCACCCCTACCCTGGGCCTCGGCTGATGGAATGCGGAAACCCGGTGGGCACATCTCGACCAGGGCACGCCCCTTCAGTGCCCAACCAGGTCTCCGTGCGCCTATAATATCCGCGGCACCCCTGAATCTGATCATGTATTAGGGGGCCTTATTGGCCACGGACCGTGCGTTGCATAACATCAGGCGAAGGCCCAGGCTCTGAGGGTCTTGACCATCCGGGGACGGGAGAAGGGAGGGATCGGGCGCGCGATCGCCTGCAGACATCGAGCGCGCCCCCAAAACGATCGGTCCCCCTTCCGCCATATCTGCCCCTCCACTTACCGTGCAAATGGAACCACCCTCACCAAAAGGAACGTAATCCCCCTATAACCTCCGAACCCATTACTAAACCGCCACGGCGCGCAAGGACTGGCTCCCCACCCGGGCTACTCCCAATACCCACCCTAACCTCCCACCCCCCTCCCGACGGGTTCTCTCCCCTACCGTGAATCCCTCCCTCCCCCAGCCCTTAAAATCCCCATTAAAACTCCCCTTAAAAAATTTCTTAAAACAACTAATTAAAAAGCCCCTAAGCCTCCTATTTTTAGCATGCCACCTCTCGGGGCTCCAAAGCCCGTCCTCAAGGTGGGCCCTCGATAGTATGGAGGGCCAAACCCGCGAGAGAGGGGCGTCTCGCAGGGCAAGAAGGTCAGCCGCCGTAAACGTTCGCATCACCAAGAAAGTCCGGCAGGAGGCCCATCCTGGGCCGGTCAAGATGGTAACAGATGATACAGTGACCACAACCGGTCTGTCAGTCAGTCCTGATGGGAAGCAGTCAATAGTGATCCTCGTGGGGTAGAAAACAAAACCACTCATTCAGTCAGTTCGCCACCCACCTATAAATAGTCAGGGGTGGACTAAGGAAGAAGGAGAGGGGGGGGGCGGACCGATGGTAAAGATGTTAAACAGGCCGTCCGCCACCTTGAAGCGCCGAGGTAGGCCGCCGCCACCGGCCACCTCCGCCCGGCCGTCGTCACCAAGCGTCCCATCGCCGCCACATGAGGCCACCGACATCCCCCCCCAACTAGGAAGGGACGCCAGTCACTCCACCGACGCCAGACGAAAAAGCCAGGCCGCCACCGCCGCCAAAAAACCAACAAAGGCCGACGGGGGCCCGGTAGGCCCTCCAGATCTCCACTGGGCCTCCTCCGGGGCTCCGGGGCTCCTCCCCTCGCCCCTGAAGTCGCCCGTCCTCCATCTTCCTCCACGACTGAAGCCTCCTCCATCAGGGCGGGGGATCTAAGGGGGCCCAAGATGTCAAAGGCCCCCGCCGCCGCCGTCGCCGCCGCCGCCAGAGTGCCAAAAAGACCGGCGGCAGCCAGACAAGCCGCAGACCGCCCAGCAAGCCGCCCGGCTAGCTGCCAGGGCCGCCACTGCTTCCTCCCACGGGCGGGGTCCAGGGGGCCTGGGTATCAGTGACCCCCCCTTGCCGTCGCTGCCGCCACCGCCGCCGCCGCCGCCGCCGCCAGACCGCCGAAAAAGGCCGGCGGCAAGCCGCGACCGCCCGGCAAGCCGGCAAGCCGCCCGGCCAGCCGCCATGACCACCGCTGCAGCAGGACGCTCCGGGGCTCCTCCCAACGCCCCCCGGAGTCGTCCTGCGCCAAGTCACCCCTCCACCGGGTGACTGGATGCTCCTCCATCAGGTCCGGGGGCCTAAGATGTCACCAAGGCCCCCCCCCAGAACCGGACAGGGCCCGAAAAGGCCCCCTGCCGCTCCCCCGATCAGCAGGGCGGCGCCATCTTGGACATTGGGCCAATCTAATAGGTCTTCCTTCCCTACAGCTTGAGTGGCACTAAGAAATCTAATGGTAATCAGGGCATGGTCTGATAGGACAAGGGAAAGACTAAAAGCTTCCCAATTTGCATTTATATTGTCACTGTTCCATCAGGAAAATCAGATAAGGTATGTCCCTTGTTGGGCCTTTGATGACCTGGAATAGGCTACGGCTATGATGATAGTCTTGAACTCCTCAGCTGCCTCCAATCCCAATCCCTTGGAAGCAGACTGAAGTCCCCCAAGACCATACCAGACAATAAATCTGGGGAACTTCAACATTACCCCAGAAATGGAGTCAAGCAATTCAGACAGGGAAGTTGCTACTCAGCAGAGGCTGATAGCAATAATCCTAACAAACCCCAAGAGCCAAATTTAATGAACAGGGACTCACAATCTGGCATCATAAGTGCTGAAGGCCTTCAGAGATTCTCAGATGGAAATTGCCACTGCACCAATCCTGCCTGAGATCTTGGCTGATACCATACCCAAAGCCTAGCTGGATACATTTATGAGACAGGTCTCTCCTTTGGGCCCAGCCAAGTTTCAGTATGCATGCCAAGTCAGGGATTTCATCCATGATTTAAAACATGAATGAGGGAGATCTTATTATAAATTTAATTGGCGTTTAGTGGCCAGGGTTTGACAATCTGCTAACTGGGGATATGGGTTGAGTGCAGAGAGCTGAGATGCGGAACCAGTACAAATATCAGGACCATGTTCCCAGAGAATGGCCCATTCTCTGTCTCCCAAACCTACCCCAAGACTCTAGCATCCCTCATTCCAACTCTTCTAGTATCCAAGACCAGAGATCCTTCACCATCTTTTTATAGACTCTGTTTAAGTAATACATTGTCATATGACCCTTTTAAAAAAATCAATTTCAAAATTTCAAATAGTTGTAAAGGTGCTTTTTAAGAGGCAACTGGACTTTCTGGTTTTTCTTTGAAGACGTTTTGCTTCTCATCCAAGAAGCTTGAAGGAGTTTCTTCAAGATTCTTGGATGAGAAGCAAAATGTCTTCAGCGAAAAACCAGAAAGTCCAGTTGCCTCTTAAAAAAGCACCTTTGAAACAACCATAACCTAAATGACTGAGAATCTCCATAGACAACTTCTTCAAATATATACTGATTTATACACAACTTTTGTGGTGGGGAGTAGCAGTTGATAACAGATTTCATTCATTGCTGTCTTCCATGTTTTGACAAAAATCTCTCTTAATGAATCAAAGAATTTTAAAGAAAATCTGATGGATTTCTTTTGCATCCTTTTTTGTAATATATGGCTGTTCTGTGGTATCCCAGGGTTAGATGTCCTGATTAGAAAAACTGAGCCCTGAAGTGGTGTGGCCTTGATTATATTTTGCCTCATGTTTTTTTCTGCTGTCTTAGAAAAACCTTTTTCTTGCATAAAAACATAAGATAATATGTTATATTTATTAATGATTATATGGATGCCATACATCATACCAGTTCTGGTTGTAATTCTGATTTGTAATTATTTTTTATCTGCTAGGAATATCTACTCATTTAAGATGCAGAACACTGGTACATTTGGCTACATTTTTATTCATACTTATCTTTATTTAACACAAAGAAATCATAAGGATTTTGAAATTTATTATGGGAAGTTTCCTGTCTCCACCAGTCTTATATCAGCAGTATCAGATTAAACTGCAGATAGATGTATGGGTGTGAAAAATAGGAGGAAGCCTCAGAAACAAACACTGAAGCTAATTAATGTTTGGTAAAGCATTTTTTTCCAAATGATTCCCATGTTTGTTTAAAATACTCTGATTTAACTTTGTTTACTTTTCAGCTATGCTTCATTTCCATTCCTTAGTTCTTGGGGAATATTCCACTCCCTTTCCTCCCCATGAGTGCTGTAGATTTAGTTATCCAACAAGTTCTTTCAAGTTTGATAATTAATTGTAACATCATTATTTTGTTCTTTATACTAAGAAAAATATTAACCTATTTCCAAGTTAAAGGAAATAGAATAGAATAGAATAGAATTTTATTGGCCAAGTGTGATTGGACACACAAGGAATTTATCTTGGTGCATATGCTCTCAGTGTACATAAAAGAAAAGATACGTTCATCAAGGTACAACATTTACAACACAATTGATGGTCAATATATCAATATAAATCATAAGGATTGCCAGCAACAAGTTATAGTCATACAGTCATAAGTGGAAAGAGATTGGTGATGGGAACTATGAAACGATTAATAGTAGTGCAGATTCAGTAAATAGTCTGACAATGTTGATGGAATTATTTGTTTAGCAGAGTGATGGCCTTCGGGAAAAAACTGTTCTTGTGTCTAGTTGTTCTGGTGTGCAGTGCTCTATAGCGTCAAATGTTTTCTTGCTACGATAGTTTGATGTGTTTTTACAACAATTCTATTTGTACATAGAGATTATAGGGATAGGCCCATTGTGTCTTTGTTTCTCATCATTAGTTCAATATTAATTACAACTTCTTGCCTGTAATTGTTGCTAACTTATTTGAACTTTATTAATTAATGTTTTCTAAAGAGCAAAATCCTGATATTATGATTTATGTTACTAAAAGATCAACGATTCCAATGGTTTGGTTATTGTATGAATCACAACAAAAATATTTCCTTTATATTTATAATAATTATCTTTTTGTCAGTTGTAATAGAGAAACAAGAGTAGCAATGGTATTTATCACTGGTTTGTATCAGTGAGTAAGGCTTGATAAGTTGTAGTATCAAACAAAGTTTTATAAGCTGTAGCATCAGTCATATTTCAATCACATTGTAGGGATCTGTTTCTATTGGGAAGCCAAATGTATGTAAAATTGTAAAGTATTTGTAGTCAAATATGTTGCATGTATACAGGTAGTTCTCGACTTACAACAGTTTGTTTAGTGACCATTCAAAGTTACAACGTCACTGAAAAAAGTGAGTTATGACTGTTTTTCACACTTACAACCTTTGCAGATCATGTGGTCAAAATTCAGATGCTTGGCAACTGGTTTGTATTTATGACCGTAGTTGTGCCCCAAGGTCATGTGATTCATTTTTGCTACCTTCTCACAAGCAAAGTCAATGGGGAAGCCAGATTCACTTGCTAACTTATCAATTGCAGTGATTCACTTAACAAATGAGGCAGATAGATGTATGGGTATGAAAAAATAGCCTCAGAAATGAGGCACGAAAAGTCATAAAATGGGGCAAAACTCACTTTACAAATGTCTCCCTTAATAACAGAAATTTTGGGCTCAATTGTGGTCATAAGTTGAGGATTGCCTATGTTGCTTCTAGTAGTACCTATCATCACAATCCATCACATGCTTATTTGTCAACAGAAAGGAAACTACACACATTTGTTTCTGATGTTCTTTCTAAGGGTAAGCTGGTTTCCTGAGACCAGTAAGCTGAGTGAAGGCCTTAATAAACCCTCGTGGCTCTCAAAACTGTTTGCATTTAAATTTTAATCCCTTTTGGAAACTTTTGGTACAAAGTATGGATGTTTCTTTCACCTGCCTATGGATGAATAAGCAATGGGAACCCATATAGGAGCTTTCTTGGCACCCAGGGAACCTTTCTTTCCTTTCCATAGCCCAGTAGGACATCATTCTTTTCACCTCCCTCCACCATGTCAAATATTTATGTTTGCCATTGCAAGCTGGGCTGCCTCTCCAGTCACAACTCCTGGGGAGTACTAGTCACCTCTTCTGAGGCCTTGGCTATAAATATCACACTGTCAAGAGGAGTAGCCTGACAAAAACACGAATCAGCACAACACTTATCCATTTAAAATGACATTTTGTCAAATGCCATCACAGGGGTTGGCATATTTCCTGGCAGCATTGACCTTCATGCTGACTGCCACATGCTTTGCTCTCTCCCTCTCTCTTTCTCTCTTGCTTTTCCAAACTATTATTCTTCAGACATCTTTCATTTAGCTACTAGTTGACAGCTTCAAAATACTGTAATCCCCATTTCTCTCCCTCTAATTTTTACTCTCTCAATTAAGAATGATTGTCTTGTAGACAGCATGCACAACACACAAAGAGATTAACTTTCCCTGGAACCTAGCAGATTCCCCAGTAAAACTTCTGAATTGGGCCTGCAGATACCCAAAATAAATTTGGCCTACATTACTAGATAATCACTGGAGGCTACTACTAAGACTGAAAGAGGAAAAGAAGCAGTAAAAATATACATGTTTCAAGAATCACATATTTATTTTTATGATATCAAATAACTTTAACAGATATATTTTTCTCTCAGAGATGAAAAGGTTTATGAAGAAGAACAGTCTTCATTTCGATAGATCAAGTGACAGAATTTTCCGGATTGTGTCTCTCTTTTTCACAAAAAAGCAAGAATTCAGCTTGGAATTCTTTATTGTAGCAAAAATAGAGGAAGTCAAATTTGTTCTGTTCACTTTGCCATGATATTGTAAGGAGATATTAAGAAATGCTGGACAGCACAGTTGGGGAAATCCATATCACTTTAGGTATTGCTGAACTACACCTCACAGCAACCCTAGCCTACATGGACAATTAGAGAACATTAGAAATTAGAGCACAGTAACTCAGCAATATCTGGAAGGCTTTCTGTGCTGTAGTAATGTTTTCACCAAGAGACAGGAGTGATCTTTTGGATATCAAGAAGACTTTGTTCTATATTGTTCAGCACATTCAGAACTAGCTATGTGGAACTGCTATTCAATACTGGTAGTGGGGGAATCACTCATCAGAAAACCAATATTTCGAGACACAGTTGCAGCTGTCAGTACAATAACATGCTTGTGGAGAAAATGGATTGAGGTTTTTTTTTTCTTTCTCACATAGTATTATATAAATATCCAATGCAGGTAACAGTTAGTTTAGTATAGATGAGATAGGCTTTAGGTATTACAGTAATGATTGGGTGAAATGTAGTAATGGTAAATAATTAAGATAAAACTTTAGCAGGAGTAGGCAATAACTACAATTAGCACAGACTAGATCTTGTTCAAAGGAAATGATATCAAATATAGGAATCAAACAGCAAGGCATGAGTATCATCTTTACACTTTCTTTACAAGTTTCCTAGAAATATTTTGAAGGACGCGGTGGCTCAGTGGCTAGGCACTGCTGAGCTTGTCGATCGAAAGTTTTAGAAATATTTAGTTGCAAAACTAGAAAATTTTGTTTTGGTCCAGGTTAAATCTCAATTTGTAGTCATATTTCAGCAGTATTGCACTTAAAGGAGAACTATTAGATGCCATTTTAAAAATTTATGTAACATTTCTGTGGACACCAAAATTAGTGTCAATATAGCTTTACTGCTAGTAGTGAAACCAGCCATATTAGAAAAATCGAAAGCAAAATCAGTCAGTTTGGTTGATCATGCTTAGTAGAAGCCCCTGAGGAAATGTAGCCATTGAGAACAGTGGGTGCTCGGTGACCATGGAATCTGAGTGTTTGTTAACGGAGAAGGGGTAAGGGGAAAAGAGGAGACTATAATGGAGTTTCTTATACAAGAACATGGCTGGCTGGAAGTATAAACAGGAACACTGCTGCCTTCCAAGTATTATTCCAAAAATGTTAACAGAGATCCTGTTTTCTATTATCATTTTTTTTTAATGAGGATTTTGGCTCCAGCAAGACATTTTGGTTCAGTTATATGTATGGGAACTCTATAATCCCATTGATTACCTCTGCTGAATGTAAACATTGTGTCCCTCAAGTAGTTGAAATATCCATAATTGAATTGATGCACTCTCTGAAGAGATTGTCCCATCAGAAAGGTCAGTAATTCATGATAATAATAATAATAATAAAAAAAATTATCTCACCACACCTATAATCTGGGATGCTTATAGTGTGTAATTACAGATTTCTCTGATAAATCCAGATGGTTCTCATAAAATCTCCTTGCACATGGATTGGTTTTTTGTTTTTTGTTTTTTTGGTGTGAGGGAGAGAGGCATCAATTTTCTTTGACTTTAAACCTGCAAACCTACTTTCATTTGTCTGCCCATCATTCCTATGAGGTTTGAAGTGTCTCCCCTCACCCAACATACTACATACGGATGAAATGGTATCAGTTTCCTCTCTGAAGCTTCTTTATAAATCACTTCACCTTGCTCTGCTTTGTGATACAGCTACAGTTCCCAAATGCGACTTGCTAATTTGGAGCTTTCTTGACAAGGCTGATGCTGAAGTTATTTTTATCCCTTAATGCCATTGATGGGGGACTTACTCATGAGTGGGAGACTCTGAATCAATTAGGATGAATCATTTGCAGAAGCCATGTTTTTAATGAGTGCCCTAATTGGTTGTGTTTTCTGTTTTGTGTCCCTGGTGAAATTGAGTGCTCTCTAGCCGTTCCAATAGAACAATCCTAACTTACCATCACGACTGAGAATAGCAAAGTAATGTTTGAATCGCAAGCCCTTTACAAAGCATCTTAGTAGCATTTATGCAAATGACAACATAAATCTAGTCTTCAAGGTTTAAAATGGGATTAGGTTACTGAAAAGCTGCTGTGGTCTGTCCTTCCAGCAGCATTTTTTTTTTAGCTGCTGCAGCAGCTGTTAAGAAGAAGCTTACTGCTTCACAGACTAACCTCCCATTTGTTCTCTATTTTCTGCTGCACTGCCAAAAATATTTTTAAGATGATACCATAACCAAGGAACCAGTTTCAGAAAAGTGCAAATTTAGCTTTATTCTAGCAGTACAGTCTGCTTCGATTTTGTGATAAGCTCCATTTCTTCTGCATTCAATATTCATATAGGTCATTTTTAGAATTTGGAAAGCAAACTCGGTTTGCACTGAGGTGAATCATCCTTTATAATGGCGGAGAACTTTTTTATGATTGGTGTCGCACAATTTCCCCCTCCCCCTTCCTGGAGAAGGGGAACAGTAATTTAAGTAAAGATGCAGAGTGGGTAAATTATATCACAGAAGGGTGAATCTTCAGTTTTCCATTAATTTTTGGAGATTTGGGAGATTCCTTCCCATTTTTCTGTTTGGATTGCTCTCAGAAATGTCCTACAGTTTTTGTGCACTTTCTTAAACCCAACATTTTCAGATTAAGAGACTTTATTTGTTTATTTATTTATTTTATTATTTTATTTTATTTTATTTTTATACCGCCCTTCTCCCGAAGGACTCAGGGCGGTGTACAGGCATAATAAAACCGACAATATAATATACAAGTTTAAAATACAATTTAAAAAACTTATTTAAATTAGCCCAATGATTAAAATTTACCATACTAAAACCCCGTTTAAAATTAATAAATTTAACATTAAAATCCCAATTTAAGCCAGCCCCGCGCGGATAAAAAGATGGGTCTTGAGTTCGCGACGAAATGTCCGAAGGTCAGGTATTTGGCGTAAACCCGGGGGAAGCTCGTTCCAGAGTGTGGGAGCCCCCACAGAGAAGGCCCTTCCCCTGGGGGCCGCCAGCCGACATTTGAGCAAAAATAGGGCTCAGGAGCCACAACTTATTCAACCCAGCTTTATCTTAAAGTTAAAAAAAAAAAAAGCTCTACCCATGAGCCATAGAATACCTGCAGGAGTTTCCCATCTGCTCACTAAGAAAGGATTTTAACAGTGTTTTAAAAGGTTTATATTGAAATCAGTGGTCTCTTTATAGAAGGAGAGTTGATATTTTCAAAGTCATCTCTGCTGATGGCAAAAGATATGTCTGATGTCTTCCCCCAAGACACAACTTGATCTAGAAAATTAAGCTGTTCTCTGTTTCTCTTGATGATGAAGGATAGTTTTAAGGTTGTTTGTTACATTGGAGAAAGGCCATTTTATGCTGCTTAGAGAGTAAGCAAAACAAAAACAAAAACAAATTGGAAAAAAGTATGAGGAATTATTTTTTTCCATTTATTTTGGGTAGAAATCACATATGAAGGTTCTAATATTCAATATTTAGATTGACTACCCAATAATATACTGTTTCCCCCAAAATAAGAAATCCCTGATAATAAGCCCAATCGGGCTTTTGAGCGTATGGCAATAAGGCTTATTTCAGGGTTCAAAAAAATATAAAACAGGATCTTATTTTCGGTGAAGCACGGGTAGTTCTAGTAGAAAACATACTGTATTTCAAATACATTAAAATGGTTTCAGATTGCACATGCACATATTCATTCAAATATGTTTACATACATAGGGGTCTAGTCTCTATGTGAAACCAGTAAACCATGTCTTGTAGATTAAGTGCAACCCCAGCAAGAGAATGGCTGTGGGTTCACGGTGCTTCTTGAATTGTGGCTCAGAAAGACATGACAGCAGTGCTTTAATCATTCCATTATGGCTTCATTTAGCCTACCCAAAAGTCCCTCTGGGTCTTTTGCAAGCAAGGCTGTCTGGGTGAATGAGGTCTACAGTACAATTATTATTCTACAATAAGGAAGCAAGAAGAAGCCATCATTGAGCAATGAAGCAAACAAAACAGCAGAAAATCCCATGTTTGGCCTGCAATATCTCCAGTTAGTAATATATCTGTGTTAAAAGCCATGGATGATCCTTTCAGAGGCTTGAATGCTATAATTATTCTCAGTTTTAAAAGCTAAGTTGAAATACTTCTTGTTTGGACATTTTCATTTTCTAATTTAATATGTTCTAAATATCCATCCAAATTACTATGGAACATGAATGTGTGTGTGTGTACACTTGTAGATAGATAGATAGATAGATAGATAGATAGATAGATAGATAGATAGATAGATAGATAGATAGATAGATAGTGTGTGTGTACACTTGTAGATAGATAGATAGATAGATAGATAGATAGATAGATAGATAGATAGATGATAGTTTTTCCTTCAGTAAAGGAAATAGGCCATGACAATGAACAGAATAGCAGTTCTTGCTGAGTTTCTCTATTCTGTTTTTCTACTTTTGAGGTTTTTAGTTTTAATAAAAAAAATTAAGTAGGCAGCTGTACACTTGGAACCCAACCTGCAGTCCTATGTTACATAATTTGAAAACCAATATTAATGGAAAGCTGTAGATAGAGCCTTTTAGCTCTTAATTAGGTCAATAGTCAGTAGTCCAAGTGGTGCAGCATAATCTGTATAACAATCAGCTATTCATAAGAAACATAGCCATATCCAAGAAGAGTTAGAAAGAAACTGTTCCGTTTCTGGTGCCGGGATGTTTCATCCATATACTTCAGTGTGAACTAACCCAGCATTCATTCTGTACTCTCAAGGTGATGAGGGATAAAAATACATGCTAAAATTTCACTTCTGTAATTATCTAGCTGTCTGTCTGTCAAAAGGACAACTGTGTGTTAGCAGAGTGCATTGGATTTCAAAGTAACTCTGAGAGTTAAGAGTGTTACCAATTTAGAGCAAGGATCAGTACAACCTTTCATCTTTCTCACACAAAACCTCTTGTGGGGAGAGCTCCATTTTTCTGATCCAATCCTAAAGTTCACAGGGGTTGTTTTACATCTATTAAGATGTCATCCACTAGCCTATATTAAAGTCAGAAATTACCAGAAAATTCAGAAAGAAAACTTCCCAAGAGCAAGCCTGTACATTCTGCATTTTCTATTCAGATCTTGTTCCTCATGTCACAAATCTCAAAAAGGAATTGTAATTTCAGTGCTACATCTAGCTAGACATTGTCTGCCTGTCTATTGTGGAAAGGGCTTTGCAGCTCACAGATCAATTTCTAGATTATTTTTTCTTTAATTTAATCAACAATTTTCATGACTGTTTATCAGTTACAGGAAATGCATGTTTAAAGAAAGGCTTTAGGATAATATTGTGATGACTTCATTGAAGATGAATTGCCCAACTGCTGTGCAAAAAGACAGAAATGTAGATGCCTTTGTGGCTTCATTAATAAATCACAGTTTGAGGCTTAGAATATTTTATCATGGCTAGATTTGCCATTTGACAAAAGCAAATCCAATATTGGGCTGTTCCAGAAAGAGATTCGGCAAAACCATATTAGTACATAACATTTCAATTATATTTGAAATCTGCCTTCATGGTATTGTAGTAGAAAAGTACTCTCGTCATTCCCTGTTCTTTTGCAGAGGAATCTTTGTACTGTATACTATTTGATTGTTGACTTATTTATGCAAGAATAAATTACTATTACTAACATAGCTCTCCAGTCTAACTGTGTAAGATTTTAAAAACTGATTACCTGAAATCCTTTGAAATGATTTTGAGAGAATTAACATTTACTAAAATATTTATAAACCATGCTGATCTCATGATGTTAGCTCCTGGATGTTTTTCATTTTCTGTCCCCTTTCCAAAAAAGAGTGGCATGAGGATCCAACCCAGCAAATGCCATTTAGGTTTCCTTAGTAGATTTTTTTTAAAAGTGTGTGTGTGTGTGTGTGTGTGTGTGTGTGTGTGTGTGTGTGTGTAAATAATCTGATTTTACTGAACTCCCAGTGTGGGTTTTTTTTTTTTTGCTCCAGTGCACATGAATGAAATGTCTGGAATGAAAGATGGTTCAGAATTCCCAACCATTATTTTGGCTGCCTTCCAAGGCCCAGTGGCTGCTTTTCTTGCAATCTCTTGGGTAAAATTAGAACAAAGTTCACTTTATTCACAAGCAGTAAAAGGAAATGATGAACACCACTCAAGATACATTTCAAGTGCAGACTCTTCCAGAGTAGAGTCCTGTACTATGTCTCTAGATCAGAGGTAGGCAACCTTAAATACTCATAGAGCCACAAAAGTCCTAACCAGAAGCCCACATTCAATTCTGGAGCTGACCAGAAGTCCGGTTCCCCCCATCATAGTCTCCTCCTAGCATGGTGTCCTTTTTCCCCTGCTGACTGGAAGTCCAGTTCCCCCACTATAGAGTCTCCTCCTAGCATGGTTTCCTTTTTCCTCCGCTGACTGGATGTCCAGTTTCCCCACCATAGAGTCTTCTCCTAGTGCGGCATCCTTTTTCCTCTACCTGTGGAGCCAGCCAGCAACAGGGAGCCGCAGCAGATGGATAAAAGAGCCACATGCAGTTCCAGAGCCACGGGTTGCTGACCCCTTCTCTAGATAGAAAGAAAAATCAGAAATATCACTTATTCTGCTTTTTGTTAAGTATTTATTCTTCCAAGCCAAGGCATGTGACCAAAGATGTGTATTTCTTCACATTTTTAAAGCACTGAAGAAATAAAACTGTACTCAGAAACAAAATATATTTTGCTGCCAGAAGCAGTCAAGTATAAATCTTGTATAAGTCCAGTTCTTGGCTGCTATTACAGGTGAATGAGGCTCAGCTCTGGCTTGGAGAAGATTCCTGAGCCTGAGGCCATTAGTCTAACACTGATGGATCATGATTCACTATTTATCCTTTACATGACCTGGGTCATATCAGTGACAGCAACCTAATTTCCTTTTTAAAAAATGATGTTCAAAGCAGTAGAGAGAAAACACAAATGGTTATACAGGACAAGGATAGACAGGAAATGCATGCAGTAAAACATGGCTACTTTCTTGTAGGATAAGGCTAAGATTGTGATTGAGTTTGTATTTGTTAATCTAAATTGCCAAATTTAAAGAGCTAATTCTATTGTAGTTATGAATTATGCTACTAAATTACTGAAAACCAAACACTCAAATTATTGTATTCAACATCAGTGGAACAGACAGTTGCTTCTGTTGACTTTGGATGGATGCATTCTTATAGTCAGTAGCAAAGAATACTATTTTTTTTTTTAATTTCCCAGGTGACTGCTATCCTGGACTTAAACAACATGGCATTGCCAGGACACCAGCTGAATCTTGCAGCTGATCTCAGCATGCAGTAGCCCAAAGAGGCATTGGATTGCAGGAGTTTATTTATACCTAATTCTGTTGGCAGTGAGAATGCATCATGACTGTAGAGATTATCAAAGGACATTCTAAGTGCTAGTGTCAGCTGTGCCTTGTGATTGCAATTTAGGATTTCTTCCCTTTTGACATATCAAAGACAACTGAAGAACTCACATAGTTGTAGAAGTCTTCCTACATATAAAATAATAGCAATTTATATGAAAATATATTTATTTATGTATCAAATTTATATCTTGCGACAACCACAAAGTTTTTTAGTGGTTCATTAGAAAAAGCAAACATAATATACCAGTATAGTATCTTCTAAACCAGCACATATGTCTTCTACAGTATTCTAAAATAAAATTAAATAGGTAGATGGTAGGTAGGTAGGTAGGTAGGTAGGTAGGTAGGTAGGTAGGTAGGTAGGTAGACAGACAGACAGACAGACAGACAGACAGACAGACAGACAGACAGACAGATCTATACCTCGATGAAGGTATCTTTTCTTTTATGTACACTGAGAGCATATGCACCAAGACAAATTCCTTGTGTGTCCAATCACACTTGGCCAATAAAAATTCTATTCTATTCTATTCTATTCTATTCTATTCTATTCTATTCTATTCTATTCTATTCTAGATAGATAGATCCTTAAGGAAGGCAGAGTATATTATGAAAACATATATGTTCCACAGTGCAGAAAGAAGAAATAATGAAAGAAAAATGTTCTTAAGTACTACAACACGTGTTGAACAAGTGGGAAAATCTCAAGGGTTGGATTAAGTATCAAGTTAAGTAAAGTATAGTATAATCTATCCTAATCAAAGTGGGACCACATTTGAATTCTTACTGTATACAGTCATTTCCTAATGTGGGATTAAGTTCTTATCTTGCCGTTCATTATAAATCAAAATTGGTTGCAGCTCCTTCATTTTTTTAAGGAAAACGAGGGTAGTTATTTTTGGCATTATATTCTCTGTTGGCAACATTGCGAGGAAATTTCTGCTTTCTGAGGACTTCTTGAGGGAATTTATTTATTTATTTATTTATTCATTTATTTATTTTATTAGTTTGTCAAACATGTACATGATAGCAGATATGAATATGAACATGGACATGAACAAGGAAAATGAATACAAATAAATGGGGACAGTAGGACAGGGATGGTAGGCATGCTGGTGCGCTCATGCACACCCCCTTTACCGACCTCTCAAGAATGGGGTGAGGTCCATGGTAGACAGTTTAAGGTTGAAGCTGTGAGGGTTTGAAAATGTAACAACGGAATTGGGTAGAGCATTCCAGGGGCTGACCACTCTGAAGTTGTATTTTCTGCAATCGAGTTTGAAGCGATTTACCTTGCATTTGTATCAGTGCTGGGTTGCTACCAGTTCGCCCTGGATCAGATAAACCGATAGTGGCAGGAGGCTCCGCTCACCTGCGTGTGTGTGCATTCACGAGTGAACCTGTAGCGACGGGTTTTGAAACCCACCCCTGGTTTGTATTGATATAGAACTTCTTGGTAGAAAGTAAGATGTTGCATGAATGATTGAAGATAAAGTGTAAATGCTAACCATTCTTTTAAGGAGGTTATGGATCAGACGTTCCTGGAAATACAGAATATAATTCATATATTGTCATTCTTATTTCATTTCAGAATGCTGAACATCTCCAATTCTAAAGTATATCCAATATTTTGCAAACCTTTCTTGTTCAACCTGAGTGCAGAAGAGGGTCTCTTGTCTTGCACAAGTTGTACTATATGCATACTTGTATAGAGCTGGGATAACATAAATGTTCCCTAAATGTTGATAAAGACGAGCAGAAACAAAATAGAAAAAAATGTCCCTGACATTTGTATTAGGGGGTGTGGACCAACAATTCAAGACAATGACAGTGAGTAGGCCCAAACATCAGTTGGTACGCTGGCAAATCCTACAGTCTCTGTGCAAGATTGTTGCACGCATGCCTTATGTTATAACAAGAAGCGGAATACATTTCCCTTTACACCGCGATAGTTTGACTAATGATAATTGAGAAATTATGTTGCTTCTAAACTAGACTTTGTTCAGTATTATGGTATTTACTTCCATGTTGTAAAAAAGATTCAGTTGCTTTTCTTTCATATTGAGGTTCTGTTATAGCACAAGAGCAAGCTAAGCTGCTTTTCTTCCTCGGTTTGCAATGCTGCTCCCCTAATCTTCAGTGTATTAGACAGCTTCTGAAATTACCCTTGATGAGGATCGGTGGTGAGACATCAAGGCTATTTTAATCAGATAAGTATGCATTTTGGTGATTATCTCTCCCATACTGGGCCAAGTTCAGGTGCAACTTTTTTCCATACTGCTTTCAGTTTTTATTTGTCTTCAGTTTTCCTTCTTCCTCCAAGATGTTCCTTCATAATCTTCAGACCAAATGCTTTTTCTTGCCCTTGATGTTCGTAGAGAAGAAGAGGACTAATAGTTTACCATTATGGAGCGTTGCATTGTGGGACACTGCATCCCAAACTAAATTGGAAAACGGTGACAATCCCATTTTTTTTGCAAGAAGCCAACTGTAATCTAAGGTTATCCTAGATAAGAGAACCAAGAATATTGATGGGAAGAATAGTATTCTGTCTCTTGCATTTCTGCAACAATGAAAATTGATTGTTTTCTAGAGATACTTGGAAAAATTCAAAGCAGTTGGTTTTTCATATGCTCACCTGATCTTATGTTACGATTAGACAGTACAAAATAAGTACATTTGCTTTTCCTCTGGTTTAGAATATTGTGTGTGTCCATGAATATTAATTTATTGGGCAGTGATTTAAATGCTACTACCGGTTATTACAGAAACAAAGAATGCAGATTAGTTACTGGATTAAAAAAAAAGCCAAATGCTGAACTTTCCTTGCTGAAGTCACTGAATGTGGAAGGAGTATTATATTAGCAAAGTTGTGATCAGGAACAGTTATTGCTTGTTATTATGGTTTGTCAACCTTAAAATATTTGCTGTGAACAAGAGACTTTCACTGTTGAAATAAGAATTGGACATCATTTTCCAGTGTGGGCTAGCGAACTGAATTAGAATGAGAATTTGGAGATCCAGGCTTCCCCTTGCAGAGATGAAAATTATTTTAACATTATTTATTTATTTATTATTTATTTTATTAGCAGTAAAGCTACACATAACTATGTAAAAATATTACTCTATATAGCTAGCTTAATATAATTTTAAAAATACTCATATTTTCCCCCCAGAATCAAATAATAGCCAGCTATCAGCAGTACTATACAGCACAAGTTTGCATAAACCATTATTTAGGCAGGCCTTGATGTTAAAACAGTTCTCCTCTCCCTGCTTTCTCTTCATTCTAAATCTTCAAAGGTAGAAACCTCCAACATAACCCATGACTTATCATAAGCTTAACATTAATGGTGCAGTGCAGCATTACTCTGCCCTTGGTTACTTGCTTTGTGTTGAACGTTAATGCAGTTGTGTATGCCTTGAGAATGTAGTAGAAGTAGGGCTGGGTCTCAGCTGCTCTCTGTGATTGACTGGATATTTTTATCTCAGTTCTTAGAGCGTAGATTGCCTTATGTGCGCCAGCCATTGATTTTGCTCTATTATTCTTGTGTTTTGGCTAGGTTTGAAGAGAAGGAGAAATTACAATGGATTGTTAGAGCCTTTATTGAACAGGTGTCTAGAGAACACCTGTTGTCAGGTGTCTTGTTTCTGTACAAAGAGATTGTCAGCAGGGACAAGGAAATATTGAAGTTTGAAGGGATTGCCTTTTAATACCTTGAGTCTGGCAGAGATACATTTAGGTGAAGGATGGAGCTTTGGGGTGAAAGGTCTCAGGAGGAAAAGAAAAGCTAAAAAAATAAAAGCCAAAGAGAATGGAGACAATTGTTATATCTACTGGACCAAAATCATGAACTTCAAATGCTTCCATGCTTCTGTTCCGACTGTGGGTCTACACAGTGCTATTTAAAAGTTTATGAACCATTTTGAAATTTCAGTACTTTTGCATAAATATGACCTAAAATAGATATTTTTTCCACACGTCTAAAATTAAATACAGAGAATCCAATGAAACAAATTAGTTGTCAGGCCTGGAAACCATACTAGACTTTAGGGTTCCAGACGCTGCCACATTTTTCCCCTGAGGGTAAGAAGGGGGGTTGAGGGGTATGGTAACATTCTTCAAGCGGTCAAGGTCGGATGGTGTTCACATCTGCAGGAAGAGTGGTGAGAAGATATTCGAATGAACTGGGAGAACGTGGGACCATGTGACCATCAAAGGGGTCAGGGGGGTGGGACTCTTGGGGTTTGTATAACTGGGAAAAGAATCCGGAAGTTCAGTTTTGGAATTTCACTCATCGTGTGCCAGTTTCCTCATGCTAGTAAAGAACTCTGAAAGACAATGGCTTCTGAGTTTTTTTTATGCAGAAGAGGTTTTTCTGGAACCTTGACATTAGTTCAAAGCATTATATTTGTTCATTTATTTACTGAGGAAAATTATCCAAAGTTACATATTTGAACGCAGCAAAAATATGTAAATCTTTGCTTTCAGTAACTAGAGTGCCGTGTCTTGGCCAGCAGTAACTGCCTTGAAACATTTCCCAATAACTGTTAATCAGTCTTGCACATCAGCTTGAGAATTTTAGCCCATTCCTCCTTA
Source organism: Ahaetulla prasina (assembly GCF_028640845.1). Taxonomy (NCBI): domain Eukaryota; kingdom Metazoa; phylum Chordata; class Lepidosauria; order Squamata; family Colubridae; genus Ahaetulla; species Ahaetulla prasina. The sequence goes on from NC_080540.1 coordinate 107,454,842, forward strand.
CAGACATCGATGGGTTTCATTGTTTGAGCTGCCCACTTCAGGATCTTCCATAACATTTTTATAGGATTTTGACTTGGCCATTCCAAAGTATTAATTTTATTCTGCTTTGGCCATTTTTTGGTCATGCAACTTGGATCTTATTGGTCGTTGCCTTTCTGTATGAGCCACTTACTCTTGAGCTACCATTCATAAAATCATATGTGTCTTTGAATTTGCTTGTACCATTCAGAATTCATAGTTCCACCAATGATGGCAAGGCATCCTGGTGCATAGGCAGCAAATCAGGCCCAAACCATGATGCTGCCACCATCATGTTCACAGACAGATAAAGTCTTACGGTGGAATGCAGTGATTATTTTTCATCAATGCAACATTTTTCATTCAAGTTAAAAAGTTACATTTTCTATTCTTCCAGTAGCCTAACCCTGACAATCGCCAATGCAATAGAGGCCTTTAGTTCCTTAGATGCAACCCTGGAGTTCAGGGAGACTTCCTGATGTATAGCACACTTTGCTCTTGGTATAATTTTGGTTGGTCAACCCTTCCAGGAGAGAATAACAGTCGTGTTGAAATGCCTCCATTTGTGCATGATTTGCCTGACAGTGAACTGCTGGAGACCAAATTCTTTGGAAATAGTTTTGTAACCTTTTCCAGCCTGGTGAACATCAACAACTATTTTCAGAATTCTCAGGAATCTCCTTTGTTCAGGACCATGACACAGTTCCTCATATCTATGCTGTGAAGATCAAGAACTCTCAAAATAGAGTTGGACCTCCCACATTCACACCTGATTATGTCTTTGATTGAAACAGTTAACTCAATTTAACCTTTCAAATGAACTACTGATCCTTAGAGGTTCACATGCTTTTTGCATACAAGTATTAGTAGGACTCACTGGAGAAGAGCCTAATGCTGGGAGAGATTGAGGGCAAAAGAAGAAGAGGACGACAGAGAATGAGGTGGCGGGATGGAGTCACTGAAGCAGTCAGTGTGAGCTTAAATGGACTCCAGAGGATGGTAGAGGACAGAAAGGCCTGGAGGAATGTTATCCATGGGGTCACGATGGGTCGGACATGACTTTGCAACTAACAACAACAAATTAGTAGCTTTGAATCATTCCCTCAATAATTGAACTAATAATAATAATAATAATAATAATAATAATAATAATAATAATAATAATAATAGTATCAGAGTTGGAAGGGACCTTGGAGGTCTTCTAGTCCAACCCCCTGCCCAGGCAGGAAACCCTACACCATTTCAGACAAATGGCTAGCCAGCATTTTCTTAAAAATTTCCAGTGTTGGAGCATTTACAACTTCTGCAGGCAATATAATGCCTTTGACTCATTTCTTTAATTGGTTTCTCTTTATCTACTTTTAGAACTTGTGTGGAAAACACATCATGTTTTAGGTCATCTTTACGTAGGAATATCAAAATTTAAAAGGGATTATCAACTTTTAAGCACTACTGTAACTACCTGGAGGGCCCTCTAAGATTTCCCCTTTTTCCTCACTCACTGTGGTAAGATGGTTTGTTTGTAAAATTTATTGCCCACCCATCTTACCTCATGGTAACTCTTATTATTCTTTTCGGGTCATATTGTGCTTTTGGAGTTGTTTCCCTTAAGAAGCCAAAAATGTGCTGGAACTCTAGTTTTTTTGGAGCAGTAGTTTACTTTCCTTAGTTGTTTATACTGGGAGTTCGAGTCTAACACATCTGGAAGACATCAGTTTGGGGAAGACTACTCTAACACATGTCTTTGTGGCCAAGAGAATTTCCTATTTATTATTTATGTTATTTAATTAAATCTCCCCCTCCCTTTTCCTTACTTTTCAGCTTGAAAGCTATCCAAAGCATCTAACATTCAGCCAATGAAATCAATGCTGTTTCTGCTCACATTCTTAACCATTGAAAATGATATACGTATCAGATGAGGAAGATGAGGGAAAGCAGAGGAAATTTTTAAAAAATGGGGCCAACTCTTAAATCACATTTTTTATAACATCCAGTTGAAAAATATCTCAGGAAAAAGAGGAACAGAATCTTTTATTGCCGCCTACTGCAATTTCTCGTTTCACTTAAGGAGTAACTCTTTTTGGGGGGAGAAACATATAATTCTGCTTAATGCATAATATAACATTGGAATAAGCCATTTTTAATTTCAAAGATTATGCTAAAAGGTGATTGGAGGGGGCTCTGTTTCTGTGAGCAGGCACAGACTTTAAAATGTCATGTTATCTGTCATCAATAACTCCTCCCTCTGTTTTTTTTTTCTCCCTGGAAAAAAAAGAAACCATCAGAACTATTTTCAGGAAGTTTCGGCCTCCTGAGACTAGGAAACAGTGGGAATATACTTCTAAAAACAAAGAATGTTAACTTTTGAATCTCCATAATGTTATAGTCATGTGAATGTAAGAAATAAAAAGCTAATGTATTTTGAGAAAATTGGCCAAGTCTGCAGCATTATTTCCAAATGGAAATACTAGTAGTTAAATGAGAATATTAGTAGCAAGCATTTTATTTTATTTATTGTAGAATTTTTGTTAGACCTGTTTTTAAAGTGAATAAATATAATCAGATAGTAGTCTCATTTTCCCAGTCACATTAAATGCCAATAATCTGGAGATAAGCTTGGAAAACATAATTATAGTAAAAAATCTGAAACCCCATGGTTTTTTTTTTTTAAAAAAGTCGTAGCAATGCCCTAATTCAGCATACTGTTGGCCTATTTAAATTTGCATTCAAAGTGACCTGGAGAAAAAAAAGAGTTTTAATTTTTTTGTAAAATGATAATTCTTTTTATCCCATTAATCATGAATTTGCACTAAAATATGCCTGGACTATATTTTATCTTATTGTTATTTTTAGTTGTAAAATCACTGAGTTTCTCAATTACTTAGGCATTAGCAATATAACAGGTATATTATAGGTATACACTATACGGATATAACAGGTAGAAAATAATCTACTTGCCTCCAGCCTGAAAAGTAAGTCTAACACTAGTAAAGGCAATTTTTCAAAAGCTCTAATTGCAGCTAAGTGATTTAGTTTCTGTAAAGCTGCACTGCTATATTTTGTCCTTGCCTTACTGCATGTTGTCCTTTTCAGTCCCAAGAATCACATATGATATCAAGATGTGAGAAGGAGGCTATACATGTATACTCTGTATATGCACATGAAACCTCTCCCATCCAGCAGTTTTAAGACGAGGTTTCTCCACTGCTTTTACCAGTGAGGAAATGATATGCAGCATGGATTGGCCAAATGCACTGTTTCATAACAAGATCAAGCTTTTGTAAATCCAAAGGTTGTAGTAAGACATTTGTCCTCACATATCCTCTTTCTCAGCCTAGTTAGACAAAAGGGTAGCAGCATGGTTGGCAAATGCAGAAAAGGTCTTTGAAAGTTTGCATACCACAAATTGCTCATCTCTGGTTAAAGCTTGCTTAGAAATACCTTTGTTTTTTCTAGGGCTGTCATTTGTAGCTTCTCTGCCACCAAGAGTCTTATGATATTGCCTCTTTATATTTTTCCATTTTTATTGATCACATTTTCATGCTGTTAAACTATTTATAATCGTCATCATCAGAGAGCAGACTAAACATACCTAAATAAGGAAATGCAGAAAAGCTACATTTTCAGAACTTGAAAGAGTCAATAATAGCTTATAGTTATTTAAAGGCTTCTTTTGTTCTGGGAAGGCTTGCTCTTTTTGCACTCCTTTTCATGGGGGTGGTAGGAGTGGTAAATTTAGCGCCCAAAAACATTTACAATCTCTCTCTCTTTGTGTGTGTGTGTGTGTGTGTGTGTGTATGTATACACATACTACTACTACTACTACTACTACTACTACTACTACTACTAATAATACTAATAATAATAATAATAATAATAATAATAATAATAATAATAATAACAGAGTTGGAAGGGACCTTGGAGGTCTTCTAGTCCAACCCCCTGCCCAGGCAGGAAACCCTACACCATTTCAGACAAATGGTTATCCAACATTTTCTTAAAAATTTCCAGTGTTGGAGCATTCACAACTTCTGCAGGCAAGTTGTTCCACTTATTAATTGTTCTAACTGTCAGGAAATTTCTCCTTAGTTCTAAGTTGCTTCTCTCCTTGATTAGTTTCCACCCATTGCTTCTTGTTCTACCCTCAGGTGCTTTGGAGAATAGTTTGACTCCCTCTTCTTTGTGGCAACCCCTGAGATATTGGAACACTGCTATCATGTCTCCCCTAGTCCTTCTTTTCATTAAACTAGGCATACCGAGTTCCTGCAACCGTTCTTCATATGTTTTAGCCTCCAGTCCCCTAATCATCTTTGTTGCTCTTCTCTGCACTCTTTCTAGAGTCTCAACATCTTTTTTACATCGTGGCGACCAAAACTGAATGCAATATTCCAAGTGTGACCTTACCAAGGCGTTATAAAGTGGCACTAACACTTCACGTGATCTTGATTCTATCCCTCTGTTTATGCAGCCCAGAACTGTGTTGGCTTTTTTGGGAGCTGCTGCACACTGTTGGCTCATATCTAAATGGTTGTCCACTAGGACTCCAAGATCCCTCTCACAGTTACTACTATTATATACCAGAGGTGGGTTTCAGCAAGTTCTGACCAGTTCTGGAAAACCGGTAGCGGAAATTTTGAGTAGTTTGGAGAACTGATAGTAAAATTTCTGACTGGCCCCTCCCCGTCTATTCTCTGCCTCCCGAGTCCCAGCTGATCGGGAGAAAATGGGGATTTTGCAGTAACCTTCCCCTGGAGTGGGGAGGGAATGAAGTTTTCCCCTGGAGTGGGATGGGAATGGAGTTTTTACAGTATCCTTTCCCTGCTATGCCCACCATGCTACACCCACCAAGCCATGCCATGCCCACCAAGTCACACCCACAGAACTGGTAGTAAAATTTTTTGAAACCCACCATTGATATATACGCACACACACATATACACAGCTGCACGAATGCAAGTGTATTATTTGCCATGAAGTAATCAAGAATTTTGTAGGCAGCCACGATATATTGCAAAACTCACTATTATTCTCTCCCCCCTCCCCTTCTTTCCTTCATAGTACGAAGTCTCTGGTGAGGAGCACCTTTACTCTGATTTCCCCGAGATCGATTTGTCTCCGCTGGATACCAGTGACTTTGACTCAGCCAATTGCTTCAGCGAGTTCCAGTGGTGGTGTGAGCACTCTGAAACAGAATCCAGTCAGTACAGCACAGACGACTCTGAGCTCTTTCAGGTACCCTATTATCAAGAGATCCCCTGTTACAGGGGGGAGCCTGCTGTTTTCCCCTTCCTTTAAGAAGTGTGTCACCTGGGATCCCAGAGTGCATTCAGCTCCTCAAAACCTGGGGTGTATGCAAAAATTGCTACCAAATTGTAATTTCAAATGTGACAGGAGTGGAGAGAGAATGATTAAATACAAGGGAAGTAATCATGTTAACTGTATTTAGTTTAATCTTGATTGAGTTAAACAGCCATTCCAAGTTGCTGATTACCCCTGCAGGAAAGCTGCTAAGGGCAAAAGTAGTCCTCACTTAACAATTGCAGTTTGGGACCAGCGACTGTGTTGCTAAGCAGTGTAGTTGTAAAGTAAAACGTCACAAGACCATACCTGGCGTAAGTTAAAGTGGCATTGAAAAATTTACTTATGACTGGTTCTCAGATTTTAAACCATTGCAGCATTCCTGTGGCAGGGGTGAAATCTACTTACCTTCCCTACCGGTTCAAAAGTGCATGCGCCGTGCATCACGTGCAGGCTTGGACCCTCTGCGCATGCGCAAACCCTGCTGCGCATGCGCAGAGGGTAAAAAACAGTTCCTGCCTGGTTAAAACCAGGAAGTAACGACAACCGGGTGGGTGGGCGGAGCCTCACACTGCCATCGCTACCGGTTCTCTGAACCACCCGTTGCCGTCACTACTGGTTCAGTCGAACTGATTCAAACCAATAGCATTTCACCCCCTGCCCTGTGGTCATATTATCAAAATTCAAACACTTGGCAACTGACATCTATTTATGACAGTTGCAGCAACCAGGGTCATGTGATCACTATTTGCAACCTTCCCAAATGGCTTCCAATAAGCAAAATCAATAAGGGGAAGCTGGATTTCCTTAATTTTGTGATTCACTTAACAGCTCCAGTGCTTCACTTAACAATCATTGCAAAAAAAGGTCATAAAATCAAGTATAACTCATTTAACAACCACCTGGTTTAACAGTGGAAATTTTAGTCCCAATTGTAGTCGTAAGTCAAGGACTACTTGTATTTAAATCCGTTTAAGTGCAGTTAGGCTGGGGTTTGATGTTTAACTTTCTCAGTTGAAAGAAAGCATAACTTATAGTGTGTTGGTTCTCTCTGGTTTATTTATATGTTTTGAATTGCTGACCATATTTTATTACTCAGCTAGATGTGAGAGTTGGGGTTAGAAGCTTCATTCGCAGGAATGATTTCAGGAAGAAGGTTCACCATGTTTGTTCAACTTATTATTTTAGATCTATGGTGTCTACAAGGATATATCTTACATACATAATCTTTATCTATGAAGATAGTGGTAAAGTCATCTGAAGTTTTGTAGTAAAATATTCCATAGGGTTTTTTTTCCCTCCCCCATGTTATCTCATAGAGTGGAGATGCATATTTCTATCAAGGGCATGGGAGATGTGTAGAAAACTGGAAGGGAATATAAAATGGGGGGGGGGAGTAAGTAATTCGAAAGGGTCTTGGTGTAGATCTTTTTTTCTGAACAGAGCTTCATGTCCTTTGTAAAGAAAGTACACATTCTAAGATATAATTTTGGATCCAGTATTGACCCATGAATTTTGCATTTTGGTCTGTGCTCCTTTATTTCAAAACCCATTAAGTGCTTGCTATATCAACTTCCTTCTTTGTTAAGAGCATCAGGTGATGCCTTTAGTTAGAGAAATAGAGGACAGACTTCCTTGATAGAGATTGGACTTCAGATCATGGCTCTAAGGGCAAATCTGACTTGTGCTAACCATGTCTACTTTTGAGTACCAAGTTAAAATATTTCTGTGTCTGGATATTTCAAACTTGATTGCAGTTGTTCTGTGTGACTTCAGCTGATTGGGTGGAATTTTGGTTTAATTCCTCTCAATGTAATGGTTTTGAAAGAGAACGTACAGTGTGTTATAATTTTATCACACTCTATATGTAATTACATGCTTATATATATATATCACTGTATAAACCCAGCTGTTTTAGGAATTCTTGCAAAAAAAAATTTCACTCAACCAAATTTAAAGAAAAGAATTTCCCTGATCTATATATAGCTCACTCCTAGCTTAGTTATGCATCTCTTTTAACAAAAGCACCTGGGATACTCTATTTAATGGCTTCATAAGCCTATTAATTCCTTATTGTGCAGGCTGGGTTTTTCCCCCCCCTTCCTAGATCAGTTTGAGGAAAATGAGGAAAAGTGGCTGTGGATGGGGAGGGGATCCAGGCTATTAATATATTTTCTGCACATGATTAGTGCTCCATTAATTTGCACTTGGTTTCTAAATGGAGCAAGTGCAGTAAATGAGGAGGTGGAAGGGTAGGAGAAGGCTACTGAGCCAATCCTCTTGTGATCTATTATCGAAGGGAAACTACAGGTCGGTGCCTGGTGCATCCAGCTTTTTTTTTTTTAACTGATGGATTATTCTTCTGTAGGTGGGAGCACTAAAAGAGAAGGCTGCAGAGAAGACTGGTGCAAGGGGAGCATAAGTTGTATGACTCGAGAATGTTAATTTCCATCCTGCAGAAGGCTGCTTTATTTGATTCCCCAGGTTCAGCATCACCTTTATATCTCTGTGCACGTGGCTATTTATAGATGAGGCTCTCTGTGTGTTGCTTCCACAGTATTTTCTAAATATATGTTGTGCCATTATACAAATAATGAGTTAAGATGTGGTGCTGGGTGGATGGAACAATGAGCCAGTGAAGATTAAAACCATATTACCATGTTTCCCTGAAAATAAGACCCTGTCTTATATTTTTTTGAACCCTGAAATAAACGCTTGGCATTATTATTTATTTATTTATTTATTTATTTATTTATTTATTTATTTATTTATTTATTTATTTATTTATTAAATTTTTATACCGCCCTTCTCCCGAAGGACTCAGGGCGGTTCACAGCCAAATAAAACCACAATGAATAAATACAGAATAAAAACAATAATTAAAAAACTTATTAAATATGGCCTCAAATTTAAAATGCATTTAAAACAGTAAAACCCACTTTAAAATTTAAAACCGAATAATAAAAACTTCTAAAAATTCTATGCCACTCCTACGTGAATAAATAAAAACGACTTCAGCTCGCGGCGGAAGGTTCGAAGGTCAGGAAGTTGACGAAGTCCTGGGGGAAGTTCGTTCCAGAGGGTGGGAGCCCCCACAGAGAAGGCCCTTCCCCTGGGAGCCGCCAGCCGACATTACTTGGCTGACAGTACCCTGAGGAGTCCCTCTCTGTGAGAGCGCACGAGTCGATGGGAGGCAAACGGTGGCAGTAGGCGGTCCCGTAAGTAACCCAGTCCTAAGCCATTATTGTCATGTGCTCAAAAGCCCAATTGGCCTTATTATCAGTGGATGTTTTATTTTGGGGGAAACAGGGTACATACCTAAGTTTATGAGGTTTATGAGGTTTTTATTTGTTTTCTGTTTTTTTGCACAACCTATAGCTCCCCCTTCTTTTTTTGGTTTTCACAAAGTGGTGCAATATTTCACATTTGGATACATTGTATTCACACTACAATTATAATCAGGGCATGTTGTAAGTGATTGCAATAGAGTCAAATGAAAAGTAATGCTTCTAACCACCATAACATAAGTTTAGTTTAAATAGTAATATATGAAATGGAAATAATCCCTGAAATGAGCTATTTTGTTACCTTACATTAATTTCTTCACATAATCATCACTGTTTACTATACATTGCTGCCACTGATAAGCAAGCTTGGTAAAGCCATCATGAAAGAACTCAACATGTTTTCTCTTCCACCACATCCTGATAGATCCCTCAACCTCTCTGAATCACCACATGCCCACAAAAGTGTTTCTTAGATTTTTGGAAAAGATAGAAGTTGTATGACACCATCTTGGACTTTATGCCAGATGGTATAAGATGATAAGATGCAACTTCACAATTGCCTCTTGGCTGGTGAGGTGTAAAGCCTAGTATTGTAATGTTGCAGCAAATTTGTGTGTAGGTGTACACTTCCAAATTCTGTTTCAAAGCTTGAATGTTGCAATGCAGCACTATGAGTTAATAGTGGTGGTAGGTTCAAGGAATTCCATGTGAATAGCCCCATTTGCCAGATCTTGACTTTTGAAGGCTTTTTTTTTTCCATAGGTGAAATTTTCTCATAATATATAAAGTATAGATTGATGATTAATTTCTGGGTCATAATAATGAGCCCCATGTTTTGTCAGATATCAAGCAGTGAAGAAATTCCTCACTCTATTCTTGTAGTATGACAACCGCTGGCAAATTTCAACTCTTAAAGCTTTCTCAACCATCAGCCTTTGAGGAACCTCCCTTGCTCAAACTGTCTGATTTTGAAGAACTTCAATAATTGGACCCCACACATTCCTGTGAAATGTCAAGCTTGGCAGCCATTTCCCTTTGAATGATCTGCCAATTGTCCTTAATTAGTTAATCAAACTTTCTCATTTGAAACTTGGTTGCTGGCACAAGTTGCCCACTTTGTGCATCAGCTCTTTCTAGTTCACCAATATTCTTTGACCCAATGATGCAATTTCTGCATTTATTTGATTCAATTTTTGATGCCACACCGTTCCAATTGACTCTGAGCAGATCACAAAATTAAACACACACACACAAAACAAGCTATTAAGAATTTAGTAAAGAATATACCTTCCATACAAGATAATTATAAGATGGCAATCCAGACAGCACATAATAAATGTGAATTGGGGGAAATCCTTTTCACCCTTTCCTGAAGGCCAGGGCAAATTATCAGTACTCATGTCAGCACAGTCATCAATATAAACTATCTGCACTTGCTGATGAATTTGAATTGGAGGGGCTCTTTCAGCAGACAAATTCAATTTGTCAATCGTGATGAAGGTATACTGAGTATTTAATACAAGATTCCATTTCATGAATAAATAGCAAGATAACCTTTTCTCACAGCAACCTCCCACCGAGTGAAAACAGCAGATGCTAAAGAACGCGTCACAACTTCTAACATGTCATTATTGCCATCTATTGGTGACCTATAACATTGGAGGCATTACTTTTCATTTGCTCCTCCTACCTTTCCTGTGGCTAACCCCTGTACAGTTTAATGTGTTGTGACAACATCAAAATGTGTCATTTGACATAATAAAGAGGTTTTACATTGTGAATATTTTGTACACAAGTTTATATGGTTTCCCAACTCACACACAGGTGACTTACGGCATTAAAACCCTCACCCCCATGGCAGCAACAACACAATCAAAGCAACCATTTATTTATTAAACAAATTTATATGGCTATCTACTCCCCCAAGGCAAAGTGTTGGAACTGAAAAGAAATCTCTCCATTACCGAACATAATTCAAAGACCTGGGAGTAGGGAACATATTTTCTGCTACACTGAGTGACTGCAGTGGCCAAACCATGCCATGTCTATGATTTTTTGGCAGGCCATTGGGGAAGAAGTTTAGTGATGGAATGAAGCCTTGCCAATACTCTCCTGATGCAAAAACTTTGGAACACTGGGCAATTTTCTGGTGGAAATTGATGGGTTTTTATGTTCCCCAAATAGGGTTATCAGTTGGTATAATTTTATGATCTACTGACTGGATTTGGGGCTGGCAAAGTTAAGTGTCCTATGGAAACAGTATAAATAAATGTTGCCAAACTGCTTTCTTTGAGCCAGGCTTCTATTAGGCATTTGTTAGCTCCATGCAAGCAAATGTGTGGCTTTATCCCCTTGCCAGCTTTTCCTTGGTGCCATACTGGCCATGATAGAAGTTATGCCTATTTCTCCATGTGAAAGCTAAGCCAGAGAATAAAATAAAATCAGAATTCCCTGATTCCCCTTTGCTACTTCACCATATTTTTCACCTGCAAAGGGTTAATCAGACTCCACATTACTGGTACATGAACTACAGATCAGTAATTTTTGCTCAATAACAACCCGGAAAGCCCGTTGCTTTCTTTTCCAGGTACATCATCAATTTTTACAAATAGCAACAAGAAAGTTACTGACACCCGTCAGCTCAGGTCTTTTTTGGGAGGGGAGGAGTGAGGAGGAGGTACTTTTGCTGTAGTAAGAGCCATTGCTAGTTTCTACTATAGCATCTAAGAGTTTCTTTTGGAATTTTTTTTATGGAGGTTCAAGAGAGAGTTTTAATCAGCCCTTTTCAGGGAATAGCAATTCTAAAATGCATTAAATAAAAACAGCATAGAAATGTGGTAATTGGAGCCCCTCTGGTTACTGCTGAGTGTAATTACAGTAGGAGGCCTGACCAGCTGCAATGAAGCTTATCCAAGCAACCTCTAACTGATCTGCTGCAGAAGCTTAACTGTATGTGCAAACAAGGGATGCAGTTTTAATTTCCTGAAATGGCTGAAAGTTGTGGAAGTGAATGAATGAACAAGCCACAGTCCCACAACATAGATACAAATGGTAAGAACAGCAGTCTTGCTCTGGATAAGTGCAACAAAGTCGGTCTGGATAAGAACAGAGAAAAAGAATCTTAAATTGGCATATTAACACAATAGTGCAAATGCATGGGTGCTGTTCATGAAAAGATGATTCACTCATTAATATTCAAAGTGCATGCTACAGTTTCAAGTACCCAGACCTTGCCAATTACCAGAACATGTCAAGTCATAGAGCTTGGGCAGAAGCTTTGTCTAACCCCACCAGAATCTTCCAGGTAGGTTTTCCTGCTTTAGAATAGAATAGAATAGAATAGAATAGAATAGAATAGAATAGAATAGAATTTTTATTGGCCAAGTGTGATTGGACACACAAGGAATTTGTCTTGGTGCATATGCTCTCAGTGTACATAAAAGAAAAGATATCTTCATCAAGGTACAACATTTACAACACAATTGATGATCAATATATCAATATAAATCATAATTTATGCTAACAGGAAAGGGGGGTTAATCACTCTTACCAACATACAATCTTAGTTTATCTTGCTTTGTTCAGTATCCCACTCAATCCCTCCTTGATTTGACTTAATAAGAGCCTAGCGTAGCAGGATGTTGCAAAAGGACCTAGCAGGATGTGTGTAAAGCTAATAATATCGCTATTTAGTTCCTACTGTAGGAAGTTAGTACCCACCCCTCTCCTAGAAGAATGAAATATTCTAGGGAATATTAAAAAGGCAGAATATTATACCTCCCTGCATTAGAAATGGAGAAACATGTTTTTTAGGCAGGAAGCAGACTCACTCTTAATAGCCCCCATACTCTCAATGGCCCACAGTAGATGTCAGCACTTAAGAGATAAAGAGATAGCTAGGTCTATTCATAAGCAAATGCCCTCACCCAAGATCCAACAAAGATAGGATTAGCCCTCTACCCATCTAGCAACAGAACTCACCACATGGTACCTGGGGAGATTGCATCACCCAGCAAGGCTCAACCAAACCTGAAACTCAAAAGACATTCTACAAAGTTACCCCTGCATGGCCCCAAGGGCATCTGACAACCAATCAGAATACAAGCTCAAATTCAAAGCCCAACAGAGGTTATAAATCTCTCTCTCTCTCTCACGCGCCCATGTGCCTTTTTTTTGCCCAGGACCTCAAAACCATGTGGTCCTGTCCACCATTAAACCATCTTTTCAAGCAGTCTCTATATTTTCAGTGTCTTTCTCCCCACTTGGAACTGAACCCAGATGAACATTTCTTCCAACACTACAATAAAAGAATCTATTTCTACGCTGATTCCTGTAACAATTTTTATGGTGATACGGGTATTTTCGCTTCCTTGGATAGAGCCTCCTAGAAATAACTGAGAAGGGGCATATTAAATTAAAGAATGTGGGGGAAGTGCTTATGTTTGGGCAAGTTGTGTTGCATACTGTAAAAGAGTTATTTAATGTATATACTGCTTTTTATTATATACTGGTAGCGTAAAGAAGGTGGTAGGAAAAAAAACATCATTTGATTTGCTTGCATAAACATTTTGTCCTAGTTCAAAAGATGAAATATATTAGTGTATACATATAAACATGTCTTTAGTTCTTTTCTGTTCCTTCTTTTAATATAAATATCACCTTAGATTTCAGAACCTGCTAGACTAGTTGTACTATAACTGCTCATTCATTAAGAACTTTAAAAGAGACGTAGTGCCTTCGTTTTGCAGCTTTCTGCTGTTGTTCTAAAAACCCCAGAATGACTGACAGATCATCATTGCAGGATGTGTATTTTCCACCCAGGAAAATATAAACAGAGCAAACCTTTGTGTTTCATACAGAATGAGTGCATAGAATACCATGAAAAATATCCTGTTGATGTCCTGTCTAAAGAGGTATTTTGCCAATATTAGAAGGAAAATATCGGCTCAGAGAATACTGCATTCTTGGTGCTTTGCTTCTTGGTACTGTAATGTGCAACATGATTTGCAGAGAGTGTTGAGAGTTTAATGACTTCACTATTATGGCCATTATGGAGAATAATGGCTGCAGATAGCTCAAAGATATGCCTAGAGTCACTGAAGACTTTTTACTTCTTTAAATACAAACTACATATTTATTTATTTATTTATTTATTATTCATATTTGTATACCGCTCTATCTCCCGAAGGACTCAGGGCGGTTCACAGGCATATAAAACATTTATATACAAATTAAAATAATCATTAAAAAACTTATTCTAATGCCCAATTATTAAAAATAGAAATATAAATATTAAAACCAATTTAAAACCCCTATAAATTTAAAATCTAAGCCAGTCCTGCACAGATGAATAAATGTGTCTTGAGCTCGCGACGGAAGGTTCGGAGGTCCGGAAGTTGACGGAGTCCTGGGGGGAGTTCGTTCCAGATTTAAATATTTGAAAATCAGTTCATATGTTCGGGCTTGAGAAAGACCCACAAGTGATTATACAATATCTATAGTGAAATTGTAAAAAGTATGCTACGTGTGCAGTGCATAGTTTGTTGAAAACAATCCTATATCAGCGTATAATAAATAAATGTACTTACCAGCAAGAAGGTTATACAGTAAATGCAACTACCTTGCATATAAATTTTGAATTAATAACATCAGTGGGCAAGACTGTGCCACGTATTTGAATTAGCTTTAACTGGATTAGACTAGGATATCTAATGTTTTAAACAGCTAAGCTTTTCCCGTGTGTGTGTATGTGTCAGTGTGTGTGATATCAGTGCTTCCAGCATTCAGGTTTCAACACTTAATGTGTTATGTCTCTAGAGCATTCTTTCCATTACTAGCCTGCTAGGCTGAGGGTCAACTACATATAACTTGAACATGTGATTATCAGTTATGTCCAAATCAGGACCAGAACAAAGGTTAGTGTAATTGTAGAATTGTTCATTCTTTCCTCTTCTGAAGTTCAATCTGAGAATGCAGGAAAAAGGGCTCTGCAATTTATATTGCCCAAAATTATTAATTAGCTTGTTTGATTTGATAATGATTGAGATAACAGCAGAGGCTGAAAATCTGAATAGGGTATAGAAATTGGCTAAAGCAACTGCATTTCTTGTGGTGGGATCCCTGATCTGGATCTGATTTGAGTATTTGCTTATATTTGGTATAATACTGTTATTTGTTGTGTTTTTAAACTTACTATCTAAGCATGACTCACACATAGTGAATTTAATCACAGTTGACTCTGTTAACCCATTTTCATGTTGTACAACACACTGAATTTTAAACATCAAACAGTCTGGAGTCTTTACCCCAGGCTAAGCTAAAATGTAATTGGCTACTTTATATCTCAGGGCGTCATGTGAGCACAGCTATAGCTTTAAAGGTAGTATAGGAACAGGAATAGGAATCACATGCATGGGTAGGGTGTATTGTACTTGAATTAGATGTTTTCTTTAAGTATCCTTAAATAACGAAGCACTTTGATGGCTGTACCTCATTGCAGCATAGACTCATGCAAATATGTTAAGACACTGGTTTTCCACTTCTTCTTCACCATGGACTCTCTTTACATACCCTTTGTGGCCACAGACCATGGCTACGGACTCCCAATACTTAATACTTCAAATCATAACATTTCTTCAAAGCTTTATGGATCCCTCCAGGGAGCCACAGACCGCAGGTTTAGAACCATTTCATTAAGCAATGGAATGCTAGCTAGGTATTGCAACGTGACAAGGGAATCATGTCAAAAGGTGTATAGGGTTAGATACAGTATTGCTTATTAACTTCCTGTTCAATAACATTCCACAATATAATTAAACAGCTCCAGAATTTTTAATTGCTTTGGATAAATTCATTTTTTGTAAGATCTACAAGTTTCTAATCAGATATATCTTATACAGCTATTTGGATAGCCACTATGCAGCAACAAAGATGCGGAGAAAATTCTAATTCTGTATTATCTTCCATGGATTGTTCAGATTTTCACAGCCCAGATATGGCAACCCTAGTATGCTGAGATCATCTTGACTGGAAATTCAGGTTTACCAGTCCTTTTCTTGACCTGCATGGATTCTAAGTAACTTCTGTCAGAGATAGTACGTGGAAGCTGCTGCATAGTGCTGCATGCAATTTGAACACTTGCCTAATTTTCCCATTGAAAGTTGGAGTTAAAAGTGCCTGACTTTGACGGGATTTTGTGCATTGATTTAAAAAGAGTACTTTAGTAGCTTCCAATTTTATTGCTATGTGGTAGATTTTCCCAGAAGTGAAAAATATTACATTTCAGTACTATCTAGCTACCAAGGCTAGACTGGAAGACCTCCAATGTCCCTTCAAGACTTCTGTTCTGTTCTGTTCTGTTCTGTTCTGTTCTGTTCTGTTCTGTTCCTACTCTACTCTACTCTACTCCTGCAATTTGTAGTTTTTTAATATAAATGAGAAGAAAGAGTAGCAGATTGAGATGCCATCAATTAATTGAGGGGTAATATTTTATCTGATATCAAAGAGATATTAATCTAATCCTAAGAAATTTTAATTAGAAAAATGTCCATTGTGTTCAATAGAATTAATGCTCATTAAATTGCTTAGGCAGCATATGTTTTTTAATATTTTCAAAAATGATGATAGATAGACCAGAAATTTTTACTCCCAATGTTCTCTCATTAATGCCTGAATTTGGGATCTTGTCTGGGTTTAATAAACTGGAATAGATCAGACTTGTTGCCTATATGTCATATATTTTATGTTCTGAGTCCTTTGTTACCTCAGTAACTCAGTAACAATTGTGGTAACTATCTGGAATAAGAAACTTCAACACAGCTCCTCTTTGAATTCAAACTGAGTTATGGTTGACTGTCAAATCCTGACAATATTAGGAATCCTGTTTTTACAGGTGTTATTACATTAAATCTATGATTTGCCTTGTCCTATTGTTATATTTTGCGCTAGTGTCAGTAGGATTGTAAATACAGTGTCTGATCAATCACTGTATATTAAAGATGTATATATTCTTCTTGGCTCTATCCCCAGTATTTGGCATTTATTAACTATCAGGAATTGTGATTGGGGCAAGGAAGGCTAAAAGAATGACTATGCAACTCTGTGAATTGAAATCTCCTCAATTACAGTAATGGTTGTTGATATGCAATGTTCATCAGCATTTGAATCATTTTATTTATTTATTTGTTTGTTTATTGGACAAAGGGCCAAGGAAAACTTTAGAGCCGTATGATCAAATGTTCTGTTTACTGTATGTTTAATGTTAGGCATGTATTGAGTATAAATATGCCATGGTGTTACTAGTTTCTCTGCCTGCTTTTAAAATAATATAAAGTCATCTGGCTACTCTGCTGTGTAAATAACTAGAATATGATTACAAGTGAGTTTGTATCTTGTCAGAAACCCTGTGTTTGGGAAACATCTCTTCTTAATTTCTCTTTTTCTCCCATGTCCTTCTGACTCCTCCCAGCAGATTATCGACAGTGAGAATGAAGCTTTGCTGGCAGCTCTCACTGAGACACTGGATGACATTCAGGAAGAAGACATGGGTCTGGCTGCCTTCAAAAATATGGACGAGGGGGACATGCCCAACAGCGGCTACACCTCACCCATCCCCTCTCCCAATCCTGCTGCACCAGTCACGAGGGGCCCTCCTGTGGCCCAAGAGGTTGATGAGCTGTCTCTAGTAAGAACCACTTCCTACTGTTTAAGGTGGATTTGGATGCGCCTCTGATAATCCGGCTGCATGGGTATGATAGGAAGCAAAGGTCTGAATTTTTTCATTATAGGCTTACAGTTATAACAGTACAAAAGCGTTTTATCTATTATTGTATATACGTATACATGTGCCACATTGTTGCTCTCATTTGATCTGCTCCATAGTACTCTTCATCGGGAAGAATATGATTGGGATAGAAAAAGGAAGGGCATAAAGCGGGCTAGTGCATGAAAGCGCATAAGCACACCACAGTACATCTGGTCCTCCATTTAATGACTGGTTGTTTAACCATTTGAAATTACCATTGGCACAGAATGAGTGCTTTATACCCCACAAAGCACTTCTGGCCTTCATAAATGTGCGACGCACTCCACTCTTAATATCACATGACCCCCATTTTTGGCTGCTTGACAACTGGCTTGCCCTTACAACCGGTTGCATTGTCCCCTGATCACATGACTGCAATGTTTTCTGCTGGTTTTCTGGCATTTTTTTTGCTGGTTTCCCGCAAGCCCTTTCAGAAAAATGAGGTTGCACTTACGGCCGTGGCATTCGCTTAATGCCTGTTGATTCACTTAATGACCACAGTGATTTGCTTAATGACCACCCGAGACAATGGTGTAAAATTGTGTCTTGTCACATGGATACCTTAACTTACAACCGGGAAATCCGGTCCCAATTGTGATTGTAAGACAAGGGCCACCTATATTCATTTCAAATACTATCTACTCTAGGGATGCCCACTGTTCAGCATTTTGTCTCATCTCTTACGTTTTTTCTTACGTTACACTTTCATGTCTGTTAAGGAGATGTACATGATTTTGTAAATTGTGACATTTTCTTTGTGTGAGTAGTCATGATATAGGGCAAGCTGCTATGCAGCATTTTCTATAAAACAACCAGTTCTAGTACAGTAATTTAATAAATTGTTCTGAGATTTCATAGTTTCTGCTGATAATTGCCTCTGGCCAATCTTAGCTGGTCTTGGAAACCAAGTGAGATAAAAACTGAACTAATTAGTACTTGGATAAGAGACCATCAGATATCACTGGGAAATACAAGATATTATACTGCTGTTGCATGGTTATGTCCATGTAGTCATCAGAAATTGAGTTTAACTCTTTAGCTTACATAGTGCCTATATAATTTCCAAGGACCTTGAAACTTGCTTCTTGTAAAGGAACTTGTTTTCCCAAGGAAAATTGACATGTGTGGGAAATTTTGAGTTCTTAATTGAGGCACGCACTCTAGTCCTCCCTTGAGTTAGCAGAATAATCTGAAGTTGATTTTCTGTGGATTCTATTCTTCAGTACATGGTATTATTAGCCAACCAGCAGGTGAGACCAAAGAAAAGAATATTATGGATGACAGCCTCGCTGATAATAGAAAATATGGCTGCTTTGTAATCCAGGTTTCACTTAACAAGGAAAGATCATTATGGAACTCTGAAACTTCAATGCTCCATAATGTCCTTTCCCAAAATATGCTTTTATAGGACAGGAGCATTCTTCATTTCAAGCAGAACCTTGCACAGGATACCAAGAACATAGCTGTGTAGATTCTAGCCTCTCATCCATCCATCCCACTTCCCTGTTATCTACCATTAATGAATTTCATGATTTCTAGAAGTGTAATAGTGGCATCTAGTGGTAAGAAGTACACATTTCCATGTCACAAAACTGCCTGTTTATATCTTTACATAACACACACACAGACACACACACACAGAGACACACACACACACAGATATTGCAAAAATCTTTATATATCTTTATATATATGATTGCAGAATTGAGGAAATAACTTTTTAATGTTTTGTCATTGTAGAAAGTTTACAACTAGAGGATCAAATTAGTATTGCATTACATTGTACTAAAAAAAGTTTTAAAATTTTGGTTATGGGAACTAATTGAATATTTTTTATTTGTTTAATTGTTAAGGAGAGTTTTTAGTTTCTGGACAATCCTTAAAGAATTGTATTTGCTGCCATATTCCCACCAGAGTCAAAGGTTGGTTAAGGTTCCCATATCGCCTTCCATGAGAGAGTGGGGAATGTGAATTTCTTTAAAAAAAAACAAAAACAAGAGATATTCAGGGCATGTAATCAGAAAGAAATTGTTATGTTATTTAAAAATAATATTTTACTCAGATTTGGGGTGTTTTTTTAATGGAATATAATATCTGTTTTACAGACATCCTTAAACTCACCTCAAACTAAGAAAGAAAATGTTTCTTCAGATTGCTTCATGAGCTGTTGAAATAATTAATTGAAACCCTTGTTAGAATGTTACATCCAATTGATTTCTTTGGAAGGAGTTTATGCCTACTTCCTGATTAATACTAAGATTACTATCTGAAAATAAATCACAAATTAGGATAAAGGGGAAGGAGAATATTGCAAATTTTCAGAAACCAATTTAATACCGCCAGCCATGAGTCTGGAAACCTACCAACAGCCTTTTTAAACCTGGTTTCTCTGAATGTGGGAACAGCATCTTTTCACAAACTGCTATTGAATGTGTTTTTTCTCTCTTTGCTTAAAACTTAAAAAAGGAGTCAGAAATGTGAAATTTTCACAATGGAAAATATTCATTTTCCAACCCCAATTTCTACTTGTTTGTCTCTAGGCTGAAGAAAACAATATGCTACATACTTGTATTTAGCTTAACTTAGCTAGTATTTTAAGGTACCACGACATGGTCAATGTTGAAATATAATTCTACCCTAACCACTATGGCTGGCCCATAGCATACCCATCCTATGTCGTCGTTTTGGAAAGGATTTCCAAAAATTTTAGGAAGCTTTTTTGGAAAGGACTTGCAGGGTGTTTTGAAATCATGACTTCTAATTTAAAATTTAAAAGTACTAGGAGAATCTGCCTTCCTTGTAAGGCAGAGGTGGGGAACTATGGCCCTTTTATGACTTGTAACTTCAATTCCTGAATTCTGGGAGTTGACGTTCGCAAGTCATAAAATGGCCACAGTTCCCCAGCCCATTATAAGGAGTAATTTTCAATTTTGGCAGTTAAGCTATTTCCAAAAAATTGTAGGATATTTATATTATTAACATTTTTTTCAGGGCTTATTGAGATAATATATAATTCCTGCCTTTCTTCCACCCATCAGTGAAAGCTTGCTGTGCTTTTAAATTATTATTACGGTTCACAAAAATGTGAAATCACTGTTACCAGTTCTTTAGCTCAGGGATCTCCAGCCTTGGCCACTTAAAGTGGCCAAGGTTGGAGACCCCTGCTTTAGCTGGTGTCAGCCTCCATAATGTATTGGAGTTACTATTTCTATTATTATTTTCATGGGATGGCAAGTCAGACTAACTGCAGCAATAAAGTAAGTATTTTTTTTAAGCTTGGCTTTGCCAAGTTATTGCTGGTCTTCATCAGTCCTCCTGCGATGCATCTTCCCCATGAGCTTGAGTCATATGATTCTTATCTTTTGGGGGGGTGTTAAAGAAAATGATGAAATTCTACTCATGTTCAGAGGAAGGGGACTTCTTTATTCTCTTCACACTTTCTGTAATGGGGAATATCCATGGAACCATTCCAAATCTTTGAAAATTTTCTTTTTATATGGAAGAAATAAGATGCTCTTTGCTAATGAAAGCTGTCTCTTAAACCTAGCGACTCAGCTACCATGCCTCTTCTGTCCTCATACCTTTCCATGACAGCCATGAGTATGATTTTGATATTTCATTTTCATATTTTGATGAAAGAATTTTTATGTTTTTCCTAATATATGAAGAAAGGGGGGCATTATTCTATGAAATAATTCGGGGGTGGGAGATAGGCTGTTAAAATAAAATATTTAACTAACAATGTGGCTTTTACTTTGGATCTTTACCTCACTTATCCTATGATTGTGTTTGAGTGTGGGAATTTAGGGAATTTAAAAAGAAGTTATCCACTGTTCAGTTATATGTAGGAATTTCGACTCTTTCTTTCACCATTTCCTTTTCTAGCTAAAGAAGTTGCTTCTTTCACCATCCAATGTGCCTCCAAGCTATGAGGTTCAAAGAGAGGGGAATATATGGCGTCAAGGACCTACTAAATCCAGACCTCAGCGATCGTGTGCAAAGGTATTGTTCTTCTTGGCAGCTATAGCTTTACAAAACAGTGGACTATGTTTATGTGAGATGAAATTTTTGCCAGGAATATTACACTGTTGTCATATGTTCAGATTACTAGCTCAGCATGAGTTGCGCTCATTGGCAGTGATTCTTCAGAGTCACTTTCCAGGTGATGTGGTCAGTTTTTCTTCTTTATTTCAGAGGTGGGTTCAGCAGGTTCTGACCAGTTCTGGAGAACCGGTAGCGGAAATTTTGACCAGTTCTAGAGAACCAATAGCGGAAATTTTGAGTAGTTCGGAGAACTGGTAAATACCACCTCTGACTGGCCCCGCCCCCTTCTATTCTCTGCCTCCCAAGTCCCAGCTGATGGGGAGGAAATGTGGATTTTGCAGTAACCTTTCCCTGGATTGGGGAGGGAATGGAGATTTTACAGTATCCTTCCCCTGCAACACCCACCAAGCCACACTCGCCAAGCCATGCCACGCCCACCAAGCCATACCCATAGAACCAGTAGTAAAAAAATTTGAAACCCTCCACTGCTTTATTTCATCTTTACCTGAAAATAGACCAAATAATTTCTGCCACTGAGAGCTCCTATGAAAATGGAGTAGTTGTTCTCTCCATATTTATAGTCCTCCTTCCCCTATGTTTTTTCTCATAGACAAGCCATGACAGCAACCATTTGCTTATTTCTGTCAAAATCTTTAACAGTGGTGTTGGGAATGTTGTTCTGCAAGATAGTACAACTCAGTTTGATCCATCTGAAAATTAAGGCATTAGAAAGGCAGACTTTGAATGAGCCATGCCAAAAAGACAGAACTTAGACCCTTTTGCATATAACGGATATGCCATTTATTATGAACATAATATACAAAGTATAGAATTAGCCAGTTGTTAAAGCCAATTGTTTACAGTCACACAAGAGGCTTTTAAAGGCTTTTTTCACTTGAATGAAGGAAATTGTGCAGTGTATTAAATAAATGAATTTGGATTGCATAGGGAAAGATAAGGAACATGGGAAGACAGAGTGTAATGAAGCCTGGGGCAGGGATAGATATTAAGCCTTCTGTGCTTAATGTCATGTTTGTTATATATGTCACATGGACAGAAAACAGACTGAAGAATCTATACAATCTATACTATACCATACATTTGAAACCTTTAAAAGAAGTTTTTTTAAAACAATCTTTTTCCTCTTGTTTTTCCTACTAGCTCTTTTGAGAATCTTCTGGCTCTACTCTTGATTTCTGAATAAGTTTAATGTATCTCCACAGCTTATATCTCTCAGGTTTTTCTGTTTCCTGATATAGGCAGGTAGATAGATAGATAAGAAACAAAGATAAAGGCTTGTTCAAAGTAAATTTCTATCTATCCTGTATTGTATATAGATGATCAAAGGTCTTTGAGGAAATCTGGAAAAGCATTAAAACATTAATCCTGATACTGGTTTCTCCATATTTTCAAAGACTTACAACACAAGTTCAAGAAATAGTATGATCTGTTTTCTCACCCACAAAGCTAATGTTTCTTTTTATTTTCTTATTGTTTTGTTAAAGTATAGAAAATTGGCTGACATATTAGTATAGAAAAAGAGCTTGGAAGAATCCTATAATTAAGGATCCTCCCACTCTAATCCAATCTCAATGTCATAGTTATATTAAGATCTTTTTTGTATAGATTACATTCATCTATCGAAATACCCCTTTTATGAGAGAAAATATTGAATGTGGATGTTTAAGTGTATTTCTCTTTAAGATTAAATATATTTCTGTCTTTTTCTTGATATTATTTTAAGTCATTTTCATTTTTATTGATCGTTTCAATTAAAATGAACTCAAAAGAGTGGCTAGAAGGACCACAAGTATATGGAATTTCACAAACTGGAAATTAGCACTCACAGCACAGGGTTACTTGCTGGGTTAATGTGATTCTACCTCTATCTTATATCTTTGTAGCTGCTGAAATTGGTATGTATATATGTAGCTGAGCTACAACTACTGAATTATGCATCAAAGCTAAATGATTTGTTTCTTGCCATTGCCATCATGTCTGGGCAACTTGAGATACTTACACGCATATGTGCACATGTGTGTATATGTGTGTGTGTGCTGTTAAATGCAAAGGTTGATGCTAGGCACGTTGCCTTTGTTTTATAACCATAGTCCCAGACAAGCCCAAAGTCCCCTAGCAATGCTGTCGCAGCCCCGCTGATCCACCTTTCAGGCAGTATATTTGTGCACATAACTTTCACTGCTTTAATTTTCTAGAAATGAAGGTAAAGAAACTTTTCCCCTTCAGCAAGAGCCTTCCCACATTAAAACTGTGATTCCACTCCCCTCCATTTTATGCAGCCACTTATGCCACACAAATTGCAGGATTGGAACTTATGCAATGAAAACGGTGAAAGGGAAAGTACTCCTGTGGCTTGTCACTCTATGCCCAGTCTCAAAAGCCAAAGAAGAGAATGAAAAGAAGCCAACCTGCGATGTAAAATGCTATGGAACTAAGCCTGTGATGAAAGATAACAGATTCCTGCAGCGAAGGGTGGATAATGACCTAATCTCTTCTCTGATTCAGGGTGTAAAAACAAAAAACCACCTTAGGGATCAGAATGACATTCCAGCCCATACTGTGCACAAAGGCTTATAAAAACTATACTTTTCAAATATAACTAACAAGTTCAAAATACTATAACACACAAATGTGCAAAGAGGGAAAGACTGTTATCCCCAGTAACAAAAGAAACAATATATAGATGCAAAAGCAATTCTTGAGGGCCTTCTATTATGTCCTTCTTTCTATATTAGTCCTTTAAGCCCATATTTATGGATGTGAAATCAAATCTCTATATATCTGGTGCTTAATAAATGACTTCAAACAGAATAGAATGCCAAAGCTTCTGTAGAAATCATTTGAAAATTCCAGCCAGGCCAAACACATTTAGTTGATTAGAGCAATGGTTGTTACAAGCGTCTTTGAATAAAACAACATGTACAATAAAATACAACTCTTACAGAATTAAGTGCAGTTAAGAAACAAGACAATTTTCCACTGCACTTATAGTGTCTTTAGGCAAAAACAGCTTATATGATTAACTCGCTGGAGCTATGAATTACATTTGTTGGTTCTAATATGATGGTTATATACCATATTTTTCGGAGTATAAAACCTCACCGGAGTATAAGATGCACCTTAGTTTTTGGGAAGGAAAATAAGAAAAAAGCTGATTGGCAGGTAGATCAGCCTCCTGAATACCCCCAATCAGCTGTTCCCAGAGGTGAATTTTAGCAACAGGTTCCTTGGTTGTGAGCTCTGTGCAAGCACAACCTTACTTTTTTTTTTTTTTACTTTTTTTTCTACCTCTGAAAGCCTTTGAAACAGAACTTAAGAAAAAAAGCCTCTGAAGCTCTGTTTGGAGACTTTTTTTCTGAAGCTCTGTTTGGGGGCTTCTTTTCTGAAGCTTCTTTTCTGATGCTTTTTTCAGCCTCTGAAACCTCCATTTGAGAAGCTGGGCGAGGCTACATTCGGAGTATAAGTCACACCCAGATTTTCACCCTCTTTTTTGGGGAAAAAAGTGCATCTTATACTCCGAAAAATACAGAAGGTTTGATATAGGTTATATAGCTAATATAGGTATATAGAGTGAAATTCAAGCCAGAGGACTGGAAAAGAGCTGATGTAGTTCCCATCTTCAAAAAAGGAAAAAAACAGATCCAGGAAACTGCAGACCTATCAGCCTGACCTCAATACCAGGGAAGATTCTGGAAAAGATAATCAAGCAACGAATCATTGAACACTTAGAAGCAAACAAAGTAATAACCAAAAGCCAACATTGGTTTGTCAAAAACAGATCATGCCAGACTAATCTCATTGCATTTTATGACAAAATGACAAAATTAGTGGACAATAGGAATGCTGTTGATATAATTTACTTGGACTTCAGTAAAGCATTTGATAAAGTAGACCATAACCTACTACTAGATAAAGTAGAAAAATGTGGGTTAGACAGCACCACCACCAGATGGATTCATAACTGGCTGACCAACTGCACTCAGTGTGTAGTCCTCAATGGAACTACATCCACATAGAATAGAATAGAATAGAATTTTATTGGCCAAGTGTGATTGGACACACAAGGAATTTGTCTTGGTGCATATGCTCTCAGTGTACATAAAAGAAAAGATACGTTCATCAAGGTACAACATTTACAACACAATTGATGGTCAGTATATCAATATAAATCATAAGGATTGCCAGCAACAAGTTACAGTCATACAGTCATAAGTGGAAAGAGATTGGTGATGGGAACGATGAGAAGATTAATAGTAGTGCAGATTCAGTAAATAGTTTGACAGTGTTGATGGAATTATTTGTTTAGCAGAGTGATGGCCTTCGGGAAAAAAACATGGAGGGAAGTATGCAGTGGAGTACTCCAAGGCTCTGTTTTAGGCCCAGTACTCTTCAACATCTTCATCAATGACTTGGACAAGGGGATAGATGGGGAACTCATCAAATTTGCAGATGACACCAAGCTGGCAGGAATAGTCAACACTCCAGAAGATAGGCTCAAGATACAGAAGGATCTTGACAGACTTGAACATTGGGCGGTAACTAACAAAATGAAATTCAACAGTGAAAAAAGTCAGGTTCTACATTTAGGCAAAAAAACCCAAAATGCACAGGTACCGTATATGTGGTACCTTGCTCAATAGTAATAACTGTGAGAGGGATCTTGGAGTCCTAGTGGACAACCATTTAGATATGAGCCAGCAGTGTGCAGCAGCTGCCAAAAAAAACAACACAGTTCTGGGCTGCATAAACAGAGGGATAGAATCAAGATCACGTGAAGTGTTAATACCACTTTATAATGCCTTGGTAAGGCCACACTTGGAATATTGCATTCAGTTTTGGTTGCCACGATGTAAAAAGGATGTTGAGACTCTAGAAAGAGTGCAGAGAAGAGCAACAAAGATGATTAGGGGACTGGAGGCTAAAACATGAAGAACGGTTGCAGGAACTGGGTATGTCTAGTTTAATGAAAAGAAGGACTAGGGGAGACATGATAGCAGTGTTCCAATATCTCAGGGGTTGCCACAAAGAAGAGGGAGTCAAACTATTCTCCAAAGCACCTGAGGGTAGAACAAGAAGCAATGGGTGGAAACTAATCAAGGAGAGAAACAACTTAGAACTAAGGAGAAATTTCCTGACAGTTAGAACAATTAATCAGTGGAACAACTTGCCTGCAGAAGTTGTGTATGCTCCAACACTGGAAATTTTTAAGAAAATGTTGGATAGCCATTTGTCTGAAATGGTATAGGGTTTCCTGCCTGGGCAGGGGGTTGGACTAGAAGACCTCCAAGGTCCCTTCCAACTCTGTTTATGTTATGTTATGTTATGTTATGTTATGTTATGTTATGTTATGTTATGTTATGTTATGTTATGTTATGTTATGTTAAATTGAAGTACTAGTACACAAGGGATATAGTTGCCATTACGAAACTTGGTGGGATGAAATTCAAGACTGGAATGTGGTGATGGAAGGATATAAACTGTTCAAAAGAAACAGACCTAACAAAAGAGGAGGTGGAGTTGCATTATTTATGAGAGATCATTACATCTCTACAGAAATGCATAAAACCAAGGATGAAAGCCTCCTAGAATGGATATGGGTTAATATATAAGGAAAAAAAGAATGACATTGCCATAGGTCTATTCTACAGGCCATACAACCAAGCAGAAGAAATACATGAACTTTTTGATAGTCAGTTAACAAATGTATGTAGAAAACACAACAAAGTTGTGGGGGGGGGGCGCTTTAGCCACTCTGAAATGAACTGGGAGACAAACTCTGCACCAAGTGGAAAATTAAACAGGTTCCTGATCATCCTAGCTAACAACTTAGTCAACCAAAAGTAAAGAGGAAACTAGAGGGACAACTCTGTAACAAGTTTACACTTGTTAGTTGTGTTAAATGCTTGCGCAAGCTGCAATTTCATTCTGTTCCTCTTTGACACTTGTTTTATGGATCAGAAATCAATGTTCCTCTTTTTGTGATGAAGACCTCCCTGACCATGGTGGTGAGAATTGGTTATTGTTGTTTCAAGCATAAACCAATGTCATTTGTACAATAATTTGCACAATATTATATAAAACATAGACATCTCAGTGGGAATAGAAGCCAAATTTAGAGAAATAATAAGCAGCCACCAGAAAATCAGATTCCACAATTTCTCTGGAAATAGAATGGAGCATAATGATTCTGTCTGCTAAATTACTTGTTTGTTAATTAAAGCCAGAACCTTCTGTCATTTAAGACATAGAGAAATGGCACTAAGAATGATTCTTCCATTGTTTTATTACCTAATATGAATCTGTGGCATTTGATATGGATGGTTGAAAAAAAAAACCCATACAATGTTATCTTACTAGTTTGTCAGCAATTAAGTATAGTTAAATTAAGTATTTTAATTAAGTATGGTATAATTAAGTCTTGAAACAGTCATTTAGTGATGTGAAATATGTAAAGATTTGAATGATCAAGAACAAATTATAAATTTTGAATGGCTTTTGGATGTAGCTTAACTTTCTTTTTTCTTTGCTTTTGAAGATGGAAGGTGTCCATGACAGAAAATCAACTTTTCCCCAGGTTCAGACTCGGAACTGCACTGAGCTTCATAAACATCTTACTACGACCACCACCACTAGACACTGCCCACACAGAAAAAACAGTGGGCCACTAGACAAGTGTCATGCTGACAACATTAGCACCTGCTCTGTACCCCAGAGACATTACATCCAAAACGAAGAAGATAGCAATTTAAGTAAAGATGCATCAAATTGCGGTAACAGTGTAGCCCCTCCTCTCTCTTCCTCCGAGAAAGGCACTGGAGACAAAGAACTTCACGCTGCAGTGGAGCTTATCCACTACATGCATACTTATTGCCTTCCTCCAAGAAAGCTACCCCCCATGCACCCCAGTGAGGGGAAACACCAGCCTTTTCACAGCCCCTCCAAAAGAGCAAAGCCAGATCCCCCCCTGCAGCAGCCTCCACTCTGTGGGAATGACAATTGCCCATCCAGCCCTTGGCATTTCTCCATGCACTGCAAACAATCCCGAACTCCGCTTTCTGAATTTTCCATCCTGAAAGAACTGCTTGCCAGAGAACTCCCATGTGATGTGAGTAAGCCATATCGATTAGCAAAACCTGTCTATGCCTCCTTGGCCAGGTCACAGCTTCACAAGTCTTCAAGAACTTTGCCTCACAATACCGGGAGGGAATCTACGGATGGATATAATAAACCCGCCACCAAAATAATACCCGAAATGAAAACTGAGCTGAGACAGATTCTCAAAGTAGAGCCCGAGGCTGAAAAAGAACCTGCAGAAGAGGATGGTGCAAAACAAGGGACTCCCATGGGTCAGGGATCCTACGGGAAGTCAAGCCGCAAGCCGGACACCTCTATTTATGCAGTACGTCGCTCTAAAAGACTCAACCCTGAGATCAGCATTTGGCAGTCTTTCCTTGATAAACCTCCCTCAGAACCTACCGTGTCCTCAGCGATCACAGCAAATGCATTTGCTTCAATAGAGCCTGCCCTCTGCTCATCTTTGCAAAACTTTGATACAGAAGCACCAGCAGCGGAAGTAGAAGTGAGTGGCGCTGAGGAGATGGACGGGGGATTCCAGAGTTTCCCAATGGAATTGCAGACCCCTTCACCAGAAAGTTCTAGGGAAAGCGACACTTATGCAGCAAATGAGAGTCAGTGCTTCACCCCCTGCCATCAAACAGGTATGTAGGAAAGGAGAGCCCAGCAATTCTCCTGTACCAGCATTTCCACATTTCTAGAAGAGAAAATATGCTTTATCATGATAATAGAAAGCAGATTACCAGTCCTAACATTCTTCAAGGATTGTGCCTGGTGTGATATGGTCCCATATCTTCCTAGTTTGTCTGAATATCTTATATATTGCTGAAGAGAAATTTCTTTCCCCAAACCAGATACATAGATCATTTCCTATAAAATTGTGTATTGAAAAAGTGGCGGCAAAGAAAAAGTTTGGTTTTAATTGAATTGACCCAGGTCTGACACGAAATAGATTATAGAAGCCCAGTATGCTTGATGTGAGTCACACATTGAGGGAGGAACAAGAAGTTTCTGAACTGTTGTGTTCCAATTGTGTCATAATCCATCCACTCAGGACTCAGTCATATAGGGTAGGAAAATAATTCCTCCTATATCTGTTGCTAAATTAGGGACAGACACGGGGAAAACTGAATCAGATTACTATTTCAGCATTGAGAGAGATGATTTATTCTTTTCCATATGAAGTTTCCCAAAGCTCCTCTCCTCTCTATTAATCATAGAGTGGCAATAAACCAGACAATAAAATTCAGTGTGGTGTGGTGGATCATTTCAATATGAAAAACTGCATGAAAGAAGAATTAATCTCCTCTCCTTCATCTCCAATACAATTCATCTACCCTGGTCTGGTTTCAGGTTTACAAAATAGAAGATAAACCATGTATCTTCCATGGCTCACCTTGTTTGACCATAATTTGCTTTCTCTTTTACTAATCCAGTTTATGGACAGAGATATGGCCAATTGAATCATTCTGCTTTTCTCTGTTCTTTGTTTCAGAAGCACCACGGTGTCTGTCATTGCCCTTGGCACAAACGTAAGTGCAATACCCGAAATATATCTTGTGAAAGGATGATCTCTCTAAGTGTCAGAAGCCAGAAAATCTGGCAAATGGCAGTCTCAGAATTTTGCAATCCTGATAACCAAGCTGTGCCTTCAGTACTGTCTGGTTGATAACTATCCTTAAATTAAGCTGCTTGTATACTAAGAGGACTTCTGGTGCAGGAGCTTAATGTCAAAATAATCCACTACTGGGTAAGAACTTCATAGTGCAGCTAAAGATTTTATAGAAAGGGATGTGCAACTCACCCAAGAAAGACTCAAAACGGCTCATCTAGAGCATAAAGCCCCATTAAGGATACTGGAACTACTGATATATACATATGCATCACTGACTCTTTATGATTAAAGCCACATCAAACTTGGGATGTTCACCACAGGTTGCATATTATAATAAGGTTCCAACATTGCTAGACAGTTCCTATGTTAGGGAGATTTTAAGGGGAGGAAATGCATGGACAGATAGACATTAACCAGACAGTGACATGTTAATGTTTATACAAAACTGTATTTCTGTATATTTCAATAACCAAAGCTAAGGAAGAATGAGATGTTTGGATGGATGAAGACCAAACATTGAAGAATTTAAATTATATAGGATCGCTTGATAGTGATGCAGAAAATCTCACTGTTTCTGCTTTCAGAAACTTGTCCATTGATGTGCCAAAAGGCTTTGTTGTGGAGACTAGATGTTAACTAGAATGAACCTGAAAGTACAGTATAACTTGCTTTCTTCTAGTTCTTCATGAGGATTACATTAGCTGAAAAAAAATGTGGTATGTTAATAATAGGATCTCTGCTATGGTGCAAATATTTATTTGCAGGAATGCCTTTTGGGTTGGTTTCCTTGCAGATAAATGGAAGTTTTTTGTCATTTGTAAATAAATAAGTCTCTCCTGGCAACCATTTTGTGACTATACCAGCCACATGCTCACAAAATTTCAAATGTGCCCCTGACTTTCAAAGTTTGTTTACTTGTGAATCCTTGTAATAGAAGTGTGGGCTTCCATGTATAAAAATGTAAAGGGGATCTGAACAGACAATGTATAAGTTTTCAGATTGGGTTTTATTAGTTTATGTTGATTATTTGAGACCTTTTGGTTGTTTAAGTGGAAGTTAAAAGAGTTAGTCCTTTTCAAGCTTGTCAACTTCCCTACATAGTTATTTGGAGATGACCCCAGTTCATTAGCTACTACAAAATGGGTGCCCATTTATCTAAGCTTATTAAAAAGCTTGCCATTTAAATGACAGCCATGAGATGTCCTCCCCATGTGACATTTTATTTTTAAAACTCCTTTCTATTTCATTGTGTGAATTCCTCATTTTTAATGGATGCCCTGGATTTTCTATAACCATTTCATTCTACTCTTCTTCTCATTTGTAGAGAATCAACACTCGGGAAGCGCAGCTTTGATCAAGTTCTGACTGTAGAGTTGTGTGGCACTGCAGGTAAGGGCAGAATTTAGATTAAGTGTTCATTATTTAGATGCAAATTTAGAGAAAAGACTGTACCCAAAACTGAAGTATCAGATAGTAATCCCTGTATTTAATCGTTAACATGAAGGAAGAGGAATCTAGGCACCCCTAAATCCTGTTTGATTTTTCCCTTCCTTGAAAAGACAACTGCAGAGCAATGCATCTTTTGAGTGACAAGTATTTTAGAACTGCTGTAGCCATCTTATAAAGGCAAAAGACTGAATATAAAGAGAAGTGCATATCCCCAGATTTGAAGGCTCAGATTCAAATCCCCAGATTTAAAGGCTGTGCGATTTGAAGGCTCAACGAAGGGGTGGGAATGGTTTAAAAAACAGACCTAACTCCTATTATAGTGATGTCTTTTTACTCTCATGGTCCTATATTGAAAGAGTTTTATCCTTTTGCTTCCTTGGGGGAGATAAGGTCTCACACCACCAACTACTCCTCCATACAAGCCTTCGGAAGAGGACCTATATAAGCCAGACATTCACCAGAGACCAGCACAGAAGACTGCTGTCATCACCAGCTCTGAGCCACAACCAATGATCAGTCATAGGCCAATTTCCAGAAAACATCAGAAAAAGCAACCAGTGCGGACAGAATTGTATGCCCACCTGAGTCGGTCTGCTATTCGCCCTGCTCACTCTGAGCAACATGGGGTGTTGAAACGCCCTTTCTCGCGGTCTTTTGGTGATCATGATTATTGCCAAGTCTTGAAACCTGAGTATTCGCTCCAGAGGAAGGTGCTAAGATCTTGGGAGCCCCTGAGCCATATAGAAAGCCAACACAAGAGGCAAGTGCCTGACGTTCCCTATCAGGAGGAAAGCAACAAGAGTTTTGATAAAAGCTCAGTGAAGGAGGGAAGCAAACAGCTGAGGGACCAAGAAATCAGAGCCAGTTTGACCAAACACTTTGGTCTTTTGGACAGTGCCCTGGATGATGGGGAGGAGGCCTTGTTCTTCAAAACTCCTGAATATGATACTGTCTTTGAAGACAGCTGCAGTGAGATTGGTTCTCCATTGGAAGAGGAGGAAGAGGAGGAGGAATACTACATGAGTCCATTGGGTTCCAACAGATGTCTACACAGTAGTGCTCTTTCTAGGACCAATTTGCACTACTGCTCCCGAAACAGATCTGATTCAGAGTCTTCATGCTGCAGAAGTAGGTCTCCAGTCAACCAGCAGGTTTTCAGGTACGTTTCATTTGCAGTCAGTGTTGTTTTGGGGGAAGGGTCTGAGATGGTCGTAGTCAATTGCATTGGTTTGTGTTGCTGATTGCATTGATTCAGAGTAATGCACATTAAAACTTCCTACACTTTAGTTACATTTTAAAACAATGCAGTGCTGTAAGAATGGTGGCCCTTTAGTCAGCCTGGGGATGTATAAAACTACATTTCTAGAAATTTCTCAGGCAGGGTTGTATCTTTTTTCCTTATTCTTGATTTGCCATTGCAGTGTGGGCTATGTCTTATAAGGCTAATCTAAAAGAAAGTGGGCTGAATTCAAAAATCCTGTGAGCAAAGTACAGAAGTGGGAGGAAGTATTTTTTACTGAATTAGTTCCTCCTCCAGTCCTTGAGAATCTACTCCAGAGGATTGACGGACCTATTACAACTCCACCAAAAATAGCCATGGCAGCTGCAAGGGGAATTGGGGGAAATTGCCTTCGTTCCCTGATTTGGGAATACCAACCACTACCAGATAGATAACATTCCTGAATTAGAATGAGATCCTCCATGCATAGAAGGTTTTTGAGAACCAATGGGAAAAAAGAGATACCCTGTTCAGATGGATAGAAATAAATGTAAGATTATTTGTAAAAAGATTTAAGGCCAAAACCACAGTATGACTGTGCCTAAAAAGATTATATCTTCAGATTTTCAAATTATATAATATTTAATCATTTACATTTGCTTACCTCTTTGCTCCAATATTTGGTGGCTGTCTGGCCACCTTTAAAAAAAAACACCCTCTAAATATTTGTGAATCTACAATAACCCATGGTGTTCTTTTACTGATTGTAAAATGGGTGAGGCTGTTCCTGCAAGCAAGGAGTATGTTTCTAGGAATAATTTCCTGATTACGATTCTGATTTCTAAGATTCAAAACAATTGGAATCCATTTGGGTCTGTATTTCTTGTTTTCCAATAGACGTGAAAATGGCAAGCGTTGTCAAGAGAGAAACATGAGCAGCCAGAGACTGATGGAGAAAAAGAGAGAAAAGGCCATTGTGAGTGACCTATGAGCTCTCAATGAGATTTGGGATGAATGAAGTGGAAGTGGTAGGGTTTCCAAACTGATCAGACGATTCCTCTTTCTGAAACACATTTGAATTTTGGGAGAAAGAAATTTCTATTCAAGAAAGGGTAATACAGGAAGTTAGCTGGTTTTCCAAACTCTATTACTCTGTGGAAGTGGAAGTGCATGCTGATGAATGATCGTCCTCCCTCTGCCAAGAAATCAATCTGTTGCCAGTTTCTTCATTTTATTTATTTTTTATTTATTTATTTATTTATTGATCACATTTGTATACCGCCCTATCTCCCGAGGGACTCAGGGCGGTTAACAGGCATATAAAAAGGACATATAAATACAAATTAAAACACAAATAAAAAACTTATTCTAACCAGCCTGATTACCAAAACCAATTAAAATCAATATAAAATTTAAAATTTCAAAAATTTAAAAATCTAAAAAACCTAGTCCAGTCCTGCGCACCTAAATAAGTGTGTTTTAAGCTCACGACGGAAGGTTCTAAGGTCCGAGAGTTGGCGAAGTCCTGGGGGGAGCTCGTTCCAGAGGGCGGGAGCCCCCACAGAGAAGGCCCTTCCCCTGGGCGTCGCCAGACGGCACTGCCTAGCTGACGGCACCCTGAGGAGTCCCCCTCTGTGAGAGCGCACGGTCAGTGAGAGGTATTCGTAGCAGAAGGCGGTCCCGTAAATAGCCCGGCCCTATGCCATGGAGCGCTTTAAAGGTGGTCACCAACACCTTGAAGCGCACCCAGAAGGCCACAGGTAGCCAGTGCAGTCTGCGCAGGATAGGTGTCACCCGGGAGCCACGAGGGGCTCCTTCTATCACCCGCGCAGCCGCATTCTGGACTAACTGCAGTCTCCGGATGCCCTTCAAGGGGAGCCCCATGTAGAGAGCATTGCAGTAATCCAGGCGAGACGTCACGAGGGCGTGAGTGACCGTGCATAGGGCATCCCGGTCCAGAAAGGGGCGCAACTGGCGTACCAGGCGAACCTGGTAAAAAGCTCTCCTGGAGACGGCCGCCAAATGATCTTCAAAGGACAGCCGTTCGTCCAGGAGGACGCCCAAGTTACGCACCCTCTCCGTCGGGGCCAATGACTCGCCCCCAACAGTCAGCCGCGGTTGCAGCTGACTGTACCGGGATGCCGGCATCCACAGCCACTCTGTCTTGGAGGGATTGAGCTTGAGCCTGTTTCTCCCCAATATTCCCTTCCAATATGTTTCTTTTAGATAGTCTTGGCAGAGGGAGAACGATCATTCATCAGCATGCATTTCCACAGAGTAATAGTGTTGGAATCTTGAAAAAGACATAGTATCGTTTAAAAATCATACAAATAAGAGGAAATGTACAGTTGTTGAAGTAAAAAAAAAAACTGCACTTGAGGCTGGTGGTTTGATATTCTGTATATCTTTTATATCAGTCAGACACAGATTCATTTAGCAAATTTAGAGCTCATCTTTCTTCTGTTGGAAAGTTTAAAGAAGTTTAGGTGAGAAAGCCATCTCCTATCGAAATACTGGTTAAAGAAGTTGTCTACCTCATGTCTTCTTGATCATAGATTCCTAGTATTAGTCTTCCTATATAGGCATCCTTCATGTAATTTAAAATGTTAGGAAATGGTTCTTATATGAATGGTTTGACATCCATAAATGATTGATGCCCGTGCAAGCATATGAATCTTTTTGGATCTGCTAATGAATGGGAGGCCTCATCTTGAGGCTGCATTGAAAATCAAAAATGCTTCAGAAATTTGCTCTGGTATGATTTCCTACTCATTCACCAGACCTTGCACTGCAAAACTCTTTTTTCTTTCCTTTAAAAGAAATTGTATGTCAGTTTTAGTTTTAGGTTTTTAGATCACTTTATAGAACAGTTTAAAGCTTCCCAGAAAAAAAGTGACCAGCATTTTTAAGCCAATAATATAACTTAGTAGATTGTCCCGAAGGCCAGAAACTTCCATCAAACATCCATTACTCTGACAGGCTTGGCAAACTTTTAAAAAAACCAACAACAAAAAATTACTTCTGAATTAAATCCTTTTCTAAACTATCCTGTGCATTCATACATTTTCTAATCTACAATTCCTCTTTCTTGGATTTTCCATCCATTCTTTTCACATATCAGGTTCTTTGAAAACTTGAATTGATAGTAAAAAAAATAATTTTCTGACTAATGTGAGTTCAAAACCAAATGGAACAAAAGAGTTTTGGCTATGTTTTATATCTAAAATATAAAAAGGTACTACTTTAATAATAAAGTGGACCTGGAAATATCAAGAATGTATCAGTTTAAAACATTGTAGCAGGATAGGCATGAGCAATTTACTTGTGTCATTAAGAGCCACGGAGAGCCATGGTGATGCAGTGGTTAGAATGCAGTATTGCAGACTAATTCTGCCGACTGCCAGCAATTCGATCCTGACCGGCTCAAGGTTGACTGAGCCTTCCATCCTTATGAGATTGGTAAAATGAGGACCCAGATTGTTTGGGGCAATATGCTGACTCTGTAAACCAGTTACAGAAGGGTATAAAGCACTATGAAGCAATATATAAGTCTAAGTGCTGTTGCTATTAAACAGGGAGAAGGCCGTGTAGTATACATCCAAAATCTTGCCAGCAGTATGAGCTCTAGTGAACTGAAGAAGCAATTTGAAGTGTTTGGAGAGATTGTTGAGTGTTGCATTTTGACCAAGAATAAAAGGTGAGTTTTTCTTATCTCATTATTCACCCTGGCTGAAATCATGAGTATTTGTTAATTAGCTATTTTACTCTATGATTAAAATTAAAATCGGAATTCAAAGTTCAGTAGCTGGATAATTCTTGTTCTTTGGAAAAACATCTTCTCTGAGGAACTTATGAACACAAAGGTTAAGTATTAATTGAACTATTGTACCTATTAAGAAGTAAGTTAAGTAAGTTAAAACTTTTGCTGGTTAAATATGTGTAAGGATTGCAGTGTGAAACTCATTTTTTCCTCAGTTGTATCATATTTGTTTTGGCTAAGAAATTGCCATTAAATTCCCTCATCATTTAATTGTGTAAGGACTAACGCTGCTGT
Source organism: Ahaetulla prasina (assembly GCF_028640845.1). NCBI lineage: Eukaryota > Metazoa > Chordata > Lepidosauria > Squamata > Colubridae > Ahaetulla > Ahaetulla prasina. The sequence goes on from NC_080540.1 coordinate 107,491,724, forward strand.
ATTGCATAGAACAGAGGTGTCAAACTCCTGGGCCACATGCCGGATGAGTCACACACTGGCCACGTTCACACCCGGGTTAACGAAAGGGACAAAAGTCACAATATGTCACATGATGCCGCTGTGATGATGCGAGTTTGACACCACTGGCAAAGAAGATGCAGCACTTCTTTAAATTTACAATGGATTGCTGCTACTTAGCATATGTGTATGTAATTTAATTGTGCTGTATACAGAAGCAGATTGAATTTGGAGTAGTTCGATCCAAGCTTGAAAGTTTTGGGCTCAAAACTCTGTTTCAAGTGAAAAACAGAGCATTTTAGTTAAAAGATATCCTTTGTGTGTGTATGTCCACATATACAGTTAGTCCTCGAGTTACAATAGTTCATTTTAGTTACTTACAATAGTTCAGGGCCGCGGTGTGGCTCAGGCTTTAAGATAGCCTGTTATTAAACACAGCTGCCTGCAATTACTGCAGGTTCTAGTCCCACCAGGCCCAAGGTCGACTCAGCCTTCCATCCTTTATAAGGTAGGTAAAATGAGGACCCAGATTGTTGGGGGGGCAAAAAGTTGACTTTGTATATAAATATACAAATAGAATGAGACTATTGCCTTATACAATGTAAGCCGCCCTGAGTCTTCGGAGAAGGGCGGGATATAAATGTAAATAAAATAAAAAAAATTTTTAAAAAAATTTAGTGACTGTTTGAACTTACAATGGCACTGGAAAAAGTGGTTTATGACCTTTTTTCACACTCACAACTGTTGCAGCATTTCCATGGTCACATGATCAAAATTTGGCTGCTTAGCAACTGACTCATGACAGTTGCAGTGTCCCAGGGTCACATGATCACCTTTTGCAGACTTCTTACAAGCAAAGAATAGGGAAGCCAGATTCTTTTAACAGTTCTGTTACTAACTGAACAACTGCAGTGGTTCACTCAACAACTATGGCAAGAAAAGTCGTAAAATGAAACAAAACTAACAGCTGTCTTGCTTTAGCAACAGAAATTTTGGGCTGAATTATGGTCATACTCAAGGACTGCCTGTATACTGTACATATATACATGCATAAACTATTTGTTTTAGTGGGTAAATCATTTTTATTCAATGTCTCTTGTCTGTTCAGATTTGTGTTTATATCAATAGGCAAAATAGTAATGTATGTTACGTAGGGGAAGGTCAATGTTTTGTAGTCTAATGGCTGTTAACTATCCTGAGTGGTGTGTAAGTGGAAATAAAAATAATAAATAGCCTGGCTGGAGTGTTCTCTTCCAAGGCAGCTGGGAGATGCCAATGTAATCACTGCAGTTTGATTAATAGACTCTTGGATCCTAATTCCTATAAAGTTTGCATGAGATTTAAACGAGATGCTCTGAGCTCCTGTTGGAGAGACATGGAATAAAAATAATGACAAATAAATAACGCTGCTCTGTTGGCTATGCTGGCATTCCCTCTTTCATTATCCAGGGGAGATAAATACGGTGTCATCACATACCGGTGTTCTGAGCATGCTGCCTTGTCCTTGAAGAATGGTGCTTCTCTGTGGAAAAGAAATGAGCCATTGTTCCAGCTGGCTTATGGCGGCTTTGGACACTTCTTTTGGACCAGATTTACTGATTTGGGTAAGTCAGCAATCATCTTAGCCTGTTTCATCATAACAGATCTAATTTGGCAAGGGTGGTTGTACTGACTTTGATTCATATACTGCAGGGTTTCTAAAACCGTGGCAACTTCACGCTGTGTGGACTTCAATTCCCAGAATTCCCCAGCAGGCATCCCTTTCTTTATTCATTATCAAACAAAATTATATGGCCATCCAATTCACGCACGGTGATCCTGGTATGGATATTAATGATGGTGGACATTAAAAAATCCAAAGTATAAAATCTATGCAATCCCAATTTACATATCTTATTATCTATATTTAATATTTATTTACTATCTGATATTTATTTCTGTTTATTAGCATTGTGCTTCCTTTATACAATCAGAGATAGTGGAGGAGTTTTTCCCCAGCCAGAGATGACTGAATCAGAGCGGTTATCTTGAATCACTCATATATACTAATCAGACTAATCCACTGATTATTTAACTACAGATACTGAATTAACCAGAATTGATTAGATATATGCAACACATTAAGCCATGAGTCAGTGTTTGCAAATAATAATAGCTGGGTTTTGTACCCATACTTTATTAAAACCAAAGAAAGCAGATTAAATATTCCAAGGATTTTTATATTTGCTCATTTTCACAGACCACAAGTGATTTTAATTTATTTTCTTTCATTTTAATTAAAGCCCTCCTCTCCTGAAAGGGGCAGACAGCAACTATTGTAATTGAAGAAAATTTAAATTAATCAACAGTAACCATAAAAAATAGCACACAGTTATGAAATCAAATATAATGCGATCACCCAAAATAGCAATCTGATTAGGGAGAATGAATATCCAATGCAGGCAGTTCTTAACAGCTTCCAGACAGATTGTGGCCAACCCTTTCTCTTGAGAGAGGGTTCGGTTCCCTCAGCTAAATGGGTTGTGGCCCATCATATTTGCTGATCGGCCTCTTCAGAGAAGAGCACAGGGGATATCTCAACAGGCTACTCATGACCATTAAATCCTTCCATTTTAGGAGGAAGTGGAGATTTAGAGGTTTTCCATATGGCTTGGAAACATTAGATGTAATATATATGACAGCTGATCCTCCTTCCTTCCTTCCTTCCTCCCTCCCTCCCTCCCTCCCTCCCTCCCTCCCTCCCTCTCCTTCCTCTTTTTCACAGCATTTATCTTTTCTCTGTAGCAGATTCCAATACAGAAGAGTCCTCTCCAACTCCAGTAAAAAGCAAATATGAGACCATGGATTTTGACAGCCTGCTGCAGGAGGCCCAGGAAAGTCTGCATCGGTAACAGCCTTAACCTTTGAGGAATACCTTAATACCTCAGTCAAGGCACTTCCAATATGTTTACGTTTTCAAGAAATGATTAAATATATAATGAGAGAGAGAGAGAGAGAGAGAGAGAGAGAGACTGCTGACCCTTTAAATTGATGTTTACATTGAACAAGCTGCTTCTGTCTGTGAGTTCCCATGGTGTTGATGTTCCACTGCCACAAGTTAGTATCTCTGCTTCTGATTGGTTGTGTTAGGATGAGCCTGCAAAAGCCTTCTGTCCTCTTCTTGTCCAATCCCCTTTCTCTGACTGGTCCCATTTCCGCCGTGGAGTGGCAGCTGTGTTCACCATAACTTTTATTTCATTTTTGGTCCGTAGTGTGTGATTATGAAATTGTTAATTGTGAATAGAATCAAGATTGTAAACTAATTTTTAATAGAAGAAAGAAATATATACTTATAATGTATTTATGGCTCAGATGTACTGTAATTCAGATTTATTGTACCGCTTCCTTGATTTTTAACTATGCACTGTAATGAGGCACTTGCCCCTCAGCAGATGCAGCCTTTCCAGAATGGTTCCCTTCAGTGAGTGGCTCACCTGAAAACCATAAAAAAATCTGCTTGTCCTTGATTAGCCGGGGGGGTTATTGAATGGCAGTGTGGAATTGCTGTATAAACCATTATTTCCATTTGTCTGGACTAAATGCTGGGATCTCCATTCCTTAATCATTGACTGCATGAGACATGACAAACTGTGATTCTGCAGTCCAAAGCGGGCTCCAAGTATTTTCCTCAGATGGCAAAAGATTAAATCAAGTGAGAAAGGAGAAGGTGACAGGGTACGTTTTTCCCTCTTCCTTCATGCTGACCTGCTTAACCTGTCTTCCCAGCCACGTAAATGATACATGAGAAAAGCCCTGCTAAAGTCCTATCTGAGCAGCATCCTGTTTCCATAGAGCCACCAGATGCTTCTCAGAAACTCACAAGCTGCCCAAGAAAGCAGTTAATCTACTACAAATGGTAATCTAATGTCCATTGGTGCTGAGTTGAGAAGTATGTAACAGCCATTATAACTAGTAGCCATTGGCCTGTTTATTCTACATGTGAAATCTCTTGTGGGACAAAGAAGATTGGAGAGTGAGCCAGAAAATTTAAGGCTCCTAAGCATTAGAGCCCACCATCAGAATAGCCATTGTTTCATGATATCACCATAAAGACACAAATGTAGAACAGTTTATTTAAGTCATATCCCCAGTAGCCTCAGGAACAGGAACAGATTTCTGGCCATCTGGTCATTCAACCAAAGCAAAATCTCTTGCCTGATGGATTACCTGGGTTTGTTTGCAAGACCTAACAGAACAATGGTCAAAAGCACCCTTGCACCTTGACCCAGCGCTCAGCATCAGCAGTGTATCTCCGCCCCACTTTAAATACTGCTCTCTGCCTGAGCAAATCTGAATAAGCCATACTGCATAATATGTAGCCAGTAGCATACAGTAACTGTATTCTTTTATTATTATCATTCTATATGTCTGTCTGCATATTCATTTCTTTTGATTTGCCCACGGCTTAAAACTCTACCCATTGATCAGCTTTTCCTAAATTCAAAACCCAGAGATGTCCAAGAGAAGGGAATCAGCTTTGTGCAACTTAGGTTGATTTAAACAAATGGTTTCTGGAGAAAGAGGCCGTCTGATGAGAATAAATACATGTGGAGACCTCATGCTCATACAGTACACTGTACCAAATGCATCATTTGCCAGATGCAATGCGGCTGCTCTTGTGCTAATTCACATCCAACAAAGGCTAGGGAGACACTAAATAAGCAATAGGAACATCAAGAGAGCACTTTCGAGTGGGGACCAAATAGCATTGCTAAGTCCTCCATCAGTCACCATATTCTTATTCTGTTCTTCACAAAGATGAGACCGATGGGGTTCAACCATCCCATTTAGATAAAATACAACAGCCTTAATTCTGTCCGTAGTTAGATTCTCTTCCCTTTAAGGTCTTTTTAGCATCAGCATGTATTTGATTTGGAATCAAAAGGACAAAAACATCCTGATTCTGGCCTAATCCATGCTATTTGTCTGAATAGTCCCCCATTCCCTTGATAAGGAGTGTACATATCAAAAGCACCATAAGATCAAGGAATTTCTTATCCCATCCTGAATGTTTATTTCTGGGATGCGGATGGTGATCTGGAGCTTTCATAATAACAAACCTGATTTCATATGGCAGCTAATATAATTTCCATGCTACTTGCAAAATTCACTGTCACAATGTTTTGGCTAACAACGTCACTTTTAACATCTCTGTTTAGGAACTTATTAAAGGATTACAAGGCCATTAAGATCTTCTTGTGATCAGTCCAGAACAAAGTCTGGCCAAGATGAAGTATCTGCTATTGACAAGTGCCTCATTGTAGCTTTGCCTTTTCTGTCCTAGTATTTCCTTACCACAATGATGTTTACATGTGATTGCTATAGAGCTTACTGTAGAATGTACATAGTGACACATTTAGGGTGGGTAGGACTGTCCTGTCCTGTGCTGTACTGATGTTTTCAGAGAACAATCAAACAACAACAAAAAATAATAATAACCACCCCAGCAACTAGTAAGTGGAATTCTTCCATCTCCTGGCTTGATTACAAAAGATATCAAAAAGTTCAGAACTAGATTTGGTCAGAGAGATGGAAAATGCATCAAATTTTAAGTGTGTTGAAAGTGTTGAATGCAGGTGGAAAGAAAGAGTTAAAACAGTCCTTCTGTTATTTGGAAGGTGCTGCTTCTAGCCCAAACTTGCTTGCAAACGTGGCTTATCTGCTTTTATATCTCAAGTTAATTTTCAGAAGCTGGAATTGCCAGTGATATTAGGGCATGCAAGACACGCTCTTTGAATGGAAGGAAGATCCTGTAATGCACATAGCCTCTCGATCCTAGCTGTAGGGAGAGGTGCAATAAGTGATCTTTGTTTTGCCTGAAGCCTATAAAAATATATTTTTTGTGCGAGAAACTTCACTAGGACTTTATGCAATATGCACGTATGTGCACAAATGCACACATGAATGAGAGGAAGACAATGGGGCATTGAGCCCTTCAGCATCTGCAAGTTCAGCAGTGTTGAATGTAGAACCTGAGTGGGATGGTTTGCAAAGCACGCACATTTGTCCTGGTTACAGCATATCAATACCCGCAGTTTATGCTAATTGCTATTGGAAGCACAGCTAGTTTGCATCACCCACACAGGGAGCAATGTGTGAAAATCCTTTGTTCATATTTATTCTTACGATGACTTGGGAAGTTGTAGTGTGTTGACAGAAGAATTTTAGGCAAACTCCTGGATCAGAGTACAGGAAGAACAAATGCTGTCCCAAACCTTTTAAAGCAGAGAGTTATACCAAAGTTTGTATGAATAAATAAGTACAATGCATTAAACTTTTGGTATGTAGAACACTCATCTACAGTGCTCCATAAATATTGTAAAGAGTAATTATGAAAAGCTATTGAAGAATGGCCAAGTTCCATGTGACAAAGGAAGTGATAAGATCAAATGTATAAAATGTCCACTTGTATACTCCTGTCTCTGAATATCAGAGTACCTGAATAATAGACTTGTGATCCACTAAAGCAAACTCAAAACTGAATTCTGTCTCCTGATTTTGCTCCTTACCTAGGAGTGTGAGAGATCCCATAGACTTGGATAGGCAACTGATAATTTTTGGTTAATTGGTGGGTCAACAAATCTACAGTACAACATGAGCCTTTTTTTCATGCAGTAAGATAACTATTTGTTTTCCTTAGGATAAGGAATTAAGATGAGCTTTATATCTTGCTCCAGCCATCCTTGCTGCTAATGTGTTCTGGCAGACTCCTCTAAGGGCAGTTATAGCCAGCACATTTTGATTCTCCAAGGCTAAAAATGACTGTATGCTGGCTCTCCGCTTAGGGGATTCATTTCTGAAGGCATCGTGTTCTTTGCCCCTTTTATAAAGAGTTTGCTGCTGGGGTCCTTTCTGCAAAGTTTGCCTAACTTTCTTCTGCCCTTGTTTTAATTATATGCATAATGCCAACACCCCTATGTTCATGGGGCAGGCCTAGCCATAACGATGAGCAACAGAACAAATCAAGATCTTGTGAGAACACATGAGAAACCAAATAAAGAAGAATCAACTGTCCAGGGTTTTTCGGAACAAAAGGGTGTATTAAGAAAGGCAATCATGAGGGAGACATTTATTTTTTTAAACAAAACTATATATGTTTGTAGATGTGTGTGTGTGTATGAGAGAGAGAAAGAGAAAAAAAATCCCTCCTAATTTTCTTTTATATTTTTTTATTTTTTTTGGGAAAATCAGGAGAAATACCTTAAGGATAGGAATAAGTCACAAGCCATTTATTTTCTCTTGGTCCTTTAATAACGATTGCTTTATGTGAAACACAAGTCAATACTGAAAAGTCAACTGAAAACTTTGGCAGAAGTAAGACAGCAGTGTTGTAAAGAGACTGCACAAGAAGAACTGGATTCTGTGTCTTATTTTCACTGCCAGTTATTCGAACAGTTGTCTTGTTTTCCCTCTGACCTATTCTACCTCCATAAAACTGGTATCGGCTTTGTCTTTGTTTTTGTGGTGAACACTCAGTTTTCTCAGTAGCCCATTCAAAAAGCCATACAGGAGTCGGTATGAGTGTGTGCATGGCTGTGTTTAATATGGCATTAATTTACTATATGAAAATAGGAAGCAGTTTAGCATTTCCTCAGTTTATTTTTACAAGATAGTCCATGTGTGATATTCTTTACCAATGAAAGCATAACAAGCCCCATTTTCATTTCCATGTTTTTTGAATTTTTCGCAAAGAGCTATTTCTTTGTCATTTGTGCAATTTGACTTTTTTTTTTAAATAAATCCCTAAAATATATCACTGATACCCATATAGCATTTGGGAACACCCCTTCCATATTTTTGTGTATGATTTCAGGTACCTCTTTGTTCTGAAGAAGGTGTTCACCCTCCTTATCAAAAACAACGAGGGGCTTATTATGCATTCTGCATTGTATTTCTGATTAGCCGAAGAACATGGCCTAACAGTGAGCAGCTGCAAAAGGGTATTACTAATTTATTCTAAGACAAATGCTATAAGAATGTAATATATATATATATAAAAAGATGTTTTAGGGCATATGTTGAGCAAAATGGCTTAGATGTCAAAGCCAGTGTGGGAGTTAACTTGATGAATTGAACTTCCCTATTATCCTTACGCAGGTAGTCCTTAATAGTTCGTTTAGTGATCGTTTGAAGTTACAATGGTACTGGAAAAAGCGACTCATGACCATTTTTCACCCTTCTGACCATTGCAGCAGCCTCATGGTCACGTGAACAAAATTCAGATGCTTGGCAACTGACTCGTATTTATGACGGTTGCAGTACAACCGGTTGACAAGCAAAATCAATGGGGAAGTCAAATTCACTTAACAACTGTGTTAGTAACTTTTAACAACTGCAGTGATTCATTTAACAACTGTGGCAGGAAAGGTTGTAAAATGGGGCAAAACTCACTTAACTGTCTCACTTAGCAACCTAAACTTTGGGCTCAATAATGGTCGTAAATCAAGGACTTCCTTTATTGGAAACCAATAAAGTCAGTTTTGGGAAGAATGTCAGTGAATATTAGGCCAGGTTTTAAATGTCCCGGGTGTAATATTTAAATCTCACTTATGCAAATCTCTGTTATTAAATGCATCACCTTGTCACGCTTAAGATTCAGCCCAGGTCATCCTGAAAGCACGCCCGTATTATCTGCATCAATCCTAGGTTCATTTGTCTATGAGAATCATGCATCAAGTCAGCCTATGAACCATTGTGTGCAGAAAGCTGTACAGAAGTAGGAGCTGACCCATTTTTCGGTTGCATTGCCATTGCTGCAGGCTTCTCAAATCATTTGGCAGCTTTGGAAAAGACTAGACCTCTCCATCTGCACAGAACTCTGCATGCATCAAAATGCAACCGGACCAGTTCAAAAGGTGCTGCATTTTGAGGAGGGTCATAGCACCACTGAAAAGCAGATTTCTTATAATAGGCTTTTTTCTTTTCTTTTTCCCATTTCCTCATGTGTATGATACCGATTGCAAGACAAACCACTGGAAAGACTGATTTTAGTACATACAGGAGTTGGTGCTTTAGGAAGCATTATTTCACACAAAGATGGAATTCATGCCCCTCTTTGCCATGTGTGTTTATGTATGGATGTGAGGCAGAGCGTGTGAAGGAGGCTAAATTGATGCATTTTTTAGAGAAAGGTGTAAGAATTTCACCTAAAAGAGGGGCACATTTGCTATATGTTATTTATAATGAAATTATAAAATAAAGATTTTACTGAGGGTTGGTTTTTTTTCTTTTCTTTTTTTCTGGAGAACACTGCTAATAATTAGAAGGGCCCAATTCTGCCATGTTTTTACAGGTATTAACTAAGTGGTAACTTACTTCTGAGTAAGTAAAAGGCAGCAGAATTGACCCCTTTGTAATTTATACAATCAAGTTTTTAGTTTGGTGTTTTAAAAGAGTAGTAGAAGATTTTAATATTTCACTTATTTTCTCCCCCCCCCCAGTCGTATTCTGTTTTGTCCTTATTTATGTAATATACTTTAACCTTAATTGGCATACATTTTATGCCTTTCTTTTGTTATTGTCATTTTTTAAATAAATATTTCTTTCTAGTGTGATTTCAACGTCAACCTTCTAAATAAGAGAATGTTTTCTTGTATTTTTACATTGTCAGATTCTATAGTTTCGTAGATGATTTAACCAAATTGCTCAATGTATTCTCTATATCTATCTAGTGAGTATATAAAAGTTCTATTTTAAATTATGTAAATACTTCAGAACTGGCTTCTTTTTGAGACTCCCCCATTGCGGAGTTAATTGTTTACATCACAAAGACTGTAGAATCTCTACATTCATGTACTGTAAATAGTGAAGTGATCTGCCTATAAATAAATAAACCATAACAAATATACCATAAAGTTCATTGTGTTTAGTCTGATTTTCATTCTGTGTGGAATTGTACCTATGCTCAATAAGTGGTTCAAGTCACGAATTTCTGTGTTGGTTAAGCTACAACCTGTGGTTTGCAACAAAAATTTATTATACTTGCCTATACAGAGCTACACAATAATAATAATAATAATATCAGAGTTGGAAGGGACCTTGGAGGACCTTCTAGTCCAACCCCCTGCCCAGGCAGGAAACCCTACACCATTTCAGACAAATGGCTATCCAACATTTTCTTAAAAATTTCCAGTGTTGGAGCATTTACAACTTCTGCAGGCAAGTTGTTCCACTGATTAATTGTTCTAACGGTCATCAAATTTCTCCTTAGTTCTAAGTTGCATCTCTCCTTGATTAGTTTCCACGCATTGCTTCTTGTTCTACCCTCAGGTGATTTGGAGAATAGTTTGACTCCCTCTTCTTTGTGGCAATCGCTGAGATATTGGAACACTGCTATCCTGTCTCCCCAGTCCTTCTTTTCATTAAACTAGACATACCCAGTTCCTGCAACCGTTCTTCATATGTTTTAGCCTCCAGTCCCCTAATCATCTTCATTGCTCTTCTCTGCACTCTTTCTAGAGTCTCAACATCCTTTTTACATCAAGAGTTATATAGCTCCAGTATGTTCAGTAGAACTTACTCTCAGTAAGTATAATGCATATAAATTAGATATGCAATCTTTTGAAGATTAACTGCTTAATTTTAAGGCCTATGGTTACCCTGACTTTGCTATCCAATTAAATGTTTTTATGTTGAGAATTTTTACTTTAGTGACATGTGAGAATCACTGCTTAATTGTCAGTTTATCAGAATACATATTAATTACACTCAAAATGTTGATTTACCTCCAGTCTCTTTTCTTTCATCATTTCTGTTTTTGACAACTTAATAATAGGGCTTATGTTACAGCTTCACACTGTTGTTGATGATAAAAGATATAGGCCTGCAGGCCTTCTAATCACCCTAAGAAATTAGTGAAATGTTGCTGATCCTGTCAGATGCATTTTTTATAAATGTGGTTTTTGAAGATTTATTGGTTCACAGATCCTGAAGCAGTGGGCTATTCTGACATCCTCTCCAGTTAGTTATATTACAGCCTAGAACTATAGATGAATTGGATTACCCCCTAACTCAAACACTTTCAGTTGTTCTGCACATTCCTATGGAGTCCTTAACTTCCTGGGTTCTCCTTTACCTGGGACATTTAAATTCTTGAATGATAGGTGTAATCAGGTAAATAGGACTTAATTATTTTGCCCCTTTAAATACTTTTTAATTTTGTTTAAAAATTTAATTCTAAAAATTTAGTTCTAACATTTTAATATTAGAGTTATGCTGTTTTTAAATGTTGATGTTTAATTGTATATTGTCCAGAGTCTCTTTGAAATGTGAATGAATGAATAAATAAATAAATTCTATAATGGTAAATAGGGCAGGGATCTTTCTGGGATTATTACTCTTACTGCAAATATGCAAAAATGTTCTTCATACCATAGAGACTTGGTAAAATATTGACAAACAAACCTCAAGGCATCTGTTCCTGGAACATGCTGCATGTTGATTTTAGGTCACAAAGGAGAGAAGTGACAAGTTTGAAGAAAGGTTATTTCAAGTACCTAACACCAGAATGCACAGAGTAAAAACTTTAAAACCCTTATGGAAAAATGACAGCATTTCTCCATAATGTATTATTTTAGAATGCATGGATTGATACTTTCCAGTTGACCCTATATTGCTGATACAACAATGAGGGAATAGTATCTCCACAAGGGAAACTTGATGATACCCTTGGATGTGACTTTAAATCACTTGGATGTGCCTATATATCCACCAGGAATCTAGTTATAAATCCTCCCCACTGTTTTTGCTGTAGCAATCAAGAATCTGAGGTAACACACAACCAGTTTAAACTCTTTTTTTTCTCCTCACAGTAGCACCAAGAAGCAATCTTTAATTCATTACTTTTTTCTGACAATTGGAATCCATTTTTACAAAAAAGTTAGATAGACAATATGGTGACTATGATCACTCACCTTCATGTCCATTTTTCCTTCCCCAAATGGCTTTATATCTATCAATCGATCAATCGATAGATATATAGAGAGATATACATATAAATATACATAGAGAGAGATAGATGATTGGAAAATATTATTACTGTATCTTCTGATTTAGGGATGTTTTCCTGATCGTCATCCTTGAGAAGGCACTCTTCTCAAAAAAATAGCAATTAAAGTGAATATAACAATATCCGTTCCTAGTTTTGATAGTGTTCAATCAATCAATTGTGGATCCCTGTAGGGAAAGTCCCTTCTAAGCATCTTCCCTAAATAGCATTCTGAATCCAGTGTACTAACTTCCAGACAAAGCCTAGCAAAAAACTTTAGAATAAGGGCATGCAGTCTTGGTAGTCCCAAAAGCGAGGCCTTCTGTACTGTTAACTGAGGTATTTTCTATATACCTACAGCAGCCCTAAGGACTGTGTTTCTCTTCAGGCAGCTCTGTCTATGCTTGAAATTGATATATAGTAACCAAAAGTAAATAAGTCATGGGGTTTGAGAAGTTTCAACATTTCTCCTTCTCTCTTGCCCCTTTCCCAGGATATTATTAGGGATATTGCATTGTTTCTGAAATTCTGCTCATTATGCAAACATTAAAAACCTATGGTTCTTCTAAAGCAGGGGTCTCCAACCTTGGTCCCTTTAAGACTTGTGGACTTCAACACTCAGAAGCTGGCTGAGGAACTCTGGGACTTGAAGTCCACAAGTCTTAAAGGGACCAAGGTTGGAGACCCCTGTTCTAAAGGGTGGAGGAAGACATATACCCAGACATACATACAAACTGCTTGATGATATGAAAGGCCTTGGTTTTAGAAAACTCTTTAAAACAAGAAAAAAAACCTGGAAGGGAAGGGGGGCATCTAGGGGCAGTGTTATATCTGGGACATCAGATATGTCTGTAAAACATTTGTGGGGGAATGGCAGATTTCAAGTTAGAAAATGGCACCCATAAAGAATACTGAACTTTACCCAATACAGAGAGAGACAATGAGATATGTTGCTTTAGTAAATCCAATTAAGCAAACTTTGCTTAATACAGCCAGCTTCTATTTGCATGCCCTCCAAATACATGGAATTTGTTTTCCATATTTCTCATTAATAGCCATGTTGGGTGAAGAGTTCAGTGAGTTGATTTATCCACATCCAGAAGAAACTCTGAGTGAAGAAGTAAGTAATATTAAATTGGGGCGAATGTGTGAAAAGTTATTGTTTTATTGTATGATGTGTATGTTATGAAAGAGGAGAATGGAATAACTAGCATACCATATATGACTAAATGTTATGCCAGATTTGAGACTTTGGAGTAACTTTCCAACAACACTCTTAAAAATCTAGCCAAGCTTTGGATTTAAGCATAGTGCTACATACATAGGGTACAGTCCTTCATAAAATAACAAAAATCACATATAGATTCAATGTGTTGAACTCAGTAGTTGCATTACACAAGGCGGTGTGTGTGTGTGAATCTTTTTCTTTATGCTAGAGGTTCATGTACTTTATAAAAATAATTTTCATTGTAACACCATAACACCAAAATGAACAAAAACAGAACAACAATTAAATTAAACAGAAAAAATTAAAAGTATATGAATATCACTAAAATATATCACACATTTAACTATAATAATGTATCAAGTTACACATAAAATTTGTCTTGCAAAAATCGCTGAAAAAATAGGTAAATAGCACATTTCTTAAATCCAGTCTTTGCTATCTGGGTTAGCAGTACTTTTCAAATCTCTCAATATAATTCTTGAGGTTGTTCTCTACAATGGATATAACCAAAATTCTTCAAAATTGTTCTGATTCCAGTTTTGAAATATATCTCAAATCAATATGGTTATCTTTAGCACGAAAACATTTATCCAAACATTTATTTATGTGTATTACAACATTCTTCCAAAAAGAAATCAAAAGCAGATATGAACATATATTTTAATGTACACTCATTTTTTTACATTGTCAACAAAGAGCATCTACAATCCATCCTTTCTGAGAGATCCAGTAGTTTCAGAATAAAATATTTTGATTGATTAATTTCAGCCACAATTACAAATAATCAAACTTAACACTTATCAGATATTTCAACTTTTTATACCACAAATCATGAATTGATGGTTAAAGGTACTTTTAATTCCATTTTTAGGATGTTTTCATTTCAACAACAGAATAAAAACAATCAGCATTTCAGGCAGTTTCAGGTACCTATCCTGTTTGATGCATATTCAGAAATAAAAACATGGTTAGATTGATTATATTGTCACTTTGTGTACCAGGCAAAGAAAATTCTATTTATAGTGGTTGAAAATCATTAAAATAATAATTACACAGTAATGGATAATCCAGACTTTGTCCAAGCTTTGACAGAACATCTTCCCACCTATTTTTTAACAGACTTTTCCACAAAGATAAATTCATGAGACTGGGCATCACAACTTAATCTACAGTACATTTTAATCAATCCCGGATATGTTTGGTTGCACATAAACCAGAAAATACATAACAGATTTTTTTTCTATATGCTGACTTAGATATTGCTAGAATCTTAATGGAGAGATAATAATTTTCCAATAAAACTTGGTTGTACCATCCTCTCATAGGCAAATATTCCTTGATTTGTTCATTCATTCTTTATTCAAATCAGCATATGGAATAGTACAAGTAAAGAATCAGAGGATTCTGGCCCTGGGACTTTAAATTAGGTACCATCTGAAGCAGCTGTAGTACTAATCAGGATGATACGTTGGAGGTTTACCAGATGCAACTAGGATCACTTGAAATCCACAAACCTGCTGAGTTTCCACTTTTAAAAAAATCAGAATCTGGAGGCTATTTATGGGCTTCAGAATATACAGTAGGTACAAAAGATGGAATTATTTGAGAGTGGGCATAACAAAAGGATCAATAAGAATCAATACCTTCCATTTTGGATGGGAAAGTGTTCAATACTCTGGACCCAGAGAAAGAGTTCAGACTCAAGTATCTTCTGGGCATTTTATTGAATTAACACTGACTAACTGACCAACAGGAAGACAAGACATGGAAGGTAAATAATTACAGAAAGCAAAATATAAGAACGCTGAAAAACGTTGAGAATCTATTGCAGTTAGTTTGATCTGTTCTGGGGTGGCATCACAAACAAAAGCTACTTTTCTTACCAAATGAAAGACTGGCCAATTAATGGGGAACGTAGTGGGTTAGTAGGAAGTACTTTGGAAGTTGAGACAATTACCGGTAGTTGCATTTCCAGTTCAAGGAGACCAACTTTTTTTAACTTATGTAAACAATTAGCTTTCACTGCAAGTTATACATATATGTAGCTTTCTTCTTCGGCTCCTGACAGGCTTCAAATCTTTAACAAACTTATGAAAGAAAAAAAACAGAATATTTGAATTTCTCTGTAACAACCATTTCTCCACTGATTGTCCTCAATGGAAATCCAAGATGAGTCATAAGAACAGGTAAGATGGATCATCTGTCGACTAGAAATTACATATTTGATTTAATTAAAATAACACCTTTCAAATCATTTAATAAATGTATTTCAGCTACAGGCCCAAGGGCTTCAAGGGAGGGGAAGGGAGTTTTTCCCCTCTAATATATTCAAGATTAGAGGGAAGACTCCAACTTTGGAAAAGTAGAGCTAAGTAGAAACTAATCTTGTAGTTCTCTTGTTCTATATGCAAAATCTTTATCAAGCTACTTCAGATGAATATTGGAGCTTCAAAGTTTAGAGCATAGGAGCATAGGAAGATTCACTTGGATCAGCAGACTTCTAAAGACACTGGGTCCCAAACATAGAGATGGACTTACATTCTAAGAAAAAAATCCAAACACATTCAGAATAAATAAAATAGGGATCAGTTCCAATTCAGAATGGAAACTTCACTGCTGAAGTTCTGATAATCCACCAAGCCCAACAGACACTGGACACAAGTGTACATCAGGCTAAGCCATATTGACATTAGGCCAGGGGTGTTATATGAAGCCAGATCATGACTTGGGTATTGGTTTTGGTGAGAATCTTAGCCATAACCTCAAACCATGGTTTACATTTGATTTACTTACCTAAGCTAAGGCTAGCAGGATGCAAAAATCCATATGATCATTATGATCATCTAAAAGCATCTGGATTTTTTTATTTCAGATCTGCTCTTACTACCTAAACTATGGCTTTATTTATTTGCATATAATTTAATATTTTATATCCTCTGATTTAACTGACTTACAGCAAATCGTATAATAAGTAACATTGCAGTAATTCACAATTACAATTACAAAAAAATACAATGTGTTTTTCAAATACATTTATAATAACCATTAGTACAAGTCACATTCTTGCTTCCTTCCAGCAACCATTATCCAATACACATCTACAATTAACTCAGCAAGAAAGGAATGTGGGGTTTGCCTCAGCAAGATGCAATAAAAATGTCAGCCCGATAGGCAGCTGCTGAAAAGGCAAGCTTCATGTTAGAAAAGAAATAAAAAAATAGAAGGACCAAAATGCAAATGCAGGAATCAATCAATTCCTTGGGCCTTTAAGTGTTCTCAGAAATGGAGGCAACTTAAACCATTGAAAAACAAAAGCATGCATTGGCTGATTACATAAAGACAACCAAGAACAAGCATTGCAAAATTGAAACACTAAATATATAGGAAATAATAATAATTTCAATAAATAATATTGAAATAATGTAATAAAAACAAGAACAGAATGCTGGCAAGGAAAAGCATTATATGGTCAATTTCTATAAAAAGCAGTACAAAAGAGCAAGTTAATATGGGATTTCTGAATACAAATTGATAAAGTCTTGGCTTATAACACCATGTTTTATTGTACTTAAAAAAAGAAAGTGTAGATAATTGATGTAACAATAACAGGAAATAGTACAATAGTGGACAAGGAACTGGAAAAGATCACAAACTGATCTGAAAATCAAAATTGAAAGATTATGGAATAAACCAGTCATGCTGGTCCCAAGGCTTACACTGGATGCCATACCAAAAAAATACTGGACAGCCTTAGAAAATCTGCACATTGGCAATATTTCCATATGTTAATTACAAAAAACAGCACTGCTTGGATCCACATATATACTACACTGATACATTATGACATCCTAGGAAAGAACTTGGAAAGAACTTGAAGTGTATGAAGGCCAACACCATCTAAAGAAGTTACATCTGTGATTTTCAATAATTATATTGAAAATAAAGAAATAATGATCTGTAATTACAAATCCATTCAGTGTAAAGAGGCTATCTGAAAAGAATGCCCCAGTTCTGGAAAGAAAAACATTCAGAATATTTTTTTTCTTTTAAAGAACAGAGGCTAGCAGATAAATGTCGATTTTATAATACAAAATAAAGGATTCAAAGAAGCAGAATTGGAAGAACTGCAAAGATCCACCCAGGGCAAAACAAAAAACAAAAACAACCCGAAGCCCTGAAGTAGCACAGGGCAGACGAAGGGGAGTTGGCAATACAGAAAACCAGCATAGGTCTTGTATCAGGAGTGAAATCCAGCAGGTTCTGACAGGTTCTGGAGAACTGGTAGTGGAAATTTTGAGTAGTTCAGAGAACTAGCAAACAACACCTCTGGCTGGCCCCAGAGTGGGATGGAAATGGAGATTTTGCAATATCCTTCCCCCATGAATGGGAAAGGAATGGGGATTTTGTAGTATCCTTCCCCTGGAATGGGGTGGAAATGGAGATTTTGCAATATTCTTCCCCTGGAGTGGGGTGGGAATAGAGATTTTGCAGTATCCTTCCCCTGCCATGCCCACCAAGCCACACCCACAGAACCGGTAGTAAAAAAATTTGGATTTCACCACTGTGTTGTATCGTTTTTATTCTCAAATCAGGCACCTTCCCCTCTGCCCTCTCCTGAGAAAGAACAAAACTAAACTGTAACTAAAAAAGATGAATTGAAACAAAAAATAACCGGACATCTAGAACAGCACAAAAACGACCATTCAAGGTTGCCTCCACTGAAGCTTGTTCCAAAGAAACAATTAAGAGATGCCAATACTGTAATATCAAATATAAGCATCAGTTCACTGAAAGAAACAGAACAACTAATGTACAGTGCAGTGGCAGCTATAATTGAATATCTTAAATGCAAAATCAATGAAAGAAGAGAAAAACAAACAATGTAACACAAAAATGTAAGATCAGCTTGAAAAATAAGATCAGCTTGCTAAGATCAGATGCAAGCGAGCTAGAAAATATGAAGAAAACTAAGTGTTCAAAATGCTTCCCAGAACAGATAACAGGTTTGCTTAGTGATGTAGATGTAGGATTTTTTTTCTAATAGATTATTGGCTAGATCTTAGTCTGGAAAGAAAAACTCCTATATCACCACCTCTTACAATGCTAGACAACACAGTATCAACAATAGAGTCCTTCAAATTTCTAGGTTCTATCGTATCTCAAGACTTAAAATGGACCTAACATCAAAAACATCATCAAAAAACAAAAGAACAAAGAATGTTCTTTTGCGCAAACTCAGAAAGCTCAAACTGCCCAAAGAGCTGCTGATTCAGTTCTACAGAGGAATTATTGAGTCTGTCATCTGCACCTCCATAACTGTCTGGCTTGGCTCTGCAAGACAGACACAGACTTCAACTGATAATTAGAACTGCAGAAAAACCAAACTGCAGAAAAAAACCTGCCTTCCATTGAGGATCAGTATACTGCCAGAGTCAAAAAAAGAGCTGTGAAAAGATCTACAGACCCCTCACGTCCTGGACATAAATTGTTTCAACTTCTACCCTCAAAAAGATGCTATAGGGCACTGCACACCAAAACAACTAGACACAAGGAGTTTTTTCCTGAATGCCATCACTCTGCTAAACAACTAATTCCCACAACAGTCAAATGATTTACTAAGACTGTATTACTATTATTCTTCTCTTCCTTACTAGTATCTATCTCTTTCCACTTATCATTATAACCATGTTGTTTGTATCTTTCAATTATATTGTTTGTATTTGTTTCCTAGTACAATTTGATAGCTTATTAGTAACCTTGACTATCACTACGTGTTTTTTTATTCAGAAATATACTATCACCAAGTATCTTTTTATTCTTGATGAATGTATTTTAATCTCCTTATGTACACTGAGAGCATATACAGTACACCTAAGACAAATTCCTTGTGTGTCCAATCACACTTGGCCAATAAAGAATTCTATTCTATTTATTCCTAGGAGCCAGAGGTGATTAATAGTTTAGGTCACCCTCTTTATGGCAATAGACTTAGCTGTCATTAATTGGACAACATGGAAATTAAATGAGACCTAGATGTTTATTTTGCCTAATAAGTTCATTTCATTACTTCTTCAGCATTTTATGACACAGTATCCATAAGCCAGCTGCTTCTAATATCTACATGCTCCCAAAATATACGAGTATGCAATATATTTCCATATGTAAAAGATACCAGAAGGAAATGGGAAAGCCTCCCAATTTCAATGCTAATTTCACAATTGATATGTTGCAGGAGTTCACTAGGCTATTTGATCATTGAAGTGCAACAGGCCAAATCTATCCCTACCCTATCCTATATTTTAAAGCAGTGGTATTTTTTTTAATGAGCCAGCAATCCTATCCACTTTTCTTATTCTTTGAAGGAAAAAGTGTTAATCAAACATAGGGGAGCATTTCTATTCTGGCTTTCAATATAGTCCTTGATTTAGCATGCTATTTGCAACTACATCCATTTCTTACTGAGCTTCACAACTTTCTCAACAAGGCATACTATAATATTGGTCAGTTCATGTAAAGCTGTAGTCTTTATTTGGAAGGAAATTCTATGTGGAATGATCTCAATCTATAAGAAAGCTACCGTATATACTCGAGTATAAGCCGAGTTTTTCAGCACGTTTTTTGTGCTGAAAAACGTCCCCTCGGCTTATACTCGGGTCTATACGGCTTATACTCGAGTTTTTTTTTTTTTTAAGCCCCTCGGCTTATACTCGAGTATATACGGCTTATACTCGAGTTTTTTTTTCTTTTTTTCACATTTTACCGGACGGCGCGGGGAAGCCCTGCCGGTGCAGTGAGAGGGCGGGGCGGGGGAGCCGCCAGCCTTCTCAGCTGAGGGAGGGAGGGTTTCCCCAACCGGTAGGTGCCTCATTTCCCACCCTCGGCTTATACTCGAGTCCCCAGTTTACCCCAGTTTTTGGGGTAAAATTGGGGACCTCGGCTTATACTCGGATCGGCTTATATTCGAGTATATACGGTAATTGATATTGATAGATAGAACAATAGCAAAGCTCTGAAGAGACAGGTAAAATTCCCGCAGGAATTTTAATACAGTGGCACCACTTTACATTCAAAGGGGATGCCTTTTTACAGAGCGGCTACTGAATAAAACATCCATTGCAAATTATCTGCTTTGCTTCCTTTTTGCTATTTACTTAGAGTGGGAGATAAGAATAGAGAACAGCTGTGAGGTGAGTTCATTGTCCTCATATAACATATTATGCAGCGGTTGCTTTTTTTTTTAGTGTTTATTGTTTCATGGTGCAAGGCAAAGCACCTTTTATGTGGAAATGCAGGTCAGAATGGTTTCTTAGTTTGCATTTTATGTCTTGTTGTCCTAAATTTGTAATCTGAAGCACTGACTTTAAAACAGCAAATATTTAATTATGATACATGAATGCTGTAACGTAAGTGATAAAGGTGTTGGAGAAAAGCCCCGAAGTTCCAGATTCAAGTCCACTTGTGGCAGTACCTAGAAATCCTTGGAGTGGAGATTCTCACTCAGACTAACTCATATGCTTGTTATAGTAATGACAAATTTAAAGAAAATCACTACTTCAGAGACAAGAAGGGGTATACATGTAGATGCAATAAATTTATTTATTTATTTTATTTTATTTTATTAGATTTTTATATTGCCCTTCTCCCGAAGGACTCAGGTACAGCCAAATGATAAAACCACACAATATACACATTAAAACAAAAACTTAAAAACAAGCATATACATTAATGGCCAAAATTTAAAACAATCAATTTAAAACCCTAAAATTCATAAATAACCCAATTAAAATGAAATAAAACTTTTAAGTCAGTCCCGCTTGAATGAATAAATGCGTTTTCAGCTCACGGCGAAAGGTCCGAAGATCAGGCAATTGGCGTAAACCAGGGGGTAGTTCGTTCCAAAGAGTAGGAGCTCCCACAGAGAAGGCCCTACCCCTGGGGGCTGCCAACCCACATTGTTTGGCGGACGGCACCCTGAGAAGACCCTCTCTGTGTGAGCGTATGGGTCGATGGGAGGCATAAGGTAACAGCAGGCAGTCCCGTAAGTACCCGGGTCCTAAGCCATGGAGCGCTTTAAATGAATACATAAATATGTACCAATAAGTCTTAGTGGAATATTAGTCCCAAGAACAAAGAATAACACATGAAGACTTTAAAACTTGGACAATTGGGAAGATATGTAATTGAAAAATCACAAGGCTGTAAATGACTAAAGAATTTTAAAGATTATAAATTTAGGGGATTTTGAGGTATAACTATGGGATTGATTGAATTTTAATAAGCTGGAGTTTTTAAATATTGAGACATTGAACCAAAGAGGTATACTGAGTAATCTTTATTAAATTGTTACAAAATGGATCTACAGGGGATAATAGAGGCAAATGAAGAAATAATTTAGAAGCTCAAAAACACACATGAAACTATAAAGGAGACAGGGGGATTGTCTAAAGATAAAGAAATGAGTGAGGAAGCCACTCAACAATTGGGGGGTGGAGAGATGAACATGATATTCAGGAAAGAGATGAGAAATTAGAAGAAGCAGTGGAAGGAAAGAAGTCAAAATGAGATGCAAGAAGATAAAGATAATGAAGAGGAATTATTAATAAGTAGGAATCAATCAGATAATTCTTTAAAAGCTTATAATAGAACAGAGGAAAAAAATCTTCAAAAAAAAAGGAAGGTTTAGAGAAAAAAAGAAAAATATCTTTTAAAAAAAGAAAGTCTTATTGATGGGTGTTCAAATAATATAACAGAAAGAGACAAAGGGCAACCCGAAGGGAATCTTCAGTAGGTATAAAAATATCAAAAAGAGTTATAAGACTCCAAGAGAGATAAATAAAAGGGTGATTAAAAAGTCAAGAAATGATGAAACTCCAAAAAGGTTAAGAGATGATGGATAATGATAAAATATATTAATAAAAAGAATAGAAAATACAAATAGGGAAAATAGTAGCATACATATTAACAGATAATAGAATCTAATTAAAAAGTAAACTAAGCTTAGTAGGTGGAAGTTTAGGATTAGGTAATCTAATTGTATTATTAATATTGATAGTGTGTTAAAGTATATTGTGAATTTAAAGTTTTAAGGATCAAAAATTGTGGGGATATTGAGATATATTCCCAGGATTCATTAAATTTTGTTAATATTTGGGCTTATTACAAGTCCTAGACATTTGGGATATTGAAATTATGGTGGAACAATGAGTAATTTTTAAAATATTAAATATCAATAACTTAGTAGGGTATAACAAAAACATGGCACAAAGAAATGTTATTTATGTTTAAATGAATTAATGGAAAAATGATAAAGAATTATAAAGAGAGAATGGTACTGTTGAAGTTGGAAGATCAGGATTATGCATACTTATTTGTATTATTACTGTTAGCATTATTTTAAAAAGATTTGACCCAGTCAATCAATACACTGTCCACAAAATATGTATGGTGTGTATTATATTAAATATAATATATATTTATATATTATATAAATATATATTATATAATATAAATATATATTATATAAATATATATATATAAAGAATAGTTTCCATTACTATTCTACACCTATGTACAGAAACTTGCCAAATTGAAGCAATTATTTTCATAACTACAGATATACTCTGGGATTAGCTATTTTAACCCTCTCCCTATTGATCAAACTTTCCAAGTTCTGCTGCCTCTTTGTCCTCTGGAAAGCACTGCCTCCCTTCTGGGAATCCAGTCTGCATTCCACCCCAGGACCACAGTTTAGTACGAGTTAGCAGTGTGCTCAGCTGCCCAAAAAAATCTACGTGGTTCTGGACTGCATCAACAGTGGGCTAATATCAAAATCAAAGGATGTGATTGGGCTGCTTTATATTACACTGGCGAAGTCACATTGGGAATACTGCTTCCAGTTCTGGCACAATATAAAAAAGATGCTGAGGCCCTAGAAAGAGTGCAAGGAGAAGCAACAAAGATGATAGGGGAGTTTGTGGCTAAATCTTATGAAGGGAACTAGGTATTTTTAGCACCTAAGACTAAGGGGAGACATGATAACAATCTTCCAATACTGGAAGGGCTGCTACAGGTTAGAGGATTCACAATAGCACTTGAGGGTAGAACAAGAAGGCATGGGTGAAAGCACATCAGAGGGGGATTTGACCTGTAAATAAGGTGAGAACTATCAAGCAGTGGGACAGCTTAGCTGGTTTCAAGAAAAGATTGAACAACCATTTGTTCAGCTTATCGAATACTTAGGAGGCGAGGACTTCGCTGCACAAGGCAATGATAACCACCAATTTAATAGCCATTCATCAAAGGTCCAATCAACTACTTAAAAGCCATAGACCAGGCATCATATAAATACCGCACACAGAATAGCTCAAAACACACACTCTGCTAGACAGAAATTCCCTGAGGAAGGGCTCCAGCATGAGTCTGAAAACTAGGAAGACAAAACCTCTGGTCCCCATCACCAACCCAGATTGGATCCTGCAACATTATCATGAGACATGTGTATCTGCCTTCATTCATGGACAACTATTTGTTTGAGATGGTGTGAGGACTCCTGCCTTAGTCAGGGGTTTGGACTAGAACTTTGATGGTGAACCTATGGCACACGTGCTACAGGTGGCACGCGAAGCCATATCTGTGGGCATGTGAGTGTTGCCCTAGTTCAGTTCCAGCATGCATGTGCACTTCAGCCAGCTGATTTTTGGGCCTTCTGGGCCCACCAGAAGTTGGGAAACAGGCCATTTCTGGCCTCCAGAGGGCTTCTGTGGGGATGGGGAAAGCTGTTTTCACCCTCCCCAGACTCCAAGAAAGCCTCTGGAGCCTGGAGAGGGCAGAAAACGGGCCTCCCCAGGCACACCATGCCATTGCATGCCAAAAGCTGGTGTCATGTGTGGGGTCGTGCACGCATGCACAGGGGGTGGGGTGCATTGAATTATGGGTGTGGGCACATGCACACATGAGTCCCCTGTGCTCCCCCCATTTTTGGCACATGATGGCAAAAAGCTTAACCATCACTGGACTAGAAGATATCCAGGTCCCTTCCAGCCGTAGAATATTATGAAAAAAAATCTATTACTAAGAATCAAAAACAATTTGATGACACACAATCAATCAATCTCCAGGAGCCTACCAGCCTAATTTCCTATGAATAGCACAGCATGTATGTGACAGAGAAGACAGAGATGGAGACAATCAGTGGTGAAATCCAAATTTTTTTACTACCAGGTCTGTGGGCATGGCTTGGTGGGCATGGTGTGGTTTGGTGGGCAGGGGAAGGTTATTGCAAAATCTCCATTCCCTCCCCACTCCTGGGGCCAGCCAGAGGTGGCATTTGCCATTTCTCCAAACTGCTCAAAATTTCTGCTACCAGTTCTCCAGAACCTGCCAGAACCTGTTGGATTTCACCCCTGGAGACAATGCAGAAAGAAAGCAATAAAGAGATGCAAACTTGTACATTGCAAACTTCAGTCACCATCAGATTCTGTTCCATCATTGCTTGTTGACTTTTCTTGTGAGTTAACAGGTTTTGATTTAAAAATTTTCTGATACTGTTATCAAAAATTTGCCTATGTGCTGACATTATTGGGGTATATGCATGAGACAGTGTGACTGTATGTTTTATTTCAGTAACCTTGGTCTTTTCCTAAGGTTCTTGTAGTTGAATTCATTATCCCATTTCACCAAATTGTTTTGTCATAGTGCAGAATTAAAGGAAGAGTAACCTGGTCTCCTACTTTTCATCTCTATTGGGGGTGGGGGAGAGACAGAGAGAGAATGCATACAATATATACACAACAGTATAGATATAAAAATTCTTGCCTGGTTTTTATATCTCTCCCCCTGCTTTTTCTTCAGTTTGTTCCAGCTATCTGTTTTGATGTCTGATGTTTAATTAAACATCAAGCTATATTTGTTTAATTACATTTGCTGTTAAATTTAATTTGCTGTTTTAAAGTCAATGATGTTTAATTAGGTATCAAGCTATATGTTTTTTTGCCAGCTGAAATGAGTGGCTTCATTTATGCCTACTCTGAGCTGGATGAAAGGACTGGCTGGGAATGTGCTAATGGATGAAAATTACCCATAGCAATTTTCTGACTCTTAAATTTCTGACTCAAATTTCTGACTCTTAAAGTAAGGGTAAAACTACAGGGTCATTTTCCTAGATCCCAAAAGCTTATTAGGAATGCTTTGATAAGAACTACAGTCTATTCCCAAGTGCAGTTAATTCAAATTCTTCTTGAAGGGGTCATTTCCGGAACATAGCTGATAGCAAAAGCTTTGACAAATATATTGAAATCAGCACTTGCTACCTTGATTTTGAAATTTAACTCGCTACACTGATAACTGTTGCTAAAGAGCATATAGATCCAGTGTTTCTAATAATGTCTAGGCTGCCTCTAAAAACATTCATATTACTCCAGAAATAATCAGTTTTGAATGCTGGTGTGAAAAAAATCATGATGGTGCTTTATAGTACTACCTCAATTTACAAAAAGTACCCAAGAGAATACATAAGACACCTAACTCTCTGAATCTGCCTGTATCTTCTACAACACTTCATTTGTGGCTCCAATGCACCTCAGAATTGAGGTGCATTGGAAAGGAGTTGTAATCTTCCCACCCTTCTCCTGCTAAAATAGAATTCATGTCCAGAATCAACGCTATGTTGAACTGCACCTCCATCATCCACATCCAGTTCTTTCCACAGTCCTGAGATCTGTGCAACTGTTTTAAATTTGCCTTCAGTTTTCTCTCCCCTCTATTTTGATATTTGTACACTTAATAAGAATTACAGAATACAGAACAATAAACAGCTAACCATAAACCTTTGCATAAAACTATCAAAGCATTTTCTTAAATTCTATTTTGCCAACCTTATTAGAAGTGTTTACATCAAATATGGCCATGAAAATTTGCTTGAATAGTTAGAAGTGATTCTTACAGCTTTTATTGTTCATTTGAACATAAATTGAAAGACACCAGAGCTTTGGATGTGTAGTTCCTGCACATTAAGCCAAACTCTGATAATGAAAATAAGTTTGGGTGAAGATTAGCATAAAATTAAGACATTTGAAGATGTTTGTTGTGGAAATGCTCAGTTCATTTTTAATTATTTTTTAGCTTAAAATAATGCTATTTCTCATTGCTTTCTAAATGAAATGGCTATTTATTTGTTAAAAATGGACCTATAAAAGGGAGTGGGCTGAATAGTGGCCACAGAAGATCTCAAGGGAAAACTTCTATGAAGTTTCCATAAGTTTCCAAAATATGTTATATTAAAATTTAGTAATGCAAAATGTAGTGTTGTGTAGAATGTGGTTGCAAGTGAAATTCCCTTGTATAATGTCTATGGCAGTCTTCTTTTACCTGGTACTCTCCAAATGATAACACATACTGGCTGGGAATTCTGGGAGTTGCAATCCTAACATAACTAAAGATGCAAAACTGGGGAACTACCAGGCCTTCTGTTCCATACTGTATGGGATTCAGTAGTCAGATGCATTCACAATTGGAATAACCAGTAAGCCCACTAAAATATAACGCAATACAATACAAGTTCTTTGGATGAAAAAATATCCCTCAAGAAACATGACCCAAAGCGCCCTTAAGCTTTTACAGCATTTTATTTCAACTCTTCTAAAAAGTCCCTTACGTACACAGTCTGATTTCCTCATCTCCAAATGCATATTTCCCAAGCAATATTGCATAAGAAGTTCACAAAAATAGGTAAGAGTCCACAGATCTGATTGTACCCTGAACCAAGCCAAGAGGTTTTTTTGCTCAGGTTGTATTTTCTTATCATGAGCTCAGGGCATATTTGGACTCTTGCCCAGAGCCTTGGCTGTCCAGTTGTAAATTACTGTTACACTGACCTCCTGCAAACATAGCATTCTTAATCTCAGGTTCACACCAGGTTGAAAATCAGTTGGCATGCACCATCCATAATAAAAAAAATATCAATTCATAAAATGTTTTTCACAGAATATTGTCCCACATAAGAGCACTCAGATGTAACCCATTGTGCTTCCTTGCTACATAAGCCTGAACAAACAGGATATATGACTAAGAAAGTTTTAGCAATTCCAATCTAAGCCAACAGATCATGTTGTTGGTTATACTGGTCCAGCCAAGGGGACTTTTAATTTTGTTTACAATGCCAATTTCCAGTCACTCAGAATGGCTGTACCAGTAAGATGGGTAGCATAGA
The DNA here is from genome assembly GCF_028640845.1 of Ahaetulla prasina. Classification (NCBI taxonomy): domain Eukaryota; kingdom Metazoa; phylum Chordata; class Lepidosauria; order Squamata; family Colubridae; genus Ahaetulla; species Ahaetulla prasina. Next base: position 107,519,201 of record NC_080540.1, read on the forward strand.
AATTTAATAAATAAATAAATAAAATTCCCAGCAATTTTATTGGTATACAATTACATCCTGTTATTTAGGTTTTGCTGATACTCTAGTTTCCAAACTTCATAAAGCCAACACCCACCTTTTGCGGAGTTAATTATTAAGGTTATCTTTACAGCTTTCTCAACTTGGTAGCTTTCAGATGTGTTGAGTATAACTCCCAGCAATTTCAGGTTGTTTGTTAGGCAATTGGAGATTTCTTGGAATAATAGTTACACACCTGGAAGGCACCATGTTAAGGAAACTAGCCAACCAATTCATTAAGAGAAAGAATTCTTGGGTGTTTTAAACGTAACAGCATTTTGTGCACTGAATGAAGAAAAATAAATGAAGTATATGCTGATAAAGACTGCTTTGTTATTCCATTGATCCAGATATATTCAGCATCATGGTCATACCTCTCCTTGATGCTATATACACATTTTTGAAGAACTTAAAAAGTACAAACTTTTGCTGCAAACTGAACACAATTTCTTTCCTAAATTGAAACTGCCGCTTTGAACAATGTACAATGCCTCTGGCACACCAACCCTAAAAGTTGGATGATGGATTATTAGTGAGATGCAACACTGCTCCAATCCAAATTCATTTTGAGAAAATCTTCAAGAATAGTGTCTCTAAACTCTTCATCAATTGTTTTATTGTCAGCTGCTTTTGTAATTTGGAATGAACCTTCCAGTATTTAATTCAAATAGGCATCTCCGCTTTCCCTCTGTATCTGATATTAAAATTATCTGGAGACCATTATGATTATCCTTGTAAGAAACTTATTACATTTTAAGTCTATGCCTTTAAGACTCAGTCTATTTAATGTTGTCAGCATAGGACCAAAGAGCACTTCCAAACCACAAACCTATCATAGTTCTCAGTATCTTGGTTTTCATCTGAATTACTACTCATTTGGGCCATGAAACTAATTGCAACTAAATCCATGAAAAGAAGCAAGTTGGTGGGAAGAACATTTTTTAATCAATATACCCTACACCTACTGCTTAGTTCTAAATATCATAGAAGAGTAGAGTATCAAGAAGACGGAATTAATTGGATTAAAGTTACTTGACAAAGGATGTTCCCACCTTAGAATTTTATTCTGCAATTGGCCTATCTTACTGGAACTTTATGAAGGATCCAAAAAAATGTGTTATAATTATTGCTTTAATCAGAAAGATAAATATAAGGCAATTTAGCTATGATTAGGTGAAAAATACAGATTTGAGAAACATATACCAAGGTATTAATATTTTCAAGCACTACCCAGCCCTGGCTCTAACAGCTTGAGAAAGCAAAGGCCTTAGAAACAATTACAATCTTGGGTAGGGTCTCAGTATGTTTCACCTGGCCTAGTGAGTTGGTTCCCAGTAAAGTGTAAAACTCCTCCTGCCACCAATATTTCTCCCTGCTCTCAACAGAAGGTGAGAATGTATATGTACAAGTGGCTGTTTTCTTAAGATGGTCCTTTGAAAAAGATTTAGGAAATAAGGAGTCTATGGTTGCACAGCTACCTATTTGGGAGGGGGAGTGAAAACTGGGAAGGGCCTGCCCCTCTGCATGCTTACAATCTTTCTACTGTTTATTAACTTAAACAAGGCCTTTATGATGCGAACAAGGAGGCTAGGTAAGAGAAGCAAGAAATGGAGATGGAACAGTGGCTTGGTACTATACTGTACAATTGAAGTTTGGAAGGAAATGGCTGGGTGGGGAGAATCCATGTTTATTTAATTAGTTAGTTTGTCAAACATGTATGAGATAAAAAGATATAAGTATAAACATGGACATGGACATGAGCATATAAAATGAGTACAAATAAATTGGAACAGTAGAACAAGGCCGGTAGGCACGCTGGTGCGCTTATACACGCCCCCTTACAGACCTCTTAGGAATAGTGTGACGTCCATGGTAGTCAGTTTAAGGTTGAAGCTATGGGGGTTTGACGAAGTAACAGCGGAGTCAGGTAGAGCATTCCAGGCACTTTATTGCTGAAGTCGTATTTCCTGCAATCAAGTTTGGAGCGGTTTACCTTGAGTTTGTATCTATTGTCTGCCTGTGTATTATTGCAGTTGAAGCTGAAGTAGTCATTGACAGGTAAGACTTTGTAGCAGACAATTTTGTGTACTATGCTTAGGTCAGACTGTAGAGGCATAGTTTAAGGTTGTCCAAGCCCAAAATTTCAAGATTGGTGGCATAAGGGATTCTATTGTGAGCAGAGGAGTGGAGTGCTCTTCTCGTGAAATACCTCTGGACCCACTCAATTGTATTAATGTCCAATATACAGTGTGGATTACACATTGGCAACAAAAATCAGAACGCCAAATACAAGCTAGGCAGATACAACATCATAGATGACCCTCATTCTGTCAAGGACCTAGGAGTACTCATCTCAAACGATCTAAGTCCCAGAGCTCACTGTAACAGCATTGCCAAAAAGGCATTAGGAGTTGTTAACCTAATTTTGCAACATTGCTTCTCTGGTAACACTGTACTGCTAACTAGGGCATACAAACAAGCTGTATTTGAGCACTGGTCTGGCAAAGGTTTTGTATGCCCTAGTTAGCAGTACAGTGTAAACCAGAGAAGCAGCTTTGCAAAATTAGGTTAACAACTCTTAATGCCTTTTTGGCAATGCTGTTACAGTGAGCTCTGGGACTTAGATCATTTGAGATAAGTACTCCTAGGTCCATGACAGAATGAAGGTCGTCTATGATGTTGTAGCCGCCTAGCTTGTATTTGGCGTTCTGATTTTTGTTGCCAATTTGTAAGATAGAGCATTTGTTAGTTGAGATTTGGAGTTGCCAATTATTTGACCATTCTGACACATAGTCAAGGTTGCTTTGTAAAGCAGCAGTATTATCGGTGGTGTTAAATAGTTTTATGTCATTAGCAAAGAGGATGCCGATGCTTATAATATTTTATGTTTATGTAAAGCAGAAAGAGTGTGGGTCCTAATACGCTGCCTTGGGGGACACCGCTGTTAACTAGTGCAGGGTTTGATAGGGCATTCCCTAGTTTGATTACTTGTTGCCTGTTTGACAGGAACACGGCTATCCACTTGTGCAGGGATCCAGAAATACCATAAGAGCTTAGATTTAACAATAGTTTGTCGTGTACCACTGAATCAAAGGCTTTGCAGAAATCTATGTAAATTGCATCTATTGCTTTACCCTGGTCGAATTGTGTGGTCCAAATGTTTCTACAGTGTAGGAGTTGCAGATTACAGGACAAATTTTTGCAGGGACTTAAATTGAGACAAAAGTGAATCATGCTATGATCACTGTTGGAAAAAGGTTCTTTGATTTGTAGACCATAAAGTGAGTTTAAACTGTTGAAGAAGATGAGATCAAGGCAGTGCTTGAGCCTAGTGTTGTTCGTTACCAATTGATCCAGTCCCAGAGTAGTGATGGCATTGTACAGGATTCCGTATATAGGTTCTGTTGTACATTCGTTTAGGGTCCAATTGATAAGAGGTAAATTGAGGTCACCAAGAAAGATAAGGGGGTGTGAGCAGGAGGCTAGATCACCTTAGTAATGTAGTTAGCTTGTTTGCATGATCAAGGTCATAATCAGTGGCTCTTTAACATAATAAGTGAAATGTGGTTTTTAGTGACAGTTCGCAGATAATGGTCTCAGGAAGAGCAAGCTCTTGTGTAACTTGAATCTTTTTCAGTTCTAGGGACTTTTTATAGAAGATAGCAACACCACCTTCTCTACAGATTTCACAGTCGGACCAGTAAATATGACAGTCACTGTGGTAATGGAGTCTGGAAAGGATATGTTCAACCACGTCTTGCAGACAAATATAAGGTTGAATAGAGCTTATTTAGGAGGAGGAGGAATTCAGCATTTTGTTTGCGAGGCTTCTTGCATTAAGTAGCTTGCATTTTAGGTCTATAATGATGGACCTGAATGAAGTTGGGGGCATTCATGCCTAGTTTTGGTTGTTGGGGGTATGGCTGTTGGGATGCGGGCCGTTGGTCTTGCATTTGATACAGTTAGCACAGTAGTCAATGTATAGGTCAGTCTCTCCTTGGTCCTGGCATCTTTTGAGCTTCGAGCAGAGCTCATGGGCACTGGCACATTTCAGTATGGATAGGTTGGGGCATGAATGAAGTTTCTTATGGTTAATGCAGCTTTTGGCGAGTTTATTGATGGACTCACTCTTGCAAACGACTCTGCAGAAGTGTGGGGCCACCGTGCCGTCGCTGTTCTTGAACTGATATATTGATGTAAAGCAATATGAATAGAACGAAAGAGTATATATAGCAAGATGAAAAAACTCAGTCAAGGGTAGAAATGAAGATGAGCATTTGCAAAGCTGTGAAGCAAGATGTAGGACAGTATTAGAAAATGAACTAGCTGAACCTTACAAAAGAACCACTCTTCAAAAAAGGGGAAGTTTGAAAATTCTGGATCACTGAACAACTTATTTATTTGGACACATTTTTTTGGGGGGGGGGATATAGGAAGCAGAATGGAAAGAGAAATGTTATCCATGGGATTAGTATGCTCACAGAGGCAGAATCCTGTGAAGTCCAGGGTGGAAAAACTCTTTAAGGCTGCTGTGTGCCTTCAGAAGGAAGATTCCTAAGGGAACTGCAATTGATCATTCACACTTCAGGGAACTGAAACATTTTCAAGCTGTCATTTCTTCCTTTTGCAAAATTGATGATCATTACATATAGCTTTCATCTATCATTTTTTAATTTTTAGTTTACACTGAGCAGTCAGTTCTCTTTTTCCCTGTGCCATTCCCCTTTCCTCAGCTGAGTTGTTCCATTTTTACACATGCATTCTGTAAACGCATTTATGCTAATTTAGTTTGCTGACTTATTAATTATGCTATTCTTCATAGAATAGTTCAATTACTTCTGATTTACTTTTTACCAATTCAAAATTAGATCTAGAGGACTGCAGCTAAACAAAGTCACAAGTGGTTGCTACTATATAAGCATCAACATTATGTGATATGTAACATTAAAGGCAACCAGATACCTGATGCAAAAATCCTGACAATTACTGGATGGCAGCATAGAGATACATAAAGTTGCTTTTTAATATGTTTTTATTAAAGTTTATAGAAATAAAAAACTAATAAAAACTAAGAAAAATATAAATAAATAACAATGGAGAGAAAAGATTAAAAGAAAAATATAGAAAGACAAACATATTGAAATGAAAAAAGCAGTATAAAGAAATCACTTCCCCTTTTCAACAGCAATACAAACAATATGAGTAATTTATCACCTTATCCTGAAACTACAACAAAAGTTTTCATATCTATAAACAAATTATTGGAATCTCATCTCATTATTCAATCCTAATAGGCAAAATTCCATTGCCAGAAATAACAAGATGCGTAGTTTAACTTTAATCAAATAATAGAATAGAATTTTTATTGGCCAAGTGTGATTGGACCCACAAGGAATTTGTCTTGGTATATATGCTCTCAGGGTACATAAAAGAAATGTTGTACTTCATCAAGGTACAACATTTACAACACAAATGATGGTCAATATATCAATATAAATCATAAGGATTACCAGTAACAAGGTTACAGTCAACAGTCATAAGTGGAAAGAGATTGGTGATGGGAACAATGAGAAGATTAATAGTAGTGCAGATTTAGTAAATAGTTTGACAGTGTTGAGGGAATTATTTGTTTAGCAGTGATGGCCTTCGGGAAAAAACTGTTCTTGTGTCTAGTTGTTCTGGTGTGCAGTGCTCTATAGCGTCGTTTTGAGGGTAGGAGTTGAAATGTCCAGGATGTGAGGGATCTGTAAACATTTTCACGGCCCACTTCTTGATTCGTGCAGTATACAGGTCCTCAATGGAAGGCAGGTTGGTAGCAATTATTTTTTCTGCAGTTCTAATTATCCTCTGAAGTCTGTGTCTTTCTTGTTGGGTTGCAGAACCAAACCAGACAGTTATAGAGGTGCAAATGACAGACTCAATAATTCCTCTGGAGAACTGAATCAGCAGCTCCTTGGGCAGTTTGAGCTTACTGAGTTGGCGCAGAAAGAACATTCTTTGTTGTCCTTTTTTGATGATGTTTTTGATGTTAGCTATCCATTATGATGTCCATTATGATGATGTTTTTGATGTTAGCTGTCTTGCGATATGGTAGAACCTAGAAATTTAAAGGTTTTTACCGTTGATACTGTGTTGTCTAGTATTGTGAGAGGTGGAAGTATGGAAGGGTTTCTCCTAAAGTCTACCACCATTTCTACGGTTTTGAGTGTGTTCAGTTCCAGATTGTTTCAGTCGCACCACAAGGCTAGTCGTTCGACCTCTCGTCTATATGCGGATTCGTCATTGTCTCGAATGAGACCGATCACTGTTGTGTCATCTGCAAACTTCAGTAGTTTAAAAGATGGATCGTTGGAGATGCAGTCATTGGTATACAGCGAGAAGTGGGGAGAGCATATGGCCAGCATGACTATATGCTGAGGCACAAGGAACATTGTTACCTTCCCACTAAAGTGGTACCTATTTATTTACTCTCACTTTTGCATGCTTTTGAACTGTTACGTGGACAGGAGCTGGAGCAGGAATGGAAGATTGCTCTGTCATGCAACGCTCTGGGTCTTGAACCTGAATCTTTAATAGCTGAGCCATTGTGCTCTCCTCTATATCCAGTACATCTTCTTTCCCATATCAGTCTTGTAGCTTGTCATTTTTAAATCCATATTTAAATCAGCCTTAGTTTCAGTTTTGTTCAGTAAACTTCTTCCTTTTCTATAACCTTTAAATGCAGATTTATAGCAGCAATGACTTTTTGGTGTATTTTTCCCAAATATTCTTGAATTCTTCCAGAGTTAGAGTATTTTGCTCTATTTTGTATTAGTGGATCTCTTACCACTAATTAGGGTTACTAACCCTAACCCTAACCCTAACCCTTTAATTATAAACTAAACTTTGGTAATTTTTCATCATGAAAACAATATGGGAGGTTAGTTGGAATATTATTTATCCATCATCTTTACAAATTAATTACAATGCAAGAAATAAACTGAAATTTTATAGCCCTCCAATGCTTTACTACAATTAACTATTGAAGAATAGAGAGCTTTGATTTGTTTTTCAGATTAGAAAAACACACACAATTTTAATTAAACATGATTTGGATAACAAATTTCCTGTAACAAGCATTATTCTCCCAACATGGAAGATCATTTATCTAACTTTTCATTTTATTTTTAAGGTTTAATAGGCCAATATTTCTTTATAGCCCATACTGTGCAAAACAAAGTGATAATGCTGCCATGTAATTTTCAACTGAACCCAACGGTGTTCCTCTCCGCATAGCGAAGGCATGCCTGGGAAAGGGGCTTGCTCCATTCCAGCCTATATCTTTAAATGCCATACACTCCCTACCAGCCATTTAATGTTCATTTTAGAGGGCAGGAAATAAACTACACAAGCCCAACTTTTACAGCTGTAAGTGTAATTTTTAAAATTAAAAATAGGATTTTAATTTTAAAATTTATTTATTTACAATAATGTTAAATAGTAAAATGTAAATGAGGAATAGCGAAGGAAATAAACTTTAAAATACTACTCAAATCAATAGAAAATAGCAACTTAGAAGGAAAACTGCAAGAGAAAACGCAGTTGAAACTCATTTGCTGAAAATAACTCATTCTTTTCCCAAATAAAACAGGCTGGTTGGATACTTTGGAACTAGCATTACACATTTAAAAAAAGATTTCAGAGACAATTTGGTATCAATTTTGGCACAGTTGGAAATGCAAATAAAAGCACAAATATACATACAGTACAGTGTTTCATAATTTGTCCAGCGAAAATAGAAACGTAGACACTAAAGCCTGACACAGCACTATAGAAAATGAACTGTAGACTACTGTTTATTCATTTTACTTTTTTCTACAAAAACAACCACACCTTAAGCATTTGCTTCCCTTTTCCTTAATTTACCACTTCGGAAACTTCAGACTTTGATCATAGTCTGATTGGGAATAATATTAGCCTTTTACTTTTTTCAGTCTTAGTTCACAGAATAAATGGAATGTGAATGTCAGAAAAGAGAATGTGTTGCAAAAGTTGCTTTAGGACAACAGAAAGGTATCATATAATACGTATAAGGAGAAAAAAAAAACCAAGGACAACAAGGAAATGTTAAGATTATATGTGTTTGTTATGCATGCCTGGAAAGGTGTTGGGCAGGATGATAAGAAAAATCTGGTAAATTTTTGATATCTGTGGATAGGCAAATTAGGGGTTTTTTTGCTCTTTGTGTCATCAAAAATTCTATGAATGTGAGGTTTACAGTATGTTCATCAAGCAAGCATTGGTAAATGAATAGACTTGACTTATGGAATCTTTTGCATGAGTTGAAGGTTGATCACTAAAGCTGTTATTAATCTTTCCATCGTATCAAGGATATGAAGGAAAGCTTGTGTGAGAATCAGTGGAATTCTTAGTGGATGGCTCAATGTTGACCATGGACTAAGACAAATTGTATCATATCTTACAATATACTTGTTGTAAATATACTTATAACAAGGTATAAAGAATACTTGCAATGACATTAGAGGTTTGCTGATTTTGATTCTTGAATTTACGTGTACACAGACAATGTTGTGTTGTTGTCTTAGAACCTAAATGACTGCAGTGAGAAATAGTGACATAATGTCATGAACACTAAGATGTGTTTTACAAAGAAAATGAAGTGAACAAACAAGTATACATGAATAGGAAAAAAGAAATATAGCAAATAGATTGTCACAAGGTGACTGGGTTTAATTTGAACTGAAAATGTATTATGATTTGCAAGGAAGACAGTTGACACAGTCAGATAAGACAGTATCTTTAATATTTTTAGTATTTACAGTAGCAAATATATTAACAAATATTTATAGGTGTATACAGCACAATTGTGATGTTCAACCATTATCAGGTTTCCTCCTAAGTATCCTTCCTAGATATTATCCCCCTCTAGCTGTCCTGCTTCTTCCCTTTTTCATTCACATTCAGAGGAGTCCTCCATTCCTCTGCTCGTAACAGAATACCTTATGCCACCAGACTTGAAATTTTGGGCTTAGACAACTTAGAACTTCATCATTTTTGGTCTGACCTAAAATTATCTGCTACAATGTCCTACCTGTCAATGACTTCAGCTCTAACCACAGCAATACACGAGCACATAACAGATACAAACTTATGGTAAACTGCACCAAACTTGATTGCAGAAAATACGACTTCAGTAACAGAGTTGTTAATGCCAGGAATGCACTACCTGACTCTGTGGTTTCTTCCCCAAACCCCAAAAACTTTAACCTTAGACTGTCTACAGTCAACCTCACCCCATTCTTAAGAGGTCTTTACGGGGCATACGTAAGCACAGCAGCGTGCCTACCGTTCCTGTCCTAATGTTCCCTTTTATTCGTATCCATTTCATGTATTCATAGTTATGTTTATACTGTTTTATACGTTCCCTTCCCCATTTCTGGGCTTATCAAGGGAGAATGAAGAGAGGAATGGATTGGATTTACTGTAAAGTGTTCAACACTGGTTGATTTTTGTCTTGGAACTGCTCAACTAAATACCTACTGCTGCTTCTTTGGGATAAGACCTTCTCTCAGAGTCTTCAGCTCAATCCTTCCCATTACCAGGGCTTTGCCAACAACAAAAATCCCTTTATTCTGTTTTGTGTCTTGGGTGAAGATGCCACCTCCAGCCTATCGAGTCCCTCCTTCCTTATATCTTGCATAAAGATATAATCTCTCTAGTGTCCCTCTGCAAATCGGGGAGGGAGGAGGACCGGACTGCTGGTGGAGGTCTGAGAATGAACATCTGTGATAGGTTGACTGCAACAGCCCCCCCCGGGTGAAGTGGGTGCAGCAATGTGACCGTGGTCAATTGTTCCATTCCATCCTAAAGCCCACTACTGAATTATAGGACTAGTGAATCCCACTTACATCAGTAGAAGACTACATTGGTATGAAAAAATAATGTCCCTATTGCATTCTCCACCCTCCTTCTACTGTCTTGGCTTTTTGCCAGTCATATAACTTCTATCCAAGGTCAAGGTAATTAATAGATTTTGTACAATCGAAGTTGCCCTTGGACAATGTAAGAGAAAATAGAAAATACTGTTTTTACTATAATGAAGGACAAACTGAACCTATCCCACTCATGGGCTTGGCATGAAATGAAGGCATATCATGGAAACATGGCAAAAGAAAGACATTTCCAGGACACGTTTCTACTAAGGTTAGATGTGAACCACAGATCAATAAACTGAGCTCATAGTTCAAATTGAACTGGTGAATCATAGTGTGTAAATTTACTATGATTTATTTGACTTGTACTATTTATTTATTATTTATTTATTTATTAGATTTTTATACTGCCCTTCTCCCGAAGGACTCAGGGCGGTGTACAGCCAAAAGATAAAAACTCAATATATATACAATTAAAACAAAAATTTAAAACAGAGCATATTACAAAAAGGCCGACATTTAAAAAATTAAAAATTTAAAACCCTAAAACAATAAAACCCCAATTAAAATTTAATAAAACTATTAAGCCAGTCCCGCTTGAATAAATAAGTATGTTTTTAGCTCACGGCGAAAGGTCCGAAGATTAGGCACTTGGCATAGGCCAGGGGGAAGGTACTGTTACCTTCCTGCTTCAAGAACAGATTGGACAACCATTTGTCTGGAACGGTATAGGGTCTCCTGCTCCAGCAGGGGTTGGACAAAAAGATCTCCAAGTTCCCTTCCAAATCAGCTGTTTATTGATTATCTCCAAGCTTATTTTTAATGTGCAGCCCAGTTTTTCCTGATTACTTTTCCCTTTGCTACATACATAAACAGGATTGGCAGCCCATATGCATGAACTAGCTATTCAGTTTAACAGCTGTATCAACTTGCAGGTGTCATTTCATCTCCAATCACTGATAACCAGGCCAGAGTGTACTTCATTTTCTCTTAACAATGTTAGAGAAGTCATATGATACCCTGGGAATTTTCACCATGGGTTCTTTTTCACTGAACAGGCTACCTGCCTTAAGGCCCACAGTGTATTCTTACTCCCAACTTTTGGAAAGCATCACACTCATTTGATGAAAAATACTTCTCAAGCAAATTTGTTATTTTCCTGAACAGCAGAATATCATCTTAATCTGAAAATTCCTTGTAAACAATTATCTGTACAGTGATTGTCAGAACTAAACTTCTACATTTTAGCTGCAGGATAGAATAGCTATCCTAAAAGGAGTAGTCCTGTAAATACCTCTTATAGTTTAAGGGGGGGTCAGTCTCCCTAGAATTATAGATCCTCTTCACACTCATCTGGCCTATGACTTTAAAACAAGAAAAGATCCCATGTCAGCCAGTGGAATCCTGGGTGTGTTGCTGTATCCACAGAGCTGTTCTGATATATGAGTTGTGGAGCACAGCTATCAAGTATGTGGGTGGTGGGGATATGATGCAGTGATGGATGGATGCATATGATTCCCCATCCATCCTATACAATCTTGATTGCTACATAGAAATTATCCAAACTGTTCTTCCATGTATTTCATAGCATACTGGATTCTGGATTCCAATTCACTGGGCAAAGTGAATTTGCCCTGTCTGTAGGGCAAAGGAGGCAAAATGGTAGGGGAAAAAATAGCTACAGGTTTGACATTTGAATTCAAATCAAAGACGAATATTTATCAGAACATTTCAATCTCCCAGGACACTGCACTGCATCTCTTGTAGACTTGTTGGAAAAGAGCAACACAACTGAGCCGAAGGCTGCTAGTCAAAAGGTTTGACGCTATCTCAGAAAGTCTCAACAAACCAGGGCTTTTAAAAACATTACAGGTAATCTGTCTCACAAGTAACCTACCCCTGCCTAGCTACCCTCATTTTCTCTCCTTCTCATCCCCATTTAAATCCTACATCAGTTTAGCCACTCCATTGCATCAGATGAAGTGAGGAGCTGCTGGGGAATGCTTCTGCCTCTTAAATAAAATGTGTCACATAAATTGCCAAAATGCTAGGGGACTCTTCATTTTTGATTGCAAAAGCTTTTCTGCTACAGTTCTCTAGCATGTCTCCAAGTCATGGTTAGTGAACTGTTTTCTTCCATTACCCGCAGCCCATCCTTTAACTCTGTAGGTCATACAAGAGGACAATTACAGCTAGGCCTCGACTTGCAACCACAATTGAGCCCAACATTTCCGTTGTTAAGTGAGACATTTGTTAACGGAATTTTGCCCCATTTTACGACCTTTCTTGCCACAGTTGTTAAGCGAATCACTGCATTTGGTAAGTTAGTAACCTGGCTGTTAAGTGAATCTGGCTCCCCCATTGACTTTGCTTGTCAGGAGGTGGCAAAAGATGACGACCTTGGGACACAGCAACCATCATAAATATGAACCAGTTGCCAAGCATCTGAATTTGGACCACATGATCCTGGGGATGGTGCAAAGGTTGTAACTGTGAAAAATGGTCATAAGTCACATTTTTCAGTGCGGTTGTAACTTTAAACAGTTACTAAATGAAGTGTCGTAAATCAAGGACTACCTGTATTTCTTCTCTTCTACTTTCTCTCTGTCGGGAGAGGGAGAAAAAAAACCCCACACACCTTACAAACGGTACTTAAGAAGTATTTTGCAAGCTAAAGGCAGGGCTGCTCCAATTTTGAAAAAGCACCACCTCAACGTATTGGTGGCATTTCGAAACTATTCTGAAAATGGTGACACCAGGTTTTAGCGCGCAACCCACCCGCAAGCCTATCAAAAGCCTTCTGTCTGTGGCTACTGAACCTTTCCTCAACCTCTAAAATTGCACATATATAATTGCGGGGCGCCAGGAAGCAACGGAGCCGATTGCAGACTGAGCTCCAAGTATTACAAAAGCGCCAAAAAGTACAAGGCGGGTTGACGGTTTGCTTTTCGTGTCCAAAGACGGGCAACTCCCCACCTCCACCCCCATCTCGGAGTTTCCCAGAAGAAAGTCTCTCTCCCCACCATTGCGACTTCTCCACTCCCGCTGCCAACTTCACCAGAGGCCGCTCCGCCGGTTTGGCCGCCCGCCAAGTGGGCCGGAGTTGGGCGGCGTTTATAGGTTGGCTGACTGGCGGGAGCCGAACAAGCAAGTTTGTTGCTTGTTTGGCGAAAGGCTGCGGAAGACCTTCCCCCCCCCCCCCCCGCCTCCTTTGACGGGTAAGGCAAAGAGTTCGGCGTCCGGCGTCTCGAGGGGAGAAAAAAAGAGAGAGAAAACCGGGTGGAGGTGCTCCGGGAACAGGGACCAGTCGCCGGTGCTTTCACGCGCCTCTGTGCTTCTCCGAGGACGAAGCCGTCAGAAGGAGAAACTCCGGAACAAGTGAGTTCTGCGGTGGAGTTGGGGGTCGTGTGCCGGGAGCAGCTAAAACCCTTTCAAAGAGTTGGCAAAATGCAAAAGGGATAAAAAGGACGCCACGCGTTCGTGTCCTCCCATCCTTCTGAGTGTTCCCGCCTCCTCCGTTGTACTATGCGGAGTTCGGGAGTGGGTAAGCGTTGAATGGGATTTACTACGTAGACTTGTGAGGGGGCGTCTGCTCTACCATTTAAAATGGTAAGAGGAGACCCCGCGCGCTTTCTTGGAATGTTTGTATTTTCTCTAACTACAGAGAGATTTCCGTATAGCCCATCGAGAAAAGCTCAAAAAGCTACAAAACCAATATAGCTCACTATTCAAAATCGGATTCAGTGTAAATGGTCTCACCTACACTGGGGCTGACTTGGGGTGCATTGCTCCACTTGGTAGATCCTGAGCCCGTAGGTTTTGTTCCTTGCTTTTATAGTGGACTGTGCTCTTGTCCTGATGGTGTCTACTATTTCTAATTCGTATTTTTATTTATTTTTATTGTAAATCACTTCAAAAAGTTCTGGAAAAAGAACTGCGCTTTTAAGTACTTACCTTGCAACGAATTTTATTGAACTCTGCGAGGTGTGTTTCTCAGAAGAGGAATACAAGATTTCACTGCTAAAGCAGTAATTAATTTAAATATCAACATGGATAAGGTGTGTAAGCCTTGTAGTGTTCAAAACTATAACATGTCCCAGTCAACAAGAGAAAAATTAAAATGGGGGAGGGGGGATTAAATAGAATTTAAATTAGAAGCTAGAAATACTTGGTCAATTAATTCGGAAGCACTGTGTGTGTATTAATGATATTTAAGATTGTTTTAATGAATAGAATATTGCTGATTATCTTTTAATAATCTCTTTTATTTATTTTTATCCCACCTTTATTATTTTTTACAAATAACTTAAGGCAACAAACATACCTAATATGATATATCCTTCCTCCTATTTCCCCCACAACAATGACTCTGTGAAGGCTGAGAGAGTGACTGGTCACCCAGCAGGCTTTCATACTTAAAGCAGGACAAGAACAGTCTCCCAGTTTCTAGTCTGGTACCTTAACTTGGAATTTAACGTGTTTCATTTCTGATTCTGGAAGAAAATTTAACTTATATCACACAACTAGTATTTGATTTTCATACTGAGATGCAGTTGAAGACAACATTTGTTAGAGAAGAATGAATTACTTTTGAACATAAGTTGGTGATTATTTTTTCCTGCTTGCTTTCCTACTTTTCAAGTCTGGTAGTTGGAGAAGGTTGACTTGACTCTTTGTAGACAAGTATTTTTACAACAGTTAATTAGAATGGTATCATAAAATTGGTTTTTATTGCTTATGAACAGCCATTTTCCATCCTGAACTGAAGCTTGTGCAGGAAAATATTAGCACTAGCAATAACACTTTGACTTATATACCACTTCATAATGCTTTATAGCCCTCTAAGTGGTTTACACAGTCAGCATATTTCCCCCAACAATATGGGTCCTCATTTTACTGACCTTGGAAGGATGGGAGGCTGAGTCAACCTTGAGCCAGTGAGAATCAAACTGCTGTGCGGTCAGCAGAATTAGCCTGCAGTACTGCATTCTAACCATTGTGACACCATATTTCTACATGGATAGAGCTGAAATGGTTTCCATAAACAACATAATATCTGAGAAAAATATGGTGGTCATAAAAACTGCAGCTATTCTGGCTGTGATCCTATTTATCATAACATATACATTTATTTCATGTTTTATATATGCATCCAACATGTTTGTCAATTCTGTACAGTATTAGAACCAGTCTGGTGTGATGTTGGCCTGGAAACCTATAGCTGGTAAATTGTAAGCCTGTTTTAGGCATCAGTGGATTGTTGTGGATAAAATAGGAAGGGGAAGAATTTTCCTCTAGGTTTGTGTAAAAAAGGTGAAAAGATAAAATATTACAGAATTATTTTAATATAGTTTGAGATAATATATATTAAGTTCTCTGAATGTTAAAAAATATTTTGTGTAAAATACAGTTCCAGTTTAAAATAAAGGGATTTTCTCCCTTTACAGGGAAAGGGAGAAGAGTGTTCTTTTGAAAAGTTAAGTATTTTTAAACTTAGCTGACAATATTTAAAAAAACAGTAAAATACCCTGAGTTCAGGCATAACAGTATTTCGTTACAACTATGTGAGAACATGTATTGCCTGTTTTGACCAAATTTTCTATTAATATTTTCTTGTAGAATTCATCTAATTAAGAAAAAAAGCCTACATAGTGAAAAAGAAAAAGACAACGGTGAGTAAAGAAAGGGTAAAATGGATTGACGCTATACATTTGGAAGGAAGAGGGTATTTTTTACAATTATTTTATTGTTGAGAGGTGATGTTTTACATCAGCCCTGTCAAACGGGCGGCCAACAGGTCGGATACATCACACACCGGCCACGCCCACCCTGGCTCTGCAAAGGCAAAAAACATCGTGATATGTCATGATCTGGCCCGTGACCCAATTGAGTTTGACACCCGTGTCTTACATCAATTTAACTGTTGTAAACTACCAGGTGTTGCCCGTTGATTAAAGTGGTACACTTAAAACAAAAACCTCAAATATTATAGTATAAAAATTGTTATAATCCCCAGTCCCATCCTGAAGTTTTACACTTCAGGTTTCCTTGTAGAAGCAGTTGTTTGTCTGTAATGCTTTACTGAAGATGCTGGCCTAGAAATCAGGAGGCACTGAGTTTTAGGCCTCTGGAAGGCTGGGGTCAGTCACTTTCTCTCAGCCCAGCTCACCACACAAGGTGGTGGTTGTGGGGAAAATAGGAGACAGGAGCATTAGATACGTTTGTTGCCTTGAATTGACTCTCCCCCACAAAAAATGGCAGAATAAAAATTTAATAATAACAAGAATAATTTGTAGGCCTCACATTTCCCATGAAGGATAGGATAGGATAGGATAGGATAGGATAGGATAGGATAGGATAGAATAGAATAGAATAGAATAGAATAGAATAGAATAGAATAGAATAGAATAGAATTTTTTATTGGCCAAGTGTGATTGGACATACAAGGAATTTGTCTTGGTGCATATGCTCTCAGTGTACATAAAAGAAAAGATACCTTCATCAAGGTACAACACTTACAACACTTAATGATGGTCATAGGGTACAAATTTAACACTTAATGATACAACACTTAATGATAATCATAGGGTACAAATAAATAATCAGGAAACAATCAATATCAATAAAAATTATAAGGATTACCAGCAACAAAATTACAGTCATACAGTCATAAGTGGAAGGAGATGGGTGATGGGAATGATGAGAAGATTAATAGTACAGATTTAGTAAATAGTTTGACAGTGTTGAGGGAATTATTTGTTTAGCAGAGTGATGGCGTTCGGGAAAAAACTGTTCTTGTGTCTAGTTGTTCTGGTGTGCAGTGTTCTATACAGTTTATGTCCAGGATGTGAGGGATCTGTAAATATTTTCATGGCCCTCTTCTTGATTCGTGCAGTATACAGGTCCTCAATGAAAGGCAGGTTGGTAGCAATTATTTTTTCTGCAGTTCTAATTATCCTCCAAAGTTTGTGTCTGTCTTGTTGGGTTGCAGAACCAAACCAGACAGTTATAGAGGTGCAGATGACAGACTCAATAATTCCTCTGTAGAACTGGATCAGCAGCAAAATCATGTTTATTTTAATTCTGTGATATAACTCTCACATTATAAAATAATGATGGGACAAATGGTATAAGTCTTTTTTTTTTTACCTCCAAGTAGATCTTAATAATTTTGTTTTGCTCTTCTTGTTCCCCAGTGTGCAATTTAATATCTCTTTCATTGATCTTAAGCTACATTTGAAAGAGGCTAGTTGAAAGTGTAAAATACTATCTGTTTCTTTGTGCATAATTCCAGTAGCCATTTGTGGAAGAATATCAAGTTAATGATTTCACTGGATTTAGTGTTCCTTTGACCCAAAGTTGAACTGATTACAATTCACATGAGTAAATTTAAACTATCTGATTTAATAGCCTTGTCACAATGGATACAGCCACTGAGAGAAAATGACAATAGTAAATTTGAATTACTTGGTTGTAAAAGAAAAGCCAGTATTATAGTGCTGGAGAAGACCCAAGTTCTAATCCTTTCTTAGGTACAGAAGTCAACTATTGACCTTGATCCAATCACTTCTTTGGGGCCCAAAAACTTTCAGGCTTTGCAGTAATCTGGTCGAGAAACAAGCTGTCATTGCCTCTTGTATCAATATGCTTTCATATTGAACTAAGTAAGCACAGTGAAAAATAGTGCATCCAAGCAGGACAATTGCTATGAAAAACAAAGCAGCTTGACGATAGAAGCTTAATTAAAAGGAGAAGAAAGTTGCCTCCCTATTAATCTGATGCTGATGTTATATGTGTCACATATGAATAGCTTCAGGCTCTAAATTTATTTAAGCAGTAGGTTAATCTGAAATCTCATGTGTTCAAAAATGATTTCATACTCTCAAGCAAATAGTGTTTATGTGCTGGCTGTTCTCTGTAAATTTTTAAACCAGAATTTCCTTCAAGCAATAAGCATTCCAATGCTATCCCAGAAGGATAGCCAAATGTCTACTCAGGATTTAGCAACCAGGAAGAAGTTGCTCTTTTCAATTACTAAGCACCATTGTGAATGAAATAGTGGTGTTGATTTAAAGTAGGTTTATCTGCTAATGGGATTTGAATTTGTTTATTCTTAAAGATTTCCTGCAGAGAAATGGATTCTGCTGGATTAGAAAAAAAGAAGTCCTGTGCCCCCTAAAAAGTTAATAAGTGTATTATAATAAAAGCTTTTCTAGGCAGTCCTATTACAAATAAACTTTTTAAAAAGAAAGTTCTTCGGTTCTGTTACATATCCTTGAGTTCCTAGTTAACAAAAGGAAAAATATTAAATACAGATTTGTCTGAATGAATGGAATTGAATAAATGTTAGCTAATTTCTTTTCAAAAGTACCAATAGTTGAGGTTTGGATGAAGTACAGAGTAATTCATTTTACTTAGTTAAAAAGAACTTCCTTATTATATTGCAAATATTTGAATTACTTTATAACTTCAGAATAAGAATTCTAGAAAACCATAATTTGTGTTCTCAATCATGCCAGGCACTTTTGTTGACTCCAGAAACCTCTTAGTCTTGTGAATGTATCCGTTAATGTTCTACATATTGTGGATAATTCTTACGGCAATTAGACAAATGAGCTAGTCATATCAAAAGCTAAGGATGAGAAAGGTAGCTAAATTTAAGCATTTATTTTAAATAGGCAGTTCTGCTAGAAAAAATATTAAACTAGAGCTGGTCATAGCCTTATAAGTGGTTTTATTTTATATGCAATAAGCCGCTTGTATATTGGAGAGACATTCACTACACAATGAAATCTTTCATACTTGGACATATAAAGGTGAAATATAGTCAAGCCAGCTTCTGGTGCCAGGCAGCTTCCTAATAAACCACTTTTTCCTTGATGTTGGAAGCCTTTTACTATACACAGACACTCCTTAGTTTTCACATGACAGACATGTAGTTGTTTTACTGTAAGTACTTTCAAAGATATTGAACTAGGCTAAATGCCATATAAATTTGCAACTGGTTACCTACTGCATTTTGTGTTCTTAAATTTAAAAGACCAAAGAGCTAGTAAGAGCATATTTGTTTCCCAAAATCTTGCAAGATTTATGCAAGCATAACAGAGATCTGCAGAAACACGGTGGATAATAGTCTGGTTCTCTAGAAATTCTGCTTCTCTTAAGCACATTTTCTGAAGTTTAGTCTTTGGTCATAGAAACACAAACATCACAAAAGGCTCTCAAATCAATTCTTGGGGTTTTCCACACACACATGTGGAAAGACAGAAAATGTGTTCTCTTAGTCTTGTGAGTGTACCCATTACACTCACAATTTATTATGGAATAAGAGTGAAAATAATAGAAAGCATAATCAGTAGCCAGAGACCAGCCAGATGAGCTTAATAAGTTGAGATACAACAAAACAGGAGCCAGTTAATGATATTGCTTATATTTTGATCATAATATTTTTATTATATTTTTTCCCTAAATTTCTGTACAATTTCTGTACAAAGAACTGCTTTGAATTCAAGTTAGTAAAGTTAAGTTGTGTGCCACATTTGTTTGAATCTTTCAGCTTTAGTATGTTGTCCTGCCTTAAAAAAGTGAGAAATTATTTCATAGTTTTTGGACAATTGAAAAATTGAAATTTGTAGAATGCTTCATGAGCATCAGAAATGACAGGGAGGGAGGCTAAAGACAAATTTAGCTTCATTTTTCAAACAGTATGTAAAATAATATACAATATGTACATACAGTATGTACATATTACCATCACCCCAAATTTGTAGATGTATCTGGGTAATATCTCTTACATGCAACATCTATAAATTTGATTCATTCATTGATAAATTAATTTACCTATCTCCTCTATTGTTCTTGACTTGTAGCAAAATTGAATCCCAATATTTATTGAAAAATCAGCATCTATTGGCTTAAATTGGCTGTAGGTGAATAAGTGTGTCCCCACTGTCTATCCCCTGCAGGATGAAGGCTTCTTCCACATGTTTCCAACCTACAGAGTCCTGAGCTTTCTTTTGTATTGAGGGCCCAATATATTCTCAAAGTCTTTTTGAATGAAGCTTGGCTTCTTAGGACTTCTTGGCATAAGTTTTCTTATACAATTTTCTTGCCAACAGAAAAAAAAATGGTTTATCATGTTCTTTTTCTAATGTGTGCACATGTGTACGTTTATTTCCAGTTTCTCTTACAAACTTGGATTTTCCTGATGGCTTCTTATCCTATCCTATTCAAATCTGGCCTTGCTTTGCTTTTTGAAGGCAGCCAAGATCACTTAGGTACTATCATCCACAATTATATTTAAAATAAAAGATTTTCATGCATTGATATTTTCATAGGAAATGATGAAAATGAAATGCAAACAATAGATACTCATAAAAAGAGCATGCTTTGAAAACACTAAAGTTTAAAAATTTATTTACTGTGTGATCATACTTGATTCACATTCTTTGGGTAATATGCAAAATATAAGTGCCTCTTTCTTGTGGAGTAGATAGCATTGTAAAATATTTATGTTTCTTCCTGTAAATGCAATTCTTGCAATCCATAATTGTAAAAGAAACATACAGCAGAAGGTTGTGGACAAGAGTGTCCCTAGTCTCTAAATGGAAATGAAATTCCTTATATTACATCTACTATTCTTTTGGAAGAAGCAGTAAAACATGTTTTCTTGGTATATCTTTTGTAAGAAGATATTAATATTATACACCTTAAATTACTATTCATCTTAGATTAAAAATACATTTTTGGATTACCCCAGAATATACAAGGTTTAAAAATGCTTAAGTTTTTAAATAGCATATCCACTTAGTCCAATGCAATCAGTCTTACAGGTTTAAAGATGCTTAAGTTTTTAAATAGCATATGCCTTAATCCAATCATAGTCCAATTATGATTTAATCCAATGCAATCAGCCTTATAGATCTATTGTGTGGATAAAAAAGAGAAGCCATACGTGTTACTTATGCTGTATGGAAGTAAAGCAGGAGGCAATTGTAACAAAGTTTGAAAAACTAGGTAGCTGAAGTTAGAAGTAATCTCTTCCTTCATTCTTTCTGAATGTGTAGATTCAAACTTTGAAAAGGGGAAAATTAGCTCTGCATTCTTACTAATTCTTCCTCATTCCAGGGGTGGATTCTAAAATTTTTTACTACTGGTTCTGTGGGCATGGTTTATTTTGTGGGCATGGCTTGCTGGTCATGTGACACTGGTCGTGGCTTGCTGGTCGTGTGACTGGGTGAGAGTAGCTTGGCAGTCGTGACTGGGTGGGTGTGGCCAATAACAATAAATAATAAAAATAATAACCAAAGTATACAAAACAATAAGAGGTACCAAAAACCAACTTTCACACTTTACACCCACACAATACAACACAACTGACACACACAATGTAAAAACAGCTGCACTTCACCCAAAATGGCCCCTGCAACAAGCAGGAACTTCACATAGCCACAAAAAGCTCAAAAACCAACTTTCACATTTTACACACACACGCCACAATACAACGGACACACACACACACAAAATACCACATACAGCTTTGTGAGATTTTGTGTGTTTGTGTAGTTAGAGTGAAACACTACAGAAACACACCAAATCTCAGAAAGCTGCACAAATATTTTATTTTATTATCTTATTTTATTTATATTTTTTAGATCAGGGGTCTCCGACCTTAGTAACTTTAAGGTTTGTGGACTTCAACTCCCAGAGTTGACTCTGGGAGTTTGTCCATAAGCCTTAAAGTTAGTAAGGTTGGAGACCCGTTTTAAATAAAAGCAGCTAAATTTAAAACTTCCTTAACTTTTAATTGCTGTCTAAAAACCCAACTCCTTAAAAAAAACTCAGTTAACTATTTTTAATAGTTTACTTACCCAATTGAGGCAGGCAGATTCAGTTGCTCACCGAGGAGATGGATTTTAGGCAGGCAGACTCATTTCCTAGCTGATACAACTGATTGAAGAAGCCGAAGGAAGGCATGATTTGCAAGCCCAAAAGGAGCAGCAATTATAGGTAAGTGAGGAGGGGGAATTGAGTGGGCATGGGTGGTTGTAAGAGGTTGTAAAAAAGTCATTTTAAAAGCCTGTGATGATCAGAAAATTCATCTGGGATTGCCAGAGGAAAAAAAGATTTTAAAAGGCTCCTCTGACGATCCCATGAGGCTTGCCTCATGGCAGCCCAGATGATCGCAACCTCTTAAAAGGATTTTTTCTACAAACTCTTCGGCTGAAGAGCTTGTAGAAAACGTGTTTTTTAAAGGTTCTGGTGCTTAGGCAACTCAGCTGGGATCGCCAGAGGAGCCTTTTAAAACCTTTTTTTTACAACCTCTTTGGCCAAGGGAACCGGTTCGGGGGCATGGCCAGCTGGGCATCGTTACCGGTTCGGTGAACTTGGCCAGATTTTTGCCAGTGTTTCTTGAGAACCGGTCAGAACCGGTAGCAACCCACCACTGCCTCATTCCCATAACTGCCCCTCTTAACAGAATAAAACTGTTTGCTTAGTTGGACCATCCAGTCCAGAAACTATCTAATATAAAACTTCCCATGTATTTAAGGGCTTCTTTGTTTCCCCGTTTATTATTAGGTACATCAGGTGTGGGAAATCTTTTCCTTCCCAGTTGCCTGGACCATTCAGTGGGTTTTTAAAAATTATTTTGATAACCTTCCATTTTTTATTGCTTTCAAGTGCTTTAAAGGTCATTTAAAAGTTTATGTTCCTTATTTCATTTGTTTTATCGTGTTAATTTACAGGAAATTATGCTATCAATATTCATCAGAGTGTTGTCCATTTCAGCCATGGATTTTGAGCCCCTTCTTTAGTGCTTTATGTTTTAATGATATAATTTAGATTTAACAGATGCTAGTCCTGATTTATTTCAGTTTTGGTTTGTTTAATATAAATTAAGACCGGTAAGTCTTTTCTTTTCCAGAATTGCTTGTATGAATTTTGTCTTAATAAGACTTTTATCTGAATATGGATTAGGGGTGAAACTCTTACATTTTTTTTCTCCATTTTTCTACAGATCTCCAAGGATGGCAACAGAAACCAATCACATCCATCCAATGCTTGAATTGGCAGAGGAGACTTATGGCAAAGGGAATGATTATTCCAGGATCTCTCTAGAATATATAGGAAAAAGTACAGATATTAAAGCTTACATGCTAAAGAAATTGAAGAAAAATTGCAGCTGTAGCCCAGCTAAAGCCAAAGATCTGCTTTTCAGTTTTTTCCCAGTACTGACGTGGCTCCCCAAGTACAAACTGAAGGAGTATTTCTTGGGTGACCTTATGTCTGGTATAATTGTAGGAATTTTGCTAGTCCCACAGTCCATTGCTTATTCCCTTTTGGCTGGCCAAGAACCTATCTATGGTCTATACACATCATTTTTTGCAAGCATCATTTATTTTCTGTTTGGAACTTCCCATCATATCTCGGTTGGCATTTTTGGTGTACTCTGCTTGATGGTGGGAGAAGTGGTAGACCGTGAATTACAGATTGCTGGGTACAATTCAATATCAGATGCTTCTAGCAATTATCATTCTGATATGAATGATCTCATAAATGTCACAATGGTGTCTTGGACTGCCAATCAGACTTCACAGAAAGTATGTGATAGGAGTTGCTATGCAATTATTGTTGGAGCAACTGTGACTTTCATAGCTGGAATTTATCAGGTAAGAAATTGCAGTTAAAGGGGATCCATGTCATCTGATATCAGTTCTTTACCTTTTGGGGGCTTTGTTTGCAAGTATGCAAAATTGAAGATATAAGAACTGTAGCTTAGATTTCTCCATCCTATGTCCTACAGATATACAGGTGGAAAAAAATGTAATAGTGAATTACAATTCTAAGTGCAATTCTATAATCTCAAAACAGCAGGAAGGGGACCAATTCTGGAAAGCAATTTTAGTATTATATCTATACTTTGAATTAAAAGAATGAATATGTGCAATTCTTACAGATTGCACCAGCTTAGACTTGAAATTTATTTAGGAAAAATACTTCATATTCCCAAATTTAATTTAAAAATATTTTAGATACATGTTATATTGCTTGTTTTGCACAGGAGTTGCATCATTGATCCTGAATAGAGATATGCAGTACTTGGATGTAGACCAGGTAGAGATGGTGTACTTCATTCTTAATACCATTTCATGATCTGAGACCTTGTGGCTACCATACAATCCCAGGAAAAGATACCGATCCTTTAAGGAGCCACCAGTAGATATGGCAAAAGTCCACATGCTAGATCTGATGAACCTTTGTTTGTTTGTTTATTTTATTGCGTATTTCCAATACTATTGGAAATACGCAATAAAATACGCAATACTGTTTTTTTCACATTAATAGGATGGACAAAGGAAGTTTATGAAGTGACTGTAGGGTTCTGAGCTTTCTTTCCAATAGTTTTTATTAAGGATTATATTAAACACAAAACAAATAGAGAAACCAGATACAAATAGGTAGATTTAGTTATAGCTGATATATATAGATATGTGGGAAAATGTCCCTCACAAAAAACAACAACCAGTAAACCCACCCCCTTCCTCTTTATTTTTGGCAAGCATATACCACATCAGACAAATTTTATATCAAAGTAAACATGCATATCACAATTAAATCATACACAGTATAAGGGTTAAGTGGCTTTTTTAAAAAAAAATTAAAATTGCAATCTTAAGAAGTAGAAATATATTTAAAAACAAACAAGAAATTTCTTATAATAATAATTAAACATGTTGAAGAACCTGAAACAAACGCATAGCTATTTGTAATTCTGAATAGCATAATATATCAAGACCTGTCTAATAACATGTACTCACCTTTCTGCCTCATTTCCTTTATAAATACGGAAGTGTCATCTAATCTTCTCTTTTTTCTTCAGGTTGCTATGGGCTTCTTCCAGGTGGGCTTCATCTCGGTGTACCTCTCTGATTCCTTACTCAGCGGATTTGTTACTGGCGCTTCCTTAACCATCCTCACCTCACAAGCCAAATACCTCTTGGGCTTAAACATTCCACGGAGCAGTGGCATTGGTTCTCTTTTAAATACATGGATAAACATATTCAGAAACTTCCATAACACCAACATCTGTGACCTTATCACCAGCTGCTTGTGTTTTCTTGTTCTTATTCCAGCAAAAGAGTTAAATGAGCGGTTCAAATCAAAACTTAAGGCTCCCTTGCCCACTGAGCTCTTAGTGGTCATAATAGCCACACTGGCTTCTCATTTTGGGAAGCTGAAAGAGAAATACAATTCCAGTGTGGCTGGACATATACCAACTGGATTTCTACCACCACAATCGCCAGATTGGAGTCTGATTCCTAGCGTGGCTATGGATGCAGTGCCCATAGCCATTATTGGCTTTGCCATTACTGTATCTCTTTCAGAGATGTTTGCCAAGAAACATGGTTATACAGTTAAACCCAACCAGGAAATGTATGCCATTGGTTTCTGCAACATCATCCCGTCTTTCTTTCATTGTTTCACAACCAGCGCGGCCCTTGCCAAAACTCTAGTGAAAGATGCGACAGGCTGCAAGACTCAGATCTCTGGTGTGGTGACTGGTTTGGTCATCTTGTTAGTTCTCCTTGTGATTGCTCCCCTCTTCTATTCCCTTCAGAAATGTGTGCTAGCGGTCATCATCATTGTCAACCTCAAAGGAGCCTTGCGAAAATTTCGTGACCTGCCAAAAATGTGGCGGTTAAGCAAAATTGACACACTGATCTGGTTTGTCACTATGTTATGTTCAGCACTGATAAGCACTGAACTTGGCCTTCTTATTGGGGTCTGTTTTTCAATGATTTGTGTCATTCTGCGGACACAAAATCCAGAAGGACAGCTCCTTGGTCTGGTACCAGACTCTGAAATCTATGAACCCCTTTCTGCCTATAGTGGCCTTCAAGTTGAAGCAGGCATCAGACTTTTTCGCTTTGAAGCACCAATATACTACGCAAACAAAGAGAACTTTAAGTCCTTGCTGTACAAGAAGACCGGAGTCAATCCTTCATTGGAATTGGCAGCAAAGAGAAAGCTAGAAAAGCAAATACCTACTGAAAAATCAGATGGAGCCAGTGGAAAACAGGCAGAAACTTCGGTGCAGCTTGTCGCTCAGCAACTCGCATTCCATACACTAGTAATAGACTGCTGTGCAGTGCAGTTCTTGGATACAGCAGGGATCCATACACTGAAGGAAGTTCAAAGGGACTATGGGGAAATTGGCATCCGGGTGCTGCTGGCTCAATGTAATCTCTCTGTGAGGGACTCCTTGCAGCGAGGGGAGTATGTTAAAAAAGGAGAGAAGCATTGTCTCTTCCACAGTGTGCACCAAGCTGTGGAATATGCATTGTGTACATATAAGCATAATGGCAGCTGTGTCTCTGAAACCTAATGTAAGTAGAAGCTTCCTGTTTAATGAGACTAATGATGCTGGGCATTATACATACTATTATCTCACCAAGTTATAAAGGGCAATTTCTTTTTCACATGCTATTGATCATACAAGATTATAGACAAATTCATTTTGTACCTTTCGTTTTGCTCTGCTGAATTGCGCACTGAGAAAATGGTGATGAATCCTATGCATGAATGATAAGTACACACATAAGTTGTGCTTGGCCAGAAGAACAAATACTCAAAACTTTAATGTGTGTGCATCACAAAGTGGACCCTTCTGGTTTGGATGCTTTTAGGGCCAAAAGTCTTCATCCCACACTGCTGGGCCAGTAATGTCACCACCGTTCATGGAAGGAAAAATGTGTGCTTCTTTATGCTTGTTTTCTTGCAACTCCATTGGTGCCTCTCAGGAATGCTTCTAAATTATGTGGGTGTGTCATGAATACACTATTTGGGGATGAAATATCTCAGAAAAATGGAAATCCATCGTGGTTTGGGGCATTTCTCCCCACTTTAGAAATTTCAGCCCCATACTACTGAATGTGGAATAAACCGTATGTCAAATTAGGTGGCCATGGGAGTAAGTATGTCATTTGAAATACATGTGGTCCTCAACTTATAACAATTTGTTTATAGTGACCATTCAAAGTTACAACGGACTGAAAAAATGTGACTTACAACCATTTTTCACAGTTACCACCTTTCCAGGATCCCCATGATTGTGTGATCAAAATTCAGATGCTTTGCAACTGGTTCATATTTATAACCATTGCTGTGTCCCAAGGTCATGTGATCCCCTTTTGCAACTGACAAGTAAAGTCAATGGGGAAGCCAGATTCACTTAACAACTGGGTTACTAACTTATCAACTGCAGTGATTCACTTAACAACTGTGGCAAGAAAGGTAGTAAAATAGGGCAAAACTCACTTTAAAATGTCTGGCTTAACAACAGAAATTTTAGGTTCAATTGTAAGCCGAGGACTACCTGTACACTGTATGAAGCACCTACAAATAGTTCTCAAGTTATAGCCATATTGTATAGTAGATACTTAATGTATTTTTTGGAGTATAAGACAAATTTTTCTCCCCCTAAAACAGGGTGAAAATTTGGGTGCATCATACACCTGAATGTAGTCCCGCCCACCCTTCGGCCTCTGTGCGTCCTCTCAAATGGAGCTTTTGGAGGCTGCAAATGCAGCCTCTCAAACCAAGAGCTTCTCAAATAGCCTCCAAAAGGTCCATTTGAGAGGCTGCCTTTGCAAATAGAGCTTTTGGAGGCTGCAAATGCAGCCTCCCAAACAGAGAGCCTCTCAAGCAGAATTTCGTTTCGTTATTTTCCTCCCTTCAAAATAAGGTGCATCTTATACTCTAGAGTATCTTATACTCCAAAAAATACACTAGTCTGTTTAGACTTTATTTAGGAAACAGAAATACTAACTCTACTTTCAGCAAAACTAACGGATGGTGGCCAAGCTAGTTAGAATATGTTAGTTCTTTTTTCTGTCTGCGCCACAAAACAATTAGTTATTACTATTAAATAAGGAATCTGATGAATAATCATTTTTACAGGTAAACTAAAGACTTTCGTTGTCCTTTACTTTTTGTGTGTCCTCTCCCCCAAAACTTTGCAAAAATAAGATCATTGTTTTGAAAATCTCAGGCTAGATACATGAAATTCTAATTGAAAATGAAAGCATTATTGTCACATCTTAAAGATTCCTTTCCATTCGTTGTTAACAGTGCTACAGCTGTCATAAAAGGGTATTGAGGGTTTTTGAGTTGGTAAAAAGATCTTTGATAAGGAATCCTTGGAACTTCTGCATTGCTGCTGTTAGTTTTCTTGGCACAAAACAGAAGGGTTGTAACCAATATTAAAGAACAATTCCTTTACAATCTCTTCTGAAAAAATGAAAATCTGTCATAGATAACAGCAAAGATAAAATGTCTCTTGAGTTACAGAGTTTTTTTGTCAAAGTATGATTATTTGCTGTTTCCCAGATGCATATCTCAATTAGTTGTGTATGAATATAGGAATTAAGTTCCATAAAAAAATATAGAAATTTGATATTAAGAAATCTGGATGAACAATGTTAAACTTATTTCATTGACCTAGAAACTTTCCCCTTTTTTCTGAGTTATTTGGAAAAACTACACTAGTGGACTTGAACAAAAGATATGGATATTCATAAGATTAATAGCAGTTAAGAGTTTCTTCTATATAAACATTTCCAAAAAGGGTTAGAAGGATGCCATCAATAAAGCACAAAGGCATTATTTGTCTTCTGTGTTCATTGGCATCCTGAAGGTTTCATGGAAACCATAGCAACTAATAGCTCTTGACACAGGATACTTTTCCTGTATGACTTTGTGTAATCCAGAGATAGACAGCTAAGTGTCTGGCAGTGCCACAGCATCAAGAATTCATCTTTGGGGAGCTGCTAAATTCTGTGCCCCACCTGGATTTTTTAAAAAAATAATTAAATAGAATGCCTCTAGAGCAGGGGTGTCAAACTCACGGGCCAGATACGTCACACACTGGCCATGCCCACTCTGGCTTTAGCAAAGGAAAAAAGTTGCAATATGTCACAGCTGAGGAACTCTGGGAGTTAAAGTCCACAAGTTCTAGAGCAAGAAAAGGAATACTACAATTTGTTTATAAATCAATGTAAAGGGTTGTATCCATCTTAACAGCAGTTTTGTGAGAGCACCCATGACATTCTCTGAAAATTCCAAACATGCCCAACAGCTGAAAAGGGTTACTTAATCAAACATCTAAAAACCACCTAAACTGTGGAAACCATGGTAATATTAAATCCTAATGCTATGAATTAAGGGAGACAAAAGATATGCCACTTGCTGTGTTTACATGTAGCTTGTAATTTATGGCGAAATCTCTAGGGGGCACAGTTTACTAGAGAAGTTCCTGCTTGATTATTTTTTTTAATGAGTAAGAATTAACCATGCCGAACTTCAAAAGATACAGTAAATTGCAGTGGAGGGTTGAATGCATTTATTTGTTTATGTCTTCTGGCGGGCAATAGTGCCTTTTCACTGTTACTTCTGCATAATAGAATATAATTTTAGGAAGAGGCTGCTTGGCTTTTTAAAAATTACCATAAAATCACTCTCATTCTTTGGAAATCTTTGATTTTGTGAAGTATTATGAAACAATAGACTCCTATTATTAAGAGAACAATGTACATACTCCTCTCATAGCTATTAAAAATACAATTCACAACTGAAAATCACACTGCAATAAACATATTTTACCGAAATTGGTAGATCGGAGGTCTTTTAAAATAAAAGGCCCACAAATCTTACCAATTTCAGTACAGTATCTGGTTTACTAGACTGGTTGGAAAATCATGTGGTCTTCCTTGTGACCATTCCTTCCTCTTCAACTGTTTCGTGTGGTTTTCAGCTAGTTTGTTAAAGAACTCCACATATATTATCTCAGAATTAAAGGTCTTCCCCATTTGAAATTGCATTATTAAAGTCATAGTGGAGTAGTCTTCAGATTTATTTATTTTTTAGTGTATGGCACGTGTTAGTCAGGGATCACCGAGGTGGCTGGCTGCCTCTGAAAGGAATTTTTTTGGATGGTGTTATCTTAACCACAGGACCTGAATGCCAGTAGGCAATTGGTCGAGGCTCCTTTCCTGTCCCTATGTGGAATCAAGCCGCCGAGTTGCAGACCTCAGCGGAGTGCAGGCCCAGCATCTTACCACAGCCTTCAGATGTATTACACTCTGATGGAAGCTTTTTGCTTCACTTGAGGTTTTCCTTAGAAATATTTTGTCCTTGAATAAATGCATTCTACGGAGACAGCAGACTATAGCTATTTTCACAGGAAATAGGTATATTTGTCAACCAGTCATCTCTGAAAGGATCATAGATGTAAATCTATTCAATGTTGCACCCAGAGAAGAGAAACTGCTACTTAGGAATCTACCAGGATTTATGGATGGAATGGATGTATGGAAAATAGTCTTAAGAACTAAATTTTCCATGTAGCTTATATTTAGGAACAGAAAAATTCAACAGAAAATAAGTCCACATGTTTCACAAAGGCATGTTAACAGTATTTTTTGCCTTAGTATGTGATATTAACAGCTACTGCAGTTACTGGGTAAACTAGGATCAAGCAAAAAGCATGGCTTAGTGCAAGTGCCAAGCTAAATAAAATTAATCTGAATGAAGAATGGTTAATTTTTAATGAGAAATATTTTTCCTGCTTAATCTTTTAAGATGAAATACAAGTTAATTTTACAGAGAATATTTCTGTATGCTAACAGCAAGAGAAATTAACATCCATCAAACTTCAGTTATAAATGTGGAATCTTTCTCCCACTTAAAGATGCTGCCTATAGCTGTTTCTGTTGCTTCTAGAATGTTTAATACATTATAATGCAGGCAATCAATAATTGAACATATTTTAAAATGATATTTAAAATCATACTACTAATTTTATTTTGCATTTTACAAGATTGTAATCATAAACGTAAGCATTCCTGCTTGAAAATTTTCCCTTAATTGCCTTGCCACATTCTTATGTAGCCCTAAGTAATTTTGATATTTGTTTTTTCGCAAAAACATAAAGATGTAGCACAGAGCAAAAGTGGCAGGTAGTGATTTGCAATGAATATAGCCATTATTTTTCTATCTGCTTTGCTAATTTATTTTTTCAGAGGCTGTTGCATTTGCAAAAGTATTTTTGAAAACTGCTACAATTTTCCCCACATGGTATGCTCCATATCTTTTTTGTTGTGCGCAACAAAATGCCTTTTGCAGAAATTTTACACTTCTTATCCTAATAGTAGTAAATTCATGTGTGCCTTTCTTTTATCATCTGCCACCATAGATTTATTTAAAAGACTCCTAAAAGCCCTGAGGGAAAAGAACAAGATTAGCTCTGGGGACTGGTGAATCCAATGGATACGATTAAAGTGGTTCAAATACCACGATGGAGCTACTTGTTTCTAAACCACTTTTTCCCTGGATAAAGTCCATCAAATGATTGGTGAAAGATAATAGTATGAGAGAGTGGGTGAGATCATATGTTGATTCCCTTACTACAGTTAGGAAATTCAGCTGCTAAAAATGAAGTTGCTTGTGGGGTTTTTTTGGTTTTTTTTGGCAACTAATTGTATGTATTCCAGATGTTATCATTATACATTGTTCTTAGGTATTTCAGTGAGAAGTGATTTAAATGTATAATCATTATTATTTGAAGAGCAGTATGCCAACAGAAACTAAATGTTTAATTGCAGTCCTTTGAATTGCTGTTACTATTGGCCACTGTACATTGGTATGTTCTTTTTAAATGAGAGTAGTTCATCTTCAGGTCTATTGTAATACGATTGTGTAGAACTAAAAATTGGGAGGGTTTTCTTTTTTTTACTTTATATCTGTAGCAGAGGGGAAGAGACGGAGTGCAAGAGAAGGAAGAAGGAGCTTGGGGGAAAAAACATGGAGAGAGGAGAGAGCAGGTGGGACCTGAAGAAAAAGAGGAGAAAAAGAGGAATAAGGGGATAGGACAGCAGGGGCTCCTGTGGGCCAAGCCTGGGAGAAATAAAGGGATAGGATAGCAGAGGCTCCTGTGAGCCAAGCCTGAGGAAGAGAAGAGTTTGAGTGAAAGGACGCAAGCAGGGGAAACAACGAAGGAGCAGAAGCTGTGGAAGGAGAGCCCAGCAGGCAGTTCAAGAGAGAGTGAAGAGAGAGAAAGAGGAAGAAGGTCCTACCAGCCACCTAAATACCACCCCACCACGTGACCTGCCTGCTGAGAGGAGGCTAACCACCACCCCATCACGTGACCTTGGCAAGTAGAGGTGCACCAGAGAGGGACCAGGATGGACTGGCAGCAATATGAAGAGGGCAGGAGAATCCGGACTCCAGCAGCCCTTACGGGGGGAGTGCTACATACCATTGATATTTTTTTGTATGGTAGACCTCCAGATATCTGGATACAATCTACATCTTCATTTTTGCTAGTTGTCTTGTTACAGATTAGGATGATAATATCTTCACAGTTGGGCTGCATTTAATATTTGGATTGGGAGAAAGGAAAGACCATAGGGACAAGATTATTGGGCAAAACAGAAGCGCTGTTTCATATATATCAGCAGGGCTGAAATTTTCTGCCTTGGTTTTGTAAGAAATGTGCTGTATATTTTTTATAACAGGTGTAAGTCTACCTCAAAGACCTACGGTGCTGTGCTTCTCATCTATCAGTTTTCTGCAGTCACATTGTGTAATTAAATCATGGCTTTGGGAGCCCCCTCCCATTTGGGGAAACTTCCTACGATCTACGAATTCATATTTAGTATGGTAAGAGGTGGCAGTATGGTAAAATCCTATTCAAAATGCCCAAAATTTGTAATAGTTGAGAATGCTGAGATGTAGCCTGATGTTATTTATAGGTTGCTGGTTTGCAAAATGTTGAACCAATTAATATTTCAAATTAAAATTCTAAATTAGAGTGAAACTAATCATTAAAGTGTACCAATCAGTGATTCCATGTCCAGTTCTCACTGTTGCTTCTTAATCTGTATGTGGCTCAAGAAGCAAAAGTGAGAACTGGACACGGAACCACTGATTGGTTCAAAATTGGGAAAGGAGTCTGGCAAGGCTGTATACTATCACCCTGCCTATTTAACTTATATGCAGAACACATCACAAGAAAGGCGGGGCTAGATGAATCTAAAATTGGAATTAAGATTGCCGGAAGAAATATCAACAACCTCAGATATGCAGATGATGCCACTCTAATGGCAGAAAGCGAAGAGGAACTAAAGAGCCTCTTGATGCGAGTGAAGGAGGAGAGTGCAAAAGTTGGCTTGAAACTCAACATTAAGAAAACTAAAATCATGGCATCCGGCCCTCTCAATTCCTGGCAGATAGATGGAGAAGAAATGGAGGTAGTGACAGATTTTATTTTCCTGGGCTCCAAGATCACCGCAGATGGGAACTGCAGCCAAGAAATCAAAAGACGCTTGCTCCTGCGGAGGAAAGCTATGGCAAATCTAGACAGCGTACTAAAAAGCAGAGACATCACCCTGCCAACAAAAGTGCATATAGTCAAGGCTATGGTTTTCCCAGTTGCAATGTATGGCTGTGAAGGTTGGACCATAAGAAAGGCTGAGCGCCAAAGAATTGAGGCCTTTGAACTCTGGTGCTGGAGAAGACTCCTGTGAGTCCCTTGGACTGCAAGGCGAACAAACAAGTCAGCCCTAGAGGAGATCAACCCTGACTGCTCTTTAGAAGGCCAGATCCTGAAGATGAAACTGAAATACTTTGGACACCTAATGAGAAGGAAGGACTCACTGCAGAAGAGCCTAATGCTGGGAAAGATTGAGGGCAAAAGAAGAAGGGGATGACAGAGAATGAGATGGCTGGATGGAGTCACTGAAGCAGTAGGCATGAGTTTAAATGGACTCCAGAGGATGGTAGAGGACAGGAAGGCCTGGAGGAACGTTGTCCATGGGGTCGTGATGGGTCGGACATGACTTCGCAACTAACAACAAAATCATTAAAGAGGCATGGAGCTGCTGTCTTTTTAATGCTCTTTTCCTCTTTTGTCCAGTAAAATGCAATTTATATGCAATGAATAGTATGCTCTTCTGCCTCCTCCACATATTTTTTCTAATGGACCACAAAAGTTACATATTGCTGCTAAATAATCACTTAGAATCTTTTAAACATTTTCATGATGTTCATTTTGTAAAAGTTTCAAAATTCTGTAAAAGGGCTAAAATATAATAAAATATTATAAGACCATCAAATGGACTATATAAATCACCAATCAGATCTTTTGGGCTTTTCTTAAAAAAAATGTCTAGTGGATATAATAATTGGCTTCTTTGGAGATTGTTTTGTTCAGGAAAAAGCCATCCCTGTTCAATATTAGAGCTGCAGAACAACAGTAGGAATTGAGATTAAATAATGAACACTCTGATATTTTAATTTTGTCCCTATAAGAGATTAATTACATATCTAGCACCCATGTTATAAATTATTTCTGCTTATTTCATTTATCTATCATGACCTTTACAAGGTTTTTACAACTTGGAATCTAAATAAAGCTTCAGAGTTTTCACTTAAGAGTCCTGAAAATTAATATCTTATTCTTCAAGCACTTTTATTGCATTTGCCATTTACATGTCATAGGACTGCTTGAATGAAGAGCATGGAACATTACGTTACAGGAAAGTGGTTAATTTTCCAGGCTGCTGTATCTTAAAAAAAACTTAGAAAAATGATTGTGCACTATTCAAATGGTCTCAAATTAATATTGATTTAAGGGCTGTTGTTTGTACGTACGGTATATTAGAACTAAAGGATTTTTCTGTAAATGAAAATTTTCTAATGGTCTTTATATGCAAAAAATGAAAATTTTCTAATGGTCTTTATATGCAAAAATAAGAATGTTTTTATGGAGAAATATTACTGTATGTTTTAGACTCTTATTGCTGGGTAATCTTGTTAATTATTGCTTTAAAATGGAAGATTAAACTGGATAAGTGGGCTATTGACCAATATGCAAATCAGCAGATAAGGTCACAGTTCAATTATTTGTTTTTTTGTGAAAGTTGTGCAATATCCAAAGACATGGGTAGATGACATAAATGAAAAGTTTATGGCAAAACAAATGAAACCACAGGGTTTGTGGGTAATGAACCCATATTTTTTTATTTATTCTTTCAGAGGCAAGAATGCTTAAGTTTAAGCAGAGTGTTTAAATTCTTGGCTGGAAGTATGGGGAGATAAGGAATTAAATCTTTATGTCTCATTCCAATTCTTTTATAAGCTAGATGGATAATGAGTTATTACAAAGGAAGAAAATAGTACTCTTGCCCATAATTGATGAGAAGCCTAAGAAAAATAATCAACAGAAATCATAAGATGTAACCTCATTTGCTTTACAAAAGTTATATGCAATTCATTGCATTAGGGATAAAATGTTTAATTACTTTGCCACCTGTATGATTGTACAAATACAATTCTCATTTAACTATTTTTAAAAATGTGTTAATTATGGTAGGAAATATAGAAGAATTAAGGTATATGAAAAGTACAATATTTCAAAAACTGGAAATTCCAAATCTCCTTGTCCTTAAATTAGCAGTGTTTGGTTTTAAAGGCTGCTGCTGGTGGTTGTTGGTTACAAAATTCTAACTGGAAATATGCATTAAATTCTTTTATTTCAACTTTTTATTTCCTTATGTAGAGCAGGAGAATAGTATAGTTTTCTTCCTCATTCTAACTTTACATTAGTTAATGTAAAGTTAAAGTTTCATTGCATCTGCTCATCTGCTAAGGGAAACTGCATTTTGCAGTATCTGAATATAATTTCCTAAAAGAGGAGCAAGTTAAAAGGGAGCAGGTATTTGTAAATAAGTAGAAATGCAAATAGGAAGAGGTTTTGTCTCCTGTCTTCTAGGCAATGGTAAATATCTAAACAGCCCACCTTTTTTTTCATTGACCAAATTGTTGGACAACTCTAGAAATAAAGATGGTTAAGGATGCCCATGAATTGCAGTGGTTAAAATGCTAACAAGTCTCAGGGGCTCTTGCTTTGAATTTCTCACTCAACCAAGGAGCTTTCTGTTGATTTGGCAGTCATGCTCCCTAGCTCTACTTACTACAAATGCGATGAAATAAAGAGATAGCTTCCATTTATATTGCCTTGAACAACATCGTTAAAAAAATCTATTATTAATATATTGGTAGAGCTCAGTGTGATTAATGAATCCCACAAAATGGTTGCATTTTTTCAAATATGCACTATTCCAAGTGATTCTTTTGTGAAAAATATGGTAATTGATTGTATCTCAACAGAAATAGGTAATGAAAAAGATACATTTTATATATTTATGAAATATTGCAATAAAGGATTAAAAGATACATTTTAAATTTATGGTTAACAAGGGGAGATGCGCAAGCTATTCTGGGACAAGGCTCTTTTGTTTGCGGTCACACTATAGCGCCATTTAGTTTCACTTACCTAACATGAACTAAACTTATGCGCGGGCGATACAAATAGTATATTTTCAGAAATTTAAATTGTCACAGGGAGTTTTATGAAAACCTAATGAAAATGTTTTTAAATAATGCTACAAATTTTTTTTTAAAAAGTCAATTAAATTAAAAAAAAGGAAAGTGCTTCAGTATCGGACAAAACCCCTACCGCCCACCATGAAAGCTGGAACGCCCACTAGTAGCGGTAGGGACCAGGTTGCCTACCACTGTCTAATGTCCTAAGAAGCCTTTTTTAATGTATATTGTTTTCCTCCATTATAAGGAATAAGAAATTTCAAATAAGGAATCTTCCATTCCTCAATTTTGTACACATGAAGATTGTGTGTCTGTGTGTGTATGTGCACCTGCCTTTGAGTCAGTGTGGCTGGTGATTGTATTGGCTTGGTGCCTAAGGTGGGACTAGAACTCACCGTCTCCTGGTTTCTAGCCAGATGCTTAACCGCTACACCAAATTGTGTAGCAGAATCTAAAACTCCATCTGCAACTGAGCATACACTAGACTCTATTTTATACATGTTAGCCTCGCATAAATTGAATTTTGAGTCACATTCAACCTGACTTGATATCAACTGAAAATTTGCACTTAATGAAATATTGCATTATTCAAACACTAATCACAATCTACCTGTATAATATTAGTTTTTAATAGGTTGTTTAGAAACGATCAATTCAAAACACTGGCATTTTTAAAGCAAATATTTTGTTAAATGTTGCCCAATTGCATATTTTGTCTTTTTTGTACAGCAAAAATACAAAGTGTAAAAGTTAACTACCAAAGAAATGGCAAGCAAATGTTGCCTCATATGCTGTCATTTGTAGTACTACCTTCCAGGTTTGAAAATGTAACTTCAGTATCTTTTGCCAGTTTCAAATTTCTCAGAAAATGTTGAATCTGTTTTCATAAGATTTTTTTAAATAAAATGTTTACTAATAAAAATATTTTATATTATTGTTGCTGTGTTGTGCTTTTCTTTTGGCAGCTCCACTGAACAAATTTACAGAATTCAAAAACTTGCAGCATGTCTCCAATTATAGGATGCAGCTGGAGGATATGTTTGCACAATCATCATATGAGTCACTATGTCAGTACACAATATAAAACAAATAATCAGAAAAGAGGAGCTATCATTCTTATCACAGTTCTTTCTCCCAACATACTCAGAATATGGTGGTGATAATTATGGGTGAACCACAGCCCATATAACATCTTTGCTCTGTGAGCTGCACTGGTCTCAAGACAGCTTCCATGTGCAATTCAAGGTACCAGTTTTCATCTGTAAAATCAGGGGTGAAATGCTTCCAGTTTGGACCAGATCCCCCGATCCGGTAGCAATGGCGGCAAGTGGTTCGGAAAAATCCCTACCCCCCCCCACATGTCCAGCTGAGCCGCGCAATCATCAGAGGTTTTTTTTTTACTTTTAAAAGCATTTTTTCTTCAGCCGAAAAAATGCTTTTAAAAGAAAAAAAAAGACTGATGATCGTGTGGCTCAGCTGGGATCGTCAGAACCCTTTAAAAGAATTTTTTTCTACAACCTCTTCGGCTGAAGAGGCTGCAAAAAATTCTTTTAAAAGGCTCTTCTGGCGATCCCAGCTGAGTTGCCTGATCAGACAATGGCGAATCCAACCTATACATCGACTACCATGCAGATTGCATAAAAAATAAAACCTTCAATAAAAAAATCACCTCCAAACCCCCCATCACCCATAACAATCAACCAGTCATCCCATTATTCAACCAATTACCCATCACCCTACCATCCATTCAACCAACCATCCAACCATCCAACCTACCATCCATTCAACCAGCCATCCAAACAGCCATTCAACCAGCCATCCAAACAGCCATCCAAACAGCCATCCAACAATCCACCCAACCAGCCATCCAAACAGCCATCCATCCAAACAGCCAAACTACCATCCAACCAGCCACCCAACCAACCATTCAACCAAACATCTCAATACAAAACATCCAACCACCCATCCAACCATCTATTCAACCACCTATTGTGCACAACCCCCAACCTACAAACATCAAAAACTAGGTATGCACGCCCCTTACCTCTACAACACCAATTACTACAGATCTCAAATGCAAATTGATAAATGCAAGAAGCATTGTTAACAAATTACCTGAATTTATCCTCTTGTTAAACAGTGGCACATTAGATATCATTTTTGTTTGTGAAACATGGCTGAACTCATCCCTTCCCGACTCCATTATCTCAAACAAAGAATATTAAGTTTATCGATCAGATCGTGAAAACCGAAGAGGTGGTGGAGTGGCTATCTTTTACAAAAAGTCACTGAATCTAAAAAGATATCCAGGTTGCACAAAAACTTTCTCTTCCTGAAACTATTGTATGCGACCTATCCCTCAACACTACTCTTCGATTCTTACTATGCTACAGAGCCCCTGACTATGACATTACCCATGCAAACATGCTAACCTCACTGCTAACATGGGCTACCTCTTGCCTATACCCTCTCATCTTCCTGGGTGACCTAAATCTACCTCTCATAAACTGGATAACTAATGAATGTACAACCGATCCAATCCATACTACACTATACAACGCTGTTACAAACCTAGGTCTTGAACAACTTGTAACTAACAACACAAGCCTCAACAACTGCCTTGATCTTATCTTCTGCAACAATTCCAACTCAATTTATGGACTACAAATTAAAGAACCTTTTTCCAACAGTGACCACTGCATGATTGATTTTCGTCTCAATATACGTCCATACTTAAATCGTCATAACAATAGTATTCCCAGCTACTTCAAAAAAGCGAACTACGATCTTATAAACAACGATCTTTCATTTCTGGACTGGCAAAATCTATTTGCAACCTGCACAACCGCTGAAGACCACTATAGAGTTTTTCAACTTGAAATCAATAAAGTCATTAAACTATATGTACCACAAATGACCACCATGACCAGGAAAAGCAAACTACCCATACCAATAAAAAAGCTTCAATCAAAAAAAAAAAATCCCTCTGGAAAAGAAACAAAAAAGGCTGTGTAGCAAATTTCAAAATCCGCTACAAAAATATATGCAACCAAATAAAAACTGAATGCACAAATTATCACACCAAGCAAGAAGAGAACCTTTTGTGCACAAATTCCAATCGTGCCTTTTATAATTTTGTCAACAATAAACTTAAAGACTCAAGATCCATCCCACCACTAAAAGATTCTAACAACAAAGAATACAATGACGAAACAGTTAAAGCTAACCTCTTCAACAGTTTCTTTGGCTCAGTTTTTGTTAACAGCAATAACACATATCCGACATTCCATAAACGCACTAGCATTGAATATGATGACTTAACCCATATAGATTTCACAGAAGAAAACGTTGAAAAAGCTCTTCATAACTTGAAACCATTGCTATCTATTGGACCTGATGGACTATGCGCATACTTCTTAAAAAAACTTTCCACTAATATAGCAGAACCCCTAAGCATAATCTTTGACAAAGCTTTCACAACCAGTTCCCTTCCCAAACTTTGGTCACTAGCCACAGTCATCCCTATCTTCAAAAAAGGAGACCCCAGCTTAGTTGAAAATTACAGACCGATCTCTCTGTGCTGCGTCAACTGCAAAGTCATGGAATCAATCATCAACCAATCCATTACCTCATACTTAGAAACTAACAACTTACTCTCCAATAAACAATTTGGTTTCAGGAAAAAATTATCATGCAACTTACAACTTCTTCATTGTAAAAACATATGGACTACAAATCTCGATCAAGGCAAAACAATAGATGCAATCTACATAGACTTCTGCAAAGCTTTTGACTCAGTAGTTCACGATAAACTTCTCCTAAAACTAAAATCCTATGGCATTTCAGGACCCCTTCACAAATGGATATCTGCATTTCTGTCCAACAGACAACAAGTGGTCAAAATTGGCAATGGTCTATCAAATCCTGTTCCTGTCAAGAGTGGCATTCCTCAAGGCAGCGTCCTTGGACCAACACTCTTCATACTATACATTAATGATCTTTGTGACCATATCGCAAGTAATTGTGTTCTCTTTTCTGACGATGTCAAACTATTTAACACCACAATGCATCTATCATCCAAAAAGACCTTGATCATCTAACCACTTGGTCTAAAACTTGGCAACTCCAGATCTCAACCAGCAAATGCTCAGTCTTACATATTGGAAAAAAGAATCCAAACACTAAGTACATACTTGATGGACATTACCTTACAGATGACCCCCACCCCGTTAAAGACCTTGGAGTTTTCATGTCAAATGATCTAAGTGTCAAAGCCCACTGTAACTACATAGCAAAAAAGGCCCTAAGAGTTGTAAACCTAATCCTGCGTAGCTTCTTTTCCAAAAACACTACACTACTAACCAGAGCATATAAAACATTTGCTAGACCAATTCTAGAATACAGCTCTCCTGTTTGGAACCCTCACCACATCTCTGACATCAATACAATTGAGCGAGTCCAGAAATATTTTACAAGAAGAGTTCTCCATTCCTCTGAAAACAACAAAATACCTTATCCCACCAGACTTGAAATCCTAGGCCTAGAAAACTTGGAATTCGGTCGCCTTCGACAAGACCTAAGTTTAACTCATAGAATCATCTATTGTAATGTCCTTCCTGTTAAAGACTACTTCAGCTTTAATTGTAACAATACAAGAGCAACCAACAGATTTAAACTTAATGTTAACCGCTTTAATCTAGATTGCAGAAAATATGACTTCTGTAACAGAATCATCAGTGCTTGGAATACTTTACCTGACTCTGTGGTCTCTTCCCATAATCCTAAAAGCTTCAACCAAAAACTTTCTACTATTGACCTCACCCCATTCCTAAGAGGACCATAAGGGGCATGCATAAGCGCACAAACGTGCCTACCGTTCCTGTCCTATTGTTTTTGTTTTTGTTTTTTTTCTTTTCTTCTTCCTATATATATATTGATGCTTATACCTCCTAATATTTACTCATATATATGTTTATATACTATATAATCTTTTTTATATGATGTTGTGACAAAAATAAATAAATAAATAAAAAAAAATAAATCATTAGAGGCTTTTAAAAGCATTTTTTGAACAAGCTTTTCGGCTGAAGAGGTTGTAGAAAAAATGATTTTAAAAGTTAAAAAAGTTGGCTA
The DNA here is from genome assembly GCF_028640845.1 of Ahaetulla prasina. Lineage (NCBI taxonomy): Eukaryota > Metazoa > Chordata > Lepidosauria > Squamata > Colubridae > Ahaetulla > Ahaetulla prasina. The sequence goes on from NC_080540.1 coordinate 107,560,768, forward strand.
TGCCCACCCAGTCACATTAAACCCTGCCCCACCAAGCCACGCCCACAGAACCGGTAGTAACAAATTTTACATTTCACCCATTGTGTAAAACCCATTGTGGCACAGGGCTGGGTTACTTGGAGGACTATTTTTTTTAATCTCCAGTTGAATCTGCCTCTCCCAGTAGATCCAACAGGGTGCCATGCTATGGGTCCCTTCTATAAAGCAGTGTCATCTGTTGGGTTGACTTCTCAATTGCAGTGCCTATCTTCTGGAACAGCTTACTTTAAGATTAAAATGGCCCTGATACTGCTGGTCTTTATAAGGTATTTGGTATTTCTAAGATTTGGTAACAACAGTTGATCTGTTGGGTTCTCTCTGCCTGCCTGCCTGCCTGCCTGCCTGGGTCTGTCTCACAGAGACAGACAGAAACACACACACACACACACGCGCACACACACACACACTGACTAAACAAAAGAGAAACAACTATTCCCCCACCACTATCTAAGCCATGCTGAATAGTGAACTCAGTGGTAGTGCAGAGACTGGAGCTAAAGTAGAAGCCCAGCCTAGTGCCATCGCTGCCATTCTAAAAGCTTGCCTCACACCATCACACAAAGTATTCAAGCTTCAGGGAAGAGCACAATTAGCCTTGTGACACAGTGGCTTCCAGGATCTGCTGTATGCCTCTTGCCTTCAGGCAGTGTTCTTTTCCCGCTGAAAGGCTCAAATGACCTCCTCCAGGCAGCTCCTTTGTTCTTGAAGCAGTTTTATAGAGAATGCATTTATTTTTTATTTATTTTATTTATTTATTTATTTTGTCATAACAGTATATATAAGCATAAGCATTAAATAACTATACAATATATAAGCATATAAATGAACATAAGTATGTAATAACTATATTAATTGGATATAATGAAAGGAAACAATAGGACAGGAACGGTAGGCACTCTTGTGCTCTTATGCACACCCCTTACAGACCTCTTGGGAATGGGGTGAGGTCAATACTAGACAGTTTTTGGTTTAAGCTTTGGGGATTTTGGGAACAGATCACAGAGTCAGGTAGTGTGTTCCAAGTATTAACAACTCTGTTACTGAAGTCATATTTTCTGCAATCAAGATTGGAGCAATTAACATTAAGCTTAAATCTATTGTGTGCTCGTGTATTGTTGCAATTGAAGCTTAAGTAGTCTTCAACAGGAAGGACATTGTAATAGATGATTCTATGAGTAAACTCGGGTCATGTCGAAGGTGTCGGAGTTCTAAGTTTTCTAAACCCAGGATTTCAAGTCTGGTGGCATAAGGTATTTTGTTGTATTCAGAGGAGTGGAGAACTCTTCTTGTAAAATATTTCTAGATACGTTCAATTGTATTGATGTCTGAAATGTGGTATGGGTTCCAAACAGTTGAGCTGTATTCAAGAATTGGACTAGCAAATGTTTTATATGCTCTGTTTAGTAGTGTAGTGTTTCTGGAGAAGAAGCTACGCAAGATTAGGTTTACAACTCTTAAAGCCTTTTTTGCAATGTAGTTGCAGTGGGCTTTGGCACTTAGATCATTTGATATGAAAACTCCAAGGTCTTTAACAGGGTGGTGGGGTCATCTGTAAGGTAATGTCCATTGAGCTTGTATTTAGTGTTTAGATTCTTTTTTCCAATGTGTAAGACAGAGCATTTGCTGGTTGAGATTTGGAGTTGCCAAGTTTTTGACCATTCTGACACAAAGTCAAGGTCTTTTTGAAGGGTAGCTGTATTGTTGGTGGTGTTAAATATTTTGACATCGTCAGCAAAGAGAACACAATTACTTGTAATATGATCACAGAGGTCATTAATGTATAATATGAAGAGTGTTGGTCCAAGAACGCTGCCTTGGGGAACGCCGCTATTGACAGGAACAAGATTTGATAGAGCACTGCCAATTTTGACCACTTGTTGTCTGTTTGATAGGAAAGCTGTTATCCAATTGTGGAGGGGTCCAGCCGTAGGATTTTAGTTTTAGGAGAAGTTTATCATGTAGCACTGAGTCAAAAGCTTTACAGAAGTCAATGTAAATTGCATCTATTGCTTTGCCTTGATCAAGATTTGTAGTCCATATGTTTTTGCAGTGAAGAAGTTGTAAATTACATGATAAATTTTTTCTGAAACCAAATTTCTGCAGCCTCTGCAGCCTATTGAGACTGCACTATTGAAACTGCACAAATTAGCGGCCATTCTTGCACAATTTTTGGAAGCTCCAAAGGTGAAATGAGAGCACACTCCATTGTTGGAAAGCCTCTGCAAGCCTCCAAAAGTCCCATGAAAATGGGATGTGCTTTTGAGTGGAATTGTTATCAAATGTTGGTGAATGCTGGCATGTCACGATGTGTCACCTTTGACATGTGTCATAGGTTCATCATCTGTGGTGCTACAATAGATCGTTGACCTTTAAGCTTTTTAGATGTTGTCCAGCTGTTACCTGGATGCTAATGACAAAAAACATGCTCTCTTCCAATTAAAATCAAATAAAATGTAAGTTTCAAACCTTTTTTTTAAACAGAGGATTCATGCCATTAAAAATAGGTTCATTACAATCTCCTGTATTGTGATTCTATTCAAAGGCCAGATGAGAAATATTCCTTGTACAGGATCTTATGTTAGAAATGAGTCTTTGTAGAGGAAAGGTATCTGGGTGGAGTGTAGTATCTGGAACAGCATAATATGGATAAGTTATGGCATTCTGATTCCATACACTGGGTTTTCATTGCACTGAATGTATAACATTAGTCTTTTCTCTGTCCTATTTTAGATTCAGAATTTAATTTAACAATGATCTAAGAAATATCAAATAGCTAGGAAAAATTAAAAAGCTTAAATGATTGGAAGATGAAATTAAGTTAGTATCCATGTTTGAATGTGGCTTTTCAGTATTAGATTCCTGATATTATATGTGTGATAATTCTCACAATTAACAATATAGCAGCAATGTGATAAGATAACATGTCCCCACTTTTCACTTTTAGATCCTCACCAAAGCTAACCAATTTAAATATTTTTTTTGTTATTATTTTTTATTAGGTAAGCCTTAAAAGAAGCTGCCATTTTATTACCCTTCAAGATCTCTTATATTTACAATGGTTGCTTTTGAATGTTTTCTAAGCTTTTCGAAGCGGGAAGGAAGAAAGCCTCAAGCTTCTGGATTCTATAATACTACATAGTTTGAGAGAGAGAAAGAGAGAGAGAGAGAAAGAGAGAGAGAGAGAGGGAGAGAGAGAGAGAAAGAGAGAGAGAGAGAGAGAGAGAGCACAAATAATGCAAAGGAGTGCCATTTATTTCTGTTAACACATTTGCACGGACTGTTGCTTTCATGAACCGAGCCTTTATGGTGACATTTATTGGCAAGGGTTGCAGCTTACAAACTCTTTAAGAGTACATTGAGTTGAGTAACAGAAAGTCTTTTCCACAGGTTGCAGGGGTCAAATAAAATAAGTCCATTACTACTTTATTGTACACCTTTATAGAATAGTCGTAAAACAGACTATTATATGCCTTCATTGATGCAAGCATACCTTTCAGCTGCAGTTACCTTTGACTTCTGTTATAAGAAGGCATCCAGTCTGAGTTTTTATATCTATTATTATCTTTGACATAGATGCAGAACATTAGCTTCCGTAGCAAGATACTGTGTCTAATGACATATTAAAAACAATTACAGCCGTATGGAATACTTTTTACCAACTTAATGGGATCTTTATGGGCACATCGTGTTGCAAATTAATTTCTCCTTGATCAAATTGGATGTTTTAGCTATATGTAAGTAGCCATGAAACATTGCAACCCTATAATTTAACCCAGCAGTCCCCAATCTTTGCGGCTTGGTGGCCTGGCTGTGGGGGGGAAAGGGGAACTGGGCCATGTGAGTGGGGCTGTGCATGCGCCTACATGCCAACACACCTTTCACATCCCGCTTCCAATTAAGCTTTCCCTCAGTAAATCAAAACCCCCCAAACCATCCCCTCAGTCCTCAGTCGATCACATGCTCCAATCAACACTACCTATTATAAGACAAGGCAAGTGAAATATAATCAATGATGGTAGTGAATGTTTTTCCTTTCAAAATCAAGTGATCAAACATGATTTGTGGATTTTTGTTTCTTTTTCAAATTTATTCTTAAGACTTGACCCACAAAGCATTGTGGGCTAATCACAAATGGTTTGGCTCCTCTAGGAAATGTGCCAAACATAATGTATAAATGCGCAATTCTGATAAGGCTGTTCACAATCCCTTTGACTGCAATTTATTAATCAATCAGAATAATCAATCAATAAAACTAGAAGGGACCTTGGAGGTCTTCTACCAGTAGTTCAACCCTCTGCTCAAGTCTATACCATTTCAAACATGTAGTTGTCCAGTCTTTTCTTAAAAGCCTCCAGTGATGAAGCACCTACAACTTCTGAAGGCAAGTTGTTCTACTGGTTAATTGTTCTCACTGTTTTTCCTTAATCCAGATTGCTTCTTTCCTTAGTTTCCATCCATGGTTTCTTTTCTTGCCTTCTGGTGCTTTTATTATCAGCCAGCCCTGGTGGGAATATTAGCATTAGCATAAAGGTAGCAAGCTGATTCCCATGAACTTCTCCTTTAATGTTCATTTTACAGCTTTATATATACAGATAGTCTTACATTTCTTCAGCATTTTAAACAAAGGAATAAATAATTTGAAAGTGGGCATGCTGCAAATCAAAACATCAACATCAATGATTTTAATTTGAAGAAGGTTTCATTGGCATGCCAAGAAAACAAGAATAGGTTGCTACTGCCCAGTATTTGTGTTCTATTTGGTTAAGGAAAAGAAAGATGAAAGCAAGACAGGGAGGAGGAATTGGGGGATGGGGGAGGTAGACTATATGCTATGAAAGTGGAAAGGATGAGCCTTATCAGTCTGTTCCTCATAGAATGCCATTTATCATAAAACCTAACCTAACCTAAAACCTAACCTAACCTAACCTAACATAGTGTAACAACATAACAACGTAACATAAATGGGGTTCTATGATTGGCTTTATCCATCAGAACAGCTATTATTTGAATTGGTTGTTTTATGAGGGTGTCCAGAGCAAGTTCACAACACTCCCAATAAAACTGACAGCCTAAAAATGTTTTCTATCCTATTTTAGATAGATAAAATGAAAAGAAGGATGTTGTGCGTGAAATAGAGCTAACTATAAAATAATCCGATTAGTTCTAATCCAGATTTTTAAGTTGAAGTAATTAAATATATGAAAATGAAAATTCCTTCCTATTAGACCTTCTATAAACATGACAGAATGAATATTGATACTTTTGAACTTTGGTGTTGGAGAAGACTCTTGAGAATACCATTGGCAGCCAAGGAAAAACAAGCAAATGGATCCATGAACAAATTAACCAGAGTTCCAACTCAAAGTACAACTGATCAGATTCAAATGATCATACTTCGGGAACATTGTACCTAGCTCTTTGAAGTGAGAGCTAGGTTCACTCTCTGTGACTGTGAGAAAGGTGAGAAAGATGAAAGAATGGATAAGAGGTCAAGCAGCAGTGAGGTAGAAAGACTCAATTACAGCAGAGATAGATAAACTATTAGAAAACCCAACAAATTCTCCTAGACTAGAACAGAGGTCTGCAAACTTGGCTCTTTTAAGACTTGTGGACTTCAACTCTCAGAGTTCCTGAGGAACTCTGGGAGTTGAAGTCCACAAGTCTTAAAAGAGCCAAGTTTGCAGACCCCTGGACTAGAGGAATCTATTAATGTGGTTGCTAAGAGTTTGCCACCAAGTAGAAGGCACATGATCTTTGTTAATGGAGGTAGTTTTCAGAATACACTACAATCCACAGAGAACTTGCCGGTGTTTAACAGTATTTTCTAAATGAAATAAAAAATAATGCTGGATGTTTGCATCCATATAAGCCCTTCTGTCTCTAATTATCTAAGGCAGTTATGTGTGTGGATTCACATCGTCACACAGCGGAGATGGTGAAAACATTTGCAGATGCTGCCATCAGCTTGTTCTAATCATAATTTTGAATACCTGACTGAAGAATACACTTCCTCCAGCAAACAATATCTGCAATTTCATTGGCTTGAGCTGGGACTGCTTCTTTGCTGCCTGAACAGGTTCAGAACGGAAGCCAACATAAGCCAGCAAGTTTCTGCTGGTATTACTAAGCTATTTTAGAAGTTATTCCTCAAAACAAGCACTTCTTAATATAGCTGATCTAGTGTTCTAGTGACCCTTGCTTAGCATTGGTTAATGTGAAGTTAATTGGACTTAAAATCTGTGTAAAGGTTAACTTTTTACAAAATCTTTGTTTCTGCACGTTTCATTGACTGATCCATAATACTGGCAGTCTGTTGGCTGATAACGTCGTGTCCCAGAAACTATTAAAACAAGCCCTATCTAAGAAACATCTCGTACTCATAAATGGATGAATGAATGAACCCATGCACGCATACATAGACATTTTAAGTGCTGTACTAGGAATCAGCAATTGGGGCAATCCAAGATCATCATGGGCAGGATGACAATATCCCTGCAATCAAAAAGAGAAGGATTTGGTTTTGTGTGTTGGCTCTCTCTCTCTCTTTCTTTTTCCGTTGCTCTCTCTTTCTCTGTATCTGTTACACCTAAAAGAAAAACTTATAAGACATTATTATTATTTTATTATTTCTTATTATTTTATTCCCATTCAAAAATGGTGAGCAATTGATTTAACTGAGATTGTTGAATTAGCAAACAAGTGTTTATCATAAAGTGTAACAGGAACCCCTAACGAATTTTGTGTCCAAGTGGGCAACACATTTCAATTCAAGTGAATGTTGCTAGACTGAAAAGAGAACAAGAAGCATGAAAAGTTTCCTCCCGGTAGAATCTTAGAAAAGATTAGTGAAGAGGAATGGACAGCAGACACCATTCAATCATAGCTTGCAAACCTTTTAGCAACTTTCTGTTCCTGCCAGAAAACAACCAAGCATACATTTTTTTAAAAAAGTAAAGTCAAAGGATTAGAGTAATGAATGCCATACTTACTTGATGAGCTTGGATAAAGATGCATCAAATTGAAGAATGATGGCCTTTAAGACAGAAACCGGCTGATCAACTACACTCAATGTGTAGTCCTCAATGGAACTACATCCACATGGAGGGAAGTATGCATTGGAGTACCCCAAGGCTCTGTTTTAGGCCCAGTACTCTTCAACATCTTCATCAATGACTTGTACACGGGGATAGATGGGGAACTCATCATATTTGCAGATGACACCAAGCTGGCAGGAATAGCCAACACTCCAGAAGATAGGCTCAAGTTACAGAAGGATCTTGACAGACTTGAACATTGGGCACTATCTAACAAAATGAAATTCAACAGTGAAAAAAGTAAGGTTCTACATTTAGGCCAAAAAAACAAAATGCACAGGTACCGTATATGTGGTACCTTGCTCAATAGTAGTAACTGTGAGAGGGATCTTGGAGTCCTAGTGAACAACCATTTAGATATGAGCCAGCAGTGTGCAGCAGCTGCCAAAAAAGCCAACACAGTTCTGGGCTGCATAAACAGAGGGATAGAATCAAGATCACGTAAAGTGTTAATACCACTTTATAATGCCTTGGTGAGGCCACACTTGGAATATTGCATTCAGTTTTGGTCGCCACAATGTAAAAAAGATGTTGAGACTCTAGAAAGAGTGCAGAGAAGAGCAACAAAGATGATTAGGGGACTGGAGGCTAAAACATATGAAGAACGGTTGCAGGAACTGGGTATGTCTAGTTTAATGAAAAGAAGGACTAGGGGAGACATGATAGCAGTGTTCCAATATCTCAGGGGTTGCCACAAAGAAGAGGGAGTCAGGCTCTTCTCCAAAGCACCTGAGGGTAGAACAAGAAGCAATGGGTGGAAATTAATCAAGGAGAGAAGCAACTTAGAACTAAGGAAAAATTTCCTGACAGTTAGAACAATCAATAAGTGGAACAATTTGCCTGCAGAAGTTGTAAATGCTCCAACACTGGAAATTTTTAAGAAAATGTTGGATAGCCATTTGTCTGAAATGGTGTAGGGTTTCCTGCCTGGGCAGAGGGTTGGACTAGATGACCTCCAAGGTCCCTTCCAACTCTGTTATTATGTTAAACTGACATTGGAAGCAATCTGAAGGTTTGCTAGAAACAAAAGACATAAGACACTATGCACAGTTGTCTATTAAAAGGACAGCCCAGAAGAAACAGGTTCTCATCTTTCAGAGAAAGAAAAAGAGAACAGGAGAGACAGCAGTGGATTTTTATCTCCTTGAAGACAAAACTGAAGAGTTTGGGAATAAAGGGGATTGGAAATAAAATCCCAGGAAGAGAATTTGAAGAAGCAAGACATTTACAGCCATGGGGTGGGGGAGACATGTAAAAGACTTCTTGTGAGGAAATGGCAAGCCCAGTAACACAGCCAGGTCTTGAGGGTCTTCCAGAATAGCAGAAGGAATGTAGCTAATTTTTTTAAAAAAATGGGGGGGGATGGAATGTTCCATAAACTGGGTGCCATGGCAGAGGAGGTATGTCTCCTGGGACCCCAAAGTAGATACCTAATTGATAGTACCTGCAAATTGCCTTTTCTGCCAAATCTAATGGGCTAAAATAACTGGGGAGAAACAGTCCATCGGATTCTTGCACAGAACTGGATGTTGGACTCAATGGCCTAAGTAGCCCCTTATGCCCTATGACATTTGACAGAAAGAACCCCAAGATTTGGGAAGCATCCTTAGTATTAAAGACAGCATTTGTGGCAATAGCACTTTAGTAGATTTGCTTCATTCATAAAGTAGCCTCGTATTATTTATGTATTTATTTTTATTTTTTATTTTGTCAATCATATATAAGATAACAAGTAAAAGTATAAACATAATTTGGATACCTGAAAAAAGTAAGTAAAAAGGAATATTAGGACAGGGACGATAGGCACGCAGGTGCACTTATGCACACCCCTTACAGACCTCTTAGGAATGGGGTGAGGTCAATAGTAGACAGGTTAAGCTTAAAGTTTTGGGGGTTTGGGAAGAAATTACAGAGTCAGGTAGTGAATTCCAGGCATTGACCACTCTGTTACTAAAGTCATATTTTCTGCAATTGGGTTTGGAGCTGTTTACCTTGAGTTTGTATCTATTATTTGCTTGTGTATTGTGGTTGAAGTGGAAGTAGTCATTGATTGTGGTAGATAATTTTATGTACTATGCTTAGGTCAGACTGAAGTCGGCGTAGTTCTAAGTTGTCTAAGCCCAAAATTTGGAGTCTGGTGGCATAAGGTATTTTATTGCGAGCAGAGGATTTAATAAATATTAAATAAGTTAAATATATTCTTAACCACGAGAGTCTACAAATTTGCCTTAAAGGCATAAAAGTGTCTTGTTTGCCTTAAGAGACAGAAATGTTCCCATCACCAATCTCTTTCCACTTATGACTGTATGACTATAACTTGTTGCTGGCAATCCTTATGATTTATATTGATATATTGACCATCAATTGTGTTGTAAATGTTGTACCTTGATGAACGTATCTTTTCTTTTATGTACACTGAGAGCATATGCACCAAGACAAATTCCTTGTGTGTCCAATCACACTTGGCCAATAAAATTCTATTCTATTCTATTCTATGTTTATTGTTTTGAATGAAAGCTTTGTTTCTCAGGATGGTAGGTTAGTCATGGAAAATACTTTGCTGTTTCTAAAGCAAGTGTGTAAACATGAAGCAAAGAAATTAGCCAAGCATGGGCTTCAAAAGAATGAGAAAAAACATCCAGAAACAGTTTACCCATTAAGGAGACACAGATGTGGTAGGTACTACTGGTGTACTACTCATGCTCCTGCACAGCAGCATCCATTTCCCAGCTTCTTGAACTGGTCTCTAAACTGAATCCCTAATATTTATAGTTTGGGGGATTTTACATTTCATGAGGTTTCTCATCCAAGAAGCTTCTTCAGCACTCAGAATCTTCAGATAAAACATCTTCAAAATAAAAAACAAAACAAAACAAAACAACAGAAAGTCCAGTTGCCTCTTAAAAAAGCACTTTCGGTGTTCTTGAGTAACATCCCCTGTACTTTGATCCTGGGGTGCCTCACTGTGTACAGAGGAACCTGGAAATGTAGCAACTGAGTGTGAAAATGAACAGAAAACACTAGTATCAAACAAGCCCTAATTCAGGACAGGGATGAGAGCAACTAGCCAGAATAAGTATTACATCCTTATTGCAACAACAGAAAATCACCCAGTAACTTATTTAAGGGGACCTGGACCTTGGGGGCAAATTATGATTTTTTTGAATGTATTAACTTGATTTCAATTTTATGTCATTTATTGCTGTACAACTGGGTCCCAGTTGTACAGTCCCTTAGGGCAAAACAGGCAAGGCGAAGGATTCGAGCCGAAAAGTCCCATTCCGGTATCAGCTGTACATAAATCTATTTTCTGAAAAAGTGTTTCTATTTTCTCAAAAAGCATCTAAAAATGTTTTAGATCACACAGAGGTTATCCAGAGACTCTGGATCAAGAGAGGACTTCTTCAGAAAGGGAGAGTCCTTCTGCCCTCTTCAAGATGTTGGGTATAACCAATGCTCTCGAAAAAAAGCATAGCCACCTTTAAATTCAGTGGTGACAGTTCAAACAAGGCAGGAGATAAAGGAATCCAACTCACAGATGGCTGAGTTCATAGTGTAGAGAACTTTGCCAATTTCCTCATATTCCACAGGATCAAAATAATCCCATTCATCTTAACCAACTCTGTCCATGGTGAATCCAGCCCTGAGTAAATATAAACAAAGTGCCTACAAATATGACACAGAAGCATTTACAGAGATTTTGCTTTATTTATTTAACAGAATTTTTAATATTTCCATGGGATTCCAATGGCCAACAGAAGTAGCTGACCTCCCTGATGTAGCCTATGAATAAGAGTGGGACACAAGAAGTCCCACAGCCAGACCCCAGAACGGTTGAATGAACAGGTGGCTCTCCTTCAGGGCAGGGGGCAGCAGGCCCCCCTGGGCTCCTCCAGAGAAGCAGTACACACGTCCTCCCCTCTTCCCAAAATCCTTACTCGTAGTGCAGATCAGGAGCAGTGCCCCCTAGAAGCAGAAGACTGCGGGATGCACTCCCATTTTCCTGGCATTTGGTCTGTCCAGACAGAGAGCCACAGGGAGAGGGCAGGTCCAGGCACTTCCCGACCAAACAAGGAAAAAGCACAACTTTTCTTGCTGCACAGCACCCGGGCAGGATTGAAGCCCAGAATGCCAAACAAAGATTGCCAGAGAGAGTGGTGGCACTCACCAATGATCCCCCAGCCTTCGATGCTGAGGGAGTGAGGCTTGGCAAACCCAGAGGGCAGCATCGATGCCAGCCCTGCCACACAGGGGAACCCTGGCAAACTGTGAGGAGAGACGGCTTTAACCAAGGAATCACGGGGCAAATCAGAGGGTCAGTTGCTCCTGACAGGCTGTGGCATGAGCTAGCCCACCCAGGGTAAATAACCTCAACAAAGGATACTGGGCAAATATTTGCTGGTAAACCTGTGAGCCCAGCTGGGCACTCCCAGAAACCTGGGAGAAGCAGAGAGGGAATGAAGAGGTGGGGATGGGGATTAGAGGAGAGCAGGGTTCTTGGGACAGGTGGGTCTTCAGAAACCAAGAGAAGGAAAATCAAAAGATCAGGCCAGCCATTCCCACCAGCCGGTTGCAAAAGCCCCACCTGATGGATCACTCGTCCTCTACAGCCCCCCCTCCCCCCTCCACACTGCTCTCGGCAGCCTCAGGCTCCAAACTGACAGGTGAGCAGCTCGTGGCTGGGGTGGGGGGTGGGGCAGAGCCCCAAGCACTACTAACCAGGGCAGCCCCGTCTGGGACAAAATGACTTTGCCTGCTCCCAGCCCCCTCTTCCACAGGTAGAGGCCCTGGAAACCCCATCTGATGGATCCCTCATCCTCTACAATCTCCCTCTCCCTCTTTCTCAGGCACTTTGGACAAAGGGAGGGAGTGTTGTTGGCCCTCCTGAGCCTCCCTCTGAACTGCAGCCCCTACTTTCCCTCTTTCTTTCTTTCTTTCTTTCTTTCTTTCTTTCTTTCTTTCTTTCTTTCTTTCTTTCTTTTTCTCTTTTTATTTCTCTCTTTCCCCCTTTCTTTTCTTTCTTTTTCTCCCCCCCCACCCCGCTCTTCTCTTCCCATTTGGTGTCAGGGAGGCATGATCAGATATGGGGGAGCTTCCTTCTCCTAACACCCCTCCCCTTCCTTCTCCTAACAAGCACCTGAGGCTGTTTAGCCTTGTCCTAGTAAACTCCTTCCCTTTCCTGGGAATTTTCCTCTCTGTTAGAGGCACCAAAATAACCCAGATGATATAAAGTCTCCTGATAGAGCAGGCGGTTGGACTAGATGATCTCTGGGGTCCCTTCCAGCCTGAATCTATGTCTAGTGCTAGGGTTTGTTGTCCTTCCTTTTTCTCTACCTACCTCCATCTCATTCCCTTTCCCTTTCCCTTTCCCCTTCCTTCCTTCCTTCCTGTCTTTCTCTGTTCCCTCCCTCCCTCCCTCCCTCCCTCCCTCCCTTTCTTTTCTTTTCTTTTCTTTTCTTTTCTTTTCTTTTCTTTTCTTTTCTTTTCTTTTCTTTTCTTTTCTTTTCTTTTCTTTCTATATCCTCTTTCTTTTTCTTTCTCTCTCTCTCTCCCCTTTCTTTCTTTTCTTTCTCCCCCCCCCCTCTTCTCTTCCCTTCCAGCCTGAAGCTACGTCTAGTTATAATAATGTTTGGATTATTATCATCTGGATAACTACATCTGATGGATCCCTTGTCCTCTACAGCCCCCTCCCCCCATCCTTTGTGGCAAAGAGATGCAAACCAGCCCTTGTCTCAGGCACTTTGGACAAAGGAGGGAACTGTAGCCCCCGCTCTTCCACTACCAAAGCCCCCCCCCCACCTGAGTCCCTGCACCGATGGGCTGGCTGTGAATTGTCCTGGGGGGGGGGAAAGCCCAACAAGAACTTTGTACTTTGACAAATGGGCTGCAGCGAAGGGACTGGGAAGGATTTGCTGTGGCTGATGTGCTGGGGCCAAAGACTGGGAGAGGGCCAGCCTAGGAGAAAAGTTTGTGGTTAATAACACAGAGGCGAAAACCTTATGGCAAAACAGGCAAGGCGAAGGGTTTGAGCAAAAAAGTTCTAGACCCGCTGATACTGTGATGATCTGTATTCCTTTCAGTATCATTTTAAACTTGGTTATAAGATTGAAATGTCATGGGTCATTCGGGTGAAAGGATATGGCTCCTGCAGAACACTTAGAAAAAAGTTATAGATGGGATCCTTTACTTTTTACTAGGTAATGAGAAGTGCTGGATGTTATATTGCTCCTGATAGTTAACTTTTTTCAGGTTTACAGGTGATGACTCTGCTTTTTTGCTTTTATTTTTATGCAGTCTTTATGATTTTATGGTTATATTTTCATGACATTTCTACTGTTGTTGAGTCTTAAAAAGAGAGTAATACACCAATAAGGTAAACGTAAATAAATATCTGGGAAGGAAGTCTTTCGGGTTAGGCAATGTTTAGTGACTTTAAGCAAACTCAGTACACACCCTGGCCAGGTTTACTGAGTTCATGTTTTTGGAGTATATGAGCTATTATGTACAAGACTACAATAGCAGAAGCAATAGAGTTCTTTAACTGTTCTTTAAAGTTCTACAGATTGTTTGGTTGCCAGCTCCAAAAATCAAATTCCACCAGTGAACTATGCATCTAAATGAAACTTTTCAACATTATATTTTTTTATTACTAGTATTGTATACCCCTTCTAGATGAAAATCAATGTGAAATGGTCCTTTTATGCAATATTATAAAACATAGTATTAGAAACAGTGTCCAGCCTTGGGTTTAAAGGTAAAGTATCCCAACCTAAAACGATTCCAATTTCTGTCGTGCTGCAACCTTCATTATAGCCATGTATTATCTCACTCCCACTCCATCCCTGGGATCCCATCTCCCTTTGAGATATTTGTTCCTATAAGACCTGATGATTCTAACATTCTAGAACAGTGATGGCTAATCTTTTTCTTGTTGTGTGACGAAAGCACATGCGTGCGCAAAAGCGCCCATGCATGCTGGCACCCATAATGCAATGTGTCCCCTGTGCATGGCTGCATGACCCCCTCAGCTCCCCCACCCCCATGCATGTGCACGCAACCCCCCATGCTCCCCAACCCCTGTGCATGCATGTTTTGGGCCTAGCAGGCCTCCCTACAGCCTCCTGGACCAAAAAATGGGCTGTGGAGGGGGGTTCCCCTTCGCCCGCCACGCATGTGCATGTCCCCCCTGCCCCCCACGCATTCCACATGAGCCCTGCCCTCTGAAAAATCAGTTGGCCACAAGAGATGCACCACACATGCGCAGTACAGCTGAGCTGGGCAATGGCTCGCGTGCCTGTAGAGAGGGCTCTGCTTGCCAGCTGTGGCAGGTGTGCCATAGGTCAGCCATCACGGTTCTAGAATATGCTAATGGGAATTGTGCTTATCTTTCTCCCTGTCCTCCTATAGATATATTTCACCCTTCTCTAGCTGGAAGACAGCTTATCTCATAGACTGCTTAGTTGGATGTTCTCCAAGTCCGGTTGTCAAAGATTCCAAACAAGATAAAAGTCTTAGGAACTCACTCCTGGGTTGATCTGGCTGAAACAAAGTCTATATATAAACTAGGCAGGTGTGTGCAGTGAAAGTCCTTTGCTCTATATTTGTTTTAGATATCGATTTATATAATACTGCATGTTTCTCTTGAAAGGATACAGTATAACATGCTAAAATAAGCTTTAACATTGCAGACAGAACAATCCTTTACCTGTGATTTATTTTTCTATTTTTTAAAAAAAGGAGTCGGTGGGCAGAAAATCATATAGTTGGGCTTTTATTCCAATATTTTGCTTTGTAATATTAGAAACAATAATCAGCACATGTGGAGCTTCTAGTCTGGGAAAAGCCAGTACAATTCTGTCATTATCAAGATCGGTCTTGGTCTGATATTCTCCAGATGCTCTGGATTATATTTTTATTAAGTCCCAACAGCTCGGCCAATGGTAGGAATGATGGGAGTTTTCCAAAATATTTGAGAGGTACTGGCTTGGCAAAGAGTAATATTGTGCTTCCTTCTGGCACATAATACCTAAGCCATTTCCCACTGATATGCTAAAGTTCTTTCCATCCAGCATAACATGTATTGCCAATTTGTATTCTGCATCCATTGCCTCTATTTTGGCTTAATCCTGAATGCTGCTGTCATTGTTAACATTTGTAGGCAATCAACCCCTTTTCTTCCTTTAAATTCCACCCCCCCACACAACCCTTTGCTTAAGTGTCACATTGTCACACACCAGTAGGAAATGAGAAATCAATCAGGATAGCATTGAGGAAGGGTCTTGAGAAGATGGTGAGTTTTAACAGATGGCTGACTAGCCTTTGCTGTTTTATCAGAAGATAACTAAATTGAAAAAGAACAGCCTGTGTATCAGAACTTGCTAATTTCTACTGGTAATTGCTGAGTAGGCTTGTATTGAGGGCAGGTCTACTGTTCTTTCAAAATTCTTCTCTCCCACTGCAAGTTAGCTTGCAGAGGGAAAGTGATTGGAAAAGAGTGCTAATTCCATTCTCAAAACCCAGCATCTCCTAAGCCCCACCACTCAGCTGTTTCGTGGATTTCGGAGATGTTGGATAAAGCAGAAACAAAAAAGATGGATTTTTCAAAATCCAGCACCTCCCAAGCATGGTGAGGCACAGCTAAGCAAAGTGGTGCCGTGGACAATACATTCACCTTTGGTGAACTGTCTTTAGGGAGCTAGGGGTTTTGAGCAGCTATGCCCAGCTCTTCTCTGGAAAGTGGGTGAAGATTCCACAATGTTGACACAGCTGAATGCCTAGGAACCAATGCGAAGGGGTTCCCTCTCCTTAGAGGTCACTTGATTGTGATACCAATAGAATGGGTGGCAAACAGTGGTGGGATTCAACCGGTTTGCACCACTTCGGTCAAACCAGTTGTTACTTCTGAATAGAAATCAGAAGTAAGAAATAGGTATTTTCTCCAAGAGATCCAAGCAATAAAGTTCTAGTCAGCCTTTATGCATTAGATTTTCTGAAGGAGTTGCCATGGATAATGTGCCTCTAGAAAAGTATATGTATATTCCTCTAGAAAAGTATATGTTTCAACAAATGTTGAACAAAGTGTTGAAGTAACAATAATTCAACAAACATTTGTATGCATTCACCAACTTCGTTCTGATAATATATTTTTGCTTTAAGTAGACCTTTAAAAAGTTTTGATGGGAAATTAAGGAAAGCTGCAATTCAAAATTCTATTTCAGACTGGCAATCATGTTTGGAGATTCAGGCACGCGCACCATATTAAGGACACAGCATGATTCTCACAATGTGTTTCGGTTCTTTGTGCTACTTATATATTCATTTCACTACAGATTTATCAAATAGGTGGACTTCAGGGCGAGGATTTGATTTCTTAAATGAAATGTTTTGCCACACCTTCTGCTTACTCCTGGCATAATGAAGAACAGTTACTTCTGCTGTGTGGATTTGTCTTAGTAAACATTATTGCCAAAAAGCACCTCTAGAACAGTATTCTTTAGAATAGAATAGAATAGATTTTTTTATTGGGCAAGTGTGATTCGATACACAAGGAATTTGTCTTGGTGCATATGCTCTTAGTGTACATAAAAGAAAAGATACGTTCGTCAAGAATCATAAGGTACAACACTTAATGATAGTCATAGGTTACATATAAGCAATCAGGAAACAATATCAGTATAAATCGTAAGGATACAAGCAACAAAGTTACAGTCATACAGTCATAAGTAGAAGGAAATGGGTGATGGGAACGATGAGAAGATTAATAGTAGTGCAAACTTAGTAAATAGTTTGACAGTGTTGAGGGAATTATTTGTTTAGCAGAGTGATGGCGTTCGGGAAAAAACTGTTCTTGTGTCTAGTTGTTCTGGGGTGCAGTGCTCTAAAGCATTGTTTTGAGGGTAGGAGTTGAAACAACTTATGTCCAGGATGTGAAGAGTCTGTAAATATTTTCACAGCCTTCTTTTTGACTTGTGCAGTATACAGGTCCTCAATGGAAGGCAGGTTGGTAGCAATTGTTTGTTCTGCAGTTCTAATTATCCTCTGAAGTCTGTGTCTGTCTTTTTGGGTTGCAGAACCAAACCAGACAGTTATAGAGGTGCAGATGACAGACTCAATAATTCCTCAGTAGAACTGTACCAGCAGCTCCTTGGGCAGTTTGAGCTTTCTGAGTTGTCGCAAAAGAAATTCTTTGTTGTGCTTTTTTGATGATGTTTTTGATGTTAGCTGTTCATTTTAAGTCTTGAGATATGATAGAACCTAGAAACTTGAAGGACTCTACTGTTGATACTGTGTTGTCTAATATTGTAAGAGGTGGATGCTTGCAAACTCAGAAGGAGAATTAAGCATCAGATCACACTGAGTCAAACTTCAGGAAACAAAGCTCAAGAAAAAAAGCAGGTTGCAGGTTGAAATTTCATTACTGCTGCTATAAAATGCTCTCCAAGCTGTTGCCCCAAAGTAAGAAATACAAGATGGAAGTATTTCACATGACATAAAGTGAGTTGGGAAAAGGTGATTTTTTTTCTCCTCCTCCTCCTCTACAAATCTCAGTTTTGGTTGTGTATAAAATATACCTGCATCTCAATAGGAGCTGATTTGTTTGCATGAGAAAGTATGACTTTCATGCAAAGGTATTCTAGTAGTTTTCAGCTTCCTTTTGGCCATCGACTAATGGAAGGGAAACATTGAGAGATTGTCCTCTATATCAGGGGTCTGTAAAATCCTATGGAGTTAAAGTGCTACTGCTATTGTCCAAAAAACTCAATAAAATGTCACAGCAAGTTAGCATACAGCAAAGCACCTGCCTGTAATATGATCTTGATTTTAAAGAATGTCTGGGGATCGTAGCGAATATTTTTTTTAGAAAACACTAACAATGGGGTCTATAACTAACAAACACTAACAATGGGGTCTATAATATGCTCAGATACCTGGGATGAGGACAAGGGTGAGTTGCATTGCTATTAGGCTGGAAGGATTGACAAAGAATAATTCAACAGGTTAAAAGATGTTTAGTAACTGACCACACCTACCATGGCAGCTGTGCTTTCAGGGTTGCAAGCATTCGTTGAAAGATTGTCATGCTCTCTCAAGAAGAAATAAAGATGTGGGTTTAAATTATCAATCCCCTTAAACATTTATCTAATAATCTTGGGGATTTGGCTACTTTTGATTTAAGCAATTAGAAATTTCAGAGAACTTCCTCTAGGTGTCCTCATAGATGCAATAAAGCATTAATGAAACATTCTTTTCATGAGGCACTCCTGGTATTCAAATGCAAGGCTTTTAAATTAGGAAGCAAAAATATCTTTTCTAGGCAGTTCTATATTCTTCTACCATGGTGGAATGGGTTACATATTCCCTGGGCTATTAGTTCTCTTTTAAAGTAAACTTGTCCAGAGAATTTGAAAAAAAAAAATGGAAAGAAAAAAAAGGGGTGGGGGAAGCCCAATTTTCAAAATCTCCTTTAGAGTCAATTTCAGCCAATCAAATCTCATCGATGTTATATGAAACATTTACAGCAAGCATATCAGGTTCAAGGATTCAAAAACTGTCTGGGAGCATAAATGTCTAATAGAGATTCTTAGTCATCCAGGTCACAGTTGTCGCAACAGTGTTTTGTTTTTTTTTTACTTCTCATCCAAGAAGCTTCTTCAGTTCTGGGAACATGACGTGGCATTTAATCCTGATTAATTTCCTGGTACTTTTTATATCATGGGATTCCTTTCAACACTGCAGCAAGCCACCAGGAATTAAACATAAAGAAAAATTTAGACAGTGTACCACCCTAGCAAAATTATGCTATATAAATCATAACCTTCTGTAGCTACATTACATCCATTAGTGGTATTGTAAGCAAATTTATGCACCATCTTTTAGGGAAATGTTTGCTTATTTGTGGTAAAAATGTTTTCATAAAACTGGAAAAATCACTTTCATAATGAATCCTGCTGTTGATTTAATAGCCATAAATCCTAATGCCTGGAAATCAATGCAGCACAAGACATTAATCCAGTGCCTGCCATAAGCTAATAGGTTTGTTATTGCAAAACACTGGAAAATTAATATATGTGTTACTCTGGATTAGAGGCATTAATAATTGTAATTTCTTTGGCTGAAAAATTAATATGCCAAAGACCTCTGAAAAAACTCCCCGTGAAAAGCAAATTTATTTAAATCTAGTCACCATTTCAGTTTTGAATTTGTGGCTTTTTAGGATAACCTTTTGATTTCTTTTTTCTCTCATTTTTGCCTTCATAATTTATTTTCAAACAGGGAAAAATATTGTAATATTCCCTTTGGTTCCTCACGTCACCCACACCGTTATGTATTGATCAAATCATCTTCCGGTTCTCCCTTTTTTCTGGGGAAATTAAGAGGGTTCAGGAGAAAAATGTGCACAAGCAGCTCTTTTTGTTTTGCAAACAAAGTTCTGGAGATCGTGATGGTTGGATCATCCTCCCTATTATTGGTTTAAATTTTTAAAAGAATCATTAATGTTCGGGACAAGTTTCTGTAAAAATATTCCATTTAAATGGTGTTTGTTTTCAAAATACCAGCAAATGTGGATGGGCAAATTAGTGGCGATTATGCGGAGGTAGATAAAAAGGCAACTGAGCTGAGCCCAAGACTATTCATCTCCTCCTGTCAGAATGGGATTCAGTTCAAGAAATCAAGAAGGCAAAGAGCCCAGGTTTGAAGCATTATAGAGTTTGGTTTCTTTTGTTTTTTGTTTTTTTCATTTCTTTCCAGCAAGATATTTTGTGGGAGGCAGCTGAGAGGTGCTAGGGAAGGGAAGGTATCCTCCACTAGACCAATGGTCACTAGCTGGTGGTCCGCAAGAAAATTTTGGTGGTCCGCAGAAAAATTATTTGCATTTTTTATATTGCACTAAATACTATTTATTTTTTAAAAATTCATATTAGTGGTCCACGGGATTTAAAATTATGAATTTAGTGGTCCCTGAGGTCCGAAATGTTGGTGACCCCTGCACTAGACAATATCAGCAACTGTGATTTTGCTTTGGAGAAAGTTGTTGGTGATTATTGTTCTTTCTGTCTCTCTGCCCCTCTGCCTCTGCCTCCCCTCCCCACCACTGTGTGTCTCTATCTCACTTACACATACACAGAAGGAGAGAGGCAGAGGAAGAGAGGAAGAGAGACAGAGACAGAGAGACAGAGAGACAGACAGACAGAGACTTTTAGAGAATGAAGCTTCTTCAGAGTCTTTGAAATTTAAAGCTGAGAGGCGAAGGAGACTAATAATTATTGCTGGACGCTACCAAATAAGCACATAGATCAGGCTATACCTGAGCAAGAAAATGCTTCTATTCTACTCTTGATCTAACTGATTACATGGGTAACATATATATTGCAGAATGTGAATCCCTGTTCTTTTTAGGCTATACATTAATTGATTATTAATTAATTAATTAATTAATATCCCACCTTTATTTTTTTTTTTTTTACAAACAACCTAAGTGGGTCAACATATCCAGGATGAAAGTAAAAAAAAAAAAAAAGAATATTAGGACAGGGACGGTAGGCATGCAGGTGCACTTATGCACACCCCTTACATTCTTAAACTGAGGATAAAGAAATCACTTGCATGCTGCTTACTAACACGTATTTGGGGTAGTTGGCGAGTAAATAAATGCAACATAGGTAGAAATGGCTTTAATTAAGGTGTGGATATGAAAGTAGTGGATTCTAGACTGGGAATAAAGGATTTCAGCCATATAAAGATTTGCTTTTGTTATAATGGCCCAACTATGTCACCTGTGCAAGATTCCAGAAAGCAGTGTTTGTTTTTTGAGGAATGTTAACTTTATGCACAGAAACATTTTGTGGGCAGATTCAACTTCTGGATTTTTCACAAAATGATCAGTCAGAGTTACTTTATTAGAACTCTCATGAGAGAATTTGCCTCATGTCAACAACAAAAATAAAATAAAATAAAATAAAATAAAATGAAGGTATCTCATCATTTCTTTTTCAAGAAAGGAAAATTCCAAAGAGGATTTTATCAGTATCATGCACAATGTTTCATAGCATTGTCACGTATTCAAATTGCATTATAAACTTTATTTACTTGCAGACTTTATAACCATCCCGAAAGGTAAGTTAAAATGATTATCTTCTCTATTTCTGGAATGAGTAGCAGGCAGAAAAGAATAACCTTTTCAAGGTTGCCTAGTAGATTCATGACGCCATAAGAATGTCATATTATCCATCAGCAATTTTCATTATAGATGGCCCTCGCCTAACAACAATAATTGAGACTCTTTGTTACTAAGCATCATAGGATCACCGTTGACTTCACTTGTGAGAAGCCAGTATTTAAAGTTGTGAATGGTGATCACATGATTGCAGGATGTCACAGCCATTGTAATTGTGAGCTAGTTGCCAAGTGTCCAAATTGCAGTAATTGGGGGACCTTGCCAACAGTTGCAATTACAAGGAATGATCATATGTCTTCTTGTTCAGTGCCGTTGGAATGTCGCTGAATGAGTGGCTGTTAAATGAGAACTATCTAAATAAACTTTCCCTCCTCCTAACATTTAGCTTAGAGATACACGAAGCTGTTTCAGAAATGAAATTGCTAGTGTAGAGCAAGTGTTGTAAAGCTGTTATGCAGTTTAGAGTATACAGTGTAGATAATGTATACTGTAAATACAATGGAAGATCATCAATAATGATACAAAGAACCCAAAGAAAATTTTCTTCATGTTATCGGAAAAGAGGTGTCACTTACTAGGCCAGGAGTTTCCAACCTTAGCAACTTTAAGACTTGTGGACTTACACTCCCAGAGTTCATCAGCTTTGCTGGCTGGGAGTTGAAGTTCACAAGTCTTAAAGTTGCCAACGTTGGAGACCCCTGTATTAGGCAACAGGTTAGTGATTGTCACTGGCTCTTATCATGATTCTCAAATGGTCTTTAAAATAAAATTGTAAACATCTCATACTAATTCTGCTAAAAGTGGCCGTAATAAGTATTGTTCCTCAATGGATAATTAAACTTTAACTGTATATAAAAATTAAACTATATAAAAACATAAAGATTAGCATTGCTTATTACTTTGATGAACAACTGATTTCAGATAATATGTTCATTCAGTAGAAGTTTATACACATTCCAGAATATGATCCAGTCGTGTTATTTTTCCTGCCATTTTGTGCTTTTAAAATATTTTATCTTTCTATATTTTCTTTCTGTATATATGCATCCATTTACAGCACTGAGGTTTTGTTTTAAAAAACTACACAGAGAAAAAATAGGCAAGGAAAGACACTTATCTATTTTTAAATAATATTCAAACTAAACTACAATCTTTCTTAGAAAGCAAGCCCAAACTTCAGGAAACTAAAAAGCCGAAGTGAAAAAAATACCAATGTTAAGGTCTAAACCTCGATGGCGAACCTATGGCACATGTGCCAGAAGTAGCACGCAGAACCATCTCTCCAGGCACGTGAGCCATTGCCTGTTCCTCTTCTGGGTTCTAGGGCGCCAGCCAGCTGGTCTTCATGATCATGGGAGCGCCGGAAACTGGAAGAGCAGCCCCCAGTGAGCATAAGCGTGCCTGGAAATGATCTTCTGGTTTCTGGTGCATGCAGGCACACCAGCCAGCTGGTCTTCACATGTGCATGCATGTCAGAAACTGGAAGACCTGGTGGCCAGTACAAATGCATGCATTGGAAACTGGAATCATCTTCCCAGCATGTGCATGCACACCGGGTGGCTGCTCCTCTGGTTTCTGGCACATGTGCATGTGTGTGCACATGCCTGTTTTGGCACGTGCATGTCGGAAACCGGAAGACCAGCCATGCGATGCGCATGCACATGCCGAGAAGATGACCTTCTGGTTTACAGCATGCGTGCTGGCCAGCTGGTGTTCACACACACATGTGCGCCAGAAACTGGAAGAACAAGTGGTTGGTGCGCATGCACACATTAGAAACTGGAAGATCATTTTCTGGGGTGTGCATGCACACCAGGAAGCTGCTCTTCTGGTTTCTGGCATGTGTGCGCATGTGCATGCACGCATGCCTTTCTGGAGGCTGGGGACAGCAAAAAAGTCACTTCCTGTCCAAGTTGGGAAATGGGCTATTTTTGACCTACCGGGGGCCTCTCGGGGGAGTTGGGAATGCTGTTTTCACCCTCCCCAGACTCATAGAGAGGCTCTGGAGCCAGGTGAGAGACAAAAACGGGCCTAACGGGCCATCATGTGCCAGGAGCAGTGGGGGTATGTGTCTCACACGCATGTGTGGGAGCGGGGTGCATAAAATTATGGGTGTAGGCACACACTTGCAATCCCCCTCTCCTGGTACCCGATGGCAAAAAGGTTAGCCATCACTGCCTTAAGATTTCCTAAGATGCAGAAATAACAAGGCAAATATTTAATGAACACATGCTACGGTAATTTAATAATGGACTCTGAAGTTTTCTTGGCAAGTTTTTTGGAAAGTGGTTTGTTGTTGTCTTCTTCCTAGGACAGGGCAAGAGAGAGAGAGAGAGAGAGAGAGTGGAAGGAGAGCGAGATGGTCAGAGGGAGAGAGACGGGGGGGGGGGCGGGAGAGAGAGATGGTCAGAGAGAGAGGAAGAAAGTCAGAGAGCCGGGGAGGGAGGGAGAGAGAGACTGGCCCAATGTTATCCAGTTGGCTTCATGGCTAAGGTGCAGGGCTGGCTCCAGAAATTTTGGCAATGTGGGCAAATTCATCCTCAGGTGTCCGCCATGTTTTGGTTCATCTTCTGATTTTTGTCAGGAATTTCGAAAATGCCTCTCTTGTTTCTTTCTTATTCAGGTTTTTGAGCTTTACACTTATGATTTTCGGACCCAGACATTTTTTTTCTTTTTCCAGACATTTAAACCCTATATATATATAGTAATTTTAATTGCATCATCACTCATTATACAACAACAATTCTGCAAAATTACATTTGATCTTTGAGTGAGCATGCTGGTTTAGGGAGGACATTGTTAACTCTTTTCACTTTTTAATTGCATTTTTCAAAAGTTGTTTCAATTTTGCTGCCCACTAAAATTTGGTGCCCCTAGGCTGGTACCTATTTGGCCTTAACCTAGAGCTGGCTCTGCTAAGGCAGGACTAGAATTCATGCTTTCCGAGTTGTTAGCCTGGTGTGTTAATTATTACACAAAACTGGTTCTCTTAGCAAGTATTACGGTTAAAAAAATAGATGTTGGACATTTGTGTTGAGTGGCAATAAAAGAAAAACTGTGATAAAAAGTCGATTCCTATCATACTAGAACCACTTGTACCAGTACAAACTGAACATACATATTTAAATTTTCCGAATGTTTTTGTTTTATACTCTTGCAAAAGCTTTAAAAAAGTTTAGGATGTAGGAAAAGTTTATCAACCTTTTAAATCTGGTACAATAGCTCAGGTGCTTCCAAAGAATAATGATGATGATAATAATACCATTAACATTAAATGGTTTAAATCTCAGCATTGTTAAAACTAGTAAGGTTTCAGCAATTTCTTTTTTATGTTTGTAAGAAATTGCAGCATTATCTGAGAGATTGCTGAAAGCAACATCTCATGAAATTTGGTGATCATCTGAAATGTAAAATATCTTTGAAAAGAAAAAAATGATAATAATTTGGGAGTTTTGATGTATGCCCTCTACGGTGCTTTGAGTACAGGATACTAGAAGCTGTGCTGACAACCAACATGAGGAATAAATTTAAGTTAATATGTAGAAACAACTTTTATGTTCAAAATTTTAGTGCTGAGTTTTTATGGTCGAATAGTTTCCTTTTTTATTGTCAGACAGATATAACAATATAGCTTCTGTAATAACAGTCTAGAAATGCATCATCAGATTAATATTCAACCGTGCCTAAGTCATGAACTCTGCTTTAAAAAATATCCATGTGTCCTCTTTTCAGCTACTTTGGAGTCATGGAAGGTGGCACTGTCACTCAAAAGTCCGAGAACAGCAATGACACATCCAGCTTGCCTTCTTCACAGTCTTCACAGTCATCTTCCTACATACCTGTCAAACTAGAAGAATACGAAACATCAGGCTTCAGCATCAAGAAGCTTCTCACAAAAGCCAAAGAGAATTACAGTTGCAATCAACAAAGTGTCCTCACCTTCTTTCGTCAGTTGTTCCCAGTAATTGAGTGGCTTCCTCATTACAACATCAAGGAACACCTGCTGGGGGATATCATCTCAGGCTTGTTGGTAGGAATTGTTTCCATCCCTCAATCAATCTCCTATGCCCTCCTTGCAAGCCAGGATCCCATTTACGGTCTCTACACCAACTTCTTCTGTGCTATTATTTACTTTGCCATGGCTACCTCGCGCCATAATTGTGTTGGTTCTTTTGGGGTCCTTTGCTTGATGATTGGGCAGACAGTAAACCGGCAACTTACTCTAGCAGGATATGATTTGGACATGGATACAGATCTGATGGCCAATACCACAATGAATGGGACAGTTGCCTGCAACAGAGGTTGTTATGCAATCACAGTGGCAACCACTCTAACTTTTTTGGTTGGGATTTATCAGGTAAGATAAATTAATCTTTCTTTTTAAAGAATTTCTTTCTATGTAAGTGCCCATCTAGTTTGAGCAAAAAAATTGCCTTTATATTTAGTGTTCTCAAGAGTCTTCAAACTGAAAAAAATCAATACTGCTTCTATGATATACAAAGAAATGTATCTCTATATGAAGCCCATAGGTCATCCAGGACTTCAGTAACATACATCTAAATGTCCTGAGGATTGATTTAGGGAGTTTTTGCATGTAAAATATTTATATATTTATTTCAAATGCTTTAATGTGATTTCAATCATTTAAAGCCCTACTTCTGAGTCACAGATGGTTTTTGAACAGTTGTTCTTTGTAATATTTTATCAAACTTCATTGGTTCCGGATCTGACATCTACTTGAAATAGTCAGCTCCTGTAACTAGTAATAAGAGACAAAAAATGCACGTTGAGATCACCTTCTTTTTCATGTATTGATTCCTGAATCATGGATCCTATTTGCTTTTTCCTTTCAGATTATTCTAGGGATCTTCCAGATGGGCTTCATCTCAGTTTATCTCTCAGAACCTCTTCTGAGTGGGTTTGTAACAGGGTCCTCCCTTACCATTCTCACGTCCCAAATGAATCTTCTGTTTGGGCTGAAGCTCCCTCGGCATGATGGAATGGGTTCCCTGATTTTAACATGGATTGACATCTTCAGATACATTGGGAAGACCAACATCTGTGATTTGGTCACCAGCCTGGTGGCTTTAATTCTAATCGTGCCAGTAAAAGAAATCAACAATTTATTTAAGGACAAAATGAAGGCTCCATTTCCTATGGAACTCCTAGTGGTAATTGGAGCTACGCTCCTGTCGCATTTCCTTAACTTCAATAAGAAATACAAATCTAAAATTTGTGGCACAATTCCCACTGGCTTCAAGCAACCTGCTGTCCCAGATCTGAGCCTTGTGTCAAATCTGGCAGTTGATGCTCTACCCATTGCCATTATTGGTTTTGCTATGACAGTCTCACTGTCAGAAATATTTGGCAAGAAGCATGGTTATCCTGTCCGAGCCAACCAAGAGATGATTGCCCTTGGGATGGGAAATCTGATCCCATCTTTCTTCTACTGCTTTGCTTCCTGTGCAGCCTTATCAAAGACTTTGCTGAAAGAATCAACGGGATGCCATACTCAAATATCAAGCTTGATATCTTCGGCTGCACTACTCCTGGTACTATTGTGGATTGCCCCTCTTTTCTATTCACTGCAAACTTGCATCTTGGGTGTGATTACAATTGTTAATCTCAGGGGAGGATTGCGGAAATTTGCCGAAGTACCCAAGATGTGGCGGATCAGCAAAGTAGACACCATAGTTTGGTGGGTAACCATGCTGTCCTCATCTCTGATCTCCACAGAACTGGGTCTCCTGATAGGGGTCTGCTTTGCTCTTCTCTGCATTATCTTCCGCACCCAGCGGCCCCGAGCCACCCTTTTAGGTAAGGTGGATGACTCAGAAATCTATGAGGATCAGTTGACTTACAAGAGGATCACTAGCATTGCAAATATCAAGATCTTCCGCTTTGATACGTCTCTTTACTATGCAAACAAAGACTACTTCAAAAGTTCACTTTTCCAGAAAACAGGGGTGAATCCCTGCCTGATTGCTGCTATACAACAAAAAGCTCAAGCTAAAGCAAATCTGAGCAAAAATCAAAATTGTTTTTCTTCTAAGTTGAATTGCCTAAGGGGAACCAAGACCCCAAAGACTTCAGCAGATGGTCCCGATGCCTCGATAGATATGCATACCTTGATCATTGACTGTGGAGCAATGCAATTTATAGACAGTGTAGGCCTCAGTTTGCTGAAGGAGATGCGCCAAGATTACAAGAAGATTGGTATACAGGTCCTGCTGGCCAATTGTAACCCATCCATACGGCGTTTGCTCCAGGCAGGAGGTTGGCTCACTGAGATGCAGGATCCAGAGTTGCTCTCATTCCATGGTATACATGCTGCTGTGCAGTTTGCAGAGAAACAGGATCAAACTCAACAGTCAGACAGTGTGGTGGCAACAAATGTTTTCGGACCAGAAACTGAGGACGTTTCAATAGCCTTGAGTCTGGAAGAACCCCTCTAGACCTGCGTGAAGCAGGATGTGAACTTTTGAGGAACTGTTTCAAGAGTTATTTTACCAAGAAGAAAGGACTGGCTGTCAATAACCTAAGATAACATGCATTTCAGTTGTGACAGGCTAAGATGGTGGCCTTTACATTCCAGAAAATTATTATTATTATTATTATTTATTTGATTTTTATACCGCCCTTCTCCCGAAGGACTCAGGGCGGTGTACAGGCAAAAATAAAAACAGGTAATACAATATACAATTTAAAATACGAATTAAAAAACTTATTTTATAATTAGCCTAAAAAGTTAAAATATGTAATAAACTAAAACCCCATTTAAAACTATTAATAGAAAATTTAAAATTGATAAAATTCAAGCCAGCCCCGCGCGAATGAAAAGATACGTCTTCAGTTCGCGACGGAAGGTCCGAAGGTCAGGTATTTGGCGTAGACCCGGGGGAAGCTCGTTCCAGAGTGTGGGAGCCCCCACAGAGAAGGACCTTCCCCTGGGGGCCGCCAGCCGACATTGCTTGGCGGACGGCACCCGGAGAAGTCCCTCTCTGTGAGAGTGTACGGGTCGGTGGGAGGCATGTGGTAACAACAGGCGGTCCCGTAAGTACCCAGGCCCTAGGCCATAAGAATAATTATGCTCTGTTGTTACATTACCTTACCACATAATCTTTGTCCCTGCTATGGAGATAAAATGATTGGGGAAAAAGCTGCTTAATTTCTTTACTTAAGCAACTGTTAAAGGGAAAGAAAGGAAGATCTTCAAAACAGGAGCTTAATTATATTTTAATCCTGCATGAAGCTGGACCAGTATTTAATCAACACAACAATCATAAATATATAGATAGGTTGGGAATCGCGAAGTAGTGAGTATGATCTACATATTCAGCTGGAGAAAGTCAGGGTCTGAACTGATAGTACAGCTAGAATGTTTCTAGCCTTGGTTTACTACTTTATAGGTTATCTACAAGAAAAAGAAATGGTAGGAGATAGAGAACATAAGCCTGATAGAGAATAGACAACTGGCACCTACCAGAATCAAGGACTACAAGTCCCATCTATCCTAGCTATTAAGATTGGTCAAGGTTGATAGATCTGTGGTCCATTGCATCTAGAGAACGACAGGTTGCCGACCCATGCTTTAAAAATAGCTGATCTCAGTGAAAGTAAGCTATTGTCCATGAGTAGCCTCATTCATTTTACAAGCCCTAAACACTGTTAGCACTGTATCTGTGCTCAGGAAGGGAACATGTCTTTAGTTGTATTGTATCATAACAATTCAGCCCACTGGTTTTCCAAGAGAGGCTCACTCTTATCTGACCGATCTAGGTTTGCTAAACTGTGGAGCAAAGAGGAAACTCTTACCAGAAATCCTTTTAACTGGCACTAACAGGCTGAACCGGTTCTTGAATGGACAGCAGAAGAGAGTCAGAAGGGAAGACAAAAGTTAGTATTTGTTCAGAAAGGACATGTAAAATAATGTAGCTTTTGCCCCAGGAAAAGAATATTCTATTGGTCAGTAGAGAAGATTATATAATCTTATAGATAGATTCAGATCTTAAGGTGATCCTAAGAATGCAGCAGGCTTTTGAAACTGACTCGCATAAAATTATTTTCCCTTTTTCTGGCACCTCTCTGAAGATTGCTCAAGTTGCTCAGCTATGGCCATTTCCTCTTAAGGGAAAAAGGGGGGCTGCATAAAGGTGGTGGGAATGAGGTCCCTCTCCCTCCTTGCTACCCTCTGCAGAATCTTCAACCTGTTCGCTGGTCTGCAGGTCATACATTACAAAAAAAAAAAGTGATCTGGGAGGAAAAGGGGAGGATGGATGTCCTGCACCTGATGTGCAGGGTTGAAACGCATTGTACACATTAAAACCTGAGCTTTAGGATTAGGAAAAATACATGCAGAAACAGCGCAGGAGCAGTTAACAACAAGACGGGGCTCTTTGCCAGGAAAGAGAGTTGAAGAAATTCATATTTACAAAAGGGCTTAGTAACCCAGTGTATTTATTTCATAGGGACTCCTGTATTTTTAACCTGTAAAGAACTCCTAAATTATCGATACACTGTTCTCCCTCCCGTGAAATGCTTCCTTCTTTCAATTTATTTTCTTGTATATGAATGAAACAAATCGAAAATCAAATTTCTGAATTGCTCTTTGTGTCGTTTGTTTTGTAAATGCCTTATTTCTCATGCTTCTGTGACTCAACATTGCTTAAATAGGGCCGCCGAGAGGATTATTAAGTGCTGGAAGAAGACTAATATGGGCCCCGCACGTCCCCCCCATGCATGCATTGCATGGGCCTCCCCCCCAAAAAAATTCAATAAATAACATAAATAACATCATTGAGTTTCAGTTTAACAATGGTTATCTCAAACAAGGCTGCAAGGCAGTTTT
Source organism: Ahaetulla prasina (assembly GCF_028640845.1). Classification (NCBI taxonomy): domain Eukaryota; kingdom Metazoa; phylum Chordata; class Lepidosauria; order Squamata; family Colubridae; genus Ahaetulla; species Ahaetulla prasina. Next base: position 107,590,925 of record NC_080540.1, read on the forward strand.
GCCATACACACAAAGTATAGAGCAGTGGTTCCCAACTTGATTTTTAATGGGGGCAATTTGAACCTCGTTTAAACCAAATTAACGGCCTTTTAGGCTTCCTCCATGCGAGTAGAGTTCACTTTTTGAGTAAAGTAAGAATTATATGTCACAGGGGGGGGGGGAATCAGGATTTTAGAGATGCTTAGGTGGGGCATGGCCAAAAAAAAGAGGTTGGGAACCACTGTATAGAGTATGAAGTATATACATCCAATATTGTTTTTCTTTTTAAAAAATTTGGTTTGTAATTTTTTTTTAATGTCCCCCTTCATGGGCTCCCTTTGAGCTCCATGGGCCCCGGAACAATGTACCAGCTGAACCCCCGCCCCTCCTCAGGCCTGGCTCCAAATGGCCTATTTTGTTCTTCCACTTTATCCTCCCAGCCTGCATGCTAAGTGGCCTGACTGTAATTAATCACGTTGGTGACATGAACTTGAAGTAGGGATCTGAATTTCCATATCCAGTAAAAAAAACATAGCCTCTCCTTTTCAAGAATGCCTATTCTGCTGCTCTTACCCTGAGTTGTTTGAAGCTTGCTTCCCTGTAGCTTCCTTCCTTCGGTTCTCCTCCTGATTTTTGAAGCAGGGAAGAACAAGTTCACTTCATCCCTCAGATCAAAACCTTGTAGCCGAATATAAACATACTTTACCAAAAGAAACAAAAGGCTCTGTGCATCAATAATATTACTTTTTATTAACCACCAGAGGGCGAGAGAATGACACAGGAAAAACAGAAGTCGGGTTTGTTGGTGTTGAAAGAATTATAAATGAGCAGGACATATTAAATCATAATTTATTATTTATTTTATTTATTTTAATAAATTCTCAGGCAATTAGAAAATGTATTGCACATGACCAGAAGGGCTTTGTTAAAAATTTTTTGAAAAAAGTAGGCATTTGTTTTCTTCTGGGTGTAAGCATGCATAGGAAGAAGAATTTCTAAAATTATTTGCCATTGGGAGAAAGGCAAATAGCATAAATTCTAAAGTGATATTTTGCATCCAGCCCTGAATGGAATTAATAATGTTAAATCTGAATCCATGGATAGTATAAATAGATTTTCGGGACTTTGTTGGGCTTAATGATGGAAGGCATATGAAAATAATCGGTTACTTTGAAATTATACATCCAGTGGTATCTTCAAGGTACCTGTACATCAGGTTCATTAATAGATAGATTTAAATAATAATAATAACCCTTTAGGCAGAAAAAGAATGTTTGTGCTTTATTAAGCACCTTGAATAATTTTGAAATAGTTTGTTTTGTAACTAGAAGCAATCTTTTCTTTTATGTAAACCAAGAGCATATGCACCAAGACAAATTCCTTGTGTGTCCAATCACACTTGGCCAATAAAAAAATCTATTCTGCTCTGCTCTGCTTTGCTCTATTCTATTCTATAAGCAGTGTATATAAATATTAGAGCTGTGCAAAGTTGCCTGAGAAGGCTGCCTTCTCCTTCAAAGGAGCAATATCTTTTGAGGCCTTTGGTACAGTTGCCTTTCCTCAGTTGTCTGAAGAGAGATTAGCAGAGCGTTTGTACATATACATGCTCACAGAGGCAACTGAGGAAAAATTTTCAAGCAGATCAACAGGTTTTTGAAAGGATTAGGCCACTTTCTTCCTTTACTTGCATGAACACACTTTGCAAAGCGCTCTTTCAAAAGTTTTTCACGGCCTCAATAAATCCCAATTTGAATATCAAATCCAAATCTTTGCTTTCCAAGAAAAGTCTCAATTGACCTTTAAAGTATCTTCCTTTGAAAAGCAAGTAAGAAGTCTAAGAAGTGCAATTTTGAAAGTTTCCCCACCAAAGGCTGCTGCACCACTTCAGCATCCACTGGAAAGAAAAGATTTGCTTATAGATCAGCATATGCCAATAACTAGTTAATGGAAAATCCAGAGGAGAATCTTGCTTTGAAGGAATGTGAAATATCCCCTAAGGCTCTCTATTGAAATGAATGCTTTTAAACTTCGTTTAGTGATGAAGCAGTGAGATAGCCAAAGGATTGATAAGGCAAAACAAAAAGAGACTATGGAAAGCCCAAAGAGATCTGTCTAAACTAGGAAGAGCATGATAATATGACTGAATGTATAAGACTGTCATATATAAAAAGATTGTTAGTGGTGAAGGGAAGTCTAGAAACCTAGACGGCAATGACTCAAAGACAAAAATAAACGTTTAGTTTACTTCAAGTAAATTCAACAACAAGTGATGTTATGGATATTAGCAGACAAAGAAATTAATGATACACATTATGTTAGAAACTAAATGGGATGACCAGGCAAGAAATTTGTGGGGTTGGGTAGTTCTTTAAAAACCAGAAATTCCATGATGGACAATGTTAAGAAATAAATCAAGAATTCTGGTAGCCATACCTTTATACCAAGCTATTGAACAATCAACCTCTTGCAGAATTCTAATCAATATATTTCTAAAAGAGTTTGAAAAGTGGAAAAATGAGCAAGCAAAATAGTTAAGATACTAGAACTACTACTCGACTTCACTCTGAGAAAAAGTTAAGGGCTTTAACAAGAAACTAATGAAGTAGAATGGGGAAGGATTTCTAATAGAATAGGATAGAATAGAATTTATTGGCCAAGTGTGATTGGACACACAAGGAATTTGTCTTGGTGCATATGCTCTCAGTGTACATAAAAGAAAAGATACGTTCATCAAGGTACGACATTTACAACACAATTGATGGTCAGTATATCAATATAAATCATAAGGATTGCCAGCAACAAGTTATAGTCATAAGTGGAAAGAGATTGGTGATGGGAACTATGAAACGATTAATAGTAGTGCAGATTCAGTAAATAGTCTGACAGTGTTGAGGGAATTATTTGTTTAGCAGAGTGATGGCATTCGGGAAAAAACTGTTCTTGTGTCTAGTTGTTCTAGTGTGCAGTGCTCTATAGCGCCGTTTTGAGGGTAGGGGTTGAAACAGTTTATGTCCAGGATGTGAGGGATCTGTAAATATTTTCACGGCCCTCTTCTTGATTCGTGCAGTATACAGGTCCTCAATGGAAGGCAGGTTGGTAGCAATTATTTTTTCTGCAGTTCTAATTATCCTCTGAAGTCTGTGTTTTTCTTGTTGGGTTGCAGAACCAAACCAGACAGTTATAGAGGTGCAAATGACAGACTCAATAATTCCTCTGTAGAATTGGATCAGCAGCTCCTTGGGCAGTTTGAGCTTACTGAGTTGGCGCAGAAAGAACATTCTTTGTTGTCCTTTTTTAATGATGTTTTTGATGTTAGCTGTCCATTTGAGATCTTGCGATATGATAGAACCTAGAAATTTGAAGGTTTCTACTGTTGATACTGTGTTGTCAAGTATTGTGAGAGGTGGAAGTATGGAAGGGTTTCTCCTAAAGTCTACCACCATTTCTACGGTTTTGAGTGTGTTCAGTTCCAGATTGTTTTGGTTGCACCACAAGGCTAGTCGTTCGACCTCTCGTCTATATGCGGATTCATCATTGTCTCGAATGAGACCAATAGATTTGTAGCTGAAATTGAGACATACAATCACCACTGTTTGGAAGGCCACCAAAAAGAAAAACTGTAAAAGGGGATCAGACTAATATTACAGTCAGCAATGGCTGTTAATTGTGATGTGTGATGACTATATATTGTGGAAATCATATTCAGAAAGGTACTCTCTTTCTCTGGATTATTACAAGGGGGGTGAATAAACCAGGGGTGGGATTCAGCCAATTTGGACTGGTTTGGGTGAACCGGTAGCTCCGATGATCAGCTGAGAGTGAACTGGTTCGCTCCGATGATCAGCTGGGCCCTCCTGCCCACCCCTGCGCTATACTGACCTATATTTCCTTTGTTTGAAGCCCAGCTGATAGGCAGGGCGGAGTGGATTGCTGTGCCTCAGCTGTTTTAGTCACTGGGGCTGCAGTAGAAAGTAAGTTTTAAAGCTGTTTTCAAATGCACTGTGCACGCTAAGAGTGCACGCTCAGCAAACCGGTTGTTACACCGGTTGAATCCTACCACTGGGTGGGTTCTAAAATGAAAAATGGCAAGAGAAGAACAAATTGGAAAGTCTTCTTTGCCTGTTCTTCCATTCATGCTCAATATTTTTTGTAAAAAAAAAAAGCCAAACAAAGAAACATTGAAGAATTTCATATAATTTGGGCTTAAAATTCTGGAGGCACATAACTAATCTCAGAAGTATAATCAAGGAAGTGATGTAACCACTAGTGGATGTTAAATTTGACAGTTAAAAGGCAGAAGAGACTGAAAGGTTTCCCAGGATAACTCACTTAGGAATTGCCTAGTTCAGCAGTATCCATTCAAAGGAAGTGCACATATAATTTACTGTGACCACTGACTTCTAAAATATGAAATAAAACAACATAGGTAGGAATTTTCAACACAAAGATTATTATAAAGAACAGACAAATTTAGATATCATGTACATTCCACTTTAGTATTCACGATATGCAATTCCCTTTTCAGTTCAAGATTTGATGCTATTATGCCAACACTGCATAATATCAAAAAACTTTGAGTTGTACTCAGAAGATTTACATTTTTCACACCTTTAAGACATCACGGAAGTTAAATTCAACCTCTTATTAGCTGAGACTGTGCCTCTGTAGACAAGATCTTATGAAAATTACAGCTCATGTCCTACTGTACTAGGAACCATGGTGGCACAGTGATTAGAATACAGTACAGCAGGCTACTAATTCTGCTGACTACCGGCTGTCAGCAATTTAGCAGTTCAATTCTTACTGGTTGAAGGTTTTTGGTTTTTTTTATTTGAATTTATATCCCGCCCTTCTCCGAAGACTCAGGGCGGCTTACATTGTGTAAGGCAATAGTCTTATCCTATTTGTATATTTATAAACAAAGTCAACTAATTGCCCCCCCCAACAATCTGGGTCCTCATTTTACCTACCTTATAAAGGATGGAAGGCTGAGTCAACCTTGGGCCTGGTGGGACTCAAGCCTGCAGTAATTGTAATTGCAGGCAGCTGTGTGTTAATAACAGGATGCATTAGCAGCCTGAGCCACTTCCCAGCCCTTCCCATCCTTCCATCCTTCCAAGGTTGGTAAAATGAGAACCCAGATTGTTGGGGGCAATATTCTGACACTGTAAACTGCTTAGAGAGGGCTGTAAATCATTATGCAGTGGTATATAAATCTAAGTGCTGTTGCTATGGCTATACTGTACTTTGTAAAACAACTCACGGACTCTATCACTTCTAACACCTCACCTATAAAATACCCAGGAAACACCTATCTTCTTTATGTACAATTGCTGTTATTGGATCAATCTGTTGTAATTTCTTTGAATGTAGCTACATTTTGTTAAATTGTCTGCAATTTTAAGCAGACTTTGACTGTTCACTGACTAATTTTTAAATATTATCTTGTCTTCATTTTATTTTCATTTTCTTTTAATACTTTTTTGTGTATTTCTGAACTGTGAATTAATAAAAATAACTATACATAAATTAGAGTTTGAAGGAGACTGAATTAAAAGAGGGAGGAGGTGATGAAAGACCTGAAAATATTAGTAAGTGCTTCAGACAAAAAATGGGAATTAAAATGCAGAATTTCTCTGTTTCTTTACACTGATTCCTGTAGTGATCAGTAAGTTTATGAATGTTAAATTGAATTTGAACAAGGAGCAAAACTTACACAGGTTTCTTTCTGAATGTACTGTATATGTAATTGAGAACGATTAAATTTTATTGTTGGTTTTGTTTTTCTATAAACACATACTTATATTAAAACTATATTAAAACAAATGTTCTTAGGATGCTTACAAATACCAAGTAAGAATGTGACCTGCATTTTTTTAGGAGGAATCTAATCTGAAAATCCAACCAGATTAGCCTATAATCCTGCCCATATTCAGTTGGAAGTTAACCTCATTTATTTGCAGGGAGATTAACTACAATGTACATGGATTTAAATATACCGATAGAGGAATAATCAGGTGAAAATGAAGCATATTCAGGAATTCCACAGTACAGATTCTGCAAAATATAAAACAAATGTAGAAGAAATTTGTAGAGATAAAATAGTTTCCATTCAGAATTGGATAATTTGTCACTGTGGTGTCTCCAAATTTTTCAAATTAGTTAATTCTCAGATGTGCCTTCAGCAGTAGCTACATAATTTTCCTACAGAAAGGAAAAAGCAGTCTAAAATCGAGCAAGGAAGGTATTTTATTATTTCTTTGACAGTGTACAATGATAATATAATCAAAGCAGAAATTTCACCTGTCTGCATATATATCTTTTCTTTTATGTACACTGAGAGCATATGCACCAAGACAAATTCCTTGTGTGTCCAATCACACTTGGCCAATAAAAATTCTATTCTATTCTATTCTATATATATAATTAAAGCAGGAAAAAATGGTGACTTTTGAATTTGAATTCCTATCAGGAAACCATTAAACTGTTGATTCTTTTGCAACGAATGGGGTGGGATTGTGAGGCAAAAAAGCAAAACAAAACAGCATCACCACTTTCTAAAACTATTGTTCACAATTATTCTAAAGATCTTAAGATCAACAAGAAGATACAACATGTAGGTTGGGCAATCTGCAGATTGGGTAACATGGAGGGGTAGGTTTCTACCGGTTTGCCCCTGTTCAGGCGAACTAGTAGTGGCAGCAGGAGGCTCTGCCCACCCTCCCAGACATCATCAAAAACGATCTGCACATGCGCAGAAGTGCCATGCGCCTGTGAAGCAATCACACCAATAGCGAACCGGTAGCGCCAGGATTTGAATCCCATCTCTGATAACATGTACATTTCTCAAAACCTGAACTTTGACCTCAATGAGATTTTCTCTCCTCTTAAATGTCCCTAGGCTACCCTAGAATCTCTCATTTCCCAGGACTCTGCAAATCTGTTCCTTGCCATTCGTTTTGATTTATAGATTGCCTTATCCCACAAAAACAATACATCGCACTAGCAAAAGTTATGACTGGCAGCAGATTGCATGGCAGCTGTTAATTATGTGGAGAAAGCAGCTGGGCTGTCTAAGGATTTTTTTTTTACAGTTTTGAGTAATATTTTCTTTTGTTTTTTTTTAAATCTCTGCAACAGCACTGAATGTGACAGTTTTGTGTTTGATACATTGATGATATAAAAAGATAGTGAATTGAATTGTTCTTGATATTTATCTCAAGCTTAAGTGACTGGGCTTGTTTGGCTCCTAGGTCAGATGTTTCCACCTTTGGTCTTGGATGAAGTTTCACTTCCCCATTTGAGACTAATGCCTTCCCACAGGTTCATCTTGTGCACCAGCTGTGCCCTTTGTTTCACTGGGAAACCCTTCAGAAAGTCACTCATTCCCTAATTACCTAAGAGTCATTGTGGCACAGTGGTTAGAATGCAATACTGCAGGTTAACTCATTGCTCACTTGAGAAATTTGATTCCAAAAGGCTCATGGTTGACTCAGCTTTCTATCCTTCTGAGGTCGGTAAAATGAGGGCCCAGATTGTTGGGGACAATATGCTGACTCTATAAACAGCTTAGAGAAGGCTGTAAAGCACTGAAAAATGACATATAAATCTAAGTGCTATTGCTATTGCTATTGGGGCAAGTTTAGTAACATGCTGTATGTGGGTCTGCCTTTGAAGACTATCTGGAAGCTACAACTGCAGCTTCCAAAATGCAGCAGCTGAGCAGTAACAGGCCTTTCCCGTTATGCCCACATGTCATTGGTGATAAATGAGATGAACTGGCTTTCACTGAAACTTGTCCAGCAACTAATATACTTGTGGTTCCAAAGGTTTTTCAAAATGAAAATATAATAAATCTCCAAAGTGATTAAAAAACTTTTGCAAGTGGCTGCAAAAATGACAGTTTCTACCACATACTAACCAAAAACAGTTCTCCAAAGTACATGTTGGTAATCCAAGGTCCCTCTTTGTTTTAGAAAGCATCTTGGTGGTCCAGATCTCATATCTAGCTGCCTTTTTGACCATAATGCCTCATGCAATGTGGAAGTAGAAAAAAAAAAGAGGTGTAAATTCACCTTCTCTCATTGGAAGTCCTCACATGCTTCTTAAAAAGCCACATTTCCGTTGCGCTCAACTTCTGTGTTTTTCACGATGTACACACAAACCATTGTATTGTGTGCTTGGAGCCAAGGATATCAATAGCCATGCCTAAGTTGGCTTTAGGTTTGAGATAAACTACTGGCCCATCTACTCTGTCCTCAATCTTCTTAGTTTTCCAGTCTCCTCAGTCACCACTATTTAACTCCAATCATCTTGGTTTCAAGATTGGTATATATCTGTCTGCTTCCCATTCTTTCCATCCTGATCCTTTCCTTGCCACCCCTAGATGTCATGCACTGCTACCTTCCCAGCCCAGTTACTACCCGGAACACACAAGCCTACTGGTTTTAGACAAGGCCTAGACAACCACCTGATTGTTCTATGAACATTTGTCCATGGGACATTTTGCCCATCCATACTACTATTCATACGCTTCACACTCTAGGTTTTTATTGCTTATGAAAATGTGCAATTGTTAAATTCATTTGCTTTGTTAAACTGTCGATAAGCTGTTCTGACTTAAGATCGGAACAGTACTGAATCCTTGCTGCATCATATTAGACATTTGCTGCAAATTGCTTGTGTTCTCAGCCAACCTTGCCTATATAGTGAAGTACATAATTATTTGATATCTGTAACCACCCCATTTCTAACATTACCAACGTAAGCATGGATTGCTCTTCAATCGACACTTGCAATCTTAATACTTTTAGTATTATCAGAACATTTATTATTTCTTCTCAATTTCCCCCCCAGGATGCTAACATTTGCAGCATTTGTTTCAATTCTGCTTTTCAACATATTACTATCACTCCCATATATTAAAAAAATGTTCCTCTTGGCATTCTCTTTCACTTCACTGAAATAACTTCATCACTTTTATTTTTAATTTCATTACTCTGCTGGAAACTATTTATCCCTTTCCATGCAGTTCAAAAACAGTAGATTTTTTTTTTATTTCTATCCATCCCACTCAGCATTTTCTTGGGTTCTTTGAAAATTAACGATTCCTTCTGCAGTTTAACTACATTATATGCTTCGCAACATCTTTATATTTTTCATCAATCACTTTTTACATGCAGTTTTTTTTCTCACCCAGTCTGCCACATTTCACTTTTCAATCAAGCATCTTTTTCCTCCTTTCAGTTCTCCAGAAAACAGGAAAGAAACAATGTAAAGGGATTTGTGTCTCTCTCTGCTTGTCTCCTTGTCTGTCCATCTGTCTGTGTATCCATCATCTGGATCATCTCCAAAACCTGAAGAAAATCAGAGCAATTGCTTTGGGAGGGGCAGTGAATGTGTCAGGGAAAAGCTGGCAAAAGAATGATTTTCAAAACTGGTTTGAATTTTTTACTACAATTTTTTTAAAATAAAAAAATAGCCAGATCCATCTGGATGTCAAGGAGGATAAAAACCAGGAAAATCTTCCCAATGTCTTTCTATGGGACAGGCAACAGAACAACTCTGTATCTTAGCATACTGTCAGCTCCTCCATTCTCCAACTTTCTTCATTCCTAGTCACAGGAATGAGCAGGATTGATATTCCAAAAATCCTTGTTTAGCCTCCTTTTTCTCCCTTTTTCACGTGTACCATTCAGTTAACTGAACACATTTCTGTGTTCTTTGGTAACACAATTTTTTCACTCTGTTCCAAGCATTTTCCATATCTTTTCCTTACAACCATTTCCAATGAATTCTGCACTGGGAGATTAATTTATCCTCTAATACTTTTGCCAAGCAGGACTTGCACCGTCTCTTCCAGCAATTATTTTACATTCATTTCTTTCCTTTCCTTTTCTTCCATAACCATTTTTTTTCACAGATTGACTCATGCCATTATCAAATAATAGCCTGTCCCATATTTAGAACCTATCATCCATCTTCACAAATGTTCTCCATCCTTCATCATAAACAATTGAATCAATTGTGGATTCAGATTTATGTTCTTTCCTTTTCTGTTTAAATGTGTAAGTCATGTAGTCAAAACAAGCAACCATTATCTAAGCAGATACCCACCAAACTCTCATTTCAGGGTTTCCAAATAGTCTACAATAATCACCTTTTTTGTGTTCTTTCATCTCTTTCCCACCAATCTGTCCATTGTACCCAACAGAATAATTTTTCTGTATTTATTCAAAATGTTGTACTGTCTCCCCTGATTCATTCTTGATTCTTCCATTATGACCATTCATTGGAACATAACATCCACCTATTTCAATACTCACAACAACCAAGATAATCCCATTCATGCTTTCTCAGATACTGATTAGTCCCATCATCCATAGATATGCTTTTCTTCTCTGCTACGCTACCTAGGATTACACCATTTTCATTCATATTTATAAAATATATCTTATTCTTCTTAGTTCCATAAATACACAGAATATCTACTTTTTCTTTCATTTCATTTGTTAATTGTTATTCTTTACTATTTATATCTCTTCCATTCTTAGGTGCAATTTTTCAGATACTATGGTGATCATTAGATAGGGCCATACATATTGACGTCTGCTGCTGTTATGGCTTTGGTCAATCAGATCTTTCACATAATACAAAGAATGTGTAGTTATGGTTAGTAATGTTAGTCATATCTGAAATCACAAACAACAACCCCCTGCCGGGGGTAAACAGTAAAGACAATATTATTGGCCACAAAAACAGCCAAAATCCAATTGTATCTTAAGCATATTCAGGCTATTCAATAGAAGACTATTGTATGTTCTATTTTATTGGGGATGGTATCCATTTGCCCACAGCTGAAACTAAATAAAATGGGATTGCAGAATATCTATGATCTCAAAATCCCAAATATATCCAATAGTCCAGAACAATTGATTGTTGCTGGATGATATGGTTAATTATATTATTTGGAGGCCTAGGACAAACTTAACTGAATCACAAACTGAAAGTTTAGAATTGTTTATTTTAAAATACAGGTTAAAACATTAGTAAAGGTATAGACTAAAAACAGGCTACTACTTACCTAGCTTATTTCTTTGTTCTACCAAGGAGTATTGAGTGCCACTTTTCTCCTATTTCAAAAGAAAGAAAGAAAAAGAAATGCAATTTTAACAAGTGTAGCCTAAGGGTTGCTATCTAATTCAAGAGCAAACGGTGTGAAATAGAAAATCAAGCATTCTGTTCTACTCAGCAAAAAACAAAAAAACAAAAAAAGTTAAGGATTTTAGCAAAGCAAGTTCTATATTTAAAAAGCTGATGTGTTTTATTCTTTTATTTTTAAATTCAAATGTAATGAATTTTTGTTTTTACCCAGAAGAAAGCATATATACACGAAAATTTGTCTGTCTAATTGGGAAAGTACAATTACCATACTGGCCGATATTGTATAGTATGTATTTTTTTCTGAAGTAATAAGCTAGAAGATATGTTATGAGATCCTTTTATCTTCACTGGATTCATCTAAATAAAAATACTGTTCCTTTTGAGGGTTATTACTACAATAAAAGCTTAAAATGGTATTACCATTTGTAGGGACCACCCAAAAACTAAATGTCAGAGTTTCTTGCAAAAATCAAATCCAGAAGTACACACAGATAACTGATTCAGCTGGATTCATTAACTACACAGTAATATATGAAGTAAGTTTACAATACCAACAGCAGATTCACAGTTTCATTTCAGATCAGATCAACAGACAAGTTCACACAAACTGGTTTCAGTTTCTCTTCTAAGCACAGACTCAGAAGCTGCAGACTAAGGCACGCCCTGGCCCCAGTTTGTCTCAGCTCCCAATTGGCTGACTTAGTTGCTATGCCTATTCATTGGCTGACCTTGCTACCATGTCTTCCCAGTCATGAATATTCTGACACTACATATTTCTGGTCTCTGAAACAGTATTGTTCTGTAGCCTTACATCTTCCACAAGGCTTTGGAGATGATAGGGTTTGAATGAGAAGATGTGAGAGTGACTTCTGGCTCTGGAAGGTGGCTGTGTGAAACTTTTTCCAGAGAATCTCCGATTTGAGTTTCTGCTATGTGTTGAAAGATTTTTTTAAAAAATCACCCGTGAGTCACACTTGGATAAAGAACATTATCCAGAGATATATGGTATCAGTGTCAAGTTTTAATATAGGTAGTCCTTGACTTACAACAATCCATTTAGTGACCATTCAAATTTACAACAGCCCTGAAAAAAGTGACTTATGACCATTTTTCACACTTATGATTGCAGCATCTCATGGTCATGTGATTTATATTTGGAAGCTTGACAACTGACTCACATTTATGACTGTTGCAGTGTCCTGGAGTCATGTGATCACCTTTTGCGACCTTCTGACAAAGTCAACGGGGAAAACAGATTCACTTAACAACCATGTTACTACTTTAAGAACTGCAGTGATTCACTTAACAAATGTGGCGAGAAAAGTTGTAAAAAGGAGCAAAACTCACTTAACAGATTTTTCACTTACCAGTAAAAATTTTGGACTCAATTGTGATCATAAGTTGAGGACTACCTATAATTAACTCCAAGTCCTGGAATAATAAACAAAATATCAACCATTAAATGATTTATATTTCTTTTGTGATTCAAAGAATTTGGGCACAGGCTTAGTAAACATGACTGCCATATACATAACTGATATTGAGATGCTTTCATCTTGAGTATCAATTCAAGGGATCATCAGTCTTAGAATCTTAGATTGGAACAGCAGCCAACCATGGAAACAACCTCACCTTCGGTTACTGTGAGAGGGACCTCGGAGTCCTAGTAGATGATCACTTGAATATGAGCCAGCACTATGCAACAGCAGCCAAAAAAGCTAATACAATCCTGGATTGTATAAACAGAGTCATAGAATCAAGATCACATGAAGTACTAGTACCACTTTATAAAACCCTAGTAAGATCACACATGGAATACTGCAACCAATTTTGGTCACTACAGTACAAAAGAGACGTTGAGACCTTGGAAAAAGTTCAGAGAAGAGCAACTAAGACGATCAAAGGCCTGAAGACTAAGACATATGAAGAACGGCTGCAGGATTTCGGTTTGGCTAGTCTAAAGAAAAGAAGAATTAGGGTTGACATGATAGCAGTATTCCAGTATTTGAGGGGCTGCCACAAAAAAAGAGGGGGTCAAATTATTCTACAAAGCACCAGGAGGCAGGACAAGAAACAATGATTGGAAACTAACCAGAAAGAGAAGCAACCTGGAATTAAGGAGAAAACTTCCTAACAGTGAAGACAATTAACCAATGGAGTAGTTTGCCTTCGTAAATCATGGGTGCTCCATCACTGGAGATTTTTTAAGAAGAAACTAGAAAGCCACTTATCTGAAATAGTATAGGTTCTCCTGCCTGAGCATGGGGCTGGACTAGAAGACCTCCAAGGTCCCGTTCCAGCTCTATTCTATTCAGTCATTCAATTTGCTTTGAAAACTATCCATTTCCCTTGCATTGTTGAAATGTGGATTCAGTGGCACCATTTCTTCAGCACCTCAAGACCCACTGACCACAAGAGGGCAGTAGGGTGTTAATAGAGAATTATGGATATCTTCTGTCTCATTTCTTGGTATATGACCTGGTTCTTCGATTAGATTGCTGATCTTGGTGATCTTGCCCTCAGGTACTCTAACTCTCCTAGTGGCCCTTGCCCAATGCTTCCTCTAACCCCAATTTCCCTTTGCTATTTTTCTGGGCCAATGTGCCACTTTTCCACAAAGCACAGAACTTTCACCATTTTCTAAAAAAATATGTTTGGGCTCTGTCTGGTTGCCAATTTCTTGGGAATAATGACAATGCGAATGGCTGGTCTAGTGCTGCCTGGCAGTTTCTCAGTGGTTTGTTTTTAATTAAAAGAATCTTGGGGGGAAATGATTGGCTAGTGCAATGAACATGGAACCTGCAAAGGGGCCTGTGGCAGTGGTGGGTTTCAAAATTTTCTACTACTGGTTCTCTGGGTGTAGCTTGGTGGGCATGGCTTGGTGGGCGTGGCAGGGGAAGGATACTGTAAAATCTCCATTCCCACCCCACTCCAGGGAAAGGTTACTGCAAAATCCCCATTTCCTCCCAATCAGCTGGAACTTGGGAGGAAGAGAATAGATGCCGGCAGGGTCAGTCAGAGGTGGTATTTACCGGTTCTCCAAACTACTCAAAATTTCCACTACCAGTTCTCTAGAACTGGTCAGAACCTGCTAAAACTCACCTTTGGTATCTGGTGGGCATATTGAATTTATGTGCCACAGCCCATTCACTGTGCCCCCAGAACACAAACATACTGCCATGGTCCACCTCATGTAATCTGTGCCTCAAGTACTCATACATGTATATACAAACAATGGGTCTTATTTGCATAGTCCAATTTTGCACTCTCTAAAAGAAGGGAGATTCATGGTAGTCTCAATCTACCAATCATCTATAAGAATGAACTCAGCCATAGAATTGCTGTTATTTCTTCACAGGAATAAGCTCCAGGGCTGTAGCACAGGAAAATATTTGTATGCTCTTACAGCTGAAAGCTTTAATTTCTCAGGGACTTATCTGGCTAATTAATTAAGTCCCTGAGGAGAATGATCAGGCATAAATTACCTGACAATTCTTTATGCATCTGGAGCTTCCTGCTGAGGTTACTGGCTTTCAATGAACTGCATTTATCACTCTCAGTGGTTTTTGTTGTTGATTTTTTAAAAACTGTTTTTTAACTTTCAGTGAGAAAAAAGCAGTATCTTCCTGCCAAAAATGTTGCAGTAAAAAATTTATCTGAGATAGATGTATAAAGGACAGTTGATGTTCTGTTGGTCAACCTTTGTACCATCCAGAAGAGTTCATTTCCCATAATGCTGAGTAGTGGGATGAAAAGTCAATAGTTCTGGAAGGTTCGTAGTTGGGGAAAAAACTATATAAAACCATAATATATGCAAGACAACTGGTTCCCTTCTATTAGATCATCCAATAACAGCCAGAGACAGCATACAAGTCCAAATAAATTATTATCAGTATCATTTTATCAGTATCACTTTGTGTCAGAATAGTCAAAAACTTGCAACTCCAAATCTCAACCAGCAAATGCTCTGTCTTACACATTGGAAAAAAGAATCTGAACACTAAATACAAGCTCAATGGACATTACCTTACAGAGGACCCCCACCCTGTTAAAAACCTTGGAGTTTTCATATCAAATGACCTAAGTGCCAAAGCCCACTGCAACTACATCGCAAAAAAGGCTCTAAGAGTTGTAAACCTAATTTTACGCAGCTTCTTTTCCAAAAACTCTACACTACTAACCAGAGCATACAAAACATTTGCTAGACCTATTCTTGAATACAGCTCACCTGTCTGGAACCCATACCACATCTCTGACATTAATACAATTGAATGAGTCCAGAAATATTTTACAAGAAGAGTTCTCCACTCCTCTGAAAACAACAAAATACCTTATACCACCAGACTTGAAATCCTGGGATTAGAAAACTTAGAACTCTGCCGACTCCGACAAGACCTGTGTTTAACTCACAGAATCATCTATTGCAATATCCTTCCTGTAAAAGACTACTTCAGCTTCAATTGCAATAATACAAGCGCAAACAATAGATTCAAACTTAATGTTAACTGCTTCAACCTTGATTGCAGAAAATATGACTTTTGTAACAGAGTTGTTAATGCTTGGAACTCACTACCTCACTCTGTAGTCTCTTCTCAAAATCCCAAAAACTTCAACCAAAAACTGTCTACTATTGACCTCACCCCATTCCTAAGAGGTCTATAAGGGGCGTGCATAAGAGCACAAAAGTGCCTACAGTTCCTGTCCTATTGTTTCCTATCATTATATCAAATTAATATAGTTATTGCATAAAAGTAAAGGTAAAGGTTCCCCTCGCACATACGTGCTAGTCGTTGCCGACTCTAGGGGGCGGTGCTCATCTCCGTTTCAAAGCCGAAGAGCCAGCGCTGTCCGAAGACGTCTCCGTGGTCATGTGGCCAGCATGACAACACCAAAGGCACACGGAACGCTGTTACCTTCCCACCAAAGGTGGTCCCTATTTTTTCTACTTGCATTTTTACGTGCTTTCGAAACTGCTAGGTTGGCAGAAGCTGGGACAAGTAACGGGAGCTCACCCCGTTACACGGCAGCACTAGGGATTCGAACCGCTGAGCTGCCGACCTTTCGTTCGACAAGCTCAGCGTCCTAGCCCCTGAGCCACTGTGTCCCCTAGTTATTGCATACTTTTGCTCATATATATGCTTATATGATATGTAGTTATTTTATGTTAATGCTTGTGTATATTGTTGTGACAAAATAAATAAATAAATAAAATAAAAATAAAAGAATGAACCCTTACCCTCAATTCTCACATAGGCTTGTAATTATTTATTTTAACTCACCCTATTTTTTTTTTTATAAATAATTTTTTATTTCCATTTTTCAACATCATATTTATGTACAAACTATTATCCATCATTAATCATTAATTTTTATTTATTACTAATTCAGGCCTGCCCGACTGCCACTTCCTTACTACACAACTTCCCTCTCTACCCTCTACTACTTTCCCTTATCCTTCATCCCCTTCACTTTACTACTTCCTCTCCTCCTTCTCCACTCCTCCCTTCTTCCACCCTATCTAACCCTCTTATTCCCCTCCTCCTCTACACTTTCCTATCTACTTTCTTCCCTCCTTCTACTCCTCTCTCCTTTTCTTCCTGAAATGGCAGTCGAGCATCCCCAATATCATTTTAAATTTTTTAATTTCATATCTTCAAAAATTACTGTACATTAATAATCAGTCCATGTATCACTTGTTGATTCATTTCCCTTCCCCCTCCTCCCCTTCCCCCAGACTTCCCAGAGCAAATACCGGGTATTATAACCAACAATCACAAGCTAAAGTATACAAAATATACATAACCTCCCACCCTAAAAAAATTTAAAACTATAGATCCCCTCACAATAAAAATAAAAAAGATAGGAAAGAATAATAAAAAAAAGAAAAGAAACAATACCAACTTCACATATTGCTTCTTCTTACAGTCCATTTTTTAAAATTAATCCATCTTCTCAAATTCAATTTTTTTCTTTTCCCACTTATATATTCCTTCAAATTTCATAAGTCCATTTCTCAAATTACAGTCCATCTTCTCGAACTCAAATTTTTATCACTTATATATTTCTTCAATTGCCATAACATTTAATGTCCATTCTTCTTACAGTCCATTTTAAAAATTAGTCCATCTTCTAAAGTTCAAATTTTTTTATTTTTTTTTTCCGCCCACTTGTATATTCCTTCAAATTTCATAAGTCCATTTCTTAAATTACAATCCAGCTTCTCAAATTCAGGTTTTCATCACTTATATATTTCTTCAATTGTCATAAGATTTAGTATTCAATCTTCCAATACTACTCCATCAATCAAATATCAAGCAAATAATCATTTAGACTACATCCACAATATAACAGTAAACAATTAAAATCATTACATCCACATTATCTGAATTCATAAATTTCACTTTCCAACCTTCACAATTGAGTAATATCATCCTATAGATTTATACCATACAAATAGCAAATAACACAAATCCTATAATTTATATCCTAAACAAATCAATTCCAAAATTAACCATAATCATCCTATTCACATCTTAAACATTCCTCCCTCTCCCATTCTATTTTCCATCATTTCCAAACCAGTTAACTTAGCATCTAACAACAAAGGATTCCCACTCTTTAAAACATTAATATAAAAATGTCTCGCTTTCATAACTGAATTAAGAAAATACTTTCTACCTCTAAAATTCACTGACAAACCCATTGGGACTTCCCATCTAAAATGTATCTGATATTTCTTAAACTCATCCACCAAAAAGCAAATTCTCTTCTGTTTCTTAACATTTTAGGAGGAATTTCCTTCATCATTTTATATCTTGTCCCAATATCTGAAATTTATTTTTATAAAAGGCTTGCAAAATTTCATACCTAACCTTTTTAGTTGTAAAATAAATAACCACATCCCTAGGTACTCTATTTTGTCTTGCCCACCAAGAATTAACACAATAAATTCTTTCAATATTAGTCTCAAAATCTTCTGGCTCCACACCCTTTATCTGTGCAAAGGCTTGCGTAAAATCTCCTTTAAATTTTGCTTCCTATTTTGTTTCAACCCCCTCACCCTTATAGCATATTCCATTAATCTATATTGTAATATTACTCTTTCTTCATCTGCCCTATCTACCTTTGCCTTTATATCTTCCATCTTATTATCTAAGTTCCAATTGTTTTGATTTTTTTGAATTTCTTCTATTTTCCTTTGCAGCTCTAAATTAGCTTTATTAAATTCTGCAAGATCGTCCTGCATCTGAATACAAGAACTTAATATTTGCGCAATTGCATCCTTTACCATTTTCATTTCCCTCTTCTGCTCTTCCACCACTTCCTTGAAATCCAAAATCTCTTTCTCTATTTCGTCAAATTTTTGATCTATTTCTAAAAAGTGACTCTTCAAAAACTCCTGTAAAAAATTTCTTACTTCCTTTTTGATTTCTTCTTTTAATTTTTGAATCTGAGCTGAAGAAATTTCAAAGTTTTTAATAACTTTTGGCACTATTTGCTTAAAAGCCATTTTTTTTAAAAAGGATAACTTAATAATAGACCAAGAAAAAGAAAGAAAAAAAATTATAAAAGAAAGTTTCAAAAAACTTATCTTCTAAATCACTATAATCCCAAGGAAGAAGAAAAAATATAAATCATAAGATTCTCATTTCTTCCAATTAGTCAGTATGTTCCTATATATCTTCTTTTTCAACACACTTTTAGCACTATTTGCTTAAAAGCCATTTTTTTAAAAAAATATAACTTAATAACAGGTCAAGAGAAAAGAAAAAATATTTAGAAAAGAAAAGAAAAAATTTCAAAAAACCTTTCTTCTAAATCAGTATAATCCCAAAGAAAAAGAAAAGATATAAAACATAAAATTCTCATATCTTCCGTTTAGTCAGTATGTTTCTGTGTATCTTCTTTCTTCTATTTCAACACTAGCTGTTAGTAAGCATTTCTACTTTCGTTTTCAGAACACACATTCCACAAAACCGCCATTTGCTTTCTTCTCTCCTATCTTCGCAGCAAATAAATCCTCAGGGGCTCACAGTCTTCTTACAAACAGGTGCTAGAACGCCAGTTTCTGCTCCGTCCATGTTCCAATCCATCATTAAAGCAATTCCTGTCGTGGAAATTGGACGCTTCGTTTGTTTGCCATAAAGGCAAATGCCTCTCCTAGCCAGGAGCTTATCAGGTTATAGAAGGAGAACTTCCCACAAGCTTTAAAAGCTTATTAGGGCATCTCTACCTCAAACCTAATTGCTCAACTTTCCTCCTTTGCCCGAAGGAAAGAATCCAAGCTGTCGGACTCAGATTTATGATGTCCTGACAGCTTTACAGACTAGGGAGTTAGCAGCTAAATCATAGCTGCTTCTTCACGAAGCGGAGCCAAAACCGGAAGCCTCTTAACTCTCCTTATTGAGTAATCAAATATATTTCCCCTTTCGCTCTTCACCCCTAACTTTCATTGGTGATTGGCTGCATAAGGCTGAGCTCAATAGGATCTCTTCCATCATCTCCAGCTATGTACCAGTATCCTGATTCCATCTATTCCAGTTGAGCCTTTTCATTTTCCTCAATCAGTCTTGTTTCTGAAGAACTTTAGCAGCTAAGAAATCTGATTTTTCCTACTATCTAATTCAATGGTCTGATCCATGTTTTGAAATCCTACAATTTTGCCTATGTAACTTTAGGAGGAAAAAATTAATTTTTGCTTTTAATCTTCTGAAGCCCACCTAACTTTCCCAGGATCTCACAGCTACTACATATGTCACTCCTCGTCACTCCTCGTCACATGGGCAACTGTATGACCAACACTGACTCTATTCCAGTACTATCTACTTATCTCTTTAGATTGGACTACTAACCATTTTTTTTTCTTTTTTGGATTAAAGCCACATTACCTCAGGAATAATGTCTCTGGGGCTACGTAGAGGGTGGGGCTAAAGCAAGCTATGGATAGGATCAGAATCAAAAGTTAGTTTCTTTTATTCTCTCTCAAGCACTTTTTTTCTGTCTCTACGACACGTTCTTCATGTTCTCTCTCAAACAATAGAACATTAGGAAGGGAAAATTAACTATTATCTTGCTTGGATGTGTGTAGTTAAAAATAGACTGAACTGCAGTTACCTCTGGGACAAGAACTGAATCCTCCTGATTTACACAGTGCAACCTTTGCAACAGGCAGATAAGTCATTGTGCAGACTATAATACCTGTCACATAAAGCTAGGTAGCTCTAGCCCACTGCAGCCCAGACAAGACAGCAACATTATGTTTGCTTTAAGGGAGAATGTAGGGGCATGCCTTATCCCTACCCATTCACATGTACAGAGAGTAAGAGCCTGTTGCAAGCTTCATTTCTCCATTTAATTTAGGACCATGCTTTTTCAGAGGAGCTCTTCTACAGTTATTTTCTACAATGACGTTTTATAAATGGAGGGTGATATGACACATTTATCTTTTTTTAAAAAACTCACGGTTGTTAATTAATTCCGTGAGTGCTCATAGAAGGCTATAACCTGGAAGCAAAATTCAGGTCCTTTCCCAAAGCTATATGATCAGTGGACCACTCAGGCAACTGAGAATTCTAGTTCAAGATTAGACATGAAAGCTGACTGGATGACTCTAGGCCAGTGATGGCTAACCTTTTTGCTGTCATGTGCCAAAAGCCGGGGGAGTGCGGGAGCGGGTCGCGCACCCGCATGCCCACACCCATAATTCAGTGCGCCTCACCACCCACACTGCACACGTGATCCCTTATGCTCCTTCCACTTTTGGCACGCAATGGCACGGTGGGCCCAGTAGGCCCATTTTTCGCCCTCCCCAAGCTCTAGAGGCTTTCTTGGAGCCTGGGGAGGGAGAAAATGGCCTTCCCCATCCACCCAGAGGCCCTCCAGAGGCTGGAAATGGCCTGTTTCCAGACTTTTGGTTGGTCCCAAAGGCCCAAAAATCAGCTGGCCAGCACGTGCATGTGCACCGGAGCTAAGCTAGGGCAACGGTCACGTGACCACTGATATGGCTCCATGTCCACCTGTAGAATGCATGCCATAGGTTTACCATCACAACTCTAGACCAGTCACTCACTCTCAGCCCCACCTACCTCACAGGTTGTTGTTCTGGGGCAAATAGGAGGAAGAAGGAGTATTAGGTATCTTTGCCACCTTGGAGTTATTTATAAAAATAATAAAGGTGAGATTTTAAAAAAAACCTTTAAAAAAATGAGAAGATAAATCTTTGACTACCAAAGAATAGCCTCTTTTAAGGGATCATTTCCTTCTTTGTTTAATGAAGAATGGGGGCTTCCTTGAACATAGACAGAGGTGGGCTGTTACCAGTTTGGACCGGTTCAAGTGAACCGGTAGTTCTGGCCTGCAGCTGGGTCCACCCCGTCTGCCCTTGCACTATCCCATCCTATGTAATCACCATATTTTTGATGCCGCGCACATGCGCAGAAGGCACACAGCTGAGCGAAGCTCACATTTTCAGTTCTGGGTGAACCAGTTGTTACAGTATGTGACGCTCACCTCTGCTCATAGGCTTACCAGATATCTGGACAGGCAAAGGAGGGCATAGACCATTGGAAAGAGGACAAATGGTGAGAAAAGGAGGATGCACTGTTTAATTTTCCTGACATCTGTAACAAAAATTGCAATGAAAAACTACAAAAAAGTACTTATGCCACATGCATTAAGGTAAAGGCAAAGGTTTCTCCTGTCTGGTTGTGTCCATGTTTAGGGGGTGGGTGCTCATCTTTGTCTTTTAGCCAAGGAAGCCAGCATTGTCTGAAGACATTTTCAGTCATGTGGCCAGTATGATTATACACAGAGGCACATGGAACATTGTTACCAATGTGATGCCTATTTATCTACCTACGTTTGCATTCTTTCGAACTGCTAGTCTTGCAGGAGCTAAGGTGTTCTGTTTCCCTCCCCCAATACTCCCAACCAAGAGTCAGTCAAAGGCCTCCTCTTCTACTTTATTTACATAGATAAATGTTCTGGCCACGTCTACCCACGGGCCTGCCAAGTTTCTGGAGATAACGAGGAAATTATAGATAAGGCCAGAATTACTCACGAATATATTCTTCCCTCCATTGATACAGTTTGCCCGTGCAAATTCATTGCTTTGTCCAAGACAAAAAACCAGGAAGTCCCGCCTCCTATTTATAGTCTCTGCAGATGTCACTGCATGACCATCATTCCTTGGCTTTATCCCAACGCTGTTTCTGCTGCGCGCGCCGGTCACGTCTGCACAGTCTTGCATCACTCCAAAACTGTTCTTGGGGCGTTGCCAAATCAGAAGAAGGCTCCAGAGAATCAGGCCTTGCTGGCCCCTCCTCCTCCCTTTGAGTGGGTGCCAGGGAGGGAGAGGGCCCAAGAGAAGCAGGGCTTGCCAGGTCTTCTCCCTCACTTTCTGAATCATCCGAGTCCAGGAGTCCGGGTCCAGGAACCTGGGTCACAACATAAGGTGAGTAACTGGAACTCACCCATCACATGGTGCTCAGGTCTCGAACCTGGGCTGTCAGTTGTCCAGCTGATAAGCTCAGTGAGAGCTGGTTAAGAGACAAAAGACTTCAACATAACCTAATTAAAATCTTGTTAATTTCAGCTCACAGCAGAAGCAGCCAGAGGGTACTAATAAAGCTCCCAGAACAGTGCTTTTATTTATGTTATTATTGACAAATAAATAAATGAATAAATAAATAAATAAAATAAAAACAAAGTGTTTGTTAATTTTGAGTTACCACCTAGTAGGGAATTACCACTGTAGAGAAAAGCTATTCAGGAAGAGGTACTCAAAAAGCCAAACAATATTTAATTTTAAGGCTATGCCTGCTGGATAGAGGACATAAGGACAAAAAGGAGGACATGTCTAGCTGTGGTTAGAGGCCTAGTATCTACTTGCCCAAGACATTTTCTAAAGAAGCTGTTACAGCTGGGAGAGAAATGCTGTCATGGAGTGGGGTGTTGAACTCCCAAGTTCTGAGGAAAATAATACTGTATTTAGTAGATACCAGATATCATTTTCATGCTGTCCTCTCTTGGGTTAAACCTTTGTCTATATTTGAGCTTTCTAATTTTGGTAACCCAAGTAACCTTGTAAGGTAAACAGGCCTTTGTATCCAGCATATTTTCCTAATTTTATCTCTCAACAGATAGAGGTAACATTATGGGCCACACATAGAATGGCCTTCATATTCTACTTTCATAACTCTTGTCTCCTTACAGATAGTCCTCAAC
The DNA here is from genome assembly GCF_028640845.1 of Ahaetulla prasina. Classification (NCBI taxonomy): domain Eukaryota; kingdom Metazoa; phylum Chordata; class Lepidosauria; order Squamata; family Colubridae; genus Ahaetulla; species Ahaetulla prasina. The sequence continues at coordinate 107,614,292 of NC_080540.1, forward strand.
TTAAGACCAAGCTGGTTGTTAAGTAAGTAATGCGCAATTTTACAACCTTTTTTGCCCAATTGTTTAGCAAATCATTACAGCTGATAAGTGAATCACACTGTCATTAAACAGGGTGGTGGTGGAAAGAATGAAACCAGGGAAATCCACTAACCAATTTCTTTAGCTTATTCACCATTAAAATAGTAAAGACACTACTATTCATTGGCTTCATTACTATTACTGAATAGGGGCTGGTAAGTATTAAGACATAATTTATGTAGCTCTTAACATGGCTATGTGATTTTATTTTGCAGTTAAGCTTACTTTTTAAAAAGGGTGTTTCTTGTAGGGAGTTAACAGCAGTTCATTTTGCAGAAACTTCTGCCCTGAAAGATCTGAAACTCTTTCAAGAGGAAAAATTCTAACCCTACTCCAATGAGAATGCTTTCTACCCAAGCAGACACATGCACAGAACATAAAATAAAAACAGGATGTGTGCAAGCAATTGATTTTATTTCCATTTCCATGAAAAGGGAGTGAGATAATTTTTATTACAGTACTGTAGACTCCAAGGGAAAGGAGCCAGGTAAAGTAGCAATGTGTTGCTTATTGCTCTTAGCATCTCAAGATTAGTAGATGTGAAGACAATAATGTGTAATCTTCAAATTGCTTTTGAGTGATTTCAAAGAGGATGGATGGTGGTATGGAGTGGTCCATTGTTTAACAGAAGACTATGCAACTGGTAGCTATCATGCTATTAATGGATTTTTAAAAACATATTTCTTACACCCTTACTCTATGGAATACTAGTTACAATACCATCCTTACTCTGTGGAATACTAGTTTGGATTTCTTTGTAGAAGTCCGGAACACTTGTCACCGGCATCCAAGTTCCCAAGGCAAAGTGTATGTAAATTTGTTAGTATTTGCATATTCATAGTTAAATTTTGATCCTGATAGTACATCTGGATCTAAGTCATTCTCAAGCAATCTCAGAAATGCCTGTATAGTTATATCGAGGAATGTCCCATTCTGAACCAAAAATTACAGTAATTGATAAACCCCAAAATCACAATTGAATTGCTAGTGGAATAAAAGCAATGAACTCTCTGCTCCCAGCAATGAAGATAAGAAACATTTATTTCTTGAAATAAAAATCCAGTTATAACTAAGCAAACACTGCATTCCCCCATACCTCAAGCCCAGGCTGAATTATATTATTTTCTAAAATCCACATGGAAACAATATTATCTAAATAGCAACTTTGCTGCACTATGAAACATAGGATTATATGCCATGGGAAGAAATATCCATCTGGTTCAGTTCCAAGCTGGGACACTGGAAACATGGGGGCTGATTGGAAAGAAGGTTTAATGATGAACAGAACCACCAAGCACATGGTTCTGGTGCAGTTGACAAAATGGAGTAGAGAGAGAGAAGTTTTTATACCTTCTTTAAGCTTTGCACTTGAGCTTCCTGTTCCTATGCAAGAACATGTATTCTATTGGCTGTTGTCAAATTCCTATGGAGTCATGTAGGGGTTATGTAGGGGTCATAGCTGGCTCTATAGGCAAAAGAGGAAATGCAAATCCTAGGTGTTTGTCTGAGCTAAGTTTGGTTGAAGCTTGGACTGTTCTGAAAGGGTGTTGGGCAATTCCTATTGTAGCTTAATGGCTTTGCCCTGTGTTGGATCTTGAGTGAGGGTGATCCTATCCTATCACTTTGCCGTTGTTCAGACTTTGCTGCAGGGAATTCCAAAATATCCTGTCTTGAATGGATTTTTGCCTGCAGTATTTGCTTTGCCCATGAATAGAACTATCTAGTTTTCAATAAGCTCTTTATCTCTTATGTGCTGACATCTGATGTGTGCTATTAAGTAAAGTGGAGGTTGCTTTCTGCCTCTAAAAAAACATGTTTCTCCATTTCTCATTTCGGGAAATATAATATTCTGCCTTTTTTAATATTCCCTAAAATATTTCATTCTTCTAGGAGTGGGGTGGGGGGTGGGGGCTAGATTTGAAACCAAACTGAAGAAAGCCTCATGGAGTTGTTCATCTGCTGCTTGTTTTATGCCCTCTGCTTCGCCCTTAATCGATGGCTGCACAATGGAGCAAACAAATGAAGTAAAAGCTAGGAAGTGATCTGTAAACTATAATCATGCAACTGCCCAACTATTTAGTTATGAAATACAAACAGAGGCAAGATCCTACAAATATTTGAGATGAACTGAAAGCTGACACATATAAACATGACCAGTATCTAGGGTTAGATCAGAGGTGGGTTTCAGCAGGTTCTGACCAGTTCTGAAGAACTGGTAGCAGAAATTTTGAGTAGTTTGGAGAACCGGTAAATAACTCCTCTGACTGGCCCCACCCGCATCTATTGTCTGCCTCCTGAGCTGATCGGGAGGAAATGGGGATTTTGCAGTATCCTTCCCCTGGAGTGGGGTGGGAATGGAGATTTTACAGTATCCTTTCCCTGGAGTGGGGAGGGAATGGAGATTTTGCAGTAACCTTCCCCTGGAGTGGGGAGGAAATGGGGATTTTGCAGTATCCTTCCCCTGCCACGCCCACCAAGCCACACCCACCAAGCCACATGCCCACAGAACCGGTAATAAAAAAATCTTGAAACCCACCAGTGGGTTAGATTGAAACATTGTTTCTAAATGGTAATTAGGCTGGATTTTTGATTGAATCAGTTTTTTAAATTTGATAGTGTATTTTAAATTTTAAATTTTGGGGGATTTTTGTCGTTTTATTGGCTGTACACCGCCCTGAGTCTTCGGAGAAGGGCGGTATAAAAATATGAATAAATAAATAAATAAATAAATAAATAAATAAATAATTAAATAAATAAAATTTTAAAGGCCCTGTTGATAGCCCTGTTCAGAAATTACATTGAATATAAATAAAGGAGAAGAGAAAAATCCTTGTATCTGATAGATTGTTTTTAATTGTCTGAAGGCTTTTTCCATGCATGGCTTCCCTGCAGCAGAATGTCCAGAGCCTCTTTTAAACCTTGTAATGCGTGGATAGAGTAGAGGATCTTCCTTTCCTTCGCTTTTTTAAAATGCCAATCAGAGCCGAACAATCACTAGAATCAACAAAAAGCCCTTTCCTGCTTTTGTTTTTTTGTTTTCTTCCCCCTCTATCTATTCAGAAAAAACAAAGATGTTGAACACAGGGAGTGTATATTGCCAATGAAAAGTGCAAAGTTCTCAAATACATTAGGGGCCAAGTATAATTTTTGTAATCTTCACTGCCTATGCCTCACTTTCACGTACAGCAGAAGAGGAGCAGCTGGAAACAGGTCAACAGCTGGCACTATGAGTCTTCCTTTAGGTAGGAAGATAGTACAACTCTGTACTCAGGCAGGGCAAGTCAAGGAATGGCTACATACTGAGCTCTACAGTGAGGTACCAGTATAGCTTATGTCCAGGGGTGGCTTGCTGGGGGTTCACAGGGGTTCAGGAGAACCTCTAGCTAAGATTTTGTGCAGTTCAGAGAACCCCCAAATCCCACTCCTGGCTGGTCCCGCCCACCTCACCGCACCCCTCCTAGGAGTCCCCATGCAGCCCGTTTTGGATGCAGGCAAGTGCAGGGCTCATGCGGAGGCTCAGGGAGGATAAAAACCGGGCCTACCAGAAGTTCAGGAAGGTGAGAAACGGGGTCGTTTCTGGCCTCCAGAGGGCCTCCAGAGCCTGGGGAAGCCGTTTTTGCCCACCCAGAGGCTTGAGGAAAGCCTCTGGAGCCCGGGCAGGGCAACCCCCCATCACCACAACCGTGGTGCAGAAGGCCAACTAGGCCACACCCACCATGGCCATGCCCACCCAGCACCTGGGTAGAGAACCCCTTGCTAAAAATTTTGAAGGCCACCCCTGCTTATGTCATGGCTGGGCCTTGAACTTAGGATCCTTACCAGTGGTGAAATTCAAATTATTTTTACTACCGGTTCTGTAGGCGTGGCTTGGTGGGCATGGCAGGGGAAGGATACTGCAAAATCCCCATTTCCACCACACTCCTGGGGAAAGGATATTGCAAAATTTCCATTCCCCCCCCCCCACTCTGGGGCCAGCCAGCCAGAGGTGGTATTTGCCAGTTCTCCAAACTAAAAATTTCCGCTGCCGGTTCTCCAGAACCAGTCAGAACCTGCTGGATTTCACCCCTGATCCTTACCATAGTTTTTCCTTCTCAGCGCTTCAGGATGCCCTGTCCAGACACAGACCAATTCTTCTTATCCTAAAGAAAGAGGAACTGGGATGGTGGCAATGGTGGTGGAAGCTGGCCCTCACTGACCTTTGTTGGTGCCTTGCTACAAGTTTAGGAGTGTAGACATTCCTCTGATGAAGTTTACCATTAACATTTTTTATTGAGTTATAAAGTAGTGTAAAATACAAAATACAAAGTAAATAGGAAAGCAGTGCGGAAGGGAAGAAGAAGTGAGGAAAGATAAGGAAAAAAAAAGAAGCATTGATTTCCGACTCTCTCTGTTACAGTAAAATAAGGCATTAACATCAAATGACAACTTTTTGCTTTTTCATAATAATATGAGCAAGCCCTTTCTATAAAAATCTATCAGTCTAATCGGTAAAACCCAAAGTCATTCTTCTCCACATTAAGCACGAAGTTCAGAAGCAGTCTCCATGTGGAAACGAAAATATTTATGTTCTTATCTTATCTTTTATGTACACTGAGAGCGTATGCACCAAGACAAATTCCTTGTGTGTCCAATCACACTTGGCCATTAAAAATTCTATTCTATTCTATTCTATTCTATTCTATTCTATTATATTCTATTCTATTCTATTCTTTAATCAAAGTTGTCGATTTTGCCATTTCAGTCAACTTCATCCACTTCTGCAACCATTCGTCCATAGTAGAAATCAAAGTGTCCTTCCATTTTTGTGCATACAATAGTCTTGCTGCTGTCAACATACGGTATATAATAACAAAGTTCCAAATTTTGTCTCTAGTTTTTATTTATTTATTTTATTTATTTATTTGTCACAACATCATACAAAAAGATTATGTAGTATATACACATATAAACACATATAGGAAGAAGAAAAGAAAAACAATAGGACAGGAACGGTAGGCACGTTTGTGCGCTTATGCACGCCCCTTATGGTCCTCTTAGGAATGGGGTGAGGTCAATAGTAGAAAGTTTTTGGTTAAAGCTATTAGGATTATGAGAAGAGACCACAGAGTCAGGTAAAGTATTCCAAGCACTGATGATTCTGTTGCAGAAGTCATATTTTCTGCAATCTAGATTAAAGCGGTTTACATTAAGTTTAAATCTATTGGTTGCCCTTGTATTATTGCAATTAAAGCTGAAGTAGTCTTTGACAGGAAGGACATTACAATAGATGATTCTGTGAGTTAAACTTAGGTCTTGTCGAAGGCGACGGAGTTCCAAGTTTTCTAAGCCTAGGTTTAGGTTTCTAAGCCTAGGTTTAGGTTTGTAAAATTAGGTTTACAACTCTTAGAGCTTTTTTTGCTATGTAGTTGCAGTGGGCTTTGGCACTTAGATCATTTGACATGAAAACTCCAAGGTCTTTAACGGGATGGGGGTCGTCTGTAAGGTAATGTCCATCTAGTATGTACTTAGTTTTAGAGTTCTTTTTTCCTATATGTAAGACTGAGCATTTGCTGGTTGAAATTTGGAGCTGCCAATTTTTAGACCAAGCGGTTAGATGGTCAAGGTCATTTTGAATGATAGAAGTGTTGTCTGTGGTGTTAAATAGTTTGACATCGTCAGCAAAGAGAACACAATTACTTGAGATAAGGTCACAAAGATCATTAATGTATAGAATAAAGAGTGTTGGTCCAAGGACGCTGCCTTGAGGAACGCCACTCTTGACAGGAACAGGATTTGATAAAGCATTGCCAATTTTGACCACTTGTTGTCTGTTAGACAGAAAAGCAGATATCCATTTGTGGAGGGGTCCTGAGATGCCATAGGATGTCAGTTTAAGGAGAAGTTTATCGTGTACTACTGAGTCAAAAGCTTTGCAGAAGTCTATGTAGATTGCATCTATTGATTTGCCTTGATCTAGATTTGAAGTCCATATGTTTTTACAGTGGAGAAGTTGTAGTTCTTTTAGACTGTAATTTAATGTGAATTTTAAACCTTTCGTCCACATATTTTCCTGTTGTTCAAGCATCACATTGTATCCAAAGTTCCTTTTGCCCACTGAATCATACAATGTTTCACATGTTCATTTTCCAAATTCAATTTCAATAGCATTTTACAGATTTTAGCAATAATATGTTCATCGTTGCTATATGATGAAATTTCCAATTCATTTGTAATAAAGTCAAATCCATGACATTTTTTAAAATCCAGTTTAAACCTTTCTTTCAGTTGTTGATAATAAACCATTGGCATACATAATTGTGACCCAGGCCCAAGTAGGTAGTAAGAAATTCAGTCCATAAAAAAACAAACAAACTTTATTCAAATAGCTGAGAATTACTTCATTCCCAGCATTGTTCAACTCAAATTAAAACAAATGTCTCCCAACACAAATTCCTCATTTCTATTTTATTTTTTTTATTTTATTTATTTTGTCACAACATCATACAAAAAGATTATATAATATATACACATATAAACATATATAGGAAGAAGAAAAGAAAAACAATAGGACAGGAACGGTAGGTACGTTTGTGCGCTTATGCACGCCCCTTATGGTCCTCTTAGGAATGGGGTGAGGTCAATAGTAGAAAGTTTTTGGTTAAAGCTTTTAGGATTATGGGAAGAGACCACAGAGTCAGGTAAAGTATTCCAAGCACTGATGATTCTGTTGCAGAAGTCATATTTTCTGCAATCTAGATTAAAGCGGTTTACATTAAGTTTAAATCTATTGGTAGCCCTTGTATTATTGCAATTAAAGCTGAAGTAGTCTTTGACAGGAAGACAATACAATAGATGATTCTGTGAGTTAAACTTAGGTCTTGTTGAAGGCGACGGAGTTCCAAGTTTTCTAAGCCTAGGATTTCAAGTCTGGTGGGATAAGGTATTTTGTTGTTTTCAGAGGACTGGAGAACTCTTCTTGTAAAATATTTCTGGACACGTTCAATTGTATTGAAGTCAGAGATGTGGTGAGGGTTCCAAACAGGTGAGCTGTATTCTAGAATTGGTCTAGCAAATGTTTTATATGCTCTGGTTAGTAGTGTGGTGTTTTTTGAAAAGAAGCTACGCAAAATTAGGTTTACAACTCTTAGAGCTTTTTTTGCTATGTAGTTGCAGTGGGCTTTGGCACTTAGATCATTTGACATGAAAACTCCAAGGTCTTTAACGGGATGGGGGTCGTCTGTAAGGTAATGTCCATCTAGTATGTACTTAGTTAGTACTTAGTATGTACTATTGCAAGCCTTGGTCCAATTAGGCAAACTGCCAAAGGCCTTTCTTGGCAAACGTTCACAAGTCACAAAAGTAAAGGTAAGACGCAGATGAAGCAGAAGACGAAGCAGAAGATGAAGCTACCAATGTTATTTTCCAGCAAAGCTCAAACACCATTGCTGGTCTGTTTTAAGCCTTATGGGAAGGGCCAATCATCTCTTAGCCCTACTCTCGAGTTGTTCTTTTTGCTTGAGCTGCTCTTGCCTTCGGGCAGCTCTTCTCATGCGTGCATTAGGAACAGGCTCCTCCTGTTCCTCTCCTCACTACTATCAGTCTCTGGAGGCTCTGGCGTCCGCACCTCACTTCTCGATGGGTCTGGCCTCACCTCAGCCTCATCGCTGTCCAACTCTGTTGCCAGCTCTGTAGGCTGCTGACGGACCACAACAATAACCTTCTGATACTCCTCTGATGAAGTTTAGATGATGTCTTCTAAATAAAAATTGCTTGAATTCATACCCAATTGGATTCCAACCATTGTGCAAATCCTTTGGAGATGCCTGAGGAACAGACTTATCTAGTTATCTAAGGAATGATTTATTCCATTGGACCAAAATGCCACCACCTGTGCATCAGATCCAAGCCCCTCCTTGCTGATAAGACTAGCCAGATGTGCAATGTGGGTGGGCCCAAGTGATGGTGAATTCATCTTTGTTGGAACGGTGTTCCCAGCTCCTTTTTTTTTCCCCCATAAAAAAGTTTTATTTTTACAATCATGTCGAACAACTCATTCAATGTACAGTTATATACAATTAGTCGGGCCTGCCCAGTCACCACCCCACTTTTTAACACTCTTCCCTCTTTTACCTTCTTTTACTTTCCAGACCTTCCTCTCCTTCTCTTATCTACATCCTCTCCTCCCTCCACCCTACACCTTCCTTCTCCCTCTTCTACCCCTCTTCCTTCCTCTTCTCCTCTTTCCTACCTCCTACTCTCTCTTTTCTCCCTCCCCACCGTTCTAAAATGGCAACTGGGCAGACCCGACCCTACATTAATTATATTTATACATCTTCAATAATCCCTGTACATTAACCATCACTCCATCACTAGCCTCAACCCCCCAATTCCCCTCCCCCTTACCCCCCACCCCCCACCCCGACTTCCCAGAACAAAATGCAGGGTATCAAAACTAACAATCATAATCTAAAATAATTCCTAAATTATAATCTCTAGTCTCTCCACACTTAATCACACTCTCAATTCCCTCTCCTTCAAAATATATCTAATACAAAATATTTCCTAAATTTACTCATATGCTATTCGATATTTTTTTATCTGATACTTATTTTAAATATAATCAATCCACATTTTCCATTCTAAAATATATTTTTCTTGTATATAGTCTTTCAAGTAAGCAGAGATTTTGCCATTTCTGCCAGATTTGATACTTTAAGTGTCCATTCTTCAATTGTAGGTAATTCTTCTTTCTTCCAATATTGAGCAATCAAAAGTCTTGCGGCTGTTATTAAGTTCAAAATCAATTTAGTCTCTATAGCTGTACAATCCATAATTATTCCTAGTAAAAAGAACTGCGGGGTAAACTTAATCTTCTTTTTCAAAATATTCTGCATGATCCACCATACTTTAATCCAAAATGCTTTAACTTTTTTACAAGTCCACCATATATGATAATAAGTGGCATCTTCACAATCGCATCTCCAACATTTAGCCTGTACATTAGGATACATACATGACAATTTTTTGGGGTCTAAATGCCATCTATAAAACATCTTATAAAAATTTTCTCTCATATTTTGCGCTTGTGTAAATTTAACATTCCTCACCCAAATTCTTTCCCAAGTTTCCAACATTATTGGTTGCTGAAAATTTTGTGCCCACTTAATCATACAATCCTTAACCAATTCAGTCTCTGAGTCTATTTCTACTAATACATTATACAACCTCTTAATATGCTGTTGGCCTTGATCTCTCATTTGTTTTAACAAATTATCCTCAATTTGCTTAACACCTATTTTTTGATCTAATTTCCATCTAGCTTGTAATTGTCCATATTGGAACCATGTATAATTTTTCCCTTCTTCCCCCATCTTTTCTCTAGATTTTAATTGTAATTCCCCCTTTTCCATACAAAGAAGTTCTTTATAGGTAACTACCTCCATCTTTTGATATATATTTATATTTTCTATCATGTGTCTCGGGATTGCCCATATTGGAATCTTTCCATCTAATTTATATTGATATTTCCTCCAAACCCTCAATAATGCTCCTTTAATATTAAAATATCTTGACCAGCAATCTGAATCTTCTCCCCCTTATATGAGGCTTGCAAAATCTGATTTCTCACTGTTCTATTTGTAAAATAAATAACAACATCCCTTGGCACCTTTTTTTGCCTTGCTATCCAAGAATTCACACGATATATTTTATCAATTTGATAAGCCACATCTGCTGGACGAGCTGCTAATATCTCAGCAAATACTTCAGAAAAAATTTCCCTTAAATCCTCTTCTTTATTCTCTTTCAGACCATGAATTCTTAGAGCAAATTCCATATTTCTATATTGTATCAAAACTATTTCATCATCTGTTTTTTCCATTTAAAATGGTTCCCAGCTCCTTTTAAAGCAGTATTGGTGTGGCCCCTAGTCAAGAAGCTATCACTGGATCCTACCATTCAGGACAATTTTTGTTCAGTTTTCCACTTCCCCTTTTTGGGAAAGGTGATTGAGAAGGTGATGTTGTTGCAACTCCAGAGGATTCTAATTATCTGGACCCTTTTCAGTCAGGTTTCAGCTCCAGATAAGTCATTTGAAACGGCATTGGTCATACTCATGGATAATCTCACAGATCCTCCTTGAAAAGTAGGGGGCTAGGAGGGACTTTGCTCAATTCTGTGTTGTGTACCAGTTATGCTCTTTCCTGGATATGGAGGGTCTCCACTAGATCACTGATCTAGTGGTCATCTCCTTTTTGGACTAATGCAATATACTTTACATGGGACTACCCTTAAAAGTATCAGAAAGCTTCAGCTGGTGCAGAATGTGATCATTTGAATTATATTGAGTGCCCAAAAAAAGGTACATGTAACACCTTTGTCCATGAATGCATTGGGTTCCAGTTTGCTTCTAGATCCAATTCAAGGTGTTGGTTCTGACTTACACAGTACAACATGGCATTGCCCCAGATTACCTATGAAACTATCTTTATCCTATTACATTGGTTCATCCTTTTAAAATTTAAACTTTTAATTTAAATTTTTAATTCTAACTTTATTGTATACCACTCAGTTGATGCAATGCCTAGAGGTGAATAGAACAGAACAATATTCTTTATTGGCCAAGTGTGATTGGACACATAAGGAATTTGTCTTGGTTCATACGCTCTCGGTGTACATAAAAGAAAAGATACATTCGTCAAGAATCATAACGTACAACACTTAATGATAATCATAGGGAACAAATAAGCAATCAAATCATATTAGGAAACAGTCAATATAAATCTTAAGGATACCAGCAACAAGGCTTGCCTCACACTTGGAGGTTGAGAGTTTAATACTGGGCAGTGACAGATGTTTCTCTATCAGGAGGCAAGGAAAAAACATTTGCTGCAAACTCTGTATAGGTGTCAGGAAGGGCATCCAGTTAGTAAACACTCAGCTCCATTCAGCTCAACTCCACCTCAGTAAAAAGGGATTATAGGGTCGTCAAAAGAAAAAAAAAAGTATACCACTCAGTTCCTATTTAGGCAGATGAACAGCTCAGAGTACCAAATAAGATAAATGTAGCTTATAACAACCTATTAAATTAAGAAACTTGCATCTATAGAAACTACATAAAAAGGACAATATAATTCAATAGCATTTTCATAAAAACTATATAAAAAGGACAATATAATTCAATAGCATTTTCCGGTCTTTTGCTCCTTGCGTATTATTGGATGCCCTGTTCTCTACTGACTAGTAACACTTATCTCCATTGTCCCTTCTGACCCTCTATCCATCCACACAATACTGTTTTTCAGTATTTTTTCTTATAAGAGAGGAAGGTGGAATACAATATGATAGACTTTTAATGGGTTTTTAAAAATCTGGTAAATGTAGTTAAATGTCCAGAAAGAATCTGTTTGGGGAATTTATGTACACTTGGTGGCTATTTCAAGCTAGCTTTCCCCATCTATGTTCTGCTCCTGCCAGCCCCTCTAGGTTTATTTATTTATTTATTTATTTATTTATTTATTATATTTGTATACCGCCCATCTCCCGAAAGACTCAGCCAAAAAACAACAGAAAACATATAATACATATAAACAGCTAAAAGAATAGACAGTTAAATTCAATTGATGCCCTAAAACTTTTAAATATAAATTTAAAACCTCAATTAAACCCCATTTTTAAAAATCCCAATTTAAAAACTATGTTCAAGCTAGTCCTGCTCTTCGAAACAGCAACGTCTTCAGCTCGCGGCGGAAGGACCTGAGATCGGGGAGTTGACGAAGCCCCAGAGGGAGCTCGTTCCAGAGGGTAGGGGCCCCCACAGAGAAGGCCCTCCCCCTAGAGGTCGCCAGCCGACATTGTTTAGCTGACGGTATCCGGAGGAGGCCCTCTCTGTGAGAGCGCACTGGTCGGTGAGAGGTTAATGGTGGCAGTAGGCGGTCCCGTAAATATCCCGGCCCTAGGCCATGGAGCGCTTTAAAGGTGATAACAAGTACCTTGAAGTGAACCCGGAAGACCACCGGGAGCCAGTGCAGACTACGCAGGAGGGGTGTTACACGGGAGCCACAAGGTGCTCCTTCTATCACCCGCAGCCGCATTCTGGACCAGTTGGAGTCTCCGGGTACCCTTCAAGGGGAGCCCCATGTAGAGAGCATTACAGTAGTCCAGGCGGGATGTAACAAGGGCATGAGCGACCGTGCATAAGGAAGCCCGATCCAGAAAGGGGCGTAACTGGCGTATCAGGCGAACCTGATGAAAAGCTCCCCTGGTGACAGCTATCATATGATCTTCTAAAGACAGCCGTGCATCCAGGAGGACGCCCAGATTACGAGCCCTTTCCGTGGGGGCCAATAGTTCACCCCCAATGGTCAGTGATGGAATTAGCTGACTGTACCGGGCCGCCGGCATCCACAGCCACTCGGTCTTGGTGGGATTTAGTCTGAGTCTGTTCCTCCCCATCCAAACCCGTACGGCCCCCAGGCACTGGGACATCACTTCAACAGCCTCGTTGGGGTGGTTAGGGGTGGAAATATAGAGCTGGGTATCATCAGCGTATAGATGACAACTCACCCCAAAACCACGGATGATCTCACCCAGCGGCTTCATATAGATGTTGAACAGAAGAGGCGAGAGAACCGACCCTTGCAGCACCCCACATAAGAGGCGCCTTGGGGTCGATCTCTGTCCCCCCGTCAACACCGGGGTTAACAGGTTAACATTAAGACCAGCGCAAAATTATCTGAAAGTGAATGCTTAATTTTTTTGATGAGCTGCACATACACAATTTTCAAGTGATTTTTTTTAAAAAAAATAAAAAATGCATTGCTATCAGCCATTTTCTGATCAGGATGACATTTGATTTCCCCATATTATTATTACAGCAGAAGACAAATAGAATCCCATCTTTTGGAAAGGAGAGAGGAATGAATGAGGAAGGAAAGAAGGAAAGAAGGAAGGAAGGAAGGAAGGAAGGAAGGAAGGAAGGAAGGAAGGAAGGAAGGAGCAAGCTACAGTTGGAAGCGCAGGGTTTTTTTCACAAAATGAAAATTCATTTTTCATCCTGGTACAAAACAAAATGTAAAAACTATAAAGCTGCTGAAGCAGCTCACAAAGAGTTGTAAAAAAAGTGTATAAATTGTGCATTTTTGCCTGAATTTCTCTCCCTCCCTCCCTCCCTCCCTCCTTTCCTTTCCTTTCCTTTCCTTTCCTTCCTTCCCTTTTCCCTCCCTCCCTCCCTTTCTCTCCATCTTCCATGCTGGTATCGTAACTACCATGTATAACAAATTCCAGAATGATGTGTAACAAATTGTGTTTATCATCTATTTACAGCATTGATTATTTCAATAGTCATGACATGTACTATGTCTGCTGGGAGCTGTTAAAAAGCAGGGATAGAGAGAGACAGTCAGACTGAAACCACTGTTTCTAAATATATTTTAAAATAAATATTGCTTTAAATTTAAATAAAAGCCACAGAGATAGTTTCCAGTAGAAGGATTAGAAACTTTTTCTTCAAAAGTTAAAACTGAGATTTTCAGGTTGCCAGGCTGTGAAGGAAAAAATGCCATATTCTTCTGTTCCTAATGACAGAAGGGCAGGGGTGCTATTCAGCAGGTTCTGACAGGTTCTGGGGAACCGGTAGCAAAAATTTTGAGTAGTTTGGAAAACCAGCAAATACCAGCTCTGGCTGGCTGCAGAGTGGGGTGGGAGTGGAGATTTTGCAGTATCTTTCCCCTGCCATGCCCACCAAGCCATGCTCACAGAACCAGCAGTAAAAAAAATTGAATTCCATCACTGCAGAAGAGATTAAGTCTCCTTTGTGTCTGCAGGTTTAGAAACCCCAACAGGCAGAATGCAACCTATTTCCAGAGAGTTTAGAATAAAGTTAACCTTTTTTCAGAGAATTATTTCCAAGAAATGAGAATAAAAGCAAAACAAGAATCTGCCTTTTTAAAAAGTCAGGCTGTGAAACCCATAATAATTTCAACTTTATTGAAACCGGAACCAAATTTTTATCCTGTTATTTGAAGTGCCACTAAAGCGATACTTTTATTTACTGTGATGTTTTTATAATTAAATATAATCATCTGTACCCATCAAGCATTTCTAGTATGGTTAAATTCTTTAGTTTTTTTCCTATCATCTGTGTTATTTGGAATTTCTGCTAGAATGTTTCTTCTGCATTTTACAAACCACTAGTAGAATTACTTATGAATCATGGAGTTGAAATATAGACTCATTTGAATTAAATTGCCACCCTATGCCTGAAAGTAAACCCTACTAGAAACAGGATGATTTATTTTTGAATAGGTCTGTGTAAGAATAAGTTTCTCTCATGTAACAATCTAGAAAACTTTATTTATTAGATGTATATCTATGAATTAAATATATTAAATTTGTTTTTATTTTTTATGATGAATCTACCCAGATATAAATTTGGTTTTGAAAAACTGCTTATCATTTGCACGACAGGTAGTTTTTTGACTTTATAAGGCAACACTGGTCAGATTAATTCAGATCAAATAAATTGCAAATATATTGTTTGGGTAAACCTGGCTTGCTTATTTCATGTATCACTTGGGGGAAAAAATATTTAGCCATACAAGCTGTATGTCTACTGTTAGACACCTTATCCTTGCTCACCAAATTGTTTCATGGTACAGAAACAGGAGGGATCACCTCGTATCCTATTTTCCATCTGTCTTCTGCTGCTGTTCTCTACCTAAAAGAATTAAACCTGAAAGAAGGCCAATCCTTTGGAACTCTCTCCATGCTAATTAGTTTTGTTTACAGTGGCTCAGAAAAGTTCTGTATCTTTGATAGATACAGATACATAGGTAAATGATATAAAATGTTCCCTCTCTCCCTGCTTTTTACCTGCCCGGTTTGTCCCCTTTTACCAATTAACTGTTTCTGAGGTTTTCTGACTTTTAATATATAAGCATCAAGTTATATTTTTGCTAGTTGAACAAAGCGACAAATGTTCTTGTTCTGATCCTTGATACAGGGATTGACGTGGAGTGTGCTGGAAGCAAATTAAACTGGAAATTACAGTCATTTTCCAACATCTAGTACCAGAAAATTAAAAGGTTGACTTCTCTCCAACCTCTAAATATCAACCACTTCTGACTAATATCTAATACTATCGACATAGGCTATTTTTTTTTTAATCTAGTGCAATACCCCAGAATCAATGTCTTTTAATTTGCTAATTATTGTATTTGTTTTAATTTTTTAAAATTAAAACTGCCAAGGAATCTATAAGATTGGTAACATCTGAAGACAAAAATCAAATAAATACCAGCAATGTTTTGAAAAGGGAAGGAATTAGGCATCACAGGTCTTTTTAGTCCAGGAATCCCAGTGACAGCCTGACAATCTCATGTAGTAGAATAGGAGCTCAGTTATTTAAAATCACAGTTTTTCCACCATTCTATTGTTGGAACTTTGATCATATACAGTACATTTCTTCAAAATCAAGTCAGCTTTAACTCCCCCTGAAGAATAATGATGAAGAGATCAGGGGATCTTCAGAGCTTGCCTATCATTCTGTGTAGATTTCTAATAAAACGATTGCTTAGCATATCTTGAATGCTTTACTTTACGCTGTGATTCAATCATAATAAAACTTACATAGCAAAAAGCCTCTCGCTCTCTCTTTGTACGTAAACTGTAAATGCTCTGTTTCCTTTTAATGAGTCATTCATTTTAGTTGGTTTGGTGGAGCTGGTGGAGCTCTCTTTTTATAGCAGCTTTCTCAGTGCTGTACTGGATTTTCAAACTACCGATCAAACAGCTGCCCACATATACATTATGTTTGTCTCTCTGTGTGTGCGTGTGTGAAGATTACACATACCAACAAAGAACAGAACAAAAGCAGCAGCTTATTTTTACTGGATAATCCCAAGGGTGAAACTAATCTACCCAACAGCCTTGCTTGTAGGTCATTTGTGAGATACCCTACATATTATGGATAGTCTGTGTAATCTATTTTTATGTTTCTAATTTTGTTCAATTAAAAAAAAAATGATCTGGGTGAATTACAAGCTAGAAGAATGTAATGTTATGCCAACACTGGAGTGAAGATTTTAATAAAAGGAAAGCGATAAAGTCTAAAATGCCTGATGGGGGAGAAATGCCTGCTGATGGAAAGTTATCAGAGTGGGTACCAGGCAAGTCATTCCAGAAATGCCGAGTCTGGCTGATGATGCAGACATATCTATCTTTAGTCAGAATATATACATACACATACACACACACACACGTGTGTGTTTTCAGCCATAATCATCTATATACAGTAGCTGTATCTTCATCCTTAGCCAGAATGAAAGATTCAGACTTTTGCCTACAAGTCAGCATCAGCTAAGCTAATGCCAAGAAGCCAAGCGGGTAGCCCACTGACACAGATAAATATACAAGTTGATATGGATGGTGGAAAACAGAGCAGCTTAAATCCCGATTAAGTGAAAGCATTTTAAACTCTGTTTGCTTCAAAGGGATTAGCAGCCCTTTTCCTCCCCAATGTTTATTCAGAGATAAATCCCTCTGATTTTAGTAAGAGGATTGTAGCCCAAAGCATACATTCTAATATTTTGGCCTAAGTGGTTTATGGATTCGGCTGTCATTTTTCATCGAAACAGAAAGTCATCTTTTCTCTCTCTGTGTGTGTCTTGTATATGTGATAGCTTAGATAGATCTGGATGAAAATTCAGTCTGATGATGGACGGAATCAAACTGTGGTTCATTTTGCAAACTTCCACATTGCTTGTAGAGACTCTCCATATACCATAATAACAGCAGCATAGATTGAAGAGTTTTGATACAGAATGATAGAGTCAGAAGGGACCTTGGAGACTTTCTAGTCCAACCTCCTGCTCAAGCAGAAGACTATACCATGGGTGTCAAGCTCAAAGCCCATGGGCCAGATCCAGCCCATGGGGTGCTTAGATCCGGCCTGCAGAGCTGCCCTGGAAACAGCGAAGATGCCCATGGTGCCTCTGCCAGTGAAAATGGAGCTTGGTGAGCTGTGCGCAGTCTCCCCAAGGCTCCATTTTCAGCCACAAGGAATCAGTGGCAACATATCTCTCATTAATAGTTGTTGAGGAACTTGAATGGTGAGGTGCTATTCAGTTTTCGAGGCATACATGGAGTATCGCTCAGGGAACCAGGAGGAGAAATTGACACCAGGTGAAATTGACATACATAATATGAGTTACGTATAAAGGTCATTTGAGCCATGACATAAGAGATATTAAAGTACATAATTTGCATCTTTTACATAAAATTATCATGATGTGTGTTACAGGGATGAAATGCTCCCGGTTCGGAGCGGATCACCCAATCTGGTAGTGATGGTGGCAGGTGGTTTGGAGAACTGGTAGCAAAAATTCCTGGGGCCCCCCATGCCCAGCTGAGCCACGTGAGGTGTTTTTTTTTTTACTTTTAAAAGCATTTTTTCTTCAGCCAAAAAAATGCTTTTAAAAGTTAAAAAAAAAGCCTCTGATGATCGCACGGCTCAGCTGGGATCATCAGAGGCTTTTAAAAGCATTTTTCTACAACCTCTTAGGTTGAAGAGGTTGTAAAAAATGCTTTTAAAGGCTCCTCTGATGATCCCAGCTGAGTTGCCTGATCGTCAGAGGCTTTTTTTTGGCAAAAAAAATGCTTTTAAAAGAAAAGAAAAGCCTTTGACGATCAGGCAACTCAGCTGGAATCATCAGAGGAACCTTTTAAAAGCATTTTTTTACCATCTCTTCGTCTGAAGAGGTTGTAGAAAAAATGCTTTTAAAAGTAAAAAAAAAAAGTTGGCCATGCCCACCCAGTCACATTACTCCCCCCCCACCAAGCCACACCCACAGAACCAGTAGTAACAAATTTTACATTTCATCACTGGTGTGTTACATCATTGTTGTCTCTACTGGATATACGTATCTCCAGCCAAAAGAATACAGAGGAATATCCTTATTTATTGGATTAGACTTCCCAGAAGGAACCAGATAAGAATTTCCTAATAGGAAATATTATTAGCTATGCTGCGGAAGAGAAGAAAGCATTTGTTAAACAAGTTAACATCCATTCTGAAGATTCAAGTGATTCTAATTCTAGAGGATATATTGTGCTTTTCAGCTAGATTTCAATATAGTGACCATTTTTTTCAGTATTAACATTACAGTTTAGAGCCAAACTATGAGTATGAGAAAAAGCTTGGTGGGTATTTATTTTGACTAATTATTATATCAAAAATAATGATGTTGCTAGGCACATTGCATAAAAATAAGTAATTTGAGAGCTAAACATTCCTGAATATGTAATACCTGTGCAAGAAAAAAATATAATTCTTATATTCTTTATTGCATCTATCAAAAACTATCTTTTCTCTTTGGCATATTAGTATTAATTACAGGTGGAAGTTTAACAAAAAACTTCACATTCAAATTTATGGCAGCATTGAAAAACAGATTTATGACCAGTCGTCAACATTGTGCCATTGAAGTGTCCTTGTGCCACATTTGTCTCACAATTCAGGTGCTTGACAACCAGCACATGTTTATAATAAATGCACCATTCCCTAGTCATAGGATTGCCATTTGCAAGCTTCACAGCTGGTTTCTGACAAGCAGAGTCAATGGGGAAACCAGTAGGAAGTTGCAAGTCATGGTCACGTCCCACTTAACAACCACATGTGATTCACTTAATGGCCGCAGCCAGAGCTGATGTAACTCAACACAGTCACATGTTTTGTTTTATGACTGCATCGTTTAATGACAGAGCTGCCAGTCCCAATTGCAATTGGTTAGTGAGGACTACCCATAATGGCTACGGAAGTTGCTTAGTGCTTGCAAAACTAGTTTGGGCTTTTTTGCTCCAAAATGGCTCTTTTGATATTATCTTCTACTGTGCGTGCGCTTCATTGTAAGATATTTTTCTTCTGCATGTAGTGATACTTTAGCTTTTAAACACATTTCTTATGCCATCTTATGAGTGGGAGAAGAAGACAGAACAGTTTGTCCTCAGTAGATTTTGTTTTACCAACTGTGGCATACATGTGTTAAGAAACGTGCAGGGTTCCTCTGATTCTAAAACTGAGTAGCACAGCAAATGTTTGATCAGTGTTTACAACATTTCTATTCTTCTAACTTACTATTCTTGCCTGTTTCCTTTTCATCAACTGCACTTGTTGTTCTGCAACCCAACAAGACAGACACAGACTTCAGAGGATAATTAGAACTGCATTACTACCAACCTGCCTTCCATTGAGGACTTGTATACTGCATGAGTCAAAAAGAGGGCTGTGAAAATATTTACAGACCCCTCGCATCCTGGATATAAACTGTTTCAATTCCTACCCTCAAAACGACGCTACAGAGCACTAGACACAAGAACAGTTTTTTCCCAAACTCCATCACTCTGCTAAACAAATAATTCCCTCAACACTGTCTAACTAGTTACTAAGTCTGCACTACTATTAATCTTGTCATCATTCCTATCACCCATCTCCTCCCTCTTATGACTGTACGACTGCAACTTTGTTGCTAGTATCCTTACAATTTATATTGACTGTTTCCTAATATGATTTGATTGCAAGGGTCCTTTTTGTAGACTTTAGTTCAGCATTCAATACCATCATTCCAGACATTCTTCTAACTAAGCTAAACCAGCTACAGGTACCGGAACAGACTTGTAAGTGGATCACAAGCTTCCTAACAAACAGGAAGCAGCAGGTGAAGCTAACAAGATCACATCAAATACCTGTACAATTAGCACAGGGGCCCCCCAAGGCTGTGTGGTCTCCCCACTTCTCTTCTCTCTGTATACCAATGACTGCATCTCCAATGATCCATTTGTTAAGCTACTGAAGTTCGCAGATGACACAACAGTGATTGGTCTCATTCGAGACAATGACGAATCCGCATATAGACGAGAGGTCGAACGACTAGCCTTGTGGTGCAACCAAAACAATCTGGAACTGAACACACTCAAAACCGTAGAAATGGTGGTAGACTTTAGGAAAAACCCCTCCATACTTCCACCTCTCACAATACTTGACAACACAGTATCAACAGTAGAAACCTTCAAATTTCTGGGTTCTATCATATCGCAAGATCTCAAATGGACAGCTAACATCAAAAACATCATTAAAAAAGGACAACAAAGAATGTTCTTTCTGCGCCAACTCAGTAAGCTCAAACTGCCCAAGGAGCTGCTGATCCAATTCTACAGAGGAATTATTGAGTCTGTCATTTGCACCTCTATAACTGTCTGGTTCGGTTCTGCAACCCAACAAGAAAACACAGACTTCAGAGGATAATTAGAACTGCAGAAAAATAATTGCTACCAACTTGCCATCCATTGAGGACCTGTATACTGCACAAATCAAGAAGAGGGCCGTGAAAATATTTGCAGATCCCTCGCATCCTGGACATAAACTGTTTCAACTCCTACCCTCAAACGACGCTATAGAGCACTGCACACCAGAACAACTAGACACAAGAACAGTTTTTCCCAAACTCCATCACTCTGCTAAACAAATAATTCCCTCAACACTGTCAGACTATTTACTGAATCTGCACTACTATTAATCGTTTCATAGTTCCCATCACCAATCTCTTTCCACTTATGACTGTATGACTATAACTTGTTGCTGGCAATCCTTATGATTTATATTGATATATTGATCATCAATTGTGTTGTAAATGTTGTACCTTGATGAACGTATCTTTTCTTTTATGTACACTGAGAGCATATGCACCAAGACAAATTCCTTGTGTGTCCAATCACACTTGGCCAATAAAATTCTATTCTATTCTATTCTATTCTATTCTATTCTATTCTATTCTATTCTATTCTATTCTATTCTATTCTTATTTGTACCTTATGACTATCATTAACTGTTGTACCTTATGATTCTTGATGAATGTATCTTTTCTTTTATCTACACTGACAGCATATGTGCCAAGACAAATTCCTTGTCTGACCAATCACATTTGGTCAATAAAGAATTCTATTCTATTCTATTCTATTCTGTTCTGTTCTGTTCTGTTCTGTTCTGTTCTGTTCTGTTCTACTCTACTCTACTCTACTCTACTCTACTCTACTCTACTCTACTCTACTCTACTCTATTCTATTCTATTCACCAGGCAACTATTTTGAATCCAAAGTCCCACACAGTAATGTCTGGAACTGTGATTTTAAATCCAATTTTGAATACAATCCACTTTAGTTATATTGGTTGAGGTTGACATGATTGGTGGATGGTCTGCTAAGCTGGAAGAAGATAAAAAATACCAATTCCATGAAAATTACAATATCTCCATAATACTAACAAAATGGAAAAGTTTACCACCAGAATTATAAAAACAGGTAAGTTACGTGGATGGCACAAACAAGATAGACAAGTACCATTTGCTAAATACTTTATTCCTCAGGCCATGATCAAAGCCACACTCTTAACATAATGCATACTTGCATAAGAACTGACATCCAGAACAAGAGACAATGTTGGTATTTGTCTGTTCTCTCTCTCTGTAGCTTAAGATAGAAAACCCAATTAGAAAAACTAATTTTTAGAAGTTTTTCTACTCTAAAAATTAGGGGTGCCATGATAGAGAACTCCTAACTAGGGAAGAAAAGAGAAGTGTGTATATCGTAACAGAACTCCTTCAACTGTTTCTTTTGCATTGTATAAATGCTATGCTCCAGTGGTGGGTTGCTCCTGGTTCTGACCGGTTCTTTAGAACCGGTAGTAAAAATGGCGGGGGGCTCCTCCCACCTACCCAGACATCATAATTGACAATCTGTGCATGCATAGAAGCATGCATGTGCGCTCCTATTGCGAACCGGTAGTAAAGGTAAGTAGAACCCACCCCTGCTATGCTCCGTCTATATTTTTAAACAGCATAGAGAGACCTCCTTCCTTTGGAGGCTAGCTATAAAAGTCTTTCCATTTTCTTCTAATGGGGCTCTAATTTCTGTTTCCCATCTTCATGTTTTAAGGAAGAGGCCATGGAAGGTCACTGCTACTTACAAGATTGATGCCCCATGTGTGTCTTTGACTTTTCCAGTATCAAGATGGCAGAATAGTATTTTCCTACCTGGGTTGGTCCTATCTTTTTGCCTCAGGAAAGGGTGCCTTAAGATGCATCTAGGTGTTTATTTATTTATTTAATCATATTTTTATACCGCCCTATCTCCCAGGGGACCCAGGGGACTGTTCTGATGGTGTGTACTTATACAATACTATGAAGTGATGGGAAGGAATGGGAACACATGTCTGGAACCCTCACCACATTTCTGACATCAATACAATTGACCCATGTCCAGAAATATTTTACAAGAAGAGTTCTTCATTCCTCTGAAAACAACAAAATACCTTATCCCACCAGACCTGAAATCCTAGGCTTAGAAAACTTGGAACTCCGTCGCCTTCAACAAGACCTAAGTTTAACTCATAGAATCATCTATTGTAATGTCCTTCCTGTTAAAGACTACTTCAGCTTTAATTGCAATAATACAAGAGCAACCAATAGATTTAAACTTAACGTTAACCGCTTTAATCTAGATTGCAGAAAATATGACTTCTGTAACAGAATCATCAGTGCTTGGAACACTTTACCTGACTCTGTGGTCTCTTCCCATAATCCCAAAAGCTTTAACCAAAAACTTTCTAATATTGACCTCACCCCATTCCTAAGAGGACCATAAGGGGTGTGCATAAGAGCACAAACGTGCCTACGGTTCCTGTCCTATTGTTTTTCTTTCTTTCTTCTTCTTATATATAATCAGCCTTAGTCGGGGGCTTTGGTGAGATTTTCAGGGATATGGGAGCAAGCTTACCGTTGCTTCTGCCTTGTGTGTTTGCTTTCCTTCTAGAACATATTGCAGCCTTTACATGGGTATAATACACTTGCAAGCATAACTTTATGTCTAGAACAGTTTGGCCTCACAGCTGGAAGACCCAGCCTATGAAGGAAAGAGGGGAGTTCACAAACAGAACCATGCAGATTGCATAAACTTGAATTTTTTCTGGTCTGGTTAATTGGATGATAGATTGTCCTCTCTTGCATGAAAGATATGAGTTAGATTATATAACTATTTGTGCATGCGATTTGTGATTTAGGTTTCTGATCCACCTGGTTAAATCAGAAATCTGACTGACTTTGCTTAGATTTTCTAAGAGCAATATCACTCGGGGTATCTAAATATTGAAGGCATAACTGAACAATTAAGGTTCCAGTTAAGCATTTTTGCTTAAGAATGCAATATTTGGTTGGTTTTCTCTTGGATAAAGACTAAACATAGGGTCTTTATATATTGTTGGGCACCCTAGTCTATCTGTACACTGAAATGGCCTTATAATAAATATTTATTGATCTATATCATGGCAACACATTTAACTGACTGTCTTGGCCTCTTTTACCCTAGAACTAAATGCAAACTTTGGGTCTCAATTGGCTATTCTGTGTCAAGGAATCTGGGAAATAGAGAGGGCTTCATTGTTATATATTTGCCCCATTGATAGAAGACAACCTCATTTCCAAGTATTCCATGTACCTAATTCTTAAGACTAGAAAGCATCAATCCATAGAGTTGCTATCCTTTTGGTGTCTTTTCACTCTCCTAATTGAAAATTCCCAACATGGGTGCAGTCTGGTCCTGACTCTACCAAGCTCTCTATTCTTACATATGGTAGGGGATGCCATTATGCAATACTATCATTAGTTTAGGGAGGAAAGTCCTTATAAATTCAGAAGGAGGATACTGCAATGGAGTTTTATACAGAATGAGGCGTAGAAAACTAAATGCATAAGATACAGATGGACAGCTGATATGACCATTTGTACATTTCCATTTTTAAAATTCATGTTTCTTTTCTGTGTTTTGTTCCTTCTCTTCTTCTTTATACAGTAACTGAATTTTCTATATCCTTAAAATAATGTCCTTTTCTCCATATTTTTCCATATGATGAGGAAGGCTTTTCCCATTCTAAGGGTTGTTGTTGTTTTTTTACAGCCCTGTCATCTTTGATCTCTTCAGCTAATCATTTCTGACTTTTCTAATAAATTTCTCTTTCCCAAATTTCCATCTGTCTTTATAGTCATTTTTTTATTCATCTTTTGACCCCTCCCCACCTTTGCTTTCTGTTCTCTCTTTTGCTTTTGTTTTGTTGGCCTAAAAGGTTGAAATCTTTGAGAATTTCCTTCAGAAGAGAAGGCAGGCAGGCGGGCCGATCAGAAGTTTCCTAATGATAATCCACCCTGGCTAGGAATAAAAAAATAATCGAACCTGTGCTGCTGAAAGTAGATCTATGCCTTATGCAAGTAACTCATCTCCCAAGCGAAGGCCTTGGTGCTGCTGCTTAGGAAGATACAGCAGTCCAAACAAACTTTTAGTTTCACAGCTTCGGTGGAAAGCCAGAAAAGCAGAGCTTGTAAGGCACCCCATTTGCTGGGCTGCATGACTCAGATTATACTGCAAACAAGCAAATTAACAAGCCACCAGCAGCTAATGAAGAATAATGAGTCTGAGTTTGGCAACCCCACTTTCCATTCCCACTTTTTGCTGTTTATTTTTCTCGTTATTGTTTCTTACTGCATAATGGCAGTGCTGCCCAAGGAGGATTTATGATGTGGCGAAGCAGTCAAGATGTTTGAGAATGAGCAGAATGTTCTTTCCATCATTAGAAAGGCTGTTTGAGTTTGTTTTTTTTAAATAAAGATAAGAGGTAGGGAAACTTATCTTTTTCTGCACCTTTTAGCTAACCTCCCTTACCACTTTTTCCAACCTGCTATAGTTAAAAGCCAGGCAGCTGGACTGAAGAAAAGTTTTTGACTCTGTGCACACACATGAGCTCCCTACGATTTGAAGCAACAGCATCTGCTCAGCTCTTCAGTTCTGCAAAGAAGAAAATCAAGACCTGTCTCCTTGCCCAGGGCTCAGATTTCATCAAACTGTAAATTGGATCCCATTTTAATTCTCTCTTTTCAGTTGTATTCCCTAGACAGCTTACAACAAATAATAGCACTATTAGAAGGTAAATGTGAAAATAAACTTTAATGCCCTCCACCCTTTTGGTTACAAAGTCAGGATAGCAAGGCTAAAATTATACCTGTCACGATATTGTAATTGGTTTGCTATCCGTATCTTGTGCTATACACTTGTGTGAAGGAATGAAGAAAGATACATATAAGAAAGGGTTTATGATTTTCATTCAAAACAGGCTACAGAAGCAAAAGGATTTCTTCTGGAAAACAGGATATTCAGTTAATACAGAATGGTGTGAAAATACCAGAAGTCTTTTTAGAACACAATATACAAGATGGTTCTCAAAAAAAACCCCAAAGCTGTTACTAAAACAAACATATTTCTCCAGAGGCCTGAGAAAAACACTCAGCTAAGACTGGCCAAGCTTTGTCAGGAGTTATAAAAATGGATGGCGATTGTACTTCTTCAAAGCCATCACACAGAGTGAGATACTAATTGTATCTAGCCCTACAGATGTAAGTGCATGGCCTGCTATAAAATCAGGAAAGTATTGTGATACAAATCTCAGTATATTTTATATCATAAGCCATGGACACTGAAGGAAATTTTTTTATATTTCCCTTTGCTTCAACAATATACAGAGCTAGACTTCCGGGTGGCTCTGCTGCGCTAAATGGCGGGCAATCTCAGTCCGCCCGTTCTTTGTGATTCTGTGAGAGCTGTTTAGACAGCGTTAATCTGCTGTCAACAGCTCGTAAATCTCTACCCTCGGGCAAGGAGGGGGATGATGAGCATTTGAGCTGAAGTTGAGCCCCCAAGAAAAGCCCCAGAATGATTTCTGGTGGTTTGATGGGAACGCTCCTTCTATAGCTCAAAAAAAGCTCCAGAATCCAGAACGCCTCTGCAAAAGCAGAGCAAAACGCAGCGTCCATTTCCGTGACTGAAGAGGATTATTGATAAATTGTCAACACGGAAAGAGCCGAAAGCAGGAGGGCTGGCATTTGTTTGTAAGATGATTTTAACTCCCTGACAGAGAAGTTATTTTTATTTAAGAGTGGAGATGAAGAAAGATGGCGTTTTGTGTTTTGAAAGTGAAAGCTAAGGAAATGCTGATTACAATTGCTGGCGTGGAACCTTTAAGAAGAAAATAACAAGATTTTTTTTTTAAATGGAATTCTTTTTTTAAAAATCTATTCTTTTTTTTTATTATCTTTTTCTTACAGTGTTTAAGAAGAAAAATTTATTGGTTTTTTTTTTCTTTTTATTCCCCCCCCCCCTTTTTTTTCTTCTTCTTGATATTACTTAGTTTAAAAATGGCTTTTAAGCAAAGAGATTTAACCACTTCTAAAATATTGGAAATTTCTTCACTTCAGGTATGGAAATTGAGAGGATATTAAAGAAAGTCTAAGGAATTTTTACAGGAGCTTATGGGCTCATCTTTCAGAAATAGATCAAAAATTTAATGAAATGGAGAAAGAAATACTGGATTTTAAAGATTTGGTGGAAGAGCAGAGTAGGGAGATGAAAAAATTAAAGGAATCAATTACCCCATTATTGTTATCTAGTACACAGATAGAAGAAAGACTGAATGAATTTAACCAAATTAATTCAGATTTGCAAAGGAAAATAGATGAAGTTCAAATTAATTTGAATTTAGAAAATAAAATAGATGATATTCAGGTTAAGGCTGATAAGGCAGAGGAAGAAAGGGTTATATTACAATATAAATTAATGGAATATGCTATAAGGGTGAGAGGAATAAGAGAGTGTAAGGAAGAAAATTTGAAAGAGATTTTTATTCAGGCCTTTGCTCAGATAGAGGGAGTGGAACCAGAAGATTTTGAAGTTAATATTGAAAAAATTTATCGTGTTAATTTTTGGTGGGCAAGGCAGAAGTGCTTACCGAGAGATGTGGTTATTTATTTTACAAATAAGAGGATTAGGTATGGAATTTTGCAAGCATTTTATAAAAATAAATTTCAAATATTAGGACAAGATATAATAATGATGAAGGAAATTCCTCCTAAAATGTTAAGAAAGAGAAAAGAATTTGCCTTTCTGGTGGATGAGCTTAAGAAACATCAGATATATTTTAGATGGGAGGTTCCAGCTGGTTTAACACTGAATTATAAAGGAAGAAAGTATTTTCTCAACACAATTTGTAAAGCACGAGATTTTTATACTAATGTATTAAAGATTGGGAATTCTTTGTTAACAGATGTTAAGTTGAATGGTGAATAGATGGTCGAAAATGTGTAAGACAGAAGAAGGAGGAGAATGTTTAACTTTATTATATATGATTATGGTTAATTTGGTAATTGATTTATTGTGGATATAAATGTGTAATTTTAGGGGTACTATTTGATATATTTAAGGTATAAAGGAATAGGAAGATGGAATATTGTTTAATTTTGGAGGATAGATAGTAAAATTTAGGAATTTGGATTAAATATTATATTTAAGAGATGGATGTAATGTTAATTAGAATGTAATTGTTATAATAGATATATTTTGGATAAGTTATAGGTGTAATTTTAATAATGTTATTTGATATAAGTAAGGTAAAGTGAAGATTTTAACTACTACAATTGATACTTTGGATATTTGTAATATTATTTGTCGTATATATAAATGTTAAAGATGTGAAAAGATGGACTATTGCTTACCCTTGAAGGTTGGACAGAAAAATTAAAGAAACTAAGTTGGAAATATGAACTATTTTTGAGAGACTGCTTAGGGAAGAAAGACATTTTAGAAGAACCCTTGGTGAATATTGGAAGATGGAACGTTGTTTTGATATTGATTGATGAAGGTTGGATATTAAAAACTATGTACTTTATTCAAGAATAAACACTAACTCAATCGGAAATTTCTGAGAACTCTAGGAGTGGAATGGTCTGATATATAATGGATTGGAAGAAAAGTATCTTCTTTGTCTTTGGAAGGGGAGTGGAGGTTTTAAGGAATGACTATGGATTATGATTTGTGCTAGATTTTAATTTTTGTTGTTAGTTTTATACCCTGTATTCGGTTCTCGGAAGTCCTGGGGGTGGGGGAGGAAGGGGAGGGGGGGGGGAGGGGGCAGAAAATGGATTGATAGTTAATGTACAAAGATGATTGAAGATGTATAATTAATGTAAGATCGGACCTGCCTGGCTACTACTTTAGAATGATGGGAAAGAAGGAAGTAGAAGAGAGAAGGAGGAAAGAGAAGAGGAGGAGGAGGAAAGGAAGGAAGAGGGGAAGAGGGAGAAGAAAGGAGTAGGGAGGAAAGAGGAGAGGATGTAGAAAAGGGGAGGGGAGAATGGGGAGGGAAAGTAGAAGAAGGTAGAGAAGGAGAGTAAAAGGAAAAGGAAGGGGGTGGTGACCGGGCAGATCCGATTAATTGTATATGATGGTACATTAAATATGTTATTGGATATGTTATTGGATAAGAATGTCAAAATAAAACTTTTTTGAACAAACAAGTCCCGATCCATTCACTTCCGGGTGGCTCCGCTGCGCTAAATGGCGGGCAATCTCAGTCCGCCCGTTCTTTGTGATTCTGTGAGAGCTGTTTAGACAGCGTTAATCTGCTGTCAACAGCTCGTAAATCTCTACCCTCGGGCAAGGAGGGGGATGATGAGCATTTGAGCTGAAGTTGAGCCCCCAAGAAAAGCCCCAGAATGATTTCTGGTGGTTTGATGGGAACGCTCCTTCTATAGCTCAAAAAAAGCTCCAGAATCCAGAACGCCTCTGCAAAAGCAGAGCAAAACGCAGCGTCCATCTCCGTGACTGAAGAGGATTATTGATAAATTGTCAACACGGAAAGAGCCGAAAGCAGGAGGGCTGGCATTTGTTTGTAAGATGATTTTAACTCCTGACAGAGAAGTTATTTTATTTAAGAGTGGAGATGAAGAAAGATGGCGTTTTGTGTTTTGAAAGTGAAAGCTAAGGAAATGCTGATTACAATTGCTGGCGTGGAACCTTTAAGAAGAAAATAACAAGATTTTTTTAAATGGAATTCTTTTTAAAAATGGCTTTTAAGCAAAGAGATTTAACCACTTCTAAAATATTGGAAATTTCTTCACTTCAGGTACGGAAATTGAGAGAGGATATTAAAAACTATGTACTTTATTCAAGAATAAACACTAACTCAATCGGAAATTTCTGAGAACTCTAGGAGTGGAATGGTCTGATATATAATGGATTGGAAGAAAAGTATCTTCTTTGTCTTTGGAAGGGGAGTGGAGGTTTTAAGGAATGACTATGGATTATGATTTGTGCTAGATTTTAATTTTGTTGTTAGTTTTATACCCTGTATTCGGTTCTCGGAAGTCCTGGGGGTGGGGGAGGAAGGGAAGGGAGGGAGGGGCAGAAAATGGATTGATAGTTAATGTACAAAGATGATTGAAGATGTATAATTAATGTAAGATCGGACCTGCCTGGCTACTACTTTAGAATGATGGGAAAGAAGGAAGTAGAAGAGAGAAGGAGGAAGAGAAGAGGAGGAGGAAAGGAAGGAAGGAGGGGATGATGAGCATTTGAGCTGAAGTTGAGCCCCAAGAAAAGCCCCAGAATGATTTCTGGTGGTTTGATGGGAACGCTCCTTCTATAGCTCAAAAAGGCCCCAGAACCCAGAACGCCTCTGCAAAAGCAGAGCAAAACGCAGCGTCCATCTCCGTGACTGAAGAGGATTATTGATAAATTGTCAACACGGAAAGAGCCGAAAGCAGGAGGGCTGGCATTTGTTTGTAAGATGATTTTAACTCCCTGACAGAGAAGTTATTTTTATTTAAGAGTGGAGATGAAGAAAGATGGCGTTTTGTGTTTTGAAAGTGAAAGCTAAGGAAATGCTGATTACAATTGCTGGCGTGGAACCTTTAAGAAGAAAATAACAAGATTTTTTTTTAAAATGGAATTCTTTTTTTAAAAATCTATTCTTTTTTTTTATTATCTTTTTCTTACAGTGTTTAAGAAGAAAAATTTATTGGTTTTTTTTTCTTTTTATTCCCCCCCCCTTTTTTTTTCTTCTTCTTGATATTACTTAGTTTAAAAATGGCTTTTAAGCAAAGAGATTTAACCACTTCTAAAATATTGGAAATTTCTTCACTTCAGGTACGGAAATTGAGAGAGGATATTAAAGAAAGTCTAAGGAATTTTTTACAGGAGCTTATGGAGGCTCATCTTTCAGAAATAGATCAAAAATTTAATGAAATGGAGAAAGAAATACTGGATTTTAAAGATTTGGTGGAAGAGCAGAGTAGGGAGATGAAAAAATTAAAGGAATCAATTACCCCATTATTGTTATCTAGTACACAGACAGAAGAAAGACTGAATGAATTTAACCAAATTAATTCAGATTTGCAAAGGAAAATAGATGAAGTTCAAATTAATTTGAATTTAGAAAATAAAATAGATGATATTCAGGTTAAGGCTGATAAGGCAGAGGAAGAAAGGGTTATATTACAATATAAATTAATGGAATATGCTATAAGGGTGAGAGGAATAAGAGAGTGTAAGGAAGAAAATTTGAAAGAGATTTTTATTCAGGCCTTTGCTCAGATAGAGGAATGGAACCAGAAGATTTTGAAGTTAATATTGAAAAAATTTATCGTGTTAATTCTTGGTGGGCAAGGCAGAAGTATTTACCGAGAGATGTGGTTATTTATTTTACAAATAAGAGGATTAGGTATGGAATTTTGCAAGCATTTTATAAAAATAAATTTCAAATATTAGGACAAGATATAATAATGATGAAGGAAATTCCTCCTAAAATGTTAAGAAAGAGAAAAGAATTTGCCTTTCTGGTGGATGAGCTTAAGAAACATCAGATATATTTTAGATGGGAGGTTCCAGCTGGTTTAACACTGAATTATAAAGGAAGAAAGTATTTTCTCAACACAATTTGTAAAGCACGAGATTTTTATACTAATGTATTAAAGATTGGGAATCCTTTGTTAACAGATGTTAAGTTGAATGGTGAATAGATGGTGAAAATGTGTAAGACAGAAGAAGGGAGGAGAATGTTTAACTTTATTATATATGATTATGGTTAATTTTGTAAATGATTTATTGTGGATATAAATGTGTAATTTTAGGGTATTATTTGATATATTTAAGGTGTAAAGGAATAGGAAGATGGAATATTGTTTAATTTTGGAGGATAGATAGTAAAATTTAGGAATTTGGATTAAATATTATATTTAAGAGATGGATGTAATGTTAATTAGAATGTAATTGTTATAATAGATATATTTTGGATAAGTTATAGGTGTAATTTTAATAATGTTATTTGATATAAGTAAGGTAAAGTGAAGATTTTAATTATTACAATTGATACTTTGGATATTTGTAATATTATTTGTGTATATATAAATGTTAAAGATGTGAAAAGATGGACTATTGCTTACCCTTGAAGGTTGGACAGAAAAATTAAAGAAACTAAGTTGGAAATATGAACTATTTTTGAGAGACTGCTTAGGGAAGAAAGACATTTTAGAAGAACCCTTGGTGAATATTGGAAGATGGAACGTTGTTTTGATATTGATTGATGAAGGTTGGATATTAAAAACTATGTACTTTATTCAAGAATAAACACTAACTCAATCGGAAATTTCTGAGAACTCTAGGAGTGGAATGGTCTGATATATAATGGATTGGAAGAAAAGTATCTTCTTTGTCTTTGGAAGGGGAGTGGAGGTTTTAAGGAATGACTATGGATTTTGATTTGCGCTAGATTTTAATTTTTGTTGTTTTATACCCTGTATTCGGTTCTCGGAAGTCCTGGGGGTGGGGAGGAAGGGAAGGGAGGGAGGGGCAGAAAATGGATTGATAGTTAATGTACAAAGATGATTGAAGATGTATAATTAATGTAAGATCGGACCTGCCTGGCTACTACTTTAGAATGATGGGAAAGAAGGAAGTAGAAGAGAGAAGGAGGAAAGAGAAGAGGAGGAGGAGGAAAGGAAGGAAGAGGGGAAGAGGGAGAAGAAAGGAGTAGGGAGGAAAGAGGAGAGGATGTAGATAAGAGAGGGGGAGGATGGTTATGGAAAGTAGAAGAAGGTAGAGAAGGAGAGTAAAAGGAAAAGGAAGGGGGTGGTGACCGGGCAGATCCGATTAATTGTATATGATGGTACATTAAATATGTTATTGGATATGTTATTGGATAAGAATGTCAAAATAAAACTTTTTTGAACAAAACAATATACAGAGCTAAGAGAAAGTAAAAATAAAAAATGACTCAGTATAACTTAACAAGCAGAATGATAGATGCAGACAAGACTAAAGTTTTGGGCATTATTGAATATGAAAGAGTTAGGGTGAATTAGAAGGGCTACACACACACACACACACACACACACACACACACACACACACACACACACACACACACACACACACACACACACACACACACACACACACACACACACACACACACACACACACACACACACACACACACACACACACACACACACACACACACACACACACACACACACACACACACACACACACACACACACACACACACACACACACACACACACACACACACACACACACACACACACACACACACACACACACACACACACACACACACACACACACACACACACACACACACACACACACACACACACACACACACACACACACACACACACACACACACACACACACACACACACACACACACACACACACACACACACACACACACACACACACACACACACACACACACACACACACACACACACACACACACACACACACACACACACACACACACACACACACACACACACACACACACACACACACACACACACACACACACACACACACACACACACACACACACACACACACACACACACACACACACACACACACACACACACACACACACACACACACACACACACACACACACACACACACACACACACACACACACACACACACACACACACACACACACACACACACACACACACACACACACACACACACACACACACACACACACACACACACACACACACACACACACACACACACACACACACACACACACACACACACACACACACACACACACACACACACACACACACACACACACACACACACACACACACACACACACACACACACACACACACACACACACACACACACACACACACACACACACACACACACACACACACACACACACACACACACACACACACACACACACACACACACACACACACACACACACACACACACACACACACACACACACACACACACACACACACACACACACACACACACACACACACACACACACACACACACACACACACACACACACACACACACACACACACACACACACACACACACACACACACACACACACACACACACACACACACACACACACACACACACACACACACACACACACACACACACACACACACACACACACACACACACACACACACACACACACACACACACACACACACACACACACACACACACACACACACACACACACACACACACACACACACACACACACACACACACACACACACACACACACACACACACACACACACACACACACACACACACACACACACACACACACACACACACACACACACACACACACACACACACACACACACACACACACACACACACACACACACACACACACACACACACACACACACACACACACACACACACACACACACACACACACACACACACACACACACACACACACACACACACACACACACACACACACACACACACACACACACACACACACACACACACACACACACACACACACACACACACACACACACACACACACACACACACACACACACACACACACACACACACACACACACACACACACACACACACACACACACACACACACACACACACACACACACACACACACACACACACACACACACACACACACACACACACACACACACACACACACACACACACACACACACACACACACACACACACACACACACACACACACACACACACACACACACACACACACACACACACACACACACACACACACACACACACACACACACACACACACACACACACACACACACACACACACACACACACACACACACACACACACACACACACACACACACACACACACACACACACACACACACACACACACACACACACACACACACACACACACACACACACACACACACACACACACACACACACACACACACACACACACACAGAAAAGAAAAAAGAAAAGAAAAGTATTCATCTATCAATAGCAGACTGGGGGAATTGTATTTATGTTGAAAATACCTTGTTTCAAAAATGAATTGATGGTGGTTATACTATCCATTTATAAAGTAAAAATAGAAAGAAAGAAAAAGTCATCATACAGAAACAAACTGTAGAGGATCTTTTCTTCTGAGTATTTATAATTATTGTTAATATTTTGTACCACCATACAGATGATCCTCAATTAATAACCACACATTCAGCAACTGTTTGAACGCGCATCGGTGCTGAACAAGTGGTACTTACAACCAGTCCTTGACGTTCCAGCCATTGCAGCACCCTTGCAGTCATGTGATTGTGATCCAGGCGCTGAGCAACTGGCCCAGACGTCTGACTATTGCAATGTCCCGTGGCCAAGGGCTTGCAGCCTGCCAGCTGCCCACAACCAAAGTCGATAGGGAAGCCAGCAGGAAGTTGAAAGTTGTGATCATGCGAGTTTCTCATTTTAAAATGGTAACCGGGCTGCCAGCTTGATCATGGGATGTTGTACTTTATGACTGTATTCCTTAGCAAAGGAAATTCAGGACCCAATTACTGCATTTAAGTGAAGACTACTTGCATTCAAATCCAAGGAGTTCTAAAAGTGGCAAATCAAACAAAAGGAGACTGAGTCTGCCAAGCAGTTACTGAACATCTTTATACTTTAGGCATCAAACTACCAAAAAAGACTTGAGTAGATCTCATGTCAAATGCTGTTCAACTTTTTTTTTAAAAAAATGCTTCAAATATGTAAAAAAAACCACAGGTAGTCCTTGAATTATGACAGCGATTGAGCACATAATTTCAGATTGCTAAGTGGGACATTTTTAAGTGAATTTTGCCCCATTGAACAACCTTTCTTGCCACAGTTGTTAAGTGAATCACTGCAGTTGTTCAGTTAGAAACATAGTTGCTAAGTGAATCTGGCTTCCCCATTGACTACTTGTCAGGAAGTCGCAAAAGGTGATCACGTGACCCTGGAACATTGCAGCCATCATAAATATGAGTCGGTTGCCAGGTGTCTAAATTCTCATCACATGACCACAAGGATGCTGCAATGGTCATAAGTGTGAAAAATTGTCATAAATTGCTTTTTCAGTGCCGTTGTAACTTCAAATAGTCACTAAATGAACCGTTTTAAGTTGGGGATTATCTCTACGTTGCCATGGTTTAACCCAGGGGTCTCCAACCTTGGCAACTTTAAGCCTGGCGGACTTCAACTCCCAGAATTGGGAGTTGAAGTCCGCCAGGCTTAAAGTTGCCAAGGTTGGAGACCCCTGGGTTAACCAATGAAACTTTTAAAAAGTAAGGATTTACCCATCTTTTTCTTTTTGTATAAAATTTTTTATTTTTTCCTTTAAGACAAAACACATAAACATAAAAACATTTTTAATCCAATTATTGTGTGTTGGTGGGGTGGTTACATATCTCTTGTGCACCTTCAACTTAAAAGTATCCTTAATTTATCTAAAGTTATATTATCTCCATCTGGTATCTAGACTTTTAATTAATCAATGGCTATAGCCTTTATTTCTTTCATTCCATATGCATATCCACTAGTAATTATTTTATCTGGTAACATCATTCTTCTATCGTTCTAAACCGTTCAATTTAATGTTTCAATTAATAATATCCTTTCTTAATCTTTACTAACATAACTTTCCTTCTAGCCATTGATAAAATATGTCCCATATCTTCTAATATTGCTTTTCTTCCTGTTCTTTTATTTCAAATGTCAATTTACTCATTTCAGCTCATTCCATTATTTGGATTTTCCCAGCTTTTTATGTTTCAAGTGGGAGATTGTGGAATCAATGGCAATATATCTCTCATTAACAGCTGTTGAGGAAAATAAATGGTGAGATGCAGTGGTGAAATCCAAATTTGTTTACTACTGGTTCTGTGGGCGTGGCTTGGTGGGCATGGCAGGGGAAGGATACTGCAAAATCCCCATTCCCTCCCCACTCCTGGGGGAAGGATATTGAAAAATCTCTATTCCCACGCCACTCTAGGGCCAACCAGAGGTGGAATTTGCTGGT
Organism: Ahaetulla prasina; assembly: GCF_028640845.1. Classification (NCBI taxonomy): domain Eukaryota; kingdom Metazoa; phylum Chordata; class Lepidosauria; order Squamata; family Colubridae; genus Ahaetulla; species Ahaetulla prasina. The sequence goes on from NC_080540.1 coordinate 107,650,714, forward strand.
TCTCCGAATTACTCAAAATTTCCGCTACCAGTTCTCCAGAACCTGTCAGAACCTGCTGGATTTCACCCCTGGTGAGGTGTGATATATTCTCTTGTGCTTTTGAGGCACACAGGATGAACTTCTGTTTGGGAACAAACACATCTTACCTGGTATGCGATATTAACATGTAAAGCTATAAAGAAGGAACTTAGAGCTCCATACAGTTATCAGATATCCTGTGTGGTTAACAAATATTGGTTGAGAGCGGTTTGGTTCCTATATTACCTTGCACCGTACATCCATGTAATAGGGTCTGAAAAGAAAAGTATGAAAGATGGAGTAGACCAAATCCACTCAAAGCAAGCCATGTAGGAGAAGAAGGTCATGTTCTGAAAGGTTTCAGCTTCTGCAACTTGTAAAAAAATGCCAGAATATTCAAAATGTTCTCAAAGCACAAAGGAGTATTCTGAACAAGAGATGGTTTCCATGTGAACAGCACCAGCTGATGATGCCAGTCAAATGAAAAAGTACCAGGAGATATGAAAAGTGTATTAAACTGAGATTGTCAAAAGTTATAAAAATGGATGGCACTTTGGTATCCATCCATCCATCCTTTCCTCTTGCCTCTTTCTCCCCCCCCCCCCTTTGTGTGTGTGTGTGTGCATGTATATGTATGTGTTTGAAATAGACTGAGAAAGAGAAAGAAAGGGACTCTAACAATGGTGGGTTTCAATTTTTTACTACCGGTTCCGTGGGTGTGGCTTGGTGAGTGTGGCTTGGTGGGAGTGGCAGGGGAAGGTAAAATCTCCATTCCCTTCCCACTCCAGGGAAAGGTTACTTCAAAATCCCCATTTCCTTCTGATCAGCTGGGACACAGGAGGAAGAGAATAGATGGGAGCAGGGCCAGTCAGAGGTGGTATTTACCGGTTCTCCAAACTACTCAAAATTCCTGCTATCTGTTCTCCAGAACTGGTCAGAGCCTGCTAAAACTCATCTCTGGACTCTAAGCCTTTTATTCAGAAAGTGAATAACACCATTATAAGCTCAAATTTATTTTTATTTTTAGGTCAGAGTCTGAGTCTCTAGATAAATAAGAATAACAGGCAGCACTGGTGATGTCTTAAAGACACCAAAGACACTCTGATCCATTAACGAAAAACGAAACCACTATTGGCTTTTATTGAAAGGTCAATAAAGCTCTTTGGGAACAGTTTTTCATAACATAGGCCCTCTTTGATATCCCACAAATGGCAGAGCACAGCCAGGAGGAACTTCATGGAAGATTTTAATATAAAGACAATAAACCATACATATCGGTTAATGAATATAAGTATAGAGCAGGAGTCTCCAACCTTGGCAACTTTAAGACTTGTGGACTTCAACTCCCAGAATCCCTCAGCCAGCAAAGCTGGCTTTGCCAAGTTGTCAAGGTTGGAGACCCCTGGTATAGAGAGAGCATGTTTTACACAAACCATGATTATATCATGACTGAATGTCATGATGCCTGGTTTATATAAGATGCTAGGGTAAGAGCTATATTGCCACAAACTCTAAAGTACAAATTACCCAATGTGATTTCAACCTAATCTAGTACACATAGTCCTCGACTTATGACCACAACCAAGCCCCAAATTTCTGTTGTTAAGTGAGACATTTGTTAAGTGAATCTTGTCCCATTTTATGACCTTCTTTGCCACAGTTGTTAAGTAAATCACTGCAGTTGTTAAGTTAGTGATGCTCCTGTTAAGTGAATCTGGCTTCCCCATTGACTTTGCTTGTCAGAAGGTCGCAAAAGGTGATCACATGACCCCAGGACTCTGCAACCGTAATTATGAGTCAGTTGCCAAAAAATCTGACATTTGATCACATGATCACAGAGATGCTGCAATGGTTGTATGTGTGAAAAATGGTCATAAGTTACTTTTTTCAGTATTGTTATAACTTTGAATGGTCACCCAATGAACTGTTGTAAGTCAGGAATGACCTGTATGCTGGGGTAAACCTTGCTTATACACAGGTACACATGGAATAGGGTGATTCTTAAACATTCTGGCTATTCCATTCTAAGTTGTGAGGCATTATAAAGGTAAACTGAGCAGTGTGCAGTAAGTAATCTTTGAGTTTCTTACCACATTGATAGATTTATGTGTTTTTCTTGACAATCTAGTTCTAGTAGGTTTGCAATTTACTAGAAGGTGTGTCCACCCCCCCTCAGTTTATCAGCATAATCTGCATAGGGCTGTTTTAGTAGTAACCCACATGCCCTTGCTTTTTCAACATCCATTAAAGTCAGTCAAGTGTTGCCACGTATTGTAATATAAACCTACTCAGGACATTGAAATACTCTAGCAGAAATAGGAGCTTTGTTGGGCTGCCTACAATGCATGTTTATCCTGAATAGGACAGGTGGCAAATATAATGTAATTACCTTGAAGGAAGATAGGTGGCCTATAAATCAATCTATGTGTCTGTCTGTCTATCTATCTATCTATCTATCTATCTATCTATCTATCTATCTATCTATCTATCTATCTATCTATCTATCTATCTATCTATCTATCATTTATTATTTATTTATAAAGAGAAAAGAGAATCCTGGACATTGGTGGGACTCTTGGGAACATCAACAGCAGTAGACGATAATCCTCCTCCCATTTCATGCTTTAATATTCCTTTTGTCCCAGAACTACAACATGTAATATTGCTATATAGCAATAGCAAAAGCCTTTAGACTTATATACCACTCCATAGTGCTTTCCAGCACTCTCTGAGTGGTTTGCAAATGTCAGCATATTGCCCCCAACAAGCTGGGTCCTCATTTTATCAACCTCGGAAGGATGGAAGTCTGAGTCTACCTTGAACTGGTCAGGATCAGACTCTGGGCTGTGGGCAGAATTAGCCTGCAATGTTGTATTCTAACCACTGCACTACCACGGCTATATATAACAAATATAGCAAACCAAACTATATTTAGCCGCGCATGTTTCTTAGGGTAATGGGCCAAAGGTCTCGATGACTGATAAAACAGTTAAACATTTATCAACCTAACAGTGAATGAAATTACACGGATTATGCATTCTCAAAATATCAAACCAAGGAAATAAATGGATCTGGCAGCAGCCGTTTGAGGTTTGTTCTTCTGTTTTCACATCAGGATCTTTATAAACATTCCAGCCTCAGCTGCAAGCACATGGACAATTCTTTAGTTGTGTAGCCTTTGGTCCTTTCTTCCCCCTGACCAAGGCTTCCCACTATGAGGAACTAGCTTTCTTTTTTGAGCAACCAGGAAACCTAAAAGGGTGGGGAAGTCTGTTTATACAGGCCCGATAAGGGGAATCCAGCAGGTGCTTCCTCCAAAGGCTTCTGTGTAATCATCCATCATCTGCCTTCTACCTCCTTCTCCGGCTCCCACCTCTGCCCTCTTTTTTTCAGTGCAGCCTTGATGCTTTGGAAGTGTTGGATCTGCAGGTATTTCCAGACTTACTCAGAGGAAGGCTGGTGTTTTCTTTTTACCACCCAGTGTAATCAATGTACATTTATTTATTACTTGTGCATTATTCTGCGACAGTATGCTGAATGACTTGCGGTATTTTCTGAAGGCACATATGAGTATACCTTACCTGCACAACTGTGTACATGCCTCTGCATGTGATCCCTTCCTACCAGCTCATCAGTCGTGATATAGACAAATTTCACCATGTGGAGCATTTTCTATTTGATGCAGCATGCCTCTTTTTTAAAAAAAGTGGATGACAGGGAAGAAGCATTACTGAAATCTTGCTTTCCCTGGCACTTAGCTTCTCTTTTGAAAAAAGAAAAGAAAAGATAATTTTTGAGGCACTCTCAACAGTAGTGCTGAACAACAAATTTGAAGAAGCAAACACACATCAAAAGTTTAATCAGATTTATTGCAGAGATGTATTTCAGACTCTCATAGCAAACATCTACATTGTGGGTGAGGAGAACTTGGATGATGTCGTATTTATTTATTTATTTGTAACCCATCTTTATTTTTTACAAATAATTCAAGGAGTTGAACATACCCAACACACCTTCCTCCTGTTTTCCCCATAACAACAATCCTGTGAAGTGGTCGTGCTGAGAGAGGGTGACTGGCTTCAAGAGCACAATCATCTCTCCGAACTGGATCCAGTCCTTATTTAGTGACTGAGTTATGTTCCAGTGACCAAGTTGTTAAGTAAAATGGTCATTAAGTGAACATCTGACACAGAGAGAAAGGAAGAGAGGCGGGGGGAGAGTGATATGCTGGGAAGATCATTAGTTGCAGCCGTCTCATTTAGATAAACTTCTCTCGTATGCCAGCTTTACTCTCACTCCACTTTGCATTGTTTTCAGGTTCACGAAATTTGGTTGTAAATGTGTACATTGGTTAGAAATTGAGGTTTTTTTTTAATTAACACTATTGTATTTGCAAGCGGTCACTAAAGTAGTCACTAAACAAGAAGTGAGTGTACTAGAATGTAGCATAAGAACCAGCACTTTGTCTACAGAGGATGGGCTCTGCAAATCTGTCACTTTGACATTTCAAGTTGCTATCATCACTGAATTACCTTCCCCAGTTAGGTTAGTAACTTCTCCTCATTAGCCATGCTGTCTAGCTAATGGGGTTTGGGAATTGCCGTAGATTAGAGAAGGTGAATCTGAAGTAAAAATGCTGATTATCTGTAAAGTACAGTATTTAATTGCATATATAAGGGTATTATATATGACCAGTAACTCTTAATAACTCTTCAAATCAAATATGTGTGTAGGTACATAGAATGAAATGGGACTTATCTCCAGGTAAGCACTTTCTTTGTATTTGTCAAATCGCTATAGACATTTCTACACTTCTTTTCAGACCTAGGGTTGTTTACCTAGACCTAACCCTAATTGTTCATTATAATAAATTATCGTAAGTCAATTGTAGTCATTGTTTTGTGTTAGTCTGCACTGCTGTTTACTAGAGGTTGAGAAAGCAGTTCCAAAAATAAGCATTTAAAATAAAATACTCTGGGTTTGTAAGTCTTAAGAATTCAAATAGCCTTTCTTGAATGTGAACCGCTAAATCAGAACTGCTTTAATATATTGCTAGGCCTTGCTGTAAACATTGTAGTCTCAGGGAAAAGAAGTTCGAATTTATACAGCATTTACTTCGTAGTACTAATCATTTGTAATTGTGGGTGTTTTAAGTATAAATGGCATATCAATTTATGGTTCAGTCCAAAGAACATGTTTCTCCTGACTGGGAAGCAGAAGAGTCTCCGGTACTACATTCCCATCTTACATTAAACATATGAGTTGGAAGGGAAGAGAACAATGTGATATCATATTCTGTTTATAGAATGTCTTTCACGTTACAGGTACTAAAGAAATGAATAATTAACTACAGAATCAAAGTTCTGCATTACAATTCTGATGAATTCTAATAAACAGCTAATAGCTATTATGGGTTTTTCTAAGTTAACTGTTGTAGCTGCTAGAGAGTTCTTCCAGTTTAATGCTATAATTAATTGGTGTCTATATCACCTTTCACAAAACCACCTGGCAGCATATTTTAATGAATAGCTATATAACTATAGCTAGCCAAAGCTGCTACAAGTAAGCAATCAGTAATTTCGTGGTTTCCCTAGTTACCTACCTGATTTCATTCAAAGCACCATAAAATATATATTTAAAAATAGTGTATATTTTTATTACACTAAACTAATCAACAAAAAATATAGAAATATACAACAGCATTAAAGGATCAATACAAATTCAAAAGTGATAAACAACAATGAAAAGGAGAAAGTCATGGGGGAATGGGGATTAACAGATTAACAGAGTTAGAAGGGATCTAATAGGTCATCTAGTCCAACCCCTGGTCAAGCAGGAGACCCTATACCATTTCTGACAAATGGCAGCTCAATCTTTCCTTGAAAGTCTCAAGTGATGAAGCTCCCACAACTTCCGAAGGCAAACTGTTCCATTAGTTGATTGTTCTCACTGTTAGAAAGTTCCTCCTCATTTCTAGGCTGAATCTCTCCTTGGTCAGTTTCCATCCATTATTCCTTGTCTGGCCTTCAGGTACTTTGGAAAACAGCTTGACCCCCTCCTCTCTGTGTCAGTCCCTCAAATTTTGGAAGATGGCTATCATGTCTCCTCGGGTCCTTTTCTTCACTAGACTAGCCAAGCCCAGTTCACGTAACTGTTCTTCATATGTTTTATTCTCCAGTCCCCTAATCATCCTGGTTGCTCTCCTCTGCACTTTTTCTAAAGTCCCAACATTTTTTTTATAGTGTGGTGACCAAAACTGGATGCAGTACTCTAGGTGTGGTCTTATTAGGGCTTTATAGAGTGGTATTAGTACCTCACTTGATCTTGATTGTATCCCTCTGTTAATGCAACTTAGGATTCTGTTGGCTTTTTTAGCTGTCGCTGCACACAGCTGACTCATACTATTTAGTTGATTGTCCACTAAGATTCCAAGATTCCTTTCACAGTCACTGCTATTAAGCCTGGTTTCCTCCAGTTTATATGTGTGCTTTTGGTTTTTCTTACCTAAGTGTAAGACTTTATTTTTCTCTACTTTCCGGATGAAAGTCCGGAACTTGTGTTATAAACAGAACAATTCCAAAAACTAATTATATTGCTAAAACATCGTTATTTTAAAAAAGATTGATTTAAATATTGACAAAGAACATATAACAATCTTTATGCAATTCAGCCATAGATTTTTTTTCTGCCACTGTCAAATTATTCTTTTAGCTAACCTCCCGTGCCCTCAAAATCCATAATTTTGATCAAATAAACTGATGATGAAATTTGATTCACAAAGGATGGCACCGGGGAGTATCTGGTGAATTGGAAGGGTTACTCAAGACACAGAATAACCATGGGAAGCATCAGATGATATATACACCCTTTGTCTCCTTCCACCCAACTGGCCAAACCTTTGGGCATTGGTAGTTGCCAGTAATTCTTCAGGGAGGGAAAGAGATGAAAGTAGTTTGGGGGAAGGAGTACGGAGACATTGATAGACCTAATGAAAGAGTCAGAGACTGCCTAGTACAAAACTGAGTAGGAGAGTTGGGTAGACATGATAGAAATGCCTTCTTTATACTCATCAGGAGGAAGGGTGTAGGAGGAACTGAAAAGAAGAAAATCTCTCCAGTTTCAACTGTAGAGGGAATTTTCAGGTCTTCAGGGCACAGTTAGATATGCTGGAAAGGCAGCACTCTCTCAGCTGCACCCATAAAGAAATAGGAAAAAGGAACCCAATACTGTATCATTTAAACTCCCACAACTAAAGGAGTGGGGAAGGAAATGCATCTGACACTCTGGGCCTGAAGGAGAAGAAAGTGAGGGAGGTGTCATAAGAACTGAAGCTGGCAAGAAAGGGAATAAATGATTCTCAGGCCTACAGGACTGCATAAAGAATGTATGTCTCATAATGTCCCAAAATCCATAGATTCAAAAGGGCAGGAGGAAAAAGCCTAGAATTTATATCCTGGACTGAAATATGTATAGAGCTTGGTCCCTGTGTTTAGGAGTAGGTAGATCTATATTTAATGCCTTTCTAGTCCAGAACAAAGGAAGTACTCTGTTCATGTAAAATCTATGAATTCAGAAGGTTGATATTGTAAAGTGTCTATATTAGTTACCAGCTTGTCATGTTTGCCAAAATGACCATGAAACCCTTAGCTGGCATTTCCAAAATAGATGGGTCCTGAAGTTGCCATCAGCATTGAAATGAAATAAAATACTGTTACTGGATCAATGATCAGAAAAAATAATTAAAACAACCCAATAGTAAATTAAAATTAAAGAGCCAACAAACAATACTAACAAAGATTTAAAAAACCACCACAATGTAACATATACTTACTAAAATAGTGCATTAATTACTTGTAAATTAGTGTAAATCTAAAATATTACCATCTCTGAAGTAAAATATGTATTGTCTAAAAACCAGATAGCTATTATACGTTAAACCTAAAGTGAGACGGTAAATACAAGAGAAGTTACCATTTCTGTGACTAGATATGCAATCAAATAAAAACTGAATGCACAAATTACCACACCAAACAAGAAGAGGACCTTCTGCGCACAAATTCCAATCGTGCCTTTTATAATTTTGTTAACAATAAACTTAAAGATTCAAGATCCATCCCACCACTAAAAGATTCTAACAGCAAAGAATGCAATGACTAAACAGTTAAAGCAAACCTCTTCAAAATATTCTTTGGCTCAGTTTTTGTTAACAGTGATGACACATATCTGACATTCCACAAACGTACCAGCAATGAATTTGATGACTTAACTCATATAGATTTCACAGAAGATAATGTTTGAAAAGCTCTTCATAACATGAAACCATCGCTATCTATTGGACCCGATGGACTATGTGCATATTTCTTAAAAAAAACTTTCCACTAATATAGCATAACCCCTAAGCATAATCTTTGATAAAGCTTTCGCTACCAGTTCCCTTCCCAAACTTTGGTCACTAGTCACAGTCATCCCTATCTTCAAAAAAGGAGACCCCAGCTTTGTCGAAAATTACCGACCAATCTATCTGTGCTGCGTCACCTGCAAAGTCATGGAATCAGTCATCAACCAATCCATTACCTCACACTTAGAAACTAACAACCTACTCTCCAACAAACAATTTGGTTTCAGGAAAAAATTATCATGTAACTTACAACTTCTCCACTGCAAAAACATATGGACTTCAAATCTCGATCAAGGCAAATCAATAGATGCAATCTACATAGACTTCTGCAAAGCTTTTGACTCAGTAGTACACGATAAACTTCTACTAAAACTAAAATCCTATGGCATTTCAGGACCCCTTCACAAATGGATATCTGCTTTTCTGTCTAACAGACAACAAGTGGTCAAAATTGGCAATGCTCTATCAAATCCTGTTCCTGTCAAGAGTGGCGTTCCTCAAGGCAGTGTCCTTGGACCAATACTCTTCATACTATACATTAATGATCTTTGTGACCATATCTCAAGTAATTGTGTTCTCTTTGCTGACGATGTTAAACTATTTCACACCACAGACAATACATCTATTATTCAAAAAGACCTTGATCATCTAACCGCTTGGTCTAAAACTTGGCAACTCCAAATCTCAACCAGCAAATGCTCAGTCTTACATATAGGAAAAAAGAACCCAAACATTAAATACATACTTGATGGACATTATCTTACAGATGACCCCATCCCGTTAAAGACCTTGGAGTTTTCATGTCAAATGCTCTAAGTGCCAAAGCCCACTGCAACTACATAGCAAAAAAAGGCTCTAAGAGTTGTAAACCTAATCTTGCGTAGCTTCTTTTCCAAAAACACTACACTACTAACCAGAGCATATAAAACATTTACTAGACCAATTCTAGAATACAGCTCGCCTGTTTGGAACCCTCACCATATCTCTGACATCAATACAATTGAACGTGTCCAGAAATATTTTACAAGAAGAGTTCTCCATTCTTCTGAAAACAACAAAATACCTTATCCCACTAGACTTGAAATCCTAGGCCTAGAAAACTTGGAATTCCATCGTCTTCGACAAGACCTACGTTTAACTCATAGAATCATCTATTGTAATGTCCTTCCTGTTAAAGACTACTTCAGCTTTAATTGCAATAATACAAGAGCAACCAATAGATTTAAACTTAATGTCAACCGCTTTAATCTAGATTGCAGAAAATATGACTTCTGTAACAGAATCATCAGTGCTTGGAACACTTTACCTGACTCTGTGGTCTCTTCCCATAATCCTAAAAGCTTTATCCAAAAACTTTCTACCATTGACCTAAGAGGACCATAAGGGGCGTGCATAAGCGCACAAACGTGCCTACCGTTCCTGTCCTATTGTTTTTCTTTTCTTCTTCCTATATATATATGTATATATATGCTTATACGTCCCAATATTTACTCATATATGTTTATATACTATATAATCTTTTTGTATGATACTTACATATATTGTTGTGACTAAATAAATAAATAAATAAATAAATAAATAAATAAATAAATAAATAAATAAATATGCCTTATCTTCATTGCAATGACACAGAATTTGAGTACTGCACAAGTGATAAAGAGTTTTGAAACTTCTGGAAAATGGTTCACAGAGCAGTTGACTGGCTTTTCTAGAAATTTACCTATTAGCGGCAGAATATAAGTAGACCTGATATCCTTGTGGACATTACAATATACACGCAAAATGATTTCAATCTTCTGGTTGCCACATGGCAGATATGCTTCATTAGTGGAATTTTGGACTATCTGCTTTGTAGCAGTGTGGATGGTAATATTTTATGTCTGGCTTTGAAGAATGCTATCCTCAGCTTTAGGATTTTGTAGCTATCTTGCTGGTTAACAAATGTCCTTATTTATACAGTTTCATGTGGGAAAGCCTATTAACTTCAGTATGAAACTCCATAGCCTTTATTCTTTGGTGAGCAGTTGTTTGGCATATTCATACCCTAAAGAAATTAGGAGTGATACAGGAATATAATCTCACTTCCATTTCCAGGGAGAAGGAAAATTATCTACTAAAGGTAAAAGGACATCATTGGTGTAGAAGATTTATTTATTTATTTATTTTATTTTATTTTGTCACAACAGTATATATAAGCATAAGCATGAAAATAACTAATATATTATATAATATATAAGCATATATATGAGCATAAGTATGTAATAACTATATTAATTGGATATAATGAAAGGAAACAATAGGACAGGAACAGTAGGCATGTTTGTGCTCTTATGCACGCCCCTTATAGACCTCTTAGGAATGGGGTTAGGTCAATAGTAGAGAGTCCAACACTACATTAAATCCCTTTTGATACCTCAAGTAGAAGTTACAAATTCTTATTCTTCTTGACCATCTAGACCAGTGGTAGTCAACCTGGTCCCTACCACCCACTAGTTTGCCTTCCAGCTTTCATGGTGGGCGGTAGGGGTTTTATCCAACACTGAAGCACTTCCCTTTTTTAAAATTTAATTGACTTTTAAAAAAATTTTCATAGCATTATTTAAAAACATTTTCATTAGGTTTTCATAAAATTCCCCATAATAATTTAAATTTCTGAAAATATACTATTTGTATCGCCCATGCATAAGTTTAGTTCACGTTACATAAGTGAAACTAAATGGCGCTATAGTGCAACCGCAAACAAGAGCCTAGTCCCAGAATAGCTCACGCATCTACCCCCACACCACCCAGCTGTAACAGACAAGCAGAGCTGGTAGCCGGCGCCCCCCACCCCAAACCCAATCCACGATGCGCGAGAGGCATGTGCAGACGATAATACACAGTGCATTACTGTGGAACCGGTGGGCGGTTAGAAAATTTTACTACTAACAGAGATACAAAAGTGGGCAGTAGGTATAAAAAGGTTGACTACCCCTGATCTAGACTCAAGAACTAAATTCCAAATATTTGAGGTTTTGGAGATGGAATCATACTTTCCACATATTGGAATCAGTTTCTTCTCTCAGATGTTGAATAGAAAACCTGGGACAATATACTCCATTTCCTCTTTCTAATCAAATCTCTGCAATACAACTTCTTCATCTATGATCAGATCTGCATTCTTCTTATTCACTGCCATCGTATTATTCTATGTCATCTACAAAACATGAAGATTTGGCAAAGAGATGTACTTGAAAACATTTAGATCACTTTCTAATAAAAGGTCATTAATTAGGGTATGCTAATTAAGCCAAGGTGTTTTTAAAATTTAAATCTGGTGATGGAGAGGATCAATTCCAACTTCAAGCCTTATCAAAAGCTAAATATTTTCTAGGAAGCTGGAACCTTTCTTTCTCTTGCTAATGGCATTTAAGAATTATACATGTTGCTCAGTGGGCGACTAGTGAATTTCAGCTAATTAAAAATGCATCCAAATCCATGACATCAAGTGGAACCATCTTTCCTGTTGGGTTTTTAGCTTGTATTTAGAGAAACTGGATGATTTGCTGTTTTGCCAAGAAGACTGAAGACTCTTGCTTGATATTTATGGAGTCTTCACATTGAGAGGTGATATGTGAGGCGTATATACACAAATTTCAGTCTCAAGAGTCCCTTTTTAATGAGCCAGATGTAGCACAGTAGTGCCAGAAGATTTACAAGCTGATGGTAGATCTTCTATTTACTTCTGAAAGCTAATAGTATAGTTCTAGTACAGGGACTCCCAGTTTGAAAACCATGGTTGACATGTTCTCTTAAGAGAGGTTCATCTTGACAGTTCCTGGGCTCATCTTACTATTTCATTTTTGGGTATAAATTGCCAACCCTAACTAATGCAAAAATAATGTTGGCTAAGAAATTGCAGTGCCAACTCACTGATCCATCCTCTCCTTAAGAATCCATCACAAGACCAAAAATCAGCTTTCCTGTTTTAGGATAGATTGTTCAGAAAGCTGTTGCATCAAAGATTCCTGCATGAAGCAGATTATCTGGAACTGTTTCAGTGGGTTGGGATCAAGTAATTGTTTTTATGGTTATTTCTTTTTCTTTTTGTAGTCCTTGTTGCATTTTTTATTTTGTAAGCTGCCCAGAGTCATGTATGTGAGATGGATGGCTATATAAATTGAACAAATAAATAAATTGCTCAGCTTGCTCCTTTCCTTAAAATAGCCAATTCTGATTTTAGGGAGTTACAGACAATAACTGCTCCCACAGATTTTTTTATAGTCATAATCTTTTAGTATAATTGTTTCTTATTCCCATTGTTAATTCTTTTAAAAGAAACTGACATCAAATAAGCAGTCTCTTAAGCAGTCTCTTTATTTTTATAATGCACTTCTTATATTGATTCATACGTGTCATCTCCTGGGTCTCAAAGCATCTTACAAGACCAGCTATGAACATTACATTATTATGTTATTAAAAGCAACATAAGCAAAAGTATAAACCAATCACATAGGCCGATTACTTGTCCCACATTTTGACTGATTCCAACTACATTATATCCTCTCTTCCAAAAGTTGCCTAGAGTAGCCCCACGATGAAATAGGCAGCAAATAAATTTAACCCCCCAAAAAAGCGCCTTTAGAAGATATCAGAAAATGGGGCCATTCTCAATTTAAAAGAATACTTAGAATTTCAATCCTCTTGGACTGTACAGAGTGGGTGCACAGATTATATTTGGGTCAGACTGTCCTGAAGATAATGGGGACTCAAGCTATAGAGGGCTTTAGTGGGAATAACCAGATCTTTGAATTGTATCTGGAATCATACTGCTATCTGCTGCAGCTCCTGCAAAATTAGTGGTATTCTGCTGCATTGATCATGACCAATCACCAACTGCATTTTAAGCCAACCGAAGCATCTGAATTGCCTTCAGAGGCATCTCCATGCGGAACAAATTGCAGTAATCCAATTTGTGAGGTGAGAAGGATATCAGTTACCATGTTTCCCCAAAAATAAGATCCTGTCTTATATTTTTTTGAACCCTGAAATAAGAGCTTATTGCCATGCGCTCAAAAGCCCGATTGGGCTTATTATCAGGGGAGATCTTATTTTTGGGGAAACAGGGCAAGGGTGGGTTCTGCTTACCTTTGCTACCAGTCCACATCATGCCCGCATGTGCAGATCACTTTTGATGATGTTCGAGTCAGTGGGTGGAGCTTCCCGCTGGTTTTACTACTGGTTCTATAGAACCGTCCAAACCAGGGACAACCCACCACTGAAATAAGGTATTATTGCCATAGCCTCCTACTCCAGAAAAGGCTGCAAGTGACACATCCACCAAAGTGTGTGTGGGGGGAAGTCTTTCTGATCACAGCCTCTACCTGCTGGAGATATGAGTATTGAAGGATCCAGAAATCCAATCTTGATTGCAGAAAATATGACTTCAATAACAGATTTGTTAATGCTTGGAATACACTACCTGACTCTGTGGTCTCTTCCCAAAATCCCCAAAGCCCCAAAGCTATCTACCACTGACCTCACCCCATTCCTAAGAGGTCTGTAAGGGGCGTGCATAAGAGCACAATTGTGCCTACTGTTCTTGTCCTATTGTTTCCTTTCGTTATATCCAATTAATATAGTTATTACATACTCATACTCATATATATGCTTATATATTGTATAATTATTTCATGCTTATGCTTATATATACTGTGTGACAAAATAAATAAATAAAATAATAAATAAATTGTGGACTTGCTCTGTCATGAGTAAGGACATCTCAACAAAAGCTAAAGGTACAAATATGAAGCAGCGTGAAGGGTTCTGAACAAATAGCATCCATGACATTCTGGAATTCACCCTACATGTGTTCTGTCTCATTAAGTCCTCCTAGCCACTAGTCAAGATATCTGTCATATTTAACCTCAGATAGACACATCAAGATGGATATCATCAGCATATTGATTATACCTCTTCTTGAACCTTCCCAACAATTTCATGCATGTTACACAAAATGGGGCCAGGGCCAAGCTTTGAGTCACCCTACATATAAGTGACTAAAAGTTCAGATTCACTTCTACCACCAGAACTGATTGGATCTGCCAATCACTGGATTCACTGGATATAGTGTTCCTGACTTCCAAGCCCTGCAGGTTGTCAAAGGATTTATTATAGAAAATGGTATTGAACTCTTCCTGCCCAGAAATCAGACAGGACAAACATTTTCCTAATTTAAGTCCCACTGAGATTATTGTCAACAGTACCCAATGCAATTTCTGTCCTATTCTCAGGTCTGAAACCAATCTGCTTCATTCATGCCCTTTCTAACTCCTGCCACACTTCTTTTCCAGCAATTTTCCCCACAATTGTTAACATTCTATGCTAACCTTCTATGGTAACATTCGAAGTTCTTCTTTGTCTTTCCCTCACCGAACTGAATATATTAAATTCAGTTCAGCGAGGGAAAGACAAAGAGCAACTTTTCTAAAAAGGCAGGGGAAATAAGACCTTTAGGGAAGATAGACAGAGAAAGCAGAAACCAAAAATGGAGATTCTCAACAGAGGGGAGAAAGGAAAAAAGTTTAAGGTTGTACCATCCATACATATCCAAATGGGCTAAATGAGTTGGAAGAAAGGCATAGTTTAGCTCAAGAATGGAGAATAAAGAAAGTATCATTTGAGGGAAGGAAAAGAAAGGGGATTATTTGGTTTGAGGAGATGAAGAAGGAGAAAGAGAGAGAAAGATAATATCTTGGTAATATCTTGGTAACCTTTCTTGGTAACATTGGGCTACCTGAGGGAAACGGTTAGAGAGAAAATAAAAGTGAGAGAAGAATATTCTTCCCCTTTGACCATTTTTATCCTTTCCTAGAAGAATTAACAAATAAAAAAACCCACCAAGTTTAATTCAGGGACTGAGGGATGGGAATAAACATTTTTTAGCAGAATGAGCAGTGATGGACACGATCTCTTAATCATTATTTTATAAAAGGCTTTACTGCAGGGGTGGAATGCTCCCGGTTCAGACCGGATCACCCGATCCAGTAGCGATAGTGGTGGGTGGTTCAGAGAACTGGTAGCAAAAATCTCTGGCCCCCCCTTCCCATGCCCAGCTGAGCTGCAAAATCATCAGAAGCTTTTTTTTTAACTTTTAAAAGCATTTTTTCAGCCGAAGAAAAAATGCTTTTAAAAGTTTTAAAAAAAGCCTCTGATGGTCGCACGGCTCAGCTGCGATCGTCAGAAGCTTTAAAAGCATTTTTTCAGCCGAAGAAAAAATGCTTTTAAAAGTTTTAAAAAAAGCCTCTGATGGTCGCACGGCTCAGCTGCGATCGTCAGAAGCTTTAAAAGCATTTTTTCTACAACCTCTTCGCCCAAAGAGGTTGTGGAAAAAAATGCTTTTAAAAGCAAACCCCCCCCCCAAACTAAAATATGTTTTATCTTTTGATTGAAAGTTTGCTTTTTTCCCTGGGACAATGCCTACAATTTTAGAAGTATTAACAAAAAAGGGGAAGAATTAAGAAATATCACTATCTTGAATGTTTGCAGAAACTCATCTTCATAGTTTGAAGAATCTTGCCTGAATTTTAATAACATTGGACACTGGTATCACAAACTGTAGTTATGTTTGCAGGGTGGTTATCGGTTATACCATATTTTTACAGCACTACTTGCAAGAAGACAAATGGCTTAATTAAAATGATACAATTTGACTAAATTAGATTTTTTTCCAAACAGATATATCAGAAACCACATTAGACACATTGTGGATGTTATTAACAAGATTAAATTAAAAAGCACCTGTGATTTTTTCCCCCCTTGATGCAGAAAAAGCTTTTGACAATTTGGAATGGTCTTTCATGCTTGTGGTTTTGAAAAAGATGAGTTGCAGTTTCAATTTTTTTTAATAACTTGGATACAGAGCATTTATAAAGAGCAAAAAGCCAAGAAAATAGTAAATGGCTGTTTATCACAGCAATGAACTGCACTGAGGGGGACAAAACAATGTTTTAGAACTGTTGGTTGCTTTCTATCAACAGCATTTTGGCTTTCTTTCTTGGTCACAGATGTGAGCTGGTACAATCAGTGAACCAAACTGAAGGTACAATTGAGGATGTAGAGTAGGAAATTAGGCAATACATTAATATTTGGTATTAATGGGAGTTGGTTAAGGCATCAAGCTAGAATCCAGGAAACTCTGAGTTTTAGTTCCACTTAAAATACAAAGGCAGCTGGGAGTAGGAAGAGTGGCAGAACCTTTGGTGGTGGAGTTAAAAGAGGGATCAGCCTAGAATCCCAATACAGTCACAACTGAACTAAGTTTCAACTTCCATTGAATTCTGTTGACTGTTATTTAACCCCAAGTTAAGAAGATTCTCATGCAGAGGCATGATTAGCAGTAAATCAGTTAATGGACTATCATGTATAGACCTGAACTTTCATGAATGACAGATGCTCAGTTATTCCTTCTTTCAATTTTTCCTCTTTAGTTACTTTGTTCTTTCTCAAGAGAAGACAAAGGAGAGGGTGGCTGGTTGGGAATGAAAATAATTTAGTAGTTATGCTGGTTTTTCTACTGCTGACTCTTCTTAGTCTGCTTCTAAGCTGATTCATTCATTTATTCATTCATTCATTCATTCATTCAATTCTATAACCATCCATCTCAATCAATGACTTTGGGCAGCTTACAATTCAAATAATATATTACAATTAAGACACCAAAACAAGTTAAAACAATAAAATCAATCTTTTAATACTTGTGTTAACTGTTTTGCTGGAACAAGCTTCAATGCAGGTAACCCTATTCCATAGGCTTTTATGCTGTTCTAGATGATGTAGAAAGAATGGTAGACCTGGGGGCAGAGTTAAAAAAGGGATCAGCTTAAAATCCCTATATAGCCACAAGCAAACTAAATCCAACCGCTCTTGGATTCTGCTGACCCTCATCTAACCCTAAGCAGATATTAACCATTACTTGAGAAGTTTCTTGTGCATAGGAATAATCAGCAATGAATTAGTTTCATTAGACCTTCTTGTGCTTGATTCTCGGTGACACACTCTCAGGTGTGTCTTTTGCTGTTTAAACAGTTAGCCACAGCATCTCCTTTTCCTTGGGTGAACACCTGTAGACCAAAGAAAACATGCTGCCACAAAGCTGGCTGCCAAGAAAGGAAAGTCGTGGTAAGAGCCGTGGTAGCGTAGTGGTTAGAGTGCAGTCCTGCAGGCTACTTCTGCTGATTGCTGGCTGCCAGCAGTTGGGCAGTTCGAATCTCACCAGATCTCACCAGGCTCAAGGGTGACTCGGCCTTCCATCCTTCCGAAGTGGGCAAAATGAGGATTCAGATTGTTGGGGGCAATATGCTGACTCTGTAAAACACTTAGAGAGGGCTGTAAAAGCACTATGAAGTGGTATATAAATCTAAGTGCTATTGCTATTAAATTGTCTCATGCGTAATTGTCAAATGTCCCTCAGGTCAGGCTCCCAGGCCATGGCCAAATGAAATACACTGCCTTATACAGTGTAAGCCGCCCTGAGTAAATGTAAATGTAATACAAAAAAAAAAAGTCTTGTTGTGGTCCATTATGAAATACCTTTTTCTAGCACTTCGCATGAGACTACAGCCTTTTTACATGTCACTGAACCACAATTCCCAGTTAGGTCAGCTCAGAAAGCTGCCAGTTAGGCTCGCACAACTTCTGGAAGGACACAAGGTGTTTCTTTTCCCCACCCTCCCTTTCACAAGCTATGAATTCAGGGCAGTTACTTTTTGAGTTGCCCGTTTCACTTTCACAAGTGTCCTTTTGTTTTTGTTGTTATTGTTGTTGCTCCGGTTAGTAAGAGTCGGAGAGCCCGAAGCTTTGGAGTAAACCCGCCTGGGACCCGAGCTGCGAAGGGCGAGCCCAAGAAGCCGCACCTGTTGCCTTTCTTCCCGTAGCCTACAGGATTTATAGCGGGTAGCTCCGGACAGTTTGGGAGCAACGAAGAGCGCTCACCCCTTTTGCCCCAGCTCAGCCCAGTTCAGCTCAGATCAGATCAGCTCAGCTAAGCTTTGGAGGGCGAGGAGGACGCTCCGCCGACTCGGGACAAGGAGTCATCAGAGACAGAGCCTCACCAGGAAGCACCAGAAAGCACGGCGGGAGCGTCGGCGCGCTCGACTCCAGGTGCTGAGAACAGCCGGGCGAGCAGAGCCCTTTTGCCTCCCGCTGCTTCTTCGCCTTCTTTCTTGTTTTTCCTCCTCCTCCTCCTCCTCTGTCTCCTCCGCCTCTTTCCTTCTGGAGCGGAGAGACTCCCGGCTGCAGTGAGCGCGCTGTGATTGGCCGCGCGGGGCGAAAAAGCAGGCAGAGCGCGCGGCGTTTCCTCCGGGAGAGAAGCCGAGTAGCGGGAGAGATCGAAGCCGGGAAGCTGGGCTGACTGAGCTCGCCTCGTACCTTTGGAGCCGGCTGGACGATCGGGGGTGGGTAGGGGGACTTACCGCCTTCCTCGCTCTCCGCTCGCTCCTTTAGGGACGGTAACTTTGCAAAGACTCACACGAGACTTGCAAAGGGACGGGGCGCCAAAAAAAAAAAAGACGCGGGAGCGGACCGGCTAAGGTAGAGTGCTCCTTCCTAACGCGATCGCTTCTCTACTTTACGAGGCGCTGCAGACAAGATGCAGCCGGCCGTCGCTAAGTGGTGAGCCGTACCCTGAATGGGGGCGCCCGGACTTCTCTTCCTGCCGTGGTAAGATAACAGATTCGGAATGCCTTCTCAACCGATCAAAGGGAATATTGCTATTCGGTTCGCTATGTCTAATTAATTGCTTTACTAATAATCATTACCCTCCGTTATCTCTCACCCACCGACTCCCCCCCACAAAAAAAGAAAGAAAGTAGCTAGCGATTTCTCCCACCGCAGTGGAATTGCCTATTTATTAAGCTTTGGTTACCTGGTGGTGAGAAAATACTCTGCATGCGTTCAGAGGTCCGCTTTTCTTTAGAGGTACCTGAACCTACATTTTTTTTAAAAAAAAAGAAGAAGAAGGATTGAAATGAAGTCTGAGAGCACACTTCTATTTCCAGATAGTTTGAGATCTAGAGAATGTCAGATACTGGGGATTCTAAAACAAGGCAGTTAGAAATTTGGGGAAGGTATTTCCTACCTCAAGGCTAGCCAGAGATAATTTAGGCCTGATTGGTGTGATGGTGAGAAATTTCCCTCCCCATAAGCCCTATAAGGCATGTCTGCTACCTGATGTGGACTGCTGAAATCAAAATGCACCAAATAGCAGCAAAGAATGTAGACTTTTCTTTGTCTCTTCATTGACATTGAGTGATAATTATTTGTACCCTTTTCAACCTATACCTTTTATGTTCAGAAGAGGCTGAAGTACCATCATCTTCAGACAAACAGGATGATGGGAGTTGTAGGCCATTGCAAACGGAGGAGGCTAAGGTTCCTAAAATTCCCCCAGAGAGCCCACCTCTAAATAAAGCTTCAGTGTAGCTCAATAGAGTACATCTTACTGCATCAACCTGTTGGAAAAATAGGACAGTAAAGGGACCTACCTCAGGAAAGCAATTCATACCACACGAAAGCCTGACTAGAAGATGCTGAAGGCACTGAATGAGATGAAAATAAGTATTTTCTTCAGCTTTGTATTACCTAAGTGTTGCTGCGGTATCTTTTTGTTTTGTGTAAGCAGAAAGTCTACAAAGAGGAACACAAAACAACTTGGAACTTTGCCTCATTTATGGTCTGTGTCCCTCTGTAGTCTCTTAGCAGGTCAGAGGACTGTTTTATTATTTCATTTATAATTGCATTAGGCATGGCTCAGATGCTACCAAAAAAAAAAAAAAAAAATTCCCACCCCTCTGACGTAATTAGAGAACCTCTTAAGTGTCTTCCTGAGTTATTTCAGCACCATTGAGTAGTGTTCATTCACAGAGAGATACAGTATATATATTGCAGCAGCAACAGAAGAGAAACAGATGCAATTCAAAAGATGCGGCGGTAAATAGTGGCAGTTTATTTTAAATGTGGAAAGAAATGTATTAAGAGGCTGTCCTGGAAAGATAAGAATGTGTCACTTCTGGAGTGGAAAGAAGAGAACTGACGATCATGAGAGCAAAATATGATTTCTAAGAAGGTGAGGACTGATGCAAAGAATAAAATTAAAGGACCCAAACTGTTTAGCAGTCTTAAGCCAAGCACAATCATCAGAAAGTGCTTCTGTATGTATTTCTCTTCGTTCTCCTGGTGTTCCCAGTGCAAAGAAAAATAATGGTAAAATACATTATCAAAGACAGACTGCTTTTGCAGAGCTGTTCTGCCTTGTATCGCGCACTAAAGTGGGATAGGTGGTTGGAAGAGGGAACCTAGTACAAGGTGTGTGTGTGTGTGTGTGTGTGTGTGTGTGTGTGAGAGAGAGAGAGAGAGAGAGAGTGAGAGAGAGAGAGAGCACTATTGAATTTGAAAATTCATTGTGCGTACTTGTTTCATTGCTTTGTTTCATCAGCAATTGTGGCTTGTGTTTGATATGTCCAAAATAATGAGCATGTGAAGGTATTCCGTTGGCAATACTGAGGAACAGTTTGCCAATCAGCATGTTTCATACTTCATATTGCAAAACTTTAATAAAATAAAAGGTCATGTCTTGAATGTACGGATGTGTTTTGGTCATATTATAAGAAAGGATAAATATTGCATAATGCATAATTGCAGTAAAAAACCCACAAAGATTAACTTGGCTGTTGCTTTCTTACAGAAATGAACTGGCTAATGTTGGTGACATTTTGACGATCCATGGAGAAGCAAGAGGGACCGGTTCTTTAACAAGCTGTCAGTCCCTGGCAGAGGGTAATGGAATCAGAAAGAAACAAAGTTGGACATGTGCTGGTAAGGAATATTCAGTGGAGACATGTTGAATTTCTATCTTTCTATCGATTGATAAATGCAGAAAGTTTGATGGATTTTTTCTTTGTCACCCTTCATTTTCTTTTGCCGTTGCTGTTAATAAAAGGAGAACTTCTCTGTTAGATGGAAAGAAGTTTCTGCAGATCTCCTCCCCCTCCCCACTCCAAACAAATGCAACTAAATGTTGTCAAACATTTTTCCTCTATATTGCCAGACTGGGAAATCCCGAGGACCTCCAGAAGTTGTTCAGTGGCAACCCAGTCAGTGTGGGAAAGAGTGAGCGTGGGATACTGGGAACCATTGTTCAGCCTTATCTAGAGGGCTACTGGTCCTTCATTGCTCCCTGAAAAGCTGCTAAATTAGACTCAAGCTCTGTGAATAGAATAAGAATAGAAGAGGAGAGGAGAGTTGGAAGGAACCTAGAAGGTCTTTTAATCCAACCTCCTACTTAGGTAGGAAACCCTATACCATTTCAGACAAATGGTTGTCCAATCTCTTCTTTAAAACTTCCAGTGTTGGAGTATCCACAACTTCTGAAGACAAGTTTTTCCACTGATTAATTGTTCTGTCAGGCAATTTCTTCTTAGTTCTAGGTTGCTTCTCTCTTTTATTAGTTTCCATCCCTTGCTCTTTCACAGCAAAAGCTCCATTGAAAGGGCTGGTTCCAGATTACTTCTTTTAATTTCTCTCCTCTATGAGTCCAAACAAGTCTGGGAGGGAAATTATTTACCTCATGGATGAAGGCCAAAGTAAGCAAGGATTAATTAAAATGACAGTTTTGTATTCATTATATCACAGTAGTACATAAATGTGATTTGTTTTTAATTGGGAGGTCATTATTTTCCCCATTTTATAGGCGGGAGCAATAAAAGCCAAACAGTAGTAGCAGTAGAACCAGTAGTAGCAGTAGGACCAGTATTGGACCACCAATACAAGGAAATACAAGCTTTCCTTGTATTAATTCCTATTTGTTGTCAAGCAAGATTGGAAGCCCTGCCGGTGCAGTGAGAGGCGGGCGGGGGCCGCCAGCCTTCTCAGCTGAGGGAGGAGGGTTTCAACCGGTAGGTGCCTCATTTCCCACCCTCGGCTTATACTCGAGTCCCCAGTTTACCCCAGTTTTTGGGGTAAAATTGGGGACCTCGGCTTATACTCGGATCGGCTTATATTCGAGTATATACGGTACCTCATGGATGAAGGCCAAAGTAAGCAAAGATTAATTAAAATGACAGTTTTGTATTCATTATATCACAGTAGTACATAAATGTGATTTGTTTTTAATTGGGAGGTCATTATTTTCCCCATTTTATAGGCGGGAGCAATAAAAGCCAAACAGTAGTAGCAGTAGGACCAGTATTGGACCACCAATACAAGGAAATACAAGCTTTCCTTGTATTAATTCCTATTTGTTTTCAAGCAAGATTGGAAGAAAGTGAGTCAGCTGTGATGTGAGGTAGGTTAGGTAACTATGTTCCTTGATTGCTAAGCAGCACCTAGTATTGTAGGAATGGGCATCTGTAGCTTTTATTGGTCTTTTTTTTAAGGAGGGGCCATTTGCAGTGCTTTGTTAGAAGGAGGAGGGAAGGCGGCTTAGCTTTTCCTCTTTGAATAACAATTAGAATCTGTCTGAAAGAGGGAAGTCAGAGAATGAGCCATTGAGCCAAGCTCTAGAAATTCATGACAAACTTCCATCCTTCCCATTTTCCATTCCTGTACCCTCAGCCACAACCTGAAGCAACATCTGTTTGTCATACTTAGAACCAGTGGAAAAGATCATTGTCTTGCTTTGAGCTTCTGCAGATGCTACAGATGCAAAATCTCATTGCCCAAGTCCAAAAGAAATGGAGGAAATAAAAAAAAAGAAAAAGATGGGCAGATGAACCAGGTAGAACTGACAAAGTCCTGTTTAGCTTTGCTCATTTTGTTTGGGTTACTGAAAGGGGGATGCACAGCTGTCAAACTAGCAATAGCTTAACACAAAGGACCCATAGAAGGAGTAGGTGCAGGGATGAAATCCAGCAGGTTCTGACAAGTTCTGAAGAACTAGTAGTGGAAATTTTGAGCAGTTTGGAGAACCGGTAGCGGAAATTTTGAGTAATTCGGAGAACTGGCAAATACCACCTCTGGCTGGCCACAGACTCGGGTGGGAATGGAGATTTTGCAGTATCCTTCCCCTGCCAAGCCCACCAAGCCACACCCACAGAACTGGTAGTAAAATTTTTTGGATTTCATCACTGGGTAGGCGAGGTTTTTCTTTTATGGGAAGTGGAGCTACATTATCATTAAAGCCAGCTAGAAATGAATGGGCTCACCTCTCCCACAGCACTGCTCACCCTGTTAGAATCCATAGCTCTGGAGCCGCTTTAAGACTGGCAGAGTCCTTGAGTGGATGTGTCCTTAGTGAGGCAGATATAACTGAGTAGAGGAAGGAGAATATATTGCTTGAAATGCCTCTCAAATAAACTGTTGCTCTTGCTTTTATAATCTGCGGGAGGAAGGTCCTTTCCTGCTCTTACATACACAGAACGATCATACTCCTAGTTGACTAAAGAAGTTGTAGAGCTGAAATACAGACTTACCTTTCTGGAATGAAGAGATCTTGCACCGATGATGTTACCCAGTAATGAAATGTATGCAAGAAAACAACCAAGCTCAGAGAGCACCAAGGACCCCTCAGATCTTACTCTGTGCAAAGTAATCTTTATGTATGTGACTCTGATTCACTTGGACTTTTTTTGTTTTTAAAAAGGCATTGTTCTAGATCATAGTACCTTTCTGGGACAATTTGACTGTATGGGTCTTGGAATACCATTTGTACTACCTCTGATCTAAAAGTCCTAGAACAGGGGTCCTCAAACTTGGCAGCTTTAAGACTTGTGGACTTCAACTCTATGGTAGCTGGAGAATTCTGGGAGTTGAAGTCCACAAGTCTTAAAGCTGTCAAGTTTGAAGACCTTTGTCCTAGAGGATGATGTTATAAGATTATTGCTTAGCCTCATGTCCTTGGCTCATGGAGCTGCTCAGGGTTCTGTATTGTCTTCCTTCCTGGGGAAAGGAGGAGGGGAGAGCCAGAACTCTGCTGCGGCATCTTGTCCCTATGGCGATAATGCTTAGTAGTTTGATTGATAATTTGGAATTTATAGAAAGCCTGATTCTGACCACAGTGAGGGATTAGGGAGAAACAGAGTTTCAGTTCAGATCAGAGCTGAAGTTTGTAGATGGAGCTGGCACTGTATGAAGTTGCAAGATCAGGTGTTACTTCAAAGAATTCTTGAGCGGATCCAACTTCCTGGCGGACACCAAGTGATTGCTGCAGCCAGGAGCACTGTGAATAGTTGTGGCTAGCTAGGCAGCAGTACCCTCTGGAAGAGAGAAGGTAGCCAAAGTGATTGATGTCTTCAACGCCTCTCATTTAGATCATTGTAACATGCTGCCCTTGAAAAGTGTAATGCATCAACAAATGATGATTCTATTGGATATAAGGTTTAGGAGAAAAATTATCACCTGTCTGGAGCCAAAAGTCTGTAGAGATTCTCAGTCATCCAGGTCATGGTTGTCCCAAAGGTGCTTTTTCAGGAAGCAACTGGACTTTCTTGTTTTTTCTTTGAAGACTTTTTGCTTCTCATCCAAGAAGCATCTTCTCTCTTAGCTATACAATTTGGGATGAACCCTTGGAATGATGTGGGAGTGGGAATGGATTTCCAGAGAAAAAATTGCAGATTACAGGAACCAGGAGCACTACTCAGATGAACCTGAGGACACAGATAAATGTTCAAGTGCTTCAAGGACCCTCTAAAAGGATGCAAATGACCAGCTGTCTGCAAGGAACATAAATCCTTCCATTCCCCACTGTCCTTCAGAGCTGAAGAAGCTTCTCGGATGAGAAGTGAAACATTGTCAAAGAAAAAACAAGAAAATCCAGTTGCCTCTTTGAAAAAGCACCTTTGGGACAGTTGGAACCATCTATATTTGCTTCGCTTTAGTTTCTGAACCTGGGTCTCTATTCTTGTTTTGGAAATCCTAAACAGGTTAGTGGTAGAATATCGGCGAAGATGCTACCTCATATATAAATATACCCTTATATACCTTCTTTATCATAAATGCTGTGCTACAACCTATCACAAGATTAGGTCAATCAGTATAAAGAAACTTTGCTGTGGCAACTGTGGGCTCTTGACTGTTGCTGCAATCTTTACTGGAATGTAGAAATGCAGAAAATCATATTGTTTCACTTGGGCTTTGATGAACAATGATTAATGTTAATATTGTTTTGTTCCGCTTTTTATTTTTGTTTTAAAGCCATTGCCTTTCATTTTATGTAATTTATTACAGGAGAAAAATCTCACTGGACAGGCAAGTGATTTATAGGTACTCAATAATAAAGAACAGAAGAACAAACTCATTTGAATGAATTACCACTTTTTATAATATATGGAAAGGTCAGCTAGAAGGAGGAAGGCAAACACTGAAATTAGAGGTCACGCTAAGCTATGATGTGGTTTGTTTGGCTTTGGCTAAATTTGCCTGCAAGCCATATCAAGCATGAGGTGCTTTGAGCATGAAACAGCTGTTTTGTGTGATTTGTGCATTGGAAAAAACCCTCACATATTTTGGATAAAACACAGAACAGTTGTTTCAGGTAGAAATCATTTGAGTGAGTTTTTTTTTAAGCGATGTGGCTGGAAGTTGTCTTGTCTCTTGCAATTGGAGTGTTAGCTTTTGAGTTCTCCTCAGCACAGCATTGGGCCATATTCTTGCTGCTCTTAGCTTACGTTTGGTGGAGCTGTATGAAGTGTTTAGAGCAAAGCAGCATGCAGTTCAGGAGCACATGGTCAGTCGGCATATTGAGGGAAGTGTTCTGGATCTAAGGGCCATTGAAGAATGGCTGTAGAAAAGTTGGGGGAAGAAATTGCTGTGAAAGACTCAGGCTCCGATTTTTGCTTCTGCTGGTCTGGTGCTCTTTTGTGCATAGTCTCTGGTGCCTGCCTGTTTCTAAAACAGTTTTCCCAGCCTGAATGCCAGCATATATTTCTTTTAGTTTCAACTTTGATTCAATGGGATGGCTAGTGATTTTACTCAGACACAAACAGGGGAGGGGAAAATCCCCCTTCCCAATCTCTTGATTTGCAATCAGCTCCCTTTTGATTTTAAATAAGATTTCCTTCGTATAATCCTCTTTTTTCTCAAATTAGGCCTACTTCCTTCTTTGGCCAAACTGATATTGTTAACTTTGCTGCTTGCTAGATATACATGGACACATTAAACTGAGTGCAGTAGTTAAGGTGCGGACTAGCCCAAAAGATACAGGTAGTCCTCGGCTTATGACCACAATTGAGCCCAAAATTTATGTTGTTAAGTCAGAGATTTGTTAAGTGAGTTTTGCCCATTTTAAGACCTTTCTTACCATAGTTGTTAAGTGACTCACTGCAATTGATAAGTTAGTAACCTGGTTGTTAAGTGAATTTGACTTCCATATTGACTTTGCTTGTCAGAAGGATAGTGTAACCATCATAAATATGAGTCAGTTGCCAAGAGTCTGAATTTTGAATTTTGGGGATATTGCAAAGGTCGTAACAGTCATAATTCACATTTTTCAGGGATGTTGTAACTTTGTGCTGTTGTAAGGCAAGGACTTCCTGTACCTACATTCAAGTCCACTTTGAACTATAGAAGCTTACTGGGTGATTTTGGACCAGACACCCTCTGTCCCAGGGCATGTTATTGAGGGAAAATACTTGGAGAAGGCAATACACCTGTCTCGAAAACTAAAGGCTGCTAATAATCCCCCCTTTGTTATTAAAAAAGCTTGAAAGCTTTTTCCCCAGTTCTAATTCCCAATTTAGAGCCAGCCAGGTGCACTCCCACAACTTTACACCCCTCCCCACTCATTAAGCACCTCCTGCCTGAGCGAACTAGGCCAGTTAGAGGGCTAGTCAGAGTAGGTGAGAGCAAGAATGTTTGTTTATTAAATTGCTATGGCCACCCATCTCAATTACATGGTTCAAAACAGCAAAACAATAAAAGTCACATATAATATAAAATAGCAGCTGACATTGTAATGACACAAAGTAGACCTTTACAATAAATACAGCCACAAAATGGGTTTCCCCCCTCCCAATAACAAGGCCTCAGGCTTGATTGCAAAACCAGTTCTTTAAAGCCTCGTGAAAAACCAATATCCAAAACCGATATTCAGGGGATGATGTTTCAGAGGGTGGGCAACAAAACAGAAAAGATTCCGTGATCTTGCCAGATGGCATTCCCTTCATGTCTTGCCTCTCCTGTCAGACTAAGGAGTCAGGTAAATCTCATTACGGAGGCACAATCTTATAATATTTGCTGATTTGGGGGAAAGACAGGAAGGCAACAATTGTAAGGAGGCTGGATTTTAAGAGGGCTCCATCATAAGCATAAGGTGAAGAAAGAGCATAGAGCTGGAAGAACTAGAAGAGGTAGTGATGATTCTGGGAGTCAGCCCATTCTCCTCTTACTACGAAGGGGCTAAGGACACAGATTAAGAGAAGGGGAATATCATTCCCTTCCAATAAACCAGAGTTCATGCCGTTTAGTGACATCCCAGTATCACCAAGGGAAGAATATTGTAGGCCTAAGGAACCTCATATTATGGGATTGTTTTAAGCTTCTTCTTGAAGACTATCCATTTTCTATGCAAAGCACCTGCCATCAGGAAGAAGGACAACATGCATCTTTTTATCTTGGATATCCTTTATAGACGCCATTCTAATTACTAATTAACAGTGAGTCACTTTCAGGTAAAAGTAGACTACCAGTAAGGCATTTTCAAGCAAAGCAAGCTGCCTGCAGGATGGTTATCCAAAGGCATCAGATGTGACATGTGATATCATGCAGATAAATGCTTGGAATGATCATGACCATTTGGCATGATGAAGGAGATGGGATTCCAAGACTTTTATCTGATGGTTTCTGACTATTCCCTCAAACACAGAAGGTGTTGGTACTCTTCCTGTATCAACACTGGGGAGAAGAAATGTTGGCTATGCTGTGA
The DNA here is from genome assembly GCF_028640845.1 of Ahaetulla prasina. Taxonomy (NCBI): domain Eukaryota; kingdom Metazoa; phylum Chordata; class Lepidosauria; order Squamata; family Colubridae; genus Ahaetulla; species Ahaetulla prasina. The sequence goes on from NC_080540.1 coordinate 107,679,024, forward strand.
ATAGAAGGCTGTTGTGCTTACTGTATAGCTTCTTCATCTTGGCATTTGGAAGACATGCTTATTGCCATCATCTCATAGTAGACTGGTTGGGGTGAAGGGCGGGATGTCTGCTATTGTAAATTGCAGCACTACTCATGTTATAGAACAACAGGTGGGTATTGTTTCATACCAATGTGCTGGGCAGGCTTCACATGGAATGAGATAAATGTAGCCATGAACTGCATGGCTGACAGCCAGCTTTCTGGGCAGCAGAGTTTCAACCATAGCTTCATAGTTATGGACAATGGAACCAGCATTAGAAGGGCAGCCCATGAGGCACAGCTTTGCTGTAGTGCTGCAGTGCTCACAAACTACATCTGTTTGTGCAGGCTGGGCCAACATCATAATTATCCCAACTGACATCAGATTTGCCACAAAGACTGTCAAGGTTAGGACCAGGTTACTTACGAGACCGCCTACTGCCACCGTTTGCCTCCCATCGACCCGTGTGCTCTCACAGGGAGGGACTCCTCAGGGTACCGTCAGCAAAGCAATGTCGACTAGCGGCCCCCAGGGGGAGGGCCTTCTTTGTGGGGGCTCCCATCCTGTGGAACAAACTTCCCCCAGGACTTCGTCAACTTCCTGACCTTCGGACCTTCCGCCGCGAGCTGAAGACATATTTATTTATTCGCGCAGGACTGGCATAGGATTTTAGATATTTTGTTTGGTTTTTAATCTTATTTAGGGTTTTATTGTTTTAAATATATTTTAATTCGGGCCAAATTTAATAAGTTTTTTAATTATTGTTTTATCTTGTATTTATTATTGTTGTTTTGTTTTATCTGGCTGTGAACCGCCCTGAGTCCTTCGGGAGAAGGACGGTATAAAAATCTAAATAAATAAATAAATAAATAAATAAATAAATAAATAAATAAATAAATAAATAAATGCTGTACAATTTCTGTTACTTTTTTACTGTGATTGTAAAGGGAAGGGGAATAGTAGACTAGTGCCTAGATTGAATCCCTACCTCAACATCTTATTACTTATGATGTCCCCATCTGGATGAACTTCACCAACCTAATGTTCAACTGTCTGCTTAAGAGCCAGTGGTTGTACAAGGCATGTGAAGCTACTTGAGTGGCTGTCTCCTCAACCATGGAGAAGTCATGGAGGCTGATGGTTGAGGCCTCTTAAGTACAGTTATGCTGGGACATGTTCATTTCTTAGAAGACAGAAGTCTAATGTAAAACCCAAGAAGGTGAACTCCAAGGACAGCAAAGATTAGGCAATTAATTTCACCCTGAAAGTCCTTTCCCAGCCTAGCATTTCTGCCTTTATTTATTAAGGGATGGTAGGCATGCTGGTGCTCTTATGCACGGCCCTTACAGACTTCTTAGGAATGGGGTAAGGTCAACAGTAGACAGTCTTAGGTTAAAGTTTTGGGGGGTTTGGGGTGAGACCACAGAGTCTGGTAATGCATTCCAGGCATTAACAACTCTGTTACTGAAGTCATATTTTCTGCAATCAAGTTTGGAGCAGTTCACTTTAAGTTTGTATCTACTGTGTGCTCATTTATTGTTATGGTTGAAGCTGAAGTAGTCATTGACAGGTAGGACATTGTAGCAAATGATTTTATGAGCTATGCTCAGGTCGTACCGAAGGCGAATAGTTCTAAATTTTCTAAACCCAGAATTTCAAGCCTGGTGGCATAAGGTATTTTGTTGTGAGCAGAGGAGTGGAAGACTCTTCTTGTGAAATATTTCTGGATGCGCTGAATTGTATTAATGTCTGATATGCAGTGTGGGTTCCAGACAGATGAGCTGTATTTGAGAATTGGTCTAGCAAGTGTTTTGTATGCTCTGGTTAGTAGTTCCAGCTTGTTCCTAGAAATCCTTCCTGACAAACTCATATAATAGGAAGAACTTTGGTTATGAAAGTGGTCAAAATGGAGGAGAAAAATTTAGATTGCATTTTGGAGGAAACAATAAGCTGCCTAGGTCATCCTTTTTGATCAGTCACAGAAGCCAGAATCCTGGCTCTGATTCCTTCAGCGGGAAAAGAAGTATTGTCTTTAGGCACGGCCAATAATGCAGAATCTTCTAGCCTGAGCTATTTGAGTAAATCAGAGGTGGGCGAACAATATACATACCTCAGTTTTTGGCAATTAATGACCTGATTTGGTGCTTTATTGCCTGGCAGTACTTCTCTTGCTCATCATCCTAACATCCTGAGCAAGAAAGTGTGCTCCAAGACAGGTGACCACTTACGTTGCATTAACTCATCTTCTACAACAGGGGTAGTCAACCTTTTTATACCTACCGCCCACTTTGGTATCTCTGTTAGTAGTAAAATTTTCTAACCACCCACCTATTCGTTCTCATTCTCACAAATCTAACTGTGTACTGACCAGTGTGACCGCAAACAAAAGAGCCTGCGCCGTGTATTGTCATCTGCGCGTGCCTCTTGCGCATTGTGGATTGGATTTGGGGGGGTGCTGGCTACTAGCTCTGCTTGTCTGTTACAGCTGGGTGGTGTGGGGGGAGATGCTCTTGTTTGCGGTCGCACTATAGTGCCATTTGGTTTCACTTACGTAACATGAACTAAACTTATGTGTGGGCGATACAATTAGTATATTTTCAGAAATTTAAATTGTCATGGGGAATTTTATGAAAACCTAATGAAAATGTTTTTAAATAATGCTATGAAATTTTTTTAAAAAGTCAATTAAATTAAAAAAAAGGAAAGTGCTTCAGTATCGGACAAAACCCCTACCACCCACCATGAAAGCTGGAACGCCCACTAGTGGGTGGTAGGGACCGGGTTGACTACCACTGTTCTACAAGATGAAGCTCCTCTTGCTGAACTTCTACTGGAGGGGAAATTTTGATCTAGATCTTTACCCTATTCTTCAATTTTATGGCAGCAGCGTGTCCACTATCCAGATATGGTGACTGCTATCCTTAAGCATACTTAAGTCACACTCTGAGCTAGACTTTTCCTTAATGGAATACCTCATACTAGGATGAGAGGCTCACATCACCTAAGAAATGCATACTGGCCATTTCTTTCAATTATGAGCGAACTTCTGAATGTGGCACAGTTTGGAAGACAGTCCATGTGGATTTATTTAGTCCCTGCAGCATCAACTGTGTTGCAATGTTGCATTCATTATCCCCTCCTCCCATAGCTCCTGACTCTTCCTCAGTCTCATTGCCTTGCCACTATCTATGATCCTTCACTTAAGGACAGGGATGACCCAGATGAGTGATACAAAGTGTATTGGATCTTAGGCCCCCATATATTGAGAGCATACACACATAACATTGTGTGTATGCATTGGTTGCCGGTGGTCTTCTGGGTGCGCTTCAAGGTGTTGGTTATCACCTTTAAAGCGCTCCATGGCATTGGACCGGGATATTTACGGGACCATCTGCTGCCGACAGTTACCTCCCATTGTCCGATACGTCCAGTGCGCACCCACAGGGAGGGTCTTCTTAGGGTGCCGTCGGCTAGTCAATGTCGGCTGGCGGCCCCCAGGGGAAGGGTTCTCTGTGGGGGCCCCGGCTTTATGGAATGAGCTGCCGGTGGGACTCCGTCTCCTCCCTGATCTCCGGACCTTTAAGCGCGAGCTCAAGACTTTCTTTTTTCACCAAGCGGGGCTGGCCTGATTGATTTTAGTATGGGGGTTTTAGTGGGTTTTAATAGGGTTTTTACCAAGGTTTTAGTTTTGATAAATTTTAGCTAATATTTTAAGTTACAGCGATTGAATCAGTTTTTTAAATTTGATAGTGTATTTTAAATTTGTTGGGATTTTTGTTGTTTTATTGGCTGTACACCGCCCTGAGTCTTCGGAGAAGGGCGGTATAAAAATACGAATAAATAAATAAATAAACATGGAAGTGACCAGCAGTGAACAGAGACCCGAAAGGAAAAGCAATACTATTCCTGATGGCCTGGAAAGTAAACCATTGTACTTTGGTAAACAGGAGTTTAACATGTATTTAATATACCTTTGAAAGAAAAACCAGTGATGTGCTGGAGGTCATTTCACTGGTTTGTTGTTTTTGTGTGCATCAGTACAATTGTCCCTGAGTTGACACCCAACTGATATGATTTCAAAACATGCTAGCACAATGCTGGTGTGATTAGTTTGTCAGTTGTATGTTCCATCTCTTTGTGTTGAATTCTGTGCATGGTCTTAGCTTTGGTTGGGATCCAACAAGCGTATGCAATGAATATGTTCAAAGGCAAGCTTGTCTACAGAACAAAAGAGCAGCAATAGAGAGCACATGCATGCATAGTCAACAATCATCAATGTAATTGTTATTTCTCTCCTATTCTCCTATTTTATGCTGGGTTGGTTTGGTTTAGTAGGTTGTTTTGGAGAGAGTTTTTTTTTTTAGTTTGGTATTATTCATATAGTTTGTTGCATTTTGTGTGTTGAATTCTCGTGCTCTTTTTGTTTATGGAAACTTTATACGGCATTGAAAAAGGCGGAAAGATAACTATGGCAAATCTGAAGTACATGTAAAGGGTGATATCTTATGTTCTTGGCTGTAAAATTAGATTTATCATATTGATTAAGTTTTATTTTTTTTAAAGCGTAAATGTAACTCTCATTTTGACTAAACATTAATTAGAGATTTTCTTCCAGGTTGTTCTCTTGCCCTGTAGGAAGTGATGGACTGAAAACATTGTGTCTTGTGTGAGAGATCAGAAACACAGCATTAGCCTAGCTGTCCTCACATTAAAGTAATTAAATTAGAATTCACATATGGCAGAAAGGCTAGCCCTAAGGCTACCAGATCTGAGCTGGACAAATCCAGGTGAACAGTAGATGACAGCAAAGATTTAACATTTTATGTATTTCTTTTCAAGGTATCTGATTTTTGCAGTTGTAGAGAATTATTCCAAGTAGCATTGAAACACTTGAAATTTTCTTGAATTTGGTTTTGTTGAAATACAGAATACCCAAACTGATTTAAGTTCAAACTTCAGCCAACTTTAAAAATAGGATTTGAACATTGAAAGAACTTTTGGTGTACAACATTTGTTTCAAGCTGAAAACAATGCACTTTGTCTGTTTCATACATGTCTTTAATATCTAGTCACCCCGACTTGTAAACATGGATAATGATTTGGTGTGTTATGTGACTCCAATCAATTGTACTGTAGTTGTCTATAATTCATGGTAATATGCTATAAATCAATTCATGCCAATTTATAATAACCAATTTTGGGGCAAGTAAGCTTAAATGGGAGGACTACCATTTGTAAAATAAAATACTGACACATTTATTGCTAACATTAAATTTTAAACATGAATTTTTCATTTACATTAATAATTAACAAAGAACAATCAGACCAGCTAGCTTATCTCACCTTTGTGGCTTCCAGATGTGTTGAATTAAAAGTGTCATTTATCTCCAATTATTTCCTCTATCTTGGTGTGTTGGTGCACTTCAAAATACCTTGAGTGGCATCTTGATTTCATTCCACTTTAAGAACATTTAAAAATGACTCCAAAGTAAATATTTTATAATAAAGCTCCATGAAAATCTGAGTCACTGAAATTTAGGAGCTGTATTTTTTGATACTTTGTAGCTAATATTAAAGGAATCTATTAACTGCTGGTATCTCAAAAAATCCCAGTAGCTATCCAGAGTACATTTGTTGGAGCATGTAAGTCCTTTTTCTTTAGATGTATAGGTAAAAAAAAGTTCATTATATTATCCCTAATATTATCAACTATCTCTAACAATTCGGTGTTATAGCCCATTATTTGGAAATTCCTCACATGGTCAATTACAGTGATCCCTTGGATATACAGAAGATCTTTGCTAAAGCTTTTGGAGCTGTGAAGGTATTATGAAGCTGATGGCAAGACTCCAGAATACCTTCATAAAATTGACTGCAGTTTTGTCTGAGCACTCGTCTTTAATTAAAAAAAAAATCCCTGCATATTGCTGCAGGCTGCAAAAATGCCAAGAAATCCAGAATAAATACAATTTGTGCAGTACCTATAAAGGACAATATTTGTAGTTCTGGGTTGAAATGGATGATGTTACCTAGTTTGGGTAATGAAACCTCTGCAAGAAATAATCAAGCTCAGAGAGTACCAAGGATCTCCCCCCTAATTTTGCCATGCCACAATGTTAGATTTAGCATTTTTCAGCTAATATTCTTGTACCGTCTCTCAAAATGAAAACACTTCGATATCTTTTTCCCCTTCTGGTGTTTTTTTCAACTACTCAAATTGTTTTTCTTTCTCTGGGTTTGGACTTTATAGCAAGTGTTGAGATGATGTTGGGTAGATAAATGCCTGAAGAGATTTGGGAATGATTTTCCTTCTGTGTTTTCTATAAATCCTTGCTCACCTTGTTGTTTGTTTACCTAGGCTTTCAAGGTCTGTGTGCTATTTAAAGTACAAATGATTTTGTGAGAATTATTTAACACAATGTGAGTTCTTGCACATCACAAGTGGAAACATACCATACCATATGGATCTTTAAAGCCTGCTACCAAAAAAAAAAAAAAAAAAAAAAGGCAGATTTTAATTTTCAAAAGCTTTAATTTTGGAAAGTTCACTTTTGAGATTTCTCTTAATAGCAGTCCCTGAATGTAGGGACACAGAAGATTATATTAGGAAGGCAATGATGGAAGAAAGAGATACAGTTGCTGAGCCATGAAGGGCTTTAAAGATGATAAACTTCATCTTGAGCTCAAGCAAACTAGTAACCAGTGTGGTCTCAAAATAGCGGATGTACAGAGAGAGATCATGTACTGCCTACAGCTGCTGGACCAGTGAATGAGAAGAGGCCACTCAGGTGCCATCTCACTTAAATCTGCAATTGCCCTCTCATTCCAGAAGGCAACTGCTCACCTAAGCTGTCATTATTACCACAGACTTTCATCAGATGATGCTGTGTTTCTAATCATTCATTGTGCGCAATCTGGCTTTAGAGGTTCTGCAGAATGTTTCTGGCATGTTTCAGGGTTGATTATCTTCCCTTTTAGAATAGCTGGTTTGCAATACAGAGACATCCATTCATATATATATATTTTTTAAATAGAGGAATATTCTCATGCTTTCCTTTTAGTGAAAAAGGCGATTCCAGTGAAATAAATTAACTTCAGAATAAATTGCCGAAGTGATAGTTGTGGTGATCAGTTGTAAGTCTTGGCCTTCATTCCTGGTAGCCTTTATTGAAGGGAAGATGCCCAGGTATTATTCCTAGTTTACTGTATTCAGAAAGATACTTATTGATCCCCTTTGGATGTAACACTTTGTAGTTGTTGGGAAAAAAATACAAAGCAGGAAACCCTTCTGTCCCAAGATGCTTTGTAACCTGAGACATAATCCGATGAAGGGGGAAAAAAGAAAGCAAAATTGAAGAGATTGCTTTCTTTCAATGCAGCTGCCTCTAATCTGGTCACATTACATAATCCATTACCCTTATTGTTATAATAAATAATTTCATTTAAATGAGAAAATAGTCCTAAATGAATAAGAGTGGCTGCAGATATACAAGTAGCAGAGGGAGATGCATCTAGTAATAAGTAGTGGAAAGTAAATTAATCTGAGAGAAGACAAATTGAGCTTAGACAGTTTATGTGATTAGGTGAACAATTATTGAAAATAATGGGAAATGTAATTACTACCCAGCTTGCACTATGATTAGGTGTTACAGTGGCAACACTATTCTTATTAAACAGTTCAGCACTGCAGAATTTCAGTGTGGGCTGTGCTTCTGGCCATACCTCAACTGAGCTGTGATTTCTATGCATGTTTATTCAGAGGTAAGTCCTACTGTGGAAGTAAGACCTCAGAAATGGCATGCGAAATAGAGTTTTAGAACTGGAGACCAAATCTGATTTACAGATACCAGATTCAAGGTGTTACTATTTTAAAGAAAATATGTCAGTTCTGAACAGACATATATTTCAGATTTTACAGTGGGGAATTATTTGGGGGGTGTGTGTGTGCATGTGTAGGAAAAGCCAGAAATATTTTAATACATCCTCCTCCATTCTTTCTAAAGTTTACAACTTTCTATATTGGGGTTGAGTATGTAGGAAAGACCAGAGCTCTATTGACATACCAGCCTCCATTCTTTTTTAAATTAAAATACTAAGTTTACACCTTATCACTTTCCATGTTATTCTCTCATCTTTAATATTTTTTTCCTCACACTTTTCCCTGAAGTAGGAGGAAAGCAGATGTTAGAAGGAATTGCCAACTGGTGCACTGCGTCCAAATGAAGCACTTTCTTCACTTTAAATGCTGATATATCTCTCATGTATGTCCATCACCAATGAAGAGACTCTAGAGACAAAAATCTTTACAATTTTTGCAAGTTTCTCTCAACTGATGGCAGAGTTTTTCTTCTCTTTTTTTTTAATGAGGAAGAAAAAGTCAATGTTATGTTTTTTCGTCTAGGAGTCTGCACTCTCTGAAAAATGTTTACAACACTATAGTAAAATATGAAGGGAAGACATTGTAAGGGTCTTTTTAAAATCAAATGAGAACATCCATGAGGTTGAAGAGCGATGGATAAAAGTGTACTAACAATCAATAGTATTACACGATTTTTCACTACCTCATAACAATAAAAGAAGCACAAAACTATATCCCAAAGAAGTCTGAAGAACCCTGAGAATGAGTTAGAAAAGTAGAAAGAAATTGTAAGGAGGATTTGGTATAGCATTAGTTCAAACTGTATTGCTGTAATGGAATGTAGTTTATTGTGGGTTAATATATTGTGTGAATTGAGACATGGTTGACAACTTAGCATGATATGCATGGCCTAATTAATTCTGGCTAATTTAACAAACCCTGGTTAAACAAGTGATAGCTTAGTACTGAAAACTGTGACTTCAGCCTTTGTTTTTATTTGCTGTGTCCTAATTCTCATTTTTTGAAGTTGGTGTCCTCCAGTGATGGCATGGGGGATGTGCAGAGACCACATTTCCCAGAATTCCCAGTCAGCATGATTGTAGCAAGGAGTCCTCTTGATATTTTGGTTTTACAGTATGATTTCAGTCCATGTTATTAAGCAAGCATATTCAAGGAGGCATACTGATTAATAACAGAAGTCTTTTTCTGATAATGGGCTACTCATAGATGGGAGATGACAGCAAGTTTTACTGCCATATGTTGAACTCTTATTTTAGTGTCTTGCATCCAGTTCTATATTTCCTAGGGCTTCTTAACAAATGCATTTTTGTTTCTTTTTGTTGTGTTTCCATGTTTAATGGAGTAAATCCTATGCTACTCCTACCTGCACTTATTCAGCTTATTCTACACTTGGTTAGACTGAAGATATGCCCCACACAAGCAGTATAAAGTTAATGTTATAGCTGGTGAAAACAAAGATATTTGTATGATTGTTCATGCTGGAGTAGCAGCATTTTCTACAGAGCAAGAGCTGATGCTTGCTTTAGTAAGGTAAATATTTCATTTAAATTCAGATTAAGCAAAGAAAAATAAAAGTGTATTTCCTCATCCTAGTGGTTAGACCGGACTTTATTCATTTCGTTGCCAGATTCAACTCTTGCAATTTACGTTTCTGTCTGTTGGCTGTTTTCATAGAAATAATTTACAAAGTTTAATTTGAGCTTCCAAGCTTCCAGTGTGGTTATCTTATGCTCTAGTTTTCATTTATATAAGCTTACAACCTGATAGCTTTTATTGGAAAATGACAGGTTTTTGATTTAAAAAAAATACAAGAACAGCATTTATGCTTTTGTAAGAAGTTTCTTCCTTTTTTTAAATAGTAGAGTAAATGTAATGCAGGACAGAGATGGGTTTGTTAAATTGTATAATTTTGGAAAAGGCAAACAGCATTGTGTTAAATTGTGTTCTTCTATGTATTATATCATGCCAAACTGTTAATCTTTTATAAAAATTGTAGTTAGAAGTTAGTGATCTGCATGGTGTTTTAGATACAGTTTCAACTACTGTAATCTGAAATGAAGCTATAAGATTGGCATTGTGTCTCTAAATAAATATAAAACTTAATTATTGCACAGAAATTAGGATAAAATTGCAAGAAGTCTGTTCCTGTAAATATTTACACAAACTGTTATTTTTTGGGGTGGGGTAGGGGTGGGGCAGGGAACAGATTTAGGAAAAAGATCTAATGAGCAGTTATTACCATCAAATAAAGGCTTGCTTCATTCTGGTATGCAAAGCAATCCTCTTAGATGGATCCTATAAGCATTCAGTGCTGGTCAGTAGATGTTGAGTATATTGCAATAATATAAGTCGGTGCTCTTTCTACTATTAATAAACTTAGGGGGTGGCTTCTCATGCATTTGATGTCATAAATCCACAGCATTTTTTTCTTATAGGTTTTTTAAAAATAAACATTGGCTATATTTTTATTACAGGTTCCTTGTTTTTCCAACTTTGTCCAAATGCTAATCTCTGATTATTGTCTTGATACTTTAGTTGTTTTGACCTTTTCCCAAAAAAATAATGGCAAATTTCTTTTTGAAAGATAAACATTCTCATAGATGAGTAACAGGAAAATTTAACCCTTCTCAAGTTTCCTGTAAATTCCCATCCTCTCACCATTTCTCTCCCTTTTGACTAGTTCTCGGTTATGTGATGGTGTAGGAACTGGAGTAGGGAAGCAAAAATCCTTACATGGGGATGGGAGCAAATAATTGGTGAGCTTAGAAAACAGGAAAGCTCAGGAATGCTTGGTATCAATAGTTGTCTTTCTCGCATTGCTGCCATAAATAAAAGACAGAGTAACTAATGTTCACATTCTTCTACATATGGCTCCATTATGGGCATCTTGACTAAACACTGGTATAAATATGAAGGTCAACATACATAAATTCCACAAGGTGCAATGTTAACATGTTTTGTATTGACTAAAAGCTGTCACCTCTTCATCTCTTATCTAAACAAACTCCTCCATAGAATTATATGTCAGAAACTCACCCCTTTTAAAACTGAATTAATGTAATATCAAGCCAGTTTTATGCCTTTCCCGATGTAATTAATGTATATCCAGAAACTTTTAATATAGAGTTAGATACCCTGGGTTACATCTGAAGTGTAGCACTAGCAATAGGACTTTTACACTGCTTCACAGGGCTTTACAGCCCTGTCTAAGATGTTTACAGACTCTGAGTATTGCCCACAACAATCTGGCTCCTCATTTTACCAACCTCAGAAGGATGGAAGGCTGAGTCAACCTTGAGCCTGGTGAGAATCTAACTGCTGGCAGTTGGCAGAACTAGCCTGCAATATTGCATTGCACCACAACAAGCTCTTAAAATCCAATGTATCAATATCCTTACCAAGCAACAAAACTTATCTCTTAAAAATATAAAAAGAGTTATATAGGATTCCCCACATCCTGATTGCATTGACTTCAGTGCACGCAATCATATAAAATTACACTGAATGGAAGAAGAAGAACAGTGTAATAACAAGGAATGTCCCATTGAACATTTTGCCCCTGAATTCCTCAGGACCTCTAAAGGCTCTGAATAGAGCTGTGTAATCCAAAGAAGATACAGGCATGCATGAGAAGGTGGAAAGATCAAAAGGGAACAGATATGTCCGATGTAATAGCAATAGCACTTATATACCACTTCACAGGGCTTTACAGCCCTGTCTAAGCGGTTTACAGAATCAGCATATTGCCCCCAATAATCTGGATCTTCATTTTACCAATCTTGGAAGGATGGGAGGCTGAGTCAACCTTGAGTTGGCGAGAATCGAACTGCTGAACTGCTGGCAGCCAGCAGTTTTTATTTATTTATTTATTTTTGTCACAACATCATACAAAAAAATTATATAGTATATAAACATATATATGAGTAAATATTAGGAGGTATAAGCATATATATATATATATAGGAAGAAGAAAAGAAAAACAATAGGACAGGAACGGTAGGCACGTTTGTGCGCTTATGCACGCCCCTTATGGTCCTCTTAGGAATGGGATGAGGTCAATAGTAGAAAGTTTTTGGTTAAAGCTTTTAGGATTATGGGAAGAGACCACAGAGTCAGGTAAAGTATTCCAAGCACTGATGATTCTGTTACAGAAATCATATTTTTTGCAATCTAGATTAAAGCGGTTGACATTAAGTTTAAATCTATTGGTTGCTCTTGTATTATTGCAATTAAAGCTGAAGTAGTCTTTAACAGGAAGGACATTACAATAGATGATTTTATGAAGTAGCCTGTATTACCACTGCTGGTAATAGTTGAGGGAGTAGAGCAGAGGTATCAAACAGGCGGCCTGGATACATCACGCGCAAGCCATGCCCATCCCAGCTCCGCAAAGGAAAAAAACAGTTGTGAAACATCACGTGATGTCAATGTGATGCCGCGAGTTTGAAATTCGTAGAGTGAGCACTTTAAGTAGACAGCATTAAGTAGCTAAAATTCATTTTTGATAAGAAGTTCCAAATAATTGGTATTGGGTTTATACTGTTTTGATACTCTAAGTCTTTCCAGCATTATAGCACTAAATGTATAGTTGCAGCCTGTGCCTAAGCAGCTACTGTATATTTTCTGAGAGATGATATTAAATACAATTTGGCATTGACTTCATCCAAGCCATATGAAATTCTTCATTCTACTTTGTACTTCCAGTGGGAAGAATTTGTCAGGCAGCATTTCAGTTCTTTAACATTTGGTTATCTCTAGAGAATTGAAAATGGACAGCAAATAATGTATCGCTCCCAAAAGAAGTTGTTTGAGGATTTAAATGCAATAATGAACTTGGTCTTGTTTCTAAATGCTGTTATTCACCCTAGCCAATTATTTTATGTTTTGTTATCTGCGCAAAGGATTGTGCACGAATATCAGGTCCTTGCAATATGCCTTGATTGAGAACTATCAAAAGAGAGAGAACTGTTGGGAAATATTAGTTATTTTTCCTTTTCTCCCATGCTTCTACTTGTTTTCTATAATTTTCTTGTACTCTGAGGGCAAACTGATGATGGGAGAGAAAGTGAATGCTTTCTCTGTAGCTCTGAACAAATCACAAAAGACATAAAACCATGCACCCAAATGAGTTATTTACATTCAATAAATTGGCTTAGAAATAAGAAGATAGGAAGAAACGAGGTTTTGCCTGTTGTTTTTAAAGTAAGCCAAAGACCATACTTTGGCAGTTCATTTTATAAAAAAACCTTCAGGAATCAGATAGCTGAAGTGAAAATACGTTAGATTCACCCTGAAAGTTGAACAACCATCTTGCCTAGTTGCTGTTGTAGCATGAAACTTCTACATCACCCTCAACTGACTTTGAACCAGAATATGCAAGAATATCAGAACCTTCCATGCTCTGTAAGACTCTCCTCAAATCCTTTGATGCTCAAAAGCTTGATCTCCTAATAGCCTGATCCCTATTCCTAAGTGTGCAAGATTTGCTGTTGCAGCATATCACCAATTCAATCCTAGAAAAGAATGGCTTTGCACTTGCAGCTGCTTGGTACTGTGATCTCCCCTATGGCTATGCTCTCCACATTGTAAGCGGCAAGAGGAACATTTTGGAAGAGCAACGAATCCTTTCAAGTCAGTGCCAGGATTTAACTGCTTATGTGCTATAATAAAAAGGGACCTGCAGACCTGTGTAGCCGATAGCTGAACAGACTAGTGTGTCTTTAATCAGCTTGCGGTGACAATAATAAATGAAACAGTTTATATCCTCTTCCTGGAGTTCATGCGTAAGCAGCACTTTCTGGAAGATAGTTCTAAGTAATTAACATTTTTCCAATCCATACTGCTTTCCTTTGGGAAATAATAAACAATTCTCTTTATTTTAATTGTGCTGAATGGGAAATAGACTCAAAGTTTTCTAGGTGTTATTTCGGTTAGACAAAAGTGTTTTTTTTAAAAAGTCAACTGCTAAATATTCATGACTGATTCTCTGTATGTTAATGCCTAGAGTTTCATCAGACTGAATCCTTTATATTATATGGATAACACTGTTTGAAAAATATTCAGATGATCAATTTTTAATGACATATTTAAGCCTAGATCACAGGAATCTGGCCCTTGGCACCTAGTGAATCATAATCAAATAGGAGTGAGACAATTGTGCAATGCATCCAAATTGTGTAGTTAAAAGAATATTTTCTTTACTTTGCTGGAACACAGCTGTTGAATACTCCAAAGCTGGATGAGTAATCTTAATCATAAGGTTTAGTTAGGAACAGCACAAGATAATATCAGGCTTATATAAATACAGTGTCAGAAACAAGTGCTTGGGTTATCACACTAAATAACTAGTTGATTATCAGGTAGCGTTGTTTGCCTAAGAAAGGGCTGATTACTTTCTCTTGTAGTATTTGGCAAAATTGTTTCATAGAACATTTTTCTGAATTGGTTTTGAAGCAGTCTAATGGTGAACTTGTGAAAGGCATGCTACAAGCACAAAGAGTGTGAGGAAGAGAAAAAGAAACATAATGTGTGCTGAGATAGTTTTGTTTACAAGTCCCATGGCTCCCTATTATTTACTGGAAGTTTGAGGCACCCTTCAGAATGATGGAGAATGTGCTATTTTTCTTTGCAGAGGTGAGCAAGGTTATCTACTTGATTTTAGTCTTAGGAGTCATGTACTCTTCCAGTGTTTCAGATACTTCACTAAAACAAATTATCATTTCCTGAGCATAGAAAGTTCATTGTCCAGCTTGCGTAGAATATTCTGACGGGTCTTAACAGATGCACTACTAAATTTGGCATTTTCCATGTTGCATTTCCTAATGCTTTAGAGGATTGTTGTATTGCTCGATGAGCAAAGATATACAGGTAGTCCTCAACTTACGACCACAATTGAGCCCCAGATTTCTGTTGGTAAGTGAGACAGTTGTTAAGTGAATTTTGCCCCATGTTACAACCTTGCTTGCCACAGTTGTTAAGTTAATCACTGCAGCTGTTATGATAATAACATGGATCTTAAGTGAATCTGGCTTCCCTGTTGACTTCGCTTGTCAGAAGAGCGCAAAAGACAGCATGATAGTGTGATCTCACCACACTGCGACCGTCATAAGTATAAATCAGTTGCCAAATGTCTGAATTTTGATCACAAGACCGTGGGGATCTTGCAGTGGTCGTAAGTGTGAAAAAAGGATCATAACTCACTTTTTCAGCGCTGTTGTGACTTCCGTTACTAAATGAACTGTTGTAAGTTGAGGACTACCTGTAAAATGATGTGGGGAAGAGAAAACAAAGGTGATTACCAAGAAAAACTCTCTGGAAAGAATTTTGTAAATAGAAAGCATACTAAGCAGTATTCAGTGATCAGAAAATATCAGTTCAGATACTGTTTCTAGACCAGGGGTCTCCAACCTTTTATTTTATTTATTTATTTTATTTTGTCATAACAATATATGTAGGTATCATACAAAAGATTGTATAGTATATAAACACATATATGAGTAAATATAAGGAGGTATAAGCATATATATAGGAAGAAGAAAATAAAAAAAACAATAGGACAGGAACGGTAGGCACGTTTGTGCGCTTATGCACGCCCCTTATGGTCCTCTTAGGAATGGGGTGAGGTCAATAGTAGAAAGTTTTTGGTTAAAGCTTTTAGGATTATGGGAAGAGACCACAGAGTCAGGTAAAGTATTCCAAGCACTGATGATTCTGTTACAGAAGTCATATTTTCTGCAATCTAGATTAAAGCGGTTGACATTAAGTTTAAATCTATTAGTTGCTCTAGTATTATTGCAATTAAAGCTGAAGTAGTCTTTAACAGGAAGGACATTACAATAGATGATTCTGTGAGTTAAACTTAGGTCTTGTCGAAGGCGACGGAGTTCCAAGTTTTCTAAGCCTAGGATTTCAAGTCTGGTGGGATAAGGTATTTTATTGTTTTCAGAGGAATGGAGAACTCTTCTTGTAAAATATTTCTGGACACGTTCAATTGTATTGATGTCAGAGATGTGGTGAGGGTTCCAAACAGGTGAGCTGTATTCTAGAATTGGTCTAGCAAATGTTTTATATGCTCTGGTTAGTAGTGTGGTGTTTTTGGAAAAGAAGCTATGCAAAATTAGGTTTACAACTCTTAGAGCTTTTTTTGCTATGTAGTTGCAGTGGGCTTTGGCACTTAGATCATTTGACATGAAAACTCCAAGGTCTTTAACAGGATGGGGGTCGTCTGTAAGGTAATGTCCATCTAGTATGTACTTAGTTTTTGGGTTCTTTTTTCTATATGTAAGATTGAGCATTTGCTGGTTGAAATTTGGAGCTGCCAATTTTTAGACCAAGCGGTTAGATGATCAAGGTCGTTTTGAATGATAGAAGTATTGTCTGTGGTGTTAAATAGTTTGACATCATCAGCAAAGAGAACACAATTACTTGAGATATGGTCACAAAGATCATTAATGTATAGTATAAAGAGTGTTGGTCCAAGGACGCTGCCTTGAGGAACGCCACTCTTGACAGGAACAGGATTTGATAAAGCATTGCCAATTTTGACCACTTGTTGTCTGTTAGACAGAAAAGCAGATATCCATTTGTGGAGGGGTCCTGAGATGCCATAGGATGTTAGTTTTAGGAGAAGTTTATCGTGTACTACTGAGTCAAAAGCTTTGCAGAAGTCTATGTAGATTGCATCTATTGATTTGCCTTGATCGAGATTTGAAGTCCATATGTTTTTGCAGTGGAGAAGTTGTAAGTTACATGATAATTTTTTCCTGAAACCAAATTGTTTGTTGGAGAGTAGGTTGTTAGTTTCTAAGTGTGAGGTAATGGATTGGTTGATGATAGATTCCATGACTTTGCAGGTGACGCAGCAAAGGGAGATCGGTCTGTAGTTTTCGACTAAGCTGGGGTCTCCTTTTTTGAAGATAGGGATGACTGTGGCTAGTGACCAAAGTTTGGGAAGAGAACTGGTAGTGAAAGCTTTATCAAAGATAATACTTAGAATCCCCCAGCAAGCAAATTTTGGGAGTTGAAGTTCTCCAGGCTTAAAGTTGCCAAGGCTGGAGACCCCTGGTCTAGATAACATAAACCTTTCTGTGTAATATTCCATGAAATTTTCCAGACATCTGCTTTGTGTCTCATTACCATAGCTGAGCCATATGGAGGAGTTCCATACTGTGATTTCTAAACAGGAAAAGTCTGCTCACAGTGGATCAGGCAAGTCTGGATAAGCAAGATCTCGAAGTCAACAAGTTTGGCAAAACCAGGGCCGGGATGCAAAGGAAATTAAAACCTTGGACCAGAAGGATGCTGTCTCACATTGCTGAGCTGCAATTCCCAGCATCCCTCTCTGTGGTTTAAGCAGCTGGAAGTTGTTTGTCAGCAGTAGCAGAGACCTTGACACTTGCCGTAAACTGAAGTCAGACATCTAAGATCTTGCATATGTTTAATTTTACTCCTTCTGGAGAAGCTCTTATGACAGTTTAAACACAAGTATCCTGGTTTTATTGTTTATTTGTTTTACACTTTGTCTTTCTGCAACCACAGAATTTTTGCAAGAGTAAGGAAAAAAAGAAAACCAGGGATGTGGTGGCTCAGTGGCTAAGATGCTAAGCTTGTAGATTGAAAGATTGGCCGTTCAGCGGTTCGAATCCCTAATGCTGCATAGGTTCTGCCAACCTAGCAGTTTGAAAGCACGTAAAAAAATGCAAGTAGAAAAATAGGGACCACCTTTGGTGGGAAGGTAAGTGTTCTGATTATCTTTGGCATTTAGTCATGCTGGTCACATGACCATGGAGACATCTTCGGACGGTGCTGGCTTTTTGGCTTTGAAACGGACATGAGCACTGCCCACAGAGTCGGGAATGACTAGCATATATGTGCGAGGGGAACCTTTACCTTTACCTTTAAGAAAAAAGATACTGAGATTTTGCTATGGGCTCATCTTCTGTGCTGGAAGTAAAGTAAAGCCTTGAACATGGAATGAACAATTATTCCTCTGAGAAAGCAGCCTGAACAAAGCTAATTTCTGTGCCCTTATTAAATTCAATTAGTAATGAAGTTTAATAAACTGAAATGTTCTTGATCAGCATAACTAAAATATTAAACCGAGCTATGCTATAGCTGTCTAATTATGACATATAATAGTGAGTCAATAACTGCCTGTGTTGTGTCCAGCTTTTATAAAAACTTTAATGTGATTTCTCAAAGTTAACTCTTTAAAAAAAAAGTATGAATTTTGATCTTTTTTTTTCATAGACATCACTGGAAATTTATCTGAGCATGTCACAGCATTGCCTTAAGAAAATATCGCTCTATCACAGCATCAGTGTGTAAAAAACGATAGTTCTATATTGAACCTCAACAACTGAGTTTCGTGAAAAAATGAAGAAAGTTGGACTGTGCTCTTACACTAGTCTATGTTGTTGGTTCTATAGACCAGGGGTCTCCAGTCTTGGCAACTTTAAGATTTGTGGACTTCAACTTACAGAATTCCTCAGCTAGCTTGCTGGCTGAGGAATTCTGGGAGTTGAAGTCCACAAGTCTTAAAGTTGCCAAGATTGGAGACCCCTGGGATAGACTCAACACATTGTGTGGTAGAGTGAGATTGGGTAGAATGCTATCAGTTTGTGGGAGAACACAGTTTAATGACAGATGGACATTTTTATTTATTTCCTTTTAAATTTATATGCCACCTATTTCACTGATAAGCTGACAATGCAATGAATATCTGTTACTTTGGCTTTTTTTTTAATTGAAAAAGTTTTAAAAAACAAACAACATTTTTCCCCCTTTCCCCCCCTCCCCTCTCAAAACTCCCTCCCCCCCTCCCTTCACCCTGCCCCCCGGCTTCCGGGTCAATCACAAGGTATTGTTACACATAAACCAAACATAGAATAAGATTTTCCCCTTCTAATCCAATTAACCTCATCCGAGTCTTTTCATTTCCTAACCTCCCCCGTAACATTCTAAAATAATACATCCTAATTATTCAAAGGCAATCTGATATCTCTTAATCTGATATCTATTTTGTAAATAATCAGTCCATTTTTTCCATTCAATTAAATATCTTTCCTGCGTATTGTCTTTCAAAAAGGCTGAGATTTTTCCCATCTCAGCCAAGTTGATAACTTTCAATATCCATTCTTCTATTGTAGGTAATTCTTTTTTCTTCCAATATTGTCCAATTAGCAGCCTTGCTGCTATTATTAAGTTCAAGATCAATTTAGTCTCAGTCACTGTACAATCTGTTATAATTCCCAAAAGGAAAAATTGCGGCGGGAACTTTATCTTCTTCTTCAAGACATTTTGAATAATCCACCAAATTCTTATCCAAAATGCCTTAATTTTCTTGCAAGTCCACCAAATATGAAAATATGTAGCATCATCACATTCACATCTCCAACATTTCGCTTGGATATCAGGATACATACATGATAATTTTTTGGGCTCTAAATGCCATCTATAAAACATCTTATAAAAATTTTCCCTTAGATTCTGTGGTTGTGTAAACTTAATATTTCTAACCCAGATTTTCTCCCATGTTGCCAACATTATTGGTTCCTGAATATTCTGTGCCCAATTTATCATACAGTCCTTTACCAAATCCTTTTCTGAATCTATTTCAAGCAACACATTATACAATCTCTTTATATGCTCCTGGGTCTGATTTCTAATTTGCTTTATTAAATTTTCCTCCCTTTGCATTATACCAACTTTTTGATCTTCTTTCCATCTAGCGCTTAGTTGCCCATATTGAAACCAAGTATATTTCCTCCCTTCTTCATTTAATACCTGTAAAGATTTTAATTGCAGGCTACCTCTTTCAGCATACAAGTGTTCTTTATAAGTAATCATTTCCTGTTTATGTTTACTTTGGCTTTTTGATTGCATTGGAAAGCAGACGAGGTCAGCTTTTCTGTAATGAAAGTCCAGAATTGAAAATTTAACTTTTTAAAGGGGGTATACTTGACACATCTACAAGTTGCATCAAAAGAACTACAAAAATTTGCACTTAACCGTTAAATGACTAGAAGGATGCCATAATATCATCGAAACTCACTAAAAAAGTTTATTATGACAATGATAAAAGCATTCATTGTTCAGGAAACAATTCTTTTGCCATTTTCTATACTAAATTAAATCTGCATAATTTGAAATCAAATCACAGGGATAGCATTTGTATAAGGGGACATTAGGGTGATTCTTTACTTTTTGTACAGTCCTGTTTCATGCCCAGATTGTAAAAGGGATTAGAGAATTATCAGTTTCAGCAACATTGCATTATAATGGTTATTTCTAATTTCTAACATTTGGCATTATCCTACGTGATTAATTTATTCACCGGGCACTTCAATAAAACATTGCTTGCTTTATATAAATTAGCATCTTGATTGTATACAGGCAGGTATTTAATTGTGGTGGATCTTAAAAAATGCTATGACAAAAAGGGCTGAATGGTAGTCTCTTTTTAGTAAGGAGACTGTCCATTGCTGACAATCTGAAAATGGGGAGGTCCAAAGATGTTTTATATCAAAATGTGACAAATGGTTGGGAAGAAGAAAAGAAATAGTTGAGATCTGTGATGGTGAACATATGGCATGCATACCTGAAGTGGCATGCGAAGCCATGTCACCTGGCACGCGTGGCATCGCCCGTTCCTGTTCTGGGTTTCTGGTGCGCATGCGCATGCGACAGTCAGCTTCCGTTTTCCTGCGTGAGCATGCACACCGGCCAGCTGATCATTGCGCATGCATGCATGCCAGAAACCCAGAAGAGAAGCTGGCTGAAACCGGAAGTTCAGCTGAAACCGGAAGTTCATTTTTGGGTACACGCATGTGCCCTGGGCAGCTCCTTTTCTGGATTGTGGCCCAGAAACACGGGCACTCCCTTTTTGGTACTCGGTGCCGAAAGGATTCGCCATCATTGGTTTAGATGAAGAACTCCTTAATTCATCCTGTCTTCAATGGCCTTCTGCATCATAGGTACTGAGAGCTAAAACGGAAGATGAAGGTATACTACGTTCGAAATGTTAATTTCTGTTGGATACACTATTTTTAATTAGAGGTAGGATTAACAGAAAAATATGACTCAGGTATCCTTTGTTGAAAAAAAAAAGGTTTAGGGCTCCCTGACCAATTTAGGATAACTAAATTGTGGAAATCTTTTAAATCTCCTTGGGGATTTTTTTGTTACACTATATATGTATCTGATAATCCCTGAGATAATATTATTTCAAAATATAGGACCAAAAATGAAATATTGAATAGATAAAATACAATTTTTAGCAGAGGTCTGGTCTGTGTCGTCCTGTTACCATTCTTCCTCCTAATAATATCCTATCCTTGAGAGTAAAAATTCTCTTTCAGTGTCAATGGTCCTGTATACATTTAGTGAAATAAACCATGAGCAACTACTTGACCAGAACTGAAGAGTCAAGGAAGCAGACAGGAATCTGCAGTCTTGCCTCCAACTCTGGAAAAACTGTGTGCTCCACTTCCAATTCCACTTCACATATGCAACAGTAGAAAAGAAATGTACTGTGTTAATTCTGCTATTTAAGGGGAAAAAATCCTTGATTAAGAGTTGTTGTTGTTGTTGTTGTTGTTGTTGTTGTTATTATTATTATTATTATTATTATTATTATTATTATTATTATTTATTGAATTTTTATACCGCCCTTCTCCCGAAGGACTCAGGGCGGTGTACAGTTATTTTTTAGATGAAAAATAATAAAATAAAAATAAAAGTAATTTCTAAAAGGGGTCTTCAGACTAGTTTCCCTTTTTAGAATTGCCATGAAAATGAAATTGAAATGAAAATGGTGAAAATGAAATTCAGTGGTGAAAAAAGTAAGGTTCTACATTTAGGCAAGAAAAACAAAATGCACAGATACAGTATATGTGGTACCTTGCTCAATAGTAGTACCTGTGAGAGGGATCTTGGAGTCCTAGTGGATAACCATTTAGATATGAGCCAGCAGTGTGCAGCAGCTGCTAAAAAAGCCAACACAGTTCTGGGCTGCATAAACAGAGGAATAGAATCAAGATCACGTGAAGTGTTAATACCACTTTATAATGCCTTGGTAAGGCCACACTTGGAATACTGCACCCAGTTGTAAAAAAATATGTGGAGACTCTAGAAAGAGTACAGAGAAGAGCAACAAAGATGATTAGAGGACTAGAGGCTAAAACATAAAAGAACGATTGCTGGAATTGGGTATGTCTAATTTAATGAAAAGAAGGACTAGGGGAGACATGATAGCAGTGTTCCGATATCTCAGGGGTTGCCACAAAGAAGAGGGAGTCAAACTATTCTCCAAAGCACCTGAGGGCAGGACAAGAAGCAATGAATGGAATGTAATCAAGGAGAGAAACACTGATAGTTAGAACAATTAACCAGTAGAACAACTTGTCCCTAAGTTGTGAATTCTCCCACGCTGGAAGTTTTTAAGAAGAGATTGGACAATCATTTGTCTGACATGGTATAGGATTTCTTGCCTGAGCAGAGGGTTGGACTAGAAGACTCCAAGGTCCCTTCCAACTATTCTATTCTATTCTATTCTATTCTATTCTATTCTATTCTATTCTATTCTATTCTATTCTATTCTATTCCATTCCATTCCATTCCATTCCATTCCATTCAATTAATCTATTACTATCTGTGTTCATCTGAATGCAATATTCTGGCACTGGCTACTCCAAAGTGACTCTGAATGGTACATTAAGAACATAAACCCATGATATTTACATTTCAGCCCTTTATATGAGATAAGTTTATCAATATTTTTAGGGTCTCACCTAATTCAAACTTATGATGGAACCTAGTCAGAAAATGTACCAGGTACCCAAAAATCTTAGTTTGAACAAATGGGACATAAGTCGAATTGCACTGAAACCAAAGAGCTTCCATTGTTGAGATTGATTGGAAGATATTTGATACTTGCTGATGTTGGGCTTTCTCTGGAAAACAGTAAAGAAAATGTGGAGGGAGTAATATTTTCAATAAAATAAGGCAAGCGCTGGTTTCCTCACCTCCTGATCTCCAAGCTCGTTGCTTTCTTAGAGTCAGAAAAGAGACTACCAGAGTATAAGGGCAACTGATATTACTTGCTGGATAATTGCTGCATTTTGGGAAGGTAGCAGCACTCTAGAATCTCTTTCCCTTGAATGTTTCCACTTGTGGAAGTGGACTTGGATGCTATAAAATGGCAACTTCCTAGAAGTATTAATCTGAATGAGAAAAAAATTAAGGAAGATAGTAGAACTTACTGTAATGATCAGAAACAGATTGCTACTCCAATAGAGTGCCTTTATTTAGAAATAAATTGGGTCCAAACTGATGCTCATTCAGCTATAATTTATTGCCAATATTTTCAGTTTTATAAAATGTAGCCATAGAAACTGCAAACTAAAGATGGAAAGCAGCTGTGTATGTGAGAACAGAAGCTTTCTAAAGTTTTTAAACACACACACACACACACACACACACAGACAAGTTCTTTGGCTGCTGAAGGAAAAGAATACAGTTATTTTTATTTTCCTTTTCTAAGTGAATATTGAGATTATTAGCAGAATAACAATATGAAATAAAAGTATTGCAATTCCTCTTTCTCTACCTTGTAACTTTTTTTTTAGTTTAGTTTTCCATCCTTAATGTTCCTTTGTTGCTTTTGAACTTAAAGGAAAACATAATGAAAAACTGACGAAGCTCGTTCACCTTTCTTTTTAATTTTAGGATTGTGCTTCTGCACTGCAAGGATGATAGTGCTACTGTATCGCAATGATTTTTTTTTTCTCCCTAGTAATTATATTCCATAAATACAACCTTTATTGGAGATCCAGGATGTAGATTGCAAGGATAAGATTAAGTTTACACATTGGTATAATGTGTTTGCTTATGAATTTGTGTACTGTGTGAATCTTGCCACTGTTCTTTATAAACCGTGGTTTACCTTTTCATACTGCGAGCGAAACTAAGAATGGAACCTGAAAGTCCAACCAGAATTTCCTCTCACTTCCCAATGGAAAAAATATGGCAATATGTCTAATTAACTCACAATTTGATTTTAAATAAGAACCCAGTGATACCCATGAAAGCAGATTTTGGTAGTGCTCATCATTCCTTTTAAGATAAAATGAACTACATGGCTGCTGTTGGATTTTGGGCTAAAAATCCAGATAACCACCAGATGGCAGCAAAGAGCGTATTGATAACTGTATAGGTAAAGGTAAAGGTTCCCCTTGCACATACGTGCTAGTCGTTGCCGACTCTAGGGGGCGGTGATCATCTCCGTTTCAAAGCCGAAGAGCCAGCACTGTCCGAAGACGTCTCCATGGTCATGTGGCCGGCATGACTCAACGCCAAAGGCGCACAGAACGCTATTACCTTCCCACCAAAGGTGGTCCCTATTTTTTCTACTTGCATTTTTGCGTGCTTTCGAAACTGCTAGGTTGGCAGAAGCTGGGACAAGTAACGGGAGCTCACCCCGTTACACTGCAGCACTAGGGATTCGATCTGCCAAGCTGCCGACCTTTCGATTGACAAGCTCAACGTCCTAGCCCCTTGAGTCACCGTGTCCCCTTGGTAACTGTATAGAGGTCATCAAAATTTTTGTAGTTCTAATAAAGCTGTTGCTGAAGTTTAGCAATAAGTATCGCTCTTGGCTCTTTATGCCTTATTTAGCAAATTTGCAAGTTAGGTGAATAATACAATGCACGTGTCATTCTCAGCTTCTGTGTCTTGTGTAGTGAGCCTCTTATCTCCATGGAGGAAGATGTTTGACTTATACACTTGGTTACACTTGGTTGATGATGGAAAGTTGGAGATGCTGGCAGTACAGTTGAATCTGCCATTTGTTAGTTCACAGTTAAGCACCCGGATCCTTCTGTTTCTGCATTACCAGACTTGTTATGATGACAGAAAGTTTCCAGAATAATAGACAAGTAGGCCTGTCTTTCTTCTTTGTTCCTATGTTATTCCTTAATGATTTTTTTAATGTGAAGATAATGACTGAATTAGAAAGAAAGAGAAAATGAACTGCACTTCAAGGAATTTGTTATTTTGATCAATGGAATAATTCATTTGATCTCTGAACAACAATTGGAGAGGAGGCAGACTGAAGGAAAGGAACTCTTATGGATAGCTTATGTTCTCTCAAAAGGTTGAATTTCTTATGCAAATATAAGTGATAGACAGATGGCAGGTTTAAAACTGCATATTTAATGCAGCTCCAAGATACTTTTGTAATGCAGAAACTTAATTTAATTTTTTAAAAAACAAACAATCTGTTCCACTATGAAGTTGCAGACATCACTAACTAATGAATATCCTGTTTTCCCCAAAATAAGACATCCCCTGATAATAAGCCCAATCGGGCTTTTGAGCGCATGGCAATAAGGCCAAACACTTATTTCAGGATTCAAAAAAATATAAGACAGGGTCTTATTTTTGGGGAAACACGGTATGCTTAGATAATCTTGAAAGAAATTGTCAACTATTAGACTTACATGGTATATATAAATTCATTCTGGATTTTAAAATCAGTACAAATCAATATTGGAATTAGGCATGTGTTCATTATTTCAGTATTCACTCTTCATTAATTCTTTTTTCCTTTTTAATTAAAGTATCAACACCAAAATTAGAAATAAAATGGTAATCAATCAATCGATTTAATGTCACTGTTCTTCTTCCATAAAGTTGATTTAAAAATTTGAGGGGAAATTTTTGTCTTTTTGAAGGGCTCCTTGATTTTGAGGTTTGAATGGGATGTATCATTCCAGGGTATTCTGGTGTTAAACAAGTCATATTAATCATATTCATCTAGAATTTATTGGAGTTTGGTGTTTTAATATGCAAATAATTGAACCACAAAATTAATAGTTTTTTTGGATCATACTTTGTATCTAGAAAATTACAAAATGTAGTTTATATTTAGTTTAAATAAATCAAATTAAGTACCTAAAAACAACCAAGCTGAATTAAAAGATTACAAGAAATGTATGAAAACTAGTTAATCTTGAAAACAGAAACAGAATTTAATTAGAAAAAAATCAATGTGAGCTTAAAAAAAAAAGTCCAGCTCTGCTAAACTATGCATCTTTGTGGTTTGCCAACTTCAGTAAGCATCTGATTTGATTTTAACTTTGTAAAGTGATCTCACATGAATAGCACTTGAATATTTCATTTTTTCCATCAGAACTTCGACATATTATACACCTACAACTGCCTAAGTAATTTCAACTGTTTCTTGGACATTTTCCCTCTCTGTAATGGCATCATGAGTTTGGTAGGCCTTGATGATGAAAACATTGTGCCATTTCTATATTTGTATCTGGTTCCACATACAGATATAATTATAGATATATTGCTGACGTATTGATTTTTTCCATTCTCTGTTATGTCATTATACTTGTTTGGTTTAGTATAGCAATTGTATTTTTTCTATTACTATAATAAATACAGAAACTGCTACAAAAGCTGATTGGTTTTATTTTTAAAATACTTTATTTATACAGAATTCTACCTGCACATCTGCAGTCCAAGGATATCATAAGCAAATTATCTGAAACAGAAACCCTTCTGAAACTATAATGTCAAAAATGCCTTTCGTAAAAGCCAATCCCAATATTTTAAATTTCTACTCCCACTTGGGATTTTACCCATTATATAATATACAATATCTTGCTAAAATTATATCATACCTCAGCCTGAAGATATATTTAATTCTTTAATGTTCAAGACCTCAGTTTTAGAATTTAATGTTAGTAAAGCAACTGAATGTAATCTGGTTCCAGAACTCAGTTTAATTGTATTTAGAAATTGAATCCAAATAGTTACACTTTATGACTGCACCAAGAAAAATGGCATAATCCCATATCCACATAGTTACATAGTACATAGTTACAAATAAAAAAAGAAATATCAGTTAAGTTGAAAATGCTAAGCTCACAGGGGTGTCCAGTTAGTTTAAGAGTGCAGTTCTTATTTGGAAAAATAATAGGTATAGGAAATGATCAGGC
This sequence comes from Ahaetulla prasina, assembly GCF_028640845.1. Taxonomy (NCBI): domain Eukaryota; kingdom Metazoa; phylum Chordata; class Lepidosauria; order Squamata; family Colubridae; genus Ahaetulla; species Ahaetulla prasina. The sequence continues at coordinate 107,705,937 of NC_080540.1, forward strand.
TGAGAGGTAAAACATGTCATCAGTCTCAAGTTCCTTCAGCCCACTTTGAATTCCATTGACTATTTGCTTTGACTGTTAGTTGTTCAGATTCTTGTAGAGACCATAAATTTACAATAAACTTTTCTATTCATTTGAACTGCCTAGACTTTCTGATGTTCCCCTGCTTGACAGTACGTTTATTTTGTGAACATCTGAATAGTGTTTTTAAGATGGAGAGAGGCTTCTTGAGATTTACTCAATTCAGGCTTTCAAACTTTAAAAAGGGCTTCAAGGAGTAAAAGTGGTGGAGACTTAAAGGTTTTGGCTGTCTTGAGAGAAACTTGAGGAATTTGCCCAAAAGATAAGTGGATTGTGGGGGGAGGGGGGAGAAGAGAAGAAATGAACTCGCCACAATTTATCTAGTTACACACTTAAGGGAGATAATTATTGATATTAAGGCTGTTTGTCCACTGTAAGTTTAAAGAAAGTTGTTCTTAAAAACCTATTCTTTTGTCTTTTTCTCTTTTACTGAGGTGGATGGGAGGTATATAGGAACAAATTATACACAGTTTATCAATACCCTGCCCTGCTTTTTCAAATCAAAGCATATTATTCAAAGCAGATAAAATAAATACAATGATTTTCTTGATCAGCTAATGCATGCTTGTTGACATTGCCACAGAGTTCATTCCAGCTTTAACTGCTTTAAGCTGATCATTCTCGGTTGTCATTAATTATTAATCATCGGTGTAGTTAGGTGTTGTGTCCTGCGTTCTGCACCAGGTCTTAAAACAATTGAGATAACAGATATTATAGCTTTGTGTGTGGGGTGTCTATTAATTGAACTATATCTACCTGTTAAAAGTATATGAAATAATAATTATTATTCAGTTCAATTAAATATTTCAATTATCTCCGGGAGGGGGGGGAGAAAGGCACAGTAGATACAATGCTATATCACTAATATCTTTTACAAACTCACAGTAGTGTGAATTTAATTTTTCTCTCCCATTAATAAACAATTTGCATTTATGTAATGAAATCAAGCCTCTTCGCCTACTTATTATATATTAATATTATAATGCCGTTAAACTACACAGTTTAACAGACAGCTCGTTCTTATTTTTCGTGTTTTATAATTTGATTATGCTGAATTAATTAAAAATGAAATATTTATAAAAAAATTAAAATAAAAAGGTTAAAACGAAGAATCCAGAGTAATACCGAAATAATCTAACTTCCAAAATAAAGAAGTACGATTAAGATGAAGAGAAAAAGAAGCTACCACCTGGAATATCATGTTATGAAGAGAACAAGCCCCAAAATATTGACTTGATTGCTTGAAAGTCTTTTTCTTTGCCCCTTTGTGAATATTTTTTTCTTTATAGCACTGCATAAAGATTAATCACTACTTCCAATTTATCCTTCTAAGATAAATTCCAGTAAAGTATAGGAAAGTGACGGGCGCATTTTGGAAATGTCTTGGAAAAAGTTATTTAAGACATACGTGACCCCAAGACCTGTGCTTTTTTTAGCCTTTCAGGAAATTGTTGCCGTTTAAGATTTACAGTACATCACTTTCATGAGTGGCCTTTTTGCCAAAGCAATGGGCAGATAAAAGAAATCTGAGTCAGGGTCAGAACTGTTACATATGTAAATATCTCAGGCAAGTTTCTCCCAATGGTGAAATCCAATTTTTTTTTTACTACCAGTTCTGTGGGCGTGGCTTGGTGGATGTGGTGTGGCTTGGTGGGCCTGCTGGGTGAAGGATACTGCAAAATCTCCCTTTCCACCCCACTCCAGGGGAAGGATACTGCAAAATCCTCATTCCCTCCCCACTCCTGGGGGAAGGGTATTGCAAAATCTCCATTCCCGTCCTACTCTGGGGCCAGCCAGAGGTGGTATTTGCTGGTTCTCCAAACTACTCAAAATTTCCACTACCGGTTCTCTGAACTGCTCAAAATTTCCACAACCGGTTCTTCAGAACCTGTCAGAACCTGCTGGATTTCACACCTGGTTTCTCCCTAGTTTACACAAAGAAAAAGGGAATGAGAGTAAGAATTCATACTTGGAAGATTCTGTTACTATAACTTCACAGTAAAAGTAATATTGGTCCCCATGACTTTGGCTTCCTAGTCTGGCCTGCCTTGATTTGCTGACAATGAGTAGCATTCCATTTGATCTTTATTAGCTATTTATTATGTTTGTTTTAAACATTCAGAAGAAAAATCCCATCTTCTACCTTTGATCTCATAACAGCCCTGAAAGATTATAACCAACCGATATCCATCCCATGATTTACACTGTTCAGCAGGAAAGGCTTGTAATGTTATAGAGCTTTCTTAATAATGAACCCACTTTCCTTCTTTTTTTAAATCTTAAAACAGATCTTTGTTGTTTCTGTTTTAGGAAGGGAGGACTGATGTATTATCAGACCATCCTTAGCGATCCCATAAAATGAACATCTGAAATGATCACATCATCATATGAAGTGCTTAAAGTAAGTGGCAGTTTCTTGATAGAATACAAGGTAAAAATAACAGGTACATTACCCTAAAGGCATTTCTGACATGGCTTATATAATATTCATAAAATGCATCCAAGTTCTCTTTTCGCAGTACATTCTTTCTGAGGATAAAGATTTCATAACCAAAGCACAGTTACTGCATTTCCAGTAATAAATATCTCAGTTCCTATTCTTATTAGCTCTGTTAAGGTTACATATGGCAGGATCAGGAAATTGCAGGCCACACAAACTTTTCTGTGTCTTCCCTGTACTTGCTGTTGGAATTCTCTGATGCAATTTGGCAGCAAAGTCAGTGCTGGTTTTTATTATTTGCAGCATTTTATATTCTAAATCTATTTGGCTGACGTCTAGTGTGAATGCTCTTGAACTAAGGGCATATCCAGTATGTTTTTGGGCTGTTGTGGACCCTCCACCATGTCATTCAGAGATCAAGAGTAGCCTTAGTTCCCCTCTCTAAAGAAAAAAAAAATCCTACCTCTACTCTGTAGTGATTTGTACATCAAGGCCATAGGCTGATCTGAACTGTGAAAAGCCCTACAAATCCATTATAGAACTGCTGTTATTAGCTCTCTTTTTGTCATCACTTCTTCTTCTGACACTCTAGGCTGGTGTAATAATATTCTTTTCCTGTATCACTGAAAATGGACCAAGACAGGGCTGTTAAAAGATACATGAAGGACACTATAGGTTATTAACCCCATATGTAGAGAACTTAAATAATTCATTTTAAAGCAATTTTCTGAATACCGGTAGTTGCCTACATTTTTCTAAGAGATGCAAGTAATTTTGAGGGGTCTCTATTTTTTAACTACTCTGCATTATCACCCAACCTTTCATTTTTATTACACCCATTTAATTTTATTTTGCTGCAAAATATACAGTATTTTCATAATCCTCAGGACTGGCATTGATGCTGGTGCGGGTGGGAAGGTGAAGGAGTTTAAAATCAGAAACCCTCCAAGGTTAAATACTGGAATTTGGTACAATGCTAAAATTAGAAGAAGAAGAAAACACTAAGGAACCCCAAAAAGGGAAAAAAAACCCTACAAACACCCTGTTCTGTGATTATCAGTCCTCAATTATAATAACATTCTGAACAGGACAGGTCTGAATACTGAATCGAGTACAATTGGGAACATTATTAGGACATATTCCAGGCAGAAATCTGAAAGCTTTGTGCCAGCTGCAGCTGCTTATAGTGACAGTTCTGAGGCACATCCTTCACCCACAATGTCCCAGCTATTCTTTGGAGAATATTTTACTTTGTGCTAATGCATTTATATTAAATATCTAGCTGTGAATAAAAGGATCTCTTGCTTTCAAGAGTCCCAAAAATCAAGAGGTATGAGAGAGGTATGCAGTTGAGTACCCCAGGGCTCTGTTTTAGGCCCAGTACCCTTCAACACCTTCATCAATGATTTGGACGAGGGTGTAGATGGGGAACTCATCAAACTTGCAGACGACACCAAGCTAGCAGGAATAGCCAACACTCCAGAAGATAGACTTAAGATACAGAAGGATCTTGAGAGATTTGAACATTGGGCGCTATCTAACAAAATAAAATTCAAAGGTGGAAAAAAAAAGGTTCTACATTTAGGCAAGAAAAACAAAATGCACAGGTACAGTATATGTGGTACCTTGCTCAATTAGTGGCGACTGTGAGAGGGATCTTGGAGTCCTAGTGGACAACCATTTAAATATGAGCCACCAGTGTGCTGCAGCTGCCAAAAAAGCCAGTTCTGCATAAACAGGGGGATAGAATCTAGATCATGTGATGTGTTAATACCACTTTATAATGCCTTGGTAGTGCAGAAAAGAGCAATAAAGATGATTAGGGGACTTGAAGATAAAACATACAAAGAATAGTTGCTGGAACTGGATAAGTTTAGTCTTATGAAAAGAAGGACTAGGGGAGACATGATAGCAGTGTTCTGATATCTCAGGGGCTGCCACAAAGAAGTGGGAGTCAAGCTATTCTCCAAAGCACCTGAAGGCAGGACAAGAAGCAACGGCTGGAAAATAATCAAGGAAAGAAGCAACTTAGAACTAAGGAGAAATTTCCTGACAGTTAGAACAATTGATCAGTTGCCTCCAGAAGTTGTAAATGCTCCAACACTGAAGTTTTTAAGAAGAGATTAGATAACCATTTGTCTGAAGTGGTGTAGAGTTTCCTGCCTAAGCAGGGGGTTGGATTAGAAGACCTCCAAGGTCCCTTCCAACTCTGTTATTCTAAGATTCTCAAGAGAATATGGAAAATGTTTACTCTTTTTAAAAACTTTCTTGTTCCTTTTCCTTTTATTGATTGTTTCCTAAGTGTATTTCCTAAGGGGAGAAAAACAATTATTTTCTTGTGAATTGCATTTAGCCATTATTCATTTTTATCTTATTCTGATCTGTGACCATAATAAAAGATTGATTGATTCATCTTTATCAGAAGAAAAATCCTGGGAAGCAATATTAGAAAAGACAAAGGGGCAGGATGTGGTCATCCCAAAGGTATTTTTCAAAAGGCAATTGGACTTTCTTGGGGTTTTTTTCCCCTTGAAAACATTTCTCTTCTCATCCAAAAAGCTTCTTCAGTTCTAATGAACTGAAGAGGCTTCTTGGATGAAAAGTGAACTATTGGAACATTCATGCTTCAGTCATGATTCACAAGAGGAACTTTGGAATATGTGAGAGGGCAAGTAAAGTCTTGTTTTATAGTATCTCTATCTGTTTTTAGATTTCCTTATGAGCCTAAATACACGAAAGCAACTGTATCTTTTTTGAAGCTTGTAGAGAAGTCTGAAGAAGAAATGAGTGCTTTAAAGAGGTGCTATACTCCCACATCAGAAAACCTTTTCTGAATCATTTTCACAATGTAGCCGCTACTTTAGCGTAATTTTTATAGTACTGTATGTAGTCCTGTAATTGAGGCAGGCCAGTCTGTTACATAATTATTGAAAAGGTCAGTCAGCTACAGCCACTGTAGCATTCTCAGTTAAAGCATTGATGACTGTCTACTCTCTATGTAGTGCATCCAGTGAAGGAAGGCTATCAGTTCTGTGGCTTGTTGGTTTCACTGCTGAACTGCAGTTACTATTAAGAAGATTCCTAAACAAGGAACATTTCTTTGTTCCTACAGGCTGTGCCTTCCTGTAACTTGAATCCATATTCTTTACTCAGGAATGAGAAAGAATAGACCTTGAACATCTTCATTATATGCTTTCAGGTATGTGAAGAGTGCTATCATATCTGCCATTAGTCATTATTTTTACTAAAGATGTCAGGCCTGGAAGCCATCTTTTTCATTGGGCCTTCAGGCTTGCCACGTTTCCCTCTGTGGGAAACTGGGAGGGAGGATTGTATGGAGCTAGGGTGATATATAGTCATAATAACATTCCTTTCTCAGAGAGTCAAGAACATCTTGCCCTGGACAGCTGGAACTGGGAGGCATCTCCAGTTGGGACAGAGCTTTAATTGGACCAAGTGATGGACATGTGGGTGCTGGACAGGGTCTTGAACTTTCCTTTGGGTGGGGAAAACCTGGAAGCTTTCAGATTCGGGTTTTCCCAGATGTGCCAATATGACATCTCTAATAAAATGGAACTTTGAAGAACTTCAAGCCTTGGAGTTTTCTTTCGTTGTGGGTGTTACTTGGAACCCTGACAAAAGGAACATCTGCATATTAATCAACTTGTCGTTCATTCACCTCATTTATTGAAATGTAGATGCTTGAAATCTATACGGTACTTGGGATTATGTTTTGGTACATCATTTGAGATTCTCAGAGTGTTGACCATATAGGTAAGAAATTCTGGAGCAATGAAGGTGACCTTCCCCCCCCTCCTGTATTTTTGCTCTTCCTGGCCAGAGTGTAACACCGATTTATCATCTGATATAAACTCTACCTTGCATTCTAAATAGGACAAACTAGTGCAAAGTCACTGTGCTAGTTTACAGATTTTTATCGAGAAAAGAGGCTATGAAAGAATGAGGTAGCCCTTTGGCCATTTGAATCAAACATGGCCTAGAATCCACAAGGACAATCCGTCACTTAGACAGGGCGTGACCTCTGTGAGGGTACAAAATCATTTTCTATGCATGAAGTTTGCTGAGAAGCATTTTTGCTTTTTTTAAAAAAAATTCCTTTGTTGCTTCCTTCTAGAACATCCTCCCCTATTGCTTAGTTTTCACAGTTGTGACACATACTACAGTTCCTTGAATTGCCCATCATTTGAATTTTCAGCTTCAGAGAGGCATTTCTGTGTTTGTTACTTCTCTTCATTGTTGCCAAGGCACTGAATGTGCTAAGTCACTTTCCTTAAACGTTTGTTGGTTGGAATTCATTCAGTTCACTGTTAGGCTGGTATAACGCGGAACATGTAAGGCATTGCCAATATGTAAATACGTATAATGTAAATTAAGATAGTCATTCCAAAAATACGAAGGCAAACATTGCTTGGGTTGCCATCTATACGCACTTACTGAAACTGTGTCTCACTCAATGTGAGGGGATTTACTGGAGAAATTAAGACGCACGGTTAGGCCAACTAATTTTACAAAAGAGGAAAGCCATTTTAAGACCGCTTTTGCCAAGAAACTCAGTCATAACGGCTTGTCTGTTTGTAATGCGCCTTTTGCTTATTTGCTCACATTAGTTTAGCATTGTTACTAATATTTTTCTTCTTTTGGAAAGCTAAAATAAACAATGAAAATTTAAAAAAATTCTAAAACTTGAAGCTTTGAGATATGCAACTAAGGAAAATGAGTCTCCCTTCACTAAGGAAGCAGATGGAAAATATGAGGGGGAAGGAATATTATACATGTTTGCCAGCTTGAGTTATTTATAAATAAAAGGCAGGATTAAAAAAATGTAATAAGTAATAAAACATTACTAAAGTGAAGAAAAAAAAGTAAAAATACTTTTTCCTCTTTAAGTAGTTAAATGTAAAGCACCGGTGGCAAAGAAGATAAAAAAACTATCAAGGGCAATATAAAGTTAGGCACAACACGAATTTATGTTCTAAGATGACCAGAATCAATTAGAGTCTGGTGCTATTTTAGTTGACTTAAATAAACAAATTAAAAGGCTGCATTTGCTAATAATATAGGACCCTCTGTTAGATACACCATTCCATCTTCAGTCTGAGGAGGAAACTTTTGCTATAGGATGATATTTCTGATGTTCTAATTCCCTGAGTTTTATTTTTGCTTGAAGAGGGTCTGACAATGTTGGGACAGGTGGTTCTTTGGCACTAGAAGATCACTACTATCCCATTGAGCTTTATGGGATTGTCTTCTGGTTTCGGACTAGATACAGGCCAACTGGCCCCCTCTCTAGGACCTAGGAACTGGTACCTGGCCTTCTTTGTATTTTGTACCTGCAGGTGCAGGTTGACATGGGATTAGTGGGCTATCTAGAGTGAAGGTGAGTGTGTTGTGTTGATTGTGAGTTTGTGGTGAGTTGGTGGATGATTGTTGTGAGTAGGATGGACCTGGGGATTTAACGGGGAACATCAAAACCATCTGCTTTGGTCAGATATGTTGAGATTTTGAAAGTAGGCTGCCATTTGGAATGCCTTTTTTGGAGAACGACCTTGAACTGTAGAATTATGCTTTTGCTATTCTTGCTAGTATTTTGCTATTCTTGCTAGCATTGCTTAACACTTTTCAAGGTAAGATTTATTTAAGATTCTTTGAGTTAAAATAAACTTTATTCATCAGAAGCAACCACTTCAATAGTCCTGTCCACTCACACTATGACTATCTAGGACAGCCACAAAAATATCATGAAGAAGTATAGATGGTATAAGACTGCAATATTGTGGATGGAAAAAAAGTGTTTTGAAATATCACGGAGTTGCAGAGAGCCCACATTTCACAGGAGACCAAGACAGAGAATCCATGTCAAGGGAATTTTCATTTATCAATTTCTATTTCAAATTCCATTTTGATTTTGGTATATAATACTTTCTGTGATAACCTTACCCAATTGGAATTTAAGATAGTAGTCTGCTTTAGTCTGAGCTTATTAAATCATATGTGAGCCAGAGATTGATTAACAACAATTTTTAGATAATTAAACAGGAGATAAGACAATGAAGTATATCAGATTTCAGCGTTATGCTTTTTCTCCCAGAAGTTTCTTTTCTTCTTCCTTAAACTCTTCTTTTTCTTCGAGATTGGAACTATAGTCTATCCATCCAATCTGAGTTACATTCTACCACAATTAACAGGATTGTCTATTTGGATGTAAGGATCAAACGTGTACTGAATCTAAATCTAAATGTGAGTGATGTTTAAAACTTAAATTTAACCGCGTCTTTAAAACTTCTTTAACTTACTCAAATATTATAACATTTCTTAACATCTTCAGTGGGTTGGGTAGGGAATTGTCTTCTGGCAAATAATCAAACATAGAGAGCACTAAGAACTTCGTAGTTAGGCCCCGAGCTATAGCTACTCTGATATATAATAAGAGATACTGACAGTAATTTTAGAAAATTGTTTTAAGAAAATACAATATGTGATTCCACACTTCACATTGCCTATGGGATGATGATTTACTACTGACATACTTCATTATTTATTTTATTGTCTTATCTTTTCTATGGTTCATTTTTTAAAATTAGATCTTGAACAGAACTGAATTTGTTTCTGATATGCAGAAAATGGACTTTTTATGACTTTCGCTAACTGGATAACATTATCAGCAGTAGATTTAGCATTTTTAGCTTTTTCTGTCTAGGGCACATGTATGTATGTATGTATGTATGTATGTATGTATGTATGTATGTATGTATGTATATAGAATTCTAGACAATAAGATATATTTAAAAATTATGAACATTTTGTTTCATTTTTTATTCTGCTGTAAATTATGATTGTTCAATTTTCTGGCTGAAAATGATAATGTTTATATGACCTTAATAAACTGTCACACCTATAACACAAAAAGGGAATTTGGGAATTGTCTTCAAATAGCAATAGCTCTTAGACATGTATACCGCTTCACAGTGCTTTAGACTTGTATACCACTTCACAGCCCTCTCTAAGTGGTTTACAGAGTCAGCATATTGCCCCCAACAATCTGGGTCCTCATTTTACTGACCTTGGAAGGATGGAAGGTTGAGTCAACCATGAGATTTGAACTGCCAAACTGCTGGTAGCCAGTGATCAGCAGAAATAGCCTTCAGTACTGCACTCTAACCACTGTGCCACTCTTAGGCAAGAGAATAACTTTGCTTCTCTGACCCTGTAACTGTACTACTACTTTTTCGTAATGCTAAATTACGACAATTAATTTTAAATTAATCTTTACATTATTTAATCTGCTTGGTTTACTTTTCAGAAATGCAAATATAACAAAGATTTTTAAAAATGGTATGTTTTTTTTCTATGTACTTTTATAATTCTATTTATAATTCCTCACGCAAGTTTGAATATATGGTGATCACATAATAGTATTTACTAGTGGAATAAGGGTGTATCACTGGTAGTAAAAATAGCTTTTAATAATGAAGGCTGCTTACGCTTCAGCTCTTTTTAAGAGGTTAGATGGGAATCATTTAAGATACTCCTAGGAAAAGGAATTTCAAAATATCTATAACTGTATTATTTCAAAGAGCCCTAATTTATTTTCCATACACATTTTTCAATTTTTTTTGTGACAGCAAATTCATGATGTTCTAAAGTAAACATGTATTTGTACAGCAAGCAACATGGTAATTTTAAAATAATTAAGCACGTTAAATTCTTAGGTTGCTTTTTTAAACTTGTCTGATAAAGATATGCCTTGCACACATAATACAGTTTTTGGATTGCTAAGTTTTAACATGTAGCATGAATAACAATTTCTGCAAATAAATTTTACAAACTTTTTTTTTCTAAGCTTTGGATAAATAAAATACAATTTTTATAAAAGAATCAAAACTGAATAAATAGAAAGTTCTGAAACTATCAAACATTTACAAGAGCTTTGGCTGACTAAAATATAGTTTAGGTAACATAAGGATAACCAATAAAATAGGAAAATCATAATAAACTTAGAAAATTAATACATTAAATAAAAACAGACTGTATTATCTAAAGGAACTGATAAAATATAATGTTTTTCAGAATACTAAATTCATTATATTAACAATTCTGATACTATTGAGCTAAAATGAATATTTTCAAATACATAAAACTTAACAGGCTTACTTCTGTTGCTTTTCAAATGTTTAATGAGAATTAAAAAACCCAAATTCTCCCCAAATTCAGATAACTTTAGTAGCTTCTAGATGAATTCTGAGTTCTAATACACTTCAAGTTGTTAACGCAATATGCAAATGACATAACAGAAAAGACAGCACGGTTGTTAAGTGAATCTGGCTTCCTCATTGATTTTGCTTGTCATAAAATAGTCATGACCCGGGACACTACAACCGTCGTAAATACGAACCAGTTGCCATGCATCCGAATGTAAATATATGACTATGGGGATGCTGCAGCGGTCATAAGTATGAAAAAATGTTCTTAAGTCACCCTTTTTAGTGCCTTTGTAACTTTGAATGGTCGTTTAATGAACTGTTATAAGCTGAGGACTATCTGTATATTTTAGCTAAATTATTTCATCTGTGATGAGTAATAGCTCATAATCACTGGAAATAGGTTGGGTTCCTAGAGGGTATTAGCTCGACATTTAGTAACAGTAGGCAAACATGCCTGAAAAATAGTTTGGTTATTACTAGTAATCTTTGTGTTGTACATATGGAATGCTCTTTACATAAAATCACCACATGACATTCGCTGTGTGCCAAGAGATTAATCTATAAGAAAGAAGTATTTGACATATACTGTGTTTGTTTCTATACTCTTGTCAAGATTGATTAATGTTTGTCTTAGGTACTGATTCAATATAAATAAGTCTTTCTCCATGAAGTATGTAAAGAAATGTGACATCATCAATGAATAACAGAAAGAGGCAGTATCTTTTATTGCCATTACAGAAAATCCTAGAAACTAAGTTAGGTGGCAGAAACAAGCCTTCTACTTAGAAAACCAAGACTAGTAAGCAGTGTGCAGATCTCTTTCTATATCAATTGCAAATTAGGTTAAATACTGTGGTTGAAAGCATCAGTTCATTCTATAAAGAACAGACTCTAGTATATTCATAAACATAATATTTGTATGAAGACATGACTCAACCTTTTTTGCAAGCTTATAGAACTCTTTGCTCTTAAATTGGAGTTGAAGCAACTCTATTTTAAGCAATTATAAGATGGAGTTGTTGAAAAAAAGTTGCCTGAAGATGTTTTGCAGACTGATTAAGCCTGTAATTTTCTTGTCAGTGAAATTTTAAATTTTATCATATATTTAAGCCTGCTTTCGATTTTTGAAAAGAATGCATGAAATAGGCACTGAATCACTTTATATTAAAAATTCTTTTTTGAGGATTAAATTGAACATATTTGAATTGTGTTCTTAGAATACTCTCCTGATAAAATTGGAACCTAGGGATGAATACGTGAAGAGGAAAGGATTTAAATAGTCTTTCATTTACTTTTCATCACAAGTTTTATTTTTATACAAGAATTTTATATAGCTGAATTATGGTCATTTTTAAAAAGAGCAGTTTAAATAGAGCAGTTTTTAAAAAGAATAACATTTATTGAATAAAAGCTGACCAATTACTTTTCTATATAAGTAAAAAGATTATTTTTTTAAATAAACAAAAAACAAAATCCATATATGTGGTACCTTGCTCAGTAGTAGTAACTGTGAGAAGGATCTTGGAGTCCTAGTGGACAACCATTTAGATATGAGCCAGCAGCGTGCTGCTGCCAAAAAAGCCAATACAGTTCTGGGCTGCGTAAACAGAGGGATAGAATCAAGATCACATGAAGTGTTAATACCACTTTATAATGCCTTGGTAAGGCCACACTTGGAATATTGCATTCAGTTTTGGTCGCCACGATGTAAAAAAGATGTTGAGACTCTAGAAAGAGTGCAGAGAAGAGCAACAAAGATGATTAGGGGACTGAAGGCTAAAACATACGAAGAAAAGTTGCAAGAACTCGGTATGCCTAGTTTAATGAAAAGAAGGACTAGGGGAGACATGATAGCAGTGTTCCAATATCTCAGGGGTTGCCACAAAGAAGAGGGAGTCAAACTATTCTCCAAAGCACCTGAGGGTAGAACAAGAAGCAGTGGGTGGAAATTTAATCAAGGAGAGAAGCAACTTAGAACTAAGGTGAAATTTCCTGACATAACAATTAATAAGTGGAACAATTTTCCTGCAGAAGTTGTGAATGCTCCAACACTGGAAATTTTTAAGAAAATGTTGGATAACCATTTGTCTGAAATGGTTTAGGGTTTCTTCCTGGGCAGGGGGTTGGACTAGAAGAACCTCAAGGTCCCTTCCAACTTTGTTATTATTATTATAATAGTGTGGGAGAAATGATACGAATGGGTAGAGGAAAGAGGTAAAAGGCAAGGAAAGATCAAATAAAGAAGATATAGGAGTAGAAATGTAACAACAAATAAGAGGAAGCAGAAAAAATGTAATTTGTAGAAATAAAATTGTGTACACTGTTATTTATATCTATATATGTAAATAAATTAATATTAGACTTTTATGTAAGGATACATTGAAATAAGGGAGGAAAAAGTGGACAAGTAAGAAATGATTAACCGTTGTGAAATTATTGGAATGAAACTATTGTTTAAAGACACTTTTTATTTTTTGAAAAATGTTTAATAAAAATTATTTTAAAAAAAGATTAATCGCTAAGGGTCCTTTATAGGTTTATTACTAGGACATTAGAAAACCATGATCCTTAAAATGTCTTAATATGTTTACTCAATGAGAATCATCACAATAAGGTTTCATACCTTTTTTTATTTAAATTTTTTATATGAACAGTGAACAACAAATATTAAAAAGAAAGAACTGTAATGAAAATAAATGAAGTACAGATGAGCAAATATTTAAAAATGTTTGCATGTTTAAAATGTATATTACATTTGAAATCTCAAGGAGAAATTCAAAATGTTAAAAGCGATTCCCTGTCTGAAGAGCTAAAACTTGATACTCAACATGATATTCACTGCAGTTAAGGGACTTATACCCTGTTAATCAGCTATTTATATAGCTTTAAGAAACTTGTTCTGCAATGCCTCTAAAATAATTTACATAATTTGGGTTGGGTTGGGATTACATGATATTCCCCCCTTCCCCCTAAACTGCTTCATTTTCACTAGGTGGAAACAGTCTTTTCTTCAAGGAATTGAACTTCAGTGAGCATCTAACTCCATTTCACATGACTACATTCATTCAAATTAGGAGGTCTGAATCAATCGGTGCCATTTGTAGCACTTGGAGATTGGTGCCTCTCAAATGTTACATGACAACAGTTAAAAGAAACAAGAAGATCAATGTTTTATGTTTGGGTTTTTCTGTCCCACTGCCATAATGTGAAATTAAATCAGTGAACCTGGTTTGTTTTTGTAATGAACCTCTGATGAGAGGACTCAGTAATTTTTATTGTCAGTTTGTGTTGTTTATGATGGAGCAAATGCATGAGGCTATTCATGATTCTGGGCTGACGACCTATAATACATTTTCTTCAATTCAATCATAGTGCAATACAGCAGCTAATGCTTTCTGTTGATCAAATAAATGTAATATCATTGCATGTAAGGACTAGTCATCCTTCTACCTCATTCTAACCCCAATTTGCAGAAATCCAGTTTAAGACATTTCCAAAGTACCCCCTTGCCGTTATCCTTGCTTCTGTCATGGTTGTTACATGTCAATACATGTACCTTGTATTGTATTTATTTATTAGATTTTTATCTCAGTTAATAAGTATCTCAAGGCAGTGAACGTACTTAATACTCCCTCCTCTTATTTTCCTTACAACAACAATCCTGTGAGGGGGTTTGGGCTGAGAGAGAATGACTGACCCAAAGTCATCGAGCCAGCTTTCATGATACTAAGGCAGAACTAGAACTTTCAGTCACCTGGTTTGTAGGGTAGCACGTTCACCACTACACTGCCTATTCAAATTATTATTCTGGTTTTGTGAAATAGTCAACCAGATGTTCAGATTGCATTGGGCATTTTTATCCATCCATGGAGACCTTTCCAAGTACTTGGGATAGGCAGATGTTGATGTTTGATGGTGTTAGAGGTATCATCACAGGATGTAAACTGCTTTTTGTAAAGTAAAACTGCTTTTTGCAACGGACTGCTGGTGAATTTGTCAATGCCAATGGTGTTCAAGTAGTGCTCTAATTGTTTTGGGATTGCACTCAAGCTGTCTATTACTATTGTTTTCTTTTGCCACATTCATTCTGTTTTCAGGTCTTTTTATTTTGCTATCTTCTCCAATTCTTTTTCTTCTATTCTGTTGTTTCCAATTACTGCCATGTCCATTATCCAGACTTTTTTGTCTTTCTTATCAGCAATTATTAACTTATGTGGCAAGTGCCTGCCTGAATTCTAAAGTCCCAGAGCATTTCAGCTTCTTCATTTTCTATTATTATTTTACGAACCCATCTGTTCATGCTTACAGGAATATGATATTTCTTACAGATCTTCCAATGTACCATTGTTGATACTTTGTCCTGCTGTTTTTTGAAGTCTGTGCAATCTTCTTGAAGCAGCTAACCTGGTGATGCACTCTTTCTTCAGCTTTTTTGCAGAGGTGGCACTGGCTGTGTGTTGCTGTCTTCTAGTTCTGGCTTTCTGTGCATTTGTTCTTTAAGGCTTGGTCTTATCCAGCCAGAATTTCTAAGAATCTTAATAGTAATTTGAATTTTGTATTGGATGTTACTATTTGATGGCTGAATTTCTCACAACACTGTGTTATATATTATATTTAAAAAGTGCATTTTAGTGCCTCAATGTTTAGATGTTTTCGTTTTTTGTGTGTCTGAACAAGTCCCTTCAGTTGTTGGCCATTGGCTCCTTCTTAGGGCTTAGAAAGAATGGCTGGTCCCAGTCACCCAACTACTTCTGCACCTAAGGTGGTACTAGAATTCATGGTCTCCCAATTTCTTGCCTGGTGCCTTATTTATTTATTTATTTATTTATTTGTCACAACAATATACATAGGTATCACACAAAAAGATTATACAGTATATAAACATATAGGGTGAGGTCAATGGTAGATAGTTTTTGGTTGAAGCTTTTGGGATTATGGGAAGAGACCACAGAGTCAGGTAATGTGTTCCAAGCACTGATGATTCTGTTACAGAAGTCATATTTTCTGATTTATGTTCTGCACCAAACTTTATTAGAATAATTAGATTTTTTTTTAAATTTCTTCATACTAGGATTGGATTGCCTACATTACTTGGTGGATACTGAACATTTCAATAGGGGCACCTATATTTTACATTGCCAGGGTTATACTTTTTGCTAATGGTAAATAGCAGATGAAAGATAGCTATGCAATTATATTAGAAATTGTAGCCATGAGTGGGAACATAAGGTTATTTTCAAAATGGACTAGTAGATTGTTGTTGCTAGATGGTCAAAAAATTGGATTAGATTGAGGATTCTGAAAATCTTTCTTCATTTAATTTATAGTTTGTATCACAGAGAGAAAGGCTTTTAATTTTCTATTTCTGTCTGCTAATCCTTGTAATTTGAAATCTGCCAAAGATAAAGCTTTTACAGGAAAGTCAGATTCTTGTATAGCAACTGAGCAGAGAGCTCTGCAAGGTATTGAGAAAGTGTTCACCAACACCTGACTCAAAGGACTTGTGTTCATTATATTGATATCAGCAATGCTGAATGTGTTTGAGGTGCATATGTCCTCATGTCTTTGTCCAGTGATTGATGATAGAGTTAAATGCTTTAAACATATTAACAAGTGGCTGTTTTGACCACACTGCTAGAACTATAAGAAACTTCCTTGAGTCAGTTCAAGCCAGGGGTGAAATGCTCCCAGTTTGGACCAGATCGCCCGATCTGGTAGCAATGGGAGCAGGTAGTTCAGAGAACCGGTAGCAAAAATCCCTACCCCCCCCATTGCCCATGCCTCGCTGTTCCTCTTCTCTGTTCCTGAAGCGCTAGGTGGTGATATAGCTGCAAATGGCCTTAAATGACTGCCTCGGCACTTCAAAGGGCCGCACTACAGCTGATCAGCGCTGTAGGAATCTAGTAGACCGGGGCCTCTATTTTTAAAGACCGGTGCCTCTCAGTAAAAGGAAAGTGATAGACCAGGGCCTCTATTTTTAAAGAAGGTAGACTGGTGCCTCTCAGTAAAACGCAATTGGTAGACTGAAGCCTCTATTTTTAAAGAAGGTAGACCGGTGTCTCCGAAGTTTTTTATACTTTATTATTTTTATTATTTATTATTATTGACCATGCTCATTCAGTCACCTGACCACCAAGCCACACCCACCAATTAAGCCACGCCCACAAAA
The DNA here is from genome assembly GCF_028640845.1 of Ahaetulla prasina. Lineage (NCBI taxonomy): Eukaryota > Metazoa > Chordata > Lepidosauria > Squamata > Colubridae > Ahaetulla > Ahaetulla prasina. The sequence goes on from NC_080540.1 coordinate 107,722,846, forward strand.
CCGGTAGGGAAAATTTTTAGATTTCACCCCTGGTTCAAGCTTATTGTCAGAGTCCTTGTAATTCAGGGCCAATAGTAAAATTGTAATTTTTGGAGTGTAGAATGGTAATTAAAGTAGAGATGATATTATATATAAAACTTCATTAAACCGATCGTTGCTTAGAGCTGGAGAATTTAAAAAAAATCATTAATAGTCAGATCTACTTATGTTATACATGGATTTTCTAACCTTATTTAAAGACTACAATAGCGTTTGAAGTTTATACCTTTTTAAACAAAACAAAGAACCAATGAGTCAACAAACTACTAAACCTCCAGTAATTAATCTTCTTTTATCTCAAGCTCCCTCATCTGTTATACTGTTTATTGCATGATGGTTCTGATAGACACTTCCCTTTTTTGCTCTACCTTTTTTTGCTTCCTCTTGGATGTGTTCCCAGGGAAAGATTGTTTGTTTTCAAGGAGAATCTCATTTTTAATTCTACTGGAGACATTTGTGGGCATGTATGTCGGAAGAACTAATTGTGATCTATAATTGTGGTCTCCAAGACACTGTTTGAGGGTAACAATTCAAAGTAAGCTTCCAAAAGCACGAAACATCTGCCATTTGTTTGCTAGATTTATTGTTTGCAAATAATTATAAGGGCCAGGCCACAAAAACACCCCAATGGAGATTTGTCTAGAGCAGGGGTGGGATTCATGTAATTTAGCTACCGGTTCGCCAAGCACCAAAAATGAACTCCTCCTTCTGTGTATGTGCTTTGCTAGCACATACGGCTTTCACACATGCGCATGGCTTGAAAATGTGGCTAAGTAGGATGGCATAGTGCCGGGGTAGGTGGGCGGGCCCACCCGCAGTTTGCTACTACCAGTTTGTCTAAACTGGTCCAAACTGGCTGAATACCACCTCTGGTCTAGAGGGAATAAGCATGTGACAATTTGATTAAACTGTTATAATTGTGGGGATCACATCAGAGTTACTTGAATTGGGAAATCTTTATGGCTGGTATTCACCTTAATGTGTTTCAATGCCTTGTCTGCACAACTCCCCCCACCCCAAATTTCCTTGTGCCCATTTTATGGTTTTATAGATATGTATTATAAAATACACTGGTTGATGCCATTGTTGTAGCAACAGCGTGTTTACAAAATATAGAGTTAGAAACACAAATACTTTTTCTATTTAATGCATAGGTTGGGTACTTTGGTTTATATTTTATCATATGGAATTGTCCTAATCTAGCTGTTAAAATCTGGACCCAGCTCCAATTTCAGTGCAAGATTATACACCACTGACAAGCTGGGTGATTAGCCAATTAGAGCTGGAAAACATTGCAGGGAAAGAAGTGAATGGTTTTGTTTTCTTATAATAAGCAAGCAACAGTGGGGTTAAATAAACAGTAATTTTGCAACAATCTTGTGATTAGAGAGCTGATTTGCAGTTGGCTACTTCTTAAGACAGAGTATGAAGTCCATGAGGAAACAGAGTGTTGTTTTCACGAATAAAACAAGCCAAGTGTATTTTGATGGAATGAAATGGTGATTGGCTTTCTTGGTTTTTCTGCAGGCAGTTTTATTTATTACAAGCTTGATTAGTTGATTTGTTTTGATAGATATGGAACTTTTTTTTAGTCCCGTACCTATTGTTGGAAGAAATATCCATCTGGGTTCAGTTCCAAGTGGGGACAAAGACACTGGAAACATGGAGGCTGCTTGGAAAGATGGTTTAATGGTGGCCAGGATCACATGACTTGAGTTCCTGAACAGAAAAGGGCTGAGATCCTGTGTGTTCCCTGGCTTTATGCTTTTTCTGAGCTTTGAACTTTCTGGGGCACAAGAAGAGTACCCTGATTGGCTGTCAGACTCCCAGGGGGTGGGGGTCTTAGCTAGCCTTGCTGGCTGATGTAATCTTCCCAGGTGCCATGTGGTGAGTTTCAGTTGCTAGATGGGTTCTATTATGATGCAGATGATGGTTGACAAAGGTGTCTTTAAAACATGTTTCTCCATTTCTCATCCAGGGAAATATATTCTGCCTTTTAAATATTTTCTAAAATATTTCATTCTTCTAGGAGGGGGGTGGGTGCTAAATTCCTACACTATCAATACGAATCAACTAAGCAAGCTATTTTTTGCAATGAATAAAACTGCCCACAGAAAAGCCAAGAAAACAAATCACCATTTCATTTTTTTAAAAAGAAGTCTCCATAGAGCTTTGTAAGATCTCTTTTCAAAAGTTGTACAATCTCCCCTCTCCCTTTGTTGTGTTAAACTAATTACAATATAGAAAAAAAAGGAGGGGGAGGAAATCCTAGGGTTTGTTCACTTACATTTTTGTGTGTTTTATATGTTTCCAAATTGAGTATATGAAAAGTGCTTGATTTGCAATTTTGCCTGATTGGAAGTCTGATATTTTCTTGCCTTTTAAAGACCATGAAAAAATATTACAATGTTTACTAGCTAGTAGAACTTTAGTAAAACTACATTTTCTATTTCAAAATAACTTGTTGATAAAGGCATATCGCAAAACATACATTTATACCACTGTTGGGATTGCTTTCCTAGAAATTAAGACTGTTTGAATTTGTAAATAGCTACTAGCAAGTAGCAACAGAATAATCTTTCAGCTTCACTTTAACTAGTTTTCCTTCCCTGCTTAAGTACTAAGTCAAGAGATGGATAAGTTACAGCCATATTTGCCTCCTATTTACAATTTATAAATCTCCATGGTATCATGTCCACATGGATATATGCCCAACTAATTTTTGGTGGCATAATATTTTTGTTCACTTGAATTCAGCCTCCATTAAAATCAGCCTGAATTTGTTCCCTTTAGCCCTGCAGCCATCGATTTTAATTATTTAAAAAAGAAAATACTAGAACCTTAAATTTGATAAATGCTTTTAAGAGGTTTTGACTAAACCACAGCACTTTGAAATGAAAACTTGGTGAAATGCCGCATATTGTTGGTATAAAGAGCCCCAAGGGTTCTGATATCTGTGCACATGTTCACCATTATCCATCAGGGGCCACGGTGCAGATTTGAGCACTAAGAACTCAATTGCCAAATCCAAAAACAACTTTTTTTAAAACCAACCAACCAACCAACCAACAAACAAACAGACACATTGACAGGTAAGCAGGTTAAACTAATCCATGGCAAAGAATAGAACAAGTTCCAGAGGGGAAAGAGATGTTGGAAGAAATATCCAGCTGGGTTCAGTTCCAAGTGGGGACAAAGACACTGGAAACATGGAGGCTGCTTGGAAAGATGGTTTAATGGTGGTCAGGATCACATGGCTTGAGATCCTGAACAGAAAAGGGCTGAGATGCTGTGCGCGCCCTGGCTTTATGCTTTTTCTGAGCTTTGAACTTTCTGGGGCACAAGAAGAGTACCCTGATTGGCTGTCAGACTCCCAGGGGGTGGGGGTCTTAGCTAGCCTTACTGGCTGATGTAATCTTCCCAGGTGCCATGTGGTGAGTTTCTGTTCTAGATGGGTTCTATTATGTTGCAGATGATGATGGCCCATTGAGAAAGGTGGGGAGAATGAGTGAGTTTAGCTGAGGCTTTAATGGCCCATTGACAAAGGTGGGGGGGGAGTCAGGAAGCTCCTTTGTCTTTAAAACATGTTTCTCCATTTCTCATCCAGGGAAATATATTCTGCCTTTTTAAATATTTTCTAAAATATTTCATTCTTCTAGGAGGGGGGTGGGTGCTAAATTCCTACAATCCCTACTTTTTTTTTTTTTTTCAAAACGTGAGTTTTGAAACATGCTCTTGGCAAAAAATTAAAATTGATCAAATCAATGGGTGCTTTTAATTTTTCTGATGCAAAGGAAGCCATTGATAGAGACAACAGAAAAAAGATTCCTTCAGTGGCTCCCAAAAGCTTTCAACCATGAAGGTCTAGCAGCCAGGGGAAAAGTTCTGGTAAGAATTTTACAGTATCCAATTTTCTATGCCAATTAATTTCAGCTGTTAGATATCACTTTCTGGGAGCTTCCAGTCAGGTTTCAAGCAAGCACACATCCCAAAATTTTCACAGCCATGGTTTTCCTTTAAATTACAGGCTGCCCATTTCCAAGGGTTGGTTACTGAACCTGCCCTAGCTCTTACTTTAGTGCATCCAGATTTTTTTAGTCCAAATTGAGGTTAATCAGTGTGCAATCCAGGCTTTTTCCTTTTTTTAAAAAAAAAAATTATACACAATGAGCCCTGGGACTTCTACTCATGAGACCACCAGTGCAACGTATCTTGCTTTACTGGGCAACTGGGCAGCATCATTTGTGAGTCATAGTCAGGGCTTGGGTTTTGGATATCACTTTTTCTGCTATCTCTTCAAGAGAGGAATTGCCTGAGGGGGATGCCCCTCCCCCATGGAATTAGCAGGGAGATCTGACTCCTTGGGCTTTTAGTGCCACAGAGCAAAAATCAACCTAGGAGAAGTCTTGTGTGGAGGTAAGTGAAGGGAATAGTTTCAGTCTAATTCTGAATGGTGTGTCTCTCTGTGTGTGCCTGTGTATGCAGCTACTTTTACAATACAGGCAATACAAACATTTTGGACATATTTCCCTCCCACCAGACAAAAATCTAAGGTGTTCAGAACTTGCTGTGGTAGCCACTCAAATACAATCCTTACATGAGTACTTTAGACTGATTACAATGTAAATGAGACAAGAAAGAAAACCTTACAATGAATTTTCCACCCTCCCGCCATAGTCTTTTCAGCTGTCTTCTGAGAATTGAAAAGAGTCTTTTAGTCTTTACTTATACATCTCAGGGTCCTTTCTTTCATATCTTTTGGGTAGCATGCTTGGTAATAAGGCTGGTTAGTCAGGCTTGGAAGGTCTGCTCCACTCTGGTTGCAGTGATGACTTTCAGTGGGGGCTGGATTCAAACTCAATTCCTGACTCCAACAAATGGAAGGTCTCCTCTGGGGGCAGCATCTGGAACCATGTGCTCTGCTTCCACAGTTGCAGAGTCATCTTTTCAGGGCTGAAAGACATTAGCACAGAATCTCCTCCCCACTTTTGTGGGTAATCTTCTCAGGAAAGGCATTGTAACAGGATTAAAAAAGGAGGGGGGTAGATATCTTGCAGGCAGAGTTTGAAAAGAAACAACACATCAATATTGCAGTTACTAAAAGATAATGCAGTTTCAACAAAATGCAGTTTCAACAACTGATGAGAAAGAAAAAACTGGATTCGCATGCTTCAGGAAGAGGATGAACAGGTAAAATCATTTAAACACACAGTAAATGCAAGACTGATTTTTTTTCTCTTGTAAGTGAACTTAAAACGTTTCCTCATAAACTTGAGTTGTTACTTTAAGATAAAGAGAGAGAAGGAGAAAAAAACAGAAATGAAGTTTCTCTGTACCCTATTCCCGGTGGCCACACAAAAACAGGGTAAAGCCTCTTTCTTTCTTTTCTCTCTCTCTCTTTTCCCATTTTCATTGCTTCAACCTTTTGTTTTTCTTTTTCCCTAACAATTTAAAATTCTTGTCTCTAGAGATCAGATACATTTTACAGTTACAATTACCTCAAGGGCCCACAAAGACAGACATACACACATAAAAAACAAGGAGGACAAAGAGAGGAAAACAAAACTGAGATTTACACACACACTGATCATTCCCGCCATAAATCTCAGTTAAATTAGGGAAGGCACAAATCTTAACAGACAGACCACGTGGTTCCATAGAAGACAGAGAAAGAGACAAACAAACAAACAAAACAAAAACCCAAACATTCCTATTTATATATTTCCCTTTTCTTTTAAGTACCTTTATTTAGCCAAATTTGTTTCCTATTCTCATCTCTTAGCAAAGCCCATTTATTACACAATTTCCTCAATTTCTTTTTCCGCATACCAGGCAAAACTGGCAGCCGCCTGGCATCCCAGGCCCCAAGCAGGTCTCCTAGGGGATTTCCCGCCACCCTCGAGCTACTGCTTCCCATGTTTCCCTCTCCGATGTGAGGTTTTATTTTTCACTTTGGCTTAGCCGGGTGGACCCTCCTACAGTTTTCAGAAAAAAAAGTTCTGGGAAGGACTTCGACTCCCTTCTGTCGAAGTATGGGCCCCTTCCTGTTAAGGGAGCTTCGTTTTGGATCAAAAAGGTGATCCCAGAGGACCTACTGCCCCTCCAGCAGGTACGAGCACCTCCTCAACACTGCTTCCTGCTTTGCTTTCTCTAAAATACACTAGTAAACTCTACTCTTTTTAATTGTCCCCTTCACACTCACTTTCCTTTTACTCGGCTCCCGTTCCTGATAAACACAAAGTTCCACGTTTGGCTTCCCCCCCTTGCTTTCTCTAGCCTACCGGTCACGGCTTGGTGGAGCTAGCAGTAGGCAGAGGTGCGGCTAGAGGTTGCTCAAAGAGGTGGAATCAGACTGTTTCCTCAGGTGGAATCCCACACACAGACTTCTTCCTTCCCTAACAGAAGGTCCTGTGCTCTGGCAAAACCCCCATGCTCTCCAGACTTTTGGTCTTTCTGCGGCTAGGAAATGCACAGAGGAAGCAAGATCCAGCTATGATTGGGAGAAGGGCTCTCTCATTCACACACATGCAGGCATACACATATTTCCCATGCTTTTCCATGCTTAAAATTAAAATTTAGAGGTACTCACCTTCTTTCCAAGCAGTCTTTGAGCTCAACACTCAAAACCCCTTTAAAACCTAGTTCCAAATGGCCAAGGTCCAGGAAAACTTACCCACAGACTCAATGGGTCTGCTGCTAGCAAGGGAGGCTTACCTGGGCCAGGTCCATTGGTTAGGTTAGCTTGGAGTCCCATCTGTGGGTGCCAATTGTTGGAAGAAATATCCATCTGGGTTCAGTTCCAAGTGGGGACAAAGACACTGGAAACATGGAGGCTGCTTGGAAAGATGGTTTAATGGTGGTCAGGATCACATGGCTTGAGATCCTGAACAGAAAAGGGCTGAGATCCTGTGTGCTCCCTGGCTTTATGCTTTTTCTGAGCTTTGAACTTTCTGGGGCACAGGAAGAGTATCCTGATTGGTTGTCAGACTCCCAGGGGGTGGGGGTCTTAGCTAGCCTTGCTGGCTGATGTAATCTTCCCAGGTGCCATGTGGTGAGTTTCTGTTCTAGATGGGTTCTATTATGTTGCAGATGATGATGGCCCATTGAGAAAGGTGGGGAGAATGAGTGAGCTTAGCTGAGGCTTTAATGGCCCATTGACAAAGGTGGGGGGGGGAGTCAGGAAGCTCCTTTGTCTTTAAAACATGTTTCTCCATTTCTCATCCAGGGAAATATATTCTGCCTTTTTAAATATTTTCTAAAATATTTCATTCTTCTAGGAGGGGGGTGGGTGCTAAATTCCTACAGAGGTTTGGTAGGATTCTCTGAAGGGAGATGAGCTGAGTAGCTTGGAAGGCATGGGACCAGGCTATCTTTGGAACCTGCCCATCCCACCTGCTCAGGCAGAGAAGGTATGTTACAAACCCTGTCAGTTAAATAACTTTGCCTTCATTTGTGAGAATCTTCTCTGTCATTGTCCCTGCCCATAGAATATTTTCCTCCCAGAGGTGAGGCAGGGCCCCATTCCAGCGGTGCGTTTCAAATTTTTTTACTACCGGTTCTGTGGGTGTGGCTTGGTGGGCATGGCAGGGGAAGGATACTGTAAAATCTGCATTCCCACCCCACTCCAGGGAAGGATACTGCAAAATCCCCATTTCCTCCTGATCAGCTGGGACTTTGGAGGCAGAGAATAGATGGGGATGGGAATTTTTACTATCGGTTCTCCAAACTACTCAAAATTTCCACTACCAGTTCTCCAGTTTAATTATTCTCGTGTCCTTCTTGAAATTTTAATTCTAATATTTTAATGCTTATATACTGTTTTTATATTGGTGCCTCTTTGAGGGAGAAATGTGATAAACAAACAAACCAAAAAAATAAAGGTAAGTTCTTAATTGGTGGTTTCTTAAGGCCTGGTGAAATCTTCTATGAAAAATGGTTTGTGTGATAGCTTATAGGGCACCCTTGAAGAATAGATGAACTTTAAACATTTGGGGAGGAATGCTGGTTCTGCTCTTGTTAGATTAAGGAACATCAGGTTAAAGTGAAAGTTTTACTTGTATAAGGATTATTCTTATATTATTCATGTTGTCTTGTATTCTTGTGTGGACTGCACCAGTAGAGGCTAAACCAATTTCATTGTATATGTGATGTACAATGAGAATAAAGGCTTTGAATTTGAACTTGAATTAACTATTCTCCACTCTTTGGAGGCCCAGCTGTGATTTCTGGCTGTCTAGTATGAGCTGCTGTGCTCTGCGATCATTTTGATTGAACAGTGACATCTTTTAGTACCAAGGAAGGAATACAGGTAATTCTTGACTTATAATAGTTCATTTAGTGACCATTCAAAAATGGCAGTGCAAAAAATGACTTATGACCGTGTTTCACACTTACAATCTTTGCAGCATCCCCATAGTCATGTGACCAAAGTTCAGATGCTTGGCAACTGACATATTTATGATGCTTGCAGTTTCCTAGGATCATGTGTTCACCTTTTGCAACCTTCTGACAAACAATGGGGAAACCAGTTTCACTTAACAACTGTGCTATTGACTTAACAACCATATTATTAACTTATCAACTGCAGTGATTCCCTGCAAGAATGGTTGTAAAATGAGGCAGAACTTCACTTAACCAATGTCTCACTTAACCACAGAAATTTTAGGATCAATTGTGGTTGTAAATCGAGGACTACCTGTATTTTCTCATGGTGCCTATCCTCTGGAATGAGATTCTCCCAAGACTTTTATGTGGTGGTGTTCCTGAAGACCTTGAAAGACCTTGATGGTGTTCCAGAAGACCTTGAAAACCTGTCTAGTCCCCCAGGCCCTTGAAGTAAGGTGGATGTGGTCCTCTTGTTAGCTGGATCTTTGGCTTTAGATTGTGTTGTCCAAATGGATGTTGCTCTGTACATTAATATATGACCCCCACTTGCAGATGACCCCCACCCTGTTAAAGACCTTGGAGTTTTCATATCAAATGATCTAAGTGCCAAAGCCCACTGCAACTACATAGCAAAAAAGGCTCTAAGAGTTGTAAACCTAATCTTGCGTAGCTGCGGTGTGGCTCAGGCTGTAAGAAGCCTGTTATTAAAACACAGCTGCCTGCAATTACTGCAGGTTCTAGTCCCACCAGGTCCAAGGTTGACTCAGCCTTCCATCCTTTATAAGGTAGGTAAAATGAGGACCCAGATTGGTGGGGGGGCAATAAGTTGACTTTGTAAATATACAAATAGAATGAGACTATTGCCTTACATACTGTAAACCGCCCTGAGTCTTCGGAGAAGGGCGGGATATAAATGTAAATAAAAAAAACACTACACTACTAACCAGAGCATATAAAACATTTGCTAGACCAATTCTAGAATACAGCTCGCCTGTCTGGAACCCTCACCACATTTCTGACATCAATACCATTGAGCGTGTCCAGAAATATTTTACAAGAAAAGTTCTTCATTCCTCTGAAAACAACAAAATACCTTATCCCACCAGACTTGAAATCCTAGGCTTAGAAAACTTGGAACTCCGTCGCCTTCGACAAGACCTAAGTTTAACTCACAGAATCATCTATTGTAATGTCCTTCCTGTTAAAGACTACTTCAGTTCTAATTGCAATAATACAAGAGCAACCAATAGATTTAAACTTAATATTAACCACTTTAATCTAGATTGCAGAAAATATGACTTCTGTAACAGAATCATCAGTGCTTGGAACACTTTACCTGACTCTGTGGTCTCTTCCTTCTGAAAGCCTCTGAAGCTCTGAAACGCAGCTTCAGAAAAAAAGCCTCTGAAGCTCTTTTTGGGAACTTCTTTTCTGAAGCTCTGTTTGGGGCTTTTTTTCTGAAGCTCCAGTTCTGATGCTTTTTTCACCCTCTGAAACCGCCATTTGAGAAGCTGGGCGGGGCTACATTCAGAGTATAAAATGCACCCAGATTTTCACCCTCTTTTTTGGGGGGGAAAATGAGTCTTTTATACTCCAAAAAATATGGTAGTTGACTGTAGTTGAGCAACTTATAAATAGCTAACTTGGCTTTGTTTAAAATGTCTCCACATTCATCTGTCTGGCTGTTCTTGTTATTCCAAGAAATGTGCTTAGGCTGGGCAAAGTTATTTTTAAGATGAGCATACTTTTAATGAATTACAGATCCAGTTGGTGAAGAACCAAGAAAGCAACAGTACCTAGAAACTGCTTTGTGACATATTTTTATAATAGAACATATTGAATAATTTAGTAATAGATATTTAGAAGGGATTTTATACCTTTTGAATACCTATTCAGCATCTATTGCCTAACAGTAAAAGTGCCTCATAAAATCACTTTTTCTCAAATAGTGGGAGCTCTTTTTAAAATGAATTGTAGGAGGGATTCAGCTGCACAGAGCATTCTTTGGTCTTCCAATGATGGAAGATGCAGCCACTTCCTTTGCTTGAACATCTACTTAAATACTGTTTAAATTATGGTGGTCCTCCGCAAAGTTGGGATGATTGTCAGCTGATCTCACAATAATGATTGCTATAATATCAGAAATGTAATGATAGCTACTTCTATGGATAAACTATGTCTAAAAGATGTTAAATCTGATGCAGAAATAGAAGAACCAGAAATAGTGAGTAATTTAAAGAAGTATGGATTACAGTATAGAATAAGCACTTACAGTGAAATGACAAATGACAAATCAAGAGAATGACTTTGATAAAGACTTTTTACGGGATATATAAAAGAAGTTGGTTAAGGTTTTGAAAATAAAAGTGAAAACAAAATTGATATATCCAGTGGTGGGTTTTTACTGATTTATTCCTGTTTGGGTGAACTGGTAGTGGCGGTGGCGGGAGGCTCCACCCACCCACATGGATGTCACCATGGTCTCCCTGCGCATGCGCCGAAGCACCACGTGTGAGTGAAGCAAGAGCGCACGCATGCTCACAGTTCCGAACCAGTAGAGAAGGTGAGTGGAATCTACTACTGGATATACCAAAGAATGATCCAAATAATAACTTTTTACTGGATTTACAAAAAGGATTATCTAAAGCCTTGGAGAAGGCTTTGGGATAGGAAAAGGAAAAAAAAAATCAGAGAGACCAAACCCTACAACAACTGAATGAATCAAAGATCACAATTGTTAGAAGTAAATGGAAAAAATATAAAATTGGTTTGTCGCTTTATTGGTTTGGTAACTTTATCTAGGTTAAAGTGATTTCTTTTAAAACAAAAAATAAATAAAATGATTGTATAAAGCTCTGGTAATCCTTTATGTACTTTTTGTTGACATCAGGACTGAAATGTGTAGAAGAGAAGAGATATTTGTATGTAATTTCATAGGGGTGAAAAGTTTATCAAATTTGTTTTTAGTTGTGATTAAGATCTGAAATTACTTCTTCATATATTTCTTTCCCTTTATTTTACTTTCTGGTTTTTTTGTTTTATTTTTTTTCCAGACTCCCCCCCCCCCATTTCTCTGTTTTCTGAGTTTAGTTTGTATTTGCTTTTACTATTGTGGCTAAAATCTTTAATAAAAATTATGGGGGGGGGGAAGAGTTAAGTATCTAAGCGGTGTAGATTTTTCATTCATAAAGGTCTTTTACTTGCAATTAAGTAGATTAGAAGATACTATATTAATTACTTCCTGCACAAATGAAAAGTAATTATCTCCCACAGAAAATTAGGTGCTGCATTCTTTTAAATATTTATCCAAATACATTTAAAACAATTAAAATAATCAGACGGGCTTGTCGATCACATACCTGGCTCTTTGCTGCGTGACTACAGTCCTACCCGAGTTGTTGGAGGTGCTTGCCGGAGTGGCGGTTGAGACCCCCAGACTTATGGTCATGGGGGATTTCAACTTGCCATCGACCGGCTTATCATCGACGGCGGCTCAGGAGTTCCAGGCTTCCATGACTGCCTTGGACCTGATTCAAGTAACTGATGGCCCTACGCACAGTGGGGGAGGCACACTGGACCTGATTTATATCTCTGGACAGTAGTTAAATGATCTGGATTTAGGAGATTTAGTAATAGAACCTGTGTCATGGTCAGATCATTTTCTCCTTCGACTGGACTTTCGGACCGCCAACCATCACTGCAGGGAGATGGAACCAATGCGTTGGTTCTGTCCCAGGTGCCTGATGGACCCTGAGAGGTTCCTGACGGAGCTTGGGCCGTTCCCTGAGGATCTGGCCCACGGCACGGCTGAAGAACTAGTTGTGGCCTGGGAACAGGCCACGGCTGGGGCTTTGGACCGTGTTGTGCCTTTGCGGCCTCTGACCCGGCGTAGATCTCAACCAGCCCCTTGGTTCTCTGAGGGGCTGAGAGAGATGAAACGCTGGAGAAGACGCCTAGAGAGTACCTGGAGGTCCAGCCATTCCGAAGCTGACCGGACACTAGTTAGGTCTTATTCTAAGACTTACCTAGTGGCACTGAGGGAGGCGAAGCGTTCTTACGTTTCCACCCTCATTGCGTTGGCAGATAACTGCCCGGCCGCCCTGTTTCGGGTGACCCACTCTCTGCTTCATCAGGAGGGGCGGGATGACCCCTTGCAGGGACGTGCAGAGGAGTTTAGTGGTTATCTATACGATAAAATCGTTCAGCTTCGGGATAGTTTGGACCAAAATTGCGATGATCCAAATGAGAGGACGGAGATGCGTCTTGCTGAGATTGTTTGGGATGAGATTGACCCTGTGGCTCTCGAGGACGTGGACAGGTCATTGGGGAGGTTACATGCCACCACATGTTTACTGGACCCGTGTCCCTCCTGGTTGGTGCTGGCCACACAGGAGGTGACACAAGGCTGGCTCCAGATGCTTAAGGCTTCCTTGTTGGAAGGGGTTTTCCCTGCCGCCTTGAAAGAGGCGGTGGTGAGGCCCCTCCTCAAGAAGCCTTCCCTGGACCCAGCTATTTTGGGAAATTATCGTCCAGTCTCCAACCTTCGCTTTGTTGCGAAGGTTGTAGAGAGTGTGGTGGCATGGCAGCTACCCCAATACCTGGATGAAGCTGTCTATCTAGACCCGTTCCAGTCCGGCTTCCGGTCCGGATATAGTACGGAGACAGCTTTGGTCGCGTTGGTGGATGACCTCTGGAGGGCCAGGGACAGGGGTTGTTCCTCTGCCCTGGTCCTATTAGATCTCTCAGCGGCTTTTGATACCATCGGCCATGGTATCTTGCTGCACCGGTTGGAGAGTTTGGGAGTGGGAGGCACCGTTTATCGGTGGTTCTCCTCCTATCTCTCTGACCGGTCGGATGGTGTTGACAGGGGGGGCAGAGATTGACCGCGAGGCACCTTACTTGTGGGGTGCCACAGGGGTTGATTCTCTCGCCTCTCCTGTTCAACATCTATATGAAGCCGCTGGGCGAAGTCATCAGTGGCTTTGGGGTGAGATACCAACTGTACGCTGACGACACTCAGCTGTACTTTTCCACACCGGGCCACCCCAACGAAGCTATCGAAGTGCTGTCCCGGTGCTTGGAAGCTGTACGGGTCTGGATGGGGAGAAACAGGCTCAAGCTCAATCCCTCCAAGACGGAGTGGCTGTGGATGCCGGCATCCCGGTACAGCCAGCTGCAACCACAGCTGACTGTTGGGGGCGAGTCATTGGCCCCAATGGAAAGGGTGCGCAACTTGGGTGTTCTCCTGGATGGACGGCTGTCATTTGAAGACCACCTGACGGCCGTCTCCAGGAGAGCTTTTCAACCAGGTTCGCTTGGTTCGCCAGTTGCACCCCTTCCTTGACCAGGATGCCTTATGCACGGTCACTCATGCTCTTGTCACCTCTCGCTTGGATTATTGCAATGCTCTCTACATGGGGCTCCCCTTGAAGTGCACTCAGAGGCTTCAGTTAGTTCAAAATGCAGCTGCGCGGGTGATAGAGGGAGCCGCATGCAGCTTCCATGTAACATCGCTCCTGCGCAGACTGCACTGGCTGCCTGTGGTCTTTTGGGTGCACTTTAAGGTTCTGGTTACTACCTTTAAAGCGCTCCATGGCTTAGGGCCTGGGGACTTACGGGACCGCCTGCTGTTACCTCATGCCTCCCAACGACCCATACGCTCGCACAGAGAGGGACTTCTCAGGGTGCCGTCCACCAAGCAATGTCGGCTGGCGGCCCCCCAGGGGAAGATCCTTCTCTGTGGGGGCTCTTACCCTCTGGAACGAACTCCCCCCTAGTTTGCGTCAATTGCCTGACCTTCGAAACTTCCGCCACGAGCTGAAAACACATTTATTTATTCGAGCGGGACTGGCTTAAACTTTTTAAATTCTTAAATTTTTTGATTTTAAATATTAATTTTAACTGGGGTTGTAATTTATATGAATTTTAAGGGTTTTTAGGTTTAAACATTTTAAATTTTGGCCAATTATATAATAAGTTTTTTAATTCTTTGTTTTAATTGTACACTGTTATTGTTTTATATTGGCTGTACACCGCCCTGAGTCCTTCGGGAGAAGGGCGGTATAAAAATCTAATAAATAAATAAATAAATAAATAAATAAAATATTATTTGGATTTTTAAAATTAAAATACATGATAAAAAAAACATTGTCAGTTTCTTCAAATCAGCAAATTGATTACCACCAGCCAATTTTCCATTGCTTAAAAACAAAATGATCAGGGTAATTTTTTGATCCTTTATTTTACTTTTACAAGACATTACTTTTTTTTATAGCATAACTGTAGATTTTTCACTCCAGCCTTATAACATAATGCAAAGTTTTGTTCACCTTTGCTTTTAAATGTGTGACTGTTTTTGATGACGTGTTCTTTGCTACTGTGGATTGGGAAACTGAAAATTCTGGGAATAAGGATAAAAAGTAGGTAATTTCTATGCAAATGATAAGCAGTGTGAGAAGTGTACATTATTTATTTTAGAGCAATTTTTGCAATTTATGAATAATATTTAAAATATGTTCCATGAATGAACATTATACAGTTTGTGCAGTTTGTACAGTTTGTGCAGTTCGTGCAGTTTGTACAGTTTGTGTTTGTGATAAAAATGATACACCACTTCTGCTTTGGATATGAAAGACTGATGTCATAAAGAAAGCAACTGATAATTTTCCAGTTTATGTTTAAATGAAGAAGTTTTTTAAAGTTACATATTTAGGTTTTAGGAGGTAGGGACAGGAAAGGGAAAACGTTGCCATCCTCTACCTCCCAAGCTATAGGACTTTAGGTTTCAGATGGAAATTCTCCTTATAAAAAAATTCCATTGGGCAAGTTAACTCAGATGTCTCACTTCTAAAGTGGCTGGGCAATTGTTTCTTTATAATAACAAATTTAAATAAACCATTTACTGTTCTTAGTCTACTTCTTTTAGTAAAAATCCCTGACAATTCCTGTTTTTTTGTCCCCAAGGTTCTTCCTTGCCATGAAAAGTATTGGCTTCTCTTTTTATTTTTCCCTTTTAGGAACACTTCTAATTACATCCCCCTCAGAAGCTGAAGTTACACTTCTTAACAAAGGCAAAACACATGGATTTGACCATGTTTTGGCATAGACAGTTGTGTGCCACTGAGTGATAAAGATATGCTGCACAAAAGTCTTCATTGGTCTGACTTGAGAGTGGTATAATTGGAATGTCAATTTTTGTTAGAGCTTTTATTGCAAACAGAGGACTTGTTGGAGACAAATTATCCCTTTCATCTTTGCATGTAATCAATAGACTTCAGATTGCGGGATGGAGGTCATACCATATTCAAAGACATCTAATGCAAAAACTTGGGACCTGCTTCAAGATAAGAGTTGCCTCTAGATGACATGGGCAGCACATAAATCTAATAAATAAATAGATAAAATAAAAAATAAGGGTGAAAAATATACATGCATACATTTCTCTTGATTTTTTGAAACTCAAATTCTCTTATAAGGAGGAAGACTTATTTCTTAATCAGATTGCTTGTTCAGCTCAAAAAATATCACATGCTCACAATAAAAAAGCTTAGACTACTGGAAACCCAAACATGGGCTTTCAATGACACAATTCCTGGCTCCTCAGGTATTGCCAAGGCAAAAAGCAGACCATAATGGCAGTGGTGAAATCTATTTTTTTTTACTACTGGTTCTGTGGGCGTGGCTTGGTGGGCATGGTTTGGCTTGGTGGGCTTGGCAGGGGAAGGATACTGCAAAATCTTCATTCTCTCCCCACTCCTGGGGGAAGGATATTGCAAAATCTCCATTTCCTTCCCACTCCAGGGGAAGGATGTTGCAAAATCTGCATTCCCACCCCACTCTGGGGCCAGCCAAAGGTGGTATTTACCAGTTCTCTGAACTTCTCAAAATTTCCACTACCAGTTCTCCAGAACCTGTCAGAACCTGCTGGATTTTACCCCTGCATAATGGTCCTTAAGAAATTGGAGTTCTTAATATGGTTTCTCTTCCATTGGGATATCTAATGAGAAAAGCATGGATTGTTTTGTTAAACTATGATTCTTTTGACCAATGAAATGTTTGAAGCTGTACTTCAGAGTCACCATTTGTTATGTATTTGAATTCTTGGAGGGAAATTTGGGCAGGAAAACTTTTTGCACGTTGCTAATTGGCTGGTGCCTCAGCCTGAACAGTATATAAGGAGGACTGTTCTCCTGTTTCCTTGCTGGGTTCTCACAATAAAGTTAAGAGCTGTTGTCACCAATGACTTGTCTCCTGCCTCCTCATTTCTCAAACTCAACACCATTTGTGCATGGAAGTTGTCAAGTGACCAAACCAAGAGATTGGCAAATAGTCCCTAGCAATATAAATGTTTAATCATTGTGGTTAAAAAAATAGTACTGAGCTAGTATATCTTTGACAGGCTCTGAAATAAGAACATCGTCATTGTTCATTAAACAGACTCCTGTTTCCCTTATAATGTAATTGTTGGGGGGAGTCATAGGGGGATGTCTTGTTAAGTGTTCAGGAGTAGTTTTCAGTAATTTTTAGTCCTTTGAAGTAGATCAGATCAGCCAAAAGAAATACTAAAGTTCTAGTTAATTATTTTGGCTATGATATACGTTTTGAAAACCTCCCAGTATTTTCCCTTCCCTCAAAAGAAAAACAAGGCAAGTGAATCTTGAATTTTCTTTCTCGTATTTTCCTGTGTTGAGCTTGTGTTTTTCGAATGGAAATGCAATAATATCAGTACACAACCAATTTGTGACTTTGGGCCAGTGTCCCTCAGTTCATCCTACCATGTAGAATGATATTTGTGAAGAAATAAAAAAAGGAGGGGAGAATATGTATACCACTCTGACTGAAGGAAAAATGTCATACGAATCAAATAAATAAATGGATTGCTGAAGGGTGCTAGAACAATCCTGGCTACTTCATACATGACACTTTGCCTTTGCTTTATTTTATTCTGCTTCACCCCAATATAACCTCCATGGCATAAACTATTTTTAATGAGGACGTGTCTCAATTAAATCAGAATAAAGCACACCACTAGCACAAAATGTGATTACTTACCACTCTAAGCAACCCTATTGCTTAAAAAATGATAAAATACTTTTATGGGAAATAATAGCTTATGGTGCAATTTTGGGGGAACCTGAAGCCAAGGTTTTGATGTGAATCTGCCATTTGTTTCACTATATTGAATATTTCAGGAGATTCTGGCAAAGATTCATGTAAGGCCTAGGTTTTTCTGAAAGAGAAAGAAAGATCTAACCGTCAGCTAGTTTGTTTAAAGCAGGAGTTGATATAATTCAAAAGTATATATATATATATATGTATGTATATATTTGTTTTCTGAGGTTTTCGCGGGTGTTTGTATGTGGGTCTTTGGTTATTCGGGTTTTCTCCCGCGTAAAATTGGAAGTGTCTTGGCGACGTTTCGACAAAGTCTCATTCATCTTCAGCTTCGTGCTTCTGGGAGCAATGTGTGATTGGAGCTGTTTCTTCCTTTTTAACTGCTAGTGGGGGTTTGAACTGATTGGGTGGGAGCTTGGCTGTGCTCTGATTGGATGGGGTTTTTTTGTGCTCTGATTGGCTGGGGGTGTGTCCTGTTTGGGTGGGGGCTTGGTTGTGCTCAGATTAGTCTGAGTTGCAGGGGGATTTGAGCTGGTGAGCTGCACTGCTGCTGTTTGGCTTCGTGTTCATGGTCGTGCTACATCTTCATAATGGGTGTCAGTCTGCTGCATGTATGGATTGGAGGGGTTTGAAATGGCTAATGTTGCAGCAGCGGTCTGGCTTCTGGTCTTTGGTCGTGCTTCCTGATCAGTGTGGGTTTGGGTCTGCTTTCTGGGTGGATGTGTGGTGGTGACATCCTGTGTGGACCTCGTGAATGTGGGTCTGGTGTCATTCCTCGTGTTAGGGACTCGTTTGTCAATAAGGGCGGGTTTCCAAATGGCTGGTAGGCGGGAGGTATCATCTCGTTTGTTCATGCTGTGTGGGCGTTTTTCTATCTCGATGGCTTCTCTGATTATTCTGTTGTTAAAGTGTTCAGTTTTGGCGATAGTTCTGGTCTTTTTAAAGTCAATATGTGGCTTTAAGGTGTTGGACCTGGGAAGAAGTTGGTTCCTCTTTTTTGACTGAGTTCTTGTGTTCTTCAATGCGTGCACTTATTCTTCTGTTGGTTTGTCCGATGTGTGTGGTGGGGCAGGCGGTGCATGGGATTTTATATACTCCTTGATTTTCTAACTCAATTTTGTCTTTGGGGTTTCTTAGGATGGTGGATATTTTTTTGGTTTGTGCAGAATGCTGTCTTGATGTTATGTTTGTGGAGGATCTTGCTGATTCTGTCTGTGGTGCCTTTTATATATGGGAGGAGGGCTGTGCCATTTTCTTGTTCTCTGTCTTGGATTTTAGTGGGGGGTTCTTTTTGGATTAGTTTGGTAATCTTATTTCTCTGGAATCCATTGGATGTTAGTACATTTGTGAGAGTGTGTAGTTCGGTTTTTAGGTGTTGTTCGTCAGCTAAGTGTTTTGTTCTAAAGATGAGTGTCATGGCTACGGAGTTGATCTGTGCTGGGTGGTGGTGTGAGAGTGCGTGCAGATAGCAGTTTGTGTGTGTTTTCTTCTGGTAGATGGTGTGTCCTAGGGAGCCATTGGGTTTCTTGTAGACTAGGAAGAAAATGGTAAGTGAACACCTGTCTACCCTAGACGAGTTCAAATCACCAGGACCGGATGGATTACACCCCAAGGTTCTGAAGGAACTGGCAGACGTGATCTCAGAACCACTGAACTATATCTTTCAAAGATCCTGGAGCACAGGGGAGCTGCCAGAGGACTGGAAAAGAGCTGATGTAGTTCCCATCTTCAAAAAAGGGAAAAAAACAGACCCAGGAAACTACAGACCTATCAGCCTGACCTCAATACTGGGGAAGATTCTAGAAAAGATAATCAAGCAACGAATCACCGAACACCTAGAAGCAAACAAAGTAATAACCAAAAGCCAACATGGGTTTGTCAAAAACAGATCATGCCAGACTAATCTTATCGCATTCTTTGACAAAATGACAAAATTAGTAGACCAGAGGAATGCTGTCGATATAATTTACTTGGACTTCAGTAAAGCATTTGATAAAGTAGACCATAACCTACTACTAGATAAAGTAGAAAAATGTGGGTTAGACAGCACCACCACCAGATGGATTCGTAACTGGCTGACCAACCGCACTCAACGTGTAGTCCTCAACGGAACTACATCCACATGGAGGGAAGTATGCAGTGGAGTACCCCAACGCTCTGTTTTAGGCCCAGTACTCTTCAACATCTTCATCAATGACTTGGACGAGGGGATAGATGGGGAACTCATCAAATTTGCAGATGACACCAAGCTGGCAGGAATAGCCAACACTCCAGAAGATAGGCTCAAATTACAGAAAGATCTTGACAAACTTGAACATTGGGCGCTATCTAACAAAATGAAATTCAACAGTGAAAAAAGTAAGATTCTACATTTAGGCAAAAAAACCAAAATGCACCGGTACCTTATATGCGGTACCTTGCTCAATAG
Organism: Ahaetulla prasina; assembly: GCF_028640845.1. Taxonomy (NCBI): domain Eukaryota; kingdom Metazoa; phylum Chordata; class Lepidosauria; order Squamata; family Colubridae; genus Ahaetulla; species Ahaetulla prasina. The sequence goes on from NC_080540.1 coordinate 107,742,812, forward strand.
TAGTACCTGTGAGAGGGATCTTGGAGTCCTAGTGGATAACCATTTAGATATGAGCCAGCAGTGTGCAGCAGCTGCTAAAAAAGCCAACACAGTTCTGGGCTGCATAAACAGAGGGATAAAATCAAGATCACGTGAAGTGTTAGTGCCACTTTATAATGCCTTGGTAAGGCCAGACTTGGAATATTGCATCCAGTTTTGGTCTCCACGATGTAAAAAAGATGTTGAGACTCTAGAAAGAGTGCAGAGAAGAGCAACAAAGATGATTAAAGGACTGGAGGCTAAAACATATGAAGAACGGTTGCAGGAACTGGGTATGTCTAGTTTAATAAAAAGAAGGACTAGGGGAGACATGATAGCTGTGTTCCAATATCTCAGGGGTTGCCACAAAGAAGAGGGAGTCGGGCTGTTCTCCAAAGCACCTGAGGGTAGAACAAGAAGCAATGGGTGGAAACTGATCAAAGAAAGAAGCAACTTAGAACTAAGGAGAAATTTCCTGACAGTTAGAACAATTAATAAGTGGAACGACTTGCCTGCAGAAGTTGTGAATGTTCCAACACTGGAAATTTTTAAGAAAATGTTGGATAACCATCTGACTGAGATGGTGTAGGGTTCCTGCCTAGGCAGGGGGTTGGACTAGAAGGCCTCCAAGGTCCCTTCCAACTCTGTTGTTATGTTATGTTATGTTATGTTAAGACATCTAGGAAGGGAAGTTGGTTGTTAACTTCTGTTTCCATGGTGAACTGTATTTTGGTGTGTAGGCTATTGAGGTGTGTGAGGAAGTTGTCAAGTTTTTCATGTATATGTATATGTATATATATAGCTCTTGATTGAACATTTTCAGTGACACCTCTGATGCAATTTTCACAAGCAGTGAATTAATTGCCACAAAGTTCATATTTTTCCACTAACCTTCTATAATGCATTATTTAAGGAACATAATTAAGCAACACTCAAATATTTATTGTTTCATTTTCTTTTGTTAAGGGTGAATCTGCTCCATAAGTGTATGAAAACAGAGCTTAGAAACATTCCATTTATTTCTTTAAAAACAGCAAAAACACTATATGATTTTTCTTTAACTCTTACTTCGGTATTTTTTAAAATGGATTGGGAATAAAATTTGTTCTTGAAGAATATCCTGCCCTATAATTGCTTGGGCTGGATCTGACAGTCATAGCCACGAGGGGATGATAAGATTCTGAAATCCTAAATGTGTAGTTGGTCTATTGTTAGCTCCTCTGATAACTTCGTATTACTTAAAAGGTCATGAAAGTTAAACAGTGTATGACTTGTGCCAATAATGAACCGGAATAGCATCACTCTTGTCTAAATAATATAATACAGGAGAAATCTTTGGATGTAGTACAGCCAAAATGATATACCTTTAAAGTCCAGTTAATTCTTTAAATTGGAGAGTTAAGTGTTTGACTTGGAAATTTATAGCAGAAAAATTAAGCCAGTGAAGAAAAGTACTCAATTTTAAAAATCCTGGATAAATTCTGTAAAAGTTAGATAATTGATAGAATTCATGCCTCAAACGGCATTCTATACCTATGCTCTTACGAGTTCTAGGTTAGATTGTTGCAATGTGTTACCTTATGCTTTGAAGACTAAAGCCCTCAAACAATTGAAAACTGAAGTGGCAGGAGGTACCAAAATATAGTAGACCACCTATTTGTGATGTAAAAGTTGCCATAATCACATAATACCAATGTTCTGGGTGATGTATTAATTGTTAGTAGATAAATTGAAGATACTGATTATCACCTACAAAGTGATCTATGTTGGCATATATATTCAGAATCACCACCTTCTAATAGAGCTGATCTGCCTAGAAACTGGAATATTGAGTCCCTCTCTCCATGTGACATTTGGGATATAGGACCAGGAAGCAATGTTTTTCTGTTTATGTTCTAGCTATCCCTGGATAATCGGATGGTAGTTTTCAGGAAAGTAGTAAAAACAAAGCTGTTCTGCAGAACTTTAATTTATAATCTTAATGTTTAGTTATAATGTGAGTCTGGACACTAGAGCTACTTATTTATTATGCAATCATTTTATTTTATCATATGGTTTTATGGCTTGTGTATATGTTGCAAAACGCTGGAAGTCCATGAATATTATAAATAAATCAGTAAATAGCAATAGCAATAGCACTTAGAATTATACACCACTTCACAGTGCTTTACAGCCCTCTAAAAGCAGTTAAAGGGTCAGCATATTGCCCCCAACAATCTAGGTCTTCATTTTACCAATCTCGGAAGTATGGAAGGCTGAGTCAACCTTGAGCCAGTTAAAATCGAACTCCAGACTATGGGCAGAGTTAGCCTACAATACTGTACTCTAACCACTGCACCACCAAAATAAATGCTGGCTATAATCCCATCTAACTGTACAATAACATTATGTACTTTTGCAGATAAGAATAACCAAGTGATGGGTTCTCTCTTCGTTGAGAGAAAGAAGTCTAAGAAAAATAACCCATTCTGTTGTTTGCAAGTTGTGTCTGTTGGCATTCCCATAGAGAGGGAAGGAAGATAAAGAGCAAGAAAATGGAATTATCTATAAACTAGTATCCATATCTTTATCTCAGCAGTGGTTATTTTTTACCATGTTTTATTATTAGCTGGTTTACATCAATATCCTTATTTTTTTCTGAATACTGTTTAAAGTGCAAGTCATTGCACTAAGCAATTGACAGAAGGCTATGCAGGCTAAGTTTGGTTGTTTAGGATTGGGGTTGAAAACTACCAGGAAATCCCTGGACTTGATTAGGAGATGGTAGGCTTGATTGGGAAGCCAAAAAACTAAACAGAAGAAAGCTTTGGGGGAACCGCCATTTTATGACTAAGAAAGCTACATGTGTGTACCAATGAGATCACCTGAAATTGAACTCAGTTGTTCAGCTTTACCTTTACCAAATCCAAATCTTAAAATGGTTCAGGGCTACGTTACTTAAAGAATAACTGTGAGCATGTAATTCCTGCAGTGAAATCCTTCACCATGACTCACCATGATCTGAATGCATTTGTTACATACATATAGGAGAGGTTTTTTATTGGTGATAATATTCAGAAAATAGAACTCTATCAGGATATGTATAACAAAATCTTATTCAGATAGGCCATCTATTTATGTTGATCAACAAAGTCCTTTTTAATGTTTTAAATATGATTTTCCCTCTGCTTCTTATGGGTGGCAACTGGAGCCCATAAATTTTAATATGTATATTGGCCATATCAAATGTGAAGAAGTATTAATACACTATTAATGAAAAGCTTGCACATTTGAAATTGGAAATAAAATAGTATTTAATCTATTTTTTAAAACAATTTTCTGTGGCCTACTAATAATCTGTGGGCAAATATTATAGTATAGTAAATCTATATATATAAAAGTGAAAATCATTCACACTGTAATCATGAAATCTCCAGAATCTTCAAGCCTACAAACTTGAAATTTGCCATGTATGTTCCTCTTGGCTTCTAGGTGCTCACTTAGAAAGGATTTTTTGAAATGACTATCAGAGCATTAGTATTTCCTATATTACGATTAACACACTCTGATGCTAAGGAGTTCTACTCCCCCTCCCCACCTGAAAATAAATTGTTCCAAATGCAAAATACAAGCAGAGAAGAGAAGTGGAGTTTCTCTTTCAGTTTTACTTTCACAGCAGCAACCAGGAGATAGGATAGGGGAGGTTTCTGTGGGGCAAGGCTGAGGGAGAGAAGGGGGGAGGAGAGGCCAATCTTAACTACTCATTAATTTTCAAGTTGTAAGTGCAGATTTATCAAGCCCAATCACATAGTTTCGTAATGAAGCATGGGTATCCAGCTAGTACTAAAAATATAAACTAAATTAGTACAATAAAATCATAATTTTAATGCATTATTAAAATAAAATCAGCAATTGCAAAACATTAAGAACCACCAATAAATACCTATAGCTAAATCTATGGAAACTGGAAAATCTCTTCAACTTGTGCCCTAAGGAATATAATATATGCATCAGGCATATATACATCAGGCAAACCTGTTGTTTGCAGACTTCCTGAGACAGATTTACTTGATCTTAGAGACTGTAGGTATGGAAGGAAGCAATTTTTTATGTGACCAGTGCCTAACTGTTCCAGGACTTCTCCTTTAGTTCAGAAATGGATTGATAGCTAGTACAGAAAGGGAACAATTGATATACAGGTAGTCCTCGACTTACGATTACAATTTAACCTGAAATTTCTGTTGCTAAGTGAAACATTTGTTAAATCAATTTTGTCCCATTTTATGACCTTTTGTTGCCACAGTTGTTCAATGAATGATTCTAGTTGTTAAGTTAGTAACATGATTGTTAAGTGAATTTGGCTTCCCCATTGACTTTGCAATGGGGAAGGTTGCAAAAAGTGATTTATACGAGACCATGAACTGCAACCGTCATAAATATGAGACAGTTGCCAAGGGTCTGGATTTTGATCAGGTGACCATGGGGATACTGCAAGGTTTTTATGTATGAAAAATAATCACAAGTCACTTTTTTTCAGTGACATTTATTTTAATAGACTTATGACTGGCAAATTAATTTATGCTAAAGAGGGCTCTGCGTGGAGCTGCCAGAATCCTTCCTGCCCTTTTCACGTAACCCCTCCTCATAAAGGACATACAGAAAACATTTTTCTTTCTCCTAATTTTTGAGCTTATTCTTCCTTTTAGCTTTTTTTCCTTTCTATCATTAAGGTATGTTCCATTGTGTACTTTTGAGGCTATGCTGTGCAACATAACAATTTTAATTAGGATAGGGTCATCCTAATTGGATATCAAAATATATAACAAGAGAGGAAAAAGGTGTGTGCGTGCATTTGTGAGGGAAGAAGAACAAGATGTTGCAGGGTACCTGATATCTTTGATTTGAGTGCAGATGGTGTGTGGGGGAGGCATCCTTCATCTGCAGAAAGCTATAGGTGGAATATCACTATAAGGGTAAGATTTATTTGATAATAGCAATTATATGATAAGTGAACAGAGTAGAAGGAATTTTTATTAGAAGACAGTTCTTTGAGGATATAAAGATTAGGCACTTTATGGTATTGTGGAGGAAATTCTTTAAGAGCCTAGATATGACAAGTACAGCAACAATTATTAAAACTGCAAAGAAAACCACACAGATGACATCTTTCCCAGCAGGACAGAAATTAATAGGAGACATATTGGGAAGTGAGAAAGCAGGATCCTCAATGAATTTAAAAAGTATGCAGTCGACATTGAACATGATTCAGGAGGTGATTTTCAAAACACAAGAGTCAATCAGGAAGACCCATGAGGAATTGAAGAATGACAAGGGAGAAGTAAAAGAAGATATAGGGAAATTAGACAATAGAATGGGAGAAATACAAGAGACAATTGGTAAAAACGAGCAGAGAATAAAATCGGTGGAGGTAAGAACAGAGCAAACAGAAGAAATTGGAAGATACAGAAAAAAGACTGTGGGCAGCAAACAGAAAACTCAAAGAGGCACTAACACACCTTGAATTAGATAAATCTGTGTTCTATCTAAGATTCCAAAACATAACAGAAAATAAAGAAGAAGACCTTATGAATCTTATGATGGAATTGTTGGCTGATAATTTGCGGATGAACAAATCTGAAATGCAGAATGGCATTGATGAGTTATACAGAGTGCACATTAACTATGCACGGCAACACAAGTTACCTCAAGAAGTGCATGTACGTTTTACAAAAAAAACGATCAGAGATGAAATTTACAGGAGGACACAGGATGCATTGTTGACCTATAAAGGGAAAGAAGTGCTGACTCTTAAGCAAGTACCTAGAAGTTTGAGAGAGCAGAAGCGAAATTATCATTTCCTCTCCTCACAACTTGTCAAATACAAGATTATGTTCTGGTGGCTAAATTAGAGTCGATACGCTTGACTCTTAAGCAAGTACCTAGAAGTTTGAGAGAGCAGAAGCGAAATTATCATTTCCTCTCCTCACAACTTGTCAAATACAAGATTATGTTCTGGTGGCTAAATTAGAGTCGATACGCTTGATAAAGCCCAAGAATTTTATGATCAATGTATAGTGACAGATGAGAAATGGGAGAGTGGAGCTCTTGCATAGAGAGAGAGAGAGAGAGAGAGAGAGAGAGAGAGAGAGAGAGAGAGAGAGAGAGAGAGAGGGAGCAGTATATATAAAAGATTGGCTACAACCAAGACAAATTTACAAAGATGATGACGGGAGAATTTTATTAATTGAAATAATAATAAGACAAAAACAGATTTTATTGGCAGCTATCTACGCAACAAATGCTAACCAGGGGGAATTTTATTATAATCTACATAGGAAAATAGTAGAATTAGAACCAGAAAATATTTGCTTATTAGGAGATTTCAATATGGTCGTAGATCCCCCCCCAAAAAAGGACTATATATCGGGGGGCAGGGGAGCATAAGAAGAAGAGGAAAACACTACTGACTACCTTTTTTGATATGATGCAAGAGTTGAATCTAAAGGAAGTTTGGAGAGAATTAAATCTACAAAGAAGACAGTACACCTTTTTCTCTAACCCATATGATTCATGGTTCAGGATAGACCTGGCATTTGGAAGTAAGTATTGGAACTAAGAACCTGGTATTTGGAACTAAGCAAAAATATAGAGGAGGTAGAGAAAATACCAAATACATGGGCAGATCATAACCCACTGATATTGAAATGGAAAGGAAGAGTAAAAAGGAGAGGGAGGTGGACCATGAATCAAAGGGTGTTAAAAGAGAAAAAAATATTTTTATTTTGTTGAGGTTGATTTGGGATCCAGTTGTTTTATAACTAGAAATGAATTTATTAATGCTGTATTTATTATGTTAAAAAAATAGGGTTTATGCAGTAGAAAAAATCGTGGCAGGCTATTTCTTAATTTCTCTGAATAGAAACATTTTAATTTAGCTACTTTCAGTTTCTATACCTAAATTTATACTTCATGTTTTTTTAATATATACATGATGCTTTAATATATACCAATAAGTTACTTCAGTCAAACTAATTAAAGTGTTTCTTATACTAGCTGTGCCTGACTGCGCTTGCAGATGGATTATAAGCTTTCTAACGGATAGGAAGCAGCAGGTGAAGTTAGGTTAAAATCACATTGAATACCCATTGAATTAGCACAGGAGCCCCTGTGGATGTGTGCTGTCTCTATTACTCTTTTCTCTATATTCCAATGATTGCACCTCAAAGGATCTCTCTGTAAAAGTACTGAAGTTTGCAGATGATACAACAGTCATTGGTCACATTCGTGACAATGATGTGTCTGTATATAGACGAGAGGTAGATCAACTGGCCCTGTGGTGCAGCTGGAACAAAGTGGAGCTGAACACTCTTAAAACTATAGAAATGATAGTAGATTTTAGAAGAAGCTCTCCTATTTTGCCACCTGTTACAATATTAGGCAACACAGTATCAATAGTAGAGACCTTCAAGTTTTAGGTTCTATTATCCCCAAGGACTTGAAATGGACACCTAACATTATAGAAGAATTATTGAGTCTGTCATTTGTACCTCAATAACTGTCTGGTTTGGCACAGCAACAAAACAGGACAAGTAAAGATTCAATGGATAGATAAAACTGCAGAAAAAACAACTGCGACCAGCCTGCCTTCTATTGAGGATCTGTACACTGCACAAACCAGAAAGAGGGCTGAGAAAATATTTACAGACCCCTAACATCCTGGACATAAACTGTTTCAATTTCTCCTCTCTGGATGCCCCTATAGGGCATTGTATGCCAAAACAATAAGACACAAAGACAGTTTTTTCCCTTGTGCCATCACTTTGCTGAACACCTAATTCCCACAACGTCCTAGGCCTAAAGATATTTGGCCTAGATATGTAGTAGGACTACATTGATATTATCCTTCCCATCTTCTAATCTTTCTCATCTTCTCACCTTTCCTACTAGCTTCTCCTATTGGTATCTATGATTTATCATTTCTAACTATCTGATGAAGTTTGTACCTGTTGTATTATGATTAATGAAAGTATCTATGATATATGACCTATCACTTTATACGTACACTGAGAGCTTATGCACCGGAGACAAATTCCTTATCCAATCATGGCCAATAAAGAATTCTATTCTGTTCTGTTCTGTTCTGTTCTGTTCTGTTCTATATATTGTAGGAGCTGTAACTATGCTAAGACATATGGATCTCACTATGCCTTTTTTGTCCTCCTGACTCTCAGATCTGTTGAGCTACACTTGCTGTAATTCTTTGTGTTGCAGGTTTGGGCAGGATACTTCTGAAACTCAGGGAACTCTATTCACTAAAAAATTATTATTACAAGCCCCTATATTAAACAAAATATAGGCTTGTAAGATAAACAATATCAGCAGGCACACTAAATGGTGCATTAATTCAAGTTCTATGGAGTTTAATGTTCTAATGCACACTAAATGGTGCATTAATTCAGTTCTATGGAGTTTACCTCCACATCCCAGGAAATACTTGTGTATGTTAGATGGCAAGTAAAGGTGAGCATTTGAAGATGTGTTTGCAAATTTGCTTAGAGCAATAAAAGGCCAACAATCTGTTTGAAAGGACAATATTTCCAAATGATATTTTCCATCTTTTCAAATCAGAGATATATTTTTCCTCCAGGTCTTGATATAAGAGCTTGTTTGAATTAATGTATTGCTATTTATATTCAGCCTGTTGTTCCCTTCCCTCCTGCTGCCTTCAACCTTTTCTTAAAAGCAGGAAGAAAATTTGGAATGCACCAAATATCTATTCAGTGTAGCATCTTGCTTCCATAATCATCAGTCAATGCTTTAAGGCAACCAGGAAACTAATTTAAAGCAATAATCATTTCCCAGTGTTGCTACCCAGCAACCAGTATGATGCATTTGAACTGAAATGTTATATTAACTGTAGGACAATGAATCAATTGCCATTCTATCAATTCAATCAAAATCTCCCTGCCTTCCTCTCTCCCTCCCTCCCCCCCCTCTCTCTCTCTCTGTGTGTGTGAGTGTGTGTGTGTGTGTGTCTTTCTCTCTGCCATCAGAGCTACTGAAGTTCTTGTCTCTTCCTGGACCCCATTCCTGCTATAGAATAAAAAGGAGAATATGACTCGTAGGAATAGTAAACCTGGTTTTTTTTCACAGAGATCCACATTATTGTGGGATGTATAAATATGCTTTTTACTAAAGTGAAGTTGTCCAGGATTTATCTGAAAGCTTTAAGAATTTCATAGCACTAATTTTCTGGAATGTCTTTCCTGATTCCAACATGGATCCTAAATATCCTGAAACTGAGAAATAGCAACAATATTTAGGCTTATATACCATCCCATAATGTCTTACAGCATTCTGTAGGTGGTTTACAAGATAGAAGCATTATTTGTATATTGCCCCCAACAATCTGGGTCCTTATTTTACCAACCTTGGATGGATAGATGTCTGAGTCAACCTTGAGCCCTGCTAGGATCGAACTCCAAGCTGTTGGCAGAGTTTGCCTGCAATACTGCATTTTAACCACTTGTACCAAGATTCATGTTATGTTTGAAAGTGGAATGTCCACATTTTTAATAGAGACAGTTACAGGGCAGAACTCTTCGAATTTAATGAGTAATATATTGACATTAACATTTTTGTATGAGGTAATATAAATGCTATTCAAAATAGTTTTGGGATGGCATGCTTCTGATTTTTAGGGATAGAATTCCATACCAGAGGCTTAGACATCCATTTATTTCCAGATGACTGTTGTCACAGCCATATTTGCCTTTCCATAAAACAGGGTGGAACATTACCCAGAGTGTTTACAGCATTTTAACAAAAGAAGAGAAGCTATATTTTAAGATTGTCTTTGATAAGAGGATATGGGAACAATGGAAACAGGAAACCTAAACAGCATTAAATCAGATCTGGGGAAAATGACCCATCCGCTTTATGTTCCCAGCTCTTTTAAGTATATGTCTGTTGACTGTAACTGTAAATATTAATGCTTCTATTTCCAGTTCTGTCCTGCTAACATTGCAGAGTAATACTGTATATTTTTGAAACCAAAGTATAAACAGACAGAGCTAACACAGATATTTAATTGGCTCCCCCAATCATTACTTTAGGAAGTTTTATTTCTTTGGATGGAAACTTCTCATCCCACTCTGCTTCAGATGATAAAATTGGAAACAGCAGATGACACTATATAGGAACAAGAGATATACCACCATAATTTTGCTTATGAGGAAAGGAAAAATTAGTCTGGCAATTGTAGATGGAAAATCTGTTTATTAGAAGACAAAACATTCTCACTGATTTCAAGTATAAACTTGTCAGCTTTATTTCTTTTATGTATTTCTAGGGTTAGATGATTAGGATTTTTCTAGGCTTCTTCACATTCTATACAATTCTTAGTTGCTAGATACAAGAGAAAACTTCAGCAAATAACTCTTTTTGCCAGCACAGCTTTGGAATGACTGTGTTGTTGTTATTATTCGAGTATATACTGTATATCTAGATTTTGCACCTGGCTTTAGTAGCCACCTCCTCACCTTTCCACAAAAAGATACTTTGGAGGTTGCAAATCCTCTGGAGAGATGGCTGAGACTGCTACATCTGTCATACTGCATGTTTTACATTAATTGAACCAAGGAGAAAGGCTCAAGATTTCAAAGTCTACCTATCGGATAATTTAGATGCTTCCAATTTAATTGTCTGTTTTGCTTCAGTAGTCAGTTATATTTATAGTTATTACTCTTATTCTTTAGTCACCTTTTATACATCTTTCTCTGCCAAAGATATCTTAAAGTACCACAGAGCTAGGATAAACATTCAGTAATTATGCTCTTTGGGAATATATATAGTCTTTAATAAGAATCTAATACGTGTCACTTGTAGTACTTCTTGAAATGTCAATGTATATAGAGGCTGCTCCCAAAATAATCACTTTTCCAGCAAAAGTCTGTCTGATTCTCACTTTTTGCCACACTTTTTGTGATTTTGCCATCACCAATAAGACCTACTTTGACTTGTCAAAGTATTTATATATCAACGCAATTTTAAACCTGGCACCAAAACTAAAAGGCAGCCTGGATGATTGCTTCTGCTTTGTGTAATATATGTGTAATCAAGATCTCTACGCATCCATATTTCACATAAGTGTACTAGCTGAAGTTTCAAGTACCAACAATTTAGCCATGTTTATTAATAGATAATATGTTTTTTTGAAAATATACCTTTGTTTTAAATAATGATAATAATATAGGCTTTTATTAAGAGCATTGTTGGTGTAGAGTAGAGTAGAGTAGAACAGAATAGAATTATTTTCTGAGTTGGCGAAGGAAGAACATTTTTTGTTGTGCTTTTTAATGACAATTTTGATGTTAGGTGTCCATTTTAAGTCCTGAGATATTATAGAATCTAGAAATTTGAAGATCTCTACTGCTGATACTGTGTTATTTAGTATTGTAAGAGGTGGTAGAATAGGAAGACTTTTCCTAAAATATTTCTTAATATTTTTAAAATGTATTTCTTAAAAGATCAAAAGAGAAATGAATATATATATATATATATATATGTATGTATGTATGTATGTATGTATGTCTGTCTGTCTGTCTGTCTGTCTTTGGTTATTCGGGTTTTCTCCTGCATAAAATTGGAAGTGTCTTGGCGACGTTTCGACGAAGTCTCATTCGTCATCTTCAGGCTTCAGCTTCGTGCTTCTGGGAGCAATTGCTCCCCATTGCTCCCAGAAGTACGAAGCTGAAGCCTGAAGATGACAAATGAGACTTCATTGAAACGTCACCAAGACACTTCCAATTTTACGCGGGAGAAAACCCAAATAACCAAAGACCTACATGCAAACACCCGCGAAAACCTCAGAAAACAAATATATATATATGGCAGTTCAAATCTCACCAGCTCAAGGTTGACTCAGCCTTCCATCCTTCCGAGATAGGTAAAATGAGGACCCAGATTATTGTTGGGGGCAATATGCTGACTCTGTAAAAAACACTTAGAGAGGGCTGTAAAAGTACTATGAAGTGATCTATAAGTCTAAGTGCTATTGCTATTGCTATGTGTGGGTGGGTGGGTGTCTATATACATATATACATACATACATACATACATACATACATACGTACATACATACGTACATATATATACATGTGTGTGTGTTTGTGTGTGTGTGTTTTTATATATTTTATATATGTATGTATGTATATATATATATATATATATATATATATATATATATATATATATATATATATATATATATATATATATATATATATATGTTTTCTGAGGTTTTCACGGTGTTTGTATATAGGTCTTTGGTTGTTCGGGTTTTCTCCACGTAAAATTGGAAGTGTCTTGGCGACATTTCGAAGTCTCATTCGTCATCTTCAGGCTTCAGCTTCGTGCTTCTGGGAGCAATGTGTGATCGCAGCTGTTTCTTCCTTTTAACTGCTAGTGGGGGTTTGAACTGATTGGATGGGAGCTTGGCTGTGCTCTGATTGGATGGGGGTTTTTTGTGCTCTGATTGGCTGGGGGTGTGTCCTGTGTTGGTGGGGGCTTGGTTGTGCTCAGTTTAGTCTGTGTTGCAGGGGGATTTGAGCTGGTGAGCTGCCTAGCTGTTGTTTGGCTTTGTGGTCGTGCTACATCTTCATAGTGGGTGTCAGTCTGCTGCATGTATGGATTGGAGGGGTTTGAAATGGCTAATGTTGCAGCTGCGGTCTGGCTTCTGGTCCTTGGTCGTGCTTCATGATCAGTGTGGGTTTGGGTCTGCTTTCTGGGTGGATGTGTGGTGGTGACATCCTGTGTGGACCTCGTGAGTGTGGGTCTGGTGTCATTCCTCATGTTAGGGACTCGTTTGTCAATAAGGGCGGGTTTCAAATGGCTGGTAGGCGGAGGTGTCATCTCGTTTGTTCATGCTGTGTGGGCGTTTTCTATCTCAATGGCTTCTCTGATTATTCTGTTGTTAAAGTGTTCAGTTTTGGCGATAGTTCTGGTCTTTTAAAGTCAATATCATGTCCTGTGACTTTAAAGTGTTGGACCAGGGAAGAAGTTGGTTCCTCTTTTTGAATGAGTTCTTGTGTTCTTCAATGCGTGCACTTATTCTTCTGTTGGTTTGTCCAATGTATGTGGTGGGGCAGGCGGTGCATGGGATTTCATATACTCCTTGATTTTCTAACTCAATTTTGTCTTTGGGGTTTCTTAGGATGGTGGATATTTTTGGTTTGTGCAGAATGCTGTCTTGATGTTGTGTTTGTGGAGGATCTTGCTGATTCTGTCTGTGGTGCCTTTTATATATGGGAGGAGGGCTGTGCCATTTTCTTGTTCTCTGTCTTGGATTTTAGTGGGGGTTCTTTTGGATTAGTTTGGTAATCTTATTTGTTTTGGAATCCATTGGATGTTAGTACGTTAGTGAGAGTGTCTAGTTCGGGTTTTAGGTGTTGTTCATCAGCTAAGCATTTTGTTCTAGAGATGAGTGTCTTGGCTACGGAGTTGATCTGTGCTGGGTGGTGGTGTGAGAGTGCATGCAGATAGCGGTTTGTGTGTGTTTTCTTCTGGTAGATGGTGTGTCCTAGGGAGCCATTGGGTTTCTGTAGACTAAGACATCTAGGAAGGAAGTTGGTTGTTAACTTCTGTTTCCATGGTGAACTGTATTTTGGGGTGTAGGCTATTGAGGTGTGTGAGGAAGTTGTCAAGTTTTTCTTTCCCGTGTGGCCAGATTATGAAGGTGTCGTCTACATATCTGAGCCAGAGTTTGGGTTTGTGATCAGATTTTTCTAGAGCTTGGGTTTCAAAGTGTTCCATGTAGAGGTTGGCAATGACAGGTGAGAGGGGTGATCCCATGGGTGCTCCTTCTATTTGTTTGTATTTTTGTCCATTATAGATGAAGTATGTGTTGGATAGGCAGTGGTTGGTCAGATCTAGGATGTGCTTGGGGGGGTTATATTTGTTTTGGATAGCTGTCAAGGCTTCTTTGATTGGCACTTGGGTGAAGAGGGATATGACATCAAAGCTCACGAGTAGGTCGCTGGGCTGTAAGTTTTGTTTCTTTATGATCTCTATGAACTGGAATGAGTTTTTTACATGTGAGGTGATGGATTCTGCATAGGGCTGTAGTTGTTTGGCGAGAAATTTGGCTAGGTTTTGTAGAGGTGAGCCTATGGAGCTGACTATGGGTCTGAGTGGGGTTCCTTCTTTGTGTATCTTGGGGAGGCCATAGAGCTTAGGGCATCTGGATGATTTCTCTCTGGGAATGATTCTTTGTTGGATTTCTTCGCTGATGGGGGAGGCTTTTATTTTGGATCTAGTGGTTTTTTCTAGGTAGGTGGTGGGGTCTGTGTTTAGGGGCTTGTATGCAGGGTCTTGGAGTAGGTTGGTTAATTTGGTTTGGTAGTCAGATGTGTTCATAACCACCGTGGCGTTGCCCTTGTCTGCTGGTAGGATTATTATGCTGGTATCTTTTTTCAGGTTAAGTAGTGCTGTCTGTTCCTCTTTGGGTAAGTTGCTTTTGGGTGGCTTGCTGGTGCAGAGGATGTTGGTGATCTCGAGTCTGATTTTGTTAGCGTCATCGGGGTTGATTTTGGTCAGGCTGGTTTCAACTCCGCATATAATGGTTTCGTGGGGATGTATTTTGGGAGTGACTGCAAAGTTGAATCCTTTGGAAAGGACATCGGTTTCAGCTTTGGTGAGGATCCTATCTGAGATGTTATGCACTGTTTGTTTCATGTGTTGCTGTGAGGGTGGAAGGGTTTGTTTCTGGCGTTCTTGTAGTCTTCGGAGCTTGTTGGTGTGCGTGTCTGTCTTGAGGGTGGTCTGTGTTTGACTCTCAGGCGGCAAGTTGTTTGGATTTGTCCCAAAGTGCAGGGTGCATCTTGTTGCTGAGTTTGAGGTGAAGTGTGAGGAGATCTTTGTTGATTTGATCTAGGAGGAATCTTTTTGTGTGAAGTTCATTTCTGATTAAGGCCAATTCTGTTCTTTTTAGGATGCGTTTGGTGGCTGCAGAGTTGGAGTGGAATTTCAATTGGAAGCATTTGGGGATTAAATTTTGATCGCGGCAGTTTCGTAGGAATGCGAGGTCACATAAAATGGAAGCTCTTTGAACTTCTAGTTTTTCATAGGTCCTGGTCAGATGGTGGATTTCCTCCCCGTAGAGGTGCAATATTTGTTTTCTGAGGTTTTCACGGGTGTTTGTATATAGGTCTTTGGTTGTTCGGGTTTTCTCCCGTGTAAAATTGGAAGTGTCTTGGCGACGTTTCGACGAAGTCTCATTCGTCATCTTCAGGCTTCAGCTTCGTGCTTCTGGGAGCAATGTGTGATCGCAGCTGTTTCTTCCTCTTAACTGCTAGTGCGGGTTTGAACTGATTGGGTGGGAGCTTGGCATGTATGGATTGGAGCAGACTGACACCCACTATGCAGCAGACTGACACCCACTATGAAGATGTAGCACGACCACGACCACGAAGCCAAACAACAGCAATGCAGCTCACCAGCTCAAATCCCCCTCAACTCATACTAATCTGAGCACAAACAAGCCCCCACCCAAACAGGACACACCTCCAGCCAATCAGAGCACAAAAAAACCCCATCCAATCAGAGCACAGCCAAGCTCCCACCCAATCAGTTCAAACCCTCACTAGCACTTAAAAAGGAAGAAACAGCTGCGATCACACATTGCTCCCAGAAGCACGAAGCTGAAGCCTAAAGATGACGAATGAGACTTCGTCGAAACGTCGCCAAGACACTTCCAATTTTACGCGGGAGAAAACCAAAGACCTACATACAAACACCCGCGAAAACCTCAGAAAATATATATATATATATGTTTTCTGAGGTTTTCACGGGTGTTTGTATATAGGTCTTTGGTTGTTCGGGTTTTCTCCCGTGTAAAATTGGAAGTGTCTTGGCGACGTTTCGACGAAATCTCATTCGTCATCTTCAGGCTTCAGCTTCGTGCTTCTGGGAGCAATGTGTGATCGCAGCTGTTTCTTCCTTTTAACTGCTAGTGGGGGTTTGAACTGATTGGGTGGGAGCTTGGCTGTATGGATTGGAGCAGACTGACACCCACTATGCAGCAGACTGACACCCACTATGAAGATGTAGCACGACCACGACCACGAAGCCAAACAACAGCAATGCAGCTCACCAGCTCAAATCCCCCTCAACTCATACTAATCTGAGCACAAACAAGCCCCCACCCAAACAGGACACACCTCCAGCCAATCAGAGCACAAAAAAACCCCATCCAATCAGAGCACAGCCAATCTCCCACCCAATCAGTTCAAACCCTCACTAGCACTTAAAAAGGAAGAAACAGCTGCGATCACACATTGCTCCCAGAAGCACGAAGCTGAAGCCTGAAGATGACGAATGAGACTTCGTCGAAACGTTGCCAAGACACTTCCAATTTTACACGGGAGAAAACCCAAACAACCAAAGACCTACATACAAACACCTGCGAAAACCTCAGAAAAATATATATATATGTTTTCTGAGGTTTTCACGGTGTTTGTATATAGGTCTTTGGTTGTTCGGGTTTTCTCCGTGTAAAATTGGAAGTGTCTAGTCTCATTCGTCATCTTCAGGCTTCAGTGCTTCTGGGAGCAATGTGTGATCGCAGCTGTTTCTTCCTCTTAACTGCTAGTGCGGGTTTGAACTGATTGGGTGGGAGCTTGGCATGTATGGATTGGAGCAGACTGACACCCACTATGCAGCAGACTGACACCCACTATGAAGATGTAGCACGACCACGACCACGAAGCCAAACAACAGCAATGCAGCTCACCAGCTCAAATCCCCCTCAACTCATACTAATCTGAGCACAAACAAGCCCCCACCCAAACAGGACACACCTCCAGCCAATCAGAGCACAAAAAAACCCCATCCAATCAGAGCACAGCCAATCTCCCACCCAATCAGTTCAAACCCTCACTAGCACTTAAAAAGGAAGAAACAGCTGCGATCACACATTGCTCCCAGAAGCACGAAGCTGAAGCCTGAAGATGACGAATGAGACTTCGTCGAAACGTTGCCAAGACACTTCCAATTTTACGTGGGAGAAAACCCGAACAACCAAAGACCTACATACAAACACCCGCGAAAACCTCAGAAATATATATATATATGTTTTCTGAGGTTTTCACGGGTGTTTGTATGTAGGTCTTTGGTTGTTCGGGTTTTCTCCCACGTAAAATTGGGAGTGTCTTGGCAACTTCGTCGAAACGTTGCCAAGACACTTCCAATTTTACACGGGAGAAAACCCTAACAACCAAAGACCTACATACATACATATATATATATATATATATCTGCCTACACTGTTTCATTGTTAAATAATTCAGTCCACTGGAACTGGGTGGCTAATATAAATAAATAAAACCAAAAAAAATATTTTTTTTAAATAGAAAAAAATAAAAATTTAGTCAACTTGAAATACAATACTACAATTCAAATGTCAGGTTGGAAATGCTGCTTCTTTTTCTTTCTTCTACTTAACTTTCTGCCTATAGAGCCCTCAAGATGGTGAATAAGTATTTTTTTTAAAAAGAAAATACACTTAAATACACACACAGTTTAAATTCAGTGTCAGCTAGATCAAAGTAAAAAGGCCTGGTGAAAGAGGAAGGTATTTATCCTTTTCCTAAAAGCAGATGAGTGGAGGCTGAGTACAGCTCCTGAGGAAATGCACTTCAAAACACAGGAACAACCCAAGGAGTAGCTTTTTTCCATCTTCCTGATAAAATACATTCTCGGAAATGAAGATACTTTCGAGAAGATCTACTGTACTGATTTGGTGCCCAAGTTGATTCATATCAGGATAGGTGATTCTTCAGCTATATTCCCTCTAAATATGTTGATAGATAACTATAGCAGGTTTGAGGAAAGGACAGCACGTAAGCTATCAAGAAAGAATTGAAAGAGTTAATGCAGGAGAAATTCTTTTTAAAAAATATTTTCACAAACTATATTTAAACAGTTTTTACTCCCTTGCATTTCTGAAAGGTCAATCATGGTATAATACTTACTGATTTGTCCCTTTGAAATAAAGTAAGCTTTGCATTCTCTGATCACTCAGTTTTTATGACAAGTGGAATAGTTGATGGGCCAATTGTTTCCTTCTTGGAAGGATGCCCTTTTCACTGGTTTCAGTGGGACACCAAGATAAGAAGGGCACATTGGTGAGGTTTGGCCGTCTCTAGATAGTAGTAGTTGGCAGCAGTGAGGCTTTTGGGTCATGTTAGCTGGCAGAAGCAAGCTAGCATAGTGCCAAAGAAATAGGCAGGCTGCACAGAAAGCCTTTGACAACCCTTGCTCCATCTTTTTTAAAAAAGTAATTGTTTGGCCCACATTTAATCAGTAAGATCTATAAAACCTAAACAAATTTCTATAATATAAACGAACATAACATTTTTGCTTTTCTCTTTTATGTCCGAGAAAATGTCTTCTTAAGTATGAGCCCCTCTGTTATAAGAGAGAAATGTTTCAGTTAAATATAAGCTTGTTATCAGCTCTTCATAATATTTTTATATCTTATTTATAAGACTTGGAAACGTGTTTCTAACCGGTCATGATGGAAGCTTCAGCGTGCTACTGCTGGACTACTTAAAATCAGTGACTATTTATCCCTAAGTTTCAATTTGCATTGCTGAATCAAGCAATACAGTATTTCCACAATTAAAAAAGAAGGAGAAGAAGGAGCAGAAAAAGGAGGAAAATAACAAAAACATATCACCATCATCTTCATCATCATCATCTCACCAAACTGCGATCATAAATGAAGGTGTAAATTCCCTTATCCCAAGACAGAATTCTAATCATGCATCCCATTCCCATTAAAAGTTACTTATAAAAAACATTGAATTATAAAAATGTTGTCACATCTAACCTGATCCTCAGGCAATGTAGATAGTACTGTGGTTTATCCACTGACTCTCTAAAACATGTTGCTATATGACTGTTAGATTGTAATATCACAAACAGTTTTCTGTTAGGTGAATCATCAGCTCTCTGTGCAAATAAGGCCATTCCTCATGTATTTTAACATGTATTTTAACAGTGAACCCAGATTCAGGAGATGTAAGTATTAAACAATCAACATTTGCTCATTCATTCTGAAACAAATTGGAATATGTCAGAACAGGGAAGAAACTTATCCTTTCTACTTAATCTGACATCACAGGCCACATTCATTTTTTCTCCAATTTAATTTAATCTTGCACAAACAAGATTGTGCAAGCCAATATGTTCAGGCAATACCATTAAGCAGCAATGGCATTTTTGTAATTAAGTTACAATAGACATGAATAAATGTTCCAATAGATATGGTCCAATAGACATGAATAAATGTTCTTGGGCAAAATGCATCTAAGTCATCAATTAATATTTTCTTCCTTTCTAGCTGTAGGTGCCAATGAAGTTATGATATGTTATCTAGCTTAACTGAGGGTGGAAAACGTGTTTTGGAAAGAGTATATGAACAGTTTTCAAAAAACAGGTTTTTTTTCTCCTTGGTTGGGCTTATATTATAGAGTAAATTATTCTCAAAATTTAGATTAGGTCTTAAATATAACATTAAATTAAAATAAAGTAAAAATTAACAAATATCTTTATTCAAGTCTGTGGCAAGTAACATTTGAAGTTTTCCTTAGGTGAGAAATTATTAGATCAGTATATACAAAACATAAATTCATTGGCTCAGATAAGCTTGTTGTGGGTTTCTAAAGTCAATATTTTATAGCTTGGTAGACTGATATTTTTGATTAAAGATGATATGCAATTCATGAGACTTAAACTTTAAATTATGCACCAGAGGGAACGCTGAGAGAATTAATTCTACATTAAATAGTTAGACTCCATTGGTTATTTTGAATTTATTTATAACACCATGAACATGTTCATGTTTTCTTGGCAGCAAAATGCAAATGGATTTCTACTTTCTTTTTGTACTTTCTTCCAGAGTGTTTTTCTATCTTCCCAATGTAGCCTTGAGGTTTCCTGGTAGTCTCCTATCCATCTACTGACCAGGCTTGATTCTTTTTAGCTTCTGAGTCCAGACAAAGTCAGTTAGATATTCAGTCAGACATCTGCTGAGATATTTATTATTTCCATACCACAGAGAATTTGTTGAGAATTGTTTCTTCAATATGTCCCTGCTTATAAAACTAACAATTTTGTTTTTAATAGGTTATTAAACTAAATATAATGTGTGATCCAACATGTGAATAAATCTAAAAAAAAGAAGGTGATTGTGGCGAAATGAGCATGAGAAAGAAATTGAAAGGAATAAGTCTTTTTTGCCTTAACACAAAGTCAAACTCAGAGGAAAATATCATCATTTATGTAGCTTCTGAGCAAGAATAGCTAAAAGAAAATAGCATAATCCTGTATAATTTCATATCATGCCCTTTCAATTATTACTGGCCACATCATTTAGAACATCTGTAGGCCCTGTGTACTATTTTATACCTTCACCAAGCCTAGCACTGTGAAACATCCTGTAATTCTGTTTTTAGTAGTTGCTGAATTCAACAGTTTTGTTGAGTTTTTATGACAACCTATGGATGATTTAATAAATATGGAGGAATCTGGAACTATAGATTAAAATTAAATTAAAACTGTTTCAACTCCTACCATCAAAACGATGCTATAGAGCATTGAACACCAGAACAACTAGACACAAGAACAGCTTTTTCCCAAAGGCCATCACTCTGCTAAACAAATAATTCCCTCAACAATGTCAAACTATTTACTAAATCTACACTACTATTAATCTTCTCATCGTTTCCATCACCAATCTCTTCCCACTTATGCCTGTATGACTGTAACTTTTTGTTGCTATCATTAAGGGTTAAATTGCAACCTATGACCATCATTTGGTCATAACACAATACCAATGAAGAAGAAAAATAGTAGATCTCAAAAGAAACCAGCATGGATGCATAAAGAACTGTCTAACAAATTGAAAGACAAAAAGGACAAATATAAAAAGTGGAAAGGGGGGCAAATAACTAAGGCAAAATATCAGCAAATAGCCCGAACCTATAAAGATGAAGTGAGGAAAGCTAAGGCTCACAATGAACAAAGGCTAGCGACAAAAGTAAAAAATAACAAAAAAAGCTTCTTCCAACATGTTAAAAACAAGAAAAAAGTCAAGGAAACAATTGGCCCATTGCTGGGAGAAAGTGGCAAGAAGATGACAAGCAACAGGGAGAAAGCAGATCTACTTAACTCATATTTTGCATCTGTCTTTACACAAAAGGAAAAAACAATCCAACCTATCAAAAACAGCACTACAAAAAACAGATTAGAAACACAAGTTAAAATAGGGAAGAAAATGGTAAGTGAACACCTGTCTACCCTAGACGAGTTCAAATCACCAGGACCGGATGGATTACACCCCAAGGTTCTGAAGGAACTGGCAGACGTGATCTCAGAACCACTGAACTATATCTTTCAAAGATCCTGGAGCACAGGAGCTGCCAGAGGACTGGAAAAGAGCTGATGTAGTTCCCATCTTCAAAAAAGGAAAAAAACAGATCCAGGAAACTACAGACCTATCAGTCTGACCTCAATACCGGGGAAGATTCTGGAAAAGATAATCAAGCAACGAATCACCGAACACCTAGAAGCAAACAAAGTAATAACCAAAAGCCAACATGGGTTTGTCAAAACAGATCATGCCAGACTAATCTTATCGCATTCTTTGACAAAATGACAAAATTAGTAGACCAGAGGAATGCTGTTGATATAATTTACTTGGACTTCAGTAAAGCATTTGATAAAGTAGACCATAACCTACTACTAGATAAAGTAGAAAAATGTGGGTTAGACAGCACCACCACCAGATGGATTCGTAACTGGCTGACCAACCGCACTCAACGTGTAGTCCTCAACGGAACTACATCCACATGGAGGGAAGTATGCAGTGGAGTACCCCAAGGCTCTGTTTTAGGCCCAGTACTCTTCAACATCTTCATCAATGACTTGGACGAGGGGATAGATGGGGAACTCATCAAATTTGCAGATGACACCAAGCTGGCAGGAATAGCCAAAACTCCAGAAGATAGGCTCAAGTTACAGAAAGATCTTGACAGACTTGAACATTGGGCGCTATCTAACAAAATGAAATTCAACAGTGAAAAAATTAAGGTTCTACATTTAGGCCAAAAAAACAAAATGCACCAGTACCGTATATGTGGTACCTTGCTCAATAGTAGTACCTGTGAGAGGGATCTTGGAGTCCTAGTGGATAACCATCTAGATATGAGCCAGCAGTGTGCAGCAGCTGTTAAAAAAGCCAACACAGTTCTGGGCTGCATAAACAGAGGATAGAATCAAGATCACGTGAAGTGTTAGTACCACTTTATAATGCCTTGGTAAGGCCACACTTGGAATATTGCATCCAGTTTTGGTCACCACGATGTAAAAAGATGTTGAGACCCTAGAAAGGGTGCAAAGAAGAGCATCAAAGATGATTAGGGGACTGGAGGATAAAACATATGAAGAACGGTTGCAGGAACTGGGTATGTCTAGTTTAACAAAAAGAAGGACTAGGGGAGACATGATAGCTGTGTTCCAATATCTCAGGGGCTGCCACAAAGAAGAGGGAATCGGGTTGTTCTCCAAAGCACCTGAGGGTAGAACAAGAAGCAATGGGTGGAAACTGATCAAAGAAAGAAGCAACTTAGAACTAAGGAGAAATTTCCTGACAGTTAGAACAATTAATAAGTGGAACGACTTGGCTTCAGAAGTTGTGAATGCTCCAACACTGGAAATTTTTAAGAAAATGTTGGATAACCATCTGACTGAGATGGTGTAGGGTTTCCTGCCTGGGCAGGGGGTTGGACTAGAAGGCCTCCAAGGTCCCTTCCAACTCTGATGTTATGTTATGTTATGTTATGTTATGTTATTTGTGTTGTAAATGTTGTACCTTTGATGAAGGTATTTTTTTTTTCTTTTATGTACACTGAGAGCATATGCACCAAAACAAATTCCTTGTGTGTCCAATCACACTTGGCCAATAAAATTCTATTCTATTCTATTCTAGTGTAGGCTGATTTGCTCTTAATAAAGAAATGCTGAAATGATTTCTCATGCAATATACAATTATTTACCCAACTTCCATATGTACTGTTCAGTTTGTATGATCAAAATGTTAAATATATTTGATTTATGCTACAGCTACTATAGGGCAATGGGCAGGATCCTGAACTAGGACTGGGAAAGTCCAGGATTACTAATCCTAACCCTGTGACTAAGAGGGGATTAAAAATATGAGAAGAATGTTGTTGTTGTTAGTTGCAGAGTCGTATCTGACCCATTGTGACCCCATGGAAAATGTTCCTCCAGTCCTTCCTGTCCTCTACCATCCTCTGGAGTCCATTTAAACTCACGCCAACAGCTTCAGTGACTCCATCCAGCCACCTCGTTCTCTGTCGTCCCGTTCTTCTTTTGCCCTCAATCTTTCCCAGCATTAGGCTCTTCTCTAGTGAGAAGAATAGTTCTATTAAATTTAAATTCTAAATTCATTAAGACTATGGTTGCTGAATATCTAAGGTGCTGCCACAAAGAAGATATCAGCCTATTCGGCAAAGCATGCAAAGGGAGAACAAGAAACAATGGATGGAAACAAATTAAGTAGAGAATCAAACCAAAACTAAGGAGATATTTCTTGACAGTTAGAACAATTGATCGGTGGAACCACTTGCCTCCAGAAGTTGTGGGTGCTCCAACAGTGGAGGTTTTTAAGAAGAGATTGGACACAACCATTTGTCTGAAATATTATAGGTTTCCTGCTTGAGCAGGGAGTCCACAAGACTTCCAAATTCTCTTCCAATAAGGAATCTGCTTTAGAAATTTATTTCTTTAAAATAATATTATTTTCCTTCCCATTTTCAAGCAGGATCTGCTTGGAAAAGAGATACTAGATAAATGTATATGAAATGCCAACTCTTTAATAATAATCCTCTCTCTTAGGACTACACTTCTTCTGTGGATGCTGAGGTCCCAGTTTTTCATGCCTGTTGCCTGTGATGGATGTGAGGTAAGAAATACTGTATAGTCTTGTTTTAGTAAAAAGTGAGCAATAGTAGTAAAATATGTTCAATGCACCCTTCATCTTTTCCTGTTACCCTGTGATGAAGCTCAGGGTAGAATAAGTCAGGAAACTGGAAGATATCTTTTAACGCATGTTGCTTAATTCTTTTCAAGAGGACACTTTAACAACTTCATAGGGCACATGCCAATCAAAGATGACTCTGCCTTATCTTTTGTGCCCTGCAAAGTAAAGGAAAACATTGGGCATTTTCATCATAGTATCACTAGCTAAAACACAAAGTATCTTCCCTACACTTATTCTACAGTTTATCAATGCCGCACTTTTGTGTGCTTGCTACTTCAGTTTTTATCTCCTTTTTCTGAAGTTGGAAATCCATCTGCAGAAAAGGTCAGGGTTTCCTAACCTAGTAACAATAAGATATGTGGATTTTGACTCTCAGAATTCCCTAGCCAGAATGGGTGGGATTTGATGAGGAGTCAAAGTCTACACATATCTTAAGGCTGCTGAAGTTGGAAACAACGGAATAGAAAATATACTAAGCCATGAACTTAAAGATCTAGAGCAGGGGTGAAATGCTCCTGGATCGGACCGGCTCACGCGATCCGGTAGCGATGGCGGCTGCTGGTTCGGAGGACCGGTAGCAAAAATCCCTGGCCCCGCCCCCCATCTCTGCTGAGCCACACCATCAGCAGAGGGGTTTTTTTTTACTTTTAAAAGAAGGTTTTGCTTCAGCCTAAACATGCCTTTAGAAGTAAAAAAAAGCCTTTGAGGATCCCGCCCCTTAGCTGAGATCGGCAGAGCCTTTAAACTTAAAAAAAAAATTAAAGGCTATTCTGAGGAGCTCACCTGAGTTCCTCATCAGCAGAACCTTAAAAAACATGTTTTCTGTAGAAAACATGCAGAAAACCTTCCTTTAAGAGAGTCTAAGGCACTTACCTGATTACTGATCGACCTCATGGCTTTTTTCCCAGCCGGAAAGCCTCAGTTTCATTTTCAGCACCAGACAGAACTCATCTAATTTAGCTAATCTATTTCATCACTGAGTGATTAATGCTGGCTGGCTTTGCTGGCTGAGGAACTCTGGGAATTGAAGTCCACAAACCTTAATAATAAAATAAAATCTTTGTGCAAGTGTGTTTCTGTAGTGTTTCTCTCTAACTACACAAACACACAAAATCTCAGAAAGCTGTATGTGGTATTGTGTGTGTGTGTGTGTGTGAGAGAGAGAGAGAGAGAGCTGTGTTGTGTTTTATTTATTTTATTTATTATTTATTTATTATTGGGTGTGTGTAAAGTGTGAAAGTTGGTTTTTGAGCTTTTTGTGGCTGTGTGAAGTGTGAAGTGCAGCTGCTTTTACATTATGTGTGAGTCGTGTTGTGTTGTGTTGTGTTGTGTGTGTGTAAAGTGTGAAAGTTGGTTTTTGGTACCTCTTATTGTTTTTTTATACTTTGTTTATTATTTTTATTATTTATTGTTATTGGCCACGCCCACCCAGCCATCTGACCACCAAGCCACACCCACCAATTAAGCTACGCCCAAAGAACCGGTAGGGAAAATTTTTAGATTTCACCCCTGATCTAGAGGTTATTGCTATTCTGACAAGCACTGATATGTTCTTTTACGAGGTAATAGAACAGGGAAGGAAACGAACTAGAAAGGAAAAATGGCCCAGCCTGAATAACTCTGACTTTCCTATTAAATCTGTAAAATTGATGACTTTATCAAGGTGGAAAGTTGGTAGGATCAAGCTGAAAATGTTGGCCAAGTCACATATGGCAGAAAAAAGTACTGAAGTGGTGAGTTCTTGATTAATACAACTTGTATGAAATTAACTTTTTCTGAAATATGCAGAATAGTATAGTATTTAGTTAATGCTTCAGCAAAACAGACTAATAAATTTTCAGTCCCAATTTATTTTTATCTGTAGGTACTGTATACTTTAAAACAAAATATATTGAACAAAATGTATTAAAATGAAAATGGGAATCAAACTGATCCCTTTTGCTTTTGCTTTTATACAGAAAAATTAGTATATAGTGTAAGAAGGCTAGTTTGTATACACTTTTAGTTGAGCTGGTTGAAGGAAATGTGTAACAATAGTATTAAGGTAATTGCCATTTTTAGCCTTTTAGTTAGTAATTGAAGCAAAATGATAGTGGTAAAGATATTTCTATCATGTTTGTTTTGTAATGGGTTTTGAGAACTAGACCTATCGGTCTAGAATATATACCAGTTATTTTTTTATTTGACTTCACTACCTCACTAACAAGACACTTGGTAGAACCTTAAAATTATTAAGTGCCCATTGCTATTTCTAATTTGGAACTCTTTAAACATCCACATTACAAAGGAATAATAAAACCTAGTTCACTCAAAAGCTACATTGTAAGCGCTCTCTGTGATACCCTATTTCCCTCAAAATAAGACATCCCCTGATAATAAGCCCAATTGGGCTTTTGAGTGCATGGCAATAAGGCCAAGTGCTTATTTCAGGGTTCAAAAAAATATAAGACAGGGTCTTATTTTCGGCGAAACACGGTAGTAGGTATAATTTTTTTTGTTCAGAGATGTCGTATTTGATTTAAAAGAATATATGTCTTAAAAAACAGCAAAGCAAGCTGATCCAAACAATAACAAAAATCAAAAAGATAAATATCATATATATTTATATGTAGGAAGATTTCTGTGTGTGCGTACATGTATTCATTTACTCTGATTCTACTTTAATATGGACATTTGGATATCAGTCTTTTTATTTTTGTATATGTATCTGATGCATAAATGAAGCACTGCAGTCACTGTCAACAGACAAAACAACAAAAAGGTTTAGAGCTATGCATTCCTAACAGCAGATGGCAGCAAAAAGTCTTCACTGGCTTTTGGTTTTTACACCTTCAAACCAAGACAACTTGCAATGTGAGACCCAATTATACTAGAGCCAGCTAGGATATAATTCATTGCTTCCCATCCTATTATTGATTTCATGTAAGAAAGATGACTATCTGTTTTTTTATTACAATCAACAGTAAATTTAGCTTAGGGGCTCATCTCAAGGTTTCAAACTTCCTATAAAGACACTTTTACTCCTACAGACTCTTTCATAACAAGCTCTTCAAAACTGCAATTATTTGGCTTAGTTTCAGTAATGAGTAAATTCAGCTGGTGGTGTTAATAGGGTAAATCTAGAAATGAATTACATGTTCTAAAATGCAATATTTCTAGCCTGGAATTGCCACAAAACTAGGTGTATCTGATAAAGATAAGATTTAGCACTACATGTAAGTGACAGTTCATCATAGAGGAAGTTGTCCATGGGTATATTATATGTGCATGTCTATTTTATGAATTGAGACATGTTAGATCT
Organism: Ahaetulla prasina; assembly: GCF_028640845.1. Taxonomy (NCBI): domain Eukaryota; kingdom Metazoa; phylum Chordata; class Lepidosauria; order Squamata; family Colubridae; genus Ahaetulla; species Ahaetulla prasina. The sequence continues at coordinate 107,770,234 of NC_080540.1, forward strand.
GAATCAAACTATAGCTGTTGAGATTGTAGAAATATACTGCATCCAGCTACAAATAAGAGTGAATGTTTTGATGTTTCCTTAAACAAAAATTAGATTCTGAGTAACATACTGAGTAACATACTAGACCAATACACTTCTTGTTATTTTGCAAGATTTTTTTAAAATATAGATGATTCTAAAAACAAGTTGCAGCCTGAAGATGAACAGTCTGCTCTGCTCCCCACATTCTCTTCCATGAGGGAATTGGATACATATGTAATCTGTGATTATTAACTTCAAAGTTCAGTGACATCATGATGTTGGACTGAGAGCAAGAACATCAAGTCCTAGTCTACCTCAGCCACAAAAGCTCAGCGATTGACTGTGATGTAGTCTCAATGCCTCACCTTACTTACCTCACAATGGTGATGTGAGGTAAATTGGAGTGGGGACTTGTATATTATCTTTGTTCTTGATGAACTCAATGAATTCCCTATTGACTTCTGTTGTGTTAAGAATCAGTAAGATGCTATATAAATCTGTGATCCTATTAACAATCACAAAAACAAAAAACTGTCAAATATTATGGGAAGGCAGTAATATGAATCCTAACAATGGAATATTAATATTCTCTTAATTTAGTTCCAGGAATTTACTCTAAAATAAAATATTTGTAGTCACACGTGGTGGTGTTTAAACATTTGGGAAATTAACAAAGAGCCAAGTTTCTTTGTTAAACTTGCTCACAAAAATGTGGATCCACAGTTCTTTACAATATAGCATTGTCTTTTTTATTTTTTTTGGCTACTTGATGTTTAACAGCAATTATTATGACATTAACAAAGACAAAAGAAAGCAAATGAATCCACTTGATATATGAATGGTTAAGAGACAGTTTAATATGCTTTTGTATTGATCACATCTGTGTGCACTTATAGAATTTTAATAACCAACAGTATGCATGTAAATTAGACATCTGGTTTACAGAAGAATAATTAAACACCAGCTCTCATGTAGTGCATGAAGAGAAATGAGTGACAGCTTTGATAGAAGGATCTAGTATAGTTTCATAGAATTATTCCCCCATCAGGAAGGGTTTATAGCAATGTGGGAAAATTGAGCTGCAGGTTCATTTCTACAGAGGAATCATTGAGTCTGTCAACTGCACTTTTATAACTGTCTGGTTTCGCTCTGCAACCAAACAAGACAGACATAGACTTCAACAGATAATTAAAACTGCAGAAAAAACAATTGCTACCAACCTGCCTTCCATTGAGGACCTGTATACTGCACTAGTCAAAAAGAGGTTTCTGAAAATATCTACAGACCCCTCACATCCTGGATTATAAATTGTTCAACGTCTATCCTCAAAACATGCTATAGGACACTGCACACCAGAACAACTAGGCATAAGGACAGTTTTTTCCCAAATGCCATCACTCTGTTAAACAACTAATTCCCACAACACTGCCAAATTATTTACTAAGACTGTATTACTATTATTCTTCTCATCTTTCCTAGTACCTATCTCCTCCTACTTATGACTGTTGCTTGTATCTTTACAATTTATATTGTTTTATTTGTTTCCTAGTATGATTTGATTGCTTATAGCAGGAGTAGTCAACCTTTTTATACCTACCTCCCACTTTTGTATCTCTGTTAGTAGTAAAATTTTCTAACTGCCCACCGGTTCCATAGTACTGTGCCGTGTAGCATCATCTGCGCATGCCTGTCGCACATCGTGAGTTGGGTTTGGGGGGGAGGCGCCGGCTACCAGCTCTGCTTGTCTGTTACAGCTGGGTGGTGTGGGGGGAGATGTGCGAGCTATTCTGGGATGAGGCTCTTTTGTTTGCGGTCGCACTATAGTGCCATTTAGTTTCACTTACGTAACATGAACTAAACTTATGCGTGGGCAATACAAATAGTATATTTTCAGAAATTTAAATTGTCACGGAGAATTTTATGAAAACCTAATGAAAATGTTTTTAAATAATGCTATGAATTTTTTTAAAAAAGTCAATTAAATTTAAAAAAAGGAAAGTGCTTCAGTATCAGACAAAACCCTACCGCCCACCATGAAAGCTGGAATGCCCACTAGTGGGCGGTAGGGACCAGGTTGACTACCACTGGCTTATAGTAACCTATGACTATCACTAAGTGTTGTATCCTATGATTCTTGAGGAATGCATTTTATTTTTCTTTATGTATACTAAGAGCATATGCACCAAAGACAAATTCCTGTGTGTCCAATCACACTTAGCCAATAAAGCATTCTATTCTATTCTAAATGAGATGCAAATATTATCTGATGTCATGATCTTTGCTGCTGGGAACAATTTATGGCTCTCTTTAAGAGTAATTGGGAAAGCACAGGATTTGACTCAGGAACACCTGATGCAGAACAGAATATAGTTGGCTGTAGGGACTACTCAGGTGTCTGCTATTTGCCTACAAGTTCCATGTAGTAAAACAGGAGAGAATATATTGCCATATATTATGATAATATTTTATATAGAATTATAGAATTCTTTATTGGCCAAGTGTGATTAGACACACAAGGAATTTGTCTTTGGTGCATATGCTCTCAGTGTACATAAAAAGAATACATTCATCAAGAATCATAAGATACAACACTTAGTTATACTCATTTTGTAAAATGGGTATAATGTTCAAAATGTTTTATCTGGACTATTTCACGAACTTTTTTTTTTAACTTTTAAAAGCATCAGCCGAAGAGGTTGTAAAAAAATGATTTTAAAAGGCTCTGATGATCCCAGCTGAGCCGTGTGATCCTCAGAGGCTTTTTTTTTTAACTTTTAAAAGTATTTTTTCGGCCGAAGAAAAAATGTTTTTAAAAGTTAAAAAAAAACATCATTTGATGATCGCGTGGCTCAGCTGTGCATGGGGGGGGGCAGGGATTTTTGGTACCGGTTCTCCGAACCACGCATCACAATTGCTATCAGATTGGATGATCTCATCCGAACTGGGAGCATTTCACCCTGGACTATATGGATTTTAAATTTTAATTAAATGTGACATAATTTAAAAGTTTAAACACTTTCTTAAATTGGCAATATGGAGTCTTAGATATGTGAGGAATTAATTGAGATGTTTAAAAATATGCGTGAGTCACTAAAGAGTAATAAAAAGTTAGAAATTTTGCTTAAACATGTAGAACAAGAAATAGGAGAGAAGGTGGCAGAAGACAGCATAAATGAAGAGTAAGAAAATAATATTGAATGAAAAGGAATTGAAGGCAAAAAGCAGTTAGATGATTTCACTGGGATTTACAGTGGCAAAAAAAGAGTGGATAGGAGGTAATACCCCCAAAAAGAATCAATCAAAGGGTAAAGAGGGAAATAGTGGAAAAATATTAGGAGAAAACATGGAGAGAACTGTTTTAATAATATATATAAAAGTGGGAAAAAAGAGTCAGAAGAAAGAAAAAGAAGAAGTTAAGAGAATGAGAAAAAAGGAGAAAATTATCAAGAAGTGGAATTTTGGAGCAACCAAGAGAAAATGGTTAAAGAAGAAAAGATTAGTGGAAAAGAGGAAGGGAAATAAGGTAAATATTAGTAGATTTAAGGGAACTGTATTAGTATTATTAATTATGGATGGTCAATTAAATTAAAGGGTCTTAATGTACGATTTTAATACGATGATGTATATTGTTTATAATAAAACAGAATAGCAAATGAAATGTGAAATGGTAATTTGTTTTAATTTTGAAGACAATTTTAATTAAAACACAAAGTTGAAATGTTAAAAAGTGGGATGGGGATTTTGAGAAATATATTTCTCAAAATAAGAAATAAGATAATTAATTGATGTTATTGTAAGAGATTACGAATTAAGGGTGGATAGTGATACTGTTTATGTATTATGTATTAAGAAAAATTAAGATAAGACAAAGAAATATGGAAAAAGAATATCATGGCTGAAATTGGAAATATGTAAAATGGACCGGGGGAAAAAGAACAATATGGTAGAAGTTGAAATAACAAGATAGGGTGAAAAATGATTAATTCATGATAAAGAACTATATGAAAGATATAAATGGAAAAAATGGGAAGATTGGAATAGATTAAAAAGATTAATATATATATAATGTATAAGATGTACCCGGTCAACACTGTTCATAAAATATGTATGATAAAGAAATTTTTTAATAAAACTTGTTTACAAAAAAAAGAACATTTGGCTTATATAGGTCATAATGTTTACATTCTACTGTAGTTCTCAAAGATATAGTGCTATCTTGGTATGCTATTTTTTTTACAATTTAGCAATGACTTTTAGGGGGAAAAACATAGGATGCCTGATAATCAGTATTGCTGCTATACCAATTTAAACAATATACTCAAACTACCCCACAATGTTTGAAAATTTTCATCACACTATTTTTCACATAATGCTATGTGAAATTGCAGCAATCAATCTACTTAGGAATTGCTACCTAATAATTGAGCTCATCTCTTGATGATGATGTGATTACATAGAATATATCCATCTTGTTTTCTTGTCAATGAAATAGGAAAGGTTTGGTATTGTTGTCTTCCCAAGCCAAATTTACATCTTTGGGATTTTTGAGTGAATTCCTATCCAAGTATTAGCCAGATCCAATAGGAGCAGTTTCTAAATATGCTATATAAAAATGTATTAAAATAAAACTTAGTTTTTTTTCAAGTGTTGACAAGGTTAACTAGGTCCTGCCACTCGCTTTATTTGAAGTCTGATCTATAATTTTCTAATTCTGCCTTTTATCTTCCTACTGCTATATTTGGTCCCTTCTTAGCCAATGTTACACATAATATTTCACATTTGATGCAATATTATTGGCATGAACTCCATTCATACCAAAAAAAACCAACCTTCTTGTAAAATGTTGTTCCGGCTAGCTGTACAATCCTAGCTGTACAATCTCATCTGTTTGCTTAAGCTATTATTTTTCCCCCCTAAATTCAAAGTCTTGTCCATCATGAAAATTAGTATGGGCCACTTGTTGCCTGGCAACATTCACATAAAAGTAGTATACATTTCAAATATGTGTCCTTTTTTATATACATCAGTATAATTTTCAATAAAATCATAGGTAATATAAAAAGTAGACAAAAAGATTGTGTCTGATGGGGAAGAGAAAGATTTCTGTTGCTTGAGATGTATCTTCAAAGGAGAAAAAATGAAGGGTAATATTGTTTATACATTTTCTTTTGCTGAAAAGCAATCATGTTGAATTATATCTAAATTTTTGAGATCCTGTAAGCAATGACGTTGGACCTTTATTTTTATTTTGGAGCAACAAACGGAGTCAGCCTTTGGCTGTTAATGTCTCTCCTTTATCAGGTTAGCAAGAGGTCTATTATATACTAGTTTAATTACTGGCAGATTAACTCTTTTATTCCCTTCTGCTCTTTCATTTCCATAATAGCTGCTTCATTTTTTATAGTAATGAATTTAGCAGGTTTAGCTGATGCACCAGCTGTGCCCTTTTCTAAATTGAGGTAGCTTGATAGTGACTGATATATTAGTAACTTCCAGTTTGAGCTACAGTGTTGTGTACAGTACAGTATTCTTGAAATCAGTTTAGAAAATTTGTCTGATAGAAAATTCAATTATAAAAGTTTTAGTTGGGCTTAAGATAGAACCAATTCTGAAGGAGCTATATTGGTTGACTCTCTATTTAAAGCCTTACATTTGAACATGCTTATCACCTACCCCAATATACATTTCTTCTTTATTCTCCTGTGTATAAGGGTAAACAAAGAGAGTCTTTCTTTCTGTTTATTCTTTTAGATAAATTCTTTTGCTATCTATCTATCTATCTATCTATCTATCTATCTATCTATCTATCTATCTATCTAATGCTGGTATCAAAAATTATTTTTCTTTTGCAGGTAATAAATCAGGATAAATTGTCAGTTATAGATCAACAATGTACTGAAGCCTAGGTATTAAGTAAATAAAGATATGGTTACTAGCGCATTCTATATTTTGAATTGTTTTTAATGAATTGCAAAGTCAGTTCAGTTCCATTATCCCTCATCTTCTAAGATGGTCCATGTTGATACACATGCTAAAAAGTCATTCCTGAGTGACGCTAGACATGATAACCAAAGCCTGGAGACAGATATTGAAAATCCTGCTTCTAAGAGAATGCATCACATCTATTGTACAGGAGTTTGGCTGTAGTTAATTATTTTGTTCCAAATGACCCAATTTTGCCTTTTTGTCAAAAGACAACTGGACTTTGTTTTTTTCTTGAAGACATTTCACTTCTCATCTAAGAAGCTTCTTCAGTTCTAACAGAACTGAATCTTGGGGACAACCAGAACCTAGATGACTGAAAATCTCCATAGACATCTTGTTCCAGATCTCATTTGGACTTCTTAAACTATGATCTGGGCTAGATTAGGTTGGATTCTACTTAGAAACATACTAGATATTTTCCAAATAAACCTTTATTACATATTTTTAATTTTCCCTCAACTAAGCATTATTTAAAAAATGATCTGAATATGACTAAATGCAGGTTCTGTTTCACTGAGGAACAGGTAATTTAGTAATCAACATTTAGGTGAATGAAAGGAAGAAAAACTTTTAAATTCGGGCCATTTTGGAGATGTCAGTTCTAGGATTGAGTAGAAGGATTGTAATTAAATTAGGTATTCAAATAATTAACATTTCTGTTTAGATTGCAGATCTATACATAACTCAGGATAAGCTTCACTGAAAAGAATGAAATTGTTTTGCCTTTTGGTTTATTTTTCATTTATTCTTGTGATAAACCTTCCTTGTTAAACAGGGCTAGGTTACTTTACTAGGTAAACAAAACACTTTGTGTCTATTATCATTCTTAGCCAGCTTTGTGGATAACACTGAATTATTCTAAATGGTGATATTCAAAGAAGAGAATGGAGCACATTGGACAAAAACACTCCTAGATTAACACTGTTGCTGGCATGGCAATAGTGGACCAAAAAATATCAATAATAAAGGTAGCATACTTTCTGCAAATTCAGTTGAGTTTGCAAAAAAAGTAGGAAAGCAGGAAAAAAAACCCAGACATTTTTGATTAAGGAATTATAGGGAAAGGATTGAAAATCTGTCTACTACGCTAATACTTAACATATAGCATTGGTGTGAAATATTATGGATTTTTCAATGTTTTTTCTCAGAGATGATTTAGTTTTGAAAAATAAAAGAGTAAGAAAAATAGGTTGTTCCACTATCTAAGAAAGCATATAGTATTTGCTCTTTTTTCTATAAAAAAAGATGACTGAAAAGAAACATGGTTAAAAATTTGGTGAACCTTATTACCAATTCATACTGACATGGCTTGAAAATCAGCTGAGCTCCCCAAATCCAAAATGGAAACTGCTTTATTTATGAATTAGTCAATGTGCATGTTTCTATAAATAGGTTGACAGAGTCAGCAGTAGTATTGAAATGGATAGAAGTCACATGGAGAAGGAATTGTGTGTGTATACCCAAGCCAGTTTTTGACGACCGGTAACTACCTGGACTAGGCCCTGAAGTTTTCTTGGGGAGCCTTTTCAGAAGACCACCCAAATACTTGCCACTACCAGCTCCCTAGGGCTGAGAGAAAGCGACTGACCCAAGATCAAATGGCTTTATGCATAAGGCAGGACTAGAACTCTCAATCTCCCAGTTTCTAGCCTGATGTTTAACCACAAGATCAAACTGTCTCCAAAGATAGAAAAGGGCAATTTTTTTTACTACCGATTCTGTGGGTGTAGCTTGGTGGATGTGGCATGGCTTGGTGGTGTGGCAGGGGAAAGATATTGTAAAATCTCCATTCTAAGCCTACTCCAGGGGAAGGATACTGTAAAATTTCCATTCCCTCCCCATGAGCTGGGACTTGGGAGGCAGAGAATAGATGGGGGCAGGGCCAGTCAGAATTTTTACTACCGGTTCTCCGAACTACTCAAAATTTCCGCTACCGGTTCTCCAAAACTGGTCAGAACCTGCTGAGACCCACCTCTGGAAAAGGAGGACTGTTTGGAATACAGCTGCTTTAGATTGTTTATTTGTGTTTTGTTCTCGTGAGCTGTCCAATATGTAGGTTAAATATTTTCCCATTTCTCTGGGGGGATGGGGGAAAGTTGAGCAGTGGGTGATTGCAGGCATGGAGACACTTTGCAGCAAGTCTGCTTCCAGAGTCCAGACCTCTAATTGCTTTCTAAGGCAAGAATTTGTCTGGAAAATATTATGACCTCCCCAATCATCTCTCAGGTAATGCGGTTGGCAGTCAAGGCCTAGTGTCCTGAAAGGCCCTTTCAATTAAACTGCCAGCTCTCTTTATATAAACTATAACTCTGTTGTATGATGACAGAATTATATGTGTTACTGTACTGCATGTTGTATAGGCTTTTAACAGAGTTGAATAAATTGATGGAAGTCAGGTCTAACAGTGGCTGATAGGCGTGATGGCTTACTGGCATTTTAGAACCAGAAGCAGGATATTTCTGAAAATTAGCCAAACAAGAACAGAAAACTATATCGCGGAGCAAGTGCAGCTTTCAGCTGTGATTGTTAGAAATAGGACCCTCACCTTCTTGAATGCCTATTTAAATGCAGCATTTAAAGCATTGTGCCACAGTAATAGGAATATTATTGAGGCACATTAAAATGATTTGCTAGAATGCAATAGGCTGTGAGAATAACTTTAGGAAGCAGGAGGAAGAGCTGTACATAGACAACAGTCTGACAAAATATATCTCAGTCTATATAAGGCAGGGAGGTAGAGAAAATACCTCAGAAAGGGCACTCCGTACTCCTTTGGAAAGTAAAGGAGGGGAGAGGGAAAGTACTTCCAGACTTGCAAGTTTCTGTTATTGTGATCTTACAATAAAGGTAGTGTTAGTACTCATGGTTTTGATGTCCTCTCTAGACTACCCTGAAGGGCTGACACAAAATGGTCTCTGGGCTTTTAAAGTTTTTATCCAACTAGTTAGACTAGCCTGATTTATCTGCTGCGATATTTCAAAGGCTGTATTGCAGTTGGGATGGAAAATGGATCTGAGTCCCAAATATGGAATCTGAGTCCGTTGTCCCAATTATTCCCTAGCAAGAACCTGACCACATCCATCCATCCATCCATCCATCCACATCTGATTCTCATCCTCTATCTTATGTTTAGCGACAGAATTGGTACACAGTTTATGAAGCATTAAATGTCATTTTGTTTTTATAAATCATGTTCTTGTCACTTTGATGCTTGCTGTGCTAGTATTCCCACTGGAAAACACAGTGTTTGCCTGTTTTACTATAATTGCATTGTGACTGGGGACCACATAGGCTTACAGGAAGGATAGCAAAACTTGGCTATTGCATTGACTAATGCACTGAAATCTTCAAAGACTATATGCAACCTATAGGTATCACCTGCAGGTTTGAAGAATTACAGATCAAGAGCACCCCAGGACAAAATTTTGCAAAGGGAACTGCTTGCTTTTCCTTTTTTAATTAATGATTTAATAGTTTCCTTAAAGAATTGAAGCACAGGAATGTAAAGATGTCCAAATTTTGAAACAGTAGCAACTGTTTAAGCATGAGCAGCTCCAAGCTAATGACCTGCTTCTTAACACCAGGAGAAACCCCTCAGTGGCGTGTCCAATTTTCCATCAGTATGGATTTTTCTTGCTGTCCTCTTTGTCCTTCTTACAAGGACCTCAGAAATGAAGTTTACTTTCCATGTGACACAGAAATACTTACACTTAATCTATTCATCTACTGTATATATATTTGGTATAACAAACCGGGCTGTCAGGTACACAGTTGAGCTAAATGAATTCTGCCACTTTTTCTTGTTTTCTCTAAAGAAAAGAGAAGTGATTTTTTTCCCTCTTAAGTCATCCATGTCGAGTTTTAGGATAGTATCTGACCACAACAGAAGTATTTCCGAAAAAACAGAATTTTATGTGTGGCAGCTATGTAAAATTCAGACAAATCATATGCAAAAACGATTGCTAGAGCAAATAACAGTCAGATTGTCTGTGTGTCAACTTGCCTTGTAAGAAATCTGTTATGTGTAGTTTTCTCATTCAGGGCCTGGGTGTGTGACAAACAAATGAAGAAACTGGCAGCTGGTTTAATATTTTCTGGATGAAGTTTCATATTTGAATTATGGAGAACAAAAGTAGTTCTCACTTTTAGTTATTGCTAATGGAAGATTTGGCAAGATAGTTATATATGCTGATTTCATATCTTTATGTTAAATTCCTACATTCGGTTTATAATATTTACATTAGAAAAGAGTGTCATCACATAACTCTGTCTTCCTCTCCATGATGATTTTATGGGTGTTTAAAATGTAACCCACAAGTTTAAGATAGTGTGACTCTGCCTGACATTCAGGTTAATCATAAGAATTACACAACAGTTGTTCTGAACAATTATATAAATATGCCAAGATAGAACTTTTCTACTTAGGACATATTAAGAACAGGAAGAAATTTGGTCATTCAGGTAGAATTTCCATCTTCTTTGGAAAAGATATTCAGATGCTGTGATTTGTCCATGCCCATTAAGATCAAACTTTTTTCCCCCTGTGAAAGTCCATGAAAGTGAAAGTTCAGCTTTGAAGAAGCCGGACAGAAAAATGTTTCTACTTTTGGCCATTGGTTGTCTAGGATTTTAGGGAATTCAAACCTTTATTGTCAGTGCACAACATATGTACAATGAGATTGGTTGAGCTCCCTTATACCATAGATAGAAAAAAAAATACAGCAAATGGATTATAGACAAAATAAGGTCAAAGTTCTCATTCAAGGCTCAAATCAGCAGGCTCAAATTACCTAATTTTGGACACATTATGCAAAGACTTAGGCTTTCTTGAGAATGGTAGGAAATGTAGAAGGAAAGAGAAGAGGTCAACCTTCAGCCAGGTGGATGGACCAATTCCTATAACAATGGGTTCATCACTGGAAGACCTGAAGGACGCAGCTGAAAAAAAAAATCTTTCATACATAGTTGCTAAGATGGCAGAAAATCAATCAATCAATCAGTCAGTCAATATTAATGTGTAAGGAATGACCTTGGGAGAAAGCAGGAAGAGCCATAGCCTATTAGTATTAACAGTAGAGACCTTCAAATTTCTAGGTTCTACCATATTGCAAGATCTAAAATAAACAGCTAATATCAAAAACATCATCAAAAAAGCACAACAAAGAATGTTCTTTCTGTGCCAATTCAAAAAGCTCAAACTGCCTAAGGAGCAGCTGATCCAGTTCTACAGAGGAATTATTGAGTCTCTCATCTGTAACTCTATAATTGTCTGGTTTGGTTCTGCAACCCAACAAGAGAGACACAGACTTCAGAGGATAATTAGAACTACAGAAAAAACAATTGCTACCAACCTGCCTTCCACTGAGGACCTGTATACCGCAGGAGTCAAAAAGAGAGCTGTGAAAATATTTACAGACCCCTCACATCCTGGACATAAACTGTTTCAACTCCTACTATCAAAATGACACTATAGAGCACTGCCCACCAGAACAACTAGACACAAGAACAGTTTTTTCCCGAACGCCATCACTCTGCTAAACAAATAATTCACCAACACTCAAACTATTTACTAAGTCTGCACTACTATTAATCTTCTCATCTTCTCATCGTTCCCATCACCCATCTCCTCCCACTTATGACTGTATGACTGTAACTTTGTTGCTTGTATCCTTACAATTTATATTGATATTGATTGTTTCCTAATTGATTATTTGTACCCTATGGCTATCATTAAGTGTTATACCTTATAATTCTTGATGAATGTATCTTTTATGTACACCGAGAGCATAAGCAGCAAGACAAATTCCTTGTGTCTTGTCCAAATTCCTTGGCCAATAAAAAATTCTGTTCTATTCTAGTCTTGTCTAGTCTAGTCTAGTCTAGTCTAGTCTAGTTTAGTCTATTCAATGGTCAGATGAAAGGTGGCTGAGCTTGCAGAAGGAATTGGGGTGAGGGGGCATGTCTTTCTAGTTTCTTACACTGTAAAGGCGAGAGAAGAGAAATGTATTTTCAGACTTGTAGCTAATAGTTCTGGGTATGCTTTTGTCCGGACTACTTTGGAGAGTTGACGGCAATCTTGAAATTCTGAAAGCTGATACATTGTCTCTTATCTAACCTCTGTGAGGCTACAGCTTTTCTTTCTGTCTCTCAAGATCATTTCCACAACAGTACAATCAATTTCCTTATTTTGTAAAGCATTCAAGTATTAGCTCTAAGTGCCATCTCTTTTGTATGTGTGTGTGAGACATCATGGTGCCTATAAAAAGGGATAGTTATAGTACTGTGATGGCAGAGTACTGCTTTGGTTTGTTATACATTATCTCCTTATATTGTCTAAGTTTTTTTCTGTTTCTGTGCTCTTCAATCTTCACTTAGGTAATATTGGTTTTCTTTAAAAAATATTATTTTGGCTTTCAAAAATGTAGATTATATGAAATATAAATCTTATATGAAAAGTAGTATTTAACAGTACAGTGTTTATAGTTGTATTTTAAACATTAAAGTATATCATTCTAATCTACCGTGTTTTCCCGAAAATAAGACCCTGTCTTATATTTTTTTCAACCCTGAAATAAGCGCTTGGCCTTATTGCCATACACTCAAAAGCCTGATTGGGCTTATTATCAGGGGATGTCTTATTTGGGGGGAAACAGGGTAGTTAGTTTCTCATCAATCTAAGTCTAAGTGCTAATGCTATTGCTATTGACTGAAGAAAAAGGAATGGCTAGGGTCACCCAGTCAATTTTAAAGGCAGGTTGTTAATTTCCTAGTCAAAGGTTTATATCATGTTCCAGTGTTGGATCTACCTTAAAATATGTCTCAGACACACTTTTTTTAAAAAAAATTTTTATTAAATTTCCAAAAGTTAAAATACACAATACAAAAAAAACCCCACAATATACACACACAAACACACACACACCACACACACACACACACACACACACACATATATATATATAAAACACATAAAGACAAACGCATCAAAATTACATTACTCATAATAGCTTTTCCTACATTGGTATCTCTTATTCTATTTAACCTCTATATACAGATTCTACTTCTAAGTATCTCTATAAACCAACATTCTTATTTACATTATCTTAACCTCTATTCAAAATTCAGTCTCATGGCAAAAATCTCCCTTAAGTTTTATGCTTACTCTCCAGCCAGGAATATTCAATAGTATTCAGTATCTTCCCTTTCCTTTATTTCCATTGATAATCTATCCATTTCTGCACATTCATATTTTTTTATTATAATTTGATCCGGTAGAATATCCGGATGGTTCCAATTCTATGCTATCACAATTCTACATGCCGTCAATATGTATATGATATATTGTATATTAGTTTCCATTTTCCCTTCTAGAATGCCCAATACAAATAGTTCTGTTTTGTTTTTTTCCCCTTTTTTCCCCCTGTTATTTCATCCAGCCAGTTTTTTATCTTCCCCCAAAATTTCTTAATCTTAGGGCAGGTCCACCACATGTGGTAGAACGTCCCTTGTTTGTGACCACATCTCCAACAATTTGGGGACCTATTTGGAAACATCCTGGCCAATCTCACTGGTGGCAAATGCTATCTATAAAACATTTTGTACAAATTTTCTTTATAAGCAGCTGACATCAGATAAATATGTCCAAAATTTCTTGCCTAACTGATCATTGTTTCTTTAACGATTTCTTCTTCCAGTTTGAATTTTAACAAAAAATTATACATTTTGGTAATCATTTTCCCCCCAGATCCCAGTAATATCTTATCAAGTTCCAATTGTTCTCTCTATATGCCAAATTGTTCCTTATCTTTTTTGTATTTTGTTCTGATCTATAGGTATGGCCACCAATCTATTTTTATTCCTTGTTTTCTTAAATCCTGTTCTAACTTTAAATTTCCATTTTCATCTAATAGATCCGAGTATCTGACTATTTTATTTAAACCCTATACATTGAGATAGATTATGGCCTCCATCGTTGATATCCAAATTGGAACTTTCATATAGCGATTTTTCTTTATAACATCCCAAATATTGATCAAGGCATTTCGCACTAGATATTTCTGGAAGTATGTATGCATCTTAATTTTCCCCTCCCAATTAGAGGTCACGGCCTTCCAGTATTAAAATTCTCTTATTTCTCAATTGAATCTAATCCTTTAACCAAGTTATTGCGGCTGCCTGATAATATGATTCCCAATCTGGTAGGCCGAAGCCTCCTTTGGTTCTGGAGTCCTGCAGAAGTTTATGTTTTATTCGGGCTTTTTCCCCCCGCCAAATAAATTTACCTATCATTATGTTTAGGTATTCAAAAAACTGTTTCCCTAGCCTAATTGGTATTGATTAAAATAGATATAACAATTTAGGTAATATATTCATCTTTTTATGGCTATTCTACCTATTAAAGGCTCAGACACACTTTTGTTGTTGTTATGCTTATTATAGAGTTTGGGTGGTTGCTGTTTCTCATATGCAGGAATGAACACCAAGTAAGTTTCCTGTTAATATTACAGGAATGTGAAGGAAATGTCAGACAAATTTAATATTAATTTGTAGGGGCCTCTGTGGCTCAGACTGGTAAGACAGTCTGTTATTAACACAGCTGCTTGCAATTACTGCAGGTTCTAGTCCCACCAGGCCCAAGGTTGACTCAGCCTTCCATCCTTTATAAGGTAGGTAAAATGAGGACCCAGATTGTTGTGGGTAATAAGTTGACTTTGTATATAAATATACAAATAGGATGAAGACTATTGCTAACATAGTGTAAGCCGCCCTGAGTCTTCGGAGAAGGGCGGGATATAAATGCAAATAAAAAAATATATTCAAGAACATAAGGCAAAATTCTATTTAGTATAGACAGAAATAGTTGAATGAATATTAGAAGAAATTTCATTATCATGTTTCATTCAAATGCTAAGAAACTAAGGAATGCTCTTTGAATCCAGAAAATTCTTTCTAGGTTAAAAACAACAACAGTTGTTAAGAAATGAGGAGCAATGATAAATTAAATGAAAAAAACCAGGATGTGATACAAGATGGAGAGAATTTTTCTTAGACTGTCAAAATGTGGAGATTTTATTTGTTGTTGATGTTAACCAAGAATATAACTTCTAATGAGAACGTCATATGTGGAAGGTGAAAAGATATATCAAGAATGTCTATGGAGGTTCTCAGTCATCCAGGTCATAGTTGTCCCAAAGGTGCTTTTTTCAAAGGCAACTGGATTTTGTTTTTCCTTGAAGAAGTTTCACTTTCTGAACTGAAGAAGCTTCTTGGATGAGAAGTGAAATGTTTTCAAGGAAAAGCAAAGTCCAGTTGCCTTTGGGTATAGTCCAATTCACAGAAACAAAGTACTTCAATCATGAATAGTCATCATAACTATAATTATACTCCAGTTTGTTATGGCCAGATCTCATAGGGAATATTCTGTTCAATTAGAACTACCGCATTTTAGAAGGGTATTAAAAAATGAAGGGAAGAAAAACTTTTTAACAATAAGAATGCTTAAACAATAAAATAGACTCGGGATTTGATAGGCTGTCCATCATTGGAATTATTTAAGTAAGTTCTTCACCACTTAAATAAATCCTGCCATCTCACTTTGTCTAAGTGCTGGGCAGAGAAGGACATTTCTAAATAAAGTACTGAATTGCAATGCCAAATATTTTTTACCCATTAAGGTAAAATGGATAAAGGTATAAAGCCCAGAAGTATTGTTGCATATAGGAATAATTCTGGAGGCTGGCATTTTCCTTCACAGCTTTATATGAGCTACATTTTATTATGTTTAGTTAAATGAATCTAAAAATAATAGAATCAGCTGAACACAAACACTGATGACAGTAAAAAAGTTATCCATGGACAGTTGTAGCTACAATATAGGCTCCAAGAATAGCTGGTTTACAAATTCTCTTGCAGTTCTGTGCTCTTGTTTCTCTCTACCTCACTGTCTGCCTCATTTTTAGGAGTTGATTTTACATGGCACAATACTCTGATTAAAAATGTGTGATATATAAAAATACAATATTTTTGTTCTGGGCAATCAAAACAACAAATATTATTGATAGTTATCAATTTCTAGCTGGAGAAGACAGTAAAAGAAGACAAATGATATATACTGAAGAATTCTAGAATTTTTTTTTGGGGGTTGCTGTACATCTAGATTTCCTTAACAATGATTAGCTGCCCTGAGAAATGAAAGAAGAAGAGGGGGAACAGAAAGCAGCATGATGATTTGTGGGAGAAGAAAGGAAAGAGAAATCAATAAGAAAGTTGTTACACACACAGTTAAATTTCTCAAGCAGTGTCTGTCACATGGCAGCTAATTTATAATGGCTCTTCAAAAACACCCACACTTTTCAGCAATGCTGTCTGAAGCAGTTGCTCTTCTTGTTCATTCCTTTGTTTTTAACAGCTTCTTCTTTTTTCACAGTGAAAGGTAAAATAACCCCTCTTCAACTAAAAAAAAATAGCTAATTTTTTAAGAAAAAAAACTTTGCATCAATACAATAACTCATTATCAGTCCTTAGATCCCCAAAAATACAGTGTGTCATATGCTGAAACAGGGAGTGTTAATTATTTTTTTAAATAGTCTACAATCAACTTCACTGACATATTGAGAAGGGGGCAGAAAGATGAAGTCCAGATAAAGTAATGCTTTCAAAAAACATCTTGATTTCAAGGAAATTCAAAATAATTTTATCCATTTGGCTTCTACATTTGTCTAGTTGCTTATTTTTTGGTATTGGAAGAAGATTAATGAGAACTATGTCATAGCTCTAATAGTACCTGACTTTCTCACAATGCTCCAAGCAAGCAATTAACTGATAAAAAAAACAACCTATGAAATATCATTGCCCTGTAATACAGACCTTTTCAGGTAATAGATTTAGATTTTAATCTAAAGCAAAGGTTTGTGTGTGTATCCTCCTCTGTTTTTGAAATGAAATATGTTTTCCATGAAAAGTATGAATACTAATTACATTTTCTTTTTAGAACTTTTTTTTTTTAATTATTTGCACTTATATCCCGCCCTTCTCCGAAGACTCAGGGCGGCTTACACTATGTTAGCAATAGTCTTCATCCTATTTGTATATTTATATACAAAGTTAACTTATTGCCCCCCCAACAATCTGGGTCCTCATTTTACCTACCTTATAAAGGATGGAAGGCTGAGTCAACCTTGGGCCTGGTGGGACTACAACCTGCAGTAATTGCAAGCAGCTGTGTTAATAACAGACTGCATTAGTCTGTTGAGCCACCAGAGCAGCAGAGGGTGTTTCCTGCTTTCTTTCGCTTTTATTGTTTCATTCTGGTGTTTTTCTCTCTTTGGAACTTGTCTCTGGATAGAATCTTTTAAAATTTAAAGTTTCTGCATTGTCCCTTCAGTTATACCTAGATGCCTTATTGAGTACACAGTTGTCTTATGCCGAAATGAAATTGCATCATATGTATATAAAAATAAACTGACTTATTTAGCCTTACTTCCTTTAAAGTTCTGCCATTAAGAAAATGATTATATGTAGGATGGCTTATGTTTCATGTGCTAGATGTGAAAATATGCAGATAGAGACACTTCAGTCATGGGATCTGGGTGATATGCATGCCAAACTCAGAAAAATAAAGAGAAAGAGCAATCAATAGATCAATTTATATACTATTTTACCTGTTCAAGCTATGTATTAACTGGTGCAAAAATTTCAAGCAACAACTTTTCCTTTGAAATTTCTAGATAAACTAGTTGGAATACAGTTAAGACAACCTGCCTGTTTGTTTCAATGACTGAAGGATAGAGAGTGTAGACGGAGGGATATTCTAGTTTGCCTCCTTTCATTCTCTCTTCTGCATAATATAAGGAAAATTGTAGCCTGATAGATGACTTATGATAAGGAATAGGTAATGGGAGCATAAGCCTAAAATCGAAACATAAGCCTAAAATTGAAAATCAGGCTTGTCAGATGCTACATCTTTTCTATCCTGCTCTATGGAGTGGAGAGTTGGTCTCTGATAGAAAGCCACTTGAAGAGACTAGAAGCATTTGAAATGTGGATTTACAGGAGGCTATTACACATAAATTGGGTTGACAAAATCAGAAATAAGGAGGTGATAAGCCGTCTGGGAAAGCCAAGGGAAATCATCAAAACCATAAAAAAGCGAAAGTTAGACTATTTTGGACATGTGGTACAACATCCAGAAAAATACGGCATACTTCACTTAATCCTCCAAGGAAAGATTAAAGGCAAACAAGGTCCAGGTAGAAGAAGAACATCATGGCTTCAAAATCCAAGGGATTAGTTTGGACAAAACTCAACAGCACTTTTTAGTGCAGCTGTTGATAAAAATAGGATCGCCAACATGATCGCCAACTTCCGATGACGGATATCACACAGGAAGAAGAAGAAGAAAAGAAGCATGAGTTCATGTGAATTTCTTAGTGGGTCTTGCTGACCATTGAATACTTCCAGAGTATGTCTGGGATCAGACTTGGAACAAAAATGTTATAATAGTTCTAACCTCCTTTGGAAATAAAAATCCCATAGTGAGGTGCTGGCTGCAATTTTGGCCACTAATATTTGGGTTTAAGTCTTGTACATTTTTCCTTAACTACCAGAAATCACTGAGAAAAATAATATTGAAGTATTTGGTAATATACACCAATGTATGAAAATGGTGTAGTTTTGTTTCTTTGCCAAGATGGCAAATATCTAGGGCCAGTTTGGGGATGGATGACAACTAACACTAACCCAGATTAGATGGAAATATTATACTATATGTTTTTCCCACTCAGATGGCTGCACCTGGCCTGCTTTGGCTGACTTTTTTTAAAATAAATTCAGCATAGTTAGTACATATATTGAAAATTAGGCCATCATACTCCTATAAAGTATCTTTACCTACTTGTGTTAAGAAATCTAATGAAGCAGACAGGAAATCTATTATTTTAGGCCTATCTGTCTTTTAATACCTCCGTGGTGTAGTTTAGATCAACAAATAATTATAGACTATTTTATTTATTTGGAATATAAAATACTGTACCACTGCAGAGTTGCACATGCAGTTACTATAAAGAACTTAAAAATAAATCATGGCTGCCTGAAATGGCCATTCAGGCAGAGAGGAAATTAAAACTGAAACTCACTTGATATTGGGAAATTAAACTGCTGTCCCTGAACTTTAATGGAGGCTTCCATGCCTGCATTAAATGATCTACATTCTTTCACAGCTTCATAAATTGGCATAGGGTGAACTGATTTTCTTTTAAAGGAAATCTGAGAAATATAGGTGATATTTCATTTCGGTCACAACTGGAGTGTTTTAGGTACCTCATGCTAAGACTATGAATAAAGTCTCACGCTCTAATCTACAGCCCTAGGCTACCTTGAAGGTCTCCCATCTATGTATTAGCGGCTTCAAAATTTGCAAAATATGTTGGGAAGATGAATGATTTAGTAAAATGCATTTTTGCCTCAATGTAGGTCAGCAAATATACTCCTTTCCCAATTTATGCATCAGCCTGTCCAGAACTGTAGAGAACAATGGGCAAAAAGAATGTTAGATATTTCCAAAAGATGAAAGCTATCTTATAGTCTTAGTTTGACATAACCCGTATCAGATATTCTATAACTTTGTGCTTCTGTGTTCTTGTTTCTTATCATGAGACTAGTGTCACAGCCTGGAACCCAATGGAAATTAATAGTTAGATTTTTTTTAAAAAAATCTAATAATCTAAAAATTGGGTTTCCATGTGGCTTCAAAATAATATAGGATGGAGGTACATTCATCCTTCATGGAGATCCAAGTAGTTCTGGGTACTTGGTTTGCCCATGTTCAGCCACTGCTGCACAAGCTATACTGACTCCTGGTTTCCTTCCTGATGCAATTCAAGGTGCTGGTTATCAACTAAATTGCCTGAGGCAAGGTTATCTCTGACAGCGCCTGTCCCTGAGGACATAGGCCTATTCTATCAGTTCAGATAAGGTAGACATGTTCCAGGCCCTTCCTTAAAGGTATCATCTGCAAGGACCTTGGATACATTCCCTTTTTGTTGTTTTTGCCACCCTGACTCTTTGGAACACCCCCTCCCCCAATATTCAGAGGTAACCCATGGTTTTGGAGAACTGTTCCAAAGAGTCAGAAGAGCACCCAAAAAAAAGCTTCTTACCCATACTTTTGGTTAGAATAAAGTGAGCTCACTGCCTGGTTCCAAAAATTAAGAAAGACACATTGAGATTATGGAGATTCTCAATTATCCAGGTCATAGTTGTCCCAAAGGTGCTTTTTCAAGAGGCAATTGGACTGTCTGCTTTTTCTGTTCTTTGAAGACATTTCATTCAAGAAGCTGAAAAAGTGAAACTTCTTTAAAAAAAAAAGATAAAAACCAGAAAGTCTAGTTGCCTGTTGAAAAAGCATCTTTGGGACACACATTGAGTTTCTTCTAAGCAGTTTATTTATTGTTTCTCACCTCCAGGCAGAAATCTCTTTTTTAATCTTTTATTTATTCTGTTTTTATTTAATATTATTGTGAACCTTCTAGAATTATCTTGAATAAGGTTGGCAGCTATCATCATTATGGTAGGCACCAAATCATCTTCTTCACCAAAGATCAGGGGTGAAATCCAGCAGGTTCTGGAGAACCAGTAGTGGAAATTTTGAGTAGTTCAGAGAACCAGCAAATACCACCTCTGGCTGGCCCCAGAGTGGGGTGGGAATGGAGATTTGGCAATATCCTTCCCCTGCCACACCCACCAAGCCACGCTCACAGAACCGGTAGGGAAAAATTTTGGATTTCACCCCTGCCAAAGATGGAAATTTTTCCCAAATTAGTATTTATTGAATTGTATTTATGTCTTCTGTCTGAAAAGAGTGATCAGGACAACTTCTAGCAACAGCATAAAATAAGAAATCAGGTTTAAAAGCATAGAATTAAGAAATGTAATTAAAATTTAAAGCAATCAAATTATCAATCATGTCATTGTTTTTAGACCAAGAATACCTTTTTAAAAATATTTTAGAACTTTTTCTCGGACTTTTAAAAGATGTCTCTTAAATTTGAGTCCCTGGAAGTGGAAGATTTTTTTTTAAATGTCATATTATGTAGAACTATATGGAATTTTATAAGTGTAATTATGAAAATCACTGATGTAAAAACAGGAAGAGAGAGGACTGGAGAGCCAAACTGACTACTTAGTTATACTCAACTCAAGGTATTTTGATCACTGCAGAATCAAACCAACTTGTTTCATAAACTGACCAAAATGCAGTGACCCAAAGTCTGGAGCAGGCATTGAAAGTAATTATAGAAAAGACTAGAAACCGTTCAGATTATAGCAGACAGCCTGACAGTCTCTGGTGTATTACTTGCTGAAGCCATAATTGCATTTTTAGTTAAGTTAAAGAATGCTCAGTGGGACAGAACTGCCTAATTAAGTGTAAGATTTCTCTAGATGCAGCCAGTTGTCATTTTATTTGAAGTTCTGCTACTGTCTTACCTATGGAAGCTGAAATCTCTCTTGGATAAAATATTCATGTTACTTTGTCATAATTTATTCTATGAATTACAAGACACAAATAGATGGAGGATAGTAGATTAAGTTGTTAACAGAAAGGCAGATTGAATGGAAAGGCCTATGAGTTGAGATTCAGGATAGCAATAGCGTTTAGTCTTATATACCGCCCCATAGTGCTTTACAGCCCTCGCTAAGCAATTTACAGAGTCAGCATAATGCCCCCCAACAATTTGATTCCTCATTTTATCAACCTCGGAAGGATGGAAGGCTGAGTCTACCTTCAGCTGGTTAGCATCAAACTGCCAAACTGCAGCCAGCCATCTGTCAACAGAATTAGCCTGTAATAATTTAATAATTTAATTTAATTTAATTTAATTAATAATAATAATAATAATAAATAAATAAATACTACATTCTAACCACTATGCCTCCACAGATGGCCTTTGAGTCTCCACAATCTAATATATGTGCCCTGAATGAATGTAGAAGACAGTCTTTTGCTAAATACCCCTGTTATATTAGAGGGTTAAAACCCTTCAACTGTTTCTGAAAAGTAAAATAGTATAAGTGGTAGATAATATCCTAGAAAACTTCACCTGATACAATTGAAAGAAAAACAATGCTTGTATTTTTTCTGAAAATCTCTTTTAAGAACTTTGAACTTACATCTTGTTGAACTTGTTGATCCATCAGCAATATTGATGTGCTACTTACCCTATGATTACATAAAGTAACCATATGGAAAGGAGCCATGCATGAATCCTTATCTTTAAAGCCATTCTCCTCCTGCCCTTCTACCATGTATAACATCTCAATTGGAAAGCCTTTTCTGACTGTAGAGACTCAGCACAGAAATTGGAGCACTATTTATACAAAATGCAAAATTGTGATTCTTCCATAAATTCAGGAAATGTAATTGTTATGCTGAATACAATGGTAGTTGTAACCCTGAATGACAAGGGTTAGGTGTGACTTAATTGTAAGGCAGTAACAGAGTTGGAAGGGTCCTTGGAGGTCATCTAGTCCAACCCCCTGTTCTCGCAGGAGACTTCTGATAAATGGCTGACCAGTCTCTTGTTAAAAGCCTCCAGTGATGGGACACCGACAACTTCTGAAGGCAATTTGTTCCACTGGTTCATTGTTTTCACTGTTAGGAATTTTCTCCTTAGTTCAAGGCTGCTTCTCTCCCTGGTTAATTTCCATCCATTGTTTCTTGTCCTGCCTACAGGTGCTTTGGTAAATAGGTTGGCTCCCTCTTCCTTGTGGGAGCATTTCAAATATTGGAAGACTGTCCAAGCTTTCCATCTATTAATAGAGGAGACTTATGAGTAGAAGCTACTAAATGGTGATGGACTATCACCATTTGGACCAAATGGTGGACCAAAGCCCTGAAGAAGTACAAAAACATCTTGTCCTGAAAATTTGTAGTAGTATAATAATAATAATAAAAATTCTCCAATTCTGTCTTGCTATGCAACCTCATCATGGGAGTTTACACATGTGGAGATTAGTGAAGAATGCAAAGAGTATATACCCCTGGCAGAGTCATCCAAGACATGAAAATATACCAACTGCTCAGCTAAAGCAAACAAACATTTACATTGGCAGCAGCAATATAGGAAAATATTGGATTTTCATGATTATCTGGTTAATCAGGACAAAAGGATCATTTCATGGTATATGGGAGAAAATAATGGTAAACCATTTCTATTTGCTATCAAGAAGACCAAATGGAAAAAAGTTAGATTTTGTGGACAACCCCTTTAGTGTGATATTCATCCAAATTTATGTTCACCTGGTGTAGTCTGAACTCAACAGAACATTTAAATGAGTTACAGTATGTTGCTTGGAGCTGCAGATTGGAATACCAAAAGTTGTCATAAAAAGGAAGAAAAGATAGTTCAGCTGTATGACCTAAGAAACAGAAATGAGATTGGCTTATCAGTTTCTGTCAACCCAATGATTTTTCAGTGCCTGGAACAATACCCCCCTTAAAATCCAACTCTTCAGTTATTTCAGAAGATTTTGAAGATCTGGCTTTGCTCCCAGGCCTAAGATCAGGATAGCAGCTCATGATAGTTACTGATTTCTTGCTAAGTTGTGTTTTTTTCTGGACGTATATGCTTTTTTTTCTGTTTTATTGTTTCCTGTCCTTGAATGTAAACCATTCAGACTCATCTAGGAGTCAGACCGCCCCTCCCCTCTTCAATGCAATAAATAAATAAATAGATAATAAATTCTTCTAGCAGGCAAACAGCATCTATCTACATGGAGGTTACCAGATGGAGTGGATAGAAATCAATTTGCTTTTTTTTATTGGTACAGAGAAGGGGAAGAACTCAATTATCACAGCAAAGACATGACCGGAACATATCACAAACTGTTCAAGTAAGAAAATAAAAGCAGCCAAATGAAGCTAACCAGTTTTCATGATACTATCTTGAGCACATGCCCACTCTTTTCATGATTTCATTTTTTTGGGGGGTAAATTATGTGTAAAGTTCTTACATCTATAACCTAATAATATGTACAATTTAAACAATCTAAATTATAGAAAACACATGTACTATATTTTAAATTCATATGACTGTTCAGTGCCCTTTGTAGCTGTGTGGACAATTAAATCTGGATTCAAATATGCTACACTTGTGCTTATATAGGGTAGGATTTTGCTTGCATTTTAAACTCTTAGGAAATTGATTTCAAATATGCTACACTTGTGCTTATATAGGGTAGGATTTTGCTTGCATTTTAAACTCTTAGGAAATTGAATTCAAATATAACTTGTGGACCCTAAGCTCCTTTCTGGAAAATAATCTATTACAATGCAGGCTTGCATAAAGAGTTAGCCGGTATGAATTGAGTTGCTGCTGAAAACATATGTAAATTTAGCTTATGTAATTTTGTATTAGAAAGGAAATAGTAGAAATAATGTACCACATTGCAAAAAGAAGTGTTTAAATTTCTTTACTCTAACAGTGAAAAAAAGGTTTACATTTTTGCAACCAAGTATAGAATATTAAAATAAGGTTCAACGAATTGCTACTGTGTAAGTTTGTCATTATAAATTTATGAACAGAAGACAGAACAGTTATAAGAACCCAATATTTTGTGAAGGAGAGGTGAAAGTTATTCCATTCCAAAGAGTATGATCACTTAATAATGGTTGAATTCAGATATTAATTGAAGTACTGTATAATTGTTCATTTCAGAATTATAACAGGCCATAATTAACGTTTTCATCTGATTCAACACTGTCTATAATAATTCATTAATGCATACTCAATTATGGTTTAATTTGTTCCAGTTTCTTCTTACTTAAAGATTCAGTAATTAATACGATTAGGAATTAAATCTACTTTCCCAGAATTCAGATTTGTGGTTTTTTTATTTTTTTATTTATTTTTGTCGCACAGTATATATAAGCATAAGCATGAAACAACTATACAACACATAAGCATATATATGAGTATGTAATAACTATATTAATTGGATATAACGAAGGAAAACAATAGGACAGGAACGGTAGGCACATTTGTGCTCTTATGCACGCCCCTTACAGACCTCTTAGGAATGGGGTGAGGTCAATGGTAGATAGTTTTTGGTTGAAGCTTTTGGGATTTTGGGAAGAGACCACAGAGTCAGGTAGTGTATTCCAGGCATTAACAACTCTGTTACTGGAGCGGTTAACATTAAGATTGGAGCGGTTAACATTAAGCTTAAATCTATTGTGTGCTCATGTATTGTTGCAATTGAAGCTGAAGTAGTCTTTGACAGGAAGGACATTGTAATAGATGATTCTATGAGTTAAACTCAGGTCATGTCGAAGGCGGCGTAGTTCTAAATTTTCTAAACCCAGGATTTCAAGTCTGGTGGCATAAGGTATTTTGTTGTATTCAGAGGAGTGGAGTACTCTTCTTGTAAAATATTTCTGGACATGTTCAATTGTATTGATGTCAGAAATGTGGTATGGGTTCAGACAGTCGAGCTGTATTCAAGAATTGGTCTAGCAAACGTTTTATATGCTCTGGTTAGTAGTGTAATATTTTTGGAGAAGCTACGCAAGATTAAGTTTACAACTTTTAAAGCCTTTTTTGCGATGTAGCTTTGGCACTTAGATCATTTGATATGAAAACTCCAAGATCTTTAACAGGATGGGGGTCATCAGTAAGGTAATGTCCATCAAGCTTGTACTTAGTGTTTAGGTTCTTTTTTCCAATATGTAAGACTGAGCATTTGCTGATTGAGATTTGGAGTTGCCAAGTTTTAGACCATTCAGATAAGAAGTCCAGGTCTTTTTGGAGGATAGATGCATTGTTGGTGTTGTTAAATAGTTTGACATCGTCAGCAAAGAGAACACAATTACTTGTAATTTGGTCACAGAGATCATTAATGTATAATATGAAGAGTGTTGGTCCAAGAACACTGCCTTGGAGAATGCCACTTTTAACAGGAACAGGGTTTGATAGAGCATTGCCAATTTTGACCACTTGTCTGTTTGATAGAAAAGCTGTTATCCAATTGTGGAGGGGTCCTAAGATTCTCTCTGGATATTCTTACATGGCAAGGTGACGTCCTTTAGACAACAGGTGCAATTTTTTTCTTTTTGCTTATCCAAGCAAAGAACAGTGAAGACACTTGTTATGATGGAAAAGACAAGTGTTGTTTGAATTACATTCTGCTTTGGCTATAAGAGATCCAAGAATGTCAAGCTGAATCTCTTGCTTCAAAGATTTCTATTTTCCTGACTTCAACTGAATGTTCATATCCGAGAACCACAACATGGCTGCATCACATAAATATACTGCTATGGGCACTCTCATTTTTCTGACACATTTCAAGAAAGCTATGGAAATCTTGGGGAACAATATTGAAGCTTAATCCAAAAAACAAACAACAAACAAAAGCAGGTTCATGTGATCAGTTGAGCAGAATGAATTCAACCTGTATGGGATTGAATGGCATTTCTCTTACATGCAAATTTGAAGTTGTTCTAATCTAACCATTAACATGAAAACCCAGAGTCTGACTGAGACCAATATTCCCATTATAGGCTAGTGCTTATTCCTGGAAAATGCTTATGTAGGCATGGTCATCACAACAGGTTTGCTGTTATATCTCTCTGCAAATGGCTTCCTTTTGAAGAGAGTTCCTGTAAAACATTGAATTGTTGAAACATTTGAACTGATTTGAGGGATTTGTTTTGGAATCCTATCCAACATGTTGGTAATGGCCTTGACTAGGGTACAACTTTTTTTGGGAGGGGGTATAATCTTCTATTATCAGCTTCTTGCTAATTTTCCCAGCACCATAAGAAATGGATGGAATTTTTTTTCATTTGGGGTTAGTGTGCTTGCTCTGATTGATTTGGGATTGACTGAGAGGATTTTGGGTGCAAACTAAGTAGGAAATTATCTTACAGTAATTTTCCAGCCCAAATATCATCATATAGGTACTGTCGGTTATATATTTTTGGTCAAAAAATTGAATATCTGAACAAGCTGTTTCAATAAAACTAAGGTATATAAATTTAATTTCTCTGTAATTAATTGAAGAATAATTTTGAATATAGATTGAAAAATTAATTACAAAAAATGCCTTAAAAATTTGTCCTGAAGTTTTGAACTACAAAATAGGAGTAGCATTAGGGATTGGTCACCCTACATGTAATGTTTTTTTTTCTTACTTTTCTACTTACCCTGTAAGTAGACCAATTTTCTTGTAAATTATGTTTATTTACAACCATTAAAGGTAAAGGTAAAGGTTCCCCTTGTACATACGTGCTAGTTGTTGCTGACTCTAGGGGGCAGTGCTCATCTCCATTTCAAAGCCGAAGTGCCAGCGCTGTCCGAAGACGTCTACGTGTCATGTGGCTGGCATTACTCAATGCCAAAGGTGCACGGAACGCTGTTACCTTTCCACCAAGGTGGTCCCTATTTTTTCTACTTGCATTTTTATGTGCTTTTGAAACTGCTAGGTTGGCAGAAGCTAGGACAAGTAATGGGCACTCACGGCAGCACCAGGGATTCGAACCGCTGAGCTGCCGACCTTTCGATCGACAAGCTCAATGTCCTAGCCCCTGAGCCACCGCATCCCTTCAACCATTACAACCATTAGTTGTTGGAAATTAGTGTGGTTTCTGCAGACGAAGAAGCTAAATTATGTACAGAGACTCAGAATAACCAAACCAATTTGGCACTGCCTATTTATATTCTTGAGGGTTTACATCTGTATCTTTTCTTTACAGCTCAACTGAAGGATTTGGCGTGGCAGAGAAGATTACACTGCTCACTTTTATTTCAGCAGTTATTCTTATGGCTATCCTGGGGAATCTACTGGTGATGGTTGCCGTATGCAGGGACAGGCAACTGAGGTGAGTCCTTGCATATGTTAGTGTCAATCTCTTTGCTTCAAAGAGGTTCAAAAAAATGAAATAAAAAGATGAAAAACAACACTGAATGTCAACAGTATGATAAAAAACATTCTGCTTCCCGCTCATGCCTGGCTGTTAGTGTCATATCAAACTTCTGATGTTTGCAGTGTGTTTGAGATTGGAATATATGTAGTTGGTCTGTACATGTCTAGCATTTATAATTCTGTTTTTTAAATGGCTTTTATTGAAGATTTCTAACAGTAGTAAAAGCTAATACAAAATGAAATTAATGAAAGAGAAAGAATGGAAAAAAGAAATATAGAGAAAAGAAAATTCAGAAAAGAAATGAAGAAAAGAAAAAGAACGAAAATATTTAAAGAGTGACTTCCAATCTTCCTTACATCAAGTGCCAGCAAATGTGAGACCCCTTCTCCCCCTTTGAAATTACTTTATATATATATCACTTCTTTCCATTTCAATCCAAAATCCAAAAACAGTGAATCTTTTCTAGTTTCAGCAAAAAACTCATAAAGGGTTTCTAATATTTTATAAAAAGTATTCATTACCTTCATCCCTCATCAAATAAATCAGTTTTATATTCTTTGCTCTTACATAGTGTTCTGACATTGTTAATCATTAATTTGATATTGAAATATTGTTCTTCAATATGGATATTCTCCAACCATATCTTTTATCTGTTTTTGTCTCCTCCTCCTCCCCCTCCCCCATCATCCTATTATTTCAAATTTAACTAAACCATTAAAACATTTAAATTCTTGGTAAGCTTTTTGTCAGGGCACAGTCTCTGTTTAAAGGGGTCCTTCAGTAATGGCTATTGAAAGGATAAAGCAATTCTGAATTTTGGGATCATTATGTGGGTAGTTAGCTGGTTGGAGAAGATGTGCAGAATGGCTCAAGAAGGTGTTTCTTGGTAGAACTGGAAAGTCTGCTTGAAGTTCTAAATCTATGGCCTGCTGTTTGAGATCAGCTTGTGTGCCTAACCCATCAAAGTGATAATAGGCCATGAAAAGCTATAGAGTTATAGTTTGGCATATGTTACTTGGCACCAGGGAGACTGAAAGCTGTCAATCATAATTAAAGGGGTCAAACCAGCTGAAAAAAAGAGAGAGCTTAAGCCAATAGGAGAAGATGAAAATCCAGACAGAAGTAGGCCAGTTTCATGGCGAAGGACCAATTTTGAAATGCAACAAGGGGATTAAAGAAATGGGTCTCAAAAACTTAAATTGAACTCTTTCCAAAAGAAGGAATGATCTGTAGGGGCCCAGCTGATGCCAAAAAGTAGCTGGACTTGGATCTTAGCCAAAAATATTTTAATCACTGCTGAGCTCCTTTTGAAGAATTGATTGATTTGATTAAATGTGCTGCACAATGTTCTTAAGGTGAAATCCTTTAGTAAAGATTCCATGGTCTCATTAGGATTAGAGCAGTGGTTCCCAACTTGTGGTCCTCAGAGCCCTGCAGGGCTGCCATGTCATCACAGGAGTTCTGTGAAGATTTGAAGACATATTATGATTTAAATTTTGGGGGACCTTGGCAACAAAGGGTATTTAAGGGAGTCCATGGTGAAGGAAAAAAAAAGCTAGACAGAGTACTAAAAAGCAGAGACATCACCCTGCCAACCAAAGTGCGTATAGTCAAAGCTATGGTTTTCCCAGTTGCAATGTATGGCTGTGAAGGTTGGACCATAAGAAAGGCTGAGCGCCGAAGAATTGAGGCCTTTGAACTCTGGTGCTGGAGAAGACTCCTGCGAGTCCCTTGGACTGCAAGGCGAACAAACAAGTCAGTTCTAGAGGAGATCAACCCTGACTGCTCTTTAGAAGGCCAGATCCTGAAGATGAAACTGAAATACTTTGGCCACCTAATGAGAAATAAGGACTCACTGGAGAAGAGCCTAATGCTGGGAAAGATTGAGGACAAAAGAAGAAGGGGATGACAGAGAACGAGGTGGCTGGATGGAGTCACTGAAGCAGTAGGCATAAGTTTAAATGGACTCCAGAGGATGGTAGAGGACAGGAAGGCCTGGAGAAATGTTGTCCATGGGGTCACGATGGGTCGGACATGACTTCGCAACTAACAACAATGGTGAAGAAAAAGTTGAGAACCACTGGATTAGGGTTTTCATTTTGACCTCTGCTGTCTGTATAAAAAAAATTCTAGACTATATGGACTTAAGAGAGAACAATGAAGGTTTTAAAGATGTGGATAAATTATCCAAAGAAAAATTGGATGTACTGAATTCACTTAAGCATTTAAAAACAAGAAAAATAAAACAACTGGAAAAATTTAATTCATGAGTATTTGACATCCATAGACCTCACACATCACTGTTCTGAGCAACAGTTGCCTTGATAACCACTAGGTACCACCACCCATTTAATTTGATTATGTTTTAGAGACTTTTATTGAAAAATAATTTAGAAAGAAACTAGTGTTTTATTGATGCCTTCCAGGAAATAGATATCTTTCAGAATTGATTAACATTTATTAACCTGTCAGAAAATTTCTTAATTTAGAGAAAAGAACAAAACCTAAAAACAAACTATTGTGGGATGTTTCTTTTCTTTCTTTCTTTTTTTGGAAGCATAGATTTTCATTTTTGAAAAACCTTGTTTTCAAGCTTGGTTAATTAAAGCATTACAACAGATAATTATACCATTACTTATCACTAATACATGATTTTATTTTTATTTTGCTTCTGTTTTGCCACACAAATCTTCATAGCAAAAAGGAGCCTTGAATAAAGTGAAGCACTTGTACAATGCTTGCTATTTTGATCACAACTTTTGAAGAACATTGTTTTTTATTAAAGCTATTTAATATTTAATATTTAACCAGAGTGTAAAGCATTTTAAAATATGAAAGAAAATAAATACCAATCAGCAATAGAGAAAATATATTAAAATGATTATATATCTTCAATCAAGTAAGGTGTCAACTTGAAAAGCATTCCTTTTTCAAGGCTGTATCCCAGGTTACCAGAACCAGGCGGAGAGGCTGATCTCTGCAGCCCGTGAAAGTGCTCCTTTGGAGAATGTCATTTATGATACACTCTGGGAGGAGGGGCGAAACAGGGTCATAGTTGGGCTGTAAATTACATGGGACAGAGCTGACTTCACTTGGGTACCTGCTGACATGTTGCTCCTAATAAATAACTGGATTTTTTTTTGAAACTTGGCTTGAGGCTCATGGTTTAATTAGGGCATCTGTCAGAACCCTGGCATAAGGATTGAAACAGGATATCTCTTTTTATTCTTTACACACACAGTTGCTGTTTTTTCTCTAAGTCGTGTCTGACTGTGTGACCCCATGGATCATGTTTCCAAAAATTTGCCCAAATTCATGTTCATTGCGTTGATGACACTTCCTAACCATCTCATCCTTTGCTGTCACCTTCTCCTTTTGCCTTCAATCTTTCCCAACATCTTGGGTCTTTTCCAGTGAGTCCTTTCTTCTGATTTGGTGACCAAAGTATTTGAGCTTCAGCATCAGTATCTGTCGTTTCCAAGAACAGGATTGATTTCCTTTAGGATTGATTGATTTGATCTCCTTGTGGTCTTCTCCATCACCACAATTTGAAAGCATCAATTCTTCAGTTCCTTATGGTCCACCTTTCGCAGTCATATATTACTATTTGGAAAACCGTAGCTTTAAATATATGTACCTTTGTCAACAAGGGGATGTCTCTGCTTTTTAATATGCTGCCATAGCTTTTCTCCCAAGGAGCAAGTGTCTTTTAATTTCATGGTTGCAGTCACTGTCTGCAGTGATATTAAACCCCACCCCACACCCCAATAAAATTTGTCACTGCTTCCATTCTTCCCGTTCTGGAAGTGATGAGATGGGAAGTCTTGAACTTAGCTTTTTTTTTAATGTTGAGTTTCAAGCCAACTTTTGCATCCTTCTCTTTTATCTTCATCCGTTCCTCTTCACTTTCTGCTATTAAAGTGATATTGTCTGCATATCTGAGGTTGTTGATATTTCTCCAAACAATCTTAATTCTGGCTTGTGATTCATCCAAGCCGGCATTTTGTATGATGTACTCTACATATAAGTTAAATAAGCAGTGTGACTTACACATAGAGAGACACAAGCAAATTAACTCCAAACAAGTATGTTATTTATGTCAAGTATTTTTATTTGATTAGATTGCCAACTTAATAATCTATTATTTCTTGGACAGTTACATCCAAAGCAAATATTACTGTATAGTGCTTTAAGAACAGAATTTCATAGCTGTTGCAGAGGAACAAAAGTGTGTCAGATTTTCTTTTCTTTTTATGTGTGCAGTATAGTAAAAGACTCCAAGCCTTCAAGGTAGCAATTAATATTAGAGTAAGGAAATGAGTAGTCCATTGTGTACTGATGTAGAAGGAAAGCTTTATTACATATTTCAAAAGCGGAAATACTTGAGTGGCAAGGGAATTTATGAGAAACGTTGGTAATTTTTTTCCAGGTTCTCAATTCATAGTTGTGACAGTTGCAGAGACAACTACAAACAAGAGTCTTGGTTTATATGTCATTCTCTTCTTGGCATCAATCTACATATCTTTTGATCCTAGCTAAAGCTTCTGGGGCTGCAAACTTTATATTGAAATAGTTACTGCAGTTCCAATACTAATTCTAGATTCTAAAGAATCTGTAATGTATGGATTGTTTTTAGTTTCTCCATTCAATCACGACCAGTTCTTGGAGACTAGCTGCACAAGTCTCTGTACGTTTCTTAGCAAGGCTTTTCAGAAGTGGCCTCCCTAAGATCATCTTGCTGGCTTTGTGCCCAAGGTGGGACTAGAATTCAGTCTCCTGGTTTCTAGCCTGGTGCCGTAACCACTATACCAAACTAGCTCTCTATATAGTCTGTAATGCTTGGCAAATACTGAAACGAAAATTTTCTCATGCATGAGTAATGACCACATTCAGGACCAGAAAACAGTTTTATACCATCTTTTTAGAAAATTCTATAGTCATAAACATTTTTAACAATACAATAGGATGCTTCAAAATGTATGAAATCAAGTTACTATCAGAATATTGTTAATTAAAATGCATCATTTTGATGGATAAATTATATTTTTTTACCTAATGTTTTCTGACCATGGTTGCTAATGACAATTGTTTTAAAAATGGGGTGGGGGAAAAGCACTTGAAGTGAGCTTGTTAAAATAGAAAAAGTACTAAAATATAAATCAGTTCTGTATGGTTGATGAGGGTAATCTGCAAATCAACAGATTAGATAATTTTCACCTTCAGAAGAAATAGAATTCCTTTTGGAGCAACTTTTATAAATGAACAAATATTAAATAATAAAATGTGCATTTGATTAATACAGAAATAATACAGTAAATGGTTAAACGATTTTAAATTCAGAACTAACTGCTGTCTAATACAGTACTTAATGCTTGTATATCTCATTTTACAGGAGAATCAAGACCAATTATTTCATAGTCTCTCTCGCCTTTGCTGACTTGCTAGTATCTGTTTTGGTAATGCCATTTGGAGCAATTGAACTGGTTCAAGATAACTGGATTTATGGAAGGATGTTCTGTTTGGTTCGCACTTCTCTTGATGTCCTCCTCACTACTGCATCAATTCTTCATCTGTGCTGTATATCATTAGACAGGTAGGAGCAAAGACATGTATATTTTATTTTATTTTGTACTGGTTCCTTACAATCTATACTTTTCAGTAAGATGTAAATTTAAGAATAGACTGTAGAGAACTATTTTATATGCAGTGCTTGCTTACTCTCTGCACCACCTGTCTTCATTAATAGGTGTTAATTCTGCATAAGGAGTGAACTATATAAGCTGGATACCCCACAATTGGCTGGAGGAAATTTTGTGTTCCTTTTTTGCTTTTGGGGAAAGTTTGAGAGTATTGATCATCATAGAAGCTTAAAATACCTGCCATACCTTTAAAATTCCAAACCCTCAAAAACATGCTGATTATTCCTAGGGTTTTATGTGTGTACTTACTTTTTGGGCTCTTAAAACCTCCTGAGGTTCGAAACATAAGAAAGCCCAACATGTTTGTTCTTGTTTATTACAAGTAATATCACAAGGTACTAGCTCTGCTCTTAATGGCCCCGGGCAGATAGCAGCTTTTCCAACTAGCAAATGTTATTTAAGACATAAACTTTCATGAGCTGTAGCTCTCCTCCTTAGAGCTGTCATTGCTTAATGCAGAAAAATATTGCCTTAATTTTAGAGTTTTATGACTACAGAAAGGGATTGTGGTTTTTATGTTGTTTCGTGGATTATTGTCACACAGGAGTGGTCCTGGGCTGCAATAAAGCAAGCTTCAGATGACCTTCAAAACATTATACTGCATACTATGTGTCTGTCCATATTGCACTTAGTCACATTACTACAATAAACAAAAGAGTTCCAAATGAGGGGATAATATGGGAACAGTAGCACCTCCAAGAGAGGAAGGTATTTCCCATTCTTTCTTCAAGAATACCCAGACTGCCCATCAGTTCACCATAAGGCTTGACATCCTACATCATAGGAAACAGACTTAGAAGGAATAGGCCAGTGGTGGGTTGCTACCAGTTTGCCCTGGATCAGGTGAACTGGTAGCGGTGGCAGCAGGAAGCTCTGCCCACCCACTTGGACGCTTCTGCGCATGCGCAGAAGCTTCTGCACATGCACATGCAAGTCACGAGTGTGCATGAGCACGCGTGTGCCCATGAGCGAACCAGTAGCAACAGGATTTGAAACTCACTGCCTGAATAGGCCATTCATCCAAAAGTGGGTTTTCTTCTCCAAGGACTAATTTCAAGCCATCTTTGCATTATCAAAGGCTGCTAAATGGAAAAGGGATAAGTACAATAGCCTTGAATACCGACAAATCATTTTTATGAAAAGGAAGACATGCAGGCTTTCATCCTGAAGGCAAGCTCTGAATTTTGATTAATAATGGAAAAGTGATCCATTATTCACACTGGGGTTAGGAATCTAAACGGCTCCTTCGAACTTTATGCTTCTATGATTTTATGATGCCAGAAAATGTGGGTTAGATACTTCACCTGGGAGCATATATAGTGTGGCATACATGAAGGCATGTCACTGATACTAACCACCCTGTTCTCCAAAGTAAAATTAGAAGTTGGTGACCAATTTTAAGACTAAGCTTAAAATGTCCTATCAGATCTCCTGCTCTTCTTTCTCTCTCTCTCTTTTGGTCCTGCCTCACTGCCCTAGGCAAATGATACTTGTGAAAGTGGTCTGTGATAATGACTCTGTTGCTTGTGTCTTAGCAGGAGCTGACAAGCCATTGTAACTAATTGTCAAAGCCATCTTAAGCACTGAGCTATATAATTGAAATTCACAGTACCAGGTTGCCAAAAGCAGTGATTTATTCCTTCAGAATTGTGACTGGATGCTTGAGAATATCGGCTTTTTCAGTGGGATTTATCTGCTTCTATATGTCAAGGGTTTTCTGTTATGGTTTTCGTGCTCTTTGCGTGTCATCTTTGCCTTCCTTTTGGGTCCTGACCCTCACTTTAAGGGCATCTCTTTTTCTGCAACTTTCATAAACTAGTTCAACTTCTTCCCTCAAGAAGACGCTATAGGGCATTGCACACCAAAACACCAAGACACAAGGACATTTCCTCTCCCCATGCCATCACTCTGCTAATTCCCTAATTCCCACAACACTATCAAACTACCTAGTAGGGCTATATTACTATTACTCTTCTCATCTTTCCTACAGGTAGTCCTCGACTTAAAACAGTTTGTTTAGTGACCATTCAAAGTTACAACAGCACTGAAAAAAGTTTCTTATGACCAGTTTTCACACTTTTGACCCCATGGTCATATGATCAAAATTCAGATGCTTAGCAATTGACTCATATTTATGACAGTTGCAGTGTCCTTTTGAGACCTTCTGAGAAGCAAAGTCAATAGGGAAGCCAGATTCACTTAACCACAATTTGAATTTAACAACTAATTTGTTAAATTAATTTAACAACTAATTTAACAACTACAGTGATTCCCTTAACAACAGTGGCAAGAAGAGGAAACTCACTGAACAAATGTTTCACTTAGCAACAGAAATTTTGGGCTCAATTGTGGTCATAAGTCGAGGACTACCTGTATTTCCTTATCTTCTTATGACTATAACTTTGTTGCTTTTATCTTACAATTTACATTATTTGTTTTATTTAGCATCCTAGTATGATTTATGTTAATTTCTTATTTATGAAATAAGAAACTATCACTCAACTATCGCTGAGTGTTGTATCTTATGATTTCGGGAGACTATATCTTATGATGATTATGATCATGATTTATCATTTGTTGCTTGTATGTACACTGAGAGCTTATGCACTAGGGACAATTTCCTTGTAGGTCCAATCACAGTTGGCCAGTAAAGAATTCTATTCTATTTTATTTTTTAAATGAATCTCTAAAAGAGTGCTAAAATTCAGCATAAGAAACTAATATTCTAATATTCCACTAAGGCTAAAATATTACTAAAAACAGTTTTTGCTGGTGGAGATATATAGATATATCGATATTTTTCCAACCAGTACAGAACTATTCCACTGATAGATTTGTCATTTGATGGTTCCTAGAGAGGCAAATATCTCGTGTATGTAAAATCCTTCCATTTTAAGCAAAGTAACCTTGTTAAGATGCTCACGTGAGATTCACATACATGGAAGATGTACTAGGAGAGCCATGCTGGCAAGTCAGGAGGAGTCCGATAACAGTTTTTCTAACTAAGACATTTTATTTAAAAATGTAAATTTATTTCAGTTTATTTAAATTAGTGCAGAGTTAAAAGAGGAGGAACGTACTTTTTTTTTTCCCCTGCAGGTGATATTTCCTGATTTTCAGTTCTCCATCTGAACCTGACTGTTTTTTTTCTCCTTCTCCTTTCTCTTAAGGAGGAATCTTTTAGAGATCCTGTTCCTGTTCCTTCTCAGTAGTAGAGAGGGAAGATTTGCAGAATGAAAACTAGTGATGGAGAGGGGCACATCTGCACACCCAAGTTCTGTTGCTTTGAAACAAAGCGCTATCTCTGGTGTAATTTTTGTGATCCATTGGCCTTGAAAAATATAAAAATATGAGCTGATCTTTGGAATTGTGCCAGCTTGTTCAATAATGACAGGAAGCAGCTGTGACAGAAATAAATGACAATTTAGTACATGGCCACAGCTGATATTCTTTATGAGACTTCTATGGACGATGCTAGCATTTCCAGGGTACAAAAATAGGAATTACAACAAAATTCTTCTGTTATTTTTTTATTCTTTATTCAGCATAATATATATAAATACTGCTGCACTCTCTCCTCTAATTACAATAGAACAGAAATGATATTATTCCCCAAATATTATACACAAGCACATAAAGTAAGCATATTCTTCTCATTTATCTAGCTATTTTCTTTGAATATTGATTTAATCCGATAACACCTTTATTAATTCAGTAAATTCTCCTTTCTATTGACCCATGGATAGTAATATACAGTATGTATATGATTACATTTCAGTACATAAAACATAGGAAGTATTCTTTGCATATTAAACACCATTTGTCTATGGGGACTAACTGCCTCACGAGAACCAGGGCTAGAGTCATTACTTCATTAAGCTATGTGATTAACTTATTAATGACTTGCCTCCTAAATTAGAGAGAGCTTCATTTCATCAGTGCTGGCCATCTGGGTTCTCATGCATCTATTGACCAGAACTGACCTGCTGTTTGTTTGTTTTTTTAAACAGGCAGAACCTTTTGTTCTCAGCCAGTGGAAGAAACCTAATGGCTGATTTTAGGCTTCCTGCAATCTATTTTATAGGGCAGTAAATGAAGGAATGACGTAATGGGTCAACATTCCTGCACCCAGCCTTTTCTTGCCCATGTGTGGACTGATGTGGGTGCATAAGTGCACCCGCGTGCCTACCATCCCTGTCCTAATATTCCTTTTTTTACTTACTCTTTTCATGTATCCAAATTATGTTTATACTTTTACTTGTTATCTTATATAAGATTGACAAAATAAATAAATAAAATAAAATTTTAATAAGATTTATTGGCCGTGGATGCCCCAAACCTTTCAATATATTAAACTGGGAATATATACCATAATGACATTTTTAACCAAGTTGCCTATTGTTTATGCTTTTATTGCTGATACGTTGTTTTATTTAGGGCTTTCTATTTTCTATAAACTACCTTGGGAAAAACTGTTTGAAGGGCAGCATACACCTTTTAATAATAAATATGATATTAGGAGTGTCAGTTCTCCTGCATATCCATCACATGCTGATAGAAATATATCATAGGACAGCTCTGTAGGAAAAAAGAACTAATGCAAATGTGGCCCAGTTCTTTCACTTGCAAATTCACTTGGCAGGAACTACATCAGTTTGCATTTTTGCTCAGTCAGAACTGAAGCTTTAGTCCTGAAACCCTGTATGAAGTCCACACAAAAAAAGGACAAGCAATAAATGATGAGAGGACAGACTTTTTCTGCCTAGAGGAATCTGATTCACGGAAGCATCTAAGGCACAATTCACTACTGGCAACACTCTAGATCTCAGAAAATATTCTGGAGAAGAACAGGATGTAAATGGATGTCAGATGGACCTTCCTAGGAGTTGCTTATCAGAAGGCCTGCTGCTCTTTGCCTGTATGCCCTAGCAAGTGTTTGCTTATTTTATTTTCTTTGGAATCTGTCTATTCTGTTTTTGGAACATCTATCATTCTTTCATGAAAATCCATTGTGTAATGTGAAATGTAGCCTTGCTTAGTTTCATCAGCTTGTTGATTGATAAAGAGTAAGCAAAAGAGGTTCTTTTGAGATAATAGAGTCTGGGAGATGTTTGTGAATCGTGCTAGTGCTGAATTCTCAGACTAAGAGTTTGGGGGCGTCTCTAAACAGATTTTTCCCCAGCTATTTTCCATTTTGTATCACATACTTGTGATAGGAAAGATGATGGCATGCAGTAGAACTTTCCACAATCTGGGAGAACTCTTTGTAAAATATAAATGCCTTTTTTGCTTTCCTTCCACCCCATCTTGCTTATTCATTTAATCCCCGTTAATGTCTACAATACATCTAGCAATTTGGCAAGGCAAGGGAGATAATGACTAGGCTCAGAAACAATTACTCAGGTTTGAAAAGGATTGTCATTAGCTTAAGAATGTAAAGCCATTCTTTAGCACAGTCCTAGAAAATTCTAACAGAAGAATTGTGTATTATTCCATGAAAGAACATTAATAGTTTCAACCTTTTGTATTAAAAGATCCGTTTAAGATTTAATTGATATCTAGTATCTGGAAAATAAAATATTAAGAAAAATAGGCCTTTCCTCTGATCTACGTAGAGATACTCTTATATCTGTGTGGCTGACATTTCATGATTGCAAAGTTCAACAGCTTTTTGCAGAGACATACCTTGTTCCCCTCTGCTAATAAATCTCTTTGAATATATAGAAATCCAAAACAAAGATTGTATCTGTAGTCCTAAAGCTACATAATATTGAGATATATTTCTTCCACATCTATTTTGCCTTGAAATTTCTGATTAAATGTGTACAGTAAATGATTAGTCCCTGTTTATCCCTCTAGCACCTCTGTGATCAAGGTCTAAGATCTTCAAATGCCGGTTCAGATCCTTCTCAGAGGTGTTAAATG
This sequence comes from Ahaetulla prasina, assembly GCF_028640845.1. Classification (NCBI taxonomy): domain Eukaryota; kingdom Metazoa; phylum Chordata; class Lepidosauria; order Squamata; family Colubridae; genus Ahaetulla; species Ahaetulla prasina. Next base: position 107,809,783 of record NC_080540.1, read on the forward strand.
TCATTGGCCGTGGTGTTCTTCTAAGCCACTTGCAAGACTTTGATGTTGGAGATACTATGTAGTCTATCTACCTGAGTGCACAAGTCCAACTGATAGTTATGGGGAGGGGAACATTCAAGTTTTTGGATATTCCAGTGTGTATCCCATAGAGTAAATTCTCAGTCTTAGTAAAGACTGAGATTCTTCTTAAAATCAAGTAGTTTTTGTAAATATCTTTACATAATCTCTAATATAGATTCCATTCTAGATGAGCCTGCTGAATTTTTCTACAGATGAAAACAAACCAAGAGCTGGAATTGAGCAGCTGGAATTAAAACAGATAAAAGTAATTAATTCCTAGTCCCAGCTATAAATGAACTACATTCCTCCTCCTAAGGTATTTTAGTTGTTCAGCTATAATGAAGGAGAGTTGCTGCAAAAAGGAAATGAAAGAAACAGGACTGATGTTGAAGGGCACAAATGAATCCTTGTAATTGGGACAGGAAATCACTGATGGAACATCTCGGTTCTACTCGGTTCAACAGTGTTTTACTAATCTGTTTTTAAATATATGAGAACAATAATTAATTATATTGTCACTGGCAGCCTCTCAGAATACTTTAGTGGAACCCTCTTGCAAAACATGCATGTATGTTAATAAATAGATTTTCTTAGCTCAGACTTATTAACATCACAGAAATAGGATCATGATTTAGACACATAGTGCAATACATGCTGTGCAAGGTTACAATTATTGATTTTTGCTCCTTCCTTAAAGCATGTATTTTGGCTCTTTAAGCCCTAAATAAATAGATCCAACCAAGCAAGACATTAGTAACTGAGTTTGCCACTCTGGGAGCAATTTCTTCAATGCCCAAGAAACACATCTAAATAATACAATTTGGGATAAGCAAAGCCCTCATAATTAAACAGATTTTGGTAATAAAATATGGTTTTGAATAAGATGAGTTTAATTGCAGCTGTGAAGTAAAATATTCTTTTGAATAGGCCAAGTCCCTTATTATTATCTTTATTATTTATTTAAATTAGAACTGCCCACTCCCATAGACTCATCTGAGCTCTTAATCAATTTCTGAAGATAATAAGTTGTTTGAATAAGGAAAGAGCTTGCCTGAAATACTTAGGCAGTTTTTAAAAATAAAATGAAAGATTTGATAATGAAATCTTTTACACATTTCAGTGACAGGGTCAGATCCTCAGAAAGTTTTATACACAACTGTCAAAATCATGCTGCATCTTTAAGTGTCTTGACACCGGCTTATGTACGTATCTAGATTCTCTTTCATTCAGTGTACTTTATATGTGAGCACTACTAAAGCCACATTCTTACATGTATGGAATAGAGAAGAACTTTATATACACTGCACCAAATTCAACAATAAGCATAGTACCCAATCCGGTACAAAATGGGAGAAGTGGATCAAGTTTTGCAATTTTTACGCCATGTACATATAACCACATGTTCCAGACAATCACAGAAAACACCAATGTGAATTCTTTGGAACCCTTAAGTTTTGCTACAGTACAGGGGTGTCAAACTCACGCCATCATGATGGCATCATGTGATATATCACAGCTTCTTTCCCCTTCACTAAACTGGGCATGGGTGTAGCCAGCGCATAACGCACCCAGCCTATGGGGCCACAAGTTTGACAGCCCTGCTACAGTAGGAGAGTAACCCTGAGATTCATCACAGAGACATCTGAGTTTTCTCACATTCATTTCTCACATTCATTCAATCCACCCTTAAACTCTCCCATCTCTAAATTCAAAGCTTGGTAAAAGTCTATGGAGATTCTCACTCATCCAGGTCATGATTGTCCAAAGGTGCTTTTTCAGGAGGCAACTGGACTTTCTTTTTTTTTTTCTTTTGAAGACATTTTGCTTCTCATCTAAGAAGCTTCTTCAGCTCTGACTAGATGATGGGGAATGGAAAGATTTATATTCCTTACACACAGCTGGTCATTTGCATTCTTTTAGGGAGTTGTTGAAGCACTTGGAAGTTTATTTCTGACCTCAGAGTCCCCTGATTAGTGCAAATGGTTCCTGTAGTCTGCAATTTTTTCTGGAAACTGCCACACCATTCGAGGGTGCTCATCCCAAAGTGCATAGCTAAAAGTCTATGGAGATTTTCAGGCATCCAGGTCATGATTGTCCCGAAGGATTTTTTCCAGGAAGCAACTAGACTTTCTTGTTTTTCCTTTGAAGAAGTTTAGCTTCACATCCAAATAACCCTTGGTAGATAAGCTATGTGTGGCATCAGCTGGCAGACATGGTGTGTGTACTTCTCATTCCATTTGGTTTTCCCCTTGTAGAAGGAGCACTCCTACATTACTATTTCATTTAGCTAACCAGCTAAACCCAATATATTACCTCCCAGCTCCTTCCAGGGATCTGAAACCAGCATTACACACTACATTACACACAAAACTTGCAATAGTGCCTATCCTGTTGGAGAATGATTTCTATCTTGGTCTACTGTAAATCTTCTCTTTGCTAAAAACATGTCCTCCTGAGGCATTCTTTTCAGGGGAAATAGTGCTTTTCTCAACTATGACCATGCCAGCTATTCTAGGATACTTGGGAATAGTGCTAGCTTGGTTTAGATTCTGCTTTGCCAAGAGTGTTATTATACATTATGTTGTCAAATTCTGTTTCCTAATTAGTTATCAGCAGCTCAAACAACATCTATTTATATGTCAAACTAGAAATGTTTTTCGAGTAAGTTCCTGTTTTTAACCATGCTGCACATTTTATTATATTTATCCACTTTAGAGAACTTCACAAATTTGTTTTGCTTTATATGTCTCTGATGGTATCAGCAAACTTGGCCAGTTTAGTTCTCATTTAGTTCTCCTCAGTTCTTAATTAAATTTGTGGAAATTATTACCACAATATTCAGGACTGGGATATTTTGGATATGGCAGGCTAGAAATTACTATTCTAAAATGCACATATGTTCTTCAGTCTGGTTTATTTCAATCTTATCTATCAGAAACCAGTTTTAACATTCTTCCACTAAAGTATAATTCTAGGATCCAACACAGCTCAGTTCTCAGCATTTCCCTTTGAATTCCACAACCCAAAGTACATGGAGTGCAATCTTTTATCGTCTTGAAGCTTCCCAATTCATTCGGTTAAATGAACTGCTGTTAATATTTTTTTTTTCTTTGCATTTATATCCCGCCCTTCTCCGAAGACTCAGGGCGGCTTACACTATGTTAAGCAATAGTCTTCATCCATTTGTATATTATATACAAAGTCAACTTGTTTTGCCCCCCAACAATCTGGGTCCTCATTTTACCTACCTTATAAAGGATGGAAGGCTGATGGGCCTGGTGGGACTTGAACCTGCAGTAATTGCAAGCAGCTGTGTTAATAACAGACTATCTTAGCAGTCTGAGCCACCAGAGGCCCTATAATCCATAATGGTCAATAGTTTTCAAAGAAATTCCTGATATCTGAGTAAGTATTTGACTTGGAGATGCTTTCCCCTTCCATAGATAAATGATAAAGGCAGATGCCTATGTGCAAGCTAATACAAGTCTATGCACTTTTAGCTGTATAATCTTTATCATCAAAGTTTGTTAGAGAGGATTGCTGCCTCTGAAGAGTGTATATATCCAATATATTCTGAAGTTCAACAAGATCATTAAAATTTCAGTGGAATTCTTCTTCAGAGAAAATCTAAACATGGGAATGTTTTTTCTTAAAACTTTACATTTTTTTTAGAAGTTGAACACATGGAACACAATAGAAAAGATATTAAGATAGCAGATATTTAGTATTTGTAAACAGATAAACAAAAAGACCACAAATTGGCAAGAATGCAGTGGGAGTGGGAGCGATTTCTGACTTCCTGCTAGTTTCCCCATTGATTTTGCTTGTAGGAAGCTGGCTGGAAGCACTGGTCATACAATCATGATCCAATGATTATAGGGACGTTGCAACTGCCACATCTTTGTGAATAAACATGATCTAAACATCATGGAAATTTCAATTCCAGAGAAATAAATAATGAGTCCTGGATTTTTTACATTTTTTTTAAGTTAGCAGATTTTAGGTATCTTGATTTAAAAATTGTTGGAATGTAGCTGTTCAGGCTAACTTGCAGGTACAAAAAGATAAACACAATGAGCGTTTTAATAGTATACAGATAGATAAATCTGAAGACTCACTGCAGTTTATAGAGGTAATAGAATTCTCTCTCTTCCCCCCCCCCCTACAACTGTACTCAATATATTACTAGAATTTCATTGTTACTAGTTAACTAAACATGTAGAGGATATCTTGAGCCTGTATTTATAACTATATGTGTGCAAATTTATGGAGAAATATGCCTATTAATGTGGGAACCCCAACAAATATGAAATTTTAAGATGACACTTTTATAGGCTTTGCTTTTATTAGTTATCATAACCTTACATGGCCCTGTCAGCTGCTGATGACCAAAAATTCATAAACCTATGAAGCAGAACAATCTGATTGAATTGTTTTCTCATTGTGGTTAAACTAGCAAAATTTCCCAATGGTTTCCATATCATTTTGCTACTTTAGTTTTAGTGAATTCAGAACCAGGGGATTTCCTGCTCATTTTCTGTCTCCACAGACAGAAAAGTACTTGTTGGTACTCCACAGACTGGTAAATATTCAATGCAAAATTGTTCCAAAGCCATTATCAGGTGCTATCCTTTATTTTTATTTATTTTTATTTTATTTATTTTGTCAAGCATGTATTTTATGACAGATACAAGTTTAAACATAATTATAAATACATGTAAAGGATATGAATAAAAGAAAACATTAGGACAGGAACCATCTCTTTAAATGTGAAAGAATTAATGATTTGACATCCTCAACAGGAACAGTCCTTAAAGCAGCTGTGTCAGACTCAAGGCCCAGGGCCTGGATCCGGCCCATGGGGTACTTAGATCTGGCCCACGGGGCCACCCTAGAAACAGTGAAGGACTGGCCTATAATGCTTCTGCCAGCAAATATTTGCTCCTAAGCTCTGTTTTCAGATTCCATCACCTCCTGCAACCCTCTGCCAGTGAAAATCGAGTTTTCCGTTTTCACTGGCAGAGGGTTGCAGGAGGCTGTGGCAGTCAAAAACGAAGCTGGGAGCCTGTTTTTACTGGCAGAGTACTTGGGTCACCACAAGCACCCCCTACAGGAATGATGTACATTCTTCTTCTGCGCATGCGCGTTATGGCGGCGTTCTGAGACTTCGCGGAGACGGCGGCTGAGAGTCCGCAGGCCGCAATGCCGTTCTGTGGGCCGCCTGGCTGCATGGTCTCGGCCCGGTATGCGATCCTTCCGCCACCCGAGAGCGAGGTCTTTGGCCCCCATTGAGCTCTCGGCTGCTGAGTACGGAGCCGAAGTCCTCTACAGCAGCGGATGGCGGCGGCCATGTTGGGGGGGGCGTGAGAAGACGCCCAGCCTGACTCAGCTGTTTGTCGGCCGTTTCGGCCGCGGATGCAATCAATCGGCTGGGGAGCGGGCCAACCGTCGACGGCGGTATGCTGGTATGCGGTATGCCGAGTCTTGGGTGTTGGACCGCAGGTAACATCGGTGGCTGGAGTGGGGCCTGCACGGGCATGATTATTGCCCCTCCCCCTACCCTTCTCTCCTCACTTAGCCCTAAATAAATAGATCCAACCAAGCAAGACATTAGTAACTGAGTTTGCCACTCTGGGAGCAATTTCTTCAATGCCCAAGAAACACATCTAAATAATACAATTTGGGATAAGCAAAGCCCTCATAATTAAACAGATTTTGGTAATAAAATATGGTTTTGAATAAGATGAGTTTAATTGCAGCTGTGAAGTAAAATATTCTTTTGAATAGGCCAAGTCCCTTATTATTATCTTTATTATTTATTTAAATTAGAACTGCCCACTCCCATAGACTCATCTGAGCTCTTAATCAATTTCTGAAGATAATAAGTTGTTTGAATAAGGAAAGAGCTTGCCTGAAATACTTAGGCAGTTTTTAAAAATAAAATGAAAGATTTGATAATGAAATCTTTTACACATTTCAGTGACAGGGTCAGATCCTCAGAAAGTTTTATACACAACTGTCAAAATCATGCTGCATCTTTAAGTGTCTTGACACCGGCTTATGTACGTATCTAGATTCTCTTTCATTCAGTGTACTTTATATGTGAGCACTACTAAAAGCCACATTCTTACATGTATGGAATAGAGAAGAACTTTATATACACTGCACCAAATTCAACAATAAGCATAGTACCCAATCCGGTACAAAATGGGAGAAGTGGATCAAGTTTTGCAATTTTTACGCCATGTACATATAACCACATGTTCCAGACAATCACAGAAAACACCAATGTGAATTCTTTGGAACCCTTAAGTTTTGCTACAGTACAGGGGTGTCAAACTCACGCCATCATGATGGCATCATGTGATATATCACAGCTTCTTTCCCCTTCACTAAACTGGGCATGGGTGTAGCCAGCGCATAACGCACCCAGCCTATGGGGCCACAAGTTTGACAGCCCTGCTACAGTAGGAGAGTAACCCTGAGATTCATCACAGAGACATCTGAGTTTTCTCACATTCATTTCTCACATTCATTCAATCCACCCTTAAACTCTCCCATCTCTAAATTCAAAGCTTGGTAAAAGTCTATGGAGATTCTCACTCATCCAGGTCATGATTGTCCAAAGGTACTTTTTCAGGAGGCAACTGGACTTTCTTTTTTTTTTGTTTTGAAGACATTTTGCTTCTCATCTAAGAAGCTTCTTCAGCTCTGACTAGATGATGGGGAATGGAAAGATTTATATTCCTTACACACAGCTGGTCATTTGCATTCTTTTAGGGAGTTGTTGAAGCACTTGGAAGTTTATTTCTGACCTCAGAGTCCCCTGATTAGTGCAAATGGTTCCTGTAGTCTGCAATTTTTTCTGGAAACTGCCACACCATTCGAGGGTGCTCATCCCAAAGTGCATAGCTAAAAGTCTATGGAGATTTTCAGGCATCCAGGTCATGATTGTCCCGAAGGATTTTTTCCAGGAAGCAACTAGACTTTCTTGTTTTTTCTTTGAAGAAGTTTAGCTTCACATCCAAGTAACCCTTGGTAGATAGGCTATGTGTGGCATCAGCTGGCAGACATGGGGTGTGTACTTCTCATTCCATTTGGTTTTCCCCTTGTAGAAGGAGCACTCCTACATTACTATTTCATTTAGCTAACCAGCTAAACCCAATATATTACCTCCCAGCTCCTTCCAGGGATCTGAAACCAGCATTACACACTACATTACACACAAAACTTGCAATAGTGCCTATCCTGTTGGAGAATGATTTCTATCTTGGTCTACTGTAAATCTTCTCTTTGCTAAAAACATGTCCTCCTGAGGCATTCTTTTCAGGGGAAATAGTGCTTTTCTCAACTATGACCATGCCAGCTATTCTAGGACACTTGGGAATAGTGCTAGCTTGGTTTAGATTCTGCTTTGCCAAGAGTGTTATTATACATTATGTTGTCAAATTCTGTTTCCTAATCAGTTATCAGCAGCTCAAACAACATCTATTTATATGTCAAACTAGAAATGTTTTTCGAGTAAGTTCCTGTTTTTAACCATGCTGCACATTTTATTATATTTATCCACTTTAGAGAACTTCACAAATTTGTTTTGCTTTATATGTCTCTGATGGTATCAGCAAACTTGGCCAGTTTAGTTCTCATTTAGTTCTCCTCAGTTCTTAATTAAATTTGTGGAAATTATTACCACAATATTTAGGACTGGGATATTTTGGATATGGCAGGCTAGAAATTACTATTCTAAAATGCACATATGTTCTTCAGTCTGGTTTATTTCAATCTTATCTATCAGAAACCAGTTTTAACATTCTTCCACTAAAGTATAATTCTAGGATCCAACACAGCTCAGTTCTCAGCATTTCCCTTTGAATTCCACAACCCAAAGTACATGGAGTGCAATCTTTTATCGTCTTGAAGCTTCCCAATTCATTCGGTTAAATGAACTGCTGTTAATATTTTTTTTTCCTTTGCATTTATATCCCGCCCTTCTCCGAAGACTCAGGGCGGCTTACACTATGTTAAGCAATAGTCTTCATCCATTTGTATATTATATACAAAGTCAACTTGTTTTGCCCCCCCAACAATCTGGGTCCTCATTTTACCTACCTTATAAAGGATGGAAGGCTGAGTCAACCTTGGGCCTGGTGGGACTTGAACCTGCAGTAATTGCAAGCAGCTGTGTTAATAACAGACTATCTTAGCAGTCTGAGCCACCAGAGGCCCTATAATCCATAATGGTCAATAGTTTTCAAAGAAATTCCTGATATCTGAGTAAGTATTTGACTTGGAGATGCTTTCCCCTTCCATAGATAAATGATAAAGGCAGATGCCTATGTATGCAAGCTAATACAAGTCCATGCACTTTTAGCTGTATAATCTTTATCATCAAAGTTTGTTAGAGAGGATTGCTGCCTCTGAAGAGTGTATATATCCAATATATTCTGAAGTTCAACAAGATCATTAAAATTTCAGTGGAATTCTTCTTCAGAGAAAATCTAAACATGGGAATGTTTTTTCTTAAAACTTTACATTTTTTTTAGAAGTTGAACACATGGAACACAATAGAAAAGATATTAAGATAGCAGATATTTAGTATTTGTAAACAGATAAACAAAAAGACCACAAATTGGCAAGAATGCAGTGGGAGTGGGAGCAATTTCTGACTTCCTGCTAGTTTCCCCATTGATTTTGCTTGTAGGAAGCTGGCTGGAAGCACTGGTCATACAATCATGATCCAATGATTATAGGAACGTTGCAACTGCCACATCTTTGTGAATAAACATGATCTAAACATCATGGAAATTTCAATTCCAGAGAAATAAATAATGAGTCCTGGATTTTTTACATTTTTTTTAAGTTAGCAGATTTTAGGTATCTTGATTTAAAAATTGTTGGAATGTAGCTGTTCAGGCTAACTTGCAGGTACAAAAAGATAAACACAATGAGCGTTTTAATAGTATACAGATAGATAAATCTGAGGACTCACTGCAGTTTATAGAGGTAATAGAATTCTCTCTCTTCCCCCCCCCCTACAACTGTACTCAATATATTACTAGAATTTCATTGTTACTAGTTAACTAAACATGTAGAGGATATCTTGAGCCTGTATTTATGACTATATGTGTGCAAATTTATGGAGAAATATGCCTATTAATGTGGGAACCCCAACAAATATGAAATTTTAAGATGACACTTTTATAGGCTTTGCTTTTATTAGTTATCATAACCTTACATGGCCCTGTCAGCTGCTGATGACCAAAAATTCATAAACCTATGAAGCAGAACAATCTGATTGAATTGTTTTCTCATTGTGGTTAAACTAGCAAAATTTCCCAATGGTTTCCATATCATTTTGCTACTTTAGTTTTAGTGAATTCAGAACCAGGGGATTTCCTGCTCATTTTCTGTCTCCACAGACAGAAAAGTACTTGTTGGTACTCCACAGACTGGTAAATATTCAATGCAAAATTGTTCCAAAGCCATTATCAGGTGCTATCCTTTATTTTTATTTATTTTTATTTTATTTATTTTGTCAAGCATGTATTTTATGACAGATACAAGTTTAAACATAATTATAAATACATGTAAAGGATATGAATAAAAGAAAACATTAGGACAGGAACCATCTCTTTAAATGTGAAAGAATTAATGATTTGACATCCTCAACAGGAACAGTCCTTAAAGCAGCTGTGTCAGACTCAAGGCCCAGGGCCTGGATCCGGCCCATGGGGTACTTAGATCTGGCCCACGGGGCCACCCTAGAAACAGTGAAGGACTGGCCTATAATGCTTCTGCCAGCAAATATTTGCTCCTAAGCTCTGTTTTCAGATTCCATCACCTCCTGCAACCCTCTGCCAGGGGAAATCGAGGTTTCCGTTTTCACTGGCAGAGGGTTCTGAAAACTAACAGTCAAAACGAAGCTGGGAGCCTGTTTTTACTGGCAGAGTGCTTGGGTCACCACAAGCACCCCCTACAGGAATGATGTCAAGCTGGCCACTCCAACCCTGGCCGCACCCACACCAGCCCCCTGAAGTCAAACACAATGCTGATGCAGCCCTCAATGAAATCAAATTTGACACCCCTGTCCATAAACCAGCTCCATTCCTCTGAACAGCAAACCACACAATTGAAGAAGCCTATAGGATTGTGGCCCAACAAGCCATAAAATTGTAAATAATGAAAACATAAGATTTCTTTTTAGACGAAGGCTTGTCACTGTCAGATTAAGTGGCCTGCTGGACCAACCTGTCTCTCTTGAAGTGTCTTAGTGTGTTATAACTTGGTTAATATGACAGTTGAAGTGAGGGAGTCCTTTTTGACTGAATGCTGTTGTTCCTATACTTTTCCTGTCCTCTCAAAGGGTCTAGTTTAGTATGCTCCTAAGAAGTGAATATGCTTCTATGGTATCAGACACAAACCTTTAGATTCTAAATACTTTGAGAGAGTGAAAGTGTATGTGTGCGCAGAGACATCTCTGTGTGTTATCTATTGTCTCAGTTTGTATGGGTACATCATCTACTAATGGCAAATATGGTCATAATAGGCAGATATGGTCATAGTAGGAGATTAAAGGAAAATCCACTTACCTTCCATATCTTGTTGGAAAAAAAATACTGTAAATTGCATATTCAGAATGGCTTTTGGAACTATCTTCAGAATCTTTACAACTTCTGTTCCTGAAGTGATACCATAATCTCTCCATATATTAGTACATTTTTATAATTTATCTCCTCCATTCTTTCATTAATAATGTGGAGACATTGCTAATGGGCTTCAGGTTACCACTTTTGATTTTTGTACACCAAACACATGTTCTTGCATAAAGATAGACAAATTCTAATAAAAATTACTGGAAATCTCAAAAAGAAAAGGAATATTTCTAATCTCCTCCCACTCATCTCATTTAAAATGTTCTTATATTTACTGCAAGTGGGGAAAATTAACACTTAATGGGAGAAGCACCTAGGATATGATATGCAGTTTCTTTTGGAAATGGCTATAAGAAGTATTACCTTACATGAGCATACTATGAATATGTCCATATTCTTGTGTTCTTTTTCAAAAGATTTATTGACAATCCTGAAGAATTTCTATGTATCTTTCCAGTTATTTTAAACAGTAAAACTTATCTCTGATCTTTACTCCATATATAATTGGCTAAAAAATTTACTTCCTTTATTGATTTAACATTTTTATTGCGTTATAAGATAAAATAAGATACAAAATACAAAAGTAAATAGAGAACTGTGGGGCGGTGGAGAGAAGTAAGGAAGGGTAGGGAAAGAAAGAAAAAGAAACATTGACTTCTGACTCTCTCTGTTGCAGTAAAATAAGCCCTTAATATCAAATCACAACTTTTTGTTTTTCATAATAATATAAACAAGCCATTTCTATAAAGAACTATCAATCTAATCGGTAAAACCCAAAATCAAAGTTTCATTCTTTCATTCACTTCAAAGCACAAAGTTCAGAAGCGGTCTCCATGTGGAAACAAAAGTACTTATATTCTTTTCTTTATTCAAAATAGACAATTTTGCCATTTCAGTCAACTCCATCAACTTCTGCAACCATTTGCCATGGTAGGAGTCAAAAGGTCCTTTCGTTTTTGTGTGTACAATAGTCTTGCTGTTGCCAACATATATAGTAACAAAATTCCAATTTTTTTCACCAGGTCTTTTTCCATTAGGCCCCCCCCCAAAAGTTCACTTCCTTTCTAACTGGGATGTATCCCATTATAAACTATCATTTTATCAGACTGCAATCTGCTACACCTCTGTTCACCTTTTTGGAGAACAAACTTTCATTCCCTGCTTACCTTTGTAAGAAGGGACCTTACTTCCAAAGTAAGTATTTTTATTTTATTTTATTTTCCAATAAAGCTGACAGAAACAGCATTTCCCAGCTTTTGATGTTTTAATCTGGATGCCACAGTGTCACAACACAAGCTCCTTTAGAATTATGGGCAACACTGCAACTCAGGTAGTGTAGATTGGCCTTGTGGTGCAATGCCGCAATGTGCTATAATTTCATGCACACACCCCATTTCATGGGAAATCTGCTGGTTGATGAAGTCCATTTGGGAACCATTGGTTGAAATGACGCTGGAAGCTCATGTTTTGCTTTGTAGCATGTGATTCTCTCTTTGGGTCGCCCCCTCCCCGCCCTCTCTCTCTCCACATAAAAGGTCAAGAAGGCGAAAACCCTGGGGGCCTCAAGGGAACTGCCAGCAGGCACTTCCAGGCTTCATGTTGGGGACTCAAGCCCTGGCACATGTTAAATAAATAAACACATTTTTTTGTATTTTAATGATCTCATCATACGGTCTCATATTATGCAGACACTGCTTTTAAACATTCATCTCCAGTAAGGATTTTACCTTTGAGTAGGCTCCCTGTGTGGAAAGCAACTTTTTTCTGTCTTTTTCTTCGTTCTATCAATAAGTTAAGTGCTAAGCTATCCTTAATGTTGACAATAGTGCCATGCTTTTCATTCTTGCCAGTATATGACCACCTGTGCAGACCTTTCGACACATTTAGCATAAACATCAGCAGGAGGGGAAAACTTTCCAAGACAAGAATCATTAAGATGTTCCTCAATAATGCTTTCCTGTGGTTCAAATAATGACAGTTGCCTCCCTATTCACCAAATATTTACATTTTTAATGCTACCACAGTGTGTCTGCCACACTCTGGAGGTGAGTTAGATGCTGCTTCAGATTTCTTGCATATCTCAAGGTTGTTTGCATGATGAAAATAAGAAGAGATGGAGCCCACAGAATTGAAAGAGAGAAAAATCCATAGAATAGAAACAGTTAAAATTCATTTCTATTATATGAATTTTTCTTTCTTTCCTCAAATTTGCTTTTCTTGAGACTTCTAGAGGCATTTAGTCCTCTAACCTTTCAAACTGGGTTAGATCAAAAGCAGAGTGGCCAGACCAGGTTAAACAAGGAAGGAAGGAAAGGAAGGTAGGTAGGTTCCATTAAACTCCATTAAGTTTTGCTTGAATAGTACAAGGTATTTTAGATATCTTACTGTTAGCTAAATGATAAACCAACAAACAAAGAAGATTGGGATAACAGTCCACAAAAAACGAGAAAGGAAAACTCCTGAAGGCTATAAAAATGAGCTTAGATAAATAGAAGACAGACACAGATTGCCATATCTCCCTTAATCTCTCTTTTTTTTTTGATCCTGTTGTGGTTGACTTCAGGGCAGAAAGATTCTTTCAAGACTGCTTGTGCATGTTGGCTTGTATGAATCAATAGAGCAGCATAAAGCCACATGAGTTCAGAGCAGCATTTCACAGGGAAAAAATAAGAATATAAAACCATCAGTAGCAGTTTAAAAAGCCAGATACCGTTAATTAAACATTGTAAGAAAACAGAGGAACGGTTTATAATGCTCTTTAGCTGGAGGGAGAGCCAAATGTTCATTCTTTGGGTAGGAGTTTTACAAAGAGGGCAACACTCTTATTAACTAATCTTGCAAAGCCCCAGCCTGCAGCCTTGAACATAAACAACCTTTCATAGTTTGTTTCATATTCTCACTGAAAGCATCCAAACTAAAACGAATGTACTTCTTTGAAAGAACAATAAGAAACCAATTTGAGTTTGGAGGTTTTGAGAAGAATGAAAAAGTTCATGAAGATTTTGTTCTGAATAGAAAATACTACTGTAACTTTCATCCACTTCTGAACCTTTTTCCCTACCAAGGAAATTCAGAAATGCATAAAGATGACATTTATTTCCCTATTGTTGGAAAAATCACTGTGACCGTATCGAAGAGCAGAAATAAAAACTATGAGGTACATGAAAGGAAACAGCAGGAGTAAGGGAAATCTCATTTGATTCAGACATGTGGCAAATTTTCTCATTTGTAAATTTTGTGTGCTTTAAATTTAAGACTATCAGACCTTTCATGTCCTCGGATAAAATAGGACAACATTCTAAAGCAGGGCTGTCAAACTCCCGGCCCGCAGGCCAGATGCGTCACGCACTGGCCATGCCTACCCTGGTTTTAGCAAAGGAGAAAAAAGTCCTGATACATCACATGATGACAACATGATAACACAAGTCTGACATCCCTGTTCTAAAGGAAGTGGGATATGAATGTGAGCAATGTGGAGATTCTCAGTCATCCAGGTGATGGTTGTCCCAAAGGTGCTTTTTCAAAAAGGCAACTGGACTTTTTTTCCCCTTCAAGATAGGATCCTTGAGTGTCTCAGACTGCTAAGACAGTCTGTTATTAACAGCTGCCTGCAATTACTGCAGGTTCTAGTCCCACCAGGCCCAAGGTTGACTCAGCCTTCCATCCTTTATAAGGTAGGTAAAATGGGGACCCAGATTGTTGGGGGCAATAAGTTGACTTTGTATATAATATACAAATGGATGAAGACTATTGCTTGACATAGTGTAAGCTGCCCTGAGTCTTCGGAGAAAGGTGGGATATAAATGCGAATTTAAAAAAAAGATGTTTCGCTTCTCATCCAAGAAGCTTCTTTAGCCAGAACTTCTTGGATGAGAAGCGAAATGTCTTCAAAGAAAAACAAAGTTTCAAAAAGTAAGCCATACCGATCTTGCTTTTGCTCTTTATTTATGCTAGTTTTCTCTTCTTGCCATTCCAGGTACTATGCCATCTGCTGCCAGCCATTGGTTTACAGGAATAAGATGACTCCACTACGCATTGCTCTATTGCTGAGTGGCTGCTGGGTAATCCCAATGTTTATTTCTTTTCTTCCTATAATGCAAGGCTGGAATAGCATTGGCATCATGGAGTTGGTGAGTAGATCTGATGTGATGTGAAACCTATTCCAGGTCAAAATCAGAATACTTTTATTTTGCCTACAGCCCTGCATAGCCTTGAATGATTGCATACCATTGTTACTGATTTACAAATGAAGGCAAAAATACATGTCCCAGGATAATGTTGCAGGACATTATTTGAGTCAGTCACCAGGACCAGAGGTTTAGACTTCCAAGCTTTTGGACTCATGCTAGAGTCCATCCTCAGGGAAGCTCTCTAGTAGTGTGTGTGCTTTGGGCTGTTCTGTGTGTGGTAATTACGTGGCACCTGTTGTGTGTGGCTTTTTATTGATTCAAATATAAATTACATAAATTATAAATGTAACATACATTTTGGAGGTATAAATCCTGCTCTAGGTTCTCAATATTATCTACAGTGGCACAGTGGTTAGAATGCAGTATTGCAGGCTAACTCTGCTCACATTTCCAGGAGTTCATTTCTCTCAGTCCTGACTGATTCAAGGTTGACTCAGCCTTCCATCCTTCCAAGGTAGGTAAAATGTGGACCCAGATTGTTGGAGGGAAATGCTGACTTTGTAAATCATTTAGATAGGGCTGTAAAGCACTATGAAGCGGTATATAAGTCTAAGTGCTATTGCTATATGTTTTCCATTCTAGGCCTTTTACAGTCAGCCTTTCTTCCCCCTTGGAGAAACCCTTGAAATAATGTTTGGGTCCTATAAAAATGGCAACCAATATTATAATTTCACAATACAGTTCATTTCGAACCTACACAACTCTGTCTACCACAGTGTAAAGCAGCAGGCCAGCAGCTGAGTCATGGTCTGTAAAAATTCCCATCACTGTGTGCACTAGACTTGTGCACTAAGCAAACTTTATTTTTCTGTGATGTTTTCTCGTAGTGACTTGTTGTGTAATTCTTGGATTCCACAAAATATCACTTATGAAAAACTGTTCTAGGTTCTCAATATTTAAAATTATATAATAATAATATTTAAAATTATATAATAATAATTGAAGAAGAAAATTGCAAAAAAAAAACCTAATAAAAAGCATTTTTGAAACAAGGCAAATAATGTTAACACCGATCTATAGTTCTGTAGATGATTTTAGTTTAGTTAAAGTATATCCCACTAAGATTTGAGCTAAACTAATCTCTGAGCTAAACTAATCTCTGGGGGGAAGGGAGAGCCTTTGAATTTTTTTAAGGATAACTCCATTTAATTCTTGTTTTGTAGCTGTTTAAATTAAAACTAGCACAGGCTCTGGGGTAGAACAGGAGGTGAATCTCATGTGATATTCTGACTTTTCTGAATAAATTGTTGGTTCTTTTTGAACTTTTGATTATTGTAGTGTTTTTATTATATTTTTTACTGTGTAAACTATTCAGAGTGATAAGAGATTAGGACAGCCTATAAATAATATAAAAATAATTAATGGTACTGTGCTCATCCAGTCCAAATATTTCAAAATGTTTCCAGATAACTTACATCATCATATTTGGGTAGCTAAATTTTTTTCCATATCATAGACCTGAGTAAATGTACCCTCCAAAATGTATGTTACTTGCATTTTTCTAATAGCTTTAACTAACAGGCTCATTCTTCAACTTGCCATTTTCTGCTATTTCTGTCTCATTGTAATTTGGATGATTACTATAAACTTGATTCCTTAGTTATTAAATGATTTCAGTCAAGGAAACAATTGGCCCATTGCTGGGAGAAAGTGGCAAGAAGGTGACAAGCAACAGGGAGAAAGCATATCTACTTAACTCATTTTTTGCATCTGTCTTTACACAAAAAGAAAAAACAATCCAACCTATCAAAAACAGCACCACAAAAAACAGATTAGGAACACAAGTTAAAATAGGGGGGGGAAGGTAAGTGAACACCTGTATACCCTAGACAAGTTCAAATCACCAGGACCAGATGGATTACACCCCAAGGTTCTGAAGGAACTGGCAGATGAGATCTCAGAACCACTGAACTATATCTTTCAAAGATCCTGGAGCACAGGGGAACTGCCAGAGGACTGGAAAAGAGTTGATGTAGTTCCCATCTTCAAAAAAGGAAAAAAAAATCAGATGCAGGAAACTACAGATCTATCAGCCTGACCTCAATACCAGGAAAGATTCTGGAAAAGATAATCAAGCAATGAATCACCGAACACCTAGAAGCAAACAAAGTAATAACCAAAAGCCAACATGGGTTTTGTTGTGTCTTGCCCGCCCTCAGAGCAGCCGGGGCCTTCTTATCTGCTCCCGAACACGGAGGAATGTATGCCTCCCGGCCCCAGTCCTGGCTTCATGCCCAGACAAACTGCAGAAGAAGGAGCACCTCCCGGCCCCAGCCCTGACTCCATGCCCAGGCAAACGGAGCAGCTAGACCCCTCCCCCTCCTCCACAGCATGTGAGCCTGAGGAGGGTTTATTACCAACAGCTGATTGGAGTGATCCTCGCATCAGAAGATTGGATAGGCGGAGGCAACAGAAGGAAGGGAGGGGCAGGCCTTAATGAGTGCTGAGTCATGGAGCCACACCCCATGGCCTATATAAAGGATCTGCTTTCTGGCAGTCTCTGAGTCAGGCAAAAGTCGAACTTATCTTGCTGAAGTCACTTACTGGTCTCCTGCCTGCTCTGAGGACTTTGCTAGGACTTTGGACAGAGCTGCAGAGGCAAGCCTGATTCGGATTTCCCTGACCCGGCCGTCAGCGGAGGAGTGGGACACAACAGGTTTGTCAAAAACAGATCATGCCAGACTAATCTCATTGCATTCTTTGACAAAGTGACAAAATTAGTGGACCAGAGGAATGCTGTCGATATAATTTACTTGGACTTCAGCAAAGCATTTGATAAAGTAGACCATAACGTACTACTAGATAAAGTAGAAAAATGTGGGTTAGACAGCACCACCACCAGATGGATTTGTAACTGGCTGACCAACCGCACTCAATGTGTAGTCCTCAATGGAACTACATCCACATGGAGGGAAGTATACAGTGGAGTACCCTAAGGCTCTGTTTTAGGCCCAGTACTCTTCAACATCTTCATCAATGACTTGGACGAAGGGATAGATGGGGAACTCATCAAATTTGCAGATGACATCAAGCTGGCAGGAATAGCCAACACTCCAGAAGATAGGCTCAAGATACAGAAGGATCTTGATAGACTTGAACATTGGGTGCTAACTAACAAAATGAAATTCAACAGTGAAAAAAGTAAGGTTCTACATTTAGGCAAAAAAAACCAAAATGCATAGGTACCGTATATATGGTACCTTGCTCAATAGTAGTAACTGTGAGAGGGATCTTGGAGTCCTAGTGGACAACCATTTAGATATGAGCCAGCAATGTGCAGCAGCTGCCAAAAAAGCCAACACAGTTCTGGGCTGCATAAACAGAGGGATAGAATCAAGATCATGTGAAGTGTTAATACCACTTTATAATGCCTTGGTAAGGCCACACTTGGAATATTGCATCCAGTTTTGGTCGCCACGATGTAAAAAAGATGTTGAGACTCTAGAAAGAGTGCAGAGAAGAGCAACAAAGATGATTAGGGGACTGGAGGCTAAAACATATGAAGAACGGTTGCAGGAACTGGGTATGTCTAGTTTAATGAAAAGAAGGACTAGGGGAGACATGATAGCAGTGTTCCAATATCTCAGGGGTTGCCACAAAGAAGAGGGAGTCAAACTATTCTCCAAAGCACCTGAGGGTAGAACAAGAAGCAATGGGTGGAAACTAATCAAGGAGAGAAGCAACTTAGAACTAAGGAGAAATTTCCTGACAGTTAGAACAATCAATAAGTGGAACAACTTGCCTGCAGAAGTTGTGAATGCTCCAACACTGGAATTTTTTTTTTAAATGTTGGATGACCATTTGTCTGAGATGGTGTAGGGTTTCCTGCCTGGGCAGGGGGTTGGATTAGAAGGCCTCCAGGGTCCCTTCCAACTCTGTTATTATGTTATGATTTAAATGACAATGAAAAGTTTGCTCCCTGAATCCAAGAAATGAAAATGTCTGTAAAGTGAAAGTACATTTAGTTCATACCAGTAGTCTGTGTTTATTCATTTTGAAATGTTTGATTAACAGTAAAAAAGTTAAAACAAGGCTGGAACATTCAAGACCTCAGAGATAGTTTACCACCTTTAAATCTGTTTTTATAAGCCCTGGTATTCTTTCTGGTCACAAAAATTATAGAATAGTATTCTATAAGACTGAGGTCAAAAGCACCCTAAAATAATGGTTAAACTGTAAAATAATTTCTTTCTCAAGCATCCCTCCAAGACTTAGGTGGAACAATAGGAAAGCCTGTATTCATTTTATACTTAATTCTAATGGGGGAGATCTTGGTTATATAAGATAGGGAGATGTCTGTTCTATCTCAGAGGTAGATCTGAGTATGTTTACTGCAAGAGGGTTTCCTTAAACAGGGGTGTCAAACTCGATTTCATTAAGGGCCACATCAGGGTTGCTTTTGACCTCAGAGAGCTGGGGTGGGTGTGGCCATGGTGGGCATGGCCAGCTCAACATCACTTGTGTTGGGGGGGGTGCCCATGATGGCCCGAGTGCTCTACCACTGAAAATGGATTCCTGAGCTCCGTTTTTGGCTGTGATGGCCCCCTGCAACTCTCTGCCAGCAAAAACGGAGCTCAGGAGGACCATGCGTGGCTCTCCTGAGTTCTGTTTTTGGCTGTGACAGCCTCCTGCAACCCTCTGCCAGTGAAAACAGAGCTCAGGAGGGCCATGTGCAGCCCTCCTGAACTCCATTTTTGCTGGCAGATGCACCATGGGCTTTTACTGTTTCCAAGGCGGCCCCATGTGCCAGATCTAAGCATCCCACTGAATGGATCTAGCCCACAGGCCTTGAGTTTGACACCCCTGTCCTTAAAGAACAATCCTTTCAGTTTAAGGATAAGCAACTTGTCCACCTTATCTAGCTTTCTGTATCGATAGTATACCCTGGGGATGGGGAGTCCTGGATCTTTGTTTTTGTACATGATAACTGCAGTAACATTATTGTATGCATAAAGATGGAAAGATTTGGCACTACTTAATATGGAGGAATGGTTAATGAAGATGATGGAACTTTCTGAGATGGCTAAATTGACTTCTTTGATAAAAGAAAATACAATATTTATGTTTATTGCTCTCATATGGACCTTTTGCATAAAACAGAAAATTGATAATTAGAGAGTACAGATTATAGAAAGAAGAAAATTATGTTTGAATGATAAAACAAGAGGTACATTTATCATCGTACTTTTAACTGCTGTAAAAAAAGACCAGAAGCTATTTCTTTGTATACTTTTTCTTTCTTTGCTATTTTTTTCTATTACTTTCTTGCACTTTTAGTTTTCTCTTTAATTCCTTTCTTACTTTATATTAGCTGTATTAGTACTTTTTCCTTTTAAAAATATTTAATAAACTATTTTATATTTCATAATAAATTTTTAATGTAGCAATGAACAGGACAAAAGTAAAATCTAATGGTCTGATACGAGGCTTTTGGGCAGCCAAAATCTTTAGATAGTCTCTGCCAGTCTGCTGAGATCATTAGAGCTACTAACCACATGGAAGCACAGGGAGGAAGGGTTTGTGGTTCTACTTATCCTTTTTGTCATATAGCCTAGAAAAGTGTTTGTTTGTTTTTTGTTTTTGAGAGGGAGGAATCACCAAAAACCATAAAATTTTGGACAGTTCTCTTTCAGCCGTGTGTTCTGTTTCTTTAGTTCTCTAACTACACAGATCCAAGAGCCTCTGAAAACTGAGTCTTTGGCAATTTTTGCACTGGAAAGCCTCTCTGAGCTGTGATGAATTTCAAGGATTTGAAAAAAAAAGAAAAGAATATGGGGTTTTGAGTGGTACCAGAACTCACTATAAAAACCTAGAATTTCTAAAAGTGAAAAGAAAAATATAAGTTTATGCAAACAGAGCTATAAGAAATACAAGCCTTTTTTCAGGAACTCAAAAAGATGGAACATATTTTATTCTGCAGGGTGTTTTTTTTTTTAATTCTCTTTCATCATTTATGGAAATAATGTTGTTAATCTACTTCCTAAAATTCTTGTTATTTTAACAAAATTTTCAAAAAGAGGCTTCCATAGCAATGTAACTCTTCATGATTGTAGACAGATAAATATAACTAACCATCAACAATGAGATCCAAACCGTTCCTGTCCTATTGTTTCTTTTCGTTATATCCAATTAATATAGTTATTACATACTCAAAGTCATATATATGCTTATATATTGTATAATTATTTCATGCTTATGCTTATAAATACTGTGTGACAAAATAAATAAAAAATAAAAATAAAATATTTGAGGCAATTATTAAGTCTACCTCTCTCCATAATATTGATGGAATTGTCATTCTGGAATCTTCCATATCTGAGATTTCTGGTTTTACAGCGCGGTAATCCTAGAAGATTATGATAGGAAAACAAAATTGCTCTTAATTTTTTTCCTCAATTCGTTTCAGAAATATTATAGCAGGATGAGGTTTTTTTACTATTAGACTTAAAAGAAAACAACAGTGCTTTGAATGCTGAGTCACACAGCATACATTGCATGGAAGAAACATTAATTCTTACATATATTCTGGATATCCTTTCTCCTTTGTTAGGCATACAGGATGATTGACTACATGTACAGCATTAGACTGCTTCCCAGAACACTTCAGTAGATCCATTGTTCAAATAAAACATTTGCTTCATTAATCCCCTCTCTATTCTCTATTCTAAAAGTTCATTTTTCTGTAGTTATTGCTTGACATTGACAGTATTGAAACTCTATTATTCTCTAGATGAAGGATTCTAATCCATGACAAAAACTGCTGTCAATAACACATGAGAGGCAATATTAACTCTTTTCATGGGTCTGATACAATTTTTGTTTAAATCATAGTAACCATGCAAATTCTATAGCTTTTGAGATTTTTTTTTAAAAAAATCACCTTTCCTGTCTCAGGAAACCATGAGCAGATGGAGAAAGTTCTGAACCAGTTTCCCTACTCAGCCTCTCCAAATGTATTGAAATCACAACTCCTAACATTCCCTTCCAGCATACAGTAGCTGAATGAAATAATACTGATATTTGATATCAATTCTGTTATAATGGTTTATTGCTTACGCAATGTGTAGAATAGTCTTTTCCAGCATGCTACCCTCTAAGTATTTTGAAACCATAGTTTCCTGATCAGGATATTACATTATCAGTCAGTGGCATTCATTGCAATAAAATACAATGTTTTCCTTAAAAGCTTAGTAATGATCAGTTTTCTTTCTCTTCCCATCCTTCCTCTCATCAAAACTGATATATGCTGGACAATAGAACAGATTTTTACAAACTCAAAAAATAGCCACTCAAAAATAACCACCCAAAATAACCAGATTTTGCTCAAAATCTGGCACCATAAAATTTTAATGAATAATTATTAATTGCACTTTATTTGTTCCCCGTTTTGATATTTTCTTTTTGAAGTAGTCCAAAAGTTGTTGAAAATAGAAAAAACATTCAAGAGAGTTAACAACAGTGGAAAAATAGAACAAATATGAATAGGACAAATCATAATTATAAAAGAAAAAATGGGTTAATTGTGAGATAAAAATTGTATTAGAGGTTGGTGAAGAAAGATCTGTGATGCTAACGTCATTTGTACGCAATGGGTAAATGAAGCTAAGAAAGAACATTTTATTTTCAGGGATATTTCAGTAAGCCTCTAATATTTCTGTGCTTTTTTGTGTTTGTTTGTTTACCTTCTCAGGTAGAGAAAAGGCAGTTCAACAATGCATCCAACTCAACTTACTGCATATTCATGGTGAACAAGCCGTATGCCATCACCTGCTCAGTCGTAGCTTTCTACATTCCATTTCTGCTAATGGTTCTAGCCTACTACCGAATATACATTACAGCAAGAGAGCATGCTCACCAGATACGAATCTTACAGCGTGCAGGAGCACCAACTGATGGACGACCCCAACACCCGGATCAGCATAGCACACACCGTATGAAGACTGAGACTAAAGCTGCAAAGACCCTCTGTATCATCATGGGGTGTTTCTGCTTGTGCTGGGCACCTTTCTTTATCACAAACATAATAGACCCTTTCATACATTATGCAGTTCCTGGTCAGATATGGACCGCTTTCTTGTGGCTGGGATACATCAATTCAGGACTGAATCCCTTCCTTTATGCATTCTTGAACAAGTCTTTCAGACGTGCCTTCCTCATCATCTTGTGTTGTGGTGATGAACGATATCGAAGACCTTCCATCTTGGAACAAACGGTACCTTGTTCTACCACTACTATCAATGGATCGACTCACGTACTCAGGTGAGTTCAAGACTATCTACTTTGATGGATGCTTAAAGAATAACATACTTCTTTTTTAAATACATGTTTGAGAAAATATGTTTTTCTAACTATGTTTTTGAATTCATAAAGGAAAGCTAAGATTTTTACTTTTCAGAGAAAAAGAGGTATATGTAATTTGTAATTTTGCAAATGATTGTATATACGTTTTCAGGTGGAGGGAGATAAGTTTTGTGAAACATTTACAGGAGAATAAAATTTCTTGTCCTAAAAAAAAAGAACTTTACTATCCTAAAATTTAAATTTTCAGAGAGATGTTTAAGGATGCAATATTTCATTTTTGTATGAGACAGGTTAAGGTAAAAGTATAGAGGTGGTGTGCTTGTGTGAACAAAATTATATTGTGTTAAATAAGAACATGGTTCAGTGAAAAACATAGGTCAAAAGATATATCTTAAACAGGTGCTGAAAGTTTAAAAGGTTCGGCACTCAGCGGCTTTTGATACCATCGACCATAGTATCCTGCTGCACCGGCTGGGGAGTTTGGGAGTGGGAGGCACCGTTTATCGGTGGTTCTCCTCCTATCTCTCTGACCGGTCGCAGACGGTGTTGGCAGGGGGGCAGAGATCGACCGCGAGGCGCCTCACGTGTGGGGTGCCGCAGGGGTCAATTCTCTCGCCTCTCCTGTTCAACATCTATATGAAGCCACTGGGTGAGATCATCAATGGTTTTGGAGTGAGGTACCAACTGTACGCTGATGATACGCAGCTGTACTTTTCCATCCCAGGCCACCCCAACGAAGCTGTCGAAGTACTGTCCCGGTGTCTGGAAGCCGTACGGGTCTGGATGGGGAGAAACAGGCTCAAGCTCAATCCCTCCAAGATGGAGTGGCTGTGGATGCCGGCACCCCGGTACAGTCAGCTGCAGCCTCGGCTGACTGTTGGGAGCGAATCATTGGCCCCGGTGGATAGGGTGCGCAACTTGGGCATTCTCCTGGATGGGTGGTTGTCTTTTGAAGATCACTTGACGACAGTCTCCAGGAGAGCTTTTTATCAGGTTTGCCTGATTCGCCAATTGTGCCCCTTCCTTGACCGGGATGCCCTATGCACGGTCACTCATGCTCTTGTTACCTCTCGCTTGGATTACTGCAATGCTCTCTACATGGGGCTCCCATGTAACACCACTCCTGCGCAGGCTGCACTGGCTACCTGTGGTCTTTCGGGTGCACTTCAAGGTTTTGGTTACTACCTTTAAAGCGCTCCATGGCTTAGGGCCGGGGTACTTACGGGACTGCCTACTGCTACTGAATGCCTCCCACCGACCCATGCGCTCGCACAGAGAGGGACTCCTCAGGGTGCCGTCCGCCAAGCAATGTCGGCTGGCAGCCCCCAGGGGGAGGGCCTTCTCTATGGGGGCTCCCACCCTCTGGAATGAACTTCCCCAGGACTTCGTCAACTGCCTGAACTTCGGACCTTCCGCCGAGAGACTTATTTGTTTATTTGTGCAGGACTGGCATAGAAATTTTAATAGCTTTTAATATTTGATATAAATTTTATGGGGTTTTTATGGTTTTAAATGGTTTTAATTTCGGCCTTATATTTAATAAGTTTTTTAACTATTGTTTTATTGTGTATATAACTGTTGTTTTATTTTGGCTGTTAACCGCCCTGAGTCCTTCGGGAGAAGGGCGGTATAAAAATTCAATAAATTTTAATCTAAATCTAAATCTACCATCCATAATGAAACAAGGAATGAATGCCAATGGGCTACTTATATACAAGTACAAAACACAGATTCCTGGGTCTTTGCATAGCAAATATCTGGCAGTTGCAGTACCTTCAAGATATCTCCTCTAGATCTCAGCTAGGAGGCAGACAAAACATTTCCTAAATTCCAATAAGCTTCTCATCTCTGCATTATCTAATCTCTGCGTAATGAAATGCTTTCTGAAAAATAGATAGATATTTGATCATAATGACAATTATTTTGAAGCATTTCCAATGGCAGCATCAGGTTAATTAATTTTTCTTGCTGATAGTGCTGTGGGATGAACAGTTTTGTTATTAAAAGAAAAAAAATGTTAATAGGTAAATAATGGACACTTTCTTGCTGCTGCAACTTTCATTCCTTAGTCTTTGAGGGGTTGTTCCTTTAAAAAAAAAACCTGATAATTCAAGCAGTTTAAGAGATGAAAATCAAATCACAAATCTCATCTGTTGAAAATAAAGATTCTGCAATAAAAAAAATTCTTTTAACATTATTCTATTAAAAAAGGAAAAGAAAAAAAGATAGGAAAATAACACAACCCACCTGTTCTTTTACATTGCCTGCCCCTTCCCTAAGAGAAGGGGGAAACTGACGGCATCTTAAAAATTTCACCTTTGCTGCTTTGCCTGTTACATGAAGTGGGATTTGCAAAACTGTCAAGGCAACCTTTCCTTCAGAGGAACTGGTGGGCAGTGATGTTCAGGAAGGCTAAAGCAAAACTTCTCCTTCCTTCTCCTAGTTTGCAGGCAGGCATCCTGTAGAGTGCTGTCTGAAAACTGTACAAAATTTTGTATGATATGTCTAGGAAATGTGAAAAATTGTAGGTCATACTAGTAGTTTCAATTACATAAGGAACATGTGTTGAATAATCCTGAAACCTTATTTGTTTATTTGAATTATTTACATCCTACATTTCACCACCTGATAAAGTTGTTTTCAAAATCCAGTTGCTCTTAAAAGGGGTATATGGTTTTAAAGGAAGCCATTTTAAAAAAAAAACCACAGCAAAAGAAAGGTTTGAAGAAAATACTCTTGATTGAAAGCTAAAAGAAGAAAACAGTCAATACTACATTAACATCTTTAAGTAAGTAAAATAAATTTGTATTTTAGGGCAAATCTCTCAGTTTTGTTTCTGCGCAGTTTTTTTTATTTTCCTCAGCAAACATTACATGAAATCTTGTGTATGCTTCTTCTAAAACTGATTTTTACATAAGAGTTTTCTGTCCTGTATACTTGCAAAAACATTTCTATTATGTAATGTATTATTTGTGCTGTACTTTTAACCATTGCTACATTTCATGAGTAGTTTTGGAATTGCAAACCACATCATCAAATTTCCAAAAATGTCAATTTCTGTGCACATGGAAAGATGTTGGAAATTGATTTACAAATCAGATTTCTTGTCCTGCGTAATGCACGGAAGCATCTGTAAAGCAGAGCCTCAGAAAAACTCAACCGATGGATAGATATGGAAGCAGACTGTTGGTGGGGCCTTTAGTCCCCCAATCTTTTTGTCTATATATGAAGATATTTAATACTACCCAGGATCATATATGCAATCAAGCAATTAGTATGAGTCATGGTGGAGAGACCTTTTTCTTACTTGCAGAAAGGTTTTATTGTTTACTTCTCCTACTTATGGTTGGAAGTTGTCTCATCTTTAGAAAATTAACTTCAGGAATTTCCTGCTTTAAGGTAGAAGCAGAGCCTTCTTAAAAATGTGGAAGTATGTGATACGTGTTGTGATATGTGTTACCTAGTCCAGGGATAGGTGGCTATTTGGTATCTTGGTAATATTTTTGCAGTTTGCATGGGATAAAAAACATGAAGAAAGACAAATCATGTCTATCGTATTCAGATGAGAGGGGTATGTTCTGTACTTTCTATTACCTTTTGTTTCTTTTCCTCAGGAGGGTATTTTTTATTTATTTTTATCCCACCTTTATTATTTATACAAATCACTAAAAGTGGCATACCTATCTAACAGTCCTCCATCTTCCTATTTTCCTCACAAAATCCAGTGAGGTGGGTTGGGGAGAGAGAGAGAGAGAGAGAGAGAGAGAGAGAGAGAGAGAGAGAGAGAGAGAGAGAGAGCGACTGGACCAAATCACCAACTTTTATAGCTGAAGTAGGACTGGAATTCATGGTCTCTCTTGCTTTTTAATCTGGAGCTTTAACCACCAGATCAAACCGGGTCTTTTTGTGTGTGGGGGGGTGGGGGGGTATTTTTTAAATTATTGTCCCAAGACATTTTGAAAAGGCAGCTATATAAAGAATCTAAACAACAATTGTAATATTATTTTTAATAGGGTTTTTTTCTTTTTAAATATTATATATTTTAGAGCTTACTAAACATCTTTTTTTCCTTTCCTCAAAATAATGGTAAATTGTTATATACAAAGGAAAAATTGCCCTGAAAAAAAGCTTTTTTCTTCTGAGTCACATAATTCTTATTTAATTTATGGAACCATATAGATATATCCGAGTCATCATTTGTCTGAGATTGCTGTTGTTTGTTGTAAAGATCATATGGACTTATGACCTTTAATTTTTACTTAGTTGCTATGAAGGATAATGCATAAATGTTTGAAGGGATCAGGTAGTTTTCCTTTTGCTGGTTCATCTTAAATAAATGTTAATGCCTCGATGTTTTCCAGACTCTATTTAACCATGAAAATTTGCTCCATCATCATGCCAACTCACTTCTATCCATCCTCTCTCAGCTGGAGACCCTTAATGATCGATCGAATATGACTGCACAGAAATGCGTGCTGTGCACCCGCTTCATCAAGCCGCAATTAGGTTTTGTTTCCTCAGCTTCCTAAACTGATGAAGAAGCTGTTTTGTTAGCTTCCTGTGTGACTAAAAACTTTAACTGAGAATTAAGGATGGAGACTCATCCTGATTTTGATTGGTGGTCCATTGTGCTCGCTTTAGAGGTGGGCTTAGATTATGTGAGCTTTTTTTTTTTTTTTAAAGAAAAAAGATGTCATTCAACTCACCCAACTGATAGTATTAGGAGGGCCTTCCTCCTACCCCAAGAGGCTTATTTTATACCTCTATCTATGTACCTGGGTTTGAATAGTGGAGTCTTATAAGTTAGTGGTTCCTCTGAAGTTATTATCAGAGCTGGAAAAAAACTTTCTCAGTGTATCATGGGAAAGGTATGGTTCTCCAGCTATGATCATCTCTGGTGTAGAAGAAAGCAACAAGTGTGCTTCATTGATTGACCAGCCACCTGCAGCTTACCAAGAAATCCAGCTTCCTAACTGTAATCTGTCACACAGGAAGATTTTTACAGCAACATTCTATCTCCAGTGGATCTATAGACTGGAATTTCTGGAAAGAAAATTAACATCACAACTTGGGATACAATGAGAGTTAGTGTTGTGGCTCCGCCCCCTGGGCCTGGCCTCCTGGAGCCGGATGACTCGGAGAGTGAGGAGGAGGAGCTGACAAGGCCTCCTTCCCCCACTGGACCTGCCTCCTCCCTGGCACCGTCTCAGGTTCCAGTTGCAGGCCAGGAGGAGAAGGAAGAGCTGACAAGGCCTCTTTCCCCTGACCCCTCCTCCTCCCTGGCAATGCCCAAAGAGCCAGCTGCGGAGGATCAATCTTGGCTCGATCCGAGACACCGACATCGAGAAAGGCGTGAGCAGCAGAGGAGGAGGTGGGGCAGGCCCAGGGAGTGCTGAGTCATGGAGCCACACCCCACAGGGGATAAAAGCGGGTGGGGTTGCTCTGTAGGCCCTTGTGTCGGACAAAGCTACGAGCTACTAGGGTGAGCTTCTTCATACTCTTGGATTGAAGGCTGGGATTTCTGTGTGAGTAACTTTTGGATTATTCTGTGGGCTCCTGGTTGCTTTGGCAACGGATTGTCAGCACTATGCCACTTGATGAGAGACTTGGCAAGCACATGAAGAAATGGTGCCAGAACTGTTCTCTACCAAAGGACACTCGGCCGATTGTAAATAAATTGCTGGCAGACGGCCTTGGCTGGTGCGTGCTCATTGGAAAGTTGGGGGAGGGGAACAGAACAGTTAGGATTCCTGGGATCCTGGAAACAATTCACAACTACTTTTTATTTCTTTGTTAAATGGTTGAATATTTTCTGCACCTCATAATACCAAATTTTCCATCCAAAAGAACATGTGGATTTGGTAAGAGAAAGAGAATATAAAGAAACTAGACTGAGTCATTATTTTGGTGATATCTCCTAACCTAATGCTTGTGTATCTCCATGCTTTCTCTCTGACCCATGCTATATCCCTATTAACCTCCCAAACACTCACTGTACCTCTTGCACACCCCTCGCACCACAACCTGTGCCCCTCCCTACACCTTTGTGCACCCTCGCTGACCAGTGCAGCCCTGATCCATGCATGCCTACAAGTCCTCTTTTACCATGTGGCATCTTAACCCCATTCCTAAGAGGTCTGTAAGGGGCGTGCATAAGAGCACAAATGTGCCTACCGTTCCTGTCCTATTGTTTCCTTTCGTTATATCCAATTACTATAGTTATTACATACTCATACTCATATATATGCTTATATATTGTATAATTGTTTCATGCTTATGCTTATATACACTTATAAATAAATAAATAAATAAATAAATCCTCCTCAACCTCCACATGCTTCTCATGCACAGCCTCACACCTTGCGCAATCTCCCCCACCAGGCAGCAGCCACTTACCTGCCTGCCAGCCTAGGATGTCCTGCCAGCTTCCCCACTGACTTTCTTCATGGGAAGTTGGCAGGGAGCTTTGGAAATGACAATAACCTGACCATGTTTGACTATGGTGGGGAGGCAGCATAGCAGCCCTGAAGCAGCCACAACTTTGCCAAAATTATGCCTTCTGTAAGTTAGCCCATTTGAAATAGAGGTAGTCCTTGACTTACAACAGTTCATTTAGTAACCGTTTAAAGTTACAACTGCACTGGAAAAAAGTGATATATGACCATTTTTCATACATACCACTTTATAATGCCTTGGTAAGGCCACACTTGGAATATTGCATTCAGTTTTGGTTGCCACAATGTAAAAACGATGCTGAGACTCTAGAAAGAGTGCAGAGAAGAGCAACAAAGATGATTAGGGGACTGGAGGCTAAAACATACGAAGAACAGTTGCAGGAACTGGGTATGTCTAGTTTAATGAAAAGAAGGACTAGGGGAGACATGATAGCAGTGTTCCAATATCTCAGGGGTTGCCACAAAGAAGAGGGAGTCAAACTATTCTCCAAAGCACCTGAGGGTAGAACAAGAAGCAATGGGTGGAAACTAATCAAGGAGAGAAGCAACTTAGAACTAAGGAGGAATTTCCTGACAGAACAATTAATAAGTGGAACAACTTGCCTGCAGAATTTGTAAATGCTCCAACACTGGAAATTTTTAAGAAAATGTTGGATGACCATCTGTCTGAGATGGTGTAGGGTTTCCTGCCTGGGCAGGGGGTTGGACTAAAAGACCTCCAAGGTCCCTTCAAACTCCGTTGTTATTATTATATTATTATTATTATTACTTATGACCAATGCAGCATCCCCATGGCCATATGATCAAAATTTGGATACTTAGCAAGTGACTCATATTTATGATGGTTGCAGTGTCTTGGGGTTATGTGATCACCTTTTGCAACCTTCTGATAAACAAATTCAGCAGGGAAGCCAGATTCATTTAACAACTGTGTTACTAACTTAACAACTCCAATGATTCACTTAACAAGGGTACCAAGAAAGATGATAAAAAGGGGCAAAACTCACTTAACAATTGTCTCACTTAAGAACAGAAAGTTGGGCTCAATTGTGTTTATAAGTTGAGGATTACCTGTATGTTAATTCAAAAACTGTTGCCCTATTATTTGATGTTTTGCTAATTGAAGATTACAAACAAAGAAACTGGCACGAGAGTTTTATTCTATATAGATTCAGCATAGTTTAATGGTTAAGGTGTTTGATTAGGAGTCAGGAGACTGTTCAAATCTAGCCACAACTGTAAACTCATGGCTGACTTTGGGCCAGTAACTCTCTATCAGCCCAAAGTACCTCACACGTTTGTTATTTTAAAAAAAATTGGGAAGAACGAATGCTATGTATGTTGCCTTATAAATACAGCACAAATTCTATCTTTGCAATTTATTTTCCCTGTGGGTGAAAATGTGTTACATTAAAAGAATATTTCCTGACATTCCTGAACTTATGGGTTATTGAGAAAAAAGAATAGCAAAGGTTTTTTTTGTGTGTGTGTAAATACAATATACAGTATAAGGTTCATCAGCAAATTGAGGGTGACTTTGATGATAACCTCTATTTTGATGTTATAAAAGATACATTCAGTCAAGCATTGAAGAATATTTTTCATTTATCTTCTGTAACTCTTGTCCTAATGTTTATTTCTGTATATATTTTCTAATTCTCTACATTTATATCTATATCTGTGTATGCATTTACTCATACGTTTATTCATCCTGCTGCAGTTATGGATTTGTATTAATTTACTTTTGTAGACATACCTACCCATTTAATATATTTGATAGTGTTGCTAGAAATAATGGATCAAAGTATGGGAAAGGAAAAGATTTTGAAATGGATTCACAAAGAAACTATTTAGAAATTTATTTCTAAATAAAAGTGTCAAATCAACACAATCAAATGCAGATAGATGTAGCACAGTAGTGGAAAATAATTTATTTACAAACCTCCTCCCCCCAAACTTTTATAAGGAAAAAAAGAACTGTGCAAATTCAAAAGCAATGTAATATTTACATTGATTCTGAACATTAATTAAGGAGATTACTAAACACTGTTTTGTATATTATTCTGAAACTGATTCAGTAAAGACTGCAGATTTGCAAGCATGTTCCAAGGATGTCAGAAAAAAATGCATTTCCATCAGAAATTAGACACTATGTAACCACAAATCAAAATTCCAGAGGAAACTAGCTCTTTTCCCCCAATGATGTCCTTGTGGTGTTGTCAGAAGCAAGGTTATGCATCTTTTAGAAGCCAGAACCACATACCAAGTTTCCTACCTTGTGTGGGAGTAATATTTTAGAAATATAAGTGCACATTTAATGACAAACTTTTAGTTTCTGTCTCAGATAGCATTCTCACTACAGAAGGAGTTAAGTGGCAACAGCTGGGGTATGTATGCAAAGACAAATTCCTTGTGTGTCCAATCACACTTGGCCAGTAAAAAATTCTATTCTATTCTATTCTATTCTATTCTATTCTATTCTATTCTATTCTATTCTATTCTATTCTATTCTAACTACAATGCTAAAATGTGGCCATTTTGAGATTTTTCTGAGACATGGTATAATAAAAGCCTCAATACACTGCAGAAAAAAGATGATTGAAGGTTTCTCAAGATAGATTACAATTAATATTCTGAATTTAGAATCAATGTGTCACACTGGCCAAATAGGTAACACAAAGATTTTTATCAGAACAATAAAAATATACCATTTCTAAAATCAAAGAAATACTTTAAAATTCAGGGAAATCTTTTTAAACCTGATGGATTTTTTTTTTTGGTGGGGGAGGCCAATTTAAAGCAAAGAGAAGCTATGAATTCAGAAAGAAGCTATGAATATGTGCCCCTAGTTTTTTTTTTAAAAAAATTTTTTTATCATAACTACTAGCATAACTAATGTTATAAGTAGATCCTTTCAGTGTGATGCTAAGGAAATGATCAAGCAAAGTCAGTCCTTGATAAATTGCTGCATATGATTTAAATAATTAAAGGACAACATTAGCCATTTGAACTAAATCCAGAAGTAAATCAATAATTGGTACAAACTACTATTTGAAGAGAAACAATATTTTTTTTCCTCAATGAAAGTGGATGAATATTTTAATTCATTTTATTTTTAATTTTTTTTATTTCTTAATCATCAGCACATTGCCACCCATCTCACTATCCAAAGTGACTCTTTAATTTTAAATTAAGAGTTGTGGGTTTTTTCCCCTTTTCAGGCAAAGATAGTAGTGTAATGTGCTCCATTAGTGATCAGCACAAGCAACTTGAATTCTGTTCCAAGGAAAGCTTTCAAAAAGTTTTGAAATTCAAGTTTTGAAATAAATTACCAGTACTTTATACATTGTTTAGTCTAGATGTAACAATTGTCATGCCTATTTTCTCCAGCTGAAAGCATTGTGAAATCATAGATGTAATAGTATCCATAACCACTTCCCTTCATATCCATCAACCAACCTTCCTTCCTTCCTCCCTCCCTCCCTCCCTCCCTCCCTCCCTTCCTTTAGGAACCAAATCCTTGTACACACTAATATTTATTTTTAGGATACATTTTATGTCTCACAACAGTCCCACTAGAATAGTAAAAAAAAAAAAATCCAAGGAGATTAATTTGCATTCTGGTAAATGAGCATTTTATAACAGATTGTGGCTATTGTGTTAATCATTTTAATAACAGATAACAAATAAATCTCCCCTAGGAGTTATTTGTAAATGGACTACTTTACTCTAATCATTCTAGATTTTTCCCCAGCCATTACCAATACTTGAGACAACATTAGTTAGCCAGCACTAGCAAACCAACATTAGCTGTGCAGTTTCCCACAGTTGTGCTAACACAAGATAGGCAAAAGTTCACAAATTACAATTTTGAGTTTTATATAGGAATGCAGAACTGGTTGTACAACCCTATTATGTTATAAGCTTGTTTTCAAAGCGGGGAAAAATAGTTACGATGGGGAGGTGTTTTTGTAGAATTAAAGAAACTACGCATTTGATCCTATTTGCAAGCTTTATGTATTTAGCAGCTACTGTATAAGTAGTGTGTTGTTAAAACAAAAGCCGCACTGTGCCAAACAGCAGACTTGAATGCACTCTAGCCAAAGTAGAATTGAAATGGGAGCCTTGACATTTGGATTTACTCTCCTGTTTACAAATATTAATGATAGGTTTAAGTTTCAGTTCCTTCCAGCATTAAAACAGCAAGTTTATTTAATGAAGCATGAATATGATGAAGCAGGAGAGCTTTTATTCCAGTCAGGCACAGATATATAAAACTGAAAAAAAAAGGCACCATCAGATATAAACTAAAACGGTTCATAGTTGAGCTTAAACCTTTTATGGTATACTGAACTGAATTTTGTAGAATTTTTGGATTTTGGGAAAATATGCCATTCTAAGAGTTGCATGTAACAAGTATAATTTATTTATCAACATTTTTATTGAATTATAAAGTATTATAAATGATAACAAATATAATCTAGTAGAATTCAACATTCAAGTGGTTACATCAAACTACAATATCTAGATATATGGCTATGTAAGTGCTTCTCAAAGTTGTAGAAAACCTCTCTAAGTTCAAGATCAGAATTTGGGGGTTTATAGAAGCCTGCCTAAAAAGAAAGCTAATTTTTCATGCAATAGAATTTATTTTATTTATTTTTATCCCACCTTCATTATTTTTATAAATAAGTCAAGGCAGAGAACATACATAATACTCCTTCTTCCTCCTATTGTACCCACAACAACAACTTCTAAATCAGTTGGGCTGAGATAAAGTGGCTGGCCTATAGTCACCCAACTGCCTTTCATGCCTAAGACTAGAACTCAGTTTTCTAGTTTTTAGCCTGATGTCTCAACCAATAAATCAAAAAAATTATCTATGGTTCAAATTAAAATCCTACCTGTAGAAGTTTTTCAAATAGTCATATCTCTCCAACCTCAAATTCTCAGCCCAGCAAGAATTTTCTCCTACCTGTACAAAATTGCTGGTCCTGGGCTGCCTTTGACAAAAATTATTGCAAAACTTTCCTGTTAATACAGAGGCCAACTAAGATTCATGCTTGCAAAGGGATCGTTAAAGGCCATTGTTCCTTGGGATAATCTCCCAGAGCCAACATACATAAGGGTGGATTTGGACTGTTACAACTCTTTTCTATGCTCAAAACCAGTGATCACTGGGGCTACCTGGTTACTTGTCTCTGCTTTCCAAAATCAAATAAAAATAGAATTAAAAAGGAAGTCCCACTGATAAAGAAATATGGATGCAGAAGACATTAATGAAACATGCCAAAACAGATCTCTTGAGATTTGATGCAAAAGACTGTTGGATGTTTAATGACATTACTTCCCTGTCACATACGGATTAATGAAGTACGTTGTGAAGATATTGTTTAAAAAGTAACCTGCAAAAGTTCAATTGAATAGAATTAGCGAGTTGTAACTGAAAGATTGTCTTCAGAGATTTGTATTCTTGTGAGAATTATTGCATCTCTGATGGATGGAATAAAAAATACTTTATTGAGAAAAGAAAATGATAGAAGTGGTACACCAGTTATTATTGAACTACAGCTCCAGGCAGCCTAGTCAATGTGGCCAATGAACCATGGGATGAATTTATGTACAGATGTTGCATTTTGGGAGCCTTTAAGATGCTATTTTGTGAACAGGTTTTTTTGTATATTTTGTACTGTATGACTGTTATATTTGTCAATAAGATGCAGTTCTTTTTAGTGCTATACTAGTGTGTGTGTGTGTGTGTGTGTGTGTGTGTGCATGAACATGTAAGAGAGAAAGCTGGCTCTCTAATTCAAAAAAATCTGAAAATAGCCAGTTCTTATTACAAATTCGTAAGTAAGAGGAAACATGCAACTATGTAGCTAGTCTTTCCTGCTGAACGTTTTCTCTTCTTACAAATTTGTAAAGAACACCCACCTTCTATGTTTGATCATTATCTTAACCAATGAGATTTTTTTTTTGCTCTTTGTTTCAAGACACTTCAAACTTCAGCATTGAGTTATACATTTTGAGGGCTGTAAGAGAAAGACAGTAGAGACGGTGCAACTAAATCTGCTGTGGTTTTGCCTGCTTATATTTAAATTGTCCCTGTGGTTTTTGTCCATAAGGATATTCTTGCCATAGGAAGCTTCATAAGATGTCATTGGAGGGCTCCAAGTTGACGTGAATTTCATTTCCATTGCTGTATCTAGCAATATTTGAAAGCATTTTGTCATCTTGACCTTTGGGGGAGGGGCATTCAAAGTAACTGCTGCATTCTCTGTTAAACTACGGGAAGTGATACCTTCTGTGCAATTTATCGTAATACAAATAGTCCTCGACTTAGAACAGTTTGCTTAGTGACCGTTCAAAATTACAACGGCATTGAAAAAAGTGGCTTATTTCACAGTTATGACCTATGCAGCGTGTCATCAAAATTCAAATGCTTGGCAACTGGTTCATATATATGACCGTTGTTGGGTCCCAAGGTCATGTGATCCCCTTTTGTGACCTTCTGACAAGTTAAGTCAATGGGGAAGCCAGATTCACTTAACAACTGGGTTACTAACTTACTAACTGCAGTAATTTACTGAACAACGGCAATAAAAGTTGTAAAGTGGGGCAAAACTCACTTAACAAATGTCTCACTTAACAACAGAAATGTTGGTCTCAATTGTGGTTGTAAGTCGAGGGCTACCTGTAGTTTACCTTTTCCTGTTTCTATTATTTTGAGTGGAGGGTATTTTATGCATTGTAAGTAAATGCAACTCAGGTAATGAGAGTCTTGGGAGTCAAGGGTGGCCTTGATAATCTGAAATAATTGGATTACAATAATGGGCTAACAAGATAAATTTCAACATGGAAAAATGCAAAATCCTTTATTTGGAAAAATCAAATGCATGAGTTTGGAATGGGAGAGATCATACTGGGCAGCATTATAAGCAAAAAAGAACTGGGTGTTTTAATGAATCAAAACTGAAGATGTAGAAGATTGGTTAGACTTTTTCGAGAAGTCAAAAAAAAGCTAAATTTTATTGGCATTGTTGTGACCCAGGCCCAAGTAGGTAGTAGGAAACTCAGTCAGTGAAAAAACAAACAAACTTTATTTGAACAGCTGAGAATTAGTTCATTCTCACCGTAGTTCAACTAAATTAAAACAAATTCCTCCCAACACAAATTCCTCAATCCTATCACAAACCTTGGTCCAATTAGGCAAACTGCCAAAGGCCTTTCTTGGCAAATGTTCAGAAGACACCGATACAAAAATAAATGCAAGAAAATGAAGTTGTTTTCCGGCAAAGCCCAAATGCCCTTGCTGGTCTGTTTTAAGCCTTATGGGAGGGGCCAATCATCTCTTGGCCCTACTCCTGAGTCTTCCTCTTTGCTTGAGCTGCTCTTGCCTTCTGGCAGATCTTCTCATGTGTGCATTAGGAACAGACTCCTCCTGTTCCTCTGCCTCACTACTATCAGTCTCTGGAGGCTCTCACTCCCCAATGGTCCTGGCCCCACTTCAGCCTCTGACACAGAGCCCGCATCTGGGTCTTCCCCAGCCTCATCACTGTCTGACTCCGTTGCCACCTCCACAGGCTGCTGGCAAACCACAACAGGCATCATGAAGAATTCCCTCTTTAAAAAGTAGAATATTTTGAAAGATCTTTAAAGATGGAGTAAGGATTTTGTAGCAGTGGATTCCTTTACTTCAAAGGGTTGGATAACATGATCACAAGGTCCTTTCAAATCCTCATATTCTATGAAAAAGGAATGAACTTACTTAAAATGCAGTGATTTTAAGGTAAGGATTCACCAAAGAAAACTCTTATAACTTAGTAAAGGGATTTAAGTGTTATGGATTTTGGGGGGAATGGCATGAAATAAAGGAACCTCCACAATATTTGAGGGTTTAACACAACAACATTGCCATGTTTCTAGGTTGCCTCAAAGGTGCTTTTTCAGAAGGCAACTGGACTTTCTTATTTTTTCTTTTGAAAACATTTCGCTTCTCATCCAAGAATCTTCTTCAGCTCAGTCCTTGAAAAAAGTTGGAGGTTTTAGAGGTCCATGATCCCCTAAAATGATGCAAATGACCAGCTGTCTGCAAGGAATATATACCATTCCATTGCCCACTATCCTGACAGAGCTGAAGAAGCTTCTTGGATGAAAAGCAAAGTGTCTTCAAAGAAAAAGCAAAGTCCAGTTGCCTCCTGAAAAAGCACCTTTGGGACAGCCTTGATCTAGATGGCTGAGAATCTCTAC
This sequence comes from Ahaetulla prasina, assembly GCF_028640845.1. NCBI lineage: Eukaryota > Metazoa > Chordata > Lepidosauria > Squamata > Colubridae > Ahaetulla > Ahaetulla prasina. The sequence continues at coordinate 107,847,691 of NC_080540.1, forward strand.
AGATGTTTCTAGGTTGTTTTATGTGCATGTAGAGGCGTATATACCTTCTGCCAATTAGTAAAAGCAGTTGTATATTGGCTTATCATGATTGCTGCCTAAGCCTGGTGAAAAAACGTCTCTTGCACTCAGGAGATTGTAGCCTTATTGATAGCATTCTCCATCTGCTGGTAGACTTACTGTTACTAAACTTCCATGAAATCCAACTGGTTTTTTTGTATTGTTGATATTTTTCACTTCCAAAAGGCTTTCATAGATTGACTCAGAAAGGGAGATTGTAGGACAGCACTTGTAGAGGGCAGCAGATTGGAGGAAGTAATTGTAAATTACATTTGCATTTGGATGGATTTTATTTTGACAGATTCCTGGATTAAGTATTCAGAGGCTTTAGATAATTTAAACAGACTTTCCACTATTGCAAATGGTCTAATCTAGCCAATACAAAGTCTAGCTCCCTATGGGAGACAAAGCACTGGTTACAATACAGCATTATTAAATGATGCTCCCTGTATAATGCAAGAACAGACAGTGGTTAGGGAGGGAAATAAAGACCAGTCAATGTCAATCTGGTGCCTCCATTATTTTTGAAATGATCTTTAAAAAGCTATGTAAGTGACAGCTGTAATTTTTGTGACTGCCGTGATTTTAAGTTCCTTTGTATTAGCTTTGTCTCCTGCATAATAAGTTGAAAGCCACTTGGCCTTCAAAATATATTTTTGGATAGTATTGAATAGTGCATCAGGTTTGTGAATAATTCCTTTCTGCTTCCTCCCTCTACTACCATTCCCATATTACGCCAGTAAAGTCTTTTCACTTAGAGTACTTCTAATTTGGCAAAATGTTTGGCTATGTCATAACAGGCACAGTCTCTTTAGATAAGGAAGCCATTGTTGAAGCCATCTGAACATTCCAGGATTCTTAAGAATAAAACTCTAGTTTAACTGGATATATATACCCTTAGTAGTGAGAGCAGAATGAATCTTGCTGTTTCACATAGGACTAATATGTGGTCAGATATTCCTGTCACCATTATGGATTAATCAATCTCACCCTCCCACCCATACTTGTAATAGGTCACAAAAAAAAAACAGTTGCAAAAAATGGTCCCCTGCCCATCGATGACTAGCAATCAATATTTATAATGTAACTGTTTGCCATTCTGAATCCTAAATCTAGACAGAAACTGATGGAAGATACATCAGGGGGTATTGTATTTTAGGACTGTGCAATTTGATGGGATTTGGTTTTGATGATGAAGAAGTACTTTAAATATACATGTGGCCGTGAACCTAGTATCTGTTTATAACTGATTAAGCAGTAATATGTATTTCCAAGTTCACACAGCTGCAATGCAAGTAGCCCTTAAGCAGCTGCATAATTCTAGGAAAAGGAAGTTTCCTTGATGTGTTGAAGACAACAGTTGTGTTGATTTTTCCATTCATTCCAAAGCATCTCTTCCCCATCAGATCCAAAGTATTGAACATGGACACTTCATTTTGCTCTTCCAGCATCATGATTAAAAATCCCAAGAAACATAACTTGACCTAAGAATAAGAGAGTAATAATATATAGACAAGCAATTACCTCTGTATTACAGGTATAGTCTTCTAATCTACAATATTTTGTAGTCCTGTTCAGATTTCATATTATACTAATACGTGGAGATGCCTCTGCCTGCCAATATTGCTCTTAAGAAATAAACTTTTGCAATTTCAAATGATCAGACATCATTTAGTGCTGATGTCTTCTACATGGCATAAAGTGTTACGTTATCAAGAGATTTAGCTTGCACAAAAGCCAGTAGACCCAAAAGCTTTATTCTGTTAATCCATTTCTTCCCCAGGGAAATAACAGTGGCAAGGTAGGGTTCTTGCAACTGATCAAGAGCTTATGGGAGACTGTGATGACCACTTTTCTAGGAATAGGATAGGCTAGGAGGGGAGACAATATGATACATGTCTTGGAAAGTCTTTGGAAAACTTAAACCCCCCCTTTTTTTAAAAAAAGAAAAAAGAAAACTCTTCTTGGGTTGGATATATTTTCTTTAAGATCAGATTTTTTAAAAATTAGAAGATCAACAAAAATGATTAGGAGAATGGAGGCACATATGAAGAATGGTTGCATGAATTGGGTATGTCTAGTCCGATGAAAAGGACTAGGGGCAGTAGTGGGATAATTTAACAACCGGTTCTCTGCCCTAATGATTTCTTCCAAGAACCAGTTTGCCAAACTGCTCAGGCAGTTAACAACCGGTTCTCCCGAAGTGGTGCGAACTGGCTGAATCCCACCACTGACTAGGGGTGACATTATAGCAGTCTTCCGGTATTGGAGGGATTGTCATAAAGAAGTCCTGAAGGCAGGACAAGAAGTAATAAATGGAAGGTAATCTAGGAGAGAAGCAACCTAGAAATAAGGAGAAATGCCCTGACAGTCAGAACAATTAGTCAGTGAAACTGTTTGTCTCCAGAAGTTGTGGTACTCCAACACTAGAGGTTTTCAAGACGATACTAGACAGCCATTTGTATAGTGTTTCCTGCTTGAGAAGGATTGGACTTGAAGACCTCCAAAGTCCTTTCCAACTCTGTTATTCTGATGTACCACAAAGAGTCCCCACTCATCAATTTTCCTCAAAGCTGGTGCTCTTCAGAATATCATTCCCCAAATTCTTGGCCTTCATGGCTCCTAATAGTAATCCATAATGTGGGTACTCCATTGCTGGAAGTTTTCAAGAAGAGATTGCACAGCCATTTGTCTGCAATGGTATAGGGTCTTCTGATCAAGGCCTAGAAGACCTCCAAGGTCTCTTCCAACTCTGTTATTCTGTGTGAACATTATCTAAGCAACGACAAGAGTGAATAATGTTTGGCATGAATGGGTTTGTAGAGGAATATATTTCAGGGCTGTCTTAATTCACCCACTCACAATGACGTTGCCCTGTACTCTGCAAAATGAAAAATGATTTTTTCCCCCTGAAGAAAGAACAAAATATTATCTCCTGTCTTTGCCATTTAAAATATTTTGTGTGGGGATAGGCGTATGTGGATTTGTGTCAAGGGAAATGCTTTGGTTTTAAGAAGTAAAAGTTCCTTCTGCAATTCCTGAAAATATGATCTTCCAGTGTATTTTCTCTATCAACAAATAATGCTATATTGAACAGCAGTTTCAGTTGTGAATGAAAAAATACTTTGATCCAGAAAGAAATATCAGCATCAAACTAATGCAGCTTTTTAAAATTCCACTCAGCAGCTGGCATCAGAAAGAAGTTTTGGTTCTGATTGCCCCAAATCCATTGGAATTGGTGATTCATATCTAAGCTTTTAATGTAATTTGAAATCCATATTTCCAGCCCATAGCAATTGCAACACAGCATTCCTGGGATAAAGCATAGCAATTCTCTCTTTTAAAGATACAGCAGGAGGCTAGTTAAGGCTTAAGAGATTTTGCAGCAACAAGATTCAACAAGAACCAGATAGTTCTTTTATCTCCATAGAGGATCAGACTGGTTTCCAATCTTAGGCTCTTTCCATTACTAATCATGAAAAATATTTACTGACTGAATGCAAGTTGATAAGAAGGCACAAATGTTTCAGCCATTCATTTCATTCCTAGACTCAATAATGGCATGAAGTTGAAAGGGGCAATTTAGATCAATGAAACCAACCCTGCACTTGGTACAGGAATCAGAATGAAACAAAAGCATTCCTGAGAAATATATATCCAGCTTGAACACATCTAGCAAAGATGGCCCTATTCACTGGTTTCTCTTTCAAGTTGTTATTTCCCACAGGGTTTTCTCTCCTTCTTTAGTAAACTTTGGTTTCTTTTTCTTTCTACATCTTCATATATCTATTAACATGGACTCTAATCCTTGAAAGGTAATGTTGAATCTGCACAACTTTATTCCTGTAGCAACGGTGTAACATGGTTGCCTTTTGGGGAAGATTCACCACCAAAAAACCCTTCCCGGAGCTGCATATGCCATTAGAACAATAGATTAGATGAACAAAAAAGTTAAAAGGAACCTTGGGGAACTCATGACCTAATTGTTAATGCCACTAAGTCAAACTGACCAGCAATCAGCTCCACAGGAAGGCTATTGAAATTGGCTGGATAACACAATCTCACAAGTCTGATTATGCTGCATCTTTTTTCCCTTCTTATACTCCAGTGAATTAGGGAGGTAGCTGTCTGAGCTGCTTCTAAATGTGGTCACTTTGCTCTAGACTTAAAAAGTGTTTCAGCACCTTTTGCCTAGGTAGCAGGGTTTTTTTTAATTATTTTTTTTTAATGTATATCCCGCCCTTCTCCGAAGACTCAGGGCGGCTTACATTGTGTTAAGCAGTAGTCTTCATCCATTTGTATATTATATACAAAGTCAACTTATTGCCCCCAACAATCTGGGTCCTCATTTTACCTACCTTATAAAGGATGGAAGGCTGAGTCAACCTTGGGCCTGGTGGGAATTGAACCTGCAGTAATTGCAAGCAGCTGCTGTTAATAACAGACAGACTTAGTCCGTTGAGCCACCAGAGGCCCAGTTCTTGCACATGTCTGATTTATTGCACATCTAAATATTTATTCCATCTTTAGACCGATTCCTCTCCAGATCTGTTGAATCTGGAGAGGAATCTCTGTTGAAGTATCTTCCATGCTCTTTCCACTAGTGCAAGAATCCAATGGGTTAAGGGTTTAGAAATACTACTCACTCCATTGTTTGTTTTTTTACTTCAGTTGCATACGTGGAAGGGATTTTGGTAATGTCAGACTTCTTTGGTCAAACTTCTTCTTTCTGATATTGCATGATTTGATTCTGAGCTTAGCCACCAACAATCCATAATCTGAATCACAATCAGCACTCAATCAGATATGCCCTGACAGCAAGGACTAAGCTGGACAAATCAATGCTTGCATAGGAAATAATCTGTCCGGTTATGGTGCAGTTTGTTTGATGAGATCCAAGTGTATAAGTGATGCTTATGCTGGTTGAATCAGCAGTTCATGATTTAAAAAAAAAAAAATTAAGGGTAAAACTGAACCAAATGATTACCTGCCTCATTCCTCTCTCTAAGTCCAAAGCTTCCAGTGATGCCTGCTTCTGCTTGTCTACAAACTTTTGCACTGAAATCATTTATATGTGTTTTGGAGGCATTTCCTTCAGAGATTTTTCAATGCTGACATAAAAAGCCCTCTAGTTCAAGCTCTGTTGCATCAGTTGTCAGGATGTAGACTTGGAGAATGGTGGTTTTGAGAGGTTTGGAAGAGATTCCAGTGGTCCTAATGCAGTCATTAATGATTGAGAAGCTTTCCACTGCTTGGGCATATTTCTTGCTTATGATACATGACATTACGTTCATTTTCCTGATCTCATGTTCTGAGTAATAGATAGTGAATTCCTCAGACTGGAAATAGCTGTTGTCTATCCAGACTAGCTTGTTGATACTAGGGAAGTCATCTGTTACAATGTTACAAAGAATCATTTATTACAATGTCCTTCCTGTTGAAGACTACTTCAGCTTCAATCGCAACAATACATGAGCACACAATAGATTTAAGCTTAATGTGAACTGCTCCAATCTTGATTGCAGAAAATATGACTTCAGTAACAGAGTTGTTAATGCCTGGAATGCACTACCAGACTCCGTGGTCTCTTCCCAAAATCCCCAAAGCTTTAACCAAAAACTAACTACTATTGACCTCACCCCATTCCTAAGAGGTCTGTAAGGGACGTGCATAAGAGCACCAACGTGCCTACCGTTCTTGTCCTAATGTTCCCCTTGATCGTATCCAACTCGTATAATTATTTCATTCTTATACTTATATATATGCTTATATGTCATATAGTTATTTTATGTTTATGCTTATATATACCATTGTGACAAAATAAATAAATAAAAATAAAATAAAATAAATAAGTCTATTTTCCATCTGGCCATCTCCCGTTTGATGATATCCAATTTACTCTGGCTCATCCCTCAGATATTCCACATTGCTATCCAATATGTCTTTGTGTAGCACAGATCCTCGCTTTCACCAATGGTTGTGTTAACAGCCAGGATCCCATCATTAGTGCCTTGATTACTAATTGCAGATCTTTGCTCTTTCTGAATAGCCAACAAGCTGGGGGTTCTATCATTGAGCATCATATCCAATTTATTTGAGAGGCCTTCCATAAAATTTTCTTGGCAAAGTTTTTACAAGGTAGATCCCTGGCTGTTGCCTCAACCTTCCCCATTTATCCAGGCTTGGGTCTGGAATGCAAGTGATTAATGCAAAAAAAAATATTTTATTTTTATTTTTTGTCACAACAGTATACACAAACAAATGTCATATATAAAACAGTATATCTTGAAGAAAATATATATATATATAATTAAAATTATGCATCAACTATATTAATTGGATATAATGAAGGGAACAATAGGACAGGAACGGTAGGCACATTTGTGCTCTTATGCACGCCCCTTATAGTCCTCTCAGGAATGGGGTGAGGTCAATAGTAAACAGCTTTTGGTTGAAGATTTTGGGATTTTGAGTAGAGACTATGGAGTCAGGTAATGAGTTCCAAGCATTAACAACTCTGTTACAGAAGTCATATTTTCTGCAATCAAGTTTGAAGCGGTTGACATTTAGCTTGAATCTATTTTTTGCTCTTGTAATATTGCGATTGAAGCTGAAGTAGTCTTTTATAGGAAGGATATTGCAATAGATGATTTTGTGTGTTAAACACAGGTCATGTCGAAGTCGATGGAGTTGTAAGTTTTCTAATCCCAGGATTTCAAGTCTGTCGGTATAAGGTATTTTGTTGTTTTCGGAGGAGTGAAGAACTCTTCTAGTAAAATATTTCTGGACTCGTTCTATTGTGTTTATGTCAGAGATGTGGTATGGGTTCCAGACGGATGAGCTGTATTCAAGAATAGGTCTGGCAAATGTTTTGTATGCTCTAGTTAGTAGTGTAGAGTTTTTTGAAAAGAAGCTGCGTAAAATTAGGTTTACAACTCTTAGGGCCTTTTTTGCTATGTATTTGCAGTGGGCTTTGGCATTAAGGTCATTTGATATGAGAACTCCAAGATCTTTGACAGGGTGGGGATCGTCAGGGGTGGGGTAATGTCCATCAAGTTTGTACTTGATGTTGGGGTTCTTTTTTCCAATATGTAAGACTGAGCATTTGCTGGTTGAGATTTGGAGTTTTAGCTGTAAAATATATCATATTGTCCTCTATTGAATTTTTTTAAAAAAATTAAGAGTTTTATTTCAATAGAAATATACTACTTGTTTCTATGTTTCTTCTCTTTGGTCTTTCTGATTTATAGTTTTCTCCTTGGACATTAAACAGAGATCTGGAGAGGAAACTGTCTAAAGATGAAATAAAGCCATTCATTAGATTTTCAGCAAATTGCTCTTAAACATTTAGGAGAGAAATGCTCTATTGGAGAAGACCATTTTTTTCCCCAGTTCCCAGGTCAGCTAAAGATAGCTTTTGTACTCCTTGATCTGTTCAGTATTTAAAAGGCAACTCTTTTATTGTTCATTTTCTTGGCTGTCCAATCTGCCTAGCCTCAAAGCTGCTTCTCTGGCTATTAATCACAATGTCCATATGTGTTTATAACTATTTAGGAAGATGTCTGGATTTTTCAAATGAGGTTATCTGTAGTAGGCTAGCTTTCTTATCTCTCTCCGGGCATGCCAGCTTTGGGGCAGCTGGTTTATGGTAGGTATAAAGAACAGCTGTTTGATAGAAAGTGAACAAATTCAACTTAGATGTTCCCCTGTAGTTAACTGTGGAATATGCCATCAAATGCATTCTTTTATTCTTTTATTCTCATGCACAATAAACCCTGGAGCAGGAAGCACTTAATTCTGACAGATTAAAAACAAATGGATTGGTAATTGAGAAGTTTTCTCATCTCTTCTCAAAAAAAAAAAAAAACCCAAACAAACCCCAAACTCCACTAATTCAATGGTTGAGAAAAACATGTATCCCTGGTTCATTGCTTCAGATCAAATACAATATTCTTCTTCTAGTGTTATAAAATAAATTCTGGATATTACCAGAACCCGACCCCTAACCCTAAAAAATTCCCAATTCTGGTTCTTTTGACAATGTTCTGCTACTGGGCATTTTGTCTAGAAGAACATAATGTCTTCTTGGAATATATTGATTCAGAGTCATATTAATATTCCAATTATATCTGCCAAAAATACACACACAAAAAAAAACCAGAACAAGACCAAGCCAATTTGGTCATATTTAATGATAATTCTGGATTTCACTTGAGATAATGGAACGTCTATCTTTCTAAGGAATAAGGTCATACATTTAATGTTAAATTTGGCTAATTTTCATAATTTGGGCCTATTAAAGGTGTTGGTTTTTTTGAAAGGTTGAAAAGGTTTGAGGTAATAATCATATTCATGTATTCTACTTTGACAGATATTACATGTTATCAGAACAATGGTATCCAGTTTAATTGTGATATTTATATTACAATAGATTTTTTTTTCTTTTTGCAACAGTTTATGAAAATGTCACTGCGCATTATTTCTTTATGCCTGTTTTTCTTTAATCTCTTTTTGTAAAAAGCTTTTAACTGGAAAATGATGGTAGAAACTTTCAGGAGTTTTATTGATTTAAAAAAAATCTGAAAATTACTAAATTCCCTGCAGCCATTTCAGTTAGTTCTGCAACTAATGCTCTTTATTTAAATAATTAATTTTCTCCCACGTCTGACTTAAATTAATCTTTTCAGATAAATCTACAGGTATAGAAAATCTGTGTTGCAATAGCAGACATTTAGAATACTCCGGCAATAGATTAAAAAGGCTTATGCATTGATGTGACATATTCAAAACTGTATGAATGGAATCTATACTGTATGATGAAGGCACAACTATAATATATCTCATCCTAACTGTCAATGTATCTAGTGCAGAGGTGTCAAACTCAAGGCCCGCAGGCCAGATCTGGCCCACAGGGTGCTTAGATCTGGTCCATGGGGCCACCCTGGAAACAGCAAAGGACCGGCCCATGGTGCCTCTGCCAGCAAAAATGGAGTGCAGGACGGTCGCGTGCATGTTTTCTGTTGTGATGGCCTTCAGCAGCCCTCTGCCATTGAAAATGGAGCTTGGGGAAGGCGCATGGTCTGTACTAGTTTCATATACTGAGAACCCTTCACAGAAGTTGTAATAGTAACTGGATCTTTCGTCAGGAAAATAAAACTTTGCAACATCAAATATATAGCAAAAATTATCTGTTTGGAAAAAAAAAAGCCTATTCTACTAAACTAAGGCGGTAGAACTCTCAATTGCAAAATCCAGACCATAATTCAGAGAGATTACAGTGCCCTCTTTTCATCAGAATGAGTTTAGTAGTGGTAGTGGAGCGGTAGAAGTGCCTGTTTGCACCTGAGCAAAGTATTCTTGTGCATTTCTTTTAAACCTGTGTAGTTGAGGGTTCCTACATTGTCCTTCAGGTGAAACACAAAACTTTGTGAAGTAGGGAAGATGATGTAAGTTACATCTAGCGTACTACCTAGGTATATGGTAGCAACCTAAAATGAAATAGAAAGTATTTTATAAGCCCGACTTTAAATAAATGTTAAATAAAGGAGTAGAACTTTTCTTCTCTAGGACCATGGCTATAATAACCATAATATCTAAGTTTATTTATAAAAAGACCAATTTATTAAAACATCAACCTTTATTAGCGTCTGCTTTGGAAATTTTATTGAAATGCCATGATAGTTAACAAAAATATAGGTTTTCTTTAATGAGCATCCTTGCAGATATTATAGATTTTTTAAAAAAATGTAAAAAGGGAGATTTGTCAGCATTGGTTGGTGCATGTTGCAGCATCTCAGAAAGTTTTGGCATTTTGCTGGATTTTGCATATTATCTGCCTGCAAGACAAGAAAATTTCATGCTCATCCACAAATAATGAGCACTATAGTATATAATGGGATTGGAATTTATGCTTCAAAACACAAGGTGTAAATCTGGATTTGAAATTTCCCTTTTTTGTAAGGAATTGTTGTGAATATTATTAGCAAATTCAGACCAGTGCCCCAACTTTAAAAGGCAAAAAGACATTGACAAGAGTTAACTTCCCTAATTAAAATATATATATATTGGAAATGATAATATTTTTATTAGTAACTCAAGATGGCATTATTCCAGCTTGCTAGTGTACAGTGTGGAGGGATTGTATCAGGGGTGAAATCCAGCAGGTTCTGACAGGTTCTGAAGAACCAATAGCAGAAATTTTCAGCAGTTCGGAGAACTGGCAGCGGAAATTTTGAGTTGTTTGGAGAACCAGCAAATACTACCTCTGGCTGGCCCTGGAGTGGGGTGGGAATGGAGATTTTGCAGTATCCTTCCCCGAGGAGTGGGGAGGGAATGGAGATTTTGCGGTATCCTTCCCCTGCCACACCCATCAAGTCACGCCCACAGAACCGGTAGTAAAAAAAAATTGATATCACCACTGGACTGTATTCTGTAAATGCAGATTATTCAGGAAGGCCTTTTATACCAGCTTAGCTGGTATAAAGTCGTATAAAGCAGAAATAGATACACCTCCCCACCCCCCAGATCACTTGTCATTTCTGCAAGTGATCTGGTACTTCTTTGGAAAGTTCTTTCATCTGAAATGTGATTAAACTTACCATTTTCTTTATTTGGTAGGATTTCTTTATTTCTTTTTTTGGTAGAAAAAAATTCTCTAGTTTGATGGCAGACTAATACAGAATTCAGAAATACTTGGTTGGATAGATCAGGGGTTTCCAACCTTGGCAACTTTAAGCCTGGAGGACTTCAACTCCCAGAATACTGGGAGTTGAAGTCCACCAGGCTTAAAGTTGCCAAGATTGGAGACCCCTGGTATAGATAGTGTTCTTGTAAGTGTATGTTCAATGTATCGTTTCTGGGTAAACAGCCAGCAAGTTCTTCTCAAAAAAGCTCCTTCATGACCGAAGATTGAGAGAAAATTCAGGATGCCTTCAGAACAGAGAAATATAAATAGGTGTGGAAAAGCAAATGCTGGGACATGAAAGGCAAGTAGAGAAACTCCCGAACTCCCTTAGCAGTGATCTTTGTCTCTCTCACTTTGCCTGCTGTTTTTCTGTCTGCTAGACATACACAGACTTTTTAGAAATGTTCTTATTATCCAGTCCTCCTAGCTCTTCGGTTTCCCATTTCCCAAGCATTTCTCAGCCTCTGTCCTAACTGTTAGTTAATTTGCACCACTATGAAAGCAGCAGAAATACAGCAATCCAATGAGTCGACTTGGTCTGTAGATGGCACAGACCTTGTCAGTTCATTAAACAACAGCAACAGGATCAAACTGCTGGCGGTTCATTAGCCCAGGTACCTCGTACTACTGTTTTAATCCACCAATCAGATGAAGAAAGATTGTAGGACAAAGAAGACAGTAATGTCTCTGGGCGAGAGATGGGAAAATTACTGGGAGAGGGTCAGATGTATCTCAGAAAAACTGGTAGAGATTTCTGCATCTTATGACTGAAGTAAAGTTGCATCCTTACAAGCCTAATGACTTGCATTTTCCTTTTAAATCAGTTGCTGCATACATTGACACTGTGGCAATTATATCAACCCAAAAAAATAATCACAAGAAAGTACTTTTTAAACTTTCATTAGGATTTCAGCTATTTATCTTGAGATATTTTTCCTCTCGATTTCTATCACTAAACTTCCTTTTTTTAAAAAAAAACATAAATTTTCTTAATTTTAATAAGGATTTCTCTTAATCCAGAGTTTTTCAGTTTAGACTTAATATCTTAAAAGTTCTTCAAATATATTCAGTTGATTATTGTAATTATTGAGATTTAACAATACAGGATATGTTACTGATTTTAGTTAAATTTATAATCATTCTTATATGGAGCAAAAACCACCTGCTATAATAACTGCATTCTTTTGTTCTTTTGCTATATATTATCCAACATCAAAAGGCTGCTTCAATTCCAAACAAGTAATAAGATAAGATAGATAAGATAAAATAACCTTTATTGTCACTTTTTCTGGGTATAAAGGTAATGCTAAATGTTCCCCTCGCACATATGTGCTCATCACTCTAGAAGGTGGTGCTCATCTCCGTTTCAAAGCGGAAGAGCCAGCGCTATCCGAAGACGTTTCCGTGGTCATGTGCCGGCTTGAATAAACGCCAAAGGCATGGACCAGTGTTACCTTCCCACCAAAGGTGGTCCCTATTTTTCTACTTGCAGTTTTTACGTGTGTTTGAACTGCTTGGTTGGCAGAAGTTGGGACAAGTAACAGGAGCTCACCCCATTACACGGCACTAGGATTTGAACCGCTGAACTGCCAACCTTTCGATCGACAACCTCAGCATCTTAGCCACTGAGCCACCACATCCCAATTATTTTGTGTATAGGCACACATTAAAAATGACATTCTCACAAATACATATACATTTGTACATATGTACAAATACATATACATATGCTTATACAATGAAATGCTGATGCCTGCTCTCAATCATATCTAGCGCTCTCTCTGTCTCTCTCTCTCCCATCCATCATCTATCTATCTATCTATCTATCTATCTATCTATCTATCTATCTATCTATCTATCATCTAACTTGTAATGGTGTTACTTAATGCCATATTTAATCTAAACAGAACAAATATGTTCCTGGTCCATAGAAAGACCTGGGTTAGGGAAGTAAGATGTGTACACAAACTTTCTTCAGCACCTATGATCTACCTTCCTTTTAATGCCTGCAGTGCTGTCCAGAGTATCCAGTGGAAAGTCTGTCATTTTTATCTGACAATTTCATATGCACTTTGACAATTTCATATGCACTTTGGACCCCAGCTCCTGAACAGGGAACAATCATTAACCAAACTTCAGTCACAGAGTTCTAACCTTCACAGTTAGCTCCAGTTTCCCTGAGCTGTAAAAAGGACTGCTATAAATTAGTTTGGGAGTCTCACTGGGGGGGGGGGAGTAAACAACTCCAAACAATGTGATTAGAGAAAGTCTATTGTAGCAGTGCTAAATTAAATCCAGATATTTATCTTTTACCATTGCGGAAAGGCAAAGGAAGCCTAGGAAACAAAAATTAGACTCTAAAACAGCACAAGTAAGATTAATGTATTTTTTGTAAATATCTACTCTGAAGGAAAGTGATAACATTGAAAATAAAACCTTTTGTTAGAAGATTTGAGATAAACCCTTCTTTTTGTGTTTCGTCTGACTTTGGAAATGAATATATTTATAATCAAAACATCTTGAAAGTTGGATTTCTATTGATGCACCAATGCAGCCAATTTATTTCCTTAACTAACTGCTGACACACTAGCAGGGCCAAAGCTGAAGGGAAGGGCAGGAGGTAAAACACAAAAGCCATGGGCCACCAAGATAGATTGGAATGTAGGATTTAATTGGTTTGCTCTGTATGAGTATGTATAAATAGCTTCATTATAAATGGAGGAGGAGGAGGAGGAAAAGGAGAAGGAGAAGGAGAAGGAGAAGGAGAAGAAGAAGAAGAAGAAGAAACCTCCACTGTCTTGTTTTCTGTGTCAGTGTCAGGGTTCCAAGTAATACATGGTGAACAAAACTCCGAGGCAGGTAGATTCCTCAAAGAATAGTTTTATTTGGGCATATATTGGCATAGTCCTGGTGAAAACCAACCCTGAAGGTTCCCATGGTTTTCTTTTCTTTTCTTTTTTAAATTTTTTATTTATAACACACACAACATAACAAACACAAAACACATAAGTTATATTCCCTTATTACAACTATTTTGTAGCGATAATCTTCTAATATTTACATTTTCTCTCATTTCCCCTAATAATATTTATATCCTTCTTGTCCCATTATGGCTTATTACTCTATAATTTCTGTCACTCATAATATTTAAATTTATACATTTTATACACTATCTTACAGACGTCTTTCACCTAATTAAAAGTAGAAGTTTTTTCCCCTCCCCAAACGAACAGTCACATGGTCCAATCAAGGTGCTGTTTGGTTGCCTGGTGACAATACTTCTCCTTCCTCTGACCAGGTATGAGAATGTCCTTGGTTCCCAAGAGAACGTATTTTATTTTGGCTACAAAACCCCAGCTATCTCTAATCCCCCATCCCTATCTCTCAGCTCCAATGTGGCAACACTGAAGCTCAAAGATGGCTTCCGCCAGGTCAGCTTCAGGGTTGACAGTCAATTGCTATCCTTGCAAAACAAAATACATACCCAGTTCAAAAAGGACCTTGTCAAAGCTATTATAGTGGATCACAAACTGAACATAAGAAAACCTGCAGAAACTTGAATGTAAAGACTGGCATACAAATCTTCAAAATAAATACACTAATGAATAAACATAAATGCTAGCAACAGTTGCAGATTGGCAAATTGATGTATTTTATGTATTTCTGTGGCTTTCCAACAAAAGATCTCCAACAAGGACCAAAAGTCTGAGACTATCCATTTTCATTGGATATTTAAAATTTTAAAAAGTTAGGGTTTAATTATGTATCCCATCTTCGCTATTTTTTACAACAATGAATTTTAGCAATAATGAATGCAAAAGGAGAAAACTAATTAGTTTCAGGCAACTAACTTCTCAAGAATAAAACACAGGTAAATGATATGATAAAATTACTGGCTATAATAAAAATATCTGAAGCAGTTGATTCTAGGTGACATGCCTAGGACCACCACATTACATCAATCGCCTTTCAATTGGGTGGCTTGCCAATCCATAAACTGTTTTCAGTAATAATCCTTATAGGTACTTCAGAGACAATCCAATCGTTTTACAGTTTTCTGCTCTTTTGCTTCACTTCCTGAAAGTCACATGAATAATTATTTTCTATCTAAAATGTATCTTATTCAATAATGTAAAAACCACCATATGCGTATTCATTAACAATGGATTAAAAAATCAGTGCTGTTTTGGAATGACAGTCTAACTTATTCTTTGAAAATGATTAGGAAGAAGTCCTTGGATCTTGTTGATGTGCAGTAGCTGTTTCTTCATCACAGCAGCCCAATCTACAGCAGGCTCTCTTATGAGCCTAAAAAAAAGGGCACTGTTTTTTAAAGAAAGGATCCCTTAAAGCAGGGGTCTCCAACCTTGGCAACTTTAAGAATTGTGGATTTCAGATTGTTGGGGGGGCAATAAGTTGACTTTGTAAAAATATACAAATAGAATGAGACTATTGCCTTATACACTGTAAGCTGCCCTGAGTCTTCGGAGAAGGGCGGGATATAAATGTAAATAAATAAAAAAAAAACTCCCAGAATTCCTCAGCCAGCAAAGTAAAGCTGGCTGAGGAATTCTGGGAGTTGAAGTCCACAAGTCTTAAAGTTGCCAAGGTTGGAGACCCCTGCCTTAAAGCCCCAGTGTCATTTTTTTTTTCAAGTTCACATGGATGATTGGGCTACTTTAACCAATAGCAAAATGGTTTGGTGTTTGTATTCATGCAATATCCCTCAGGCTTCTTCCATACCATTTCTTAAACACTCACTGCCCTAGTAATTTTTGTTTGGGTCACAGCCTAGAAATCCATTCCAGGCAGAGGTGGTATTCAGAGGGTTCGGAATAGTTCGGGAGAACCTGTAGCGGTGATTGCCGGTGGGCCCACCCTGCCCCCACCCCTTGCTCTGGCATAATGCTGTCCTGTTTAGCCATGTTTTTGAGGCCAGGTGCGTGCGCAGAAGGCACGCGTGTGAGCAAAACATGTGTGGAAGGTGGTAAGAATATGTGAAACCCATCGCTGATTCCAGGCCTTTTCAGTCCCTCTAGATTGAATGTGCTGAAAGATGAAGCAGGCACAGTTTCTCGTTCACATACACACCTGCCTGCAACTACAATGATTCAGTTACACCTACAACCCATTAGGGAGGGGAGAGGAGGATGGAGAAACAGGCAAAATCTTGTTTGCATATTCGTGAGCTCGGCATCTCTGATAATAAAGGACAGCTTCTGTCGTGCTGTGGCTGCACTGAATGCCTACTATTTCCTTGTTGTATGTCCTCTACAGTGGCATTTCTGATTTGAGTATGCTTTTTAAAAAAGTAATTTAAATGGTGTTTCAGCAAATTAAATCTTTCTGCTATTTCATATGCATGATTGTTTCCTGTTTCAATATGCTTTGCCCAGCCAGCTTGCATAATGAATTAATTCTTCACTTTGGGAGCATTAGCATGAAATAGGAGTATAATTTCCTTATGGGTTGCTGGAGCCCAATGGCAGCAGATTTCCAGGTGTTCCATTAATGCCTCCTTCACAGATAAAACACTGGCAGTGAGGTTTCTTCCCAGGGGCCTGGCTGGATCCACATTTGGGAATTCCTTAAGCTCTTCTGCTTTGCTGTCATGCATAAATAATCCCATAGAACAGGCTACGGTCTCTCCTCTGTGTTCTTTTTCTCCTTAGACCTTATTAATTGAAGTGTCACATTAGCTAAGATACTGAAAGCCTGAAAAGCTTCCATCATGACCTTACCTTCACATAAGACATTGCATTTGATTCTTTGGGGCTTATTAGTAAAATACATGGTCCTTATCTTGTGTTAGTTAAGTTGAAATAAAATTGTCATTAGCACAGAGGCTTGCAGGTTGTTGTCTATTGTCCTGGGATTCAGAAGTTGTGGGAGCTTCATCCCTGGAAGCTTTCAAGAAGAGACTAGACTGCGATCTGTCAGAAATGGTGTTGGGTCTCCTGCTTGGGGGTGGGGGTTGGACTAGATGACCTACAATAGGGCTGGGCAAATATGGCAGCATGCTGGCTGAGGAATTCTGGGAGTTGAAGTCCACAAGTCTTAAAGTTGCCAAGGTTGGAGACCCCTGCCTTAAAGCCCCAGTGTCATTTTTTTTTTCAAGTTCACATGGATGATTGGGCTACTTTAACCAATAGCAAAATGGTTTGGTGTTTGTATTCATGCAATATCCCTCAGGCTTCTTCCATACCATTTCTTAAACACTCACTGCCCTAGTAATTTTTGTTTGGGCCACAGCCTAGAAATCCATTCCAGGCAGAGGTGGTATTCAGAGGGTTCGGAATAGTTCGGGAGAACCTGTAGCGGTGATTGCAGGTGGGCCCACCCTGCCCCCACCCCTTGCTCTGGCATAATGCTGTCCTGTTTAAAGTTAGGAGGATCTGGGGATGAAACTGAAAGTTCAATAGCAACTTCAGACTTGATTTCAGAAAAGCCCAGAATTTAGTTGCAGATACTTGGATACTGCTTTTCCTGTATTTGCCCACGTTTGTTGGCTTCATAGGGGAATCTCTCTATAATATGCAGAATCAATATTGGTTCATGTTGAACATTAAAAGTCTGTTCACCCTTCCCATCTGTTCCTGCTATTCTTTTTTGAGTAGAACAGACATCACAATCAACCTGTCTTTATCTCCAAGCTGCTTAATTGGAAAGTTGACAATAGTATATTTTTCTAGGCATCTGGTATTATCATGCAAGGGATTTATCTTTAGATTTATTTTCAGACAGCTTTAGACATTTTTGATAGAAGACTTCTTTTGAATAAGGAAGAAACTTCAGATGGTAGTTTACTGATATTGGATCAGAATGTTTGGCATGATTTTGATCCAGAATATTCAATATGAGAGAACATATTCCAAGATGGCTGCCTATATAATGTGAGACAGTCTAGCTCAGTTATTTGCATCACAGTTCTCAATCCACTAGAACTGGCTTAGAGAAATCTCCCAGATTTTTCTTCCTGCAAATGTGACTTGCAGTTACAGAATGAAAAAAAAGCAATAACTAAATATTTAGGGTCTATACCGGAATGCACCATATAATAACATAATTATTGCAGTCATTGATAATCATATGACCTTTAAAAATATTTTTTTTATTGCTTGAGTTCTTTCGGTGGCAGTAGAATACATTGACTCCTAGTATCTGATAGGCCAACTATGTTCTGAATGTAGTTTGATAGAAGCAGAACAGAAATTTCAAAACAGGACTAGGCTATGAGTAGTAGGGATGTGCCTGAAATCAGAAACGCATTTGGAAAAAATGGTCATTTGGTACAAATCCTTTGTTTATGTAATTAGTATGTATAATTACACAATGATTACATAAAGAATGTGTGTACTGTATACATACACACATTTATATTCTGGGAATGCTCAGGAATCTTTGGTAGGAGACTGACCAGAAGCTATGGTAACAGTGCACTTAAAAAGGGCCTACTGGATCACCCCTGAGTGCGCATTTGCTACCACTTCAAAGAACTCAAAAAGCAAAGTGAGTTATTTTTTGCAAAAATCACACTGGCGAGTTCTGCCCACCTGTCCAGTCCTGTCTTTCTGCATGCTTAATCATTTTATCTGTAATAAGGTCCTTCCAGTATGCCCAGAAAGAGATGCTTAAGCTTATTTACATCTCTCTGTGGGATTTCCCCCCCACCCCAAAACTGTATACACAATTAGTAAATATAGTGGTTAGAACTTCAGTATTAAAGTTCTAACCACTATATTTGCTGGTTAGGGCTAGAGTTCTATTGTTCATTAGAAGTTATGGAAATTTTGTATTTTATTGGACATTTATGAATCTAAAGATGATTTTAATAGTGTGAAATGCACTATAGCAGTGATGGAGAACTTTTTCCGTATGGAGTGCAGAAAAGGGAGCACATGTGCACTTGTCAGGGCCGTGACCAGGAAGAGGAGCTGCCCAGGGGGCATGTGTGCCCCAGATAAGGTGCTTCTGGTTTCCAACGCCCACCTGTGTGCCGGAAAGCAAGTCTTCTGGTTACTGCCTCACATGCACACAAAGGCCAGCTGATTGGCGTGTGCACATGCACACCAGAAACCCGGAAGAGGAACGGGCAATGCTGCGCATGCCAGACTACATGGCTCCGCATACCACTTTGGGCAAGCATGCCAAAGGTTCGCCATCATGGCAATATAGCTAATGAAAAATTAAGTGAAAAATAATAATATAAATATAAAATACAATACTTAAAGCTGGCACATAGCCATAAAAATACCAAACACCATCAAGAAGAGAGAAGGTTTTTAGCAACAAGCCCCTCTTGCATTGAGTCAATAACAACAAATTCTAGCTCTGTTTGGACATTCTGGGACTCTGGCGACAGCAATGCAGATTCAGTGGTGGTGGGGACAGTCTTCTAATTTTTCCTGTGCAGAGGAAAGCTGCCTGTAACAAACTTCATTTTCTGTCTCTGTGGATCTTCAATACAGCCAAGTATTTTAGAAAAAGTTAGGCGCCCAATTAACATCATACTGGAAAGTCACTGAATAGCCAATTTAACTGAAAAAAATCCTTCTAGGGAATTTCCCATTCCCTTTTTACAGAGAACAACTGTTTAAAGGCTCTTTCTTAATATCTGTGCCTCTGTTAAGTTTGCAGCCACTTCTGAGTCTTTTCTATTACAAGGATGCATTTGAAAGTACACAAAACTAAAACAATAACTAAGGTATCAATACCTTTCACAAATCTGCTGCTTTCACAAAGAGATTGCTCTGTAGTTTTACAGAAACTACATTATTATCCATTATATTATCCATATTTATTCTACTGTATCAGGATTTTACAAATGGTGCTTTCAAACAGAGTTTTCTCCTCTCAGTATCTCTAAGAGGGGGATTATTTTTCTGAAAAGTAAACAGTTATATAGATGAAGTCCTATTTGCTTCTATTCCTCCTCCTTCACCTCAGCTATAATGTATGCACCACCCTGAGCAATCACTTTGCCAGTTTATAGACTCAGTCAGACTGATGCATTTACAATGAATGAGACTATTTCTGTGGTCTATGTGAAGAACAATGAGGTCAAGGATATTGGAGCAAGACAGCTTCTCTCATTTTGTTCCCATAAAAACCCTGTGAGTTAAGTTCAGATGAAATTTATTTTATTCATTCATTCATCAGCTATATATTTTACCTTTCTCAAGGGGACATACGCAGGTCAAGCTCCTCCCACTTTTCTTCACAGCAACAACCCTGTGAGTTTGTTGTGCTGAAAGAGACTGACTGCCCCTAAGTCAGCTGGTCGTTTTCAGGGTAATTCCAATTGTCTTTTAATATTCCAGTTGTAAAGCATTGGAAAAAAAAGAAACCGAGGGCTTCATTTTGGCTGCTCAAGAGCAAGTTATTCAAAGTAAGGAGATCAAGGACAGAACTGAAAAATTATCAAATAATTGAAAGTGCAGATTGTGCAAAGAAGCATAAAAACAGTACATCATATACTCATTATTTTTATTATAGACACAAAAATGTGGAATTGTAGCTGCCACTTCTTTAACTGGTGTTGGCCCTCATACACATCAGGTTCTTCCCAAGAACATAGGATATTGTGTAGTATTAGACATGATGCATAGTATTATACATCAACATATTATGTCTAGATCCAAACAGAAGGCAATTAACAGGTGGCAATTTGTCTCTGATTCTCTAAGTGCTGTCCTGTATTATTTTGGTTTTGCACCCAGTGTACCAATAACTACTAGGACCCTTAGGTGCCATTTATGTCATAATCTTTCAATTTTGATTTATTTTATGATCTTTTCAAATTCTTTTCTATTATCCCTTGATATTTCCACAGCGACTAGCCACACTTTCTTCTTTTCAACTACAGTTAGTTCTGCTGTGTTATACTCAGAACTTTATCAAATTGTATTCAGAAATTCCACAATATTTTAATCTGCTCGTTTTCAAGTACTTTTCCAACTCTGTGTTCCTAACAGTTTTTCATTTCCAGCATATCATAATTTTTTCAGATGTTTCAGTGAATCATTTTGTCAACTGTGTTATAGTGTTTATAATTAGTTTGTGCAATCTTCTTTCATGAGTTGAGCATATGAATCTATTGTTTCTTCTGCTTCTAGACACAATCTGAACTTTGAATAATTTGACAATTTTGCAGTTCGGCCCTTGACTGGTAACTTCAAATAGCTTGTTCTTGAGCAGCCAAAATCAAGTCTTCAGTTTCCTTTGTTAATGTTCCAGTTGTAAGCCATTGCCAGGTTTTATCTTTATCCATTTTCCCCTTTATCTTTTTGGGGGGGAAATGACCATATAATGCTTTTTCTTGCTAGCTTTCTGTTCTTGTTTTTATTGCATTATTTTGATATTCATGTTTTGTTTCCTATATATACAGTAAATTCTAACTCTTAACTTGTATCCATGTTTCTTCTGTTTATGTAATCAGCCAATGCCTGTTTTCTTTTTCAGCAATTTGTCAAAAGAAACAATGGATCATAAACTTATTATTATTATCTCTTTTATTCATTAAACATGAAACGCAGTCAACTGAACATTTAAAAATGTATCATAAATACCATTGATTGGTGCTAATGGTTGATATGGGTTGCCCCCAGCCTCCTAGGATCAACCAAGTATCTTCTTAAAATATACGATAGTCCGAGTAGCACAGTTTTTTGCAGTTCCGCTGGTGTTATTGCAGGAAGCAGCAATTTCTTGATGTGTTTTGTAAAATTCTTGGACATGGTATCAAATACCCCGATGACAATGGGTATCACTGTTACATGTTTCATCCATAACCGGGTAGTTTCAATGGCTAGGTCGAGATATTTCATGATTTTTTCCAGTTCTTTTTCTTCAATTCTGGCGTCTCCTGGTACAGCGATGATGATGGTGGTGGTGGTGGTGATGATGATGATGATTCAAAATCACATTGTTAATGGCTTGGTTAAGAATATTAATATAATATAAGATTATCAGAGAAAATTCATACTGGTTTGAGGCAAAGTATGTATTGAAGGCTAATCTCATTTTTTCAAGAAGACGTCAGAGTTAAAAAGTATTTTGCAAATTGAACTGCAAAGAATATTTAAATGGAATAATTTTATTTGCTATGCAAATTATGTTTCAGAATGTAACATCACGTCTGTGTAAATGCATACCTCCATCATTAATTTTAGATGGTTACATGATATTGAGCTACTACAGCTAAAGTAGTTTATTTTCTATACCTGGAATATATAGCAGACTTGTCTATAATACAGGGCGTGACATCTGATCTGCAGTTAGATAAAATAAAGTGTGAAATGCTTAAAGCATGACACTGCGAATATAAAAAAACAAATATCAGAGATGTTTTTTGACAGATCAAAAAAACCCTGTCCCCAGAAATTATTTTCACAACCAGCAAGGTTACTATTTAAGTTAATTTCACTTGCAATTATAAGACATTATAAGAAAAGAAAGGAAAGGAAAGAAAAGGAAAGGAAAGGAAAGGAAAGGAAAAAGTTTAAAGCTTTCCTAAACAATCCATCAGCACAAGAGAATATCTTTTGAGTACTTCCAGAAACCACCTATTAAAAAGATTATATTTAATCAGAGCATAAGAGAACCGTATCATAGATTAGGACTGACATATGTATGCCTTGCTTTTATCGATCTCAAAGCCTCTTTGCATTAAAGAATGTCCTGTTTTCTCCTTGAATACATTCTTTTTCATTAGCTTAGTCAAAACATAAGGATTTTCATTTGATCCACATTTGCACAGCCCTTTGACAAGCAAACCATAACTAACAATTTATTCAAAATAGTGTAATCTAAGAGACCATTTGGTAACATTAATTCCCAGATCAAATTTCTGTGCACATTGTTTTTCCTGAAGGTTAAAACAATATCTATAACTATTCTTGGCATTGCTTGTACATGGAGTCAATGAGAACACTGTTGTAAATAGAATGAATCTATGTGGGATTCTTTTTGTTGTTGCTAGCTAGCCAGTCTGATATGATGATGAGGGTTTTTGCTGGTTGCTTAGGGAACAAAATGAAAGAAGGGAAAGTTGTAATTACATTTGATGAAAACTTCACTATAGCTACTTAAAGAAAGTAATGTACATAGAGTTTTAAGCAAGTGTGATTCAAGTTCCAGCATCTTATGAGATCTACAAAGATTACATAGCAGCAAAAACTACTAAGGTGACATGCAAATTTTCTCCTACTTTATTGTCCACTTTCTTGTGTTGAGGTGGAAGATTTAATTTAGTTGAAGGAAACATGCAGAGAAGCAAGGGGACATGGGATACTAGGCTTTTTTGGGGGGATGGAACAGGCTATGTACATTTTTGGCTTTTGCTCAGCAGGCTAAATGCCCATGTTTTCTTCTGTTTAACTGGTATTCAGCTTTAAGGCTAAAAGTATAGGGTTGAGGACAAAGTTGAAAGCTGCCATCAACATACCTGCAGTCTGCCCCATCTGTAGATCTCCTATTAACTGTGAAAATATGCAGGGGGTTGTAATAAAATTCCATAGAATGCATTAAAAACTTTCCCATGGTGTCAACAGTAGCAATTACACACAATACGGAACCTGCTGATTTTTGTAGACTTCCCCTTGCCAGAATTAGATTGGGAAGTGGAAAGTCAGTAAGTCTATAGTTTCTATTCTCTGTTTTCACTGAATTAAAGGATTGTTCACTGCTGCCTCCCCAGTTTTGGGGATCTTGTTTCTAATCCTGTAGGCCTAATCATTAAACTACAATAAAGTATTGTGACTTTATATCCATGCTTGCTTTTGTGTGTTATTTTAATAAAACAATACTGTCTCTTATATACTGGATTTCTGAACAATTAAAATAATAGAAGTTGTGACAGACGGTGAGTCACAACAGAAGAATTGATACAAGGAAGGATTATCAAGTCAGTAGAAAGATAGTTATGGATCTCCAGACTACTGTGAACAAGTTTGAATCTCCCGAGACAGACCAGTTATACTGAAGAGCCTTGAAGATGTCAAAACCAAAGAAGCTTCTTGGATGAGAACTGAAATGTCTTCAAGGAAAAACAAAGAAAGTCCAGTTGCCTTTTGAAAAAGCACCTTTGGGACTCCATGATTCTGACCAGATCGTGAGATCCAGTAGCGATTGTGGCCTTTGGTTCAGCGATCCGGTAGCGATAGCCAAACCATCAGGGACACCCGCCGCCCAGGTGTCATTACGTTCTGGTTTTAACCAGGAAGTAATATGTTTTTTACCTTCTGCGCAAGTGCAGAAGGTTGTTGTGTCTGTGGGCCCTGAGCCGGGCTTCCTGGCAGAGAGTGACTCGGAGAGTGAGGGGGAAGAGCCGACAGGGCTTCCCTCTGCAGAAACTTCCTCTCTGACTCTGCTCCAGATTCCAGAGGCAGGCCAGGTGGAGGAGCAGGAGCTGACACGGCCTCTTTCCCCTGACCCCTCCTTCCCTCTGGCAACACCCCAAGAGCCAGCAGAGGAGGATCAATCGTGGCTAGATGCAAGGCAGCGATGCCGAGTGAAGCGTGCGCAGCAAAAGAAAGGAAGGGTGTGTTGAGTCACGGAAACTTCGGCTGCTTTATTGCGAGACTCAGGAATTGGCTTTTTGGCTTCTGTTTACTTCTGAACTCTGGGTTGCTCCAGCAACAGACCACAGTAGCATTGAAGAGATAAGGAGGACTTGGCAGACAATCGCAGGTTGCCAGAGCTGATATCCATAGCAAGAATAAATTGCTGGCAAATACAGTCAGCTCGTGTGTCTTCTGGGGGTGGGGTTGAGGGGGCAGAACTAAGGTTTTGCACATGCGCAGAAGGTCTGCAAGTGCATGTGACACTCATGCATGGGCGGGGCATGTGGATGTCCAAGCCAGTAAGGAAGGTAAGTCGATTTCACCGCTGTTGTGGACCCCTGGTCTACAGTGTATAGTCTTTTGTTTCTTTTGTTTCAAACAGGCTGTGATATTTGTTTTACCCCAGTGACCACAGGCATTTGCCTGGAATCACATATAGCACTGAAATTGCATAAGGAATGGAAACACATTTACTTCTAATTTTGCTATAAATTTTGCCTCTCTGTGTTCATGTGAATCTGTTCAATTTGATAACTGTAACTATGTTTAATCCGATAACTGTATGGAAATCTCTTAGGCTTTGGAGGAATGCAAATTGCAAACTATGCCTTTGCTCACAGCAGTGCATCTGCATAGGTTCATTGTGAAAAAAGAATCTTAAATAAGTTGTGGGTTTCCTATCTGCAAATTCCTCTTTCTATGCCTCCCACCCCCAGCTGCAAGATTAAAAAGGAGAAGGAATGTATCATTTTTCAACTTGCCCTGTTTGGAAGTACCTCTGCTACTCTGAAAAATTGATGTTATAATACCACTAGAAAAATTGTGTTGTTTATTACTTATAATTAAGAAATTCTATGAGCCGTGATGGCACAGTGGTTAGAGTGCAGTAGTGCAGGCTATTTCTGCTGACTGTTGGCTGCCTGCAATTTGGCAGTTTGAATCTCCCCAGACTCAAGATTGATTCAGCCTTCTGAGGTGGGTAAAATGAGGACTCAAGTTGTTGGGGGCAATAGGCTGACTCTGTAAACTGCTTAGAGAGGGCTATAAACAGTGGTGGGCTCCTGGTGGTTCGCACTGGTTCTCCTGAACCCTATGTTAATTTTCTGAGCAGTTCGGTGAACTGGTTGTTGGAAAAAATCTTTTCCCACTTCTCAGGGCTAATCCTGCAAGGAACACAGGAAGGAAAGATTCTAGTGTGCCTGTATTTCTAGCCTAATCCTTATCTTAATTGCTGCCCTTGCTGCCTTAAGTGTTTTCAGAAACTGCCCAGACTTTCTGTCTGTACCTGAGCTTCTCTGCATTCCCCCCCACCAGTTTTTTGTGGTAATTTTATTCCTGGGGCTTGAACAGCTATTTACAGAAGAGTTGGCATAGCCATAGAAGAAATGGCTGAGAGGCAGGATGAAAGCTTGGCATTCTGTCTGAATTTTTTACTGCCTTTCTGAGAAAATGTGATTTTTCCTTAAATCCGGATGATTACCTTAGGCTATCTTGTGAGGTGAGTGAGACCAGCTGGTATCTTTAAGTGGTACGAATGGATCTAAGGATTGCTTCTCCTGGGTGCTTTGTCAGTTCACTGAGCGCAGGAGTCTCTTGTCTATGGGGATTCTTCAGTCATCCAGGTCTTGGTTTCCAGAAAGTCCGGTTGCCTCTTGAAATAGCACCTTTGAGATAGGAGTCTCTTGCATTGCTTCAAAGTGACCAAGCTACATGATTGCTCACTGATATTAAGTGGATCTTCCTTCCAATTTGTTATAGTTTGCTCTCATGATAATATGGCATAGTAATATGGCACCAATTGTAAAAAGTTAGCACCACCACCATCCTCTCCTAGAAGAATAAAATATTTTGAGAAATAGTAAAAACGAAGAATATATTTCCCTGGATTAGAAACATGTTTTCTTGGAGTATAGTGACCAGATGTCCCGCTTTTGGCAGGACAGTCCCGCTTTTTAATAATTTGTCCCGTGTGCTGCGGCAATTCCAAAAAGTCCTGATTTTTTTTTTGTTTCACTCCCATTCTGAAATTGGGAGGCGGCAACGCAAGAGGAGGAGGCGGAGAAGGGGGAGTGGCGGAGAAGGGGGAGCGAGAGGGAGGAGAGACGCCGCTTGACTTCACCCGAGAGGAAGAGAAGAGCGGAGAGGAGAGCTGAGGAGATCCGAGCCTGCCTGGAAGAGCCGAGAGGAGAGCCGAGCCTGCCTGGAAGAGCGGAGAAGCAGCAGCCGCTCCTCCTTCTTCAGGCAGGTTGCAAGACTCAGCGTGCATGCGCAGCCCCCCCCCCACCATGGTGTCCCGCTTTGCCATCGCTGAAATCTGGTCACTTTATCTTAGAGGGAGAAAGCAACCCTCACCTTCCTTAATAGCAGATGTCAGCACTTAAGATATAAAGAGATAGATAGCTATATTCATAGGCAAAAATTCCCTATAGCAAGGTCTGAACAAAGACAGAATGGGATTAGCCTCACTCAAGTTGTTAATTTGTTAATTTGTCTCTTTAGCTCAGCATTTTGTAGCCCAAATATGCCCACTCACTTTCTTGAGAGCTTAAATGACTTCTGTGTTAAAGGGTTTCACTTTATGAGCAAGAGTTGGTTGTATTTTAACTATTTTAATTCTTCAATGTGCTCTGGCATGCTGCCTGATTTGTAACTCTGGGTTGCAGTATTGCTGAGGAAAAGGAAAGTATTCAGACAGAATGGTTTAGTTTTCCATGACAGCTGTGACTCATTGATCTTCAGTGTGTATTCCCACATTTCTAATTTAATGATTGGTATTTAGGGCAGCTTTTTGCAAGCAAAGAAACTTTTTGTATTTTTCTACAGGTAATCCTTGATTTACAACCATTCATTTAGTGACCGTTCAAAGTTACAATGGCACTGAAAAAAGTGACATGACTGTTTTTCACATTTACGACCATTGCAGCATCCCCATGGTCATGAGAGGCCGGGCGAGGCTAAGTTCCCCTTGACGTGAGTGACATCACTCAGTCAGTCACATGACCACCCTGCCACACCTATCCAGCTGGTCATTAGGGCAGAGAACCGGTTATTAAATCATTTGAAGCCCACAAGTAGCAATATATAAGTCTAAGTGCTATTGCTAGGTCCACCAAGCACAAAGAATCTACAGCATGATTACAAATCTCTCTTTTTAGAATATTGAAGGTAGTAAACTCTGATACTATTTGGAAAGAACAAATAGATCAGTTATAGACTTCTTTCTTACTTCCAGAAAGTTTATTTTAAACTGATGCTTAAAGGTAATACTTTTAAATTTGTCTCACTGTTTCTCTAGGAGTAAAATAATATTAAAGCAATATGGAAACCATGCCACATTAAAGGCAGAAATCCAAGACATTATGGCAGTATAGAAAAATGTTCATCTGGCTTTCTCAGAAGGATCTTGGTAATAGGCTTATCTGTAAAGGAAATGATTTCATCTTAATTTGAGTTAATCTGTCTGGAACTTCTAGTGGGAAGAGTTAGATATAAGGAAAGCATGTAGTCTGTGAGTTTGTTTACTATATGCCCTTATCAAATATGGGGATGAAATAAGAGAAAGCTCACATTTTGATCCATGGAGATTTTTGTGCATGGGCCCTAAACTTGTGAATGAAAGGACTAAATCTGCTGTTACTATCTGAAGAATGGATATAACTCTGCAGTGCATATGCTTTGTGTACAAAAGTCCCACTTCATTGTAACCCAGAGGAAATAATTGTTTTTGTCAACCCCTGAAACTGAGCTAGGTAGACCAGAAGACATGCAAACATCTACACTGTTAAATATGTAAAAAAAGAAGTCAATGAACACACATTTTATTCACAATTCAGAATAATGAGATAATATAACAAATTAATGAACTGCGGTGGCCGCAGTGCAGGCTACTTCTGCTGGCTGCCAGCCAAGTTCAAGTCTCACCGGTTCAAAGTTGACTCAGCCATCCATCCTTCCGATATCAGTAAAATGAGGACTCAGATTGTTGGGGGCAATAGGGAGACTCTGTAAAACTGCTTAGAGAGGGCTGTAAAAGCACCGTGAAGCAGTATATAATTCTTTTTTTTAAAGTTTTTTATTAATAATTCAAAATTAAAAACATTGGACATAGATATGACATCACTGGTTCCAAGCATCGTCCAACACTTTAAACTAATACATAATAAACTAGTGATAATATAATAATATATTTCTTAAACCTTGTATGTTATTTACACATAATATAATAATAATAATAATTTATACCTTATTTCTATGCAATTATGCATATCTATATATGCATGTACCTATCTATAAAATTCACATACCCATTTATCTATAATAACGTATATATTTCTAGTCTAACACTACACATTTGTCTCGGCTATCCTCTTTTTATCTAACCCATCATAGAATTTTACCCAGATTTTATAGTACAGTGTTTTGCTTTTATCCTTGAGTTCCAAGGTGAGTCTATCCATTTCTGCACAGTTGAAAAATTGTAGTAGTATTTCCTCTTCAGTTGGGGTATCTTTCTCTTTCCACTTCTGAGCAAAAGCTACCCGTGCCCCTGTAAGTATATGCAGTAATAGATAATTTATGTCTTTCTTGTATAAAGCAGTATATAATTCTAATTGCTCTTGCTGTTGCTAATAGGAAAGGATTCTTAATTAAAACTTAGACAACCCCACAATGTCAATCAAAATGAAATATGGCTTCGATAAATGACCAGAAAAAGCAAGCTCGTGCTTCTTTCTTTCACAATCTTGAAGAAAGAACTTCTCCTATTGAATTAGTTACCACTGTCAGAGTAATAAACTAGATAAAATACTAAGGACCATCATCTATACTTTCTTCCAGGAGCTGGTTGATGCATCATTCTGGTTATTCCATGTTATTTGCACAATCTTTGCTAGGAGTTTAATTATCTGATTATTTGTGCCTGTATCTCTCATTAATCCTGTTTTGTGTTTTTCTTTCCTTTCCTCCCTCGTCCCATTGTGTCTGTCTGTCCCTCCTTCCTGCACTAAAAGTGGCTGTTCCACTATCTCCAAGTTCCTCCTGCTGTTCTGCAATAGACCAGTTCCTGTCTAACCCTGAATATATTCTGTAAGTCTTTTATTTTATTACATAGGATTACACATACATGTATGTGCATGTTTGTGTACTTATCATTTTTAATAAACTTCCATAGCTTTTTTCATCATTTCATGGATCACATCTGGCATTTAGTTGGAAAGGACCCTGAAGAATTTGGCTTATAGGTCTTCTGCTTCCCTCTGATGATTTCACCAGAAAGTTTATGGAAAACGAGATAGGGAGTGTCTGTTTTATTGAAGCAAAAGATAGATGAGCCATATCTAGGACATCTTTATGTAGCAGAATATTTCTAGGTGGTCCTAAAAGAATGCTAGGAAAATATAATAGCAGCAACTGGAGTATCAGACTAGAAAAATGGCATCAAAATAACCGATGAACCTCAGTGTAATTTTCTATAGTGACAACTAAATATTTGTAAATAAATTCCTGAGTTAACAGTGATTAGCCAGAAAAAGGGTCTTAGGGATCATGGTCTTGGATAATTCAATGAAAGCATCCATCCAAAGTTCACCCACTGTAAATAAAGGCAAACTCTGCCATGGGATCATTAGGCAAAGAACAAAAATTGAAACTACTGATATGTAATGCTTTCCTAAGGATGTACTATACCAGTGATGGCTAACCTTTTTCCCGTCACGTGCTAAAAGCAGAAGGAGCGCGGGGGTCATGTGCGTATGTGCCCATACCCATAATTCAATGCCCCCTTGCATGTGCGTGTGACCTTCCTCCCCATGCCCTCCCCCCCGTTTTGGCACATGATGGCATGGTAGGCCCGTTTTTCCCTCCCAAGGCCCAAGAGGCTTTCTTGGAGCCTGGGGAGGGTGAAAACAGGCCTTCCACACTCCACTGGAGGCCCTCCAGAGGCCAGAAACCCCCCATGTGCTGACTTCCGGTGAGCCCAGAAGGCATGCACTGGAGCTGAGCTAGAGCAATGCTCGCCTGCCCACAGATATGGCTCTGCACGCCACCTGTGGCACGCGTGCCAGAGGTTCACCATCATGGTACTATACAGTTCTTATATCAAAATGGGGCTTGTTGAGCTGGGAAAAAAAAGAACCACCCCCACCCCCCCCCAAAAAAACCAGTCCAAATAATGAAGAAATTAAATCAATTCACCTGGAAAGAAAATCTTACAATATACATCACCAGAGTGGTTGGCTTTAAAAAAGACATTAGATTCATGGAACTTAATTTTAATAATGGCTACCGATCTTGATGATTTTATAGGATATTCTGTCCCATCTGAGGTTGCTGGGGAACATAAATGAGAAGATATTCATGCCTGCATAGCCTTCTTGTGGCTTCCCAATGACAGCCTGCTTGGCCACTTGGGAAATAAAATGCTGTGACTTCAGTAAATGTGTTTTGTCATTTGTCCCTCCGTGCCAGAACTTATTCTGGTCTTTCTGTAGCTCTCCTTGACAAAGCAAGACAGGAAATTATGTAGAATTTACTGCAAATTAGAGGATGTGTCAATTTCTAGCAAATCCAAAGGACAAGACAAGTGGCAATTGCTTTTATCGATACTTCTGGGCCTGAGTAAGTTGAGTGATAAGGATAAACTACCGTGATGCAGTAGAGGCACCAATCATGCACAAAAAGAGTTTTATCACATCAGGAGAAAGAAGGAAAGGAAGGTGGTTTTTTTTTTAATAATTTTGTTTTATGATTTTGTTTGTCCAGCTGTCTGCTCAGTAGAACAAAGATGATGGATTTTATCAGGGACACAACAAAGCAGAGAGCATAACATTGAATATCTGGCTGGATAGATTGATGGATTTATTTGTTTATTTACCTGTCCCGGAATGACACACAAGGAAAGTAGGAATTTTATACAGAGATGCAACTAAGTGCTATTTTTAATATAAATCCCATCCAGTTACCTGCCTTCCAAGTTGTCCATCACTTCTATTGAAATCTGTTTTATATGGACTTTTGCATTCAAGAAAATCTCTAAAATATAATTTATACAACAAGAGCCCTTAAATTAAAAAAAAGAGAGAGAGAGAGATCTGAAAAATGTCAACCTTGTTGCAGAGGATAATGGAAAGCAGTTAATTAAATGATATTATCAATATGTAGTGCTTCCTATTATGGAATTAGTTTTTTCCACTTAGTTATTTTGGATATTTTATTTTTATTTATTTATTTATTTGATTTCTATCAAATATCATGGATATCATGTTTGATGTCTGGGAATCTTGATATTATAATGACTATGAAATAAAAATATAGGATGGTAGAAATGTTTTAAAAAGAGAAGTCTCTCCTCCCCCACTTCTCCCCTAATTTTTTATTTTATTTTTATTTATATATTTATTTATCGAGTACATATTAGATAATATATATAAGCATGAATTGAATACATAAAATGAATACAGTTAAAGGGAACATTAGGACAGGGACGGTAGGCACACTGGTGCTTTTATGCATGCCCCTTACAGACCACTTAGGAATCGGATGAGGTCAACAATAGACAATCTAAAGTTAAAATTTTGGGTGTTCTGGGATGAAACCACAGAGTCAGGTAGTGCATTCCAGGCATTGACCACTCTGTTGCTGAAGCCATATTTTCTGCAATCGAGTTTGGAGCGGTTCACTTTAAGTTTGTATCTATTGTGTGCTCGTGTATTGTTGTGGTTGAAGCTGAAGTAGTCATTGACAGGTAGGATATTGTAGCAGATGATTTTATGAGCTACGCTTAGGTCATACTGAAGGCAGCATAGTTCTAAATTTTCTATGCCCAAAATTTCAAGTCTGGTGGCATAAGTTATTTTGTTGTTGTTTTTTGTGAGCATTTTGTGCATTTGAAATGAATGACACTGAATTAAGAGAAATAAGCTAAAAAGAGAGACGATGTAAACAAATTGCTGAGAGAGAGAAGCTAAAACAATTAGTGAAGAATTTGATTAAAAAGTCATGACTTCTTTAGAAATATTTTTTATTACTCAAAAAAACTGGAACACAGAGCCATTACATGGCTCAATCTAAAAGTTTATGGAATGAAGTATAACTTCACACAGCAGTTGTTAGAGAGGATAGCATTTATTGTACACTTTGGGACTTTTATAATGGAAAGCAGGCGAAAAGAATAAAACAGAATAAAATTTAGAACCATTTTTTTTCCTTCTGTGTATCTGTTATCAAATGGTCAGAATGTTGTCACTGGATTGATTCAAAGTATAATGTCAGATCAGTTCTTAGCAAAACATATGTCTATTTCATTTTAGCTTTTACAAGATGGAAGATACTTTTACTTCTTTTCATTTTGAATTGTTTAATGTTTGGTACTATTTTTTAAACATACCACTCTCTGATAAAATGGAATTAGGAGTGCTAATATATAGAGCCCAAAAGCTGTATAATATGTAAAAAGAAAAAGAAATATGGGGCAGCCTTGGTTGTCCAAATTGACCTGAAGCATTAAAACAACTGAAAATCGAACCCGCCAAAGAAAATTGCGAGTGACATAAATTACTAAAGCAATTCAAATATTTAGAATGATAACTATGGGAAATAAATAAATAAATTAATTAATTAATTAATTTAATTAATTCAGCAAGTACTATATCTAAAATACACAATAATCAGTATTCCATTCACTTTCGTTGCACAAGAAATATAAAGAAAACCTATTTAATGACTGCAGGTGTAGTCACAAGTCTTAGAATTAGAAATGAAGTATTGGATAGCTTCTGCCTTAAAGGAATTATCTATCAAGTAATATGCCATAGATTAGCTCTCATAGGATTATTGAAATCTTAGAAAAGATTTTCAAATATTGTGATGTGTCTGGACCTGCAAAGAGTGAAATCTTGAGACTGTGGTTTTCTATATGAAGTTCCACAGATGCAAAAGTTAGATTTTGGAAAGCAGCATAGAAAATGTATTGGAGCTTTTTAAATTTTATCTTGGAAAGAATTCTTGACAATACCATGAAGAGATGTGGAAAAAACAATTTGAGCATAAAACAAATCAATCCAGTGTCAAGGAACAAATCCAATCCAGTCAAGGCATAAATGATGGGCTCAAACTACCATAGTTTAGACTCATTATGCAAAAATCTAGTACCCTTGAGAAATCCATAATGCTCAGGAAAGTATAAAGAAATAGAAGGACAACCAGCAGCAAGATGGATGGGTTTGATAACAACAAATGCACCATTAAGAAACCTAAAAGGTCAGGGTGAGAATAGATCATCTTCAATGTTTTTATTTATTGATTTGATTTATGTATCTTCTCAGAATCACTTGTTGAGATGGACAGCTATAGGAATCAAATTATTAATTGATTGTATTTGACTTGATTTGATTTGTACTGCTACCCAGGATCACTTGTTGAGATGGGTGGCTGTAGAAATAAAATAAGTAAAATATTGAAGAAATATTTTATTCGCCACTGAGAGTTGACACTAACTTGATGGCACTTAATCTATCAATATCACCTCCAGTGATTTAGATAAAATATTTTAGTAGAAACAGAATTATCTATTTTAGAAGAACCCTTTAAAAGATGTTCAGGCTAAACAATGTCTTTTAACTGTTCAAATTATCATAGATATATTTATGTGGATGGTAATAATGATTAGGAAAATAAATGAGCTGAAAGATGCATTTGACACTCTTGGTAAGCTATGCAGAGAAAATATGCACCTAATTCCAATTGATAAAAATTCAGAGACTCTGACTATTAAAAAATAAGAATTGAACCCAATGAATAAAATGCAGCATGTCTCAAGAATCCTTACACATATAAACCAAACAAAATAACATTAAACATTGCTTATAACAGGAGTTGGTCATTTAATAGACTTCAAAGCAATGTCTTCGTAACAGCACTGATCTTAAGGGAAGTTACTCCCATGCTGTGGATGTAAGAAGAGTTTTGTTAACATCTGAGCATACCACCCTTCAAACTTCCCTGCTTTGTTGATATCTCTCCCATGCCTGTGTTCAAGGACAAAAAGAAATCAAATTCCCACGCTATTCCAAGGAGAGAGGGGGGGAGGGGGGGAGGAGGGAGGGGGGGGAGAGAAAGGGAGGGAGGGAGGGAGGGAAGCCAACTCTGAGCTCCAGCTATAATGTTTCAACACTTTCCAACTGTTAAGGTATTCACAGCCACTCAAGTACTCCCCTTTGTTGAGGCAGAACCAAGATGGCAACACTATGTCTGGCCTGAAAACAACCTGCTTACCTCCTTGAGTTTGATGCCATGGGAGGAACCCATTTTTTTGGCTTCTGCCTCCTTTCCTGCTGCCTCTTTCTCAGCCTGGCTGCCTTTAGTTTGACTCTCTGCTTTTCTTCTTGGGCCTTGGCGCTGCCTAATCCATCTATTTTTCATACAGCACTCCCAGGATGGCATCTTGTCTTTCTTCTTCTTCCTCCTGTTTGATTAGCAGTTGTGTTAGCCTGACACTGGGGGGAGGTTAAGAAGGGAGGGAAAGAAGGTGCACTAATGCTCTAATCTGTCAGGTCAATCTTTGCTGGAATGTTCACTTTATTCAGAGTAGAGCTGGAAGGGACTTTGGAGATCCTCTAATCCAGGGGTTCCCAACCTTTTGGACCACAGGGACCACTAAATTCATAATTTAAAATCCTATGGACCACTAATGTGACCTGCATAATGACTGGCTGGGTGGGCATGGCTAGGTGGTCATGTGACTGGGTGGGCATGGCCAACTCGATGTCACTCATATCACAGGGCACCTCACTGGCTTCTACTCACCCTTCTCTTCCCAGCCTCTCCTTGCCTGCCTACCCAGGCTCCTTAGGGCCCCAACAAGGAGCAGTTGTTGGAGTTAAGCAGCCACCACGAGAAAGAGTTGGCAAAACAACTCAGTTCAAATTGAATCTGACCAAGAAGGAGGCTCAGCAGAAGCACCTCACCGAGGACTATGATCATAGGCTTTCCAAGCAGAGGGAAGACCTGTGGGAGTGCAAGTCCAGGTACCGGCACTTGGAGGCTCAGCAAACTGAGATAGTCAGCCAGTTCCAGGCCATGATGCAGTCCCACTGGAACAAAGCTCTCTGGCTCTTCGCCACCAGGGGCACTTCCCTCCAGCCTTTGCCCAAAGTCCTGCACCAGGAGGCTGAAGTAGACCCCAAGATGCAATCTGATTGGTTTATTTCCGCATTCTTTTAGGCGGGAAAATTAGGGCTTCGCTATTGGTTGTTGTTTTGGACAGCTCACTATTTTAAGAGCTGTCAACTCTTTTTCTAGTGTTGATTCTGTTCTGGAGTTGCCTTGTTGTCAATAAATGGTTCATGTTACAAGCCATCTCCTCATTCATGCCGATCCTTGCTGAGATTATAATACTCATTACAAAAACAGGCAAACAAACAAACAAACAAACAGATATTTAGGAGGAAAAACTGATTAGAAGCATCAGTGTGCTTTCCTTCCCTCCCTTTTTAGCTCTCCTTCAGTGTCAGGCTAACAAAATTGCCAATCAAACGGAGGTGGGGGGAGAAGAAGAGGAACAAGATTCCTGCCTGGGAGGTCTGTGTGAAGAATAGATGGACTAGGCAGAGTCAAATCCCAAGAGGAAAAGCAGAGTCAAACTAAAGGCAGCCAGAAAGAGGCAGCAAGAAAGGAGGCAAGCAAGATCTGAGAAAATGAGTTTGAATTTTTATTTTTTTTATTTTTTTTGAGGGAAAAGTTCTAGCCATTTCCCTTGGCTGTAGCAGCTTCAGAAGAGAAGAGTCAAACCAAGACAGGAACAAACAAGCAAAAAAGGTGAAGAACAGAAATAGAAAATGGAAATTGAAATAAATAAATAAAGGGGTTATTCCTCTGCCCTGGTCCTATTAGACCTCTCAGCGGCTTTTGATACCATCGACCATGGTATCCTGCTGCACCAGCTGGGGAGTTTGGGAGTGGGAGGCACCGTTTATCGGTGGTTCTCCTCCTATCTCTCTGACCGGTCGCAGACGGTGTTGGCAGGGGGGCAGAGATCAACCACGAGGCGCCTCACGTGTGGGGTGCCGCAGGGGTCGATTCTCTCGCCTCTCCTGTTCAACATCTATATGAAGCCGCTGGGTGAGATCATCAATGGCTTTGGGGTGAGGTACCAACTGTACGCTGATGACACGTAGCTGTACTTCTCCACCCCAGGCCACCCCAACGAAGCTATCGAAGTACTGTCCCGGTGTCTGGAAGCCGTGCAGGTCTGGATGGGGAGAAACAGGCTCAAGCTCAATCCCTCCAAGACAGAGTGGCTGTGGATGCCGGCACCCCGGTACAGTCAGCTGCAGCCGCGGCTGACTGTTGGGGGCGAATCATTGGCCCCGGTGGAGAGGGTGCGCAACTTGGGCATTCTCCTGGATGGGCGGTTGTCTTTTGAAAAACACTTGACGACCGTCTCCAGGAGAGCTTTTTATTAGGTCCGCCTGATTCGCCAGTTGCGCCCCTTCCTTGACCGGGATGCCCTATGCACGGTCACTCATGCTCTTGTTACCTCTCGCTTGGATTACTGCAATGCTCTCTACATGGGGCTCCCCTTGAAGAGCACCCGGAGGCTCCAGTTGGTTCAGAATGCAGCTGCGCAGGTGATAGAGGGAGCCGCACGTGGCTCCCACGTAACACCACTCCTGCGCAGGCTGCACTGGCTACCTGTGGTCTTTCGGGTGCACTTCAAGGTTTTGGTTACTACCTTTAAAGCACGCCATGGCTTAGGGCCAGGGTATTTATGGGACCACCTACTGCTACCGAATGCCTCCCACCGACCCGTACGCTCGTACAGAGAGGGACTTCTCAGGGTGCCGTCCGCCAAGCAATGTCGGCTGGCGGCCCCCAGGGGAAGGGCCTTCTCTGTGGGGGCTCCCACCCTCTGGAATGAACTTCCCCCTGGACTTCGTTAATTGCCAGACCTTCGGACCTTCCGCTGCGAGCTGAAGACCTATCTGTTTATTCGTGCAGGACTGGCATAGGAATTTTAAGTGATTTTTAATATTTTATATAAATTTTATGGGGTTTTTATGATCTTAAATGTTTTAATCTGGCCTTATGTTTAATAAGTTTTTTAATCTATTGTTTTATTTGTATATAATTGCTGTTTTATCTTGGCTGTAAACCGCCTTGAGTCCTTTGGGAGAAGGGCGGTATAAAAATCCAATTAATAATAATAATAATAATAATAATAATAATAATAATAATAATAATAATAATAATAATAATAATAATAATAATAAAATAAAAAAGACAGATTGAGCTGCCGAATCAAGTATGCTCTATAGCATAAGGATGCATAAATTTTAAGACAAAAAAGTAGAGTTTGGCAAAACTCGAGACATAGAATAGAATGATATGAAGATTCAATGAAATTTAAAAATTTAGTGTAGATACAGGGGTAAGACAAAGTAGATGATTAAAAGAGAATATTGTAAAATATTAGGTTCTGAAATAGTTGAAAGCATTTGTAATTTACAGTTACTTTTCTTTTTGGTGATGGTGGGGGTTCTTGTTCTTGTAAAATAATGTCACCCATCCATTGAAAGGAAATACAAAACATTAAAAAAAAAGTCAACCAACTGTTCAGGTTTCCATTGCTTTTGTGTTTCTACTGAATCCGATTATTTGTAATTCAAAATAAATAAATAAATAAATCTGCGAGAAGATGAATTTTTGCATGATACTTTGCTCTAGAAAAATAAAGGAAATGTAAAGGAATCAAGCAACTGACCACTTTTTCCCCCATTTTTAATGAGCCAATCAGAACCCTCCTCTATTTATCATGTGCTTAAGCATATCAGCAATGAGAAGAGCAAGAGTATGCTCATCCCCATAGAAGCAGCAGTAAAAAGAGATTTTGATGGAAAGAGAATGCCATATACAAAAGGAGACTGCAAAAGGAGAATGTAATATGATAGATAGATAGATAGATAGATAGATAGATAGATAGACAGACAGACAGACAGACAGACAGACAGACAGACAGACAGACAGACAGACAGACAGACAGACAGATAAAAGATAAATGGACTCAGGATAAATGGACTCAAAAGACACCTTACTGCAAAAGGAGAATGTAATATGATAGATAGATAGATAGATAGATAGATAGATAGATAGATAGATAGATAGATAGACAGACAGACAGACAGACAGACAGACAGACAGACAGACAGACAGACAGACAGACAGGTAAAAGATAAATGGACTCAGGATAAATGGACTCAAAAGACACCTTACTGACCAGAATTTTAGCCATAATCGGCAAAAAACACGAACTAAGCCCTGTGGAGATTATTCCTCTGTTAAGTACAACTCTGGAGATTCAGGAGATTACAGTAATGGTGAAACAGATAATGCCAAGTCTGAAAATCATGTCTAAGGAGCACTCCTCAAAAAATTGTTTAAGATTGCCTGTTAATTCACATTTTTTAGGAATTGAGTATTTTTTCCCTAGAATATTGATTGGTATTTCCAAATGCAGGGTTAGATCTTTCATGGATTAGATTCCTAAGTGTAACATTATTTCTTTATAGAAGACACGGGCTGTGGAGGACACAGAACTTGACAATTATACTATATCATCTCTGAAACCTACTAGATACAGGAAAGGAAGTGGCTAAGTAGAGCAGTATATATATTTGGGTTTCATTGGTGGTGGAATTGAGATTCATTACTATGCTACAAGTCTCCAAATCAGATCTTGTTTTCCTATATTATTATTAATTTATTAATATTTATTTTCTTTAATCAGTACAAAAACAAAGGAAAGAAAAATGGTAAACATGTAGGTAAAATCTTTAATAGAACAGATGCCCAAAGCTCTGATCATACTAGTCAGCAATTTTGACACCAGGATTGGTACAAAGGATTATTTATTTAGGAATGTTGTAGCTCTTACCTCTTGTAAACCCAGAAACTTTTCTCTCTTTAACTCTAGAGATAGAGGAGTTAATTTTGCAGAGTGATGCTTGAGTCACTTAATAACTTAGATATGTTAATCTTGAATTGTATTTAGGACAGTAAGACCCTGAGAGATTCCACTTTTTGGTGTGACCTTGGAGTGTTTTTCATCTTGACCATGCATGGTTTCATTACAAAACTGTGGGCCAAATTAATCTCTTTTCTACTATTTCCAAGGAAATTCTTGGAGAACTTCTATAAAATTCCTGTTTTGTAGGCAGAATCCCTTTTCAAGTAGGGATCATGTTTATTCACATTAAACAGAAATCTAGAGAACTAGAATAAATTCCATTTTCTTCTCTGAACAGATGTTGGTGGTTTGTTCATCATATTGTTATTTCTGTGTTAAAACATCTTTGTGGGATGATGAATTCGAATGAAAAACACATTCTACAATTTCCATTAGCAAATTCTTAATGTTAATACCAGATCATATTTTTTTAGACTTCAAAGGCAGAGTGTTGATTAGACTCCGGCAGAAATACATTCATGTTGCTAAGGCAATTTAGGAACAGAGTGATTCATCTTAATAGGGAATTAGCAGTACTAATTATGATCAAATGATTAATGCTGACAGTCTGCAAAGGAAACATGGATAGGGAGGGGTAAAGGGAGCTGTGATTGTGGGAAACTGCCAAGTACATAAGTGAGGGATCATCAAGCTCATTCAAGGCTGATAAACATATAGAATAATTTTAATACATTATTGTTATGAGCCAAAGGACAGAATCCTTGTGAAAACTTTATTAGTGGAAAAAGAAATATGGAGAGAATAAGTTTAAGTTTTAATTTATAAAGCAGAAGCTTTTTGTGTGTATTATAGTGTTTAGCTGTATGTGATATTTTGTTGCTATTCCAACAGTTGACTGCATCAGCAGAATTTATTGGAAAGATGTCATAGGAATATTAAGCATTCATTAAGAAACATTTAGCAGGTTATCTGTTACTGCACTACAGTATGGGGCTCTCCATCCATGGTTTCCTCCTGAAGCATAGTTTACATCTATGAGACAATTTAATTCTTCTCTTACTGCATATCATAAATCTTTTCTGGACGGTTTGAGAATGTTGGGTCTCAGGAGTAGGAGATACAGGAAAATTATGTTGCATGAATGAGAATCCACTCATTCAGCACAAAGTTGTGCTGCTTGATATTTACTTCCATCATCTCAGTCCCTGGTCAGTGATGGTTCAATCAAAGGAAGTGCTGTTTTGAGATTAGGCTGAATATCTAAAGATGTAGCAATCGCAGAAGTAGGGTGGACAAAAGCCAAAACAAGATCCGTTAGGAGAAGTAATTAAGAAGGAACAAATCATTAAGGAAACAAAGGAGAAAAATGTCACCTTAATCAGGCAAAAGAAATTGGGCATGAGAACATGGAAAACCCATCCCCAAGTCCCATCAACAGCTACCAGACTTAAAAAATAGCAATGCAAGGACTTTGGGGAATAAAAGAGATCCTGAAATCTGTCTACTCTTGGACGCAACTTAGAATACAGACTTGGCAGCTTCCATCCCTTTGGCTAGTGGCTGCCAGCTGTGTTGACAAGAATGTGGATAAGTGTGGATGAGTGTGTGCATATGGGAAAGAGCATTTACTGTATATAGAAAGCATCTTTGAGACAACGAGGACTTGGATGATTGAGAATCTCCATAGACATTCTGTGTTGCTATTTTCCAGGGCTGTGAGTAAGTGACATTAACTGAACCTGGGAGCACATATAGCAATGTAAAAGTCAGCGGATCACAGAAATGTAAGACATTCAGAACAAGGGATCTGGATAGTTGTTCTAGATCAGGGATGTCCAAACTTGGCCCCTTGAAGAATGGTGGACTTCAACTCCCAGAATTCCCCAGCAAGCAACTTGCTCATGTTTATAGCTCATGCTGGCTGGGGAATTCTGGGAGTTGAAGTCCACCATTCTTCAAAGGCCAAGTTTGGACACCCCTGTTCTAGATACTTAGAAATTGCTATTCAGGACCATGGAGAGCGATTTGGATACAGATAAATTCAAATTATTCCAGCTCACTTCTGAAATAGTTGGCAACAAATAAATCTGGCTAGGAGATACCTTTTAGAACGTTATCATCTTCATGTCTTTTAATTTAGAATTGTATCTCTAATCATTTCCTTCTTTAGAGGGGTGCAAATCAGAGGAATTTGCTAGTGAATACTTGTCCATATGAGAATGCTTCTGAGATACTGGATTATCCTTGAGGGACCAACAGCACTTCCTTTGAATTCCTGGGACTGGGTAGGAGTTTTAGTCTAAAAAGCCAAGATGTCAGGAAGCCAGAAACTAATTTTGCTTTCTTGGATTTGCCACTCCCAAAAGTTGAGGATTTACTATCCTGAGTCATACATATATTATTGACATTATATTGAGTTAATGGGTGTTTTATTGAATGTAAATTCCAAACTGCTTAGCATAGGTAGTTTATAAATAATTGCAATAAATACTCCTTGGGAATTTTAGGTAATGAGAATTAAATTGATGAAAATCAGAATGCACAGATATATTTGAGAAGTCTGTCTTGTTGACCTGAGGTCTATATCAATAAATTATTGTGTATTTCTTCAATTTACACTCTGCTTTTTAAAGCAGCTTGAGTTTTGAATTTTTGTTAGAATAATTTCCACTTTCCAATAGAATCTATGTAAGGACTGTTACACTAGAGACTGTTGGTCTCTACTAGACATGGAATTGATCATGCAGACATGGAATTCTGTCCCTTCTTCTCCCTTTGCATTTTTAAGGCTTCAGGTTGTAGAAGGCTACAATAAAACTGAGACTACTACTTAATGTAAAACACTTGCTACTATAAGGGAATTCAAGATGTTCATACTTCAGTAATTCCAAGTATATGAGCAGAAAGCATTTGAATTATGTCAAATACATATAACCAGAATCTGAGAGAGTCAAAATGGATATCATAAATAATCTGACAATTTAGACAACGTAGTATTTTTGACCCACAATTGATGCTATTCTGAATTAGATAAGGATTAACATAGATAAGGATTAATAATTTTTCTTATCTAAAATGGTATAGGTTCTTCTGCTTGAGCAGGAGACTGGACTAGGACCTCCAAGATCCCTTCCAGCTCATTCTATTCTAAAAGAAATAACTGAATCTGATGGGCCTCTGGTGGCTCAGCAGATTAAGTCTGTCTGTTATTAACACAGCTGCTTGCAATTACTGCAAGTTCAAGTCCCACCAGGCCCAAGGTTGACTCAGCCTTCCATCCTTTATAAGGTAGGTAAAATGAGGACCCAGATTGTTGGGGGCAATAAAGTTGACTTTGTATATAATATACAAATAGATGAAGACTATTGCTTAACACAGTGTAAGCCGCCCTGAGTCTTCGGAGAAGGGCGGGATATAAATTTAAAAAAAAATCTAAATAACAATTAGCTTTAGTAGGTGATTGAACTTAAAAGTTAAGAATACCATGATTTTGTAAAGATCAGAAATAAAATAATTAAATTAGGTTCTTGATTTTGGTTTAATCAGTAGTAAAATATAGTAAATAAGTCAGAAACAACAGTACTTCATATTCTTAAATATAGCCCAGAAATCTCTTTGAGGTTCTTTATCTTGGTATGATTGTCCATTGTGATGGAATGTGCACCTGCAGGAGTG
Organism: Ahaetulla prasina; assembly: GCF_028640845.1. Taxonomy (NCBI): domain Eukaryota; kingdom Metazoa; phylum Chordata; class Lepidosauria; order Squamata; family Colubridae; genus Ahaetulla; species Ahaetulla prasina. The sequence goes on from NC_080540.1 coordinate 107,890,628, forward strand.
TGTGTGTGTGTGTGTGTGTGTGGTTTGGCAATACACAGCTTTCTCAGAAGGCGACCCAGATCAAGAAACTGCTCAGTCATACGCTGGAAGGGGGAGGAGGGAGAAGTTCAGTGTAACCACGCCCTAGTATCTGTCAGGATACATTTAGTAAGTTAGAAAATTATAGTTTTAGCTTGGCAAGATTCTATCTATTAGGAGTAAGAAAATAAAAGATTGAATTTGATGGCATTTATTGTCTCATCTCTGGACTAGGACCTCACATACCTCTAGTATTAATGTCTATAGATAGAAAATGGAAAATACAGAGATTCTGATACAAACTGAATTTCAAATTTTTCAAATAAGTTATGGTCATGAACAGGGACATTTTCTGAATACTAAAAAAAAGTGAACTGTGTGATCTATAAACAGTTCTAATATTTACCCTTGCACCCTTGCTTCTGAAGTTAGACTCTAATAGCAAATTGTTCAAAGTTGTTGGTTAGCAGGGGGGGAAGGCATCTTTTTAGTTTCTTAGATTCTAGTTAGTAAAACTAAGACATAGTTTTACTCCAGTCAAAATTCAAATTGGAAGCCTTACCAGCAACCAAGGTTCAACAGCAAGTTAATATATGCTTCTATTTCCAGAGAAAAATTAAGATTTCCAAAGAGATTTTGGCATCATACATGAAGCTTCATTCATGAAGATACTTAAATAAAAGACTCTCCCTATTTTCACAGCATTTCTGACTGTTTATCCCAAACCAGGTTACTGAATGAACCAACCAATTCCAGAGTAGATCATTCTGCATCAGATACCTCCTAATACAACTGCATATTCCTTTCTCCTTGCCTCCTGGCTAAATATGGATTGAGAGCGAATCCATATCTAGCCAGTTAATCCATCGACTGAGTCAATGAGATTCTAGTTCTGGTGTTCAGGGACAAAGTCATGGGTGGTAGGAGGGTATTTTTTCTTCTCCAATGGCTTTTCTGGGTCTGATCTGTTTAGTACCTTGTTTGCTCTTATCATAAATGAATAAAAATAAATTCCTGATGATTTCTGTAGAGAAATGTGGAAAAGTGGGAGCTGGATAGCATCACGCCTTCTTATGCAAAAGGAATATTATGTATTTAAATTATGTATTTAAGCATTGAAATGATAAAGAACTAAAGCATGCCTTCCAAGAAAATAGTAGACAAGTCAATATATCTTTTTCATTGAAGTGCTCTTGAAGAGAACTGTTTCTCCATCCGAAGCCCTCACACAGATGAATACCAGTGGAAATAGATAAGAAATTATTCAGCTTTGTGATTCTGCAATGTGACAGCCAGAATGGAAATTTCTCCACTCTCTGAAATTTGGACAATCGACTTTCTCACAGAGTCGGAAATATGTCGGTTCTTGCAATACTCGCTATGCTGTGCTTGTTTGTTTTTGTTTTTATTTCCAGCTGGTTAAGGGGAGGCTGGTGTGTTTATATCAGTAGCTAAACATTAACATGCTAGAGCAGCAGACTAAAGGATTGTCCATCTGCTTGAGCTCTTGTCTTCCTGGTGAATCATGGTGCAGATGGCAGCGCCATTTTCAGAGCTATAAACAGTATCATTGTCATAGCTCTTTGAATGGTACTGCCGTATGTACTGAAAAAACAGCATTTAAATGTATAAGGGTCTTGGGTCAAGCGGATTATCTTCCTAAATAATGTGGAATCCTGAAGTGGGACTGAATACTCCATGAAACTTCAGAGGAAATACTCCAAGGATGATTTTATTTGTTTAAACGAACTGCAAAGCTGCTACAGTGAGTTTATCAGACAAATGCATATGTTTTGATCCATGGGAAGAACAGCAAGAAGAAAATAGCAGGAGACAGTTTGTAGGAACTACAGTGTCCATGGGGTAATCTATTTCATTTTTTGGTATGTGTATGTGTAAATGTATGAGATAATTTTTTTCAATAAAGCAATGGGCCAAATCTATTCTTCTGTCTGTTTACCCTAGTGAATAACAATACCCATAATCTGTGCTGCAAACGCAGGGGGGAAAAACATTGAAAATGAAAGAAATTCTTCTGAATAGAGAGACTAGGCAGAACAAATAAAAACTTTCAATGGATAGAAACGTTCATTACATTGAAAGGAAATGTAAGCGCTATCATGACATAAAGTATATTTCAAAATAAAATTTCAATTTTTAAAAAAGTTTAGATTGGGAAGCGTCATTTCAAAGAGTATAATTTGATAAAACCTAAAGTTGGTCAAAGTTTTAATATACCTCTGAAGTAGAAATGGAGAAGTTAAAGGTGTTCTGACCTAGGCTTCCTTAAAAAGCATGAAGCAGAGTCTTGGTCCCGGCAAAACCCCTTTTATTTACACGACTGTGAATTCCTTTCATTCACAGTCAGCAAGGTTTGGCAAATAGTCTTTCAGAGGAATATTTATCAATACAAACCTTATCTCGCTTGGAAAGCTGCCAGATAACTAGTTTCCAAACGCAATTTAAGGCAAAATGTGGCACAGAGTCTCTTAGAGTCACGAACAGAACTTTCTAGTCTTGAAACGACCGATCAAACAAATTGTTTCCTGAAAAAGCCCACTCCATGTTCGCTCCTTTTTTGTTTCCTATGGGAGGAGCCAATTGAAGTCATAAATTGAGGCCTACCTGTACTGTAGAATATAGTAATAAGAGTTGGAAGGCACCTTGGAGGACTTCTAGTCCAACTCCCTGCCCAGGCAGGAAACCCTACACCATCTGAGACAGATGGTTATCCAACATTTTCTTAAAAATTTCCAGTGTTGGAGCATTCACAGCTTCTGGAGGAAAGTTGTTCCACTGATTTAATGGTTCTAACTGTCAGAAAATTTCTCCTTAGTTCTAAGTTGCTTCTCTCCTTGATTAATTTCCACCCATTGCTTCTTGTCCTACCCTCAGGTGCTTTGGAGAATAGTTTGACCTCTTCTTAGAGAAAATAGCCCCTGAGATATTGGAACACTGCTATCATGTCACTCCTAGTCCTTCTTTTCATTAAACTAGACATACCTAATTCCAGCAGCTGTTCTTTATATGTTTTAGCCTCCAGTTCCCTAATCATCTTTGTTGCTCTTCTCTGCACTCTTTCTAGAGTCTCCACATCTTTTTTTACATCGTGGCAACCAAAAGTGAATGCAGTATTCCAAGTGTGGCCTTACCAAAGTGGTATTAACATTTCACATGATCTTGATTCTATCCCTCTGTTTATGCAGCTTAGAACTTTATTGCTTTTTTGACAGCTGCAGCACACTGCTGGCTCATATTTAAATGGTTGTCCACTAGGACTCCAAGATCCCTCTCACAATTACTACTATTGAGCGCGATACCAAATATACTGTACCTGTGCATTTTGTTTTTCTTGCCTAAATGTAGAACCTTACTTTTTTCACCATTGAATTTCATTTTATTAGATAGCACCCAATGTTCAAGTCTGTCAAGATCCGTCTGTATCTTAATCCTGTCTTCTGGAGTGTTGGCTATTCCTGCTAGCTTGATGTTGTCTGCAAATTTTGTGAGTTTCCCATCTATCCCCTCGTCCAAATCATTGATGTATTCTTTAATGTAGATACAGCCCTTACTGATCTAAACTTTTCTTCTTACCATATTATGCATCAAAGAAATAAACATGTGGTAAACATCTCCTGTCATCTAAATATTCTTCTTTAGTCAGTGTTTTTCTCAAGAATTCTTTTTGGGTCTAAATATCCTAGTTTTTAATTTGTTGTTTTGTTGAGCAAGTAAGAATTGCAATAACAAATGAGCTGGGCAAATGGCCATCAAGTTTTTTCCTTACTGTTGCCAACAAGACGAGATTGGAAGACCAAAATTGGAGCAAATGCAACAACGGCAAAGCTGTCAGTATATATTCATAATACAAGCTTAAGTAAGTTCAAGCAGTAATGGTCCCTTATAGATAACATATTACACAGCAATTCAGAGATTTTGAATATGGGTTTTACAAAAGCAATTCCAATTAAAAAGCCAATTAGAAACAGATGGCATGATTTAAACAGATATATCAATAATCTCCAGTGTTTAATATTCAAAGTATGGTGTAAATATTTAGACACTGTTTAGCAGCTGTGACAATAAATGAAATAAATGGGAAGAATGCGTTATCATTTTTTTTAAAAAATAATGTTTTGACTTATGTTTTATTAGTTGTTTATCTTTTACTTTGTTTTTATATATTTATTCTTCTGTGATTTCTGTTTAAATAATCTGTCCTTGTGCAGTCAAAAAGCAATCTATCTGATCATTAGAGTACTGACTTGTTCTATTAAACCTGAGCATTGCCTTGAAACAATGTTCAAGTTTCTGATTTAATATTGATCAGTAGTAGCTGCTGCTGTTAAAAATGGAAATCCAATTTTGAAATTGAGCAGTACTTAAAAGTTTTTCTGTGACTGTCTCTTTCTGACAGTTTTTATACTGATAAGGTCTGCAACTTTCTGCCGAGTACTCTGATCAATAACTTTCTGCAGAATATTCTGAAGGTTTTGAAAGGATAATAGAACTAAACTATTTTAAGTGTCAAGATGAAAATATGTATAGAAACAGTATCTGTGATGAATTGATTACACACTAAAATATCCAGTCCTCAAGAATGGGTACTTGAAAGCCCATTGGCAAGCTACGCAGTTCATGTGTTAGCAGTGTTACAGGAGGGTATTAAGGTGTACTCATAACTATCGACACCACAGCATTTGAGAATAATCTTATTCAGCAGCTTCATCTAGAACAGAGGTGTCAACCTTGCGATGACACATCATCATGTGACATGTAGCAACTTTTTCCCCCTTCACTAAAATGGGTGGGCATGGCCAGCGCGTGACGCATCCGGCCCACGAGCCACAAGTTTGACACCTCTGATTTAGATATTAAACAGGAATGGGGAGAGAATTGAGCATAAGGAACAAGGAGAGCCAGCACAACACCATACCTCCTACTATCAACTTCTTAAGCCTGTCCAGAAGGACACCATCATTAATGGTACCAAAAGCTGCTAAGAAAGTAGCTTGTCCCAGCATGGATTATCAACATTTAATATCATCTCAGTACTGCACCCAGGTCTGAATCACATGTTAAAGAGATGCCCATCATATACTTCTTCCAGAGTCCTCTGCAATTGCAGTCTAACTACCTTCTTAGAAAGGAAAGTTTGAAATTGAATCCAACAATAACTCTTGAGGAGATAGATAATCACTCCCTTAAGCAGTGATATATGAATCAAACTACACAATGCCTTTGTTTCCATACATTCAAATTTATCAGAAGCCTGGGAAATGTTTGGCATTATACGTATATGAGATTATGTAGAAGACAAGATCAGTTATCTCTAGTAATGGGTATTAATTGGTTATTAATCCTGGATTTATGCATACACATGAATCATTTTGGTCCTCCAGTCCATTTGTTTTTGTTCTATGAGAGAAGCATTTTGGTTTTCCGCAGAAAGAAAATTGGTTCATGCATTTGGGTTGATAAACAATACGGTACCAAACAAATACCAAAATAATTTCAAGTTCTCAAATGTGTGTCATTAAATGCTTGCAACATAAATGCAAACTGTAAGATTTATGCAGTCTCTTTGTCATCTACCTACATCTATGAAACATCTTCTCTATGAAGAAAAGTAACTGTGGAAATCTAAATGCCAGTTATTTAAGACTGAAAAGATGAACACATTAGCTCTTACCTTGTTTCTTTCTATACCCTGAGAACCAATCAACCTCTTTGTTACTGGATGAATTAAAATATTGTGTAAAGTGTAATGCCTAAAGATAGAACAAAGTGTTACTACAATAAAATGAAAAAAAAATGACAGAGATAAAGAAATTTTGTGAAATACTTAATTAGAACTAATTAGGGAAAGTGATTTATAACAAAGAATGGGAATGAATAAAGCAGAAGTCTGAACATTGGCTCTAAGATACATTAGCTTTAAAATTTGCCTATGGCGAATGGGTTCACGCAAATAGTACACGCTGGAACAATTTGTGCAGTAACACACATTATTACTGAAAGCTAAGATTAAAATTTCAAAAATTATCGTACAAATTAATTTATTGAACATACTTTCCAAAATTCACAATATACAATTTATCAAGTTTTTTAGTAGGAAATCTGCTAATGAATGATGGATGCTAGAATCTGGTATTGGAGAAAATTAAATTATACGAGTAATTCATATTGTACTTCAGTTCTAAAACAATTAAGAGCAGAATTATTCAGCAGTAAGAACACTAATCTATGTGTGAATGTGTTTTTGTTCATATGCTGCAAATTCAGCAGGGTTTATAGAAGATATATGCACATTAAATATGCAATACTGAAACAAAAATAATTTGTTATAATTAAATTCCTTTTCTTACCGAAGCAATAAAAAACTATCCTGTGATCATAATATCAATCTCATCTGCCAAAGGACTGCTAAATTCTTGGGCATTTACCCACAGAATATACTGATATCACATAGCAATAGCACTTAGACTTATATATCACTTCACAGTTCTTTTACAGCCCCCACTAAGTGGTTTACAGAGTCAGCCTATTGCCCCCAACAATCTGGGTCCTCATTTTACCCACCTCGGAAGGATGGAAGGCTGAGTCAACCTTGAGCCTGGTGAGATTCGAACTGCCAAATTGCAGGCAGCCGGCAGTCAGCAGAAGTAGCCTTCAGTACTGCATTCTAACCACTGTGCCACTGCAGCTCATATGCAAGATTATTTCAAAATTTCTGGATGATGAAAAAGAATTGTTCCACATTAATGGTGATTTTAGTCCCCATTAAAAAGGATGAATAGAATAACAGAATTGGACGGGATCTAATCCAACTCCCTGCTCAGGCAGGAAACCTTATCCTATTTTAAACAACAGGTTATTCAATCTCTTCTTAAAAACTTTTAGTGTTGAAGCACCCAGAACTTCTGGGGGCAAGTCGTTCCACTGATTAATTGCTCTAACTGTCAGGAAATTCCTCCTTAGTTATAGGTTGTGTCTCTCCTTGTTTTTATCCACTGCTTCTTGTCCTGCCTTTAGGGGCCCGTCTTCTTTGTGGCATAAACATAACATTATTGTAGTGTAGTAAGTAGCTATCAGGTTAGCTAAAAGAAAAGATTTGTGCAGAAAGATTATTATGTGGGACTTCCCAAATACCATGCAAATCAAATCTTGCTTCAGAGAACATAATAGCATCCTGTACTGTAATGTTGTGGTAACTACTGCTGCTCTTGTTGTTCAGAGACAGCATGGGACTCTCTGGAGCTTAGACCAGTCAAATCTCTTTATTTTGATCGACTGGCATAATATGTTAGGCATATTAGGCAAGGGGTAAAATCCATCATAATTTTCTATTTTTCTTCCCCTGAAAGAAATGGAATACCACAAATATTCCAGTTCCTTTAACTGGAGACCTATTTAAAACTTCCTCATCTATGTTTGTGCTTAACCCCCAACCCTCATCCTCCATGATCTTCTGAAAAATTGAAGTTTATAAAAAAAAATAAGAGTGAGGATTATGCTAATTATCGGAAGCCAAAAATTATCTGGCTGTTGTTTTTCCATAAAGAGTTGGCTTTATCTCAAATGATGTGTCTCCTTGTGTCTTATCAACATTGCTGATAAGAAACCTGTTGCTTCTCTTCTCTTATAGCTTTTGCTTAATCTTAAAAGAGAAAGTTGATTGTTGTAACTTTGAAAGGGAAAGAAAGGTGGATGCAGTAGATGATTTCTAACATTTGCTCCTTGGACTATGTCTTCTTGAGCTTTAACCATTGATTTTATACAGGCCACTTTGGGGCAAGGAAGCGCTCTCTTATCATATAAGACAGTGAATTTTTGTTCTTTTATCTGCTGCTTTAAAGACAAAAATCATTCTCCAAATGTTACAATATCCATTCTAGAACAGGTTCCTAAAAAGTAAAGATGTTGGTACTATGCTTCTAAACTTCCAATTCCAACTGCTATCTCCTTAGATCCATCCAGACTTTCTCTGTTAAAGAAAACACTTTAACACAAGTGGTGTCTAATGCACTTTAGTGGGCATGAAAGATAATTTTCTACAAGAAACTATTGTAATGTACTAATTGGTTCTAAGTCTTTGACTGCTGTGTTTAATCACGAACTTCACAGAAAATGCTTTGTTGGCAGTAAATGTTGTGCCTAAGAGATATTTATTCTAAAAGCCTTGATTGCTGAAACTTGGCAAGCATTTTTGCTTTGTAAAACAGGAAGCATTAAGTGTAGGCAAGTTGGAATGCCTTTCACACTATCAAAGATTGTACCATGTTAAATGTAATGTTACTGATTGTTAATTCCAAAACATTGTTTTTAGATTTGTTGTACAAGCTTCCCTTTGTTTTACAAGCTACTCTGCCAAACAGAAACTCAGCCTCATATTGAAAGAAAAGCATTGTACTGATGGAGTACAATGCTGCTGGACAATTTAACAATTCAATTTAATTATTTAAAATGAATAAAAAATATTTTATTTTTTTGTCATTCACATTTTTTAAAATTTAACAATTCAATTTAATTATTTAAAATGAATAAAAAATATTTTATTTTTTTGTCATTCACATTTTTTTAAAATTTGAATTTATATCCCGCCCTTCTCCGAAGACTCAGGGCGGCTTACACTATGTCAAACAATAGTCTTCATCCATTTGTATATTATATACAAAGTCAACTTGTATTGCCCCTCCAACAATCTGGGTCCTCATTTTACCTACCTTATAAAGGATGGAAGGCTGAGTCAACCTTGGGCCTGGTGGGACTTGAACTTGCAGTAATTGCAAGCAGCTGTGTTAATAACAGACAGACTTAGTCTGCTGAGCCACCAGAGGCCCAAATCTGTCCTTCCTTTTGCATCCTTTCTTTAATGATTCCATTCCACAATTTCTTTGGTATCAGTGTAACTCTTGTCCTGTGATGAGATAGCCATGGCAAGTTGGCTGTGATAAGTTAGCCATGGTGAGTTGGCCACAGTGAGTTGGCTGTGGTGAGTTTTCATAGACCCTGTGTGGATTTATCCATACTTGGTTCATTTTAACCCATTCTTGTAACACTTAAAATTGGAAAAACGGTTTGCCTCATGCTAAGTTTTATTTGATGTTGGTTTGCCATGTGGTACAAACCCAGCCAATCATAGATTTACTCAGTAAATCTTATTAACCAACCCAATACATTGCAATCTTACGCCTAAGTGCAGATCATGAGTAAGTACACCAGACTTTATAATAGATTGATTTACTGATAATAGATTTACTGTAGTCATTTGGAAAGCGTTTTTTATTCCTATTATGGCCAATATCAGCAGCAAACTCTTTGGGGGTTTTATTGCATACCATAAATGTATGCTTATTGGGAACTCTGATTTGCAGAATGTGTAATCGTTGCAAATTTTAGTAATCTTTGACAATGACTCATGTTGATTCTGGCACTCCTCCTGTTTCTTGGAAGGTGGGAATCACTGTAGCCACCCATAATTTTATTTTTCTAAGAAAACATATGCAATATTTATGCAGCCAAAAGTTATTCTTGGAAATAAGGATGGTGATAGAAGTTAGAGCTTTGTGTTGCACATACAAGCTTATTCCATTTAAGGTGAAACCTCTGTTTAATGCATCAACAGGGGTTGTCCATTATACCCACTCAATTAAAGAGTATATAATTTCTTCAATGATATCGTTGTGCTAATAGAACTAAAGGATAAATTTCACCCATTGCATTCCAAATCAACTTCAGTTAGGTCACTTTCTCTGCATATATTTTTCCCCTACCCTTCCATAATAACTATATTATTTTGAAAAACTGTTTTGCCATTAATATATTTCAGTTAGTGTTCAGAATTCCAGAAAAGAATCAAAATACAAGCAAATAGGGATGCAGGAAATATAAAACATTTTAAACATTGAGAAACCAGAATTATAGGTAGTCCTCGACTTACAACAGTACATTTATTGACTGTTCAAAGTTACAACAGCACTTAAGAGACGTTGGCCATTTTTCACACTTACACACTTGTTGTAGCATCCCCCGATCACCTGATCAAAATTCAGACCCTTGGCAACAGACTCATATTTATGATGGGTGGCAGTGTCCCAGGGTCATGTGATCACCTTTTGCAAACTTCTGAGAAGCAAAGTCAATGGAAAAGCCACCCACACTTAACAACCATGTCACTAACTTAACAACTGCAGTAATTCACTTCACACCTGGGGCAAGCAACATTGTAAAATGAGGCAAAATTTACTTAATGTCTCACTTAGCAACATAAACTTTGGGCTCAATTGTGATATAAGTCAAGGACTACCTGTACAACTTAGGGTGTAATGTTTTCCATAAGAACACTTTTTTCTTGTTGCTGTACCTAGATCATTTCTCACAACTCGGAATAGATTATGATGTTGATAGAAAAGATCTTGCAACCTCTTTTGTGACTGAGTCTGAGAACAAGAGGAGCATACTATCTTCCTTTATCCAGGGGTGAAATCCACTTACCTTCACTACTGGTTCGCAAATGGGAGCGCACATGCGCAAGCACTTCGCTCACACACAACACCTGTGTGCATGCGCAGCACCTTCTCCCCATCGCAGAGCGTAAGAAACGGAACGTGATGACGTCCAGGTGGGTGGGCGGAGCCTCCCATCGCCGGCACTACAGGTTTGCCTGAGCCAGATAGAACCGGCTGCATTTCACTACTGCCTCTATCCTAGCAGAACAACTATATGGAAGAAGAGATGTGAGAGCTGTTCAAAAGCCGGAGTGTTTAGGCTATTATTCAAAATGTTGCAATCCCCACTTTTTTCATGCACATACATGAGCATACATATCCACAGCTATGTATTCCTCTAAAAAGCTGACAACATAAAATCAGACGCAGAAAATAGATGGATTAGCCAGGAAGGAAGAAATGTATAAGCCAATATACCCACATAGAAAACCCTCCCCATTTTAATTCACAGTTTATGTAATGACTTTTCTGCTCTCCTTTGAACTTCTGCAAAGTGCCACTTCACAATTTCTTGCAGGCATTAAAAATAGTATTAGCTCAGGGGTTGGCAACCTTAAACACTCAAAGAGCCACAAAGCTCCTAACTGGAAGCCCCCCGTTCAAATTCTGGAGCCAACAGGAAGTCCGGTTCTCCCACCATAGTCTCCTCCTAGCACTGCATCCTTTTTCCTCTGCCAACCAAAAATCCAGTTCCCCCACCATAGAGTCTCCATCTAGCGTGGCGTCCATTTTGCTCTGCCAACCAGAAGTCCGGTTCCTCCACCAAAGAGTCTGCTCCTAGCACGGAGTCCTTTTTTCCTCTACCTGTCCTAACTGAAAGCCCTATCAATTGAGGAGCCAAACAGCAACAGGGATACCAAATGGGAAAGACCAAGATGTGAGAGGTCTTTGATTTAAGAGGACTTTGAGGACTCTTTTTCTTTTTTTATCAAATAATGTTAATCCTATTTTAGGGCAACCAGTAGAATCCTAAATATTTCTGTGCTCAGCATAGCAGGAATCCTTGTCAACTGTTTTCAGCAACTGTGGGTGAATGTGGTTTTAAAGACCACAAAAAAAGAGTCTGCCAGTTTTCAATTATAGGAGCTAAGAAGAACCAGATCTTTTGAATATATTCATCTCAGATAAGACTATGTACACTATTTTAAATAAAGATTTGGAAGATCCTTTAAGGGCCTCAAGTGAGAAGCATGCAATCAAGTCCTTTCAAATCTTTCTTGCTATTATGGCAACTCAGTCCGGTGGTGCAAGCGAGATTTTATGATTATATACAATTGCTAAATTGTCTCATAAAGTTAAGCGTTCTGACTCAGGGGAAAAAAAGACACACTAGGGATATAGAAATAAGGACAAGTATGTAATTCCAAACCATTTGGCAGCAGAACAATCAGGCAGCCTTGGTGATAATAAAGTTTCAATTGCTCATGTAAATTTTGGAAGCTGAAATTTAATCATGGCACAAATCAAATTAAGATGCTAATAGCTCCCATGATAGACATAGCAGGGTAACCAAAATTATTTTGGTGGCGATCTCAACATAAATTAGTCTTTTCTTTGGCTTGTTTGCTAGGAACAGAACATGCCGTTGCATTTGAACGAATAGTTTAATATGACAAAACAGTGAGGCCCATTCTGTCAAACATGGAATTTGAAGTGGTACATTTGAAGATGTTGTAGGAGCCTTGGATGTGTAAATGTGTTTAAGGTTCTAGCATGAACAGCATGGACACAAAATTGAAGGCTTTTAACTCTTGGCAGTAATAAAACAGGTTGATAACTATGCTGTACGATTCTAAGACTTTAAAAATCATCTAGCGAAGCACACTCTCAAACATAGATTTGTGTGGGTGGGTGTGTCTGTGTGTGCATTTTATGGAAATATGGTTATCTATAGTTCTCTATATTTGTAAACAATGTTTGTCAGCAGCATAACTTTATGTGTTTATCCCAGATACACCCAAAATGGAATTTCAGATGAGATGCTACCCAAGATTGGTAGTCAATCCCCTCATATGCATAAGGAACTGCACATGAATGAAAACTAGAAAACTCAGATACTTTTCCTTAATTATTCCCTTCTATAGCAAAACCAAATGACATTTTTTTTTCTTTTCTTCTTCTTAGCCCACAGTTTAACTTCCAGAAGAAAGAAAGAGGCCAATACTTTCAAGTGATAAAGAGTGGTGTTGCATAAAGATACTGCTGTTGTTTTAGTCACGATCTTTGCTCCATATCATGAGTGTCAAACTTGATTGTGTCACGTGTTTTTTGGGGGCCTGTTTTTTCCTTTGCAGAGCTGGGGTGGGCATGGCCTCTGCATGATGCATCCAGCTTGCAGGCTGCCAGTTTGACATATGATATACTAAAAACCCTGCCTTTGATAGTAGTTCAAACCAACAGATCCAATTTGAGGTGCTCTGCTACGGAGCTTGCTGTACTATTTTTCTGCTAGTAAGTGTTGTTTCATTCAACAGTTATAGTGTGAAGAAAAATGCTCAGGGCAAGATACGACTTTTCAGCCACAGATTCCAGCAGAGACCTTTTAGAGGCTTAACCTTTGCAGGAATAGCCGCTCTGGGAAGGAGTCAGACCTTGCTCAGTAAAATCAACCACTCTAGACTCTGTGCTCTATGTCCAAAGAAACTTATCTTGGACAAGTCAAACTGCTGACAAATGTTCTTACTTTCACTATAGAGTTTTTTCAACCATTGAATGATTGACTAAAGCTTTATTATAAGCTAATAAGGCCTAGAATCAAACAGATATTTGTATTGTACAGTTTGTATTGAATAGTTGGAGGTTTTCTTTCTTCAAATCCATTAGGAAGCAATTGTATGGAACAGTGCAGATGGGAAGTTTTTTGAATTGTTTGTTGTATTATTTCATAAATGTTACTATTGTTTAAAAGGATGGGTGTGTCAGACCTGGAAGTCATCTTTTACATTTGGGTCTTCAGGCCTGCCACATATTCTTCTGTGGGAAAATGGGAGGGAGGATTGCATAGAGTATGGGTAAAATAACATTCCTTTCTGAGAGAGTCAAGGACGCCTTGCCCTAGCACCTGGAGTCAGATGACTTGGAGGTGTCTCCAGTTTGGATGGTGGATGATTGGACCATGTGATGGACATAAGGGTGCTGGGCAGGGACTTGGGTGGGGAAAACCTGGAAACTTTCAGATTCGGGTTTTCCCAGATATGCCAAGCCTCAGAGACTTCTTTCGTTGGGGATATTACTTGGAACCCTGACAGCATGTTAAATTAAAAACTTTACTTAATAGAACAGAATTTGGTCCAGTAAATTAATTAAAGAATACTTTTTTAAAAAAGTATTACAGAATATAAGATTTGGAATAGATTTTCGAGATTAACTACTCCATGTTTCTGACCAGGGTAGAAAGCCACAACACCAACAAATAACTACCCAACCTGTGTTTTAAACCCCCAGGCCATCCCTTCCAGTGAAGGAAAGTCCACCACTTCCTGAGGTGCGGCACTTGGTGTGGCAGCCCATATATTATAGATTTCTCTTTTTCCTCAGTGGTACATGCATTAACCATACTTAATAATTGGGTTTTGTGTGTAGGTATTTTTGTTTTGTATATTACACTGTCCTAAGTCCAAAGTGATAATTATAAGGAAGGAAGGAAGGAAGGAAGGAAGGAAGGAAGGAAGGAAGGAAGGAAGGAAGGAAGGAAGGAAGGAAGGAAGGAAGGAAGGAAGGAAACCTTATCTGAACAGCAGGAACCAAAATATTAGTTTAAAGCAGTGGTTAAATAGAAATTTTTTTACTGCCGGTGTGGGCATGGCTTGGTGGGCATGGCTTGGTGGGCATGGCTTGGTGGGATGGCAGGGGAAGGATATTGCAAAATCTCCATTCCTACCTCACTCCAGGGAAAGGATACTGCAAAATCTCCATTCCCATCCCACTCTGGAGCCAGCCAGAGGTGGTATTTGCCGGTACTCCAAACAATTCAAACTTTCAGCTACCAGTTCTCCGAAATGCTCAAAATTTCCGCTACTGGTTCTCCAGAACCTGTCAGAACCTTCTGGATTTCACCCCTAGTTTAAAAGTCATACATATTTACTGAGTGCTCACATATTCCAATAAGTCTTGTGTGTATAGTTGAAAAAGTTCAGTTCAGATTGATTTTAGCAAAGCATTTAAATGAAAGTTCACTGTCATGAAATAACAAAAGAATGTCAGGAACAAATTATTTATTAGCAAGGACAATGGAATAATAACATTTTAACATATCTGAAAAGCCTTCTTTTCAGTTTCCTATCAATTTCATTATTGTACACTTTTCAATGGATTTATAAACAGAACTGTTGTTATATGATTATATAAATATTATAATAATAATATCAGAGTTGGAAGGGACCTTGGAGGTCTTCTAGTCCAACCCCCTGCCCAGGCAGGAAACCCTACACCATTTCAGACAAATGGTTATCCAACATTTTCTTAAAAATTTCCAGTGTTGGAGCATTTACAACTTCTGCAGGCAAGTTGTTCCACTGATTAATTGTTCTAACTGTCAGGAAATTTCTCCTTAGTTCTAGGTTGCTTCTCTCCTTGATTAGTTTCCACCCATTACTTCTTGTTCCACCCCCAGGTGCTTTGGAGAATAGTTTGACTCCCTCTTCTTTGTGGCAACCTCTTAGATATTGGAACACTGCTATCATGTCTCCCCTAGTCCTTCTTTTCATTAAAATTTACATATTCAGTTCCTGCAACCGTTCTTCATATGTTTTAGCCTCCAGTCCCCTAATCATCTTCGTTGCTCTTCTCTGCACTCTTTCTAGAGTCTCAACATCCTTTTTACATCGTGGCGACCAAAACTGAATGCAATATTCCAAGTGTGGCCTTACCAAGGCATTATAAAGTGGTATTAACACTTCACGTGATCTTGATTCTATCCCTCTGTTTATGCAGCCCAGAACTGTGTTGGCTTTTTTGGCAGCTGCTGCACACTGCTGGCTCATATCTAAATAGTTGTCCACTAGGACTCCAAGATCCCTCTCACAGTTACTACTATTGAGCAAGGTACCACATATCCGGTACCTGTGCATTTTGTTTTTTTGGCCTAAATGTAGAACCTTACTTTCTTCACTGTTGAATTTCATTTTGTTGGATAGTGCCCAATGTTCAAGTTTGTCAAGATCTTTCTGTATCTTGAGCCTATCTTCTGGAGTGTTGGCTATTCCTACCAGCTTGGTGTCATCTGCAAATTTGATGAGTTCCCCATCTATCCCCTCATCCAAGTTTGCCAATATTAAATGGCAAATTCTTCCAAAGAGATGGGATTACCATTAATAAAGTCCACTTGTAGATTTCCCTCTGCCTGCAAGGGTAAAGAAGTCATAGTATTCCCTTCTGAGCTTTTTACTCAAGTCAGGAAGAATGTATATAAAAAAAAGATGATCCTGTAGGAAACAGTGAATATGTAGGTTTTCTCTGGACAATCCCCTTCACTCATTGCAGCCCAGAGAAGCCAAAAGTTTGGACCCATATTTTAGATCAGCGGTCTTCAACCTTTCTGGCTTTGTAGCCCAGTGGTGTGGGTGGGGGAGGAGAAGGGATAGTTCTGTGAAGTAGCAGGTGCTTGTGCTTGGACACGTATCTCCATTTGCATAAGTGAAGGACACATATCGCTCATGCAAGTGGAGCTGTGTGGGCTCATGTGTTTGCCCACCCCTTATGCAGCCCAGTTCTGAATGGGCTGCGTCCCAGTATGAGCAACAGCGTGGGGGTTGGAGACCATTGTTCTAGATCATCTTTCACATATTGCATAGATCCAACCTTGGGGTGGTGATGGGTGCACGAGTAACTCTCAATGAGACCTGCTACCTCAAAAAGGATTGCAACTAGTGTCCCAGATAAAGTTGTGCAAAGGCATGCAGGACTACAGTAGTGGTGGGTTCCAAATTTTTTTACTACCGGTTCTGTGGATGTGTCTTGGTGGGCATGGCATGGCTTGGTGGGCGTGGCAGAAGAAAGATACTGTAAAATCTCCATTCCCACCCCACTCCAGGGAAAGGATACTGCAAAATCCCCATTTCCTCCTGATCAGCTGGGACTTGGGAGGCAGAAAATAGATGGGAGCAGGGCCAGTCAGAATTTTTATTACCAGTTCTCCGAACTACTCAAAATTTCCGCTACCGGTTCTCCAGAACTGGTTAGAACCTTCTGAAACCCACCTCTGGACTACAGCTACAGTTTCTGCTGCTTAAACAAAATCCATGAATTCAGGTGAAATAGTTGGGGAACTGACCTGAAAAACTGTGATAAAGGATTTGTAGCATCAAAATGGAAAGCAGAATTGAGAAACTAAAGCCCCACCCTTTTTGAATAGGCATCTCATGCATTTACCAAAAAGACTGTTCACATCTATCCCTTTGATGCTGTTTGACTCCCCGTTGCAGATGTCCCAACTTCTATAGCTATCCACATTCAGTAGCCTCATGATCAGAACGCAGAGAGTTGTTGAAATAAATATTTAATAGTTATTCTGTAGGAAGCGATGCCAGATGCATACATCATTCTCGACTAATAGTAAGGGGCAGAAAATTAGCATTGTTGGAATGCAACCATGGAAACGGGCCTCTTTGGAAAAAAAGAAGCTAAAATCATAATGCATTCAGTAAAAGGGGCTTTTTGTAAGTCTAAATTGTTTGAGATCTATGACTTAAAGGCACTCTTATATTAATAAAAATAAATATAAGACACAACAAAACATAGGAAAACATAAATGCAATAATGAGTAGAATTCCTGACCATCTGTTCTTCTGTAATAGTTCACTTGAAAAGGCAATCTTTCTGTTCTCTAGTGAACAGCTTTGATAATTATCTTAATTACCTTAATATAGAGAGATAGAGAGATAGAGATGATAGAGATAGAGATGATAGAGATAGATAGATAGAATTTTTTATTGGCCATGTGTGATTGGACACACAAGGAATTTGTCTTGGTGCATATGCTCTCAGTGTACATAAAAGAAAAGATAACTTCATCTAGAATTCTAAGGTACAACACTTAATGATAGTCATAGGGTACAAATAAGCAATCAGGAAACAATATCAATATAAATCGTAAGGATACATGCAACAAAGCTACAGTCATACAATCATAAGTGGAAGGAGATGGGTACGATGATAAGATTAATAGTAGTGCAGATTTAGTAAATAGTTTGACAGTGTTGAGGGAATTATTTGTTTAGCAGAGTGATGGCATTCGGGAAGAAGCTGTTCTTGTGTCTAGTTGTTCTGGTGTATAGTGCTCTGTAGCGTCGTTTTGAGGGTAGGAGTTGAAACAGTTTATGTCCAGGATGTGAAGAGTCTGTAAATATTCTCACAGCCCTCTTTTTGACTCGTGCAGTATACAGGTCCTCAATGGAAGGCAGGTTGGTAGCAATTGTTTTTTCTGCAATTCTAATTATTCTCTGAAGTCTGTGTCTGTCTTGTTGGGTTGCAGAACCAAACCAGACAGTTATAGAAGTGCAGATGACAGACTCAATAATTCCTCTGTAGAACTGAATCAGCAGCTTTTTGGGCAGTTTGAGCTTTCTGAGTTGGCTCAGAAAGAACATTTTTTGTTGTGCTTTTTTGATGATATTTTTGATGTTAGCTGTCCATTTTAGATCTTGCAATATGGTACAACCTAGAAATTTAAATATAGATATAGATAGATATATAGATATATCTTGGACATAACTTGATTTTTAGCCAGGTATATATGGAGCTGAGTACCTTTCTGTATCATTAGCATCCATTGAGAAATTTGTATTTATCTCTATTTCCACACTACACAAACTGTATTATACCCATTCCAAGAAATGTGAACTAACCCTGAGATGAACTACCTCAACAAATGAATGAATGAATAGTATTTATTGCAGTCAGTGACCAGAAAGGCAAACAAGAACTACCTCAAATATTTATCTTTACTCCAGTCAGTATATCAACAACTGGCAGATGACCTGAATGAGTTTTACTGCAGGTTTGAAAGGAAACTACAGCCACCTATCTCCATAACCCCCATCTCAGACACACCAACAACAGCCAAGCCTCCTACAACTGACCCCATTTCATTGGGTTCACAACCCCTAGTGATCACAGAAAAGGAAGTGCAGGACCTATTTCACAGACAAAAGCCAGGAAAAGCTCCAGGCCCAGACAAGATAACTCCTTCTTGCTTAAAAGTCTGTGCTGACCAATTGGCCCCCATCTTCACCCATATTTTCAATAAATCACTAGAGATGTGCTATGTTCCTTCTTGCTTCAAACGCTCTACCATCATCCCAGTGCCGAAGAAGCCCACCATCAAGGAACTGAATGACTACAGACCAGTTGCTCTAACATCTGTAGTCATGAAAACCTTTGAAAGGCTAGTGCTTTCCTACCTGAAAACCATCACGAATCCGCTGTTAGACCCCTTGCAATTTGCATACCGAGCAAATAGATCAACAGATGATGCTGTTAATATGGCTCTGCACTACATCCTACAACATCTTGAGTCTCCAAAGACCTATGCAAGGGTCCTTTTAGTAGACTTTAGTTCAGCATTCAATACCATCATTCCAGACATTCTTCTAACTAAGCTAAACCAGCTACAGGTACCGGAACAGACTTGTAAGTGGATCACAAGCTTCCTAACAAACAGGAAGCAGCAGGTGAAGCTAAGCAAGATCACATCAAATACCTGTACAATTAGCACAGGGGCGCCCCAAGGCTGTGTGCTCTCCCCACTTCTCTTCTCTCTGTATACCAATGACTGCATCTCCAATGATCCATCTGTTAAGCTACTGAAGTTCGCAGATGACACAACAGTGATTGGTCTCATTCGAGACAATGACGAATCCGCATATAGACGAGAGGTGGAACGACTAGCCTTGTGGTGCAACCAAAACAATCTGGAACTGAACACACTCAAAACCGTAGAAATGGTGGTAGACTTTAGGAAAAACCCTTCCATACTTCCACCTCTCACAATACTTGACAACACAGTATCAACAGTAGAAACCTTCAAATTTCTGGGTTCTATCATATCGCAAGATCTCAAATGGACAGCTAACATCAAAACATCATTAAAAAGGACAACAAAGAATGTTCTTTCTGCCAACTCAGTAAGCTCAAACTGCCCAAGGAGCTGCTGATCCAATTCTACAGAGGAATTATTGAGTCTGTCATTTGCACCTCTATAACTGTCTGGTTCGGTTCTGCAACCCAACAAGAAAAAACACAGACTTCAGAGGATAATTAGAACTGCAGAAAAATAATTGCTACCAACTTGCCTTCCATTGAGGACCTGTATACTGCACGAATCAAGAAGAGGGCCGTGAAAATATTTGCAGATCCCTCGCATCCTGGACATAAACTGTTTCAACTCCTACCCTCAAAGCAGCTATAGAGCACTGCACACCAGAACAACTAGACACAAGAACAGTTTTTTCCCGAAGGCCATCACTCTGCTAAACAAATAATTCCCTCAACACTGTCAGACTATTTACTGAATCTGCACTACTATTAATCGTTTCATAGTTCCCATCACCAATCTCTTTCCACTTATGACTGTATGACTATAACTTGTTGCTGGCAATCCTTATGATTTATATTGATATATTGATCATCAATTGTGTTGTAAATGTTGTACCTTGATGAACGTATCTTTTCTTTTATGTACACTGACAGCATATGCACCAAGACAAATTCCTTGTGTGTCCAATCACACTTGGCCAATAAAAATTCTATTCTATTCTATTCTATTCTATATCGTCCAAATAGGTATGTAGAAAAATAAGACAGTTTATGATAACTGAAAGAAAAGTCAAAACCAAATGTAACTTCATCTGTGTTCCAAAACATTGAGCGCCATATAAAAAGCTTTCTCAGCATTCAAGACAATCATCTGCTGATCCAATTTATCCCATGTTAATATCAGAACTCTCCCATCCTAATTTGGAAATACTGGATGTGCATTCACTTAAAGGTGAAGAACACCTAATAGGTACCTCATATGAAGAGTATCAGATAGCTGAGGGAATCCCTTCCTGGTAAATTTGGGATGAATAAATAGCTGAGAGGCATTGTGATGTATGGACCGAAAGTTGGGTTACACAAGGATGGACATCTAATATGCAATAGTTTTGATCTCCGCAACTGATCTAGCTTTGTTATTATGGTAAGCATAAACAACTACAGGTAGTCCTCAACTTATGACAACAATTGAGCCCAAAATTTCTATTGTTAAGTGAGACATTTGTTAACTGAGTTTTGCCCCATTTTATGACCTTTCTTGCCACAGTTGTTAAGTGAATTACTGAAGTTGTTAAATTAGTAACTTAGATGTTGGCTTCCCCATTGACTTTGCTTGTCAGAAAGTCACAAAAGATGATCACATGAGCCTGGGACACAGCAATGGTCATAAGTATGAACCAGTTGCCAAGCATCTGAATTTTGATCACATGATCATGGGGATGCGTCAAAGATCATAACTGTGCAAAATGGTCATAAGTCATTTTTTTCAGTGCTGTTGCAATTTTGCCTTACACATTGTAAGCCGCTGTTTGCTGTTGCCTTACACACTGTAAGCCGCCCTGAGTCTTCGGAGATAAATGTAAATTTTAAAAAAAAAATTTGAACGGTCCACTAAATGAACTGTTGTAAGTCAACTGTTGTAAGTACCTGTACCTCCTGCTCAAAAATCAAAAACCAAAAAATCCCCACAAGATTGTTCCCTTCTCATTTTGAAAACTCAAATGTAGCACCTAAGCAGGTTTTGTTACCGTGGCTGCACTTATTTAGCAAAACATCTATGGAGATTCTGACTCTCCAGGTCATGGTTGTCCCAAAGGTGCTTTTTTCAGGAGGCAACTGCACTTCCTTATACTTTTAAGGGTATTCTTTGCATTTCAGTTGGAGATGTAGACAACACAGATTCATCTCAACAGCCTTTGTCTGTGAAGGGACACAGGGCAGAAAACATCCTGCAGCCAAGAAGGCTCCACACCCATTTGTGTTACTCAGGTGACCCGGAGGACACAGATAAACCTCCAAGTAGCCTCAACAATCCTCTAAAAGAATGCAAATGACCAGCTGTCTGCAAGGTATATAAATCCTTCCATTCCCCACCATCCAGTCAGAGGTAAAGAAGCATCTTGGATGAGAAGCGAAACGTCTTCAAAAGAAAAAAACAAGAAAGTCCTGTTGCCTCCTGAAAAACCACCTTTGGGATATTTCTATTTAGCACTTTATCATGCATGTGTGGATGTATGTATATTTCATATGTTGACACTCTAAAATGTATGCACCATTAAAGCATGGAGACTCACAGAATTGTGCTTATTGTTTGGGCAATCTAAATTATTGATTAAAATGGCTAAAACAATTTTTGTCTAAAACAATTAGAGATCTTTACTTGCTTACTTCAGAGGAAAAATGTATAAGTTTCAAATAACAGCAATTAGAAATATAGTCATCAGAGCTTGGTCATGTTGCTGTTTTCCAAAGGGATTTTTTTCAGTTATGATTCATCCTTTGCAGAAATACTGTGGGGTCTGTAAAGAGAAATTCTAAAAAAAGATATTAAAACCCTTTTAAAAAGCTGTGTGATGTATTCAAGATAACAATTGTATTATGCAGCAGATTTCAAACCCATCTTTGGGTTTGGCAAAACAAGTGGATTTTGATGCCTAATCCATTTCATATTGCTGCAACAATTTAAAACTCTGTGAGGATTGTCTCATTTCTAAAATATGAAAAAAAAATCCTTCTCTTGTATTGTTAAATCCAGAAATAACTCAACACTTTAGAGTAACAGCCATAATTCCATAGCTATTTCTGCTTCTCAGATATAGTAATGCAAGATAAACTATTAGGTAATCTCTGACGGCCTGAAAAGCAGGATTTAATGACTGCATTAGATGATGAAGAAACAGAGAGATATAATGCACTATGAAAATAGCTTTCTCTCATAACATTACTGCTCTGATAACATTCTCTTTCTACCACTAACGGATTTGAAATTCATGTTTGACTATCTATAGGATTTGCATATGCTGATTTTTTCAATTAATTACATTTAATTAATTTTGTTAATACTGGTTTATTTTAATATTAAGAAAGAATTGGATTTAATTTTGCTGATTATCGGTCAATACATACAATATGAAATATTGTATATGAAATGCAAAAGGGCATCAAATGCTTTTGATTCTTAATCCTGTGCTCCACAATATTTCTCTCTGCTTCCATATGACAGACCCAATTTGAGGATATTTCATGTTGGCAGCCAATAGCCAGCATAAATAAACTACTATGCGTCACTGAAGTACAGACATTTCTGTATATTGGTAGACTAGTTTTTTTATGTCATATGCAAAGCTATATCTTTCCCTTCTCACAAAGTCATGTTTCAGCTGAAATAATGAATGTGGAAAAGTTCTGTAAGAGGAAAGCTAGATTTCATTAAACATATGAATGTATTTGTAAAGTCAAACTCAAACACATTCACTGTTTTAAGAAAATCAAAATGTAGACAATTATTAAAATGTCAAAAACACTTTTTTAAGTGGGAGTAGATGCTTTCAGAGGGTTTCATAGAGTTAGTTGGATATCTTTACTTGGAAATTCTTTAACTAATCAGTGGCCTTAATTCTGATGTGGGTGATGCATAGACTTCAGCAGTTAACTCTTCAAATTTTGGATGGGAGATTTTTTTCTTTACAAAAGAGTAGAAATGGGAGTAGAAAATCATTAGGAAACACACTATTTCTATTTCTACATTCCAACCCACACAAATTCATACAGATTGCCCAAAATTATGTTGTTGAAATTCAGGCATTTTGGGTGTGAGGTTAGATGCCTAACGGGTTTTTGAATTAGAAGTGGGAGCAATTCGCCTTCCAGAGGCTTTTTTATCCAACCCTTAAAAGAAAAATGGTGGATGGATGGAGGAATAAATGAAGCTGAAAAATTGGTTTCTTTCTTCCTGTGAATCAACTAACATTCCCGTGCTTTTGCCTGTGGCCTTCTAGTTGTTCAAGGGAATAAACTGCAGCTCTTAATCCTGGGGATGTTTCAGCTGGATTTCTCATAGAAATTTGATTTCCCATATGACTGACATTATAATAGATAGAGCATCTAACCAGCCTTAGGTGATCTCAAGAGCTGGGTCACATTCTTGTAAGTGCCATGGTGAGCTGACGACTTACTGGCTTTTGCTGGCTAGGGAGACAGATTTTGAGAAGGGAATTGTACTGGATGCTGTATCCAAACCAGCATGATCTCTCCTGAGTAAAGGAGAGAGACATGAGGTTGTTTATATGACTCTATACAGCTGCTCCTCATGAGTAGATTACAAAAACTGCTATCTTTATGGTCAGCTAAGTAGCTGGAGTAGCTAAGTGGAGTAGCTAAGAGTCAGGATGACATCAAGGTCACACTTGCAAAGCAGCCATTATGAATATTAGGCTCCACCAAGCCTTATATATTAATCTTTTTTTAAAAAATTTTTTTGCATACTGGAGAGGTTAAAATCCATTGGACTGATAAGGTTTTATTGTAGTCATCTTGTGAGCTTCTACCTCCTTAAAAATAATGGTTTGGAAAGTTAACAATTGATTAAGGGACCAGAGGGAATTGGAATGATAGTTTTGCATTATTTAGAAGCTATTTTCTTATGGGAAAGTGGAGATTGCTTTTTTTCTTTTTCTTTTTTTTTTAATAATGAACCTTAAAGGCTGAACACTAGAGACAAAGGAAAAAGAAAATGGATCAGAAATCCTCAGGGAAAACTTTTGAATACTTTTTAGCTAAGTGTTTGGACAGAATGGATCAAATGCTTGATAAAATTGACAGGGCATGTATTAACGAAGTGTAAAACAAGAAGAGCTACAATGGATACCTATGAAATTAATTGGAATGGGGATTCAAATGTAATACAAATAGATCTGATGGATGACTCATTCCCTAAAAGGAGATGAATAGATATTAAACCAGGGAAATGATTTGGATTTTTTCTTTCCTTCTGGATATACAAAAGAGGTCTGCTAAAATTTGGAAGGACTCTTTTACAAATGACAAATACATTTTACTTATTAATACAAAAGAATGTTAATGTTCTGAAGGATTTTCTTTCAGACACAGATGAGCAACAAGCTACTTCTGAGAATTTTTTTTGAAGGGGGTTAAGGAATAATTTTAAATAGGGAAGATTTATAAGATTGCCTTGTTCAACCAGGATTAAAAGAAGAAAATAGTTATATCTGGTTGCTCTTACAGGTCTTTTGCTGACAAAGATTGATTGACGTAGCATTTGGACTTTGTTTTCTTTGTCAAGAGATGAATTATGAGAAGCAGAGAGATTACATTTTATTTAGAGATGATGATAAACTAATAAAATTGATTTTACCTACTGAGGTGAAGTTACTTCTTTTTTCCTTCTGATTCCCCCTTTATCCCTTATTATCTTTTATTTATTTATTTATTTATTTAGAACAGGGCTGTCAAACTTGTGGGCCATGGGCCCGATGCGTCATGCACTGGCCGTGCCCATGCCCAGTTTAGCGAAGGGGGAAAAGTCACAATATGTCATGTGACGACACCATGACTACGCAAGTTTGACACCCCTGATTTAGAAAAATGGTATTGCTGCCTACTTGCACATGGTGACTCAAGGCATCTTACAAGGACATAAAAACAAAATAAAAAAGAAATAAAAAGAAAAATAATAAAAAAGAAAAATAATAAAATAATAACCACACCTGCCCAACCCACCCTGGTGACAACACACACTCATACCAGCTATTTAATGGGCTCCATTCTGCTCTGGGTTCCCCAGACCCACTGGCAGAACCACATCTCCAGGGCCTTCTGAAAGAGTATTAGAGTGGGGGGCCAGTCTAATCTCTGGAGGGATAATTTTCCAGAGAGAGGGAGCCACCACAGAATAGACCTTTTTCTGGGGCCCACCAAATGTATCTCCTTAGAGGACAGGGACCCGCAACATTCCTTGCCTCCCTACTTAAGTGGGTCAGGTAGATGTGATCAGCAAGAGAAGGTCCCTCAGATAATCATGAAGAGCTTTAAAGGTGACAACCAGCACCTTGAATTGTAACCAAAAATAAATTGGCAACCAATGCAGCTTCTGCAGGAGCGATGATACATATGCATACCAAGGTCCGTACAAAACCATGTGGGCCACTGCATTTTGAGCTTCCAGATGCTTTTCAGGGGCAGGCCCATGTAGAGCATGTTGCAATAGTCAAGGCGGGAGGTGACTAGGGAATGAGTGACTGTGAGTAGGGATTGTTGGTCCAGGAAAGGGCATAACTGGTGCACTGCCCACAGTTACATAAAGGCCCTCCTGGCCACCTGCTCGAAAAGCAGGAGTACAAGTCCAGAAGAACACCCAGATTATACACAGGGTCTTTTTGGGGCAGTGTCACCCCATCCAAGACCAAAGGTGGCAATTCTCCATGGACCAAAGAACCTCAATCCAGAGCCAGTCAGTTTTCCCAGGATTCAGTTTCAACCTGCTGCTGCCCAACCAGCCCCTAACAGCCTCCAGGCACTGTGAGAGGAGGACACGGTATCACTGAACTCCCCACAAGCTGAGATATACAGCTGGTATCATCATCATATTGATGATATCTTGGTCCATGGTGATGGATGATCTCACCCAATGGCTTCATGTTGAATAGGTTCGGAGAGAGTACCAAGTCCTGTGGGACACCACAAAATAGTGGGTGAGGCTGGATCACTTGCATTCTAGTAACATCCCCCATTCCCAACCCCCCAAGATGCTCCAGAAGGATACCATGATCAATGGTACTGAAAGTTTCCAAGAGATCAAGTAGAGGAAGGATGGATACACTAGCCCCATCCCGCTCCTGCCAGAAATCATCAAAAAGTGTGATCAATATGATTTCTGTCCCATATCTAGTCCTAAATCCTGACTGGTAAGAGTCTAGATCAGGGGTGTCAAACGTCATCATGGTGGTGTCACATGACTTATCAGGAATTTTTTCCCCTTTGCTAAACTGGATGTCAGCGTGGCCAGCACATGATGCATCCGGTCTGCAGGCTAGGAGTTTGACAGCCCTGGTCTAGATAATCTGTTTCATTCAGAAACCTCTGGAGCTGCCACACAACCATCTTCTCAATAGTCTTTTATACCTTTCTCCTTCCTTCCTTCCTTCCTTCCTTCCTTCCTTCCTTCCTTCCTTCCTTCCTTCCTTCTTTTTCTTTCTTTCTTTCTTTTTGCATTTTTGTAGTTTGTTTTAACTTTCATTCTCTTTATTTATAATTCTAAATAAAATTACTGGGGAAATAAAAGAGATGAGCTTGGTTGATACTTAGATGGAAGACAGGCAGGAAATCCCAAGACTGTTGGCTAAAACTGGGATTTATTTTGAAAAAGGAATCTTGCATATACACACAGAACATACAGAACACACACACATGCACACAAACACACAGACACACAGGATTCCCACCTGTGCTCTAAGAAGGAGAGAGCAGATGCTTTGCAGTCTGCAATAACTAACAGAGTCATCTTAATCTTTGTGCTTTATGTCTTTATGATGCGATTGTGAATTATCTTGTTTGTGTTGTAATTAAAGAGCTGAGCAGATGGAGGAAGATTGATTTCAAGGCAAGACATCTACTGAAATAACCAAGTCAGGGTTCCCAATACAACCCTGATCTATTAAATGGAGGATTATGTACTCTCTGTTTTTTATTGAAGTAAGACGGCACAGAGACAGATATTCTTGAGAACAATGATCCATAGTGAAGTGTTACTTAATAGCACAATGGATAGGGTTGTTTTAGTCTTAATGTTGTTTTAGTTGAATGTGTATGCATCATGCAGATAATTAAAAATTAATCTTACTCTCCCTTTCTCTCTCAATGTTAACTGTTTCCCACAGTGATTCTAAAGCCATTTCTATCCCCAAAGGTAAAGTTTCCCCTCGCACATATGTGCTAGTCGTTCCTGACTCTAAGGGGGCAGTGCTCATCTCCATTTCAAAGCCGAAGAGCCAGCACTGTCTAAAGATGTCTCCGTGGTCATGTGGCTGGCATGACTAAACGCCAGAGGCGCACGGAACACTGTTACCTTCCCACCAAAGGTGGTTCCTATTTTTCTATTTGCATATTGCTTTCAAACTGCTAGGTTGGCAGAATCTGGGACAAGTAACAGGAGCTCACCCCGTTACATGGCACTAGGGGTTTGAACTGCTGAACTTCCAACCTTTCAATCAACAAGTGTCTTAGCCTCTGAGCCATCGCGTCCTTTTCTATCCCTAAGCCAGATGAAAAATCAACAGATCACCTTTTAATAAAAGTTTATTGAAATCTATCTTATTCCTAAAAGTTGAATTAAAGCCACTGCAATGTTTATTATTTTTTAAAACATCTGGGATGCATTGAATGCCACCCAGATTGTGCAGGGCAATGAAGTGAAATTGAATTGAGCGGTACTGAGTTGTCTTTTGCTTAGCAAAATTTGTATCGGTTAACTTGGAGTAACTGCATCCATCAAATGCTGCTCTTCATTTATTAATCAAAATTAGAGAAGAAAATCTGTGTAGCATTTTCCATCTTAGTAGTCGCACTGCGTTTTTACAATGAAAAGATAGGCATGTCTAGAACCTGAATGGTGCCCTCTTTTCTACAATAGAAATTAGGATTCTTAATAGAGTATGAGAGGAATCCAGAGCTGAGCCCGGGTGCTTCCTGTTTCCAAGAGGTGATAAACACTGTGGCAGAAAACATGGCATAGGAATGATGCTACACTTCTCAAAATATATGACACCCCCCACCCAATAATTTATGGCAGCCTTAGTTAAAATCAGGGCTGATAAAAGTAACAGTATTATAGGTCCATTTGGGAGCTAGGATATATAGGTAGTCTTTGACTTAGAATTTGTTTAATGATTGTTCGAAATTACAAGGGCACTGAAAAAAATGACTTATGACCATTTTTCACACCTAAAACCATTGCAGCATCACGTGATCAAAATTTAGACACTTAGCTGCTGACTCGTATTTATGACCTTTGCAGTGTGCTGGATTCATGTGATCACCTTTTGCGTCCTTTTGACAATCAAAGTCAATGGGGAAGCTAGATTCACTTAACAACCGTGTTGCTAACAACAACTGCCATGATTCACTTAACAACTTTGATAAGGAAGGTCATAAAATAGGGCCATAAAATGGGGGTCCCTTAACTATCCCATTTAGGAACAGAAAGTTGGCTCAATTGTGAGCAGTTGAGGACTAGCTGTATTAGGATAGGGATTAAGGCTAGGCTGGGATGAGTAGAAAGTTTGGGCTTCCAAAAAAAATAGGATAGCACTGAAATCTCCAGCACCATGGGAGTCACTGTTGTGGGGCAAACCTTATATTCCTTTTTCCTAGATGAAAATAAAAGTAGGAAAAATTGGCCAGCCAGTTCCAGGAGAGCTTTGCAACCTGGAGTTCGCAGAATTATCACAGCTGCTACAAACCCTGTCAGGAATTTCAAAACCACACCACAGTCTCTGCTGCTGAAAAAATGAGACGTAGATGAAAAAAGGGCAAGCCTGAGAACTGAAATTCTGGCTCTGCCCTCGCTTACTTGCTTCAAAGGAGCTTCAGGTGGGTCGAGAACAGCCAAATATCTTTTTCCAATTTAATTTCCAGTAGAGAAATCTGGCCATGAGCACAATGTTTTATGGACCTTTGTTTATTAAATGTGTGTCTGTAAAAATGAGTAGGCTTCTAGAAATGTATCTTCTTCTGCTCAACCTTTGTTAGAAGGTCCAGTGAAATCTGCCTAATGAGTTAAAAGAAAAAGAAGAAAGAAAAACCAGACAGCACAACAATTTATCTCACTAAAATACAAGACGTGCTAGCAGCTCTGTTCCCACAAACCTCTATCATTTGTTTTGTGTCCAGTGAAAACAAACTCTTCTGAGAGTTGATAGGAATGGGAGAAGAGTGATTGTACGAGCGATGTAAATATGTGCCTCCAAATGCAGTGGCGCCATTGCCATGGCAACATAAAAGCAAAGCTGGCTAGAAAAAAATTGAGCAGATGCACAAATGACATTGTGGTGCCACAGCTGCATTTAAACAATGTTCCGAATAGCTGTGACCCAAGACTTATTCCTGAAATAATGTAGGAAAGACAGTGAATAATAAATCATACCCAAATATTGGCAGGTTGGAAGCCAATTGCAATTGATGTATGTGCTTTGATTTGCTAGGAAATGGTTAAACTGACAGTGGAGTCAGGCTAGAAGCCAGAGGGCCCTGTGAAAATTTCATCTAATGGAAAATAGACTTTGCTGGCTGCAGAACTGTGGCTGTGAACCTCATGATGTTAGCAGCAAACTTGCATTGAGGCAGTGCTTCTCAAATAGTGGGGTGCGCCCCCCAGGGGGGGCGCAAGGCTCCGTAAAGGGGGGCGCATTTGACCTCGGCAAACACTGTCATAACAAGCTAAGCCCCGTGTTTTACAGTCGCGCGGGGGGCGCGAAAAATGTTTTCTTCTTCCTAGGGGGCATGACAGAAAATAATTGAGAAGCACTGCATTGAGGCAACATTTTAGTCTAAAACTGTATGTTTCTTCTGAGAGGAAATTCCTGGGGAGAAAGGTTGATATTTAGCTTTATAGATTACTGCATCATAAGGCCTTCTAATACATGCTGCTCGCTGGAAGTGACCTGTGACTAAATAAGGAAAATAAAGATTTTATCACATTTGCTTTTTACTTTCAAGTGGCTTGTTGTTTACTACTTTTCTAACTTGGTTGTTGTTTTTCTCACCATACATTAAATACATTTTAACGGGAGGCTCATGGAGCAGAGACGTTCTTTGAAGTAAGAATTAAAAGACGACAGGCTCAGCAGGTGGTAGCTTCTAACTGATCTTGACTGATTTGGAAAAAGGAAAATTAGGTGCACTTAATACTTGAATAGGAAAGGGTCAACTAATCATGGAGCTCCCAGTAGAAGGCAAACCTCATGTCCATGAAGTCACAAGGAATTAAGTTGATTCAAAAGGAATTTCTATGTACTTCACTTTTAAAGAATGCATAACTCTCAGGAAAAAAATAATAATAATTTGGTTAGGAGGAGATAAACTGAAGGGAAAGAGTTTATTTGTTTGTATACTGTATAGCAATGTTTCTCAACCTGGTCACTTGAAGATGTGACCTTTAACTCCACTTTAACTTTTAACTTTAACTTTAACTCTCTAATTCTCTGGGTAACCAGCATGGCTGACTGGAGAATTCTGGGAATTGAAGTCCACACATCTTCAAGTGGCCCAGGTTGAGAAACTATACAGAATATCTGCCAGCGTGGGTTGGGTGTCACCATGAGTTTGGGAGCATGAGGACGTGTGCTTAACCTGAGATTTAAGTGTAGCTGGGAGAATGCCCAATTTAGATTTCTTTTCTGAAACGTGTGTATTTCCCTGATTAATAACCATTGCATGTTGTGAAATTGTCATTCTGCTTTTATGTGAGCATGTGTGTATTTATGGTAGTGGAGAGATACGGAGCTCTAACCTATCACTAACTCATGAGTAGCAAGGGGAGGGATTCAGGTGATTAGCTGTTTCTCAGTTGGACAGGAAGGCCCTGCAAATTACTGTAGAAGCCCTCCTTTTTTTCTTCCTGATTGGGTTTGGGAAAACTGGAACCAGTAAGATAAAATTGCTAAAGAAAATATAGGCAAACACCTTCAAGATCTTTTCAGTGCTGCTTGGGCTCAGTTTGAGTCCTGTGTTAGACTTTGTTTACTCTGTCTGTTTACAGGTTAATAATTTATGCAGCTTGGTATAGCTAAGACTGTTTATGGAAGTCTTTGCTAGTTTTTGTCTAAATGGAAAAGAAAATCTTTTAGTTTTTGTTTCCCAGTGTTAGGTCTGTACTAGCACAATGCAGCTCCAAACTGCCTGGCCTTCTAATACAATGGGAAAGTGTATCCATATATTTAACTTTTACTCACAGAAAAGGAGAATTTGTTTCTTTGCCCCTATCCTGCTTCCAGTAAGAGGGCAACTCTCCTCTTAAGAAGAGGTGATGGTAGCATAACTACTCCCAGGTGCAATAGTCAAATCCAGACACCCAGAAACTCAGACTATGAGTCTGATGGGAATCTCAAAAAAGGCTATAGCAAATTGTGTAGATCAGGGGTGTCCAAACTTGGTCCCTTTAAGACTTGTGGACTTCAATTCCCAGAGTTCCTCAGCCAGCTTTGCTGGCTGAGGGACTCTGGGACTTGAAGTCCACAAGTCTTAAAGGGACCAAGTTTGGACACCCCTGGTGTAGATGTAGGAATCATATATCACTCCCTTTCTTTGCCACAAAGCACCTGATGTTCTATCAGTAAATTTTTCCTTAGTTCTAGGTTGCTTCTTTCCTTGATTAGTTTCCATCCATTTTTTCCTGTCCTGCCTTCAAGTGCTTTGGAAAACAGGTTGACCCCCTCTTCTTTGTGGTAGCCCGTTAAATATTGGAACTCTGCTATCATGTCATCCTTCTTTTCATTAAACTAGACATACCCAATTCCTGCAACTGTTCTTTGTATGTTTTAGCCTCTAGTCCCCTAATCATCTTTGTTGCTCTTTTCTGTACTCTTTCTAGAGTTTTGACATCTTTTTTATATTATGCCAACCAAAACTGGATGCAATATTCCAAGTGTGGTCTTGTCAAGGCATTATAAAGAGGTATTGACACTTTGTGTGATCTTGATTTATTGTTCATTGTAATGCACTTGCAATGTCTCTCCTATTATTATTAGGAGAGAATGGGTTTCTTAAGACTAAAACTGAGCATGGATCTGAGCTAGAAAAGAGAAACAGGATTTCCAAACATACATCACACCCATCAGCATCTCCTTAAATCAAACAGCATGAAAATGGCCCTGCATACCCCAAATCACCTTTTTCTCTTCCAAACATTATTGCTAAATAATAATTTTTCTTTGGACCTGAACATATGTGAACTTTGGAGGACTGAAAGCACATTGTTTCCAGCATGGTACATATGACCAAGCAAACTAAGTTTATTCCTAATGTCATTAATAGGTGTAATGCGGGGGTGGGGGGGAGGTTAGGTTAATCATCTTGGAAATTAAATTATACCCAAGTCTTCATTTATCCATGAATACATAAGTGGAGGGTTTCTGTGAGCTGTTTGATCTTCTTTTTCACAATCTTCCTAATTGTTGGACTGATCTATCTAAAAATAAGGCTGAAAAGTCCAACTGCTATTTTTGAAGATCTCCTCCTGTTTTCTCAAAGTCCTTCTCCAAATTGAAGAATTCCATTTTTTTAATATTAACCACCTGATCCCTTTTCCCATCACATAAATTCTCTGAATAGTAGAAGAAAAATATCAGGATCACTTACAAATCAAATCAAGCTTTTTGGTTTGTCAATGATTGTATTCATAAATATTTATCCCAAAATATTCCTGGATAAGAAAGGGTTACCTTCTTGATATACCATGGAGAATATTGTGGACCTTGGTATTTTTATATGCTGTGGAAAATGCTGAAAAAAAGAGGGGCATCTGAGATAGCAATGAGAAACACTTAAATGATCAGTGCATATTTCATCTTAAATTTGCTTTCCTGAATAACAGAGCTGTCCATTTTCATTCATAGCCTGTAGGGGGGAAAACTCTTTCAAGTCTAGCAGCGCTGATTATTATGTATTAGGTCCTCCTATGTGTATTTGTGATAAGCTGAATTTATCAGAAAAAGGAGAGGCAATTCAAGCTAATTTGTTCTGAGGAAAAAAGCACAAGGAAACACCGACTAGTGCTACAGTTGTGTTTAAGAAATCCCGAGCTGTATATTTAGTAACATTAGTAAAGAAAGAAATTAGACAACAATATCTGTTTTCTTTAACATTTTTGATATTTCAGCTCATATTCTCAATAAAAAACATAATCCAAAGACTGCGTGATAGTAGCTTTTGAGAAGAGCAACCACCTATTTAATTTTAAATTTGGATTTTCAGATTCTTGGAAAGTGAAGCATAAAGGATCTTCATGAAGAAAATGCAGCCTAGAACTTCATACAGGGGCATTCAAGGCATTTCTTTCACTGGTTTCTAATGTCATTTCCCCCCTTTTTATAGGTACACAGTCTTGTACAATGGTCATCACCTGGAACCTGACAAGCTTCCAATCCACAATGATCCAGAATCCCAAGAGTCCTGCTTCTAACAAGTGGTCTATGCTGAAAGACACAAGAGGTTCATGCATCAGGAACTTAAATGCCAGATTGATATTGTCTGCGTTGCCATAATGCTGTCTTGTATTGGCTTCACATTGGCACCAACAGCTCAAATGTGCTTTACAATAACATAGAGCGACATGGAGTGGTACAAAGTTACTGTTGCTTCTGATTGATGCTTGGAAGTCATAATGCTTTGCATGTGATGAACAAACGATAAGCGACATGCTTGATTGTCTTCGTGTTTGTTCTAAGTGATATGTCAGTCACACATCTTTTTCTTATGTGCTAACAATATACGTCTTTTCCCCAGACCTTGAAGTTTGACCTGAAAGTGCTAAAATGCAATTATATTTCTGCTTTACCAAAAACTGAGGTTGTTTCTCAATTATTTTTAATAACAAGCTTTGCCGGTAATGCAACAACAAAAAGGACGCATTGCTGTGTGTTGTTTTTCCTAGGCTGCCTGTAGATGCCAAAGAACATAAATAATATTCTTGAAGGTGAAATTGATGCAATACAATGTTCTGCAACCCCCATCAAAATGAACTACTGTAAGAAAAATAGTCAGTTAAAAAGACTCATTTTTCACCAGTCAGAGCCCATTAGCTTTAAATCTCCTGACATTCTCCTTAGGATTTTCATCTCCTGATCTTACTGATTTGAAGGAAAAGGGGACCTTAAAAGGGGATTGGGGACTTAAACAGTTGAGGAAACAAATAGCTCCTCTATATCAGCCAACTAACTGGCTTCTTGTGGTATGTTTACTTAGGCACATTGAAATCACCTCTGTAGTTTGATAATGTATTAGGAAGAACAATTGACTTGTTCCTTAGGTCATTTATTTCTCACCCCAATTGTCACAAACTGGGACATTCATTCTGGGATGGTGAACAATGAACATAAAAGCAACTCAAGTGTCTGAGTAAATCAGGATTTATTATGATCAGTGTCCCAAAGAATCAGGGCCGTAAAATAAATCAGGAGGAAGCCATCTCCAGGAACAAATGACAAAAGCTTCGGCAGATTGCTGAAATAGTAATGGAAGTAAGAACAGTGACTAATGAAGGACAGGATAGCAAGGAAAAGGTTAGTCTGCAGATTCTCAGTGGAAGATTAATTGACTGAGCTCCCACAACATTCTACATAGTAATGTGACTGGTGGACATGTGATTTAGGGTGTAAAACCCAGCCATTAAGGTTTGTAAACTGTGTTTTGTGGACCAGTATGTTGTGTGAGCTCTGAAGTTCAACAGGGTGAAGATCAGCAGCAGAGACTTTATAGAGCAGTGTTGGTGAACCTATGGCACTTCTACTTAGCTCTATAACAGTGTTGGCAAACCTTTGGCATTCTCACGTGCTGGCCGCGTGCCGAAAATGGCATGCAAAACTGTCTTGTACTGAATGTGTGGCCTCGCCGGCTCCTCATTGCATTCCTGTACTCAAACGCGCACCAGTCAGTTGATCGTCGCGTGCGCGGTGCCGACGGACCCCGGAAGTGTGGCGATCCATCACACATGCACACAGGCACCCGGCCCTCCGGGTTGGTGTTGCGCGCATACGCAATGACCGCTGCACTTCCAGGGTTGCTGGCACTGAGTGTGCGACAGCCAGCTAACCGGTGCGCATTTGAGCACAAGAACGCAACGGGAGCCAGCGAGGCTGCACATTCGGGATGGGACAGTTTTGCGTGCCACTTCCGGCACGCGGCCAGCACGCGAGAACGCCAAAGGTTTGCCAACACTGTTATAAAGCTAAATAGAAGTGCACCAGCACCTTGAGAAACCTAATGTGGTATCACATCACCTGCCTGGAACAGTAAAGCTGCAGTGTTGCCCCTCTGGATTAACAGATCAACCTATAGCTCCTTTGCTTGACGTGCAGGAGGACATTAGACGCTGGTTGCTGGGAATCTTAAGCTTTCAGATGCCTCGTCCCTTTCCTGTTGTAGTTGTTTTTCTTCTTCTTGCACATTGCAGAGCTATTTCTCAACATGACTGTCTGTTTCAAAGGATGAAAGAAGAATGTCATTGTCAACAGTTCTTTCTGTTGTGTCCTGCATGCAGATGTTACTCTCTATATTAAATTTTCCCCTTTTTTTCATGTTATATTGACAGGCATGGCTGAAGACCCAAGGGATGCTGGAAGGTTGATTTTCATGTTCTTGGAAAGAAACAGTTCAAGTATAAATTTGTAGGAGGGCTGTGCAACATTTCAGCATTGATTCCCAAAAGGTGGTTGGGAGACACAGGAGCACAAACGTAGCACCTGTCTGACATTATTGAAAACAGCTGCACGGTCCTGCCTGACAGGTGCTGTACTTGCACAGTTCCAAACACAGGAGCACCTTTTGGAAATTAGGTCTGAATCATTGCATTGTTCTTATTTGTCCTGTCCTTGACTGAAAATCTAACCCAAAGATGAGAACGGTGTTCAAGAAAGTGGATAGGTACTTTGTTACATTGTGTAATTATGTACAGACATTTTTTTTAATATACAGAAGATAATTCTGCATTATTTATTATTATTTTTAAAATAAATATTTGCCCATTAAAGGCTTCTACGTGTACAAGCTAACACCTTGTTAGTTTTTCTTTGTGCTTGCTATTTTATTATTCTGTGCTTCTGCGACAATTACTCAGAGGAAAAAGAAGAAAGTACCTTTTTAAAGGGAACAGAGCAAATGCAATTCAAAAATAGTGTTATTGGCCTGATCTTGGCAGGTGATCTGGTTGCAAGTTTTTTTATGCTGGCCTTCTGTTAGTCTCTGGGGTAAGTGCAACTGACTTTAATTTGAATGATTGACAATGTAACCTTTTTCACATCTGCTTAGAATCTCATTAACATCAGTAAGATTTAGTCCAAGCTAAGTGTGTGCCACAGACTTCAGTTTTGTTGTGTTCATTCCTTCCAATTGTACAAGATATATCCCACCATTGAACAGGAATATATATATATATATATATATATATATATATATATATATATATATATATATATATATATATATATATATATATATATATATATACATATATATACATATACATACATATACATATATACATATACATATACATATACATATACATATACATATACATATATATATATATATATATATATATATATATATATATATGTATGTAGGTCTTTGGTTATTCGGGTTTTCTCCCGCATAAAATTGGAAGTGTCTTGGTGACGTTTCAACAAAGTCTCATTCGTCATCTTCAGGCTTCAGCTTCATGCTTCTGGGAGCAATGTGTGATTGCAGCTGTTTCTTCCTTTTTAACTGCTAGTGGGGGTTTGAACTGATTGGGTGGGAGCTTGGCTGTGCTCTGATTGGATGGGGTTTTTTTGTGCTCTGATTGGCTGTGGGTGTGTCCTATTTGGGTGGGGGCTTGGTTGTGCTCAGATTAGTCTGAGTTGCAGGGGGATTTGAGCTGGTGAGCTGCATTGCTGTTGTTTGGCTTCGTGTTTGTGGTTGTGCTACATCTTCATAGTGGGTGTCTGTCTGCTGCATGTATGGATTGGAGGAGTTTGAAATGGCTAATGTTGCAGCTGCGGTCTGGCTTCTGGTTCTTGGTCGTGCTTCATGATCAGTGTGGGTTTGGGTCTGCTTTCTGGGTGGATGTGTGGTGGTGACATCCTGTGTGGACCTCGTGAGTGTGGGTCTGGTGTCATTCCTCGTGTTAGGGACTCGTTTGTCAATAAGGGCGGGTTTCCAAATGGCTGGTAGGCGGGAGGTATCATCTCGTTTGTTCATGCTGTGTGGGTGTTTTTCTATCTCGATGGCTTCTCTGATTATTCTGTTGTTAAAGTGTTCAGTTTTGGCGATAGTTCTGGTCTTTTTAAAGTCAATATCGTGTCCTGTGGCTTTAAGGTGTTGGACCAGGGAAGAAGTTGGTTCCTCTTTTTTGACTGAGTTCTTGTGTTCTTCAATGCGTGCACTTATTCTTCTGTTGGTTTGTCCAATGTATGTGGTGGGGCAGGCGGTGCATGGGATTTCATATACTCCTTGATTTTCTAACTCAATTTTGTCTTTGGGGTTTCTTAGGATGGTGGATATTTTTCGGTTTGTGCAGAATGCTGTCTTGATGTTGTGTTTGTGGAGGATCTTGCTGATTCTGTCTGTGGTGCCTTTTATATATGGGAGGAGGGCTGTGCCGTTTTCTTGTTCTCTGTCTTGGATTTTAGTGGGGGGTTCTTTTTGGATTAGTTTGGTAATCTTATTTCTCTGGAATCCATTGGATGTTAGTACGTTTATGAGAGCGTGTAGTTCGGTTTTTAGGTGTTGTTCGTCAGCTAAGCGTTTTGTTCTGGAGATGAGTGTCTTGGCTACGGAGTTGATCTGTGCTGGGTGGTGGTGTGAGAGTGCGTGCAGATAGCGGTTTGTGTGTGTTTTCTTCTGGTAGATGGTGTGTCCTAGGGAGCCATTGGGTTTCCTGTAGACTAAGACATCTAGGAAGGGAAGTTGGTTGTTAACTTCTGTTTCCATGGTGAACTGTATTTTGGGGTGTAGGCTATTGAGGTGTGTGAGGAAGTTGTCAAGTTTTTCTTTCCCGTGTGGCCAGATTATGAAGGTGTCGTCTACGTATCTGAGCCAGAGTTTGGGTTTGTGATCAGATTTTGGGTTTCAAAGTGTTCCATGAGAGGTTGGTAATGACAGGTGAGAGGGGTGATCCCATGGGTGCTCCTTCTATTTGTTTGTATTTTGTCCATTATAGATGAAGTATGTGTTGGATAGGCAGTGGTTGGTCAGATCTAGGATGTGCTTGGGGGTTATATTTGTTTTGGATAGCTGTCAAGGCTTCTTTGATTGGCACTTGGGTGAAGAGGATATGACATCAAAGCTCACGAGTAGGTCGCTGGGCTGTAAGTTTTGTTTCTTTATGATCTCTATGAACTGGAATGAGTTTTTTACGTGTGAGGCGATGGATTCTGCATAGGGCTGTAGGTGTTTGGCGAGAAATTTGGCTAGGTTTTGTAGAGGTGAGCCTATGGAGCTGACTATGGGTCTGAGTGGGGTTCCTTCAATCAGAGCACAGCCAAGTTCCCACCCAATCAGTTCAAATCCCCACTAGCAGTTAAAAAGGAAGAAACAGCTGCAATCACACATTGCTCCCAGAAGCACGAAGCTGAAGCCTGAAGATGACGAATGAGACTTCGTCGAAACGTCGCCAAGTCACTTCCAATTTTACGCGGGAGAAAACCCGAATAACCAAAGACCTACATACAAACACCCGCGAAAACGTCAGAAAACAAACAAATATATATATATATATATATATATACCCCTACCTACTCTGCTCTGCAGGCCCCATATAGCTATTAATTTCCACGGGTGAACACTTCTGTCCTGAAAAAAAAAGCCTTGATTTCACTTTTAAAGGGCAGAGAAAATTAAAAGCCTTTCTAGCTGGGTGGTTTTCTTGGCAACAGTAAGTCAGTGATTTCTTATTCTATTTTTGGAGGGATCGTTTTAAAAACTAACAGTGCTTAGTTTTTTGAGCTATGCTAATATCAGCAATGAATCTCTTAAAGGGAAGTTTAAACCAGGTTTCAACCTGGAGAATTAGAGAGCAAACTATGTAGAGCAGGTGTCTCCAACTTTGGCAACTTTAAGCTTGGGGGATTTCAACTCCCAGAATACCCCAGGCCAGCTTTGCTGGGAGTTGAAGTCCTCCAGACTTAAAGTTGCCAAGGTTGGAGACCCCTAATGTAGAGGGTACCAAATGCAATATTTATGAGTTTTAGCATAGATTTGAGTTAGGATAGGTCAGTGGGTTGGTCAAGTCATGCATCATGTACACTGGTATCTCTATTTCCAGTAATCAAGAAACTGGGGAAGAACCAGCTGCTGTTCTGTTCCTTTTTGCTCTCCATGGGAGGGCTTATAGCATGGGTGTGTTCTACTTACTTTTACTACCAGTTTGCAATGGGAGCGCGTGTGAATGTGCGCTTCTGTGCATGCGCAGATCGTCCATAATGACATCCGCTTTTACTACCGGTTCACAAGAACCGGACAGAAGCAGGATCAACCCACCACGGGCTTATAGGCTTTTTAATGGACTATGCTACTACCACATATATTCATTATACATATGTCTCTCTTAGGCCTTGGGAATTCTCTTAATCTTCTTCCCTCCATTCCCTAAGCAGCTTTGCTCATGTGGTGAGGCTGAGAACTACTGACCTGCACGAAGCACATGTAAGTAAAGAGCCAATAGCATCTTCACATCAAAA
This sequence comes from Ahaetulla prasina, assembly GCF_028640845.1. Taxonomy (NCBI): domain Eukaryota; kingdom Metazoa; phylum Chordata; class Lepidosauria; order Squamata; family Colubridae; genus Ahaetulla; species Ahaetulla prasina. The sequence continues at coordinate 107,930,640 of NC_080540.1, forward strand.
CGTCCGACCATTCTCAGTTCCTTCCAAATATTTCTCCTCTCTTTTTCAGATGTTCTCCAAGACACATGGCATAGTAATACTCATCCATAGGAAAGTTCCATGTGCTTAAAAATTGTTTAAATGACTTGGGTGGGGTCCAATCACGCTGCAGTTTCTTAGGGGAATTAACCACAATAAGACTTGTACAAGGTTCTCTTATACAGCCCTGACACAGATAAAATAGTTGTCATGTGACTGGAAGAACAACTATTTTAGAATTATAAGTATGTTATAAAGTACTGTAGGGATTCTAGGGCTTCTAGATGTTGTTGAATGACCATTCCTAACATTTGTTAACATTGGACATTACACAAAGTTTCCATTCGTGATCACTTTTTATGTTTTCACCTGAATTTATTTGTACCATGCCAATAAGTCTGACAATTAGGTTTGATAAACAAGCAGGAACAATTTTTATATCCTGAAAAGTTCTTGTGCAAGCTTGGTTGCCTTAGATTAATGCCTAAGATTAATTAATTAATTCTAATTAAAGCACCTTTACCTGAACTCTTTAGAGGGTCTTCTTTTCTGTTGAATAAATCCATGTTTTGTTGAGGGTGTGCTGGTCATTCTTCCCAAGTAGAATTCTGCTGGATGTTTTATTTATTTTTATCATCTGCACACATTACACGGAGCAACAGGTTTGCCCCTACAATAGATTGAAGCTGCACTATGGATGGCAATCAGACTTGGAAAAATTCTTTTTCTAAGAATTACACTGTAGGTCATGCAAAATATATTCTGAAAGAGATTCTATTTTATGGAAATAACTTCTACGTGCGCAACAACTGATCTCTCCTGAATCCATTAGCTGTTTGTTTTTTCAAAGATGCAATAAAGGAAATTTAATTAATGTATTTTACAGAGAACATTAAAAAAAAACACTCTGAAAATTACTAAAAACTAAGAGAAGATGGTAAATACTTCAATTAAAAGTTGATCAAGCCTGCCTGGAAGCTGGATGGCAATAAGTGTGCAGCTTAAATGCCAGGATTGTAAAGCTACACAGCTTATTTGAGACATTCAGCTAAGCGTTTTGTTCTAGAGATGAGTGTCTTGGCTACGGAGTTGATCTGTGCTGGGTGGTGGTGTGAGAGTGCGTGCAGATAGCGGTTTGTGTGTGTTTTCTTCTGGTAGATGGTGTGTCCTAGGGAGCCATTGGGTTTCCTGTAGACTAAGACATCTAGGAAGGGAAGTTGGTTGTTAACTTCTGTTTCCATGGTGAACTGTATTTTGGGGTGTAGGCTATTGAGGTGTGTGAGGAAGTTGTCAAGTTTTTCTTGCCCATGTGGCCAGATTATGAAGGTGTCGTCTGCGTATCTGAGCCAGAGTTTGGGTTTGTGATCAGATTTTTCTAGTGTTTGGGTTTCAAAGTGTTCCATGTAGAGGTTGGCAATGACAGGTGAGAGGGGTGATCCCATGGGTGCTCCTTCTATTTGTTTGTATTTTTGTCCATTATAGATGAAGTATGTGTTGGATAGGCAGTGGTTGGTCAGATTTAGGATGTGCTTGGGGGGGTTATATTTGTTTTGGATAGCTGTCAAGGCTTCTTTGATTGGCACTTGGGTGAAGAGGGATATGACATCAAAGCTCACGAGTAGGTCGCTGGGCTGTAAGTTTTGTTTCTTTATGATCTCTATGAACTGGAATGAGTTTTTTACGTGTGAGGCGATGGATTCTGCATAGGGCTGTAGGTGTTTGGCGAGAAATTTGGCTAGGTTTTGTAGAGGTGAGCCTATGGAGCTGACTATGGGTCTGAGTGGGGTTCCTTCAATCAGAGCACAGCCAAGTTCCCACCCAATCAGTTCAAATCCCCACTAGCAGTTAAAAAGGAAGAAACAGCTGCAATCACACATTGCTCCCAGAAGCACGAAGCTGAAGCCTGAAGATGACGAATGAGACTTCGTCGAAACGTCGCCAAGTCACTTCCAATTTTACGCGGGAGAAAACCCGAATAACCAAAGACCTACATACAAACACCCGCGAAAACGTCAGAAAACAAACAAATATATATATATATATATATATACCCCTACCTACTCTGCTCTGCAGGCCCCATATAGCTATTAATTTCCACGGGTGAACACTTCTGTCCTGAAAAAAAAAGCCTTGATTTCACTTTTAAAGGGCAGAGAAAATTAAAAGCCTTTCTAGCTGGGTGGTTTTCTTGGCAACAGTAAGTCAGTGATTTCTTATTCTATTTTTGGAGGGATCGTTTTAAAAACTAACAGTGCTTAGTTTTTTGAGCTATGCTAATATCAGCAATGAATCTCTTAAAGGGAAGTTTAAACCAGGTTTCAACCTGGAGAATTAGAGAGCAAACTATGTAGAGCAGGTGTCTCCAACTTTGGCAACTTTAAGCTTGGAGGATTTCAACTCCCAGAATACCCCAGGCCAGCTTTGCTGGGAGTTGAAGTCCTCCAGACTTAAAGTTGCCAAGGTTGGAGACCCCTAATGTAGAGGGTACCAAATGCAATATTTATGAGTTTTAGCATAGATTTGAGTTAGGATAGGTCAGTGGGTTGGTCAAGTCATGCATCATGTACACTGGTATCTCTATTTCCAGTAATCAAGAAACTGGGGAAGAACCAGCTGCTGTTCTGTTCCTTTTTGCTCTCCATGGGAGGGCTTATAGCATGGGTGTGTTCTACTTACTTTTACTACCAGTTTGCAATGGGAGCGCGTGTGAATGTGCGCTTCTGTGCATGCGCAGATCGTCCATAATGACATCCGCTTTTACTACCGGTTCACAAGAACCGGACAGAAGCAGGATCAACCCACCACGGGCTTATAGGCTTTTTAATGGACTATGCTACTACCACATATATTCATTATACATATGTCTCTCTTAGGCCTTGGGAATTCTCTTAATCTTTTTCCCTCCATTCCCTAAGCAGCTTTGCTCATGTGGTGAGGCTGAGAACTACTGACCTGCATGAAGCACATGTAAGTAAAGAGCCAATAGCATCTTCACATCAAAACGTCCGACCATTCTCAGTTCCTTCCAAATATTTCTCCTCTCTTTTTCAGATGTTCTCCAAGACACATGGCATAGTAATACTCATCCATAGTAAAGTTCCATGTGCTTAAAAATTGTTTAAATGACTTGGGTGGGGTCCAATCACGCTGCAGTTTCTTAGGGGAATTAACCACAATAAGACTTGTACAAGGTTCTCTTATACAGCCCTGCACACAGATAAAATAGTTGTCATGTGACTGGAAGAACAACTATTTTAGAATTATAAGTATCTTATAAAGTACTGTAGGGAGCCTAGGGCTTCTAGATGTTGTTGAATGACCGTTCCTAACATTTGTTAAAATTGGACATTACACAAAGTTTCCATTCGTGATCACTTTTTATGTTTTCACCTGAATTTATTTGTACCATGCCAATAAGTCTGACAATTAGGTTTGATAAACAAGCAGGAACAATTTTTATATCCTGAAAAGTTCTTGTGCAAGCTTCGTTGCCTTAGATTAATGCCTAAGATTAATTAATTCTAATTAAAGCACCTTTACCTGATCTCTTTAGAGGGTCTTCTTTTCTGTTGAATAAATCCATGTTTTGTTGAGGGTGTGCTGGTCATTCTTCCCAAGTAGAATTCCGCTGGATGTTTTATTTATTTTTATCATCTGCACACATTACACGGAGCAACAGGTTTGCCCCTACAATAGATTGAAGCTGCACTATGGATGGCAATCAGACTTGGAAAAATTCTTTTTCTAAGAATTACACTGTAGCTCATGCAAAATATATTCTGAAAGAGATTCTATTTTATGGAAATAACTTCTACGTGCGCAACAACTGATCTCTCCTGAATCCATTAGCTGTTTGTTTTTTCAAAGATGCAATAAAGGAAATTTAATTAATGTATTTTACAGAGAACATTAAAAAAAAACACTCTGAAAATTACTAAAAACTAAGAGAAGATGGTAAATACTTCAATTAAAAGTTGATCAAGCCTGCCTGGAAGCTGGATGGCAATAAGTGTGCAGCTTAAATGCCAGGATTGTAAAGCTACACAGCTTATTTGAGACATTCAGCTAAGCAATTGCAGCAAGTCACAATCAGCTGCATACCAATGTAATAAATGACAAGCCATAAAATAAGATGATTTAAGGCTGGGAGTAACTGCATGTTGATGCCAGGAAGAAAACAGACATATAGGAGAAGCTCAAAGGCTGTAAGCAAAAAAAAAAAAGCCGAAGTAGTACTAGTTAAAACCTGAAAGGTCTTAACTAGTTGGATAATGAAACATCTGCAAAGAAACAGCCGAGCTAAGAGAGCAACAAAGACCCAAACAAAGGACTTGATTGTAACAGGAAATGTACATGGAACTATTCTGTCTAATCTGATTTTTCTTTAATAGTGATGTTACAATGGAAAAAGTTACCCCTAGCCAAATGCCAATGGCTTTGTCAAACCTGCCCTAGATAGGTCCCTAAGAAAGAAAGACCCTCGACTCCATTTGGTTGGAGTCCATTTGGTTCTTTTACCAAGAATTAGTGGTTGCAGCAAAACCAAGGCCAGAACTGAAGTTCCCACACACGCAAAGTGTTACAGAATTTCCCCTTCTCTCTGCCCCTCACTCCTGACTAGTCTGTCTTCATCAAATGGTATGCCGCATAGGTGTTTGGGGAACAGCTCAGATGTTTGGTGCCACTTGGTGCATTTTGCATTCCTATCTCAGGCTCTGAGGCCTTAAAGACAGGAATAGGCTGGTTCTCTCATCTCTGGCTTCCATCAAATTTGCCAGTCCCTCCCCTCCCCTTGCTCATCCCTACCCTCTGTATGCTAATTGCCTACTTCCTCTCCCCGCCCCCACCACTTCCTCTAACAATTTATGACAAGTTGCCAGCAAAGCCTAAGGTGAAGATTGCAGATCTGACAGGCTTTGTTATCAAGCCCTTCCTGGATATTATTTCAGTACTTGTGATGGACCAGGGGCTTCCATTGCATTGGAAGCAACAGATTCCTTCATGGGATACAAAGCAAGACACCAACCTTCTGTCCAGCCTCTTAATCCTGGTTTGAGCCCACAGCATTCCTGATCTAAAGCAAAGATCTCTACCTAAAGCAGCACTCACTCTGGAAATATAATCCCATTGAGGTCAGACACCTTGAGATAAATGGGGAGGGGATACTTTTTGAACAGGCCAGCCCACTTATGATGGACACTGTTTAGATTATCTGAATATTGGGTAGGTTGAATGCCACCACATGTTTACTGGACCCGTGTCCCTCCTGGTTGGTGCTGGCCACACAGGATGTGACACGAGGCTGGCTCCGGGGGCTTACAAATGCTTCTTTGCAGGAGGGGGTCTTTCCGGCCGCCTTGAAAGAGGCGGTGGTGAGGCCTCTCCTCAAGAAGCCTTCCCTGGACCCAGCTGTGTTAGGTAATTATTGTCCGGTCTCCAACCTTCGCTTCGCGGCGAAGGTTGTAGAGAGTGTGGTGGCATGTCAGCTACCTCGGTACCTGGAGGAAACCGTCTATTTAGACCCGTTCCAGTCCGGTTTCTGACCCGGTTACAGCACTGAGACGGCTTTGGTCGCGTTGGTGGATGATCTCTGGAGGGCCAGGGATAGGGGTTGTTCCTCTGCCTTGGTCCTATTAGACCTCTCAGCGGCTTTTGATACCATCGACCATGGTATCCTGCTGCACCGGTTGGAGGGATTGGGAGTGGGAGGCACCGTTTATTGGTGGTTCTCCTCCTATCTCTCCGATCGGTCGCAGACGGTGTTGACGGGGGGGCAGAGGTCGGCCCCAAGGCGCCTCACTTGTGGGGTGCTTCAGGGGTCAATTCTCTCGCCCCTCTTGTTCAACATCTACATGAAGCCGCTAGGTGAGATCATCAGTGGTTTCGATGTGAGGTACCAGCTGTACGCTGATGACACCCAGCTGTACTTTTCCACACCGGACCACCCCAGCGAAGCTATCGAGGTGCTGTCCCGGTGTCTGGAAGCCATACGGGTCTGGATGGGGAGAAACAGGCTCAAGCTCAATCCCTCCAAGACGGAGTGGCTGTGGATGCCGGCATCCCGGTACAGTCAGCTGCAGCCTCGGCTGACTGTTGGGGGTGAGTCATTGGCCCCAATGGAGAGGGTACGCAACTTGGGCGTTCTCCTGGATGGATGGCTGTCTTTCGAAGATCATCTGACGGCCGTCTCCAGGAGAGCTTTTTACCAGGTTCGCCTGGTCCGCCAGTTGCGCCTTTCTGAACCGGGATGCCTTATGCACGGTCACTCATGCTCGTGACATCTCGTCTGGACTACTGCAATGCTCTCTACATGGGGCTCCCTTGAGGAGCACCGGAGACTCAGGTAGTTCAGAATGCGGCTGCGCGGGTGATAGAGGAGCCCTCGTGGCGCCCATGTAACATCCCTCCTGCGCAGACTGCACTGGCTACCTGTGGTTTTCCGGGTGCGCTTCAAGGTTTTGGTAATGATCTTTAAAGCGCTCCATGGCATAGGGCCGGGTTATTTACGGGACCGTCTGCTGCCACCGAATGCCTCCCACCGACCGTGCGCTCCCACAGGAGGGACTCCTCAGGGTGCCGTCAGCTAGGCAGTGCCGACTGGCGGCGCCAGGGAAGGGCCTTTTCTGTGGGGGCTCCCACCCTCTGAACGAGCTTCCCCAGGACTTCGTCAACTTCCTGACCTTGGACCTTCCGCGAGCTTAAGACACATCTATTTATTTGCAGGACTGGACTAGATTCTTAAATTTTAATTGTTTAAATTTTAGATTTGGTTTTAACTTGGGGTTTTATTATTTATGTCTATTTTAAATATTCGGCCTATTTAATAAGTTTTTTAGATTAATGTTTTACTGTGTATATTTATGTTGTTTTTAGATGGCTGTACACTGCCCTGAGTCCCTAGGGAGATAGGGCGGTATAAAAATATGAATAAATAAATAAATAATAAATAAATATTCTTCCCAACTAGAATTGTCACCAGAATTGATAGATCATCTATAAAATGAGAAATTACTAACCAGGAAAATTAGGACCCCCTAGAAAGTTGTAGGCATCTCATTTTGGCCATTCTGACATGATTTTTAGGAGTGTCTGAAGGAGAGGAAAAGGGCATAGTCAATAGTCAAAATGACAGCAAGAGCCGAACACTTCATTTGAAGGAAGCTAGTTCTTCCTATAATTAAAGCAGATGAGTAAAGTCAGCCAAACTAGACTCCTGTCTTCCATTGGGGTTGATGGAATTACCCAGCTTTCTTTACTTAAGAAACCTGGTAGGAAAATAACTTTTAGTGACGCAAAAAATCAGCAGGCATTTTGTTGGTCCAAAGCCATTTTCTCCTCCTCAACAATTCAGGTGAACAATCATATAGTTGAGACCTGTGAGCAGCCACAATTCTTGTCATGTATACATCTCATCCCAAACATTTAGGCATCATTCAGTTTCCTGCCTTCCTTCCTTGGATGCATTACGGGCACAATTTGCTCCAGATAAGGAAAACTTGTTGCTTTTTAAAACAATAAACTTATGGAAAGTAGAGCTGGGGAATTCAAATTTTAGAGCCACTGGGTAAAGTTAGCAATTGTTCACCATTAAAAGAAAATAGCCTGTAACTATTCATGTTTTATTTACTCTGTTAGTCTTAACCTACCCTTTTATGTTGTGCACGATCCCCTGATTGAGAAACATCAATACAGGAAGAATAACCACTGAGAGAAGCCACTGAGGGAACCTGAGAGCTTTGTTCTACTGTAAAGAGTTTCTACAGAATATCCTACAAAAAAAGTAGAATATCCAGTCCTAAATCTAACCTTATATTTGGGGACGTTATCTGCTTTCTCTATATACCAATGTTCAAAGGTTACTCTGAAAGTAACAAAAAAAAGGTATGCCAAAAATCAAACAAAAGAATTATAATTTGTACAAAAAGAAAAGAAAAAAGAATTAAAATCCTTGCTGGATTTATACCTTAAAACTAAACAACATTCAGAGGTGCATAGAACAAAAGAGAACTCAAGAGACACCGACGTACATTTGGTCAGCAAAACAACTTTTCCTTTTACACCTGAAGTACTAAAGAGAAATTTCAGTAAACAGATAAAAAATCAGAAGCCAATACTTAAAATGGTTTTGCAACAAAATGTGCTATAAGCCATATCAAAGGTATACAACAGCATGAACAAAGTGCAGACATCTAACCATATCACATCTACCTAAAGTCTCACATTCTCCAGGAACAAAAACAGCACAGGAATGTTCAGAGCAAGACTGTCTTGCCCAATCAAATGCAAGGTTGCCCTTCTCATAGTGAGCATACTTTCCATAACTATGGACCCCCCCCCATTACATTGGCCCTTCCCACCTGGTCAGGCAGGGAATTCAATGTAGATCTCACAAAGATTTCAGCACTGTTCTGACCTAGGCTTCCTGAGACAATAAAAAGCACACATTAGTCCCCAAAACCCTCTTTTTATTTCAACGGCTGTGAATTATTGTTCATTCACAGCCCGTAATGAGTCACAAAAAGTTGGTGAAGAGTCCGACAGAAGTCTGCCACAGTCCTTCAGGATAAGGCTGATAAGTACCCACCTTTATCTCACTTGACGTGCCGCCAAAGACCTAATTGGCAATTAGCTTTGCAAGGAAGCACAGAGCCAAAACAGAGCTTCAGAATTTAAGCCAACCAGACGAACAACGTTGCTTCCTGCAAAGGCTCATGTGCCTTTGCTCCTCCTTATGGGAGGGCCAATCATCTCCAAGCCCTACTCCCAAGTCATCCCTTTTGTTTTAACTGTTCTTGCCTTCTGGCAGCTCTGCACATGCGTGCAGGCTCCCCTGTTCCTCTGCTTTGCTGATGCCTGACTCTGGAGGCTCCAGAGGTGAAATGCTCCCGATTTGCACTGGCTTGCCAGATTAGGTAGCGATGGCAGCTGCTGGTTCGGAGGACTGGTAGCAAAAATCCCTGGCCCCGCCCCCCCCGCCTCTGCTGAGCCACACCATCAACAGGTGTTTTTTTTAACTTTTAAAAGTTTTTCTTCAGCCGAAACATGCCTTTAAAAGTAAAAAAAAACCCTCTGATGATCGCGGAGCTGAGCAGAGATCATCAAAACCCTTTAAAAGTTTTTTTTTAAAAACCCTCTTCAGCCGAAGGGGGGAAAAAATGGGGAAAAAAACCACGAGGTTTTAAAAGCCTCCTCTGGAGATTCCAGAGGAGTTTCCTGATCCTCACAGGCTCTTAAACTCACTTTTTAACAGCCCCCACTTACAAGAGCCCCCACCCATGCCCAGCCAATTCCCCCTCCTCACTTACCTATAATTACTGCTCCTTTCGGCAACGGCATGCTTTTTCTTCAGCTACTGAAGAAAAAAAAAAGCTTGCTTTGACTTCCTGCTTTGCTGACTGAGGAACTCTGGGATTTGGAGTCTACAATAAAATAAAATAAAATAATAAAATAAAATAAAATATTTGTGCAGCTTTCTGAGATTTGGTGTGTTTCTGCAGTGTTTCACTCTATCTACACAAACTCACAAAATCTCAGAAAGCTGTATGTGGCATTTGTGTGTGTGTGTGTGTGTGTGTGTGTGTGTGTGTGTGTATGTGGTGTGTTTGTGTGTAAACTGTGAAAGTTGGTTTTTGAGCTTTTTGTGGCTGTGTGAAGTGTGAAGTGCAGCTGCTTTTACATTGTGTGTGTGTGAGTCAGTTGTGTTGTGTTGTGTGTGTGTAAAGTGTGAAAGTTAGTTTTTGATACCTCTTATTGTTTTTTATACTTTGTTTATTATTTGTTATTGGCCACACCCACCCAGTCATCTGACCACCAAGCCACGCCCACCAATTAAGCCATGCCCACAGAACCGGTAGGGAAAATTTTTAGATTTCACCCGTGCTCCAGAGGCAACACATAAGTCCCAGATGGTCCTGGCCCCCTCTCTGCCTCCATCGCAGAGCCCTCATCCAAGCCTTCTCCAGACTCCAGAACTGCCCATGTTCCTCCCCAACCTCCTCATTGTCTGACTCTGTTGCCACCTCTGCAGGCTGCCGGCGGACCACTACAAGTATTGGTGCAGGAATCCAACATCTGACAAAGGCTTTTGATCACTATCCTTAGTTTCTCTTTTCTATAATCTGATTAATATTAAATGACCTTTAATGAAATGATTGTATTTCTGAATTGCACCGTAATAACTAGACATCCATATATAACATTATTAATTTATGCTTTCATTTTCTTTATTGATTAACTGGATCCCTGCTCCTTCTCTACATTCACACTCTGACACAAATTGCTGAAATAGAATTTTATAGTTCCCTTAGTCTGTCCATTGCATAATGCAGCATATTCTGCTAAATTGCCTTACCTACAACAGTGTTGACTCACTACACCTACATTCACACCTACATGAATGTCGCACCTACATTCATATGTACGTGTAGTGATGACTTATCCTGTACTTTATCTGGAGCACACACATACATGCCATCACATTGCTTCAGTGTAGGAAACCTTTGTTCCCATTGTAATCTAGTTTTTCCTTGTAAAAAAATCAATTTAGAGAACACCTGCCACAAAGCAGATATTTATTTGCCTTCGTGCTGTAGCCTTTCCCAACCTGTGCATGATGCTATCCATCATTTTTGTGATTGGTGCAATATCAATAACCCAGAATCATAATTTTGGGAGGGGATGCTTAGATTCAGCCTTTGGCCCCAGGATTGAAGTGTCTCATCTGAATAAGGACACCAATTTGTGAGAATAATAGTCTACTTTTATTAGAAAGGAAGGTGGAAATATTTAGGCTGGAGTTTACTTAGGAATTCATATACAATGAATTATTGTTGAAGCTAGAATTGTTCTGTAGGCAATTGATTGTTATTTATTAAAAGTTTGGCAATAAGGACACATATCCAAGCATCTTGAAGAGATAAATCATTTTTTAAAGAATCAGTTGTCCTGAAGAAAGAGTTTATGAGACATGCTGGACCTCAAATATATCTCTGAAATCTATTCTTCCTGCTGTTTCAGATACTGTTACAACTTTGGTGTATTGTACTTTAAATCAAGTTACCTGGAAGTACACCTGGAATTGGGATGTCCTTTGGAACTGATATTTATTAGGTTATTCAAAGTTGGTGTTTTGCAAAGCAGATCCAACCTGCTTTGATCTGACACACAAACTCATTCCCCACAGTTTTAAAGCAGCTGCATAATTTGAAATATTTACCTTCATATGCCGATCCTGATTGTAAGCGTGAACCATGTTTCCTGTAGACTCACCAGTGTCATGTCTGTGCATGTAGAGACATTGTACAGTGTTTGACAGTTGACAGACATTCAAAGACATTGACAGTCTTTGAAGCAACTGTAGGTTTCTTCCACTGGATGTAGCTGCTTGAACAGCTTGAGAAGTATTTCACTAATAATAAAACATCACTGTGGACATAACATAACATCAGAGTTGGAAGGGACCTTGGAGGCCTTCTAGTGCAACCCCCTGCCCAGGCAGGAAACCCTACACCATCTCAGTCAGATGGTTATCCAACATTTTCTTAAAAATTTCCAGTGTTGGAGCATTCACAACTTCTGAAGGCAAGTCGTTCCACTTATTAATTGTTCTAACTGTCAGGAAATTTCTCCTTAGTTCTAAGTTGCTTCTTTCTTTGATCAGTTTCCACCCATTGCTTCTTGTTCTACCCTCAGGTGTTTTGGAGAACAGCCCGACTCCCTCTTCTTTGTGGCAGCCCCTGAGATATTGGAACACAGCTATCATGTCTCCCCTAGTCCTTTTTGTTAAACTAGACATACCCAGTTCCTGCAACCGTTCTTCAGATGTTTTATCCTCCAGTCCCCTAATCACCTTTGTTGCTCTTCTCTGCACTCTTTCTAGAGTCTCAACATCTTTTTCACATCGTGGCGACCAAAACTGGATGCAATATTCCAAGTGTGGCCTTACCAAGGCATTATAAAGTGGTACTAACACTTCACGTGATCTTGATTCTATCCCTCTGTTTATGCAGCCCAGAACTGTGTTGGCTTTTTTAACAGCTGCTGCACACTGCTGGCTCATATCTAAATGGTTATCCACTAAGACTCCAAGATCCCTCTCACAGGTACTACTATTAATCGTTTCATAGTTCCCATCACCAATCTCTTTCCACTTATGACTGTATGACTATAACTTGTTGCTGGCAATCCTTATGATTTATATTGATATATTGATCATCAATTGTGTTGTAAATGTTGTACCTTGATGAACGTATCTTTTCTTTTATGTACACTGAGAGCATATGCACCAAGACAAATTCCTTGTGTGTCCAATCACACTTGGCCAATAAAATTCTATTCTATTCTATTCTATTCTATTGAGCAAGGTACCACATATACGGTACTGGTGCATTTTGTTTTTTTGGCCTAAATGTGGAACCTTACTTTTTTCACTGTTGAATTTCATTTTGTTAGACAACGCCCAATGTTCAAGTCTGTCAAGATCTTTCTGTAACTTGAGCCTATCTTCTGGAGTGTTGGCTATTCCTGCCAGCTTGGTGTCATCTGCAAATTTGATGAGTTCCCCATCTATCCCCTCGTCCAAGTCATTGATGAAGATGTTGAAGAGTACTGGGCCTAAAACAGAGCCTTGGGGTACTCCACTGCATACTTCCCTCCATGTGGATGTAGTTCCGTTGAGGACTACACGTTGAGTGCGGTTGGTCAGCCAGTTACGAATCCATCTGGTGGTGGTGCTGTCTAACCCACATTTTTCTACTTTATCTAGTAGTAGGTTATGGTCTACTTTATCAAATGCTTTACTGAAGTCCAAGTAAATTATATCAACAGCATTCCTCTGGTCTACTAATTTTGTCAAAGAATGCGATAAGATTAGTCTGGCATGATCTGTTTTTGACAAACCCATGTTGGCTTTTGGTTATTACTTTGTTTGCTTCTAGGTGTTCGGTGATTTGTTGCTTGATTATCTTTTCCAGAATCTTCCCCGGTATTGAGGTCAGACTGATAGGTCTGTAGTTTCCTGGATCTGTTTTTTTTCCTTTTTTGAAGATGGGAACTACATCAGCTCTTTTCCAGTCCTCTGGCAGCTCCCCTGTGCTCCAGGATCTTTGAAAGATATAGTTCAGTGGTTCTGAGATCACATCTGCCAGTTCCTTCAGAACCTTGGGGTGTAATCCATCCGGTCCTGGTGATTTGAACTCGTCTAGGGTAGACAGGTGTTCACTTACCATTTTCTTCCCTATTTTAACTTGTGTTTCTAATCTGTTTTTTGTAGTGCTGTTTTTGATAGGTTGGATTGTTTTTTCCTTTTGTGTAAAGACAGATGCAAAATATGAGTTAAGTAGATCTGCTTTCTCCCTGTTGCTTGTCATCTTCTTGCCACTTTCTCCCAGCAATGGGCCAATTGTTTCCTTGACTTTTTTCTTGTTTTTAACATGTTGGAAGAAGCTTTTTTTATTATTTTTTACTTTTGTCGCTAGCCTTTGTTCATTGTGAGCCTTAGCTTTCCTCACTTCATCTTTACAGGCTTGGGCAGTCTCAGTATATCCAAGATTTTAGAGATTAACTTCTCAGTTTAATATAAATCAAAGTCTATGGGTTGTGTAATAAAAAAAAAGAGAAATTTCTTTTTCCAAATATCAAACTTGATTTTTCCAAATATGCAAACTAGGTTGCAGAAAACATGACTTCAGCAACAGAGTGGTCAATGCCTGGAATGTACCACCTGACTTTGTGGTTTCTTCCCCAAACCTCCAAAACTTTAACCTTAAACTGTCTATTGTTGATTTCACCCCATTCCTAAGAGGTCTGTAAGGAGTGTGCATAAGTGCACCAACGTGCCTATCATCCCTGTCCTACTGTCCCAATTTATTTGTATTCATTTCCTGTATTCATAATCATGTTTATACTTACATCTGTTATCTTATACCTGCTTGACAAAATAAATAAATAAAATAAATAAATATGTATCCAAAGATCATGATAATGATCCATTTGAAACAAACTAGTGCAAGATGTAGCCCTTTCATTGAGGATTATTGACCACAATCTACCACACTGGTCCAATGCAAGTTGATAGACAGATGTTCTTCAACTTGCCAGATAGCTTCCATATTGAAAAGAGAATTAGAAATAATCCTGACCTCACTCTTTATATAACACCAGCTCTTAATGACAGTATTACTTCATTGTATATGACTACTTTGAAGTAGCATTTTCTAAGGTCTTAAGCAATGACACGTCTTCTCTCTCTTGAATTGAAAATTCCAGGAATTGCTCCTGCATGTAAAACACCATCTTTAAGTTATGTCTGTACCCAAACTGAATTATTCTCTTCATATAACATATATGAAGCATCATTAATATTGGAAAATACTGTGTAAAGTTGTTGTTCTTGCTATCAATTCCTACCCACTTCGTATCTTTTGGTCTGAAAAGTAGAGCTACATGAGTCATTTTTGTTCGCAATATTGCTCATACACTAGATCAGACTTAAGTAGAAATCCAGGCTTATAAAATTATTCATCTAACTTCTGGTGCCCCTATTAATTTGTAAGCAAAGTATGGTAGAATTTTTTTTACAGGTTTAATTGTATGAGGGGGAAACATTTTCAAAATTGTGCAAGAGTGCATCCACCCACATGAGAAACAGAAAGAGAGAATCCTTTATTTCATATTACTGTGAAAAAAATTCATTACATTTTAAAAACCAATCAAATTGCCAAACAATTTTTTAGTTGCACTCCAAGCTGATTATCCTTGTCCTAGAACCATGTACAGACTCTAAGTACAGCATAATACTCATTAAATAGCTAATGAGAACAAACAGCTTAGATGTTTACTTCTGATTTAAAATGTTATTCAGTGGGTGGATCATCAATTCTATTCAAGATATATCCATCTACAAGTTCCCCCAAATACTGACATCCACTTATCAAGAACTTCTTGGGTCCAATATTTAAGTGGAAATAAGCTACAGCATCCTTTGCACCAACACATATGAAAATATTTTTAGGAATAGTTTTCAGTCACACTTGGAACAACAACAACAAAGCAAAACAAAAATATAATTTTCTCTCTCAATGTTACAAAACTACTCTATATTGCTCTCAATGAATTTGAAATCTTGTTTAATTTTAGTGAAAATGTCCATAAAAGGAAGATTTTTATTTCTCTTATAGTCTTCTGTAACAAGTAGTTGGATAAATCCTGCCTTTCTAAACTTTGTAATAAATAAAGTAATAAACTTTCTCATTTGATATAAGAGACAAGATTATTTTATTTCAGAACCATTCTCTACCACTAGATGGAATGTGGCAAATGTCTTTCAAGGAAAAAAGCAACTTAATTTATAGTTTTCACTATCTTTGGAAAAGTTGGGAGAGAGAGAAGTTTGGACAAATAAGGGAAATGTTTGTTCCATTTATCCATTTACTTGTATTTCATCTTTTCAAAGATCTTCAAAGAAAGGCCATAGCAGAACCCCTGCTTGAGGCTTAAACAATCAGTTTCTGTGGATGGGATTCATCTAAAATCAATTCCTTGCTAACTTCTGGACCTTTGAGATAAGAACAGTACAATTCCTGCCCTCCAGTGTAGCAAGAGAAGGCAGAAGATTCATATTGCTGTAATAAGAAGCCACCTTTTCAACTAACTTTCTGCTTTCAAAAATGAAAAAGATGGAAGAGAGACAGATGATCTCATTATGTTGACTGCGCCTTTAGATATCCTGTTTACTCTTTCTAGGTTTGTAAACTTCCATAGAAAAAGTAAAGCAACGAAGACCCATAGATCAGGAGTTATCAAAGGATGTTGTGCTCTAAGCTCTAGAATGATAAATGAGTTTGTGTAGATCCCTTCCTGTAAATAAAACAAATTATTTCTTTGGGGTTAAGAATAAAGTAGAAATAAATGTACCGCATATTTTCAGTAATAATAGTTTTAGTTGTACAGTATGTAAAACAATAATAGAATCTTGCAACTTGATAAAATTAAAACTTTAACTGATCACATCTAAAACCATGTTTTAAAGAGAAATGGAGATTTGCTTAGTTTTTCCTGATTCCTGAAATCTGGGTTTTATTTTTAGGTAGCTGTTCCCACTTCACTTTCCATGGTATAGATTAGTATTTTCTCTTCATAACAGCAACTATAGAAATTTCCAGCCTGGCTGCCATCTTGTCCAGACTGGCAGCAAATTCTGGTAGCAAGGGTTAAAATTAGGGCACTAACCATAGTGGTGCCAAAGCTCCCTGACACCAGTAACTATTTGTATAATCCAGTGACAGTTCAGGGTTAAGGAGCACCTCCAAACTCTGAACCTACTCTTTCCAGAGGAGTGCAATCTATCCAGGGCAAGGTTCACCTCAATCCTCAAGCTCACTTTTCTCCTTGCTGCTAACATTACTGGCTTGTCTGGATTTCAATTAAGTTTCCCTCATTATAAAGATTAGGAGGCATCAAGATTATTGATGACTTTCTTGGATTTTTTTGATGGGAAACAGTAGTGAAAAATGGATGGCACAATCCCACTATAAAACTTCAAATGATCATTGCAGACTGGGTAGCATGGGGACAATATATAATTGTGGGATAGATTAGGTCAACAGCCTATGTGTTTGACCAATAATCCTCTAGCACTACCTTCTGGACACATTCGAACAGGAAGGGCCAGTGTCCACAAAGGTCCAGCTCTTCCAGATAGCCAGAGAATATCAAGAGAAATGATATTAACAGCTATAGAGATATCTACAAAACTTACTTTTAGATATCATTATACATCAATGATTATATAATAATCATGAGCCAGGGTGGCACAGTGGTTAGAGGGCAGTCACTGCAGGCTACTTCTGCTGTCTTCCGGCTGCCTGCAATTTGGCAGTTCAAATCTCAGCAGGCTCCAGGTTGACTCAGCCTTCTGAGGTCAGTAAAATTAGGACCCAGATTGTTGTGAACAATATGCTGACTCTGTAAACCGCTTAGAGAGGGCAGTAAAGCACTGTAAAGCAGTATATAAGTCTAAGTGTAGTGCTATTGCTATTTCCCCCTCCCTCTCATAAGTTGCCTTAACCATTAGGGCTCCTAAAAGAATGAATCAATTTTATGTTGCACCATACCTTGGGAAGCACTTCTTTTACAGTACATCTGAAAAGCAGAATATCTACAATAACTTCTCCTTGGTAAATCTTTAGCAAACCTGTTCCTGTTGAGAGAATTAAGAGGTCAAGTGTTATCTTCTTTCCTTGAATACTGGACATACTTATAGAAAACATACACAAGGTATTTCTATCCTTTCATTATGTTCAATTTCAAGCCCTTCAATAATTTTTCTTACTTCTATTATTTGTTATGTCTTTTGAAGTCTCCACTGCACTTCCTTCATCAGGTCTTCTCTTTTTATGATCCATTCTCTTAGATTCTGCTGGGTCTACTCACTTCTTATCATGGTAGCTTTTTCTTCAATTCCTCCCTAATTCAGGCCTCATCTTGAGGGGCCACAACTGAGGAAGAGTTGCCCTGCAAGACTGCATTTGGGGGGGGGGGGCTATCCTTTTAGTCTTATGCTGCTTGCTGAAATTTCAGAGAGATGGTACTATTAATATCTCAGAAAAACCCTGAGAACCTGACAATTTTCTCCACTAAGATGTCTAGAGGAAAGAGGAATTTTGAGGTGAGTACAGCTTACTCAAGGAATTGAATTCCTGAACAGAGCCTTTTCATTATCTTCCCGCTCCAATTACTAATTCTTCAAAGTATGCCAGTGAAAGGATTCAGGGAGAAAAGGAATTGATACCTGCTAAATGGATTACAGGGAATAGAATAATCTGAGAATATAGTTGAGGTAATATATCACAAAATATCTAAGCATTTTGGAAAACACTTCTCATAAGCAAGCTTAAAAGAGTAGACCATGACAGAGGATACACTGTATAAATTAAATATTTTTAGAAACGCATATCCACCTACTCACCCACAGAATTGTCTGATTGGCAGTACAATGAAACTTTGATTTAACCAACTCCATTTAGTGGTCTTTGGCTGCAATGAAGCAAATTTCCATCTGGATATCCCTTGAAATAATGGACAAGACACTGAATAGGAAGAAGTCCACATGAGGTACTGAAATGTATGATAATTTACCTTAATTTTATGGCATTGTGTCATTTTTATCTTTATTGTTTAAATGACAGTAATGACAGGAAATGATGTCATTTGCATCAATTGTATAATGGTGCCATTATACAAATAGCATAAATTTCCATGATGATATACTTCTGTATTCACCCTAAACGGTCTATTCAGACAAGTTTTCACTGCAATATTTTACAAAGTTGGCTCCAATGATAGACAACTGCTAAATGAATAGGGTGTAAGCTCCAACAGTATTTTTTTATTTTTATAAGTTGCCAAAATTCTGGCGAGCAATTTATAGAATCTAATACACCTCACTTAAATAAGTAATACCTTAGTAGTCAATGTTAGCAGATATGTGATAAAACAATACTTTGACAAATATTGTGGCTTTTATATTACACAAGCAAAAAAAGGAGT
Organism: Ahaetulla prasina; assembly: GCF_028640845.1. Classification (NCBI taxonomy): domain Eukaryota; kingdom Metazoa; phylum Chordata; class Lepidosauria; order Squamata; family Colubridae; genus Ahaetulla; species Ahaetulla prasina. The sequence continues at coordinate 107,949,204 of NC_080540.1, forward strand.
TGATATACAGATGAGCAAGACTGTTGCACAGGTAAGTGACTTTATTTTTAGACCTTTTAGATCTGTAAAACAGCTACATCTAGTGGCTGAATTGTTTCTAGGTTTGATTCCATAGTTCTCTGATGGGGGAATTTAATAGGTGAAAAGCAAAGAACAAATCTAAAGCATCTTAGATAAGAGGATCTTAATCACTTTAATAATAAACTTATGTGATTTATATTTCAAAATATTGGAATGATTTATAGAATTCATTACTTAGAATGGAAAAAAACATCCATGAGATGTGGAATATCCTGAACATAAGAATACTTAAAATAAAGTCTAGGTTGATCCTGTAACATCAAGATACTGCTAGGCGGCCTTTAGCAGCCCATCTCAAATGGTTAACATTGGGATGGAGAAGACTCCAGGTTGAATCACTCGTTTCCTCATGCTTGATAAGGTGTAATCTAGACAATTTTACTAATTGTTTTCAAGGAGAGCGTAAAAGGCCATGGTTTAATAAGAGGAAAAATTAATTTGATACGATTAGATCTTGACTAGCTATTTAGGAAAAGGCATGATCAATAAATTTGGTGGGCTAGCTTATATCCTGTGCTAAGGAGATAACATTCATAATTATTTGGTTATTGGAATATGAACTGACTATATTAGAATCGGCTTTAATAGAAAGAAATGCAAAATTTTTCATTAAGGGAAAATATTACATGCACGAATATAGAATGGGGAACATACATACATGAAAGATTATTATAATGTATTATAATCAAGTTGTTTAGGAAAATCTTATGGATGTAAATATGAATATGAGTCTGCAGTGTCATATAGCTAAAAAATAGCCAAAAATAGGTTTGCAAAAATTTTGATTTTATATCATGGAATTTAACTGCTCCACTTTATTCTATATTGGTCAAACTCCACCACAAATATTATGTCCTTCTCCGGATCTACTCTTTAAGAGGAATTCAGGCAAAACTGAAAGGTTTATAGAATGATAACAAGGATAATCAGGATGCCAGAAACCATTCAAGCCTTGGGAAGACTGAACAGGGAATATCATAGCACTTTAAATATTTGCAGCTGTCACACAGAAGGCGTGATTAAAATCTGTCTTTCATCATCTTACACAACAGGATATGGAATAATAAGTTACAGAAAGCAGATTCGGACTAAATGTTAGAAAAATCTTTGAAACAGATCAAGCAGAAACTAACAGTGATGTTAGGAGTTAGTATGAATTCTTGCACTGAATTAGGAATCAGAAACCAAAGCAGCCCCTTCCAATTATGATTCAATTTATACCATATAAGCAATTTGACTTACTTAACTACAAAAATAGCTATGTCTAGTACTGAAGATTTATTCTGAGGAAAATTTCCAATATTTGACTTTCATATATTTAACTGAATAGAATAGAATAGAATAGAATTTTTTACTGGCCAAGTTTGATTGGACACGCAAGGAATTTGTCTTGGTGTATATGCTCTCAGCGTACATAAAAGAAAAGATACATTCATCAAGAATCATAAGATACAACACTTAATGATAGTCACAGGGTACAAATAAGCAATCAGGAAAGAATCAATAGCAATATAAATCGTAAGGATACAAGCAGCAAAGTTACAGTCATACAGACATAAGTGGAAGGAAATGGCTGATGGGAACGATGAGAAGATTAATAAGAGTTCAGATTTAGTAATAGTTTGACGGTGTTGAGGGAAATTATTTGTTTAGCAGAGTGATGGCGTTCAGGAAGAAACTGTTCTTGTGTCTAGTTGTTCTGGAGTGCAGTGCTCTATAGCGTCGTTTTGAGGGTAGGAGTTGAAACAGTTTATGTCCGGTTTATGTCCAGGATGCGAGGGGTCTGTAAATATTTTCACAGCCCTCTTTTTGACTCATGCAGTATACAGGTCTTCAATGGAAGGCAGGTTGGTATTTAACTTAACACATATATAATATTGACAATTGATTCTTACATATGCCAACTAATTTGAATAGAATTTACATAGAGAAAACTAAGAGTAGAATTACAGGTTTAGGAACAAGTAAAGGACAAGAGGGAAAGAAATAAATCCAGAGCAGATTGTGAATTGACAGGCAGGGGGAAGAACAGTTTATCAGTTATATTTATTAAAAGTGTAATCATATATCTGCTAACATCTATGTTCTTACATCAAAAATAAAAAGTTATAAATATGAAAATATAATTAATGAAAAAGATTTACAAACATATCCTCAGGAAAATATCCCCAGGTAATATCTTATAATACACTAAGTTCTCTATTTTAATATTGATTTTATACCCTGTCCTTTTACCAAGAAATAGAACTCACAGTCAGAAATCCATTTTACAATGGATGACAACTGTATCAATTGGCAGCTCTTAATATCTGACAGTTTAAATCTGTATAGTTTATCAAGAGTCTGGTTTCAAAGCAACCTCATCAATGTGGCATGTTGTTTTAATTACTATTTTATTAATAAGCTTAAATTCAAACTACTTGAACCAGAATCAGGATGCCCACAGGGAAATTGTCTTCCATGGATACCAAATTAAGATTCCTGGTCAGCAGTCATGGTTTGTTTGTTTGTTTTGGACATTGCCTGTTTACTATCTAATTGCAAACTGTACATACCAGATTTGCATTGACCTTGGTTGGCTTAATTCTTTACTTTATTGCTTCTACATTTAATTAAAATTTCCGAAAGATGTCTGTACAAGAGGCCCCTTTGGATTAACTCTACAAACTGCATCACAGATCTTTAAATAGTTTCAGGGAAACATACAGCAGTACATACACAAGAGAGTGGTGTGGTAGCCTAGTGGTGAAGATGCTCACCTCCCACTCACAGGGTTGAGAGTTCAGTCTTAGATAGAGGCAGATGTTTCTCTCCTAGGGCACAAAGAAAAAATATCTGCTGCAAACTCCACATGGGCGTCAAAAAGGGCATCCAGTCAGTAAACACTCAGCTCCATCCAGTCGCCCCAGCTCTACCCTGAATAAGGATTACACAGATATAAAAAAGGGAGTTTTTATACATACATGAATCTTGAAGAGTAAGAAGCATCTGTAAATGTTTTGGAACACAATATGTGAAAACAAAGAAGGTACACAGAAGTTAGGATTCATAAAAATTCCTCTCAAAATTAACTCATTCATACCATTAATAGTCGCTTTGCTACCCCATTTTTAGCATCAGACTTCCCTCTTCCCAAATTATAAGATTTGCAGGGACATAAGAATTCTATTAGCTACTGCTCTAGTAGGAAAACAAGTCTAGCGTATATTATTATGATAAGAAAAAACATATTGATGCTTTTGTTATAGCTTAGTTTCAGGTTTGGGAAACTACAGGTTGTCTGTGACTTAAAATAGTTCAATTAGTAATCGTTCAAAGTTACAAGGGCACTAAAAAAAGCCAATGGGGAAACCAGATTCACTTAACAACTCTATTACTAATTTAATTACAGTGATTCACTTAACAAATGTGGCAAGAAAAGTCATAAAATGGAGCCAAACTCACTTAACAAATTTCTCACTTAGCAACATAAATTTTGAGCTCAATTGTGGTCGTACATTGAGGACTATCTGTATCACAACTACAGGCAGTCCTCGCTTAATGACTAGTTAACAACATTCAAAGTTATGATGGACTCAGAAAGGATACTTTATGGCCTTTAAAACACTGTTTTTTATAAGCTGGATTCACTTAATAACTTGCTTTATGCCCATTGTAAACAAGATTGCAAAATTGCATTGTATCACATGCTGGACTTATGACTCAAATTCTGAGCCAATTGTAGTTGTAAATTGAGGAGTACCTGTATACCACTGCCTCCCCCAGACCTTTCCAACTGAGAAACTAGCCTCAACTTTGGTTGAAAACCATAATTTACCCTTAAAAATTGTATCCCTCCCCCAAAATAGAAAAAAATCAAGCTGCTAATCTTTGTAAAGTGTAATATGGGGAAATGATACAAAGGCATGTACACACATATATACACATTTTATTTTTGATCAAAGACCACTTGTCAATTTTACACTACACGTAATCAGGAAGACAATAAAAAAGAGAGAAAATGAAATTCTCAAACAATTAAAACACGGTGAGATTCTGATTTCCTATAACAATAATCTCCAAATAGGCAAAGCTTGAAGACTTTTCCTTAGATCTATGTCATGAAACATTTATTGATTTTCACAGTCCCAAGTCTGAGTAGTAGGTAGATCTCAAGCATGAGAAAGAAATTTTTAAGAAAGAGTGGAAAACAACTGCAAACCCTAGAATAAAAAGACTCTTAGCAGGCCACAGAAAACATCTCCAAGCTGTTATTTCTTCCAAAGGAAGTGCTTGCTAAAAAGCACTGATTGAAAGGGTGTCCAAACCTCTGTAACTGCCACAGTTCATTTTTTTTCACTAAAAAAAAATTCAGCATCAAAAGTAACTTTGTACCATGTAGAGATTCTGTTAGATTTTGTTCACTAAAGAATTTACTGAAGCATATAATTTGGCTAGAGCTCCCTAAACCTTTGCATGCAATTACTGTTTTCTGAAAATAATGGATTATCAAACCACAAAATGCAGCCAAGTTGTTTCCTTGACTATTTGGGCTAGTTTTGTGTATTGATCAATTAGGCCTTCCACCTGTTCTTTTTCACCAAGGTTTATAAGATTATTGTATTTGAAATAGAATGAAAGAAACAGTGTTGGCACCACATTTAGCCCAATGATGTACCTTCGAGCTTTTCTTCTATTGTCATGTTTAAAATATGTTGATGAAGAAATGATGGTTATAGAACAAATTTTTATCTGGTAAGAAAGATAAAGTACAGAATGTGGAACCACAAATGACAAGGCTGGAGAATGATTTCAAAAAGGATGCTTTCCTGGATACATACAAGAAGCCGACTGAGCAAATTAAAGGAAAAATACAAATGATAAACCATGACAATGGCCTGGAAAACATTTTCGTATTAGATCTACAAAAGGGGCTTGTTGTGGTGAAGATGATGTAACTTGTGTGGATGGTTAAATTAACTTCTTTGATGAGAGAAAAAACAAAATATACACTTATGGTTGATTGAAGCCCTTTAAAGACCACCTTGCATAAAATGGCACAAAATGCTTTTGTAAGTCTCTCTCTCTTTCTGTGTGTGTATACAAAATATGTGCAGTGGGATAAATAATTGAAATAAAATCTTACAACAGTATTCAGTTGAATTAAAAATTAAAACTTTTGGAAGTAAAAGGTAGGAATATAAGGTTGGCTTATGAGATCAAGGTTAAAATACTTTTTCTTTCAATGTTCTGCTAACCCTTTAGCAACCTGGCTATTTCCAGGATTGAAAAGTAGATGCTTTAAGGACTTGCTTATAGATAAAAGATGGGATATGGGATGAAGGGAGATCAGTTTAATCTTATAGGGGAGTGAGGTGTTATTAAATTTGGTTATACTTGTGAAGAAAGTTGGAAGTCACATTTTTATATATTTTTCTTTTATTTATGTTTTCCTTTTTAGCTTCTTCTTTAGTTTAGGCTGCATTAATTTTTATTGTTGTAATTAAAAAGCCCTTAAGATTCTTTTCTAGACTTGTTTAAGAATGATCATATTTAATCCTCCCATTAATTTTCTTGGATAAATAAAATGGAAGAAATATTAAAGCATCAAGTGGAGAGTGATCACTCTTGAAGCAAATATGAACAGCTTCAGCATTCGGACAAAGTGTCAATACTAAAACCACCAGCAATAACAACAACAGAATCAAAATACAGCAATGTCCGATCCCATACATGATCCGTAATGTTTCTCAGCTATTATTTATTTTTCTTGTAATTGTTGAGGGATACAAACCATTTTCAATGTTTAACAGTATCAAAATTATTAATAATCTCAAAATCCAAAGATCATTGCTTTTATAGTACATCCAACTGTATTCCAGGAAATGAGGATCTGTTGAGCTTCATATTACTTCAAGACTTTCCTTTACTTTACTGAACTGAATGAGACGTAAGCTGGTTTCATTTTTTAAAATTTTATCTTTTGTCCTAATTCATTTGCAAAGTTCCTCTTGACACATTTTGTTGGCTATTCTCCAAGTTCTTCTAGGCTACTAAGTCTTCTGCGACTGATTTATCAACTGTTCTCGATTCCTGTCCATTAAATGGGTGATATCATTTGGAGTGATTTGCCCTAACAAGCTTCCTCTTACAGATAGCTACATGGAATTATACAAATATTTGCTTTCTAATATTATATCTGCTCCATCTGTTCCTTCAGGTTCCTTGCCTGAGAGCTGGCAAAGCAACATTTTAACTGGGAGAGTTTGTGTATAGAATCATCAAGAAACAACTGTCAACCTACAAAGACTTTCAGCTTTGGTAATAAACTAAAAAAGTTGTTTAACACATCTGTTCCTGAAAATCTTAATACAGGCAATTTTTAAAACAATTGGCGCTCTAAATGTCACATTACCTAATTCTGTATACTTTTATAGTTCTCTTTCTTGGTAAACATTTGAGCATTTAAAATAAAATTGTGCTACATCACTTGCCCTTAGAAATGTTTCCAACTTTTTCAAATAAAGTTTCACAATGTAAAAGCTGGCTTAAGGAAAAGACACAACTACTTTTCAAACAGCCTTACCTTCCTTGGTTGACATTATATTTGACATGAAGTGCAAGCATGAGGTATCCTTCGTATTGGAATCCAGAGACTTCGACAACTTTATCACCCATATGTGTATCCATTTTTCTGTTGTAGTACAATTTAGTAGGGGAGTTTGGGATCTTAAATTGCAACTAGGCAATTGAAAGTATCATTCATTTCATAATGTGGCTATAACAGATTACATGTTCCTTTAAGATATCTTACGTTTTTATTGGGTGTCCAGAAGTTCTTTGTAGCCTGAAATGTTTCTCTATTTGCTTAGTCCACTTCTGGTCTTATTTATTTCAAACAAATACAGATAAGGAGGAGGAGGAAGAAATAATCAGTTAACAAGTGTACCAGTGGAACTTTTGAGGAACATCTAAACATTTGAAGGTTGAGGAGTTCTGATAAGTAAAAGACTTCATAAGTGACAATTATCCTTTTCAAATATAAATATTATTATTAAAAAAAATCTGTGGTTGGCTGGGCTTGAGGACATTTCCTCCGTTCTATTACTAAAGCCAATGTATTAACACAAGGGATGAACACTTGCTAATGGAATAATAGAATGTAAATATATCAACCATGAACTTAGGCCCAAGAGGTTTGCAAAGGAAATACCAATGATTTGATAGTTTGAAATGGTTACATCAGTCTTCGAAAGGTCACCATTGAAAAGTTAAACTTCAATGCTCTTTTAATTGCTCTTATAAAAAGCAAAATAGAAGTCAAATGACATCAGTATACGTATACGCTAGTGTGCAAACACTGACACTCACATCGAACACAACTCAACCACAGAGAAATATACATACAAATTCCTATTGTTTATACAATTAAAAAAATACAAATAAAATGAAGCCAACTTTTATCATGGGGCTTAGTTCTGTACTAATATAGAACGTAAATCCTTGACTATTCTTTTTATTCTTGCTTTTCACACCCCTCTTTTCAGTGGCACTAATGAATGCAAAAAGTATAATTATTGCTTCAGACCAGCATGAAAAAGCAGAGAGATAAGCTCTCTAGAGACATACATAATAGAAAAACACGATTGGACACCAATCACCATACATTTCCACTTGCTGAGCAGGAAACCTATTCATAGCTAACTGCTATTAAGAAATGGGTGTTTTTTTTGAACTTTGATTATTTAACTTTCAGTGTCAATATATTACTCGAGACAAACTGGTAATCTTGTTTTTGAAATGCCTAATTATGCGACTAATTTAGCTATCTCAAGGCCATCCAGAGAAGAAAGGAATATGCTGTCATTTTCAGAGTTCACAACACAGCAAATAAACAATGGAACTGAAGTGCAATTCTTCTTTTTGATTGTTGTTATAATAGAAATAAACGTCGCATCCATTAACATAAGAACATATTCAACAAAATGTTTATCTAATTATTATATAGTAAAATGCTATAAACTTCAGATGAATTAAATATCGTGACAGGACAATAACTATTGGCAATATTATTTGGTTTTGATACTAGTTATAAGCATAGAAATTATTACACAAGATATTATTTTTTGAGACTTTTCGGTCCCTATCAGAGGATGTTGAAAAGAATTATGATACCAAATGGACTCAGGAAACATGTTTTGGGTAAATCCAATCAAATAGATGTAAAAAGTAGCATCACAGAATTCAGGCAAAAGTAACAGGAGCAGCCATACATAGAAAACTATGTAAGTGGACTAGTTTGTTTGTTTTTTTAAAAAGAATATATTTGCATCTTTCCTGAAAGTAATACCTACTAAAGAAGAAAACTGCAACAGAGGAAATTCATTTATTAGTTTATTGCTTTTGAACCCTCTATCCCACCTGTGCTTTCATTTGAACACTCAGGCTGATTTTAATTTGGTTTCTGGGATAGCTTTCTACAAATCATTTGCATGGCTGCTCTTTTCCCCTTCTGCCATTTGACAGTGGTTTAAGGTCTTCCAATTTCACTTCCCCTTGAAAAATGCACAAGACTCAAAAAGCTGTTCAACAAATTTACTCAGAATGGACTCTTAGATGTGTAAGGGGGGCATGGTGGGGGAAGGCACAGATTAAAAGACTCTTGTGACTCCTGAACACAGCATATATAGGGTTTTGCTTCTGGCAAACCAACAAAAATACTGCTATGAATTATATGAGCTAAGAAATTCAAATGTTTTGCTTTGCCGTAATTAATTGCCTTCATTAAAATAAAATTTGAATTAAATCTCATAATATAAACATATGAAATAAAGTCAACTTCATGAGGATTTTTTTTTATGTAGGGTCCTCAGCATTCACTGCAACTTCTCCTGATACATTTACTATTGTTCCAATAGATGTTGGGGTAATCGTGAACCACATAAATTCGAAGATTTCTCAGTGCACTACAGCAGTGGGTGAAATCCATCTGGTTTCTATGCTTTGGCAATGCCAGTCAAACACAGGAAGGCTCCGAGAGAGCTTGCAGCTGGATGCATTCAGATGTAATCGTCCTCTACTGGCTCTCCATTAACATCACAGTAATGGATGAAGATAGCAACTACCCTCTGGAATACCCCTTTCTTCATCTGACGGAGTTCAGAGATTTCTTCACCTATCGTTTCCATGCAGATATCTGCTGACAGTTGTCCTTTTCTCCGGGGAGCGTAAATAGTAGCTAATTTTAGATGCAAAGAAAAAGAGAATGGAAACAAATTTAATTGTCACTGGAATGACAATTTAAAACAAATCCATAATAAATGCTACATCAGGCATAAGCATTCGTATTTAACAATCTATCATATAAAAATAGCTTCCCATTGAAAAATTAATAACATGATTTGAATTATTATGAGATATATAAATGTCCTTTTAAAGCCCAGCTTGATTAGACCTTTTCCTTTCTTGTTGGGCTTCAATGCTACTTAAAGCCAATATCATATAAAATATTTTCAAATATACATCTATAGAATTTGAAAAGATACAAATACAGTCTAGAATACCTTCCTACACTTTAGTACTCTAAATTCCTTTCTCAATTAACCATGGGGGAAAAAAATCGATAATTGACATATTGCTTCAGGAATTTTTTTTAGAAATACCGTAACTGATTTAGAAAATTAAAAGAAAAATCTAGGATGTTATGCAGAATGCAAAAACAAACCTGTGTTCTTTATCCAAAATTAACTACCTTCATATTCTGGATTTTATATTGCACTAGCTACAGACACTCCTATATAAATTACCCAAATTCATCTAAAGCCATAAATTGCTGCAGCCAGATTTGACTTCTTTAGGAAGGTCAGCTGATACCCCAACAGACAAACAGGGCAACACACATAACTATACCAGCAGACTGGAACTGCTATTCCAAAATTTGCTTTAACTGATGCTTTAAAGTCAGCTACTGAATAGCTAGCAAGGATGGCATTTTACAACATGAACACATATCTTATCAATTCCTTCAGAAATGAGCTTAGCAATTCGATAATGAATGGCAAATATCCTCTAACATTCCAGAAGTCAGGTTATAGAATAATGGATATAAATTACAGAAAGGCAGTTCCTGCAGGCAAAACGCCCTAAATGCAATTCACTATGGAGCCATTTACAAGATAAGTGATAAGAATCTTTCCCAGGCTGTGCTCAAGCCAAGTTTAGACAAACATCTACTGTGGATATGGATGCTTTGATCTAGAGTTTGAAACAGAGGGACTGCAAAGCCTAAATGAACACTTCAAACTGTGTTACTGCTATGGAAGTATTTAAAACAATTACATAAATACATCAATAAGAAGTACACAGGCAAAGATATTCCCTGTAACACTGTAAATATATTACTTTTGTTTAAAATGAAACTACATTATTATGTAATGCTTCAAGTTCCCTGGTAAACACAGGGCACTCAAACGTTTACTTACTCTTTTCATCATCTTCAAAATCATATCTTGCATAGCCATTAGGATCAGCTGTCCTCAGGGACCTCAACCATGGGAAATCTGTTATCATTGAATAGGGAGCTCCATCCACAACACCTACAGCAGAACAGCCAGAAAATAGGTCTCTGAACTTCTTTTTTCAATTGAAATAAGCTTGTCTTGCCTACAACTGTCTTAAACCTTTGATGAAGAAGCATTCATAAAATAATACAAATATTTGGTTATCTGCAAGATATACAAAATAGGATGAGGAGACATATAAGTTGCACCTCTTTTGTGTATCTGACTACACACTGATAGGTGAAACATGGCCTACATATACCTTCTATGCCTTTACATTATGTGTTGTTGTGGCACACATGTCACTTTTAACACAGAGAAGTCTGCCACTAGGAGGAAATTGCTCTTCTCCTGTGCTGTCATTTTGCTTTGCTGAACTGTACTGAACTAAGGAAATCTAAACGTTTGTAATACCATATGCATATCAACTGAAATTTTTCTTCCTTGCAGGCATTTCACATTTTCATCATGAAAAATAAATTAATTTTAAATATAATCTATATTTGAATATTTAAATATAAATACAATTTAAAATTTAAATGTAATTTATAATTTTTAAAAAATCTAAAGCTGGAATGAGCTATTTTTTGTTGTCTAACATATAGGCTATAATTTGAGAATCTTTTCTTAAGAAATTTTTATAACTGCTTTCAAGTTCTCTGTAATACCTTCTAGAGTGTAAATATCTCTCCCCCAGGGATATCTTGTATATTTTTTTAGATCGTCTTCTGTTCGTGTGGCTTCAGGAAAGAATTCATATTTAATAAGCTCTCTGAAGGACCAAATGAAGAAAACATATGCAAATAAGGTATTTATCAAAAACAATCTAAGATGTTGAAATTACAAACAGGACTTTCCCAAACTGACACTCTACAGATGTATCTTAACTCATGATTCCCAGCCTCCCTCTTTTGTTGGCAGTTGTTCGTCTTCAACTCCCATACATTTTATCGACTTATTCGATTTAGAATATTACTTAAGTAAATATTTAGGGTAATTGCAGAACATATAAGGGAATCAATTTGTGGACTCCTCTTACAGGCAATAACGTAACAAGTACAGCTGTGCTAGAGTGTGATTTAACCTTCCTCCATGTGTAAAATATAAGCTGAAAGTATTAATATAGATACCTATTCATTCACAAACACACACAAACTATACATGCACACATGAATGTATGTATCTACTGGCTCTTCACCCAGAGCTCTGGCAAGAAAGTGTGAGATCCCTCATTTCATCAGGCAGGGCACATTTTATATTTAAATTTTATATTTTATTGATTTGATTGTAATTTCTTTCATAGTTGTAAGGTGTTCAGTCATTGCAAGTTGGGAAGCATAAAAGTTTAAATAATAATACTACCACTACTGTTCTTTCTAAAACTCCAAAAGAACAAAATTTTTCAAAAGATGTCTGACTTTAAAGACTGCCATTAATATTTCAGGCTTCTTCTACCTGAACCAAATCAGACCAACTGTTTTATTTGAAAAAATCAATGCCATCATCCTGAAGCTGGAAGTTGTCTGTCCCATTCAATTCTGAGGAATGCATGTGCTCACAAACAGAAACACAAACAAAAATGTTTGGCGATAAAGAGCACATGTTTAGCTGACTTACTGATTGATATTTGCTATTGTGTCCATCCAGCTGCGAATCCGGACTTTATTGCGAACATTTGGAGGATTACTGAATTCATGAATGACACATATATGATATGGATAAGGACCACTAAATATTTTTTGCTCAAGAGTCAGTGTGTCAACCTGTAAAATGGGGAACAACATGCTTCTAACAACAGAAAATAGCAAACTACATTTCTGCAGACAGATAATTTCAGTAATTTTCACCATAAAGAATACTTTTGAAGATTTCTGAATCTATTTTACTAAACATAGTATAATTTAAATGTCCCTGTTATATGAGCGATAGATTTATGTGTCGTTACCCCCCCCCCAAAAAAACCCCTACTCTATATTTTATTACTGATCTCCAATAGAGCATATTTATAGAAGTGAGAAACAACATTTATTTAAAAGATATGTGCCCATTTTGGGTAATTTGCGCAGGTTTGGGAAGTACTGATATAATGGTGCAACAAATATAAGATGAATAAAAAAATCAATTAAAATATGCCGTTAAAGTCAGTTTATGCTAGTAGTCTTCTTATGCTAAGAAGAAAAAATAGCGGAGTATAGAACAATACACAAACTCTTTTGCTTAAGTGACAACTAGCTACATACCTGTTGCATTGGACGAAGGTAAATAATCCGGTTTCTTTCTGGAGGCATCCGGAGTATCTGATCTAGGACCTGATCCATATTTAATTTCTTGCACTGAGCATAATCGAAACGATTGACAATGGGTGCATTCTCTACTTTTAAGTGCTTAAGAACACGACACCTGGTGGCTAAAAGGAAAAAGCAACCAAGTAAACAATTACACATAAAAATTAGTCATTTAATATTACAGCTGTGGGAGACGAAATGAAGAAACTAATCTCAGATTGCCAAGCTTTATGAAACAGTTTAGCATGGACAGTTAGCTTACTTTGCATGAAGTTGCTTTGAAAAGGCAACAGTTGGGAGTCACCAACCTAGAAGAGTTATTGAGGGCAAGACAAAGGTATTAATCAGGGGTGGGTTCCAAATCCCGTTGCTACTGGTTCACTCATGTGCACGTGTGCACTTGTATGCGCAAAAGAGTCCAAACAGGTGGGCGGAGTCTCCCACTGCCAACGCTATCGGTTCACCTGATCCAGTGCGAATCAGTAGCAAACCTCACTGGTATGAATGTTTTAAATCTTTACATCCATGAGCCTCTTTATTTACTTAACTAGGAATAGAGGTAATGAGTGACATTTTAAATGCATTTAGCCCATAATGGTGTATCCAAATAACCAGAGAAGCAGTAGATACCTTTTCATGGAATGTACTTAAGCAGCTAGATTAACCTCCTGTACTGAGGAGATTGAATGTGATGACCTAAACCATCACTATATATTAACTCTATAATTCTACATTTTATTACTGATCTGATTTTCTCCAATAGAGCATGTTTATAGACATGGAGAAACCATATTATTTATTTTGTTTATTGATTTAAAAGACTTTTATGGTTCAGCTCGTTAAGAAGATTACTCCATAATTTCCACCAAATTTCAAAAATATTTCTCAAGCTTCAAGAAACAAAATGTATGACTTCTGCTTGATATCACGATGCTATCAGAAGCGAAAACTGGGACTCAGCGAACTCATGCCAAATCCCTTCATTGGAGGGCCCCATAAGGGGCTAAAGTCACCCTGTAAGGGTGACAAAGAGTGGAGGAGTGCCCTGCAGGTCATGAAGAGCAGCGGCTCTCTTACTTTATCCAGGGCTAATTCCCCCTCAGCCAACAACAAAGAGGAGTGGCGGCCATTATGGCTGCCGTGAAGCTTGGGCAGCCGAAGAAACTGTGCTGGAGCGGTGTGGATGAACAGTGACTGGAACTGGGTGAGGTGACTTTTTTTCCTATTTAAAACCTACCCCCAAAAAAATTAACTCTAGAAAAGAGACTCTTTGAAGAGTTTGTTTAAGCAGCAAACAATTACAGACATAAAAACTTTAAAAACACAGAAAGATTGGATCTCTAATTTTTATTGGCAGTAAGGCATTTTAAAATGCTGAAATTACTGTCAGAATTTTGATTGTTTGAATAAATACAAATGGAACTTGTTAGAATCTATGCAACGGTGAAGTTAAATGGAAGGTGCCATCTACTGGTGAATGGAATACAATACATCCCTACATCCCTAAGAAAAATACTGATAAGACACAGGAGAAAGTGAAAATAACATCTGTAGGACTGCTGTGCTATCTATTGCTTTATACTTATCTATTCCATGACTATTGGAGCTCTAATATTGAAAATACAGAAGACATTTAAGTAAAGTGACTTTTAAATATCAGGAGTTATGATTGAATTTATGGTGGGGACTTAAGGAGATATTTGGAAATTTTCCTTGATTACCTAAAAAGAGCTAAATTGACTAACTGTGGGGCATAAAGAACCGTATTACTGTATTTCTGGAGGAGCAACATCAGGACTGAGTAAATGGTTTCCCGATTAACTTTCTGAGGGCAAAAATAATTGGGACTCTGGGGCAATGAAAGAACATTGAAAGATTACTGAGCGATATTTGGACTTATCAAAAAAGAAGGCAAGATGTTTTAGCAGAGGGAAACAAGTTGGTTGCAAAAAAATTGGTGGCGATGTTTCAAAGAATTCATACTATGACAAGGAATCACAGAGAAATAATGGACTAACGTAAATGGGAAGTTAGAAAGTGTTCCACAAGGAATAATGATTAAAAAACCAAGGAAATAGAGGAGACAATGGAGAGACCAGGGGAAAAGGCAGAACTAAATAAACAAACAAAAGAAGAAGATAAGAGGGAGAAGGTAATAAAAACTTATGAAGCAATTCAGGGAAAGCTCATGTTAAAAAACCAAAAAATGAGACTGGATAAACAGAAAGATATCTTTGAAAAGAAAATGGAGAGTTGGACAAATCCTCTGGAGGCTTGGCAGTGAAAGATAGTACAGATGGAAGAAATATCTAAGCTAACCAGGAAAGAGGTAGACAGAGATGAAGACCCAAGGGAAGAATTTGGGAAGCAAGTCAAAAAACATATAAGAATTGAAATATTAAAATGGGCAAGAGATGACAGACAGAGGAAATGTTTTGTAACACAAGATTGGCTTTATATTAGGAGCTTATACAGAGGCAGACACAAGAAATACGGGAAATGTTATTATGCACATTTTAAAAATAATATATTAAAAGTAATAGCTACACACAAAGATTAGAAGTTGAAAGATGGTGATACTATGTACGTTCTAATGATACTTCTTGTTATTAGAATGGGGGACTAAAATGTTGAACAATTAAATAATGAAGGCTTATATTTTAATACAAAAATGTATAAGAATATTATTACAATTACATAAGTATGATTTAAATAACAAATAATATCAATATTATCATTACTACCTGTATTCAAATGAATGATACACAGATGCCTCACTGTTCATGTATTGATACTGATGTATATTAAGAAAAAAGAAACAAAATGTACATACCATGAATGAACATCATTTTAGGGCAGTCTTTCAGCACCAGGTCTGTTATGCCACAGTTAGTCAAGGTGATTCCAACAAGGTTTTTTGATTTTAGTGTTAAAACCTAGAGAATTTATTTTTTAGAGTTAAAAACTACTACATGGACCACATCAAATCAATTAACCAGTCAAATTATTAATTGCCAGGATACCTAATGCGGGGTGACAAAATGTGGGCAGCACTGAAAATGGAGATCTATATCTGAAATTCTCTTTTCTTAGAAAATCTTTCTCCTTCTCTCCTGGCATCTGCAACGTTCTTAACGGGAAAACACTAGCTACTCTGGCTGATACTGAAGTGTAAATTGCATGCAATCAACTTAGAAAGAAAATATATTTAGAAAAGACAAGTGTCAATCAACAATCTGACTGATTGTCCATAATTCTGACCCAAAGTACTCACCTGGATGTGGTCATCCTCAATCACAGGATCACTGGTGCTTGTAGATTTGTCAGCTGTCCGTTTTCTCTTCACTGAATGTCGAGATTTTGGTTTGGCTGCTTCTGAGAAGGCAAAATAAAATAAATGATTGGTTACAGTTGTGACAGTTTTAAAATACTGACAATAATGATGTATCTTGAAGATTTCCTTCGAAATTGCTAGATAGAATTAAGATTTCAAAATCAATTTCAGAATGGTGGGCAGTGACCAGTCAATGTGACAAAATATTAAGAACTACTTCTTTTGGAATGGTTTTTTTAAACATTTCAGTCTATCCCGAAATCCAAGAAAAGAAAATGAAATAGCACAATTTTATGGTGTTAGAAAACCATAAAATGTTAAAATGACACAAATAATTGGCTGAAGTTTTACCAAGTTTCATTTAGTCTGTTACAGAAAGCAGGAAAAGTTCTACATAGTATTTTCTATATATGACTTGCACAAATGGGATTAGATGTGTACTGTACAATTAAATAAAATGACATGATTCCAGGTGTAAGTTAGGTAATGCAAACATTTTAGGATTAAATATTTAAATATGTTAATGCATTAGAGAATATGAAACTGCCATATCAAACCTCAGATTACAGAAGGAATAGAGTAACTAATAATTAACCAATATTTACTTCATAATAGTGATAATAACTGCCAAAGTGTTGGAAGTAGTACTTCCCAAGAGATTTAACTGTTTCTTATGTCACTTTACAAACAAAAGTAAATTATACAAGCCCAGATGTAGTACCACAGATATGATTCAAAGCAAAAATGCCCCGGAAATGTTCATATTTTGGACCTCCACAGCTGAAACATATATGTTATTTTACTGTCTGTATAATTGCAATGAAGCAACGATGTGAGGATGACAGTCATTGTGGTAGAAATCATTTGCGTTCCACGTAAACAATGATGGAGGCATTCAGAATTCCTACTGTCATTATAATTGACAATGAAACGCCGGAGAAGACGCCTAGAGAGCTCCTGGAGGTCTAGCCGTTTAGAGGCTGATCGGACACTAGTTAGGTCCTATACTAGGACCTACCTGGTGGCACTGAGGGAAGCGAGGCGTTGCTACGCCTCCTCCCTCATTGCGTCGGCAGATAACCGCCCAGCCGCCCTGTTTCGGGTGACCCGTTCCCTCCTTCACCAGGGGGAGCGGGATGACCCGTTGCAGGGACGTGCTGAGGAGTTTAACGGTTATCTATACGATAAAATCGTTCAGCTTGAGGGCGGTCTAGACCAAAATTGCGATTCAGATGAGGCGCCTGAGGTGGTCTTGGTGACATTTTCTGGGATGAGTTTGACCCTGTGGCTCCCGAGGACATGGACAGGTTGTTGGGTAGGCTGAATGCCACCACGTGTTTACTGGACCCGTGCCCCTCCTGGCTGGTGCTGGCCACTCAGGAGGTGACACGAGGCTGGCTCCAGGCAATTACGAGCGCTTCCTTGTTGGAGGGAGTCTTTCCGGCCGCCTTGAAAGAGGCGGTGGTGAGGCCCCTCCTCAAGAAGCCCTCCCTGGACCCGGCTGTCTTAGGTAATTATCGTCCGGTCTCCAACCTTCGCTTCGCGGCGAAGGTTGTAGAGAGTATGGTGGCATATCAGTTTCCCCTGCACCTGGATGAAACTGTCTATCTAGACCCGTTCCAGTCCGGTTTCCGGCCCGGCTACAGCACGGAGACGGCTTTGGTCGCGTTGGTGGATGATCTCTGGAGGGCCAGGGATAGGGGTTGTTCCTCTGTCCTGGTCCTATTAGACCTCTCAGCGGCTTTCGATACCATCGACCATGGTATCCTGCTGCGCGGGTTGGAGGGATTGGGAGTGGGAGGCACCGTTTATCGGTGGTTCCCCTCCTATCTCTCCGACCGGCCGCAGACGGTGTTGACAGGGGGGCAGAGGTCGGCCCCGAGGCGCCTCACTTGTGGGGTGCCGCAGGGGTCGATTCTCTCGCCCCTTCTGTTCAACATCTATATGAAGCCGCTGGGTGAGATCATCAGTGGCTTCGTGTGAGGTACCAGCTGTCGCTGATGACCCCCAGCTGTACTTTTCCACCCCGCGCCCCCCCAATGAAGCTATCGAAGTGCTGTCCCGGTGTTTGGAAGCCGTACGGGTCTGGATGGGGAGAAACAGGCTCAAGCTCAATCCTTCCAAGACAGAGTGGCTGTGGATGCTGGCATCCCGGTACAGTCAGCTGGGTCCTCGGCTGACTGTTGGGGGCAGTCACTGCCCCGATGGAGAGGGTGCGCAATCTGGGCGTTCTCCTGGATGAACGGCTGTCTTTTGAAGACCATTTGACGGCCGTCTCCAGGAGAGCTTTCCACCAGGTTCGCCTGGTGCGCCAGTTGCGCCCCTTTCTAGACCGGGATGCCTTATGCACGGTCACTCACGCCCTCGTGACGTCTCGCCTGGATTACTGCAATGCTCTCTACATGGGGCTCCCTTGAGGGGCATCCGGAGGCTTCAGTTAGTCAGAATGCGGCTGCGGGTGATAGAGGAGCCTCGTGGCTCCCGTGTTACACCTATCCTGCGCAGACTGCACTGGCTACCTGTGGCCTTCCGGGTGCGCTTCAAGGTGCTGGTGACAATCTTTAAAGCGCTTCATGGCATAGGGCCAGGCTATTTACGGGACCGCCTACTGCTACCAAATACCTCCCACTGACCCGTGCGCTCTCACAGAGAGGGACTCCTCAGGGTGCCGTCAGCTAGGCAGTGCCGTCTGGCGACACCCAGGGGAAGGGCCTTCTCTGTGGGGGCTCCCACCCTCTGGAACGAACTCCCTCCAGGACTTCGTCAACTTCCGGACCTCCGAACCTTTCGTCGCGAGCTTAAAACACACTTATTCATCTGCGCGGGACTGGATTAGATTTTAAAGTTATGGGTTTTAAGGGGTTTTTATTATTTATACTATTTTAAATTTGGGCAATAGAATAAGTTTTTTAATTGTTGTTTTTAATCTGTATTTATATGTATTTTAACTGCCTGTGAACCGCCCTGAGTCCTTAGGGAGATAGGGCGGTATATAAATTTGAAAAATAAATAAATAAATAAATAATTAAAATACAGTACCTTTAATTTGGAAAATGAATAATCATGTAAGAAAGATGAAACATGCAGGAATTACCATTGGATATTTATTTCCCCGAGTATATATTTTAAATTGAAGAACTGACTATAGAACATGGTTAACAATATCTTTTTTGTGTGCTGACAGTATTTTTTGGTTCACCTTATTGGGAAGGTGTTCAACATTGCTAAAATTCTTAGGGAATAGTACAGGTTCTATGGGAGTCATACTAAAGTGGTTAGAGAATATCATTGAAAGAACTATACTGATGAAAACAAGTATAGAACTACAATGTAATACCATAATAGGACTCCTATATGAAATCAACTCAAAAATGTCATTCCAAAGCAGCTTTCGTTCTTCCATTTCTATTCATATGCAGATCTGTTAATACAAGAATTGGGATAATAATTTTAAGAAGGCATGTCTGCTATTATAATAATATATCACTTTTGTATTCTATACTTCTTTGGAGCTAGGATGACAAAGCAAGACTATTTATACAAGACAGTAATTTACATAATGTAATCTTACCTGGCTGAGACACCAAAGGCACATGGGTAAGTCTACTTCTGGCTCTTGTTAAAGGCCTACGAGGATAATCTTCATTGTATTCCATTTCAAACGGTGCTTGCTGTAAAGTATTGTCCTCCTCATTAGCAGTCCCACAGACACCCTCCTCAGTCCTCTCATTATTGGCTTCCCCTGAGGAATCACAGTTTGCTAATGTTCTCAGAGAAAGTTCTGCTCCTCCCACAGATGGTCCATTTGTATCACAGACTCCACTGGTAGATGGACATTCATCATCAGAGGCACCATTAGTTCTCTTTTGCTGGCTCTGAGGCACATAGCAGGAACACCTGGAGCATAAAGAATTTTCTTCATCATCCCGTTCGCTGGAATCTTCATTCCTACAGAGACACTTCTCAGAATCCTCTGCAGCTACAGAAAGGGACTCAGTAGAGCTATCTGCTTTCCTGACATCTTCCAGGCTTTGAGAAGCAGCAGAGGACGAGCTTCCTGGAGGTCCAGTATCCCCACCACAGCTTGGGTTACAATCTTTGTTTTTATTTTTTTCTGTGGTCACATCACTGGCTGCTTTCATATCTGCTTTAATCTGCTCACTGGTGACTTGACAGCCCTTTTCACAGCTGCTCTCCTCAGAAAGAAAAAGTTTCACCCGACTGGCACTACATCTTTTCCGAAGTGGAGCTTTGCCTTTACCACTCACGGCTGCAATATTGGAAAAGCAGAAGAGCAATATAAAGTAATGCAAAGCCTTCAACGCAGACAATTACAGGACACAGGACACATAAACGTAAGTCTTAGGTTCACTAGAATAGAAAACTCAGGATAAAAAGCTATGTAGTGATAGGAATTAAGATAGCAAAGGTCAGCGAGGGATAGCAGGGGCCAACAAATAGAGTGAGGGTAGTCAAAAAGGGCAAAGATGGGCAGGTAGGGAGAGCTGAAGCACAGGCTGTTTGTCAGGGCAGGAGAGGCATGAGGCCCCTGTGTAACTGCCATAGTTATCAAAACATTTTTTAAAAAAAAAATCAAATAATTTTAGATAGTGAATTTTACTGAAATTAACAAATGGGTTTTGGAATTTAAAGGCCACAAATTATTCTGTTGGAAACCCTAAACTTGAGTTAGAGGTGAGAAAAGTAAAAGTTGTAATTTTTGTTGCTCAAGGTTGAAATGAGGAGTCTTTGATGCTCTCAGAGCTTGGTTGTTTTCTTGCAGATATCAATGCTAGTGATGTTGATGTTACCTAGTTAGGGTAATGAAACATCTGCAAGAAAACAACCAAGCTCTCAGAACACCAAGGACCCCTCATTGTAATATTTTCCCCATCCAAACTCATGGGCCTCTGGAAATCCATCCCCGCATTTTAAAAACTTCCTGAAATTAGTTAAGTATTAACAGTCATTATGCCTCCCCATAAACCGATGTAAAGTTTAAATGTTAAGGCATTTGTAAATTTAGTAAATATTGTGAAGGTTTGAAATTCCTAGATACAACTAAAATTACCTACTTCATCATCCTTTTCTGTAACTATTATACCATATTTTTCAGATGGTAAGACTCACCTGACTATAAGACGGACCTAAATTTAGAAGAGGAAAACAACAACAACAAAAGTTTTTGGCCTACCCCTTTTCAGCCTTTTTTTCAGCCTGTTTCCTGTGGTTTTTTTTTTTTTTTTGTCCCATTTTCAAAGCTTTTTTTGGTCCGTTTTTGAGGCTTTTTGGGGACTTTTCCCTTTTTTGTTTTCTAGACTTTTTTGTTTTTTTCCAAAAAAATGGGCCAAAAAAAGCCCGGAAAACAGGCTGAAAAAAGCCTCAAAAATGGGCTCAAAAAGCCTCAAAAACAGGCCAAAAAACCCCTGAAAATGGGCTAAAAAAAGGCCTGAAAAAGGCCCGAAAACAGGACGTGCGGAGGCCAAAAAATGGCTGGCAGGTGGGCAGAGTTTTGGCAATATTTGGTCTAAGACACAGACATTTTCACCCCCTTTTGAGAGACAAAAAAGTGCAACTTATAGTCCGAAAAATACGGTAATTTATACAACAAAAATGCTAAGGTATGTGTTATTTCAAAAAAAAGGGGAAAAAATAAATATACTTGATATTAATATAATATCAAGGAATCATAGATCTGTCAGATTATCATTCTGAAACAAATTTGAACATATTGAGCATTTTACAAATTACTGTAAAACTTAATGGCTTAGTTCAGATTATTGCAAATGAACCTGTATAAATTCTGAAACACGCACATTCCCTTCACCTCATTAAAACCCAAGAGGAGAGAGAAAACGGCCACATTAAATCACAGTGTCTTCCTTTGTATGAATTTAAGAGAACTTATAGTATGATTTGATCCCTCAAACTTCGGTTTAATATCCTGTCTTATTTATTTAAAATTCCAAGATCTAGTTAAACTCAAAATACAATCCATGACTGGATTTAATTATAAACTCCTTTTAAAACAAACTAGACATCTATAATCTGCTGGGCCATCGTTTCAGAGACATTTCCTTACCTAACCAGAGAAACAGAATGGCCTTAGGAAGGCAAAAAAGCAGTGGGAACAGAAACAATTTTCAACTTCCTGTTGGCTTGCCCATTGATTTTTCTTGTACGAACTGGCAGGGAGTGTTGGAAAGGTGTGATCACGGCAGTATGGCCACACAGCAACACTGAAGCAACCACAATTCATGAGCCCTGGATTTTGGACATTTTTTGAAGTATGATGATTCAAAAATTGGTGCCCTATAATGCACGATTTGTCCAATTAATGGTTACAATTAATCAAACAGAAGAGTTTCAGTAGTGTATAGCCTGTACTCCAATATTAATTCTGAAAGGAATCTTTATTGAACAAGGCTGCTGTTAAGGTGATCGAAGCTGTAAGTATACCCTGCGTCTATATTATTATTATTATTATTTATTGAATTTTTATACCGCCCTTCTCCCGAAGGACTCAGGGCGGTGTACAGCCGGAGATAAAATACAAAATATGTACAATTAAAACAAATTAAAACATATCAAAATTACAAAAACGGCTAATAATTAAAATTAAATTTAAAATATTTAAGAATATTAATAAAACCCCAATTTAAAATCAAACTATTATGCCAGTCCCGCTTGAATAAATAAGTATGGTTTTTAGCTCACGACGGAAGGTCCGAAGATCAGGCACTTGACGTAGGTCAGGGGGGAGTTCATTCCAGAGCGTCGATGCTCCCACAGAGAAGGCCCTACCCCTGGGGGCCGCCAGCCGACACTGTTTGGCGGACGGCACCCTGAGGAGACCCTCTCTATGAGAGCGTACGGGTCGGTGGGAGGCATAGGGTAACAGCAGGCGGTCTCGTAAGTACCCGGGTCCTAAGCCATGGAGCGCTTTAAAGGTGGTAACCAAAATCTTGAAGCGCACCCGAAAGACCACAGGAAGCCAGTGCAGACTACGGAGCAGTGGTGTTACGTGGGAGCCACGAGCGGCTCCCATTACTACTCGCGCAGCCGCATTCTGGACTAACTGCAGCCTCCGGGTGCACCTCAAGGGCAGCCCCATGTAGAGAGCATTGCAGTAATCCAACCGAGACGTAACCAGAGCGTGAGTGACTGTGCATAAGGCATCCCGGTCAAGGAAGGGACGCAACTGGCGGACCAAGCGGACTTGGTAAAAGGCCCTCCTGGAGACGGCCGCCAGATGTTCATCAAAGGACAGCCGTCCATCCAGGAGGATGCCCAAGTTGCGAACCACCTCCTTTGGGGCCACTAACTCGCCCCCAACAGTCAGCTGCGGATGCAGCTGACTGTACCGGGGTACCGGCATCCACAGCCACTCCGTCTTGGAGGGATTGAGCTTGAGTCTGTTTCTCCCCATCCAGACCCGTACAGCTTCCAGGCACCGGGACAGCACTTCGACCGCTTCGTTGGGGTGGTCCGGGGTGGAAAAGTACAGCTGAGTATCATCAGCGTACAGATGATAACTCACCCCGAAACCACTGATGACCTCACCCAGCGGCTTCATATAGATGTTGAACAGGGTAGGTGAGAGAATCGACCCCTGAGGCACCCCACAAGTGAGGCGCCTCGCAGACGACATCCCCCCTGTCAACACCGTCTGCGACTGGTCGGAGAGATAGGAGGAGAACCACCGATAAACGGTGCCTCCCACTCCCAATCCCTCCAACCGGCGCAGCAAGATACCATGGTCGATGGTATCAAAAGCCGCTGAGAGATCTAATAGGACCAAGGCAGAGGAACAACCCCTGTCCCTGGCCCTCCAGAGGTCATCCACCAACGCGACCAAAGCCGTCTCCGTGCTGTAACCGGGTCGGAAGCCGGACTGGAACGGGTCTAGATAGACAGCTTCCTCCAGGTGCCGGGGGAGCTGCCACGCAACCACACTCTCTACAACCTTCGCCACAAAGCGAAGGTTGGAGACTGGACGGTAGTTTCCCAAAATAGCTGGGTCCAGGGAAGGCTTCTTCAGGAGAGGTCTCACCACCGCCTCTTTCAAGGCGGCGGGGAAAACCCCTTCAACCAAAGAAGCGTTTAAAATCCCCTGGAGCCAGCCTCGTGTCACTTCCTGAGCAGCCAGCACTAGCCAGGAAGGACATGGGTCCAGTAAACATGTAGTTGCATGCAACCTCCCCAGCAACCTGTCCACGTCCTCGAGAGCCACAGAATCAAACTCATCCCAAATAACCTCAACAAGACGTGTCTCCGCCATCTCGGTTGGATCATCGCAATCTTGGTCCAAGCTATCCCGAAGCTGAACGATTTTATCGTATAGATAACCGTTAAACTCCTCAGCCCGTCCCTGTAGGGGGTCATCCCATCCCTCCTGATGAAGGAGGGAACGGGTCACCCGAAACAGGGCGGCCGGGCGGTTATCTGCCGATGCAATGAGGGTGGAAACGTAGGAACGTTTCGCCTCCCTCATTGCCACTAGGTAGGTCTTAGTAAAAGACCTCACTAGTGTCCGATCAGCCTCGGAACGGCTGGACCTCCAGGTACTCTCTAGGCGTCTTCTCCGGCGTTTCATCTCTCTTAGCTCCTCGGAAAACCAGGGAGCCAATTGAGATCTACGCCGGGTCAGAGGCCGCAAAGGCACGACACGGTCCAAAGCCCCAGCCACGGCCTGTTCCCAAGCCGCAACCAGTTCTTCAGTCGTGCCGTGGGCAAGATCCTCAGGGAACGGCCCAAGCTCCGTCAGGAACCTCTCCGGGTCCATCAGGCGCCTGGGACGGAACCAACGTGTTGGCTCCATCTCCCTGCGGTGGTGAGCGGCGGTCCGAAAGTCTAGGCGAAGAAGAAAATGATCTGACCATGACACCGGTTCTTTCACTACATCTCCTAAATCCAGATCATTAACCCACTGACCAGAGATAAAAATCAAGTCTATCGCGCCTCCCCCAATGTGTGTAGGGCCATCAGTTACTTGAATCAGGTCCAAGGCCGTCATGGAGGCCTGGAACTCCTGAACCACCGTTGATGACAAGCCGGCCGATGGCAAGTTGAAATCCCCCAAGACTAGAAGTCTGGGAATCTCAACCGCCACGCCAGCAAGCACCTCTAGTAGCTCAGGTAGGGCTGTAGTCACGCAGCAAGGAGCCAGGTACGTGATCAACAGCCCCATCTGATTCCGATGGCCCCATTTCACAAGGAGGGATTCACAGCCAGCTATCTGAGGAACAGTGGACTCCCTCGGCTCCAGACTTTCTTTGATCACAACCGCCATCCCCCCACCCCTACCTTGGGTCCTCGGCTGATGGAATGCACGGAAACCCGGAGGGCACAGTTCAACCAGGGGTACACCCCCTTCTGCGCCCAACCAGGTCTCCGTAATGCCCATAAAGTCCGCGGACTCCCTCTGAATAAGGTCACAAATCAGGGGAGCCTTGTTGACCACGGACCAGGCATTGCAGAGCATCAGCCGAAGACCCAAGCTCTGAGGGTCTTGACCATCCGGGGAACGAGTGAGTACTGGGGGGCCGGAGCACGTGATCGCTTTTAAACATCGACCACGTGCTCCCAAAGGACGATACGGCCCCCTGCCTCTGCCATATCTGCCCCTCCCACTTACCGTACAGATGGGATAACACTCTCTGCTCTGTACAAACCCCTCCCCCCGTCTTCGGATCAACTGAAATAGTGTCGTGAGCACGTGCTGGGACTGGACATACCCTCCCCGAGGGGTTTCCCCCAACACCCACCCTCCCTCCCCCCCCCCAACCCAAGCCCGTCAATTTCCACCCTCCCCGTAAAATTCCCATTAAAACTCCCCTTAAAAAAACTCCCCTTAAAAAAACGGTTAAAACAATTAATTAAAAATCCCCTAAGTCTCCTATTCTTGGCATGCCATCTCTCGGGGTTCCAAAACCCGTCCTATAAAAAGTGTGAACATCCTATTAAAATAGGATTTGAAAAGCTATACTATTTACTATTTATTAATCAAAGATATGTAACTGCCCTTCTCACCAAAAGTGACTTGGGCAACACACAATTAGATAAAAACCACAAAACCTCAGATATTAGAAAACTGCTATCATGTCTCCTCTAACCTTGCTCTTCATTAGACTAAACATAACCAGTTCCCACAACTGTTCATTGTATGTTTTAGCTTCCCCTAATCATCTTTGTTCTTCTTCTCTGTAGTCCTAGAATCTCAATATCTTTTCTGTATCGTGGTGACCAAAACTCGATGCAATATTCCAAGTGTGGTCTTACCAGTGCACTATAAACCAGTACTAACACTTCACATAATCTTATCCCTCTGTTGATGCAGCCTCGGACTTCATTGGCTTTCTTTGGCAACTTCAACACATTGCTGGCTCATACTTAAGTGATTGTCCACTATTTATTTATTTATTTATTTATTTATTTATTTATTTATTTATTTAATCAAATTTTTATACCACCCTTCTCCTTCTCACTAAGATTCTGAGATGCCTCTCACAGTTATTGTTGAGCCAGGTGCTATCTATTCTATACTGGTGCATTTGGTTTTCCAAATGTTTTGGTATTTCAAAATTTCTCTTCTCAATAGAATTTGAAGCGCTACCCAGACTCATTTTGTAACACAGAAATTATTTTTCTACATACCCAAGGAAATTAAAACTCTCACCTAAGGGCTCCTGGATTTCCACTGGATCTCTAAGTCTTTCCTCTCCATCTGAGTAACTTTGTGCAATGCTGTTTGTGATACAGGATCTTGAGCTTGCCATGTTTTCATCTTCATCTTCACTGTCAGAATCATGGACTGTAATGGGTGCTAGGTTTACACTAGGCTGAAGACCACTAGGTCCTGAAAAAGACGAGAACATCAACAATCAATTATTCATGTTCCTTAAGTCATGATTCACCTTGATTGAGCATGTCTCACCTTGATTCAAACATGTATATAAGCTAGCTGGGTTTTGTATTAAGGTTTGGAATACCTACCCGGAGGAGTTTCCGCAGTCCATATATCTCTGTTTTTCTCTTCTTCAAGTTCCCTTCAAACACCACAGAGAGGAATAAAAACAAATGTGTACTCTGTTTTGTATCAAGCTGGAATGCTTTACAACCCTCCTTTAGACATTCACCTGAACATACTGAAGTCTTAAAAGCAGATTCACCACTGCTTCCAAACATTCAGGTGGGAGGTCTGAAGGGAGCTAGATGCATGTTCACATGAATGCAAACACAACTACTGGTGTGACATGTTCCTTGCTTTCTTCAGGCCCAGATGATATTCAGAGCTGAATATACAAGGGTAGTAATCCTTCAGACCTCCCACATGGGGGCCAGAGAGAGGTCGCATTGCATATATGACTCCAATCTCTATCTACTCTGAGTCCTTCACATGATTAGGCAAATTAGATTTTGTTTTTTGATGTTCTCCAAATCTTCTAGTTCCTTCCTGCCACAATCAATTAGTACCTATTAGTAATCTATGCAAATAGATTAATCCAGCTGTATATTTGTAAAATTATAAAAATGTATTCTGTTGCATAAATATAGCAAAAAAAGAGAAAAATGAAAGGTATCAGATGTTGCAATGACAACCAGCGATTACTAAAAGCCTTCTTGTTGGTTGGAAGTAATGTTTTCTTGGCCAGAAAACTACATTTCTAAGGTATCTCTGCACGACACCAATCCTCAAAGAAAAGGATGCATAATTGTATCTCAACTGAACAGCAAAGTAGCAAGTAAAGTGTATTAACACTCAGAACAAGGTTAATGTGGTATACCAGGCAGCAGTGCAAGCTTGAAATCCAAAGTTCTTATCTTGCTAGAACTATTAACTTATTATATATGTATAATGCAATATAATATAAATAAGCAAACAAACATGTTTTAACAATGAATCTCAACCTCCACATCAGCAATATAGGAAAATCTATGCAGTCGTTAGAAGTTAAAAATGACTTGATGGCACTTAATCAATTCAATGAATCAATGGTCTATTTCCAAAGTAATGTAACAATTGCTGTACAGAAAATTGATTTAATATTTGAAAGCAATTAATGTCAATATCAGATGTTTAACTTCAAACTGTTTTGGGCAACTACCGTCCAGTCTCCAACCTTCGCTTCGTGGCGAAGGTTGTTGAGAGTGTGGTGGCACATCAGTTACCCCAGTACCTGGATGAATCTGTCTATCTAGACCCATTCCAGTCCGGCTTCCGACCCGGGTACAGCACGGAGACAGCTTTGGTCACGTTGGTGGATGACCTCTGGAGGGCCCGGGATAGGGGTTATTCCTCTGCCCTGGTTCTCCTAGATCTCTCGGCGGCTTTTGATACCATCGACCATGGTATCCTGCTGCAATGGTTGGAGGGACTGGGAGTGGGAGGCACCGTATTTCGGTGGTTCTCATCCTATCTCTCCGACCGATCGCAGACGGTATTGGCAGGGGGGCAGAGATCGACCTCGAGGCGCCTCCTTTGTGGGGTGCTGCAGGGGTCAGTTCTCACGCCTCTCCTGTTCAACATCTACATGAAGCCGCTGGGTGAGGTCATCAGTGGTTTTGGGGTGAGTTACCAACTGTACGCGGATGACACCCAGCTGTACATTTCCACCCCTGACCACCCCAATGAAGCTGTCGAAGTGCTGTCTCGGTGTTTGGAGGCTGTACGGGTCTGGATGGGGAGAAACAGGCTCAAGCTCAACCCCTCCACGACTGAGTGGCTGTGGATGCCGGCATCCTGGTACAGTCAGCTGCAACCGCGGCTGACTGTTGGGGGCGAGTCATTGGCCCCAATGGAGAGGGTGCGCAATCTGGGTGTTCTCCTGGATGGACGGTTGTCTTTTGAAGAACACTTGGCGACCGTCTCCAGGAGAGCTTTTTACCAGGTTCGCCTGGTCCGCCAGTTGCGCCCCTTTCTAGACCGGGATGCCTTATGCACGGTCACTCACGCCCTCGTCACTTCTCGCCTGGACTACTGCAATGCTCTCTACATGGGGCTCCCCTTGAGGTGCACCCGGAGACTACAGTTGGTTCAGAATGCGGCCGCACGGGTGATAGAGGGAGCCGCTCGTGGCTCCCATATAACACCGATCCTGCGCAGGCTGCACTGGCTACTTGTGGTTTTCCGAGTGCACTTCAAGGTGTTGGTTACCACCTTTAAAGCGCTCCATGGCATAGGACCGGGATATCTTCGGGACCGCCTTCTGTTACCACATGCCTCCCACCGGCCGGTACGCTCCCATAGAGAGGGTCTTCTCAGGGTGCCGTCCGCCAAACAGTGTAGGCTGGTGACCCCCAGGGGGAGAGCCTTCTCTGTGGGCGCACCTACCCTCTGGAACGAGCTTCCCCCAGGACTTCGACAACACTATTAACCAGAGCATATAAAACATTTGCTAGACCAATTCTAGAATACAGCTCGCCTGTTTGGAACCCTCACCACATCTCTGACATCAATACAATTGAACGTGTCCAGAAATATTTTACAAGAAGAGTTCTCCATTCCTCTGAAAACAATAGAATACCCTATCCCACCAGACTTGAAATCCTAGGCTTAGAAAACTTGGAACTCCGTCGCCTTCGACAAGACCTAAGCTTAACTCACAGAATCATCTATTGTAATGTCCTTCGGGTTAAAGACTACTTCAGGTTTAATTGCAATAATACTAGAGCAACTAATAGATTTAAACTTAATGTCAACCGCTTTAATCTAGATTGCAGAAAATATGACTTCTGTAACAGAATCATCAGTGCTTGGAATACTTTACCTGACTCTGTGGTCTCTTCCCATAATCCTAAAAGCTTTATCCAAAAACTTTCTACTATTGACCTCACCCCATTCCTAAGAGGACCATAAGGGGCGTGCATAAGTGCACAAACGTGCCTACCGTTCCTGTCCTATTGTTTTTCTTTTCTTCTTTCTATATATATGCTTATACCTCCTTATATTTACCCATATATGTTTATATACTATATAATCTTTTGTATGATTCCTACATATATTGTTGTGACAAAATAAATAAAATAAATAAAATAAATAAAAAATAAAACTTCCTGACCTCCGGACCTTTCGCCGCGAGTTGAAGACATATCTATTCTTTTGAGCAGGACTGGCTTAAATAGGGTTTTTAAATATGGATTTTAGTGGGGTTTATTTCTTATATTTTGTATGGTATTTTAAATTTAGGCTATTTTGAATAAGTTTTTTAAAATGTGTTTTATTGTAATATATTGTATTATTTTATTTGCCTGTTCACCGCCCTGAGTCCTTCGGGAGAAGGGCGGTATAAAAATTAAATTATTATTATTATTATTATTATTATTATTATTATTATTATTATTATTATTATTATTATTATTATTATTATTATTATTATTATTATTATTATTATTAAACTATGCCACTTTAAACTGTACAATTTATTCTAATAGTAATAATATCTTGGTGAACCTTAACAGCAATAAACTGATTTGCATGCAACCAGTGAAAGAAGTAAATAAGAGAAGGATGTTGACAGGAAAATTACCTGCTTGTTCTTCATCAATTTCCATGGGAAGAAGTGCTTGATTAGTTGCAATTGCTTCACTGTGGCTCTCTACCAAAGCCACTCCATCTTCCTGCGCCACCTCCTCTATCTCATTCAGTGCTGTAAAAACAAATAAGAATGATCCAAATACAAACAAGAATACCTCTATCCATGAGTTGGTAGATGTTGTTCATGTATAGCTAGCTGTTCATGTAGGAAATCTTCCAAATGGAACGGCATCACTCTTAGCTTGGAAATAACTAATGGACCATTTTTAAATTTTAAATTTTGATGGAGGCTTTCCATGTTGTACTGTACAATGTAATCTGAGAGAGAAAATGTAGTTTCCAAACTAAAAGATAAGAATGCTTACAATAAAAAGATCATAATTCTACAAACTTTATAGTAATTCTAATGTACAGAATTGCAATATACTCTTTCCATCTTTGTTCTAATTTCTTTAAATTGGTTTCTATCTGTTCATTGACACTCTTTAGCGTACTAGTTCAAAACAGGAACTCTTTCAAGTTTGGAAAATGCTCCCACCCCCCCGTATTATTCTCTTTGTTCCTATCTTCAATCACTTTATAAATATAATAATATGAAAAAGACTGTCAGTTTGGTACAGTGGTTAAAGCACTATAAATCAGGAAACTGTGATCAATGGTGATCTCGGGCCAGTCACTTCCTCATAAAAAAAAGGTAATGGCAAATCACTTTTGAAAATTTTGCCAAGAAAACTTGGTAGCTTAACACTGCACTGGCTGAGCACATGCACAGCACATACAGATATTGAAATATTCTGCAAAGCTAACGTTTCAGTAGCAGTTCAGAATGGCAGCTGATAGTAACAGATGCCAAATGCATGTTACGTAAATTGTGGCTTATTATAGCTCAATAAGCACACTTGTATAACAAAAGGGAAATAAATTGTTTATAGGACACACTGTGATTTACATACACAACACACAGAAGGATGTGAACATAGATAGATTGTACAGGTTTAAGTATACCATGAAAACCAGTTTGGTGCAGGGGTTAGGGCATCAGGGTAGAAACTGGCAGATGTGAATTCTAGTCGTGCTGAAGAATAAAACTAGCTGTGTAATCTTGGGCTAGTCACTTTCTCTTGACCTAGGAAGGAGGCAATGGCAAACCATTTTTGAAAAACCTTGCCAAGAAAACTGTAGGGACTTGTCCAGACAATCTCTGAAAATTGGGCATGACCAAATGGAGAAAAAAAGCAGAGGATAAAAAATTAGTTTAGTGATAGGTATTAAGTTAAAAGTGAAGAAAAAGAAAGATGTGAAACTTCCTTGGAAGGAGAGGATGATACTTTTCTCCTTGTTTGTGGCCTATATACCATATATAGACACTCAATCACATTATTTAAAAAATATTAAAAATTATTAATAAAACTTACCATCTGCTGCATTCTGCTGTTCCTCCATCTGTTCCTCCTGTCGCAATTCATTCTCTTCATTTTGATCATTGGGTTGCTGATGGTTATTATGGTGAATATTGGCATTATTGTTCTGGTTATTGTTGTCGTTTTCATTGTTGGAGTTCTGGTTGCTCACCAAAGCAGAGGAAACTCCAATTCCTGTACCTGCACTCAGACCTACACGAGCACATCCCTGAAATACATTAAAGGATTATTGACAGGCTACTCACAAGAGTTGCCAGAACGGAATTAATCAAAGATCACAAGATTACAGAAAACTGTGACATTTGAACACAATGTGACTGTTTCTGACCTTCATAGATACTTCAATGCTCTTCTCCAGAGAAGACCGAATACTTCTGAAATGGCAGTGAACCCTTCTTGATGATAGGCTGTATAAACACTGCTCTTTTATCTTTGTGTGTTATTGGCTTAATATGAGGGTAAATAATACTTTTTAGTATTAAGAAAAGTGCCAAAGCAGCTTCTTTGAAGCTTCTTTGCCAAGTTATTCTGCAAAGCACAAATGTTTCCTTCTCATGCCGGATAGAAAAGCCTGAGTATTGTAACCTGACCTGGCTCTGCTGACAATGAAGCTATTTTGTCCAGTATTGGTTCACAACATGTGACCCACTCCTTCCCAGGCTGAGTTTTGCAGATCTTCAGAAGGTAAGTGAGGGATTCTGAGGGCCCTTGAAGAGGACCGTTTGGAATCTGGTGTGTCCAATGCCTTTGGGGACCTGGAAATGCAGGAAATTTGTGTGTGTGTGTGCACATGGGAAATTGATAGATGGGCGTTCTACGGCACCTCTGCAAAAATAAGAATTCTACAGAACCCACCCAGTCATTCTTCATTCTGTAGAATTCTTATAGCATTTTTTTTTTGGGGGGGGGGGTTTGCTGTAACTTTGAACAGTCATTAAATGATCTGTCGTACCTCGAGGATTACCTGTAGTTTTATAATCAGCCTCTTGTTTCATACTTCAATTGTAACTTGCAATACTGAACTAGTTTTCAACACTTATGTCTTATCATTATGCAGAATTAATCTGACTTGAGACGTGGAGTGCACACAAGTCCTGCTTCCAGATTCCGACCATCCTTGCTGCTTTCAACATTTTCTTTCAAATTATTATGAAAAAATACCAAAAAACAGGATGCAGGAAAACACTGGAAAATTACGATGAAGCTTATGGAAGGCTCATGTTTTCAACTCAGGCTTACTCTTTGTGTGAGTAGGTGATTGCCTGCATAGGATTTTAATTCCATACATTAACCAAATGAAATGTTATCTATTTAAAAGCACTCAGTAGAAGCTTAATGTACTGGGTTTTGGTGCACACTTCAAAACTTATCATTACTTTTTTATGATCACCTTGGGTGGTTCCCGAAACATCTGGTCCAGAGAGATAAACTCCAGGCTTGGTAGTAATTCAATAAACTGACTAAAAGAGTCTAGTTTTATTGCATGGCATCTCACCAGGGTGAGATCAAAAAGCCGAGTCCACCTTGAATGATCTAGAGAAAAAACAAATGGGCTTATCACAATATATTTTCCTAAATGCCCTTTCCAAGTTTGAATAAATAATTACTCTTCTTCGACCACATCAATTTCCTTCTTCACCGCTATCACTCCAAAAGAGGATTCCCAATTATTCTAATTAATCTATTTTTCTGAAAGGCTCTATTTTCACAGGTAGCTAGTTACAGAGAATAATAAATATTATTAAGACTTAAAAAAAACCCCACCCCTCTCAAACTTAAAATATATTCCCTTTGTTACAGTACAGATGAGACACAGAAAAATAACAAATCAAGCATCTTGGAAATTAATACTAATTATTTCAGAAGCTTAGAGTGGGAGCATTGAAAAATGAAGATTTTTTGTGACTGATCACAATGAGTTTAAAATCTATAGGTTACAATGAAATAATTCCTTCCATTAGCACAGCTTTCATTTCATGTTTCCTCTGTTCATGAATTGAGTAGATATTACTCACTGAATCATGAGTGGGTATCCATTTAATGTTCAAAGAATGCATTTAACACTCTCCTAGCTTTGTAATCAGGGGTTCATGGTCCAGGCAGGTTTATAAAAGCTACTAAGCTTTTCATAAAATGATCTGATATACTTTATTAAAATACATTTTATATGAGGCTATTCTTGAATGCTTTAGAAACTACAACTAATATTTAGGAACTAGAGCGCTCAATAACACTTCTTGGTTTACATATGCATTGAATACCAATTAAATACTGAGCTATACTCAATATATTATTAGTTTATAATTCCCTAAATAATCTAAGACCAAGTTGAGGAGCTGCCACTTTCAATACTTCCACCTAAGCTTACTTGCTCTTTATGTTCTATGGAAGATCCCTTTGTTATGATTACAATAGGTCTACAGACAGCTGAAGATAATTTAGTTTAAAAGATTTTTTTTTTAAAAAAACTATGGAACCATTATGAGGACTCTGTGTGCAACTACTTCTCTGACATTTTTAAAAAATATTTGCTTATGTATTTTACAATATATATCCAATATAAAATAACAATGACCTAGTTCTCATACAAATAATCATTACATTAGTATTCATTATAACCACTATGGTTCATTTGCTCTTCCCCTAATAGTTGTGATTTTATGGTTTTAATTTTTGACTCATTTATCATATGGGATTGTTCTATTTTTGTTACTTGTATTGTAAGCCACTTTAGATTTTACAAAAAAAGAACTAGAGGTATAGAATAACAATGTTAATGTCCGATAGTATTCATCACTCAGTAAAAAATGGAATAGTAGTGCTTCCTTTCATGACTATACGAATTAAAATAAAGTGGCATTTTTAGATCAGTCATGTAGGCTGACATGATGAAAACATATAGACCTCAAAATTGTCATATACACAACAAAAACAATTCTTAAAAATAATCCATTTATTTAAGGAGAGGATATATGAAATTTATTTTAGCAGATGTTAGTGAGTACAATACCTGTGATCCAGCTACTTGGATTATGTAAATGAGGGCAGTTGTATATGACAAGATATTTAATTGAAGAGAAGACTTCATTTACTGCTTTCATTCCTATGTCCGTGATAATGCCTGGATTTTCAACCACATCAGCTAATCCGTATTTCACCAGATCTGCATTGATCATTTTACCTAGACACAGAGAAAGGAAAAAAAGAACCATTTTTTTTCTATAACTTTATATGGCAATGCAGTCTGAATACTGGCCACAAAGCTATTTACCTCTTGGTCTTATAAAACAAGAATAGCAAAACGAAAGAAAAACGTATTTTTTAACAGTCACAAACTTAAGGACTGATCTGTAAGAGCTAACTTAACAAACTGTGCTAAGATTAAATTCTACCCAGCCCCTACTTTATTTCTGTTTTAAAAGTCACTCAACAACAATCAAGTTTAGCATAATTAATTATTCTATTAATGTTAAAGAATATGATAGAATGGGCTGCAAAGTTGAGATATACAAAAACAGTAAGATGAAACACCAATATCCCATTACAGCTACAAAGTTTCTGTGAAAGAATCTTTAGCAAATTTGTTATTTCCTTACTTTCCTGGCATACACAAAGAAATAAAGCTAGGTGTAAAACTCTACCATAGGCCTGCATAATATATAGCCTGCAAGCCACATATTTTCAAAAAGTAACCAACTAACTGCCACCAAATGTTACTGCCTGTAGGAAGGATCTACAGCTTCCAGCTAGTTTTCACATCCATGTCCATCTCAAAAGGCACATCAGTACCTCTAGGTTTCATGGACACTGCCAGCTTTGCTGCTGCCATTGTGCTGTTAGCTGCCAAAAAGCTAACTGGCCCACTAGTTATTTCTTTGTGATCCATGATTATTTTTAAGGTATGGTCCTTGGCAGTGATGGGTTTCAATTTTTTTTACTACCGGTTCTGTGGGTGTGGCTTGGTGGGCATGGCAGGGGAAGGTTACTGCAAAATCCCCATTTCTTCCCAATCAGCTGGGACTTGGGAGGCAGATAATAGATGGGGGCAGGGCCAGTCAGAATTTTTACTACCGGTTCTCCGAACTACTCAAAATTTTCGCTACCGGTTCTCCAGAACTGGTCAGAACCTGCTGAAACCCACCTCTGGTCCTTGGTCATTTGCAAATTGTGCAGGCCTGCTTTACCATATATTATTGCTAAAAAGACCCACCAGTATATACTTTGGTTATTTCCTTTGCACATGCTTGATTAAACCTTCTTTAGGAAATGAGAACTTCCAATATTTTTTTGCAATAAGACCTATGCACATTATCTCATTCTATGGTTTCATCAGACCAAGGTTTAATTTGCAAAAGAGAAATTCCCAATGATGTACAGAGAGTTTTCTGCAGCTAATCTCAAGAAATGAAATGCTGTCCAGGCCATGTATACATACTATTATAATCAAGATTCCTTCTCTAAATCCCAAGCAAGTTTGATGAGCAACCAAGACTTTAGGGTTGCCTCTAGATTACACAAGAATGTATCTTAACATTTGTACTCCTTTTAGGCAAATAATAAAATCCAGATCTACCCTAGCTGCTGATAGATAATCAACAGAAAGAGTGAAGGGTTTCATACACTGTAACAAAAACTCATCAACGTATCCAAGATGTAGTGTTTCAAACTGGGAAATTCCAATTCTGCCATTTTAGAGCAGAGAATACTCCATCTTTGGTTAGGGAAGGCTGAATTGCATTTCATGCAACCTGAAATAAATGAAAACCAAAAAGGAAGTAAATGTTAACGTGAGTCCATTGATATTAGAACCCCTGTTCAAAGCAAAGCAACAACAGAACACCTTTATTACATCAATATTATTTCTTGGTAACATCTTTTATGATATATATTACATGAATTAAGTAAATAGAGAACAAGCCATGGCAAAAAAGGCACATTTAAGAAAGCATAAACAAAACTGCATGGATGGTAATTGGCAAATGGTAATGGTTAATAGTAATGATTGAAGCCTCGTCAGTCAATAGGAGTGATGATTTACCCACCAGCTGATCAGGTACTTAAGAGCCAAGGACCTGGAGGTACAAGGAAACTATGGCCAACAATATTCTGTATTTCTCGGAGTATAAGACGCACACACACCCTTAAAAGTGGGTGGAAATGTCTGTGAGTCTTAGAGTGAATGCTGCTGAAGCCCCGCCCACCTGCCAGCACCCACCCGCCGACTGTTTTCAGCCTCTGTGTCTCATATTTTTGACCTCCACATGCCCAATTTAAGGCCCGTTCCAGGCTGCGGGGATCACCATAATCCATCGCTACTGATCGCTGCCTCCATGCGTCACATTTTCGGCCTCTGCACATCGCATTTTCAGCCTCTGCACGCATTTTTTGCCTCTGCACATCGCATTTTCGGCTGGTTCTAAGTGGTGGGGATTGGTGACAGTCCCCGCCGCCTGGAACGGGCCAAAACACAATGCACAGAGGCCAAAAACTGGCATGTGGAGGCCGAAAACATGATGCACAGAAGCCGAAAATGTGATGTGTGGAGGCGATGATCAGTGGTGATGTGCTGTGGTGATCCCTGCAGTATGGAATGGGCTTTAAAGGGAGTACGCATGGAGGCCAAAAACATGATACACAGAAGCACCGATGGGCTGTGGCGATCCCTGCAACCTGAAACAGCTGATTGGCAGTATTCCGGAAGGCCCATCCAACCACCAATCAGCTGCTCATGCTGAATCGGGCTGCAATGATGTGCTGAAGTTGACCAGGCTATTTGCTGTTTGCTGCAAGGATGCTAGCCAGATGAATACTGATGGATGCTGGTAGGAAGAGGCAGATTTTTTTTTCTTGTTTTCCTCCCCAAAAACTAATGTGTATCTTATACTCCGGAGAGTCTTATACTCCGAAAAATATGGTAATTACCTTCGTGCAGCAGTTATGATGAGGTAGCCAAGATCAACTTCCAAAGCATTCTTGCAAGCTCCTAGAACTATAGTGTGCAAATTTCTGAAGCCCCCTGAAAATCCAAAAAATAAAAAAGTAATAATTTCCATTGTGTTTCAGGAGCAATAATCACAGAAGAAATGTTGGAAGCAAAACTGAAAACCCAAACTTTTCATTTCTACTTTAGCATAGTATGTGAGTACTATTAGATAACAGATAATAATCTCAGTATTGGAAAAGATGTGACTTTGGAATATATGAAGCACTTGGAATTATTCCTGAAAAATAAATTCAACAGTCAAATGTTGACAAATACATACTTTTCTCCTGTACGTCAAACAATATAAACACACATCCTTCACTGCAACTCTACGCAAGTCTGAAACTTCTTTTCTAATATATTAAACAATTTTTAAAACATTTTGATTCACACTCCAGGATCATGGGGTTAGTCCAAAGCGAAATCATACTCCTAGATTAAAGAGAATAAAGAACATGTACACTAAGAAAACCTTTGGGGTGGGTGGAATGGGACTTATTTCTACTGTTGATACTGTGTTGTCAAGTATTGTGAGAGGTGGAAGTATGGAAGGGTTTTCCTAAAGTCTACCACCATTTCTACGGTTTTGAGTGTGTTCAGTTCCAGATTGTTTTGGTTGCACCACAAGGCTAGTCGTTCGACCTCTCGTCTATATCGGATTCGTCATTGTCTCGAATGAGACCAATCACTGTTGTGTCATCTGCGAACTTCAGTAGCTTAACAAATGGATCATTGGAGATGCAGTCATTGGTATACAGAGAGAGAGATGTGGCGAGAGCACACAGCCTTGGGGGGCCCCTGTGCTAATTGTACAGGTATTTGATGTGATCTTGCTTAGCTTCACCTGCTGCTTCCTGTTTGTTAGGAAGCTTGTGATCCACTTACAAGTCTGTTCCGGTACCTGTAGCTGGTTTAGCTTAGTTAGAAGAATGTCTGGAATGATGGTATTGAATGCTGAACTAAAGTCTACAAAGAGGACCCTTGCATAGGTCTTTGGAGACTCAAGATGTTGTAGGATGTAGTGCAGAGCCATATTAACAGCATCATCTGTTGATCTATTTGCTCGGTATGCAAATTGCAAGGGGTCTAAGAGCGGATTCGTGATGGTTTTCAGGTAGGAAAGCACTAGCCTTTCAAAGGTTTTCATGACTACAGATGTTAGAGCAACTGGTCTGTAGTCATTCAGTTCCTTGATGGTTCCTTGATGCCTTGATTAGCACAGCTTTCATTTCATGTTTCCTCTGTTCATGAATTGAGTAGATATTACTCACTGAATCATGAGTGGGCATCCATTTAATGTTCAAAGAATGCATTTAACACTCTCCTAGCTTTGTAATCAGGGGTTCATGGTCCAGGCAGGTTTATAAAAGCTACTAAGCTTTTCATAAAATGATCTGATATACTTTATTAAAATACATTTTATATGAGGCTATTCTTGAATGCTTTAGAAACTACAACTAATATTTAGGAACTAGAGCGCTCAATAACACTTCTTGGTTTACATATGCATTGAATACCAATTAAATACTGAGCTATACTCAATATATTATTAGTTTATAATTCCCTAAATAATCTAAGACCAAGTTGAGGAGCTGCCACTCTCAATACTTCCACCTAAGCTTACTTGCTCTTTATGTTCTATGGAAGATCCCTTTGTTATGATTACAATAGGTCTACAGACAGCTGAAGATAATTTAGTTTAAAAGAGTTTTTTAAAAAAAAACTATGGAACCATTATGAGGACTGTGTGCAACTACTTCTCTGACATTTTTAAAAAATATTTGCTTATGTATTTTACAATATATATCCAATATAAAATAACAATGACCTAGTTCTCATACAAATAATCATTACATTAGTATTCATTATAACCACTATGGTTCATTTGCTCTTCCCCTAATAGTTGTGATTTTATGGTTTTAATTTTTGACTCATTTATCATATGGGATTGTTCTATTTTTGTTACTTGTATTGTAAGCCACTTTAGATTTTACAAAAAAAGAACTAGAGGTATAGAATAACAATGTTAATGTCCGATAGTATTCATCACTCAGTAAAAAATGGAATAGTAGTGCTTCCTTTCATGACTATACGAATTAAAATAAAGTGGCATTTTTAGATCAGTCATGTAGGCTGACATGATGAAAACATATAGACCTCAAAATTGTCATATACACAACAAAAACAATTCTTAAAAATAATCCATTTATTTAAGGAGAGGATATATGAAATTTATTTTAGCAGATGTTAGTGAGTACAATACCTGTGATCCAGCTACTTGGATTATGTAAATGAGGGCAGTTGTATATGACAAGATATTTAATTGAAGAGAAGACTTCATTTACTGCTTTCATTCCTATGTCCGTGATAATGCCTGGATTTTCAACCACATCAGCTAATCCGTATTTCACCAGATCTGCATTGATCATTTTACCTAGACACAGAGAAAGGAAAAAAAGAACCATTTTTTTTCTATAACTTTATATGGCAATGCAGTCTGAATACTGGCCACACAGCTATTTACCTCTTGGTCTTATAAAACAAGAATAGCAAAACGAAAGAAAAACGTATTTTTTAACAGTCACAAACTTAAGGACTGATCTGTAAGAGCTAACTTAACAAACTGTGCTAAGATTAAATTCTACCCATCCCCTACTTTATTTCTGTTTTAAAAGTCACTCAACAACAATCAAGTTTAGCATAATTAATTATTCTATTAATATTAAAGAATATGACAGAATGGGCTGCAAAGTTGAGATATACAAAAACAGTAAGATGAAACACCAATATCCCATTACAGCTACAAAGTTTCTGTGAAAGAATCTTTAGCAAATTTGTTATTTCCTTACTTTCCTGGCATACACAAAGAAATAAAGCTAGGTGTAAAACTCTACCATAGGCCTGCATAATATATAGCCTGCAAGCCACATATTTTCAAAAAGTAACCAACTAACTGCCACCAAATGTTACTGCCTGTAGGAAGGATCTACAGCTTCCAGCTAGTTTTCACATCCATGTCCATCTCAAAAGGCACATCAGTACCTCTAGGTTTCATGGACACTGCCAGCTTTGCTGCTGCCATTGTGCTGTTAGCTGCCAAAAAGCTAACTGGCCCACTAGTTATTTCTTTGTGATCCATGATTATTTTTAAGGTATGGTCCTTGGCAGTGATGGGTTTCAATTTTTTTTACTACCGGTTCTGTGGGTGTGGCTTGGTGGGCATGGCAGGGGAAGGTTACTGCAAAATCCCCATTTCT
The DNA here is from genome assembly GCF_028640845.1 of Ahaetulla prasina. Classification (NCBI taxonomy): domain Eukaryota; kingdom Metazoa; phylum Chordata; class Lepidosauria; order Squamata; family Colubridae; genus Ahaetulla; species Ahaetulla prasina. The sequence continues at coordinate 107,990,639 of NC_080540.1, forward strand.
TCCCAATCAGCTGGGACTTGGGAGGCAGATAATAGATGGGGGCAGGGCCAGTCAGAATTTTTACTACCGGTTCTCCGAACTACTCAAAATTTTCGCTACCGGTTCTCCAGAACTGGTCAGAATCTGCTGAAACCCACCTCTGGTCCTTGGTCATTTGCAAATTGTGCAGGCCTGCTTTACCATATATTATTGCTAAAAAGACCCACCAGTATATACTTTGGTTATTTCCTTTGCACATGCTTGATTAAACCTTCTTTAGGAAATGAGAACTTCCAATATTTTTTTGCAATAAGACCTATGCACATTATCTCATTCTATGGTTTCATCAGACCAAGGTTTAATTTGCAAAAGAGAAATTCCCAATGATGTACAGAGAGTTTTCTGCAGCTAATCTCAAGAAATGAAATGCTGTCCAGGCCATGTATACATACTATTATAATCAAGATTCCTTCTCTAAATCCCAAGCAAGTTTGATGAGCAACCAAGACTTTAGGGTTGCCTCTAGATTACACAAGAATGTATCTTAACATTTGTACTCCTTTTAGGCAAATAATAAAATCCAGATCTACCCTAGCTGCTGATAGATAATCAACAGAAAGAGTGAAGGGTTTCATACACTGTAACAAAAACTCATCAACGTATCCAAGATGTAGTGTTTCAAACTGGGGAAATTCCAATTCTGCCATTTTTAGAGCAGAGAATACTCCATCTTTGGTTAGGGAAGGCTGAATTCGTACTTCATGCAACCTGAAATAAATGAAAACCAAAAAAGGAAGTAAATGTTAACGTGAGTCCATTGATATTAGAACCCCTGTTCAAAGCAAAGCAACAACAGAACACCTTTATTACATCAATATTATTTCTTGGTAACATCTTTTATGATATATATTACATGAATTAAGTCAATAGAGAACAAGCCATGGCAAAAAAGGCACATTTAAGAAAGCATAAACAAAACTGCATGGATGGTAATTGGCAAATGGTAATGGTTAATAGTAATGATTGAAGCCTCGTCAGTCAATAGGAGTGATGATTTACCCACCAGCTGATCAGGTACTTAAGAGCCAAGGACCTGGAGGTACAAGGAAACTATGGCCAACAATATTCTGTATTTCTCGGAGTATAAGACGCACACACACCCTTAAAAGTGGGTGGAAATGTCTGTGAGTCTTAGAGTGAATGCTGCTGAAGCCCCGCCCACCTGCCAGCACCCACCCGCCGACTGTTTTCAGCCTCTGTGTCTCATATTTTTGACCTCTACATGCCCAATTTAAGGCCCGTTCCAGGCTGCGGGGATCACCATAATCCATCGCTACTGATCGCTGCCTCCATGCGTCACATTTTCGGCCTCTGCACATCGCATTTTCAGCCTCTGCACACATTTTTTGCCTCTGCACATCGCATTTTCAGCCTCTGCACACATTTTTTGCCTCTGCACATCGCATTTTCGGCTGGTTCTAAGTGGTGGGGATTGGTGACAGTCCCCGCCGCCTGGAACGGGCCAAAACACAATGCACAGAGGCCAAAAACTGGCATGTGGAGGCCGAAAACATGATGCACAGAAGCCGAAAATGCGATGTGTGGAGGCGATGATCAGTGGTGATGTGCTGTGGTGATCCCTGCAGTATGGAATGGGCTTTAAAGGGAGTACGCATGGAGGCCAAAAACATGATACACAGAAGCACCGATGGGCTGTGGCGATCCCTGCAACCTGAAACAGCTGATTGGCAGTATTCCGGAAGGCCCATCCAACCACCAATCAGCTGCTCATGCTGAATCGGGCTGCAATGATGTGCTGAAGTTGACCAGGCTATTTGCTGTTTGCTGCAAGGATGCTAGCCAGATGAATACTGATGGATGCTGGTAGGAAGAGGCAGATTTTTTTTTCTTGTTTTCCTCCCCAAAAACTAATGTGTATCTTATACTCCGGAGAGTCTTATACTCCGAAAAATATGGTAATTACCTTCGTGCAGCAGTTATGATGAGGTAGCCAAGATCAACTTCCAAAGCATTCTTGCAAGCTCCTAGAACTATAGTGTGCAAATTTCTGAAGCCCCCTGAAAATCCAAAAAATAAAAAAGTAATAATTTCCATTGTGTTTCAGGAGCAATAATCACAGAAGAAATGTTGGAAGCAAAACTGAAAACCCAAACTTTTCATTTCTACTTTAGCATAGTATGTGAGTACTATTAGATAACAGATAATAATCTCAGTATTGGAAAAGATGTGACTTTGGAATATATGAAGCACTTGGAATTATTCCTGAAAAAATAAATTCAACAGTCAAATGTTGACAAATACATACTTTTTCTCCCTGTACGTCAAACAATATAAACACACATCCTTCACTGCAATCTCTACGTACCAGTCTGAAACTTCTTTTCTAATATATTAAACAATTTTTTAAAACATTTTGATTCACACTCCAGGATCATGGGGTTAGTCCAAAGCGAAATCATACTCCTAGATTAAAGAGAATAAAGAACATGTACACTAAGAAAACCTTTGGGGGTGGGTGGGAATGGGACTTATTTCTACTGTTGTCCTCCATAACCCCATACCCTCTTCAGTCCCCACAGCTGCACTATTCTCCAACAACATAAATATGTTGCTTTATTGTTAGCCAACTTTCTCTATTTCAACAGTTAGCAAGTTCAGGAACTGCAGCCAAATTCGAACCTCTCACAAACACATGTTCACCAAGAGAACATTTTATCCCTTAAGCAGCCCAAGGGGAAGTATTAACTCCTTAAATTTCAAATATAAGAATTCTGTATAGTTAGATGTACCTAGTATTTTTTTTTACACTAAAAGCAACCCCTATCTGAAGATATTAGCAATATTAATTTCTATAAAGGAGATGAAGAAATAATGGAAAAGAACTGTTCTTAATTCCAAAGAATTTACATACCAGATCTCCAGCTGTCTTCTACAACATGCTGAATAAGTCCTCCAAGAAAAGGAACTCGAACCAATTCTAGATGTTCCAAGTTTCGAGCAGAAGCTAAGCCAGTGACCAGGGGAACATACTTCAATGAGTTTGTGGGTCCTATAGAAAAAAGAAAAATTGTAATTCACATTCAGAGGCAGCTAAACAGAAGCATAGAAATGTTAGCATATACTTTCTTTTTAAATAACATTTCAAGCATTTCCATTTATGTGACAAAACTGTTATTTTCTCAGTAAAGAATGCAAAAGCAGAAAATGCATAGATACAAAGATATTTTGCCTACATTTCTACATTCCAGTAATTCTGCAAAGTCATGTTTATTTTTGATATATGGGATAAAATTTCCCTGTTTACTCCAAATGACGTAACTAAATCTTGTGTCATATAGGAGAAGGCAGCTGACTCAACTTATCAGAAAAAAAATACTTCCATTTTCAAACTGTGAACAAGGAACAGCAATTTTAACAACTGAATCAGTATTAATCCGATTTGAAGCATAGACTGATACTGACATTACATATTAATAATTAATAATCCATTTCTTTACAAATGCTTGAAATGTTTAGGAAAATGTACCATATTTTAACCTAGATAATGTCTCAAACAGCAAGACTGCTTTTACCTGCACAATTTCTCATGACAAAAGTGCGTAAGCTGATGCAAAGGAAATCCTTAAAAGGTTGTGGTTTGGTGATATTTCAGTTAATAAATACCATTTAAGGTGTTAAGCTTCTTTTCTTTTTCAGCAGCAAAGTGAATTACAACTTTAAAGAACTTTATTACTTTATATTCATTTATTTTAAGTATAGATTTTAGATTTTTAAACAAATATGTTTAGAGCTTTTATATCTTTCAAGTTATTCAAATTATCCCCTCAGCAGGTATATAATGGCATCCAATTCCAATATCATGTTGGGGCTTTTGAGCAAGGGAGGAGGAACGTGAGCACTGGCATTCCGGGATTTCCCTTTGTTTAGAGCTGGGAATCCTCCTTCCCCCTTTTGCACTCCCTCCCTCCCTCCCTCTCTCTCTCTCTCTCACACACACACACACACACACACACACACACACACAGACTTCTAAAGTCGATTGGCACAATGAAAGGCAAAGACCACAATTGTTTTAAGAAAGAAGCTTTAGCAGGGAGGGGGGATGGGAGGGTGTTTTAAGTTTTGGCAAACAGCCAGGCCAACTGTATTGGAGAAGGTCACACAACTGGCCTTAACATTTTAGCTGCTGTCTTTTTCCTCACACTTGGGTTTAATGATATTAGAGACCCTTATTGCCCTGCCAAAAAAAAACAAGGAGCCACCCCAACGCCTATGAAAATTAACCTTCTCTGCCAAGAGACACTGTGCAGGGTATTTTCACTATTGGTGTGCATACAGGCTTAGATTTGTGCTGGGTTCTTAGTGCTTAGAGCACTGACCTTCAGAGGCACCCTGGTCCCTTGGAAGCTAAAGGAGGACTCATTTTCATGCTTGCAGTTGTATTGTCAATTTCTGTGAGACAATGTTGTTGAAGTAACTCACTCACTCATTCATTCATTCATTCATTCCTTGTGTGTCCAATCACACTTAGCCAATAAAAATTCTATTCTATTCTATTCTATTCATTCATTCATTCATTCATTTATTTTGTCAAATACATATTAATAATTATATAAATATAAGCATGAATTGAATACATAAAAGGAATACAACTAAAGGGAACATTAGGACAGGGACGGTAGGCACGCTGGTGCTCTTATGCACGCCCTTACAGACCTCTTAGGAATGGGGTGAGGTCAATACTAGATAGTCTTTGGTTAAGGCTTTGGGGATTTTGGGAAGAGACCACAGAGTCAGGTAGCACATTCAGGCATTAACAACTCTGTTACTGAAGTCACATTTTCTGCAATCTAGATTGGAGAGGTTCACTTTTAAGTTTGAATCTATTGTGTTCTCGTGTATTGTTGTGGTTGAAGCTGAAGTAGTCATTGATAGGAAGTACATTGTAGCAGATAATTTTATGAGCTATGCTCAGGTCATACCAAAGGCGGCGTAGTTCTAAATTTTCTAAAGCTGGGAATCCTCCTTCCCCCTTTTGCACTTTTATTGTTTTTCGTTCAAATAAATATTCATGTTATTTTACTTGGCTCTATCTTTATTTTTTACATTGACCAGTAGCTGCCTCATTTCCCACCCTCGGCTTATACTCGAGTCAATAGTTTTTCCCAGTTTTTGTGGTAAAATTAGGTGCCTCGGCTTATATTCGGATCGGCTTATACTCGAGTATATACGGTATGCATAAAAAATAACAGATCTAAATCTCCTTGTTAAAATTTATAGCCTGCTTTTCTAAGAACCCACAGCATAGCAACCAATAAAATTATAATTTAAGTATCCATAAAACAACTCTTCAGACTGTTATATAAAACTATATCCTCCAGGACTATTTTGATAAACCACATTGATACATTATAGCTAGTTACATTAAACTGGTCAATTTTTACAACTCCATTGCCAAATTATTTTTCCTCACTCTGCAACTATACACAAAGCAAACATAATCAGTGTATATATAATGTGATTTTATGTAATACACTGTTATTTCTATGCTATGTTTCATTCATAGATTGCAGACTTCTTATAGTAACAGATTGCATTTTAAGGGGCAACTTCCAGTTTAGTTGAAATACAAAATGCATGTGAGTTTTTAATTACAGTTGCTTCAGATGAAATCCAGATTCAAGGGCATAAATTTGATCCATAAAATACAAACCCATCTGTCCTTCCAAATTGTCTCCAGTATCTTCTAAATTTGTCCCCTTAATTCTTATCCAGAATGACAGCTGTCAAATGAAATTACATATTTATGTTTTGAACACATACCAAAAGATTTGGGCAAGCCTGTAAAGCTTCTAGTACCCCGGGAATGCTGAAGGCTTCATAACCCCGAACCCTACGTCTGTCAAGGTGCCTGGGATGAAGGCCATATAGCTGCTCAATGTCTGGCATTTTCTTCAGCAAGGTTAGGAAGCTGGAATCTGTGAATCCTACACAAACAATCCGTATTTCATTCTTTAAATTATAAACTGTTATGTAGATGCACAAAAACAAGTAACTATCTTTATTTTATCATATATACACCACCATTTCTATTTTGGCATATTCTTTTGTAATTTTAGAATTCAAAGACAGCAGTGCAGAAAGATGTTACTACTATTGAGGAAAAATTGAACTTATGCAAGAAGATAACATAATTGAAATAATAGTTTACAAATGGAAGGTGTTAAATATATATTTAATCAAATAAATATTTGATTCCCCAAAGTATAATTTGATAAGTGGTATCACAGATCTGTTATAATGGATTACAATGACTAGTTTTTTTCATCACACATCTTGGATGTGTGTGTGTGTGTGTGTGTGTGTGTGTGTGTGTGTGTGAGAGAGAGAGAGAGAGAGAGAGAGAGAGAGAGAGAGGGAAGGAGGTTTAATTTCCACTCAAGTACATTATTCATGTACTCCCAGTTTTAAATTTTCCTTCAAAAGGAAGAAAAGTTGGCTCATTGCTCTGCAAGGCTTCCTTATTCCCTACTTTAAAGGGATACTAAACTTGCCCTTTCTGAATCTGTAACTTCTCCTAAGTTTTTCTGACCTTTTAGAATGCCTGCAAAATTTTAGGCAATTTCAAATACTTTCCATAGCAATCTACAATAAATCCCCAGTGATTCAGGATAATGATTAATTTTTAAAAATAAAGTTCCATTTCAGAAGATCCCTATTTCATTACTTCTGCCTAGCTGACTGCCTAATCAAAAACTGCTTTCTCTTAAAATACATACATGTTACTAAGAGCTTCTGCCATCTCTTTAGTATTCAGGGAAGCTTTGCCATACACACATAACATTTGTGGAAATTGTTTTTTTTAATGCTATAGCTAAGCAGAAAATGTAATTAAAGTTGTCAAGTTTACAGCACCACTTACCAGTGGGCATATATTCCCACCAGCGACCTGCGCAGAGATCCACAACTTTTACTACTCTTAGATACAAGATGACAGCTTCCTTTAACTTCCGGGAGAGGCATTCCATGCACATGATATCCTGCAGGGGAAGATACCTTCAGGAAGGAAATAAAATGGGATTAATTCTTAGATGATTTCTTTCCTCTACTATTATACTAAAGAACAATTTGTATACTAAAGAATATCGATTAACAACTACAGCAAGAAATAAATTCAACAGAATGAAAACAGAACTGTAATAAAACAGGTCAGTTGATTTATTTATTCTTTTTCAATCATCAAGTAACAATTGTTCCTTTGAGAGAATCACATCCTAAAATATTAAAAAGACAAAGACATCACACGTGTAAACCTTGCCATTCAATCATGGCACCAGGGCTTCAAAATTACCAGGCTGAATTTTTAGAATACCTGGTAATTGTAATTTGTCAGGCAATGAAAAAACAATAAGTTACCAAAGAGGATATTTGATAAATGAATGCTGCTCTATCCAAAATAGAGAGAAAACCCTCTCTGCAGTACATTTTTTTTATTTCATAGGCCAATGATTATTCAGCAATGATAAATCATTACTACACCAAAAGAGATAATCTGAATCTTCTTTTGAAATGAAACTTTTAAAACAATTCAAAAGGCCTCAAAGGTAAAGGCAGGCCCTACTTTTAGAAAGCATTAAGACCTGGCTCTTTCAGAAGGCCTTTGGATATGGTGAGTATGGTTACTTGCTCCTGAAGAGTAATATCCTAAACAAGTGGCGCTAGGCACTGTGAATGATTATTATACTTTTTTTCTGCAGCACGAAGCGTTTCACAAAGTAATGCATGATGTATTGGCATACTGTTACCCAAACCTCTAAATGGAAGCAGTTAAATGTCAACATTAGGCAGATGCTTGTTATCACTGACCATTAGTGAATGAAAGGAGATATTAAAACTAAAACAAAATCTGTTTTCTTACCTAAAGATATGGCAAAGCACTTCATGTGAAAGCTGGTTCATGTAGTCTTTCAGCTCAGCAGCTTTGATGCATACAGGACTTTCCCGGCTTGTGGAATACACTTTCATGTTTTTCCGTCTAGGCCCCATTTTGATTGTATTTGCAGATTGCAGAGTACTGCACTTCTAAGGACAGTGGAACTGAAAGAGAAAATTAAAATAAGTGAACAATTTTAATGGCAATTTAAATTAACATAAAGCCTACGTAAAATTTATATCTGCACAAAGCTTAAAAAATATAATGCAAAACCGAAGAGCAGCCTTCTGGAAAGATGTGTTATACTCTCCACTATGCACAATATCTTCCATTTGGATGTAAGGATGGAAAACACTTTCTAATTAAAAGAAAATGAAACCCAAGTCACATCTCTTGTGAAAAAATCATTAGTGTTAGTGAAGAATTATAATTAGTGTTCCAAAGCCAAAGGAAAATGTTTTTTTTTTATTAGCCTAGTCCTGCATGACTCCCCTTAAGTTCTTAACAAATAATATCATGCATTCATATTCAGTCACAATCACAATTTATTCCAATGGGGCTTATCTCAAATTCAGAGAGAATTGCTAACATAAGTAATGAAGGATTAAAACTGGGTAGCAAATTTCAAAATACATTTGTTCTTATAAGAAAGTTATATACCAACTCTTCTGCTGTCTTAGAAATAAATCTCACTGAATTTAGCAAAGGATAGTTAAATCAATATTCATAAAATTAATTTAGAAATGCAAGTGGCCACTTTTTGTAAAAATTATTAGACTTTCTGTATAATTTCCCACCAAACTCTCTATTTACAATCTTCCCACAACTGTACACTGTGCAATCCAGATAACATGCCATGCCTCTCATAAAGTAGCCTATAATTTAAAAATAAAATACTGCATAACAAGTTCATCAGTATCACAAGATTTTGCATCTGTTTGAATCACAGTCTAGCAAAGATTCAATGCAGTAAATAAATGCATTATTCAAAGGAATTAACAATTATACTACAGAATATATACCAAGGGTTTTTTTTATTCATAATCCAAGAAATTCATTAGTTTCCCCTTCAATTTGGCTGAATCCACACAACCAAATAGATGATGCTCAGATGGATTCCAATTTATTCTGTGAAGCCAGTAATTGTATTTTGGTAACAACATGCAATTATGCACACTTGTTTTGTGATAATCCATGACCGTATTAAAATGGGAAAAATCATTATTTCAAATTCTGTAAACTGGCATCACCCATGTGCTAGCATTATAATCCCCTCTACCTACAAGATTGTAGGTCATTCCAAGGGTTTGAAGAGCCCATGAAAAGCAGAATAGAATAGAATAGAATAGTATTGGCCAAGTGTGATTGGACACACAAGGAATTTGTCTTGGTGCATATGCTCTCAGTGTACATAAAAGAAAAGATACCTTCATCAAGGTACAACACTTAATGACAGTCATAGGGTACAAATAAGCAATCAGGAAACAATCAATATCGATATAAATCGTAAGGATACAAGTGGAAGAAATAAAAAGACTCATTTGGTGCCGGGGGCAACAACGAAACCATAATAGAACTGACCCCCATCTCGCTTTTTTTTTTTTTAAGACAACAGGAATGAGGAAATCAGGAAAGAGTTGCTTGTCAAGTTTGGGAGACAAACAGCAAGACCAAATCCAACCTTCAACCTCAGCTGTGTAAACCTAAACAAGTCAGTAGGGGAGGGTTTGTGTGTGTTTGGGGTTAAGTGTCTTCCTTGCTCCTCCAGAAGAGACGAGGTGTGTGTGTGTGTCCCTTTCTCTTCCCTCCTGCCTTTTTTTAAGCTCCATCACCAACCCTTCGCCCTTCCTGGGCTCCCCAATAACCGCTGAGCATTCCTTCTCAGTCCGATAAGTAGGCCGCGGGTGCTCAAGCCAACAAGACACGGGAAAAAAGGCTGGTCATTCAAGAGCGTCATTTTTTTTTTTTACCCACCCCTTCTATTGACATCTCTGGGTTGTCCGGAAAGAGGGAAGGTCAGAAATCAGCGTTGACCCCCCCCTCCCCAAAAACGGTCTGCCGTAAGACACACACACACACCCCCCACCTCGAAAGCAACGGGCAAAACAGCCCTGCCTGCCCAACCGTCAACTGCCCTCCCCCAGAGCACCAACAGCGACCAAGTCCCAACCACCTCTTCCCCCGGCCGCCTACCTTTCCTCATTGAGACGCTAATCCGAGCAGCTCAAGAGACGCTTTCCCCCCCCACCCCATCCCATTGCCTCACAACACTTCCGCTTCCTGTCCATCCCTCATTACTTCCGCAAGATCTGTCCCGCCTCCCCAAGAAAGAGACCACAAAGAGAGGGGGAGAAAGGCGGACGAGTGGTCCCGCAACCTTCACTTCCGGCAAGCTAGCGACCAGATTTAAGATCCGGAGGGAAAGAGATTTATAAAAGCCGTCGCTGGGTGATTTTTTTTTTCCCATTCTCTTTCTGCCTTTTGCTCTTTAAACCGGATTCTCTCATTAATTTCAGCCTGGTTAGAAAATTGAGCACTTTCTCCCCACCAAGCATTGGCAAATCTATAATTTTGCTGATTATCCTAGCCTTAAAAGAGAATTCCCCAGCTGCAAAGAGATATTGCAGCTCTTTGCATCTTCGTTTTCGTTTCGCTTTTACTTGAAACTCATAGCATTGCATCAAAAGAAGTTTTTTTTTAAAAAAATTCTTGATCCTTTAAACCTCGACGCGGGTTCTTGTGTAAATGCTTGATCTGAAAACAATGGTCAGAACATTTTTTTAAAAATCCCGCAGAGGGAATTTTTGGACAAAGAGATTTATGCATTTTGCTTGCTTTTTCTTTTTGTTTTTTATTGAGGTGAACAGTGGTTTAGTAGAATGCCTTTCATTGAACAGCAACAACGGTGCTTTCGTGAGAGCATCCAATGAAGAGCAAGTGGGCGGTGCCCGGTGAAACTGTCCCCGCATATGGCGGACCGCATCACTCGGGAACCGGAAGTACACTCTTTGGACTGGGTCCCCTGCGTCCTGCTGCCCTCGCCAGCATGGCCACCGCGCTGCTCCTTCGCCGTCTGTCTTTGGCTATGGCCGCTCGGCCGCCCCGACGCTTTCTGGGCGCGGCGGCCACGGCGCATTTCCAGCACCTGCTGGTGGAGAAGAAGGGAGCCGGGCAGAGGGTGGCGGTGATCCAGCTGAACCGCCCGAAGGCCCTGAACGCGCTTTGCGACGACCTGATGAAAGAGCTGAACGAAGCGCTGGACGCGCTGGAGCGGGACCCCGGCGTGGGCGCCATCGTGTTGACGGGCAGCGAGAAAGCCTTCGCCGCTGGCGCCGACATCAAAGAGATGCAGCACCGGACTTTCCAAGAGTGCTACGGCGGCAACTTCCTCGCCCATTGGAACCGCCTGGCCAGCGTCCGAAAGCCGGTCATCGCCGCCGTCAATGGCTACGCGCTGGGCGGCGGCTGCGAGCTGGCCATGATGTGCGACATCATCTACGCGGGCGAGAAGGCGCAGTTCGGGCAGCCGGAGATCTTGCTGGGTACCATCCCGGGCGCCGGCGGGACGCAGAGGCTGACCCGAGCGGTCGGCAAGTCTCTGGCCATGGAGATGGTCCTGACCGGGGAACGGATCTCGGCCCAGGAAGCCAAGCTGGCCGGCCTCGTCAGTAAAGTCTGCCCGGTGGAAAAGCTGCTGGACGAAGCCATCGCCTGCGGGGAGAAGATCGCCCGCCACTCCAAGCTGGTGGCCGCCATGGCCAAAGAAGCGGTCAACGCCGCCTTCGAGCTCACCTTAGCCGAGGGCAGCCGGCTGGAAAAGAGGCTCTTCCACGCCACTTTTGCCACGGAGGACCGGAAAGAGGGGATGAACGCCTTTGTGGAGAAGAGAGAAGCCAAGTTTAAAGACCATTAATTCCTCCCACGTGTAGCCTTTTGGGAGGAGGGCTAGAGACGGTGGTGGGCTAGGAATGCAATTACCTTTATAGAAGACAGTATTGCCAAAAGAGGCCTTTGATTTGCAGTCTCTGGACCCTAAAATTACAGCTGTCTCCTTGCCAGAAAGTGGTCCCAGCTCTAATTATTGGCACCATGGTGGGCAAAAATCAATTTCTTTGGAAAGGTGGTAATTCAAAATAAAATTAACCCAATTTCCCTTAAAAGTGATCTTTGCAGAATGCCTGGGATTACATAAAAATGGAAGCTTTTGTGTCCACAGTAAATGGGCAAAAATTTAAGGTGAAAGGAATAGTTAGTACGGCACTAGAAGATGGATTGATCTATCCATAATTCTTTTAACTTGGTGATAAATCTGAGCTTTAGCTACCGCTATCCCATAGAAGCTGGTGTGATTGCGTGTGGTTAAAAAGTCCCTAAGCTCAGTTCTAATCAAGAATATGCTGGTGCATCAATGGAAGAGCTTCATAAACTAGAGTTAATAACAAACCAGTAAGTGAGAAACTGCTGTGTCATTGCAACAGAAACTTAGTTAAAACATTCTGTTCTGGATAGTGCTGTTTGTTTAGGTGGATTTTCAACATTTTGACTTATTGTCTTTTGAGAGCGGGCATCAGAATTTTAATTTTTAATGTGTGACAATGTGTTCGCAGAAAAAAAATGACAGTAAAGTTAATCGTATAAGCTAATGAAAAATGCAAAAACAGTATTCTCACGTACTCCACTGATTGCAATAAACACTTAATAAAATGATGTCATTTAAAAATAGATTGTATCCCTTGCCCGGTCTGCCTTTCATCTAATTTTTTTTTTAACAAATAGTTTTATTTGGATATATTCAGGAGTAACTGAGGTAAAAGGGGAGTTGCTTACTCCAATAGTGAACATCATATTTCTCTTTACTGCTGCTCTTAAAAGCTTTTTGCCCAAGATAGCTAATAGAACCGTCTCTGAATTTCAGCACTAGAGCATCAGCCATTGCTTTTTTGCCCTATAATTTTAGGAATAATCTGTATAATAAATTGTAACACTAAGTAATGTATTTTAGTTCACAAAGCCATGTGTAGGCCATTTCTGTCTTGGAAGGCAATCTTGTTCTGGATTGGTCCTGCTCAGCTATAGTTATGGCTTGGTGACCTCTCAGTAGAACTCACTGCGATGCACTTTAGATCGAGTTGTCCCTGAAGAACACTGAAAGCTACATCTGGTACAAAAGATACAAACCTCAATAGTTAGGAGCAAAACCTGATTTGTCTAAATGACACCTCTACTGCAAGAGTTGCACTGCAAGAGTTATTAGTAAGCTTTTTGGGTACAATTCAAGGTGCCAGTTGTCACATTTAAAACCTAATATATCTCGACCTGGGTCTGACAACATCGGGATATCTGACAGCTATTTCAAATGGATTGCCCCCTCAAGAAGAGCTGGAAGGGAAGGCTTGTTCTGGGTGTGATTCCTTTCTCAGGGTATTGCTACACTTTCTGAACAGCGTACCCCTGGAAATTAGAGCAAATGCAACCCTGGAAATATTTGGAAGACCATGAAGACCTGGCTTTTTCTCAGATTTCCAGAGGCGATGGTATCAATTCTCTTGTAGAAGGGATATTGATAGCTGGTTCACTGTTTCTTGGTGTTTTTTAATACTGTATTATAGTCTTTCACCCTGTTATTGTATGTATAGGTAGTCCTTAACTTACAATCACAATTAAGCCTAAAATTTCTGTTGCTAAGTGAGACATTTGTTCAGACATTTGTTTTGCCCCATTTTATGACCTTTCTTGCCACTCTTGTTAAGTGAATCACTGAGTCAGTTAAGTTACTAACACGGTTGCTAAGTAAATGTGGCTTCCCCATTGAGTTTGCTTGCCAGAAGGTCACAAAACCCTGGGATACTGCAACCGCCATAAATATGAGTCAGTTGCCAAGCATTCAAATTTTGATCACATGACCATAAGGATTCTGCAACGGTCGTAAGTGTGAGAAACAGTCATAAGTCATTTTTTTCAGTGCTGTTGTAACTTTGAACAGTCACTAAATGAACTATTGTAAGTCAAGGACAGCCAGTACTTGTGAAACTATTCAGCTATTGTTTATGAACTGAAATGGAAGTTAGGAAAACTGGTCAATGTCCAGAAATCAGGTTTCTTAGTAAAATATAGTATATTTACCTCAACATGGTGAACTTAAACCGAAAGCCCTGATCAACTTGGGACCAAGTAGAATAGCCCATTTACTTTCACATGAATCTATCCAGACCATATAGTTAAGACTCTCCACCGATAACACATTTCCATTCTTCATATGCATAGTCAGACTGTTGTCTAAACTTTAATAGGCCATTTTGCTTCTATACTGTAGAACACGAGTGTCAAACTCAATCGCGTCATGTGATGTATCACAGAGTTTTTTGCCTTTGTGGAGCCAGGGTGGGCGTGGCCTGCGCATGATGCATCTGGCTCACAGGCCTCCAGTTTGACACTCCTGCTGTAGAACGTTACAACCTGTAGTCTTTTTGACACCAATATTAGTTTATGATATGAGGAAAAACAATTTTCTTTTGACCTTTTTGTCCTTTTTGAACTGGTCTAAATTATAATCATAGAACCACTTTGAAAAATTTATATATATGACTAAATGTGTGACATCACAATGCAAGCTTCTCTCTTCCATATCTGAATCACAACATCACACACTTGGACAAAATTTATGTAGAGACTCACATTTTGTTGCTAACCTTCCTGCTGCACACAGTTATGTTAGTTGCGTCAATGTAAAACATCAGTTTATCACTTAGGTTTAACTTTTTATTCAGAGAAATAAGAGATATTAAAGGTATGTTTGAATTTGCAAGTCAACAGCTTTTTTTATTGCTAATTAGATAGACACTGGACCAAGAGTTGTTTCCAAAGCCTTTTTCATTCTTTAAAGATGTTCCATTCAACTTAGCACTTGGTCTTCTATTCCTAAATACAAGGAAGGAACAAGAAAAGAGAAAACTATTAGAAATCCTCATTACTAAGAAAGCATTTTTTTTTAATTTAAAAAAATGCATTTGCATTTATGCTTTTTTCCTTGATACTTGCAAGTAAAAAAATCCCAATAGTAGTAGAGATATAGTAGTTTTGGGTAAATCTGCTCTGTGTCCCATTAATTTTTATTTGTGCCACCACCTCCTTATTTTTCATATCAACATGACTTCTTCAATATTTTTTACCATATTTTTTACGCCTCTGAGTCAATTTTACGCTTCACAACTGCCTGAGCTACTCTGTAGGTGTTTTGGCAAGATTTAAGAGAGGGAGTGCCATTTTCTTCTTCCTAAGGCTGAGAAAGAATGTGACTGGCTCAAAGTCACCTACCTGGCTTCATATCTAAGGTTTCTGGTTCTCCTTTCTTCTGATTTTTAGCTTAGTGCCTTAACACCAAACTAGCTGTTTCTCAGATCAATACTGCTAAAAATTTAGAAACTCATGGCATATGAGTACATTTTTAAATCTGTGATCAAAGTTGATATTCTGCCATTTTCTATCCTAGGTAGATCTACTGGAGATTCATGCAATATGACAGATTGGATATACCTTTTTGGAGCATGCTCCTTCATGACGTACGCCAATTTTATGTCCAGTTGTCCTGTAACAGCAGAGAAGTAATTTGTGTGAATGACTAAAGCCTAGAACTGTACCGCTCCATTTTACAGGGATTATATTAATTGAAATGATATATAGAAAGTGCTTGAAGATTAAAAATATTTCTATTTCACCTTTTGGCTATATGATCCCCAAAGCATAGCATAAAATAATGGCATCTAAATTAAAAACTTACAATAAGATTCAATCAGGAAAGGAAGGAAGGAGGGAAGGGAAGGAAAGGGTAGGGAAGGAAGGAAGAAAGGAATAGTTCTAGTTAAAAACAACAATTTTATTATCTAATGGTAAAATAGTGACTGGGTTAATTGCTTAACAGATTTCAGGAGGTAATTCCATAAAGAAAATGCTTTATATGTTTTATATATATAAAATAATGAACTGATATAAATTATATAGAACAGTGAACTGGTGATCAGGTTTCTTATAGCATTCACCTATTGCCTTAAGCCCAGGTTGTCAAACTTCCAGCCCATGGGCTGGATGCATCATGCACTGGCCATGCCCACGCCCAGTTTAGTGAAGGGGGGGAAAAGTCCAGATACATAGTGTGAAACTGCCTTGATGTTTGACACCCCTGCCTTAAGCGATACTGTAATTTTTTTTAAAAAAAAACGTGATTTTGAAATCAACTATTATAGCTTATAAACTTAAATGTATTATTTTTATGCAAGAATCTGGCTACTTCAATAAACCATGCATGAACCAATGACTATGTGTGATATTCCTCCTTTATTTAGCGTTCTACATCATAATGTGGTGTTTGGCTTAATGTACTGTGTAAATCCACTTCATCATGATTAATTCACTAAGTCTTGATTTGAGAAACTGTAACTCAGTTTGAGGAAGTTAGGCAAGTTTGTAAGCCGTTCTTCAGAATCTGACCAGTTAGGTATAGGCCAAGGACAGAATTTTAGGAGGCTAAATCACATTAATCACATATTCATGATGAAAAATACAGCTACTTAAAATTTCAAAAAGCTTTCTAGACAGGATCAATGCCAGAGTATGAGTGGCCTTTTGGAGTAGTGATCCTGGACCACTAACTGTTCCACTGCCCTATATGGATATCTGTTCTCAAAGGTGATACCTATGCCACTAGTCAATAGAGCTGCAGCCTAATGTGACTGTCAAGCATAGCAATTATTTGCACATACCATAACAGCTGTTATACAAGCAGGGAACAGAAGGAAAAGGGTTTGCTCCCTACCATTCACCATATAAAGAAAAGAAGAGTGGTAGTGGACAGGCAAGATAGCAATGGTAGAATGAAAGGGCCAATGAAAAAATTAAGCCCCTATTGTTGCTGTTGGCTGGAGTCAGCCATTTCTTAATTTCTCCTAATGCTATATACTGATGCAGCCAGCATGGTGGGAAATGAAAATGAGGACTACACTTGGCAACTGATGCCATTCACCACATTTTCCTCTCAAAATTGGACGCAGCCAATGCCTGGCTGAGCATGCTGCAACTGATCCTGAACTTTACACAGATAAAGAGCTATGCTCAGAATAGGGAATGAGAGGTAAATACAACATAATGGGACCATACATTTGGAAAGGCAAGCTACTTACTGTATATGTACAACACTCATTGTCTAATGTTTCTTTCAGTTGAGTTTTGTTTTTCGCTGAGCTTACCAGATTCTAGCACACAAGACACACAGGTGGGGATAAGTCTTCCCATCAGTGCCACATACTGGCACATGATCTCGTGGGCAGTCTGGAGCCGTGCCCTTTTGTGGTTGTGGATATTTACTGCAGTCAACCTACAAAGATGTTCCAGACAGTTTTAACAAATGCTCTTTGGTATGGCTTATTTTGAACAATCTGAGAAGACAGCTGTCCAGATCTGCTTTCCTGTTTCCTTCATACTGGGCCCCTTATGGGCTCATAATTTTATTTATATGTATTTTGTTCATTTATCAAATTTATTTGCTCCCATTTCATAGCCCAGGCCACTCTGAGGGTCTTAATATCCAGATAAAACAAACATTCAATAATTATAAATATAAAAATGGATTAAAATTACAAAAAAGAAAACAAATTAAAAAATAAGGGTATGGAGGGGAGAGATTAGACTCTCTGTCAGTGTATCAACCATTTCCAGCCAATAGACCTCATGTCGGCCATCATAGCTGGCTTTTAAAGGCTTTATGAGCTAAAGGAGAGAGAATGGATCCTATCATCTGTGACAAGATGTTCCAAAGAACAAGAGCCAAATAAATAAATACTAGTAAATAAACAAACCCATTTCTGGATCCCATAGCCAAAAGTGGGACAAGTGGATCCTATTGGGAAAATTCAGTTCCACAGGTACCTTGTACCCATGTCATAGAGGGTTTTAAAGGTAATAACTAACACCTTGAATTGCACTCAGAAGCAGATCGCAGCCAGTGCAGCTCATGTAACCGTGGTATTATGTATGCCACCCTAGAGGCCTCTAAAACTGTCCTGCTGCATTTTGGACCAATTGTAGCTTCCAAATACTCTTCAAGAGTAGCGCCATGTAGAATGTGTGTGTGTATATATACCATGTTTCCCTGAAAATAAGCCCATCTTATTTTTTTTGAACCCTGAAATAAGATGTATATATGTCTGTGTGTGTGTATGCGTGTGTGTATGAAAAACATGTTTCACATCAGAATGAGATATAATTCAATTTTAAATTACATAATAGTAATACTTACACATTCTCCTTCATGTGCCATGTCTAGTTTGGGTTAACTTCTAAAAAAAGATCTGAATTTAGCAAATCTGACAGTCGAGTTTCAAAGTAAGATAGACAACATTTTAAAAATTAGCAATGCATATTCTAGGCATTGTTTTACATTCAAGAAATTTCTCTTATGCTAATGGTTACCACTATGTTAGTTAGTATCCAAACAGGTCAAGTGTTCCCCCCCATTTTTTACCTTCTGCTACCAAATGGGAAGAGATATACCCATGGCCTTTATAAGGCTGAGGATCAGTCTTCACATAACTCAAACATTGTTTAGTTAAATAATGTAGGTAAATAGAGGATTACACAAACTCTGTTTTGAGTTGTGACCTACAGATGCCCCTTAAAATATAAATCAACATGAATTTCTGCATTAGATTGTAGATTAAATTTTCTAGATGCTTGGCTCTTTTATTTTATCCTGGAGGCTAATGCCATTTTTTAACTAGTGTGCTGTTGTGTTTAAATAGAGGAAAGATGGAAGCACTTACAAGATTTTGGAACATAATTCACATTTGTTAGAATAAGTCTTGCCATCTGTTCCACACACTGGATCATAGATAGGAAGACAATCATACTGTTCTTTTTTATCTTTTGGATATTGGTTGCAAATAATCTGCAAAATAAATAAGGAGAAATCAGATTGCAATAGGAGTCCCTTTTTCTTTGTTATTTATATTTCAGAAAAGCAAAGTTTGCTGAATTAATGTCCCTGCTAATTTTGGAAGAAAGCCCAAAAGGGCATGTGCTATTTGCTTTAGGAATCTGTTTTTCTCTTTTGTTTTTTTATTTTAAGGGCTACCTGAGTTAAAAGGAATGTGGTTAACTATTAATGATTTAACTGGAATGTGGCACAATGGACTAACTTGTTGTGGAAAGAAGCCAATAATACACATTTAGAGGACAAGTAGTAATTTGTTAAAATAACAGCAACAGTTCTTCTTTCTCTAAACATGCCACTTTTTTTTTAACAGAGTAACAGAGTTGGAAGGGATCTTGCAGGTCATCTAGTCCAGGGGTCACCAACCTTTCGGACCTCAGGGACCACTAATTCATAATTTTAAATCCTATGGACCACTTATATGATCTGCCTAATGACCAGCTGGGTGGGCATGGCTAGGTGGTCATGTGACTGGGTAGGTGCGGCCAACTCAATGTCACTCATGTTGAGGGGCGCCTCGCCAGCCTCTACTCACCCCTCTCTTCCCAGCCAATCCTCACCTCCCCACCAGGGCTCCTTAGGGCCCCAACAGGAAGCAGTTGTTGGAACTAAGCAGCCACCCTGAGAAAGAGTTGGCAAAACAGCTCAGTTCAAATTGGATCTGACCAAGAAGAAGGCTCAGCAGAAGCACCTCTCTGAGGACTATGAGCATAGGCTTTCCAAGCAGAGGGAAGGCCTGCGTGAGTGCAAGACCAGGTATGTGCCTGAAGGCTCAGTGGGCTGTCATGGTCATCCAGTTCCAGGCCCACTGGAACAAGGCCCTCCGGCTCTTCACCACCAGTGGCACTTCCCTCCAACCTTCGCCCAAAGCCCTGCACCAGGAGGCTGAAGCAGACCCAAGTTGGAATTTCTGCCCCCCTTTGACCCGCACAAAAAGACCCAGAAGGGGGAGACTCTCTGCATCAACACAAACGTTCATTGCATGTATCCGGCCCAGGAGCCATAGTTTTGAGGACCCCTGATTTAGTGCAATATAAAAAATGCAAATAATTTTTCTGTTGACCACCAAAATTTTCTCACGGACCATCTGTGGTCCATGGACCACCAGTTGGTGACCACTGATTTAGTCCAACCCCCTACCTAAGCATCTGCATCTGGGCTCTACCTAGGATTGGACTCACAACCTCCTGATTGTGAGGCAAGAGCTCCACCTCTAGGCCACAGCAGCTCCTAAATAAATTAAACTAAACTAAAAGATCAGCATGCAACTTTGACACTAAAGATCAGCAATCTTCTTTAGTGAGTGTTGCTGCCAAGGTCACATAGTAGGTGAACTATAGGAAACAGTGATGGTTCAGAAGCCAAAGTGGGTGGCTTCTCTTTGTGACATCCTGCTTCTTCTGCTCTCCATCAGATATCCTCAATGGAAGTATCACTCCAAATCACAAGCAATAATCTTTCCGTACTTTATTCTGCTTTGGCCAGAACTCACCTTGAGTAATATCTAACTCTGAGTCCCCAACTTTACAGAAATTAGAATAAATCCAGAAAAAGGATATAGAACATATAAAAGCTAAAGGAACTGTTTAGAATTGAGACAAGAACACTGGAATTGGGCTGGTGATGGTATGCTTTGTAATAGCATTTTTCAAATACCTGAAGAAGGTCAAATTTATTTTCTCTCCCTGCAGAAATAGTGTATTTTTTTTTCCAAACCTGTACCTGCGTGGTTCTTCCCAAATGCAGGAAGACAGATTCATTTTATTTTGAGGAAAGCTTTGCAACAGTAGAATGGCACATGGGAATCAATTACTTTGAAAGATGGTGAACAGCCATCTATCTGGAAAGATTTAATTTGGGTTCCAGCACTGAGCAGGGAGGCTTGATGTTCTAGCTTCAATATAGCACCCTTTTAACTCTAAAATCCTGTTCTTCTATTCCTCCTTTCATTCCTTTTGGCCTGCTCTTCTGTTCTTTTAAGCGGCATGGTTGCATATGTTCTACTATAAGTTCTAAGAGCCGTGGTGGTGCTGTGGTCAGAGTGCAGTATTGCAGTCTACTTCTGCTGATCACTGGCTGCAAAGATGGGATTCACTTACCTTTTCTACCGGTTCGCAAATGTGAACAAGTGCGCTGCCTCTGCACATGTGCATGGCCTTCCACGCATGCTCTTTGCTTGCACATTATGTCTGGGTGGGTGGGCAGAGCCCCCCGCAGTCGCCACTACTGGTTTGCCCGAACCAGAAGAACCGGCTGAATCCCACCACTGACCAGCTGACAGCAATTTGGCAGATCGAATTTCACCAGGCTCAAGGTTTACTCAAATGAGGACCCAGATTGTTGTGGGCAATATACTGACTCTGTAAACCGCTTAGAGAAGGCAGTAAAGCACTGTGAAGCGGTATATAAGTCTAAGTTCTATTGCTATTGCTACCAGAATTGAAACTGACCATTTTAATTCCAGGATTTCAAACTGCAAATTACAGAAAATGGCTCTGAAACATAAAGGTCTCATCTTCAACAATTGCCCATCAAGCATTAGATTGTTTATATTTATTGTTACATAGAACAAAGAATCATAGCAAAATACTGAAACTTTAATTCCATGACTGTGAGCATAATTCAGCTGCTAAGCAAAATTGGAATATATATGTCAAACTATAAACTGACTTTATGTCCTGAGATCCCAGGAACTGAAAAATAATAAAATAAGCAAATAAATAAAAGCTGCCAAGACTAAAGGTTTATCTGCATTTAAAATGCTATCCTTCTTAATTCAAGCCATTTTAAGAAAACCTTGTCTTGACTGAGAGACTCTGGCAGCAGCTTGCAAGATATTCAGTCTGGACTACAGGTACCCATGTCTGCCAATGGACAGTTCTATTGCTGCTGCTGTGACCTCCCATTTCTCCAGTCCAGGAAATTCTCAATATCTTTCTTCCACTGAATTAACCTTACTTTTCACTTATACCAATTTATACACCAAATACACACAACTCTATATACATACATACATACATACATACATACATACATACATACATACATACATACATGTAGGTCTTTGGTTGTTCAGGTTTTCTCCCACCTTTCAGGCCACTGTAAAACAAGTGAATATCTCCCCAATCTATTTAATTATGCACTTATGCAGAGAAAGTCTATGGGACTTTACATCTAGGGAAATGGGGCATCTCTGCCTTCTCCATTTTTGTTCTTGTTAAATCAACTCCATATATTTTTAAACAAGCCTTGATCTAGGATTGGGGGGGGGGGAGAATAGGATGGTGGGGTTTGTTCTGCTTTTCTCTCCTTGTATTTAAAAGAATTCTGGAAATTTAAATAATATTTAAAACTGCAACAAGTCATCAATTTTAATGGCATTCAGCTTAAATATTTGGAATTTATCTGTTAGGTTCGGGAAGTAACGAGGCTGGAGACCAGGGTAGTGACAACAGCTCTTTAATATAGGGTGAACCCAGCAACTGGCTGGGAGAAAAACCTCTCCTTTTATACAGTTCTACTGGAGGCTTCGTCCAATCAGCAACGTGCTGATTTCCCGCTCAAATATTTAAAGGTACAAACATGAATACATAACACTCCTCCCCTCCCAGAAAACACTTTGCCTCTATTTACATATTTATTTACATGTTATTTTTCGACGTAGTCACGCAAATAACCTGGGCGTCTCCTAGTTCTTTCTGACCTGCGCGGTTCAGTTCTGGGTGGTGTTTTGAGCTGGTCGGAGGGCTGTTTCTCCTCCCAGCTCTTTCTCTGAGCCAACGGGCTCCGGATTATTGGCCGACTCTTTTCTTGGCCTTCCGGCCTTGGATTATTTTTGAACCTTTCCCTGCTGTTTCCCTCGGGAACCTGATGGCGTCGCTGGAACTCTGGGACCTCAGCTAAGTCTTGCGCCTCCCCCGGGTCATTGTCAGCTGTGAATTCAAATTGGTATTGGTCATGATCTGTTTCATTTGGTTCGGTTTGATCAGTTATTCGTTTCCTTATCTGATCTATGTGGCGCCTCCACACTCGGTTGTCTGGTAGCTCTACCACGTACGATTTTGGGCCGGTTATCTTTATTATTTGTCCTGCGAACCAACTAGGGCCGTCCCCATAGTTTCGGGCCCACACCCGGTCGCCTATGCTCATTTCCCTTGTCTTTTCTAGTTCCCCCTTGTAACCCTCTGGTGTGTAATGGGGATTCAAACGGTCAAGTGGGCACCGGAGTTTCCGTCCCATTAGTAATTCGGCTGGGCTTTTCCCGGTGGCCGTGCTTGGGGTTCTGTGCTGAACGGCCAGGAAAAGTCTATCTTTGTTTGCCAGTCACCTGGCTTGAGCCTGGACAATGCCTCCTTAGCGCTCCGGACGGAACGCTCTGCAAGGCCATTCGACGAGGGTGGAAAGGCGCAGAGAGGGCATGTCGGATGCCTCCTCTGCCAGGTATTCTTCAAACTGGGCTGCCGTGAATTGGGGCCCATTGTCGGACACCAGAGTGTCCGGCAACCCGTGAGTTGCAAATAGGTGGCGCAGGGCTGCGATTACTGCTCGGCCGTAGTGGATTTCATGAGTATGATCTCCAACCATTTAGAGAATGCATCAACAACCACTAGGAACGTTTGGCCGTGGAAGGGCCAGCAAAATCAATGTGGATTCTTGACCAGGGCCCTTGGGGCTTTTCCCATTCCTGACTGGGGCCGTTGGGGTAGAGGTCTGGACTCTTGGCAAGCCTGGCATTTCCCTACCCTCTCAGCAATCTCTGCGTCCATGAGTGGCCACCACACATAGCTTCTAGCTAACCCCTTCATCCTTACGATCCCTGGGTGACCCTCGTGGAGGAGGTCCAATACCTTTCCCCTTAATTTATCAGGAATTATTACACGATCACCCTATAACAGGCACCCCCCTTGAGCCGAGAGCTCATCTCGTTTTTTAACAAATTCTTTGAACTGTTCGCCCGGCGGCGGCCACCCTCTCTGTACCCAACCGAGTACAGTCCTTAACACAATGTCGGTATGATGCCGAGCCACTTCCTTAGATGTGACTGGGCCAGAGTCCAAAGAGTCAATAAGCAGATGGGCGCCCCCGGAGTGGGGTCTCGGTTGCCCCTGGTAGTGGGCATCGCTTAACGCCTGCATGCCCACTTCTTTTCCTGGTCGATGCTGCAGCTTGTACGAATAAGCGGCTAGGAATATAGTCCATCGGGTCAGTCGTGGAAAGTGCCACAGGCGTTGGCGATCGCCAGCCAGTATCCTAGTAGCGGTCTGTGGTCAGTCACGATTTCAAAATTCCGCCCAAAGACATATTCGTGGAATTTTTTAACCCTGACACAATGGCTAGTGCTTCTTTATCTAGCTGGCTGTAGTCTCTGGGAGGACATCGTTCTAGAGTAAAAGCTATAGGGGCTTCTGTGCCGCTTTGGAAGTCTATGGCTGAGTACAGCCCCCACCCCATAAGGGGAGGCATCGCAAACCAGCACTAGGGGTAATGAGTTGTGATATTGGATGAGCAGGCTATCACTTGAGAGCAGGTTCTTTACTGCTTCAAAAGCCCTATTTTCCGACTTTCCCCAAGACCAAACAGTATTTTTTCCTAAGAGCCTATGCAGCGGTTCCGCAACGGTTGCTTTGTTCTTTAAAAAGACCGCGTAAAAATTCACCAATCCCAGGAATGCCTGCAGCTCTGCTTTGTTTTTGGGCGCTGGAGCCTTCCTAATTGCCTTAACCTTGCTCTCAGTGGGGTGAATTCCTTTCTTGTCTATCCGGTAGCCCAAGAAATCGACGGATTCGACCCCTATCTGGCATTTGTTTGCCTTGACTTTTAATCCGGCTGTCCGGAAAATGCCCAAAACCTTTCTTAACCGCTCCCCCAATTCCTCCATGTTTTCCCCTGAAATTAGGACATCATCGAAGTAGGGAACTACCCCTGGGAGCCCCTGCAGTAGTCGTTCCATTAGGTTTTGGAACAGCCCTGGTGCCACACTAACCCCAAATTGCAACCGGGTGCACTTGAAGGCCCCCCTGTGCGTTACAATCGTTTGGGCTTCGGCTGTGCGGGCGTACTGGCAGTTGTTGGTAGGCTTGGGCCAAGTCTAACTTTGCAAAGACTTGCCCTTGCCCCAAAGAGTGCAATAAGTGTTGCACCAGGAACGGGTAAGCGCTTTTCTGTAAGGCTTTGTTAAGCGTCGCCTTGTAGTCAGCGCAAATTCTAATTGACCCGTCCGGTTTGATTGGGGTGACGATTGGCGTCTCCCACTTTGCGTGATCGACTGGCACCAAAATCCCTGATTTATGAGCTTGTTCAGCTCCTTATCGATTTTGGTTTTAGGGCAAAGGACTCTCCTCGCCTTAAGCCTAATGGGGGCTACCTGGGGTCTAAGTTGAAGGAAATAGGGGTCCCCTTGTACTTGCCCAGGCAGTCCTTGAAGACATCTTGAACTCGTTAAAGAGAATGTCTTTCAGGTTACAGTCACTTCTGTAGATGCAGTCACTCCCATGCCCAGGGCACGAAACCAGTCTAGTCCCAACAGACTGGGCAGAGTTCCTTCGGCGATCGTGATGGGCAGGGTCTTCTTGTGTGGACCGTACTCGACTCGGACGGAGGTGGTCCCTCGAACAGGGATGCGATTCCCTGGTAGTCGTGGACTCGTGGCCGTTGTGCTTGCAGGTGGCGCCGCGACAGACGGCAGTGACTTCGCCAAAGTGTCCCAGGACATGATGGTGATCGCTGATCCCGTGTCTACTTCAAGCCGGCACCGTACTCCCTCTATTTTGGCTTGGTGAAGATCTTCTTCTCCACTGGTTGGGCGCCTATGACCACAGTTGTTTGGTTGAATCGCGCCTTTTTGTTTGAGCCAATCGCGGGTCGCCTTGCCGATTCAGCGCTCTGATTGGCGATTTGAATTTTCGGCGGAAGGTTGGGCGCTCGACAAACTTGAGCTAGGTGCCCTTTCTTCCCACACCGCCCGGCATCGCGTCTTTAAACTTGCAGCGTTGCGCTGGTGTTGACCACCGCAGCTTCCGCATTCATCTCTGTCCCTTTGTCGCGTTTCTCGGTTCGGCAGACCCCTTCCTCATCTTCACCATCGGATTCGGTCTGAACCTCCTCCTGGTGCACGGGTTGCCTTGCGCTCGCCTTGGTGGAAGGCTTCTGCAGTGTCTCTGCCGCTTGGGTGGACATTTCATGTGCTCTGGCTTCGTCCAGGCGTTGGCCAGCATTAGGTTGCTCTTTGCTAGCAGCCGTTGCATCGGATGTCTTTGACCCTCGGATGAGTTGCTCGAGGAGCACCTCGTCTAGGTCACGGTATCCGCAGTCCTTGGGCGCTTTCTTAGGGCGGCCATGTAGTCACCGATGGATTCGCCTCCATCTGCCTTCGCTCTCCGAATTCAAACCGCCGCACGTATTTGGACGGGCGTTGGTGTCAGTGGTTTTTAGTAAAGTCTGTAGAGTTGGCCATGACACCGACTGCAACGGTGTTGGCTCTGCCAGGGCTTCCGCGATATCAATGACCTCCGGACCACAGTGGCTTAAGAAATAAGCCCTTTTTCGGTTATCTGGAACTCCTTGCAGTTCGTTGGCTTCTAGAAAGCTTTCGAAACGGGTCATATACGTTCCCCATTTCTCCTTGGCCGGGTCAAACGGTGCGGGCGGAGTGTAACTGGCCATCTCCGCTTTTCTGCCCTGAGTTTGCTGGGTTCGGGTCTATCGTGCTTCAGCTCGGTTCTGGTTCTCCTTAGCCTCGAAATCCCACCTTCGTCGCCAATGTTAGGTTCTGGAAGTAACGAGGCTGGAGACCAGGGTAGTGACAACAGCTCTTTAATATAGGGTGAACCCAGCAACTGGCTGGGAGAAAAACCTCTCCTTTTCTACCGGTTCGCAAATGTGAGCAAGTGAGCTGCCTCTGCACATGTGCATGGCCTTCCACGCATGCTCTTTGCTTGCACATTATGTCTGGGTGGGTGGGCAGAGCCCCCCGCAGTCGTCACTACTGGTTTGCCCGAACCGACTGAATCCCACCACTGACCAGCTGACAGCAATTTGGCAGATCGAATTTCACCAGGCTCAAGGTTTACTCAAATGAGGACCCAGATTGTTGTGGGCAATATACTGACTCTGTAAACCGCTTAGAGAAGGCAGTAAAGCACTGTGAAGCGGTATATAAGTCTAAGTTCTATTGCTATTGCTACCAGAATTGAAACTGACCATTTTAATTCCAGGATTTCAAACTGCAAATTACAGAAAATGGCTCTGAAACATAAAGGTCTCATCTTCAACAATTGCCCATCAAGCATTAGATTGTTTATATTTATTGTTACATAGAACAAAGAATCATAGCAAAATACTGAAACTTTAATTCCATGACTGTGAGCATAATTCAGCTGCTAAGCAAAATTGGAATATATATGTCAAACTATAAACTGACCTTATGTCCTGAGATCCCAGGAACTGAAAAATAATAAAATAAGCAAATAAATAAAAGCTGCCAAGACTAAAGGTTTATCTGCATTTAAAATGCTATCCTTCTTAATTCAAGCCATTTTAAGAAAACCTTGTCTTGACTGAAAGACTCTGGCAGCAGCTTGCAAGATATTCAGTCTGGACTACAGGTACCCATGTCTGCCAATGGACAGTTCTATTGCTGCTGCTGTGACCTCCCATTTCTCCAGTCCAGGAAATTCTCAATATCTTTCTTCCACTGAATTAACCTTACTTTTCACTTATACCAATTTATACACCAAATACACACAACTCTATATACATACATACATACATACATACATGTAGGTCTTTGGTTGTTCAGGTTTTCTCCCGCCTTTCAGGCCACTGTAAAACAAGTGAATATCTCCCCAATCTATTTAATTATGCACTTATGCAGAGAAAGTCTATGGGACTTTACATCTAGGGAAATGGGGCATCTCTGCCTTCTCCATTTTTGTTCTTGTTAAATCAACTCCATATATTTTTAAACAAGCCTTGATCTAGGATTGGGGGGGGGGGAGAATAGGATGGTGGGATTTGTTCTGCTTTTCTCTCCTTGTATTTAAAAGAATTCTGGAAATTTAAATAATATTTAAAACTGCAACAAGTCATCAATTTTAATGGCATTCAGCTTAAATATTTGGAATTTATCTATCTTGAATTATGCTGTCTAAGATACAGTTGTGATGTAAGATAACAATCATCAGTGGGTTTTTTTTAAATAACCTTCTTCGTGATTTTTTAAGAAAATTGTAGCATGAAATGATATGAGTGTTAAGAAAACTAGCCCAGGCATCTCATTCTGTATCTTTTAATACATCTATCAGAAAAAAACAGTATCAAGGCCAGCTGATTGAATCTTGTGTCTCAAAACAACAAAAAAAGTAATTCCTGCACACTTCATGTATTGGAATGTCCATATTTTGCTGTAGGTTTTATCTATTTCTTTTCATATTTCTGTCATCCCCTTCTGTAATAAACCTAAGGTCTATTAAAAAAATAAAGCAATAAATTATAACATTTGCCATCAGTAGTGAAATCATATAATAATCTTCCTGTACAGGGGAATAAGTATATTAATTATATTTTTACAGATATTAATTTGGGATTAATCAGAATCTTACCTAAAAATAAACAGCAGTTTACCAGGCAAAGGATCACACATGTCGTTGTGAACTTCATGGCTAGTGAACTCAGTATATTGTTCTCTCTGGATTTTGAGTACACTATCCAGTCCAAGTACAAATGTTTGCAGTCCTATTTATGCTAGAATACCTGAAAGCAACGTCATTCTTCATCTTAATCACAGTGACCTTTAACAGTGACCTTCTTAAATAATTTTGATGATGTAACCTAAGGTAGTTTGTTTGCTTTCCTCTTTTCATGCACAATAATTTAAAATATGAGTCAGGAGGAAATCTTGATGGCTTAAGTCCAATAACAGTTGTTTTGTTCAGCTGAGCCTTTTTGCTGGCTAAATGGGTAAGGAGGTAGTTTTCACCATTTCTCCCTCCCCTATATCAGCCATTATTGAAAATCCATTGTTCAGTGTTGGGATCTTTCCAAAACAGTAAAGAAGTTGACCTTAAGGTCTGCAAACATGGTAGGAATTGAAAGTAATGGGTTTATTTCTTTCAAAAAGGAGACTGTTCTGAATTGAATTCCTGATGGAAGCATTTCCGCTGGTAGAATATAATGTCTACGTCCAATCTTCTATTTATATATAACTGCTTTAAATTTCTATGTGGTATTGTATGTGAAATTTGGGCCTAGAAGGTGTGTAATATCACAGACAGCTAGAAAAGCAAAGAAATGGATCACAGAAGAACTAAGCTAAAATTCTCACTTGAAACACTAGTGACCAGTGTCCAACTATTATATTCTGAACACATTATGCACATCTCAGTTCCTTTCAGAAGTCCATAATGCTTGGGAAAGTTAAAAGAAACAAAGGAAGAAGATGGCCAGCTGCAAATGGAATGTATCCAAGTACACTAGCAATGAATGTACTACTGAGAGCTGTAAAGGGGCAAGTGGATGACAGATAAGAGTCAATATTGATTTGGTGGCACTTATCCATCCACCCACCCATCCATCCACCTACCATTCATCCATCCATCTGGAGTAAGAGCAACCTAGTAGGTCTTTGGATTTCAAAAACTGATAAAAATACAGAATAATAGAAAAAGAAAAATTAGAAAAAAGACAAGCAAGAAAAAGAAGAATTAAAAGTGTAACAAGAAAAAAACAAAATAAAACCACAACATGTAAAACATACGTAGTAACCAACAAAATAATATTACAAAATATTTCTACAATCAAAACAGATTTAGTCATCAAATCCCAAAATCATAATTTCATTTCTATCTCTATCCTTTTAAAGCAAGAAGTCCAAAAAAGGTTTGCAAATGGAAACAAAACTAAGACATTTTTTTTTGTTTTTCATCAAAGTGGTCAATTTTGCTATCTCAGCCAGCTCCATTAATGTCACACAATCTATTCTCTGTGCATATAGAAGTCTGGCTGATGTTATCATATATAAGAATAATATCCCAGGTTTCCTTTCAACCTGTGTATCCATCATACCTAAAAGAAAAACCTCTGGTTATAATTGGACATCGATTTTTAATATTTTCTGTATCAAAATATATTATTTGTTCCAATATTTCTTAGCACTCTTGTAAGCCCACCAAAACCCACTTCTCATTGGTTACATTTCCAACATTCTATTAGATATTATGCAAAAGTAAGGAACCGACACAAGTCTATATCTTATCAGAATCAGAGATTGCAAAATCCCCTTTAGAGGTTGAGAGGGCTTCTCTTTGCCACATTGCCCTTTCTCACATTACCAGGGAAGTTCCAGCAGAACCTGAAATATGAACATCCGGTCTATAAGGAAGGGTTTCTCCCCTTGCTTGGTTTAAAGAGGCTTACAAGGATTGCTTGGGATGGGACATAATTGAAATACTGGTTAATAACTATTGGTTAAATTTGTGAACTATGGTGGGAAGAACTTTTTGCACTGAAGATCAAACTAAACTATATGTGGCAGACTTCTGAGTTATTCCCTATGTTGTACATTTGTTCCCTGAAGGAAAAACTGCCAAACTGCACATTTCAGTAAAAAAAAAAAAAAAGTGGTCAAGAAGAAGCATTTTCTTTCCTCTTTCTAGGATATATCAATTTACATTTGTTATTCACACTAGCTTTCCTTCCTACAAAGGAAGATACACAGGTGAACAAATTGAGTAGAAGATGGCAAAATAGAGAAATAGAGAAAAAAGATTAAACAGCACTTAATCATCATAAATATGGGACAGTTCCCCAGGGAGGCCACTGTGAGGACCAGGGGTGAAATCCAGCAGGTTCTGACAGGTTCTGGAGAACCGGTAGCGGAAATTTTGAACTGTTCGGAAAACTGGCAAATACCACCTCTGGCTGGCCCCCGAGTGGGGTGGGAATGGAGATTTTGCAATATCCTACTCCTGCCATGCCCACCAAGCCATGCCCACAGAACTGGTAGTAAAAAAATTTGGATTTCATCACTGGTTAGGACCATCACATTTGGTCCAGTTGTACTTTTCAGTTGAGGGAGTTTATGTAAGGAAATATCTCTGAAATGATGACAAGTTGTATAGTAGTGTATACTTAACATTATTACACAACCTGTCATCATTTCCTTATCTAAACAATGGAACAAAATGGTCATGGGTGGGGAAAAAAGCAGTGGCAGTAGGAGCAACTTCGAACCATCTGTTAGCTTCCCCATAGATATTCCTTGTGGGCAGCTGGCAGGGAGCATCAGAATTCCTTCCTTCCTTCCTTCCTTCCTTCCTTCCTTCCTTCCTTCCTTCCTTCCTTCCTTCCTTCCTTCCTTCCTTCCTCCCCTCATCACTTACCTCAGGATATGCCAAACTAGATGTAGGAAAGCATGTAACTGCAAGTAGATAAATAGGTACCACTTTGGTGGGAAGTAACAGCATTCTGTGTTTTGCCATAGGTTCTACACTGCAGCATGATGACATGCTGGCCACGACTGGAATCATGATAGCGCTGGCTTACCATTTTGTACAATGGCCTACAAAAACAGAGATGAGCACTGTCCCCTAAAGTTGGCTATGACTAGCAAAGTAAAACCTGCAGGGATAGCTTTACCATTTTTTTTAACTTTCTTTACAAAGAGCAGGATATTTGGAGGTACTTTCTGCTGAAGTTCCCCTTTCGCAGAATGGGGAACTTAAATAAGGCCTTTATGATTATTTTATAATTATGTGTCAAATTTTTCAACTTTTGATTTCCAAACATTAAGGGTGCTCAAAAGTTGTGATATGCCTTGGGGATTTTAAAGATATTTTGGTTATTTTAATATAATTTAGATGTACTGAGTAATTAACTACATAAATATCATAACTTTTTAACATTTTGTTTCATGATATTGTGTATCATGTTACTGTGTGTTTGCTGTGCAGGGAATTAAGGAAGTTAACTCAATAGAAATATGCAACTTCCATTAAGGTGGCAATTAAAACCACAACAGACAGACATTTTAAGACCACAACAGACATACATAGTTCATAAGTGGCTCAGGCCAAGACCTTCCTAATTCTTGGAAATACTGTATAAGAGGAGATACAATACAATCATTCTTGCAAGTTTCCATTATTCTAGCAAATCTCAATAAAGCTACTTATAAGAAACCTGTGTTGATTTTTTTGATCTACTCTACCTAGTGGGATTGACATGCTGTGAGGTGCTTATGGTCAGAATGATTAAAGGAGCATAAAAGGATTCAAAACAAACAACACATAGTAATAAAGGAAGTTCCATCTACTTTCAGCCTGGTTTAAATTTTGGAAATCTAATTATTCAAATTCATCAATAGCACCTTTAACAATTAAGATAATTAAATTAATGGTCTCCTAGCAATTGTAATAAAAAGTTGTAAAACGATTTGTTTAAATAAAATAAAAATAAATAAAAATTGTTGGTGAAAAATAAAAGAAGCAGTGAAATAAAAGGAGGAGAAATATTACAACTACAAGTTCATCTCATCTGGACCATCATATTATTCAGCTAAGGAAACAGAATGATTGCTTCATGAAAGCTTCATTTAGAATAGACCCTATGGGTTAAGGTTAGGTTGCATCAGATTGCTAAAGCGCTACATTCTACTTTTGTAGAGGATTAAAACCCAGCCTTGAAGGAGGAATGCAAGAATAGCTAGGAAAACATCAATGTACTCTTGAGATGGTAGAAGTGATAAAGGAACTTTCTGTTTTGATTCTCTTTAGTATAAAAATGCTTCTATCAGATGTTCAAGATTCTGTTATTATATCATGCAACAATAGGCTTTCAGTAATTCTTGTGGTGTCTATTTCCTAACCTGGACAATCTTGAAGGGCTGACAATCTGCCACTTAGCATTCTGAATTAAGGCAAGAAACCGCCAAGCTAAGCCTGACATCTTGTGGCTACATAGGCATATCCACATAATATTTGTTTTGGTAAAAATACAATTTTTTTTTGTCATTGGGAACATTTGACAACTTCTCAGGTTTACAGCCTTGAGAGCTGAGTAATCAATACCGAGTTACTACCCAGTATTAACGAAATCTGAATCTGCTTAGTTTCTGAGCTTTAATAGCGATAGCACTTAGACTTATACACCGCTTCAAACTGCTTTACAGCCTTCTCTAAGCAGTTTACAGAGTCAGCATATTGCCCACAACAATCTGGATCCTCATTTTACCCACCTCAGAAGGATGGAAGGCTCAGTCGATCTTAAGCCTAGTGAGATTTGATCTGCCAAACTGCTGGCAGCCAGTGATCAGAAGAAGTAGCCTGCAGTACTGCACATCTTGGTTATCATTCCAAGATGGCGCCAATGAAGGCTGCCTCAGTGAAATGCTCTCTAATGGTTTCTTTATTTCTAATTATTTTCTGTGACTCACTACGGATTTCCTACTCATGAGACCATCTGCTAAAAATTAAGCAACATTTCTTTAAGGAGCAGCTTTCTGTAATCTCACCCCCCCACCCCCGTCTTTATAAACGCAGAGGAGATTCTAACACAGAAAGAAGCAATTTCTCCGGAGCCATGGATTACCAAAAAACCCAAACGACAGAAGTGGCAAAGGAGAGATAAATGAGAAGGAATTCTAATCAAACTAAGAAATAAGAGAAATAAAACTCCACTGCCTTCAGTTTTCCTAACCAATGTACGTTCACTTGCAAATAAGATGGATGAAATACTCCTCTTAAACAAATACAATTCTGATTTTCACAATTCAGCAGTCCTATGCTTCTCTGAAACCTGGTTAAATGAATCAATTGAAGATAGCAGCCTGCATATCCCAGGGTTTCAGACTGAATGATCAGACAGAATTACAGAAACATCTGGTAAAAAGAAGGGAGGAGGCTTATGCCTATATATTAACAGCAGCTGGTGTCAGGATTTAACTGTAATTTACAAATTCTGTGATGACAATTTAGAGACTTTAATTATCAACTGCAAACCATACTATTCACCTCATGAATTTTCCTCATTTCTTCTAATTGCTGTTTATGTCCCACCACAAGCCTATGTAAACAAGGCATTACGAAGTCTAGCTGACCAAATCATGGAGGCTGAAGCCAAATACCCCGATTCACTGGCCATTATTTTGGGAGATCTAAACAAGGCAAACTTAAGGAAAGAGCTACCAAAATACTTTCAGCATGTCAATTGTCCCATTAGAGGCAAGAATACTTTAGACCATCGCTACACAACACTAAAAGATGCTTATCTGTCTTTACCACGAGCAGCTGTAGGACACTCTGATCATTGCATGATTCATCTTGTACCTGCTTACAGGCAAAGACTTAAAACCGCAAAACTAACAATTAAATCAGTGAAGACCTGGACGGAGGAGGCAAAATTAAAGCTATAGGCCTGCTTTGACTGCACTGATTGGAATATTTTTGAAGATACCTCTGCAGACCTGGATGAACTCACAGATACTGTAACATCATATGTCAGCTTCTGTGAAGACCTATGTGTACCTACAAGAAACTTGCGAATATACAGTAACAACAAACCTTGGTTCACACCTAAACTTAAGCAGCTACATCATTCCAAACAGGAAGCCTACAGAAAAGGTGATAAAATGCTGTACAATCAGGCCAGAAATGCACTAACAAGGGAGATCAGAGCAGCAAAAAGAAGCTACTCTGAAAAGCTAAAGAATCAGTTCTCAACAAATGAACCAGCAAACATGTGGGAAACTCTTAAAAATATCACAGGCTATGGCAAACCTCCTTCCTAGGCTGAAGGAAATCAACAACTGGCAGATGACCTGAATAAGTTTTACTGCAGGTTTGAAAGGAAACTACAGCCACCTATCTCCACAATCCGCATCTCAGACACACCAACAACAGCCAAGCCTCCTACAACTGATTCCATCCCACTGGGTTCACAACCTCTAGTGATCACATAAAAGGAAGTGCAGGACCTATTTCACAGACAAAAGCCAGGAAAAGCTCCAGGCCCAGACAAGATAACTCCTTCTTGCTGAAAAGTCTGTACTTACCAATTGGCCCCATATCTTCAATGAATCACTAGAGATGTGCTATGTTCCTTTTTGCTTCAAACGCTCTACCATCATCCCAGTGCCGAAGAAGCCCACCATCAAGGAACTGAATGACTACACATCAGTTGCTTTAACATCTGTAGTCATGAAAACCTTTGAAAGGCTAGTGCTTTCCTACTTGAAAACCATCACGGATCCGCTGTTAGACCCCTTGCAATTTGCATACCGAGCAAATAGATCAACAGATGATGCTCTTAATATGGGTCTGCACTACATCCTACAACATCTTGAATCTCCAAAGACCTATGCAAGGGTCCTCTTTGTAGACTTTAGTTCAGCATTCAATACCATCATTCCAGATACTCTTCTAACTAAGCTAAACCAGCTACAGGCACCTGAACAGACTTGTAAATGGATCACAAGCTTCCTAACAAACAGGAAGCAGCAGGTGAAGCTAAGCAGGATCACATCAGATACCTGTACAATTAGCACAGGGGCCCCCAAAGGCTGTGTGCTCTCCCCACTTCTCTTCTCTCTGTATACCAATGACTGCAACGATCCATCTGTTAAACTACTGACGTTCGCAGATGACACAACAGTGATCGGTCTCATCCGAGACAATGATGAATCCGCATACAGATGGGAGGTTGAATGACTAGCCTCATGCGACCGAAACAATCTGGAACTGAACACACTCAAAACCGTAGAAATGGTGGTAGACTTTAGGAGAAACCCTTCCATACTTCCACCTCTCACAATACTAGACAACACAGTATCAACAGTAGAAACCTTCAAATTTCTAGGTTCTACCATATCACAAGATCTAAAATGGACAACTAACATCAAAAACATCATAAAAAAAGGACAACAAAGAATGTTCTTTCTGCGCCAACTCAGAAACCTCAAACTACCCAAGGAGCTGCTGATCCAGTTCTACAGAGGAATTATTGAGTCTGTCATTTGCACCTCTATAACTGTCTGGTTTGGTTCTGCAACCCAACAAGACAGACACAGACTTCAATTAATAATTAGAACTGCAGAAAAAACAATTGCTACAAAATTGCCTTCCATTGAGGACCTGTATACTGCATGAATCAAGAAGAGGGCCATAATAATATTTACAGATCCTTTCACATCCTGGACATAAACTGTTTCAACTCCTACCCTCAAAACAACGCTATAGAGCACTGCAGACCAGAACAACTAGACACAAAAACAGTTTTTCCCCAAACACCATCACTCTGCTAAACAAATAATTCCCTCAACTCTGTCAAACTATTTACTAAATCTGCACTACTATTAATCTTCTCATCATTCCCATCACCAATCTCTTTCCACTTATGACTGTAACTTTGTTGCTTGTATCCTTACGATTTATATTGATATGGATTGTTTCCTGATTGCTTATTTGAACCCTATGATTATCATTAAGTGTTGTACCTTATGATTCTTGATGAACGTATCTTTTCTTTTATGTACCCTGAGAGCATATGCACCAAGACAAATTCCTTGTGTGTCCAATCACACTTGGCCAATAAAAAAATTCTATTCTATTCTATTCTATTCTATTCTATTCTATTCTATTCTATTCTATTCTATTCTCTAACCACTGCACCACCACAGCTCTTTAATGTAGTAGGCCAGATGTAGAAATTAGCCTCCTTCATTATCCAAAAGAATTGGTGTGTTTTTAGTAAATAGCCCTCTTAACAAAATAGGATCTTTTGCCCATGAGGCAAATTACACATGAAACTTACTAAAACTTTTATTTAAAAAATAATTTCAAATATTATTTTGAAAGTTTTTCACATTTTGACTTGTTCC
The DNA here is from genome assembly GCF_028640845.1 of Ahaetulla prasina. NCBI lineage: Eukaryota > Metazoa > Chordata > Lepidosauria > Squamata > Colubridae > Ahaetulla > Ahaetulla prasina. The sequence continues at coordinate 108,027,422 of NC_080540.1, forward strand.
ACTTTGTGCAACCTTTCTCTTTTTATTCTCTCTCCCCCCAGGAGGCACATTCACAATCAAACTGCAGTTCAGTTTAAAAATTAGAATATATGTTTCCAAGCCATTTACTGAGCATATTCCTTCTAATGAAAATAATTGACTCCCTTTTTTAAATGAAGGAGAATGGGTGCTATGGTATATGCACCAGGAAGCGTGAAAGCAGCATTTTTATCAAAGATTATTTTTCAGTGTACCAGGTAAAAGGTTCATGTAAATTGAATGAAGAGATATAATTTAGTTTAATTAACTTTATTCTATTAGCATATCAAGAAAATTGTTTTTTTTACAATAGACACTAAAGATAATATATCTTTGTACAGAAAAGCACAAGAATGTATTCTCCTTAAGAATAATGTTTTCTTTTTTTCAGTCTTCATTATTATCCATGTTCCTGAAAAATAAAAGGAGAACAGAACATACATGTAAGTTTTATCATAGCAACGAAGAAAGCTTCAGGTGAGTAGATAAAAGTGTCTGATAGAAAATACGTTCTAACTTAGAAGTGGAAATGAAATTTTAGCAGGCTTTAATCTATCCCTACCAAGATCAAATAGGAAAACAAAATCAGGCTCTTTTAACAGTTTGTGGAGTTAAGAAAGCTACAGCCATTTTCTGCAGACTAGAAGTCTTCTTTTTTCCCCCCTCCCTTCTTCCTTGCCGATGGTTAACAATGCTATCAGTAGCACAGTCTTAAAGATAGCTCCTTCTGGTATATCTGCTCTAGTTAAGTAGAAACCCAGACATGACTGGTCAGTTCTGGACAAAAGTAGTAATTCTCCTGTAAACTGTTTGGTAATGGGACTCTGAACAGGAATTTGCCCTTTCCGATCCTTGTCTTCAAAAAAAAGAAAAAAAAAGAATAAGGATTGGGGAATTGTGGAACTAACATTCTTCCCCCTTGCATCATGATCTGAGAAGGAAGCAAAATGCTTCAATAGTCACTCCAACAGCCTTGGTAAAGCTTGCAAAAGAAGCATCAAAGGAGACTTGCTTCCAATAATATATGTAGGTAAGATCTGCAGTTTATTTAGCCTCTTTCCCCTGCTCCCTCATGATAATGGATTGAGGCCTGGATATCCTGACTTCTAGCTAGAAATCTGGACCTCAGCACAATTCAGAAATGCTTAGCTTGAACACTTCACCTGCCAACATGATTCCACTGTTGATAACTACATCTTGTAAATTGTCCACACTAGGCTGCCTTGGTAAACTGGAGGAATTCTCTTTTTTGAAATATTTGGATGATATTTGGATGATAAGCTAAGTAATACTCCGAAATCAAAGAATGTAAGGGCAAATCACTTCCATAACATATCAGTGCACACATTTCTATCTGCTAAGTCAAGAGGTGTCCACTCCATAAAAAAAAGAGACTTGACTCTGTCAGACCCAATCATTCTCCCATATATATTTTTTCTTCCCTCAGGCCTATAGCACTTAGACTTATATACCACTTTACAGTGCTTTACAGCCCTCTCTAAGTGATTTACAGAGTCAGCATATTGCCCCCAACAATCTGGCTCCTCATTTTACCAACCTCGGAAGGATGGAAGGCTGAGTCAGTTTGAACTCCCAGACTGTAGGCAACTGGCAGTGAGCAGTGAGCAGTGAGCGGAAGTAGCCTGCAGTACTGCACTCTGACCACTGCACCACCGCAGCACTATACTATTATTATTATTGCTGCTGCTGACTTTTCTTTCCACTTTTCAGCTCTATCACCTGGCTGTCATTTTCCAGTTTAGAATTTCAAAGGAGCAGAAAAGTGCTTACCCTACCTTCAGAGAACACTGCCAGAGAGACATGGGGGAATTAGGGATGTGGGGGGAGAGAAAATGATAGATAAATATGTATATACATACCTAGTTCTATCACTCTGTCTTGCATTTGCCTTCATGTTCTAAGGCAGTATCAGGCATTGCCCTTGGAGGAAGAAAACAGAAATAAGAAGCCTCATGAGATGACTTCATCACATATTTCAGAAGCTGGCGTTACATATTGGGATAGAAATGCTTTCTGCCCCAAAGTCATCTGTAGCAATGAATCGAGGGCCTCAGGCCAAAAATAGATAATGTCCAAAAATGTCTTTGGGCTAGCTAGGATTTCCATTACAAAGTACTTGCAAATGCACACAAACTGCTTTTCCCGACATCTCAGACTCATATACAAATATACCCGATAGAATCTTTTTCTTTCTTTCTTTCTTTTTTTGCTGGCACAAGCCTGCTGAACAAGCCTGTCAACAACTGATTTGCAATAGGCTTGGCCAGAAGTAAGATTTGGGGCAAGCACACCTACTGCAGACTGATTTGCTTGCTCTCTAGTATTTTGCTGCAATTCCAAGATATTCTACACAAGCTGTCTGCTCCTGTGTTCAGGTTTAACCAGTGGTGGGATTCAGCCAGTTCGCACCACTTCAGGAGAACCGGTTGTTAACTTTCTGAGCAGTTTGGTGAACTGGTTGTTGGAAGAAATCATTAGGGCAGAGAACCGGTTGTTAAATTATTTGAATCCCACCACTGGGTTTAACTATCTAAGGGTGCCTATTATAGACATGGCAGCTATGAGCCAGACTTTACAAACACACTTCGCCATAGCATGTTGCACTACACTCTTGCTTTAGAGGTAAGCCACTGTGATTGTGGAGACTGACTACAAATGCCATGCCAGCTACTTACCTGGCAGACCTTCCTTTTGTGTACCGTTTTCTCACAGTGCTGGTAGAGCAAAACGTGTGAGTTCCTTGCCCTGGCAGATGTGATCAGCAGAGTTCAGCACATGACAAGAATATGCATTGTTCTTTTAGAATCCATTACCTCCAATCTCCTAGGCATGGCTCTTAGGAAAATAGATTTCCGAGGAAGTGTGTGCGATAATGTCTTTTTAAGAGCAGAACTTCAACTGATCTAGTTGTTAGCAACAAATCCTACAAATAGTTTGACTTACGTTTTCATATGACAAAGTGCGCATATATTGAAATAGGAAACACCTTGCTCGGAACAGACTGGTTCATATATTGTTGAACATAATTCTATTGGTTTGGCAAATATGCTGCATTCATCCTGCAATAATAATTCAATATTCTTAATTGAAAGTTGGAACAAATCAGTGAAAAAGAAGTAATAAGATGGTTAATTCCTCAGCTTGTGACTTAATAAAAGGGCATTTTGTGATTACCTGTTTTGAATAAGCAAGCAACTCTCCCATGGCAACTATACTGTGACTATACATTCAAATTCCAAATCAGGCCAGCAGATAAAATGTTGCTTCTCTGCTGGATATAAGTTGATAATAATGAATATCATATTTTCTGTTTGAATCAGTGGAGGCTTCCTACGCATTGCAAGTGATCAATGTGGAGTAGATAGTTCAGCTGGTACTGATACATTAAATTCCTGCCTATTTTCTATGATTCAGAGGTGCCCAGGTGCTCTTTTTATATAACAAGCAACATGCTCACAATAAGGAACAGGTTGCATTCAGCCCATTCACATGATTTCATTTTGATTTGAAAATAAGAAATCAAGTGATTGAATAGTCTGTTTCAGGGAAAATATGGTGCTTTGGGACATTACTGAATAATAATAATAATAATAATAATAATAATAATAATAATAATAATAATAATAATAATAATAATAATAATAATAATAATAATAATAATAATAATAATATAAAATAAAAGGTTGGGAAACAATCTTTGCAATATATTGCAATAATGTAAAAGAGAGTCTTACATTATTTTTGTATTGAATACAATTTGACGATTGTATATTGAGAATAATTCTGTGATAAAACAGGTGTTTCATATATGACTCATGATAAAATATTCATTATTACATACCTCATTTCCCCCGTTATTTTTCTCTCCCTCCTGTTCTTCTCCTTTCTTCTTCTGTTTTTCAGTTTGTTCTTGTTTCTTTTCTTCTCCTTTTTCTACATGCTCCTCCTGCTTGTTTTCTATGTCTTCCTGCTCTTCCTTTTTCTCACCTTCTTCTTCCTCTTCTTCCTCCTTTTTTTCATATGGCTCCCATTTCTCTCCTTCTTCTTCCTCGTCCACCTTCTTTTCTTCTTCCTCTTCCTCCTCCTCCTTTTTATGGTGTGGCTCCCATTTCTCTTCTTCTTCCTCCTCCTCCTCCTCCTCCTCCTCCTTTTTTTCTTCTTCCTCTTCTTCCTCCTCCTTTTTCTCATGTGGCTCCCATTTCTCTACTTCTTCCTCCTCCGCCTCCTTTACTTCTTCTTCTTCTTCCTCCTTTTTTTCCTGTGGCTCCCCTTTCTCTTCCTCCTCCTCCTCCTTCTCCTTCTTTTCTCCTTCTTCCTCCTCCTCCTCCTCCTTCTTTTCTTCTTCCTCCTTTTTATGGTGTGGCTCCCCTTTCTCTTCCTCCTCCTCCTCCTTCTTTTCTCCTTCCTCCTTCCTCCTCCTCCTTCTTTCTTCTTCCTCCTTTTATGGTGTGGCTCCCCTCTTCCTCCTCCTCCTCCTCCTTTTCTCCTTCTTCCTCCTCCTCCTTTCTTCTTCCTCCTTTTATGGTGTGGCTCCTCTTCTCTTCCTCCTCCTCCTTCTTTTCTTCTTCCTCCTTTTATGGTGTGGCTCCCTTTCTCTTCCTCCTCCTCCTCCTCTTCTTCCTCTTCTTCCTCCTTCCTCCTCCTCCTCCTTTCTTCTTCCTCCTTTTTATGGTGTGGCTCCCCTTTCTCTTCCTACTCCTCCTCCTCCTCCTCCTTCTTTTCTTCTTCCTCCTCCTCCTCCTTCTTTTCTTCTTCCTCCTTTTTATGGTGTGGCTCCCCTTTCTCTTCCTCCTCCTCCTCCTCCTTTTCTTCTTCCTCCTCCTCCTTCTTTTCTTCTTCCTCCTTTTTATGGTGTGGCTCCCCTTTCTCTTCCTCCTCCTCCTCCTTTTCTCCTTCTTCCTCCTCCTCCTCCTCCTCCTTTTCTTCTTCTTCCTTTTTATGGTGTGGCTCCCCTCTTCCTCCTCCTCCTCCTCCTTTTCTCCTTCTTCCTCCTCCTCCTTTTCTTCTTCCTCCTTTTATGGTGTGGCTCCTCTTCTCTTCCTCCTCCTCCTCCTTTTCTTCTTCCTCCTTTTATGGTGTGGCTCCCTTTCTCTTCCTCCTCCTCCTCCTCTTCTTCTTCTCCTTCTTCCTCCTCCTCCTTCTTTTCTTCTTCCTCCTTTTTATGGTGTGGCTCTTCCTCCTCCTCCTCCTCCTCCTCCTTCTTTTCTCCTTCCTCCTCCTCCTCCTTCTTTTCTTCTTCCTCCTTTTTATGGTGTGGCTCCCCTTTCTCTTCCTCCTCCTCCTCCTCCTCCTCCTCCTCCTCCTTCTTTTCTTCTTCCTCCTTTTATGGTGTGGCTCCCTTTCTCTTCCTCCTCCTCCTCCTTTCTTCTTCCTCCTTTTATGGTGTGGCTCCTCTTCTCTTCCTCCTCCTCCTTCTTTTCTTCTTCCTCCTCCTTGTTATGGTGTGGCTCCCTTTCTCTTCCTCCTCCTCCTCCTCCTTCTTTTCTCCTTCCTCCTCCTCCTCCTTTTCTTCTCCTCCTCCTTTTATGGTGTGGCTCCTCTTCTCTTCCTCCTCCTCCTTCTTTTCTTCTTCCTCCTTGTTATGGTGTGGCTCCCCTTTCTCTTCCTCCTCCTCCTCCTCTCCTTCTTTCTCCTCCTCCTCCTTTTCTTCTTCCCCCCTTTTTTGGTGTGTGTCTCCTTTCTCTTCTTCCTCCTCCTCCTCCTCCTCCTTCTTTTCTTCTTCCACTACCTCCTCCTCCTTTTTATGGTGTGACTCCCCTTTCTCTTCTTCCTCCTCCTCCTCCTCCTTCTTTTCTTCTTCTTCCTTTTTATGGTGTGGCTCCCATTTCTCCTCTTCTTGCTCCTCCTCCTTCTTTTCTTCTTCCACTACCTCCTCCTCCTTTTTATGATGTGGCTCCCCTTTCTCCTCTTCTTGCTCCTCCTCCTTCTTTTCTTCTTCCACTACCTCCTCCTCCTTTTTATGGTGTGGCTCCCATTTCTCCTCTTCTTGCTCCTCCTCCTTCTTTTCTTCTTCCACTACCTCCTCCTCCTTTTTATGGTGTGGCTCCCATTTCTCCTCTTCTTGCTCCTCCTCCTTCTTTTCTTCTTCCACTATCTCCTCCTCCTTTTTATGGTGTGGCTCCCATTTCTCCTCTTCTTGCTCCACCTCCTTCATTTCTTCTTCCACTACCTCCTCCTCCTTTTTATGGTGTGGCTCCCATTTCTCCTCTTCTTGCTCCACCTCCTTCTTTTCTTCTTCCACTATCTCCTCCTCCTTTTTATGGTGTGGCTGCCATTTCTCTTCCTCCTCTTTTTCTTCTTCCTGCTCCTCCTTTTTTTCATTTGGCTCCCATTTCTCTTCTTCTGGCTCCCATTTTTCTTCTTCTGGCTCCCATTTCTGTCTTTCTTCCTCCTCTTGTCCTTTCTGCTCACACTAATTGATAAAATATATTCATTTTTATATAGATATACAACTCCTGAGTTCTTTATCAGTTTCATAACTTTAAACTCCGAAGCAGTACATGACAAGAGTTTAAGACTTATCTCATTTCACTTAACAGGGTGGGAATTGTTGCTCCAATGACAGCAACCTACGTTAGTAGCAGCACTCAACATTATATTAAATATGACTGGGGAATAGTTTTGTGGAACATGCATTGTTCCAAATGGCAAAGGAATAGTTTCTATTCAGTATTCATATCTATGATAGATAATTTTCTTTGCATCAAGTGTTGTGAATGCTCCAACACTGGAAATTTTTAAGAAAATGTTGGATAACCATCTGACTGAGATGGTGTAGGGTTTCCTGCTTGGGCAGGGGGTTGGACTAGAAGGCCTCCAAGGTCCCTTCCAACTCTGTTGTTATATATTATATAAGTATACCATATCTTTAGGTGAGGGTTTCATTCCCAGTATGGAAACATTTGGAGTTACAGTGTAGAGCTGGAGTTAGCAGTTGGTAAGAATAAAGCCAAAAAATGATTGGTTTAAAAATGGCAGCCAGGCTTTGGTTTGGCCTGTCTCAAAAAGTATAGCATAACTCAAATTGCTGCACATGAGTTTTTGGTCAATGTGTTAACTAGTTGATTTGTGAGAAAGATTGAGCTGGTTGCCCTTTATATGTGTGTTGCCTCAGACTTCAGCTGCATGAAGCCACTGAATCAGGGTCAGGTGTCATCAGCCCGTGGATATACTCTGTTATAGATCTCATCCCTGACAGGTTCTTCTTGAAGAGTAGATAGCAGCCGTGGCTAGCAAGGCCTTCACATAGATTTATTTTGTGCACCTGTTGCATCTTTTCCTGGACTGGGATATTGTCTTATGCTTATTTATACTTTGATCACCTGTTAGATAGAGTACTACAATGTACTCTACATGGGACTGTGTTTGAAAGCCATTCAGAAGCTATAGCTGGTTCACAACAGATGACATGATCAGTGATGGGCAGGCCAGGTCTATAGGGATTAATTTTCATTTTGTTTGTATATGTTTGTATATGTCAAGCTGGCCAGATTCAGTGTAATTGGGTGGTCTAGAAACTTAAAGTGTATAAACATCTTCCTGATCTTTCTGTATCAAGTGCAAAGACATGAAAAAAGATGCTAAATCCATTAATCTCAACCCACAAAGTTAAGAGGAAAGAGTAGAACTCCATATACCTTATAAAAACCTTACTTCATATATTCATCTTGGTGTCTCAATTAGCGATTCTTTCTTTCTTCATTTACCTTCAACCTGTTTCTTTTATTTTCTCCTCTTTCTTTATTTTTCATTTCTCATCTTCCCGATTTCACTCATGTACTCCTTCTCCTTTTATTTTTTAATCTTATTTTCTGTTTTTTTTCTCCATGTCTCAATTAAACTCTCCAACAATGTCCAACATATGCAGAAGTTTCAATAAAGGAGAAGCAAATGCACATACATTTGCATACACCCCAACACACACACACACACACACACACCAGTCAAAGTCCTACTGTTCTGTACATAATGCACATATAAAAAGTGCTGCTATGATTGCCATCTTTTTGGCCATTCATGCAGGTATTAGTGCAGACCAGGAAAAGGACAAGGAGAAAAAAAACATCAGCATGGTAGAGAGCATTGGTGTCATCTCACAAGTAGACAAACAGTGCTCCATTCTGTGCTAAGAACTGATAGTTGCAGGTTCATGGTTCACATCAGACCATGTGTAAATTAAGATTTGTTTTGTACTTTAGCTTGTTTACGTGAAACTGGATTAATGCTTGTAATGTCTATTCACTGACTCTCCAAAGATGTTTTATTCTTTATATTTTTATCTCTCTATTCCACAAGTAATTGGGTGGGGCCAGCAATTTTGCCTTCTTTTCTTCTCACACCATGTATAGTATATTAATATATACTCTTTTTTGCTGGCGTGTGTATTATTTCCTCTCCCACATTCTTGAACAGGGCACGATAATGCATACTGAGTATTGACGGATAGGATATGCTGAGCATGGAAGAGTGAATAAATCAGTAACAGTGGACTTGACACTATGTCAACTCTGAAGTGAACCTGGCTGAAGCCATCTTGTACTGCACCGTAGTTGCCACGAAGCCTGAGAGGGGGAAGGGAGGGGGAAGTAAATAGCCCGGCTAACCGTCAAAACAAAAAGTTTTCCTGTGGGAACTAAGATCATTGTAACTGGTGGCTGTTGAAAGAGGAGACGAGCCTGCCATCCATCCTTAACTGGACAATGTGACCGGTGACATCTGAGAGGGGGATTTTACTTTTTTAATCAGGTGAAAATTACGGGAACTGTTAGAGTTGCTTTTCACCGGCTGTGCCAATATGATGTATCCAACAAACATATTCTTTGAGGAATCTACCTGTCTTGGAGTTCATCTTTCAATGGGTGCATTACTCAGAATGCCAATACACTATTTCAAAATAAAATTTAACAATCCCAATTTGCTGTAATATATACTATACACCAGATAAATCTTATATAGTGCTTTTGTAACCAATACTGATATTTCAGCAAGCTTCTGAAATCTCAGACAACCTAATCAACCCAAACTTTTTGCTTGGTGGGAGGCACTCCAGCTACCACTTGGCACATGAAAGTAATTCATTGGGGCCTCTGTGGCTCAGACTGCTAATGCAGTCTGTTATTAACAGCAGCTGCTTGCAATTACTGCAGGTTCAAGTCCCACCAGGCCCAAGGTTGACTCAGCCTTCCATCCTTTATAAGGTAGATAAAATGAGGACCCAGATTGTTGGGGGCAGTAAGTTGACTTTGTATATAAATATACAAATAGGATGAAGACTATTGCTAACATAGTGTAAGCCACCCTGGGTCTTCGGAGAAGGGCGAGATATAAATGCAAATAAAATTAAAAATTAAATTAAATTAAATTAAATTGTATTCAGGTATATTGAAGCTACTTTAGCCATATGAGCATAAGCAGAGAGACACCAATCAGTCTTTTTCAATCAAGCCTGTCACACAGCCTCTTCCATTGATGTCTGTCTGCAATATTTATTAAGAAGATGACTTCCTGCGGCCATATGGTAGATTCATTTATAATGCTTGAATAAAGATGTCAGGGTAGTGGAAGTAAGAGTAATCAGCAGAACCAAGTTTCTTTTAGGACTGTAACTAAAGTTGGCTCTATTTTGCTAGGAAAAGAATGGATGGTACAGATACAACCATCAACCTTTGAGTTGATAATGAAGATATCAAAGTGGAGAAAGGATTCTACCTTTTAGGATCAACCATTAACAGTAAAGGTACTTGCACTGAAGAAATATGCCAGAGACTAACAGCCATGAAGGCCTTGGAAAATTTTGTGATGTGTCTACACCTACAGCAATAAGAATTACGCAAGCCATGACATTCCTTGTGACATTCTGTGTTGGACTTTAAAGAAGCAGGATAGGAATAGTATTGATGCTTTGAAGTTTGGTGTTTGAGAAGACTACCAATAATACTGTGGACAGGAAGAAAATAAGCTAACGGATCATCGAACAAATCAATTCTTACTTGAGGCACAAATAAACTAGCTCAAATGATCCTACTCTGGATTCATTTTGTGCAAACCTAGCTCTTTGGAAAAGGCATTTATACTAGAAAGGGTGGAAGGAAAGAGAAGAAGGGGACGACCAGCAGCAAAAGTGGCTGAGCTCAGTTATAATGGTGAGGAGTGCATCATTAGGAGACCTGAAAGAAGAGGTTAGGGATAGATTGTGATAGAGAAATGTGGTCACAAGGAGTTGAAAACAACTAGATGACCCACATAATAAATTAAAACGCCTCGATAAACTTTATTAAGAATCGGAATGTTTAATATAAAGGAAAAATAAAAGGGTGTATTATAAAGGTATGAAAGGTCTACAAAGGAGAGACTTCTTTTTTTCCAAAGTGGGAGAAATGATACCATCTACTGGACACTACGAATAATTGAATAACCTGTCTTGTTCTAGCAAGTGAATGAGGTTACATTGCAGCTTGCAGGTCGTTTAGTGCTTATGATGTATATAAGAATAACCTTGGGAGACAGGGGAAAGAGATGTTGCCTACAGAATGGGCAGAAAAGAGGGGCCCCAGCTGCATAATGTGCACAGAAAAAGGATCAGAAGTGGCACACACACACACACACACCTTGCAAGTTCTCAGGCTGTGAGGGAGATCACAGGAGATTTGTACTTTCAGACTTGTGGATCAGTGGTGGTATTCAGCCAGTTCTATCCAGTTCGGACGAACTGGTAGTGGCGGTGGCGAGAGGCTCCACCCACTCGCACGGACATAATCACGTCCTGTTTTTGACGTTCTGCGCATGCGCACATGCTCACATTTGCGAACTGGTAACGAAGGTAAATGTATACCACCCCTGTTGTGGATTTATGTTAATGTAGCCTTACAATAAAACAGAATTAGCTCATCAGGTTGTGTTTCCTGTCTGGTCTACATGATAAGGAGGACACTTCTTCACAAATTAACACAGAAGAAATCAGAGAATAATAGGAAGTGTGGCTTTGTAGCTGAATAGAATAGCATCCTAAATGATTATTATTGATTATAAATTCTCATCCCTTTTAATTCTCTCTTTTATTTTGGTCTTTAGCAGTGATGGCCCCTTAAATTAAATCAGTATATTTGAAAAATCTTCAGGCTTCAGCTTCGTGCTTCTGGGAGCAATCCTGGGAGCACGAAGCTGAAGCCTGAAGATGACGAATGAGACTTTGTCGAAACGTCGCCAAGACACTTCCAATTTTACGCGGGAGAAAACCCGAATAACCAAAGACCTACATACAAACACCCGCAAAAACCTCAGAAAACAAATAGATATATATCTATCTATATCTATCTATATCTATATAGATATATATATATATTTACATATATATATATATATATATATATATATATATATATATATATGTCTTGGCATAGTCGGGTCTTTTCCCGTGTAAGGTTGAGAGTATCTTGGCGACGTTTCGATGAGGTCTTGTTCATCATCTTCAGGCTGGTGCTTTCGGCTTCGTGCTTCTGTAAGCAAAGCATGGTCGGAGCTGCCATCTCTCTATAAATACTGGTGGGGAGGTGGGGAGTGTTGCTGTGAGCGGGTTAGTTGGCTGTGTGGTTGCATCTTGATTGGTAGATGGAGTGGGAGTTTGCTTTCTTTGCGTGGGGATCAGAGGGGGCGCAGCAGCAGGTGGCTGCTGCGCCCCCTCTCCGATCCCTACACAAAGCAAGCTGACACACGCCATGAACACATGACAGGACCTCGGACTCGGAGCCAGGCCAGGGCCCGGGATGCTGCATCACAGCCATCTGCTCAAGACATCACAACACAGAACTCCAGAGGCCACAACACCAAAGCTCAGGAACAAAAGACTAGGATCACACCCACACAGGATGCTGTGAGGCAGCTGACCAATTTGCAAGCACCCACTCCATCTACCAATCAAGATGCAACCACACAGCCAACCACCCCACTCCCAGCAACACTCCCCACCTCCCTACCAGTATTTATAGTGAGACGGCAGCTGCGACCACGCTTTGCACACAGAAGCAGGAAGCCAAAAGCACCAGCCTGAAGATGATGAGTGAGACCTCATCGAAATGTTGCCAAGATACTTTCAACCGTACATGGGAAAAGACCCGAATATGCCAATACCTATACCCGTGAAAACCTATGAAAACATGCATACATACATACATACGTACGTACATACACACATACACACATATACATACATACATATACATATACATATACATATACATATACATACATACATACACACCAGTCTTTTGTGCATATTTCAGTTTATATATGAGGAAATAATTTTTCCTTAAGACCTTTTGTGATTTGATACAATAATTTTAAATTTTACTCAAGTCTCTTTACAGCAAGTTATTTTTTATATGGTAAAGTAGCCTAGCATATCTGGAAAATTATAGTAGCTTATGTATTTTGTTTTTAAAGCTGTTGCTATGATTTGGATATCTCAGTATTTATCTCCTGCAATATTCTGAAATCTAAAGCTTAAAAGAGTTATTATAATTTATTTGTTAATTTTATAAAATCAATTTTGATTTTGTGTAGTTTGTCTCCCTCAAAGGAAAGGAAAGAAAGTCATATATCTCTAAGCTATATAACCAGGCAATTGCACTGCAGAAATTACTTATTTGCAAAAGGAGTGGTAGTGTTAGTCTTACATTTAGTTGCAAAAAAAGGGCATCTTAGTTATAATAGTCTTGTCATTCTTAGACACTGAGATTAGGGGAAGGAGTCAAGTGAGGTATCCCTGCAAGGTAGGTGAATTTCAAGAAGTAAGCCAAAATAGGATTCAGGGGCAGGGTTTAAAGAGAATTTTTTGGGTGCGGGGGAATGTTTGGAACCTCTATCAATCTACTCTACAGCTTAGCCATTCTTCTATAACAGTATACATAATTTTATGAATGGAGTAATAATTTTAAAAGTTCCATGAAGGAACAAGCAGATTGGGAATGATTCCAGGTACACAAATTGGCACTTTTCCATGATATTTACCTCATGACATTTTTGTGTGCTATTTTGGGGTAACTTGCCTTTTCTATGCACTGTCCTCCATGCCGTATGTTAATAGTAGCTCCGTATTTCCTTAAAAAAAGGTAACATAAATGTTATCATTCAATCAATTAAATCACAAAAAATTATTAATCACTTCCACACAAATAATACTGCCCATGAACATTCAGGGACAGAGAGAGAGAGAGGGAGGGAGGGAGGGAGGGAGAGGGAGAGATGGTGGAAAAGTTTAGTACAAATAGTTGTCCATGTTTATTTATTAAATTGCACCCTTGCAATTATCCATATTTTACTAAATGCAAAATATACTGACCTCCACGCTTTGCAAAAGAGATATATATTAGCATACGTCACTCCATTAGTAGCACAGAGAGGGTCATGCTCATTAGTGCATATCCTTATTTCTGGGTAGATCCAGCAGAGATCTTGCTAAAGGAGTAATGGGGGAAAAAAAACACAAGACCCAAGCCATTGCATGAAAAGATTGCTGTATGCAAGTATACGTTTGACATGTAATGCTGATTAGCATGCTTAATTCTCATGTCATGTCCATTTCACTCAGGAAATTAAATCAAAGAATGTCAGATTTTTCTCTACCTTTTCCCATCTTTTTTATATAGCAAGAGGTTGAAACTTGCTATATTGAAGTTCGATCAAGGCTGTCAAACTCAATTTCATTAAGGGCCACATCAGGGTTGTGTTTGACCTCAGAGAGCCGGGGGGGGGGGCATGGGCATGGTGGACAGTGCCAGCTCGGGGACACCTGTGGTGGCCAAGTGCTAAGGCAGGACTTCCCTGAGACACTCCCTCACTCTTATTATAATTTCCTTCCTTCCTTCCTTCCTTCCTTCCTTCCTTCCTTCCTTCCTTCCTTCCTTCTCCTTCCCTCTTCTCCTTTCTTCTTCCTTCCCTTCTTTCCTTATTTTTCCTTCCTTGCTCTCTTCCCATTTTTCCTTCTTTTTCTTTCTTTCCTCTTTCCGTTTCTCCTTTCCTGTCCCTTCTTGCATGCTCAAATGCAATGCTCAAAAGGAAACATTTTTCCTTTTTTTGGTTTTAGTTTGTTCTGATAGCCCTCTGCCAACAAAAACGGAGCCCGTTTTCAGCTGCAACGGCCTCCTGCAGCCCTTTGCCAGTGAAAACAGGGCTCAGGGGTCCTTTTGGCCCCATGCCCCATTTTTGGCTGTGATGGCTTCCTGCATCTCTCTGCCAGCAAAAACAGAGTACAAGGGGTGCACACAGCCCCCCCCCCAGCTCCATTTTCACTGGCAGAGGCACCATGGACTAGTCCTTTTCTGGCTCCAAGCCAACCCTGTGGGCCAGATCTAAGCACCCCATGGGCCAGATGCAACCCACGGGCCTTGTGTCTGACACCCTGAGTTAGACTAATGGAAATGGCTTCAAGATACAGTGATGCTGAGTCATGATATTTTTAAAAGGCAGTCAACCTTATTACCATCTTTCACAGCAAAAGTAGTCAACCTTTTCTTCCGAGCTTCAAGAGACACATTTTTAGCTTTTTTAAAATATATTTGGACTGAGAGAAACTTTTATTCAAAATAGGTACTTTAAGCTCACAACACCAGCGTGCGCGCACACACACACACACTCACACACTCACAATCCCAAGAATTTAACTGCCAGAAATCGTTCATGGGATAAATACATATAAGGAAAATAGTATCAGCTTCCATTTTCACTGTTACGATATGCACACACACAAAACACATCCCCAGACACACTCCCATACACACCTACACACTATTTTTCTCCTTCTAAGCTTACAATATGATCATGATTTGCCTTCTGTACCTTGATGCTCCTATACTGCCATTACTTGTTCCCTAGTTAGCCTAAGCTTTAAGTGGATCCTTTTGTCTCTTTCATATAATAATGAATCCTTTAATTTCCCCTTTTAAATTCAAGTTAAATTCAAAGGATCAAAAAGTAAAAATCCATTACTTATGCTTTTCTAGATTTCAAATAATGTTAGCATTGTATTATGTTCTGTAAAACTTAGTACTGGATTTGCTATATATCTCCCATGATTTTAGTAAGGCTTTGATGGTGGGGAGTGTGAGTTTGAACTTCCTGCCAAACTATGGATTAGATCAGGGCTGTCAAACTCCTGGCCCATAGGCCAGATGCCTGATGCACTGGCCACGCCCAAGCCCACGCCCAGTTTAGCAAAGGGGGACAAAGTCCCAATACATCATGTGGTGACACCGTGACGCCATGATTTGACACCCCTGGACTAGATCATTAATGTTACTAATGGTTTTAGTATGTTCTCTCTCTCTCTCTCTCTCTCTCTCTCTCTCTCTCTCTTTCTCTCTCTCTCTCTCACACACACACAATTTAGCATCAGTTCTACCTTGAATCTCTGGTTACAGAATGAAAAGTCTATAGAAGTAGATTAAAATTCTAACATATACCTTGCATTCGCCTTTATAGCTTATGCCAATGTTAACTCCAGTTGTCCTTGCAGGGGAAATAGAAGGAACAAATGTAGCAATGAGTCTTAATTAAATTGACATTGATAACAATTTCATGTTCTCTTGTTGCATATTTTGGAACATGGCATTCAGTATGTTTGCTGCTCAGCAGTATACTTGAATCAAGCTGCGAGCTCTGGTGAAAAAAATAACTCATGAAGCAGATGAAGTGCCCAAGACACTGATGCACATGGCAGAACTTTGTTAGCAAAATCTCGATACATTACACAAATAATTAAATATTATTGCACTTCTAAAGACTGTTTATAAATTTCCTCTTACAGTAACCCATAAAAGATTAAGATGTTATTCCAATAGCTGAAGATGACTACTATATTGTTAGTGCCCTGCAGGTTAAGTAAAAATATCTATAATAATGTACAACATATATATTTATTTTATGCTTCAGTTTATATGTCACCCTATTTCCAAAGACCCTGAATGGCCGCCTCCTGGGAACTCTTCTTATAAATTGCTTACTTACCTTTTTTCAAAACAAAACATACATTTGTTATCATATGTTTTTCCATTGGTCCCACAGACTGGACTGTACTCCTTAGTGCACATTGTAAAGTACTTGGGAAATTCACTGCAATCATCCTGCAATGATAATGAAAATGTTCAGTGTTTATTCTCCAAACCAACTTGGTTTTTTTATATTTGTCCACCAATAACAACATACAGTCTTTCATGAAAAATAGAAGCATATCTTTTAAAAACATATGCAAAAGCATACTGATTAGAAATTACACATCAGAAAGGAGAAAAATTATACACAATTATATCAGAAAAAATGTGGCTACCCTATTGGACTGTAAATATCTAGATAATTATTAGCTAACAAACTATGTGGCCATCTCAATGTTGCCTGGAATTTTTTGGTTCAGAAATGGTAGCTTTGGAGAAAGTAATTTTGCCGAGAAAGGGGAAAAACACTAGTACAGGTAGTCCTCAACTTACAACAGTTCATTTAGTGACTGTTCAAAGTTACCATGACCCTGAAAAAAGCAACTTATGACAGTTTTTCCCATTTATGACATTTGCAGAATGCCCTTGGTCACATGATCAAAATTCAAAAATTTGAATATTTATGACAGTTGCACTGTCCAGGGGTCATGTGATCAGCTTTTGTGACCTTCTGACAAGCAAAGTCAATGGGGAAGCCAGATTCACTTAACAACAATGTTACTAACTTAACAACTGCAGTGATTCACTTAACATCTGTGGTAAGAAAGGTCATAAAATGGGGGTCATAACAAATGTTTCACTTAGCAACATAAATTTTGGACTCAAGTGTAGTCATAAATTGAGGACTAGCTATATTAATAATCTGTTTCCAGCAAAAAAAAAATATTCTTTATCCTTCTCTCTGTTATTAAATGGTACTATATTTTAAGGCAGATTGCTACTTGGCAAAAGTGCCTTTTAAAGTAGTCCTCAACTTATGGCAACAATTGGGACTGGAATTTCTATCGTAAGTCATTGAAGTCACAAAGCGAGATTTCACATGACTGTACTGACCAAATGATTGCAATCCTAGCTCTCCCCATTGCACTGATTAACTGAACACCCACCCCAATCTAAGCCATCTTGAGGTTGGTCCCTGCCATCCCCTAGCCTCAGTGAGGTAAGAGATGGCCTCCAACTCTCCCCGTGTGCCTATCAGCCTTCCCCATCTTTGTTCTTTTGGTCATCCTGCACTGGAAAGCAATTCCAGAACTGTGCAACTCTGCAGCTGCTTTCCTCAGGAAGCTTCAGGTAACAATCATTCACTAACTGCCTTCTCTCCCCAACTCCATGTTGCTCCCCAATCCACCCCATCAAACAAGTCTGCAAGTATTCTTTTATTCACTAACAAGCATTCATTTGCCCAGTTGCCTTCTCTCCCATTTCTCTTCATCAATCTTTCACCTTTTTGAGTCCAGCAGTTCATTGCCTTTGCTGTCTCCTTTTCAAACCCAGCATCTCTGGCAAACATTTCCTACCCATGGTTAACACTGCACTTTCTTCAGAAAGATTTGTGAAGACGGTGTAGCTTTAGCTACTTCAGAAATGGGAAGAAAGTCTTGTGAAGAAGGTGCAGCTTTGTGAAATAGCTAAAGCTGTGCTGTCTTCACAAACCTTTCCTTTCTCATTTCTCCAGTGACTCTTGCCTTTGCGTTATGTATCCAAAATACTTCACCTTTAACATCATTATTAAAACTTCCAGTAAGTAGCCTGGTATTTATTCATCTAGTATGGAAAGATTTGTTCTTCTGTTATCAATAACACCTGCCTACTCCAGATCCTTAGGAAGCCCTTGATAGGTAGATTAAAATATTAATATTTGAGGCCAGGAAAAATGGTAATTGGGTCAAACTATTTAAGAAACATGACTCTAAATCAATGAATGGGCAATACATTTTCTTTTTTATATTCATAGATTTCTTGGCAAGACTATATTAGTTTAGAATAAAATCAGGTTTTAGAAGCATTGTTTTCAGTGTATTTTGCATTTTATCCATTTACAAGATTCTATCTATTTCATAATGTAATCTGCCTCAGAAATCCTTCTGAAGAAAAGGTGGTATAGAAATTATTAATTACTAATACAGATTACTATTATAATTACAAGTCATATTCAAGTGTCTGAAAGAAATAGGAGGTCTTTTCAAAGGAATGTTTAAAAATTTGATTTCAAATTAAGTATAACAATAATACTTACACATCTTCCTCTATATGCTAGATCTATATAATTTCTGCACCTAAAGAAAAACCCTGAAATTAGCAGACATTTTACCATAATGATACTTATTCCTTATATAAAACTGTTCATTAATACATGTCACAATTGCACGCACACACATGTGTATGTATATGTATGTATGTGTACACACACACACACACACATATGGAACCTTTGATTTTGTAATACAACATAATCTTTTCCATAAATAGATATTGGGACATCTAGCTGCTGAAGATAAGATCCACCTCCAACATTCTGCCTTCCTGAAGGACTTTAAAAACTGGCTCTGCCATTTGGCCAGGGGCCTTGTTGAGGGCACTCTGTGCTGAGGATGGTTGGTTGAGTGAGAGACAATAGCCTATCCTTACGCCATTTATCCTCTTGGTTTTTATCCTTTAATTGTTGTTAAGTGTGATGTTTTTATATGTATGTGTTTATGTCATTGTAAGCTGCCCAGAATAAATTGGATAGCAGATAGCGAGATGGGTAGCATATTAAATAAATAAATACCATGTTCCAAATGTCTACTGCTATCTTAATCCAATTTTAATGAAACTATCTTTCATTTATATTAAGAATGTTGAAAAAGGAGAACTGATGATAATTTTAGAATTGCTCTTTCTCAACAGCTGAACTTATCTATTTTTTTCCATATATCTGTGTACCAGTGATGGATTTCAAATTTTTTTACTGCTGGTTCTGTGGGCGTGGCTTGGTGTCCGGGGCATGGCTTGGTGGGCATGGCTTGGTGGGCTTGGCAGGGAAAGGATACTGTAAAATCTCCATTCCCTCCCCAATCCAGGGAAGGTTACTGCAAAATCCCCATTTCCTCCCAATCAGGTGGGACTTGGGAGGCAGAGAATAGATGAGGGGGGGGGTGGCAATCAGAATTTTTAGTACCGGTTCTCCAAACTACTCAAAATTTCCGCTATTGGTTCTCTAGAACTGGTCAGAACCTGCTGAAACTCACCTCTGCTCTCTGCTGTGTGTGTGTGTACATACATTCACACATACATACGTACGTAGGCATACATTCATTTTGGAGTGCACATGATAAAACAGACTTTGGTTTACAACAGGTAGAAAGCACTTAAATCACTAGAGTACAAATAATAAAGTGAATTTTCCACTAAACATCTGTAATAATATGTCCAAGTTCCTTGGTGATCAAGAAGAATGGATTACTAAATGGAAAAGGCTTCTACTGTATAAACCCCACAATGGCTTAAAGTGACCTTCATTCAGCAGTCATATTGAATAACAGAACAGAATAACAGAGTTGGAAGGGAAGTTATAGGTCACCTAATCCAAACCCCCATCCAAGCAGGAGACCCTACACCATATTGCTTTCTGTCTCAACTGCTTTGCCATATTAATATCCATATTAATATTTCAGTGACAGGATACTAGTCAAATAGATTGGATGAAGCAGAGGTGTGTTAACCTGGATCTACTGAAAGAGATAATAAGATGACAGCTGAAGAACAGGTGTGATAGCAGTTTTTTTCTAAAAATTGTTACTATTAACCACCATTCTGCTGATTCCTACATTATTCACATTATCAAATATTCACATGATTTCGTTGCAAAGCATACATTCGTTGTCATAAGTATGTCCATCAGTTCCACAAACTGGCATATTCTCCTTATGGCAGTGAAGCAGGCCTTGCTTAGAGGTTTGGTACTGTCTGCAGTTAAGCTGGAAAAGGAAGGTGAAATGAGATCACAAAGTGCAATACACAGGATATTGTTATTTTCCTTAACATCGTAGGAGTAAAATTGACTGTTTTACTTATCTACTTATATTTATTTCTGAGTAGTTGGGCATTGGGTTGCACTCTAAGGGCCTGTATGTATTTCAATGGGTTTTACAGATTAGGCTCAGGTAGGAGCCTATATAATTCTCTTATCTCTTCAAATTATTAGTGCACTTCAGAGCTGAAGGCAAACCTGTACTTCAGAGCATGTGGGACATTCACTTAGCTCTCCTCTGCAACTTAAGGCAGCTGTGTCTTGTCCAGCAGTATCTACAGAGGTGGGATTCAAAAAGACAAAATAGTATTGGCAGCAGTAGTGGGTTCCTCTTACCTTCACTACTGGTTCGGAACTGGGAGCACATGCTAGCTTCGTTTGTGCATGGCGCTTCTGCACATGTGCAGGGTGGGTGGGCGGAGCATCCTGCCGCCACCACTACTGATTCGCCTGAACCGGTAGAAACCCACCACTGATTGGCAGCCATCAAAGCCCTTCTCCTTTTAAATGGATGTTCAGAATACCATGTAAATTGTCTTGCTTTTCTGATCCTTTTCACCTTGGAATATTGTGGTTTAATGGTGGAACAATGATTTAAAAAATGGGCGCAAATATGGTAAAGGTCTGGGGATTTATGTTGAATGGAGCAAATTGACTTTTCCCTATCTCCAGTGCTTTACAGTACTTTCTGAGTGGTTTACATTATCAGCATATTGCCCCAACAAATTGGGTCCTCATTTTACTAACCTCAGAAGACTGGAAGTCTGATCAAACTTTCTGGCTGTGGCAGAATTAGCTGCAATACTACATTCTAACCACTGTGCCACCATGCTCTATGACTGAAAATTTGGGGGCTTGTGTATCTCATCATCTCTGGAGGGAACTTGCTGAGGAAGGCACAAGGATTATGTGGTTTGGGATGAAGAAGTCCAGGAGTTACATGGAGTGCCTAATCATAAAATGGCTTTTGTGATACATACATGCCATTTCTCCCAAATTACCTGTAGCGTAATCATTGCAATACCTAATCTGTTTTCATTACTGCATGTAGTCCTTGACATGTAACCAGTCTTTTTTATGCCGGTTCAGAGTTATAACAGTGCTTTATGGCCCATAAACAACTTCTGGTCATAGTGAAATCTTGTTCTCCGGCAGTCATGTGACTGCTTTTCAGATGCTTGTCAATCATCTTGCCTTTACTATGGTTGTAGCATCCTGTAGTCACATGACTATGATCTGCAACTTTTTTTGCCAGTTTCCAGCACAAAAAAAACCCACAAACCCACCCATTAAGAAAAATTGATTTGCTTAATAATCATACTGTTCACCAGCAGCTGCATGATTCATTTAACAACCGCCATGAAAAATGTGGGAAAAACAGATCTAGTCACATTGGTGCCTCAACTTATAAACACAATGACTTATGATGGAATTTCCAGTCCCCCAAGTGCAGTCATAAATTATTATTGGCACAATGGTTAGATGACTAGAGGTTGGAAGTGGAGAAATGTTCAAAGAATAAAAATAGGAGATTAAAAGAAGCTGCTACAACAGCAGAAATGCAGAGAGAGCTTTAAAATACATTTCTTATGTTTCTGAATCAGTATCATCCATCCCCATGACGCTACCAAAATCTGCATCACCCAACACTCTCCACTCTTAAGAACTAGTCATTTTGTCTTTTTTCGGGTGATCCTTAAAGTTTCTCATTTATATTTCAAGGAATCAGATTCTCTATTCAGACCATAGGAATCCCTCCTTATTTTTTTTTTCTTTCCCTATCAGGTTAATCTTTAAATCTTCTTAATTTCTCCAATTGCTCTGCATTCTAACTTTAGTATTTCCTGTTTCCCTCTTGCATACTTTATTACATTACCTCATTTCCTGCTTTCTTTTATCCCCTGTTCTCTATTGGATTGTGCCATTTCTCAGAATAGGGAGTCTATGTTCCATCTTCCATCTCAGGTCACCTGTCTACCCTTCCTGATCAGACAACCGTAACAATCTGCCATCTTCTACTTTTTTATGAGTTTCCTGAAAGAGCTTCAGAAGAACTTGCCTCTGCCCAGCCATCTTTTTTACATATTACGAATGTATTTTGATTCTATGGGACTAAATACATTTTCTAACAGATGGATGACAGACATTTTAAGGTCAGCTGAACAGCTGTTGCTTTAAATGGCTTTCTAAATTATAAACTAATTTTTACAAATTTGTTTACCAAACAAATCAATAAAAGGTCCCTTCAGAATATTAGATCAACACAGGGACAGATGCCTGTAAACTGAATATGACACCACATTGACAGTCTCTAGGTTACAACTTCCTATAGAGCAGTGGTTCTCAACCTTTATAGTGCTGCGACCCCTTTAATACAATTCCCCACGATGTGGCGACTCCAACCGTAAAATTATTTTTTTTAGGCAGTGATCTCAGCGTGCCTCAGCAGCTGCAGAAGGGGGAAAAAGCAGCAAACTGTTTTTTTGAATTTATTGCACCTGAAGCCGTATTGGCTAGCGATCTGAACTGCTTGCGATTGCCTTGAGGATGGAGACATTAAAGCGGAGGCTCCTCCCCTATTAAGTTTATCACGCCTGAAGCCAGATTAGGCTAGCGATTGGGAGTGATTGCAGCTGGCTTGAGAGGGAGACATCAGAGCAAAGATTTCTTTTTTAATTCATCACTACTGAAGCCGAATTCGCGATTCTTCGACTCGCAAGTATACTTCCCATATTTCCGATGGTCTTAGGCGACCCCTGGCAAATCGTCATTCGACCCCCAACGGGGTCACGACCCCAAGTTGAGAACCGCTGCTATAAAGTTGCTTCTTGTTAAGCCAGTGTTCAGAATACCATCTGCACATTTCCTCCTTCTGTCTTAAGCTCTATGAGAGTTAATAACTTACTTTTTTTTTTACATGGAGGGTCGGTATATGAACCACTTTTTGGAACAAATGGCTTTTAGGTGGCATGGCCAGGATGTGGCCAAAACCTGACCAACCTGGCCAAATGTCAGTCTTAACCTGAGAGAAGGAAAAAAAAATCTGATTTAAGAACTAAATGGAAATTGATCTTTTAAAACACCATCTGCTTCTTGTAATCTAGTGAATCATGGGAATCTTCATTGAAACATGCAATGAAGCAGCTGAATTTTTTTTTTACTGCAGTCTTATATTTAACAGCATGGCTTGATAGCCATTGCTCACTCAAGATTAAGTCAAGTGTGCAGGCTATCAAGGAAATATGGCCTGCCCCTTCCCACTTTCACCAGCCAATTTGAATTACTTCTGGTCAGTGAAAAGAGAAGTCACTTTTTCCACAGCCGCCACAGAGATGCAGCAGCCTGTCAGAAAAGAGGCAAATCACCCTTTGCTTGAGATAAAACCCTTTTCCTTTTGCTCATCTGCTGTAAAGGCAGTAGACTTCAATTCCGTGCGGATTCTCTACTTCAATGGCAGAACATGGACTTCTGGCCTCTTAGCTAGAAAATACATTATTTTACAGGTTGCTGACTTTTATATATTTATTTACACAGTTGGTATATTGTGTGTTTATATGTCTGCATTTCAGGTTGATCTATGCAAAACAGCCTTTCATTTATTAAGTGCAGAGAACCAACTGAGATGACCTGCAAAAAAACCCTATATGTTGACAGTTAGCAAAACATGACTTAAGCGTAGGACCAAAAGAAAATATTAGGGGGAAAAAATTAAACTCCCTCCCTCATAATTCTTTATCGTAAAAGAGCAGGGGACAGATGTTGCTGTAAAAGCCTTTAAAATTCTGTTATTATATCCTATATCAGTACAGTTACAGCAGTGGAGTCTTTCTTGATCTTTCTTGATCTGACAAGTATCAAAGGGCTGACATCAAGTTTACACATGTGAAATTTCCATACAATCACTTCTTACAAAGGATAAGCCAAATTGGTACTTCCATTTTTCAATTTGCTTTATTGCATCTTTTCCTAATTTGATTCTTCTGCTAGGGGAGGAAATGACCTGTGACAATTCTGTGTGTTCATTTCTATGTATTTGGTTCTTGGTAACAATGCAGAGGATATGCAGCCTTGCAAATCTATTTATTAACAGTATCACAAGCAGGGGATTTCTTGAAGGGTAACAATAATCCTGTCACCCTTTCCCTGCTCTTACTCTTAAAATCTGAATGGTTTCATTTTGGGATTTGGTACTTAATCAAATTTTTAAGTACCAAGAAGTTTTTTTTAAGTTTCAACATGGTCTTCAGGCTTGTTTCCCTTGCCTAATTGTTGATTAAATTGAACCAGTCTATGATCCAGTTCCATTGGTTATATAAAATAAGCGTTTGTAGCTTTATCTGGTATGGAGCCATTCCCTGTGGCCAAACCTATCATCTTCATGTAGAAATGGGGCTACCGATCTGAGCTGCGAAAATACAGACAACGATACAGAGAAAGACATTCTGTCCTGCCGTTTCTTGATTGTCCATATATTTGCAACCCAAATCTGGTTGCCCTAATGGAAGGGAAGAATGAATTGGCATTACTATTCATTCCAGGACTATGTGCAGTTAAAAGCAGGGGAAGTCCCACAGCATATTAAGCAACTAATCTATTTCATAGATGTATATGCATTTCATGATATTCATTTTTGAGACAGTTCTTTTTGTTTCTGATATGAAGAATATGGGAGCTTTCTGTCCAGTTCCTAAATAAAAAAAGAAAAGAAAAGTGATATAAACAATATGTTACCTGACCTTTTCTGAAGCTTGAACAGCTGAAAAATAATTTCAGAAAGTATTAGAAATGTTCAGTTGCAAGGTATATTCAATCCCTCTTATCTCACAGTTTTATTAAGTACTTGCATTTTCAATTATTAAGATCTAATTATTAAAACATATGAAGAATGGCTGCAAGATTTGAGTTTGGCTAGTTTAAAGAAAAGAAGAATTAGGGGGTGATATGATAGCAGTATTCCAATATTTCAGGGGTTGCCACAAAGAGGGGGTCAATATTTTTTTATTTGTCACAACAGTATATATAAGCATAAGCATGAAAATAACTATATAATATATAAGCATATATATGAGCATAAGTATGTGATAACTATATTAATTGGATATAATGAAAGGAAACAATAGGACAGGAATGGTAGGCAGGCTCTTATGCACGCCCTTTATAGACCTCTTAGGAATGGGGTGAGGTCAATAGTAGAGAGTTTCTGGTTAAAGCTTTGGGGATTTTGAGAAGAGACCACAAAGTCAGGTAGTGTGTTCCAAGCACTGATAACTCTGTTACGGAAGTCATATTTTCTGCAATCAAGATTGAAACAGTTAATACTGAGTTTAAATCTATTATTATTATTATTATTATTATTATTATTATTATTATTATTATTATTATTATTATTATTATTATTATTATTATAATAATACAAACCACCAGAGGACAGGTCAAGAAACAATGGGCTGGAAACTAACCAAAGACAAAAGCAACCTGGAATTAAGGAGAAACTTCCTAACAGTGAGGACAATTAACCAGTGGAACAGCTTGCCTTCAGAAATCGTGGGCGCTCCATCACTGGAGGTTTTTAAGAAGAGACTAGACAATCATTTATCTGAAATAGTATAGGTTCTCCTGCTTCAGCAGGGGGCTGGACTAGAAGACTTCCAAGGTCCCTTTCAGCTCTATTCTAAGAGGCAATCATCAGATACTAAAAACAGTACCATAGAAAATTAATTAATGTTTCTATTGTCATTCACTACCCAGAGTCACTGGTTTGAGATGGGTGACTGTACAAATTGAATGAATGAATGAATGAATGAATGAATGAATGAATGAATGAATGAATGAATGAGCATTTGGCTTTCTGGTGATGTTTTGTTATGGCTGAATGTCCTCTGAGGTGTTTGCTCGGAAAATTAACAATACTGTCAGTACCCAAGGAACTTTATTGGGTCCATTGATTCTAAGTTCTCCCACCATAGGATCCTCAGCAGCCCTTCCTCATTGCTGCACTAAAAATGAAAATAGAACAATGATTCCCTGACCTTATTTACTCAGAAGAGGCTAACTGAGAGCTGTTCTTCCCAATGATATTCTACATGACCACTGTGGAATTTCCTTAGGAAGGCTATGAACAAGGTTGCAATTGAAAATGCTTATGTTCTGCTTCTTCATCTCTCTCTCTCTGTCACATGGTTCTTATGTGAAATATTAGCTGTCTGGATTACTTTCACAGAAAAGCTTGTCGATTGGGCAGATATAATAAATTACTGAATAAAACATCGATCTTTTAAAAATACTTTTTTGGCAAATTTCATGCTAATGGTTTCATGCCACGATAATAATAATTTCCCAGCATTTTCTCTTTTGGGTACTTGTATGATGTACTTCCTAAAAGGACCATTTCAATGTGATGCAAAAGTACCACTGCTCCTGCTTATTGTTTATTAAATGGACATTCTAACCAACATCTAGCAACTTGAGTGGTTTACAGTTGTTAAGAACATGGAAAAACAAAGAACAATGCAAAAATACAAAAACATCAGAAGACAAAAGAACAATGACGGCAAAGAAAACAAACCCAGAAGAGAACAAAAAGAAAAAAGGAAGGAACTTCAGTTGTCCTCATCAAAGGCCTAGGCAAAATGACTGGGGAACTTCATTCCAGAGGGCAGGTGTTACTACAGAAAAGACACACTTCTGGTATTCTGATAGGTGGATTGTTTAATTGATGGAACCTGGAGTGCACCAACCATGCAATATTGAACTAGGTAGGCTGATACTATAGGGCACACATGGTTCTTCAAGTAACCAGGCCCTATACCAGTGATGGCTAGCCTTTTCTGGACCGAGTGCCCAAAGCGTGTGCAAACACCCCCAAAATGCAATGCATGCACATGCCCCTGATGCGCCCCGCTCCCATGCATGCACGCTTGGCCCCCTGCACATGCCCTGCCCCATGCGCTGGTGTGGCAGAGACCCAAAGACCAGCTGGTGGGAGGTGCATGCGCATGCATGGCAGAGCTGAACTGGAGTGACAGCTCACGTGACCACAGAGGGCACTGTGTGCCACCTCTGGCACACGTCCCATAGGTTCGTCACCTATACCATGTACTATGCCATCTACTATTGGTGCTTTCACTGGGGTGGGAGGTGATTTTATTATATTAATTTATTATATGACTCTTCTTTTATTAGTTTTATTGTTTTTATATGAGGTTTTATATTCTGAAAGCCGCTTTGAGCTGCCATGTGCGAATAGGCAGCAATATAAATTTCCTAAATAAAAATACTATTATTTTTAAATGCTACTGCTGGTGGTAGGTTGAAGTAGTTTAGACAAGAAGCATAACCAGAGCAGCAGCACTATATTTTAGGGTTACATTAAACAGAATCATGCAAGACTGAAAGTATTTTCCCCTTCTCTCATTTTAGTCTTTAGTCCTTTCTGAAACACTTCCCATGTTTCCCCCTACCTGTTGACTGAACTTCCTTTTATCAGACCATTGCCGAGGCTGCCTCCAGTCTCCCAAGGTCATTCTCATGTACCACACAATATGAGACAGGCAGAGAGAAAGTATTTGCACATCACTCCTGGTCAACGTACTTGACAAAACTCATGAAAGAATGACCAGGTTTACCTCAGTGAATTCCTACAGCACCAGCAAACTTTGGTCTCAGACCCGATATGTTGAGATTTTCTCTCATTAGGTCTAATAACTTGGCTGATGAGCCTTTTCTAGGTTCTTTCATCATTATTGACTCAGAGCATATTTGCAGTACCCTTTCCAGTTGCAGTTTAAGTCTAAACCTATCCAGATTAAGATGACTGCAACATTTTGAAAAGGATACAATCTGGATTGGAGCCTTCCACATCTTGGACAGTTCCCCTGCTGCTATGCCCTCTTGATTTGTCTACCAGAGGAAAGTAGTGGACAATAGCCTTTTTTTTTTAGGAAGGTAAAAAAAAATGTGTGTGGTGTGTATGCATGTGTACTGTAAAATATACAGGCTCCTTTCTTGATGGGATCTAGGAGGTGTCCCTTTTCTGTTGCACAACCTGCCTTGTGAAAATCATCTCTTTCCCTTCACCCCTTGCTGTCCCCAAAAGTGTCTCCTATCCTTTTAAAGTTCAAGAAGGACCTGAAAACTTTAATGCATCTATACGTAGGCACAACAACCACTGTCCACTTTACATTTAGCCAGCTTCAAAAAGTACAATTACATTAAAGTATATTTCTTTCATTTTTAAAACTTTAAAACTTCAAAAAGGTGTTTTGCTGCCTTTCTTACAATGTTATTTCATTGGCCCAGTTGCACAGGCAGAATATCTGAAACCCTTCATATTTTTTTTAAACTACTTTTTCTCTGTCATCTTTTTCTTTCCTTTGCTTACTAAGTTCAGAATGCACCATTTCGTCACTTCTGCATTCATGGGGAGACCTGAATCTCCAATGTCCTTAAGATATTTATACAAGTGACTGCAGAAACAATGAAACAGTGCACCAACATTTACAGCCCAGGAAAAATAGAAAGATTAGGGAACAAAAAGCAGTAATTACAACAGCAACAATAACAACAATAAATATTCTGTTATGTTTCCAATCTTGAACATTATATATGCGAATCATGCATTCCAATTACTATTACTATTGAGATAACAATGTAAATGACAGCAAAGTACTTTTTTGAAGAAGCACATTGAAAAAGACAGCAAGGGGTGTCCTTTCTCTGCAGTGTAGCTAATAAAATATTATCGGGGAGTAAAGCACACCAGCAACTGGTGTGAGAAAATACAACAGGAAAATCACCTCCAAGGTTTGAAAATGGGAGCGGGGGGGGGGGATTAAAGAACAATGCTGTCCATTCCTAGAATCTAAAAATACAGTAATTGCTGCCCTGTTCTGTAACAGAACAATCAAGCCATAATAATAACATGAATTTATTTTGATACCAATTAATTTCTATAGGTGTTATTGCTACCTAGTCATAACTTAGACTGAAAGAACTAAACAAGGAAAGTTACTAGGACTAACCAAAGCCTCACTAATTTTAAAAATCCTAGTGTGACTAAGTGCGAATCCAGCCCACTGCCTTAAATTCAGTGTAGAAATTCACTATCCACCTTAATTCTTCTAACGACAATTTAATGCATCAGGCAGGCAATAGAGGCCGACTAGCCCAAGTGTGTCAAAAACACATCAGCATTTCATAAAGCAACACACTTATTACACTACCTTGTTATGGGTTTTTTTTTTTTTTTAAATGTGAACAAAGAGTTCTGTATGAAGTTATGATCACTTACAGAGATTTGAAAATCAAAGCATAATACTTACCTGAAAAAATACAGCAGTGTTTTAGAGAAAGAATCACAAATATTGTTATTACTATCTTCATGACTAATGAAGCCAGCCTTTTGTTCTTCCAAGATCCAGCTACTGACTCCCTCTAAGAACTTAGTGACAGCAATCATGAATGTACTTATAGCACTCCATATCTATAGAAGCCATCACACTCTCTCTCAACCAGGACAGAGTTTATCACCTTGCTCTTTAACAATGGGCAATCTTACGTTATTTCAGCAGGGCAGACGTAAGGAAACAGGAAAGCAGCCTCTTCTCAAAAACAGCTCAACAATGAGATATAAAAGAAGCCCTCCCACTCTCCTACTCAGTGAGTATCTTCTCAGGGATTGTAGGATAGTATTTTTTGAAATAGAATAGAATAGAATAACAGCGTTGGAAGGGACCTGGAAGAGGTCTTCAAGTCCAACCCCCTGCTTAGGCAGGAAATCCTATACCATTTCAGACAAATGGTTGGCCAATCACTTCTTAAAAACTTCCAGTGTTGGAGCATTCACAACTTCTGGAGGCAAGTTGTTCCACTGATTAATTGTTTTAACTGTCAGGAAATTTCTTCTTAGTTCTAGGTCTAATCTATGCCAATGGCACTACACATTATTACTGCTTTATGTCTTTTTGTAAAGATCACTACTACTTCTGTAAGCCTTGGGGTTTCCTTAAATGTGCTTGTAGACCCTCTTGTATTTGCATGCTGCAGTGCTCCCTTTTATTTAATTTGTTAGATTCCCATCTTTCCTTCAAGAACTTTAGATGACATTCATAATACTTACTGCTCCAATTTTTCCCCACAAAACAATGCTGTGAAGAAGGTTGGGTTGAGAGTGGTTGACCCAAAGTTACCTAATGAGTTTTCATCACTAAGGTTAAATTGAAATTTCAAATTCAACCCTTTCCCCTTTCAGTATATATGATTGTGCCTCAGTAGGTGGCAACATTTGGTCAACCTTGCTGATGTTGCAAATCAAACAGGACTAGTCCTGCTTAGTACTTAGCTAAGTTGCTAAAGTTATGCCAACTCTTTCCTCTTTCCTAGTGGCAAATTAATGCATTTTGGAAGATAATAATGTTGATTTAATTGTGAACAGATTTTTCTAACATGATGTTCATTGAATTCCATTTCCTTTGTGCTGATAGCTATTTCTCCTGTACACAATCACTTCCTGACTGCATTCTAAATGAATGTAGAATCTAGCCAATTGTGGTTATCTCAGAAAGGTAAGCCATAGCTAGATGAGGAAATATTTGTGAGTGGGACCAGCAGAAAATAACAGGCTGTTGGCAAGACAGGAAAGTCCAGAAAGCATGAGCCACGGTGGTGCAGTGGTTAGAGTGCAATACTGCAGGCTACTTCTGCTGAACACCAGCTGCCAGCAGTTTAGCAGATCGAATCTCACCAGGCTCAAGGTTGACTCAGCCTTCGATCCTTCCAAGGTGGGTAAAATGAGAACCCAGATTGTTGGGGACAATATGCTGACTCTATAAACCGCTTAGAGAGGGCTGTAAAGCACTATGAAGCAGTATATAAGTCTAAGTGCTATTGCTATCCTGAAGGCAGGTAATGGTGAATCATTTTCATAGCACCCACAGGAAAATAGCATGGAGCCATGCTCAAATCTAGGACATTGTTAATATATGATTACACACAATACATGGAAATGTTAATAAAGCATTTGTAGTGCACATTTTCATTTCTAGCACAAAAGAATGTGTCACTCAAACTTTCAATATAAAGAACACACTTGGGTTCCATTTGTACCTTTCTTTTGTATAAGTTAAGGAAGAAGGTTACTTGCAGGAATCAAGAATATATATCAATAGCCATCCATCCATCCATCCATCCATCCATCCATCCATCCATCCATCCATCCATCCATCCATCTATCCATCATCTATGGAGGGCCATCACATATTACCTTATATATGGGACACAAAAGTCCAAATGTCTTCTTGAGAAAATATCCTCAAACAGAAAAAATGAGCTGGACTGGTCCCAAGCCATGATTTGAATGGTACCCAGTAGATACTGTATATATTCACATATAAACCAAGAACTTTAGGTGCCAAAATACAGCCCCCATATTGGATTCAGTATATCCAAAGATGGCATTATCTATGAGTATGTATGCATGATGATACATAGAAAGAGTGGCTTTCTATGAGATGGTCATTCTCTCTCTCTCTCACACACACACACAAATATAATATATATATTTGTTTTCTGAGGTTTTCACGGGCATTTGTATGTAGGTCTTTGGTTGTTCGGGCTCCCACATTGCTCCCAGACGCACGAAGCTGAAGCCTGAAGATGACGAATGAAACTTCGTCGAAACGTCGCCAAGACACTTCCAATTTTACACGGGAGAAAACCCAAACAACCAAAGACCTACATATATATATATATATATATTTGTTTTCTGAGGTTTTCGCGGGTGTTTGTATGTAGATCTTTGGTTATTCGGGTTTGGTTATTCTTTGGTTATTTG
The DNA here is from genome assembly GCF_028640845.1 of Ahaetulla prasina. Classification (NCBI taxonomy): domain Eukaryota; kingdom Metazoa; phylum Chordata; class Lepidosauria; order Squamata; family Colubridae; genus Ahaetulla; species Ahaetulla prasina. Next base: position 108,059,286 of record NC_080540.1, read on the forward strand.
GTTAAACGGCACAGCCCTCCTCCCATATATAAAAGGCACCACAGACAGAATCAGCAAGATCCTCCACAAACACAACATCAAGACAACATTCTGCACAAACCCAAAAATATCCATCATCCTAAGAAACCCCAAAGACAAAATTGAGTTAGAAAATCAAGGAGTATATGAAATCCCATGCACCGCCTGCCCCACCACATACATTGGACAAACCAACAGAAGAATAAGTGCTCGCATTGAAGAACACAAGAACTCAGTCAAAAAAGAGGAACCAACTTCTTCCCTCGTCCAACACCTTAAAGCCACAGGACATGATATTGACTTTAAAAAGACCAGAACTATCGCCAAAACTAAAAACACTTTAACAACAGAATAATCAGAGAAGCCATCGAGATAGAAAAACGCCCACACAGCATGAACAAACGAGATGATACCTCCCGCCTACCAGCCATTTGGAAACCTGCCCTTATTGACAAACGTGTCCCTAACATGAGGAATGACACCAGACCCACACTCATGAGGTCCACACAGGATGTCATCACCACACATCCACCCAGAAAGCAGACCCAAACCCACACTGATCATGAAGCACGACCAAGGACCAGAAGCCAGACCACAGCTGCAAGATTAACCATTTCAAACCCCTCCAATCCATACATGCATCAGACTGACACCCACTATGAAGATGTAGCACGACCACGAACACGAAGCCAAACAAGAGCTATGCAGCTCAACAGCTCAAATCCCCCTGCAGCTCAGACTAATCTGAGCACAACCAAGCCCCACCCAAAGAGGACACATCTCCATCCAATCAGAGCACCAAAAAAACCCCCATCCAATCAGAGCACAGCCAAGCTCCCACCCAATCAGTTCAAACCCCCACTAGCAGTTAAAAAGGAAGAAACAGCTGCAGTCACACATTGCTCCCAGAAGCACGAAGCTGAAGCCTGAAGATGACGAATGAGACTTCGTCGAAACGTCGCCAAGACACTTCCAATTTTACGCGGGAGAAAACCCGAAAAACCCGAATATATATATAAATGAACGATTCAATCAATCAATCAATTGATCAATCAATAGTATCTGTATATTCCATAGATCAGAGTGCTCTAACCTTTCCAGCTTTGCAGACCAGCTTTGGGAAGGAGAGAGGGAATGGTTCTATGCGATCAGCCAGCAAGTGCGCATATATGCATGCACAGTCCATTTGCACAAGTGGCAATTGCACGTGCCTTCCACTCTCGCAAATGGAGTGTGTGGCACATGCTCATCTGCTGCTTGCACAGATGGAGCATACGCTCACCTGCCACTTCCACAGTCCAATTCTGAACGGCTCATAGCCCAATAGTGGGCTACAGCTCAGGGATTGGGATACCTGTCATAGATAATCATGCATAAAGCCAGCTATAGATAAGCTGACTTTAATTCTTTTATCCAAAATACCACCAAAAAATGTGCTTCCTGGTATATGCCATTTGTGAAAAATTAAATCGTATAAAAATGTTGACAGTCATCTTATCTATGGATGGGCTTATATATAAGTATGTATGTTATGTTATAAATATTAAATATAAAGGGCTCTTATTTGTAAACCTTCTTTGAATATTGAATATCATTTATTACCTGTTTTATGTTTTCACTGAAACTTTATAAGAATTAACATGGATAGTGTGATGGGTAACTTACAGTCTGGCCCAGCACCAATCATCCTCCATGCACCTGCTTTCTCCTCTCTGAGTCAAGTAGAGAAACCTGAAGAGGGATTTTGCTTGTTTTCATTTGAATGTAAGCAGAATTAAGTTTATCAGTGCAGAAAAAGGCTACATTGTAGACTGGGAGGCCTTTATTTATTTATTTATTTATTTATTTATTTAATCATATTTATATACCACCCTATCTCCCGAAGGACTCAGGGCGGTTCACAGGCACTTAAAAACACATAAATACAATATAAAAGCAATTAAAAAACTTATTCTAAAAGCCCGTTAATTAAAATATAAAAATAAAACCCAATTAAAACCCATAAATTTAAAATCTAGCTCAGTCCTGCACAATTAAATAAGTATGTTTTAAGCCCGCGGCGGAAGGTCCGAAGGTCCGGAAGCTGACGAAGTCCGGGGGGTAGTTCGTTCCAGAGGGTGGGAGCCCCCACAGAGAAGGCCCTTCCCCTGGGCGTCGCCAGACGACATTGCCTCGCTGACGGCACCCTGAGGAGACCCTCTCTATGAGAGCGCACGGGTCGGTGAGAGGTATTCGGTAGCAGTAGGCGGTCCCGTAAATCTTTGATCTTATCCCATAAAACTAAAGACCTATTTGGATGAAAATGACAATAGACTCTAGCCAAATATTAGCTAAGCAAAATGTCTCTTTTGTACCTGCCTAGATATTTTCATTTTCTTTTCCTATGCATCATCTTCAGATCTTTTCTGAGAATCCTTAAATATGCCATGATCTGAAGCTATCACATGTGAATCCAGTGTCTGCTGAGAATCAAAAAGCAGCCAGAGATTATGGACATGCTCTTTCAAGAAAGTGTAACACCATCCCAGCTGAATTTCAATCCAGAGTCCAATTTTTATTAACCAATTACATTGTTTGGATTTAATTTCAGGTTATTCACTCTTATTCAGCCATTACTGACGTTTGGCAGTATTCAACAACTAGTTTCTTGCAGTTAGTTGGGAAAGACCAGTAAAGGCCAAATTCCAAGAATCTTCCCAGGGGTATGATTTACTTACCTTCCCTACCGGTTTGGAAGTGCACATGCCCTGCGCGCTTGCTTCACGCACATCACATGTGTGCGTGGACCCTCTACACATGCACAAACCATTCTGTGCATGTGCAGAGGGTAAAAAAACTGGTTACTTCCTGGTTTTAATGATGGATGGGTGGATGGAGCCTTTCACTGCCATCGCTACCGGTTTGCCAAACCAGTCCGAACCAGTAGGATTTCACCCCCTGAATCTTCCCCAGCAGATTCATAAAGGTTTGAACATCAATGCGGGCTGCGGAACGAGAAAGCAAGTTGAAGTTTGGTGACATACAATATGTTAACTGTGGTATTGAACTCTTGTATTGGACGTGGCATGATAGGAAGATCTAGGTCCACTGAAAATTAATGTCTCTGATATCCAGTTGGGTCAAAGAGCCTATAAGAATACTATGACTGATGATATCAAAACTCACCAAAAGAAGTGAGAGAATTGTGAGAACTATACCTCGCGTATCTTCTTTCCAGTATCAGTCATCCACCAATGCAATGAAAGCAGTTTTAGTACCATATTGAAGCCAAAAGGCAAAATTCAAATATGTGCAGGCAATCAATATTACTCAAATACAGCCAGAGTTTCAAGGCCACTACGTTCTTGATCTCCTATTTATAGGTAAGAGTCATTTAAAATGGGCCTCTGGTGGCTCAACAGACTAATGCAGTCTGTTATTAACACAGCTGCTTGCAATTACTGCAAGTTAAAGTCCCCCCAGGCCCAAGGTTGACTCAGCCTTCCATCCTTTATAAGGTAGGTAAAATGAGGACTCAGATTGTTGGGGGCAATAAAAGTTGACTTTGTATATAATATACAAATGGATGAGACTATTGCTTAACACAATGTAAGCCGCCCTGAGTCTTCGGAGAAGGGCGGGATATAAATTCAAATAAAAAAAAAATTGGGACAGATCTACGGTCATCAGGAAAGACTAGGAATCCCAAATTCCTCCTGAGTTAGCGATATCCTCAGTACAAGAAAGTTAGAATAATGCAATAATCCAATACTAAGTGGCATATAAATAAGGTGATATTGTTAGAACATTGCATTGGTTTTATTTAAAATAGCTTGTACAATTGTACCACTTCATATCAGAATAACAATGGGTACCATTTATGTAGAAAAATAACAGCATAAAATTTCCGATGGAACCCATCTCATTACTGATACTATGCAAGTTCAGTGAAGATTAAGTATGATTCAGATTTAAATGTGCTGGATTCCCCCCCCCCCCGGGGTATGATTATTTTAAACAGAGGTCTGTCAAGGTACAAAATAGATATACCCCCTTTTATCATATGCCCATAAAATTACAGGGCTAATTTGGTAATCCCTGGGTGTTATATGAAAACTTCATAGAAGAAGGAAGCATAGAGGACCTGAGACTTGTCAGTGAATCATTTTTGCTTTTATTTTCAGAATCTTCAAGCAATAGTTAGTGACTTTTTAGAAGAATATTTACTGAATCTTACAAACTGAACAATCAGTGAGAAATATTTTATTCTGTCCATATATCTGTGTGCCCATATTTTGAACAAAGCTTAGATTGAGTCACATTTGTAACAGCTGGAGAGTAGGTCCTATGTACTAGAAGGCTAGCTCTCTGGTTGCAAAGTTTGATTATACCAAATTAAAATGAATTTAGTAAAATTTGATTTATTGATCAGTAGAAATAAACTTTCTAACACTAGCAATTAAAAATCTAGGGAATAGTTTTAACAGAGATGCATATTTTTCTTCATCACAAATAGCACTTCCTGATTTGCAGTCAAGTCTTCTTTCATTTGTCTTGGAAAAGAAAAAGAAATCGTTACTCTAATGTCATTGAAGATAGTCATCTTCTTGAGCCTGTCATTTGCAGTATTGAGAAGAAATATTCTATTTACATGACTTCATTTTTCTTTCTCTTAACCTACTCATTTATATTTTAGTGTTCTAAGAGATAGTTTACTGTTTATATAGGAACTACAGTCTTAGTGTGGAAGATTTGCACTTGCCCTCCAAAGTAATTTCAGTCTTGCCTAAGATCCATCTGATAGCACCCTTAGTTACATAGGAATGACCACAGTGAAAGAATGGAACAATATTTAATGGAGCAACAATAATGTGCAAATATTTAGATTACAAAAGTTTTTTTCCAGGCCCTGGGCAGATTCTGACCAAGATTTAAGTATAGTATATTTTAGGTACTTGCATAAAGTTGGGCCTACAAGGAATGGACCCAGTACAAGACTTCAATTGCTCTCAGCTGTGGGACGATCAGAGGATCAAAACTGCTCCTATTTCATAATTTGTTCAACTGAAGGGCAGTCTCTCTGTCACAACATAAGCTTGAAAACCTTGAGATGTTTACAGAACTCTAAAGTTAATAGGATTACTTAGATGTAAATGCTAAAAAGGGAAATTATTACAACAAATATATGAAACACAGGTACTGAACTGATTTATTTTTGTGCTTCTCTATAGAATCAGTATTGGGGATAGTTTATCTATGCTTAGCTTTACAGTCAGAACAATAAAGGACAGGCTGTATAGTAAGCTTTTTCATAAATACCTCTTTTAGAAGTGTGTCCAAATCAAAATCTTTCTTCTATGTCTTTTATTTTCTGGTCAGTCTGCTGGGTAAATAAAATAATGAATGAAGCATTAAAATGTGCAGTGAAAATTGTGATGTGCTAGTATCATAAAATAGTATCATAAAATAGCATTTGTAAATCCAATATTATCTTTGGAACACATACCATAATTTAATTAAACAATCAGATTGATGGTTAAGGTGATCAAGATAGACCCTACAGTGGCCAACCCTCAATCACCATGAATGACTCCACCATTGAGACACATCAAGAACTTTTGAAAACATGTCTGCCTGGAGCAGAACCAGCTCAAACAATATATATATTACTTTTGCTGGTTCATATTAAAGGCCTCTCCAGTCCAATATCCTTTTATTCATGGTGCTCAACTGAATGCCTATCAGAAGGGAAGTAAAATCTTATTTCCATTTGGCTGTAATTTTTAATTCAGGTATATGTTTACAAACTACTTTAACATTAGGTACATGATAAATACAGTGATGACATTGCATCACTTATTTATTAAATTTAATATAATGTAATGAATGAAAGCCAGCCACTAGCCACAAAATAATACCATAGATGTAAACATGATTGGAAGTATATTCTTGTATATTTTCTTGATTCATAAAAACCATTATGAATTAGGAAAGGAAAATCAACTATGATTGAATAGAAGAATACCATCGTATATACGGTATTGTTAAAAGTCTTTAAGTACACCAGCAGACTCTTTCTACCTCCTCTGAAAATGTGGGCCTACAGAAGAAAGGTTGTTTTAACCTCACGTTTGGTTAAAACAATGGATAATTCATTTTGTCAGAGTCTCTGAATGTAAGAAAATGGCTGAAGTGCATTGTAAGTTGAAAGCTTCTGTTGCATAAAACTGAATTAACTACTTCAGAATGTATTTAATTTAATATATTTCATGGAACCTCTTCAAAGAATTGGTTAACAACATGACCTGGTTGAGGTCAAATGTGTTGTGAAGCATATTTTAATAGAACTTCATATACCATAGGATGAGAAGCTCATCATTTTTATCTTTTGATCACATTCACCATCATAAGGAAGTAAATAGGCATGCACATTGTGGCAGCATTTGGAGATGGGGCACCACAGGTATAATGATAGATTCTGATAGGAAACTCCCAGATCATCTTTCCTCATTATTTGTCCCCCCTCACTCCATAAGCCAAAGTTGTGGTTGCTTTGGTTCCATCCCTATGTCCTTTCAGATCAATCTCCTGGGATTCCCTATTCAACAGCAGCAGGAGCTGTCCATGTTATTTCTTTGCTTCAGAAACAAACAAAGTGAGCAGCCAAGGTCTACAAGTTTATAATGTTGACTAGACTACCGGGTTTTGCATGTTGTTGGCCAGCTGAAGGAGAGGGACTGTTGGCTGACTGACGTAGTAAAGTTCTCAGTAGCCAGAAGACAAGGACTCTTTTAAACTGGGCCAAGGATGCTTGTAAAGGTCTGAATCAGGCCTATCAGTACATGTATGGTGATAGATTTTCTCAGATCTTATTCCAAAATCTATTAGCTGGCAACAAACTCTGTGAACTGTTCATTAAGTGTCTTGCTAAACAACACCTGAATATATTGTTGTACGTCAAACCATTGGTGTCACAGCCTAGATTGAACTCCTTTGTGCAGCTTGTTAGGGATTTGAGAAAACTCTCTGTATTTATCCTTCAATCATAATTGGCAGTCAGCTTCAAAGGTTAAACAATTGAATGAAGAATAAGTATTGTGTTTCTCCCTCTCCCTATAATTGCAGAGATTATTTTGGTAAGAGTAGAGCTTCGTCATAAGATTTTCAAACATTTATTGTTAGCTCCACACAAATTCTTGTGCAAAACAAAATTAAGAAAACAACACCAGAAAACAGATGGAAAAAGACTTTTTCTTTTTTGGCAAATGGATCACATTTAGCTGAGCTAAATGTTTGATATTTAAATAAAAGTTGGCTTTATATTGTGGTAGCTTATTACAACTATGGCAGTATGTAAACATTTATGGTTATTGATTAATATAATTCAAAGAATTGCTAACAGGTTATGACGATCAGTTATTCTTTCCTTGGGATTTAGAAGCTGTATCTATTACAAAATATACTATATAGGGATATTGCAGGGTATGAAAATATGGAGTATAATGGTAAAAGGCAAAATTAACTCTTGCTCTATCTGCCAAATCAACAATCACCCTCTTCCACAACTGCAATTCTCCCTTGAAAGGGAAACTTCCTTTCTAAACAAATGTATCTTCCTTCACAGCTTCAGATCTGTGAGGAAGATGAAGAAGAAACATAAAAATATTAGATGCTGATACCAAGTACTTCTCCAATGTTTTCAGCAGGAGTTTTCCCAGACTCACTTGGAGAAACCAGTGACAGAAATTGGGGCCTGTGTAACGAGGAGGAACCAGATATTTGGAACTGCAACTCTCACAAACTTTTCTCGGGGCGTGCATAAGCGCACAAACGTGCCTACCGTTCCTGTCCTATTGTTTTTCTTTTCTGCTTCCTATATATGTTTATATGTGTATATATTATATAATCTTTTTGTATGATGTTGTGACAAAATAAATAAAATAAAAAATAAAAAAATAAATAAATATCTGGATTGGTGGGAGGCTGTACTTCAAAAATCAGGAAGACATTAGGATGCCTAACCTGGCTGCAGAGTAAATTCTGAGGGAATGAAATTTCTTTCTGATTAGTTCCTCTTGTTCCTCTTGTTCCACAGTGTATATTGATCCACTCTTAACATTAACATCCTCTTGTTCCACAGTGTATATTGATCCACTCTTAACATTACAATACTTTAAATACACAACAGTTCAGCTTGAGGAAAATCTATTACAATGGGTAAACAATGGGTGGAAACTAATCAAGGAGAGAAGCAACTTAGAACTAAGGAGAAATTTCCTGACAGTTAGAACAATTAATCAGTGGAACGACTTGCCCCCAGAAGTTGTGAATGCTCCAACACTGGAAAATTTTAAGAAAATGTTGGATAACCATTTGTCTGAAATGGTGTAGTGTCTACTGCCTGGGCAGGGGGTTGGACTAGAAGGCCTCCAAGGTCCCTTCCAACTCTGTTGTTGTTGTTGTTGTTGTTGTTGTTGTTGTTGTTGTTGTTGTTGTTATTATTATTATTATTATTATTCTCTCTTTTTTTGGCTTCTATTGTTTTCAAGTCAACCTGATTCTTTATTTTTACCTTCACTTTTGTCAAACTTTTCCACATATATGCTGCATAATTTTTAATTCTGTCTCTTTACTGCTGAAGTTACAAAGTGCTAATGGTGAGAAATTCTGAAGGTTGAAGTAACTTTTATTTGAAATATAAACTTATTTAGGCAGGTAATCCTTGGCTTGCAACCACAATGGAGCTTGGAGTTATGGTTGTAAGTTGTTGCAGTCATAAGTAGAGGCACACATGACTAGACACTATTTTACAACCATTCTTATGATGGCTATAAAGCAAATCACTGGGGCCATTAAGTGAATCACATGATCATTAAGCAAACCACACTGTTGTTAAGCATGTCCAATGGGCATTTTTGCCATTTTCTGCTGAAAAACAGCAAAAAATGTTGCAAATATAGTCACGTGACTGCAGAAACAGTTGTCAAGTGTCCAAATTCAATCACGTGACCAGGAGGGGAGGTAGCAGTCAAAACTTTAAAGATGGGCTGTAGGCAGGGGTGAAATGCTCCCGGTTCGGAACAGATTGGGCGATCCAGTAGCAATGGGGGTGGGTAGTTTGGAGAACCGGTAGCAAAAATCCCTGCTCCTCCTGCACATGCCCACTCAATCGCCATTTGCCTCCTACTTGGCAGCTTCCTGCTTCTTTCAGTATCGCTCGCTATTCTGGTCTTGCTTCAGCTGCTGCAATCAATTGCATCAGCTAGCAACTGAATCTGCCTGCCTGCAATCCATCTCATCGGTGAGCAACTCAATCTGCCTGCTTTTTCCCTTGAACTGGGTAAGTAAGGGGAGGAGCTTTAAAAAAATAGTTAATTGGGGTTTTTTTAAGGAGTTTTTTTTTTAGACATAGCAATTTAAAGTTAAGGAAGTTTTAAAGTTAAGGAAGTTTTAAATTTAGCTGCTTTTATCTAAAAATATAAATTAAATAAAATAAATATTTGTGCAGCTTTTTGAGATTTGGTGTGTTTCTGTAGTGTTTCACTCTAACTACACAAACACACAAAATCTCACAAAGCTGTATGTGGCATTTTGTGTGTGTGTGTGAGTCAGTTGTGTTGTGTTGTGCTGTATGTGTGTAAAGTGTCAAAGTTGGTTTTTGGGCTTTTTGCGGCCATGTGAGGTTCCTGCTTGTTGCAGGGGCCATTTTGGGTGAGGTGCAGCTGTTTTTACATTGTATGTGAGTCAGTTGTGTTGTGTCGTGTGTGTGTAAAGTTTGAAAGTTGGTTTTTGGTACCAATTATTGTTTTGTGTACTTTATTATTTTTATTATTTATTGTTATTGGCCACGTCCACCCGGTCACCTGACCACCAAGCCACACCCACCAATTAAGCCATGCCCACAGAACCAGTAGGGGAAATTTTTAGATTTCATCCCTGGCTGTAAGTAATCTATCATAACTTCAAACAGTCATTAAACAATTAGGCATAAGTTAAGGATTACCTATATCAAATGGTCACAGAAAAGTTTCACCACTACTGGATAATTTCCAGTTTAGTTTATAGCCAGCACAATCCCAATTAACCCTTGTATTCAGAGCAGAGCAAGCACACATGGCATTTTATACAGCTGACAAAAATGTGATTTGATGTGCTTCTTCAGTTATCCACCTCATCACTGCCAAATACAGCAGTTCTCAACTGTAAACATAGAATAAACAGCTAGTATTATGCTGCCCACTGCTAAAATAGAAACAGTTTGTAATTTCCTCTTGTTGTTTATTACTATTATAATTGTAATCAACCAATATAGCAAGTTAGCCAACTTTGGATGATTTAAAAAGTTATGCAGGACAGAAAGAAAGATATGCAAAGGAAAGAAAAACTATATAAGAAAAAATGCTAAAACATATCCAAACCATGTCAAAATATTTGAATGACTGTATATACTGAACTGAACTGAGCATAAACTTTGACTATAATACTATCCAAATTGAAACCAATAAAGAATACTACGAAAGGAAAAAAAAAGAAAACTAGAAAAGATAAATTATAAAATAGATTTGAACACTTTAATGTAGCCCTCCAAAGTTTCCAAAATAATTGAGTATACTGTCATAACCAAAGAAAAAGGATCTAGAATATGAACAAATATTTAAGAAAGAATATTTGAAAAGTTACTAAGGAGTACATTCCAAAGGGATCCATTCAGTTCAACTAAGCTTCTCTGTCTATTACAAAAAAAAAAAAAAAGGAGAGGAGGGGAGGGGAGAAGCTAAAGGAGAACATAGAAATGCCAAGAAGGCAGATAGGCAAGCTCAGTTACACTATAGTTCCCCTCAGGTGGCCACTCAGTTCCATTACAGTTCCCCTCATGTGGCCGCAACCATTTTTCTTAGCAAGGGACTTACCCCTTGTTCACATGGCCCTTGGTGGACTATTGTGATATTGTTTCCACTCAACCTGAAAGAAAGAAGAATTTGCCCTCTGATTCACGGGACACATGCAATGGCCGCAGCCGGGAGAAGTAATCGAGGTTGTCCCCTAGGATCTCTAAAGGTCTCAACAGAAGAGCCTTCAGAGTGATCTCCATGGGCTTTCCTCAGTCAATCTGACTTTTGTTGGGGACCCATTCATCTGGGCAGCAGGAGCCCCCCAGAGGAGATTTTCTCATCCAAGTGGACAAAGATCTCAATATCTAACCTTTTGGCGAAACAAAAAAAACATTTATTGGGGTGGGTGACACCATCACTGCCACAGATGGCAGCTGACTCCAAAGTGCATGGGTGGGGTTTGAGTTGCACTGTGAAATTGCTGCACTCATCCTGTGAAAAGAAGGAGAGAGGTTTTCTCCAGCATCCTTTTCCGAGGGGTAAGGAGGCTGATCCTTGGCATTATCAGGATTTTGGGGGCACGTTCTAAACTGGGAATGCTTGAGAACTTCTCTGCCTCCTTATGCTTCCAAGTTTAAGAGGCACGTCAAGGTCTATGGAAACCCGAGAAGGAGGAGAGGTGAGTCTAGTTGCTTTTCCCGTGTCATTTACCTTGACCGCAACTCTCCTTTGTGCCATATCTGAAGTTTTCCTCCACTTTCCCTTTAGAAACAGGAAAGAAGAACAGGTGAGGGGTGGGTCAGCCTGTTTCTGACACAGTCCTAAGGTTTGGGCAGCAGGGGGATACAGTAGTTGGCCCATGAGCTATCACTTGCTTGTAACGATGTGCCATTGAGTTCCAGAGTTAGAAAGCGACTCACCTCCTAGCTTTGCAGAATTCACAGAAGTTTAGATAAGTCACATCGTCAGTTCCACAGAGAGGATTGTATATTTTGGGGCAACCGGGCAAGTCCTGGAAATGGCTGCAGATGTCTACCTGAGGCGGCTGTTGACCCTAGGAAGGGAGAGCGATAAAATCCCCTTCTGAACTCCCCATTCTTTTGGAAAACACTTGATCATGAAGGTTGTCTGTTGCCTTCTCTGATGCAGCACCTTTCCTATGGAACAGCCATCCTACGGAGATTTTCATGGCTCCAATTCTGTGGGATTTTGGTCAGGCATTAAAATATGGGTGTTCCTCGCACATTGGAGCCTTGAGATAAGAAAGGACTGCGAAATGCCAGGAAGGGAGGTGGCATTCCTTTACCATCAAGAATCCATTATTCCTGACGGTAATGGATTCATTACCACTTTTGAGATGTGAGGTAAAGAAAGGACTGGGAATGCCAGGAAGGGAGATGGGCCACTCAGTTCCATTACAGTTCCCCTCATGTGGCCGCAACCATTTTTCTTAGCAAGGGACTTACCCCTTGTTCACATGGCCCTTGGTGGACTGTTGTGATATTGTTTCCACTCAACCTGAAAGAAAGAAGAATTTGCCCTCTGATTCACGGGACACATGCAATGGCCGCAGCCAGGAGAAGTAATCGAGGTTGTCTCCTAGGATCTCTAAAGGTCTCAACAGAAGAGCCTTCAGAGTGATCTCCATGGGCTTTCCTCAGTCAATCTGACTTTTGTTGGGGACCCATTCATCTGGGCAGCAGGAGCCCCCCAGAGGAGATTTTCTCATCCAAGATCTCAATATCTAACCTTTTGGCGAAACAAAAAAAACATTTATTGGGGTGGGTGACACCATCACTGCCACAGATGGCAGCTGACTCCAAAGTGCATGGGTGGGGTTTGAGTTGCACTGTGAAATTGCTGCACTCATCCTGTGAAAAGAAGGAGAGAGGTTTCCTCCAGCATCCTTTTCCGAGGGGTAAGGAGGCTGATCCTTGGCGTTATCAGGATTTTGGGGGCACGTTCTAAACTGGGAATGCTCGAGAACTTCTCTGCCTCCTTGTGCTTCCAAGTTTAAGAGGCACGTCAAGGTCTGTGGATATTATAGATATTCCCTAAGGATTACAATTTAATCACCAAGGTTATCAGATTCTTCTAGGGAACGGTTTAGATTGATTCTTTTTAAATTCCTCAATTAGAAAAGCTTCTAGCATGTAATTTGCCGTTTACACTCAGCCATTAATTTTTCTGTATTCTATTGTTAGATATGTCTAGTTTGCAAAAAAGATTTTAGGGAGTATTGTCATTATTGTAAGATATTATATAATCAATACCTTTTCTTTACATTCTCCTTTATATTTCACTTTTAGATCTTTCTCTTCTGACCTAAAAGAAAGGGGGGGGGGAAATAAATATTAAAATATATCAAAACTGTTAATTAGGTAGTGTCATTTAATTAAGGTTGTCAAGGACATATTGATAGTCTTTCTGCTGACTTTTATTGTTTATTGCATGTGCTATTCTAGATCCGAACTCTTGCGCCTGCGAGGTGCCCCCGCCTCGTGGGAACGGCCTGTTACCGAAGGCCGGCCTCAATGATGGGTCTTGGGACCCACAGAGGTGGCATGCGAAGAAGAAGAGCCTTTGGGGTTTTTTAGATAGGGCATTTTTAAGGGGTGGGAGGGTAAGGGTGGGTATTGGGGGAAACCCGTCGGGAGGGGGTCCAGTTCCTGCGTGTGCTCGCGGCGGTAAGTTAATAGGTTGGAAGGTCACGGGGGGGTTGTGTTCCGCCTGTTGAGGGTGGTTTTATTTGTACGGTAAGTGGGAGGGGCAGATATGGCGGAAGTGGGGGCTCATATCGTTCTATGGGGGCGCGCGCTCGATGTTTGCAGGCGGTCGCGCGCCCCGAGCCCTCAGACTTTCCCCGTTTCCCAGATGGTCAAGACCTTCGGAGCCCGGGCCTTCGGCTGATGTTATGCAACGCACGGTCCGTGGCCAATAAGGCCCCCCTAATTTATGATCTTATCCAGAAGGGTGCCGCGGACCTTATGGCCGTTACGGAGACCTGGTTGGGCGCAGAAGGGGGCGTGCCCCTTGTTCAAATGTGCCCGCCGGGTTTCTGAGCATTCCATCAGCCGAGGGCCCAGGGTAGGGGTGGAGGGGTGGCGGTTGTGATTAGAGAGAGTCTGGAGCCGAGGGAGACCACTGTACCTCAGATTGCCGGGTGTGAATCCCTCTTTGTGAGGTGGGGTCATAGATGTCAGATGGGCTAGTTTGTCACGTACCTGGCTCTTTGCGGCATGGCAGCAGCCCTGCCCGAGCTCCTGGAGGTACTTGCTGGAGTGGCGGTGAGACCCCCAGACTTATTGTCATGGGGGACTTTAACTTGCCATCGACCGGCTTGTCATCTTCAGCTGCTCTGGAGTTTACGGCTTCCATGATGGCCTTGGACCTGACTCAAGTAGTTGATGGCCCTACCCACATTGGGGGTGGCACCCTGGATTTGATTTTCATCTCTGGTCAGTGGTTGAAGGATCTGGACTTGAGGGATTTAGTCATTGAGCCTTTGTCATGGTCAGATCACTTCCTCCTTCGCCTAGACTTTCAGATCGCCACTCAACACCGCAGGGAGACGGAACCAATACGTTGGTTCCGTCCCAGGCACCTGATGGACCCGGAGAGGTTCCAGACAGAGCTTGGGCCGTTTCCTGAGGGTCTGGCTCATGGCTCGGCTGAGGAACTTGTCGCGGCTTGGGAACGAGCCGCGGCGGGGGCCTTGGATCGTGTCGTGCCTTTGCGGCCTCTGACCCGGCGTAGGTCTCAACCAGCTCCCTGGTATTCAGAGGAGCTGAGGGAGATGAAACGCCGTAGAAGACGCCTAGAGAGTTCCTGGAGGTCCAGTCGTTCGGAGGCTGATCGGACACTAGTTAGGTCCTATACTAGGACCTACCTAGTGGCAATGGGGGAAGCGAGACGTTGCTACGTCTCCTCCCTCATTGCGTCGGCAGATAACCGCCCGGCCGCCCTGTTTGGGTAACTCGCCTCTCCTTCAACAGGAGGCGGGATGACCCGTTGCAGGGACGTGCTGAGGAGTTTAGTGGTTATCTATAGGACAAAATCGTTCAGCTTCGGGACGGTCTGGACCAAAATTGGGTAGATCCGGGTGGGATGTCTGAGAGCCGTCTTGTTGAGGTTGTTTGGGATGAGTTTGACCCTGTGGCTCCCGAGGACATGGACAGGTTACTGGGTAGGCTGAATGCCACCACATGTTTACTGGACCCGTGTCCCTCCTGGTTGGTGCTGGCCGCATAGGATGTGACACGAGGCTGGCTCCAGGGGCTTACAAATGCTTCTTTGTTGGAGGGGGTCTTTCCGGCCGCCTTGAAAGAGGCGGTGGTGAGGCCTCTCCTCAAGAAGCCTTCCCTGGACCCAGCTGTGTTAGGTAATTATTGTCCGGTCTCCAACCTTCGCTTCGCGGTGAAGGTTGTAGAGAGTGTGGTGGCATGTCAGCTTCCCCGGTACCTGGAGGAAACCGTCTATCTAGACCCGTTCCAGTCCGGTTTCCGGCCCGGTTACAGCACTGAGACGGCTTTGGTTGCATTGGTGGATGATCTCTGGAGGGCCAGGGATAGGGGTTATTCCTCTGCCTTGGTCCTATTAGACCTCTCAGCGGCTTTTGATACCATCAACCATGGTATCCTGCTGCACCGGTTGGAGGGATTGGGAGTGGGAGGCACCGTTTATCGGTGGTTCTCCTCCTATCTCTCCGATCGGTCGCAGACGGTGTTGACGGGGGGCAGAGGTCGGCCCCGAGACACCTCACTTGTGGGGTGCCTCAGGGGTCGATTCTCTCGCCCCTCTTGTTCAACATCTATATGAAGCCGCTGGGTGAGATCATCAGTGGTTTCGGTGTGAGGTACCAGCTGTACGCTGACGACACTCAGCTGTACTTTTCCACACCGGACCACCCCAACGAAGCTATCGAGGTGTTGTCCCGGTTTCTGGAAGCCGTACGGGTCTGGATGGGGAGAAACAGGCTCAAGCTCAATCCCTCCAAGACGGAGTGGCTGTGGATGCCGGCATCCCGGTACAGTCAGTTGCAGCCTCGGCTGACTGTTGGGGGCAAGTCATTGGCCCCAATGGAGAGGGTACGCAACTTGGGCATTCTCCTGGATGGACGGCTGTCTTTTGAAGACCACTTGACGGCCGTCTCCAGGAGAGCCTTTCACCAGGTCCACCTGGTTCACCAGTTGCGTCCCTTTCCAGACCGGGATGCCTTATGCACGGTCACTCATGCTCTCGTGACATCTCGCCTGGACTATTGCAATGCTCTCTACATGGGGCTCCCCTTGAGGAGCACTCGGAGACTCCAGGTAGTTCAGAATGCGGCTGCGCAGGTGATAGAGGGAGCACCTCGTGGCTCCCATGTAACACCCCTCCTGCGCAGACTGCACTGGCTACCTGTGGTTTTCCGGGTGCGCTTCAAGGTTTTGGTAATGATCTTCAAAGCGCTCCATGGCATAGGTCCGGGTTACTTACGGGACCGTCTACGGCCACCGAATGCCTCCCACCGGCCCGTGCGCTCTCACAGGGAGGGACTCCTCATGGTGCCGTCGGCCAGGCAGTGCCGACTGGCGACGCCCAGGGGAAGAGCCTTTTCTGTGGGAGCTCCCAACCTCTGGAACGAGCTTCCCCCAGGACTTCGTCAAGTTCCTGACCTTCGGACCTTCCGCTGCGAGCTCAAGACACATCTACTCATTTGCGCAGGACTGGACTAGATTTTTAAAAATTTTAAATGTCTAAATTTTAGATTTGGTTTTAAATTGGGTTTTATTGTTTATATGTCTATTTTAAATTTTGGCCTATATAATAAGTTTTTTTAGATGAATGTTTTACTTTGTATATTTATGTGTTTTTATATGGCTGTACACCGCCCTGAGTCCCTAGGGAGATAGGGCAGTATAAAAGTATGAATAAATAAATAAATAAATAAATAAATAGTCTCTGCAGTAGCCTTAAATATTCAAAACAGTCAAGATTGTCTTGAGTGGTCAAGGCAGAGTTTGAAGAAACTGCAATGCCAAGCGTTTCTTACCTCATCGCACAGAATGCACATAAGTTGGAATAGGTCATTTTGTTTGTGGCACAGATAGGCATATAATCATCCATGCAGTAAATAGGTTTGCCTTTCATAAATTTCGGAAACTTACTGCAGTCATCCTGCCATCAAAATTAAATAAGAATTAGAATACTAAGTAAGTGGCTGTGGTTTAGATCATGGTGTTTATTTCAAAATGAGTAGAAGTGAATTTCTGACTGCTAGCACCAACTGCAAGATGAAACTTCTAAAGCTTGTTGGATGCTCTGCTGCTAAACAGCAACAACCACAACCTGTCTTTCTGTGAATGTTGAAAAGCATCACAGTAGAAGACAGTGATAAAACACTTTTGTTCTGCAGAAACAAAATGGACATCACCTGCAGTTCAACTTGAATGCAACTCACTTAATGTACTTTGATCTTTGCTGAGGGTCAGCTAGTGCCTCCATTTGTATTGTGGCCCATGTGAATCATAAAAAAATGATGCTGGTACTAACCTCTTCTCCATTTTTACTAGCAGTTCCTAGAATGAAAATATAGAGTTATACACTATAGACACCAGAAGGCAGTATCTCAAGAAAAGAAATACATAGATTCAAAGTTACACAAAAGCCTGTTGGACCATGACAAAAATTTACCCTACATTTATTAATTTTACTTCATCAATTTAGAAAAGAAAAGAAAGCTATAATTTTTTTCCCTTTGTTCAGAGAAAGGCAAATAGATTTCAGTTGAAGGAATTAGGAATCAAGGAAACTTTTTGTACTAGCCCAAGATGGTCTTTTGCCTTTGCCTTTGTAAGTTTGATGTCTATAAGTTGGACATACTTGGTGTTACTTGGAACCCTGATTCCTGGAGCTGAACCTGAGTCTTCTGGCACGAAAATCTGATTTCCACTAGTCTTACTATGCGTCTCGCCTCCCCCTACTGTCATTTCTTTGAAGTCGAATGTCACTTTTCCTGGGACCATGAGCTGCTATGGAGACCAAGAGGAGACACTGTTTCTTTAAGGAATTGCTGACAAGTGAAATGTTCATTCCACACATGTGCCAAATTGTCTTTTCATATTCATATCCAGATTATTGACAGCCTGTATCTAGATCATCTATAATGTCTAGATCATCTAGATCTATATTCGTCTCTATCTATAGCTATAGCTATAATCTACCTACCTACCTACCTACCCACCCCCAACCCCCTCTTCTTGAACCTCAACTCCCCTTTTCCATAAAAAGAGAAGAAAAAGGAAAATATTAATACTAATACAATTACCTTCTATTCATTAAAAGCTATTTAGTATTTTGTTATTTCAATCTCCATTATATATATCTTTCAAAAATAATCTTTCAAATATGGTGATAATTCTACCTTCTCATCTAAGTCCATTAAATTTAAAGTCCAATCTTCTGTAATAAACAATATCCCATCTTCCAATGTTGTAATATCAAAAATTATTCCTCAGTAAACCTTATAATCCATCATATTTATATATCCATCATACATAATAATAAACATCATCTTTCCTTATATGAATTTAACATTTACCTCATATTCTTCCCCATATTCCCCATACCATAACTTTCTAAACAATTTACACTCCATTTATCATACAATCCATAACTTCTTTCTACTTTTTATATTCAGAAATATCGCTTATAATTTACCCTATCCCATGAAAGGAAAATCTTTTCATTTGAAAATATTACTTCTTTACTCCTTGCTGTT
Organism: Ahaetulla prasina; assembly: GCF_028640845.1. Lineage (NCBI taxonomy): Eukaryota > Metazoa > Chordata > Lepidosauria > Squamata > Colubridae > Ahaetulla > Ahaetulla prasina. The sequence goes on from NC_080540.1 coordinate 108,077,877, forward strand.
TACGTTTAGTAGTTACAATCATACTTTGATCTTTCTCTACGGCTTTCTGTGTTTCTTCTCCCAAATTTACAGCTCCAATTTTAGGTTGTATTTGCTTTGCTTCCTTTTCCCCCTTTTTAAGCATTCCCACCTCTCCTTTCATTTTAACTTCTAACAATGGCAAACTTCCAACCTTCAATACTTTAGTATAAAAATCTCTTGCTTTAAAAACTATATTAAGACAATATCTCCCTCCCTTATAGTTTACTGTTAATCTAGCTGGTACATTCCATCTATACTGTATCTGGAGATTTCTAAACTGATCCACCAAAAAAGCATATTCTTTTCTATTTCTTAACATTTTAGGAGGAATTTCTTTCAATACCAATACCTCTTGTCCCAATATTTGAATTTTATTTTTATAAGAAACTTGTGAAATTTCATTCCTAATCTTCCTAGATGTAAAATAAATTACTACATCTCTTGGCAAATGTCTCAGCTTTGCAACCCATGAATTAACACGGTAATTTTTTTCAATTTGGATTTCACCAAGTCCACTGGTTTCTGTCCAATCAGCTGTGCAAAAATCTTTTTTAAGTCCTCTCATTTATTTTCTTTCAAACCTCTTACTCTCAATGCAAATTCCATAACTCTGTATTGCAATAGAACCCACTCTTCTTCTGCTCTCTCTGCCTTGATCTTTATTTTAATCTTGCCATTATGGAAACTTGGTGGGATGAAACTGACAAATGGAACATACAGCTAGAGGGATATAAATTATTTAAAAGAAATAAAAGAGGAGGTGGAGTTGTACTATATATAAGAAATAACTACATCTCTACAGAAATAGAGCACAACAATGATGAAAATCATCTTGAATGTATTTGGGTCAATATAAAAGGGGTGAAAAACGATATTGCCATAGGTCTATACTATAGGCCACCCAACCAAACAGAGGAAGTAGATGAACTTTTTGCTAGTCAGCTAACTAAGGTATGTAGGAAGCACATCACAGTAGTAATGGGGGATTTTAACTACCCTGACATCAACTGGGAAACAAACTCTGCACCAAGTGGAAGATCCAACAGGTTCCTAACAAACCTAGCAGACAACTTTGTTTCCCAAAAAATAGAGAAGGCAACAAGGGGATCAGCCATACTGGACTTAATTCTCACTAACAGAGATGAAATGATAGAAGGTGTTGAAGCTACAGGAACCTTGGGGGCAAGTGACCACGCAATATTGGAATTCGACATTAAGCAAATACAAGTAGTAGAACAAAGTCAAACTAGAGTCTTGGACTTTAAGAGAGCTAATTTCAATAAACTTAGAGAGAGCTTGAGAAGGATTCAATGGATGAGAATCCTCAGGGGGAAAACAACTCAAGAAGCTTGGGAAATTTTGAAAAGTGAGATTATAAAAGTGCAGTCTAACACAATACCAATGAAGAAGAAAAATAATAGATCTCAAAAGAAACCAGCATGGATGCATGAAGAACTATCTGACAAATTGAAAGACAAAAAGGACAAATATAAAAAGTGGAAAGAGGGACAAATAACTAAGGCAGAATATCAGCAAATAGCCCGAGCCTGTAAAGATGAAGTGAAGAAAGCTAAGGCTCACAATGAACAAAGGCTAGCGACAAAAGTAAAAAATAACAAAAAAAGCTTCTTCCAACATGTTAAAAACAAGAAAAAAGTCAAGGAAACAATTGGCCCATTACTGGGAGAAAGTGGCAAGAAGATGACAAGCAACAGGGAGAAAGCAGATCTACTTAACTCATTTTTTACATCTGTCTTTACACAAAAGGAAAAAACAATCCAACCTATCAAAAACAGCACCACAAAAAACAGATTAGAAACACAAGTTAAAATAGGGAAGCAAATGGTAAGTGAACACCTGTCTACCCTAGACGAGTTCAAATCACCAGGATTTCATCCAGTTTTGGTCGCCACGATGTAAAAAAGATGCTGAGACTCTAGAAAGAGTGCAGAGAAGAGCAACAAAGATGGTTAGGGGACTGGAGGCGAAAACATATGAAGAACGGTTGCAGGAACTGGGTATGTCTAGTTTAATAAAAAGAAGGACTAGGCGAGACATGATAGCAGTGTTCCAATATCTCAGGGGTTGCCACAAAGAAGAGGGAGTCGGGCTGTTCTCCAAAGCACCTGAGGGTAGAACAAGAAGCAATGGGTGGAAACTGATCAAAGAAAGAAGCAACTTAGAACTAAGGAGAAATTTCCTGACAGTTAGAACAGTTAATAAGTGGAACGACTTGTCTGCAGAAGTTGTGAATGCTCCAACACTGGAAATTTTTAAGAAAATGTTGGATAACCATCTGACTGAGATGGTGTAGGGTTTCCTGCCTGGGCAGGGGGTTGGACTAGAAGGCCTCCAAGGTCCCTTCCAACTCTGTTGTTATATTATATTATATTATATTATATTGATCTGGAGCACCTCTATTTTATTTTTTAAGTCCAAATTAACTTGATTAATTTTTTCAACTCTATCATCCAACTGCTTTATATTCTCTGCCTTGGTCTGAAACTCCTCTATTTTGCTTTCCCATTCAACTCTTTATTACTCCGTCAGAAATTACATCTGGAGTAATCGGAGTTCAAACACCAACGCGGAAGATTTGATAGACAAAACCATTCCATAAAGAAGACTATGAAACTGGCAAATAACTTTGTGCTTCTTGTACTAACCATCTGCTGCTTTTCTTTTGAAGCACATGTCTTCAAACCCAGCATTTTAGTTAGGACTACTAAGAGAAGAAATACACTTTCCTAAAGAGTCTCTTTTGTATTATGTGTTGGAAGAAAGGTCCATCTGGGTTCAGTTCCAAATGACACTGGAAATATGGAGACTACTTGAAAAGATGGTTTAATGGTGGACAGGACCACACAGTTTTGAGGTTCTGGGCAAAAAAAGGCATGTGTGTGTGTATGTGTGTGTGTGTGTGTGTGTGTGTGAGAGAGAGAGAGAGAGACAGAGAAAGAGAAAGAGAAAGAGAGAGAGAGAGATTGATTGATTGATTGATTGATTGATATCCTCTCCTGGGGCCCGCCTTGGAGCTTCCTGTTCCTGTGTAAGAAATGTATTCTGATTGGTTGTCAGATTCCCATGGGGCCATGCAGGGATACCTTTGTAGGTTGCCTTGAGTGGCAGGCTTGGCTGAATCTTGCTGAGTGATGAGGTAATGAAGCTACTATTATGTCCTGAGAGTGAAGGTCTTAATCCCATCACCCTGGAGCTGAAGTGGGGGGGGGGGGCAGGGAGCTGCAGGGAGCTGCTTTTTCTTATTCTTTTGTCATCCAGGGAAATATAATATTCTGCCTTTTTAATATTTCCTAGAATATTTCATTCTTCTAGGAGATGGGTGGATGCTAACTTTCTTACATATGGAAAACTTCCTTTGTAAAAGATCACATATATCTATGTGCCTTTTCTTACAAACATTCAGAGATACAGTTGAGGTTATATTATGAAATCAGGGCTTTAGATTTCACACACCTTTGTGCAATGTGGCCAATTAGTTTTGCTAAATAATAATCACAAGTTAGGGTAAGTATAGTATAATTCTAATAGCTGCAAATTATTAATATGCAGTTCCTTTTGGGATAGCCCCAATCTCTTCTTTCTTGCAAAGAGTTGTAAAATATCTACTGTTTACTTTTCTACTTTTTAGTATCATTTTCATCATTCTGGACCTGGAAAAGATAGATCTGCCAGTTAGCCTTAAACTGCAGATATAAAATATGATGAAAAGGTTTCTATGGCTTTGCTTAAATTATTTATTTATTTAATTTAAATATTTAATTCTTTATTTGGAAGTTTTTTTTACTGAAGCTGGGCCATCACATATTTTTGCACTAGGAAAGCAATAGTGAGAAAATACCTACTCTACATACATTCATTCATTCATATATACATACATACATACATACATACATACATACACACACACACACACACACACACACACACACACACACACTATACATGGGGGAAAATACCAACTATACAATGCTCACTTAAGCAAGCAATGTAAAACACAAAAATGCTGAAACGCATAACATTTAAAGAAGGTGAGGGAAAATTGCTAAACCATAACAAACTTAGCACACAAGGTGAAATAGCTCTCTTAGGCATGCTAAATGAAAACTTAGTTGCATCTTATGAGTTAAAGACTTAGTGCAACATTTTCCCTTCCTTTCGCCTTGAAAATCAATTTAAAAAAGTCACAGTGCTGAATTTTCATCGCATTACACTTGTGTCAGGAACAGCAAAGTACTTACAGCTTGAAAGGATTAGCTGGTGATATCAAGTTGCCTGGGGATACCCAGTATCAGGCTCCTTTCATATCTCCATCAGGAGCTGGAGTGAAGGACAGGAGCTCACCCCACCCCAAGGTAGCATTCAGGTCTTGAAGCGGGCTTGCTAACTTCTAAACCAGCATCCTAACTAAAATTTTTATTACTTGCGACCATAAATGATGTAGTGCAGGGGTCTCCAACCTTGGCAACTTTAAGACTTGCTGGTTGAGGAACTCTGGGAGTTGAAATCCACAAGTCTGAAAGTTGCCAAGGTTGGAGACCCCTGATGTAGTGTATCCTCATTTTATGCAACCATGGCCTACATGATAGTAGATTTCCCACTACTATAATATAATGTTGAAGTGGGTTCTTGACATGTAAATTGTGCCACAATATTGGTGGAGGGTTATTCCTGATAAAGTTGAGATAGGAATCTTTTTCAAAATGTCTTACGTCTGCAAAATCAAGGGCTTCTATTTTTTTTTTTTAAAAACAACTTCTAAAGTACTTTATCTTTAAAGGTGGAGGTAGGGAATTTGAACATACTTTTCCAAGGCAAAGATGAAAATAAATTACAGCTAATATTTATATTTGATCCTGTTTTAATTACATTTCCTTATTTCATTAAATGCCTCCCACCGACCTGTACGCTCGCACAGAGAGGGACTCCTTAGGATGCCATCCGCCAAGCAATGTCAGCTGGCAGCCCCCAGGGGGAGGGTCTTCTCTGTGGGGGCTCCCACCCTTTGGAACGAACTTCTCCCTGGACTTCGGCAACTGCCGGACCTTCGGACTTTCCGCCGAGAGCTGAAGACCTATTTGTTTGTTCGCGCAGGACTGGCATAGGATTTTAATAGGATTTTAATTAGTCTCAATGTTTTAACATTTTAAAATTTGGGTTTTTATTCTAAATGTTTTAATTCGGCCATTTGTATAATAAGTTTTTTAAACTATGGTTTTATGTGTATATTGCTGTTGTTTTTTATTATGGCTGTAAACCGCCCTGAGTCCTTCGGGAGAAGGGCGGTATAAAAATTAATAAATAATAAATTAAAAAAATTGATATAAAATAATGTAATTATATTAATGTAATTATGGGTATCACTTTACATGGTAAATATGTCAGTATATTTTGTAGATTGTCCTATTTGAAGACAGTCTGATAACATTTCTGTGTTTTTAGTTGAGCAAATAGCCCAACTCCTATTTGCATATTTCATAATTTTTTTAATCTAATCATTGTTAATTTGAAAAGTTATAAAATCAAATTTTAATCGCATTATTTAGAAGTTAAGCTTCTCTTAGCGAAGCTCTGAGGTAAGATTTTGGGTTAATCATTCACAATTAGTACTGTTTTCTTCTTGCCTCAGCTTTATTCTGTGAGCACATTATCATCTACATAGTCTGGAACATGTTGCTTTATTATTGTAATAATCTTTAATAAGCAGTCTTTAGGAATAATATCTAAATACTGCTAACTTTGGTGACTAGATTTCAAACTCCACTGACATTCGGAGAAACATTTTGTTTCAGTGCTGATTTAACTCTTTTCTATGGGTTCTTGACATGTAAATTGTGCCACAATATTGGTGGAGGGTTATTCCTGATAAAGTTGAGATAGGAATCTTTTTCAAAATGTCTTACGTCTGCAAAATCAAGGGCTTCTATTTTTTTTTTTTAAAAACAACTTCTAAAGTACTTTATCTTTAAAGGTGGAGGTAGGGAATTTGAACATACTTTTCCAAGGCAAAGATGAAAATAAATTACAGCTAATATTTATATTTGATCCTGTTTTAATTACATTTCCTTATTTCATTAAATGCCTCCCACCGACCTGTACGCTCGCACAGAGAGGGACTCCTTAGGATGCCATCCGCCAAGCAATGTCAGCTGGCAGCCCCCAGGGGGAGGGTCTTCTCTGTGGGGGCTCCCACCCTTTGGAACGAACTTCTCCCTGGACTTCGGCAACTGCCGGACCTTCGGACTTTCCGCCGAGAGCTGAAGACCTATTTGTTTGTTCGCGCAGGACTGGCATAGGATTTTAATAGGATTTTAATTAGTCTCAATGTTTTAACATTTTAAAATTTGGGTTTTTATTCTAAATGTTTTAATTCGGCCATTTGTATAATAAGTTTTTTAAACTATGGTTTTATGTGTATATTGCTGTTGTTTTTTATTATGGCTGTAAACCGCCCTGAGTCCTTCGGGAGAAGGGCGGTATAAAAATTAATAAATAATAAATTAAAAAAATTGATATAAAATAATGTAATTATATTAATGTAATTATGGGTATCACTTTACATGGTAAATATGTCAGTATATTTTGTAGATTGTCCTATTTGAAGACAGTCTGATAACATTTCTGTGTTTTTAGTTGAGCAAATAGCCCAACTCCTATTTGCATATTTCATAATTTTTTTAATCTAATCATTGTTAATTTGAAAAGTTATAAAATCAAATTTTAATCGCATTATTTAGAAGTTAAGCTTCTCTTAGCGAAGCTCTGAGGTAAGATTTTGGGTTAATCATTCACAATTAGTACTGTTTTCTTCTTGCCTCAGCTTTATTCTGTGAGCACATTATCATCTACATAGTCTGGAACATGTTGCTTTATTATTGTAATAATCTTTAATAAGCAGTCTTTAGGAATAATATCTAAATACTGCTAACTTTGGTGACTAGATTTCAAACTCCACTGACATTCGGAGAAACATTTTGTTTCAGTGCTGATTTAACTCTTTTCTATGGGTTCTTGACATGTAAATTGTGCCACAATGTTGGTGGACAGTTATTCCTGATAAAGTTGAGATAGGAATCTTTTTCAACATGTCTTACATCTGCAAAATCAAGGACTTCTATTTTTTTTTAAAGCAACAACTTCTAAAGTACTTTATCTGAGGTGGAGGTAGGGAAATTGGTCTACAGATTCCAATCCATTTTTTAACTTTAGCAATATTGCCAATCAGGTGTTCTACAAATTCTCCTTCATCTTTGTTTTTCCCATCTGTGCCAAAAAAAGTGTCCATCATTGTCCTTTCCATAGGTGGCTTGTTAAGGACATGAGGTTATCATTGATAGACCTTTTGTATGAGTTCCTTCTATTGAGTGTCCCTCATGCAACACTTGACACCTTCCCATTTGGTGTGTCCAATGGTAGATCATCATCTTTTAATGACCCCATAATCCCTTGCAGGATGGAGTCTGAGCAACTGAATGGAGCTGAGCGTTTACTGGCTGGATGCCCTTCTTGTCTCCAATGTGGAGTTATATTCAGCAGATATATCATCATTGTGCCCAGAGAGAGAAATATCTATCTCTACCTAGGATCGAATTCACAGCCTCTTGATTGTGAGGAGAGAGCTCCACCTCTAGGACACTGCACCACTCTCAGGTATATCCAATGGTAGATCTAGTGGAGAAAAAAAAATTTTTTGGGGTCACCACTTGGGGTAGAAGGAAAGGGAAAGGAAAGGAAAGGAAAGGAAAGGAAAGAAGGAAGGAAAGAAGGATTACATTTCAACATTTCACCATGCAACCAGTAAACTTGTAAACAGCCAAAAAAATGCCTAGGTTTTACTGTTTGATCCATGAACCTGTAAAAATAAACAGTTCATCCTGAAGGGCTATGTCATAGAGAAATGGATACTTCCAAACTTCTTTCATTATCTAATTAGAGTAGAAGTATTTGCCTATAATGGAATGAAACTCAGCTCTGCTAGTGTCATAAAATATGAGAAAGCACTATTTTTTTATTCAGAGCAAGAAGACAAGCAGGCTTTGCTTACACGGTAGCTTGAGGGCAAATAGAAGAAAATGGCATGTATTCCTGTCCCTGGAAAACGGTTAGTGGGTCCTTCTTGTGGGGAACAAATAGTAGTGGCAGATATGTGTGCTTTGCAAGTATGGAAAACAAAGTGCTACATAGTGTACTTTTCTAAAGCGTTTGAATACAGCACTTTGAAATGTTCAGTGTCACTGAGAATGGCAGGAAGTCACTTTTATGTGAACCTAGTTTAAATACTACATCAATAATTACTGAAATTCATAGATATGAAAACCTTCGGCTTTTCAGATTGTCAATACATGTTATTCAAGAGAAAACTCTCTGATTCTGATAGTTCTTTTTGGCACATTTAGTGAATTGAATTGAATACTTTATTTGGCCAAGTATGATTGGACACCCAAGGAATAATGATGATTATCATCATATAATCACAGTAACAGTAATAATAGGGGGAGTAAGAAGGAGAATCAGTTTTATGTGAGCATAGGTTAAATACTACATCAATAATTACTGAAATAGGAAAACCTTTGGCTTTTCAGATTGCCAGTAAATGTTATTCGGGAGAAAACCCTCTGATTCTGATAGTTCTATTTGGCACATTTAGTGAATGCTTTATTTGGCCAAGTATGTTTGGACACTCAAGGAATTTGTGCAGAAGCTCTCATTGTATGTGCAAAGCAACAGAATAACGATGATTATCACCATATAATCACCATAATAGTAATAATAAGAGGGGGAGTAAGAAGGAGAATAATAAGAATAAATAATAATGCTGCAGGCGTATTACATGGAGGTAAATACACATAGACATTAGGCAGCATTTTGAGAATTAGGTACAGCAGAGTAATGGCCTGAGGGGGAAAAACTCTGTTTCTGTGTCTAGTTGTTTTGGCCTGCAATGCCCTATAGCACGACCTACAAAGTGTGTATAAAATATTGAATATTGAATACAATAAAGTCAAATGATGCATCCTAATGCAAGAGATAAATAATGATTCTTGTCATTTAGAACTGGCCAGAGGTGGGTTCCAGCAGGTTCTGACCAGTTCTAAAGAACTGGTAGTGGAAATTTTGAGTGGTTTAGAGAACCAGTAAATACCACCTCTGACTGGCCCCACCCCCATCTATTCTCTGCCTCCCAGGTCCCAGCTGATTGGGAGGAAATGGGAATGGAGATTTTACAGTATCCTTCTCTGCCATGCTCACCAAGCCACGCCCACCAAGCCACACCCACAGAACCAGTAAAATTTAAACCCACCACTGGAACCGGTCTAACTACCAATTGCATAGTAATAATTTTCATGTTAATAATTATGCAGCAAACATTAGAATGGTCAAAAGCCACAGTTTGGGGCAGCTGAGGCACTTACTGAAGTGGGTTTTTTTCCCCAGCAGTCTTTGCTGACTCACCTCAAAAGGGGAAGCAGACTCTTGCATGTGAGCAAGCTGTGGGAAGGAAATCTGTTTGTCAGATTTATTTATTTTTTGTTTAACTTTTACCTTTCTGCTGATTTTTCTCTTGATTTCAAAAACCACTGGATATATATTGTTTTGAAAAATCTACCCAAGCATCTAGATTGATCCCCAAATACATCCTTTTATAGGCTTCTGCTCCATGGATCTGACAGAGGACTCTGATCTCAAAATCCCATATGGTAATTCATAGCTTTTATAATGCCTACAAAATAGCAGCACAGTTAACAGTACCACTATTGAAAATGGTGTTTTTTTTAAAAGTCTATTCTTGCTGTATATCACATTGCTGTTTTATAACTATTTGTGGTTTGTAAGTGCAACACACTAGGTCAGTGGTGGGGTTCAAGTAATTTAACAACCGGTTCTCTGCCCTAATGATTTCTTCCAACAACCAGTTTGCCAAACTGCTCAGAAAGCTAACAACCAGTTCTCCCGAAGTGGTGCGAACTGGCTGAATCCCACCACTGCACTAGTTGTTCTTTAGGTGTTCTGTAAAGGAAGGGTTGACCCAACTCTTCAGTTTTAATTGATAGGCTGAAATGTCCACAAGTAGAATATCTTATAATCCTGATATAAATTGTATTCAACAAAAATTGAGCATGGAACTGCAGAGAATGAGAAATAAGTGCAGAGCCTATGACAACTGAAAATCAATATATCAGTAAATTAATTACAACAATGTTTTAGATGAAATAGCATTACTAAATCATTTTGATGAAGGATCCACTATTAATTGTGTCATTGTATTATGTGTTTTTTATTTTATAAACTTTCTCCCTCCCTCCTGCCCTCCCTCCCTCCCTCCCTCCCTCCCTCCCTCACCACTGCTCAAAGTGATAGTGTAATTAGTAATATAGTGATTAACTATACCCATGTGGCATTTTACAATGCAGTAAAAATACAATGAAGTATAATCAAATATCCATAATATATATATTTAAATAATACAATACAATAAGATAAAATAAAATAAAGCATCAATAACAACGATAACAAAGCAAGGGTATCAATTCATCCTCCGTACATTCCTCTAAACAATTCAGTTTTTAAAAATTTATGGAAAACCAAGAATGAGGGAGGCAAATTTAATTTCCACCACCAATTCAGATAAATACACAGTAAATATATGAACTCAGTTACCACAGGACTTTAAAATATTTTAAATATTACATAAAAACAAAATCACAAAACTTTTTTCTTTAAACATTTTCTCTTACAGATTTCTGTAACAAAATTCTCAATTTATATTGCGTAGGCTTGGAATTTTTCCATCCTCCTGGCTGGGAATTCTGTGAGCTATTGTCCCAATATTGGGGACAGGCTTCTAGGTAAAGAAAACTGATACAATTCTAAAGGCATCAATTTTAAAAGTCCTTTATAAATATATAATAACAATTACAACAATACATAAATAAGTATAACAAAAACTTCAGCAGGTGTTAATTTTCAGTTCTGACACCTGCAATTTTTTTTTACTTCCTTCTGATCTCGTGGATGGAATTGTCTGGTTGATCTCACATGAGATTCCTGTGATGTCTAGTTGATCCGTTATCTAAAGTAAAATGGAGGGAGAAAGAACGGAATTTAAAATATAGCATCTTCAGCAACATATCTCTAGACAGATACTTGTTATCTCTAGCAAGTCCACTTGTAGAATTTGTCTTAATATTTTATCTCTATTCATATTATCTCTAAATAACCACTTTCTGTTATGAATTTTTTCCCAATCCTTTTGTACAGAAAGTGTAGTAATCTGGAAGACATATCACTGTTTTTATTTTAAAATACTTTTTGAGGACTGATGAGTTGGAGGCATTGGTGACTCTGGTGATTGTCTCAACTAGTCCCTGCAGTTTTCTTGGTAAGATTTCAGAATTGGTTTGCCATTGCCTACTTCCTAGGGCTGGCAGTGACTGCCTATCACCGTCAGCCCTGGGCGCATGATCACCCAGCTGGCTTTATGGCTAAGGCAAGACTTTGAAGTCCTCCAGAGTCTAGTTTAGTACCTTAATTATGACACAAAACTGGCTTTCATTAAAGCACAGGAAATAGTCATCTAATGACCATAATTTGGAACTGGCAATTGGATAATTAGGTAAAGTGGTTGCTAAGTGAAATAATGAACTGTGCATAACATCTTATTTCAGCTTGCTTTTGCTTAACCCATATCCCTTATTTAAAAGTAAGAGGAAAGAATCAATAAGCTCAAAGGCTGTTCAGTGTCATGACTTTCACCCATGGTTCTACTTTTTGAACACAGTCTGGGAGGAAGAAAAAAAAAAATCCAGGGGAGTTAAATATTGTATTGCAGAATTGTTATTGCTTGCAATATTCATTCCTCTCCCTTTCATCATACATTTAAACAGTTTTTCCATATATTTGAAATATCCACTGACCTGAAAAATCTGCTTGACCAGAGAGGACAAAAAAATAAATGGTTTGTGCTTCACAATCTTACTAAAATTTCAATATTCAGCAGTGTAAGTTAATTAATTTAAGATTCAGAGAAACTCTGTTGTGTTAACTTTCTTTCTCAATGTTTTTTTTAAAGAGTGGAGAAAAGCTAGTAAGTCCTCAAAATTTTCTGCTCTGATGAAAATGAAGCATAAAAGCCATAATTTTAGTAGACTGAATATATAAATTATGGGGGAAAATAAAACTTCGGAAGGAGATGGTGGGGAAACAGCACGTGGTCAAATTGTGGGAGATGACTAGGTTGAGGCTGAGAGACGGGTCAAATGTGTCATCAGTCTTGAGTCCCTTCGTTCCCACAAGAGATCTAAGCCTAAATCCACCTTGAATTCCATTGTCTCTTATGTATCGCCAATTTACTTTGACCATTATTACTTCAGATTCTTGTAGAGTGTTAACATGAATAAATCTTTATTCATTTGAACTGCTCTGGCTCCTGATTTTGTATGCAAAACTAGCAAATTAACCATTTTGTTTATTATATGTTATGAACAATATAGCAAATCATGTGGCTATATTGTTTCTCATATGAATCATTATCAATAAAAATTATTGGATTTTTAAAAATTATTAGTTAATATGTGCAAAATTATGAATTAGAACATTTGTATAATAAGGTTTATATTGAATAATCTATTGTGTGCAACACATTTTGTTTCTGCCTAAAAGAAATATTCAGGTTTTGCCAATAATATAAAGTGACTGTAAAAAAAAAACTCATATAAACCCATGCAATAAAACTGTGACCACTAAAAATGGTGGTGACCACTAAAAATGAGCTCTATTTAATCATACCTGCAATTTGACCAATTGCTCCAAGCAGAATGGGTGTTATAATAATCCCGGGATCGAATTAAGCAGTGGTAGCCAGAATAGCAACGCAGTTTCTTAGTAATGGTCATGATGTCTCCATGATCAAATAATGATTCTTCAGAAAACTGAGAATAAAATTACAACTTCCATTTAATGAATTGTAAATTCATTTACCAAGCACATAAACCTAAAAAGTATAGAGTCTCCAGAAAGGATGTGTCCATTCTCCTAAATCAAGACAGACAAGGATGGGGCCATTGAATTCAATTCAGTTCAATTCTGATTACAGACTGATTAAAGACAATTATAAATCCCTCCTTGTTCTGTTTGCATAACAAATCAGGGGTGAAATCCAGCAGGTTCTGACAGGTTCTGGAGAACCCGTAGCAGAAATTTTGAGCAGTTTGGAGAACCGGCAAATACCACCTCCGGCTGGCCCCAGAGTGGGGAGGGAATGGGGATTTTGCAATATCCTTCCCCTGCTACGTCCACCAAGCCATGCCCACCAAGACACACCACGCCCACCAAGCCATGTCCACAGAACTGGTAGTAAAAAAAATTGGATTTCACTGCTGTAACAAATCTATCAGGTTCAGTTGAGAGAATGTGACTGGTCCAACCTAGTGGGTTCTATGATCACATGGGGATTTGAGCCTAGGTCTCTTTAACCTCAATACCTTAATCAGTAGACCATCTGCTCCCTACAGATGATCTTTCCAGATTTTCATTATGCCCATTGAAATATATGAAAAGTGCTAAAACTGAATTGGCTGAAAATTCATGAGATTAATATCAGGCAATAGAAACTGAATCATTGAAATTTCCCAACCTTCACTATTAAGAGGTCTTCTGCTATGGAGCAGATGAAAAAAGATCACTGCCTTTCAAGAGTTCCAGATGTATCTATACAGGAAAGCAACAGGAAGCAACATTCCTAAAAATCTGGATCCTTGATTTAATCCAGAAAATTCATTTTGGAACGCTGCTATAGGCCATTGTATGCCAAGACAACTAGAGAGACAATTCCCGTGTACCTTCATTCTGCTGAACAGCTTATTCTCCATAGTACTGCCTTATGCTTAAGTATATTTACCCATGTTGTATGGCAGTTATTATTATTCTCATCTTCTTTACTACCCCTCTTATAGGTATCATTATTATGATTATTATTACTCTATTGCTTTGAATGCACATTGAAAGCTTTTGAACCAGAAAAGGTGTGTCTAATAACACTGTGTGTCTTGTGTGTCTAATAACACTGGGCCAATAAAATATTCTATTTCTATTAATTCATCAAAAATATATGAGATAAAACAGAGATAGACAACTTGATACTTGTCACAGATTTTGAGTTACTTCATTCTCAGCTAATTTGATTAAAGTTCAATGTTTCAGAAATTTGTATCCAAACTTTTATTGGATAGCAAAACTGCCTACACCAGATTGTCTGCTTCTAGTTCATCAACTATCTTATTTCCTGTTCTCATTATTGTCATAGTTCTGCTGCAGCTGTGTGTCTTAAAATATCTTCAAAGAAAGTACATGTGCTTAAAAAAATTACCTGTTCATTATTGTTGAAAACCATTTTGATTTGGTATGTAAGCCCAAAATAAGAAACTGGGGTGCTCCAGGTTGCAGGATGTAACAAAATCAATGTGCCATTTGTGGTAACTTGGCACGGAGAAATATCCGGCTTTACTGCATGAAACAAGTAAATGAATATTATATGTAACTGTATCTATTTTAGTTAAGACTTTTAAATTATTATATACTGTTAACATTTGTCATTTTTAATGAGCTCAGAAGGGTCACATTTATTTCAAGGCTGTAATATGATTGCATATTAGCTACTTGTTCTTTTATTATGGGAGAAAACTGGCATGAACCAACTCAAAGCAAATATTTCAGAATAAGAAAGGTGATTGTCAAAGAAAAGTCAACAGGTCGAAGTTCTTACGCTGATATGTAAGTTTCCTTGAAGCCTACAGTATAGTTTTTGTATGAAAATCTCGGTAGCCTATATCAGAATTAACACATTTGTGGACCTCTAAATATTCATTCATTCATTCATTCATTTGTCAACAAAAACAAGGAAACAAGTAACAGTATAGAAATAGACATGGACACATGAAAATTTGGCACACAAAAAAAGGATATAAATTGGCAAAACATAGCCATAAACACATAGAATGGATTACATATAATTGGGAACAGTAGGACAGGGATGGTAGGCACGCTGGTGCGCTTATGCACGCCCCCTTAGGGACCGCTTAAGAAACATGAAAGGTCCATGGTAGACAGTTTAAGGTAAAAGGTATGGGGATTAGAGAGACTAATGAAAGGATCAGGTAGAATGTTCCAGACATTTACTACTCTATTGCTGAAGTCCTATTTCCTACAAGTAAGATTAGAGCGAATTGAGTTTAAATCTAATGATAGCCCTTGTGTTATTATGGTTGAAATTAAAGTACTCATTTACAGGTAGAACGTTTTGGTAAATAATCTTAATTTAATAATTAATAATAATTAGTAATAATTAGTAATAATTATATTATTACTAGTAATAATTAATAATTAATAATTATTATAATTAGTAATAATTCTAGACTACAATTCTCAGAATCAGCATGGCTAATGATCAGATTAAGGGAGCTAGAGTCCAGTACGTTCAGAGGGAGCTCACCCAGATTACATACATGTGATTAAAAAATTATGCTCTAAGATCATCGTAAGTGTAAATGGTGTCAAATCTTTGTGAAAATTAGCCAGGTGGTCTGTGTGTTCACCTTGGCACGTAGTAAAAAGATTAAGCAGGCCTGATTATTACTGACTAACCTGGTTAGCACCTGATAAGAGACTATTTGGAATTCCCTTGGTAAGGAAAAGAAAGGCAATAGCAAATCACTTCCAGACAATTGTCAAGAAGCTATTTGAATGTGATCATGAAGTTATAGAAGTCAAACTCAGCTTTTGAGACTTGGATTTGAAATACATATGAAGAACGGTTGCAGGAACTGGGTATGTCTAGTTTAATTAAAAGAAGGACTAGAGTGACATGATAGCAGTGTTCCAATATCTCAGGGGCTGCCACAAAGAAGAGGGAGTCAAGCTATTCTCCAAAGCACCTGAGGGTAGAACAAGAAGCAATGGGTGGAAACTAATCAAGGAGAGAAGCAACTTAGAACTAAGGAGAAATTTCCTGACAGTTAGAACAATTAATCAGTGGAACAACTTGCCTTTAGAAGTTGTGGGTGGAAAGTTGTCTGGAAGTTTTTAAGAAGAGATTGGATAACCATTTGTCTGAAATTCTACAGGGTTTCCTGCCTAAGCAGAAGGCCTCCAAGGTCTTATTGGACTAGAAGGCCTCCAAGGTCTTATTATACATGAAAAATCAAAGACATTGTAAGCCTGATGGGCAGGGAGGTTTTCATATTTAAACATTATCCCTGAAATGAGACAATCCTGATTTGGATAAGTGCATTGTTTATTCTTGTCCCGCAAATAGTTTTGATTTGATTTCAAAAAAGCCACTCAGAAATTTTCATTGGAAAATGACACCTTCTTTTCTCTCAGAAAGACTCACGAACAAGCTTATGTTGCCCTCTACTGTCCATATTATATATTGCAGTCAAAAGGAGAAATTATTTTTGTACATTGTTATTTTTGGTTTGTTCTCTCAGCCTGTTGAATTGACAAAATGAAATATTTTGCATGACTTACAGATGTCCTTGATGAAGAAACGTCTAGTATGTTTCTCATAGACAAATACATCCGTCAAAAAAACATGAAGAAACACTACAATTGGTTCATACTCCTCAGTATATGAACAGGGATTTTCTCTTCTGCAGGAAGCCGAATATTCGGTGTTTGTTTTCTCAGAATTAATGTCACAAATTAGTGTTCCAGATCCAGACCTGCATTTGAAACCAAGATCCAATTGAGCCATGATTTGAACCTCTTCATTTTTAAAAAATCTTAACTAATAATCAGATTTAAAACATCCGCAATGAAAATAAATAAATATAGACTTCAGAAGATATGTTCTAGAACAGTGGTTCTCAACCTTTATAGTGCTGCAACCCCTTTAATACAATTCCCCATGATGTGGCGACCCCTTTAATACAATTTCCCATGATGTGGCGACCCCAACCATAAAATTATTTTCGTTTTGAATTTATCGCGCCTGAAGCCGTATTGGCTAGTGATCTGAACTGCTTGTGATTGCCTTGAGGACGGAGGCATTAAAGCGGAGACTCCTCCCCTATTAAGTTTATTGTGCCTGAAGCCAGATTAGGCTAGCGATTGGGAGTGATTGCAGCTGGCTTGAGAGGGAGACATCAGAACAAAGATTTCTCTCTTTTTTAATTCATCGCGCCTGAAGCCGAATTCGGCTAGCGATTTGAAGAGCTTGCAGCTGGCTTGTGGAGTCAACCATTGGAGCGCGATTCTTTGACTCGCAAGTATACTTCCCATATTTCTGATAGTCTTAGGCGACCCCTGGCAAATCGTCATTCGACCCCCAACGGGGTCCCGACCCACAGGTTGAGAACCGCTGTTCTAGAAGGTTACCCTTGTATTATTGTTAATATTAGTATTGTTAGTTACACTGAATTCACTTATGGGATCAGAACATTTAATAGCTCTATCCCACAGTTAGTTTTCATGGATTAGATAATTTTACCAGTAGATAAAGACTACACTTTATAATGATCATGAACATTCACTTTGCCCTAGTTTAAACAATATGACAAACCCAATGCTATCAGCCATTACATTATTGGCTCATTCGTCTCTTAAAAACATTTCATATACAATGCTTTACTATGTATTCTACTTCATTAACAAATTTTATTTTATTGACATTAATTGAGACCATTTTAAAGCGCATAAGCAATAGTTCCGAATTCTAATGAAGTTTCAAAAGGATGAAAATTGTACTATGACATCGCTGCTCCATCGTTCTTGCACTGCAACATCATATGAAAGTACATAAGAGGCAGAGTTTATGTCACAGTTCAAGCTTCATCACTTGTCCCTCCTTCACAAACAGCTTTCTAATCAGGGTATTTGCAAATTGCATATAATCTATGTATCCGTGCCTGATTCATGACCTTCCTTTTAACCTGCAGTTAACAATTATATGTGCAATATAATAATACATTAAATGACTTACTTCATTTGATTTCCATCTTCATATTCAATCCGAAATTTTAAGCTTGGATTTTGACTCTGCACTTTCCAAAAACATGTGAAGTTCCCTGAATAATTATTTGCTTCACAGTAGAAATAGGCCTTTTTCTCTGGATCTAGAGGGGAAAAATAAAATGGCCTTAAAATACAGCATGTTTTAGAACATGCTAGTGACTATTTCTAATTTATGATTTAATGCAGGGTATTTTCAGGGCATTGAAAGCATCAAGATGAATTTAAAAAATGTAAGAAATTATTTTGCGAATATAGGTAAAGGTAAAGCAATAGTTCCGAATTCTAATGAAGTTTCAAAAGGATGAAAATTGTACTATGACATCGCTGCTCCTCGCACATACGTGATAGTCGTTCCCGACTCTAGGGGGCGGTGCTCATCTCCATTTCAAAGCCGAAGAGCCAGTGCTGTCCGAAGACGTCTCTGTGGTCATGTGGCCGGCATAACTTGTGCTTTGATATGGCCTGTAGGCTAATCAAAGCTATCATTTTAAACTATATTTTATTCCAATTTCCTTTTAAATTGTTTTTATTTAGATTTTAGTAATAATTTGTGTCTGGAACTCTGCACTTTGATAGGGCCCAAGGGCTAATAAATAAAATAAAGTAAGTACCAGTCCAAACAATATTCCAAAATACATTATTGATTAGAAAAGCCCTTCCTATTCCCATCCTTAATTTTATTCCCTTTCCACAAGCAAGTAAAAAGTGTAAACAACCTTGCTGTTGAGTATTGAGAAATAGGCTGCGTTTGTCCATGTGAAGGAAGCAATGGGGGAAGTAATACTTTTCATTCTGTTCCTTCAGGGAAGAAGGAGATTGATGATGAAGATGATGATTATTATAGAGAGAGACGTGGAAAGATTGACAAAAGGACATGGGCATTTAGGACAAAACTTTCTGTCCCTGAAGTTCTGCCCATGATATCATAGCATCCGATTATTACATCCCTCATTTAGGATTCTTGTGCTAGCAAATCCTAGTGTCAAGGATCTGTATATAATGCCTTTATATTGGATAGTTTTGGGGTTCTGCAAGGTATACAGAGCATCTGCTTCCTTAGTTAACACTGTTGGATTAAATGTAGTTTTGGGGATCTCAATTCTCATGCTGAAGCTGTTTCCTAACTTTCTCACAGCTTAACGACAGCTATCAAGTCCATATAGCTGTTCCTGAACATCTTAATTTGGGGGATAGCCACTTGCCAGGTTATTGTGAATATGGATCATTGGTCAGATCTATGGGGCAAGAATAGACAATACCACCTGCTACTTGTCCTCACTTTACACTGTCATTATTATTTTTTTAATAAGTTGACTGGTGCATTGTTCAAATGCTATAATGTTTCTTTTTTTAACAGGCTGGGGTATTTAGGAGCCAGAGTGATATCCCTCTTTCTTATAAGTAGTAGCAAAATTGATGAAATGATATACCAATGAACTTGGGAAAAGAAAGAAAGAAAAAAGAAAACACATTAAAGTAGTTGACCCTGGGAAAGAAAGAAAAATATACTAAAAAAATAACAGGTTTTTCACAACTGATTTTATTTTTGCATGGCCAGGCAAATGTTATTAACGGAACATCATTGCTAATAACAACTGCAGTATTGACTTTGGAGCCCAACAGGGAAAATGGAAGAAAGGAACATTTATTTAAAACCTGATTGTTGTACTTGCATATTGATGCTTTAACTTTGTATTGCATTTTTTTCCAAAATGCATATAAACATATGCATGTCTAGTGAGAGAAAAAGGAACAGCGTAACAGCTGTGGAATTATCCAGCATCTTGATCTGGACAGAATTTTCTTAAAGTGGCTTCATGACTTTAGTGTGAGAATGGGGCACGATCATCTTAAGAATACAGTACGGAAGTACTCTTGTCAAGTAAGTGGGTTAGAGTCTTGTAATCTGATTCACCTGTAATCATAGGATCCCTTCATTTTGAAATTTAACTCTCACAACTTATTCAACTCTGTAGAAGTAGGAAATTCCATCTGTTTGGTGGAATTTGAAAAATTCCTGAACACTTTTAGGGGGATTTCTGGATTAACATTTTGGTTTTTTCTGCTAAATCCCTTCAGAGCTCTGAAAAACTTGGAACTGTTAGGCTAAATTTCATTGACAGGGTTTCTAAACTGAGAAAAAACTGTCAGAAACACCCCACAGTATCAAGTGCCCAAAAATACCTTTACGTGTCTCGGCACAGAAACATTTTATAGGAAAGAAACAGAAGCTAAAGAGAAATGATTAACCTAGTGAAAGTTGTTTGAACAAGAAAATGGAGAATATAAGATGAAATCAAAGAACAATTGGTTGTATAGGGATTTAGTTTTTACTACTTTTTGTATGCACAACTAGGAGAAAGATTCAAGTTAGATCAGCACATTTGAAATTAAGTTTCAAAAAGCAGAATTTGAAACTAAATTAAATACAAACGACAAGCAAGTCATTGCCAAAAGTTTTGCTAAAATTTAAAATGACAGATGAACAAGTGGAAAAAAAATGTATGGTAAACTGGCTAAGACTTTTGAAGATAAAATATTGTTGGAATAGTAGGAACATTTATATTATGCAATAACTTAAAAGAGAATAATATTTGTATTACTTTTATCTTGTTAAAATTCTTCAATAAAATTATAAAATTAAAGAAGAAACAGTACGCAGTATCGATACTGCTCAAAGGCCTTACCTTTCTTGAGAATTGGTTCATCTATTTCTCCTTTTTCATTCTTCTTTGTAATGTAAACAGCATTGGAACTTAGAAGCTCATGTGTAGTGTCACTCCAACAGGTATAATTGCCAGCATCTGGAGTCCCTCTGATTCTTATTGTCAAAGTCCTGCCATTTCCTACCCGTTTCAGGCCTTTCTTCCAATAAACTGATCCATGCTGACTTTCAGATGTGTCACAGATGAGCATCAGGTTTTTGGGACGTGCTGAATTATCTGAAGACCACTGGGATTCTACAAAGTATTCTGAACATTGCAAAATCATTAAGTTGTAAAAGGCAGGCAGTGGTCAACCAACTGGTTCATCTAGAGCCCAGTGCATGTACCTTAAAAATGCTAACACCTTTTTACATGACATTATATCACATGCAAATCAAAACAGTGCTTGTCCTTAAGCAGCTATCATAGTGAACCCATGAACAAAAGGCAACAGCTTCAGAAGAATCTAATAAAATGTGTAGTTTGGGAAAGGCTCTGTTTCTACCTCTGACCTGCATGAAAACTTGGCATGGATACAAATTAATATTTAATATCCCCCATATTGAAGGTACATCTAGCAGGAAGAGGTACATCTAACAGGACCAAGCAGAGCCTTCTCTGTGGTGGCTCTTTCCTTGTGTAACATTCCTGCAGAAATAGGTTTGGCCCCAGTTTGACACTTTTTCATAAAACCCTAAAGATCTGGTTTTGCCAATAGGTCCAGGGAGTCCAGAGTGGGATGGAACCTATCAAGTGGCTTATTTGATTGATCAGGGAATTGGAACTGTCATCAGGGTTAAACTTTTTAAAAAATATATATTATTTTTTTTATCTTTGTAAGCTACCCAGAGTCACTGAAAGTGAATTGAGTGGCGGTGTACATTTTCTTAAATATATAAATAAATAGTGAACTCTCATGAACATCTGTTATATGATAACACTATTATTATTATTTTTTGCTTTTGGTACAGAGTTACAAATAGCTGACAGTATAGACATTGTATACATGATCATTTGGTATAGTTTCATTTCTATCTCGAACCCCTGTGGAACAGAACGTTCTATTCAACATTTGCAATATGCCTACAAGTGATACTTGTAGTTACTCATTGTCAGATCCATTACTGCCATAGACTTACAGATAGTCTTCAACATATGATCATAATTGGGACCAGAATTTCTGTTGCAAAGCAAGGTGGTTATTAAGTAAGTCACACCTGATTTTACAACTGTTTTTGCTATGCTTGGTAAGCAAATCACTGCAGTTAAGTGAATCACACAATTGTTAAGCAAAGCCATCTTAGAATAACAGCATTGGAAGGGGCCTTGGTGGTCTTCTAGTCCAACCCCCTGCTTAGGCAGGAAACCCTGTAGAATTTCAGACAAATGGTTATCTAATCTCTTCTTAAAAACTTCCAGTGACAACTTTCCACCCACAACTTCTAGAGGCAAGTTGTTCCACTGATTAATTGTTTTAACTGTCAGGAAATTTCTCCTCAGTTCTAAAGTTGCTTTTCTCCTTGATTAGTTTCCACCCATTGCTTCTTGTCCTGCCCTCAGGTGCTTTGGAGAATAGCTTGACTGCAACTTCTTTGTGGCAACCCCTGAAATATTGGAACACTGCTGTCATGTCATCCTAGTCCTTCTTTTCATCAAACTACAAATACCCAATTTCAGCAACCATTCTTTACATGTTTTAGCCTCTTGTCTCCTAATCATCTTTGCTGCTCTTCTCTGCACTCTTTCTAGAGTCGCAACATCTTTTTTACATTGTGGCGACCAAAACTGGATACAGTACTCCAAGTGTGGCCTTACCAAGGCATTATAAAGTGATATTAACACTTCTCCCATTTATTTTGTTTGTTGTAAGCTAGCTGGGAAGGTCACAAATGGCGATCACATGACCCAGGGGACCGCAACCATTGTAATTACATGGCCATTGCAAAATTCTCAAATTTTGATCATGTGACCATAGGGATGCTGCACAATTCTTAAGTGCTAGGAGGACAGGGTGTAAGTTATTTTTTCCAGTGCCATTTTAACTCTGAACTGTTTCTAAATGAATAGTTGTAAGGACTACCTGCATTCCAAGTGTGGTAGTTGTCAATATGTCTTAAAGAAAAAATGAGGTATGTTTCTTTTTTCCTTTACTTTCTTGCCTTGGCCTAAGCTGATCAACAGAATAAGACCATCCTGGAAAACACTGCTGCTTAAAACACAACACAACTTCCTCTACATTTCTATTATTATTGAACAAGGAGAAGTCAACCACATCTTCTTCAGGGGAGAAATGGTCTGAAGTCTACTACTGGTTTGCTTCACGCGCATGACACCGCAGGCGCTACCGCGCAGCACTGAAAAAGGAGGTTTAAGAAGCCTTTTCTGAGTCTACAAATGTAAGTAGAACAGCGAGGGGGGGGGACAGCTGTGCTGCCTGATTTAGATTTGCTAAATTTGCTTTCTAGTGAATATAAACCGTGCGGCACAGCTGATCATCGGGAATACCACCGATTAATTATTGAATTCTTCTCTAACATAGGAGGTAAACTGTTTTATTGCAAAGTTTGAGCAGAAGCGAACATCATGACTTTAAATCAATTGTTCTACAATGATTATTATGACTTTTCCCCCAGCTTCAAATTGAACTCGGTGTTCTCAAGACCTGGCTCTTCCATTAGAATAGGACTGGGACAGAGCAATGTCAGGGTAAGATGGGAAATGTGGTTGTGGCATTTGTGTTTTTAATTTATTGTTGCTATATATATGGGTTTTTCCCATCAAAGTATGTATCTATATATACATATACATATACATATACATATACATATACATATACATATACATATACATATACATACATATACATATACATATACATATACATATACATATACACATATACATATAAACATACATATATATATATATATATTTGTTTTCTGAGGTTTTCGCGGGTGTTTGTATGTAGGTCTTTGGTTATTCGGGTTTTCTCCCACGTAAAATTGGAGGTGTCTTGGCGACGTTTCGATGAAGTCTTATTCGTCATCTTCAGGCTTCAGCTTCGTGCTTCTGGGAGCAAAAAGCTTTGTGCTTTTGCTCCCAGAAGCACGAAGCTGAAGCCTGAAGATGATGAATGAGACTTCGTCGAAACGTCGCCAAGACACCTCCAATTTTACACGGGAGAAAATCCGAATAACCAAAGACCTACATACATATATATGTACACACACAGATATATGTTCTAAGCTCTCCTGAGTTGGTTTTAAGATGAGCTATAGATTGGATACAAATGTTATTACTACATACAAATAAGATGGGATACAAATTTTATTACTACATAAATATTTTTTTCAAAAGAGGCATATTGATATAAGCAATATCACCATTTGAAATGATTTGCCTCTGAAATGCTCCATGTGGTGCATAGGATGGTTGTATCCAGTTTGTTTTGCTAAGGATTTTAGGGTTTATCAAATGTTGCATGGTAACGATGTATTAAAAATAAACCTTCGGGATTGCATTTGAAGTGCTCTAGGGCCTGCATAGCACAACCCTACACATTGTTAGTGTGGGGTAGTAGTTATGGTTTTGGTAAAGAAGATATTATTCAAGTCTGTTCTTAGTAATGGAAGCTTACTAGTGACTTCAAGCCAGTTTCATGCAAAACTATCTGGATTGTTGGGGAGAAAAATTGGAGGAAGTGTACGGTGTATGTCATTTTAAGTTTCTGGATGAAAAACGGAATCTTATCAAGTAATTAATACACTGCAATTTACTACGAAATTTCATTCAAAAACTCATTGACATACCATTTGTTCTTATTTCTTGTGTTGCTTCTGTGTAAGCAACCACAGTCAGTGTAAACATCAGGATACGTATGATGAATGTCATCTGTAAGGAAATATAAATAATTAAAAGTAAAGATTAAAAAGAGCAACTCTATATATGATCGCATCTATCATTATTTAAGAGGACTGCATATTTATAAATGAAGAGTCCAGACGTTTCATGGATTTATTTACATTGTGAACTGTCTTCCTCTGTGTCTTACAGCCAACCTATAGAATATGTCAGTTGCTAAATGCAAGGCTTAAAATATATAATGGAAATCATGCAATCTAGAGTTGCACCAAGCAACTTAGACTGAAAATAAAATGGAGCATCAAGGTGCTCAGATGGCATAAACATATTTTTCCCTCTGATGTTTGAATGGTCAGAGAAATGCAATGGTTTTGGTGCTGAAAACAGAAAGGGCTCAGTGCTAAGAAATGAAAATGATTGAGTTTGTGGTAACTCCAATAGCAAAAGAAAAATTATTTGTCCCACACTAGGAAGATTTGATGGGGCAAAAATAATCTGCATTTAATAGGCCTCTGGTGGCTCAGACTGCTAATGCAGTCTGTTATTAAAACACAGCTGCTTGCAATTACTGCAGGTTCGAGTCCCACCAGGCCCAAGGTTGACTCAGCCTTCTATCCTTTATAAGGTAGGTAAAATGAGGACCCAGATTGTTGGGGGGGCAATAAGTTGACTTTGTATATAAATATACAAATAGGATGAAGACTATTGCTAACATAGTGTAAGCCGCCCTGAATCTTCGGAGAAGGGCGGGATATAAATGCAAATAAATAAATAAATAAAAGTTTATTTTCAGTAAATTTAACATGATGTCTCTGTTTTAAATTATTCAGGGGTTGAAATTAGTCTTTCTTTCATATAATTTACAATTGATACATCTTAACTAGTTTCTTTGCATTGTTATTGGACCTGATTTGATTTTTTTAAAAAGGGAGCATATTAGAATAATTGCAATATATGCCACAAAAAATAAATAGAAAAACACAAGACATCATAGAAGTAAGAGAATCAAAGATAATCCGTCATTTCCTATTGAACACCTTCAACAGAAAAGACTTCATGATTCTGAGGAAACTGTACTATTTTTGTTCAGAGTTTTCCTGAAGTTCAGCAAAAAACTGTATCCTTGTAAGATTAAACCCATTGTTCATTACCCTTTCTTTGAAAAAGTCTTCCACATTTATTTCCTTAAAGAGGCCTGCCCAGAGTCTTCCCTTCACCAAACTAATCATTAAATCATTTCTAATAATTCCGTTCTAACTAAATATTTAAGGATCTGCTGGATACATTTTCCTCAAAGAAATACACCATCTATGGTCCACCAAGATCCCAGATCTTGCTAATATATACTGCTAGATAGATTTGCCTCTGATTCCAAATTCATGTCTTTGAATTATTCCTATACAAAGATTTTGTATTTGTCCCCGCTGAAATTCATTTTGCTTGTTTCTGCCCATTGCTCCAGTTTTCAAATCTTCCTGAATCCTGATATTTGTCCTTCTAGATGCTTGCTGTCCTTATTATCATTACATCATCTACAGATTGGATAATCACATTTTCTAACATCTCATCAAATAATTTACAAACATATTGAACAGTAAAGGAGTCTGGAATTCTATAGTGTGCCACTTATTATTTCCTATCATTCAGTTGTCCATCGGTTCATCTTCCTTCCTTCCTTCCTTCCTTCCTTCCTCTCTCCCTTCCTCCCTCCCTCCCTTCCTGGCTTCCCATCTTACAAGAAGTGACAACTAAATTGATACACAAATAAATATTGATGTACATTTCATATACACTTCTTGCTGGTCAGTACTCCAATCCTGGTAGGGCTGAATTTGGAAGAAAAATAAATACAGTCTTACCTTTTCAGCTAAGTCAGCTATTGCCAATGGTAGTGTAACCTCACTGAATTGAGTTCTATCTACTAAACACTGCTCGCCTTATATATTTATATATATATATACACTTAAATTCTGAAACCAAAAAAACACTTGGCTTAAACCACAGGGCCACAGAATTACAACATATAGAATAAGTTCCCTTTTTGCAAGCAATAAAAAATTTAAATACAAAAGAAACCGCTATGCAAAAATTGGGAGTCCCTAATAATTCTCAGAGAGGAAATAAGATTATTAGACTGACATTTATACTATGCAACAGGAATTTCCTTTCCTGCCTAATTTTCTTCCAGGCCATGCAAGCATTTGCTCTATGATTTTAGCATGACCTCACTGGAAATCCAGAATATGTTCTGAATTAGAGAAATGGAAATAACTGAATCTAGATGGATTTCAAGGTCCTGTTTTCACATGCATTAAAAGCAGGAGAAAACATAACTCAGATGCAGGCATTGTGCTCTAAAATGAAAATACATTTTAAAGTACAGGTAGTCCTCGATTAACCACCACAATTGAGCCCCAAATTTATGTTCTTAAGTGAGAATTTGTTAAGTTAGGTTTGCCCCATTTTATGACATTTCTTGACACAGCTGTTAAGTGAATCACTGCAGTTGATAAGTTAGTAACCCATTTGTTAAGTAAATCAGGTTTCCTCATTGACTTTGCTTGTCAGAAGGTGATCATATCACCCTGGGATGCTGTAGCAGTCATAAGTATGAACCAATTGCCAAGAGTCTGCATTTTGATCACATGATCATGGAGATGCTGCAAAGGCTGTAACTACGAAAAACGGTCATAAATCACTTTTTTCATTGCCACTGTAACTTTGAACGGTCACTAAACGAACTGTTGTAAGTCAAGGACTTCCTGTATTAGTTAAAATAGATAGTATTTAGGATAATATGCTGGACGATGAGCAGCAGATGGAACTCAATATGTAACTGAAGAAGAGTTGAGGGTCTTGCAGGGACTTTGGGACATCTAGTTGCAGGAAAAATTGCAAAAACAGAATTACAGTGGCAACATGGAATGTAAGAAGCATAAACATGGGAAAGCTCAGTATTGTTAAAGATGAAATGAGCCTAGTACAGTTTAGCACAGTTCGCAACAGTAAAATGAGATGGAGTGGAATTGGGCACTTTCAGTCAGAAGATTCACTATTTACTACTTAGGACATGGAAAACAAAGAGGGAACAGTGTTACTTACATAGTGAAGAAGGTTATAGCAAGAACAGTGCTTGGCTACAGTGACATCAATAGCTGAACAATATCAATTAGCCATCATGGATAACCCTTTAATATGACGATTATATAAGTTTATGTTCCAATGACTGGTTCAGAAAAAGGGGAAGTTGATGACTTGTATGATCAGGTTTAAATCAAAATTTACAAGAACATGTAAACCAGATTTGTTGTGCATGGACAAGACTGAAATGCTATTCTTGGAAATATTAAGGATGAAAATGTAGTTGGACCAAATGACTTAGAAAACTGAAATGAAGCAGGAAAATAACCTATATGTTTCTGCTAGTCCAGTGATTGTTGTTAACAGTCTTCATCTGAACAAATGCCAAAATATATAGACATAGAGGAGTATACCAAATTTTATTGGTAAAGTAAAGCTCAGTTATAACAGCCAAAATGGAGCAGCGGCTGACTGTGGAACAGATCATGAATTACAAGTTCAAAAGCTAAAATGGGAGAAAAAAGTCACCTAATTTCTATGATATGAACTTGAGCATATCCCAAGCCGTGGTGGCACAGTGTTTAGAATGCAATATTGCAGACTAATTTAGCTCACTGCTAGAGATTCAGTCCTCACCAGCTCAAGAGTGACTCAGTCTACCATCCTTCCAAGGTCAGTAAAATGAGGATCCAGATTGTTGGAGGCAATATGCTGACTCAGTAAACCGCTTAGAGAGTGCTGTAAAGCACTATGAGGTGGTATATAAGTCTGAGTGCTATTGCTATTTTCATGGAGAACATCAGGAATCTCTTTGAAGTCTTGAACATCATTGATCAGAACCAGAGAAACCATAGAATGAGCCTGCTGTTGTTAAAAAAATTAGGGATGAATGTGAAAAAAGACTGCCAAAGATCAGGAAACAGAAGAAAACTGGATTTTAAAACAAATTGTAGAAATTGCCAAGAAGAGAATTGAAGTCAAAGTCAAGATAGAGAAAGATCTCAAGAAGGTACTTAAAAAAAGAATTTTGGAGAATTGCTAGAAGTCTCAGGAAGCAATATTAAAACAATTTTGAAGACATCTAGGGTAAAAACAGGGATGGAAAAACAAGAAAAGTCTTCCAAAAGATCTCTGAGCTCAGAAATAGGTTTAATATGTTTAAGGTCACCAATGGACAGATAGCCCAGAATTTTTTGATAGAGAGATGGGTGGCACACAAATTTAATTAATAAATAAATAGTAACTGATTTCAAGAAGATCAAGCAAAGAAGTGTTGTCAACCTACAGTAGTCAACCTCCAAGATTTATTAGAAGACAGTCCCTACTTATCTATAGTATTATCTATAGTATTAGATGATAGTTATATCAGCATTCTGGTCATTACCATTCAGGAAATTACAGGAATTGATGGAACATTTTCAGAAATATGGTAAGCAAGAGAAGAAATATCAGTAAACGTTGTAACGTTGTAATCTGGAGAATGATACATTGACCAAGAATAGCTCAATCTATATTCTGATATCAAACAAGGAGATTTAACTGACTGTGGAAACTAAAGTACAATATATTTAATTTTCCATTCTAGCAAATAATGCTACCATCATCCCACAAAAATTAAAGCCCTATATGGGGTTGACAGAAGTTCAAGTTTGCTTTACCAAAGGCCAAGGAATTGCTAATAATGCTGGATAATTAAGAGAGCCAAACAATACCAAAAAGAGATTAATATCTGCTTGAATAGAAGCTGTGGAATATACTTAAATAAACAGGAATCCTCAGACTATCTCACTGTTGTCATGCAAAAATCTATACATGGCTCAAAAAGGCACATTACAGATAGAACAAGGTGAAATAGCGTAGCGTAGCATAGCGTAGCATAGCAGAGAATAGAATTCTTTATTGGCCAAGTGTGATTGGACACACAATTATTGTATCTACAGTTCACCATACACTACTATAATTAATAAGAACATAAAACTGATAAAATTAGCCATTTGCTATGAATGAAGCCATCTCCTATCCCCCATATAGACAACTAAGCAATATTGCAACAGTGTATTAGAAGCATTAGATGAAATTATGCACAAATGCTCTCAGTGTACATAAAAGGAAAAAAAGAAAAAAGAAAAAAATATAGTCATCAAGAATCATAAGATGCTACACTTAGTCATAGTCATAGGTTACTAGTAAGCAATCAAATCATACTAGGAAACAAACAGAACAATATAAATTGTAAAAATACAAGCAATATGGTTATAGTCATAAGTGGGAGGAGATAGGTAATAGGAAGGATGAGAAGAATAATAGTAATATAGTCTTAGTAAATAGTTTGACAGTGTTGTGGGGATTAGTTGTTTGCCAGAGTGATGGCATTCAGGAAAAAACTCCTTCTGTCTAGTTGTTCTGATATGCAGTGCCCTATAGTATAATTTTGAGGGCAGAAGTTGAAACAATTTATGTCCAGAATGTGAGGGGTCTATAGATATTTTCTCAGCCCTCTTTTTGAGTCGTGCAGTATACAGGTCCTCAATGGAAGGCAGGTTGGTAGCAATTATTTTTTCTGCAGTTCTAATTATTAATTGAAGTCTGTGTCTGTCTTGTTTGGTTGCAGAGCCAAACCAGACAGTTACAGAGGTGAAGATGACAGACTCAATCATTCGTCTGTAGAACTGAATTAGCAGCTGTTTGGGCAGTTTGAGCTTTCTGAGTTGGCGCAGAAAGAACATTCTTTGTTATGCTTTTTTGATGACGTTTTTGATGTTAGGTGTCCATTTTAAGTCATAAGATATGATAGAACCTAGAAACGTGAAGGTCTCTACTGTTGATACTGTGTTGTCTAGTATAGTAAGAGGTGGTAGTATAGGAGGGTTTCTCCTAAAATATACCACCATTTCTACGTGGTTTTGAGTATGTTTAGTTCAAGATTGTTCCGGCTGCATCACAAGGCTAGTTGTTCAACCGCCCATCTCTATGCAGATTCGTCATTGTCTCAAATGAGACCAATCACTGTTGTATCATCTGCAAACTTCAGTACTTTAACTGAGGAATCTTTCAAGATGCAGTCTGGCGGGTTGGTAAAGGATTAGTAAACAGCCTGGAGGATTGGTAAATGAGTGAGCAAGGCTGTATATTTTCTTCTTATTTCTTCAACCTATATGTGAAATATACTGTATATTGAGGGTAGCCGGGTTGGAAGAAGATGAATGTAATTTTAAAACCAGAGGAAGAAACATCATAGCCTGTGCTATGTTGAAGTGTTAAAGACCAGTGGTTGCATTCAGCTGGTTCTATCTGGTTTGGGTGAACCGGTAACGGCGGCTGTGAAAGGCTCTGCTCACCCGCCCGGATGTCGTCACGTCCCGTTTTTGATGCTCTGCATATGCGCATAAGGTCCTGTGCATGTGCAGAGGTATTGTGCATGAGTGAAGTGAGCACGCATGCACGTGGCCATATTTGTGAACTGGTAGCGAAGGTAAGTCAATACCACCACTGTTGAAGACACTTCACTGAGGTGCTGATTTCATCAAAGACTGAACATAATACTCGTTGCAAAGATGGGTTGCTTTATCAAGTTTCGGAATTCATGGAGAATTGCACTTGGTTTCAAAGGACTGTTGGTATAATCTTAATGCTCATGTTCTAAGACTCAGTATGTCAAATCTAATTCAGTGACCTGAAGGATGTAAACTGGGCTTCAAAAATCCAATTGACTACCAGTAGGTAACAGGAAGATACAGAAAATTCTGCCTTTCTCTACATAATCTAGAACAGCAGCCCCCAACCTTTCCAGCTTGGTGGCCTGGCACAGGGAGGAGAGAAACAATGGTTCCATGTGGGTGGCAGGCACACACATGCACACAGCTCCACTTATGCAAGTGGCAGATTGCGTATCTACTGCTTATGTGAATGAAGTTTCGTTTATGAACAAAAGCCCCCACTGCTTGTGCGAGTGGAACTTCTCATGTGAACTCAAGTGCCTTCCGCTTGTGCAACTCAGTTCCAAATGGGCTACGGCCTGACAGAGGGCTGTGGTCCAGGCATTAGGGACCCCTGATCTAGATTTTTGCAACTCAGTTCATGTGGTCATAGAATAACATACAGGAAATTTATTGTCTAGTGTGAGTTCAAATTAAAGCAATTCAACAGTAACTAAGGAATTTATAGTAAGCTGGACTTGGATCTCTTGGGCACAAAGGAAATCATGACTGACGGTGCAAGTGACCCTTCCCTCAGGCTCAACCTGGTCATCTCCTACATTTATACCCTTACAAATTCCTGAAGAGGGCTCCGAGGGAAACTGCTTTGTTAGTAATAATAAAAAGGCAGGCTACTTTGTTATGTACAACAGTCTTTTAAAATGGAAAATTTAGAATTGCCATTTGTGCATAATTTCATCTAATGCTTCTAATGGACTGTTGCAATATTAGTTAGTTGTCTATCTGGGGGATAGGAGATAGCTTCTTTCGTAGCAAATGGCTAAAGTTGTCATTTTATGTGCTTATTAATTATAATAATATGGCAAACTGTAAATACAATAATTTTATCTAGGGTGTCAGTTAAGACCTGAAAATTATTTCAAGGATTCCTCAAAGGAAAAATGGTTGAGAAAGGCTGATTCAGAATATAAGAGAAAGTTTTAATCCTTTCCAAGGATCTTTCCAAAAAACCACAGTTTGAGAGGGGGAGAACCAGCAGTCTATGAATGAATGAATGAATGAATGGTCAGAATTCTATATGAGAGTGGAATATACTAGATTCTTAGAAATTGTGTTGGGATCTAAACTATGGAATTTTCATATAAATGAGAGTATAGTTTTTATTAAAATGTCCAGATTGCAAGATGGTTTCCCATTATGATGTCATAAACTTTTATGGGGAATTTAGAGAATATAGAAGATTCCATTTTATCCTGCTTCCCTGTAACACTGACAAAATGAGTCAGAGCCGATTGATTCTCAAAACTAGTTTTCCTGACATGCAGTCTCTTTTTTTATCTCAGTCTCTAATCCTGTTTTTTCCATTACCTGTCAATAATAAATATTTATTTATGTGTGAAATCAGGTACCCACTAAACAAATAATTCCCCCAACACTGTCAAACTATTCACTAAGTCTGCATTACTATTACTATTAATCTTCTCATCCTTCCTATCAGCCATCTCCCACTTATGACTGTATGACTGTAACTTGTTGCTGTATCCTTATGATTTATGTTGATTGTTTCCTAGTATGATTTGATTGCTTATTTGCACGTTATGACTATCATTAAGTGTTGTAACTTATGATTCTTAATGAATGTACCTTTTCTTTTTATGTACACTGAGACCATATGCACCAAAGACAAATTCCTTGTGTGTCCAATCATACTTGGCCAATAAAGAATTGTATTGTATTGTATTGTATTGTATTGTATTGTATTGTATTGTATTGTATTGTATTGTATTGTATTGTATTGTATTGTATTGTATTGTATTGTATTGTATTGTATTAATGAGCATCGTCCCAAAACAAGACACAAAACAGATTTAGAAACTACTATGTAACAACAATCTTATAAAATCAAGCAGTTAAATTATTGAATAAGAACAAGGGACACAGCAGCATAGATTTGCCTTAAAAAAATGTGGAAGCAAAAAAGGTTCTGCTATGAAGGAACAGGAAGAGAATTTTGTTTTTATGATTATTTTAACAATGTTCTTAAGCCTTATACAGTACTACAAGTCCCTTATACTTGGCTTAATAGCCAATTAGTATTTCATTTCCAAACAGATTAATGTGTCATTAGAGTCTATTTTCTTTGGAAACCTAAATCCAAGCTTTCCCTTCCTACCTCAGTGCCATATAAAATATATTATAATAGTCTGACTTTGTCACTGCAGGAAGAAGAACTGGAAAAGAGACATTTTGTCATGAAATTGCTTGCCTTAGCTGAACCTGAAAGCTCAAAGGACAGATTAGAGAACCTTTCCTCATTATAAACAGAGACCTCCACACAGAATCATTCTGTCATGATTTTAGTAATACAGTTTATTAACCCAGGGTGTGCATTTTCAATATCCAAAAATGAAACTATAATTGATAATCAGTACAATTTTAAATGAGGTTAATTATATATACAACAGTCAAACAATGAAAATTTAATAATGTATTTGAACGGTCACCTGCAAAATATTTGATGCTAATACCATCTAAGCTAAACATGTAAGAGGATGTTAATCATCTATTTGAAGAATTCACACATTATATTGTTCAGTGAGAGGGAGATGAAGAAGTTGTTCAATACAACAAAATTTTAAAGTGGAACTAAAACCTAAGCAAAATGTCAAAGTATGGCAGGAATTAGTTGAATTGGTAAAAAGGGTACGTGTATCATTTGATTTGGACAGAAAGAAATCAAAAATTTTGCCAGAACATATTCAACTGGAGAAACAGCCTACTAATGAGAAACAGAAAACTGCACTGAAGATAAAGATATTGATAAACAATTAAATGATTACATTGGGAGTAACAATGTAAAAAAGAGAGAGATCAGAATGGCACAACCAATAAAAAAGAAAATTAAGAGAAGGAAAGGACAGAGAGAAACACATTTCTAATGATTACACAGGGATTAACAGTGGGGAAAAAGACAAGGTGAAAAGAGAAAAGGGAAATAGATCAGATGGGAATATAGGTCAAAATAAGCAAGTAATGGACTTAAAAGTTAAAGGAAGGAAACAGGAGAAAAGATAATAATTACAAAAAGAAAAAAAGAAAAAGAAGAAAAGGAGGGAATGGAATAAAAGGAGGGGAATTGTAAGAAGTGGTTTGATAGATGGACCAGGATAAAATGGTTAAAAGGAATATAATATATAAGTATGGTAATAATGGCATTATGATTAATATTGGTGGTTCTAATATTTGAATAACTTGAAATATATTCTTTAATATGAATGTAGAAAAATAATGGTTGTGAAATATAAAATGATATATTTAAAAGAGGTTAAGAGATGGAAAGTTAAATGAAATTGAAATTAAAATTGAAATTGTATTATTACTATGTATATATCTGAATGAATTGTAGGGGAAGATGATTGGAAATGATAATAAAATTGTAAATATAATGATTTATTTAGAAAAGAAAATTTAAATGAAATGGAAATGGAAGATAGGTTTAATTAAATGTGAAATGATAATTTGAAATTATTTACTTAGTGGAGAAGATGATTGGAAATGATGATAGAAATGATGATTTATGTAGAAGGGATTTATTTAGAAGATGTAATGGAAATCTAAATGAAATGGAAATGGAATAAGATATTTTTATTTAAAAAAGATGATGTGGAAGACAAAATTGAAGAAATATATTGTTGAAAGGGTAAAATGATTAATAAGGAAATAAGATATGATAATCTGGTCCACCTTTAGAAAACAATGGATATTCAGAAATAAGTGTGAAATATCAAAATAATTGTGTAAAAATTAAAGGGTTTCAATAGAATAAAGAAATATTGAAAAATATATGTGATAAAGGAAGAAATAAAAGAATGAAATGAAAGAAGATTAAGATTAGGAGGTTAGGGTGGATGGTAATTCTGATTATATATTAAATATAAAATAGAGATGAAAAAGGGGAAAGTAGAAAAGGAATACAATGGCAGGAATTGAAATATATAAATACATTTGGGGAAAATAAGAAGCTGTATGAATTTTGACCTGGTCAATACTCTACTCAGAAAAAAATGTATTGTATGTTTGTTTATTTTAAAAAAATAAAAAACTTTTTTTTTAAAAAAGAAGTTGTTCAGTGAGTGACAGGAAAACTGGAGGAAAAGTAGAGTTAAATAATTTTACAGATGACTCGGTCCTAGAAGATAAAAACAGAAAGAAAAGCACACTATTGCCAGAACAAAGGTCAAAATATTTCAGACATTTTCATACAACAATGAAGGAAACATATACCAGATGTAGCTTTTGATAGTCATAGACATAACATATGCTAAGGGAGAGTATCTTTTGTACAGTCTTCATATAATCTAGGAAAGGAGAAAACACTGAATAGAAAAGAAAAAAAAACAGAAGGAAAATGAATCACCTTTTCTTTTCAATGCTGAACTGCTTACACAGACCTGGTCTTGAAGGCTGGTGTTAGATGGCTCCTCCAACAGTTGGACAGGAAAGATGATACGGAATCAGTAGTTGCTTCTTGATACTATTTTGCCTAGGTCAGTTTGATGTGGTCCCAAGCTTTCTGAGGACACAATTCTCTTGGTAACTCAAATCTGTTTGCATATTATTACTATTACTTTGATTCTGGATAAAGCTGAAGCCAGTGAACCTTTCCAGGATATGGAACCCAACTTAGCAAAAACTAGAGGCAGAGAAGTCTATACTTTTAAACTTTATAAAGGTAATGTGCTATAGGCAATTGGTTTAGCTCCTGTAAGGCTCCTTGGCTTTATAATTTAGTGAAAGACACTGACCAACTTCTTCTACTCACTGGGTTCATGTCCAGACTGCTGAGGGAAATCTGACTTCAGATGTTTTGAAGAGGCTTCTCTCTGAGATAAACAAATAACTGGCAGGTGAAGAGAAAAGTTCAGGGCTGGCTGTTTCTCTTTGGAGTCCTGAAAGATTTCACCTATTAATTGAAAGGAGAAATAAAAGAATGAAATGAAAGAAGATTAAGATTAGGAGGTTAGGGTGGATGGTAATTCTGATTATTTATTAAATATAAAATAGAGATGAAAAAGGGAAAAGTAGAAAAGGAATACAAGGGCAGGAATTGAAATATATAAATTAAATTTGGGGAAAATAAGCTGTATGAATTTTGACCTGGTCAATACTCTACTCAGAAAAAAATGTATTGTATGTTTGTTTATTTTAAAAAAATAAAAAACTTTTTTTTTAAAAAAGAAGTTGTTCAGTGAGTGACAGGAAAACTGGAGGAAAAGTAGAGTTAAATAATTTTACAGATGACTCGGTCCTAGAAGATAAAAACAGAAAGAAAAGCACACTATTGCCAGAACAAAGGTCAAAATATTTCAGACATTTTCATACAACAATGAAGGAAACATATACCAGATGTAGCTTTTGATAGTCATAGACATAACATATGCTAAGGGAGAGTATCTTTTGTACAGTCTTCATATAATCTAGGAAAGGAGAAAACACTGAATAGAAAAGAAAAAAAAACAGAAGGAAAATGAATCACCTTTTCTTTTCAATGCTGAACTGCTTACACAGACCTGGTCTTGAAGGCTGGTGTTAGATGGCTCCTCCAACAGTTGGACAGGAAAGATGATACGGAATCAGTAGTTGCTTCTTGATACTATTTTGCCTAGGTCAGTTTGATGTGGTCCCAAGCTTTCTGAGGACACAATTCTCTTGGTAACTCAAATCTGTTTGCATATTATTACTATTACTTTGATTCTGGATAAAGCTGAAGCCAGTGAACCTTTCCAGGATATGGAACCCAACTTAGCAAAAACTAGAGGCAGAGAAGTCTATACTTTTAAACTTTATAAAGGTAATGTGCTATAGGCAATTGGTTTAGCTCCTGTAAGGCTCCTTGGCTTTATAATTTAGTGAAAGACACTGACCAACTTCTTCTACTCACTGGGTTCATGTCCAGACTGCTGAGGGAAATCTGACTTCAGATGTTTTGAAGAGGCTTCTCTCTGAGATAAACAAATAACTGGCAGGTGAAGAGAAAAGTTCAGGGCTGGCTGTTTCTCTTTGGAGTCCTGAAAGATTTCACCTATTAATTGAAAGGAGAGAAGCTCTTCTTTTATAGAAGATTCCTGCCCTGAGGCAAAGGTAAATGAGGTAATACTTCCTGAAAAAGGGGCAGGACAAAAAAGGTGTCCAGAAAGATATGAAACCGAAAAGGTTATGTTAAAGTGGGTTGGGCTTCCTGCCTTCCAGAATTTGCCAAAATTCTGATTGCCGAAGTCCTCTAATGATTTGGATTAACAAGAGAGGATGCAATGAAGGGCAATGAGTCACTGAAAAGGAAGCAAAGATAATGTCTAATAAAAGAAATGGTCCAAGAATTCATGGCCCTAGCAATAAGCAGACACAACTGCCACTGTTTTATCAAAGTCCAGCAATAAGCCAAGCAATGAAGGAAACGAGGAACACTCACCCTTCTCAAGCCCTGATGAAGGGCATCCACTAGTATGAATAATGTTGTTTTCATTACTTATTTGGGCTTGAAAATACTAGATCATGCCTGTATCATAGGCAATGGTAAGTGAAACCTCACCATCTTTTCAATTCCTTGATAAGCTGTGGTGTCACAGTGGTTTGAATGCAATATTTATTTATTTTATTTATTTATTTATTTATATTTATATACCGCCCTATCTCCCTAAGGACTCAGGGCGGTTCATAGGCAGTTAAAACACATATAAATACAGATTAAAAACAACAATTAAAAAACTTATTCTATAGCCAAATTTTTAAAACAATATAAATAATAAAAACCCCTTAAAACCAATTTTTTAAAAATCTAATCCAGTCCCGCGCAGATGAATAGGTGTGTTTTAAGCTCGCGACGAAAGGTTCGGAGGTCCGGAAGTTGACGAAGTCCTGGAGGGAGTTCGTTCCAGAGGGTGGGAGCCCCCACAGAGAAGGCCCTTCCCCTGGGTGTCGCCAGACGGCACTGCCTAGCTGACGGCACCCTGAGGAGTCCCTCCCTGTGAGAGCGCACGGGTCGGTGAGAGGTATTTGGTAGCAATAGGCGGTCCCGTAAATAGCCCGGCCCTATGCCATGGAGCGCTTTAAAGATTGTCACCAGCACCTTGAAGCGCACCCGGAAGGCCACAGGTAGCCAGTGCAGTCTGCGCGAGGGGCTCCCTCTATCACCCGCGCAGCCGCATTCTGGACTAACTGAAGCCTCCGGATGCCCCTCAAGGGGAGCCCCAAGAGGAGCCCCATTGCAGCCCATATTGCAGGCTAATTCTGCTGACTGCCAGCAATTCTAATCCTGATCAGCTCAAAGTTGACTCAGCCTTCCATTCTTCCAAGGTCGGTAAAATGAGGACCCAGATTGTTGTTGGGAGCAATATGCTGACTGTATAAAACAATTTAGAGAGGGCTATAAAGCACCGTGAAGTGGTATATAAGGAGTATATAATAAGCTATTGCTATTGCTTACCTTAAAAAAAAAAAGGGATGTGGTGGCTCAGGGGCTAGGATGTTGAGCTTGTCGATCGAAAGGTCGGCAGCTCAGCGGTTCAAATCCCTAGTGCTGCTATGTAACGGGGTGAGCTCCCGTTACTTGTCCCAGCTTCTGCTAACCTAGCAGTTTCGAAAGCACATAAAAATGCAAGTAGAAAAAATAGGGACCACCTTTGGTTGGAAGGTAACAATGTTCCGTGCGCCTTTGATGTTGAGTCATGCCGGCCACATGACCACGGAGACGTCTTCGGACAGCGCTGGCTCTTTGGCTTTGAAACAGAGATGAGCACCTCCCCCTAGAGTCGGCGACGACTAGCACGTATGTGGGAGGGGAACCTTTACCTTTACCTTAAAAAAAGAAAAGATTGTAGTTCAGATGCAGTTGCCTAAAATGGATGATTCCAAAGAAAGAATCTTACGAAGAAACGACATCACTGTTTTCATCAGGATTCCTCCATTGAGACACTGAAACTTCCTGGATCAAGTTTCTTACTTTCTCTCCATCCCCAAAGCAACCAAGAAGGCTTGGCTCAAACTCAGAGGTAGATGAAATCATGCTAGATAGCACTCTACCAACAGAGTCTGCTATATGCCATCCCAATCCTCAGGATGAAGGTTACATTAGAAAAATGTAGCCCCAGTGGACTTTGACTCAGATATGGTCTGAGTGTCAAGAAAAATATTGTGCAATGTATCACTGTGGCAAATGTTGTACATGGCATATTGACAAAATGTGCAATGCATCATGGTAGCCTGATGTTCTTCCAGTTCTTCCAGTCCATCAGGTAGGATAGATCAGCCCCACTATGTAATCAGACTAAGAAATCAACTCCACAGGACTACTTTTATTAAGAATGGCTATAACAGAATTTCATCTGATTATGTTGTGCTTTCTTCTCCTACTTATAGTTCAGTGAATTAGGGTAGTATCTATCATATCTGCTTAGGGAGTCCATTGTGAACTTAAAATATGTTTCCCACTCATTATTGTGGCATCTGGATCTTGCATATCCCCATAAAATCATCACCATTTCTCTTTACAGGTTGCAGGCTACCTCAAACAGGGTCACTGAATGATAAGGCCCCAACACAAGGATGGAAGAACACAAACACTTCTCTCCTTGTCTAGATCTGATGAATTCTTTTCCATGTATTTTTCTTTCTTTCTTCATATCTCTTCTGCCATTTCATCTCAACAAAATGAAGATCCTGGGTTCAGAAGACAGAGGGGAAATTGCATTCAATACTCTGGTTATTCAGCATCATTAGCAAACTGATGGCAGTCTGAGCATCTTAACTAGACCTCTACCCCACCCTTTGTATTAATGTTAAACAGCACCATGGAATAAAATGGAAAAAAGAAAGGGTTAGGGTTAGGGTTAGGGTTAGGGTTAGGGTTAGCAGAACCAAACATTTTAATTGCCACATGACTTAGTATAAGCATCCAATGATTGCCATGCAAGTAAGAACTGAACCAGTGTGTTCATCTGCTTCAGAATCCCCAAGAAAAGTCTGTGTCCAGAATTGTGCTTCTATAGTTAATGATCTACAGCTGGCACCTGTAAAAAATAAGGGGGGGAGGTTTGAGGGAATTAGTCACCAAAGTTATAAATTAAGAGTTTATGACACTTTCATGAGTTTATGATCTGATTTTAACAATACATTAATGGTGACTAATTAAAATGTTGGTGTTTTCATGGACAAGTTAATGGAATATAAAAAATTATCTCGCTTTAAAATTAAAAAAAAAAAGAAAAACCACCTCTAAGTTATTAAATAAAAATGTGACAGTGGAAACTGTTAGTGGATTTGATTGGTTTTGTCCTGGAACCTAAGATAGTTAAATATTTGGGAGTAAATATGTCCAAAGTGAATACCTGTTTGTTTAAAAATAATTATAAAAAAGTTTCAAGGGATGTAAAAAAAAAGATTTAGTGATATGGTAAAAACTTAATTGGGGAGGATAGCAGCAATTAAATTAAATGTATTACCTATAATGCTTTTCTTGTTACAGACAATACTGTATTGAAAAAATGGTGTGCCTTTGGTACAAGGGCAAAAAAGATTTCAATAAATTCATATGAACACAACTGTTCAAAGTTACCACAGATTTGAAAAAAAGTTACTTATGCCATTTCCTCAAAGTTATCACTGCTGCACCATCCCATGGTCACGCGATCCTATTTTAAGCACTTGGCAACCAGATCATGTTTATGACTGGTTGCAGCATCCCATACAATTGTATTGTGTTACTTTCTTGCCGTTATCTGGGAATGAACACCCATTGGAAAGCTGGATTTGAAATTACAACCTCATATGATTCACTTCATGCCCATGGTGACCAACTTAACCTACTATACCGACTGTATAAATGACCATAATATTGAGTCTGGCCACATGGTAGCTCAACTTTATTTATTTATTATTTTATCTGACAACAAATACAAGAAAACAAGTAACAGAGTAGACACAGACATGGACACATGAAAATTTTTTGGCACACACACAAAAAGGATATAAATAGGCAAAATATAGCCATAAACACATAGAATGATTACAGATAATTGGGAACAGTAGGACAGGGACAGTAGGCTCGCTGGTGTGCTTATGCACGCCCCCTTAGTGACTACAATGATTTACAACCAAATTTCCAGGCTCAGTTGTGGTTGTAAATCAGGGATTACCTATTTTAAATATCTGGAATAAATATAAAACAAGGCTGTCCCCAAGATGATCATTGTACAGCACAACTCCAGAAGCAGGCCAAGAAAAATGCTTAAATTATGAGCATTTGCTGGCAAACCTGTATTTTACAGGTTATAAATTCGATTTGGTTGGCCTATGCAAAAATAAGGACGCAATTTGAGAAAGGAAAAGAGAAGGTATAGGAGGGATTAGAGATGAATTTGAAATAGTTTTATACAAAGGTGACAAAGAATTTATAAAATTAAAATATGATACAGAACCAAAGGAAATAATCTTGGATTCCTGAGATGTTTCTTTGCGGTATTGAGCGACATATCTCCCCCCTGACAAGTGTCTCCTATAAATCAAGAGGAGGGGGCAGTTTGGGAATGCTAGACACAAAAAAGAAAAACATTTCTCATTACAAATGTATAAGATGTATATATACAATGTCATATATACAAATGTATATGAGATAACAAACTTTGGCCTTATATTTCTTTACGTCAACTTTATTTAATCAGTTCCACACACTTAGGAACTAATTTTCCTCACAACCCTTCTCTTTCATTTTGACCTTTAACATACATATCTGACAGAGGAACAGGGTTGAAACAATGACTAAACATTGCTATTAAGTATGCCCTACAAAACCTAGGTGACATGGCCAACTCAATGTCACTCACTCCCACCCAGTCATATGTCTCCCAGCCCCAGCCATGCCTACCCAGGTTTTGTGGCTCCCAGTGTTTTCTTTTCTATAGGAAACAGGTATCTCTCTCCCTCTCTCTCTCTCTCTTTCTCGATCTCTCTCTTTCTCCCCCTTCTCCCCCCCTCTCATCTCTTTCTCTCTCTCATGTCTCCCTCTCTCCCCCCACTCTCCGATCTCTCTTTCTTTCTCTATCTCCCTCCCCTCTTTTTCATCTCTCTTTCTCTCTCTGATCTCTCTCTCTCTCACATACCCTCTCCCTCCCCCCCTCTCTCTCTTTCTTTCTTTCTTTTTCTTTTTCTCTCTCTCCCCCTCCCTCCCTCTCCCCCACTCCCCACGCAACCCACTTTCCAATCCACACACCTAGGGAATAACTGTAAGGAAATTTGGCCACGTTCTGTCTCTGAAAAGATACAAAATAAACATTGCATTGCAAAAGGGCCGTAATAGCTCAGGCTGTAAGGAGCCTGTTATTAGAACACAGTAGCCTGCAATTACTGCAGGTTCAAGCCCGGCCCAAGGTTGACTCAGCCTTCCATCCTTTATAAGGTAGGTAAAAATGAGGACCCAGATTGTTGGGGGGCAATAAGTTGACTTTGTAAATATACAAATAGAATGAGACTATTGCCTTATACACTGTAAGCTGCCCTGAGTCTTCGGAGAAGGGTGGGATATAAATCTATATATATATAAAAAAAGGAGTGACTGCCAGGCTGTTACATCACAGCACCATGAGGTTGCTGCCTTACATTATCATACGAACTGCAGAGAAGCATCATCCAAGCAGCAGCACACACTCACACAGACACACATACGCATCCTGCAACTCAGTCCAAAGTGGCTAGAAAATATAGTCCTTGGGCGCCCCAAAGCCACTTGGCAGACAAAGTATGGGACAACCCCCCCCCCCCAAAGTTGCCAAGAGGAAAGAAAAGAAGCTTATCACTATCTCGGTAAACCCAGCATGCTCTCCTTGGGGCTATTCACTACCCCTTTTTCTTTCTTCCTTTTGGAAATCCAGGCTAGCTGAGGAACAAGCGCAAGCCATAGTGGAAGCTTCCTCCCTCCCTTTCCCCCTCCTTCTCCTCTTGTGTTCACCCTCCCAGCCCGCCACAGCTGGGCAGGGGGTCACAAGAGGAGGAGAGAGAGGAGGGGAAGGAGGAGGAAGAGGAGGGAAGCCTTTGCCTCAGCTTGTGCTTGTTCCTCAGCCAGCCCAGATTTCCAAAAGGAAGAAAAAAAAGGGAGTATCAAAGAGCCCAAAGGAGAGCATGCTGGGCTTTCTGAGAGAGTGAGAAGAGACTCAGAGATAGAGAGCAAAAGAGAGTGAGAGATACATACACACACGCACACATACATACAGAGACACACACAGAGAGGCAGCGAGAGATACAGAGAGAGGGAGACTGGCTGATGAGTGAGCGTCTTTGGCGAGGGCCCTCTGACTTTCTCCAAGCCTGACCCCCAGGGTGGGCATATGAGGTTCAGTGGGGAAAACCCCCTTTTCCTTCTGCCCTGAGCTTCTTAAAGCCGTGGATGGGTGCTATGGGCCCATCCCCCTTTCCATTGTCCCCTCCTCCTGGATCCCATTCCCACCCTACCAGCCCTCATGTTAGTGAGGCCGGTGTTGTTCGTGGCTGGGTTGGATACAAAATAGGGTCTTAGGGTGGAGAGCAGGTTGCGCATCTCCCCAAGTGACAGAGGCATGTCCGGCACCAACAAGGGCTGGAAAAAGCTCCAGCAAGAGGGAGGCACTGGAGAATCATCACAGCCACTTCTCCATCCCATGCTGTCACCCTTATCTTGTCAGGCCAGGTGAGGAGTGACTGGGAGGGGAGGACGAAGGGCAGGGTCAGCCAGTGATGGTACAGATTTAATAGATTTCAACTTAATGTTAACCGCTTCAATCTTTATTGCAGAAAATACGATTTCTGTAACAGAGTTGTTAATACTTGGAACACACTACCTGACTCTGTGGTCTCTTCTCAAAATCCCCAAAGCTTCAACCAAAAACTGTCTACTATTGACCTCACCCCATTCCTAATGTGCCTACCGTTCCTGTCCTATTGTTTTCTTTCATTATATCCAATTAATATAGTTATTGCATGCTTATGCTTATATATATATGCTTATATATTATATAGTTACTTTCATGCTTATGCTTTTATATATTGTTGTGACAAAATAAACAAATAAAATAAATAAATACAGGGAGCCACAGCTCTAGAGCCATGAATTGCTGACACCCACCCTATGTAAAGTGATAACATAATGCTTGCCAGAAGAATTAGGTATCCTAGAGTCAAGTTTTGCAATCAACCTGTCCCAAGTAACCATGAACTAAGTCAATTGCATTAAATACTTGGGGCTTGTTCTATAGCTTGCTTTTCCAAATCTCTCCTTTACCATGGCTTTTATTTTGAAGGAACGGCCAGTGAGAT
This sequence comes from Ahaetulla prasina, assembly GCF_028640845.1. NCBI lineage: Eukaryota > Metazoa > Chordata > Lepidosauria > Squamata > Colubridae > Ahaetulla > Ahaetulla prasina. Next base: position 108,122,566 of record NC_080540.1, read on the forward strand.
TAAAGCAACACACACTTGGAAATTCGTCACAGCCATGGGCAATTTTGAATAGCATAAAATCAAAGGCCATTCCATTCTGAAAAATTGCTATTCTTAGCTTTTCATGGTCCACGTTCAGGAGAAATATAGCATCTGTCACACACCAGACATGTCAGTAGAAGCCAAAATCACAAGCTACATCTGATTTACTTTGGCTATGTCACGCGGCCAAATTCATTGGAAAAGTCAATGATGCTGGGAATGGACTGGCTTGATAATATAAAGACTGATGCAAAGATGAACATCCAACACAAAAAAATTCTCTAGGAGTAATAAAAGAATGAATTAAAGTGAAACAAGAGTTATTGGTTGGCTACCAATCCAGTGGCTGTTGTGTTCTATACCTTGGTAATTGTAAATAGACACGCTGGTCGACCTAGATACAAATTTTAGCAGACCCATTGCTTTTCTGGAAAACAGAAAAGTAATGGAAAGAAAGAATATGAATATACTAAAACAAATCAAATACAATAGTTTCAAGGGCCTAAATATCAAAATTAGACTCTTACAAGGAATATTGCCTCAAAGTCCATTAAGTTTTATCTTCAAAACTCTTCAGGATCTCATAACTTCACCTTTGTTTCTTCTGCTCTCTTCTCAGGAACCTAGAACAATGGTGGTGCTTGTTTCTGGGCTTCTGCAGCTGGCATGTGCTTTAGGTGAACCTAAGGTCATGCCTTTAAGCTTGGCACTTCTATGAGAAACTAATAATGCAAAGTATGGGGCTTTCCACCTTGGAGACAATTTTTTCTCCCATCCATTTTGCTGATACACTCACTTTCTTGCTTGCACCTGCCCATAGGCTGGAATCTCGGGTAGCATTCTGATCCTGATGCAATCTGTCTTGTGCTTGGGCCAGGTGCTGCTCCTGTTGAAAACATTATACAGCAATAAGTGATTAAATTAGGATGAACACCTTCTGGGATTGTGTGTGTGTGTGTGTGTGTGTGTGTTTTAGATGTGTGTGTGTAAAGTGTGAAAGTTGGTTTTTGAGTTTTTTGTGGCTGTGTGAAGTGTGAAGTGCAGCTGCTTTTACATTGTGTGTGAGTCAGTTGTGTTGTGTTGTGTTGTGTGTGTGTAAAGTGTGAAAGTTGGTTTTTGAGCTTTTTGTGGCTATGTGAAGTGTGAAGTGCAGCTGCTTTTACATTGTGTGTGAGTCAGTTGTGTTGTGTTGTGTGTGTGTAAAGTGTGAAAGTTGGTTTTTGGTACCTCTTATTGTTTTTTTATACTTTGTTTACTATTTTTATTATTTATTGTTATTTGCCACGCCCTTCCAGCCATCTGACCACCAAGCTACGCCCACCAATTAAGCCATGCCCACAGAAACGGTAGGGAAAATTTTTAGATTTCACCCCTAGTGTAATGTTAAAGTTTCTAAACATGAATGGTCTTACCAATCTAGGCAGTAAGCAAGGGCAACTAAATATTTCATTATGATTCTATGAGTCTGCCAGCCTTCCTACGTACAGCAGTTAAGCTGGTATATACTAGGAAATACAGTCAAATAAGCTAATTTTACTTTATTGTAAAACTACCAACAGAATCTTGTAAGTCTGAAAGTATCAATAGAATAGAATATAAAGTATGCAGCTTGGGACTGAACTCTTGAGGAAGCAGCAGGTGAAGCTAAGCAGAATCATATCAGATACTTGTATAATTAGCACAGGGGCCCGGAAGGCTGTGTGCTCTCCCCACTTCTCTCTATATACCAATTACTGCATCTCTAACAATCCATCTGTTAAACTACTGAAGTTTGCAGATGACACAACAGTGATCAATCTCATTTGAGACAATGATGAATCCACATACAGATGGGAGGTTGAACAACTAGCCTCATGGAGTGACTGGAACAATCTGGAACTGAACACACTCAAAACTGTAGAAATGGTGGTAGACTTTAGGAGAAACCCTTCTATACTTCCACCTCTTATAATACTAGACAACACCGTATCAACGGTAGAGACCTTCAAATTTTTAGGTTCTACCATATCACAATATCTAAAATGGACAACTAACATCAAAAATGTCATCAAAAAAGCACAACAAAGAATGTTCTTTCTGCGCCAACTCAGAAAACTCAAACTGCCCAAGGAGCTGGTGATCCAGTTCTACAGAGGAATTATTGAGTCTGTCATTTGCACCTCTATAACTGTCTGGTTTGGTTCTGCAACCCAACAAGACAGACACAGACTTCAGTTAATAATTAGAACTGCAGAAAAAACAATGGCTACCAACCTGCCTTCCATTGAGGACCTGTATACTGCACGAGTCAAAAAGACTGTTGTGAAAATATTTATAGACCCCTCACATCCTGGATATAAACTGTTTCAACGCCTACCCTCAAATGATGCTAAAGAGTACCTCACACCAGAAAGAGTACCTGACACAAGAACAGTTTTTTCCCTGAACGTCATCTCTCTGCTAAACAAATAATTCCCTCAACACTGTCAAACTAGTTACTAAGTCTGTGTTACTATTAATCTTCTCATCGTTCCCCATCACCCATCTCCTTCCACCTATGATTGTATGACTGTAACTTTGTTGCTTGTATCCTTATGATTTATATTGATATTGATTGTTTCCTAATTGCTTATTGTACCCTATGACTATCAATAAGTGTTGTACCTTATGATTCTTGATAAATGTATCTTTTCTTTTATGTACACTGAGAGCATATGCACCAAGACAAATTCCTTGTGTGTCCAATCACACTTGGCCAATAAAAAATTCTATTCTATTCTATTCTATTCTATTCTATTCTATTCTATTCTATTCTATTCTATTCTATTCTATTCTATTCTACTGGTGCTCTCTAAATTTGGCTGTTTGTTTGCAGACATTTTGTTACCTCAAAGGATCTTCTTTTGTTAAAGATGCAGTTTCTTCGTCCTTAACAGCCATCATAGAAACCTCAGAAAGGAGTCACTCCTTTAAGTCATTTCAAACCATTCATATATTGCAGAAATCTCTTTAGTACTACAGCTAGGGGAACAACTTTAGCAACAAACCTGTCATAAATTTGGTTCCTGTGTCTGTATTACTGGGCAATACAGTATGGATGCTGATAAATAACTCTATTAGCTTGTTCATCAGAAAGACTCTCCATGACTCTAAGATTCTTGTAAGTATCATTGGTGATACAGGTAGCCTTTGGCTTACAACTGTTCATTTAGTGACTATTTAAAGTTACAACGGCACTGAAAAAAGTGACTTATGAGTGTTTTTCACACTTACGATCAATGCAGCATCTCCACGGTCAAAAACTGGACACTTAGTAACTATCATACATTTATGACAGTTGTGGTGTCACGGGGTCACGTGATCAGTGTTTGCAACCTTCTGACAGGCAAAATCAATGGGAAAAACCAGATTCACTTAACAGCCATGTTATTAGCTTAACAACAAAAAAGATCATAAAATGAGGCAAAAGTCATTTCACTACTAACTTGCTTAGCAACATAAAGTTTGGGCTCAGTTATGGTCGTAAGATGAGGATTACCTGTATTTGGCTCTGACAGTTTTAAGCAACAAGGGTATTCCATGTTATTATTATTTTTTCTCTTCTCCATCTGAATTCTAGCAATTTTATCCCTGGATATTATTGAGCCTTTCGCATCTCCTTCCATTCATCCCTGGCTTCACTGTCTGCTTTGTTTGATTCAGAATGTCTGATTTAAAACTCATGACTGTAAAGCTAAATGTGATGAATCTGAATGGGTACAAGAATATCATGAGGCATGGCAATGGATACTGCCTTGTGTTCTGGGAAGAAGCAGGAAGCATGTAGGATCATAGGCATTTGCTCCTAATCTCTACGATGGGAAGATAACAAAACTTGTGATGTTTTGACACAAGCCCCATCCTTTTCTACTTGTCATATTATTATTGGCAGGAACCGGAAGGGTGCAGTCTGTATTATGCAATTCTGACACATTTTTTTTTTACGGGCCCCTCCTTGCCCCTCCATATCTCTACATGTAAGATGTGTTGCAATCAGTAGATTTGCAATATAAAGTGGATTGGTTGTGCCTCTTATATGCCTCATAAGTCTGTGGAGCATATACTGTTGCATGATGTCATTTAAGACACAGGTGGATGGTGTATATTTGCTGTCTGTGAAGCAAAATAGCTGTGCATACATATGTATACCCATGTGCAAAGAACATAGAAAAGAAGTTATGCCAGCCCCTCCAAGGGATACAGTTATTTTAATGTGAAGAAGAGTGCTTTACTAATGCTAGCATATTTTTGAAATGTTCCTTTAAATGCATGTGTAGAGATGACAATCCAAGATCAAGATAACTAATGTTGAGTGCTTTGGCCAAGATCAGAAAGTTCCTAGAGAACTTTCCCAAGAGAATCCAATGAGGCATTAAGAACGTCTGAGGGCAAGCATTAAAAAATGGAACACGCATCCAACACTATTTCCTCCTTTACAGAATAGCCAAAAATTAACAAATGAAACAAAACAATTTGGAAAGAAAGAAAACTGAAAGGAAGATGGAGTGTTCATTTATGCTCTTCTTCTTGCGTAAGGTTATGTAAAATAACAGGACTGCTGATGGCAGCCCAGCCACTATTTTAGTTTAATCCTTTGCAATTCTAAAAAAAGAAAGAAAGAAAGAAAAAAAGTGGGATGGTATCCATGAAATAAAACTTCCATCTGCTTCCCAGAAGACTTTCCTTTTTGTTTAAAAATAAAAAATACAGCTGCACATACAGGCCCAACTGTTCATGTGCTTCCTGCTCCCACCACACAATTGCCTGCTTCCTCTTCCTCTTCCTTTTTTTTTTTTAGTAAAAAAGTTTTATTTTTACAATCATGTCAAACAATTCATTCAATGTACAGTTATATACATTTAGTCAGGCCTGCCCAGTCACCACCCCCCTTTTTAACACTCCCCTCTTCTACCTTCTTTTACTATCCAAACCTTCCTCTCCTTCTCTTATCTACATCCTCTCCTCCCTCCACCCTACACCTTCCTTCTCCCTCTTCTACCCCTCTTCCTTCCTCTTCTCCTCTTTCCTACCTCCTACTCTCTCTTTTCTCCCTCCCCACCGTTCTAAAATGGTAACTGGGCAGACCCGACCCTACATTAATTATATTTATACATCTTCAATAATCCCTGTACATTCACCATCACTCCATCTCTAGCCTCAACCCCCCAATTCCCCTCCCCCATACCCCCCGCCCCCCACCCCGACTTCCCAGAACAAAATGCAGGGTATCAAAACTAACAATCATAATCTAAAATAATTCCTAAATTATAATCTCTAGTCTCTCCACACTTAATCACACTCTCAATTCCCCTCTCCTTCAGAAATATATCTAATACAAAATATTTCCTAAATTTACTCATATGCTATTCGATATTTTTTTATCTGATACTTATTTTGAATATAATCAATCCACATTTTCCATTCTAAAATATATTTTTCTTGTGTATAGTCTTTCAAATAAGCAGAGATTTTTGCCATTTCTGCCAGATTTGATACTTTAAGTGTCCATTCTTCAATTGTAGGTAATTCTTCTTTCTTCCAATATTGAGCAATCAAAAGTCTTGCGGCTGTTATTAAGTTCAAAATCAATTTAGTCTCTATAACTGTACAGTCCATAATTATCCCTAGAACTGCGGAGTAAACTTAATCTTCTTTTTCAAAATATTCTGCATGATCCACCATACTTTAATCCAAAATGCTTTAACTTTTTTACAAGTCCACCATATATGGTAATAAGTGGCATCTTCACAATCGCATCTCCAACATTTAGCCTGTACATTAGGATACATACATGACAATTTTTTTGGGTCTATATGCCATCTATAAAACATCTTATAAAAATTTTCTCTCATATTTTGCGCTTGTGTAAATTTAACATTCCTCACCCAAATTCTTTCCCAAGTTTCCAACATTATTGGTTGCTGAAAATTTTGTGCCCACTTAATCATACAATCCTTAACCAATTCAGTCTCTGAGTCTATTTCTACTAATACATTATACAACCTCTTAATATGCTGTTGGCCTTGATCTCTCATTTGTTTTAACAAATTATCCTCAATTTGCTTAACACCTATTTTTTGATCTAATTTCCATCTAGCTTGTAATTGTCCATATTGGAACCATGTATAATTTTTCCCTTCTTCCCCCATCTTTTCTCTAGATTTTAATTGTAATTCTCCCTTTTCCATCCAAAGAAGTTCTTTATAGGTAACTACCTCCATCTTTTGATATATATTTATATTTTCTATCATGTGTCTCGGGATTGCCCATATTGGAATCTTTCCATCTAATTTATATTGATATTTCCTCCAAACCCTCAATAATGCATTTCTAATTATATTATTTTTAAATATTTTATCTACTTTCTTATCATATAATAAATAGGCATGCCACCCATATAACAAACCATAACCTTCTATATTCAAAACTCTTTCCTCAGTTAAATTAATCCAATCAGTAATTAATGATAAGACAACTGCTTCATAATACAATTTTAAGTTAGGCATTTTAAGACCCCCCCTTTCCCTTGTATCCTGCATTATTTTTAATTTTATTCTTGGTTTTTTGCCCATCCATACAAATTTATTAATCCCCTTTTGCCATTCCTGTAATTTAATATCATTCTTAAGCACCGGTATCATTTGAAACAAAAATAAAAACCTGGGCAAAACATTCATTTTTATAGCCGCTATTCTTCCCAGCAAAGATAGTTGTAACTTCTTCCAACTCTCCATTTCTTTCCATACCTTCTGCCACAATACCTCATAATTATTTTTGTATAATTTAACATTTGAAGTTGTAATATATATTCCTAAATATTTAACCTTTTTAACAATTTCAAAACCTGTAGTTCTTTCTAACTCTTCTTTTTGTTGTATATTCATATTTTTAGTTATCATCTTTGTCTTTTGCTGATTCACCTTAAATCCAGATACTTTGCCATACTGACCAATTATATCTTTTAAACCAGTAACTGAGTATATTGGTTGAGATACAGTAACAACCAGGTCATCTGCAAAAGCTCTTAATCTGTAATCTTGATGTTTAACTCTAATTCCCTTTATTCGATCGGAACCACGTATTTTATTCAGAAGAATTTCTAAAGTTAAAATAAAAAGTAATGGGGACAAGGGACATCCCTGTCTCGTCCCTTTCCCAATTTTAAAAGTTTCTGTTAACCCACCATGATTGCCTGCTTCCTCTTCCATTCTCCTGTCGTATCCTCCTTTCTCTCATAGTTTCTTTTTCTCCCACAAATATATCATTCCCAACATAGGTTCTCTTCATCCACCCACATACTTTCTTTTCTACTCTACAATCTCTGTCTTTCATTCTCAAACCACATACTTTTTCTTCTTCCACTGGAACATGTACTTTTTCCCCCTCAGCACACAAATTCTCTTCCCTCCCTCAGAAAAATACTGTCTTGCTGTTTTGTTTCCATATGTTAATTCACTCTCACATGTGTGTGACTGCTTGGAGCTGTACATTCTTGATGTTCTACCTTGTATCTTGCCTTGCAAGTCCTACACTGCTTTGGAGATGGACAGGACCCTTCTGTCCCCAATCGAGGTGCATATTGAGAGATTGGGAAGCCATAACAATTATCTATCAGTTTGTCTTTTTAGAAAAAAATAATAGAATTATGAAGTTACATAAGGGACCACCAGGATCATCTACTTCAACCTTACACAATGTGCAATAAACCTCCAGATGTGGAGAACTCACATGCTTCATTGTTTTAAAGATCTTAACAGTTTTTCCTTATTTGAATGAAATCTAAGTAGCTCAAATAATACTTACTATTTTTGTCCTAATTTTTGTAGAGATAGAAAGTGGTTTCTGACCCATCTTCCCTGTTTAGCTTTTCTCTTAACTACCCGAACACTGATTTAATGTCCCCACTGAGTCTTCTTTTCTCTAAACTAACAGTCCTATCATTCAATCTGTCCTCATAGGGCACATGGGCAAGTCTCTGTATCATCTTTGTTGCTGTTCTCTGAACCTATTCAAATCTGTCAATATCTTTCCAGAAATGTGGTACCCAGAATTATACACGGTACTGTGGTGTAGCCACACCAGTCAAGGGATAAGAAGCAATTCTGTCTTTGGTACAGTGTTTCTTCTAAAGCAGCCCTACTAACATATCCAAGCAGCGGTCTCATACTGTTGACTTATATTGTTTTTTCTTTCTTTATGTATACATTGCCAAAGAGGAGAGAAAAAGGAATACTTAAAAAGCACTTTCACAAAAAATGAAAGAAATGTGATAAAAAAGAGAGAAAGTGGGATCTGTCATTATAATAGTAAACAGATGCAATTCCATATTCACTTTTCTAATGCAAATTTGTGGGTCAGCTTATCTGTGGATAGCTTATCCATAAGTAAATTTGGTATTGGGCCACTTAGTAGAGAGCTTATCTTTGAACTGTTATTCATATAATTGACAGCTAATCATGACCTTCTATTGACATCCTTACAGATATTTTAAGAACGCTGTCTAAAGTCCCACCTCCTTCAGCCTGTGTTCACAGGACTTAATAACTCACTTCCTAATATAATCCTCACTGTCTTTCTCAGAATCAGTTCCTACTTTTCAGAATCATTCATAAAATAAAAAACAAACAAACAAACAAAAAACAACAACCCAGTGCTAGATGCGGGGCCTGACAAATACAGAATAAAGGTGCAACATAAATCATTTGTGATTTTGAAAGCATACTTCTGTGGTTGCAGCTTACAATTTTATCCGGTTTCTTGACATTGTATCACACTCATTCTTCATACTGAGTTAGTAAACAGTGACAAACCAATATGTCCTACGTAGGTGTTTATTAATTTTGTATGCCATGAAATCCTGACAACCAATTGCTTACCACAAAATTAAATACAGTAAAAACATCTCCTGTAAAGAAAAAAAACCTAAAAGCAAATGTAATAAACTTATTACGATATGAACAGGGGGAAAAAGTATCCTCCCACAACACTGGGACCCAAAAGAACTGGGCATTCAGATGGTCATTTGCTTCTGATTTTCAGAAAGTCTGTGGGACTTCATTTTACTAATATTTGGACTAGGGCTGCTGTGACTCTCTCTCTGGATGACTACCTATTTTTATTTGATGGTTTGAAAAGCTGGGCTCGTGGTGTATATAGGCAGAAGAACACATTGTCTGTAACATTACCTCTGGGATGACGTTAGCCCTCAGACTCAAGCAGCCTCCACCCTGTTGGAGTTTTAAAGGGCCTTGAAGACATGGCTCTTTGCCCAGGGGTTTGGCAAACATGACTTTAGCTCCCTTAAGACAATGAGGGCTGTTTTCCTTTGTTCTCATTTTGTTTAGTCATCTTGCCATTCTTATCTTTGTTTTTGCCTCATGTTCTCCTTGTTTTTAATATTTTAAACAATGTGTAAACTACCCAGAATCGCTGGGGTTGGTTAGTATATAAATTTAATAAATTATTATTATTATATGGTGGTTTTATAATGTATGATCTTGGTTTTAATTTTGGGATATTAAGTATTTATTTTAACCCAAATTATAAATGCAGTTCAGAGTCCATTGACTGGAACAGTCTAGAATCCTGTACATAAACAAGCTGGGGAAAAAAGAGCTAACAACAAGAAGAACAAAAACATAATAAAGACCAACTGATGATGGGAAAAGATCACATCCCAAATGTAATCACAATTCAGCCTTTTCTTGTCTCCAGAAGTCTTATTATCAAGGACACCTAGCTAAAGCTACATTTCTAAACTTCGCAATCTAAAGATGTATGAATTTCAACTCTAGAATTCTGAAATCAGCAAGGCTAGGCCAGGTTTTTTCATCCTATACAAAATGCATTCACTAAGCTTCATACTGGGAAGAGGGGAGGGGGGAAGCAAGATATTTTTGAAGAGCTGTGGTGGTGCTGTGGTTAAAATGCAGTATTGCAGGCTGATTCTGCCCAGTCTGGAGTTCGACCCTGACTGACTTAAGTTTGACTGAGCCTGCCATCTGTCCATGGTTGGTAAAATGAAGACCCAGATTATTGAGGGCAACATGCGGACTCTGTAAACCGCTTAGAGAGTGCTGTAAAGCAGTATGGAACAGTATATAAATCTAAGTGCTATTACTATTGATATTTTTCTGCACATCAGTGCCCTCAAAAATCTTCCAAACAACTGAAGACATTTTAGTTCCTCTCAAAAAGTCTAAATTGGTAAATGATAATGATATCTTTTCTCTAACCACTAGAAGGTAAATTACTGTATTTTTAAGACGCTCCAGAGTATAAGACACACATTAGTTTTTGGGGAGGAAAACAAGAAAAAAAATTCTGCCTCTGCCTACCAGCATCGACTGGTATTCATCTGGCTAGCAGCAAATAGCAAACAGCCTGGTAAGCTTCAGCACATTATCGCAGCCTGATACAGCTAGAGCAGCTAATTGGCAGGTGGATCGGCCGCCCGGAATACCCCCAAATCAGCTGTTTCAGGCTGCAGGGATTGCTACAGACCATTGACGCCTCCGTGCCTTGCATTTTTGGTCTCTGTGCCTCATGTTTTCAGCCTCTGATCGGTGCCCAGTTCACTGCTGCCTGGAACTGCCTGAAAATGCAATGCATGGAGGCCAAAAACAGGGCGTGTAGAGGTTGAAAACACAATGCACGGAGGCGGCAATCAGTGGCAATGTGCTGTGGCAATCCCCACAGCCTGGAACAGGTCTAAAATGGAGCATTCAGAAGCCAAAAATGTGATGAATGGAGGCCAAAAATATGACACAAGGAGGCCAAAAACACAAGGCATGGAGGCAGTGATGTGCTGTGCCGATCCCCGCAGCCTGGAATAGGTCTAAAACAGCACGCGGAGGCCGAAAACGGCTGCAGGGTGGGGGCTGGTGGGTGGGCGTATAAGACGCACCCAAATTTTCACCCTCTTTTAGGGGGGGGAAACTGCATCTTATATGCTGAATATGGTATTTCTCTTCCTCCTCAACTGCTTCTGAATCTTCCCTCAGAAAGATACCTCAGATGACTGCCAAATTTACTAGTCAGGATATGCCTAAATTGAAGCAGTCTGAGTCAATTTCTCTGGATGTACTCCTAATAGTGTAATAAGGTCTCCTATTTTCTGAAACAATTATTAACCTTATAAATAAACTTACAATCATAACTGAACAATTTAACTTGTTTCAACATTCTTTAACTGCTTCCTCAAAGGGTAACACAGAAGGGAGTCAGAGGTTTCTTTTAAAAAAAGAAAAGAAAAAGAAAATCTCTGAATTGTACAGAAACAAGCAGAGAGGGATCATTTTTTCCCCACCAAGAAATAAGATCAGGATTCTCCCTGTATATTTCAAGCAGACCAAATTATGCTCCTTAATAAAGGAAAACTACTTTCTTTGAAAGGAACTGTTAAGTCCTCAGGGCTACGCCACCACATAGAGACTGGCTGGCCACCAGGCGATCCTGATTGGCTAAGTCGTGAACTATTGAAAAGCGGGAAACCCGAAGCCCTGTCATTGGTTCAGCCATCTGACAGCTCCATATTTAAGAGCCTGCCAGACAGCACTGTTGCCTTCATTGAAGTTTAGCCTGTTAGCTGTTTATTCTGTTACCATTAAAGGTTGTTATTGTTACTCACAACCTGTCTAGCCTCAGTTCTCCATACAGAGCAAGAACAAACTTTTCCCTAAGCTAAACCAACTTTTACTTGTCAAATGTCTCAGGTGGACTGGTAAAATGGCTGGAAGGATCTACAACAACAGCAAAGTTTTGCTAAAGTTTAAAAACAAACCTGTTCTCCCAATATTCTTTAACATTCTTATGTTTCTGGACTTTTCCAAAGTTATCCAAATTGTGTCATCACAGATTTGGCAGGCTGACCCATCATGATAATGCAATAGAGCAAGTAAGGAGTGGTTGCAGAAAAAGGGAGTGTAAGTATTATAATAACCCATGAAAACTGCCCCATCCTGGAGATATTACTAAAGAAGTCACTTTAAATTTAGGTAGCTTCTAAAAGATATGTAGATTAAAATTTTAAGCAAGTTAGGTGATATAAAATATTCTTTGGCAAAACCATATGCAGTAATTTTTTTCAATAAATAGCTTCAACTTAAACCTGCCCAGTATGTATATGGATCAATCTACTGTACACTGAAGGAAAAGCCTTTGATTGTGTCAACCAATATCAAGATTCAAATTAATTCACAATAATCTAAGTATTTGAAATGTGAGAGGAAGTGGAGTTTGAAAAACTCTTTAGATTCTTAGATCACTGTGTGGTATATAATTAGGGCCTGTAAACTCAGGAGTCTGGTTTTATCCCAAGCCTATAGGAAACTACAAGTCTACAAGTCTGGAAATTTCTAAAATGTATTACAGAGAGACAGTCTATCCTTTACAAATTAAATCAATACCTCTAATCTCCTTAAAACCAACAGAACAGCTCTCATTTTTGCAAGGTGAACTAATAGTGGAGGATTATGAAATAACTACTCTGGATTAACTGCTAAGCAAACAGATGATCTCCCTTATCTCGTTGAACATTGATGGATGGAGTAAAAATAGAATCTGGATTGACAGCTTTGAATTTGTCTTCTTTCAAAATAACTATGGAACATGACTAAGTTAGATGGAATGCCCTCATACAATGCAAGCCAGATGCCAAGCACTGAATTGTAATCATGTGACTGCAACTTTGAAGGCTGGTTGTAAGCCCCTGTTATGACCTAGGATTGGCACACAAGCAACATGTGCTAGGCAAAAACTTGTCAGCCTTTTTTCAACCACCCTTCCCCAAAAATCCCCATAATCCAGCAATTCTTGGTTCGTTCCCTAAAGTCTTTGGCCACAGGACACACCTACAGTCCAAGTCCATTAATCAAAATTCAGGTGCTTGGTGACCAGCCCATGTTTCTGACTGCTGCAGCATCTCCCAGTCATATGATCACCATTTGTGACCTGCCCTATCAGCTTCTGAGAAGCAGGAAGTCATAAGACATGGTCACATGAAGCCACACTTAATGACCTGTGTGGTCCTTGCTTAAAAACTACACAAAAATGCTAAAAACACTGTAATGTCAACATGGTCCTCACTTTATGATTGTTTCATTCAGCAACAGAATTTCTGGTTTTAGGGTTATTAAGTGAGTATTAAATTGTATTAAACTTGTATGTCACTTAACTCTCAATGACTCTGGACTTCTTGGTCATTTTTTTTCAATCAGTTACTCTTGGGCTGTCTTTTCCAGATAACTCCTGGTCTTTGTTGTCCAATCCTTTATCAACCACTCTGCTGCCCAGTCGTTCTTCCAATTTTGCTTGGGGTCTTTACTTTACTTTACTTTACTGTCATTGCACATGGTACAACAAAATTAAATGCTGATTTCAGTATACATTATTATAAAAATAAAAACACAAACATACATCCTTTACATTCTATATAATTGAAATTGAAAACCCGATATTGCACTATATTGTAAAATATTGTTATTGCCCTGGGATAAAAGTTGTTTTTCAGCCTATTTGTCCTTGTTTTTATTATCCTGTATCATCTGCCAGATGGTAATAGTTCCAAAAAAGGGTGCCCAGGATGAGGTGGATCTTTAAGAATGTTTTGAGCTTTCTTAAGGCAGAGGGAGCTATAAAGCTCTTCCAAAGAGGGGAGAAGGCAACCAATGATTCAGACACATTGCTCATTCCTTCAGTGATCCTCTCCTAAACTCCATTACCTATTGTCCTCCAGGGGCTTAACCCCTTCTGTTTGATGTATATACTACACCCCCAGTTCACCAGAAATATAAATCACAGAGCAAACAAGACTCTATCCCTTAGGAGTCTTGGCTTAGAAAGCAGGTGCAGTTGTTCGTAGGTGTTCTAACAAATCCAAGAATCTTGTATATTGTCAGATGACACCTTTCATATATTTAATAACATACCTCTAACCTTCAAAGAAACTTTCATTCTGCCTCAGTGCTATGTTAATTATATACCATTGACTTTTCTTTAACATCAAAATCTGTCTTAGGGGAATACACTTTTTATTATGCTTGTAACAATGTTGTGAGAAAGATTTGTCTGACAATGATTAGCCCAGGGAACGCTAGAAAGTTTCAAAGACATTTGAAGCTACATGTCTTTGGGCATAACTTGACTATCCACCCTTAGCATACTTAATCCAAAACTGATTTTTCTAGCAATCCCTTTTTTCATACTGAGAATCTTTACAACACCCCAACTGCAGTGGTGGGATTCAGCCAGTTTGCACCACTTTGGGAGAACCGGTTGTTAACTTTATTTTATTTTTATTTATTTATTATTTATTTATTTTTTCACATAGTATATATAAGCATAAGCATGAAATAACTATACAATATATAAGCATATATATAAGTATGAGTATGTAATAGCTATATTAATTGGATATAACAAAAGGAAACAATAGGACAGGAACGGTAGGCATGCTTGTGCTCTTATGCACGCCCCTTACAGACTTCTTAGGAATGGGGTGAGGTCAATGGTAGACAGTTTTTGGTTGAAGCTTTGGGGATTTCTGGAAGAGACCACAGAGTCAGGTAGTGTATTCCAAGCATTAACAACTCTGTTACTGAAGTCATATTTTCTGCAATCAAGATTGGAGCGGTTAACATTAAGCTTAAATCTATTGTGTGCTCGTGTATTGTTGCAATTGAAGCTGAAGTAGTCTTTGAGAGGAAGGACATTGTAAGAGATGATTCTATGAGTTAAACTCAGGTCATGTCGAAAGCGGCATAGTTCTAAATTTTCTAAACCCAGGATTTCAAGTCTGGTGGCATAAGGTATTTTGTTGTATTCAGAGGAGTGGAGAACTCTTCTTATAAAATATTTCTGGACACGTTCAGTTGTACTGATGTCAGAAATGTGGTATGGGTTCCAGACAGTCAAGCTGTATTCAAGAATTGGTCTAGCAAATGTTTTATATGCTCTGGTTAGTAGTGTAGTGTATTTGGAGAAGAAGCTATGCAAGATTAGGTTTACAACTCTTAGAGCCTTTTTTGTGATGTAGTTGTAGTGGGCTTTGGCACTTAGATCATTTGATATGAAAACTCCAAGGTCTTTAACAGGGTGGGGGTCATTTGTAAGGTAACGTCCATCAAGCTTGTACTTAGTGTTTAGGTTCTTTTTTCCAATATGTAAGATTTAGCATTTGCTGGTTGAGATTTGGAGTTGCCAAGTTTTAGACCATTCAGATACAAAGTCAAGGTCTTTTTGAAGGGTAGTTGTATTGTTGGTGGTGTTAAATAGTTTGACATCATCAACAAAGAGAACACAATTACTTGTAATATTGTCACAGAGATCATTAATGTATAATGTGAAGAGTGTTGGTCCAAGAACTCTGCCTTGGGGAACTTTTGACAGGAACAGGATTTGATAGAGCATTGCCAATTTTGACCACTTGCTGTCTGTTTGACAGGAAAGCTGTTATCCAATTGTGGAGGGGTCCTGAGATGCCATAGGATTTTAGTTTTAGGAGAAGTTTATCATGTATTACTGAGTCAAAAGCTTTACAGAAGTCTATGTAGATTGCATAGTCTATGTAGATTCTGAACAGTTTGGCAAACTGGTTGTTGGAAGAAATCATTAGGGCAGAGAATCGGTTGTTAAATTACTTGAATCCCACCACTGCCCAACTGTTATGATGGAATACCTGGGAGATTCCTGGGCATAGAAGGGTTAGGATGACAGTTAAGGGAGGAAACAGGATCATCAAAGAAGATAATTTTGAGCCTAGAAGAGGAGGCAAGTATGAAAAAGAGACTCAGAAGTAGTCTGCCTTAATTATCCCAAGTCATGCAGGAAAATTAGCTTGGTAGGCTTTTCAGATTCTACTATATTATTCTACTAGCAATAAAAATCTAAGTAATTCTTGTTTTCTGAATTTGCCAACCTCCCAGGGCTGGATTCCTGCATCTAGAAGTGGTGTAGTTTACTGTACTGTCCAAGGATGATACCTTTTCAGTCTACGACTCTCGTAGGCTGAAACATATATTAGCTTCCCAAATAACTTTATTTTTTATTTTTATCTTTGTTTCCATCTTCCTAGAAGTGCTTTACAAAACACCTAAAAAATAATCTTAGATAAATCTATCAAGTGTAAAAGCAACAGTCCCAAAATACAGTAACACTTTAAAAAAAAAAGATTGGTTTTAAGAGCCTTGCTTTTCAATTTTTTAATAATGATGATATACATGTGGGTAACCCTTATTTCATTTTTAGTCTAGGTTTTTGATGTAATTCACTTCTGCTTTTCATCAGACTTTTTGATGTCTTTTCCTAGGAAGCAAAGTTTTATTTTCATTATATGTTTAGGACTTTGAATTTATTTGCATATTATGCATGGCATAAACAGCTCATGAGTTACAAGTTCCTCTTTCTTCTCTTATGACTCAATTTGCTCCATAATCAAGAGTGCAGACATTTTTTTAATATATAATTGATATGTCTTCCATTAGCCACTATTTATTCCTGACCACTTTCTCAGTTCATCCTGAGTTCATCATGATCCTACATGCTAGATCTAACTGCTGTTTATAGTAATAATTCAGGTTTAGTTCCAAAACAAAACAAAAAAGCTTTGTAATATACAAAGACATAAAACACACAATTTATCTTTGTTGTTGTTAGTTGCGAAGTCGTTTCTGACCCATCGCGGCCCCATGGAAAACATTCTTCCAGGCCTTCCTGTCCTCTATTATCCTCTGGAGTCCATTTAAACTCATGCCTACTGCTTCAGTGACTCCATCCGGCCACCTCGTTCTCTGTCATCTCGTTCTGCTTTTGCCCTCAATCTTTCTTTTACACAATTATCTACAATTTTTCAAAGCAGCCCAGACCTTGTCCTAAGATTATAGTTCTGAGCAATGAGAAAAATGTGACATAGACCTAGATTTTTGGGTCTGATATTCCTCCGAGTTTCCTACTGTCTAAATAAAATGAAACTCCCAAGTATAAAATACAAAGCTTTGATCCAAAATAAAGCAGTATCTCTGGAACTGCTGGTTGATGATCTACATTTCTGTGGAAGAACAGGACTGATTCTATAAACTAGATTCAGATTTCCTATTATTGATTTTATATTCCATTTTTAATTAAAAATCAACAGATATGTTTTAATAGATCTTGGGGGGGGGGAAGCAATGCCGTGGTCAATGTCTTATATCACTAGGATAAATGGCTACATTCATGTCATGTGAGTGGATTTCAGATGGTATTTACACAAATCTCTCAATCTCTCGAGCTGTTGGAGGTACTGGCTGCTGTGGCGGTTGAGACCCCCAAACTTATAGTCATGGGGGATTTCAACTTGCCATCAGCTGGCTTGTCATCGACGGCAGCTCGGGAGTTCCAGGCTTCCATGACGGCCTTGGACCTGATTCGAGTAAATGATGGCCCTACGCACACAGGGGGAGGCATGCTGGATCTGATTTATATCTCTGGACAGTGGTTAAATGATCTGGTATTAGATGATTTAGTAACAGAACCAATGTCATGGTTGGATCATTTTCTCCTTCGCCTAGACTTCCGAACCGCCATTCACCACCGCAGGGAGACGGAACCTATACGGTGGTTCCATCCCAGGCGCCTGATGGACCCTGAGAGGTTCCAGATGGAGCTTGGGCCATTCCCTGAGGATCTGGCCCACGGCACGACTGAGGAACTGGTCGTGGCCTGGGAGCAGGCCGCGGCCGGGGCCCTGGACCGTGTCACGCCTTTGCGGCCTCTGACCCGGCATAGATCTCGTCCGGCCCCTTGGTTCTCCGAGGGGCTGAGGGAGATGAAACGCCGGAGAAGACGCCTAGAGAGCACCTGGAGGTCCAGTCGCTCCGAAGCTGATCGGACACTAGTTAGGACCTATTCTAGGACATACCTAGTGGCAATGAGGGAAGCGAGGCGTTCCTACGCCTCCACCCTCATTGCGTCGGCAGATAACCGCCCGGCCGCCCTGTTTCGGGTGACCCGCTCTCTCCTACATCAGGAGGTGCAGGATGACCCTTTGCAGGGACGAGCCGAGGAGTTTAGTGGTTATCTATACGATAAAATCGCTCAGCTGAGGGACAGTCTGGACCGAATTTGGGATGATCCAAGCGAGGGAGAGGAGGCACGTCTTGTTGAGCACATTTGGGATGAGTTTGACCCTGTGGCTCCCGAGGACGTGGACAGGTTGTTGGGGAGGCTTCACGGCACGACATGTTTACTGGACCCGTGCCCTTTCTGGCTGGTACTGGCCACTCAGGCGGTGACACGAGGCTGGCTCCAGAGGATTATCAACGCTTCTTTGTTGGACGGGGTTTTCCCTGCCGCCTTGAAAGAGGCGGTGGTGAGACCCCTCCTTAAGAAGCCCTCTTTGGACCCAGCTATTTTGGGTAATTATCGTCCAGTCTCCAACCTTCGCTTTGTTGAGAAGGTTGTAGAGAGTGCCGTGGCGCGACAGCACCTGGATGAAGATGTCTATCTAGACCCGTTCCAGTCCGGCTTCCGACCCGGATACAGCACGGAGACAGCTTTGGTCGCATTGGTGGATGATCTCTGGAGGGCCAGGGACAGGGGATATTCCTCTGCCCTGGTCCTATTAGACCTCTCAGCGGCGTTCGATACCATCGATCATGGTATCCTGCTGCGCCGGTTGGGGGGATTGGGAGTGGGAGGCACCGTATATCGGTGGTTCTCCTCCTATCTCTCCGACCGGTCACAGACGGTGTTGACGGGGGGGCAGAGGTCGACCGCGAGGGGCCTCACTTGTGGGGTCCCACAGGGGTCGATTCTCTCGCCCCTGCTGTTCAACATCTACATGAAGCCGTTGGGTGAGATCATCAGTGGTTTCGGGGTGAGATACCAGCAGTAAGCTGACGACACCCAGCTGTACTTTTCCACCCCGGACCACCCCAATGAAGTTGTTGAAGTGCTGTCCCGGTGTTTGGAAGCTGTATGGGTCTGGATGGGGAGAAACAGGCTCAAGCTTAATCCCTCCAAGACGGAGTGGCTGTGGATGCCGGCACCCCGATTCAGTCAGCTGCAGCCGCGGCTGGCTGTTGGAGGCGAGCTACTGGCCCCAAAGGATACGGTGCGCAACTTGGGCGTCCTCCTGGATGATCGGCTGTCGTTTGAAGACCATTTGACGGCCGTCTCCAGGAGGGCCTTCCACCAGGTTCGCCTGGTTCGGCAGTTGCGCCCCTTCCTTGATCGGGATGCCTTATGCACAGTCACTCATGCGCTCGTTACCTCTCGCTTGGATTACTGTAATGCTCTCTACATGGGGCTCCCCTTGAAGTGCGCTCGGAGGCTTCAGTTAGTCCAGAATGCAGCTGCGCGGGTTATAGAGGGAGCTACGCGTAGCTCCCATGTAACACCGCTCCTGCGCAGACTGCACTGGCTGCCTGTGGCCTTCCGGGTGCACTTTAAGGTGTTGGTTATGACCTTTAAAGCGCTCCATGGCTTAGGGCCTGGGTACTTACGGGACCGCCTGCTGTTACCACACGCCTCCCACCGACCCGTACGCTCCCACAGAGAGGGACTTCTCAGGGTGCCGTCCGCCAAACAATGTCGGCTGGCGGCCCCCAGGGGAAGGGCCTTCTCTGTGGGGGCTCCCACACTCTGGAACGAGCTTCCCCCGGGTTTACGCCAAATACCTGACCTTCGGACATTTCGTCGCGAACTCAAGACTCATCTTTTTATCCGCGCGGGGCTGGCTTAAATTGGGATTTTAATGTTAAATCTATTAATTTTAAATGGGGTTTTAGTTTGGTAAATTTTAATCACTGGGCTAATTTAAATAAGTTTTTTAAATCGTATTTTAAACTTGTATATTGTATTGTCGGTTTTATTATGCCTGTACACCGCCCTGAGTCCTTCGGGAGAAGGGCGGTATAAAAATAAAATAAAATAAAATAAATAAATAAATAAATAAATAAATTCTATCTTCTGCCTCCATTCAATATACCACATTGGCATTTAGTTTGGAGATTCTCACAATTTGGTAGATTGGAGGGAATCATTTGTTTTTCATTTATGTATAGGTATTTATAAAACTGCCCAACTTATGAAAACTCTAGGCAGCATATAAACACACCTCCTGGGTCCAATCAGATAATACTACTTTAAATATGGGACCTGGGGCATGCCAGCCTATTGGGGCTTATTGGACAGACAGAAACCATAGGAGATAGTCACTCCCTTCAATAATGAGACCCTATGCCAGGAAGGGCCTTATAAGTAACAACCAGGTCATTAAACAATACTGATAACTAATACAGCTTGTGCCGCAGAGATACATCCATAACTGCCGCTTTGTGGATGAGCTGAAGCGTCTTTGTTGCCTGTAGAGTCCAATCCCTTGTAGACTTCACTTGAGTTGCTTCAAAGGGAAAGTTCTACCAGTGATATCCTTTCATTACTCAATAAACCATGCCGTTTATAATATTAAAAAACATTTAAAAAATCAAATATATGACATAATATCATAATGTCCATTCATGACTTTTGTAAATTCATTGCGTGCAGTTAATAATAGCCATATAACTTTCAGGACATTTAGCTTTATGCAATTTTCACCAGACAAGTTCATGTTTCTTACTTCTGTGGTCACAGTGTAGAAATTTACAAATGCCATCAGAGGAAGTGTATGTCTAGTTCTACTAGGTTCCCGTTCTGTAATAAAGAGAGTTTCTATCTTTGCTATATCATTTTCCCCTTCTACTTATGTAAATTTAACAACCAAAGATTTTTCTGAAAAAACTCCCAGATATATACTACTAGGAATTCTGGTAGATAATCTAATGTTTTCTTTCAGGCATAGAAACCTGGTGCTGGTATAAATGGGCAGTGAGATGACTTGGAAATTCATTATCATTATCTTTTCACACATCATTCTGAGGTTGCTAATAAAGAGAAGACAGTCCTCAGTAGAGCTGTCTGTTATGTCCTGTGCTGGAGGTGGCGTCCCCTAGTGGGGGAGATGGTTCCTTGTTATATTCTGATTGGCTCCCGCTTTGACAGCTGATTATAAAAAGAGCTGTCAAAGCGGGCGCGTTCGTTCTGTTGTTGTTGTCAGTCTCTGTGAGTGAATTGAGTTAAAATAAACGTTGCGTGTTGAACATCTGTGGCGCCTTAGTCATGACAGAATCCACAAGAATATAATACGGTCCTTTTAAAATACAAAAAGAGATGCTTGTTATAGGTGGCAAATGTGATCCCCTCAAATTAGTTTACATAACATAGTACTTTCTAAAGTAAAGAACACACTACAGCCAATTTTCCGTAGAGAAAATATATCAACAAAAAGAAATGGATTTTAGGGATTGGCTGATCATTTGTGGAAGCATTCATTCCCTTAGGTCAGCAGTCTCCAACTTTGCTGGCTCTATAGACCACCAGCACTGGCAGCAGCTGAGGCAGAAGGGATGTGCCTCTGCCATTTGCACATATAGAGCTTCATACGCTTGTGCACTTGCCCACCAATTACACAGACCAGTTCACAATGGGCCGCAGACCAGTACTGGACCACAAACCGGCAGTTGGGGATCCCTGGCTTCAGTAATTTTACCTAGTGATGGGATTCAGCTGGTTAACACTGGTTTGGATGAACCAGTTGTTAAATTACACACACACACACACACACACACACACACACACACACACACACGCTCTATCAAAATGGATCCTGGGTGCTGCACTGCAACGGAGAAATGGGCAACGGAGCAGCCAGCGCAAGGGAAGCAGAAGGCCGCTTTCCCTCTTTCTTCTCCCTGCTTCTCCTCCTTCCTTTGTGCTGGATGCTCCATTGTCCATTTCTCCATTGGAGCACAGTGCAGCACCCAGGATCCACTTTGATAGTGGGGTGGGAGGTGTAATAATTTGCCTGGCCAAACTAACCCCGCAGTCTCCCCTACATTGGCCCCAGCTTCGATCATGCTGCCAACTCAATTCCTTGCCCCTCTCACTTTTGCCTACAGACTGACCAACACACCCCGCACCCAGCTCCATGGGGAGGGGGGGACCCCTCCTTCCACTTCCGCCCAATTCTTCACTTTCCTGTGCGAAATCTCAGGAGCATCAACTCCTTGTCTCTATGGTAACCTCCCTCCTTGTTCCTCAGAAACCTCACCTCTTAAAGGAGCCATCCAGAAGGCTGAAACAGCCATAAGACCAATGTGCAGACAAGCACCCTTGGAAAGTTTTGGCAAAGGTGGAGATTTAACAACCGGTTCGGCCAGGGTCAGGTTAGCCGTCATGGGAGGCTCATCCCACATGTGCGGCGGAGCTGGAAGACAGGGATTGGCCATGCCTCCCATGATGGTCAACTTGAACCTGGGCAAACCGGTTGTTAAATTATTTGAATCCCACCACTGATTTCACCCCATTTTACTTACTGAAGAAAATACAAGATTGTCAGCTCATTCTTGTAACACAACTTTTAGTTGTTTAAATTCTTATCTAGCTCTTTTACTTATTTAAGTTTTTATCTAGCTTATTTTCAGAAAGTAGAGCAAGTTACAGCATTACAGTAAATATAGGAAAATAAAACATGTATCTCCTGTCTGCATCTACCTTTTGTCTTTTTGACTAATCTTGTTAGAGCAGTGAATGTTTCAAACATGATTTAGAAACTGTGCTTTGGAATTAGTGGAAGCATGAGCACAGGTCATTTTTAAAACAGATATGTCCTGTTGAAAGCTTCCATGTGAGCTTAAAAATAGACTTGACTACTTTAGTGAGTGGCATTGAAGATAAAGTGGCATTCATATATCAACTCCTTAAAGCAAACAAGTGCTTTTTCAGAATTATGGAGAAAAATGCAACTACTTAAAATAGCCACATTGAAGTAAGAAAAATGTGCAATGTATTTAGCAATAAGTCTCCCAATCACTTCTAAAACACTAAAATATGTTACATCATTGAACAATGAATTTAAAATGTTTGATTGCCTAATTTAGGGTTTTTTCTTTTATAACCATAAATTTCCCGTTTAACTGTTACTTGCATCATAGTATATAATAATATAATACATCATAATGAACAGGCATTACAATAGATATTAATCAAAACCATGTGCTATATTAATTTCTCACTTCTGAGATAATTTTCTTACACAAGATCCTGCAGCTTTGTAGAGCATTGTTGTATACTTTAGAAATAAATAACATTTGGGAAGTTTTCTTTTCCTTATTGCACTGGGAATATTTGCATAGATAGTAGATATGGGTCAAATGAAAAACTTCCTTTCTGAGCTGAAAAAGGGAAAAGTTGAAGGTTTAATGTGATTAATTTATATACAAATTAGTTCTACATTTAAAGGTAGTGTTTGGTACTGCTGTTATTAAGGATTTTATTTTTTTATCTCCATAACTGTGCAATTGTATGATCTTCATTGGTTCACTGGTGACTGTGCTTATGAAAATGACTACTTTGCTATTTATTGCAAATTACATCATAGATGAAGACACAAAACTATTGAGGCAATTATCTCCTAATCAGCTAACAAATCCATGATTCCAGTTACTCGAAAATTAACTTTGCTTCCTTATCTAGCTCATGGTGCCCATCTGCCTGCTTCTCTTTTGATATTTGTATACATTATAGCTACCCATCGGGCATCTATAATGCATTTTATCTGGTGTAAGAAAAGCATTGTTTTCACCCAGGTATTTCAGCTTATCTGCTCTTTAGTTATTAAGTTTTTTTAAAAAAAATAGTTATGTTACCTTTATAATTGGTTATTTATTAGTATAATCACTTCTATATTGATTTTCAAGGAGACAGAGTAGTTTATAAAGAGATATTGCACTGACTGGTCTCTTGGTGGGATGAGCGCATATAAATTTAATAAATACATAAAATAAAATAATTTTTAAAAGCATGAAGGATGGTGCCATTCTTGATGTTGCAACACTAAGGTGCTATTTAAACAGATTTTACTGATGGATTTATTAGTAGTACCCAGTAAGTGGGTGTGTTATGCAAGTTGAAACAGACATACAAAATGTCAGTTTATAGATAGGTGAAAGTTCACATGAATGACTTCCTTCTAAATAATTTTCAAGGCAGACTCCCTTCCAAATAGAGAGTAAACAGCAGTTCTCAAGAAGCGTCATTTACAAGAAAATCATTAAGGTAGTGATAACCTGAGGCTTCTGTGGCTTGAATCCAATGTTCTCCTGTGCGCAGCTTAGAGAGTCCAAGCAATGGGTGATAACTGTTAGATTTGGGCAATAACGAGGCAGGAGACCAGATGAGTGACAACAGCTCTTTAGTTTATAGTGAACCCAGCAGCGAACAACAGAAAAACCCCTCTTTATATACAGTTCAGTCGGAGGCAGCGGCCAATCAGCAACGTGCTATTTCCCGCTCTAATTTCCCTCCAAAACTCTTAAAGATACATTACACTCCTTCCCTCCCAGAAAACATCTTACCCCTATTTGCATCAAATTAACATCTTATTTTTCTACGTAGTCACGCAAGTAGACTGGGCATCTCCTAACTCTTTCAGACCTGCGCAATTCATTCTCTGGGAGTGAGTCGAGCTGGCCGGAGGGACTGTTTGTTCCTCTCAGCTCCTCCTCTAGGCCATCCGGCCCTGGATTATTTGCAGAATCGTCCCTGCTTTCTTCAGGAGGGACCGGTTGGTGTCGCTGGACCTCATCGAACTCAGATAAGTCCCGCGTTTGCCCCGGGTTTGAGTCAGCTGTGGATTCAAACATTGGATAGTCAGGGCCTGTTTCTGGACTTTTGGTTGTTCTTTTTCTTAATTGGTCTATGTGGCGCTTCCAAACCCGGCCATCCTCTATCTCTACCCGATACGATTTGGGTCCGGTTGTTTCAAGGATTGTCCCCTTTACCCAATTTGGGCCTTCTCCGTAATTGTGTGTCCATACTGGACTTCCCACTTGTTTTACCGTTTGTCCCTTTGTACCCGTCTGGGGTGTAGTTTGGGTTTAACCGGTCTAATGGGCACCTAAGCTTCCTGCCCATCAATAGCTCTGCTGGGCTGCGGCCAGTTGCTACACAGGAGGTTCTGTGTTGTACTGCTAGGAAGGTGTCAATTTTTAATTGCCAATCGCCTGGCCTGATTCTGGACAATGCTTCCTTTGCACTCCGTACGAAACGTTCTGCAAGGCCGTTCGTCGCAGGGTGGAACGGCGCCGAGAGGACATGCCGGATGCCCTCTTCTGCCAAGTACCCCTCAAACAGTGTCGCTGTGAATTGAGGGCCGTTGTCGGAAACTAGGGTGTCGGGAAACCCGTGGGTTACAAATAGGCGCCGCAGGACTGAGATTACGGCCTCGGCTGTCATGGATCTCATAAGAATGATTTCCAGCCATTTGGAATAGGCATCGACTACCACTAGGAATGTTTGCCCATGGAAGGGGCCAGAAAAATCGATGTGGATCCTAGACCATGGGCCCTGGGGTCTCTCCCACTCCCGAGTTGGGGCCGTTGATGGTAGTGGTCTGGACTCCTGGCAGGCTTGGCATTTTCCTACCCTGTCACTAATCTCCGTGTCCATCAAGGGCCACCACACATAGCTCCTTGCTAAACCCTTCATTCTCACGATCCCAGGGTGGCCCTCGTGCAGGAGTTCCAAAACTTTTTTCTGCAATTTCTCCGGGATCACCACTCTATCCCCCCAGAGCAGACACCCTCCTTGAGCCGACAACTCCCCGCGTTTCTTTACATATTCCTTAAACCGCTCGCCCGGCGCAGCGGGCCATCCTCTTTGCACCCAACCAATTACAGTTCTTATTGTAATGTCCTTGTAAGAAGCCCGAGCCACCTCCTTGGAAGTGACTGGACCCGAGTCCAAAGAGTCAATTAGCAGGATGGGTGTGCCCGGAGTGGGGTCTTCGATAGTCTCTGGTAGAGGGCATCTGCTCAAAGCATCTGCATGCCCTAATTCTTTTCCTGGCCGATGCAACAATTTGTAAGAATACGCAGCCAGAAAGATAGTCCATCGGGTCAGTCTAGGCGAAAGTGCTACGGGCGTTGGGCGGTCGCCTGCCAACAGGCCCAGTAGGGGTCTATGGTCTGTGACGATTTCGAAATCACGGCCAAATACATATTCATGGAACTTCTTTACCCCGGAAACTATGGCCAAGGCTTCTCTATCTAGCTGACTATAGTTTCTTTCAGCCGATGACATTGTTCGGGAGTAAAATGCTATAGGGGCTTCTGTGCCATTTGGCAACCTGTGGCTGAGCACAGCCCCACCCGTAGGGAGATGCATCACAAACTAACACCAATGGCAGCGTGCCATTGTATTGAATCAGTAGGCTATCGCTAGACAGAAGGTTTTTTACTGCTTCGAATGCCCTAGCTTCCGCCTTTCCCCAAGACCACACAGCTGTCTTCGTTAGTAATTTGTGTAGCGGTTCGGCTATAGTGCCTTATTTTTAAAAATACCGCGTAAAAATTGACCAGACCTAAGAACGCCTGTAACTCCGTTTTGTTTTGGGGAGCTGGGGCCTTCCTGATTGCCCTAACCTTGCTCTCAGTGGGGTGGATTCCTTCCTTGTCTATCCGATAGCCCAGGAATTCCACGGATCCTACCCCGATCTGGCATTTATTCAGTTTGACTTTGAGACCGGCGGACTGGAAAATGCCCAAAACTTTTCTCAGCCGTACCCCTAAGTCTTCTAGATTGTCGGCGGATACCAGTACGTCATCAAAGTACGGTACCACCCCGGGGAGTCCCTGCAATAGCCGCTCCATTAGGTTCTGAAATAACCCTGGAGCCACACTAACCCCAAACTGTAACCGGGTGCATTTAAAAGCACCCCTGTGCGTTACGATTGTTTGTGCTTCGGCCGTGTTGCTATCTACGGGTAACTGCTGATAGGCTTGGGCCAAATCTAGCTTGGCGAAGACCTGGCCTTGCCCCAAAGAGTGCAGTAAGTGTTGTACTACTGGGACGGGGTAGGCACTCTTCTGCAACGCTTTATTAAGCGTTGCCTTGTAGTCAGCACAAATCCGGACCGACCCGTCCGGTTTGATTGGGGTGACTATGGGTGTCTCCCACTTTGCATGGTCAACTGGCACTAGTATTCCCTGGCTTACTAGTTTGTCCAGCTCCCGGTCAATTTTGGGCTTTAGGGCGAACGGAACCCTCCTAGCCTTTAACTGGATAGGGGCAACCTGTGGGTCAAGGTTAAAGGAGATTGGGGTCCCCTCGTACTTGCCCAAACAGTCTTTGAAGACGTCCCCGAACTCTTTCATTAGTGCGTCCTTTAGGTCAACGTCGTTCCGGAAGACTCCGGTCACTCCCATGCCCAATGCCCGGAACCAGTCCAGTCCCAACAAGCTCGGCAAGGTTCCGTCGACCACGGTGATGGGCAGGGTCTTGTTGTGTTGTCCATACTTGACTTGGACGGACGTTACCCCTCGGACGGGGATGCGATTTCCTTGGTAATCTTGTACCCTTAGTTTCTGTGGTTGCAGCTTGCGCTCTGCGACGGCCGGCAAACGTTTCACGAGAGTGTCCCAGGACATGATCGTGATCGATGAACCGGTGTCCACTTCCATTCGGCACGGCACCCCTTCAATGTGCGTTTTAGTAAAAATCTTTTTTTCAAGGCTGCTTGGCCTACTCTCACGGCAGTCTGATTAAGTTTCGCGCCTTTTTTGAATCGACCAATCACGGGCCTCTTCGTCGTTCCCGCGCTCTGATTGGTCGGTTTGAATTTTTGGCGGGAAGGTTGGGGCGCTCGACAGGCCTGCGCTATGTGCCCCTTCCTTTCGCACCGCCGACAAGTCGCATCCTTAAACTTGCAGTCTTGTCGTTTGTGTTGTCCCCCGCAACTCGCGCATTCGCCCCGGTCTTCTTTCTCTGGCCTCCCGGTGTGGAAGACTTCTTCCTCTTCCTCGCCTTCCTCCTCGGCCTGGACTTCCTCATTGTGGACCGGGGTTGTTTCGCCCAGTCCTGGCGCGATGGGCGTTTGCAGGGTTCCGGCCGGTGGGGTGGACATCTCAGGAGCCCTGGCCTCGCCCAAGGCGACTGCCAGTGTTAGGTTGCTTCTGGACAGCAGCCGCCGTCGCAATCGGATGTCTCTGACGCCGCAAATGAGTTGGTCGAGTAATGCGTCTTCCAAGTCTCGATATTCGCAATGGTTGGCGGCTTTTCTCAGCGCTGCCATGTACACGCGAATCGATTCGCCCTCTCGTTGCATCCGTTGCCGCAATTCGAACCTTTGAACAAATTTTGAGGGCGTCGGTGCGTAGTGAGCCCGAAGGGCGGTCTGCAGGGTTTGCCACGGTACCGACTGTACCGGCGTTGGCTCCGAAAGCGACTCTGCGGTGTCGAAAACTTCCGAACCGCAGTGGCTTAGGAAGTACGCTCTCTTCCTGTTGTCGGAGACCCCCTGGAGTTCGTTTGCTTCGAGGAAACACTCGAAACGAGCCATGTATGACCCCCATTTTTCTTTGGCTGGGTCGAATGGCGCTGGCGGTGTGTAGCTGGACATCGCTGCTATCCGCCCTTATTTTGCTGGGTTCGCGTATTCCTGGTTAGCTCAGCTCTTTCCTGGCGCTCTTTTGCCTCGAGATCCCACCTTCGTCGCCAGTGTTAGATTCGGGCAATAACGAGGCAGGAGACCAGATGAGTGACAACAGCTCTTTAGTTTATAGTGAACCCAGCAGCGAACAACAGAAAAACCCCTCTTTATATACAGTTCAGTCGGAGGCAGCGGCCAATCAGCAACGTGCTATTTCCCGCTCTAATTTCCCTCCAAAACTCTTAAAGATACATTACAATAATTTATTTATTTATTTATTTATTTATTATTTAAATTTGTATACCGCCCTTCTCCCGAAGGACTCAGGGCGGTTCACAGCCAAGTAAAAATACAATACTATAAATACAAATTAAAATACAGTTAAAAAACTTATTAAATTGGCCACAATTAAAATTTAAAACTAAAACCCATTAAAACCCATAAACTTAAAACACTAACCCAGTCCAGCGCAGATGAATAAGTAGGTTTTAAGCTCGCGGCGAAAGGTTCGGAGGTCCGGAAGTTGACGAAGTCCTGGGGGGAGTTCGTTCCAGAGGCGGAGCCCCACAGAGAAGGCCCTTCCCCTGGGTGTCACCAGACGACACTGTCGCGCCGATGGCACCCTGAGGAGTCCCTCTCTGTGAGAGCGCACGGGTCGGTGAGAGGTATTCGGTAGCAGCAGGCGGTCCCGTAAATAACCTTGTCCAATTGGCCAGAGACTGGGTTGTAGTTTGTTTAGACATGCCTTCTCCTTCCTGTTTAACTCCAGTTTGTTAACTGAGTTGGCCTAGAGAGACTTATTCTGATTATCTCCATTGCTTGGACTTTCTTTTACAATGCATAGAAGAGTTTTATATGTCAAAAGGTTTTGTTTCTGCTGGGAAGCAATTTCTGGCACTGTGCCCAGCCAAGCACCGCTCAGTTTAGCCGCGGGGCTCCATGGTGGTGAATTTTACTGCAGAGAGGCCTGTGCGGTGTATGGAGCCTTCAATCTCTTCCTTCATTCCGGAGGCTATAGTAATATAGTATTATATATAGTACTTTAGTATATAGTATAGTAAGTTTTGGCATCAGATTAGCATGGGGAGAACCGTGGTGCTGGCTCTGTGCTCCTTTATTGGGCAAGGATCTGTGGTGTCAGATTCCAGATCCCTGGGCAGGCTGTGGTAGTTTATTTCACACTTACAAGCTGTAGGCTTGCACCATTTTGTTCCCCCCCCCTGCAGCCTTTATTCTAATCCACTTTAAAGCCATGATGTCAGCTTGGCGTGCCTGAAGCCCTAAAGCTGTCCCCGTACTGGTGTTTTCGTATATCAGGGAGGTGATTTCAAAAGCAATTGGCAGCAATTAATAGAGATAATTCAAGGAGGGATTTTGCTGCTATTTCACAGCTACCTCATGTTTCTGAAAATGGTGTCTTGCAGTAGATCTTCTTCTCGCACCTCTACTCCCCCTCCCTCAGGCATCATGCCTCAAATCTGCATGTGCCCATCAGACCGTCCCACAGGAGATTCCTCAGGTTCTCCTATGTGGGACTACATTACCAATACAAAACTGTGCCCTTTGGACTATTGTCCGCCCCCAGAGTCACAAAACTTCTAGACATGGTAGCTGCTCACTTGTGGAAAAAACCCATTCATTTGTTATGTAATTTTGAATATGAAAACATTTTGGTTCTGTCTTCATTCCCTCAGCAGGCAAGTCTAGATCTCTAGATCATAGTTCAAACCCACCGAGACCATGAATTGACCTTGAATTGGGAAAAAAGTCACATGATACCCTCCACCAACCTGGTCCATCTGGGAGCAAGGATCGATACTCAGGCCAGCTTCGTCTTCCTCTCCCAGGAGCATCGCTCCAGCATCCACACAACCATCAGGCAAGTCAGAATCCTCAAAAGGGTACCATTGATGCTCCTTTCCCAATTGTTAGGCAAAATGATTTCCTACCTGCAGATTGTACCTTGGGCGAGGTTGCATTCCTGACCTCTTTAATGGTTTCTATGACCAAGTCAATGGGCAGGCCTCAGCAACTCCCCCAAACAGATCAGAGTTCCCTTCAAGGTAATCAGATCCTTGGAGTAGCGGACATCAGCAGCCATAGAGCAGGGGTGTTCCTTCAAAGAGCACCCCCGCCTAACCCTGACCACAGATGCCAGCCTTTTTGGATGGGGTACTCATCTACAATCTCGAGGGACCCAGGGTCTATGGTCTCCAAATGACCTCCTCAAAGACATCAACTGGCTGGAGCTGAGAGCCGCTTATCTGGCTCTCTGCCACTTCCAAGATCAATTGTCAGGGCATCATGTGCTTTTACTGATGGACAATCAGCACACGTGAACCATCAGGTGGGCACCCGCTCCAGGGTACTGATTCATGAGGCTGCTGTGATAGGTCTATGGGTGTACAAACACGCTGGGGTCTCCAACATCCAAGCAGATTGGTTGAGCAGAATGACCATTGATCAGGCAGAATGGAAGCTTCATCCAGATCTGTTCCTACAGCTGCCAACCAAATTCGGCCCACCCCAAGTAGACCTTTTTGCCAGCCCAGTGAACTGCACAACTTCCACAATTCTACACCAGATTCCAATCCCCAGGAGCCGAAGGGATGGATGCCCTCCATTGTCCATGGCCCCAGGGACTATTGTACACATTTCCCCCAATCCACTAATACATCAGGAAGATCCTGGAGAAAGGTGCAGAAGTTCTCCTCATAGCTCCTCACTGGCCCAGAGGGATCTGGTTTGCGGACCTATTGACCCTATCAATATCATCTTCCTGGAGATGATCTCCCTCAGCCAGGGGGCCATGCTACACCCAGAACCTCAATGGTTTCAGCTGGTTCTCTAGCACTTGAGAGGGAGATCCTGAAAAAGGACTGATTCTCTAAGAAGGTAATCTCTACCATCCTTGCTTCCCGACGTCTGTTGACAACCTGCATATACAACGCCACGTGGAATTCTTTTTGCTGCTGGTGCACTAGAAAGGTGCTGGCCCAACATCAGCCTCTTTACCTCAGGTATTAGATTTCCTGCAGGAAGGGTTAGAGGCAGGATTAGCAGTTAATACCCTATATAGAAAAGTAGCCACTTTGGCAACTATTCTGTCCTGTGAAGAGAGAATCCTCTCTCAACACCTGAGGATTCATAGCCTTTTAAAAGGGCTTCCAATCTGTGACCTCTGCCTGTTCACAGATACCCGTCTTGGGATCTGTCTCTAGTCATACAGGCACTCATATCCTCTCTGTTCGAGCCGTTGAGTTCTGCCAGCCTCAGGTTTCTGACCTTTAAGGTCATCTTTCTCATTACCATCACTTCTGCTCAAAGGATCTCGGAACTGGCGGCTCTCTCAGTATGGAAGTATTATCCATCCTGAGAGTCATCCTTTGACTGGACCCGAAATTTGTGCCAAAAATCAACTCCTGGTTCCACCGGGCCCAAGAGGTCATCTTACCAGATTTTTGTCCAAATCCTAAACATCCCAGAAAACGCCAGTGGCACACCTTGTACACAGGGCCCTGTGCATATAAATCACCAGGATGGCACCGTTCTGGAAAACAGAGGTGTTATTTGTCTCTTTTCAGCCCAATTCTCTGGGCCTGAAGGTGTCTCCATCCACCATTGATTGCTGGTTCAAGGCCTGTATTTCTATGGCTTACCATCATCAGGGTCGACCTATTCCGGCCCACATTATGGCCCATTCTACTAGAAGTGCAGCCACAACAGCGGCCTGGGTCACTCAAGCCTCTATACTAGAGATTTGCAGGGCAGCTACTTGGGCTTCGCCTTCTCCCTTCATTAGAAACTACAGACTCATGTTTGCCTCAGCAGAGGCGGCCTTTGGGAGATGGGTCTTGCAGCAGGTTGTTCCAGTTGACAGGACCCTGGAGGTTTCTACTCCCCACCCTAGGGATAGTTAGCTTGGGCATATCCCATTGCTTGGATTCTCTAAGCAGCACACAGAAGAAGGAATGTTCTACTTACCTGAATGTTTGTTCTATGTGCGCTGCATGAGAGTCCAACCCTTCCCTATTTTTCTAATGGGTCCAGGATGTTTTTTTATCATTACAGGTTATGTCTTGTCCATATCCAGACTATCATTAGCAAACTGGAGCTAAACAGGAAGGAGAAGGCATATCTAAGCAAATTACAGAACATTTGAAAGATATTTATGTGGATGACTTTTGAAAATCCTGAGGCATAACAAGTGGTTGATCATTGCTGAAGATCAGAGTGCTGGCCAAATAAATCTTGATGTATTCAAGCAAGGCAGATTCTTTTTTTCTGAAAATGAATTTTTTTGTTTGTTCAGAAAGCAATTTCTACCCCATTCTCTTTAACTATGGATAATACCACAAATCTAGTTCTTTCCCCACTCCATGTTCATATTTGTTTTTCTAGTCTTATTGTATGTATACTTCAGTGACATTGTGATATTTCTTACAGAAAAGTCCAAGAAGGCTCCCTTTTATCCAATTCTTGATCAGAACAGGAAACCAAGCTATTACGATTGCATAACTGCTATACGTTCTCAGTGTGGTTCAGGGGAGATAATGAGATCATCTTTCTAAAGAACATCTGTCTCCTGTGGAAACATCTGAAATTACTGATGACTTAGTTCAGAACAGAACAAGGAAATCCCATCTGATGATTACTATCTCCTCCATAATGCAATAGGTAAGATCCCAAAATTCATCCAAATGTATTCAGTCATAAAACTAAAAGAGAAAGTGTTTAAGGCTTTACCTCAGGAATACTAGCAGCTTGTTTGTTGTGTTCAAACTAAACACCTGCCTCTTTTGATGATGTTGCATATTAGGGGATGCAAAACATTAAAGATCAAGTCTTCCCAGTTTTCCTCCACACCAATGGTATAAAACAGGAGATTTTTTTGTTATTTGGAGAGGAGTGTTAAAAGTTTTGCCAATGATAGTTTTGTTACTTTTCCTTCAGTTCCCTTAACTATAAGATGCCAGACTCGGTCAAGAAGCATTGTTCCCAACTTTATCTGACTGCCAATATCACACAAATTTCACTGGCTTCGTAGCGTCACTGTTAAAGCAGATCAAACCATGAGTAACACTTCTATTCACAGCTCTTAAAGATAAAAATAATGCAGCAATAAAAAGTGCAGTCTTTGAACTGGCGTCTCATGGAACAGGCAGTGGAAATAAAGCATATGTACCACTGTGATTAGTTGAATGGCAAATCTTCCAAGTTCATTTTCCCCCCAGTTTCTTATTTTTGTGAATTTGATTCTTCAGACTTGGCAGCTATTTGTTAAAGTTTACATTGAAATAAAATTCTTTGCATTGTCTCTAATATGATGCTTTTTGCACATATTTTTTCCTGGGTATCTCTGTGTACATAGATAAATTGCACTGGAAATTCTTTAACCAGTCATCTTCAATTTTCTGAGTCCATCTTAAAACCAGATGGAAAAGGGCATGAATGAGCCATTCTATATTATGAAAACATGTAGAACACTATATAAACCTGTTTAAATGAAACATTAATTTCATCGCAGATACAATAGTATGACTATTTATTATTTACTCAGGATAAGATCAACCAATAACACCTGAGAATAAGAGCTGCTTAGTTCAGTCTTGTAAGGCAGTTGGCATTTATCACAAGTTGAACCTCCTCATTATTATGCCAAGTTAGGGATATGTTCCTTGAAATGTCTTAGCTTTCTTTTTTTTTCCAGTATCAGGGTTCCGAGTAACACACCCAACAAAATCTAACTCCAAGGCTTGAGTTTCCTCAAAGCTAATTTTTATTAGACATGTCATATTGGCACACTTGGGAAAACCCAAATCTGAGAGCTTCCGGGTTTTCCTCACCCCAAAAAATGTTCAAGTCCTTGCCCATCATCCACATGTCCATCACACAAACCAATCAGGTACCCTCCAGAACAGAAGATACCTCCTCATTCTTCTCAGCACAGCTGCAGGGCACAACGGCCTTGAATTTCTGGAAAGAATGCTATTTTGACTAGATATCATCTTCTCTCCATACAATTCCCTTCCCATTTTCCCACAGTAGAATTTGAGGCAGGCCTGAAGACTCAAAGGTAAAAGATAATTTCCAGGTCTGACATCCAGATCAAATCTGAATCCAAGCTGATTTATAATAAACATGGTTAATTCATCTCTTACGGTTTCTTGTAAATGAACATCTGGTGCCAGCAGAAACACTGAATTCCTGTGTAGGATCGATAATGTGCTAGATATCCAGAGATGGCCAAACAAATCAAATAAACAATTTATGTCTTCTGTATCAGTGGTTCTCAATCTTTTCTTTACCACGGACCTCCTTTAAATACCTTTTGTGGCCATGGACCATGGCCAGAGACTCCCAATGCTTAAGATTTAAATCTGCAATAAAAAATATAATCCATTTAAACAATGGCAGAAGGATATGTCCAGGTTTATATGGAAAGGGAAAAAAACAACCAAGAATTAGATACAAGCTATTGCAAGATACTAAGGAAAAAGGGAGTTTGGGTTTACCAGACTTGAAATTGTATTTCGAGGCATGCTGTCTGGCCTGGTTAAAAGAGTGGGTGAACTTTCAGAACAAGAAGTTACTTGAATTAGAGGGCCATGAATTAAGGTTTGGATGGCACAGTTATCCATGGTATATTTATTTATGTATTTATGTACTTATATATTTATTTATGTATTTATTTATGTATTTATTTATGTATTTATTTATTTATTTACTTATTTATTATTATTATTATTATTTATTAGATTTCTATACCGCCCTTCTCCCGAAGGACTCAGGGCGGTTTACAGCCAAATAAAACACAAACAATATACAATTAAGAACAAAATTAAAAAACTTATTATACAATTGGCCGAAATTATAAAAACATTTAAAATCTAAAAACCCATTAAAATTCATCTAGAAATTTAGAAATTTAAAAAATTTAACAAAAAACTTAGGCCAGCCCCACGCGAGTAAATAAATACGTTTTCAACTCGCGGCGAAAGGTCCGAAGATCAGGTATTTGGCGCAAGCCAGGGGGAAGTTCGTTCCAGAGGGTAGGAGCCCCCACAGAGAAGGATCTTCCCCTGGGGGCTGCCAGCCGGCATTGTTTGGCGGACGGCACCCTGAGAAGTCCCTCTCTTTGTGAGCGTATGGGTCGGTGGGAGGCATGGGGTAACAGTAGGCGGTCCCGTAAGTACCCAGGCCCCAAGCCATGGAGCGCTTTAAAGGTAGTAACCAGAACCTTAAAGTGCACCCGAAAGACCACAGGCAGCCAGTGCAGTCTGCGCAGGAGTGGAGTTACATGGGAGCCACGTGGGGCTCCCTCTATCACCCACGCAGCTGCATTCTGGACTAACTGAAGCCTCCAAGTGCACTTCAAGGGGAGCCCCATGTAGAGAGCATTGCAATGTAGAGAGCATTGCAATTTATTTAGTCAAGCTTATATAAGATTACAGATAAAAGTATAAACATGATTATGAATACATGAAATGGATACAAATAAAAGGGGAGATTAGGACAGGGACGGTAGGCACGTTGGTGTGCTTATGCACACCCCTTTACAGACCTCTTAGGAATGGGGTGAGGTCCACAATAGACAGTCTAAGATTAAAATTTTGGGGGTTTGGGGAAGAAACCACAGAGTCAGGTAGTGCATTCCAGGCACTGACCACTCTGTGGCTGAAGTCATATTTTCTGCAAGCAAGTTTGGAGGGGTTTACATTAAGTTTGTATCTATTGTGTGCTCGTATATTGTTGTGGTTGAAGCTGAAGTAGTCACTGACAGGCAGGACATCGTGGCAGATAATTTTATGTACTACGCTTAGGTCAGACCGAAGGTGGCGTAGCTTAACTTTTCTAAGCCCAAGATTTCAAGTCTTGTGGCATAAGGTATTCTATTGAGAGCAGAGGAGTGGAGGATTCTTCTCGTGAAATATCTCTGGACTCTCTCAATTGTATTAATGTCCGATATGCAGTGCGGGTTCCAGACAGATGAGCTATATTCGAGAATTGGTCTAGCAAATGTTTTTTATGCTCTAGTTATGTAAATAAATAAATAGTTATAAATAAATTTATAGTATAATAAAACTAAAGGTAATGCTTATTTTAATAATCACTTTGCTGGACGTGCCATACTAAATGTTTGGAATAAATATAAAACAAGGTTTTCTATGAAGTTACCTCTTTGGGTGTCCCCCTGGGAAGCTTTTTTTTTTTTTTAGAAAAGAAATGGTGGTGAAGTCAGACTGGTGGACAGATGATAAAATACTATCTTTCAACTCTGGTGATCCTACGCTAAAATCGAGAGAAGAACTTGAATCAGAAGGTTATGTTTGCTATTGGTTTACATATCAACTGAAAGAAAGATTTAAATTAGATAAAAAGAGTTTGATTTCATTAAAAATGAATTGGAAATCTTACAATGAACATATTATTGCTAAGATCTGTTAAATGTTATTGACATTGAATTTGGAAAGTGAACATGTAAAACATTATATGATTTAGTAGACAAAGAATTTTGGATAACAACAACAACAACAACAAGAGAGTTAGAAAGCAGATTGGAGGTCTTCTAGTTCAACCCCCTGCCTAGGCAGGAAACCCTAGACCACTTCAAACAAATGGTTATCCAACATCTTCTTAAAAATTTCCAGTGTTGGAGCATTCACAACTTCTGGAGGCAAGTTGTTCCACTTACTAATTTTTCTAACTGTCAGGAAATTTCTCCTTAGTTCTAGGTTGCTTCTCTCCTTGATTAGTTTCCACTCATTGCTTCTTGTTCTACCCTCAGGTGCAGGATATAATGTGATGCTTGAGCAATGGGAAAATATGTGGACAAAGGATTTAAAATTTACATTAAACTATAATTTAAAAGAAAAAAATTATAAGATGATGTATTACTAATATTTAACACCAGATAAGTTATCTAGAATGTATAAAGGTATTTCAAATGAATGTTGGAAGAAGGGACTTTTTATCATTTATGGAGGACATGTGAAAAAGCAAAGAAATCGATCATATTTTAATACAGAAAATTATTAAAACATATTAAAAATGAAACCAGAAACTTTTCTTTTGAGGTTAATGGAAAAAGACTTGGAGAAAAGAAAATGGGAACTTTGACCTTATATAGGTTGACAGCAGCAAGACGAATGGCTGCAGAAGCTGATTAAGTTGGCAGAAATGGCCAAATTGAATAGAATAGCATAGAATAGAATTATTTATTGGCCAAGTGTGATTGGACACACAAGGAATTTGTCTTGGTGCATATGCTCTCAGTGTACATAAAAGAAAAGATACATTCATGAAGGTACAACATTTACAACACAATTGATGGTCAATATATCAATATAAATCATAAGGATTGCCAGCAATCCTTATGATTTATAAATATAAATTCATAATCCTTATGATTTATGACCATTTTGATTAAAGAAAATAAAATAAGTATCTTTGTTGCCACATTGAGACTGCTTCTGAACTTAGTGCTTGAGATGATCAACTACACTAAATATGTAGTCCTTAATGGAACTGTATCTACATGGAGGGAAGTATGCAGTGTGGTACCCCAAGGCTCTGTCTTAGGCTCAGTACTCTTCAATATCTTCATCAATGACTTGGACAAGAGGATAGATAGGGGACTCATCAAATTTGCAGATGACACCAAACTGGCAGGAATAGCCAACATAGATCTCAAGATATAGAAGTATCTCACCAACTTGAACATTGGATCCTATCTAGCAAAATGAAATTCAATGGTGAGAAAATAAAGTTCTACATTTAGGCAAGAAAAACAACAACAAGAGAGTTAGAAAGCAGATTGGAGGTCTTCTAGTTCAACCCTCTGCCTAGGCAGGAAACCCTAGACCACTTCAAACAAATGGTTATCCAACATCTTCTTAAAAATTTCCAGTGTTGGAGCATTCACAACTTTTGGAGGCAAGTTGTTCCACTTACTAATTTTTCTAACTGTCAGGAAATTTCTCCTTAGTTCTAGGTTGCTTCTCTCCTTGATTAGTTTCCACTCATTGCTTCTTGTTCTACCCTCAGGTGTAGGATATAATGTGATGCTTGAGCAATGGGAAAATATGTGGACAAAGGATTTAAAATTTACACTAAACTATAATTTAAAAGAAAAAAATTATAAGATGATGTATTACTAATATTTAACACCAGATAAGTTATCTAGAATGTATAAAGGTATTTCAAATGAATGTTGGAAGAAGGGACTTTTTATCATTTATGGAGGACATGTGAAAAAGCAAAGAAATCGATCATATTTTAATACAGAAAATTATTAAAACAAAGTTAAAAATGAAACCAGAAACTTTTCTTTTGGGGTTAATGGAAAAAGACTTGGAGAAAAGAAAATGGGAACTTTGACCTTATATAGGTTGACAGCAGCAAGACGAATGGCTGCAGAAGCTGATTAAGTTGGCAGAAATGGCCAAATTGAATAGAATAGCATAGAATAGAATTATTTATTGGCCAAGTGTGATTGGACACACAAGGAATTTGTCTTGGTGCATATGCTCTCAGTGTACATAAAAGAAAAGATACATTCATGAAGGTACAACATTTACAACACAATTGATGGTCAATATATCAATATAAATCATAAGGATTGCCAGCAATCCTTATGATTTATAAATATAAATTCATAATCCTTATGATTTATGACCATTTTGATTAAAGAAAATAAAATAAGTATCTTTGTTGCCACATTGAGACTGCTTCTGAACTTAGTGCTTGAGATGATCAACTACACTAAATATGTAGTCCTTAATGGAACTGTATCTACATGGAGGGAAG
The DNA here is from genome assembly GCF_028640845.1 of Ahaetulla prasina. Lineage (NCBI taxonomy): Eukaryota > Metazoa > Chordata > Lepidosauria > Squamata > Colubridae > Ahaetulla > Ahaetulla prasina. The sequence continues at coordinate 108,161,921 of NC_080540.1, forward strand.
TATGCAGTGTGGTACCCCAAGGCTCTGTCTTAGGCTCAGTACTCTTCAATATCTTCATCAATGACTTGGACAAGAGGATAGATAGGGGACTCATCAAATTTGCAGATGACACCAAACTGGCAGGAATAGCCAACATAGATCTCAAGATATAGAAGTATCTCACCAACTTGAACATTGGATCCTATCTAGCAAAATGAAATTCAATGGTGAGAAAATAAAGTTCTACATTTAGGCAAGAAAAACAAAATGCATAGATATAGAATAGATGGTACCTGGTTCAATAGTAGTAACTGTGAGAGGGATCTAGAAGTCCTAGTGGACAACTTAGTGGAGTCAGCAGTGTGCTGCAGCTACCAAAAAAGCCAATGTGGTCCTAGGCTGCATTAACAGAGGAACAGCATCAAGATCACATAAAGTGTTAGTACCACTTCATAATGATTTGATGAGACTTTGTATATTGCAACCAATTTTGGATACCACAATATAAAAAAGATGTTAGAAAGAGTGCAGAGAAGAGCAACAAATATGATTAGTGGACTGGTATCTAAAACATATGAAGAATGGTTGCAGAATTAAGTATGTGTAGTTTTATAAAAAAAAGGACTAGGGGTAACATGATAGCAGTGTTCAAATATCTAAGGGGCTGCCACAAAGAAGAGGGGGTCATCTTATTGTCCACCTGAAGGCAGGACAAGAAACAATGGATGAAAACTAATGAAGGAAAGAACCAAGTTAGAACTAAGGAGAAATTTCCTTTCAGTTAGAACAATTAATCAATGGAACGACTCGCCTCCAGAAGTTGTGGGTGCTCCAACACTAGAGGTTTTTAAGAAGAGATTGAGTCCATTTACTTAAATAGTATATGGTTTTCTGCTTGAGCAGGGAGTTGGACTGGAAGACCTCCAAGGTCCCTTCCAACTTTTTGTTCTATTCTGTTCTGTATCCATGTCACTGCCAACCACATCAATTGCTTACATTTCTTTTTGATGAAATAAAAAAGAAAAATATTTCTAGAGAAAAATGCAAAATATATAAACATGGTGCTAATCTTCTTAAATTATCAAACAGTGTATGATAATTAAACATTTATCAACATTTCTAGGATGTTGTCCAAGTATTTAAAAATGTCTCCATGCAAAGTAACTGATGGTAAATGTCATGAATTCCATGCAAAGCAGCTGATTACATAAACACTTTAGTAACAGCAAAAAAACAACTGTATTTACTGGCATCAATGATGGACAGTTGTAATGACTTGTATCAGTCCTGCAAAACAGTTCCTAAGAAGTGGGGGATAAAATCAATTGAAACCTTACAATATTGGATCTTACCTGTAAACATTCTCTCTGTAAACATTCTCCTATATGAAGAACATGGATGGAGACCCTTCCTTGAGATAACATAAAATTATTATGTCCCCTGCATAAATATGACATATAAATTATATACTTTGTATACAAATGGTAGAATCATAGGTCTGGAAGGGACCTTGGAGGTCTTCTAGTCCAACCCCTGCCCAAGACAGGAATTCTTATGGCATCCTGCACAAATGGTTGCTTAATCTTTTCTTGAAAACCTCCAGCGATAGACCAACTGCAACACCGGGAAGCAAGCTGTTCCATTGATTAATCATTTTTACTGTCAGGAAATTCCTCCTGATTTCTGGGTTGAATCTCCCTCTGATGAGCTTCCACCCATGGCTACTTATCTTGCCATCAAGTACTATGGAGAATAAATCAACACCTTTTCCTTGTAATAGCAGTTCCAATGTTGGAAGATTACTATTGTGTTTCCTTTAGTTAGGCTAAAAGTGATACTATCTTTTCTGATGATTTTGATACTATCCCTCTGTTGAGGCAGTCTAGAACTGGGTTGGCTTTTTTGTACATATTTACTGACTCATATTTAGGGAGTTATCCACCAGGACACCTAGATCCCTCTCGCAATTACTACTATTGAGCCGGGTACCTCCTATTCTATTTGTTTTTTCCTGCTTAAGAGCAAGATGTTACTTTTCTCACCACAGAACTTCATCTTTTTGGATAGGATCCAGTGCTCAAGTCTGTCAAGATCCTTCTGAATCTTGAGTTTTCCATCCTTCTGAATCTTGAATCTACCTTCCAAAATGTTGACAATTCCTCTCAGTTTCCTGCCTGGGCAGGGGGTTGGACTAGAAAACCTCCAAGGTCCCTTCCAACTCTGTTCTATTTTACCAAGAAGTGGTCTACAATACCTTTTGAAGTCCAAGTATACTATATCCATTTCCCTGATCTACTAATTTAATAACTTTAACGAAGAAGGCAATAACAACCTATGCTGGGTTCCAGTAATTGCCTTGTTCATTTCTAGTTGGTCATGAATCCACTGTTTGATTTCTTTTCCAGAATTTCCTCAGGTATTAATATAATATAACAACAGAGTTGGAAGGGACCTTGGAGGCCTTCTAGTCCAATCCCCTGCCCAGGCAGAAAACCCTACACCATCTCAGACAGATGGTTATCCAACATTTTCTTAAAAATTTCCAGTGTTGGAGCATTTACAACTTCTGCAGGCAAGTCGTTCCACTTATTAATTGTTCTAACTATCAGGAAATTTCTCCTTAGTTCTAAGTTGCTTCTTTCCTTGATCAGTTTCCACCCATTGCTTCTTGTTCTACCCTCAGGTGCTTTGGAGACCAGCCCGACTCCCTCTTCTTTGTGGCAACCCCTGAGATATTGGAACACTGCTATCATGTCTCCCCTAGTCCTTCTTTTTATTAAACTAGACATACCCAGTTCCTGCAACCGTTCTTCATATGTTTTAGCCTCCAGTCCCCTAATCATCTTTATTGCTCTTCTCTGCACTCTTTCTAGAGTCTCAGCATCTTTTTTACATCGCGGCAACTAAAACTAAATGCAATATTCCAAGTGTGGCCTTACCAAGGCATTATAAAGTGGCACTAACACTTCACATGATCTTGATTCTATCCCTCTGTTTATGCAGCCCAGAACTGTGTTGGCTTTTTTGGCGGCTGCTGCACACTGCTGGCTCATATCTAAATGGTTATCCACTAGGACTCCAAGATCCCTCTCAGAGGTACTACTATTGAGCAAGGTACCACATATACGGTACCTGTGCATTTTGAGTTTTTTTGCCTAAATGTAGAACCTTACTTTTTTCACTCTTGAATTTCATTTTGTTAGATAGCGCCCAGTGTTCAAGTCTGTCAAGATCTTTATGTAACTTGAGCCTATCTTCTGGAGTCTTGGCTATTCCTGCCAGCTTGGTGTCATCTGCAAATTTGATGAGTTCCCCATCTATCCCCTCGTCCAAGTCATTGATGAAGATGTTGAAGAGTACTGGGCCTAAAACAGAGCCTTGGGATACTCCACTGCATACTTCCCTCCATGTGGATATAGTTCTGATGAGGATGACACGTTGAGTGTGGTTGGTCAGCCAGTTACGAATCCATCTGGTGGTGGTGCTGTCTAACCCACATTTTTCTACTTTATCTAGTAGTAGGTTATGGTCTATATCAAATGCTTACTGACGTCCAAGTAAATTATATCGACAGCATTCCTCTGGTCTACTAATTTTGTCACTTTGTCAAAGAATGCAATAAGATTAGTCTGGCATGATCTGTTTTTGACAAACCCATGTTGGCTTTTGGTTATTACTTTGTTTGCTTCTAGGTGTTCGGTGATTCATTGCTTGATTATCTTTTCCAGAATCTTCCCCGGTATTGAGGTCAGGCTGATAGATCTGTAGTTTCCTGGATCTGTTTTTTTCCTTTTTTGAAGATGGGAGCTACATCAGCTCTTTTCCAGTCCTCTGGCAGCTCCCCTGTGCTCCAGGATCTTTGAAAGATATAGTTCAGTGGTTCTGAGATCACGTCTGCCAGTTCCTTCAGAACCTTGGGGTGTAATCCATCCAGTCCTGGTGATTTGAACTCATCTAGGGTAGACAGGTATTCACTTACCATTTTCTTCCCTATTTAACTTTTAACTTTCTAATCTGTTTTTTATGGTGGTGTTTTTGATAGGTTGGATTGTTTTTTCCTTTTGGGTATTGATGTCAAGCTGCTTGATCTTTAGTTTCCTGTATCCATTTACCCGCCTTTTTTGAATATTGGAATCACATCAGCTCTTTTCCAATCCTCTGGAATTCACCTAAATTGCAGGAGGACTGAAATATTTAATTCAGTGGTTCCAAATTAACATCTGCCAACATCTTTGATACCTTAGGATGAAACCATCTGCTCCAAAAGATCTGAACTTGTCCAGAGCAGATAGGTGTTCTCTTATCAATTTCTTGCCTGTTTTGATATACATTTCTGTTCTGTCTTCCATGGTGCTTTTAATATCTTGGGCTATTTTTTCCTTTTTATGTAAAGACATATGCGAAGATGGACTTAAGCAGTTCTGCTTTCTTTCTCCTTCTTGCCACCTTCTCCCATTAGTGGATCAACCATTTCCTTGACTTGCTCCTTACATATTGAAATAAACCTTTTTGTTATTTTTGGCATTAGTTGCAAGTCTGAGTTCATTCTGAGCCTTAGCTTTCCTGACTCTCTCTTTGCAGATTTGGGCTATTTGCTGTATTCTGCTCTAGTTGTACAGTATACACTTCTTTTCACTTTTTATACTTGCCCTAGTTTGTCAGAGAGCTGTTTGTGCAAACATGCTGGTCTCATCTGAAATCTTTTTTTCTTTCTCTGTAGTATTGATTTTTTGTTTGGACCTTTATTATCTCGAAGTCCAGTCCTTTAAAGTTTAAACAGAAGTCTGACTTTGTTTAGTTATAGGTGCCTGCAAATTCTAGTGTGATATGGTCCAGTATTAAATCCAGTATTGCTGACCCTCTAGTACTATCATGTATCTTTTGGGAGACAAACTTGTCAGCTAGGCACATCTGAAACCTGTTTAATCTCCCACTCCCTGAAGAGTTTGTTTCCCAGCTGATGTCAGAGTACCTAAAATCCCCCATTACAACACTGGTGTGTTTCCTGCATGCCTCAATTAACTCTTTTGTGAAAAGTTTATCCATTTCCTCAGCTTCGTTGGGTAGACTGTTGTACAACACCTATAGCAATGCCATTATCTCCTCCCCCCTAAAATTCATCCAACTACTTTCAAGATGCTTTGATCCTTGATATTGTGTATTTCTGCAGAGATTGAGCAGTTCTTTATATACATTGCAACTCCTCCCCCTCTTTTGTTGAATCTGTTTCCTTTGAACAATGTATATCCTAGTAGTATATTATATTTGGTTCCATGTCACCAAATGTCAGTAATAGCTACAATATCATACCTGCCCTTATATATTAAAACCTCAATTTCTCCCTCTTTGGGCCCTATATTTTGAACATTAGGCTATAGGCATCTGAATCCTTTATGGCTAACTCTGCATTTGCTTCCTGTATCGCCTGTTATATGCCTGAGCACTCCTTACTTTTTACTACTCCCTTCCTCATTGTTTGATTTGTTGACTTGGGATATATGCTTTGCTCCTAAAAATTGATCTTACAGTCAAGTAAAATATAATTATTTCAGATAATAAAACCTCCTACTCATAATATACTATAATGTGCATTTTACAAAAAAATCATGTGTGACATTCATTTACTTTGTATTTTATTGATTTATTTCCATTTTTATAGCTACCCATCTCAAGATACAACAATGTGGGATTCACATTTAAAAACAATATAAACATACCACAATAATATAGAAATTTAAGAACAATTTTAAAAGCCATATAAAACCATAAAACCCATATTGAAAAATTCATAGATTGCATCATACAATGAGGAATGAGGATATGAAAATTAATGTATCAATCTTACAGGAAAACAGAGGGAACAATTGCAAGACTTTTCCTAAATGGTTAGAGGTAGAGCAAATAGATTAATTAATGTGTCCCCCCCTCTTTTTTTTTTAGCAAAAGGAAAATGAATGGAAAATTTTTGGCTGTGCAAATGTTGGCAGACAAGTAGGTAATAGCTCAGTTGTGAGGAATTCATGCCTATATAAGTGTCAACTTTGCTAAGTGGTAGTGAGAACTAAATATGTCAGAGAAACATAAAAGTAGGACAAATACAGTGATGTAAGAAATATGTACTGTATTTTTTGGACTATAAGATGCTCCAGAGCAGGGGTCTCCAACCTTGGTCCCTTTAAGACTTGTGGACTTCAACTCCCAGAGTTCCTCAGCCAGCTTTGCTGGCTGAGGGACTGTGGGAGTTGAAGTCCACAAGTCTTAAAGGAACCAAGGTTGGAGACCCCTGCTCCAGAGTATAAGAAGCACATTAGCTTTAGAGGAGAAAAACAAGAAAAAAAATCTGCCTCTATTTGTTCAACACGGCCCATTCGCCACAGCACAATTCACCACCATTTGTTCACCACCACCCTTTCGATGTGGCCCATTCGCCTCCACCACGGCTCGTTCACCGCCACGGTCCATTCACCACGGCCCATTCACCACTGCCATGTTCTGTACTCCACAGCCCGTTCACCACTGATCACCAGCTGACTGGCACTGCACCAACCCCCCTTCTCCCCACAGCAATATTTGCTCTATAAGAAGCACAGACATTTCCACCCACTTTTTCTTAGGGGGTGTGTGTGTGCACCTTACAGTCCGAAAAATACAATATATTAAAACAAAAACAGAGGAGGTTCAAGAATAAGCAGGTAACTGAATGAGTGCCACTTTGATATAGTGGTTGAGACTAGAAACTGGGAACACCTTAGACACAAAGCAAACTGGGTGACCTTGAAACAGTCACTCTCTCTAAGACCTCAGAAGCAGGAAATGACAAACCATTTCTGAAATTTTTCCAAGAAAACTATAGGGACTAATCCAGGCAGTCATCAGGCGTCAACTCTGACTTGAAATAATTCCCTCTGCCCCACCCCCAAATGAATGTCAATTGTACACAAAAGCACAATGAAAGTATGTTGATCTGTTTTTATCATGTAGAGAGAAGGATTGAGAATGGAATCATAAAAATATGTGATAAAAAGATGAATGGATGGAGGGGAAAGAAAAGAATGAGAAAGATGTGGCTAGATGGAGTTAATAAAATCTTAAAGACAAAGAAGTCTTTAAGAAATAAAATGCAATATATGAAGTGCGGTTTATAAGGACAAAGGTGTATTGAGAAGTCTATCAAATTGAATCGTTTTAAACTAGATCAGATATTTTTCTTTTCATTTTCTTACTTAAGTCAGAAGTCTCCTGTATTACAGTATTTGAAATTTTGGGATAAATACGCCCAGGACTGCAATCTTAATGTTTCTTTTCCCAGATTTTTTTAATACTGCTAAAGTGTAACAGTGAAAACGATGAAAGCTGTTTAAGTAGTCATCTTGAACTGTTGTAGCATTGGTATTTTTAATCTTTTTTGTTTATATCCCCCTCTGGTGGTTTGTGTAATGCTTATATGCATCATACATACATGCATACATACATATACATATACATATACATATACATATACATATACATATACATATACATATACATATACATATACATATACATATACATATACATATACATATACATATACACACACACACACACACACACACACACACACACACACACACACACACATGTTTTGGTGTGTTCGGGTCTTTTCCCGTGTAAGATTGGAAGTATTTAGGCAACGTTTCAATGAGATCTCACTCATCATCTTCAGGCTTTGGCTTTGTTCTTATGTGAGCAAAGTGTGGATTTTAACTGCTGTTTCTCTATAAATACTGGTGGGGGGGATGTTTTTTGAATTGCAGACCTAGCTGTTGCAAGCTGATTGGTTGGCTGTGTTGCTACATATTGATTGGTTAATGGAGTTTTTTGACTTGCTGACCTAGCTGTTGCAAACTGATTGGTTGGCTGTGTTGCTGATTGGTTAATGGGGTTGATGTTTGTGTGGGAAGTAGCATTTTGGGCCCTGGTCTGGTTCGAGGTCCTGTCATGTGTTCGAGGTCCTGTCATGTGTTGGTGTCAATTTTTATAGCTGGGATTCGTTTCTTGACTAGTGCTAGTTTCCAGATGTTTGGTAAGCGGAAGGTATCCTCATGTTTATTCATGTTATGGGGGTGTTTCTCTATTTCTATGGCTTCCATAATTATTCTCTTGTGATAGTGTTCAGTTTTGGAGATTAATTTGGTTCCTTCAAAATCAATGTTATGACCTGTTGCTTTAAGGTGTTGGAAAAGAGATGAAGTTTTTTCTTCTTTTTTGACTGCAATCTTGTGTTCTGCTATGCGTGCATTTATTCTCCTATTAGTTTGTCCAATATATGTTGCTGGGCAGATTTTGCAAGGTATTTCATAGACTCCTTGGTTTTCTAGCTGGATCTTGTCTTTGGGGTTTCTTAAGATGTTGGCTATTTTTTGGTCTGTGCAGAAGGCTGTCTTGATGTTGTGTTTGTGGAGAATTTTGCTGATTTTATCTGTAGTGCCTTTGATATATGGGAGGAGGGCGATGTCATTGTTTTGTTCTGTGTCTTGGTTTTTGGGTTGAGTGTCTCTTTGGATTAGGTTTGTAATTGTGTTTCTTTGGAATCCGTTTGAGATTAGTATGTTTGTAAGTGTGTGTAATTCAGTTTCTAGATGGTCTTTGTCAGCTAGGTGTTTGGTTCTGGAAATGAGAGTCTTGGCTACAGAGTTGATCTGTCCCGGGTGGTGATGTGATTGTGCATTTAAATAGTGGTTGGTGTGTGTTTTTTTCTGGTAGATTGTGTGTCCTAGGGAGCCGTTTGGTTTTTTGTAGATTAGGACGTCTAGAAAGGGGAGTTGGTTGTTCACTTCTATTTCCATGGTAAATTGTATTTTGGGGTGAAGGCTGTTGAGATGTGTGAGGAAGTTATCCGGTTCTTTCTTTCCATGTGGCCAAATTAAAAAGGTGTCATCTACATATCTGAGCCAGAGTTATCTAAAGTGTTGGTTTCAAAGTGTTCCATGTATGGGTTTGCGATGACAGGTGAGAGGGGTGATCCCATGGGTGCTCCTTCTACCTGTTTGTATCTTTGTCCATTGTGGATGAAGTATGTGTTGGTTAGGCAGTGGTTGGTCAGATCTAGGATGTGTTTGGGGGTGTTGTATTTGTTTTGGATAGCTGTCAATGCTTCTTTAATAGGTATTTGGGTGAAGAGGGATATGACATCGAAGCTCACAAGTAGGTTGCTGGGTTGAAGGTTTTGTTTCTTTATTGTTTCTATGAAGTGGAGTGAATTTTGTACGTGTGAGGTGATGGCATCTGTGTAGGGCTGAAGTTGTTTGGCAAGGAATTTGGCAAGATTCTGTAGAGGTGAGCCTATGGAGCTGACTATGGGTCTGAGTGGTGTTCCTTCTTTGTGTATCTTGGGGAGGCCATAGAGTTTGGGGCATATGGATGATTTTTCTCTGGGGAAGATTCTTTGCTGGATCTCTTCACTGATGGGGGAGGCTTTTATTTTGGATTTGGTGGTTTTTTTCAGGTGGGTGGTGGGGTCTCTGTTTAGAGGTTTGTAAGCAGAGTCTTGGAGTAGGTTGATTAGTTTGGATTGGTAGTTAGATGTGTTCATCACCACTGTGGCATTGCCTTTGTCTGCTGGGAGAATGATTATGTTATTGTCTTTTTTCAAGTTGATGAGTGCTTTTTGTTCTTCTTTGTGTAAGTTGCTTCTGGGTGGGTTGCTGGAGCAGAGGACGTTGGTGACTTCCAGTCTGATTTTATTGGCTTCATTTGGGTTGATTTTGGTTAGGCTAGCTTCAACTCCGCATATAATATTTTCAATGGGGATGCGTTTGGGGGCGATTGCAAAGTTGAATCCTTTGGAGAGAACATTGGTTTCTGCTGTGGTGAGGGTCCTATCTGATATGTTGTATACTGTTTGTATCATGAGTTGTTGTGGAGGGGGGTTGGCTTTCTGGTGTTTTTCTAGTTTTTGGAGTTTGTTGGTGTGTGTGTCAGTTTTGTGGCAGATTTCTGTTTTGGCTCTCCAGAAGGCTAGTTGTTTGAATTTGGGTGGATTTTGTTGCTGAGTTTAAGGTGCAGGGAAAGTAGGTTTTTGTTGGTTTGGTCTAGTAGGAATCTTTTTCTGTGGATTTCATTTCTGATCAGGGCTAATTCAGTTCTTTTCAGGATCCTTTCGGTGGCTGGGGTTTTAGAATGGAATTTTATTTGGAAGCTTCTGGGGATCACATTTTTGTTTCGGCAGTTGCGTAGGAATGTGAGGTCGCATAAGATGGTGGCTCTTTGGACTTCGAGTTTCTCATAGGTCCTGGTTAGTCGGAAGGTTTCCTCCTCGTAGAGGTGGGATATTTGTTTTCATAGGTTTTCACAGGTATATGTATGCAGGTTTTGGTATGTTCGGGTCTTTTCCCGTGTAAGATTGGAAGTATTTAGGCAACGTTTCAATGAGATCTCACTCATCATCTTCAGGCTTTGGCTTTGTTCTTATGTGAGCAAAGTGTGGATTTTAACTGCTGTTTCTCTATAAATAGTGGTGGGGGGGATGTTTTTTGAATTGCAGGCCTAGCTGTTGCAAGCTGATTGGTTGGCTGTGTTGCTACATATTGATTGGTTAATGGAGTTTTTTGACTTGCTGGCCTAGCTGTTGCAAGCTGATTGGTTGGCTGTGTTGCTGATTGGTTAATGGGGTTGATGTTTGTGTGGGGAGTAGCATTTTGGGCCCTGGTCTGGTTCTGAGTTCGAGGTCTTGTCATGTGTGGATGTTTGTGTGGGGAGTAGCATTTTGGGTTCTGGTCTGGTTCCGAGTTCGAGATCCTGTTGTGTGTTGGTGTTAATTTTTGTAGCTGGGATTCATTTCTTGACTAGTGCTAGTTGCCAGATGTTTGGTAAGCGGGAGGTATCATCACGTTTATTCATATTATAGGGGTGTTTCTCATTTCTATGGCTTCCATAATTATTCTCTTGTGATAGAGTTCAGTTTTGGAGATTAATTTGGTTCCTTCAAAATACTTCCAATCTTACATGGGAAAAGACCCGAACATACCAAAACCTGCATACATATACCCGTTGATGGAAGACTTTTGAACTGCCTTTTCACAATAATTATAATGTTTATGACAGTTTTAAAGATTAAAACATTTTGTCTAGCAGGGACATGAAATGAAGGATCCTTGGTGCACGCTGAGCTTGCTTGTTTTCTTGCAGATGTTTCATCACCCTAACTAGGTAACATAGTAAGGAGTGGAGTTTTCTCTCAGTTTATATATTTTTTTAATTCGCATTTATATCCCGCCCTTCTCTGAAGACTCAGGGCAGCTTACACTATGTTAGCAATAGTCTTCATCCTATTTGTATATTTATATACAAAGTCAACTTATTGCCCCCAACAATCTGGGTCCTCATTTTACCTGCCTTATAAAGAATGGAAGGCTGAGTCAACCTTGGGCCTGGTGGGACTAGAACCTGCAGTAATTGCAGGCAGTTGTGTTAATAACAGACTGCATTAGTCTGTTGAGCCACAAGAGGCCCAGATATTCTGATGTCTTGCCTGCTTGTGTGGGTGGGTGGGGGCAATCTTAGAGATTCTTTGGTTGGGCTGTTTACTGATGGCTCTTTGGCCGTTCTTGATTGGAGTATTGCTTACTTGATTGTTGGTCTGAAGTTAACTTTGGAATTAATCTATGCTGATCTGAGTGTTGGTTACTGGTGGAGAGGTGATGAAATCTTTTTCTCTTTGGGGCTAGTTGATTGTTTCTTTTGCATATTCTATAGATGCTGTTAATATCTATGTATCTACTGGTGGCTAATCTGCGAAAGTGCCAGGCTTCTAGATATTCCCTGGTATTTTGGGACTTGGGCCTGGTCTAGGATTGTCACATTTTTCCCAATTGAAACTATGATTAAATCTATGTGTTGTGAAATTAATTTTCATCATGTCTCCTGGCTGCCAGTTGGTGTTCATGGATGCGTTCGGCCAGACTTCCGCCTGTTTGTCCTATGTAAGAATTGTTGCAGTTCTTACATTGTATGTTGTAGATGTTTTTCTTCTGCGGTTGCTGGGTCTTTTGGTTTGCTTAAGATGTTTTGAAGGGCTTTAGTTGGCTTGTGTGCTACATGTAGTTGTAGTAGTCTGTTGGTGGTTTCTGAGATATTCTTGATGTATGGCAGTGTAATTTTTTTTAGGGTTTGTGTTGGTTGTGCTGTATTGAGTTGAATGGTCAGGGATTTTCTGATAAAGCTGTGTGAGTATCCATTTTGTTGGAATGTATAGATGCTCCATTTCCTTTTTCTGCTGTTCTGGGTTGCTGCATGTGTTGGTCTTGTTTAAATAAAGTCCTTACACAGTTTCTCTTGTGGGAGGTTGGATTGTTACTTTGGTAGTGGAACACCTAGTTAGTATGGGTGGTTTTTCTGTAGACTTACATTTCTAGTTTGCCATTGTGGTCTCTGCTGATCAGGATGTCCAGGAAGGGTAGTGAGTTGGTGTTTTTTTTCTTCTCTAGTAAACTGGATTCCTTTTAAAAATATTATTGATGGTTCTGTGGGTGTTCTCTAATTGGTCCTTTTTTATTATGGTTATGAAAATTTCTCCATATATGTGTACTGTATAATTCCTTTAACATGGTAATAGTATGTAAGTTAGCAGATCTCTTATCTCCCTCTTTCCTGCTTCTTTCTTTTTCTTTACTCTCTTTAATAAATATTATTCATTATTGCTTCTGATAGATACTGCAGCATGAAAAGCACTCGCCTTTTAATAATTTTGAAATAAAAACCAACCAAAATACTAAAATGACACAACCAGCTCATGCATGGCTTTCTATATTTAGAAATATCTTCTTTCTCCTTGCTGTTAAACTATAACCACATTTCTCTTTTAAAACAGGTGAGCTGTTTTTTTAAATCTGGCAAGAGCTGTTCATTTTTTAAAGTTTTACTAACTAATATGTGGAATAAGAAAAGGCAACTAAAGACAAGCCCAAAGAACCCAAAAATGTTTGGGCTCTGGGCAGTGGAGAATTTTATTGGCAGATGACTAAATTCATTGGATTCCCTTGAAGTTTCAAATCTGTATGCTCTGTTCATTGAGGCATTGCCTGATAAGAGTATGGAAGAATTTGTCTCTAATGATGAAATCAAGGAGCTGAAGATGTATGCTTAAGTTCAATTGGGCAAGATCTATCCAAAGCAGTCTTAAAGTGTGGTGACATTCATGGAAATTACCTAGAGACTTGTAAATAATATTTTTCTTCCTCCATTATCTCCCTCAATAGAACTTGTTGTCAAGAAGTGCCTTTTGATGTCAGAGACTCTATCACCATTATTTACAAAATTAGCATCATGCATGAAACTGTGGAAGACTGAATGAGCTGAACAATAGGGATATTTGCATACAACTGATACCACTACTAAAACAAATTTTTCCTAATCTTACAAGCCCAGGCAAGGGATTGTAATAATATAGATGAGTAATGTATTCCAGAATGTTGGGAAACAAACAGTGTATATTTTACTGGGTTTTTGTTTAGAAGACAACCCCACCTAATTTACTTGCTATGTGTGAAGTAACTTTATGGCCCATAGCACAAGAGAAAATTATTGATTAAGTTTAAACAACCTGTTAGTAGAATATTTTGACATCAGGAGATGCTGCTTCAATCAGACATTTTTCAGTCAAGATGAGACTTCAAGCATGGCTGACACTTTTTTCTTTACACGACATGAAGAAGAAATAGATGTGACATCATCTCATACAGACCTTTTCAAGAATAACCTTAAACACTGGCACTTACTGACAAAACCAAAAAATATATTATAAAACAGAGTATATTTGTGTTATTTGTTGCTTATGTGATAGTGTATAATAGTAGCCTAACACCCTCATTCAACAAATACTTCTCTTTCAAATCCCATCCTTCTTCTGAGTTCTTCAAATCAGAGTCTTGGGAATGACTTTGTCATCACATCTTCATCTTCATCACATCTTCAACATTTCCTTTTCATCTGCAAACAAGTTCTGTATTTCCTTCCATCTTAGTGGCTGTTGTTGATCGGGGTGGGTAGGTTATTTTATTTTCTTTGTTTTACTTTATTTTTATTTCTTTTATTTTAATTTGTTTTCCAATTCTTGAAAAGTAAATAAAAAAACATTATGACGTGGTTTTGAAGATTAGATAATACAGATTATAGAAAGAAGTCCCATTGTAACTTTAAATTTACAATTATAATTGTGTAAATAAAACCAGGTCACTCTTTCATGTCTGTTTTGTTTCTTTTCTATTTTCTTTCTTTCTTTCTTTCTTTCTTTTTCCTTCCTTCCTTCCTTCCTTCCTTCCTTCCTTCCTTCCTTCCTTCCTTCCTTCCTTCCTTCCTTCCTTCTTTTTTCTTCTTTCTGCATTTAGCTTTCCTGATTCTTTTCTTCTTATTATTCTATTATAGCTTGTATTATTCTTGTTTTTAAAGCTTTCAATAAAGTTATATGTAAAAAGAAAGAAATCCATTTGCCTAATTCTTCTCTTCCTAAATCATTAATAACGATTATAAATTACTATAGCAATAATTATTTTTATGTAAGAAATAACACATCAAAGAAATTGGTAGATGCAAATTTTATGGACTCTTATTCCTGACACTTTTGATGATGCTAACTCTTTTGGGTAGAGATACCTATCTTATTTATTTATTTATTATTATTATTTTGCATCTTTAGCTTTTCATCATCTGACATAGGTTAACCTTCTACTATTTAGGCACCTTTGTTTTAACCAGTTCATTTTGAGCCATGTAGTAGAAACAGGAAACTATCCATACTCTGGAGGTGATTCCCCATGACTAAGCAGCACTAAAGTGAATGCAGAGTCATTTTAGATGTTGTGCCTAAGACATTCTTTCATGACTAGAGAAATGCATACTAGAATATACAGTTATATTTTAAACTGAAAATCTGGCATTGTTTCTGCAGCATAATATTGGAATAATCCTCTATTTTAAATGAAAGCAATCAGTAACCACACTGTGGCACCAAAGGAAAGCAAATCTAAGGAATGCTATAAAAGTGTTTTCTCTAAATTCAAACTCGTGAAATCCCATGGATCCTCCTATGTTATAGAGAAGCACCCTGACCAATGTTGCATTATTTTGCGTTTTCACACATTGTTTTAAAAAACAAATGAAAATAAATCAAGGCCAGCTCCAAAGCTGAGTTGTGGGGCATCTGCCTCAGACAGATTTGTCTGTCTACTCTTTCTCTTCCAATGTGAAGTAAATTTGAAGTACATATCTGTGTAGGTAGAATTTGCAAGAGGAGAAGCTTATGTCAGCTCCTGTACAGAAGATACATTGCAGGATTGAGGAATCTTTTTTTTCGTCAAGATTTGCAGTGCTATACTTTGAGCTTGTCGGGATTCATATGTCAGCTACATACATGACTGAACAAGTGGCATATTAAGCCACTTTAATAGCAAGCCGCATTAACATTCCCCCAATCAATGCCCATATGCACAAATCCATCAGTCTTTCCCTCCCTTTCCCTCTCCTAATCTCCCTGTGGTTGCTTGTTCATCCTCTGCCTCATTTTCTTTCTCTCCTTTTCTAGCATAACTTAGGGACCACTGCCTTCTTTCTTATTTTCAACATTATAAACGTCAGCCTTGGTGATATAACCACTGCAGCATTTTCACAGAAGTTGGTGAGGAGACACCAGGGACATCCATAGTTACCAGCACCTGAATAGATGCAAAGCTGTATTTATTTATTTATTTATTTATTTATTTAAAAGATTGATATGACTGCCCATTTTGTAGACTACAACTTGGGGTAGCTCCCAATAATAATAAAAGGGGGGAAAACCAGTAAGAAAATACAAAAAAAAAAAAAAAGGGAAAAAAGAAAAAAAGAAAAAGTTAAATTTCTAAACAATTATATATATATATATCCAATGCATCAATTGACACAATCCTTGAACTCCAATCTTATTCTATCCTAGACCCTCAGGAAAAAGTCACCCCTTTACTGCTTTTCTAGAAGTCTAAAGAGGAGGGGACTGGTCAGATCCCAAAGTGAAGAGTGTTCCACAAGGCAGGGGTTACTATAGAAAATGCATGTACCTAAGTCCTACTGTTGGAAATAAATTCAGCCAACAAGCATGGGTCGATGAAAATAAGATATTTTATTAGAAAAAATAATAATAAAAGCAATTTTGCAAAATAGGGTGGTATCCCAGCAGATCTCAACAAAGGAGTTTGAGCCAGGAAGCCACACCTGAAATTTCAAAAGCATTACATTTTATAGTCCCCTTCCCCACCCCCCCCCCCCCATGCCACTCCTACATCGGATCCAGTGACAGATCACAGCTAATCTGGGGCACCTTCAGAGACAACATTAACTCTTTCTCTAATTTCATGTTCATCAACACTTCCCTATAACTATCCATAAAATATTTTGCATCTTTAGCTTTTCATCATCTGACATAGGTTAACCTTCTACTATTTAGGCACCTTTGTTTTAACCAGTTCATTTTGAGCCATGTAGTAGAAACAGGAAACTATCCATACTCTGGAGGTGATTCCCCATGACTAAGCAGCACTAAAGTGAATGCAGAGTCATTTTAGATGTTGTGCCTAAGACATTCTTTCATGACTAGAGAAATGCATACTAGAATATACAGTTATATTTTAAACTGAAAATCTGGCATTGTTTCTGCAGCATAATATTGGAATAATCCTCTATTTTAAATGAAAGCAATCAGTAACCACACTGTGGCACCAAAGGAAAGCAAATCTAAGGAATGCTATAAAAGTGTTTTCTCTAAATTCAAACTCGTGAAATCCCATGGATCCTCCTATGTTATAGAAGCACCCTGACCAATGTTGCATTATTTTGCGTTTTCACACATTGTTTTAAAAACAAATGAAAATAAATCAAGGCCAGCTCAAAGCTGAGTTGTGGGGCATCTGCCTCAGACAGATTTGTCTGTCTACTCTTTCTCTTCAATGTGAAGTAAATTTGAAGTACATATCTGTGTAGGTAGAATTTGCAAGAGGAGAAGCTTATGTCAGCTCCTGTACAGAAGATACATTGCAGGATTGAGGAATCTTTTTTTTCGTCAAGATTTGCAGTGCTATACTTTGAGCTTGTCGGGATTCATATGTCAGCTACATACATGACTGAACAAGTGGCATATTAAGCCACTTTAATAGCAAGCCGCATTAACATTCCCCCAATCAATGCCCATATGCACAAATCCATCAGTCTTTCCCTCCCTTTCCCTCTCCTAATCTCCCTGTGGTTGCTTGTTCATCCTCTGCCTCATTTTCTTTCTCTCCTTTTCTAGCATAACTTAGGGACCACTGCCTTCTTTCTTATTTTCAACATTATAAACGTCAGCCTTGGTGATATAACCACTGCAGCATTTTCACAGAAGTTGGTGAGGAGACACCAGGGACATCCATAGTTACCAGCACCTGAATAGATGCAAAGCTGTATTTATTTATTTATTTATTTATTTATTTAAAAGATTGATATGACTGCCCATTTTGTAGACTACAACTTGGGGTAGCTCCCAATAATAATAAAAGGGGGGAAAACCAGTAAGAAAATACAACAAAAAAAAAAGGGAAAAAAGAAAAAAAGAAAAAGTTAAATTTCTAAACAATTATATATATATATATATCCAATGCATCAATTGACACAATCCTTGAACTCCAATCTTATTCTATCCTAGACCCTCAGGAAAAAGTCACCCCTTTACTGCTTTTCTAGAAGTCTAAAGAGGAGGGGACTGGTCAGATCCCAAAGTGAAGAGTGTTCCACAAGGCAGGGGTTACTATAGAAAATGCATGTACCTAAGTCCTACTGTTGGAAATAAATTCAGCCAACAAGCATGGGTCGATGAAAATAAGATATTTTATTAGAAAAAATAATAATAAAAGCAATTTTGCAAAATAGGGTGGTATCCCAGCAGATCTCAACAAAGGAGTTTGAGCCAGGAAGCCACACCTGAAATTTCAAAAGCATTACATTTTATAGTTCCCTATCCCAACGCCCCCCCCCCATGCCACTCCTACATCGGATCCAGTGACAGATCACAGCTAATCTGGGGCACCTTCAGAGACAACATTAACTCTTTCTCTAATTTCATGTTCATCAACACTTCCCTATAACTATCCATAAAATATTTTGCAAGCATGGCTCTTCCTTATCTTTACTGCCTTGGCATTAAGGAATTTCCCTTTAGCTGGGCCTCTTTCTAACAGGCCTCAAACAAAGAAGATTTATTCTAATACAACATTGTTACATTTTCAGCATGTCTTTTCTCCACTATCTTAAAGCAGAATAATGTCTAAGAAATTTAACAGAGTAACAGAACTGGAAGGGACCCTGCAGGTCATCCAGTCCAACCCCTTGTCTAAGCAAAATTGAATCTCCGCTTATATGCATTTATAACCTATATGCCTACATACTATTTTATTTTTGAATTTTCTCATATCCTACACTACTAGATGACAACATTAAGGGATGGGACCTGGAGTGTAGGCCCACTCTTATCTAGCCTAGTGTAGTAGCTAGATACCCTTAGAGGAGGCAGTTCTACAAATAATATGGCCCTGTACTATCTAGGGTTTTAAAGATAATAACCAGTACCATGAATTGACAATGTTCTAGGTTTCTTGAACTGATCATAAAAATGCTGAAAGCCAATGGCTGAAAAAACAAGAAATGGTTTAAATATTTATTATTAATTTTACAGTGAATCGTTTTGATCTAGCACCTTGTCTTGCTCTATGTAAGATACACTTCTAGTTATATGCTCAGTGCATTTCATACTAGTAAAAGGCAAAAGATTTTACACAATCTGAAGGAAGTTTTTGAAGTCTGACATCAAGAAACTGCCTTTTAAAACTTTCAAGACAAACTATCAACTTGAAATATTATTTAAGTATAATATTGGGTTACCAAGATCTTTCTTTACAAGTACAACATTTAAGAAAAGACTGAGGCTGCAGGTACGTTTGCAAGAAAGAAAGTTATACCTTTTTTTAACATACTTTTTATCCAGCAATTTTGTTTTTCTTTTGGAGAATAGGAAAAAAAAACATTTACAAACGCTTCTGTTGTTGTGAATTTTTTTACAAGCTCTGAGTATTGCTCTGATACCAAATCTGGTGGGTACCAAACTTGTTTTTCTTCCTCTTCTTTTGTTTAGCAGTTGCTGCTACTATTGTATGTAAGCATAAATACTTACTTTTTATGTCTTTAGTTTCACACTCAAAAAAGAGGAGGGCAGTAATCTGCAAAATTGGAGGTTTAAAATGGATTTTTTCCCTTTTATTCTTTTTTAAAATAATATAGTTTCATTGGATATTTTCTCCTTTACCGTGCTTTTTTATTTCATGTTCAGTTTCTTTAATTTAGATCCATGTTATTTAAATGCTTTCCATTTGTGTATCTGCTATTAGAGTGCAGGACGCCTGCAATATTGTGAAACTGACCTTGAGAAATATTTTGTCAATATGAAGGGCATAGCACCACGAATCAGCTGGTAACTAAGTGGACTTTTTTTTCAAAAGGATGAATGTGTAATAACCTGAAAATGTTACAACCAGATATTTGAACAACATTTTTGAGGCCCCGGTGCTAGATTGGACAAACCTATTAGTGATTGGTCAAATAAAGCATGAAGGACAGTTACTACATTTGGTGGGAATTCTAAAATTGAAGTGGAATATAAAAACTGTGACAGTGAAGGATAATCTTTTTTTTAAATAAAGCATTCACCTTTATGGCTCCATTAAGGACAAACTTTTCCTGAGCTATACTCTGCAAACTATCAAACATATAATTTGTGCTGGTTTGTATGCCACTATTAAAAATAAAAAAAATAAAAAATGTATCTCATCTGTAGTGAACAGGAAGGCAATTAGAAACATTGGTATCTTTTGTAAATCCTACCTTATCATTCTGTGAATCCCTAACTTTAAGGGGGGGGGAACATCCTTCCAATCTCTATATGATACAAAATTAAACACAATATCTTTCTGCAAATGTGAATGAACACTTATTGATATCAATAAGTTGTGCAGTTGATAACAGAGTCATATTAAGAAACCAGGAACAAAAATTTTGGATCCCCATTCAGTCAGTGTATTGTATGTACACTGAATGTAATCACTGAATTCCAAAGAGAACAGAAAGGAAGCTAAACAATTTGAACTGTCCTTCACGGTCTCTGTGATTCATCTATTATTGAAAGTCTGCAGTAACATCTTGAATGTGCCATGCATTCAAGAGAACCTAATAATATATCTGAGATAGTCTAGAAAGGAGGAATATGGGGTGGGGGGCGGTATTCCAAAAACAAGGATAGGAAGACTTTTAAGAAATGTTTACAACTTGTTATTTCTATCAAAGGAAGTATTTTAAAAGTACTAACAGAAACGATTCATTCATTCATTCATTCATTCAATCAATCAATTTCTATCGATGCCAGTCTATAGGGTCAATGACTGGGCATCTTACAATACACACACACACACACACACCAATCAAAATACTAAAAGCATTTTAAAACAATAAAAAGAATGGAAACATCCAAAATAAACGTACTGTACCTAGGAGCCAAGATACTTGGCCAGTTAACAATACAGTTCTTGACAATAGAAATGGGACTCTTGATATATTCATCATCCCATGTTCGGGAACATATCAAGTTTTTAGAGCCTTTTGAAAGGCTACCAGAATTAGGGTTATTCTAATCTCTAAAAGGATGATGTTCCATAGATCAGGGGCCACTGTGGAAAAAAGGCCATCTTCTAGACCCCCACCAGTGGACAGTGTTTGGCTGATGGGATCTGGAGCATGCCCATTTTGCTAGTTCTAGTTGGATGGATAAAGGCTTAGGAAAAGGAGATCCCTCAGGTACTCCAGTTCCAAGCTATGTCAGGATTTAACCAGCACCTTGAATTGTACCCAAAAACATACCAGAAATAGATGTATCTCTGCTTGATAGCACAGAAAAGTTTCCTTCTTTCACTGTACTTTAATACAAGTTATCTATCTGCACAGGAAATGACCTCGAGAACTATCTAAAATAATTTCCCCACTTTAATGTAATTTAACAATACAATAGTTTTTTTATGGGATTCTTTTTTTTTTTTGCTGAAATGTTTTAATATTTATTCTTCTTTATTCCTCTTTGTATCGAACACTGAGATCCCATCTGTGGACAAATGGAGTCTTCTACATATAAAATTTCTTGTATGGTACCTTTTTCTCTCTGTTCCTGTGGCCAGGAATCTAATTTTTCAAATCTAATCCAATCAAACAACAGACTTAATTTAGTGAATGTTGTTCTAAATCAGAAGGAGATGGGTTATATTTAGTTTCACAATATGGTCCACCTGAGAATTATACCTTTGATATGAAAGTGGCAGCCTTAGAACACTTACCATTAAGCAGGTCCTCTGAATATAATGGGGATTGTTTGTAAGTAAACATGTACAGGATTACTCTGAAAATTAAGTGTCATCTGGGATGATGCTTAGTTGCACACAGTGTGGTCTATTTAAGGACAATAATTTCCATTGTGGTGAAGGGAAAACACCAGGCTCCTTGTAAGCCATAGCAGCAGAAGTATGAGTGTCTGGAAATTCAGGGCCACCCTAACAGCTGTTCTGTTGAAGAAGAAGGTGGCAGGGGCTGGAGGAAAAAGTTGTTGGAGAAGGCAGGTTTGAAGTTCAGAAACAGAAACCTGAAAATAAACCCTCTGGTAGATCATTCTTATCAGGCCTATATAAGTGAATTCACCTATTGTAACATATTGGCCAGATAGAAAAGAAAGCTAGTTCTTGAAACTAGAAAGCCTTCCTCATGTGAAAGGAAAGGAGTAAGACTTACAAGGAGCTGCTTATATGCCCACAGCTGAGAATGGAAGACTTATTGTGACGCTTGGGTGAGAGTGCAGGGCAGCAAACTGCTCATCCAGAAGAGATGATGTCTTTGGTTAGGCATTATTTTGACTGTTATTTTGAGTTCTTAGTTTGGACTGGTGAAGCTTCGAAGAACTATTTTTATTTTCAGATCATGACTTTGAATGCTCAGAGAATAAATTTTCCCAGGTTCTTTACACATATGGAGAGTCCAGAGATCGCTTTCAGTTACTCATTAGCCAGCTCCCCACTCTTTCCTTGTAAAGATCTCTGACACATCCATATGAAAGTGACAATATTAAGACCATTACCACGAAGCTTTTTGAATTTAATGGGGGTTGCTTCTAAGAAGGAACATAGAGGATTACAGTGAAATAGAAGCTTCGTGTAAATTTAATTTCTCTTATGAAGGTAGCTATGGGTAATTCACCTTTTACATCTGTCCCATCACTCTTCAAGACTATTCCTCACCAATCATTGACCAATGAATTCAGTTGTCATCTTACCTAGCCTTTGTAAATTTTCAACTGCATGAGGTCATTAGACATTACCAATGGCTCTTTTCTTTGTTGACCCATTGTGTGACTAACTCCCCTTTGCCTAGAAAAATTTGCTATAATTTTGTCTCTCTGGCTCAAGCAGGCTTGAGATTGAATACTCATAAAGAAGACAGTCACATCACCTTCTGTACATATTATATTCTTTTATTATTAAAACCAAAATCTTTGAAAATGTTCAACAAAATATTATACAAATTGCTGTTTGATCATAATATTTGTGGAAGTGGAACTATATGTTGCTGCTTCAATAGAATGGCTTTACTTATCATGAATGTTTCTTGATTTTTCTGATGAGCTCAAAAGCAATGGTGGTAGTTGCACACAAAGAAGGGAAGCTGTAACACTACTGCACATTTCTAATGTCAACACACTGGGGAAGTTTTTCGATAATATGAAGAAAATCTCCAAGATGCTTTTAATTTGCCATTCCAACTGAACAATGCAAATATCTTCTATCAATCCATTACAATCAGCATAATTCATGGTTACTCATGCAAATGAAATGAGTAACAGGAAAGCTAACATCCACAGCAGCAATCACATCAATTTTTTGCATCACTATTCTTATCATTTCTATTTTTATCAATCTGTTGCCCGCAATGTATATAATCATTATCTGGAAAAATGGATTTCCTGATTTAATTGTAATAACTCATAGCTAATGATCTGACAAATATTTTAGACACTGTCAAAACAATTACAGTTCTAAGCAGTTTTATGCAATGGAGAGCACTGATAATTTAAAACTTAAATCTCTCTTCCAAGGTTAGTTTCTATATATTGCAAGTATAATTCAGGATGAAGCAAAATTTGTTGATCATAGAATTTGAATTATTGTCATCAAGACTTTGTCATACATATTGCAAATATGAAAAATGAACATGCTTCTGAGCTCCAAAATGTTTATACTGGGTATGATTCAGATTAAAGTACACAGTTTTTTAACATCCAAGTTATAAACTTAGTTCTTTTCTACAGATAGTTGATCTCATCAATTTTCAGGTAGCACATAACCTGGGTTAGCACATGCTTCATGATACATGAGCTCATTTTTTAAATACTAAATGATACTATCATGAATAATGCATTTCTCTTTCTTTATTATTCAGGCTACATGCTACAGTCATGGATAAGAACTCCATTAACAACAAAGAGAAGAAATGAATGTATTAAGGACTCTGGTATCATCACAGAGTTTATAATTTAATATTGTTAGAAAGTGATAATGGCTTCAGTCTCCTTTTATGACATGTATTAATAAAGACCTCGAAAAGTAACATTAGTTATTTTTGGCTAGCAGCTGTTGTAAGCATCACTGCAGAGAGGCGATATATTCTATAAGGGCTTGTTGTGGTCACCAAGTTTGCCAATCAACTGGGCTAGGAAAAATATCTTATCATGCCATGTTAACCTTCTCCTCTTGCAGGATGTCTTGTTTTATAAAAGTTACGACTCCTTACAGCAGAAGACCTTGAACAACACTGAACAAAGGAACTTAGCTACCAGACTTTTAGAAGGTAGATTTTCATTTCATGTTTTTTTTTCTTTTTGTTAGCATAGTAGTATTGGAAAGAACTGTAGAGCTTTCTGATATTCAAGAGATGAATAATAGGAAGACTCTGTCATTGTGGGGAGAAAAGAGGAACTGTTTTACACACTGGCTCTTACTCTTTCCCCCATAGTTCAAATTTATTCTCAAGTAAATTTTACAAAGGCTCATAACCTCAATTTAATCCTCCCCCCCACTCCATCTTCCCAATCTGCAGTCTCATTCTCATGTCTTCTGCTTCCAACCTCATAGCTCAGCCCACATTAATGTGTACTATTAGCACAGCTGCAATACATGGAAAATTAGGAGACACAAAATAGATGCAACTATGGAAACTTTTACTTCTGAGAAAGTCAAAGGAAACAATATCTTTGCTTTTTGTCCGACTAAAAAGAAATTTAAAAATAGATCAACACTCAGATTAATTTATAACCCACGCAGTACAGTAGGTCTCAACCTACTTAGCAAAAGATACTAGGTTGATTGAAAAGTTGGCAGGCAAAATAATGCAAAGGATTTGTTACATAATGGCTACTAGATTTGGAGGACTATTTGATAGCAACAAGAATAACTCTTTCTGCTCCCATCTAGTAGCTGTCTGGACTTTTTAAAGGCAAGATCTGTTAACCTTACTTCATTAGTGGATAGCCTTTAGTTTTAATTATTTTTTAAAAAACTCAGACTACTCTTATTTAATCTATAAGGCAGTTATTATGACAGTGGACAAGTCATCTGAAAGTCAGCTGCTGATCTGACTCACAGCTTTAGTATGACACAAACTTCTCACTGACCAACCTACAAAAACCTCAGAATCAGTTCTAGAATTTAGTTTGTGATGAAACTAGATATAGCAAGGAAGTGCATTAGGCTTTTCAAAAGAACGAAACCTATCAATGTCAAGGAAATAAGTATATGTTATTTAGAACTAATCTTCATTTTTTATTTAAAAAATAATAATTTCCTTTCATTTTATTGAGGGATCCTTGGTTTTGATAGGGTTGGATAACACAAATATGCAGAGTTGCTCACTCTATAGAAAGCAATTTAATATCGAATTAGTTTGGGTCATACCGAAGAGTATCAGAGCATGAAGATATCACATCCAACTCAGAATTTACCTGAATCTGATACACATTCTTATTAAATATGCTGATTTATATAATGTAAAGTTTTACAAAAAGTGGGACTGCAATAGGATAAATTTGGAATATGTCTCTCCCTAGTAACCCCAGTGGGGTTCTCAACATTTCGGTCTGAACAATTGTTTGCATTGTGCGTCAGAATTTGTGAGAAATATGTTGTATTAAGAAGTTGTATGACCTTTTTTTCTCTTTCTTTTCTTGATTTTAGACAAAGGACTCTCCATCAGGAATTCAGAAGAGTTACTTTCAAAAGATGAATTCTGCAAAAGATATATATTTAATTTATTGCAGCAGCTAAACTTATCTAAAATTTGTCAGCTGTGTGTCTAATATATAAATTCTGATCTTTGGCTACAAATTCTGTCATCCTCAGCCCATATTTTGAGGAAAGGCTCATATAAACTTTGCTTCCAAAAAGTTACACCTGTTTAAATTTCATGGAAAATTATCATGCTGTAGCAATATTAACGTGGTGTCATTTTAATAGTTTAACTCATCTTCATCAAACCCTTAAATGGTTGAAGCTGGGGGAAATAGTCTTAATTTCCTTACCTCTTTCTCCTATATCTGTAATTATTTGCTTGTCTATCCCAACTTTACAAAGACTCATAAGTTCAATTTAATTCTCCTCCCCATTCCATTTTCCCAATCTGAAGTCTCTTTCTTGCTATATAGTAGAGCAGGTGTAGAGCGCGGACTAAGCAGTCAGTATTTCATATGCTAAACCATTAGAAAAAAGAAGAAAATCCTGCCACTTAATTGACAAAGAAGATAGAGAGGTGCAGAGGGGAATCCCTTTCTGGGGTTTTAGTTTGCAAAAAGGCCATGGTGGCTGCATTAGAGGGGAACCACATAAGTCTATCTGGAAAGTTACATATCTCTATACCTACAGTACTTTGATGGTGACCCTGCTTCCAAGGTTTGTCAGTGAATATTGGAACTAAAAAGCAATTGAGCCAGACACAGGAGGGACACTTAGGAACTGGAGAATCACTGGGGATAAAAACCTCCAAATATATTCTACAAGATATCTAAAGGGCATCTAAAAGTTTTCTGAGAACATGCCCGTTACATTACAAACCCAGTTACAGTAGTATCAGGTTTACAACTTTCTGTATAAAGACTTTACAGTTAATATGCTTTATAAAATATAGAACTATGAATGGTATTTTTAAAATATATTTTCCTTGCCAATAATACATAATCTGTTGTAAAAAATATAGCTAAAACCGTATTGAAAATATGATGGTCACAAGTTAGAACAATATAAGGAAAGCTACTTGCTGCAGCCCTTCGTCATTTTTTCCTCAGGAAAAAAAAAGTTGCCACTACTTTTCAAATAACTTCATTCCTGTGTATTTAAAAATGTATAATCTGAACGGTTTTTCCTAAACCAGGAAATCAAATCTAGTTTTAATTCTTATTTAGCTTAAGTAATTGTTCAATATTTTATTTTGTATGCATGACAATCCAGCTATAATCCCGCACAGTTAGTTCTTAAACTCAGCTAAAAGTTGCTACGTTATGCTCCAGAGCTGATTCTATCCACTTTCAGGAGAATGAGTGGGAGAATAGTGGCCATGGTTTTTATTGGTGATGGCTAACATGGTGCAGCATAGGATGTGAATCCCATATTAGACAGTTTCCTGTTGGTGTAAAATGTCTTCCCTGCCAAATTGGCTTGGGAGCCTCTGGGAAAGACAGGCTGAAAACTAGCTGCACATTTATCTGCCACTGGTGGAGAACAGACCTGAAGCTCCAGGACAGAATTGGGTTGGAAGGTCTCCCTTTCTCTTGACCTTTTGTCTAGCTTAACCATAGATCAGGCCCATTGTTTCACTTATCTGAAATAAAACACTATTTTGCTAGAACAAAAGGTATGCTAACAATATCTTAAGGTGGGTAAGGAAATGGAGACATACATATGTAGAACGAAGGTGTTGGGGTCGTATAAGCATCCCTTCGCATTCATATATTTCCAAGAATGACTTCTTTCTGGGTTCCTTTCTCCATGTGTTTCATTGCAAGATTGTGTTAGGCAAATAAACAGCCCTCAATAAATTCAGTTAAAGGTTTCTGCATACACTGGATGTACTGATTTTAAATGCTAAATCTATGGCTAATGCTGAAAGCAATTGTATCTGAATCAGTAAATTCAACCTTAACCAAGATTATTTGGAAGTGAATTCCATTAATACTTTGAGTAGAATTTATTTCAAAGCTACTTCGTTAAATTTGTTGCCTTAAAACACTGTTCTGTTTGCATTTCATTGGACTTCCATTTGAAAAAAATGGCATAGTAGTGTGCAGCATATCATGGTTAGATTTAGTTGACTAAAATTGTCATAATGTGAATGATATATATTGCATACAATTTAAAATGTAGTCTTGGACTTTGAAACCTCAAATTTCATTTTAAAAACATCTATCTTTCATCATGCTTTTCAGCATCAGCCATGTTAACTGCTAACAAAATTGCTCAAAATAACAGGTTGAATTTTTTTTTAAAATATTTGCATCTGAAAAGGGCTAAAACATCAATAAGATGTGAGATTTTTTAAAAAAACAATGTGCACACACACCCCCAAATCTCCAAACAGCAGTTGTTCATCCTGACTCTTAATACCCTTGTATTAAAAACTGGAACCCTCAGTTTCAGTAAAATCAAGGTTTGCTTAAAGATAGATTGGAATTTTAAGACTTTTATATTCTGCAACACAATCTAAGTTGCTTTAATTATGAAACTATGAACTATGCAGTGACTTTGTTTCCACATATAGGGACCAGTATGGCTGGTTTTGTGCTTGAAAACTGTAGGTTTTCACAATATACAAAGGAGCTTAAATGCACATTTCAGCTTAAACGCAAGGCATAAAAACTGGTGAATGTTTTGTTAAATGAAATAATATCTTATATGTTGTACTGAGCAATGACTTAGAAGAGTTGGATATTTCATTCTCCTGAAACATTTCAAAAGCCTGAAGCTTGGTTCTATACCTTTAGGTCAATTGGAACAATAAGGCA
Organism: Ahaetulla prasina; assembly: GCF_028640845.1. NCBI lineage: Eukaryota > Metazoa > Chordata > Lepidosauria > Squamata > Colubridae > Ahaetulla > Ahaetulla prasina. Next base: position 108,190,065 of record NC_080540.1, read on the forward strand.
AAACCATTGTCCTATTTAGCTAAATATTTTCCTGACATTTTCTGCAAAAAGTGTGCTGTAGTCTGTTTTTATGTGAGTCTCAGTTTCATATGAATAATCGCCAGAAGGCACAGAGGAAAAACCTAAACTGGACTTTTTGAAAGCAAAAAAGGGAGTGATTAAATACTTTGAAAAGATACGAGGGAAATATTTTGGAATTCCTGTGAGAGTATCACTTCTCTGCTACATGTTAAAGCAGTCTTTAAAGAACCATTTTAAAAAAAAATTCAACTCTTAAGGCAACTGCATGACCAGGTTTGATAAAGAATGGGACAACTGGCTTCAAGCCCTCTAAATATTATTTCAAAGCACATGGTCTTCTTTTATAGTAATACTTTTTCAAGTCAAAAGCAATAAAACACTAGGCTTACCTATACAGTAGGTTATGGTATTGACTGTCCTTGATTCTTTCCTCTTTCCATTGCATCAGATGTACTCAGCCCGCAGACGAAACTCCCACAACAGCTGGCACTTAGTAATCAGATAGCAAAAACACACCTACACATGCTTTTCAGTTTCACCTTTGGTAACCCTTCTCTTGCATAGGCCCAGCCCCAAGTTATTAATTTCACTTGAACATGCTTGAACATTTGCTCTGGGTGAGAGGGAGAAGCTATTGTGGCAGTTTTGAAATGGACCAGCTTGTCAAATCTTTGCCTTGAAAAGTGACAATTTTAGTATACATGGAAATACCCTTTTGCAGGTAGATTCCAGATTGCAACTATTTTGTTAGTGGTGAAAAGAAATGTATATTTCCAGCAACAGTCTAAATGCTAAGAAAATACAGTTTTGCTGAATGGAAAGCCTTTTCTTGGGTAAACAAATGCCTGAATCTGGTACAATAAATTAGTCACTGCTCTACATTTATTGCCCAGCAAATATTTGTGCAATAAATATAAATAAATAATTGTCCAGACAGGTTATAAATGAATTAAACCCCCCATTTACCATCTTATATTTGTGTCAGTTTGTAAAAGTAGCACGAACTTTTTCAGTACCATCAAAGGAAAACATTAACACAATGTGATGATACAAAAACACAACGGATGATTAAAGAAGCTACTGATGCTGTGTTACCATATGCAATCCAGCTTGCTAGAGTCAAAGCAGCAGAATTTTTTTTGTGATTAGCTAATAGAATATTGAATATTATTTCAATAATTTAAACTTCAATAATTTATTAAACTTTAAGCAGCAGGTCTCTCTGGTCAGATTTTATTAGCATGCTTCTAAATGAAATAAATTCTAGTCAGTGTCTCTTGAGGAGGCAAGAGTTTGTTGCATTCAGAGACACAGCTCAGTTTGCAGTATCATACAAAATCCTTATACACTGAGTCTGTCCAAGTAGTAAAAAGCTTTCATCAAAAAAGATGGTGGGGAGAAAAATCTTGACTTGTTTTCTTCAGGATCTCAGTACATATAAAGTCTCAGATTTCTAGACTGCTCTTCAGCTGCTGTTACATGACATTTTCAAAAAGCTGTAAGGATCTCATGATATTCTCATCCTGGAAACAACAAGAAAATACAATATACATATTTTAATTGCTGACATAGTTTTGTCCAGTCTGTGATAGTGATGGGGGATTGTTTTTAAAGGCCCACAGATGATCCAGTGTACACATTATCATGTATGAGTCTGAATGTATGGTGAGGCAAAAGTGTGAGATGTTTACTCTGAAAAAGAGCAGTCAGTACAAAGTCCAGTTTCTCTGATCCCATGCATCTGTCCTAATGGTTTTGGGACTCATTAATTTTAAGCTTCGGGATATATTTAACATGTCAGAATGTTATATTGCTTTGGCCGATTTCCTGAATTCTGGTCTCTCTCTCTCTCTCTCTCTCTCTCTCTCTCTCTCTCTCTCTCTGTGTGTGTGTGTGTGTGTGTGTGTGTACATACATACTCTAAATATATATTTTTTGTTATAATGTTAATACAGTTACATATTTTAGCAGATTTTATGGGTGAAGGCTTTGAACCCTATGCATAACCAAAAGCTCCAGCAAAAAAGGAACATTTTATCCCTGACCAATTGGCTGAAAAAACAACAACCACCAAGCAGCCCTCTTGTCAAGAGACATTGACTATCTCTGTACCTGCTGAAAAATGGGCATAAGCATGATTCTGATCTGATTTTAATTCTTTAAAACACTAAGGAGGTTTCTTGGTCTGTTAAGTATTATAGAATGGTAGCCGTTAAGTATAATAGAATGCTATATAAATTGCAAGCCATCTGGGGTTGTAGAAATAAATTGATACATGTTGCCAACTTTGATGCCCATGTCCAGTACTTTAGGAAACCTGACAATATTTTATAAACCATTCAGTTAATTTATTGTCTATACATTTAATGCATATTAGTATGGGAATCTTATTTATCACATTTGAACCCAGATGCACCCAGATATAGACTTTTAATTAATTTGTTTCAGTTTCACTGTTAGTGACTAGATTTGTTATTACAAAACAATGGGAATCTGAAGTGCATCTCATATAAAGTATTTCAGAGGTATTTCAATGTGGGAAGTTGCCCAGTCGGAAGAATTAACAGTAAGAGCTTTGGAAAACTCTACAATAAAAGAAAATTCAATCACATTTGGTCATCATTACTACTAAAATATTAATAATATTTTCCTTACAGATTACCTTTATGTGTTGTATATATATACTCTTTTGAAAAGAAAGATTGATGGTGGGACTAAAAAAAAATTGGATATTGCATTTCTTTTTAAATGCATTTCTCTTTTCCTTCCTCTTAATATAATATAACAAGAGTTGGAAGGGACCTTGGAGGCCTTCTAGTCCAACCCCCTGCCCAGGCAGGAAACCCTATACCATCTCAGTCAGATGGTTATCCAACATTTTCTTTAAAATTTCCAGTGTTGGAGCATTCACAACTTCTGCAGGCAAGTCGTTCCACTTATTAATTGTTCTAACTGTCAGGAAATTTCTCCTTAGTTCTAAGTTGCTTCTTTCTTTGATCAGTTTCCACCCATTGCTTCTTGTTCTACCCTCAGGTGCTTTGGAGAACAGCCCGACTCCCTCTTCTTTGTGGCAACCCCTGAGATATTGGAACACAGTTATCATGTCTCCCCTAGTCCTTCTTTTTATTAAACTAGACATACCCAGTTCCTGCAACCGTTCTTCATATGTTTTAGCCTCCAGTCCCCTAATCATCTTTGTTGCTCTTCTCTGCACTCTTTGTAGAGTCTCAACATCTTCTTTTATATGAGTTTGTTGTCAGTGTTTATTAACATCAATAACAATCTTGTTTCTGATACTCTTGTTGTTATAATTTTTTATTTCTTCTTATGACATAAACATATTTTTTAAAAATGATTCTACCTTCTGCAAACTCAAGTTTCTACATTTCTAGGAAACTGAGCCCTGGTTTTTTATAAGAAAGTGATGAACCTGTTTCCAGCTCTTTGTCCTGAATCATTTTCTTCAATTCCATAACAAATTGCCATTTAATTACTACAATTTACTCTGTTATTCAGACCCCATACTTTAAGCTTGGGAATATGATTAGTGAATATGGGCAAATACTGTAGAATATGGGCAAATATGACCATAACAGTTCAAGGTGCCCCAATAACTTTTATGGGCACTAATTATTTACTAAGTCTGCACTATTATTAATCTTGTCATCGTTCTTATCACCCATCTCCTCCCATTTATGACTGCATGACTGTAACCTTGTTGCTGGTATCCTTACGATTTATATTGACTGTTTCCTAATATGAGTAGATTGCTTATTTGTACCCTGTGACTGTCATTAAATGTTGTACCTTATGATTCTTGATGAATGTATCTTTTCTTTTATGTAGACTGAGAGCACATGCACCAAGACAAATTCCTTGTGTGTCCAATCACACTTGGCCAATAAAGAATTCTATTCTATTCTATTCTATTCTATTCTATTCTATAGTGTGCTATTAAAGTACTTTTCTTTATGCCCTAATTCTTCCAAGAAGCAATGGCTGGAAGCTGGTCAGATGGAGAACCAAATTGGAAATAAGAAGAATTTTCCTGACAACAAGAACGCTTAATTAGTGGAACAATTTGCCTTCCACAATTGTTCCAGTGCTCCATCACTGGGGATTTTCAATAAAAGAATAGACAACCATTTGCCCAGGATAATATAAAGACTTCTGCCTTTGGCAAGGGTTTGGACTACAAGAACTCCAAAGACCCTTCTAGCTCTACGATTTTATGATCATCAACTGACTCATAGAAGTTTTTGTTGCCAGGGGCCTGTGATAATCTGGAAAAAGGTGATAATTTCATTTTTACAAATAAAATAGGGTGCATGATAATCTGGGAAAGGGTTAGCATGACAGATCAAACAATGCTGAGGAAAGATGGATGCTGAAGAAGGACATATGTGATACAGCTGGTGTTTCTCTACCAGAATAGAAGGCCAATGAAATAGGCAAACATGAACAAATGATGTAGGAGAACTACAGAATGTGTTCAGATAATGTTTATTCATTTTGTTTACCCCAGGGCCTGTTTCCTGGAGATAAGGAAATGTAATTGTAAATTTGAATAGTTATAAAAGTTTGATCTGCCGATTCTGTACAACTACTTTACTCTTGTTTGGGATTTGGGCTTAAATAAAATAGACTCAAATTCGAATTTATTGTGATAGGAGCTAATAGATTTATTATAAATGTTCTCTTTCTGAGAAAATTGCTTCTTGTACTGGGTTCAATTGGAATTGCTTTGCTCAGATGGTAATACAAGAAATCAGAAAGGGAAAGAAAAAAAAACCTGCCTATGTCTTCTTGGTAGTCTAATGAGACAAGGGAGGTTAAAACTAATTTTAAAGAACCGGCTGCTAAGACTGAAACCGAGACTGAAAAATAGGAAGTCTGTCACAGACAATGTCTAAGTAAAGGGAAATGCAATCGGTCTTGTAAGAGAAGCTGGTCACACTTGTTTACTTTTTTAAAAAAAAGTTAAGCAAACATGAATTCCCAAGTAGCTGCAGCAACATGGGGTAACTCTACTCTCCTGTACTTTGGAGCAAGGGTCTCCAACCTTGGCAACTTTAAGACTTGTGGACTTCAACTCCCAGAATTCCTCAGCCAGCTTTGCTGGCAGAGGTATTCTGGGAGTTGAAGTCCACAAGTCTTAAAGTTGCCAAGGTTGGAGACCCCTGCTTTGGAGTACAGAAAAGATAACTTTGACCTACTCTAAGAGAAGAGGATGACTAGCAGAAAGGTAATCCATTCAGTTATAATCAGTGGTGGGATTCAGCTTGTTTGGGCCTGTTCAGCCGAACCAACTGTTAATTTGCTGGCTGCCCCCCCCACAACACCCGCCCCTTCCAGGAGTCCCCATGCTCCCATTTTGGTTCTCAGGTAAGTGCAGAGAGGCCTACTAGGCCCAAAATGGGGCATGGGGGATGAAGTATCCCCCCACCCTGGCCCATTTTTGCTGCAGGAGGCTGCAGGAAGGCCTATTAGGCCAAAAATGGGGCATGGGGGGGCAGTGCCCTCATGGCCCATTTTTGCTCCCAGAGGGATGCAGGAGGCAAAGTGCTGCCTGTCACACCCCTGGCTACCATGGCCATGCCTACCCAGCCAGTCATTAGGGCAGAGAACCGGTTGTTAAATTATCTGAATCCCACCACTGGTTATAATGGTAATGGTTGCAACATTGGAATACTTGAAAGGCCAGGGTAGGGACAGCTCATCAAGAAGAAAATATATCTGTGTGGCTGCTTGGAGTTGAACATGACTTGATGGCACATAATCAAGAATGATAACTTGAGTACAATATTCTCTTGTCAACAGACTACAAGACAAATTCCTTGTGTGTCCAATCACACTTGGCCAATAAAAAATTCTATTCTATTCTATTCTATTCTATTCTATTCTATTCTATTCTATTCTATTCTATTCTATTCTATTCTATTCTATTCTACTGTTGATCATTCTTTGCAAGTAGCTACAGGGGAGAATCTGGATGCTATGATCAAAACACGGCTGATTCTTTTTAAAAGGAGCAATAGAAAGATAATTTCTTCTTCTGAAGCAAAGTAGGAAATGAAGGATTTTAATTTTGTTCCCACTCTTTCTAAACTGAGTAAATTAACGGGGATCAGATGTTTTGCTATTGTCTTGTCTGTTGTGCTAAATGAGGAAACTAAAATGATATTAATTTATTGCCATCATAATATTGAATAAGGTGATCTGAATGCTCGTATTCAATAAATTAAGGAAATTCGATTTTACAAGCTAATAATAACTACCGAAATTAAAATTAACATCAAAATGTCTACTGGGAATCTGAGATGTACAAGCAAATGCTTCTAATAAAAATATGAAGGTCCTCATCACAGGACTGTAAAGCAGGGGTGTCAAACTGGCGGCCCATGGGCCAGATGCATCATCTGCAGGCTATGCCCACCCCAGCTCCGTGAGTGGGAAAAATGTCACAAAATGTCACGTGACGGGCAACGTGATGTGGCGAGTTTGACATCCGTGCTGTAAAAGAAGAACTAAGCTTCTATGCCCCACTCAAAAAAGTCCCCACTTTACATATAAAGGTAATCCTTTACATTTTTATTACCTATATATTTTCATTATATTTATGGGATTTTGTTACATACTTTTGTATTCTACCAAATATCATCAGCATGAAGAATTATTTGAAAAACAGTGTTTATATGCAATGTTTAATTAGATCTGCAAGGCCCAGCAAAGCAACTGATCATCAAGTATTCTTCTGATAAACAATTATAGGAAGAAAAAAAATTATAAAATATATGCTATGTATTTAATGAAGTTTAGCTACTGTAATTAAGGAGAATGCAAAGTGATCTCCTAAGGGAATATTAGAGATCTCTATTGGATGCAAGTTATTCTTAAAGAATAAAAGAGTTGTTAGGAAGCAGATGGATTACACTTTTCAATTTTTAATGAAATTCTAAATATGTTTACACAATTATTTTGCTGATTGCCCTTTCAGTTACATTTTGATAATATCTGTAGCAGGGGTGAAATTCAGCAGGTTCTGATAGGTTCTGGAGAACTAACAGCGAAAATTTTGAGTAGTTCCAAGAACTGGCAAATATCACTTCTGGCTGGTCCCAGAGTGGGGTGGGAATGGAGATTTTGCAGTATCTTTCCCCTGCCATGCCACCAAGCCACGCCCACAGTAAAGAAATTGGATTTCACCACTGAACTGTAGTCTTTTTTACATATACTGTAAAGGCAGAAAAGCAATGGCTTTCTGAAATATACAGTTCTTTTCACTTACCAACAGTACTCTTCACTTGTTCAGCACTTGTTCAAACTTACAGTGGTGCTGAAAAATAAGTTTATGACCATCCGTTGAGCTTATGACCATTGCAGCATCCCCACAGTTTCAAAACAGTGATTTAGGTGTTTTGCAGCTACTGCACGTTTATAATGGTTGAAGTGTCCTGTGGTCACCTGTTTGCCATTTGCAACCTTCAAAGCTAGTTTCCAACAGGCAAAGTCAATGGGAAAGCCAGCAGGAAGTTGCAAGTCAGTCACATGACATCAATCTTATGATTCATAGTGATTTGTTCTAGTCCTTATTGCGGTTGGTAAGCCAGAATGACCTGTACCAGAAGTGTCAAAATCAAGAAAGCAGAGCAGTAGAAGCAATTTTTAGGGCAAATCCCTCCATGGTTAGTTTTTAAAAAATTACTAGAATAAAGGATTTTTAAACACTGGGAGAGATTAGAAACAGAATGTTTTCTTGAGCCTTCATTATTTTCTTTTCAAGAAGTTACTGTCTGTATTTTGTTCATTGTATAGCAATGATGATTCCCTTCCCTCTCCAATGAATAAAACAAACTGAGTTCACTGAGATTAGAATTGGACAAGAAATAAATAGACCATTCGGCTTGTGCTCTTTCCTACAAATTTCATGCGCCAGTTAATTATCTCCATTTGTTTCAGCTATTTCAGTACATTTTTCCACATCACATGATCAGAGTTAATGTTATGACTTAATGACTGACAGTTACCTTTGTGAATATAGATATTCTACAGCACAAGCACAACAAGAATATTGAGCCAATCAATTAAATCTGGTGTGGGGAAAAAAACATTTGGGCATGAGATTTTAACCCTAGTGGCAGGCAAAAAAAGGAAGTACTGACTTTTTACTATTACTAATTACATTTTCATTTTCATTTATATATTCCACAGTTTTCCAAACTTTGCAATACCTCGACTGCCTAATGCAGATTTGGGCAGGCACAGCCCCCAAAAGAAATTTTGAAAATGCTCCTGCCTTGCCTATATTGCTGGATTATTGCAATGCTCTCTACATGGGGCTGCCCTTGAGGTGCACCCGGAGGCTGCAGTTAGTCCAGAATGCAGCTGCGCGAGTGGTAACGGGAGCCGTTCGTGGCTCCCATGTAACACCACTGCTCCGTAGTCTGCACTGGCTTCCTGTAGTCTTTCGGGTGCGCTTCAAGATTCTGGTTACCACCTTTAAAGCGCTCCATGGCTTAGGACCCGGGTACTTACGAGACCGCCTGCTGCTACCTTATGCCTCCCACCGACCCGTACGCTCTCACAGAGAGGGCCTTCTCAGGGTGCCGTCCGCCAAACAATGTCGGCTGGCGGCCCCCAGGAGTAGGGCCTTCTCTGTGGGAGCACCAACACTCTGGAACGAACTCCCCCCTGGCTTACGTCAAGTGCCTGATCTTCGGACCTTTCGTCGTGAGCTTAAAACATATTTATTCATTCAAGCAGGACTGGCATAAATAGTTGTTTTAAATTGGGGTTTTAATAATATTTTAAATTTTTAAATGTTTTAATAATCGGCCGCACAGTAATAGTTCTTTTTAAATTCTTTTAATTGTATATATTCTGTGTTTTATTTTGGCTGTACACCGCCCTGAGTCCTTCGGGAGAAGGGCGGTATAGAAATTTAATAAAATAAAATAAATAAAATAAATATGGTCCTTACCTCCTGGCATGACTCAATAAACTCATCCAAAGTTACAATGCCATCTTTGTTTTTGTCCATTTTCTGTAAAGAAAAAGAAAGAAAAATGGAAACATTTTCACTCTGTATTGGCTTTGAAGCATAGTTCTACATTCTGCAGATATCTACAGATTGTATTTTCCAAATAAGAAACTATTAAAAATATAAATCTTCAATGTAGAAACACATGAATATTACCTGGAAAAATACTTCTACATGTTGTCTTGGAGCATCTTCCTTCAGCACTGGGTAAGTATACTTGCCCATCATGTCATAAATTGCCTTTACTATGTCCATCATTTCCTGAAATTATGACAATTGAAACACAAGAGAGATCTCAAATAAGATTAATTTTAAAATCCAGTACAGCTATGGCAATGATACCCTAGAAATCTATTTTTTTTTCTTTGAGTGCTGATTTTCCACAACAAAACAATACTAAAATGGCAATATTCCATTAGGAGGACTGTGATTTAAAGCTGCACATAACGCAGAACTGTTTCAATTAGAAGGTTTATTGAGTTCATAGCTGTGATATGGATATTTTCAAATGAAAGTTTAAAACATAAACGCAGAGCAATATGTAAGTATTATGTTATGTTATGTTATGCATACTTGCATTTTAATTCTTTCGTTAGAAAATGTCTACTTAGTAACTTTGAATTCAATAAACCTTTATACTTAAAACAAAATTTGTTCGGCATGCCCAGACCTGGTGCTATATTTGGCCTTGTCAGAGATCTTGTAAGGCACAGGCTGAAAATTACTTGCATTTGCAAGACCATGGACTGGATTTCTGATAACTATTGTTTACAGATCAGTATTCTGAATTGTTATTTCTAAGTTAGATTGTCAGCAGTTATATCCAATGACAGTTTTGCATCAGCGAAACCCATTTTTCTTTATCCAAGATGGATCATCTAGTCTTTTCAGTTTTCCTATCTCTTTTTGCTCCCTATACTAGATCCTTACAGTTATGGAGTATTACTTCAGTTCTGAAGACCAGTTTTTTAATTGGCACCTGTATTTAATAATGTAATTATTTGTTAATGCAACTGGATATTACTGGTCAGTCTCATCAGTACAGTACAGTCAACAATTATATGTACCTAAGAAAATGTCAGTTGTGTTGAATGCAACCCTTTGTTTGTTTCACATAAGTAAGCAGTAAGATGGCCAAGTGCTGTTACTCCACTAAAAGTAAAAATCTTGCAGCACATTAAAAGCTAACACATCTATTGTAACATAAACTTCAAGGACTTGCTGTTCATTCTGTCGCATATTTTATTTGATCCTATTTATCAACTGCACGCATACCTTAATACATTTTTTAATCCAAAAAGGTGCTGCTGCAAAACTCTAGTACAACTCTCTGGAAAATTATCTTCATGTATTTTACTAACTTGTTTTGTGCATATACTAACCTGAATCAATGAGCCAATAGGTCATTGTGAAGATTTTGGTGCTCTCTGAGTTTAGCTGTTTGCTTGCAGATATTTCACTTTCCAAATAGGTAATATTATCAGTGTGAATGAGGTGGGGTTTGCTGCCTGTTTGTACATAGTAGCTCGTGAGGTAATGATGAGGGTGTAGTTTGCTCCTTGGTTAGATTTGATTATAGATTTTTGCCCAATTGTTTATCTCATGCTGATTTCTGCTCCTAGGTATTACTATACATCCTTTAAAAAGTATTTTTGCAAGGAAATTAAAATGTTTTAATCTAATGGTTAAAATATTTTAATTTCCCTGCAAAAATGAAAACAGTATTATACCTACTATATGATCCATGCTAGTTTTTTGAGTAAGACATTCTGGCTTTTGTTCATTCTCCCTTGAAAAACACAATATACCCCTCAGAATCTCAATAGAACATAGAAAAATAGAGTTTGAAAGGACTTTGGAGGTTTTCTAGTCAACCCCCTGGTTGAGCAGGAAACTCTATACCATTTCAGACAAATATTGTACCTTCATCAAGGTACAAATGTTGTACCTTGATGAAGGTATCTTTTCTTTTATGTACACTGAAAGCAAATCCACCAAGTCAAATTCCTTGTGTGTCCAAACACTCTTGGCCAATAAAAAAATCTATTCTAGTCTATTCTATTCTATTCTATTCTATTCTATTCTATTCTATTCTATTCTATTCTATTCTATTCTATTCTATTCTATATTTGTCCAGTCTCTTTTTATAAACCTCCAGTGATGGACTACCCACAACTTCTGAAGGCAAGCTGTTCCATTGGTTGATTGCTCCCACCATTAGAAAAATTTTCCTCAGTTTCTCAGTTCTAATTTAATTTAATAAGTCTCACTTGGATTAAACTGGACTAATATATGTAGAAACTCTGCTGTCACAAAATTCAACCCAATTATTGGATGAATCTGATGTTTGGCTGTTCCACTTCAAAGAACAGCACAGAAATTCCTTGCAAACGTTTCCTGGAATAGTGTGTGGCTCAGAAGGGATAATGAGCTTGTGTAATTTATTGAACATATTGAGGGAAGTTGTTGCCATGTAAATTTGTAAAGGGCTAAAATGGCCAAGTTGACATATGGTGCTTTGTACATTGAAAATTTGTCTGTGAGATAATTACTGGAGCCATAAATGTGCTATGTACTTCTCTCTTTGTATTCCTGTTTTTCCAAAGAAATAATTTTGCTGAGATGAAAGTCAGAGATTGTGTTCTTCCAAAAAGCTTTGTTTGGGACAAGACACCCAGAAATCAGATTGCTTTCTGCTCTGCTATGTTGTTATTATTTTTTTTGCAATATACGCTATTCAATTCCATGTTATGGTTCAAATTATCTCAATTTTGTTAATATCTATAGAGATGTGTTTCCTATCTATGGTGTGATCTGGACAAAGTTAAAATGCCTCTGCAGTTAAAGAGAATGAAGTAAGATTTAAAGCTTATTGCCCATTCTTATGTTATGGGTACATAAACCCCAATAACAGACATGAGAAGCCTTGCCAGGCTTTGTCTTAACTAGGTTCACCATCCCTAATTTCTATATTGAATGGGTAGGGCAGTGTTGATCTTCCATTTATGACATTTTGAGTGCTGATAAGAGTTAATTGTTTCCATAAGAATTAAGACAACTTGAAGGTACCAATATGAGTTAGACAGTGAAAGAAAAAAGTAGAGGGACCATAATTATGTGACCAACACACATAATTAGAACTCTGATAACTCATCTCATCTCATCAACTCATCTCAACTCATCTCATCTCAACTCAACTCAACTCAACTCAACTCAACTCAACTCAACTCAACTCTTTTGGAATTGCATGGATAGAAGTAAAAGCCCCTCCAGACAACCTCTTTTCAACATGGGAAGACTAGTGATAATACAGATGCTATTTGTAAGTATGGCCTAAAAACCCTGAGCAAAGCTGTTGTATCTGCGACATGTGTTACAGTGTGATCTGTCTCCTTCTTTCTTTTTCACTGTCTATCTCATAATGGCACCTTCTAGGGTCTTAATCCTTATAAAACCAATAAAACATATTGTATGCTGAAAGTTATGGCACATTTAAAATAATTGTTTTATTAATGAATTCCAGAAAAATTAAGATACTTGCTTTTAATATTGCCTTCCTTCAATGTTTGTTTTAAGCATTGAGTGGTTTTCTCAGTTAGCCCTGAACTAAAGCAACATGGAAAACAAGATCAGTCTCTGGGCAAAACAGATTTCCTCCTTGTAGCAAGGCAGATTTTAGCTCCAACAGGGAGTAGGAAAAAATCTTAATGCCCTTTGTCTATATGGATCTAACATTCATTCTATATTTTGTACAATAGATGTTTGAAATGTTTGACAAGATGGTTAGAAATGCACATATACTGATAATTTATATATTCTAAAGCTTCATTATTATTTTTTTAAAGAAATATTTAATCCAGAGCTAGTAATAGAAAACTTTTTAGTAGGTAGGTTGATGCCAAGCCTGAATTGCATTTTGCAGGTTTAATCAGCAGCCAAAAGCCTGGAGAGGACGATAAACCACCTTACCTCCTTGTTTATATAGCCATCCTTATTTATGTCATAGAGATTAAATGTCCATCGTAGCTTTTCATGAACTGTTCCTCTCAAAAGAATGGAGAGTGCCATCACAAAATCCTGTGAATCCAGGAATACAAATCTGATTTAACTGAATGCTGATTTGCTTTAACCAAATGAAAATGCTTTCCCCAAGCTTTTCAATAGAGCAATGTTGCAAATGATGCTTTATTAAAACCAAGATCTTATATAAAAATATTCAGTTATATTTAACAATGCCTTTGTTCAATTTTAAGGTCAGACCAGTATGGTTCAGGTTCTGACAACTTTTCCAAAACAGCTGAAAGAATGGGAAGTCAGATGATTATATTATTAAATTCTCAAATGGCAGAAAGTGAAAGAAAATTTGCTATATTTTAGGCATGCTTAAGAAGCCTATGATAGGCATTGAATCAGGTATGCATAAATATTTAGTTATACATTTTAGAATTCATAACTTTACTGATTAAATCAATTATCGCAAGTATTTGCATTGTAAAATATTGATGCAACAGGTAAAAAGCCCCAAAATCCATTCCTATGCATCACCTCTATTCATCTTGTATAGGAAATAACAATATAATATAATATAATATAATATATTATAATATAATATAATATAATATAATATAATATAATATAATATAATATAATATAATATAATAATATAATATAATATAATATAATATAATATAATATAATATAATATAATATAATATAATATAATATAATATAATATAATATAATATAACAACAACAGAGTTGGAAGGGACCTTGGAGGCCTTCTAGTCCAACCCCCTGTCCAGGCAGGAAACTCTACACCATCTCAGTCAGATGGTTATCCAACATTTTCTTAAAAATTTCCAGTGTTGGAGCATTCACAACTTCTGCAGGCAAGTCGTTCCACTTATTAATTGTTCTAACTGTCAGGAAATTTCTCCTTAGTTCTAAGTTGCTTCTTTCTTTGATCAGTTTCCACCCATTGCTTCTTGTTCTACCCTCAGGTGCTTTGGAGAACAGCCCAACTCCCTCTTCTTCGTGGCAACCCCTGAGATATTGGAACACAGCTATCATGTCTCCCCTAGTCCTTCTTTTTATTAAACTAGACATACCCAGTTCCTGCAACCGTTCTTCATATGTGTTCGCCTCCAGTCCCCTAATCATCTTTGTTGCTCTTCTCTACACTCTTTCTAAAGTTTCAACATCTTTTTTACATCGTGGCGACCAAAACTGGATGCAATATTCCAAGTGTGGCCTTACCAAGGCATTATAAAGTGGCACTAACACTTCACGTGATCTTGATTCTATCCCTCTGTTTATGCAGCCCAGAACTGTGTTGGCTTTTTTGGCAGCTGCTGCTGCACACTGCTGGCTCATAACTAAATGGTTATCCACTAGGACTCCAAGATCCCTCTCAGAGGTACTACTATTGAGCAAGGTACCACATATACGGTACCTGTGCATTTTGGGTTTTTTGCCTAAATGTAGAACCTTACTTTTTTCACTGTTGAATTTCATTTTGTTAGATAGCGCCCAATGTTCAAGTCTGTCAAGATCTTTCTGTAACTTGAGCCTATCTTCTGGAGTGTTGGCTATTCCTGCCAGCTTGGTGTCATCTGCAAATTTGATGAGTTCCCCATCTATCCCCTCGTCCAAGTCATTGATGAAGATGTTGAAGAGTACTGGGCCTAAAACAGAGCCTTGGGGTACTCCACTGCATACTTCCCTCCATGTGGATGTAGTTCCGTTGAGGACTACACGTTGAGTGCGGTTGGTCAGCCAGTTACGAATCCATCTGGTGGTGGTGCTGTCTAACCCACATTTTTCTACTTTATCTAGTAGTAGGTTATGGTCTACTTTATCAAATGCTTTACTGAAGTCCAAGTAAATTATATCGACAGCATTCCTCTGGTCTACTAATTTTGTCATTTTGTCAAAGAATGTGATAAGATTAGTCTGGCATGATCTGTTTTTGACAAACCCATGTTGGCTTTTGGTTATTACTTTGTTTGCTTCTAGGTGTTCGGTGATTCGTTGCTTGATTATCTTTTCCAGAATCTTCCCCGGTATTGAGATCAGGCTGATAGGTCTGTAATTTCCTGGATCTGTTTTTTTTCCTTTTTTGAAGATGGGAACTACATCAGCTCTTTTCCAGTCCTCTGGCAGCTCCCCTGTGCTCCAGGATCTTTGAAAGATATAGTTCAGTGGTTCTGAAATCACGTCTGCCAGTTCCTTCAGAACCTTGGGGTGTAATCCATCCGGTCCTGGTGATTTGAACTCGTCTAGGGTAGACAGGTGTTCACTTACCATTTTCTTCCCTATTTTAACTTGTGTTTCTAATCTGTTTTTTGTAGTGCTGTTTTTGATAGGTTGGATTGTTTTTTCCTTTTGTGTTTTTTCCTTATTAATTTGTATCCTATGACTATCATTAAGTGTTGTAAGTGTTGCACCTTGATGAACATATCTTTTATTTTATGTACACTGAGAGCATATGCACCAAGACAAATTCCTTGTGTGTCCAATCACCACTTGGCCAATAAAAAAAATTCTATTCTAAAGAGATCCTAGTGGCCTCATGTAGGTGTATACGCCCATAAATTTGCACAGATAGACATAAACACGCAAACTAATGCTTGTTGGCTCATATTAAGGACAAATAGCCAATTTATCAGCAATTTAAAACATGGTATTTGGTACAATCACCTGGAGATTATTATGATTTCTTTACCTCAAATTTCACAGATCCATTCTGCGCTGTATCAAATGCATTAAAAAGATAATGGGCATACATACTAGCATCTGAAAAACACAAGACAATTGAAGATTATAATATTAAAATAATGAAAGTAAACCTATGCAGAGTTGAGCGGAATATCCTCTGGGTTCATTTTGATTCTGATTTAACTTATGTGCTTTCCTTCTTTCCCAGTTCCCATACTTCTCTTTCAGGAACTATAGATTGAGAAAATGTATCTTCAGTTCTGCCTAACTAACTAACTCATGAGTGCTCTTGTCAATAAAAGAAATGCTGTCACTCACCACCATGAGGGAAAAACTGTGCATAGATCTGTTTGAATGTTTCTTCATTAACAGCTCCACTAGGGCATTCCTATGGGGAAACAAGGAGTAAAAGCTGTTGTTGTTTTTATTTATAGTATCCCCTGGTCCCCACTATACTCTTACCATCCTATTTCTGACCACTGAGTGCTATATGCTTAGAACTGAAGAAACTCTCTTACAGCAGTTTTAATCAATACTTCCTCTCTTTGCTCAATAAGCAATTTCTTTTGGCATTACCATGCAAATCAAACTTAAGTCAAAGCCCTTGTTCTGTTGGAGGGGTGCTAAAATCCATTTTGCTGCCTGGAACAAAGACCTGCAGAGATTATTCTGAGCTGGATCCCCTCAGGCAATTCATTTCATTTGATCCCCACAAAAAAAGGAATGACAGAATCAAAGCTAATTAGAGAACAATTGATTGTCTGAAGAGACACAGTTGTTTTGCAATCTACCTGTAGGTAAAACTGTCTATAAATGTGCAGCATAACAAGATTCTGATCTCATCTAAGGTGGGGAGGGCGACTGTTGCTCGTATTAGCACTGCTGGCTATTGGAAACCAAAGCGGAACTACAGAGATACAGAAAAACACTCTCCCATGCTGTTAACAAGATTTAGGCTCTGGCTATGCCTTCTGGTTCTAGTGTTACAGCACTTATGTTCACCTCTGTTACCTTGCTTGCTTATTGAGAGATTGGAAAGAATTGATCATTAAACTACAATACTTTTGGCACTCAGTTCTTGTTGTTCCTCTCTGCATCATCCTGGTGCCATTGCCACAGCCTCAAGAAAGATCAGCCTTAAGGAAACCCCAAAACTTTCCATTTGTACTTAGCAAAATATCTGGAAATGCAAATTTTCCAGGAAAAGATGTGTTTGCTTTTAGATATTTAAATATCTTTGGGACAGAAGATGCTTGGCCAGAAGAGAACAAAAAGAACAAATGAAAATTAAAGTAATTCCTCAGAAGCAGGTATCATCTGCTGACAAATAGCAAAAATTGAAGTGCTAAGGAGTGATAGCTTTTGAAGGAGCAAATGAGTTCGAACCCACTGAGGGCAAGCAAAATTAAGCCCTATTGATTTTATTGGAAAGCTTTAAAAATACTTTTAAGTAGGATAAATTAGCAAATGCTCTTTAGAACAGTAATAAAAGGAGAGAGAAAAATTGCACTTAAAATGTCTTTTTGACTTTTCTCTGTCACAAGGGCCCAATTGGGCATTGTGAAGATTTTGGTGCTCTCTGAGTTTAGCTGTTTGCTTGCAGATATTTCACTTTCCAAATAGGTAATATTATCAGTGTGAATGAGGTGGGGTTTGCTGCCTGTTTGTACATAGTAGCTCGTGAGGTAATGATGAGGGTGTAGTTTGCTCCTTGGTTAGATTTGATTATAGATTTTTGCCCAATTGTTTATCTCATGCTGATTTCTGCTCCTAGGTATTACTATACATCCTTTAAAAAGTATTTTTGCAAGGAAATTAAAATGTTTTAATCTAATGGTTAAAATATTTTAATTTCCCTGCAAAAATGAAAACAGTATTATACCTACTATATGATCCATGCTAGTTTTTTGAGTAAGACATTCTGGCTTTTGTTCATTCTCCCTTGAAAAACACAATATACCCCTCAGAATCTCAATAGAACATAGAAAAATAGAGTTTGAAAGGACTTTGGAGGTTTTCTAATCAACCCCCTGGTTGAGCAGGAAACTCTATACCATTTCAGACAAATATTGTACCTTCATCAAGGTACAAATGTTGTACCTTGATGAACGTATCTTTTCTTTTATGTACACTGAAAGCAAATGCACCAAGACAAATTCCTTGTGTGTCCAATCACACTTGGCCAATAAAAAATTCTATTCTATTCTATTCTATTCTATTCTATTCTATTCTATTCTATTCTATTCTATTCTATTCTATTCTATTCTATTCTATATTTGTCCAGTCTCTTTTTATAAACCTCCAGTGATGGACTACCCACAACTTCTGAAGGCAAGCTGTTCCATTGGTTGATTGCTCCCACCATTAGAAAAATTTTCCTCAGTTTCTCAGTTCTAATTTAATTTAATAAGTCTCACTTGGATTAAACTGGACTAATATATGTAGAAACTCTGCTGTCACAAAATTCAACCCAATTATTGGATGAATCTGATGTTTGGCTGTTCCACTTCAAAGAACAGCACAGAAATTCCTTGCAAACGTTTCCTGGAATAGTGTGTGGCTCAGAAGAGATAATGAGCTTGTGTAATTTATTGAACATATTGAGGGAAGTTGTTGCCATGTAAATTTGTAAAGGGCTAAAATGGCCAAGTTGACATATGGTGCTTTGTACATTGAAAATTTGTCTGTGAGATAATTACTGGAGCCATAAATGTGCTATGTACTTCTCTCTTTGTATTCCTGTTTTTCCAAAGAAATAATTTTGCTGAGATGAAAGTCAGAGATTGTGTTCTTCCAAAAAGCTTTGTTTGGGACAAGACACCCAGAAATCAGATTGCTTTCTGCTCTGCTATGTTGTTATTATTTTTTTTGCAATATACGCTATTCAATTCCATGTTATGGTTCAAATTATCTCAATTTTGTTAATATCTATAGAGATGTGTTTCCTATCTATGGTGTGATCTGGACAAAGTTAAAATGCCTCTGCAGTTAAAGAGAATGAAGTAAGATTTAAAGCCTATTGCCCATTCTTATGTTATGGGTACATAAACCCCAATAACAGACATGAGAAGCCTTGCCAGGCTTTGTCTTAACTAGGTTCACCATCCCTAATTTCTATATTGAATGGGTAGGGCAGTGTTGATCTTCCATTTATGACATTTTGAGTGCTGATAAGAGTTAATTGTTTCCATAAGAATTAAGACAACTTGAAGGTACCAATATGAGTTAGACAGTGAAAGAAAAAAGTAGAGGGACCATAATTATGTGACCAACACACATAATTAGAACTCTGATAACTCATCTCATCTCATCTCATCTCATCTCATCTCATCTCATCAACTCATCTCAACTCAACTCAACTCAACTCAACTCAACTCAACTCAACTCTTTTGGAATTGCATGGATAGAAGTAAAAGCCCCTCCAGACAACCTCTTTTCAACATGGGAAGACTAGTGATAATACAGATGCTATTTGTAAGTATGGCCTAAAAACCCTGAGCAAAGCTGTTGTATCTGTGACATGTGTTACAGTGTGATCTGTCTCCTTCTTTCTTTCACTGTCTATCTCATAATGGCACCTTCTAGGGTCTTAATCCTTATAAAACCAATAAAACATATTGTATGCTGAAAGTTATGGCACATTTAAAATAATTGTTTTATTAATGAATTCCAGAAAAATTAAGATACTTGCTTTTAATATTGCCTTCCTTCAATGTTTGTTTTAAGCATTGAGTGGTTTTCTCAGTTAGCCCTGAACTAAAGCAACATGGAAAGCAAGATCAGTCTCTGGGCAAAACAGATTTTCTCCTTGTAGCAAGGCAGATTTTAGCTCCAACAGGGAGTAGGAAAAAATCTTAATGCCCTTTGTCTATATGGATCTAACATTCATTCTATATTTTGTACAATAGATGTTTGAAATGTTTGACAAGATGGTTAGAAATGCACAGATACTGATAATTTATATATTCTAAAGCTTCATTATTATTTTTTTAAAGAAATATTTAATCCAGAGCTAGTAATAGAAAACTTTTTAGTAGGTAGGTTGATGCCAAGCCTGAATTGCATTTTGCAGGTTTAATCAGCAGCCAAAAGCCTGGAGAGGACGATAAACCACCTTACCTCCTTGTTTATATAGCCATCCTTATTTATGTCATAGAGATTAAATGTCCATCGTAGCTTTTCATGAACTGTTCCTCTCAAAAGAATGGAGAGTGCCATCACAAAATCCTGTGAATCCAGGAATACAAATCTGATTTAACTGAATGCTGATTTGCTTTAACCAAATGAAAATGCTTTCCCCAAGCTTTTCAATAGAGCAATGTTGCAAATGATGCTTTATTAAAACCAAGATCTTATATAAAAATATTCAGTTATATTTAACAATGCCTTTGTTCAATTTTAAGGTCAGACCAGTATGGTTCAGGTTCTGACAACTTTTCCAAAACAGCTGAAAGAATGGGAAGTCAGATGATTATATTATTAAATTCTCAAATGGCAGAAAGTGAAAGAAAATTTGCTATATTTTAGGCATGCTTAAGAAACCCATGATAGGCATTGAATCAGGTATGCATAAATATTTAGTTATACATTTTAGAATTCATAACTTTACTGATTAAATCAATTATCGCAAGTATTTGCATTGTAAAATATTGATGCAACAGGTAAAAAGCCCCAAAATCCATTCCTATGCATCACCTCTATTCATCTTGTATAGGAAATAAATTTAATATAATATAATATAATATAATATATTATAATATAATATAATATAATATAATATAATATAATATAATATAATATAATATAATATAATATAATATAATATAATATAATATAATATAATATAATATAATATAATATAATATAATATAATATAATATAATATAATATAATATAATATAACAACAACAGAGTTGGAAGGGACCTTGGAGGCCTTCTAGTCCAACCCCCTGCCCAGGCAGGAAACCCTACACCATCTCAGTCAGATGGTTATCCAACATTTTCTTAAAAATTTCCAGTGTTGGAGCATTCACAACTTCTGCAGGCAAGTCGTTCCACTTATTAATTGTTCTAACTGTCAGGAAATTTCTCCTTAGTTCTAAGTTGCTTCTTTCTTTGATCAGTTTCCACCCATTGCTTCTTGTTCTACCCTCAGGTGCTTTGGAGAACAGCCCGACTCCTCTTCTTCGTGGCAACCCCTGAGATATTGGAACACAGCTATCATGTCTCCCTAGTCCTTCTTTTATTAAACTAGACATATCCAGTTCCAACAACCATTCTTCAGATGTTTTAGCCTCCAGTCCCTAATCATCTTTGTTGACTTCTCTGCAGTCTTTCTAGACTCTCAGCATTTTTTTTACATCGTGGCGACCAAAACTGGATGCAATATTCCAAGTGTGGACTTACCAAGGCATTATAAAGTGGCACTAACACTTCACGTGATCTTGATTCTATCCCTCTGTTTATGCAGCCCAGAACTGTGTTGGCTTTTTCGGCAGCTGCTGCACACTGCTGGCTCATATCTAAATGGTTATCCACTAGGACTCCAAGATCCCTCTCACAGGTACTACTATTGAGCAAGGTACCACATATTCGGTACCTGTGCATTTTGGGTTTTGCCTAAAGGTAGAACCTTACTTTTTTCACTGTTGAATTTCATTTTGTTAGATAGCGCCCAATGTTCAAGTCTGTCAAGATCTTTCTGTATCTTGAGCCTATCTTCTGGAGTGTTGGCTATTCCTGCCAGCTTGGTGTCATCTGCAAATTTGATGAGTTCCCCATCTATCCCCTCGTCCAAGTCATTGATGAAGATGTTGAAGAGTACTGGGCCTAAAACAGAGCCTTGGGGTACTCCACTGCATACTTCCCTTCATGTGGATGTAGTTCTGTTGAGGACTACACGTTGAGTGCAGTTGGTCAGCCAGTTATGAATCCATCTAGTGGTGGTGCTGTCTAGCCCACATTTTTCTACTTTGTCTAGTAGTAGGTTATGGTCTACTTTATCAAATGCTTTACTGAAGTCCAAGTAAATTATATCGACAGCATTCCTCTGGTCTACTAATTTTGTCATTTTGTCAAAGAATGCGATAAGATTAGTCTGGCATGATCTGTTTCTGACAAACCCATGTTGGCTTTTGGTTATTACTTTGTTTGCTTCTAGGTGTTCGGTGATTCGTTGCTTTTCCAGAATCTTCCCCGGTATTGAGGTCAGGCTGATAGGTCTGTAGTTTCCTGGATCTGTTTTTTTCCTTTTTTGAAGATGGGAACTACATCAGCTCTTTTCCAGTCCTCTGGCAGCTCCCCTGTGCTCCAGGATCTTTGAAAGATATAGTTCAGTGGTTCTGAAATCACGTCTGCCAGTTCCTTCAGAACCTTGGGGTGTAATCCATCCGGTCCTGGTGATTTGAACTCGTCTAGGGTAGACAGGTGTTCACTTACCATTTTCTTCCCTATTTTAACTTGTGTTTCTAATCTGTTTTTTGTAGTGCTGTTTTTGATAGGTTGTATTGTTTTTTCCTTTTGTGTTTTTTCCTTATTAATTTGTATCCTATGACTATCATTAAGTGTTGTAAGTGTTGCACCTTGATGAACATATCTTTTATTTTATGTACACTGAGAGCATATGCACCAAGACAAATTCCTTGTGTGTCCAATCACCACTTGGCCAATAAAAAAAATTCTATTCTAAAGAGATCCTAGTGGCCTCATGTAGGTGTATACGCCCATAAATTTGCACAGATAGACATAAACACGCAAACTAATGCTTGTTGGCTCATATTAAGGACAAATAGCCAATTTATCAGCAATTTAAAACATGGTATTTGGTACAATCACCTGGAGATTATTATGATTTCTTTACCTCAAATTTCACAGATCCATTCTGCGCTGTATCAAATGCATTAAAAAGATAATGGGCATACATACTAGCATCTGAAAAACACAAGACAATTGAAGATTATAATATTAAAATAATGAAAGTAAACCTATGCAGAGTTGAACGGAATATCCTCTGGGTTCATTTTTGATTCTGATTTAACTTATGTGTGCTTTCCTTCTTTCCCAGTTCCCATACTTCTCTTTCAGGAACTATAGATTGAGAAAATGTATCTTCAGTTCTGCCTAACTAACTAACTCATGAGTGCTCTTGTCAATAAAAGAAATGCTGTCACTCACCACCATGAGGGAAAAACTGTGCATAGATCTGTTTGAATGTTTCTTCATTAACAGCTCCACTAGGGCATTCCTATGGGGAAACAAGGAGTAAAAGCTGTTGTTGTTTTTATTTATAGTATCCCCTGGTCCCCACTATACTCTTACCATCCTATTTCTGACCACTGAGTGCTATATGCTTAGAACTGAAGAAACTCTCTTGCAGCAGTTTTAATCAATACTTCCTCTCTTTGCTCAATAAGCAATTTCTTTTGGCATTACCATGCAAATCAAACTTAAGTCAAAGCCCTTGTTCTGTTGGAGGGGTGCTAAAATCCATTTTGCTGCCTGGAACAAAGACCTGCAGAGACTATTCTGAGCTGGATCCCCTCAGGCAATTAATTTCATTTGATCCCCACAAAAAAAGGAATGACAGAATCAAAGCTAATTACAGAACAATTGATTGTCTGAAGAGACACAGTTGTTTTGCAATCTACCTGTAGGTAAAACTGTCTATAAATGTGCAGCATAACAAGATTCTGATCTCATCTAAGGTGGGGAGAGCGACTGTTGCTCGTATTAGCACTGCTGGCTATTGGAAACCAAAGCGGAACTACAGAGATACAGAAAAACACTCTCCCATGCTGTTAACAAGATTTAGGCTCTGGCTATGCCTTCTGGTTCTAGTGTTACAGCACTTATGTTCACCTCTGTTACCTTGCTTGCTTATTGAGAGATTGGAAAGAATTGATCATTAAACTACAATACTTTTGGCACTCAGTTCTTGTTGTTCCTCTCTGCATCATCCTGGTGCCATTGCCACAGCCTCAAGAAAGATCAGCCTTAAGGAAACCCCAAAACTTTCCATTTGTACTTAGCAAAATATCTGGAAATCCAAATTTTCCAGGAAAAGATGTGTTTGCTTTTAGATATTTAAATATCTTTGGGACAGAAGATGCTTGGCCAGAAGAGAACAAAAAGAACAAATGAAAATTAAAGTAATTCCTCAGAAGCAGGCATCATCTGCTGACAAATAGCAAAAATTGAAATGCTAAGGAGTGATAGCTTTTGAAGGAGCAAATGAGTTCGAACCCACTGAGGGCAAGCAAAATTAAGCCCTATTGATTTTATTGGAAAGCTTTAAAAATACTTTTAAGTAGGATAAATTAGCAAATGCTCTTTAGAACAGTAATAAAAGGAGAGAGAAAAATTGCACTTAAAATGTCTTTTTGACTTTTCTCTGTCACAAGGGCCCAATTGGGCATAGATTTCTGGGGAAGAAATGGTAAAATGAAGATGGGTCTATTTTTAGTGTTACAGATTGATGACTGTGGTGAAACGGTTAAGATACGCTGTTTTTAAATGATGATATGGAATAAGAACATGATAGATATTTTACTGAACAAGATTGAGACTGATCCGAAAGTGGATTTAAAAATTATAAGCAACAAAAATGACATGGCAAAAGAAGCTACGCTAGTTATACAAATGAAACCAGCTTTTGTCTTAATAACTAAAATTAAAATTGATATAGAATAACAACTATCCAAAGAGTGGCTAGGATAATTTTCCCATATTGGAATAATGTAAAAGAGTTGTTATATTTTAAGAGAAGATGATAAATTCTAAAATTATTTATATTTGTTGTGATGAAGAGGGAAGTTGTTTGTTTATATACAGTATCTACTTCTCCTTTACCATATTATTTTTTCTTCTCTATTTTTATTTCTTTTTTCTTTTTTTCCTGCAATAAATAAATATATATATGTGCATATTATTTTTATCTTTTTTATTGTAATGCTTAATAAAATTACAATTAAAAATGACCCAGTGGTCACCATCTATAGAAAAGGAATTGTGACATTATGAAGCAAGTTATAAAATAGAGGTTTATATTTTGTATTTATAGATCAGAAATCTATTACAACTATGTACAAACATTGTTGGTACAAGAGTATCTCTAAATTGATAGGTATTTGTGATACCAATGTTGCCATTTTTTTGTGAAAATGATAAAAAAAATGGAAAAAGGGGTGAGACTTCATGGAGGAGTACATGTGGAAAATGGCTATAAGTCTGGAAGTCTTATAAAATTCTATGCTTGAAGCATGTTGAAGCCTTCTATCTTTCTTTTTTATATATATATAAATAATTTTATTTCCATTTTCCAACATCATATTTATGTACAAACTATTATCCATCATTAATCATTAAATTTTTATTTATTACTGATTCAGGCCTGCCCGATTGCCACTTCCTTTCTTCACAACCTCCCTCTCTACCCTCTACTACTTTCCTATCCATCCTCATCTCCTTCACTTTACTACTTACTCTCCTCCTTCTCCACTCCTCCCTTCTTCCACCCTATCTAGCCTTCTTATTCCCCTCCTCCTTCTCTACTCATTCCTACCTACTTTCTTCCCTCCTTCTACTCCTCTCTCCTTTTCTTCCTGAAATGGCAGTCGAGCATCCCCAATATCATTTAAAATTTTTAATTTCATATCTTCAAAAATTGCTGTACATTAATAATCAATCCATGTATCATTTCCCCCCCCTTCCCCCCCTCCCCCCTCCCCCCCAGACTTCCCAGAGCAAATACCGGGTATTATGACCAACAATCACAAACTAGCGTATACAAAATATACATAACCTCCCACCTTTAAAAATTTAAAACTTTAGATCCCCTCACAATAAAAATAAAAAGATAGGAAAGAATAATAAAAAAAAGAAAAGAAGAGAAGCAATACCAACTTCACATATTACTTCTTCTTTCAGTCCATTTTTAAAATTAATCCATCTTCTCAAATTCCATTTTTTTCCCACTTGTATATTCCTTCAAATTTCATAAGTCCATTTCTCAAATTACTGTCCATCTTCTCGAACTCAAATTTTTATCACTTATATATTTCTTCAATTGCCATAACATTTAATGTCCATTCTTCTTACAGTCCATTTTAAAAATTCTGTTATGGCTCCGCTTCATGGAGAGCAGCTATGATTTAGCTGCTAACTCCCTAATCAGTAGAGCTGTCAGGACATCGTAAATCTGGGTCCGACAGCTTGGAATTCTCTCCTTCGGGCAAAGAAGGAAAGATGAGCATTCAGGTTTGAAGTTGAGACATCCTAATAAGCTTCTAAGGCTTATGGGGAGTTCTCCTTCCATAGCCTGATAAGCTCCTGGCTGGGCGAGGCTTCTGCCTTTATGGCAGACAAATGAAGCGTCCAATTTCCACGGCTGGAGTTGATTTATGATGGACTGTAACGTGGATGGAACAGAAACTGGAGTTTTAACACTTGTTTGTAAGAAGACTGCAAGCCCCTGAGGATATATTTGCTGCGAAGATAGGAGAGAAGAAAGCAAATGGCGGTTTTGTGGAATGTGTGTATTGAAAACGAAAGTTAAAGCTAACAGCTAGTGTCGAAATAGAAGATATATAGGAATGATTAAATGGAAGAAACGAGAATCTTATGATTTATATTTTTTCTTCTTCTTTGGGATTATAGTGATTTAGAAGAAAAGTTTTTTTAATTTTTCTTTTTTAATTTTTTTTTTCTTCTTCTTGGTCCATTATCAAGCTATATTTTTTTTTAAAAAAAATGGCTTTTAAGCAAATAGTGCCAAAAGTCATTAAAAACTTTGAAATTTCTTCAGCTCAGATTCAAAAATTAAAAGAAGAAATTAAAAAGGAATTAAGAAATTCTTTACAGGAGTTTTTGGAGAGTCATTTTTTAGAAATAGATCAAAAATTTGATGAAACAGAGAAAGAGATGTTGGATTTTAAGGAAGTGGTGGAAGAGCAGAAGAGGGAAATGAAAATGGTAAAGGATGCAATTGCACAAATATTGAGTTCTTGTATTCAGATGGAGGATGATCTTGCAGAAATTAATAAAGCTAATTTAGAGTTGCAAAGGAAAATAGAAGAAATTCAAAAAAATCAAAACAATTGGAACTTAGATAATAAGATGGAAGATATACAGGCAAAGGTAGATAGGGCAGATGAAGAAAGAGTAATATTACAATATAGATTAATGGAATATGCTATAAGGGTGAGGGGGTTGAAACAAAATAGGAAGGAAAATTTAAAGGAGATTTTTACGCAAGCCTTTGCTCAGATAAAGGGTGTGGAGCCGGAAGATTTTGAGACTAATATTGAAAGAATTTATCGTGTTAATTCTTGGTGGGCAAGACAAAATAGAGTACCGAGGGATGTGGTTATTTATTTTACAACTAAAAAGGTTAGGTATGAAATTTTGCAAGCCTTTTATAAAAATAAATTCCAAATATTGGGACAAGATATAAAAATGATGAAGGAAATTCCTCCTAAAATGTTAAGAAAGAGAAGAGAATTTGCTTTTTTAGTGGATGAGTTTAAGAAACATCAGATATATTTTAGATGGGAAGTCCCAATGGGTTTGTCAGTGAATTTTAGAGGCAGAAAGTATTTTCTTAATTCAGTTATGAAAGCGAGACATTTTTATATTAATGTTTTAAAGAGTGGGAATCCTTTGTTGTTAGATGCTAAGTTAATTGGTTTGGAAATGATGGAAAATAGAATGGGAGAGGGGAGGAATGTTTAAGATGTGAATATGATGATTATGGTTAATTTTTGGAATTGATTTGTTTAGGATATAAATTATAGGATTTTTGTTATTTGCTATTTGTATGGTATAAATTTATGGGATGATATTATTCAATTGTGAAGGATGGAAAGTGAAATTTATGAATCTAGATAATGTGGATGTAATGATTTTAACTGCTTACTGGATGTAGTTTAAATGATTATTTGTTTTAAATGATACGTTTATAGATAGTAAAAGTTACGAAGTTAAGCTGGAAATACTATATTTGAGAGATTTTATTGAAAATGATATTTGATTGATGGAGTAGTATTGGAAGATTGGATATTAAATCTTATGACAATTGAAGAAATATATAAGTGATGAAAATTTGAATTTGAGAAGCTGGATTGTAAATTAAGAAATGGACTTATGAAATTTGAAGGAATATACAAGTGGCTGAAAAAAAAAATTGAACTTTAGAAGATGGACTAATTTTTAGAAGCCTTCCATCTTTCTCAGGTTGGTAAAATGAGGAGCCAGAGTGTTGGAGGCAATGTACTGACTCAGTAAACGGCTTAGAGAGGTCTGCAAAGCACTATGGAATTGGAATATAAACCTAAGTGCTATCACTATTGCTACTTATTAAATATTACATTTTACTTTATGCAGAACTATTATCACTTTCAAGGACTGCCCCAGTGGTGAAATGTAAAATTTATTACTACCGGTTCTGTGGGCATGGCTTGGTGGTGGTGGGGTAATGTGACTGGGTGGTCGTGGCCAACTTTTTCTTTTTTAACTTTTAAAAGCCTTTTTTCTACAACCTCTTTGGCTGAAGAGGTGGTAGAAAAAATCTTTTTAAAAGGCTCCTCTGACGATCCCAGCTGAGTTGCCTGATCGTCAGAGGCTTTTCTTTTCTTTTAAAAGCATTTTTTTTGCCTTTAAAATGCTTTTAAAAGGCTCTGATGATCATCAGAGGCTTTTTTTATTTTAAAAGCATTTTTTTGGCCAAAGAAAAAGCACTTTTAAAAGTAAAAAAAAAAACACCCTCTGATGATCATGCTGCATGACTCAGCTGGGCATAGTGTGTGGGGGCAGGAATTTTTGCTACCAGTTCTCCAAACCATCCGCTGTGATTGCTACGTATCGGACGATCTGATCTGAACCGGGAGCATTTCACCCCTGGACTGCCCCATTCAATTCTAATTTACAAGTAAAGAACTGTTTTAGAAAGGAAACCGAGGATATTGAAGCAGTCCATCAACAGTCAATATCCAAAAAAAAACACCCCAGACTAAACAGACATATAGATGACCTGGTGTCACATAAAACAAACAAAATGTTAAAAAGTTATGTTTATGTAATTATCGGCTGCAGAGGCCTTCATGAAAGCCTTGCCGGCCTCAGAAGAAATTCCTGAAGGCCTCTGACAGCTAAAAGGAGGCCGGGGGTGGTGGTGGTGGTGACACGTGCAAGTGAGGTGAGTCAGTGGATGACCCCCCCCAAAAAAAAAATAAGGCCTGGTGCCTTTTTTGTGGCAAAAAAATATATAAGACAGGGTCTTATTTTTGGGGAAACATGGTACTTACCAAGCACATCTAAATTATATTAAGTAACCAAAATATCTTTACAATCCCCGAGGCATGTCACAACGTTTGAGCCCCCTTAGTTTTTCAAAATTGAAAGTTGAAAAATTTGACATGCCCTAGACAGTACCTACCAAATTGTTTGGTATTTCTGTTTAAAACACAGTAAAACAATCTCTAATTTTTTAATTTTTTATTATTTAAAATCTAATTTTTTTATGTTATTCTAATAAATATGCAAAACTAAATGTGCTCTTTTGGCAATGTGTAGTTTTCATTCTTTAGGGAAAAGAGAATTTATTTTATTGATTTATTTTTTATTTATTTATTAGATTTTTATACCGCCCTTCTCCCGAAGGACTCAGGGCGGTTTACAGCCAAAAATTAAAACAATAGAATAACTATAATTGCCAAACAATATCCTCAAGCTATGACTTTTCAGGGTGTTTTCATTCTTGGCCTGAAGGGTAACAATGGTTTCCTGCATAGCTGAAATTTTTGATGTCCCCCCCTCCATATATATATATAAATTTTTGGAAGTTCGGATAATTTTTGGCAAGATTTAAATAAACCTTTCTGAGTGTCAAAGTGAACATGTACTTTTAATTTTCAGTCTTTGGACTGCTTTCAAATGCGCCTACTAGTTCCAATTCATTTATACTTAAATGGTCACAGTTTTGTTTCACAAGAGTCAAGAATGCTCAAGAGATCTCATTAGCAATAGAGAGAATAACTTAATACAGCTAAATCTTCAGACTTATTTCTTGGGAAATCAAGCAGGTATTCCCCTTCATGTAATTTCTACATAACTATGACAAAACTAGTTCATTAAGAATTTTGATGAATATTCTGTCTGGTTAATTATGCACAATCCTACATAACTAGAAATTTGTGCGTATCAGGGGTAATTGGGGTATTCCGATGCTCTTCTGCAATTCCATAAATCGAGAATTTTCACAGCTAGGGTATGAAACTTTATGGGAAAATAACAAGTTACTTTTTAGCCCTTTTTTCTTACCTATCCAGAAGATAACCAGAAGATTTTTTCCCATAAAAGTATTTTTTTAAAAAATCAGTGCAGTCTTATACTATGCAACATTATACCATCATACAATTGCTTTTTTTATAAACACATTTTGATGAGAAACCTACATATCAAGATCTTTTGCATTTCAGTGCAAGAAAGAGTGAGCCTTCGACTAGGATTGATCAATCAAGTGCTCTCAACACTAACAACCATGTTATGCGTTGATATAGGTCCTCAGTGTTCTTGGCTCTTGTAACTAAACCATGTGGAGACATAAAAATAAATGCTTGATTGTATAGAGAAAAATTGGGCATAGCCAGGATACTTCATATCACCCTGCTATTGGACTCAGAAATGATCATGTCAGCTATGTCCAGAAGTTCCTGAATTTAAGGTCTCCTCTAAGAGCAAACTAGCATTAAAACTTTTGGAAGTTCAAATCCACCAGCTTACTGTCTTATTAGTACCTCATCACATACTGACCACAAGAAGACAGTAGATTTATTTATTTGTGAGAATTTTATGCTGCCTTTAAAGGTAAAGATTCCCCTCGTACATACATGCTAGTTGTTCCCGACTCTAGGGGGTGGTGCTCATCTTCGTTTCAAAGCCGAAGAACCAGCACTGTCCGAAGATGTTTCTGTGGTCATGTGGCCGGCATGACTAAACGCCAAAGGCGCATGGAATGCTGTTACCTTCCCACCAAAGGTGGTCCCTATTTTTCTACTTGCATTTTTTATGTGCTTTCAAACTGTTAGGTTGGCAGAAGCTGGAACAAGTAACGGGAGCTCACCCCATTTCACGGCATTAGGGATTCGAACCGCTGAACTGCCAACCTTTTGATTGACAAGCTCAGCATCTTAGCCATTGAGCCAACGCCTCCCGATGTTCTTCCTTTATTGTATTACAAATCAAGATTTGTATACCATTCCCCCTGCTTTTTGTCTGAGACAGTGTTAATCTGAGTTCATTTCTATCTGCCTTTCATCTTAGCTGCACATACACAGAGTCATCCATACTGTTTACTATCCTCCTAATAAAATGTAGTTAGCTAGATCAGGTTTTCCCTGACACTATCAGGTATTTCCCTGAATAAGTCTCCTTACTGTTGCCAACAGGAATAAAACTTGCTTCATCACTTTTTACAAGACGGGATTCCCACTTTGTGTAACACTTACAGGAAAACACCCAACACAGCTTCCAACATTCCAGGACAGCCTAGGTTTTTGCATATTTGAGACTTAATTTTCAACTGTGCTCCACCTAGTGCCTGAAATGTAGTCCTTGCTATGAACTGTTGTTGGAAGATGAATGCTGCCTTCCTCTAGCTAACAGGAGGCAGATGTTTGCCTCTTATGCTTACGAAAAATCTGTCTCCAGCCTAAGGGGCCAAGGACAGTCTTGGATTAACCATTAAGCAAAGTAACACAGCAGTATGGAGCATTCCACATTATAGTAAGTGTATAAAATGTATCATGGCTTTTGGTAGAAGTAAACCCATAATCTAACACCTGGTGCTGTGAATGGTCAACAGGAAGCAAATAGACACCAATGATTATGGTATACATTGATGCCATGAGAAAGGTGTGAAAAGGTAGCAGTAAAGTCAATCACAAAGCTTGTCAAAGCACTCCAGAGGAAATGGAACTGGCTGAATACATTACCACCCTCCCCCCCCCACTTTATCTTTCTGTTACCTATCTGTTTAAATGTTATTGCCAACATATATAACATGAGGAGCGGGCTTGTTCAGAGTTCTCTCTTGCAGGCTGCCAGGAATCCAGTGACTCACTGTAAGTATTTACACTAAAATATATTTTGTTGTTTCTATTTTTCAAATACCTTGGTTGCTTTTAGTTAGGGTTTTCCTCACAGCAATAAATTAGGGCATTCTCACTGGAGGCTCAAACTATTTTATTTCTCACACATTATGTAAAGATCTAGCTCTCTGGGGAAGGCTGGAATTGCTGGAAAAGGTGGAAGAAGATGTCCAACAATAAGATGGATGAATTCTGTTAAAGTGATAATGAGTACACCATTGGAAGAACTGTAAGACCAGGTTGGGGACAGATCATCATGGAGAAAATTTGCTGGGAGTTGGCCATGAATTGATGAAGTATAAACATCAGAACCAAGAGAAAGTGTAGGGGCACCACAGATTTTTTCCCCTTAGCTATCATGTCCTTAACTCTTTCACTGACACACTCAACTTTACTTTTCATCACTTAAATGTCTTGTCATTTAAGCAATGGAAGGATTGGGGGATACCACTATATGCTGACCAAGGGCACTCTAGGTTTTACATTTTTTGTTACATGAACATTGCTGATTTCTTAAAGAAAATAATAGGTTCATAAGTTGTCAAATTCTGCTCCAGCAAATAAAAGCTATTCGTGGGCAATTTTTGTTTGAAGATATTGAATTGTATAAGAATGTTATTGGTTTGCCATACACCAAGATTTGGATCTATCCTGACCCTGAAAAGCTTTGGCAAAATGATTGAGATAAAACAGCAAAATACATCCCCCTTAGAAATATTGAAATGAGGATGAAGCAAAAACTTCATTACCGCACACCTTATCAATAAATACTAATGTTATGAAACATTTTTCTTTTTATGAAATTAATATATTTCAGTCAATGATACTTATAGTTCATTACTGAAGTAGAAATTTGATCTGATAGTCATGTTTCTTTGCAATCTCAACAGTCCAGCACACTGTGTATACCTATAGCTGCCCAAACTTTTAGACTAAGATAAATTACAACATATATATCTATTTTTTCTTCCTAAATTGGGCTCTATTCATCTGAATCCACTACATTTAATAATATACATAGTGAAAACAATACAATTGTACCTTTTGAATAAATTTTGAAAAATTGTGGCAGAATCAAATTATTAATTAGTGTGAGTCTTTTTAATATGCTGCTTGAATAGTGAGCTATCACTATGGAGAGCGATAGCTCACTGTTCAAGCTGTGTCTTAAAGACTCACATTAATTAATAATGGAAAGTAGGATTTGGCGAAGAGAGGGAGGGAGGGAAGAAGGAAGGAAGGAAGGAAGGAAGGAAGGAAGGAAGAAGGAAGGAGAAATTTAACATTTTATCTTTGACGTAATCATATTATCCCTTCTGCCTCCCACCCCCAAGAAAAAAAGCATCTTCATAATACTCTGGAAGGAAAAGAGAACTTCAGTGAAAATTGGAGCTTACAAATACTTATTTTGTTACGTCATTCATTCTGTTATTGTCAAACAATTTATACAGATACGTTTAGCTCCTCAGCAATTAATTTTAAATGCTTGGATTTTTTTTAAAAAAACATATGACCTGAATGGGATATGACCACAGTTGTGAAATACAAAATATGTCCAAAGTAACAATGGACTGTCCCAAAATCTAATTTGACACAATGAAGAAGCAATAACCTTGGCTGAAATTGCCAGGTTACAGAGCTATTAAGTCATCCACTACGTACATGAAAAAATTACAACATATTACATTACATACATGCTACATTTAACAGGTGAGCGGCATGTTTTCAGCCTGGCCTCCTTTTAAATCTATCTTTATGACATTAAAAATAGGCACAATAGCCTTTTATCTGTCTGATCTTAGATCTAAAGAAGGACTTCAGAAAAAAATCCCTCTCCTGTTCCAATTTACTAGTCAGTTCATAATAAGTATATTTTACCATCTTACATTTTTGAATCCTCTGTAAAGCACTTGAAGTTCCTTCTTTGTGAAATTGGTTTGTGCCTCAAGTTGTTCTAATCCTTCTGGTCGATGACATACTGTTGTCATTTCCAATTCATCTTCAATTTTATCTAAAACAAGGACAGAGTTTGATTTGGAACACCATACTGTTTGAGAAGTAGTATAAGGAATTAAACAAAACAATTAATTTGGACATAATTACACATTAAGATGTATAATCATCCAGTTCCATTTAACATAAAATCAACACAAGAAGCAGAGGCATATTGCATATTTTTATAAGAGTTATTGTCACACAAACTATTATTATTACATTCCTGTAGTAATGAACTATTCCTTAATGACATTTGAAACATGTTTCAAATTCAACCAGAAGATAAGAGTCAAGTTCCTGTTCACTGATTTGAAAATATTTCTCAACATGCAGCAACATTTTTAGAACAATATCACAAATTGCAGATAGAACAAGGACCCAACGTGCTAAAACAGAGTAGACAAAAAGGTGTGAAATCCCCCTCTAACACACTAATGTGGCAATGTGTACTGCTTAACAGATATAAATTACTTCCACATAATATATTTAAGATCAGAACGAACAATTATTACATTCAGCAGGCATGGAGATCCATTTTTCTTTTGTTATGCAACAAAAGAGACGCAGAAGACGTTCTAATTAATACAGTGTTAGCAAAGACCAGTGTAAATTATTTTGGAATTATTTTCCCCAATATGTGGCTTTTTTTCCTGCTAACTGAAGAAATAGCAAAAAGATAATAAGTTCCAGAAATGTATAGGTTGTGAATTAAGTATATCTTGCCTATGTTATAGATCAGCCTTCCCAAAAGAAGCTACATTAATTAGACTTGATATTATTATTGCTGAATTACTATTCTAGAAGTTAAGTCAGTGCTAATTCTAAGGATATATGTTTATATTGATCCATGTTAGTTGTTCTTAATTTTTATATGTGTTATATATTATTGATATTTTATGATTATATATTGTACATTATATTGTTCAATTCTTTTATATATTGCCTAGAGTCACATGACTGCAGTGGTTTAGAAAACTAAATATATAATTATTTCTTTAAAGTGGGAGGCAGTGACACTGAGGAGAACATTTCTTTTCTGCAAAGTCTTGCTTTTCTGTGTAATAATTGAGCACTGCTACTATTTACATATATCTTATCCATAGATGGAATAGTAACTTTCTAAGATAATGAGCAAAGAGCAATTTCAATGTAATTAGATATTGTCTTCTATGTTTGATTGTATGTATTTCTAATTACAATTAGGAGTTTGCATTCAGCTTGGGGACTTGTAGCAAAGTGCCTCATTGCATTCTATGGCTATATACAATCCATCACTTGGAAATCAGATAGGATGAAAATGAAAACATTTTAGAACCTATGAAGTTGACTTCATTGTATGAATATGTAGATCAATATCAATTTAATCTACAGATTTGTTCACCTACATAACCCTTTAAAAATGGCGAAAAAGCTGAAGTAAAAGTTATAACTTTCCTTAACATCCATAATTTCTGTAGGTAAGTTATATAGTTGTTAACACAGATTCTGAGATATTTTTTTAAAGTTGTCTTAATAATGAACTTTTTTACATACATTTCCCCAATGCATACTTCAGGGCGAACAATTACATTTTGAATCCAACTTTAAGAAAGAAAGATGAAATGTTCATCAAGTTAAGATTGACTCCTGGTAATCTAAGTCTTCACATATATATATATATATTATAATGCTGGAATAATATGTCCTCTTCTGTAATGCTTCTTCAATTATCCAGTTTTTCCAAGTGTCTGGGTATTCAACAGGGGATCTTTGTAATGAAAAAGCAAGTAGATGACTGGGATATTTTTTTCCATTCCATTCATTTGTGCCAAATCTCAAACTGCCTGGAAGTCCCAGCCCAGGATTGGACATGTCCCTGCAGTATTTTTGACAAGGTTTTTCGGAAACAGTTTAACATTGACTCTTTCCTAGGGCTGGTGAGCATGATTGGCCCAAGATCACCAAGCCAGCTTTGTGCCAAAAGCAGGACTAGAACTAACAGTCCCCTGGTTTCTATCATACACCTTAACCATTCCACCAAACTGGCTCTTGTGAGGCATTATTAGTAGCTAGCAGTTTATTTTCAGCTATCCAATATACTTTGCAGATTCGTGTTTTCCATTTTTTATTCATATTTTGATAGAGTTTGAAATTCAAGGAAGACATTGTTTTTGTGGTTTTCATAGATGGAGATAAATGCAAGGAGTGAGAATTGATCTCTTGCCAATGTTAGGAAATTGTATCTCAGAAAAAAGTATCATTTATAGTACAGATAATATCGGTGAACATATTATATCTGGGCATTGTCTCAGGCTCTTTCCTAAATCTCTCTTTCCCTCTGTACATATATGTACACATACATAAACACCCCAAAATTGAAAATGGATTTTTGATACCGGGATAGATGTTTATTTCATGCTGAGCCAAGTCACTGATGCTATGAGCACAAAGTACCAGCAGAAATAATCTTAGCTCAGAAATAACCTTAGCTCCATGTCTTCATATAGAAAGTAACACATTGAAAGCTAAGAAACACTGAAAAGCCTCTCCATAAATTCATGTTATCTATGTGCTAATTATCTCAGCATCTCTTCCACAAGATTGCCTCCTCTCTTATGGCACTAAAACATGTCCTCTTTGTATATTCTTATCCACAGACCAGGGAGATGGTTGAGGAAACTCTCTTGCCTCATAATCTTATTTGGGGGCCAGTTTATGCCAGGCCCTGCTAGGATGTATCACACTGATCCCTATGTAGCCCAATCTAGCAACAACAAAAAACAATTAATGTGGCAAAATGAGAGCTTTTATTGAACACAATGGTATGGAGAACCTGAAATAGATAGGCACGTGTGCGAGGTTGCGAATTAGTCTCTCCAGAAGAACATCTGTGGCTTGACAAACAATAAGATACCAGATTGATTGTTCTCAATGGCCTCAATTCCTTGTTAGAAATACCTTCACTTGTTGCCTACCTATTTTTCATGGAGCCTGCAAAGATACAGGAGCCTGTCTAGAGCATAATTCCTTGGAAAACCCCCCAGCAAGAATAAATTCTATACATTGCTGCTGGTTATGGGGTGGACTTCCATCTAGGTTTCATGAAAGAAGCAGCTGAATGGATCTTGTACTTCTGGGACAGCAGCCTAAGAAGAGTAAGGGGTGAGAGGAAAAAGTAGAGAAGGAAAGACTCATGAGCAACCAGCAGCAGCTACTTGAAAAGCCCTCTTTCAACTGGAGACTGTTAGAAATCACCCTTTGCATTGCTGCATTCAAACTAAGCATCAGCAAAGCAAAAGGTGTACAACAGACTTTGGCCAGCGCTAGCAATCATTGGCGTGGAATGCAAGAGAGAACTTAACTGGAAGAAAGGATGAATGTTTTCCCTATGTATGGGAGACACCACTCCTGACAGTGGGGAGTGGCGGAAAAATGGTTGTAGTAATACTAATGAATATTAGTAATATAAGAAGGTTGTAGTCAGATATGACAATGGATGCCAAGATCAATAGAGATTATATTTGGAAACTCCCTTCCTTACCTGTGTGATGACCAAGCACCTGGCATCCTCAGCTCCTGAAGTGAGTTAAGAACTTCATGTAGGACAAGATATCTATATGCATTCTAGACAGAGAAGTGTTAGCCATATGGACACTCACCAAATCTGTTGTCATATTAAATTGGTTTTATGAGGTAGCTTTTCCTTCATAGTTTCCAATCATTGAAGTTAGTTTTAGGTATGCATGATCGGCATTTAGCATCTGTGTGGTTGCATTTAGTAATTTATATGCCAATTGTGACTTGAGGTGAGATATGTCTGTCTGTCTGTCTGTCTGTCTGTATAGGACAGGTTATAAAATTTATAACTGTCCTAATAGAATAATGTCAGAATCTTAAGGAACCCATTTTCCTACCTATATATATAGCTAAGGAACACATGGTACCATATGGTTATTATAGAAAAAACATTTTCCTAATAGTTTTTTAATACAAAAGATCAATACTATTGACTAATGGATTTCTTTTAAAACATAGGTGCCCCTCCTATATTACTATCAGCTAAATCATCAAAGCTTTTGTTATTTTCGTTCTAATCATGCTTATGTCTTTTATAAGTATGCAGTGCAGATATTTCACAAACTCAAGCAGGTCTCATTTAAAGCTGATGAAACTTATCTCCAGTGATTATTGGAAAAGGCGTTCTTGTTCCATTCAATAGCTTTAATCTATACTAATGCTGTGTTCTTGTTTTCCCTTTTATCCCTTTTTTCTCTGTCAAGCTTTAATTGGCTCTAAGTAACTTTTTTTTTCTTTGAACTTTCCTAATTTGCAGTTCAGCTTCGTTTGTGGGTATCCACTCCTCCTTTGGGGACAGTGATGGTCTGCAGCTGATGGATGGCAGCTTGGGAGTGAAGTTACTTGATTATCTATTCTGTCTTCTTTACTCATTTTCACATTTATTAAATTTATTAAATTTACCTGCTATTAAGAATGGAATTACCCATTCTGATTTTGTTCAGTTTTCCATTGTTCAGTATTAAATTTAGTTTGATGTACCAGTTTCTGACTTTTTCAAACTAACTAACCCAGCATAAAAATCTGGGTAGATTTTTGTACGCAATACATGTATTTAGGGATACTCTTTGGAAGACAGTTTCAATCTTACTTTTCTATGCAACTTTTGAGTTTCAAACTTCATTTGGAAACTCATTTTGCCAGTTTTAGAACTGTCATATCTGGGTGGAAAAAATCCAGATGGCCATTAAATGGCAGTACAGGTAGGAAATACATAATATTCTAACCCTTTGTTGCAATCTAAAGGATTATGCAGAGTTTGCTTGCAGTCCAGGTATGACTGCCTTAGTCAGAGATCTGTTCTCACTTGCAAACTGAATTGCAAAATGGAATGTCCATCAGAGTAGATCAGGGGTGTCAAACTCAAGGCCTCGGGGCTGGATCCAGCCCAAGAGGTGCTTAGATCTGGCCTGCAGGGCTGACCTGGAAACAGCGAAGGACCGGCCCTCTGTCAGCAGAAATGTAGCTCGGAAGGGCTGCATGCGGCTGTGCCGAGCTCCATTTTCACTGGCCGTCAAAGCCGAAAATTGCTGGCAGAGCACTCGGGCCACCACAGGCACCCGTGACACGAGTGAAATTGATATGGCCATGCTACCCTGGCCCCCTAAAGTCAAACAAAATCCTGATGCGGCCCTCGATGAAATCAAATTTGATATCCCTGGACTAGATAATAGTCATCATCAAATTAAAAATCGGAAGACCATAACTTCTACTCTGGCCTTGGCATCGATCTAACTGCATAACCTTGGCCCAGTAATTCTTACTCAGGAAGAAGGCATGGATCAATCACTTCTAAAATCTTGCCATGAAAATGGCAGTAACTTGCCAGGACTCAACACACTTCTTGAGGCCTCCACTCCCAAAAAAGGAGAGGCAAGCAGAACATTTTTTAATCTCCCATCACCAATATATGTTGTTAGATTCTAGCCACATGTGTTTTCTTATATTCTGTCCTCTTTCTTTGTATACAAATTCCAGAACAAGTTACTGAATGTCTTTTATTCCACAATATTAGAAGAAGCAGTGTTTCAAAATCTAAACTGAGGTCATTATTCTCGAGAATGTTTAGAATTTCTTAACTGATGCAGCTCCCGTGACAATAACTAAACTGTTTGGTCAAAGCAGGGCAAGCTTGAGACAAACTGAATCCCGGGGAGTTAAAGACAAAAACTTTGAAATAAGGCTTGAAGGTGAATGCATACATTTGAGAAAGAAACAGGAGCATTTAATAGGAAGCGTGTAATAGGAACTATAAATGAGAAAAATAGGAGAGAATATGGGTTCAATATCCATGTCTTTCATTATTTAAACATTAATGCTTAGCGTATGAGTCATTGAGATGGCATGTATTACTTAATAAGCATATTTGAGATTTGGCGGGATAACTCCCATGATTAGAATTGAGCAATCAAAGCATGCCATTTATTCAGATTGAAACGGAGAAGAGGTGTTACATTTTGCGCTAAATTTTCACACTTGCTGTGAATGAATGTGTGGGTACTATAAAATGCATCTGAGTTAAAATGTGTTCTCAAATGAGAAATGAACAGCTACATCACAAAATGTAGATTTCCATGGTTACTTTTTTTATTTTTTTTATTTTTGAACAATGTCCAGGTTCTGGTGTATGAGCCAATGACTGCATCCTGATATTCCACAAGCCATGCTTTCAGAGCAGATCTTGGCAACACATGTCAAGGCAGCACAGGTGGTGAGAGCCCTCTCTCTCACACACCCTGGTATCATGGGGTAGACAACAGATGAGGCAGTCCCTGGAAATAACTGATGGCAGTTCACATTTCCAAGTTGCTACCCAAAGCAGTAACTGGAACCAGCACATTAAAATGTTTGACGCCTGCTGTTTTGTATGCTGTAGTCAGAGCCAACAACTACAGATTGTATATAATCTGTAGATATTTCCAGTGGGATTACTATAGCCTCTTGCTATTATTGTGACTCGGATTCCTTTCGTTTAGTGTAGCCTGATGATATAAATAAGATTCCTATAATTGTCAATATTCATTGTCTATTTATTTAATAAATTTATATGGCCACCCATTTCAAATACATGACTTTGGAAGGTTAACCATTAGAAGTAAAATAAAAACCAGGATAAAAGAAAGACAGTTTTTTTTTTAAAAAAACAACATCTATAGCATGGAATAGCTGCCAAGAATATTCACAAGGACCTATATTCAAATGTGTCATAAGATGAGCTCACCCAGACTGTCAGGCCCTAGGCTTGATAGCAAGGTGTTTTTTTTTTAATATCTTGGAAAACAACAGCAAGATCAGGGCAAGTCTCATTTCAAGACAGATGATATTCCAGAAAGCAGGTGCCATGGCCAAAAAGACTCTTCCTGGGTTCTGCCAGATTGAACTCTCTAGCTGATTAATTCTACATGACAGGCTCATTACACCTTATTTTCTATGCCATTTAGCTATATGAAATCATTGGGAAATTTTCCGTGAGAATTTGGCACTCTGTATCATCATTTATGGATGATAACTTTTATTTATTTATTTTCATTTACTGGAATCTCAGTGATTCATGGATTCTCTGTGTCAAAAATTAAATTATACCTACATTAAAAAAGTTTTCAATAAGCTACAAATGAATTGATCTAAGAATTGATAACAAGCCTATTCTGGATGGAGACCCGTTTTCCCAGTGAAATGGACTTAAAAGATTTGGGAAGTTTTAGAACTCTCAGTAATAGCCAGATGCTGTGCCTGATATTCTAACTGCATACTCTCCTGTATAACCGATTTCTGGCTACCCTGAGCAAAGTATTTAATGGGGCCGCCTATGAAGGATACTGCTTGATTTATGTTTTTGTGTATAGTTTGAAACAAGAGCCAGTGTCGTGTAGTGGTTAAGGTGTTAGACTGAGGAGTTCCAAGGTGAAGTGTATCTCTACCCATGAATACTGTAATCTTAGGACTAGTCTTTTGCTTTCAGCCCAAGGAATTGTCTAGGAATTCTTCTTGTGGAAAAAAAATTGCAAGGTGAGTATTATGTACACCATCATGAGTAGCAATAGCTCTTAGACTTATATACTGCTTCACAGTGCTTTACAGCAGAGGTCTCCAACCTTGGTCCCTTTGAGACTTGTGGACTTCAACTCCCAGAGTTCCTCAGCCAGCTTTGCTGGCTGAGGGATTCTGGGAGTTGAAGTCTACAAGTCTTAAAGGGACCAAGGTTGGAGACCCCTGCTTTACAGCACTCTCTAAGCGGTTTACAGAGTCATCATATTGCCCCAACAATCTGGGTCCTCATTTTACCCATCGCAGAAGGATGGAAGGCTGATTCAACCTTGAGCCTGGTGAGATTCAGTCTGCCAAGCTGCTGGCAGCCAGTGATCAGCAGAAATAGCCAGCAGTACTGCACTCTAACTACTGTGCCACCGTGGTTGGAAGAAAGATAGAATCTTATACTTGGAAGAAAGATGGAATCTAAATAGATATTTGTTATATTTTCCTTTAAATATCATGTAGTATACTTGAGTTAGTAAAATTGGCCACGCACATATCTATTCATACAGTGTTTGAGAGAGAAAAATACCTTATTAAAGCTATTCAGATAAACTATCAGGTGAAGATATTAAGAATGACAAAATTTCTTTATATTAAAAATTGTACTTTTATTGAAATTATTGCATTTATATGAACAATACATCACAACATAAACAAACTAACACAAACTTGTCTCCTATTTTTAAATGAGAATTGAAGAATTTATTCCAGTATAATAACAATCATGAACTGTGAATAAAATGCAACAAGAACAAATTTTAAAGACCATGGAACTGAGCACAATTACTCAAATAATTCATAAATGGGACATAAATAATTATCACAAAGAGCATATTACTTTCTCACAAACCTCAGACAAGAGAGATGTGTTTCTAAAGTCAGATACTAGATAAATCCTTGTTGGAAGTTACAAATAAATAATGAATTTAAACTGCATTTGACAGAACCATTAATTGTTTTTAATTTATTATTTTTATTAAATTGGCACCACTTTGGGATTGTTTTAAGAAAACATTCAGGATAGAAGTATTTTTTAAAATATATTTTTTAATGAACTGTTATCAGTTAGATGGCATTTGACTTCACTTGGCAGAAGTTAAAGACATTTGATTGGTATGCAACACTTACTGCTAAACTTTATTTTTATAAATATTCTGTCACTGAAAACAATGCTCAGTTCCCATTCTGGCTATCCATAAGTGGTTTAAACTTAATGCACCCAGAATGGTCTGAAGATCCATTAACAGGAGTCTAAAAGCATGATGCTAAATACAATGGCTGCTGTGAAAGAGGCACGTATAACAGTTTATCCTGCTGGCAAGCTTTTATGCCCAAGCTGTATGCCTCCATAGTAGTCAAAAAGCTTTTAGGAAATGGACTGAAAGTGCTGCTGAGGCATTGCTTGATAACAATATCTGAATTTAGTAATCATTTATTCCAGTTACATTAACCTGTCCCTCCTGGTCAGACAGAACGAGCATGTTGTGGACCCCATGGATTAAAGAATTTTGACAGGCAGGGTCAAAAAAAGAGAGGCTTCTCTGTCATTGCCCTACTGAACATCTTTCCCCTGAGGTGAACTTGGCACCCCTCTGTTGGCTTTCCAGAAGTGTATTTAGATCTGGCTCTGTCAGCTAGCATGGTGATCCTAGAATGGGAGGCAATCTTATGGTGGTTGGTGCTTGAGAATGTTCTTCACATCTTTTTAATTTTGTTTATTTTGTATGGATTTTTGTTTTGTTTTTATACTTGTAAATCTCCCATAGTCACTGATTAATAAATGATCTACCAATATACATTAAAACATGATTCTGCATTTTACTCTGATAGAATTTTATTTGTCTAAAATTCTGATAGAACTATGTGTGTGTGTGTACACA
Organism: Ahaetulla prasina; assembly: GCF_028640845.1. Lineage (NCBI taxonomy): Eukaryota > Metazoa > Chordata > Lepidosauria > Squamata > Colubridae > Ahaetulla > Ahaetulla prasina. The sequence continues at coordinate 108,233,450 of NC_080540.1, forward strand.
TACACACATATATACATATATATACGTACATACATACATTATATATATATATATATATATATATATATATATATATATATATATATATATATATAAATTTTATATGTTTTAATATTATTATATTACATGATTATATTACTATAATTACTGATTACTATATTATATTATATAACATGATATATAACATTATATTATATATTACTTTGTTGTTTGTATGTACTCTGAGAACTTATCCATTGGAGATGAATTTATTGTATTTCCAATCACCTGGCCAATAAATTATTCTATTCTAAGACACTCTTTAGGGAGCATTTTCTTCAAATCAGTTATGGATTGTATATTATCCTTTTTGGGAGCATTCACAGTTTATTCATCCTACTTGACAGCCTCATCACAAGAAGAGTTGTTTTTGGAGGGCAAGAATTGGTGACATTGTATGAATGTTGCATTCATTGTAAATGCAATCTCCAGTCATGCTTTACTCTTGTCATTTTAAATATTCTTTATTCTTTCCCTGTTATGTCACCTTGAATGTTCTTATCAGTTTCAGCTGGTGTGCTTTACTTTGTTACAGGATAACCTTAGCAGTTCAATTGCTATTTTGCAGAGAGAGAAATGCCTCACCACTGAATCAATGTTTTCTAAGTTCACTAGTGTCTTCCAGAACTAGACTTTTGAATTATGCTACAATGGCACCATAACTGTAACACCTGCCTAGGCTTTTCTATTTTTATTATTGGCTCCCCGCTCCAGGTGTCATCCTTTTTTCTTAGGCTTTTTGAAAATAAACCCAATTATGCATCATTTATTTTATTTGGGCTATTTGGGAATTGAGGGTAAAACCCTTGCCTGGAAAGATGGTGAAATGGTGCAATGCAGGACTTACATTCTATATGAAGACAGGAGGCCAGAGAAAAGTAACAAGTTCAGGGGAAAGAAAAATAGTAATTAAAATATTCTGGTTTCAATTCAGCAAACTTCAATTTTCAACAAAAGTGCTATAACTATTATGCTGTTATAGGACTTCTGGTTCTAGCATAGGCTGCACTTAAGTGCAGTCAAGGAAAGTAACAATTTTTCTAAGGTACAGTTCTTGATTGTTTTTTTTTAAATTAAGTAACAGGTTCTCTAATTTGGATAACTTAGAAAACCCTTACTTTAGGAGACAATAAAGGCCAACATGGCATTAAGAAAGCGAATTTTATTTTAAAGCTGATTATGTGATGTTGGTGTATCTGATTTTTGTACTTTCTACAGCATATATACATTCAATTTACAAAATTAAAACAAAAGCAGTTTACGTGTGCAGCGTAGATGTGGCAGAAATAATTTTTTATCTCTGTTGAGAATGTTTAAATTTCCTATCTAATTAGCCAGAAGCTTTTCACATCATTTTTTTTTTTAATTTAAAGGAAAGATGATTTATTTCTCAACTTTTAAGGGTATATATATAAATGAAATTTCCACTTAGGCAAGGAAAGAAAATGATTACATGAACAAACATATATCTGAAATGACTATCTTTACTTATAAAATTGCTATGAATTGAAGAAACGGGATGAATTTATCATTATAGGAGAAAGATTTGATATTATATGTGAAGTTTATATAAAAATATTTATTATTAGATACAGGTTAAGAATAAACTTGGAATTATTTCCCATTTGTCAGTTACTTTAAAATGATTGGTTTTAAGATTCTCCTGGCTTAAAATCTTGTTCTAACACCTATAGCTACTCAAAGCTTGTTTAAAATTTTAATTGCAACTACCTGAAGAGAAAAGTTACTTTCATTTCTAAGCTATAGCTGGCCTCTTTGGCAGATTGAGTACCTACAGAAGAAAATGCAATGAAACAATATATTGTTCCACATCATGCTTATCGTTCTTGCACTTCAAAGACCTTTTTTCATTTCTGGGTCATGACCCCAGTATCATGTTTGCAGAGAATTTTTTTTTAATCATCTGCATTTACTTCAATGATTTCTAGTTCACTGGTTAAATAACCTGATTCAAAGTAACTTTTTAACGCCTCTGAATACTTATGCATAAATAAGCATAGTTAACAGTTTACATAAAAGTAACTTCATCAGGATACATAAATTTGAGTTCTAATAGCGAGCCATACCACACAAAGATCTGGTTGGTTTACTAGCTTTCAGAAATGCATTTTAAAGTCCAATACAGGATACATATGTAGACCTATACAACCTTACCCTCTATGGCTGCAATCCATGTTCCTCCATATTGAAAAGCTGGGAGACTGGGGACATGATAGGGCACAAAGATCTTCGGTTGCAAATCAAAGGTTGGAGACATATGATTGTCAAGGGTTTTCTTCTGATACAACTTTGGGCTAATTGCAACAAGCCACCACCTGATTGTAGGTAGTGGTGAGAAAGGAATGAGAGCACCTCTTGGACCAGTACAGGATCTTTCCTGCTTGTAGGAACACTTAAGGAAGAGCTTGCTTGCTTGCTGTAACCATGCATAGTTTTACCTCAAATACTTGCATGAATTATATATGTCTACAACTGGAACATTTTGTGATTTTATATTTCAGTAATCTGCTTTGTATGAGGACCATACTCCAATTCTACATCCACAGACTTACTAGAAATCCATGAAAGGTGTCTTGGTCTTAATAATAAGACTGAGGAAGATGGTGGAAGAACTCAGTCGATTAATGCTAAAGTGTTAGTTGGTTTTCTTTGTTAGGAATATTTGCAAGAGATCGTTATTGGTTATTCCGTGTCAATTTCCTCTTAATGTATCTGCATATGCACTCTGCAATAGATCAAAAGCATGGTTTGTACCTGTAACTTCCAGGTCCCAGCCTACTTTTCCAGTTTAAACAGAACCTTGGTGGTGGGAAATTGCAACAACCATTTATATCATATTAGAATAAAAAGGGGGGAAATTATTTTGAAGGTTAGTCAAATTGATTTAAATTTTACCTCTCTGAGACAGGTAATACCACCGGGCGAATTCTAGGAAAAAGTAAGAAAACAATTTAACAAAAAAAGGGCCATAGACACTTTAATCTTTTTTTCCCCCAAAAAAATGTCAATGTAAAAGTTGATGGGATCCTATTCTTGATATGAAAAGAGCCCTAGCTTCTATATGGTATGTTTGGTTTTTGTTCACTGGATATGGACTTTTTCATTTGAATGGCCCCTGCTGTCTTTCCCAGATAGAGATAACAAACGTGAAGCTTTTCCCTTGCATGAAACCACAGGACAATGAATGACAAGACAAAACAGGAAGGCAACAGGCCATCTGCTCATGCAACCATGCAATTGAAGAAAAGGTTCATGAAACAGTCGGAGAAGTAATGATTCCTGAAATCATGAGGATCTTTTAAAGATACGAAAGGACACCTTTCATGCAACTTCAAGAGTTTATCAAGGGGATTGGAAAGGTTCAGGGTTCTATTTTCCAATATGGAAGAGTTGAATCTTCTGCTTCTGGTCAGTAGTAGAAAGGAAGAATGACCCCTGCAAAGAAAGCCTACCTCTAATCAATTCTGGTTTTTTTTTTTACCAAAGTGATAAAAGTATTGTCAATAGCCAAAAACGCTCCATCTTTTCCTAAGAAGAAAGAAAGTGTTTAGCAATAAAGCAGGGGGGAAAAAAGAGACAAAGAAGCATCTATTGTCCATGTTTCAGTTCAAAAATCCTGCAAATTAGATAATGGTAAGCCCTGGAAAGAAAAGTAGAACTAGTTAGAATTGCTCCGAATAACAGCCACATTTTTTCCAGCCTTGAATTTATAATACAGAAATCTGCTTCTATGAAAATCCAGTTGTTTAGTACTGTTTGATCTGTGCTATGAATATGAAATTTCACTCCATTTTTTTTCTCTCTCTAGACCATAACAACCAGCTTTTTCCAACTCTCTAAAAGCTACAATACAGATCTCCTGTGTCTTGTTTATAGGCTTCATTTATCCAAGTGCAACCTGTGGTGTTGCATGAATATGTTGCAATTTACAGCCACTTTGGAATTGCACAAAAATTCTATTAACACTCTCAGTAGGGGCATAAGCAATTTAATCAACCACAAAGCTATGAAAAAAAGAAACACCAGGTATACACAAAGGTTGGCAAATGCAGGAAAAAAGTTTGTATTGTTAACTGTTTGTCATGTGCCTGACTTCCCTGTTATTCTTAAGTGCTTTAATTGTTCACTTTGCATTCATATTACAAACTGCAACTTGCTAAAGTTGCACATATATGGTTAAAATTAATACCACTCAAACCATACAGAACTCTTGCCAAGATATTTCCCTTACTGAGACATAGCTGTAAGCCATCATGTTTTAGTAATATGGAACTGATCCACTTGCATTTTGTAAACCACAGTTTGTTTCTTAGGTGTAAGAAGGGTTATCACGTTTGCACATGTGCTGTTAAAATTAATCAGGATGGCCCACATGCCGATATATTTATCAACTTCCAAAAAGGACAACATATTCAAGTTAGCCAACACTAACTTTCTCCGGTGCTAAAGCAACAACAAAATAATGAAAATTACAGTGAGCAAGTAAAAGAGCCTCATATTCTTAAGTGTAGGAAGATGGGGAATTGTAACTACTATTGGTTTTTCTGTCTCAGAATCTTCACTTTTATCCCTAAACAAGATCAGTGAAATTACCAATACAAACACTGGAGAAAATATATCTCCTTTCTTAAACAACAACAACAATAATAATGTATGAATAATTTGTTGAAGATTCACATTAGTAAAGAGATAACACACAAGCGGGGAAGAAAGTGAAAGAAGGATCATGTGGTTTCTACAGCATTAGGTTTGTAGTGATTAGCCAACATAAACAGTGACATTTATAGTAATCAGCAACATCAGCACAAGGTTGGCAAGAACTATAAGCAGAATAGAACTAAATAGAAGACAAATTATATGGAGTTAAAAAGTTTTCTTTGGGCTGTAAATTACTTTTACAATATATTTTCTCTTAAAGCACAAACGTAAGTTTACAAACAAACACTACTTGTCAGCCATTTATGAGGTAGCTAAGCTTTGCCTCAAAGAATTGCTTCATGACAAGCTACAAAAACTTATTCCTTACAAAGGCATAATATCTTGGTTCAAGCTTTGATTTTTTTTCTTTGGCTTATTTATTGAGGAGATGTAGAAGTATCTCACCATACTAATTCTCCAAAATGAAACACTACTTAAGTAGCTCAGCAAACTGTTATTTATGATTTGAAATGACAGATTCCTAAAAAGCTATAGAAAAGGAAGAGGAATGACATGATTTTCATATTTTGTAGGGATAAAGGATTACCCATGGATGGAAACTTTTCATCCTCATTGTTTTAGGGTAGGTAGGCACCTCTGATTTGTTTCTATGTAATTCATGCTTCTAGGAGCAAAGCTGACAACACCAGCCTGAAGATGATGAATGAGACTTCGTCGAAACGTCGCCAAGACACTTCCAATTTTACGTGGGAGAAAACCTGAATAACCAAAGACCTAAATACAAACATCCTCAAAAACCTCAGAAAACACACACACACACACACACACACACACATATATATATATATATATTCAGGAAATCTAGTCCTGAATTAGATTCCTTCCTTCCTTCCTTCCTTCCTTCCTGTGTTGGCTATCTCATCTGTTCTATGATGTAGAGTAGATTAACTCCAATAAACTTTCCTCAATGAATTATCAGCAGCTCATATTTGGCATTCTACACTGAAGCAGGGACTACTATTCTAAAGTTAATTATATGGTTACTTTTTTCTGTATTTTGCTGGCATCTTGGCTATCATATGAGTTATGGACATGGTGAAGACTCTACGTTTCCTGGGGTTGTGAAAACTTTACCCAAACCCTAGAGGTAAATTGCTTATCCTTTGGATAGGATTACAGAAAATGTTGCAAGTCATCCAATGACTTGTTACCTGAAACATAGACTCAATCCCTTACCAATTTCATTTTCAAAAAAGAAAGCTAAGTCACTGCTTCAAGCAGACAAAACATTGCCCAGAGGAATTCTGAGCGGATTTTCAAAGTGAATGGCAGGAGAACTGCCAAACTCTGCCAAACCAACTACATGGAATGGTGATTTGGCTTGTCTTTAAAAAACAGAAATAGAACAAGAATCATGATCAGCATTTGCCCACCTTGTTCAATTATATGTAATTCTTCTCTTAAACATCATATCATTTCCTCAATCCCATCAGACCTATGCCAACGTTTGCAGACAGTTACAAGATTAAGAAAAGTAGAGGGAGATAGTTTACGCATAATTTCACCTTTTAATTAAAGGGATGGAGTGGATTTGGAATTTGGCCAGTCTTTATCTGAAATAGCTTATATGCCTTGTTATTTTCAGGTTTTCTAATTGATCTTTAAAGAAATGATTGAGCTTGCTTTAGAATAAGGCAAGCAGTTTTGTTTGTCAAATTAGGGATATGCAGGTGTTGGATTGATGATAATGCCATGAAGACACCAGAAAAAATCTTGAAGGGGAGGGGCTGGGGAATTACTTTAGATGGATCTTAAGCTTATTTTCCATTCACTTTTCATTGAAGTCAGAAGGAAATACCTGTTTCATTTTGACATTTTGCTGCCGGATTTTAATACTGTAATCTTCGAGATGATGAAGGCTGGGAGGAAAAACACGTGTTTTTCACCATGTTTTAGAGGATTACCAGTTACTTAAAAATGTGGATTATAAAACATCTTTTCTTGCCTATTACTTATGATTTCCCTTTAAAAAAATATGTTTGTTTTCATTTGGTTGACCAAAAAAAAGCACCCTTTTTGTTATATAAATTATTATATTTTATATTGCACAAAAGGACTATCACACTGAAACTATTTAATACAGGAAAAATTACAGTATGAAAAACAAGACTTCATTCACTTTCTTCTTTTTATTTTGGATCCTTCTTGGATGAATGAAAAGATCCATATTTCTTATTTAAAAGTGTCTGGGTTTTCTTTGTGAAGTCACAATATTGTAATTAGCAGTATTAATCAGTTTTCAGAGTTTGGGTTCCCAATGACAAAACAAACAATGCATTTATTTGGGACTTTCAATACTAACTTCTTACATTTTATGTAATGAAAGATGATGAAGAATTCTAGTTGGTAAGGCATTTGTTAGCTAATAGCAAAAGTAAAATGAAAGAAGCATTTAGGTAGCCATAGAACCAAATATGTTTATCTGCATGTAGCTTGAATTAGCATACTCTATTTTAAAATCTAGGGTTAATGTTTGTTGCAGGTCAGTTAATTGCATTTCATTTCTCTTTTATACTTAATTTGTTATAACATTCTCTCTGAATTATGGTATGAATGTTGAATAGTAACATTCTCAATACAGGTGTTCTCACTTAATAACTGCCCTGTTTATAATAACTGCCCATAAGTTTTCAAAGTTAAGACAGTGCTGAAAAAGTAGCTTTATGACTGGTCCTCACATTTTTAAACATTGCAGTCACTAGGAGTGTGTGTGTGGTTTATGATCATCAGTGTTTCACAATGATGTGATCACCATAGGCTTGCTTTGTACCCAGCTTTCAGCAAGCAGAGTCAACGGAGAATCCAGCAGTAAAACAGTAAGTTGTGGTCACATAATGTGATGGAATGCACGGAAACCTGGCTGGGCACGGAAGGGGGTGTGCCCCTTGTTGAGATGTGCCCGCCAGGTTTCCGTGCATTCCATCAGCCAAGGGCCCAGGGTAGGGGTGGAGGGGTGGCGGTTGTGATTAGAGAGAGCCTAGAGCCGAGGGAGACCACTGTACCTCAGATTGCTGGGTGCGAATCCCTCTTTGTGAGATGGGGTCATAGGTGTCAGGTGGGATTACTGATCGCGTACCTGGCTCCTTGCTACGTGACAGTCGCCCTGCCCGAGCTCCTGGAGGTGCTGGCCGGGGTGGCAGTTGAGACCCCCAGACTTTTAGTCATGGGGGACTTTAACTTGCCATCTTCCGGCTCGTCATCGACAGCAGCTCGGGAGTTCATGGCTTCCATGACGGCCTTGGACCTGACCCAAGTAGTTGATGGCCCTACTCACATTGGGGGTGGCACTCTGGACTTGATTTTTGTCTCTGGTCAGTGGTTGAGAGATCTGGACTTGAAGGAAATAGTCATTGAACCTTTGTCATGGTCAGATCACTCTCTTCTTCGCCTGGACTTTCTGACCGCTACTCCCCACCGCAGGGAGACGGAGCCGATGCGTTGGTTCCGTCCCAGGCGCCTGATGGACCCGGAGGGTTCCGGACGGAGCTTGGGCCATTCCTGAGGTCTGGCTCACGGCTCGGCTGAGGAACTTGTTGCGGCCTGGGAACGGGCGCGGCGGGGCCTTAGACCGAGTCGTGCCTTTGCGACCTCTGACCCGGCGCGGGTCCCAACCGGCTCCTTGGTTCTCCGAGGAGCTGCGAGGATGAAGCGCCAGAGAAGGCGCCTAGAGAGTTCCTGGAGGTCTAGCCGTTCGAGGCTGATCGGACACTAGTGAAGTCCTATACTAGGACTTACCTAGTGGCATTGAGGAAGCGCGTAGCTCGCCTCCTCCCTCATTGCATCGGCAGATAACCGCCCAGCCGCCCTGTTTGGGTGACTCGCTCCCTTTACATCAGGGGCGGGATGACCCGTTGCAGGGGCGTGCTGAGGAGTTTAACGGTTATCTATACGATAAAATCGTTCAGCTTCGGGATGGTCTGGACCAGAATTGTAGTAGCGGGTGAGGCGGCTGAGGCGGTCTTGGTGACATTTATGGGATGAGTTTGACCCTGTGGCTCCGAGGACATGGACAGGTTGTTGGGTAGGTTGAATGCCACCACGTGTTTACTGGACCCGTGCCCCTCCTGGTTGGTGCTGGCCACTCAGGAGGTGACACGAGGCTGGCTCAGGCAATTACAAGCGCTTCCTTGGTGGAGGAGTCTTCCGGCCGCCTTGAAAGAGGCGGTGGTGAGACCCTCCTCAAGAAGCCTTCCCTGGACCCGGCTGTTTTAGGTAATTATCGTCCGGTCTCAACCTTCGCCGCGGCGAAGGTTGTAGAAATATGGTGGCATATCAGTTTCCCCTACACCTGGATGAAACTGTCTATCTAGACCCGTTCCAGTCCGGCTTCCGGCCGGTTACAGCACTGAGGCGGCTTTGGTCGCGTTGGTGGATGATCTCTGGAGGGCCAGGGATAGGGGATGTTCCTCTGCCCTGGTCCTGTTAGACCTCTCAGCGGCTTTTGATACCATCGACCATGGTATCCTGCTGCGCCGATTGGGGGGATTGGGAGTGGGAGGCACCGTTTATCGGTGGTTCTCCTCCTATCTCTCCGATCGGTCGCAGACGGTGTTGACGGGGGGGCAGAGGTCGGCTCCGCGGCGCCTCACTTGTGGGGTGCCGCAGGGGTCGATCCTCTCGCCCCTTTTGTTCAACATCTATATGAAGCCGCTGGGTGAGATCATCAGTGGCTTCGGTGTGAGGTACCAGCTGTACGCTGATGACACCCAGCTGTACTTTTCCACACCGGGCCACCCCAACGAAGCTATCGAAGTGTTGTCCCGGTGCTTGGAGGCCGTACGGGTCTGGATGGGGAGAAACAGGCTCAAGCTCAATCCCTCCAAGACAGAGTGGCTGTGGATGCCGGCATCCCGGTACAGTCAGCTGAGTCCTCGGCTGACTGTTGGGGGCGAGTCATTGGCCCCGATGGAGAGGGTGCGCAACTTGGGCGTCCTCCTGGATGAGCGGCGGTCTTGGGAAGATCGTTTGACGGCCGTCTCCAGGAGAGCTTTTTACCAGGTTCGCCTGGTGCGCCAGTTGCGCCCCTTTCTAAACTGGGATGCCCTATGCACGGTCACTCACGCCCTCGTGACGTCTCGCCTGGATTACTGCAATGCTCTCTACATGGGGCTCCCCTTGAAGGGCATCCGGAGGCTGCAGTTAGTTCAGAATGTGGCTGCGCGGGTTATAGAGGGAGCCCCTCGTGGGTCCCGTGACACCTATCCTCGCAGACTGCACTGGCTACCTGTGGCCTTCGGGTGCGCTTCAGGGTGTTGGTAACCACCTTTAAAGCGCTCCATGGCATAGGGCCGGGTTATCTGCGGGACCGCCTACTGCTATCGAATACCTCTCACCGACCTGTGCGCTCTCACAGAGAGGGACTCCTCAGGGTGCCGTCAGCTAGACAGTGTCGTCTGGCGGCGCCCAGGAAGGGCCTTCTCTGTGGGGCTCCCACCCTCTGGAACGAACTCCCCAGGACTCCGTCAACTTCCGGACCTCCGAACCTTCCGTCATGAGCTTAAGGCGCATTTATTTATCTGTGCAGGACTGGCTTAGATTTTAAATTTAGATTTTAAATTTATAGATTTTTAAATTTACAGGGGTTTAAATTTGGTTTTAAGATTTATATTTATATTTTTAATATTTGGCATTAGAATAAGTTTTTTAATAGTTATTTTAATTGTATATAAATGTTTTATGTGCCTGTGAACCGCCCTGAGTCCTTCGGGAGATAGGGCGGTATACAAATTTGAATAAATAAATAAATAAATAAATAAATTACAGACAACCAGTTATAAAGAAACTCAGTATGAATATCTTTTGGGTAGAGAGAACGAAGCATTACGTTCTTTAATAACCAAAACTATTCTAAACCAGTGTTGTGAAGCATCTAAAAGGGAAACCACATGTGTGTTGGAGATACCTTAAGCAAAAATTCTTGGAAATGCCTAGCAGCTACATGGTTGCTACATGGGCCAAAAAAAAAAAAAAAAAAGACAGAGCTGCTTTAACATGTTTTTATCAGGGGCTATATGCATGGCCATGTCTGCTCTGAATCCATTTTTCCTTTCCAGCCCAGATCTCTTCATCATGCTCTTATTCTCAGGCAGTGTAACACTTGCCAAGAATAAGGAATACAAGAAGATTTCATGTATTCCTTTGGATTCTTTTCTAAATCCCTTTAAACAGTACAATAGTAGTAATAAAGAATGTAAATAGCCTTAAACAATAAACAAATGTGCCTATAAATCCTCACCTCTCCAATTAAAACTGAATTTCACTGATTAATTATAAACATTTAGCTGATTGACCTCCTAATTAAAGTTTATGGTTCTCTTGAGCATTTTGTAGTTTAATGTAGAGTTTTACTGATATGTTGAAGTGGCTGTTTCTGAATTGCAAGTAAACATTTAAAAGAGACAGCTTAAATCTGCACAACTTTCAGCCTGCAATTAACCCATTTTCTGGGTTCACACAGTGCACTGACCATAAAAGAACCAAACAGGCAGGGTTCATATAACGCACTAATAAACACATATGAATCAGAGTTGTTTTTAGTATTGTATGTGTTGTTGCTGTATTTTATTTTGGCTGTAAACCGCCCTGAGTCCTTCGGGAGAAGGGCGGTATACAAATTAAATTATTATTATTATTATTATTATTATTATTATTATTATTATTATTATTATTATTATTATTATTATTATTATTATTATTATTATTATTATTAAAATTAACCACTCACGGTTGAACTGTGACAGCTAGATGAAAAATCAGCTATAGATAGGTTGATTTTGAGCAAAATGAAAAAAAAAACAACGGGACTAAATATTAGTTAACATTCTGATGTTATTATATAGTAACTTGGAAAGAAGCTATATTCATCCTGTAATTAACAAATTCCCATTAAGGCATGTTAAGTGAATTCAGCTATTATATAAAAATAAATACAAAGAAAATAAAGAAAAATATAAAGAAACTTTGATCTATTCATTCATTCAACGGTGGGGACTTTTAATCTTTTTTTCCTTTGCCTAATAGTTGAAGATGATTAAAACTGAACTTAAATAACTCTAAAGGTTTTTTTTAATAAATCATCACAATACGTGAAGGTTATTTTATAGCACTAAGTGCCAGAGTTTTGTGTTCTGGGTAGGACAGAAGTTTTCTAGTCTCTGTTTGGTATTTATAATCAAAATGGTCATACAATAAAATAGTTTGGATGATTATGCTATTTATGAGCCACTATGGCACAATGGTTAGAGTGCAGTACTGCAGGGTACTTCTGCTGCCTGCCAGCTGCCTGAAATTTGGCAATTCTACTCTCACCAGGCTCAAGGTTGACTCAGCTTCCATCCTTCTGAGCTTGGTAAAATGAGGACCCAGATTGTTGGGAGCAATAGGCTGACTCTGAAAACCACTTAGAAAGGGCTGTAAAGCACTGTAAAGCATCATATAAGTCTAAGTGTTATTGTTACTATTCACTGAAAAACAGCACTGACAATAGAGGAGCAATAGATAAAGGGGACTGTTTTTTTTAATTGTCTGTCTGCTCAAAATCAATCCAGGATGAGCTGATTTTTTTTTTACAAGAAACTCACTATTGCTGTAATAGCTCTTACATATCTTTATTTATTGCATTTATTCCATTTTGTTTCCAAGATCTGAACACTACAATGTTCTCTAACATCCTATTCTTTTTTTAAAAAAATAATTTAAAAAAAACTTCAGTTTTACCTTCATAGAAAATGTGTGGGCAAATTAGAGTAATTAATTCAATTTCACCAGGCAGATTTCATGATTAAACCGAGATTTGAATTCAGGTGTTTCTCTCTCATCCAATATTCTATTTTCTATACTACACTAAAATAGAAAAGAGTTAATCAGTTTTGCAATATATGAAGCTCCTCTTTATTACTGTAATTTTTGATGTGTAACTCTGAGCAAATCTTAAACTGAAATACAGACACATCGAGAGATTTCTAAACTGCATGTCATCTAATTTGGTCCACAGCTTGGAAAAAATGAAAAGAAGAGATTTGGAAAAAAACACCTTGCCCTATTCTGTCTTGTTTTTAAACGGACTTTATAGCTAATAGATATACCTTCTGTTTATATTGCAGTAAATAAGATCAGAATCAGACAGTGTGTAGTGCTACATTGTCACTGACTCCTGAAAGAAAATGGATTACAGTCTCAAGTGCTCAGCAAAACTGTTTTATTGTCTCTTTATTATTCAGGCAGACAGTCAAAAAGACCCTATAAATCTAGCAATTCAGAACCTATGTTAGCCAATATTTTTTTATGGCTCAGTTGGGTGATAAGATCTCTTTCAAGAGACAGAAATATAATACTGCCTTCAATGACAAGCGCAAAGACAAATGAGCAGGTATAAATTGTGTAAGAAAGATTTAGTAAATTATTGAAAAAAAATTTTTTAGTTAAGCGACAATAAAATTCAGATCAGAGGATCAGCTTCCCTTCCTGTGGAAAATCCCTATTTCCTGTTACTAGCTTCATGACACAAAATAGTTTCTCATATAAAACCCTTTGTTCAGTCCCATGGAAATGAACAACCCAAAATTCAAAATTCAGTGTATTTTGGACCCAGATTGTTGGGGGGCAATATGCTGACTCTGTAAACTGCTTAGAGAGGGCTTTGAAGCGATATATAAGTCTAAGTGCTATTGCTATTAGCATGCAGTTTCTCTCAGTGCTGATCTGAACAATAGCTGCAAAGTACAATTCAAATTTTAAAAAACATTCTTTTTTTTTAATAAAGTTTTTATTTTTATTTCTTATAAACATATTTGAATGTAGTCTCTTACCCATCGTTTTCCATTCATCCTTATATTTTTACTTTCATTTTTCGTTGTTCGGGGCTGCTCTTTTACCATTTACCCTCTTATTTTTCCGCAAACTTTCCTCTTCCTCTCCCTTTCTCTTCCTTCTTCCATCTCTTCCTACCTTCTTCATTCCTCCTCTCCTCTCCTCTCCTTCCCTTTCCTACTTCCCCTTCCCTTCCCCCACTCCTGTCTTCTTCCTCCCTTTCTAACCCTCTCTCCTACTCCTCTTCCCCTGCCTTTTCTTCCTCTCTTTTCCCCCTCTTCTATCTTACCTTCTCCTTTCCTCTCTTCTCCCCTCCTCTCTCTCTACTCTGGGGGTCTGGGAGGCAAAAAGTTTGATTCTTATAAAAGTGTACATAAATGATGGAATAGATGTAATTACTAATCAAATAAGAAACTGAAATGAAGAGGGATGTAAATAGAAAATCGGGGCTGCTCGAATACCATTCTAGATTGAATTGAAAAATGAAACAAGAGAGAGGGAAAGGAAAAAAATGTTCATCCTTCAAAAGTACCTTTGAAAATGAAAAAAAGCAAAGGTGGCTGTGTAGCAGCCTGTAAAAATACCATCCAGAATTTGAAGTGAACCATTACCTTTATTAGGCTATTTAAAATGTCAGAAATAGCAAGAAAGTTTTGATTTCCCCCAATTTTCTGCTAGCCGTAATATCCCAAAAGTCAGAAAGTTGAGTTTTCATTAATAAAGAAGACAATACATTTCATCATTAAAATTTGCTCACAAGATGATAAAAGAAATGAAGAATGTGCTCAGATATAACAGCTTTCTGGTCTTCCTTCTTCCTTAGCCACAACATTCTGTCAAGGAAGAATTTCTCTTGCAACTGGGAGAGTTATTTACATATTGTTCAGAGAGAAACATATGTTTGAATAATTGATATTTCTTTTATTATGGAATGAGAAACTCTGGCCCTCCAAATGTTCCTGAATTAAAGCTTCCTGCTGAGCATCCCCAAATTGGAAATAAATGTTTCTCCTAGCTGGGTATCAATCATTCAGAGCCAATAGGATAGAAATATCAAGGAAAGTCCAGACAATATTACAGAATTACAGAGTTGGAAGGGACCCTCGAGGTCTTCTAGTCCAACCCCCTGTTCAGGCAGGAAATCCTATTAGACACCCATTTGTCTGAAATGATATAGGGTTTCATGCCTGAGCAGGGAGTTGGATTAGAAGACCTCCAAGGAGGTCCCTTCCAACTCTGTAATTCTGTAATATTGGCTGGGCTTTCCTTTCCCTGTTATTTTTATCCTATTGGCTCTGAATGACTGATACCCCAGCTAGGAGAAACCTTTATTTCCACTTTGGGGACTATAAAGACTCTCTGTTTTGTTTCCTTTTGGTTTCCATTAGCCTTCACAGCTTGAATAAAAGCCAGTAGGTTTTGTCATGGCTTAGTATAGCAAGTGTGTGAACTCTGCTGTAATTCTGCAATGTTTGGTGATTTGAAAAAAATCAGATGCTTGCAAGTCTCCATCACAAGCACTCCTAAAGAAAACTCTCACTGTTGCTCAAGATCATTACATACCATACAAAGCTGTTATTCTTCTTGATATAATCTTATCAGCATTCTAATTAACCTAAATTCCAAAGAAGTGCTTTGTCCAAATAAAGAGCACAAGAACTTGGAAAACTGTACTGATGGATAAGACACAAGTCCAATATTATATCCGATTTAGTGGCTAAGTATATTTAAGAAGCTCAGAGATGTACACAAAACAGGATAAACCCATTCAATTGTTCTTTCTTAGGTATTCCAGATATGTGATTCCATGATTTCAGAGAGAGCAAATATCCCTAAAGAGTAGTAAACATCCAATCTTTCATGGGTTTTCCCCCCATAAGTCTATTAAAACCAAGTAAATTCAGAGCCAGCATCAAATTGAGAGCAGGAATTCCACTATCAAGTGAAAGCAAATTCCTTTAACTGATTCCAATTCCTCCATTACTTTAATTGATTCCTAATAATTAATTTTAATGGGTGACCCCAAGTTCTGACATTGTAATCTATAATCACCTCATCAATTCCATTTATATTTTTATATACCTATATCATTTCTTCCCATATTTTCTTTCAGTCCAAGCTCAAAATCATGAGACAATCTTAGTTTTTTGGTTTTGGTTGGATAGCTTATCTATCTCCTAATCATTTCAGTAGATTTCTTCATACACTAGATTTTGGCTCTGACAAATATGGATGGGACGGTACATTTGAAGGGCATAGAGTGAATTTTCAGGATCTGCAATTATGAATTGGGAGAAATGTACCTTTGAAGCGGGGACTGTCTTTTAGTGTCTAGTTCTGTGGGAACTAACAGCAGTTTTACAACAGTAAATGCTCCCCAAGTTAGCCAAAAACCAGTCAATTACTAAACTTTGATCCCTTTTCAAAAGTAGATTTGAGAGTCAATGTCCTTATTAAACAAAGCTAAAACATTCTGAATTATAAATGAAGTTATTCAGTTTTAATTGTTTTCTTTCTTGCAAAGGTTACAGTGAATTTCCTATGACAAGCTCAAATAAACACCATGTTCCCTGCAGAACTCTTGCATTTAATAAGGATTTGACCTCACTGAAAAGAGTAGAGTTTCTTGATTTATTAATACCTTGGTTTTTTAGGTGTCAGCATATTTTAAGCATTTGGATAGAAAAATGAATGAGGCACCCTGGCTGATGATAAATCATAAATATAGCATGAACTTGAATAGAGGCATTAGAAGCGATTGCACACAAAGGACAGATGAGCTTCGAAATAGTTGAGCTCTTAGTATTGAAACTACAAAAAACTTTTACAATCGGGATGTAGTAGTTTTATGACTAAGGAACTAATTATGGGGTTTTTTTCTTACTGTGTGCAAGAACAAATATGAATGAAATTACAACTCCCTGGGACAGTAGTGGGATTCAAATCCCATCACTACCAGTTTGCTCATAGGCATTTGATGCTTCTATGCATGCGTAGAAACTTCTGCGCATGCGCAGAGATGTCCAGACAGGTGGGTGGAGTCTCCCACCACCACCACTACAGGTTCGCCCAATCTGGGGCAAACTGGTAGCAACTCACCACTGCCCTGGAAATCTAAAGCTCCCAATTAGGAATGTTCATTCAATATGTGTGAGTAAGCATCAGTTGCCAAATTGGATTGTTGTATTTTGCAAGAATTCTGGGGTTACTTTGTACTATGGTTATCAACTGTACAATGTTGAGATGAAGTAGTTGTAATATATTTAGAAAAAAATATAGCTTAAAAATTTGGCTTTGCAACAATTAATTTTCATATGTAAAAGGTCCTTCTATATACATGCAAAAAGATGTTTTCACCTCACAGAGAAGTCTGACAGTCTGACTAAACTGGTCTCTATTTCACTAACAGCAGCTAATAGTAGCTGTTCCAACTCAGAGAAGAGAATTGGGATATTGCTTGGCCTTTGTGACTTTGTGTTGAAGGTATATCTGAATCAAATCCTTCCTGTGGTGAAAGGCACCATCAACGATCTCTAACAACAATAATTCAACCCAATGAAGCATGAGACATACTATCCAGTGAGGCAATCCTAGAGAATATGTATTATTCTTACTTTTGCTGCCTGCTTGGTCGATCTTAACCCCCAAGTGTGAACTAGTTGCTAGGCAAAATTGAAAACCCTATTTGGAAGAATAATAAAAAATAAGATTACTACTCTCATGGCAAAGCTGTATCTGAATAAGAGTTACATAAATCTATATTAAATATAGCTGTATTGTATAAGGAGTTAGAATTAGGATTAGAAGTATTTGGTGTTTAAAAGCATTGGAAAATTGCAGAAATAAACTGTCTTATTCTTCACAGTTACAGATACTATATCATAATAACTTAAAGGGGGAATGTTGAACATTTAACTTTCTGCTTCAAAACTTAGCCCTTCATTATGGTTTTCTGCTAGTCTTCTTCAATAGCTATTAGCTTGGATGTCTCTGAAGGCCATCTGCTAGGAGACTAGTGAGCTTCCTTATGCAGTTCACTGGCCACTGTATAAACAGACAAAATTAACCAGGGTTCTGATCCAGCAGGAAACTTCTTGTGTTTTTAAGTCACTGTTCTTTCAGCTGTGGCTTCTTTGTACAGTATGAAGTTGATAATATTACCCGGCTATATAAAATACAGAATAATAGGTTGCAAGGGATCTTGGAGGTCTTCCAGCCCAGTCTCCTGTCCATTGCAGGATATCCTATACCAGTGATGGCGAACCTTTTCCAGACCAAGTGCCCAAAGCATGCATGCCCAAACCCCAAAGTGCAATGTGCACATGGCCCACGTGCATGCACGTGCACCCCGTGCATCAGCCCACCCCCTGCACATGCACATACGCCCCATGCATGTGCCTTGCCCCCATGCATGCACAACAGAGACCCGAATACCAGCTGGCCAGCAGGAGACACGCGGATGTGTGGCAGAGCTGAACTGGGGCAACTGGGGATTGCGTGCCCACAGAGAGGGCACTGTGTGCCACCTGTGGCACGTGTGTCAAAGGTTCACCATCACAGTCCTATACCATTCCTGACAAATGGTTGTCTATGCTCTTCTTGAAAGCCTCCAGTGATGGACCACCACACTTTCCAGAGGCAAGCCATTCCACTGATTAATTGTTCTCACTATCAGGAAATTTCTCCTTAATTCTAGGGTGAATCTCTCTTTAATGATCTTTCAGGTGCTTTGGAAAATAAATTGACTCCCTGTTCTCTGTGACAGCCCCTCTAATACTGGAATACCATCATCATATCACTCCCTAGTCTTTCTCTTTGTCAGACTAGACATACTGTACCTAGCTAGTTCCCTTGGTTGTTTATCATATGATTTAGCAGTCCTGTATCACTGGCTCAAAAAATAAATAAATAATGAAAGGTTTATGGCCAAGTACTGAAAAAGCATAAGTATACATTTCAAAAGAAATGGTTAGTTTGCTATCCTAGATTAAAGTATTGTAGCACTGGCAGCATTTAGAAAACTCTGAGAAAGCTGGATAGAAGGAAAGAAAATACATTCAGCCTAATGAAATTAAGAATGAATTAACAGAAGGAGTCAGGAACCAAAGCATGTGTGAGAAAGACTGGATGACAAAGGATGCATCTGTAGCCCAAGAACAGATGGGAAGGGATTCAACACTTCCACTAAGAACAGGAAGACAACTACTTAGAAAGATTTATCTTAGTGGCAACAAGACCCAGTATGGTTAAAGCTAAATTTATTTCTATGCATTCATAAGTGATCATCTTACAGACTTTTCTGGTTCTATTAAAAGCATTTTGGTCAGTTTCTTATACAGTATTTCTACTGTTTAGGCAATGATAATGATGAATACAATGCCCTAAAGGAACAAAGAGAAACCAGAGAGAAGACAAGACAAAGCTGAGAAAGAAAGGTTTAGTGGCTTCTCTGTCCCTAGATGCAGAATAAATGAACAATTAACAGCATATGTTTAATTAAACTGATGAAGAAAATTGATGCAAGGAAAAAAAAGACAAGAACTGAGCAAAATCTTTTAATAACAAGTCTTCGTGGATTTACTTAGCTCTGTTTTTTGGATGTAGCTCAAGAAAGGTAGATCTGTTCTGACCTAGGCTTTCTTAGAAAGTACAGCACAAACTTAGTCCTGGTAAACTTCTTTAATTCAAAGGACATTAAATTATTGTCATTCCCAGTCTGAAAGGCTTTTCAAGATTGACTGGGATAGACAGTCAATCAGTCTATCTCCTTTGGAATGCTGCCAGGGAACTAATTGCCAAACGCAGGGCAAGGCCAAACTTAGTACAGAGTCAAACCCAGCTTTTCCAGATCAGATGAACTAATTACTTCCTGCAAAAGTTCACATCCTGTTCGCTTCTCTTTTATGTCGAAAGAAGAGGCCAATCATCTCCAAGCCTTACTCCCAAATCGACCCTGTTTTCTTAATTGTTTCTGTCTTCTGACAGCTCTGTGCGTGCACACACTGGGAATAGGCTGATGCTGTGTTTCTGCCTCGCTGATGTCAGACTCCTGAGACTCCGGAGGCAGCAAAGAACTATCAGATGGCCTTGGTTGCCTTTCTGCCTCTGAATCAGAGCCCTTGTCCGAGCCTTCCCCAGACTCCAGGACTGGCCCATGTTCCTCCCCAAACTCCTCACTGTCTGAATCTGCTGCCAGCTCTGCTGGCTGCTGGTGGGCCACAACAAGATGTTTCAAAATCAGGAGATACGAAAAGCACAACCATAAATCCAATAAATATGACCAAATGCTAATAAAAATAGAATTATTTGGGTCAGATTTTGGATCAGTTTTCTCGAACAAAAAAGTAGGAATTCTATCACATCACTTAAGAGCCAGATAGTGGTAGAACTGAAGTTTGAAATTAATAGAAAGATGGTCAGGGATCGCTCATTATTTTGAATTAATTTATATCTTAAGGATCATGATAATTGCATACTATGGTATTAAAAGAGGTTATAATATTTGAAAAATAATATAAATCATATAATACAATCAAATTGACAAATGTTCTAATCTTCAAAAAAAGGAGATAAATATTAGTACCTAGAAAGATTCCGTAACCAAAAAGTAAGCCATCTCTAAGCGCCTCAAATAATTATGTCATTTCTCAAAGACAGCATAGATGTTTGAAAACTTAACATAACATAACAACAGAGTTGGAAGAAACCTTGGAGGCCTTCTAGTCCAACCCCCTGCCCAGGCAGGAAACCCTATACCATCTCAGTCAGATGGTTATCCAACATTTTCTTAAAAATTTCCAGTGTTGGAGCATTCACAACTTCTGAAGGCAAGTCGTTCCACTTATTAATTGTTCTAACTGTCAGGAAATTTCTCCTTAGTTCTAAGTTGCTTCTTTCTTTGTTCAGTTTCCACCCATTGCTTCTTGTTCTACCCTCAGGTGCTTTGGAGAACAGCCCGACTCCCTCTTCTTTGTGGAAACCCCTGAGATATTGGAACACAGCTATCATGTCTCCCCTAGTCCTTCTTTTTATTAAACTAGACATACCCAATTCCTGCAACCGTTCTTCATATGTTTTAGCCTCCAGTCCCCTAATCATCTTTGTTGCTCTTCTCTGCACTCTTTCTAGAGTCTCAACATCTTTTTTACATCGTGGCGACCAAAACTGGATGCAATATTCCAAGTGTGGCCTTACCAAGGCATTATAAAGTGGTACTAACACTTCACGTGATCTTGATTCTATCCCTCTGTTTATGCAGCCCAGAACTGTGTTGGCTTTTTTAGCAGCTGCTGCACACTGCTGGCTCATATCTAAATGGTTATCCACTAGGACTCCAAGATCCCTCTCACAGGTACTACTATTGAGCAAGGTACCACATATACAGTACCTGTGCATTTTGTTTTTTTGGCCTAAATGTAGAACCTTACTTTTTTCACTGTTGAATTTCATTTTGTTAGATAGCGCCCAATGTTCAAGTCTGTCAAGATCTTTCTGTAACTTGAGCCTATCTTCTGGAGTGTTGGCTATTCCTGCCAGCTTGGTGTCATCTGCAAATTTGATGAGTTCCCCATCTATCCCCTCGTCCAAGTCATTGATGAAAATGTTGAAGAGTACTGGGCCTAAAACAGAGCCTTGGGGTACTCCACTGCATACTTCCCTCCATGTGGATGTAGTTCCGTTGAGGACTACACGTTGAGTGCGGTTGGTCAGCCAGTTACGAATCCATTTGGTGGTGGTGCTGTCTAACCCACATTTTTCTACTTTATCTAGTAGTAGGTTATGGTCTACTTTATCAAATGCTTTACCGTTAAAAATGATTTATCAAATGCTTTACTTGTTTAGCTAATCTGATGTTACATCTTTTTCTGATTGGGTAACTTCCCCAGTAGATTACGGGAATGCTGCAGATGTAAATTATCTTTAATAAATATACTGAAATCTGTGTCAGATCAGGATTGCTTAATCATGATGTTCTAATTAACCACTCTAGACAAATAAGGAAATGAAAGGATGGCACTAATTTGATGGCACTAATAATAAACTGGCTAACCAGCTGATTAAAAAAAAGTTATTTCAAAGAATGCATTTCAGTTGTGCCTCACAAACAGTATAGTATCAGGTGGATAACAAGGTTCAGTCTTGGATCTTGCATTTAGCCTTGAGATTTGTGTTTGTTAACATTTATATAAATGAACAGAACAAAAGACAAAAGCAAAAATTTATAAAATATACAGATTTATAAAAAATTGGGATACTTAATATACTAAGAGACAGAAATGAAATTCAAGTGAACTTCATAGGAGAAATAGGCTAAAATAATAACATGGAATTTAATACAATGAAATTCTAAATGTATAACAAGAAATTGGTTTGGAAATACTACTTTCGAAAAAGATCTAGGGATAGTATTTAATTACAAAGTAAATGGGTGAATCACTTGTGTGATGTGGCAGGAAAAAAAGGGGAATGCAATTTTAAGCTGCATTCATAAAAGCATAATCCCTTTATCTTGGGCAATAGAAGCTCTGCCATATTATACACTGGACAGACCTGTTTAAAAAATAGTATTCTCTTCTGGGCAGCATAGTTTGTCTGAATCCTTATTAAATGTGAACAGATGCAGAGAATGGCAAAGCAGGTGAATAGAGACTATGAGATGATTTAGCTTTGAGAACAAAACACTGAGATGGGGGAATATAATAGCATTCTTAATACTTGAGTGGATGTCGCACAGAAGGTCGAGAATGCAAGGTGTGTAATAATGTCTTTGAACTGCGGGATCTCCCAATCCCCCCTGAATGTTAGGAAAAACTTTCTAATATTTTGAAGAACTCAACAGTAGAACCAATTACTCAGAGACCTGATGGGCTTCTTTCATTGGATATGCTCAAACTAAAGCTATATACCACCTGTCATAGATTCCGTAATTGGTATTCCTACAGTGAGCAGGAATACAATATACTTGAAATATAGTTGAAAGTAGTACCTTGAATGACCTTTCCAGACTGTGTAATTCTATGTTCTTGTACAATTGCTTTAGAGCATGATTGTTTTAGCATAACGTGGTGCCTATTTTAAGACAAATTTAAGTTGAAAAATAGTATTCAAATATAATAAGAATTGTAAAGTCAACACAGCTCAGATATAAACAGCATCTTCTCTTAATCACTCATCCATTTGTGGCTAAATTATATCAAACATTTCATCCAAAATGTTTAGAGCTTCAAGAACTAATAACATTGAGCTTCTGGATTAGAAAACAGTTCACTTGAATGAGTTTTACTCAAAAATCATTGACACAGAGAATATATGTAATACCAGGTACAATCACAGGAAGACATTATTTCATCAAAATAACGAAATGGGAGTTATGATGTCATGGGGAGAAACAGGCTCAAGCTCAATCCCGCCAAGACAGAGTGGCTGTGGATGCCGGCATCCCGGTACAGTCAGCTAAATCCGCGGCTGAACATCGGTGGCGAGTCATTGGCCCCGATGGAGAGGGTCCGCAACTTAGGCGTCCTCCTGGATGAACGGCTGTCTCTAGAAGAGCATTTGACGGCCGTCTCCAGGAGAGCGTTCTACCAGGTTCGCCTGGTACGCCAGTTGCGCCCCTTTCTGGACCGGGATGCCCTATCCACGGTTACTCACGCACTCGTGACGTCTCGCCTGGATTACTGCAACGCTCTCTACATGGGGCTCCCCTTGAGGGGCATCCGGAGGCTACAGTTAGTCCAGAATGCAGCTGCGTGGGTGATAGATGGAGCCCTCGTGGCTCCCATATGACACCTATCCTGCGCAGACTGCACTGGCTTCCTGTGGCCTTCGGGTGCGCTTCAAGGTTTTGGTGACCACCTTTAAAGCGCTCCATGGCATAGGGCCGGGTTATTTACGGACCGCCTACTGCAACCGAATACCTCCCACCGTCCGTGCGCTCTCACAGAGAGGTCTCCTCAGGGTGCCGTCAGCGAGGCAATGTCGTCTGGCGGCGCCCAGGGAAAGCCTTCTGTGGGGCTCCCACCCTCTGGAACGATCTACCCCCGGACTTCGTCAGCTTTGGACCTTGGACCTTCCATGTGGGCTTAAAACATACTTATTTAATTGTGCAGGACTGAGCTAGATTTTAAATTTTGGGTTTTAAATTGGGTTTTATTTCTATTTTTAATTGGACGGGCTTTAGAATAAGTTTTTTAAATGTTTTATATTGTATTTATATTCTATTTATCTGTTTTTAGTGCCTGTAAACCGCCCTGAGTCCCTTGGGAGATAGGGCGGTATATAAATATGATTAAATAAATAAATAAATAAAAATAATTCATTTTTTTTTTATTTGTGCCTCCTTGCTACCCCCTAGGTAATAAATCCTTAAAAGGAATTTCTGTGCAGCATAGTCATCCTTTAACAGGGACTACTACCTCTATTTTTCAATCCCTTCCATAATCATTAATAGCTTGCTGTTGAGACCCTGGATTTATTTAATTTAATATAATCGATTTCTTATATTTTTTTGAAAAATTCTGCCTTTATTTTGCTTTCCTTGCAGCCACACACATTATGGCTTTGGATCCATCTTTATGCTTTTGCTGATTCTGCTCTCTTATGTTGATTTTGATCTTGAATTGTCCTACTGTGTAAAACCTGGAACAAGAATTCCCATGTTGATTTGCTTTCAAGTATTTTTCTCTGACATGCCTCTTTATATTACAGAAATGGTTTGCCATAGAAACTGATCCAATTTACTCATGGAGTGCAAATAGAGCCCTTCTAATTAATAAAGATGAAATGGCTGAAGTCGTTGGCTTGGATCCCCAAAGCAGACACCTTTCAGTTCAAGTAGAGTACTATCTCAGATGTATCTTTTATTAGTCCTAACATTTCTCTATGATATTTGTGATATATGGTATTTCTCTATGATATTTGAAAAGGGGATGGCACACTGAGAGTAATATCTTGTTGAAAGAAAAGGTCTTGTAACTTGCATACACATCCAACTTAGCCAAACTTTCTAAAACAAGGACTTCTAAGATATGTCACCCATATTCCACAGATATGAAGGAGCAATAAGTCCAGAGACTATTTTTCCATACAAACCTTAATTGTTAACAAGAGATTGTTTATCCCACTGCAGTAAATCTAAAATTCATGTGTGTTTGTAAGGGAGCAAGTACAATACATATAGTGCACTATGTTTCAAAACATTATTATATATTTACACATGTCTTAGGAAATATGATTGCACTGAATTCTGGGAATTAAAAGAAAAGATTTAGTCTAGGTTTTTACAATTAACTTGCAGCAGGAAAAAAAATAAATCAGGCCAGAATTTAAGCTGTTCTGTCTCATAGTTTATGCCTGACACAGCTAAGCTTTTCACTGTATCCGAGCAGAGTCTGTTAGCTTCACTTGCATTTAGATTTTATTTTGTTCTTGCTTTTCATTTTGATCTGCATAAATTTTGATTAAATGTTATCAGTCAAGGAGAATTGCATAGAATATTTAATATCCCATGGGATTAAAAGGTAAAAGCTTGAGGAGAAAATGCAGCATTTTACCTAATATAAATTGCAGGGAAATAGCACAAATTGCTATGTGTGAAATAAATCATGTGCCTTGATTTATTTGAAGCATTTATTTATAATCAACTTGGGTCATGTGGGCTTTTTTTCTCATTTCCAATCCTTTCCCCAAGTTTTCTAATAAGATTTCGTATATACAACGTGACATACAATTGAGATCAATAGTTCAAATCATGGTGTATAGGTAATGCGCTTACTCCTAGCTGACTGAATAAGTGATTTCACTGCAGATAGGGCATGGTAGATAAACTGAAGCAAAAATTTACCCATTTGGGAGTTGGAATTCTTTGTGCAAGCTTATAATTTTCCCACACTCAGTCACTTAGCAAACTTTCCCCAGTTGCTCTTCCCTGGATCCATAACTAACTATCCACCATTTGGTTGGAAATTCTGCTAGCTGCAATCCCAATAACTCATAGAGATAGCAGAATCAGGAAGGTTACTTTAGCTCTGGATACAGATTCTGATAGGTTCCCATGCAAGAATGGAGCTTAATAATTAAAAAAGTATTGGACTGCACCAAAATGGACAAAATGACTCTTGAATTGAAAGGATTGATGGATTCGGATTTTTACGTAATATGGAGAAATGGTACAATTGGATTGAAAATAGAAGGAAAAAATAGGGAATAGAACTCTAAATAGAATGTAAATTAGTATAAATGTAGAGAACATAGGTGAATATTAATAGGAGGATATAAAAATGGTCACAGTCATGTATAAGTGGTGAATAAGATGTGTTTTATTGTAAAAGCTTAATTAAAAAAAAAGAATGTTTTTTTCTCAAAATGCCACGTTTCCATTTAGATATGAACCATTTAGTGTTCACAATTGAAATGAATGTATAGTTGCAGAACCAGACAGACAAGGAAGTATATAATGCCTTGCCTATAATGCATCTATTCCTCAATAATAATAGTAACAGTCAAAACAAACCAGATTTGTTTTAACAATTCTGCAAGGTAAGCCACTTTTTAAACTGGTCTTGTTTATGCAGAATGTAAGCCAGAATTCTTCAGAATTTTAATCTTAACAGCTTACTATTGTTTGAAGTGCTTATGGAAGGGCTTTTTTTTTTTTTTACTGTATAACCGGGCACAGTTGATAATGCACTGATGATATTACCTAGTTTGGTAATCAAACAGCTTCAACCAAGCTCAGGAAGCACCAAGGACCCCACAGTTAACCTGAAGCTACAAATATTGTCTTCTATCAATACAGCTGATAAACCTGGATGATGGCAGGTTTATTGCAAAGATTGGGACTAAGATACAGTGGCATAATTAAAACATAATTAGACCTGGTTTTTTTAATCTGCATTTATAAGACCTCCCAATTGTCAACAGTGACTAACTTTTCAGAATTTTAAGTGAGACTTCTAGCCTCATGTGGAGATGCCTTAAACCTATGACATTCTGAATAGAAAAACAGATTATTTTTCCATGAGTAATAGATGAAGGACATGAACCAGAATATTGTTCATTCACTTGTAAGCCATTTTCAGCACACATAATTAATCGATCGATCCATCCATTGATCCATCGATGCATCCATCAGGTTGGAAGCTGAAGTATTAATTTCTTGGAGACTGGAATGGGTCTGAAGCTAAGGCAGGTTTGCCTATAGACTCAAATCAGTCTCCTACATCTTTTTTCCTTTTTGGGGCAGTTAATTCTTGCAACACACTCTTTGCCAAGAAAAAAGTCCTTACTGCTTTTAAACAATATATTTGCTTTAACGCTGCTGCCGGAGGGCCTGAAAAATGCTTGTTGATAAAAGTTTTGATGTTCCCCAAATTCCTGCTTGCAATTGTTGAGTGCACTGCTGTTACGTTCTCTCCAAATGTATGAGGCTCAAATGTGCAATTCTAAGCACCATTTACAGCAATTCTGAATTTCTAAAACTCCTGAATTTTTAACATCTAAGTCTGTGATTTTGGGCAAAATCAAGTGCAACGCAATCGAAGTGCAATATAAAGTCTAGCAGTATGATTTATTCAATGAATTGTAGCTATGTGATCTAAAACAGCTGTGCTTTGGAGCATTTTTTATCCTAATTTATGAAATTCAAAATTTATCCCCTCATTCTGTTTAAAAACGATACCTTACACAAATGACAGTAACTGTTGTTTATTTTTGGCAGATCCTGGAAAGTTGAAGCCTTGAAGAGTCATTAAATCAGTTAGTAAAGCCTGCTGGTGCTTGAAGTAGGATCTCTGAAATGAAGTTTCATTAAAAAAAAAAAAAATAAAAGATGCTGTCAGCTATACTGTTAGCTGTTGCGCAATAAACGTCACTCTGTCTCACACACACTGGAATAAAATTTCTGTTACAGGCTTAGAAAAATCTGTAATGAAGCAATTTATGTTTTATGGAAACATAAGGGGTTAAAATTAAGGGGTTTATAACTGTTAATTTCTAAAAGTCTTATTATCACCTAGTTTTTCTCTACTTAAAAAGGATTGATGTAATTCTATATGCACCAGTGGTAGAATTCAATTTTTTTTTTTACTACCGGTTCTGAGGGTGTGGTTTGGTGGGCATGACGTGGCTTGGTGGGTGTGGCAGGGGAAGGATACTGCAAAATCTCCATTCCCTCCCCACTCCTGGGGGAAGGATATTGCAAAATCTCCATTCCCACCCCACTCTGGGGCCAGCTAGAGGTGGTATTTTGCCGGTTCTCAGAACTACTCAAAATTTCCACTACTGGTTCTCCAGAACCTGTCAGAACCTGCTGGATTTCACCCTTGGTATGCACACATGAACTAACCCATACACACTGTCAAAAGCCAAGGTTGAGAAGACACAGAGAAAATTCAAGATTGTATTTATTTATTTCAAATGATAAATACAGCTACTGTATGGTGCTGATGCTCCAGAATTAGGGAAGGATCTTTTAAAAACTCTTTGGCTCCATTTCAATGATAATAGTAAACTCTTGCATATAACTACAGGGAAAGTAGCGACTTCTAAAGGACATATAATACCAGGAGAGAAAATACAAGCTGAGAAAATATTAAAACAGGCCAAATCTTTCACCAATATCGCAAATCAGATTTGAAATGTGTTATGTTTGGGTATTGACGAGGCAGGAGACCAGGTTAGTGACAACAGCTCTTTAATATAGTGTGACCCAGCAAAACTCTGGAGAAAAACCTCTCCTTATATACACTTCAGCCTGAGGCTGCATCCAATCAGAAACGAGATATTTCCCGCCTAAAACTCCCGCCAAAACTTACAGTAATACATTACACTCCTTCCCTCCCAGAAGGCACTTTGCCAATATTTGCATATTACTTCTCTACGTAGTCCTGCAGGTACGTGGGGCGTCTCCTGACTCTCCCGGACCTGCGCAGTTCACTTTCTGGAGTTGAGTCGAGCTTGCCGGAGGGACTTTTCGTTCCTCTGAGCTCCTCCTCCCGGCCATCCGGCCCTGGATTATTCGCCGGCTCGGACCTGCTGTCCTCTAGAGGGACCGGAGGGTGTCGCTGGACCTCGCCTGACTCAGATAAGTCTCTGTTTGGTTCTTTGCTTACGCTTTCTGTTTGTTCTTGGCTCCGGTCAGCTGTGGGGTTAATTAAATCATAATCAGGGCTGTTCTCGCCTAATTCTGCCTTATCGCTCAATCTGTTTCTTAATTGATCTATGTGGCGCCCAGATTCTGCCATCGTCTAGTTCCACTAGATAAGATTTGGGGCCCGTTTGTCTATGACTATCCCCTCTTCCAGTTGGGCCGTCGCTGTAATTATGTGCCCACACCGAGTCTCCTATGTTTAACTCTCGGATTCTATCTGGTTTTGTTTTGAACCCGTCCTGTACGTAGTTCGGGTGTAGCCGGTCTAGCGGGCACCGTAGCTTCCGCCCCATTAATAGCTCGGCTGGGCTGCGGCCGGTGGCCACACAGGGGGTCCTGTGTTGGACGGTTAGGAATGCGTCGATTTGTGCCTGCCAATCGCCGGGGCCGCTTCGTGATAGCGCTTCTTTCGCACTCCGGACAAAACGTTCAGCAAGGCCGTTCGACGCAGGGTGGAACGGCGCTGAGAGGGCATGTCGGATGCCCTCTTCAGCCAGGTACCCTTCAAATAATGCTGCGGTGAACTGTGGCCCGTTATCGGACACGAGGGTGTCCGGTAGCCCGTGCGTGGCGAAAAGGTGTTTTAGTGCTGAGATGACAGCTCCCGCGGTTGTGGATTTCATTAGAATGATCTCCAGCCATTTGGAGAATGCATCCACCACAATTAGAAATGTTTGGCCGTGGAAGGGCGGCAAAATCAATGTGTATGCGGGACCAAGGGCCTTGGGGTTTCTCCCACTCCAACACTGGGGCCGTGGTGGTAGTGGTCTGGATTCCTGACATACCTGGCATCGGCCAACCCTGTCACTGATTTCCCTGTCCATTAGGGGCCACCAGACATAGCTCCTGGCTAGCCCTTCATCCTTACAATTCCTGGGTGACCCTCATGCAGTAGTTCCAGGACTTTTTCTCAGCTTCTCTGGAACTACCACCCTATCCCCCAGAGCAGGCACCCCTTGCACAGACAATTCCCTTTTTCTTTACAAATTCCTTGAAACGTCGCCCGGCGCAGCGGCCATCCCTTGAACCCAACTGATTACAGTTCTTAAAACAACGTCCCGGTAGGAGGCCCGAGCCACTTCCTGCGATGTGACTGGGCCAGAGTCCCAAGAGTCAATTAGTAGAACGGTGTGCCCGGGTGGGGTCCTCGATTTCCCTGGCAATGGGCATCTGCTCAATGCGTCCGCATGCCCCAGCTCTTTCCAGGCCGATGCTGCAGTTTGTAGGAGTATGCGGTCAAAAAATAGTCCATCTGGTCAGTCTAGGTGAGAGTGCTACTGGCGTTGGGCGGTCGCCAGCCAGTAACCCCAATAGCGGTCTGTGATCAGTAACAATTTCAAATCTCTCCCAAAACGTATTCGTGAAATTTTTCACCCTGACACTATTAGAGCCTCCTATCTAGCTGGCTGTAATTCCTCTCAGCCGGGACATCGTTCGTGAATAGAACGCTATAGGGGCTTCAGTGCCGTTTGGGAGTCTGTGGCTAAGTACAGCTCCTACTCCATAGGGGACGATCACAAACCAATACTAACGGCAGTCTGTTGTTGTATTGTATTAACAGGCTATCGCTTGATAGCAAACTTTTACTGCCTCAAATGCCCTATTCTCTGACTTCCCCACGACCAAACAGTGTTTTTCCAAGCAATTTATGCAGCGGTTCAGCAACGGTTGCCTTGTCTTTTAAAAACACGGCGTAAAGTTTACCAGACCCAGGAAAGCCTGGAGTTCTGTCTTGTTTTTGGGTGCTGGGGCTCTCTTTATCGCCTTGACTTTGCTCTCAGTGGGGTGAATCCTTTTTGTCTATTCTATAGCCCAAAATTCAACAGATTCGACCCCTATCTGACACTTGCTTGCTTTGACTTTTAATCCTGCCGACCTAAAAATGGCCAAAACTTTCCTTAATCGCTTCCCCAGTTCTCTTAAATCTTCCCCTGATACCAACACATCATCGAAATAGGGTACGACTCCCGGTAACCCTTGTAGGAGCCGCTCCATCAACTTTTGGGATAGCCCCGGGCCACACTCACCCGAACTGTAACGGGTGCACTTAAAGGCACCCGGTGCGTTACAATGGTCGGGGCTCCAGCTGTGCTAGCATCTCCGGGTAGCTGTTGGTACGCTTGTGCCAAGTCTAATTTGGCGAAAACTTGTCCGTGCCCTAGTGAGTGCAATAAGTGTTGCACTACTGGAACTGGGTAGGCGCTCTTTTGCAATGCTTTGTTCAAGGTAGCCTTGTAATCAGCGCAAATTCTTATGGACCCGTCTGGTTTTATAGGGTGACGATTGGCGTCTCCCATTTGGCATGGTCAACTGGCACTAGTATCCCTGGCTGACTAATTTATCTAACTCTTTGTCGATTTTAGGTTTGAGTGCAAAGGAACCCTCCTTGCCTTTAACCTAATGGGAGCTATTTGGGGTCTAAATTGAAGGAGATAGGGGTCCCCTTGTACTTGCCTAAACGGTCCTCGAATCGTCTGCGAATTCCTCCATTAGGGCATTTTGCAGGTTGCATCCGCTCCGTGGACGCCAGTCACCCCATTCCCAACGCCCGGAACCAGTCTAGCCCCAGCAAGCTTGGCAAGGTTCCCTCGACTAACGTGATGGGCAGGGTCTTTTCGTATGTCCCGTACTTGACCTCGGCGGTCGTTGTCCTCGAACAGGGATGCGGTTGCCCTGGTAATCCTGCACCCGGGCCGTTGTTTCTGTAGCTTGCGCTTTGCGATGTCGGCAAGGCTTTCACAAAAGTGTCCCAGGACATGATTGTGATAGCTGATCCTGTGTCTACTTCCAGTCGGCACGGTACGCCTTCAATTGTCGGGTTTGTGAAGATCTTTTCTTGATGCGGGTAGCTGCGTGGTCTATGGTAACAGTCATTCGGTTTGACTTGCGCTCTTTCTTTCCTGGCCAATCGCTGGTCGCCTCGCCGATCTCGCGCTCTGATTGGCTGGTTTGAAATTTCGGCGGAATGTGGGGTTTGCATCTCTGACTCAGAGCCGCTCTGATTGGCGATTTGAATTTTCGGCGGGAAGGTTGGGGTGCTCGGCAGACTTGAGCCAGGTGCCCTTCCTTTCACACCGCCGCAAATGGCGTCCCTGAACTTACATCTTTGGCGCTGATGTCGCCCGCAACTTCCGCATTCCTCCGGGTCTTCCCTTGTCGATTTTCCGGTGTAGTGGACTTCTTCCTCCTCTTCGCTGGTTGACTCACGATAGGTTTCTTCGTGGTGGACTGTGCTCGGCTTTGCGCCCGCCATCGGCGTGAGTCGCTTTTGTAAGGTGTCTGCTGCATGGTTGGACATCTCATGGGCTCTGGCTTCGTCCAGGCGTTTGCCAATGTCAGGTTGCTCTTGGCTAGCAACCGTCTCCTCAAACGGATGTCTCTGACCCCCCGTATAAGTTGTTCCAGCAGCTCTTCGTCCAGATCGCGGTACTCGCAATGCTTGGAGGCTTGTCTCAGGGCTGCCATGTAGTCGCTGATAGACTCGCCTTCTTGTTGCCTGCGCTCCCCAAACTCGTTCCCTCGAGCGTGTTTGGGACGGGCTGGTGCGTAGTGATTCTTCAGGAGGGTCTGAAGGGTCTGCCACGATACGGAGTGTAGCGGTGTTGGCTCCGCTAGGGCTTCTGCGACGGCGATGACTGCTGACCCACAGTGGCTTATGAAGTAAGCCCGTTTGCGGTTGTCGGAGACTCCCTGTAGCTCGTTTGCCTCCAGGAAACTTTCGAAACGGGTCATATATATTCCCCATGTCTCCTGGGCAGGGTCAAACGGAGTGGGTGGCGTGTAGCCGGTCATCGCTGCATTCGCCGTCACCTTGCTGGGTTTGATTCTCGTAGTGAGTTCAGCTCTGTTCTGGTGCTCTGCCTCAAGATCCCACCTTCGTCGCCAATGTTATGTTTGGGTATTGACGAGGCAGGAGACCAGGTTAGTGACAACAGCTCTTTAATATAGTGTGACCCAGCAAAACTCTGGAGAAAAACCTCTCCTTATATACACTTCAGCCTGAGGCTGCATCCAATCAGAAACGAGATATTTCCCGCCTAAAACTCCCGCCAAAACTTACAGTAATACATTACAAAATGAATGTTTTTTCCTTAAGAAAAGGAAACAAAAAACAAAAAACAAACCAACAGAACAGCCCCTTACAATATGATAGCTGTAGTGTAATCACAGATTTAACAATAAAAATTTGATTCAATCAAAAATATTTTTTTCTATTAGTGAATACGAAGAACTTCAACTATTCCAAATCCTTTCTCAACATATTCCTACATAATCACAGCCCTGGACTACTAGTGCTGACATAGCCCTTCTGGGGTCTAACTGCTCATTATAAGATAGAACAGTACTCTCTTAGCAGTTCCAATGATGACTGCATTTCTTTCTAATAGCAATAGCACTTAGACTTACATACTACATCACAGTGCTTTACAGCCCTCTCTAAGCAGTTTACAGAGTCAGCATATTGCTCCCAACAATCTGGGTCCTCATTTTACTGACCTCAGAAGAATGGAAGGCTGAGTCAACCTTGATCTGGTCAGGACTGAACTTCTAGCAATCAGCAGAATTAGCCTGCAATACTGCATTCTAACCACTGCACCATCACGGCTCAATAGGGCCTGTAGTAGAGCCTGTTTTTTAGAGGGTGATTTAAGGAACCCCCCACGAGGGGTCCCAAGGCCCGCTGAGGGGTCCACAAATCAACATTATTTACTAGGCTGAGCTGAATAATAATACAATATTAACATCCCATTAAACAACTGAGAGATGTGGTAGTGGGAGCGAATGAGTCTATTTTAATTTTTACCATGGTAAATATTGAACGATGTTATTATACAAACAAAAGCTCTTTGGGGATTCTCCTTAATTTTGAAAAGTGGGGAAAAGCCCTGAGAGAAAATTGTTTTAAGAAACTTTGTAGTAAGGGAATATCAGATGCCAAACTGGGGGGAAAAAAAATCCACTCTTTTCCTGAAGCCTGTGAATAACCTATAAAGATATAACCTATTATACATTCCAAGGAAGAATATGGAATAGAGGATGGTTTTTCTGTTGCTCAAGGGAAAGTGATGGAATGTTTGATTGATGGGACTTTTGAGTGGGTAGCTGTTGTGACTCGTCCTCCCTCCTCTCCTCAGCCAGGGGTGGGACACGACAGTAGCATATTCACAGCACTTCTTGTAACTTCATCTAACGTGAACTATACTTCCAAGAAACACAAGACCACTAAAAGGTGAACTCAAGTCAAACATACGATCTAAAATTACTTCCTTAGTTCCCGTATAAAAGTAAGCAAGAAACTCTCTGACAAAATTAATCAAAATCTAGCTAAAATCTTCAAATGCATCTGATTCCCAATCTCAAATACCAGGAACAGTCCTCCAAGGAAATACAAAATTCAAAATTCGATAGCAATTAAGCAGCAGCTGCATAGGCAAAACAATTGTTCAGCATTGTCATGTAATTGTACAATTGTTATACACAGAGCAAGAACTGCTGTTCATTTGGCAAGCAGTTCTGGAAACCTAGCAAGTACCTGAAGGGAAGAAAAGCATCGTAGTCAGGTCCTATTCCCTCCTTATCAATTTTGCAATGGCATGTATTCTCAGGGCCTCAGCTTCAAATTCTTTAAATCAGTATTTTTCAAACTTGCAGTTTTAAGTGAGCTTCGACTCCTAGAATTCCCCAGCCGGCATCCATGCATTTTAAATTTGCCAAGTTTGAAAAACACTGTTTTAAATTAAACATTGTTAGTAAGAACGACCATTTCATTCATTTCCTTTGAACTGGGTTCAAAACTATAAAGTGATAACCAGGGCTCAAGCAAATACAGGGTAAACGTTTGGATTTGGGGGAATGTGTCTCCATTATAAACTAATTAGTTTTAGCAGTTTATATAGCCACATGCACATTTCTCTCTTAGCTTATATATCTACATACAAATAAAGCTAAATAGCTTGAGGAACAGGGTGCATAAATGAATCTGCCTCTGCATGCCTTGAATATTCATGCATTGACCACCAAGTATTTCATGAAGATAGACTCCTTTGTAGAGCTTTGTGCATAAATGTGCAAACACATCGATATATAGGATGCTGGGAATTGAAGTTTATGTATATGCCCTCTTACCTCCAAATTACTATTATAAAGTACCATATTCAGATTAATATACAATTAACTATGATATATAATTCTTTCTGTTAGTCTCTTCCACAAATGCTACTTATCTATTTTGTTTTTATTTTTTTAGCTTGCCTTTTTCACTCAGGTGGTGAATATCCCAATACTCCTTCCTTCTCCTATGAGCCATGGTGGTGGTGCAGTAGTTAGAATACAGTATTGCAGCCTAATTTTGCTGACTGCCAGGATTTTGATCCTGAACGACTCAAGTTTGACTCAACCTTCCATCCTTCCGAGGTCGGTAATAGCTATTGCTATTTTCCCCACAACAACCACCTTGTGAAATAAATTTCACTGGGCTGAGAGTGTGAAATTCATACATTCAAATTCATACTGAATTTGAGGGACATAAATGTGTGACTCATTCCTAGGCATTTCTGTATATATACAATTACTACAATAGCTTTCACCAATAGCAGCCTGCCTGCCTGTGAGTACAATTTCACAGATTATATGGTTAAACAGTAAAGCTGGCAGGATTTTGATTAGTTTCCCTTAAACTGGGGATGCAGGATTTTGCTATGGCTTTTTTAATGCAAATGACTGGATCTGAATTTTGAGTAATATGCTGCAGGATATACTCTAGAGAATAAGCAGAGCAAAAAACTCAGTACGGCAAAACTTTAATTTCATTTATATTTTAAATGTAATAAAAATAAATACAGTAAATAGGAATATTCCTTATTTAATAATTTCCCCTAGCAGCATTAAAAATGGTAATTTGGTGGCCACACTTCAAGGACTATATCTGTTTTGCTGCGATTTAACTGCAGCAAAGCTCTCTGAAGTAGGGAAGATGATTTTATAGCAATCATGTTAGACAGTTCTTATTCAAAGTCCATGAGTTCAGTATTAGGGCTAGAGATTGCCAGAAGATGTTATTATGAACTGCATGACGTTTGGGCAAAGTATGATCTGGATACTGAAAGACTGCACTCTGCCCTGGGGAATGGACTAAAGTCAGATGCTGTAAGGCAACATTTCTCTTTTGAAGAGCCAAGTTAGGTATGTTGTGTCTAGAGACATGAAAATGCCTTTAGGAAAGTAACTAACTTATCTAGCCCCTTCTTCCATCCTCTCAATTCTTACAAAATACCAATGCATTCTTGATAGAAACTTGGGAGTCATTTCCCATTGTTCAAGGGGTCCTGAATATAGGAACATGCAGGGAGCCCTAATTGGCATGCTGTGGCCATAGTTTTGTGAAATGTCTTTGCCTGTGGGTGATCACGCTAATTGTTCAAAGAAGGAAGGGGCCAGCTTTTAGGTTCTGCAGCTATAGTTCAGTCTTAACTGAGGAAGATAAAATATACTTTCATGTTCTCTCACATCCCTCAGCAAGAGAACGGTTCTTCAACCTCATTTAATTTCTTATGCTCTCACGATGCAGGCATACAGTAGTGTAGATAGAAAGTCCCAATAACATGGTCACTGACTGTGGTTATAAAAAGGTTGGGCAGACAAAACTGCTCATTCAGCACTTGGAGGCTGCCAGGTCTTATGTGGATCTCCTTGTGAATGACTTGTGCAAGAAGAATTGCATGTGAGACATCTTACCTTCAGGATTTTCTTAAAAACAAATCAGCAGGTGGAAGGAACAAATGGCTGCATACTGCATTTCTGAGGTTATCTTTGAAATCTGAGAAATTTGAACTCTTTTTGTAAAATCTAAATTCTGGATCTATCCTTCCTTCCTTCCTTCCTTCCTTCCTTCCTTCCTTCCTTCCTTCCTTCCTTCCTTCCTTCCTTCCTTCCTTTCTCCAGTCCAAAATTCCCTTCTTCTCATTTCTTCCAGTTCTGCATCTCATTTCACTTCCCTTCCTTCCCAATCAAACTATCCCTTCATTTATCCTCTCTTTTTCTTCCTCTCCTTTAGTGTTTTTGCTGCAGTTCTATGTCTATGCTTGGAAGAAGCTGTTGGGAAATCAGTTTCTTTTATGAAGAGGATATCCTATTTTGTAGACACTTCATTTTAACCCACGTTTAAATGAATATTCTTTTTAAAACTGGGTCCTGACCTTTTCTGGTCATGCAGCTTCTAGGAAGTAGATACGTATTCTGACACCCACATGCTCAAGCACATTCACATTTAAGCAAGTATGTCACATCCACAAATTAATAACATTGCACAGCTTTTGCACATTTATTCTTTCCTTTGCAGCATGGAGGGACCTTTATAATATCAGAGTCATCTTCCTTTTGGTTAAGTAGAATTATTTTATTCAGACATATAATTTTCTTTCCTCACTCTTAAATAGGGTGGGTGATTGGGTGTCCTGTTACCCATATCACATTTGCTTAATGTTTATACTCAAGATATCCATTTCTTTTCATTTCTCATTAATCTGGGAATCTGCACATATACAGCCCATTTCAGTTAATTTTAGGTGTTTTTTGTAGGAGATTAGCAGAACTTGATGGAGGGGTCAAGCACATCATGAGTCTCGAGTCCCTTTGTGCCCACAAGAAATACAGGTCCAGCCCATCTTGAATTCCATGACCCTTATTTAGCCTCAATTCGCTTTGACTGTTAGTGGATCAGATTCTTATAGAGAGCATAGCATACAATAAACCTATATTCATTTGAACTGCCTGGACCCCTGATTTCCTGTGCTTAACGTTTTTCCTCCCAAAAGAGTATGTCAGAACATCTTGAGAATAATTAAGATTCAACCTGCATATCTATCTGAAAGGTATGATCAGGTAGACATCTTGGAATTTCCATTGATTATATCAGGGGTCTGCAAACTTGGCTCTTTTAAGACTTGTGGACTTCAACTCCCAGAGTTCCTCAGCCGGCTTTGCTGATACTAAATAGTATCTAATACTAATACTAAATAGTATTAATTTAGCAGCGGGACTAGTACTTTAATCTTTATTAGATATATATCCTGCCATTCATCTTGAATTCCTGCTTTTTCCAATTTTTCCAATAGTATTAATCCTTCAAGGTAGGCTAGGATAAGAGATAATAATTGGGTCAAAGTCGTCTTGTGCATTTTCACAACTGAGGATGAATCTCCCAGGTCCAAATCCAACATCTTATGCATTTGGGAGGATTGTTTAGCTTAAGTTGGATGTGAAGAGAATCCCTGAGATTCTTGGAATTAATAGTTAAGCATTTTTCAGCTAAGTGCATGAGGTTGATATACATGCTTAAGGTGAACATTGAAAAGATTTTTGAACATTCATGTGTTTACCTGTTCTCATGGTATCTAAGGTCATACAAGCCTTTATTTTCTAAACCACAAAACAAAACCCAAAACAACGAAGAAAACTAAGTACAGGTATCCCTCAATTTACAACCATAATTGAGCACAAACTTTCTGTTCTTAAGTGAGACATTTGTTAGGTGAGTTTTACCCCATTTCTTGCCACATTTGTTAAGTGCATCATTGCAGTTGGTAAGTTAGTGACCCGGTTGTTAAGTGAATCCAGTTTCCCCATTGACTTTATTTGTCAAAAGGTTGTAAAAGGTGACTACATGACCTTGGAAAACAGTAATAGTCATAAGTATGAACCAGTTGCCAAGCATCTGAATTTTGATCACATGATCATGGAGATGCTGCAAAGGTCATAACTGTGAAAAATGGTCATGTTACTTTTTTCAGTGGTGGTGTAACTTTGAACAGTCAGAACTGTTGTAAATCAAGGTCTACCTGTATATTATCAATTTTCTACATATCCAAACTACTATCCAAATTATAGCTCAATACACACACAAAAACCATCTGAACAAACCTGTACTTATATTAAAAGAAAAGCTGGTGATTAAAATACTTCAGGCAAGTACTGAGTACTAAACAAGGAAGGAAAAAGAAAGCTTTAGTAGAAGACCTTAGACACAAGCTGTTTCTAGGTTTCTGCTGCAGTTTCAGCTCTGAACTTTGCGTTTTCTGGCTGTTCTGGGAAAAGACTCTAGAGTATTGATTTTGCCCATGGAAGGTTCCTGCTCAATTCCTGTTACTCAGAAAAGACAAAAAACAAAATCTGAAACAGAATTTCAGATTCAGAATAAGCAGCTGTTGATGTTCCTATTACCAGGAGTGTATCTTTCAAAGACATTATGATGTACAAATCCAATAGCAGTGTATTATAGAAATGGACACCACAGAGATAGACAAGCTGTATGAATCATTCCCTCAACAGTAAGACTGACGATCCTTTCAAAATGGGATTGGATATTCTTCTTAGCCAGGTCTCCTTATATAAAGCCTTGTTTCCCCTGGGGTTGTCCTCTTCTGCTTGTCTACCTGCACATAACATCTGTCTAAATCATACTTCCATTTGTGAAAGGAACCTAAATCAACCTTCATTTGTTGGCATTATGAGTTGATATATACAGTACTATTTTGGATTTGCCAGCTCATTTCAAAGCAGGGATCTTTGTTATGTGTCACTAGAATTGTATCTTACGGAGGCAAAACAACAGCAACAACCACCACCCTTGGCATTAGAATAGATCTTCAATTAGATGGTTATAAATGTAAACAATAACAGCCAACTTAAAAAGAGTGCTTGGATCTGCACAAACTGCATGAGGAATTTTATTTTTATTTTTTATTTGTTTATTTTGTCAAGCATGTATTTTATGACAGATACAAGTGTAAACATAATTATAAATACATGTAAATAAAAGAATAAAAGAAAGCATTAGGGCAGGGACGGTAGGCACGCTGGTGCTCTTACGTAAGCCCCTTACAGACCTCTTAGGAATGGGGTGAGGTCTACAGTAGACAGTCTAAGGTTAAAGTTTTGGGGATTTGGGGAGTACAATTTTAAAATACAATACAGGCAGAAAAGTGTAATAGTTGTTTAGTAATGCAATAAGTAATTTAAATCATTAGTACCTTCAGTGTAATGGTAAGAATGTACTAATCCTTTAGGGATTAAGAGATCAAGAATATGGCTTTCCCATAGGAAGTGGCAAAAATCAATAGCCCATTTAAACCCATACCTATTGAAATGTGAAATTAAGCCAGCTTGAAAGACTAAAACAGCATGAGACTCCAGCTTACCACCTCTATGTGGTTAGTTTGTAGAGTTTGGAAACATAATACTGTATAGTAGAGTTCTCTAGCCATTTGTTTCTAGTAAAATTAATGGGGGTCTATGAAGTAAATGAAGTGGGCAGGTCAGAATGCAGCGGAGGGAGGGGAGAGAGAAAGAGAGATCGTTTAGGATACTGTACTCCCATTTTATGGAGGCAAGAGGTTCTCTATGTGATTTATAAAAAAACTAAAGTAAAATCACCTACAGCAGGAGGAGAAATTGCGTAGGGTTCACATGGAATCCAGATTGTTTAGGAAGAATTTCATTTTCTTTGTTTTTCTTTGGTGGAGTTTCAGGCAACATCTCCCCCCCACCTCTCTCTCTCTCTCCCTCCCTCCCTTCCTCTCCCCGTGAGCTATGAAAGTGAAACTGATGGAAGGAGATTTCTGTTGCTGGCAGCTCAGTCTTTAAGTCAACTTCAATAACTCTCGCCCCTTCTGTTCAACATCTATATGAAGCCGCTGGGTGAGATCATCAGTGGCTTCGGTGTGAGGTACCAGCTGTACGCTGATGACACCCAGCTGTACTTTTCCACACCGGGCCACCCCAACGGTTATCAAGTGTTGTCCCGGTGCTTGGAAGCCGTACGGGTCTGGATGGGGAGAACCAGGCCCAGGCCCAATCCCTCCAAGACAGAGTGGCTGTGGATGCCGGCATCTCGGTACAGTCAGCTGAGTCCTCAGCTGACTGTCGGGGGCGAGTCATTGGCCCCGATGGAACGGGTGCGCAACTTGGGCGTCCTCCTGGATGAACGGCTGTCTTTTGAAGATCACTTGACGGCCGCCTCCAGGAGAGCTTTTTACCAGGTTCGCCTGGTGC
The DNA here is from genome assembly GCF_028640845.1 of Ahaetulla prasina. NCBI lineage: Eukaryota > Metazoa > Chordata > Lepidosauria > Squamata > Colubridae > Ahaetulla > Ahaetulla prasina. The sequence goes on from NC_080540.1 coordinate 108,274,233, forward strand.
GCCAGTTGCGCCCCTTTCTAGACCGGGATGCCCTGTGCACGGTCACTCACGCCCTCGTGACGTCTCGCCTGGATTACTGCAATGCTCTCTACATGGGGCTCCCCTTGAAGAGCATCCGGAGGCTTCAGTTAGTCCAGAATGCAGCTGCGCGGGTGATAGAGGAGCCCTCGTGGCTCCCGTGTGACACCTATCCTGCGCAGACTGCACTGGCTGCCTGTGGCCTTCGGGTGCGCTTCAAGGTTCTGGTGAACATCTTCAAAGCGCCCATGGCATAGGGCGGGTTACTTACGGGACCGCCTACTGCTACCGGATACCTCTCACCGTCCGTGCGCTCTCACAGAGAGGGACTCCTCAGGGTGCCGTCAGCGAGACAGTGTCGCCTGGCGACACCCAGGGAAGGGCCTTCTCTGTGGGGCTCCCGCCTCTGGAACGAACTCCCCAGGACTTCGTCAACTTCCGGACCTCCAACCTTCCGTCATGAGCTTAAAACTTATTTGTTCATCTGCGCAGGACTGGATTAGTTTTTAAATTCGTGGGTTTTAAGGGTTTTAAATGGGTTTTGAATGGGTTTTAATGGGTTTTATTATTTGCTAAATTTTAATTATGCCAATTTGAATAAGTTTTTTAGTGGTATTTTAATAGTATTTATTTTGTAATAGTACTGTCATTTTATCTGGCTGTAAACCGCCCTGAGTCCCTCGGGAGAAGGGCGGTATAAAAATTTAAATAATAAATAAAAAATAAATAAAATAAATAAATAAAAACTTGTGAAGAAAAAAAACAAAGAAAATAAGTAAAAGAAATGGGGGGGGAAGAGAAAGAACATGGCTGATTAGCTGTATCTTGTCTTGTCTGTGAGGAATACAGCCTTTTTAGCCCAACCAACCTCCAGCTAGGATATGGGCCTCAGAGGATCTCTAAAATGTTTCTGTCACAGGCTATGCCACCTCCAGATGAACTTTCTCCTAATAAGAGTGCTGATTTACATTTTCTTCAGCAAGAGAAAAATGTAATGAGGCAGAACCTAGGAGGAATGCTGGCAAAGAATCTTGTCATATTTTCAAGAGGCCCAAGTTATCCAACAAGCAGTCTAGCCCAACTCTTTATTATAATAATTATAATAATTATATAATAATTATAATAATCTACAACTATAGCAATCTACAACTTCTCTACTGTAAAAACCTATGGACTACTAATCTTGATCTAGGTAAATCAATAGATGCAATATACATAGACTTCTGCAAAGCTTTTGACTCAGTAGTACATGATAAACTTCTCCTAAAATTAAAATCCTATGGCATTTCAGGACCCTTACACCACTGGATATCTGCTTTTTTATCAAACAGACAACAAATAGTTAAAATTGGTAATGCTCTTTCAAATCCTGTTCCTGTCAAGAGTGGTGTTCCTCAAGGCAGCGTTCTTGGACCTACTCTCTTTATAATATACATAAATGATCTTTGTATTCATATCTCAAGTAACTGTGTTCTCTTTGCTGATGATGTCAAACTTTTCAACACCACTGACAATGCATCCACAATTCAAAAGGACCTTGATCATCTATCTGCCTGGTCTAAAATTTGGCAACTACAAATTTCAACCAGTAAATGCTCAGTCTTGCACATTGGAAGAAAGAACCCAATCACAAAGTACATGCTTGATGGACATTGCCTCGCAGATGACCCCACCCTGTCAAAGACCTTGGAGTTTTTACATCTAACGATTTAAGTTCCAAAGCCCACTGCAACTACATAGCTAAGAAGGCTCTAAGAGTTGTCAACTTAATTTTACGTAGCTTCTTTTCAAAAAACACCACGCTACTGACCAGAGCATATAAAACATTTGTTAGGCCAATTCTTGATTACTGCTCTCCTGTCTGGAACCCTTACCATATATCTGACATCAACACAGTTGAGCGTGTCCAAAGGTATTTTACGAGAAGAATTCTCCATTCCTCTGAAACTAATAAAATACCTTATTCCACCAGACTTGATATCTTGGGTCTAGAAAACTTGGAACTTCGTCGCCTTCGACTGGATCTGGGTTTAGCATATAAAATCATCCGTTGTAATGTCCTTCCTGTCAATGACTTTTTTAGTTTCAATAACAATATCACAAGAGCTACAAACAGATTCAAACTCAATGTCAACCGTTCCAGTTTAGATTGCAGAAAACACGATTTCTGTAACAGAATTGTATATACTTGGAATGCATTACCTGACTCTGTGGTTTCTTCTCATAACCCCAAAGGTTTCACTCAAAAACTGTCCACGGTTGACCTCACCACTTTCCTAAGAGGACTCTAAAGGGGCGTGCATAAGAGCACAAACGTGCCTACCGTTCCTGTCCTACTGTTTCTTTCCCTATGTATATATACGTTTTTAGTACCTCATTTCTCCTCATATATACGTTCATATATTTATAACCCTTTATGCAACGCTTGTATATATTGTTATGACAAATAAATAAATAAATAAATAAAAATAAATAAATAATGGAAATTCAATCTTATGAGAGTTATAGAATTCCAGTGTTGTGCAGACAGAAGAAAGAACATGAAAACAGTTTTGGAGTGACATTTGGAATAAATCTACTCCTATTACCAAAAAGCAGTATTTTTTTTTAATTGAGTGGAAAACCAAATTAAGTTACATCAGCTAATTGACTTGCTGAAACTACATTAAATAACTACTGGAAATATAATGAAAACTATAAAAATATAATGTATAATGGAGATTTCTACCTAATGCTATCGTGAGGCCCCCACCTCTCTTTATCTCTCTCTCCTACCTATAAACAAGGACTAACAACTCATGGACACTAACATAAGATGATAAAATTTCTATCAGCCCAAGGACTGAATAATTTTTCAACAGATAGAGCCCAACTGATAAATGTTACAATCTGTCAGGCGGTAGACAAGCAGAAAAGCAGATGATTTATGAAACTCTTGGGGATCTGTTTTACTGAAGTTATAGGTTTCATTTGGATTAGGAAAGTTGTTCATGCCTTGTCAAGTTCCTGTGTAGATCTAGGAGAAATAACTTCCAGTTCTCTTCTTTAAATGATGGCTAATTATGTGCTACAGTAGAACCTTTTGTAAAAGTTAGAACTGTTAGTGCTTAGCTTTTAGGACTCTATTCTGGGAAAGGTAAGCTGGTGTCTACGAACAATTCCTTTCATGCATACCAGATTCCCCACCTGAGCCTACTTTTTGTGTTTCTCTTCATTAGAAAAAGAAAATAATGCAGCCAAATAATGTTCCAGGCTTTAGCCTCATTTGTTCTGACTTAGGCTTCCTTAAAAAGTATAAAACAGAGTCTTGGTCCTGGCAAAACCCCTTTTATTTACAAGACTGTGAATTCCTTTCATTCACAGTCAGCAAGGCTTGCCAAACAGTTTTTCAGAGGAATATGTATCAACACAAAGCTTATCTCACTTGGAAAGCTGCCAGATAACTAATTTCCAAAGGCAGCGTAAGGCAAAACTTGGAAGAGTCTCTTAGAGTCACGAACAGAACTTTCTTGAAATGACCAAGCAAATGAATTGTTCCCTGCAAAAGCCCACTCCCCATTCGCTCCTCTTTTGTTTACTATGAGAAGGGCCAATCACCTCCAAGGTGTGACTTTAGTCCCAAGTCGAGCCTGCTTTTTCAGTTGTTCTTGTCTTCTGGCAGGTGCACACTGGGAATAGGCTCAAGCTGTTCCTCACTGCTATCTAGCTCCCTCTCTGCCTCTAACGCAGAGCCTTCGTCCAAGCTTTCCCCAGTCCCCAGGACTGGCCCATGTTTCTCCCCAACATTCTTACTATCCGACTCTGCTGCCAGCTCTTCTGGCAGCTGGAGGGCAACAACATCATCATCCTTTGAACTCCACTTATTTCCTATAGGCTTTCTTAGAAAATGAAATTAGTGAAAAACTGTAGATCAATGCTGTATTGGAAAAGTATGCTGGTTTGCTGAGATTATGGATGCTGAAACCCAGAATATTTGGAAGACATTGGGAAATGTGTGATTGCTGAAAATTGCAATACCAATATATAATACCCGTATATAAAAATGTGTTACAATAATACAGCTAATTAAATATGAGAATGGAAAAGAGTGCAACAGATTGGCTCAGTTCATAAGGTTATGAGAATAGTAAGCAGAAGATAATTGCAAAATTAAACCTCTTATATTTTATCTGCACTTACATATTTTGTCTCAAAAGGGAGTTGAATGCAGTGTAGCTCTGAGCCCCTTAAAAGCTAATGTCTCTAAAACCAGCAGCTAGCCTTTTCATAACCTCATATAAGAACACAATATTTCAGACATAAGCAAACTCTCTGTGTTATATAGAAAGATGTGCATAAAGCCTGAGCCAGTGAATAGAAAAATGTGATTTTTAAATTAATTAAAAATATTTAAAAATCTTAAGAATAATGGGTTTGCATCTGAGGGATAGCTTGATATTCTGCAGTTAAATTGCAACAATATCCTCTGTAGATAATATAGAAAGGAGAGTCTGATAGTAATTGATAGTGCACCAGGGAAAATAAAGCATGTAAAATGTAAATATAAAGCTGATTGAGAAGCAGTGAATGCCCATATGTTGATAGAAACATATCAATTTTTCCCTGGAACTAATTGGACATTATATTTTTCCCCCTATAAAAAGCTCACAGCACTTTCTAGTCAACTGCCCATTGTGACAAATGACAAGATGAAATCTATCTAGATTGCTCAAAAACATGGCTTTCTGTCATGCACCATTAGATTATCTTTCTACTCCTTTCAGGAATTATTCTGAGTATGGTATGAAAATGCTAGCAACTTCAGTAAATGTAATACCCTACTTAATTGATTAAAGATTACTGAAAATGAACTTTTCTTAAAGGATTTAAAAACAGCAGTGGAATAGGATTTATTTTTATTATTTATGTTTTTATTTATTAAATATATATCTCAGTCAAGCACTTCTGGGTGGTTTAAAATATCATAAAAGCAGCATATAAAACAATTTAAATATAAAAAAAACTTTAAAAGCATTAAAAATTAAAAGATGCTAAACAATATTGCTTGAACAAACAATATTTTGTGGAAGAATTTTATTTAAAGAATAAATAACCCACTAATTTCACTTCTATATTGTTCTGCTTTACATTTTCACTGTTAAGGAAATATTTCTTTTAATGGACAGAAATAAAAAAAAATTCTACCTAATGCCATCACTCCATTTGTCATGATTCTTACCATACTCAGATTGTCAGTATTCCAAATGAATGAAAATGAAAATGAAATTCAAGGACTCAGGAGGTGATCAAAGATACTCAGTTGCATCATTTCTATTTTAGTATATTTCAATACAAAACAAATAGACCTACACTGAAAACATTTTGGTACATAAAACATTGGTTGGTTCCTCTTATAAAACTATACATACAAAGGATTATTGAAATGATTCAACCAACACAAGTTAATTTAGATCAGCAAAGATTGCAAATCAATAACTGAATTCCATTCAGAAGGTCCCAGGTTCAGTGCCATTATCTCCATGGAAATGACTGCTAGTCAGTAATGACTTATATGGAGTAATGTTCTGGCCTAAAATATAAAATATGGTCTGACTCAAATTGTGATTCTAATTGTTCTGGGCTAAAATATAAAATATGTTGCTGTAGCCTAAAATATAATTGTTCTGGTCTACAATACAAAATATGTTCTGACCCAAATCCTAAAAACATTGCAACTTTTTCCTGTTCCTAAGTCCCAGGCATCTGGTTAGAAACTTCATATCTTTACAGGTCACATATATTATCTTCAGTACCTGACAAATCTCTTAGGACCTCTTTTTTATACTTTCTTCTTCTGGAGAATAGACTTTTTATAGAAACAAGACACCATAATGGGAGATCTAAGAATCTGCCACATCAAAAGCTAACTCTCTGCGGCCTGCACTTTCCAGAAAAGTAAACAAAAGTTTCTCAGTGAAGACTCTATGTCTTATTGTGCCATTTTATCAATATTAACACCTCTCAAGGGTATATATAATATTTAAGAGAAATAAAAAATTACCCAGTTGTTTGACAGTGGCTCTGGCAAGGAAAGAGAATAAGAACCAAACTTATTAAATTCATCCACCAGAGCTAAGTAAATGAAAACTTTCTTGCTGCTTGGCCTGCTAAAATTGTCTCAGTATATCAGTGACTATTAGCTATGTCAAAAGGCCAGAGCCTTTTTACTGATGACATTGTAGGAGGAGAGCCATATTAATCTAGGGTAGCCAAAAATTAGGTAAATTGGGCAAAACCTTGTATTAAAAGACACACTTTCATGAGCTGTGGCTCACAGCCCTTTTAATGAAATGTGTTAAGTGAGAAATGATGCCACTAGACACCTCTTGATGTTTTGGTCTCACTGAGATCATTTGCTCTCCTATTCAGTGTCTTTATTCTTAAGAATATAAGAAAACAATTAATTGCATGGAAGAGTTTTAAGCCTCCAGTGACCGTTTTAGAAATGACAACATGCAAAGCAATGCCACTCAAAAGGCTGGGTTTTGTTGAAGCTGGAATGTTCAAATTGGCCATTTTGAGATAGAACAAGTTAAGGTTGACATATTCCACATATCCTATATCCTCGCTACATAAATATTCAGATGTACTTAGCAATATATAATTTTATGTAAATTTTAGGAGGTATATTTGGATGAAGTATTTTTGTTTAATCTTTTTAGAAACCCCTGGCAATGATCCGTTAGATTAAAAAAAAACATATCTGCATCTTGTCAGAAATAAGTCTCATTAAATTCAGCGAGTCTTATTCCCAGATGAGTGCATGCAGCCTAGTCTATTATACTATCATGATCATCAAAACACGCATGATTCAACAGATTTAACAGGAAATGATTTAAACAACAAGTGGAAACCATCTTCAGTGCTCTTATTATTGATTTTTCCCCTCTCTGTTTTTATATTCATGATAAGGCATTTTACAGAGTTTGGAACCTCATTTTAAACTAGTGATTTTCACCACAGTTTGCAATTATTTAGTACGGAATGTAAATTTTCCTACCTTGCAATTCTTGAATATATAATAAAACTCTGGTACATCTATCATATTCCTGTGAGGCAATGAAAACAGCTATAGTATCAAACAAGATGTAGCTTTTCAGTTTACATTATTAATTTATTCAAGTATCTCTATAATGCATTTGAATAAGAAAAAAAATCAGAATTTGGAGCTAATTCTTTGACAAAATACAGCAAATTTAAGGAGTCACTTTAGAATTTGTGTATCTATGTGTGTATACATGCATGTTTTACCATTACATAGGACTTTTCCTGTTATTTTTTAAATTAAAATGTAAAATTTTACAAATTACACAACATGATTAATTAGATTGGTTAAGGATCCAATAAGGTCTGTGAACTAATAAATCTAGTCATATTGTGATGAAAGATCAGTTTTAACCCAGTATTGTACCGGATCATTTGTGAATCCATCCCTGTTCTTTGAACCTTTCAACCTTGTGGGATTAAGTCTTCCCCAAACAATCCTCTAAGAGAATAAAATGAAAAAGCACAGAATAATGGGATTATCAAGACAAGGAAACACAGAAGATCTCCAAAGATGATTGGCAGCAATATTCAATCACACTCACTGCTGTTATGGTAGAAAAGAGTCACTATTACAATGAAGCTGTACTAGTATTCTCCTCACACAAGAGTTTAAAAGACACCAGGCAGGACTAGATGAAACGAATAGCTCTTCCCCCAAATTATGACTGTGACTCACTTAGCAGGCTGTTAGTATTTTAAATTCATATATATTCTTTGCTTTAAAAATAAGTTGCATGTACTTTACTACAAAATTCACATGGCTGAGTTTTATATAAGAAAACAAATGAGGCCCACCTCAAAATAAAATAATTTCTTCACCCTGCCAATACATATATCAACAGATGAATGATGCCTAAACATACATTTTTTAAAAACTTGATTATTTAATAAGAACTCATGAATTTACAGAGTATGAATAAGAGTTCAGCCTACAGGAAAAGAACTAGGGAGAATACAAACTAGACGTTTGGCATGAGAGACTTCAAGAATTGAGGAAATTATTCTCCACAACCTGCAAATTAAGTTTGCCATTTTGTTGACCTATTTTCACCCTCCTCATATGCAAAGTGAATCTCTGTAGAGCCTCTTTGATCCCAAATTCCTAATTTTGCAGAATATAGAGTCCCTTTTTAGAACGTCAGTCTGGACTCAAGGAAAATCATGAGAACATGGTGAGGCAGAACTTGCATGGTCATTTTTGTCCTCCATGGTGGGTGTTGTAGGAAGTCTTAAAGGGTCAACTGACTGCCAATTAGAGTTATGACTGAAAGCAATTGCTTAGAATTTCAGTTGAAAATTTGCCTTTTTCACAAAAGTAAAGAAAATTAAGGAGAGGGAAAACATGGATACATGTTATCTATGATTATATATCTTTCAGCCAAATATGTGAAGAGCTCTTCAAAGCTCTTGTTCTAGGGCACTAGAACGCTAAACAGGATAGATAAACTCAAACCAGAATAGATAAATATCACCTAAGGGTGATGATAGGCTACAATATCTTGTAACCAAATTAATATTATAATTAATCATCATTAACTGATGATTAATTTAATTTATTTAATTTAACCCCCCAAGTTTGGTCAGTCAATAATTTGCCACCTATAAAAGGGGTGTCAAGCCCATGGCATCATGGCGTCATCACGTGACATATTCCCCTTCCCTAAACAGGGTATCCGACCCGACCTGTGGACCATAAATTTGACAGCCCTGATCTAGAGTCTAGAAATGCCATTAAAAAAAAAAATAGGACCTTGTAGAACATTAATTAAATAATGCCTTCCTTTGCGTAAACCATGTATATCCTTCCTTATGTTTGCTCCAATATAAATTTGCCTGCTGTGGTCTTACTAATATTTTTGACCAGTTTACTTTCACCCAAACATTGGATTGGAGACAAATTTATAATCACACTCGCTGCTACAATACTTTGCAAAACTTTCTATAAACATCTACTTTCAAAAGTTTTGGAATTATAATTCTCGCATCCCATCATATTAAAAGCAACTAAGAAGAGAAAAGCTAGTCTGGAACTTTTGTCTGCTTAATTCCGTGACATCATTTCAAATACAATTCATTCATTCTAGGAGATTCTTTTCATATACTTGCTCTTTGGCTTGGTTTTGGACTCCAATTAGAAATTTTAGAAGGCTGGAGAGAAAAATAAAACCAGAACATTGAAGCTATTTAACAGCATGTTGCAAAACATACTGCCAAACCCAGGAGGACACTTTTACAACCAAGAGGTAGCTGCAATTAACAACCAGAGCAGTACATGAGATGTCTATTAGCACAGAGAGATGTTGGATTAGTGCATGCTGGTTACTGCAAATATTACATGTAAATTAAATTGCAGTATTTGAATGGAGTTGAATGGTGCTACTCCAAAGCTGAATAGTTTCCAATATTTATCTAATCCAGGATTTTTTAACAGGAAGCAATTCAATGGTTTTAAAATGAAATCATGCTCTCAGCATACTTTGACATATGGATTAAATATTATAGCTTCCTCTATGAAGTTATTATAGTACTTTGATTTATATTGTAACAGGTTATTGACAACTGATTTATCTTCCAGGTAATCACAGAAGTTCACAGATGGATTTACCATAAATTTACCATAAAGAAGAGAGGGGGGAGGAAGTCTTGCACTCATACAGATGTACTCCAAAACATAAGCTCCTATGGAATCCCATACAGTTTTGCTTTCCTTCACAGTCCACCCAGGTGAGTCCTTTCCTTCATAGCATCTACGCTATTATTAGCCTTTCCATTTGGTAGGTTCCCTGTTAGATTTAATTTCATATCACGGTAATATTATCTACATTCATGTTTACAGTGCTAATGCTCAAAGACTTATGAACAATCTACATAATATCTAGATTTTTTTAAAAAGAAAAAGGATAGGCTAGCCTTGCTATTGCTTTGGTGCCCAAGGCAATTTTTAAAAACTCTATATAAAGACACAACAACAGTTTATATAAGAGAGATCTCCTCTTTCGCGTGATAGATGATAAAACACATTTCTCACTAAATGAATACCAAGAAATCATCTGTAACTCTGTTTTATATTTAATTCTTGCTGGATAAATTCAAGAACAAAGGTTCAAAGATTTCCCTTGCTAAATTTATTTTAATTTTAAGCACTAGCATGTCAACAGATATCTATTGTTGTTTTTTATGCCTCATGGGAATGTGTTCCAATGGGAACACATTCAGTGGGAATATGGAATTTGGCTGCTAAATGCCATGTAAACTATAAATATCAAACAACAAACTAGCATCCAACATTTTTAACAAAAGGAGGGTAAATGTATTTAATGTAAAAGTTTCTGTATTATTTCTCTCACTAATTTGTTAAAGTGTTCTTTGTACCAAATACAGACTCCTCCTCCTTATCCTCCCCATTCTCTTTCTCATCACCCTTTGTACTTTTTCAAGAGGTATGTCCTCCAGAACTGACTGAGACTTACTTGGCAAGAAAACATGCTTAGATCCAGGCAGTTAAGACATCACTAATGCTTCTCTCTGTCAAACACTGTACTCCTTAAGTTCAGTGATGTACAGACATCCCAAGGGAGGCATATTCCACTAAACAAGAACTCAGGGTAGTAGAGTGAATTGTAATGGAAGGAGGATGACACTTTTATATACATTTTTTTTTAAAAAAAAGTTAAATCTGAGGATCCCAGAAGCCTACAAAAAGCAAAATTCAGCACTGCAGAATTCAGTTGGAAGGATATATAAAAATAAAACTGATTATTTTTTCCCCCTAAAACAAACAAATTTGTGCCACAATACTATGAATCTAAACTCGAGTTTGATGAGCTTACCGTAACTCCCAGTGAATGGGCACAAGGCTTAAATCTCAGCACGTTATAACATTACATTAGATGATATTAATTATATCACGTTCACATGCACACACACGTACACAAACAACTGCATCAAGTTTTGAGGAGCGGATAAAAGTTGTAGAGTTTCTTACCATCTGACAAGTCTATTAGTCCAAGGTAGTGCAAAAGTTTCAGAGAGGAACAAATCACCACCACAATCCCTAAAGTCTGGAGCCCTTCCGACTCGCCTTTGCTCCACATCCTTTAATGTAGCACACCAATCTGGTATGCTAAGAAAACGGCAGGCAGGAGTCGAAAGCAGGCGGAAAATCAGCCGTTTGATGCCTTTCTTCCTGCTGCTCTGTTAGTGCAAGCCTCATTTTCCTTCATTCATCCCTCTGCTTCGCTCCGTGTGTGCGGGAGTGTGAATCTCACCCTTCCCCTGTTTCCCTCTTCCTTCGCCTTCCCTCCTCCCCTAATACCCACTCTTAAGGCTTATCATTTCTATATTTTAACTGATGATTTAGTCTCTCTCTGCATCTCCAGAGCAGTTTTTATCGTTCACTTAGAACAAAACTCCACCTTGCTAGTCATACAGCAGTGTCTGTGGTGGAGCTGTTATTTTCCACTAGGGATTATTTGTTTAACTCTTTTTCTTCTAGCTTTCGTTGCTTTGTATGATGGAAGATGGGGTAGGAAATCTCTCCCCAGTTCCCTTTCCCCTAATGTACACTTCTCGATGCTCCAAGTAAGATATCTGAGTCTCAAGACTTCCATTCGGAAATAGGCAGCTGGTCCAACTGAAGGCTTCAAATATGCCCAGGGGTCAGCTCAAGAAATTGCAGGACCGAGCTAAGCAAAACCTGTGTTTCACTTGCTGCTGATACTACTACTAGCCGTCCAGTTACTCAGTTCCACTATTGGTCAATGCATGTAAAAACAGGGAGAGGGTAACTTATTAACTTATTTTAATATGTCCCCAGTTGTCCAAAGCATATGTATTTTGTCCTGGATTAATAACGAGGCCCTCATTAGTCAAGTTAAGCCTTATTAACAAGCCTTTTAGGACTGTGAAGAGAATAGATCTTTCCTTTTTAAATGCTGAAATCCAAGATTTTAGAGTTTGTGCCTTGAAGCCTCGCCAGATATCCAGCAAACATCCCATAATTTTGTAGGATAATTTCAGCTTCATTAAAATTATTTTAATTTTTATTAAAACTGGTTATCCGGTGTCTGAAAAGACTGCTGACTCTGCCCCATTCATATTAGATATTTGTACTTGCATTATCTTTTCCCCCCCAGATGGTTAAATCCAGTCTTCCATCCAGCCTATGTTTTTAGATGTCAGAACTGTAGCTTGGGGAACTGGAAGCTGAATTGATAATTGTCTTTGTTCATGTAAATTTATGTTCCATGTAAGCATGTCTTATTTAATTTTGAATGTTAAGACAACGGGACACAGCTATCCGATTCCAATTCCACTAACATATTTTTCTATGCAGATTTTTTTTTATTATCTACACCTTGTGTATGTGTATGCTTAGTGAAAGGAGAAATTTCTTAAGGATAAATTTCCTGACAGAACATTAATCAGTAGAATAATATGCCTCCAGAAGTTGTGAATGCTCTAACATTGCAGGCTTTTAAGAAAAGACTGGACAAGCATTTGTCTGAAATAGTATATGGTTTCCTACATGAGCAGGGGTTGGGCTAGAAGACCTCCAAGATCCCTTCCAACTCTGTTATTCTGTTAAGTTACATTTATGCTTACTTTATGCTATTGTATTCCTTTAAGATCATAACTTTTGGGTTGCACATCAATTCTTAACATATACTAGATTTTTTAAAAAATATAGTCAACTGGTCTGGGCTTAGTATACCTGTATTTATTTCAAAATTTTGTTGGTGTAAATTTCTTCTTTTAAAAATCCTAAAAATATATCCCTTGGATAATACTTAAAGGACTATAAAGATCTTGGAGAGGAAAATGTAATTCTCTATCTACGTAAGCTCCTATATCAGGGAGTCATCATACATACTTTCATGTATGTCCTTTCTTTCTTTAATCAAATTATATTTTTATTGAATCTTGGAAAAAAACAACTTAGAACATTGTTGCAGTGTTAAATTAGATATGAATAGCAAATGCAGAATGGAAATGATACTATTAAAGAATAATGATGAAATGTATCTGCACATTTTTTCTTTCTTTATTTGGGTGCTATCTTACACAGCAAACACACCACTTAAAGGTCAATCTTGTCAATCCAATTTAAACACTCATGTGGATTTAAGTCTTTTTGCTGCTTCCTGGTTATTTTAACTCTCAACATTTCCATCCAATGCATAGGCAGAAACAATATGAGATTTTTACTTGTGTTCCACTGAACACTATATAAATTTCCTATTCATATATTGTTATTCAATGCTGCAAAATCTAAAAATGAGAGGATAAGTTTTGTGTGTGGTGACATGAAAGGACTGGCATGCACAGCATTATTTCATTCTTAGCATGGTCAGCTATGCTTTTCAAAATCTATTCTATGATGCCATAAAATGTCATTCCTAGGTAGGTATAACTGGATAGCTTACATTTTTAAAAAATGTGTTAAAATCACTTGAAAAGTAAAATGTCTACTCAAGGTGAGTTTCAGACCACTACATTTTTTTTCTTTTGCAAAAGTTCAAGAATACTGAGATATTCATCCAGAAAAGGAAAAAAAATGAAAGTGTTATCTTAGAAGACAGAAGAAATACTGAAAGTGTTTTCTGAAGTGCCATCTGATATAATAATACATACAATTTCTTACATTATTCATCAGACTGCCGTCCCATTTTTCTATGAGATCACATTCTTTAAACCCAAGAACCCAAATGTACTGCTCAGTTGAGAGAAGTCCTAAAGGAAATAGTTTGAGTCTAATAAGCTTTTCAAGGATGCTTATTGTGGAGCCCAACTTGAGTTACTTACGATCTTCAAGCAAGAAATAAATAGGCATTGCCATTTTAAGTGCATTGGCATATCAGTTTATCTGGCACTTGAGAGCATGCAATTTTTCAAAAGCTTGGTTCCTTCCAGGCAGAGGAAGAGCGCAAGAAATGAATCAGATTTGTCAGCTGTGTCATGGATTTTACATTCTGTTTCTACTCTTGATACTCCCACCCAGGAACTGTGTGCAATTGTGAAGCCAGATCCTTCCTTGTGAACAACAGATATGGGAAACATTAAGAATATATAACAGTAGCAGAGTTGGAAGGGACCTTGGAGGTTATCTAGTCCACCCCTGCTCATGCAGGAGACCTATACTAGGGATTTGAACCGCTGAACTGCAACCTTTCTGATCAATAAGCTCAGTGTCTTAGCCACTGAGCTGTCTAGCCAGACCTTAGCCATCTAGAGTCCCTATTCCTGAAGTGCTGTCTACTAATTTTTCTGCCCATTGTGGTTTCTGGTTGAAAATGTTTTTAGTATTTCAAACCTTCCCAATACCATTGCAAGACAACAGACCGTATCTTCATCTTCATCTTCATCTCTATCTCTATCTATCCTCTCTATCTCTATCAAGTATCTTCCAATTTCTCACAAAAGAATCTGTATTTCCAGGTTGTATTTTCCTTGCAGGACCGAGTACCATTTCAGAAAAAGGAGTAATAACCCTGTTTAGTTATAGAATTAGAATTATTATTATTTAAGTTTTCTCCAGTATTAATAACTAGTGTAGTGTTACAGAACTTAATATTTCTTTCTGATATTTCATCGTTTGTGATAAATCGTTTTCCCTGCTGATACAATATTCCAGGAATGGACGTTGATACTTAGGAACTGTATCTAGTTTCATTTGACAGCTCTAAGGAGGAGCAATCAGTTATAGGTAGAATTCCTGCGATTGTCCCGATTTTCATCTTAAATTACTCTCAAAGATAGGGTGGTAGGTTGATTATTAGCATACATCTAGGCTTCCCTTTCCTTTAGAATTTAGAGTCTGGGAATGGGAAAAGCCAATGCAAGTCTCTATGTAACTTTTGATTGCTTCCACCCCTCCATCTTTATATTTGAAACATGTGCCACATACACCTCACATGCATATAATGTTATTGTTTGGATTTGGATATGAATAACACCTATGGATAATGTGGACTTGGATATGTACAGCACATTCAAAGTTATTCTTTATGAACAATGGCTTTCACTAGGTTTCATTGGTGTATTCCTCAGTTCTCTTTATCTTCCAAATCCTCCAAAATGACAATTCATGTAGAAGATTCAGGAAATGAAATGAAAAATAAATGGAAGGAAGTCTTGGAAAAACACACTTTCCTTTGGAGACGAGTAATATAAGAGAGATCAAAAATGCCGAATTATTTAATATAAACAAGTGAGAATGATGCTTTATTGCCTTCCTTCCAATCTTTACTTTGAGATCTAAGCATTCCCCTGACTTTAATTCATGACAGCCAAATCAGGAGGCAACTTTTGTTAAACAATCTATCTTTGCATAGTCAATTGATGAGAGAAAGAAGTCCAATGGTGTAGAGTAGGAGTCCTCAAACTTTTTAAACAGGGGGCCAATTCACAGTCCCTCAGACTGTTGGGGGACTGGACTAGGTGGGTGGGTGTGGCTAGGTGGTCATGTGACTGGGTGGGCATGGCAAATTAAACTTTAATTTGTTATGCTCCTTGGGGTGGAAAGCAGGTTAGTGAAAGGTTGTGGCTGCCTTGGGGGGGGGGAGTGAGGGACTTCTGTTTGTGTGTGTGTGTGTGTGTGTCCTCCCTCCCTCTCCCCCATGTCTCTCTCTCTCTCTCTCTCTCTCTCTTTCTCTCTGGAGCCTAGGGAGGGTAACGGTAAAAATCCAGTACCACTCTGGTACTGCCCAAAAAACGAGCTCGTTTTTGGCCTCTTCAGGCCTCTGTGCATCCTGTTTTTGGCTCCCTCGTCCTCCAGAAGGCGGGTGGGGGCCAATGGATAGATGGGATGATGTGGGTGGGGCAGCCTCATGGTCCCGCATGGGCCAGATTAATGCTTTGGCGGGCCGCATCTAGCCTGCGGGCCATAGTTTGAGGACCCCTAGTGTAGAAGTTTGCAGTTTGATCTAACATGCCATGGCTCAAGTTTTTTTTGAAGCTTCACAAAATTTACTCAAATAAATTATTCTGGGACTATTATCAGGATCACAAACAATCTTCATAATACCAGCATTATGAACAGGCATTGGTTTGAGTTACCTTCCACTTGTATCTTTCTTCTTTACTCAGCTTTCCCACTACCCCCCGCCCCAAATCATTTGAAGAAACTCTCAAAAAAGCATAGATCAGTCATGCTCCTAAGTGCCTTACAATGGTCTGTAAAAGTTAAATGTGGCCAGAAGTTTCTCTATAAGAAAATAATAATAAAATGCTACATAAAATATAAAATTATAAATTTTGGTGACAGGTTATTGATTGGCTCCATCTCCCTGTGGATCTTGGACAAACTCTGACCTTCTTGATTTGCCTTGAACTCAGCTAGATTTCTTCTCCTCAATAGCATACAACCAAGCCAATGGTGGGTTCTAACCAGTGTTACTTCCGGTTCGCTTTGCGCAAGTGCATTGAATTGCTGAACAGCTGAGGCATGGCAATCTGCTCTGCCGCACCTTTCAACTAGGCTAAAAATGAAGGAATAAAGGTAGGTATAGTGCAGGGGCAGGTGGGAGGGCCCAGCTGATGGTCGGAGTGAACTGGTTTGTTCTCACATCAACATTTTCACTACTGGCTCTCCCAAACTGGGGAGAACTGGTAGCAACCCACCACTGAACCAAGCTCTATTCTCTAGCACTAATTCATCGTGCGCCTGAAACTGAAAGATACATGAAAACAACTAATAAATGAAAATAATGTTTCCCATGTTCAACACATACACACACCCCTACCTCTTTTTTTGGGGGGGGGGCGGTTATGAGGAACGACAACTCTAGGCTGATCTCTAGTGTTCTTAGTATTTCACCTTGACACTACATAGTGACCTGAATGAACAAATGAACATAAAGGGCAGAGGACTTGTCTCTGAGACGTTTCCTAACCTTTAGACACTGGCCCTGCCTTCTGCCTCTTGTAGTTCTGGCTGCCACTATTTATCTTTTAGGAGGCATCTTATTTAGCAACCTCTTCCTAATTACAGTATGTTGTGTGAAAGAAGCAAGAGGCTCCCACAACCTGCTTGTTTTTCTGACAAATCGAAAAGAGGAAAAAAAATGAGAATATATTCTATAATGCCATTATGCAACATTAAGGTGTAAGGTGGGGGGAAAATCAGCATCCTTCTACCTTTTTCTTTTTGCACAATAGACAAACTTGATTTTTTAAAAAAGAGAGAAGAAATAATGTAGAATTCCCTTATATCTTTAAGTAGGCACATGCAAAACTTTTCAGCAGCAAAGGCGATAAAATATAGAGTTGTTCAAATCACAGATAATGACTTAAAAGGATTCCCCATACACAGACATAAAAATAAAAAGCTTTGGGCAAACCACAAAATACTTGATCGCTCCTAATTTAGAGGCAACTTTGCTATAAAGAAGTTCCACATTATATAAACAGCACACTCACTAGGTTTATATGGGGGGAAAAATACCCAGAAAACAAAGAGTAAAATTCTAACTCAATCATCCACCATAAGAAGCAAAAGCCTTCTTGCCTCTCTGAGCTTTTTCCAATTTCTTATCAAATTCAGCCTTTAATCAAGGACTCAGAAGGATAACATTAATAAGTCTGGTAACCATTTTCTGCCTTTGTTCTAAAAGTCTCTACCAGAAATGGTGTAAGATAAGACAACCTCTCTGTCTTTATGATTCCTCAATTGGTTTGAATGTAGATTGAAATTCATATAGGCAGTGAGAAAATGGAATCTCATTTGACCATTCATTACAATGGAAATGAATGAAATAAGCCTACTGGTAAAGAGCCATCCAGTCCTAACTAATGGGGGGGACTAAAGGTAATATCTTCCATCCAGAAACATAATCTTGCCTGCTATTACTATAGATGTCTCATAAATTTTCAATAGAATAAGTGCTACCCCAAGCTTAGAAGCTTGCAGTTTTGTATTGATACCTCCCATGATCTAAATTGCATCTTATTAGATATACCTTATGTCTCAGAGAATAACATTCAGATTTAAGGTATGAAATGCATTCAGATTTTATTTGGAAAGTTTCCCAGATACATAAGAAACCAAAAAAATGCAAAGTTCTTTTTGGTATATTTTGAAGAAAGTCAGACTTTTTCAATTCTACTTAATTATGAAGTGTCCAGATCAAATTTATGTACTAAGAATATATATACACATACACGCACAGCATATATAATACAAACTTTTTAAAAACATAATTTATTAAACTTATCAAATATAAAATACAAACAAAAATGAAGAGTGAGAAAACAGGGAAGGGGAAAAGGGGAGAGAGAGCAGTGAAGGATAAAGGGGGGAAAAGAAAGAAAAACATTAACTTCACACTTTTCAGCGCAGTTGAATAAAAATAACATTACAACCTCAACTTTTTACTTTTGCATATTTAATATGTATTAACCACTTCTATAACAACAAACTTGTCTAAACAGCAAATCCCAAAGTTAAAGTTTCATTTTTTTTTCTGTCTCAAGCACAAAATCCAGAAGTAGTTTCCAGGTAGGAAAAAATATAATACAAACTTAATTGACTTCAAAGTGACAATTCTGGATGACTATAGGAGTTTGATGATAGCTTGAAATGGCTCCCAGGAATATTTTTAAAACAGAGGACAAAGTAATATGGATTATCATAAAGCACATCCTATATTCTTATTCTTAACACATTATTCTTAATAAATAACACTTTATTTATTTCATTTCCATACCAGAATCCCATTAGAATGTCACTAAACTATTTCATCAGCCTTTGTATGTCATATTAGAGAATGACAGCAGTGAGGAATCACTGCACTTTATTGATTCTCATCCCTGAAATCTTTCCTCCCACAGCAGTAAGCACATGAAGTAGTAAGTAGCTAAAAACATATTGTCAAGAATACTTTGAGTTGGATTATTGCAACAGAGGAAGCAATTGGTGGGAATTATCTGAATGGCCCTTCCAAATGCTGTAATTCTATGCTTCTCTGAAACTGTTTTTGGATAGCATGATTGTTTTAATACTATTGGGAACTATGCTATAATGGAAAAATAGTATTCAAGTATTAAAAGCATTCTAAGGTTGGTAAACTCTGAGGTAAACAGATCTCTATTCTAGCCACTCACCCATTGTTCGATGGCTTCCATAATGTGTAGAGATCCATTTCATGAGCCACCAGAACTATTAATTTGTTACTAGGCAATAAAGGCAGAAAAAAAGTTTCATCATTACAAAGAGAAGTCATGTAATATTATGGCTACCAATCGCTTAAAAGATTTTTAATATGACTCTATCTTGGTATAAAATAAGGATAAATTTCCTGAACATTATATTAAGGATTGTAATCTTGAAATTTAACCCCTTACAATTCAGAAAGTCCCTTATTCTTTGATCACGTTAACAATTTGTGAAAAACACATTGTACCTTTCTTTGATGTTCTGCATCCCCTGGCACTGAATACAAAGGATACTATCTTTGAAAAGAACACCACTTCCAGTTGTACTTTCTGTAAAATAATTTTGACTAATGGCATTCATATTCTATCCATCAAGATTTCTAGGAGGAAAGAGTGATCTGCAATTTTTCGTTCTGACAGAGTTTTTAAATGCAGTCCAACTGCCATCCATATTTGACTTTAGTATCATTTGCCTGAATTATTTACATAAATCTGTAAAGGATTGTAAAAAGAAATGATAGAATTCATAGAAGCAAATATATCTGCAATGATATGCAAGCGGTACTATCGAAAATCCTTTCTAATGCTGCTCGCTCTAACAAGATTGCTGCAACATTGCCAGTTTCATGCCTATTCCTTTTGAAGGCTCCTTATCCCCCTCATTCTGCCTTATCAAGCCATTATTGTTTTTGGAGATGAAGAGACTTTCCAATAGGAAAATACTGAGGAACATAAAATTATTTATTAGACGCCTTCTGGCCCCAAGGTAATGTAACAAATATGCAGAACAATATAAAAATGAATGTACTAAATGGAGAAAAAAGTTGAAAATTACACCACTACAGAGCCCGGAATCCTAAACCTGAAGAGTTCCATAACTGGCATGCAATCATATAGCAGAAACTGTACTTATTTCCATCTGCCTTATTCCTGTTGGATAAGAATGGTGGTGCTTATGCCTCTAGTTGTACATAAAGTGATTTAGTACTGAGTTTGTGAGGTATTTCATATGAGTCTTTTTCTGGCATCATCCGGATGCTTCTTGAATGCAAAGCATGTTGTTTAGCTATAGTCCAGTTCTACTCCATCGTTTGAATCAAAGACCATCTGTGAATCTGAAGTAAAATGATAAAACAGTGATATGAGAATAAATCCATAGTAGATATTAGATATAATGGCTATGCTCATATCAAGAGAAAAAGAGTTCCCTATTTTGTAGGGACATTCACAAAAAGACAGTTGGATACTCCCTCCAGCAGCTGTTATCTTTTAATGGGATTGTGCAGCTGCCTTCCCAAATGCAGCATGACGTTAGTAAAGCCATAGGAACTGTCAAACATTGCCAACCAATACTACCTGCCTGATATCAAGCAGTGCACTGTACTACAAAATAAACACTTTCCTTATAAAATTTCTCTTGCAAGCAGATTCTGCAATGCACTACAAGTACAAATGTTTCATTTTTATCAATCTTCCCATGCCTCAGATACTAATAAGATAGGAATGCTAAAGTTGGCATGCATCTTCTGTTTCCCATCTACCCAAATCCAGTGGGCAATGCCATTCATCAGTTTGGGGTCAATTAGCATTAATATGCTGATGATAGCCTGCTATATATCTTGAACCAGGACCAATCAAGTAATTCTGTTGAAGCCTTACCCCAATGTCTGGAGACTGCGAAGAACTGGATGGAGAGGAACAAACTGATGCTGAATTCTAGCAAGACTATGAGTCTGTGGGCATTTGGGCCCTTCGACCTAGAAATCTTCTATCTTTAATCCTGGGTGAAATAAAGTTGAACCTGGGACTGGTACGGAATCTGAGGGTTTTCTTGGAGTTGCAGCTGATGCTTAATGAGACAGTGGCAGCTACGACAAAGAAGAACTTTGTACAGATTCATCTTATACAGTTGCTTCAGTTGCTGAATATGGAGGCCCTCCAGGCAGCACTCACACCCTAATTGCTTTATGGGTAGATTATTGCAATGTGATCTACATGAGTCTGTCCTTGAAGATCACTCAGAAGTTAAAGCTGATCCAGCCTTCCTTGGTTTATGCATGAGATATGACAACCAGTGGTGGTACTCAGGGCGAACCAGTAGTGGCGGCTGCAAGAGGCTCTGCCCACCTGCCCAGACATCATCACACCCTTTTTTGACCCTCTGCGTGGAAGGCTCTGCACGTGTGTGGAGGTGGCACATCCGAGTGAAGCGAGCACGCACACATGAGCTCACATTTGTGAACCAGTAGCGAAGGTAAGTGAATACCACCACTGATCACAACTGCATAAGATACATTGGTTGCTAATTAGTTTCTGGGTTCAATTCAAGTGCATAGGGCCTGCTTATTTAAGGGACTGCCTATCTCTGTTAGTAACCATCCATCCATCCAGTCATGATCAATCAGAATGAGTGCACTCTGGATCTCTTTGGTTAAACCATGCTACCTGATGGGACCCAGGAAGTATGCCTTTCTGTCATGGTGTCTCCTATCTAGAACAGAATTGCCCCAGCCCCTGAGACATGGTTCACACCTTGCTGATGTTCAAGAAAGTCTCTGAAAACCCAGCTGTTACTTCAGGCTTTGGCTAGGATGGATGTTGATTCCCTATAAGATTTTATCTGTTTGAAGAATTGCCTTTTCAGGATGTATACGGCTGGCGTTGTCTACTGTTTCATTAAGTTTTAGAGTTGTACACCATCCAGAGTCTTAGGGACAATAAATAAATAAATAAATGGGCTATCTCATGTGAAAGGCACCTTTTTGGTTTCCTGTCACAGTATGCTCATGGCTACAAATTTTGTAGCATCAATAGTTGAATGCTCCCCAAAACAACTAAGAAAGCGGAGAAGCTGGAAGTACATTAGAATTACATTGACCCAGAGAAGCCCAACTGTTAGCAATTGGAACCCTGAATTTTTAACTAACTACAGTCTTCAGATCAAAAGCAGTGCCATGCAAAATGCATTAGAATGATGTAACTGGGATGTTAATAAGCATGCATGGCGATAGCTCTGTATGTTTTCTCCGGGAAAAGAAATTGACTTTCCCAGCTAAAGCTGATGAAAAGGGTCCCTGGTTACCAACACTGTTTGGGTATCCAGAAGCAATGTCAAATCCAGGAGCCATAACTGTGGACCTAACTCTTACAGAAGAATGCAATTTTCATTTAAAACAGAAATAAATTCTAAGAAAAGATCCCCCCCCCCAAGAAATGTGTATCTAGCTTACCCACACCCAGTCCATATGCTATAGAATTATTTCTGCTCAGTTATCTTCTTTATGTATTCTCTGCCCCCCCCTTCTGCCTATTCTATGATAATACTAGTTTACATGCAATGTGCCGGTATGCAGGAATCATTTCAATTATTCCATCTCAAGTACTTCATCCTGTATTTGTCAGCACTTGAATTTCAACAGCTGCTAATTTATCGAGTAGCATCCTCATTTTTCTCCTTGTAGCCTTAACTATTTGAAACCAATTTCTGTCATGTCAAGAATTAGTTGATAAAATGCATTCATCAATAAGCTCGGCTCAGTGTAGATATACAGTGGAAATCAACAAGCAGGAATAGAGTTATGAGAACTTAGTTTGCTAGCATATTAATATATTCTTGCAAAAATTCAAATATGTGTGCTGAAAATTCCTTTCTGGAGAGCATTGAAGATAACCATCAGGCTTGCCAGCAGCTTTCTCTTGTGTTATTGGGTGACCAGGGAGGGTGAAAGACACCCTCCCCCACATTCCACTATGATCATAGATTGCTAAAAAAAACACCACTGTATTACAAATATGTAATAGACATTGAAAAATAAGATTGAGACACTTTCATTGACATTCAATTGTCCATGCATATCCATGCAGGAAGAAAGTCTTTGTAAATAAGATTGCATGTATACTGGCTTCTATTCAAAGAAGCCAATATGGTTTTCATCTTAAAAGATAAAGGTTCTCCATACACATATGTGCTAGTCGTTCCCGACTCTAGGGGCAGTGCTCATCTCCATTTTAAAGCTGAAGAGCCAGCACTGTCCGAAGATGTCTCCGTGGTCATGTGGCTGCCATGACTAAATGCCAAAGGCGCACGGAACACTTTTACCTTCCCACCAAAGGTGGTCCTTATTTTTCTACTTGCATTTTTTACGTGCTTTCAAATTGCTTTTGCCAAACTGCTGTTGGCAGAAGCAGGGACAAGTAACAGGAGCTCACCTCGTTACGCAGCACTAGGGATTCAAACCGCTGAACTGCCAACCTTTCGATCAACAAGCTCAGTGTCTTAGCCACTAAGCCATTGATCCCTAACTTACATCTTACATATACTTTAAATTTTATAAATATTCACATACTGAAAAAAAATGCCCCCTTATTTTTGAAGGCCACTATCGGACAAGTACAATTTATGCTAACATTATTCCAAAAGACTTAAAAATTTTATATTATGTTCTAATTGTTTTTAATCTAAAGCATGGACTGAAGTGAGATAGAACGAATGGGGCCAATGAAAAGAAAGAGAAGTCCGACAGCTACTGTACAAGCAAGAAACGAAGATACATAAGCTCACAGGCAAGTATATATTACCTTGCTTCCCACTTCTTGCAAATAAGATGCAATTATATAATATACATTTTAGAGATGATTATTTAAATTGACAAACTTGCATCAATTTTAATTAGAATGCATTACCTTGTACATGAATCAGAGAGTGAGAAGATAATGAACAGATGGTTTCATCTGGGACTTTATTTACCTGGAACCATATTTCACAAGTTCTGATATTTTCAACTCATAAAATTTAATTATTGAAGGTATTTAAGCAGTCATTTCAATTTTAAAGAGAACCCACAATCAGTTCATACCATCATACGAAATGAGATTATCTTCTACCTAGTCAAATTAAACTTTGCTTGTGGCTGCAATGCCACACACACAGACTCTCTCTCTCTCTCTCTCTCTCTCTCTCTCTCTCTCAATAATTTTAACAGATGTTCAAAATTTTGGGAGTTCTTTTCCAACTGAACTCTACTTTTCCCATCTAAACTCAGAAAAGCAATTACTTTTCCTCAACTCATACTTTACTACATTACTCATAAAGACCACCAGAGGACCATCTTTAGGTAATATTGGATATAATTTCCCCTCCTACTTTTGATGCTCAGCTGCTATCAGTTATTCTGAAGAATGAAATATCTTTTCTCATAAAGAAAAATGCAGGGCATTGCAGACAAGAACTCCTTTTTTAATCTGTACCTCCTCCTCGCATCTTTCAGCAAAGTTAAGGTCACCTTTTTCATACTACATTGGTATAGTTGATTACAACTACATCATAATGTGATGTGCTGTTAAATAGATGGTAAAATTATTTTTATACAATATTGTTTGGATCAAAGCACACATATGCCTGAAGTACACTGTGTGACTATCAAACATTTTGCATATGCCAAACACTTTGAATATACCATAGTTAATTTTTTTTTGATAACGACAGGATAAATTTCTTGTAATACCAGATTATTCATGTGCTGACTAAAACTATATTTAAAGAAGTCAGAGAATGTGGGGAAATGTACTAGCTATAACCAAATTCAGTAATACTTCATTTTCTTCTAACCAGATGAAAAAGGAGTTATTAAAGTAGCATATGCTATCTGGAAAAGATTGCAGTGAATTATTTCCACGAGTTTGGAGGAGACACATAAAGTTTTTCTGTTGTAAAGGCAAAACTCTCCTTAGGGACAATGCTTGGATGATGGGCTTGGTGACATTTGTGGAATTGTGAGTTCTTCAAGGATGGGAAAGAAATTGGAGTTGAATTTAGATAAAGTTGAAACTGCAATATTTGTGCAGTCAAATTGTGCCCATGAACATTCCTTGAGTAACAAAATATGGCTGTACCCCCTGACTTACTACATATAAAATATTCAGCATATCTATAAACAGCTAGTGGGTTTCTTTAGCCTTTGAACATTTCACTTTTTTTTACTACACCATCATTAGCCAATAATGAAGTATTTGCTATGACTGACAAATTTATCTTGAGTTGAGGCTAGCATACTATAGAGTTCATATGAATATTAATATCTCCAGAGAGGTAATCTGTTGCAGAACAGACTTTTTATAATTCATACCAAAGAGAATATTCCCTATTTATTCTCTCCAGAAACACTAGAGCAAAAAACATTCCTTAAGTTATTCATCCCTATAGCTAATGGCCACTACAGATATTTCTTTGCAGATATACAGTTTCCAAGAATTAACATTATGGCACCAACTCTAGAGACTTCAGTTTGATTTTGATTTTTTAAAATTATCATTACAACCGGTTCTTTTTAAGCCATTTTCAAAAATTATTGAATTGAAAAATAATTTTTATATTTTCAATTAAGGACATGACTTTCCTTTTACTATATTAGAAGTTGCATGTATCAAGCTGTGCTCTTTTCATGCTTAATAAAGCATTTGCCTCTTTCAAGGGATATCAGCATTGCACAGTTGCAATAATAATGATTTTAAGCTGCCAATTAGCTATGTACATCTAATGTTGATGTTTGATTTATGCTGCCTGTAATCAGAATTCTTGGTGCTGTTTCTAAACATTAGAAGTATGAAAGGAAACAGATCTTTAAATGTTAAAAATCAGAAAATTGCATATATGTTTCTTTAAATTTTACAGAATCCAATGGGCTTACCCCTATTTAGGGGAGTATGGGTTTGTAGTTGAAATCACACATTATGATGTAAGAAATAGTTATTATTTGGGTGAAAAATAAGTGACACATTCTAGAAATACCTCTCTTTCCTCTATTGCTTAGCCTTTGTGTGGCCTATCACGATAAATCTTAGTGCTAGAAAACAGCTGAGTCAGGAGGAAGCAATGACTGAAAAAATAAGTGACACATTCTAGAAATACCTCTCTTTCCTCTATTGCTTAGCCTTTGTGTGGCCTATCACGATAAATCTTAGTGCTAGAAAACAGCTGAGTCAGGAGGAAGCAATGACTGAAAAAATAAGTTCAAATCTTCATCACTGTTCTGTCTTCTGGTACTGTATGTGAGAAGTGATGGAAAGAAGGAAATTTTGGACATAACAAGAAGCACATTTTTAAATCTTTTCCTTCCTTAGTATTTAGTCATATTCAGCCCACTGCCACCTTCATTCTAGTTACAGCATACGCATGTGCCTTCCTAGAGGATCATGTCATGTGATGTATTATGATGGATCACGACGATTTTTGCCTTTCTGGAGCTGGGGTGGGCATGGCCTGTGCATGATGTATCTGGCCTGCAGGTCACCAGTTTGACAAGGTCTGCACTAAAGGCAAAGGATATTCTAATTTGTATCAACTGATCGTCCTGTCTCAATCTGATTTCTCGGAATTTGTAAATAAAGCTCTTTTTTACTGGATATTTTTCTAGCTGCAACAAAAGTCTTCAGATTAACATTTTACATCTACATAGTCACTTTGAAGCATGTGATTTGAAGGTCCACTAATGACTATAAATCTTAATAATTCTTTCAATCAAAATGTAGAAAACAGAGCATACGTTAGCAGGGTGTGCAAGGCATTTTGTGAAGCACGGCTGTAGTAATACTTCAAAGAGGAGTACTTCAGACAGATTTTCATGTTTTCCAAAGCACTTCTTTCAAACGCTCTGTACACAGCCTACATACTAGGAAGACAGTCACATATAGCTGCCAATTGCTATTATAGATGAAATCAATTATGGGGAAGCTGAGTAACTAATTGCAGAACAAAGAGAAACGTCATTCTATCCTTCTTCTAAGAATGTGTAATAAGATAGTCATTTCTTAAGAAATGGTGATGGCCACTCCTAGCCTTTTAAGCAAAATCAAAATTTGTGGAAATTCAGCCAACAACAGTTAAGCATTATGGAAAAGTGGCAATTGTGTCCTGAGGACGGAAACAAAGAATTACTTAGTCACAAAGCATGATAAAAGTATTGTTTTTGTGCACTTTTGTGCTTTCAAGAGAACCTGAAAGCAGACTGTTGGGATTCTTGGTATAATACAACCGTGTCTTAGGTACTGACATGTTGTAATAGACTGGAGTAGCTCTATTCAGAGTAGATTTGAGGAGTGCCTTGAAAGGACTGAAAATGGTGTGTTTTTAAAATGTGTGAAAAACTCATGTTCAAAAGAACACTTCTGCTACTATAACCCAAATGTGCCACGGATTTGTCAGAAGTGTGCATCAGTACACACACACAAATTAAATAGCCTCAGGTAATAAAATGCTACTTTCTAACCATCCATGCTCACTGGCCATAGATCAAAGCTATGTTTCTCTCCCCATACTTTCCCATGAATAAAAGATAGGTGGTATTTCAAGAGATATGATATGATCAGATGTTTATCCAAGCACAGGCAAACTCTATCAATATTTAAGGCAGTTCAGGCTTGAGTCTAAACCGCTTGAAGGATTTTTACATAAACCCTATTATAAACTATAACACTGCCTGGAATATTTTAATAAGTGAAATTCAATTGATTCACTCTAATTCCTGAAAATATACCATCAAATAATTTCAAAAACTCACCAAAAGATCCTGCATATTTGATATAATTCTTCTCTATATGCAGGATATGATATGCTTGATATAGTTCTTTCCAAATAGTTTTATATCGTATAATAGAAGTTTGTGTGCAGAGGAACAGAATTAAGCACTTTTACCAGAAAGCAAAGGAGCTATTAAAGTAAAATTTTAGCGTTAAGTGAGAGTTGATTGAAGAGCTGGATGGAAAACTATGGAGTGGTGTGAATATCTGGAAGAAGGGAATAACTGGGAACTGACAAATGTACTTTCAGAGGAAAATACCAGGCTGGTGGCATAGAAGAAATTGACTGTTAGGTGGCATAAATTTTGCAGACTCTATGACTAAAGACTGAGTAACATTCAAAGCAACTATGGCATCAGAGGAGCAAATGTAAACCATTGCCTGGAAACCAGTAGCTGGGGGAGGATATTAAAATCAGTGTTGGTGCCAGAATAAAAACTGAGGTAACACTTTTTGGAAGAAGAACAGAGTGGCTTGGAGGAATTTTTCACTTAAGAATAGAAGATTTGATTTTGGTGAGGGACTATTGTTTTCTTTATAGACTTCTTATTGCTGAGGGTGCTGAGATTCTTCCTGAGCAGAAGAGGTCATGGTCAGCCTCAGTGATGCAAACTGGGAGTCTGATGGAAAGAGGGAAGATACCTCCAGATTCCTTTTCGATTGGGTCAGCCATGGATATTCTGTGGCAAGGACAGCTAAATGATCACAGTGGGGCAGTGATGGTAGAAGTCAAGTGAAATTCCACTTGGGAAACTTGACTGGTTGAATCATGATTGTATGTGAGGGACTCCAATTACTTTACATTAGATTAAGAGATTTCCTGTGGTGCAACTCATTGAAAGAGTTGCACCACAGGAAGATTTGAAGGGTGGCTTATGGTTGCTCTCTTGGGTTTGCATTGTGGGGTGGATGGCTCCGTGGATTGGAGGCGAGACGTCCGTGGAAGGACCTGGTTAAATTACTGCCCAGGAGGAAATGTTCTCCTGAACCCAGTGAGAACAGCTGCAGACACTTGAAAGATGATTGGTTTCCCATTTTTGAGACAACTGAATAATCTTCATACTGTTGCTACTAGGAATAAATATCTCAACACCAGAATACAGTCACACATAGGATTTATCAGCTGGAGAAGCATAGGTCATTTGTGTATGCAACAGAGATTTTCCTTTTTACCTTTTTGTAGAGCAGTTAGTTTGGTCATAGAATCAACCCATTTGCATAAATTTACACCCTCCTCAATTATTCAGATTAAAACTAATCAAACTTATCTCCCTCTGCAAAAACATCTGCCAGGTTCAGCTGACCTGATTAAAGTGGCTAGGCAAGCCCAGCTTTTAAATGAAAGTGGACTCCATTTGCCCCTTATTGAGACAGCTGCTATTGTTTCTCCATGGACTGATTAAAAGAGAAATTTCGCTAATTCTATTGAATCTAATTGCTGTTCAAGTGCTTTTTTCTTTTTAAACTAATTTGGGGGCTCTGCTTTGTTTCCAGCATTACAAGAGTTTGCTGAAAAGTATCCAACTCAATTTGCATCCCAATTCCAGCGGCCCAGCAGTTGGGTAACTACCACTATGCAGCAGAACAGCTGGGCTTTTCATTCTGATTGGGTAATTGTTCTAAATATAAGCCATTATAATAAGGTTTTCTTTGGCTGTTTGTGGTTATAGTGCAGGGGTGTCAAACTCACGTCATCATGGCAGTGTCACATGATGTATCAGGACTCCCCCACCTTTGCTAAACTGGGTGTGGCCAGCTCATGATGCATTCAGCCTGTGGCTGGGAGTTTGACAATCCTGTTATAGACGGTCAGGGTTGAAAAAAAGTTTAAGTTTTTAACATCTTTAAGTAAATTATAGCAGTAGCAGATTAAAAACTAAGCCTCAGGTCCTGATGACCGATCCGGATTAGATCCTGCAATCATGGAACATGTATATTTGCCGTCATTCGTATAGCAGTAGCCCTCATGGAAATGGGTTTGTTTGTTTCTCTCTAATTTTTTGGTGTCTTCAAGTCAGTGTTGACTTTTGGTGACTGCCTGGAAAAGTCTTTGCAGTTTTCTTGGCAAGATTTTCAGGAGTAGGTTGCCTGCTTCCTAGAACTGAAAAATACCTGCTGGCCTAAGGTCACTCAGTTGGCTTCATGACAGGACTAGAACTCATGGTCTCCCAGTTTCTGGCCTGGTGTCTTAACTACTACACCAAACTGGCAGTTACTGGGAACTAAACTCCCACTGAGGTGAGGTCAGAGATGGAAGGGAAGGGGGTATAATTCTCTGGCTGAAGATCAGTGGTGTCAAAGTCACATCATTACAGCAGCAGGACTTTTGATAGATCGGGACTTTTTTCCCCTTCTCTAAACAGTGAAGTTTAGCAGTTCTGCTAAAGATGAACAAAGCAGGAGTTTGGCAGTTCTGCTGAAGATGAACAAAGCAAACATTTTTGCAGCCTGCTCTATCAACTGGTAAATCATATTTTCTTTTGTCCCTCTTCTCAGCAAAATATCATGCAATGTTTGGTATGAATCAAAAGGATGTTTTGTTTCAGGTGTTGCTTTATATTGTGTATTACAAAATGATACACAATGATTTTGTCTCTTTCATCTTGCCTTTCTTTCAGCAAGAACAGCATGACAGCATAATATGTCATGTCAAGAAATACTACATGCTAAGTATTAGAGCAGTGTGATGCCTTGGATTCCAAAATGGCACTTCTGAGCATGGGCAGATGAAATTGTACTTACAGAGGCATCTCTTTAAGGCAGCTGTGTCTTTTTGCTAGGATCTTGCAGAAGGCCACTATGCAGAAATAGGACGAAGAGAGCTGCTTTTTAGAGTTAGACTATCTTTGGGATCCTGCACACTCTGAAATGCTTTTTATTAAACATTTTCAAAGTGCTGCAGCATTCCGTTAGGTGCCCCAACAAAAGGCCTTCTCAACTCATTCCCATCAATCAAATCTCAGGCAAAGTGACATACAAAAGGGCAGAACTATATTTATACTAAAACATTCATCCTCTATTGCCAAGGAAATTGAGGCAGCTGAAGTAATCTGGATACAAATGATTAGGAGAGCAAGTTAATATTGAAGATAAGCCAGTGGAACTCAGGATACTGCAATGTATCTTCCTCTTCACTACTAAAAAGATTATGGTCATGAATTCAAGGAGATCAGGTTTATGTCTTTCCATAACAGCACAATGTTCTGCATATATAATTGTTCTTTTTCCATAGTAAGCTCTCTCTGTCTCTGTCTCTCTCCACCCTAATGTCTGACACACTTTCTGTACATAAGACTGAAACAGAGAAATAGGATATGTTATGGTTAACATCCAGCCTGCAAAAATAACTGGGGAAAAGTTCTTGCAGAAATGTGCAATGCAAAGCAAAGGTAGTAGAATACATGATGTTGCTTTTAGTTGCTTCTTTCTTTGTGTGTCTTACACATATATGTTAAACTGAAAACTGCACCTTTTCTAAATTTTATTGGTGAACAATCTTCGCCCAGTTTAGTGCAAAGCCAAATATAAATACACTTCCCCACAAGCATATGTTTTACAACAATGTAAAATGAAATCTATAAATGAATGACTATACATTGATCGAGATCTTGGTCTTTTCATAGACAGCCATTCTACCCTCTAAACTAGCTTCATGTAGGAAGTCCCTTCTATGTTCACCTTAAGGCTCATTCGTGATCTGAAATTCAGATTAGCCCAGTGTTATTCCTGATGGCTACAGGTATCAGAAATAAACATTTAATTTTCTATCTATTATTGAACCTAAGTTGAGGATATGGTAAGTAGTGAATAAATTATTTTCCGTTCTTTTCCGTTCTTTCTACGCTTACTGGAAAACTAACCTTTGCCTTGTAAATTGCTCAATATGTGTTAATTATGCTAATTCAGCATAATTTCTGCATTGGCTAAGAAACATATACATAGAGATGTTATAAATTATGAAAATCAATCAATTACATCCAGACAGAACTTTCTGAATTCTTAGGGTATAAAACCAGGAAGTTTACAAAATAACACAATGCCAATAATTGAAGCAATCAAGGCAATCTATGGCCATAATTCCAAAGTTTATAGCAGGAGAGATATCAAGTACATTAACCTCCTGACCAGAAAGCTTTATTATATCATTACTAGTTCATAAGGTTAACCACAGTGATCAAGAAAAACACTGTCTAAAAAGGCAGCCTGAGGAAGCTTTTAACATAAAACTTAGCTCTATCAGTAAATTTTAATATGCAGATGAGATTCCATTTTTTTGTTACTACTTCTCAACATCATGTTGGTTACACGGCGAACTATACATAACATTAGGGTTATGCAAATCCCTTGAGTTTTTGAAGACACTGAAAAAAGAGAGGGTTTTTATCCCAGTGAAATAAAGTGGTTGTGGATGGACATGCATGTGAAATCTGATGAGAATGACTTCCAAAACACCCTGGGAAAGGGTATGGCTGCTTTAATAAGTTGACAATAAGTGTTTTAGTAACCTTCTCGTGCATACCAAAACACCCATTTTTAATTATTTACATAGCTCTACTGTAATATCTTAACACAATTGTAATATCTTGGTAATGGATGCTCCTGCCTTTTTATGCCAGAATGAGGTTAGTTTGATCCCTG
This sequence comes from Ahaetulla prasina, assembly GCF_028640845.1. NCBI lineage: Eukaryota > Metazoa > Chordata > Lepidosauria > Squamata > Colubridae > Ahaetulla > Ahaetulla prasina. Next base: position 108,306,702 of record NC_080540.1, read on the forward strand.
TAATGTTAATTTGCATCCTCCTTTATTATTTTTACAAATAACTCAAGTGGGCAAACATATCCTGCACACCTTCCTGCTCGTATTCCTCAACACCTGGCTATGTTATCAGGCCTGGGGACCAAGTGGATCAGTGACATCTTGAAGTGATTTTACTGATAAATAAATAAAACATGTTGCATGAGCAAGACTACTATCTTTAAACAATTAAAAAAAAGGAAGCAGAGGCTGATAAAACAATTTTTTCATTACTTTTTCATTACATTAATTTCAGAAAGCAACGACTTCCATACATAAAAATGGCCTGTTCAGTGGGCAATATGCATTACACAGATTTAGAATCTTGAAATTAATTAACTGGAACTTTTTGAAAATCCTAGATCCTTAATTAATTAACTGAATGAGCTCCTGTGACCTCCTGTTTGTTCTTTTGATTTTCATTTTTTTTCATTTTTGCTGTAGTGTATCACTCTGTAAATCAATTATAGTGAGATTCAGATTTCACTATTTTATTAAGCTAGAAAACATTCTACAAAGGCACTCAAAACACATTCTATAATTACATTTTTTTTCAAAATCAAAAGCTTATTTCTTAAGTTTACTGAATTGAAAACTAAAAATTAGGTTTTCTTTTATTACATCAGAGGCAGTCTTGTAATATAATTGCTTTTAGCAAAATAGAAAATATCAGAAAAAAGTATACATGTAAATCACTGATAAAGTGATAATATGTAAATATAGTTTAAGACAAATATTTTTATTTTATTATTTAGGATATAATGACTATGGGATTAGTCAATAATTTTTATTACAAATATTTGATATTTGTAATTGCCATAATTGTAATCATTACAGAAAGTGGAAAATTACATAACGCACTTGCATAATTTGGTCTAAACAAATAAACTGTTTTATATGCTTTTTAATATTTTTAATATTTTTTTTCAGAAAAGAAAGTTTATCAGCCACTTTTACAGTAGATATTTTAAACCTGTTCATACAGAAAGGATGGTACTCCAGTTGATTTGTCTTTGTGGAAAATTTACCATAAATTTTGTACAATTTACATATCAAAGATTAAAATATCCCATTTCTTATGAGTTACAAATTTATAGATGATTTACAAATGTAATATTATTCATTCTGGAATAAATCAACATAATAGCTAAGGTCTATAATTTATGAGGTAATAGCTTAGCCTATTTCTCCTCTTAGTAAGATTTGTGAATCATGGACTGATTTTGAGTTCTGCACTATATTCTCCTGTCATGCTATAACTAATGAGCTGTTCTTCAATTTCAAGTCTATATTTTTGTAATATTTTGTTCATAATACTTTGGAATACCAAATTAATAAAATTAAAGAGATTTTTTTAAAAATTCAGGTACTTTGAAACGGCCAGTCTTATGAATCATTACTTGGACCTTTATTGGATGGTAACCATTTTATATATCACCTCATAATTATGTCATAAAATTCATCTCTTCTAGAAGATTTCACAGAAGATAATGTTGGAAAAGCTCTTCATAACTTAAAACCATCACTATCTACTGGACCTGATGGACTATGTGCATACTTCTTTAAAAAACTTTCCATTAATATAGCAGAACCCCTAAGTATTATCTTTGATAAAGCTTTCACTACCAGTTCCCTTCCCAAACTTTGGTCACTAGCCACAGTCATCCCTATCTTCAAAAAAGGAGACCCCAGCTTAGTCGAAAATTACAGACCGATCTCTCTTTGCTGCGTCACCTGCAAAGTCATGGAATCAATCATCAACCAATCCATTACCTCACACTTAGAAACTAACAACCTACTCTCCAATAAACAATTTGGTTTCAGGAAAAAATTATCATGCAACTTACAACTTCTCCACTGTAAAAACATATGGACTACAAATCTTGATCAAGGCAAATCAATAGATGCAATCTACATAGACTTCTGCAAAACTTTTGACTCAGTAGTACACGATAAACTTCTCCTAAAACTAACATCCTATGGCATCTCAGGACCCCTTCACAAATGGATATCTGCTTTTCTGTCTAACAGACAACAAGTGGTCAAAATTGGCAATGCTTTATCAAATCCTGTTCCTGTCAAGAGTGGTGTTCCTCAAGGCAGCGTCCTTGGACCAATACTCTTTATACTATATATTAATGATCTTTGTGACCACATATCAAGTAATTGTGTTCTCTTTGCTGACGATGTCAAACTATTTAATACCACAGACAACACTTCTATCATTCAAAACGACCTTGATCATCTAACTGCTTGGTCTAAAAATTGGCAGCTCCAAATTTCATCCAGCAAATGCTCAGTCTTACATATAGGAAAAAAGAACCCAAAAACTAAGTACATACTAGATGGACATTACCTTACTGACGACCCCCATCCCGTTAAAGACCTTGGAGTTTTCATGTCAAATGATCTAAGTGCCAAAGCCCACTTCAACTACATAGCAAAAAAAGCTCTAAGAGTTGTAAACCTAATCTTGCGTAGCTTCTTTTCCAAAAACACCACACTACTAACCAGAGCATATAAAACATTTGCTAGACCAATTCTAGAATACAGCTCACCTGTTTGGAACCCTCACCACATCTCTGACATCAATACAATTGAACGTGTCCAGAAATATTTTACAAGAAGAGTTCTCCATTCCTCTGAAAACAACAAAATACCTTATCCCACCAGACTTGAAATCCTAGGCTTAGAAAGCTTGGAACTCCGTCGCCTCCAACAAGACCTAAGTTTAACTCACAGAATCATCTATTGTAATGTCCTTCCTGTTAAAGACTACTTCAGCTTTAATTGCAATAATACTAGAGCAACTAATAGATTTAAACTTAATGTCAACCGCTTTAATCTAGATTGCAGAAAATATGACTTCTGTAACAGAATCATCAGTGCTTGGAATACTTTACCTGACTCTGTGGTCTCTTCCCATAATCCTAAAAGCTTTAACCAAAAACTTTCTACTATTGACCTCACCCCATTCCTAAGAGGACCATAAGGGGCGTGCATAAGCGCACAAACGTGCCTACCATTCCTGTCCTATTGTTTTTTTTCTTTTCTTCTTCCTATATATATATATATGCTTATACTTCCTAATATTTACTCATATATGTGTTTATATGCTATATAATCTTTTGTATGATACCTACATATATTGTTGTGACAAAATAAATAAATAAATAAAAATAAGTGTTGGGGATTAGCATACTTAAATATACCCTATCCAGGTGATTAGCATTATTCTTTTTGGGACTCCTTCTGGTCATATTTATGTCATGAATAGATCAGATCAAACTGCTGCTAGTTGGTAGAAATCACCATCCAGCTTTTTAGAGTATTTTTTATAGAATCAATTCCCAAATTAGACCATTTAATCTGTCTAGAGTCTTAGTTATAGTAGTTAGAACAGGGATGTCAAACTGGATTTCTTTGAGGGCTGGATCAGCATTATAGTTGTCTTCTGTGGGCTGGCCAGGGCTGTGGGGAGACAGGTTGGATGGCTCCTGCAGCATTCTGCCAGCCGAAATTGGCCATGGGGAGGCCACATGCCCTGTTTTCAACCTGAACGGGCTCTCCTGCAGCACTCTGCTGGCCAAAATGCACAGGGGGCCAATATGTGGCCCTCCTGCATCCTATTTTTTGTCTGGACAGTCTCCTGCAGCATTCTGCCAGCCAAAATGGGGTGCAGGGGGCCACTCGTGCCCCCTCCCATGCCTCTTTTTCACTGGGCCAGAGGCACTGCCGGCCAATCCTTTGCTATTTCCAGACTAGTCCCATAAGCCAGATCTAAGCATCCGTGGGCCAGATTTGGCCCTGAGTTAGACCTATATAACTTATACTTGTATATTTATACTGGAACTTAATTGAAACTACTGCAAAGCTTTTGACTCAGTAGTACACGATAAACTTCTCCTAAAACTAACATCCTATGGCATCCCAGGACCCCTTCACAAATGGATATCTGCTTTTCTGTCTAACAGACAACAAGTGGTCAAAATTGGCAATGCTTTATCAAATCCTGTTCCTGTCAAGAGTGGTGTTCCTCAAGGCAGCGTCCTTGGACCAACACTCTTTATACTATACATTAATGATCTTTGTGACCATATCTCAAGTAATTGTGTTCTCTTTGCTGACGATGTCAAACTATTTAACACCACAGACAACACTTCTATCATTCAAAACGACCTTGATCATCTAACCGCTTGGTCTAAAATTGGCAGCTCAAATTTCAACCAGCAAATGCTCAGTCTTACATATAGGAAAAAAGAACCCAAAAACTAAGTACATACTAGATGGACATTACCTTACAGACGACCCCCATCCCGTTAAAGACCTTGGAGTTTTCATGTCAAATGATCTAAGTGCCAAAGCCCACTGCAACTACATAGCAAAAAAAGCTCTAAGAGTTGTAAACCTAATCTTGCGTAGCTTCTTTTCCAAAAACACCACACTACTAACCAGAGCATATAAAACATTTGCTAGACCAATTCTAGAATACAGCTCACCTGTTTGGAACCCTCACCACATCTCTGACATCAATACAATTGAACGTGTCCAGAAATATTTTACAAGAAGAGTTCTCCATTCCTCTGAAAACAACAAAATACCTTATCCCACCAGACTTGAAATCCTAGGCTTAGAAAACTTGGAACTCCGTCGCCTCCAACAAGACCTAAGTTTAACTCACAGAATCATCTATTGTAATGTCCTTCCTGTTAAAGACTACTTCAGCTTTAATTGCAATAATACTAGAGCAACTAATAGATTTAAACTTAATGTCAACCGCTTTAATCTAGATTGCAGAAAATATGACTTCTGTAACAGAATCATCAGTGCTTGGAATACTTTACCTGACTCTGTGGTCTCTTCTCATAATCCTAAAAGCTTTAACCAAAAACTTTCTACTATTGACCTCACCCCATTCCTAAGAGGACCATAAGGGGCGTGCATAAGCGCACAAACGTGCCTACCGTTCCTGTTCTATTGTTTTTCTTTTCTTCTTCCTATATATATATATATGCTTATACTTCCTAATATTTACTCATATATGTGTTTATATGCTATATAATCTTTTTGTATGATACCTACATATATTGTTTTGACAAAATAAAATAAATAAATAAAAATAAGTGTTGGGGATTAGCATACTTAAATATACCCTATCCAGGTGATTAGCATTATTCTTTTTGGGACTCCTTCTGGTCATATTTATGTCATGAATAGATCAGATCAAACTGCTGCTAGTTGGTAGAAATCACCATCCAGCTTTTTAGAGTATTTTTTATAGAATCAATTCCCAAATTAGACCATTTAATCTGTCTAGAGTCTTAGTTATAGTAGTTAGAACAGGGATGTCAAACTGGATTTCTTTGAGGGCTGGATCAGCATTATAGTTGTCTTCTGTGGGCTGGCCAGGGCTGTGGGGAGACAGGTTGGATGGCTCCTGCAGCATTCTGCCAGCCGAAATTGGCCATGGGGAGGCCACATGCCCTGTTTTCAACCTGAACGGGCTCTCCTGCAGCACTCTGCTGGCCAAAATGCACAGGGGGCCAATATGTGGCCCTCCTGCATCCTATTTTTTGTCTGGACAGTCTCCTGCAGCATTCTGCCAGCCAAAATGGGGTGCAGGGGGCCACTCGTGCCCCCTCCCATGCCTCTTTTTCACTGGGCCAGAGGCACTGCCGGCCAATCCTTTGCTATTTCCAGACTAGTCCCATAAGCCAGATCTAAGCATCCGTGGGCCAGATTTGGCCCTGAGTTAGACCTATATAACTTATGCTTGTATATTTATACTGGAACTTAATTGAAACTACTGCACTTCAGTTCTGAAAATGGTATTTTCATTAAAGGCAACATAATTTTCAATATCATTTTTTCAATTATGATATTTGAAAACCCATATGCAATTTCTTGAAATTCTTGAAATCTAATATAATTCTGTTTCAGTCTTCAAGAAGGCAGTGGCATACATTTGTATTTCTTCCCAGAATCATGAAAAGATCAGCATCAAGATGTCACCTCAGTTAGTTTCTTTAGCAAATACTAGCATAAATATGGTCACTCATGCCCTTGTCACTTCCCGCTTGGACTATTGCAATGCTCTCTACATGGGGCTGCCCTTGAAGTGCACCCGGAGGCTGCAGCTAGTCCAGAATGCAGCTGCGCGGGTAATAGTGGGGGCAACTCGTTGCTCCCATGTAACACCAATCCTGCGCAGCTTGCACTGGCTTCCTGTGGTCTTTCGGGTGCGCTTCAAGATTTTGGTTACCACCTTTAAAGCGCTCCATGGCTTAGGACCCGGGTACTTACGGGACCGCCTGCTGTTACCTTGTGCCTCCCACCGACCCGTACGCTCACACAGAGAGGGCCTTTTCAGGGTGCCGTCCGCCAAGCTGGCGGCCCCCAGGGGAAGGGCCTTCTCTGTTGGAGCTCCTACGCTCTGGAATGAACTTCCCCCCGGTTTACGTCAATTGCCTGATCTTCGGACCTTTCGGCATGAGCTGAAAACGCACCTATTTATTCAAGCGGGACTGGATTGAAATTGTATTGGGGTATTTATGTTTTAAGATTTTAAATGGTTTTAAAATTTCGGCCACATTATAATATTTCTTTTTAACCTCTTTTTAATGTTTATATATTGAATTTTTACTTGGCTGTACACCGCCCTGAGTCCTCCGGGAGAAGGGCGGTATAAAAATCGAAATAAATAAATAAATAAATAAATAGTTATGATGTTATCCCATTGCTACAGAAGGAATGACTTTTGATATCTCCCAAAATATTTAGAAATACACGATAGAATAGACATCGGAGCTATATCTACTGTTATCTCCCTCCCTCCTCCTCCCCCCTCTCATATATATTTTACGCGGGAGAAAACCCGAATAACCAAAGATATGTATATATATATATATATATATATATATATATATATATATATATATATATATATATATATATATATATATATATATATATATATATATATATATATATATATATATATATATATATATATGTTTTCTGAGGTTTCGCGGTGTTTGTATGTAGGTCTTTGGTTGTTTGGGTTTTCTCCCATGTAAAATTGGAAGTGTCTTGGCGGCGTTTTGTGAAGTCTCATTCGTCATCTTCAGGCTTCAGCCGTGCTCCCAGAAGCACGAAGCTCCCAGAAGCACGAAGCTGAAGCCTGAAGATGACAAATGAGACTTCGTCGAAACGTCGCCAAGACACTTCCAATTTTACACGGGAGAAAACCCGAACCAAAGACAGACAGACATATATCTATATATCTATATATCTATATCTATATCTATATATTTATATATTTATATTTTCAAGCTGACAGACTCTTGTTTTATTTCTGATTGTATTTTAAGGTATGAAGTAGCTCAGAGAGAGATAGCTATCAATACAAGAGAATATTTGTAGCTCAGGGTTGAGCTGTTGAATCTTTAGTGCTCTCTGAGTTTGATTGTTTTCTTGCAGATGCAGTGAATTGACTGTAAGAAAAGAACCAAGCTCAGGGAGCACCAAGGACTCTGAACTGCCAACTATCTCTTAAGGCTGTCATTCAAGAATTACAATAAAGGTAATCATATTTGTCCAAATTGTTGGTGGAATTTTACCATAGTTTAGTTTTTCACTGATCCACCCTTAGAATATCAAAACTCCACCCTTCAGACAGTTATCAATGCAATGTCTTACAATGTTTTAATTATTGCCAGTCTTATTTGCCAGCATATTTCACCAAGAATCTCAGGTGCCTGCAATACAACAAATACAATCTAATATCCATGGATATCCAATGAAGAATTAAATCAATTTAAACTATATTAAAACATTCACGGAAATAATTCTCCATAAGCAACTAAGACCATTAAGACATTAAGACAAAGTCAACAGTCAGCATCATATAAGCCGTCATCAAAAGATGCCACCTAAAGTTGCTATTATACTGAGATGGGTGGCATACGAACTTAATCAATAAAATAAAATAATTAAAAGTTCTCTGGAAAAGTTTTATTCTTAACCAAAATTGCTCATTAATGGGTCCAATTTCTTAGGAAAGGCAGTTTTATAGAACCAAGACCCTAACAGGTAAACAATACCTCTTAATTATACAATTAAAGAGTTATGCTGTAAACAAGTTTTGTGTCTTCCTAATCAGTTAATCCTCTCCACCCACATACAGTCTTTGATAAACCCCAAAACTATATTAGCGATAACCTTGCCAGGTCCTATTTTCGTAACTGCTTGATAAGCAAATCTTTCACTTGAATCAATTTTTAAAAAATGTTATTTCTGTTTTAGAACTGTGTTAAATGTAGTTCAATATAAATTTTAAATTGGCAACTTCTCCTTTCTTCAGGCAGCAATTCAAAGAAGGCAGCATTATCAAAAGCAGCTTAAAAAACCTCTTATCGTCAGAAAACCAAATTCTTATCTCATTTATCCTAGTTTAAATCCAGAATAAGCGATTCAGCTGAAAGTGCTAATTCAACTGTGATAACAGACATTTATATTGACACTTAAATCTGCTTTTCACTCTAGTCAATTAATACTACCAGCATAAAACTTAATCCCATTTTTAATTCTGCTGAACAAACTTTTCTTCTTGGCTCTGGGTTCTTCTTTGATTTAAAGCTAGGAACTAATTAAAACTTACAGACTGGTCCAGATAAACAACCTTAATTTTCCATCAATAAACTTCTGCTGAAGTGTTTAAGTTCTTGTGATAGTACAAGTGAAGGCTAAACAAGATAATGAAAACTGGCAAGGATTTATTTTGTCATGAACCTACCAAAATGAACATTGGCATTGCATAAATGGAATCTCTCTAGTGTAACTGCTGTTCTCCCCTTGAAAAGTACATTAAAATAGTGTAGAGCTGGGCAAACTACAAAAGCAAAAGCATAGGGTTCTTTCTATTTAAATATCAGATATGTAAGTACTTTTTAAAAAAGGGAATTGTATAAAGTGACATAGAACAGATATATATGGCAGTAATTTTTTTTTAGAAGAATGAATCTCTCCTGATAGTTATTTATCATTTAAACATATTCATTGCTGAAAAATATGCAATTTTAACAACAGAAAAATGATGTCTTTTAAAAATGTTTAAAGAATTTAACAATAACGAGTCAGTCAATTATTGGGACATTACAAACCGTTTTTCCATTGCTCCACGCCAAATAATGGTGATGCCAGATTATAAAAGCTCTGGAAATGGGAATTGTGGATAGAAAACGGGCTATTGCAGAAGGAAAAGTGGTCCAAAAGTAAAATAATCAGTATAAAACTTTGGTAAAAGTCAGTTGGCCAGTTGAGTTTTAAGACTACAATTCATTTTGTTTAATCATGAACATATTTAAAAAAGTAAGCTATGAAAACAATACAAGTAGTTGAATGATGTTGGTGCTATGAGTAGCAAGCAGTTTTCCTGACATTTTAATAGTTACTGCTGCTTAAATAGTAAGAAAAACATGATTCCTGGATGAATATACACAGAGTTGTGAAGACAATTTGGTGCCAAATGAATCCTGAAAGATTGAACCATCTGGAAAGTCACATCACATTAGAATTCACATTTGTTTTCATTTCTCTCTATCAGATCCAGAAGGTATAGGTCAGGGGGGAATTCTCTAGAGAAGAACCATGTTACATAAATCAAATTTTACTGTATGAGCTATCAATTCATGGTGAATTTTATGTTACAGATCAGTGCTTGCTGTCACTGATCACTTTTTCAAATTGTGCATTTCAAAAACTCCATTCACATACCTAATAACTATGAGACAGATTCCATACTGCTATTAAAGTACTAAATAAATCATTCTAGTTATGCTTTACCAGATCTCAACATTTTAGCTAAGTTCACATAGCATCAATGCTATCCTTAGAATATACAGTATTCTAAGTTAATGAATATATATACCTTGTCTGAAGACATTTCCATGGTTATGTGGCCAGCATGACTATATACGGAGGCTCATGGACTGCTGTTACTTTCCTACCAAGTAGTATCTATTTACTCACATTTGCATGCTAGGTGGACAGGAACTGGGACAAGGATGGGAGCTCACATCATCATGCAGTGCTTGGGTCTCAAACCCCTGCTGTCAGCTTTCCAGCTGAAAAACTCAGCAACTTTAATCACCAAGCCATTGCGTCCCCCAGGTGACAATAAAAAGGTAAAGGTAAAGGTTCCCCTCACACATATGTACTAGTCTTTCCCGACTCTAGGGGGCAGATCTCTGTTTCAAAGCCGAAGAGCCAGTGCTGTCAGAAGACATATCCATGGTCATGTGGCCAGCATGACTCAACACCAAAGGCGCATGGAACGCTTTTACCTTCCCACCACAGGTGGTCCCTATTTTTCTACTTATATTTTTACATGCTTTCGAACTGCTAGGATGGCAGAAGCTGGGACAAGTAATGTGAACTCACCCCATTACGTGGCACTAGGGATTCAAACCGCTGAACTGCCGACCTTTCGATTGACAAGCTCACCAACTTACCCACTAAGCCACCACATCCCTTTTCGGGGTGACAATACCTTTGCTCAAAAATCTTTAAAATATGACTCTCACTCTTCGTAACGTATAATGATGACAGAATCCCATCACAATGGAGAATCAAATCTACTACTCATAATGAAGGAAAATATTTCTAGCTTAGGGTTGACTTGAGGGGTCCTTGATGCTCCCTGAGTTGGGTTGTGTTCTTACATGTTTCATTAAAACATCTACAAGAACACAACCCAGCTCAGAGAGCACCAAGGATCCCTCAGAATCAAGAGTGTCAGTACACATTATAATGAACATTTCTTGAAAAACATAGAAGTAAAACCAGTTTCTTATTTTTATTTGTTGAGAAGGTATTTTGAGGGTGGGTGGTTTTTCTTTGGTGTGTGTGTTTTTTGCAAGACAAAAATGTGAACCCAAGAAACCTGCGTAGAAGTTACTGTCTCCTATTCTCTCTGTTTTTGGCTTCATATCAGCTGCATATTGTTAGTGAGTGAGACGGAGAAAAGGTAGAAACAATTAGCCACTGGGAATTGGGAAATGAGATAAAACTTGAAAGCACTTCTTAATCTTTCATTAACTGGTTCATCCTGGGATTTTCAATGCCATAAAAGAATGATTTGCCATGGCTTGCAGAGTTTTAATTTGAAAGTCATGTAAAATATCAATTTTTGGTTCATTCAGGACCTATAGTTTAAAATCTCTTAAACTTGTTAAAATTTGGATCAGAAACATTAGGAGTTTGCATCTCCCCTCTGATGTGAGAACTCTATTTCTCTGGAACAAGTGAAAAGTCCAGAAATCTGCACTTAGGAAGTATAATTAAAAAATCACTGCTGGAATATAGCCTCAGAATAACACCCTGTAGGTTTAAAACATGCACCTGCAGTGATGGACACAGAAATAGCACCTAGAACTTCTAATAGGAAGTGACGAATGGCCCCAGCTGTCAAGAAAATTAAGGATCTTTTGGGAAAAAACCACAAATAGCTTCAGATCAGTGGTGAAATCCAATTATTTTTACTAGTGGTTCTGTGGGCGTGGCTTGGTGGGCGTGATGTGGCTTGGTGGGTGTGGCTTAATGGGTGTAGCAGGAGAAGGATACTGCAAAATCCCCATTCCCTCCCCACCCCTGGGGGAAGAATATTGCAAAATCTCCATTCCCATCCCACCCTGGGGCCAGCCAGAGGTGGTATTTGCCGTTTCCCTGAATTGCTCAAAATTCCGCTACTGGTTCTCCGAACTGCTCAAAATTTCTGCTACCGGTTCTCCAGAACCTGTCAGAACCTGCTGGATTTCACCCCTGCTTCAGATTCTTTTCAAGGAGCTTGGGTTTTTTTCTTTCCAGATTTCTTAGGAGAGGAGGCAAAGCTGCTGCTGTTACTTTAAGAACTTATATAGATTAAAAACAACCTCTCTACTTCTTTATATCCCTGCAGGAACCTGGACATAATGGGGTTCTTCTAATGTATATCAGAGATGTGCCATAGGGAGAGAGTCACCATTTTTACCACTTGATTAAAAAAAATGAACAGAATAACAAATATGTTGGCTTGGTCTTTCACTACAACAGCTAGATAGCTACTAGGAACGAATAGGTGACCAAGCTATAGTGCTCAATGCATAAGTACCAGGGTAGTTATGCTTCTAAAATAATGGTAATCTTCCCCTTTTCTCTCTGTTCCAAGGGTAGGCAATTTAAAGAGAATACTGCCAGAAAGAAGAAAAATGTGACAAAAACATACAAAGAAATGTGCAACTTTTCTCTTTCTAATTAGGAAGCATAGACATCTCCTATAACTAATAATGATTCAGATTTCTATTTCTTGAAAGGACAATTTTGCAATCAGGTATAATTATTGAGGAAAAAGTGTTCTGTCCATTAAGCATCTTCACTTTTTCCTCCTTCCTTCATGTCCTAACCCAGCGAAACTTTTTAAAAGAAAAATGATGGTAAAATGTTGACAATAGTCTTAATACAACAACAACAACAACAACAACAACAACAATAATAGTTTTATAACATGCTTGATTGGAAGTTACTGAATCTGCTATACTGGTCATTTTATAACATATCCCGATTGTCTCTTATTTTGTTATCAGAATTAGCTTATGTCAGCTCCACTAGGTAGAAAAAAACCAAAGAATCAACTTCACAGAAAAGTTAAAAAGCCATCTTCCCTGTGAAAGGCCCACAGCTATTGGAAGATTGCTATCATTTCACCTTTAGTCCTTCTCTTTGTTATACTAGATGTATCTAGTTCCCACAACCATACACCATATGGTTTAGCCTCCAGACCCTTTATCATCTTTATTGCTGTTCTCTGTACTCTATCTAGAGTCTCAACATCACTTTGTGTCGTGACCAGAACTGGATGTTATATTCCAAGTATGGTTTTACCAGTGTAGTATAAAGCAGCATTATCACTTCATGTGATCTTAATGGTACATCTCTCTTGATGCAGCCTAGGACTTTTTCAGCAGCTGCAACACACTGCAGTCTCATACATGTGGTTGCCCCTTAGGAAACCTAGACCTCTCTCACAGTCACTACTATTGAGCCAGTTTCTCTTTATTCTATAACCGTGCATCTGGTTTTTCTCGCTAAGGGTAAGATTTTACTTTTGCCAATTGCATTTTGTTGGATAGGTCCAGTGTTCAACTCAGTCAAGAGCCTTCTGATTCTTTAGTTTATCTTCTAAAATGGTAGCTATTCACCACAATTTGGTGTTATCTGCAAATTTGATGAGTTCCCCTTGTAGCCCCTAAGCTAAATAATTTGTGATGATGTTGAAGCATACTGGCCTAAGTCAGAATCTTGAACCATTGTATGCTTTCCTCCACTTAGATGTAGTTTCCATTGAGGATCACACATTGAGTGCAGTTAATTGTCCCATTGCAAATCCATCTGGTAGTGATACTGTCTATCCCACATTGTTCTATTTACCAAGAAATCAAATACCTTACTGAAGTTTGAGTGTCCACAGCAGTTCCCTGAAGCACTAATTCAGTCCATTGTCAAAGAAGGCACTAAGGTTTATCTGGCATGATCTGTTTTTAACAAACCCATATTGACTTCTAGTTATCACTCTGCTCATTTCTAGGTGCTCACAAATTCTCTGCTTAATTATCATTTACGGGACCGCCTACTGCCACCGACTGCCTCCCACCGACCCGTACGCTCTCACAGAGAGGGACTCCTTAGGGTGCCGTCCGCCAGACAGTGCCGACTGGCAACACCCAGGGGAAGGGCTTTCTCTGTGGGGGCTCCCACCCTCTGGAACGAGCTTCCCCCAGGACTTCGCCAACTTCCTGACCTTCGAACCTTCCGCCGAAAGGTTAAGACACATCTATTTATTTGTGCGGAGCTGGCCTAGAGTTTAGTTTTAAAGTTAGTTTTAATTGGGGTGTTGTACTATTTTAACGACAGTTTTAAATTCGGCCTAATGTAATAAGTTTTTTAAATGTTGTTTTAATTTGTATTTATTCTTATGTTTTTTATAAGGCTGTGAACCGCCCTGAGTCCTTTGGGAGATAGGGTGGTATAAAAATTTGAATAATAAATAAATAAATAAAATAAAAATAATAAAATCATTTCCAGGATTTTCCCAAGTATTGATATCAGGCTGATTTGGTCTGTAATTTCCAGGATCAATCTACTCTTCCCCCATTTTTTGGAATCACATCTGTAGGAGGGGAGAGGTCAAACATGACAGTCCATATTTTTTGGAGAATAAGACGCACCTTTCCCCCCCCAAAAAAAGAGGGTGAAAATTTGGGTGCATCTTATACTCCGAATGTAGCCCCACCCAGCTTCTCAAACAGAGGTTTCAGAAACTGAAAAAAGTATCAGAAACGAAGCTTCAGAAATGAAGCCCCCAAACAGAGCTTCAGAAAAGAAGCTCCCAAACAGAGCTTCAGAAAAGAAGCCCCCAAACAGAGCTTCAGAAAAGAAGCCCCCAAACAGAGCTTCAGAAAAGAAGCTCCCAAACAGAGCTTTAGAGGCTTTTTTTCTGAAGCTCTGTTTTTGGAGGCTTTCAGAGGCAGAAAAAAGTTTTTTTTTTTATACAGAGTTTCAGAGGCAGAAAAAACAAGCAAAAAAACCCAAAAAAACCAAGGCACAGAGCTCACAACCAAGGAATTTGTTGCTAAAATTCACCTCTGGGAACAGCTGATTGGGGGTATTCCGGGAGGCCAATCCACCTGCCAATCAGCTTTTTTCTTATTTTCCTCCCCAAAAACTAATCTGCGTCTTATACTCCGGTGTGTCTTATACTCCGAAAAATACATTAAGTCATGAGTCCGTTCATGCCTGCAAGAGATCTAAGTCCAGCCCACCTTGAATGCCTCTCTTATCTCCCATTCATTTCTCTTGACTGCTACTTGGTCAGATTCTTGTAGAGAGTTTAAGCTTGCAATAAATTTTTATACTCATTTGAACTGCCTGAATCTCCTGATTTCCCCAGTGCTTGATATCAGCTCTTTTCCAGTTCTCGGTAGTTCCCTAGGGTTACTCAAGCTTTGAAAGATTTTGTTCAGTGTTTCCAAAATCACATCTGCTAGATTCTTTAGAATCCTGAGATTAAACAATCTGGTCTTGCTGATTTGAACTCGTCTATAGCAGATAGGTGTTCTTTTACCATTTTCTTGCGTATTTTGTCTTGTATTCCTTTTCTGTCTTTTGTGATATTGCTTTTGATAGATTGGATTATTTTTTTTCCTTTTGCATCAAGACAGATGCAAAAAATGAATTAAGCAGTTCTGCTTTCTCCCTGCTAACCGTCCCCTTCTTGCCATCTTCTCCCATTAGCAGACCAATCATTTCTTTGATATTTTTTTCTTGTTTCTTACATATTGAAACAAACTTTTAAATTGCTTTTGGCATTTACTGAGTTCCTTCTGAGTCTTAGCTTTTTCTTCCTTTCATCTCAAGTGCTCCTGTCTGTCTGAGTTAGAGCGCTGCAGTTTAAAGTCAAAGGTTCATTGGCTACTACCATTTCAAATGAGCCTTGTGTTTAATGTTAGCTCTAATAGCACTAAATGCTTCAACCTTATAAACATACATTTAATTCTAATGTACTGTATTGCAATATGCATATAGTATATATACTATATATCAGAAGACCCACCAGCAGGAAAGAATATGATTAGTGGAGGGTGCAATAGGTAATAAGTGCACAAAAGTGCCTACCGTTCCTGTCCTATTTTTTCCTTTCAATACATGTTCCTGTATATAATGTTGTGACAAATAAATAAATAAATAAATAAAATAAAAATAGCAGGGGAACTGTCTAAATGGGAGAAGGTAGTATCCAGACTGAATATTTTGCAAACTATTGCCCAAAAAAGCTTAATACAGGCAGTTTAGGATCAAGATGTCATGATCCTATATTCAATAAAACCAGTTTAGGGTCAAGCTGGCACGAATATAGGATATAAGCAGCTTAAATGAGAAATACAGATATACCTAATATCACTCTTATTTGTGTAAAAAACCATGTACAGAAAACTGCAATAGGGAGATAATTAGGGGAAATAATTGCTCTCTATATATTACTGGTGCATTGCCACTATTCTCTCATAATGGGAATTCTGATGCTTTTTATATAAACCAAAAGTACCCAAACTGGGGGCTGATTAAAGAAAATATAAAATATAGCTTTGCATGTAATGTTCATAAAATTGCCAATTGCTGCTGCTGCTAAATATGTATTGGCATTTTATTCCCCTTTTCCTCCCAAGTTCAGTAATTTGATCATCTAAATTAATGTCTTGTGTTATTTGTTAAGGGATTCCTTAATGTAAATGTCCCTTTTTATTTTGTGAACAAAATGATTTGTAATGAATAATGGAGCTGCCAAATAGTTTGGACAAAATAAATTCAAATGAATGCATAGACAGATAAAGTTTCTGTCCTAAATCCTGTTGTTAATGGATCTTAAAAAATTCTTCTAGCAAATTATAAGTAATACAAATCTGGAAAAACAATGGTTAGTTATAAGACATGGATTTATAAGACTTCAGAGGATAATTAGAACTGCAGAAAAAATAATTGCTACCAACCTGCCTTCCATTGAGGACCTGTATACTGCACGAATCAAGAAGAGGGGCGTGAAAATATTTACAGATCCCTCACATCCTGTTTCAACTCCTAGCCTCAAAACGACACTATAGAGCACTGCAAACAGAACAACTAGACACAAGAACAGTTTTCCCCCAAAGGCCATCACTCTGCTAAACAAATAATTCCCTCAACACTGTCAAACTATTTACTAAATCTGCACTACTATTAATCTTCTCATGGTTCCCATCACCAATCTCTTTCCGCTGATGACTGTATGACTGTAACTTTGTTTCTGGTAATCCTTATGATTTATATTGATATATTGACAATCAATTGTGTTGTAAATGTTGTACCTTGATGAAGGTATCTTTTCTTTTATGTACACTGAGAGCATATGCACCAAGATAAATTCCTTGTGTGTCCAATCACACTTGGCCAATAAAAAAAAAAATTCAATTCTATTCTATTCTATTTTAAATCATTTTACATTACATTACATACATTACATTACATTTGCTCAATGCATGCTTTTGCAAAGAAGTTGACGTTCATTTTTCTGTTGAATACCTGTGATCTTGAAAAAAAAACCCATGTTTGTTTCCTTTATTGCTTGCTAGCTTCTACAGCATAAAACATCTGCCCTGTTTGCTCTAATAAAACTAGCCCTCACAGCATCAGAGGAAAACTTGATGATAAGATGTCTAAAGTGAGTTCACTATTTCGAGCCAAAATTCTCTGTTGTTCTGCTGTCAGAAATGAGGAATGGTGAAAGCAGCTGTTGTATCACCAAATATCTCATCGGGATTTGTAGTTTCTCTGGAATCTGAATACAATGGGCAAATTTCCTAAAAGAAACTTTATCCTGCATTTCTCCAATGCATCACATGGCAACTGTACTGCTAAATATTACTTTTAATCTGAGATGCTGAGACTGGAATTAGGACTGTTTGATTGGACACTGTATTAGGAAATTTAGATAGGAGGTAGGTTTTGGCTTTCATATTTGAACAGTATTGTTTTCATTGTAACTGTAAATAAAGCATATACTGACTTTATTCTTTTCATATAATTTAAACTGCTGTTTGATTCTTGTTTGTTACTTTTTGTTACGGTGGGATTGTACTCTGCTGGACAATTCCTTATGAATAATGTTTGATTTGATACAAATTTTATAGGCAGCCCAAATCAATGAGTGGGCTCCACACCCAAAATTGTGCAATTGATAGAAATCGAAACCACCAAAGCAAAAATTTAAATAAGTCTTCTTAAAGTCCAGTGGAAATACTCAATTTAGCAAGAAATAACCCAACAATAATAGTGATATATATGCAGCATGAATTCTACATCTTGGATCACATTGTTAGCAAGTGATTGAATTCTGATTCATCCATAAGTAACAAATGCAAGTACTTCGTGTCCTGCTGCATCCTATAGGAGCACCTATGGGGCATGTAGAAATACATAATGAGATTATTTGTACACAAAACAAAACAATAATTTCTTGTCTAATGAGGTCTTCAGGTTTGCCCACATTGTCTACATAGATTTGTGCTTTGGACATATATAGAAGACTTATTATCCTTGAATACTTCTAAATACTGAATAGGAAATGCACATTCAAAGGAAATTGCTTTGTGTGCCTTAAATCCTTGATGTATTGTTCTTTGATAAATTCAAAACTAATCCAAGATATTTAATTGCCTGAGGTGATAGACCAAATGCCCCTGTCCCTGCTGTATATAAAAGATGATGCAGTTTTCCTTAACTTTCTACTAAATATTGAAATCTTTCTTAGAAGGCTAAGCTGCCCATAGTTGCTCTACAAATGAGATAAGTGGCATATAAATTTAAAATATATATAAGTAAAATAATCTGAACGACATACAACAATTCAGTAACTTGCTGCTTCTTTTCTGCATATACCACCTGAGAGAACTGATTCCTTTATTCCTATACCTGACAGACTTTCAGCTATTATGTTATTATTATGCCTGTACAGTAAAAGAAGGGCAGTTGTGATGTTTGGTTTATGGTGCATGGCAGCAGTTTCTTGTATTATTGTTTTCCTTAAATTATGGCTGAGAAAAAAAGAGATCTTTAATAGTATACTAACACCTCAAGTGACATTTAAATTTACATAACCGATCACTGATGTTCATATGTAGTTAAAAATTACTAGAAATAAATAAGGGTTGGTTTCAGATTTATAACTGGTTTCTTTCAGCCCCAGAAGGGTCTCTTCAGAATGAAGAAACACATTTTGATTATTTTTTCCTTCCTTCTACAGTTTCTAACATTAGCCTTTTTTCTTTGGATTCCCAAACCCTCCCAGAGCAAAAATTTTGAGGACTGTAGGGAGCAAATTGAAATTGGTAAAAAATGTCTTCTTTTGGTGCAAACTTCTCACAAATGAAATGATAAATCCACCATACAGAACTTTCTAGCACATTTAGCTATTGCCAATTCATCAACTCATTTAATTAAAGTTAAAAACAATTACCACAGAAGAGTTATGTTTTCACAGCATCATTGTGGCACATTTTTCTCCAATTGTTAGAAAACACAATAAATATAACTTGAATATTAGCCATTTTCTCTGCCTGGCATTTCTCAAGCAAGTTTCATTTAATGACTTCTTAGTCAGCCAAAATATTAAGGAGAAAAAATCATCTTATTGAGGTATAACTAATAGTCAGCATTATCATGTTATGGAATTTATATTCATTGAATAAGACTTTTTTTATTACTAACAGATGATGAAAATTCCAAAAATAAATGCTTTTGCTGCATGTATTGAGGACAATAAGCTATTAATGGTTCCAGTAAGCATAGAAACTCACCTATCAAGAAAATGAGACAAGTCTCATTATTTATTTATTTTTCCATCAGTTGTCTTGCCTTATGCTGTCATCTCTCATACAGAAAGGCAAGCCTTTCTCCTGATTTTGAAAGTTAAAAAAAAAAGAAGGGACAAGACATTTCTGACTCCCTAGCATGAAAAAATGAAGCTGGTTCCAGATCAAGCTGTCAACACTTTTGGGTTTTGTTGTTTTGTTATCACTTAGAAGGATTAGGAATGGGAACCTAGGCTAAATCTGGGATCCAGGTCATAGTTATTTATTTAGTTAGTTTGTCAAACTTGTATGAGATAACAGTTATAAGTATAAATATGGATATGAACACAGGAAATGGGTACAAATAAATGGGGACAGTAGGATAGGGACAGTAGGCACGCTGGTGCACTTATACACACCCCTAACAGTCCTCTTAGGAATGGGGTGAGGTCCACAGTAGACAATCTAAGGTTAAAGCTATGGGGGTTTGAGGATGTAGCAACAGAGTCAGGTAGTGTCAACATTCCAGAAAACCCCCTCCTGCAGAAAAGACTCCAAAGCAAACATCTTTCAAAGTTCTTTTACTAGCATAGGTAAACTGGCACAACTGGATAAACTCCGAATCTGGAGATCCGGGTTTTTCCTCAGTAAGACAAACTCCAAAATCCCCACCCCCTTGACCCCTCTGCCGATCACATGCTCCAATCGCCAACAGTCACATCTCGAGACATCACTCCGGCCACTCCTTCTCCAGATGTAGGCTCAGCCTGACCTTGACCGGTAGGAAGAATGTTATTATGTCTATTATGGGAAAGTGTCAGCGCGGAAGCCTTCAGCCTAGTATGGCTTCCAAAGCTGACAGGTAGTGCATTCCACACATTGATCACTCTGTTGCTGAAGTCGTATTTTCTGCAATCGAGTTTGGAGCGGACGGTTTTATATATTGACTTTGTTATGTATTTACTGAAAAATGTTTTTTAAAAGTCAGTATTGGTACTAGAAACAAAGGTAGAATAAGACTCTTTTGACTCAAAACATAAAGGTGTCAAGGGCATGACCCAGGGGTGAAATGTAAAATTTGTTACTACCGGTTCTGTGGGCGTGGCTTGGTGTGGAGGGTAATGTGACTGGATGAGTGTGGCCAACTTTTTTTTTACTTTTAAAAGCATTTTTTCTACAACCTCTTCAGCTGAATGTTCTAAAGGGTTCTGGCAATCCCAGCTGAGCTGCACGATCATCAGAGGCTTTTTTTTTTTTTTTACTTTTAAGGGTATTTTTTCAGCCAAAGAAAAAATGCTTCTGATGAAAAAAAAAAACCTCTGATGATCGCGCAGCTCAGCTGGGCAGGGGTGGGGGGGCGCAGGGATTTTTGCTGCCGGCTCTTTGAACCACCCGCTGCCATCGCTACTGGATCAGGTAATCCGGTCCGAACCGGGAGCATTTCACTCATGGCGTGACCCATCATTCCTGAGTTTCTAAAATCATTTATAAATCATAAATCATTCATAAATCATTTACTTTCCATGGCTATGAACCACAACTTGATGGATTTGATTTAACCTTAACCAGTGATTTATTCTAATTTAAAGTCGACTCTTCTTCTCCTAATTGTGCCACAGGAGGAGGAAGGAGGGAGAGGAAAACAGAAGCCCCAGTTTGCTGTGTTCCATTTCATTTTACATGGCAAGACTGACATGGATACTAATCAACAGAAATAAAGAGTCCTAACAATGTGTAAAGAAAGATCATGAACATAAAGATAAAAGAATTCATTCAAATAATAGGTAACTTTTGCATATATTTGATAAAGGTCACTTCCTTTTGTTTTCCAATTGAATTCTGTAGCGCTTGCCTTTGTATTTTTTAATTGAATTCACTAGGATTCCCCCACCCCCTCCCTTTCCCCCCCAGTTTCCATCCCCTTTCTTTGCTCTCCTTTTCTTTCATCTTGCCCTTTGGGGAAGGTGGGGGAATTTATTTTCAATTAAATCACCATTTCACTTATGGAAACTTCAAGGATGATTCAACATTTCATCCACTTTTATCAGGCCTTAGAGAAAGAGAATGCTTTTAAAATGCTTTATTCTGATGGTCTGTTTCACAGGCAATGTTTATTAGAACAAGTAAAAAGGCATTCCGACCCCTCAAGGTGAATAACCATCTTAAAACCAATATTCGGTAAAATCTAGATATAAACAATGTGCTAAAATATTAGAAATATCTTTGATGAATTTTGCATTCCTTAACTGGAGTTTTCAAAACTACAAGCCAGACAAGTGGAAAGTATAAAGACATGCTGTCTTGCTGTGCTTGCTTTGTCAATAAACACAATCACCATCCTTAAGTGTTAAAAAGGCTCAATGCAGTGGTGAAATCCAAAATATTTTACTACCGGTTTTGTGGGCATGGCTTGGTGGGTGTGGCAGGGGAAGGATACTGCAAAATATCCATTCCTACCTCACTCCAGGGGAAGGATATTGCAAAATATCCATTCCCACCCCACTCTGGGGCCAGCCAGAGGTGGTATTTGCTGGTTCTCCTAACTACTCAAAATTTCCACTACTGGTTCTCCAAACTGCTCAAAATTTCCGCTACCAGTCCTCCAGAACCTGTCAGAACCTGCTGGATTTCACCCCTGCCCAAATATATATATTAAAAGTTATGTGTACAGACAGGAGTCATGATAAGAAGCTTTCTACATCTTTGGTAAATTGTCTCCCCAAGTAAGTCATGTGGTGATGTTTGATGGAATAGTTTTGTTTTGTTTTTAATTATGACTGATCTGTCATGGCTTATTAATGAATATTAAATGCTCTCATCAAATTGTCTAGAGATGAAGAACCTCAGTCATGGTGTCACTTCCCTTTGTTGTGGGAATACTCAGGGGTGGGCTTCAAAAAATTTAGCAAGGTGTTCTCTGCCCAGTTGCTGGGTGGGCGTGGCCATGGTGGGTGTGGCCTAGTTGGCCTCTTGCACCACAGCAGAGGGAGGTGTTTTTCCTTCCCTGGGCCCTGGAGGCTTTCCTTGAGCCTTCAGGAGGGCAAAAATGGCCTCCCCAGGCTCCAAAGGCCCTCTGGAGGCCCAGAGGCCCATTTCTGGCTTTTCCAAACTTCCGGTAGGCCTGTTTTTTGCCTTCCCTGAGCCTCTGTGCAGGTCCTGCACTTATCTGCATTCAAAATGCGCTGCCTGGGGACTCCTGGGAAGGGTGAGGTGGGAGGGGCCAGCCAGGAGTGGGAATTGGGGGTTCTCCGAAGTGCATAGAATCTTAGCTAGAGGTTCTCCTGAACCCTGAGCAGCCCACCATTGGGAATACTGATCTTTGGCTGGAATGTATCATTCACATTGTTCATAGATCCCAACAGAGGACGGGTTCCAGAGAAAGAGTACTTTTAGCCAAGGTCCTTTAGAAACTTTAGCATCTTTCCCTGAGATGGTTCTGTAACCAAAAACACACATCTGGAAAACTATGGAATTTCTTCTGGGTAAACATGGCTGGGAAACAACAGCTGGCAGAAAGGTATAGCAAAGGCTTACTATTTGTGATGGAAACAAATTGGAAAATGAAAAGTAAGATTCAGACTAGACAGGTTTTCATCTGAAGCCTAGGAGAGTCTGAGTTAAAACAGATAAATAAATAACCAAGAAAACAGGAGCAGAGGGAGAGGAAGCTAAATTAAAATTGTAGCATGGGAGAAGGTTCTTTAATCATGAGCTTCTCCTGAAGGTTCATCCTGCAGTTAGTCCCTTTTATTGGTTTACTGTATTGGGAACAAAGCTTTCACTACATTCTGTTATGCAAAAGATTAAAAACATCCCTGCTACATTCAGCCCTTCCTTTCCAGCCATTCATTAAAAATGTAAGAGAAACTACAAAGATATGAATAACATCATGAGTGGTTTAGCACTGAGCCAAGGGAAATAAACAAATAATAGAGAAATAAATCAAATGAAGATATTGGTAAATGCAATAAAACTAAAATATGCAGACATTGTGGCCCATTAGTAGACAAGGAGCACTCAGAAAGGATACAAATCTATTAAGTGTGAAAGTGCTAATTTTTTTAACAGAAATATATCATATGTCCTTCAGAGAACTGGAAAATGGCCAATGCAAAAACAATTTTTAAAAAGGGAAGTAGGATGTAACGTATTTATCAACAAATTTTTATAACTTTCTCCCACTTGGCAAATTAGTGAAAAGCATTATTAAAGCCAAAATCCTTAAGCACATAGAAGATCAAACCTCAATGAAATAGACTCAACTTGGCTTGGCAAAAGTTAAGCTGTACTTCATTAATATTTTATAATTCTTCAAAGGTTTAAACATGGAAAGTTTATGATTTAACAGTTAAGATTTATGCAGACCACAGATGACAGGAATTTTTGTATGATCAACATTTCTATTGAAACTGGTCAAAATAGTTTGAACTGGATGTTTGTTCCTCAAATGCAGAGAATGCAGGGAAAATGGCTTAAATCCACCTGCACTTATCCTCTTTTCCTGATTACCTAAAATATAATTCAATCCATGCCATAGAGTAATAAGAATGCCATCAGCCTCGCAGTTATCTCTAACAAAAGGGAAACTGAATAAACTATATTTTCCCTATTTATGTTTTTGGAAGGGGATTGCCTCTGAGTTGTGGACTCCTGGCAATTGCCTGGATAAGTCCCTGTAGTTTTCTTGGCAAGATTTTGGAAGTAGCTTGTCATTGCCTGCTTTCTAGTACTGAGAGAGAGTGACTTGTCGAAGCTCATTCTGGATGAGTGCTTAAGGCAGGACTAGAACTCATGGTGTCCCAGTTTCTAGTCTGATGCTTATATATAGTATACTGTATAGTATACTATAGTATATACTATATATAGTATATATATAGTATAGTATAGTATACTATAGTATACTATATTATAGTATACTATAGTATATACTATATATATACTATACTATACTATATATATATAGTATAGTATACTATAGTATATATACAAAATCAGACTTGAAATCACCAACATCCTCTGCAGCAGCAAGCCACCCAAAAGCAACTTACCCAAAGAGGAACAGACAGCACTACTTAACCTGAAAAAAGACACCAGCATAATAGTCCTACCAGCAGACAAGGGGAACGCCACGGTGGTTATGAACACATCTGACTACCAAACCAAATTAACCAACCTACTCCAAGACCCGGCATACAAGCCCCTAAAAACAGACCCCACCACCTACCTAGAAAAAACCACTAGATCCAAAATAAAAGCCTCCCCCATCAGCAAAGAAATCCAACAAAGAATCATTCCCAGAGAGAAATCATCCAGATGCCCTAAGCTCTACGGCCTCCCCAAGATACACAAAGAAGGAACCCCACTCAGACCCATAGTCAGCTCCATAGGCTCACCTCTACAAAACCTAGCCAAATTTCTCGCCAAACAACTACAGCCCTATGCAGAATCCATCGCCTCACACGTAAAAACTCATTCCAGTTCATAGAGATCATAAAGAAACAAAACTTACAGCCCAGCGACCTACTCGTGAGCTTTGATGTCATATCCTCTTCACCCAAGTGCCAATCAAAGAAGCCTTGACAGCTATCCAAAACAAATATAACCCCCAAGCACATCCTAGATCTGACCAACCACTGCCTATCCAACACATACTTCATCTATAACGGACAAAAATACAAACAAATAGAAGGAGCACCCATGGGATCACCTCTCTCACCTGTCATTGCCACCCTCTACATCCCACACTTTGCACCCAAGCACTAGAAAAATCTGATCACAAACCCAAACTCTGGCTCAGATCGTGAGCGACACCTTCATAATCTGGCCACACGGAAAGAAAAACTTGACAACTTCCTCACACACCTCAATAGCCTACACCCCAAAATACAGTTCACCATGGAAACAGAAGTTAACAACCAACTTCCTTCCTAGATGTCTTAGTCTACAGGAAACCCAATGGCTCCCTAGGACACACCATCTACCAGAAGAAAACACACACAAACCGCTATCTGCACGCACTCTCACACCACCACCCAGCACAGATCAACTCCGTAGCCAAGACACTCATCTCTAGAACAAAATGCTTAGCTGACGAACAACACCAAAAAACCGAACTACACACTCTCACAAACGTACTAACATCCAATGGATTCCAGAGAAATAAGATTACCAAACTAATCCAAAAGAACCCCCACTAAAACCCAAGACAGAGAACAAGAAAATGGCACAGCCCTCCTCCCATATATAAAAGGCACCACAGACAAAATCAGCAAGATCCTCCACAAACATAACATCAAGACAGCATTCTGCACAAACCAAAAAATATCCACCATCCTAAGAAACCCCAAAGACAAAATTGAGTTAGAAAATCAAGGAGTATGTGAAATCCATGCACCGCCTTCCCCACCACATACATCGGACAAACCAACAGAAGAATAAGTGCACGCATTGAAGAACACAAGAACTCAGTCAAAAAAGAGGAACCAACTTCTTCCCTGGTCCAACACCTTAAAGCCACAGGACACGATATTGACTTTAAAAAGACCAGAACTATCGCCAAAACTGAACACTTTAACAACAGAATAATCAGAGAAGCCATCGAGATAGAAAAACGCCCACACAGCATGAACAAACGAGATGATACCTCCCGCCTACCAGCCATTTGGAAACCCGCCCTTATTAACAAACGAGTCCTCAACACGAGGAATGACACCAGACCCACACTCACGAGGTCCACACAGGATGTCACCACCACACTATCACCCAGAAAGCAGACCCAAACCCACACTGATCAGGAAGCACGACCAAGGACCAGAAGCCAGACCGCAGCTGCAACATTAACCATTTCAAACCCCTCCAATCCATACATGCAGTAGACTGACACCCACTACGAAGATGTAGCACGACCACGAACACAAAGCCAAACAGCAGCAGTGCAGCTCACCAGCTCAAATCCCCCTGCAACTCAGACTAATCTGAGCACAACCAAGCCCCCACCCAAACAGGACACACCCCCAGCCAATCAGAGCACAAAAAAACCCCCATCCAATCAGAGCACAGCCAAGCTCCCACCCAATCAGTTCCAACCCCCACTAGCAGTTAAAAAGGAAGAAACAGCTGCAATCACACATTGCTCCCAGAAGCCTGAAGATGACGAATGAGACTTCGTCGAAACGTCGCCAAGACACTTCCAATTTTACGCGGGAGAAAACCCGATTAACCAAAGACCTATATATATATATATATATATATATATATATATATATATATATAAATATATATATATATATATATATATATATATATATATACAATGTATACGTGTATATATGTATGTATATGTATATATGTGTATGTATCTTTATGTATATGTGTATATATGTCTCTCTCTCTGCGTGTGTACAAACTCTACAAACTGGCTCTCTTTTGGCAAAAATATTTGAGCAAAGATCAATTGCACAGAGTTTAAAGAAATCTCTTAAAGGCTTCCTAGATGCCTTTATATACCATTTTTTAGGTTGTATGGAAAAGCCTTTGTGCATGGGGATGGGAAGACACAACAACAGATACTGAAAGAGCCAAACTCCAGGAACAGATCACTGGATCTTTATGTGAGGACTGAAAGAGATTTGTGAATGATTTAAATCCCAGAGATTCTTTTGGGTGATGGTGGGGGGAGGGGGAGGAGAAGCAAGAATTCTCACCAATGTAAAAATTTATCACTCACCTCAGAAATTCAGAAGAAAGGGTAAAAGTTGCTGCAATTTCCAACAACCAGAAATGAATAATTATTTATTACGAATAATAAATAATTACCTCAGCTCCTAAAAACAGCCAGTGGGGCGATATCACTCAGATCCAAAGCCAGCCCTAAACTAGTACAGAACACCTGTGTAGAAGGTTTCCAGGGCTCTTAAGGAGTCTTATTAATTACAGGATAATAAAAGAATTCTTCTAGATATATCATTCAACATTACAAATCTATCAAGAGTAAGAAACAGAAACTGTACTTTCTTGTGAATAATTATACAGTATACATTGATGCAGATGCAAGCAATCACTGTCTGAGAGACTGCAGTGAATAATTTGATGGAAAGTATTCACCAGATATGTGAATTTTCAAGTCAGAAAGTGAAGGGAAAAAGAAGGCAAGTTCACTCTTGGTAATCATTAAGAAAAGAACTGAAAATAATGTCTAACATCATAATGATACCAGGGGTGGGTGTTGTGGTCTGCCAGCAGCCTGCGGAGCTGGCAACTAATTCAGACAGCGATGAGGCTGAGGTGGGGACAGCGCCATCGGGGAGTGAGGTGCGGACTCCAGAGTGTCCAGAGACTGATAGTAGTGAGGCACAGGAACAGGAGGAGTCTGTTCCTAATGCACACATGAGAAGAGCTGCCAGAAGGCAAGAGCAGCTCAAGCAAAGAGGATGACTCAGAAGTAGGGCTAAGAGATGATTGGCCCCTCCCATAAGGCTTAAAACAGACCAGCAAGGGCATTTGGGCTTTGCCAGAAAACAACATTGGTAGCTTCGTCTTCTTGCATTTATTTTTGTATCTGTGACTTCTGAACGTTTGCCAAGAAAGGCCTTTGGCAGTTTGCCTAATTGGACCAAAGTTTGCAATAGGACTGAGGAATTTGTGTTGGAAGGAATTTGCTTTAATTTAGTTGAACTACGCTGGGAATGAACTAATTCATTCGAATAAAGTTTGTTTGTTTTTTCACTGACTGAGTTTCCTACTACCTACTTGGGCCTGGGTCACAACAGTGGGGAAATATTGAATGGCAAATATATGAGGTGACCAAGCAGGAAAAGCCTTCAAAGCAGCTACTTAAGCGTGAAAAAAGTTGGAGGAGCTGCTTAACTTTTCCAAATATATGTTTCAAATGTATTGACACCACCCCCCGCCACCCCCCCAAAAATCAGAAGCTTTTAATCCAAGGCTAAATTTTCCTAAAGAAAGAAATACTGCTATTCAACAATATTATTAGAAATAATGAAACAGATGGATTGCAGGCCTTGGAAATGTTTTTACAGCATCTTTTTTTTTAAAAAAAAAATCTGGATATTACAAGCAATGGTAGATATAAACACTGAGGCTAAGACAAGGATAACACGCCCTCGGCACAGAAAGATAGATAGATCTGAGTCATGGACAGATACTATTTTATAGATAGATGAGGATAATTTGGAATGAAAAAAAACTGTGCAAAAGAAAAAATACATTTATCAGTGAACTGAAATTTATAGAATATTGAAAAGCAAGGCAAAATATTTTACATTTTCTAAACTGAAGTTCCTGATTATAGCTTGAGTTTAGAATTTTTATAGGAAACAAATAGCTGAATTGTAACTAGGATGTTAAAGAGAGATGATCAATTAAAGAAAATAACTATATGAATATACAAACTGTAGCTTACTAGTAAAATGACTTGATGACCCACAGTAAATCAATACCCAGATATTCCCTTC
Organism: Ahaetulla prasina; assembly: GCF_028640845.1. NCBI lineage: Eukaryota > Metazoa > Chordata > Lepidosauria > Squamata > Colubridae > Ahaetulla > Ahaetulla prasina. Next base: position 108,335,605 of record NC_080540.1, read on the forward strand.
TATCACCATGTTTCTGTGCTTTTTTAAAAATTTCCCTTTTTTTCCTCAGTCCCTTCTTTCTTTTTCACCTCTTTCAAGTAATTCCTTTGATTATATTTCTCATTTAATTTTAAAATATTTTGTAAAGACCCTTTGGAGAAAGGTTTCAAGAGTTGTCACCCTATTCTTCATAACTTGATGAGGAAAAATATGGGCAGTAAAAAGAAAAAGGAAAACATAGCACAATGTGGAAGATGGATTGGGAGCTAAATGAGAAACGGAGGAATTGTGAATTTATTTGTACCTGAAGGGTTTGTCAGCCTTTATTGCACTAGTAGTCCAGAACAGTGGAATAACTTAAGTTATTAAGTTATTAAGTTAACTCTTAAGTTAACTTAACTTAAGAGTTTAGCCTGATATAAGTTCTGTTTGCTAGAATAGAATAGAATAGAATAGATTTTTTTTTTATTGGCCAAGTGCGATTGGACACACAAGGAATTTGTCTTGGTGCATATGCTCTCGTGTACATAAAACAAAAAATAGGTATATTGTATTGTTGAATGTGATGGAGAGAAATCCTGTGTGGAATTTCCTTGAGCATTATAAAATATGCTAAATAGCTAAAGTCTTCTCTCCTTATGTATATTTCAGAATGCTCCCATATTCTGAGGAAAGGCTGGCACTTGCTCATAGTAGCTCAACTGGTTGAATTATGAGTGTAAGATTAATGTCCTAGATCAGTGCTTCTCAAGGAGAATCCTGAGGTTCCTTGAGATCCTTTCAGAAGGGTTGTAATCTCAAATAAATAAATAAATATGGTTAATTTCTTGGGTGGCGAACAGAAAATATTGATAGATACAACTCACATAAATCAAAGCTCTGAGTTCATCATTAATTTTTAAGAAAGTAAAGAGGTACTGAGATCAAAATGTTTACAAACTATAGCTCTAAATGAAAGTTGTAGTGATTAAAAAAACATTTCCCATCATGCTTTTCTGGAAACACACAATAGAAACTAATTAAATTCCTTTTCCTCCAACTATTCTAATATTCTTCTAATTTCTTTAAATCAGAGTGAAGAACATTGGTTTTTCATAAAAAAAAGCCAAAACAAAACCTGATGCCAACAAGATTTCAAACTCTTGTAAATTGGTTCCTTCATTTGACAAGCTAAACATTTCTTCCGTTATATTTCTCAAATGAAGAACCTATTGAGAGAAGTTTAAACATTTCTTTTATACCAAAGTCATAACATAATCTCAACAATGCCCAAATATTTTGAAAATCCTACTTGCATAAGTGGTAGATTAATTGCAATACAACCAGTGTTGTCATTTGTTCTGATCTCACCAATGCTTGAGTTAATTAGTGTAATTAAAATACTCTGACTAAACCAAATAAGAACATTTTAAAGTAATGTCTTCAAGGATAAGAAGAATCATCTTATTCATACAAATAACTCTTGGGAGAGAATCGTAACTAAATACACTGCCACCAAAATGTCTATCTATATCGTATAATAGCACTGTTGAATGTAGTAGTTTGATACTTTATGTGTGATGAATTGAAGCCAGTGAACCTATTATATGAAGCTATTATAGCTTGTGAACATATGGTAAATGAATCTCTCCAACATCCTGCTTCATTCATCAAATATGAGGAACATGTCAGGAATCCTGGTTTGCATAACTGAGCTTCTGAAGCTTGTTCAGTCAATGGTGGAAGAAGCCAAATATATAATTCAAAGTGAATGAGAATTTTGTGAAATTCTGATCTATTATGGGATGCAGGCGCAATCAATAAACAACCCACATTTTGGCTTGCTTTAAAAATGGATTGATTTTTACCCATTTATTATGAATATTTGGTTTGATTAATCTTATATGCTACCCTGAGAAACTTGAAATAAATGATATTAGATAAAAATAAAAGTGTATGGGGAGGGAAGGATCCATCTTGATTTATAAATTATTAAATACACTGATCATATTATACAATAATAGTTTGTCATTCAGCTTTCATCAGACAGACCTTACCTGTATAAACATTTAGTGAAGATTCAATCTTTTTTCCATAATTAAAAGCTGCCACTCATACATTGGAAAATTTAGTTTGGAAATTTAACAAAGTACACATGCTAAGAAAATGATCAGACAAAGGTTTTTATACTAAGATAATAAAATGAGCATTGTTTGCTTTCAGAACCTATCAGAGAATGAGCAAAATATTCGAGAGGGAAACTGGGTAGTTGTATCATGACAATAACTTTGCCATGCCAACAACTTGTTTGGAACTAGATTTAGCATCTTAACAAAACTTTTAGTGGGAAAATTAATAAAGCCTCTATAACTTGCTATAACAGCCTCTTCAGTACTAATAGAAATAGAAATAGCACTTATATACTGCTTCACAGAGTGCTTTTACAGCCATCTCTAAGCAGTTTACAGAGTCAGCATATTGCCCCCCAAGAATCTGGTTCCTCATTTTACCCACCTCATAAGGATGGAAGGCTGAATCAACCTTGAGCCGGTGAGATTTGAACTCCCGAACTGCAGCTAGCAGTCAGCTGAAATAGCCTGCAGTGCTGCACTCTAACCATTGCGCCACATTGGCTCTAATGCTGTTAAATCCATTTATCATGCAGTGCTTTTTTGTAAAATTGCAAATATCTCTTTTCTTATTCCCCATGTTCAAGCTGGCCTGATAAATTTTATGTTAATTTTCTTTCATTAAACCAAAAAACTTTGGTTGCAAATTTTGGCATAGCATCTGCCTATAACTAAAAACATGTGACCAAATAAAAGCCCATATGAACGTCTACAGGCAATGTTTACATTATTGGGATTTAATTATCATTTTGTCCTTGTTTCCAATACTTGATCAAATTGAATTGAATTAATTAATTGAACTATGATCCTTATTCAAAACAAAAGTGATTACTTCAAGATAGTCCATTTATTATAGGCCACCTAAAATCGGCCAAACTGTACAATGTATATAAATTCAACAAATTAAAAAAATCTAATTTCATAATCACAGGAAAATCTTGATTTGGTTTGTTTTTGAGAAAGGAGACAACAAGGATATTAATGTGTTAGATCAGCTTATTATCAATGTGTTTTTTACTGTAACTGATGCTTTGCAAGAATTTCTGCGCATCAAAATGAACAACGAATATTAAAGCTTCTTTTAATTTCATGCACATAAACAACACAATTTATTTTTATTTTTTCCCTTTTCTAACTATTTTAAGTTTTATTTTAACAATTTTACTGTAAATTCCCCCCAAAGCTACTTATGACCCATTCTGAGAGTCCAAAAACCACTCCTACTGTGGTCATGTGACCAAATTTTAGGTGCTCAGTTACCAACCTGCATTTACAACTTGCAGTTCCCCATGATATTAATGACTCCTGAAAAAAGTGTCATAAAATCAGATTGGTTACCTGATGATCTATTTTATGACTGTCATAACTTATCACTATTATTGTCAAGCTCAGTTATAGTTAGAATGATAGTGATTTATGTTTCTGTCTTTTCTTTAAAATAGGTCATTTTCATTATTTTTTAAAATTGTAAGCCACCCAGAATCACTGTAGTGATAGGTACTTTCAAAATTATCATCTTCTGCGCATGCGCGTTATGGCGGCTTCCTGAAAATCTCGTGGAGCTGGAGGCTGGAAATCCTTGGCACGATGCCGTTCAGCCGCTCGCCCCGCTGCCTGGCTTCGGACTCCGGTCTTGCCATCTTCTCGGCCACCGGGAGCGAGGTCCTTGGGCCTCTTTGAACTCCCGGTTGCCGAGTACGGAGTTTGTTTTCCGGCAGCGAAAGGCGGCGGCGGCGGCCATGTTGGGGGGGGCTGAACAGCGGCTGGAAGTCCTCGGCTACGATATCCTTTAGCCGCTCGCCCAGCTGCTTGTCTTCGGGCCCCGGTCTTGTCATTCTCTCGGCTACCGAGAGTGAGGTCTGCGGGCCTCATTGAACTCTCGGCTGCCGAGCACGGAGCCGGAGTTTGCCCTTAGGCAGCGAACGGCGGCGGCCATGTTGGGGGGGGCCTGCGGAGACGCCCGGCATGAATCAGCAGTTTTCGGGCCGTTGTGGCCATAGATATCAACTGGACACCAACAACGGACACAAACAATGGCTGAGGCGCCCGAACACCGACGGAGGACGGTAATGGTGGTATGCTGGACACCGGGTGCTCGGGTTGCTATTAAGTTTTGGTGCTGGGACGGGACTCGTATGGGCATGAACAACGCCCCCTCCCCCCCTCCCCCCTCCCCCCCTCATGGTCATGGACTGGAACATCGTTTTCTCCCCTACTCTGACTTTTGTTATGCCCTGCCAACATTCCGCAATCGTCATCAGCGGTTCACCTCTCTTTGAGCTATTTTATTCCATCAGTGACGGAGAGGTGGTTGGCTTGGACAAATTGGACAATTTGTTACAGCAGCAGAGCGGCATGTGGGGCCATTTTGGGTCCAGAGGATAATCTGCCGACGTAGGGGTGGAGACATGGACGGCGTACATCTTGACGGCTAAGGATGGACATTTTGCCACGACTTTTGGGCCTATTTCTCCATGAGATATTCATTTGCCGATCTACTACGACTGCGAGGTTCCCCCGCCTCGCAGGAATGGCCCTCCAAGCTATCGAGGGCTTACCTTAACGAAGGGTCTTGGGACCCAGAGAGGTGGCATGCGGCTAAGAAGAATTTGTGGGGCTTTTTAAATAGTTTTTTAAATAAGGGTTTTTTAAGGGGGGGGAGGGTTTCGACGGGTGGGGGGGAGGACCCGTCGGGGAGGGATCCAGCCCCTGTGCTAGTTCGCGACATTACGCCATCTTGTCTGAAGGCAGGGGGGGAGGACGTTCCAGGTTTAGAGGGCTGTTCGATCTGTACGGTAAGTGGGAGAGGCAGATATGGCGGGGGGGAGGGGCCGTATCGAGTTATGGGGGCACGTGCTCGAAGTTTGAGAGCGATCACGTGCTCCGGCCCCTCAGTCCCTACCCGTTCCCCGGGTGGCCATGATCCTCAGAGCTTGGACCTTCGGCTGATGCTATGTAATGCCCGGTCCGTGGTTAATAAGGCTCCCCTGATTTGTGACCTTATTCAGGGGAGGCCCGCGGCCCCCATGGGCATTACGGAGACCTGGTTGGGCCCTGAGGGGGGGGTCCCCCTTGTTGAGATGTGCCCTCCAGGCTTCCGAGCATTTCATCAGCCGAGAGTCCAAGGTAGGGGTGGGGGGGTGGCGGTTGTTATTAAGGAAGATCTAGAGCCGAGGGAGACCACTGTTCCTCAGATTGCTGGCTGCGAATCCCTCTGTGTGCGCTGGGGCTATAGGAATCAGTTGGGCTTGGTGATCGCGTACCTGGCTCCTTGCTGCGTGACCACAGCCCTGCCCGAGCTGTTGGAGGTACTGGCTGCCGTGGCGGTTGAGACCCCCAAACTTATAGTTATGGGGGATTTCAACTTGCCATCGGTTGGCCTGTCATCAACGGCAGCTCGGGAGTTCCAGGCTTCCATGACGGCCTTGGACCTGATTCGAGTAAATGATGGCCCTACGCACAGGGGAGGCATGCTAGATATGATTTTTATCTCTGGACAGTGGTTAAATGATCTGGTATTAGATGATTTAGTAACAGAACCAATGTCATGGTCGGATCATTTTCTCCTTCGCCTAGACTTCCGAACCGCTATTCACCACCGCAGGGAGACGGAACCTATACGGTGGTTCCGTCCCAGGCGCCTGATGGACCCTGAGAGGTTCCAGACGGAGCTTGGGCCATTTCCTGAGGATCTGGCCCACGGCACGACTGAGGAACTGGTCGTGGCCTGGGAGGAGGCAGCGGCGGGGCCGCTGGCCCGTGTCGCGCCTTTGCGGCCTCTGCCCCGGCGTAGGTCTCGTCCGGCCCCTTGGTTCCCCGAGGGGCGGAGGGAGATGAAACGCCGGAGAAGACGCCTAGAGAGCACCTGGAGGTCTAGTCGCTCCGAAGCTGATCGGACACTAGTTAGGACCTATACTAGGACCTACCTAGTGGCAATGAGGGAAGCGAGGCGCTCCTACGCCTCTACCCTCATTGCGTCGGCAGATAACCGCCCGGCCGCCCTGTTTGGTGACCCGCTCTCTCCTACATCAGGAGGTGCGGGATGACCCTTGCAGGACGAGCTGAGGAGTTTAGTGGTTATCTATACGATAAAATCGTTCAGCTGAGGGACGGTCTGGACCGAATTTGGGATGATCCAAGCGAGGAGAGGAGGCACGCCTTGTTGAGCACATTTGGGATGAGTTTGACCCTGTGGCTCCGAGGGCGTGGACAGGTTGTTGGGGAGGCTTCACGGCACGACATGTTTACTGGACCCGTGCCCTTCCTGGCTGGTACTGGCCACTCAGGCGGTGACACGAGGCTGGCTCCAGAGGATTATCAACGCTTCTTTGTTGGATGGGGTTTTCCCTGCCGCCTTGAAAGAGGCGGTGGTGAGACCCCTCCTTAAGAAGCCCTCTTTGGACCCAGCTATTTTGGCTAATTATCGTCAGTCTCCAACCTTCGCTTTGTTGCGAAGGTTGTAGAGAGTGCCGTGGCGCGACAGCTGCCCCAACACCTGGATGAAGATGTCTATCTAGACCCGTTCCAGTCCGGCTTCCGACCCGGATACAGCACGGAGACAGCTTTGGTCGCATTGGTGGATGATCTCTGGAGGGCCAGGGACAAGGGATATTCCTCTGCCCTGGTCCTATTAGACCTCTCAGCGGCGTTCGATACCATCGATCATGGTATCCTGCTGCGCCGGTTGGAGGGATTGGGAGTGGGAGGCACCGTATATCGGTGGTTCTCCTCCTATCTCTCCGACCGGTCGCAGACGGTGTTGACAGGGGGGCAGAGGTCGACCGCGAGGGGCCTCACTTGTGGGGTCCTCAGGGTCGATTCTCTCGCCCCTGCTGTTCAACATCTACATGAAGCCGCTGGGTGAGATCATCAGTGGTTTCGGGGTGAGATACCAGCAGTACGCTGATGACACTCAGCTGTACCTTTCCACCCCGGACCACCCCAATGAAGCTGTTGAAGTGCTGTCCCGGTGTTTGGAGGCTGTACGGGTCTGGATGGGGAGAAACAGGCTCAAACTTAATCCCTCCAAGACGGAGTGGCTGTGGATGCCGGCACCCCGATTCAGTCAGCTGCAGCCGCGGCTGGCTGTTGGTGGCGAGTTACTGGCCCCAAAGGATAGGGTGCGCAACTTGGGTGTCCTTCTGGATGATCGGCTGTCGTTTGACGATCATTTGACGGCCGTCTCCAGGAGGGCCTTCCACCAGGTTCGCCTGGTCCGGCAGTTGCGCCCCTTCCTTGATCGGGATGCCTTATGCACGGTCACTCATGCGCTCGTTACCTCTCGCTTGGATTACTGTAATGCTCTCTACATGGGGCTCCCCTTGAAGTGCGCTCGGAGGCTTCAGTTAGTCAGAATGCAGCTGCGCGGGTGATAGAGGAGCTACGTAGCTCCCATGTAACACCGCTCCTGCGCAGACTGCACTGGCTGCCTGTGGCCTTCCGGGTGCACTTTAAGGTGTTGGTTACGACCTTTAAAGCGCTCCATGGCTTAGGACCTGGGTACTTACGGGACCGCCTGCTGTTACCATACGCCTCCCACCGACCCGTACGCTCCCACAGAGGGACTTCTCAGGGTGCCGTCCGCCAAACAATGTCGGCTGGCGGCCCCAGGAAGGGCCTTCTCTGTGGGGCTCCACTCTGGAACGAAGCTTCCCCCGGGCTTACGCCAAATTCCTGACCTTCGGACATTTCGTCGCGAACTCAAGACTCACCTTTTTATCCGCGCGGGGCTGGCTTAAATTGGGATTTTAAATTTTAAATTTATTAATTTTAAATGGGGTTTTAGTAGAGTAAATTTTAATCATTGGGCTAATTTAAATAAGTTTTTTAAATGGGATTTTAAATTTGTATATTGTATTGCTGGTTTTTATTATGCCTGTACACCGCCCTGAGTCCTTCGGGAGAAGGGCGGTATAAAAATTAAATAAAATAAATAAATAAATAAAAATAAATAAATAAATAAATAAAATATTATTATTTATACTAATAAAATAATAAATAATAAAATAATATAAAATTATTTATAATATTTTTTTTCAGAAACCAGTGTTTATTACCATTTTCAGCAAAAACTGCTCATATCAAACAATGGGTTTTCTTAATGACCACAGCATTTACTTAATGACTCCTGAAAAAAGTGTCATAAAATCAGATTGGTTACCTGATGATCTATTTTATGACTGTCATAACTTATCACTATTATTGTCAAGCTCAGTTATAGTTAGAATGATAGTGATTTATGTTTCTGTCTTTTCTTTAAAATAGGTCATTTTCATTATTTTTTAAAATTGTAAGCCACCCAGAATCACTGTAGTGATAGGTACTTTCAAAATTTGAATAATATTCTGCATTAATAGGTTCAAATATGGCTGAAATTGCTTTATCAGTTTTCTCTCATTGCATCCATCTTGTCAATGACAAGAAGTATAAAAATTGAAGTTAATCCAAGAAAGTTACAAAATTTGTTGTTGGCCTTAAATACAGTTTTTCAGAGAAGTGGCAATTTGTCTGGAAAAAGGCTTTCTCTGCAAAGTCTTAAAATGTTTGAGAACAAATAAGGCAATAACTAAGGCAGAATATCAGCAAATAGCCCGAGCCTGTAAAGATGAAGTGAGGAAAGCTAAGGCTCACAATGAACAAAGGCTAGCGACAAAAGTAAAAAATAACAAAAAAAGCTTCTTCCAACATGTTAAAAACAAGAAAAAAGTCAAGGAAACAATTGGCCCATTGCTGGGAGAAAGTGGCAAGAAGATGACAAGCAACAGGGAGAAAGCAGATCTACTTAACTCATATTTTGCATCTGTCTTTACACAAAAGGAAAAAACAATCCAACCTATCAAAAACAGCACTACAAAAAACAGATTAGAAACACAAGTTAAAATAGGGAAGAAAATGGTAAGTGAACACCTGTCTACCCTAGACGAGTTCAAATCACCAGGACCGGATGGATTACACCCCAAGGTTCTGAAGGAACTGGCAGACATGATTTCAGAACCACTGAACTATATCTTTCAAAGATCCTGGAGCACAGGGGAGCTGCCAGAGGACTGGAAAAGAGCTGATGTAGTTCCCATCTTCAAAAAAGGAAAAAAAAAACAGATCCAGGAAACTACAGACCTATTAGCCTGACCTCAATACCGGGGAAGGTTCTGGAAAAGATAATCAAGCAACGAATCACCGAACACCTAGAAGCAAACAAAGTAATAACCAAAAGCCAACATGGGTTTGTCAAAAACAGATCATGCCAGACTAATCTTATCGCATTCTTTGACAAAATGACAAAATTAGTAGACCAGAGGAATGCTGTCGATATAATTTACTTGGACTTCAGTAAAGCATTTGATAAAGTAGACCATAACCTACTACTAGATAAAGTAGAAAAATGTGGGTTAGACAGCACCACCACCAGATGGATTCGTAACTGGCTGACCAACCACACTCAACGTGTAGTCCTCAACGGAACTACATCCACATGGAGGGAAGTATGCAGTGGAGTACCCCAAGGCTCTGTTTTAGGCCCAGTACTCTTCAACATCTTCATCAATGACTTGGACGAGGGGATAGATGGGGAACTCATCAAATTTGCAGATGACCCCAAGCTGGCAGGAATAGCCAACACTCCAGAAGACAGACTCAAGTTACAGAAAGATCTTGACAGACTTGAACATTGGGCGCTATCTAACAAAATGAAATTCAACAGTGAAAAAAGTAAGGTTCTACATTTAGGCCAAAAAAACAAAATGCACAGGTACCGTATATGTGGTACCTTGCTCAATAGTAGTACCTGTGAGAGGGATCTTGGAGTCCTAGTGGATAACCATTTAGATATGAGCCAGCAGTGTGCAGCAGCTGCTAAAAAAGCCAACTGGGCTGCATAAACAGAGGGATAGAATCAAGATCACGTGAAGTGTTAGTACCACTTTATAATGCCTTGGTAAGGCCACACTTGGAATATTGCATCCAGTTTTGGTCGCCACAATGTAAAAAAGATGTTGAGACTCTAGAAAGAGTGCAGAGAAGAGGAACAAAGATGATTAAGGGACTGGAGGCTAAAACGTATGAAGAACGGTTGCAGGAACTGGGTACGTCTAGTTTAATAAAAAGAAGGACCAGGGGAGACATGATAGCTGTGTTCCAATATCTCAGGGGTTGCCACAAAGAAGAGGGAGTCAGGCTGTTCTCCAAAGCACCTGAGGGGTAGAACAAGAAGCAATGGGTGGAAACTGATCAAAGAAAGAAGCAACTTAGAACTAAGGAGAAATTTCCTGACAGTTAGAACAATTAGTAAGTGGAACGACTTGCCTGCAGAAGTTGTGAATGCTCCAACACTGGAAATTTTTAAGAAAATGTTGGATAACCATCTGACTGGGATGGTGTAGGGTTTCCTGCCTGGACAGGGGGTTGGACTAGAAGGCCTCCAAGGTCCCTTCCAACTCTGTTGTTATGTTATGTTATGTTATGTTATGTTATGTTAATAATTTACTCTCCAGAAATGCATTTAAATTACTACTGAACACATTTCTCAAAGCCAAATTATAGGCTGAAAGTTAGAATCAGGGGTTCATAACCTGTATAGGTCTCAAAGCGGTAGAGTGCTGCATATTGGCCAGGTGTTCAAAGGAAAAGGGAAAATAGCTGCTCTGATTTCTCTTTGTTACAGTTTCAGTGACTGGCCACCCAGCTTGGTGTTAAGACAGAAGATTATCCAATGCAGATAAAAGATCAGAATCTTAAATGCAAACTGTGCGTTTGGTTCAACCATCTCACGAAAACATAGCCTATTCTCACAATTCTTTTTTGGTTTTGGAAGATAGCAACCACTTTACAAAACTAAAAAGGCAATAGATTTGCCAAAGGCACATATTAAGGACAAGGCAAGAAAATAATGTTGGGCCCAAACTATAATACCTTCACTTCCTTTAAATATAATGGAATGCTTGTTATTACTTATAAAGCTTTGTTGTTGTGACCTAGGCTCACTTAGACATAAAAGACACACTTAGTCTTAAACAACCCTATTTTATTGTAACAGCTGGGAATTACTTCATTCCCAGCTTACTCCAAATTAATTCCAAAACAAGTCCTTCAGAAAAAGTCCCCTGGCTTTATCACAAACCTTTATCTGCTTTGGCACCCTGCCAAAGGCTTTTCTTGTCAAAGCCCCACGAAGTTCAGAAACAAGAGATGCTGACTAAAAACAGATGTACTAACATTGCTTTCCTACAAACAGCCCAAGAGCCACTGCTGCTCTTTAAGCCTTATGGGAGGGGCCAATCATCTCTTGGCCTTACTCCTGAGTCACCCTTTTTGCTTTAGCTGCTCTTGCCTTCTGGCAGCTCTTCGCATGTGTGCAGTAGGAACAGGCTCATCCTGTTCCTCTCCTTTTCTGCTGTCCTCCTCTTGAGGCTCTGGAATCTGTGCATCGCTCCCAGATGGCCTTGGCCCCATCTCTGCCTCTGATGCAGAGTCCTCATCTGGGACTTCCCCTGAATCCAGGACTGGCCCATTGTCCTCCCCAGCCTCCTCACTGTCTGACTCTGCTGCGAGCTCCACAGGCTGCTGGTGGACCACAACATTTGTAAAGGGATTGAATATCTATGAGACCATGTATCTCACACAGATTCTGCCTGTCCCATCCAAGTGAGCAGACAACACCTGCTGAAGGCCCCCAAAAGTATGGCAGGAGAAGGTTTGGAAATAGTCTGTGGGAGCTTCTATCCTGAGAACTAGCATGAGGCACTTTCCCACTTTATGGCATTACAAAAGCTTTTGATTATTCTAGCAGGCCTTGGGTAGATGAAATATCAGGGCCAGATGGGCCTGAGTATGTTTAATCTATTTTAATGTAAAGTCTAATGGAAGATCAATGATCTATATACTATTAAAACTCTCCTGTCTGCTTGTAACCTTCATTTGGATGAAACGGCATCACAATTTTTGAAATAAGGTACTGGGTGGATTACCTTAAAGAGGGCATCCAAAGTCTGAGTCCCATTACTTCTCCAGAGATGAAATCTCAAGGATCTTCAGACCAGTTGTATTTGTAAGATTGTGGCCCCTGCAGCACGGCTGTGGTCAGATGCCATTACATAATTGTAATTTCAGATGCTTCCTGCCAGCTTCCCACAAGCAAAGTCAATGGGGAAGGTGGCAGAGACTTCTGCTTTTACTCCAACTGCTGCCTGGGGTCATTCTGTTTATTGCTTTAGGTAGGAACTATCTTTGAAACCATGTGTCGTGTGTTGTTAGTTAATGTTTTCATTTGTATGCAGTATATAAAGTTTTTGGCTCTTACTACTTTCAAAGCTCTTGTCGTTCATAAACAAGGCTTTATTAATTGAATCACACTATTTCCATAACAAGTTATGATTTATTTGAGAATTAAGTGAGGTTTCATGACTAATACAAATGTTGTAATGCTGATAACATTCCATAGATTTTGCCTCTGAAAGGGTGGTCTGCTGTCATGACACACCTTCAAAACCCTGTGTTATCAGTGTGCGTGGGTGTGTATGACATGATACATCTGCCACATTTGATGTTTGCATTCTGTACAAACTGGCATCTGCCACATTTTAATTTATACATATTCATATATACAAAGCTGGCAAAAGTCATATTAAACTTGATATAAACAACAAATGTATTCAAGTACAATATGCACAGAACTACAGGACTGTATACAGAGTGCTTATTTCCACAGAACTATAGTAAGATAGGCTTCAGGGCAATTAACTATCCAGCCTTGTTTTCTATTACCAATGGAATTCAATACTTATACTGAAAAATTCAAATATTAATTTTCCCAACAAGCAATAGATTTTCAGGATGAAAAGCACACATGTTTTAATGTGTTTAAATACCTGTTTTTGATGAGGTGGCTTTAAAGATAACAGTTATTGTAAGTGAAATGAATTCATCATGTGCATTCATTTGCGATTACTTGTTCTTCCATGTTATTGCCCTTATTCTGTTGTTTATATCCTCCTACCTCTCAAACTTTAGATATGCCTTCCTGGATTTTCTAAAGTGTTATCACATCAATGGTCTCCCAGATGTCTAAAGGCAATCAATATTACTTAAGTTGTCAGCAAGGTACCAATTCTAGCTGTATGTAATTGAGAAGCCTGTATGCTATTATAAATATACTATTTGTAATGGGGAAAAGGTGAATTAATTACCGTAGGTAAGTATTCTATGATTTTTTTTAAAGTTAAATAAGATCTTGTAAGCAAGCCCTTTGGAAGCACATACACGAAAGTCCAGAATGGGAGTTCCACTGGGACTGGACAGGCAAAATCAAGTTTAGATCCCTTTAGTCAAGTACGTCAGATTCAGAAAACATATATGAATACAATGTGTGAATATACCTCTGGGTATACAGATATAGAGACGTTGATCATGATATGTAGATACCAACCCCATCCTTCTTATTCATTTCTTTTCTCCAGATATTCTAGTACAGGAGAAAGAAAAGGACTGTGGTCAGTGAGATTCATAGTTTTCTTTAGTTGACTTTCTAAGAGATTGGACTGCCATATGTCAGAAATGGTGTAGGCTCTACTGCTTGGGCTGGGGGTTGGACTAGATGACCTACAAGATCCCTTCCAACTCTGTTAATCTGTAATCTGTAATCTGTAATTTGCACACATACAAGGAGTAAAGTCAAACTTCCCATGGGGGATTTTTTTCTGAGAGGGGCAGAACATTTTATTATTACCCTCTTATTCCCCCAGTTTTTTACCATTCAATTTGTCCTAAGCTTAGTTACAACTGCATGGAGACTTGAAGGACTTATTCTCACCAATTCTGGTTCTTTGCAGCAAAGCAAAAATAGCTAGCAATTGGTTGAATGGCAATACAATTATTTCAAGTACAATTTAATCCTTACTTTGCAGATTCATGAGAACTCCTGTTATTGTTATTCCAATGGAGTACACACAACAAGCTAATTTCAAAGCCACAAAATGCAGTCATATGGATTGTTTACATGAATCAGCAACAGTCAAATTTAAAAGTATAAGAAATCTATCAAAGTTCCTGATTGTAGGTTTTAATTTCACATATAACTTTTCTTTTGCTACCTTTAGAATTTTGCATCAAAATATTTTTTAAAAAATAATATAAAATTGGGCTCAATGAAAATAAAATAAAAAAGAACCAAAGTAGCATAGTATTGAATTTAACATATTGGGGTTTTTTTTGTTCACTTTTTTCCTTATATTATTGTGCTTTTGATTCTTGGTGAAGACATCTTTATTATCTCCAGCCTTTTAATAGTGTGTTAATGCTGCCAGATATTTAAAGCTTCTTTTTTTATCTAGTGTTTTGCAAGTCTGGATATATACCTAATAAAAACTGAATAGTTCACAATAAGACCTACAAACAGGAAGAACCATAATCTCAATGATATAAATGCAACTATATAATTTGCAGGGATTTTCACTTAACAAGAATTACTGTGATAACATAAAATAACACATTAGAATAAAATATGAGAAAACAAAACAAATCAAGTAAAAATAAAGGCTGTAGCCACAGAATATAAATTAGAAGCTGCTTTGACAGCCCATCCTCTTTTACAGACAAGTGTTTTTCTGCCTCTTTTAGCAATTAATTATAAAAAGAGGTAATAAGAGGCACTGGGCTGAAATGATTCTTTTAAAAAAAATCAATTCAATAGTTCCTGAGTTGCCATAAAATAACTGAAAATAAATAAGAAGTGTTGAAAAAACTTGCTTGCAGGGAGTTGGGCCATTCTTAACATATGTTAGGTGGAATTTTGCCCTGTTGAATTTTTTGAGCTTTTGTTTAAATGCATTTGTAAAAGACTGGGAATCCTACAACAAATAATTGAATAGGTCCTTGAAACCTCTTAATTCGACCAAATTGCGATGTTCTAATGCAGAACCAAGTGTTTTCATTTTTAGAAAAATAAAAATAAATGTATTACTTGTTTCTAATGAAATGATGCTAGGCTGTTTTCAAGAAGCAGAAAGCAGGACTGAAAACCATAAAGGAAACTTTCACTATATATCAAGGCCTCTTCCATTAGGGGTAGAAGGATAAACAATAGGACAGGAATATGTACAGTCAATGCTTAATCTCTCATCACAAGATCACAAGATTTACCTTTTCAGTTCCTGGATCACATTCTGGATTAATGCCACATCACCTGGATTTGGATGCATATTGCCTGTATACTCTAGGCTCATTAAAATTGGCAACTGTTATAAATACATGCCAAATGCTAAACACCCAAATTTGGATCATATGATCAAAATGATTATAAAATAATAATTATGTGCAGCGTTTGAGTCCTGTTATTGTTTTTCATAAAAAAATGACATTCAGAAAACAGAATTACTGCATCAGCAAACCCTACATGTTAGCAAGAAATCTGTTTGGAAGCATTTCAAAAACTCTGCCCTAATTAAGTTCCTTTTTTATGGCTCTGTAATCCCTTAATTCAGGACAGAGTCAGGGTGACTGGGTGGAGTTGAACATTTACTGGTTCCTGATGCACGCTAGGAGAGAAATATATACTGCTACCTAGGATTGAACTCTCAACCCTCCAAGTAGGAGGCAAGCATTTTCACCATTGTCCTAAATGAAGGCACTTACACATTTTGCATGAAGAATACAAGTACAGGTAGCTTTCAATTTACAACCATTTAGTAACTGTTCAAAGTTGCAGCAACACTGAAATGAGTGACTTGTCTTTTCACATTTACCACTGTTGCAACATTCCCATGATCACGTGATCAGAATTTGGGTGTTTGTCCATTGTCATGTATTTATGACAGTTGCACTGTCTGGGGGGGTCATGTCATCACCATTTAAAATCTTCCTGATTGGCTTCCGACAAGCAAAGTCAATGGAAGAAGCCAGATTTTCTTAACAACCACATGATTCCCTTAACAACTGCAGCAACTTGCTTAACAAGAAGTGGCAAGAGAAAGGTGCGACTCACTTAACAAGTGTCTTGCTTAGTAATGGAAACTTTGGAGTCAATCGTGATCATAAATCAAAGGCTACCTGTAATAACAATATCAATACAAGTAGCCTTCTTTCCTGCCTGTACAATTAAAAAGCAAAACAAAACAGAAAATAACTTTTAAAGTGCTTACCCACAATCATTTGTGGAAGAAAATATCAGTATTCTACTCCTTATTAAATGCATGAATTGGCCTGAAATAGAGGTTGTGCACTTCCACTAATCTATTGACATTTCTACCCAAGGTGCTAAATTCTTGTCCATTATAATTGTTTTTAGAAGGTGCTACTTAAGCCTTACTTCCACTTGATGATCAGGCGTGCTATGTTAGAGATCAAGGGCTAATAACTTTTTAATGTCAGCCACTAATTCCATCTCCCTAATGTGCTGACTTCTCACTTTGTCTATTTGTACATAACGTATTTGTGATTCCCTTTAGTCTTGAACTGTAAATGTAATAAAATGAATATCTTTGTCACAGAAAGTGACTTGAACATCTTTCACTGCCTTTTGCTACGTATTATTATTATATAAGCTGCATTTTTCAATCCAAATTACAGAATTAGTTTCTTTGTAGAAAAATGCGGCTTTCAGTATGAATCCATAATATTCTAAACATCAATTTAAATCCCCCCAAAGACATATGAAGGAAAATGGAAAAACAACAGAATAATAAGGAAAATGCAGCTGTAACTTGAATCTAAATAAGAGAATAGGCATACTGTCATGAAACAGCTGTGCCTCAAAGATATGGCCAAGGTTTGTATGCAATATAATATTTCATTTATAACCTGGTTTTCTCTATGAAGAGCTGACTGTAGCCTCTTTCCTTCCAGTTTTAACATACATCAAGCTTGCAAAGTAGGCTAGCTGAGAGACAATGACCGATAATCTCATTATGAACCTGGATCTCTCCAGTTCTAATCTGATGCTCTAGTTTGAGATCATTTTTGTTCCTCTGTTTTTTTGTTTTTTTTAAAAAAAACACCTCTTTCTCAATGAGTTTGACTTCTGGCAATTGGATCAACACATCCATGTCATTGTTACAGCAACAATTTTGAACTTTTTTTTGCCATTGCTTATGAGCTGTTTTCAGATGGTCAGAGAACAACAACATAATAAAATTCAGGCTATCTGCTAAACAAGGGACAGATGCAACTCAGAACCTCCCCTTGCCCAAAGCCAGCCCCAAGAAGTCTGTTAACATAGGATGCAAAAGGGTTTAAATCTATAAATATGTTTGCCTTGCAAAACTGTAGCTGTATAATTCTTTTGGTATATCTTATAAAAACTACTTACCAGGAGTTCTAGGATTCTTATGAGCTCATAAATTGATCCTGGGTTTGTCTGTCAGGTGAACCCCTGCCATTCTCTTCTTCTAGAACCTTTTTTTAAAAAAAAATACTATCTCTAGCTTATATCCCTAGGATTTCCTTGTGGCCCCCTATCCACGCGACAAACAGCTTTAACATTCTTTGTTAGAGAAGGCTAGCCAGGTGCTACAATTCTGCTACAATTTAGCAAAAAAGATACTAGAACTGTCTTCAGTAGCAGCATTTTCCAGAAAGGTAGAGTGGAAGCTATTAAGAATTCTTAATTTTTCCCCCCTGTACACAGTTATGTACATCTCCTCCCCCCTTGTGAAATCTAAAACATTAAAGTACTGGATACCAGGCTCAGCATGACATTACCATTCCCTTGAGGTGTCCAAGCCAAGTAATTTGCTGTATTATGAATACTCAGAAAACTCATTTACCAATTAGGTTCTGCAATATAGAGCCAATAACTAGCATCTGTGTTCTCTGAATTATAAATATGCCTACTGTTTGCCTAAAACTATCCTCTTCTTTGCATACCACATTCGTATTAATGTATAATGAGAATATTAGTTTCTTACAATTAAACAAGGAAATAAAAGCTATTTATTACAAGCAGTTGTGTGCTTTGGTGTCTAACTATATTATCTAAGTCTCTACACCTTTGACCTTAATGGTTCCCTTTCTCAGAAAAGAAAAAGAATCTGCCAAGTATGGTTACTGCTGTAGCTTTAAAAAGGTCTGGGAATGGATCCATCTTTCCAAGCATCAGTCCGACATGTACATTTAATCCTATACATGTTGTTGTTAGCTGCAAAGTCGTGTCCAAACCATTGCGACCTCATGGACAATATTCGTCCAGGCCTTCCTGTCCTCTACCATCCTCTGTAGTCCACTTAAGCTCATGCCTACTGCTTCAGTGACTCCATCCAGCCACCTCATTCTCTGCTATACATGTTTGGTCAAGTCAAATATCTAATGTATTCATGAGTGGGTTTTACTCATTAAAGTATTTTACATTGTAATTACTTCATGTTAGTTAACAAAGGCATCACTAACACACCATGAAGTTGTCCATTGTCTCTCCAAACAACATTCATAACTCCATAAAACTAAATGAAAATGAAAATAATTTTAAAATAGTAACAAGAACTTCAGTGTCAACATTCGACAGTCCCACATGAGTTTCCATGAGATTTCAGTGTTCTTATTTGTGACAGGGTGATAAGGAACAATATAAAACTAATTTTGAGAGGAGATATGTTCAAAGCAGTAACAGGTATGTGATAATGTGTGGGACTTGAAAACCTTTTTAGTTCTGGTTTCTGTCCTATAAAACAATTTCCCACTAAGATTTAACTACCCCAACTCTGCCCCAACCTTCCTTTCAGAAAGGTTTTGATGTCCTGGCTATTTTTCCAAATGTTGGGATCAGGATGTTAGGTGAGTTTGTTATAAGTGGTGGAGCATATGTTGGTGTGCCCCAGTTGGTGTGTTTTGCTGTTGTTGTCTGGATTTTGTGACTTTGTATTTATTGTTGTAGGCAGTCACATTCTGCAAGTTAGATGGACACATAAATCTTTAAACAAAAAAAAAACCTTTTTAATTTTATATTATTAGTTTTGTAGGTAAAATGCATGAAGAATGATCAGAATTATGGTTTTGATGACTCCCTTCAGTCTTCTATACTTTTATGTGCAATGCATCTTCACTTATTCCCCTAATTGTGTATTTATAAAGTGTATGGAATCAGAAATCTGAATGAAAAGAAGAAAGAAAGTAATTGAAATTCTCAATCAAATATCCACCGTGGATGGATAAATAAGATTATTCTGATTTTTCCCAAAATGTGCTAATAGCACCTGGAATACCAGAGTCTCAAGTAGATGAATCAGGCTATGGTATTGGCACTTTGAGATCCCTACCCAACCAGACCTGGGAATATTTCTACTTGATTGCAAATGATTTTTACAAGACTCTGCTCTTTAAAGATATTTCAAAGTTTGTAAAAGACAGATTGATACAAAGGTCTTCATGTCTAATAACTTGTTTTTAGTCAATTAGCCTTTTTTCACGTTTGAAGTGTGATCTATTTTTCATGACTTGGCAGTCCTTATCTTGCCCCTATTGCATCTGTTCTGTTTCATTGCCAGATGCTACTGTCCTGATTTTCCCTGTGGAGTGCATGATAAGTAAAATAATGGTTGGATTTTTTTGGCTTTCTTGGCCTCCTTTTTCTAAAAAACACCAATTGGCAAGGAAACCATCTGCCCATAATAATGCTGCAGAATGAAGTGGGTTTGGCTACAGGATTTTGACATCTCAAAACCTCTTCCCTTGACCTTCCTCCTTCTGCCATAGTTCAAGTTGTATAGGGGAAAAATCAAATTAAAGGAATAAAGTAAATGCATTAATTATTTAAGATTTATATTAAACCGATAATAGCCAAAGAGTAAAAGCATGTATTATTGGATCAGTGTTCTAGTACTATTGTGCAATTAGCAATCAGTCATCAATAGATATATTGATTGATGAACTGATTATGGGCCTCAAGTTGTTTTCAACTCCTATCAATCCCATAGAAATTCCCCTAACCTGTTCTTTCAAGTCTGCCAATGATGCACTCACTCACTCTTTCAAGTCTGCCAATGATGCACTCACTACCATGTAGATATAAAGAAATAAATCCTATTTACATACTATTTAAACAATGAAATCAAAAGCCTAGGAATGAAATAAATAGTTTTGAACAGAGCCTTACAGCAGCCAACAGCAGCAGTTAAACAATCAATCAAGAAACAATAACCTGATCAATATCAATAATCAAGGAACCCTCAAGGAAGAAGCCACATCTATACCATGACGGCAGCTAACACTACTCTTTTTTTTTTATTTGTCACAACAGTATACGCAAATATTGACATAAAACAACAACACATCATATAAATGTATATATAAGCAAAAGTATGCAACAACTATATTAATTTGATATAATGAAAGGGAACAATAGGACAGGAACAGTAGGCACTTTTGTGCTCTTATGCATGCCCTTTATAGTCCTCTTAGGAATGGGGTGAGGTCAATAATAGACGGTTTTTGATTGAAGTTTTTGGGATTTTGAGAAGAGACCACAGAGTCAGGTAGTGACTCTTAGGAATGGGGTGAGGTCAATAGTAGATAGTTTTTGATTGAAGTTTTTGGGATTTTGAGAAGAAACCACAGACTCTTCCCAACACTGATGATATTACAGGAAGAAAACATCCAAGAGAGCACAGAGAACCCAACAGTTTCATCAAATTTTGTGTGAAAGATTTTTTTTTAATTTTGAGAATGCATTTTATAACTTCTGGTTATTAACCTGTTCAAGGGTTGAAAATTATGAAATAGATGGCACACTTGACTTAGACTGCTGCTCTTGAAAAACTGCTAAAATTAAGGGGGGTATTTTATTTTCTTATTATTTTAGGTTTACACCTTTAACAATTTTTTTAAAAAGTTACAACAGAATAAAGATTAAAAAAACAAAGCGAAAAAAATGTATAAACAGGGAGTGATGCATTCCCCCCTCCTTTTCCATTCGCTTAACTGCTAATCAGAAATTAAATATTTCAATTTTACACAGAACATTGAATATCAAAGCTTATTGCTAGTATTTCTTTAAGTCATTTCTTCTATTATGTTAATTGATCTCATAACTCTTTTCCTAGAATACCATTCCAAATGTCCATAATAGAAGGTAACCCCCATTTGAGCAAAGAGGCCTCTCTTATTTAATAAACATTGTACAAATATTTACATTATTTGGGTAGCCTGTTTTCCTTATGATATATATTTACTGGTATATGTATTATTTTCCTGCTGGAAAGAGTTAATGAAGTGGAGTGACTAAACCAAAGCATTCTGCATAACAACATTCTGCTTTAGTTCCACTGTAAGAAAATGCCAACTTTAATAAGGAATCAAAGTGATGGGAGATAGTCAAACTCAAGTATCCTTTATTGGTACAGTGATTGCTGGGCTCCTTGCCAAAGAAATATAAAATAGAAATATAAAAGAGCCCTGAACAAAACAAGGTTACAAACTATATACAACCATAGACTATATCATTTGTTATACAGGAATGATGTAAAAATGTTGCAAATCATACTGTGACCTCTATAACTGGAACGTCTGGCACAATACTAAGGAGATTACTTTTCTGAGGTCCCCTTACATTCTTCTAACCTATTTCTGTCTTAGATATTAACATCAGGTAGCATAAAGCAAGGACATGTATTGTGCTAATATGCTGTGTCCTTTCAAGGCTTGAAAGACAAGAGCCTGATTTTTGTGACTTGTCTCCTTTCTAGATTCATCGTTTCATCTGTCTATCGGGAAATTTATGTTAAATTTAAGTGAACCTGAACACCTAAAATTCTAAAGAAAGGAACATGAGGAAAAGTTGCCAAGATCTAAAGCTGCATTGGGATGAATATTTTTAAATAAATCTTGAATGGTCCAAATCAGTGTTTCCAGCATTAAAGCAGTCTAGAAATATACATAGATTCCTTAGCTTAAGAAATAGTCATTTTTAAATCTAAGTGATATCGCACAATTGACCTATCAACAGTGAGGTTCCCGCCAGAAACCTTCTTTGTATTCGCAGACGCTTACAGAGTGGATCTTTACCTCCCTCTGGTGATTGGTCTATAAAATTTATTTTAAGTCTGTGTAACATTTGGCAGAACATTGCAACATATTTTGGTTTGTTTTATTTTTAATCTTTTATTGAACTAAATTCAGGGAGTTGTATTTGCTCAGCTCACATATAGAATAGAATAGAATAGAATAGAATAGAATAGAATAGAATAGAATAGAATAGAATAGAATAGAATTTTTTATTGGCCAAGTGTGATTGGACACACAAGGAATCTGTCTTGGTATATAGATGATTTATAAGGCACAAAAAGAGTTACAAACACCAATGGAAGGAAAAGAAGTCTAATTTGAATGGCCAATTGCTCCAGTGGCAATCTCCATACTGTGTTTGCAGTATGAGAAATACATTTTATCTGCATTGTGCCATAAATAAATATCTGCTGATTAAATTAATCTTGTTATATACTAAAATGCTCATTGTCAATAACTTTATAATATATAGTACAACTTAATATGAAGTATTAATATCACTTTATCCATAGTGTCCAGGATTTTTCAGATTTTAGCCTACTTGAATTATCAATATCTGAGAATCTAGTAGGTAATAAATAAAAAGCGTGTTTACAAAAATGAATCCTGAAGAAAGTACTTGAAATTAAATCCCACTTAATTTGGTGGCTTTGAAATCATTTATATACATTAGGACAGGAAAATATTACACAGTTATAGATAGTTACCATCACATGTCTGTGTTTCTACAGAAAGGCCAAAAAGAGTAATATTTTTAATTATGTTACTGTATTAATACTTGTAGCACATGAGAGTTGTTTGTTCTATTGTCCATAACCATAATCAGCAAGGTATATAAAAGAGTGTTCTTTTTATGTACACAAAAAGCAGTCATGCTGAAATAAACATGCTGGGGTTGTATTGCTATTTGAAAGTTATTGGGGTGTGTGTGGTTGTTCAGCAGTCACTGCTTAATACTGCGGTGATTTTTCCTAGCCAAAATCTATTTCACATACAGGAACAGAGGCTAATTAATTATGTCTGGTATATCTCCTGTGTGTCATCTTTGGGATTTCCAAATAATCCACAAGTTCATTTTCTTCTCCACCTTATTCATGTTGCTTAACATCCATAAAGGATTGTAAAGCATTTGGACAAATCACTACCGATTATGAAAATAACATTACCAATGAAAGCAGGTGGAAATCAAATGCTCAGAAATTGTGGGCAGGATCTTAATTCTCAGCAGCACAAACATGCATATAAAATATTTGCAGATCCCTCGCATCCTGGACATAAACTGTTTCAACTCCTACCCTCAAAACGACGCTATAGAGCACTGCACACCAGAACAACTAGACACAAGAACAGTTTTTTCCCGAAGGCCATCACTCTGCTAAACAAATAATTCCCTCAACACTGTCAAACTATTTACTGAATCTGCACTACTATTAATCGTTTCATAGTTCCCATCACCAATCTCTTTCCACTTATGACTGTATGACTATAACTTGTTGCTGGCAATCCTTATGATTTATATTGATATATTGATCATCAATTGTGTTGTAAATGTTGTACCTTGATGAACGTATCTTTTCTTTTATGTACACTGAGAGCATATGCACCAAGACAAATTCCTTGTGTGTCCAATCACACTTGGCCAATAAAATTCTATTCTATTCTATTCTATTCATAGGTGTTCTTCACATCTGTTGTTTACTTCAGCAGAAGGTCTCCAGGAAAAAGAAACTGACTCTCCCACCAATTCCAATGTACTTCAGAATGGAAGAAAGTTATGCAGGTAATTCTGTCCTATTGTTTAGGCCCAGACCATGTACAGAGTTGAAAGCTGGCTACTCTCTAATTCAGAATAGGCTATTTGTATTTTCTGTTAGTTACAATTGGTTAAAAAAATTCAATAAAATAAAATAAAATAAAAATCCTCACACACCAAAAACCAGTCAAATTACGACCATAATTGAACCCCAAATTTATGTTGCTATTTGTTCTGTGTTTTGCCTCATTTTACGACTTTTTTAGCCACATTTCTTTTTTTTTTTTTTTATTACTTTTTTTGCAACAAACAAACAAAAAGAAAATACATTATTACACCCTTGTGCTATACATAAAAGGAAGATTTGGGTCTTCGGATATATCCTCATGATTGCCAAAATCCACGTTCTCGAGGTACAGGTACTGAAGCGTCCAATGTTCCAAGCGCAAAGTCCACAAATGGTTTCCAAGTCTTCCAAAAAATATCTTCTTTATACACACCACTTCTAATTTTAATATCACATGTCATTTTATCATTTAAAGCTAATTTCCACATTTCAGAATTCCACTCTTCTATTCTAAAAATCACATCTAGTTTCCAATATCTAGCTATTATAATTCTACCTATTATAATCATAATTCTAATCAATTCTTTTCATATTTTGTTAATTCTATTTCCTTAATTACCAACAATAATATAGTTTCCACTCTCAATGTTATTACTTTCCCCATCATTTCAAATATCATTTCCTCCAATTGTTGCCAAAACTTTTTAACCTTATCACAATTATACCACATATGTTCATAAGTCCCCAATTCCATCTCACATCTCCAACATTTTTTACTAATTTTTTTATCCATTTGTGACAATCTTACTGGAGTCAAATACCATTTCAAACAACTTTATAATTGTGCTCTTTAATCCTTATAGATAAAGTTCTCATAATTCTACTCTTCCAATTCACATTCCAATCTGACTCTGGTATTTCAATATTAAGGTCTTTTTCCCAATTTGTCCTCATCACTCTTTGTAATTTTTCATCAGAATTTATAATCTTATAAACCCTACTAACGAGTCCCTTTAGCCCAATTTCATCTTTCATAATCCGAGATACTAAATATTCAAATTCAGTTTCACATCTATTTATCGAATAATTTTCCTTAGTTTTTTGTCCATTTTCTATCTGTATTTTTCAAACCAACTTAACCCTAATTTTTCAATAATTTCTTTATTCCTCCTTTCATTTCCATAACTTTTATCCAATCTCTAATAATTTCTATATTTTCCTCTTTAATCACTTCATTCGTATTATATTATTTTTAATTGGCCAAATTCCAATTGTCTCCCCAAAAGATTATATCCGAATTAAAATTTTAACAAATTTATTCCACATTTTTACTTAATCCCTTTAACCAATAACTTCTACTTACACATTTTAAATTTGCTTTATCTAAAACCACCTTGATCCAAATTTCTCTATATCCTTAACTCTAAGTCTCTCCAATAGTTATCTTCACCTTTAATATTTTTACCACTATCCGGATACCATATGCACAATAATAATTAAATAATTTGGGGATTCCTAATCCACCTTCCTTTTGATTTTGATACCACATTTTCTTCACTAATCTAGGTCTTTTGCCACCGTTACAAATTTATCCAGTTTTTCTGATATCCTTCAATATCTTTCTCTGTCAAATTTAGTGGTAGCATCTCGAATAAAAGTTGAACTTGGGCAGCAACATCATCTTACACATTGCAATTCTACCAAACCAAGACAACTTTAAAATTTTATATTTATCTATCTTCTTCTCAATTTCGTTAATCACCACATCATAATTAAGTTTTTTCAATTCTTTAACCTTAAGTGAAAGCACTATACCCAAATATTTCAATGTGTGTTTAATCCTTATCCCAAATTGCTCTTGCATATTCTCAGACTCATTACCATTACTATCCATCAATAATTCTGACTTTGACCAATTTACTTTCAATCCTGTCATTTCCTCAAATTCTATCAAATGCTTATATATCTTTTTCAGATCTTTCTCTACATTTTTCAAAATAATTAAAGTATCATCCGCATACAAATTTATCTTATACCCTTTATATCCTTCTAATTCTTCATCTTTTTCTATCATTTTTGTCAATATTTCCATAGCCAATAAAAATAATGTTGGGGACAGGGGACATCCTTGTCTCGTGCCAGCTTCTAATTTTATCTCTTCAGTTAATATTCCATTCACCTTCACTCTTGCACTGCTCTTTTGGTACAATTTTGAAATAACATGTATAAACTTATTACCAAAGCCTAAAGCCTCCACAATTACTTTAATAGTTTCCCATTGTACAGAATCAAAAGCTTTAAAAATATCCAATGATACTATTTTTTAGCCACATTTCTTAAGTGAATCACTGCAGTTATTAAATTACTAACAGGGTTGTTAAGTAAATCTGGTTTCCCCATTGACTTTCTTGTCAGAAAGTTGCAAAATGGGACCACATGACCCTGGGACATTGCAATATTCATAAATATGAGCCAGTTTCTAAGTGTCTGAATTCTGAATATGTGACCATGAGGATGCTGCAATGGTCATAAGTGTGAAAAATGGTCATAAGTCATTTTTTTCAGTGTTGTTGTAACTTTGAACCGTCAAGTCAATTGTCCTAAGTTGAGGACTACTTATAATAGTAGAGTTATGATGTTTTAAAAAATTGAGAAGTAAAATGAGTAGGAAGAAGAAAAAGAGAGATTATTTCTAATCTGTTCCAAGGCAGCGGCAGGAAGAAAATTAATATACCCGCTTTAAAAAGCAGAACTTGCCAATTTGCTAGTTGTGTCAATGTAATCTTATTAGAATTTTTTTTATTGGCCAAGTGTGATTGGACACACAAGGAATTTGTCTTGGTGCATATGCTCTCAGTGTACATAAAAGAAAAGATACGTTCATCAAGGTACAACATTTACAACACAATTGATGGTCAATATATCAATATAAATCATAAGGATTGCCAGCAACAAGTTATAGTCATACAGTCATAAATGGAAAGAGATTGGTGATGGGAACTATGAGAAGATTAATAGTAGTGCAGATTCAGTAAATAGTTTGACAGTGTTGATGGAATTATTTGTTTAGCAGAGTGATGGCCTTCGGGAAAAAACTGTGCTTGTGTCTAGTTGTTCTGGTGTGCAGTGCTCTATAACGTCGTTTTGAGGGTAGGAGTTGAAACAGTTTATGTCCAGGATGCGAGGAATCTGTAAATATTTTCACGGCCCTCTTCTTGATTCGTGCAGTATACAGGTTCTCAATGGAAGGCAGGTTGGTAGCAATTATTTTTTCTGCAATTCTAATTATCCTCTGAAGTCTGTGTTTTTCTTGTTGAGTTGCAGAACCGAACCAGACAGTTATAGAGGTGCAAATGACAGACTCAATAATTCCTCTGTAGAACTGAATCAGCAGCTCCTTGGGCAGTTTGAGTTGTATCTTTTTCCCAAAAAAATTTCATACATACATAAAGTGATTTTCCTGTCCTTTGACCATGATGAGTCTTGTTGTCTTTGGAACATTTGCACCAGAAGTGAGAAAACATTAAGACTACAGAAGAATAGAAAATTAGACTAAATTGATTTATTCTAGCAATCATTATATTTGACTGCAATTCAAATTAATGTTTGATGTTTTTCATCCAGTAGATGAGGTTATCTCAGTCTAAGGATTTTTTTTCTCTCAGTATTTTTTGAAGAAAAAAGGAAAGGCAAGAAAAAAATGCAAGCCCAAATGAAAGTACCTCCTAATTTAATATTTTCTTGGAATATGAATCTTTAACCTAATCTCCATATCCATGATGTACAAGTATAAGTATAATTTTCACTGAACAAAGGAACAAACTATGCACTAACATCTCATTTACCTGCCTATAATCTTATGAAAAAACAAAGGTATAATTTGGTACCCAGGCTTTTTCTTCCAAATGGTTGGATAGATGCCAGAAGCAAGATTTTTAATCTATCCCTATCTATCATCTATCATGAAGCAGGGCATGAATTGCATTCTGGGAAGAAGGCAGAGCACATGATTACATTGGACAATAGCATAATTAGTATAGCATTTGTGGCAAGCTTCAGGAAAGATCCTGCAGTCTTTGACTTGTGAGCGGTCCATGACCCGTACGCTCTCACAGAGAGGGTCTCCTCAGGGTGCCGTCCGCCAAGCAATGCTGGCTGGCGGCCCCCAGGGGGAGGGCCTTCTCTGTTGGAGCACCTACGCTCTGGAACGACCTTCCCCCCAGTTTGCGCCAAATATCTGACCTTCGGACCTTTCGCCGGGAATTAAAAACTCACTTATTTATTCAAGCGGGATTGGACTGATTTTTTAAATTCTAAATTTTAAAGTTTTAATCCTTTGTAATTTTATATGGGGTATTTTAGGTTAGGTCAATCTGATGGTTTTAATTCGGCCATTATGGAATAGGTATTTTAAATTGATATTTTAACTTTGTATATTTGCTGTTTTTATTTTTGGCTGTACACCGCCCTGAGTCCTTCGGGAGAAGGGCGGTATAAAAATTTAAATAAATAAAATAAATAAAATAAATGAATGATTAAAAGTTAAGAAGCATTTACTGCATGGTGGAGTGGTACTAGCAGCTGATATATCCAATTCCAAAGAAATAGTTGTGCAATTCAAAAGAATTAAATCATATAAAAATTGCATTATGCTAGCTGAACTGATGGAAAGAGTGACTAGACGAGTCTAAAACATAGGAGTCTAAGCTTCTGAACAATCCCAGGTCTGATTTAAGCCCCAACTTAGAATATTACTTTGGTTTTATAATTATTATGTACTGAATGTATGCCATATAACCATCATTCCTCTTCTAAATTTAAATTTAAAATGTGTGTGTCTGTGTATTTGATGGCTGAAATCTCGTAACCTTATTAGATGGTCTCATATGATAACTTCTGCAAGAACAGTGACAAGCCCTAGATTAAAATGCAAACCTCGGTTTTGAAAAGACAATTAATTATATGACTGATAAAGTACTTGGTCAATTAATATGTGTTGATATCCCTGAATTGAGTACAGGTAGTCCTCAATTTACAACAGTTCTTTAGTGACCATTCCAAGTTACAACGGCACTGAAGAAAGTGACTTATAACTGTTTTTCACAGTTATGACCTTTCCAGCATCCTCATGATCACGTGATCAAGATGCTCGGCAACTGGTTCATATTTATTACCATAAGTTGTGTCCCAAGGTCATGGGATCCTCCTTTGCGACCTTCTGACAAACAAAGTCAATGTGGAAGCCAGATTCATTTAACAACTTAGTAACTTATCAACTGCAGTGATTCACTTAACAAATTGAAAGGTTAATAATTAATCATAATCACTTAATAATTGTCTTACTTAGCAATAAATTTTTTTGGCTCAATTGTAGTTGTAAGTTGAGGACTACCTGTATTGAAAGATAATGTATTACAACTTTCTACTTTCACCAATGAAGAGAAAACCTGCCATTGAAAGGCTACCTAGATTTGCAGCCTATTTTTATATAGGGATTATGAATTTCCTAGCCAAGAGTCATTCTGTTCTAAACAGGAATCTTATGTCATATAAACCAATTGCTCTTCTATCAACTCTGGGGATCAAAACATCCATCAGCTTTCGTGGTGCCTTTGGCTTGCTAGCATCCAGCATGTTAAATGATGGATGGTAGCAAAAGCTCAAGCCTGGAAATAGAGTGTTCTTCTCTAATTATAAAAAAGAACAAGGTAATTACCCTTTGATATAGTTGGAAAAACAAACCATCCCTAAGGCAAAATGCCTGTTTTCATGATATACAGTAAACAAAATAGCTATTGTGTATGAATGATGGGAAAAACAAAACAAAACAAAAACCCAGCCCCTTCAAAATCTTAATCATACAAGTTTTTGTTTTTTCTTTTACATTAGATTTTGCAAACACAAGAGGAAAAGAATGTTCTGATTCGCAACTCTCATTTTCTTCCCATTGAAATGTTAATAACAACAATAGCGGGAACA
Organism: Ahaetulla prasina; assembly: GCF_028640845.1. Lineage (NCBI taxonomy): Eukaryota > Metazoa > Chordata > Lepidosauria > Squamata > Colubridae > Ahaetulla > Ahaetulla prasina. The sequence continues at coordinate 108,365,471 of NC_080540.1, forward strand.
GGAATGATGATATAATGATAATGAAATAGAAGTAGAAAGACTGTGGCAAAAGAAAGCAAAAATAATGCCAATAGTAATAGGTGCCTTGGGTGTAATCCCAAAACAAAATGGAGCACTATCTGAATACCATCAATGCTGACAAAATCATCATTGGTCAAATTGCAAAGGGCATCTTTACTTGGAACATCCTGCAACAATACTTTTAACCCCATCAATCAAGAACATATGCCTATCCCTGGTCCTTGGGAAGTATTCAACAGGTGGATAAAAATGCCAAATCCAGTCTGGATGAATTATTATGCAATTAACCATAATAATAATACTGCATTAGCCAGAATTAATGCATACAAAGCCAGAACTGAGAAGATAGCAACAGATAGCAAATGCCGCCTCTGCAAAGAAGCTGATGGAACACCTGGTTAACTGCTGCAAGAAGATTACACAGACTGTCTACAAACAATAGCATGACAAAGTAGCAATAATGGCCCATTGGCAGATCTGCAAGAAATACCATCTGCCTGCAAGCAAGAATTGCTGGGACTATAAAATAGAAAAAAATCCTAGAAAATGGAGAAGCTGAAGTGCTCTACCACTTTAGAATTCAAACAGACAGGTTCTTCCCATATACCGGTAACACCTCAGTAGTCAATAAGAAAGGCAAAAAAGTCTGGGTAGTAGATGTGGCAATACCTGGAGAGAGCAGAATAGAAGAAAAAGAAATGGAGAAGATAACAAATTCCAAAGACCTGCAAATAAAAATAGAATGATTGTGGCAGAAGAAAGCAAAAGTAGTACCAATGTAATAGGCGTCTTGAGTGCAATCCCAAAACAATTGAAGCACCATTTGAACAACATCGACATTGACAAAATCACCACCAGTCAATTGCAAAAGGCAGCTTTGCTGGGAACAGCTTACATCCTGTATCTTTAAGAGTATCAAACATTCACTTTTGCCTATCCCAGGTCCTTGGAAAGGACTCAATAGCTGAATAAAAATGCCAAATCTAATTTGGCTTATTGTGTGATGAACCATAATATTACTAGTATTTTCTATACTTAATATTTTATATGAAAAAATTAAAGAATTTAATATTTATTTGTTTAAATGTTCAAGCTACCAAGGCTAGAAGCTAGCTGGGCTTCCAGGGGAGTTATGTGAAAGTTAAGCCACTGATCGTGGCAAAGAACCAAGGAATGGGGTCTAGGCCAGTTCATTCAAACCTATCTGGATAAGGAGAGATTGGAAGATTGTCCACATGTTCTGGATGGCTGTTCATGATACGTCCACAGATACCCAATACTGACCAGAACTGTACATGAAGAAAGGAAGAAAACCTCTATTATGTGGTGGCTCCAATTTTCAATTCTTGGAGTTGTGTCAGAAAGAGATCAAATTGTACCAAAAGCCACTGAGAGATCAGGAAGCACAAACCACCACTATATGGGCTCTGCCATAGGTCATCAACAAGCATGATCAAGGCCATCTCCACAATGCAAGAAGTGTAGTTGATCACAAGCTGAATCTAACTAAGCAGAGTTATGCTCTAGCAATAAGGCAAATGCAATCATAGGTTATATCAAAATTGGGGGAGGGGGACTTTCTATTTTATTCTCCATTGGTCAACTCCCAAGCTGCTATATTGGCTGAATTACCTTTTAAAGTAGAATTAAGTTATTTTCTATACTTAGAATGCCCTTAATGCCATGTGTGCTCATCTGACCCATCTCTTTCTGTAGTCTTAGTTGTGGGGAAGGGGAGGAGAGGAAAAATTCAAGGGGAATATATATTGGATTCCAGAGGTAGAAAGGGCAAATTGCAGTATCTAAATCACTGGATTTACAATTGATCAAAACAGCTCAGGTCAATCCCAGTGATTGTGATTGTAAAGTGAAATCAATAGAATAGTGTACAGTTGTTTGATTATTTGTGAAATACAACTATACAACTATATGGACTTTGTGCAGGGGATCTGCAAAGTTCTTAAGTCTCTTTTCTCTTTTAAGAGCCTGTCAACAAACTGCAATGATGGATAAGAGCCATCTATTGGGAGGGAGGCTGAGCAAAGAGTTCCTAACAGTGGGGAAAAGATCAGTCACAAGCTATGCAGATCATCACTATTGCATTTTATGTTTCAATGTTTGCATATTTGTGTGCGCCACACTGAACCGGAAACACATCTACTACTGAGTGGAGATGATAAAATGAGAACAGATATGTTCCAATCTCATTGTGGAATAGTACCAAAACCCAGGGGTGGGTTCCACTTACCTTTATTACCAGTTTGCAATGGGAGCTTCTGCGCATGCGCAGATCGTCAGTGATGACATTGGGGCAGGTGGGCAGAGCCTCCCGCTACCATTACTACCGGTTCGCAAAAACCGGACCAAACTGGGAGCAACCCACCACTGCCAAAAACCAATGTAACATTGCCAGTGACATGTATGAAACAGAGGGAAGCAGATATGTTCATTCTTGAAAGTACCTGACTAAAACAGGAAACAATAGCATCTTTTCCAGTGCCTGAATGCAAACTACCCAGAAAATAGCAGGGAGCTCTTCTCTATCATCTCTTGATACAGAATACTGAATAATGAATTTAAGTTACATGAACATTGACTCTAGTGGTATGTTAGGAAAACCTTTCTGAAGTTAAGAGCTTATTGACAGCAAAACCAATGGCTGTAGAAGATGCAGTCTATCCCAGGCTGGATAGACATCAGGTAGTTATTTTAATTTGGACCCTTCATTAAGCAGAGGATCAGACCCGTGGTGAAATCCAATTTTTTTTACTACTGGTTCTGTGGCCAAGGCTTGGTGGGCATGCTGTGGCTTGGTGGGTGTGGCTTGGTGGGCATGGCAGTGGAAGGATACTGCAAAATCTCCATTCCCACCCCACTCTGGGACCAGCCAGAGGTGGCATTTGCTGGTTCTCTGAACTACTCAAAACTACCAGTTTTCCAGAATCTGTAAGAACCCGCTGGATTTCACCCCTGGATCAGACCCTGTGATTTAACAGGTCCTATGGAAGAAGACTTTACCATCACTAGTTTGGTTAAATTATGTATACTTTTAAATGAAAAATACAGCTTCATTGTAAAACCTTTTCCCCCTCCATGCATGGTCACTGGGCTAGCTTATATTGTCTGCGTTCACATTTCTCTCCCTCCTCTTTGTTATGAAACCAGGACTGAGTATCCATCTCAGATAGTGACATATCTAAAAATAGGCAAAATCTTTATTCATTTATTTGCAAGTAACTCTCAATACCAACCCAGTTCAAAACCAAGGACAAACTATATGTGAAAATAAAACCAGAACAATATACAGCAACTAAAACCCAGGACAAACTATAAAGTTAAATAAAACAATGCAACTAATGCTAAATAATATCAAACAAAACAAAGGGAAAAGATATGAGCCATTTCAGTGTATCAAGTAGTAAACAATACATGAAAAATTCAAATTAAAACAAAATCCCCAATTTTTGTAAGTTATTAGGAAATCTGTGTAAAGAGAAATATTTTGCATCATTTTTCAATTAGCTGTTAAAATGCTTTTTTTTAGGAAGGAGTTTTTGAGAGCCAGGCGCAATAAGGTTCCATCAGCATTCCTATAAGGTAGATTCATTAAGGTACTCTGCCCATGCGACTTTTGGGAAATAGAAACATATATTGTTTCAAGGTAATTTTACAGAGATCTGTGTAAGGAGTCTATTTCACTCTCCTGCAGCATCTTCCAAGAAAGACAGTAATATATTACTTCCATCTTCTTTGTTCAGATCCCAGCAGTGGTGAAATTCAGCCAGATTTATCTGGTTTGTGCGATCCAGAAGGGCTGGCAGTGGGAGATAATCACGTCCATTTTTGACCCTCTGAGCATGTGCACAAGGGTCTGTGCATGCGTGGAGGAGGCGCACGCTCACATTAGCAATCCAGTAGCAAACGTAAGTGCATTTTACCCCTGGACCCTGTCCATGCTTCTATTCAACAGAAGCCAATTTTTTTGTGGCTCGAGTGAGAACATGGCAGCAACTGTGCAAATGTGACAAATCCGTCAGTATGAATCTAAACCCCCTAATTCTACTTTATTAATTTTATTTTCTAGTTTTATTCATCTTATTCTGCTTTATTCTGACATTCTGAGCTTTGACCACAATAACAACATTTGGTTTGGTTTGGTTTGAGTTGAGTTAAGTTACTTGTTCAAAAATGGATCAATTGCACATTATTTTATTTATTTGTATCACACCTTCCTTATTTACATAAATAACTCAAGGTGGTGAAGATAGCCAACACAACCTCCTCCTCTTATTTTCCCTATAACAGCCACCCTGTGAAGTGGATTGGGCTTAGTGAGAGTGACTGGCTCAAGGTCAGCCAGCTGGCTTTCAAGGTATGGGCAGGACTAGGGTTCCTTTTCTCCTACTTTCTAGTGAAATGATGTTGTAATGCTTCTATTTTGTTTATATTCCAATGGAAGATATCATTCAGTTTCTCTCTATCCCAAAAGAACAACTTCAAAGCCCTCCAAATTCAGACTACTTCCAAATAATTTTATGCCAATATGTTCAAGTATCTTACAATTCAATTTTTATACTGTACAACTTTTAATCCACAATCCAACAGCTCCGTTTATCAGGTCAACTTGATTATAAGTAGGAACTGTGAATGATTTCCATTTTCTTTGCCTGATCCTAAGCATGGTGATAAGGAGGTTACTTTTTATTTTAATGCAGAACCAATATGGGAAAGGAGGAGGAGCTATCTTATTTACAGATATATTATTATATATCTGTACCTGCTTTAATGCAATGTTTTTTTAACATTTAAAGCAACATTAAAAAAAACCACACAATTAAAATCAAATGTTTTATTTGCAAATATCCGTATTTTCACATGGTACTCATTACTAATAGGTACTCAGGCTCTGAATCTGAATGAACTCAGGTTTGCATTATCATTTATGTAAATTTTGTGTTTGACATTCTGAAAATTGAATCAAAAATGTATGGCTGCCATCCACCTCTTTTCACTATAGAATCAATCATTTTTTGTCCACAAGGTCTTGTGTCTAATGACCTTCCCCAAAGAAAGTGTCTATGTGATGAAGCACGTGCCTTCTGGAATTAATGGGGAAAATGCTATGCTACAAAGAAACATATTTTTCAGCAGTGTCTCCTTCTAAAAATCACTGCACGTAAAACATGAATCCAGGTGGAAAAGTATGTACCCACATTTTTAAAAAGTCATCAGTAGAGATCTTTGTATTTGATCATTCTTACAATTTCTTCTGTATTTTTCTAGGTATGCAAAAACAAGCAAGCTCAGCGAGCACCAAGGAGCCCTCATTTTACTCATGACTTTATAGGTCTTCCATTCTACATGTAAAATATGTCAACCTGAGAGAAAATGACTTGCCTGAGTCATGCTTGATAACTAGGCAGAGAAGTGGGGCTTTTAAAATTACCAAATCTGACACCCAATCCCCACGCCCAGTATTAGTTAAATATAGCTTTCTGTAATTTTTATAAAACAACAGTTAAAAAGGTTAAAATGACAGATAAGACTCCAGATCTTCTCTATGCCCTATTATAATCGAAATGCAGTTTTCAGGGCCACTGTACTTCAAATGGGAATTGTAATGAAATGTATGGATGACCTTGAGCAGTGGTCAGTTTCAAATTTTTTTACTACCAGTTCTCTGGGTGTGGCTTGGTGGGCGTGGCATGGCTTGGTGGGCGTGGCACGAGAAGGTTACTGTAAAATCTCCATTCCCACCCCACTCCAGGGGAAGGATACTATAAAATCCCCATTTCCTCCTGATTAGCTATGACTTGGGAGGCAAGGAATAGATGGGGGTGGGGCGAGTCAGTTTTACTACCAGTTCTCCGAACTATTCAAAATTTCTGCTACCGGTTCCCCAGAACTAGTCAGAACCTGCTGAAACCCACCTCTGACCTTGAGGAATGAGGGACATTACCTAAAACTGGAAAGAGAGGGAAGAATCCCTAGTGGCTTAATGGTCAGAGAAACTTAGGAAGTGCCCACTTTAATGGGTCAAGCAGATAAAAGTGGAAGTGGGAGGTTTGTACTTTCAGACTTGCCAAAATCTGTTAATGTAGTCTGCAAAGAAGTAGAATTAGTTTAGCTAGGAAGGCTGACAGGAATGAACAATGCTATGCTCACTATACTCAGCATTCAACATTCTCGGCATTCAACCTACTCGGCATTCAACAGTTTCAGCAGAATGATGAAGTCTTATGATGTCAAAACTTAAACTGTATTCCTTACATACAAACATGCAATATCATAATGCACATACAAAAGAGACAGTATCTATGCTGTAGTGTGGCAATGCTCATTTAGTCATTTCCCTCCACCACCCACTATCTGCCTGGAAGATGCAAATCAGAGATCAGACATCTAAGACAGTAGATGCTTCTTAAAATCTATTTCCATTTTATTCATTCTTCCAGCAGATTAGAACAATGTAAATCTAACTTTTATTAAAATTAAGTAACTGTCACTTCTCCAAGACAGATGAATTTAGCTCAATAATTTGCTGGTGGTTAGTCTGTGTTGTTGCATTAATAAAAATGAAGCAGATTCTTTCAGTGCCCATCACATGCTAAATGTTTAAGGAAACAACAGAAGTACCCTGCTGACCATTTTTAAAAATCATAGATGTCTTTACTATTAGAAAATATGTGTGATCTCAAAGCACAAAAAAAAGTGGAAAGTCCACACAATATATGACTATCACCATTAATCTTTCTTTCTTTCTTTTTTTTAAAGATGACACAATTCACAATGAGTTTTGCAATAGAAAATCTGATTTCTTTTTAAGTAGATTAAGAAATTAGAATTAAGTTCTGTACTTTTCTCCACAGCTTAAAAAGACACCTGCATACTGTGTACAATTGGTTGCAATTTGATTTGAATGGCTGATTTGATTGAATCAAGTTGACTCACTCTGCGATATTGATTCAACTTGAAAAGTCAATTGATTTGATGTTTTGAATTAAATACTTCAGTTGGAGCAATTTGATTTGGAAAGTCAAATCAATTCCAATTGTTGACCTGACTTCTGAAGGAACTCCTAATTCTGAAGTTTAATAGATTTCTTTTCCAAATCAAATGTCCAAACTGAAGTTTTGAATGGTCTTGCTGTGCATCACTTCTGCCTTCATTTTTGGGATAAGAAACAAATGAAATAAATGGTCTGTTTTTTTAATTATTTGCTTCAGGAGTTCAGTTCAACGAATTATTGCTTCCACACACATTCATTCCAGCCATTAGGTGATAAGAGTGACAGTCTGTACTGTTAAGGAACACAGATTATGAGACAGAATTTTGTATTAATTCTGTCTGTATTAAGGCCTGTTCTTCCCTTTAGGTATTTAGATTCTGAGGTAATTTGTGTATGGGGATAAACAATAAAAGGAAAATTAAATGTCCTTGCTGTCACCATCCCCTCACTATAGACTATTTTCTCATCTCCACACCATTCTTTCAGGACAGCCAGTGAAGACCAAAGGACAAATCCTCATGTCATTCTCCAATGGATGGAGAAATGGATATGCTACTGTTTATGAGTGAGAAGTCCTGCTAACACAACCTTATTTGAGTTTTTAATTAGTGAGGTGCTAATTTGGGGGGCTATACTCTTCAACATTTTTATTAATGATTTGAAGGAACAAGCTAAAAGAAGGCTGAGCAGGGGAATAGCACACAAGATGAGATTAAGGGAAATGATAAAGTTTATCTTTAACAAAAGAAAATTGTAAGCAGACATGGTGAAGAGATAGTAGCACTCTTCAAAGATTTGAAAAGGTGTTAGAAAAATATCGGGACCTATTCTTTATTGCTTCAGAGAAAAGGACAAAGAAGAATGGTTTATTTTATAGTGGGATTCTGATTTAATAGTAGAAGGCCTTCTTAACAATAAGAGCAGTTTGACATTGGAATTAATTATCTAGAGAATTGATGGGCTTCCTTTCATGAAAGTGTTCAAGTAAAGGCTAGGTAACTGAGGAAGATTTTTAAAAAAGATTCCTGAATGGAGTAAGGGTTAGAAAGGTGGCATTCTATGAATTATAGAATCTAATTTAGGGTCACCTGCAATATTTTTCCTTTCACTCTTCTTTCATATTATTAAGAAATAGGTTAATTGACAGAGAACACAAGACTGAAATTTGTGGTACCATATCTCCCTCCAGATGGATAAGAAGCTATTGATGTGCATTCTTTGAGTACAAATTTTAATTTCTACTTTAATTGTTGTACATCCCGCTTATACTTCACTAGCTTGTTAATCAGATTTGTTTGCTGAAATCGGTACATAAAATCTTATATTAGGTCCACAACATTCTCATAACCTGGTTAGGAACCTACTAGATCTTTTCAGTGAAGTAAGTCTTATTCTTGATAGATCCTTCTTGACTTCTGGAAATTTGCTGAAGTTAATTTTGATGCTAGATCAAACTTTTGCTCAGAGATGTTAATCTCCAATTGCCTTATGAGGTCTTATATTTTAGATAAGTGCTACATTTTATTGTATTTGATGTGGTTTTATTAAGAGGGTTCTCATTATTTACAGGATAAAGGACAGTATGGAAATGTTTACACACATAATGAAGAGGAAATAAAATTTAAAAAAGCAGATTTGGATGCAAAAGTATCATTTGTTGGAAATGTGTGGGTGCTTGTTAGAAATTATATAAAACTCAAAGTGAGTAAAATATGTAACACATGCAAATCTCAGAGTTCTCATCTTTTATTATATAGAACTAAAATATATAATTATATTATATATTATAAATATATAAATAAAATAAAAAATATAAAACAATATCCATGTTGAAACACAGCATGGCTTCCTGTGAGAGCCCGGTGTTTGGAAACTAAAAGGCCAGCTATCTATGCAGTTAACTCAAATGTTCCTCAATGGATGTGATACTGAAAGCAATAATAAGCTGAACAAAATAATAATGTCTTCTGCCAAGGATCTTCTGGATAATACCTTGAAAATTACATCAATTACATTTAGACTTTGAAAATTAGAAATATTAAAAATATATACTGGAGAAGGATTAGATGCAGAAAATGATCCCTTACTGGATTCTTCCATGGGTTCACTCAAGGTCCTCATTTAATAGTTCAGAACTTTCTAAATTAGAAAGAAAAATATCTGATTTATCAGATATTTATGCTAGCACTGCACAAAGTTGTCACTTAGAAACAGACTGAAGTAGATCATTGAAGGTTATTTTCAATAAAAAAAGGCACTGACCTATGGAAGGCCCATGTGAAGTAAAACACCATTCCCGGCATATAAAATGCTGAATAATAACTCAAAAACAAAATTCTACATTGCAAAAAGATACTTTATAGATTAATTGTAAAAGTTGGGATTTGAAATATGTTCTGCAATCTGCCTTGAAGTGAATAAATCAAAAAGTGAATAAATCAAAAAGTGAATAAATAGTCGCACAAACTGATAAGTAATTTAAAATAGCAATATCACCTAATCTATTGACAGATAGTCCTCAACTTACAATCACCATTCGAGACCGGAATCTCAATCGCTTCGCTTCTAGTGGCAGTCATTAAGTGAGAATTGCAGGTCATTAAGCAGACTGAATCCCAGGTAAGAAGCATAGGTTACCTCAGAGATGTGGCAATCGTCCTGGACGGAAAGCTGTGGCACCCTGATCCAACAGCACTTATGTCTACAGAGATGCTGCAACTCTATCCCACCACTTATCTCCCTTTGAGCTATGCTCTTTTTGCTGCAACAGTGGTAGTCAATGGTGACAGTGTCAGGGGTACGCCTAAAGTTGAATGAAGCCTGGGCCTGCAGTAGTCTTAGCTACTACCCTGAGACTCTACTTCCACCCCTCAGCTGCTGCTGCACTGAGAAATGCCATCCAAAACTCTATACCATGCCTTGTCATTCAAGCAGCATTCCACAAAATCTCAATTGTCCCTGCCAGACCTTCTAACCAAGGCACCTTGTGCCATTCTCCAATCCAGCATCCCATTCTCACAATACTTCTGAAGCCTCATTTCCAATTTCTGTGGGGAATTGCAAGAATAGAGCCCACCTAGAAGGAAATTGACAAGAAGTTCCATGTGTCAGCTAAGGAGAAGGAGGAGAAGCCCCCTTCATTAAGGCTCTCCTTAGGATCATGAGTGGAGGATAAGCAGCAGATATGTTAGTGTTCAAAAAAAAAAAACTCCAACTCCAAGTAAAAACTCCAAAGCAAGCATCTTTCAAAGTTCTATTTACTAGGATAGGTAAACTGGCACATCTGGGAAAACCCGAATCTGAGAGGTCCAGGTTTTCCCTCAGTAAATCAAAAAACCCCAAACCATTCCCTAACTCCACAGTCGATCACATGCTCCAATCGCCAACCAACCCATCTTGAGATAGAACTCCGACCACTCCTTCTCCAGATGCAGGATCGGCCTAACCTTGACCGACAGGAAGAATGCTATTATGTCTAAAGACAACCCCTCTACTAAATCACCTCTCCTACTTTTCCACACATGAGAAAGTGGCAGCCCGGAAGCTTCGGGCCTAATATGGCTTCCAAAACGGACAGCAGAAGCCTATAATGTATACAGATAGAAGAATGACCCAACAGACCACAGGTTGTCTAGTAACTTCTTTTAAAGAAGCAACAAAACTGAAAGCTTCTCATTGCATATTATAAATGTGATGTGGTAATTATAGCTTCTTTTATATTAGGGACCAACTGTGAATAAAACTATGCTTATATTGCAAGGCATTCCTAACTTAGGTTTTCTGCTGCACCCCAATCTGCCACCCTAAATCCACTCCTGAAAACACAGTGAACTTTGAGAAAGTATGCAAGAGTTACAGGAGAGCAATTAATGCCGGAATGTATAAGCATTCTTTGCTCTGGTATAATTATTGTCCCATTAGCACTGTACAACCTTGGACAATCCAGCAGCTGAACTTCAAAAAGAATATCTTAATGCAACCATCCCAATCTTGCTGCCCCACAGAATTTCTAGCTATCATCTGTTGCTTGTTTTAATCTTAGTGATATCAATGAACAGATAATTCAGAACTTGTGGCTCTTGTTTAATTCCTGAAATGTGAACAGTACTAAGAAAAGAGTACTAAGAATGTAAAAATCCACTCAGAACTATGAGTAACTTGAAAGGCACATATTTCATGGTACACTCAGAAAATATTCATTAAAACATCTCTGCAGCCACAAGTAAAGGAATAACATTTAGTAACCTGGTTGTATGTATTCTTGGTGTTGTCTGCTCAATTATAGTAACTGTCTTATGCTTTTTCTCTTGTACCCTATAGGACAGCCCTTGTTGCAAGTTTGTTTTGTTTTGTATTACCTTGTTTAGTAACCTTTCCATCCTTTCAAAGCATAACCTTCCCTTCTCAATCCTCTGAAGTTGCTCTTTATACCATGCCTAGCATAGCTGATGAGCAAACTCAGGTGCAAGACATGCCTGGGCTAAATATTCTGGGTGCATTATGTCTATCTAAAGAACTCCTTATGAACTCCTTATGGCAGTATTTTTGCCTCCACAACTACACAAAACTGCCTTCTCCAGTTGGTTTTTAACACTGAAAACTGAATATCTATATAATAACATCTCTATATGTGGAAACCTCCATATCAAGTCTAGTTTTCCCCCATATAAAAGTAGGTAGGGACTATACAAGTTGGTTATGAAGCAAAAAGATGGGTGTCGTTAAATTTGGACCAGCTACATAGCATGATTTCTACATTTTTTATGATTGCATGAAAGGGGTGGACCCTTACTATGACAAAAACTAAACCTTCCATTTCTTGAGACAGCAGAGCGTGCATTACCAAAGAAAAGAAGATGTTTCAGATAATTCCAGGTAAATAATAATAATAATAATCTAATCATAATAATTACACTGAAAAATATTCTGTTTCAAATGAATTTAAAATAGGTATAATGTGACAGCCATTTCTTATATGTATGTGTGTTTGTACAGAAGTATCACATATAAACAAAGTAAGCATGCAATAGGTATCTTACAAAAACAAAATGCATAATTATGCAACCTTCCTAAAAATTTCAGTATTTGTTTTGCTTTTGTATCTCATTTTTTCCATTTCAATACTTGACAGAACATCAAATGAGTTTTGTAAATGCATGCACACAAAATATGTTTTCCTTGAAAATAAAAACAAAACAAAACAATACCTTGGTGTAGCTGCAGATGAATTTTACTGTCCTCACAGTGCATTTATAACCTTTTCTGATGTGTGTTTACAGCCTCTTGAAAGCAATAGAAGGCAAAACAAAAATATTTTTCTACATGCATTGCCTGCTTTGCAATCTTAACAGGCAGATAAGCCTAACAATAAATCTGGTAGTTTATAATATATGTCCAATATATGGCTTCAATATTATGTACTTTCTTCTTTAAACCTTAAATTCATATGATACAATGCAACTGTTATAAGAATAATGCATATTAACAGGCAAGTTATATATTAATTAAAGCATTTTAACTTCAATGAAGTTTTGTTTTCAAAGAATCTAAGACTATATATACTGATAGGGACCATCATTAACTGCTCCATATACTTTATTTTTTTAGTGTGTATGGGGCTAATATGTGTTATGGACTTTGGAACAAAAATTAAATGCATGTTTATATTTTAAACATTATATATATATATATATATATATATATATATATATATATATATATATATATATATATATATATATATATGTATATATGTATATGTATATGTATATGTATATGCATATGTATATGCATATGTATATGTATGTATATATATATATATACTCTCTTTATGTATGTATTATTGTATATATATATATATATATACTCTCTTATGTATGTATTATTGTATATACAAAAGCACATTTCACATAAATCATATTTCTATAACACCAATACCTCTTCTAAAAGTGCTGTTCTTTTTAATTTTTTTAAAATGTACATTCATATTTAATGCCATCTATTTCTGTTTTTATGGCAGTGTAAAGTATACTTTCCTCAAAAGCAACAATAGTCAAGAGTTTCTCTAAACACGTAGCATCTATTCATAACTTCACATTGATATTTTTGTGAACTCGATGTTGACATTTTTCTGTGAAGTTTTTTTTGTTGGGGTTGTTGTTAAAGGCTCCCAAGTCTCAGGTTAAGATTTTGCAAACATATCAATTTGCTAAAAAGTATAATGATATAGAAAAAGAAAAATCAATGCAAAAAGCTTAGAATATTATTGTGGTAGGTAAACATATTTGGTAAATAAGGTTTCCTGCAGTAGTTGCCTTTGAAATAGACTGGGGTATCAAAGTTTATGAACGGAGAGATTAGGGGTAACAAAATATTGTTTTTACCATTTATGCATAACATACTGTTGTGCAATAATGTTATTAAAAAACAATTTAGTACACTAATCTCACTTGTTGAAAACAAAGCTACATATTGGCAGTATCAAACATACATTCAAACACACACACATTTATATCTAGGGATCTCTTAGATGGCTTTTTAACAATCATGAAGCTCACTTGTAATTTTCTCCCTTCCAGCTTTATTGCGGGTAAAAAAACAAAACAAAACCCAAAGTGATTATCCTTCGGAAAAAAAGCTTTTCCAGCAACCCCCCCCCCAAAGCCCCCCCCCCACACCAAAAATTTTTCTTTAGCATCCTACCTGCATCTGTATCTTCCAGCAGTCCCATATGTTCCAGGGCTTTCACAAATGCCACAATTATCACCAGAACAACAATCATTTCAAGTCCTTCCAAGTTCATCTTGAAAAATTATTTGTGTGAGAGCATCTTTTCGTAGGGCAGCATGCTGACTTTGGAGTTAGGAGACCTTCATGAAAAGCTGTCCCGGATTATGTTACGCTAGACAACCAGGTTACTCTACAATGCAAAGGAAGCCCTACACTTTGCCCCCCAAAAACAGTACTATTGACAGCGAGATGAAGAGAGCAATGCAAGGAAGTCATATCTTACCATGTCTGCATCACTTGCCTGCACGGATAGGATACAGATGTTTCAGTCTCTAAGGCAACAGAAATATACAGGAGCTACTTTGTTTAGCACACACACACACACCATTTATGCCAAAGTTTACAAAATAGTGGTTTAGCTAGAACTGATGGCATTTTTCAATATGTTTGTTATAAACGAAGCTCCATTACTGCATGCAAAAACAACATCTGTCTAGTTTCAGTCTAAAATAAGGGCACTCGAAGCAATAGCATTAGATTATTTTGCTACAGCTACTACAATTGCTTTGCAACATTATGGGCAGAGGTCTAAAATAAAATAAGTGACTGATTACAGAGGACATCATTCAAATATGTATATTTTCCAGTTAACTTATTTTTGGAAGTTTGAAAAATGGTCAGCGATAAAGATTTATTCCTTTCATTTATAAGCTATTTTTTCTTCTGAGGAAGCATGAATCACTGTCCAGCAAAGCAATTTGTTACAAAATAAAATGAAATGCAGTGTTTTAGTTTTACCACGATTAAACAGTTTTATTCAGAAAGACAGCCTGACCCCGACAAATGTACAAGTGAAAAAGATTCCTTCAGTTCTAATTTCTTATAACCACACTGTGCATAAGAACCACAGGTAACACCCCTGAAAAAGGATCTCCCCAGATCATCTTAACATTAAGGCTTGGTGACACTATTAATGATTTAGGACTCGGTGACATGGAGCAGGTAGCTTTTGGGCAACCAGTGTAATACATTTGGTTCTTCTCCTTAACAGCAGCATGTCCTGTATGTGCTGCAATTTCAATGCATACATACACGCATACCTACATAAATAAATAAATACATACATATATACATAAACCTCCATACATGATGGGTCAGTCTAATGAAGGCCAGATCCTGAAGATGAAACTGAAGTACTTTGGCCACCTAATGAGAAAGAAGGACTCACTGGAGAAGAGCCTAATGCTGGGAAAGATTGAGGGGACAAGAAGAAGGGAACGACAGAGAACGAGGTGGTTGGATGGAGTCACTGAAGCAGTAGGCATGAGTTTAAATGGACTCCAGAGGATGGTAGAGGACAGGAAGGCCTGGAGGAATGTTGTCCATGGGATCGCGATGGGTCGGACATGACTTCGCAATTAACAACAACAATGAAGTGGTAAGTAATGCAAGATCGGAAAATGTGGAGAGGCCTGGCCCATAGAATCACCAAGAGTCAGATATGACTGAATGCATAACATCATCATCATCATCATCACCATCACCATCATCAAAATGGTAGCTCACTTGATGCGCATAAGGATCAAGCCACAGTCATTGCAAATCATTCCAAAAATATTAGTCCAGATGATATTACCACATAACACAAAGGTTCAGCAGAAATTCGGGCATATAATTTCAAACTTTACCTTCATAAGTAGGCTATGAAATAGTCAACTGAGTTTGCCTCTAGACTGCTAAGTGTAACCTGTAAACCAGTTGAGAAGGCTAACTAAGTAGTTCATAAAAGATACAATAAAAGTAGAGCTGTCTTTAACACCACTGTTGCTCCATAATAGGTGTAACTACGCATTTTCACCTGGATGTCACTGAATGCCCCACAATATTTATCCTATTTGCAGTGTAGCTATCTTCCAGTTCTTTCAAATGAACAGATAGTCTCAGGAAACCAAAAACTGAAGAGAACATTCAAGAGCCACAGTGAAAAAGTGGGACTGTGGCTTAATCACTATCCATGTTGCAAGGTTGATGAATGGTCCATCTATAGGTAGTCCTTGACTTACCAATTGAGCTCAAAGTTACTGTTGTTAAGTGAGACATTTGTTAAGTAAGTTTTGTCCCATTTTATAATCTTTCTAGCCACAATTGTTAAGTGAATCGCTGCTGTTAAGTATATGTGGCTTCCCCATTGACTTTGCTTTGAAGGTCCAAAAAGAGATCACATTACACTGGAACACAGCAAAGGTCATACATACGAACCTGGTACCAAGCATCTGAATGCTGATCACATGACCTGCTGCAAAGGTCATAACTGTGAAAAACGGTTACAAGTCCCATTTTTCAGGGCCGTGTAACTTTGAATGGTCACTAAACAAACTATTGTAAGTCGATAATTACTTGTATTCCAAGAAACTTCTGACATACTAGTTGGGTTTCTTTTCAGCAAATTATCTGACTATGATATGGAAAGACTCTGAGCCTTCCAACAATGATTTCACTTCTAATCCATCCTATCCTCAAAACCAGATGAAAGCATGCTTTAGAACATGTATTCAACCTACATTTTGGGAAGCACCATGTTAGTCAAAGCCACTATTAAATGCTGAGCTGGATTTGGGTAGACAGTCATAGTATAGATATTGACATCACTTGTGACAACTAATCTGGGATTTTCCATCTCAAACATTTTGGATGGAAGGGATGGGGAACCTCTATGAAGAAGATATACTGTATACTGTGCCCTTATGAGTCAAGATCAAGGTATGTAAGTTATTAGACTACAACATGCACCATCTCTGGAAACGGGCATTTGGAACATAGGGAAGATTACATTTACTTATGTATGTTTGAACTGAACACATCATTCAACAATTATTATTTTTTTTGCATATTCAAAAATGGGGGGACCCATAGGTGGATAAAAGTGTGCTGTTCTTCTCTTTTGTCATTATTCCTAGCTAAGAAGGAAAAAGTAACACGGCTGATACCACGTTTCAGGGATTTGGTTTGGCAGATTACCGATCTGGAAAGATTCGTTTGTCATACTTGCAAGAACCTCTACACTTGGGACATACATTTTCAACAGCAACTTTCAATTACATGTGAAATTCACCTTCAATATGATGTTTGACAAATAGTTACCTCTTAAACAGTAAAATATAAACCTCCCACATGGTGAAAAAGTCTAACATTCACAAGAACATGCAAAGGAAACTGGAGAGGGGAAAAAAACTAGAAAAGAAATTAAATAGACAGCCAAAGGTGGTCAGCCTGAAATAAGGCTGTCCTCATCTGTAAGGGGGCAGACCTGGTATGTATTGTATTAGATGGGAGTGGAGGAAGGAGGCTTCCTCTTGGAATGTGCCCACCTGAGTTTGGTTTCAAGTATAGCAGCAGCTGGGATCACAAGGCAGGGCTGGGAGAATGGCTCTTACTCAATGGTGGGATTCAAGTAATTTAACAACTGGTTCACTGCCCTAATGATTTCTTCCAACAACCAGTTTGCCAAACTGTTCAGAAAGTTAACAACTGGTTCTCACGAAGTGGTGCAAACTGGCTGAATCCCACCACTGCTCTTACTGTATCTTCTGGGAGATTCTTGCAACACTGCTTCTCGGATAATTTCATGTGAGATCCTATGTATGAACTTGGCCTCTAGGGAAGAGGTGGGATGGCTGCTCCTCTCTTGGCCTCCTTGCCTAACTGTTCAGTGCTGTGACTGAAATGACAGTGGAGTTCCCCCAAATAATAATAAAATAACTAATAAAAAATATCAATAGAAAGAAGCTGAAGGAACTATGGACCACCTAGTTGGCTGCTGCAAGATGATGCACAGACTGACTACAAACAATGGCATTACAAAACAGCAACAATAGGGCATCGGAAGATCTGCAAGAAGTATTACTTGTCTGCGAGCAAGAATTGGTGGGACCGCAAAATAGACAAAGTAACAGAAAATGAAGAAGCTAAGGTGATCTGGACTTTAAACAGACAAGCATCTGCCCCACAACACTCCCGGCATAACAACTGTTGATAAGAAAGACAGAAAATGTCTGCTAGCAATAGTACTTAGTCTTATATACCACTTCATAGTGCTTTACAGCCCTCTGAAATTGCCATACCTGGATACAGAAGAATAGAAAAGAAAACTGGGGGGGGGGGGGATCACAAAATATAAAGACTGGAAAAAGAAATAAATGACTGTAGCAAAAGAAAGAAAATGTAGTACCAGTAGTAATAAGTTCCATGGGTACAATCTCAAAACATCTGGAATATCACCTGTACACCATCAACATTGACAAGATACTCATCAGTCATTCACAAAAGGCAGGTTTACTTGAAACAGCGTATATCCTGTGATGATACCTTTATCACCATCAAACAACATTTCCCTATTTCAGGTCTTTGGAAAGAACTTGACAGGTGAACAAAAATGCCATGTAAACCTCTGGCTGACTGTGTGACCAACCATAATAATTTATTAAATGTATATGTTGCCTAACACCCAGTGACTCTGAGTGATTGATACTGGCAATCTCTCAACTTGATACTGTTTTCTCTGAACAATATCTTCTTGGGAGTTCATGGTTCTGTAAATTAGGTTCTCCCTAATTCTGTAGGATTAGGGGGAGTCTGCAAAAGTGATCAACCCAGAGAGGCATCTGTCCTACTATGGAGATCATGCAAATGATGTCTACTCAAGGCAGCGATCAAGATGAAGCTGAATGCTGGGGGGAAGCCTCTGCCAAGTCCTACCCAGGAGCAAACTCTGCTGAACGGAAGGAGGAAGCTGTAAGCCTGGGGGACTTATCTAAGCCTAGATGGTCCATATGCATTGGAAAGAAGGCAACTGGGATGGGAAAACAAAGGGAATCAATATCACCTGAGGCAGTCATCAGCGCAGAGAGAAAGACGAGCTGGAGGCACTGGAAGTTGAAGAGGAGGAAGGGGACAAACCTGACCATGCTGACCTTCTCATGAAACAAGCCATGAAATGGGTGCCTTCCAGAGCCTGAAGGCACAAAATGCTTTAGCCCGGGTGTTGGGAGATGACGGCTATCAGAGCAGACCAGAGGATGGATCTAGCTTGTCATCTTGACTGGCCAGAAGGCATCCTAGTGAGCTGTTTAAAGATGGGTTGAACAACAACCTGTACACCGCTTGAATTGCAAGAGGGCCCCCAGCTTGTCTCCATGACTAGTGCTTGCTAGCCAAAGAAGTAGAGATCGGCCAAGCTCCTGGGGTCCAGAATGAATGGGTAGATAAATGGCATGTTAAGGCCCCTAGATTGTTTAAATGGTTCCACAATTAATACCCTGATAATGGACCATAACCATTTTTTTCTTTTCCTGCATTACTATTTTCTTTCCTTCAGGTACGGATCTCTTTCTTCTGGGAAGGCAGCATGTCAGGTTCCCACTGGAATGCTGACATTCTGAAGGGGAGGGGGTGCTTCTTGGGGGATGAATGCTTTGAATGCTTTCACTTTTGCTGTAACTTCTTGGGAAATTAGGGGGGGACCATCAGGATGCCTTCTCTACCAGCTGGTTCCAGCCTATTACCCAAGGCCACGGCACCCCAAGGGTGACCAGTTATCATTATCCCACCTCAGAGTTCTCATAACACCTTTGTGGCATCATATTAGCTAATTGTGGACATGGGGTACTGGGTGGGGGTTGAACAGGGGAAATTAGCTTAATGCTTTGCGCAGGAATTTTCAGACTCCGCCTGACAATCACTGTCTCTCAGTAAAAGTTCCTTTTAAAATGCAAATTGCTTCAAGAGTCATGTTTTCCTGAGAAGGTAGCTGAGGCAGGTCCTTACAGGCACTCAGTTCTCTTTCCTGGTTTAAACCATCATCCTGTGCAGCACAGAACTAGTTCAGTCTCAAGAGAGAATTGGTCCTGACTTTTAAACACAGAACTATTTTTTTAAAAAAAAGCCTGCTAAAGCCATGTTTACAAAAACAAGTCTAGTACACATTCAAAGTAGCTTTAAGCTTGGGTATATAAGGAAGTCAGGTAAAACTTGACAAATATTTTCAAAAGTATTACACATCCAGATATTCCTGCAGGAGTTAAGGGTCTGTTATCTCTTGCAGTCCAAGCCAGGGTTTGTTTTTTTTTAATAATGGGCAGAAATCAAAGGAGAGAAGCCCACAGAAGATTAATGTGGCCAAAAGGAGTGGACCGATCTCAGCCATAATTGAATCACCAACTAAATCTTATCCTTGGCAAAAATTGTATCTGGAGAACATCAGACCACCTGAACTAAAAGTGTTTTTTCCCCTCCAATGATAAATGTTGCAGGATTCTCTTCAGCACGATTATCATGACAGAAAAATTGAAACAATACTCAAATGAAGTATTTTCAGTTCAGAAGTAAAACATCCATGCATATCTTAAGACAGTCTTTTTATCACAGCCTCATGGTGGACTGGAAACAAGGGAGTCTTTTCCTTGCTAAAGGGAGACCCTGCAGCTGTGGCTTGATAGCTTTATTTATTTTATTTATTTAGTTCGTCAATGTATGAGATAACAGGTATAAGTATAAACATGGATATGAACACAGGAAATTGGTACAAATAAAGGGGGACAGTAGGACAGGGATGGTAGGCACATTGGTGAGCTTATGCATGCCCCATTCTTAGGAATGGGGTGAGTTTAGTAATAGACAGTTTAAGGTTAAAGTTATGGAGGTTTGAGGATGTATCAACAGAGTCAGGTAGTGCATTCCAGGCATTGACCACTCTGTTGCTCAAGTCGTATTTTCTACAATCAAGTTGGGGCAGTTTACCTTGAGTCTTTATCAGACTGAGAACTGTCTCATGTAAAAAAGAGGAAAAACACTATTTTAAAACAGGGATGGCTAAAGTCAGCTTTAAGCAGCCTCCGCTGTGGGCTGGAGATGACATGAGGGCATGCCTCTAACTGTAGCACTAAGATGCCATCTTTATTACAGCATATAAAAAATATTACTGAAGCATGTTCTTACTGCAGTGAGGAGGGCATTAAGGATGAGCCCTAAGTAGCAGGAAGATTCAAAGAAAATGTGCAGAAGGTGAAAAAGAGTTTTCCAAATGAGAAGAAAAAAAAGTTTCAAATTAGAAGGTTAAACATGAGCACACCTCTGGGAATATTTTCAACCTTTTGATATTTGATTTTGCTGAGAACATTTTTGGCTTTCTTGTTGCCCTTTGCTTTATGAAATCATTTTTTAGCCTATTTTCTCAACATTTTTCTCCTCCCAATCTAATTTAACCTGGCCTTGATATACTGGACTATACTCCATTAATGAAGTCATGAATAGAGATAAAGAAGCATCAAGCCAACATAAATTCTTTCAGATCTTGGCATCTTTTTTTTAAACTTCCTTCACTGCTAATATGCTATTTTTTTTCCATCCTGTTTGGAATGAATGAAAGAAAAAAGACAGAGGGGGAAGGGCAATGAAGAGATCTATGTTTTAAAAAAAAAGGGAAGCTATCTGCTGAAGTCTTTTTAAACCAAAGGTGTATTTTCCTGAGATTACGTAGTTGTTGCTGTAGAAGAACTGACACAGTTTCTTTAAGGAATTATAACAGGTGTAATGTGAACATCCAGGCACATTCTAAATCACCTTTTCCTCTTTGAATCTTTATACAACCTATTGTATAAGTAAGATATAGTAGAGCTTCTCCAAATAACCACTGATGGGAATCATTGAGAGCTATTGGTAGGGTATAAAGTATAGCATTACATTTTATCTTAGAATGGGAAACATAGTTCCACTCCCCTTTCCCAAATCAATAGAGAAATCACAAACATTCACAGAGCATCTAACAATGATTCTGAACAAAAATATTTATTCCTTTGTCAGTCAGGAGAAATAACCACTTCCATAATGGGACCTTTATGAGATAGAAGAATATAAAACACCATTGGCTGAAGAAATGATGAGATGCAAGATGCAGAGCTGTGCTACACCACTGCCCGCCTTGCCTACAACCAACTGAAAGACACTTAAAGCCAGGATGAATTATTTCCATATTATAGCCATGCATGCAGATAGAGTTGCCTTCAGATAGAGTTGCATGTCATTGGTTTTTCTTCTGTTGGAAAACAACTGAACACATAAATTGTTGAGACAATCAACCTCCCCTTCCCATCCCCAGAGAATTTCTAGCAAAACACAGTCCTGGAAACAGTGGGATGTGGGGGATAGGGAGATTCATTGCATAATGTGCTCATTCAAGTGTGTATGACAAAGCATACATCTACACATGCCTACAAACACATCTTCATTCTTAAAAATGCCTACAAATATAGTATGAAGACCTTTCTTTCAGCCTTCTCTGAGGGGTGAGCAAACAAAATCTGGGACAGGAGGAACTAGTTCCATGGGTTAGTGCAGTACATTCCTGCTGGCATCATGCACTACATTAGTTGACAGCACCACTACCAGCTGGGTCTG
Source organism: Ahaetulla prasina (assembly GCF_028640845.1). Classification (NCBI taxonomy): domain Eukaryota; kingdom Metazoa; phylum Chordata; class Lepidosauria; order Squamata; family Colubridae; genus Ahaetulla; species Ahaetulla prasina. The sequence continues at coordinate 108,387,681 of NC_080540.1, forward strand.
TAACTAGCTGACAAATTATATTCAAAATGTGGTCCTCAATGGAACTACATTTACATGGGGAGAAGTAAGTAGTGTGATACCCAAAGATTCCATTTTGGGCTGACTACTCTTCAATATCTTCATAAATGATGAGGGAATAGAAGGATATCCATCAAATTTGCAGATGATACTAAACTGGCAGGAATAGCCAACACATTAGAATACAAACTCATGACCCAAAAGATCTTGACAGATTTGAATACTCGGCCCTCTCTAACAAAATGAAATTCAACATAGATAAAAGTAAGGGTCTACACTTAGGCAAGAAAAACCAACTGTATATGTATGGACTAATGCCAGTAATTAGTGAGCAGGATCTTAGAGTACTAGTGGACAATCACTTAAATATGAACCAACAGCAGCCAAAAAAGCCAGTGCAATCTTAGGCTGCATTAATAGAGGGATAAAATCAAGATCACGTGAATTTCTAGTACCACTTTACAAAACCTTAGTAAGTCCACACTTGGAATATTGCATCCAGTTCTGATCACCATAATATAAAAAAGATGTTGAGACTCTGGAAAGAGTGCAGAGAACAGCAACAAAAATAATTAGAAGGTTATACATATGAAAAATGTTACAGGAATTGAGTATGTCTAGAGAAAAGACCAAGGAGGAAAATGGATTAAAATGTCTTCAAATGGTACTTTAAAAATGTATTAATACAAGTATCCCTAAATATATCCCTAACTATATATAATTTATATAGTTGTATATATTTGTATGCCAGTTTATTTAATCATTCTAAGTGGTTCACAACCTAACACACACACACACACACCATAAATATAAGCCAGACAAAATCCAGCAGCTTTCCTGGTTTCTCATTCCACTGATTCACTAATTACTACCTCTTCAATCACACATCCTCCCTGAAGGATTTCTCCAAAATTACTGTTTTTTAACTGCATTTTAAAATAAGAGAAAGAAACCCTTCCAGTTTTATTTTAAAGATCACACTGCATTCAGCATACATAATTACTTCCATTTATTTCCCCAAAGCTACATTTTACCTTCCATAAACTACATAGAAGAGAAAGAGAGAGAGAGAGAGAGAGAGAGAGAGAGAGAGAGAGAGAGAGAGAGAACTGTTTTGAGTTCCAATTATCTCTCCGACTTCATAGCACCCATAAAATGTGTGTCTAATCTTTTAAAACAAACATCAGCTATTAAAAGTTTATGGATCTGGGTGAGAAAGAAGTTAATAGAAAAAAGGAGCTTGCTACACATAGTTTGATGCAAGGTTTCTTAACACTGAAAAGTAAATGTTAATAGCTGCTGTATGTTACTCTGGCATGGGCACAATCATTTTGTTGCAAGCTGTTGAAGACTGAAAAAAGAAATCTATAGACGTAAAAGTTCCAGCTTACATTTAGATAAGCATTGTATTGTTCCCTGCAATGATTGGAATTGAATTCATTATGCTAGACCTTTAATTGCAAGTTAACCAGGGGTGAAATTCAGCAGGTTCTGGAGAACCGGTAGTGGAAATTTTGAGCAGTTCAGAAAACGGCAAATACCACCTCTGGCTGGCCCCAGAGTGGGGTGGAAATGAAGATTTTGCAATATCCTTCCCAGGGGTGAAATCTAAAAATTTTCCCTAACGGTTCTGTGGACGTGGCTTAATTGGTGGGCGTGGCTTGGTGGTCAGATGACTGGGTGGGTGTGGCCAATAACAATAAATAAAAATAATAAACAAAGTATAAAAAACAATAAGCGGTACCAAAAACCAACTTTCACACTTTACACACACACAACACAACATAACTGACTCACACACAATGTAAAAGCAGCTGCACTTCACACTTCACACAGCCACAAAAAGCTCAAAAACCAACTTTCACACTTTACACATACACACCACACACACAAAATGCCACATACAGCTTTCTGAGATTTTAGGTGTTTGTATAGTTAGAGTGAAACACTACAGAAACACACCAAATCTCAGAAAGCTGCACAAATATTTTATTTTATTTTATTTTATTTTATTTTATTTTATTTTATTTTATTTTATTTTATTATTCTATTCTATTCTATTCTATTCTATTCTATTCTATTCTATTCTATTCTATTCTATTTTATTGTGGACTTCAAATCCCAGAGTTCCTCAGCCAGCAAAGCCAGCCAGTTGATCACCGAGGAAATAGATTAGCTAAGCGATTGATTCTGTCTGGCTGAAAATGAAACTTCTTTCGGGCTGGAAAAAGAGCCATGCGTTCATCAGTAATCAGGTAAGTGGCTTAGAATCTCTACTCTTACTTGTAGAAAACATGTTTCTGGTTCTGCTGATGAGGAACTCAGGTGACATCGCCAGAGGAGATTTTAATTTTTTTTTTAAGCTTAAAATCTCTGCCGATCTCAGCTGAGGGGCGGGATCCTTAAAGGCTTTTTTTTTACTTTTAAAGGCATGTTTCGGCTGAAGCAAAACCAGCTTTTAAAAGTAAAAAAAAAACAACCTTTGCTGATGGTGTGGCTCAGCAGAGGCAGAGGCGGGGGGTGGGGCTGGTTCCTCCGAACCAGCAGCCACCATCGCTACCGGATCGCGCGAGCCAGTCCGATCCGGGAGCATTTCACCCCTGATCCTTCCCCCAGGAATGGGGAGGGAATGGGGATTTTGCAGTATCTGTCTCCTGGAGTGGTGTGGGAATGGAGATTTTGCAATATCCTTCCCCTGCCATGCCCACCAAGCCACGCCCACCAAGCCACACCACGCCCACCAAGCCACACCATGCCTACCAAGCCACACCACGCCCACCAAACTACGCCCACAGAACCAGTAGTAAAAAAAATTGGATTGCACCACTGAAGTTAACTGAGCTTAGCAAGCAATCCTTGCTGGTGTTTAATGTCAATAAATTCCAGGACACTTTAAATTTTGGATCAAGACTTTCACAATTTCTGAAAGAGCTGCTTCATCAGCCTGATGGCCATTCGATGTGCTAGACTATCATTGTCTCAAGCCTAGACTTAGCCTTCTTGGCAAGAAAGTAAATTGGGAAAGGCTGCTCTTTCTGAAAGGAGAGAAGAAATGGATTTAGAGAAGATGTGCCCAAGGCTCCATGCCGTTATTAAAGTCACTAGTGGCAGAACACCTTAAGCAGAGACAGCATGAATTGGCTATATGCAGCTAAAGGCCAAAATACACTCTCAGTTCTTTTGGACTACAGATGACATGATAACAGTGTTCTAATATATAAGAAGCTGTCATAAAGAACAGTATGTCAACCTATTCTCCAAAGCACCTGAAGGCAGAACAAGAAGCAATGGATGGAAACTAATCAAAGAGAAAAGCAACCTAGAATTAAGAAGGAATTTCCTGACAGAATAATTAATCAGGGGAATGACTGGCCTCCAGAAGTTGTGGGTGCTCTTAACACTGGAGGTTTTAAAGAAGAGATTGGACTGCCATTTGTCTGAAATATAGGGCTTCCTGCTTGAGCAGGGGTTTGGACTAGAAGACCTCCAAGGTCTGTCCCATTTCTGTTTCCTGCCATTCAGTTTCATTAGCGTTTCCATTTACTGTAAGTATCCTGACATCCTAATCTTGAGTTATGTTCTAACAGTGATATTGCATTTATCAAAGTCCTTTATATCATCTGTTAGATCAGGCCTTAGTAAAAAACAACAACAACAAACAGTTCCCCAAATAAGGGGAACTGTTTGTGTTTCTGAACTGAACATCAAATTATTAGAAATCTCAGAGTGTTTATTTTTCCTTAATTGCAGAACACAAATTGTTATCAGCAGAGGCCTAAAAAGGAAACAATTCCTTCAAGATGGCAGGGAGAAAGAGCAGACTGCAATTCTACGTTAAAGGAAAGAGCATCTCAGCTCATAATACAGACTTAGACTCTTTGGAAGTAATACTTTGGTTGCAGTTCTATATATGAGTTTCTTCATATCCTTTCTTTAAAAAAAAAAGTATTTCCCAAATAAATGCAATGTTGACTGTATTATTGTCTGAGTAATGATTTAATTTTCTTCTGCCTATGGCTATATTTTAAAAAGAAATAATTTATGTTAAAAAAAAAACTGTTGACGTTCACTCAGACAGAACATGCCACTTCAATATTTCCACGGTCCTATAATATCATTCATATTTCTTGAAATGCTAAGAAAGTATTATATTCAAGAGCAATTTATTTTGTGCTCAAAAGTGACACTCAGTGATTATCTTTTTATTACTTACAGTGGTATAATCCAATATGCTGAGAGTTTAATGCAAATAAAGCCTTAGAATGCAAGAACTGATGCCTTTTCCAATTTTAATGCAGTGCTAACTGAAAGTTCAAAAGAATAATGGTTAACAGTCCAGGGCCATTATTGGATTTCCGTACTTTATAATACATAGGAGAAAGCAATATTATATTCTCCTGTAGACTTCGAAACCCCATTTACTTCTTATTACTACACAGTAATAGAGGTGAGATCAGCAATGCTTGGTATCTATTTTCAAAATAATTCATAATCAAAGAAATAAAATAGTAGGCGATATACCTTATGTACCTTAGAGTTCTTGACAAATGTATCTTTTCTTTTATGTACACTGAGAGCATATACACCAAGATAAATTCCTTGTGTGTCCAATTCCACTTGGCCAATAAAGAATTCTATTCTATTCTATTCTATTCTATTCTATTCTATTCTATTCTATTCTATTCTATTCTATTCAAACACGATAAGTAATTGTACTGTAATACTGTGCCTTTCCCATTTTTTATACTTTTTTTCTTCGTTCCTGTTTATGTAACCAGATTCCTTTTGCTAAAAAGTAAAGCAAGATATTAGCACCTTCAAGTTAGAGAGCTTAGAAAGCAGTGGGTTACCACAAATTTAATATACTGCTATTTTTAGCTGGTTTCTGAACCAACCAACCAACCAACCAACCAACCAACCTTTCCTAATTGGATACTGTCTCAGGTTATTTGAAGACAGAGTATCTCCATTAGAGTTGTAGTCCATATATCTAATGGTTGAAAAATTGGCAAGACTGATGGAGACTGATGGAGCAATCACTTTGATCACACCATTTGCTATTTTATGGGTTGCATCTTTGTACTGCCTTGATTTGATATATCTTTGAAATCTTGCCCTATTTCATATTATGTAGAATAAATATGTAGAAAACTCTGTAAAGCAAAATGAACATGAGTCATCAGGATGATGGAGGAAGAAGAGGAGGAGGAAGACAAAGTAGTAATAGTAACAGTAGTAATGTAGGAGGAGGAAGATAAACCAATTTTGGCTACATCAAGAGAAAAATAGTTTTCAAGTAAGGAGAATTAATAGCTCCACCCAATTTTGCATTAATCAAATTCTACTCCAATTAGTGTGTTCTGAGCAAAATGTTTTAAGAAGGATTCAGAGAAATGTAAGCAGAGAAGGACAAAAAGGATTATTAGAGGATCAGAAACTAAGTCCTATTAAGAGAGAAAGAAGGCATTGGAAATGTTTGGAAATGTTGAAAAAAATGAAGGGGAAGAAGATTGCACTCTTCAAATCCTTGAAACTGTAGAAGTTCAAGAACTCTTGTTTATCATTCCTGGGTGAAGGACATGGAAGGATGGACATATATTACAGAAGGACTGTTCTAGTAGTTAAAAAAATAATTTGTAACAGGAAGAGTATTTGACAGTGTGATCAATTATTCAGAGAAATAGAATGTCCACAATTTATGTTTATGCAGAAGCTAGAGAGTTAGCTGTTGTGGATGCTTTATTCTGCACAGAACAAGGGCATAGACTTGAAAGCCTACATAGCTTCTTCTAACTGTAATGTTTAAAATTATTTTAAGTCAGTAACATTTTTTTAAAGGAGGGAAGTTGTTCATATCCTTGACATGATTTAACCACAATTTGCTGAATTGGCTATGGCTTGATGAATTCATACATCATGCTAAGCTAAAACTAAACAAAACAAATTATGATGTAGGCAATATGTGAATCAAGTCACTAGATGGTACAAGTAAAACTTCTTTTCCTGAAGACCTTATTCCTTTTTAAAAATTTTGTGTTGATTACTTTCAAAGTTTTCAGGCAACCTGGTTGAATGGACTTCTCAACTCACCTGGAGACTACCTCAGATGTGGTTGAAGACAGATTTATAGTTAACATTCATGGATCAATATTTATTTTGTAAAGCTATGCAAGTCATTGCAATGTTGATTCAATTCAGCAAACCTTTACTAGTATCTGTACAAAATACATTCTAATATGACCATTTTTGTCTTCTTGGGCCCTTCTATCAAAATTAGACTTTTGACTCAATTTCAAAGTGATTCAGATGCTCAGATCAATTTAAATATTGAAATAAAATAAATATGATTGAATGTATTTTAAACTTAATTCATTCAAGTAATCAGAACCGATCCAATTCAAACAGGCCTGCCAACTAACTAGTGTTTAGATTCAGAGTGTACTTTACTGCATGTAAAGTGCATCTATTATATATATGCTTTTATGGTGCAGTTCTGTTCTCTATGACTTACATCATATTTTAATTTGGTTTACCGTATATACTCGAGTATAAGCCGAGTTTTTCAGCACATTTTTTGTGCTGAAAAACGTCCCCTCGGCTTATACTCGGGTCTATACGGCTTATACTCAAGTTTTTTTTTTTTTTAAGCCCCTCGGCTTATACTCGAGTATATACGGCTTATACTCGAGTTTTTTTTTCTTCTTTTTTTCACATTTTACCGGACTGAAGCCCTGCCGGTGCAGTGAGAGGGCGGGGCGGGGGAGCCGCCAGCCTTCTCAGCTGAGGGAGGGAGGGTTTCCCCAACCGGTAGGTGCCTCATTTCCCACCCTCGGCTTATACTCGAGTCCCCAGTTTACCCCAGTTTTTGGGGTAAAATTGGGGACCTCGGCTTATACTCGGATCGGCTTATATTCGAGTATATACGGTACTTCAGACATTAAAACTCAGGGTAATAGCTATTCAATAGCTATTGAAAGCTATTTAGCTGTTTCATAGGTTAACAATGTGACATATCACATTCCAGCTTCATATTTTGTTGTGAAAATAGAAAATGGATTCTGCCTTAACGTTATTTATTCATCAGGTTTATAGAGCTGCCCATCCCACAAGAAATAATTTGTTTCAATAAAGAAACAAATTGTCAGCATCATCTACTTCATATGCAAGACTACTGTATGTCCACTTGTCTATATGTTATACCTACAGGTCACTGGCAGAATGCATATGCTGAAATATATAAATGTCCCTGGCAACACCTGGGAAGGCTGACAACATACCTACTGCTGATAAGGTTCAAATCTACAAAAAGGGGGAAATGGATCCAGGAAATTATAGGCCAATCAGCTTAACATCAATACCAGGGAAAATCCTGGACAAGACAATTAAGCAAAGCATTGTGAGCACTTAGAAATGAACAAGGTGATTGCTAGAAGCCAGCACAGGTCTGCTAAAAACAGATCATGCCTGACAAACCTTATTGCCTTTTCTTGATAAAGTAACTAAACTAGTGAACCAGCAAAATGCTATGGACATAATAAACTTGGATTTCATTAAGGTATTTGACAAAACAGAACACAACCTACTTCTTGGTCAGATGTGGGATGTGGGATAGACAGTATCATCACCACATGGATTCCTAATTGTTTTGACAAACTATACCTGAACATGTAATCCTCAATGGAACTGCATGGAGGGAAGCATGCAGTGGGTTACCTCGAGGTTCTGTCATGGGTCCAATACTCTTAATCATCTTCATAAATGAGGACATAAAAGGAGAATCATCATATTTACAGATGACAGCAAGTTGATAAAGACTGGGCCCTATCAAACAAGTTGCAGTTCAGTGGTAAGAAAAGTAAAGTCCTGCACTAGGTAGAAAAAAACCAAACATATATTTAAAGAATAGGTGGGACTTGGCTCATGAGTAATAACTATGGGAGAGATCTAGATGTCCTAGTGGACTACCACTTAGCAATATGCTGCATCTGCCAAAAAAGCCAACATAATCCTAGGTTGCATCAATAGAGGAATATGATCAAGATTATGAAAAGTTATAGTACTACTTTATGTCATACTGATAAGACCAAACTTGAAATACTGCATGCAGTTCTGGTCACCATGATACAAAAACCATGTTGAGACCCTGGAAAATGTGCAGAGAAGAGCAACGAAGATAGCAATAGCACTTAAACGTATATACTGCTTCACAGTGCCTTACAGTCCCCTCTAAGTGGTTTACAGAGTCAGCATATTGCCCCAACAATCTGGGTCCTCATTTTACCCACCTCAGAAGGATGGAAGCAGTGGTGGGATTCAGCCAGTTCGTGCCTATTTGGGAGAACCAGTTGTTAACTTTCTAAGCAGCTCAGAGAACCAGTTGTCAGAAAAAATCTTATTTTGTTTTTTCCACTGTACAGAGCTAATCCTGTAAGGAAGGCAGGAAGGAAATATTCTGGTGTGTTTCTAGCCTAATCTTTATTCCCCTGCCTCTCTGGTTAACCCTTAGTACATTGTAACAGCTAAGGTGAAGCACCCATCAACGTGAGTGATGTTGAGCTGGCCATGCCCACACGGTCACGTGACCACCGAGCCATGCCTACCCAGCTGGTCATTAGGGCAGAGAACTGGTTGTTAAATTATTTGAATACCACCACTGGATGGAAGGCTGAATAATCCTTGAGCCTGGTGAGATTCTATCTGCCAAACTGCTGGCAGCTGATGATCAGCAGAAGTACTGCAGTACTGCACTCTAACCACTGCACTACTGCGGCTCTTGTGGTAATTTAAAGGGTCTGGAGACTAAATTGTACGATGAAAGGTTGAGTAGGCTAGATATGTCAAATGCATTGGAGAGAAGGATTAACTGGGGGCATGAAAGCTTTCCTCCAGTACTCGAGGAACATAGAGAAGAAGGGATCAACTTATTCTCCAAAGCACTAGAGGGCACGACAAAAAATAATGGATGGAAGCTTGTTAAAGAGAGATCCAGCCTAGAAATAAGGAGAAGTTTCATGACAGAAAGATGAAAGCTGAAGTAGTATGCTCCATCCCATAATTGGGTAGACCAGGTTGCCCTGATATACCGGTCCTCACTTTGTATAGCCGACAAAGCGAGGAGAACCCATGGCTTAGAGGTTAATACATCTATCTAATATGCAAGTAGCCCAGGTTTAAATCCCAGAAGGGTAGGGCTAGCTGATGAGAGCGAAATAGCTTGAAATACATCTATACTAGTCTCCCTTTATTTCTTTGTTGGTAAACATAATTTCAGCACAAAATGGTTCATTGTGAAAGTGACTGCCTGCAAAGGCCCCAGGATTGGGGCTGAAAATTAATAGGTTTATGTGTATCTTATTTGGTATGAAATGGATACTAATGTGGTATATGCTAAACTAAGAAAGAACAGCATGAATAAACACGATCAGCACGCATTTAGGATAAGATAGCACAGCTCAGAGATATTTCTGAAAAAGTAATTTGACTCAGAGGTGGTATTCAGAAAGTTATGACCAGTTCTGGAGAACCTGTAGTAGAAATTTTGAGTAGTTTGGAGAACCAGTAAATACCACCTCTCACTGGCCCTGCCCCCATTTATTATCTGCCTCCCGAATCCCAGCTGATCGGGAGAAAATGGGGATTTTGCAGTAATCTTCCCCTGGAGTGGGGAGGGAATGGAGATTTTACAGTATCCTTCCCCTGACACACCCACCAAGCCACGCCCACAGAACCGGTAGTAAAAAAATTTGAATTCCACCACTGATTAGACTGCAAGACCTCAGAGATCTATTCCAGCCCTATGATGCTATGTTCTATGTATGTATGTTCTATGATGTATGTAATTAGTGTCAACTGTACTGGCTTGTATGAGATCAATAATTTAAGTTATAATGCAATGCCTTCAGTTTCACTGATTTTAATGTGTTTTCCCATTGTAAACTGCACATATAAACTGCATTCTCACACAATACTCCTAATATATTTAGCTGCATATAAGACCCATGAAGCTTATTTTAGGGTAGAGCTAGAAAGAAAGGGAACTATTTCTATATTATTAGAAGTTTAGCTATGTGTTTTAAAACATAATATATATGCTGCAACAAGGGCCCATGTTCTTTCAGTCTATTGGAAATTCCATGTTTCTTAATAGGAAACATTAATTGCATATCAGATATCTGTTATTAACCTGCTTCTGTTTTCATCTAATAAGTCAGTGTAGAGCTTTCTAGCAAAGAAATTAATTTCAAAAAGAGAAACCAGAAAATATGCTTCCATATAGTGAGAATCATGTTCACATTAAGTAACATGGGACAAATGAATGAAGATGCAGTAGAGTCTTTTGACAAGCCAGATTTGACAAGAGTTTAATATCTGTTTGATGAGCCTAAATCCATCTCTTTTGCTTACTTGTTCACTATCTCTTTTTTCTTGGGAGCAGCTTTCTCTGAAATGAATCACAACAAAGCTTTTTGAGGTTATCAAATGAAAATGTTTTTTTGGCAGCTTTTGCTCTGAAACTTAAAACGAAAAAGCAAATCAAAGCCAAGAGAGTTTCTTTCTGGAAATGTTTCTTTCTGGAAAACCAGTTTTCTTATCACAGAAAAAACAAAAACATGCCACATGTTAGAACATTTAGGGACTGAAGCCGTCTGACAGCCCTGGTGTCACAGGATCACACTTAGAAGGTAAAGTCAGTTATGTACAGAGATTAAAAATGGTGGGGCAAAATATATAATTATCAGCCAGTCTCTGGCAAGGTCCTTTGAATAAGATTGTATTCATGAATATGTCCCAAATAACTCAGTTTTCTTTGTTTGAGGAAGTTTTTCTCCTCAACCATCTCTTCACAGATTTAATCTTTTGTAACTCCCAGGAAATCACATTTCATCCTGTCCTCAGCCTACTAAAGTATTGTCCTTATTTCATAGATTGATTCACACTTCCCCTCCCACATGTGACTATCTGCTATTTAAAAAAAGAGTCCATAATGGCTAAACAAACCATGGAAGGTCCTTCCATGGTCTGATCAGTATATAATCTGTATACCAAAAACTCAGATTTGTTCTACTTCTAATAAGCCAGTGAAAAACTATCCTTTGACCTTAGCCTCTGGCTCCTAGCTTGTTTTGAAGAAATGAGTTAGGGACTTTGGATTCCATGATAAAATAAACAAATAATGATGGAAGCTTCTCGAGATATGAGCCAAACAGGGGTGGGCTTCAAAAATTTTAGCAAGGGGTGCTCTGCCCAGTTGCTGGGTGGGCGTGGCCATGGTAGGCATGGCCTAGTTGGCCTCCTGCACCATGGTGGGGGGAGTGTTTTTGCCCTCCCCAGGCTCCGGAGGCTTTTTTCGAGCCTCCAGGAGGCGAAAACAGCCTCCTCAGTCTCCGGAGGCCCTCTGGAGGGACCAAAGCTGGCCTTCCTTCTGGTAGGCCCATTTTTTGCCCTCCCCAAGCCTCTGTGCGCACCCTGCACTTAACTGCATCCAAAAGGATTGGGATGTGGGGATTCTCCAAACTGCACAAAATCTTAGCTAGAGGTTCTCCCAAACCCTTGTGAGCCCCCAGCAGCCCACCCCTGGAGCCAAACAGATACAACTGAGTAGTGTGAACCTTTCCAGCGTGGCAGAATGCTAAAAAAATATATGCTAGTTTATTCCATTATCTTAACTCAGAGAGTCAGTTGTCCTTAGCAGTTATAAATATTAGCTACTATTATAAAATACTAACTACTGTATAAAAAAGGACTACCTCTTTTGCTAGACCTCCAACCACATTGAACTGGAATTCTAAGTATCATATATCTATAAGTTCCTGCTTATGTTTTCCTGTAGATTTTTTTAAGGGATGAAGCATGTTGTTTGCCTAGTGGAGAAGACAGGATAGGATTCTGGAAGACAACTAGCCACAGAGTTGGGGCAGGAAAAGAATTTAAGGAATTTAGGGATATCCATTTCTCAAAAGGATTACTTTAAAAATCTGAAGACTGAAAAAGACTACAATTGTAATTAATTTGACAAAATGCTTGATTGAGTAAGAAGGAACCTGACTTTTTACAGTATATTAATCAGACTTTGCTAATCTATAACAGATTGAGCAGTTGTTCTAAGAGCAGTTATTTACATTTCCTGAATGTCTCTCAATCAAAATTATAGACAACAAATAATAAGGGATCCTCGTTGCTCTATGAGCTTAGTTGTTTTCTTGCAGACGTTTCATTACCCTAACTAGGTAACATCTGTCACTAGCACTGATGATGTTACCTATTTAGGGAAATGAAACATCTGCAAGAAAACAACCAAGCTCAGAGAGCAACAAGGGCCCCTCATGTCAACCCTGAGCTACAAATATTCTCCTTTATTGGTACATCAAATCATAGCACATTTTATTTTATGCACTTCTTATCTACCTTTAAAATTGAAGTACTTGCACACAAGTTTCATCAATACTGAGTTACAATTATTATATATATTTTTTAAACATATGCTTTTTTTGAGGGGGAAAATAGTTACATGTTGTTCTTGACTTATGATTGGTCAATTTACAACTATTCAAAATCATGAATAGTAGTTCAGAGCTATTTAAGGCCCTTTTTTAAAGTTATGAAGATTGCATACATGTACACACCAGAGGTGGCATTTAGCCGGTTTGGACCAGTTCAGGTGAATCGGAAGTGGAAATCGTGGGTGGGCCTGCCCCCGCCCTCTCCCCCCCCCTGGCTCTATGCCATCCTATTTAGACACATTTTTTTAGGCCGGATGCATGTGCGGAAGGCAGCCATGTACGTGAAACAGGCGCGCATGCAAGGCAAACCAGTAGTAACAAAATGTGAAACTCACGGCTGGTACACACCATGATTACATGATCACATTTTGGGTGCTTGGCAATCGACTCAACTTTATAGCTGTTTGTAAAGACACGTGATCATGTGACCAAAATTTCCAACTTTCTTTGCTGGTTTCTGGCAAATAACAACCATTGGAAAAAATACAACCATTGTGTACACATAAAAACCACCTTAAAAAAAAGCCCAAACATCAAATCTAGTCATGTGATGCTTGACTTAAGATGATAACCATCATGACTGCAATTCCTCATTTACTATCTTAAGTTGAGGACTACTTTTTGTTGTTGTTTTTTATATTTTTTATATATATTTTTAATTTTCTTATACACATGTTGTAAATGCACATTCTCTTGTCCATAAATAATCATACATATTTTCTCTGAAGAATTTTTGATGAAGGGAATTTCCACAAGACAGACGTTGCTGCCAAGGAAGGCAAAACTATATTATAATCAGATAGGGGTATTCTCAGAGTAACAAGAAAAAGATGGAAATAGATAACTAAGTGAAGAAAAAATATCAAGAAGCAAAAACAGGTTGTGTATAAGTAGGTCAGAGTCTTTGTTTGGATTGTTTTAGTGATATTTTTTCCCCATGAGCTATAAAACAAGGTGCTACTTTGGAGAGAATGTTGCTAGGGTAATTGGTTGTACAGGAAGGGCAAAATTGTATTATTTATGACTTATTTATACCCAATATATAATACAGGCCCAATTTTTTTGCAGTTCTATTGTTACTTTCATAATAATAATTCAAGATCATATTTGGCTCTTAGAAACGATAGCTACTCCATTCGATATGTATCCCACTAACCCTTCACGAAGATCTCTCTCCTTCTAATAGCAATTCGTTATTAAGCATTCCAATAAGAGATTTTATCATTTCTCAGAAGAAACCAGTTGATGAAACATTTCTTCCTAGCTGCTAGATTAATATGCATGGGTTTTTTCCCCCCTCCCCAATATTTTCTTCTTCGCACCAACAGCTTCAAAACTGAATGCAAAGCAGATGGGTGATCTACCAAGTCATTTTCCCCACAGTGCTGATATATATCTGCCGTTTTGTGATACTTTTGCTATTACGATGGCACAGAAGTGTTGGGTAGACAAAAACAACTTGTCACCCTGAATGATAATTTCTCCACTCTCATTCTCTCCCTGTTCCCATGTCGCTGATAATCCCATCCAATTTTCTGGGTGAAGGGATAAATGTTTCAGCCACAGTTGTGTGAGGAATTAATAACTCCTCATTAAGATAAACAGCGCTGGCACAATTTTAACATTCAGAATGCTTACCTGACAGCTGTGTTAGAAACTAGTGAATATTAGCTCACACCAATGTGTCTTTTTGTTCCTGCCAAAAGGAAATGATATTTGCTATTCATAGCCTCATTCTGCATACATTTTGTCAACTAGTACTCTTCAGATATATTGAGTGCAGCTTCTAGGACTGCCAGTCAGCCAAAAGGACACCAGGGTGGCTAAGTCTACTCTACATGTCTTAATCCTTTCAGTTACTAATGACTGAACCCAAAATGATGGTTGATAGAAAGAGATTTAATATCTTCATGCACTTTTGGGGAGCCTTAAGGCTCTCCTTTCTGACTTCACCAATTTCATAAGTCTTTAGTAATAGAAGAAGGAGTGTATAGAAATTCTTAATCATCCAGATCATGGCACCTTTGGGACAACCATGACCTGGATGACTGAGAATCTCTACAGACTTTTAGCTATACAATTTGGGATGAACACTCTTTGAATAGCTTGGAGTAGGAATGGATTTCCAGAAGAAAAATTGCAGACTATAGGAACCAGGAACACTACTCAGGTGACACTGAGGACACAGATAAACCTCCAAGTGCTTCAACCATCCTCTAAAAAAAAAATGCAAATTATCAGATGTCTGCAAGAAATATAAATCTTTCCATTCCCCACTATCCTGTCAGAGCTGAAGAAGCTTCTTGGATGAAAAGTGAAACATCTTCAAAAGAAAAAAAAAACAAGAACAAGAAAGTCCAATTGCCTCCTGAAAAAAGCACCTTTGGGAGGGGAAGGAGTGGTTCCCATCCATTTTCTCTTCACTCTTAATTCCAGGTTTCTTCTGATTCTGACCTTCAGTTTCAGAATTTCTTTCCCTCCTATTTTAGATAGGTCATCTAGACTGTTTTCCCCAAAGCCATATTTTCAAATGGTTCCTGCACTTATTTTTAGCACTTTGATTTTGTCAGCATCAAGCATTGTGCAGCTGGCATTGATGACCTGGCAAATCACACTTGGCTCTTAGGTTCCATCAGAAGCTTTGCTTCTCCTATCATGAGAAGCTAGAGAAGACTTGTGACACCACCTGGCCAATTTGAAACCAAAGTCATATCAGTGCTCTTGCTTGCTGAGGAATGTTATTAGGTAATCTCTGTGAACTGCCAAGTATCTGTTACTGTATCTGCCTTTGAATCTGAGAACTCTGATTCAACCCAAAGGCTTGTGCAAGGTTTCAAAGAAGGGCTCTGCCTCAGCAAAGCTTTAACAGAATTACCTCACTGAAACAAACTCACAGATCAAAGGGGAAGCTTCCTGTACAGTGGCAAATCAAATCACATGACTCTGAAGAGCCTTGCAGCCTTTCAGTACTTTGCATGCTTGACAGCTTTCCTGCTGCGTCTGGCAGGGATACAAGCAATATACAGTATTTCAGTTTCACTTCCATATATGGAAATGCTGAAGAGATCAAAAGATACTGTCAGATTTCTGACACTGACAGGAAGAGTTGGCCAATAAGTTGGATCACAATACCAAGAGTATAATTTAAATTAGGAAACAGATTCATTTTTATTTGGAATCATTGGGTTCATCTCTATTTCTTCTATCCCCAAATGCATAAGCCTGACTGCAGTGATTATTCCTAATTCTTGATCCATATGTAATAATAAGCAAATTACTCTAAACTATGCCACCTGTTGCCTCCTTCAATTCCCATTCATGGAAAGACATTGTCCTCTCTGGCAAGAAATAGAAGACATTTTTGCCCATGAGAACTCTTTTTAGCATAGACAGCTAATACTGTTTGGGTTTCATTCATTTGCTCAAGAATTAAGTAATTCAATGCAATTGGTCTTCTTCTAATGCAATGTTACACCACCAATACAATTAAGACTGATTCACACGAACTGATTATGCAAAACCATTACGTCAAAAAAACCCTATGCTCTTTTTTTTTTTTTAAAAGTATATGCTATTTTTATGTCAGCATCATTGTTTCTAAACAGATCCTCAGATATGGATGTGGAATGACACTAATTAATGCTGTAATTCTAATGGTCATACAGTTGGTTCTGCTTTTGTGTTCAGACAAGTGATGCATACTTTCGTTGTATTATTTTTAACATTTTCTAATGATTATTAAATTCTTAGAAAAAAATAGACTCATGGAATTCCTGATGAATACGTGTGGTTTTTGCTTGCAATAGGACATAATGCAAGAGGGTATGATGTCTGCAAAAAGGCTCTTACTGTTCTTGGTTAGCAAAAATAAGTGAAAATGGTAGCTGATATTTGCACAAGGGCAGAGAAGTGGCAAATATTCTCTACCCCTTTGCTTACAAAGGGGTGGGCTGCTTCAGGTTCGCAGGGGTTCAGGAGAACCTCTAACTAAGATTTTGTGCAGTTCCGAAAACTCCCAAATCTCACTCCTGGCTGGCCCCACTCACCCCGCCCCTCCCAGGAGTCCCCACATGGCCTGTTTTGGATGCAGGTTAAGTGCAGGGAGAGCATGGAGGCTTGGGAAGGGCAAAAAATGGGCCTACCGGAAGTTTGGGAAGGCCGGAAACAGGGCCTATGGAGCCTGGGGAGGCTGTTTTCGCCCTCCCAGAGGCTCAAGGAAAGCCTCCAGAGCCTGGGGAAGGCAAAAATACACCCCCCCCCGGTGTGGTGCAGGAGGTCGACTAGGCCATGCCCACCATGGCCGCAGCCACCCAGCAGCCGGGCAGAGAACCCTTTGCTAAAATTTTGGAAGCCCACCCCTGTTCAGATGCCAATGCACGTGTGAAAATCCTGTTAGCATTGTATTATAAAGAAAGACAGTTTATCCAGCAAAATTGGATGAATTTTCATTCATTGGAGAAATTAGATTTTTGTCTTAACATAAGTGATTAACCCATTGACAAAGATGATGCATTAGTAGTGATGGTCATTTGAAACACACAGAATAAACTTCTACAAAATTCAGATCTATACACATTTATCTACTAGTTTGCATTCTACACCTGCATAGAATTGCCCCACCATTGTGTTAAAGAGTATATATAATCATTTAATCGTAACATTACAAAAATACTTGATACATCTTTAGGGAACTTCCAGAAGCTTCTTCTTATAAAACAGTCCACACCTGGACAAAGGAAAGATACAATCTAAACCAAATCAAGTTCACCCATTAATATCAGAAGACAGTTTCATTTCTTGGAAAGAGTAATGTGTAAAGGAAATTAAGCAGAATATAAGAAATGGTTAAGTTTTCATTGAGACAAAGATGCCACTTCCTTTACAAACTCCTGTCAGTTCCTTCTGTAGGTGAGGTCCAATTCTGTATACTTTATTACTTGGGAATTATTTCAGAGTACCTGGTTGGGCTGGAGAGAAAAGCAAGAGGTGTGGACCCTGGAATAAAATTAGATTTAGCACAATGGCAAAAGGAAATATGGCAACTGGTTCAATGAATTGAAGGAGCTGATTTTGATACCAAGATGCATGAGAGAACTTGCTCATGGCAGCAGTAGTTGTTTAGAGCAGAATGGCCAAATAGGAAGCAAGGCATGCCTGTTCCACAGCAGTCAAATAATGGTTAAGAGGAGAAGCAATGTTCTTGGCTTGATGAGTTGAGGAAGCTAGCCACTCTTAGCTGGCCCTCAAAGTAAGCTTTTCAACATATGGCCTGTTAACTTAGGGCATGGCAGGCTAGAAGGAGCCTTTTTTTTTTTTAGAAAGAGCTAATACATAAGGGAAGAACATCAGAAATAGAATCATCAGCCTTCTAGGGCACATACATGTAGATATATGCACATTAATAGCGAGGCATTTGGATGTAGTGCTGTGAGGCTTTGATTCAGGCTTTCCAAGTAGATCTCTTAACAATCTGGAAAACAAACTCAATTGAATACAATCCACCACTGAACGCAGCAGAGCTGATTATTGTTAATTTGATGGGTGGCATATTCTGCATTTTAGTTGCTTAAATAGCTGGGGCAGAGCAAACTTTAAGATGACAGTCTAACCTTGTTAACAGGCTGCGACAGCTTGATGAAGGCTTACTTTGGTTCCTTATATCCCCAAATTGCACATTTCACCAAATAGCCCAATCCTGACTTACCTGCAAAGAAAAAAAGAGAAACATAGTCATTGCTTTGATTAGTGCTCGAGCTTCTGCACAAATGGGTGTCAACAACTATAGGAAAATAATCACTCACATTATGGAAAAGAGCTCCAAATCATTGTACAACAAACTCTGATAATTTTAATTGTTTATTTAAGGAGAGTGGTGGGTTGCTTTGGGTGGTGGGTTGATTTATGGAGAGTGTTGGGTTGCAACCCAGTGGTGGGTTTCTCTGGGTTCGCCCCAGTTCAGGCGAACCGGTAGTGGTGGTGGTGGGAGGTTCCATCTACCCACCCAGACATCATCAAAAACGCTCTGCACACGCGCAGAAACACCATGCACCACCAATAGCAAAGTGGTAGCGCTGGGATTTGAATCCAACTACTGGAGAGATTATGTTGAAAGTAATTGAAATTGCCTTTTCTTTTTTGTAATTTAATTTGAAAAGGACATGTACTAAAAAAATCTATTATGTGTGCCAACTTCCCAGAACTTTAGTTATCTCCCATGCCAAGATGTACTACTGAGCTAGTTGGAGATAACTAGCTCAGCTCTATTCTTATTTCTTCCTCTATTCTTTATACTGAGTAAATGTTGTTTCCATAATATTCATTGGCAGATGCACATGAACCTGTACTAGCCTTTGTGTTCCATTTTAATTTTTTGAAAAGTCATGGAAAAGATGATCTATCTGCTATCACGAAATTGATATTCTTGGATAGGAAATGAATTTTTCATCATATCCATAACAAGATGACTCATTTGTCCTTCAATGTTACATCTGTATATCATCAGTCTCAAAGCAATTAAACATTTCAGTATAAAGCAGTAGAGACAGGAGAAAATATTTAACCAATGTACTTGAGGTAAATCAATGGGATTTCAGTAACCATAATATTTTTTGAATAAAGACATCTTATATTATAAGATTACTATTGTCATGATGCCACTTGCAACTAAACCCACCAGATATTTGGAGATGTAAGTCTGTAGTCACTCTGTTTCAATACAACTGAAACTGTTATAATGCTTAGCCTCAACCCCTACTAGTAGTAAAATTTCACATACACTACACAAACCTGAACTTCTTTTGGCATACTGCCTCAGTCTCCATATTGTATACTTCATACTGCCATGAAGCAAAAGCATTTTTCAATTGAGAGTCACATTCATCCAGACAGCTGTCAAATCATTCTTTCTGTCAAATTACAAATTATACAGTATGTGCAATGGCAATTGTTGAAGGGATTCCAGAGACTATCCTCTAGGCAACTGGTACTGGGGCTTGTTGAAGTGTAAATATACATAACTAAAGCAAATATATATACATCCCCATTGTATTTCTCCTTTTCTATTGTATCTCTGAGCTAAAATTTGATGGTTAGTTTATCAGGTAAGGATCTACAATCTTATAAATGACTAGGGCTAATTTGATAGGACTGTGTAGCATCATAAGCCATTTCTTTGTTCTCTGCACCACAAATTAACTTTAGTAAAGCATTTAAACATTTTTACAACACTCTACATGTATGTCAATATGCTGCATGTTCCTCCTAGTTGATACAATGAGGGGAACAGTGTGTTGGTCTACAAGGTAATCTTGCCAGAAAATCCATATCGGAGGACGATAAAAAGATAATGCCACAAATGCACTTACTTCTACAGGTAAATTCTACAGTTTATTCAGGGTTAATATTAATATACAGCCAATCAAAATCCTATTCAGCTCTTCTCTCAGAAACGATTTGGATTTTAAGGCAAAATATACACTGTGATAAGTGTAGAGTGGGCAGGCTTACATCCATGAATGTTTGGCAAATCTAAGAAAATAGTTCATATGAGAAAACATTTACAGATAGGTCCCACAGGTGCTTTTTTCCCCTCTCCCCAAAAGTCAACTGGACTTTCTAGTTTTTGCTTTGAAGACGTTCCGCTTCTCATCCAAGAAGCTTCTTCAGCTCTGAAGGTATTTACAGACATGCTTTCCTTTTAAACAAATATTAAATACATGGTCAAAAATGGTCAGATTATGACTAGAAAAGACTTCAAATACATTTCTTTGATCATAAATCAACAGTAGCTAGATTCTCAATTTGCCAACAGCAATGGTCAGGTTCTGACCCCACTTATACTCACAGTTCACAAAGCCTGGGCTAACTATGTTCCCTTTTTCACAGACTTACAACCAGGGCTACAAGCAGGAAAAGTTCCTTGATTTAGGAAATCCTGATGCTTTTCAAACATGTCTTACATTTTTCACCACACTATCATTCCTGCAATGAGGAGAGAGTTGTATCCTGACCTTCTTCTGCACTTTGGAAAGACATTAAACAATATTCATGTGCTATCTAGAGAGAGTCCAGAAATGACATACTATGAAGACTAGTTCTGGAAACTCTACACTACTAACCAGAGCATACAAAACATTTGCCAGACCTATTCTTGAATACAGCTTATCTGTCTGGAACCCATACCACATCTCTGACATTAATACAATCGAACGTGTCCAGAAATATTTTACTAGAAGAGTTCTTCACTCCTCCGAAAACAACAAAATACCTTATGCCACCAAACTTGAAATCCTGGGGATTAGAAAACTTAGAACTCTGCCGACTTCGACATGACCTGTGTTTAACACACAGAATCATCTATTGCAATATCCTTCCTGTAAAAGACTACCTCAGCTTCAATCACAATAATACAAGAGCAAAGAATAGATTCAAACTTAATGTCAACTGCTTCAAACTTTATTGCAGAAAATATGACTTCTGTAACAGAGTTGTTAACGCTTGGAACTCATTACCAGACTCTATAGTCTCTACTCAAAATCCCAAATCTTCAACCAAAAACTGTCTACTATTGACCTCACCCCATTCCTAAGAGGACAATAAGGGGCATGCATAAGAGCACAAATGTGCCTACCGTTCCTGTCCTATTGTTCCCTTTCGTTATAACAAATTAACATGGTTGTTGCATACTTTTGCTTATATATATATATATTCTTTTATAATGTGTTGTTTTTCTTATGTTGATGTTTGTGTACACTATTGTGACAAAATGAAATAAAACAACAACAACAAACAAAAAAACCTAAGACCCCATTAAATGCTCTCTTGGGATATCTATGGGTGGGTTCTTGCTTTTTCTGTTGTTGTTATTATTATTTCTTTTTAATGTGGAGGGTGTAAGGAAAGAATGATCGGTCGGTCACTGGCAGTGTGAAGGATTTACTGTTTGTCTACTAACCAGAGCATATAAAACATTTGCTAGGCCAATTCTTGAATACAGCTCAACTGTCTGGAACCCACACCACATTTCTGACATCAATACAATTGAACATGTCCAGAAATATTTTACAAGAAGAGTTCTCCACTCCTCTGAATACAACAAAATACCTTATGCCACCAGACTTGAAATCCTGGGTTTAGAAAACTTAGAACTCCGTCGCCTTCGACAAGACCTAAGCTTAACTCATAGAATCATCTATTGTAATGTCTTTCCTGTTAAAGACTACTTCAGCTTCAATGGCAATAATACAAGAGCAACCAATAGATTTAAACTTAATGTTAACCGCTTCAATCTAGATTGTAGAAAATATGACTTCTGTAACAGAGTTATCAGTGCTTGGAACACATTACTTGACTCTGTGGTCTCTTCTCATAATCCCAAATACTTTAACCAAAAACTTTCTACTATTGACCTCATCCCATTCCTAAAAGGACTATAAGGGGCCTGCATAAGAGCACAAACGTGCCTATTGTTCCTGTCCTATTGGGGTTTTTTTTCTTATACATACATACATACATACATACATACATACATACATACATACATACATACATACATACATATATATATATATATATATATATATATATATATATATATTTGTTTTCTGAGGTTTTCGCGGGTGTTTGTATGTAGGTCTTTGGTTATTCGGGTTTTCTCCTGCGTAAAATTGGAAGTGTCTTGGCGACGTTTCGACAAAGTCTCATTCGTCATCTTCAGGCTTCAGCTTCGTGCTTCTGGGAAGCACGCCAAGACACTTCCAATTTTACGCGGGAGAAAACCCGAATAACCAAAGACCTACATATATATATATGCTTATACTTCCTTATATTTCCTCATATATATGTTTATATACTATATAATCTTTTTGTGCGATGCTTATGTATATTGTTATGACAAAATAAATAAATAAAATAAATAAAATAAAGATGATAAAACTGGTAAAAGGCAAAATAGGAACCCTGTCCAAATCTGGTCCCTCTTTGCCCGATAAAGCATGTAATGATGAGGAAATTGAGTAGCTGGGAACCAAAGCTATCCCATCTAGCAGGCTCACTGCCAGTTGATACAAACAAAGTGAGACTGAAAGCCCAGAATTGTAGCTAAACACATTTATCTAGCCATCTGTCAAAACTACCTGTCAATCAAGGCAACACTTGAATAAATGATTGATGATTAGTAAATTGTTTCTTGCCAGTTGGTAATTTAATTTTGTTTAGTGTCTGGGAGGTTGGTGGTGGAGAAAAAAATCATTTATAATTTAAGGTGCATCACATCAGAATGTTTAAGAATAGGAATTATAATCCCCCTAAGACATTAAAGTGTCTTAATCTGAATTGCTGAATGAAGTTCTTCCTTGTTGCAAAGAAAAGCTTGCCACCCAAAGCTGCTTGGTAACTTTTAAAAGAGAGATGTCTCAGTCTTTCTCTTCCCTTTGCTTAAGCAATGGACTAAACAATAAGATTTCTACTGGACCAAGCGTAATAAAATTCTGCTAGAGAAATTTATTACAGCATTAATATTTTATTAAGAGCTAAACTTATTTACAAGCTTCACTAATTTAATAGCTCAAGCAGGTACAGCAGATGTAAACTGCAGTCCTTTCATGACACTATCACTCGCTATAAAATATCAGGTCTAATGCTGCCCTCTGCTGCTTATTAAAGCTCAAGATGCCAATAAATCTTGTTTGCATTCCTCTAGAACTTTCCTACCGTTTATCAGAAAGACTCATGGTCTTCCCCCACAATTTAATAAACAAATCCCCAAATCCTGCATGGATACATTTCTTTTGGTGCTATACTTAGATAAATTATGATTCTGGCTCCATCAGTCATCTGTATCTTTCCTATTCATCTTATGCCTCCACTGCGTTTTTAAATGGATATATTAACATTTACATTTAAATAGTATTTTAAAAAGACATCTCAAAAGATGCAGTTCTAAATTTTCATATAAATGGGCTTTCCTAATGAACCTTATATGAGGTTTCAGCTAAAAATGGCACTGCAAAATTTAAAGAGGTGCAAATTACAATGGATAGCTGCATTCAGATTTGCATAAAATTCAGCTATGTTTGCAGTTTAACAGATTTACAGATTAGCAGAGTTGGAAGGGACCTTATAGGTCATCTAGTCCAACCCCCCACTCAAGCAGGAGACCCTATACCATTTCTGACAAATGGTAGTCCAATCTTTTCTTGAAAGTCTCAAATGATGAAGCTCCCACAACTTTTGAAGGCAAGCTGTTCCACTGAGTGATTGTTCTCACTTTCAGAAAGTTCCTCCTCATTTCTAGGTTGAATCTCTCCTTGGTCAGTTTCCATCCATTATTCATTGTCTGGCCTTCTGGTGCTTCTGGTGCTTTGGAAAACAGCTTGACCCCCTCCTCTCTGTGGCAGCCCCTCAAGTATTGAAAGATGGCTATCATGTCTCCCAGGTCCTCTTCACTAGACTAGCCATGCCCAGTTCATGTAACCATTCTTCATATGTTTTCGTGTTCAGTCCCCTAATCATCCTGGTTGCTCTCCTCTGCACTTTTTCTAGAGTCTTTTTTATAGTGTGGTGACCAAAATTGGATGCAGTACTCTAGGTTTTTGAATTGGCCAAATTAACCAGAGGCAGTCTCTATTAAAAGCAAAGAGAGAGGCTACCACCCTGAAGGGCAAAAGCAGAGCAAAATATATCCTTCATTATATAGGGTTGTGAAGGAAGGGAGATGGCTGGCTGACATCCTTTTTTTTCCTGCTAACAACATTATGTAAAATACTATAGATCTCTCATACTTCCCTGAAACAACCAACTTTCCTGTACATGCCATATTTCACTGAAGGAAAAGAAGCCTGAATTGAGCACAAAGGAATATTCATTTTCTATATTTCATCAATTTAAGCTCTAGATTAGGGGTGTCAAACTCAATTTCATTGAGGGCTGCATCAGGGTTGTGTTTGACCTTGGGAGGGAGGTGGAGTGGGCGTGACCAGGGTGGGCATGGCCAGGTTGTCATCACTCATGTTGGGGGTGGTGGTGCTGTGGTGGCCCGAGTACTGTATCAGCAAAAATGGGCTCCTGAGCTCCGTTTGTGGCTGGGATGGCCTCCTGCAACCCTCTGCCAGTAAAAACAGGGCTCATGAGGGCCCTCTTAAGCTCTGTTTCTCCTGGCAAAGACACTGCAGGCTGATCCTTCACTGTTTCCAGGGCACCCCCACAGGCTAAATCTAAGCACCCTGTGGGCCGAATCCAGTTCCTGGGCCTTTGAGTTTGGCACCCCTGCTCTAGATGAAACTTCTGGAGATTTTTCCCTCTCCTCCATAAATTTTGCTTATTGACACCCTTGTATAGATTAGGGCTACTAGATCTTGGCTATAAAAGTTGGGGTGAACACTATATGACAGCAAAGAATATTCCGTATGCCTTTGCAGCTGTCTTCTGATTGTATGGATATTTGTAGTATAGATCTAAAGGCACTGTTTTTTATTTCTTTTCATTTTCTTTCTTTTTTTTGCCTTTGAGTCAGTCTTGACTCCTAGACCAATATGTCCCTGCAGTTTTTCTTGGCAACATTTCAATAGCCCTCCTTCCTGGGGCTAAGACAGAGTGACTGGCCCAAGGCCACCCAAGGTCATAGTCTCCTGGTTTCTAGCCTAATGCCTTAACCATTATACTAACTTGGCTCTGATAACATGTTTTAAATATGTGCCAGAAGCCAAAATCTAGAAAAAAGGAAATTACTAACTGCTAATAAAATGATTTGCCTGTAACCAATGGTCTTTTCAGACAGAAGTCAAAATCAACAAGATGGCAGCTAGAGCATTAAAATGCAAGTCCCACCTATTTTCATAATCCATATGGTGATCTGCACAATTAAAAAAGTGTTGGGGCTTTTTTTGCAATGCTAAGATTTTAATCCTCTAATCTAAATTCTGCTGCCTATAAACCTGCTATAAAGGCTTGTACTATGAAATGAATTGATTCTCATCTACACACAGAAATCATTTCCTCTCATATTCAAACCATTATCAGGAACAGAATTAGAGAACACATATGCTTTCGCCTTCCCTCTTTCAAAAATAGTTAAAAAAGAAGTCAAATAACACTCAAACGAAGTATGGAAATAGGATGAGAGGAAGGTGTAGGGGCAGTAGGAAGGGGCAAGAAAGGAAATTTATTTATTTAGTTTCCTGTCTTTATTATTTTAAATAATAATAATAATAACCTTTATTGTCCCTGCACAACATATGTACAATGATATTGGTGGAGCTCACTCAGTGCACTCCTCCAATACAACAATACAACTCACAATGAAGAAAATCCCTAACCCAATAAATCATATTAATAAACACCCAGTCCTATTGCACCAGTGTGAACATGTTACACGTTGCGCCAGCCCTGCAAGTCAATCCTACTACGTACTTATGATGTTATTTTGCATTCAGGAGTCTGACAGCTCATGGATTAAAACTGTTCTTCAGCCTGTTTATGCAGCTGGCTATGCTTCTATATCTCCTTCCTAATGGTAGGAGGGTAAAGAAGTGGTGACCAGGGTGAGAGTCATCCCTGAGAATTTTCCTCACTCTAAGATTTATTTTACAAATAATTCAAAGTGGCGAACATATACAACACACGTGTTCTGTCCCCCTCCCCAACCAGAACTAAGAAGACACGCAAGCTGACTATATCTGCCAGCAATTTACTCCTACAAGAGATATCAGTTCTGGCAACGAACCTGCAATTGCCTGCCAAGTTTTCTTATCTCCTCAGAAGCTAGCGTAACTCCAGTTCATTGCTGGAGCAACCAAGAGTTCAGAAAGAAACAGAAATTCAGAAGCCAAATTCTTAGTCTCGAAATATTGCAGCCAAAGTTTCCAAGAGTCAGTTTTTGTCCATCACAAGAAGCTATAGAGCAGCTCCTCCTGCTTTTATACCCTATGGGGTGTGGCTCCGTGACTCAGAACTCTCTAGGCCTGCCCCACGTCTTCTTTTGTTGTTCCCGTTCTCCTTTCTGCGATGCCTGGGATTTAACCAGGACTGATTATCAGCAGCTGAGTCTTGAGGCATTGCCTGGGAGGGGGAAGGTACAGGAGAAAGAGGCCTCATTGTCTCCTCCACCTGGCCTGCCTCTGGAACCTGGAGTGGAGCCAGAGAGGAAGGTCCTACAGAGGGAAGCCCTGTTGGCTCTTCCCCCTCACTCTCTGAGTCACTCTCTGCCAAGAGGCCAGGCTCAGGAGCCGAAGACACAACAACACATTCCTCCTCCTATTTTCCGCACAATAACAACCCTGTGAACTTGATTGGGCTTTCATGGCTAAGATTGGATTTGAACTCAGTCTTCAGTCTTTCTAGTTTATTTATTTATTATTTATTTATTTATTTATTTATTGAATTTGTATACCGCCCTTCTCCCAAAGGACTCAGGGCGGTTCACAGCCAAGTAAAATAGACAATATATAAATACAATTAAAATGCAGCTAAAAAACTTATTAAAATTGGCCACGATTAAAATTTAGAGCTAAAACCCGTTTAAAAAACCCATAAATTTAAAAACTAACCCAGGCCAGCGCAGATGAATAAGTAGGTTTTAAGCTCGCGGCGAAAGGTTCGGAGGTCCGGAAGTTGGCGAAGTCCTGGGGGGAGTTCGTTCCAGAGGGCGGGAGCCCCCACAGAGAAGGCCCTTCCCCTGGGCGTCGCCAGACGACACTGTCGCGCCGACGGCACCCTGAGGAGTCCCTCTCTGTGAGAGCGCACGGGTCGGTGAGAGGTATTCGGTAGCAGCAGGCGGTCCCGTAAGTAACCCGGCCCTATGCCATGGAGCGCTTTAAAGACGTTCACCAAGACCTTGAAGCGCACCCGGAAGGCCACAGGCAGCCAGTGCAGCCTGCGCAGGATAGGTGTCACTCGGGAGCCACGAGGGGCTCCCTCTATCACCCGCGCAGCTGCGTTCTGGACTAACTGTAGCCTCCGGATGCCCCTCAAGGGGAGCCCCATGTAGAGAGCATTGCAGTAATCCAGACGAGACGTCACAAGGGCGTGAGTGACTGTGCACAAGGCATCCCGGTCTAGAAAGGGGCGCAATTGGCGCACCAGGCGAACCTGGTGGAAAGCTCTCCTGGAGACGGCCGTCAGGTGTTCATCAAAAGACAGCCGTTCATCCAGGAGAACGCCCAAATTGCGCACCCTCTCCATCGGGGCCAATGCCCCGCCCCCGACAGTCAGCCGCGGACCCAGCTGACTGTACCGAGATGCCGGCATCCACAGCCACTCTGTCTTGGAGGGATTGAGCTTGAGCCTGTTTCTCCCCATCCAGACCCGTACGGCTTCCAAACATTGGGACAGCACTTCGATAGCTTCATTGGGGTGGCCCGGTGTGGAAAAGTACAGCTGGGTGTCATCAGCGTACAGCTGGTACCTCACACCGAAACCACTGATGATCTCACCCAGCGGCTTCATATAGATGTTGAACAGAAGGGGCGAGAGAATCGACCCCTGCGGCACCCCACAAGTGAGGCGCCCCGGTGACCTCTGCCCGTCAACACCGTCTGCGACCGGTCGGAGAGATAGGAGGAGAACCACCGATAAACGGTGCCTCCCACTCCCAATCCCCCCAACCGGCGCAGCAGGATACCATGGTCGATGGTATCGAAAGCCGCCGAGAGGTCTAATAGGACCAGGGCAGAGGAATAACCCCTGTCCCTGGCCCTCCAGAGATCATCCACCAACGCGACCAAAGCCGTCTCAGTGCTGTAACCAGGCCGGAAGCCGGACTGGAACGGGTCCAGATAGACAGTTTCCTCCAGGTGCAGGGGAAACTGATATGCCACCATACTCTCTACAACCTTCGCCGCGAAGCGAAGGTTGGAGACCGGACGATAATTACCTAAAACAGCCGGGTCCAGGGAAGGCTTCTTGAGGAGGGGCCTCACCACCGCCTCTTTCAAGGCGGCCGGAAAGGCTCCCTCCAACAAGGAAGCACTCGTAATCCCCTGGAGCCAGCCTCGTGTCACCTCCCGAGTGGCCAGCACCAGCCAGGAGGGGCACGGGTCCAGTAAACACGTGGTGGCATTCAATCTACCCAGCAACCTGTCCATGTCCTCGGGAGTCACAGGGTCAAACTCATCCCAAACAACATCACCAAGACCGCCCTCAGACGCCCCATCCGAATCGCCACAATTTTGGTCCAGACCGTCCTTAAGCTGAACGATTTTATCGTATAGATAACCGTTAAACTCCTCAGCACGTCCCTGCAACGGGTCATCCCGCTCCCCCTGGTGAAGGAGGGAGCGGGTCACCCGAAACAGGGCAGCTGGGCGGTTATCTGCCGACGCAATGAGGGAGGAGGCGTAGCAACGCCTCGCTTCCCTCAATGCCACTAGGTAGGTCCTAGTATAGGATCTAACTAGTGTCCGATCAGCCTCTGAGCGGCTGGACCTCCAGGAACTCTCTAGGCGTCTTCTCTGATGTTTTAACCACTAAACCAAACTGGCTCTATGAAGTAGGGAAAAGCTACTGGAAAAGAGACAAATCCAAGAAAGAAATAGTAGGAAAAAGCCTGCTTAGACATCAAAAGAAGGGTTAAATTCATCAGACAAACAAACCCACTGATACTTTTCAGCAGGAATATTTACAAGCCATTTCATCTTTTGCTCATTTTTTTAAATTTTTTATTTATTTTTCTACTTGCTTCTTCTTATCAGATGATGTAAGATCCCACTCCCATGTTCACAACAGAAATGAAAAAACTAATTTTCTTAGGTAAATGAAGTAATATATATTGTATTCATAAAATGTAACTAGGTATGAGACAATTTTTTGCTCGGTGCTACATTTTGTAAACTTAAAGCATATTTTTCTCACAATCATTCTACAGTTGGGTGCTTACAATTCTTTTTTCTTCTTCTAATAGTGTAGGGGCAAGAATCGTGATTATCTCATCCTCTGTTATTTCACAAATTTCAACAGTAATGTTGCAACAGTTCTCTCTTCATAGAAACATTAGTGCTGATTCACTACTCCTACACATTGCTGAAGGCAACATGTTTTTTTATGTAATTGGTAGAGTTACTCTGCAGTAGCTTTACGTTGTTACTACTTCAAAACTGTAAGGCAGATTGTGGTTATTGTTGAAATTATTTTGAGAAATATAATTATCTAACAATTTTTTTTAGAATAGAATAGAATAGAATAGAATAGAATAGAATAGAATAGAATTTTTTATTGGCCAAGTGTGATTGGACACACAAGGAATTTGTCTTGGTGCATATGCTCAGTGTACATAAAAGAAAAGATATGTTCATCAAGGTACAACATTTACAACACAATTGATGGTCAATATATCAATATAAATCATAAGGATTGCCAGCAACAAGTTACAGTCACACAGTCATAAATGGAAAGAGATTAGTGATGGGAACTATGAGAAGATTAATAGTAGTGCAGATTCAGTAAATAGTTTGACAGTGTTGATGGAATTATTTGTTTAGCAGAGTGATGGCTTTAGGGGAAAAAACTGTTCTTGTGTCTAGTTGTTCTGGTGTGCAGTGCTCTATAGTGTCGTTTTGAGGGTAGGAGTTGAAACAGTTTATGTCCAGGATGCGAGGGGTCTGTAAATATTTTCACGGCCCTCTTCTTGATTCGTGCAGTATACAGGTCCTCAATGGAAGACAGATTTATTTATTTATTTATTTATTTAATCATATTTATATACCGCCCTATCTCCCGAAGGACTCAGGGCGGTTTACAGGCACTTAAAAAACACATAAACACATAAATACAATATAAAAACAATTAAAAAACTTATTCTATAAGCCCGTTAATTAAAATATAAAATAAAACCCAATTAAAACCCATAAATTTAAAATCTAGCTCAGTCCTGCACAATTAAATAGGTATGTTTTAAGCCCGCGGCGGAAGGTCCGAAGGTCCGGAAGCTGACGAAGTCCGGGGGGTAGTTCGTTCCAGAGGTGGGAGCCCCACAGAGAAGGCCCTTCCCTGGGCGCCGCCAGACGACATTGCCTCGCTGACGGCACCCTGAGGAGACCCTCTATGAGAGCGCACGGGTCGGTGAGAGGTATTCGGTAGCAGTAGGCGGTCCCAGAATAACCCGCCCAATGCCATGGAGCGCTTTAAAGGTGGTCACCAAAACCTTGAAGCGCACCGAAGGCCACAGGTAGCCAGTGCAGTCTGCGCAGGATGGGTGTCATGCGGAGCCACGAGGGCTCCATCTATCACCCGCAGCCGCATTCTGACTAACTGTAGCCTCCGGATGCCCTTCAAGGAGCCCCATGTAGAGAGCATTGCAGTAATCCAGGCGAGACGTCACGAGTGCGTGGGTGACCGTGCATAGGGCATCCCGGTCCAGAAAGGGGCGCAACTGGCGTACCAGGCGAACCTGGTAGAACGCTCTCCTGGAGACGGCTGTCAAATGATCTTCTAGAGACAGCCGTTCATCCAGGAGGACGCCTAAGTTGCGAACCCTCTCCATCGGGGCCACTGACTCACCACCGATGGTCAGCCGCGGATTTAGCTGACTGTACCGGGATGCCGGCATCCACAGCCATGGTACCACAGATTGGTAGCAATTATTTTTTCTGCAGTTCTAATTATCCTCTGAAGTCTGTGTTTTTCTTGTTGGGTTGCAGAACCGAACCAGACCGTTATAGAGGTGCAAATGACAGACTCAATAATTCCTCTGTAGAACTGGATCAGCAGCTCCTTGGGCAGTTTGAGCTTACTGAGTTGGCGCAGAAAGAACATTCTTTGTTGTCTTTTTTTAATGACGTTTTTGATGTTAGCTGTCCATTTTAGATCTTGCGATATGATAGAACCTAGAAATTTGAAGGTTTCTACTGTTGATACTGTGTTGTCTAGTATTGTGAGAGGTGGAAGTATGGAAGGGTTTTGCCTAAAGTCTACCACCATTTCTACAGTTTTGAGTGTGTTCAGTTCCAGATTGTTTTGGTTGCACCACAAGGCTAGTCGTTCGACCTCTCGTCTATATGCGGATTCGTCATTGTCTCGAATGAGACCAATCACTGTTGTGTCATCTGCGAACTTCAGTAGCTTAACAGATGGATCATTGGAGATGCAGTCATTGGTATACAGAGAGAAGAGAAGTGGGGAGAGCACACAGCCTTGGGGGCCCCTGTGCTAATTGTACAGGTATTTGATGTGATCTTGCTTAGCTTCACCTGCTGCTTCCTGTTTGTTAGGAAGCTTGTGATCCACTTACAAGTCTGTTCCGGTACCTGTAGCTGGTTTAGCTTAGTTAGAAGAATGTCTGGAATGATGGTATTGAATGCTGAACTAAAGTCTACAAAAAGGACCCTTGCATAGGTCTTTGGAGACTCAAGATGTTGTAGGATGTAGTGCAGAGCCATATTAACAGCATCATCTGTTGATCTATTTGCTCGGTATGCAAATTGCAAGGGGTCTAACAGCGGATCCGTGATGGTTTTCAAGTAGGAAAGCACTAGCCTTTCAAAGGTTTTCATGACTACAGATGTTAAAGCAACTGGTCTGTAGTCATTCAGTTCCTTGATGGTGGGCTTCTTCGGCACTGGGATGATGGTAGAGCATTTGAAGCAAGAAGGAACATAGCACATCTCTAGTGATTTATTGAAAATATGGGTGAAGATGGGGGCCAATTGGTCAGCACAGACTTTTAAGCAAGAAGGAGTTATCTTGTCTGGGCCTGGAGCTTTTCCTGGATTTTGTCTGTGAAATAGGTCCTGTGCTTCCTTTTCTGTGATCACTAGGGGTTGGGAACCCAATGAAATGGGGTCAGTTGTAGGAGGCTTGGCTGTTGTTGGTGTGTCTGAGATGGGGGTTGTGGAGATAGGTGGCTGTAGTTTCCTTTCAAACCTGCAGTAAAACATATTCAGGTCATCTGCCAGTTGTTGATTACCTTCAGCCTGGGAAGGAGGTTTGCCATAGCCGGTGATACTTTTAAGAGTTTTCCACATGTTTGCTGGTTCATTTGCTGAAAACTGATTCTTCAGCTTTTCAGAGTAGCTTCTTTTTGCTGCTCTGATCTCTCTTGTTAGTGCATTTCTGGCCTGATTGTACAGCATTTTATCACCTTTTCTGTAGGCTTCCTCTTTGGAATGGCATAGCTGCTTAAGTTTAGGTGTGAACCAAGGTTTGTTGTTACTGTATATTCGCAAGTTCCTTGTAGGTACACATAGGTCTTCACAGAAGCTGACATATGATGTTACAGTATCTGTGAGTTCATCCAGGTCTGCAGAGGTATCTTCAAAAATATTCCAATCAGTGCAGTCAAAACATGCCTGTAGCTTTAATTTTGATTCCTCCGTCCAGGTCTTCTAATTTATATGCTTGCCCATAGCAAAACCCAACAATTATGGGAGGTTTTTTTTTACAATTTCATAAAAGCAGAAATATAAAACATTAAAAGGTTAAATTGTTAAACCACTGAACATTAAAACTGGGTAAGATAGGAAACAATACACAAAATGGGGCGGAGATGGGATTTTCTTGTACTACTATCTCCAGCATGAGATGTTCCCATTGAGGTCCAAAGCCAGTTGGCAGAACCAGGTTTTCAGACCTTTTTGGAAGGCCAAGAGTGGGGCTCTCTTGGAGGGTTTGAAGCATGTCCCCTCTGCCTAAATGAGTGGGGCAGGCTATTCCCATTAGGGTAAGATGGTATATATTGTGAGTAAATTTAAAATAAATACTCTGATGCATCCCATGGCAGCCTGTGCAATATATGGGGCCTTTCCTTTTACAAATACAGAATGTTTTATATTGTGTTTCAGCTATCCAGCCCATCTGTGTCTAGTTCATGGAGGGAAGATCTGTGCCTTCCCAACGCTTTTGTACTTTAATTTCTATCAGCCCTTATTCAGAATTCTTATTGGTAACCAAGTGATAGATGATAGGACTTTAGCATAATTTGAAGGATGCTAAATACTCTGACAGGCCATGCCTCTCCAGAAATACACTCTTACTAATTGAAATTACTTATATTTGGAAGTGTCAGGGGATAAACCTGACCCTGGGACGGAAAATATCAAACTTCATGATTGAACTATGTTTCCTTCCCATGTGCATGGACATGCAGAGGAAAGGTCTCAGGCGTTTAACTTTTAACGGCGTTAAGAGGAAATAAGAGACTAACTCCAGCAATTACAATCACCCATGAAATTTATTGGATGATTTAGCTACCTATTTAGTCTAATCTAACTCATCAATTTTGAGAATAAAATGACTCTCCTGGTATCTTTGCAGGAGTAGCAAGATATAAATTTGGCATGTATTCATGCAATAAACCACTGACAGAACCTCACCTTATCTTTATCCTAGGCCTGTTTATTATTCTTAAAGGATACCTTGGCAAGCATTTTCATTAAATGATCTATGGAGAAGAATATCATACAATTTTTTTTTAAATACTCCCCTGAGAAGCCAAGATATTTTCTACTAACTATAGTAGATAAATGTTCCTTAATGCCCTATTTTGTTCAAGAACAGGTTACTCAAGTGCAGCTGATACCCACTCTTTTAATTACAAGGAGTTGGCACAGCACTTATTTAGGACTAAAAGCTACTATACTATGTAAGGAGGAAGAGGAAGGGATATATATATAAAGCTTGTAAGTGGCTAATTCTTCTTTATCCAAAGTAATTTACACTTATGATCTCTATAATCCCAAAGGCCATTAAACATTATATCCCCTGAGTAATTCATGATACATGAAACTAGTAAATTATTCTTTTTTGTAACTATATGACTGCTACTAAATAATGGGAAATGCTATCACATAAATAAGAGCAAACAGTAACAAATAAGAGTGAAGTGATCACCTCTAATAAAACACTAGCTGAAAAATGAAAAAAAAAACAGGCATAAACAAATATGGCTTAATAGTTGGTGCTGAAATCCTTTTTTCATTACCTGTGGAATATACTTGAATAAACTCATACCTTAGAAGAACTCGCCAAGGACCAAATATTAAGACTTCATAACTCCACCCTTGAATGAAGGGACTTCTATACACCTTTTGGCATGCCAATATAGAGCTTTTCCATCATGAAAGATTCTTTCCCAGTCAGATTTCTTTCTCACATGAAGTTGTTCTGTGTACATCGTACATGTACTGTATATACATGTATGGTGACTCCTTCTTTAAAGAACATGACCAGAACATGTGACCAGTACATTTTGAATGCTGGTGAGGGAAGCTGGGAGATACAATTCAGAACATCTGGAATTCCAAACACAAATTCAGGATCTAGAGCTTCTACAGAGCTCTGTACATTTTTCAGTGGTGGATAGGGATTTAAAATATATTACAGTCACAATGATAATTGTTTACAAAAAAATCTAAATATACTAAAAATACACTGTATTTCTTGTAGATTTATTTATGATCACGGCACAACTCTTATAAACCTTCCAAAAGTTGCCAAATGGTACCTGAGAAAAGGAACAAGTCAAATATGACTCTTTGAAACTTAAAGAAGCAAAAGTTTGTATACCTGATATTCCGTAAAATTACTTTTATGATCTAATTATCTACATCGTAAGCGCTGAGACCGTACTGTGTCCCCCCCCCCTTTTCTAAACAGTTGAATCCAAACAGCACCATTCCAGTGAGAGACATTCTCCACAAAGATCCGTTACAAACTTCAGGGCAGCATTCTATGATATCATTGAGAAATATTAGAACTACAGTTTGCAATATTCATAGCTAGCCTAGTTATTAGTTAGGAACTGCACTCCCTGTATGTAGTAGCATCTGTAGAAAGCCTGGGGATGCTAACAAATGTGTGATGATGTAGTTACACAAATGCCATCAAGATGAACTTGTGTCAGTTATCTGATGCTAGTAAGTCATTGATAGCATGTTCATGGTTACGTTGTTACTAAGTACCATTATTTGATGCCTTTTCAACCTCTCCCCCCCAAATATGCAAGTTTTGGGAGGCTGTCATAAAGTCTGTATAAAGATTCCTGCCACAATTTTTCCTTTTGGGAATTATAATGGATTGTACAGGGATTGAGACTAAATTGATTTTGAACTTAATAACAGCAGCAAGACTGTTGATTGGACAATACTGGAAGAAAGAAGAGATACCTACAATAGAAGAATGGATATTGAAAGTTATTAATTTGGCTGAGATGGCTAAAATCTCAGTGTTTTTAAAAGACAATACGCAGGAAAGATATTTAATTGAATGGAAAAAATGGATTGATTATCTACAAAACAGATATCAGATTAAGAAATATCAGATTGCCTTTGAATAATTAGAAAGTTATTTTATGTAATGGGGAGGGGGTTGGGAGACGAAAAGCTTTGGATGTGGTTATTTGGATTGGAAGGGAAAATTTTATTCTATGTTTGGTTTATGTATAACTTTACCTTGTGATTGACCCGGGAAGCCGGGGGGTGGGGGAGGGAGGGGGGTGTTTTGTTTTTTTTTGGGAGGGAGGGGGAAAAAAGGGGGAAAAATGTTTTTGTTTTTTTAAAACTCTTTCAATAAAAAAAAAAATCTGTATAAAGATCAGAGAGAATTTCTAATTGACTGATTATATATAGTCCAATGTGTCCCCATAGCAAAGTCTGTTACAATACCAATATGCAAAACAATGTCCACTCAGGGTATAAAATCAGTAATAAAATCAATTTTTCAATTTACTTATTTCCCCATAAGTAGAAGATGCAGGTGCTGCCTTTTCATTGCAAAATGTAAACAAAGCATGACTTTTTGATATATTGTACTGTTTACAGATTGAATACTTCTGAAATGCAAAGGCTAACACTTTAAAAATTGTATGATAGATAGGTTTATCTATCCTCAACTAAAAATCACTTTGTCTTTTTTTAAGAAGCAAAATAACACAGCAATGTATACAATTGTTTAGTTTAGTTTAAATTTGAAATGGACTATGGAGAAATTCATCTCAACTGTCTATGTTGTACTCCCCTTAAAATAAACTATAAGTGCTCTTTCTAGAATCCGCAACCCAATTTTTTAAAAATATCCTACATATTTGTAATTTTCTAAACACATCTATAGACAGCTGTCCATGTTGTCAGACATTTAATTTTATAGACCTTCTCTTCTAATTACAGCTCACTATCAACAAAGACCATTTATATTCCTTATTTCATCAGCTAACTTTTCCTGTTCTTTGTCCTTAAATATTAATATTTAGATGCATGCTGTTAGCATTTCCTCTTTTTTTGTTTTTTTTGGAACAGAAAATTCACCGATGAAAAACAAGTTTCTATCTCTATTTCTGTATCCTGTCTTGAACACTAGATGGCAATCCAGTGTTACTAACTTTCTATAAACATCTGGAAAATTTCATTTCAGGATGTAGGAAGTGACAGGAAGATATTCTTTCAATGATCAGTTTAAAGGAAATTGAAATTCTCCCTCCTAGGCTCATGTTATATGTATGTATAACAAGTATGTTATAAGAAGATCAAATCTAAAATCCCGTTAAAGTTTACAGAATGGAAATGGATGCCTCTGCATCAAATGTGTATTAGGGCACAGGTACTCCATTCTTGATTTCAACAAATTTTACACAGCTTTTATGTATCAACCACAGAATTTAATTTGGATTTTTTTTTCACAATGGAAAACCTTCAACTTGTTTGGAGGCTCTTTAACTCAACTTGAAGACAAGACTAAAATGAAATTTCAAAGCCCAAAGCTTCTCACTTACTATCCCAAAGGTGCTTTTTTCTCAAGACTTTCTAGTTTTTCTTTGAAGACATTTCACTTCTCATCCAAGAAGCTTCTTCAGCTCTGACTGGATGGTGGGGAATGGAAGGATTTATACTCCTTGCAGACAGCTGATCATTTGCATTCTTTAAGCAGGTTGTTAAGGTCACCTGGAGGTTTATCTGCGTCAGCAGGGTCACCTGAGTGGTGCAAATTGGTGTGGAACTGTTGAAAGGACTGTGTTGTAGGTTGGAGATAGATGATGTCGTATCCCTCCCCCTCTCCTGAGAGAGGACTGTTCAGTTTTAACGTAGATGGCCTCTTTAACCCTTCTTTCAAACCAGAGATCCTCTTTGTCCAAAATATGGAGTTTGTTGTCTTCAAAAGAGTGCCCATCCAGTCAGAGATGAAGAAGCTTCTTGGATGAGAAGCGAAATGTCTTCAAAGAAAAACTAGAAAGTCCAGTTGCCTCTTGAAAGAAAGAAAAAAAAAAACCTTTGGGACAATCATGACCTGGATGACTGAGAATCTCCATAGGACTTCTCACTTACTAATTTTTCATTTTTGTTTGTGAGTATAAGTGAAGATAATTTTAAAATCCTGGGTATTACCCAGGTGAGATTTTTTTTATGAGAAAGAGATGAAAATTAAAAGGAAAAATATATTAAACTTAATTCACTGAAATAATATTTTCAGATGGTAGATAAGATTAAATTTCAGGATTTGGACAATGCTGAAGAACAGAGATGCATCAATGTGATGCATCTCTATTGATGCTTTTTCTCAAGACTTTCTAGTTTTTCTTTTAAGACATTTCACTTCTCATCCAAGAAGCTTCTTCAGCTCTGACTGGATGGTGGGGAATGGAAGGATTTATACTCCTTGCAGACAGCTGATCATTTGCATTCTTTAAGCAGGTTGTTAAGGTCACCTGGAGGTTTATCTGCGTCAGCAGGGTCACCTGAGTGGTGCAAATTGGTGTGGAACTGTTGAAAGGACTGTGTTGTAGGTTGGAGATAGATGATGTCGTATCCCTCCCCCTCTCCTGAGAGAGGACTGTTCAGTTTTAACGTAGATGGCCTCTTTAACCCTTCTTTCAAACCAGAGATCCTCTTTGTCCAAAATATGGAGTTTGTTGTCTTCAAAAGAGTGCCCATCCAGTCAGAGATGAAGAAGCTTCTTGGATGAGAAGCGAAATGTCTTCAAAGAAAAACTAGAAAGTCCAGTTGCCTCTTGAAAGAAAGAAAAAAAAAAACCTTTGGGACAATCATGACCTGGATGACTGAGAATCTCCATAGGACTTCTCACTTACTAATTTTTCATTTTTGTTTGTGAGTATAAGTGAAGATAATTTTAAAATCCTGGGTATTACCCAGGTGAGATTTTTTTTATGAGAAAGAGATGAAAATTAAAAGGAAAAATATATTAAACTTAATTCACTGAAATAATATTTTCAGATGGTAGATAAGATTAAATTTCAGGATTTGGACAATGCTGAAGAACAGAGATGCATCAATGTGATGCATCTCTATTGATGCTTTTCTCTATTGAGGCTTTGATATGAATAAAGACACATTTATTTGAGACTAATTACCACTTATTTGGTAAGTGGGAAAAGTGATGGACACCCCATGGTGAATTAGGTAGACCCTCTTTATATTCAGAACAACAGTCAAATAAAATTGGACAATTTGTTGAGTTTTGTTTTGGTCAACAATGACATTATAGAAAGCCAGCCAAATTTGATGGACATTGTGTATTACTTAAATTCAGAAGCCCATCGAATGCTCTTTTGTATTAAGACAAACAAGCAGTAACCAATCAAAGAGAAAACAACAATCCTGTCAACAATGTCAGGGCAAGCTATTGTATATAAGCAGAGAAGAAATCCCACTCCCTTCTAGCACTGAAGATATTAACTAGTTTGGTAAAAAAAAGCTTGTAAGCAAACAACAAGGTCAGAGACCACCAAGGACTTCATAATAGTTCTAACTGGAAAAATTCTAACTTCAGGTTTGTTGAGATTAAAATTGGGCAACGTGGGAAATTTCCTGAAGAGGTGAAAGAGTCATCATCTACAATAGGTACTAATATATATTTCAATAGCCTTGAGTAGCCACAGTTCATAGATCTCTGAGTGACAAGTGCTGGAAGCAATTGACAAGGGAAGCTATTTTCTCTCTCTCTGTTATAACAAGCACCTAGGTAACTTTTCCTAGATCCAATCATTTAACAACTTAATATTATGAATTATGCAAAAAAGTGTTATTTTTGTAAAATCACTTTTACCCGGTCAAAGAAAGTTATTCTCAATTCAGTGTTTAACCAGAACTATAAAGCATAAGCATGTTGTTGTCAAAATATCCGAAGCAGACTACACAAGAAAAAAATTAAAATAAGGCTTCTATCCTTTGATGTGCTGCAGTTTAAAAAGTGACATTCACCATTTCAATAAATAGCATATAAGCAGTGGTGTAGATAAGTCTTTACTCTAGTGTTAATGGAACTATAGAATAAGATCCATTTAAACTCCTGCATGGTACATTAATTGATGCACCATATTTTTCAGAGTATAAGACGCATCTTTCCCCCCCCTAAAAGGGGCTAAAAATTTGGATGCGTCTAATACACCGAATGTAGCCCCTCCCATCCACTGGCCCCCACCCTTTGGCCTCTGCCTCCTAGCAATTTACCTCCTTGCAGCAAGCAGCAAGAAGAAACAGCCCATTTCAGCTTCAGCACAGTCTAATCAGCACAAGTTGATTGCCTGTTGGATCCGCCTCCCGACTCTCAGCTGTTTCAGGCTGCAGGGATTGCCATTGCCTATTGTTGCGCGAGCCTCTGCTGCTTGCTGCAAGGAGGTAAATTGCTGGGAGTAGATTTTTTTCTTCTTGTGCTAAGCAAGCTACGCTGAAAACAAAAATGAAAGTAAAGCTTGCTGTTTGCTGTAACAAGGCAAAATTGTTGGGAGGCAGAGGCAGATTTCTTTTCCTTGTTTTCCTAACCAAAAAAGGTAGGTGCGTCTTATAGTCCAATGTGTCTTATATGCCAAAATTTACAGTATGTGCAAAAAAGCTTCTAGGGAAAGTATTATAGGAAATTGTTCAGTGACTATTCAAAGTTACAAAAGCATTGAATAAAGTGACTTATGACCATTTTTCACAACCATTGCAACATCCCCATGATCACATGATCAAAATTTGGAAGCTTGGCAACCCACATGCATTTAT
Source organism: Ahaetulla prasina (assembly GCF_028640845.1). Classification (NCBI taxonomy): domain Eukaryota; kingdom Metazoa; phylum Chordata; class Lepidosauria; order Squamata; family Colubridae; genus Ahaetulla; species Ahaetulla prasina. The sequence goes on from NC_080540.1 coordinate 108,428,119, forward strand.
GATGGTTGCAGTGTCCCGGGATCAAGTGATCACCTTTTGCGACCCTCTGACAAGCAAAGCCAATGGGGAAACCAGATTCACTTAACATCTGTGGCCAGAAAGGTTGTACAATGAGGCAAAACTCACTTAACCACTGACTTGCTTAGCAAGAGAAATTTTGGGCCCAAAATTTCAAAAGTTGAAGACTACCTGTAGTTACTTGAGGGTTCAAGTGAGAGATAAGCTGGAATTCCAATACATGAAGACACCATTTTCATATTTCCATAGAAATACCAAGAAAATTATAAGCAGATAGTCATCAGGAATCAAGCTGAGTTTGAAGTTTTTTATTTTCTGGTTTCATTCTGGTCTGCAGTTATTTTCAATATTTTTGTAACTGGAGGGAGGCATTTGATGTTCTGTATTTTATTATCTTTGACAAGCTTATTCTAGTAAAAGAAACTGTGTTCTATATAAATTGTGGTCCAGAAATTTTTGAATCATAAAATAAACCTATTGTTTAGATGAAAAAATATTCAATATCCATTTCATACTTGAGCACAATCTAGCAGTATTTCAAAAAAAAAAATACATTTTCACCGAGAAGGTTTTATTTTCATAGATGCTGCAATTAATTCGAGTTTTTTTTATTGTAAACATCAGTTCTAATATATTGCACTTCTGCTTTTTTTAATATTTCCCCCCAGGTGTATATTATTGCCAACTATACCAGCTTTTCTTTCATTCTGAATTCAAAAATCCTTTTTAATAATATGATCCTGATGGGGTAAATATGCAGCATTATCTTTTGATATTTTATTTCTTAGGAGGAGAATGCAGTAATTGGGTCAGCTATATCTTTTTAATCTCAAGTCTACTTCCCACCTGTCTTTCATATAGAATATAATATATTTCACTGCCTCTTTCTTGATATCCAGGAATTTAAACACTGGCAAAGGGGGAAAAACTGGGAAGTGGGCATATGGTTTGATTGTACATTTCCAACTGAAAATTGGATATTCAACAGTTCTGATCCATTTTTTTTAAAGAAAAATAGTCAACTTGATGCCTTGCAAGTATCTTGGTACCTTGTGCACAACGTTTAGCACAAAAGACCAAAAAAGCATCTGGAAAGTGAAAATGTTCTTCTAAATTTGTTATGTCTTGAGAATAGATGAATACACAAATTCATAAAGATGGTTTTTAATATTATGGCCTTTTAACGAACAGTTTTGTATATTTTATAAATGTAACATATTTTATTATGGATTGCAACATTATTTTCTACTACTACACTTCTACTAGACAACTTATGACACACTGAGCCATCCTTAATCAATATTTACTTACTTAAAGAGAGAAGGAGAATGACCATGAACGGGCAAATACAAAAAAAACAAAAAACAGTGGGAATGGCTTCCAAATTCTTGCCAGCTTTCCAACTGACTTTGTTTGTATGAAGCTGGCAGCGGACATCAGAAATTACAAAGACCATAGTTGATTACGGCAGCCCTGCAGTAGCCTCAACTTTTCAAATACAACTAGTCTGAAGATCCTTGAAATTTTAATTCTACGGGAGAAATGGTTTCCAGATTTTGTACATATGCTTTAAATTAGTATACACCAGGGGTGAAATTCTCCCGGTTTGGACTGGATCACCCGATCTGGTAGCGACGGCAGTGGGTGGTTCGGAGAACCAGTAGCAAAAATCCCTGCCCCTCTCATGCCCAGCTGAGCTGCGCGATCATCAGAGGTTCTGGGTTTTTTTTTTACTTTTAAAAGCATTTTTTTCTTCAGATGAAAAAATGCTTTTAAAAGTAAAAAAAAAGTCTCTGATGATCGCTCAGCTCAGCGTGCATTCCATATGCAGGCCAGTTTGACAGGCCTGCTATATGACATTCTGTATTATGTCACAAAATAATTTATGATGATCTTTGTGTCATGGAATATTTTATAAATTTGTCAATATCAATTTGATGGGAGTCGCAGATCCTGGAATTTGGATGCATTCTGTAAGTTAGCTCATTTTCAACCAAGTACCTTGGTTGAGAAATTATTGCTCATTAGTACAGAGATAGATATAATAGCAATGTTCTCAAAAATAGTTTATATGAGTTGGAACCTATGTTCTTTGAAGAAATACCTTAGATCAGTCTGATAAATGATTATTCTGGATCTTTTAAAAACATCATTTCACTTTGAATTCTCACTATCAACCAGGTACTAAGCTCATAACAAGGACTGTATCTCTTTATAATCTGTTTTAAATTTGGGGGGAAAAAAGAACCTGATAACTAAAACTTATTCTTACAAAACTGCATAACAATTCTTTTTAACTAAATGTCCTCTGGGTTATCCACCTGGCAGATGACTTCAGGATTCTCCAAGAGAGGTGCTTGATGGGATTCTATGAGCAACTAAGGAAAAAGAAGTAATAACTTTAAGGCGGCTAATTTGCTTTGACTAGGGTTTTGTCTCAAGATCAGGGGAACCAGGATTTTTTTTTTAAAGTAACCGGTTTCAAAGGGTGAAAAAGTTTGAAAACTCATCATCTTTAGCATGAAAAGCATTGCCTCACAAGAGAAGATTTTTAAATCTTCAAAGTTTAGAGGATCTGGTATTGGGTCTTTTCCCCCCGCTCAGCATGAATCCTGCTTAGTCTGATATGAATATATGAGAAATGGACCATGATACAGCAGAACATCAGTGGAGGTTTCACATATTGTTACCACTGGTTCGGCAAGCGCACCTTCCATGCATGTCCCCCGCCTTCTGCGCATGCACTTTGCTCTCATGCGTGCCTTCCGCACATGCGCCCAGCCTCAAAAACGTGGCTAAATAGGACAGAATCACATCAGGGCGTGTGGGCGGGACCACCTGCAGTCGCTGCTACCAATTCACCCGACCCAGTCTGAACCAGCTGAATACTACCTCTGCAGAACATAAAATATACTTAGCATCTTTTTAATTATTATTGGTGGAATTTGATCTAGTGGCTATGGCACCAGATTAGACACCAGAAGACTGTGAGTTCTAGTACTGTGTTAGGCATGAAAGCTGGCTGGTTGGTTTGGGGGCAGTTATTTTCTCTTAGCCTAATCTATCTCACAGGGCTCTTGTGGGGAAAATAGGAGGAGGAAGAAATATTATATATGTCCATTGCCTTTATTACTTCTAAAGTAATAAAAGTGGGATAAAAAAATCTAATAAAAATAAATTATCATTTTGATGGATTTGAAAAGTCCTTGTGATTATAGAAACTGCTTCATGATAATTCCCCAAGATACTTGCAAGCATGTTCATGTCCAGGGATAGTCATAATTATTGTGTGAACTAACTCTGTGCTTAATTTCACAAAGGTTGAAGGATATATTTGTAGCACTCCCAATAATTTGTTAAGGGAACAAATGTGTGATTAAGTTCAGGAGTTCGGTATTCACAATGCATTGTCTACATCGTGTTTAATTACTGACATTTTCCTAATGCACAGGAAATCATAATTCAGTTAACATCTAAGTGGCCTGCAGTTTCTGAATTATAGCCCTTGTAATTGGCTCCTACTCAAACTATTGATCTAAATTGTTGCACTGGAAAGCATACTGACAGCTTTCCATGCTGGATACATTGCACATCAACAGCATGTGTGGAAGATAAGGATGTTCCTATTGTTTTCTAAGGATGTTTGAATACAATTATCAAAGGCAGTAAATGGTGCAGTGTTGTGGTAGATTTTGAAAGTAGCCATAAATATAATAAATGCAATGCAGGTTGTTCTTTCTCAATATATTCTCATTTATGTTATAATGATCACTTTATATTCCTAATATATTAAACTATAATTCTCAACAGACTTATTGGGGTGCAAATATTATTTAATTCAGTCAGATTTATAGTGATCTTAAGAATCTTGTTGCACCTCTCAGTTACATTCTCGCATTATAGATTAAATAATCATTTTCCAGGGAAACATTTGAGACAATCTAATAGCAACTTGGTACCTGAAATTGCAGCATATTACAGCGGATAGAGTTATCTAGAAATGTCTACTATGCTATTTTTACATTGTGCCATTGGAGATATCGTCTCTAACTTTTCTCCAATTTGGTTGAAACAAAAAAGAGAATTTGATATGGAAAGTACACATTTTGAAGCCACGTGCATATTTCATCTGCATGTAGAGCAATTCTGATGCTATAAAAATATGTGCTTTGATTGAAAGAAATTATTCCCTTGAATCAACATATTTTCTGTAGTCTAACTTCATAACCATTTTTTCTGCACTCAGGGTGCTTACTAATCAAGTGTTTTCTCAAAGCACAAGCCATTTTGGAAAAACATGTGAATAAATTAGTCAAGGTTCAGGTTTCAATAAGCCACTATGCAATACTTTGTAGTTCATAGAACAATTTAAGCAAATGTCATATTGGAGAAATTACTGTCCTTCCAAGCAGAGCTATATCAATGCAGCTTTAGAATGCCAACAGGGATGCTCTGTTCCTTTATTCATACAACACATAAAACAAGTCTAAAACTTTTTTTTCAATTTGGCTTTGCATGAAAAATTACAGGAGTCTAGGGATGTTTATGTTCTGACTACTAATGTACCACAACAAAGTTACTTGGAAGCTGACTCAAGCATTTCAACTAGTAAATAGATTGAAGTATCACATTTGCCAACCTTCTGCATATGCCAAAAGCTTTCCAAGTTATTACTCATGTCCCAATCAAAGCTAGGAATTGAGATTAGCACTGACATATTTACAGTTAAAATATAGCTGGAATAGCATCTTAAAGCAGGGGTCTCCAAGCTTGACAACTTTAAGACTTGTGACTTCAACTCCCAGAACACCTCAGCCAGCAAAGCTGGCTAAGGAATTCTGGGAGTTGAAGTCCACAAGTCTTAAAGTTGTCAAGCTTGGAGACCCCTGTCTTAAAGGAATATCAAATTTTTAATGTCAAATGTTTCTGTACTGTTAATTGATGACAGTTTGAATCAGAAAATCAAACTGAACCTAAATTCAGCACCAGCTCAGTAAGTTGCTTCCTGACCTACCTATCCTTCTACCGTGCTCACAAGTGAAAGAAAAATAAGAACAATAAGAGAAAAACAACAAAAGACAATCCCATGAGTCTGGACAAAAGGCCCCTGTTTCTACTGGAAGCTGCTTCTGGACTTTGTGCTTGAGGTAGAAAAAAAATGATTTTGGGTTTAACCGATTAGATAGATTTGTTTTTATAGAAATGGCTAGTTTAAACTACTAAATAAAAGCAAACAGTTGTGGTTTGATGTTACAACCCTATTCTTCTGCACCAAAGAGAGTCAGAAGTCAATGTCTTTTCTCCCTCCCCATTCTTTTCCACACTTTTCCCTTCCCTATTTTTCCTATTTGCTTTTGTATATTTTTTGTATGTTATATTAAAAACCAATAAAATTGTTAAAAACAAAAAGGCCCCTTTAACAACAAAAATTATTACCATCAAAGCTCCACAACCCCAACCCCTGGGTTATTTGTTAAAGGGAATTATCATGAGAAAATCACCACCACCATTGAAGAAGACTACCTGCAGATGCCTTCAAAAATGCTTTAGAAGTTAGAAAAAGGACACAGGGAATATAATGACTCTTTCCCTTCTGATCCATTGAGTAACCTCATCTAGCACACCAGAATCATGTCAAGCTTAACATAGTGATGGTGAACCTATGGCATGCATGTCCAAGGAGACATACCACAATGTTTTGGGTGAAATGCCAGAATTTATCAAGATCTGACAACAATTATTTTGAAAGCAAGCCCCATTCTTGCATGATTTTCAGATACTGTGGCGGCTGTGTGAGAATAGGGTATGCTCTCACATGGCCTCTGGATCTTCCAGAAGTCATGTGAAGAAGCTCCGTAGCCTGCAAAGTCTCTGAAAATCATTTAAGGATGGAGAATGTTTTCACATGGTTTTTGAAGTCTGCAGAGGCTATGGAAGAGCATTGTTCAAAGCCACTTCAAGAATGAAGAACTCATATGACTCAGAGGTGACTCAAGTAAGCCACAGGTGCCTGTCAACAGAAAAAGAATACCATCTCAAGAATACCACACATCATATACATAAGATTGTATTGTATTTTTAAATAGGAACAACTTGTTTCTCTTTTGTTCAGGAATAAGAATCAACTTTTATTCATTCATTCATTCATCTAATTTATATAGCCTCTCATCTCACCAAAATTGACTCTGGGTGGCATACAACAATTTGATGACACTTAATCTTTTATTTCCATCATGAAGCACATTGGATTTTAGAGAACCCCAAATGCTTCATTTGGGATGAGTTTGCTGCTGTCTAACAATTTGCTGAATTCCTGCTATTAACCCTCAGTGCAGATTTTTTTTCATCAAGAAGGGAGAAGTTGAAGCTTGAGTAAGTGGGGCATTTACACTGCATTGAGCTTATCATTTCCTGCATGCGCTTTTAAAGGAATATTTTAAAACAACCGTAACATTGAGGAGGAAACTGATATACATGTTTTCCATATTTTATCCTGATCCAGTTGAGACAGCTTCCCATTCAAGACTGTACTAAAATCTAATAGGAAAAAAGGATGAGCTAATCTGGAATGTCATACATATTTGTATTTCCTAACAAATAAACACAAGTATGATTGAGTTTTCAATCCAAAATCCTGGATAGTGGATGATAATGAAGATGATTTATGTTATTCTTATGCTATTCTGGAAAGATGTGGGTTTTTCAGGGTGCCTTTTGAGATTGACTCTAGAGTTATCGATACACATTTAAGTTTAATTACATTTACAATATATATTGTTATATTTATATTATTTTATTATTGTATTTTCTTATATGCACTGTAAACCACCTAGCTCTGCATTGAAACAGTGACATTATAAATGAATATTCATTATTAATGCTTCTTCAGACATATAAAATATCCAACAGACCAGGGGTGTCAAACTCACATCGTCACGGCATTGTCACATGACATATTGTGACTTTCCCCCCCTTCACTAAACTGGGTGTGGGCGTGGCCAGCACAGCATCTGTCCTGTGGGCTATGAGTTTGACATCCCTGCAATAGACTAAAAGTTTATATATTTTTTTCAGTTATTTTTCAAAGCCAATAAGGAGAACCATGAAAACAAATTGTAGCACACAGTGCAGTTTAGCACCATACTACATTTGAGAAAAGATTCTTCTATCCCATTGCTAGAGAATATCTGTGAAATTATAGATAACCTTACTAGAATTCCTTTGTTTACCTTCTAAAGAAAAAAATTATGTTAATGCCTCTCATTGCTATGCCTGCACAGTCCCATTTTTGTTTTACCTGTACGTCCAAAACATAGTTTTCCAAATAGAGATGTATCAGGTCCAGTTAGCCATAGATGGAACATTCCAATATTGTCCTATTTGAGTTTAAATGAATATATTCGTAAGTTAATATGAAATCTGGAGAAAAAATTACATTGACACTGAAATAAAAAACAAAGCCACATATTTTACATCACTCATCACTATCCAGAGATACTGTACTCAGATATACAAAGAAAGTAAAACTGCTATTTCATTTTTCTACTTTTCTGTGCTAGTCACTTTTTAAAAAATGCCTTTACTGTCTAAATTTGGTAAATAGAATAGAATAGAATTTTATTGGCCAAGTGTGATTGGACACACAAGGAATTTGTCTTGGTGCATATGCTCCGTGTACATAAAAGAAAAGACACGTTCATCAAGGTACAACATTTACAACACAGTTGATGGTCAATATATCAATATAAATCATAAGGATTGCCAGCAACAAGTTATAGTCATACAGTCGTAAGTGGAAAGAGATTGATGATGGGAACTATGAGACGATTAATAGTAGTGCAGATTCAGTAAATAGTTTGACAGTGTTGAGGGAATTATTTGTTTAGCAGAGTGATGTCCTTCGGGGAAAAACTGTTCTTGTGTCTAGTTGTTCTGGTGTGCAGTGCTCTATAGCGTTGTTTTGAGGGTAGGAGTTGAAACAGTTTATGTCCAGGATGTGAGGGATCTGTAAATATTTTCACGCCCTCTTCTTGATTCGTGCATATACAGGTCCTCAATGGAAGGCAGGTTGGTAGCAATTATTTTTTCTGCAGTTCTAATTATCCTCTGAAGTCTGTGTTTTTCTTGTTGGGTTGCAGAACAAATATGCAAATACACAAATACACTGCATGAAATTGTTGATGCTACTATATGAAAACCAATGTACGTTTGAACCAAGCCTGAAATATTTATCATTGTCCTCACTTTATAAAAATTATATTCAATTGTAAATTTATCATTTAACAGTATGGAATAGAATAGAATAGAATAGATTATCATGAAGCAAATCTCTCTAGTGTCCCCTAATATATTCTGGCATCGGAAGTTAGCTTTTGAATAGATAAGATTAGCCACAGCCACAAGCAGCATGCATCCTGGCTCTATCATTCAACACACTGAAAGCCAGCCAGTTATATGCCACACAATCTATTCTACTCTGAAACAAAGCCAAGGCATTTTATTTCTAGATACAGAGGGAAGCAATAGAACAGTGAAAGTAAGTCCGTATTTCATGGTACAGGCTTCAGCTAGTAGGGAATTCATGCTTTTCAAAGCATGCTATAGTACAGCTTTATTTATAAATTATAGTATGGTTTATTTGGCTGTGGCTCAATGTGCTGAATGAATAAATGAAATACAAGGTTCGCTGGAGTACCTCTCTCCTACTACCTACTCCCTTCCTTCATACTCCATTCTATATCTATGTCATTTTTTTCACTATTGTGTTTGTTCTCCACGGAAATCAATAGTGTAGAATGGTGAGCGTGTGAGGAGACCTGATTAACTGAAGTAATTCTTGTCATTACATTGCAAGTAGTTTTTTTTTAATTGAAGGAAAAAGATCAATTCATCTGAACATTTCAAATGCCAAATTATACTTCAGTTGCAGATCTTTCCATGTATACAGACCAAGGCAATTGTCATTCCTTTTAAAAAAACCCTGGAGCTCAATCATTATAGATTACGACAATTGATCACTTGGCATTATGTATAAATCAAGCCTATTGTGTCTTATTCTACAAAACATGCTTTAGCTTTTCATTAAAATCAACTAAAGACACCTATGTAATCACCGGTTCAATTTTCCTGCAAGGTTTAGAATAGAAAAAGTTCAAAGATAACCCTACATTTGGTTCATTTTTTAAATCAAGTAATCCTTCAGATTTTTCTCTTTTACCCTTTACCCTTTATTCTTTCTTTATTTTTTTTCCTTCCCACAAAATAGCAAGGTAAAATGCATACAACTGTTGAATTATATCTATACTAGAAGTGATCTCAAAATATCGTTCCATTTTAAGCACAGCTAAGTTTGAAATAAGGAGGACCATATCTGTTAGGGTAATAACAGATATGGGTCTGTTAGGTCTTCTTCTGCGAATGCCCGAGTATGGTGTCGTTTTGAGCTCCGTGGAGACAGCGGGTCGGGTTTCCTGAGCCGGGAAGCCGCGTGGAGCCGACCACCGAGCTGCCGAAGCCCTCCGCCTCATATTCGATCTTCCCGGCGGCCGATGGAGAGGTTTTGGATCTCGTCGGTTCCTCGGCCGCCGAGAACGAGGCTGGAGCCCTGACTGGGCAGTGGATGGCGGCGGCCATTTTGGGGGGTGCGGAATGGTGCTCCCTGAAGACGGCCTACCTGAAGACGGCCTGCCGGCCTGCTGGCTTGCTGGCTTGCTGGTTTACAGGCTTGCCGCTGAGAACGCCAAGAACGAGGCTGGAGCCCTGACTGGGCAGCGGACGGCGGTGGCCATTTTGGGGGGTGCGGAACGGCGCTCCCTGAAGACGGCCTGCCTGAAGACGGCCTGCTGGCCTGCTGGCTTGCTGGTTTGCTGGCTTGCTGGTTTACAGGCTTTCTGGTTTGCTGGTTTGCTGGCTTGCCGGCCTGCTGGCTTGCCGGCTTGTTGGTCTGCTGGATTGCTGCTTTTGCCGCGAAAGACATCGGCGGTTGGAACTTTTAGCCGGACTTAACAACATCGGCCTGGTCATCAGCCCGGACATCGGCTTGGACATCGGCCCGGACATTGGCTTGGACATCGATTAGGACATCGGCAGCTCTGACGGTTCTGGCATGTGGTAATAACTAATTCACCGCGAATGGCATCGGCGGGGTTACCATCTATTAATTTATGAACGACATCGGTGGCCTTTTCCGCCACGTCAGGCATTAAGGCCTGGATTGTGGCTGACTTTGGCAGACGGAATTCTGCACTATATTTGGCATCGGTGGCATTGTGGACATAATTCTCATCAGTCCGAGGTAATTAAACTCCGAATTCCGGTCGCTCCATACGGTGATTTCCTGGCAGCAGCGTACCGGACCTCTAATTTCATCAGCGGTCTTCGGACAGTTCGATCCCTGATTAATATATCTGCTTGATGGACTTTCCTTCGGTTGTTTTGGACTTGTCGGGCCTTTAAGGGTCCTATGACCACTTTGCGGTATGGGTCAGCTTTACCGGCCTTGTCGGGCCTGTTCCCTAGGTCGCAATTGTCATCTGCGGCTGAATTGGTGGGCCCTGACTTTGGCCGTGTTAGTCAGCTACTTTAGCCAAGTAGCCAGTTTCCCTACCTGGACTCTTGGCCATGGTTTGACCCTGGTCGCAACTTCCATCTGCGACATAATAACATCAACGACAAGTTTAAGTAATAACAACTTTCTGAACAACGATGTGATAGGAACTAAGCAGACAGTGGGGTTGGTTTTATTACATCTGCAGTTTTTATGCCGGCTTGGGATGCCCTTTTTTTCCGCTGTTATTTTAATCCTCCATGAGTTACTCGTCTCTCGAGCTTTTACGACTGCGAGGTTCCCCCGCCTCACAGGAATGGCCCTTTGATCTATTAAGGGCCTACCTTAATGAAGGGTCTTCGGACCCAGAGAGGTGGCATGCATCGAAGAAGAATCTTTGGGGGTTTTTTAATAGGTTTTTTAAAAAGGGGCTTTTAAGGGGGGGAGGGTAGTGACGGGTAGGGGGAGAAACCCGTCGGGGAGGGTATGTCCAGTCCCAGCGCGTGCTCATGGCATTACTCTATCTGGTCCGAAGACAGGCGGGGAGGGGGGTGTTCAGAGCGTAGAGTGTCATTCCATCTGTACGGTAAGTGGAGAGGCAGATATGGCGGAGGCAAGGGGCTGTATCATTCTTTGGGAGCATGTGTTCGATGTTTAAAAGTGATCACGTGCTCCGGCCCCTCAGTCCTTACTCATTCCCCGGATGGTCAAGACCCTCAGAGCTTGGGTCTTTGGCTGATGCTGTGCAATGCCCGGTCCGTGGTTAATAAGGCTCCCCTGATTTGTGACCTTATTCAGAGGGAGTCCATGGACTTTACGGGCATTACGGAGACCTGGTTGGGCACAGAGGAGAGTGTACCCCTGGTTGAATTGTGCCCTCCGGGTTTCCGTGCATTCCATCAGCCGAGGGCCCAGGGTAGGGGTGGAGGGGTGGCAGTTGCGATTAAAGAAAGCCTAGAGCCAAGGGAGTCCACTGTGTCTCAGATAGCTGGTTGTGAATCCCTCCTTGTGAAGTGGGGCCATAGGAATCAGATGGGTCTGTTGATCACGTACCTGGCTCCTTGCTGCGTGACTACAGCCCTACCTGAGCTGCTGGAGGTGCTTGCCGGGGTGGCGGTTGAGATTCCCAGACTTTTGGTCAAGGGGGATTTCAACTTGCCATCGGCCGGCTTGTCATCAACAGTGGTCCAGGAGTTCCAGGCTTCCATGACGGCCTTGGACCTGATTCAAGTAACTGATGACCCTACACATACTGGGGGAGGCACACTAGATCTGATTTTTATTTCTGGACAGTGGTTTAATGATCTGGAATTAGGAGATTTAGTGACAGAACCAGTGTCATGGTCAGATCATTTTCTCCTTCGCCTGGGCTTTCAGACCGCCGCTCACCACCGCAGGGTGATGGAGCCAATGCGTTGGTTCTGTCCCAGGTGCCTGATGGACCCGGAGAAGTTCCAGATGGAGCTTGGGCCATTCCCTGAGGATCTTGCCTACGGCACAACCGAAGAACTAGTTGCGGCCTGGGAACGGGCCACGGCTGGGGCTTTGGACCGTGTCATGCCTTTGCGGCCTCTGACCCGGCATAGATCTCAATTGGCTCCTTGGTTTTCTGAGGAGCTGAGGGAGATGAAACGCCGGAGAAGACGCCTAGAGAGTACCTGGAGGTCTAGCCGTTCCGAGGCTGATTGGACACTAGTGAGGTCCTTTACTAAGACCTACATAGTGGCATTGAGGGAGGTGAAACGTTCTTACGTTTCCACCCTCATTGCATCGGCAGATAACCGTCCAGCCGCCCTGTTTCGGGTGACTCACTCCCTCCTTCATCAGGAGGGGCGGGATGACCCCTTACAGGGTCGTGCTGAGGAGTTTAACAGTTATCTATATGATAAAATCGTTCAGCTTCGGAATAGTTTAGACCAAAATTGCGATGATCCAAGTGAGATGACGGAGACACATCTTGTTGAGGTTGTTTGGGATGAGTTTGATTCTGTGGCTCTCGAGGACGTGGACAGGTTACTGGGGAGGTTACATGCAACTACATGTTTACTGGACCCATGTCCTTCCTGGTTGGTGCTGGCTATCAGGAAGTGACACGAGGCTGGCTCCGGGGAATTATAAATGCTTCTTTGTTGGAAGGGGTTTTCCCCGCTGCCTTGAAAGAGGCAGTGGTGAGACCCCTCCTCAAGAAGCCTTCCCTGGATCCAACTATTTTGGGAAATTATCGTCCAGTCTCCAACCTTCGCTTTGTGGCGAAGGTTGTAGAGAGTGTGGTTGCATGGCAGCTTCCCCAGTACCTGGATGAAGCTGTCTATCTAGACCCGTTCCAGTCCGGGTTCCGGCCCGGTCATAGTACGGAGACAGCTTTGGTCGCGTTGGTGGATGACCTCTGGAGGGCCAGGGATAGAAGTTGTTCCTCTGCCCTGGTCCTATTAGATCTCTCAGCGGCTTTTGATACCATTGACCATGGTATCTTGCTGCACTGGTTGGAGAGTTTGGGAGTGGGAGGCACCCTTTATCGGTGGTTCTCCTCCTATCTCTCTGACTGGTCGCAGACGGTGTTGACAGGGGGGCAGAGATCGACCGCAAGGCGCCTTACTTGTGGGGTGCCTCAGGGGTCGATTCTCTCGCCTCTCCTGTTCAACATCTATATGAAGCTGCTGGGCGAGGTCATCAGTGGCTTTGGGGTGAGTTACCATCTGTACGCTGATGACACGCAGCTGTACTTTTCCACCCCGGGCCACCCCAACGAAGCTGTCGAAGTGCTGTCCCGGTGCCTGGAAGCCGTACGGGTCTGGATGGGGAGAAACAGACTCAAGCTCAATCCCTCCAAGACGGAGTGGCTGTGGATGCCGGCATCCCGGTACAGTCAGCTGCAACCGCAGCTGACTGTTGGGGGCGAGTTATTGGCCCCAATGGAAAGGGTGCGCAACTTGGGTGTCCTCCTGGATGGACGACTGTCGTTTGAAGACCATCTGGCGGCCGTCTCCAGGAGGGCCTTTTACCAAGTACGCTTGGTCCACCAGTTGCGCCCCTTCCTTGACCGGGATGCCTTATGCACAGTCACTCACGCTCTCGTTTGGATTATTGCAATGCTCTCTACATGGGGCTGCCCTTGAAGTGCACCCAGAGGCTTCAGCTAGTTCAGAATGCAGCTGCGCGGGTAATAGAGGGAGCCATACGTTGCTCCCATGTAACACCACACCTGCGCAGCCTGCACTGGCTTCCTGTGGTCTTTCGGGTGCGCTTTAAGATTTTGGTTACCACCTTTAAAGTGCTCCATGGCTTAGGACCCGGGTACTTACGGGGCCACCTGTTGTTACCTTATGCCTCCCACCGACCCGTACGCTCACACAGAGAGGGTCTACTCAGGGTGCCGTCCGCCAAACAATGTCAGCTGGCGGCCCCCAGGGGTAGGGCCTTCTCTGTTGGAGCTCCTACTCTTTGGAACGAACTTCCCCCTGGTTTACGCCAATTGCCTGATCTTCGGACCTTTCGCCGTGAGCTGAAAACACATTTATTTATTCAAGCGGGACTGGCTTAAAAGTTTTATTAAATTTTATTGGGGCTATGTATGAATTTTAGGGTTTTAAAATTGACTGTTTTAAATTTCGGCCATTTATATAATTATGCTTGGTTTTAAGTTTTTTGTTTTAATGTGTATATTGTATGGTTTTATTACTTGGCTGTACACCGCCCTGAGTCCTTCGGGAGAAGGGCAGTATAAAAATCTAAATAAAACTAAACTAAACTAAACTAATATGTCGGTCTGGACAACTATGAAGAAATAAAATGATGGCGGGTGGGAAAAGTTTCACTGCCATTGATGCTTTCTTTGAATCTGAGAGTTGGGCAAGAAATATCATTTGGGGCCTATTTTTCTCCCTAATCAGAGGGCATCATTTAAGCAGACCTCCAAAATAGTATCTCCTCTATGTTACCTGAATATTGTCCAGCTGTTATTGTCGCCTACACTCTCCATATACAAATACGTCACCAGGGACTCAACAAATAAGCTACCCCATGCCTGACAACAAAGCAAACTTCAAGGACTTACAACATCCTTTGTAGAATCATTAGGAGATGCTCTGCCAGAAGGCAGGTGCCACAAAAAAAAATGCTAAAGGAAAAGGAAACAAATTGGCTTAGTTTCTGAAGAAATATTGCTCAAAGAGCCAGAGATGCAGTGGTGGGATTCAGCCAGTTCGCACCACTTCGGGAGAACCGGTTGTTAACTTTCTGAGCAGTTTGGTGAACTGGTTGTCAGAAGAAATCATTAGGGCAGAGAACCGGCTGTTAAATTATTTGAATCCCACCACTGCAGAGATGTCAAAATACTGTATTCTAATCTTTTTCACCGAATACCAAATAATAACATAGCTTCATAATTAGAAATTATTCACTTGTCTATACGTAGTGATGAGAAGCATCCATTAAACAAAACCATTTCAGATTTTGAATAACCTAATCAGAGGCCTAACAGTGAAGTTTATTTATTTCCTTCTGTCCTCTAGTGAAAGGGGATGGGCACAGAGTTGTTTGTAAAACCGTCTTGAGAAAGGCTATTCGGCTATTCTAGTAAAAAAGTAAGGAGAAAAAAAATGGTCCGATGGAAATCTCACCTTCCAAAAACCATAAACCATGTTATGCTATGATTCGTAGTTTCTGAAGTCTTTCATTTCTATTACAGTTAAAAGAACAATTATTATTTTCAATTTGTTTTTAAAAATGGCACCTTTTATTCTTTATAACACTAGGGCTGTGTAGCAATATGGATTTGATGGACAAAATAGGGGAGTGCACAAAAACCTAGGTGTCAGGAAGAGTGCAAATCAAGTGTGCTCTGTTATTTGTGCAACGTTTTACATGTTGGCACAAGTCCATTCCTAATCATATTTTATTTGACTGAAATGCACTATAAATGAATATTTCTTTGTGTGAGATTTTGGGGCAAAACCTTTCCATTGCTTTTATATGATAATTTAGTACTCACCCCTGTAGGGAAAACTGAAGACTGATGTAACGTAGTTGTCATGTTGTAAACTTTCATCAACAGACATATTTAACTTCTAGCACAGTGAATTCTTAAAAATTGTCTTTCCAAACCCTGTTGCCAGTGTATTTGGATAGAGCAAAGCAGCGGTCTGCCTGAAACCCCCTTTTTTCCAGTTGAAATCAAAACAGTAGGAGATTTGAGGAGAACATTTCAGCCCTTTAGAAGGCCACAGCATGTGAAAGTCTAAAGACATCCATCGATGTGGATTCTCTGTTGTAGTATTCACTTCTAAATAACACAACTAGTGTTCATGGCAGGTGGCATAACATTGGTATATTGATTGTTCATCTTATTCAAGGGAAGACAAGGTTTTCAACTCCCCCTTTCTGCCATACAAATAATATGAAGCATACTATATTTGCTAAACTGTGACCCAAATAAACGTATAAATAACCAGTGCTCTGACTAAACAAATTTAAAATCAGTAGAAGTTCGGTAGCACCTTTTCAGACTAATGGATTTGATTAAAAATGGCTCTTCCCAACCTCCCTCCCTCCCAGCCCTGGTGAAATGAGTTGCAACTCATGAAAGCTTATGTCTTTTAATAAAATTTGTTCGTATAAAAAAATGTGATGTGACCAGACCCCTTCTGAATTTTGGCCATACCATTCCTCTTCAACGATGTCTACTAAGAAAGAAACTAAAACTGTGTTATTAGAAATTGTTACATTAAATGGTCTTCTTCAGAAGATATTTGGTTTCACATATAAAAATATGGGATCATTTCTGGATTTTTTTAAAAAATCAGTTATAGAATATGTATTTTGTTTGAAGAAAACTCAGATTGAACTCCTGGCACCTCCAATTATGTAGCATAGTAAGGTTCAATTCAACTTTAGGCAGAGCTACAGTATGTCGGTACAATATCTTCCACTAACAATATTGAGGAGTTGGAAAGTAGTGTCATATGTCCTACACTCCTAATGTCTTGCTACTTTCAGATGTGGGGAAGGATGTCATCATTTTCCATTATGAAAGCATGGTTTAGATTATACCAAATTGCGTAAATGTTTGCTAGGCTCCAAAAACCAAGGAAGACACATAGTGATTCTCCTTTGTTTCACACTTATAGACAGAGTCTTGCCAAACTGAAGCAGACTACTATCTACATGAAGCATATATTTTAGGAAAAATTAAGGAGGGGTTCTTCACCCTCTTTCTTTCACACAAACTATTTGAACTGAGTTGCCACTTACTACTCTGGAATGCATTCCCTCTGGGAATCCAGACTGCATTGTGGAAGGATACTTTGATTCCTACAATGGACCAAATGGCTGCAAACATTGATGGTGTTAGCAAAGATGGCAAAAATGACTGCTTTGATTAAAGAAAAGATTACAATTAATTTTGTTTCTGTTTGGAACTGCTGTTGGGCTTTGTGTTTGAGGTGGAAAAATGAAACTTTGATTTTGGGTTTGGCTGATTAGGTTTGTTGTTATAGAAATGCTAGTATATATTACTACGTAAAAGTAAAAAATTGTATGTTATTACCTTATTCTATTGCAACAAAAGGAGTCAGAAGTCAATGCTTTTCTTTTTCTTTTCCCCTTTCCCCTACACTTTTTCCTTTTTCCCTATTTTCTAGTTATTTTCATTTATTTTTGGTAAGTTTTGTATTTTATATTCTGAAAAGCTAATAAAATATAAAAATGGGATCCAGACTGCATTAAATCACTGTGTTTGGGACAAGAAAATAGGCAGACAATTGCAATTTAGGACAAATCAGTAGGACATAGTGATGAATCTGTGTCTAAACAGTAAGTAGGCAACATAATTGAAAGAAATGGATATGTACATCTCACTCAACACTTAGCTAAATGTGGGTGCAGCATTTTCAGGTTGCCATGAGGGAACATGACTTCCTTCAATGGATAGGTGTGTGTGTGTGTGTGTGTGTGTGTGTGTGTGTGTGTGTGTATAGCAAGTGTGTGATCTTGAGAAGGCTAAGAGAGTTAGATCTGGTCGGGATATAAATTCAAATTAAAAAAAAAATACCATAAACTGAAGATGCTGAAGATAACATGTAATATTGTTTGTCCTTGAAATTCTCTGAAGATGTTCCAGTACTAATAAACAAGAATATAGGAACAGCTGGCCAAAAGAAGACAATCGTCAGGCTGTAAGAACAGAATCATTTTAATACCAATGCATTAATCACCCTTCATTTCCAATTTTCTAAACAGAAGCCAAGGGTGACTCTGTCCTTACCTTCTCAGGGTACATTATCCACTGTAAATTTGCATATTAGCAATGGTTAAATTTGAAAAAAATAAATAAAGAAAGAATAGAGAGTTGCTGCTAAATGCAAAAAGGATTTTTGAGAAGGAAAAACATCCTTATTTGTATTATTCATGATAGGCTCCATCATTACTATTTGGGGATGAATTAATCATTAATGGCTTCATAGGCAAAACTAAGGTTATTGATAATGAAAGAATTTAGCAAATAAAAGTATTGCAGTCAAGGATGGAAACAGTTTACTGCATCCATTCTGCATGATACTGCATCCATTCTGCATAACCCCCCCTTCCCTTCCTAAACCAGATGGGGAGCAAGACATTCTGGGCAATGTAGTTCTTGAGGCCCTCCATCCCCAATCAGGCAGCCCGCTCCATCCTGAAATCCCTAGGGAGGGGGAGATGCAAAGACAAAGGAGAGTGGAGCCGAGCAGTGGGAGTGAGGGGGTCGTTGGAAACACAGCAGGTCACCGGAGCTATTTCAAATGGAAAGGCAATTTTGGGGAGCGGATTTCTTGCAAACTCTGTGACCTCTCCCCATCTCGACTTCTCCCCATCTGGATCCAGTCCCTGTCTTTGCTGGGGCACCTGCCTCTTTGGGAAGGGGTGGTGGATCTTCACCCCGGCTCTTTCTTGGGGTTTTCCAACACCACTAAATCACAACTCAAGGACCTAGGAGTACTCATTTCAAAAGATTTAACCCCCCAGAGCTCATTGTAATAGCATTGCCAAAAAGGCATTAACAGTTGTGTTAACCTAATTTTATGAAGCTTCTTCTCCAGTAACATTGTACTGCAAACCAGGGCATACAAAACCTTTGCCAGACCAATTCTAGACTACAGCTCATCTGCCTGGAATCTACACTATATAATGGACATTAATACAATTGAATGAGTCCAGAGGTATTTCACAAGAAGTGTACTCCACTCCTCTGCTTTCAATAGAATACTTTGAAATTTTTTTTTTTTTGGTTTACATTTATACCCCGCCCTTCTCCGAAGACTCAGGGCGGCTTACAATGTATAAGGCAATAGTCTCATTCTATTTGTATATATTTTTTTACAAAGTCAACTTATTGCCCCCCCAACAATCTGGGTCCTCATTTTTCCTACCTTATAAAGGGTGGAAGGCTGAGTCAACCTTGGGCCGGGCTCGAACCTGCAGTAATTGCAGGCTCTGTGTTCTAATAACAGGCTTCTCTACTGCCTGAGCTATCCCGGCCCCTGGACAGCCTAGAACTACACTGCTATGGTCTGACCTAAGCTTAGTACATAAAATCGTCTTCTACAATGTCCTACCTGTCAATGACTACTTCACTTCAACCACAATATTTTCCACAGAATTCAAAGTTAAATGCAGCAGAGAGAATGCAAACTTTTCTCTCCACTCACAATGGAGATGCTGCAACCTGACTCTTTAAAGTAGTCTCCAGGAGGGAGGGGGCCAGGAGGGAACCATAATGGGGGCAGCAGCTCTGTTGTGAATGGAGGAAGAAAAGTTAGTATTCTCTCTGCCACAGAATTCAATGTTAAATGCAGCAGAGAGAATGCTAACTTCTCCCTCCATTCACAATGGAGCTTGTTAAGTTCGGGCAATGAAGAGGCAGGATACGATACAAGTGACAACAACTCTTTAGTTTATTGTGATCCCAGCAAAAGACCAACAGGCAAAACCTCTCTTTAAATAGTAATTTGGCTGAGGCACCAGCCAATCAGCAACGTGCTTTTTCCCCCGCCTGTTTCCCTCCTGAAATTCAAATACATTACACTCCTCCCCTCCCAGAACACATTTTACCATATTTACATAAGTTTTGCATAACATTTGCATGTTATCTCTCCACGTAGTCACGCAGGTAGACAGGGCGTCTCCTAACTCTTTCTGACCTGCGCAATTCATTCCCTGGGAGTGAGTCGAGCTGGTTGGAGGGACTGTTTGTTCCTCCCAGCTCCTCCTCTGGGCCCTCCGCCCCTGGATTATTTGCAGAGTCGTCCCTGCTGTCCTCTGGAGGAACCGGTTGGAGTCGCTGGACTTCGTCAGCCTCAGCTAAGTTCTCCGACCGCCTCGGGGTTGAGCTAGCTGTTGGTTCAAATATTTGGTAGTCAGGGTCTGGCTGTTTGGTTTCTGGATCGTTTTGTATTCTTTTTCGTACTTGATCTATGTGGCGTCTCCACACTCGGCCATCCCCCATGTCCACTAAGTATGACTTTGGGCCCGTCACTCCTACAATTGTTCCCCTAAGCCACGCTGGGCCCTCACTATAGTTATGTGCCCATACTGGGTCACCTGTTGTCATTGTTCTGGTTTTTCCTTTCGTGCTTTGGTACCCATCAGGGGAGTATGTTGGGTTTAACCAATCTAGGGGGCACCGGAGTCTTCTACCCATTAATAACTCTGATGAGCTGCGGCCGGTGGTCACACAGGGCGTTCTATGTTGGACTGCCAGGAAGGTATCAATTTTGGATTGCCAATCTCCTGGGCTAATTCTCGATAGCGCTTCCTTGGCACTGCGTACGAAACGTTCTGCAAGTCTGTTCGTCGCCGGGTGGAAAGGTGCCGAGAGGACACGTCAGATGCCCTCTCCTGCTAAGTACCCCTGAAACTGGGTCGCCGTGAATTGCGGGCCGTTATCGGACACTAGCGTGTCGGGTAACCCGTGTGTCACAAATAGATGCCTCAAGACTGTGATTACAGCTTCCGCTGTTGTGGTTTTCATGAGTAAAATTTCTAACCACTTCGAGTAGGCATCTACCACAATTAAAAAGGTCTGCCCATGGAACGGCCCGGCAAAATCTATGTGAATCCTGGACCATGGACCCTGGGGTTTCTCCCATTCCCTGATGGGGGCTGTTGGGGGTAGTGGCCTTGATTCCTGACAAGCTTGGCATTTCCCTACCCGGTCGCTAATGTCTTTGTCCATTTGTGGCCACCACACATAACTTCTCGCTAGGCTTTTCATCCTCACAATCCCTGGGTGGCCCACATGCAATAGCTCCAACACATGCCCTCTAATTTCTCCGGAATAACCACTCTATCCCCCCATAATAAATAATTCCCTCAACAAATAATTCCCTCAACACTGTCAGACTATTTACTGAATCTGCACTACTATTAATCGTTTCATAGTTCCCATCACCAATCTCTTTCCACTTATGACTGTATGACTATAACTTGTTGCTGGCAATCCTTATGATTTATATTTGTATATTGACCATCAATTGTGTTGTAAATGTTGTACCTTGATGAACGTATCTTTTCTTTTATGTACACTGAGAGCATATGCACCAAGACAAATTCCTTGTGTGTCCAATCACACTTGGCCAATAAAATTCTATTCTATTCTAATAGACAACCCCCTTGTACCGACAGTTCCGAACGTTTCTTTGTAAACTCTTTGAAACGATCCCCCGGTGCAGCGGGCCATCCCCTCTGCACCCAACCGATCACAGTCCTTACAATAATATCTTTGTAAGATGCCCTAGTCACTTCCGTGGATGTGATTGGGCCAGAGTCCAAAGAGTCAATTAACAAGACAGGCGTCCCTGGGGTCGGGTCTTCAATAGTCTCTGGCAACGGGCATCTACTTAAAGCGTCCGCATGTCCCAAATCCTTGCCCTGTCGGTGAGACAGTTGGTACGAATATGCTGCCAGGAAAATAGTCCAACGGGTCAGCCTGGGTGATAATGCAACCGGTGTTGGATGGTCCCCCGCCAAGAGTCCCAATAAAGGTCTGTGGTCTGTGACTATTTCAAATTGCCGCCCTAACAGGTACTCGTGGAATTTTTTAACCCCAGAGACTATAGCAAGGGCTTCCCGGTCTAGTTGGCTATAGTTCCTTTCTGCTGCGGACATCGTGCAGGAAAAATTTGCGATAGGGGCTTCTGAACCGTTCGGTAACCTGTGGCTGAGGAAAGCCCCTACCCCGTAGGGTGATGCATCACAAACTAGTACTAGTGGCAACGTCCCATTGTACTGAATTAAAAGGCTATCGCTGGACAGAAGATTCTTAACGCCTTCAAATGCCTTAGCCTCAACCCTGCCCCAAGTCCAAACAGATTTTTTCGCTAGCAGTTTATGTAGCGGTTCGGCTACCGTTGCCTTATTTTTTAAAAATACCGCATAGAAGTTTACAAGCCCCCAAAATGCTTGTAATTCTGTTTTGTTTTTTGGGGATGGGGCCTTTCTAATGGCTCGCACTTTGCTCTCAGTTGGGTGGATGCCTTCCTTATCTATCCGGTAACCCAAGAATTCTACAGATTCAACTCCTATCTGACATTTGTTGAGTTTAACTTTAAGCCCCGCAGACCTGAAAATGCCCAAAACCTTCCACAATTTGACCCCTAATTCTTCCAAGTTTTCTGCTGATATCAGTACATCGTCAAAATATGGAACTACTCCCGGTAGACCTTGTAGGAGCCGTTCCATTAGGTTTTGGAATAACCCGGGGGCTACACTAACTCCGAACTGAAGTCAAGCGCATTTAAAAGCGCCCCGGTGTGTGACAATCGTCTGTGCTTCAGCCGTTTCGTTGTCAACTGGTAGTTGTTGGTAGGCTTGAGCCAGGTCTAGTTTGGCAAAAACCTGTCCCTGTCCTAACTAGTGCAACAAATGTTGGACTATGGGGACGGGGTAAGCACTCTTCTGCAATGCCTTGTTAAGCGTTGCCTTATAGTAAGCACAAATCCAGACCGATCCGTCCAGTTTGACTGGGGTCACTATTGGTGTCTCCCATTTTGCATGGTCGACGGGGACTAGTATTCCCTGGTTTACTAGTTTGTCTAATTCCCTGTCTATCTTGGGTTTGAGAGCGAACGGAACTCTCCTAGCTTTTAATCTAATGGGAGCTACCTGGGGGTCTAAATTGAATGAGATGGGTGTCCCCACGTACTTGCCCAGGCTGTCTTGAAAAACGTCCTCGAATTCCCTCAACAATTCATCCTTCAGGTTGACTCCATTGCTGTGGATCCCAGTTATGCCCATTCCTAGGGCTCGAAACCATTCCAGTCCCAGTAAGCTGGGCAGGCTTCCGTCAACGATGGTGATTGGCAGGGTTTTCTTGAATTGTCCATATCTTACTCTGACCGTTGTGGCTCCTTTAACAGGGATCCGGTTTCCCTGGTAGTCTTGCACTCTCAGCTTTTGGGGTTGCAGCTGTCGTTTCGCGACTTCTGGCAGGTCCCGTGCAATCGTGTCCCAGGACATAATCGTGATTGATGAGCCAGTATCCACCTCCATTTTACACTGCACTCCTTCGATGTAGGTCTTAGTGAATATTTTCTTTTCTAGTCGTGTCGATGCGTGGCCCACTCGCACAGTGGTGTGATTTGACTTCGCGCCTTTTTTGAACTGGCCAATCCCTGGCTGCTTCGCGGAACCGGCGCCCTGTTGATTGGCTGGTTTGAATTTTTGGCGGGGAGGTTGGGAGGCTCGGCAGGTTTGAGCTATATGTCCTTTCTTTTCACACTGCTGACAAATTGCGTCCTTGAACCTGCAATTCTGTCGTTGGTGTTGGCCTCCGCAACTTACACACTCGTCACGGTCGCCTCTTTCCGGCCTCCCGGTGTGGAAAACCTCTTCCTCTTCTTCCTCTTCCCATTCTGCCTGGATCTCTTCACTGTGTTGCTTTCGCCGAGGGACTTTGTGCGTTCGGCTTCTGTAAGGTCTCTGCCGCTTTGGTGGACATCTCATGTGCCCTGGCCTCATCCAGGGCTATCACCAGGGTTAGGTTGCTTTTCGACAGCAGCCGCCTCTGTAATCGGATGTCCCTGACCCCACAAATGAGTTGTTCCAATAAAGTGTCCTCCAAGTCCCTATACTCACAGTGGGTTGTGGCTTTCCTTAATGCAGCCATGTACACGCTTATCGATTCGCCCTCTCGCTGAATTCTTTGCCTTAACTCGAACCGTTGCACAAACTTCGATGGCACCAGCGCGTAGTGTGCTCGTAGCATCGTCTGTAGCACTGGCCATGGCACCGACTGTACAGGCATTGGTTCCGACAGCGATTCAGCGGTATCGAAGACTTCTGGCCCACAGTGGCTCAGGAAGTAAGCGCGCTTCCGATTATCCAATACTCCTTGCAGTTTGTTACCTTCGAGGAAACACTCAAAACGAGCCATATACGACCCCCATTTCTCCTTGGCTGGGTTGAATGGCGCTGGCGGTGTATAGCTAGACATCGCTATGTATCCGCTCTGGATGACTGACTGGGTTTGAAACTAAGTTGCTCCTTCAGCTCTTTTCCTAGTCTCACTGCCTTCAATATCCCATCCTCGTCACCAAAGTTAAGTTCGGGCAATGAAGAGGCAGGAGACGATACAAGTGACAACAGCTCTTTAGTTTATTGTGATCCCAGCAAAAGACCAACAGGCAAAACCTCTCTTTAAATAGTAATTTGGCTGAGGCACCAGCCAATCAGCAACGTGCTTTTTTCCCGCCTAAGTTTCCCTCCTGAAATTCAAATACATTACAGAGCTGGTGCAGCCTGTCCCTTTTAAGATAGTCCCAAGAAGGAAGGGGATGTGGGGGGAGCAGCTGGAATGGAGCCATTTTTGTGAAAGGCGGGAAAATGGGGAAGGGGATTTTCCTGTCTGTCATCCATTCCTCAATCTCAGCACAGACTGAGGGAAGGATGGTAGGCAGGAATATTCCCCTCCCCATTTTCCTGTCATTCGCGACAAGGAGTGGCTGGGAGGAGAGGGGTCGGTGAGGATCCCTTTGATGTGAGTGATGTTGAGTTGGC
This sequence comes from Ahaetulla prasina, assembly GCF_028640845.1. NCBI lineage: Eukaryota > Metazoa > Chordata > Lepidosauria > Squamata > Colubridae > Ahaetulla > Ahaetulla prasina. Next base: position 108,452,711 of record NC_080540.1, read on the forward strand.
CATGCCCACCCAGTCACATGACCTTCCCCCAACAAGCCATGCCCATAGAACCAGTAGGGAAAATGTTTAAATTTCACCCCTGGCTCAGACCCCCAAAACTTTAAGCTTAAACTGTCTATCTTGGACCTCACCCCATTCCTAAGAGGTCTGTAAAGGGGTGTGTGTAAGTGGACCAGCATGCCTACTTTCCCTGTCCTACTGTTCCCATTTATTTGTACTCATTTCTTATGTATATACCTATACCTCTTTATACTTATATGTTATGTTCATAATTATACTTGCTTTCTCATACATGCTTGACAAAATAAATAAATAAATAAAATAAATAAAAATAAAATAATTGATACATGTTCTATGCAAAACAGGTGGATAAAATTAAAGCATGCATTTGAGACGGGGGTTTCAGTGGAGGGGAAATGGCTATTATCCATAATAATGTTATGGATGTAATAATGTAATAAGCCGCGGTGTGGCTCAGGCTGTAAGAAGCCTGTTATTAAACACAGCTGCTTGCAATCACTGCAGGTTCTAGTCCCACCAGGTCCAAGGTTGACTCAGTCTTCCATCCTTTATAAGGTAGGTAAAATGAGGACCCAGATTGTTGGGGGGGCAATAAGTTGACTTTGTATATAAATATACAAATAGGATGAGACTATTGCCTTACACAATGTAAGCCGCCCTGAGTCTTCGGAGAAGGGCGGGATATAAATGTGAATAAAATAAAATAAAATTATCCACTCAGAGTGACTTGTGAGACTCACTGAATTCCAAGACCTCTGTAATACGTAGGATCTTGATCTACTTTATTTCTATATCATTTTTTCCTCATATAAAAACAGAATCTGAATTCGGTAACTTGCATTAGGCTTAACATTGGCTTATATAAGAATAAACAATTGGTCTAAAGAGAGTTATCTATGTGTCCAAGAAATGTAATCAAATTCCTTTAATTTTTCCCTTTTCATAAGTTTTACATTTTGTGCCACGTTAGCCATTAACACTTCTTTGTTTATAGGAAGTACCCTTTTAACTATCTTAAGAAAATATGAATTGTTTAAAAAAGTTCAGCTTCAAAGTTCTCTGAAAAGCTTTGGCATTATTGGTTTTTCAAGAACCCTGAATATCTTTAGTAACCAAGCTCTTTTTCCAAATTTAAAGGATAATATGGATTTATATGAACATATGTTGATGAACAAACCATACCACCCACTTGCCCATAAATCCTACAGCCTTTTCTGTTCAAAGCCAGATGAATCCTCATCAGAAAATAACTGCAACTCATAACTACCAAGAGTAATTACTTTCTTCACAAATTTGGCATGGATTTTTTTTTTGGTTTCTTTTTTTTTTTGTAAAAACCTTTTCCCCATCTCAAATCTAGAGAATTATATGGAGCACTGTTTATCTAAATCAGATGGCTTAAGCCTTCCTTAGTGATTGAATACTAAACTATATTCCCCCTTTGAACAGAAAAGATTGCAGAAAATTTTCAAGAAAAGCCACGGCTGCCTCTTAAATTCTATAGCTTCCGTCCTCAATGTGGAGTTTGAAGTAGCATTAATCAGTTTGGAATAATGAGGCTCTTGTAGGCAGAACAATTTCCTTATTCACTTTAATTATAACATAAGAATTTAATGCTGGGAGTTTGACAAATGAGGAAGCAGGAAGACTCATTGCTTTAAGGGCAATTATGGTCAGATGGAGCGATATATTAAATTTCAGTGAAATGAAGTTCTTTCTCTAGCAGCCCAAGGAGAGAGGACAATGGTTGTCATGATGGATAGGGCAGATAGATGACAGATAGACAGAGACAGAGACAGATAGACAAGTAGAAAGAGATAATAGAAGACAGTTATAAGAGAGGGAGGGAGGGAGTGGGGGGAGAGAGAGAGAGAGAGAGGGAGAGGGAGAGGGAGAGGGAGGGAGGGAGAAATATTAAATGTGTATATTTACTAGGAAGAATGAAAATTTGTGGAAAAAATGGAGACAGTAGTCCAAATGGTGAGTTTGAGTGAGTTTCTATACTTTCTCAATGATTGCTTACAGGACTCAGTACTAAGCCGGATTTGATTCATGGTGTAAAGAGGAAAAGGGAAGGGAAGATTCTAAAGAAACAGCTTCAGATTTCCTTGACAGCAGTTACAGATATATTTAAAATTTACCCTCTCTCTAATATTATATTTTTTTTCCTTCCATAAACTATGCTTTCTGGTCTCCAAACTCATAAATCTCAAGCTAATTTTTCTCTTTTTCAGCTAAAAAAAATCCTTAAGGAGTTTCCAGTCACCATTCAATATAGTTATTGATCTTTCTCTAATCAAACAAGTTAATTTTGGCATCTCTGCTAGTTCTGTAATCTTTTAACCAATCAGCTCTGTTATGTGGATATTTCAGACTCTTTCCATTTTTTGTGCATATAATAGTCTCACATCACAGTCATATAGAAAAATAATCTTCCATGGTTCTTTTTTAATTGTTCATTAATCCTAGCAAGAAAATTCTGGTTTCAGTTGAATGTTGAAAATTCTTTGTATCTTTATAAAATTCTTTAAAATTCTTTGTATCATTCTATGTATTTGAACTCAAATTTCTGGTTTTTTTTACAAGACCACCAAACATGATAAAATGACCCTTCACATTGTGCATCTTTCCAACATAAATCAAAAGTACATTGATAATTCTAGACATTTTTTTCTGAAGTCATATACTAACAGTGCATCATTTATTAAAAATTATTTTAAATTACTACATAATGTAAATTTCAATCATTTTAACCACATATATCCCCATTGTTCCCCCAATATGCTATGCGCAAAGTTCTTACCCTTTTTTTTATAATCTTTCACTTGTTCTTTTTCTATTTCAACTTTCAATAAAAGTTTATACATTTTAGCAATTACATGTTCACCTTTTTCTTTTCATAGTTCAACTCAAATTCTGTGTTCTGCTGCTCAGTTCCAAATGTCCTATAATCCACCTTAAAAGTTTCTTTCAACTGAACTGGTCATAAATCAAGGACTACCTGTATGATTTTTTTTTTCTAGTATGTGTTTCTTGCAAATGTTCTATATCTCATTTTACCTTTTCAAAATGGTGAAACAATTTTCTTCTTTTCTGAGGAACATTTGGTCCATTTATATTTCAAATGAGGCATTTATAATCCACATTTATGCCAAGAATACATCTCAAAAAAATGTACTGTACTGTACAGTACTGTAATGTAATGTACTGCCTAACATGGTATTTCCCTCAGGTTCTTGTAGCTGTTCAGAGTCTAGAATGCTAGATCTTTTTGTGATTTTCATTTGCATTTTTTTCAAATTTCCCTTTAAACTTTTTTAAAAATTCTTTTGCTTTTTGGAATAAGTTCAGTTGATATTATGTTTAATCTTCAGAGGTTGTTAACTATGTAACTCATTTAAAGCATTAGCTAGTTTTATTTTTTCCAAACATACTTGCAGTAAAAAACCTTTTCAAAGAGAGGGGGTTCATCTCTGAAATATAAATTTTTGCTTTATAAAGAGTGAAATGTGGTTTTCTGACAACAAGAGAGATTGTGAAAATAGAAAAGTGAGAGAGGAGCAGTGAGATCTTAATCAGATGGATCTCATGGCAGAAGTGATGAAATGTGTTTCAGAAGATGACCAAACTAAAGCTTGTTTCTAGCTAATGATGTCTGACTACCTGATCCACTGTCAAAGTACAGTCAGAAAAAAACGTAATATTTTAAATACTTGGAGATGAGATCATTCTACAGTCTGATATGGCATCTGAAAGAAACACTGTCCCAATTTAATTTGACATTTCCCTATATCAAATGTATTTTCTAGATAAGAAAAATTCATCCAGCATTTAGCTTAGTTCCTTCTTTTTCTTCTTCAGCTATTGCTTGGAAACTTTTCCTGCAAAGCTATAGTGGTGGCAATGGTGATGCCTAGTGGCATGTAAGATTCCATGCTTTATCTAGACCAAATTTATGCCAATATATTGGGGAGTACAGTAGCTCAGCAGTTAAGACTGAAAAACTGGCAGCCCAGATCTGAGATCCAAGCTGTTGTGACTCGTCCTCCCTCCTCTCCTCAGCCGGGCCCCTCCCGTCTCCAACCGGGCCTGTTATCAGACTCCGAGTCTGATAATGAAGATGAATGGCCTGTCATGCCTCCAGTTCCTGGCCCTGGCCCCATGCCCAGAGGGGATTCCAGGAGTGAACAAACAAGCCCGATAAACCTCACTCATACGGCGTGTGTTCCTTTGGCTCAGCCGTCAGAGGAAGCAGCCAGGGATTGGAATTGCTCAGGCCTACTCCTTCTGACCCCTCCCTTTCCCAAACAGCAGAAGACAATTCAAAGTGGGAGGATCCTCGCTTCCGGAGATCTGAGAGGCGACACCAGCAGAAGGAAGGGAGGGGCAGGCCTGGATAAATGCTGAGCCATGGAGCCACACCCCACAGCCTATATAAAGGACCTGCTTTTGGCATTCCAACATTGAGTCAAGCAAAGTCTCATCTAGTTTGCTGATTTCAGACTCTATCGCTGAAGACACAACTTGGACTCCTGCCTGCCCTGATAAACCTCGAAGGAATTTGGCAAGCTGCAGAGGCTTTGTGGCCACGTTTGATATGGACTTCCTTCACCTGGTCATCGGAGGGGAAGTGGGAAACGACACAAGCGCCATACGATGGAGTGAGTTCCTGTCCTTGACCCAGCGAGAAATTGCCAATCTAGGAATTCAAAAGCATGCAAATGAAAGTAGATAAGTTCCACTTCAGTGGGAAGGTAACAGCACTTTGGGACGTCATGCTGGCCACATGACTGAAGCTATGTTCTTCAGACAGCTCTGGTTCAAAGAGATGAGCACACTCCCTATAGTCAGCAATAGTTAGCAGAGTAAAATCCACAAGGGATTCCTGGACAAAATTATCTACTCAGTTCTCTGGTAAAGAGCTATTTGGTCCAAGATTCTAAGCTGGTTCTTCATGGAGCTTGCCAAGCACTTATTGTAGAGACAGCTTTGCTACAATAATGGTGAAATTACTGAAAAGACCAATAGGTTCAGGTAATGAAGTGAAACAAAATATTCCCCCCAAAATCTACAGTTATTAGATCAATAGGCATTGTGATACTGAACTGAAATGACTATCAACTTTCCTAAATCATTCAGCTGAATAAGAGAAGAGAGAAAAACACAATCTAACTTATATTTGGTTAAAAGAAAAAAGAAAATCCAGACTAAATATTTGGAATGTAACGTATGAACAGCTCTGGTAAACCAGACTAAGTCACTTCAAAATCTTACTTCTCACAGTGACCCAATAAGCTTCAGGAAGGAATAAAAGTTACTATCCTTTCAACTCCTCCTCAGCATAGTATATGATACCATATTGTATATGATACCATATTGTGTCTGAGCTTGAGATCACTATACTGCATTAACATATTCTCTAGTTTGATTTTGGCTTCAAATGTTAGTTGGTACAACCAGTTCTACTTTTTTTACTTCTCCTTCCCTTTTCCCTTCTCTCTTCAGTTTCAAGTTATATCATTTCTAATTGCCAGGACAATAAAGAAGTTGATGACATCAGAAACATGATTGAAGGCAGTAAAACTGAAAAGGATTTTTTAAGACCTTGAGCATCAAACCTTAATAAATTTTCCATGATTTTTTTTTAATCTCAAGCAATTTGCCTCCAGTTTCTGAAGAAACTTGCAAATTTCATATTCTTAATAAAAAGACAATGAGATAGATATAATCAAGTAAATAGTCAAGATATAACTAGTGGAAGGAGTCACTTGGGTGGCAACCAAAAAATGAAGAGCTTGCAAAACAATTGCAAGGTTTGTATCTTTGTATCTAATATTGTGATGTGGTTTGCTTTTTTAAAAAAAATAATATTCTTATTCTCTTATTTCTCTACTATACAAAAAAGAGAAAGAAAAAGAAAGAAAAGGAAAGAAAGAAAAAATGCAAAAAGAAATAGAGGCAAAATAAGAAAAAATGACAGCTAAAGCATATTGTCTAATATATGGGGAGGATCACCCTAATTTTTAAATGATTAGATTAAAATGTTATCATCTGAAGTAATATTTATAAGTTATTTCACTATATTACTTTACAGCTAGCTCATAAACAGAAAGATTTGGCGACCCAAGATTGCAAATTACAACAATCAAAAGTGATCTCTTTTTTTCTAGATCACCCCATTCAATAAATCTATAATTATTCTTATTGTAATAAGTTCCAAGTTTTTTGTAATTCATAGGTACATCATATCCTCAAACCACACTCAGGTTTATAAAACTTAATTAATAGATTATAATTGGTATAAAATCAAATGGGGGCAAGAATAGGACAAGCCTATATCATTATTCCTCTCATCATTTTTTACCTCAACATAAAGTTAAAAGCCAACCCCTTTATTAACATTTCTTGAGATGCTCAGTCAGCATAAAGATATTTTTAATTTGGGTTATTCTATAATACAAAATACACTTAATTTATACTAGTATGATATCTTGAGGTCAATTCTATTTTTGCCAGTTGCAAAGGCAGATATGTACATTAAATTGAGCCCCTTCCTTGACCGGGAGTCCTTACGCATGGTCACTCACGCCCTCGTCACTTCTCGCCTGGACTATTGCAATGCTCTCTACATGGGGCTCCCCTTGAAGAGCACCAGGAGGCTCCAGCTAGTCCAGAATGCGGCTGCGCGGGTAATAGAGGGAGCACCACATTGCTCCCATATAACACCTATCCTGCGTGGCCTGCACTGGTTGCCGGTAGCCTTCCGGGTGCAATTCAAGGTGCTAGTGACCACCTTCAAAGCACTCCATGGCTTAGGACCGGGTTATCTATGAGACCACCTTCTGCCACCGATAGCCTCCCAATGACCTGTGCGCTCCCACAGAGTGGGCCTGCTCCGGGTGCCATCAGCCAAACAATGTCAGTTGGTGGCCCCCAGGGGGAGAGCCTTCTCTGTGGAACGAGTTACCTCCGGGGTTATGCCAACTCCCCGACCTCCGAACCTTCAAGCGGGAATTGAAGACTTTATTATTCAATCGTGCGGGACTAGCCTAAGTGCATTTTAATTAATTTATTTATTATAATTTTAAATTTTAAAGGGTTTTATCGGTCTAGGACCGTTTTAGTGAATTGGCCTATTAAATATTTCATTTTAAATTTTAAATCTGTTATTTATATTTTGTATTATTGTATTTTAATATAGCTGTAAACCGCCCTGAGTCCTTCGGGAGAAGGGTGGTATAGAAATTAAATTATAAATAAATAAATAAATAAAATTGCAGCACAGAATATTTATTCAATCCTATACACAAGAATCTAATCAGCTAATGGTCAGTACTAAACTGACACTAGATAAAAACTGACACTAAACAGAATTCAAGGGGTGGGGGCTGGACTTGGACCATATTTTAAGGTGATGACACATTTAACTTTGTCCTCCAGCTCTGCTTGCTCTTTTCCTACAATTTCCTGACTTTTTGGTCTCATCTTGGAAACCAGATATCTGGAGTGCTAAGTATCTTTGCCTCTGGCTGATGCTATTGAATACAAAATTATTTGGAAGAATAGTATCATCCATGATTTGGTTGTAGATGAGAATATAGTTCATGTATATCTTTCTGTCATGTATAAAGATTTATTGCAAGCTTAAGTTCTCTACAAGAATCTGAACTACTCCAGGGGAAGAGAAATGAGAGAGAGTTAAGAGAATAATTCAAGGTAGGTTGGATTTAGATCTCTTATGGGCATGCAGGGACTCATGACTGATGACACATTTTACTCCTCCTTAGGGCTTGTCCTGGTCATCTCCTACAGTTACTGAGATATCTGAGAAGTCTGAAGCTGATTATTTTTTTATTAGTAGTATTAATGTGATTTAGAGTCAAAACTGATTGAAGCAGCAACGTTTAATAAACAAATAAAGTATTAGATTTATTTATATGAATTAATCATTATCTATTCTAAAGTTATTGCTAACTAATAATACCCAGAATTCCATTTGAGTTCATGTTAAAGAGGAGTAATTCACACAAATAAACTTATTATTTATTAGCATCTTCTACCACTGGACTTGAGATAATTAAGTCTATGGCCACAGTAATTTACATTCAATAATGCTTTTTGCAAAGGCATTGACTCATAGGAATTATCAGGATTGTATGAATGCATACACAAGGCAAAATATATTGACTAGTCATAGTCACTGAAATAAATTCAATATCCCTATATGGAATAGCTAGAAAAAAATATTAAGCATTTCCCAGTCCTATGATACGATCTTTAATGTAGTTTGCAAATAAAAGAAAGATAATTGTGAAAGACCTTGAAAGGCCACAGTGGCAGATATTTGAAAACATAGCATTTGTTCTACCATGTTCATTGTAGTGATTGATTTTTCCATTATTTCTCTAATGTCAGGCTGTCTTGTTATGCCTGGCATAGCATTTATTTAAAAAACACTTACCATAAAACATCCATCTTAGTATGTTGTTGCTTTAAGGAGCTGGATGAAAGAATTTTCTGTGATAAACTGGTGTTTCACTTAAATCTATTAACTTTTATACTATCTGTTTGATAGTAATGAGTGAATCATTCAGACTGCTTAAGAATGAGTTTGGAGATAATAATTTAATTTGGTGAGCAGCTGTTCAGTTTCCTACCTGAAATTGTTTTATTCATGAGAAACTCCTGGGACTAAGTGATGGCTCACCTGACAATGGCCCCATAAAAATGTGCCTTATTTGCATTTTACAGTAATAGAAATAAGCCAAACTTCCAACCTAATATTTGTCGATCTAAACAGGCACACATTAGGGCACATGAAATATTAAAGGTTATATATGCTAAGGAAATGCATGCAAAAATGTATACATTAGGAGAAATAAATGTAGAAGCACATTTGAATTTTCATGTAGAACCAGAAAAAAAGCATAGATAAAGAATTTTAAGCCTTAAAGTTACAGAAAGTACACATGTATTTTCTAGATGCTTCTGTAGATGAGAGTAACATCTCTGACCTCACCACATCTCTGACATCAATAAAATTTAACGTGTCCAGAAATATTTTACAAGAAGAGTTCTCCATTCCTCTGAAAACAACAAAATACCTTACCCCACCAGACTTGAAATCCTAGGCTTAGAAAGCTTGGAACTCCGTCGCCTCCAACAAGACCTAAGTTTAACTCACAGAATCATCTATTGTAATGTCCTTCCTGTTAAAGACTACTTCAGCTTTAATTGCAATAATACTAGAGCAACTAATAGATTTAAACTAAATGTCAACCGCTTTAATCTAGATTGCAGAAAATATGACTTCTGTAACAGAATCATCAGTGCTTGGAATACTTTACCTGACTCTGTGGTCTCTTCTCATAATCCTAAAAGCTTTAACCAAAAACTTTCTACTATTGACCTCACCCCATTCCTAAGAGGACCATAAGGGGCGTGCATAAGCGCACAAACGTGCCTACCATTCCTGTCCTATTGTTTTTCTTTTCTTCTTCCTATATATATATATGCTTATACCTCCTAATATTTACTCATATATGTGTTTATATGCTATATAATCTTTTTGTATGATACCTACATATATTGTTGTGACAAAATAAATAAATAAAATAAATAAATAAAATAAATAGAGTGGATTTGAATCGGGATCTCCCCATCCTTATTCTAATAATAAATGCTATGCCATAGTAGACTCCAGGCATTTCTCTTTCACCATGGAAAGATTCTGGGGGTCTGTAAGAAAAAACTGGTGATGAAAAGTTGGAGGAGTCGCATATGTTTAAGAAGGAAAGAGAAAATTCTGAGGAGTTATATAACTGGCATGCCAAAATTGTTCAATTGCATAATTTATTTTGTTAAAATGAAAGAAAAGAGAGATCCCTTTTATGGCCACTGCCGCTTGACTACTGCAATATGGATTATATTTCAAGTGAAACTAATTCATTTGATCTGCTATGGATAAATATGAAACTCTTTTGAGGAAAAAATACAGTATTTTTTTAAAAATCCCATTTGTTTCTCATGAATTTCTTATCTCAAACTGACAGATTACCTCTCCTAGCAGCTTCATATTGATGTTAAACAGGAAAGGAGAAAGAACTAAGCCTGCGGCACCTCAAATAATAGGGGACACAGGCTGCACTTCTCCTTCCTTATCAACACTAACTGGAATCAACCCCAGGAGGAGGATCAAGTGGCAACACAACATGGTGCTAGCTACCCCCAACATTCAGAGCCACTCCAGGAGAGTACCACGATTGATGGAATTGAAAGTAGGTGAGAGGTTAAGAACACCAAGGACAGAGATAGGTCTTTTGATTCTATTTCTTGGTGTACTAATTTTTGCTTTGATAATTTCTACTTGCACTAGGTGTGAATGACAAATAATCTGTAATCTGTTGTTATTTATAACAACAAATAATTCAGAAAACAGCATTTTTTCACAGAATTCTTTTCATATCATCCTCCTATTTTAACAGCTTTGAAGAAATATGGCTGATAATTTAGTTTGGCTAGTAGATATGGAAATTGATGATGACTATACAGCATTAGATAAATTTCATTGGGGCACTGTGCTGTGCTTCTGAGTGTTTTAACTATGGTTCAGACAAAACCGAATATATTTTGGAAAGGGTAAGTACAATGCTAGATAAAGGGTTACAGGCAAAGAACTAAGTAATGGAATCCTTGAATCTTTGAGTTTAATGACCCATTTAGACCATTACATTTAAGTTCCTCCTCTATTATAGCATCTGCTATAGAGATCTATCTGGCTTGAACACATCCAAGATGGGTAACTTGCTCTCCTCATGACATAATGAGTCGTTGTGACAAAATAAATAAATAAATAAAATAAAATAAACTGCTGTTGCTGTTGGGAAGATTTCTGTTAACTTTCATTCATGATCTTCCTTCTAGAATATTAGCTTCATTATTCTCCCATTATTGTTCTGCATTCTGAAACAACAGACGACAGTTGTTTCCTTGTTTTATAGAACATTCCATCCTCAAAGAGGGTAAGATATGCTCTCTTCAGTTTTCTCTTTTTAAAGCTAACCAAATCCATGTCTTTCATAGTTTAAAAATGATATTTCCACCTCCTTCCTTATTTATTCAGTATTGACATCATGGTTCTAAATACAGCAGCCCTATGGACTTGGCTTTTACTTTCTAGCATGTGTAGTTTCATGCTGTGTGTTATTTTTGAAGGATTATTTCATTATGCATTCAGCGGGCTAAACTTCGTTCCAAACCTTCTCATTTAATTTGACATGTGTTCTTCAGTGGTTAGGCTTGCCTGAAATCTGTTGTGATTGTTTATGCTTTATAAAGCCTAGATTTCCCTGTCATTCAAATGTGCACAAATCTTTCTCTTCATGGGAAAATGGGCAGATTTTGACAGCCAAACTATGTATCTGTGCTTGTCCTAAAACAAAAAAACAAAACAAAAAAAAACTTACCTTGTTCAGTTTTGACAGCTTGACTATCATAAAGCTTTGCTCACTGGTTAAATATGGATTTCATTTTTAAAATGTTTCACTATATTTTAGAAAAGCTTTAGGTTTACCAACTGCTATTTATTCATTTAACAAGGCTTTAATCAATGCCATTTGGTACAAAATGATTTGAGACACACCTCACCCAGATTTATTTTAGAAACTGTGACTGGAGCTGTCATTGAAAAAAAAAGATGGAAATCCCCCCACCCCCAAAATCTTAAGTACAGGTCTTTCCCACTGTATCTGTCACTGTATTGTATCTTTATTACATTCAGTGTAATCTGTTTACAGCCACTACACAGAAATGACATGAGATAAGCATTAGTATCACTTGATGATTCTAGTATCTACTCTTGAATATGGCAGTGTTTTGTCTTGAGCAGGGGCTGTGCATCATGGAATCAGTTCCATTTTCTTCAATGAGGTGCTTTTATCCAGCAGTTCCAGACAACCAAAGCACTGTTTGACCATTTGTGGCAGTTTTAATTTACTTCTTCTGCTCTTCCCACTTATGGTGCAATTTAATATCTTGAAAGAATAAAAATAAAAGAACATAAGTAAGAAAAAATATAGGACCCATTAAAAAGAAATGATGATGTAATTATCTCTTTGGAACTGGGCCTGAATATACTTAGTTAACAGAACTAATCACTGACAAAACTATAATAGGCAGCAATAAGTTAAATCAGCACTAAAAACCAGTCTAAAATTTAATTCCATGGATAAAGGGACAAAAATCACATTTTGGATAGTATACCAATCAATATATACCATTATAATCCAAGAATGATTATAATTACATTTTGCATCAGATTTATTTTTATATCTATGATCTACGGACTCGTAGTTTCAGAAATAATTCCTCACCTAAACAGAAAAACTGAATGACCATGGGTAAGCAAAAAAGCAGTGGCAATAGGAGCCACTTTTTTTCCGCTGTACTTTTTACTTTTTATTTCTTTATTTTTGTTTTAGTTTGTATTCTTGTAAATTTAATAAAATTACTAAAAAGTATCCAAAACAACTTTGAAGGGGTGCTTCAGATAACCCTACATTCAAAGTATTGCACAGCCCTAGCGGCTATTAAAATGTACAAAAGCAAGTGTAGTCTGAACATCAGCACTGCCTCAGAGCAGAAGTTGTAATAAGTATTTATACTGTATTTATATTAAACTATATGGTATATTTATTTATATTTATTTAGAGGCAGAGATCCATAATCTGCAACCTCTTAAATAAATCCTCCAAATTCTAATTCCAGCCTGATAAAAAAAGGAAGTGATAAAAATATGGAGAATAATTATTGTAAGGCTATTCAATTTAAAACAAACTGCTTCTTATTGCATTATCCTGTCAATGCCCAGCAAAGATAATTCTAATTATAGTTTAATCCAATTATCAATAACCTTTACATTTAATAATTAAAATTAACAATGAAGCTACAGTGGAGCTTTTCAGCCAATGCCAGTTTAGCCGTTTCTAGAGTCTGTGTATTTCTTGGTCTTTTTAGCTCAAAGTTTAAATTGCCGTCCCCCGCCCCTCCATGTGTGGAGATACACATTTAAATCAAGAGCTAGGCTGTAGCTGCTCACCTTTTTATTTTGTAAGAATGTCAGTGGGGCTTGTAAATAAAGATTTCTACTACTTCAGTTCTCCACTTTTAAATGTAGATGAGGCACAGAGTTTGATTGCTACATTGCCAACTTCTGATTGGATTTCAATTTCATCTTAACATTTAAGTTTATCTAAGGATACTCCAAATTCTAAATTATGATTCTAACCCTTTGTAAAAACTTCAGCACTCAGACACCTGAAGTAGTTACAGTATTTCACTGTTTCTTGCCACCTAAAGCATACTGTCATGGAGCCTAACAGATGGCACAGAGTTGGCAGTTGTTTGAAAGCTATAGAAATGCAGCATTTGGCAGTAACTCAAAAACCTCATCTGAGAAAGGAATTAGAAGGTTGAGGTGCCCAGATTGGCAAACCTACACAAGGAAGTAATGCTGAAAGAAACAGCTTTGAAGAATTTAGCAGACAAAGGGATACGCTAGATCAAAATGTTAATTGTAATGGATGCTATCCCATACCAGGATTTTCAGAAAATGAATCTCCATTGGGATCTCTGCAATTTCCTGTCTGGCTTAATTTCAGAAGAAACGTCACCGTTTTTATTTTTGTACTGTTACAATTTTGAAGGTTCAGCAACATAAGTGTTAGGAATATAGCAGATGCTGCCTTAAACGATTGCTGTTAAGAGTGAATGTCAATGGAATTCTGCAATCCCTTCTGCAGACTGGGAACAAGTACTGTGGTGAGCTACGAGACAAAAGACAGGATGATGTTACACTTCTTGCAGAATCAGAAGTGTAATCTCCCAAATCCAATGCTCTCATAGGAAATATTAAGGAAGGTGTTATATGATCCATAATGAGCCTTTCTTTCCTCTCCTCATTTATTAATGAACTCCCAAGGAGCATGGATGAGGATGATTTTCCAAAGCAGAACCAAGCAAAAGAAGGCTGGAAATATTCTAGTACAGTGCCTTCATAAAATTTCCATACATTTTATAGCAGCAGCATGTATGTCTTATTTTTTTAAAAAAATTATTCAATTTCCACAACATCCATCTGACCTAAGTGACTCTGGGCAGCTTACAATATTCTATCTCTGTATAAAGGATCAAAGAAAGAATAAGAACAAATGAAAGAATTTGGTATGTGCTCTGGACATGTTTCCGGCAAGAATGTGTAGCCCAAAAGGAAGGCATTTCTTTTTAGTAATCCTCATTAATATGGGATGTAGTGATTTCTGCACCGCTGTCTCAGACCTAGATAAGTTGAATAAATTCAAGATGAATTCTAGATTCAGTATGGTGAAGTAGCAACCTACATACGATCCATCTGGAAAAACTTTCACACTTCCCTACAAATAGATTTTTTTAAAAAAATATGTTAGTACTTCATTATACCTTTATTATATCCAAGTGGATAAAATATAATGAGAGGCTGAAAAGTGCAAAATAACATTTAAAAGAAAACATTCCCATTTTTTTAATAAGTGCAGTGAAATATTAAAGTTGCTTTGGCCAATAAGCCTTCTCATTCACAGAGGGACAAATGTTTATTTTAATTGTTTTCCCATTCTAATGGACTCTGCCTCCTTCTTTCTAAAAGATAAACGCAGAAATGGTCAACATTGCAACAGACTGAATCCATATACTGCTTTTGCATATGTAATTAAACAATGTGATGGACCCAGCTTTTGATGGCACTGAGATTCAAAACATATCTAACTTTCTTGTTAGTTATATACACACATTTATCTTGTTTCTTTCCCATATTTAAATAAGCAAGAACAAATATTTATTTACTTATGACACTTTCCTTTGCCCTAAAAGGTTTACCAAATCAAATAGAGCACTTCTGAATTATTATGGATTAAAGGTCCGTGTGTGTACAAACTGAAAAAGAACGACCTCAAGATACAAGAGAAATAAAAAGTTTCAAGAAAACAGAACACTAAAATAATGAACAAAATGTTTTTGACAATATGTATTAGCTGAACATTTAAACTAATGTGAAAAGATAATTCTACCTTCAAGGTCACTGAACCGTAATTATTGAAAGTCAGTATGCTGGCCAGAATAATGGTAATAAAAACCCAGAGGACATATGTAAGATGAATCATCTGTAGTTTCCAGGAAATTGTCTTTATAGTGGAAGAAAAATATTCATCTAAAAACAGATGATTCTAATGAAACAGGTGGCTGTGAAAATACTTCAACAAAGGTTATATGTTTGTCTTTTTAATACTAATTATTATTAATTATCTCCATGCCCTATATATTAATATATTGTCTGCTCAAAAGTAATTGTTCAGGGTTTTTTTTTTTATGATCCTGAAATCCTATATATTCTTGCCTGGGAGTAATTCTAATTAGATCTAAGAAAATATAATTATATCTAGAATAAAATGATAATACAATTTATATATTACATATATGGTTACATAAACTGTACATTTTAAAACAAATTGGCATGCTTGTAAGAAGCAGCAGGGTATGTTAGGGTTTGGCAGGGTTACATTGGGCAAATACCTCTGTTGCTAAGCGCTCAACCCCCGTTCCTTGCTGCACTGCCAAAGGAAGGGTTGGGCCAGGGGACCAGAATTGGGTACTAAGCTGATGTCTCTGAAGGTATAAAAGGATGCCATACTTTGCCCAAGGCTTGGCCTTTCACTGCATGCTCTTTGTCTGTATGTAGTAGTATGGTCTGCCCAGCTCTTCTTTGTACAAATTAAAGCTGATATTTTTCCAAGCCTCTTCTTGAGTCTCTCTCTTCGGCATTCTGGTGACTCAGGTACATTTTGGGACCTTACAAAACTTTTTATTTTAATGGTGAAATATTTCAGGATTAAGCAGCATTTTAATTTTCCACTTCAGCCAATCAGGTTTTTGTTTGTTTTTGGAAAAAATGCAATGTATCAAAACCGGTATTTTATTACTCATTTTGATTGCAGCAATCCATTATAATCAGTCATAACAACACATGCCTCTTTTTTCCACATAAGTGATCAGCTCCAAGGTATTCTAATTGTTTATCCTGATTTTTAAGGGACTACTCCCAACCCTGACTCCATTCAGTTTTGGAATGCTGGGTTTGTGGAACCCACTTAAGTCAATGTACACATAGTCCATCTTTTTGCAAGACTTTCCACAGCAGCTGCCTCAAATGAGATTTAGACTGCCACTGTGTGCTATCTGTCTATTTCCTTGATAACAGTGGTCATTTATCATCTGAAGTTGAAAGCTTAGTGGCACAAGTAGAAAAATAGCTGGAGATCTATTATGCTCTCAGGGCATACTAATTGCATATTTGAGAAAGAGCTAACACATTACTCCATGAGCTAGTAGCCAAGTTTCATTTGTAATTATGAATTCTGCTGAAGAACCCCAGGATCTTTGATTTGCAATCACAGAAAGGATTGTTTGAATTATGTTCATGATGGATGTGAACAGGTGCATGGTGATTTGGTTAGTAGAAAATTGTCTTACATGATCTAGCTAAATGTAGAATTTCTAAGCCTTAGGTTCTGCCAAGGATGTCTAACTAACTTTATGATCACCTCAGGCCTCATACAGTTTTGTAGATCCTTGTAAAAGGTTACATACCACAGAGTCAAACATTTTATGCCAGTCAGATAAATATGAGGTAAACTGCTCAACTGGTAGTGATTTTAGACATTGATTTAATTTTCTCTATGTAAAGTTAATGTACCAAAATTGATCAAGAACTGAAAGCAAGAATAGCAAGCTTGAAAGGGACAGAAAAAAGCAGCAACATCACAAAGCCTAGTAGAGATCCACTTTGAAGTGGTGCTTAAAGCACCAGGCTAGAAACTGTGCATTTTAGCTCTACCTTAGGCACATAGTCAATTGGGTGACCTTGGAGCAGTCACTCTCTCTCTCTCTCAGCCCTAGGGAGGACAATGGCAAACCACTTCCAAAATACCTTGCCAAGAAACTGCAGGGACTACAGTTGTACACACTTTGGTCAGTATGCTACATGAACTTCTGAAATTCATTTTTACTGCAGGTATGTTCATACAGTTTCACACACTCAGAATAGAGAGGTATCTCAATAGATAGTATTATATAGCTTAACTCTGGTAGTTATATTGTTTAAAGGAGTCTTCACTGCACTATTTAGCCTTTATATAAAGTTTCTTAGAGTAGATATTGAGGGGGATAAGTGTCATTCATACACTTATCTCTACTCACCATAAGATCTGAAACAGAAAAGTTATAAACATTTTGCAATACTGTTTAGACAGTGATAGTGTGAGGAAGGGCAATAAATTGAGATGGCATTCTGACAAAACAGACTTTTTGAGTTCCCAGGTAAACAAATGGAAAGTTTCTTTATTCCTAATAGTGTTGCACTTTTCTAGAAAGAACGGGTTTGTAATTTGGGCATGTTCTTAGGTTCATTATTTCTGTTTATTTATTTGTTGAATTTATATTGCTGCCTAGTTGCACATGGTGATTCAAGGTAGCTTACAGAATATAAAACCTCATTTAAAACAATAAAACTAATAAAAAAGAATCAAATAAATTAATATAATAAAATCACCCCCACCCCCCACCCCGTTGACAGCAGATCACCTGAGCCATTTAATGGGCTCCATCCCGCTCTGGGTTCCCCAGGCCTGCTGGCAGAACCAGGTCTTCAGGGCCTTCCGGAAGAGTGTTAGACAGGGGACCATTCTAATCTCTGGGGGAATGATGTTTCAGAGAGAGGGAGCCACCATGGAAAAGGCCCTTCTTTTGGGTCCCACCAGGTGTATCTTCCTAGGGGATGGGATCTGTAGCATTCCCTGCTTCCCTGCTCTGAAGGGTTGGGTAGATGTGACTGGCAAGAGACAGTTAAGAGGCCCAAGGAATTACTGTAACTGCAAGTATCTATTAGCTGTTATAATAGTTATTCCGTTTTTCTGGACAGAGATAAGCTAGCTATGGTTCATACTCTGGTACTCTTAATTTTAAATTGTGAAATATGCTCCTATGGGGATATTCTTGAGCTTGATCCAGAAGCTCCAGCTGTTACTAAATGCAGGTTGCTGACATAAGGCATCTGGCCTTGACGCAAACTCTACTGTTGAAAAAAGTGTGTTAGTTGCCAAATAGATGCTGAGCCAGCTTCAAGGTTTTGCTTATGACATATAAAGTTCTGAACAAGAGACCTGACAAGGCAACTACTAAGATTTTTAGGGGAAATTTTTTTTTTCCCTAAGGCAACCACTAAGATTTTTAGGAAAAATGTGTGAAATAGGCAGAATCCCATTTTGTAGTAACTTGCATGGCTTCACTATAGTGGTATCTGCATTCTGCAATGGTCTCCTCCTTGAAATTCATGAAATAAGTATCATTACATCTTTGAGATGCTGTTATCTGCCTATTGCTTCAGCCTGGCAATATTGGATGGATTCTATTTCCCTCAATCAAAACCTTTTTATGACTTTGTTTTTTTAAAAAAACAAAAATACTATTTTAATTCATTTTTATTATTGCATTTGAATTGCTTTATCCTAAATTATGTTATCGATATATGAATGAAATAACACTATTCTTGTGGCAAGGGGAAGTGTAATGAAATATGTGTGTTGGGGGGTGACTTTTGGAGACCTGAGGAAGCGCCACAGGTTAGGCAACAGTCAGATGAAGTAGCAGCTGAGCACACAGAAGGAGTGTGGGTATGGTAAATGACTCAGAAGGGATACTCACTAGTTTCTTGGACTCTAAAGATGAGATGAAGGAGAGATGTACTTTGACTTGCAAGCTTCTGGTATGGTAACTTGACAATAGAGTCAGAGATAGTACTTCTGGTGTGTTTCTTATCTGAACTATCTCACAAAAAGTTTATTTTCCCGTTTCTCAATATGAGATGTAACTCACATCGAACTAACTTATGAAAGGCAAGTACCTGGATTTCGTTGGAAATGCAAGTGAGTGTCTAAAAGAATGCAAATGACCAGCTGTCTGCAAGGAGCATAAATCCTTCCAGTCCCCACCATCCAGTCAGGCTGAAGAAGCTACTCGATGAGAAGTGAAACATCTTCAAAGAAAAACCAGAAAATCCAATTGCCTCTTGACAAAGCACCTCTGGAACTGTATTTGAGTTTTATAGTTTGCTAACTTAATGAATAATATGTATTTTTCCTCTGTTCATTAATGTATTAATTTTCATATATTTTTAGTCCAGGTTTCCATGCATTTGCATACGGTATTCTCAGTATCTGCTTTGAATAATTAGATTTTTTTTGCACTTTATTGTTTTGTTATACGTTTGATTATAGATTCACCTTAAAGGACACTTTTCAGTACAAAACAGCACAAAGCTTTTGCTTGCAGCTCCAAATTAATCTTTTATATAGACATGTAGAATTGTATCGAATCCCACTTCTCGATCTTTTAATACGCACAAGAAAGTGCTGCTATTGAAAAGGAGTTAAATTATTTTTTAACAATATTAAAAAAAAATTCTCTAGCGTTCAGGACAGATGCAAAAGTTCAGTCTACCATGGTAATTAAATAGTCTCCAAGCCAGTTCAACTAAGAATTTTCAGAGAGAATGCTGCAAGATGGTTGGGCTGGTCATCTAGCTAGTCATTTTTTCTGCATCAATATAAAGTTTCATTAAAGAAAGTTAAAATGACTTCATCAGATGTTGAGATGGGTGGTGGCATTCTGATCAGATGGAGACAGCTTATCAATACACTTAGGTTTTATTCTTGTTATTAACAGTTTTGAGAGGTTTTATTGGCTTCTGATTGTATTTTGTTGCTGTCGTTATTGTGGTGTCTATCTAGAAAGTTTCCCCTATACAGAAATGCTAACTTTGGTAATGAAATATATGAATTCATAGCATAATTTTCTAATTTCCCAAGTAACATATTGATGAAAATCTTATTTCCCTATGTTGAATGTCTTAAAACCTTAAAAAAACCCAGGAATGTGACAATTTCACATTCAATATTCAATTACTTTGAATCTTTTAAAAAGTGTTCTTACTGTATGATTATAATTTAAGGGAATTTCCAGTACCATACAGAATAAAATAGAGAATAATCTTCCACTGGAAAAGGTGGGAGGGTGGGGCAAATCCTTATTAGCCCAGAGTAGCGGAAAATCAGCACAATCAAATGTACAGAGAGCTACAGAGCTCTTCTTATTTGCAATCTGAAGCAATATAACCAATGCATATTTATTATGGCATGAATAAAAACAATGAATTTAGATATTTATGTAAAAACAATGAATTGAGAGAAAAACCAGTTTGGCGTAGTAGTTAAGACATCAGGCTAAAAATCAGGATATAAGGGCCGGATAGCTCAGGCTGGTAAGGCCTGTTATTAAGACCTGTTATTAAGAACACAAAGCCTGCAATTACTGCAGGTTCAAGCCCGGCCCAAGGTTGACTCAGCCTTCCATCCTTTATAAGGTAGGTAAAATGAGGACCCAGATTGTTGGGGGGGGGGCAATAAGTTGACTTTGTAAAAATATATACAAATAGAATGAGATTATTGCCCTATACACTGAGTCTTCGGAGAAGGGCGGGGTATAAATGTAAACAAAATAAAAAATAAAAAAAAAATAATGAAATCTAGTCCCTTCTGAGGCATGGAACCAGCTGGGCGTTTTGGGGCTAGTCATTGAGCCATAGGAAGGAGATAATGGTGAATCACTTCTGAAAAATCTTGCTAAGGAAACTGCAGGAAATTCAGGCACAAGGAATCAACACTCAACAGTATCTCAAAGCATCCATGCGTGCGCGCGCACACACACACACACACACACACACACACACACACACACACAGAGGAGATCTGCCCAATTCACCGCACAGAGCTATTGTTGTGAGAGAAATAGGAGGAAGAAGGAGTATTAGATAAGTTTGCTACCTTGTGTTGCTTATAATAACATAATAAAGACAGGATATCAATAAAAATAAATAAATAAATAATAGTCTGGGCTCTATAAATAATAAAAATGATTTCTCTGGATAATGTATTTTAATTAAATGAAAGAAAATGAATTCAATAACAGTTTTACATAAAAACATGGTGTTATTCAAATGGGGAAAATACTGTTAATACACTTAGGTAAATCATAGTACAAATTATTACAAGTAACCATTACCAGTTTTCATATATCAGAGATCAGATATAATTTTTGCTAAATTATCAGTCAGCGGGCAGCTTAAACGTTCTTGCCTGGAAAATGAAATATTTACTGCAGGGTTAATTAATTAAGCAAAAATATAATTAGCTAATATTTATTCCCAAAGATCACTTTCCATATTTTTCTTTTTATTTTGGGTTCATACAAAATTCTGTGCCATCACACTTCCCTTGCTACTTTCCCTCGCTACTTTCTTTGTGACTGAATAGAAAAAAATCAAGATTGGATGGCATAATCGCTATTTTGGATAATATTTTATCCTTTTTAAAGTTTTTAAAGTTTTCTTTGATGTCTACCAAATCTGGTATTTCTGACGCTGGTTAACCTTGGCTGCTCCTGGTGAACTGAAGATCTGAAGAGGTTTGGATACTGGTTAGTACCTGTTGGATACTAGAAATTTGCCAGCAATCATAGAGTCATAGGACTGGAAGAGACCTTGGAGGCGTTTTAGCTCAACCTGAAGGCAGCAAGTTGCCAAGTGTCAAGTTTTACATGAAGGAGTCTTTGCTTTAAGGTTGTATGAACACATCTCTCCCCTCCTTCCATCCTGAACCTTTTCCTTCTTTCTCCTGTCCAAAAGAAGATGCCATTTAGTCAGTGGGAGCAATTAATTGGCTATAACCACACACTTCGTTTTTATGAAATAAATAGGTGCTCATAGCTTGTAATATACATGTGCATAGTTTTTCCCCTCTTAACTTTCAATATGATTATTGAACTTATTTTCCCCTTACTCTCATACACAGTAGAGCGTTTTTATTTTTTTAAATAGACAATACCTTATGAAGACAAATTTAATATGAGTTGGCAAATTGTCCTAATGGGCATTTGCAAGTATAAATGAACTGAATACTCTGCATCAATCTAAAACTAGATTAAATTTATGTTTATGAATATTCTAGTCATGTTTTTCTATTATGGCTACATTTTCCTATTCAATCAGACCATCTCATTTTATCATAAGCAACTAAATGTCTGGGGACAGCTGGCAGCTGATAGCACATCTAATCACTTGGTCCAGTAATTAGTTTTAAATGTTATGTTCCTAAAGACATATTCTTCTTTATATACCCTTAACTCCAAAGATATTTTCTACACTTGGCTTATTATCCAAATGTCAAGGATTTTAATGTTTAAATGACAAGAAGGTAGAAACAAACAGATTTCTGAATTAGGCTGTAAATCCTTTTGCCTAAGATGAATCATAGGTTTTGCTTGTCTTTTTCATTAGAGGATTCCTCAGGGACCCTCCCCAAGGCCAATGCTACATGTATCACAATGTAAATAATATTTTTCTGAATGTCTCACTTTCATTTCTTCCCCATAAAAGAAATTATGGTAACTACATCTATCTTTAAATTTCACCATTAGTCTGCTGGCTAAATTTCCTAGAGGTGAGAATTCAACGATTAGAAAATCATACTAGAAAAAGATTGCTCATCTCTCTTGAAATGTAGAGCATGTTTTCACCATTATAGCAACTATGTTTTATATCTGAGAAAATATAAACAATCATGTATCTAGAAATGGCTTGTTATTTTGATAAGACTTCTGAATGTCTGCATTTGTGATTGAAGGCTGTCAAACAGGATTTACATTTGTATAGCAAGCACGTAACATCTTTTCTACACCATTGATTTAAATTACTGGAAATTTTCTTCATCTTGGAATAATTTTTCTGTGACAAAGTTCATTATCATATATTTTGAGAGCAATGGATATTGCCACCCAGTTACTACTCCTTTGCCATGTTTTCACTTCTTCATTTAGTAGTGGCACTTTAAAAATTCTCATTTGACATTTTCCCTGGATTGATGCATTCAGAACTGTTGACCTTGTTTTCAAAATAAAATGGATGCTTAATGGTCTTTGGTCCTTCTTAATTTTATATTGCAGCATACAGACTACTCTTCAAATAAGAAAGAAGACATAGCATTTTGTTCTTTTCTTTTTTTTAATTCCTGTTCAGGAAATTTTAAAATTTTTGATAGGGATAGCTCCTCCAAAATTCTGACAAGACAAGGCAAATGCCTTCATGCTTACTTTAGCCAAAGTACAAAAAAGAAGAAACTTTTGTGGAGAAACTTTATTTTGAGACAAAACAACAGTTTAAATGATTTCAGAACAGGCTCGCTGTCATATAACAGAAATATTGTGGAATTGTTTAGATGGCTAGCTATAAAGAGGTTCTTTTATTGTGTCTTCCAAGAAGCAAGACTTCCCACTTCTACTTCTCCATTTTATTGGGGTAAGAAGGAGAAAAACAAGGTATCTCCCATGTCATCACATATAAGCCAAACAATTACAGAGAAAGATTAAAGTCTGGAGGAATGCAAAGAAAGCCTTCCTGTAGAAAGCATACACAGACTTGAAAATTACATGAACATTGCTATCTGTATGAAAGTATTCTTGTGGTGCACATTTAGCTGTGATTTGTTTTATAAGAAAGAATTTTTTTCCTTGGAACTTTTTCCCAATTTCGACCTGAGACCTTTGATTGTACTCTTTTGGTATATACCACAAAATAGTAATAAGCACTTTTAAATGTGAAATTCGTGGTGCTCTTTGAACTTGATTATTTGCTTGCAGTAATTTTCATTGCCCAACTAGATATCCTCCTCTTCCTCCTCTTCCTCACATTCCACAGTTTAATGCTGAGCTACACATATTCTCCTTTATCATCATCTTCCCAATAGTTTCATCTAAGATTGAAGTCGACTTATTACCACATACCTACTGGACATACATGAACGTGTAAATATAATTAAATACCATTACACATTTACAGCTACATAAATCTAAACATGCATATGAACCACTTTGCATGCCCAACTAAAAATTCTGAGAATACTTCAGCTCATGAGCATACTTTATGAACAGCAGACCGACAAATAAAGGCTTCCTTAGAAGTGCATTATTCACTTTCTTGCAAAACACTTTGTCTTTAAGAAATTTGATAATTATCTGCAGTTGGCTAGGAAACTGGAAATATCAATGTTAAATATTATATAATTAATAAAAAAGTGGAACTAGATCAACTGCAAGAATACAACATCTACTCTAACTGTTTTTGCATTAAGACATCTTTTGATAAAATTTCCCCTTCCAAGTAATTGAAAGAAAGATACTGCAGAATACAGACACTGTATTCTGATATACATTTTCAAATAATCCATAAGAAATTGCAATGCAGCACACAGTATTCAATTATACCTCAAGCAAACAACCTGTCAGTTTAGGAAAACTGACGAAAAACTCCATCATGTTTCAATGAACCTGTAGATATGAGCAACAGTATGTTTCTGATTGTCATATCTATCCCACTTTGCTGAACCCCTTATTCAGAATTGAAATTATTGGGCAAGATCTGGTAGATGGTTGCCTATCCTATTTCCCCCAAAATAAGATACCCCCTGATAATAAGCTCAATAGGGTTTTGAGCGCATGGCAATAAGGCCAAGTGCTTATTTCAGGGTTCAAAAAAATATAAGACAGGGTCTTATTTTCGGGGAAACAGGTATCTTCCTTGCTCCCAACATTGGTAGTGATAGTATTAATAAGTTTCTGAAATTCCATTAAGTTTTCAATAACAATATAAATATTATATCTAGGTGTCTAGTCCAAGTAGAAAGCAGATCTGAATATCTTTCAGTCAGGATTTAGGTCCTAAGCATCCTGATTGATGACCTTCATCTGGACTTGGATGGGGAGAGTTTGTCTCATCCAGACCTTTTAGAACCTTCAATGTAACTGACCCAGGAATTCTTCTGAACTACCTATGAAGATTGGTAGGAGGGAACACTATTTTACCATACTGCTTGCTCCTTCCTAAACCAGTTGCTTCTGAAAGTGCCAGAGGGAAGCAGAACTTTGTTTTAATTTACAACTTAGTACATCTCTCCTTTGTCTTTCAGCATTTACATAAAGATCTGGGGAAAACAATCTATTGATTGGGAGTGAAAGGAATCATTAATATAAATCAGTACCCCAGGCTAGGAAACTATTGATTGGCACCTGCAGGCTGAGATAGACAGAATGGGAAAGAACAAACTGAAATTAAATCCCTGCAACACAGAAACATTGTTTGTCTAGAAACCATCAGGCTCCTTTTTCTGCTCTAGATATAATTTTGCATCAGATAGTATTTCTCATAAAAGATCAAGTCTACATCTTGTGGTTTCTTAGGGCTCCATCTAGATTCATGGCTACTGCTAGAGAAGCAAAGAAGCCATAGCAAAGAGGTTTTTACCCAGTTTTGGCCAGTGCTTCAATTATAGCACTATCTGGAGCAGGAAGCCCTGTCGATGGTCCCTGTTGCCTTAGTCCCTTCTTGTTTGGACCAGTGCAATACGTTCTACATGTAGCTACCCTTAAAGAGTATTTTGAAATTTCAACTGTTTCAGAATGTAGCAACACACACAGTTTAAGGAGCATCATGCTATGTCCATCTGTCCTCACTGCTTCACAAACTGCATTGGTTTCCAGTAGGCTTTGGAGTAAAATTCAAGGTGCTGGTTATCATTTACAAAAGCTTAATGGGATAGAGTTATTTGCTGGACTACCTGTCTCCCATTGCTTTTGCCTGTTCCACCAGATCCTCAAGAGCAATATCAGGTGCCTCTATGAGGTCCCTCTATGAGTGACATCTAAGGGGATCCTTTCTGCCACAGCACCTGCCCTAGAAGAATACCATTCCCTCCCAGAATCCATGAAACTCCAAATCTGTTGGTATCCTGTAAGGACCTACACATCTGGATGCTACTTCATACCTCAAACTTGGATGCTAGATGAGTTTGGTTTGTATGATTTGCATGTTCTTTTTAATCACAGCTCAATGCTATTGTATAATTTAATAACTTCTTACTCTCATTCTATTTATCTGAGTCAGTTTTAGCATGTGTTGATAGCTGTCCATCATCATTTATATTATAGATAGATAGACAGACAGACAGACAGACAGATACAATTGGTACAAATGTTTTTGGTGGGTGAGAACAACCATAATCTTTTACTATCCAATGCAGCTATGCAGGCACTGCATTGAATGCTAACTGATTTCTAAGCACCATTCAGAGTGCAGGCTTTGACATGGGACCCCATAATAAATAGCTTTAAGATCTGAAGAATTATCACAGAAAACTCCCTAGAAAAATATTTTCTTACTTCTTATTGAAAAGTAGCCTCTAGCTCTTTCAAATACTGCCAATATTTATTGCTGCACAAAGTTTAATAAATTGACAGAATAACGTCAGTTATTTTATGGACTAACAAACAAATTATATTAAAGATCCTGTCTCTTAAGCGGGCTGGAATGGCATCAATAAATATTGTTTATTAAGTTAATATGTCTCAGTTCAAAGGTTTATTAAATTTATTTTAAAAAGACTAGGGGGAAAATCCACTAGCTTCTTTTGAACTCTTCCAAGAAATGAAATAATTAGAGGCTACAAGCTCGCATAACTCTGCAAACATGGCAATAAATTCTTTTAGTGATGTTTACTTTTGAATATTCAGGTTTCAGTAATAAATACTGACTTATTTAAGAATTCCATCCTAGTGTAAATGTTAAGATGCTGAACTAGGATCTTGAAGATACAGCTCTGAGTCAAACTCTGAAGTGCACTGGGTGAACTTTAGACCAATCACATTTTCTCAGTCTACAGTCTCTCACAAATTCCTTGTGAGAAAGAAATGGAGGGAGGGATAGTTTGTAGAGGGACATACAAATAAAACATGGAAGAAAACATGATAATAATTAGCAAATAATAATTTTTAAGAATCTAACCATAACCATTCAGTAGTTTCTTTGCAATAAGACTGAAAATATTAAATAGCAAAAGCACTTACACCCATACCAATTCACACTGCTTTACAGCCCTCTCTATGCAGTTTACAGAATCAGCATATTGCCCCCAACAATTTGGGACCTTGGAAGGATGGAAGGCTGAGTCTTTAACCTTCAGTTGGTCAGAACTGAACTGTTGGCAGCCAGGAAAGTCAGCCTGCAATATTGCAATCTAACCACTGCACTACTGCAGGTCTTAAAAGGGGAAGACAGATGCCATCGCTCTAATATAAACAATGGTGACCAGCCACCTTGCAATGAATTACAATGGCAGCTTTAAATTAATCAGTTTTGGTGGAAACTCTACACCCCTGAATTATTCACACTATCTCAACACAGGATATTGTTTGATTCCAAGTACATTTATAAAATCCCTGATTCGTAAGAATGGATTGAGCAGTCAGTCAGCCTTTGTCCTGGATTCAGAATTCTGAAAGAATGAACCACAATATTAGTATCTCCTGAATCCTTCAGGGATTCATTCTCTCATTGTGTCCTTGCTATTACCCAGCTCCATGATCCATCTGGATTTTGCCCAGGATCCATGGCACCTCATCTACTCCTATCCAGAACACATTTCCTGGTAGGTAATTAATTTTGCATATTTTGTATCAATGTCAGGCTCCAAGTAATTGCACCCATTGCAAATCGATTCCCAGACATCGGACGATCAATACCTTGGCTGATGTGCTCAGACAACTAGTAATTAGTAGACGATCCTACTTCCTCTTCGTCTACACATTGGGTTTTTTTATCTGCTTTTATATTAATTTTAATGTTTTAACTTTTAATGCTCAATGTTTTAATCCTGCGGTTGTTTTATTCAGTTATTTATGGCCCTGTAAGCCAACCAGAGTTGCTTGATAGTGAGATGAGAAGCAGCATACAAATTTAAGCTGCTTATGAAAAGGAGGCATCATTAATATACATCATTATCCTAGGCCAGGAAAATATTGATTGGCACCGGTAAAAGAGTGGATAGGAAAATATTATATTTAAATATTATTATTCATTTGTGAATAAACACATCCTTCGGACTTCTTTGTTCCTAAAATACTTTCTCCATTTTGTTGGAAATATAACATCTTTATGCATATCCCATCTCTGTTTATTTTTTAGGATTAGTGACTGCAAATGACGGTGCCCTTAGTTAAAGCGCATATAAATGAGAACTTTCAAATGCCTCCTTCTCACAAGCAACTTAAATTTGTATCTGCTGATCATTTCACTATCAAGCAACTCTGAATGGCTTAAAATGCCATAAATCTAGTGTCTGTCCATACATTTGGAGAATCAGTTCATGCTGTGAGTCCCTCAGAGTGGCCCAAACAAGTTTTTGATTGATACAGAGCTTCAACACTTCGAGCAGTATCCTTCAAATAAGTTTATAGACCACTAACAATCAATATCGTAATTTGAATGATTCTAATGGATAGGATAAGGTTCTTAAGACATTCTTTATGCTGCCATTGTAACGAAGATTAAGATGTCAAAGAGGGAACTAAGAAAGTCAGGAGCTTAACTGTTTCTAAGAGATTCAGCACAGAATATGTCAATGTAAAATTATTTTAAAAACACCCTCTATTATGGTCTAATTCATACCTAAAAATTCTTAGATGGTGATAAAAAGATTTGCAGGTGTGAAAGTATGACATTAATTCTCCTTGCTTGTTACTTGCAGATAATAAACTGCATTTATCTGGACCTTACAATTATCTGTTATATGTTACACAGTAGGGATTCTGTGGGCTAGCCTGCATGAAGATAATGCTAATAATTTAGCGTTTCTTTCTGACACTGAGAACACAGATTGTGTCAGAGTATTTTCAGCCCCCAAGCCATTGACTATGTACCATGATAGAATAATTCAGTGATACAAATTAAGCCTCAGCCAATGTATATTTTGTCTTGAAGATTAGTATGTCATTAAGATCAGTTTTAAAATGAGGAATATAAAGAAGCTGCACTGAGGGAAAATACTTGATAATATTAAAAAATTCATAGGAGGAAACTAATGATCAATCTATTTCATTTTGAGATCCTACCTTCTCTCATATGCTATATAATGAAACTTTTTAAAATGACTTGATTCCAGTGATGTATATTCCTCAGTATGGCAAGGTCGACTGAATGAATTTTTCTGTCTCTTCCTCTCCTTGTCTGTAGGTTCAAGATTAATAATAGGTTCAGCTCTTGCAACATCTAATGTAAATTATAGGTTATCCCTGCATTCTTGCTTATTGATGAAAATAATCATTCACGGAGTATTTAGAGATTCATAAAGCCGATAAATTAGGGGATGTTGTATTTAAAGACACACGTCAAGCAAGATTTATTTCTAGATGTTTATATCAGCAGTTTACACTGGGATTGTGTGTGTGTGTGTGTGTGTGTGTGTGTGTGTGTGTGCAATTTGCAGATAAATATGCATTTTTAGTTGGTAAATAATTCACAAGCTTCTGATTTTACTCTATTCCTAAATCAATTAAGCTGCAAAAGAAAATAACTAGGATATCGATCACTATTGCTGAGGAAGTACGTAGTTTGGGGAGGGTTGCCCCTGTGAGCTGATGTTTCTGATAGAACTACAGATATATCAGTAGCTGTTGTAAGGAGCTTGGTTTTTTTGTTTTGTTTTGTTTTTTAGTTTTGGGCTGGATGAAATTTATTTATTTATTTATTTAGATTTTTATACCGCCCTTCTCCCGAAGGACTCAGGGCGGTGTACAGCCAAATTATAAAAACAATACAGTATACAATTAAAACAAAAACTTAAAACAAGCATATTCCATGAATGGCCGAAATTTAAAACGATCAAATTTAAAACCCTTAAAATTCATAAATAATAACCCCCATAAATTATTTAGAATTAAAATTTTAAAATTTAAGCCAGTCCCACTTGAATAAACAAATGCGTTTTCAGCTCACGGCGAAAGGTCCGAAGGTCGGGTAATTGGCGCGGACCAGTTCGTTCCAAAGAGTAGGAGCTCCTACAGAGAAGGCCCTTAGCCTGGGGGCCGTCAGCCGACATTGCTTGGTGGACGGCACCCTGAGAAGACCCTCTCTGTGTGAGCGTGTGGGTCGGTGGGAGGCATGAAGTAACAGCAGGCGGTCCTGTAAGTACCCGGGCCCTAAGCCATGGAGCGCTTTAAAGGTGGTAACCAAAACCTTAAAGCGCACCCAAAAGACCACAGGAAGCCAGTGCAGACTGCGCAGGAGCGGTGTTACGTGGGAGCAGCGTGTGGCTCCCTCAATCACCCGCACAGCTGCATTCTGAACTAACTGAAGCCTCCGGGTGCACTTCAAGGGGAGCCCCATGTAGAGAGCATTGCAATAATCCAAACGAGAAGTGACAAGAGTGTGAGTGACCGTGCATAAGGCATCCCGGTCAAGGAAGGGACGCAACTGGCAGACCAGGCGCACCTGGTAAAAAGCTCTCCTGGAGACGGCCGCCAAATGATCTTCAAACGACAGCCGTCCATCCAGGAGAACATCCAAGTTGCGCACCCTTTCCATTGGGGCCAATGACTCGTCCCCAACAGTCAGCTGCGGTTGCAGCTGACTGTACCGGGGTGCCGGCATCCACAGCCACTCCGTCTTGGAGGGATTGAGCTTGAGCCTGTTTCTCCCCATCCAGACCCGTACGGCTTCCAGGCACCGGGACAGCACTTCGACAGCTTCGTTGGGGTGGCCCGGGGTGGAAAAGTACAGCTGCGTGTCATCAGCGTACAGATGGTAACTCACCCCGAAGCCACTGATGACCTCACCCAGCGGCTTCATATAGATGTTGAACAGGAGAGGCAAGAGAATCGACCCCTGAGCCACCCCACAAATCAATGCTTGCTATAGATATTCAGGTCAGTTGAAATTACTGTAACGTGTTTGATGGGAGCCTGGCTTTCAAAAGTATTTGGTATGAAATGTTGCCATCTGAGTGTTATAGAATGTTTACATATTATATTTGTCTTGTTTGGTCTGCATCCATTTTTACCTTGTTTCTGGGTTCAAGAATTTTTTTTTTTTATTTACATTTATATCCCGCCCTTCTCCAAAGACTCAGGGCGGCTTACAGTGTGTAAGGCAATAGTCTCATTCTATTTGTATATTTACAAAGTCAACGGGGTGAGTCATTGGCCCCGATGGAGAAAGTATGCAACTTTGGCGTGCTCCTGGATGGTCGGTTGTCCTTTGAAGATCATTTGGCAACCATCTCCAGGAGAGCTTTTCATCAGGTTCGCTTGATCCGCCAGTTGGGTCCCTTCCTGGACCGGGATGCCTTATGCACGGTCACTCATGCTCTCGTTACTTCTCGCCTGGACTACTGCAATGCTCTCTACGTGGGGCTCCCCTTGAAGAGGACCCGGAGACTTCAGCTAGTCCAGAATGCGGCTGTGCGGGTTATTGAGGGAGCGGTTCGGAGCTCCCACGTAACACCTCTCCTGCGCAGACTGCACTGGCTGCCTGTCGTTTTCCGGGTGCGCTTCAAGGTATTGGTTACCACCTTTAAAGTGCTCCATGGCTTAGGACCGGGCTACTTATGGGACCGTCTACTGCCGGCTTCTATCTCCCAGCGTCCGGTGCGTTCCCACAGAGAGGGACTCCTCAGGGTGCCGTCAGCCAAACAGTGTCGACTGGCGGCCCCCAGGGGGAGGGCCTTCTCTGTGGGGGCTCCGACCCTGTGGAACGAACTTCCCCTCGGGCTTCAACAACTACCTGACCTTAGGACCTTTTGCCGCGAACTTAAAACCTATTTCTTTCGTATGGCTGGACTAGCTTGATTTTAATTGGATGATAGGTTTTAAATTTTGGTAATTTTATGGGGTGTATTGTTATTTTAAATTTCTGGGCAAGTTTAAATCAGTTTTTTAAGGGGTTGTTTTAATTATTGTGTATGTTTTGTATTTTATCTGCCTGTTCACCGCCCTGAGTCCTTCGGGAGAAGGGCGGTATACAAATTAAAATAATATTATTATTATTATTATTATTATTATTATTATTATTATTATTATTATTATTATTATTATTATTATTATTATTATTATTATTATTATTATTTCTCACCCAACAATCTGGGTCCTCATTTTACCTACCTTATAAAGGATGGAAGGCTGAGTCAGCCTTGGACCTGGTGGGATTCGAGCCTGCAGTAATTGCAGGCTGCTGTGTTTTAATAACAGGCTATCTTACAGCCTGAGCCACCACGGAATTGTTTTATCTTTTCAAACTGGAAAGAGTTTGGAATTGGGGTGTCATTCCAATACAACAGAACAGCAAGTGTGTAAAGGTAAGGAAAATATGCTTTTTGAATTGGAACACCTTTCTTACTTTGCCTTTTGGTTTTTAATGTGAATTTATGGGTTGTTTTTAATTTCATAATTAAAATTATACACGAGTCAAAAAGAGGGTTGTGAAAATATTTACATCCTGGATAAATACTGTTTCAACTCCTACCCTCAAAATGACGCTACAGAGCACTGCACACCAGAACAACGAGAAAAAAGAATAGTTTCTTCCCGAACGCCATCACTCTGCTAAACAAATAATTCCAACACTGTCAAACTAGTTACTAAATCTGCAGTACTATTAATCTTCTCATCGTTCCCATCACCCATCTCCTTCCACTTAAGACTGTATGACTGTAACTTTGTTGCTTGTATCCTTACGATTTATATTGATATTGTTTCCTGATAGCTTATTTGTAACCTATGACTATCATTAAATGTATGTTAGAATTCTTGATGAACGTATCTTTTGTTTTATGCAAACTGAGAGCATATGCACCAAAGACAAATTCCTTGTATGTCCAATCACACTTGGCCAACAAAAAATTCAATTCTATTCTATTCTATTCTATTCTATTCTATTCTATTCTATTCTATTCTATTCTATTCTATTCTATTCTATTCTAAAATATGAACTATGGAAATGATTTTTGAGAATATAAGATTCATGAAAATCTTCATTCTCATAACATTCTGCTCTGAGGAATTTAGCTTATTTCTTATTTAAAGGAGCAGACCTTGTTTGGTTTCAGTAGTTTAGTTTAACAAAAACTGCACCATTCATTTTAATTCTCCCATCCCTAACACAGAGACATTATTTTTCTTATTTGAAATCTGGGGATTGCAGTCTGAACTGGAATCTTAGTATGGAGGGCTCCCCTGCTGCTGCTCTGATCTATATTCATGGCCGTGCACTGGAAATTTGTATGTCAATGTTTGTTTGTTTTTTATGATGCAAATAATAGATTGGGAGATGGTGATCCAGACTGTGGCAATTAGGGCCAATTCAGGCATTCATGCTGACTTTTCCCTAAGTAAAAAAAAAAATGTAAGCAAGTAAGTAAGAAAGGTAAATGATTGCTCCTATTAAAGACCAAATACCGTTTAAGCTTGTTTAGCTCCATTTACACTATGACTCCAAAGCGCTACGTCTCTCCTTTCTCTTTTCTTGTCATGCAACTTACTTATTATTATAGTTAAGTTGAACCTTGGGGAAAAAATCTAATAGAAAAGTCTATGAAAGTTGAGAAAAGACAAGTCACAGATCATTGAGTATGCTCATCTGGCAATATTCCCAGTTAACAGTGATCCAGGAGCAAAAGGAGAAGAGAAGTATCACCGTGGTGGTGCAGTGGTTAGAATGGAGTACTGCAGGAACTTCTGCTGCCTGCCGGCTGCCTGCAATTTGGTAGTTCGAATCTCACCAGGCTCAAGGTTTCACTCAGCCTTTCTTCCTTCCGAGTTCAGTAAAATGAGGACCCAGATTGTTGGGGAAATATGCTGACTATGTAAACCACCTAGAGAGGGCTGTAAAGCACTATGAAGCAGTATATAAGTCTAAGTGTTATTGCTATTACCATCACACCACCATTCATATTTATGACACATTCATCCCAGCTTTAAAAAGCTGGCTTGCTGGAATCTTGCCAAACATGTGTGATTTCTACTTTTAAAGTAAAATAAAGAAAAGCCTTATTGCCTATTCCTCAAGGATCCCAATATGTCATAGATCTGTTTTGAGAGTTGAAACAGAGTGCCAGCATTAAATTTTCTCTTTCCAGATAATTTCCCAAAAGAACAGCCTGAAGAAAAATGTTTGCTGTTCTTTTGGTTTATTAGCATGAAATACAACAATACTGAAGGCATCAACAGCTCTAATTCATCTAGGTTTTTATGTGCTATAATGTTTATCATATTCTGCAGCCTTCTGAAGGAAGAGAATGGACAATTCTTTTAAAAAGAAATTTACTTTATCCATATGACTATGAGATTTGGGTGGGAGGTGGGAATAGATCTGCTTCATCATGAGATTCTGGGTAGTATTTGTGTTCTGTCCTCCTTCGCCTCCATCCGAGTGATGGCTTAATTAGCCGGCACTATCAGCTCTGGCAGCAGAATAGCTAGTATCTGCCAAGTGTCTTTGTTATCTCCCTCGACGCCGATGAGTCACCCAGGAACAACCTTCAGCTGTTAGTTAATCAATTGATTTGCCTACTACAAAGAGGCACAGCAGTTCTTGCTGCCTTTATATCCTGTGGGGTGTGGCTCCATGACTCAGTACTTCCTAGGCCTGCCCCACCCCTGCTCTGTTGTTCCCTCCTCTCCTGCCTATGAAACCTAGGGTCCAACCAAGCCTGATTGCCATCAGCTGGGTCTGAAGGTGTGGCCTGGGGGGGGGAAGAGTCAGGGGACAGAGGCCTCGTTATCTCTTCCACCTGGCCTGCCTCTGGCTTCTGGAGCTGAGCCGGGGAAGCCGGTGCTCCCGAGGTAAGTCCTGACAGCCCTTCCCCCTCACTTTCCAAGTCACTTTCTGGCAGGAGGCCTGGCTTCTAGTCACTTTCTGGCAGGAGGCCCAGCTCGGGGGGCGCAGACACAACAATTTGCATGCATGCAGTTGAGTGCAAAAAAACAATTAACTCTATATCAGTCCTTACTTTGCTTTCATAAATCTAACCTTATCTAGATATTTCTTCTACATCATGCCAGAATACCAGTTCTGGTTTGGATAGTCATGTAAGGAATGACATAATAGTCATGTAAGGAATCCATAAAAACATCTCAATAGCAAAATAGTAGTTTGCTGCAAACCCACCTGAATGATAAACTCTTTGCAACTGCTCTGTCACATATATGCGAACAGAAGATTCATAATGATTACACCTGCAGTGGTGAAGTCTCAGCCTTCTACTTATTAAACACCCCTTGTGACATTCCCTCTAGTCTTGGCAAACAATAAATAATTATGATAATCACCGCTCAGGTGTAAGCACTCCAAATTAGTTTGTTTTATTATTTATACTCCATTATGGAAAGGCAAATTTTATGACCTAGAGCAAGTCGGGTGGCTTTTTCTCTCATCTGGAATATGAAAAAGACAACAAAATAAAAGATTGCTGCAGGAATTGGCAATGAAATGCACATAGGTGTCTGTCATGCCCTTGTCAGATTCCTTGCCAGAGCAGAGGAGGACAAGCTGAAGCTGGAATCGATGGAGATCAAGGGAGTGGCTTCATTGGCTTTGGATGAATGTGGGGAGGAACAGTCCAAGACAGCCCAGGGCCCCTCAGAATTGGAAAGACTTGTTAGCAGGGAGAATCAGGGGAAGGATGACTGATAGAGGGCAAGCAGTGGACATGAGGAGCAATAGAGCTCAGGCAATGATCCTGATCCCCAAGCATGGAGAGTGGAGAGAAGAAGGGAACAGCACAGGCCAACCTGATGACTCGGTAGGAGGGTGCCCCACCCCTTTCACTGGGCATACCTGGAAACTGAGATTTAAGGAGATTCTGTGAGGAGGGCCATTTGTTGGGAAAAATGCTGAATTGGTAGGAGTTTGGTGTGCTGGTACAGACATTTGGAATTTGCAGGACTAACTGCTTCTTCCTTACTTTGTGGACTCATTGTTTGTTCCTTGGTTCGTAGACTCATTTCCTTGTTCCTTTGTTTTGCTGGACAGGGCGCAGCCAGAGGCTGCCATGTGTGTGCATGTGTGTGCGCACACACGTTTTGCTCTGAGTCTTGCCAAGAATGTGGATGTGTTAGGGCAGAAATTTGGAGCATTAAAGGTGAGTTTGAACTCTCAGCTGGCTGTGTGACCTTCATGCCTTGTCCTGGGTCATCACAGATGTCAGAATATTTGCAAGATATTGATAGCTCCTCTGAGCTGAATAAAAAAAATGTCAAAGTAAAAATCTTAATTCCTATTAAGTTTCTATATATTATTATATGAGAGCTTAAACGTTTTTTAACATATTAAAAGTTATGTATTTTGCCAATCCCTGGCTTACATCCTAGGCAATGAGCAATAAGTGGCAGTTGGCTTAAGAATGTTATTATTTATTTTAAAAATGATAGAAGAATCTGTCTTGTAATTTTGCTGCTGAATCCTAAAAAGACGGTATCATACATAAGATTCAAAATTTATGACATTTTTTTTTAAAAGTGTTAAAAAAAATCCATATATACATACTTCCTTCTGTAGTACAAAATTCAGTGATGTTGCCAGCAATACAGATGGATGCTAAACAAGGTTTTATGTTCATCTACACAGCAGCTTTAATCAGCACAAATAACAGCCATGTACCATTTGCTGGTAAATGGTTTTCATATTGGAAATTTCACATCATAGGTAGCTTATTGCTACTGATGAAATAAATAAACATTTTAATACTACCAAACGATTATGAAAAATAATTTTTAAAGCATATAAAATTACTACACTAACATTGTAAAATATTGCAAAATCCATATCAAAAAAAGAACATACCATTTTGATTGGTTAAATAATGCCTTTTTTAAATGCCAAACTTTAATGTCTGGAATAAGATTACTTTCCCACTTATTCCACTCAGAATATTTCCCTCTTCCCCTCCTGTCCAATGCCTAGTACAACTACAGTTTCACAGTAATAGATTCCAAAAAATTGATACAATTCCATATCACATTAATGTCTTTAATATTAATGATTTTCCTATAAATCTACTTATGGACCCTGAAATCCCAATACAAAATTATACCAATACTTCACAAGATGAAATCACATGGATCAGTGATCCATCAATTTTTTTCACATCGTCAACAAAGAATATCTGACATTTCTTTCAAATATACAGTATTCCTTCAATATTCAGTATTCAAATATACAGTATTCCAACAGACTCAAAAAATGATTTTGGGATGAATATATTTTAAATCTGTTGATATCAATTTAATGTTAAAAATAACAATTTAATGCAGAAAAAATAATTGCTACCAACCTGCCTTCCATTGAGGACCTGTATACTGCACGAATCAAGAAGAGGGCTGTGAAAATATTTACAGACCCCTCACATCCTGGACATAAACTGTTTCAACTCCTACCCTCAAAACGACGCTATAGAGCACTGCACACAAGAACAACTAGACATAAGAAAAGTTTTTTCCCGAAGGCCATCACTCTGCTAAACAAATAATTCCCTCAACACTGTCAAACTATTTACTAAATCTACACTACTATTAATCTTCTCATCGTTTCCATCACCAATCTCTTTCCACTTATGACTGTATGACTGTAACTTTTTGTTAAATTGTACATAGGGTTAAATTGTACCCTATGACCATAATTTGTGTTGTAAATGTTGTACCTTGATGAAGGTATTTTTTTCTTTTTCTTTTATGTACACTGAAAGCATATGCACCAAAACAAATTCCTTGTGTGTCCAATCACACTTGGCCAATAAATTCTATTCTATTCTATTCTATTCTATTCTATTCTATTCTATTCTATTCTATTCTATTCTATTCTATTCTATTCTATTCTATTCTATGTATTTAAAGACTTATAACCTTTAATTGTAGCATTATCATAAATTCCATTTTTTTTTTGGTCTGTGATTGAAAAATCCATTAGGTTGCCTGACTGGTTGACCTGCAGGTATAAAGTCCTGAAACCTCTGGCTCAGCTAATAAAGGGAGGAGAACTTGTGGCTCAGAGGTTAATACAACTGCCTAATATGCAGGTAGCCCAAGTTTGAATCCGAGTAAGGGTATGGCTAGCTGATGAAATTACATCTTTAATTTACAGTTAAAGTTACATCTGTACAAAGTTTATTTCACTGTAGAGCCTCCTGGATTATAGCACCTGTGGTGTATGCCAATTTATTAGTTTGAATTATGATGATAGTGAGAATTCTTGTGACTGCTCTATTGGCATCTTCTAGCTTACTATCTGATAGTAGCTCTCCAATGAACCTTCATAATGAATCTTGAGGGTTGCCACTAACTAATTTACCCATGATTTTATTCTATATATTTATAGCTGTTATGCTTTGTAATAGAGGGTGATGTGGCAGTGATATTCTAGATCAGGTATTGGCTGCACACCTAGTTATTCTCCTGGATCTTCTGAGTCCGGGATGTAATGTGTAATTGCTCTATCTCATGTTGAAACAACAGCTTCCTTTTCATTATGTTGAGAAGTTAAGTAACAAACTTTTCCTAAATTAGTATAGATATAGATCTTCTGTCCATCCATAGTTCTCTCATATGTTTCACATATCCGCTCTCATTAGGTCTAATGTTGCAATAGCATTCCATCAATCCCAAGTTATTTTGCCTCATCCATTAATGGCTTGTTCCAGTAGCCCGCTTGCTGCCAGATTGGCTTAGTTCCTCAACATCTGATGAGGACCTTGTTAAACTGGACGATGTCTGAGCCAAACCAGTGATACAGCATTTATTCCAATTACAGAGCTATATTGCCATTGGGGCCTGGATCTTTTCCAGTTCTCATATTGTTTCCTAAAGAGATATAGGTGCAACCAACCAACCAATTTGATCCTATGTAATTTTTGGAAAGGTATTAAAACTGGTTAACTTTTTCCTCTATAGCCTTAACATATAACTAGAAACCTAAGTATGGAAGTGAAAATATGGTATATTTTACCCTAAATATTCTTGACTGTATGAATAATATTGCTTAGAGGTAGCCGTTTCCATCAGAAGCTAGTAATTTAACAGACCATTTCTTTTGCTCTTAATATCTGTTTTATGTGATTCAGTAGATATAATTTATCAGGGTATAGACAAAATTAACTGCCTGTTTAGCAAAAACAAGTAGTTTAAACTGCATTCAGAAGTTTATTGCAATCAGTGCAAGGCTGTAGGCAATGATATAATATATTCTTGGCGAATGATGCCAATCTCCACTCAGGCTGCCACATTCTGTATTGAAGCAGCTTCAGAGTGACCTTCAGAGATCTCCCCACACAGAGTATATTGCAGTGGTCTACACTGCACAAAGCACAAAGCTCATCAACCTGTGCAGGTGATACATTCAGCACACATGGCTGGATATTGACAGAGAAATATGTTCCAGGTAATTCTTTCTTCTGAGTTGGTCAGGATTTGTCTTCCTACTACTCTCTAAACAAACTTCTGCCCGAAAAGATGTATCTCTGTGTTAGCCTGTGTGTAAGAGAGAGGGAGGGAGGGACGGAGGGAGAGGGAGATGGTGGGAGAGATGGAGAGAGGGAGGGGGAGAGAGAGAGAGAGAGAGGGAGGGAGAGAGGGAGGGAGAGAGAGATC
This sequence comes from Ahaetulla prasina, assembly GCF_028640845.1. NCBI lineage: Eukaryota > Metazoa > Chordata > Lepidosauria > Squamata > Colubridae > Ahaetulla > Ahaetulla prasina. The sequence goes on from NC_080540.1 coordinate 108,492,389, forward strand.
TCCATAAAAGGCTTCCTAAGGATTTGGTGTATCATAGCCTTCTTCAAGTATGCAGGAAATATGTCCTGCCTGTCTTTAGCCCACTTGCCCCTCAAAGGGATCCAGCCTGCAGATAGAGAGACATACTAGAGTCTACAGACCGAAAGGAGTCCTAGTTACCACTTCAAGGCATCACCCTGTTCACAATGTTAGATTCTGCTCTGAAGAGTTAAGAGTAAGACAAATCTAATTAATAAATAGAATATAAATATTGAAAAATATAATTGCTGCTATTGCAAAAAGTATGTTAGTTGATCATAAATTACTGTTTCTACTGCACATTTTTTAAAAGTGATAATCAGAGTTATACAGGACTAGATGATTTCAAATAGCAATAGCACTTAGACTTATTTACCACTTCACAGTACTTTAGAGCCCTCTCTAAGCAGTTTACAGAGTCAGCATATTGCCCCCCAACAATCTAGCTCCTCATTTTACTGACCTCAGAAGGCTGGAAGTCTGAGGTACCCCTGAGCCACTCAGAATCGAACTCCTGGAGTAAGCAATGAGTTAGACCTACAGTACTGCATTCTACCTAACTACTGTGCCACCATGGCACTTTGTTCACTTATTTGCTTGACCAACATACAGAAAATACGTTTTAAGTAAAAAAGCAACTTCAGCTTTTTAATTGCTCAGTTTAGTACCTAAACACTTTTGAAGAACAGTTAAAGCATTTTATATTGCATGAGATGATTAAAGAGGTTAAAAGTAAAAGCAACAACAATAACAACAACACCCTATATGTAGCATCCACACCTCAATATTTGCACAAATCAGTGAATTAAAAAAAAATCTATTGAGCTAGGCCAAATGTCTATGGAAATTCTCAATCAACCAGGTCATTGTTGTCCCAAAGGTGCTTTTTCCCAACTTTAGTCCAGTTGCTTTTTGAGAATTAGGCCAAACTCTTTAAAGAACTAAAAGGAAAAAATAAAAGTTACGCATAACGAAAGAGGATTCAAATTAGAAAAATACTTTAAAATAAAGAAAAAAAATACAAAACTAAAAGAAAAGCTAAAATCATTGGATGAATGTTTGAAATATAGGGTAAACCATGGTAAAACATTTCCATCTAAAAATTAAAAAAAAGTTAGATGTTTACTACTTAGCTGATCCCCAAGCAACACATTTTTCTACAGCTTCTGCATCAATAAATAATATTTTTACCCCAAAATTCATACAGATGAAAAAGGGAAAAATTCCACTTTCTTTAGCTGTCCTCTGAGATTTATTGAATAACTTCTGATACTGAATAAATTGTGGATACAGGCCTAGAGATATTATGCTCACCTTTCCAGTTCAGCACAATGATTGACATTGCCATGAAAAATGCAGCCTGTGTCCCACTGTGTAAATTTCAAAAAAAAAATCACAATGACTAAATGTTTGTGTTGACTGGAAACAAAACATGATAACTAGCTTTGGTCTGAAGCTTGCAGATTGAAAATCTTATATAAACATATCTATGAAAGAGTACTATAGACCAAGGGTCCCCAACCTTTTGGACCTCAGGGACTACCAAGTCCATAATTTTAAATCCCGGGGACCACTAATACGAATCCAGCACGTTGCTTGCTGAAGCACCTGGACTCCCGGTGATGGGATGGGGTCCTTTAGGTACTGTCCCTCCTCTTTCTCCCTCCTCCCCTCTCTCTCCCACTCTTTCTTTCTCATTCTCTCATTCTCTCTACCCCCTCTCTTTCTCACACTCATTCTGTCATCTTGCTTTCTTTCCCCCCCTTTCTCTCTTTCTTTCTCTCGCTCTCCCTCTCTTTCTTTCTCTCTCTCTTTCTCCCCTCTCTTTCTCTCTCTCTCCTCCCTCTTTCTCCCTCATTCTCTTTCCTACCTCTCTTTCTCTCTCTCTTTCCCCCACTCTTTCTCTCTCTTTCTCTCTTACTGTCTCTCCCCTATTTCTCTCTCTCATCTCTCTTCTCCCTTTCTCTCTCTCTCCCACTTTCTCTCTCTCTCTGCTACTCTTTCTCATTCTCTCCCTCTCTCTCTCATTCTCTTTCTCTGTCATCTCATGGGCCAGCCAGTGTCTTGGGGCTGAGAGGAAGTCAAGCGTCTCCCCGAGAGACCGAGGTGCAGGAGCACCAACAAGGGCTGGAAGAAACAGCCACGAAATTCAGCTCCCACTCTGGAATATGGAGCGAATTTCCATTCCTCCCCTTCCCTTGCCAGGCGAGGAGTGACTGGGAAGGGAGGGTAAGAGGTGGGGACAGCCACTGGTGGGTTCATTCCAGGGGTGAAATCACAAAATTGTTTTTGTGCGTGTGTGTGTGAGGGAGGGAGGGAGCGATCTGAAGCCCGGCCACCCAAACTTCTGGTAGAGGTGGGGATGGCTTCTGAGCAGCCCTGAATCACCCAGCTCCACCTGACCTATTCCCTGAGTCTCGCCGTTCTCCTTGCCCCTACCCCACCCCACTCAAGCAGCAGCATTTCTTTTCTGCTTCTCTCTGGATGCTGGTGCAGGCACCATAGATGCAACTTCAGCTGACAGGAAGCTATAGCAGTGGAAATAAACAGCCCAGGGTTCCCGCCACCTGTTGCTTTGGCCCGCCTGCACTGTCACTCCCCCTTTCCCCATTATCTCATTCCAGCCAGCAAGGGCTGTGCTGCAGTTACAAATTGCCCGAACTTCCCTCAACAGCGGAGATTTACAGCCCCACCATGAGCTGCCTGGCCAGTCCCATCTTCCAGAGCTCTAGTCACAGTTGCTTATCCAGGAGCAGTTCTTCCACCTGGGTGCGCTGCAGACCACCAGCATTTTCTCATGGACCACTGGTTGGTGACCACTGCTATAGACTGATATTGCCCAGTATTGTAAGAAATATTTAGAAAGTGCAACTGTTTCTCTGATTTAGACACAAGAGGTTGGTTTGTCCCGAATCACTTTAAGTACTGACTAGTCTCTCCATATCTATGGCATGCTGTTTTTCAAAATGTTCACACTGAGTAACTTTTATTGAAATGAGAATCAGCCACCAATATTTCAAATTCCACTATTTTCATGTGCCATATCAAGACTGTTTTAATTATTCACTGATATATTCATCTAAGTAAATTCTATCATTCCAAAAGCACATAATCTTGGGAAGAAGCTTCTAAAAAATAAGTAACTGCACCTAAGTGTCTCAGTAATTTTCTCCCTTAGTCTGAAGCTTCTTCTTTCTACTCACTGCAGAAGTAGTTGTACCCCTAAGAAAAAGGGGAATTGTTTTTTTTTTCTCTTATCCAGATTGTTGGAGGCAATACGCTGACTCTGTAAACCACTTAGAGAGGGCTATAAAAGCACTATGAAGCGGTATATAAGTCTGAGTGCTATTGCTATCTCATTTTCAAATGTATGAAGAATCAACCAAGAGGCAACCAATGCAGTAATTGAAAGAGACATTGTTTTTAAAAGAAGAAGAGATAGAGTAGAGTAGAGTAGAGTAGAGTAGAGTAGAATAAAATAGAATTCTTTATTGGCCAAGTGTGATTGGACACACAAAGAATTTGTCTTGGTGCATACGCTCTCGGAGTATATAAAAGAAAAGATACATTCGTCAATAATCACAAGGTACAACACTTAATAGTAGTCATAGGGAAACAGTCAATATAAATCTTAAGGATACCAGCGACAAGTTTATAGTCATACAGTCATAAGTGGAAGGAGAGGGTGATGGGAACAATGAGAAGATTAATAGTAATGCAGATAGTTCTTAGCTTGGAAGAGGACTGAGACCATCAATTTCTATGTTTCTGTAAAAGCATCATGTAGCAACTAAAAGCATCATGTATCATCTATAAAAGCACCAGCAGCATTCTGCAAGCATAAATAAGCAAGTGTAGGAGACTCAACTGTTATGCATTCATAAGCTATTTCCAAGTCACAGTGTTTTATCTAGTTGACCTCACACTGACACTGACATTTCAGATTAAAAATAATATCAGCTTTTGTTTTGCAACAGAAGCTTTCTTCCCCTACAAAGATATCCCAAGGAATTGAGCATTGCATACAAACTCTTGCTTTACACATACAGGCTGAGACATGAAGAAGCATGAGAAAATACATCCAAGTTAACAAATTTTACAGCAACAATCCAAGACAGGTTTTTCTACTACAAAATAGCTTCCCTCCCAACTTTGATCTCAGTAGGAGCTTTCTTTACACTAAAAAAAACCCCTCAGTGAATTCCTTTATGATATAGTATGGACTCAGCAACAAATAGGTGACTAGAGTCTAATGAGTGCAAGTATAGAGACTGATATGAGTTGAAAAACCTTCTATATCAAATGAGGAATATACAATTGCGTTTTTAAAAAAGCCCTAAGGATGGAGGGTTGCTCTTTTCTTAAAAATAAATTGCTGCAAACAATTAATTCATCTCCATCTCAGTTGTGAGAGGTTCTGTTAATGAATGGCAACCTTTTCTATATACTGTAACAGTTTTTCAGTTTAATTTTGTAATTTATAAATTCACAACAGCATATTATATCAGTCAAGATATAGTTTTTCTCTATGCCAATGTGAATATCCAAATGCCTGCAGGACTGTTCCTTTCTCTGTCTCACAAATTAAGAGTTACTTTCTTCAGTGTTTGGTGGCCTTGAAATTAGAGTACTGTATTTTTTGGACTATAAGATGCACCAGAGTAGAAGACACATCACCTTTTTGAGGAAAGAAAATAAGAAAAAAAAATCTGCCTTTGCCCATTTGCCACCACCTGTTTGCAGCAACCCATTTGCTGCCACCGCGGCCCATTCACCGCTGCCATGGCCTGTTTGGTACAGCCCATTTGCTACCACTGTGGCCCATTCAGTGTGACTCAATTGCCACAGCCTGTTCACCACCACGGCCCATTTGGCGAGGCCCTTTCACACCCTGGCACAGCTTGTTTGCCACCACCTGTTTGCTGTGGTCTGTTTGCTCCACCACAGCCCATTCGCCACGGCCCATTCAGTGCGGCCCATTCACCACAGCCTGTTTGCCGCTGCTGATCCACACCTCCTGGAACCGGCCGAAATACACGGAAGCCAAAAACAGCCAAAGGGTGGGGGCCGGTGGGTGGGCGCGGCTTCAGCAACATTCAGTGTATAAGATGCACCCCAATTTTCACCCACTTTGGTGGGGGGAAGTGTGTCTTATACTCCAAAGAGTATGGTAATTCTTCAATGTTTACACAACTGCCTATCAAGCTCTGGGTCAGAAATGGCAATCTCCTGTCAACCTCCAAAATGGCAACCACTGAAAGTGCCGTCTTGGGGTTCCCACTGTCTTTTTCTCAGGGAAAGCAACAACATTCCTGACAAATAGTATAAATTCAAGTTGAATTGTTATTTTTCTTGTGCTCAAAAAAACCCCAAAACCCAACTTTCCCGACTTTACCATAACCGTCCTTTTCAGAACATCCTTAATTCTAGATAAGTCTCTTTGCTGGAAGTCAGATGTAACCATGTTGGATTTCCTTGACAATGATTTATTTACTGAGACAGTTACTTTTATTAGAATTTTGATTTGCAAAATTCTTATCTAGACTGCATTTTCTATCAAGTCCTGGGCAGCATTTAAGAATACGTCTAAGTTTACTCTGAATGGTTGAGAACACAACCGGGGTGAAATGCTCCCAGTTCGGACCGGATCGCACAATCTGGTAGCGATCGTGGGCAGTGGTTTGGTGATCCGGTAGCAATGGCAGAGCAAAGCTCCGCCCACTCACCCAGGTGCCATTACTTCCTGGTTTTAACCAGGAAGTAATGTGTTTTTTACCTTCTGCGCATGCACAGGTTATGTGCATGCGCAGGTTTGCGTGCACATATGATGTGCGTGCACACTTCCAAACCGGTAAGGAAAGTAAATAGATTTCATCCCTGAACAGAACCAGCCTGTGCAGACATTTGGGCACCAAAAATATTACTTCTATGAACAGAACATGCATTTGCCCAATCAGTGTGAAGATCATTGATGCAGCTTCCTACTAAAATATTTTTTTTCATTAGCTGCAGCCTTTATTTATTTTTTAACTCAAATTTATCCTGATCAATATCTAACAACTGGTAAATGTTGGAAATATTCATTAGAAATTCCAATATGAAAGTCTGTACCAAAAGTAAAAAAAAGGGGGGAGGTTATTGAATAGGACTTTTAAAGTACATACAAGTCTAATGAATATTTTCTCAGATAGATTTTCTTTGATTTAAGCTATCCCCTCAAACTAAGACATCTGAAATAATATGTCATCTTGAGCATCAGCTGAGATTCTCTACTTAAAGGACAAAGCTAGAATGAAGACAAACAAGCTAAGAAGAGCTCTGACATTTGCCGTCAGTGTTCAAATAAATGGATTTATCTCATCCAATCAAATGTTTGACTCAATGTATCCAGGCAACACAAGCTTTTGAGTTCAATAATAGATGCTCAAACCAAATCCTAACTCAGAAGCTAAAACAACATTCCATTTAGTATGGCTTTATGTTATTATTTTGAAGTAGTGAGACTGTTGTTCTTTTATTACCAAAATAATTCATTACCAAAAGATTCATTGACTTACTTAGCATTCTGCTGAGCTTGGTATGTTTAGGTTAATTTAGCATTGAAAAATCTGTTCTGTGTTTACCAATTCCTGCACAGCATATGATCTTATATTTAAGCTATAAACTGGAGTACTTGTCAAAATAACAGAGAATGATGATTATACTCATATTCTTAGTTTCCTGGAAGGCAGATTGGAAAGTCTAAGTTAAACAGAACTGCTATTGGTTCCCTTTGGCCTTGAATGACATGTCCGAATTTCACACATCTCCAAAGGTGCAACACTTGTTTGAGCTTGTATAAAATTGAAGCATATCACTATCAATATATAACTGAGCTAAGCTTCAAGTAGAACACTGAATAATTTAAAAAAATGGTGAATAACGCACAAATTCATACGTGTACATTCATTTAAATTAAAATTTATGTTCAAACTTCAATGAACCACTCGGTCATTAGGTATCAAATTTAAAAGCACAACAGCAGTAATTTTTGAAGGCATTCTATCTTCACTAGGATTGTTCATGTTGGCTTTGTATATACTAGCACACACCATGGTAACTGCTTAATTGTGAGAGATGGCAGTCACTATACATTTCTATTCCACATCTCTTTCTTGTTCTGCTATCTTTCTCACATCTTATGTTTCTTCACCTAAATTTGTGGGACATTCTTGAGCTATGGAACAGTCCCTTCATGATCTCTTCCCTTGGGAATTGAAAATCAGAGAATAGAGACCACACAAGACAGATTTGCATAATTTAAGTAAGGTGAGTTATAAAAGAAATGTGCACTCTTGATAGCTGTCTAATTCAGCTTGCTCAACATTTATTCTCCGTGTAGTTGATTCACAGTGGAGTGCATTGCCTCTTATTGTTTTTTTTTAATAAAAGTATCTTGTAAACTGTAATAAATAGCATCTAGAAAACATAATTAACAATAATTTCTCATAAAATATAGGATGATGTCAGGTTGCTAATAAAGAATGTTTATTAAAATATTCAAACCGGGCATAATAGTAACTATTTACTAGGTTTTGTAATAACAAAATATGATGAACAAAAATGTTTTTCTTTTCTTTTTTAGGTAATGAATACATTCTATAAGCTATATAGAGTTGTACACAGACTACTTTGACACATTAAAGTTTTTCTTCTCCACTTGCATATCACTGAGGAAGAAAACAGAATATTACTGTGAGATCAATTACGGATTGATTGCACAAAGAAAATAAAAACACTTGTACACAGAGGAAAAGCTTCAAAATAAGTGATAAATTATAAAGAACACCTCAGGGTATTGAAAGCAATACTTTTTACAAGACAAAATGAATATATTTTGTTTTTCCAGGAGATTACCACTTTCTCTCTCACTCTTTCCCCACATTGTATGTTTATTTTTCCCCATTGAGCTATAGAAGAAAAATCTTCCTAATGCACCATCTATTATGATAGAAAAATATTAATAACCTGGAATAGTGACAAATATTTTAGGAGCAATTAAACCGCCACTGAAATATGCTGAAGAAAAACTCTAAAGGGAAAAGTAATTAAAAGGTGATATTTGTGTGCTTCAAAATCTATGAAATTTGTAAAAAGAATGGGAAGTGCAGGAAGAATCTAGAAAATGGCAATCAGTTTGTTATTTTGTTCAAGATACTGCAGAAAATTATGCACTGTAAGAATAACTATCAGGAAGTTTGGTTAATTGTGGTAAAACTTCAGATTTAAAGAAGACACTTTGTTGTGTGTACATGAAGGTGGTTCTGTACTCCTAGTCTGGAGGCACAGAATCTAGCACAAAAGGGGCAATGAAAAATCTATTGTTGCAGTCATTTGGGTGTTATTCTGTAATGCTGTTCACAATTTTCTATCAGCTTTTGTTGGCACCAGTCTTCAGAGCTGGTTGAGGCTTCAGAGCTCTGGGCTCATCAGAGGCTCCTGTCAGTAGTCACAGCTCCTAGTTCCCCTGTTTGGGTGTCACAATGGCAAAACATTTCTTTTACAGTGTCTCTGAAGCATCTGTGTGGTCAAACTTGAGGTCTCTTCCCAGATTCCAGTATATTATAGAGCGGTGATGGCTAACCCACACCCATAATTATAGGCACCCTACCGCACACATGCACACATGCCCCCCTCCCCCCTTCTCCTGGTACACGATGGCCCAGTAGGCCCATTTTTCTCTTTCACCTGGCTCCAGAGCCTCTCTATGAGTTTGGAGAGGGCAAAAATGGCCTTCCCCACCCCCACTCCTGGAGGCCCTCCAGAGGCCAGAAATGGCCCATTTCCCAACTTCCAGTTGGACAGGAGGTGACTTTTTTGCTATCCCCAGCCTCCATAGACTTCTAGAGCAAAAAATGTCACTTCCTGTCCACCTGGAAGTTGGGAAAAAGTCCATTTCTGGTCTCAGGAGGGCCTGGGGGGGGAAAACCATTTTGTCCCTCCCCAGACTCATATAGAGGCTCTGGAGCTAGGTGAGAGAAAAAAATGGGCCTTTCCCATCACCCCCCAGGCCCTCCGGAGACAGGAAACAGCCTCTTCCCTACTTCTGTTGGGCCCAGGAGGCCCAAAAATCAGCTGGCAGAGCTGAGCTTGTATGCCCACTGATATGGCTACATGTGCCACCTGTGGCACATGTGCCATAGGTTCGCCATCACAGCTGTAGAGTAACTGGCAAGACATATGGTGGTCATTCTATTTTGATGATGTGTCCAATCCACTTATCTGGGCTCTGAACAATGATTCAATGCTGGTGGAGTCCATGTGACCTCCAGATTGGAAAAGCAGTCTTCCCAACAAATACAGCAGATGGAACAGAGAGCAGGCATGTGAATTTTTTCCAGTTTTCTGATGTTTAGTACAGAGTCCAGGACTTATATCCATATAGGAGTTGAGGGATAACAACAGCTGTGTAGGCTTTCAGCTTTGTGGAGCTATAAAAATTGTGTTGACTGAGCACTCTGGTACATATCTGTCTCAGTGTCTGAATGGCCTTGCTTATCTTAGAGGCAATATCTTTGTTTAAAGAACCATCTCTCAAAATGATGCTTCCCAAGTATTGCAAGCTGTTTACTTTTGTTGTCTGGCTGTTGTCAATAATGAGTTTTGGTTCTACTGATTTGGTATCTGGCATAGGCTAATAAAGTATTTTATTCTTGTTCTGGCTAATAGTCACACTGAAAAGCAATTCTCCCATGAATTTGAGAATTTGTTCATCATCAGCTGTAGATAATTGTCATGTGCCAGGAACACATCGTCTTCAGCAAAGAGCATTTTTTGAATGAAGTATGCAGACACTTCATCCAAGCAATAAGCAGAGAAGGTCAAAGGGAGAGCTGTCTAATCTGTACCTGATATACACTCGTTCCTTTAGACCTTGTACAATGATATATGCTGATGGATAGATACAGCTGATAGATACAGCTTTTCTATATTCATTTCCTGAAATTTCTGAAAGTATGTATTCTTAGTATTTAATGTGCCTTTCGAATCATAACAGGGTAGGGTAAGGTACCATTCTACTTTCAAGTTTTATTTATTTATTTATTTATTTATTAAATTTTTATACCGCCCTTCTAAAGTTTATCATTAGACACAAATTAACAAGGGATATTTGGAAGGAAAGCAACTCACACTGCATTATAGCAACACAAAATGTTATCATTTTCAAAAAAAATCTTCTGATTCTCAAGTGTAGTTTAATCAGAATAGAGGTGTAAGGGACCTTGGAGGTCTTCTAGTTCAAGCCTCTGCTCAAGCAGGAGGCCTTCTACTATTTCAGAGAAGTGGCTGTCCAGTGTCTTCTTAAAAACCTCCAGTGATAAAGCAGCCGTAATTTCTGAAGGCAAGCTGTTCCACTGGTTAATTGTTCTCACTGTTAGGATTGCTTGTCTCCTTGATTCGTTTCCATCCATTATTTCTTGTCTTGCCTTCTGGTGCTTTGTAAAATAAGTTGACCCCCATCTTCTTTGTGGCAAACCCTCAAAGACTGGAATACTACTATCATGTCACCATTAATCCTTCTTTTCTCTAGACTAGCCATACCCAATTCCTGCAATTGTTTTTCATATGTTTTGGTTTCCGGGCATTTAATCATCTAAGTTGTTCTTCTCTGCACTTTTTACAAAATCTCAACTTTTTTTGTGTAACATGGCGACCAAAACTGAATGCAATATTCCAGGTGTGGTCTTACTCAGGTTTTATAAAGATTACTAATTTTATAAGTAATTTTATAAAGTTTTATAAGTAATTACTACTTCCAAAAACACAATTGCATAAGTATGAATGTTTTCTGACTTCATCCATTTTTAAAAAGCCAACTCAGAGATGAATTTAGCAGTAATCTTGGTACTGTAAATAAATATGTTTCACAACATTCAATTTTAACATTTCAAATGTAAATAATAGTTATTTGAAATCTGTTTATATATTAGAGCTCGTGATTTTTGTTATGGATTAGCAAAGAAAATGAAATATACTGCCAGAGATATAAGAATTAAAATATTGTCTACTGCAAGACATTCAGATTTAAGAGTAGTTTTGATGCAAATAACCACTGAAAAACTATAATCTTGAATACAGCCATTTAATTTGGAAACCATGTAAACACTCCAGGAGTAAATGGATATGTGCAGTTCACCTGACAAAAGTCCCAAATACTGCCTTTTATCTATTAGGGAAGAGGCAAAGAAAAATGATCATTCCCATCAAATATTTTGAATTAATTCATAGGGATAACAATCATTTTGAAAAAAAGGTTTTCTTTCTGCTCCGTTTCCTTTTTTGAGAACAACCCATTTCAGAGATCACTTAAGGCTAAGAAATTCAAGGTCTGAGAAGAAATTAGGAGTAGGGAAATTTCTCTCTGTCTCAAGGGAGCTTTGTTCTTGCCTACCAGAAGAGAATAACCATTGAGGGAAAAATAGTACTAAATATGATTTAAGATATATTTTTCATCAATCCTATTATGGATTGACCTTGAAATATGTGTGTGTGTGTGTGTGTGTGTGTGTGTGTGTGTGTGTGTGTGTGAGAGAGAGAGAGAGAGAGAGAGAGAGAGAGAGAGAGGGAGGGGGGGAGGGAGGGATGGATCAGACTTGTTCTGTTCTACCAGATTGTATACGTGTATGAATGTTGCCTGGAAGAATATTTGTGAAATGAAGCTTGCAGAATTCAAATTCCAGTTTGTCCTTGCTTTTAGTTCTCAATTAACAACTGAACCTGAAATCCATAATCTTCTATCTTATATCATCCTCTGAACTGGCACTCTCATTTTGACAGGGAACATAGCCTACCTCACAAATCAGCCATTCTACTGGTCACAGAAGCCAAGAAGTCAAGAGCAAAGAGTTTCCTCCTCTAAAAAGACTCAGAAAAGAAATATGGCGGGAAAGAGTTGGTGGTGCACCAACTAGATTCCACTCTTCAAGACTATAAATGGGTGCAAAATTAAAATTCTGTGGGAAGGCCTTAGGGGTCCCAGCTTGAGGTGGTCAATTCACCACATCTGCATATATATTTAAGTACATCTTCACTGAAATTTGGTAAAATACATAGTTAAAATCAGTTCCTCAGAGAGACCTATCTTCAGGAAAATAATGTTAACCACATTATACAATTTCAATTTGTTTATATAGCTTGTTAGAATTTGCAGCAATCCAACCAGCACACAAGTAAATAATTCAGCAGGATTCGTTTATATAAGAAACTTTTTTATATACAATAATATAAAGCATGATGCATGTATACAATACCCATACAGCAGAAGCCAGAACCAGAACTCAGAATCCAGAAGTACAGAATCAATATAATCACAGAAGCAATAATGCAAGGACAAACCAACTCTTTTATACATAACAGTCAAGCTAAGCCACGCCCAGGCTCCAAACTGTCTGAGTCACATAACATAACATAACATAACATCAGAGTTGGAAGGGACCTTGGAGGCCTTCTAGTCCAACCCCCTGCCCAGGCAGGAAACCCTACACCATCTCAGTCAGATGGTTATCCAACATTTTCTTAAAAATTTCCAGTGTTGGAGCATTCACAACTTCTGAAGGCAAGTCGTTCCACTTATTAATTGTTCTAACTGTCAGGAAATTTCTCCTTAGTTCTAAGTTGCTTCTTTCTTTGACCCATTGCTTCTTGTTCTATCCTCAGGTGCTTTGGAGAACAGCCCGACTCCCTCTTCTTTGTGGCAGCCCCTGAGATATTGGAAAACAGCTATCATGTCTCCCCTAGTCCTTCTTTTTGTTAAACTAGACATACCCAGTTCCTGCAACCGTTCTTCATATGTTTTATCCTCCAGTCCCCTAATCATCTTTGTTGCTCTTCTCTGCACTCTTTCTAGAGTCTCAACATCTTTTTTACATCGTGGCAACCAAAACTGGATGCAATATTCCAAGTGTGGCCTTACCAAGGCATTATAAAGTGGTACTAACACTTCACGTGATCTTGATTCTATCCCTCTGTTTATGCAGCCCAGAACTGTGTTGGCTTTTTTAACAGCTGCTGCACGCTGCTGGCTCATATCTAAATGGTTATCCACTAGGACTCCAAGATCCCTCTCACAGGTACTACTATTGAGCAAGGTACCACATATATGGTACTGGTGCATTTTGTTTTTGGCCTAAATGTAGAACCTTACTTTTTCACTGTTGAATTTCATTTTGTTAGATAGCGCCCAATGTTCAAGTCTGTCAAGATCTTTCTGTAACTTGAGCCTATCTTCTGGAGTGTTGGCTATTCCTGCCAGCTTGGTGTCATCTGCAAATTTGATGAGTTCCCCATCTATCCCTCGTCCAAGTCATTGATGAAGATGTTGAAGAGTACTGGGCCTAAAACAGAGCCTTGGGGTACTCCACTGCATACTTCCTCCATGTGGATGTAGTTCCGTTGAGGACTACACGTTGAGTGCGTTGGTCAGCCAGTTACGAATCCATCTGGTGGTGGTGCTGTCTAACCCACATTTTCTACTTTATCTAGTAGTAGGTTATGGTCTACTTTATCAAATGCTTTACTGAAGTCCAAGTAAATTATATCAACAGCATTCCTCTGGTCTACTAATTTTGTCATTTTGTCAAAGAATGCGATAAGATTAGTCTGGCATGATCTGTTTTGACAAACCCATGTTGGCTTTTGGTTATTACTTTGTTTGCTTCTAGGTGTTCGGTGATTCGTTGCTTGATTATCTTTTCCAGAATCTTCCCGGTATTGAGGTCAGACTGATAGGTCTGTAGTTTCCTGGATCTGTTTTTCCTTTTTGAAGATGGGAACTACATCAGCTCTTTTCCAGTCCTCTGGCAGCTCCCCTGTGCTCCAGGATCTTTGAAAGATATAGTTCAGTGGTTCTGAGATCACGTCTGCCAGTTCCTTCAGAACCTTGGGGTGTAATCCATCCGGTCCTGGTGATTTGAACTCGTCTAGGGTAGACAGGTGTTCACTTACCATTTTCTTCCCTATTTTAACTTGTGTTTCTAATCTGTTTTTGTAGTGCTGTTTTGATAGGTTGGATTGTTTTTCCTTTTGTGTAAAGACAGATGCAAAATATGAGTTAAGTAGATCTGCTTTCTCCCTGTTGCTTGTCATCTTCTTGCTACTTTCTCCCAGCAATGGGCCAATTGTTTCCTTGACTTTTTTTTTGTTTTTAACATGTTGGAAGAAGCTTTTTTTGTTATTTTTTACTTTTGTCGCTAGCCTTTGTTCATTGTGAGCCTTAGCTTTCCTCACTTCATCTTTACAGGCTCGGGCTATTTGCTGATATTCTGGCTTAATTATTTGCCCCTCTTTCCACTTTTTATATTTGTCCTTTTTGTCTTTCAATTTGTCAGATAGTTCTTTATGCATCCATGCTGGTTTCTTTTGAGATCTACTATTTTTCTTCTTCATTGGTATTGTGTTAGACTGTGCTTTTATAATCTCACTTTTCAAAATTTCCCAAGCTTCTTGAGTTGTTTTCCCCCTGAGGATTCTCATCCATTGAATCCTTCTCAAGCTCTCTCTAAGTTTATTGAAATTAGCTCTCTTAAAGTCCAAGACTCTAGTTTGACTTTGTTCTACTACTTGTAGAGTCACCAAACAATCCCCATTGGCTGACCTGTTGCCATGTCTATTCCAATTCATGAATTCTTATATACTGACATAGCTTAAGTGAGAGAATTGAGAAATAAGTTCTAAGCAAGTCTAGAATAAATTCATAGAGTGTGAGGCTGTTTACAGCCTCCTTACTATATTATTGAATAGAGGTTGGCTTGAAACTTCTAGGAAAGCAATGGATTCTTAAAACATCTTTCTTTCCATATAAAGGAGAGGACTAAGATCATCCATAAAGTTGTTTCACATAGAGACTTCCCATGAAGAGGTCATAAAATAGCCATCTCCAGTAGATTTGAGAGCTGGAGGAAATTCATCTTGCCTAATGATGGTTTAAAATAAATCTGTAGTGGTTTCTGGTAGCGAGTAAAGCCACTTTTTTATTTTTTGGCACTTTTTGAATGATATGATTTTGAAGATTGCTTTTTGTTTTTTCCTTTATTTCTTAGAGAAAGTGATAAGTTGAAATATAAAATAGATTTGTTTGATTAAAATATACACTAATATATTACTATTTCTAGTAACTCTTAATCGACTGATTAGGACTGGATGATGAGTTTTTACAATATGCTTATTGATAAGAGATGAGATATGGGAAGATTGCTTTTATTTAAATATTAGAAAAGGTATTAAGTTACTGAAGTTGTTTAAACTTCTCTGGTGGGAAGGGGGGGAGTCACTGCTTTATGTCTTTTTTTTTTACTTTTGTCTCTTTGCACTTTTCTTTCTTTTCTCTCTGCTTTATATATTTTTCTTAATTTCTATTAGTCTTTATATTTGCACTCATAAACTTTAATACAATTATTATAAAAAAAGAAGAGAGCTTGGCTTGCATTGTTCAGATTCATAAATTAAGGGAATACCACAATGTCATTGGAGCAAAGAATACAGAAACTCTGTAGAAAATATCATACTGGGATTAAACTCTTAATTGTAAAATGTGCTCCTCTTTAATAGACAAATTTATAAACCAAAGATTGCACGGGTTTTAGAAACTTGTCCTCTAATAGTCAAGAGATCAGATTTTATTTTTAACACTAATGATCAAAGTTTATCTGGTTTACATCTAAGCAGCAATTTACATCTATTGTAATGACCCATCATGAAACTACATTTCACAAAACAGATGCCTCAAAGGCCCAGGTAGTTTCAATTTGCAGGTTAAAAGTGGCCACACTTGTGTACTTCTGGGATATAAGAAGCTGTCACAGTAAATTTCTTGTCAGAGAGCATTAGCTTCAAGCAGGTATTATTTGGATTATCCTATTTTAGACTTCAAAGATATTATGGAATTTTTTTGCCTCCAAGACAGACAGAAAAAAGCTCTTCCAAACTGAGTCTTCACTGGCTGAAACTTACCAAAGAGTATTGTTTTGTACTTTTCCATACTGTCACTAAATTGTCCTCATTCAAATCATTATAAAGAAAGTGGTATCACTGACAATAATTTAGAACAAAGTCTGATTATTTGGTGTTCTCCTGATGTTCTGGGATCAGTTATATGAAAAATTGTAATCTACAACATCGGTAGGGTGCTGAATTGCTCTTGATTTGATGAAGATATATCCTAATTTCATTACTATAAATCAATGCTAGATTTTGGTTATGGAACTAATATTTAAATTAAAGATTTGGTATACATCCTTTACCAGTTCTATCATAACGGGCCGTGGCTGGGGCTTTGGACTGTGTCGTGCCTTTGCGGCCTCTGACCCGACGTAGGTCTCAATTGGCTCCTTGGTTTTCTGAGGAGCTGAGGGAGATGAAACGCCGGAGAAGACACCTAGAGAGTTCTTGGAGGTCTAGCCGTTCCGAAGCTGATCGGACACTAGTGAGATCTTTTACTAAGACCTACCTAGTGGCAATGAAGGAGGCGAAACGTTCCTACGTTTCCACTCTCATTGCATCAGCAGATAACTGCCCGGCCGCCCTGTTTCGGGTGACTCGCTCCCTCCTTCACCAGGGGGGCGGGAGGACCCCCTGCAGGGATGTGCTGAGGAGTTTAACGGTTATCTATACGATAAAATCGTTCAGCTTCGGGATAGCTTAGACCAAAATTGTGATGATCCAGGCGGGATGACGGATGCACGTCTTGTTGAGGTCGTTTGGGATGAGTTTGAGTCTGTGGCTCCCGAGGACGTGGACAGGTTGCTGGGGAGGTTACATGCAACCACATATTTACTGGACCCGTGTCCTTCCTGGCTGGTGCTGGCCACTCAGGAAGTGACATGAGGCTGGCTCCAGGGAATTATAAATGCTTCATTGTTGGAAGGGGTTTTCCCCACTGCCTTGAAAGAGGCGGTGGTGAGACCCTTCCTCAAGAAGCCTTCCCTGGACCCAGCTATTTTGGGAAATTATCGTCCAGTCTCCAATCTTCGCTTTGTGGCGAAGGTTGTAGAGAGTGTGGTTGCGTGGCAGCTTCCCCGGTACCTGGATGAAGCCGTCTATCTAGACCCGTTCCAGTCCGGCTTCCGGTCCGGACATAGTACGGAGACAGCTTTGGTCGCATTGGTGGATGACCTCTGGAGGGCCAGGGATAGAGGTTGTTCCTCTGCCCTGGTCCTATTAGATCTCTCAGCGGCTTTCGATACCATTGACCATGGTATCTTGCTGCACCGGTTGGAGAGTTTGGGGGTGGGAGGCACCGTTTATTGGTGGTTCTCCTCCTATCTCTCCGACCGGACGCAGACGGTGTTGACAGGGGGGCAGAGGTCGACCGCGAAGCGACTTACTTGTGGGGTGCCTCAGGGGTCGATTCTCTCACCCCTCCTGTTCAACATCTATATGAAGCCGCTGGGTGAGGTCATCAGTGGTTTCAGGGTGAGTTATCATCTGTACGCTGACGACACGCAGCTGTACTTTTCCACCTCGAACCACCCCAACGAAGCTGTCGAAGTGCTATCCCGGTGTCTGGAAGCCGTACGGGTCTGGATGGGGAGAAACAGACTCAAGCTCAATCCCTCCAAGACGGAGCGGCTGTGGATGCCGGCACCCTGGTATAGTCAGCTGCAACCGCGGCTGACTGTGGGGGGCGAGTTATTGGCCCCAATGGAAAGGGTGCGCAACTTGGGTGTCCTCTTGGATGGGTGGCTGTTGTTTGATGATCATTTGGCGGCCGTCTCCAAGAGGGCCTTCCACCAAGTACGCTTGGTGCGCCAGTTGTGCCCCTTCCTTGACCGGGATGCCTTATGCATGGTCACTCATGCTCTTGTCACTTCCCGTTTGGATTATTGCAATGCTCTCTACATGGGGCTGCCCTTGAAGTGCACCCGGAGGCTGCAGCTAGTCCAGAATGCAGCTGCGCGGGTAGTAACGGGAGCCACTCGTTGCTCCCATGTAACACCACTCCTGCGCAGTTTGCACTGGCTCCCTGTGGTCTTCCGGGTGCGCTTCAAGATTTTGGTTACCACCTTTAAAGCGCTCCATGGCTTAGGACCCGGGTACTTACGGGACCGCCTGCTGTTACCTTTTGCCTCCCACCGACCCATACGCTCACACAGAGAGGGCCTTCTCAGGGTGCCGTCCGCCAAGCAATGTCGGTTGGCGGCCCCCAGAGGAAGGGCCTTCTCTGTGGGAGCTCCTACGCTTTGGAATGAACTTCCCCCTGGTTTAGGTCAAGTGCCTAATCTTCGGACTTTTCACCGTGAGCTGAAAACGCACCTATTTATTCAAGCAGGACTGGATTAAAATTTTATTGGGGTTATTTATATTTTTAGATTTTAAATTGTTTTAAATTTTTTGGCCACATCATAATATGTTCCTTTTAAATTTCTTTTAATTTGTATACAGTGTATTTTTACTTGGCTGTACACCGCCCTGAGTCCTTCGGGAGAAGGGCGGTATAAAAATCGAAATAAATAAATAAATAAATAAATATGTCATGATACTCATGCAGAGATTTGGGTTTTCTTTTCATCTCTGCTATGACTACCATGAGTCAATTGATTTTACTGATATACAATAAATATATACAAAATTATTTGGGCAGTTATAGCATCATGGATGGCTCAAGAGTTGTTCTCTGCTTAAATGATGATTTCCTGTAATCTCTCCTTTCTAAATAATCAGAATATCATTATAAGAATAGATAAAACTATCTATTTTAGTTTTTGAGACATCTTCCTTTCTGATTATTTAGACACTTGTCAGGTTCCTTGGTCCATCCATTAGATGTTTGCTTAAAACAAACCAAACAACGAATGAACAAATCAGCAAATTCAAAGAAAAGTAACAGACTTAATCTAAGAATGTTTATCTGCAAAATCAATTAAATAAACATTTTAACTTTCTTGGTTTTAATTTGTAACACAGAAGATATTGATGGATGCAACCCACATAAAGCAATGTTTGAGATCCTCTCTCATTTAAAGAAAGTAAAAGGGTTCTACGATCAAAATATTTGAGAATCACTGTTATATTTTATCGATTTAGATTAGAACTGTTACACTCAGAATGAATACTTTCCCAGATGTAACTTAGTTATTGAAGATGACATTTTACAAATATTAAGTTTTTGAAAAACTTCCATCATTAAGTGTTAAATTTGTACCCCATGACTAATATTAAGTGTTGTAAGTGTTGTACCTTGATAAAGGTATCTTTTCTTTTATGTACACTGAGAGCATATGCACCAAGACAAATTCCTTGTGTGTCCAATCACATCTGGCCAATAAAAATTCTATTCTATTGTATCAGATATTTTCCCCTTCAAACAGTTTTCAAGATGTCTCGATTTTATCAAAATGATGTTTGGGGCCCTCAGGACATCATTTCACAAATGATGTGAATTAGGCACTTGTGTAATAATGCCTCCAAACTATAAAAATACTAGATACAAGACCTAGCATCTGTTTTTAAGAACTTGTTCTAATTCCTTCTTCGTATCTTTTGTATATGAATACAAATCCTGAAGATGAATCTGAAATACTTTGGCCACCTAATGAGAAAGAAGAACTCACTGGAGAAGAGCCTAATGCTGGGAAAGATTGAGGGCAAAAGAAGAAGGGGACGACAGAGAACGAGGTGGCTGGATGGAGTCACTGAAGGCATGAGTTTAAATGGACTCCAGAGGATGGTAGAGGACAGGAAGGCCTGGAGGAATGTTGTCCATGAGGTCGCAATGGGTCAGACATGACTTCGCAACTAACAACAACATCTTTTGGATATTTTCTGTGTTTGATAGCTAGCTGTGGTTGAAAGCATGGTAGATTCTGCAGATTGGAGTTGACCTTGAAATAGGACCCTCTTAGCCTTGCAGGACAAATTAATTTAGTTGATGAACTTTATAGGAAAAAAATAAACCTTCGATTGGGCTTATTATCAGCGGATGACTTATTTTGGGGAAAACAAGGTACCTGATCACATTTTTTCTTTAAAGACTAAAACAAAGATGATTACAAAAAGATGATAAGCACTTGAATTAAGCTACTGAAAATTGTATGGCATGTGGAATTCAAGATTAGATTTGATTGGTCCTTTTTTTATTAATCATTAATGTTGAAACCATTATTATGCAATGGTAATAACTTTGTTATTTTCCAGAACCAGCAACACAATTCTCAATAAATCTAAGTATCTAAGGCTATCCAACTTATTTTGACAATTGAATCAAAGTGTCCAATAAACATCTTTCTCTTTTCCTGACAATAAAATATTTTAAATAAACAATGTATCTATCAATATTTAACAATATAGAGATACCTGAAGCAACTATATTGGCTATATCCCTCACATCCAGGACATAAACTGTTTCAATTCCTACCCTCAAAACGACGCTATAGAGCACTGCACACCAGAACAACTAGACACAAGAACAGTTTTTTCCCGAAGGCCATCACTCTGCTAAACAAATAAATCCCTCAGCACTGTCAAACTATTTACTAAATCTGCACTACTATTAATCTTCTCGTCGTTCCCATCACCAATCTCTTTCCACTTATGACTGTGTGACTGTAACTTTATTGCTGGCAATCCTTATGATTTATATTGATATATTGACCATCAATTGTGTTGTAAATGTTGTACCTTGATGAACGTATCTTTTCTTTTATGTACACTAAGAGCACATGCACCAAGTCAAATTCCTTCTGTGTCCAATCACACTTGGCCAATAAAAATTCTATTCTATTCTATTCTATTCTATTCTATTCTATTCTATTCTATTCTATTCTATTCTATTCTATTCTATTCTAATGGTAAAGTTAGATCTGTGGGGTCCTTGCTGCTCCCTGAGCATGGTGGTTTTCTTGTAAACAGTTCATTACCAGACTAGGTAACATCATCAGTGCTAGTTAGATAATGAAACATCTGCAAGAAAACCACCAAGCTCAGAGAGCAGCAAGGATCGCACAGTTCAAACCTGAGCTACAAATATTCTCTTCTATCAAAGCTGGCTCTGCCCTGTATTCATTCATTAATGCAGTCATAGCTCTTCTACACCTTCTACACTAAATTAATGGAACATTCATACCCAGTTGGTTTTTTTTATAGTACAGTTATTATGGATAGTACTAAAAATGTAATCTTGCTTATAAAAAAGTTGTTTTGTCCTGTTCTCATTGCTAATCCATTGACTCAGACACTACAAAATTATTGCAATAATATACAGATGACCTGGAATCAAACCTGTTAAGAGATCTAAAACACATTCTCAGAAGAGCAGCTTTAATTAAGTCTGAAGGAAAGCTATCCCCAGGTCTCAGGTCTCACTAAGCTAAAATGCTGAGCTTTTAAAAAGTTGGTTGCTGAAGTTGAATCTAAAAATAAACCTAATCAATTGTTAGTCAACACAGTGACAAACTCCTGACAATTTGTATGACTGTAAACCTGTTAATGCTGCCAAAAAGTTCCCACTAGCCTGCAATGTGGACATGACTGAAGGACATGATATTCAACTCAAACTTAGACAGATATACTTATCTCTGCCTATAATTTTAAAAGCTATGTTTTGGAAGGGCATTCTAAATGTTTATATTCCATGCTTTATTACACTCATTTTAAAATTTAGAACAGAAAAGGAAGGTCATGAAGAGACTGAAATACTAATTTATACCATTTTTAAAAAATCTTCCAAATTCTCTAATCAGAATGGCTCTGGTAACACCTTTTCCACATAAAAGATTTTTTTTTAAAGCCATAAGCTTTTTTGAGCAGCATCTCACTACATCATATGAAAAAAAAGTTTGCCTTTTAATAAAATTTATCAGAGAAAGATGCTACCAGACTTCTGTTGATTTTTGCTATCGGAGACTAATATGGGTTTTTTTTTTCTGCAATGCCAAACCCTTTAAATAATCCACAGTTTAAGAAAATATTTTCAGAAGATTAAAAATAATTTAGATAGCAAAGTCATATGAACTTGCAGAATACTTAAGGAGAACAGTCTCGGGAAAGTAATTCCTTGGTTAGAAAGATAACATTACTGTATGTAAAATTATTCTTAGCTTGTCACAAAGAAGTATAGTGAATTATTTTAGCATTAATTTATCCAAAGCAAGGAGAGATTATACAAGAAGTATGGTAGATAAATTGTTTGCAAAAATATTTCAATGCCAGTAGAGGAAATTTGAGTTCAGTTGAACGAGAGTGATTATTTCTACGGATTTAATTCATAGTAGAATCCCCAAATCTTTCCAAATTAATTATTCCGGTACCTAAAGGATTTTACAAAACTTTACATTTCCTTATGAAGCTATATTTGATGCTATTTATTGTGCTGTTCTATTTATTCCGGGGGGGGGAGGAGTTTATTTTTGATAAAAATGTCATTGGATTGTGCATTCCAATAAATAATGACCATTCTCTAAATCAACTTCTGTTTGTTACCCTTTGCCAAATTCTAAAGGGGAAGACAACATAGAAAAGAAAAGAAAAGAAAAGAAAAGAAAAGAAAAGAAAAGAAAAGAAAAGAAAAGAAAAGAACTTTTCACTGGAGAACATTTTCTACGTGGATCAGCTAATAGTTAAGCAACTTCAGAACTTAAGACTTCCAGAAATGCAATTTATTAACAGACTAAATTAAACAAATAGTGACAGGTAAGTAACTAATTTGCCATCAAATCTTGAAAATCTTAAACTAAAGAGCAATTAAAATGTGATACCTACTCTACCGCAGTTCTATAAATCTCACTGGCATTTGCATGCTAATCTTTTCAGACAGCCTCAGAATAAGGGTTTCTAGTTAGCATGGCATTAACTTTTAGAAAATTCCGAGTTCTGAAGTCAGCTCTTGTTATTGTTATTCAGTTGCTCTGAAATATAGCCTTTGTTCCAGCACAAAGCAATATGGTAATTAAACAAATCATCACGTGAGCAAACCTGATTTTACAACCACTTTTACTGCAGTGATTAAGCAAATCCAACTCGCCCAATTGACTTTGCTTGTCAGAAACTGGCTGGAAGAATTGAAAACCAAGGGCCACAGTAGGCATCTTGGAGAGAAGGTTGAGGGCAAACATGTGCGTAATACTGAGATTTGGTAGGTGGTGATAGCTGTTGTTTTAATTATGCCATGCCTATTTTAAAAGCTTCCATACAATACCATGTTTCTTGATTCAAATGCCATTCGTTTTCTGCAATCCAGGGGGTTTCGAAAGATCAGCAAACAGGAAGAGAGTGACAGTTTATCATCCCTGCTTTAAAAAGAGAGTTACCATATTTTCAAAGTTACCATATATTCAAACTATAAGATGCTTTGGACTATAAGACGCACCTAGCTTTTGGGGAGGAAAACAAGAAAAAAAATCTGCCTCTGCCTCTACCTCCTTGCAGCAAATAGCAAACAGCATGGTCAGCTTCAGAACAGTCTGATTTAGCACAAGCAACTGATTGGCAGTTGGACAGCCTCCCAGAATGCCAACAATCAGCTGTTCTAGGCTGCGGGGATCACCGCCACCTATTGCCACATCCGCGTGCCCCATTTTTGGCCTCCACACATCCTGTTTTCGGCCTCCACACACCCCGATTTTGGCCTCCGCACATCCTGTTTTTGGCGCATTCCAGACAATGGGGATTGCCATCATCACCTATCACCACCAAAAGGGATGCATGGAAAACAGGACACGCAGAAGCCAAGAATGGGACATGCGGAGGCTTAAAATGGGATGCATGGAGGCTGAAAATGGGGTGTGCGGAGGCCAATCCAATGCCAATCAGCTGCTCGTGCTAAATCAGGCTGTGTTGAAGCTGACCAGTCTGTTTGCTGTTTGCTGCAAGGAGGCAAATTGCTGAGAGGAAGAGGCCGAAGGGTGAGGGCTGGTGGGTGGGCAGGGCTTCAGTGACATTCACTCTATAAGACACACAGAAATTTCCACCCACATTTTTTTTTTGGGGGGGAGTGCATCTTATAGTCTGAAAAATACAAGTTATTATGTAGGGTTATACCTAGGTTTCCTATTCTCTTCATTTTCAAAGCATTTAGCAGCGCATGGTTTCACCAGCAGTTTGAATGGTATTCATGCCAATCTGTCTATTTTTATTTCTTTCAACAGTAAACAGTTAATACCCTTCTACAAAAACTACCAACACCCCATCTTTATATTAACCTGCAAAGAGAGTGATAACACTCAATACTGACAATCTTCAGCTCATTTCTATAATATGGTGATGATTCTATCATGATATAAAGAAATAAGAATATGCAATATGGATGCACTTAATAAAACCTTGGTGCTGGAGAAGACTCCTGTGAATCCCTTGGACTGCAAGGCAAACAAACAAGTCAGTCCTAGAGGAGATCAACCCTGACTGCTCTTTAGAAGGCCAAATCCTGAAGATGAAACTCAAATACTTTGGCCACCTAATGAGAAGGAAGGACTCCCTGGAGAAGAGCCTAATGCTGGGAAAGATTGAGGACAAAAGAAGAAGGGGACAACAGAGAATGAGGTGGCTGGATGGAATCACTGAAGCAGTAAGCGTGAGCTTAAATGACCTCCAGAGGATGGTAGAGGATAGGAAGGCCTGGAGGAACGTTGTCCATGGGGTCGTGATGGGTCAGACATGACTTCGCAACTAACAACAATAACAACAATAAAACCTTGATAATCATATATTGTGCGACACAGAAGTAGTAACTTATGACTTCTAACAAATGGTTTCAAATTCTATACCATGAATACCAGAGGTACAATATTATACTTTCAATAATTGGTCTTATAAATTGACAAAGAAAAATTTAATAAACATCAGAGCTACTATAGTAGACTATATAATGAAATATTCTAGGTTCATATTTTCCTCCCAAAGTGCCATGATTTTTGCTGACAAAGGTTCAGAATCATAGAAACAATACAACATCCTTCAGTGCACATCACTGGCTTTTTTCAATGAGTCATGGAAGGTATTACGTAAAAGAAGCAGGATAATTTTACTCTGAGTTAGAATTATTTCTCTGTTAACTGGCACACCACTAAAGTAGGAAATGTAATTCCATTCTCTTAACTTATGTATTAGTGTTGATTCATGTTCCAAATTACTAAGCAAAAAACTCACTCCACCCTGAATCTTGATTTGATATTTAAGTGAGTGAGTGAGTGAGAGAGCTGCTATTGACATATTTGATTTATAATTCATGAACTACCCTGGCAAAATGTGAATTGCTCTTCTGCTTTAAATTGGTTTTCTGTTCAATCAATGGAAATGTCAAGGCATCCATTGCACTTCAAATCAATACTGTTTTAATTTGCCAGGGCTAAATTCTTGCTGAGGCAGTAAAGTTTTCTTTCAGTTCAAGTAGTTACTTTTGAAGAGAGATCCTAAATTTCCTGCTTTTCAGTGGTTTTCTTAACCTTAGCACCAAATTAAATTGCTTCCCATTTTCCAGCTGAGAACTTCAGGAAATTCAGATCCTACATAAAGTCAATTACTTGCTCTCACCAAAGCAACAGTAATGAGCAATCTGAGATTCTTTTTTAGCTGGGACAAGAAACTTAATTCAGACTGAATTGTGCACTGTTCCAGATACATTACATGGTGAGATTTTAATGGTTGCTAAATTTAGACTGAAAATAAGAAATATTGATGCCAAAACACAGATGACATTAGGGTTGCTTAGAAGAAGAAGAAATGAAGAGGAACAACTTTTGAAAGTATTATTGCATGAGCTGATAATCAAAGTCAGGTGATGAAGCATAAAAATAAATTTCAAATACAAAATTGAAGATAGTTTTTGAACCCTTAGCCTTAGGATTAATCCTAAATCTGTTCATTTTCATCCAGACCTTACACTGGGCTAGCATTTTGATCAAGATGCAAAACAGTATCATCAGCCTACTGGTAATACCTGACCCCATGTCAACAGATAACCTTTCTTTCAGGGGTGAAATACTCCCGGTTCAGACTGGCTCGCTCGATCTGGTAGCGATTTTGGCTGCTGGTTCGGATGACGGGTAGCAAAAATCCCTGGCCCCACCCTCTACCTCTGCTGAGCCGGACCATCAGCAGAGGTTTTTTTTTTACTTTTAAAAGCAGTTTTTCTTCAGCTGAAAACATGCCTTTAAAAGTAAAAAAAAAAAAAAGCTTTGAGGATCCCGCAGCTCAGCTGAGATCAGCAGAGCCTTTAAACTCTTTTTTAAAAAACTTTTTTTAAAAAAAGTTTTAAAAGGCTCTTCTGGCGATCTCACCTGAGTTCCTCATCACCAGAACCTTTAAAAACATATTTTCTACAAGCTCTTCGGCCGAAGAGCTTGTTAAAACAATGATTTTAAGAGGTTCTGGGCTGCTATGAGGGAACTTCAGCTGAGATCGTCAAAAGAGCTTTTAAAATCTTTTTTACCTCTGGTGATTCCAGATGAGTTTCCTGATCCTCACAGGCTTTTAAAATCACTTAACAGCCCGCACTTACAAGAGCCCCCAACCATGCCCACCCAATGCCCCCTCCTCACTTACCTATAATTTTTTTTATTTATTTATTTTATTTCATTTTGTCACAACAGTATACACAAACATCAACATAAGAAAATCAACACATTATAAAAGAAAAAAATAAATATAAGCAAAAATATGCAACAACCATGTTAATTTGTTATAACGAAAGGGAACAATAGGACAGGAACAGTAGGCACATTTGTGCTCTTATGCATGCCCCTTATTGTCCTCTTAGGAATGGGGTGAGGTCAATAGTAGACAGTTTTTGGTTGAAGATTTTGGGATTTTGGGTAGAGACTATAGAGTCTGGTAATGAATTCCAAGCATTAACAACTCTGTTACAGAAGTCATATTTTCTGCAATCAAGTTTGAAGCGGTTGACATTAAATTTGAATCTATTGTTTGCTCTTGTATTATTGCGATTGAAGCTGAAGTAGTCATTTACAGGAAGGATATTGCAATAGATGATTCTGTGTGTTAAACACAGGTCATGTCGAAGTCGGCGGAGTTCTAAGTTTTCTAATCCCAGGATTTCAAGTCTGGTAGCATAAGGTAATTTGTTGTTTTCGGAGGAGCGAAGAACTCTTCTAGTAAAATATTTTTGGACACATTCGATTGTATTAATGTCAGAGATGTGGTATGGGTTCCAGACAGATGAGCTGTATTCAAGAATAGGTCTGGCAAATGTTTTGTATGCTCTGGTTAGTAGTGTAGAGTTTTTGGAAAAGAAGCTGTGTAAGATTAGGTTTACAACTCTTAGAGCCTTTATTGCTATGTAGTTGCAGTGGGCTTTGGCATTTAGGTCATTTGATATGAAAACTCCAAGGTCTTTGACAGGGTGGGGGTCATCAGTAAGGTAATGTCCATCAAACTTGTACTTGTTGTTAGGGTTCTTTTTTCCAATATGTAAGACTGAGCATTTGCTGGTTGAGATTTGGAGTTGCCAAGCTGGAGTTACCAATCGGATACAAAGTCAAGGTCTTCTTGGAGGGTAGAAGTATTGTTAGTGGTATTGAATAGTTTGATATCATCAGCAAAGAGAACACAATAACCTGAATTACTTAATTTATTGAATTAATAAATTACTGCTCCTTTTGGGCTGGCAATGCCATGCTTTACTTCAGCTACTGATTACAGCCTGCTTTGACTGCCTGCTTTGCTGAATGAGGAACTCTGGGATTGAAGTCCACAGACATTAAAGTTACTAAGGTTGGAGACCCATGATCTAAAAAAATAAATAAATAAAATAATAAAATAAAATATTTGTGCAGCTTTCTGAGATTTGGTGTGTTTCTGTAGTGTTTCACTCTAACTACACAAACACACAGAATCTCACAAAGCTGTATGTGGCATTTTGTCTCTGTGTGTGAGTCAGTTGTGTTGGGTGTGTGTAAAGTGTGAAAGTGTGAGGTTCCTGCTTGTTGCAGGGGCCATTTTGGGTGAAGTGCAGCTGCTTTTACATTGTGTGTGAGTCAGTTGTGTTGTACTGTGTGTGTGTAAAGTGTGAAAGTTTGTTTTTGGTACCTCTTATTGTTTTGTATACTTTGTTTATTATTTTTATTATCTATTGTCATTGGCCATGCCCACCCAGTCATCTGACCACCAAGCCATACCCACCAATTAAGCCATGCCCACAGAACCGGTAGGGAAAATTTTTAGATTTCACCCCTGCTTTCTTGTATAGTTGCTAAACAGAAATGGGGAGAGTATCAATCATATTAAAAAACCCTAAGTGGGATTCCTATGGCTCAATCTCTCACTCCTTCCACAATCAAATGGGACCACTCTTTTAGGAAGAAGGAAAACCACTGCAAAACAGTGATGTCCTCTCAAGCCTTAGAGGTAATGCATGGTAATACCATGATGGAGAGTATCAAAAGTAATTGAGTGATCAAGCATCATTAGGTAGGCTGCATTACCTCTAATCTGTTTTCCTAAGGTCACCTACCAATGAGATCAATATTGTCTTGGTTCCATATCTGTTTCTGAAACAAGCTGTAATAGGTCTGAATAATCTTTATCTCCTTATCTTAATATCTCCCAAAGGGGCTAAAGGGAAGAGGGATTGATGTTCACTGTCTATAAGAATAAGATTCACAAATGCAAGTGCAATGAAGATTAAAGAGAATAGAGAGAGACCAGTTCATCAAATCCAGAAGGATAAAGGAAAAATGTGCTAAATTTTATACATAGCTCTTGCCAATATATAATTTGTGTTTTTTTCCTCCACCGGTCAATAATTCTGAGGCCAGAGTTATTACAATCAATGAATGAGGCTTTAACATCTTGCCCTTCAGCTCTCTAGTGGTTCGCTTTGCTCACAGCTCAGAGTTCTCTGCAATCAGGAAAAAACTATTATGGAATAGATAGATTCTGGGTTGGGAGAATAGTCGGTGTCCCTCTTGCTATAATATGCAGGGAATGTAGCTTCTTTACAATCTTGGTCCCAATGGTTGAGACCAGGGCATGTTTCTATTCATTTCTTTGAATATAGGACAATTTAAATCGTCATTCTCCTGCTTTGATCCAAACTATGCCACATTAGTATCTTAAGTCCATTTTTTTTATTCCACATAATGTCTTGGTGACCATTTAAAAGTAATTTCATGCCATGCAGAGTATCCTTCCATGGTATATTATAGTCTCTCCTCAGCAAGGATTCAGTATTCAACTAGTCTGTGCATTTACCTTCCACATTGATTTTTCAGATTTAAATTCTAGAAATGCAGCATGTAAGGTGTGACTGTTTTACAAAACTGACAAGGTTTCAGAAATGAGAAGCTGGTCAGTTGAGCCTGTCAGACTCCCACTTTTCCATTCTACAATCTGAGAGAACCTAAATTGAACATTTGATGTAATCAATGCACAGAAATACTTAATATCAATATTAAATGATTCATTTAATATTTACCAGCTGCATGTCCTATGATGCCTCCTGAACCTACTGGTCTCCAGGTGTGCAAATCTCTAAATTTTGGGTGTCTGGAAAACTATGTGAATCAGCATGACATGGGTTGGAAAGACAAGCCCAATCTATGTGAATGGTACCAAGTTGAGAGAGGCTATTGGAGTGATCCGTGAAATCTGTTGAAAACAACAACAGTGCTTCAAATGTACGATATGATTCATCCCAGTAAAAAAGTAATGCCCCTCAAATCAAAATGTCTTGTTCTGCACACTATAGAAGTGATTTGCTAAGATCCAGAATGTGATCTTATCTTCTCAATCTAACCTTGATTGTAGCCTTGAGATTTTCCTAGTGGATTCCAATCCAAGTGCTAACAAAGTTAAGCTGAACTTAAATTTTCGAGATCAGTGAAGATGGCCCCATCAGCCAAGTAATGCATTTCACTGGAAATTCTTATTGTAAATGCTTTTATATCCATAGTCTATGTAGTCAATCAGGTAGAGTGGAGTAGAGTCAGATCTTCTGTTGTCTCCCTTTCAATACACACTACAGACTTTCAATATACAATCAACTTATTTTGACTGCTCTTCAATTGGAAATACTGTGTGTTTAAGAGTCACCCAGTGAAGACCAGATCTGTGGGTAAATTATATTGTCTTATTCAGAAGGCTGCCATAGTCTGCTTCCATGGTTACTTGAGTTATGAGTAACATGTAGTTTAGATTTAACACTCAGGCACCATGGTATTCAGGTTTAAATACCTTTATCAAGAAATTGCTTTTCAAATACCTTTATCAATACTTGATTTTCTTTTGGCTAAACTGGTCTTATTGTAAGTTAGATATATACAATTCTATGTTAATCTCCTTCCCCATCTGATTATCAATAATGTGAGAGAGGGAGAGGGAGGGAGGGAGAGAGAGAGGAAGAGAGGGAGAGAGAGAGAGAGAGAGAGAGAGAGAGAGAGAGAGAGAGAGAGAGAGAGAGAGATTGTCAAAATATGTGTGTGGGAAAGCAATATTATCCCTGCTCACAGCCAAACCTTGCACCCACAAGAAACTGGCAATGCTACGATACTTGGATTTAGCCAGTGTGGTGGCAGAAGGGTTGGAAAATGTTGACACGTATTTCTTAAGACTCTAATTATATTTTACTTTATTGAAATTATGATTGCCCCTGCAAGTGCTTGTGTATGCCAAGTACAGAGATGGCACTGTAAGAGGCATAACAATACAGTTAATAATCTTCAGCCACCCACTGGTGCAAAGTTCTCTGCCAAAATGTTATTCTGTCTGAAAAGTGACTCATACCGACTTTCTGGCAGCATTTTTCAGATTGCATCCGAAAACAATTAAAGCAACATTGGGTAAATGTCTTTTTTGATGCAGATTCCAATTTGATTTTTGAAGTGCCACAATCAAGCTCTGTATACTGTGCAGGCCCAGCTCCTGAACTAAACATTATTTTCTGGTTGAGGGAAGCTGCAACTTAAGTAACAGAGTTATGTGTTATAAACCAGAGATTGTCTTAGATAATCAACATTTTAACTTTGATTTTATGTTCAGCTCTTCCCAATGACTGCCATCTGATTTTGGACTATAGCTCTCTGTATCATTTTCCTTTGCAACTAGACCCTTATCAAAGTTACACTTCTTATTTGTCTCAGGTCAAACAGTGACTGACTGATATGTCTAACTACAGAGGTAATATATCTCTGCAGTGTCTAAACCTTGTGCAATCTCTATGAACTTAATTCTGAAATCAATTATCTCTTTTCCCCCCCATAGGCATTTATTTCCAGTTTTCAAGGACTTGGTATTACTCCTTCAATCATGGCAAAGTAGGTTTAAAATTATTCCCAAGGGGAAAGGGATATGAAAAATATTGAAACAGGATTAGACAAATCTGCCAATGTTTTCCCCCCGGGAAAGTACTTTTGATTCCTGCTATCTGCTCATCTACTATATTCAGTAATTAATTTGTAGATCACTTCCAGCTAAGTGGAAGTGGGAAAAATGATGCTGTCCTGAAATGCCCAGAATTATCAGTGTTATTAGTGGTGAAAAATTCTGGGAATTATAATTCTGTAATAGTTCTGTCCTGGGCTATCTCATTAAGGGACACAGGGAATAATTTGCCTTCTCCAAAGGCATATACATTTTCACAAATCTGTATGGACTTTTCCTACGTCTTTTGTATCCTTTTAAATAGGAAGTGTAGGCACTTCAATATGGGTCTCTCATTTTTTACACATGTTCTTTCTGCCTTTAATTTAGGATACTGTATGTATTGGTTATTTTTGTGGGAAACAATATCAGGACAACCTTGTCTGTATTCAGATGCTAAGCAAGAACAGGACTGCTTAGCTCTTAGAAGGGAGATTTTCAGAATTAGGCTAAGTTGCAAAGTTGAAAAAAAGCACAGGAAATGATAGTGGCAGAACAAGCAAGGGGAGCATCCTTTGCATTGCCTCTTGGTCAAATGAAATTCGAGCAGAAGGTGGTGATGTCTATATATTTGCCACTTATACATGGGGACACCACCAGAAGCTGTGTGAAAGGGGTAGATGATTCAATTCAGGCAAGTTGAAGTGCATATATATATATATATATACATATATGTAGGTCTTTGGTTATTCGGGTTTTCTCCCGCGTATAATTGGAAGTGTCTTGGCGACGTTTCAACGAAGTTTCATTCGTCATCTTCAGGCTGGTGTTTACAGCTTCGTGCTTCTAGGAGCAATGTGTGATCGCAGCTGTTTCTTCCTTTTAACTGCTAGTAGGGGTTATACAATATACAGTACACTCCAATATACAATACAGTATATTGGTACTAGGGGGACGTGGTGGCTCAAGGGCTAGAACATTGAGCTTGTCGATCGAAAGGTCGGCAGCTCAGTGGTTCGAATCCCTAGTGCTACCGTGTGAGCTCCGTTACTTGGCCCAGCTTCTGCCAACCTAGCAGTTTCGAAAGCACATAAAAATGCAAGTAGAAAAAATAGGGACCACCTTTGGTGGGAAGGTAACAGCGTTCCGTGTGCCTTTGGCGTTGAGTCATGCCGGCCACATGACCATGGAGACGTCTTCGGACAGCGCTGGCTCTTCAGCTTTGAAACGGACGTAAGCACCGCCCCCTAGAATCGGCAACGACTAGCACTTATGTGCGAGGAGAACCTTTACCTTCATATTGGTACTAGGCTAGTAGTACCAATTTTTGATCAGCTGGGTTGGTATAAATATAGAAACTACTGTATTATAGTAATTATTATAGCAGAGAGAAAACAAAGCAAGAATATGTCCAGTGCAGAAACAAGAGATACTCCTCCAGATATATTCTGAGCTCATTTTCATATATTTGTCATAACAAGAAGGAATTACAAGCCAATTTAAGTTGCTCTTTGAGAACTTGGAAAATATAGTATAGCTTAAAGACCTATATATATTCTACATTATTTTTGTTGGCAGAACCAGAGATAATTGATTACAATCCTTGTATATATTTCCCAGCAACAAATGATCCCAGTATAAAATCTCACTTGCAGGTTAATGTATGCAACAAAATGACTTTATTATTGTTAGCAAAGATGGTAGAATTGGCAGCGAGAATGCTATGTTAGTTATAAATAGAATGAGACTATTGCCTTATACATTGTAAGCCGCCCTGAGTCTTCGGAGAAGGGCGGGGTATAAATGTAAACAAAAAAAAATAAATAAGTGCCATTTTATATGAGATCCAGCTTAAATTATTTTCATTTGATAAACCGGTGGCAAATGTGACAATGACAAGCTATCGACAGCTGATAGAAATCTAATTTCTAGCTTCTTTTTAATTCTCACACAAATTCTAGCTTCTGGAACATTCTGCTTCTTCATTTATAAGAACCATTACCTGTCCACATCAAAGGACAATTGTATATAATGAAATCCTATAGTTGTTCATAATTCAACTTTCTGAACTTGGGCCTTCTAAATATATTGTTCCAATATATTTGAAAGATGACAAGTTTTTTTAATGAGGAACAAGATTGTGAATTATATAAATGCAGCAGTAAACTCATTTAATTTTTCTTTGTCATTGCTAGCACTGTGGATATCCTACTCTTTCTTCACTTAGGGCAAAAACTTTTGTGTACTCCAGATTTTCAAAACTTACCACAGCTCATATGAACATCTCAAGGTATCAGCTTCTCCTAACCTGTTCAAAAACTTCTAGGCATACTGAAGAAGTAGCTCCAACTCTGGAAATCATATGTATTTCTGAACCTAAAAGTTATAAATGCTTAGAAATTCTAGAATACTCAAGCACCCATTATTCTATTTTTATTCTATTATTTGTAGGTTCCCTCCTCAATATCACTCAAAATACCTCCATTTCAATTTCCCTTTCAGTTTAGAACCTTCTCCGTTTACTTTCTTGCATATGTTCCCTTCAATTTTCTTGAAATGCTAAAATATGTGGCTTGATAATCTGATTGCTGATATTCAGTATTGCTAAATCAAATCAGAAAATATTAAATATATTGCACACAGCACAGATTATAACTGCCTAATCAAGTTAATAATAAAATCAATGCAAATTCTATGGCAGAGAGAGAAGATAGGAAGCTACTTGCTCATATAATTTCTGCAATAAATTTTGCTATTAGGAATATGCCCAAAAGTTCATTCATAGCATCACATACTTTCTCTAGTATTCACAAATCATTCTCAAAGGGTGCTTGTGAAAATCCTTTTGTTTTCATTTTTCATATTCATTGAAAAGTGAATAGGGCAGCAGACAGGAAGTGAGGGGATTATCTTCTTAAAGTGTCTGGGTTTAGACCTTGATATAAATGGCAGTGAGTTGTGTATCCATATTCATATTTACAGTAAGGAGGCTGGAGTTCTTAGAGGGGCAGGCGACTTGAGAACTCCAGATTTTCTTTTTTAAAACAAATTATTTTATTTTATTCAAAACATTAAAATCCAAACCCAAAAGAAAAATATTGAACAGAGACAGATCAAAGCAAAACAAAAACATTAAGATTTTATCATAGATTTTATCTGTTATGTATTACTTTATTCTTGAATTTTTAATTGTATATTTACTGAGTGTTTGTTATTTGTTCTGGCCTATGGCTGTAATAAACTGAAATAGAATTGAACATTAAGAAAAAAATTGTGAATTAAAAAAACAAACAAAGGGCAAAACCACATATTGTTTATTACCTCTAGTTGAACCCTGAGAAATCTATTTCAACAATAAAGATTTTCTTGAATCATAAACCCTAGCATAAACCACATTAACTAGATATGTGGTAAATAACAAAGTTCAACAATATCTAGAGGGCACAGATCCCTCAGGAAGAAATGAGTGGAAGATATAAGTAACAATAATATCACCATTTAAATGACAGTCAGCTACACAACTTTAGAGAAGTCCACAAAGTTGAACTGTTGAACAGTCCTTGCTGTTCTTACCAACACAAAATCTAATTAAATGATTCAGTTGCATGATGAGTGGAAATTAAACCCACTTTGTTCAATATGATACTCTGACTTTCTATAGTTATAACAGAATAAAAGATATTCTACACAATATAAATGAGAGATGTATAGACCCCAAATAATTGTGTTCCAAATGTTAAGCCAATTCTCTATTCTCCAGACAATATACATTATTAATATTTAGTTATGAGTCACTTTTGTTTCTTTTTTTAAAAATGTTAGAGGACTGTCAGCTTACTAACAATACAAGACTCAACAACTGCCTTGACCTCATCTTCTGCAACAATCCAAACTCAATTTACGGTATACAAATTAAAGAACCTTTTTCAAACAGTGACCACTGCATGATTGATTTTCGTCTCAATATACGTCCATACTTAAATCGTCATAACACCAGA
This sequence comes from Ahaetulla prasina, assembly GCF_028640845.1. NCBI lineage: Eukaryota > Metazoa > Chordata > Lepidosauria > Squamata > Colubridae > Ahaetulla > Ahaetulla prasina. Next base: position 108,527,689 of record NC_080540.1, read on the forward strand.
ACTCCCAACTACAACTTCAAGAAAGCCAATTACGACCTTATAAACAACGATCTTTCACTTCTGAACTGGCAAAATCTGTTTGCAACCTGCATAACCGCTGATGACCTCTATAGAATCTTCCTACTTGAAATCAATAGAGTCATTAAATTATATGTACCACGAATGACTACCATGTCCAAGAAAAACAAACTACCCATATCAATAAAAAAGCTTCAATCAAAAAAAAAATCCCTCTGGAAAAGAAACAAAAAAGGCTATGTTACAAACTTCAGAAACCGTTACAGAAACATATGCAACCAAATTAAAACTGAATGCACAAATTACCACACCAAGCAAGAAGAAAACCTTCTACGCACAAATTCCAATCGTGCCTTTTATAATTTTGTCAACAGTAAACTTAAAGATTCAAGATCCATCCCACCACTAAAAGATTCTAACAACAAAGAATGCAATGACGAAACAGTCAAAGCAAACCTCTTCAACATTTTCTTTGGCTCAGTTTTTGTTAACTCCGATAACACATATCCAACATTCCACAAACGAACCAGCAATGACTATGATGATTTAACTCATATAGATTTCACAGAAGACAACGTTGGTAAAGCTCTTCACAACTTAAAACCATCGCTTTCTATTGGACCTGATGGTCTATGTGCATATTTCTTAAAAAAACTTTCCATTAATATAGCTGAACCCCTAAGTATTATCTTTGATAAAGCTTTCACTACCAGTTCTCTTCCCAAACTTTGGTCACTAGCCACAGTCATCCCCATCTTCAAAAAAGGAGACCCCAGCTTAGTCGAAAACTACAGACCGATCTCCCTTTGCTCGTCACCTGCAAAGTCATGGAATCTATCATCAATCAATCCATTACCTCACACTTAGAAACTAACAACCTACTCTCCAACAAACAATTTGGTTTCAGGAAAAAGTTATCATGTAACTTACAACTTCTCCACTGCAAAAACATATGGACTTCAAATCTAGATCAAGGCAAATCAATAGATGCAATCTACATAGACTTCTGCAAAGCTTTTGACTCAGTAGTACACGATAAACTTCTCCTTAAACTAACATCCTATGGCATCTCAGGACCCCTCCACAAATGGATATCTGCTTTTCTGTCTAACAGACAACAAGTGGTCAAAATTGGCAATGCTTTATCAAATCCTGTTCCTGTCAAGAGTGGCGTTCCTCAAGGCAGCGTCCTTGGACCAACACTCTTTATTCTATACATTAATGATCTTTGTGACCATATCTCAAGTAATTGTGTTCTCTTTGCTGACGATGTCAAACTATTTAACACCACAGACAACACTTCTATCATTCAAAACGACCTTGACCATCTAACCGCTTGGTCTAAAATTGGCAGCTCCAAATTTCAACCAGCAAATGCTCAGTCTTACATATAGGAAAAAAGAACTCTAAAACTAAGTACATACTAGATGGACATTACCTTACAGATGACCCCCATCCCGTTAAAGACCTTGGAGTTTTCATGTCAAATGATCTAAGTGCCAAAGCCCACTGCAACTACATAGCAAAAAAAGCTCTAAGAGTTGTAAACCTAATTTTGCGCAGCTTCTTTTCCAAAAACACCACACTACTAACCAGAGCATATAAAACATTTGCTAGACCAATTCTAGAATACAGCTCACCTGTTTGGAACCCTCACCACATCTCTGACATCAATACAATTGAACGTGTCCAGAAATATTTTACAAGAAGAGTTCTCCATTCCTCTGAAAACAACAAAATACCTTATCCCACCAGACTTGAAATCCTAGGTGGAGACGACTTCCGGTATCCGGTGGCAACGGACGTCTGGAAGGCTTCTCCTGCCTCCAGTGTCCGAATCCGGCCGCCGCCGAGGCCCTTAGGGGCCAGGTGTTCCGAAAAGGACACCTGCCGCACGGACGGCTCGCCAGGGGTCTCCCAGCCGATATACAGGACTGGGGGGACCGATGCTGGCGCGTCCTAGGCTCGGCGGGGTTCGGAGGCCACAGGCCGCAGCCATTATTTTGGTCGTCGCCTGGGCCGCTGTGCTCGGTGACACCGGGGCTTTGGATTTATAATTGCAGCAGCCTGGTGGTGAACAGGGAACGGAGAAGAATTGAGGAATGAAGAAGGAAGGATATCGGCAAATGTGGTGGAGTACTCCGGTGCGGGGGTTTTCTCCCCTGCGACTGGAAGAATCTGAATCACTTTGGAGAGAGGAGAACTTAAAATAACAAGATTACCGGTTTTGTGGAGCTCTGGAGAAAGAGGTGATGGAGAAATTTAGGAGGGAGGGTTTGAGGCCCCCCCTCCCTCTGGGGAACAATGGTGGCGTCCAGCTTCCGCCTTCACTATGAGAATCTTGATGACATCACTTCCCTTCGGCTTCCTGGTTGACTAACTGTACTCTGGACTCGTTGCTCCTGTGAGTGCCCCCTGGTGGATCCGGAGGAAATTATAAGGATACTGTGCTTGCCTGAGGATTTTAAAATTTTTTTTTTTTAAATGGCAAAAGGTCAGAGACCAACTGCTGGAGAAATGGAGAATTCTGGAAAAGTTATCTAATATGGACAAGAAACTGGATGAAATAAGAGCAGAAATTGTGACTATCCAAAAGGATTTAAAGGATACTCAACAAGTCTCAGCAGAAAATAAGCAGAAAGTGGAAGGTCTGGAGGGTGAGATGCGGGCAGTGCAGAAAAGAGGAGGCGACAAGCAATGCTGTGCTTGGACTACAGATGGATAAAATGTCTTATTTCTTAGGTTTCAAAATTTGGAAGAAGTGGACCAAGAAGACTTGAGAGATGTTGTGACTAAACTGTTGGGAGAATTTCTTGGGAGAGGTGTTGATTTTATGAATTGGGATGTGGATCGAGTTTATAGAGTTAATTCACAATATGCACGCACGCATGCAGTTCCTAGAGAGGTTCATGTCAAATTTGTGAAAAGAGGAGAGATGAAATTCTTAGAAAACATAGGAGTGGGGCACTGACTTATAGGGGCAGGGAGATAGCCATTCTGAGGCAGATTCCCAGACAGGTACGTGAAATGAGAAAGAAATATTATTTTTTATCAAGCAAATTGTACCAGAAGGGAGTGGGCTTCAGATGGCTGATGCCAGAGGGATTGATGATTTTCCGGGAGGGCATTACGGAAAAAATTAGTACAATTGCGGAGGCTGCGGCCTACGTGGAGGAACACAAAGCCCTCCTGGATTTAGATGACCCAGGAATTGAAGAAGGGGAGGTTATAGACCATGGGGCGGAGGCGGCTGCCGCTGTTGCGGCCCTGGAGTTGGGTCAGGCTGAACCCAGAGTTCTGAGATCCAAAACTAGGAAGTGACAAAGATATTTGGTATTGTGTTGGTTTTCCTTATTCTCTTTCGTATGATATTCTGATTATTCTTGACCCTTCCTTATTGTGTAAGATTGAAACTTAGCTACTTCGTATCACCTGCTTGCCATATGGCTGTTGTATGTGTTTAAAATTTTGAGTAAAATTCTTATCATGTATAAGAAAAATGAAAATTTACCATACCTGATATGTATTTGCATAAATTTTTTTTGACCAATAAAAACTTTTTATAATAAAAAAAAAAAAAAAAGAAATCCTAGGCTTAGAAAACTTGGAACTCCGTCGCCTTCGACAAGACCTAAGTTTAGCTCACAGAATCATCTATTGTAATGTCCTTCCTGTCAAAGACTACTTCAGCTTTAATTGCAATAATACAAGGGCAACCAATAGATTTAAACTTAATGTAAACCGCTTTAATCTAGATTGCAGAAAATACGACTTCTGCAACAGAATCATCAGTGCTTGGAATACTTTACCTGACTCTGTGGTCTCTTCCCATAATCCTAACAGCTTTAACCAAAAACTTTCTACTATTGACCTCACCCCATTCCTAAGAGGACCATAAGGGGCGTGCATAAGCGCACAAACGTGCCTACCGTTCCTGTCCTATTGTTTTTCTTTTCTTCTTCCTATATATGTTTATATGTGTATATACTATATAATCTTTTTGTATGATGTTGTGACAAAATAAATAAATAAATAAATAAAAATACTATGGAAAGCTTTACAATGTCTGAAGTGATATACAGACATTTGCTTGTGCTGCAACGCCAAAGCTATTGCAGAAAGCAGACTAAAAAGGATCTAGAACATGTGTTAACTCTAAAGCTCACTGACTCCTTGGCCTGTCCAGCACCAGAGCAGCTCACTATTTTCTGATTTCTTGGGTCTATGTTCACATCCTTCACTCATATCTCAATGTCACTCCTCAGCTGAGACATCCTAAGGAAATGTAAAGGTGTCACATTCTAGAAGGGATATTTTTCCTATTATCCCATGTCATGTGAGATAGGACCAGAGGTGGGTTTCAGCAGGTTCTGACCAGTCCTGGAGAACCAGCAGTGGAAATTTTGAGTAGTTCAGAGAACCAGTAGTAAAAATTCTGACTGGCCCTGCCCCCATCTATTCTCTGCCTCCCAAGTCCCAGCTGATTGGGAGGAAATGGGGATTTTACAATATCCTTCGCCTGGAGTGGGGTGGGAATGAAGATTTTACAGTATCCTCCCCCTGTCACACCCACAAAGCCATACCCACAGAACCAGTAGTAAAAAAATTTGAAACCCACCACTGGATAGAATATATAAGTCATGTTGGAAGCTGGCAATTATATCCATTTTGTCAGCAAACCAGTGGCTCCATTAGTTTCTGCCAGTTTTTTGGGGCCATTCTTTTAGTATTTGACTGTCCCCCAGTCCTGTTTTGGCTGCAAAGAAAACTGGAACTCTGACTTCTGCAGCCATTTCCCCTCCCCCTTTTTTTTTTAAAAAAATCACTTTATTATTTATTTATTTACTTAGTCGAGTACATATTAGATAATATATAAGTATAATCATGAATTGAATACATAAAATGAATAAAATTAAAGGGAACATTAGGACAGGGACAGTAGGCATGCTGGTGCTCTTTCAGACCTCTTAGGAATGGGTCAGTTGACTGCCAACTTATCAATCATGAAAGTCTGAAGTTCACTAGATTTGACAAGTGTTAAACTTGAATTAACACCTTTAGTGGGAAGTATAATTGAAAGAATTCAGCTTCAAAGTGGGCAGTTGAAAATTCTCTTTCCAATGGCTGCTGCTCCCAGGGAAATCCTGTCTCCTATTTCTTTTTCTCAAGTTATGTTCTTAGAATAATTTACCGTTTCCATGTGGTACTGATAGCTAAACTTTTCTTAAATGCTAGCTCTTCAGTAGCACTCTGGCTGATCTTGGTTGCACATATCTGAATAACCTCTGGATCAGGGATCTCCAACCTTGGTTCCTTTAAGACTTGTGGACTTCAACTCCCAGAGTCCCTCAGCCAGCAAACCTGGCTGAGGAACTCTGGGAGTTGAAGTCCACAGGTCTTAAAGGAACCAAGGTTGGAGACCCCTGCTCTAGATGATAACCAATAGATGCTATCCGCCTACAACTCTTTGCTCCCATCTTTGCTCCCATCCTTCGGGAGATAGGGCGGTATACAAATATGAATAATAAATAAATAAATAAATCTAATGGTTTATATGTTGAACAGTTTCAAGAAAACTTGTGTTTTAAGAGTGCCTATGGAGATTCCTATGGAAATTATCAGTCATTGAGGTCATGGGTGTCCCACATACCATGTTTCACTTCTCATCCAAGAAGCTTCTTCAGCTGAAGAAACTTCCTGGATGGGAAGGGAAATGTCTTCAAGGAAAAAAACTGTTTGGTTGCCTTTTGGAAAAGCACTTTTGGATCACGATTTAAGAATTAACAAACAAATTTTAATTGCTCAATGATAAATAAAAGGGGGAGAATGCAATGCATAGAGTGTGCACAGCTTTCTGCATGCCAGTTAGAGAAGGCTTTTCATGGGCTGGATGAGGAAAAATATAAAACCAATCGCAACCTGCCTGTTATCAGTGCATCATATCCACTATAAATGTAGAACACATTTCTACATATATTATGGATGTTACTGTTGTTTTTGATGAAGAATGTCACTGAATTAATATTATTGACAGTATTATTCCTTTTTTAAAATTTCTTCATGATTTGCTCCTATGGTTTAGCTGAATGATTACTTTTTCTTCTTCTGTTATTATTAATTTGGCTTTAAATTTATCTGAGTGGAATTGTATGCCACTCAGAATAATCTTGAACTAGAGAGCTTCCAATGAAAGAAGGAAATAAATCAATTATTTCCTGCCAATTCTAGAATGGAAGAGAAACAAAGAAAATCTTAATCTTCAGCCTTAGTTTAGCTACTGTGTCGCTCATAGGATTGCATCTTAAATAAGGAATTCACCATCTTTAAGGTGTTGGAAATTCTGCTTCCTGCAGAATAAGTGTTACTAAACTTATAGGGAAATTTGCAAACAAATCTAACTGGCAAATAAGAGAATTAGAAGGTGCTCTGACATTCCTTTGATCTCCAAAAAAGGACCAAACTTAGCATAAATCTAAGGAATTGAACTGATCTATGAAGAGTTATACAGACTATTTATAATGGAGTTCAGAAGATGTTAGATCAAAAACATTATTGCTGAGGTCAATAGCACTATTATATGCCTAAAGTCTTGAAGAACTTGGTCTTCCTTCGTCAAGAAACCCATCACTTCGATTCTTCCTTGATTGCTCTAGGTTTGTGTAAGTTTTGATAAAGTGCCTATATACTGTAAAATCAGATTGGTTTCTGGACCAGAAATAATGTCAATTCATCACACTACCTAGGAATTCAGGGACTTTTAGTCTAACATCTTGGAAAAGATACCGAGTTGGGGAAGGCTAGTTTACAATTTTGTCTCCTGTTAGGAAGACTTTTTTGAGGTTCTAGTTTTCAAGCTATAGTTCCATGATATTAAATAGTAAGCACTATTTAAATGGTAATTAATCTAATTGGAGTTATTTGGGCAGTTGCTTATTATTTACGAATAAAGTTACAAGGGCCGAAATGCATCTTGTGGAAGCACTTCTATAGTATGTCCCAGAAAGGTTACACGTAAACATTGAAGGAGCCAAGAGGATGTCGGTATTTGCTATAGGTAGTTACTGTTGACTTCAGGTATTTCTTCAGAATTACACACACTTGCATAAGCCTTTCAAATCCTTTGTGGATAAAATGAGGAGGCAATATCTAGTTCTCAAGTATCATGGACTGTTTAGACAACTGATTCACAAGCTCCAACTTCAATTAGAAAACAACAATACAGATATAAACTAAGCACTCAAGCCCTGTGTAAATGCCATTTTAAATGAGATGTCAAGGACACGTAAAGCTTAGCCAGTCTCTAATGGAATAAAACTGCATTGAAAAAAATATTTGAAAAAGCCTATGGTTTGCTCATTTATGTGTAGTTAGCAATGCTTATGTGACTTCTCTCTTATCCATTGATGACTTAATATGTACTGGGAAAAAATCACTCATAAACTTATTGTAATTCTTAAGAGGAACTAAAGCTATAAATGTATATGCTAGTTTATATGATTAATTTCCTTTCCTCTTCCACTATTAAGTACGTTGACTTAAATCTTAATAATTCATTTACCTATGGTACTACTTCTGCTATAGCTATATATCAGATGCTTGAAAAGAGACTCATCTGTTTTATCTACAGTCATTAAGTTTTGTACATGGGAGAGAGAGAGATGCTTACCATCCTGCCCCGCCCCCACTTCGTCTTATCCACTCCAGGGACTTTTAATGTGAAGAATCCAAGCATGATTGATTGTCTTGAGACTCAAATTGCTGGAGCAAACTTTTCCACGTCTCTCTCAGCTGGACTGAGTCGAAAAACTGGAGCTCAGCCGAGCAGAGAAGGCGAGGCCAAGAAAGTTCTAGCAACTCAATCTCTGGCAATGGGATTGAAGTCAACCCACATTTGGATTCTCTAAGCAGCACACTGGAGAAGCTTACCATCCTTGGAGTCAAGACCAACACAAGATATTTTTCTGCCTGAAACGAAGATCAAAATGAAATTTTACATACATACTTACATATGTTTCACATACAGAGAAGCTATGTCTACTTATGCAATTCTGTGGCCACGACCGCATGTGAAAGCAACAAGATTGCTGAGAAAATTCAGAAAGCATCCAATACTTTGTCCTCCATGATCTCATTGCTGTCTTCTCACGTTTGCAGCTCAGGCAGCCAACTCACTCTACATAATGGAAAAGCCTTTATTGTTTGACCGTTCTAATACCTGCCTCATAAATGAATATTTATGCCATTTAGCTTCTTAACCAAAGGAACAGGAACTTTTCTGTCTGCCTTTACAAGCGCTCATATACTCCAAACACAATGTCAATACAATGCACTAATATGACAACTTCCTATTTGTTATTTATTTTAAAAGACCTTTTAAGGCATAGAGTGTTAAATCTGTCTAGAGAAGCTGCTTAAAAACTTTTAACGTGACAAACTATTTATTCTGAGCTGATTGCAGGGTAGAAAACAGCTTGTGTCTAATTTACTTAGCAAAATATTGCATTTCTCAAAGGGAAAATGTAGAAAATAACTGGGTGTTGCACAAAGTTTATTGTACAACTTAGATTTTTTAAAAAACAAATATTTGCTTATCAAATAATTCACAATCTTTGAAAAACTAAAATTCAAAGTTTGCTATCAATCATCCAAATACATCCAAGTAACATATTATAGAGGTAACTAGTGGTTAAGAAATTATTTACTATAATTCTCTATTCATTTATCTAGATAAAAGTCTCATTGAACTCAATAATGCTAATTTCTATATAAACACATCTTGGATTTCACTATAAACTAAAAATATATATTTTCATGATCTTTCTTTATACCTTGGGTATTAATTTAAAATCTAATATATGTGAATGTATGAGCAATGCTCGTTTGGAGCTGAAATTATCAATAGCAGAACCAAAACATGAGATTTTGTTCCTATAGATTTCTATTTTAATGTGATAAGGGAGGAGGCAGTAATTATCTAGCTTATCTTAAACTCAACTATAGTTTCACCAAATTGATCTCAGTTCCTTTCAATAATATACAATTATAACAATGGACTCAATCGGATGAAATACTACCAGTTCGGAATGGTTCCCTTGAACCAGTAATAAAAAATGCTACCGGTACAGGCGAACCGGTATTTCCAATGATCAGCTGTGATGCGCAATTTATATTAGCTAAAATCATTGGATTTCCTGCTTTCTAGCTAATCTAAATCGTGTGGCACAGCGGATTCCCACCCCTCACTGTTCTACTTACCTTTGCAGACTTGGAAGGCTTCAAAATGTTCCTTTTTTAGCGCTGCACAGGCATGGCTTAGGTGTGCATGCATGTGTGTAGGAGACTCACAGAACTGGTAGCAGACTTCAGAGAATTTTACCACTGGACTCAATCAAACAATATTTCCCTCCTCATGTCTATAGTTTATTTATGGCCTCAGTTTTATGACCATAATCCTAAATACCCCACTCTTTCCACTCTTTTTGTAAGCTGGCTCCACATATCCATTCAGAGTTAGAAGACAGTTTAAAGACATATTTTGTATTGTATCATATATCCAATGTTCATATAAAAAATCTCTACTATTGTTCCTCAGCAATTTATGAGTTTCACTTTAAAAACACTGAAAAGTATTATGCACCAAAATCAACCCTTTTCTTAATTTTATCATGAATTCAAAATTCAAAGCTGCTCATAAAGTATACATATTAAAGAAGAGCAAGCATAAATATAGTTTTTATGGGAGTTTTTTTTAATAAAAAAACTCCTCATACATTCATACAGAAATGGATGGAAGAAACTTAAAAGTACAACAATGCTTTTAAATAGACCATAATTTACTAAAGAAAACGTGAGGGGGGAAGACCCTGAAGTATATTTGTTCCAAAGGAATTTCGTTCATGTCACTCTCTCCACTGCACTGCAACAAACAAAAGGAAAAAATCAAGACTTTTTACAAAAGCTACAAGATAGTCAATATCTGGCCTATAAGTTGATTTTGTGGACCATGACACCCCCACAATCTAAAAACAATCTTGCTACTCTTCTGCTGCTTCCCAATGTTTATCTTTTGGTAAGCATGTGGAAGGGGGTTTCCTTTGCCTCTTGGGAAGACACCACCACCACAACAGCTTATATATGTATCACTGTGACTTTACACTTGCTGACTTGATTCATGGATATGTTATAGCCATGATGGCAAACCTATGGCATGGGTGCCAGAGGTGGCATACAGAGTCCTCTCTGTGGGCACATGCACTGTCGACAGCTGTTCTTCTGGTTTCCGGCATGCACATGCGCGCTGGCCAGCTGGTCTTTGCGGGCTCTGGTGCGCCTGAAAATGGCCCAGAAAACAGCCAAAATACAGGTTATTTATTTATTTATTTATTTAGTCATAACAGCATATATAAGCATAAGCATGAAGTAGCTATATAATATATAAGCATATATATGAGTATAAGTATGAAATAACTATATAAATTGGATATAATTTATTTTATTTTATTTATTTATTTTTGTCACAACATTATATAAAAAGGATTATATAGTATATGAACATATGTATGAGTAAATATTAGGAGGTATAAGCATCAATATATATATAGGAAGAAGAAAAGAAAAACAATAGGACAGGAACGGTAGGCACGTTTGTGCGCTTATGCACGCCCCTTATGGTCCTCTTAGGAATGGGGTGAGGTCAACAGTAGACAGTTTTTGGTTAAAGTTTTGGGGATTTTGAGTAGATACCACAGGGTCTGGTAGTGTGTTCCAAGCATTAATAACTCTGTTATTATATGAAGTCATATTTTCTGCAATCAAGATTGAAGGGTTAACATTAAGTTTAAATCTATTTTTTGCTCTTGTATTGTTGTGATTGAAGCTGAAGTAATCCTCAACAGGAAGGACATTGCAATAGATGATTCTATGAGTTAAATATAGATCCTGTCGAAGGCGGTGGAGTTCTAAGTTTTCTAAACCCAAGATTTCAAGTCTGGTGGTATAAGGTATTTTGTTATATTCAGAGGAGTGGAGAACTCTTCTTGTAAAATATTTCTGGACACGTTCAATTGTATTGATGTCTGAAATGTGGTATGGGTTCCAGACAGGCGAGCTGTATTCAAGTATTGGTCTAGCAAATGTTTTATAAGCTCTGGTTAGTAGTGTAGTGTTTCTGGAGAAGAAGCTACGTAAGATTAGGTTAACAACTCTTAATGCCTTTTTTGCGATGTAGTTGCAGTGGGCTTTGGCACTTAGGTCATTGGATATGAAGACTCCAAGGTCTTTGACTGGGTGGGGGTCATCTGTAAGGTAATGTCCGTCGAGTTTGTATTTAGTGTTTGGATTCTTTTTTCCAGTGTGTAAGACAGAGCATTTGCTGGTTGAGATTTGAAGTTGCCAGGTTTTAGACCATTCTGACACAAAGTTAAGGTCTTTTTGAAGAGTAGCTGTATTATTAGTAGTGTTAAATAGTTTGACATCGTCAGCAAAGAGAACACAATTACTTTTAATATGGTCACAGAGATCATTAATGTATAATATGAAGAGTGTTGGTCCAAGAACACTGCCTTGGGAAACGCCGCTATTGACAGGAACAGGATTTGATAGGGCACTGCCTATTTTGACCATTTGTTGTCTGTTTGACAGGAACGCTGTTATCCAGTTGTGGAGGCGTCTGGAGATGCCGTAGGATTTTAGTTTTAGGAGAAGTTTGTCGTGTACCACTGAGTCAAAAGCTTTACAGAAGTCTATGTATATTGCATCTATTGTTTTGCCTTGATCAAGATTTGTAGTCCATATGTTTTTGCAGTGAAGAAGTTGTAAGTTACATGATAATTTTTTTCTGAAACCAAATTGTTTATCAGAGAGTAGATTGTTTGTTTCTAGGTGGAGGGTAATGGATTGGTTGATGATAGATTCCATAACTTTACATGTGACGCGGCATAGAGATAGGTCTGTAATTTTCAACTAAACTGGGGTCTCCTTTTTTGAAGACAGGGATGACTGTGGCTAGTGACCAAAGTTTGGGAAGGGAACTGGTCGTAAAGGCTTTTTCAAAGATTATGCTTAGGGGTTCTGCTATATTAGTGGAAAGCTTTTTTAAGAAGTATGCACATAGTCCATCAGGTTCAATAGATAGGGATGGTTTCAGTTTGCGAAGAGCTTTTTCAACATTTTCTTCAGTGAAATCTATATGTTAGGTTGTTTTTGGTGCGGTTAGGAAATTTCGGGTATATGCCATTGCTGTTGACAAAGACTGAGCCGAAGAATGTGTTAAAGAGGTTTGCTTTAACTGTTTCATCATTATTTTCTTTGCCGTTAGGTTCTTTTAGTGGTGGGATGGATCTCGAGTCATTAAGTTTGTTGTTCACAAAATTATAAAAAGCACAATTAGAATTTGTGCGCAGAAGGTCGTCTTCTTGTTTGGTGTGGTAATTGGTGCATTCAATTTTTATTTGGTTGCATATATCTCTGTAGCGGTTTTTGAAATTAGCTACATGTCCCTTTTTGTTTTTTCTCCAAAGGGATTTTTTTTTTTGATTGAAGCTTTTTTATTGATATGGGTAATTTGTTTTTCCTGATTTTGATGGTGGTTTGTGGTATGTAGAGTTTAATGACACTATTGACTTCGAGTAGGAAAACTTTGTAGTGGTCTTCAGCAGTGATACAGGTTGAGAATAGATTTTTGGCCCATTTTCCGGGCTATCTTCCAGCCGTTTTCTGGTCACTTTTAAGGCTGTTTTTCAGGCCAAAAACAGTCTGAAAAATGGCTTGAAAATCGCCTGAGAAACAGCCTGAGAAACAGCCCAAAAACAGGCATGTGTGCACCGGCCAGCTGGTTTTCGGTTTTTTGGTGCCCCGGCATGCACACACATGCACGCTCGTTCCAGTTTGGGCAGTCGGTGCTGAAAAGGTTCGCCATCACTGTGTGATGGCGTGTTTAACTTGTATGTTTCAGACTAAACATTTCCTAAAACATTTGTTATACCAATTCATCACTTGTTGCAAACCTTCATAATTACTGAAATAACAATAATAATTTATTATATAATAAGGAAACAGCACAAAAACAAAAGGAAACAGATGGCCAATAAACTTAGATGGAAACAAAGAAAAAGAAGACAGGATCATCCTTGCCTAAGGCCTGAGCCAAAAGTAACATCTCTGGGGCCCTTTGACATACCAATAGGCCAGAGGGCATTCAAACCTTGGGAAAAACTTCATTCCGGACATCAAGTACAGAGAAGGTGCACTGCCTGATAGATGAGATTGCTTCATCAAAGGTATAATAGAAAACTTTCATCTTAAAGTGAGGAGACGAGACCATGAAGGATTTGAGAAACAAGAATTAATTTATTATTTGTGCAAATAGAACACAGACCCCCACTCACGTGGAAAACAAAGGTCTGAGCTTCGAGCAAGGCTCAAGCATAATCTTTTATACCTTTGGTTACAGATATCATCATAAGAAAAGAAGAAGTTATCCTAATTGGTTGTCACAGACAAAAGCCCATATATGGACTACCATTATCATACACCATCCAGATACATATGTTGATGCATATGTTGCTATCAATGCCCCTTTTTTTACCACATATAGTTACTGGAACAGGTTACAAAGAACAGCATGTAGAAATATTCCTGTGCTTTACAGAAAGCTTGCAACACCACACCTCTGCCAAGCAATATACTTCCGCTTTTATGTGACACGTCGACTTCTATCTCTAATACATCTTGTTATAATCCTAACAAATAAACATAAAGCACTTGTATTTTAAAGAATTGGGGTCCTGCTTCAAAGGAACCTGGAGCATATCAACCCTATATGATCAAAGTGGTCAGGTGTTTCTGGAAAACTAATATGGCTTTTTGAATTGAAGACAACTATTCTGCTGTATAATGAATATTAATGTACAATATTACAAATATTGCACACTTGAGATATTAAGTCCAAAATAACAGCAGTTACAAAAAGCTAGACAATTGCTACTCATTAAACCAGTAGCAAATTTTATATAATAGTTGGGATATTTTTTCTCTCTATTTCTGTGATAATTATTTAGATTTATTAATTCTATTGTGAAGTATCTAATGATGAACTATGATAAATATGCTCATTCCCTCAATGAAATCTTTGTTAAAAATTTGCATGCATCTCATTTGTTACCATAAAGACCTTAATCACACTAGGGAATTTATTTTTCTTTCCAAGAAATATGTAATCAAATCTGACAGGTAATTTCTTTTCTAGCACCTATTAATGCTCAATATGCATCTTTGCAGTATTAGCTGGTAGAAAGCTGCTTATATAATAAGCTAGTTGAAACTAAGTCAAAGTCAATAAATTCAATAAATTTCCAGGGGAAAGGTAGGAAATGCATTTTTAAAAGGCCCCCATGGACTAAAATAAAATCTATAATAATTTGAGCTAAATAAATTAGTTTATCTCTTGTAGCTTCAGTGATTGTGTCAATTCTAGTGTTATAACTTAGTCTCGCTGAAGAATATCTATTGATATCCCAAAACAATTCCATTAAAACCTAAATGCCATTTATTGGGTCAAAACAGACATTTGATTGTCTTCACTGTGCTTAGTGGCTTTAATATTTTAAAAAAAATATTTTAAAAGGCAGAGGAAATAAAATATAAAATAAAAGCATCATGAAAAACACAAATTATATCGTTTATACAGTCCCAGATACTATCTGCATCTATTTACCAATCACCAAGTGCCTTTTCCGAGAGTTCTCTGCCATATGCATCTGTTGCAGTAAACTGATACCCACAAAAACTTGATAGATTTAAGACGTCACAAGATGCTTTCCTATTTTCATTTTGTTGTTTTGTTTTTCACGAATAGTCAGTCTGAGCACAGGGGGATCAGTTGTTCCATTTATTGTTTTTACTAATCTTTGATTTTGTTCTGACATTTTAATATAAAAACGTTGACTGGCTTCAGGGAAAGATTTCTGCTGTGACATTTTTTTTTTTTGGAATAATGATAAATGCTCGCATTACATCCACAAATTAAAATCTGTACTACAGATGCTCATTCATGTCTTTCTAGTTGACCACATTTCCCATGCACTTATGAATACCCTTGGACTTTCCATATTACAGGTACAAAAATGGAACTCCAAGGTGAAAAAACTCTATTTTTAAAAAGAAAGCAAAAGTATACTTTCTTATTCGACTATCTGGAATGGAAAATATTCAGACGTAAAAAGAAAGATAATTTTATTTACTAGTATTTAATTAAGCGTATATATGTGTATATGTATATATGTATGTACACACGTACATACTCAGATATACAGATTAACAGAGTGGGAAGGGGCCTTGTAAATCATTTAGTCCAACCCCCCAGGCCAAGCCGGAGACCTTATACCATTTCTGACAGATGACAGGCCAGTCTCTTCTTGAAAGCTTCCAGTGATGAAGCTCCCATAACTTCTGAAGGCAACTTCTGTTCCATTCGTTGATTGCTCTCACTGTGAGAAAATTTCTCCTTATTTCCAGGTTGAATCTCTCCTTGTTCAGTTTCCAGCTATTATTCTGACCTTCAGGTGCTTTGGAAAATACACAAACACACACACACACACACTGAGTTGGGAAGAGTGATTATGGTAGCAAGGTTGAGAGAAATTGTTTTTGAGTCTCATACAGTGAAGCCATTGCAGTTCAAGAAAATCAGATACCTAAGGAACAGAACTATGCCACACAATAATTAGCCTCCTCTCTCTTATTTTGATTCAATTTTGAGCCAGTCAGACTGGACAATGTCTGCTTATGTTGATTGTAAAACATAAGGATGGAAATGAGGTTAGTTTTCTAATTGAGATCAAGTCTCCACAACATTCAAAATATTGATTTTCTCCCAATTCCAGATCATTATGAATGTATTATAAAAAACCACATACCACTTTCCCATGAGTGGCTCAAGTTTTAAGCCTTTGGCAGCCCACCAACATTATTTTTTAAAAAATAATAAAGTCTTTGCTATTTCTGCCTTAAAAAGGGCTACTGCATACCTCCAAATAACAGTGGCAGATATTTCTTTGTGGATTTTTATTTTATTTATTTATTTATTTATTTATTTATTTATTCGAATTTTTATACCGCCCTATCTCCCGAAGGACTCAGGGCGGTTCACAGCCAGATAAAAACATGTGAATAATACAAGTAAAAACAACAATTAAAAAACTTATTAACTGGCCGAATTAAAAATATCACTAAAATAAAATAATATAAAACCCCATTAAAAACTAAATTTAAAACTAAAACCCTAGACTAGCCCTGCGCAAATAAATAGATGTGTCTTAAGCTCGTGGCGGAAGGTTCGGAGGTCAGGAAGTTGGCGAAGCCCTGGGGGAAGCTTGTTCCAGAAGGTGGGAGCCCCCACAGAGAAAGCCCTTCCTCTGGGTGTCGCCAGTCGGCACTGCCTGGCGGATGGCACCCTAAGGAGTCCCTCTCTGTGAGAGCGTACGGGTCGGTGGGAGGCGATCGGTGGCAGTAGGCGGTCCCGTAAATAACCCGGCCCTATGCCATGGAGCGCTTTAAAGATGGTAACCAAAACCTTGAAGCGCACCCGAAAGGCCACAGGTAGCCAGTGCAGTCTGCGCAGGAATGGTGTAACATGGGAGCCACGAGGGGCTCCCTCTATCATGTTGCATTCTGAACCAACTGAAGCCTCCAGATGCCCTTCAAGGGGAGCCCCATGTAGAGAGCGTTGCAGTAATCCAAGCGAGATGTCACGAGCGCATGAGTGACCGTGCATAAGGCATCCCGGTCCAGGAAGGGGCGCAACTGGCGGACCAGGCGAACTTGGTAAAAAGCTCTCCTGGAGACGGCCATCAAATGATCTTCAAAAGACAGCTGTCCATCCAGGAGAACGCCCAAGTTGCGCACCCTTTCCATCGGGGCCAATAACTCGCCCCCAACAGTCAGCTGCGGATGCAACTGACTGTACCGGGGTGCCAGCATCCACAGCCACTCCGTCTCATGACTAATGACTAATTTAACGTATTCACGTATTCACGTGGCCCTTTCCCTCTACAAATTGTTCAGAACTGTTTTGAAATATTGACAAAATGTGCAAAATCTAAAATTACTATTGAAACTCCCCATTTTCATTAGTTTTTTTTCCCCCTCTCTACTCCTGCCATCCATGATGCTTTTAGAGGGCTTAAACTCCAATTATGGATTTTTTAAAAATGGACTCTAAAATAGACTGTTAAAAACAACCTCAAAGCCTTCAGCTGGACTGTAGCTGGGAGATAAATTTTAACAGAAAGCAAAAGAATGAGGAAAAAGCGAAGAGAAAATAAATAGAGCTTCTTTCCTCATTTGTTTCTCTACCCAACTGGGGGTTCATCCCTGGCCTAGTTCCCAGGTTTTCCTATACTTCTACCTGGGCTGTAGCTGCCAGATGAATTTGAGCAGGAAGCATGAAAGCAAAGCAAAGCAAGATGAAATGGCCTTCGTAGGCCATTATTTTTTTTTAATACTCCTGATGTTTATTTGTCAGGTCCCCTCAGGCTGCCATAAGCATAAAGGTCAAGAGATGGGTTTAGTCTGTAATTTTGGGAAATGATTTGCAAAGAGAACAGCAGCGCAACAGATGAAACGATCTCTGCAATTCACAGAGGACCTGTTAAGGAGAAGATAAAAATGCCCTGTGTTGACTGCCTGTAGCCAAGCAACTTCCCACAAAAGCTTTCTCATTGTTTAATTAATTTAGACCATTAATTTAGTGAGCCCCATTAAAAGTTAAAAGCCCTGCTTATAAAATATACATTTAGGCTAAGATATTTAAGTAAAAAATAAGCAAACACTGAACAGTACAAAAATATTGATCAGCCTCAAATCAAAGCTGAAATCGGATAACTTCTTATGCTGGTCTCTCCCTCTTTCTCCCTCCCTCCCTCGCTCTTTCGCTCTCTCTTTCACACACACAGACACACACAAAGAAAGCTTTCTCATTAGTAGCAATCCATCGCTACTACTGTCTTTTCACCTAATTAATTATCAACCAAAAAATTTGCTTCACTTGTCATATGCATCCCAATCCTGTTACTTAACATTGTCATGAATCGGTCGATATAACTCTCTGGACAGCAATGCTCCCAGAAGCACGAAGCTGAAGCCTGAAGATGACGAATGAGACTTCGTCGAAACGTCGCCAAGACACTTCCAATTTTACGTGGGAGAAAACCCGAATAACCAAAGATCTACATATATATATATGTATATATATACATATATATATATATATAAACTGCTGTATTGTTATTTCTCTCTGTCTTGTGAAAATGTTTTGATGCTAGAGCTATGTAACTTCATAATGCAAGCTTGTTAAACTATTATCTTGGGGAATATTTTTCTTTTCTCACTTGGTTTAGTCTTTCTTTCAATCAATCAATCAATCAATCCTCATCTGTTTCTCTAGGACAGGGTCCCCAACTCCTGATCGATGGACTGGCACCAGTCTGCAGCATGCCAGCAACTGGGCTGTGCAAACAAGCAAAGGCCCATCTACAGGATACAGGATGTAGGCAGCACACAAAACCATGTGTGATATAGGCACCACACAAAATTTTTCTCCACAGAACCAGTTCCTGGTGCCCAAAAAGGTTGGGGACCGCTGCTCTAGGATATACATTAACCACATATACATGTGTCCTATACCATTTTCCTCTGTTCCAAAATATAGGCCAGAGAGATGGACCTCTAAACAAACAGGAACTACAATGCAGATCTTCCTCTTTGAAATTCAATCTTTGTCATTACCAAGAGTCTAGATATAGCAGAATGGCTGTGTTTTATTAAAGCAAGGAGGAAAAATTGGCATATAGATTTTGGAGATAAAATCCCCAGAGAAGGTCGACATATTCACAGATAATCACTGTGTTCTCCATCATCAGGCATTTGAATTGGAAGAGCATTTCTATTTAACTGAATCTTGGAGGGAATTAGAGATATGGAAGAAACATAATCTTTGAGTCTGCTTCAGTGTCTCCAAATAACCAACTTAATACTAGGACATTTAAGACTGTGATGGCGAACATATGGCATGTGTGCTGGAAGTGTCACGCACAGCCATGTTGCCCAGCACACGTGGTGTCACCCACTTCCAGGTTTCCAGGGCACTCATGTACATCAGCCAGCTAGTTACTGGTGCACATGCGCACAACAATCAGCTTGCTTTAATGTCTTACCATGGATGTGCAGTGGCCATGCTGTCGTCGCCCGCATGCAGCCCCGGGACATCCACCCCTTGCCAGCCATGAGTGCTGCCACCAGTTACTCCCTTGTACCCAGCTGCCTGCCTGCCTTGTCACAGCTACTGCCACTGAGATGAAAGGCCCCAAAGCTATGCTGCCTGGGATCCATGTGAGCTGCAGCAGGGGGAGGCCAGGTATGGCTGGCTGGACGCTGCCCAGAATGCGAGGCTGGCAGAAGGAGCCGGCGCTGTTTCTTAGCCAGCGTGAATGGCTGCTGCCACAGCCTGCCATCACCCTCTCCTCCCCAGTTGCTCCTGTGAGGGGGCAGCGGTGGCAAGGATGGGCGGTCTGGGGCCTGTCTCCCCATCCGAGCGGGCTTCTAGTGCAACCTCAGGCCTCCAGCACCCCCAGGCCTCTGGGGGGAGGGAAGGAAGCCCCGGCTTGCTGCTCCTGCCGCTGTCACCCCCTCGCCCCTGGCACCAGTGGTTCTTGTGCTGCCACTTCCCCACTGGTGAGAAGGCAAGCATGGCTGGCATGGCTGGATACTGCCCAGAGCGCGAGGTGGGCTGACCATTCGCACCAGCAAAGGTTGGTGCAACTCTCTCTCGCCAGGGAGCATGACCACTTCCTGGCTGGCACGCCTCTTACCACTCACCTCCCTAGTGGTGGTTTCTCCTTCTGCTGGCTGCTCCAGGAGCAGCCTCTGTCTCTTAGCCAGTGCGAACAGCCTGTGCCGCAGCCTGCCACCACCCAATCTGCCCTGCCAGCTGCTCCTGGTGCTGCTAAGGAAGTGGGAGCACAAGAACCACTGTTGCTGGGAGTGAGGGGGTGGCGGCAGCAGGAGCAACAGGCTGGGGCTTCCCTCCGTCCCCTGAGGTCTGGGGCTACCCCAGAGCCCACTTGGGTGGGGAGACAGTGAAGCTCCAGCCCACCCATCCGTGCTGCCACCTCCCCTTCACCCTTGATCAATCTGCTCCTTTCAGAAATTTGCTTTTCTTCCAATGCCAAGACTTGGATCCAGAGGACTGCAGACCGCCTATGAGCACATGCAGAATGGAAGACTGCTACCCTTCAGGGCTGAATGTGAAAAAAGCCACCCCAAGGCAAGGGCTGAGTGACAGGAAGAAGCTGCTGCCAGTTCCGGACCTGGCAACCCACAGGCTCAGCCTGAGCTTTACAAATCCCTGTGGTAACCGCACAGACTCATCAGCTCACCAGAAAGCCCACTGCATACAGACAGAGCAACAATCGGTTGGGCCAATCAGCCCTGCTTCGGAATAATGACTTTCCAGGCCCAAAACGGGGTGCGGGGGGCGAAGTGCATGTGCACGGGTGCACATGCGCAATGCAGGGTGCATGCATGGGACAAGCAAGGGGGGGGTCATGTATGCATGCACATATGGGGTTCGCATTGCATTTTGGGTGCTGGCACACCGATGCGCTATTGCGCGCACACACAAACACTTCCGGCATGCAACAACAAAAAAAAAGGTTTGCCATCACTGATTATGTGATCACCGTTCCTTACGGTGATTGCCTGCCAGCGGTGTACCGGTCCGCTAATTCCATCAGCGGACTTCGGACAGTTTGATCCCCGTTTGAATTACATCTTATATGGACTGGGGGGTCAGTTCTATTACACCTGTAGTGACCTGCCGGCTTGGGATACCCTTCTCTTCCGTTGTTATCTGCACTTTCTATGAGTTACTCGGCGCTTGAGCTCTTACGGCTGTGAGGTTCCCCCGCCTCGCAGGAGTGGCCCTCTGTTTTATCGAGGGCCTACCTTAATGAAGGGTCTTGGGACCCAGAGAGGTGGCATGCTTCGAAGAAGAATCTTTGGGGGTTTTTTAATAGGTTTTTTAATAAGGGGTTTTTAAGGGGGGGAGGGGATTGACGGGTAGGGGGAGTAACCCGTCGGGGAGGGTATGTCCAGTCCCAGCGCGGGCTCACGACACCATTTTAGTTGGTCCGAAGACAGGGGGGGAGGGGATTGTGCAGAGCAGAGAACGCTATTCCATCTGTACGGTAAGTGGGAGGGACAGATATGGCGGAGGCAGGGGGCCGTATCGTTTTTCGGGAGCACGTGTTCGATGTCTAAAAGCGATCACGTGCTCCGGCCCCTCAGTCCTCACTCGTTCCCTGGATGGTCAAGACCCTCAGAGCTTGGGTCTTCGGCTGATGCTTTGCAATGCCCGGTCCGTGGTTAATAAGGCTCCCCTGATTTGTGACCTTATTCAGAGGGAGTCCGCGGACCTTATGGGCATTACGGAGACCTGGCTGGGCACAGAAGGGGGTGTACCCCTGGTTGAACTGTGCCCTCCGGGTTTCCGTGCATTCCATCAGCCGAGGGCCCAAGGTAGGGGTGGGGGGGTGGCGGTTGTGATTAAAGAAAGTCTGGAGCCGAGGGAGTCCACTGTTCCTCAGATAGCTGGCTGTGAATCCCTCCTTGTGAAGTGGGGCCACCGGAATCATATGGGGCTGTTGATCACGTACCTGGCTCCTTGCTGCGTGACTACAGCCCTACCTGAACTACTAGAGGTGCTTGCTGGTGTGGCGGTTGAGATCCCCAGACTTTTGGTCTTGGGGGATTTCAACCTGCCATCTGCCGGCTTGTCGTCAACGGTGGTTCAGGAGTTCCAGGCCTCCATGACGGCCTTGGACCTGATTCAAGTAACTGATGGCCCTACACACATTGGGGGAGGCGCGCTAGATTTGATTTTTATCTCTGGTCAGTGGGTAAATGATCTGGATTTAGGAGATATAGTGAAAGAACTGGTGTCATGGTCAGATCATTTTCTTCTTCGCCTAGACTTTCGGACCACCACTCACCACCGCAGGGAGACGGAGCCAATGCGTTGGTTGGACCCAGAGAGGTTCCTGACGGAGCTTGGGCCGTTTCCTGAGGATCTTACCCACGGCACGACTGAAGAACTGGTTGCGGCCTGGGAACGGGCCGCGGCTGGGGCTTTGGATCGTGTCGTGCCTTTGCGGCCTCTGACCCGGCATAGATCTCAATTGGCTCCCTGGTTTTCCGAGGAGCTGAGAATGATGAAATGCCGGAGAAGACGCCTAGAGAGTACTTGGAGGTCTAGCTGTTCCGAGGCTGATCGGACACTAGTGAGGTCCTTTACTAGGACCTACCTAGTGGCAATGAGGGAGGCGAAGCGTTCCTATGTTTCCACCCTCATTGCACCGGCAGATAACCACCCGGCCGCCCTGTTTCAGGTGAACCGTTCCCTCCTCTGTCAAGAGGGACGGGATGACCCCTTACAGGGACGAGCTGAGGAGTTTAACGGTTATCTATACGATAAAATCGTTCAGCTTCGGGATAGTTTGGACCAAGATTGCGATGATCCAACCGAGATGACGGAGACACGTCTTGTTGAGGTTATTTGGGATGAGTTTGAGTCTGTGGCTCCCGAGGACATGGACAGGTTGCTGGGGAGGTTACATGCAACTACATGTTTACTGGACCCGTGCCCTTCCTGGTTAGTGCTGGCTGCTCAGGAAGTGACACGAGGCTGGCTCCAGGGGATTATAAATGCTTCTTTGATGGAAGGGGTTTTCCCCGCCGCCTTGAAAGAGGCGGTGGTGAGACCTCTCCTCAAGAAGCCTTCCCTGGACCCAGCTATTTTGGGTAATTACCGTCCAGTCTCCAACCTTCGCTTTGTGGCGAAGGTTGTAGAGAGTGTGGTTGCATGGCAGCTCCCCCGGCACCTGGAGGAAACTGTCTATCTAGACCCGTTCCAGTCCGGCTTCCGACCCGGTTATAGCACGGAGACGGCTTTGGTCGCGTTGGTGGATGACCTCTGGAGGGCCAGGGACAGGGGTTTTTCCTCTGCCTTGGTCCTATTAGATCTCTCAGCGGCCTTCGATACCATCGACCATGGTATCCTGCTGCGCCGGTTGGAGGGATTGGGAGTGGGGGCACCGTTTATCGGTGGTTCTCCTCCTATCTCTCTGACCGGTCGCAGACGGTGTTGACAGGGGGGCAGAGGTCATCCTGGAGGCGCCTCACTTGTGGGGTCCTCAGGGGTCGATTCTCTCGCCTACCCTGTTCAACATCTATATGAAGCCGCTGGGTGAGGTTATCAGTGGTTTCGGGGTGAGTTATCATCTGTACGCTGATGATACTCAGCTGTACTTTTCCACCCCGGACCACCCCAACAAAGCGGTTGAAGTGCTGTCCCGTTGTCTGGAAGCTGTACGGGTCTGGATGGGGAGAAACAGACTCAAGCTCAATCCCTCCAAGACGGAGTGGCTGTGGATGCCGGCATCCCGATACAGTCAGCTGCATCCGCAGCTGACTGTTGGGGGTGAGTTAGTGGCCCCAAAGGAGGTGGTTCGCAACTTGGGCGTCCTCCTGGATGGACGGCTGTCTTTTGATGAACACCTGGCGGCCATCGCCAGGAGGGCCTTTTACCAAGTTCGCTTGGTTCGCCAGTTGCGTCCCTTCCTTGACCGGGGTGCCTTATGCACGGTCACTCACGCTCTGGTTACGTCTAGGCTGGATTATTGCAATGCTCTCTACATGGGGCTGCCCTTGAGGTGCACCCGGAGGCTCCAGTTAGTCCAGAATGCGGCTGCGCGAGTAGTAACGGGAGACGCTCGTGGCTCCCACGTGACATCGCTGCTTGCACTGGCTTCCTGTGGTCTTTCAGGTGCGCTTCAAGATTTTGGTAACTATCTTTAAAGCGCTCCATGGCTTAGGACCCGGGTACTTACGAGACTGCCTGCTGTTACCCTTTGCCTCCCACCGACCCATACGCTCTCACAGAGAAGGTCTCCTCAGGGTGCCGTCCGCCAAACAGTGTCGGCTGGCGGCCCCCAGGAGTAGGGCCTTCTCTGTAGGGGCAGTGATGCTCTGGAACGAACTTCCCCCTGGCCTGCGTCAAGTGCCTGATCTTCGGACCTTCCGTCGTGAGCTCAAAACATATTTATTCATTAAAGCGGGACTGGCATAATTAGTGATGAATTTTAATTGGGTATTCTTAATATTTTTAAATTTTTAAATTTAAATTTTAATAATCAGCCTTTAAAATTTGCTCTTTTAAAATGTTGTTTTAAATTGTATATATTTTGTTTTTATTTTGGCTGTATACCGCCCTGAGTCCTTCGGGAGAAGGGCGGTATAAAAATTTAATAAATAAATAAATAAATAAATAAATTAAAGATGACCTTCATACTTGTATCACTGCTAAGTTCGAGAAGCGCTCATGCACAATTTTTTAAGGAAATGCTGCAATAGAGATAAAAACTACACAATCTGTATTTTCATGATGGTTAAAATAACGCATGTGGTCAGTCCAAGAAACATCTCATAACATAACTTACTTCAGTATTTTGCTACATTCAATATTTAATAATCATATCTGCACAATTGATACAAAATGATTTTAAGGAATATCTATGTATCCAGATGTACTCTCATGACATTCTAAATAGCTGTGGCTAAAGATGACCAGCTGGGATATAAAATAAATTACTAACTTATTTTCAAATGAAGTGCTATCATTTGTCAAAATTAATATGGCACAGAGAAATATATCATGCACAACATCTATAATGTCCATCTCAAAATGCTTTTCAATTTTCAAAAAAAATGCATACTATGTTTTACAGGAAAAAAAGCATACATTTGGGGAGCCAAGTTCAACAACAAATGCATTGTGTGCATGTGTTTCAATAAT
Source organism: Ahaetulla prasina (assembly GCF_028640845.1). Lineage (NCBI taxonomy): Eukaryota > Metazoa > Chordata > Lepidosauria > Squamata > Colubridae > Ahaetulla > Ahaetulla prasina. The sequence goes on from NC_080540.1 coordinate 108,552,614, forward strand.
GAGCAGAAAAGTTAATTCGGAGGACAAAAGCTTGAAAGATTGCTATACCAACATGTATTTAAAATGATCTTTATATTCCTAATTAGAAGTATCTGCTTTCTATAGGCTTCAATTCCACAATACAATGGAAAAATGACTTTTGGCTGGAAAATAAATATTACATTAATTCAAACAGAAAACATGAATCCACCCAGCATATACTTCAAAAGACAAAGGTGTGGATTATAGGACCTTCAATTTCCATTAACTATCCTTCAGGATAATCTAGTTGTGCTCTTAATATTACATTTCTTGAGATGGCACTAACGGCTTGCAAAGTTGAAGATGTGCAACCAGTTAGAAATAATGCACTGAATTTTCTTAAAGGTGAGGTACAGCAGCTTCTTAAAAGTTGGTACAGCTTTGTAGTTTTCCAAAATCTGTAATAAAACTATGACAGTTCTAAAGGGTGGATCATTTCGATTCTATGAGAAATGATATTGAAGAAGTAAAAGAAGTTGAATCTGAGGCAAGGGACAGCATCACAGCAGTGCAGCCTAAACTTCCCATGTGAAGTATCATACCAAAAGATAACATACAATTTACACCTTTCTAGAATTTAAGTACCGTATCTCCTTTTTTTAATGAAAGACAGTAAGATGTCAACTGATTGAAAATCTTTCTATTTTACCACTAGTTTTAGGTAGCCAACTTTACCGTTTTCATCTAATAAATATACCTATCCTTGAACAAATCCAAAGTTCTGTTAATACACTGATTTCATAAAAAACGAATTACCAGCACTCAATTCTCAAGTTACTTTAGGATTATAATTTTATAATTAAAGTATGAGGGGCTTTAAATCAAGGCTAAAGTATAAGAGGTTTTAAATCAATGTTAGGAAACAGATACTATAAGAACTATTGAAAGTCTAGTTTATTGTTGTAGGTTATAGTAACAGAATCTTGAAAGCCTGAGAGAGTTTCTCTCTTTCCCTCTTACGTCACAGAAAACTAAGGTGGTATAATCTTGATTTCCTCTTTGTCAGGGCCAAATTGGTATTTACATAACCACCCACACAATTCTTCTTCAAGGTTATCTCTGTATTTCTTTACATTTGTACATGATGACTGATTCAAACACAGCAAATACTAAGGCTTAAATTCCCTATTATTTCAGGAGGAACTTATGCCCTTTCCATTTCCTTTCTACATGTCAAATCTCAATAACTTATGTTCACTACCAATATTATATAAGATAGTTTCACAAGGTTATATTACTTACTTTGCTATTGGGCATATTAAAGTGCTGTTTAAATTATGCATGTCGTGTTCTTAAGCATTCATAATCCCTAGATTCTCTACTAATTTTCTTCTTCATAAGGAGCTGACGTTTCTGCCTGAGTTATTATAAATTGTTTATGCCACCTATACAGTAGTATGAGATTTGAAGAAAAAAAAAGATTTATATTTCTGGAAGAAGATTATGATAAAGTTATTTTGTATATCTATAGAAACATAATGCACAATTGCTTGTACTCTACACAAGTCATACATTTACATTTAATGTCTGCAAATAATATTGTGTATATACTGTTCTTGTTTAGAGAATGATTTGTTTAGATGGCGATGGCAGTTATGATGGTGATGAAAAAGTAACTTACAACCAGTCATTGCATTTACAACCTTTGCAGGTTTGTAAAGCAAAAAGAAAGAAGTAAGATCATAAACACGGCACAGTTTTACTTAGTGATCTCTTTGCTTAACAACCAAATGTTAGTCCCAATTGGAGTCTCAAAATGAGGTCTACCTGTACACTTTTACCCTTGTGAGTATGACAAAAAGCAGCAGTAGTTTTAGCTATGTGGTGAAGTAGGCAATGCTGCTTGTTGCATTCAATGCTTGCTTCAATGGAGGATCACAAAGAACTCACTGTGAATTATTTTAGCTCTGGCGGATAGTAGCAATTTTGATGGTTTATGGTATCTCAAGACAATAATCACCTAACAATTTGCTTGCTTACTTGCTTTTCCCCCTCCTCTCCTCTGATTTTTGCCTTCAGGGCTGATTTACAGTCTGGCTTCAGGCTTTATCCTAAGAAAGTACTTGACTGCTGGCTTGTGTACACTTTTACCTCACCATCAACATTTATATTCTATGATATTTTTTCTTTCTCATCCACTAGCAAACCGATCACACAGAAAGGTCTGCAAGAAAGATGAATAACAGTTGACCACAGTCATGGGTTAATTTTCTAAGGACAGGAAAGAAAGTATTGAGTTTTCCTCTCCCCAAAAGGAGGCTGGGCTTCATTTGCTCATCTTATTTCACTCAGAAGAGCTGGAAAAACACACTGAAAAATGAAGAACACATCGCTAATGAGTCAGAGGAAAACAATGGCTCATGTAGGGAGGACCATAGCATTATTTAGACTCTATATGCATGCATTAAACTGGATGATGGACAGGCCATTGATTTGTCCGTAGTCTTCATTTCCAATTAAGGCATCTTTCCTATCACTGCCTAGAAAGGTCAGAAGACCAAGTATGATCTTCTGCATAGAAAGTATATCTGCTCAGCCAGAGCCTTTCTACATCTCTGTCGTGTCCCAATCCTCCGCTGACGGCCGGGTTGGAGAAGTCCGTATCAAGCGTGCCTCTGCAGCTCTGCCAAAGTCCTATCAGAGTTCTCAAGGCAGGCAGGAAACCAGGAAGTGACTTCAGCAATCCAAGTTAGACTTTGCCTGACTCAGAGAATGCCAGAAAGCAGATCCTTTATATAGGCCATGGGGTGTGGCTCCATGACTCAGCACTTATCCAGGCCTGCCCCTCCCTTCCTTTTGGTGACGTCGCCTCTCCATTCTCCGGAAGCGTGGGTCTATCCATTGCATCGTTTCGTCTCCAGCTGTTGGTAATCTCAGCTTGTGGCTGGCTTCAGGCGCACATGCTATCGGAGGGAGGTTTGTTTGTTGGGCCTGTCCGGGCATGGTGCCAGGGCTATGGGCTGGAGGCATGCCAGGACATTCTTCAGCACTGTCAGCATCTGGCAGGAAATAAGAGGGGCCCGGCTGCGGCAGGGGGAGCGAGTGAGACACAACAATCTCTGACCACTGCTTTTCCATTGAGTGTAAGCTCTACTACATTCGGGATGATGGATGTTCTGTTGTTTGTTGCAGTGCTTTTGGGTGGGTTCTTTATAACCTCACCATCACCATGACCTTCAACTATTGTGGTGTACAACATAATAAAATATTTATCACACTCTATTCATTTTTTTGTGCAATGTAGAGCACATTACAACCGAGTCTGGTATAAAGCACACAATAGTATGTATGTATGCTTTGCTGGCCTTCCTAAGAAGCAGGCAATTGCAAACTGCTTCTAAAAGCTTGCCAAGAAAACTTCAGGGACTGTTCCAACGCAGTTGCCAGGAGTCAACCCTGATTCACACGCCCACACCACACAGAGATACTAAAATTCTCAACTACAAAAACACTGAAATAAAATCACACAGTAGAGCATATCTGGCAATCTCAGAAGGCAAACACCTCTAAATTACATTACATTACAGGAGAATCTAACAATTCCCTTTGTAGCAGAGGTCCCCAACTTTTTGGGCACCAGGAACTGGTTCCGTGGAGAGAGGTTTTTCCACGGACTGGAGGAGGCATGTTTTCACGTGCGGCCTGCATCCCATGGGTGGGGCTTCACGTATTTGCGCAGTCCCGTTTCTGGCATGCTGCGACCCAGTACCAGTCCATGGACTGGGGTTGAGGACCCCTGCTATATAGCACATGTTTATAGGATTTGATTAAACACTTAAAACTATTCTCTTTGTAGCGTTTAATCAGAAAAAAGAGTTTAAAGGGTTCTGATGATCCCAGCTGAGCCGTGAGTTCATCAAAGGCTTTTTTTTTTTTACTTTTAAAGGCATTTTTTTTGGCTGAAGAAAAAATGCTTTTAAAAGTTAAAAAAAAACTTCTGATGGTGGCACGGCTCAGCAGGGGCAGGGGGCGGGGGCAGGGATTTTTGCTACCGGTTCTCCGAACCACCAGCCGCCATCACTACTGGATTGGGTGATCCAGTTCGAACCGGGAGCATTTCACCCCTGCCCCAAATGTATATGGAAATCAGGGATGGAAGTCAACCAATTTGGAACGGATCACGCATACCAGTAGCAGCAATTTGAAGTGATTCGTCGAACAGGTGAAAACTACCCCTGGTTGGCCCCACCCACCCCCACCTGCTGCTCACCCCTTCTGCTCTGTGTGTATGCCCAAGAAGGAGGAAAAGACCTGGCCGAACTTTTCTTCCTCCCTTCGCAGTGAAGGGAAGGGAGCCTGCTTGGACGGGAGCTGCATCAGCCTGCCTGTCCCTTTAAGATACTTCAACCCCAGGGAGGAAGGGGGACCATAAAGGGAGCAGTGAATGGAGGCTTTTCTCTGCCACAGCATTCAATGTTAAACGCTGCGGCAGAGAGAATCTGAAATTTTTTCCCTCCATTTACAGCAGAGCTGCTGCAGCCTGTCCCTTTAAGTTAGTCCCCGGGAGGGAGGGGGCCAGGGAAGGACCATAGCTCTGCTGTGAATGGAGGCTTCTCTCTGCCACAGCATTAAATTAAACTGATTCTCTCTTCCTTCTCAGGGTCATACACACAGAGCAAACATGAGAAGGAGACGAGAAGCAACCAGGATGAATGCTAGAAGCCTTGGCCGAACTTTTCTGGTGGTTCTGTGGGTGTGGCTTGATGGCTGTGGCTTGGTGCCGCCCCACCTTGCTGTGAGTGATGTCAAGTTGGTCACGTCCACTCAGTCACATGACCCCACTAAGCCACGCCAACAGAATTGGTAGGGAAAAAAATTGAATGTCACCCCTGATGGAAAGATCTGTTTCTTTGAATGTAAAATAATATGAGCAGGTGCACTTGAAAGAGGCCTGTCCTGGTGTCCATCTTGCACAATGGTGCAATAAATAAGAACTACAAATGTAGAAATAAAATATACATTTGTGGATGGATGCTTATCTGCTTAAGCAAACAAGTCCCTTCCAATCAGAAGCTTCATATAATCAGTCCTAAAACACCAGGCTATTTTCTCCTGCTGTGCTTTTTAGTCTGAAGCATGGATCTAGCACTTTTCTTAACTAGCCAGTTCCAATGAAGTATATCTTCTGTTGACATCCTATTCCACTCTCCTGGCATCTTCATCAGTCGTATCTGCCATTCCTTTATAGGCATGTTATAAATCAAGTAACAGACTATTTGCCAGCCATATGTCTTGTTACTCTGCATTCTGAGCACTTTGCCATTACTTTGGCAATCCTTCAAATACATTGTGACAGATGCTTTAACCGCTTCCAACCCACTGTACACTAGCTAAGGATTCTGAGATTTGTAGTCCCAACATATCTAAAACTGTATAAAGACTGACCAATCTGCTTACTTAAAGGTCTTACTGAAATAGTAGGACTTATTAGCAGGCAAATGTCACTACATGAATGTATATGTATATATATATATATGTATGTATGTATGTATGTATGTATGTATGTATGTATGTATGTATGTATGTATGTATGTATATATATTGAAGCCTGAAGATGACGAATGAGACTTCGTCGAAACGTCGCCAAGACACTTCCAATTTTACGCGGGAGAAAACCCGAATAACCAAAGACCTACATACAAACACCTGCGAAAACCTCAGAAAACAAATATATATATATATATGTATGTATGTATGTATGTATGTAATCGATAAATTTAAAAAATTAAAATAGCATGTACTGCTGCCTTCAATATTTACTGGCGCTTGGTTTAATTTGCAAAATCTATACCTAGATATCAAGAAATATCAGAAAAATAAGTATATGAAAAATAACAAATTGTGCTCTCTTACCTTACCCTTACCCTTACTCTTACCGTACCCTTTACTGGACAAATGGAATTCCCATATTGCAACAGCATGGGATATCAAATCCAAACAGCACATAACAGCAATGTGAAATTTATTTTGTATGGCAAGGTGAAATTTATTTTGTATGCTGTCAGTTAAGGTATTCTTTGACAACATGACAAGAATGGTAACATTGGACAAATCGATTGAACAATTATGTGGCAACTATTCCCGGTCACTTTTTTAATTTGGGTAGTTCTATCTTCTGTTTTCAATAGAGGCTAAACTTAAAAGGGGTTATAAAGCTGCATGTAGCACAGTGGTAGGATTCAAGTAATTTAACAACCGGTTCTCTGCCCTAATAATTTCTTCCAACAACCACTTTGCCAAACTGCTCAGTAAGTTAACAACCGGTTCTCCCGAAGTAGTGCGAACTGGTTGAATCCCACCACTGATGTAGCATATATGAATAGTAATAGCAACAGCACTTATATACTGCTTCATAGTACTTTATAGCCCTCTGTAAGCAGTTTACAGAGTCAGCATATTGCCCCCAATAATCTTGATCCTCATTTTACCCACTTTGGAAGGGTAAAAGGCTAAATGAACCTTGAGCCAGTGAGAATTGAACTCCCTGCAGTGGACAGAGCTTGTAATACTGCATTCTAACCACTGTGTTACCGTGGTTCTATATGACCTATATGAATGCTCTAAAAGAACCACAGCCATTCCTGAGCTATGCACACTAACAGAAGTGCAGCATGCTTCTTTGGTAGCTTGGAAAAAAATGCTACTACTTTAAGAGTCATACTAACTTGAATGAATGCCCATTTTCTTCCTAATACTTAGGGAAGCCAAAAAAACTAGATCACTTTAATGACTAGCATAAGCAAGCTAAGCTCGTGTACAGTCCTAATATTTCTGAATTATTTCTGAAGCTTTATTCTCCCAAAATTAATATCTGTAACATCATTGGTTAATATCCGATATAGTTTTTCTGATATAGTGTTTCTGATTTAGTTTAATGTAAATACATTCCACTCCATTCCATTCTACAGTTTGCATTAATCCCACACTGTGCTGGAACAGCTTTGCATAGCATTTAAGATTTGACTGGCTAGCTGAGCTCCAGCATAAAGAAAATAATTTGAAATAGAAGAAATATTTTCAACCTGGATGTTTCTGAGAGTATACAATGTGTAGGAATCATGATGGCATTCATTATATATTGTCCAGTTTCAAAGGCTTGTAATCACCGACTTTGGAAGTACTGGGAATATTGATTATTTCAAACTATATGAATGCAGAGGAAGAGGATTCATTTACCCTTCTGGAAGTTAATTCATTTTAATGAAAATTCTGCTAGCCTTATATAGAGACAGCTTTTGTTCTTACAATTAGTTAGAACTGAAGAAGCTTCTTGGGTGACAAGTGAAATGTCTTCAAGAAAAATGAAGAGATTCCTTACCTTTTAAAACACCTTTGGAATAGGTAATTCAAGGTTCTACTGTAAATTATCATCATCATCATTATCATCGAGCATTTCCATCAACAACACAACTCAAAGAAAGAAAATCTCCTCTTGATATAAATATACCCTAACGTTTTGTTTTTCCTGGACTATATGATGCAGAGCCTTCATAATTGATATATAAACAGTAGAACCACCATTGGTTCTTAAAATTTAATTAGCAACCACAATGTAAAATTATTCTAAAGGCATAAAACAAAATGAAGCAAACACTGTCAATTCTATGAGCCTCTAAAATAAGCTTTCAGCCTTAATTCATTACTACTAGCAATGACAGTTAACCCACAACCTTTTCTGAGACACCAATTGTAAGAACAAAAAAACAAACAAAAAAATATTATTGTTGTGCAGATATTAAAACATATTAACTTTCAGAATGAGGGGCAGTGTTTGGATTTGATATTAAATATACAATTGTATTGAAAAAGTAAGGCCAAACAAACCCTATTATTTACCGATACAATCAGAAAGTGCAGGAAATGTTTACATTTAACATAAAAACCCACAGGCTGTGGGTTTGACACCCTGGCTTAGGAGATATTAATATAATTGCAATCTCTTACAAACCTAAAGTAAAAACCTAGCTTAAGATTTTATTATGTTAAAATCATGATAATAAAGCAACAGGAAATAGGAAATATATATAATGACAACTGAAAATTAAACATTGTAAAACTTTTCTTTGCGCTCCAAATGATCCCAGATTGATGACTAAATATTCATAGTCTGTTAGTCCTACCGTAGCTGTGAGAAACTAACAACAACAAAAATGCAATTATTTGGAAAATGTTGCTAGCAGCTTGATTCTTAAGGTGAGGCATACTATTGTTAGGGAAGAATGGGCCACCGTAAGATGATAGATGTGCAGATATAATCATTCATGTTCACTCAGAGTTGAAAGCTAGTGAAGGATGACATTCTACAATCCTTACCAATTAGGACTGAACTGATCCTGAGAAAGTATAGAAAGTCCTTGATAATATGAAGTATGTCACCTGTGGGTTAGCTCCCTATCTCTCCTGACTTATAAGGGTAAATAAGGAGATGACTCCAGGTCATTGTCACTGTGAGTATAGTTGCTTGTATTCCTGAAGAGAGCACTTTCTTCTTAAGGAGATGGCTGTGGATATACCTACTGTACCTACAGTTAGGTAATGACAATCTTCAATGCCATCTTCAATGCTCCTCTTTTCAATTCTATAGACTGGGGTTGCAAAACAACCCTTGTATCTATAGACTAACTGCATAACAATGTGCCTTCTTCCAACCTAAGGGACTAACTATATGTTAGTTCCTTGACAAAAATCAGATATTTCTCCTTGTTATGATTACATTAAAAACCAGATTTGGACTGAATGACCTTTCAAAGAGAGCAGCCTTTCAAATACAAGACAGCTCTCTGGTAAAGTATAACACATGAATATTTCCACAGAGGATAGAAATTAAGACAGATGCCTACTTGTTCTCTCAGCTGGCACAAATGCCCTCTTGTTGCTCAGATGAATTGGAGGATTTCTAAGGTATCATTCAATTTACTATGTTCTATTAAGGTTAATAGGATCCTCTGCTGGTTCCTGGTGCAGAAAATGAATACAAAATCTTTCAAAGTGCCATCTTCTGCATACTTATTCAGAAACAAGTCCTACTGTGTTCAGTGAAGCATATCGCCAGGGCACAGAATGGTAGCTATGAACATAACAATCAGAATTCAGCCAAAATGCATGCACTTACTCCTAAACAAGCAAATGAAATAAATGGGCATAAAACTACAACTTTAGAAAATTAGAAGACAAGAGGGTAATGCTCCTGAGCATCATAACCAAATTACTATAGAAGATGACCAGGCTGAGCTTGGGGATAGGATCAAACACATCAGAAGTCTGGAACTGATACATGCTTGAAAGAGACCTAAGATCAGCCTCCCTTGAAGTCCATTGACTCTTATCTGTCGCCAATTTGCCTTGACAGTTAGTAGATCAGATTCTTGTACAGGCTGCGTGTAATCATCTGGTAGTGCTTTTGACGAACTCTACCTTGGCTTCTGGTTTTTGTGTCTGACATTTACATATATATTGTTTATAAAGAAGTGAATGCTCTTAAAAGTAGCCACTATTCTTTCTTTAGAATATTGTCTATAGATCAAATTCTGCTTACAGTGTGGTAAGAAGAAAACCCTGCTTACCTACTATTTTTCTCACTATGAGCTCTCACCACAAAGGTATTTTACAACTTCCCAAAGACTGTTTCTAACAGCATATATGTCCTAATGTTATTTAAAGGTAACTAGCTCATCATCTGTTACCGCATGCCTCCCACCGACCCGTACGCTCTCACAGAGAGGGACTTCTCAAGCAATGTCGGCTGGCGGCCCCCAGGGGAAGGTCCTTCTCTGTGGGGGCTCCCACACTCTGGAACGAGCTTCCCCCGGGTTTACGCCAAATACCTGACCTTCGGACCTTCCGTCGCGAACTGAAGACACATCTTTTCATTCGCGCGGGGCTGGCTTAAATTTTATTGATTTTAAATTTTCTATTAATAATTTTAAATGGGGTTTTAGTTTATTATATATTTTAAACCTTTTTAGGCCAATTATAAAATAAGTTTTTTAATCTGCATTTTAAATTGTACATTGTATTGCCTGTTTTTTACTTTTGCCTGTACACCACCCTGAGTCCTTCGGGAGAAGGGCAGTATAAAAATCAAATTAATAATAATAATAATAATAATAATAATAATAATAATAATAATAATAATAATAATAATAATAATAATAATAATAATAATAATATTTTCTGCCATTTCTGCCCATGTTGAAATTACAAACATTTAATTTGGGAAATAATTATGAAATATTTGATTTAGTCAAATTATAAGGATTGTTTTTTCTGTGGGTGGGTGGGAGGTTTGTTCCTTAAGTAGCTTTGACTATACTGTTTTACCTACCAAGCAGGGGTGAAATCCAGCAGGTTCTGACAGCTTCTGGAGAACCGGTAGCAGAAATTTTGAGTAGTTTGGAAAACTGGAAAATACCATCTCTGGCTGGTCTCAGAGTGGGGTGGGAATGGAGATTTTGCAATATCTTTCTCCCAGGAGTAGGGAGGGAAAGGGGATTTTGCAGTATCCTTCCCTTACTATGCCCACCAAGCCACACCACATCCACCAAGCCACGCCCACAGAACCGGTATTAAAAAAAATGAATTTCACCATTGCTACCAACTTATAAACATGGTTTTGTGGGAAAAACTTAACTTTTTCCAAACAAGTACATTTAATGCCTTCTCAATCAACAACATAAATATAAAACGTAACTTTAAGCTCTATTATTTAAGACTCACATTTTGCTTCTATCTGATTGGGAAGAAATGCATTAAAATTAAAATTAAACTAAAAGTTAACAATGCCCCTTTATTCCACATTTGCAGGCATATCTTTGCGTAAGTGTACCTGTATAATGTTGGAGGTAGAAATCTGGAAGGTATTGGGAAGACAATTCAGTTTTGAGCAACCAGGGTTTCATGCAAAAAAAATACTGAATGTATTAATGCATAAGACAAATCTTTAGGATTGATTTCATGCTTTTGTGTATGCAAATTATAATTTTGAATGATAGCTTTACTTTACTTTTGGAAAAGGGAAACATGCTTATCATCAAACCCAATTATTTATTCAGGAATCAGTTTCACAGAATTCAGATTCCTCCATCACTTTTTCTCAACAGTGAAAAGAGAAGTGTTGAACCAGAGAAACTCACACACGAAGACAAAAAGTGTGTGGAACAACTGTCATGACACCTACAGGGAAGAAGATTTGATCTGAAGAAGAAAAATAAATCATGTCTGTGTTGTTCATTCTTAGATGACTTTTCTGTTTTCATTTATGTGGCTTTTAGATTATTGCTTAAATGAGCTTGTGTAGAGCTGTGAAACAATTGCTTTAATCAATCTCTTTTCCTCAGACAGATAACTCAGGCAGGCAGGCTGACAAGAGCTGAAATGGATGAATAGGAAATGAAAAGAGAAATCCTCTCCATGCCAAATGTTCTGTACAAGCTAACAAGAGAAGAACTTCAAAAAGTGTTTTGCTAATACTATGCAGAATGAAATTTGAACACTGACATTTTTATAAGTAGTTTGGAATTTGCTCTCTTCAAAAATCACATTTTTTTAAACCTGATGAGTCCTCCTGTATATTGAAAGCGATAGAGAGAATAAATGGTAAACCAGGTATGATGACCTTGAGAATTCATTCTGTCTCACTCCAGAAAATAAATACTAAATGAAAAAGAAAATGGCCCAACTCAGTTGTAGTTGAGCAGTTCCAAATATGGCTGGATTATATCTTATTTGGAAATCAGAATAGGGCAGTCTTTCCCAGGTTGGGCATTTTTCAGATCTGGGAACTTCAAATACCAGAAAAAACTTCAATAGCCATACTGGCTGAAGTCCACATGGGAAATCTGGTAATAGGCAGGACTGAATCCAGAGGAAAAAATATGGCTTGATGTAAATCAGTGTTTAAAGAAATTTTCCATTTTTCTGTTTGTGCAGCTAAATCAGAATCAAATTATTTTGATACAACTGAAAAAGTATAGATCAGGGGAATTGGTTTGGGGATATCTGTTCCCACAGAAGATAACAAATTTTAATAAGTCAAGATTAGACTACAAATGGAATCGCAAATAAATAATAAATGTTTAATTTTATCCTGCTTTTACTTTGGGTTCAACTATCAGATTAGTATACTAATGGAATGTAAATACATATATTTCATGAAATCACAACGAAAATAAATTATTTCAGAGTAAATAAGTTCTGTTGAAATATTCTACCATGCACTATATTTTATAGCTACATCTTAGTTATTGTTTGCTTTCATTGTCCACTTGATATGACTTCTACTTAATTGAAGTCAATATTCTGATGTTCCATATATTTTCTCAAGCATATAAATTATAATGTTTCCAGGGAAGTTGTGTGCTGTATTAAATTAAACTGATTGAATCAGTTTAATTGCTGTATTAAACTGATTGAATCAGTTTTTTAAACTTAATATTTTATTTTAATTTGTTAGGATTCTTGTCGTTTCATTGGCTGTACACCGCCCTGAGTCTTCGGAGAAGGGCGGTATAAAAATATGAATAAATAAATAAATAAAAATATTAATCATAGCTCCATCACCTATTTTTCTACTGAGATATATGAGGGAATACAATAATTGTGTGAGCCTATGATAAAGCAGTTTTCCTCACCTGGTTACTCCCAGATGTGTTGGGACTGTGGCCTGTAAGTTTTCCAGAGCTCTGGGAAATGAAGAACTCCAGCTGTTTGGAAGAAGGGAGATGGGGTGAGGTGGGGACAGATATTGCATCTGTATGTTTTCTAAATGTTTCACAGAACTTGACAGAGCTAGTGTGCCAGGCAAACTTGGAAAGCTTTGAAAACAGCTTCTGAAAGAGTGCCCTGAAGGCTGCCAAATAAGTGAAGAAAGACTCAAAAATTGGAACAACGTTCAAAGCAATATCTACTTGGCACAGAAATCTTGAAATATAGAAATGCCATCTAACCTTTAATTGAACATTGAGGCAAAAATGAATTGAAAGATGCCCAAGGCAATTTAGTACTACTGTCAAATAACCATCAATTAAGAAGGTTCTCTTTCCATTAAATTTGCATCTGTCACTTCCCTTCCTTCTACTAACAAGTTTTTAAACTTAACATAGGGCCCTCTAGTGTTGTTTGATTTCGACTCCCGTGATTCTCAGGCAATATGGCCTGCTTTATAGAAAAATAGGCATTGAAATCTCACAGATCCAAAAGGTATATTGGAGAAAGGCTGCTCTGAAGCAATAAAAAACAAGTCTCTTTGATAATTCTTCCAGTACTTGAAGACCTCAGTGATATCCTATCTTCCCTTAACATCTCCTTTTCCGAAACAGTTGCCCATTTCAACCCTTAATGTTCACAGAACTGGTTTCACATTGGCATTCTTTAGCAGAGAAATAAGTATTTTTTTTTAAAAAAAAATCTAGTTATGAGATGTTTGATATTGTGGTATATAAGCACATTTTTTGTTCCATTTTATTTATACATTGCCCTCTAAGCCTTCAAAAGGAGGGCTACCAATATGCGTAAGCAAATGCAATGAAATATTCAAGGCTGTACATTTCATAATGAGTTTTTCAGGTCAGAGAAGTAGCTCTTTTTTTTTCTTTACAGTCAGGCTGTGCAAAAGAAGCATTTAGGCTGATGCTAGCAGAACTCAGCTGCACAAAGTCTATTGGAAACGGGGGATGAAAGGCTCTCTCAGCTTATGTTCTGGAAGAAAAAAAAATGTGGAAGGATGCATGGTATCTAAAGTACTCATAACCCCTCCTTCTCTGCACCCCCATTCCCTTCAACACACCATTATTCTTTCTGGAAAACTGGACCTTTAGAAAGGTCTGCTTAAAGAGAAGACTGGGATGATGGGGTGTTTCAAAAAGAAGGCGGAGAATGAAAGATGTTAGAGATAAAGAAAGAAGATTGCAGTGAAAGAGGAAATAGCAATAGGAAGTCCACTAATTGTTTGTGCTGCTCAGATCCTGGCAACTAAAGTCCATGTGTTACGCACACAGTCTAGATATTGATTTACCCAAATAAAAGTCCAGGGATAACATTCAAAGTGTCAGTAAGTGGCCCTATGTAGTCACGTCTCCAAGCAGCTCAGCTACATTCTAAAGTATCTGACAGTAATGAAAATTTTGCACAAGAGGCCTGCTTCAACTCTCTATATAGACAACCAGAGGCCACTTAAGTGACTGGGATACAGTGTGAATTGGGTTGGGCAGTCACAAGCCAAACAGAAAAAAAAAAGATTAAATTGAAACTTGGAGCAACCTATATAGTAGGATAAGGTTACAAGTACTGAAAACTATAGATCTAGAATTATAAGATGTAAATTGTGGAGCATAAGTATAAACCTCATTGATATGATATGAATATAGATTTAAAAAACCAGGTAATAGGCAACTACTGTATAGAAAGGGTTAATAGGCAACTACTGTATAGAAAGGGTGGTGGGATTCAAGTAATTTAACAACCAGTTCTCTGCCCTAATGATTTCTTCCAACAACTAGTTTGCCAAACTGCTCAGAAAGTTAACAACCGGTTCTCCCGAAGTGGTGTGAACTGGCTGAATCCCACCACTGGTTAAGAAGATGCAAATAGTCATCATTTAACCACTGCAACTGGGATTGGCAATTCAGCCACTAAACAAAGAGGTGGTTATGTGAAAAATTACATAACTACAAATGTTCTTTTTTCCCCACTCCTCTGATCTTTGAAATGTTCACCTTGGTGCTAGAATAATAAACAAGGAGGTTTGCATTTATATTCATTGGAGAGGAAGGGATTATAAGAGAATAGGCAGGCACACAATGGGGAATACACATAGAATGTTCTAACGTGAAACTGATTAAGATATTGTCAATTTCAAGAAGCAGCTGCCAGGGAACATGAAATTAGCAATTTTTAGGGAACTATGGAAAAAAGCAACTCAGAAAGAGATATTTTTTTAAGCAATCTCTCCATTCTGCAAGGAAGAAAAAGAGGAAAAAAATGGATTGGGCACCAGACAATGTGTATTAACTGACTATAATGGTGCATGTGTCACTGAGAGACAGGTGCTGTGAAAACTAAATGTAGGCATTGATTACAAAGGTTTTTTTATTACCATGATAATGCAAAGCCTTGCTGTCCAAGGCAATTTCTGAATAAGGACTGCCTATAGAAATTAGGGGACAGGTGGCTCAGGGGCTAGGGTGTTGAGCTTGTTGATCGAAAGGTCGGCAGCTCGGGGGTTCGAATCCCTAGTGCTGCCATGTAATGGGGTGAGCTCCTGTTACTTGTCCCAGATTCTGCCAACCTAGCAGTTTCGAAAGCACGTAAAAATGCAAGTAGAAAAAATAGGGACCACCTTTGGTGGAAAGGTAACAGCGTTCCGTGCGTCTTTGGCGTTGAGTCATGCCGGCCACATGACCACGGAGATGTCTTCAGAAAGCGCTGGCTCTTCGGCTTTGAAATGGAAATGAGCACCGCCCCCTAGAGTCGGCAACGACTAGCATGTACGTGCGAGGGGAACCTTTATCTTTACCTTATAGAAATGCATATTAGAAACTAAAGAATTACAAAAACTTTTAAACATATCAGAAGAAAATTAAACTCTTTGAGTTGTAAATATTTTTCTAACAAAATTCCCATTTAGAAGGGATTTGTATATCAACCTGCCTCTGACTCATAACCTCTCAAAGTTAAATCTATGACAAACTTTCACAGATAGACAAATTCAGATATGAGTCTAGACATAGATGAATCTGTACAAGAAATCCTCAAATGTAAGGAGTGCAGCTGCTATCTCCTTTTATTTTAAGAAGCCAACTGTGTCTTTGATGAAGATTATGCGAACTTTGTAGGAAGAAATGACATTTAATAAGAGCTTTTCCTGCTTTCAAAGATAAGTTTCTTTCAAAGACAAACAATAACAACTGAGATGGCAATGAATACATTAGTACCAACAGAGTAAAAAAAAAAAAACTACACTGAAAAGAATGAATATATACAAAGTGCTAGGATAACCAGAATGATTGAAATGGTGCAAACCATATGGACGATTTAGAGACATGCTATATTTGCAAATTGCTTTTTTTTCCAAATGCTGCTTTAGCTACGGAAGCATCCTAAAAGTTGCTGCAATGAAATAACATCTTTCTCCAGATTTCAGGCTTCACCAATTTTTCAGCCTTACCAGAAGATCTGGAGTTTTAAAGTATAAAGCTGATGAACTATTACTGTCCTACAGTAGATTACTCCTGATGTCTGAAGCAAAGCATCTAAATATTTTATATATCAAAACATCTTGTTCAGTAGTGGGTTGCTACCAGTTTGCCCGTTTGGGAGAACCAATAGCAGCGATGGTGGGAGGCTCTGCCACCTGCCCATATGTCATCAAATACACTCTGCTCATGTGCAGAAGCTTTGAATCAGTAGCAAAAGTAAGTGAAACCCACCACTGATCTTGGTGATGTCAGGGACAGCACCTTCTACAGTACCTGTGTTCTGCCTTACCATGGAAGCTCACTTGTGTGTGTTAATAGAAAAGAATAGAAAAGAAACTTTGTAGCTCAGGGTTGAACTGTGGGGTTTTTGGTGTGTTCTTGTTTTATTACCAAACTAGGTAACATCATCAGTGCAATAAGGGTGTGGGATTTGCTCTCATTTTATATACTAGTGTTGGTGAGAGCAGTCTTCATGGTTCCTTGATTAGATGGTGGTTCACTGTTAGAATTAATTTTTTTTTTATTGGCCAAGTGTGACTGGACACACAAGGAATTTGTCTTGGTGCATATGCTTTCAGTGTACATAAAAGAAAAGGTATGTTCCTCAAGGTACAACACTTAATGATAGGGTACAAATTTAACACTTAATGATACAACACTTAATGATAGTCATAGGCTACAATTAAGCAATCAGGAAACAATCAATTAAAGTAAAAATTGTAAGGATACAAGCAACAAAGTTACAGTCATATAGTCATAAGTGAAAGGACATGAGTGATGGCAACGATGAGAAAATTAATAGTAGTGGAGATTTAGTAAATAGTTTATTTATTTGAATTTGTGGTTCCTTGATGGGGTATTCTCAGGGGTGAAATGCTCCCAGATGGGACCGGCTCGCGCGATCCGGTAGCGATGGCGACTGCTGGTTCAGAGGACCAGTAGCAAAAATCCCTGGCCCCGCCCCCCCGCCTCTGCTGAGCCGCACCATCTGCAGAGGTTGTTTTTTTTTACTTTTAAAAGCCGGTTTTGCTTTAGCCGAAACAGGCCTTTAAAAGTAAAAAAAAAGCCTTTGAGGATCCCGCCCCTCAGCTGAGATCGGCAGAGACTTCTCTGGCGATCTCACCTGAGTTCCTCATCAGCAGGAACCACCTTTATCACCGCCCTGAGTCCTTCGGGAGAAGGGCGGTATACAAATTAAAACATTATTATTATTATTATTATTAGCAGAACCTTACTTGTACTCTTACTTCTAGAAAACATGTTTTCTACAAGTAAGAGTAGAGATTCTAAGGCACTTACCTGATTACTGATGAAGGCATGGCTCTTTTTCCAGCCCCAAAGCAGTTTCACTTTCAGCCAGACAGAATCAATCGCTTAGCTAATCTATTTCCTCGGTGATCAACTGGCTGGCTTTGCTGGCTGAAGAACTATGGGATTTGAAGTCCACAATAAAATAAAATAAAATAATAAAATAAAATATTTGTGCAGCTTTCTGAGATTTGGTGTGTTTCTGTAGTGTTTCACTATAACTACACAAACACACAAAATCTCAGAAAGCTGTATGTGGCATTTTGTGTGTGTGTGTGTGTGTGTGTGTGTGTGTGTGTGTGAGAGAGAGAGAGAGAGAGAGAGAGAGAGAGGTGTGTGTATGTAAAGTGTGAAAGTTGGTTTTTGAGCTTTTTGTGGCTGTGTAAAGTGTGAAATGCAGCTGCTTTTACATTGTGTGTGAGTCAGTTGTGTTGTGTTGTGTGTGTGTAAAGTGTGAAAGTTGGTTTTTGGTGCCTCTTATTGTTTTTTATACTTTGTTAATTATTTTTATTATTTGTTGTTATTGGCCACGCCCACCCAGTCATCTGACCACCAAGCCACGCCCACCAATTAAGCCACGCCCATAGAACCAGTAGGGAAAATTTTTAAATTTCACCCCTGAGTATTCTCTTTTCTAGTGTTTTGCAATTTCAGATATTCAGCAGTAAACGTCAAAGGAAAAAAGTAGTTTTGAACAAGTTGGTCAATTTGAAATGTAATGAGTCTACATGCTTCTTTCTGCTCCTCTTACCTGTTGCCAATTTTCTGGTTCTTCATTTATCCTTTCTAACCCACTTATCCTTACCCAATCATAAACTCTCTCCCCCACCCCATTTTTGACTATGCACAAGTCGTCAGCTATTGATACCATCCTCAGGTAAGTATTCACCTCATCCATCTTGGTTGACTTCTGAAGGCAGCTGAAGAGCAAACAACTAAAATGTTAGTTTTTAACTCCACCAAAGTTAAAGCAGGTAAGTTCTGAGATTCTAACTAGAAGAGGTTGGAATCATACTTTTAAAAAGTAGCACTTGGGCTTCCGGGTGGCTCCACCTCTTCGCTGAGCCCTAATTAAAGGGGCTCCGCACTGAACATCGTAAAAGCCAGGAAAAGCCGGCTTTAATCTTTTTCCCTGGATGAAAGGGGGAAGATAAGAGCGCAGGAAATGTTGGTAGACCTCCCCAGAGGCTTTGTTTTAATTAAGCAGAGCCTCGAAGGGTCGACGGGTCCCATAAATATTCCTGCCATCTCCGACTTCAGTGCGTGTCTGCAAAAGCAGGAAAAGAAGAAGGTGTCCATCTCTGCTAATTGTCTTATCTTTATGGATCTCTTTAAGCAGACGGAATGAGTGCAAGCGGACGATTATTGGATTGCAAGTATTTTTGATTTCCGGACTTCTACCTTTTAAAAAAGAGGAATTTTTTTTTCCTTTGTTTTAATTGACTCTTAAAGATGGCGCCTGAACGGGAGTGAAAATGACGAATAAGAAGATAAGAAAAGTTATGTGTGGATTTTAATGAAGTGAACTGAGCTCTCCTATACTTAAAGGGGAAAAGAGAAGTTTCTAGACTTATACTTTGTGAATTTTAAAACTGAAATGGCTACTAAACCACCTAAGACTGGGGGCAGAAGGGGTTCTGAACTAGCTTTAGAAGATCTGATTAAAGAGCAAGGGAAAGTGTCTGAAGATTAAGACTCAGATTAATCTCCTTAAGATTAAGGAGATTATGGATAATAATGAGAAAATAAGAGAAGAAATAAAAGAGAATAATAAAAAAATAAGAGAAGATATCTTGATGGCTTTTCAAGGTTTGGCAAAAAGATTGGAGGTGGTGGAGGAGGAGGTGCAAGAAATTGTTCAGTCAAATCAACAAATAGAAAATAGAATGGGGGGAATGCAAATCAAATTGGATAAAAATGAAGATCAAGTGGTGGTGATGCAGTATAGAATGATGGAAGGAGCTCTGAGAATTAGGGGTTTGAATGAGGAAAAAGGGGAAGATTTAAAAAAAATTTTATCAGAAGCTCTGGCTGAATTTATTGAACTTGATCCACAAGAGGTTGTTTATCAAATTGACAAAATTTATAGAGTTAATTCTTGGATTGCTAGGCAAAAGAAACTTCCTAGAGACATCGTGGTTTATTTTTTGAAAAGAACAGTGAGGAATCAAATTTTGCAAGTTGCTTTTCAGAAAAACTTGAAAATAGGGGAACAGGAGTTGAAGGTTTTGAAAGAGATCCCTCCCAAGATGTTAAGGGATAGAAAAGACTTTACATTTTTTACACAAGAACTTAAGAAATACCAGATTCAATTTAGATGGGAGGTTCCAGTTGGCTTGACAGTGTATTATCAAGGAAGAAGATATCGTATTGACACAGTGCTTAAGGCCAAAGATTTTCTTTCTACAGTGCTGAAATTTGAAATAGAAATAATAGAAAAAAGAATTCAAGAGACTCAAATGGGTGTGGAAGCTGAGGTGATTCCAGTGATGTTACCATCAGAGGAACAACCACAAGAACAAAGACTGACGAGGGGAGCCCTTAAGCGTAAAGAAAAGGAGCAACAAACTCAAAGTAAAGTTCAGGACTCTGCTACAGAAGCGGTGGGAGGAGCACGGCCGAAGATACAGGAGGACGATCTTCAGTTGATTGCCCAAAGGCTTCAGCAGCCCAGTAATGGCAAATAAAATCTTGACTTGGAATGTCAATGGTTTGAACTCAGCTCAGAAGAGAAGAAAAATATTTCATTATTTGAAACAATTTAAAAATGATGTTATTTGCTTACAAGAAACGCATATTAAATTATCAGATCAAAAGTACCTAATAAACTCAAAGTTAGGTAAACATTTTGTTGCTTCAGCTTTGGAGAAAAAACATGGCATAGTGGTTTATTTGAGAAAAGATATACCAGCCAAGTTAATAGAGGCAGATATTTATGGAAGATATATTGCTATTGAACTTACAATAGAAACAAAAAGGACTCTCTTGCTTGGTATATATGCACCCAACCAGCAACAAGAAAAATTTTATAGAATGTTATATGATAAGTTGACTCTATGGGATTATAAATCGTGTATTATATTGGGAGATTGGAATGGAGTAATAGATACACGAAAGGACAAGAGAACTTCTTCCAAGAAGATACCTGCACATGCAAAGCTGCCTAAATCCTTTTTTGATATGATAGAAGATTTTGAGTTAAGAGATGTATGGAGACTGCGGAATTTGGAGGAAAGAGACTATACTTTTTTCTCTGATAGGCATCAATCCTTCTCACGTATTGATTTTATTTTAATTTCTAATGATTTGCTTTTTAGGGTGAAGAAAACTAAGATATTTCCAAGATGTTTGTCTGATCATAGTCCTGTTTGGATGGAATTGCAATATGGAAAAGAGGGTAGAAGAACTTGGAGATTAAATGAAAATTTGTTTAGATATCAGGATAATGTAAATCAATGTAAAAAGCAGATGAAAGAATTTTTTGATTATAATTTGAATAATGAAACATCGATAGAAATGGTTTGGGACTGCAGTAAAGCTTTTATGAGAGGTGTATTAATATATCTTAATAATAGACAGAGAAATAAGCAACAAAGACAGCGAGGTATTTAGAAGAGGAAATATATAAGAAACAACAATTATTAATACATAACCCACATGATCAAAAACTTAAAGATGCAATAAAGTTACTACAGAATCAATTTAATATGATAATGGCTGATCAGGTGGCAACAAATATACAATATGCCAAACATAATACTTTTGTAACGCAAATAGACCTGGTAGGTGGTTAGCATACACTTTAAGGAAAAGACAAAACAACGTACTATAGAGAAAATAGAATACAAAGGTAAAGAGATATCAACAGGATAAAATTAAAAAGCTTTTTAGAATATTATACAAATTTATATCTTAAAGATAATATATTGAATAGGGATATTGATAAATATTTGAAGGAATATAAGGTTAAAAATTTAACTTTAGAACAAGCGGATGAATTGAATCGGCCTATAACCTCGGAAGAAATTATTTTGGTAATTAAACAATTAAAATGGGGAAAACTCCTGGTACGGATGGGCTTACAGTTAGTTATTATAGGAATTTACAGGATGAGATGTTAGGTCCACTTAAGGAATTATTTAATCAGATACAACTAGGAGAATTCCCCTCATGGAGAACCTCTTTTATTTCATTGATACCAAAGAGGAACAGGATTGTTCTAAACCTGGGAATTATAGGCCAATCTCACTTTTAAATAATGATTATAAGATTTTGTTAAAATAATAGCTAATAGATTAATGTTGATTCTGCAGCGAAGAATTCATAATGATCAATCTGGATTTATAAAAGGGAGACAGATGAGGAATAATGTTAGGCAGATTGTTAATTTACTGGAGTACTTAGAAAAGAAAAATTTTATTCCAGCAGCATTTATTTTTCTCGATGCAGAGAAAGCTTTTGATCGATTGCATTGGGATTTTTTATTTAAATTAATAGAAAAGATGCAATTTGGAGATGGTTTTTTAAGAATAATTAGGGCAATTTATGGAGAGCAAACAGCACAGATTATAATCAATGGTAGCTTAACAGAACCTTTTAAGATTGCGAAAGGAACAAGACAGGGATGTCCTTTATCACCATTATTGTTTATTTTAACTCTAGAACCATTATTGGATAAAATACGAGAAGTAAAGGAGATAGATGGAATTAGAGTTATACAGAAAGTATATAAGTTAAGAGCTATTGCAGTTGATTTGGTGATTACTTTAACAAACCCTATAAATTCTAGTAAATCTTTGTTGAAATAATTGATCAATATGGGAATGTCTCAGGGTTTAAGGTAAATCAGAAAAGACAAAAGTGATAATAAAAATATGGCCAGACAACAGAAAGAAAAACTAGAGGAAGTAACAGGATTTGAAATTGTAAAGAAGGTTAAGTACTTAGGGGTTTATATTACGTCATCAAATGTGAAATTGTATAAGAATAACTATGAGGTTTTATGGCAAAAGTTCAGAAGGAGTTGATTGTTTGGAAAAATTGCAATTATCTTTGCTGGGAGAATTGCTGCTATTAAAATGAATGTTTTACCTAGATTTTTATTCCTCTTTCAGATGATACCAATAATTAAGAAAGATAAGAATCTTGAGGAATGGCAGAAGGAATTAACAAATTTATATGGGAAGGTAAAAAGCTAGGGTTAAAATGAAAATAATTCAAGATTCTCGGAAAGGGAGGTTTAAAATGCCTAATTTTAAATTATATTATGAAGCAGCTGCTCTCTGCAATAAGTGATTGGTTTAATTTAACAGAGGACAGAATTTTGAATATAGAAGGTTATGATTTGTTATATGGATGGCATGCATATTTAATTTATGACAAAAAGTGGATAAGGCCTTTAAAAATCATGTGCTAAGAAATGCCCTTCATGTGTTTGGAAAAATACTCTTATAAACTAAATTATAAGGTTCCTATATGGGCATGTCCTAGACATACAGTAGAAAATATAAACATAGAACAGAAGCAGGAAATGATTACATATAAAGATCTTTTGTATACTGAAAGAGGTAATTTGCAGTTAAAATCTCTGCAAGTATTAAGAGAGGAAGGGAAAAATTATACTTGGTTTCAATATGAGCAATTACGTGCTAGATGGAAGGGAGATCAGAAAATTGGTATAGAGCAGAACGAGGAAAATTTGGTAAAGCAAATTAGAAATCAGTCTCAGGAGCACATAAAGAGATTGTATAATGTGTTACTTGAAATAGATTCTGAAAGGGACTTGGTAAAGGACTGTATGATAAAGTGGGCACAAAATTTTCAGGAGCCAATATTATTGGAAACGTGGGAAAGAATTTGGGTTAGAAATGTTAAATTCACGAGGCACAGAATCTGAGGAAAATTTTTATAAAATGTTTTATAGATGGCATCTAGATCCTAAAAAATTATCGTGTATGTATCCAGAAATGCAAGCAAAATGTTGGAGATGTAATTGTGATGACGCTACATATTTTCACATTTGGTGGACTTGTAACGACATAAAGGCCTTTTGGATAAAAATTTGGTGGATTTTACAAAATGTTCTGAAAAAGAAGATAAAGTTCCTGCCGCAATTTTTCTTGTTGGGAATTATTACGGATTGTACAGTAATTGAGACTAAATTGATTTTAAATCTAATAACTGCAGCAAGATTACTAATAGGACAATATTGGAAGAAAAAAGAAGTACCAACAATACAAGAATGGATATTGAAAGTTGCCAATTTGGCTGAGATGGCGAAGATATCAGCCTTTTTGAAAGACAATACGCAAGAAAGATACTTAAAGGAATGGAAAAAATGGATTGACTATATTCAACGTAGATATCAGACTAAGAGTTATCAGACTGTTTTGAATGATTATGATGTATTATGTTTGATTGCTTTGGGGAAGTTAGGAATTGATGATTGTAGGGGTATAATTAAGTTGGGACGAAAATTTTTAGCATATGTTTGTTTTACTTTTAACTATACCTTGTGCTTGTTCCGGGAAGTCGGGGGAGGGGTTGCGAAGGGAGGGGGGAGGAGGGGGGGAAAGGGGGGGAAAAATTTTGTAAAACTTTTTGAATAAAAAGTAGCACTTGAAAAGGGATTAGTAAAGAAAGATATGGGATTAAAAAGAAATGAAACAACAGGCAGTTGATGTGAATGAAAGTACTTATGCAAAAATGGTAATGAAAACCATTGGAAGCAAATGTTTTAAATCAAACATCGAGGCATCAGATATGCTCTATTCAAATGTTTGGGTTTAAATACTATGTGAAAATGGGCATCTGTTAATGCCACACTAAACAGTTTATTTGCTGTATTAATTATTCATGTTTTAGCTCTGTGTGAATTCTAGAAGTTGGTGACACATCAGACAAATGGAATAAGGAAATTATTTTTCAGAAGGATAAAGGAATAGCATAAAAGCTAACTACAAACAGTCGCTGTGACAATCCATCATCTTGTGTATTTTAAGAAAGTAACAAATGCAGATGGTGCATTTGCTCTAGAAAGTTGGAATGTATTTTCTGTTGTGAATATAACCAAAGCAGCTAGAAAATATAATCGTATTGCCATTGTCATTTCCCCCACTAAAAAGCATACTGTATGGACATTGAAATGCAAATAAGCAAATAAATACCAAAACTACAGTAATGGTTCATATGTGCATTGCTTAAAAAAGAACATGAACAGCTCTTTCTTTTCAACGCTGTATACCTGATTTCCCAATCATTTACATGTGAAGACAAATGTAGGGAATAAAGGAATGGGTTGTTTTTTTGTTTGTTTGTTTGCAAAATGCCGAAGACTTAGGATACCTTGCATTCCCAAATACGAGGGGGATAGATATTTACAATGAATAGTAAAGGAAGTCATGAATTCAGCATAATTTTAGAAACGCTCATGACTTAGTAAAGTCCAGAAGATGCCCAATTTTGTTTTGTTTTCAGATTATCAAGCAGTCAATTCAGTTTGATTGAAGCTAAAGAATAAAACAAGGGAACAAATCGTAGTAATGAGGGAAACTGCAGATGGTTAGGGAAACCACTCTTTGAAGGATCTGTCAGTTCCCTATCAAAAACACCTGCAACTTTTCCCATCAATTTGCCTTACATAGATCAGTCCATTGTACCATCTTCCAGGCTGGTAAACAGATGTGAATGAATATCATTGAGAAGAAAAAGCTTAACTTCTTGGAGCACTTCTTCCTGTCTCACAGCTACACTTTCCACCTTCCCATCCTACTGAATTTCCTCAGGCAGCAGCATGAGTCTTCCCCGCCTTTGCAATCTTCACAGGGAGAAAAATATCACTTGGGTTATTTTAGTGTCACAAAGAAGTAGATGGGCTTTTAATTATTCAAATATTTGCCAGGTTTGAAAAATAATGGGAAGATTGTCTTGAGAAGGCATAGGGCAGAGATGGCTAGCCTTTTTGCCATCGTGTGCCAAAAGTGGGAGGAGTCGCACATGCGCGTGCCCACATCCATAATTCTATGTACCTCATGTGCTCCCCCCACATTCCAGCCTGCTTTTGGCATGCAATGGCATGATGGGCCCAGTAGGCCCATTTTTCACTCTCCTCAGGCTCCAGAGCCTTTCTAGGAGCCTGGGGAGGGTGAAAACAGTCTTCCCCACCCACCTCCAGAAGCGGGAAACTGCCCGTTTGCTGACTTCCAGTGGGACTAGAAGGCCTGCTTTTGAGCTTGCATGCCCACCAATATGGCTTCACGTGCAACCTGCAGCGCGTGTGCCATAGGTTCGCCATCACAGGCATAAGGGAAAGGCTGCAATGTGTTAGTCTTTCCGACTAAGAGAAGCAGCCAATGGTCCTGAAAATGAGAGTCCGGGTCATATTTTTGAGTGGGTAAATCTGCAAGCAGATTTATGCATACAACGTTCATATTACGAGCCTCTGAGTTACGTCCTGCAGAAAGGCAGGAGTAACAACTGAGCTCCCTAGCAGAAGGGGAGCTCAAAAAAGGGGGGCCCTGGTCCTTCAAGTACCACATCAACTTCAAACAAACCAATGTCCCAGCCAAATGCCAGCATACTTTAATAAAGGCAGGTATGTCTGCATCTGGGTGCAAAAAAGAGCAAAAGCTGTTATATAATGTACATTATCTCATTCAAGTGGCTGTCAGTCAAGAGCAGGATTACTGGGACAGCTCAAAGCATAGGCAGGACATGCTGTAATTCTCTGATGCCAATGGCTCTGCTTCTCCTTTCTCCCAAGCATCTATTTAGATTCTAACAGTATTTTCTCTTCCACGATCATACACAGAGTTGCAAAGACAGACTTTATGTATTCTGGTATGTTATGCTACTTTTCTATCCAGAGGCAATGGACATCCAAAGATAAATGCAGATTGATGATGCCTTTTGTTTACTTTCTGAACGAAAAGCTTCAGTTATCACAAATCCTGGATACCCACCTACATACTCATCATGCTATTCCCTTTTGGGGTAAGTAGTGTTGTGAAAAGTGCAGAAAAACAGTAAGAGGTCAGAGCAAACTAAACACAGGAAATTAGGGAAAATAGAACTATAGTAATGTAGTAATATTCAATATAAATGTTCACACTTGTTAACTACCTTTTCTACCATATACAGCTTCATATATTATTTTTATTCTCTTTTCTATAATAGTCTATGACATCTATTTATTTCATTTAATTCAATAATTTATCTTTTTTCTATGTCTTTATATTATACTCCAAATCACCATGTTCTATATGCCGCCGCCAGATGAGCCAATAGAAATTGAATGCTGCCACTCATGGCTTTGGTCAGTTAAGATTTGTACATATTATTTTTAGTAATATGCATAATGTATAAACCAGGTTACTAATCTTGATCATACTGTGTCACATATTACATTCCATGTTAATTTTAAGGACAGTATCAGTGAGTTTGATAGCCTGGCCAGCATATCAAAAATTAAATCCAAGCCCAACTTTATCAATGATGCTGACACTACTCTATGCAAGCTAGGATCCCTAGAGATGACCTAAGAAGCCAACCTATGTGCCATCATCTTGTAGATAGCAGCAGTTACATGCCGTTTCATGAACTTGGGATGTCATTTGTATGTTGTCAACTCTACCAGGCTAGTTTAAATTCCAGGAATACTAAACTGGAACCCTTTCTGAAGACCGTATTTCAATGGGCCTCTGGTGGCTCAACAGGCTAATGCAGCCTGTTATTAACAGCAACTGCCTGCAATATTGCAGGTTCAAGTCCCACCAGGCCCAAGGTTGACTCAGCCTTCCATCCTTTATAAGGTAGGTAAAATGAGGACCCAAATTGTTGGGGGGCAATAAGTTGACTTTGTATATAGTATACAAATGGATGAAGACTATTGCCTGACATAGTGTAAGCCGCCCTGAGTCTTCGGAGAAGGGCGGGATATAAATGCAAATAAAAAAAAATAATGGTGAAATGGTGAAATCCAGCAGGTTCTGACAGGTTCTGGAGAATTTTCCAGTGGAAATTTTGAGTAGTTTGGGGAACCAGTAGCGGAAATTTTGAGTAGTATGGAGAAGCAGCAAATAGCACCTCTGGCTGGCCCCAGAGTGGGGTAAGAATGGAGATTTTGCAATATCCTTCCCCCAGAAATGGAGAAGGAATGGGGATTTTGCAGTATCCTTCCCCTGGAGTGGGGATTCTGCAATATCCTTCCCCTGCCACGCCCACCAAGCCACACCCACAGAACCAGTAGTAAAAAAAAATGGATTTCACCATTGCATATTTCTCCAAATCTTTTGCTGTGCCATGTCAGAGGTCCTCATCCTGGTATTTTCCCCCATATTGCACACACTGAAATTGTAATGTATTTGAATTTTAGGAGGGAAATTTGGGCAGGAAAATGCACGTTGCTGATTGGCTGATGCCTCAGACAAAATACTATTTAAAGAGGAGTTTTTGCCCGTTGGCTTTTGCTGGGATCACAATAAACTACAGAGCTGTTGTCACTTGTATCGTCTCCTGCATCGTCATTGCCCGAACTTAACATTGGCAACGAGGATGGGATTTTGAAGGCAGCGAGACTAGGAAAAGAGCTGAAGGAGCGACTTAGTTTAAAACCCAGCCAGTAGTAAGAGCGGATACATAGCGATGTCTAGCTATACGCCACCAGCGCCATTTGACCCAGCCAAGGAGAAATGGGGGTCGTACATGGCTCGTTTCAAGTGTTTCCTCGAAGCTAACAAACTGCAAGGAGTATCGGATAATCGGAAGCGCACTTACTTCCTGAGCCACTGTGGGCCAGAAGTCTTCGATACCGCCAAATCGCTGTCGGAACCAACGCCGGTACAGTCGGTGCCATGGCAAACGCTACAGACGACGCTACGAGCACACTACTTGCCGGTGCCATCAAAGTTTGTACAACGGTTCGAGTTGAGGCAAAGAGTTCAGCGAGAGGGCGAATCGATAAGCGTCTACATTAAGGAAAGCCGCAAACCACTGTGAGTATAGGGACTTGGATAACTCTATTAGAACAACTCATTTGTGGGGTCAGGGACATCCGACTACAGAGACGGCTGCTGTCGAAAAGCAACCTAAACCTGGCGATAGCCCTGGATGAGGCCAGGGCACACAAGATGTCCACCAAAGCGGCGGAAACTTTACAAAAGCCGAACATGCCGAATGCCGCGGCGAAAGCAACGCCAGTCCACAGCGAAGAAATCCAGGCCGAATCGGACGGTGAGGAAGAGGAGGAGGTTTTCCACACCAGGAGGCCGGAGAGAGGCGACCGGGATGAGTGCGTGAGTTGCGGAGGCCAACACCAATGACAGAATTGCAGGTTCAAAGACGTGATTTGTCGGCGGTGTGGAAAGAAAGGACACATAGCTCAGGCCTGTCGAGCCTCCCAACCTTCCCGCCAAAGATTCAAACCGGCCAATCAACAGGGCGCCGGTTCAGCGAAGTGGCCAGGGATTGGCCAATTCAAAAAAGGCGCGAAGTTGAACCAGACCACTGTGAGAGTGGGCCACGCATCAACACGGCTAGAAAAGAAAATATTCACCAAGACATACATCGAAGGAGTGCAGTGTAAAATGGAGGTGGATACCGGCTCATCAATCACGACTATGTCTTGGGACACAATCGCAAAGGACCTGCCAGACGTCACGAAACGCGAGCTGCAACCCCAAAAGCTGAGAGTGCAAGACTATCAGGGGAACCGAATCCCTGTGCGAGGAGTCACGTCCGTCAGAGTGAAATATGGACAATTCAAGAAAACCCTGCTGATCACCATCGTAGATGGAAACCTGCCCAGTTTGCTAGGTCTGGACTGGTTCAGAGCCTTGGGCATGGAAGTAACCGGGGTTCACAGAAGCGGAGTCAACCTGAAGGATGAATTATTGAGAGAATTCGAGGACGTTTTCCAAGACTGCCTGGGCAAGTACGTGGGGATCCCCATCTCATTCAATTTGGACCCCCAGGTGGCTCCCATTAGATTAAAGGCTAGGAGGGTTCCGTTCGCCCTCAAACCCAAGATTGACAGGGAACTAGACAAATTAGTAAGCCAGGGAATACTAGTCCCCATCGATCATGCAAAATGGGAGACACCAATAGTGACCCCAGTCAAACCGGACGGATCAGTCCGTATTTGTGCTGACTATAAGGCAACGCTTAACAAAGCATTGCAAAAGAGTGCTTACCCCGTTCCCGTAGTGCAACATTTGTTGCACTCGTTAGGGCAGGGACAGGTCTTCGCCAAACTCGATCTGGCCCAAGCCTACCAACAATTACCGGTAGAAAACGGAACGGCTGAAGCGCAGACAATTGTCACACATCGGGGCACATTTAAATGCACTCGACTTCAGTTCGGAGTTAGTGTAGCCCCTGGGTTATTCCAAAACCTAATGGAGAGACTCCTACAAGGTCTACCAGGAGTAGTTCCATATTTCGACGATGTACTGATATCGGCGGAAAACTTGGAAGAATTAGGGGTCAAATTGCGGAAGGTTTGGGCATTTTCAGGTCTGCGGGGCTTAAGGTTAAACTCAACAAATGCCAGATAGGAGTTGAATCTGTAGAATTCTTGGGTTACCGGATAGATAAGGAAGGCATCCACCCAAAGGAGAGCAAAGTGCGAGCCATTAGAAAGGCCCCAACCCCAAAAAACAAAACAGAATTACAAGCATTTTTGGGGCTTGTAAATTTCTATGCGGTATTTTTAAAAAATAAGGCAACGGTAGCCGAACCGCTACATAAACTGCTAGCGAAAAAAGCTGTTTGGATTTGGGGCAGGGTTGAGGCTAAGGCATTTGAAGGAGTTAAGAATCTCTTGTCCAGCGATAGCCTTCTTATTCAGTACAATGGGACATTGCCACTAGTACTAATTTGTGATGCATCACCCTATGGGGTAGGGGCTGTCCTCAGCCACAGGTTACCGAACGGGTCAGAAGCCCCTATCGCATATTTTTCCCACACGATGTCCGCAGCGGAAAGGAACTATAGCCAACTAGACCGGGAAGCCCTTGCTATAGTTTCTGGGGTTAAAAAATTCCATGAGTACCTGTTTGGGCGGCAATTTGAAATAGTCACAGACCACAGACCTTTATTGGGACTCTTGGCGGGGGACCGTCCAACACTGGTTGCATTATCACCCAGGCTGACCCGTTGGACTATTTTCCTGGCAGCATATTCGTACAAACTGTCTCACCGACCGGGCAAGGATTTGGGACATGTGGATGCTTTAAGTAGATGCCCGTTGCCAGAGACTATTGAAGACCCGACCCCAGGGACGCCCGTCTTGTTAATTGATTCTTTCGACATCTACGGAAGTGACTAGGGCATCTTACAAAGACATTGTCATAAGAACTGTGATCGGTTGGGTGCAGAGGGGATGGCCCACTGCACCGGGGGATCGTTTCAAAGAATTTACAAAAAAGCGTTCGGAACTGTCGGTACAAGGGGGTTGTCTGTTATGGAGGAATAGAGTGGTTATTCCAGAGAAATTACGAGGGCATGTGTTGGAACTATTGCATGTGGGCCACCCGGGGATTGTAAGGATGAAAAGCCTAGCGAGAAGTTACGTGTGGTGGCCACAAATGGATAAAGACATTAGCGACCGGGTAGGGAAATGCCAAGCATGTCAAGAATCAAGGCCACTACCCCCAACAGCCCCCATAAGGGATTGGGAGAAACCCCAGAGTCCTTGGTCCAGGATCCATATAGATTTTGCCGGGCCGTTCCATGGGCAGACCTTCTTAATTGTGGTAGATGCCTCCTCGAAGTGGTTAGAAATTTTACTTATGAAAACCACAACAGCGGAAGCTGTAATCACAGTATTGAGACATCTATTTGTGACACAGGGGTTGCCCGACACTCTAGTATCCGATAATGGACCACAATTTACGGCCACCCAGTTTATTTATTTATTTATTTATTTATTTTATTAGATTTTTATACCGCCCTTCTCCCGAAGGACTCAGGGCGGTGTACAGCCGGAATAAAATACAGAATATATACAATTAAAAGAAATTAAAAGAAACGATTAATAAACGGCCGATAATTTAAAAAATTTAAAAATTTAAAATCACTAAAACCCCAATTTAAAATCAACAATTTATGCCAGTCCTGCTTGAGTGAATAAATATGTTTTTAGCTCACGACGAAAGGTCCGAAGATCAGGCACTTGACGTAAGCCAGGGGGGAGTTCGTTCCAGAGCGTCGGTGCTCCCACAGAGAAGGCCCTACCCCTGGGGGCCGCCAGCCAACATTGTTTGGCAGACGGCACCCTGAGAAGGCCCTCTCTGTGAGAGCGTATGGGTCGATGGGAGGCATAAGGTAACAGCAGGCGGTCTCGTAAGTACCCGGGTCCTAAGCCATGGAGCGCTTTAAAGGTGGTAACCAGGATCTTGAAGCACACCCGAAAGACCACAGGAAGCCAGTGCAGACTATGGAGCAGTGGTGTAACGTGGGAGCCATGAGCGGCTCCCATTACCACTCGCGCAGTTGCATTCTGGACTAACTGCAGCCTCCAGGTGCACCTCAAGGGCAGCCCCATGTAGAGAGCATTGCAATAATCCAGTCGAGACGTAACCAGAGTGTGAGTGACCATGCATAAGGCATCCCGGTCAAGGAAGGGATGCAACTGGCGAACCAAGCGAACTTGGTAAAAAGCCCTCCTGGTGACGGCCGCCAGATGTTCATCAAAGGACAGCCGACCATCCAGGAGGACGCCCAAGTTGCGAACCACCTCCTTTGGGGCCACTAACTCGCCCCCAACAGTCAGCTGCGGGTGCAGCTGACTGTACCGAGGTGCCGGAATCCACAGCCACTCCATCTTGGAGGGATTGAGCTTGAGTCTGTTTCTCCCCATCCAGACCCGTACAGTTTGAGGGGTACTTGGCAGAAAAGGGCATCCGACATGTCCTCTCGGCGCCTTTCCACCCGGCAACGAACGGACTTGCAGAACGTTTCGTACGCAGTGCCAAGGAAGCACTATCTAGAATTAGCCCAGGAGATTGGCAATCCAAAATTGATACCTTCCTGGCAGTCCAACATAGAACTCCCTGTGTGACCACTGGCCGCAGCCCATCGGAGTTATTAATGGGTAGAAGACTCCGGTGCCCCCTAGATCGGTTAAACCCAACATACTCCCATGATGGGTACCAAGGCACAAAGGAAAAAACCAGAACAATGACAACAGATGACCCAGTATGGGCACATAACTATAGTGAGGGCCCAGCGTGGCTAAAGAGAACAATTGAAGGAGTGACGGGCCCAAATCATACATAGTGGACATGGGGGATGGCCGAGTGTGGAGACGCCACATAGATCAATTACGAAAAAGAATACAAAACAATCCAGAAACCAAACAGCCAGACCCTGACTACCCAATATTTGAACCAACAGCTAACTCAACCCCGAGGCGATCGGAGGACTTAGCTGAGTCTGAAGAAGTCCAGCGACGCCAACCGGCTCCTCCAGAGGACAGCAGGAATGGATAATAATCCAGGGCCAGATGGCCCAGAGGAGGAGCTGGGAGGAACAAACAGTCCCTCCGACCAGCTCGACTCACTCCCAGGGAATGAATTGCGCAGGTCAGAAAGAGTTGAGAGACGCCCTGTCTACCTGCGTGACTACGTGGAAAAATAACATGCAAATGTTATGCAAAAAACTATGTAAATATGGTACAATGTGTTCTGGGAGGGGAGGAGTGTAATGTATTTGAATTTTAGGAGGGAAATTTGGGCGGGAAAATGCACATTGCTGATTGGCTGATGCCTCAGCCAAAATACTATTTAAAGAGGGGTTTTTGCCTGTTGGCTTTTGCTGGGATCACAATAAACTACAGAGCTGTTGTCACTTGTATCGTCTCCTGCCTCGTCATTGCCCGAACTTAACAGAAATCTTCCTACATTCCTGTTTGTTTACACCTTCACACAAATATAAGGTGGAAGATAGTACAATAAAACAGAAGTAATCACTTGGTGGCATATAGATTCAAAGAAAAGTCCAGCACATTTTGAAAACAAATAAAAGAAAACATAAGGCTCAGTAAATCCTCTGAAACTGCTGCTTCTAGAAAACTGGTTTTGTAGCCCTTAAGGCAATAATGGAGAGATGCTGAAGGCAGCACCAACAGCTCCCCAGCTATTCTTTTGAGCCTGCCAACCATTCCTCTCGGTCTATTAGAAGACAGTTCCCCCCGGAGCCTCCTAAACTAATGTGCAATTCTCAGGTGAGGTGAAAAGCCCTAACGTAATGCCTTTTTTGGCGTTCATTTCAGCTAGCTTCTCTCCCTGTAGGGGAAGAGGTGCTATCTCTTCCTTTGCATTAGGCAGCAAGGTCTCTTGGGAAACATGTTAGTTTTATCTTGCATGAGTTTTGTCCAGAAAAATATTATCTAGCTTTTCCAACTTGCAGATTTGCTAAAACTAGCTCCACTAGAGCAATGAATTGTCAGTAAACAAAAACTGATCTTCCCTAGTCAGCAGCAGCCTGAGGTTGGGCACACGAACAGGATTGCAGCTTGAGGTGGGCCACTAACTGCCTATAATGTCACAGATTTCTGCATAAATGAAAGGGCAAACGGTTGGGCGTCCAGTATTTTTATTAGTACAGACAAAACTGCATTTAGCTTTGGAATTCTTGAACTGCTACTTGCTCGCTACCTTCTGCTACTGAATTTACAGCAGATTAAGCTTTCTGACTTGGCCATTTTTCCACCAATTACCATATGGCCATGTATTTCCTGTTTCTGACATGTTGATAACACTAATTTTGTGCACATCATACCCAGTATATTTTTTAAATATTACAGCTCTTATTTTTCTTAAAATAAAACAAGTTGTGCTTACGAAGACCCCTTTCAAGTGTCAGCACTGAGGTGTTGAATCACACAATTAAACAAATGAAAAGAAGTGCATTCATCTTTTCGATGAAAACTGTTAACTATCAAACACATTAATTTCCACCTTCCAAATCTTTCAAATTTTATCATATCTGTATCTGGAAATAGCACAGCAATAATTACACGAATGCTATCACAATATTTAATCTTGTACAATGTAATATTATTTCCTGCAAATAGCTACAAGAAACTCAAATCTATCACACCATAGAAAAATGTGATTTCTGCACACAGAGTGTACAATCTCAGCTATGGTATGTTCACACTAATCACTTTGTCCTTGGTGTAAGGCACCAAAACACTTTTTTCCAGTGCTATTACCGAAGTGGGAATTGAACTAATTTCCAGATGCTACTGCCAAAGACTTGCTATATTGTTATCCCAGTAGGAAAGAATGTCAGCAACATTTTGTGAATGCTTCCAGCATTACTGAAAACACTTTCAGGAGAGCTTTTTGAAGCCCAGTTTCCATGCCTGCGGTTTCTTTCCATTTTTTGAGCAAATGGTTTCAATCAAAGGTCCTCACCTAATCCAGTGACGTTTTTCTTAGTTTCAAAGAGAAAGAAATAGAAGTGCAGAGTCAGTGATGTGGGACACTGGAGGCTAAATGGGATGAGAAACTAAGACATCCTCCTGAGGATCAGTGAAGGAGAAGCCTTTGAATGCCTTCCTTTTCTGCTTGTAAGTTAAAAAACAACTTTTCTTTATGTTGCCATTGCAAAATATCTTGGGTTTTTTTTTTGTAGCTAGGGGTTTGGTTCCCATCAGCATGGTTCCAGAGCTTTAAAACACAATCAGAGGTGTTTTTTTTTTTTCTCATATTTATAGTTGAGAACAGGGGTGCTATTCAGCAGATTCTGACAGGTTCTGAAGAACCGGTAGCGGAAATTTTGAGTAGTTTGGAGAACTGGCAAATATCACTCCTGGCTGGCCCCCGAGTGGGGTGGGAATGGAGATTTTGCAATATCCTTCCCCCAGGAGTGGGGAAAGGAATGGGGATTTTGTAATATCCTTCCCCTGGAGTGAGGTGGGAATGGAGATTTTGCAGTATCCTTCCCCTGCCCACCACACCACACCATGACCACCAAGTCACGCTCACAGAACCGATAGTAAAAAAATTTGAATTCCACCACTGGTTGAGAAGCTTTAAAAAAGATACAAAAAAGGGGGAATAGCAAGAAAAAGCTAAAAAGAAGTACTCATGAGGATTCAGCTTGATGGCATCACTTCCATAGACATTCATTCTTGGCTATAATACCATAACTTTCAGTATATAAATTACAGTACAAAAGTAATGCCACAGTAATGCCACTGTTTTCAGCTCTTGATTCTTCCATTATTTTGTAAACAATGAAGAATAGTAATAGTAGCATGAAAGAACCGAACTGTAGAATTATTAACATTTTAAAAAGCATAGACACCTGCTCATTTTACACACAGAATGTAAATAAACTAATAGCGAGGCTGGGCAAAGTTGCAAAAGGACTGTCCAGTGATTCAGAATTTTAAAAAATGTGATCCAGGGCACAGTTGCCTGTTCAAATTAATACATGCTGGCATCTCCTTGCATCTATTAATCCAGTGTTTTTTTTCATTTTTTGCCAACATAAAATAAAGTCCAACACACAGTCATTCATAAAATTTTAAATTATTTCTACAATATAGAAACAATCTCGTTAAATAAATCCTACCTTAAGATCATGTGACAATAGCTATATAATCTGCTAAAAAGTACAATTATCTAGCCATACTTACCTACTCTAAATCATTCCAAAGGTGCTTTTTTTCCAAAGGACAACTATACTTAGTTTTTCCTTGAAGATGTTTCACTTCTCATCCAAGAAGCTTCTTTAGTCCTGACTCCAATCAGGACTGAAGAAGCTTCTTGGATGAAAAGCAAAATGTCTTCAAGGAAAAACAAAGTCCAGTTGCCTTTGAAAAAGAAGCACTTTTGGGACAACTATGACCTGGATGACTGAGAATTTCTAGACACACACTTTCAAATCACTTTCCATCTCCAAATCTGGATCAGGGGACAGTCAGACTGCAAAACATCAAAGATGCTTTGATTTCACAGCATTTCCATGGAATTATCCCCAATGAACCAGACTAGGGATTCAAAGCAGGGACTGAAGCAGATTGTTGAATCAGACATGCTTCCAAAGACTTTTTATAGCGTTTGCAGATTCTGTGGCTTCTTTGCTGTTTGCAAAGTTGCTTGATAATAATGTTATGTAATATTCAACTTCATTTTTATATATGTAATAACTTTGTCATCTTCTTAAGCTATTCTGTCAATCTTGTGAACAAAACTATTGCGTAGTAGGATCTGTGCTGCTAATCTCTTGTATCTAAGCTTTTGCTCAAGAACCATTTTCCTCCCACAACAACTTTGTAAGATAAGTAAGACTATGTAACTAGAATATGCGTAGATTTTTCAACAATGAAAGGAGACTTTGATGTTGGCTTAGAAGTTTAACTGCTTTTAAGACTGGTTTAGATAGCGCTATAAATGCCATTTTTTGCTATGCCAGACTATTTCTTTGTCATTATATCTCACTTGCTACCCTGATTCTAAAATGCATGCTAATGAATATTTGCTGATCAATGATTGAAATAAAATAACCGAGACTGAGACTACTAATGAATACAGATTACTGCCCATAAACTTAACATACCCTAGTTCTGGCAGTAATGACAAGGTCCTGGCCAATCCTCTTTGCATAAAACTAGTGATCTGGCACAATGAAGCTATACTAAACAACAAGGATAAATCCAAATGGTCCATGAATGAGCATTTGGTAAATCCAAATGCTTTCTAGATATATTGACAATCTGTCCTGCCTAGTTTGGTACTCAACTAAAGCTAGCAATGAGGTGGTCTTTTCCAGAAGTGGCCGAGTTTACTAATCAGCTATGCCAACTTTCTTAGTACGCTGAAAAACCTACTGATCATAGGCGGCAAAATCACTCACCGAAAGGAACAAGTTAATGGTCTTCTTCTTCAGCATTATGCCAAGCCTGGCGCTTTAGAAAGGCAACTGGAAAAATGCTTGCTTTCTAAACAGGGCTTGGAAGTTGTTGTTGTTGTTGTTGTTGTTGTTGTTGTTATTAGGTTGCAACAGGACATTTTGTACAGCAGATCAGCACAATTTGTTGGATAGTTTGAAGGCTGCTGTGGTGTTCTTTCCTCATCCCTGCTATCTATGTTTTAAGAGAGTACTGGGAGAATCATTAAAAAAATTACTATAGTGAACCATTTGAAGAGATCCGCTGAAACCTGGATGAGTTAATGGACTCTAAAATATCTATCACCTGCTACTTTTATCCCATTTTTCCCAAAGAAAAAAAGTAGATATTTTGATGTATCCTTGTTACAGCTGATACACAGATCTTTTGCCAAACCAAATCTCAAAGCAGATTTCACTAACCTGGCTTGTTTTTTAAATTTTGCCTTAGATTCTCAAATTGAATGTCTTTTTTTTTTTGGTCCTCTAATTAAAATTAAATAAAGATTTATTCACAGTGATCTAACTGACATGTTCATCCCCTTTTAACTTAGATAATGAAGCATCTACCTTTTCCTCCTCTACTTTTGACGACAGATTAAGTTTAAAGAGCCATGGTGGCACAGTGTTACAATGCAGTACTGCAGGCAAACTCTGCCTACAGCCAGGACTGGCTCATGGTTGACTCAGCTTTCCATCCTTCCAAGGTCAGTAAAATCAGGACCCAGATTGTTGGGGGCAATATGCTGACACTGTAAACCACTCAGATAATGCTGTAGAGTGCTATGGAGAGTTATATAAGTCTAAGTGCTATCGCTATTAAAGATTGTCAAAAAGGATTGCTGGAGATTCATGGAAATGTTGGAAAAATTCTGTCCTGTTTTCAGCAAACTGTATGTTCCCTTACTAATTATATAGCTGAGCAGTTGCTTTCTTAGAAAGTGTACAAAAATATTTGATAGTGCTGCCCACTAAAATATAAATTTTACACATATTCAAAGAAAATTAGTGATTATCTAAACAGGGTTAAAGCCTGCTTGATAGTTACTAATGAAACATTTCCAGTGAAAGTGCAAGAAATATAAATGTTAACTAAATTGCCAGTTCCTTTCTTTCTATGATGCCACATGTAAAAACTACATCTTTAGAGATCACACACAGTTCTACAGTTCACAAATAATTTATGAAGAGACATAAATTGTATGACAGTGTAATCTTTTCATCTTCTGTTATCTCAAAACAAAATAGTAAAACCACTTCCTTTATTTTTCTAATTGAAATCTAAAACCATTCTGAAGGTCTTGAAGTGGAGTTATGGCCTACTTGTGAGTAGGCATTTTCTAAAATAACCCACCAAAAATTCTGCCTCACATTTATTACCAAGCACTTTTATTTCCTGAACTTTTGCTTCAGTGCGGTGTTTTCATCTGCTATTTAGTTTTCATCTGTTCCATCTGCTATTAACCAATGTTTTAATTAGTTACTGTTTTATTATGAGCATATCTGTTAGTGTCATCAGCATCCAATGAGATTTAGTGTGTTTCAGGAAATGCAATTTAAATGGAGTATTATTACCTCTTCAGTCCATTTAGCACTATAGCAGATAATTTTATAAACTTAGAGTCAATAGCTGGTGTCAGTGACACTGAAAAGCAAAGCAGGGAGGAAGCCTTCCATAAACAGGCCAGAAATAAAAAGCTTGTTCATTATAAGAAGAAGGTAGTTTTCCTAGGC
The DNA here is from genome assembly GCF_028640845.1 of Ahaetulla prasina. Classification (NCBI taxonomy): domain Eukaryota; kingdom Metazoa; phylum Chordata; class Lepidosauria; order Squamata; family Colubridae; genus Ahaetulla; species Ahaetulla prasina. The sequence goes on from NC_080540.1 coordinate 108,591,772, forward strand.
AAGACTTTGGTGCTACACTGCAAATCTATGGAAAAGTAACTTCTAAGCTGATTTTTAAAAGCCACAATCTACCAGAATCTTACTAGTCTCAGACTCAACTGAGTCTCTGTGGGGGCCCCGGCTCTGTGGAACGAGCAGCCGGTGGGACTCCGTCTTCTCCCTGATCTACAGACCTTTAAACGCGAGCTCAAGACCTTCTTTTTTCACCAAGCGGGGCTGGCCTGATTGATTGATTTTAATAATTGGGGATTTTAGCGGGTTTTTAACAGGGGTTTTATCTTTGTATTTTTTACCTAATAGTTTTAAGTATACAGCAGTTTAATTAGATTTTTAATTTTGTTATGGTATTTTAAATGGTTTTTTGTATTATTGTCGTTTTATTTGCTGTACACCGCCCTGAGTCTTCGGAGAAGGGTGTATAAAAATGTGAATAAATAAATAAATAAATAAATAACTGTTGGTTGCAAAGTGGCTGAAGATTTTGAAACTCTAACAGTAGAAATTGTTATAACATGGGGAAAGAGATGGATCTCTTCCATAAACAGCTACAATTTTTGCAGAAACTGGCAACTTGCCCTCCTGGAGCTGCTTATCTTGGGAAATGTTTTTCATATTGCTGCCAAGGAACTGAAAAATATAGTTTATACTTTCCATGAAATCAGAATTCCACCTTGTTCTGTAAAGATCTGTATTATTGACTCATTTATCTATACTGTTAATAATAATGTCTTATCACTCTATATCTATTCCAACTAAAAGTATAGAAGTTATTCATACTATAATACCATGTTTGGTATTAATAATAACACAACAAGAACACACACACACACATTTGAAGCTTAAAGCAGGGCATTTTCATACAGCACTGTTTCTCCAGAGGCAGTTTGAAGGCTACCCCTGATTGTCCTCAGTTTTGGAAGGTGAGACAAGGAATGAAAAATTATTGGCTTACCCCCAACCTGCTGCAGATACAATAGCAATAAAACACCCTCACCTACATTCTATATAAAATAAAAAGGGAGGAGAAGGAGCAGCAAAATAGCTTAATCTTTTAAAAACTGTTGATTTTGTGCTACTTGTTATGTCTAACATACTGAGGAAGGCCTGCAAAGTCATAAAGCTAAAATTTCCTTTATAAGATCTGAAGTTCAGAAGCAAGAAAATTCTTCCCAACTGAGATCATAGCATCTCCACGAAACAAAACCCCTCAACTTTACACAGTCACAATACCCTGAATTGGAAACAAATGACCTCTCTTCTCAAATGCTGCCGATGTCTTAGGAACACTGAAGGGTAAGAAGCTACTTTCAAAAAGGTACAGATTCTTCTTCTTGAAAAAGCCCTCAGAAAATATAGCCGTGCTTCTGGCCATTTGAAACTAAGATTAGGGAATACGGATTTAATCTGCCTTGGTAGAATTCTCATGAATCTGGATAAACTCCTAAATTTTAATCTCAGTTTTCTTATGTTCAGATGTTCAGCAATAATCAGGTCTACAGTATACTTGCGCTGCTAAGGTTAGTGGGGCAATTCCTTCTGCCAACAAGTCAGATACAGCACTATCATAAATGTAGTTCATTCCATTTGGACTGCAATGCTCCAGAAGCAAAATTATCCTTTAGAAATATTGCATACGTGCGACTGACTTTGAAAACTATCTGAAAGTTTCTACTGATTAAGAATATTGACAATTAGACTACAGACTTGGCTGGTTCTATACAGCATCTGACTGCTTTGTAAATTGCAATATAGCAAGATAACTGGGTTTTTTAGTACAATTACAGACACAGTTAAAAACCAGCAGGATCTATAAAACTCCACATGACTTGTAATCACCATTTTTTGAAAGTCTATATTTGTCTGTGCATTTTTTAAAAAAAAAATGAATCAAAATGCATTATTTAAAAGAACTTCCAAAAGATCTAAAAACATTGCAGGATACCAATGAAATCTAATTATATACATACCATCCACCAAAAATCTTTATCTTGTTACAATTCAAGCCAATATATTCAAGATCCACTTCTTAAATGCCACAGCCTCCAATATATTTTATTGAAATCATAGATATCATTTTGTATTAGTTCTTAAATAAATTTGTTTTAAACTGGTAGAAGATTAAAAACAAAGCTTGGGTTTCATAATATTTACTGTTATAGCATCTTTTAACCTTTTTCTACACTTGATCTTGAAAAAAGTAAGGCTTCGTTTATGGAAGTAAATACATTATGAAGCCTTCTTATGCAATTTATCTGTTTCAGTCAATTAACTTACTTAAATATGTTTGATTCAAGGTGGGGTAGAACCATCCATCATGTAGTCCACTTTTTCATCTATAATTTCTGCACTTCTTTGTTGCACAATTATTTTCACCAGTGGTGGATTCCACTTACCTCCGCTAATATTTTGGAACTGTGACTGCACACGCAACACTTCTGCACATGTGCAGAACCTTCTGCACATGCGCAGAGCGTCCATGATGATGTCTGGATGGGTGGGCAGAGCCTCCTGCCGCCGCCACTACAGATTCACCCAAACCGGGACAAGCCAGTAGAAAGCAACCACTGGTTTCCAAATATATAAAATAAAAAGGGAGGAGAAGGAGCAGCAAAATAGCTTAATCTTTTAAAAACTGTTGATTTTGTGCTACTTGTTATGTCTAACATACTGAGGAAGGCCTGCAAACTCATAAAGCTAAAATTTCCTTTATAAGATCTGAAGTTCAGAAGCAAGAAAATTCTTCCCAACTGAGATCATAGCATCTCCACGAAACAAAACCCCTCAACTTTACACAGTCACAATACCCTGAATTGGAAACAAATGACCTCTCTTCTCAAATGCTGCCGATGTCTTAGGAACACTGAAGGGTAAGAAGCTACTTTCAAAAAGGTACAGATTCTTCTTCTTGAAAAAGCCCTCAGAAAATATAGCCGTGCTTCTGGCCATTTGAAACTAAGATTAGGGAATACGGATTTAATCTGCCTTGGTAGAATTCTCATGAATCTGGATAAACTCCTAAATTTTAATCTCAGTTTTCTTATGTTCAGATGTTCAGCAATAATCAGGTCTACAGTATACTTGCGCTGCTAAGGTTAGTGGGGCAATTCCTTCTGCCAACAAGTCAGATACAGCACTATCATAAATGTAGTTCATTCCATTTGGACTGCAATGCTCCAGAAGCAAAATTATCCTTTAGAAATATTGCATATGTGCGACTGACTTTGAAAACTATCTGAAAGTTTCTACTGATTAAGAATATTGACAATTAGACTACAGACTTGGCTGGTTCTATACAGCATCTGACTGCTTTGTAAATTGCAATATAGCAAGATAACTGGGTTTTTTAGTACAATTACAGACACAGTTAAAAACCAGCAGGATCTATAAAACTCCACATGACTTGTAATCACCATTTTTTGAAAGTCTATATTTGTCTGTGCATTTTTTTTAAAAAAAATGAATCAAAATGCATTATTTAAAAGAACTTCCAAAAGATCTAAAAACATTGCAGGATACCAATGAAATCTAATTATATACATACCATCCACCAAAAATCTTTATCTTGTTACAATTCAAGCCAATATATTCAAGATCCACTTCTTAAATGCCACAGCCTCCAATATATTTTATTGAAATCATAGATATCATTTTGTATTAGTTCTTAAATAAATTTGTTTTAAACTGGTAGAAGATTAAAAACAAAGCTTGGGTTTCATAATATTTACTGTTATAGCATCTTTTAACCTTTTTCTACACTTGATCTTGAAAAAAGTAAGGCTTCGTTTATGGAAGTAAATACATTATGAAGCCTTCTTATGCAATTTATCTGTTTCAGTCAATTAACTTACTTAAATATGTTTGATTCAAGGTGGAGTAGAACCATCCATCATGTAGTCCATTTTTTCATCTATAATTTCTGCACTTCTTTGTTGCACAATTATTTTCACCAGTGGTGGATTCCACTTACCTCCGCTAATATTTTGGAACTGTGACTGCACACGCAACACTTCTGCACATGTGCAGAACCTTCTGCACATGCGCAGAGCGTCCATGATGATGTCTGGATGGGTGGGCAGAGCCTCCTGCTGCCGCCGCCACTACAGATTCACCCAAACCGGGACAAGCCAGTAGAAAGCAACCACTGGTTTCCAAATATATAAAAAATAAAAACACTTCATTTCATAAATATCTTGTACACTATATTTCCCAAAAGATGGCTGCTTCTCCAAAGTTACCATTAAAATCTTAATAAAATATCTACAATATGTCATTCATCATTCAACATTTAGCAGTACAGAATATTTGATGAGGTATGCAAATGTGTTTTTTTAATTAACTATTTATATATTTTTAAAAGTTTGCAGTAACAAATACTGTTTATAAGGAAATAAACATTTTCTTATTAGAACATGGAAATTTGTCAACATAAGCTTGAAATATTGTTCTATAATTAGTCAAATATAATTTTTCATCCAGGGCTGAGTATGAGCCATCAAACTAGTGTTGACTGATAGTGACCACATATATAGTTTTTCAGAAAAATAGGGACAAGCTGCCCCTAACCTAATCTTTCAGGGTTTCAGTGGTGCACTTATTCCACCATAACTGAATCTTGTCACTAGTCATCTGCTTCTTCTCTTTCTTCTCTTTCCTTTCATCTTTCCCAGCATTAGACCCTCTACAGAGCTAGGTTTCACATAATATGATCCAGAGGTATCATTAAAATAATAAAGAACTTTAAAATACCTTGGATTATCCCAATATAATCCTACACTGATAGAATATTGTATCTGAAGTCCTAATAGGGTTAATTATTATTAAGAACTATCAAATATTAAGGAATGAACTTTTTTGAAAAAATCAGTGGACCAGACTACATAAGAAAGTTCTATACTTGGAATTTCTGGAATTTAGCTTCTTTGGCCATATGTTCAGTTTCAAATACTCCATTTTATATTTTGCAAGCTTTCTGAAATCAACAAATATTCGATCCCCATAAGTCAGTTAACAGCATCATTGTTAAAGCAAGATTATTGCCATTTGAGCTTTTGTTGTTAAATGATGAAGTGTGGGTATTTTTATAGTTTGTATGCTATTTTCTTAATAGGTTTCTATTTATTTATTTATTTATTTATTTTTCATATTTATATACCGCCCTATCTCCCTAGGGACTCAGGGCGGTTCACAGGCAATTAAAAATACATATAAATACAAACTAAAATGACAATTAAAAAACTTATTCTATAGCCAAATTATTAAAAAACAGTATAAATAATAAAAACCCATTTAAAACCAGTAAATTTAAAATCTAATCCAGTCCCGCGCAGATGAATAAGTGTGTTGTCAACTGTTCAGTAAAAATGCATTTTTAAATGTTTAAAAAGAAAGGCTAAAGCAATTTCTTGTATCCCAGCTTGAGAGCTATTAAGTATCATTGGACATCAAATGTCAAGTTACTCCAACTTCACCATTACCAGCTGCTTCTGTTGCTTTTAGACTTGGATAAGAAGACTCCAATCTATCTGGACATTCTTTTCATTGGGCCTCAGAGATCCAAGTCAGTTTGGATGATTATTACTGTTATCCCACCTTTATTTACTGCAACTCAATTAGGCCTGGACCAGCTCTCATAGCAGAGCAGCAACTGTACTAGCAACAGTAGGGAAGGCCTTGGGAAGAGGACAGCTGCCTGGGCATTCTTTTTACTGGTGGGAAGAAGGAACTTGATAGCTTAGGTGAGCATGCCTCTCCTGGTTGAGAGGCATGGAGAATGAGAGTTCAGAGAAAGGGAGGCCAGGAGATGGAGAGGTGAGATGGGCAATCTCTGCAGTCAATCTCTGCAGTCCATGCTGCTGAAGTGCTATCTGCGCATGTCCAAGATGGCGCCGCGCCGCTGAACAGCTGTGACGGCGACGGGCCTATCTTGGACCCGACCGGGTCGGGGGGGGTCTTTTGGACAGCTTTGACCCCCCGCCCGGGTAGAGGACAGTACGACGGATCGGAGGATGGGCGTGGTGAAGCGGGGCGCCTCCGGGTTCCTTCGGGAGGAGTCCCGGAGCATTCCCCCTCCCCCCGGCGGTGATAAGACCGGCGGCGGCCTGGCATTCTCCAGCGGCGGCGGCGGCGGCGGTGGCGGCGGCGGCGGCGCTTTTCGGTGGCTGCAGCGGCGGCCTCGCTTAGCTCTGCCCTAGGAAGGGCTTTAGAGCCTCTCCTCTTCGCCCCTTGGTCTGCGGTGTCGGAGGTGGGGCCTTTTTCCAACGGCGGCGGCGGCGGTCGAGTTTTCGGCGGCCTGGCCTGGCGTTGCTCCTGGAGGAGCCTTGGAGCTCTCCCTCCGGTGGTGGCAGCGATGGTGGCGGCCTGGCGGACCGGCCTGGTGGGGGCCTAGCCTGTCGGTGGGCGGCTGGGTCTCGCGGTGGCATGACCCAGCAGGCCCGGCGGGTGAGTGGCCTACTTCAGCTGGCGGCCTGGCTTAGCGACCATGAAGAGGCCCGGTGGTCACCTTCTTTGCCACTCTGAAGGTTATCCACGGGCCTAGGGGACGCCCTCCCTACCATCTTGAGGGCGTCTATGGCTGTCTGTGGGGGCTTTTTTGAGTCCTTTGCCCCCCCCCGGATTTTGGGAGAGAGGCGTCTCGTCGGTGGAGTAGCTGGCCATTAGGCACGTGCCCGTCCTCTTTGTCATCTTGAAGGACGATCACGGCCAAGCGGGCGCCTTTTTTCCATCATTTTAGAGGACGCCTAAGGGCCGGCTACAAGGGGACTTTTTTAAGATCTTTGGCCCCAGTGGGGTGAATTGAGACGGGTCCTGGACAATCCTAGCTGGACTATTGTAGGACTTTATCCTTTTCCCCCATTTCCTCGTCCATAGTCCACCCCTCGAGATAGGAGGGGTTGGTGCTCTGATTTACTCATGGCGGTTTTTCATCTACCGCCTAAGAACTATATTTCGTCTGTCTTTCACCCGGAACTACTGGTGTGTCAATTTCCATCGTGACAGGTCCAGGATGGGTCTACTTGCCGGACTTTTAGCATGCGGACATTTACTGCGGCTGACCTTCTTGCCCTGCGAGATTCCCCTCTCTCGCGGGTTTGGCCCTCCACGCTATCGAGGGCCCATCTTGAGGACGGGTTTTGGAACCCCGAGAGATGGCATGCCAAAAATAGGAGACTCAGGGGTTTTTTAATTAATTGTTTTAATAGATTTTTTAAGGGGAATTTTAATGGGAATTTTAAGGGGAGGGTGGGGGGGAGGGATTCGACGGGTGGGGGAGAGAACCCGTCGGGAGGGTGGGAGGTTGAGGCGGGCGTTGGGGTAGCCCGTCGGGAGGAGCCAGTCCTTGCAGCGTGCTCGTGGCGGTTTTTAATAGGTTCGGAGGTTAGGGGAGATTGCGTTCCTGTTGGTGAGGGTGGCCTGATTTCCACGGTAAGTGGGAGGGGCAGATATGGCGGAAGGGGGATCATATCGTTCTGGGGGCGCGCCCGATGTGTGCAAGCGGTCGCGCGCCCCGATCCCCCGTCCTTTTCCCGTTCCCCGGATGGTCAAGACCCCCAGAGCCTGGGCCTTCGGCTGATGTTATGCAACGCACGGTCCGTAGTTAATAAGGCCCCCCTAATATACGACCTTATCCAGGGGGGCGCTGCGGACCTTATAGGCGTTACGGAAACCTGGTTGGGCACGGAAGGGGGTGTGCCCCTTGTCGAGATGTGCCCACCGGGTTTCCGTGCATTTCATCAGCCGAGGGCCCAGGGTAGGGGTGGGGGGGTGGCGGTTGTGATTAGAGAGAGCCTAGAGCCGAGGGAGACCACTGTACCTCAGTGGTTTTTGGCTCTGCGCATGCGCAAGATGGCATGCGCAAGATGGCATGCGCATGCGCAAGATGGCTGCCTAACCGGGAGATCGGGAGGACGACGATCCGGTGAAGTGGGGGATGGCGACGCTCAGGCGGCCTGCCGAGCAGCCTACGCCCCCTGGCTAGGTCTATTATCATCTGAGCAGCCGTGAGAGGGGTCTTAGGACCTCCTTGGACTCACGGCTGCCGAGACCGAAGCCGGGGAAGAGCGAGCTGCGAACGGCGGCCATTTTACTATTCGGCCGGGCGGGAGCCGAAGAAGGAAACAGCTGGGCATGGAGGAAGGACGCCAGTACCTAGGTGGCCTGCCGAGCGGTTTCGCCCCCCAATCCGGTATGTCATCTTTCGGGCAGCCGGGGGAGAGGTCTGGGAGCCTCTTTGGACCCCCGACTGCCGGGAACGAGGCCGAGGGATGGGCGAGCTGCGGATGGCAGCCACTGGGCTACGGACGAGGCTGCGGCTTGGATTTGGCTGTTGGAAGCCGCAGCTGGGTTTTTCCCCCCGTTTCGTTGCTTTCTTGGCATCTGACGTCTTCGGATGGTTTCTGGGCTCTCCAGCTCTTCTGGACTTCCCCTGACCCCCTCTGGACTTGGTGGAGGGGCCTAGGGGGAAGGGCTGTGAAAGATCCCTCTTGTGGCCCCCACCGGAGGTGTCCTGGCCTAGCTTGGCCTGGTCAGGCCTAGCGGGGCCTGCCTCTTCTCGGACTAGGAGTTGCATTACCATCTGCAACATGGGTCAGCTGCATTTGTCATCTTGCACTTTATATGGCCGGCTGGAGTTAGGGTTATGGCCATTGGGACTGTCCGGAAGGTGACTGGAGACCGAATGGTGTATTGGGGCCCTACTCTGCAACATCTTTTGAGGAAACATCTACTTTGAAATCTCGGTGACGCCATTTAACGGGGAGATGAATACCACCTCTATTAGGATGGATTTTAGGACTGAGCTTTCCATGAGTCACAATAACTTCTTACTATCAGACTGCATCTGCGACTTATACCAGCTTGTACCAGCTTTAGGCCAGCCACCATCTGAAGACATTTTGGAAGATGGGTATCCACTTGGACTTGGCATTACATCCTGCCACCCCAGACTTTACCTTGCTACCTCACGTCGTCTTCTCTCTCCTGTTTATGCTTTTAACTTATTTATGCGATATTCTGCCTTAGAACTCTTGCGCCTGCAGGTGCCCCGCCGCAGGAATGGCCCACAGATTATCAAGGGCCGGCCTCAATGACGGGTCCTGGGACCCACAGAGGTGGCATGAAAAAAAGAGCCTTTGGGGTTTTAGATAGGGCTTTTAAGGGGTGGGAGGGTTAGGGCGGGCTTTGGGGTAGCCCGTCGGGAGGAGCCAGTCCTTGCGCGTGCTCGTGACGGTTCTTTAATAGGTTCGGAGGTTAGGGGAGATTGCGTTCCTGTTGATGAGGGTGGCCCAATTTTCACGGTAAGTGGGAGGGGCAGATATGGCGGAAGGGGGGGATCATATCGTTCTGGGGGCGCGCCCGATGTTTGCAAGCGGTCGCGCGCCCGATCCCCGTCCTTTCCCGTTCCCGGATGGTCAAGACCCCCAGAGCCTGGGCCTTCGGCTGATGTTATGCAACGCACGGTCCGTAGTTAATAAGGCCCCCCTAATATACGACCTTATCCAGGGGGGCGCTGCGGACCTTATAGGCGTTACGGGAACCTGGGTGGGGGCGGGAGGGGGGGTGCCCCTTGTCGAGATGTGCCCACCGGGTTTCCGTGCATTTCATCAGCCGAGGGCCCAGGGTAGGGGTGGGGGGGTGGCGGTTGTGATTAGAGAGAGCCTAGAGCCGAGGGAGACCACTGTACCTCAGTGGTTTTGGCTCTGCGCATGCGCAAGATGGCATGCGCAAGATGGCATGCGCATGCGCAAGATGGCTGCCTAACCGGGAGATCGGGAGGACGACGATCCGGTGAAGTGGGGATGGCGACGCCAGGCGGCCTGCCGAGCAGCCTCGCCCCTGGCTAGGTCTATTATCATCTGAGCAGCCGTGAGAGGGTCTTGGGACCTCCTTGACTCACGGCTGCCGAGACCGAAGCCGGGGAAGAGCGAGCTGCGAACGGCGGCCATTTTACTATTCGGCCGGGCGGGAGCCGAAGAAGGAAACAGCTGGGCATGGAGGAAGGACGCCGGTACCTAGGTGGCCTGCCGAGCGGTTTCGCCCCCCAATCCGGTATGTCATCTTTCGGGCAGCCGGGGGAGAGGTCTGGGAGCCTCTCTGGGCCCCCCACTGCCCGGAACGAGGCCGAGGATGGGCGAGCTGCGGATGGCAGCCACTGGGCTACGGACGAGGCTGCGGCTTGGATTTGGCTGTTGGAAGCCGCAGCTGGGTTTTCCCCCCCGTTTCGTTGCTTTCTTGGCATCTGACGTCTTCGGATGGTTTCTGGGCTCTCCAGCTCTTCTTGACTTCCCCTGACCCCCTCTGGACTTGGTGGAGGGGCCTAGGGTGAAGGGCTGTGAAAGATCCCTCTTGTGGCCCCCACCGGAGGTGTCCTGGCCTAGCTTGGCCTGGTCAGGCCTAGCGGGGCCTGCCTCTTCTCGGACTAGGAGTTGCATTACCATCTGCAACATGGGTCAGCTGCATTTGTCATCTTGCACTTTATATGGCCGGCTGGAGTTAGGGGTTATGGCCATTGGGACTGTCCGGAAGGTGACTGGAGACCGAATGGTGTATTGGGGCCCTACTCTGCAACATCTTTTGAGGAAACATCTACTTTGAAATCTCGGTGACGCCATTTAACGGGGAGATGAATACCACCTCTATTAGGATGGATTTTAGGACTGAGCTTTCCATGAGTCACAATAACTTTTTACTATCAGATTGCATCTGCGACTTATACCAGCTTGTACCAGCTTTAAGCCAGCCACCATCTGAAGACATTTTGGAAGATGGGTATCCACTTGGACTTGGCATTACATCCTGCCACCCCAGACTTTACCTTGCTACCTCACGTCGTCTTCTCTCTCCTGTTTATGGTTTTTTCCTATTTATGCGATATTCTGCCTTAGAAATCCTGCGGCTGCAGTGCCCCGCCTCGCAGGAATGGCATTATCAAGGGCCGGCCTCAATGAGGGGTCCTGGGACCCACAGAGGTGGCATGCGAAAAAAAAGAGCCTTTGGGGGTTTTTAGATAGGGCTTTTTTAAGGGGTGGGAGGGTTAGGGCGGGCGTTGGGGGTAGCCCGTCGGGAGGGGAGCCAGTCCTTGCGCGTGCTCGTGACGGTTCTTTAATAGGTTCGGAGGTTAGGGGGGGAGATTGCGTTCCTGTTGATGAGGGTGGCCCAATTTTCACGGTAAGTGGGAGGGGCAGATATGGCGGAAGGGGGGGATCATATCGTTCTGGGGGCGCGCCCGATGTTTGCAAGCGGTCGCGCGCCCGATCCCCGTCCTTTCCCGTTCCCCGGATGGTCAAGACCCCCAGAGCCTGGGCCTTCGGCTGATGTTATGCAACGCACGGTCCGTAGTTAATAAGGCCCCCCTAATATACGACCTTATCCAGGGGGGCGCTGCGGACCTTATAGGCGTTACGGAAACCTGGTTGGGCACGGAAGGGGGTGTGCCCCTTGTCGAGATGTGCCCACCGGGTTCCCGTGCATTTCACCAGCCGAGGGCCCAGGGTAGGGGTGGGGGGGTGGCGGTTGTGATTAGAGAGAGCCTAGAGCCGAGGGAGACCACTGTACCTCAGTGGTTTTTGGCTCTGCGCATGCGCAAGATGGCATGCGCAAGATGGCATGCGCAGATGGCATGCGCAAGATGGCATGCGCAGATGGCATGCGCAGATGGCATGCGCAAGATGGCTGCCTAACCGGGAGATCGGGAGGACGACGATCCGTGAAGTGGGGATGGCGACGCCAGGCGGCCTGCCGAGCAGCCTCGCCCCTGGCTGGGTTTTTTATCATCTGAGCAGCCGTGAGAGGGGTCTTGGGACCTCCTTGGACTCACGGCTGCCGAGACCGAAGCCGGGGAAGAGCGAGCTGCGAACGGCGGCCATTTTACTATTCGGCCGGGCGGGAGCCGAAGAAGGAAACAGCTGGGCATGGAGGAAGGACGCCGGTACCTAGGTGGCCTGCCGAGCGGTTTCGCCCCCCAATCCGGTATGTCATCTTTCGGGCAGCCGGGGGAGAGGTCTGGGAGCCTCTCTGGACCCCCGACTGCCGGGAACGAGGCCGAGGGATGGGCGAGCTGCGGATGGCAGCCACTGGGCTACGGACGAGGCTGCGGCTTGGATTTGGCTGTTGGAAGCCGCAGCTGGGTTTTTCCCCCCGTTTCGTTGCTTTCTTGGCATCTGACGTCTTCGGATGGTTTCTGGGCTCTCCAGCTCTTCTTGACTTCCCCTGACCCCCTCTGGACTTGGTGGAGGGGCCTAGGGTGAAGGGCTGTGAAAGATCCCTCTTGTGGCCCCCACCGGAGGTGTCCTGGCCTAGCTTGGCCTGGTCAGGCCTAGCGGGGCCTGCCTCTTCTCGGACTAGGAGTTGCATTACCATCTGCAACATGGGTCAGCTGCATTTGTCATCTTGCACTTTATATGGCCGGCTGGAGTTAGGGGTTATGGCCATTTTTGGGACTGTCCGGGAAGGTGACTGGAGACCGAATGGTGTATTGGGGCCCTACTCTGCAACATCTTTTGAGGAAACATCTACTTTGAAATCTCGGTGACGCCACGAACGGGGGAGATGAATACCACCTCTATTAGGATGGATTTTAGGACTGAGCTTTCCATGAGTCACAATAACTTTTTACTATCAGATTGCATCTGCGACTTATACCAGCTTGTACCAGCTTTAAGCCAGCCACCATCTGAAGACATTTTGGAAGATGGGTATCCACTTGGACTTGGCATTACATCCTGCCACCCCAGACTTTACCTTGCTACCTCACGTCGTCTTCTCTCTCCTGTTTATGCTTTTAACCTATTTATGCGATATTCTGCCTTAGAACTCTTGCGCCTGCGAGGTGCCCCCGCCGCAGGAATGGCCCCGCATTATCAAGGGCCGGCCTCAATGACGGGTCCTGGGACCCACAGAGGTGGCATGCGAAAAAAGAGCCTTTGGGGTTTTAGATAGGGCTTTTTAAGGGGTGGGAGGGTTAGGCGGGCTTTGGGGTAGCCCGTCGGGAGGGGAGCCAGTCCTTGCGCGTGCTCGTGACGGTTCTTTAATAGGTTCGGAGGTTAGGGGGGGAGATTGCGTTCCTGTTGATGAGGGTGGCCCAATTTTCACGGTAAGTGGGAGGGGCAGATATGGCGGAAGGGGGGGATCATATCGTTCTGGGGGGGCGCGCGCCCGATGTTTGCAAGCGGGCGCGCCCGATCCTCGCCCTTTCCTGCCCCCGGATGGTCAAGACCCCCAGAGCCTGGGCCTGCGGCTGATGTTATGCAACGCACGGTCCGTAGTTAATAAGGCCCCCCTAATATATGACCTTATCCAGGGGGGCGCTGCGGACCTTATAGGCGTTACGGAAACCTGGCTGGGCACGGAAGGGGGTGTGCCCCTTGTGGAGATGTGCCCGCCGGGTTTCCGTGCATTCCATCAGCCGAGGGCTCAGGGTAGGGGTGGCGGGGTGGCGGTTGTGATTAGAGAGAGTCTAGAGCCGAGGGAGACCACTGTACCTCAGATTGCCGGGTGCGAATCCCTCTTTGTGAGATGGGGTCATAGGTGCCAGATGGGTTTGCTGATCACGTACCTGGCTCCTTGCTGCGTGACAGCTGCCCTGCCCGAGCTCCTGGAGGTGCTGGCCGGGTGGTAGTTGAGACCCCAGACTTTTAGTCATGGGGACTTTAACTGCCATCGTCCGCCTGCCACCGACGGCAGCTCGGGAGTTCATGGCTTCCATGACGGCCTTGGACCTGACCCAAGTAGTTGATGGCCCTACTCACATTGGGGGTGGCACTCTGGACCTGATTTTTGTCTCTGGTCAGTGGTCGAGAGATCTGGACTTAAAGGAAATAGTCACTGAACCTTTGTCATGGTCAGATCACTCTCTCCTTCGTCTGGACTTTCTGACCGCCATTCACCACCGCAGGGAGACGGAGCTGACACGCTGGTTCCGTCCCAGGCGCCTGATGGACCCGGAGGGGTTCCGGACGGAGCTTGGGCCATTTCCTGAGGGTCTGGCTCACGGCTCGGCTGAGGGACTTGTTGCGGCCTGGGAACAGGCCGCGCGGGGCCCTTAGACCGTGTCGTGCCTTTGCGCCCTCTGACCCGGCGCAGGTCCCAACCGGCTCCTTGGTTCTCCGAGGAGCTGAGAGGGATGAAGCGCCGGAGAAGACGCCTAGAGAGTTCCTGGAGGTCCAGCCGTTCAGAAGCTGATCGGACACTAGTGAAGTCCTATACTAGGGCTTACCTAGTGGCATTGAGGGAAGCGAGGCGTAGCTACGCCTCCTCCCTCATTGCATCGGCAGATAACCGCCCAGCCGCCCTGTTTCGGGTGACCCGCTCCCTCCTACACCAGGGGGAGCGGGATGACCCGTTGCAGGGACGTGCTGAGGAGTTTAACGGTTATCTATACGATAAAATCGTTCAGCTTCGGGATGGTTTGGACCAAGATTGCGGTGATACGGGTGAGACGGCTGAGGGTGGTCTTGGTGACATTTTATGGGATGAGTTTGACCCTGTCGCTCCCGAGGACATGGACAGGTTGTTGGGGAGGCTGAATGCCACCACGTGTTTACTGGACCCGTGCCCCTCCTGGTTGGTGCTGGCCACGCAGGAGGTGACACGAGGCTGGCTCCAGGCGATTACGAGCGCTTCCTTGGTGGAGGGTGTCTTTCCGGCCGCCTTGAAAGAGGCGGTGGTGAGGCCCCTCCTCAAGAAGCCTTCCCTGGACCCTGCTGTTTTAGGTAATTATCGTCCGGTCTCCAACCCGCCGGCGAAGGTTGTAGAGAGTATGGTGGCATATCAGTTTCCTTGCACCTGGATGAAACTGTCTATCTAGACCCGCTCCAGTCCGGTTTCCGGCCCGGTTACAGCACGGAGACGGCTTTGGTCGCGTTGGTGGATGATCTCTGGAGGGCCAGGGATAGGGGTTGTTCCTCTGCCCTGGTCCTATTAGACCTCTCAGCGGCTTTTGATACCATCGACCATGGTATCCTGCTGCGCCGGTTGGAGGGATTGGGAGTGGGAGGCACCGTTTATCGGTGGTTCTCCTCCTATCTCTCCGACCGGTCGCAGTCGGTGTTGACAGGGGGGCAGAGGTCGGCCCCGAGGTGCCTCACTTGTGGGGTGCCGCAGGGATCGATCCTCTCGCCTTCTGTTCAACATCTACATGAAGCCGCTGGGTGAGATCATCAGTGGGTTCGTGTGAGGTACCAGCTGTATGCGGATGACACCCAGCTGTACTTTTCCACACCGGACCACCCCAACGGTTATCAAGTGCTGTCCCGGTGTCTGGAGGCCGACGGGTCTGGATGGGGAGAAACAGGCTCAAGCTCAATCCTCCAAGACAGAGTGGCTGTGGATGCCGGCACCCCGGTACAGTCAGCTAAATCCGCGGCTGACCATCGGTGGCGAGTCACTGGCCCCGATGGAGAGGGTGCGCAACTTAGCGTCCTCCTGGATGAACGGCTGTCTCTAGAAGATCATTTGACGGCCGCCTCCAGGAGAGCGTTCTACCAGGTTCGCCTGGTGCGCCAGTTGCGCCTTTCTGGACCGGGAGGCCCTATGCACGGTCACCACGCCTCGTGACGCCTCGCCTGGATTACTGCAACGCCTCTACATGGGGCTTCCTTGAAGGGCATCCGGAGGCTACAGTTAGTCCAGAATGCGGCTGCGCTGGTGATAGATGGAGCCCTCGTGGCTCCCGTGATAACACCCATCCTGCGCAGGCTGCACTGGCTACCTGTGGCCTTCCGGTGCGCTTCAAGGTTTTGGTGACCACCTTTAAAGCGCTCCATGGCATAGGGCCGGGTTATCTACGGGACCGCCTACTGCGACCAGATACCTCTCACCGACCCGTGCGCTCTCACAGGGAGGGACTCCTCAGGGTGCCGTCAGCTAGGCAGTGTCGTCTGGCGGCGCCCAGGGGAAGGGCCTTCTCTGTGGGGGCTCCCACCCTCTGGAACGAACTCCCCCCAGGACTCCGTCAACTTCCAGATCTTCGGACCTTCCGTCGCGAGCTCAAGACTCATTTATTCATCTGTGCAGGACTGGCTTAGATTTTTAAATTTAGAGGGGTTTTAAATTGATTTTAATATTTATATTTCTATTTTTAACAATTGGTATTATTAATTATTGGCATTAGAATAAGTCTTTTAATGATTATTTTAATTTGTATATTGATGTTTTTATATGCCTGTAAACCGCCCTGAGTCCTTTGGGAGATAGGGCGGTATATAAGTTTAAATAATAAATAAATAAATAAATAGATTGCCGGGTGCGAATCCCTCTTTGTGAGATGGGGTCATAGGTGCCAGATGGGTTTGCTGATCACGTACCTGGCTCCTTGCTGCGTGACAGCTGCCCTGCCCGAGCTCCTGGAGGTGCTGGCCGGGGTGGCAGTGGAGCCCCCAGACTTTTAGTCATGGGGGACTTTAACTTGCCATCGTCCGGCTCGTCATCGACAGCAGCTCGGGAGTTCATGGCTTCCATGACGGCCTTGGACCTGACCCAAGTAGTTGATGGCCCTACTCACATTGGGGGTGGCACTCTGGACCTGATTTTTGTCTCTGGTCAGTGGTTGAGAGATCTGGACTTAAAGGAAATAGTCACTGAACCTTTGTCATGGTCAGATCACTCTCTTCTTCGCCTGGACTTTCTGACCGCCATTCACCACCGCAGGGAGACGGAGCCGACACGTTGGTTC
Organism: Ahaetulla prasina; assembly: GCF_028640845.1. Lineage (NCBI taxonomy): Eukaryota > Metazoa > Chordata > Lepidosauria > Squamata > Colubridae > Ahaetulla > Ahaetulla prasina. The sequence continues at coordinate 108,608,438 of NC_080540.1, forward strand.
CGTCCCAGGCGCCTGATGGACCCGGAGGGGTTCCGGACGGAGCTTGGGCCATTTCCTGAGAGTCTGGCTCACGGCTCGGTGGAGGAACTTGTTGCGGCCTGGGAGCGGGCGCGGCGGGGCCCTTAGACCGGGCCGTGCCTTTGCGGCCTCTGACCCGGCGCAGGCCCCAACCGGCTCCTTGGTTCCCCGAGGAGCTGAGAGGGATGAAGCGCCGGAGAAGACGCCTAGAGAGTTCCTGGAGGTCTAGCCGTTCAGAAGCTGATCGGACACTAGTGAAGTCCTATACTAGGACTTACCTAGTGGCATTGAGGGAAGCGAGGCGTAGCTCGCCTCCTCCCTCATTGCATCGGCAGATAACCGCCCAGCCGCCCTGTTTGGGTGACCCGCTCCCTCCTACACCAGGGGAGCGGGATGACCCGCTGCAGGGACGTGCTGAGGAGTTTAACGGTTATCTATACGATAAAATCGCTCAGCTTCGGGATGGTTTGGACCAAGATTGCGTGATACGGGTGAGACGGCTGAGGGTGGTCTTGGTGACATTTTATGGGATGAGTTTGACCCTGTTGCTCCGAGGACATGGACAGGTTGTTGGGGAGGCTGAATGCCACCACATGTTTACTGGACCCGTGCCCTCCTGGTTGGTGCTGGCCACGCAGGAGGTGACACGAGGCTGGCTCCAGGCGATTACGAGCGCTACTTTGGTGGAGGGTGTCTTCCGCCGCCTTGAAAGAGGCGGTGGTGAGGCCCTCCTCAAGAAGCCTTCCTGACCCGCTGTTTTAGGTAATTATCGTCCGGTCTCCAACCCGCCGCGCGAAGGTTGTAGAGAGTATGGTGGCATATCAGTTTCCTTGCACCTGGATGAAACTGTCTATCTAGACCTGCTCCAGTCCGGTTTCCGGCCCGGTTACAGCACGGAGACGGCTTTGGTCGCGTTGGTGGATGATCTCTGGAGGGCCAGGGATAGGGGTTGTTCCTCTGCCCTGGTCCTATTAGACCTCTCAGCGGCTTTCGATACCATCGACCATGGTATCCTGCTGCGCGGTTGGAGGATTGGGAGTGGGAGGCACCGTTTATCGGTGGTTCTCCTCCTATCTCTCCGACCGGTCGCAGTCGGTGTTGACAGGGGCAGAGGTCGGCCCCGAGGCGCCTCACTTGTGGGGTGCCGAGGGATCGATCCTCTCGCCTTCTGTTCAACATCTACATGAAGCCGCTGGGTGAGATCATCAGTGGGTTCGGTGTGAGGTACCAGCTGTACGCGGATGACACCCAGCTGTACTTTTCCACACCGACCACCCCAACGGTTATCAAGTGCTGTCCCGGTGCCTGGAGGCCGACGGGTCTGGATGGGGAGAAACAGGCTCAAGCTCAATCCTCCAAGACAGAGTGGCTGTGGATGCGGCATCCCGGTACAGTCAGCTAAATCCGGCTGACCATCGGTGGCGAGTCATTGGCCCCGATGGAGAGGGTGCGTCCTCCTGGATGAACGGCTGTCTCTAGAAGATCATTTGACGGCCGTCTCCAGGAGAGCGTTCTACCAGGTTTGCCTGGTGCGCCAGTTGCGCCCCTTTCTGGACCGGGAGGCCCTATGCACGGTCACTCACGCCTGTGACGTCTCGCCTGGATTACTGCAACGCCTCTACATGGGGCTTCCTTGAAGGGCATCCGGAGGCTGCAGTTAGTTCAGAATGCGGCTGCGGGTGATAGAGGAGCCCTCGTGGCTCCCGTGATAACACCCATCCTGCGCAGGCTGCACTGGCTACCTGTGGCCTTCGGGTGCGCTTCAAGGTTTTGGTGACCACCTTTAACGCGCCCCATGGCATAGGGCCGGGTTATCTACGGGACCGCCTACTGCGACCAGATACCTCTCACCGACCCGTGCGCTCTCACAGAGAGGGACTCCTCAGGGTGCCGTCAGCTAGGCAGTGTCGTTTGGCGACGCCCAGGAAGGGCCTTCTCTGTGGGGCTCCCACCCTCTGGAACGAACTCCCCAGGACTCCGTCAACTTCCTGACCTTGAACCTTCCGTCATGAGCTCAAGACACATTTATTCATCTGTGCAGGACTGGCTTAGATTTTAAATTTAGAGGGTTTTAAATTGATTTTAATATTTATATTTATATTTATATTTCTATTTTAATAATTGGGCTAGAATAAGTTTTTTAAGGATTATTTTAATTTGTATATTGATATTGATGTTTTATATGCCTGTGAACCGCCCTGAGTCCTTTGGGAGATAGGGCGGTATATAAATTCGAATAATAAATAAATAAATAAATAAATAAATAAGTAACTTTGGCAAGATAGCAGAAAGACACTAGGTACCACCAGTGAGAATGGGAGAGGCCCTGTGGGGGATGAAAATAAATGGGGGAAGATCATAGCAGTGGTAGCAAAAAGAGATATGATGGGCAGCAGAGGATTACAGTAGGAGAATCAGAAATTTAGATCCAATCTTTTCTTCTATCCCCTCAGCCTCAGTCCAAGGAAATCCAATGCTGGATTTCTAAAGGCCTAGAATTGGATTGCTAGAATCTGATTCTACCTCTAGATTCTGAATGCTAGAATCCTCTTACTCCTCCTCTAAGTGTAGAGGTAGCATCGGACTTGCCATGGCCATACAAGTTGGAAATGTTTCTCTAAGAACTGTCCAGTGAGATTTCAGGAACTTCATCAGCTTCAATACTAAGGATGGGCAGGATATTCTGTGACTATTTTTTTTTCTGTGGCTAGATATGAATTCCTATATGTGAACTTGGGTGCTAATACATCATGCCTTTTTTATTGTTATTGTTATTTTATTGTTATACGTAATATGAGCATGTATAGAGTACAGTATCTCTAGCTCATTTTCCTTGATGTAAGTCATCATTGATGAATTAATTTATTTGTATTTATTAAACAAATATAAATAGCTGCTCATCTACCAAATGGAATTCTGGGTTGCCAACAAGAATAAAAAAAGAATGCAATTATCAAAAACTATTACAATGAAAAAGACTATATATCAAGTAAAATAGACAGTGATAGATGTGAATATAGATTTTATACAAGTGATAAATATTTGAAAAGGCAATCAGAAATTTTGAGAAGATCGTATCAATCAGTTATAAACACTAACATTATAAAACATTGTTGTTGTAATGAAATTTAATATATACAAATTTAAAAGGGGGAGGGGGAATAAATTGCTGTGTATGGCATTTATGCCAGCTCTCTACACTGACTTTTTACACTTTTTACACTAACTTTTTACACTCTACACTGAATCTAGTTTGGTGGAAATCATAGCAAAAAATATCTTTTGTTTTCTTCTCCCTAATCCAAGTTGTGTAGGGACATATATTAGCAGTCTCTTTATTACAACTTCACTTCATATTGAGAACATGATTTTGAATTAAATTTGATACCAAGACTGAGCTACAAACAGTCCTCTATAAGAAAAAAAGGGTATTTTCAAAATTGAATTTCATCTCTCCCAAGCTACCAGACCAGGCCTGTAAAAGTCTAGATAACTAGATGGGAGTTCAGATTTCTGTCTCTTCCTGCTATTATCCAGAGTACATTTTTTTTATCCACTTCTAGTAGTACTACAAATCTCATTTCTGGACTCTTTTTCTTTTCCTTCTATAGTTTTGTTCCTTAGTGCTCTCTTTCTTGCTCCAGTTCTTCCTTTTTAGAACACTCCGCCAGTAATTGCTTTTCATACATTTTTAAATCGTGGGTAGAAGAATTCCCACCCACAAGTACAAATTGTGCTTCTAAACAAACAGAAAGCCTACTTTAAAAGGGAAGTGCAGTCAAAGGTCTTTTCGTGGATGGTCTCATTCTTTCCCTCTGGATTTAACAGAATGCTAACTATAAAAATATAGTTCTATACCCTTTTGACTTAAAGCTGCCTTCTTTCCCTATCATGGGTCATGGGTTTATTTTGTACTACCTAGTGACAGGCTTTTTTTTTTTTTTGTACTCAAATAGTTTTCCTATTAAATAAACTAGGAACTCCAATGACTATTTGCCCATCTCCAGATTAGACTGAGTCCAAAGTAATTAACTCCTGGAAGACCCTATCAACTTTAACAAAGCCATGACTAAAAGCTGCCTCTACCAGAAAAATAAAATTTTATAAAAGATGCAAGAAGCAAGACCTATTCCACACTTTAGTATTATTCTCTGTTATTCGTAACAGTATCTGCTGCGCTGAGCAAATTTTATTATATTTGCAAAGTATGTCAACTGGATGGTCTCTCACAGAATTGATGTACATGATAGTTTCCACAACTCTGTTTCCCAGTCCCCAGATCATTGATTTGAGAACAGATGCTAATATTGGCGAAACAGCTTCTTGTAATGCAGGCTATCTTCTCTGCCACAAAGATTAGACTTGAAGGATGCAATTGCTCCATTTTTAAAGCTTTCCAGAGTAGTGAAATGAATGTTAAAAGTAACAATTATTATGAATTTTGAAATTGATATTAAACTTGCCAGAAATTTGGAGTGGTTAAATAGTTGCAAAATGTTGGTTTGTTATCTCTACTTGAGGCCTCGTAACACTTTATTTCAGTATTTGATAACTTGACACCTATTAAATTGGACATTTTGCAACAGGATTTAATCTTTGATAGCTGATGCAAACCAATAAATTACAATGTGCCTTTCCAACTTTATAACTATAAGGAACACTTTTCACATTGATTTTTTTTTTTGGCCAAGTGAACTGCCTCTGGCTAGATGACTCTATTGGACACCTGCGTGCTTCAAGATGGATGAGGCTAAAAATTGATGCTTAATACAGATTAGATTATAATAATTGGATAAAGAAACTATGCTAATCTAGATAGTTTGACACCCTTTGAAGGATTCAGTTCCTGATTTCAGGATGCTTGTGTATTGCACACTTTTTGAAAAAGCTGTGATCGTCAGAAGTAATGCTTGACATCTTTGATCAGAAAATCACTTCCAAATTTATTAGAGGCCATACATTTGATTCTTTCAACTCGTCTTATTCATTCAGTTTGGATATGTATGTATTCTTCAGTCTAAAATGTTTTATGGAAATCACAAAGATCTGATTTTGTGAATGCCAATTAGAAAAACTTGAATAAAAAATAAAAAGATCAAAATTTAAAAGCGCTATTTAGTAACAATTAGGAAATACTTCCAAGAAATATCAAAAGGAATCGATGTAACAGCAATAGTAGACTGCTGTTCCAGAAACACTGCTGCTGTAAGAGTGTGCAAATGGTATTGCAGTTCCCCTCTTGCTTATGGGAAAAATATGAATTATTGCTCAGATTCACTGGATATTCAGGTCTATAAACATTTCTAACTCACCTGCTCTGAATTCAGGCGCTTATGCATTGGCAGTGTTGAGAGCACATAATGCTTACTTGTTGTTCTGTCATAATGTGAAAAAGAGTTGCAATATAATATTGGAGAAAGACAAGGAAAGAAAACAGATTATTTCTAAGACTTCCCCCTCTGTGGGAAGTTGGCTGCATCTATTCGCAACAAGAGGAACCAAAGAACTAAAGAAAACATGTAAATATATATCCCCAGTTCTTCTACCAGTCCCACCCACTCTGGCAGGAGGTCCCAGCTGCCACTGGCCAAGGAATGTCAGCTGGCAGGGGCCAGGAGGAGGCCCTTTTGTGCCATACCGCCTGTCCTTGGAAGATAATAATTTATTAAATTCATATCACAACAAATTCCCAAAATAATTCCTCCTGAGATTAGCCCTGACTGTGCTGACCTTTTGCAACGCCCAAAATTAATTTTATGTCTGGCCCTGGTTGTATAGTAAGCCGATCTCTTGACTTTGTGGGATAGTCATTTTGTAATGCTTGACTGCTATGTATTTTTCTTTTTTATATTATGTAGTTTGTTTTATCTATTTTATGGTAAGCCTTCTAGAGTCGCATATGTGAGATGGGTGACTATATAAATCAAATAAAATAAAAGACATCTCCTCGATCCCATAGTGCATTGTTCATGAAAATGCCCTATGTTTCTCAGCCTTGGAGCTTAATGAACCAGACAAGCTATTTGTGTTGATCCCTAATGAGTGATAAGAAATGAAATCATAACTCCATGGTTGTAATTTATTTTGATACAGGATATGGAGGAACAAAAAGAATAATTTTATTGAACTTTCTAAATATCAGTTAAAAGCAATATTATTTCTAACTTCTTCCTAAGTAATGGGTGAGACTGATAATCACAAAGACTGGTTCCATTCACCTCGAGTTAAAATTTCACAAACATCCTATTTCTTCAAACTCAGCAACTGCTTGCCGGTATACTCCTTTTTGTTTGCCTTGTTTGTCACATAAAAAAGTCAAGTATTATTTGATTTACAAATTCTAGTTGCAAATACTGCACGATTTTACAAGTCTAACACTGTAACAGCAATGGTGACAAGTGCAATCTGACAACATTTCTTGTTATGCAGAACCATGAATTAATTTAAACGGAGCATCATTTAAAATCAGCCCACCAACCGACAAGCGTACAATACCCAAGATTTAGTTTTATAGTTCAATGATCGCTGCATAATTTTATCCAGATGAAATAAAATTTTCGATTGAAGAGAGCCACTCAACAGAACAATAAGTATGAATAATAAATTTATCATTCATATGTATCATTCATACTTATTGTTTTCCTAAGAATGAAATGTGGGACTTTACTGTTATGGAGGAGTTCTCATCAGTTGGAATTGATCTTAAAGAGTTCAGATTACTATATAAATGTGCACACATAATACATAAATATCAAATAACGTCTCTCTAAAGTGTTTAACAATGTGATACTGCTGTTGTTATTAGGTACCAAAGCTTCAGTTACATATAACAATAAGCAGAGATATTTTAAATACTTGTTTATTGAATAAGCCATAATGACATAGTTCATAACGTTATTGGTAAACTATAATGGATAAATTCATATGTCACATTAAGCCAGAAACCAACAATTTAATAATTTTACACAGTAAGTGAATCCTGCCAAGAAATGGAAATTGGATGCCTTTTAAATCTCACACGTACAATAAAATGTGTGTATCCACCAAAACATAGACATTGGCCCTTTCTGCATAAATATGTATTTTGGCTTCCACTAGACAACTACACTAGGATTTGGCTTGGAAGGAAGCCAAAGTACATGAAGTCATTATAAAATCCTTCTCATTATAAATGTCCCTTTTCTGGGTTCAGATAATTTATGGAACATTTTCACAGAGGTGACTTCAGATGTGGCATTATTTAGACTGGCCTAGACCTGTCTCCATTTTTAGGTTGGTGCACATATACAGTGTTAACAATGTATTGGCTTTGGTTCAGTATAAATGTATACTAACTTCTATTTTTAATATTAATTAAATACATGTAAAACTGATATGATATAACGCAAAGAACCAGTTACAGCATCATCTTTATTTCCCAAGTGCTTTTGGATTCTATATAAATTCTTCTAACATAGAAATGCTAAGTGGTTGCAGCAAAGTGATTCCAGCCCATTAATAAAGATTAGGAGAAGTATGCAAAGGGTTCTAAAGGGGATTTGGGGAAGAAAAATCTCGACAGTTACCTTTTGGGAAGGGTGTTTTATGTTTGACCAAAGCCATTGAGTAGTAAATTCCTACAAGGGCCCAAAATGCTTTCAGGTGTACTAGAAAACATAACAGTGTTTCCCTAGGCTTTGAAGTACCCACATTCTCGTTATTTTAACTGCAAAACAGAATTCTAAAAAAAAAAATCACAATCATCAAATAATAAGAGTAAGATCAACTTTCTGAATAGGAGAAAATGGTTTTAATGTGTTCAAGCTATTAAATCCATATTTCCTGAGATTTCTGAACTGCATTTGCACTTTGGGTGAAAGATAATTTATACATCTATATTTCACATTTGAATTTGTAGTCACATGTATATACCCTAAACTATTGACTATAATGTAAATAATGATATGTACAAGGATAGGATAGCTACATGCTGTTACATTATACAGCAGATAGTATTTAGAGATATATAATTTTATTGCTTCATCTAATCTAACCTTTCAACTCATAACCTCTTATCAAAACTTAGAAAAGGATAGAATTTACAATTTTCTGATAAATTACAGGAAAAAATGGAAATAATGCATAAACAATTGTGTCTGTGTGCTTTGGACCAATATATTTTTTCAGAGATGTAGCAGTGAGGCTCAATTTATCATTTATTATCCAACACTTTAAAAGTAGTATATCTGTACATATGTCTGCATGCATGCATATGTATGTAGGTGTTTGTATAGATACAGGTAGTTCTCTACTTACAACAGTTTGTTTTTTGACCATTCAAGGTTACAACGGCACTGAAAAAAAGTGAGTTATGATCATTTTTCACACTTATGACCATTGCAACATCCCCATTGTCATGTGATTTACATTTGGATGGTTGACAACTCACTTGGCTGCAATGTCCCAGGATCATGTGAACATTTTACCACCTTCTGACAAGCAAAGTCAATGGGGAAACCAGATTCACTTAACAACTGGGTTACTAATTTCACAACTGCAGTGGTTCATTTAAATGGAACAAGAAAAGTCATAAAATGGAGCAAAACTCCATTTTACAATTTTTTCACTTAACAACATAAAATCTTGGGCTCAATTGTGGTCATAAATTGAGGACCATATTTGCTTTTAGAAATTGTTTCTGTGTACACCTACACACACCTATACACACTAACTTCTGAAAGCAAATCTTAGCAAAAGCTTCTAGTATAAGTAGCAGGCTGAACAAGAAAAGTTTAAGAAGTTATGTGGTTTTTCATGTACACTGAAAACTAAAGAGATAGGAGTACACATTTACCATGAGCAATGCCTTGCCTTTGAAACAAAACAATTTTGGGATGCTCCCACTTAAAATCTTCAAAATTGCCATGCTAGTCATCATCTATAATGGGGTGTTGATTGGGGACTTTTTTAATATAAAGTTCTTTCTGTACAACAATGTAATAGCACCTGCTACCTATTGTGCAGGGGATTAAGAAGAATAGATTTGATTATAGTTTCCTCGCCCAGCATTCACTATTCATGTAAAAGGGAAACCTGACATTCATTACAGTCAATCAGCTGCTAAGGCCTCCAGAACATTATTACTGACATAGACAAGTGAATATATGGGATTCATGGAATGTCAAAGCGCGCTGGTGTTTTTATATTTTTGCAGCAGGAAACAAAATGAAATATTTTCTCAGCACGGGCTTCCTGAGAAACTGCAGCTAAGATTTAACATATCATTAGTTGTTCTCCACAGTGTGAAGCAGCAGTCTGAAAGTAGAGAGTGATACTACTTCCTTGCTTAGTTCATGCAAACTGTTCTCAATGGACGATTTTTAGAATCTGCTAATTGGCTTCAATTTTGTTGACTGCTGAAAGAAAAGCCCCCATTTCATTCCATCAGTCCTTCCACTTACATGAAGTCTAAGAGTGACTGCTTATCACCCTGGAGTTCTTGCCATAAAGTGTTTGAAAGCAGGCGAGGGCTCTCCTTCCCCTACTGTAACCAACAACGTCATGTAGGACATGTAGAACTTCAGGACTATTCCTATGTTAAGAGGGGTCACACCACATGGGAACACAGCTAGGCTGTTGCAGTTTATTTCCCAGGCAAGCATTATGGCTCCTATTTGGATAAGGACAAGAGACAAACATGCCTTGCTTGCACAACATTTGGACTTCTTTAAAGACATGGAGCAAGGAAAGGTAACTTGGCCACCTTAGAAAAATGTAAGGAAAGGGGTAAAAATCCACAGATCCTGACTCACCCCTTTTGGAGACCAAAGCAAAGTATCTATTTAGAAACTTAAAAACCAACAAAAAATAATAACCCAGACTTCAGGAAAGCCCAACATTATTTTCAGCTTTAAAACTGCATCTCCAAGAACACTGCTAAATAAAGACTTTAAGGAAAATTACTGATGATACAGCTGAAAGAGAATCACTACCCCCCCCAGGTCAAATATTCATAATGAATAAGTATTAATAAAGTAATCTAGTCACCAGCCATTTCAAGCTGTTTCCTCCTTCCCCATAGGACCACCTGTTGTAAAATGGTGGAAGCAGAAAACTGCAAACTCAAAAATCCTCCACTATTTCAGGTTAAATCAGAATGGTAGCCTGCATGCAGAAAAATAAACAGCATTTATTTTTTACCTTGGTCTTTAGTATCAACAATTAGTAAAATTATGCAAAGTATTATGTATATATCAAGTGAATTTATTTCAGTAAAGCTCAGCTAAATTCTAAAGTACTCCTATCACCTCAACAGGTTTAACATGTGGATTGAGATACTCTTAAGTATTACTTAGCAATTGCCTTCACACTAGTATCTATGAAAAAAAAACATGGGCAGCAAACATGGATACCTATAAGCCATTTAAATCTTGGTGACTTCAGTGGGATATAGGAAGTTGTGGGAAGGATGGCAGCCAAAAATCTAAAAAAGGACTTCTGACTGGGGAAATGTTGACCTTTTTAGTCATTGTACTTCCATCACACTACACTTCTTTATTCCATCAATCCACAATGAATGTGGATCTACAAACTGGTTCTCCCATCGCTGCCATTGGAAGATCAGTGGAACTGATCTTCTCCCACAAAAAGAAACCTTACTTTTTAAAAAGCTACCCACAACTCTACGGCCTCGTCCATGGAACATTTGCATTTTTATGCTGTTTCTAGAGCCAATTTGAGAGAACTGAACACATAAAGTTGATTTAGAAAACAAAACAAAATTAAACCTACTGCCATCTTGTACAACTTGTTTTCTTTCATCTTACCCCTTAGTGAGCCTCCCAACTTTGGATTCCCCAATTCTCTTCAACTCTGGTGTTAATACCAGTAAGGAAATGGGTTTAAAAAAAGCCACCCTCTCCTAAACAGTCCACACTTAACAGAATATTAGCATGCTATATACAAATCTTGCCAATTTCTGGATTTGAAAAAGGATTGGGGTGTGAGAGAGCGAGCTTAAAATGCTGCTTGCTTGACTGCTCTCTCACTTCCACTGCTCCGCAAATCTATCACTCCTTTTCTCTCCCTCCCTCTCCAAAAAAGGCAAACATTTGACATCCACGGCAGCATTTCTTACACATCTTTTTCAGAAGTAATGTCTCCCCCCCTCTTTTTTTTTTTTAAAGTGATCCTCAAAGGCAGCTGGTAAATGCTTTTTTTTTTCCTGTGTTGATGCTACCCCTCAGGAACCACACACACAGCATGGGACCCAGAGTAAACAGGTTTCTTCTGCAACTGCTCTGCCCAGCTGGCTACCTCTCTAGTTCTCCGCCTTACACATGCTTGTATGCTGGCTTTACAACATTTTAGGCACACCTTCCCTCTTCCGAACAACCACAACGAAGACCCCAAGGAAACTACCCCCTTTCTTCCTTCTGCAGCTCCTAACACAGAAACAGGCATACACAGAAAGAGAGAGACGCATGCTAGCTTTCATCGTTTGCTGCAAATTTCCTCCAAACGATCGGCGTTCGCTGTGTTAGTTGCAAGTGGCACATGCTTCGGTCTTTTTTTTTTTTTTAATCCCCTCGGTTTCTAAAGCAAAAGGGGTAACATTGAATCCTCACTAATAACACCTGGGGGAAAGGAGGAGGGGGAACGGTCCTTACCTCTCGAGGGTCTTCTTTGTTTGGTTTGCAGAGAAGAGAACGTGCCCATTACAGCACCCATTGCAACTGCTACTTGGGTGAGGGGCTATATTTTTTTGTTCCTCCCCTTCAGTGAGCAAGACAAAAAAAATCAGTTTGGAATATCTACTAGAAAGAGGAGGAGGAGGAGAAGGAGTGGTGGTGGTGGCAAAAGCAAAGCACTGCAGCTCAGCGTTCAGCAGGCATTAAGCTTTTAGATTTTTTTCCCCCTTCAGTCAACACACATGCACTGACTCACAGCCGGCTGCACTCTTATTATTCAAAACAGCTCGCCATCAAAATTTAAATGCTAGGTAGATTCCCTCAGACCAGTGCTGGCAGCAGATGCATCAAAATATTTACTGGAGCAGAGCTACACAAACACACAGGCTAATTCTTCCTCTCGTTCCTTTATGGCTGCAACCAGAAGCTTGTAGATCTATAGAGAAAGCATCAATAAATCTTTTTGCATTCTAGATTAAACTACCTCTTGGGATGGCGAGGCGAAGGTCTCCAGGGGATGCTTGAGCAATAATCAGTGAGTGAATGACTGAATGACAACTTACTGAATGAAAAATAAGAGAGAAGCAGATGTCAAAGTTGTGGTTCTGCATAAACCTCCTTCCTGGTAATTAAACAGTCTCATACAGGGCAGGGGTGGAGTGTGAGCAAGAAATAATTCTGTCTTAAAATCTTCTAAGGCCAGGACATAAGGCAACAACTTGTTTCAATCAGAATACAAAAATTAATAAACCTTATTATGGCTGTAGTCCATCCAATTCAGTTCTTTTGTGTACCGGAGATATCTCCACCGCAAATGCATTTGGCAGATAATTCAAGGTGTGCAAAAGTGGATGCAAATTATATAGAATGGAAATTCAGTAGTATAAAATGGACAAATTCCATGAAAGATTATCCTTATTTTGAAATCCATTCTTTTTATTATTCACAACTGAAATGCAACCTCCATCTTTCCTGTCAGTCATACACCATCATTCTTCATCTGGATTATGTCCATGAGTTTAAAGGAAAGTAGATTACACTGGCAGAGTCAACTGCTGCCTAACATTGCATATGTTGATCATTTGACAATAAGAATAAAAATTGGAGACATGCCAGGAAAAATTCAGGGTCCAAGTAGTAGAGTTAGAATAATCATTCACGCTTTGATTATGCAACATAATTATTGCATTTTATCTTGAGGAAAAGGCCTATGCTTGGATACAAAGATTCTCTGAATTACCAGAATTTAAGAAAGCAGATTTTAGATCTGAACTCTGATGCCCAAGAAGAGAGAGAGCTAAAGAGTTCACAACAAGGAAAAAAAAAGGTTTTTGGCTAAAGCACCTGGCTTAATTTCTCGTTCTTCTGCATCTGCTGCTTTTTATAACACTTGGCTCAATAATGAGGTGTGGGAAATTCAAAAACTGGCCCACTGTTTTATGTCATCTTGATTGGCTCTAATAATGGTACTATTATGGGTTTTTTTCCTCTCATGGCCCAAAATGGCTATAATTATTATTAAAAAAAACCAGTTCAGCATAGTTAATATTCCATCCTTTCAGGGTGACGCTTCCTACTACTAAAAGATAGGCCAAATTAATGCTTAAACACAGAATTTATGACTAAGATGTGACCACCCACCCTCAAATTATATTTGGGTTTTACATGGTTTTAGGATTTCCTGATGCTCTTTATTTTAGGTTTACATAATGTGTCTAAAATAATGAAACATGCCTAAAATTATCATATATCTAAAATTCAATAGAATTGAAGAAGCACAATAGTATACAAGGCAGAGCAAATGGAAATCCATTTGAAAAATGCACAAATCCATAAGGTGTGAGTAAAATCCATGATTAAATTGTGGGGGAGATGATGGCCCATAAATGTTGATTTTGTTCATTTACATTAGGGCTGTCAAACTTGCGGCCCATTGGCAGGATATGTGCTGGCCACACCCATGTCCAGTTTAGCAAAGGGGGAAAAAGTCCCAAAATGTCACGTGATGATATGAGTTTGACACCCCTGAACTACATGAACCAAAAGAAGTGTATTTTTAAAAAGGTAAAAAGTTAACCAATCTACTAGCAAGCAATACTACAATATTGTGCTCATGCAAGCTATAAATTTGGGCTCCAGAATCTAATGTGATATTTCTCTAGATGCCAAATGTTAGGCTAGGCAAACCACTGGTGAGGATCATATTCTGTAAATTGGGATTCTTGTTTAGAATTCTGGGAGTTGAAAATCTATCCATTTGGAGGAAACCTAATTTGGGAAAGACTTATATAAAAGTAGATGGTCAAGGCATGATTTCTTATGATTTAAAGTGTTATAGAAACATTAAGGATAAAACGTCTAACCTCTGCATGGCATGATGACAGAAACCAAACTAAGATCTGTAATTCAACAACAGACGAGGAAATATCCTCTGACAGATAAACAGGGATTAACACCAGACAAACAATCAGAAAACAATACTGTAATAAAGGCACTACCAAGGAGAAATCACATTCCCACCAACACAGGCAGGGCAAGTTACAGGGACCAAATCCAACACTAATTAGCAATGATGATGTGACCTAATTATATAATGAAACATCTACAAGCAAACTAAGCTCAGAAAGCACAAAGGACTCCATAATTCAGCTACATATATTCTCTTCTATTGTTCTTTGAAATGTCTGTAGCTGTTTCACCTAATTTGCCAGAAGCAATGTAGTAACAAATATATGTGGACAAAGCCCAATAAATAACAGTAATATTTATCCTTAATATTATTCACTTGTAGAATCTTAATGTTCTCTAACATCTCTAACATCTCTAATGTTCTCTAAAATTGCTAGAATAGCAATTCACCTACGTGGAACAATACATATTTCTCTCAAATATCTACTTTTTTTTTTCAAACTTCAGAGGCAACTGGCAATGCTAATTATAGTACATACAACATGGATTTCACTATCTAAAATAGGATGAAAGTTTAATCTGCGATTAGTAAAGAAGGCTTGAAAGCCAAGTAAATGTTTCCAAAAACGCCAGCAGCTGAACTGCAATAGATTTTTCTCTCCTATTTCTAATGCCTTTCCTAAGGGGGAAAAAAAAGGAGGAGCTTCCAATTCTCTGCCACATGCTCAGGAAGATTGTATTTCAGCCTCCTTTGGGGCAAGGTAGTTTCTAATTCAATAAAGCTCCTTCAACTTCCATTGAAGGAGTTCCTTTTCCCTATCTTTTCTAGCAAATTAATTGAAACTTGAGAAATGCAGAGCCGTAGACTACTAGAGACAATCCTAGCTACTTCATAAAAGTGCATGATGTGCACCCATTCCATATCCCACCAAAGAGAATTTTATCAAGTTTTTCTTCTAAGAAAAAGAAAAGAAATAAGTAAACACAAATTGTTCTCTGTTAAGCTGCCCAAAATAACCAAAAAGAAATAGGGGTAAAAGAAATGTTAGCATAGCACTAAAGAGAGTAGAAGGGAGTAACCAAAGATCACAACCACCAAAGGAATAGAGTGAGTAAGTAAGCTGTCTCTGGATAAGTCATATACATATCAAAATTTACCTCACAAGAAATCAATAACCTGTCTTTTCTTCTGCATAAGCAGCTAATGTTAATGTTAAGAGAGAACTATCTCTTCTGAGAATGGGCTGGGGTGTAAAAAGCACAGCTCTGAATAATAATCTTGGCCCTTAAAAGTCAGTGATTAATTATTCTTATGATTCCCAGGTCACGTATCGGGTCTGGATGGGGACAACAGGCTCCGATTCAACCCATCCAAAACGGAGTGGCTGTGGATGCCAGTGTCCTGGCACAGTCAGCTTACTCCATCGCTGACTGTGGGGGGCGAATCGTTAGCCCCCAGGGAATCGGTGCGCAATTTAGGCGTTCTCCTGGATGCACGGCTGTCTTTAGATCACTTGACAGCCGTCGCCAGGGGAACTTTTCATCAGGTTCGCCTGATTCGCCAATTGCACGCTTTCTTGGACCGGGACGTGTTATGCACGGTCACTCATGCCCTCGTCACTTCCCGTCTGGATTACTGCAATGCTCTCTACATGGGGCTCCCCTTGAGGAGCACCCGGAGGCTCCAACTGGTGCAGAATGCGGCCGCGCGGGGGATTGAGGGAGCTCTTCGTAGCTCCCATGTAACACCTCTCCTGCGCAGGCTGCATTGGTTGCCGGTGGTCTTCCGGGTGCGCTTCAAGGTGTTGGTTATCACCTTTAAAGCGCTCCATGGCATTGGACCGGGATATTTACGGGACCGCCTGCTGCCGACAGTTACCTCCCATTGTCCGATACATCCAGTGCGCGCCCACAGGGAGGTCTTCTTAGGGTGCCGTCGGCTAGTCAATGTCGGCTGACGGCCCCCAGGGGAAGGGCGTTCTCTGTGGGGGCCCCGGCTTTATGGAATGAGCTGCCAGTGGGACTCCGTCTCCTCCCTGATCTCCGGACCTTTAAGCGCGAACTCAAGACTCTTTTTTCACCAAGCGGGGATGGCCTGATTGATTTTAGTATGGGGTTTTTAGTGGGTTTTAATAGGGTTTTTACCAAGGTTTTAGTTTTGATAAATTTTAGCTAATATTTTAAGTTACAGCGATTGAATCAGTTTTTTAAATTTGATAGTGTATTTTAAATTTGTTGGGATTTTTGTCGTTTTATTGGCTGTACATCGCCCTGAGTCTTCGGAGAAGGGCGGTATAAAAATATGAATAAATAAATAAATAAATAAATAAATAAATGTATAACTTTAACTCATTATGATTCATGCGCACAGTTTAACACTATGATGTGGTTAACTATATAGATGTCATCCTTAAAAAAAGGTAAGAAATCTAGCTATGGGGATGACTAAATTGGCAAAGGCCAAAAGAATAGCTAAAAGAGGAAAAAGAAATGTATCTTTCAACTTCCTTTCAAATCATGAAGGACAAGCAGAGCAGGAACATACCTATCAAGCTGCCAATTGTTTCTGTAGTTTCATTCATGGCTAACGCTTAGTAACGGCAATCTATATTCTCACAGCAGACAATTTACCGGTTGAAATAGAGGTTTTAATTTTTAATTTTCTTATCATTTATTATTTTATTCCAAATTGCTTTTAGTGTGAAAGAAGGAACATCAGCAGGGAGCACATTAGTTGCCATCTGTCTCTTGTTGCTTAGGATCTATCTGCCCATAGACCATTTGTATTTCCCAGCACCCAAAATATAATTGTACTGCACCAACATGTGGTATTGTAAAAGCTCAGTTTACAGCCTTGGCAAATTTTATCTTGATGTTTCATCCAAATCTCCACTGCTCTTCAGCTCAAGGAAGTAACTGTAACTGAAGAAGCACTGCAATTAGATAAATTTAGGGCCTAGACTTGATAGTCTCATGAAAGGTCTCTTCTGGTGACAACTTCAGCTGTGAAGTATTAAATGCAGGAGAAAAAAAAAAGAATGTCCAGCCAACAAATCTTAATTAAAACAAGAAGAAAAGACAGATGTTGCTAAGCATCAGTCCTAATTTGAGGTTGAGATCCCTATACAAATCTAGAATTGTTTATGGAGATCACAGAGTAAAGCACTTTCATTTGTGTATGTGTATGTGTCATTATAAACTAACAAAAAGTTTAAACAAGTAAAGATTTTTATTGCTTTTGCTAAACCAACACAAATGAAAGTTAAATTAGTACTGAGGCATTAACAGAAGGGCTTAATACTTAGTACTTCAAAATAATTATTAGAATGGCAGTAGAACACACCGAGATGGCTAGCAAAGGGTTAAATTGCAGAAATGTGCAAAATGTAGCATTTTGGCCATGAGTGTTTATGAGGCAGGGAGAGGGAGAAATGATGGCATGTGAGTTGCAGCAAACTCAATACAAAGTCCACCAATTCTGAACTTGCGTTGTGACATTGCAGAAAAGTATATATGGGGTAGAGCCTGCATAGTTACATCCTAACACCCAATTCATTATTTTGACACAAGCTCTGTTAGTCACAAACACCTGTTTTTCTACCATGTGATATTTTGAAGAGACCAAAACATTGAGATTCCATTAATCTGGTTGCTGTGAATGTGATGTGACTACTTCTTGAAATAAATCTTGAAGAACTGATTGTGATGTTCTGGACAGACTGTATATGGAGCATTCACAAATCTCTTGAAAATTTTCTTATGCTGAAATATCCATCTGCAGTATAAAATACTTTATATCTATTAAATTGCTAAGGTGTTTATCTAGTATGCATGCATTTTTAAGAACAGGAAGACAGCTATTGAGAAGACGATTCTTATGAACTGTTGTCCATTGGGTCACAAAATGTCAGTAGCATCTGAATGACCGAACAACAAAAAATTAAATGGCTATGGCCAGTGTTCCCTAGCAACCATCCAATTTGCTTTGTATATTCTATAACTCTTAAAGTTTCATCTAATAGGAAGCCATTCTACTCTTTTTTTATATATAGGCCTCTTGGCCTTTCTTATAAAGCTATAAACCTGTGTTTATCACCATTCTATTTTGGCAAAGGCTTTCAAACTTGATCTAATTAAGATCACATTTTGTTTATTCAGATACTTTGTATCTGCTAACAGCTATAAGATGCATTATTCTATCTTTTAAAATAATGAGGATGACTGAACCCTATTGCAATACTTCTCCAGGTCTTATGGTGTGGTTGGGTTTAAAAAAAAGAATAAATATACTGGTACAGATGATACCTGGAGTATTAAGTTCCTAAAGTATTCTTGACAAAGTTTTTCAGAAGTGGTTTGCCATTGCCTTCTTCCTAGGTTGAGAGAGAGGGACTGGCTCAAGGTCACCCAGATGGTTTCATGCCCAAGGTGGACTAGAACTCACAATGCCCTGTTTCTATCCCGATGCCTTAATCACTTCACCAAACTAAATTTATATTAGTAAGATATAATTGATAGTTCTATGTATGTTTACTTGGAATCCTACTTAGTGGAACTTACTCATAGCGAAATATATTTAAGACTGTGAACTCAGTTAATAGCAGCTAAAGCTGGCAAAAACTTGCATATCCTTATAGCAGTGTAGAGACATACTGTGCACTGCAGGGGATGCTGCCTATTACCTATTTCTTCATACTGCACAGTTGTATTTTCTAATGGAGCACCATGGCATCTTTTCCCTTCTGTCACAGTCTTGGATATATCAGTCCGGCTGCTGAAACTCTTCCAAAAATAATTTGGTTCTATGTCACAATTCCCATTCTAAAGGACAAAATGGAACTTATTGTGCATGATATGGATATATAAGTATCTCAGGGCATTTCTTCAACCATTCCTTTGATACCTATCTAGGTAAATCTTAATAGTGTTTTTACAGGTGGTTAAATGGGATATTTATCGATATAATAACCTCAGTTACGAAAAGATTCACAATCTACATAAGTGTTTCTCAACTTTGCCACTTTTACAAACATGAAAACAGATTGATCTATGCCTTGTTGGAGTGATATTAAGCAATTGTTGCTCCTTACTTTTTTTGGTAGGAATGTTTTTGGTAGGACACTATTACAAGGAACCTGATTGGAATTTAATAAAATCTGTCCTTCTTATAGAGTTTCTCCTTTTTCACAATATCAAGCCAGATATCCATTAGTCCTGTGCATGCATATTTTGTTTTGTTTTATAGCAGATAGGAGTGAATATCTTGAAATAAGCATCCTGTTGATGTTGATGGCCAGTATGAGCAACAGTTGACTGAAAGTTGCTGAAAGCTATAGAAACATGCCACAGGACAGTTGCAAAACATATTTCCCCATTCTTTGCATTAGTTATCACTATACATTCAGCAGCAGAGACCCAAAATCCAATTAAAAAATTAACTCAAATGGTAGTCCTTGCCCATAATGCAATGATTCTCCAATAGAAGAGTATTAGCAAGATCATTGCTATCATATATTAAATCAGAAATCCAGAGCCTGATTTATTCTTGCTTATCTAGGAAATATGAAATGGAGTGTGTATTTGTTTTCTTCATTAGTCTAATTCTAATTAATCCAAGAAAATTGATCTTCTGTTGAGAGTTGGAAAATAAACTTTACAGAGCTTTCTAGATCTGCAGTGTCATCAAGGTCAGAGGTCTAGAGTTATCAAGAAACATTCAAATATGGACTTCCTGTTGGCTCTTCTTCATTGATGGCGGTCTTTTTTAGACCGCTAACCCCGTAGTCTGTAGAGCTGCCAGGACAGCATCAATCAGCTGTCTGGCAGCTTGAAATCTCCAAAGAGGGAGGGAGGGAGAGGAGAGGGAGAGATGAGCATTCGGGCTGAAGTTCAGCCACCTGAAGAAGCCCCAGAAAAGTTTCTGGAGGCTCGAGGGGAGTGCTCCTTCTAAAGCCTGAAAGAAGCTCCGGACTCGGAGGGCATCTGCCTTTTGACAGAAAAAAACGTAGCGTCCAATCTCCACGGCAGAAATGGATTTGTGATGGATTGTAACGCGGATAGAGCAGAAACTGGAGTTCTAGCATTTGTTTGCAAGAAGATTGTAAGCCCCTAATAGAGGACACATTTGTTGCGAAGATAGGAGAGAAGAAAGCAAATGGTGTTTTGTGGAATGCAAGCAAATGGCGATTTGTGTATTGGAAACGAAAGTTAAGGAAATGCTTATTAACAGCCAGTGTGGAACTAGGAGATATACAAGAAGATACTGACTAAATGGAAGATATGAGAATTTTATGATTTATATTTTTTCTTCTTCTTTGGGATTATAGAGATTTAGAAGAATTTTTTTTTTGAATCTTTCCTTTTTAACCCTTTTTTGTCCCCTGTTACTGGGTAGGTTATATATTTTTAAAAAATGGTTTTTAAGCAAATAGTACCAAAAGCCACTAAAAATTTTGAAATTTCTTCAGTTCAGATAAGAAAAATAAAAGAAGACATCAAAGAGAAATTAAGAAATTTTTTTACAGGAGTTTCTGGATACTCATTTTTCAGAAATAGATCAAAAATTTGATGAAATAGAGAAAGAGATGTTGGATTTTAAGGAAGTGGTGGAAGAGCAGAAGAGGGAAATGAAAATGGTAAAGGATGCAATTTTGCAAATATTAAGATCTTGTATTCAGATGGAGGATAGTTTGGAAGAACTTAATAAAGTTAATTTAGAGTTGCAAAAGAAAATAGAGGAAATTCAAAAGAATCAAAACAATTGGAAGTTAGATAATAAGATGGAAGATATACAGGCAAAGGTAGATAGGGCAGATAAAGAAAGAGTAATATTACAATATAGATTAATGGAATATGCCATAAGGGTGAGGGGGTTGAAGGAAAGTAGGAAGGAAAATTTAAAAGAGATTTTTACGCAAGCTTTTGCTCAGATAAAGAGTGTGGAGACAGAAGACTTTGAGATTAATATTGAAAAAAAATATTGTGTTAATTCTTGGTGGGCAAGACAAAATAGATTACTGAGGGATGTGGTTATTTATTTTACAACTAAAAAGGTTAGGTATGAAATCTTGCAAGCCTTTTATAAAAATAAATTTCAAATATTGGGACAAGATATAAAAATGATGAAGGAAATTCCTCCTAAAATGTTAAGAAAGAGAAGAGAATTTGCTTTTTTAGTGGATGAGTTTAAGAAATATCAGATATATTTTAGATGGGAAGTTCCAATGGGTTTGTCAGTGAATTTTAGAGGTAGAAAGTATTTTCTTAGTACAGTTATGAAAGCAAGACATTTCTATATTAATGTTTTAAAGAGTGGGAATCCTTTTTTGTTAGATGCTAAGTTAACTGGTTTGGAGATGATGGAAAATAAAATAGGAGACGGAAGGAATGTTTAAGATGTGAATATGATGATTATGGTTAATTTCTAGAATTGATTTGTTTAGGATATAAATTATAGGACTTTTGTTATTTGTTATTTGTAAGGTATAAACCTATGGGATGATACTATTTAATTTTGATGGATGGAAATTAAAATTTATGAATTTAGATAATGTTGTGGATGTAATGATGTTAATTGTTTATTGTTATATTGTGGATGTAACTTAAATGATTATTCGTTTTAATTGATACACTTTGGATATAAGTTTATAGACAGCAAAAGTTATGAAGTTAAGTTGGAAATATCGTATCTGAGCGACTTTATTCATAATGATATTTGACTGATGGAGTAATATTGGAAGATTGGACATTAAATGTTATGACAATTGAAGAAATATATAAGTGATGAAAATTTGAGCTTGAGAAAATGGACTGTAATTTAAGTAATGGACTTATGAAATTTGAAGGAATATGCAAGTGGAGAAAATTTGAATTTGAGAAGATGGACTAATTTTAAAAATGGTCTGTGAGAAGAAGTAATATGTGAAGGGAAGATTGTATTGGTATTGTTCCTTTTCTTTCTTTTTCTTTTTATTAGTCTTTCTTATCTCTTTATCCTTATTGTGAGGGGATTTAAAGTTTTAGAGAGGGGTGGGAGTTTATGTATATTTTGTATATTTTAGCTTATGATTGTTGGTCATAATACCTGGTGTTTGCTCTAGGAAGTCCGGGGGGGGGAATGATACATGGATTGGTTATTAATGTACAGTAATGATTGAAGATATGAAATTAAAATTTGAAATGATATTGGGGCTACTCGACTGCCATTTCAGAAAGAAAGGGAGAGAGGAGTAGAAGGAGGGAAGAAAGTAGGTAGGAAAAAGTTAAGAAGGAGGAGGGGAATAAGAAGGTTAGAAAGGGTGGAAGAAGGAGGAGTAGAGAAGGAGGAGAGGAAGTAGTAAAGTGAAGGAGATGAAGGAGGGGAAAGTAGTAGAGGGTAGAGGGAGGTTGTGAAGAAAGGAAGTGGCAGTCAGGCAGGCCTGAATCAGCAATAAATAAAAATTAATGATTAATGATAGATAACAGATTGTACATAAATATGATGTTGGAAAATGGAAATATATATTTTTTTTAAAAAAAAGAAGAAACATTCAAATATTACAAAATCTAATCTGGGCCACCATTAAATTAAATAATATGTCCCAAATAAAGCCGAGTTCATTGAAAAACTGACACCATTTTAAGAGATTTAATTTATAATTAAAGCTGATCTTTCCAAATCTACTTAGTGACAGGATCAACAATATAGAAAGTAATAAGGCAGAATAATTTGAGTAAAGAGTGTTTTCACTATGAAAAAGTTGTTAAACAATTTATTAGTACAACTACATGAGCCCAAAGCAAAAGTTCTCCTCAGATCTTGAAAACCATCCCATAAAATATGCAAAATAAAGCTGCCATGTTTTCCCTTGACTTTCAGAAGAAAAAAATAAAAATGCCAAGTGAATTAAAAAGCCCAGAAAAGCTTTGAGGTCGATTTGGAGCATAATATGAAGGATGCCTAGAACTGATAGCTAAGGAGAACCTCCAATGTTTTCTTTTCGCCTTTTTTTATTCTCAGAATGAATGAAAGGCCAAGACCCAGTTTGCATTTAATAATTGATTAGAGCCGTTATTAGTATATTGGGGCACCTTGCTCTGTTGTTCATTTTCATGTTCCAACCAATGCTCTGAATAAAAGACAGCCTGACTAAGACGTATTTCCTAAAATTATACTGAAAAAGCTTTGAAAAAAGTAATTGATGCTAGGATTTGTAATTGTAATTGTAAAATTTGTAATTGTAACTGTAAAAGGTAATTGATCCCTTGGCGTAGAAATGGCACCATGCCCTAGAGCCTCACAGGAGTGACAGGGAAACCTTCATCTTTTTACTAGGATGTCTGAGGATTTCTATTCACTCCGTCAAGTGTCATGTTCTAAAATATGCAGTTGGCAAATGTAACTTTTAGCTACATAAGGCTGCTGGCATCCGGGACTGTAAAGTAGATTTAGCATGAAGCCCAGTGATGATAAAAAGTTATACCCCAAAGAGAAGACTGGCTTTCACAGGGTTTCACTCCACCTGGCTCTGATCACATGATAAGTGAAAGATTAAAAATCACTTTGCAGAGACATCATTTTCAAGTTCTAATGGCAAGCAGGCAATAAAAGACTACATCAACCAGTAAATGTGTCATTTTCACTCAGTTGTAACCCTGGAGCAAGCTACTAGAGCATCGATACATCTACTCATTTATTTCTGAATATTCTCTTTCCTTTGCTAAACTGCATGGCATGCTATTTCCATTTTGTAAAGGAAATGCTTAAAGAAGAGTGCTTAAATTACTTGTTCAAGATAACATGAGCTGTGGAAAGCAACAATGAATGTGACTTATTAAATAAATCTGGGGTCTGCATAGCCACACCAAACAACCTTTATCTCAACATTATTTGCACTTCCATAAAAATCTGCAAGGTGGAAATATTTTGGTCTTCTTTCAGCCATCAATCCAAGAAACTAAGTGCTGGTGAATACTTAGAATGCCCAATTAAAACTGGAGGCAGAACACAAAAAGGAGGTAAAGAAAACACAAAGGCCAAGCTAGTTAAAAGCTAATTTCATCTCCTGCTTCAGTTCAGAACCAATAACGCTAGCCAGAGAGACAATTTGCAGCTCAGGTAGGGCTGATGGGACAATAAAAAAAGAGAGAGTTGTGTTTCCTAGTTTGCCTGCATCTCCTAGCATCTTAAGTACTTGGCTCAGAAGTGCCAGAAGTGTTCGGTAAATCAGGTCACTGAACAGCTCTGCACCTCTGTAAGCAAGGTGGTCATTCTGCAGACTACATTTGCTTCCAAAGAGCCTTCCACTGTTTGCCACAGATTTGTGGTCTGAAGCATAAATCCTCTCCTCTTACCAAGTTAAAAAAATGTGCATTGAGAAAAGAAGCAAACCCGGACATCATGCTACTTACAAACTAGTTTTAAAAAAATGTGAAAAGGTGATAATGTCATTGGTTACCAGCAAGGAATTATAAAAGCACAGGTTTATTTTGTGTATTGGATTATTTAAATTGATATTAGAATCAGGGAATTAAAAAAGGACTATGGAGATAATCCAGATGGGGCTTCAATTAAATGATGAACCTGCAATGCCCAAGGCAAAACCAATTTTCTTGACAGGTAGCTTTCTAGCTTATGATTAAGCCTTTCAACTTCTGGAGGGCCTCCTAAGAGTATTTAACTGCTCATCAATCACTTCTTTCTAGGAGATAGGTTCATTTCCACACCATCTTTCTGGTTCTACATCTTGGAACAAAGAGATTTGCTCTGTTCTGTCTTCAGCATGATACAACTTTCTCATCTATCAAAATGATTTTTTTTTCTCCAAGCCAAGAATAACAAATACAAAGTTCACAGACCTGCTGCAGCAAAAAGTCATTTTTTTCCTACACATCTTCTGGTTTTTAAAATACAGTGCACAGATCAGGGCCCAAGACACCATATACTCTGTGTGTGTGTGTGTGTGTGTGTGTGTGTGTGTGTGTGTGTGTGTGTGTGTGTGTGTATCTCCTTCCATCCTTGTGAAGTTGGTAAAATAAGTACAGTGATGGCTAACCTTTTCTGGACCAAGTGCCCAAATCCCCAAAATGTAACGCGTGTGCCCCCCCCCCGAATGTGCCTTACCCACCCCTGTGGATGTGTACATGCCCAATGTGCCCTGCCCCTGCGTATGTGTGGCAGAGACCCCTGGCGACCAGCTGGCCAGCTGGAGGTGCATGCGAATGCGTGGCAGAGCTGAATTAGGGTGATGGCTCACATGCCCATAGAGAGGGCACTGTGTGCCACCTATGGCACGCACGCCATAGGTTCGCCTTCACAGGAGTAATATACAAGTCTAAATGCTATTGCCAGATAGCCTTAAGTGGGGGGGTGAAATGCTCCCGGTTCGGACCGGCTCACCCGATCCGGTAGCGATGGCAGTGGGTGGTTCGGAGAACCGGTAGCAAAAATCCCTGCCCCACCACCATGCCCAGATCAGCCGCGCAATCATCAGGCGAAGAAAAAATGCTTTAAAAGTTTAAAAAAAAAACACCCTTTGATGATTGCGCAACTCAGCTGGGTGCTAGCCAAAAAACGGGGGGGGGTCCGTTTTTCCTCCCAGCAGGCTTCCCTGAAGTTTCCCTGAAGCCTACTGGGAGGAAAAACGGACTTCCCACCCCCCTACACCCCGTTTTTAGCTTTGCCTAGCAAGGCTGCTGGAAGGGAAAATGGGGTGTGAGGGAGGGGTTTCAGAGAGACAGAGAGAAAGAATGGAGGCAAAGAAGGAAGGAAGGAAGGAGTACAAACCTGGCACTAGACACAGCTTTAGAGGATAATCCAGGGCTGGAAGGGACCTGGAGGTCATCTAGTCCAACCCTGCTCCAGCAGGACATTGCTAGTGAGTTTCTGTTGTTTGATCCCCCAGTCATATAGCCACGCCCACCCAGTCACATGACCCCCACCAAGCCACGCCCCACCAAGCCACGGCCACAGAACCAGTAGCAAAAAAAATTAGATTTCACCCCTGCTTAAGTGACTGTAAACTCCTGCAGAAATTATAATTCCAGGTAGCCCTTGAAATACATTCATTTGTTTAGCAGCCATTCAAAGTTATATCAATACTGAAACAAATAACCGGTCCCTGAATTTATGACATCCCATGGTCATGTGATCAAAATTTGGGTGCTTGGCAACCAACATGTATTTACCATGCTTGCAAGTATCCTATAGTCATGTGATTGCCATTTGTGACATTCCCTGGCTTCCGACAAAGAAAGTCAATGGGGGAAAGATGGATTTACTTCACAGACGTATGAGTCACAAAACAACTGCAGTCATTTGCTTAACCACAATGGAAAATAAGACTGTATAATTGTGCATATTTCGCTTAACCACTGCCTTGCTCAGCAATGTACATACGGATCCCAAGTGTAGTCATATATTGAGGACTTAACTCTATGTAGAAAAACCTCTACAATTTGGCCTTCTGGCTATTAGTCCAACTGTAGTACAAGCTAGATGAAGCTGGAAAGAATATTCAGACAGGTATAGATAACTGGTCATCAGAGGCATTTGTTCCTGTTATTGTCATACTAGAGGGCATCCTAGCAGTGGGTATTTAGATAAAACAGGAAAGCACACGCTGCTGCTGCTGCCGCCACTAACTTAATTGCTTTATGAAGCAAATATCTGAGATTCCTTGACACAAGTGTTGCTATATCCTGCACAGAAGGAGGGCTCCTTGAATGCAGCCTGAATTTTTAAGGGATGGCTATCTGACTGGCATTAAGCTCCAGCAGCAATTTGGTTCTGCAAATGATAGAGTTTATCTTCCCCTGGGTAGAGAGTATTACACGGGGATGCATCGCAGTGATTACATAAACTGAAAAAAAGGTCAGGCATTTCTTCTATCCATTCCCACTGATGTAATCTGCGTGCAGTGTTACGGAGAAGAATGTGCCCTGCTTTAACTGGGGTCTATTTCAAAGGCAAGAAAATGTTGCTGAGAAGAGAAGATTATGTAAATATCTGGACTGATCACAGCAAATCCTTCCTGCCAAAGCAAATTGAGACAGAAGCTATAACTGTAGCACAAGAAAAGGGAAACCAGAAATAACCATAACTGTGAATATGCTTCAGGAGATGGTTGTATAATTTTAAAGAGCCACCAATGCTAGACTCATCACAAAGATTACACAGTCTCCCTTTGTCAGAATTCAATTGTATTGATGTTACTACAGAGAAGAAAGTAAAATAAAAGCTAAAAGGAGTCTTTTCAGATCAATAATCCAACTCAATGGATCCTCACTGTAATCTTGATGCACAACAGGATATTGATTAGATTTTCATGTTGCACTGAGCGATAGAACACAGAACAGAGTTATCATTCACTGAAGAGATCAAATTTAATTTTTCCGCTAGATTCCATCAATTCACTGATCCTGGAAATCTCGATAAAGCAACACCACAATGGTTGACTTAAGATAATATCAGAGGCCAAACCTAAATATGTCACATTTTGGCTTACAAAAACATGTGGAGTGGAACAAAATAGCAATCTGTTTTGCCCTGTCCCATAATTCAAGGCAAATATGTCATACCATTTGTCTTTTTGTAACACTTGTCTTTTTCTTTTGTCCTTCTCCAGTAAAATCCTTCAAGACTTTAACTCTTTAGTATATCCAATGAGAAAAAAAAACCCCAAATCCATTTCCTAATAATCAATAATTATACATCAGCTTTATAAAATAAACCCATCAATTCATTTGTATATCCATATTTTTCTCCATTATCATTGTTTGTCATAGTTAAGTCCCTCTTCAAAATAATTTCAGATTTATTTATGGGTTTTAGCCTGTTTTTGTTCTGTAATTTAACTGCAATATACTTTGTTCATTTTATCAAGAAGTTTATATTTTCAAAAATGGTTGACAAAAGTTCAGCTGGTTCTGTTATAGTTTTGCTTCATTCTTTTCTTCATTCTCTTGCTCCCTCTAGTGTCCAACCTTCAAGGTCCCCTTGTCATATAATCCTTAAAATAGGCATTTTCTCATGAGATTTTTTTTCTAATTAAATCAAACTACAATTTTAAATCAATATGCACCCTTAAACCATTGTTAACTTTCTGAAATTCATATTCTAACCATCTTTTTGTGGTGTAATCCAAAAAAAATCATATATTTCAATTTTTTAAAAAAAAAAATCAAATTTGTATTTTCCTCTAAGGTATACTTTCTCCAAAGTAGCTAAAATTTACCCAATAAATACAGAAAAGGCTTGCTAATCCAAAGGGTATTAGTCTTTCCAGTATAACAATTTTTAAAAATGCAGAAAATGATTAAGAAATGAGCTTAATATCTGTATAAGGCTGTATTGTACAGGTCAAGTTAGTTTAATTTTGACTCTCAGTCCAAAGTCATGAGTATGGTATCAATGATCTTTTCTTTCTATGGATGGTTTTCACTGGTCTGGACCCTTCCCTGGCCTAGCATCCAACCATAGTTTTCCTCACATACACACACGGTTCAGAGCAGTTCTTTTATCATTAAAAAGTAATTTCAATACATTGTAAATGTCCAGTCAATAAGTTATTGTTAAATAAACAAGAGATTTCTACCTTTAAAATTATGGTCGTTTGTGTCTAGGTTTTGAAGCTAAACACAATAAAGAATGGTTGGATAGGAATCTTTCGGGAAGGGTTTATTAAGTTGTTTGTAGCAATAGGACTTCTGTTCCACGAGCTTTTTTTGCATTGTTGCACTGTATGAACGAGCAAAATGACCTCAATCACAAAGCAAAATTATGTATGTGATATAATAATATACTGTATCAAAGAATATTATAATTTGTTGGTCACTAGTATGTGTCATTTTTAGAATGGATAATTGATGTTACATCAGATGAATGAAATTGGATAATATTTAGTGAGGATATGAAATAGACAGTTTACTCCTCACAGTTTATCGTTCTGATACTCAAATATTACAATACGTGGCGAGACTTAACAGCTTATTTGAGGCTGATTATGAGGCTACTTAAAAACAGAAATACTTAAACTGGGCAATTTAACAATTAAATATTCTTATTTGTACATTAACATTATTGAATACAAAAAAATTTGAAGAAAGAGAGACAGCGATTACAACGTATAACAGAAGATGAAGAAATGAGAAAAGAAGTAGAGAGCACTGGAGCTGATCAAGGCATTTCCTTTGAAATTCATGGACAAGGTACATAAACCCCAATGGACATCATCGTTAATGATGCAGTTGGGGTCAGAATGATGACAGTCTTTGTGAAGAAGCCAAAATGTATTCTGTCATAGAGGGATCAAATAAAAAGACGCCAGTTATTCTGAAAACAAATTTTATCTACCGAAACTCTCATGCTAAAATGAGGTGCCTACTTTTCTGGTTGGTGTAAGTACCCCATTGATCCTGCATCCTGGAAAGAAGACTGTGTCAATCTGAGATCTGCTTTTGCTAATGTCAGTCCATCTCAAAATTTTGATATTGGTACTTTTCCATGACAAGAAATATAAAGAAAAAATTAGTAAACATTCGGGAAATAGGAAGGTTCTAGTTAGTAAATCAACTGTACTGATTTGTGTGCAAACTATTGATCAGCAGTAAGTGTTGTAATGAATTTGAAACTGATCTTGATTATTGGAAGAATGCAAATATCAGGGTAATTGCTGGTGGAAAAAAAATCTAATACTTTATTAATATTGTACTGCACAATATAAAATACTGGACTGAGTAGAGTTGCCTCAACTCTTACAAAGAGAAGATTAAAATTTCATAGAGATATGATATTGTGCAATCCACAACCTGAATTTGTTTGGAATATCTGTTGCTGCATATGTGTTATACTGAAGCAAATGAAGCTTTCTGTGTATGTTTTGCAATCTTAACTTCCATATTACTAACATATGTTTTTATTTATCAAAAATGGCAAGGTTAAAGAAGAATACAAAAGAAAAATTCCATGTCATTTAAAACTTATCAGAAGCAAGGTGATTCATAAGAAATAATGGAACTGAAACATGATATGAGCGTTATTCTGATATTCAATAAATTTGAAAGTAACGTGTGATTGCTTGTAGCTATCCATGCAGCAAAATGACTAGCAAAGTGACACAACGTTGATCTTCACCTTTTGGAATAATGTTCTGCAACTGCCAGACATTGGAAACAAAACTTTGTAGGAGCAGGGAGTGACTTGTGTACCAGTGTGAAAGTAGATGGTATACTTCTATATTATGTTCATAATATACAATTTGATGGATTAAGAAACTGGGAATAATGACCAAAGAGCACACAATACATGGCCTAAATAGTTTTGCATGGAAGAGTAAACCATTTTGCATTGATATAATTGTGCAGAATCCAATTCTATATCCAGTGCTTCTCTTGCATAATGGATGCATTAATTATGGACAAAAATGCATATGGCAGACTAAATAAACAATTCAGTTTCCTTAAGGATAGATTGCTGTTCAAAGAAACATTGTGAAGGGGGGATGTGATTTTTTTTCAAAGCTAAAACTAATTTTATAAAAATAACGTGGGCACTTGTCTATACAAACATTATACTTTTCATTGAGAATTGGGATTGTATTAAAAAAACCATGATTTTAAGATGTTACTGTTGATTCTGTTGGAGAAAAAAATCTCAAAAAATGTATCTCTGGTGGTGGTGCTTTTACACTTTAAAAAATTAACACCAGCATGAGATACTTTTTGTGGAAACACTGTACCTTTCTTTGTTGTGCATATATTTGTTTAAACAGCTATCTTTCTTATACACAGGTGTACCTTTTGTTTTTATAGAACTCAAGAGTGGTGTCCCACTTTATCTTCGATCACCAGCTTCATTGAAATCAGTCACAGGGATGTTAACTTTTCCACTGTTGTGGCCATCTGAAAACCAGATTAACTATCACTTCTCAAGACATACAACCTAAGGACATATTCTACCTGACTACAACTCCTTCTCACTTAAAACTAAATTGATAACTTTGCAATATTATTTTTAATACTTACCTTGCTTCTTTTTTCCTCACGCTACCTTTCTACCTCTTGCTTATCTTAGCTCACAATTTGCACTGATGGCAGTGGTGAGATTCAAGTAATTTAACAACCGGTTCTCTGCCCTAATGATTTCTTCCAACAACCAGTTTGCCAAACTGCTCAGAAAGTTAACAACCGGTTCTCCCGAAGTGGTGCAAACTGGCTGAATCCCACCACTGACTGATGGTGAAGACTGCAGCTCCTCCCCCTCCAACCTTCTTCTATTTTAGTTTTCATATTTGTCAGCTGGCTACAGAGAATATTTTTAGCTGTAATTAAAAGGAATTATTTTAATTTCACCAAAGCTCTTAACAATGGACATTTTACATTCTTAACTTATCTTAGCGGCACTGTAGGAAGAAAGTGAGCTATGGCTGCAGTATTGGCTGAGTTACCGAATAGGGTGGTGGTGGTGTGAAACAATAAAACCCAATTTGCATAAATTGATGAGCCCATATTGAAGAGAAGCTTAAAGACTTGCAAAGCTAATCTCCCTTATTTTTGTAAAGATATCAACACAGGATATATTGCTTCCTTTTCCCATAACCATGGAGACTTAATAACTCAAAGGAGAAAATAAAAGGAAGATGCTGTGCTATTGTTATGTATAATATATGCTTAGTTTGATTAATGCAAACACATTGCTCATGATTCTCTCAACTCACAGCAGAACATTATTCTTTATTTTGGGAGGCTGCCTCTGTTATTTAGCTATTTAGAACAGAGAACATAGAATAATAGGGTTGGAAAGGATCTTTCAGTCCTCTAGTCCATTCGGCTTTGTCTAGGTTCAGAAGCTAATTATGGATGTGCCCAGTTTAGTACTGGGAGATCACTAGAGAATAGGGAGGCAATGGGAAAGCTGAAAGACATCTTAGAAGAAGACAACATCAATGAACTTCCATGAGATTGACATATTCATATTCAAAGTCAACTCAAATAAGACTTTGCCTGTATTTTTTGTTGAAATATATAGGTCATGCTCAGAAAATCCTAACATAATGTCTGGATGGTTTTTCTATAGACAAGAAGTGTTGTTTGAGAGAAGAATGATCATTTGCTGCCTGAAATAGTTTCAAAGCCTTCCTCAAAAAAACTTATTTCTCAAGTGAAATATTTGTGAGTAAAATAAATATATATAGGTAAAGACATAAAAGACGTTTTGAAAAAAAATTCCTTCAAGGAACTCAGAGACTATCCCCAGCTCATAACTATACATTTCTCATTTCTATTCATTAGACAGAAGCTTCAATGGAGAATTGAATAGTCAGCTGTACGTATGCAGCTGAGAGCCATGAGGAACTGAGGATCCAAAGTGGGATAGACTTCATGCTGTGCCTTTTCCAAATCTCCTATATATGAATCTCCTATATACAAATCTCCTATATAAAATGTGACTTTTGGTGCTGTTTGATTATGGCAAGGTATGTTTGAATGGAGTATCTACAGCCATAGATACTCATTTCATTCATATCTATTTTTATCGAACAGAACCTGACATTGAAAGATTCTTGATAGTTTATAATATCTGCAAATGAACTTTTTAAAGATATTATGTGGAACCCAAGCATATCATTGGAGGGACTAATAGGTACTCCGAAAGGAGAACTGAATTGATAGATATGATTCTATTGTTTCTTCCATGTAGTACATGTATGTGGTAAGAAGACTTGTACTCACCAAAACTACCATACAAAATAAGATAAATTAAATGGTTCTTCATATCATTGTGACAACCCTATATTTAACATTCCTTTTGCCCAGTATACTGAATGCTTTAGCCCGAAGAGTACTAATTTACAAATCAGGGTGGAACAAACCATTGACTTATTCATGACCATTATGTAGACTTTCTTACATACAGTCAAAGCAACATTTTGACAATTTAGGGTTGTTGTAAACAACATTGAATGATGCATTAATTGGGTTAGAGTAATAAGGTTCTCTTTACCATAAAAAATTTACAGTGGATGAGTGCAGAGGCTAGAGTCCATACATATATGTACTGAATATATGCATGTTTGTGTGTCTGTGTGTGCATCAATGCTTCTGAATTTTTATCTTTGTTTTTCATTTTTAACTTGTTTTTAATTCTGTATTTTAACTGTGCTTTTAGTCATGTGTTTATATTATTACTATGCTGTTTTCAAGTGACAGACAGAGTCACTTACGTTAGATGGCCAATGTAGAAATTTAATCAATCAATCAATAATCCAGGACTTCTAGGCTTTCTAAGAGTGAGTCATCTACAACAGCATCAAGATTTCATTTACTCATCTGTGATAGTTATCACCTGTCAGATATTTTGTAAAATGTGGAGTCTCATATACTTCATATCTGCATTATTATCTCATCAGAAAAAAAGTCATCTACTCAATATCCATTCACAACATGCTGATTACAAATCATCAGTCCACTCAAAATTTGCATTCTTCTAAAATTCTTTCATCAATTTTATGTAACAGAACAGCTATCAGTTGTTAAACAGATGTCATCATTCCAAATTTGTGCTAGTAGACTTGAACAGCTTTTTAAAAGATTACCACTGTGTTATTACAAATATGATACCTCGTACTTAAATTTCCAAAGGACTAGCTCTCACGATAAGTATGGGCATATGTGACAAATATATCTATTATCTTCACAGTGTATCAGTTTTCAGTCATCAATTGCCAGGACAGAAAAGGTTCTATTTAGAGAATAGAAATTACTTTAACGGGGTGATTATCTAAACATCAGTCAATAATACACAGATTATAGCTTTGACGCAACTGAGGGTGAACATTAGCCCATTTGGTGACCAGGAATTGAATTCCATTCATGGCACTTAATTTGCTTGATTATGAAGCAATGAATATTACAAAGAATAATCAAACACAATATTCAAACTAATGGTTCCATTACAACAGTTCATTTAGTGACTGTTCAAACTTACAACAGCACTAGAAAAAGTGATTAAGACCTTTTTTCACACTTATGACCTTTGCAGCATCCCCATGGTCACATGATCAAAATTTTGATGCTTGGCAACTAACTCATATTTATGACAGTTGCATAAATGTGCAACTGTGATCCCTTTTTGTGACCTTCTGACAAGCAAAGTCAATGGGAAAGCCGGATTCACGTAACAACTTTGTTACTAACTTAACAACTGCAGTTATTCACTTAACAACTGCGGCAAGAAAGGTCATAAAATTGGGCAAAACTCATTTAGCAAATGTTTCACTTAGCAACAGAAATTTTGGGCTCAATTGTGGTCCTAAGTCAAGAACTACCGCTTCTCCTCCTATTCTCATGAAAATGGTGGTGTCAATTTAAGCTACTTTCAAATTCCTTCTGCATTTTTTGGGTTTAGGACATATTTTTCTTATTACTTTGGCAATAGATTTCACCTATATTTGTCAGTCATTTTCTTTATTCTCTACACTAACTCTCTTTTTATCACTCAGACAACACGGCATTAATTGTTTGATCGATCGATGGATGGATTATAACAATTTACATGCTGCCTACTCACTAGACTCTAGGTAGCTATTGTCTTTTCCTAATTATCAAACTCTCATTCACATCCTGTACAAAAATAATATGCTTCTTAATATTTAATTGTTAAAAAGTACCATTAAAATTATACAGCATTATTTGTTCTTTTAAGCCTTCTGTTGCTAATATACATTTATAGAATTTACTTCCTATTGTGGAAGACTTAGTTCCTAGTTTATGAGTCATATTCAATTGTAGCCTAAATTGCTCTGTTTTGTACTGCTGTTTTTAAAATATTAGATGCCAGTCGTTCATTCTGGACAATTTTGAAAGCATTATATGTCATTATTTTCTGTTTCATTTTTATCCCATTTTTCTTCTGAAGAAATCCTTCAAAAGATAATTTGAATAGAGTAGTTTTGTATAGGTCACTAGGGCTATTAAAGCTCTCCCTTTTATGGTTGTAATTAAAAAAAACTGAAGAATATTTATGAAGAAATGAGTTCAGAATTGATTTAATGTTTAATTACTGATTAATGATATGATTTAATTACTGGCTGTAAGAAAACAAAAAAGATGAAGATGCCCAATAGAAAAGTCCTTCTCTTATGTGCACCCTTCTCATTTGCTTCATGCCTTTTAGTCTATGCATTTGGAAGGAAAATAATGATGACTGGAGAGGGAAAGGTAGAGAAAGAGACTCATCTTATAAGGTAATATTGTTGATTATATTAGGTCTCAGTTGTGCAGGAGAATTACACTGGTAAAGCAAACTGCTTGGAAAAAAAAATGCAGGGCCCCATAGTTCCTTCTTTCTCTTCCATTGGAGGCTTTTCCCAACCTCAACATGGAGGAGTTGCCAATAAAGCAATTATCTGGAGGCAAATGTGGCAGGAGATATGTGTTTAGGGCAGGGGTGAAATCCAGCAGGTTCTGACAGGTTCTGGGGAACCGGTAGCAGAAATTTTGAGTAGTTCGGAGAACCGGCTCTGGCTGGTCCTAGAGGGGTGGGAATGGAGATTTTGCAATATCCTTCCCCCAGGAGTGTGGAGGGAATGTGGATTTTGCAGCATCCGTCCCCTGGAGTTGGGTGGGAATGGAGATTTTGCAGTATCCTTCCCTGCCATGCCGACCAAGCCAAACCATGCCCACTAAGCTACACCCACAGAACTGGTAGTAAAAAAATTTGAATTTCACCACTGATTTGGAGGCTCTCAGCCACCAGCAAACTGAGTACAGCAGTCAAATGAAAGAAGGCATTTTTCATTGAGAAAGCGTGAGTGGCCCAAAAAAGGCAGGGAAAGAAGCCCAGCAAGACAAAGCACAACATAAAAAAAGAAAAAGATACAAGAACTCTGCATGCTGACCATTAACAGAAAAAGAAAAACAAATCTCAGAGAGAAAGCTCAGAGAGGGGGCGCTTAAGACGGAATAAGTTTATGAAGGTAAACTTGCTGTATATTGGTAATAGTATATAGGTGTAGGTATAGGTCATAATCTATAGGTAATTGTAATAGAGTAATAGGTAATAGTAAAATAGTATATTGAATAATATATAGTATAAGCATTGCCATAGAAATAATAATTGAATAATAAGACAATGGAATATAATAATTGTCATAGAAGTATGGGAAGAATATAGGAAGCAGTCACCTATAATTTTTTAATGTTTATTTTTAGAAAATTAAACATCTCTTCAATCCTTTCAGGGAGATATCTGTTCAGGGTTCAGTGCTTTTGTGTCTCTTTTGAGTTTGGGCCAATCTAATTGGGTAAATTAAAAAAAAAAAGAACTTGTGACAATAAACTTGGGTACTAGATTTTTTTTTTTTTACATTATCCTATTAACAGTCAAAATCTTTCCAAAAATTCAAGTAATTTTGGGGAGTTTTTCTTTTTGAATTTGAGAGCAAACTAGGACACCCAAAGGTTATCCTTACTGCTGTGTTTTCACCAGATATGTTTTGTATAGAATAGCTGCAGGCATGCAAAGTTCCATGGTATAAAATTCCACTTACACCCCCTACCCCCCCCCAAATTTCTTTTTCTCTTTTTCAATCTTGGAAATATTATATTCCTGCTTTCTCACATGGATTCTTTCTGTACATAAATAAGGGTACTGCAGGGAGGGGTTGGGTTTTGTTAAAATTCACCCTCCAATAGAGACCTTGTGCAGAATGCAATTTGAATACCAGGGAGCATGTGCGTGCTGGAAACCAAAAGCTCAGCACTGGGGAACTGCTATTCTAGTTTCCAGTGCACCTGCATGCGCACACACTCCCATTTCAGCACTCAGTGCCGAAAAGGTTTGCCAACACTTGGACAATCAGTCTGAAATGGTATAGGGCTTCCTGCCTGAGCCATTCCAGACCTCCCAGATCCATTCCAGCTCTGTCATTTTGTTATTATAAACTGCAACTCTAGTGGTTCTAAATTCTAAAATAAGAGATAAGTCTATTTTAACTACACTGTATCATAGTTTATTTATGCAGCATAAATTCTTCCTCAAAGTATTTAATACTCAGGGAATGTTACATTCTTAGAATCAGTCTTAAGTATTTTATAAACAAAGAATAAAGGCAGAAGACCAAATATATACCAAAGTGTAATTTACAAGACTGAACACAAAGTCAAAATAATTAATCTTGATTTCACTGTGTTATTTCTAAGATTAGAAGCAGCATAAAGAGGCTGCCATTAAAGAATGGACCATTGTCTTCATGTCCAGCTTGTGGACAGAAAAGAGTGGATATATCAATGTTCTTTTACCAAATTTTTTGTTTTCTCACTCACAAGTTCTACCTGCAAAAGCTACACAAAAATGGATCTGCATTTTAGTCCTCGACTTATGACCACAATTGGGACTGGAACTTCTGGTACCCATCAGTATGGTCATTAAGTGAGTCATGCCCAATGTTATCTTTTT
The DNA here is from genome assembly GCF_028640845.1 of Ahaetulla prasina. NCBI lineage: Eukaryota > Metazoa > Chordata > Lepidosauria > Squamata > Colubridae > Ahaetulla > Ahaetulla prasina. The sequence continues at coordinate 108,645,968 of NC_080540.1, forward strand.
TGCTATGGTTGTTAAGCAAGTCACATGGTTATTGAGCAAATCCAGATTCCTCATTAGCCTTGCTTGTTGGAAGCACCTGGGAAGAGTGTAAATGCTGATTACCTGACCTTGAGACACTGAAATTGTAAATACTTGCCTGTTGCCAAGTGTCCACATTTTGATTCTACTGTTAACATTGCTCTGTACATAGCATAGATTCTTATACACATTTCCAGTCTGTGAAGCTAATTCTTATAAAAAATTCATAGCAAATGAATGCTTTCTTCCTCTCTCATGTGGTCTTCTCATAGGTATCTAGCTGAATCCTGATACAGTGAGACATCCCACAACTATGATTGCAGTTTTATAGCTCCATTGACTCTACTTGTGGGAAGCTGGTTGTGAAATACACAGTGGCAATCATGTGACCAGGGGATACTGTGATGGCCGTAAATGTGAGGACTGGTCATAAAGATACTTTTTCATCTCTTTAAATAATCACTAAACAAGATAGTCATTAGGTGAAGCCTTCGATATGCAAGACTGGAACCAGAGTTTGGAACAAAACAGAATGGAGGAGGCAGAGATTGGAAATTAAACAAAACTTATACATTTCTTCTATGATGTTGCTTCAGCAATGATTCACAATCAACTGAGCTCTTAATAGTACAAATAGCAACACATCCATACTCACTTAAAAAGGACCATACAACCATACCTTTAGATTTAAATGTTGGTTGCAGTGTGCCTGATCCGTTGTAAATGAAATTTAGAGTTTTCATCTGTTTCTGTGACTGAAAATAGGGAAGGAATTGTAGTAGAGTCTCAAAAAGGGGAATCAATGGCTATCTGGATCACCTTCTTTGTCGGAAGCAGATGTTAAAGAGTCGGGAATTATAATCCAATAAAAATGGGATGCTGAGTAAAATAGGCTTTTTGTCTGTTGCATAGCAGCATTTTGTACTATGATCTTACTATTGTTAACTTAGTTGGATTTGAGAGTTTAACAGCTAAGAAAATAGGTCTATATTTTTTTCTTCAGAATCAAGAATTCAGTATTTTTAGAAGGTCAGAGTACCATCACAGAATCCAAATCCAACTACATTGTCCATGCAGAACTTTCACTAAAAAGAAACCAAGCAGAGGCTGAATAGCTTTTGTCCTGGTGATGGACTCTTCTGCTCACTGAAAAGACAATGATGTTGTCGGTTTTACTATTGAGAAAAAAATAGCTGTCAAAATAACAACACTCTAGGTGTATGTTACGAAATAGATGTCAGCCATTTGCAGTTAAAGGGGGGTGAGCAAGAGGAGGTGAATGGTAAAGTGTAAATGAGGCTGATTAAAACCTGTGGACAAAATGCTGAGAGTCAAGAAGAAAGATGATAAGTCTTAATGTCAGTCGGGGCGGGTTTCAAAACCTGTTGCTACAGGTTCACTCGTGGGTGGGCGTGCACTCACAATGTTCAGGTGGGTGGGCGGAGACTCTTGCCACCACCACTACTGGTTCACCTGATCATCAGTCAATATAATGGATAGGAAGAAGCAAAATCTATTTGGATTTAAATTAGGCAAAAACAATCTGATGTCAAGGTTCCAGAAAAACCTCTTCTGCATAAAAAAAACTCAGAAGCCATTGTCTTTCAGAGTTCTTTACTAGCATGAGGAAACTGGCACATGATGAGTGAAATTCCAAAACTGAACTTCCGGATCCTTTTCCCAGTTATACAAACCCCAAGAGTCCCACCCCCCAACCCCTTTGCTGGTCACATGGTCCCACATTCTCCCAGTTCATTCGAATATCTTCTCGCCACTCCTCCTGCAGATGTGAACACCATCCAACCTTGACCGCTTGAAGAATGTTACCATACCCCTCAACCCCCCTTCTTCCCCTCAGGGGAAAAAATGTGGCAGCGTCTGGAACCCTAAAGTCTAGTATGGTTTCCAGGCCTGACATCTGAAGCTTGGAGTATCATGTTCAATATGTGCATTTACAGGAAAAATTTTAAATATATAAAGAAATCTGGATGAGAACAGAAAAAGAGAAAGAGAGAGAGAGAGAGAGGCCATAAACTGACACAAGGAGTTAACAAAATGGTATTACTGGAGGTACACAAAGTACAATTGTAGGCAAAGTTATGGGTCAAATATATTCAAATATATTGTGTAAGGTAATAAAATATTGTGTAAGGTAAAATGGAAAAGAAAAAAGAAAAGCTTTTCTTTTCTTTTTCTTTTCCCCCTTTCCTTATACATTTTCTTCTTACCTTTCTCCTCCCCTATTTTCCCATTATTTTCATTTTTTTCCATATTTTTGTATTTTTTAGTTTCATAAACTAATAAAAATTTGAACTGACCAGGATTCAAGTATATTGTGAACAACTGTGCCATCTTCAAAAACAAAGCCCCTTATTTATTTTTTTAAGGTGCAGAAGTTTAGCAGTTATCAGGCATGCTTAATGTTTCCAAAGTACACTGTCAAACTTTCCTGGAGATCTATGCCTCTATGGATTATGAAACTCAAAACAATATCAAAACATTTCAGAGTTAGTTCAGGCATGGCAGAGCATTCACTTAATCAAATCATTAATGCATTTCTACATCTCAGCTTGTAAATTATTGATAGGTCTAGCCAAACTAGACATAAGCATGAAGGAACTGAGCTGGCCTTTTGCAGTACATTCTTTCTAATATAATACAGACTTAATAGTTCCTGTCTCCCATTTGACAGGTATTTATGAACAGACAACCTGAGAGAATGTATTTTCTCCCACATCATCGAATTGTCTTGCATCAAGCATCTTTATCAAAGTATTTCTCGTGTAGAGATTCATAAATAAAATCATTCTCTCAATATTTGGAATATTTGTATTGTGGTCCTTTAACAACTTTTCTTTTTCTTTTTAGATATGTTATCTAATTGTATAAGAAATGCATCTTTGACACCATCTATTTTAGGACTCTTCCTGGCCATGCTACTTTTGCTAATATGTATCACCGGTTAACTTGGGTCAGAGTTATAAAACAGTTGTTTTCTACCAAAAAGCTGTCAGATTTTTTCTACCCACTTTCCTTCACATTTCATTCTCCCGGTTCATGCTTCTTCTTGGTGGCTTTCTGCATTTGATTTATGATGAAAATTATGGAATTCATTTAATTTATTCAACATTCAACAGCACTGATAATGCTTCTTCTCTCATAATAATCTCTCTATTAGCAGGCAAGATCCTAAGTGTAGAGCAGTAAGACATTATTCCATAGGTAGTTAGTACCTAAAAGAGCTCTGCAAAGCTTCAAATTCAAAGGCAAAATGTTATCTTGGAGTATAGAGGAACAGATATATGGCGGCTGTCTGCAGCTCTTTATATAAGCTGCACTGCGGAGCTCACAAGTCTGCCCTCCATAAAAGCATCATAATTCCAGAAAAAGAGCAACTAATGGGTTGTAGACATGTGTTATATGTGCCCTCCATCCACATTCTGAAGCCTTGAATTCAAGGTGTTGCACAGCCTACTACACAGAGAGACCACCATAAGTTATTTAAGCATTTGCCTGCTCTCAGGCATCCAGACATTTGAAATATTGGAAATTATGATCAGTATCAGTTGGGCTGCATTCAAGTACAGCTAGTACTGATCACAATTAGTTGCAGGAAGTGAGCTATTCAGGAAATATGACCCAATAGACCAGGGGTTTCCAACCTTAGTAATTTTAAGATTGTGGACCTCAACTCCCAGAGGTCCACAAACCTTGAGATCTGGGAATTGAAATCCACAAGCCTTAAAGATACAAAGGTTGGAGACCCCTGCATGCCTTCCAATAATCAGTAATCACAAAGGGTACTGCAAGCAACCTACTATTTTAGTGTCTTGGTGCTATAGATGAAGTGGAGTCGAAATCCCTCACTGCAAAATCTGGAATTTTAAGCCTTGACTCTTGCTTGCCTCCTGTGCTACTGCCTGGTTAACTCAATAGTACTTCATCTAGATTTTACTTTGTCCTCCTCCTGTTTCTTGTAAGAAGAACCAGTGAAGAAGGCCATGGGAGTCTAACCACATTTAATTAACAGAATTGGAAAACCTTGGAAGTCTTCTAGTACAATCCCCTGTTGAAGCAGGAGACCCTAAATTATTTTAGACAAATGTTCGTCCAAAGCCACAGGTCCTTTGGGTTAATTATTATTAGTGTGGGAACAGTAATTGTCAATTCCGTATGTGTGCAAGCCACTGAAGATAGGTGCTACTAAATGACTCACCCAAGTAAATAAATCAATCAAGCCTCCAAGTCCTATGAACCAGGTGATTAGAAAAAGATGATTCTGAGTTAATACTTACAGTAGTTGCACATCTTTCTTAGCAGTCGATGCCTGAAATGAGTCATCAGCCTATCCATGTCTGTTAGATGTTTTGGTAGCCAGCTGGCCTTTTTTCTTCAAGTTAGATTGTTTCTGGTACTAATCACGTGGGTATGTTGCTATCAAAGTTCCTGAAGGAGATGTGCTACATAAAGCTTTCTTGCTTCTTCTTAGGTTTCATATTCAAATTTATGCCTCTCAACTGGCCTTTCTACAGCAATGCTCGTAGCTCGTGGTTGCCATCATGTACTAAAATCATGCTCACAGTAGTTATTTAGTTGACTTTATGATTGAAGGGGATAATTAGTAAATCATAGCAGGCATGTGATTTATTAACCTTTCCTGCTGTACCAATTGCTGATACATTCACAGAATAGAATTGCTGTGAGAAAGTATGGAATATCTTGTTAATGACTTAGCATTTGCAATTGAATTTATCACTAACTGAAAGAGGAAATTCCAGGAATCTAACCTTTTAAGCAGCCACTGACTTAAAATCTGAATTTAATTAAGCTACTATGGAAGCCCCTAGAAACCAAAAAGCCACCTGTAATGTAAGAAAGACAACCAAATACCACAATGAAAAACCCAAATATGCAATATAATTAAGGCTCTCAGATACAAGGTAATCTTAGTGTCATGAAAAAAAAATTAACTGTCCCTTAATTCAAGGTACATGGGAAGACTGAATATAATTAGTAATTGATATTCCACATAGAATCAAATAATACATGTCCTATTTTTAAAAAAATCAATTTTCACTCATGTTGTAAAAACCAGATCATGGAAAAATAATACCTCATTTCATGTGTCACAGAAATTATAAAGATTGTAATTAATTTGCAAGTCACAGTCTCTGCACTCACAATTTGGATTGGTCTCCAAATCATATTGGTATGGGAACTTATGCAGGCAGAAATTCAATTTTAACTGAGGAACAAAATACCAGGCCAAAATTATCCGACAATGAGTTTCTCTTGTAAATGTCAGATTTTATGCTTGCCAGACAGATGCAGATATAAAATATGTAGCTTCATAAGAAAGAGAAATGTGGGGGGGTGTTTTCTGTCATATGCAGAGATAGATACTCCATTCTATATTTTGGAAGAAAAAAAATAATCTTTTAAGGCAAAGACTGAAGTTGCTAGGCGGTAACTGATAAAAGAAGTAACTTTTCCCAAACCTCCAGATTAAATATTGTAATTTCCAGAAAAAGAGGGAGTCCAGGAAATCTAAAGTAGAAAAACAGATGCCTTGGGGTAAGAATTCTAGGAAGAAACTTTGAAATTTATTTTCCTATGCTGTGTAAATTTCCGGTGATGATTCACAAAGTCTTAAGCTTAGATTGAACCGGATTTGTTTAGACCACCTATTTTTCGGAATCAATCTACAAGTCTTAAAGTTCATCTCTGCAACAAATCGCAACATGTAGTCATTTCTCCTCAAGTCCAGCTGCATCCTCTGTCACTTTTGATGAAAGGATGCATCAATCTTGGATTTATCAAAAAGGCTAAGCAAGATCAGAGTCAGGGCTTTATGCTAGACTTGGATTTTGTTTTAAAGCTTTCTGGAGGTAGCAAAAGTAGTTCTACATTGTTACCAAAAATAATATGGAAATGTCCATAAAAGCAGCAAGATAGACACTTCCTGGGTTCCATAAGACCTGATTTGCATAAACCTGACAAAACAAATTTGTTCATTTCCTAAAAAGCCATAAATCAAACAAATTTGTCGCACTCGCCTGATGTCGAATGATGAAGGGGCATATGATATATGAATGAATACTACAGAATGAGGTAATAGCCGGAGTGGGCTGCTGGGGGTTTGCAGGGGCTCGTGAGAACCTCTAGCTAAGATTCTGAGCAGTTCAGGAAACCCTCAAATCCCACTCCTGGCTGGCCCCACCCACCCCACCCCACCCCTCCCAGGAGTCCCCATGTGGCCCGTTTAGGATGCAGATAAATGCAGGGCATGCGCAGAGGCTCGGGAAGGGTGAAAAACGGGCCTACTGGAAGTTTGGGAAGGCTGGAAAACGGCCTGTTCCCAGCCTCCAGAAGGCTTCCAGAGCCTGGGGAGGCTGTTTTTGCCCTCCCAGAGGCTCAAGGAAAGCCTCCAGAGCCCAGGGAGGGCAAAAATTTCCCCTCCACAGTGGTGTAGGAGGCTAACTAAGCCATGCCCACAATGGCCATGCCCACCCAGCAACCGGGCAGAGAATTCCTTGCTAAAAGTTTTGAAGCCCACCCCTTCAAAAATTAGGTTAGGCAACATTAGATATTAGGTTGGGCAACATCTTTACAAGAAACCCTTATTTAGAGACTTTCTGCTGCTGATCTCAGACCTTCAAGGTAGATCAGACTAGAAAACCAAAGTCATGCAGATACAACCTACTTTTATTATAAAATTATAATAACAAAATGTTGCAGTCTCCTGTGTTTAAGGTCATTCTTTCTGCCCACTATACCATCTTTTATCTAATCATTTTTCAAGACAGTTGTAAATTTGGTTTGGGGGCAGCTGCTCTATTTGATTTATTTTTAAAAAAAATGAGGTTATACAATTTTTTTAATTGCATGGTTATATAAACTGGGGAATGTCTATAAAACATTTTCTTGAGATAGTAAGAAGAAAAAAAGCACATTATAAAACTGTATATCTATATAATATGTGTGTATATATATATTATCTATACACACATATTTTAATAACACATCACATACATTCTCTCTCTCTCTCTTCTTTTACTCCCATAAATATTGCACACTTATATATGTGTATCAACAAAAGCTTGGTGCAGTGCAGCATTATAGCTAATTAGGTTAATCCTAGATGCAATTATTGCTACTTGAAATATATTAAGGACAAGAACAAAAATAAAAGATTTCAACACTGAGAATCTGAAGTGACTCTTCATTAGCACAGCACACTACAATAAAACTGCATTACAAGCACTAGGTGAAGTCAAATATAAACATAGGTACAAAGAATACATAATTTTACACAAGCACATAATAATACGGCTTCATTGAATATGGTACCAAACACAGATACATTTTGTTGTTAGTTGTGAAGTCTTGTCTGACCCATCGCGACCCATGGACAAGGTTCCTCGAGGCCTTCCTGTCCTCTACCATCCTCTGGAGTCCATTTAAGGTCACACCTACTACTTCAGTGACTCCATCCAGCCACCTCATTCTCTGCTGTCCCCTCCTTCTTTTATCCTCAATCGTTCCCAGCATTAGGCTCTTCTCCAATGAGTCCTTCCTTCTCATTAGGTGTCCAAAGTATTTGAGTTTCATCTTCAGGATCTGGCCTTCTAAAGAGCAGTCACGGTTGATCTCCTCTATGATTGACTGATTTGTTCACCTTACAGTCCAAGGGACTCACAGAAGTCTTCTCCAGCACCATAGTTCAAAGGCCTCAATTCTTTGGCGCTCAGCCTTTCTTATGGTCCAACTTTCACAGCCATACATTGCAAATGGGAAAAACATGGCCTTGACTATACACAGTTTTGTTAGCAGTGTGATATCTCTGCTTTTTAGTATGCTATCTAGATTTGCCATAGCTATCCTCCCCAGGAGCAAGTGTCTTTTCTTGGCTGCAGTCCCCATCTGTGATAATCTTTGAGCCCAGGAAAATAAAACCTGTCACTACCGCCATTTCTTCCCCATCTATTTGCCAGGGATTGAGAGGGCTATATGCCATGATCTTAGTTTTCTTAATGCTGAGTTTCAAACCAACTTTTGCATTCTCCTTCTTTACCTCATCAAGAGGCTCTTTAGTTCCTCTTCACTTTCTACCATTAAAGTGGTATCATCTGCATATCTGAGGTTGTTGATATTTCTTCTGGCAATCTTAACTCCAATTTTTGATTCATCTAGCCTTTCTCATGATGTGCACTGCATATAAGTTAGATAGGTTAAATAGTATACAGCCTTGCCGGACTCCTTTCCCAATTTTGAACCAATCAATGGTTCAATGTCCTGTTCTCACTGTTGCTTCTTGACCCATAAATAGGTTTCTCAAGAGACAAATAAGATACAATACATTGCACAGTGCTAAAATGGCATGATTAAACTGAATGCTGTGGTATGTTGGATAACTTCCAGCTTTATTCTTACCATGTTGTCTGAACCAATGATATAATCAGTTATTAAAAGTGTACCTCGCTGTATATTTTCTTTTTTGGGGGGAAATGTTTCTTTTTTTCTGTAGGATTAGATCCTGCAAGATACAATTTTCACAATACTATGGCATTATATGATGATAGTTTAATCTCACCCTTTTTATATAACTGAAGTGAACATGACTAACAGTTCTACTTTCCCATAACAACAAAGTATTTTTAATGAATTGGATTATAGATACAGGTAGTTCTCGACATACAATCACAATTGGGATTGGGATTTTCATTGCCATGTGTCTATAAAGCGAGATTCACATGACATCATTATCATGTCATATCATAATCTTACCACTCCTAGCTGTTGTTGTTAACCAAGAAACATGTGTCAAATACAGGGAGTCCTGGGTAAGGAGTGCAGGGGTGCTAAAGGGGGCCGAAGAGGCAGGGAAACAGAAGCGTTGCAATGAGACTGGCTGAAAAATAGCAGGCTCTGACAAGCCTTGCGAAAATCCAACCAGACAAACCACTATTGTGGGGGTCTTCAGACCAGATCCGTCTTGTAGGGACAGTGAAGAAGGAGAGGCACCTCGAATGACCAAGAGGAACAAGCAAGTTCCTCAGAGGTTGGAGGAAACTCTTTGATCCAGCAGTGGAGGTGGCGGCCATTACGACTGTCATGAAGCTGGGGCAACCAGAATAAGATTTGTGCAGAAGTTTTGGATGGAGTATTGGTACTGGGTGAGTGATTGGCCAAATCACAGGTAAAAAGGAAGTATTTTAAAATTTTCAAAAGAAGTCCTGGTGAGGAAATAGCAGCTAATTGGCATTGGGGAATATTACTGGAGGGAGAAGAACAAAACGGAAGTTAAAGCACTAAAGCCCAGAACAGAGCTTGATATTTGGATTGGAAATCAGATTTGGAGATTTTAAAATTATTATAACAAAAAGAAACCCAAAAGAAAATAGTTTTTGAACAAGATTGGACATAATTTTAAAATTTTTGAACTTTAAAGGAAGAACAAAGAAAAATTCAAAAGCCCTGTAAAGGAAATTTTTCAATTGGATTTGAAATTGGATTTTAAACTGGAATTTGGGATATATAAAATTAAGAAGAGAAAGAAGAAACTTGAAAAGCATTTGATAAGCGGGTTTAATACACAATTGGATATTTTGTTGATTTGAAACTTTTGGATTGGAAAGAGACATCTGCTGGCGGAAAAAAAGCACTAAAATGGAAAAAAATACAGGGACCTTGAGCTACAAGAGACATGGAAAGTTTGAAGGAGGATTTGTTTTCTTTTAAGCTGTTTGATCTCAACAACCAAAGGAGGTGGAAAATAACAAAACTGTAAATTGGAGTTTAAAACAAACCAGAATGTCAAAATGTGGCAGGAACTAATTGAGATGGTCAAAATGCATGCATCATTTAGTATTGATAGAAAACAAGAAATTGTGTCAGTACATATTCAATTGGATAAAGAGGGTAAGAACAAGAAGCAATAAAACAGCACTGAAGATAAAGACATTGATGATGAAAAATTAAATGATTACATTGGGAGTAACAATGAAAAAAAGAGAAGGGATAGGAGGAAACAACTTACAAAAAAGAAGCAAACTAAGGGAAGAAAAGGAAAGGAGAAAAGGCTAGACGAAAATATGTTTAATGATTAAACTGGGATTAACAGTGGCAAAAATAGAGAGGATAGGATGAAGCAAAAGAGAAAAAAGGGAAAGGATTAGGCACAAAAATGTTAAATGATTACACTCAGATCAACAGTGAGGAAATAAGAAAAGTGAGGGGAGAAAAGGGGAAAAGATCAGATAGGAACTTAGGGCAAATTAGATGAGTAAAGGATTTAAAAGTCAAAGAAAGGGTACAGAGAAAAAAACACAATAATTATAAAAAGGAAAAAAAAGGAAAAAAAAGAAAATGAGAGAATGAGAGAATGGGATAAAGGAGGAAAATTTTAAGAGATGGATTGCTGGATGGACCAAGAGAAAATGGTTAAAAGGAGTAATTAATGGAAAGGAGGAAGGGTAATATGATATATATCACCTATAGTAATAAGTGAACTGTATTATTATTAATATTTGTAATTGTAATACAAAATATATTGTGTAATACAAATGGTAGAATGGAGTAAAACAAGGGAAAGGAGGAAAGGAAATATGCTATATACCTACAGAATTAAATGAATTGTATTAATATCAGTATTGTAAAAACTGAATTATGATATAAATTGTAAAATACAAAAAGAATTGTAGAAGGGTTAATATGACCTTATTATGATGTATTTAGAAAGGGTTAAGATATGGAACTTCAAATTAAATTGAAATTGAAATTGAATAAGATATTAATAGAAATTAAGAAAAAGAAGATGATTAAGAGATTAAGATTATATTTGTATCTGAAAAAGGTGGTGTGAAAAACAAATCTGAAGAAATATATTATTTTTGGAAAAATGGTAAAATGAATTAATAGGGAAATAAGAAACGATAAATTGGTCCACCTTAGAAAATAATTGACATTAAGAGATAAATGTGAAATATCAAGTTATAATAAAAAATAGAAACTAAGGATGGAAATGACTATGTTTAAATCAAACGGTTTCGATACAAAAAAGGAAAGAAGAGAAAAATTGATGATAGTTTACAAATGTGGTGATTTTGAGAAATATATTTGATAAATGGAGAAATAAGATAATGAAATGAAATCAGATTAAGATTGGAAGCTAGGGAAGATAATAATAGTGATTATATATTAAATATTAAGTAGAGGTGAAAAATAAAAAAGTAGAAAAAAAGAATATTATGGCAAAAATTGAAATATATAAATTATATTTGGGAAATACTTATGTTATAAGCTGTAAATTTTGACTCGGTCAATACTCTATTCAGAAAAATGTACTGTTTGTATGTTTGTTTGTTTTAAAAAATAAAAAAAAATATTTATAAAAAGGGGGGGTGCTGAAGAGGTCTTGGGAAATCAGAAACAGGCTGCGCATGAGATGGGGATGTACTGCAGTATGGTGCAAAACCAAATCCATCCCTGGAAGTCTCAGATACTCTGTGTCACAATTCTTGCAACCCCTCCCACCCATGTATTACACTATTTCTGCCCTTTTGGCTGTCCTTGCAAAGTGACAGCAGCAGATGTGCAACTTCCACCACACCCAGACCTTTACTTCACCCACAGCATCATTGCTGCCCATGAGAAATGCCACCTGAAGTCCCACACTATTGACCTTCGCACCTCATGCTGTTCGCCAAGCCACATGACCCATACTTTTCCCAAGCCACATGTCCCATTCTTGCAAATCTTCAGAAACCTTTGGGTCTTTCCCAGATCTTGAAAGAATGGGTGTACTATTTAGAGGAGGAATAGCATCCCTAATTTAGAGAATGAGATCTTCTGAAGCACCTAAGTATGGAGCTCCTGCCACAGTGACGTTCATTGGTGATAGCAATGGCCAGTGGTGTGGGCTTGAAATGGTATTTCTCAGTAGCAGCAATGGTGCTTGGACTGAAATAGAGGCCTGGGTGAGGTGGCAGCTATCTGAGACTGCTTAAGTTCCTGGGTCTCTACTTCAGCCCCACTCTCAGTGATGCCACCAAAATGTGTGTTGTACAGGTCAGCCAAAAGCAGTGGTGAAATTCAAACTTTTTTTACTATCAGTTCTGTGGGCATGGCTCAGTGGGCATGGTGTGGCTCGATGGGCATGGCTTGGTGCACGTGACAGGGGAAGGTACTGCAAAATCTCCATTCCTATCCCATTCCAGGGGAAGGATACTGCAAAATCTCCATTCCCGTCCTACTTCAGGGAAGGGTATTGCAAAATCCCCATTCCTTCCCCTCTCCTGGCGGAAGGATATTGCAAAATCTCCATTCCCACCCCACTCTGGGGCCAGACAGAGATGGTATTTGCCAGTTCTCCAAACTACTCAAAAATTCTTCTACTGGTTCTCCAGAACCTGTCAGAACCTGCTGAATAGCGCCCATAGCCAAAAGTGCATAAATACAGTAGGTGGGGGATGAAATAGTGCAGTGTCCCTGTGTCTCAGATGTGTAGGTAAGTTGTCAAACACTCAAATTTTGATCACATGACCATGTGATGCTAGAATGACGAAAACTTCAGGCATGAGTCATAAACCTCCCCCTCCCCCTTTTTTTTAAAAAAAAGAAAATGCCCACCATATATCTTTTTGCTTGCTAGGAATTTGATACTCCTCACTCTGTATTCTTTCATGTATTTCTCTTAAATAACAAAACCAGATCAAAGAGGCCATTATTTCCCTTTCCTAAAGGCTTTTCTAAGGCTCCCAACATTTCAATTAGATACTTCTGCAATTCTTTTGCTTATAAAATGGGCTGTTTAGCCATACATAGAAAGGTGTTTTTATTTTTAAAGGTGTATAGCTGAAATCTTAAGGAGGTATAGATTTCTAAATATGTGTTTTTTGTGTGTATACATTCATTTGTTCAGTCAGTCAGTCAACACATCACATACAGTATTCCAATAGTTTGTTTCCCTCGTAAACTACATTGTTTGGATTTTTTTCCTTGCCAAATCATCCTTTTCATCACTGCAAGTAAACTAAGTGTCTGTACTCTGGAATATGCAGAGTGAGAAAACAAGATTTAAAGTAATTCTCAGTATTATATATGCAGGAACAGTTATGTAATGATATCCATTTTTCACCATTATAAGAGACAATAACCTCCACATTGTAGAATCCATCATATCTTTCCTAAACATTTAGATAAATGTGGTTTTAAGAAATTCTTGGCTGCCTTGTTATTTAAGAGCTTTCTAGTATTAGGATGGCAGGAAGCTAAGTATTCTCCATTGATCTATTTTACTTCTCTTTGGTCAGCAAAATGTTCTGTGTTAATTTGTGGACAAAATTTTTCTGCTGCTCCCATTATTCTGTTCCAAATATTATATATATTATTATATTATTCTGTTCCAAATTTCAACCAAGAAGCACTGTGAGTTTTTCTTATGAATAGTGCAGATATTTTAGAAGCTTGATGATCAGCACTTATGCTTTTCTGATTTTTCCAAATCTAATTGTATTTTGCCTGATAACGATACAACTGCTGACTGGGAGCAAAGCTAAGACAAGTACCAGTAATTCAGAATCCAGTTTTGATCCTTTTTATTGCTCAAGCTTTATCCAAGTGATTTTCCCCTTGCAAATGCATATTTAGTTTTTAATCAGTTTTTATTAACTGAATCCAAAAAAACCAACAAAAATAAAATATATAACAAAAACATAGAAGTACACAAAATGTATGTTTAAAGATATGCATATAACAGTAAATTGAGCAGTAATCCATTACAGTTATTTGTTGTTGTGGATATGCATTTATTTTAAAGAAAAATGTTGATAAGAACAGGACACTTATTTGTGGCACTTTAATTTACACACACACACACACACACATACACACACCACTCATAGCTAATCAATCCCAGCAACAATTTCTTCTACATTAAAATATTTCCCATCATTAGGTAATATCTCTGAATATTTATCTTATTCTCTCAAGCATTCCAAATAGGTTATGTAAATCTTAACGAGATTGGGAAGCTTGGGAAAATGATTCGTGAACATTTTAAACAAAATGAACATTCATCAGGCCTAGAACTTTCCATTCGAGCTCATTTCACACACAGTTATGAAAAAGCTGCCACTTTCAAAGGACTTTGAAACAAAGGAATAGGATAAAGAGAGACAGAACTGTCCCTTTCACTTCAAGTGTTCATAGGCCCAGAGTTTATGACGAATTAACTATATCTGTTAATCTTACCTTTCCAGCAACAGATAAACAATGATAAACAAACACAAAATACAAAATGAGTGGACATTACCTTGTAGATGACCCTCACTCTTGAAGGTCATCTACCTTGGAGTACTCATATCAAATGATCTAAGTGCCAAAACCCACTATAACAACATTGCCAAAAAGGCATTAAGGGTTGTAAACCTAATCTTACATAGCTTCTTCTCCGGTAATATTACATTACTAACCAGAGCATACAAAACATTTGCTAGACCAATTCTTGAATACAGCTTGTCTGTCTGGAACCCACACTGCATATCAGACATTAATACAATTGAACGTGTCCAGAAATATTTCACAAGAAGAGTCCTCCACTCCTCCGCTCACAACAAAATACCTTATGCCACCAGACTTGAAATTTTGGGCTTAGAAAATTTAGAACTATGCCCCCTTCCGTATGACCTAAGGATAGCTCATAAAATCATCTGCTACAATGTCCTACCTGTCAATGACTACTTCAGCTTCAACCACAACAATACACGAGCACACAATAGATACCAACTTTAAGTGAACCACAAACTCTATTGCAGAAAATATAACTTCAGCAACAAAGTGGTCAATGCCTGGAATGCACTACATGACTCCATGGTTTCATCTCCAAATCCCCCAAATTTTAATCTTAGACTGGTTATTGTTTTTTTTTTATATATATATATTTTTCCTTGTTTTTTTTTTTATGTAAAAAGTTTTATTTTCATTTTCCAACAACCTATTCAATATACAGTCTCTTATTCAACATTAATCATTAACTTTCATTTGTTACTTATTCGGACCTGCCCAGCTACCACTTCCTTCCTTAACAAACCTTCTTCCTCCCTTCTCTACTTTCTTCTACTTTCTTCATCCTTCCTCTCCTTCGCTTTTCTACGTCCTCTCCTCTTTCCCTACTCTTCTCTTCCACCCTTTCTAACCCTCTCTCTTTCCCCTTTCTTCTTCCTCTCCTTCGCTTTTCTACGTCCTCTCCTCTTTCCTACCTGCTTTCTTCCTTCACTCCTCCTCTCCTCTCCATTCCTTCTGAAATGGCAGCTGAGCAGCCCGCTTTCATTTCAAATTATTTCTATTTCTTAATTACATATCTTCAATCATTCCTTTACATTGATCCTTCATCTCCCCTCCCCCACCCCCGAGACTTCCCAGAACAAAGTACAGGGTATAAAATTAACAATCATAAATTAAAATACAACATAAGTCAAGACCTTAACTCCCTTCCAAAACAAAACAAAACATTCTTCTTCCAGTCCATTATATATCAGTCCATTCCACTCCTAAAATCTTCAGAATCATCCAATTAAGTTAGTATTTTCAGTTCATCAATAAAATATCTTCATCAATTAAGACCAAATAAATATCCAATCTTCATCGATCAAGACCAAAACGATATTCCATCTTCCAGTATTCATCAAAATTCTTCTATAATATACCTTTCTTCCTTAACAGTGTCCCAAACATAATTCATATTTCCAGCTTAAATTCTTAAATTTTATCCAATCTCCAAAAGTAAACAATATTCTATCTTCTCATATCTTTAATATCACTTACCTAAATCAAATAACATTGCTAATATTAATATTTCTTCAATTTACCTTACAATTAAACCCTATATATATATATATATAAAAAAAAGATACCATCAAAATCACATCTTAAACATTCTCCTTCCCTTGTCTTCTATCTTACATTTCCTTACATTTTCAA
Source organism: Ahaetulla prasina (assembly GCF_028640845.1). Lineage (NCBI taxonomy): Eukaryota > Metazoa > Chordata > Lepidosauria > Squamata > Colubridae > Ahaetulla > Ahaetulla prasina. The sequence continues at coordinate 108,661,967 of NC_080540.1, forward strand.
TCTCCAAAATATCACTTACATAAATCAAATAACATTACAAATATTAATATTTCTTCAATTTACCTTACATCTAACAAATAACATTATTAAAATTATAACTTATATCCAAAATATATCAATTATAACAATTAAATTCTATTTAACCAAATACCAACATTACATCCATAAATTTTTCTATCTGTCCTCCAAAAGTTAAACAATATTCCATCTTCCCATTCCTTTATACCTCACATATATCAAATAGTGATATACCCAAAATAAGTCAGTTGTAAAAATTAAACCCTCTGTATATATATTAAAAAAAAGAAAATACCATCAAAATCACCTTAAGCATTCTCCTTCCCCTTGTCTTCTATCTTACACATTTCCTTACACATTTCCTTACACATTCTCCTCCATCTGCTCACCCAATCAGCTTAACATCTAACAATAAAGACTTTCCAATCCTTAATATATTGGTGTAAAAATCTCTTGTTTAAAAACTTATTAAGAAAAGATAAGCCTCCAAAAGTTCCTATTAAAAAAAAAAAAAGAAGAGAATAAAAAAAAAGATCCATATTTAAAATAAAGAAGTTTGCAAGATTTTAATAGTTAGTTCTGTTTGCTTAAGAGCCATTCATAAACTGTAAAATCTACCAAAAAAGAAAAAGAAAAATTTCAATAAACTTTTCTTCTTAAACATTGTGATAAAGAAAAAGGTAAAAGGAGAAAAAAATTATTAACAGTTCTTGTAAAAGTAGCTTGTTATATTCTTCTTCTTTATAGTTTCGTTTTCCTTTGTTTATTGCAAACGCCATTTTAAATCCACTCAAGTTGAAAGTTAGTTGTGAAAATCATTAACAGTTCTTGTTCATTTCATTTCATTTTAAAAAGTAGCTTGTTATGCTCTTCTTTATAGCTTCGCTTTCCTTTGTATATTGCAAACGCCATTTTAAATCCACTCAAGTTGAAAGTTAGTTCAAAGGAAAGCTATTTAAGAGCTGAAGTTAAAATTTATTACTTGCAAATTCTCTATTAAAAAAAATAAAAATAAAATAAAAAAAGATCCATATTTAAAATGAAAAGTTTGCAAGATTTTAATAGTTAGTTCTGTTTGCTTAAGAGCCATTCATAAACTGTAAAATCTACCAAAAAAGAAAAAGAAAAATTTCAATAAACTTTTCTTCTTAAACATTGTGATAAAGAAAAAGGTAAAAGGAGAAAAAAATTATTAACAGTTCTTGTAAAAGTAGCTTGTTATATTCTTCTTCTTTATAGTTTCGTTTTCCTTTGTTTATTGCAAACGCCATTTTAAATCCACTCAAGTTGAAAGTTAGTTGTGAAAATCATTAACAGTTCTTGTTCATTTCATTTCATTTTAAAAAGTAGCTTGTTATGCTCTTCTTTATAGCTTCGCTTTCCTTTGTATATTGCAAACGCCATTTTAAATCCACTCAAGTTGAAAGTTAGTTCAAAGGAAAGCTATTTAAGAGCTGAAGTTAAAATTTATTACTTGCAAATTCTCTATTAAAAAAAAATAAAAAATAAAAAAAAGATCCATATTTAAAATGAAAAAGTTTGCAAGATTTTAATAGTTAGTTCTGTTTGCTTAAGAGCCATTCATAAACTGTAAAATCTACCAAAAGAGAAAAAGAAAAATTTCAATAAACTTTCTTCTTAAACATTGTGATAAAGAAAAAGGTAAAAGGAGAAAAAAATTATTAACAGTTCTTGTAAAAGTAGCTTGTTATATTCTTCTTCTTTATAGTTTCGTTTTCCTTTGTTTATTGCAAACGCCATTTTAAATCCACTCAAGTTGAAAGTTAGTTCAAAGGAAAGCTATTTATGAGCTGAAGTTAAGATTTATTACTTGCAAATTCTTGCTAGTCCTCCTGCTCTGTTCTGTCTGTGTTGAATTCTCTTTTAGGAATAAATCTTGACACAGAGATGGTCGCGGCTTCTTGTTCTGTGTAAACAGAAGCACCCTGGGCACGGAGCTTCGTCAGGCTATAGGGGAGCTCTCACCCTTCGATCCCCTGGTTAAATTCCAGGGGATCCCGGGGAGCTCTACCCAAATCCTGACCACTCTTCCCTCTCCCTTCATCCGGGGGAGGGAATCACAAACCGTTTGACAGCCCATGTACGCTGTCAGGGACGGTTTGACAAAACCCAGGGCAGACGATCCCAAGGGAACGTCCGCGAAGCCTGCGTTGCCAGCGGAAGTCTCCCTTAGACTGGTTATTGTTGACCTCACCCCATTCCTAAGAGGTCTGTAAGGGGCGTGCATAAGAGCACCAGCGTACCTACTGTTCCTGTCCTAATGTTCCCTTTAATTGTATTCATTTTATGTATTCAATTCATGCTTATATATATTATCTAATACGTACTCAACAAATAAATAATAATAATAATTTTTAAAAAGCACATACAGCATTACTATATTTTGTAATACATAATTTGCTCTTGTATTTTACTCTGTCTGGATTTTGAAGGTTATAATTTTGTGCACTGCAAAAATTAGGTTATTGAAGTAGTGTTAAAGAGAGCCAAGTTCAAGTCCATGAGGACCAGCTGTTCAAGTGTGACTGAATGGTTGTACAAGCAGAGGCATTGCTCAGTGCACAATGGACAGTGCCTGTTTTCACCTTCTATTCACTGTGAAAGCAACCTCAAGGTGTATTTTCCTGTAATGGTTTTCAAGTATTGTTTTTCCTTTATATTTTCTAATATGATCCTTCTAGTTTGCCTAGAGCATTCTAATAAGCTAACTCTAGCAGATCACTAGCTATTCTGCAGAAGACCTGTTTCTTCAATTGTGTCAACAGTCGATCTTTAATGACTTTGGAACTTCTTCTTAACCCACTGCTGAAATAGGACAGTGGCTATGTTCTTTGTGTATTATATAGAAGATTACTAGGTCAAAACCCAGCATAAATATTTTGAAAATTACTGTTTTTCTTTTTCTATGCTAGTCAGCTCTAAGTGTGCTAGATCAAGTTGTGTACCATTTCAAAAAAAATTTCCCAATCAAATAAAAATGTTGCAAACCCAGCTCCCAAATAATCAGTCTGACCTCCAATTAGCAACCACCCACAGTTCTGTAGTCTACAGCAATGTTTTTCAAACTTGGCGTATGTAAGATATGTATACTTCAAGTCTCGGGATTTCTGGAGTTAACGTCCATATATCTTAAAGTTGCCAAGCTAGAGAAACACTGCTTTATCTCTGCAAATACTCCTGCAAATAATAATAATAATAAAAGACTCTTTTATTCCATCGTGCAGGGCTAGCTTAAATATAATTTTTAATTTTTAATGGGGTTTTATTTATTTTAAATTTTACCCATACATTGAATTAGTTTTTTAAATGATTTTTAACTTTTGTTATATGTGTTTTTATCGGCTATAAACCGCTCTGAGTCCTTCGGGAGAAGGGCGGTATAAAAATCTAAATAATAATAATAATAATAATAATAATAATAATAATAATAATAATAATAATAATAATAATAATAATAATAATAATAATAAGAAGAAGAAGAAGAAGAAGAAGAAGAAGAAGAAGAAGAAGAAGAAGAAGAAGAAGAAGAAGAAGAAGAAGAAGAAGAAGAAGAAGAAGAAGTACCCCTCCAAATTCTCCTGGCATTTCCATCTGCTTGTTATGTGATATTATAGAATAGAATAGAATAGATTTTTTTTGGGGGGGCCAAGTGTGATTGGACACACAAGGAATTTGTCTTGGTGCATATGCTCTCAGTGTATATAAAAGAAAATATACCTTCATCAAGGTACAACACTTATAAATACAAATAAGCAATCAGGATACAAGCAACAAAGTTAAGTCATACAGTCATATGTGGAAGGAGATGGGTGATGGGAATGATGAGAAGATTAATAACAGTACAGATTTAGTAAATAATTTGACAGTGTTGAGGGAATTATTTCTTTAGCAGAGTGATGGCCTTCGGGAAAAAACTGTTCTTGTGTCTAGTTGTTCTGCTGTGAGGTGCTCTATAGTGTCGTTTTGAGGATAGGAGTTGAAAGTTTATGTCCAGGATGTGAGAGTTTTCCCAGCCCTCTTTTAACTCGTATCAAAATAACTGTCTTTGGCAATGAGCAAAGATATCAAGGTGGATTCTTCTATCTCACTATCTGACATAAATGAATGGTTAGGTCCCAGAATCAATCTTTTTTCATTATTATTACATGCATTAGTTGACTGATGTACATAAATACAATCTTCAGCAAGCTGCATTGGATTGAATTATACAGTATCCTGGTGGTTTTTCCTCACCCTTTCTTAAAGAAAGAGATGGACTAGAATTACCAGCCAAGATTAAGTAGGCTAATTCTATTACCGAAAATAAGATAGATGAAGTAAAATATTCTTCATGTCTTTGTTAAGTGGTAAGAGAATCTTAACTTTTATCACCAAGTGATGAGACATTAATATTCAAGAGCTGAATTATTGGAGGGGAGATCCATTAAAGGAATTAAAAAGTGCAGAGTAAAGCTTTGCATAGAGCAAGTTTTTGCAGCCTCATGTGCAGCAAGGACATGTTGCCAATACTCAGGATACAAAGGCATTTTTCCTGCTTCTACTTGACAGTGAAAGATGTTTGATTTAAACAATGACTTCCTCACTTAATTTATTTTTAATGACCCACTGGCGTATTGCCTAGAAAGATAGCTCGATTTCAGCCAGAACTGCTTTTCAACATTTGTCTTAAATGGCAGAGTAATAAATGAGATGTACTGGGGCATCTCTCTCAATAGGAGCAACATCTGGCTGACCCGTCTGGGCTCAAGCGTTTAGCAGAGTTGGACCTGGTTAAGAGCTGGATGAGTAATCACTGAGTAGTACAAACACTCAGCTAAACTAGAAATTTTAAAAAATGGCAAACCACTCCTTATCTATTGCCAAGCACTCAGGTAAGTCCATGAAGTTGCAAAGAATTATGCTTGGCTCAGAGGAGATTTTACATAGGCATCTGGTTCCTAGCTGATTTAGGAACAAGGAGAATATAGTTTTCTGGCTTCTAATGCTTTCATGGAGAGGGGAGGAAAAGGAAGAGAACAACAATTCCAAGTTAGAAATTGTATTGCCCCCAGCTACATACACATTGTTTTTCCCTGTTGTAAAGCATGATGGAGTCCATATTCTTCCAACAAGACTCAAGGCTTCTGAATCATCAAAATAGAATTCCTTGGTTTAATTAGATGTCATTACATTGTAATATACTGCTTAAATATTCTTAGGGCATTTTAGGGGAAGAGAGCAGAGAGGGTAGAACTACAATTCTATGACCTTATAAACTCTCATTTCTTGACGGCATAATCTGTTCTCAACCTGCATCACTGCAGAAGACCAATATAAAGTTTTCCTACTTGAAGTCAATAGAGTCATTAATCTTTACATACCACAAATCATCACCAAAACCAGAAAAAGCAAATTACCCATATCAATAAAAAAGCTTCAATCCAAAAAATAAATAAATAAACCCTCTGGAGAAGAAACAAAAAGGGCTATGTAGCAAATTTCAAAAACCGCTATAGAAATATATGCAATCAAATAAAAACTGAATGCACCAATTACCACAACAAGCAAGAAGACCTTTTGCACACAAATTCCAATCATGCTTTTTATAATTTTGTGAACAACAAACTTAAAGACTCAAGATCCAACCCACCACTAAAAGATTCTAATGACAAAGAATATAATGATGAAACAGTTAAAGCAAACCTCTTCAGCACATTCTTTGGCACAATCTTTGTTAACAGTAATGACTTATACCCGACATTCTCCAATCATACCAACAATGAGTACAACGACCTAACACATATGTTAGATTTCACAGAAGATAATGTTGAAAAAGCTGTTCGCAAATTGAAACCATTCCTATCTATTGGACCTGATAGACTATGTGCATACTTCTGGAATGAGCTTCCCCCAGGACTTCGACAACTTCCAGACCTCCGGACTTTTCGCCGCGAGCTTAAAACATATCTATTCTTTCGAGCAGGACTGGCTTAATAGGGTTTTAAATATGGATTTTATTGGGGTTTATTTTATATTTTGTATTGTATTTTAAATTTAGGCTATTGGAATAAGTTTTTTATAATATTGTTTTTATTGAATGTATTGTCTTTATTTTATCTGCCTGTTCACCACCCTGAGTCCTCCGGGAGAAGGGCGGTATACAAATTAAATTATTATTATTATTATTATTATTATTATTAAAAAAGATTTCCACTAATATACCTGAACCCCTAAGCAAAATTTTTGAAAAAGCTTTCACGACCAGTTCCCTTCCCAAACTTTGGTCACTTGCCATGGTCATCCCTATCTTCAAAAAAGGAGACCCCAGCCTAGTTGAAAATTGCAGACCTATCTCTCTTTGCTGTGTCACCTGCAAAGTAATGGAATCTATCATCAACCAATCCATTACCCTCCATCTAGAAACAAACAACCTACTCTCCAATAAACAATTTGGTTTCAGAAAAAAATTATCATGTAATTTACAACTTCTTCACTGCAAAAACATATGGACTATAAATCTTGATCAAGGCAAAGCAATAGATGGAATCTACATAGACTTCTGTAAAGCTTTCGACTCAGTAGTACATGATAAACTTCTCCTAAAACTAAAATCCTACGGCATCTCAGGACCCCTACACAATTGGATAACAGCTTTTCTATCAAACAGACATCAAGTGGTCAAAATTGGCAATGCTCTATCAAATCCTGTTCCTGTTAAAAGTGGAGTTTCCCCAAGGCAACGTTCTTGGACCAACACTCTTCATATTATACATTAATGATCTCTGTGACCAAATTACAAGTAATTGTGTTCTCTTTGCTGATGATGTCAAACTATTTAACACCACCAATACAGCTATCCTCCAAAAAGACCTTGACTTTTTATCTGAATGGTCTAAAACTTGGCAACTCCAAATCTCTACCAGCAAATGCTCAGTCTTACGTATTGGAAAAAAGAACCTAAACACTAAGTACAAGCTTGATGGACATTACCTTACTGATGACCCCCATCCTGTTAAAGATCTTTGAGTTTTTATATCAAATGATCTAAGTGCAAAAGCCCACTGTAACTACATCGCAAAAAAGGCCTTAAAAGTTGCAAACCTAATCTTGCGCAGCTTCTTCTTCAAAAACACTACACTATTAACCAGAGCATATAAAACATTTGCTAGACCAATTCTTGAATACAGCTCGACTGTTTGGAACCCATACCACATTTCTGACATCAATACAATTGAACGTGTCCAGAAATATTTTACAAGAAGAGTACTCCACTCCTCCGAATACAACAAAATATCTTATGTCACCAGACTTGAAATCCTGGGTTTAGAAAATTTAGAACTATGCCGCTTTCGACATGACCCGAGTTTAACTCATAGAATCATCTTTTACAATGTCCTTCCTGTCAAAGACTACTTCAGCTTCAATTACAACAATAAACGAGCACACAATAGATTTAAGCTTAATGTTAACCGCTCCAATCTTGATTGCAGAAAATATGACTTCAGTAACAGAGTTGTTAATGCCTGGAATACACTACCTGACTCTGTGGTCTCTTCCCAAAATCCCCAAAGCTTCAACCAAAAACTATCTACCACTGACCTCACCCCATTCCTAAGAGGTCTGTAAGGGGCGTGCATAAGAGCACAAACATGCCTACTGTTCCTGTCCTATTGTTTCCTTTCGCTATATCCAATTAATACAGTCATTACATACTCATACTCATATATATGCTTATATACTGTACAATTATTTCATGCTTATGCTTATATATACTGTGTGACAAAATAAAATAAATAAATAAATAAACAATGATCCTAGCAAAAAAAAAGGAATTAGTGTGCTGTGTAAAAGAAGTGGGTCTATCTGTCTATCATCTTTATCTATCATATCTATCATATCATATCTATCTATCTATCTATCAAAAGAGAGGGAGAAAAAAAATTATAAGAAAAGAATGGCAGATTTACAAACAAAATGTAGAATCCTATTAAATATTTCCCCTTCATCAACCACTTTATCTTTTTAGAACGGCTATCTAATTCACGTAAGAGCTTCTCATCCATAATATTGTTAATTGTGGCTACAGCCTTGTACATCCCTTTGCCTGCCTGCTGTTCATTATAATTATTTATGAAACAGTACTACCCATCAGAGAGTACAGTTAAACAAGGATTCATTTAGCTAAGCTGCAAAATGGACGACTACCAGTTTAATCAAATACATTTCCCATTCAGCAGTATTCTGAACTAAAACATTTATGTAATCAATCTGGTGTCCATTCTGCACTTGCAACTAAGACATGACACAACCAAATATTGGAACTGTCAATAAAAATACATATATTATACACACAACACACACATGTACGAACACATCCACGGATCTATATTTCTGAATTAACTTAATACATTAATATAGTGGGTTTTTGGTTCATCAACTTTTTGTGTATAGTTTTTATTCATCTCTTCTTAAAATATATGCAACCCATATTATATGTCCAATGTGCAAAATATTCTAAAACAAATAGTTAAATGAACAGACATTTAAACATTAACATTGACTTTAGAAACTGTTGGGCTGGAGATAGGAAAAGAAATGTTAAATATTTGAGATGCAATACTTACTCCTCTGTGTTATCTCAGAAGACAATATTTTCTTTCATTTTTGTTGTCAAAGAGTGAAATGCAGATCTGAATAAGAGGACTTTTCCTGGCAGTGGACGCAATCTAAATTGCAAAGCAGTTAAATACAGCTCAGTCACCCAGAAAGGTACAATATTGTATTGTTATCCTAGAGCAGGGGTCTCCAACCTTGACAACTTTAAGACTTGTGGACTTCAACTCCCAGAGTTCCTCAGCCAACAAAGCTGGCTGAGAAACTCTGGGAGTTGAAGTCCACAAGTCTTAAAGTTGCCAAGGTTGGAGACCCCTGTCTTAGAGTAATTTTTAGAGGAATTCCATACTACAGCCTAAGCTACTGATCTCCCATGGTGCTCCCTAATCCAAGATCAGAAATTATGGCCTACTTGCAGCGGGTTGAGAATAGAGCTGACTGCTGCTTGGTCACAGCAAAACGTATTCATTCCTCTGTTTCTTTCCATCCATGGAAAGAAGGGATGTCTCACAAGATGGTTCCCGTGCGGAGAGTCTTTTTCTCTTAAGGATTGTTCCCTCCTCAGTGGTCCCCATGTCTTTCCTTCACTTTCCCAGATGTTTCTATAGATAGATGCCTTCATGTATCTATTCTGCTCAGGTTTCAGCTTTCTTAGCCTTTACCCTAGCATGATGGTTGAGATGAGGAGGCACCAATGGAAATTGTGATTAAAAGAAAGTTCCTTGAAATGCAGCAGTAGTAAAGATAGCAGCACAATACCTAAGTTAGACATTTTTAATTAGACAAATAACTTTTAAGTATTTTCCTGTTCTGGCACACTTTTCTTCAATTTGAGCAATTGCTTAGCAAAAGCATTTCAGTGGGATAATTCCCAGGATTATGATTAAAAAGCCCTTGCTTTTGTTCTAAGCTCTCCCCAAAGTTTAAATATGTTAATGCAACTGAACTGAAAATGCCAGGGTTATGAAATGCTTAGAACAAATCTTTCATAATCTTACAATTCTTGTTTGCAGTGATGAAAACATGACTATAAAGCATGAAAAACATCCCAACCAAAGCATTAGAATACCTAAGATGTCTAAGTCAAGATTTAAGCAAAACTAGAGCAAAATAAAAATACTTTTAAACTTTCATTTTTATTTTGATTTTTTGATTTTTGCCAATATATTCTTTTTCTAAGATGTTTATGTTCATGGGAAGTTTGCATGTACTTCACACTAAGCAATTTCACATTGTGAGATTTTGGTCCCGTCTTCCATATTTTAAATTTTAAATACTACTGACATATGCTTGCTATATGGCTAAGTCCTTCTTGTGACTCAAGGAAAAATAAGATTATTTAATGAGATATTAAATCATTTTCAACTGGGTCAAACTGATTTAATAATCATGAATATAATTACAATTAACAGCAGGCTTTTTTTCTGACACATCTTCCTTGCAGTTGGGAATAAAAAATGGAAAATGAGTATGTGCATGGAAAGTTTAGATATGAAATGTTGGTCCTCATCCATTTAGATGCTGTACTTTTGGAGTATAAGACACACTTTCCCACCCCCTCAAAAGGGGCTGAAAGTTTGGGGACATCTTATATTCCGAATGTAGCTTTTTCAAAGCTTTTTTTCAGCCCTAACGAGGCACTAGCGAGTGAAGTGATCTTCCACGCTTTGCCTGTTTTTCTCATTGCTGCTCCCTCATTGCTGCTGTGCTTTAGAAGCTTTTTTAGCCCTAATGAGGTGCTAGAGAGTGAAGCGATCTTCTGTGCTTCACCTGCTTTTCTCATTGCTTCTCTCTCTGACAATCAGCTGTAATTTAGAAGCTGTTTTTATCCCCAAATAACGTGTGCTCAAAACCAGCGAACTAATGTCCTGAAGCTGACCAGATTAAGGACGCTAGCCAGATGAATACCTGGTAGGAAGAATTTTTTTCCCCTACTTTCCTGCCCAAAAACTAAGGTGCATCTTACATTCCAGTGCATCTGATACTCCAGAAAATATGGTACATTCATGCATTTCACTGTGACACGTCAAAGCTTTATCTTTTAACATCAACCTGGAGTGTAGCTACAGAAATCTATTTCAGAGAATCTGAACTTTTTCCCCATCTGTCTTGCTCGTCCCTCCTCCCATTATTTATTAGTTTTATTTTAAACATTTCTGTTCTACCTTTCAAGAAATGTTACATCAACTCCAACAAAGAGCCTAGCTCTGAAATCGCAAGTATGTCAGTCGAGAGAGAACATTGCTTGGAGCCACCCACTTCATTTTAGGAAACAAAAGGGCCCTTATTTTCTGCAGGAATGAGGTTGACCATAAGAATAAAATACATCATGATTTGTCACATATAAGTGGAAATATTGCAACTGTTAAAAAAGCAAAACAGGAGAGTGTTTCCAATAAATTAACACTATATATATATATATGTAGGTCTTCGGTTATTCAGGTTTTCTCCCGCGTAAAATTTGAAGTGTCCTGGCAACGTTTCGACGAAGTCTCATTCGTCATCTTCAGGCTTCAGCTTCGTGCTTCTGGGAGCAATGTGTGATTGCAGCTGTTTCTTCCTTTTTAACTGCTGGTGGGGGTTTGAACTGATTGGGTGGGAGCTTGGCTGTGCTCTGATTGGCTGGGGGTGTGTCCTGTGTTGGTGGGGGCTTGGTTGTGCTCAAATTAGTCTGAGTTGCAGGGGGATTTGAGCTGGTGAGCTGCATTGCTGTTGTTTGGCTTCGTGTTTGTGGTCATGCTACATCTTCATAGTGGGTGTCTGTCTGCTGTATGTATGGATTGGAGGGGTTTGAAATGGCTAATGTTGCAGCTGTGGTCTGGCTTCTGGTCCTTGGTCGTGCTTTCTGATCAGTGTGGGTTTGGGTCTGCTTTCTGGGTGGATGTGTGGTGGTGACATCCTGTGTGGACCTCGTGAGAGAGGGTCTGGTGTCATTCCTCGTGTTAGGGACTTGTCTGTCAATAAGGGCGGGTTTCCAAATGGCTGGTAGGCGGGAGGTATCATCTCGTTTGTTCATGCTGTGTGGGCGTTTTTCTATCTCAATGGCTTCTCTGATTATTCTGTTGTTAAAGTGTTCAGTTTTGGTGATAGTTCTGGTCTTTTTAAAGTCAATATCGTGTCCTGTGGCTTTAAGGTGTTGGACCAGGGAAGAAGTTGGTTCCTCTTTTTTGACTGAGTTCTTGTGTTCTTCAATGCGTGCCCTTATTCTTCTGTTGGTTTGTCCGATGTATGTGGTGGGGCAGGCGGTGCATGGGATTTCATATACTCCTTGATTTTCTAACTCAATTTTGTCTTTGGGGTTTCTTAGGATGGTGGATATTTTTTGATTTGTGCAGAATGCTGTCTTGATGTTATGTTTGTAGAGGATCTTGTTGATTCTGTCTGTGGTGCCTTTTATATATGGGAGGAGGGCTGTGCCGTTTTCTTGTTCTCTGTCTTGGATTTTAGTGGGGGTTTCTTTTTGGTTTAGTTTGGTAATCTTATTTCTCTGGAATCCAAATCCCTCCAATCCATACATACAGCAGACAGACACCCACTATGAAGATGTAGCACAGGGATGTCCAAACTTGGCCCCTTGAAGAGTAGTGGACTTCAACTCCCAGAATTCCCTAGCCAGCATGAGCTATAAATATGAGCAAGTTGCTGGCTGGGGAATTCTGGGAGTTGAAGTCCACCACTCTTCAAGGGGCCAAGTTTGGACATCCCTGATGTAGCACGACCACAAACACGAAGCCAAGCAACAGCAATGCAGCTCACCAGCTCAAATCCCCCTGCAACTCAGACTAATTTGAGTACAACCAAGCCCCCACCAACACAGGACACACCCCCAGCCAATCAGAGCACAAAAAAACCCCATCCAATCAGAGCACAGCCAAGCTCCCACCCAATCAGTTCAAACCCCCACCAGCAGTTAAAAAGGAAGAAACAGCTGCAATCACACATTGCTCCCAGAAGCACGAAGCTGAAGCCTGAAGATGACGAATGAGACTTTGTCGAAACGTCGCCAAGACACTTCAAATTTTACGCGGGAGAAAACCCGAATAACCGAAGACCTACATACAAACACTCGCGAAAACCTCAGAAAACAAATATATATGTGTGTGTGTGTGTGTGTGTGTGTGTGTGTGTGTGTGTGTGTGGTATTTAGGCAATGTTTCGATGAGGTCTCACTCATCATCTTCAGGCTGGAGTTTTTGGCTTTGTTCTTATGTGAGCAAAGTTTACTCACATAAGAACAAAGCCAAAAACTCCAGCCTAAAGATGATGAGTGAGACCTCATCGAAACGTTGCCTAAATACTTTCAACCTTACATGGGAAAAAACCCAAACATACCAAAACCTGCATACATATACATACATATACTTGTGAAAACTTACGAATATATATATATTTGTTATCGCTTTCAGTGTAGAAATGAAAAGAAGTCTTTTAAAAACATTTTTTCTTTCCAATAACCTAATACCAAAAAAGAACGTCACTCTTACAAAGAAGGTAGCATAGACTAATTCCCTTTCTGATCTAACGGCTCTGTGGTTCAGAAACCATCTTTCCGCCAGCAACAGCACTGGTGAAATGACAGTGTGTCTAAGATGTATTTCACAATGTAGCTCCTACTAACTCCTCAAAGAGTTCCTCAACCAGTTCAACTTACCAGGCAACCTCTAGCCCTTCAATCAACTTTTAACTTCTTTCCTTTTCAGATTCTCTTCTCCCTCTGGGCATCTCAACTGGGAAAACAGATTCCTTACTACAACCTCCTTCATTTCAGTGTCCCTCAATCATTCCTTGTAACTTCAGCAGTCTCTAGACTGCCTAAATCCATATTTGCTCCTTAATCCCTTTCAACTGTCTCCCCCCACGAGAGACTATAAAACCAAATAAAACCTTTATTACAGTCACAGAGCAGCATAAGGAAGGTAGGGTACAGTCTTTAAAATCATAGAGGATACATCAGAGCAAAAAAATAAAAATCTAAAAACACAATGAAAAGCTGGAAGATATAAAAGATGCATGAATTAAAAACAAAGTGTGAGAGATTGTCAACAATTAAAGTTAAAAAAGAACACAATCTTCAGAAAAAAGGGTGAAAAAATGTCTTTTACTTCCTAGCCACAGATTATCATCATAAGTACAGTTTGTATGTTTGGCAGGTTATATAGCAAAATGACATAGTACTTATATGTACAGTGGAAGCTTTAAATAGTTTTTCTCATGATGCCTGTACAGGCCACACTAAATACGGATGGAAAAAAATAATCTTGTAAGAATCAAAATTGTAAAAAAAAAGAAAATAAAAAGAAAATAAAAAATAAGAGAAAAAAAAGGGGTCAACCTATTCTCCGAAGCACCTGAAAGCAGAACAAGAAATAATGGCTGGAAACTAATCAAAGAGAGGACCAAACCTAGAACTAAGGAGACATTTCCTAACAATCAATGAATGGAATAGCTTGCCTTCAAAAGTTGTGTGTGTGCTCCAACACTGGAAGTTTTTAAGAAGAGACCGGGCAACCAGTCTGAATGGTCTGAATGATATAGTCTCCTGTTTGAGCAGGAACTTAGACTAGAAGACTCCAAAGTAGAGGTGGTATTCAGCAGGTCCTGACCAGTTCTGGAGAACTGGTAGTAGAAATTTTGAGTAGTTTGGAGAACCAGTAAATACCACCTCTGCCTGGCCCCACCCCCATGTATTCTCTACCTCCCGAGTCCCAGCTAATCGGGAGGAAATGGGGATTTTACAGTATTCTTCCCCTGGAGTGGGGTGGGAATGGAGATTTTACAGTATCCTTCCTCTGCCACGCTCAAGCCATGCTGACCAAGCCATGCCACGCCCACCAAACCACACCCATAGAACCGGAGTAAAACCTTTGAATCCCACCACTGCTCCAAGGTCCATTCCAACTCTGCTATTCTGTTAAAATAGCTAAAGAATTTCAAGGGTATTATTATTAATAAAACAAAAGTACTAAACCAATATGAGGAGTAAAATTATAAATATAATATGTACCTGTCTCTCTTAAATTAGGAGCTCCCATAGGTCACAATGATCATTCAATATAACTTAGATAAATAAAACCTTGATTCAATGGACCAACTAGGAGGAAGATATGTTAATGATTAATAGCTATTGAATCTAAATTTATGTAATGTACATACTTCTTAGGGAAAAAGGTTTTCCCTAAGTAATCTTGTAGTAATTAAAAGCACCAAGCTAGCAACTAATGTAAGTTCAGTCACTATTTCTAAGCCCTAGGATGATCCCTAATGGTTTTGCCTACAAAACTGCAGGGATTTGTCCAGTCTTCAGGAGTCAAGAATGATACAAAAGTCCACCAAACTTTGTTATGTGATTTATACAAAGATGTCATTTACATAAATCCCATAAAATTGATATAAATTATGCAAAGTACATAAACATTGTCCAAAGTGCTTTATCAAGTTCAATGATTCACTGAATTCGTTCCAAATTCAGATTTTTTTTTCCTGTTGTAACCAAAACCCACTTAATAAGGTTAGTGAGACTAAATGTCCCAGAGTATTAGTGTCATAATTAACTGCTGTGTTGGAAATACTCCATCTTCCTTGACGGAATAATTATAAAACAATATCTATTCTAGTTATTCTTTATTAAAAAGAACTTGCTTTGGGACTTTCTGCCATTTATGGAAGATAATATGAGAGTTCTAATTGGAAACAAACAAATCATTAAATTTTGGTAAAAATTCTAAAAGTGACAATTAAGTGAGGTTTCTTTTTTTTAAACTATTTTAATGAGGTATATGAAATTAAATTCCCTAATAGTTTTAATTTATATTTTTCAAGTTTCAAACAACTTGGTAAACACAAGCTGTTGCTCTGCCTGTTTTATTCCTCAGTGTTTGGATTTCTTCTCTACAAGCAGTTTTATCAGGATTTAATTTCTGATTAATTCTCTCTACTTTCCATTTATTTCAGGAACAAGAAACACTTTTAAAATGAACTAAAGCATCTGAAAATCTTCTAAACTCTGAAGACTTTGGTCTGTTTCTACCCGTTAATTGTTGACAATGATTTAGCTATCTCTACAAGGTCTCTCTCACACACACACTTAATTCTGTTATAGAATTTTTATTCTTGGAACATTAAGTCTCTTTCCACTGTTAAAATTCATAAACTCTGTGATGCCTTTTTTGCTCCAGAGATTATAAAAAAAGATAAAGCAACGTTGAAAGGTTAGCAATCTTTTTTCTTTTTTTTTTGCTCAGTGTTCTTTTGCAATATGCAATACCTGGCCATTAACAGCTTCACTGCTTTATGAAGCATTCATAACTTTGCTATAATAGCAGGCCAGGGAAGAGCCTGACACATCTCAGCACAGACTGTACAGAATAAAGTCAACTTCATAATTAAATGTTGCCTTCCTTAGTGCTTTTGACTTTGTGACTTACTGTCTAAGACTTAAAGTTATAGGTAAGAAATGATACTTTTTTGTGTTCTTTGTGGCTAGACAGAAGAGACAAGACAACATAGGAGAACAAACACATCAGGACTAGATTCAGCAGTCCACCTGCATTTAAAAGACACAGGCCATTCTTTTGAAGACAACGAAGTCCATATTTTGGACAGAGGATCACTGATTTGAAAGAGGGGCCAAAGAGGCCATCTATGTCAAAACTGAACAGACCTCTCTCAACAGAGGGGGAGGGATACAACATCATCCATCTCCAATCTACAACACAGTCCTTTCAACAGTTCCAAGAAGACTCCACACCCATTTGCACAGGTGACCCTCATGACACAGAAAAACCTCCAGATGACCTTAACAACTGGCTACAAGAATGCAAAGGACAGTTGTCTGCAAGGAGTATAAATCATTCCATTCTCCACCATCCAGTCAGAGCTGAAGAAGCTTCTTGGATGAGAAGTGAACCATCTTCAAAGAAAAACCAGAAAGTCCAGTTGCCTCTTGAAAAAAGCACCTTTGGGATAGGATATCACCATGGTATTCATTGGTTGGTTGGTTGGTTGGTTGGTTGGTGATGTCATCCTATACGATCCTGGAAGATCCTGGGAAGATGCTTGGATTTCTTGGCTCCAATCTCAGATCTTCATATCCAGCATTTGATGAGTTTCTTTGATCACACAAACATACACGATCTGTAATGTCCCATTTTAAATTCATTGCATTTTGATTTGAAGCAAATTAATATTCCAACACTTCCAACATTAAAAGAAGATAACATTGTTCAAAAGATGGTTATGTATTCTGACCTAGAACTATAATCTAGGGCATGCCGCATTACACACACACACACACACACACACAGACAGAATCTAGTCGATGAATTAATGATTTCTTATAATCTAAACTGAAGTGTTCCTATATGGCTTTAGGTGTAATTTAGCATTAACCTCAGGCAGTCAGAAGTGTGAAGGGCAAGCAGTAGTATCATTTGTAAGCATTTCCCCAGAGATAAAACACTCAAACTGTGCAAAGATGAGAAATTTTTCTATCATTGCCAGGATATTGAAGGACTCTCATAGTGACCTTTCCATCCCTGGGCTTGCAGCACTGTTAACTAATTTGACACCAGTGAGATGGGCAGCAAGTATCTCCAAAGAAAATTGTGTCACTTAAGCAGGGGCCACTTAAGGTATTAGTGCTATTGCATTCTTCTCATTCAAAACACTTCTAAGGTTGCTTCTTTTGAGGCCAGCTTTTTCCTATCGATCATTTCTCCTATATTATGAAACTAGAATAAAGGAGTTAAAGAAACCTCATACCCTTGAATGAAGATATACATGCTATGTTGTAGATGCCTTCTTGTGGGAAGGAGAGCCAGTTTGATCTAGTAATTAAGGCACCAGACTAAAAAGTGGAAGACTATGAGTTCAACTTTTGCTTTAGCCATGAAAGCCAGTTGGTGACCTTAGGTTAATCATGCTGTCTCAGCCCAACCCATCTCCCAGGGTTGCTGTTGTGGCAAAAAATAGGAGGAGGAAGGTATGTTGAATATGTTCGCTGCCTTGAGTTCCTTATAGGAATAATAAAGCCACAAAATAAAAAAACAAACAAATGGAAATGGAAAGCATTAAAATAGGAAAGCAGTGAATGCTGTCAAAAATGCAGCTTCAATTGCATCAATCCAACTAGTATTACAGCTTAAGTTATCTTGATAGGCTTTTGTCTCAAAAAGTCAAAGATAACTTCCGGCAATATATGATTAGAGGTCCTTGACTTGCGACCACAATTGAGCCCAAAATTTCTGTTCCTAAGCAAGACATTTGTCTTGTAGGGTCTTTCTCACTTCATTACAAATAGGCAAGTGACTCTGCAAACAATTCTGATAAACTCTGTCTACTTCTTAGAGCCAACATGGTCAAATAAATAATAAAGAGATTTTTCTCTGTAAATGACTACAAAATATGTACTCATATTGCTCATCCAGCTTACATTCCTTTTGAGTAGAGTGCCAATTCCCATTAGCCAACTAAAGTCCTTAACTGTTCAATTGCCTCTGATACCACAAAAATATATTTCATTAACCTTTTCCCAACAGGAAAAATGAAATAATAGATTAAATTTAGTTGATATTAATAAAGTACTCAGATCAATATGCATTAACTCATAATTGCCAAGAAGCATAGCTAACCTTGAAAAAAAATCACTGAATGATGCTCTAAAAATATTGATGTCCTGTACAACAATCAATTTACTCAAATAGTAAGTTAGAAAGTGAATCGTGAAAGCATTCCCTACAATAATGAAAAGTATGCTGAAACTATTTAGTAATTAATTATTAAGTAATATCCCCAAATTTTGGAAACAGATAATTTAGACATGAAAAACAGGATAATAAGGGTGCAGTTCTGTTTGAAAATTAGACTAAAACTGCTAATAATTTTTTCCTGTATGCAAGCATATGTTAGATAGAATCTCTTTACTTTGTCCACAGATATAGGATATATTTTCCGTGACATTCTCCTCCTCCTCCTCCTCTTCTTCTTCTCCTTCTCTTCTTTCATTATTTTTTTTTCATTTCCCTTTATGTTTCTATATAATCTACATTGGACACATATGCTATACTCCACAACCAACAACATCCACAGGGAAGTTATCCAAGCCCTGCCCATTTATAAATGTGTCTGATATCAATGAACATACAAAAAGGATGAGATTTCAGTCCTACTGCTTGTGACTATAATCTTTTTAAACAACCACCCAGGGAATGCTACTGTCCACCATATTAAACATGATTTTAGCACTTCGCACTAGCACTTAGACTTATATACCACTCCACAGTGCTTTTTATAGCCCTCTCTAAGCAGTTTACAGAGTTAGCATATTGCTCCAACAATCTGGGTCCTCATTTTACCCACCTCAGAAGGATGGAAGTCTGAGTCAACCTTGAACTGGTGAGATTTGAACTACCAAATTGCAGCTAGCAATCAGCTTAAGTAGCCTGCAGTACTGCACTCTAACCACTGTGCCACCTCTATTTTGATTTATTTTCCTCATTTGCAAAACTCTCGCTGATCCTTCATTTTTCTTGCAAATGAATAAGAAAACAAAACACAGATTTCGTCATGTATACATATAAAAATTATAAGAATTTTCAAAAATATATCAAGAATAGAATGTTGAGAGAGCTTTTCAAATGTAAATAACCGATAGAGGTAAATTTCAATCTTGTTTTACCTTGTGTACCTCCTTGTTGCACTCTTCAAAAATAAATTGCCTACCTTCCTTGACTACATGTGAACAGATTTATAGATGTTCACTTGCAGACAATGAACTTATTTGTTCCATAGAAAAATTGTGAAGGACAGTATCTCAAGTTCCTCAACTCCTTGAGTAAGATAAATGGAATGCTCAGAAGGCATGGGAGACAATGCAGCCTGTCTCATAAATCATGTATTTGTTCCCAATACTACATAACAGTTTAGGAGAACATAGGAGGCCTTTGTAGAACTTACTTTCCTTTTTTTTTTCTGGAAAAAATGAACACATAGTTATGTCCATCACTGAAGACCAAAATTGGGAAATGGGGATCGAAACAGAAAACACATAGCTAATTATCAAGCGAGATATAGCAATAGCACTTGGACTTGTATACCACTTTATAATGCTTTATAGCCCTCTCTGAGTGGTTTTACAGAGTCAGCATATTGCCCCCAACAATCTGGGTCTTCATTTTATCCACCTTGGAAGGATGGAAGGCTGAGTTAACCTTGTTGACTCAACTGGTGACTCAACTGGTGGGATTTGAACTACCAAATTGTAGGCAGCCGGTAGTCAGCAGAACTGGCCTGCAGTACTGCACTCTAACCACTGCGCCACCAAGGCTCATATAATAATTAAAGATATCTGTCTCATTAACATTTGACAAAGAAGTGGATGTTGAAGTACCCGAAGACAGTATAAGAGAAAGAACAGGAGAAAACCACAAGATACCAAGACCTGCAAATAGAAGTAGAGCAACCATGGCAAAAGAAAGCAAAGATAGTACCAACAGTAATAGAAGCCTTCGGAGCAATCCCCAAACATCTGGGTCCCACTTTAATACCATCAGATTGACAAAATCACCATCAGTCAATCATTTGGAAGAGTTTAAACCCTGTGGCAATAACATCATCAAACAACAGCATCTGCCTATTCCAGGTCCTTGGGAAGGACTCAATGGGTGGATAAAAATGTGAAATCCAGTCTAAATATCTGTTTGACTGCAACAAATCAATAACAATGAAGAACAGTTGAAATCTCCAGAGGGATGCTGCCCATTTAATAGAGTACTCAGTGTATAATACATCAAGGCTTTGGTTACATCTGACCTGAATTACTACATTTTCTTTACACAATATTCTTGAAACAGAATATACTTCACACTAAAGACTGATAATGATTGGGATTTATATAATCCAGTAACTATCCAAAGCCACAACAATCTTCTCATGCCTCTGTATGTGCAAGCAAAATGCCATAAGCATTTGTATGTCTCTGGTATCAACATTCTTTTGAAACCAATACCATGTTTCTCCGAAAATAAGTCCTGTCTTGGCCTTATTTTCAGGGAGGTCTTATTATTTTGGGACACATGGAGCAAGATAGGGGTCCTCTTGCCGTCTTACCTGATTTCCAGTTCTGCATTTAAATATTTTCAGGGAGGGCTTATTTTTGTGTTGAGGCTTATTTTGGCACACGTGCTGAAAAGCCTGATAGGGCTTATTATCAAGGGATGTCTTATTTTCAGAGAAACAGCCTGTTGAACACAAAATATCCCACATGAAATAATCACCCTAAATATTAGCAACACCACCTTTAGCATTTACAGTTTTATGCCCCACGTCAGGCTTGCATAACTTATAGAGAGCAGACAGGGCCACGTTGATGAATGAAAAATCATTGCAGGCCACAAAGAAATACCCAGTATGTCACCAGCTATTTGATGGCTACAGGAGTGATGACAGCAACTGCAGTTAGTAGCAGTGGTAAGATTGGAGCCACTCAGCGGTGTTTTTTCAGATGGAGATGCAAGCCTGTCATTAAAGTACTTAGTTTTTTAGGGGGGGAAATGACAATGGGCTGCATAAGACAGCTTTGTGGGTCCCATATGGTTCATTAAGCCTATGCTGTGCAGTTCTGCCCTGGAGTATGGCTTGCCACACTATCTGGGTTTCAAAATTCTGAATGGAGCTCTATATAACAGAACAGCTTGAATTGCATGGAACTTGGAATTTGCTCTGATTAACCCGGGAACTCATGATGCAAGACAAGCTGGCCATCACGGCACTATGCAAAGCTCTTGGTTTTATATGGCACATGATGGAGCAGAAGAGTTTTTTTTTAATTATTATTATTATTATTATTATTATTATTATTATTATTATTATTATTATTATTATTATTATTATTATTATTATTTCCCATTTGAAAATCTTTTCCTTCAGTCTGGACTTAAACTGTTTCTCCTTTGTGTTGTCCCCTAATAATCTTTCAATCTTTCTGGTGATTCCCAAGCAGAATAAAAAAGGTCTAAGGAATTATTTATTTTCTGAGGGTTACAATTTAGGATCTACAATTTACAGTTGGAGGGGACACCGGCACTAAACACAGCAGGAGAACTAATAATGCAAAAGTTAAGACTAGCACATTCATTCCATATACCTCTGCCAAAGCCCCCACTGAAGTCAGGTCTGTCACATTTATCGTTCTTTGTGAACAACTGTTCTCTATGCACAAATAAGCTTCATCTCTGTACCTAAAATTTGGCATGGCAATTCATCACAGTCTGTCCCTAGATAACAAAGTTACATGATCGTTAAAAAAAACAACAGAATGAAAAGAAATAAAGCTTTAAAAAAAATCCCTCTACACCAATTTCTATGAATTCCAATATGCATCATTCTCTCATAAATTTCTCACTTGCATGGAAACCTTTCTCTCTGATTTTCTTAGCATTATATGGAAGAGGTTACCCATTGCTCCCCACTGACCTTCCAGTCCTAGAAACCCAAATAGTCTTAAGCCAAGCACTAAACAGGTTTAGTGTTTGAGATCAGAGATGCATTGATCTGAAGTCTGAAAAATAGATGTTAAAAATTCAGTGTTTTATTAAGGACTAGACAACTTGTGTCCTCATTTCAAAGATATTTTCTTACCTTACCAGGTGGGAAAAAAGTAGTGGGAGTGGGAGCAACTTGAACTTCCTGCCAGATTCCCCATTGAGTTTCCATGTGGGAAACAGGCAAGAAGCATCAAAAACCCTCCCTCCCTCCCTCCCTCCCTTCTCTCCCCATCCCCTTTCCTCCCTCCCTCCTTCCCTCCCTCCCTCCCTCCCTCCCTCCCTCCCTCCCTTTCTTCCTTACTTCCTTACCTTCTCCTTTCATTCTGTCATTATCTTTATACATGATTGCCTTCTTACCTTTTTTGCTTCCTTCCTTAGAGTTTCTGCTGGCTTCCCCATTTGCTTGTAGGAAGCTGGCAAGGAGAAAGTTAGTGGAAAGCCAGCAGGAAGCTTCAAGTCCAAGGCCAGCAGGTAGCTAAATGACTGGTACTGGATGAGGAAGCAAGGGAGAACATGGGGTTATGGATCAGAAATGGTATATGGGATGTATGAAAGATATTGTGGCAGCTAGAAAGGGTGGGGAATGAAACCCAAGAGGTACTGTAGCAAGCAAGTAAGTGGTTGATCATGAGTGGTGGAGGGAGTGAGGGATTGCAAGACTAGCTGGGAAACTGTCACATAATGTTGTAAATGAAGATCACCGGACCACAGCAGCAACAGCAGCAACTAGTAGCACTAAGGAGCCAAAAATTCTCCAAATTTCACTCCTGCATGAGTAGACATGAGTCCTAGTTTTTGGGTACATTTTATAAATCAGCTCATCTGAGGTAACTTGATTCAAAAATTGTTGCCGTTTAGTGCATTTCTCCCCCAAATTAAAGGTCATGACAAGAGTTGTAGTAATATATAGATCTGCTACCTTGTTTTCCCCAAAATAAGACATCCCCTGAAAATAAGTCCAATTGGGCTTTTGAGAGCATGGCGGTAAGGTCAAGCACTTATTTTAGGGTTCAAAAAATATAAGGCAGGGTCTTATTTTTGGGTAAGCATAGTATTTAATTATTAAGCTCATTAAATAAGAAGCATTGTGTTTTTTTTTCTGGCTCATAGAAAGCCCTTCCCTGTGAAGACATGTATGCTTTAATAAACAGCATTCATGTCCAAAACATTTCTTTCCAATCATTTGCAAAGTATGCTCAGTTCTCATATAGATAGGAGAGAGAGACCTAGGCAAATAAAGCTCTAGGCAAAGGTGAATTCCAATGGATAATTAAGTCCCAATAGATGAATATTAAATATGTATATCATGCCTTTGATGCACAAATTCACAAAGTTAGAATGCTGGGTCAGTATCTTCACTGAATTATCAACCACTGGAGCAACCTAGAAAGAAGACTGACAACTAAACAGATCCAGATCAACCCCTTATTAAAATAATAATTCATGTTGTATCTGATTAATCAATGTAATAATCTTTACAGAAGAACATTCCAAAACAAAAAAAAATGAGGTCCTACCTCCTTGAAATTCTGCTTTTTTCTACTACCTACTTTCCTATTTTTACATTTTGAAAGAAACTTTTTTTGACATTAGTTGCAAGTCTTAGTTCATTGTGAGTCTTAGCTTTCCTGACTTAGCACATTCAGGCTATTTGCTGGTATTCGGCTTAAGACATTTGTTCCTCTTTTCATTTTTTATACTGTACTTGTGGTTTTTGTCTCTCAATTTAGCAATGAATTCTTTATGCAATCATGCTGATTTCATCTGGAAACTCTTATTTTTCTTTCTCAATGGTATTGTTCTAGACTGGACTTTTATAATCTCATTTTTCTGAGTTTCCCAAGCTTCTTGAATTTTATTCCCTCTTAAGATTTCCATCCATGAAGTTCTTCTTAAGATCTAAGTTTGTTGAAATCAGTTCTACTAAAATCTAAGAGACTTGTTTGATTTTGTTGTAGTATTTGTGCCTGCATTCCAATATGACCTGGTCACTGTCCCCAAAGTTCTTGCAACTTCAAACCCCACTATCACTTTATCATTATTAGTAACTATTAAATCCAGTATACCTGGCTGTCTGGTTCCCTCCTCTACCTTTTGGATGACAAATTCTTGCTGTAGAAAACAGATATCTAAATTGACTTGTAAACATGAGATATATCTGATGTGAACTGAACCAACAGTAATAATGCCATGTATATTGCCACTTTGGGTGGATTATTTCTGAGCTCAAATCCTATTCCACAAGAATAATCTTGGGAGCATGGAGATGGTCCAAAGTCTATTCTTCCCTAGATAAAAGGTACAGCATCAATTATTTTCAGTATAAACACAGTCCTTGTATTATTGCTTTTACTTCAAATCCTTCTCTAGTAATTATTTCTAAATGGTAGAAGGAGATTGAATGTTCTTTGTAAAAGAGTTTTCCCTCTCCCATTCATCCCCAAAGGTCTCAGAGAAGATACACGCATTTTGATATAATACATTTTTTTTGAAAGAGAGACATGAGCTATAGAATGAAAACATGTTGAAAATTGGATTTCATTCTGCAGCAGCTGGAATTAGCAGTAGGCATTTTTTGTTCCTATTTCTTTTTTATATATACATATAATCTTTATTAATTTTTTAAGCAGAATAAAAAGCAAGCATTAATATTTAAAATAAAAAAAGAAGAAAGAAGGAAAAAAACAAGGCAAAGGTGCACAAATCAAAAGAAAAAAAGTATGTGAAAGATGTGATTTCTGATTTTCTTATAGCAGTTATAAATACAAATAGAAAAAAATCTCTTATTCTATGGTTACAAAAAATTTGTTCTTGTTTCTAAAGCCTCACACACACTTTGCCCCTTGCCTCCCCGGGCATCTAGGGTTCCTTGGTTTATTCACTTCCTTTTGCAATGAAAACTTTTTCCCACACTCTTCTGGTGTCATAAACAAACTGATAATCGCGCAATGTAATGATGAGCTGGAAGAAATGTCTTTTTTTGTAATTAGAAATAACCCTGATAATATATAAAAAGGCAAATATTTCATTGATCCAGAGGTACAGCCTGGCTCATTGGAAGACTTCCCTGAATTACTGCAGTTTAAACACACATTTTTTTCTCTGTGTGTGTCTCTTATTTTTTATCATTTGTACTATCTGTGACCTGAAGAATCACCTCATAATTTAACTGCTTGCTTTCAGGCACTTCCTTAAAGCTGTTAGCTGGTTACTTACAGTATATTTTACAAGTGACTTCCTTGAGATCATTCAAGACCCCCAACCTCCACTTCATTAAGCCAAATATCCAAAGGACACTAGCATAGAAGACACTGAGAAGCGTCTCTCAGAGTTGGGTTTTGTTTTTTTCAGCAGTCCCCATGGCAATACTATTGATTCAAGAAGTGTGATTTTTTCCCCCCTGTGAAATATAACAATGTCTCAAGGGCAAAGCTGAGAAAAATAACTCCCGTTAGCTATAAAAAAGAAAGAGCTTTGTAGGTCAGGTGCTGAAGTATAATTACATGTAGTTAATTCAACACAGAAAGGTATTCCAATTAATTTTCTTTATAAAGATTTTTGTAACGTAATAATGTTCACTGGAGATCAGACTGAGGATGAGGAGCAGAGATTATTTGTGTTGTATCTGAGTACAGCACAGAATAAATACAATGAAATGAATTAAACTCTTTGCATATCAAGAAGTACAAAAACTATTTGTTATTCTGGGTCTAATACCTAACCCAGATGCAGTCAGTCTTGTTTGAATGCAACGTATTGACATTCAGATACATTAACATTTTTCATGATCAAGTATTATCAATGCATTTGGCTATGTTCGGCTTTGGGAACTGACATTTTAAAAATGACACTAGTTCTTTTTAAGGTACTTACATGCACCACTCCACATTTCTTACCTACATTGTCTTTTTACCTTTGTTTCTAGAATGTTACAAATGGAGGGTCTATTTGCCTTAAACTGAAGGAAAAAGGAAGGAATTCATGGGAAAAAACAAAGGAAAATCAAATTTGAGTTTTCTACTTTTTCCCTCCCTCCCTCCCTCCCTCCCTCCCTCCCTCTTCCTTCCTTCCTTCCTTCCTTCCTTCCTTCCTTCCTTCCTTCCTTCCTTCCTTCCTTCCTTCCTTCCTTTCTGTCTTCAAGTCAGGGTTGACTCCTGGCAACTGTCTGAACAAAATCCTGCATATTTTGTGGCAAGGTTGCAGAAGTGGGTTTGCCATTACCTGCTTTCTAGAACTGAGAGAGACTTACTGGCACAGTTACCTAGGTGGCTTTGTGTCTAAGGTGTAGAACTCACAGTCTCCTGGTTTCTTGCCTGATGCCTTATGGCAAGAATATCCTGGGTATTTCTTCCTTTCATAATTTTTTTTAACTAAGAAACAGCATTATTTTAACTGCAGCAGTTTTTTATTACAGTGTTAGAAATTCTTTCCTGTTCTTACTCAATAGGTGCTGTAGGAACTGTGGGATGAAATATTATTCTATTATTTTTTTCAATGTAGTCTATAATCTATAGTCTATAAATATTTACATGACCCCAGAGTCACCTTAAATAGTGAGATGTTTGGCATATAAATTTAATCAATAAAATAAAGAGCAAATGTATCCTGATCAGCCCTACCTAGCCCCTAGTTAATATTCAGGTAGTCCTTGACTTATAAGCATTCATTTAATGAACTATGATGGACTGGAAAAGTGATTTATGACCTGTCCTTGAAGTGATGACTGTTGCACCACCTCCATGACCATGTGATCACAATCAGAGCACTTGGCAACTGGCTCACATTTACACAGTAAATGTGAGCCACAGGAACCACAGTATCTTGTGGTTATAAGATCAGGATTTGCGACCTCCCCAGCCAGCGTCCAACAAGCAATGTCATTGGGAAAACTGGTTTCACTTAATGACCGTGTGATCTGCTTAATGATGGCAATAAAAATGGTCATAAAATCATTTAACAAATTAAATTCCAACCCCAATTGTGGCAGTGAGTTGAGGATTACCTGTAGACCTGCATCAGCCATTGAATGACCACCCTGCTCCAAACCTTGACTGATCTGTCTTATCAATGGATGACATACAGCTAAATTAGGCCATGGATATTCTTTTTTTTTATTTCATTTTGTCACAACAGTATACACAAACATTGTCATAAATAAAACAACGTATCATGAAGAATATATATGTAAAAAAATATATGCATCAGCTATAATAATTTGATATAATGAAGGGAACAATAGGACAGGAACGGTAGGCACTTTTGTGCTCTTATGCAAGCCCCTTGCTTATGCACGCCCCTTGCCCCTTATACTCTTGCCCACTAAAAACTCTTGACTTCTTTTGGGCAAAGCAATAGAGGCAAGGATCTGTATCTCTTCACTTTTACATCCTCAGATAACACACTCATAGTCCATTTTCATGGACCACTATGACTCAAGGGAGATTTTTACCATACCCTATGACCTCCTTAAATCAACTCTGATGATGCTTTGAGGAAGGGAAAGCAGATACGAGTAGAAGAACTGTGATAAAAACCCTTCACTTTTGTTACAACTTTCAAGGAGGGCTGAGATAAAATATTCAGTTCTAGATAAAAGCTGAGAAAAACAGAATATATATGAGTAATGATGTTCACTATGGAAACCATCTTCAGTAACGATGTGTGCATTGCTTTTAACAATGTTCAGCTTTAATCAGTAATTGTAGTTATGTTTTTAGTTGGAAACTTCATCTTTTTCATGAATGCCTTTATATCTTTTGATATAAATAACATATCTTTCCTTATAGTTCCTATTTTTCAGAAAAGCACATGTGTAAGATGGAACTGTATATCCTAAGGCTGTCTTACTCAGCTTAGAATCTTCCAGATGTGCTGAAATGCAATCCCAGAGTTCCCAATTATGTTGGCTGAGAATTCTTAGCAGCGTGTCTAAGAATTTAAAATTTTGTTACAAACAACTCAACATTTTAAAAATGTTCTAAGATCCAGCAGAAAAAGCAGGACATGCCCCACAGTTGACTTCCAGTTCCTGGTCCATTTCCAGCTTGTTAGTATCTAAGTTGACTGAGTCTACTTCAATTTTCAAACTGCAGCTAAAACTAGATTGAAATAGATATACTATATTTCATGCAGAAAAGCATGCAGCTAAGAAGATTTATATCCCACTTTTTGCTCCTACCGTAATCAGGATCCAAGGTAAGAATTAAAAATATCCAAAGTAATAGTAATTGTAACTGCTATAGCAAAACAACATCTCAGACTAAATTCTTTTCTTTGCAATGAAAAACTACAGGATATTTTGCATAGTGCTCAATCAAATGTCCAGGGAAAACCCATATGTTCTCCAACAGCTTCAATATCTCCAGATATACTGGAGATAGCGGTTAGCTCTTGGGACATTGATGACCTTATTCTCCATTAATTTACCTATCACATTTTATTACCAGTTACCTTTATTAATATTATTTCACAGCACTGCTATCCTTCATCGGAAGAAGTATTTTCTGTTACTCGTTCAGAATAATGATTTCATTGGGTGATTTCCAGTTTTATTATTATGATAGAGGGAGGAACTCTTTCTATCCACATGTACCTACTTTATGTATAGTTTTCTAAAGTGCTATGATGGCTTCATAATGTGCTTGTCCTAAACAAAATACTTCCCCAATATTATTCTTTCTTCATATCTCCTTAACAAGTACATTAGATAATGTGCTTGTTTGTCTCAACCTTATTTATTTTAATTCACAAAACATTTTCTCCCAGCAGACTCTAGTCTCTTATCTAAGAGACTATATATTTATATCTAAGAGACTATTATATTTCTATATTTGTTCATCCATTACAAGTGGCCTATTATCCATTCAGTCAGGCATCAGTCATTACCTCTAATTTTATGTGTTCTCAGTATGTGATTATAAGATTGGCAATTTTTCATATATATATATATACCTTACAACAAACTGTTCTAGCTCTTATAAATATGTCAAGCTATAAAGCACAAGCCAACTTTAAGGAAAGTTCTTTACATGCCCAGAATATAGATACTGCAGAATTCTGAACTATTAGTAGTTAACTTGATATATTTACCAATGCATCAAACCAAAATCCTTTCTCAGAGAAAAATAGGGTTGTTTTATGCAAACAGCTACTGAAAACAACATACACTTATTAACATACACCAAGAGTTGACATAGCAAGGTTATTCATTTCTGTAAGTTTCTACACTGCCTCTACCCGTGGGCTGTTTTGAATTTTCTTTTATATTTAAAGCTTAGACACATTCATTCACTTAGCTGTAATCTCCAAGGACATGGTTATGGTGACTGTTTCATGTTTCAAGGAACCCGAAGTAAGGCTTTATGTAAATTTGCAAATCAAAAACAGAGAAAGGGGGGAAAAAATACTGCCTAGCATTTAAGATCAAAACCATATCCTAAGGTCAATGGAACTGCTTTGGAGGAATAAGAATTATATAGTAAAATGTACAACTTCATCTTTGTACTTTGCAATTATTGGGTGAAATATCTACACAGGGGAGGAGAGGATGAGACAGGCTGAAGATATGTAAAGAATTCTTGCTTTCAAACACTTCAGAAGATATGCAAATTTCAAAAGACATTATAGTTGCAATTAATTAGCTATCTCTGCCTGTTAATATGGTCCTGTTACTTCAAATTCTATGAAAATTTAAAAGGCAATTTCATATTTGTCTGACATCTGAAACTGTTCTATTTTTCCTTCTCCAGCCCCATGTTACAGATATACGTTAATCAAATAAACTGAATCCCTTAGTTTAGTTATTCAGTGAATCTAAATATAAATATTAACAAAGGAAAGAACAATAAATTGGTTTGATGAACACATACACAAATGTGTTTAAAAAATATCAATGTAAGATCTGAAAAAAAATATTGCCATAAATATAAGTTATTCCCTTTGATGGGATGGTCATGAAAAAAATGAAAATTGTACATGATGTTATTATACCATACCAGTCGTGCACTGTTTCTGTGAACAAGAATCTGCAAAATAACAAAATCAGTTTCTATACTAGTTCATCACTGACATTTGCCATGATAGGTTCAGTTTGAGAAGAGTTAATTTTGTCTAATGGTTAAAGCACCAGGCTAGAACCAGGAGACCATGAGTTCTAGATATGATAGATATGATATGCCTAGTTTTATATATGAAAGCCAGCTGGGTGACTTTGGGCCATTCACTCTCTCTCAGCCCAATCCACTTCATAGAATTGTGGCTGTGGGAAAAAAAGGAGGAAGGAAGAGGATTAAGTATGTTCGTCATTTTTATTTATTTTTATTTATTTATTTTGTCACACAGTATATATAAGCGTAAGCATAAAATAACTATACAATATATAAGTATATATATAAGTATGAGTATGTAATAACTAAATTAATTGGATATAACGAAAGGAAGCAATAGGACAGGAATGGTAGGCACTCTTGTACTCTTATGCATGCCCCTTACAGACCTTTAGGAATGGGGTGAGGTCAATAGTAGACAGTTTTTGGTTGAAGATTTTGGGATTTTGGGAAGAGACCACAGAGTCAGGTAGTATTCCAGGCATTAATAACTCTGTTACTGAACTCATATTTTTTGCAATCAAGATTGGAGCGGTTAACATTAAGCTTAAATCTATAGTGTGCTCGTGTATTGTTGCAATTGAAGCTGAAGTAGTCTTTGACAGGAAGGACATTGTAATAGATGATTCTATGAGTTAAACTCAAGTCATGTCGAAAGCAGCATAGTTTTAAATTTTCTAAACCCAGGATTTCAAGTCTGGTGACATAAAGTATTTTGTTGTATTCAGAGGAGTGGGGTACTCTTCTTGTAAAATATTTCTGGAAACATTCAATTGTATTGATATCAGAAATGTGGTATGGGTTCCAGACAGTCGAGCTGTATTCAAGAATTGGTCTAGCAAATGTTTTATATGCTCTGGTTAGTAGAGTAGTGTTTTTGGAGAAGAAGCTACACAAGATTAGATTTACAACTCTTAAAGCTTTTTTTGCGATGTAGTTGCAGTGGGCTTTGGCACTTAGATCATTTGATATGAAAACTCCAAGGTCTTTAACAGGGTGGGGGTCATCTGTAAGGTAATGTCCATCAAGCTTGTACTTAGTGTTTGGGTTCTTTTTTCCAATATGTAAGACTGAGCATTTGCTGGTAGAGATTTGGAGTTACCAAGTTTTAGACCATTCAGATACAAAGTCAAGGTCTTTTTGAAGAGTAGCTGTATTATTGGTGGTGTTAAATAGTTTGACATCATCAGCAAAGAGAACACAATTACTTGTAATTTGGTCACAGAGATCATTAATGTATAATATGAAGAGTGTTGGTCCAAGAACACTGCCTTGGGGAACGCCATTTTTGACAGGAACAGGATTTGATATAGCATTGCCAATTTTGACCACTTGTTGTCTGTTTGACAGACAACAAGTGGTCAAAATTGAGTGAGCTATTGATAAAAAATAATTAAAATGGGGTAAAAAACAAATAAATGAAATCTAATATGCATTGTCAAAAAGCATAGTTAGATCAAAGCAACTGCTCAGCAGCCAGCAGTTCTTCATCAGTGAACCACTTCCAAAGGAGCAGTTTTCTGCCACAAGTCCAGGTAATTCGGGAAGCAGAAGTTTCCTTAGCTTTGGAGAAAGAATGGGAAGGTATCTGCAGCATAAGATTGTTGGTGAACTGAGTTTGCAAAAGCAACTGAGTGTGCCAAATAAGTGAAGAAGGGAGAGGACGTTTTGAAAAGCAAGAAATGTCAGGATGTTCATCAGCTCTCCTGCAGGGTACCTGTCTGAGTATGAAATCTTTTTCAAAATCTCTTATCATAAAAATGAAAAGAAAAAGTATGAGACATAAATAATCAGAAACACCTGTCTAATTTAATCTTTCTATGGACGCAGTGGCTCAGGGGCTAGGACGTTGAGCTTGTCGATCAAAAGGTCAGCAGCTCGGCGGTTCAAATCCCTGATGCTGCCGTGTAACGGGCTGAGCTCCCGTTACTTGTCCCAGCTTCTGCCAACCTAGCAGTTTCGAAAGCACGTAAAAATACAAGTAGAAAAAATAGGGACCACCTTTGGTGGGAAGGTAACAGCGTTCCGTGCGCCTTTGGCGTTGAGTCATGCTGGCCACAAGACCACGGAGATGTCTTCGGACAGCGCTGGCTCTTTGGCTTTGAAACGGAGATGAGCATCGCCCCCTAGAGTCGGCAACAACTAGCACGTATGTGCGAGGGGAACCTTTACCTTTACCTTATGTTCCTTTCAATGACAATGAGCAATATTTTCTGAAGGAAACCACTCATTTGAATCTAACAATAAAGAAATTTGCTTAAAATGTTACCATTCATTTTGAATAAAATCATGAATGAATATAAAAGGAATATAATCATATATGTTCTGATGTTTTCAGACTGCCAGTATCTCATCAGCAGTAATGCTCATTAAGCAAATGCTTACGTTTTTCCTTTCCAGGAGCACCAGGAGCATCAAAACAGAACCTATAAGTCAGTGGTGAAATCCAATTTTTTTTCACTACCGGTTCTGTGGGCGTGGCTTGGTGGGCTTGGTGGGCATGGCTTGATGGGCATGGCTTGGTGGCATGGCAGGGGAAGGATTCTGCAACATCCCCATTCCCACCCTACTCCTGGGGAAAGGATATTGCAAACTCTCCATTCCCTCCCCACTCTGGGACCCAGACAGAGGTGGTATTTGCCAGTTCTCGGAACTACTCAAAATTTCTGTTATCAGTTCTTTGAACTGGTCAAAATTTCCACTTCCAGTTCTCCAGAACCTGTCAGAACCTGCTGGATTTCACCCTTGCTACAAGTTACTTATGCATGGAAAATATATTGGATACATTTTGTTTAAGCCACCAGGAACCTTGCTTTTGCAGAATTTGAGAGCTCTCAAAGCTCACAAGTGTGAAGATGGGCTACTATTACAATTAAGAGCTCACAATCTTCAAATATCCATTGGATTTTAATATCTAGCAGCAGACCAATCACTTTCATAAACAGGAACTCGAAAGGGAAGAAATCCAAACAGGAGACAAAAATTGTCTTAAAATAGTGGCCTAAAGTTGAAAATGTTTATTCTAAAATGGAAAATACTGAAGTTCCATTATCTTCAAATAAAAAATACACTTTTTAAACTTCTGGGCTAATTTTGAGAAATTCTTTTTTTGGGGTGGGGGGTGGGGGGGAAGGGCTGTCTTCAAGGAAGCCTATCCTATTTAGGTCTTTCTCTCCATATCTGTCTTGTGAGCTGATATTTATTCCCTGGGAGAATGTATTAAGCTACATGTCTTTTAATCCCACGATACATTGTACACCCTGTAGAATTTTAAGGTCAGTGTGTCTTAACCATACTTTGGGCAAGCCCTCATGACTTCTAACAACAGTAGAAGCTACTTCTTCCAGTTTCAATTAACTTTAATCAATCATCTTAGGTATTCAAAAATAATTTCTATAATTTCTTTAACCCTACAGATAGATTCAAATATTTATTATGTTTTTATACTGAAAAGATGTTTATTTTAGTTTTTAATGTTATTTTAAATAGTTAAGTATTATTTTTCTTTTCCTAGCATATTTATCTTTACATGGGATGTTACCTAGATTCATAAAGATGCAAACAAGATTGAGCTAGAAAAAATAATCCACAACTATGTACTGCAATTATAGCTCAGTTCTAAGATATGGTATATTTTCAGCACATTGTATGTCAACATAAAAAAAAACATTAAGGTTTACATCGTATTCTACCAAAATAAGTCAAGAATTTTGAAATACCATTTCTCGTTTCAAAGTTTTTATTTTACCCCACTAGTGAAATGTCACTAGAGGACAAATTCCAAATTCAATATAAAATGGATCTCTAAGCAATACCAAGAGGACAGACAAGATTAGTTTTAGGAGGGCATTTGCCAGGCTGTGTATGTGTGTTGGGTTATGTATAAAACTACCTGGATATAATGGATGTGTCTGTGATGATATTACAGTCAACTTGGAAGAGCCCTTACCTTTAAGATAAGGATAGGGAATGAATAGTTCTCAATTCTTGTAGAATTCAGTTTCCCACATTCTTCATCACTGGTTATGGCCGATGATGGTTGGGGCTGCCAAGATATGAGGACTAGTCTTGGCATAAGATGATACCAGTTCTTGCTCACTTCTATTGGACAATAAAGATGTTAAATAATTCCATGCTAAATTTGTCTTGCATAATTATATGGTATTGCATGATAAAACCAGGAGGAAAGCATTTGAGCACAAAAGCTTTCCTGACCTTTTCTTCTCTAGAATTTTAATGTCCTACTTAAAAAAAAACCCAAAAAACCCCACAAACCAATATTTTTCTCTGAGAAAAACCACTGATATTTATTCCAAGATTCTTGAACTAATCTTTCTATTTTAACAGGAAATGAGACTACCAGGAAACTGAAAGGTAGGCAAGATAAATTGACTCAGGTGTCAATAGTAAAAAAATGCCCTTTGAAGGCTTTGGAGATACATTCCTTAATCCTAAATATGCTATTGAAGCATTTTAGCTGTCTGATATTGACACTGCATAAATAAAGAATCAAGCTATTGCAAATTCATTAGATATTGTAATAGTAATAGAAACAGGTGATATAACTCAGTGGTAGGTTTTAATTTTTTTTACTACCGGTTCTGTGGGTGTGGCTTGGTGGGCGTGGCTTGGTGGGCATGGCAGGGGAAGGTTACTGCAAAATCCCCATTTCTTCCTGATCAGCTGGGACTCGGGCGGCAGAGAATAGATGGGGGCGGGGCCAGTCAGCATTTTTACTACCGGTTCTTCAAACTACTTAAAATTTCCACTACAGGTTCTCCAGAACTGGTCAGAACCTGCTGAAACCCACCTCTGATATAACTACATCTCCACCAAATATTACCCAAATGTTTTTTTTTTTTCTTCAGAGAAAAAAAGAGCTAAAGGAGTGCAATTTAAATAAGAAAAACTTTCCAAGAGTGAGAAGTTGAAGGTAGACCTTGTGTCTTATTGGCAGGCTTTAAAAGTCCGCCTTCCTCCCACAGATTACAAAAAAAGTAACAGAAAGAAAATTAAAATCAGAATAAAATAATAAATGGACCAAAAGTGGATGGCATCAATAAATGCCCTTAGCACAAGTCAATTTTCATGAACCACTGGAGGCCATCACAATGAATGCTAATCTGTTTTCAAGGGGAAGGTCCTTCCAGAAGAAAGAGTGCAACATTTGACTACAAGCTCCTGCCCCAGTTATTTGCTGGTAGTAAGGCACCACAACAGTGGTAGGATTCAAAAAAAATTACTATTGGTTCTGTGGGCATGGCTTGGTGGGCATGGCAGAGAAAGGATACTGTAAAATCTCCATTCCCACCCCACTCCAAGGGAGGTTACTGCAAAATCCCCATTTCCTCCCAATCAGCTGGGATTCAGGAGGCAGAGAATAGATGGGGGTGGGGCCAGTCAGAGGTGGTATTTACCGGTTCTCCGAACTACTCAAAATTTCCACTACCGGTTCTCCAGAACTGGTCAGAACCTGCTGAATACCACCTCTGGACCACAATAAGATATTGTCAAGGCTATCCACTTGGCACAAGAGATGATCCTGAAGGAAATGCTGAAAAGAAAGTGGATCCTACAGTAGCAGCAACACCCATCCCTCACCCCACACAGAAGAAAAATAAGGAAAGGAGGGGGAATTCTAACCCAGTTGCCTGGCAACTGAACAGATAGCAGAAGCCAAGATACCTGCCAATGTCACCTCTGTTTTTCTAGGCCCCTGAGAGTGAGCTGCAAGTCAGGCAACTCTTTTTCTTACAGCAGTAGCTCCCAACCTTTTGGGCACCAGGCACCAGTTCCATGATCTGCTACAGAGAAAGATTCTTTTATTTTTTTTATTTAATTTTGTCATAACAATATACACAAGCATCACACAAAAAGATTATATAATATATAAACATATATATGAGGAGAAACAAGGAAGTATAAGCATATATATATATATATATATATATATATATATAAGGAAAGAAACAATAGGACAGGAACGGTAGGCACGTTTGTGCTCTTATGCACGCCCCTTAAAGTCCTCTTAGGAACGGGGTGAGGTCAACAGTGGATAGATTTTTCCATTCTAAATGGAAAAGGGTGTTTGAAATAGAGCAAGAAAGTTAAGGGTAGCTTAAGGTTAGCAGGACATTTAGAAATCTATTTACCTAATCAGGGGTATTATATGTGTGTATGTGTATGTGTATATGCGTGTGTGTGTACAATAGTAAAAAAAACTGCAAGAAAAAAGAAAGAAAAAAGAGAAAACAAAGAATATGCTAAAGAAAAATCTTATATAAAGAACTGACTTCCAACCTTCATTACAACAATGAAGTAACTTCACCCGCTAGAAAGTTACAAATAGAAATATC
This sequence comes from Ahaetulla prasina, assembly GCF_028640845.1. Lineage (NCBI taxonomy): Eukaryota > Metazoa > Chordata > Lepidosauria > Squamata > Colubridae > Ahaetulla > Ahaetulla prasina. Next base: position 108,698,600 of record NC_080540.1, read on the forward strand.
TTCATCCTATATCCTATCCCTTATCTATAAGCAAATCCATAAAACATCAACTTTTCAATCCTGGTGTCTTTCCTTTTCCTTAAAATAGTCTTATTCTTTACTTCATTCATAAGAAAACATTTTCTAAGACATTCTCTTGGTTTGCCGTTTGTCATCATTTACATTTTAAAACTTCAGTCAGGTTTGGGTTATTTTTTTGCGGGTTGTTTTTTTTTTGGGGTATATCCAATAAAACATCCTTTTCCAGATCATTATTTTGGCTTACAATTTGTAATTTGATTTTATGTACTTTCTGTCTTGCTCCACATCTGACATTCTCTCGTTAACATCTTTTGAATATAATCTTAGTCATAGAATCAGAAATTATTATTGACACTGTTAATATTGCAGCTAATATTTGACTCCATTCTTCAAAGAATTCCCTTAATATTTCCAATGTTATGAGAATTGGTGTCATTTTGTAACTTCCAGTTAATTGACATCAAAAACAGGCTTGTATTTCTTTTCTTCTTTTGCATACTTTAGCCCTCTCTAGTGTCCAGTTTCTAAAATCATAAAGGTACTTATTTTATCAAGATTCAAAATAGCTAAAATAAATCTGTTTCACAAGAGAAGCTATCTATGTTTTACAGTTAATTCCAAAATCTTACAGTAAAAGTCCATATTCCATATTCATAATCTATTTGTAACTTTCTTAGATCAAAATCCTATTTAGCTTTTTGCTGTCTATTTCACATTTTTTCTTAAGCTTGTAATTAAATTTTCTTTTGTTCAAAGTTGAAACTAAACTGACCTAGCAACTTTTCAAAGTTGTTGTTCTGAAGGTCTCCAATACCTTTAAAATGGTTAATAGCCAATTTTCAAATGTGATTAGAAAGTGAAAATTGCAAACTAACTGTTCTTTAAAAGGCTCCATTATGGTTGAAAGCAAGATTGTTAATCCCTTTGTCTCCCAGTACTCAAATCTATGGAGGACTGGTGTCTTGCGGTCTCCTTGCAAGAAGCAGCCATCCAGGCAACATCTCCTTATACACAGAATTCGGAAGAACTGTCTATTCACAGATTGCTTGTTCTTTGCCATGCTGGTCTGCTTGATGTCTTTAATGTCTTTTTTAACAAGGGTGTTATCCAATGAGTTAAATTTAGTTTGTTTGAATGATAATTTGTTTCCTATCCCATTTGGTGGTGCTAGATAGTGGTCAGCAACAATATTGAGGCTACATAGGCATCCTATCCATACACTCCAATATCACCTGTCTCAAAAGATGCAGCAGAGACCACTATTGTGGAGCTGTTTTTGGCTGATTCCAATGGTAGGCTTTGGTTTCTGGGTTTTTGAGTTGTTCAATCCATGAAAAAATAAATAAAACTATTTGAAGAACAGAAGCATTTGATCAATAGGAGAAAAATGTTTCTGACCCAGATTCAGTTGATTGGCTGATTAGATGGTTCTACAGATACAAAAAGAAAATTAACAGAATAGCAAAATTTAAATGAACTTCAGAGATCTTTTAATCCAAATGCCCGCTAAAGCAGGAGACCCTATACCATTTCAGACAAATCATTGTCCAGTCTCTTTTTGAAAGACTCCAGTGATAGAGCATCCACAACTTCTGAAGGTAAGCTATTCCATTGGTTGATTGCTCTCATTGTTAGAAATTTTCTCCTTATTTCTAAGTTGCTTCTCTCTTTAGATAGTTTCCACCCAATGTTTCTTGCCTTGCCTTGCTTTGAAAATAGTTTGACTCCCTAGGAGCCCCTCAAATATTGAAACACTATCATGTCACCCCCTAGTCCTTTATTTCATTAGATTACAATATATCCAATTACTGTAACTGTTCTTCATGTTTTAGCTTCTAGCCGCTAATCATCTTTATTGCTCTTCTCCTTACTCTTTCTATAGACTCCACATCTTTTTTATATTATGGCAACTAAAACTGGATGCAATTTTCCAAGTGTGGCCTTAGCAAGGCATTATAAGGGGCACTAACACTTCATGTGATCTTGATTCTATCCCTATATTAATACTGCCTAAGATTGAATTGGCTTTTTTTGGCTGTTACGGCACACTGCTGGCTCATATTTAAATAAGTAAATGATTAAGTTGGTACAAATAAAGTCAGGATATTCCTTTCAGGATTTTATTTTCTGGAAGAGCATACTTGGCTGCATTTGCTAGAATTTCACAAAAAAGTGAGAAAATATAATCAAGAATAAAGCTAAATAATTTCATTGCTAATTAGTAGGAAAATTACACCTACTATAACTGCTGATAAGGGTAAGATTAAAAATCCTTGGCTGCATGATAATAGGAGCAAATAATAATCAGGTTGGAAAAAAAACTAATATTGGTAATAAAAGATTGTTATTTATTTCTTTGTTAATAAGGTTCTGTTGTAAAACTCTACTAGCTAGGGGTGGGTTGCTGGGGGTACGCAGGGGTTTGGGAAAACCTCTAGCTAAGATTTTGTGCAGTTTGGAAAATCCCCAAATTCCACTCCTGGCTGGCCCCACCTACTCTGCTCCTCCCCTCCCAGGAATCCCCACGCGGCCTGTTTTGGATGCAGGTAAGTACAGGGCATGTACGGAGGCTCAGGAAGGGTGAAAAACAAGCCTACCAGAAGTTTGGGAATGCTGGAAATGGGCCCGTTTCCAGCTTCCAAAGGGCCTCTGGAGTCTGGGGGCCATTTTCGCCTTCCTGGAGACCCGAGGAAAGCCTCCAGAGCCTGGGGAAGGAAAAAATGCTCCTCCCCTCCATGGTACAGAAGGCTGACTAGACCACGCCCACCATGGCTATGCCCATCCAGCAACCAAGCAGAGAATCGCTTGCTAAAATTTTGGAAGCCCACCTCTGCTACTAGAATAAATAAGTTTCCAAAAAGTGATTCTATTTTTTTGAGCTCACGGATTTTGACACATTTCTAGTCCAATACTTTAATACTGTGACTGGGCCAATCAACTCACCAAATTATCAGGCTGGATGAGAATTCTGAAAATGGCAATCCTAGTACATCTGGAGTGCAGCCAGTTTCACTGGAATGAAACTTTTGTAGGAAGCAATATGGCTCTGAGGATGGAAAATTAGAAGCGTAGTCAAAGCTTACCTACTAAAAGGGAAGAAAACTACGCCATTTTCTTTTGAACACATATACTGGTGCTGTTTAATCTAACATGAGAGAGCAATGCCCAAGTGTGTTAATAAGGAACTCAAGTGATGGAGAAACTAAAAAACATTCTTAATGGAAGAATAAGTGCAACCCTTAAGTTTTTTGCAGATGCACCAAAGATTTTAATGTGCACTTCTGCTCTGCGTATTATGGAGGAGACATTAATCACATTCTGATTTCAAGCCAGACAAAGAGACATGTGCCCTGAAATAATGACTCAGTGATTTCTGAATGACACATTAAGTATACAAAGACTCAACACCATAGATATATACATTTCTCTTGGAGAAGGTGCTGGATTGCATCTCTTGGTAGTCAGGTTTACAATGCAGTTGCCATTGCCTCCTGATTTCTACTGCTTCAACTACTCTTTTTGAAAGGAAGTAACCAAATATCAGGCTCCAACTGCTTTTAATGCATGGTAGGTGAAGAGTGTTCCATTTAGGGAGGTTGTGCTATTGATTCCCATCATATCAAAAGCTTTTCAGATCCCCCGTTTCTGGTCTTTTGGGAAATCAATCTGAAATGTGGTGTTCTTCCTCTTGTACTTGCCTCTAGCACAGCCTTTCCATTTCAAAAAAAATCTTCTCTTCCCAAGAGGAAATCATAACTTCCACAGGCAAAGGATAAAAAGAGCAAATAAACATTTGTAGATATACTGATGAGACTTTGAAAGCATAAATGTTATGAGCTAGAACCTCTGCATCTCATGAAGCACCACCTCTAATTGTTAGATATCCTTTTTGTCCAGAAAAGCTCTCTTTAAAAAAAAAAACTGAATGAAAGAAATAGGAAATTAAGGAAAATCCTAAATCAGATCTTACTGGATTTTAAATAGCAACAGAGACTGCTATGTTGTTGTTGTTGTTGTTTAAATTTACATTTATATCCCGCCCTTTTCCGAAGACTCAGGGCGGCTTACATTGTGTAAGGCAATGTACGCTTATTATGAAATCTTCTATACCTTTCTTTAAGAGGCACCTGTTTCTACATGGACTAATAAGCATTTAATGCTTTTAAGAAAGCTCTTATTATCACTCTAGGTAAGGTTTATACTTGTATCTTGTGTTCTCAGTTAAACTGGTCTGTCAAACCTATATTAAAAAAATTGAACACAATAATAAAAACCAACAGTGTAATATGAAAATACTATGCAGCAAGATCTTTTAAAAGAGGTAGTCGTTCAAAGAGCTATGCCCAAATTCTTACTCCTTTATCTAGAACCCCCATGTGTGATTATATTTACATGAATGAAAATAGGGCCGAGTATGCTACTTCTGGGGTAGCTGCATTCTCTCCACTCCTCCTCACACCTACACACATATACTGAACCCATTTTCCTCCATAACTAGGCTTCTAAATCATGTAGAGATCCCCCAGATCAGTAAAACCTTTTGCCCAATGCATTGCTCTACCCTTCACCTTCACCTTTAGAGAAAAGTGCTCACTTAAATTAAAGACCAAATTAATTGGAGTTAGATGCAACATGTATTTTTTATTGACATGCACAAATCATAGTAGTATCTGGGCTTTGTGCCACTCCAAATTCAGCAGTGTTACCAAACATAACAGTATATGTAGCATATATGCCTAGATGTGTTACATAAAAAGCTATGTAAATCATATTGTGACTTTTACAGCTGAAATATAGCAACTGACAACAATATAGGATGAATTTACTATGATTTGATTCAGTGCCTCTAAATTGTACATTTCTACAAGGGCTCTAAGCCCTGGCCCTTCTACTAACAGGAACACATTCTAATATGTTCCTTATTATACCCTTGTTCCCTCTCCTTTCACCCCCTTTCCAGAAAGGGCAACAATCTGGTTTCTGTCATTTATCTCCTTATCATTTGGCATCATCAAGCTTTTTTGGTTCTTCTGCCCTTTCTAATATAAATTTTAGAACCATATAGAAAGGGTCGGATATGATTTACCACCCATAAACTTTGGCATGTTAATTATAGGAGAGAGTTAAATGTTCAGGTAGCATTCTAACCTAGAGAAATGCTGATGATTCATCTTCCAAATGTCAAAAGAGATAAGGCCAGGTAGGCAACTGGTGCATGAAACTTCACAGATAAAGTCTCATCCCAGAGCCAGGATTCTAATAGCTGTTGTTTTACGATGGAAGAAGAAAAATGAAGCAGATGTCAGAGATTAAGAAAAAAACATATGTTTAGAGTCATAACTTTAATCTCGATGGGACAAATACTGCAATGTTCAAATAAGTCTACAGTATGTGCATTCTTTATAGAAGAATGTGCATTCTTCCACCATTGTATCTCTGCATCCTCCAGCTCTTCATCCTCCACCCTGCAGCTTCCACCACTGTATCTCTGCATCCTCTGGTGGGCCACAGGTTCCTTATCTTTATAAGTAGATCGGGTAAGGATGGGTACCAAATGCAGGCAAGAATGGAGGTAAGAATGGAGGGTGAACTGAAGATTCCCACCATTATCATACTCAACGGTATATGCTATTAAGCTCAGATACAAAGCTAAGCTTTAATACAGATGAAAGAGGCTCTTTATTGGATTTCTATTTATTTATATTCCTAAATGAAGCTAGAGAGCCAGTCTGGAATAGTGGTTAATGCACCAGCGTAGAAACAGAGAGCCCATGACTTGAATGCCCTACTTAGGCATGAAGCCAGCTGGGTGATTTTGGACCAGTCACTCAGAAATATGTCCAACACATCTCTCTCCTCCTATTTCTCCCACAACAACAATCCTGTGAGGTGGCTTGGGCTGAGAGACAATGACCGGCCCAAAGTTCCCCAGCAGTTTCATGGTTAAGATGGAATTTGAACCCATGCTCTCCTGCTTTGCAGCCTGGTGCCTTCACCACTAGACCAACTATTGCAAAGGCTCCTGCAACCAACCAAGAAAATCACCACTCTCGATCTAGGGGGTTCCAGTTTTCCATCATGCTTTTGAAGATTTCTCTCAAGGATTCTGCCAAAACTTGCCTCTGGCCCCGTATAGAACTCCCCTGAAGTTTGTATGACTCATAGAAACGTTCTATCTCTTCTGGGTGATCTCTGCTTCAACGAATAAAAAACTACCTCACCTGTGAGAATTCATTCAATACACATGCTTTACTGAGGTTTGAGTGCTAAAATTGCAGCCAAGTTTTATACTGGTAATGTGATGCTTATAGAGGATTTAGAAAGGGATACAGGACAAATGAAATATGATCCATGAAGATGATGATGATGATTACTGAATTTGAAAAGTCATATAGTCCTATAAAACACATCTAACACACACCAAATCAATTAACAATGGTATTTTGAAGGATTTTGGCTACCAATGACTCCCTTGAAAAATACAAATAAAATGCTACATAGACATTTATTAAGCAATAGTTCATATGTGGATGTGATAGAATGTGGATAGTAATAGTGATGAAGTCATAAGTCAGTGAGCCTATACTGGGGGTTATTGCACATCCTGTAGATTGTCTAGAATTATCCTGGAAAGTGTGAAAATGCTTTACAGCAACAGAGTGCCCTTCAGATATATGGGGTTGTAATTTCCATAATTTTCAATTAAATGGACCTTGGACTTATAATCTCCCATATCTGTAAACCAGGGGTGAAATTTTCCCCTACTGGTTCTATGGGCATGGTTTGGTAGGTGTGGCAGGGGAAGGATATTGCAAAATCCTCATTCCATCCCCACTCCTAGGGAAGGATCCTGCAAAATCCCCATTCCATCCCCACTCCTGGGTCCAACCAGAGGTGGTATTTGCCAGTTCTCCGAACTACTCAAAAGTTCCGCTTCCGGTTATCCAGAATCTGTTAGGACCTGCTGGATTTCACCCCTGCTGTAAATTATCAGATTAGAAAAAAACTGAGCTAATGCCTCAGGATTGCTTGTCAGAAGTTTTCTAAGGTTCCAGTAAAGGTTTGGGTTGTTGTTGTTGTTGTTTTTTTGTCCTAATCTACCTGCAAATGCCAGGAGCTGGATGGAGGATCTTACATATACAAAATATTACTCTATAAACACCCCTCCCAAATCATGCCTGACCAGCTGAACAGAGAAGAAATATTTCTAGATCAACGGGCACTGCTTTCAACAGCCTTTATTTTTCATTTTAAAATATAAGCAGTATCTGGACCGAATAGCACCTTCTTTCCACCAGTACGTGAATTCATGATTTTTCTGTAGTGGAGGAGGAGTCTTTGGTTTCAACACTGTATAAATGCAAACCAATTCTGGATCTGATGTAATAATGTACATGGTTAAGCAAAGAGAGAAACATCTATTATTCTGGTCAAAGGAATATTTACCCAGACACACTGCAGCAATTTTTCTGCAGCCCGTCCAGGCTGTAAGGGCTACAAATGATTCCATCGCATGTTGCAAATCAAAGGAACAATTGAGACTCCATCAAGATATAAAAAAAGGAACCATGCTGCACTCTACTGCATGCTTCTGGAACTGGTCAGCTCAGATACAGTACATTAAACAAATGCATTAAGAATTATTATTTTGGTAAGACAAGTGAAAGGCTGAGCTTTTCTGGGGGGAAAAATGTGCTCCTTTTATAGAGTCTTCTAGTTACTTTGAATTCCAAACTGAAACTATTTATTCAAAAGTAGATATAACTTGATATATCCTAGAGTCAGGAATGACCAGCACGTATTTGCAAGGGGAACCTTTACTTTTACCTATAACTTGATAAATATGAAGTTCAAATTAACAATAAATGACAGAGAGCTTTCTTGTTACAAAATACTTAATTTTCCATGAACTTTCAATGAAAGTTTCAATGAACTTTCAGTACTAAAATTAAATTTTCAAAGAAGCTACTCTTATCTTATTTGTCTTCAGATCTGATTAATATTGTCTTTTTAAATTCATAAATTCCCATTTATTATTCTGCACTAACTTAGTAAAAAATTTAGAAGTTATCAAACAAGCCCAGGACATCCTGTAGCTGGGCATGTATCCATATTGGAAACAATTCACATAAATAATGTGTATTATTATCTGGTACAGTTCTACTTAGCATGCCATGTTCAACCCTGGTTAGCAAAAGGAATTTAAAACAACATTGTAAAAATGAATAAGGTGCAAGAGAAAGAGCAAACAATATTGTAGACTGGAGAAACTGATAGTAAATGAAAGAATTACTATCTCATGATTTTAAATTTAGAAAAAGGAATCTGTTCTAGTCTTGCCTTAATCAGCTGGGTGCCCTTGAAATAGTCCTCTCTCACTTCTAAAGAGACAGTGGCTTGCCATGAAAAACCTTGCCATGAAAATCCCAAAGGTGCTTTTCCAAGAGGCAACTGGACTTTCTACTTTTTCTTTGAAGATGTTTCACTTCTCATCCAAGAAGCTTTTTCAGCTCTGACTGAATGGTGGGGAATGAAGGAAAAACCAGAAATTCCAGTTGCCTCTTGAGAAAAAAAAGCACCTTTGGGACAACCATGACCTGGATGACTGGATAAGAATCCCGATAGACACTTGCCAGGAAAACTGCAGGAGATATAATCCAGGAAGTCGCCAGGAGTCTAAAACTGAACTAAAAGCAGAAAGAAAAGAAAAAGATAGGCAAGGTATTTCATTCTACCACATTTAATCAAAGTTTCTGAAAAAGCTCCATAACGTAAATTGACATGTTTAAATTTGCTGAAATTTATTTAAGCATTGTCAGAGAGTACCAGTTTCTATGAACACATTCATAGTAAAACATGGAACCAGGAAAACGTGAGAAAGATTCCCACAACTGCCTCATTGTTGACTCTCTTTGGTGTAAAAGAGAAAGAGAAACTTTGTTAGGCTTTCAAGAATTTGTTAATATCAACAACATCAAAAGGCTGATAATATAGCATGAAACAATACATATCATATTATGCACATTTCTGTTAGAAAAATTGTATGCAAAGTGTGCACATTAGGAAAAGTATACTAAAAAGCATTTAAGATTATTTTGGGGCAGGACTAACTAGAACAAGTAATATTCAAATTCAGAAAATATTAAAAGAAAGCACTCCTATCAAATTCATGTGCACAAGAGCCAAGCAGAATTTGCAGGCAGTAAAACGAGAAACTTATCAAGTCTAAAATCAAAAGACTAGCTCACTTGTTCCAAAATTATAAACTTTTTAAAGACTGCAAATGAATTTCTTTTTAATTGTGGTAGCAGTGATGGCAAATGAACCACTGATTAAAACCCTGAAATTAATCCTAGTGATATTTTAAGAACATGTAGGAATTAAATATTAATTAGCTTATACAACAACTGAGGAATTGGTAATGTTCTATTTGCCTGCGGTGATGCTTTCTTACTTGTGCTATAGATGTTTATAGCATATTTCAGTGCAATCTGTGAACAGCAGAGAGCAGTGTTATCTAGATTATTCAACACAGCACTTTGAACTTAAGGTGCTTTATATCAGTCACAGAATACAATTTTGCCGTAACTTTAAATCCACCCCGATTAACTCTCTTATCTTCAAAGCCTGAAGAACAAAAAGTAATAACCACCAAACATTAGATTTACTAACCTAGTTGAAAAGAGCATATTATAGTTAAGTAAATAGAAAACAGATTTCCCTGAACACTTGTGTCTGATTCAATGGAGCGGTGCTCATTTTTGTTTCTTGGCAGAGAGAGCCAGCCTTGTCCGAAGACATTTTCTGTGGTCATGTGGTCAGCATGGCTATATGCCAAAGGGGCATATAGCCTTCCTACTGAAGTGGAGCCTATTAATCTACTCACATTTGCATGCTTTCGAACTGCTAGGTGGGCAGGAGCTGGGGCAGGAACAGGAATTCACCCATCAAGCGGCGTTTGGGAAACGAACCCAGGCAAAGCTTAGTATCTTTAACCACTGAGACACTGCACCTCCCTAAGTAAATAAAAGCAGGGTAATTATACATTAGTGCTGAATCTAGGCACATGGATCACTGACTAAAATGATTAGCAGACTGCTGGAAGATCAGCACGAATATATTCTACCAGCTCATTCAGTTGAAAACAACTCCTTCCTTGTCATGAAGGAATCTAAAAATAAATTCTAAGATGCATTGTGCAAAAAAAGAAAGAAAAATGTTTCCTGTTATTATCTGAATGGAAATAACAGCCATGAATGTCTTGGCTAAGCTATAGTAGAATTTCCTAATTATACTGATTTTATTTAAAAAAAAAATTCTTTCAAAGAATATTCTTCTAACTGACATGAATCTGTCCTTCTCAGTTTCTCAACTGATTGTTGACCTTCTTCCTTCATTTAAATTATGTGCTACAGATTTCAGGGAATGAAAATGATTTGCTATTCATAAGAAAAGGGTCCGGGCTGACCTGGCTAGTTCTTATTCAATCAATTTGCCAGGTGTGATCGATAAACTCTGTTCAACGTCTTTATTATAAAGCACTGAATTGGAAAAAATAGGGAAAGTAAAGTGGGTTTAGAGAAGAAAGGTCTGTATTATATTAGAACGGGTGTCAAACACATTGCATCATGTTGCCATTACATGATGTTTTGTGGCAGAGTTGGGGTGGGCGTGGCCTGCACATGATGCATCCAACCCATGGGCTACCAGTTTGATACCTCTGTAATTAGAATATTCTGCCTAATCTCAATAGATGGCAACACTTTACTGGATTTGAAAACTGCAAGGTCAGGAGCAGTCAGCATTTAGGCTTAGAATTTTTCAGGGAATCCCATGGCTGAACCTTATATTAGAACGTTCCCCATTCCATCCCACCCTGATCCCCCAAAAGCCATTTAATGTAATAAAATAACAAAAACACATTAGTGAAGTCACCATAGTTAAACTTTATGTTTGTATTATTCTTCACAATTTAAGAAAGGAAAGTATTGTACTCCCTGTGAAGCGTGTTATATTTGTACATGAACTTAAAAATCAGCATTTGATCCAGTCATCACAGATAGTCTCTGAAGGAAATTGGAACAACCTCCCATCCATCAAAGGAAGTCTGTACTTTATCCGCCAACATATGTATCCAGAAAGATATAAAAGGAAGAAATCTTACTGTCCTTCTCTGGTTGACTCTGTGATTCCAACACTGAGTACAGTGTACTTTGTGTGTATGTGTGTTGTATGTATATATACACATGCACAATGCATTTCATTGTCCAAAGCATTTTTTAATGTCAATGATATAGCTGTCCTTACAATAACTTTATACTGAGAGCAAGCATACCAAGTTCTTAAGAGAATTTGACACTATACTGTAGCAAAGGTGGCTGTTTTCATTTAGCAACTTTTAAACCACAAGTAGAGATGGATAATTGATGGTAATAGTTTAAATGAGGTCAGGTTTTTCAAATACCTTGAGGTTTTCCCCAAGAAACCAACATGATTCCTCTCAGATGACATGGATTGAATACATTGCCTTTTGGTGTTTTATATTTGTTTGTTTATATGAAGATGAACTCATACCACGCAAATGGATTCCAGGTCTGTGTTTAAAAAATATACATGCCTGGGAACAAAACTGCTTAACTGCTATATTCCACGGTACTTGGTGTTTCAAATCCCTACAAAGCCTGTGTGTTAATCTGCCGTTTCAATTAATGGCTAAAGCTAATTCTCACTGCTGGGTCCCTTGCTATGCTGGCTTTGTGGAAGAGGTGGGTTTCATTTTGAAGGAAGCAAATAAAAATAATGATCTAAGACAATACAAATTATTTAGCCAAATTCTGATAACTCTGGATGTCAAAAGGACTAATGCTGATTTTAGAAAATGAAAACTTGATACAGTCAGTCCCTTCCTTCTCAGTTGGGAGCTTCAAAGGAAAGGATTTTCACTAGCCTTTTATCTTATTTATTTATTTATTTATTTATTTATTTATTTATTTATTTATTTATTTATTTATTTATTTATAATTTAATTTCTATACCACCCTTCTCCTGAAGGACTCAGGGCGGTTTACAGCCATATTAAAACACAGAATATAAATAACAAATTTAAAAAGGAATTAAAAACAAATATTTAGTAGGCCAAATTAACTCAAACGGTCATTAGACCGACATAAAACCCCTTTAAAATTACAATTAAAGAACACTTAAAATACACTTAGGCTAGTCCCGCACGATGAAATAATAAAATCTTCAGTTCACGTTTGAAGGTCCGGAGGTCGGGGAGTTGGCGTAACCCCGGAGGCAACTCATTCCAACTCTGCCACAGAGAAGGCTCTCCCCCTGGGGGCCACCAACCGACATTGTTTGGCCGACGGCACCCTGAGGAGGCCCACTCTGTGGGAGTGCACAGGTCGTTGGGAGGCTATCGGTGGCAGAAGGTGATCTCGTAGATAGCCCGGTCCTAAGCCATGGAGCACTTTAAAGGTGGTCACTAACACCTTGAATTGCATCCGGAAGGCTACCAGCAGCCAGTGCAGGCCACGCAGGATAGGTGTTATACGGGAGCAACACGGTTCTCCCTCTATCACGCGTTCTGGACTACCTGGAGCCTCCTGGTGCTCTTCAAAGGGAGCCCCATGTTGAGAGCATTGCAATAGTCCAGGCGGGAGGTAACGAGGGCATGAGTGACCGTGCGTAAGGAGTCCCAGTCAAGGAAGGGGTGCAACTGGCGAATCAGGAGAACCTGATAAAATGCTCCCCTGGCGATGGCCATCAAATGTTCTTCTAAGGGCAGCCGATCGTCCAGGAGAATGCCCAAGTTGCGCACCCTCCCCCTGGGGGCCAATACTTCACCCCCAACAGTCAGCGAAGGCGTAAGCCTGTACCGGGACGCCGGAACCCACAGCCACTCTGTCTTGGAGGGGTTGAGCTGGAGCCTGTTCCTCCCCATCCAGACCCGCATGGCTTCAAGACACCGGGCCATCACCTCGACGGCTTCGTTGGGGTGGTTCGGGGTGGAAATGTACAGCTGAGTATCATCAGCGTACAGATGGTATTCCATCCTGAAACTACGGATAACCTCACCCATTTTATCTGCATAAAATCATCAATTTATTTTGCCAAACAATTTTTCCCCCTTTCTCTTGACTTAACATTCTACCCTGAAAGCTTTCAGAATAAAAATAGGATAACACTTCTAACAGTTTAAAGGCAATGCTTATGTGAAGTGGGAAAAAGCATAAGGCACACATGCTGTTCTACTGTTGTTCTGTAAAAATAAAGCTGTGGGAGATGTAATTATTTATTTACTACATTATTTACTTTGTGTAACTATGATGTAAAGTATAACCTTAATGTTAGTTACTCCCACTGAGTCGGCTTCAGAAGAATAGACAAAATTGTAGTCTGGACTTCAATTCCAAATGTTGTTTCAAAAGCAGGGTGAAAAATTAATTCAACTTATGTCTTTTATGTAAGCATATATTTTTTGTGTAATTCTATTAAATAAATTATAAGATGTAATTATGCAAATAATTTAAATTATTAGATTGAACTAGATTAATTAGGCACATTTGACCTTAACCAATAAATTGAGATGAGGAGATTTAATAACATCAAAATAATGTATGTTTAGGTTCAGAAATCTATTGTACAAGTGTGGAAGAAATGGCAGGACAACACAGGTGTGACATACTTATTTTTCTTTACATATACAAGATAAATATCCTATATTCTTGTTATAAAGTATTTCATAACAAGGATCATAAATTGTGTTACTGAATCTTATCTTATAATCACTTTCCCTTTTTGAAATTCATAACTACAATATACCCTGCAATATTTGAGACAAAAATAATAGCACATACTCCATAGTCCATAGCTGAAGAAAATAAGCAACAGTATGTCTCCATTAGAATGTATCTGGTATCTTGATTAACTTTTGGACTACAAGTAGCTGCTACATTTCATGAAATGGTTAAGTCACAAGGCTACAAATCAGCAGATTGTGACTTCTAGTCTTGCCTTGGGTATCAAAGCCAGCTGGATGACTTTAGGCCAATCATTCTCTCTCAGCACAATTCACCTCACAGAGTTGTTGCTGTGGGGAAAATATGAGGACTATTAGGTATATGTTGAGTTTCTCATAAAGTAATAAAGGCAAAATAAAAATCAAATAAATAAAGGTAGCATCTAAATATCTCTAGGTGTTGTGCCCATCCTCTGAAAACGTAACAAAAAGAACAAGAAATCCCAGCTAATTTGAATCTTGCACTGACCTAAGGAAATCATAATGAATCATAAATCATAACAATGGAATGATTGTAACAGTTGTTACAATAAATCTTTTGAAAGTGTTTTAGTTTTAACCAGCAAGCAGCTTCTAAAGACATCAATAAATTTTGAAAGATGTTTTTCATCTTGATACTCAACGCATTTTGACTAGAAAATTTTGTCCCAGTACTTGTCACTTGTTTGATACTCAATGCAAAAGCTAGAACTTTGTTGGTGTCGATTTCCTCTCATGTTACTACACTTTTCAGCCAAAACAAAGGGTGACACATTAGTCACATGGTTGCTCTTGCCTGTACGCATCCCCTTGTAGTCTTGCCTTAGCTTCTTGGTCCTTTTGTGTATTATTTTTTTTCTCATCAGTACAGATAAAGTGAATTTTTTATTTAAGTATTCATTAATTTTTAGGTCTATTTCTCATGTAAAGTAATGATATACAACCCTATCTTTTTACATATTGCCATTAAAATGTGCATTGCCTATGGTTTAGAAATGCATTAAATTTATTTACATTATTCCTTATGGGAAAAATTTGCTCGGTACTTATCATTTTTGGTACTCATCGTGCCTCCCGGAACCAATTAATGACAAGTACCAAGGTGCCTCTCTATATGAATTTGAATTAATATTCGAAGTCTCCTTGCCAATCTTCCTCCTTGAAGCAAAGTTCTGAAACAGACCTGTTAGAATTTTCAAACATACCCAGCAGAAGAAGGCTTAATAATAAAAAAAAAGTCTGCCATAAAAACAAATTATAAAAATGATTTCCATAAAGGAAAGGTGATGCTGTATGTGGGAATATGGACATGAACATTTCATGCATGGAAACATTTCAACATTTGAGCAGTATGTTGATGCAAAGTAGACCAGCCAGGATTGTGGTTAAATGATTTCACAAACTGGAGGTAGTTGAGTTCTTGGTATGGGTGACCAATTTGAAAAGTCTATCTATGCTATCATTTTAGTTTCTTTCTTATTGCAAAATATCAGGAAATTGTAGCAGACATTCCTGAAAAAACATTCCCAAAATAACACCACATAATCAGGGAGGAATCTGGGATCACAAATAAGTGTTCAAGGACTACATGTGGATGTAAAACTGCAGGTTGCTCACCCCATGCTTAGCTCACTTCAGAATGCACATTATGCCTAATTCATAATTAAATGAAACCAAATTTGAGCTTGGCTTTATAAGTGAATGTCCCAGTTATCACCACAAATTTATTTTGCTCACTAATAATATCTTGAAATTGAAACAAAAGATTGTTGGATCAACTAGCATTTATCACAATTACATCCCACTGAAATATCAGAGATTAGGTATCAGGCTACTAATGTAATGTTCATTAGCCACCGCTTGTTCAGGGCCATGGCAAACCAAAGTACAGCGGGTATAAAATACGCAACATTTATTGTAAAAAAATAAACAAGCTGACTTCTTTTAAACATACAAAAACGTGAAGTAAAACAACCCCCACATTTTCAATCCATTCTGAATGAATCCCCCTCACAAATAATGGTAACCAGTTTATTGAAAAAGAATAGCAGTTTTGTTTGGAAGAAAACATTTTATTTCCTTCCTGGTAACCTCAGATGCCATAAATTCTTTTATTATCCATGTTCTATTTCAAAAGCATCAGGCTTGCAGCATGAACAATTCATTCAAATGGCTGCCTACAATTCCAACTACAAGTTCATAATTCTTAATATTTTTCTCTTGCTTTGGAAAAGTGCTGATAGCTGAAGAGGCAGATTTTTTTTCATAGAGTAAAGCTCATTAACATGATAACAGAATAGCAGAATTGGAAGGGACTTTGGAGGCCTTCTAATCTAAGCCCCTGCTCAGGCAGGAAACCCTATACCATTTTAGACAAATGGTTGTCTGATCTTTTCTTTAAAAATTGCAGTGTTGGAGCACCCACAACTTCTGGAGGCAAGTCGTTCCATTGACTAATTGTTCTAACTTCAATTAATGGAACTCATCTTTTTTCCCCAAAGGCCCACTTATGCATGCATCATGGTGAAATACTTGATACAACCAATCTAAGGGGGGTGGGATTTTTAAGCCAAAAAAGCTAGAACGATGTGACATAACCTTGCATAAAAGCTTAAAGAATGAACAATACAGTTTTTGCACTTACTACTTTCAGCTGCCAGCTTTACTTTGAACAGCTTACATGCTGTGACCATACCTTTAACACCATCAAACAACAATTGCCTATTCCAGATCTTTGGAAGGACTCAATAGGACTCAAATTCAACCTAAACATTTGTTGACAAACTCTGTGGCTCAGACTGCTAATGCAGTCTGTTATTAACAGCAGCTGCCTGCAATTACTGCAGGTTCTAGTCCCACCAGGCCCAAGGTTGACTCAGCCTTCCATCCTTTATAAGGTAGGTAAAATGAGGACCCAGATTGTTGGGGGCAATAAGCTGACTTTGTATATAAATATACAAATAGAATAAAGACTATTGCTAACATAGTGTAAGCCGCCTTGAGTCTTCGGAGAAGGGCGGGATATAAATGCAATTTTTTTAAAAAAATAGTAATATATAGATTGACATTTATATCATCAATATAGTCGCCTTATAAACACTGATCAACATCGTTTCTCTTAAGCAAATTGTTTTTCCTCGTGTGTCTTCTATCCTACCTACAGTGTTTATCAATCTCAACAAATTTATAATGTATGGACTACAACTCCCTAAATTCTGGAAGTTGTAGGCCATACATTATAAACTTGCTGAGATTGACAAGCACTGCAGGGGCGGGTTTCAAAACCTGTTGCTACTGGTTCGCTTGTGGGTACACGCATCCAGGCGGGTGGGCAGAGCCTCCTGATGTTCGGCCAATCCGGGCGAACCCACCACTGAAGCACTGCTCTAGTAGTCAACTATCTGTGGTCAACATCCATGCTTCTCTTTCAAAACCATGTTTGTCATAGGATACTGTAGTATTTGTTCTCTCAAAAAAAGCAGGTGCACAAAATGCTGTGCATTGCAATTAATGCTATGCTGAAAATACTTTCTGCATTGTGTTCAACCATTTCTTATACAAACTGAAAGAAAATACTTTTCTCTTATTTTAGAAAAAAAGAAGATGCAAATCGGGCTGAAATCCTCACAGGAGGAACATGGATGAAGATGATTAAGTGGTGTAGAAGCCAAAGCCAGTTTTTCATTGTATAATCATTTCTTTTGCAGACTGCCTGATTTCCCTAAAGGAGACACCAGGAGGAAAATTTGTACCCTCCTGGGCTTTTTCAAAGCATGAAATATCAGAAGCCCTGGAAAGTTCAGAATAATATATAACAGAAGAATAAAACAAGGTTATCACAGCCTAAACCAAGTCTCAATAATACGTATCATCCTCTAAAATGCCTTACAAAATAAGATTGGCACAAAATACCTAAAGAATTTTATTCCTAGAAAAGCAATAGTAAAATAGAAGTCTCCTTTAGCAATAAATAAATAAATAAAATTGAAAACTGGAGATGAGTTAAGAGTATTGCAGTATTCCCTAACTTTTCTGGCTTGGTGGACTGGCACTGGTGGCAGGAGGGACAGGATCAGGAGATGGTTTTACAAATGTAGTTTTGTGTACACATGCACCCAGTTGCCCATTTCTATGACCCATTCCCAACGGACTGTGGCCTGGCACAGGGCCACGGACCAAGGGCTGGAGAACCCTGGGGTATTGGACCTGTATGTAATGTTATTATCACATAGAAATGCAAATTAAGTATTTCTAGATGAATTACTGTTTTTAGCACTTTGTCAGGGAGAAGGAGGTAATGAGAAGTTATAGGGTGATTTTAATATTTTTCCCCAGTGATTTTAAAGTAAGATTGCTTTTGTTGAATATTAGGATATAGTTCTAGTCTACATCTGCTTACACTTTGAGATGGGAACAGCCATCCAACTGAAAGAATGATGCAGTAATGCCTACTTGTATATCTCAATAGCAATAGCACTTAGACTTATATACCGCTTCACAGTGCTTTACAGCCCTCTCTAAGCAGTTTACAGTGTCAGCATATTGCCCCCAACAAGCTGGGTCCTCATTTTACTCACTTCGGAAGGATGGACAGCTGAGTCAATCTTGAACCAGTGAGAACTGAACTGCCAAACTACAGCCAGTAGTCAGCAGAAGTAGCTTGCAGTATTATATTCTAACCACTGCACCACCACAGCTCATTTACATTTAGATACATCAGAATACATTTAGCTTGTTTTATATCAGTTCTCCATATATGGATCTATAAATCCAAAAGTATCTAAATTTTCTCAAATGTATAAGGCAAGATTAAATGCATGTTTTAACACATGTGCACGCAATGCTAGTAAGTCAAATAGGAAAAGGTGGGACAAATGTGAAGGATTTTAATGGGAAGGAAAGGTTTAGTATCTAGATGGAATCCTCACAGGTGGAATGTGGAAGAAGATGGTTAAGTGGTGCAGAAATCAAGGCCAGTTTTTCATTGTACAAATCATTTATTTTGCAGAGTGCCTGATTTCCCTACAGGAAACATCAAGAGGAAAATCTGCATTCTCCTGAGCTTTTTCAAACCATGAAATATCACCAGAAGTACCATGGTATCTCTATCTCATTATCAGGATGGGCTGAGGATTTTAATAGGGTGCAAAAAAGAGCAGGTTAAATAGCAAATATCCTTCAGGAGTCATACATGGCTACATGAGAATGTATCTGTTTGCACAAGCTGTGTGCCAAGTACTAGGTTAGATTTATTTAAACTATTTATATGGCTGCCTAATTTGTCAACTGCAGCTCTAGATGGCTTATGTAGGATACAACTGAGGCCAATCAGCAAAATATTCCTACATATTGCCTAACCTTTGTTGTCTGTCGCTTGATTAAATTCCAAGAGTGAGTCCTCTGCAATTGAGGGAAACCCAAATTTCCACAATCTGGAAGATTGTGCTATGTTCAGAAGAAGGACTCTGATGAGTTGATAGAAAACTGTAAATACAGCAACACTAGATTTGTTCCATTTTTTAAGTTAGATATTAAATGAACCGGTCATAAAATGCAAGGTCCAGCACTTGGGTTATATTTTCATCATTCTGTGAATGTAGATAAATGGAACACCAAGTTGTTTTTTTAAAAAATTAAGGAATAGCTATTTAATACTTATAAAAGGCCCCCAATGGTCAGCAGTTACAGATGCTGAGCTTGTCAACTGGAAAGCCCAGGCTTAAGACCCAAGCTCCGCATGATGGGGTGAGTTCCCATCCTTGCCCCAGCTCCTGTCTATCTAGCAGTTAGAAAGCATGCAAATGCGTGTACATAAACATACCACTTCAGTGGTAAGGCAACAGCATTTTGTGCACCTCAGCATGTTGGCCATATGATCACGGAAATGTCTTCAGACAATGCTGACTACCTTAGCTAAGAAATATAGATGAGCACAGTGCCCTAGAGTCGGACAAAACAGGAGAAATCTTTACTTATCTAGTATGTACAGTATTTTCCTATCCAGTATTTTTTTTCTTTTTTATGACCCTGTAATCCCTTAATTCAGGTAGAGTGAGGGTGGGATTCAGCCGATTCTGTCTGGTTCAGGCGAACCTGTAATGGCGACTGTGCGAGGCTCTGCCCACTTGTCTGGATGTGCACTGAAGACCGTGCACATGCACAGAAGAGGCACGTGCGAGCGAAGCAAGTGTGTGCACGTGCATGCTCACATTTACAAACTGGTAGAGAAGATAAGTGAATCCCACCTCTGAGATGGAGCTGAGTGTTTTCTGACCAGATACCCTTCCTGACGCCTATGTGGATTTCACAGCAATTTTTTTTAATTTGTGCCCTAAGAGAGAAGCATCCTCCACAACCTAGGATTGAACTCTCAATTTTCTGAGTGGGAGGTGAACTTCTTCACCACTAGGCCACCAAATTGCTCACTTTCCTACCCAGTATGAAACTGTTAACACAACATAATAACGTAACATAATAACAGAGTTGGAAGGGACCTTGGAGGCCTTCTAGTCCAACCCCCTGCCCAGGCAGGAAACCCTACACCACTTCAGACAAATGGCTATCCAACGTCTTTTTAAAAAAATTTCCAGTGTTGGAGCATTCACAACTTCTGCAGGCAAGTTGTTCCACTTATTAATTGTTCTAACTGTCAGGAAATTTCTCCTTAGTTCTAAGTTGCTTCTTTCCTTGATTAATTTCCATCCATTGCTTCTTGTCCTACCCTCAGGTGCTTTGGAGACCAGCCCAATCCCCTCTTCTTTGTGGCAACCCCTGAGATATTGGAACACTGCTATCATTTCTCCCCTAGTCCTTCTTTTCATTAAACTAGGCATACCCAGTTCCTGCAACTGTTCTTCATATGTTTTAGCCTCCAATCCCCTAATCTTCCTTGTTGCTCTTCTCTGCACTCTTTCTAGAGTCTCAACATATTTTTTACATCGTGTTTTTTAAAAAAAGATTTAAATGAGCACATGCTTCCATCAGTATTAATTCAGATATCAAGGGAATTCCACTGAAAGCCTGAACTCAAAACACAACTAAAAATATTTACCAGAAAAAGAAATGGCTTCTCTGCTGAGACATCCTGCCCCTACTGAGAATACCAGCTTTAGCAACAAATCCAGAAATGCTTGCAGCAGTCAATCCAAGGCTAAAATAAAAGAGCATCCATTCCTGAGAGAACGGAATTTTGCCTGCATCTTACTTTGGAATGGAAACCCAGAAACAAGAAATCTTATCGGAAGAGCAACTTATTTCAGTTGCCCTATAAAAGCCACTCTAGCATCTGACACACATGTCAGCCTCTGGAAAAAAAGGAGCTGAAGTCTTTTAAGCTTCTTGGGTCTTTCCTCCTCATCTTTTCCAGATGGCAAGGCATCCCCACCACCACTCATTTATGAATAAATGCTAATCATATTGCCAAGAGGGGACCTATCTCATATCATTTTGTCTCATCCTGTTCTGTTGCATTCTGTTCTGCTAACTGATCCGAGAAGTTACTTTTCAACCATGCTGCCTTTTGATTCTGTTTAAGACAAGAGATTAAGGAGGATTTTATCCCTTCTCTATACAAGTTATTTAGATCATCACAATTAAGTCGTGGGATTTGCATACATTATTGCAAATTGACCATACCTTTCCTTGGTTCTGTATTTGGATTGGCTGGGTGACTGACCAGAAGCATGGCACAGGAACAATATGTACCCCTAGGATAAGGAGACCCTCATCTGAGCACATGCTCTGGGCTCAAAAACCATGAGGTGCTTCACCGCTAAACCTGTCTGGTATGTGGCCTTCACATAGAGGGAGAAGAACTGAATTTGACATTTGATTCCTGTAATGAGTGTCATCTTTCTTTGGGCAATTCTCAAACTGCCTACCTTGACAGGAATTCTTACATTCTATAATGGGCAGGGTTGGGTCTGTTTCCTTGTACCAGTGGTGGGTTGCTACAGGTTCGCCCAGGATTGGGTGAACCAGTAGCAGCAGCAGGAGGAGGCTCTGCCCACCCACCCGGATGTCTCTGCACATGCGTGCACGAACTGGTAGTGGTGGGATATGAATCCCACTACTGCCTTGTACCCTCCCCCCCCCCCAATCCTTGAAGTTTCATCATCATGACACTGGGCTTACTTCCTTTTCTTTTTAAATCCTACAATCCAAATCTGGCTTCTTCATTTTGGGATAAGAGAACAAAACCATCTGCTTTTTCTTGCAGATTCAGCGTTGTTCCTGGTCTGACATTATTTAATGAGAATTGTGATCAGCAAAGAGAGAGCAGCAATTCTTGGGTGGGTTTTTTTTTAAGTTTCTGCCTACCTCCCACCCTATCTTTTCCTTGCAGGGAACAAAGACAAAACGGCACTGTTGATTGCTGCCTTGAGAAAATAATAGGCACAACTCTCAACCCACTGAGGTTATGCTAATCTAGATCAACTGGTGATCTAGCTCAGAGGACCAAACCAAACTTTTAGGTAGCTGATAATGCAAAAATTTTGAGGTTGTCAGCAAAACCTAGAGGTCTTTTGGACAAAATGTTTTTTAAGGCTTCAACACCAACCTTCTGCTTTAGTTAAGAAAAAGACTGTCTGGAGGTTTCATCTGGCAAGCAGGGAGGAAAAATAAACAGCTCAGGCCTTCTTTGCAGGAAGAAATGCTGAGTAATCAAAGATAAAAAAACTGTATAATAAGGTGGTTATGCTGACTTTTGAACAGGTTTGTTGCCACTCTAGTTTTATAGTGTATTAGTTAATTTTATGCTAGGAAAATATCAGAACATTACAGTATCTGGTAAGCTTCAAGTTAAGTATGTATATTCATACTTAAATATACATCAACAGGAAAAACAGATCTGGAAAAGATAGGGGAAAAAAGGCAAATCAAGTAAGATTGAATTTGGGGCTATCAGGTTTGACTCCAAACAAGATTCCAGAAATCTGATTCATGCCTTTGACATTTCTTTTAACAATCTGGAATGGAGTTATCAGGCACAGTATAGAGAATATAGTAATAATGAAAAGATGATTTTAGAGCTGAAATGTGGAGAGCTTTAAACTTCTAATTTCTGGCTTCTTTTTTAAAAAGGAAAAAGGAGAAGGTCTATACCGGTTTTATTTCCTGGATAAAATTATGTATTTTTTCCAGGCTCAAATAAGGTCTAAGCAACAAGACCTGCTATTTCCTTTAGTACATTATGGAAAATATCTATGAAAACTTTATATGTTTTAGAGCTGTAGGTTAGTAAGGTATTATATATACATTTAGAATATTTTGGATTTTCAGATATTGTTGCCCAAGGGTATTATGAATTTTTGTAGAATTTTACTTTTTAAAAAAAATTCTGAAAGTTTAGGGATTTTTGTGGTTTTTAGTTTTTTATGCAGCACCAAGGATATTGTGTGTAATATGTGTGTACAACTCCTTCTATTTATATACAAACAGAGAAAGACATAAAGTATATGAACATATATAAACCCACACACTATATATATATAAAAACCCATACTTTAACACATATATGCGGTTGGTAGGTCGGTAGATAAGAGAGAGAGAGAGAGAGAGAGAGAGAGAGAGAGAGAGAGAGAGAGAGAGAGAGAGAGAGAGAGAAAGAAAATAGTGTTGTGACCCAGGCCCAAGTAGTTATTACCAGATACTGTATAATCAGTCCTAAACAAACATATTTTATTAGAACAGCTGAGAAGTACTTCATTCTCAGCTTAGTCCAAAATAAAGTCCTTCATAAAAAGACCTTCGGCCTTATCACAAACCTTTCTCTTCTTTGGCACCCTGCCAAAGGCTTTTCTGAACCCCACAAGTTCAGAAACAGGAGACAAGAAACAATTGTAGCAACATTGCTTTCCTACAAAGCACCCAAGAGCCGTTGCTGCTCTTTTTAGCCTTATGGGAGGGGCCAATCATCTCCTGGCCTTACTCCTGAGTCGTCCTTTTTGCTTTAGCTGCTCTTGCCTTCTGGCAGCTCTTCATATGTGTGCACTAGGACAGGCTCCTCCTGTTCCTTTGCCTCTCTGCTTTGAAGGCTCCAGAGTCCACTTATCGCTCCCAGATGGCCCTGGCCCCATCTTTGCCTCCGACACAGAGCCCTTCACCCGGGCCTTCCTCTGACTCCAGCACTGACTGATTGTCCTCCGCAGCCTCCTCACTGTCCAACTCTGCTGCCAGCTCCATAGGCTGCTGGCGGACCATAACAGACAGATGATAGATAGATAGATAGATAGATAGATAGATAGATAGATAGATAGATAGATAGATAGATAGATAGGCAGGCAGGCAGGCAGGCAGGCAGACAGGCAGAGAGACAGACAACATAGAGGGGGTTATTGCATTCCAGCAACTGTACAATGTTTGGTTGTTTTGGGTCTGATTTATATACTGTACATTATACATTGCTTTATTCTGATGTTATCAGTGACTCTGTTCCTGTTTTTATCTTGATTTGTTTTCCTTTGCAAATATGCTGTCTACTTTTCTATAGGACACCAACATGAACTTCCTGAAATTGTAAATTCAGAATTGCCCACTTGATAAAAAGCACCTCAGAATTGTTTAGAACCACCTTACTCTGAAGCGAGATGCAGAGCCTTAGTGCAAACAGGGAGTCCTTGTTAGAAATAATAAGGGATGGAGAGTCACAGGCATAAGCGGTGTCTCCTTGTATACTGAAGAGTCTTAAAGGTGATTCCATTCACAGATAACTAATCATTTTTTTTAAAAAAAGCAGGGTTTATTCATGCTACTTGACTATTGATTAGACATAATTAAGCCAGAAGACCTTATTACAAAGTTATGTACCCATTAATTGTTTCCCTTTAAGAAAATAGTTCTGAATCCAAGCACCACTAACTTGGATTAGATGCCATGGCATCTAATTTCAAGGTTTACCTACAGTATGTCTAAATGGTAAAGCTTCAAATGCACACATGTAATAAAACACAAAAGAGACTGGTATATAAATAAACAAGTAGAATGTTTATTAAAAAGAAGTCTATTCCAATTCATGTTCAAA
The DNA here is from genome assembly GCF_028640845.1 of Ahaetulla prasina. Classification (NCBI taxonomy): domain Eukaryota; kingdom Metazoa; phylum Chordata; class Lepidosauria; order Squamata; family Colubridae; genus Ahaetulla; species Ahaetulla prasina. Next base: position 108,723,427 of record NC_080540.1, read on the forward strand.
GCAGTCTTGCTACATTGGTCATTATTTGTTTCATTTTTTAGCTGAAAAACTAAGACTAAAGGAATTGCAGATCCACCCGGGGAGGTGAAGGTGATGCTGGCATTTGAGATGGTAATGGATAGAAGTTATAGTTCTAGTAAGCATTTCACAGTTTCCCATATAATTACGTTTTTCTCAGAGATTTAACAACTGCGCAAAATTATGGGCTCTTTTTTTCCCTGCTGGTCTTTCACATAGGTTGTACAGAATGCAAGCAGAGAACTCTGTCCTTCTGGGAGTTTGCAATTTGTTTCCAAGATCAAAGCAAGCAATCTATAAGCTGGCTGCTCACATAACGAGTCTGTCTTCTGATTTTTTATGTCCTTGCTTGCAATCTAGGTATTACACAATAAAACACAGGGATGAAGATCCTCTATTAATTGGCACATTATAAACAAAACAACAAAACAAAACAGAGGGCATCAAGTAATGCGTTATGCTTGAAAGCCATTTGTTCACCCTAACTGTCTTTCTGATGAAACATCTCCTTGCCTCCCACCTTGGGTTGTTACTTCTGATCATGTTCGTAAATTCTGATCTGTGTAAGAAGCAATGAAGCCTGGTAATACTAAAGGTCATCAAGCGTAAGAAACCTTCAGGTAAGAACTCACTTATTGTGAAGTGATGAAAGAACAGCAGAATCTAGATGCATCAATTAACTTCATCTGCCATATGTATTATTTATTGTAAAATCCTACTAATGCAAAATCAGGAACAATAGAATTCCAATGGAGTTAATTCTTTTAAAAAAAATCAATAAGGTAAAGGTAATCAATAAGGTAAAGGGGGGGCAGAGATCAGCCGCAAGGCGCCTCTTATGTGGGGTGCCTCAGGGGTCGGTTCTCTCGCCTCTCCTGTTCAACATCTACATGAAGCCGCTGGGTGAGATCATCCATGGTTTTGGGGTGCGGTGTCACCTGTACGCTGATGATACACAGCTGTGCATTTCCACCCCTAACCACCCCAACGAAGCCGTTGAAGTGATGTCCTGGTGTCTGGAGGCCACGCGGGTCTGGATGGGGAAAAACAGGCTCTGACTCAACCCTTCCAAGACCGAGTGGCTGTGGATGCCGGCATCCCGGTACAGCCAGCTGATTCCATCGCTGACTGTAGGGGGCGAGTCATTGGCCCCCACGGAGAGGGTCCGCAATCTAGGCGTCCTTCTGGATGTATGGCTGTCATTAGAAGAGCATATGACGGCCGTCGCCAGAGGAGCTTTTTATCAGGTTCGCCTGATACGCCAGTTGCGTCCCTTCTTAGACCGGGATTCCCTATGCACAGTCACTCACGCCCTAATCACTTCCCGCCTGGACTACTGCAATGCTCTCTACATGGGGCTCCCCTTAAAGAGCACCCGGAGGCTCCAACTGGTTCAGAATGCGGCCTCGCGGGTGATAGAGGGAGCAACTCGAGGCTCCCATATAAAACCTCTCCTGCGCAGGCTGAACTGGCTTCCGGTGGTCTTCCGGGTGCAATTCAAGGTGTTGGTTACTACCTTTAAAGCGCTCCATGGCATAGGACCGGGTTATTTATGGGACCGCCTGCTGCTACCAGTGGCCTCCCATCGACCAGTGTGCTCCCATAGGGAGGGTTTCCTTAGGGTGCCGTCGGTCAGACAATGTCGGCTGGCGACCCCCAGGGGGAGGGCCTTCTCTGTGGGGGCTCCTGCCCTCTGGAACATGCTACCTCCAGGGATACGCCAACTCCCTGACTTCCAGACCTTCCAACGTGAGCTGAAGACGTTTTTGTTCCATCGCGCAGGACTGGCCTAATAGTTTTTAATCGGAGTTTTTTATTGGAGTTTTAATGTTCTTAGCCAAATTTGAATTAGTTTTTTAAATTTATTTTTAATTTTTGTATCTGTTGTTTTACCTGGCTGTAAACCACCCTGAGTCCTTTGGGAGAAGGGCGGTATAGAAATTGAAATAATAAAATAAATAAATAAATAAATAAATAAATAAATAAATAAATAAATAAATAAATAAATAAATAAATAAATAAATAAATAAATAAATAAATAAATAAAGGTTCCCCTTGCACATACGTGCTAGTCGTTCCCGACTCTAGGGTGCAGTGCTCATCTCCGTTTCGAAGCTGAAGAGCCAGTGCTGTCAGAAGATGTCTCCGTGGTCATGTGGCTGGCATGACTCAACGCCAAAGGTGCATGGAACACTGTTGCCTTCCCACTTATTTTTCTACTTGCATTTTTTACGTGCTTTCAAACTGCTAGGTTGGTAGAAGCTGGGACAAGTAATGGGAGCTCACCCCGTTACGCAGCACTAGGGATTTGAGCCGCTGAACTGCCGACCTTTCGATTGACAAGCTCAACGTCTTACCCACTAAGCCACTGCATCCGTTTTTTTAAAAAATCAATATGATTTTTAATAATAAAAATAATTTTTTAAAAAATCAATAGCATGTTAATAAACTAGCATTAAATGCAAGCTATTTGCATGTAGGATGATGAGGTAGGGTGACATAATTTGGACTAGATTTGCCCTTCCTTAAAGAAGAACAGTCTTTTCTCATGGGATTATAGAGTTTCCAAGGAAACTTTTTCAGGATGTTACTATACCTTTCTTTCTTAGGTCTGATAGATTAACTGGTGCAAAGTCACCCAAATTTCATAGCTAGATCAGGATTAGAATCCATAGCCTCACAACCTCTAATACCAAGGCAACTCTCAGTTTTTAGATACTTACATATATAAAATATCATTACATAGAAGGAAAGAAAAAGAACGTTGTATCTTAAGAACAGGCAGGTTTCTTCTCATACAAGTATAATCTTTGTGTGTAGGCTATTTGGTTCATTAGTAGAGGGGGCATGCATAAGTGCAGTAACGTGCCTATTGTCCCTGTCATTGTATTTTTAATCTTTTATTCTTGTTCTCATTTTTGTTTGACAAATTATAATAAATAAAATAAATAAATAAAATTAAATACAACGCCATGTTATGTTAAAGGGAAAAGATCCTTAGCTATACTATATATTTCAGATGACGGTTTCATTACCAATTTCTTGTCCTGGGTATTCAAAACATTGTTTTGTTTTTTTAAAAAAATTAGTATTAGCTAGTTGATTGGCTGATTGGTGCAAAAAGCTTCTTTTTCTTTATTTTATATTCACTTCTCTTGTTTAAAAATCCCTCTCATTGTCCAATAAATATACAAATTTTGTGGTAAAGTGCAAATTGGAAAGATTGGCTTACGAATATCATTTGAATTTTCTTACTAATCGGCAATGTATGTTACAACAAAATTTAAGTTTAAAAAAAAAACTGTTAAAATGGGGACAAGTTGAAGTGTCCCAGGATTTTGTCAGCTGGAATGGATTTGGCACTATTGAAAAAAACTTAAAACTTCTTTTTATTTATTTTATTTATTTATTTAATTTTGTCATAACAATATACACAAGCATAACAAGCATAACACAAAAGATTATATAATATATAAACATATATATGAGGAGAAACAAGGTAGTATAAGCACATATATATAGGACAGAAACAACAGGACAGGTAAGCACATTTGTGCTCTTATGCACACCCCTTAGAGTCCTCTTAGGAATGTGGTGAGGTCAACAGTGGATAGATTTTTAATAAAACTTTTGGGGTTATGAGAAGAGACCACAAAGTCAGGTAATGTATTCCAAGCATAGATAATTCTGTTATAGAAATCGTGTTTTCTGCAATCTAAACTGGTGCGGTTGACATTAAGTTTAAATCTGTTGGTAGCTCTTGTGTTATTGTAGTTGAAACTGAAGTAGTCATTGGCAGGAAGGACATTACAACGGATATTCTATAAGCTAAACCCAGGTCCTGTCGAAGGCGACGAAGTTCCAAGTTTTCTAGACCCACGATATCAAGTCTGGTGGAATAAGGTATTTTATTGGTTTCGGAGGAGTGAAGAACTCTTCTCGTAAAATACCTTTGGACACGCTCAACTGTATTGATATCAGATATATGGTATGGGTTCCAGACAGGCGAGCAGTAATCAAGAATTGGCCTAGCAAAAGTTTTATATGCTCTGGTCAGTAGCGTGGTGTTTTTGGAAAAGAAGCTACGTAGAATTAAGTTAACAACTTTTAGAGCCTTTTTTTGCTATATAGTTGCAGTGGGCTTTAGCACTTAGATCATTAGATATAAAAACTCCAAGGTCTTTGACTGGGTGGGGGTCATCTGTGAGGTAATGTCCATCAAGCATGTACTTAGTGATTGGGTTCTTTCTTCCAATATGTAGGACTGAGCATTTGCTGGTTGAGATTCGTAGTTGCCAAATTTTAGACCAAGCGGTTAGATGAGCAAGGTCTTTTTGAATTGTAGATGTATTGTCAGTGGTGTTAAAAAGTTTGACATCATCAGCAAAGAGAACACAGTCACTTGAGATGTGATCACAAAGATCATTTATGAATCCTATAAAGAGAGTTGGTCCAAGAATGCTACCTTGAGGAACACCACTCTTGACAGGAAAAGGATTTGATATAGCACTACCAACCTTAACCACTTGTTGTCTGTTCAACAGAAAAGCAGATATCCAGTTGTGTAAGGGTCCTGAAATGCCATAGGATTTTAATTTTAGGAGAAGTTTATCATGTACTACTGAGTCAAAAGCTTTACAGAAGTCTATGTATATTGCATCTATTGTTTTACCTAGATCAAGATTTGTAGTCCATAGGTTTTTACAATGGAGAAGTTTCAAATTGCATGATAATTTTTTTCTGAAGCCAAATTGTTTATTTGAGAGTAAGTTGTGTAATTCTAGTGCAAGATAATGGATTGGTTGATGATGGATTCCATTACTTTGCAGGCGACGCAGTATAGGGAGATTAGTCTATAATTTTCAATTAAGCTGGGGTCGCCTTTTTTGAAAATTGGAATGACTGTGGCTAGTGATCAGAGATTGGGAAGGGAACTGGTTGTGAAAGTTTTATTAAAGATTATCCTTAGGGGTTCTGCTAAATTACTGGAAAGTTTTTTTTAAGAAGTAGGCACAAAGTCCATCAGGTCCAATGGATAGAGATGGTTTCAAGTTGCGAAGAAACCTTTTCAAAAAGAAACTTTTGAAGCCTGAACTTGAATTTGGAGAATGCTGTTTGCCAATTTGTTCAGTTTAAATATCTGTTATTTGAGCTGTTCGGTCACGATGTTATTGCTGCTTTTGCACTTCCATATTTATTAAGAAGAAATTTTATTAGATGTTCTAAATTAGTAATTTATCTATCAGAAATGGAAAGGTACAGACAAGATGACCAGGATAACACAAACAATCTTTTAAAATTGTCTTCATTAGGCCACCAATTCAAGCAAACAAGCAAGCAAAAGCAAAGCAATGTTATATACAGAATGCAGATGCTCAGTCTAGTGGCCTGAATTCATTTTGGGTAAGTGCTGTCTCTCTGGATGATGAGTCCCCTATTTGTAGACAATCAGATGAAACTGAAATGATATAACCTAAGATGAGATTAACCTAAGATGGCGCCGACGAAGGCTGCCTCGGTGAAATGCTCTCTAATTGTTTCTTTATTTCTAATTGTTCTCTGTGACTCACTACGGATTTCCTACTCACGAGACCATCTGCTAAAAATTAAGGAACATTTCTTTAAGGAGCAGCTTTCTTTAATCTCACCCCCGCCTGTCTTTACAAACACGGAGGAGATTCTAACACAGGAGGAGGCAATTCCCACGGAGCCATGGATTACTAAAAAAACCAAACGACGGAAACGAAGGAAACGAGGTAAACGATCTGGGATCTTAATCAAGCTAAGAACTCGCACTAAAACTCCTCTGCCTTCAATTTTCCTAACAAATATACGCTCACTTGCAAATAAGATGGATGAAATACTCCTCTTAAACAAATACTATTCTGATTTTCGCAATTCAGCAGTCCTATGCTTCTCTGAAACCTGGTTAAATGAATCCATTGAAAATAGCAGCCTGAACATTCCAGGATTTCAAATTGAACGATCAGACAGGGTTCCAGAAACATCTGGTAAATAGAAAGGAGGAGGCTTATGCCTATATATTAATTCAACCTGGTGTCAAGATTTTAACATAATTTACAAATTCTGTGACAACAATTTAGAGACTCTAATTATCAATTGCAAACCTTACTATTCGCCTCGTGAATTTTCCTCATTTCTTCTAATTGCTGTTTATGTCCCACCACAAGCCTGTGTAAACAAGGCATTACGAACTCTAGCTGACCAAATCATGGAGGCTGAAGCCAAACACCCTGATTCACTGGCCATTGTTTTGGGAGATCTAAACAAGGCAAACTTAAGGAAAGAACTACCAAAATACTTTCAGCATGTCAATTGTCCCACCAGAGGCAAGAATACTCTAGACCACTGCTACACAACACTAAAAGATGCCTATCGGTCTTTACCACGTGCAGCTGTAGGACACTCTGATCATTGCATGATTCACCTTGTACCTGCTTACAGGCAAAGACTTAAAGCCATAAAACCAATAATTAAATCAGTGAAAACGTGGACGGAGGAATCAGAATTAAAGCTACAGGCATGTTTTGACTGCACTGATTGGAATATTTTTAAAGATACCTCTGCAGACCTGGATGAACTCACAGATACTGTAACATCATATGTCAGCTTCTGTGAAGACCTATGTGTACCTACAAGGAACTTGCGAATACACAGTAATAACAAACCTTGGTTTACACCTAAACTTAAGCAGCTACGACATTCCAAAGAGGAAGCCTACAGAAAAGGTGATAAAATGCTGTACAATCAGGCCAGAAATGCACTAACAAGGAGATAAGAGCAGCAAAAGAAGCTACTCTGAAAAGCTAAAGAATCAATTTTCAGCAAATGAACCAGCAAACATGTGGAAAACTCTTAAAAATATCACCGGCTATGGCAAACCTCCTTCCCAGGCTGAAGGTAATCAACAACTGGCAGATGACCTGAATGAGTTTTACTGCAGGTTTGAAAGGAAACTACAGCCACCTATCTCCACAACCCCCATCTCAGACACAGCAACAACAGCCAAGCCTCCTACAACTGACCCCATTTCATTGGGTTCACAACCCCTAGTGATCACAGAAAAGGAAGTGCAGGACCTATTTCACAGACAAAAGCCAGGAAAAGCGCCAGGCCCAGACAAGATAACTCCTTCTTGCTTAAAAGTCTGTGCTGACCAATTGGCCCCCATCTTCACCCATATTTTCAATAAATCACTAGAGATGTGCTATGTTCCTTCTTGCTTCAAACGCTCTACCATCATCCCAGTGCCGAAGAAGCCCACCATCAAGGAACTGAATGACTACAGACCAGTTGCTCTAACATCTGTAGTCATGAAAACCTTTGAAAGGCTAGTGCTTTCCTACCTGAAAACCATCACGAATCCGCTTTTAGACCCCTTGCAATTTGCATACCGAGCAAATAGATCAACAGATGATGCTGTTAATATGGCTCTGCACTACATCCTACAACATCTTGAGTCTCCAAAGACCTATGCAAGGGTCCTCTTTGTAGACTTTAGTTCAGCATTCAATACCATCATTCCAGACATTCTCCTAACTAAGCTAAACCAGCTACAGGTACCGGAACAGACTTGTAAGTGGATCACAAGCTTCCTAACAAACAGGAAGCAGCAGGTGAAGCTAAGCAAGATCACATCAAATACCTGTACAATTAGCACAGGGGCCCCCCAAGGCTGTGTGCTCTCCCCACTTCTCTTCTCTCTGTATACCAATGACTGCATCTCCAATGATCCATTTGTTAAGCTACTGAAGTTCGCAGATGACACAACAGTGATTGGTCTCATTCGAGACAATGACGAATCCGCATATAGACGAGAGGTCGAACGACTAGCCTTGTGGTGCAACCAAAACAATCTGGAACTGAACACACTCAAAACCGTAGAAATGGTGGTAGATTTTAGGAAAAACCCTTCCATACTTCCACCTCTCACAATACTTGACAACACAGTATCAACAGTAGAAACCTTCAAATTTCTGGGTTCTATCATATCGCAAGATCTCAAATGGACAGCTAACATCAAAAACATCATTAAAAAAGGACAACAAAGAATGTTCTTTCTGCGCCAACTCAGTAAGCTCAAACTGCCCAAGGAGCTGCTGATCCAGTTCTACAGAGGAATTATTGAGTCTGTCATTTGCACCTCTATAACTGTCTGGTTCGGTTCTGCAACCCAACAAGAAAAACACAGACTTCAGAGGATAATTAGAACTGCAGAAAAAATAATTGCTACCAACTTGCCTTCCATTGAGGACCTGTATACTGCACGAATCAAGAAGAGAGGCGTGAAAATATTTGCAGATCCCTCGCATCCTGGACATAAACTGTTTCAACTCCTACCCTCAAAACGACGCTATAGAGCACTGCACACCAGAACAACTAGACACAAGAACAGTTTTTTCCCGAAGGCCATCACTCTGCTAAACAAATAATTCCCTCAACACTGTCAGACTATTTACTGAATCTGCACTACTATTAATCGTTTCATAGTTCCCATCACCAATCTCTTTCCACTTATGACTGTATGACTATAACTTGTTGCTGGCAATCCTTATGATTTATATTGATATATTGACCATCAATTGTGTTGTAAATGTTGTACCTTGATGAACGTATCTTTTCTTTTATGTACACTGAGAGCATATGCACCAAGACAAATTCCTTGTGTGTCCAATCACACTTGGCCAATAAAAATTCTATTCTATTCTATTCTATTCTATTCTATTCTATAATAAAGCATCTTTCAAGGAAGCTCTGTTCAACTTTAGTTCTTTAGGGAGCATGAAACAAATTTGGACAAGGAGAGCAGAAGATCATGAGGTATTCAAAGCAGGAATGCAACTGTTTACATCACACTGAGATGGTGAAGTCCATGAAATGGAAAAGATGCAAATGCTGGAACAAGTTCCAGTGCCTGGAAACTCTGTATGGATTTTTGCTGAAAATGCAAAAGAACACAATGAATTATTAATTTATTGATTTGACGATTACTTTTTTCCCACCAACACAACTTCTTCCTTTTACAGTCACTGTAATCTATCTATTTAGCTACAGTATATGAAAAGATAGGATTTAGCACTTTAAAAAAAGATGCAGGAAACTTTCATAATTGTTCTGAATTCTAAATTCTGCTTTGCTTTTAAAAAATTACATCTTTTCCTTGTTTTAAAATGCTCTATGGTGACAAAATAGAAGGTTTTCAGAGCTTTAGATCTCTACGCACAAAGGCTTTGTGCAACTCTTTAAACATATATTTTGCTAGGATCACAAAACAGAAAGGAGATAGGTAGATAGCGGATGCATTTTTCGGAAAAAAAGTTATGGCTACTTCAACGAGTTGCAGACAGGCACTATCCTTGTCACTTGTATGCTCTGAACCCTCTTGTGCCTTTGCATCCCAAATGCTGGATATCCATACCCAAAATATGTGTCAGTATGCATCACAGGCCACAAACTTTATTGTAAATTTAAAGAAAAAAGTATTTGGTCATCATATTGATAAATATAGCAGTTATGGTTCCTGTCTGTTTTGGTAATCACAGCAATATTTATAACTTTGTGGAAGCAGCCACAACATTTTGTTGACTCATGCATTTAATCTAGTATTCAATTATTTATATATTTATTCAGCTTTGTTCTATCCATTCTTTCTTTCTTCTATCCACTTGTGAGAATTCACAGACGCATAAGCTTTAATACAACTCTTGCCCCTTAGTAGGAAAGATAGACAATCTGTGATATACAGTAAACCAGCAGTCCCTAACCTTTCTGGCTTTGCAGACCGGTGGCGGTGCAGAGCAGTGGAGGAGACGGGATTGTTCCTTGCAAGCAACAGGCGAGTGTGCTCTCAAGCTCCATTTGTATAAACAGTGCATACATGCACCAACCGCTCATACATATGGAGTTGTGTGTGCTTACATGCTTGCCTACCATTTGTGTAGCCCGGTTCCAAACAGACTGCGACCTGGTACCCAGCCGCAGATGAGGGGTTAGGAACCCCTGGTATAAACTATCAAATTGAACTAACACAATTTTAAAAATGCACATTCCCGTCAAGAAGCACAAGGAAAACACACAGAAAGCCACAGATGTGATGCAGCCCTGCAAATTCCACTTTATGACTCTAGACATTGGCGCTTTTAACCCTAGAAGAAGCATAAGAATAATAATAGTGATCCTTATTATCAAAAAGCCACCCATGAATAAGTTCCTACACTCACTTTGACCATCAATGTGTCCAACTATCTTCTCATCGACTTTAAATATTCCATGACCTGAAGCAATTTACTCTGTTTCTGGACAAATCATGCCGACATTTTGTCAAAATGACCAACATGCCTCATAATGTCATTAGGGAAACTCCACACAATGCACATTTCATCATTTGTTTCATATTGCTCCCTTGTGAATGCCCATGCTCCCTTTTTTTTCCAAATATTACTGTGGAATTAGCAGAACCCGATTCATAAATCATAAATATCATCTGGGCAAGTGGGAGGAGGGAGGAGTCATCAGAAAAGATGTGATCATTTCTGATGACTGCCATCTTCCATTGACAAATATTTATTGAGTTCTGCTATGTTTCAGTAACTAGTTCTTACGTACCTAATATGAATCTTTTCGGACTTAAAATAAACACAACAAAGTTGTGATGAATCAAATGGAATCAACTGCATTACATCTGAATAAACAAATTAACTTCTAGCAGAGGGAAAATAAATTAAAAAGCCAACCAAAGCCACTATCGTCTCTCAAAGAACATGTTTTTAAAAATGATCAGGTTTAAATTCTGATTCTCTGAGGACTGTCTGGAATTTAATATTTCAAGCACTTAAAGGAAGAACTGGTTCCCCCCCCCATATTAATAGAAATTCAAGTGTTCACTCAATGAACAAATATAACTATAGAACTCCACTACCCAAAATGGAGATCAAACTATAAACAAATAAAATAAATCATAGCATTTCAGGGAAAATGTCCTCTTTTGTTCCCTGGCAATAAATACAACTTCCTAAATGCAATTGGGTTCCATTCTGGCTTGGGGCAACTGAAGCCAGAATTTAAGCATTAAGTTTTGATTTGGTTTGATTTGATTTGATCTGAAGCCTCTAGCGTTCCATTATCTCTCAATGAAGTATTTTTCCTCTTTATTGCTATTTTTCTCTTCCAAATCTCTAATGCTATAGTTTGCTCATAAAATAAAATTAAGACTTGCTGCATTTGTATATCAGGCATTTGCACTACTGTGAATTAGCCCAACTACTGCATTTGTATTTATATTGTATGACTTGGGGAATGGGAAAGTAGCAAGTCAAATTGTCTATGCAAAGCAACTATGACAGCTTGAGTAAGTGAGAAGATGGAACTGCCTAGCTCTGAGGAAACTCCAATGCACCCCACTGCCTGAAAGCCAATGGCTCTTGGAACATCTACCTATCTATAGTATTTTTTTTATTCTTATTGATTAGCTTCAGAAAATGTCTTTCCAAACCATGTTTGGGAAATACAAACAATAAAATGGTCCTATCAAATGCTAGCTAATATATACCATACTTTTCGAAGTATAAGACACACTCCCCTCCCGCCATAAAAAAGTGGGTGGGGTGGCTTCTGGTGGCTCCGCTCTCTCCGAAGGACGCCCTAAGGGCGCCCGCGCTGGGATTCTGTAAAAGCCGGCGAAATCAACGGCTGAAAGTACCTTCCCCGGTAAGGAGAAGGGAAAGAGCAGAAGAGGGAAGGGTAGAGCTCTCTCTAGAGGCCCCGTTTGGGGAACTCGAAAGGGAAAGTTCCCTGAATTCCTTCTGCAAAGCTCCAGCCCCAGTGTGTTTCTGCTTTAAGCAGACAGAGAAGAGAGCGACCACTTCTGCTTCAATTGATTGTTATGGATATTTATAAGCAGACGGAATAAAACACAGGAGATCAGTCATTTAAATTGCAAGTATTAAATCTGACTTCTATTTTTTCTTTTAAAAAAAATAATATTTTTTTTTCTCTCATCTACAATCAACACAATGAAATAAAATGGCGTTTACTTGTTGAGAAAGTGAAACTGAATGGAGATTTTATCTTATTGTACTGGACTGTGGATTGTTGGATTATTTTAGTTTGTTTAAGTATTTCATAAGGGGATTTTCAGCAAGAACTTTGCCATGAAGAATGGATTCGAACTTTTTCAGAAGAATGGATTCGTGACTTTATACAGGATTATACAGAAAGAATGTATTTAATTATTCAACAATACGAATTGGAAAAAAATGGAGGCGTTTTGGATGAGAGTTTGGAGGAAATTAACCAAAGTAATCAGGACTTGGAATATGGAATGGATGTAAAGAAGCCTTTTTAAAAGTTTGGATGAAAAGCCTGAAGTTGTGCTACAGGAGGCTGTCTCCGAAATGGAAAAATTCACAGGGTTAATGCTTTCCAAGAGTTCTCTTTTCGGATTGAGGAATATCGGCAGTAACTCGTGGATTCTTGGACATAAGGAACTATTAGGAAATATTGTGACTGACTTTTCAAAAGGAGTAATGAAGGAAAGACAGAGACTAATGCATCAAAAATGGCAAGAGACAAAAGTATCATTTTGAAAGAATTTTTTTTGAAATATTAACAGAAAAGATTTTAGCCTTTCTGAAAGACAATACGTAAGGAAGATTTGGAAGAAATGGGTTGATTATATGTTTTATAACCATGATAAAAGACTAGATATTTGGATTTATACTGGATTTTGACGAGGAGGACTAAAGTTGAACAGATATTGTAATTTCCTGTATTGAAATTCTATAATTTGTTGTATTGAATTTTAAATAGAATATTCTCGAAAGATCTTATGTAAGAAAGACTTGGGGGGAAAATTATATGGTTATAGAAGTTATAAGGGAGAGATTCTCTGAATTGGATTGGATTTTTATGCTTTAGCTGGGTTTAAATATTTTAGGATTAATTTGTTCTACTGATCTATATATTTTATTACTGTTTATTGTTAATTTTTTGAAGGATTTTGGTTATGTAAGGAGGAAGTCAGAGCTAGAGAGGGAGAATTGGTATAATAGTTTTGGGGAAAAAAATTTTTTTAGCATATGGTTGTTTTATTTTTAACTATACCTTGTGTTTGTTCCGGGAAGCCAGGGGGGCAGGGGGGAGGGGGTTTGTGAAGGGAGAGGGGTTGGGGGGAAAGGGGGGAAAAAAAATTTTTGTAAAACTTTTTGAATAAAAAAAAAATGTGGGTGGAAATGTCTGTGCATTTTATACAGCAAATGTTGCTGAAGCACCACTCACCTGTCGGCTCCCACCCTTTGGCCTCTGCCTCCCAGCACTTTACCTCCTTGCAGCAAGCAGCAAACAGCTTCAGCACAGCCTGATTTAGCAGAAGCAGCTGATTGGCGATTGGATCGGCCTCCCAGAATACCTCCTATCAGCTATTCCAGGCTTCAGGGATGACCGCCGCTCACTGGTGCTGGCATTGCCAATCACCACTGTCACCTATTGCTGCTTCTACACGCCCCATTTTTTACCTCCGTGCATCCCATTTTGGCCTCTGTGCATCCCATTTTCATCCTGTTCCAGGCCATGGAGATAGGCAGCAGCAGCGATCCCCACCACCTGGAACGGGCCAAAAATGGGACACATGGAGGCCAAAAATGGGGCACATGGAGGCTGAAAATGGGGTGTGCGGAGGTGGTGATAGATGACAGCGGCGATAGTTGGAGGTGGTGATGGGTGACACCACTGCTGATGGGCAGTGGTGATATCCGCAGCCTGGAATAGCTGATAGGAGGTATTCCCGGGAGGCAGATCCAACCGCCAATCAGCTGTGCATGCTAAATCAGGCTGTGCTGAAGCTGACCACGCGGTTTGCTGTTTGCTGCAAGGAGGCAAATTGCTGGGAGGCAGATGCAGATTTTTTTTCTTGTTTTACTCCCCAAAAACTAGGTGCATCTTATACTTCAAAGCATCTTATAGTCCAAAAAATACAGTATACAGCATTAATCACAGCAGCTAGTGCAAAGAATTGCAAGAAGAACTGGCAAATACTCTTAAATTAACAAATACCACAACTTAAATGCTCATTTTACAGAATGATATTTTGAAAGATTGCTGAAGCCAATTCAAAGCAATTCATGTTCAGCTCCATCTTTCCTAAAGAATTGTAGTTTTGTGTTTGAAAAACTGACACAGAAAAATTTGGAAAAACAGACATCTTCTTGGTCAAACCTATTAATCAATCATGAATCCAAAAATTTTCAGATTGGTTTACATTTATTGATGTACCCATTAAAATTACAGTAACCGGAAATATAAAAACAGGGTTTTCTTTACATCTTTGTTAAAACATCAGACATCAAATCCACTGTTTAAAATTAACACTGGTAACTATTTTTAAAAAATGATCATGATTTGCACAGTTTTAAAGTCTACAGCTTTTCATTCCATTTGGACTAGTGCCTAAGTGAATAATAATGGAAACATCCATTCTATAGTATTCTCCAAAGTTATAATAATACTCTTGTTTTTCCACAGCTTGATGTAGGATAATGGGAACAGAAGATTCTATTGAAAAAATATATGGAAAACTCCAGATAACTACTAAAGAAGTGTATCAGTGCATGAAATTAAGTGGGAAAACTACATTCAGAGCTGGTTTCACTTGAAATACTGTGACCTTTTTTCTTCTGTTAGTGATACAAACTTGGAAACCTTAACTTTTTTTAATGTTGCTATGAGGCCAGAGTCATAGTCCAATTATTTTATCAGTTCCTCATGTCAATTTTCATTAAGCCTAATCCAATCCATGTATTTAATTTTTTTGTTTTAATTTTTTTTTTATACCGCCCTTCTCCCGAAGGACTCAGGGCGGTTTACAACCAGGGTAAAAACACAACTCAACTCAGAAAAGTTAAAAAAACATATAAAAACTACTTAAATTAAAAACTAAAGGAATAAAGACTATAATAAAACCCCAACAAAAACTTCATTAAGCCAGCCCTGCACGATAAAATAGAAAGGTCTTTAGCTCGTGGCGAAAGGTCCGGAGATCAAGCAGTTGACGTATCCTCGGAGGCAGCTCATTCCAGAGGGCAGGAGCCCCCACAGCGAAGGCTCACCCCCTGGGGGTCGCCAGTCTACATTGTTTGACTGACGGCACCCTGAGGAGATCCTCTCTATGGGAGCGCACGGGTTCATGGGAGGCTATTGGTAGCAGCAGGCGGTCTCGTAAATAACCCAGTCCTATGCCATGGAGCACTTTAAAGGTGATAACCAACACCTTGAATTGCACCCGGAAGACCACCGGAAGCCAGTGCAGCTCATGCAGGACAGGTGTTACATGGGAGCCTTGGGTTGTTCCCACTATTACCCGCACGGCTGCATTCTGAAGCAGTTGGAACCTCCGGGTGCTCTTCAAGGGGAGACCCATGTAGACAGCGTTACAGTAGTCCAGGCGGGAAGTGACAAGTGTGAGTGACCATGCATAAAGAATCCCATTCCAGAAAGGGACGCAACTGGCATATCAGGCGAACCTGATAAAAAGCCCCCCTGGCAAAAGCCATCATATGCTCTTCTAAAGACAGCCATACATCCAAGAGGACACCTAGATTGCGAGCCCTCTCTGTGGGTGCCAATGACTCGCCCCCAACAGCCAGCGATGGCGTTAGCTGGCTATATCAGGACACCGGCATCCATAGCCACTCAGTCTTGGAAGGGTTGAGTCGAAGCCTGTTTCTCCCCATCCAGACACGCACGGCCTCCAGACACCGGGATATCACTTCAGCGGCATCGTTGGGATGGTTTGGGGTGGAAATGTACAGCTGAGTATTGTCAGCGTACAGATGGCATTGCACCCCAAAACCACGGATGATCTCCTCTAGCGGCTTCACATAGATGTTGAACAGAAGAGGCGAGAGAATCGACCCCTGTGGCACCCCACATAAGAGGCACCTCGCAGCCGATCTCTGCCCTCTTGCCAACAGCGTCTGCGACCAATCAGAAAGATAGGAGGAGGACCACCGCAGAACAGTGCCCCCCACTCCTAAACCCTCCAACTGGCACAGCAAAATACCATGGTCAGTGGTATCATTTAAGAACTGTATTGGATTCTGATGTATTGATATCAATCAAATGTGTTGATATATGATAGACTTGAACATTGGGCCCTATCTAACAAAATGAAATTCAATGTTGAAAGAAGCAAGGTTCTACATTTGAAAGAAAAACAAAATGCACAGGTACAGTATATGTGGTACCACATTCAATAGTAGTAATTGTGAGAGGGATCTTGAAGTCCTAGTGGACAATAATTTAAATATGAGCAACAAATATAATTAGGGAGCTGGAGGCTAAAACATATGAAGAACAGTTGCTGGAATTGGGTCTGTCTAGTTTAATGAAAAGAAAAACTAGGGGTCACATGATAGCAGTGTTCCAATATTTCAGGGGTTGCCACAAAGAAGTCAAGCTATACTCCAAAATACCTGAAGGCAGGACAAGAAGCAATGGATGGAAACCTAAGCAAGGACAGAAGCAACCTAGAACTGAGGAGAAATTTCCTGACAGTTAGAACAATTAATCAGTGGAACAATTTCTCTCCAGTAGTTGTGAATGCTCCAACACTGGAAATTTTAAAGAAGAGATTGGACAACGATTTGTCTGAAATGGTATAGGGTTAACAGCCTAAGCAGGGGTTTGGACTAGAAGATCTCCAAGGTCCCTTCCAACTCTGTTATTCTATTCTAAATAGAAAATGGGAGGCTGCCTATATGCTTTACCAACTGGGTTATTTGGATAAATTAATCCTAAACCTGTTTCCCAATCTGGTGAAAGACGTCTACAGTTAACAGGAGAAGATATAGCTTATGCATACTAACTTGAAGAATAATTTAAATAAAAATTCAAAATTTCTAAATCCAATTCTGAATCATACAAAGATTTTTAACAACATTTTATCAAATTCACGATCAACACTATTATTTAAACTTTAAAGGGCCGGTTTAGCTCTGCCTGGTAAGGCCTGTTATTAAGAACACAAAGCCTGCAATTACTGCAGGTTCGAGCCCGGCCCAAGGTTGACTCAGCCTTCCATCCTTTATAAGGTAGGTAAAATGAGGACCCAGATTGTTGGGGGGGCAATAAGTTGACTTTGTAAATATATACAAATAGAATGAGACTATTGCCCTATACATTGTAAGCCGCCCTGAGTCTTCGGAGAAGGGCGGGGTATAAATGTAAACAAAAAAAAAAAAAAAAAAAAAAAAAAGTGTTTTCAAGCTTGGAATGCTTCTGTCAAGTTATTGTAATTTCAACAGTGGAATACCCACACGGAAAACAGAATTGTCTACTTCAGACTTAAATTCAAAACATTTTCATACCTTTAATAATGTCTATAGCTCAAATTTGTGGGACGTGAACTGCCAATTACTATCCATGACTTAAAAATTTAAATATGCACAACTTTCTCCAGAAAGGGCATTTTATTAGTGATGCTGTTTATTCCATTGTAGCTAATGCTAATAATCTTCTGCACAGGCTATTTGTTTTGATACTGTACGTATGTATGGTATGTATTGTATAAATATTATTTTATTAATATATTCCAGTTACAGTTGGAAATTATACACATACAAACACACCAGGCTATTTTTTTTCTGGACAGAGTTCTTTTTAGCCCAGCAAATTAAATGATGCACATACCAATGTATTTAATCACTTGTTGTAGTTGAAGATGTTGCACCATAGGAGGAAAAGACTTCATTCTCATAATTATTCTCATAATCATCATTCAAAAAAAAAAGTTGAAATACACATTTATTCCCTTCTAATCTGCCTCCTGTGGCTTATTGCAAAATCAACTTGTCTTTTACTCACTGGGAAGATTATAACAGCAACTGGCTCTTCAAATAATGTGAAGTGGAAGGTTAAAATGCTAAATACTCAAAATAAGAGGAGCAAATATCTCTACTGGGAAAGTAAAAGGAGATTTACCTATGGTACCCTTATAATATTTATTTATTTATTTATTTTGTCACAACATTATATACAAGAACATATATTGAAAGGAAACAATAGGGCAGGAATGGTAGGCACTTTTGTGCACTTATGCACGCCCCTTATAGTCCTCTTAGGAATGGGGTGAGGTCAATGGTAGATAGTTTTTGGTTAAAGCTTTTGGGACTTGGAGAAGAGACCACAGAGTCAGGTGGTGTATTCCAAGCATTAACAATTCTATTACAAAAGTCATATTTTCTGCAATCAAGATTGAAGCGGTTAACATTAAGTTTGAATCTATTGTTTGCTCTTGTATTATTGCTATTGAAGCTGAAGTAGTCTTTAACAGGAAGGACATTGAAATAGATGATTCTGTGTGTTAAACACAGGTCTTGTCGGAGTCGGCGTAGTTCTAAGTTTTCTAATCCCAGGATTTCAAGTCTGGTGGAATAAGGTATTTGTTGTTTACAGAGGAGTGGAGAACTCGTCTTGTAAAATATTTCTGGACTTGTTCAATTGTATTAATGTCAGAGATGTGGTATGGGTTCCAGACAGATGAGCTGTATTCAAGAATGGGTATGGCAAATGTTTTGAATGCTCTGGTTAGTAGTGTAGAGTTTTTGGAAAAGAAGCTACGCAGAATTAGGTTTACAACTCTTAGAGCCTTTTTTGCTATATAGTTGCAGTGGGCTTTGGCACTTAGATCATTTGATATGAAAACTCCAAGGTCTTTAACAGGGTGGGGTCATCTGTAAGATAATGTCCATGAAGCTTGTACTTAGTGTTTGGGTTCTTTTTTCCAATATGTAAGACTGAGCATTTGCTGGTTGAGATTTGGAGTTGCCAAGTTTTAGACCAATCGGATATCAATCAAGGTCTTTTTGAAGGGTAGTAGTATTGTTGGTGGTGTTAAATAGTTTGACATCGTCAGCAAAGAGAACACAATAACTTGAGATATGGTCACAGAGATCATTTATGTATAGTATAAAGAGCGTTGGTCCAAGAACGCTGCCTTGAGGAACATATGTTGAGGAAAATATGCTAAATATGTATATTATCTGGGTATGGACCCTGTGCTTCACCTCCAATGATATCAAACCTCAAAACCATGAATAATACATGGTGATTCTTCCAAGCTAAGTACATTATTGTTTCTAGACCTATAGACAGAATCTTGCCAGATGAAGCACTCTACTATCTGTATCTACCATATGTTCTGGAAACTATTAGGAATGGGCTGTCTTCATGATTCTTCCTTCATACAAAATAACTGGATTGAATTGGGGTATATTCCTCTGGGATATACCCCGACCTCCTACTGGAAATCCCAGCCTACTACATTTCATCACATACAGTAGGAACTTGGCCATGTTGCCTGTGGGATCTGGACAACATCATACCAGGGAAAGTAGTTGCATCATATACCAAATGGGAGATATTGCCATACTGCTTGAAAACAAAGCCACATGGATGCCACTGCTTATTGTAGCTGATCTTGTCATTGACTCTTATTTGAATTTTGGTGATGGAAAAGCATTTTCCACCACAATGGAAAATGGCAGTCTAGCTTCAAAATTCTCAGGAAGACTGCATGGTATGCATTTGCTCTCCATACCACCTGCTTAAAACTGACCAAACATGAAATTGGCAACATAGCATTATCCAATGCAATGAAATTTAACATTGGAGATAATTTGATTTTGATGGTTGTCTACTGAATAAGGGCCATTGAAAACAAAGGACATCCAGATTTGCCATTGCCCTGTTTTCACTACAGGTGTATGGAAAAAGTTGGAGGATTCAGTTGCTTCTGCATGTCCTGATATGCTGATTTGTAATTGCTAATATGTTCATGGGGTCACAAAGAGACAGACATAACTTAGCAACTGAATAACATGTCCAAAATAATGTATTGTAAAAAGTGTTCGTTAAATCAGATTCAGTGTATATCCATTTTTGAAAGAGCAGCTGCCATTCAATGAGCAAATGCATTCTTCAGCATCAACCCTTTCCCAAAATGTTGCACTCCCCTGATGTAAAATTAAGGGTTAGTCCTGTCTATCTCTTTTTCCAATACTTTTAAAAGCATGGGCAGTGGATGAAGAATTACAAGCCAGCCCAGAAATACAGACTAAAATCAAACAAGTCTCTTTTCATTTCTCATCTCAGTCTGGAGAAATCTAAAATGATCCATTTGCCATCACACCATACCAAACTACATGGGCTGTGCCACCCTAACAAAGGAAACTAAATTATTTTATTTTATTTTTTTAGGCCTCTGGAATTCTCCATTCTCAAACAGTTGGATTTTTATAAAGTTTCATATTTCTAGCTAAATGTGTTATTACAAAGACCATGTAGCTAGAAATACAATCATATAAACAAAAATGCTTTGTTTACTATTGTGCATCTTTTAAAAGCTAGTCAACAAGTGCCCATCACTAGCACCAGCCCTGCATTCCTTGCAATTTTTTACCCACTGGGATAAAATGGATGAAAAAAAATGAAAACCATTTCGGCATCACAGAAAAAAAGGAATGAAAAAGCCAATAACAGCATTATAAATTTATACCATATTACAAGTGCCTTGATGCAGAAAACTAATTCCCCACAGTGGCTTAATAGTAGTAAATACGATTGACATTAAAGAGAATGGGGATCGTTATAAAGGAAACAGGTCTAAGACTGGACTAGCGAAGGATGATTATGTTCTGAATGCATTGGTATAAATATTAAATTTCAAAAACATACAATGTATTTGGAAGTACTGCATCTCTCAGAGTACCAAAAATATTAATGTGACATTGATATATTATGTTCTGAATTAAGAATACAATACGGCTTGCAATAAAATTATACCCACATCCATATCTCTTTCACTTTCCCTATATGCTTAAATAAATAATAAACAAACAAGTAAGTAAATAAAAACAAATAATTAAAAGTTATGTCCATGGAAACTCCCAGTTTGCTTGCTGAAAGAAAATAAGG
Organism: Ahaetulla prasina; assembly: GCF_028640845.1. Classification (NCBI taxonomy): domain Eukaryota; kingdom Metazoa; phylum Chordata; class Lepidosauria; order Squamata; family Colubridae; genus Ahaetulla; species Ahaetulla prasina. The sequence continues at coordinate 108,744,433 of NC_080540.1, forward strand.
GCTTTTATTTCCCATCTTTCCATGTCTTTTTTGAATAAGCATACTCCTCCCCGTAAAAAGAATGGAAATAACACTCAAGTGTTTGTATTCTCTTTGGTTTGCAGTGGACTCATGCAAAACAGGTGAAACTATAACACAGTGCAGCCTTCATGTTCCAGTGTGGAGCAGGGGGTGGGGTGGGGGGCAGTTGCTTCTTTTATTTATTTTTATTTATTTATTTATTTTGTCACAACAATATATATAAGTATCATACAGAAAGGTTATATAGTATATAAACATATATATGAGTAAATATTAGGAGGTATAAGCATATATATATATATATAGGAAGAAGAAAAGAAAAACAATAGGACAGGAATGGTAGGCACGTTTGTGCTCTTATGCACGCCCCTTAAAGTCCTCTTAGGAATGGGGTGAGGTCAACAGTAGATAGTTTTTGGTTAAAGCTTTTGGGATTATGAGAAGAGACCACAGAATCAGGTAATGCGCTCCAAGCAAAGATAACTCTGTTACAGAAGTCATATTTTCTGCAATCCAAATTGGAGCAGTTGACATTAAGTTTAAATCTATTGGTTGCTCTAGTATTATTGCAATTAAAGCTGAAGTAATCTTTAACAGGAAGGACATTACAATAGATGATTCTATGAGTTAAACTTGTCAAAGGCGACAGAGTTCCAAGTTTTCTAAGCCTAGGATTTCAAGTCTAGTGGGATAAGGTATTTTGTTGTTTACAGAGGAATGGAAAACTCTTCTTGTAAAATATTTCTGGACACGTTCAATTGTATTGATGTCAGAGATATGGTGAGGGTTCCAAACAGGTTTTTGGATGTATGTACTTAATGGTTCTACTTTGTCTACAATCTATCCATATAATGGCAGCGGAGTTTATTCTACAAGGAAAGACATGTGTTTATTTAAAGGAGTCAACATTTAGGGATTAGAAATGTAGAAATATGTTTTAATTGATTGTCCTCCAAGTCATGGTAGTCTGAAATATTTAGTGTTTTGAAATACTGGTCCTTAAGAACAACTTCATGAGAAACTCCAGACTGAACTAAAATTTGGACATACATAAGATGAAGGGGTCCATGTATGTTTAAAAAGAGCCATTTATTATTTTATATTATTTATATTATATATAAAAGAGAATTCTCAAAAAAGAAATCTGCTTTAAAATTATAGCCTACCTTTAAATCCAAACAAATTAGATACCTATCGAAATATGGATCTATGCAACTCTGTTTGCTACTTGGCAGAACTGGGACAATTAGCAGTTAAATCATACAACCTAGTAATATTTAAGTCATATGGTTACATATTAAAAAAAACATATCAAAAGCATATCAATTTTGATTCAACATTCGGTATTTCAAAGTAAAATAAGCACTATTCCTATTTAAATCAATTTAACTTTGCTGTTTTGGATCGAAATAAGAAATAATTGCTTTTAGAAAATGCCTAAAGAGTCAATAATGAAGTCCAAATGACCTCTTATTGTTTATTGACTGTCAATATATTCACACCGAACTCTTGTGAGCCTTTCATGAGCATATGGAATTAGTTTTCAAAGGAAAAAAAATTGAGAAAAGAGATTAATGGTTTCTTCAATAATTGGGTGCTTATAAAGATAGATCATCAGAACAAAACCTTGTGAACTCACCAAGCTTTAGGATTTGATTTGGTTACTCGAGGGATTATTTTGTGAATTGAAGCCAATGCATTTCATGTTCAAGTCTGATCCAGCAATAGCATTGTGATAGGTTTTAATTTTAAATGTTTTGCCAAAAACATGTTTTACATGCCCTCTGAGCATTTTGTTGGTTTATCCCTCTCACTCATGCCAGGAACCAAGTGTGAATCTCTTTCCTTACTATGGGTGGCTCTTATAGGACATATGAAATGACAATGAAGGACACACTCACAGAATTTATTGAAAACAGCCAGGAATACACCTGTACTATAGGGTTAGAAGAAAAGCATTTTTTTTTCAATTATCATTTTTCTTTCTCTGAACTACCAAATTTTCTACTAGGTTTTTCTTTTTCTTTTTTTTTTAAAAATCAATGCACCAGTGGATCACTGGCTTTTTAAAAACATGCAGGTAAATGTACCTGCAGGTAAATGTAGTTCTAGGTCCTTTGCCTTAAGTGAGCTGTGAAATGAGCTAGACTAGAATGAGCTGCTGCAGAGACTCAGCAAAAGTTTTAAGTGAGCAGCCTTCATTAACCTGAGCACACATGATATATATTAGACTAAGCAACCATTACTTTTGGTTAATAGATGGGTTGCTTAAAGTAGAATAAATACATACAGAAGGTAACAAAGTTTTTCTCCTCATAAAATTTGGCAAATAAACATCTTCCAGCAAAGAACATTTTTAAAGGAAAGCAGATTCTCACAGTAGCTTCATTATTATTTATTTATTTATTTTATTAGATTTTTATACCGCCCTTCTCCCGAAGGACTCAGGGCGGTGTACAGCCAGAAAATAAAACCCACAATATACACAAATTAAAACAGAAATTAAGACGAGCATATTACAAAAATGGCCGACATTTAAAATTTTAAAACCCTAAAAAATTAATAAATAACCCCAATTAAAATTTACTAAAACTTTTAAGCCAGTCCCGCTTGAATAAATAAATGCGTTTTCAGCTCACGGCGAAAAGTCCGAAGATCAGGCACTTGGCATAAACCAGGGGGAAGTTCGTTCCAAAGTGTAGGAGCTCCAACAGAGAAGGCTTCATCAACAGTAGCTTCATTAATTAAAATGTCAACTTGCCTATGGAGAAATCAGTTCATCAACCTGACATGATGCTTCCCTGTAAAGAATATCAGAATATATTCGCATAAAATTTATATGCAAAATATTAATTACTGCATGAAATATAGAAAGCAACTACTGTAAATCCACCAGTAATAATCAGTCAGATATGATAAATGATGGGTACATTTACAATCCTCCATTTGGAAAGGAAGTCAAATGATTTCCTCAAAGTAAATCAAATATTTACAATACCTCTTTCTCATGCAAAGATTGGCGAAAATATGAACTCCTGGCTTAAATGTGTGTCTGTCAATGCATACAGTTTGCCTTAGAATTTGGGCAAAATTATCTCTATGTATATTCACATGTCTATTAAATTGATACAGGTATAATATAAAGAGATACATACCTTGAATCTCTATAAACACCCCATGTGGTTGGGTTGATTCCATTCTCGGGATCCTTATTCTATATATTTCTTGGCCTTGCCTACTTTAGAGCAGGGGTCTCCAACCTTGGTCCCTTTAAGACTTGTGGACTTCAACTCCCAGAGTCCCTCAGCCAGCTTTGCTGACTGTCAGATTTTCACCTGAAGGAGTGCTCACAACTCAAAGGTGAGGTTCAAGCTCTAGCTAACAGCCTAGATATTTCTGGTTGGAGACTATATGACCAGGCTCAAAAGAAGCTTTTATTCTGATTCTCATTTTGGATTCTGGCTTTGCTTTTTATCAAAGAAGCTTCTAAAAATTTACAGTATTCTTTCCAGTTTTTGATTCCTTGTTTGGGAACACTGTGGCTTTATTTTGTTTTTCCTGATGGGATTTTAGAGCCAAAGGACAGCAGTGTGATCTCCTGAAGCAAGGAACACAATGATATAGACCTGGAAGTCATGTGTTTAGGATTTATACATTTAAGTCTATGAGAAATTCCTTCCCTCACTCCTCTACACCCCTCAAAGTCTATGGGCCTATCACTAAAGATGGAAGTCAGACTCCAAGATATTGACAGTAACCTGCCAAAAAACACAGCCCCTTTGAATGTGTGTTGAAAAATGAAAAGAAATGGAAGATGGTTTTAGAAACAACAACAGGGAACAACAAAATCTAAACATGCTTCATTGACAGCTCAAGTACAAGTCTGCAACAAATTAATGGAGATTCACTCTATAAGTTTACTTCAGACTGCTGCCTTAGAGGCTTTACTCCTAAATCATAGTAGGTAATATTTAATCATAAGTCTCTATATGATTCCAGCTCATTATATTATGAAGTTTAGTTCTAATAATCAGAGTTTATTGACTGATAAAAATACTGTTCTGAAGCTGAATTTTACAGTGTACAGAAGTTTTCATTAAATACTAAGAACTAATACTGTGAAGAATAATTGGCAGAAATTTCCCTGCATTTTCCATATGGCTTGAAAAAAGTAGCTTTTTACTTCTTTACACTTGATTATACACTGATTATACACTTTATACACTGGCATAAAATGGAAATCCACTATTAATTTTAATGGGTTTTTTTATGGTTTTACTGTGTATTTTAATTAATGGGCCAAATTGAATAGGTTTTTTTATAATTGGTTTTAATTGTATATTGTACTTTTTACTGTGTTTTACTTGGCTGTAAACCGCCCTGAGTCCTTCGGGAGAAGGGCGGTATAGAAATTAAATTATTGTTTTTATATTATTATTATTATTATTATTATTATTATTATTATTATTATTATTATTATTATTATTATTATTATTATTATTATTATATCGTGCTGTTTCAGATTCATCTGAATTTTCAATTTTGCGGGTTTTATATTAGCCTAAGAATTCCAGTAAAAACCCAATCTTATAACTCTGCATTATATACAAATATAGATGCATTACATACAACCCTGCATTATATACAAATATAGAGACAGATGTGACATGATTCATTTTCTCATTATATAGCAATTTAGCAAAAGCCCACATAGCATAGCAGCCAGTGTGTTGAACTGGGAATGACAAGACTTGAAATTCAAATCCCAGGAATCATCATTGAAGCTCATTATGTCTTCATATTTATATCCCTAAGTCATTACACGTAATTCAATTAACTTTTTTTTAATTAAAATGAATAGCCTATCCTGAATAGGATCACTCTTCAATTGCTGATTAACCTTACCTAGACCACTGTGAGTCTCCACAAACCTTGAAAAACAGGATAATGGGAGCTAGGAAGAAAAGATGTGTCTGTTGAGAAACAAGGTCTGGTGCAAAAGCATCCAACAGAACCCTATATTTTTATTTTGGCTTTAGTTCTGGCCATTTAGCCAGAAATCCCTATGTGCATCAGCTCTGGAAGTTTTTTTTTTTTTTTTTTTACATTTATATCCCGCCCTTCTCCGAAGACTCAGGGCGGCTTACAGTGTATAAGGCAATAGTCTCATTCTATTTGTATATTTACAAAGTCAACTTATTGCCCCCCCAATAATCTGGGTCCTCATTTTACCTACCTTATAAAGGATGGAAGGCTGAGTCAACCTTGGGCCGGGCTTGAACCTGCAGTAATTGCAGGCTAGTGTGTTCTAATAACAGGCTCCTTACAGCCTGAGCTATTCCGGCCCTTTCTCTATCCTATGTTTCCCAGGTTTAATTAAACTGATCTTTTGGTTCAAGCTCCTGTCCATTAAAACTATAGTGAAACTCACCCACCCCTGGAAAAAAAAAAAGACAATTTTCCATTGTTTCTTCTAAAATTGCCTGGTTAGATACAAAAAGCTCCATTAACGATTAGATGGTTTTAATTTAGTCCTAAGAGCAATGTCTCTTTCTCTCAATCCCTGCGGCTAAAGAATTAATTGGAAGCACTTTCCAAGTAGATTAATTGTTTCACTATTTGCTCTTCAGGTCAAAAAGTATCAGAGTTATAGGCTGAAATCTGACTAACCTTCCCAAATGGTGTAGTTGAGTTCCAACCATATTGCAAAGTTGACTTAGAGTTATGGGATTTATAATGCAACATATGGAGAAAGCTAGAAAAGGTATTGCTTAAGAATAGATGTGTCAGTCTGTTTACAGCTTGGTGATTTTCACACAGATTCACTAATAAATCTATTATGTTCTTATTTTTACACAAGGGTTTTTAAACGGTTTCCTCTGAAAATGCTTCAATCTGACATATTTTAAAAATTCATTTTAGAATATTTCTTATTAAAATATAGATTTTTACATATATTCTTAAAAATCTTTTAAGCTTTGTTAAAAGTCCATGCTTTGGGTTGATTTAGTTTTTTATTTTCATGGGAATGAAGCCAACATTAACTCAGTCTTAAGTTAATGTTGGGCTCAAGTCCATGACAGGTGAAAGGTGGACAAAACAGCACCAGAACTAAACTACAGCTGGTAAGAAAGGGAAATAAATGAGTAAAGCAAGAAAGAGAATATTTATCTTTTAGTAGTGAAGGGGACACGGTGGCTCAGGGGCTAGGACATTGAGCTTGTCAATCGAAAGGTCGGCAGTTCGGCGGTTCGAATCTCTAGTGCTGCCATGTAACGGGGTGAGCTCCCATTACTTGTCCCAGCTTCTGCCAACCTAGCAGTTTCGAAAGCACGTAAAAATGCAAGTAGAAAAAATGGGGAACACCTTTGATGGGAAGGTAACAGCGTTCCGTGCACCTTTGGCATTTAGTCATGCCGGCCACATGACCACGGAGACGTCTTTGGACAGCATTAGCTCTTCGGCTTTGAAACGGAGATGAACACCGTCCCCTAGAGTCGGGAACGACTAGCACGTATGTACGAAGGGAACCTTTACCTTTACCTAGTGAAGGTGAATTGGGCATCATCATTGTTATGTTACAGAAAACTTTGTTGAATGTTAAAAAAAAGACAGCTGTGAAACTGGGACTACAGTGTGAATGAAACAGTTGTGTTGCTGAGAAACTCATATTGATTTCTTGCCACAGGATACATGTTGGAGATTGTGAGTGACCAGGAATCAATGTTTGCTGAAACAGGACACTAACAAGTAGTTTTAGTATTCTATTCAGCACAAGACATATTCCAAGTAATTGTGTCTGGCTAACCACAGCTGCAGCCACGCCAATGACAGAGACAAAAATACTGCTGTAAAAATCTTCCTCCTGCTGCTGAGACTTGATTGTGATGCAGCCCGAAATTTTGCAGAGGCAACTTCCTCTGTACTTCACTGTGGGACACTGGTCATAATGTTCCCCAAAATTTTGCAGCATAGCAATAGCCATTGGACCGCAATTTAGATTTACTCAGGAAGACTGAAATGGGAGGAAAGTGCTAAGGATTACAGAATAACTGTAACGTTGACTAGGCATTTTATTTTCTTGGTAATTTATTTGCAGTTAAACAAATAGTATCAGTTAGCTACATATTAGAGTTATGCTGAAAGGCAAAGAGAGATTGAGATTCAAATAGTCAAATTGCAGCCAACAAAACTGTGTATAGTCAAGGCTATTGTTTTCCCAGTTGCAATGTATGGCTGTGAAAGTTGGACCATAAGAAAGGCTGAGCGCCAAAGAATTGAGGCCTTTGAACTATGGTGCTGGAGAAGACTCCTGAGAGTCTCTTGGACTGCAAGGCAATCAAACTGGTCAGTCCTAGAGGAAATCAACCCTGACTGCTCTTTAGAAGGCCAGATCCTGAAGATGAAACTGAAATACTTTGGCCACCTATGAGAAGGAAGGACTCAGTGGAGAAGAGCCTAATGCTGGGAACGATTGAGGGCAAAAGAAGAAGGGGACAACAGAAAATGAGGTCACTGAAGCAGTAGGCATGAGCTTAAATGGACTCAGATAATGGTAAAGAACAGGAAGGCCTGGAGGAACATTGTCCATGGGGTCGCGATCGGTAAGACACAACTTTGCAACTAACAGCAACAACAGATCCAAGGTTTACATGTTCTGCTTCTGGTCTAAATAAAGCTAAAGTACAGGACCCAGTGATTCCAGCTAGAGAAACTGTTATGTCAACATAGATTAAAATGCCTCTCAAAGCCATCAAAAGAACAATCAAGTATCTGATAACTCAGGCTGAAGAAAATTTTTTAGAGTTAATATCCTGGAGCATACAGTCTACTATAGTGGACAAATAATCTCGTATATTGCTTGAATGTATGTGTCTGAGAGTCTACTGACAATTAAACTGATTCTTTAATATAGAATAAATGTTGGAGATTGTGAGTGACCAGGAATCAATGTTTGCTGAAACAGGACACTAACAAGTAGTTTTAGTATTCTATTCAGCACAAGACATATTCCAAGTAATTGTGTCTGGCTAACCACAGCTGCAGCCACGCCAATGACAGAGACAAAAATACTGCTGTAAAAATCTTCCTCCTGCTGCTGAGACTTGATTGTGATGCAGCCCGAAATTTTGCAGAGGCAACTTCCTCTGTACTTCACTGTGGGACACTGGTCATAATGTTCCCCAAAATTTTGCAGCATAGCAATAGCCATTGGACCGCAATTTAGATTTACTCAGGAAGACTGAAATGGGAGGAAAGTGCTAAGGATTACAGAATAACTGTAACGTTGACTAGGCATTTTATTTTCTTGGTAATTTATTTGCAGTTAAACAAATAGTATCAGTTAGCTACATATTAGAGTTATGCTGAAAGGCAAAGAGAGATTGAGATTCAAATAGTCAAATTGCAGCCAACAAAACTGTGTATAGTCAAGGCTATTGTTTTCCCAGTTGCAATGTATGGCTGTGAAAGTTGGACCATAAGAAAGGCTGAGCGCCAAAGAATTGAGGCCTTTGAACTATGGTGCTGGAGAAGACTCCTGAGAGTCTCTTGGACTGCAAGGCAATCAAACTGGTCAGTCCTAGAGGAAATCAACCCTGACTGCTCTTTAGAAGGCCAGATCCTGAAGATGAAACTGAAATACTTTGGCCACCTATGAGAAGGAAGGACTCAGTGGAGAAGAGCCTAATGCTGGGAACGATTGAGGGCAAAAGAAGAAGGGGACAACAGAAAATGAGGTCACTGAAGCAGTAGGCATGAGCTTAAATGGACTCCAGATAATGGTAAAGAACAGGAAGGCCTGGAGGAACATTGTCCATGGGGTCGCGATCGGTAAGACACAACTTTGCAACTAACAGCAACAACAGATCCAAGGTTTACATGTTCTGCTTCTGGTCTAAATAAAGCTAAAGTACAGGACCCAGTGATTCCAGCTAGAGAAACTGTTATGTCAACATAGATTAAAATGCCTCTCAAAGCCATCAAAAGAACAATCAAGTATCTGATAACTCAGGCTGAAGAAAATTTTTTAGAGTTAATATCCTGGAGCATACAGTCTACTATAGTGGACAAATAATCTCGTATATTGCTTGAATGTATGTGTCTGAGAGTCTACTGACAATTAAACTGATTCTTTAATATAGAATAAATATCTGGAAAGCTGAGATTCACAGCTGAGTCTTGTAATAAGCCTTTAATCATTAAGGAGATCATAGAACATAGAATAATAGAGATGGAAGGGATCTTGAAGGTCTTCTAGTCCAACCCACTGCTTGAGCAGGAATCCTTATACCATTTCAGAGAAATGATTGTTCAGTCTCTTTTTGAAAGCTGCCAGCGATGAAGCAGCCACAACTTCTGGAGGCAAATTATTCCATTGGTTGGTTGCTCTCACCATTAAAAAATTTCTCCTTAGGTTAATTTCTAGGTTAATTTTCTCCTTGGTTAGGTTCCAACCATTATTTCTTGTCTTCCCTTTTGGTACTTTGGAAAACAGTTTGACCTCTTTGTCTGTGTAGGAGCCTCTCAAATGTCAAAACAGTAATATCATGTCACCCCTAGTCCTTCTTTTCATTAGATTAGACTAGACTAAATTAAGAGAGTTGGAAGGGACCTTGGAGGTCTTCTAGTCCAACCCGTTGCTTAGACAGGATACCCTACACCACTTCAGACAAATAGTTATTCAATCTCTTCTTAAAACCTTCCAGTGTTGGAACATTTACAACTTCTGGAGGCAAGTTGTTCCACTGATTAATTGTTCTAACTGTCAGGAAATTTCTCCTTAGTTCTAGGTTGCTTCTCTCCTTGATTAGTTTCCACTCATTGCTTCTTGTCCTATCCTCAGGTGCTTTAAAGAATAGTTTGACTCCCTCTTCTTTGTGACAACCCCTGAGATATTGGAACACTGCTATCATGTCACCCCAGTCCTTATTTTCATCAGACTAGACATACCCAATTCCTGTAACCATTCTTCCTATGTTTTAGCTCCAGCTCCCTAATCATTTTGGTTGCTCTTCTCTACAATCTTTCCAGAGTCTGAACATCTTTTTTTATATTATGGTGACCGGAACTGGATGCAGTATTCCAAGTGTGGTCTTATTAAGGCTTTGTAAAAAAAAAACTTCACACAATTTTGATTATATCAAGATATAAACCTTATGTCAGTTCAATTGGCAATAAAATCATCTTAACTGAGAGACAGTTTGTAGTGAGTGAGGAGAGCATTCCTCAACATTTCTGTTTATGAATTCCCATGTCACCTTCACAGATGAGCAACAGCATGTCAAGAGAAGAGGGGCAGGAGGGCATGGCTTCATATCTATCTCTTGCACTGAACTGTGTGGAGCAACATTATTTCTATTATTAAAAAGAGGAAGAAAAAGTAATTTTTGCAACTTCTACCGAACACTAGCACTATATGCAACAATCGCACTCCCCACAGGATTCTAAAAGTAGCAGTAACTGATACAGACAGAAGATACCAAGAAATGAAAAAAAAGGATGTGGTCATTTCTATAAGAAACAGTGCCTAATCACTGTTGTAATGTTAAATTAAATCAATCTTTCTTTGAATCTTCAAATTGTGCGTTTGTGTCTCTCTCCCTTATGTTACCCCTTTCCAGCTACACTTCAATCCAACAGGAGGAAGACAATCTCCAAATGAAACAGATATATTAAAAACCTTTTATGGAGATCGAACACCCTTCCTGGCCTCAACATGTTCCCGGCGAGTTTACTGGTGCAACTACAGAATGCCAAATTGCATTAATTTTACACAAATGGAAAGAAACATCTTTCTTCTTTGCATTTCACTATAAATAATTAAAGCTTGGGCCAACTGAGGTGTCTCAAAAATTATTCGTGCTGCCACATTCTGGATGAGCTGTAGCTTCAGTTCAAGCAAAGAGTCATTAAATTATGAGTGATTATGAGCGTGGCTCACAACTAGAAGTCAGGAGGGTCTTTCCAAGCTGTAGCTGATGGGATGGGATGGGATGGGATGGGATGGGATGGGATGGGATGGGCATGCAAATCAGGATTCCCCCCCCCCCACATAGCTTAGATCCAGGTTGCAATTCAGTCTGCTAATGTTAATATGTGTTTTGAATTGTCTGAAGTTATCTAGAATTCCAGCACATTTTTCATAATTGCATGAGCAGCCCTGACATAAGGTTTGACAGTACACTAAAGTTCCTTGGCAACATGAATTGAGACACCCAATATTGATACATGGTTATGCATGAGAAGCTCTATGGATTGCTATGTGATTTGCTAGATTGGTTTGCATTATATTCAGCATGTCAAAGTAAGGATCATCTCTGAATAAAAATAAATCAAGCTGTTGTAGTCTTTCTCTCGGTGTTGTTTAAAGTACTCCCTAAAGTTTGACAAGATATGTTTACCTGTTTTATCCTACAGATATGACTAAACCTAATAAAATCTATATCTAGATGATAATGGCACTCTTTAAAATTCACTGGGGAGAAAACCCCTCATAACTGTATCCTTCCAGGCCAGTTTCATTATCTCTCTTTTTTTTATCCAAAAGGTTTTACAAACATTTTTACCCATACTTCCCCCCCTCCTCCCTCCAACCCTCACCCTATCCCCTCCCTCCAGCCCCCTTCACCTAATCCCCCAACTCCCCAACCACGGACTTCCCAGAGCAAAATACAGGATATATCACCTAACAATGATAAACTAGAATAAGCAAACAATCCATAAACTTCCATCCCTCCCCTAGTACCTTAACTCCCCTTATCTATTAAAAAAAAAGAAAAGAAAAGAAAAGAAAAGAGAACAAACTATTACAATTACATTCTATCCATTCTTAAGCTTTTCAATCCTTCTTCTCCATTCCATTACCTTATTTTTTATCCAAATTAATTTAAATTTTAACAAATCCACATATAATCAACTAGCATTACTACAATCACTCCAACATTTAGAACATAAATTCAAACAATACCATTTACATTTAATTCAATTCTTCCCCATATTTCCAACACTATAAATTACCAAATAATTTATAGCCATTTTCATGCATTTCTTAATTAAGTCCATTTCTTGTTCTGTTTTTATCGAGACACCCCCAAATCAAATAATTCAGTTGTTGACAATTCAAGCATAAATAACTTGAAATAACATCACTACGGTCACATCTCCAACATTTAAATTATAAATTCAAACAGATACAAATAAATTTTACAAACTCCAAATAACTATTCTTACAAACATATATAAGTTAACAAAAGTTAATTATAATTTAACCTTTCCCATAAAGAGAAACTCTGTTCACTTGAAGTTTCCAAGATGGCGCCAATGAAGGCTGCCTCGGTGAAAGGCTCTCTAATGGTTTCTTTATTGTGATTCACTACGGATTTCCTACTCACGAGACCATCTGCTAAAAATTAAGCAATATTTCTTTAAGGAGCAGCTTTCTTTGCTCTCACCCCCACCTGTCTTTACAAACACGAAGGAGATTCCAACACAGGAGGAGGCAATTCCCACGGAGCCATGGATTACTAAAAAAACCAAACGAGGGAAACGAAGGAAGAGAGGTAAACGAAGGAAGAGAGGTAAACGATCTGGGATTTTAAACAGGCTTAGAAGTCGCATTAAAACTCCTCGGCCTTCAATTTTCCTAACAAATATACGCTGACTTGCAAATAAGATGGATGAAATACTCCTCTTAAACAAATACTATTCTGATTTTTGCAATTTAGCAGTCCTATGCTTCTCTGAAACCTGGTTAAATGAATCAATTGAAAATAGCAGCCTGAACATTCCAGGGTTTCAGATTGAACGATCAGACAGAGTTCCAGAAACATCTGGTAAAAAGAAAGGAGGAGGCTTATGCCTATATATTAACAGCAATATGTCAAGATTTTAAAATAATTTACAAATTCTGTGACAACAATTTAGAGACTTTAATTATCAACTGCAATCCATACTATTCGACTCGTGAATTTTCCTCATTTCTTCTAATTGCTGTTTATGTCCCACCACAAGCCTGTGTAAACAAGGCATTACAAACTCTAGCTGATTAAATCATGGAAGCTGAAGCCAAACACCCTGATTCACTGGCCATTGTTTTGGGAGATCTAAACAAGGCAACCTTAAGGCAAGAGCTACCAAAATACTTTCAGCATGTCAATTGTCCCATCAGAGGCAAAAATACTCTAGACCATTGCTACACAACACTAAAAGATGCTTATCGGTCTTTACCACGTGCAGCTGATCATTGCATGATTCACTTTGTACCTGCTTACAGGCAAAGACTTAAAACCACAAAACCAGCAATTAAATCAGTGAAGACCTGGACGGAGGAGGCAAAATTAAAGCTGCAGGCATGCTTTGACTGCACTGATTGGAATATCTTTGAAGATACCTCTGCAGACCTGTATGAACTCATAGATTCTGTAACATCATATGTCAGCTTCTGTGAAGACCTATGTGTACCTACAAGGAACTTGCGAATATACAGTAACAACAAACCTTGGTTCACACCTAAACTTAAGCAGCTATGACATTCCAAAGAGGAAGCCCACAGAAAAGGTGATAAAATGCTGTACAATCAGGCCAGAAATGCACTAACAAGGGAGATCAGAGCAGCAAAAAGAAGCTACTCTGAAAAGCTAAAGAATCAGTTTTCAGCAAATGAACCAGCAAACATGTGGAAAACTCTTTAAAATATCACCGGCTATGGCAAACCTCCTTCTCAGGCTGAAGGTAATCAACAATTGGCAGATGAGTTTTACTGCAGGTTTGAAAGGAAACTACAGCCACCTATCTCCACAACCCCCATCTCAGGCACACCAACAACAGCCAAGCCTCCTACAACTGACCCCATTTCATTGGGTTCACAACCCCTAGTGATCAGAGAAAAGGAAGTGCAGGACCTATTTCACAGACAAAAGCCAGGAAAAGCTCCAGGCCCAGACAAGATAACTCCTTCTTGCTTAAAAGTCTGTGCTGACCAATTGGCCCCCATCTTCACCCATATTTTCAATAAATCACTAGAGATGTGCTATGTTCCTTCTTGCTTCAAACGCTCTACCATCATCCCAGTGCCGAAGAAGCCCACCATCAAGGAACTGAATGACTATAGACCAGTTGCTTTAACATCTGTAGTCATGAAAACCTTTGAAAGGCTAGTGCTGTCTTACTTGAAAACCATCACGGATCCGCTGTTAGATCCCTTGCAATTTGCATACCGAGCAAATAGATCAACAGATGATGCTGTTAATATGGCTCTGCACTACATCCTACAACATCTTGGGTCTCCAAAGACCTATGCAAGGGTCCTTTTTGTAGACTTTAGTTCAGCATTCAATACCATCATTCCAGACATCCTTCTAACTAAGCTAAACCAGCTACAGGTACCGGAACAGACTTGTAAGTGGATCACAAGCTTCCTAACAAACAGGAAGCAGCAGGTGAAGCTAAGCAAGATCACATCAAATACCTGTACAATTAGCACAGGGGCCCCCCAAGGCTGTGTGCTCTCCCCACTTCTCTTCTCTCTGTATACCAATGACTGCATCTCCAATGATCCATCTGTTAAGCTACTGAAGTTCGCAGATGACACAACAGTGATCGGTCTCATTCGAGACAATGACGAATCCACATATAGATGAGAGGTCAAACGACTAGCCTTGTGGTGCAACCAAAACAATCTGAAACTGAACACACTCAAAACCGTAGAAATGGTGGTAGACTTTAGGAGAAACCCTTCCATACTTCCACCTCTCACAATACTAGACAACACAGTATCAACAGTAGAAACCTTCACATTTCTAGGTTCTATCATATCGCAAGATCTAAAATGGACAGCTAACATAAAAAACACCATTAAAAAAGGACAACAAAGAATGTTCTTTCTGTGACAACTCAGTAAGCTCAAACTGCCCAAGGAGCTGCTGATCCAATTCTACAGAGGAATTATTGAGTCTGTCATTTGCACCTCTATAACTGTCTGGTTCGGTTCTGCAACCCAACAAGAAAAACACAGACTTCAGAGGATAATTAGAACTGCAGAAAAAATAATTGCTACCAACCTGCCTTCCATTGGGGACTTGTATACTGCACGAATCAAGAAGAGGGCCAAGAAAATATTTACAGACCCCTCACATCCTGGACATAAACTGTTTCAACTCCTACCCTCAAAATGACGCTATAGACCACTGCACACCAGAACAACTAGACACAAGAACAGTTTTTTCCCGAAGGCCATCACTCTTCTAAACAAATAATTCCCTCAACACTGTCAAACTATTTACTAAATCTGCACTACTATTAATCTTCTCATAGTTCCCATCACCAATCTCTTTCCACTTATGACTGGATGACTATAACTTGTTGCTGGCAATCCTTATGATTTATATTGATATATTGACCATCAATTGTGTTGTAAATGTTGTACCTTGATGAACGTATCTTTTCTTTTATGTACACTGAGAGCATATGCACCAAGACAAATTCCGTGTGTGTTCAATCACACTTGGCCAATAAAAATTCTATTCTATTCTATTCTATTGAAATTGTTGCTTCTTTACTCCTTGTTCTTTACATTTAATAACCATTTGACTCGATCTTTTCTCCTTTACATCCCCTACCTTTTCCAATGCTTCTTCTGCATCAGTTTTAATCCCAACAATTTGATGTGGACTTCCAGCCTTTAATACATTAATATAAAAATCTCTTGCTTTAGGTACTGTATTAAGACAATATCTTCTTCCTATGTGATTTACTGTTAAACCAGCTGGAACATCCCATCTAAACCATATCTGACGATTTCTAAGCTCATCCACCAAAAAAGCAAAATCCTTTCTACTTCTTAACATTTTAATAGGAATTTCTTTCAAAATTAATATCTCATGCCCTAATATTTGGATTTTATTTTTATAATATGCTTGTAAAATTTTATTCCTCATCCTCCTGGTTGTAAACTAAATCACTATATCTCTTGGTAGCTGTTTCTGTATGGCAACCTTAGAATTAACATGATATATTTTTTCAATTTGGATTACAACTTCTGGTTGCTCTCCAGTCACCTGTGCAAAAACCTCTGCAAACATTTCTTTTAAATTCTCTTGCTTATTTTCTTTAAATCCCCTAACACTCAGAGCAAACTCCATTGATTTAAATTGCAACACCACCAATTCATTGTCTACCTTCTCCACCTTTGTCTGAACCTCCTCTATTTTATTTTCCAAATTCAAATTAACTTGATTAATTTCTTCTACTCTTTCATCCAACTGGATCACACATTCACACAGTCGTTTAAATGCTGCCAACACATCATTTCTTATATCCTCATTCTGATCTTTAATTTCCAGGATTTCATCTTGAATCTGCTTAAATTTTTGATCTATAATCAAAAATTGTGACTCCAAAGCTTCCTTTAAAAGTCCCTTTAAATTTTTTTTCATATCTTCCTGTAGCTTATATATTTGAAATGACGAGACTCCACCATTCTTAACATTAAATTTTGTATATTTAAGATCCATTTCTCAGTTTAATTTTATACTTTGCAACAATTTCAGTAAGTCTGTAATCTTTTCAAAAAAAAAAAAGAGAATATCTTATTCTCCTTATAAAATCTTCATGTAAGTGTAAATTCCAGCAAGTTTAAACGGAGTGAAGAGTGCTAGCCTTGTTAATGAGAACTTCCTTAACTTTCGCTTTCACACCCTTTTAGATAGAAACGCCATTTAGATAGAGACATTGCTCTGCCTGTGTTGCCATTTATCAATTTAAATTATCATATTGATCGCAGAGATGGTCGCGGTGATTTGGTCTGCTAAAAAGCAGACTCATCCCAGATCCAGAGTTCTCGGGCTTAAACAGGGAGCTCTCACCCTCAAGCCCCTAGAATCACTCCTGGGGCTTTCCGGGGAGCTCTACCTCCGCCCGTACGCTCACCTTTGCCTCTTCTCCCTAGGGAAAGGTTTCCGAGCCATCAGACAGCTGATTTGCGCTGTCTAGATGGCTCTAACGTGATCTCAGGACTGGCAGTCTAAAAAGACCATCTCCATCACCAACGGAGCCAACCAGAAGTCCCAGGCCAGTTTCATTCTCAGGTATAAGGATGAAGGAGCAATTAATTTATGAATGACAAGAATTAAGTAATGAAGAAGGAAAAGCTCAATACTTCAAAGCAACAAATGTTTAAAAAATCATAAAATCCAGCAATAAATGCATTCTAAATGTGTTGAAATAGTAAAACCCTGAATGTATTTTGAAAGGCCAAGATAAATATGTTAATTAATCTTATTCTTGCTCCTTAGCAACTGCTTCTACATTTGCTTTGATTTATTGTTTTATTATGTATGTGATCCTTCTGGTTTTAGCTTAAAGATATTGGCTTTTGGTGTGTCTTGAAGCTGCCCTGTGAAAGATAATTTGTTTTGAAGGGAGGCACATAATTTTTTAAATCCATAAAATAAATACTGTTCCAATAATCCCTTGCCGCTGGACATGCTAGAAGATGATGAGAAATGAAATAAATGAAGTGAAAATATTTGGAGAGCACCATGTGATTTATAAATCTAGAACTCATTCAAGAAATCATAACGTGATTTGTCAATTTTCCTTAAGGGTATATAGTTGTATTTCCAGAGGAAAGAAAGCATTTGAGAGTTCCAATATTTTAAAGTCAAATCAATATATTCCAGGTGGATTTCATTAGACATAGCTATCTTTGATCTGCATCTCAGGAAACAATCAGCATAAATAAACTGATTCCAACTAGTAGCATTTTATTTACAGGCGTAATAGTTTTCTATGCTTATTTCACCTAATCAACTGATCTTTTTCCTGTACCAGGTTTACAAAGGTAATCAGTCACCTACAAAGCTGACCTATAAAACATGTTAGATCATGAAGGAATGAGGAGCTTTCTTCATTGCTGATATCAGCAAAAGTTTTCTATCTGAAGATTAGAAAATATTCTCATTTGATAGAGTCTGTCTTCATTCATGCTAATATGATAAGAGGGTTGATGCAGGCTATGACATCAAAAAACTGGCTGTGCCCATTACCATCTGCTTAATTTTTCATCATGCAATTTCTATTATTAATAGTTGTAGTACTGAAGAATTTATTAAGCATGCTTATAGCACTTCATCAGATTTTTCTGCATTTAGTTTAGTAATTAGTGGGAAAGAAACAAAACAATCCAAGAAGCTTCTTGGATGAGAAGCAAAACATTTCTCATCCAACTCTGAAGAAGTTTTTGGATGAAACTTTTTCAAGGAAAAAAACCCAAGAAAACCCAGTTGCCTTTTGGAAAAGCACCTTTGGGTCTCACACTATGACAATTATAACTGTGGATAACTGTGTAAATGGAAGGGCTTTCAGAGAAGCTTCTTAGATGAGAAGGGAAAATCACGAAAGTCCAGTTGCCTTTTGGAAAAGCCCCTTTGGGACAACCATGACTTGGATGATTGAGAATCTCCAGAGACAGTCCCAGGATAAGAGTTACATTGTTCAGGGAAAGGGAAACTCCCACTGAACTCCTATCAATAGATGAACAGCTAAACCTAATATAGGTTGAGTCCTAAATCCGTTTTTTATAGTCTAATGGGTATCATGCGATAGAATATGGTTGAACAGGTCAAAAACAAATAAAACAAGAGTTTTTAGGTTAGATCTAGAGATGAGTCACCCTGCTTCTGAATTCTTCAGTTCCTCCAGACTTCTCCAGTTCTGGTACGTTATTAATAGAGTCAACTTATTGTTGAGATGGGTGTCATACAAATGTAATGAATAAAATAAATAAATAATTAAATGGTCTTATCATTTATATAACAGAATGCTTAAACTAAAAGAAAATGGAATATGGGTTCTAACCATTAATTTTTAAAGCCAAAGACTGCAAAATTAAAGCTTTAACTCTTGGTATCAGCTGCTGATCCTGTGCTTTATTTGTGGATGTTACTTAACAAGGGAAGAAGAAATTGCAAAAAAAGAGAAAAAACCTTCCACATGACCATGAATGATAACTAGAGTCCAAAGAAATGGTCAACAACAGTAATGCAGCCAGAAATGTGGACTATTGAGACACTTTGATCAAGAGTAGTTAAAATCTTGAATTTACATTCATCGTGGTACCGTACGTCCATTGATTTTATAAACTGTGAATAAAACAAATCTTTATGAAGGATTGAAATTTAGTGGATTTTCCACTGTCAGTTATATACAGTATTTAAGCATCAAGGATTCGTTTAAGGTTCCTTCATTTCCACTAATATAACAAAACTTTTTCTAATAACTACAGTCAATTAAAATTACGCAGATATTGCTGAATATAAGAACATTTGTCAAATATTCAACTTCAGAACTGAAAGAAAATTCTGGAAGTTTATGTGCAA
Organism: Ahaetulla prasina; assembly: GCF_028640845.1. Taxonomy (NCBI): domain Eukaryota; kingdom Metazoa; phylum Chordata; class Lepidosauria; order Squamata; family Colubridae; genus Ahaetulla; species Ahaetulla prasina. The sequence goes on from NC_080540.1 coordinate 108,763,830, forward strand.
GTTCATTTCAGAAGTGTGATCGAATTGGGAAGAAATGACAAAAGAAAAAAACTTCATACAAAAAGGAGCCAAATTATTTTATTTATGTGAAACAGCTTAAATCAACAAAAACATCAAATATTAATGAAGTGGGGAGCCTGATTTGAGATCTTTAAAGAACAGTAGAAGCTTATTTCCCGATACATCAACAGTACAACACAAGGTTTCTTTGCCTGCATGGAGCAAAAATGCTTTCATTGCGGTTAAGTTTGATTTCCATTTCTAATATTCTGTTTCAGTTAAGCTCTTTATAGTTACTTACAATTTAATGCATTTTATATTAGTATATTTCTGCTGTAAAGCCTAAAGAGCTCCAAGATATACAGTATTTCATGTTAGTGATAATTCTTCTTAATGGTAATAATCACTGATAACAGAGTTAAATGATTGACAACTATGTAGTACAGCTTCGTAATTGGTCTAAAATATTAAATTTGTAGTAGAGCCTTTGAGTCTTGTCGTAGAAGCTTCTTGTCTGCTGCAATGCAGGTATACACTGTGGTTTTATGCTGTGCGGAATGGACTATAGAAAAGCTTTCTAAAATTGAACTGTAACCCAAAGTGTAAATCACTTTGGTTTTTCCTTGTCATTGTCCAACTGCCATCACAACTTTCTTATCCACTTCATAATTAGCAACTTGTAGAGACAGGAGATGATAATTTATATTTTCTGGCTTCTGTTCCCAGGGGAAAAAAATGATTGTTTATATACTAAACTTCTTATATGCTAACTGCCCAGAGTCTCTTTGGATAGTGAGATGTAGGTGGCATAAAACTTAATAAATAAAATACATAAATGGTAAAAATACTGTAAAATTAAATCAATTAATTTTCATGAAGTTGTGATCACAATCTATAGGCAAGTAAGCCCATATGGATAATCCCATGGAGCTAACAACCTTACATTCACAATTAAATAAATGTTGCCCATTCCTAAAAATCTAAGAAACACTTGGTTAAAAATTACTCATAATAGTATTTAAAAACAGAACAGGCAGTGGTGGGATTCAGCCAGTTTGCACCACTTCGGGAGAACCAGCTGTTAACTTTTTGAGCAGTTTGGCAATCTGGTTGTTGGAAAAAATCATTAGGGCAGAGAATCGGTTGTTAAATTACTTGAACAGGTTTATTAGTACCTTTTTAAGGTACTAATATACCTGTTCAAGTAATTTTAAGATTTTTTTAAGATTAACACTCATGCCATCAGTCAAAAGGAATTTTATTTATTTATTAAATTTATTAATTTGAGTTTATCCATTTCTTTATTAAATTTCTACATCACTCATCTCATTTAACCTGGTGCTGGTTGGTTTACAACAATATGAAAAAACCATATTATATACATGAATAAAACCATAGTTTAAAAATCAGATCAAAAAGGCCGGTTTAGCTCTGCCTGGTAAGGCCTGTTATTAAGAACACAAAGCCTGCAATTACTGCAGGTTCGAGCCCGGCCCAAGGTTGACTCAGCCTTCCATCCTTTATAAGGTAGGTAAAATGAGGACCCAGATTGTTGGGGGGGCAATAAGTTGACTTTGTAAATATATACAAATAGAATGAGACTATTGCCCTATACATTGTAAGCCGCCCTGAGTCTTCGGAGAAGGGCGGGGTATAAATGTAAACAAAAAAAAAAAAAAAAAAAAAAACAAGTTAAATTTTACAACTAAAAATGAGCCAGGTTAAAGTTCAAAGGCTATGAGGGAACAGGGCAGCTACCAGCTATCCCCAAGACTGTATCATGCTAGATCCCCATGGTAATTGGCACGGCCAGGCCTTAATACTTTTCCAGAAAACTGGAAGTGTTGGGGTTCACTTCACCTCTGGAAATAAGTTATTCTATAAGGCAAGAGCAGTAGCTGAAAAGGCCCTCATCCCACCCATTGAAATTCCCTGACCAATGAGATACATAGCATGCTGCTGCACTGAGTGGAACAGGTTGATGGAATTGGGATGAGACATTTCTCAGGTGTTTAGTTTCCACGCCATTAAGGGTTTCAAAGCAACAGTTTGAATTGGACCTGGGAGCAAACTGACATCTAGTACAGCTTGTGTTGCAGAGATGTTATAGGAGCCACCTTAGGAGCTCAAAACTGCTCACACTACTGCATTGTGCACCAGTTGCAGCTTCTGGATAATCCCCAAGGGTCATCCCATGTAGTCTATTTGGGAGATGACCAGGGCATGATGATTGTGAGAAAGGCTTTTTGATCCAAGAAAGAGCATAACTGGTGAATAACATTCAGCAAAAACCCTCCTGGCTATGATTGCCACCTTCTCAAACAGAAGTTGTGAATCCAGGAGGGCCCACAAATTATGCACTGGGGCATAGTGCTACTTCATCCAAAATCAAAGATAGTGAAACTCCAGATACAGAGGAGCCACCTAGCAACAGTCACTGTCTTATCAGGGTAGAGCTGAAACGTGTTATCTCCCATTCAGGCCCTCACAGTCTCTAGGCATCAAGAAAGAGCATCTATAGTATTGCCTAATTTGCCCAGGATGGAAATGTATATCTTGGTATAATCAGCATATTGATGTGCCTCATCCTGTAGCAACAGATCATCTCACTCAGCGGCTCCATGTAGATGTTAAAAAGGAACCGAGAAAGTGCCAATCCCTGTGGCATTCCACAAACCAGGGCCTGTAAACTGGACCTCTTACTCCCTATCAACACTGATTCAGATGGTCCCAGAGGAAGGACGTCACAAAACTGTGTCATCCATCTCAAATTCTCAGAGCTGACCCAAGAGTTGCTTCTGGCACAAAACCCTCTCTGTTTGTTAAAGCCCATGCTGGAAAGAATCCAGTTTGCTTCAGAGGAAGGTAGGGGCAGAGGACACTGTTTGGAAACTTGCAAAAGCTTTTAGCATTTGGACATGATTAACCCTCTCACAAGGGAGGCTGCGGGAAATGAAAAGCTCTGCATTGGCTATATTGACCTGTACTGCAGTGGAGCCAGTAATGAGAAATCCAGTTCTGCCAGAGATTTAAAACAAAACAAAACAAAACAAAAAGGTAAAAGGGCTTCTAAGACAGTTTAAAATAAAATAATTTGTGGTTGCATAAACCTCTTTTTAGGGCAGAATTTACTTAATCAAGCAGAGAGATCTGAAAAAGGAATGATCCCAGCTGAATTCCATTCGGCCTTTGCCTGAATTTCTAGATTTGATTTGTAAACCCAGCTGGGTTTCCACATTGAACTTGTATTCACAAATTATCCTAATATAAGCCACACAGTTGCTTAACACTGACTCGTATTTTTATGAATCTAATTTGGTACATTTGCATAAGAATTAAGCTATAACTGTTGCTGGGAGCAGAGAAGCTTGGGAGGATTCACATAGTACAGTGAAGTATTTTTTTTTTTTTGTTTACATTTATATCCCGCCCTTCTCCGAAGACTCAGGGCGGCTTACAGTGTGTAAGGCAATAGTCTCATTCTATTTGTATATTTACAAAGTCAACTTATTGCCCCCCCAACAATCTGGGTCCTCATTTTACCTACCTTATAAAGGATGGAAGGCTGAGTCAACCTTGGACCTGGTGGGGCTTGAACCTGCAGTAATTGCAGGCAGCTGGTTTTAATAACAGGCTTCTTACAGCCTTGAGCCACCACGGCCCTTATTCTAGATCCCAACTCACCACTACAAGTATTGGGGGGGGGGGAATATTAAGAGCTCTTCCTTTTATCATGCAAGTTTGCTAAATTGCAGTATTAACCAAAATATGTTCTGAAATTAACATTTTGCTTTAGAATGAGGCAGATCCATTTTACAGTGTTTTCAAAACATTTTGATGCTATTTATCACATTATAGTACAAAGGTTGGGAAGGTTAAAGAAATAGGAAAGACCTCTGGCAGATGCTGTACCTGTTGCTTCACTTAACAACCAAAGGTAAAAATCATAAGCCCACTTATGATTTGTTTAATGATCGTGGCAAACAGCAAGGTGGTGAGTTCATCATGGTTACATGGTACCCCACTTAAATTCTGTATCACTTAACAACACCTTTTCAGGTCCCTATTGTGATTGTTAGCTGAGGGTTGTCTGTACCATATGCTGTTTGAAATTATTTTTGTCTTCTTACTATTTAACATTTAATATGGAAAGCAGAAAATTAAGACTTTTGTCATGAGGCCCTTTTCTAAATCTTTCTTCTTTTTCCAGTCCTTCCCGGAGTAGATCCAGAGAGACTTCACTACTAGCCAATGAAGTTTCTGACTTTCTTGGGCCAAATATAGCTCTCATTCCAAATTACAAAAAACCTGCAGGAAATATTGGGAGAAGGAATTCTATGAGCTCGTGGAGAAAGGGCAATTATATATCTGTCAAGCCCGAAACTGACATATGTGTAGCCATTTTATTTAGCTCTCTATTTTACTCATTTATTCCTTTACTTTCTCTTTACTATGTAAGGGGTTTTTTGGGGGGCTCCTCACATTCTTATGGTGAGGGGGAAGGAGCGAACAGATAGTGAGGATTGTTTTAGCTACATGATCTTCTTTTCTGTGGGAACAGAGGCTGCTCCTGGTGAGAAAGGAAGGTAGAGTTTGAAGACACTGGGCAATGTGGATTTTGCTTTTATTGGGGAATGTGACTTTTGTGGGATGTTTCTAAATCTCAATATTATATGGTGTAATTCCGGTTTGTATCAGATCCTAAATTACAAAAGTCTTTGCCAATTTGATGCCCACCTAAATAAGATGGACTTTGCCTATTTCTTTTTTGAATGGATGTCATCACTTGGAAACCTGACAATATCTCTGATAAATAGCTAGCCACCAAGTTGCCTTTGGCAAGATTGGTAGCATACAAGTCTGATAAATAAACAAACCAAAACTCTGGCACACACTCTCCTGGAGAGAAGTTCCTTGAGGATGGGCTCTATCCTAAATCCAAAAGCTCAGAAGACTAAACCTCTGGTCCAGAGACCAATCCAGATTGGATCCTGCAAATAAAAGCTATCTCAGATAGTTAGTTGTTTTGGCTTATTTTGATTCCCACTGTCATCTTTTCCAATCCTACTGTTCTTAAAAAGTATTTGCTGTATAGTTGTGAGGACAATATGCATCCTTGTTTCATTCCCTTTCCTATATGGAATTAGTATGTGTCTCCTAGTTCAGTTTTTACCAGCTTCTCATTCATTGCAAAGGCTTTTCGAGAAAAATAACCAAGTGTTCTGGCATATCCTTTTCTGTTTGATGTTGGAACTCTTTGTTCAATCATTACATATCCTTGACGCCAAGCCTTTCATGTTGTCTTTCTTTGAGAATCATAATAGCTTGTTCAGAAACTCACTTGAAACTTTACTTCTCTGATATGTTCATTTATTTTGCTTTTTTAAAAAAATTAAATTTTCTTTTGCATAATATTAACATGCAAAGTCTGTTTCTTACAAATTTTTAAATATTCTTTCAGGTCAAATACTACAGACACACATATTCACATTAATTTTCTATGTTTAACGTGTTTATTTGACACAAATAATTCATGGCTTTTAGTAGAATTTGTCCCAGAAAAATCCTGGCTGACTGAATCATGCTTCTCCATCTTCTGTTTCTTTGACATAGTTGATTCAATTCCAAAATGTGTCTGGTGATGTCCAGGCATAGAGTCTGTATTGATATGGCTTGAAGAAGGTACGGAGAAGGTACAAACAATTCTTTTCAGAAAGCTCTATCTCCCACATTACTATAATTTCTCCATCCAAATGTGCACGCAATTCCAAATTCATTAATTCCAAAAGCATCCAAGCTCAGTGCTCTTTCTCTCCTCTTGCTTCTTGCTTCTCACATTCCATGTTTCATGTAAATACATCTTTCGTTAAAATGGTTTTATAGATATCATCAGATTTCCTTGCAGAGGCATCAGGAAAGGCATCCAGCCAGTAAACACTCCACTCCATTTAGTCACCCCAACTCCACCCTGATAAAAAAGATTACAGGTCGTAAAATGAAAAGAAAATCCTACCCCTTAAGATCTTATCTTAAGTAGACTCAAATGTTTTTGTGAAAGTTGAGATTTTTTTCTTGTAATTAGAACAATGCTCTCCAGCTTAAGATTCTCAATAAATGGTACTCAAATGGGAGAGTGGAAAAATACTTTGCTCCAATTTCCTCCTTCCTTGATTTTGGAGTTCCTTTCCTTTGGTTGGTCAGTTGGCTTCCTTCCAGCAGAAATTCATCCTATTATAGATTATCCTTAGCTTCCTTCTCTCTCTTTTTTTAATATGGTAATAGGAAAAATCTATAGCATTTTAGTGTTTTTTTTCTTTTCTCTCTTCTCTCCCCTCTCTTTTCTCTTTCATGTTATATTCTTTCCTATCCTAAGTTTAAAAGCTGTCTTATTTCTGCTGATCTGTAAGCTGCTTTATGAAACTTTCTCATTAAAATAAACACACACACACATAAATATACAAATAAATTTGGGAACTGCTTTTACTTTGGTGTCAGCTAGTGCACTGTAGTGAATAAGACTGAAATAATAGGGAGAGATAAACAAAATATTCCCAATTCAATTGCCATGATATAAAATTTGAAAGCTTTGAGGATGTTGCAGAAATGCATATTTTCCACTTTGAGAGATGTTGGAAGGGACATGTAAAGAAATGCCCAATTCTGAATTAATTTGAAGCTGTTCCACAAACCAATAGCCTGCCAATTGTGATGATGCTATTGTCAACAATCTTCTATTTCACTAGTACCATGATGGCGAACCTATGGCACGCGTGCCCAAAGTGGCACACGAAGCCATGTCACCTGGCATGCGCGGTCTTGCTTGTCTTCAGGGTTTCTGGCATGCACGTGTGCGAGGCAGTGCTGAAAACCAGGGAGCACATGCATGATCCGGCCAGCTGATCGTCGGGTGTGCATGCGTCCTAGAACCCAGAAGCTCAGCTTTTCCGGAGCACGGCCCCAATGAGGGCGCACGTGCACATGCACAATGTTTCTATGCAATCTTTTTGGCGCTCGGTGCCGAAAAGGTTCGCCATCACTGCACTAGTACAACACCCATGTGTATAGATTCCCAAAGCAAGAAGTAAAGTTTCTTTTAAGTCAAAATCTTCTCCTGGTCATTTTAAGATATGTCCATGTTTTGTTTTTGTGTGTGTGTGTGTGTGTGTGTGTTTGTGTTGTTATGGTTTTTTGCATCAACAAATAACAATCAGTGCTATTTTCCTTTTTCTAGAACTTTTTCAATGTCCTTTTCTAGTCTGAAGGCCTGGAAAACCCTCATGGTATCCTATCCACTAAACACGTCTCCTTGGTTTCAGAAACCAAACAAGGTCTGACAGGTGTTGACCCCTGCTAGACAAAACAGGAAGGCAAATTAAATAACTTGGTTTGACTACCAATTTATTTGGATTTATTCAAGAAGATGCTCCACAAGCCGGTATCTGTAACATGAGGCTGCCCTTATTCAAATAACAACTAACTCCTCAAAGATATATATGACCCTTGATTATCGCAAGAATAGAAAAGATAACACAAATTATCAAACAGCCTTTCTGAATGTCATTTGATTTGGAGGGCATGAATAGTAAGAAACATGACTTTGTGTCTGCCAATAACGCTCCTAGCTGATGCAGAAAAGTTCTCTTACAAAGTACATTTTGTGTTCTTGTAATATATATTACAAAATATATGCATACAATAGTTTCACTTTCCAATTTAAACCACAGTCCTGACCTTGAATATCTGATTTAAATTAATTCAGGTGAAGCACTATCCATACCTCTTCATTACTTTTTTGTGTGCTCAGGATGAACTTCAGAAACAGGGACATATTTTTTTTATCAGTGGAGACGGACTATGATGGAAAAAAATCTCATTTTTACTGTGATTACATAGCGTGCAGCACTTTCATGGATAAAATAGGCTCTTCACTTCCAATGGTCATCCTCAGCATCTATAATAATAACAAATCAGAAGCTGTGAAAGGCCTTTCTCACTTTCCTTTGGATCTGATGCTATTAAGTAAACTTAGAAGTTCTTAAAAGGACTTTGTTAAATTAATAAAATAATTTGGGTAGCTTTGATGTCCAAATTAAAGTGCACGAGGTACAGTCAGGTAACTATATAAAGTAGGACACAATAAGTTTTAATGGAATGCATTATAAATCTCTTGAGGACAACAATGAAATATTGTCACCATTAGTACAAACCCCCAGTAGCTTTTCCTCTGAAACAAATAAAATAGAACAAGAATCTGTATTGTTATGCCATGAAACAATTTCTATGAGCATCTCTGGATGATATATTTAAAGGAGAAAAAGTTTGCATTCTTGTTTTCTCATAATTCTCCTGATCAAACGCTTGTGATTGTAAAAACTATAAAATATAGAACAATTGTAAAATTTCTTACTTTGTAAGAAAGCTGTTATGCCAGCTAACAAAGCAAATGCAGGTACTGGACAGATTTAGCTAACACAGCACCAATGGAATTAGCAATGTTTTAAAAACTGAGCTGAAGTGGGACCTGAGACTCCAAAATATATGAGATGCATGAGATCACAGAGCAGTTCCCCAGTGAAATTAATTCCATGGTAACCATTTTTAAAACAAAAATTAATATCTTACCTTTCATTCAGAAGGTCAAGTTGCCATACACAGAATTCCTTACTCATATCCCCCCACCCCCAGACACACAAGAACCTTCGACTCTGGACCAAGAAAGAGAAAGTGACTGACCCAAATCACTCAATGTGTTTGTGACTGAGGTTGAACTAGAATCTGGATCTCCTTGCTTCTCATCCATTTTTCTGCTACACTACACTGTCTCACAAGCCTGTTTCTGAATACTCAGTTCAGAAATAATAAGCCATGCTTTGCAAAATGTATCTTCGGTGAGAAAAGCTGCATTCAGATCTTTAAAAGTTTTAGAACTCTCATGCCATTGCAACTCTATAAAATAGATCCAGACTACACAGTAGATGCCTAATTCGGACTCTCCAAATAGGTTTGTGCTATCTCTAATCATACTACTCAGAAACCTTGAGAGTTGCAGCCTCAGCCAAACATTGTCAATATGAAGAAGTTTGGAGAAGTGGCTCCTGAGATTTTAAGAATTGCTGATAATTTCTTTCAGCATGCTATATATGACAGTTATTATAAGCCTGGCCACTTCATAATTTTTCATTCTCAATAATAATAGTAATAGCAATAGCAGTTAGACTTATATACCGCTTCACAGTGCTTTAGAGAGTCAGCATATTGCTCCCAACCATCTGGGTCCTCATTTTATCAACCTTGGAAGGATGGAAGGCTGAGTCAACCTTGAGCCTGGTAAGATTCGAACTGCCAAATTGCCTCCAACCAGCAGGCAGCGGGCAACATTAGCCTGCAGTACTGAATTCTAACCACTGTGCCACCATGGCTCATAATACATAACAACAGTTACTGTATGAAGTGAGTTTGCAGCATATTGAATTTCCTAAGCTTTTCAACTAGTCATCAGTGATACAAAATGGAGGAAGAACAAAATGTATCTATAACTGTCTATTGGGAGTGACAAAAGTGGGTAAATGCATTTATGTAATTATTTCCATGGTTAATAAAGATTATAAAAAGCACACTTATTATTAGATGGCATAATAAATGTTGCATTGCACAATTTGAGAAAAGGAAGGCAGACATTAGGATGCACCCCTTGGCTGGCCAGATTTCCATGATATAACAACAGGAAGCAAATGTTTATTAGTGCTGGATAGTAAATGACTGTCTGCTCCTTACATTTTGTCAAAGAGCTATCCTACATCTTTCCAACCTAAACAGTCTGTTTCTATCTTTACTGCTTCTCAAGAAACATAAGGTGTTATGATAGTATTATGCCAGTTTCCTCTGACAATATGTTCCAGCAGCTGAAGCATTCATCTTCAATACTACAGAATCACCAGCAACCATTGTAATTTGTATTATCATAGTATTTGACACTGCTAATAAAAGTTTTAAGATGCTGCTGCTTAGGCAATAATTTTATTTAGATTTGAAGCTATTTAAAAACAGATCATTTTATCTAAAATGCTAAGTCAGAGTCTTGAAATAGCAACTCTCGTAGTATGATGCAAATTCCTTAATATCAGCTGAGTTTTATCCATTGCAGGTAGCCAGAAGCTACCTGCAATGGATAAACACAACAGCAGGGAAAATATGCCAGAATGTCTTTATAGGTTTTCTACTTTTAAACGGGTTGCGAGGTGACAAAATTCGAATGTTCCATTACAGAAATATTAATGCAATGGAGATTTTTAAAAGTTTCTTTGTAGCATTTCCATATTCATGCTCACATTTTTTTCCTTTTTTAAAAAAATATGAAAAGCAATGTCTTTACCTTCACTTATGATTTTTTTTTGGGGGGGGCGCTTTTAAGCTTTGGTACAATGTCATATCATGTTATCCAAACAAGAAAACAAAGGGAGATGATGGATTGGTTAGACTGACAAAAGCAGTGTCATAGTCCCAGATTATTCATCCTTTTCAGTGAGTCTTGCAAAATGTCACTACTATCATGAAACAGAAAAGACCTTAGATGTCTCTATAATATGCTTATCAAACTGAGCAACCAAAAGTCTGAACTTTTTTTTTTTACAAGACTCCTATATTTGTTTGCAAGAGATGAATCTCTAATGGATGGGATAGGTAGATGAAGTATACATAAGTCAAAATTCAAGAGCTGAAGATCATTCAAAGTTATCCGCAAGAGAGCTTTGATAATTTTAACAAGTATTCAAAGTCTAGTGGAAAAAAATAAATTAGAAAAAAAAAGTTTATTAAAAATGGAATTTGGTACTTAAGGATTTTTTTACAAATATACAGTACATTATTGTGATTTTACTAAGTTTATTTTAAGTGTATTATATACATACATGCTTTGGAGAACCAGTTTGATGTAATACTTAAAGCAGTCAAACTCAATTTCATGGAGGGCCGCATCAGGGTTGTGTTTGATTTTGAGGGCCAGGGTGGACGTAGCCAGGGTGGGCATGGCTAGCTCGATGTCACTCATGCTGGGTGGCCCGAGTGCTCTACAAGCAAAAATGGGTTCGCAAGCTTTGTTTGGCTTTGTTTGTTTGGTTGTGCTGGCTTCCTGCAATCCTCTGCCAGCAAAAACGGAGCTCAGGAAGGCCGTTGGTGGCCCTCCTGAACTCTGTTTTTACTGGCAGAGGCACTGTGGATAGGTCTTTCTGTCAGGGTTCCAAGTAACACCTCCAATGAAAGAAAACTCAGAGGCTTAAGTTTCCTCAAATTTACATTTATTAGAGATGTCATCTTGGCACATCTGGGAAAACCCAAATCTGAAAGTTTCCAGGTTTTCCCCACCCAAAGAAAAGTTCAAGACCCTGCCCAACACCCACAAGTCCATCACATGGTCCAATCAGACATTGTCCCAACTGAAGATGCTACCCAGCTCCAGGCTCCCAGGTGCAGGGAAAACTCCAGGCTTGACTTCTTGAGAAAGGAATGTTATTATGACTACCTATCACCCTACTCCACACAATTCCCCCTCCCAGTTTCCCACAGTAGTATATGTGTCAGGTCTGAAGGCCTAATACAAAAGGTGGCTTCCAGGTTGACACCTTCATTGTTCCAGGGTGGCCCCAAGGCCAGAAACAGCCCGCCAGCCTTGTTTTTGACACCCCTCTCTTAAGGCATGAAACTAGAGTTTGGAATGAGTGTATTTAAGTGGGATTCCAATGATAATTCCTAATACAAAAGGATAAATTATTGAGAAAGTTTTGATGGCAGGCCAAAATCTCTTAATATCTTCGGCCAAATTGCACTTGCTTTACAATGACATTTTCAGCTTTACCATTGGGTTCTCATTTTAACATCTACTTTTCTGTGGAATACCAACTTTTTAAAATATTGCCTCTTTGGGGCCAATTATAGAGTAATTGTGATGCCTTTGAAATCTTGGCAAGGTTTATGATCAAGTGAAGCAGGGATTTTCTTATCCAGCCTATCTGCTAAGCATGTTTAGTTATTAATAGATAAGCAGTTAAGTTTGATTGAAAATCGCATGGGAAATAGATACTGTGGAATAATCCAAGTCTGAAGACAGAAGGAAAGATGCTGTATAAGAAATGCTGCGCTAAGCAAGCAATAAGTATATCAGTTGATTTATTATGGCTGTTTTAAAGATTTTGAGAGATTACATTCTAGCTATGACCTACCCATAATTTTTGTCTAGCAATATATACAATTCAATCATGTACTGACCTGATGTATTCCTAGAATTCATAAAAAAAAACAGAGGACTTGATGTGAAGTCACCAATTTAATTTAACACGGAATTAGAATATTGGATGACAATTAACCTTGGTTATATGCTTGAGATGTAGAACGCAGAAGGGAATATCCTGGCTTAGAAAAACAATGGCTCCAAGTTTTAAGAAAATTAAAATCTACTTTTATGTTTTAAGAATGAAATTAATTTTCCCACTTTTCAATGGTGGAAACACAGGGCAACCCCAGATTTACTATCTTGGATCACAGAAAGGTATGAATGATAATATAATTGAATTACTTGAATACAACAAGATCTGAAATAATAAGGGATTTATTGATGTCTTTATTTTTAAAAATTATAGCCATTTTGTATGATACAGGAATATTTAAGAAATAGGAGCTGGACATATATACAAAAGAATACATAAGGTAAGACAGGATGTTTGCCTCAATTTTATGTTTGAGTTCTCACATTTCTGGAGAACATAGGAAGAGGACGCTATCTCTTTTGTTTGAACTTGACTCCAATTTTCAAACCTGCCTCAGAAACCTGGCAAACGGAACTATCTCCCCACTTCCTACTCTCACCTGTGGTCTCCTCCTCCTCTTCTTCTCCCACCGCTGCCACCCTTTTTGAAATAGATTAAAAATATGTACCTTTGCATCTATTGCCTCAGGAAAAGGTTGCTGCAAATTACAGACCATTATCCCACCAAACATTGTGCTAAAAGGGCAGCTAACACTCCTTATAATGTTATTTTTGGTGGATTTGATTTCTTGGATAAAGCCTAAGATAATCTTGTTAATTTTGTGAGAGGTTTAGAATAAAGTTTGTGTAATGGGGTCTTAAATTAACCCCCAATTTGTAGCTCCAGTGAAAGCACCATCAATCTTATTATAGAGAGAGAATGATTATAAATTTTCATTAGCTTGGGTAATGAAAGAAATGTTAAAGGGAAACTAAACAGATTTTGTTGTTAAGTTCTTCCATCAGTGAAAGATTCTTGATAGAGAACAGAAGCCAGTGTTCTAATTTGCTATCTTCTGAGTCAGTAGAAAGAGAAGGAATACTTTATCTGTCCAGCAAGTTAACTGGTCCGCATTTTATACAATCTAGCATTAAGATAATGAGGAAACACATTGATCACTCATTAGTTGTAGAGAATTAGCTGTCTTCAGCTGCATAAAAGTGATAAGCACAAGACTATTAACCCTGAGAACAATTGAGATGCTATACTCTGTTAAGTTCTTGGTTGGAGAATAACAACATCTTAAATCAGAGTTATAACATCAGCATGTTCTAACCACAGCTTTTATTTTCCTTTAACTTGGTTTTAATTTTTACACAATTACATGGGATAAGATGGACTTTATGAAGTATTTCTTACATGGAAAAAAAAAGAAACGATAGGGACTTTTTGTTATATTTTGGAAATCCTGCCACATTAGGAACCACTTTCCTGACCTTTATTTGAATTCTGTTGTTCATTGATTATTTCTGCTCTTATAACAATGAAATTTTTCAGTGCTCCCATGAATTTATGCACTTTTTAATCTACCAGAAAATTTTATTTTAGATAAATTTTAACATAGAGTAATATATTTTCCAACTTTTATTTCATATTTGGTAGTAAGTAATGACGTTCTTGTATACACTGTATTGACATTGTTGAGCAGGCTGGCAGATGAGAGCTGCAGGTAAAAGCTATGAGCCTTGGGTACATTGGGCAGGCACTGAAGCAGGGGTGGTATTCAGCAGGTTCTGACCAGTTCTGGAGAACTGGTAGTGGAACTTTTGAGTAGTTCAGAGAACCGATAAATACCATTTCTGACTGGCCCCATCCCCATCTATTCTGTCTCCCAAGTCCCAACCAATCAGGAGGAAATGGAGATTTTGCAGTAATCTTCCCTTGGAGTGGGGTGGGAATGGAAATTTTACAGTATCCTTCCCAGTGGTGAAATCCAATTTTTTTTACTACTGGTTCTGTGGGTATGGTTTGGTGGGTGTGGTATGGTATGGCTTGGTGGGCATGACAGGGGAAGGATACTGCAAAATCTCCATTCCCTCCCCACTCCTGGGGGAAGGATATTGCAAAATCTCCATTCCCATCCCACTCTGGGGCCAGCCAGAGGTGGCATTTTCCAGTTCTCTGAACTACTCAAAATTTCCACTACCAGTTCTCCAGAACCTTTCAGAACCTGTTGGATTTCACCTCTGATCCTTCTCCTACCATGCCCACCCAAGCGAGGCCCACAGAACCTATAGTAAAAAAGTTTTCAATCCCACACTGCACTGTAGAACACAAAGATGTGCACCGATGCTTTGAGGACAACTGGGATTGCTATGGGCAGGTACTATGGAGGGTAGAAAGTGAAAAAGCAGCAGGAGAGTCTTCTGACTTCCTCAGAAATCACAATCATTTGACTCCCATCGCACTGCAATAGCACTTAGATTTATATACCGCTTCACAGTGCTTTTACAGCCCTCTCTAAGCAGTTTACAGAGTCAGCATGTTGCCCCCAGCAATCTGAGTCTACATTTTACCAACCTTGGAAGGATGGAAGGCTGAGTCAAACTTGAGGATCAGCAGAGTCGCAAGCTGAGCACCAAACATCCAGATTGTGATCATGTGACCACTAGGATGTTATGATAGCCACTACTTTGCATGCCGATCGTATGTCCTACATATTTACCACTGTCATAGCCGAACACTGTGAATTGAGGATTCACTGTATCTCAGTTTAATTTTCCTCAGTATGTTGTCCAACAACAATGTAAATTAGAAGAGTGGGATGTTTCTCCTTAATCCCATGGTATATGGTGGTGACATTGATGACATTCAAATGTTATCATGATCTGATGGAAATTATAAAGTATCGGTTTGTTGTTTGGACTAAGTAATAGCTGAATAAAGGACTGGCTGGGTTAAAACCAAGAAGGTCTTTTGAAAGAGGCAACACAAGTAAATTGATTCCTTGTCTACACATTGTTATGCATTAATCCAGGAGAACTTCTTCAACACTGATTAAAAAACAAACAAACACATACTTGGGGATGACTCCCAACATAAACAAGTAGATTGGGAATTGTCATATTTCCAATTCTAGTTTTTCTCAGATAGATCACAATGATCTCTGCCCTAGTAATTTCACATTTGGAGTCTAGCATTGAGTATGTTTCAAAAGTTTTAATTTTTAGAAGTTCAACAAACAGAATTCTGACCAGTTTGAAAACTATCATGAGCAATAATTCGGCTGTTTAGTCACTGATACGCCTTTATAGCATTCCTGACTTGGGCCCCAAACAGCTAAAGGAGATTTTCTTGTATCCTTCCGTATTTGTATTAAACTTTCAAAAGTGATCCTTTTTTAAACATATCATTCTCCTACATAAATCTATAAGAACTGTGCATTCTTTTACAATCAGGAAGCACATTAAACAGAGAGAGTTGAGCCTAGATAGCTTCATAAATCAGGAACCAAATGAAGGAAGCCATCTCAGAATAATCAGATTTCAACTAGTAAATCAGAGTAAAGCAATATTACAGGAACAAAAGACAAAACCCAGACATCATGGTATCAGAAGCCAATTTTAAGAATCATCAGAAAACCTAAATATAATTAAAGGAAGTATCTCTACTTGGAGTATTTTCTACATCTGCTTTATTTTGGCTTGCTTTGATGCAAGTATCCTTCCTTCCTTCCTTCCTTCCTTCCTTCCTTCCTTCCTTCCTTCCTTCCTTCCTTCCTTCCTTTCTTCTCTGTGGAGGATGTTTCATATTCTTTTGTGAATTGCTGAATGGAATTTTTGTCATTTCCGGTTCAAATGCTCATATCTTTTAAATTTCCTGTTCTTTTTTTGGATACATGACAATATGTGGAAATCATATTTTTTATCTTTCCAAAGGAGAAGAGCTATGTGACACTGTCAAACAATACCAGGAGCAATTCTAACACCATCATAATCAAGTCTAATTCAGCCAGCTGGTAGCACAACCAGCCCAACTAACAATCAAAAGAGTAGTTGGTAGTGTAACTGAGAGTAATATGAAGTTAAGACAGAGATAGCACATTAGACTAATCACTCCAAAATGAGAGTATTAAGAGAATATTAAGAATATTAGATAGAAAATGTTAAAAAATGGAAATTAGGTAGTATGAATTTAGGAAGTTCTATGGAAAAATGGTAAAATATAAGTCAACAGAAAGAGATAAACAAAACAGGATAGAGATTTGAAGACTAAAATAGCCCATCAAAAGAATAAAAAGACACTGTTTTGGTAGTCTCTCTTTTGTAACAAAAAACAACGTATTTTAAAAATAATATAGCACTTTCTGACTAGATCTGATGTGTGTGCCTCCTGCTTAAGACCTATACCATCCTTGTTCCCATGACAGGTCTTTTATTTGTTGTCCCTCTACTATTCTGTGAAACTAAAGAGAAAAACTTAACTTCCAGCATTAAAAGTCCAAAACAAATTACCTTATCTATTTCAGTCCCTGAAGAAAAGTATTTCAGATGCTTTTAAAAGTAGAAAGACCTGTCTTAACAGTGGCTGAAATATTTATTCTTAACCATTACATGATTTTAAAAAAAATTTCCTTTTTCAGGCGTCTCCATGAATTACACTATGGAGAATAGGCTGTTACTCTGGTATATACTATTTTATCTACATGCACCTTAAATTACCATTCATTTTTCTGTGTGAAATGTTTGAATTCTTTAACATTGTAGCCTCCATTTTATTCATATGGGATTATGACTTTTTTTTTACTCTCTCCAGTTAGTTATCTTCAAAAACAAGAATTTTCTACAGTCACTTTCAGAAGATTCTTATTTATATTTCTTTTCTTTTGCAATTATAGTTTGTAGCATTAGAAAGACTATTAACTATGTCCTGTTGATGTACTGTATTTTGTCTGTGGCTTTTTTCTAAGTTTAGAAATATTCTGATTCTATAATTCACTGACTCTTTAGCAACAAGAAAAAAGTCCTATCCCTGATATCCCTGATAGGAATTTAACAATCCAATTCAGTTAAAACATTTATTAACCCACCTTTTAAAAATAAATTTCAATATTTTTCTGCACATGCTATTTGCATATGGTATCTATCAATGCATAGGGTATCCAAAAACATTATTTACCCTGCAGTTAGATCACTCAGTTTCATTATCCAATAAAGTACAGTCAACACTTAGTTATTAGTCTATATAGCCTGAAGTGTGAAAGACTCTTTCCTTTCATCCCAGTCTTTTGATAAAATTATGTAGTTTTACATTTTGTACATTTTTGCAACAGAAAGAGTTGGAATATTTAATGAATAATAATTACAATCTCCACATTCCATCTTCAGTCCAGTAGGATTAGTTTCTGAGAAAAAAAAATATATGTATTCACAGTCATTTATTTTCCCATTGAAATTAAAATCAGGTTGTAGGAAGGCAATTTGGAAATAAAAAACTAATATTAGTAACGCAATTTGGAAGTAAAAAAATAATATTAGTATATATTACCTTTTCCTTCTTTTCCTCCTGAGGTCTGCTATGGAGGGGACGAGGCAAGAAGGAAGGAAGATAGTTACTTGATAGGCATTATCCTTTTACATATGTTGTTTTAACTTATGATTTGGACTGGTCCAGAGTTAGTTAAGTGATGGACAGCTTATAAATGTTTTAAATAAATACATGTAAATGTAAATAAGGGATGTTAAGCCGAAGCTTGAGTGGACATGCAAATTATTCTACAAGCTATTATCAATTTGTTTTGTGTTGATTTGGAAGAGGATGACCACCACGTACAATTAGTAGGTAAAGGCATGAAAACACTTGTGATTTCAAAAATTCAAACTTCTACCATACCATTTTCTGGTTGTCTTACTACAAGGCACTCTACATGGGCCGGCCCTTGAAGACTATCTGAAAACTACAACCGGTTCAGAACGTGACAACACTTGAGTTCTGAGCACTTCACAGTCTCCTCCTATTACACCATTACACCATCTCTGTGTAAATGGCATTGGCTTCTTTCCAGATGCAATTCGAGGGGCTGGTTATCATATTTAAAATCTATATGCCATTGCTAACATCGCAACTCTCCAGGAACTGCTCCAACTTTATCTCAGTACAGTGATAGGCAAAACTGCCTGGAGAAAGAAAAAGTCCACATTTCACACATTGATTTGAAATTAGCAGCCAGATATGCGATATATTTCCTATTACACTAAATTTCAGGGAAATCCCAGAAAACCTCTATGCAACTAATCATGTATTAACTATATAAATAGTCCACCTTTAAATTTACCTTTGAATTTGTAAATGAAGTAAAAGGTTTCATATTTGTTCGTTGAAAATGTGGTGTGCTTTTTAACATTTAACCATATGTTAAATAAATAATAAGTGTATTTCCTGTACTCCAAATCAAAAGGAAGGCCTGCAGAATGATGTATGGTTTTCAGACTTTTTTTTAAAGCAACTACCCCCAGTTTCTGAGGGTTTAATCTGAACTTTAAATGGGATTGAATGAACAGTAACTTTATTTATTTTATTTTTATTTTATTTATTTGTTGACTACGTATTAGATAATATATATATAAGTATAATCATGAACTGAATACATAAAATGAATACAATTAAAGGGAACATTAGGACAGGGACGGTAGGCACGCTGGTGCTCTTATGCACCATTATTAATGTGATTATTATTATTAATTATTATTTATTAACTATTAACAATATTATTAGTATTATTAATATTATTATCTTGTTTACCTTCCCTCTTTTTCCTTTGTGTCAAAGTTTAACTAATATAGAGTAATCTGCAGGAGTACTGATAATTGTTAGTTTTATCTGAAAAGTACCATGGATAAAAGTAGCATAAGTAGGAAGCAGTATTCAGTCCAAAGTGCTAGCCTAGTAATCAGCAGTCTAGAAAAAAGGGGAGATGAGAAAACCTCTCTTCATTTGAATCATGAGTACTCTGTTTATTTCACTCCAGCTTGATTTTTTAGCACCTTTGCTATGGTGCTAAAATGGTAGCACGGTGGCTTATATCTATGGAAAACATTGCTCTCTTATTCAAAGGGTGTTTTCATTTGATGAACAAAAAAACTATTCGTGGTGCACTGACGTGAACTGGGACTGAATGCTGAAAGACCAGGCCCAACTTTTCTGCTAAAGTTGTTGTTTAACTAATTTGAGTTAAACTCCAAGAAAAATATATGACTTCCAAGATTTTATTTGTTAAATATAATGTATTATTACCAGACAATATTGATTAGTGGATGAAAAAAGGAGCCCAGCTGAATGCCCCCAGACTAATGCAAAAATTGTACAATCCCAAAAGGAAACACAGCTACTTTAAAGAACATATTAAAAAAATAGAGTTTTGCTTGCAATATTTTGCTGGAATTTTTCACTATTTAAACATCATCTTCTCAAAATTTCTGCCATCTTTTAGTAAACTGTTGGAAGAAATATCCATCTGGGTTCAGTTCCAAGTGGGAACAAAGACACTGGAAACATGGAGGCTGCTTGGAAAGATGGTTTAATGTTGGTCAGGATCACATGGCTTGAGATCCTGAACAGAAAAGGGATGAGATCCTGTGCGCTCCCTGGCTTTATGCTTTCTCTGAGCTTTGAATTTCCTGGGCACAAGAAGAGTATCCTGATTGGTTGTCAGACTCCCAGGGGGTGGGGGTCTTAGCTAGCCTTGCTGGCTGATGTAATCTTCCCAGGTGCCATGTGGTAAGTTTCTGTTGCTAGGTGGGTCCTATTGTGTTGCAGATGATGATGGCCCATTGACAAAGGTGGGGAGAATGAGTTTCTACCTTTGACCCATTGACAAAGGTGGGGGGAAATGAGTGAGCTTGGCTGAGGCTTTAATGGCCCATTGACAAAGGTGGGGGGAGTCAGGAAGCTGCTTTGTCTTTAAAACATGTTTCTCCATTTCTCATCCAGGGAAATATATTCTACCTTTTAAATATTTTCTAAAATATTTCATTCTTCTAGGAGGAGGGTGGGTGCTAAATTCTTACAATCCCTCCTTTTTTTTTTTCTTCAAAAAACGATGGTATTAAAACATGACCATTCATTTGCATATTTTTTCTGAATTCTAAATCTTTTTGCATCCATATCTGCAAGCATATGGATTCTTTAAATTTCTACATACAATTATCAGACAGATTCAGTAATAACTTTTAACTTGGATGAAAAAGGTGGCAGTCAAGAAGTAACAATCAAGTAAACATAATCTTTGGGGAATCTTTGGCCCATTCTTATCAAAACCTTTCTAATTTTTTTATTATTATTATTTCTGTTTTCTTCATTTGCTGAGAGGCATGTTGCCACGAGGAAAATTAATAATCACTAAGGTAACATCACTGTTTATCATGTTTTGAAGTCCAAGAGAATCAACACTTCGTGTTCAATTGTTCATATAAATCCAAATGCATACTTCCTTCAGATTTATATGAATAATAGAACACAAACCTTATCTTAATATAAAAATGAGAAGAAGAAAAGTAATGACTGGGCAGTAGAACCTCTTTAAAGTTAATATTTAGAAAATGCCACAGTTTCTCAGTTACTTTAAAAAGTATGCCAGTGCATGGAGATTATATTTAGCTGCATTATAATATACAAAGCAGGAATCTTTCCATTTCCAGCACAAAGGAATAGAGGATTCTGGCTTACAATTGTTCATAACACATCAGTCCCTGCATTGCACTATTAATCTTGTAAACGCCTGCACATTTCCATACCTTACCATTTATGGTAGCAGAAATCTCATATTAGGAAAGTTAGCTAAACATCCATTTTCAAAAATCACCAACAGCAAGTTTGAAGGAAGGCAGTCGTTTTACAGCTACAGATTTGCTACTTGGGGGCCCAGCATGTAGCTGATCTTTGAAGATCAGTTTTTTCCCAAAAATTCCTGAACTTCTCAGCCACATTTCAAAGGCGGTAAGCATCACTTCTGAAAAGTTTCTTTTCAGCAATCCTGTGTATACAACGCTTCTGAATAACATGAACATTTGAACTGTTAGACTCTTATTAGAGTCTTTCCAGAGTTCAGAAACATTTAAACCTTATTTTAAGTAAGAAGAGAAACAAAAAACACAAGATGTTTTCCTTTTTTATCAATATATATTTTCTAAATGAAAAAAAAAACAGAATAGTTTTGTGTTTATGATGTTAAGATGATGAGTTTTAGTTTATGGGCACATAGTGGCAGCACTGTAGCTTTATTTATATTATATTTATATTTTATTTAATTCTAGTGATAATTAAATATATGTAATATTTTAATGAAAGGGATTTGAACTGTATGTTTCTCAAAATGTCCATTCCTGCTTTCTTGAAGGAATTTGGTGTTTTGAAATCTTTCATTTTCTTTAATGACATTATTTTAGAATGCAAATTACTATTGAGGAAGTCTATAGTAAGTGCAGATAATATAAAATACAGAAATGTCTAGGGAGCCAATTGTGGAAGTTAGATATTTACAGCAAGAAAGTAACAGTTTTGAGGGTGAGGGGTGGATTGTTTTAATTTTAGGTAATCAGATGTTAAATGGATTTCTTTAAAGTACATTGTTTACCATCTAATTTGGATTTCAACTTTTTTAGTACATTAGGGTTATTAATCTTGTAATGACAGCATTAAATTGGAACATTATTCCACTGTTTCATGTCAAAAGTTATGCCTGTGGTTCTGTTATCAACAGTGTTTTTATCATTGAACTATAATATAATGTACAGATAAAGGAAAATGTGACCTGGAACCAAATGTTATATAATAGAGATTATTCCTATTCAACAGTGATCTCAATTTAATCCAGTCCGTCTCACTAACTTTTTTTTATCTATATCTCCAAATCTCTCTTCAGTGTTTTTCTAAATGTACAGTTTTGAAACTTAACAAATTTCCAATGTAGATTCTCTCTTGCCTTTCCCCTCCCCCTATATACAGTTTGGCACATAGAGAACTCATATTTGTAGAAATATTTGTTCACTTTATAAAATAAGTACATAGAGAGATTGATATTTTAAAGATTAAGGAAAGGATGATGGCGAGAGATTTACAATATGTTCTTGTCCTTGGTATAGAAGGCACAGGTATTGAGATTCAAATTGAGATTCAATTGGCTGGAAGTCCAAGAGTTCAAGAACTATGGGTTCTAAAATTCATGATGGCAGGACTTAAATAAGGTGGAGGAGTGTTATCTTCTCTTCCCTACCATCTACATTCCTTTAATCCCTGAGAACGAGTATATTTAATGTACAGTACTTGTGTGTAATTAATAGTGGTTCCTTTTTTCTGGTCTATTTTAACACTTAATGGAATAAGGCCCTCTTTTACTGTTTGCATTGCATTGCATTCTTGTGATTTTTTCTTAAGAATATGCCTTTTTATTACTCATGCTGAACATTGTTATAAGGCGAATTAATGGATTCAATAAGTTTTTCGTGAACTTTTCTGAAAATGTTTTAAAAGGGCAATATGAAGAGAACTTTTCTTTTTTTAAAAAAAGATCAGATCAGACTCTAGAAGAATGGAAAAAAGTATGATAAAAACCAATAAACTGATGTACAGGAATCCTGCAACCAAGATTGATTATGTGCCATCAAAGTCAATGTCAATGTTAAGAACCACATGGATTTTCTCCTCTAGGATCTTTTCTCAACCTAATCATACAGATATTCCAATGGCACACCCACTGTCACTATAACCAAGTCCTTCCACCTCCCCAAGCATTAGAGCCTTCTCTAAAAAGAGAGGTTTTCATATAATCTGAGGTAGGATCATTTGCACCTGATGTCTGTGCCTCTAGTGAAAACTCTGGCTTGATGTAGTCAATTGCCTAATTGTCTATTTTCTTATCCCCCCCATGGTATACTCGGGAATCTTCTCCAATACCAACGGGCAAAAACTTCGATACAATTTCTATCCTGTTTTTTCAAAGTCCAACTTCTACTTCCATGGAGACTTAGGAAAAACCATTGCCTGCAATATTCTGATCTTCATAGATCAGAATGTATACACACATGTATACACACATCAACAACATCTGAGTATCTTTTCCAAAGCCTTCCTGGCTGCTCTATTACTAGTCTGTGCTAGTCTGTTAGTCTAATTCTCGACAACCAATTTATTTAGTGTTGATGATTCTAGGCAGAAGCTATTCACCCTTTCAGTATCTTCACTGTCAATTCTAAAGCTGGTTGCTTTTTTTGTGATCATTAGTTTGGTCTTCTTTATGTTTAATCTTACTCCTATTTTTTTCTCTCTGTGCTCCTTAACTTTCATTACTAGAGCTTGTAGATTATTTGCACTTTCAGCTATCAGACAGTATCATCAATTTGGCACAGGTTATTGAATCCCCCTTTCCAAGTTTTAAAGCCATGCTCATCTTCTTCCTATCAATTTAGCTGAGGAATCTAAAGCTCTAGACTCTTGGACTTAACACATGAGAACTGTATTAAAATTTGAAATCAGTTTATTATCCAGCAGCCTGTGAGAGAAATGATGGGGAAATAATATGGAAGAAATGTTTGGCACAGCCCTGTTCTTAGAGAAGAAGCTGACATATTTTAGGTTCATAGCATTGTACACTGGAAGTTATTCAAGGGTGTCCATTAAGAAGTATATTATGTCTATCTCCCTTTCACAGCAGGCCCAAATGACATAGTTACATGGCCTCCGAGCTGCAGTAGACTTTACAAATACACTCTTCAAGGATTGTTATAAATAGTTTCATTATTTGGATGACTTTGGGGGATTGCACAAGACTGCGATTCAATTGAAAGGAGAGCCTGAGGGTGAATTAAAATGAATCACAACCTCTCCACTGTCACCAACCCCAGTACCACTGATATGCCCTTCTCAAATGAATCTGTCTTCCTTCCAAACTTATAAACAAATTCCTGAAACCCAGACTACAGGGAAAGGAGAACTTCATTCTGCCTGCCACAGCTCTGACAAAAATACTTCTAAAGCTGTTTTGTACCAAAAGAGGATAGGGTATTACCTAGCAAAAGAAGGAAAAGCATAGCAGAACTTTGCATATCAATGACTTCTATGCTTAACTGAGTCTCTAGCATAGCTGAACATTGTTAATTTGTCAACTTTTGCTCCATGGCTGTCAGGGGAAAGGGGCCAAATATTTTTATTTATTTTTCAAGAACGTATTAGGTAATAAGTATAAGCATGGATTGGATACATAAAATAGATACAAATAGAGAAAACATTAAGACAGGGACGGTAAGAACATTGGTGCTCTTACGCATGCCCCTTACAGACCTCCTAGGAATGGGGTGAGGTCAACAGTGGACAGTCTTAGGTTAAAATTTTGGAGGTTTTGGGATGAAACCACAGAGTCAGGTAGTGCATTCCGGGCATTGACCACTCTGTTGCTGAAGTCATATTTTCTGCAATTGAGTTTGATGCGGTTTACCTTAAGTTTGTATCTATTGAGTGCTCGTCTATTGTTGTGGTTGAAGCTGAAGTAGTCATTGACAGATAGGACATTGTAGCAGATAATTTTATGAGCTACACTTAGGTTATACCGAAGCGTAGTTCCAAGTTTTCTAAGCCCAGAATCTCAAGTCTCGTGGCATAAGGTATTTTGTTGCGAGCAGAGGAATGGAAGACCCTTCTTGTGATATATTTCTGGGCACATTCAATTACATTAATGTCCAATATGCAGTGTGGGATCCAGACAGATGAGCTGTATTGGAGAATTGGTCTAGCAAAAGTTTTATATGCTCTGGTTAGTCTGATATTATTGGAGAAAAAGCTACACAAGATTAGGTTTACAACTCTTAATGCCTTTTTGGCAATGAAGTTACAGTGGGCTTTGGCACTTAGATTATTAGATATGAGTACTCCAAGGTCCTTGACAGCGAGAGGGTCATCTACAAGGTCATGTCCATTCAGCTTGTATTTTGTGTTTTGCCAATGTGTAAGACAGAAGATTTGTTGGTTATATCTTATCCATTCCACTCAGTGGTGGGATTCAAGTAATTTAACAACCAGTTCTCTACCCTAATGATTTCTTCCAACAACCAGTTTGCCAGACTGCTCAGAAAGTTAACAACCAGTTCTCCAGAAGTGGTGCGAACTGGCTGAATCCCACCACTGATTCCACTGTCTCTTGGTCAGTTGGAACATTCATCTCCTCACTCTATTCCTAAAGAATAAACCTTCATTCTATTTCAGAAGAATATTATTAACTCAGATATTCTCATAATAGCTTGAATATTTGAGCATTGTTTTTATCTCACCTTATACTACTAAAGTTTAGTCAGAAAGCAAATTCTTCAGCCAAGCAATGTTGAAATTCTGTGTGACAGCATGTAATAGTTTTCAAGTGCTAGTTGTGCATGGGATGGGATGGGATGGGATGGGATGGGATGGGATGGGACGGGATGGGATGGGATGGGATTCAAGTGCTAGTTGTGCATGGGATGAGAACCACTGGTTTCAGGAAATGAAATTTAGAATTTTGGCTGAAAAAATTCACCAGCATTTACAAATGAAACACGAAACTGTTCCTATTGGGGAAAAAATACTTAATGGTCTAAGAATCTGATACGTGATTTTTGATGTTACCCTTGAAAATATGAGTAAATACTATTGTATACCTTGCAGGATTGGGCTTGTTCTCGAGTTTTTATTTTTGGAAAGCCAAATGATATGCAATCCCTAAGGAGAGGATGAATTTACTTTTT
Organism: Ahaetulla prasina; assembly: GCF_028640845.1. Lineage (NCBI taxonomy): Eukaryota > Metazoa > Chordata > Lepidosauria > Squamata > Colubridae > Ahaetulla > Ahaetulla prasina. The sequence continues at coordinate 108,789,832 of NC_080540.1, forward strand.
GTATGAACTATCATACAAGCAAACCTAATGGATTTGATTATATTTTTATGCAGAGATAAGAACGACAGAAGCATCCCAAGAAGCCATGTTACAGAAAAAGGTGGTGGCAGCACAGAAACGAGGGGAGACCAGGGCCCTATGGCTAGGTTTGGGAATGATGGCCTGCTCAGCAATGATGTATCTTTTTATTCTTATCGTCCTGGAGCCTTTACACAGAAGAAGGTAAAAAAAAAAAGTTATTTCTTAAACCATGCAAAAAAAAAAAAAAGGGTTTCCAAGCAGCAAGTGAGTCTGTTTGGAAGCTTAAAACTCCAAACTTTAGCAGAAGACACTTGCTTAGTGGAAAGATGAGAAAATTTCTTTCTTCTGTGCTGTGGGATGTTTAGGTACAAAACGTGTGCCCTATTTCCATGATTTATTTCCTCTCAGAGTTTTGCAGAGGTGGAGAAACTAAATTAATCGGTTTTTAATGCATCATTTGTCCCTTTAAAATGCTGGGGAAAGGAAAGATACCAATAGAGCAGGGATCTCCAATTTTGGTCCCTTTAAGATTTGTGGACTTCAACTCCCAGAGTCCCTCAGCCAGCAAAGCAAAGCTGGCTGAGGGACTCTGGGAATTGAAGTCCGCAAGTCTTAAAGGGACCAAGGTTGGAGACCCCTGCAATAGAGGGTATGTTCATCTCCAGTGAATAGCTAGCTGGATTATACAAATGAATCTGATGTCATGTAGCTCTGAACAGTCTGCCTCTCAAACTGGAAATTCTATTGTACTCAGAAAGCATTTAATAAATAATCTTCATTAATGTTAAAGCTGAACCATAAATTGTTAAACTGGAAGCTGTGTTGGTTAAATGGAAGAAGTTTTTGCTTCTAGAACACAGGAATTATCATCTTTCTTTCATAGTTAAGAACTTAATAATGTACTTGTATGGCAATAGTATAACTGGGCCAGGATTTCTCCTTCATTCTTTTTTTCCCGAGGCCAACTTGTAACAATAGGTTGAGGAAAGTCCAAGCATGACAACATAAAGCTGACTCATTAAATATCTGTGTGAGATTTATATACACAGTTTAAAATGTATGTTTAGATGAGTATATGTCTCTGTATAACTGCATAAACCCACACACACAGAGGGTAAGGACAAAAAAGTAAATTAATGCTAATTAAATTAATAATAATGAGCATATGTCTCTGTATAACTGCATAAACCCACACACACAGAGGGTAAGGACAAAAAAGTAAATTAATGCTAATTAAATTAATCAAACTAACTGCATGTAAAATAAAATACTCCATTTAACAAAACTGATTCATCCCTATCTGCACATATCAGGCACAGAAATCCACCAGAAATGGACTTTCCCTCCATTTCAGAAAAAAAGAGCAAAAAGGGAGAAAATAAGAGAAAGATGGAATGACAGAAAGACATCTCAACTGGGGCTGAGGAATGTTGTTGATTAAAGAAAAGTATGGAAAAGTATCCGTGTGTGTGAGAGAGAAAAAGACCATTCCTGAAATTTGATCTGACAATGGTGATTTATTTCCAGGAAATAAATGAGAAGGATAGGAAAAGCCTAGCACCTTGTGGGTCTAGCTTAGCCGTGTCCTAGCAGAAGCACAATCTTACAGCACGGACTCCCCTTGTTTGTGCTGAGAACAAAGGCAATAGGAAGTGACTTCAAGTTAGCAATCTCTTAAACCAGGGGTCTCCAATCTTGGCAACTTTAAGACTTATGGATTTCAACTTCCAGAAAGCTGGCTGAGGAACTCTGGGAGTTGAAGTCCACAAGTCTTAAAGTTGCCAAGGTTGGAGACCTCTGTCTTAGACAAAGAGTAGGCAACGTGATACATAAAAAGGAGATCCAGAATAAATCCTTAACTTTCTACTCATTCTGTACTACCTTCTTGAGGTCAGTAGATCATGAGATCCTAAAGAGTTAATAGCATTGGATTTTGATCTCCAATAGAGAAAAACAGTATAAATTAACTAGGAAGATACATTTACATGGAGTGGGAGGAGGCATTGTAAAAGAATATCAAAATCAAGAGTCAATGGCCTTCAGCATCAAACTAATATGCAAAGTCATCCAATATTTTTAGGAAATAGGAAAATACTGTTTGTAAGCCAACAAACCCAGGTTTAATACTTCCCACATTGGTACACAATAGTACCCATTGGTCTTCATCTATCTCAAATATCAGTACAACAAAGCAAGATAATGGAGTTACATAACCATGTATGAAACTACTGTGTTTCTCCGAAAATAAAACCCTGTCTTATATTTTTTTGAACCCTGAAATAAGTGCTTGGCCTTATTGCCATGCCCTAAAAAGCCTGACTGGGCTTATTATCAGGGGATGTCTTATTTTGGGGAAAACAAGATACGCCTCATCAGAATGTCAGTAATAGCATCAGCTGAGAGACTATAATCTAAGACACACAGTATGAAGGACATTACCCCCCCTTTCTCTCCCTCCCTCTCTCTCCCTCTCCCTCTCCCTCTTCCTCTCACACACATAAGTATTTCTTCAAACACCAGAACAACTAGACACAAGAACAGTTTTTTCCCGAAGGCCATCACTCTGCTAAACAAATAATTCCCTCAACACTGTCAAACTATTTACTAAATCTACACTACTATTAATTTTCTCATCATTTCCATCACCCATCTCCTTCCAATTATGACTGTATGACTGTAACTTTTTGTTGCTATCATTAAGGGTTAAATTGCAACCTATGACCATCATTTGTGTTGTAAATGTTGTACCTTTGATGAAGGTATTTTTTTTCTTTTGCTTTTATGTACACTGAGAGCATATGCACCAAAACAAATTCCTTGTGTGTCCAATCACACTTGGCCAATAAATTCTATTCTATTCTATTCTATTCTATTCTATTCTATTCTATTCTATTCTATATTCCCAAATAATCTTTTTAATTCCGAAACTGTCTTAGCTTCTACAATTCTTCATGAATACTACAAGACCTACTTTTCTACAACTTATTCACATACTACAATAATCATCTCTTTTTAAAAAATATATATATATAATTGTATTCAAATGTCCCTTCTCAAAAACATTTGAACTCCTGGTCATTCATAATGTCCATCACAGGCCTCAGGCAGCCACAGAAAAGGTATAAAAATCTGCACCCTGGTGGGCACAGTTTTGGAACTGAAGCCTTGTCCATTTTTCCACATGCATGTCAATATCACTGCAGAGGAGGCAGGGCTTTGATCATGAAACCACATCTGTTGTCTTACAGATTTGAACACACCTCTGTGGTTACCACTTTTCCACTATTCCTTCATCTTTTGCAGATGAGCCAAATACTTAATTCTGAAAAATCTACATCATATACTATGTTAAGTCCTTTCTAAAAGAAAATGTCAATCCTCCATATGTTTTTGACCTCAGCATTAATACAGACTCTGATTTCAGTGATGCATCTGGAGCATTAAGATGCATCCCAGCCTTTAGGAGGGGGAAGCTGCTAAGAACATTTGCAATTCTATAAAGGTTGCCCCACGTGTCACCCAGGGGTGGGTTCTACTTACCTTTACTACCGGTTCGCATCGTAGCCGCACGTGCGCACTCATTCCGCTCACATACACGCCCGCTCTTCTGCGCATGCACAGTTCATTTTTGATGACGTTTGGGTCAGTGGGCGGAGCCTCTCGCCGGTTTTACTATCGGTTCTATAGAACCAGTCCAAACCGGGGGCAACCCACCACTGGTGTCACCATGACAGTCCTTTTTCTTTCATTTCTCTAGCAGCTAATAATCTTTTACCTGGTGTCACCATTTTGGTCACCACATTACAAAAAAGATGTTGAGCCTTTGAAAAATGTGCAGAACAGAGCAACTACGATTAAAGGCCTGGAGACTAAAACATATGAAGAACGGATGCAGGATTTGGGTTTGGCTAGTCTAGAGAAAAGAAGAACTAGGGGGACATGATAGCAATATTTTAGTATTTGAAAGGCTGCCACAAAAAGGAGAGTATTTCCTAAGTGAGGACAATTAACCAGTGGAACAGCTTGCTGTCAGAAGTTGTGAGCGCTTCATCACTGGAGGTTGACAACCACTTGTCTGAAATGGTATAGGGTTTCCTGCTTGAGCAGGGGGTTGGACTAGATACCTCCAAGATGCTTCCAGCTCAATTCTGATTGATGGATGGATTGATTGTGCTTTTTCCAGCGTTTACTCATAGTCACTCTTATTCACAAAACTCGATGACTTGCAATTGCATGAAATCTGCTTCCTATGTTAAGAATCAGAGATCCCTAAACTGCTATGGATTTTATTCTGAGGCACCGTGGGATCCCAGGTAGGATTTTTTTTTTCTATAGAGACCATTCCTATCTCCACTTGAGCCATCAAATCCATCAGGAAGTAACGTTCTTTTCCGCATTATTCCAAACTGATCTGAATGTGGAAAGGAATCCTGAACGAATTCTAATCACTTAATTATCAATCTCTCCATCGTATCTGTTTTGAAATATCTGTCTATTCAATATTTAATAAACTTAATTAAATAAACATGAGAGCCAGTTTGGTGTAGTGGTTGAGCCATCAGGCTAGAAAGGCCAGGAGACTGTGATTTCTAGTCCCACTTTAAGCAGGAAATCCAACTGGGTGATTTTGAGCTGGTCATTCTCTCAGTTCAACCCACCTCACAGGGTTGCTGTGGACAAAATAGGAAGATGCAGCATTAAGTACGTTTATAAAAGTAATAAATGTGGGATTTAAAAAAATATGATGGTGTCACCCTAAAGAAATACATTAATCGTTGCATAAATTCCATATATTAAGAGGATCACAAAAAATGCATGTGTGAATTTTTCTAACAGACTAAACCAAATGCATTTCTGAAAACACAGACATTATTTAAAGACTTTGTATTTTATTGGCCTATCAGATAATAGGAAAAGCATACATACATACATGCATACATACACACACACACACACACACACACACACGTGAAACAGTATATACTGTAAGTCTAAGTACTACTGTGATTACTATTTGCCTTTACTCACATGGACAATATAATTTTAATACTGTTTTGTCTCACCCCATTTTTCACACAAGATGTGCTGACAATATCAAAAACTGATATTTATGTACTATCAGGCTTAAGTTATGCATAAATTCTTAATAAATTTGTCTCTGCAGTGTCTGGGCTGATGAAAGTGAATGCAATGTAGTGAAAGCTAACATCAAGGAAAAAATCCATTGTTCATTCATTGAAGGCTCTGAAGATAAAGATATTTTTCACTATCCTTGTCTGGAAATCTATGTGAATTTAACTCATTTAGGGCAAGTAGTAATGCTCTACCACACAGAGAACACTGTGGATAGAAATCCCAAGGTTTGTATGCTATATATTAAGGCTGTAAGTTCTACTGCTACTCAGCAAATTCTAACCATTCTTGCCAAGTTATCCTTTTTTGTCTTGAAATATCATTGAAGCAAAAGCAAAACTCTATGGTAGATTTTTGTCTGTCTGGTAGAATAGTTTCTGAATAGTAATGAACTTTGTTCAACCACAATCCTGAATTCCTATCCTGCCAATGATGGGCAATTTTGATGGTATTTATACCGTTGTTACTTGCATAAAAGTCAGATATCACTTGGGCTCAAAGGTATTTAAGTAATAGTTTGATGGAAGGCAGCATTGTTTTGCCTTAGTAAAGTTCCCCACATAAATACATTTATACTGGCTTTGCCTCAACTCCTAGACATACTTCATATAGCAGCTTTGAAAGAATGTTATACTTAAACCAATAATGTTATCCTCTTCATATATTATATTTCTGAATGGCTTGTGTCCCTCAAAGAGGGACTCTGGGCAGTGTACAATAAATAAAAGTCATTATTATTCAGTATCACTACTGAAAGGTTACATGTGCAGGAATTATTTCTGTCCTCCCAAATCCACATTTTCTTCTGGAATTCTGAGTGATACAGATCATCAGAGATTATATAGCAGAATAAAACTAAACATGTTCATCCTTGTACTATGTAAGAGCAATTCAGAATTATATCAAATACTATAAACTGTGTATATTAGCTATAATATATAAATGCTGTTTCCTTTACCTTTCTCCTTCTTTAAAATTAATCATGTTTTACATTCCTTCATTTTCAGGCTCATTTCTTATGAAACCCATCACTTTGCTATAATTCATAGCAGAATCATTTCATTTACACATAATCTATAATTCTGTAGATAAAAACAATGAAGCAAATTTCCCTAAGGGCCAGCTTAACATTTACTTTAAGGCCTTGAAATAGTGCTTACACATTCAATCTCCAGCAGGCAAGAACAATTAAAAAGAGAAATCAGGAATACTCACGCTGTATTCAGTTACTTCCTTCAAGTAACCTCAGATTTCCCACCTTTTCAATTAAACAGTCCTAATTTTAAGAGAGTACTTATTTTTTATGTAAATTAAATGTTACCACGAGCTAATTCATCTTAAGTAAAATTGGATCTCTAAGGTAGAAATGCTGCTTCATTTATCTTCATCATTTGAGTTTGTAAATAAAAATAAACATGTTTCAAATTTTATATTACAACAATATATTGGACATTCCAAGGCATTCTACCCAAGGCACTGGATCGTCATGCGATTCATAACACTAGACTTTTGTCCTTTCCTTCTCCAATATTATAGAATCCTACTAATACTAAATATTTAGAATTTTCTCAAAATATTTATTGTGTATTATATAATATTTATTATTTAGACAATTGACACTACACTTAGCAGAACATCAAATTCATCTCACCAAAAGTTCACATCGTCTCTGATATCAATGGCTAACCTAACTTTTCAGCATGCTAAAAATTTTAACAGCATCATTCTATATATGTTTATCCCCCAAGAAATTTATAGTTTAAAGTATATATTAGTCCACTTTAATGGCAATATTTGTAATTTTTTCTTCATGAAACTGTACCCACACCTTTATGTGTATTGGGGGAAAAGTGAAAACACAAGCTATAACATTATAAATATCCACTGTATATCCCAATTTATCCTGTAGGATTTACTCCCTAAGGCTACAGATCAAACATCTGTAGAAAATTATAAGGAAGCGAACTATACATTAAATTTAATTGCAAGAATAGACATAGTGTTCCCTTTATTGTTTACAATTGAGAAAGTCTCACTATCAGAGGCTTCATAACTCTTAAGATGAAATTCAAATGTTTAATTCCAAAACATTAAGTATAAATTTCAAATTTCAAAAATGTATAAAATTGTAGTACTGTTAAAAAGTCTTATAATATTTTCCCCTTCGTATGTAAAATTTTATGAATCCATTTTCCTCTAATCTAAAATCTTGCTTATTAGCAAATGTGTTCATTCATTCCTAATGTTCTATTTGTAAGCTGTCCACAGTTATGCAGATGAAATAGGTGGTGTACAGATTTGATAACTAAATAAACAACTTCCCTTCTATTTATGCTCACATAAATAATATTCCGAAGGAAGGAAGGAAGGAAGGAAGGAAGGAAGGAAGGAAGGAAGGAAGGAAATCTATGATCCCAGTTTTTTTCCAAGTAATATTTTCCTTGAAGCCTATACTACATGTGTAGAACAAATAGTTCCTTTAGTTCCAATCACAGCAGAGGAAAAGATTTTTGATTCCTTAATTGCTTGTAAGAACAGGTTGAGTTATGATCTTCCTCTGACCCTGAAAAACCCTGATTAACAAGTAAATAAAGGATAGCTTTGGAAAGTTCATGGATTCCCCTACAAAAGTCGCAATAGGATATATGTAGTATTTATAATCTAGCTCACCACAGCCACAGTGCAGAAAAAAAAAACAATATTAAGGCAGCACTGATTAAAAGTATCCCCAAATTACTGTTTTACTCTCACTTAATAATTTTGAAAAGCAGTACCATGAGTTTTCTTTCTTTTTTCTGCAGTGCTCTTACATACCACCTGATATGGAGAATTATAAACAAGTTCAGCAGCACGTAGAAAAGATAAGAGACAATTTCAGAAAGCATCAGAGGTTTCCTTGCCATTATGACCCATCAAGAAAAGAAGAGAGCGTCCTTTTCAAGAGATTGTACCCCCCAGAAGGCCTTCTCATTGCTTTTGCCTGGCCAACTGTGCTACTGATTGGTGGAATCTTGATAGTCATCTTGGTGAAACTAAGCCAGTATCTTGCCTTACTCTCTGCTAAACAACGCAGAACACTCATATAGCTTTTTCTAGCTAAGATCTGGGCTTTGTATTCACTTTTGTACAGGTAGTCCTCGACTTACAACAGTGCATTTAGTGACTGCTCAAAGTTACAAATGGCACTGGAAAAGGGGACTTATTTTTCACACGTATGACCCTTATGGCATCCCCATGGTCATGTGATCAAAATTTGGAAGCTTGGCAGCCGACTCGTATTTATGATGATTGCAGTGTCCAGGTGTCATGTTTTGAAATCTTCTTACAAGCCAAATCAGTGGGGAAGCCAGATTCACTTAACAACTGTGTTACTAACTTAACAACTGCAACTGCAATAATTCACTTAACAACTGTGGCAAAGGTTGTAAAATGGTGCAAAATTCACTTAACACATTTTTTACTTAGCAACAGAAATGTTGGGCTGAGTTATGGTCATAAATCAAGGATTACCTGTATTAGAGGCGAATCAGGAGTAAGTTCACAAGTTTACACTAAGGATAAACAACACTCTAGTAAAGATAAGGAAAATATAGATAAGAGGAGACCTCAAATTAGACAGGAGACATTCCAATTATACTTCTCTGAGTTCACCACATTTTTTACAAGTTCAGTTATAGTATTTAAATTTGAGAAAATACCTTTTGTTAATATTTTTAGTCATGGTGAGGAATTTGGGTGAGGTAGCTAATTTTTACTTACACGGTCACTGAACCATATAAGCACTGACTCAATTGAAGGGGCGTTCTTTCCTCGGTAAAATAGCTAATGAATTTCTGAGGTTACCCTGAACAAACTGAAGCAAGCTATCCCAAAGAAACAGAAGTGCTCTAGGCAACGTAACATGGAAAATTGTGTTTGGAAAGTGGAGCAGAAAAATGCACCATGAGTTACTTTGATATTCAGTATGGAGTTAACAGGATTGGTTGCTGTCTGTTTCTGTCCTCCAGAAAATGAGGTTTGGTCTATTTGTGGTGACATGACAACCAGGCAACATATTATTATTATTATTATTATTATTATTATTATTATTATTATTATTATTATTATTATTATTATTATTATTATTATTATTATTATTATTTTAAATCAGTTTATTCTAAGCATATTCCAAATTTGTTTTTAAGAAAATGAACATCTAAGTATCTGATTAACCTTGAGTTAATAAGTAAGTGAAAGTGAACTTACATTTTTTTCCCTAACCTTCTTCATTAGAGGTCATTTCAAAATTCAGGTGATAATAAAAAGATTTTGGATCTGAAGTTTAGAAAACTAGACAGTTACTGAGGCATATTAATGCAGCACACACTTTTATCCCTGCAAGATCAGTTTATTATATGGAATGGCAGATTCTGTTAAACTGATGATAACAAAAACTATCTATTCAGTAATTGTGGGATGGAAGAACATACATTTTTCAGTTGTAACGAATCTGCAGGGAGTAAAAATGCATTTATTTTAATTAGATTATTCAAGGTGCAGTTTATGTGATTTTCTTCACCAGCCTTAAAGCAAGCACCATAAAAAACTCAATGTACTAGTAAATTACTATGATGCACTACTGTAGTCATTATCATTAGCTGTGCATTAAGCTAACATTTATAGCTTTAGTGCTCAGTGAGCTGCACAGCTGCCTGCCTACGTGTTGCCTAAAGCCATAGTTAACACATTCACAGAAGCTTCTTAAAAGCAGATACTAACTATCAGGCCAATAGCAGCTTGAGCTAAAGAAATTATGTCTGTGCAATGTTTTCTGATGAGCAACTCTTCACTGCTTACTACAAAGCAATTATTTTGCCATAATGAATTGGCACTTGCAATAAAAAACATGGGTTGGTTAAAGGGATATTACTTGCTTTGAACACCAATTTGTTCAGCATTCTTTCTTCTCTCATAAGGTTTATCATTGCCCAGCAAATCACTGATTTAGATCTAAAATTAAGACTGGACTGAATTCTCCCAGCACACGTATTCCCACATTTATTCTTTCTAGTATATGAACTCAGCCTAAACTAGACCCAATTTGTTAATCATAGACCATCTCTTCATGATCAGAATTCTCTGTGTTGCTTTTGAATCACTGTCCCAACAATAGTTAGAAATGTATCCACTCAGCTTTATTTGTTCTGCCAGTTTCACTATTTTTATGATGTATAATTTTAGTAAGTATGATGATTATAATGGTAAAATGTAATACAAACAAAAATTAGAAATAGAAAGAAAGAATAAAAGGTGCAAGGAAACAAGAGAAGAAATTAATATTTCTATAATAAAAAAATATAAAGAAATGACTTCCAACCTTTGTCACAAGACTAAACAAATTTAGTGATTCTTCATTTCCTCTTACGGTAGTTTACAAACAATTAACTCTTCAACCTATATCCCATCAGTTATCTATAGACAAATTCATAAAGCATTATCATTTAAGTTCATAAAGAGTTGCCAGAGATAACAACATATCTTATTTTAACCTTGATCAAATAAACCAACTTTATATTCCTTGTTTTTATTTCTAACACTTCATCTTTAGCCAATTCAAATATTTTTATCTATTTATTGGTATTCCATCTTTATTATTGTTGCAAAATTTGTTTTTTCATTATTGCTTTTTTTGTCCCATCACACAGAATTTTAATAAGCCTCTTTTGTAAATCAAATGAGAAAGAAATAGTCTCAGTCACTCGCTTGGTTTATAATTTGTATTTCTCTCTAGTCAGATAAAATTTGTTCTACATCTGTCATTTCTTTAATAGCATCTAGTATCCAGTTTTTAAATCATGAAATTACACATTTCTGTCTTCCAAAAACACATCTATTACTCATGAGAAGCTGTTTGTTCTTCATAAATAATTCCAAAATCTTGTTGAAAAAGTTTCAGCATTCAAAATTTATATAGAACTTTATTTATAACTTTCTAAGATCAAAATCTTATCAGTTTTTTGCTCTTGATTTCAAATTCCATATGTTCTTAAGCTTGCAATTAATTTTTCTTTTGTTCAGAGTTGAAGTTAATTCTCCCAACAAGACTTTTCAAACGTCATTCTAAAGATCTTTAACAGCTTTGAAGTTGTTGCAATTTCCAAAGGTGATAAGAATTGAGGTTGCAACTTTGTGTCCTTTAAAAGGCCCCATTACAGTTCCAAGCAAGATGGGCAATCCCTACATGTCCCAGCCATCAAATCTACAGAAAAGCACTGTCTTGTGGTCTTCTCACCCGTGGGCAATCTACTGTTCATTCCTATTCAAAGAAGTTTCCAGGAACTGGTCTACTCATCAGTTCCTTGGTCTTTGCTGCTGTTGTTGGCACTTCAGTTCATCATTCATCCCCCAGAAGTCCAGCTTCACTGTCTTTAAGAAGGCAGGTCATGAATTACCACATACTGACTTACTTAGCTTATTGTAAAGAATTTAGCATGGACCATTGTCCCGCAAATATAATATAATGCAAAAAATACTTGTCAGAAAATTGTTTTATAGATCACATTGTATCAACTTTGGGTCAACTTTACTCCTGGCTTCACATCCCATTTCATACTTACTGATTTTAAATTTATAAAGACATTAATGGTCACTATAGCCATTATGTGTCATTCCATATGAAACTGTTCTGTAATTTGTAATTGTCATCAGAAGCTCTGGGATACATCTCATCACTTTGATAACAACTTAGTAGACCTTTTGGGTAGTTGCTAAATTATCTGCATTGAACATATTGTCTCTCTCAATTATGATAGATTTAATGTTGCTTTAATGTTGCCTTTTTAAAAATTTTGTGCACCTTACCCCTTAATTTGAGAATCATTCTCAATTGTTTGGCATGTTAATCTCTTCTTTTGTGTTTTAGGCTACCATTAATTTTATAACGTATTTTCATGTACCTTATCACAGACATCACTTAAATAATAACAACAAATATATTAAAATGCCTGCTATTTCTAGAGAAGTCACAATGGCTATTACACCCAGAAGCTGTTTGTCCTTTGAATAACCAAGGAATGTATTGTTGTTTCTTTTTATTGAAAAAGTTTTAAAAAAACAAAAACATTTTCCCCTTTTTCCCCCCTCCCAAAAACCCTCTTCCCCTTTTTCCCCTCCTCCCCACCCCGGCTTCCCGGTCAATCACAAGGTATTGTTATACATAAACCAAACATAGAATAAAATTTTCCTTCCAATCCAAATAACCACATCCAAAGCTTTTCATCTCCCAACCCCTCCCATTACATAAAATAACTTTCTAATTATTCAAAGGCAATCTGATATTTCTTAATCTGATATCTGTTTTGTAGATAATCAATCCATTTTTCCATTCAATTAAATATCTTTCCTGCGTATTGTCTTTTAAAAAGCTGAGATTTTAGCCATCTCAGCCAAATTAATAACTTTCAATATCCATTCTTCTATTGTAGGTATCTCTTCTTTCTTCCAGTATTGTCCAATCAACAGTCTTGCTGCTGTTATTAAATTCAGAATCAATTTAGTCTCAATCCCTGTACAATCCGTTATAATTCCCAAAAGGAAAAATTGTGGCAGGAACTTTATCTTCTTCTTCAGTACATTTTGAATAATCCACCAAATTCTTATCCAAAAGACCTTAATTTTCTTGCAAGTCCACCAAATATGAAAATATGTAGCATCATCACAATCACACCTCCAACATTTCGCTTGGATATTAGGATACATACATGATAATTTTTTGGGATCTAAATGCCATCTATAAAACATCTTATAAAAATTTTCCTTAAATTCTGTGCTTGTGTAAACTTAACATTTCTAACCCAAATTTTCTCCCATGTTTCCAACATTATTGGTTCCTGAATATTCTGTGCCCATTTTATCATACAATCCTTTACCAAATCCTTTTCCGAATCTATTTCAAGCAACACATTATACAATCTCTTTATATGCTCCTGGGTCTGATTTCTAATTTGCTTCATTAAATTTTCCTCCTTTGCATTATACCAATTTTTTGATCTTCTTTCCATCTAGCACTTATTTGCCCATATTGAAACCAAGTATAATTCCTCCCTTCTTCATTTAATACCTGTAATGATTTTAATTGCAATCTACCTCCTTCAGCATACAAAAGTTCTTTATAAGTAATCATTTCCTGTTTCTGTTCTATATTTATATTCTCTATTGCATGTCTAGGGCTCGCCCATATAGGAATCTTGTAATCTAATTTATAGGAATATTTTTCCAGACCAAAAGAGCACTTCTCAACACATGATTCTTAAAAGCCCTATCCACTTTTTTTTCATAAAATAAATACGCATGCCATCCATATAACAAGTCATAACCTTCTATATTCAAAATTCTTTCCTCTGTTAAGTTAAACCAGTCACTTATTACTGAAAGGGCTACTGCTTCATAATATAGTTTAAAGTTAGGCATTCTTAAACCACCTCTTTCCCGTGAGTCCTGTATTATTTTCATTTTAACCCTCGCCTTTTTACCCTGCCATATAAATTTATTAATCCCAATCTGCCAATCTTCCAAATTTTTATCCTTTTTAATTATTGGTATCATCTGGAACAGAAACAAAAATCTAGGTAACACATTCATTTTAATAGCCGCAATCCTTCCCAATAGGGATAACTGCAATTTCTTCCAGCCACTCATATCATTCTGAACTTTTTGCCATAGCAAGTCATAATTATTCTTATAAAGTTTCTTGTTCGATGAGCTAATATAGACCCCTAAATATTTAACCTTTTTTACTACCTCAAATCCTGTCATTTCCTCTAGTTTTTGTTTCTGTTGTATAGACATATTTTTAATTATCACTTTTGTTTTATTCTGATTTATTTTAAATCCTGATACCTTTCCATATTTATCAATTACTTCCAACAAAAATCTACTTGAATTTATAGGATTTGTTAAAGTAACCACTACATCATCTGCAAAAGCTCTAACTTTATACTCATATTGTCTAATCTTAATTCTCTCTATTTTCATTAATTCTCGTATTTTATCTAATAATGGTTCCAGAGTCAAAACAAACAATAATGGTGATAAGGGACATCCCTGTCTCGTTCCTTTCGCAATCTTAATAACTTCTGTCAAACTACCATTTATTATAATCTGTGCTGTTTGCTCTCCATAAATCGCTTTAATTATTCTAACAAAGAAGTCTCCAAAATGCATTTTCTCTATTAATTTAAATAAAAATCCCAATGCAATCGATCAAAGGCTTTCTGCATCCAAAAAATAAGTGCTGCTGAAGTATTCTTCCTTTCCAAATATTCCAATATATTAATAATCTGTCTAACATTATTCCTCATCTGCCTCCCTTTTATAAAACCAGATTGATCAGTATGAATTCTTTGTTGTAAAACTAACATTAATCTATTTGCTATTATTTTTACAAAATCTTATAATCATTATTTAAAAGTGAAATCGGCCTGTAGTTACCAGGTTTAGAGCAATCTTGCTCCTCTTTGGTATCAGTGAAATAAAAGATGTTTTCCATGACGGGGTATTCCACCCTAATTGTATCTGATTAAATAATTCTTTAAGTGGGCCTAATATTTCATCCTGTGTTTTTATAATAAGTTGCTGTAAGACCATCTGTACCAGGGTTTTCCCATTTTAATTGTTTAATTGCCTCCACTATTTCTCCAGTAGCTATCGGCCGATTCAGCTCCTCCTCTGTTCTAATGTTAGAATATTAACCTTATAATCTTTCAAATAATCATAAATGTCCCTATTCAATATTTTGTCTTTTGCATATAGTGCAGTGTAAAATTCTGAGAATGCCTTTTAATTTTATCCTGTTGATATATCTCTTTACCTTTATATTCTATTTTTGTATGACACGTGCTTTCTGTTTTTCCTTAAATTATATGCCAACCATCTCCCAGGTTTATTTGCATTACAAAAGGTATTATGTTTAGCATATTGTATATTCGTTGCCACCTGGTCTGCCATTAACATATTAAATTGACTCTGTAATATTTTATAGCCTCTTTAAGTTTGTGATCTTGTGGGTTTTGAATTAATAACTGTTGCTTCCTTTGAATTTCTTCTTCCAAATACCTACGCTGCCTTTGTTTTATTATTCCTTTGCCTATTGTCCAAATAAAATCAATATCCTCTAATAAACGCTTTGCTCGCCTCCCACACAGTTCCTATAGGTGTCCCTTTGTACATATTAAAATCAAAAAATTCTTTCAACTGTTTCTTACAATAATTTACATTATCCTCATATCTAAACAGATTTTCATTCAACCTCCATGTTCTATCACCTTTTTTCCCTTGTAATAATTCCATCCATACTGGGCTATGGTCAGTTAAACACCTCGGAAATATCTTCATTTTCTTCACCCTAGAAAGCAAGTCATTAGAAATTAAAATAAAATCAATACGTGAAAAAGATTGATGCCTATTGGAAAAAAAAGTAAAATCTCTCTCATCTGGATTCCGTAACCTCCATATGTCTCTAAACTCAAAGTCTTCCATCATTTCAAAAAAGGATTTTGGTAGTTTTGCATGTATAGGTATCTTCTTGGAGGAGGTTCTCTTATCCCTTCTTGAAGAACCAAGGAATGTATTGTTATTTACTGAGTTTTCACAGAAGGATGGTATATACTTCAATTTATTTCACAATTTCTGAAACAAAGTGTTTCAAGGATGCTTAGTTCTTCTACCATTCCTTGTAGAATAATGGTTTGTTTCTTTGCAATGACCCTCAATGAATTTCAACAGAAAAACCTTCAAGCAGCACTGTAGACTAAATCTTACCATACCTTCTATCCTTGATACATTATCTGGATATTTCTATTATTGAGTGGTACTTTATTTGGTTGCTACTTTTGTTTTAATTTGCTATTTTCATTTAACTATCATGTATACATAGTAAACCTAACTTTGTAGACAAATTAATATTCTATTATTTAAGTATATCATTAAAAATTTTCTTCCAGAAATTTGAAAGATTATCCCATTCCCACTAAAACAATGTTCTCTACAGTTTGCAATGATGACAATATAATTCTTCAGAAATAGATGCCACTATTCAGGATATTTTTATTTATTTATTTATTTATTTATTTGTCACAACAGTATATATAAGCATAAGCATGAAATAACTATATGATATATAAGCATAAATATAATCATAAGTATGTAATAACTATATGAAATTGGATACAATCAAAGAGAACATTAGGATAGGCACGTTGGTGCTCTTATGCATGCCCCTTTAATTTAATTTAATTTAATTTAATCCAATTCTCCAAGTTGCCTTCAATTGCCTTCTCACAACATCAGTCAATTCGGGTTATTTATTGCAATCTGCTTCAGGGTTCGCCAAACCCTAGGCTATGTTCCAATACCGGGCTATGGCCTGTTTAGAACTGGGCTATGCGAATGGCAGGCAAGTGCACACCCAGCTCCATTTGTATGAGCGGTGGGAGTGTCTGCCTGCTGCTCTCCCAAATGGAGCTGCATGCGCCACTCACCTACTGCTTGTAGGAACCATCCCCACCCCCACTAGTCTGAAAAGCCAGAAATGTTGGAAACATTTCAAATGTTGTTGGTCCCATTGGCAATGAAAATGAGAGCCTTGTGGCTATTCTGAACTTCATATTCAAAGAGGGATCCTTCAGGCTTTGTATGAGTTGGAGAGGTTTTATGGAATTCCCTACTCAGAGAGACTCAACTGACACTCACACTAGTATCATTTCAGACCATGTGAACACCTTTCTGTTTCTTCAGGCTTTTTAACTAGTTTTAAATTGTAGTGTAATTGCATTTTAATTCATATTCTTTTTGTTTTTGGATGATGCCTTTCAGCCACCTAGTTTACATGATATTTCTCACAACCTCTTTTGTGTGATATGATGGTGATCTGGCTATGATACCTGTCACCCCATTGATCACCAGGATTGATTCAGCTGAACTTCTTTTTTGATGTTGTAAAGCTTTATGTTTTATGTAAAACATAAAAATTGATATAAGGATTTCTTCTGAATAACTGTTGAAGAATTTCAGATTTTACCCATACAGCATTTTCTAAATGCCCTAAATACTGAATAACTTGAACCCATAAGAAAACTAGTTCTTTTTCATCTAGGTTCCAGCCAAGTATTTAATCCAATATTGGATTGGCTGTTTAAAAGTGTTGCCCTTTTCAAAAGCAATCTACATTTATATATTGACCTGAAATTGTTTCATCATTAATCTCATCCACAGTCTTTAACTCTCCAAATCTTCCCTTTTAAAAAGTATATCATTTAATCCTGCAATGCTAAAATACATATCAAGCCATGAATGATCACTACTGAATTATATCTTTGAGGAGAGGCATTTAATTAATTTAATATTAATTAAACCTAAGTAAATAAATTATTCTACATATCTAAATAAGCTCTGATTTATTAATTGATAAGAAAAAATGTAAGTACATTTCTAGTTTGAATAACATAGCTCTATAATTTATTCCATCATCACCTTTTGCAATCTTAAGAGGTATAATTCAATACTTAGACATTGTTCAAAATATTTTTCTAATTGTTTTTCTAATTAATCCCTGTGTGGCCTTGCATGTTGATATGCAGTTTTCTTTAATATAGTTGCATTTATTTGCATTTATTTGTATTTTCAAAGTGTTCATTATGTCATATTAAGCATTTTCTTTGTTCAGCTGTTATGGCATTTCATAAGACATCTTAAATTGCTTTGAAGAAGCAAGTTAGTAACTTCTCAGTAGGTTTCCTGCAATTCCAATAAAGCCTAATCAATTATTCTCTCAAAATCCATGATGCCACACTTTTACATTTTGCCTTTCCGTGTTTAAGAGTAAGTAAAGTATGGTCTGCTGAATATGCACACAATCCTTGATATACGTTAAAAAATGAAGATTAAATTTGTGTGCAAAAACCATGAGGAGGAACTTCTTCACAGACTTATACCCTCAACAACTTACATCCTGCAAATGCTTGTTATTTATTCTAGTTTTTTAAACGATAGACACACAATCTCATTTCTGGTCTATGTGACTGTTCCAGTAATTCTTACTCCAACGTAAGGCTCCTGCTCAGAAAATATGCATTGGATGAACCTGCATTAAAACGAAAGTCTTCCACTGATAAAACTTTCCTCAAGTTTTCTCTCCCATTGCTTGGGACCTGTAAGGCCAAGAGTGGGTGATTATAGTGAGTTATAAACTGGGTTAGGGTAAGGTGATTCTAATTTAAGACTGACATTTCATCAATGGGGAGAATTGGTCAGAAAGTGGGCTTTGGGAGGGTGGGAATTGGGGCTATTTATTTGTGAGAGGACTCGTCATATCCCAACTTTGCATCTTGCCTGTTACTTTTATTAGTCATCACATAATAGACAACAGGATTGATGAAGGTACATCATGCCACTAAAAAGAGGGATGAGTCAGCACCCAATTACAAGTGTATTGCTTCTGAAAGAATGTGCACCTATTTGTAAGCATATGTGGATTTTTGAGGAAGGCGAAGAATGGAAAATAACACTTTTAAACAGTTCAAAAATTTTACTAATTCAAAGTAACAAGATCCTCTAGATTAAACAAGAACATTAAGAATTGGGAACATTCTAGACTGGCCAATAAGCTTAAAATAAGCTGAATAGTTGCTACAATCCATACTAGTGATAGGCCATAACAGCAATTGCACAAAAAACATCTGAAGACACTTCTCCTGATAGGGGATTAAATCAGTAGTGGGTTTGAAATCCCATTGCTACTGGTATGTTTGTGGGTGCGCGTGCGCTAGCGCACGTGGCACTTCTGCACATGTGCAGAAGCATCTGGGCCAGTGGTGTGTTGCTACCGGTTCGCACCGGTTTGTGCAAACCGTTAGCGAAAATTTGGCCAAGGTCGTCGAACTGTTAACGATGACCGGCTGGCCATGCTCTCGAACTGGTCTCCCAGTCACCGCTCGCTCGCCCCAGCTGCCATGTTCGTCGCCACCATGTTTTTCGCGCATGCGCATCCCATTGCCTTGCAAGTCCGATGACGATGTGGGAGTGCCTGGCCTCCCAACTGCCCCATCCCCACCCTCTGGAATGGCTGCAGCAGCTTCAGAAGAGGGCAGAAACAGCCTTGTGTTGTGCTACTCGGCTGCCTTGGGAGAAAGAAGGATAAAGAGACCAGCTGGCAGCCTGAAGCATTGCTTGCTTTGCTCTCCCATCTCTTGCAAGTTTCACTGCCCTTTCTCCTGCTGTGTGGGGCTCCCAATCTTTGAGACTGCAGCTTCTCCCTAAATGAGAAATCTGGCTGCAAGATGAGGGGAGCTGAGAAAAGGGAAGGGAAGCAGGTGAGCAAAGCAAGCAGGTGAATCTTTACCTGCTGGCCTCCTTATTTCCTCTTGCTCCTGAGTGAAAAGGAAGGCGGTAAAAAAAGTGGAGGGTGCCCCTTGTGCACGTGCCTCCTAGGCTTTGCCTGTATGTGCTACCTCTAAAGCAGATGTCTTCAAACTTGGCAGAATTCTGGAAATTGAAGACCACAAGTCTTAAAGCTGCCAAGTTTGAAGACCTCTGCTCTAAAGTGTGAGTTAAAAAAACAAGGCTGTGGGGGAGAGAAAAAGGCGATCTATTGCTCTGGAAGGACATGCGTCATTTGGTCACTTTTGCTTCTCCATTAAAGCCTATGCCTCAGGAAAGAGAAGAGGGGGCTTCAGCCCTGCAGGCGCTGCAAGGGGAATGGCCAGCTTGTGGGGGAGGGGGAAAGAAGAAGAGAGCAAGACCACAACAAGAGGGTGGGGAAAGAGGAAGGGACAGTTGTGATGTTGGTGCTCAGGGCCGTGAGGCAGTCTCAAACCCCTTCCTGTGCCAGGGTAGTGGATGGCTCTGTTGTCTATCAGATTTGCATATGCATGCGCGCGTGTGCACACACACACACACACACACACACACACACACACACACACACGCGAGAGGAGAGGAGAGGAGAGGAGAGGAGAGGAGAGGAGAGGAGAAAGAGAGCGATGAGAAAGAGAGAATACAAGAGAAAGAGAGGGAGAAAGATGAGAGAGAAAGTGAGGAAGAGAAAGAGAGAGATGAGAACGAGAGGGAAAGATAGAGAAAGAGAGAGATGAGAACGAGAGGGAAAGATAGAGAAAGAGAGAATAAGAGAGAAAGAGAGGGGGGACAAAGAGAGAGATATGAAAGAGAGAGAGGGAATAAGAAGAATTGGGTGGAAACTAATGAAGAAGCATCTTAGAACTAAGGAGAAATTTCCTGACAGTTAGAACAACTAATCAGTGGAACAACTTGCCTCCAGAAGTTGTGAATGCTCCAACACTGGAAGTTTTTAAGAAGATGTTGTATAACCATTTTTCTGCTTCAGCGAGCGCTCCTCGAGAGATTAGAGCTTGCAGGGGCCCGATCTGGATTATCCAATATCTTTTTTTTTTTTTGTTTACATTTATATCCTGCCCTTCTCCGAAGACTCAGGGCGGCTTACAGTGTGTAAGGCAATAGTCTCATTCTATTTGTATATTTACAAAGTCAACTTTGTATCTTCACAAAATCTTCACAAATCTTCACAAAATCCACAAGAAAACTTCAACATAAAATAAGGTATTAATTGGGATCAAGAACAGGGGTCTAGAACTGGCTGAGGAACTCTGGGAGTTGAAGTCCGCAAGTCTTAAAGGGACCAAGGTTGGAGACCCCTGATCTAGAACATAAAATATTTAATATATAAAGTCCTGTATGATGAACAAGAGTATCTGAAGAATATAAATTCTTCCAATTATTCAAAAACGCACTATAGGCATAACTTTTCTCACTTACTTCTGGTGATGCATTCACTTTAGGTGAGTTGCTCTGACCTTAAGATGTATCAGATAACCCAAAAATCTACAAAACTAAAATTGTATCTAAAATGTCTTTGAAGAAACTCTAGTTAACTACTAACACAAAAAACTGCTGTTCTGAAAAGGATGTGCTAAATTATTTTTTAGCAAGATTGATTTTTAATGTGCAGTCAAATTCTGCTTGCAGAGGGTTTAATACACTACAAAGTTAAAGTAATCTGTAAACTAATAGTTACAGGAGAAGATTAACACTATATTTTTTTCTGCTTTCTATCTTCTACAAATAGATCCATTTATCTTTATATTTATCTCAGCAGGAAATCATTCCTCAACCTGACATTATCATCCTGGTAGATATATCACCACAAATAAAATAAAAGGAAACAAAATCAAAAGTAAGTAGAGGAGGGAAAGTTATTAAATCCACTTTGGACATCAGTGGAATTTCACGTAAAGCAATACTGTAATACAACTCTGAATGAAAAAATAAATGTACATTTCAGCTTCCTTGGCAAATGGTGCATTTTGCTGATAAATGCCGTGATAGCTCAGGCCGTGATAGCTCAGGCCGTGATAGCTCAGGCTGTAAGAAGCCTGTTATTAGAACACAGCAGCCTGCAATTACTGCAGGTTCAAGCCCGGCCCGAGGTTGACTCAGCCTTCCATCCTTTATAAGGTAGGTAAAATGAGGACCCAGATTTTTGGGGGGGCAATAAGTTGACTTTGTAAATATACAAATAGAATGAGACTATTGCCTTATACACTGTAAGCCGCCCTGAGTCTTCGGAGAAGGGCGGGATATAAATGTAAATAAAAAATAAAAAAATAAAATAAAAAAAATAAAAAAAAACCAGTAAAGGGGCAAAGGTCAGGATAAATGGATGGATGGATGGATATCTACCTAATTATATATCTTCACTACCCTAAACTACTTTAATCAGAAGAACAGAATACAGAAAATGTAAACAAAAATATTCTGAGATGAACATATTTTGCTCAATAAAAAAGCTATGAGGGGGGTGTCAAAAATTCCAGTTTTAGGGTTTATTTATTACTAATGCTATTTAAAGAAATCAACCTTTCAAAAAATGGTCTTCTAACATGGACACATGTAGAAACCATGACTAGCAACTCCCCCTTCCTATCAGCCCCAGAAGATGGTTTTATAGTATAATGAAGGATATCAGAGCTGGGGTTGAAATAGAGAACAGCATGTTAGTAGAGCAAGTTTGTGCCTTTCACTTGTGTGAAGGAAGATACTATCCATTTACAACTACATACGTGAAAGGGCTTTTCCATGGATTGAGAAGAGCACTAGGAGAACGGGTACAGGGTGCCCACAATAACCTCAAGTGAACAACTGAAGGTGGGTATGTGTCAGATAGACCAGACTAAGAAATCAAAGTTATGAATGCTAGCACTACTTTTATTGCAGAGTTACATAACGGAATCTTGTATGTCTGAATGTGCCTCTCCCTCCCTGTCTTTATCTTTAAGAAAACTAGGGAAGGTCAAAACTGAGATGTTTCACAAATTATGTTTGTGTTTGGGCTCAAATTCCTTTATCCAATTACTGTCTTGATTGTGACTCTTTCTCCTGCTCCTCAAGCTTTACTCTTACAATCCATTACATCAGGGCCTTGCTTCCAAACTGACCTCCACAGAATGCTTGCACCAGAGGTGGGTTTCAGCAGGTTCTGACCAGTTCTGAGAACCAGTAGTGGAAATTTTGAGTAGTTCGGAGAACCGGTAATAAAAATTCTGACTGGCCCCGCCCCCATCTATTCTCTGCCTCCCAAGTCCCAGCTGATCAAGAGGAAATGGGGATTTTATAGTACCCTTCCTCTGCCAGGCCCAGCAAGCCACACCCACCAAGCCATGTCACACCCAACAAGCCACATCCACAGAACCGGTAGTAAAATATTTTGAAACCCACCACTGTCTTGCACCCATAGAAATTTAGAAGGAGCACTTTTGTCATAGACCAAGGAAAGATGAGAAGAGCAGCTTTCATTTAAGATTATGTCTCACATTCATGTCTTCAACAAAATAGTTAGTGAGGTATCTTCACACAGAGGCAAGCAGGATGTGTGGATGAGCTCTCAGACACTGTTAAGACCGACCACTAATTAGCAGGTAATTGAACAAGAAAATCATTTTTATTTTCCAATTGGATAAATACAGTACACAAGAGAAGAAATCTGTTTCTGCAATCCTATTTGTCTAGTTGCTGCCTGGTTATGGCTTTTATTCAGGGATGAAATTCAAAAATTTTCCCTACCGGTTCTGTGGGCGCGGCTTAATGGGCATGGCAGGGGAAGGATACTGCAAAATCTCCATTCCCATCCCATTCCAGGGGAAGGATACTGCAAAATCTCTATTCCCACCCCACTCTGGGGCCAGTCAGAGGTGGTATTTGCTGGTTCTCCGAACTATTAAAAATTTCTGCTACTGGAACCTGCTGGATTTCACCTCTGCTTTTATTTCGGTTGAAGATTGTTTTTCAATCTCAGCAACTTGAAGATGTGTGGACTTCCACTCTCAGAATTCCCCAGCAGGGGTGCCCGCACATCGGTTGGGGAATTCTGAGAGTGGAAGTCTACGCATCTTCAAGTTGCTGAAGTTGATAAATACCATGTGAGAACTTCTCCATAGTCTGTGCAGATATAGCAAAAAAAAAAAAAAAGAATGGTCCAATCTTTCAAACTAGCTCCTGCTGTTTTATTATTCAATCTACGTCTGGCCCAAAATGAGACTGCAGTTGCAGTTAACACCATTCGCCTCACAAAATTTAAAACTGTCTGCAAACAGAGAAGCCCAATACTGGACTGGCTTTCCACTTCTCTTTCACCACAACAGTAACCTTTTTTATATATAAATTCACAGCATTTCAGGAGACCAGTTTCAGTTTCAGTTTTGAATCTTGCTCTTTTACTAACTATGCAGATTGGGAACATTTTTCAGTGGACTGTAGATTGTTACTATTTGGAAAGCTGATTGCTTTCCTTCAATCTATTAAAATGCAGGCTACTGCTTTTATTGTATTTGGACTATCTGAAATTAAAGTATTATGATTCAGCTGCACATTTTAAAGAAATGTCTGAATAACAAGCAACTGACTGCAGTTGCTTGTTATCAGTTAATTGGAGGCCATTGTCGACTTATGACCATTTGATTAATGGCGGTTTGAAGTTACGATGGTGCTGAAAAAAGTCATTGAGAGTCCCCATGGTTCATGTTCATGTTCATGTGATCATCATTTGGGCAGGAGGCAACCAGTATGTTGCAATATCATGGGTCATGTGATTGCCATTGAAAACCTTCTCAAGGAAGCTGGGTGCTTCCGACCAGCAAAATTAATGGGAGAAGCTGGCTTAGCTTACCGACGGTACGATTTGCTTAACCCATAGGGCAAAAACAGTTTTAAAATCAAGCATCACTCATTGTAAGAAATACATCTCTTAGCAACTGAAGTTCCATCCCAATTGTAATTGTAAGTCAAAGACTAACTAGACAGAACATGCCTATTTTCTGATCAGCCTACAGACACCAATGCTATCAAGGTGAGTATCGTCTTCTGCTGCAGTTGGTTGCACAGGAAACAAGAAGGAAAGCTTTGCTTGCTGGGGGATTCTGGGAGTTGAAGTCCGCCAGGCTTAAAGTTGCCAAGGTTGGAGACTCCTGCAATAGATAGATGGCTTCGTCTACCACACTTTCTAGGCTTATATTATGGAGACAATTCTTTTTCATAGGCAGAATGTCACTTTGCAGTCCATATCAAACCCTGTCATATCACAAGACAAACCACCATGGCTGTTTTCAAAAAGCTAAGCAGGGTCAGTACTGATTAGTACTTGGGTAGGAGATCAACAGAAACCTCACGACTGGGAAATCAGATAAACAGCCTCAAAAAAAGGCACTAGCAAGCTCATTCTATACAGCTCATACGCAACAGAAATCGATATCAATTTGATGGGAATACACAGAGAGAGAGGGGGAGATGTGTGTGTGTGTGTGTGTCTGTGATTTATTTATTTATTGAATTTATATGGTCACCCATCTCAAGCACGTTGTCTTGTAAATGAATGAATGGAATGAGAATGAGAATGAAAATGAAAAATAGAATAAAAACAAAAAACATTCACATCACATACAAATTAAATAGAAAGTGCACAGGCAGGAGGACCAGTTAAACAACATGTGTTAAATGCTGGTTGTCTTTATATTATAAGGAGATTTTTTTTTTAACTCATTGGGACATATTTTACAAGCCAATTCCAGAGTGGCGCATCCCAGATTTCCATGAGAAATTTGAGACAATAACTGCATGACGAGCTCGTATTGCTAGCTGTGGCTAGGCAAGAACACTGCGATTACATGCTTCATAAACTCATGGTAGAAGATAATTTAAGAGAAACTCTTGGCTAAACCAATCATCATGTGACATTTGCGCCTTTATTTTGTAATTTAATGACATGATTTTTACATTATGTAATTAGTAACACCTGGGCAAATAGCAATAAAAGCTTAAAAAACTATCTCAAGCTCAGATGGAGAGGGGTGGAAGGGACAACAGTAGTTCTGACATAATAAATTAAACCAGCAAAAGCATAGCAGAGAAAAAGTAAAATAATAAAAGTCTTAAAAAGCCATTAAAATTGTTAGGAAGACATGGTGGGATTTTTTTTAAAATGATGATGTGACCAAAATGTTCATTATATAAAGTCAGTACTGTATTAGAATTCAACAAACATGTTTCAGCAAATATATTTCTGCATAAACAGTATGCATACAGTCAGGAAAACAACAATTATCAGAATAGAGTGTTCTTAATCAGAAATTTATGAAAGAGAAAATCAAAAATCCTATCCATTGAGTAGATACATCTTTTGGGAAAGATCCGTTAGTATTATTTTTCCCTTTCATAGACTGATAGGACTTTTCCCCTCACTTTTGTCAGAGTAATATGCCTACTGTTATATTGTTATATTTTGTGGTTATATTACTTAGACACCATATTGACGTTTCTAACTAGGTTCAATGCCTAGACTCATTTTTGGAAAATGGGTGGCCATGAAAATTAAAATTCTTTCTCCCTCTCCCTCCTCCCCCCATCTCTCTCTGTGTATTCCCATCAAATTGATATTGATTTCTGTTGGTTAGCGATATAGAATTAGCTTGTCACTGCCTTTTTTTAGGATTTCTCTCTTTCTCTCTCTCTCTCCCTCTCTCTCTCCCCCCTCCCTCCCTCCCTCTCCCTCTCCCCCCCATCTTTCTCTGTGTATTCCCATCAAATTGATATTGATTTCTGTTGGTTAGCGATGTAGAATTAGCTTGTCACTGCCTTTTTTAAGGATCTCTCTCTCTCTCTCTCTCTCTCTTTCTCTCTCTCTCTCTCGTGTGTTTGTGTGTGTTGCAGTTGGAATTCCTACATGTGTCCTACATGTCACTTTGACATTTCCTGGGGTTTTCAGTTTGATTTCAATCATGCTTGGCATCACACCAATCTACTGGGAAAGAATGGGAATTATCATCTTCATGACACTACCTCCATCCATCGTTTTCCACTAAACTATAAAATTACCTGTTTTCTCTATAACTTCATAGAATAAAGTAATTTTGGCTTGAAAACATGGATCATTTCTGCTAAATAAAAGACCATCCATATGACAATTTTTCTCTTACCTGATAGAGAGCTCTGGAGGACTCCAAAGCTTGAATTAATGTGTGTGTGGGTGTGGAAAAATAACTTGAATTGGCCTAATCTTTATTTATTAGATAAGATTTATATCTCAGCTTTTCTCTAGAAGTTTGAATCAGCTCACCTGGAAGCTTCCTTTCACTTTATGCCCACAACAACAACCTTGTATGAGTTCAACTACGCTGAGGGGCGATTTGTGGTTTTAAGTTTCAACTTTAAAGCTGAATCTGCCCAGTCCAAGTTCAGCACCTTAATCACTTCCTATATGCCCTCCTGGTAGATTTAAGATATGACTTGAATATTAGGATATATTTTTTTCTACTAGTCAGTACTAATATTTTTTCTTTATGAATTACAGCAAACCCTGTTTCTCCCCCTACCTACTCATGTAGTCCAAGTTTGTTTTGTGACCATTCAAAGTTACAACAACACTGTAAAAGTGACTTATGACCATTGCAGCAATCTCCATGGTCAGGTGATCAAAATTTAGCCCCTTGGCCACTGGTTCATATTTATGACAGTTGCAGTGCCCTGGGGTCTTGTGAGCCCCTTCTGCAACCTTCTGATAAGCAAAGTCAATGGGGAAGCCAGATTCACTTAAAAACCCCGTTACTAACTTCAGAACTGCAGTGATTCAAGTAACAATTTTGAAAAGAAAAGTCGTAACATGGGGCAAAACTCACTTAACAATTCTCTCACTTAGCAACAGAACTTTTGGGCTCAATTGTGGTCGTAAGTCAAGGATTACGTGTATTGTTATTGTACTCATCTATTGAAGGGGTAATACTATTGCCAGTAAGCTCGAAAATGTTCCATAAAAAGTCTCACATTCAAAAGAACTTTATCATTTTGTTGTTTGCTTCATCTAGATCAAACTAGTCTGCTTAGTAAAACAGCATGTGGCAAAAGCATATGCAGTTAAAATATTAATCCATAGCTTGGCTGTATATACTGTAACCAGTATACATTTATTCCACTATTCATTCCAGCTTTTCTCTACTGAGAAAGTATTCACATTTGAAAACATATCTGTTTTCTTGTTTGCTTTCCAGAGTAACTCCTTTTACAACAAATAAATGTACATAATATGTAAATTTATGCAAACAATAATACATGTCTTGATGCTTATATTTTACAATTGCTATGAAAAATACGGATGCATTCTTAAAATACACATATATTTATGCTACATAAAATATTCTAATTTTTACCTGAAGAGCCCAACTAGACTGTTTTTTATCCAGTTATGCTATCGATTAAAAACACTAAAAACATCATTCTTTTAATGGAACCCTAGGATGAAGGGATGATCTCAAAATAGTAATGTTCTCCTGGGATTCTTGCCAGATATTAAATACAAGTGATCCAGGAATAAAATTAACCAACTAAAGCAATTACAGGTAATTCTTCAGTTGTGATTATGACAAATGCCACCAAATAATCTCTGCCAGTATAGCAAGGCAAGGATACCTGAACTACCTTGGAATCAACCTGCTTATTCTTTTCGAAGTTCACTTAAGTCATTTTGGAGCATTTATAAGCAATAGCTGAACACTCAAAGTGTGTGTATTCATGAGGCTAAGACCTTAACGATGAGTTATAGGTTTAATAGAAAAGAATCAGCACAGCACTTATGGAACTGAGAAAGAAAAATGTGCAAAACATTAATGCTCTTGGAGGGTAATAGAAAGCCTTTATTTTAAGTTTATGCATTCATTAATGGATACAATATTCAAATATGCAGATTTCCAGCCTAATATTGCCATAATAGAAAATCACAAAGGAAGGATTAAGGTCAAATACTTATTACAAGAGTATAGGTACCACATTGACCATAGGCTTCAGTGTAGCAGCAGATACCTACATCCTTGGTGTCCCCCCAGGTCCCTGCGTCACTGGACTTTTTAAAAAAAATATTTAAATTAAAAATAATAATAAAACTGGTGTGCTGAAACTGTCAACCTCCGGCATTCTCTTCATCTGCAAGCATGCCTCTGTACTCACACAGATACAAGAGCCACTGTAAGAGAGTGAATGTTGGGTGGCCCCAATCTAAAATGCATTTGGAAGTGTGCCTATTTCAAAAAACAAATGAAGGCAAAAAGGAAGCTAAGACTTGCCAAACATCATCCTAGAGGCAGGGGTGTCAAACTCAAGCCCTGCGGGCCGCATTCGGCCCACGGGGTGCTTGAATCTAGTCCGAGGGACCGGCTTGGAAATATCAAAGGACCGGCCTGCGATGCCTCTGGCAGATAAAACGGGCTGTGTGTGGGGGGGGTGTCCATGTGCATCCCTCCTGCACCTCATTCTGACCCTCCATGGCCTCCTGAAGCACTCTGCCCACCAAAAACCGAGCAGAAAATGGCTGGCAGAGTGCTGCAGGGGGCCTTGGGGGGTGAAAATGAGGTCCAAGAGGGATGCACGTGGACCCCTGCACTCCATTTTGGCCAGCAGGGTGCTGCAGAAGGCTTCTGCCCACCCACCACCCCACCGGCTCTCAGAGGAGAACTACAATGCTGATCTGGCCCTCGAAGAAATCCAGTTTGACACCCCTGTCCTAGAGTTTAATGGGAAATGATTCTTTTGTGATAAACTATAGCCAATATGGTATTAGCAATTTTGTGAAAATACTATCTCTCTCTTTTTTTAAAAAAACAAACAAACTCATTAGCCTCAAAGGCTTGTTTACTCCTGTTGTAAATAGTTTTATCAATATTAAAGTTCACCCTTATTTTAGGATGCCAACAAAATTGCAGATGAACAAGGATTAAGATTAAATCCCTGGGTTCCATAACTTAAAAGTAAACTATGTTGAACTAAGAAGAATATATTAGAAGTAGTACATATTATGTTAGTTTTTTTAGCACGCTCATAATCCCCTCTATGGTAAACAGCAAAAATAAGGGAGTACAGATTGCTCTTGAGAGCAAGAAGGTTAAAGTTAGAATATGAAAAAATAAACGTGCGTATTTATTCATGGCATTTATATTCCACCTTTCCACCAACAAGTGGCACTCAAAATAGCTATCTATATAATGTGAAATCCCTAAAAACATATCACACATGTTAAGGCATATCATGAATACACACTAGCACACTCAACATTTCAAGGCCCGTCTACATTACAATATTTTTGCCTGCTGGCAAAAGGATAACAAAGAGAAACTAATCTGTTTTCCTGGATTTGAATTGCTGAGGAACACTCCCCTACTACAAAATACTTTCAACATTAAAAAAAAATTAATAGAGCAAGGCAAGACTAAAACTAGAAGAAAAATTATGAACAAATTTTAGGAAAAGCCAGTTTGGTCTACAGATTAAGGCACCAGGTTAAAAAGAAAAAAAGAAAACTAGGATACTGTGAGTTCTAGTTCCGCATTAGGCATGAAAGTTGGCTGGCTATCGTTAGCAGTCACTATCTCTACTGGGTCAACTGACAAGCTAGTTGGTAAATTTCTGTCACAGAAATTTGGATTAAAAGCAGACCTTTCTTGCACTTGCAGGAAAATGTTAGTGCTGTGTACTTAGAGGTCAAAGCATTGTCAGAGACCCCACACATCCATTTTATGATCTGTTTCTGTTGCTCCCCTCTTGGAGGAGGTTTTGAAGCATTTCTAGCAGGACTATGAGATTTTGTAACAGCTTTGTTCCCTATGCCATCCATCTGGTAAACTTGCAAGTTTTGTTTCTCTCGCCATGTACATATATACATTGGGACTAGACTGTGTTGTTTCTTTGTGTCATATATGTGGGTATATGCATAACTTTTTATTTATTTATTTTATTTATTTATTTTAACATGTTTAGGTGGTGTATATTGGACCCTTTGGGAGCTGTATGCAATGAAATGTCATTTTAATGTATGCCAATTAGTGTACATCAAAGGGACAATAAAGTTATTCTATCAATCGATCGATCAGGAAGGGGGGGGAAAGACATGCCAATAGGCTAGCAGCCTTCAATACAAGGTAAAGTATTCAGAAAAGAAAAAGCAATTTAAATCCGAGGACTGAAAAATAATACTAAAGTTAAATGACTTTTCTTACAACTGGGGAAAAATAGCTAGCTAGCTTCGCATCAGAAAGAACAAGGTGTCAGGGTTCCGACCAATGCCCTAATAAAATCAGAAGCCTCAAGCCATTGTGCAAGAAAAATCCAGCTGTTTATTAGGAGTGTCATGTTGGCATGACCTAGGTGAAGCCAGCTCTGACTTCACCCAGTTCGCGCCTTGCCTCTGACCCAGTTGCTCTCACCCCTCCCCCCCCCAAGGTGTGTCACCAGTCACATCCCCAGCAAAGCAATTTTGCGAGTCGTAGAAGTCACTCCCTTCAACCATTGCAGGTCTCCGTGGAGATGGCCTTGACTTCGGATGGCTAGGATGTGTTTTGTTTTGACTGAGGTGTGAATTCCTCAGTGCAGCTGCGAGATGCAATTTCCTCTCCCTCTGCCTATTGCAACTCGTGAGCAGGTCAGGAAAGCTTCGCGAATTGAGACAAGGATAAATTGATGAACAATTCTTCTGTTTAATTTTTTTTTCTTTGTCATTAAAACACAGATGGGGGCATCAATATGATTTAATTCTTCCTATCTTATTCTGAAATTAAAGCCCCTGTTCATCAATGACAACTGCCTAAAGCATTCGATTGTAACAGCAATAAATACATTGGCAAAATAAAGACATGTATATCTTTCTGTTTCAGATACTGTATGCCCCAGTGCATTCTCAATATAGCAATTCCACACAACACTCAGTGATCAATTACAGGCAATATACTTAAATTATGCCTACAGGTCTGAGACAGAACATTTGGGAGTTACAGGACATTCCCCTTTTAACGCTTCAGAAGGTCTTTTGCTATTTCTCTTAGGAAAACATCGACTTGAATTTTGCTCTTTTTAAAAAAATAAAATGAAATGGAAAGCACTCTACAAAATCTGGGTGTTATAGAAAGTCAGCACCAACCCACCCTCCTAGAGAATGAAATATTTTGGGGAATATTAAAAAGGCAGAATAAAATTTTTCCTCTAAAGGAGAAATGGGGGGAAAATCTTAAGGGAGCCAGAAACTGCCCTGTGGAAACTAAGGCCGCCAGCTTTTAGAAATGCAGATTTGGTAATCCATTTAGAAAGTCTGGGTCAGACAGAAACTCCAGATAAACAATTAGGCAAGACAAGATTAGCTCAGACAAACACATGGGATTTGCACTTTCCCTTTTGCCTATAGAGCTAGCCATGATCCCTACATGACCACATAGAAATCAAAAAGGTATAAAAACATACCCTACTATCAAGTCCATTTTGTTAGCTGTCCCAGAACTGTTGGTGGTTCTGATCATCAATAAACAGAATCCTTTCCACCAGCCTCCATTTTATTTCTAGCACCTTTCTCCAAGCTTAGAACTGGAACTGGATTTTCATTCCAACAGTGTCCAAGCAGAAATAAATGTTTTGCCCAAATATGTGTGTGTGTGTGTGTGTGTGTGTGTGTGTGTGTGTGTGTGTGTGTGTGTGTCTTTGGTTATTCGGGCTTTTCTCCTGCGTAAAATTGGAAGTGTTTTGGCGACGTTTCGATCAAGTCTCATTCGTCATCTTCGTCAAAACGTCGCCAAGACACTTCCAATTTTACGTGGGAGAAAACCCAAATAACCAAAGACCTACATACAAACACCCGCGAAAACCTCAGAAAACATATATATATTGTGCCTAAGAGCACAAACGTGCCTACCGTTCCTGTCCTATTGTTTCCTTTTGTTATATCCAATTAATATAGTTATTACATACTCATACTCATATATATGCTTATATATTGTTTAGTTATTTCAAACTTATGCTTATATATATAAAATATATATGTGACAAAATAAATAAATAAATAATAAGTAAATAAATATAGCTTGATTCTTTAAAGAGTGGATAAAGTTAAATGGAAAGAACAAGAAACCTGGTCAAATTGGACCTGACTCTACTGGCCCCTTTTAAGGGCTTAGAAGTGGAGTTGTGACACTGGACATGGGGATCTGGCTATGCAGCAGAGCTTATACAGTGGTTAGGCTGAGTATACATTGTAATTTTGAAACCTAAATGGTGGGTTCCTTTATGTATTTTGCATATGATTTTCTATGCTTTTAAACCATGTCTTAAGATCAGACTTGTTCGCTTTTTAGTTTTTAAATGTAATCTCCCAGTCACACAGCTGAGATAGGCAGCTATATAAATTGAAATAATAAACGCCAAGAATCAAATTGATTTGATTCAGCATTTGAGATGCTGAAGCTGTATGATGCTTCAAGGATTTTTTAACACTAGTCATAGGTTTGAATGTACAAAAGATCTGGCTACTTCCCCATAGGGAGAAGTACTTTAAAAACCACATTGGGATTTTACTTTATTTTTTATGAAAAGGGATGTAAAAATGTTTAAAATAAATACACACCCAGCAAGAACAAATTCCTTCAGAAAGTACAGTAAGTTTCATCTGAGTACAATGTAAGTGAAAGTGTTGTAAAATAAATATGAGTTGCATCAGTTCATCATTTTCTCAGTATTATCTGCAGTCAAAATAAAGTGTGTGGAACTCAAGCAAATGTTGGCTTCTTCCCAGGGGTGAAATGCTCCTGATTTGGACCGGATCCCCTGATCTGGTAGCAATTAAAAGTAAAAAAAAAAAGCCTCTGATGATCACATGGCTCAACTAGGATCATCAGAACCCTTTCAAAGCATTTTTTCTGCAACCTCTTCAGCTTAAATGCTTTTAAAGGGTTCTGGCGATCAGGCAACTCAGCTGGGATTGTCAGAACACTTTAAAAGCATTTTTTCTACAACCCCTGCTTCCTCCTAAGGAAAAATTAATAATCTATTAATACTTTAAGGTACTTATTATTTATTTATTTATTCATATTTTTATACCGCCCTTCTCCGAAGACTCAGGGCAGTGTACAGCCAATAAAACAACAGAAATCCTAAACAAATTAAAATACTATAACTTGAAAATTTACAAAAGCCCATGCATTCAAACTGCAATAACTCCAGCAACTAGGGTGGTCTTAGAGTAGGAAACTTAAATGAATCTAATGTAGAATATTATTCCCAGATCAGCTGAATCAAATACAGAAAATAATCCATGCAACAATATCATAAATCATTCATATGCCAAGTTTAAAAAGAAATTTTCAGATCTTATTACAGAGTATATGTCATTAATATCAATCACACCTATCATCTATCTTCTACAGAATGTTTTTATGCCACTTTAATAAAAAATGAATCTAAGAAGCAATATATTTTGCAAGAAATACTAAAACATACAGTAGGATTCAAATTCCACCTCACATAATATTATTACCGATGTCCTCATATATGTTCCACTAATTTCCCAAATGTCTGCTTAATTTTTAAAAAAATGTTTTTTACCAGTTTCTAAATATTAGTCATGCAGGTCTTTTTTTTTTTCGGGGTAGGGAATCAAGTATATGTCAACAAAGTAAATAAAACTACAGGTAGTCCTCAACATATGACCACAAATGAGCTCAGAATTTATGTTGCTAAGTGAGAAATTTGTTAAGTGAGTTTTGCCCCATTTTATGACTTTTCTTGCCACATTTGGTAAGTGAATCACTGCAGTTGCTAAATTAGTAACACGATTGTTAAGTGAATCTGGCTTCCCCATTGACTTCGCTTGTCAGAAAGTTGTAAAAGATGATCACAAGACCCTGGGGACACGGCAATCATCATAAATATGAACCAGTTGTCAAGCAGTCAAATGTAAATAATGTGACCATGGGATGTTGCAGTGGTCACAAGTGTGAAAAACATTTTTCAGGCCATTGTAAGTTTGAAAGGCCACTAAATGAACTGTTATAAGTCAGAGACTACTTATACATGTAATAAACCATTATGTGAGAAAGATGCATCAAAGATACCATGTATTCTGCTCCATTCAAATTAGCCTTTTCTCTCAACACAGCAGTAGATCTAGTAATCCCTAGAGTAAACAACTCAAAGTGACCCAAGGTGATAAGACGATATTGGCTACTTTCCTACCTAATTTTGTTTGATAGAAAATCAAAATATAGAATGATAGGTGTTTCTCAGGCCTGTTTTCCAAGCAGTAACTAAGTGCAGCAGAGGGCTGGAATTCCAGAGCACCCTAAATTCTGTATTAAGTTACAATATGATGCTTCATGACACTTCTCTTGCCTAAAGCTTAAATAAGCAGAACTTCAAATTATTCAGATTTTATCCACGGGGGTAAGAATAAAATATTGTTGTGAGTTACCCAGAACTATGTTTCATAAATTGGGCAGTTATATAAGGATAATAAATAAATAAAGCATCTACTTCACACTTTAAAAATATAAAACAAAAACAACAAAGTACTATACTTCAAAAAGGCTATAGCTGCCAATATCCCGGGTTTTTTTAACCCCACAGTATATACTGCAATTAAATTAGTGTGTATTATACCAGTGGTGGGGTTGCTACCGGTTCGCCCTGCTTCGGGCGAACCAGTAGCGGCGGTGGGGGAGGTTCCACCCACCCACCCAGATGGTTCTGCACGTCCATGAGCAAACCGGTAGTGATGGGTTTTGAAACTCACCCCTGTGCTATACTATATTTTTTGGGGAAGCAACAGCCCAAGAAGCTTCAGTGTAATCTTTAGTTGACTATCATGGAACAGAAGACGTTGGCTCAAAGTAACTTTTGATCTAATAAAAGCAGGACTTGTTTAAAATTTCTTTAAAAATTGGGACAAGTCTCAAAATAGACTAGCTACTTTAAAGATAAACCTCTATAGAAATTTAAGAATTTAGTCAGCACTGAAAGGTTTCAGCTTAACTAAATTTGTCAATCAGGTTTATGTTCTCCCATATTTGTTATTTTTAAAGAAATTCTAATTTTCCATTGTTTTTATAGTGGAAAGGAAGGGAAGGAGGAAGGGAGGGAGTGGGTGAGGGAGAGGAAGAAAGGAAGAAAGGCAGAAAGGAAGAAAGGAAGAAGAAAGAAAGAAAGAAAGAAAGAAAGAAAGAAAGAAAGAAAGAAAGAAAGAAAGAAAGAAAGAAAGAAAACCATATCCATCTTAAGTTATTGTGCAAACTACAAACACTTTTTTACAGATCAGAAACAACTGCCACATATTTTGATTAGGCAGACTAGCTCACTGTATTTTTCCAGGAGGCTCCATCTGAAGGTCCCAAATGTCAGACGACAGCATTCCAGTTCATACAATTTCGTCTGGAATCCTGTCACCCTTATTTCATAATACCTTCTACAGTAGCTCACTTGTTCACAGGATCAATTCAAAGCATTGCAAATTCTTTTTTTTTAAAGCCCATCTTGATTTGAATGTAAGATGCCTATGGGCTAATTCCCCATATTGTATACCAATGGGATTGATTTTTTTAAAGATATGATCTTGACTTCACCTTGCCTGAAGAGGTACCTTTTCAGTACATCTGAAATTGTTTCTTTCACTTTTTATTATATATATCAACTGAGACCTGTTAAAAGAGTATTCTTAACAATTAGAAAAGGATGCAAATTGACTAAGTCTTTGTTTAAAGTGTTTTTACTCCCAAAGTCTATTTCCACTTTTACAACACTTTATGACTTTTATAGGCTTTGTTTTATTTTTAATTCTTGTAAACCTTCTGAAGCAATGAAAAAGCATTAGAAAGCTAGAGCATGTATTTGTTAAGGTGATCCTCTCTCCTTCACATATAATTATTGAATTAGAACCTTAGTGGGACATTAAACATACAAAACCCATTTCCAGTATGCAGAACAATAAGATTTTGACAGACAAAGCACATATTGAAAACAGAAAAGGCAATTGTTTCCTTCTTATTTTTTCCTATGGCCCAAATTCTCTCTCCCCCCCACCTTTTTTTGCAATTTATACTGCCTCTGATTTGGATTATTATAGGGCCATGCTCAAATGACTAATACAATCACATGCAGAAAGGAATTTAATTTTATTGCCTTTCAATCACTTCAGACAATTCATTTCTTATCAACACATTTGTTTGAAGCTACAAATGGAATTATCTTTGAAATTAGAAAAGTGGTAGTGAGAACCATCCCCTTCAAGGTGCACTGCCTTGTTGTGGCAAAGGGGCTCTCGTAGCCCAATTAAGCTATGAGCTATGCCATGTAGGGCCACCCAAGACAGACAGGTCATAGCAAAGAGCTCTGACAAAACGTGACCACTGGAGAAGGAAATGCCAACCCACTCTAGTATCTTTGTCATGAAAACCAAAAGGAAAAAAAGATATGAACAATGGAAGATGAGCCCCTCAGGTCGGAAGGGATCCAATATGCTACTGGAGAAGAGCAGAGGGCTAGTACTAGTAGTGCCAGAAAGAGTAGACTGGGCCAAAGCCAAAAGGATGCTCAGCTGAAGGTGTATCTGGTAGTGAAAGGAAAGTTTGATGCTGTAAAGATCTTTCTCCATAGGAACATGGAATGTAAGATCCATGAATCAAGGCAAGATGGACATGGTCAAACAAGAGATAACAAACTGAACATCGATATCTTAGGAGTCAGTGAACTAGAATGGACACGAATTGATGAATTTAATTCAGATGAACATCAGGTATACTACTGTGGGCAAGAATCCCTCAGAAGAAATTGAGTAGCCTTCATAGTCAATAAAAGAATAGGAAAAGCAGTACCAGGATACAATCCCCAAAATGATAGAATAATCTCAGTTTGAATCCAAGGAAAACCATTCAAATTCACAGTAGTCCAAGTCTATGCCCCAACTACTGGTGCTGAAGGGGCTGAAGTTGACCAGTTCTATGAACCCACACAACACCTTCTAGAATTAACACCAAAAAATGATGTCCTTCTTTGCAATTGGAATGTAAACTGACCCTTTCCAATCCTGTGGCCACCGTTGAGTTTTCCAAATTTGCTGGCATATTGAGTGTAGCACTTTTACTGCATCATCTTTTAAGAATTTGAATAGCTCAACTGGAATACTGTCACCTCCATTAGCTTTGTTGCTGCTCAGACTTTCTAAGGCCCATTTGACTTCACATTCCAGGATGGCTGGCTCACTGTGGTTATCAGGGACACTAAGCTCATTCTTGTATAGTTCTTCTGTGTAATTTTGCCACCTCTTCTTAATCTCTTCTGCCTCTGTTAGGTCCCTGCCATTTTGGTCCTTTATCATGTCCATCTTTGCATGATACATTCCCTTCATATGTCCAATTTTCTTGAAGAGGTCTCTGGTATTCCCTATTCTATTGTTTTCTTCTATTTCTTTGCACTGTTCATTTACGAAGGCATTCTTATCCCTTCTAGTTATTCTCTGGAATTCTGCATTCAGTTGGGTGTATCTTTCTCTTTCTCCCTTGCCTTTTGCTTCCCTTCTTTCCTCAGCTATTTGTAAAGCTTCCTCAGACAGCCATTTTGCTTTCCTGCATTTATTTTTATTTGGGATAGATTTAGTTGCTACCTCTTATACAATGTTGAGAACCTCCATCCTCCCATGCTATTTGCCTCTATTCATGGCAAATAGATGAGGAAGAAATGGAGGTAGTGACAGATTTTAGTTTCCTGGGCTCCAAGATCACAGCCGATGGGGACTAGAGTCAAGAAATTAAAAAACGTTTGCTCCTGGGGAGGAAAGCCATGGCAAAGCTAGACAGCATACTAAAAAACAGAGACATTACCCTGCCAACAAAAGTGTGTATAGTCAAGGCTATGGCTTTCCCAGTTGCAATGTATGGCTGTGAAAGTTGGACCATAAGGAAGGCTTAGCACCAAAGAATTGAGGCCTTTGAACTATGGTGCTGGAGAAGATTCCTGCAAGTCTCTTGGACTGCAAGGTGATCAAACTGGTCAGTCCTAGGGTGACTGCTCTTTAGAAGATAAGATCCTAAAGATGAAACTCAAACACTTTGGCTACCTAATGAGAAGGAAGGATTCAGTGAAGAAGACCCTAATGCTGGGAACGATTGAGGGCAAGAGAAGAAGGGGACGGCAGAGAATGAGGTGGCTGGCTGGAGTCACTGAAGCAGTCGGCGTGAGCTTAAATGGACAGAAAGGCCTGGAGGAACGTTGTCCATGGGATCGTAATGGGTTGGACACGACTTCGCAACTAGCAACAACAAGTGAGAACCATTTCCTAATCAGAATTTATAGAGGTCCAGAGATGT
This sequence comes from Ahaetulla prasina, assembly GCF_028640845.1. Taxonomy (NCBI): domain Eukaryota; kingdom Metazoa; phylum Chordata; class Lepidosauria; order Squamata; family Colubridae; genus Ahaetulla; species Ahaetulla prasina. Next base: position 108,828,696 of record NC_080540.1, read on the forward strand.
AAATAGAAATAAGCAATTGCATTTATAGAACCATGAACTAAACTGAGAATTGGGGAGGCATATCTATTATACTAATAGTACCACATGGGAATGTACAGTATTGTAAAAACCATATTTATATCTAGAAGCAAAAATACAAAGTTATCCTGAACCATATGGACAGCTCTATCATGCCAGCTTTAATACCACTGCTTAGATATGTGATTGTTCACATATTTTTCCAATGAGAAGCTTTCTGACAGTTTAAATTTACTGTTCTTATTATCTTGTTCCAATTTTTTAAAATAGTTTTGAATTATTTAATTGGTTTTGTAAGCTTATGAAGCAGAGTGCACATTCTTCTTATCAGTTCTCTAAAGAAAGAATCCAGCTAGTTTTGGGTACAAATTAAAACATCCGTCCCATCTGATAGGCATATCTTCTGCTACTTACGGGAGTGTCATTGATTTCATTCAGACCCCCTGGAGATTTGGCCTTTTATTGTCTAGCTTAGTTGAAAAATCTTCCAATAAACATCTCACTGGGAGTTGGCAAGTGAAGAAATGTGGCTCTCCAACAGAGAGAGGGTGACAAGCCCACAAGTTGTGAATTATTATTGAGCCAGTTTCCAAGTGTAGGTCTCCAAATTAGGTTGTTAAACAATAGGGCAGAAAACTCTGTTCTGTATAATCAAAATATAAAGACTGAATCAGATAAAGCAGGATGTAACATTGTTCAGTCCTGTGTATTCCACTCTCAAAACTGGAAGAAGAAAGGCCAAAAGTCCATTGACACAGACAAAAGGAAGAAAAGCTTCAGATTTAAATTCCGGGATAGCGAGACCAAAAGACAGATAGATAAATGTGCGGATGGTTTCCAGATTCATTAGGAAGTCTTCTGTATCTGTTTTTGTCTCCAATAATGGAATTTCCCTAGCACTATTAAGCCCCTGAGGTTTCTTCTGTTATCTAGCTCCTGAATGCATGACTGAGTTTATGGAAGAATATAGATTTATGGTTTTGCATGTTCTGCAGTCTAGCAATATATAGGAAAATTAATCACTGATCACAATGATTTCCTTCCTATTTTCAATTTCAGTATTTCAGATTAAGAAAGCAAAGATATCGGAGCTAACAACTTCCACCTGAGGCATAAAGACAGATCCAGAAGCCTGGAGGAAAAAGCCAAAACAATAGAGAATAAAAATATCTCCAGTTCTCTAATCTTGTGGGAGAGGTTAAGCAATGCTTCAATATTATACTGTTTTCTTGTCAGTGTGTTAGACAGCTACTACTTTGTGCCTAGTATAAAGAGCCAACCATTCTGTAGCATGACATCAATAGTTATGCCTTAAACCTGCTCATCAATAGCCACTAAATTGCTGCTGGGATAAAGCTACCAGTGTGTGGTATTGTTGCTGCCTCACAACAATATCTTGCCAAAAAATATACATATATTCCATAGTGTTTCCATTAGCTTCATTCAATCTGACAAAAAGGAAAAAGTAACTTCATTCTTTCCTTCCATAAAGGAGACCAAAACATTAATAAAATAAAAATAAAAATCTGGAACACCATCTCCCTAATCATCTGGTAAGTCCCCATCCATTTAACTTTCTGAAAAACCATCAAGACCTTTTCTTTAAGGCCCTGAAGTAGAGTGATGAAAGACTATGTATGGCTGTGAAAGTTGGACCATAAGGAAGGCTTAGCACCAAAGAATTGAGGCCTTTGAACTATGGTGCTGGAGAAGATTCCTGCAAGTCTCTTGGACTGCAAGGTGATCAAACTGGTCAGTCCTAGGGTGACTGCTCTTTAGAAGATAAGATCCTAAAGATGAAACTCAAACACTTTGGCTACCTAATGAGAAGGAAGGATTCAGTGAAGAAGACCCTAATGCTGGGAACGATTGAGGGCAAGAGAAGAAGGGGACGGCAGAGAATGAGGTGGCTGGCTGGAGTCACTGAAGCAGTCGGCGTGAGCTTAAATGGACAGAAAGGCCTGGAGGAACGTTGTCCATGGGATCGTAATGGGTTGGACACGACTTCGCAACTAGCAACAACAAGTGAGAACCATTTCCTAATCAGAATTTATAGAGGTCCAGAGATGTAAATAGAAATAAGCAATTGCATTTATAGAACCATGAACTAAACTGAGAATTGGGGAGGCATATCTATTATACTAATAGTACCACATGGGAATGTACAGTATTGTAAAAACCATATTTATATCTAGAAGCAAAAATACAAAGTTATCCTGAACCATATGGACAGCTCTATCATGCCAGCTTTAATACCACTGCTTAGATATGTGATTGTTCACATATTTTTCCAATGAGAAGCTTTCTGACAGTTTAAATTTACTGTTCTTATTATCTTGTTCCAATTTTTTAAAATAGTTTTGAATTATTTAATTGGTTTTGTAAGCTTATGAAGCAGAGTGCACATTCTTCTTATCAGTTCTCTAATCTTGTGGGAGAGGTTAAGCAATGCTTCAATATTATACTGTTTTCTTGTCAGTGTGTTAGACAGCTACTACTTTGTGCCTAGTATAAAGAGCCAACCATTCTGTAGCATGACATCAATAGTTATGCCTTAAACCTGCTCATCAATAGCCACTAAATTGCTGCTGGGATAAAGCTACCAGTGTGTGGTATTGTTGCTGCCTCACAACAATATCTTGCCAAAAATATACATATATTCCATAGTGTTTCCATTAGCTTCATTCAATCTGACAAAAGGAAAAAGTAACTTCATTCTTTCCTTCCATAAAGGAGACCAAAACATTAATAAAATAAAATAAAATCTGGAACACCATCTCCCTAATCATCTGGTAAGTCCCCATCCATTTAACTTTCTGAAAACCATCAAGACCTTTTCTTTAAGGCCCTGAAGTAGAGTGATGAAAGACTATGTATGGCTGTGAAAGTTGGACCATAAGGAAGGCTTAGCACCAAAGAATTGAGGCCTTTGAACTATGGTGCTGGAGAAGATTCCTGCAAGTCTCTTGGACTGCAAGGTGATCAAACTGGTCAGTCCTAGGGTGACTGCTCTTTAGAAGATAAGATCCTAAAGATGAAACTCAAACACTTTGGCTACCTAATGAGAAGGAAGGATTCAGTGAAGAAGACCCTAATGCTGGGAACGATTGAGGGCAAGAGAAGAAGGGGACGGCAGAGAATGAGGTGGCTGGCTGGAGTCACTGAAGCAGTCGGCGTGAGCTTAAATGGACAGAAAGGCCTGGAGGAACGTTGTCCATGGGATCGTAATGGGTTGGACACGACTTCGCAACTAGCAACAACAAGTGAGAACCATTTCTAATCAGAATTTATAGAGGTCCAGAGATGTAAATAGAAATAAGCAATTGCATTTATAGAACCATGAACTAAACTGAGAATTGGGAGGCATATCTATTAACATATCCAATAACATATTTAATGTACCCTCATATACAATTAATCGGATCTGCCTGGTCACCACCCCTTCCTTTTCCTTTTACTCTCCTTCTTTACCTTCTTCTACTTTCCATAACCATCCTCCCCTCTCTTATCTACATCCTCTCCTCTTCCTCCCTATTCCTTTCTTCTCCTCTTCCCTCTTCCTTCCTTCCTTTCCTCCTCCTCCTCTTCTCTTCCTCCTTCTCTCTTCTACTCCTTCTTTCCTTCATTCTAAAGTAGTAACCAGGCAGGTCCGATCTTACATTAATTATACATCTTCAATCATCTTTGTACATTAACTATCAATCCATTTTCTACCCCTCCCTCCCTTCCCTTCCTCCCCACCCCCAGGACTTCCGAGAACCGAGTACAGGGTATAAAACTAACAACAAAAATTAAAATCTAGCACAAATCATAATCCATAGTCGTTCCTTAAAACCTCCACTCCCCTTCCAATTTTCTTCCACTCCATTATATATCAGACCATTCCACTCCTAGAATTCTCCAAAGTTTCCAATTGAGTTAGTGTTTATTCTTGAATAAAGTACGTAGTTTTTAATATCCAACCTTCATCAATCAATATCAAAACAACGTTCCATCTTCCAATATTCACCAAGGTTTCTTCTGTTATCTAGCTCCTGAATGCATGACTGAGTTTATGGAAGAATATAGATTTATGGTTTTGCATGTTCTGCAGTCTAGCAATATATAGGAAAATTAATCACTGATCACAATGATTTCCTTCCTATTTTCAATTTCAGTATTTCAGATTAAGAAAGCAAAGATATCGGAGCTAACAACTTCCACCTGAGGCATAAAGACAGATCCAGAAGCCTGGAGGAAAAAGCCAAAACAATAGAGAATAAAAATATCTCCAGTTCTCTAATCTTGTGGGAGAGGTTAAGCAATGCTTCAATATTATACTGTTTTCTTGTCAGTGTGTTAGACAGCTACTACTTTGTGCCTAGTATAAAGAGCCAACCATTCTGTAGCATGACATCAATAGTTATGCCTTAAACCTGCTCATCAATAGCCACTAAATTGCTGCTGGGATAAAGCTACCAGTGTGTGGTATTGTTGCTGCCTCACAACAATATCTTGCCAAAAAATATACATATATTCCATAGTGTTTCCATTAGCTTCATTCAATCTGACAAAAAGGAAAAAGTAACTTCATTCTTTCCCTTCCATAAAGGAGACCAAAACATTAATAAAATAAAAATAAAAATCTGGAACACCATCTCCCTAATCATCTGGTAAGTCCCCATCCATTTAACTTTCTGAAAAACCATCAAGACCTTTTCTTTAAGGCCCTGAAGTAGAGTGATGAAAGACTATGTATGGCTGTAGGGCAGGGGTGTCCAAAGTTTTTTTGGTGAGGGCCAAATACAGAAAAATAAGCAAAGGCCCGGGCCACACACAAGAGGTGACATATTGACACATGATTACTGTGTGTATTTCTAACTCACCTATAATGTGAAGAACATTGCTCTCAGTGGGAGCAGTGATGCTGTCCTTTGGATTGAAGGCGAACTCGGCCTCGGGATGCTCCAGGGACAGAAACGCCACAAAAGAGCGACAGCTCAGCTGCCCCCAAGAGGAAGGGAGGACCCCAGAGAAGAGCCCGACGCTTCGCTGCAGCCACCTGATCGGCCTCCCAAGGAGCTACGGCCGGGGTGCCCATCAATGAGCTCAGCTCCCACAGCCAGCCCGGCCTCGCATTAGCCGGGGCCCCTTTCCAGTGGCTGGCGGGCAGCAGGGGTGTGCGGGGCGCAGCCGGGGCCTCCAAAAGCAGTAGGGTCACCCGGGCCTCGAGTCCGGCCCTTGAAGCAGCAGCGGGGGCGGCAGCCTCCCTCTAGGCGGAGAGCAGGCGGCAGCCAGTGGCCCCCAGGCGGCGATCCCTTCAGCCTCTTCCCCCCACTCCCGCCTCCCGCCTGACTCACCAGCCCTGGGCCACCTCCCACCTGGCTCGACTTGGCCGGAACCACCAGCGGCTCTCCGTCCGCCTCCCACCGCCTCTTCCTCCCGGGCGGCCGAGGGGCACCGCCTCGCTTCAGTCCGCTCCGGGGGCGGGGGCGCGGCGGCGGGAGCAGCACCTGTGCCTATCCCGCACGCCGCTGCCCCCCGCCGCCGCCCCGGCGGATCCCGCCGCCGAAATTCATCCTCAGAGTCGTCCATTTTGGCAGCGCAGCTACGCAGGTGCCACCTTTCCGTCGCTGCGCGAGATCCCCCTACCGCTCGGCGGCTGAACTGCCCCAACCCTCTTTGCAACAGCCCCGCGCCGGGACGGAAGAGTCACGTACAGAAACAGGATTTATTTATTTTCAGAATTTGCTGCGGGCCAATAAAAACTGACCCGCGGGCCGCAGTTGGCCTGCGGGCCGTAGTTTGACACCCTGCTGTAGGGCCTTTTCAGGAGATAACTGAGATACTAAGAATTTTAGTTTCTATATTTTTTCTCTCTCTGGTTTTATGGCATTATTATTGTGAGCCGTCCAGAGCTGTGCACTGTGATGGTTGGCCATACAAAATATTTTAATTAATTAAATGTCACATTTACGACTGCGTTCTTGAGTCTACCTTAAATATAAGTTATGGGTAGACCCTAGGAATAAGTATTTTTCCTCTCTCATTGTATTGTTAGGAAATGGTAGGGGAAAAGCCCTTTCTAGATTGTTAGGTTTTTCTTGAAATCAAAGGACTTAAGACAGCAGATGAAAATAGCAGGAGGGAGAGAGAAAAATAAATAAATAAATAAATAAATAAATAGAAAGAAAGAAAACCATATCCATCTTAAGTTATTGTGCAAACTACAAACACTTTTTTACAGATCAGAAACAACTGCCACATATTTTGATTAGGCAGACTAGCTCACTGTATTTTTCCAGGAGGCTCCATCTGAAGGTCCCAAATGTCAGACGACAGCATTCCAGTTCATACAATTTCGTCTGGAATCCTGTCACCCTTATTTCATAATACCTTCTACAGTAGCTCACTTGTTCACAGGATCAATTCAAAGCATTGCAAATTCTTTTTTTTTAAAGCCCATCTTGATTTGAATGTAAGATGCCTATGGGCTAATTCCCCATATTGTATACCAATGGGATTGATTTTTTTAAAGATATGATCTTGACTTCACCTTGCCTGAAGAGGTACCTTTTCAGTACATCTGAAATTGTTTCTTTCACTTTTATTATATATATCAACTGAGACCTGTTAAAGGAGTATTCTTAACAATTAGAAAAGTGGTAGTGAGAACCATCCCCTTCAAGGTGCACTGCCTTGTTGTGGCAAAGGGGCTCACGTAGCCCAATTAAGCTATGAGCTATGCCATGTAGGGCCACCCAAGACAGACAGGTCATAGCAAAGAGCTCTGACAAAACGTGACCACTGGAGAAGGAAATGCCAACCCACTCTAGTATCTTTGCCATGAAAACCAAAAGGAAAAAAAAGATATGAACAATGGAAGATTAGCCCCTCAGGTCGGAAGGGATCCAATATGCTACTGGAGAAGAGCAGAGGGCTAGTACTAGTAGTGCCAGAAAGAGTAGACTGGGCCAAAGCCAAAAGGATGCTCAGCTGAAGGTGTATCTGGTAGTGAAAGGAAAGTTTGATGCTGTAAAGATCTTTCTCCATAGGAACATGGAATGTAAGATCCATGAATAAAGGCAAGATGGACATGGTCAAACAAGAGATAACAAACTGAACATCGATATCTTAGGAGTCAGTGAACTAGAATGGACACGAATGGATGAATTTAATTCAGATGAACATCAGGTATACTACTGTGGGCAAGAATCCCTCAGAAGAAATTGAGTAGCCTTCATAGTCAATAAAAGAATAGGAAAAGCAGTACCAGGATACAATCCCCAAAATGATAGAATAATCTCAGTTTGAATCCAAGGAAAACCATTCAAATTCACAGTAGTCCAAGTCTATGCCCCAACTACTGGTGCTGAAGAGGCTGAAGTTGACCAGTTCTATGAAGCCCCACAACACCTTCTAGAATTAACACCAAAAAATGATGTCCTTCTTTGCAATTGGAATGTAAACTGACCCTTTCCAATCCTGTGGCCACCGTTGAGTTTTCCAAATTTGCTGGCATATTGAGTGTAGCACTTTTACTGCATCATCTTTTAAGAATTTGAATAGCTCAACTGGAATACTGTCACCTCCATTAGCTTTGTTGCTGCTCAGACTTTCTAAGGCCCATTTGACTTCACATTCCAGGATGGCTGGCTCACTGTGGTTATCAGGGACACTAAGCTCATTCTTGTATAGTTCTTCTGTGTAATTTTGCCACCTCTTCTTAATCTCTTCTGCCTCTGTTAGGTCCCTGCCATTTTGGTCCTTTATCATGTCCATCTTTGCATGATACATTCCCTTCATATGTCCAATTTTCTTGAAGAGGTCTCTGGTATTCCCTATTCTATTGTTTTCTTCTATTTCTTTGCACTGTTCATTTACGAAGGCATTCTTATCCCTTCTAGTTATTCTCTGGAATTCTGCATTCAGTTGAGTGTATCTTTCTCTTTCTCCCTTGCCTTTTGCATCCCTTCTTTCCTCAGCTATTTGTAAAGCTTCCTCAGACAGCCATTTTGCTTTCTTGCTTTTTTTTTATTTATTTGGGATGGTTTTAGTTGCTACCTCTTTTACAATGTTGAGAACCTCCATCCTCCCATGCTATTTGCCTCTATTCATGGCAAATAGATGAGGAAGAAATGGAGGTAGTGACAGATTTTAGTTTCCTGGGCTCCAAGATCACAGCCGATGGGGACTAGAGTCAAGAAATTAAAAAACGTTTGCTCCTGGGGAGGAAAGCCATGGCAAAGCTAGACAGCATACTAAAAAACAGAGACATTACCCTGCCAACAAAAGTGTGTATAGTCAAGGCTATGGCTTTCCCAGTTGCAATGTATGGCTGTGAAAGTTGGACCATAAGGAAGGCTTAGCACCAAAGAATTGAGGCCTTTGAACTATGGTGCTGGAGAAGATTCCTGCAAGTCTCTTGGACTGCAAGGTGATCAAACTGGTCAGTCCTAGGGTGACTGCTCTTTAGAAGATAAGATCCTAAAGATGAAACTCAAACACTTTGGCTACCTAATGAGAAGGAAGGATTCAGTGAAGAAGACCCTAATGCTGGGAACGATTGAGGGCAAGAGAAGAAGGGGACGGCAGAGAATGAGGTGGCTGGCTGGAGTCACTGAAGCAGTCGGCGTGAGCTTAAATGGACAGAAAGGCCTGGAGGAACGTTGTCCATGGGATCGTAATGGGTTGGACACGACTTCGCAACTAGCAACAACAAGTGAGAACCATTTCTAATCAGAATTTATAGAGGTCCAGAGATGTAAATAGAAATAAGCAATTGCATTTATAGAACCATGAACTAAACTGAGAATTGGGGAGGCATATCTATTATACTAATAGTACCACATGGAATGTAAGATCCATGAATCAAGGCAAGATGGACATGGTCAAACAAGAGATAACAAACTGAACATCGATATCTTAGGAGTCAGTGAACTAGAATGGACACGAATTGATGAATTTAATTCAGATGAACATCAGGTATACTACTGTGGGCAAGAATCCCTCAGAAGAAATTGAGTAGCCTTCATAGTCAATAAAAGAATAGGAAAAGCAGTACCAGGATACAATCCCCAAAATGATAGAATAATCTCAGTTTGAATCCAAGGAAAACCATTCAAATTCACAGTAGTCCAAGTCTATGCCCCAACTACTGGTGCTGAAGGGGCTGAAGTTGACCAGTTCTATGAACCCACACAACACCTTCTAGAATTAACACCAAAAAATGATGTCCTTCTTTGCAATTGGAATGTAAACTGACCCTTTCCAATCCTGTGGCCACCGTTGAGTTTTCCAAATTTGCTGGCATATTGAGTGTAGCACTTTTACTGCATCATCTTTTAAGAATTTGAATAGCTCAACTGGAATACTGTCACCTCCATTAGCTTTGTTGCTGCTCAGACTTTCTAAGGCCCATTTGACTTCACATTCCAGGATGGCTGGCTCACTGTGGTTATCAGGGACACTAAGCTCATTCTTGTATAGTTCTTCTGTGTAATTTTGCCACCTCTTCTTAATCTCTTCTGCCTCTGTTAGGTCCCTGCCATTTTGGTCCTTTATCATGTCCATCTTTGCATGATACATTCCCTTCATATGTCCAATTTTCTTGAAGAGGTCTCTGGTATTCCCTATTCTATTGTTTTCTTCTATTTCTTTGCACTGTTCATTTACGAAGGCATTCTTATCCCTTCTAGTTATTCTCTGGAATTCTGCATTCAGTTGAGTGTATCTTTCTCTTTCTCCTTGCCTTTTGCATCCCTTCTTTCCTCAGCTATTTGTAAAGCTTCCTCAGACAGCCATTTTGCTTTCTTGCTTTTTTTTTATTTGGGATGGTTTTAGTTGCTACCTCTTTTACAATGTTGAGAACCTCCATCCTCCCATGCTATTTGCCTCTATTCATGGCAAATAGATGAGGAAGAAATGGAGGTAGTGACAGATTTTAGTTTCCTGGGCTCCAAGATCACAGCCGATGGGGACTAGAGTCAAGAAATTAAAAAACGTTTGCTCCTGGGGAGGAAAGCCATGGCAAAGCTAGACAGCATACTAAAAAACAGAGACATTACCCTGCCAACAAAAGTGTGTATAGTCAAGGCTATGGCTTTCCCAGTTGCAATGTATGGCTGTGAAAGTTGGACCATAAGGAAGGCTTAGCACCAAAGAATTGAGGCCTTTGAACTATGGTGCTGGAGAAGATTCCTGCAAGTCTCTTGGACTGCAAGGTGATCAAACTGGTCAGTCCTAGGGTGACTGCTCTTTAGAAGATAAGATCCTAAAGATGAAACTCAAACACTTTGGCTACCTAATGAGAAGGAAGGATTCAGTGAAGAAGACCCTAATGCTGGGAACGATTGAGGGCAAGAGAAGAAGGGGACGGCAGAGAATGAGGTGGCTGGCTGGAGTCACTGAAGCAGTCGGCGTGAGCTTAAATGGACAGAAAGGCCTGGAGGAACGTTGTCCATGGGATCGTAATGGGTTGGACACGACTTCGCAACTAGCAACAACAAGTGAGAACCATTTCCTAATCAGAATTTATAGAGGTCCAGAGATGTAAATAGAAATAAGCAATTGCATTTATAGAACCATGAACTAAACTGAGAATTGGGGAGGCATATCTATTATACTAATAGTACCACATGGGAATGTACAGTATTGTAAAAACCATATTTATATCTAGAAGCAAAAATACAAAGTTATCCTGAACCATATGGACAGCTCTATCATGCCAGCTTTAATACCACTGCTTAGATATGTGATTGTTCACATATTTTTCCAATGAGAAGCTTTCTGACAGTTTAAATTTACTGTTCTTATTATCTTGTTCCAATTTTTTAAAATAGTTTTGAATTATTTAATTGGTTTTGTAAGCTTATGAAGCAGAGTGCACATTCTTCTTATCAGTTCTCTAAAGAAAGAATCCAGCTAGTTTTGGGTACAAATTAAAACATCCGTCCCATCTGATAGGCATATCTTCTGCTACTTACGGGAGTGTCATTGATTTCATTCAGACCCCCTGGAGATTTGGCCTTTTATTGTCTAGCTTAGTTGAAAAATCTTCCAATAAACATCTCACTGGGAGTTGGCAAGTGAAGAAATGTGGCTCTCCAACAGAGAGAGGGTGACAAGCCCACAAGTTGTGAATTATTATTGAGCCAGTTTCCAAGTGTAGGTCTCCAAATTAGGTTGTTAAACAATAGGGCAGAAAACTCTGTTCTGTATAATCAAAATATAAAGACTGAATCAGATAAAGCAGGATGTAACATTGTTCAGTCCTGTGTATTCCACTCTCAAAACTGGAAGAAGAAAGGCCAAAAGTCCATTGACACAGACAAAAGGAAGAAAAAGCTTCAGATTTAAATTCCGGGATAGCGAGACCAAAAGACAGATAGATAAATGTGCGGGATGGTTTCCAGATTCATTAGGGAAGTCTTCTGTATCTGTTTTTGTCTCCAATAATGGAATTTCCCTAGCACTATTAAGCCCCTGAGGTTTCTTCTGTTATCTAGCTCCTGAATGCATGACTGAGTTTATGGAAGAATATAGATTTATGGTTTTGCATGTTCTGCAGTCTAGCAATATATAGGAAAATTAATCACTGATCACAATGATTTCCTTCCTATTTTCAATTTCAGTATTTCAGATTAAGAAAGCAAAGATATCGGAGCTAACAACTTCCACCTGAGGCATAAAGACAGATCCAGAAGCCTGGAGGAAAAAGCCAAAACAATAGAGAATAAAAATATCTCCAGTTCTCTAATCTTGTGGGAGAGGTTAAGCAATGCTTCAATATTATACTGTTTTCTTGTCAGTGTGTTAGACAGCTACTACTTTGTGCCTAGTATAAAGAGCCAACCATTCTGTAGCATGACATCAATAGTTATGCCTTAAACCTGCTCATCAATAGCCACTAAATTGCTGCTGGGATAAAGCTACCAGTGTGTGGTATTGTTGCTGCCTCACAACAATATCTTGCCAAAAAATATACATATATTCCATAGTGTTTCCATTAGCTTCATTCAATCTGAGAAAAAGGAAAAAGTAACTTCATTCTTTCCTTCCATAAAGGAGACCAAAACATTAATAAAATAAAATAAAATCTGGAACACCATCTCCTAATCATCTGGTAAGTCCCCATCCATTTAACTTTCTGAAAAACCATCAAGACCTTTTCTTTAAGGCCCTGAAGTAGAGTGATGAAAGACTATGTATGGCTGTAGGGCAGGGGTGTCCAAAGTTTTTTTGGTGAGGGCCAAATACAGAAAAATAAGCAAAGGCCCGGGCCACACACAAGAGGTGACATATTGACACATGATTACTGTGTGTATTTCTAACTCACCTATAATGTGAAGAACATTGCTCTCAGTGGGAGCAGTGATGCTGTCCTTTGGATTGAAGGCGAACTCGGCCTCGGGATGCTCCGGGGACAGAAACGCCACAAAAGAGCGACAGCTCAGCTGCCCCCAAGAGGAAGGGAGGACCCCAGAGAAGAGCCCGACGCTTCGCTGCAGCCACCTGATCGGCCTCCCAAGGAGCTACGGCCGGGGTGCCCATCAACGAGCTCAGCTCCCACAGCCAGCCCGGCCTCGCATTAGCCGGGGCCCCTTTCCAGCGGCTGGCGGGCAGCAGGGGTGTGCGGGGCGCAGCCGGGGCCTCCAAAAGCAGTAGGGTCACCCGGGCCTCGAGTCCGCGGCGAGCGTCCTCCGGCCCTTGAAGCAGCAGCGGGGGCGGCAGCCTCCCGCGGCCCTTCGTCTCTAGGCGGAGAGCAGGCGGCAGTCAGTGGCTCCCAGGCGGCGATCCCTTCAGCCTCTTCCCCCCACTCCCGCCTCCCGCCTGACTCACCAGCCCTGGGCCACCTCCCACCTGGCTCGTCCTCCGAGCGGGACTTGGCCGGAACCACCAGCGGCTCTCCGTCCGCCTCCCACCGCCTCTTCCTCCCGGGCGGCCGAGGGGCACCGCCTCGCTTCAGTCCGCGCTCCGGGGGGACGGGGGACGGGGCGGCGGCGGGAGCAGCACCTGTGCCTATCCCGCGCGCCGCTGCCCCCCGCCGCCGCCCCGGCGGATCCCGCCGCCGAAATTCATCCTCAGAGTCGTCCATTTTGGCAGCGCAGCTACGCAGGTGCCACCTTTCCGTCGCTGCGCGAGATCCCCCTACCGCTCGGCGGCTGAACTGCCCCAACCCTCTTTGCAACAGCCCCGCGCCGGGACGGAAGAGTCACGTACAGAAACAGGATTTATTTATTTTCAGAATTTGCTGCGGGCCAATAAAAACTGACCCGTGGGCCGCAGTTGGCCTGCGGGCCGTAGTTTGGACACCCCTGCTGTAGGGCCTTTTCAGGAGATAACTGAGATACTAAGAATTTTAGTTTCTATATTTTTTCTCTCTCTGGTTTTATGGCATTATTATTGTGAGCCGTCCAGAGCTGTGCACTGTGATGGTTGGCCATACAAAATATTTTAATTAATTAAATGTCACATTTACGACTGCGTTCTTGAGTCTACCTTAAATATAAGTTATGGGTAGACCCTAGGAATAAGTATTTTTCCTCTCTCATTGTATTGTTAGGGAAATGGTAGGGGGGAAAAGCCCTTTCTAGATTGTTAGGTTTTTTCTTGAAATCAAAGGACTTAAGACAGCAGATGAAAATAGCAGGGAGGGGGAGAGAGAGAGACTGAGAATTATGCTATAATACAAGAGCAACATCACCTTGCAACGAGCTTACTTCAAAACGTACCATCTGCAGATATTCTAAAACAACGTAGTGGGGGGGAAATGGAATGCCTTTTGTGCAGAAAAAAAACCTTTATGAAATAAGATGGTAAATTCCAATATAGGAGTAGCTGAAATTCCATGCGGGATGTAGCAAACTGTACAGTTATGCGCCTACTTTGAAAAAGGAGCTTGGGACACAGGGATCAGATGTGATGCATCTCTTTTTGAAATATTAAAGCCACATTCATTTCCCAATCTTAGATAGTTAGCTGCTCCCAGCTATGTCCACTTGTGTGTGCATGACAGTCTATGAAAAAGATGGTATTGTTTCAGCAACACCCTTGCTCATAAAATGAATTAATCCATCAGTGTCCTAGTTTTCAGAGTATAGCATAATTTTTAAGACACTTTTCTTCCTGGGCCATGTAAAGAACCAAATGAAAGCCTTAACTCTTACCAGAGTTTAAGGCATACTTAAAACTCAATTAGGACCCAGCTTTTGTATTATTTTATCCTTTCTTGTAAGATAGAAAGCAAAAATAAATGCTTATGGGTTTATTTTTCTTTCATCAACTCTTGGAAGAAAAGGATTCAGAGATGTTCAACCTGGCCTTGGTTCTCAGTTACATTTCATTTATGGTCATTGACCTGATGCTATATAAAACATCAAACAGTAAACTTTTAAGAAAACTAAAATAATAACAAGAAAACTGGATATCTAATTGCTCTTTGACATGGAAACAATTTGTCAGAATTTAATTATGTCCTGAATAGAATAGAATAGAATAGAATAGAATAGAATAGAATAGAATAGAATAGAATAGAACTTTTTATTGGCCAAGTGTGATTGGACACACAAGGAATTTGTCCAGGATGTGAGGGATCTGTAAATATTTTCATGGCCCTCTTCTTGATTCGTGCAGTATACAGGTCCTCAATGGAAGGCAGGTTGGTAGCAATTATTTTTTCTGCAGTTCTAATTATTCTCTGAAGTCTGTATCTTTCTTGTTGGGTTGCAGAACCGAACCAGACAGTTCTAGAGGTGCAAATGACAGACTCAATAATTCCTCTGTAGAGCTGGATCAGCAGCTCCTTGGGCAGTTTGAGCTTACTGAGTTGGCGCAGAAAGAACATTCTTTGTTGTCCTTTTTTGATGATGTTTTTGATGTTGGCTGTCCATTTTAGATCTTGCAATATGATAGAACCTAGAAATTTAAAGGTTTCTACTGTTGATACTGTGTTGCCTAGTATTGTGAGAGGTGGAAGTATGGAAGGGTTTCTCCTAAAGTCTACCACCATTTCTACGGTTTTGAGTGTGTTCAGTTCCAGATTGTTTCGGTCGCACCACAAGGCTAGTCGTTTGACCTCTCGTCTCTATGCAGATTCGTCATTGTCTCGAATGAGACCAATCACTGTTGTGTCATCTGCGAACTTCAGTAGCTTAACAGATGGATCATTGGAGATGCAGTCATTGGTATACAGAAAGAAGAGAAGTGGGGAGAGTACACAGCCTTGGGGGGGGGGGCTGTGCTAATTGTACAGGTATTTGATGTGATCTTGCTTAGCTTCACCTGCTGCTTCCTGTTTGTTAGGAAGTTTGTGATCCACTTACAAGTCTGTTCCGGTACCTGTAGCTGGTTTAGCTTAGTTAGAAGAGTGTCTGGAATGATGGTATTGAATGCTGAACTAAAGTCTACAAAGAGGACCCTTGCATAGGTCTTTGGAGACTCAAGATGTTGTAGGATGTAGTGCAGAGCCATATTAACAGCATCATCTGTTGATCTATTTGCTCGGTATGCAAATTGCAAGGGGTCTAACAGCGGATCCGTGATGGTTTTCAAGTAGGAAAGCACTAGCCTTTCAAAAGTTTTCATGACTACAGATGTTAAAGCAACTGGTCTATAGTCATTCAGTTCCTTGATGGTGGGCTTCTTCGGCACTGGGATGATGGTAGAGTCTTTGAAGCAAGAAGGAGTTATTTTGTCTGGGCCTGGAGCTTTTCCTGGCTTTTGTCTGTGAAATAAGTCCTGCACTTCCTTTTCTGTGATCACTAGGGGTTGTGAACCCAATGGGATGGGGTCAGTTATAGGAGGCTTGGCTATTGTTGGTGTGTCTGAGATGTGGGTTGTGGAGATAGGTGGCTGTAGTTTCCTTTCAAACCTGCAGTAAAACTCATTCAGGTCATCTGCCAATTGTTGATTACCTTCAGCCTGGGAAGAAGGTTTGCCATAGCCGGTGATATTTTTAAGAGTTTTCCACATGTTTGCTGGTTCATTTGCTGAAAACTGATTCTTTAGCTTTTCAGAGTAGCTTCTTTTTGCTGTTCTGATCTCCCTTGTTAGTGCATTTCTGGCCTGATTGTACAGCATTTTATCACCTTTTCTGTAGGCTTCCTCTTTGGAATGGCATAGCTGCTTAAGTTTAGGTGTGAACCAACGTTTGTTGTTATTGTATATTCGCAAGTTCCATGTAGCTTCACAGAAGCTGACATATGATGTTACAGTATCTGTAAGTTCATCCAGGTCTGCAGAGGTATCTTCAAAAATATTCCAATCAGTGCAGTCAAAGCATGCCTGTAGCTTTAATTTTGCCTCCTCCATCCAGGTCTTCACTGATTTAATTGTTGGTTTTGTGGTTTTAAGTCTTTGCCTGTAAGCAGGTACAAAGTGAATCATAAGATGATCAGAGTGTCCTACAGCTGCTTGTGGTAAAGACTGATAAGCATCTTTTAGTGTTGTGTAGCAATGGTCTAGAGTATTCTTGCCTCTGGTGGGACAATTGACATGCTGAAAGTATTTTGGTAGCTCTTTCCTTAAGTTTGCCTTGTTTAGATCTCCCAAAATAATGGCCAGTGAATCAGGGTTTGGCTTCAGCCTCCATGATTTGGTCAGCTAGAGTTCATAATGCCCTGTTTACACAGGCTTGTGGTGGGACATAAACAGCAATTAGAAGAAATGAGGAAAATTCACGAGGCGAATAGTATGGTTTGCAGCTGATAATTAAAGTCTCTAAATTGTTGTCACAGAATTTGTAAATTATTTTAAAATCTTGACATATTGCTGTTAATATATAGGCATAAGCCTCCTCCTTTCTTTTTACCAGATGTTTCTGTAATTCTGTCTGATCGTTCAATCTGAAACCCTGGAATGTTCTGGCTGCTATCTTCAATTGATTCATTTATTATCATAAAACTCACATGATTGAACAGCATTTTTGTACTTTTTTTTTGAGTTTTCTAAGAATTTATCAGCTAATAAAGAAAAATATACTCTCTTCCAGAGTAATAGAGGAGTAATATTAGTTCCAAGGGCCATAAATAGTACAGCAGAGCATGTGATGCTGATATCAACTCTGGAAGAAAAGGTGACTGAACCTCCTTTCTAAAACCCCTGATAGCAAAACTTTAAGCCTGTCCTTTTGTGAGATACCACAAGTGGTGTAGAAACACTTAGGACGGAAAAGTCCCTAGGCCAAAAGTTATTGCTGGAGATATTAGAAATTCTGCTCAACATCATGCTTCGTACAATTGCAGGTAGGGCACAAACAGAAAGGAGAGTCCTAAGGAGAACAAAGATTTTACTCTATAGTCCAGGGCTGTCAAACTCCCGGCCCATGGGCCAGATGTATCATGTGCTGGCCACAACTCCCCTGATTTAGGAAAGGGGAAAAAAGTCCTGATATCTGATGCTGCCATGACAACGTGAGTTTGACAGGCCTGCTATAGTCTATGCCATGGCTTATTTATCCAAAGTTTACTGAATGCAAGGCAATTCGTTGGATTCACACAAGATCCTAAGCCATAAGCCAAGGTTTCCATCCACAAAGGTTGGTTTTGCCATTTCTTCACTTCTTGTGCCAATATACTGAATCAACAGACTGAAGCAAGGCAAGAACCAGAACTTTCCAGAATAAAGAGAACTATTTTATCAATACAGATTAGCTCTCTCTCACCCTCGCCAAGATTACAAGACAACAGGCAAGTATCCATTGACTCAGAAAGTGGGGAGGAAAAAGCTAACATTTAAATCAGGGAACACAGACTTAAACAAGGACTTTGGTTACAACATACTGTAGTGGCCAAATCTTCCCCAGACTTATGACTGACTTCTAGTGTTTAATAAGACTAACCTTATCTGTATGCCTACTGTGAAGTAAAGCTATTCCTGAGTCAGGGCTATTTTACAGCAGTGGCAGTGAGGTGCTTAGCAATTATCTTGTCATACTCAGCTAGGAGTTTCCAAATAAGCACAATATTTTACTCTCTTATGACCAAGTAAAAGAACCACCATTAAGCTAGTAGAAAAGTCTCACTTTCACATGACACCGATAGAGCTTCCGCTATCATTCCTGCACAGTATGGGCTTCATTTACCAACAACATCTGGTTATATAAATTCCTGCTGGTTTCTTTTCATATTTCTTTTACACTAAAATACTGAAAAATCTGGAAGGCAATGATGAACTTCACATGAATCATTATTTTCAAGAATAGCCCCACCATTCTTTTTATACTGGAAGTTACCATGCTGCCAATAGAACTGGGGGGAAAGAAGAACCTTTTACAGAATTTATTTTTATATTTATTTATTTATTTTATTTATTTTATTTATTTGTCACAACAGTATATATAAGCATAAGCATGAAATAACCATACGAATTGGATACGATCAAGGGGAACATTAGGACAAGAACGATAGGCACGTTGTGCTTTCATGCACATCCCTTACAGACCACTTAGGAATGGGGTGAGGTCAATAGTAGATAGTCTTTGGTTAAAGCTTTGGGGATTTTGGGAAGAGACCACAGAGTCAGGTAGTGCATACCAGGCGTTAACAACTCTGTTACTGAAGTCATATTTTCTGCAATCAAGATTGGAACAGTTCACATTAAGCTTAAATCTATTGTGTGCTCGTGTATTGTTGCGATTGAAGCTGAAGTAGTCTTCAACAAGAAGGACATTGTAACAGATGATTCTATGAGTTAAACTCAGGTCATGTCAAAGGCGGCGGAGTTCTAAATTTTCTAAACCCAGAATTCATTTGTTCATTGGAAAACAGAAGAAAGCTTTGCAATAATTGCTTCCAAAGTCATCAAATGAAAATCTTCAAACGCACCAGTTGCTGAATGGGATCATTTCCCTAGTTTCACAAAATACTCATTTAATCTGCCGGCCCTATAGTGCAATTTCCTGTAGCTAAAATTCTGTCCTATTTGCGCTTTCATACATTCCCAGTCTTCAACTAACTTGTAGATATTTCCATCTCTTCTAGTGGGAAAAAAGACAAGGTTTGGGCTGGAAACAATCTGACTCAAACTTAGTCAAGACCTCCTTCCTCTCCAGATAAACTTTATTTTAAATGACTATCCCCTATGGGAAAAAGCTCGGCCTTAATCATAAATACAGGTCACATGTATAAATACAGGTCACATGTATATCACCTGTATACTGCACGAATCAAGAAGAGGGCCGTGAAAATATTTATAGATCCCTCACATCCAGGATATAAACTGTTACAACTCCTACCCTAAAAACGACACTATAGAGCACTGCACAACAGAACAACTAGACACAAGAACAGTTTTTTCCCGAAGGCCATCACTCTGCTAAACAAATAATTCCCTCAACACTGTCAAACTATTTACTAAATCTGCACTACTATTAATCTTCTCATCGTTCCCATCACCAATCTCTTTCCACTTATGACCTGTATGACTGTAACTTTGTTGCTGGCAATCCTTATGATTTATATTGATATATTGACCATCATTTGTGTTGTAAATGTTGTACCTTGATGAATGTATCTTTTCTTTTATGTACACTGAGAGCATATGCACCAAGACAAATTCCTTGTGTGTCCAATCACACTTGGCCAATGAAAAATTCTATTCTATTCTCTATTCTATTCTATGTTGTTCATTTATAAACCACACTGCATTTCAAAGAAAGCAAAGGTAAAGCATATTTCCAGACATTCTGATACTCTATATAAAAGGAGCACACAGTTACACACAGCCTCTCTTCCACAAACACACACAGAGACACAGCAAAATCATTGAAGCAGCAGACATAAAAAGAAAATCAATGATGTCAGTAAGATCTAATCAAAGCCACAGAACTATAACAAATGCTTACATAAATTTAGCGAGAGAAACCAAAGAACCTCTCCTGGCAGCAGGAGATTAAATTTAATGGAAGGAAAGACACCAACCGAAAAAGGAATAATTATCATCTTCATCACCAACATCATTTTATGTATTTAATAAAAGAACACTTCAGGTTAGTACAGAAAGTTAAGCCACTCTTCTTCAACCTGTTCCTATTTTGATCTGTTGAATTTCAGCTCCCACGATAAAAGTTCAGTACATGTGACCAGGGATTGGCTTCAAAAATTTTAGCAAGGAGTTCTCTGCCCAGTTGTTGGGTAGGCATGGCCTGTTCTGTTTCCCTTCCCCCAATACTCCCAGCAAAGAGTCCGTCAGAGGCCTTCCTTTTTTTTCCCTTTTATTTACATAGATACATGTCCTGGCCACGTCTACCCACGGGCCTGCCAAGTTTCTGGAGATAACGAGGAAATTATAGATAAGGCCAGAATTACTCACGAATATATTCTTCCCTCCATGAAATAGTTAGCTCGCGCCAAATTCATTGCTTTGTCCGAGACAAAAAACCAGGAAGTCCCGCCTCCTATTTATAGTCTCTGCAGATGTCACTGCATGACAATTATGACTTGGCTTTGTCCCAACTCTTCCGCTGCTGCGCACGCCGATCAAGCCTTCGTAATCTTGCGTCCCTCCAAAACTGTTCTTGGGCGTTGCCAAATCAGAAGAAGGCCGGGAGAATCAGGCCTTGCCGGCCCCTCCCTTTGAGTGGGTGCCAGGGAGGGAGAGGGCTCAAGAGAAGCAGGGCTTGCCAGGTCTTCTCCCTCATTTTCTGAATCATCCGAGTCCAGGAGTCTGGGTCCAGGAACCTGGGTCACAACACTATCCTCACCGCAGGGCCCTTCCCCGGGCTGACGATCGGGATGCGGTCGGGCTGGGTTCTGCTCATGGAAGGCCTGCACCAGGTCAGGGGCATGAGCGTCGGAGGCATCTACCCAGGAGAAATCAGTCCCGTATCCCTTCCACGCGATCAAATATTGGAAACGACCCTTTAGCCAGCGAGAGTCTCGTCGCTGTGGACTTCAGATTCCTCCGACCCGTCCTCGGCGACAGTGACGGTGCTGTTGGGC
The DNA here is from genome assembly GCF_028640845.1 of Ahaetulla prasina. Lineage (NCBI taxonomy): Eukaryota > Metazoa > Chordata > Lepidosauria > Squamata > Colubridae > Ahaetulla > Ahaetulla prasina. Next base: position 108,849,632 of record NC_080540.1, read on the forward strand.
ACCGAAGGGGACTCGGTGTGGCCTCAGGAACCAGAAGGGACCGTGAAAACGGGTGGATCCGCATGGATCGTGGCAGGGTCAGTCGGTAGGCTACCGGGTTGATGACTGCCTCGACAGGGAACGGGCCGATGAATCGGTGGTCCAACTTCTTTACCGGCGGTCGGACGGGAGGTGTTTGGTGAGAGCCACACCGGTCTCCAACTGCCAGCGGGGCGTTGCCCGTCGGGAGCGGTCAGCGGACCGTTGTAGTCCTCCTTTGCCCGATTCAGCTGCTGGCGTACCAACTGTTGGACCGCATGCAATTCCGTCAGGAAGGTCTGCGTTCGGGAACAGGAGAGTCCGGTGGTGCCAGAGGAAGAGCCGCGGATGGTACCCACATTGGCAAAGAACGGGTCATCTGAGTAGAGGTGTGCTGAGAGTTGTTAAAAGCAAACTCCGCCAGAGACAGGTAGTCGGCCCAGTTGTCCTGTTGCTGGTTGATGAAGCAACGGAGATACTGTTCCAGTATACCGATGACCTTCTCTGTACCCCCGTCGGTCTCCGGATGGTGCGATGACGACAGACATACCTGCACCTCCAACGCGCCATCAGGCTCTTCCAGAAGCGGGCTGTGAACTGAACTCCGGTCCGAAACCACCCTGTCCGGTAGACCATGGAGGCGGAAGATGTGCTGCAGAAAGAGACGGGCGTTTTGCGGCTGTGGGCAGTCCGCGGCATGGGATGAAGTGTGCCATCTTGGTGAGCATGTCCACCACCACCAGCACCGTGGTGAACCCAGAGGACGGCGGCAGGTCTGTCAGGAAATCCATAGAGATCGCCCCAGGGTCTGTCGGGTGTCGGCAAGGGTTGGAGGAGCCGGGAGGGGCCCCGTGGCGGTCTTGGCTTGCCGGCACGGTACGCAGGATGTCACGTAGGCATGTATATCATGCCGCACTGGGCCACCAAAAGGTCCGTGTCACCAGGTGGAGGTCTTGAAGAACCCAAAATGTCCTGCTGCAGGGTTGTCGTGGCACTGGGTCATGACGAGGGCTCGGAGTGGTCCTGTGGGCACATATAATCGCCCAAACTTGAGTAAGTCCTCCTCCAAGGTCCAAGGAGGCGTGGGGCCCACCTCCGCTCTCCTTTGCTGCGACCAGGCGTCCTGGCGCTGCGCCTCGCACCTGGGCCCGCAAGTCCACTGGCTCCCGTGCTGCGGCCAAGGCTTCTGCCGCAGCACTGTCCGTGGAGGAAGGGGTCCTTGGCGCAGAGGTACTCTGGCTTGCGGGACAGGGCATCCGCCCTCCGGTTGTGACCGCTGGGAATGTAGGTCACGCGGAAGTTGAACCGGGCAAAACAACGACCACGGATCTGCCGCTGGTTCAACTTCCGAGCTGTGGTGAGGTGCTCGAGATTCCGATGGTCCGTTCGGACCTCCACCTGATGTCGGGCCCCCTCCAGATGGTGTCGCCAAGCCTCGAATGCAGCCTTGATAGCCAGCAACTCTTTTTCCCAGATAGTGTAGTTGCGCTCGGAAGGGTTGAGTTTCCGGGAGTAGTAAGCGCGGGAAAAAGTGTGCCACCATTCGTCGGAGCCTGTAGCAGCACCGCTCCCAGAGCCACATTGACGCGTCCGTTTCCACCACAAAAGGCCGGAGCGGGTCGGGATGCCTCAGGACGGGTTCCGTGGCGAAGGCTTTCTTGAGGGCTGTGAATGCTTCTTGCTGCGGGGACCCCACCGAATGCAACCTTCTTCCTGAGGAGCTGGGTAAGTGGAGCTGTCAGTGTGGCGAAGCCGGGATGAAGGTCCGTAGTAGTTGGCGGCCCAGTAGGCGCTGAACATCCTTCACCCGACGAGGGCTTCCCAGCTACACAAAGCTTCTACTTTACATGGGTCCATGGCTATGCCCTCGGGCGAGATGATATGCCCGAGGAATTCTATGGAAGTCCGGAAGAAGACGATTTCTCCAGCCGCATTGAGTTGTTGCTCCATAGCGTTGCAGAACCAGACTGACGTGTCGAAGGTGGCTTTCCTGGACCGGGAGTAAATCAGGATGTCGTCGAGGTAGATAACCACGAACCGATCCAACATGTCTCGGAACACGTCGTTCATGAAGTGCTGAAAACGGCGGGAGCATTGGTCAACCCAAATGGCATGACAGTGTATTCGTAGTGTCCGTATCGGTGCCGAATGCCGTCTTCCATTCGTCTCCTTCTCGTATCCGCACCAGGTTGTAGGCCCCGGAGATCGAGCTTGGTGAAGATCGTGGCCTCCGCAACCTTTCCAGTAGCTCCGGGATGAGCGGCAGGGGTAGCGATTCCGCACCGTAATGGCGTTTAGCCGGCGGTAATCACAGCATAGGCGCAAGTCCCTGTCTTCTTCTTCACAAAGAGGACCGGGGCCGAGAGAGGGACTTTGAAGGCGGATGAACCCTCGGGCCAGGTTTTTGTCCAGGAAGTCCCTGAGGCGGCCAACTCGGGCTCCGACATGGAATACAGGCGTCCCACAGGCAGTGGTGCGTTGGGCAGAAGGTCCACGGGCAATCGTAGGGCCGATGCGGGGTAGTCGGTCCGCCTCCTTCTCGCTGAACACGCCGGGCGAAGTCCGTCAGCTCAGGAGGCAAGGTGATGGCAGCGGTGGGGACGTTCTGGCCGGCACAGGTGTGGCGGATGTGATCGACGCACTGCAGACTCGGGAAAGAGATGGCGTTCGCGACCAGGCCACCTGAGGATCGTGGGTCCGCCAGGCCAACCCAAGGACCAAGGGAAAATGAAGGTCCGCCGTGACATAAAACTGGATCGCCTCCTCATGGTCCCCAATAGCCAGGCGCAAAGGCTGGGTGGCGAATTTAATGGGGCCGGACACCAGTTCTCGCCCATCAATTGTCTCTACCCGCATCGGAGGGTCCACGGAACCACGGGACCGCAAACTGGGTCACAAAGGCCTGGTCCATAAAGTTTGTTGTGGCCCTGAGTCCACCAGCGCATGCGCCTGGAGCCCGTCCGACTGGTTCCCCAACCATATCCGTGTGTCCAGAATCAGATGCCGAGGGGCCCAGAGTCTACTTCCATAGCGTCCAGTGGGGCTTAGTACGTGCCCGACCTAGGGTTTCCCGAGGTCGGGCCTGCTCCGCTTCCCGATTGGTCACGCTGTGATTCGGGGACGGCGTCGTGCCCCACTTCGCTTTCTGGGGCAAGAAGCGGCGGTGGCCGGGCTCCCACAGTACAGGCACAATCCCCTTGGCGCCCGGTTCCGCTCCTGGGCTGTTAGGCGAGGTCTGGCCGCTCCCAACTCCATGGGCTCTTCCGCAGCGGTTACAAAACGTGGGGCGACCCTGGGTGCTGGTGGTGCAGGAAGTGGGGTGCAGATGTCGACGGAGGGTCCCGGGGTGCGACGGGACGGTCGCCGTTGCAGACGGGCATCGAGGCGGAGACAAAGGGCACCAAGTTGTCGAGGGTCCGCGCGCCCACGCGGGCCAGCTCGTCTTGCAATTCCTCTGAGAGTCCCTCCTGGAACGCGTCCACCAGCGCTGCATCATTCCAGTCAGAGTCCTGGCACAAAAGACGAAATTCGCGATGTACTCCTGCAGGGGCGTTTCCTTGACGGAGTTCCTTAAGGCGCCTGGTTGCCGTCAGCATTCGAACGGGTCCTCATACATGGTGCGAGGTGCTGCCAAAACGCTGTTGGTCCGCCAGCAGGGGCTGTCCTGGAGCAAGAGGGCGTGGCCCATCGAGCAGCCGAGCCGGAAAGAAGGTTAATCACGAAGGCCACCTTAGCCCGGTCGTCTGGGAAATCCTCTGGCCTCATAGCCATGTAGAGCTGGCACTGTCCCAAGAAGGTCGGGAACATCTCAGGCTGCCCAGAAAACTTATCCGCACGGTTATCGGGCACTTGCGGCGAGGAGGAGGAGTGGGAGGATGGGGGCTGCAGGCACATTCCTGGCAGCAAGTTGGCCTGCCAAGTGAGCCACTTGCTGCTGGAGCTGTTGATTAGCCGCGTAGCTGCTCTAACTGCTGCTGTACCTGCTGCTGATCCATCTTTGGTGGAAGATGTTTTAGTCAGGTCTTGGACAAAATGTTCTGTTTCCTTCCCCAATACTCCCACCAAAGAGTCCGTCAGAGGCCTTCCTTTTTTCCTTTTATTTACATAGATACATGTCCTGGCCACGTCTACCCACGGGCCTGCCAAGTTTCTGGAGATAACGAGGAAATTATAGATAAGGCCAGAATTACTCACGAATATATTCTTCCCTCCATGAAATAGTTAGCTCGCGCCAAATTCATTGCTTTGTCCGAGACAAAAAACCAGGAAGTCCCGCCTCCTATTTATAGTCTCTGCAGATGTCACTGCATGACAATTATGACTTGGCTTTGTCCCAACTCTTCCGCTGCTGCGCACGTCGATCAAGCCTTCGTAATCTTGCGTCCCTCCAAAACTGTTCTTGGGGCGTTGCCAAATCAGAAGAAGGCCCGGGAGAATCAGGCCTTGCCGGCCCCTCCCTTTGAGTGGGTGCCAGGGAGGGAGAGGGCTCAAGAGAAGCAGGGCTTGCCAGGTCTTCTCCCTCATTTTCTGAATCATCCGAGTCCAGGAGTCTGGGTCCAGGAACCTGGGTCACAACATGGCCATAGTGGCGTGGCCTTGTCGGCTTCCTGCACCACGACAGGAGGGGAGGCCTTTTTGCTTTTCCAGGGCTCCGGAGGCTTTCCTTGAGCCTCTGGGAGGGAGAAAACGGCCTCTCCAAGCTCCTGTTTTTCACCCTCTCCAAGCCTCCACGCATGCCCTGCACTTACCTGCATCAAAAATGGGCCATGTGGGGAAGGGCAGGATGAGGTGGGCAGGGCCAGCCAGGAGTGGGATTTGTGAACCCCTATCAGCCCACCCCTGCATGTGACTCACTTGTCCTACTACTTGCATGTTCTCTTACATTTAGCATTTTTCCTCTCTGCTAAAAGAAGAGTTCCTTTCTTTAATCCAGCCCCATTATCCTCCTTCCCCAGTTGGAAAATTTCTGGCGTTCTAATTATTTGAAGAAGGAAGTAGAAATTAGCATGTTGATCATGACAGACCAAAGGACCAACATGAAAAAGAAGTTTCAGCAATTTGCAGGTTTTCACCTCTAGTTTCAATAGTGTCCACCTATTGCTTTTTTTTTTAAATCTGACTCCAAACACAAAACACTACCTCTGCTATTCTACTGCAGTAAGACAAATTATGTTAGACATTATGAGTTTTCCACACTTCAAAAGCCAACGATGTGGAAACAAAAACAGCATAGTGGTGATGGAATGGAGCAGATTAATGCAATAAAGGTTGAGCTGACTCTTTTTTCATTTCCACTTGCCTTTGCTTTGAAAAATTTGAGGGAGTGGCAGCCTCAGAATTAAGACAATCAAATAAAAAAAAAACCATAAAGGACAGTTACTGAAACAAGCAATCTGGTAAAAGATAATTAAAACCAGTAATGCAACAATACAACATAAATTAATTATCTATGGATCAAAGTAATGTCAGATATCTTTAAAAAAAACTGTACAGAGTGATATGTTATTAGCCCATAGTTTTAGTCATTGTGTAGCCGACTTCTACTCTACCCACACTGTTATACAAATTGAGGTGGGGGTCATTATCTGTCATTTTTCCAATGTATCTGATTAGCATGTTGGGGAAAGTAATCAGAACACTGGATTTGAAAGGACTTTAGCTTAATCCAGGATGGCTTCACTGAAGGTTATATACATGAGGCACAGAGGTCATTGGACAGGTTCAATACTCTTTGTTTCTTTGCTTCATGGGTAAAAAATAGGTAGTTTTCACACTGTCCAACCTTAAGGCTGATTCACTTTTCAGATTTATTTATTTATTTATTTAGCATATGTAACATTAGCTAGGAGATTATGGTGTTAATTCAAAGTAGTTGTTTGGCTGCCAATGATTGCTAGCTAGTTCATTCATTTCATGCTCGCATGCTTATCCAAAGAGCACCACATTGGGGGCGAACTGGCTCTATACTCAGAAGGCTTTATGGCATCTGCAGCAACATATACTGTTTTTCTATACTGTTTTTAGCTGTTTTATATGTATTATATGTTTTTCTGTTGTTTTTTATTGGCTATGAACCGCCCTGAGTCCTTCGGGAGAAGGGTGGTATACAAATATAATAAATAAATAAATAAATAAATAAAATAAAACATCAGGGACTTTTTCCACCACCAATCCTTCACATTTGAGCAGATCTGGCACCACTTGAAGTCATACTGTCACTTGAAGTGCCATTTTTTCCCACCAAAGTGGTACCTATTTATCTTCTTGCATGCAATATGTTTTCAAATGACTAGGACCTGAACCATCAGAGTATTGGCTTTCTTTAGCATCATTAAGCCATTGGTAAGGGTATAAACGTAAACACACACACACCACACATACTGATATACTACCACTAATATTACAGCAGACAATATTACACTGATGCTTAACACTTGAGTTAATTCAGTGTAGTTGGAATAGATAAAAGCTTTTTATTGAAACTGGCAAGAAGCCAAAGTATATATATGAGTCATTAATAAAATATTTCTCAACCTGTTGGCTGTACATATATGATTTCCTATGCAAAGAAGCCTACCACAGCTGGATTCACAACAACCAGCTGTCAGCCAAACTGTAAGTAAAGTTACAACCACAGAACATTCTTCTTTTTCTTAAGAAAAAATTACTAAATGATCTAAAAGGTGAAATTATTTCAAAGATATGAATAGACATGCCAGGAGAAGTGATCGTACTATTAACTACTATGGAACCAAGTCTTGTTTGAGTAAATGCTTTTTTCATATAAGTGGAGAAATGTTTCCAACCATTAAGTTAATCATCATTTTCTTCTCAAAGACAAAACAGTATCATAAATATATAAAAAATACAAAAAATATATTTAAGGACATTCCTTGTCCTGCACACTATCCCAAATATATTATTATTATTATCTCTTTTATTCATTAAACATGAAACTCAGTCAACTGAACATTTAAAAATGTGTCACAAATATGATTAACTGCTGCTAATGGTTGATACGGGTTGCTGCCAGTCTCCTAGATATCAATCAAATCAATAAACTGTATGTTTCGGCCCTCAACAACCTTGATATCTAGTGTGTTATGTTCCAAATGATGATCTGTCTGTATTCAAAAGTCCCACAAGATCTTCACTGTCTCATTTTCAATAACTTTTTCCACTTTGTGCTCCCATGACTTTTCAGATACAGGTATGTCGCATTTTTTACATAATGACCAGTGGACTAATTTAGCAACTGGATCATGTCTAGCTTGCTTGCTTGCTTGCTTGCTTGCTTGCTTGCTTGCTTTTTATTATTATTACTATTATTGTTGTTATTATTATTTACAAAATAATGTGAAATCACAGCTGCAGTTCTTTAACTGGATTTGGCCTTCATATGCATCAAGTTCTTCCCAAGAACTTACGATATTATTATGTATCTGCATAGTATATGTGCAAATTGAAGCCATTTGTAATTAACAGATGGAAATTTGTCAATGCACAGATTTTCTAAGTGCTCCCCAAGATTTTTTGGGTAGGGCACCCAGTGTGCTGATAACTAACACCATGGCTGATGGTATGTTCTTCCAATTTTGATTTACAAATCTTGATATGTTGTGATCTTCTCCAATTCTTTGCCTTCTACTAGCAACTTCCTTTGCACTTTGAAACACTTGATAATTTTTCAATTTTGGTCTTGATTGAATTAGTTCAAATAACTTGCTCTTGAGTAGCCAAAACTAAACCTTCGGTTTCTTTTTTAAATATTCCAGCTGTAAGCTATTGCCATGTTTTATCTTTATCTACTTTCTCCTTGATCTTTTGTAGAAATTGACCATGCAATACTTTTTTTTTTTTTGCCAACATTCTGTTTGTGTTTTATTACATGATTTCAATATTCATGTTTTGGTTCTTGTACCTTCATGAAGTTCCTATTTTTAACTTGCATCAATGCTTGTTCTTGGCTCTCTTTTACATAATCAGCTGTTGCATGCTTTACTTCTTCCTCAGTTTATTTGACTTGAAGTAAATTTCTGCCTGCATTTCTGCGGACAAGTATAATCTACCAATATAACTATGGGATGTAATTCATAGTGAATAGTTACCAGCTTTCTTGTTTTCAGTCCAAACTGTCCAGTTCACCTTGTATCTAGGAAATAATTTCATCCAATATATCACAGTTACGGCCCAAGTATTGATACTTTTGATAGAGTTTCCTCCATTCAATTTTGTCTTTAGCAATTGTTTCACTTTTTGGATGTATTGTCTATTAATTACATTATTTTCACTTGTCTATACCTGATACTATCCAATTGTAAAATGTCCAGGTACTTGTAGACTTCATCCTTATGGCATCTGATGATTTGGCCATTCAGCAATTCAATTTCATTACTGGATTTTACCTCAATTTGTTGCTACTATGGCATATTTATTCAAGCCAAATTCCATTGCTAGATCTGTGCTAAAAATGCTTACAATACTTTTTAATGACTGGCATTCAATTTCTGATTTCAATAAAGCTTCAGATCATCCATATAAAGCAAATGTGAAAATTTTTTTGTGTTTGATAGCTAAGATTTGTTTCCTTCAAAAAGTAGGAACATAGCAAAGACTAATAGTAAGGGTGATAATGAATCGCCTTGGAAGATGCCTTTCCTAATGCTGACAACCCCATATTTTTCGGTTTCAACAACCAATTCCTTTCTTCACTACTTCATTGTTTTTCTATAAATATCTTAATGTTTTTTATTGACACAAGATGTTTTAAAACCTTTGATTTTATTATGTGGTAATAAATCTTTTTATAATCAATCCAGACCACATGTAAATTGGTTTTGTTTTTTTGTTTTGTTTTGGCTTCTGTAATTCTCTAGAATTATTTTATCAATCAGAACATTATTGTACCGAAAGGAAAAAAAGAACAGGAACGGTAGGCACGCTTGTGCTCTTATGCACGCCCCTTACAGACCTCTTAGAAATGGGGTGAGGTCATATTGTTTATACCTCTGCTTTTCGTTTTACTTCCTTTCTATTCTACTGGAAGAAGGATATTTTCATCTAAGTAACCTTGGTTGTTGTCCACTGTTTTGCCTGTAATTTAAACACTATAAGCAAGATCTTATTAGCCTATAGTTTCCTGTGTGTCCCTTTCACTGATTTTTTTTAAAATCAGATACCTTTTGCCTAATTATTAATTAACCAGTCACTGATGTCCCCTTTATGCAAAACTTCATTAAGCTATTTAGCTATAATTGGATGTAAACTAGTCAGGTATCTGAGCCAAAAGTCAAGCAATTTCCAGGAAATGTTTAATTTTTTATCTCGTCACTCAATGTTTAACCATTTTTGCTGTTATTATTCATTCTACCATTTAATTTTTACTAAGTTCATCTTCAAATTATTTTATCATCCAGCATTTTATTGTAGTCTTTCCAAAACTGGATTGTTTCTTTTTTGTTGGTTTCCCATTTTCAGAATTTCTACTGCAATTTATACTTTAACAGAAACTGATTGAAGTAACTGATTTTGCTTAAATTGGAAGGTTCATGTTCAATTTTCTTCCTGTACTTTGTTGCTTTATAAACAAATATTCCATTTTTCTGGTACTAAGCCAATATTTTTATTTATATTCATATTTCTTATTATTAATATGGTGCCAACTATTCAAATATTCAAGATTTAAGATGGCTTATAATATTACACTAATAACTTAAATTCTATGATGAGAAATTTGAACATGCCATTTTTAATAATAACTATATAGTTAGAAATATTTACTCTGATATACTACTCATTTCACTAAAATTGGGGATCTGGAGCCAATCTACTGATTTACTATTGTCTTCTATCTCCCAAGATAAAAGGGAACTGGTTATTTCAGATAATTAAAGTATTGGTCACATTAAAGAAAAATAAAATACTGCATAGTTGCTAGAAATGATAAGATTTCAGTTGGTAGATAAGAGACAGGGCAGTTGCTTTAAAAGGCAAATTAGGTGGAAGGATTCACATTCATGAAGATACTATATTATTGTCATTGTTTCCTTTAATTACAGAAATGGAACTCATATTTTTGTCATGACTTTAGGCAACCATGTAAATTCAGTGTCAGTCAGTTGTACAAGACTGTTCCTGAAACTCACGATAACTTTTAATGTAAACTGATCCAATTCAATAGATAAATAAATACAACAAAGTAGTTGTAATATTCCAAGGTGTCCTGTTTCCTGAGATTTATACAAGGCATCTCTGGACCTCAATATTATTCTCAGACATTCCTTCTACAAATCAGAGTTAAAAGATGCCTTAAAATTAAGGGGAGGTCATGGCAGATATCTATCGAGGTGATAAATTAGAAGACAAGGGGAGGAAACATCAAAGGAAGTGGCAGCAAAAACAAAATAAACAGTTTTCATACTCTCTGAGGATAAAGCATAAATTACAGCCACAGGAGAAGAAAGTCAGAGCTCCAGAGTCACTTGAAATGAAACAAAAAAATAGGTTCAGTTTGGGTAAAGATTATCCATAATACACTACAGACAAAGACAAATCCTTTCCATTTCCACGTCTCGTCTGGATTACTGCAATGCTCTCTACATGGGGCTCCCCTTGAGGAGCACCCGGAGACTCCAGTTAGTTCAGAATGCGGCTGCGCGGGTGATAGAGGGAGCCCCTCGTGGCTCCCATGTGACACCTCTCCTGCGCAGACTGCACTGGCTACCTGTGGCCTTCCGGGTGCACTTCAAGGTTTTGGTAACTATCTTCAAAGCGCTCCATGGCATAGGGCCGGGTTACTTACGGGACCGTCTGCTGCTACCGAATACCTCTCACAGACCCGTGCGCTCTCACAGAGAGGGACTCCTCAGGGTGCCGTCGGCCAGGCAGTGCCGGCTGGCGACACCCAGGGGAAGGGCCTTCTCTGTGGGGGCTCCCACCCTCTGGAACGAACTTCCCCCAGGACTCCGCCAACTTCCTGACCTTCGAACCTTTCGCCGCGAGCTTAAGACACATCTATTTATCTGCGCAGGACTGGACTAGTTTTTTAAATTTGAATTGGTTTTAATGGGGATTTTATTATGTGTTATTGTTATTTTTAATTATTCGGCCATATGTAATAAGTTTTTTAATGGATGTTTTATTTTGTATTTATATGTATATTTTATCTGGCTGTGAACCGCCCTGAGTCCCTAGGGAGATAGGGCGGTATAAAAATACAAAAAATAAATAAAATAAATAAATACATTTGTTCCATTGCTTGAGTTAAAAAGAATGTCTTCATAAACTGGTAATTGTTTCCAGCTACATTCTTTAGTTTAATTGGCCACAAAAGCCAATGTTAGAAGATTAGACCAAACTACAGATAGTCCTCAACTTAAGACCACAACTGAGACCCAAATTTATGTTGCTAAGCATAACATAAACATTTTACCTCACTTTACAACCTTAAGCGAATCTGGTTTCTTCATTAACTTTGCTTGTTGAAAGCTGGATGGGAACCACATGATCACATGACCCTGGGACCCAGTGCAAACATCATAAGTATTCAAATTTTAATCCTGTGACCATGGGGTTGCTACAGTGGTCATGGGAAGTCACTTTTTCCATTGCCATTGTAACTTCAAATTTATTTATTTTTTTTTATTTTATTTTATTTGCATTTATATTCTGCCCTTCTCCGAAGACTCAGGGCGGCTTACACTATGTCAGGCAATAGTCTTCATCCAATTGTATATTATATACAAATGGTCACTAAATGCATAGTTGTAAGTCAAGAACTACATGTGAAGAGTCTTAATTGTAATTTTAACCCAGAACCTTTTACCTGATTTATTAAGTGATAAGAGAAGGGCAAAATAGATGACTGGGGAAAAAACATCAGGAAGAGTCTTCACAAGCTCATCCAAGTAGACGTTTGTCAAATGTTCACCCTCCCTGAGATCACACCTTACTTTTTTTTTTCGTTAGCCTTTCCTGAAAACTATTGTGTTCAATCTGTGTGCTGTGGGGGAGAAAACAAGATAAAACAAGCAAAACATTTCAAAGACAAGCATAAGAAACACCTCTGAACATCACTTCCTGTCAGAAACAAGCCATTTATTATGACTGCTTCTTGAAATATGCACAAGGCATATCAAGAAATACATTTGAATTGCTTCCCTTGTTAAAGAAACATCCATACAGATAGTCTAAAGTTACAATGGCAAGTGGGACCAAAATGTCCATCGATAAGCAATGTGGTTTTAAAGCAAGACCATACTGCTTAGCATCAGCAGTCCCTGCAGTCCCAACTTAATCACAGTGGTCACTAGACAAGCACAAGATCGCAACACCCTTCTAATAGCAACCAAAGACATAGGGAAGCTGACAGGAAGCTGAATGTCCCAGGTGGCTTGTGAGCAGGCCAGGAGGCAAGATAAGTAGCTGTGGCTGGGAGAGGAGGCATGCAGGGATGCAAAGGTAGATGGAACAATGCAAGTGTCAATTGGATAAGTTATCAATTGGATAACTGCTTTCCTTTTGACCACTTTAACAAGTGGTCAAAATTGGCAATGCTCTATCAAATCCTGTTCCTGTCAAAAGTGGCGTTCCCCAAGGCAGCATTCTTGGACCAACGCTCTTTATATTATACATTAATGATCTCTGTGACCATATCACAAGTAATTGTATTCTCTTTGCTGACAATGTCAAACTATTTAACATCACCAACAATACAGCTATCCTCCAGAAAGACCTTGACTTTTTATCTGAATGGTCTAAAATTTGGCAGCTCCAAATCTCAACCAGCAAATGTTCAGTCTTACATATTGGAAAAAAGAACCTAAACACTAAGTACAAGTTTGACGGACATTACCTTACAGATGACCCCCACCCTGTTAAAGACCTTGGAGTTTTCATATCAAATGATCTAAGTGCCAAAGCCCACTGCAACTACATCGCAAAAAAGGCTCTAAGAGTTGTAAACCTAATCTTGCGTAGCTTCTTCTCCAAAAACACTATACTACTAACCAGAGCATATAAAACATTTGCTAAACCAATTCTTGAATACAGCTCGACTGTCTGGAACCCATACCACATTTCTGACATCAATACAATTGAATGTGTCCAGAAATATTTTACAATAAAGGTTCTCCACTCCTCTGAATACAGCAATATATCTTATGCCACCAGACTTGAAATCCTGGGTTTAGAAAGTTTAGAACTACGCCGCCTTCGACGTGACCTGAGTTTAACTCATAGAATCATCTATTACAATGTCCTTCCTGTCAAAGACTACTTCAGCTTCAATTGCAACAATACACGAGCACACAACAGATTTAAGCTTAATGTTAACCACTCCAATTTTGATTGCAGAAAATATGACTTCAATAACAGAGTTGTTAATGCCTGAAATAAACTACCTGACTCTGTGGTCTCTTCCCAAAATCCTTCAACCAAAAACTGTCTACTATTGACCTCACCCCATTCCTGAGGTCTGTAAGGGGCGTGCATAAGAGCACAAACGTGCCTACCGTTCCTATCCTATTGTTTCCTTTCGTTATATCCAATTAATATAGTTATTACATACTCATACTTATATATATGTTTATATACTGTATAATTATTTCATGCTTATGCTTATATATACTGTGTGACAAAATAAAATAAATAAATAAAATAAAAAACAAGTGCAGCAAGGCGTAGATGACTGCTGCTGGGTGAGGAAAGGAGTGTGCAGTAGTGACACAAAAGCATAGTGAAGTTCAGGTAAGCTGGGTGGAGGTGCCCAAGTGGCAGTGAGTCATAAAGAGACTTGGGGAGAGGTGCAGGAGGGTGCAAGGGATTGGATTCAACTTTCTGGGGAAGCCAGCAGGGAAAATGGCAAATGCCAATCATCTGATTTTGGGGTGCTGCAAGCAGCCATAAATATGCGCCAGCTGTCAAGCACTCAGATTGCAATCAAAAATGACTGCAGGGGTACTTGGACAGCTGGAATTCTGAAGACTGGTCGTAAACCATCATTTGTTCACTACTGTGGTAACTTTGAATGATCACTGAGTGAATGGCTGTAAATTGAAGACCACCTGTAGTTCTTTTAATCTGTTCTCCTGGTGTATTTTATGTTATGCAAATCTATATCTTTGGCTTCTTCTTCACTACCTACCTTCCCAAATATTTCTCCAGTGGATTCCCAATCCTTAGAAGAAATAGGGGGCAATAAATCTAGAAAATCTTCCCAAGTTTTTCAACTCCAAGCTCCCAAGTGCCTTCAAAGTGTCATATAAACTCCATTTCTGCCGATGTCAATTAGAGCCTTCTCCACATTACAGAAAATGGTAATCCTTTTTTTCCTGAACAAGAGATGTCTGGAAGCAAATGCATCCTTTGCAGTTTTACCCATGAGCAGAAAAGGGACCCAGTTTCTCTATGTGAATAAGAAGATGAAACTGTCCCACTGTTAGGCTCTTGGCCTATGCCCGAAACTACAAGTAATTCTGTTTCCAAGCATGATTCCCACCTTTTCTCTTCAGCAAAGATTGCAAAAATGTGGATATAAAATATTCTGGCAACTGGAATATTATCCTGGCAGGATATAGATATTTCATCTCTACCATACATCCTGGTGTAGTTTTCTCTGTGTCCCCCCCCTTTTTTTTTTTTTTTCTTTTACTGTCTTTCTGCAAATCACCCATCTAGTGGGTCACTTCACTGATAAGAATGCTTGCAGGAAGTCATTTATAAAACCATATTCTGAATCTTCATCAGGAAGGATTATAGGAAGTGGCCATTATCAAAGGACACAAATGGATACATATTTTAATGTAAACAGGTATCTTTTTTAAAAAAGGAAATATTTGAAATCAATATCAGTAGGTGAAAAGTCCAATGAAACAATAGAGATGGAAGTATCAGCTCAACAAGTACCATGAATATGGTATATTCCATGAGAACGTTTCTTTAAAAAAAACATTCTCAATATTCACCTGGGACTTAATTTGAAATAGTGAAACATATCCTGAACTATCACAGGACCATCACGCTCAGAACCAAATCCAAGACTACAATCAGACAAGTGTCCAGAGCTTAAGTCAAGCGCATCATAATCAATGGAACTCAATATCGCCAGTAGTTCAAACAGAATTCAATTTATAAATCTGTAAGGTCCATTAAGGAAGCCAAAGAAAGTTTCTTGTGTTGCTTAAGAATAGCACAATGCCATCAATGTCAGCTGTAATAGGCTGAAAAAGTCATTAGAACACAGTGATAAAGCAGCCCAATTTCAAAGAGGTCCATCATCTGCAGTCAAGTTCTAAATATCATAAGAGACAGATGCTGATGAACTCAAGCTGTCTACATTCTGTTCCCTCCTGGGGCACATCATCATCATCATCATTGCTTTTGCAATAATTTAAATAATAAGCATTTTCACTCACAAATGGGATGGGGATTCCTGGAAATCTCAATGATCAAAGGGCTTCATTTAATGCGTCTACTTGTGGTGAAATGCAAACCAAATAGGCAACCTTATCTTCTAGCAAAATGTCATCATCTTGTTCAAATCCAGTAAGTTCTGCTTAGTTAGATTGCTCTCGATTCTGGTTTTAAAAATGTAAACGCCATCAAAAACGGGCCATAGATCAGGAGTTTCAAATTTGCAGCTCTCCAAGTTGTTGGTGCTTATCACATTATCTAGTAAAGTCAGAGTGCTACAGCTCAGCTATGGGAATGGGCCAGCAGCCTTAGTAGAGCAGTAAATCTATTCATCCTGGCTTCATGGATATACCAGCAACAGTGGAGGGTCTTATTGGCTGGGTCATGTTTGCCTTGTGCGTATCTTAGTAGACCATATGAATCTAGCCACTTGATGCAGATACTAAAAAGGCAAATCCTCTCTTGGACACCACACAGTCCTGATCACAGAAGTAACTATTCCACACTATACTGCTCCGGTCAGACTCCACTTGGTGTACCCTATCCAGTTCTGTGCACCAGAGTTAAAAACGGATGCTGACAAACTGGAGTTCAGAAGAGGGCTGTCACAACATTAAGATGTTTGCAAATCAAAGGTATGGGATATGATTAAAGATCTGAGAACATTTAGCCTATGGAAGAGACAGCTAAAGGGAGATATGACAGCAGTTTTCAAACATTGGAAGGGCTGCCACAAAGAAGAGGGAGTCAACTTTTTCTGTGTTGCTCCAGGGGACAAGACCAGAGTCAATGGATTAAAGGAAATAATTAAAGAAATTACTCCAAGGAAGCAAATTCAAGGAAAACTTCAGAAGGAATATCCAGATTCTACAGCTGTCAGATAGTTCAAGAGGCTGTCAATACCAAGTGGTTGATTTTCTTTTGCTAAACAGATGCTAGATGGTCATTATTAAAAAGATTCTGTAGTTGATCTGAGACTGAGCACAGGGTTAGATTAAATGACCTTTAACCTATGATTGTATTATGTTTTTTATGATTTAATTAATTTTTTTTAATTATTATTTTTTTATTATTATTTTTTTATTATTTTTGCATTTATATCCCGCCCTTCTCCGAAGACTCAGAGCGGCTTACACTATGTTAAGTAATAGTTTTCATCCATTTGTATATTATATACAAAGTCAACTTATTGCCCCCAACAATCTGGTCCTCATAAAGATATTAATATCTTTAATATCAAGCTTATTTAAGATGTCTTCCTTAAATTGATACGAGCCTTCCTGAAAGAAAGATTCATCTACATTAATTTTCTTTAAGTGTCATTCCAATTTCTACAGTAATTTGGTTTTCAGTGTTCCAGTTATAGCTTTCTTGCACCCCACGGCCTCATATTTCCCCTGCATATTTTTTTAAACTAACTGAGCAGCCTGTCTTTTTTTATTTTTTATGTTTTAGCCTGAAAAATAATGTTAAAGAGAAGCAATTGTTTTTATGTACGCATGCAGTTGCATACATATATATTCTGCTATTCCCTTTCAGGGTGAGGAATTAAAGGTGGGAAATAAGAAAAAAGGTAATCAAATGTCCTTTGCAAATCATCCTTCCTTCCATGAAATTCATACGCACGTTTGCTCATTATTATTTCTAGGATATTATTTTGAGAATTCAAACTCCTTTATTACCTGGGGTCTTAAATCTCCTTAAGATGCTCACCTTCTGTGCAGAAACTGGCTAGAAAGGAAACTGGGTTAAGAAAGCCCTGTCCAGATTTGAAAAAGAGGTTCATCAGCTATTCTGCTTGGACCATGGTCACCTAGACCAGTTTTTTTTTTTGTTTACATTTATACCCCGCCCTTCTCCGAAGACTCAGGGCGGCTTACAGTGTATAAGGCAATAATCTCATTCTATTTGTATATTTTTACAAAGTCAACTTATTGGTGGATTCCCCTGCTTCTTTATTTATTTATTTATTTATTTTTGTCATAACAGTGTATATAAGCATCAACATGAAATAACTACATAATATATAAGCATATATATGAGCATAAGTATGTAATAACTGTATTAATTGGATATAATGAAGAGGAACCATAGGACAGGGAACGGCAGGCACGTTTGTGCTCTTATGCACGCCCCTTATAGACCTCTTAGGAATGGGGTGAGGTCAATAGTAGATAGTTTTTGGTTAAATATTTTGGGATTTTGAGAAGAGACCACAGAGTCAGGTAATGTGTTCCAAGCATTAACAACTCTGTTACAGAAGTCATATTTTCTGCAATCAAGATTGAAGCGGTTAACATTAAGTTTAAATCTATGTTTGCTCTTGTATTGTTGTGATTGAAGCTGAAGAAGTTTTCAATAGGAAGAACATTACAATAGATGATTCTATGAGTTAAACACAGGTCCTGTCGAAGGCAGCGGAATTCTAAATTTTCTAAACCCAGGATTTCAAGTCTGGTGGCATAAGGTATTTTGTTGTATTCGGAGGAGTGGAGAATTCTTCTTGTAAAATATTTCTGGACACGTTCAATTGTGTTGATATCAGAAATGTGGTATGGGTTCCAAACAGAGGCGAGCTGTATTCAAGAATTGGTCTAGCAAATGTTTTATATGCTCTGGTTAGTAGTGTAGTGTTTTTGGAAAAGAAGCTACATAAGATTAGGTTTACAACTCTTGGAGCCTTTTTTGTGATGTGATTTTTTTATTCTTTCTACCTATGCCAGGAAATCAGACACACATTGTTTTCCTTTCCATAGGTTACTCTTTAGAACCGATATTTTGCCCTGACAACCTTGGAAGATTTCTGTTATTTCACCCTTACACTTAACACCTTGTGTTCTGGTGCATCCACTAGGGAAAAAGAAAAAGAAAACACAGCAGTTTTGCAGTTCTTCCTGTTTCTTGAGCTAGATGGAGAAACTAGCAGAATTCTTGTTAATTTCACCTGGTAAAAGAAAAAATGAGAGAAATGCTCACAATTGCACAAAAGGCCACAAATTTAATTTGTATTTGGAAGATAACCAGATTTTTTTTTCCAACTCCCATAGCTCAGTTTGCCCTGACTTATTTTATTTTGAATGCCAGCGCTATATGTTATGCACGTGCACTGGCTTCAAATTCAATATTTTCTGTTTAATATTATAAATGATATTTCCTTTTATGCATGCTCTGGTATTTTTGATTCTGTGTAATATGTAAAACTGAAGCATTTTTTTGTTTTTTTTTTAATAATTTTTATTAAACATTTTTCAAAAACAAAAAAGAATCTTTAAACAATAGTTTCTTTCCAACAATTTTGCAATGGTTAATCATTTCTTACTTCTCCATTTTTTCTCCATTATTTCAATGTATCCTTTATACATACAAGACTAATATTAATTTATTTAAATACATACATATAAATAGCAGTGTACCCAATTTCATTTCTACAAACTATATTTTTTCTGCTTCCTCTTATTTGCTGTTATTGAAGTTTTATATGTATCATCAACTAAAAAAAGTGTAAAGGCATAACTCCCCCGCCCCCGCAAAGTAGTACCATTTAAAAGCTTACTCTAGGCCACCTAGCCAGAATGTCATTCTAAATCAATTAATCAAACTTTCAAAAGGTAAGTTCAAATGGTAAAATGGAATCGTCTACTATCCTGATATCTGCTGAGAAATGATTCACTTAAGAGTGAAGGTTCAGACTACAGACATCTCTGGTGGTGACTTTCATTTTTCTGAAAATAAAAGAAGCTACCCTGGACAAAATCCTGACAAGCTGAGAGCAATTAGTTGATGGTCTGAAAATGTCAAGACACCATGGGGAAAAGAGGTTGTATTGTGTTGGAATTCAAGATAACTAATAGAGGAAAATCTGACAGAAATATATCATGTATCTTATGCTTCAAAAGAGCAGGTTTTCATGAAATCAAATGACAACAAGCCAGCTTAATGTGTCTTCATATCTGTAAAAGATAAACCAGCTCAGTAAGGATGGAGATCTTGAAGAAGAGCGTGAAAGTGCAGAAGCCAATGATTTCCAGAGAAGGGAAACTAGGAAAAGTTTTAAGTTGTCCATATATGAAAGTGTAGGGATTTAGCACCCACTCCCCTCCTAGAAGAATGAAATATTTTAGAAAATATTTAAAAAGGCAGAATATTATATTTCCCTGGATGAGAAATGGAGAAACATGTTTTAAAGACAAAGCAGTTCCCTGCAACTTCCTGCCACCCCCCACCTTTGCTAATGGGCCATCATCTGCATCATAATAGAACCCATCTAGCAACTGAAACTCACCACATGGCACCTGGAAAGATTACATCAACCAGCAAGGCTCAGGCAAGCTTGAGGGACAACCTACAATGTTAGCTAAGACTCCCACCCCCTGGGAGTCTGACAACCAATCAGGATACTCTTCCTGTGCCCCAGAAAGTTCAAAGCTCAGAAAAAGCATAAAACCAGGGAGCACACAGGATCTCAGCCCCTTTTCTATTCAGGAACTCAAGCCATGTGATCCTGACCACCATTAAACCATCTTTCCAAGTAGCCTCCATGTTTCCAGTGTCTTTGTCCCCACTTGGAACTGAACCCAGATGGATATTTCTTCCAACAAAAGAATAGCAGCTAAAAAGGAAAGCACATGCATAAAAGCAGGGCTAATAATGAAGAAAGAGTACAAATCAGTTGTTTGATTCCATAGGAATAATACCCCAAAGGCTCAATTAACGCAAGGCATGATGAAAATGGATAGTAGCTCCCAGATGTTAAAGAAGCTGTTAGTTGTTGCACAGGAAGGTGAAGAAATAATAATTGGGAACAGGTAGAAAGCAGAACTGTGAAACACATTCTTTGCATTCTCCCCCAAGAGGGAAAAAAGGCCTTCCTGACATGACTAAGGAAGAGGGAAGTCAGGTTTGATAAGAGCCCACATTTCTACCTTAAGCAAATTCTCAGATGCTAAAAGAGCTGAGGCATCAGAAGTGCTGACTCTAATCTATGAAAATTTGAGGAGAATTGGGGATGAGACAAAAGGTTGAAGGGAAAAAAAAAATAAACACATTCATAGAAGAGGGTAATCTGGGGAAAAGAAACAAGACCAGACTGCTTAATGTTTGTGCGTAGCAATTTTTTTTAGAAAGGACCATTAAGGAAATATCTAAGAGCACTTCAAAAAGAAAGTTTCCACTGCAAGGAACCAGGATGGGTTTGTCAAGAATAAATCATGCCAGGCTGACCTTATCACTTTTTTTAGAAATGTGTGACCAGTTCGGTAGCCCAGGAGAAAGCTGTTAAAAAAGTACACCATGAGCTCAGAAGAACATTTGACAAAGTCTCTTTTGACAGCACGTTGACAAAAGAAAAGTGAATAAACCAGGGTATTCTACTGCATTTCAGAAAATCAGTTTCTGACTGAAGACCCAGACCTAAGGAGTACTTATCCTTTGGAGGAAAAAATCAAGTGAGGATTTCCAAGACTCTGTTATTGGTCCTATATCTGTATGGCTTTCTCAGATTTGGCTTAGCATATTTACTATTTATTAAATGTATATGCCTCCCATCAATGTTTCTTGTGTGTATAATGCCACTGGGATATGAAAACTATGGTTTATGGGTTAATTCAATGTGTGAACTCAACACTGGTTTAGTGTTTGAGCATTTAGTGTCAACTAACCATGCTTAAACAAAGCAAATGTTAGGGTGAAGTGCAGTGGTGGGTTTCAAATTTTTTTACTACCAGTTCTGTGGGTGTGGCTTGGTGGGCGTGGCTTGGTGGGCATGGCAGGGGAAGGATCTGCAAAATCCCCATTTCCTCCCGATCAGCTGGGACTTGGGAGGCAGAGAATAGATGGGGGCTGGGCCAGTCAGAATTTTTACTGCCAGTTCTTCGAACGACTCAAAATTTCCGCTACCAGTTCTCCAGAACTGGTCAGAACCTGCTGAAACCCACCTCTGGTGAAGTGTGAACTAGATAATTAATAAATGATTCTATTTGCAGGGCACAAAAAGAACTACAGAATCATTAACATTGCAGTCACCAGTTCCAGACAATATATATGCTCTTCCCCCAGCACATATCCCTCTCTAGTTTACCAGGCACCTTTCTCTGACATGAGTGTACGCACAAACATGCACACACGCATATACAGCTAGCTCAGCCTTAGCCTTCCAAAGTTTAGAAAATGAGGATAACATGAAAAGTGGCAGAAATAGCACCAAATAAGAAATGATTGCCAAATACATTAGACATCAAATGTTGGTTGCCATAAAACTTTCCCAAATGCCTTATAAGAATTTTTTTTCTTATGCAAAGGGTGGCACAGTTCTTTGGGTGAAATCATTCTGTTCTCAACACAGCAGGACAGATAAATTTAATCCCTCTGAGAATTCTCATTCAATAAACAAAATACAAGCTCCTTAAATGTTTGTACATTCATTGGTTGATGTGCCATTAGTAAATTATACTATTTATTTAAAACATTGCTTTCCACTTTTTTACAAAAGCAAAGCAATCTAGAGTACAGTTAGTAATGAAGAATTGGCAACAGACAGCTGGTAGATCAAAATCAGGGGCAATGTTTATTTTTCTCCTCCTTTAGATGAACTTCTACATATTTTTTTCCTTCTAATTAACACAATGGAAATGGAAGATGAAATACCCTGATGAGTTTGGCTTATAGCAAGATAAGATGTTTCTGAACCCACCTCTGGATTACAAACTATTTCCTCTGCATTAAAAATTATTTAGGTAGCAGGTTTATACAAGGACAGAAATTATTTACACAATTAGATCAGGTCAGTATTTGCTGAAGAATCCTGGAAAATATATAAATGATGAAGTAACCAGTCAAGGTACTTTATCTTTCTCCTTCCAGTAGATAGATATAGAAGATACAAACAGCAAATGCAACTTATGTTCACTTAGATTTAACTGCAGTTCCCCAAGATCTCAGAAACCCTGCATACAGTTTCCAGAGTCCTGGAGGACTAAAATCCAAACAGCTACAGGCAGCTATAACCTCCTTTCATATTTTCTCTTTCAACATGGGAAAGGGATAAAAATCTTCACACTTTAGTGATTCCAAATGGTGCAGAGGTATTTTCTTTTACCATTACGGTACTGCTGAGTTAGAGAATATTACTGGCATATGACACACTGTGCTTTATGTATCTCTCTTAACAAATTACATATTGTGTTTGTAAAGGATGGGGAAAAATGTTCAAAACCAAGAAAGAAAGAGATTACCAAATCTGTGTTTGGGACAGGAAGCTCTTGGAGATGACCCTTGCACAAATGCTTTTGTCAAAAGTGATCTTGGGAGTTCAGAACAGAATAAATAATGATTATATAGTGTTGGAAGAAATGTCCATCTGGGTTCAGTTCCAAGTGGGGAAAAAGACCCTGGAAACATGGAGACTGCTTGGAAAGATGGTTTAATGGTGGACAGGATCACATGGTTTGAGTTCCTGAACAGAAAAGGGCTGAGATGCTGAGAGTCTCTGGGTTTTATACCTTCTCTGGCTTTGAATTTTCTGGGTATCAGGAAAAGTATCCTGATTGGTTGCTGTCAGAGGTCATAGCTAGCCTTGCTGGCCGATGTAATCTTCCCAGGTGCCATGTGGAGAGTTTCTGTTGCTAGATGTGTTGCAGATGATGGTCCACTGACAAAGGTGGGGGGAATGAGTTTCTGCCTCTGGCCCATTGACAAAGGTGGGGTGGCAGGAAGGTGGGAGCTGCTTTGTCTTTAAAACATGTTTCTCCATTTCTCATCCAGGGAAACTATTCTGCCTTTTTAATATTTCCTAAAATATTTCATTCTTCTAGGAGTGGGTGCTAACTTCCTCTCGGCTAACTGGACTCGACACTTCCTACAATAGAAACATTTCTTACCACCATCATTTCAAATTACCGATAAAGAGAAGTTTGGTTATTTATTTATTTATTTGGAAATTTTATATTGCCACCTACTCGCTCACGACAACTCAAGGCGACTTACAGGAACTAAAGACACAGTATAAAAGAAATATTTACTCAAGGCAGGTAGATTTCTTTATGATGTCTAATATGTTAAGAAGCAATGGCTCAATGCCTAAGTTTTCATTGTTTGAGCTGTTGGAACATTCAACACTAACTGCCATCAAATCAGAGAGAGATTTTAAGCAGCAACTTCTTCCTGCTGTTGACGCCATCCAAAGTCCATGTCTTCTAGACTGAAAACCATGTAGCAGGGAAAAATACATGATTAAATTAACTCCTTAGAGATCACAAACATTTAATCTTTGCAGCTCTGAAATGAGACACTGTTATTGAAAACGAACAGATAAATTGAAACACCCAAGAGCAAAATAATGGCAGAGTGCCAATAACAGTATTTTATAATTCATGAGAAGTTTGCTGCTCATTTATGCTATTTGGAATACTTTACCAGGTTTACCATGCTTAACTAATACGTAGCACCATATGTAGTCAAAACCTAATTAGAAGAGCTTATATACAGAGGTTTAGCAAGTTTTTAACCTTTAATCACAATATTGACAAAAAATTATCCATTTATCCCAGGGCTACCTGGAAGTCGTAGTTCTGCAAGGAGGTAAGGTTTGCATGGCGTTTTTCCAATAGAATTTGAAAGTCAGAAAAACAAATAACCTTCAAAATCTTGTAGGGAAAATTGTAACTTTTAGAATGATTTATAAGTACTAAAATGAAAGCTTTATAATACTACAGTAGTTGGAGTTCATGATATTCACTCCCTTCCATGCGTTTCTCACTTATGAGGATCAATATATTACTGTACTAATTAGGGAAGAAAAATACATTCACTTAATTCAAAAGGACTGATTTCACAAGTAAACATGTTCAGAACCAAGCATTTATTTAAAATCCAGTTGGATCTTCTGCACTATATTCTTCCTTTTGCATGTTACAATTGATTTTGTATTTTACTATATGCTGATGGGGGAAGCACAACATTTCCCCCAACTTTGCTAATCTTGTATCCAAAGGTGCCCTTCAGTTAAAATGATACAGAGATAAACTGTTTGTAGCTATAAAAGGTATGGATGTTGTGTGTTGCTATAATGCTGGTATCCAGAAAGAGGTCAGCTAAACCAAAGGACAGCAACAAAAAATGTGTCTATATGTATGTGATTAACAAGCATCATTTCCTTCAGAGTGCAAAGATCAAGCACACAAATGGTGATACTTCTTACAGCATCAGTAGGAATTAGCAAACCGGGATGCCAGAGGTCTGAATGTCACCACTTCTAACTCAGCCCTGACATGCCCAGCATATTATTTGCCCTTCAACCATTTTTCAAAACCTTTTCATGACATTTTGTCCATTTTGGCAATAAAGAAAAGTCTGGGCCATTGCCACAAAGACTAGACAGTTGTTAGAAGTTTGTATTTGGTTCCAGACGCTCAGCTTGGACTCTTCTGTTTTTCAGGTGTTGAAAATAAAGGAACAACAAAATATTTTTTAAAAAAAGAAGACAGTGCCACTATTATGTTTGGTGCAGAATATTTTCCTCAGAAGATGCCAGTTATTTAATCATTTAACCTAACTGTTTGAAACGTGAGGGAATGTACTGTAATGAGTTAAGTTTCCAATCATTTACTAAGCAAGTGGAAATATTTACTGCATAGCCTATCACAAATACTCAACATCTCCAGGTACACATTCAGTTCTTTGGGGAAATGCATAAAATCCAAAGCTTGACCATATCCCCCTCCTCACCAAAAACAATAGAGCCAATAGAGCAATGGCACACCTGAGATTTCACACTGCACAAAAACAAGGCTTAATTTCTTATAATTTTCCTAGAGAGTTTTTCAAAGCTTCTGGGTTTTGTTTTGTCAAGGCAAGAGAAGAAAACAATTTCACCAGATAATCCTAATGTGACTTCACATCTGCATTCCTCTCTTGACTGAGCTCAACAACTAAAAAAATCTTTAAAATGTCTCCATTAAACATCATCAAACAGTTGAAGTGTGAAATCACAGACTTCTTCAGGCAATTAAAGAACACTGAAGAAGCATTTCTCATTACTAAAACTTCAGAGAAAGTTAATCAAAACGAGGGTATATTTTATTTTTATTTTTTTGGGGGAAAGCATCCATTCCATTCCATTCCGAGCCTGTCAACCTTGACCCTGCCAGGCATCAATCGAGAGTGATGGGAGGAGAGAAAGCACAGAGAACGAGTCTTCCCATCCTGAAACTAGAGATTCGCGGACCGGTTTTCATGCCGCCTTCCAACCGCTTCCGTTACTGCTGCAAATGCAAAGGGACGAATCGCAGCTTCGGAAGCAGGAAAGCATGTCCCGATGGAAGCCTTTTTTTCTACGCGGCTCGCTGCAAATCCACTCATCGACCCTCATTTGGATATTAAAAGGGACTCCCGACCCTGAAAAGGATTCAGACTCCCGAGCAAAAGACTTCCTGGAGCTGCTGCACTCAGACAGCCGCAGCAACCTGGAGAAGCTGACTCAAAAATGCTTGCCTGGTCCGGAGCCTCACCGATCGCCCAAAAGTGATCCACCAACAGTTAGCATCTTCCTCGGCACGGCAAAACGCGACAGTGCAACAACGCTCTCTCCGAAGGGACCGGCAGTCCTTCCTCTCCCCAAACCCAACGGCTGGCCAACGGTTGGCTTACTCGCTCCTTTACCTCCCTCTCTCCTATATCGCCAGCCGTTCCCACGTCGCCCGCTCCTCGCCTTACCTTTGCTAAGAGTGCCCGTGACGAATTTGAAGAGGGTGCGGACAAATTTCACCAGGCCATGCCTGCACCGCTTCGAGCACCCGCTCATGGCTCCCGAGAAACGGCCCGGTTCTCTTCTGCTAGCCCGAAAAGTCCTCGACAACTTCCGAGAGCGCAAAACTCTATTTCGTCCCTTTCGCTGCTGCCCCCGGACGCTGGGTTCCCACGCTGAGCTTCCAACAATGAGGAGAGCCGAGGCGTGTGCGCTACCCCGTGTTAAAGGCGCAGCTGCTTTCCTGCCCTCGTAGGGTTTCCTCCACCCTGGCTGAAGGATGGTGGATGCCCCGTAGGATTGAGCAGCCCGAAGAGTTCGCTGCCGCACCGCGCTTTGCCGACCGCCTTCTGGGGCAGTGAAAACGTAGCAAGGAATGTGGAGAGCTGCACCGGGGGCGAGAGACGGCCGTTGGGGAGCCCCGTTTTTGGCTTCTCCGCCTGGTTGGGCTGACTTCTTAGAAACGAGGGGAGCGACTGTTCTCGAAGAGAAGACCGTGCTTGGAAGGATTTGCAACCTTTGCGTAGGGAAGCCAGACAGTCGGCTGGCTCTTTTCTGAAATTACAGCAGCCCACCGAGAGCTCTGCTTCCGACGTCCGCTGCAGGTTTGGCGGGCTCCTGCAGGGGTTAACGCTTCTGATGCTGCTGATTAGGAAAGTAGCAACTGGTGCTTGACTTTCCATTCTCATTCTCTCCCTCTCTCTCTCTCCCTCCCTCCTTCCCCCCTCTTCCTCCCTCCCTTCTCCCCTTATCGATGTTGCCCTGGTCTCTGCAGAAGTTCATCTTATCATCCTAGGGGGGAAAAAGCATCTTAGAAGATTGTTGCTGTGCGCCACCTTGCAGTTTTTTTAAAAAACCAAAACAAAAAAAAGTTGGCAACTTTTCTAGCGTTTGGTTCAGGAGAGTTCTGCTAAAGTATACCTCCCCCCCCCCACCCCCAATCCTCCCAAAACAGCAGGCTACACACTTATCCATCCTTCTGAGATAAAATGATGAATGGAGGCAATATGCTGACTCTGTAAACCGCTTAGAGAAGGCTGTAAAGCACTATGAAGTGGTATATAAGTCTTAAGTGCCAAGTGCTATTGTTTTTTCCAAAGCAAAAAGATTCCCAATACAATGGGAGAAATTAATTAGCCTGGGACTAATTTTGGATTGAGTATGCTATCTCTGTTAGGAAAATATACTCTTGATAGGCCAGTATGTCTTAGATAAATACAGTTATAGCTGGAAATACTACTTCTATGGAAGTTATACTTGCCAGTGTGTTGCACCTGCCATAGAGATTTTTTTAAAGAAGGGTAGTGCTGACATTTGGAATTAGTTTTTACTTTTTATTCTCTTTCCAAGCCTGACTACAAAGAAGATCTAAAATACACAAATACCTATGCCACATTTGTGAAAAACTGGATGAATATTTATTCCCAGTTCAACCCTTGCCTCTTATGTTTAATTCTAGATTCCAACTTTGGCACTACACATCTTGGGGGGGAAAATCCTATAAAACACAGCCAATCATACTCTTCCCTTTGAGTGGATTAAACGAGCAAGAGATATGCCCAGTGCCTCAAGTGATAATTAGCCTTCAGGGGATCTTGATGCCATGGTTCTGTGCTGAAATAAAATAACATAGCAGAATATTATTCCTGAAATCAAGAATATAATGAGTCTTGTTTTGCCTGTCTAACTGCAGCTTGCTGTTATCACATGAGAGCAGGAAGCAAATACTTTACAAGCCAAGTGGTAATAACCTGACAAAAAAATATATATTAGGAGACTATCTTTTACATCTCAAGACTTCTTTCTCTATGAAAGGCAATGAATAATGTTGAATTATTTACTTTTTTTTAGTACTGGTAGTCCTTGATTTAAAACAGTTCATTTAGCGACTGTTACAAAGTTACAATGGCACTGAAAAACGTTATTTACAACCAGTTTTTCACCCTCATGACCACTGCGGCATCCACATAGTTATGTGATAAAAATTCAGACACTTGGCAACTGACTCATATTTATGTCTGTTGGAGTGTCCCGGGGTCGTGTGATTACGACTTGTGACCTTTTGACAAGCAGAATCGGTGGGGAAGCCAGATTCACTTAACAACTTGTGTTACTACCTTGATTCACTTAACAGCTGTGGCAAGAAAACTCATAAAATGGAGTCAGTCTCACTTAACAATTGTCTCACTTAACACCATAAATTTGGGGCTCAACTGTTTGTACCAAGGACTGCTTGTACCTTGCAATGCTTCCTTGAGTGGCAATATAATGTGAAACACAAGTGGCAATGCTGCACTTACATCACATGCACATATCAGGACAGATTTTAACACTAGAGCAATCCTAATACAGTGACTAAAATGAATTATGGAATGTATAGACAACATATCTATAGTTTAACAAAAAGAAGGACTAGGGGAGACATGATAGCTGTGTTCCAATATCTTAGGGGCTGCCACAAAAAAGAGGGAGTCGGGCTGTTCACCAAAGCACCTGAGGGTAGAACAAGAAGCAATGGGTGGAAACTGGTCAAAGAAAGAAGCAACTTAGAACTAAGGAGAAATTTCCTGACAGTTAGAACAATTAATCAGTGGAACGACTTGCCTGCAGAAGTTGTGAATGCTCCAACACTGGAAATTTTTAAGAAAATGTTGGATAACCATCTGACTGAGATGGTATAGGGTTTCCTGCCTGGGCAGGGGGTTGGACTAGAAGGCCTCCAAGGTCCCTTCCAACTCTGATGTTATGTTATGTTATGTTATATGATTGATGATATGATTGATATAGACAACAACCTTGATGAAGATATCTTTTCTTTTATGTACACTGAGAGCATATGCACCAAGACAAATTCCTTGTGTGTCCAATCACACTTGGCCAATAAAAATTCTATTCTATTCTATTCTATTCTATTCTATTCTATTCTATTCATATATATTGTATTTCGTGCATAAAATGTTCAGCTTCTTTGAACTACTTATGGGCAAAATCTGTTATTCAGACCATAAACATTTAATTACATTTAAAATATCCATCCAAGTTTGATTTTTTTTCCACTTCCCCAAGACCTCCTACCCCTATTTGTTCTGGGACCCCCTCTAAATAACCAGACCAATGGATTTCATGCCAGCCATTTTTACCATTCAACCTTCATGTATTCAATCTTGATCCTATCACTTCTATCCCTTTAAAAGCAGAGACACCTCTTAAAGTTCCAATCCTACTCTATTAAATGTACTTTTATGTTTCTCCTGACACAGCCAGTTCTCATTTCCATATAATAAAGTAAGCAGAAGTATCATCATGTACAGAGCCAGTTTTGCTTCTGTCAAGAAACAAACCATACAGAACAAACATAAAAATAAGGGGGATAATTAGGGAGTAGTTATCATTCCTTTCACCTTTGCAATATAATCATGCTGGCCACATGACCATGGAAGTGTCTTCAGACAACCCTGGCTCCCTCACCTAGGAAACAGAGATGAGCCTAAAGATCAAGATCTTTCTTTCTTTCTTTTTTAAAGAAGAAGACAAAAAGCTATAGAATCAAAAATGAATAATACTGAGTTTAAAGTAGGGCTGAAAAATAGTGGTTAGCCCCAAGTTGCAGATGTTCAGCTTATTCCAAAAACACCGAGGACATTTTCAGATATCATTTTAGAGTGCATATCATGATTTATCAACTAGAATATATGGTTTACACCATATGCTAAATCAAAAAATAAATAAATAGTGGTTTAACAATGCAAATTCAGATTTTAATCTCTGTTGTATGCATTTTGCTAGTGCAGATACTTTCTCACAAAGTCACTTTACGTTGAACAGTGGGATTCTTTTCTTTGACCATGGCTTCTGCTTTTCCTCCTGTTCCTTGACAACCCATAACAATATCTGACTTTTTGGTTAGCATAAGTGTAAGAAATGGTCCCCAAACAATCGTACCAAATGGTTAACAGTTTCTGTACAGATAATGGGGTTTGGGGATAATGGGTTTTCATTAAACTACAACTCATGTATAGTCAAGGCTATGGTTTTCCCAGTTGCAATGTATGGCTGTGAAAGTTGGACCATAAGAAAGGCTGAGCGCCAAAGAATTGAGGCCTTTGAACTATGGTGCTGGAGAAGACTCCTGCGAGTCCCTTGGACTGCAAGGTGATCAAACTGGTCAGTCCTAGAGGAGATCAACCCTGACTGTTCTTTAGAAGGCAAGATCCTGAAGATGAAACTCAAATAATGAGTTACCTAATGAGGTCACCTAATGAGGCCACCTAATGAGAAGGAAGGACTCACTGGAGAAAAGCCTAATGCTGGGAAAGATTGAGAGCAAAAGAAGAATGGGACAACAGAGAAGGAGGTGGCTGGATGGAGTCACTGAAGCAGTCGGTGTGAGCTTAAATGGACTCCAGAGGATGGTAGAGGATAGGAGGGCCTAAAGGAACATTGTCCATGGGGTCGTGATGGGTCAGACCCGACTTTGCAATTAACAACAACAACAAAACTACAACTCTATTGCTCAGAAATATTTTTGGCAATCTTTATTTCTGTCTTAAAAGTGATTTTATAGATGGACTTTTTAAGATAGCTTCAGTAGATACAGTTTTTGAATAAAATAGCCTTCATTGTATAATGTTTTAAATTTATAACATATTTTGTTATAAAAATGAGCCTAAAAATAAACCTGTTTCTTAAATTCAGTGAAAAATTGACAAACATGTCCTTGTGTCAGTTACTATGTACAGAATGGTTAGGAATTTATATTTAATAAAAATTCAGATATTGAAATAGAAATTCAGTTTTTAACTCTTGATTAATTCTAATGCAAATCATATTTAACTTTTAAAAAGAAATGTTAAATATTTATTTTTGAAGTTTAAATAACAATGAATACATTGAATGCAGTTGGGATGGGGCATTCACTGCACACTTGGTAGTTTCCTTCAATTCTTGTATATATTCACTCAAGTCTAGGCAGATTTCAACCTTTTTAACTAGAACCCAAGTTCGCCAGCTAGAGCAAGATGAGAAGGGAAGAGGAAAGAATTACTGGAAAGGATATAAAGCTGTCCAGACTCTTCCCAAATAGTGAGATGGGTAGTAAAATACATACATACATACATACATACATACATACATACATACATACATACATACATACATACATACATTAGAATTAACAATCAAATTAGATAGGAGTACATAAAGAGAATGCACACTGGAATAACCTGTTTTTACTCTACTGCAAATCACTCAGACCTTCAAGTTTCTCCAATCCTTCCTTACTACAGTACTCAGAAACAGATAGAAAGGACCAAAGGCTTGATGATACATCACTCTCGCCACTTCAGCAAAGTATGTAACATCAACGTGCTAAAATACAGCTTCTTCCATCAAAGCCTACTTCACTTATAATCCAGGCACACACAATAATCATTAGCTATTTACATTGAATTTAATGTTTTTTGAAATCGGCAGGGAGCAACATGTTTTCGTTGTACATTTTGTGCCCACAGTGTGGCTGCTATCCATTTAGAATACACCCACAAAAATGGTCCCACTTAACCTAGAGTGTACCTGATAATTTTATAATTCAAGCCGGGGGGAAACCGCTGAATTCATGCATCTGACCTCAAGCATCACAAAGCTCGCACGCACACAGTCGGCTGCTTACTGACAATCAAATGACAGCAGCAGAAACCTCAAGGTCTCAAGGAATGGAAACCAACATATACATTAGTGACCCACAGTCTGCATTTTCCAGCCGTTTTCTACAGGAGTTTCAGTAATGCCCTCCTGGGAATCCTTTATATTGCTCCTAATCCAGGCACCCATTTGTCAGCAGGAGATAAAAACAAGTGGGAGAAACTGAGCAGCATGCAGGCTTTCAGGAAAAAAAAAATCAAGAGCGAAATAAAATCTACCCAGAAGTCAGAACTCGGCAATTGCACATTAAATTCATCCCTAACTAATATGCTTGCAGCAATGAATCACTGTCAATATGTTAACATCTTTGCAGAGTGGCTTTTCTCTTTAACTCTGATAAATTCAGTGTCCTGAGGCTATGTTTCAGATAGGATAAGAGTACATCTTTTAATTCCTCCATACAGCCAGCCAAATATCTGTCTTGAAGACCAAGCATTTCTTCCATAAAACTATGGGAGTGGAAGAAAGAAGAATCGCTCATCCATCACCCCAAACTTCAGATGAAGCTTCCAGATTTCCAAAAGCAATAGTCAGATTTGTGCCGTTGAAACATATCCAAAGGGGAATTATAAAATCTATGACAGGAGGGTGATTACCTGAATTGTTTTTGATTAAATATAAAAATAAGTGACAGGGAATCAACTTAGTTCTTGTCCTGGCCCCACAAACTACTATTGAGAATGTAATTCCAGGCCACTTAAATGCGGTCCAAAAATAAGACATGATGAATTATAGCTCTGCCTGGAAGCAGATAAGATCCCAGTGCCACCGTCAGCTTTGTCAATGGGAAGCTGTTGAGGATTCCAGAATGTAATTGAATAGAATGTAATGTAGCTTTTTTGAGTCATTTACGATTGTCTTACGTTTACAATCCTGCATTTTTATTTGGTTTTAGTGTATCTCTTGTTTAATTCATTTTGAAACATTTTATTATTATTGTGAATCAACTTGACTACCATTCTTTGGCACAAACATGTCAATTAACATCTGGTAACTGAGCTATTGCAGATATTCAGCATGCCTTTTTCCAATTAGGGATTTGGTACCACATTTACATAAAATAAGTTTCCCATTTCCTTCTTTTTATGGACCAATCTCTTGGATTATGGGGCAAATAGTGCAAATATAATAAATTGGTAACAATTATTTGCAAATTTGAAATTTGCTTCTTATGGGAGTCACAGCCCTACCTTCTACTAGAAATTCTTGATTGCTAGTTGCCACCAAATTTATGATTACTAATCACTTTTTCTACCCAAATGCTAATAAAAAATTAAATTTTAGGCAATTATTGTTCAGATCAGGACTGAGTGCATGTACCAGAAGTGAATATACCAAAGCCACATGTTTTTTAAAAGTGTGGTCTGGCTTTGTCCTTAGGATGCTGCTGAAAGTTTTCCCTTTTTATGACTTTAAGCAAGTTTCTAAACTGGTAAACAAACTGAATGATCGATTTAAAAGGTTTGTTTCAAGCACTTAACCAAAAATAATGGGATTTAATTTGGGAACAGATGACTTTCAGAATTCAGATTTGGTACTGCTAGTGAGAAATAAACCCATTAGAACCAAAAGTTACTAACTATTGCTAATGTTAAATTACTGACTATGTAAATAAATATAATGCAGTGGTGAAATCCAAATATTTTTACTGCTGGTTCTGTGGCCGTGGCTTGGTGGGCATGGTGGGGCTTGGTGGGCATGTCTTGTGGGTGTGGCAGAGGAAGGATACTGCAAAATCTCCAATCTCACCCCACTCTGGGGCCAGCCAGGGGTGGTATTTGCCAGTTCTCCGAACTCCTCAAAATTTCGGCTACCACTTCTCCAGAACCTGCTAAATTTTACCCGTGGTATAATGTAAATATATGTATCTAGTGTGGTTATAAGAGTTACCAAAGTTGTTATAAAAGATAGAAAGATAAAGTAGAAGAGTCGAATATAAAAGCAGAATATACATGCCGATGCAGAAGGCTGTAAAAATAGTATATATTGTTATATTTGTTTAGTTTTTTAATTGTTTTTTGTCCTTTTTTTCTGTTTTTAAAGGTAAAAATGATTAATAAAAACTATTTTTTTAAAAAGAGAGAGAGAAATAAACCCATTTAGACCAACTTCATAGAGTACTTTCTGCAGCTGGTCTATTAACATTCTCTCCTTTAACATTAAAAACAGAGAAATTCACTCACTTTCACTCACTTTCTCCAAGGACAAGATTAACAGGTCAACAGTTTTTCCAGGATTATGCTCCCTACTGGCAGTGGCAAAAATAATAATAATAATAATAATATTTTTTTAAGAACACTGGTTTTTCTTTTAATACAAGTAACAGCAACAGCAACTCTGTTGGCTTCCTAGACATCATTTTGCATCATCCACAAGAGGTCTAATATTATTCTGGGGTATTGTGGATATAAATGGCCATAAAAATACTTGATAAAATATTCAAAGAAAATTACATTAATATATATTTTTTTTAAAAAATCCTTGGAACTGAGGGGAAAAAGAAAAAAACTCTGAAGTTCTCTTAGGAAAAACAAGTATTTTCTTAAAAAATCTAGCAAAGCTTGATGATGATTAGGGTGCCGTCCGCCAGGCAGTGCCGACTGGCGACACCCAGGGGAAGGGCCTTCTCTGTGGGAGCTCCCACCCTCTGGAACGAACTTCCCCCCAGGACTCCGTCAACTTCCTGACCTTCGAACCTTTCGCCGCGAGCTTAAGACACATCTATTTATCTGCGCAGGACTGGACTAGAATTTTAAATTTTAAATTTGGTTTTTAACGGGGTTTTATTATTTTAATCGTAATTTTAATATTCAGCCTTATTAAATAAGTTTTTTAATTGGTGTTTTATCTTGTATTTATATTTGTGTTTTTATCAGGCTGTAAACCGCCCTGAGTCCTTCGGGAGATAGGGCGGTATAAAAATGTGATTAAATAAATAAATAAATAAAAATGATGATGATGATAATGATGATGATGATTTGCAATTTTAGAAATATTCTTAGATGAATTAATATCTATTAATTTATGGACCAAAAAAGTATTGTAAGTATAGTAACTCCGATGTTTTAATCAAATCTTATGTAAGAAGCCTTCTGTATTCAGAAAGTACACCCAGTAAAGGAAAAATTGACAGCACATTTGTTTTCCCCCCAAAAAATAGCAGCATGATGGATTTGTTAAGAGAAATGTTGTCCTTCAGTCTGTCACTCATAAGAAACACAAATACCTTTAATTGTTTTTTAAATGTGAAAGTTTCAATGATAAAAGCTTATTTCTTCTATAGAGCTCCAGTCCTGCTGATTCTGGGGAAAGTCAATGCAGTTTTCCTGACAGAGAAGTAGAAGCAGTTGGTCACTGCCCTCTTCCAAATCAATTGCTTGATAGGCTAATTTAGTCCCCAACATAAGGATTTCCTGGTGGTCTCCCACCCAAGCACAAGCCAGTTGAGAGCCTCCTAGTGTGCTTGAGGTCAAAACTTGTACTTGCACCCAGCTTGGCATATTCCTCAGGTTCCCATTAAAAACTGTATAACAAAATTGAACCTGTTTTCCTATGTATTTAAAATAAACATAGAAAGATTCTAGAATAATAATGTTGAAAGAGAAAAACATTGCCTTCGTGTTTACAATATGAAAGATAGCAAAGAAAATGGGATGAGGAGACAAGAGGAATATGAAAATCTAAGACTGCAGTTCTTACTCACATTTTATGGAGATGAATAGTTGGAATAAAAGCAGGAAGACAAGCAAAACCTCACCTCTGGCCTCTAGTATCCTGTGCAGAGGTGGACAATTGTGGTGCAGATTGGCTTCATTGAAATTCTCACAATCTTACCCTTGGCCATAGCAGTTGGATCTACTGAAAGCTACAATTAAAAAGCATTTAGAAGATTCCCCATTTCTATACAGGTAGTCCTCGATTTACAACGGTTCATTTAGCAATCATTTGAAGTTACAACGGCACTGAAAAAAGTGACTTGCAATTATTTTTCACACTTACTACTGCCACTACTACTGTGATCACCATTCAGACCCTTGGCAACTGACTCATGTTTATGACATTTGCAGCGTCCCAGGGTCATTTGATCACCTGTTGCAACCTTCTGACAAGCAAAGTCAATGGGGAAGCCAGATTCACTTAACATCTGTGTTACTAACTTAATAACTGCAGTGATTCACTTAACAACCGTGGCAAGAAAGGTCATAAAATAGGTCAAAACTCCCTTAACAAATTTCTCACTTAGCAACATAAATTCGGAGCTCAATTGTCATCATAAATCAAGGACTATCTGTAGTTTATGCTAGAATATGTAGTGTTAATTATTCTGCACTGGTGGTATTGAATCCTAGTTAAGGTTACTTTCTCATGCACTCTAATAGGCCCCAGCCTTCCTGGGCCCCATTCTTCTAGTTACTACTGTTTATTAATTTATGTACATTTATTCATCATCCAATTCCACTAAATCAAACAGATAACCAAAACTAAAATAAGGGATCCTTGGTGCTAGTGAGGAGTGGGGTTTTCTCTCAGTTTATATTCTGGTGTCTTGCCTGTCTGTGTGAGTGGTGGTCTTAGAGATTCTTTGGTTAGGCTGTTTACCGATGGCTCTTTGGCAGTTTCTTGGTTGGGGTATTGCTTAGTTGATTGTTGGTCTGATGTTGACCTTGAAGTTAATCTATGCTGATCTGAGTGCTGATTGCTGGTGGAGAGGTGCTGGAGTCTTTTTCTCTTTTGGGCTGGTTGATTGTTTCTTGCATAATCTATACAGTAGTGGCCAAAATTGTGGAAACCTTTTGGGAAAAGTGTATTTTCTAAAACTAGTTAATAACACCACTTTTTTTGGAGTAGGGTAATAAAATTATATATCAATGGAAAGATAATTTAATCAAGAATGTAATGCAATAACTTTTATGAAGGATTTGCTATTAGAATAGCAGTTACACTAGGAAGAAGATAAATGAAACACTTACTTGGGCAACCTTTAGCATGAATTACAGCCTTATAAATCTTCCCATGGAGTGAACCAAGCCTTTTAGTTCTGCAGCTGTTATAGTGTGAAACCAATGATTGCTTTTATTAACTGGGTTTTATTATTGGGTCGCTTCTGACTAACAAGTTTTTTTAGTCAGCTCCATAGATTTTCAATTGGGTTAAGGTCTGGGCTATTCCCAGGGCATTTCAGCAGTGAAATATGATTATCTTGAAATCCCCCCCCCCCACAAAAGTGGTGTTATTAGCCATCAGTCCTCAAAAATACACTTTTCCCAAAAGGTTTCCACAATTTTGGCCACTACTGTAGATATTGTTAATATCTATGTATCTATTGATGGATCATTTGTCAGAGTGCCAGGCTTCTAAAACTAAAGTAGTAGTAGTAGTAGTAGTAGTAGTAGTAGTAGTAGTAGTAGTAGTTAGTAGACAGCAAAATCATCATCATCAACAACAAAAAGCCCAGTGGCTATTAAACAAATAACAAACATCAACCCCAGGCCTGGGATCAAAGACATATTTTCAAAGTTTTCTAGAACCCTAGGAGAGACGACACTATCCTTATTTATGGGGGAACGCTCTTCCCAAGGGTGGGAGCCTCAGCAGAGAAGACACACTTCCCCAATCCCATAATATTTAATGGAGAAAACCTGGAGTACACTAACTCTGCTGAAAAGTTGTTGTTGTTATTCTTATTCTTATTATTCCAGTATTAATGTAATAACTGGAAAAAAGCGATTGTAAGACTAAGCTTTTTACTTACATCTTCCTCTTCAATACTGTTTCAGCACCAACCTCAGTCCTTTGACATTTGGGGAAATATTTGGACTCAGTAAATATTTGGACTCTGTTTCAACTCCTACCCTCAAAACGACGCTATAGAGCACTGCACACCAGAACAACTAGACACAAGAACAATTTTTTCCCGAAGACCATCATTCTGCTAAACAAATAATTCCCTCAACACTGTCAAACTATTTACTAAATCTCCACTACTATTAATCTTCTCATTGTTCCCATCACCAATCTCTTTCCACTTATGACTGTATCTTTGTTGCTGGAAACCCTTATGATTTATATTGATATATTGACCATCAATTGTGTTGTAAATGTTGTACCTTGATGAACGTATCTTTTCTTTTATGTACACTGAGAGCATATGCACCAAGACAAATTCCTTCCAATCACACTTGGCCAATAAAAAATTCTATTCTATTCTATTCTATTCTATTCTATTCTATTCTATTCTATTCTATTCTATTCTATTCTATTCTATTCTATTCTATTCTATTCTAAACAGACATGCTTTCAGTTGTTTGTGTATAGTCTTCTTTGGGGCCAGAAAACCTACACAGAGATTGCAGAGATAGCACAATTTGCCTGTATGCAAATGGCTGTGTATAGGGCCTACTTCAATGGAGGCAAGGATGCATGACTAATGCCAAGAGCAATTGCTAAAACCCATAACTTGGCTTTCAGGTTTATTTATTTATTTATTTCATAAGGCACCACAGAAAAGAGCAATAAGCATTAACCATTGTTTTATTTTTGATACTCGTGCTGCTGCTTCTTGCTGAGAGGTCCTTGTGAATGTGTAAACTATTTAGCTGTAATAAAATCACGTTGCCTGGGGTGCACACCATGAGGAAGCTAGTCTCCATTGCACCCCAGTTTTCAGGTCTTCCAATGGTGCATTCATTGCTACTGCAACTGAGCCCATCTCATTTGCTGGTGGTCATCCTTTTTTTCTTCCACCTTTACCAGAATTAGAGCCTTCTCTAGAGAGATACATACATAGGTCTTTGCATAATGTGTCCAAAGACTGATATTTTGAACCTGGTCATTTGTGCCTCATGTGAAAACTCTTGAGTTGATTTATTTGGGGGGAGGTGTTTCATGGCTGTACATTGTATATTTTGATGCTAATAACCAAATGCAATATGAATAACATTAGGACATGGCCCTTCATTCAGAATACAAACAAATGGGCATGCTCTAACTTGGTAAGAGAGTAATTCCATTTACAATGAATTTGTCACCACTTTTGCATTCTTTCTAACTTTCTGATGATAAACCACTAGGAAACAGAGTGTGTGAAGAGGACAAAACTATGCTTCTTCAGAACAAAAAGTTAATTATTTTAAAGCAAATGGAACAAACCATATAAATATATCAGCTTTTGAATTATGTCTCTCATCACAACATATAACTAAGACACAAAGAAGAAAAGGAAGGGAGCTGTTCTTGGTGCTGAATCATGAGTTACTGCGGAGTAATAATTGTGCACAGTAGACAAAATGAGGGTAAAAATAACAAAATAATAAAATAAAAAGATAATGGTTTCAAGTCCAGTTCTGTCAGATATTTATATTTCTTTCTTGCTCAAACTCTTCATAAATTTTAGAAGGTAATAATATTTTTACTCTTTTTTTTAAATATATAGAAATTTAATTTTAAATGAAGTTAAATGTGAACCTGGCATTCTGCAAACAAGCTGCCAGCATCCAGAAACAATTTATTTTTAAAACTGCCTTTGGGACTATAACATTTTGTCACAGAATAAAAATGCTGGGCAGCTGCAATTTGTAGCGGGTCCACTTGTTCAGTAAAGTAAAGTAGGCAAAGGCAAACTGTATTTTGCAGAGATAATCATTACAAGTTTGACTTTGTTAAATAGGTGCATTATCACTGACCACAGTTACTATAGAAACTATTTTTTTAATAAGTAACCTGATGCCAGGAGAATTTTGCTGGAATTCCTCAGTATGTTTTGAAAATTCAAATGTGCCCATTAGTCCTTTGCTGTATACACACTACTTGAAAAACTTATTCAAGAATTTTTTTTTTATTTGCACTTATATCCTGCCCTTCTCCGAAGACTCAGGGCGGCTTACACTATGTTAAGCAATAGTCTTCATCCATTTGTATATTATATACAAAGTCAACTTATTGCCCCCAACAATCTGGGTACTCATTTTACCTACCTTATAAAGGATGGAAGGCTGAGTCAACCTTGGGCCTGGTGGGACTTGAACCTGCAGTAATTGCAAGCAGCTGGTGTTAATAACAGACTGCATTAGTCTGTTGAGCCACCAGAGGCCTTTAAAGAAGCAGTAACAGATTTTCACTCAGGCCACAATATTCAAACAATCCCACTTCTTCATAATAAACATATTCAGTGCTTCTTCAGCAGAAATTATCCTTTATGTTTGCCATGTATAGTGAAAAGTCATTTTAGTGGAATTCTTCTCATTCTAAATCACCAAGAGGTTTTAAACTCAGTGGTATAACAAAGAGTAATTTAAAGTCTCTCCAGGGAGGCTGAAATATAAAACATATCTAGGAACTGAGGTTTCATCAAGGGCACAGATAAAGATGACACCAAGGAAGGGTTTTGAAGAAGATAAACTTCCTCTTCTATAAAGCTCATTGTACCGTCACCATCCCAAATTGTTACCCCATCCATTGTAAGAGGAAGACTATTCTCATTTGATTTGAAAGAAAGAGAATGATTGTTCTGTTCTTCGTTTGGGCCAGATTAATAAAGTGGAACAAAATAGATTTTCAAGGAACAGAGGCCCACTGCTGAGTCCTTACTGATCAAATGTGAAGGTCACATCAGTTGTCTAAAAATGCATTAGTTCAAGGCAAGAAAGCCAGTTTAGTCTGGTGGTTAAGGCCATCAGTTCAAGTCCTGCGTTAACCATGAAAGTCAGCTGGTTGACCTTGGGTCAGGCAATCTCTCTCAGCCCAATTCACATCACAAGGTTCTTATGGTTGGGAAAATAGGAAGAGGAAGGTGCTTTGGATACGTTCATAGCTTTATTTATTAATTTATTTTTTAAAAAAATAAGTGTGAAAGTCCTAAAGAGCTATACCCAAGGTTTTACATTTGTAAAAAGTGCAAAGTCAGACTTGACTATTCCTAATTCTAATCAGGGCTGTCAAGACGGTACAGTGTTCAAAGAATTGTAAATTACTGGTAAATCAGTACATTGGATTATTTATACCAATTTGATAGCCTCCATCCATATCATGATAATGTTCATTAATAGCCATTTAAATTACATTTGTAAGTTAGAATTATTGTGCATTCCAATACACAAGGTTGTTGTTTGTAACAGAGTAAAAATAACTCTTCTTGCACTTCCAAGATCCGTTAGCAGAACTCTTCTATAAACCTACACAATTAAAGAAGGACAAATAAGGTGTATAATACATCTTTGAAATTAAACAAACTTGGCAGGCACAAGAGTGGAATAATATATTTCTAATTGCACTGTACGGTTTTATACATACATACAGTACTTATGAGTAATGAGATGTTTCCAGAGTATTTGCTTATAATGTTATAAAGTCATGATTGCCTAGCTCTAGCAGCAGACAATGTACATGATGTTATAGAAGTTGGCTCCTGTGCTAGAAGGAGCCTCATATTGGCCTGATCTCCCTACCAGAAATAGCTCACAGTATACCGCATTTTTCAGAGTATAAAACACACTTCCCCCACTAAAAAAGCATGAAAATTTGGGTCCACCAAATTATACACCGAATCTAGTCAAAAACATGAAGCACGAAGGAGGCGATGGTCTGTGGTAATCCCTGCAGCCTGGAACAGCTGATTGGGTGAATTCTGGGAGATTTATCCACCCTCCAATCAGCTGCTCGTGCTGAATCAGATTGCAATAACGTGCTGAAGCTGACCTGGCTGTTTGCTATTTGCTGCAAGGACTGTCAAGGTTTTCAGCAGCAATCACATCCAGAAAGCACACACAAGTAACTGATTCAGCAGAATTCAATAACTTCTCTTTATATATAATATAAGACATGAAGTAAATATACAATACCAAAAGCAAGTTTTCCAATGTGGTAGTAAATACAAGCAAAACACAAGCAGAGGAGAGGAGTTTCAGTTTCAGTTTTTATTTCAGAGATCAGCACAGCATGCAGCTTCAGAACAGTTGAGCTAAGCCACACCCAGGATCCCTGCTGTCTCCTTCCTTGTTGCTCACACAGCAAATAATGTTTCAGTTTCCAAACAGCTCTCAACTCTATCACACACTGATAGGACACTAGCTAGATGAATACTTATGGATGCTGGTAGGCAGAGGTAGAATTATTTTTTTCTTATTTTCCTCCCCAAAACCTAAGGTGCGTCTTATACTCTGAAAAATATGTTAGGTGAGTCAAACACATAAATCCACTTAGAAGGATAACACAGGAGAAAATAATTCACAATTTCTGCCTTTCCTAATTTGCAAGAGCAAACACACTATAAAAACAGAATGATTTGATATCTGACCAACAACATTGAAGAAAGCAGAATATAAAACCAAGTCAATGGAAAGGCCTGGCTGTATTTCAAAACTATATTTTTAGAGAAAAAGGACAGATTAAGGTCATACTTGCTGTCCCTACATAAGGCTGTATAAAAAGCTAGATTCATTATGTTTGGAAAGTCAATGTCCTGAAACCATAGCTAAATAATCTTTTAGAAATTCTTTTAATTCAATACAAACAGAAAATTCAAAAAGAATCAGCCCTCTAAATAAAAATGAGGTTTATCAACTATGTATGTCAAATTGTCTACCAAAATTAGCAGATGCAATCTGGTTGGAGGAATTAGGAGCTTTAGCCACAGATTGAAAGATATTTATTATAATGAAGTCTGTCTGAAGAATTTCAGCTTCGGATTAAAATTAAAAATGGCCTTTGGACGTAGGTTGTAGTTTTCACTAGTGTAAAAACCAAGGGCACAATCCATCCAACATTAAAACCTTTTAAAATCTATTGGTTTCAATGGGAAAGCTTTAGAGTGAATGGTTAATATTTCCTGCTGAAATAATATGGGTTTAAAAGTCCTACTATTTTTAAGGAGCCCAAATTCAAACTTACTTTGCAAAAATGGTTGCCCAATCAACATGCTCATTTCCTTGAAATATCTCTTTGAAAGTTACAATAGATTCAGCATAGAATATGTTTCTAGAAAGAAAGCAGCTCCCAGTAAGCAAACCCAGTTTTAGCTGAGATTGATTGATTTAATTTGTAGGAAAAGAGCTATTTCAGCTCCATTACTGAAATCAAGTGGAACGTCAGTAAGAAAAGAATTCAACCCAGGAATATTTTGCAACAGAGACAAATAGAAAGAAGCATTTCAAGACCTGTCCTTCTCTAAGAAGGGGGAGGGTCTAACCCCCCCTCCCCCATTCCTCATTTTCTTCTGCTTAGGGCAACGCTGTCTTAATAAAAGCTCACAAATGTCCTTTTATTTATTTATTTATTAAGGTCTCCCATTCTTGCTTAAAGCTTTGATTTTTATCACAGCTGCTTGGCCAAAATCATTCATTTTCCTCTATTTGGCACAGTAATTATACTAAACTAGCGCCAAATGAGGCTGTTTTCTGTTCCAGCTTTTGTTATGTTTGATACACATCTAAAGATATATCCACAGCTGGCCCTAAGGCCCCTATTTTCTCCCTACTGCTTAGAGATATACTTGGGATATTATTTTGGGATTTTGCAATATCAGCACCACTGAGTACTAAAATTAATTCAAACCCCCTCTTCCAGCTGCTTCCCTTTTTCATCAAATTAGAAGAAGGCTGGTGGTAGCCAATTG
This sequence comes from Ahaetulla prasina, assembly GCF_028640845.1. Taxonomy (NCBI): domain Eukaryota; kingdom Metazoa; phylum Chordata; class Lepidosauria; order Squamata; family Colubridae; genus Ahaetulla; species Ahaetulla prasina. Next base: position 108,893,107 of record NC_080540.1, read on the forward strand.
GCCGGGTTTTTTTCTTTTGTCTGCATGCCAGTGCCTTCTGGTTCAGCAGGGCTTCTGGTCTCATATGACGAGGTTCCTAATGCTACCTTGAAAATATCTGTTTTCCTAAGCATTAATAACAGCTGTGAGGTTGGAAGATGTTCATTTTAATATCATTCTAAAATGTTATATGTCTGTTCATTGACCTGTGGATAAACCTTCACAGGTTTGTTCTTGACTTATGACCCTAAATGAGCCCCAAATTTCTGTTGCTAAGCCAGACATTTGTTAAGTGAGTTTTGCCCCATTTTAATACCTTTTTTGACATAGTTGTTAAGTGAAACACTGCAGTTATTAAAGTAGTAACACGGTTGTTAAGTGAATCTGGTTTCCCATTGACTTTGCTTGTCACAAGATCGCAAACAGTGATCACATGACCCTGGAAAATTGTAACTGTCATAAATATGAATCAGTTGCCAAGTATATAAATTTTGATCATGTGACCGTGGGATCCTGCAAAGACATTATGAACTTTTAGCTAAAATGGATAAAAATAAATAGGTAATTTTGGGATTTATTGATTATAAAAGTTCATTTATTAAAAGAAAGGAACTATAATATGCAAAGTGGGAGGGTGGAGTTGATAATTCTTGTGTTTGTTACATCTACAGAGAAGATTAGAAGTCACTTCTTTAGATATCTTCCTTTTTCTTTTTTCTTTTTTTAATCCTTCACTTTTTCTTTTACCTCTTTATAATTTCTTCTTCTATTTGTTTGTTTATGTTTTTTAAGTTTTTAAAATCTTTTAAAAAATCTTTTAATAAAACTTGTTTGGGCAAAAAAGAGTTAAAGACAACATTTGAAACCAAATATACTAAGGGTGATATTTTTATTTTATTTTATTTATTTTGTTAAGCCTGTATTTTATGATAGATACAAATATAAACATAATTATAAAATATGAAAAAGATACGAATAAAAGAAAAGAAATAAAAGAAAAGATTAAGACAGGGATGGTAGGCACGCTGGTGTGCTTATGCACGCCCCTTACAGACCTCTTAGGAATGGGGTGAGGTATACAGTCGACAGTCTAAGGTTAAAGTTTTGGGGATTTGGGGAAGAAACCACAGAGTCATGTAGGGCATTCCAGGTGTTGACTACTCTGTTGCTGAAGTCGTATTTTCTGCAATCAAGTTTGAACCGATTTACCATGAGTTTGTATCTATTGTGTGCTCAATGAAGCTGAAATATTCATTGGCTGGTAGGACATTGTAGCAGATGATTTTATGTATTATGCTTATTTGTGATTTTCTTTAAGTGCTGTATTATAGTAACCATCTTGGTGATCAGAGTGTAGTCAAATAGGATGTGGTTAAAAAAAAAAGTCAAGAGATGCCAGTCTGAGCAAACCTCTGCCCACTTCTACATTCATTGTATTTCATGTATTTCAGATCATGCTGTTGTGGCCCCTTAAATTGACCGAAAGAGCTCTGGTGTGTTTGGATCAGTACATACTTGTATGTAACCTATGTAAAAATACTTCCATCCTCACACCTATATGATAGAGAAGCAAAATCTGTTATTTTGGTATAGGAAGCACAAATACACACACACACACACACACACACACAAGCAAAACATGCTTCTCTTTCTAGTCTGGTGATGACAAAGTTAAAACTGCATGTCCAATAACTTGGCCTTGTAACTATCCACCCGTTTAGGCTGGAGCTCTGAGAGATACTTTGTTTCAATGTTGATACTATAAAGCAGGGCTGTCAAACTCGAGACCCATGGACCAGATGAGTCACGGGCTGGCCATGCCCATGCCTGGTTTAGCAAAGGGGGAAAAGTTTGTTAAGGGTAGTCTTATCTCACAACCGATGTTGTGGGTTATTGAGCAGAGTACCCTTTGAGTTTAAGCACGAAAGCGACTGAGAATGATTGTGGATAATAACAGTTAACATACAAACAAACTGGGTTTTGATAATATTTTACTTTTAGGGAAAAAGCAAAATTATAGTTCAAAAACAATCCAAGTCATACACATATAAAGTGAGACAAAGATCAGTCCAGGGATATTTTTCAAATATAAAGTCTTCTTACCAGTTGTAGAAAAATACAATAAAACAGATCTTTTTTTAGTTTCATTCAGGAACAAAGTTCAATAAAAAAACAGTCAATAAATATTAGAAAAGCAATACATAGAAATGATCAAGCAATGATCATGCATAGAGATCAAATAAAGAATTACAGCATATCAGCAGGTAAAATAATGTAGTATTCACACAAACCATAATTCAGCTTTCTTTAAGTACATTGGCTACAGAGCTCAGCCAATCAGGATGCATGATGATGCAACAAAGTTTTTAAAGCTACATAATACTTTTAGCTACAAACTCACAATGTTGGTTTATATATTTCCTGACCAACCAGTTGGGCAATAACAATTTCCTAACAAAGGTTCTGATACGTCACATGATGCTGCCATGACGATGCGAATTTGATACCCCTTGCTATAAAGTTTCTATGTCATACCAGCAGACTATTGACATAGAACACAATTTTTGACCCATGGATAACAGTAAAACTAGAGTTGTGGTAGTGGTGTAGGGTAGGCCAGCATGAGGCAACTGTGAACTAGTTCAGTGTATTTCAAAGTTGATGATTTTAACATGTACAGACTTCAACTCCCAGAATTCTCCAGGCAATATTCTGGGTGTTGAAGTCCATCTGAAATTTTCCAAGTTTGAAATGCACTGTACTAACTGATGTTTATCCATTCTAAGAACTGTTGTTGTTGTTGTTTTTTGGGGGGGAGACTCTCTGACACTTGAACCTGTTTTCTTTTTCTGCTTTTCAGTGCAGAAATGGAATTGGGATTTAACATAATAACATTCAACACAGACCGGGGCTGTCCTGCCTCACTTCCCATTGCTTCCACCATCATTTTACCACCTATCCACGTTTCATTAAACCATAGGTTTACTCTGTTACTATAACACAGTAAGCCATAAACTAATTCTACAGGCCAATTGTATACAACATTTAAGTTAAACTATGGTTGAGTAACTTTGTAGTTCAAAAATGTGTCTTAAGAACAGAGCCAATGTAATATATTCCTGGATGATGGATTTGGAACAAAAATATTTTCATTAAAAATGCTAGTTTGATTTCCCTTCCAAACTCTCTCAGTGTAGAGTCAGAACACAGGAAATAGCCTCAAGAAAATAACAATGATTTGACACAGAAAAACTTTGCTATCTGCTGAAGAAAAACAAAAATTAACTAAATGTATCTGCAGACCCTGCACTGAGGATTGGTCTCTCCACATATCCTCCATAGGTGATTCACACAAATTGCATCAGAAGCAAAATTGAACAGAATTGTTATGGTCTAAAATCAAATTAGGACATTTTTATTGCATGTGTTTTAAATCTTATTGCCTAATATAATCACCAGCCTCCCTGACTTGATACAACTAGCACCCGTAATGTGACAAGGCTCCAACTGTTTTTGACCAAAGAAGGAAGAAAATCAGCTTTTGTGAGTAGAATAGAGCACATGTTGGTCATTCTTTACACACCAAGAAGAGATTCAGTCAATTTTAGAATACAGAATATGTGTTTAATAAGCTTTTTCCTTTGGTAGGATTCCAGAGCCTTTCATGGCTTAAAATAATTGAGAAAGACTTGTAAATTTGGAGGTGAAATATTCTGATCGGATATTCTTGGATTACAGTGAATTCCAAAATATAGGTCCATAACATCTACCAGATACCAGGTTTTTTTTGTAATACTGTGAATCTATGTAATTGTAAAAGATACAATTAAATATATATTTTGAACTTTTTAGTAGTATAGCCTTTATTGTCATTGTACATCATATACACAATGAAATTGGTTTAGCCTCTCTGGTGCAATCCATAACAAAAAATACAAAACAACATAAATAGTATAGAGAATAATCCCTATACAGGTAATTGGGGGGGCGAAAGGCTAGTCATACTTTTCCATATGTGCCTGGAGTGATTGTGGTTGTGTTTAAGAGTCTGACAGCCCATGGATAGAAGCTGTTTTTAAACCTATTTGTCCAGCTGGCTATGCTTCAATGTCTTTTGCCCGATGGTAGAAGCGAAAAAAGACACGGCCAGAGTGTGAATCATCCCTAAGTATCTTCCTTACTCTGCTGAAATAGTGAGACCTGGTGATGTCATCTAGTGGTGTTAGAGTGCAACTGATGGTTTCTTGTGCCAAATGGATCACTCTCTGTAGTGCCTTCCTGTCCGCAGCTGTTAGACCAGCATACCATACTGTTATACAGTATGTGAGGACACTTTCTATCATGGACCAATAGAAAGAAGTCATCAGCCATTGTTCCACCTGATTTTTCTGCAGGACTCTAAGGAAATGAAGTCTCTGTTGAGCCTTACTAACTATCAGGGATGTGTTGTTTTTCCAGGTGAGATCTTGACTAATGAGCACTCCCAAGACTTTAAAAGAGGGGACCATCGCCACACAGCCCCACTCAATATACAATGGGTCAGGTTCCCCTCTGTGCTTCCAGAAATCTAGCACCATCTCCTTTGTCTTGCTAGTATTTAGATGTAAGCTGTTTTTTGAACACCATATGGATACCTTCTGGACTTCTTCCCTGTATGCTGATTCATCCCCTCCAGTTATAAGCCCCAACACCACTTTGGCATCTAAATGCAAATGCATTTTTAAATGCAAACCAGTGATTTGCAGGGAATTTGGGTAGAAACAATATATAAGATACCTAGCGAAATAGCAGGGCATGAAAAACAGAAACTTTTAAGATGAAAATACAAATCTGGGAAAGAAAAATGGTTAGATTTCCATGCTAAACATGCTAAGTCTAGGTTATTGTTTAACTAGCTCCAGCCTAAAAGTCAAAAAGTGGAAGATAAGAAGATGATTGGATGGTAGCAGCAACATAATGTTCCAAATACCATTTGATTCACATTGTTTGAGTTGGTGGCCTTCCAAATCTTTAATAAAGATAAATAACAACCAGCTCAGAAATACACTTAAAATCCTAACTTTAAGTGTATGAAAAAGGGAGAAAGGAAAAGAAGGATGTTTGGAACTAGCAGGTTCTCCAGACTCCATTTACAAAGAGTAGCCAGCAGCAAAGAAGAAAGGACAGGAAACTTTGTATAAAGAAATACCAGAGTGATGATTGACAGCTACATCAACTTGTGAAGAGCTGAAAGTTTCACCGGTGAGGAGAAGGAGTTTGAAGATCAAGCCCAAGGAGAAAAGAATGCTGGGATAAGGTGAGTGGAGAATGCTTTGAAATGCTGATCCATGAAAGCAGCCTCAAAAAACATACTGACATTGGCAAAAACAAGTAGAAGGAGCACAGTTGGGAAGGGTGCAGTAAGGATAGTTACTCAAATAGTGTAAAACTTCTATTCTGCTGCTGTGCCTATAGTTAATGTGTCTGGACACTATTTCTAATGTTACTGTATAAATATAATCTATGAAAAGTTCATCATTGTTTTAAAATCTGATTAGATATCCAAGGAGGGATATCTTAGAGTTCCCCTTAGAGCCCCAATGATGGGAGGTTTAGTAGCAGATATGATGAGAATAAATTCTTCAGATTTCAGAGATTCTGAAAAATCTCCGTGGGAAGACGCTTCTCAAAGCCAAGTCACTCTAGTCACTTCTGCAAAAACAGCAACTTCTGTTTTAGCAGAATGTGCATAAAAATAAAGAGTTTTGGTTTAGCACTGAAACACAGTGTAAATGTAATGTACAACATAATAACATTATGGGGAAAGATATAATACTTACACAATCTAAAAAAATACCCAATCAACTCTAGTAGCACTAGGGCAAACAGGAAATGAAAGAATTGTGACAATGTAGGAAATCTTTGCGAAACCTGATACTTTCCTGGCTATTGAGAAGATAACCATGTGAATTGTTTTATTGACCATGATCACATGTTATGCATAATCTCCTACTGCTGAGTAAACTATTTGCTTTTGCTCTGTGATGAAGATTCATTATTTCTATTTTGCATTTTTGCCATTGACTCCACTGAGCAAGTAACTATAGCAACATTTTCGCCCATAAACCATACTTTACTATCTTCCCTGAAAACTCAAAGATAAAAAAGATCCAATTAATTATATCTGTCACTCATTGTGTCATTAAAGAAAGAGAGCTAGATCCAAAAGGTGTATTTTGGTCAATTATTTGCCAATGCTCTGTATGGAATATACATATTACAACAGTTAGCACATTTTCCCAAGCGTGAATGCCTTCTTATTTAAATTAGCATTGTCAATTGATATTCATTATGCAAATTAACATTAAAGATTTAGGTGAAAAATTTCCACTTTACAAATGTAAAATATCCATCACCTGGATATTTCTGAAAGAAATGTTTCAGTAGCAATAAGAAGTACAATACTGTTAGACAGAATAGTGCAATGGGATTTCCAAACCTTGTTTGTTAAGCCCTGAAAAGGAAGATTAAGAGTAGCTGCACACAAATTGGTTGTGCTCACATGTACACTAAGCCACGATTTAAGTATGACTTACTGAATAACCCTCACCTGCCTGACTATATTTGGGCTAAAGAACAATATGATATATTGGTTTCTGCTTGCTATAGATGTAATGGTGTTCAGGTAGGGTTTCCTTTGAATCAGTATTAATGTTTACTTCCTCAATTTTGGACGGGCTCATAAATACATGGATGTATTTTTCTGGACATGGATACAGAGCAGTGGTGGGTTTCAATTTTTTTACTACCGGTTCTGTGGGTTCTGTGGATGTGGCTTGGTGGGTATGGAAGGGGAAGGATACTACAAAATCCCCATTTTCTCCCAATCAGCTGGGACTTGGGAGGCAGATGGGGGTAGGGCCAGTCAGAATTTTTACTACCGGTTCTCCAAACTACTCAAAATTTATTTCTCAGTTTTGGTCCCTTTCTACAAACACTGGAAGAGATAGATTTAAAAGGGAAAGACATATAATGGGTGTGAAAATGGCCAGAAGTAAAATACCGTGAATTATTATGTTCGAATTTTATTCCCATTTACCCCACAAAATATTCACATAAGTTTCTCTCAATTTGAGCTCAAGTCTTTATAGGTGACTTCATGGGGATATGGTCTGTTTCTTGATAATGACATAGTTATTTATGTTTTCCTATGAAATTTCTTTTTTTAACTTCCAGATAGCTCTAAGGTTTCCTGGTGCCCTTCCATTCAAATGGCAATAAACTCCAAGTGTGCTGAGGCTTTTGAGGTCAGCCCAGCTAGATGCTATCACCTAAGTGGACTATTATACTGGTTACCTTAACTTAATATCTTGGAAAGTGACTTTCCTGTGATAGTGGATGGAAACTTGGCACTGTAAATTGATCTGGAGAAAGACAACTCACCCAAATACAGAAGAGTTAAAGGAAGAAACCCTGATTAGGTTCAGGTTGGCGAGAGATGCATACAGATCCTGACTACTGGAAGTCTACTACCATGAGAGGAAAACTGAAACTAAAGTTCAAGATATTTTACTAAATAATAGTTATAAAAATCCATTTCCTTAAATTTTAGATCAATGGAATCCTTGAGTGACTGAGTCTTATCCATGGCCGTGTCATTTTCCGGAAGTGATTCTTCTACATCTCCCAGTGGGAGCTGCATTCTGGCATTGTCTGGCAGAATCCCTTCCAAATACTAACCAAATTTGATTTACCTCTGCTGACCATTATACCCTGCTTTCCTACAATGTACAAAGAAGCCACTGGTGGGTTTCAAAATTTTTTACTCCCGGTTCTGTGGGTGTGGCTTGCTGGGCATGGCATGGTTTGGTGGATGCGGCTTGGTGGGTGTGGCAGGGGAAGGAAATCTCCATTCCCACCCCACTCCAGGGGAAGGTTATTGCAAAATCCCCATTTCCTCCTGATCAGCTGGGACTTGGGAGGCAGAGATAGATGAGGGCGGGCCAGTCAGAATTTTTACTACCAGTTCTCTGAACTACTCAAAATTTCCACTACTGGTTCTCCAGAACTGGTCAGTACCTGCTGAAACCCACCTCTGATACAGAGGCAGACTGTCACTGCTCTTTTCCCAATAATTTTTTTTCTTCCTACTTTAATTTACAGTTTTGATACTTAGCTTTTCACGGTCAGCCAAAGTCTGTTATTAATGTTAGAGAAATCAAACAGAACTCATATTTATTCCCTCCTACCCTGAAATGTTGAAATGTAGTTAGAAAAAGAATGAGCTAACACATTCAGAGGGCATGGCCATTGAAGTCATAGAACATTTGATAAGATAGTTTTACTAAAACCATGGAGGCATTTCTTTGCAATTCATGAAAGATAAACCAGTAAGGAGATGGACTGCTCTGTGCTCCACATGATTGGCAACTGCTAGAATTTTTGATGCAGCATGAGAAATCATAAATCCAGTTGTGAGTATTCTGGCTCATATGAAGCATAAACTTCCAGAATGCTGTTTCATGAGATTGTAAACCAAGGATTGGATTGTAAATGTGAGTATAAATCTCCCTCACAGAACTCGTTAAAAGTGCAGAGAGCTTTAGCTATGGCCAGGCAGATGAGTAAGCACCTACATCCCCACTAGTTTAGCCTTTGTTTGATGCAGTCAGATACCTCTATAAGGCCCCACTAAATCATACTCAATGAAATTGTGGATAAAGAATATTCAGAGATATTCTACAATGACCTAATAGGTAAATATTTTATAAAACATCAATTCTAAGAACTATGTTTTAGCCTCTAAATAGTTCTAATAGGCTTCCATGATAAATCACATAGGGTGACTGAATTTCAGGATTCTGTCTGATTATTCAATTTATGGTCACTAAGGTTCAATCTTGATTTGATGGTAGATATTCAATTAATCTGTGATAGTATTGCAGAATAAGCTCAGGCATAGACCATGAGCAAATTCCTTATTATCCAGATGGCTGGGAAGCAGCCATCTTGCCTTGCTGGGGCTGGACACTTTTTCTGATTTAGGTAGCAAGTTCTGTGCGAGGCATTGAACTGAGACTGGTTCTCTGGGAAGTCCTTTTCCCTCTAGTTGAGACTTGTGCAAGACATGTAGCATGCTGAGTAGTTTATGTTAATACTCAAGACATATTTATATTGTCTTTGAGTCAATCTTGACTCCTGGTGGCTGCCCAGACAAAGTTCCTTTTCTTGGAATGAGTTTTGAAACTGGCTTACAAAGCCAGCTTTTTTCTAGGGCTGAGAGAGAGACTGACTGGCCCCAGATTGCCAGATTTAACCCTAGGGCAAGACAAGAAATCATGGTGGTTTCCCTGTCTCTAGCCCTTTGCCTTTAAGAAATATACGAAACTTGTTGTGAAAACAGGAAAATAGATGGGGAAATAGCAACTCACAGGATTCATGTTGAAGGGCAATCCTCTCAAAAGCACAGCCATTTAGCTGAAAAGCAAACATAAAATACTTGATTTTAAATTAGATTTGGATTTCATTCCATACAGCTGAAACTCAAGTATTGATTGCATAATAACGATGTGCACATACAGCAAGTGGCTACCTTGCTATGTAAAATAAATATCAATAGAGATGATAATTTTTTTTATTCAGAACAACTCACATACTTCTACAAAGGTCACAGAGGGAAGAGTTTTCGTTAAAATGAATACAACCATTGAATACCTTTAAAAAAAATAAAATAAAATAATGAATTACATTTTAAAAACACCACACCAACTTTCTAAGGTTTTTGGCTGCATGCAAAAACAAGAGAAATCGTACCAAACTAAAATAAAGAACTTTTTCCTCATGGACTGCTAGTGAGTTTCACAGATTATTCCAAATATAATTTATATTACAATACCTGAGTTCCAGTGAAAAGCTAGCTCTCCTTCCACACGTACCACACAGAGATAAATTCCTGTACACACCGCTTCTATTCAGATAACACTTCACAATATAATAGCTGAAACTCATTCTAATAAAAAGCTGTTGGCACCTGTTTTTTAGGGGAAATATTTATTAGTTTGGCTCTTAACCCGCTTTTTTTTTTAACGGAGAAGAAAGAAGCAGTTACTACATGTACAGGTCACACTTGAGATAACACGAATGCTGCTGATTGTTTATTTATTGAGCCATGGTGGTGTAGTGTTTAGAACACAGTATTGTAGGCTAATTCAGCTCACTGCCAGGAGTTCGATCCTCACTGGCTCAAGGTTGTCTGAATCTTCCATTCTTCTGTGGTTAGTAAAATGAGAACCCAGATTGTTGGGGGCAATATGCTGACTCTGTAAACTGCTTAGAGAGGGCTGTAAAACAGTATGAAATGGTATATAAGTCTAGGTGCTGTTGCTATTATTAATATATAATATCAAGCTATTATTGGGTAAAGACATATAGCACAAAATGTGATGTTAAGAATTTCTGGATCCTAAAAATACTACAGGAGAGAGTTTAGCTTATGGGATTTTTTAAATTTCCTTTTAAAACCAGATTAGTTGTCTTGTATATTTGCTACCCAACCTTTATTCAATTCATTATTCCTGCAGTAATTTTCATCTTGAAATGTATGTCTCAATATTAGCTGCATAATATATAATAATTATAATTTAAAATGTTGGGCATGTATCTACTATTCTTTTTTATCCTTGTGTAGTCTGGGCAGTAGGCCTATGCAAGAGTTGAGCATCTTGTACATTGGTGGACTGCAGGAATCAAGGGGTATATTCCATTTTGGTACTTTGTACTACAGGACATCTCCCAAAAGAATTGAGAGGGTAACTGAATACATTCTGTATGCTAAATACATATTACTAAATTAGTACAGTACTTGTGAATGAGAAATACATAGCTCTAAATAAAAATGTATTCTCTATGCGTGATGCTCTATGACTACCTAGATCAGGAGTGTCAAACTTATGTTATCACAGTGGCATCACATCACATATCGGAAATTTTTTCTCCTTCTCTAAACTGGGCATGGGCGTGGCCAGCGTGTGACGCATCCGGCCCATGGGCCAGGTGTTTGACAGCCCTGACCTAGACTTTACCACAATGCCACATTCTTATGCCTCTAATCTCATTTATAATATTTAGTATGGCAAGGAGCTAATCTCACTTTACAAAAATGTCCTTTGTTAATGATAGGTAAGTAGATGAGATGATTGATGATAGATAGATAGATAGATAGATAGATAGATAGATAGATAGATAGATAGATAGATAGATAGATTATAGATAAATAAAAGCTAGCTAGCTAGCTAGATAGACAGACACACAGACACACAGACACACAGACAGACAGGTAGATGATAGATCTGTGAAAATCCTTTGAAATAGATCTTTTGTGATGCACAGAAAGAATACTCTTTTTGAAATACTTCTTTTTGAATTACTAAAATAATCATATTCTGCCTTAGAAGCTGCTTGCTGTCAGGTATCCTCTTCATCTCCTTGTTTGTACAGCCTCTTCATTTGAAGTATTCAAAACTATTCAGAAAGAAGGGCCTCATAAAATGCCAATACCTTCCAAAGTATCTCTTTGGAATGATTTGTGTGGCCCCGATAAAGATGTATTTATTGATAATTTTTTATGCACCCATGTCCCCTATCAGGTGACTCGGTAAAAATACAAATGAATATATTGCAGAGGTCTTTCTCCAACATAGATATGCTCTTCCATCATATATAATATATTTTGGAAGAAAGAATTAACATATAAATGATGAATGGCTATTTGCAAGCATTTAATGAAACCGTTTCCCCTCATTGGACAATTTCATTACATTGAGCCCTCAACAATATATCTGTTGCTGGGTTTAAAACCCCACAAATTCCATTTTGAAAATTAGTTATTTTCCACTTGAGTTTTTATTATTTTGTTTCAAAGCAAAGTATGGAATGGCAGAAACCAACAGAAGCTGAAGGATACCTGCTGTGCTTAAATTGTTCCCCTCTTGCTGGGATTGTAATGAGAGTTTAGGGTTTTGATCATGAAGTTTATCTGTATGAATAGCCTTTAACTTCTGTGTTATGTATGCCACAAACTTGGCTGGGTGTGCTGCAATTGCTTTCTTCATCTCCATTGCTTGTTTCAAAACCTTCCTGGATCTTCAAATATGGCACCAGTTTTTATTACTATTATTGTTCTGTGAAGTCAGTAAAACCTCAGCATTGACAATCCTGCAAACATTATTAAAAATAAAATCTCATGCAGAATCAGAAAACTGCAATGATAAACCATTGGGCAGTCATTCAAGCTGATCCCCAATTATACATTTTTCCCAGTTTTTAAGTGTCTAGTATTTCTCAACCTCATCCATGAAACTATACACCAATCAGCTTGACATCAATACATAGGAAAATCCTGGAAAAAGATAATTAAGCAGTGGATTTGTGAGTACCTATAAACAAACAAGGTGATTACTAGAAGCCAGCATGGGTTTGTTAAAAACAGATCATGCAAGACAAACTTTTTTGCCTTCTTTAATAAAGCAACTAAATTAGTATATTAATAGAGCAATTAAATTAGTAGATCAGGAAAATGCTGTTGCTATAGTATACTTGGATTTCAGTAAGGCATTTGACACAGTAGACCACAGCCCAGATGAATTCACAGTTGGATGACCAAACAAACTCAAAATGTAGTCCCCAATGGAAATACATCTACATGGAGGGGAATAGGCATTGGGATACCTCCAGCTTCTGTCTTTGACACAGTAATTTTCATAAGTGATCTAGATGAAGGGATAGAAGGGGAACACATCAAATTTTCAGATGACACCAAACTGGGGAGGGAGGGGGGAGTGCTAACACTTTGGAAGATGAATTCCAGATTCAGAAGGATCTTGAGAGTCCTAAGCATTGGGCCCTGTCTAGCAAGTTTGTCAGAGCTTTTGCAGCATGACTACTATTAGGAGACAACCCAGGAGCAAAACACAGCACACAGAGACTTACATTGGCTCATCAGCTTTAAATTACTATTACCCTGACAAAGTTGTAGTTCAGTGGTAAGAAAATTAAGCTTCTGCATTTAGGCAAGAAAAACCAAAAGTACAAGTATAGACTAGTGCAGAGAAGGGTAATAGAGACAATAAAGTGTCTGGAGGCTAAATTGTATTATGAACAGTTGGGGAGCTAGAAATATCAAGCCTATCAAAGAGAAGGATTGTGAGGAACATAACAATTGTCGTATAGTACTTGAAGGGCTGTCAAGAAAAGATGAGGTTGATTTATTTTCCGAAGCACCTGAGGGCAGGACAAGAAGCAATGGGTGGAAGCTTATTAAAGAGAAATCCAATCTGAAACCAAGAGAAATTTCCAGCCAGTGAGAACAATTGATGAATGGAGTAGTTGGTGCTCCATTCCTGGAGGTTTTCAAGAAAAGATTGGACAGCCATTTGTCCAGGATAGTATAAGGTCTCCTGGCTTAAACAGGAGCCTTCTAGCCTTGGGCTAGAAGGCCTCTAAAGTCCCTTCCTAAGATGTGCAGTCTGATGGTTTATAAAACCTTTAGCTTTTAGTCATTGGAAAATAATTCCTCTGAATATTCTTTACTCACAGTGTTATTTAGAGTACTGTATGAATGTAGTGGAGCTGGTAGCCTTATGCAGACATTTGATTGCAACAAATGAAGCCCAACCTAGTGGTGATGTAGGTGCCCACTCTGATCTGGTACCTCTAGCATTTGGAACACTGTCTCCTTTTTTTGTTCTTTGCAAATTTCCCATAGTTGTTCCATCATCATCATCATCATCATCATCATCATCATCATCATCATCATCATCATTATTATTATTATTATTATTATTATTATTATTATTAATCTTTATTCATTATACATGAAACTCAATCAGCTGAACATTCAAAAAGGCATCACAAATACCATTGACTGATGGTTGATACGGGTTGCTGCCAGTGTCCTAGGTATCAACCAAGTACCTTCTTAAGATATATGATGTTCCAAGTAGCACAGTTTTTTGCAGTTTCACTAGTGTTATTGCAGGAAGCTGCAATTTGTTGATGTATCTTATAAAATTCTTGGACATGGTACCAAGTGCACTGATGACAATGGGTATCACTGTTACATGTTTCATCCATAGCCGTGTAGTTTCAATGGCCAGGTTGCGATGTTTCATGATTTTTTCCAGTTCTTTTTCTTCAACTCTGGCATCTCCTGGTACCGCAATGTCAATAAATTGTACGCTTCGGTTTTCCAGAACTGTGATATCTGGTGTGTTGTGTTCCAAGTGACGATCCGTCTATATTCGAAAGTCCCACAAGATCTTCACCTTCTCATTTTGTATAACTTTTTTCACTTTATGTTTCCATGACTTTTTGGATACAGGCAACTCGTATTTTTTACATAATGACCAGTGGATTAATTTAGCAACTTAGTCGTGTCTAGCTTTGTAATCAGTTTGTGCAATTTTGCTGCATTCACATATTAAATGTGAAACAGTTTCGACTTTGTTATTGCAAAGTCGGCAGTTTGGATTGTCGGTGGATTTTTGTATCTTTGCTTTCATGGCATTAGTTTGTAGTGCTTGTGCTTGAGCAGCGAGTATTAAACCTTCCATTTCTTTCTTGATGGTTCCCATCTTAAGCCATGCCCATGTCAAGTTGTCATCACATTTTCCTTCAATGTTTTTCAAGTGCTGTCCATGCAAAGCTTTGGTTTTCCATCTATTTAATCTGTCATCCAGCTGTTTTTCCTTATATTATGCCTTTGTTTCTGTTGTTTTTATAATGTTCTCTGTTTTTACAGCCTGCAGCAATTTTTCTGTACTTTGGTTCACATAATCATTCAAACTTCGTTTTTCTTCTTCCACAGTTTAATGGATTTGCAATAGCCCTCTGCTCCCTATTTTTCTTGGCAGGTACAATCTGTCGATGTCACTTCATAGATGTAAAGCATGGTACATATTCAAAAGTTTGCATGTTTTCCAGTCCAAGTTTTCTAGTTCAGCCAAAGTTCAGCTGATTATTCCAACTGAGTAGCGTATCACTGGAGCTGCCCATGTATTAATGCCTTTAATTATGTTTCCAGCATTCAGCTTTGATTTTAATATTTTGCGGACCCTCCTGATGTATTCCTTTTGCGTCGACTCTTTGACTTTTCCATTTAAGTTGTTATCTGCTTTCAGTATGCCTAGGTATCTGTAGCCATCATCCTTTGCTAATGTTTTTACTATGTTTCCATTTCCCAGTTCTGTTCCTTCTATTTTTTTTCATTTTTCCTTACTGCATAGATAATATAGCACATTTTTCAAGTCCAAAATTTATTTTGATGTCACTGCTGAACAGTTGAACTATGTTGAGTATTGATTTAAGTTCAGTGGGGCTTTTCGCATACATTTTTAAGTCATCCATGTATAGTAGATGGTTTATCTTGCCATGTTGCTTGTGATTTGGTATCCCAGTTTTGTGTTTCGTAGGATTATTGTCAATGGAATTAATGTGATGCTGAACAGTAGTGGTGAAAGTGAATCCCCCTGGAAGATTCCTTGTCTGATGTTGACTTCACCAATGTTCTCTCTGTTTGCTGCTAGAACTATTTTTCATTTGTGCATATTTGCTTTCAAAAATGTACAAATATTTTTGCTGATTCCAAACTTTTCCAGACAGCTGTTAATCTAGCTGTGGGGTAATGAGTCAAATGCCTTCTTTATTTTTATTTATTTTATTTTTATTTATTTATTTATTTGATTTTTATACCGCCCTTCTCCCGAAGGACTCAGGGCGGTGTACAGGCAGAATAAAACAAGCAATACAAAATACAATTAAAATTAAAATGCAATTTAAAAAACTTATTAAATTAGCCTGAGAATTTAAAAAAATTACCTTACACTAAAAACCCCATTTAAAATTAATAAAATTTACCATTTAAAATTCAATTCAAGCCAGCCCCGCGCGAATAAAAAGGTGTGTCTTCAGTTCGCGGCGGAAAGTCCGAAGGTCAGGTATTTGGCGTAAGCCTGGGGGAAGCTCGTTCCAGAGTGTGGGAGCCCCCACAGAGAAGGCCCTTCCCCTGGGGGCCGCCAGCCGACATTGTTTGGCGGACGGCACCCTGAGAAGTCCCTCTCTGTGAGAGCGTACGGGTCGGTGGGAGGCATGTGGTAACAGCAGGCGGTCCCGTAAGTACCCGGGCCCTAAGCCATGGAGCGCTTTAAAGATCATAACCAACACCTTAAAGTGCACCCGGAAGGCCACAGGTAGCCAGTGCAGTCTGTGCAGGAGCGGTGTTACATGGGAGCTACGCGGAGCTCCCTCTATCACCCGCGCAGCTGCATTCTGGACTAACTGAAGCCTCCGAGTGCACTTCAGGGGGAGCCCCATGTAGAGAGCATTACAATAATCCAAGCGAGAGGTAACGAGCGCATGAGTGACTATGCACAAGGCATCCCGATCAAGGAAGGGGCGCAACTGCCGAACCAGGCGAACCTGGTGGAAGGCCCTCCTGGAGACGGCCGTCAAATGATCTTCAAACGACAGCCGATCATCCAGGAGGACACCCAAGTTGCGCACCCTATCTGACTGAATCGAGATGCCGGCATCCACAGCCACTCCGTCTTGGAGGGATTAAGCTTGAGCCTGTTTCTCCCCATCCAGACCCGTACGGCTTCCAAACACCGGGACAGCACTTCAACAACTTCATTGGGGTGGCCCGGGGTGGAAAAGTACAGCTGGGTGTCATCAGCGTACTGTTGATATCTCACCCCGAAGCCACTGATGATCTCACCCAACGGCTTCATGTAGATGTTGAACAGCAGGGGCGAGAGAATCGACCCCTGTGGGACCCCACAAGTGAGGCACCTCGCGGCCGACCTCTGCCCCCCTGTCAACACCGTCTGCGACCGGTCGGAGAGATAGGAGGAGAACCATCGATGCACGGTGCCTCCCACTCCCAATCCCCCCAACCGGCGCAGCAAGATACCATGGTCGATGGTATCAAAAGCCGCTGAGAAGTCTAATAGGACCAGGGCAGAGGAGTACCCCCTGTCCCTGGCCCGCCAGAGATCATCCACCATTGCGACCAAAGCTGTCTCCGTGCTGTATCCGGGTCGAAAGCCGGACTGGAACGGGTCTAGATAGACGGCTTCATCCAGGTATTGGGGTAGCTGTCGCGCCACAGCACTCTCTACAACCTTCGCAACGAAGCAGAGGTTGGAGACTGGACGATAATTTCCCAAAATAGCTGGGTCCAGGGAGGGCTTCTTGAGGAGGGGTCTCACCACCGCCTCTTTCAAAGCGGCAGGGAAAACCCCTTCCAGCAAAGAAGCGTTGATAATCCTCTGGAGCCAGCCTCGTGTCACCTCCTGAGTGGCCAGTACCAGCCAGGAAGGACACGGGTCCAGTAAACATGTCGTGGCGTGAAGCCTCCCCAACAACCTGTCCACGTCCTCGGGAGCCACAGGGTCAAACTCATCCCAAACCGGCTCAACAAGACGTGTCTCCTCTCCCTCGCTTAGATTATCCCAATTTCGGTCCAGACCGTCCCGGAGCTGAGCGATTTTATCGTATAGATAACCACTAAACTCCTCGGCTCGTCCCTGCAATGGGTCATCCCGTACCTCCTGATGAAGGAGGGAGCGGGTCACCCGAAACAGGGCGGCCGGGCGGTTATCTGCCGACGCAATGAGGGTGGAGGCGTAGGAACGCCTCGCCTCCCTCATTGCCACTAGGTAGGTCCTAGAATAGGACCTAACTAGTGTCCGATCAGCCTCGGAACGACTGGACCTCCAAGTGCTCTCTAGGCGTCTTCTCCGGCGTTTCATCTCCCTCAGCCCCTCGGAGAACCAAGGGGCCGGGCGAGATCTGCGCCGGGTCAGAGGCCGCAAAGGCGCGACACGGTCCAAGGCCCCAGCTGCGGCCTGTTCCCAGGCCACGACTAGTTCCTCAGTCGTGCCGTGGGCCAGATCCTCAGGAAATGGCCCAAGCTCCGTCAGGAACCTCTCAGGGTCCATCAGGCGCCTGGGACGGAACCAACGTATAGGTTCCGTCTCCCTGCGATGGTGAGTGGCGGTTCGGAAGTCTAGGCAAAGGAGAAAATGATCGGACCATGACATTGGTTCTGTTACTAAATCATCTAATTCCAGATCATTTAACCACTGTCCAGAGATAAAAATCAGGTCCAGCGTGCCTCCCCCCGTGTGCGTAGGGCCATCATTTACTCGAATCAGGTCCAAGGCCGTCATGGAAGCCTGGAACTCCCGAGCTGCCGTCGATGACAAGCCGACTGATGGCAGGTTGAAATCCCCCATGACTACAAGTCTGGGGGTCTCAACCGCCACCGCGGCAAGCACCTCCAACAGCTCAGGCAGGGCTGTGGTCACGCAGCAAGGAGCCAGGTACGCGATCAACAAGCCCAACTGATTCCTATGGCCCCACCGCACATAGAGGGATTCACAGCCGGCAATCTGAGGAACAGTGGCCTCCCTCGGCTCTAGATCTTCCTTGATAACAACCGCCACCCCCCCACCCCTACCTTGGGCCCTCGGCTGATGAAATGCTCGGAAACCTGGAGGGCACAACTCAACAAGGGGGACCCCCCCTCTGGACCCAACCAGGTCTCCGTAATGCCCATCAGGTCCGCGGACTCCCCCTGAATAAGGTCGCAAATCAGGGGAGCTTTATTAGCCACGGACCAGGCATTACACAACATCAGCCGAAGATCCAAGCTCTGAGGATCATGGCCGCCCGAGGAACGGGTAGGGACTGGGGGGCCGGAGCACGTGATCGCTTTCAGACATCGAACATGTGCTCCCAAATCTCGATACGCCCCCCCCCCCTCCGCCATATCTGCCTCTCCCACTTACCGTACTGATTGAACGTCCCTCTAATCCTGGAACTGAGCCCTCCCCCCCTGCCTTCAGACCAGATGGAGTAGTGCCGCGAACAAGCACAGGGGCTGGATCCCTCCCCGACGGGTTCTCTCCCCCACTCGTCAGATCCCTCCCCCCCCCCCCCCCCTTAAAATTCCCATTCAAATTCCCCTTAAAAAATCTATTAAAACAATTAATTAAAAAACCCCTGAGTCTCCTATTCTTGGCATATTTATCAATCCATGCCATATTTAAATTTGCTTTTCTTCATTTTGCATTTTTTAATACCATTTTGTCAATGAGCAGCTGAGCTTTTGTTCCTCTTGATTTTTTATAATTTCCTTTTTGTTCTACTGGATACAAACTGTTTTCCATCAGATGATTGAATACTGAATTTGCCAGTACTCTTGTAAAAAGTTTGAATGTCGTTGGCAGACAAGTAATTGGGCGATAGTTGCTTGGCTCTGTGACCTTTTCTGGATCTTTTATTATCAAGTATGTTTGACCAGCTGTTAACCATTCTTCGCTTGTTGCATTTTGAAGCATTTGATCAAATTGAGTGGCCATGCAATAATGGAGGCTGGTCAGGTGTTTTACCCAGTATCCATGCAGTTCGTCCAGGCCAGATGCACTCCAGTTCTTGACCTTCTTTGCTTGTTTTGCAACCATTTTTATTATAATGTTTATAACATTATTATTATAATTATTATTATTAATATTATTGAGTTATGCTTCTCAAATACTGCCATTTTTACTTCCCAATGTCTGCTGGGAAGAAAAAGAAGGAACATAACATTTCCATACTTCTTAAGAAGGACAGATGGAAAGGTTATTGCTTCCTAGTAAATTCTGTTTCAGAATGTTGTCAGTTTCAAGGTACTTTAATTATTATTATTATTTTTAAAACAAACTTTAATTAGATAACTTGAGAATTAAGTACATTCTATGTGGGAGAAATTGCAGTTGATAAAATTGCTTGGGGAGATCTTTTTAATGAGGAATGATAAGAGGCATTAAAGGTAAAGGTCATATCCATCTAGGGGTGATCCTCATGTCCATTTCTTAGCTGAGGAGGATAACATTGTCCCAAGATGCTTCCATGGTCATGTGGCCATCATGACTATATGTCAAGACACACAGAACGCTGTTACCTTCCCATTAAAGTGGTACCAATTTATCTACTTACATTTGCATACTTTCGAACTGCTAGCTGGGCAGGAGTTGGGGCAAATAAAGGAGATCTCCAAGCCAAATACAGGCTATCAGCATTCTAGCTGAGAAGCTCAGCATCTTTAACTGGTGAACCATCCCACTCCCTTATAAGGGGCATATCTACTTTGAAATCTATGAGATGAAGATATGTTGCTAGAATCATTAATATTAATTAATATTAATAATACTAATTAATATTAATATTAATTAATTCATTAATATTGATTATCATTAATATTCATTGACAGACTTGAACATTGGGCGGTAGCTAACAAAATGAAATTCAACAGTGAAAAAAGTAAGGTTCTACATTTAGGCAAAAAAACCCAAAATGCACAGGTACTGTGTATGTGGTACCTTGCTCAATAATAGTAACTGTGAGAGGGATCTTGGAGTGGACAACTATTTAGATATGAGCCAACAGTGTGCAGCAGCTGCCAAAAAAAGCCAACACAGTTCTGGGCTGCATAAACAGAGGGATAGAATCAAGATCACGTGAAGTGTTAATACCACATTATAATGCCTTGGTAAGGCCATACTTGGAATATTGCATTCAATTTTGGTCGCCACAATGTAATAAAGATGTTGAGACTCTAGAAAGAATGCATAGAAGAGCAACAAAGATGATTAGGGGACTGGAGGCTATAACATATGAAGAATGGTTGCAGGAACTGGGTATGTCTAATTTAATGAAAAGAAGGACTAGGGGAGACATGATAGCAGTGTTCCAATATCTCAGGGGTTGCCACGAAGAAGAGGGAGTCAAACTATTCTCCAAAGCACCTGAGGGTAGAACAAGAAGCAATGGGTGGAAACTAATCAAGGAGAGAAGCAGCTTAGAACTAAGGAGAAAATTCCTGACAGTTAGAACAATCAATAAGTGGAACACTTGCCTGCAGAAGTTGTGAATGCACCAACACTGGAAATATTTAAGAAAATGTTGTCTGAAATGGTGTAGGGTTTCCTGCCTGGGCAGGAGGTTGGACTAGAAGACCTCCAAGGTCCCTTCCAACTCTGTTATTATGTTATGTTATTCTTGTTCAGCATCTTTTCAGATGCCGTATGAGATCATTCTTATGCCAATATAAACTTTTATTTATAGCAATGAGCAATGAGAAGCCATTAATTTGAAAACTCTAAAGAGGCAGCCGTTGCTGGTAACGCTATTTTATAAGTATGTGTATATGTTATCTTAATCTTATATTAGTTTCACGGAAATGGAAATCATATTCCTTATATTTTAGAGTTGAAAAATTACACTTGACATTACAAGTAATTATCACAGATAACAAGTGCTAGATTGAAGGGAAATCTTTCTGGAAAGATAAATTGAATTGAATCAGAGTTTAATCTTCAGAATCAGCAATATTCTCGCGCACATTGTAAGATCGTGCAATATATAGCACTCAATCTTAATCCAAAACTTCCTTAAACTTTGTAATGAAGAATTCCAAGAGTGTCAGTAAAAATAGCAACATAAGAATTCAGCATGTATTTTCTCTTGCAGAGCATTCAGGTTTTTATGCAGACTCATATTTTAAGAAGATTATGGGGCAATCCCTTTATCCATAATTGTATTTATATAATAATGATTGGTTTACACATACAAATCAAAACATAATACCCAGATTAATCTCATTTGCAATTCACAGTGATGGTTTTTTTTTAAAAAAAGCCATTCATAGCTGGCATGAAGCAATGTAAGCAAACATTGCCTACCATTGAGTTAAATTTAGAGATAAAGCAAAGATCAAATATTTGCCAGAATATTGAATCCTTGATTTTCAATCAGTGTCTCACATTCAATGATGTATTTTGGCTAAAAAACCTTGGGCTGTGGTTAAAATGTACCATTATGTAGCACAGTACATGAAACACCTACTCTTATTTGGAACAGATCAGAGAAATTAGGCTTGTACAAAAGAATTCTATATAGCCTGACACATATGTTCTTTACAAATATTCATTAATTAATTGCTTAAAATCTAATAAAATAATCAACATTATAAGGTTTTTGTTGATACACTGGGTAACAGCTTCAGCTGCATGGGCAGTTAACTGCACAGTTATTTCTCATCCAAATTCTTGTTGGGGGAAACGACCAGAAACTCAGCAACTCTCCAGCTGGAAACGGCGTATATGATTTATGCCTTTTGAATTTCAGTCAGAGCTGATTTCCTCAATTTGGCATCCTTCAGATGAATGGGATTGTTGCCTAGGAATGCCAAGAGGCTGCCAACTGACAGAGCAAGGCAGTGCCAGTCTGAGAAAGACTGAGTTGTGGATTCAAGAGACGGAAAAATAAAAATAATATGAAATCAGTTCTGAAAACTGAGGCACAACTTCCAGATAATTTATGGAATAATATGCCCTGAGGAGAAAGACAATGGCAGAGGGAAATCATGACTAAAATACCAGAATGGTGTATTCAGATGAGGAAATGTCATTGGTAGAAATGCAGCTATGATGGAGAGGAGAGGAGGGGAGGGAGGGAGGGAGGGAAGGAGGGAGGGAGGGAGGGAGGGAGGGAGGGAAGGAAGAGAAGAGAAGAGAAGAGAAGAGAAGAGAAGAGAAGAGAAGAGAAGAGAAGAGAAGAGAAGAGAAGAGAAGAGAAGAGAAGATGCCATTAATTTAGCAGGAAAATTGCCCAGCAAGGCACTATATCTGCTGATAGGAATCATAATCTTGTTGATGAGGGCTGAAACTGGGAACAATGAAAACAGAGTCACCCTGAGGCCCTTTACAAAACTATTTCCTTCATTTACAAAATGGAGAGGTAGGCTACGGGATGGAAGAAAGTACTGATTATTTTCCCATTATTGTCTTTCAACAAAATATTGTTTTAAGTAGAGAAGTGATGATGACTCACCTCAGCAGCAAAAACAGTCTTGAGTGCGTATATTAATGGCCATCCGGAAATTTCAGCTGTCATTCTGATTTAGTACCTTGAGTACACATTATGCCAGGAAAAGATGTTCACTGGAAAAGTGCCTTATACACAATTAGATGGTTAGCCCAACTGGCTCAAAAGATCTGTACTATGAAGATTAAGGGGGGGAAAAACTTCAGAGTGGGGATCCCCCATCTATTTTGTGCTGATTTGGGAATTTGAAAAGCCATTATTATCACCCCTACAGGCATCGCCAAACAAAAAATGGTTATTAATCAGAAATAAGTTGAGTAACCTTATCATCCCTCCAACTTTTTAAGGACCTGCCTATTGCATCTGCTTACATTCCTCTTTCTTTCAGAATCAGTATCACACTTATAAAGAAAACACTATTTTATTTTCTAAGGATGTGTTTGGATGCCTTTCCATTTGGAGCCCAGAATTATTTTTAGAGACACAGATTTTGCTTGGAAGCATGTAAGCTTCCCATATATTTATTGTTCCTTAAATGAGATTAAGACTGAAGAAGATCAAGACTGTGACAGAGAGTGAGCTGAAAATTGACAAAAGAGATTGGGTGGGGGGAGAGCGTGTTTTAAGATATAATTTTCCTCAATAAATAAATGAACAAGTAAAATGTTTTGATTCCTATGTTTAATTAGATTCTTTTTTATTTTATTATTTACTTATTTATATCCCACATTTACTATTTTTACAAATAATTCAAGGCTGCAAATATATCCAACACACTTTCTTCCACCTATTTCGCCCACAATGAAAAATCTTGTGAGGTGAATTGGCTGAGAGAGAATGACTAGCCCGAAGTCACCCAGTGGCTTTCATGGCCAAGGTGGGACTTGAACTCTTGCTTGCTAGCATGCTATCATAACTACTAGACCAAACTCTGTATCTCATTTTAAGATTTGGGTAGAGAACAGATCATGTTTTAGGTCATATTTGTGCAGACATATTGAATGTTCAAAAGGGTTCAGAAACTTATAAATACCTCTGTAACTTTTGAATTTTTTTAAATTGGTGGAAGGTTAGCAGTAAACCAGTATGGTTTTTGAGATCATGAGGTGGTCTTGCTTTATTCTATATGAGTTTCTAAGAAGGAGAATGACTTTTCAGAAGTCACCACCTTCGGTAAAGTCATCCATAGTATTATGTTTTCTTGAAGAAACCAAGAGAAGCTAAGGAGGGGTCAGTATAGTCCTTAAATCAGCTTAGGACCCTAAATGTAATAGCATTTGAATAGCTTCAAAACGTCTATATTGACTCTGTAGTAACAATAATTTGGCTCACAGTCTGCATACATTAACTTGTAAATAAGTTCCATTGTGTTTGTCAAGTTTTTTGCAAAATGGACATGTTTACTATTACAACATGTATTCATATTTCATATTTCTAAACCACCCATCTCCCTTAGGTGTAATACAGGAGATCACAAATAGCAAGACAAATAAGAAATGCTAAGAGCATAGATCCAGGGTGGAAGTTTCTGCTACTCTGCTTTTGGAGTTAACTTCTGGAAGATTTAATCTCCCTGCTATTTTTCAGACACCAATGCAAAGCGTGGGGAACATGATTACAGTTTAATTACGGTATGCAAATCAGCCCAATCTCCTTCCCCCTTTACCTTGCTTGAATTAGCTTCCCATAAAATAAAGTTAAATACTAATAAAGTTACATAAATTATCATGTATTATACAAATAAGAACAGTATGCCACAAGCTAGATAGTATATTTTTTCTAGGAGAGTTTGTTTTGTACTAAGCTTTCTTTCTTTGACATGTCTTTCCTATCCTTAAACTCCCAACATTATTTGGTTCCCCACTTCCCACATACCAGCTTCAGGCTTAACTATCAAGGTTTATAGAATTTTAGGATGATATTTGTATCCTTTGGCAATAAGAAAGTAAACACAGTTTGATAACCTTTGGTTTTCTGGAAGCATTTTCCATGAAGGTGAACTCATATGCGAACTAATGAGGTCATTTGAGTGCCTTTGAGTATCATACTTCAAAAGCAGTTTGCAAGCAACTTCCAACATTTTGTTCTAGCTCATATAGGACAAGGGCAAGTTTTTTGGATATAGTCAAAAAAGCTTCAATGATTTCCCAAAGTAGCATAGCTTATTCTAGCTGATTGCTAACAAAGCTGCCCTATGTATTATTTTTGCATTATTTTCAACCTTGCCTTTACTTTGTTAATTATTCCCAATTTCCCCAAGCAGTAAGGAAGCCAGGTAGGATTACTGGTTTTATTCTCCTTTGGATGAGAGAACAGTGGAGTGAAAATGTGTGATGACTGCAAATGGAAACAGTAGAGAGACCTTTAGTGATCTGGTAATACAGCATTTGAAGCTGCCTCACCAAATTTCCATTTCCAAAAGCAAAATGCAAGAAGAAATTTTGGATTCCAATCCCTACTATTAGAATAGTAAAGTAGAACATGTGGAATGCCTCCTATCCATCAGCTCAGGTGGGTGTCAGAAGTGCAGAAGAGTTTTTCTGAACGAAGGAATTTAATGTGGATGAAAGTTTTATTAAAAAAGTAAAACAAATTACTTCTCTTGCCAAGAAAATTACAGGGACATCATTATTACCTCTTGATCTGAGGGCATATTTAACTTTTGCTCAAATTCTCTGCTCCAATGTCTGTGATACATGGTTTGTTTTATCCATACATGGAGAGCTAGTTTTATAATTGTTTGTGATATACTGCTGCACTCAGCTGTTTGAGATGGTATTAAATCAAGCCATGAAGAAAAATTTCATCATCTCTGGTTTGATCAGTCCAATGATCTAGGTCTTCCAGTCAAATGGGTTATCTTTATTATTTATTTATTTATTTATTTATTTGTCAACAAATACAAGAAAACAAGTAACACAGATATGGACACATGAAAAATTTTTGGCACAAAAAAAAAGGATATAAATTGGCAAAACATAGTCATAAACACTTAGAATGATTACATATAATTGGGAACAGTAGGACAGGGATGGTCGGCATTCTGGTGCGCTTATGCATGCCCCCTTAGGGACCTCTTAAGAAACATGAAAGGTCCACAGTAGACAGTTTACGGTAAAAGTAAATTCACTTTTATTAGTAAATTATTTTTGTGCATAAGAGCACAAAAGCGCCTACCGTTCCTGTCCTATTGTTCCCTTCATTATATCAAATTAACATAGCTGTTGCATACTTTTACTTATATATACATATTTTTCCTTCATGATGTGTTGTTTTTATTTATGACGATGTTTGTGTATACTTTTGTTGTGACAAAAATAAATAAATAAATAAATAAGGTATGTGGATTAGAGAGACTAACAACAGGATCAGGTAGATTGTTCCAGACATTTACTACTCTACTGCAAAAGTCATATTTCCTACAATTAAGAATAGAGCAAATTACATTGAGTTTAAATCTACTGATGGCCTTTGTATTATTATGGTTGAAATTAAAGTATTCATTAAAGATAAATGAAATCTTTGCCCATTACTAGCTTATCCTTCTTGTCCATTTCTAGATGACTCTTCTTCGATTACTTCCTCCTGCAAAGAGAAAAATGTTTTGTTCAGAGACGATAGCCATTACTC
The DNA here is from genome assembly GCF_028640845.1 of Ahaetulla prasina. Lineage (NCBI taxonomy): Eukaryota > Metazoa > Chordata > Lepidosauria > Squamata > Colubridae > Ahaetulla > Ahaetulla prasina. The sequence goes on from NC_080540.1 coordinate 108,919,624, forward strand.
ACCAATGACTATTGGGGAAATTGCATCAGCTTCTTTAAAGGATTGCATATGGGTTTTCAGGAAAAAGGCTTCTAAGTATTACAATATATTGCATCCAACATGCCAGTAATTAGAGGAATGTTAAACGGAACATATTGAAAACAGATCTTATTTGAATAGTTTCACATAACTTTCAGACTTCATGCCAGCCACAGCAATCAATTTCTACTTTCCAAAAACTCATCTCTGCATTCCGTAATGAGCTAACAGCAGGCCCAGCAAAATTAACTAAGTGGTTAACTGCAGAGAACAAAAAAGTAATGTCTACTTCTACTGCAATTTACAGCAATCAAACCTTATATGATCGTGTTCAGGGTTAGAAATTTAAGCTGGAGCAGCTGGCTGTCTGGGCTGAGAAGTTCTGATTCTCACCTTTCCAGCTTCAGCTTTGTGATGACCAGACTATGTTTCAACTGAAAAAAGAAGCATTACATTACACATCGGACTGTATTTCTTTGTTTGTCTAAATTTAGGCACTACCTGAATGGCTCACAGTGTCATCTACGACAGATAAATAATAATAATACTCATAGCCCTCAACTTACAATTCTTCATTTAGTGACTGTTCTCAAGATACAAGAGGCACTGAAAAAAGTGACTTATCACCATTTTTCACATTTACGAACTTTGCAACATCCCCATGGTCACATAGTCAAAACTCAGATGCTTTGCATCTGGCTCATATTGATGATAGTTGCAGTGTCTCTGACTCATGTGATCATTTTTTGCGATCTTCTGACAAGCAAAATCAATGGGGAAGCCAGATTCCCTTGATAACCATGTTACTGACTTAACTTTTACTAACTTAACCATGTTACTAACTTAACTTTTCTTAACAAATTGTTAAGTGAATCACTGAATAACTTCAGTGATTCACTTAACAACTTTTCAAGAAAAGTTGTAAAATGAGGCAAATTTCACTTAACAACTGTCTCACTTAGCAACAGAAATTTTGGGCTACATTGTGGTATTAAGTCAAAGCTATGTATAAATAACAACCAGTGCAGGACAAAAAAAATCTAGGATCCATTCATTCGATACAAAAACACATCCAACAAGGGACTTTGTTCATCTTAACTCAAGATCTGAAAAAAACCCACAAAATCATCAAGGCTTTCTGGCATGCCATGGAGAACTCCAGGCCTCTAGTGTTAAAATCTGACTAGTAGGCTTATCTGCTGTTCTAAAAAAAAAAAATTAAACTTTAGATTACTAGTAATCTAGTAGTGACTCAGTTCAACATACAGAATGCAAATTGTCTATTAGATTTAGGGTGCTTCCATTTATTGGTTTGGTTGGTTTTATAGTGTTGAATTTTGGATTCGAACCTAAATTAAACTTATTCTGGCATTTTTTAATTCCCAGGAATTAAAATTTTAAGAGTGACCAGGTGCAAAGGATGTGGGTTGTAGACAGAAGTTTAACTTCCAGTTTAGAAATTCATTCACTCACTGAAATTGTCCGATAGCTGTTTTTAGCTACATTTATTTTCTTTATGTCAATTGAGGGAAGCATTTAATGATTCAGAAAGTGTATAATATATCAGCTATATGGCATACATTTTATTTCTAAAGGATTTTTTTTTAACCTCAAATAATTGCCTGTGGATTGGAGGAAACTCTTTTATTGACTAATAAGAACAACACCATTAAAATTGAGACAGTTAAATGGCTTTAAGGAAAATAACCCAATGGGCTGCAAAGGGTCTAAAAAAAAGAAAAAAGTAAAGGTAGTAGTTGCAGCTATTCAACTGAAGCTCCGCCCCTTTATTTGTATTTGTACATACAAATTTGTATTTGTATGTTTGTAAAGTAAAGGTAAAGGTTCCCTTCACACATATATGATGTGTGTTCCCAACTCTAGGGGGTGGTGCTCATCTCTGTTTCAAAGCCAAAGAGTCAGCAGTGTCTGAAGACATTTTTGTGGTCATGTGGCCGGCTTGACTAAATGCCAAAGGTGCACGGAACGCTGTTACCTTCCCACCAAAGGTGGTCTCTATTTTTCTACTTGCATTTTTTATGTGCTTTTGAACTGCTAGGTTGCCAGAAGCTGGGACAAGTAACGGGAGCTCAACTCATTATGTGGCACTAGGGATTCGAACTGCTGAAGTGCTGACCTTTTGATCAACAAGCTCAGCGTCTTAGCACCGAGCACTACATCCTCTTAATGTTTGTATGCCACACATTATTTTAAGAACGTTTGCTGGGCAAAAAATCATAAAATAATTTCAAAATGTTTAGAAATTAAAAATTAAAATTAGAACGTTTAGAAATTAAAACTTCTATCATAAATACAAAAATTAAAATACACAGCAGCTTAGGAAGATGTCACAATCAATAGCTGTTAGCACAGCCAAGAGATGGGATCTTTCACACTTTTGTACATGTGTGTGATATTGATGCATGTACAAAAGGGAGGGGGATTCACTTGTATTAAACGTGATAACCATCTTGGCTTTTAGGGATCTCCTTGCAGATTCCACTGTAGTAACTCCAAATCTGAGTGTCATCATGAGTTAGTCATTTCAAACCCGAGAACTGTGCAGCATGCGATAAGAGGTCAAATAATAAGTTAAAAAGACTTCAGATAGCTTCAATGATGGAAGGACTATAGGAGGACTAAGTGAGTAATGTTCACTCTTTCAAGTGACATGAAAAAGTGAACATCACTCACTTAATCCTTAAAAAAGCCATCATAGATGGCTGTGCAATTCCAGTTTTGTAAAAGCCACTAAAAAAGAAGAAAAAAGCACCTGCCATGGAACAGACAATAATACTGGACCGACTATCTTACTGGTTCTTACTGTCCATTTTTCTCTGAAGAAACCTACACAAAACATATTTGTTTATGACAGATCACTGCAAAAAACACGTATTCCTAAAACACCGTCACTGCATATATTTCAGAAATATACACTGGGAAATATACAGGTAGTGTTGCAACCATTCATTTGGTGACTGTTTGAAGTTACAACAGCACTGAAAAAGTGATTTATAACTCATTTTCACATTTATGATCATTGCAACGTCCCCATAGTCATGTGATCAAAATCTGGGCACTTGGTAACTGGCATGTATTTATGACAATTGCATTGTCTATGGAGGGGGGTGTCATGTGATCACCATTTGTAATTTTCCCAGATATTTTCCGACAAGCCAAATCAATGGGGGAAGTCTGATTCACTTAATTGCAGTGATTTCTTTAACAACTGCAGCATTAAAGGTTGTAAAATGGGGAAGCCTCACTTAACAAATGTCTCACTTAACCACAGAAATTTTGGGCTCAATTGCGGTTGAAAATTTGCCAAATACCAACGGGTCATCAACAAACACATTGACTTAGAACCAGCATATGATTCAATAAGGAAGTGGTTCACCCCCTTGCCAGCTGAATTTCACACCTCACAGTAACCAGTCAGAAGTCACAAGACCAGAATCAGTCTTGTGATTCAATCAGTCACAAAACCAGCCAACCATCCAGGACCTATATAAATGAACCAGAAACTTCACCTCGGACTCCTGAAGAGGTTACTTAGTTTGGTAACAAAACATCTGGGAGCCAAACTCGGAGGACAGATCTCTACCTAAATCTACAACACGAGCTACGAATTTTCTCAACAATTTCAGAAACTATCTGTACATTATGTAACAAAGAATAACATCAAAGATTTTTGCAATTTAAAAAAAAAACCTTAGGTAATTAACTTTTAAGAACTACATAGATCAAAAAATTGTAGGCAACAGTTGTAACTTTAGAAAAAGCTACCAAAGAAAAATGGAGACAGGGTTTAAATGAATTTGTTTTCATCTATTTTTCAAAAAAGAAAAACTCAAGGTCAAAGATAAAGAGGGTATTCCCCTAAATACCTTTGTAGGCTGGGAACTGTGGGAACTCAGTATTTTTAGAAGGCACTTCCCACCCCCACCAGCTTGTGACAATGCAGTTTGAATGCTGAAATTCTCCTCATTCAGATTATGAACAAGTTTCATGTGTGCATCAGAAGAATTAAGTTTGACTGCACTCTTGTGGTGATGCAGGGCTCTACATATTATTTATTTTTCTATTTCTTGATAAGAAAGAAAAGTAAAAAGATTGTCACAGTGATTATAATCTTTAAACACCGTTATACTCTTTTAATATTCATAATTGTAATATAGGATGAGGTAAGATACGTAACTTGCACAAACTTTCTAATGGATGCTAACCCAGGTATTAATGTAATTACGAAAACAAAAATCTAGAAGAAGTCTACATAAAGGGGGTTTTTTATGTACATTTACATCACCTAATAAAAAACACAAAGAACAGTCCTGATTTTATTGATTCCCTATTCACTTTCCTTATTATTTTTTTCCCCACATCTTTACTTTGCATTTGCATAGCATGTTGCATAGTACTTGAAAGAAATTGGAAGACTAAGAGCTGAAGTTGAACTGAAGGGGCATGTGCAGGGATGGAGCAGTGGTGGGTTGCTACCGGTTCTTCCCGGTTCGGGAGACCCGGTAGCGGAAATGTTGATGTGAGAGCGAACCGGTTTGCTCCAACTGTCAGCTGGGCCCTCCTGCCCACCCCTGCGCTATACCTACCTTTATTCCTTCGTTTTTAGCCCAGCTGAGAGGTGCAGCAGACCAGACTGCCATGCCTCAGCTGTTCACCAATCCAATGCACTTCTGCGAAGTGAACCAGTGGTAACACCGATTAGAACCTACCACTGGGAGGGATCAAAAAAAGAAATCGGACAATGGAGCTTCAGTTGTACAATTGTGTTTCCATCTTTTTCCTCTTCTTCTTCTTCTTCTTCTTCTTCTTCTTCTTTCTTTCCTTCCTTCCTTCCTGACACATGCACTTCCATTTTGTAGCAGCATGATGTTAGAATGGTGTCTGTGAGATAGACATACTTGTGCTTGCATCTTTGATTAGACTTATCCATTATACTAAATCAAAATGAGCTGGGTGTGATCTGAATCCTGGAACTTTATTTACAAATCACAATTTCTAGTTTAAATGTTATTTGTTTTATTTATTATTTTTACTGTGAAGCCAAATCATTGTGGCTTATTCAATAAAGCTTCAATAAATAAGCCTAGGCTTCATTCAGTGGATCAACATAATCTTTCAGATTATGCACTTGATCTTTGGCTGTCCTTACCTTTTTGCGCTTGATCTTTGGCTGTCTTTCAAATTTGCTAAAGAAGTAGAGATATTTACAAATTGTCTTATCACCCCAGAGCAGGATGGTTATATAATTCAAGTGTCAGATTTTGAAATGCTATTTTACATATACAATAAATTTCATTCAAGTGATTCTGAGAGAGGAACAGAGGAAGACAGATTCTGTGATTTCCCCCTTTTTTCTTGTTCATCATGATTTTTTTTAAAAAATTCTGCAGTCTCAATATGTTATCATGTTCTTTTCCATAAAGCCACTGAATCCCCCCAGTTGTTTTGATCCCTAACGTCTCACATTTTTTAAAAATTTCTATTTATTTATTTGTCAAGTACATGTTAGATCATATATAGATAAGTATAAGCATGAATTGAACATATAAAATGAATACAATTAAAGGGAACATTAGGATAGGGACAGTAACATGATTTTCAACCCTTCTTTTGCAATAAAGGAATTGAACCACCTTATTTCCTTACTTATGTATATAGATTCAGAAAAGGAAGTGGTGAAACTGAGCTGCTTGCTGAGAAGTTTTCTGAGAAAGAAACCGTTCAGCTCATACCGGAAGCTTTGCTGTCTTCAGTTGCAGCACACTTCTAAGGAAAGCCCAAACCCAGGAGTTCAATTTATTTTAAATGAATTCTGTGGATCTGCTGCATTTTTCCTGTCTCCTTTGCTGCTGAGGAGATATCCTACAGTGTGTCACAGCTGAAGATTAACATGTTTTGCTTCCTAACTGACTAACCAGAAACAGAAATGGATTTACGAAGCACGCCCTATCGCTCCGAAGTGGCCCGCTGGTCGCCCAGTGAGTTGGCAGACTACTTTAGGAGGGTAAGTTTCATTTTAATTGAACAGTGTCATCTTTACCATTTCCAATTAGCATTCCCAATTTTCTTCATTGGAAAGCCTGAGCTTCTATCTATTTATCTCGTATCCAGAATGAGGAAAAACATATATGTTTTTATGTAATTTCAGCTTTCCAAAGTGATCCTTCCCAAAGAATTTCATATCTTAGCTTCTCATATCTAGGGAGAAATTATTATTATTATTAATAATAATGATAACAATAATAACAACAACAACAACAAAAGATAAGAAGATACTTGGTTGATACCTAGGAGGCTGGCAGCAACCCATATCAACCATTAGCACCAGTCAATTGTATTTGTGAAACATTTTTAAATGTTCAGTTGACTGAGTTTCACATTTAATGAATAAAAGAGATAATAATAGTAATAGTAATAGTAGTAGTAGTAGTAGTAGTAGTAGTAGTAGTAGTAATAATAATAATAATAACAATAATAATAATAATAATAATAATAATAATAATAATAATAATAATAATAATAATAATAATCTGTTACACTCTTTCCACTTATTTGCAATAAGAGCTTGGAATTCTACCAGTTGGCAATTAAGTCATATGGTTTCTCTGTAATGTGTGAGTGAATGACTGCCATTCCAGATTCAAAGTTACAAGGGGCCAGATTATTTACACCCAATTTGTATCATCTAGCTCTATGTAGGCCTTGAATTCAAGGTTAATTCTTTTTTTTTCTTCTTGGCCTACACATTCTTCAGAGAGAAAGGCAGCATTTCTGCCTCAAAGCAAAGCTTGGGAGGCAGCATTTCTGCCTCAAAGCTTCAAGCTTTGCTTTGAGGCAGCTGACTTTTGATTTGGAGGGCCATAATTAAAGGCTTTAAAGCTGACTTTTGATTTGGAGGGCCATAATTAAAGGCTTTAAAGCAAAAGACACGTTTCTCACCATTAATGGCCAGTGACAAAAAGAAGCATTTGGTTGTGCTTTCTAAAGTTCTCTGAGAAGGCTTTCTTGCATAGCCTGGTGTTTTAGCTTTATAACTATTGGAAGAAGGATAAGAACCAAATTGCAAAGAGCTATTGCTGTGCCAGGAAGAGGACATTCTTATGATCACACGCTGGTGCTCTCGTGTAGCAAATGTGGAATGCTGCTTGTGTTTGCCATAAAATGCCATCTCCCCTTCCCCCAAATTGAATTACAGTGTGCATAGATTGTGTAATATACTGCAGAGTTTTGAACATGGCTTTTAGAGCCATCAGTGGGCAGCATTAAAAACAGTTCAATTCTAGAAATAGTTTGTGGTCTCACTAAATTTCCTCCTATTTTTCCATCCGTTTATGTCAATCACTCTCTCTTTAATACCATGTTAGCTATTATAAGTGACTAGGAGCTACATAAACACCCCAAATAGTAACCCCGCAGTATTAGAGCCAATAGTTCAGACTCAGCTTAATGTAGCTTTCAGGAGACACAGCACTTCCTGCCTTGACTGCACTATGTGGCTACGACAACTTAATTTATTTTTCCTACAACTCATAGCAATGTGCTTTCACAGATGAATACCATGTTAGCAGTCAGAGAGAAGTTAAACCAAGTGGCAGACTTCATTAGAGTGGAGTGGAGACAGCAGGAGCACTGACAATTACACTACCTTGGACTTACAGGTCTTCTAGTCTTGACAGATTCAATTAGTCTCTTTCAGCTTTATTATACCCTCAGGCAATAGTCAAGAATAAATCAAGCTCGAGTGACAACTTTGCAGTGGCCCAGCAACAGACCACAATTCTGTGTAGATTAAGTCCTTTGTAAAATTTGAGGATGGATTTCTTGTTCTTTTTTCTTTTACTAATTGCTTTTGTGTTCTACAGATATACCATACCCTTCTTGCATTGGCTTTACAGACTTGTGGTCTATACTCTTTTTAAAAAAAAAAAATCAGCAAGACAACCAGCTTTTGCACAATATATCTGGTTTTGCATATTCTAGTTTTACACAAAATATTGCACACAAAATATTACACAAAGCCACAAAATATTGTGTTTGCTGAAAGATATTGATTTTCTTCCCTCTGCATCTTAAAAATCAAATTTCTTTCATGTGCTTCTACATTACAGTACGAGTTGACAATATTAATAAGTGATAGATCTCATCTTCCTTCTCTTACCTGTTTCTTAACCTGGAGGTAGTAAGATTGAACTTGGAAACTTCTGAAAACAGCATATGCTCTATTAGCTTCTTCTAATTACCATATTTTCTTGGAAAAAATTACAGTGACCATATTTTCTTGGAAAAAAAATAAAGGACAAACCTAAAAAGGGAACAAATATGGACGTGGTTCATAAGCATCAAAAAATCAATTGTTTATATTTATAACTTTGCCTTACAAAGGACAGTCCAAGAGCAAGACCAAGAAAAATTTAAAAAATAAAGCTAAAACTGAGCTTTCTGAAATAAAGGACTGTTCTTTGTAATAAAGGATATCTGGTCAATGAATCCAAAATACATCTAGAATTCAGACAAAAGTCTTGCATCTGTGTTTACTAATGTAAAATTAATCAAACGAGCAGCTGGTGATTTGCTAATTTTCAAGGCCTCCAGTTTTTCACAAACAAGTTCTGTTATTATCTAAACTTGGCTGTTCCTTTGTTTTGAACAGATTCTTCTACAATACTGTCTTCAGCAGAATTTAGGATGATCTCAACACCTTCCCGTCCTTTCCAGAATTTGTAAATACTTCTCTGAGGAAAGAGCTTTATCTTTCTGTCAGTAAATACTGTAAACATGATTCCAAAACCAAAACCAAAATTACACAGGCATTGACTATTTTATATCTAGTGCTCTGTTGCACTCTGTTGCACTAGTGAGCATTTCTTTTATGACAACACTGTCTTGAACTTCATAAACCAAAACTTCTTCCCATGTCCCTTGGGCCAATTACCCCAAATGAGTCTGCCTAGGTGGAGTCCCTTCCACATTGTATAACATCTGGATTCTCAGTCTTTTCCTAGTAGGAATGTAAAGTATGACTGGGAGCTTAGTAGGAATTTATTTTTATGGATACATGCTCTACTTTTTAGCAGAGCAGATTGCTAGAAATAGAGAAGTTCTTTGTTGTGGGGTGCAAATCTTATAGTTCAAATATTTTTGAAAGTGGGTTGCCTGAATGCCACCCATGTTAATTTAGCATCAGGTCAAATTAGGGACTGACCTTTTCAGCACATTGATGTTTAAAGCATTAGAGAATTCTGAACTGATCAGCTGTGGGATTGCTATGCAAAGTCCTATTCAGCTTTTGGCTTTCCTGCAACTTCACTTGCCATATTTTCAATTTAGTGTTTGATTGTGCAATCAGCAATAGAATAGAATAGAATATTCTTTATTGGCCAAGTATGATTAGACACACAAAGAATTTGTCTCCGGTGTATAAGCTCATAGCATACATACAAGTAACAAAGTGATAGATCATATATCATAGGTCATAGTTAAAATCATTGGTCATAAAATACCACAAAAAAGTGATAAATCATAAGACACTAATAGAAAAAGTAGTAGGAAAAATGAGAAGATGAAAAAGATGAGATGATAATAACATATAGTCTATTACATTGGTAAATATATTTAGGCCTAAGACAGTGCTGTGGGAATTAGATGTTCAGCAGAGTGATGACACGGGGCGGGGGGAGGGGGGAACGACTATCTTTGTGTCTAGTTGTTTTGACATGCAATGCTTTATAGCAACGGCCTGAGGGGAGAATTTGAAACACTTTATGTCCAGGCTGTGAGGGGGTCTGTAAATATTTTCTCAGCCCTCTTTCTGGGCCATGCAGTATACAGATCCTCAATGGAAGGCAGGCTGGTTGCAATTGTTTTTTCTGCAGTCCTAACTATCTATAACTAACTGACAATGTGGAAAGTTGATGCAAACCATCTCAGTCTTTTTTTCTTGTGTTGTTGTTTTCTCTAGTGCTAGATCATCTCTTGTACAACTGTAAAGAAGTAGTTTCCTTAGATGTCCTTTTTTTGGTACTATTATTCAGTACTTTTCAACCTGAGCAATGTGTTCAGTCCCTACAAACAGAGGTCAATCAATTAATCTAATTGCCTTAAATTAAAATATAAAAATTTAATAAAATAAATAAATAAATAAAATAAAAGCTGTCTTCATAATAACTGTTTTGGACTACTAGCCTCTGTCAAATTTACCAGTTAGATCAGGGGTGTCAAACTGGCGGTGCCTGGGCCGGATGCGCCATATGCAGGCCACACCCACCACAGTTCCACAAATGGGGAAAATATCACAAAATGTCACGTGACGGCAACATGACGCAGCAAATTTGACACTTGTGAGTTAGATGAAGCCCTTTGGTGGGTAGTATTAATGTTACTTGATTCCTGAATGATATTATTATTTAGGAATATCAAGATATTTATTATTTTTGTACTTTCTAAAATAATTTTGAGAGCTAAACTGCTTGATTGACCTATGCCATACCTATCTTGCCACCTATGTTGGTCCTATATTTGGCTTCTGACTTCTCTTAGTCTTTTATTTTTATAGTAGTGTTGAGGACTCAAAAAACCTTTCTGGACCATTCTTCAGGGTGAGATTGTGTAAGAATTATGCTTTAATTACTATCTTGCTAGAGGGTGGGACTCTGGTTTTGTATTGAAAGCTGTTGTATGTATTTATGATCGCTAAGTAGCAATCCATTGTATTCCTCTGGCTAAGATGTATGCTGCTGGAAGAAAATCTCAACAAGGATATGAGTGAAATGTTTTATGTTTTGGTTCAAGAAGAGAGATTTCAGTCAGTCAGGAAACTCTCATGAATTCAGTGTTCATTGTAATGAATATAATGTCTATAACCTGTAATGAAATGTAGTGAATTCATTGAAAATTGAACTTAAATTTAGAAAAAAAAATCCAGAACATTGTTTCTATGTCTTGGTTTATATACTTTTTGTCTGAGCTTCCTTTCCATTCTTAATATATCCAGTTAACATAATGAGAACAAAAGTTCTTCAAAATTTAAGAGAGGGATTTTTTTCCCCAGCAAGCCTTTTCTTAACCAAATTTATGTAGCCACATTATTTCAATCCAGCAGTTCCCAGTGCTGGAAGAAATTTTTATGGATGAATGTCAATCTCTTGATGCATGTGCAAAACACTCTTTTTGCTTGTGGGATTCCTGGAGGAAGCTTTAAGACAATGTAAACTATTATACTTCTAGTTATTTCTTCACTTCAGGGCTAAGAATTATGTTGCCTCTTTCATGTGATGCACTTCCTCATTGAAGTTGAAATTGCAGCCACTAGCCTAATGAGACTGTTCTGCACTCAGATTTGCTTTTGGGTGGTTAGATAATGGCTATGCACAGGAGAACCTATTAAAAATATTATCAATATTTCGGAGATGGCAAAAATCTCAGCGTATCTGAAAGACTATTCAAAGAAAGATATATACTGGAATGGAGAAGATGGGTTGATTATATTCAAAGCAAATATCAGACCAAGAAGTACCAAATAGCTTATGAATGAATAGAAAGTAAAAATTGTATTTGTATATTTTTCTTTATGTAAAAGGGGAGTTAAGGCTCTAGGGGAGGGATGGGAGTTTATGGATAGTTAGTGTATTCTAGCTTATGATTGTTAGATGTTATATCCTGTATTTTGCTCTGGGAAGTCCGGGGGAGTGGGGGGTGGGGGGATTGGGGGGAGGGGGGAGGGGGGTGGGGGGGGGGAGGGAGGGAAAAATAAAAAATAAAAAAATATTATCAATATTTGTAAATTTTTGCCCTCAAACTCTGGATAGTATACAGCAAGGAAAACAAGACAGCACAAACTAGACAAAATTACAACATGAATTATTATACCAATTAATATAATGAATTCCACTATTATTCAAAGTCAAAGGCATATCAGAATAGGACAGTTTTCAATTGCCTTAGGAAGAACCGGAAAGCATGAGGCAAATGCTAGCTAAGGAACTCTGAGAGTTGAAGTCCACACATCTTAAAGTTGCCGAAATATACTGCTTTAGAGATACTGCTGAAAAAAATCCTGCTTTCTGGGCCACATTGGTTGTACCGCTTAAGGGGATAGAAAGCTCAGCAAGCCCTTGCTAGATATTCGGACATGATGGGTAGACTCATTCATCTGAAAGGTGGTTGGTTCCTTATATATCATTTGCAACTTTGTAAGTGATACTTTAATAACTCTGAAGTAGCAAGCTGGCCGTGCCAGAGGTTTAGCAGTTGCATTCTGTATCAGCTGTGAGTTGTCTCCAAAGGCAAATCCACATAGAATGACTTGCAGTAATCTAGATGTGTACTGATCAAGGTGGAAGTTATCTTTGTTGGAGCATCCTGACTGAACATTAGCCAAAGCTGGGCAAAAGCCCTCTTCCACCTGCTCTTTTAGAAGAAAACAAACCAATCAAATAGTAAAGCAAATACATTAATAGGGACTTTCTAAGGCTAAATAAGTTGTGAAACTGTACAAGGTGTGAAGCTGTACAAGGTGTATAGAAGACACATTTCACAGAACTGCTACTTAAATGGTAATAAAAAATATCTTATAGCACTCTTCTCACTATGAGTAGTTACAATCTTAGAGCTAAAATTACACAATCTCTTCTGCAATTAAGGTTTATTTTTTTAAAATAAAAACACTCTAAAAAAAATCAGGTTAGATCTGCATTGGAAGCTCTGACAAATTGTGTCTTTAGCCTTTCAGTTCATGATGATGAAACAGTCTTGAATACTACACCTGACGGCTATCATTATAGAAACAATTCTGGAGTCATAACTCCCACTCAGTGTTATTTCTGAAGAAGCATGTCTAATTTTCGGGCATAAATCAGTTATGCTTTATTCAGAAAGTTTAAATCTGGTTAAAATATGCTTGTAATTATTAACAGTAGAAGCCTAACAATGCAAAATTGTGCTTAACTTCTGAATTTGATGGCATTTACTCCCCAAAAATATGAGTAGAGGATGGCAGGGTAACAGTGATTTTTACAAGTTGTCTTATCATTAACAAAGTTTATTTTCATTTGCAGTTAAACTTCAAGGATTGCGAGAAAGTTGTTAGGAAACTTAATATAACTGGACAAAGATTTCTGGTAAGTTTTTCAATATTTTTATAGATTTACAGAATACAGAGCTGGAACTGAACATAAGGATTATTTAATCCATTTCTAGAAAGTTTGGGAACAACATTTAAATCTTGCTACAATTTTCAGAAAGATATGTCAAAAGTTCTAATTTCTTTGGGTATGCAATCAGTCAATCAATTATTATTGATGGATAATAAGTAAGCTAATAAAAACAAAGGAGTATTGGTGAATAATTAGGGAAGAAGGTGAAGGGATGAGGAAACAGCATGTTACCTTTAAGCAAATATCACTCTCATGTGACCATTGCAATTCTATTTTTATTTTATAGTAAGCAACCTCAGTAACAAAACGATGGCACGTGCCTAATTATAGCATGCTTTTTTTTTTTGTTTCAGAGCATGTCTGAAAATGATATTCAGAAGTTTCCAAAACTAAAAGTTCCGTAAGTAAATCACATGCATTTTAAAATCTGATTTGGTCACCAGTAAATTGATGGTAAATATGTGGGGGAAAAAACCATCACAATCCAATTAAAAGGAAAAGTAATTCCTTGAACACAAGTTCTGCTTATGCGCACTAGAGGCTTCCTTCCCCCTCTCCAATTGTCTTACCCTGGATCAGATAAAATTAATTTTCTTTCCGTGATGATGTAGAGATGAAGGCAGAAAGCTATTTCTGAAAGATACATCAATTGTTGACCCAAACAGGAAATACTACTGGAATCTACTTGAAGAAAAGATACAACCATTACAATCTTTTCTAGAATAGAATAGAATAGAATAGAATGGAATAGAATAGAATAGAATAGAATAGAATAGAATTCTTTATTGGCCAAGTGTGATTGGACACACAAGGAATTTGTCTTGGTGCATATGCTCTTAGTGCACATAAAAGAAAAGATACGTTCATCAAGAATCATAATGATATGATCACTTAATGATAGTCATAGGGTACAAATAAGCAATCAAATCATTAGGAAACATTTAATATAAATTGTAAGGATACAAGCAACAAGGTTACAGTCATATAGTCATAAGTGGGAGGAGATGGGTGATAGGAACGATGACAAGATTAATAGTAGAGCAGACTTAGTAACTAGTTTGACAGTGTTGAGGGAATTATTTGCTTAGCAGAGTGATGGCGTTTGGGAAAAAACTGTTCTGGTGTCTAGTTGTTCTGGTGTGCAGTGCTCTATAGCGTCGTTTTGAAACAGTTTATGTCCAGGATGTGAAGGATCTGTAAATATTTTCACAGCCCTCTTTTTGACTCGTGCAGTATACAGGTCTTCAATGGAAGGCAGGTTGGTAGCAATTGTTTTTTCTGCAGTTCTAATTATCCTCTGAAGTTTGTGCCTGTCTTGTTGGATTGCAGAACAAACCAGACTGTTATAATTTAAACAACTTGTCAGAATCCAAACTGAGTTTATTTATTTAGGTATATAAAGTAAAGAACTTGGGTAGAATCTAAGTAGTATTGGATTCAGATTTAATTCAAATCGGTAAGAATAAGTCACAGCCACTTTTTTGTCCAAATTACTATGGGACCATAAAGAAGTTGAATTAGATGCCATTGATGCCGTTATCCTTTTCTAATACTTATTATAGAATTAAATGTAGAAAGAAATAGAAATAACGATAAGGTGCAAAACCACTTCAATTTTTTTATAGCCAAATATAGTATCCTTTTTTCTTCCTTATATAAATCTGGCCCTAAAGCTCCAATTTTGATTATATTGCAAGAAATGTCAGGAACATCTAAAACTTTCACAATTTTTTTTTAACTTTTCACATCAGGGAAGGATAGAGGTGTATGAAGAGAAATTAATTGTGTTGATAGAAACTAGATTTAGTGATCCTTCCTTTTCTTATCTGCTTCCTTTAATATGTTTTGTTTATTACTTCTTTCTTCAATTCTATGTAAAACACCACTCATTACCTCGAAAGGGAACAACATGTTTGGGTTTGTAAGAATGCATGTCTAAAATTTAATTGTTATCAAGCAAAAAACATTCATTCCTGTCTTCTATGGTAGGCAATTGGTATGAATATATAAATTACATAATCCATTGATATTTTGACTCACAGACTTCAGCCTTTTTTTAAAAAAAAATCTAAATCATTCTGACACTATTATTGTCCTTTAATTGTTTTAGAAGCGGTGTAGTTATACTGAAGTTCTACTACGTGCATTTTTTTAAAATCTAAATTGTTGCTATGGGATCTTTGCAAATGCACGCAACAATTTAGTAGGGTTGTTTCGGTACATTTAGGGAATATAAATAATATTCTGGTACAAATGCAATACTGGGTAAAATTCCAGTTTCTGAAATATGTCATAATTGTTCCTGGCTGCTCCAAATATATGGAACAGCAGAATATATAGCAGACCTGTTCAGGTTGTAAAACTTTTAGTAACAAAATATTTCGTGGGCTCCAGGATGTGGAGTGCTATAGTACAAGAACGCTTGCTTGATCTTTTGCAATATTTTGATATGGTTTTTCCTTTCAGTAGCATGTGTTTTCCTGTCTCGGCTTCACTATCCAAAATAGCTTCAAGATCACGTGTTTTGCAACACACAATATCATCTTCTTTTATTACCACCCACATAGTAGTTTTCGGGTTTCCCCCCCCCCCCCATTTATAGTTCTTTTGCTTTTTTTTCTCAACCATCTCGACAATGACAATGTTAAGAGTAGGAGGAAGAATGTTGGTCTCATAATTGAGAAAGAATTACTGTTTTTCATAGGCCTTATACAGGAATTATTCAGACTGACCAATAGGTTCAGATTGCTTTAGATAATGGAAAAAAGCACTGAGGAAGCTTTGTTGGTGTCTACCCAAAATAGAAAACATAGCACCTAAGAGTCATACTTGTGCCACAAATATTCTGTGGGATTCAATTAACATGCATGAACTAAATCAAAGACAAAAGAGGGGAAGCCTGTTTTATTGCATGAGGTTTGGAACCGCTGTACATACATGGCATGGCCTAAACCATGTGGTCACTGTTTGTTTTCTGATTGCTTTATTCTGGCAGATTGCCAA
Source organism: Ahaetulla prasina (assembly GCF_028640845.1). NCBI lineage: Eukaryota > Metazoa > Chordata > Lepidosauria > Squamata > Colubridae > Ahaetulla > Ahaetulla prasina. Next base: position 108,935,817 of record NC_080540.1, read on the forward strand.
ACACAGAAGATGCTTTGTTTTGTTTTGCAAGCAGACTGACAAATGCAAAAGAATGCATTGTGTGTGGCCTTAACAATAGTGTTGTGTTGCTCATTCAAGTTGCTAAATATAAAACTATATTGCTTTATTTGTTTAAGGGAAAAAAAAATCCCAAACCAATTGTCACTTAGGTTTTTGTTTATTGTTCATGAGATTTGTTGAAATCTATCTGTTGCTAATGACATCTCTGCTAAATTTAGTTTTATTGCTTTTTCTGCAAGCAGAGGTTTCAGAAACCATTTTTAATGGTTGCTTCCACTGTTTGCTAGGACTTTTTTTAAAAAAATGTTGTATAATTTATTATCCCCTTGGTCGATTTTGTATATGTGTGCAGAAACCTATCTCCTATTGCTCCATTAATTTTAAATATCCAATGATAAGAGCTCTGAAAATATTTTTAAATTTTATTGTTGGAACACAGAACATTCAAATGTTCTTGTATTTCACTTTAGTGCACATTACTATGCATCTTTCTACTCTTCCATCCACTTACATGTTTGTCAAGACCAATGAGTATAAATTTGTCAGTCCATATCACACAAGAAAAGAAGACGAGATAATAAAAAGGAATGAGAGTCATATACAATTCCAATCAACCATTATTATCCGATTTACCATATTCATTCATTCATATCTTATATATACATGTACTGGCTAAATTACTAATCCATTGTACTAAACCAGTAATATGGTTTATTTGATTTTTATTTAAACTTTATATACCGGTAACTATTGAAATTTATCAGGTGCGATTTGTGACACAGAGCTATAACTCAGCTGTGAATTATTTAACAGACCATGGTTTAAACAAAATATGTGTTGATGCTACATGAGGAGCCAGCATCTTTCCTTCCCTATCTCACATGTTTATATGCATACTCATGTTTCAGGAGATTGCTTATGTGCCAGTAAGTCAATATTGACTCTTAGTGACTACATAGATGGATTTTCTCCAGGATATTAGATCATTCAACATGGAATCCAATCACCTTGCTGCTGGTTGTGCCTTTTCTTTTTCATGACACCCTTTCTTGGCATTATAAACACATTCCAGCATCTGAATATCTTTTTCAATGTCTTTATCATGATTCCAAATGCTGATCTGTGGCTTTTTTTAAAAAAAAAATGCTGGTTCCTTTAGTTTTACATGATTCTAAAGGCAAATACTATTCAATATTTCAGCATCTTGAGTATCAATTTTAAGGCTGATTGCTAAAGTTACAAACATATTATAAACCATTCTTTTTTTAATCAAAATAGCAGAGTGTCAGCCCTGGAGGCCATCTTTTACTTTGGATCTTCAGGGCTGCCACACTTGGTGGATGGGCATGCTGTTTGGAAATGGAAGGGGGGTTGTATGGAGACAGGATAAGATGTGTATTCTTTTCCCTGGGAGTCAAGGACGTTCAGCCTGCCCCTGGAGAGACATGACTGGGAAACAACTCCAGTCGGGACAGTGACCTGATTGGACCATGTGATGGACATGTGGGTGCAAGGGAAGGGACTTTGACTTTCCTTTGGGTGGGAAAAACCCAGGGACCTTTAAGATTTGGGTTTTCCCAGATATGCCAATATGAAATCTCTAATAAAATGGAACTTTGAGGAAGATGCCTGCTTGGAGTTTTATTTCTCATGGGGGTGTTACTTGAAACCCTGAAATTGAGACTAAAATTGATTTAAGTTAAAAAAAATACAATTTGCTATAAAGAAACTATTCAGAAGAGGAAAGTTCTTACTTCAAGTAGCCTTGAAAAAACTAGTGCCATGAAAAGTCTTAGAGTTGAGTCTTCATTAAGTTGAGCTTAACCATTCTTGCCTTCTTAGACATATCCTTGTAGGTGTTGTTGTTGTTGTTGTTTGCAACAGTGGGGTTCTTTTTCAACTTCATGGTTTTGCTTCCAATCCTGAAGTTCTCTATGATCTCCTCTCCAAGTATTAATCACTGTTCCTACTTAGTTCCCAAGCCCAGGTGAGCATATTGTTGTTGACTTAGGATGTCTTGGTTTCTCTACTGGAAAACTGAAGAATGGCTGGATAGCTGGCAACTACTAGATAGATGTTTCTTCCAACTTATTTTAGGAAATGAAGTTCCAAAGTCAGGCTATCTGAAGGCCAGGAAAACAAACAATTGAAAGGTCTGGAAGCATGGAGAGCTAGTAGTAACTGAGTAGTTACTAATCCAAAAGATAGAATCTGAAATTTCTGTGCCTAAGGAAGCCAAGTGACATCAGTCTGCCCCATTAGATCTCACAAAGAAGGCATGTTATAGGTACCATTACCTAGGGAACCTACATTTGATGTGTTCCAGAAGATGTGCCCTTTTTGCTATGGTGCCTGCCTTATAGAATATCCTTTCTTTTAAATTAGACTGGTCCCATTGCTTTTGACCCTAGTTATACTGCTAGGCCTGGGGCTCCCAGGAATCAGATATTTGTCTTGATGGCTCCATGGCTGAGGAGGTCCTTTTTAATCCTCCCTTTATTACTTTGGTTTTTATGATGTTTATTACTATGGCTTTTTGTCTTTTAACCTGTTTTTATAATGGCTGTTTAATTAATTTTTATGTGCCAAGATGCCTTACAGCAGTATTGTAAGTGATAGCATAGTTAGGATGTAAACACTTAAGCCTTTGTTTCCTCATCCTCGCTCTTTCCCTCTGCAGACATAAAAAAAGAAAGGAAGTAGAGAATAGAGGAACTGGAGGAAGGGGTCGAAACTTCTCCATTGAGCATTTCTCTTCTAGTGTGTTTTAACTTTAGAATGTTAAGTGAGTTGTTTCTAGTTTAAATCTGCTGATACTAACATTTTGCCAGATCATGTTTTTTATTTAGCATTGGTGAGGAATAATATTCTATGTGTAGTTCTCAAATTTAAGTATTAAAATATTGAGTATTAAAGTTCTGAGAAAAAGCTAACGAACTGTTCAAAAAGCATTGTGGACTCTTTCATTAGACCACTGAAGCCTATCCAGCCACTCTAAAAATTCAGAGAACCTCTGTTTGGATTAAGTAAGTGGTTGATCTTGGCAGCTTCCTCACCAGGGATTTATATCAATTTTCAACATCATCCAGCCATTGTTGTGGTGCTATCAAGTCTGCCTTGATTGATAGTGATTTATGAAATGTGCCCTTTTGGGGGAATTGATAGTGATTTATGAAATGTGCCCTTTTGGGGGAATTTGTTTTCTGAGGTTTTCACGGGTGTTTGTATATAGGTCTTTGGTTGTTCGGGTTTTCTCCCATGTAAAATTGGAAGTGTCTTGGCGACGTTTCGACGAAGTCTCATTCGTCATCTTCAGGCTTCAGCTTCGTGCTTCTGGGAGCTTTTGCTCCCAGAAGCACGGGTTGAAGCCTGAAGATGACGAATGAGACTTCAAACGTCGCCAAGACACTTCCAATTTTACACGGGAGAAAACCCGAACAACCAAAGACCTATATATATATATATATATATATATATATATATATATATATATAGTGTGTGTGTGTGTGTGTGTGTGTGTGTGTTTACTTACTTTATTTATGTAGCCACCCACCTCACTTTTATATGACACCAGATGGCTTACAATAAAACAAATAAAAATATAAAACACATAATATAAAACAACATACTGTAAAAACACATAGCAGCCGGGTATTATATAAGCAATCATGTTATAAATCTCCTAGATTTCCCCCCTCGGCAGTAGAGATGTTAAGAAATGAAATGAGAGACACAATGTAAGAGAAAAGGAATGGGAAGGTAGTGGGAAAAGAACATGGCCACTATTGATCTTGCTAGAGGAGAGATTGTGTTGTTTCTCTCTCACTGGAAAATACTTTCCTTGGCTGATCTTCAGTTTTGTTCAGAACCAAAAGCACACCCCTCCTTTGCCATTCTTCTGATATAAACCCTTGATTTGGATTCCCTGCATGTCTGGGATCTTGTAACCCTAACAGAGGCAACTTTCTAAAATTGTTGCTTCTCACCAGTCTCTCCAATCTCAAAAATCTTTTTGCTTTTTATAAAGCCTCAGTGAGGGCAAGTGCCTTTTGCAAGGCAGGAAATGCAAGTAGAAACAACACAGGTTTTCTTTTGCATAACCACATTGTCTTGCTGATCGGGTGAAGGCCCAATAATGTGAATTCTACATTACCTGACTTTTGTTTGATACGCTGTTGGATGGTTGCTTTCTCTCAGGTAAGAGCAGAAAAGAGAGAGATTGCCAATCTGCTAAGACCATGCAACAGGATGCAGTGGGTGTGTACATTTTTGTTTTATTTCCCACTCTCCCTCTGCTCTTTTGTGGCTTGTATGTTTGTTAGTCATCTAGCCTCAAAGTTCATTCAGCCTTTTCTTATTGCTAGTAGGAAATTGTTTTCCATTGCCATCTTTCTACTACCAGGATCCTCACCATGTGACCAAAATGAGCAAAGTATTCCAAGTATGTCTTACCAAAGCAATATGAAGGGATACTAACACTTTGTGTGATCTAGAAACTCTGATTCTGTTGATGCAGCCTAGGACTGCATTGGCCTTTTTGGCAGCTGTAGCACACTGCTGGCTCATGAAAATAAATGAAAATGAAATTGTGCACTAGGAGTTCTAGATCCTCTTACAGTTACTGCTGTTGAGCCAGGTACCACCAGTTCTATGCCTATGCCCCCCCCTTTTTTTTTGCTTATGTGTAAAACCTTAATTTCTCACTACTGAATTGCATTTTGTTGGATAAGACCCAGTGATCAAGTCTGTTAAGATCCTTCTGGATCTTGACCTATGTTCTAAACTGTTGGCTATTCCCCTCAGATAGGTGTCATCTGCAAATTTGATGAGTTCCCCTTCTATCCTTTGTATAAATCATTTATGGAGATGTTGAAGAGTATACATATGTAAAATAAAGGCAAGATGTGAATGAATGAATGCATGAATGAATGACTCAATCATACAATCAATGCCAAGCCGCGATATAAAAGCTCTTTTGCTGTTTTTAATTTGCATTGCTAATGCTTTTTTTTCTCTGCATTTTGAACAGGATTGCTTCTTCCCCTCCTGAAAATTCTAGAGTTGGTTGTGTTGTTGTTATATGTGATATGTGGTATCAGCCTAAAATGATTTGAATTCTTGGATGTTAAATTCTTTTTGTTGACTTATATGATTGAAACATAATGTTGGGTGTATGGTACAGGCAACTGTGTTTACTCACCAAGACTGAATTATGCAATCCTTTAGATGACTTGATTTTGAATTCTGAATACACATGGTAACATTGATTGGGTTGAAGAGAGTAAGTGACAGGACTGTTTTCTTCTGTTAGTCATCTAAGCTTCAATGCAGTTGTGTCAATCTGCTGCTGAGGATGTTCTGCAAATGTGCCTTACTATTTTTTTCCAATACTGTTTTAATCCATGATAAGACTTTTGTCTAATCTAATGGAGATAAATGGATAGATAGATAATGATCTTAGTGTACATACAACATATGATGGACCCTTTGATCAAACCATACGGAATGAAAGAGAGCAATGAAGTGATATGTGAGTTAGAGAGCCAATGTCTTGAAGTTCAAATGAAGTTCTGGCAGGAGAATGTTGTATTTTTTTCTGTGGTATTGTCAAGGGTAGAGCATTAATACAGTCTTGGGATGAAGCTCTGTGATGGTTTAAATCCATATAGTCATATGAGTACTTTGACAGGGTGAATAGTTTATGAACCCCCAATTTATCAAGTTTTGCAGAAGTTGCTTGATTTCTTTTTTTGAAGATCTGAATCTAGTTTGCTAGCAAAAATTAGCTTAAAAAGCTACAGGAACATGTATCTTTCAGGTTGCAAAATCAATAAGCTAAAGGATCTCCAATAAAACTCAGTTTAAGACAATAATTAAGTTGCTAAATGCAAACACTTGTCCTAAGAAAAATTAGTCCAGATTCAAATCCGTCGACTCGAGCTATTTCTACATGAATCTGGACAAGTCTATTTTCTGCAGTCTAACCTCAAAAGAAACTTAAAGAGGGAAGTGGCACTGAACTACACTTACAAGGGTAAGAAGTTTTTCATTCTTCATGTACATCTCTTAAGCATTAAAGGTTTTTTTTAAGTGTGAAATATGCTGCAGTGGTAAAAACTGAACTATATAGATTAACTTTATTGTCATTTTTTTTTCTGTGGGCACACTGACACACATTGAAAATGAAATTCTCTTGCATACTCCCAAACGTGTACACGTACATAACACACATATACACAGGCTCTACACACACACACACACACACATAAATACACCCATACATATAAATATACATTATACACACACACACACACACACACACACACACATACACACACACATTAATCACTGTCCAGCTTGAATACGAAACAGAAAGAGGAAGCTTGAGAGTTCACGCTAAGGTTATAAACAACAATCTCTTGACCCTTCATGATATAATTACACCGCACGCATAGATGTATAGTTCTGCATTTATGACCACTTTATAAACCATCAACAAGCTAAAAGGAAAAGAAAACACTGAAAGAGAAATTTGGTCTTACCAGTTCCTTCTTTATAAAAATATTTTTTTATTTAATTTAAAAGATTACTTAATGCATGCATTTTGACTAACCTTCCTATGCAAAAATAAAATTAAACCAAAATCGGAGAGCTTTTTTTCTTAAAGGTGACAGTGGTTTTTGAAATAGTAATTACTTTAATGGACAGGAAAAGAAACTTCTAAAAGCTCAGTTTCACATATACAGTACATATAATGTAAGAGTTAGTGAGAAGGTTGACCTTTAAACTGCCGCTGCCTCTGCCTCTTTTTATTTGACACCGTTTAATTTACTGGAGATTGAAAGTTTACCATCTAATTCCAACTGTAGATCCTTGCTTGTTACTCTCTTTACGAGCCAAGATCATATCCAAACATAAACAGTAGTTTGCAATCCTCTGCAGGAACCTGGTTAATTTCTCAAAGAAAAATCAACAGTGAGCCCTTCGGAAAATTATTGCATTAAATATGATCCACATACATTTATGAGGCTAGATTTTGCAGGATATTGTTGGGTAGTGGCAGTTAAAAACCTCTAATTCAAATATCTTCCCAAGGAAAGCAAAAGCACAAATATGTCTACATGGAGTCAAAAAGTCAAAATCCAAAAACAAATTCCAAGAAAACTAAAATTGTTGTCTCAGTAAATATGATGTTCCTTGTTAATGCATTCTGGAGTATCTAGTTAAAATATGATTTCATTTCAAATTTAATATCTAATATATTGAGATATATCTTTACAACCGTGAGAATGAACTTTGTTGAATACTGAAGATATTTTTGTTGAATACAACAGATATTTTATCTGGGAACTTAAACTAGAAGAATATGCAACAATGGCACAACTAAACCACAAAGATCCGTAACAGACGTTTAACCAAATTCAGGCAATAATGGATTTCATACATGCACTATATTATGGAGCAAATGTAAACACATACAATAAGCTTTCTAAGGGAGTCTAAATGTTTGTAAATATTGAATATTTATTGTAGTATAAAGAAGGGGGAACCAACAAATGAAAATTTACCTACTTTTCTGTAGGGGCATAAAAATATAGATTCTCACTGCATGTTACACACACACACACACACACACACAGAGTGAAGACCTTAGTATTAAGCATTAATCTCTTGGTTACAAACCTTTTTTATATTCTCACCGGCTCAAGGTTGACTCAGCCTTCCATCCTTCCGAGGTGGGTAAAATGAGGACCCAGATTGTGAGGGGCAATATGTTGACCCTGTAAACTGCTTAGAGTGGGCTGTAAAGCACTGTGAAGCGGTATATAAATCTAAGTTATGTTCATTTAGTTGTTAAACTAAATACGAGACCGCCTTCTGCCGCCGATTGCCTCCCAACGACCTGTGCGTTCCCACAGAGCGGGCCTCCTCAGGGTGCCATCGACCAAACAATGCAGGTTGGTGACCCCCAGGGGAAGGGCCTTCTCTGTGGCAGCACCGGCCCTGTGGAACGAGCTTCCTCCGGGGTTACGACAACTCCCCGACCTCCGGGCCTTCAGACGTGAACTGAAGACTTTATTATTTCAGCGAGCTGGACTAGCCTAAGAAATATTTTAATGAAATTTTAAATGGGTTTTAAATCAGTTTCTACCGTTTTAGTGATTTGGCCATTAAAATATTTGGTTTTAATTTGTTTTTATATTGTTATTTATTATATTGTTGTATTTTAATATGGCTGTGAACTGCCCTGAGTCCTGCGAGAGATGGTGCGGTATAGAAGTTTAATAAATAAATAAATAAATAAATAAATAAATAAATAAATAAATAAATAAATAAATAAATAAAAATTTAGAAGGCCAAGATATGCTAATATGCCGAGAAAAGGACTCTGCCTCTTAGTTCCTTCAGAACTCCTTGTGGTCTTACCCTATTATATCATAATTAGAATAGAATAGAATAGAATAGAATAGAATAGAATAGAATAGAATAGAATAGAATAGAATAGAATAGAATAGAATTTATTGGCCAAGTGTGATTGGACACACAAGGAATTTGTCTTGGTGCATATGCTCTCAATGTACACAAAAGAAAAGATACCTTCATCAAGGAACAACATTTACAACACAAATGATGGTCATAGGGTACACTTTAACACTTAATGATACAACACTTAATGATAATCATGGGGTACAAATAAGCAATCAGGAACAATCAATATCAATATAAATCATAAGGATTACCACCAACAAAGTTACAATCATACAGTCATAAGTGGAAGGAGATGGGTGGTGGGAACGATGAGAAGATTAATAGTAGTGCAGATTTAGTCAATAGTTTGACTAAATTTTTTTATTTAGGGAATTTTTATTTAGCAGTGATGGCCTTCGGGAAAAAACTGTTCTTGTGTCTAGTTGTTCTGGTGTGCAGTGCTCTATAGTGTCGTTTTGAAACAGTTTATGTCCAGGATGTGAAGGATCTGCAAATATTTTCACGGCCCTCTTCTTGATTCGTGCAGTATACAGGTCCTCAATGGAAGGCAGGTTGGTAGCAATTTTTTTTCTGCAGTTCTAATTATCCTCTGAAGTCTGTGTCTTTCTTGTTGGGTTGTGAAACCAAACCAGACAGTTATAGAGGTGCAAATGACAGACTCAATAATTCCTCTGTAGAACTGGATCAGCAGCTCCTTGGGCAGTTTGAGCTTTCTGAGTTGGCGCAGAAAGAGCATTCTTTGTTGTCTTTTTTTGATGATGTTTTTGATGTTAGCTGTCCATTTTAGATCTTGCGTTATGATAGAAGCTAGAAATTTGAAAGTTTCTACTATTAATACTGTGTTGTCTAGTATTGTGAGAGGTGGAAGTATGGAAGTGTTTCTCCTAAAGTCTACCACCATTTCTACGGTTTTGAGTGTGTTCAGTTCCAGATTGTTTCAGTCGCGCCACAAGGTTAGTCGTTCGACCTCGCATCTATATGCAGATTCGTCATTGTCTCAAATGAGACCAATCACTGTTGTGTCATCTGCGAACTTCAGTAGTTTAACAGATGGATCGTTGGAGATGCAGTCATTGGTATACAGAGAGAAGAGAAGTTGGGAGAGCACACAGCCTTGGGGGGCCCCTGTGCTAATTGTACAGGTATCTGATGTGATCTTGCTTAGCTTCACCTGCTGCTTCCTGTTTGTTAGGAAGCTTGTGATCCACTTACAAATCTGTTCAGGTAACTGTAGCTGGTTTAGCTTAGCTAGAAGAGTGTCTGGAATGATGGTATTGAATGCTGAACTAAAGTCTACCAAGAGGACTCTTGCATAGGTGTTTGGAGATTCAAGATGTTGTAGGATGTAGTGTAGAGCTATATTAACAGCATCATCTGTTGATCTATTTGCTCAGTATGCAAATTGCAAGGGGTCTAACAGCGGATCCGTATTGGTTTTCAAGTAGGAAAGTACTAGCCTTTCAAAGGTTTTCATGACTACAGATATTAAAGCAACTGGTCTGTAGTCATTCAGTTCCTTGATGGTGGGCTTCTTCGGCACTGGGATGATGGTAGAGCATTTAAAGCAAGAAGGAACATAGCACGTCTCTAGTGATTTATTCAAGATATGAGTGAAGACGGGGGCCAATTGGCCAGCACAGACTTTTAAACAAGAAGGAGTTATCTTGTCTGGGCCTGGAGCTTTTCCTGGCTTTTGTCTGTGAAACAGGTCATGCAATTCTTTTTCTGTGATCACTAGGGGTTGTGAACCCAATGGGATGGGGTCAGTTGTAGGAGGCTTGGCTGTTGTTGTTGGTGTGTCTGAGATGGGGGTTGTGAAGATAGGTGGCTGTAGTTTCCTTTCAAACCTGCAGTAAAACATATTCAGGTCATCTGCCAGATGTTGATTACCTTCAGCCTGGGAAAAAGGTTTGCCATAGCCGGTGATATTTTTAAGAGTTTTCCACATGTTTGCTGGTTCATTTCAGTGAATATATCATATGCCTAATATGCCTAATAATAATATATCACATGCCTAGTGAGGTCAGTGAGTCTATATCCTAATAGACTCACTGACCTCATTAGGCATGTGATATATTATGAAATACCTGGCTATTATATATAATCACATGCGCCACCACATTGCTTTTGATGTATATGTGTGCCTGTTACTGTCTTGTAACCCCTTCCTCTCCTCCTCATCTGTTTTCTCTGCAAATGGGAAAAAAGAAAACAGAGTCTGACAAAGACTAAAGGCAATTATAGGATTGAAGTAGGCTGCAAAGGTCATGAATGTGGGCATTGGTGGTAAAGTTAATTAAAGTCTCTTCCCACTTATGACTGTATGACTGTAACCTTGTTGCTGGTATCCTTAAGATTTATAGTGACTGTTTCTCTATGACTATCATTAAGTGTTGTGCCTTATGATTCTTGATGAATCTATCTTTTCTGTTATGAACTCCAAGAGCATATGCACCAAGATAAATTCCTTGTGTGTCCAATCACACTTGGCCAATAAAGAATTCCATTTTTTCAGCAACATCATAACTTGGAATGGTCACTGAATAAGGCAGTTGCTAAGCAAAGAGCACCTATATTTTAATTTACATTAATCTTCAAAGAAATTTTTAAGAAAATGTTGGAAATGGTGTAGTTTCCTGCCTGGGCAGGGGATTGGACTAGAAGATCTCCAAGGTCCCTTCAAACTCTATTATTATGTTATGTTATGAAAGTCTGTAACCTCCTCTCTTGTGAAGCCTGTTTTTGCCTCTAGTAATATCAATAAATTATTTTGTACCTCAACAAAATATGTCTTGCTTCATACATACCACTAAAAGTTCTATGATTACATGGAACTTTTATGTGTTTATTATTTACTTTTGTCTATTTTCTTTCTTTCTTATTGCATTAAAGCCTTAAGCTTGCCATACTTTATAGCAGGGGTCTCCAACCTTGGCAACTTTAAGACTTGTGGACTTCAACTCCCAGAATTCCTCAGCCTGCTTTGAGTAAAGATTACTCATGTAATCTTTCTGTTCAATATTGTATTTTTAAAAAATTAATGGAATAAATCCAGCTGATGTTGAGCGAGATACTGGATATACTATGTTAAACCAAATTGAGCATATTATAGAATAGAATAGAATAGAATTTTTATTGGCCAAGTGTGATTGGACACACAAGGAATTTGACTTGGTGCATATGCTCTCAGTGTACATAAAAGAAAAGATACGTTCATCAAGGTACAACATTTACAACACAATTGATGATCAATATATCAATGTAAATCATAAGGATTGCCAGCAACAAGTTATAGTCATACAGTCATAAGTGGAAAGAGATTGGTGATGGGAACTATGAAACGATTAATAGTAGTGCAGATTCAGTAAATAGTCTGACAGTGTTGAGGGAATTATTTGTTTAGCAGAGTGATGGCCTTCGGGAAAAAACTGTTCTTGTGTCTAGTTGTTCTGGTGTGCAGTGCTCTATAGCGTCGTTTTGAGGGTAGGAGTTGAAACAGTTTATGTCCAGGATGCGAGGGATCTGCAAATATTTTCACGGCCCTCTTCTTGATTCGTGCAGTATACAGGTCCTCAATGGAAGGCAAGTTGGTAGCAATTATTTTTTCTGCAGTTCTAATTATCCTCTGAAGTCTGTGTTTTTCTTGTTGGGTTGCAGAACCGAACCAGAGAGTTATAGAGGTGCAAATGACAGACTCAATAATTCCTCTGTAGAATTGGATCAGCAGCTCCTTGGGCAGTTTGAGCTTACTGAGTTGGCGCAGAAAGAACATTCTTTGTTTAATATACAGTTTAATATACAGTTTAATATAATGATTGTTTTATTAATAGCTCCTTGTTTCTTTTCTCATCTCAGTATTCTAAGTAAATTAAGTCAGGAAATAAACCGACATGAAGAAAAAAGAAGCATCTTTCCAAAAAGGTAGGAAAAGTTTAATATATTTCTGTTGTAACAATCTTCCAGTTACTTGCTGCCATTAGAGGGCAGGAGAGGATGCAAATCCAGTTGTTAGAATGAATGGAACCTCTTTCAGCTGTGTTTGCTTGATACAGTATTAATTGCCAAACCGCATCCTAGGAAGGAATAGCAAAAGCAAACTTAGTTCAGCCCAAATCATTGAGCATGGATCAAGAGATTGAATTTTAAAACTTAATATGAGTGGCATTAACATATTGCAACATAACACATTAAACACCAGCAGAGATCATGGGGCTGAAGCGGCTGCCGCTGTTGCGGCCCTGGAGTTGGGTCAGGCTGAACCCAGAGTTCTGAGATCCAAAACTAGGAAGTGATAAAGATATTTGGGATTGTGTTGGTTTTCCTTATTCTCTTTTGTACGATATTCTGTTTATTCTTGACTCTTCTTTATTACGTATTTAAAATTTGCAAACTTTGCTACTTCGTGTCACCTGCTTGCCTTATGGCTGTTGTATGTGTTAAAAAATTTGAGTAAAATTCTTATTTTAGATAAGAAAAATGAAAATTTACCATACCTGATATGTATTTGTATAAACCTTTTTTGACTAATAAAAACTTTTTGAATAGAAAAAAATTAAACACCAGCAGAAACTATTTCGTTAATGAGTGTACGACTTGGCACTCACCTTCTCTTGAATAGATGCTGGGTTTATTCACCCAATTCAGCTGCTTATAGGGAGAAATTACCAGGAGTTTCATTCTTGGTTAACGCACTGAATTAGTTAATCTAAAAGCGCCTCTGAATGGCTTTAATATTTTCACCAGCAGATTCCAAACCCAGTTCCTAAAACAGAAACTTGATACCTTCTTCCTCTTCACTGTGGACAACCTTCCTTTCCAATCTAATTGTCAGTTCTACTATTTTTGGCCTGATGCCTTGCCGGTATCCTGCCATCAAAAGCTAGGTGGGGAGGGGGACCAATGGGCAATGAACCTGTATGGGGAAATGGTGGAAAATAGGGAGGGGGGACTGACATTATGGAAAAGACCAGAGATGCACAGAACCAGTTTGTGCCAGTCTTCAAGGCCATGACACCTGAGCAACCTGGGAATGAAATGTGGATTGCTCCAAACATTCAAGTGATTCTCACAACACATATATGCCTCTCCATTGGCCAAACAGGTCAAAGAGGAAGGCCTGGGTTGGGGATGGAGATGGAATATATAATCTTTTGCATCGGAACCTTAGTTCTAGCCTGATTTTACTGCAGCCAGCAACCTTTAGTAAAAGAACCTATCACTTCAAGCAAATGGAGTTGAGGGTCTTTCTTTCTTAAGGGATCTGACTGGGACATGTCTGACACTGATGTTATGTAGTTGTAGTTGACAAGGGTCGCTTATGAACTATTTTCATCTGTGAATTTCTTTTACAACAAGAGCTCAGATTTTTTTTCCAACTGAGGCAGGAAGTAGGCATTGAAAGTCAATGACATGTGCTTCTTTGCAAAATGTAATGCAACACTCAGAATGCTTCTGAGTAGTTTTGGCCTCTGCAAACAGCACCCAAGGAGTGAAATGAAGTGTTAGGGAGTTTCACAATCTAGTGGTGTCATGTCGTATATTTTATTGCTAATTAGCAGATCTTCTTTCAAGGGCAAAGGACTTAAAGCAAAAATAATATGGCCCTCCATTTGCAGCAACTCCATTCTGACTCTAGTGTTGAGCACATTTCTTGAAATAAGCGTCATTAATTTCAGTGCCTCGGGCTTTTAGTCTCATTAGCTTCACAGCTGACTCCAATGGTTTGCACTAAGAAGGCAGCCAAAAAAAAAGCTTCTTTAAAGAAAGCTCAGCTTGTGAGAATGTTTTTTTTTTAAAGAATCTGAATACTTGGTCTGAGAAGAGGCAGAAACTGCACAAATATCTGAACAATATATCTGCACATAGCAAAACTTGTACAGCTGACTGGATGTGAGAGGGTGTATCTGCAAAGGCACACACTATCTAGGAATGTTTAGAATGGGTTGTACTGGAAAAGCTGCCATTTTTTGATGCAAGGAAAAAGAGATGGAACTGCCTTTTGGCCAGGGCTGGATTGGGGACAATGTCACATATTCAGGTCCTCCACAAATAGTAAGCCAGAGCAATCAGGACACTTGAATTAACCTATCAGGCGCAAGCAAATAGAACTGCTCATGAATTGTCTCAAGCAGAAACTTTATTGTTAGGCAAATATGTTACAAGAATTTCACCAGATTGAGTGCATTCCCTTGGGAATGTCCAGACAAGGCTTCAGGAATGCCCACTCTTAAACACATCCCTCCAGTTTAGCTGGAGATTCTACCACCCATAACCCAACCTTCTTATCATTGTCATCACCTAAAACATCAATTTGTTTATTTCCTCTTCTAATTTTACAGAACGCAGATGCAGAAATCTCCTGAACATACAGGTAAAAATATTTGTTATGCCTATTCACTGTGCACCAATATTCAGAATTCATGCTGGTAGCCAGTTTTTTGGTTTTTTTTAATATTCCTACTGGATGATATGGCTTTAGGTTATGTTGGTTATACTTCAATGTTACAAAACTCAATGCAAAATGTTAAATATGTTTAATTTAAATGATTTCCAAGAGAAATAAATGAAATCAATTTACTTTGGAGCCAACAGTTTGATACATAATAATGGCTTTTAAAACAATGGAAGTTGAAGAGCAGAGGGTTAAATAAAATTTACCACAAGTGGAGAAACATTTTTTCTGCTTGTTCTTTGATGCGATACTAAAAGAAAGAACTGGATTCCTGTTTTGCAGCTGTAAAACCCACTCATAGTTTGGGTTTCCACCAAGGCCATTTAAATTGAACAGATAAAGCAGGACTGTTTACAAAACTTGCACCTTGCTCATGGTTCGGATTTATCTCTCTCTTCCATTCATTTTTGATTGGCAGGCCCAGGATTGAAGGCTTTTGTTTAAAAAAGATGAAAACAGCATTGCATTGTTGCAATGCAAACTCCACCCCTTTCATACTTGGGTGTGATGCCACGGTACACATTCAGAAGGGGTGGAACTCACAACATAGTGCTGCATTTGTTATTGGATCTTTTGAAATTATGGTTACCCGGAATCAAAACAAAACTACCTAAGAGGCTTAGTATCATATATTGTTTCGATACTGATTAATCATAGGCACTGTTTTCACTTCAGTGTCAACTTTCTCTCTTCACCACATGATTTTGCTCTAAAATCCCTCCTTCTAACCCAATGAGACAATTGTAAGTTATGTTTAACTATATCAGTAAGAACATAAAGTTTGAATATAATACAACAAAAGCATCAAGGTGTATAAAATCTGTTATGCTTTGCAACTTATTTCATAATTAAGTAGGAAACACATAAATATAATACTCATTCTTGAACTGATAAATCATACCAGTAGATAATTGTGCTAACAGAATTAAATCAAAACAGGAGCTACTGACTGTCTCAAAGATTTTTGCCATCCTAGTAAATAACTACTACTTATTTATGTACTTCCTGCTGTATGAATTGTGAAATTGTTTTCTTTTAAAAAATTAACTGAGGCTATATTATTTCATCATTTCTTATGATCCTCTTTTTGCTCATATATCTGCTTCAGTTAAGAATAATTCGGATATACATTTTCATCACTCAATATCCACAATACAATATAAGCAGGATCTCCGCTAGTGACTTAAAACATTTTCAGTATTATCTAACCATGATTGTGCTGATATAATAGGGCAACCTTAACATTGTTAACACTGACTTAACAATGACAAGGTGAAACCAAAAGATGCTGTAAGTCATTGATGGAGAAAATGGCCATAATCTGATACATGAAATGTCAAAACAGGGCTCTTGAAATTTCACACTCTATCATTTTCAGTGGAATACATTCAAATATTCAAATATTTAACTGAGACAGACAAATAACATTGTGGAGGGATTAGCATGACGTATCACAGTGAGGGTTAACCTTTTCCAGACCGAGTACCCAAAGCGCACCCATATGCAATGCATGTGTGGCCCCGTGCATGCACCCTGTCGCCCTGCATGTGCGCGCGGCCCCACCCACATGCACCATCCCCCCCCCACATATGTGTGTGGTCCCCACGCGCCCCATCTCCTATGCATCACAGCAGAGACCATCAGATAATATATACATGCAGGAATAATAATAATAATAATAATAATAATAATAATAATAATAATAATAATAATAATAATAATAATAATAATAATAATAATAATAATAATAATAATAATTTAATTTTTATACCACCCTTCTCCCGAAGGACTCAGGGCGGTGAACAGGTAAATAAAACAATACAATATATTACAATAAAACACATTTTCAAAAACTTATTCAAAATAGCCTAAATTTAAAATACCATACAAAATATAAAAAATAAACCCCAATAAAATCCATATTTAAAAACCCTATTTAAGCCAGTCCTGCTCGAAAGAATAGATATGTCTTCAGCTCGCGGTGAAAGGTCCGGAGGTCAGGAAGTTGTCGAAGTCCTGGGGGAAGCTCGTTCCAGAGGGTAGGTGCGCCCACAGAGAAGGCTCTCCCCCTGGGGGTCGCCAGCCTACACTGTTTGGCTGACGACACCCTGAGAAGACCCTCTCTATGGGAGCGTACCGGCCGGTGGGAGGCATGTGGTAACAGAAGGCGGTCCCGAAGATATCCCGGTCCTATGCCATGGAGCACTTTAAAGGTGGTAACCAACACCTTGAAGTGCACTCGGAAAACCACAGGTAGCCAGTGCAGCCTGCGCAGGATCGGTGTTATATGGGAGCCACGAGTGGCTCCCTCTATCACCTGCGCGGCCGCATTCTGAACCAACTGTAGTCTCTGGGTGCACCTCAAGGGGAGCCCCATGTAGAGAGCATTGCAGTAGTCCAGGCGAGAAGTGACGAGGGCGTGAGTGACCATGCATAAGGCATCCCAGTCTAGAAAGGGGCGCAACTGGCGGACCAGGCAAACCTGGTAAAAAGCTCTCCTGGAGACGGTCGCCAAGTGTTCTTCAAAAGACAACCGTCCATCCAGGAGAACACCCAGATTGCGCACCCTCTCCATCGGGGCCAATGACTCGCCCCCAGCAGTCAGCCGCGGTTGCAGCTGACTGTACCGGGATGCCGGCATCCACAGCCACTCAGTCTTGGAGGGGTTGAGTTTGAGCCTGTTTCTCCCCAGTAAAATCCACTTAAACTTCACTACCAGTTTGCAAATGGGAGCGTGCGTGTGCGTGCTCGCTTCACTCATGTGCGACACCTCTGTGCATGTGCAAGCATCAACAACGGAATGTGATGACGTCCGGGCATGTGGGCGGAGCCTCCCACCGCTGACTCTACCAGTTCTCCCGAGCCGGATAGAACCGGCCGCATTTCACTACTGTTTACATTACTTTATTAGCTCTGGTTCCTCTACCAAGCTCTGCTAACTATGCACTAATGGATAACTGAGAAAGCATTCCAGACTTTGATGTTTATATTCTTCTGTGTATTAAGAAACATATTTTTACTGTTTTTCCACAGAATATAAACCAGAGGAGGGTGATGGTTGGTCCTCCTTTGTAAGTATATTTTGGGATTTCAAATAAGAGTTGCATTTGTTATAAAGAACACCCAGGCAAAAAATAAATTCGGTTAACTGAAAATGTATATTAATTTGATTTAATTTACACATTAATTTAGTATGATTACCCTGCATAAATAGAAAAATTTACCAATTTCTGTAGCTATGAAAATGATGATGGTTTCTCTGTAGTAAATTTTGATAAAGCTCTAGGTAGACATAGATTGTGCACTTGGTTTTAAATAACCGCAATTGATATGTTTGAAAGAAACAGAATTATAGCAAACATGACAAGACTGCTACTGCACTCTTTGTTCTATTTTGCTAACAGTTTGGGGTTGAAGCTTCTATTAAAATGTGACAATATGTATATTGTAATATTGTTTTTAATCTCTGTAAGCCATTCCAAATTGTGCATGAATGAACAGTCCTAAAAATTAAAATTATAAATAAATCCAGTTTTTTGAAGAACATTATTTTGTTTCAAAAAACCCCAAAATATCAGGAATAATTCAACTTTTTAGTGAAACTTATTATGCAGTTCAAGGACAGATAAACATGTTTGAAGAAAGTGAATTTAGTGTCTCACTCTTTAAGTTACCAAGTTTCTAATTGTCACAGATTCTCTAAGCAACTTATTTCCCTGACAAAGCTAAACCAAGGATGCATTTCAAATCAGTCATTGGGGAGACAGCAGTATATAAATATCATATTTTTTTTAAAAAAATATGTAGTGTCACAGCAATAAGCATAATCTTGAAGATTAAGGAATACATTGTTAGCTTTTCTACCGCCTCATCAGAGTAATCACTATAAATAGAATCATTAGCTTCTGGAGTATATGTTTGTGTATTAAATGTTACTTTTTGTTGTGGCTTGTGATCGAATGCATCACAAGGTAATCTTAAAATGATAGATTGTTTTGGCCAAAGGACACATCTGTTCTGACAGGATGAAAGTGATGATTATGAAAGCCCGGATGAAAATCAGACTGGAGATGGTGTTGATTATGAAACGCCCAATGATCAAGATGGGTTTGATGAAAATGATGCAGATTATGAACCTCCTCCATCAAATGATGAGGACATTCACCGCAATGCTATATTTCCTCACAAACCAATTCCGCCCACTTCAGACTACATAGGTAACTATTTGAAATCTGATTTGAAGCAGCTCATTATTCAAATAATTGTGAGGGGAGATATAGTATTTCACAGAAGAGATGTGGAGAACTTTTCCCATTGAATAATAATAGCAACAATGTTCTGATTCCTTAAAATATTTTTTTTCAAATTCATTCTTTAAAATGTTTGCACGCTCTGTCAAGCTTCATTATGGAATTCATTGATAGTTTCTGAAAAGCCACCCTAAATATAAATATAAAAGTAAAATAAGGTGTCTATAGATATAAAATTATGCATCCTGACCACTACTATACTCAGTGATGGGATTCAAATAATTTAACAACCGGTTCTCTGCCCTAATGGTTTCTTTCAACAACCAGTTCGCCAAACTGCTCAGAAAGTTAACAACCGATTCTCCCGAAGTGGTGTGAAGTGGCTGAATCCCACCACTGACTATACTACTATATAGTAGTCTACTATATACTACTATATAGTAATCTAGATTACTATAATACACTCTACTTGGGGCCTGCTCATAAAGGATATTCAGAAAGTGCATGTGGTCCAAAAATCACCAGCCTGCTCTGGAGCTCTCAAAACTAGCAGTACATATCACCAGTTTTGAGGGCTTTGCATTGGTTGCCTTTTGGATCCAATTTAATGTCTTGTTTTGAACTCTAAAGCGCTTCACAGCTTAACATCTATATCCCAAAAGTGCTTTTTCAAGAGGCAACGGGACTTTCTGGTTTCAGTTGCCTCTTGAAAAAGCATCTTTGGGACAACCATGACCTGGATGACCGAGAATCTCCATAGACATTAGGATCTATAGAATTGCTGTCTCCAACCAGTTTGGCCTGACTCTAAATCTAACAGGAAGAAACAGGTACAAACGTCCTAGTTCTGGAGGTTCAGGAACTACTTTTCTATTGCAGTGCTGTATCTATAAAACAGCCCAGAGGTGAAAGTCAGCAGGTTCTGACAGGTTATGGAGAACCGGTAGCGGAAATTTTGAGTAGTTCATAGAACCGGTAAATATCACTTCTGGCTGGCCCCAAGAGTGGGGTGGGAATGGGGATTTTGCTGTATCCTTTCCCTGCCACGCCCTCCAAGCCACACCCACAGAATTGGTAGTTTAAAAAAATGAATTTCACCACTGGAACAGCCTCCTTGTGGAGATCAGGTTAGGTGCTTTGTGGCTGCTTTTCAAAAGCTCTTAAAGTCCAGGCTGTTTTAGAGAGCTTTCCCCTAATTGATTTTGATATTGCTATCGTGTTATTCTATTTTTTATATTGCAGCATTGTACTGTTTTTATTTTTATGTTGTTTGAATTGTGGTGTGTTTTTATTTTTATATTGGATGGTGTGTTTTTTTATATTTCCCCCCTATAGAAGTCACTAAGAATCATGTTTATTGTGGCAATGTAGAAATATGTTTTAAAAATACCTAGCTCACACAACAAAAAGAGCTGAATATATATGTCCTTGCCTCTGTTAGACAGACCTGCAACAGAAAGAGGTAAAACTTCTCTCCAGCCTCCTGTTCCGCCACAGAGGCCTGCCCACAGCCCCATACCAGGAGCATCCCGAAGCAGAGTCCATGGGGTATGTTTCTTTGAAGTTCAAATAGCTTATTTTCATATTTATTTGAAGAATGAAAGCTACCTACTTCAGTGGCATGAGGAAATGCTGTATAGCAGGGGTGAAATCTACTTACATTTCCAACCGGTTTGGAAGTGGACGCGCTCTGCATGCAGATCCTCTGCGCATGCACAGAGGGTAAAAAACAGGTTTTAACCAGGAAGTAACAACGACCAGGCAGGTGGGTGGATCCTCGAGCTGCCACCACATCTCCGACTGCCATCACTACCAGTTCATCCGAACTGGTTCGAACCAGGAGCATTTCATTCCTGCTGTATAGCAATGTATGCATGTCTGTATAATCTTCCTCACAACGTTTAATCAAACTGTCTTTTTTTATTATAAGGTTTTTTTTAAAACAAACATATCATTGTGTGAACAGTGTCTTACATTTTAGTACAAATAAAACAATATTCTTCATATTTAATACAGTTGACAATCTTATAAAGTTTTAGTAGTAGTACACATTTTTAAAAAAAATATAATCTTTCGTTCTTTGATTATTCAATGTTTCAGTTTGTTATTTTTATACCAATCTACAAATTCTAAATGTCACTCCTTTTACTACCAATAAAATATTAATAATCATATTTGTTGTGTTTAACAAATTTATATAGTTTTAATAGTAATACACAGATTTATTAAATTATAATCTTCCATTGTTTATCCCTTTTCTAATTTTTAATTGTGCCACTGTTATGTTTAAAAAAATCCCCTTTCTAATCACATTTTAATACAAATAACATTTGTATTTGTATTAAACATTTATTCAAACTGTCTTGAATTGTTTGCTTTGCATATGCTTTAGGTATACTCTGCATTTCAGAGTTGAAGAGGCATTCTTCACTAAAAGTATTCTAAAGAATATAAATAAACCCAACCTTGGTTAATCTTGAAAAATAAAGCAGGGTTAGGCTAATATTTGGATGAGAAACCAGCCAGGCCATAGTCTAGATGGGGATGGGGAAAAAAGTGTGGAAGAAGCCATAGGCAAATATTTTATATGTTATTGTCAAAATCCCTAAATAAGCATATACAGGAAATCAACCGGACTCAATCTTAATTTAAAGGAATGTTTTTCTTTATAGTTTAACCTACTTCAATATGCATCCAGACATAAAAGATAATTGTAATAGGTAGAAGATAACTGTATATTACTTGCTCATTCTGAAACCTTTGTTGGCACTTCTGGAGGGCATCTAAAATTATTTCAGCAAATTAAAATCAAGTTAGGTACCATATTGTTGAATGCATTCTTATTTATTTATTTATTTATTTATTTATGTTAATGTGCTTTGGCAGACACCTTTCAGTTCTCCTTCAAGCAATGACAGTTACAGAGACAAAAGTGCAAATCTCTTTAGACGTAAGTGTGCTTTCTTTCTTGCATTTAATGTCTTTCCACTATTAAAAACATAAAATATTCCTCCTGCCTTCCCAGCCTTCCCACAATTCTAATTTGAATTTGATTCTTTTTAATGATAGTATGTTGAGTTTTTAAATTAACTTTATTTTGTACAGGGTTTTTGATTGATTGATTGATTTGATTTATGAAGGAAAAAAGGGGATATCAATAGCACCCAAAATTGTGCTATTCCACTTAGACAGTTAAAGCTATTCTTTAAGTTTAACCAATTTTTGAATGGAAGTTGTTATTAGAATTTAAAAAATAAGTAAAAGGACTTTGAGTTTTGGAAATAATGCACAGAAATATTAGCACGCTATCTGATCCAATAAACTTTTTTTTCCATTTCATTCCAGCCCCAGTTGATCGAAGCAAAAAACCACCAATGGATCGACCTGGGCCAACCTTTGAGAGAGAAAGCCTTGGAGCTGGTGAGCATGTTATTTATTTTATTTATTTTATTTGTTAAGCATATATAAGATAACAGGTAAAAGTATGAACATAATTTGAATACATGAAAAGAGTAAGAGTAAAAAAGGAATATTAGGAATATTAGGACAGGGACGGTAGGCACGCTGGTGCTCTTATGCATGCCCCTTACAGACCTCTTAGGAATGGGGTGAGGTCAACAGTAGACAGTTTAAGGTTAAAGTTTTGGGGGACTTACTATCTGCAATATCAACTTTCTTCACATTTAGAAATGAAGCCAAGTTAGTGCAAATTTGCAAGTATGACTTTGACATACTTTTCTTGCTGCCTTTCTGGAGAATATTACATTATGTGTGTGTATATATATGTATGTATGTATGTATGTATGTATGTATGTATGTACAAAAAAGGAAAGAGATTGTGTTAAGCAATGGTGGGTTGCTACTGGTTTGCCCCAGTTTGGGCGAACTGGTAGCAGCGGCAGCAGGAGGCTCCGCCCACTCACCTGAACATCATGAAATATGATCTGCGCATGCTCATGCACAGACGTGAGCGAACTGGTAGCAAAGGGAAGTAAAAACCACCCCTGGTGTTAAGATAATGTACTTGCCTCAGACTGGCCAAATTGTAGATTTATTTACGTCTACATTGCCATCAGTGTAATTATGACGTAAAACATTTCTCCAGAGTTAATGTGCAGGGTGATATCCCAATTCACAAAAGAAAAAGAAAAATCAAATGTGAACAGGGCTGTCAAGAGTTGCAGAAACAGTAGACTGATGGTTCCATTCACAACGCAGTGTCCCTGCGTTATCCTGATTTCAAGTCCTCAAGCACAGGAGACAAGGGACTCCACCAGCCAAATGTTGCTTACAAGAAGAGATTCATTTAAGAGATTCTCTTTTTAAGTCCTAGTTAGGGATTGCAACATGCAAGTTGTCCACAGAGCAAAATGGGAGTGCTGTACGGCTAAGTAAAGCATGAATACAGGTAGTCCTCGACTTACAACAGTTCATTTAGTGACTTTCAAAGTTATAATGGCACTGGAAAAAGGGACTTATGACCATTTTTCATACTTACGACCATTGCAGAATCGCCATGTTCATGTGATCAAAATTTGGATGTTTGAGTACTGACTCATATTTATGACCGTTGCAGTGCCCCGGGCTTATGTGATCTGCTTTTGCAACCTTCTGATAAGCAAAGTCAATAGGGGAAACTGAATTCACTTAACAACTGTGTTACTAATGACTGTGTTACTAATTTAACAACGGCAGTGGCAAATGTGGCAAAAAAGGTATAAAATGGGGCAAAACTCACTTAAGAAATTTCTCATTTACCAATCTAAATTTTGGGATCAATTGTGGTCATAAGTTGAGGACTACCTGTATTTTAACATGTTTTATAAGAGATAAAGCCATTATTAGATTTTTGTTTTCTTCATAATGACATGGTAATATCCTTCAGCTTTTTTTTAAAGTTAAATGTAACCTTAGCAGCACTGTCTAGTTTTCTGAGTCCAACTGATGAGTAACTAACTGTTCTTCCCTCTTTTCATTTTTTTCTCAACTAAGGCAAACGAGCTTTTCCTGAAGTGGTAAGAGATGGCTTTATTCTAGTGAATAAATATAATATTTTAGCTTGTTTTTTCAGTTTTTT
Source organism: Ahaetulla prasina (assembly GCF_028640845.1). NCBI lineage: Eukaryota > Metazoa > Chordata > Lepidosauria > Squamata > Colubridae > Ahaetulla > Ahaetulla prasina. The sequence continues at coordinate 108,960,106 of NC_080540.1, forward strand.
TAAATGTACCCTTGCTTTTTTTTCTTTCTAGGCTCTAACACCAAAGCTCAGGTAACCATTTAATTTTCTGTAAAGTAAATCATCAGAATTAGCCAAAGAAATATAATATGAAGAAATTCACTCCCAAATCCTCTCTCTTTCTCTCTTAGATCTCTGGCAGAAGACTTGGCAAAGATACAGAAGCCTCCTCTGCCATCCACTGAGAGATTCGAAAAAAATAGTCCTTCCTCTAGAAGAATGCTACCACACACAAAGTAACTATATCTGTAAACCATAAATAATTCAGCATTAGCCTAGACAAGTGCTGTGCACTGATGGGCTACATCTCTGGAAAACAGTTCTATGGAATTGCTGGAATTGTTGACTTCTAGCAAAGTATCTTCTATTCTTTTGAAAATGCTCTGAATACCACATTTTGATTTTTAAGCTCTAACATAAATAGCAGAATGTTACATGACTGAAATGCAAATAGGCATTGTCAGTAGCCCACTTGGAAAGACAGGGATATAAATGATTCACATAGAATATTGCTAAGTGAATCTAGCTTTCCCATTGACTTTGCTTGTTAGAAGGTGATCACAGGACCTCAGGACACTTCAAATGTCATAAATATGAATCAGTTGTCAAGCATCTGAATTTTGATCATGTGACCATGGGGATGCTGTAGCGTCTGTAAGTGTGAAAAATGGTCATAAATCACTTTTTCAGTGCTGTTGTAACTTCAAATGGTCACTAAACAAACTGTTATAAATTGAGGACTATCTATATAGGGATTCCTTTGGTATATATTGAAAAATTAATTTGCAATGTTGGACCGGCTTACATATATACACACTAACGTATAGGCAAAAATTGTATGCATAATATATTAAAGCATGGTTTCTTTCATCATACTCTATTTAATTGACCATCACTAAGTTATAGAGCATAGTTTTCAAACCACAATGTCCACTTCATACTGCATATTAAACCATAATTGCTTTGGTTCATTTTGGTTTAATATGTTGCATAAACAGAGGTACTAAGTAGAGATTTCATACTTCAGTTTTCTTGTTTAGGTTCCTAAGGGAACAGCAACTACTGTACTCTTTTGCCCAAAATGACTTGTCCTCGTTTAGAACAACAACAAATTACTTGGAATCAAAATGTCATTTTAGTTACTGATAATGCAATTCCATTACTTGGGATTTAATTTTTATTCGATTGTTTTAAACAGATCAACATTTTTTTTTAAATTAAATAATACTTACAGAAAGTATTAGTAATTTTACTTGTTTTTTAGGAGCAATCAGATGCTTGAAAGACAGATAGAAGTAAGTATATCCATATATAATCTCTCTCTTTGAAAATGTCATTTGCACATGTTCTCAATTTAACAAATCTTTTTTTTTTTTGCATTTTCTAATTTGAGTCTCAGTAATCCTTGAACTAGCTTATAGGATGTCTTTGCTGCCTTAATATACTATTCCAATATGGTTAGCTTAATGGATAAATTAGCAATACATTTAACAATCTGGTTTTTTTTAAAAAACAATACATTTAATACATGCTTCCTATCCAAACAGTGGAAGATTTAAAAACAGAACCTCCCAAAATTATGCTGCCAAGTGTAGAATAGAGTAGAGAGTAAAAGAGGGTGTCCATCTTGAAGATGATTATTATTATTATTATTATTATTATTTATTATATTTGTATACCGCCCATCTCCCGAAGGACTCAGGGCGGTTCACAGACAAAAAACAACAGAAAACATATAATAGATAAAAAACAGCTAAAGAATAGATAGTTAAATTCAATTGATGCTCTAACTTTTAAATACAAATTTAAAACCTCATTTAAACCCCTTTTTTAAAAATCCCAATTTAAAACTACATTCAGGCTAGTCCTGCTCTTCGAAACAGCAGCGTCTTCAGCTCGCGGCGGAAGGACTTGAGATCGGGGAGTTGACGAAGCCCCAGAGGGAGCTCATTCCAGAGGGTAGGGGCCCCCACAGAGAAGGCCCTCCCCCTAGAGGTCGCCAGCCGACATTGTTTAGCTGACGGTATCCGGAGGAGGCCCTCTCTGTGAGAGCGCACTGGTCGGTGAGAGGCTAATGGTGGCAGTAGGCGGTCCCGTAAATATCCCGGCCCTAGGCCATGGAGCGTTTTAAAGGTGATGACAAGTACCTTAAAGTGAACCCGGAAGACCACTGGGAGCCAGTGCAGATTACGCAGGAGGGGTGTTACATGGGAGCCAAAAGGTGCTCCCTCTATCACCCGCGCAGCCGCAGATTGAAATGTTTTGGCTGAGCTGGTAAACATTAGGCTCCTTTTACATGCAAGGGCTAGTCTGACCTGAGATCAACACCAACAGTGGGGAAAGGCCTATATAATTGCAAGCTAGGGCAATTATTGAGTAGACCAGATCAGGAAATGAATTCCCCAGGAAGTCTAGGGGGATACTTTAATGCAGTAGTGGGTTTCACTTACCTTCACTACTGGTTTGGAATCGGGAGCGTGCTTGCGCACAGCTCTTCTGGGCATGTGCAGAACCTTCTGTGCATGCGCAGAGCATCCATGATGACATCCTGGTGGGTAGGCGAAGCCTACTACTGCCGCCAATTTGCCCAAACCGGGGCGAACTGGTACAAACCCACCACTGCTTTAATGGCTAAAATAAAAGTATCTTGCAAGTCTGATTGTGCTTCTCCTTTCCTCCTTCATCTACCTCAGTCAGAGGGGTATTTTCCTGAGACTCCACTTAATACAGGTAGTCGTCGACTTATGACCACAATGGAGCCCAAAATTTGTTGTTAAGTGAGACATTTGTTAAGTGATTTTTACCCCATATCACGACATTTCTTTCCACAGTTGTTAAGTGAATCATCATAGTTGATAAGTTAGTAACCTGGTTGTTAAGTGAATCTGACTTCCCCCTTTGCTTGTCAGAAGGTTGCAAAAGATGATCACGTGACCCCCGGGATGCTGCAATGGTCATAAGTATGAACCAGTTGCCAAGCATCTGAATTTTGATCGCATAATCATGGAGATGCTACAAAGATTGTAACTGAAAGCGGTCATAAGTCATTTTTTTCAGTGCTGTTGTAACTTTGAATGAGCACTAAATGGACTGTTGTAAGTCAAGGACTACCTGTACTATCTCTCATCCCAGGATTTAAGAAACATTTCCATCTTTTATGTTTAATCAACAGCTTCTGAATACTGTATTTGTATCAAGGCTCTTTCCCTGGGTGTCTAATAAGGGAAGTCCTATAAAGGCAGCTTTGTGGTGTTTCTTTGAGAGCTTGAGGAAGGGAGGAAGGGAGGAAGGGAGGGAGGGAGGGAGGAAGGAAAGGAGGGAGGGAGGGAGGGAGGGAGGGAGAAAGGAAGGAAGGAAGAAAGGAAGGAAGGAAGGAAGGAAGGAAGGAAGGAAGGAAGGAAGGAAGGAAGGAAGGAAGGAAGGAAGGAAGGAAGGAAGGAGAAACATAGGATACTACCTTAAAAGATTTCTTTCCTCTTCTAAGATAATTCCTATTATGTCACTCATGTTTATGCATGTATGGATGTATGGATATGCACATACCTATGTCTATGATACATACTTTTGATGTCTATAAATTTTGTACAAATTATTTTGGTATTCTAAATAAACCATTTCAGTTAATCAATAAAGAACTGGCAACACTAATATTGATTTATGTTATATTTCTTTCAGATGGAACCAGACAGTACGTAATGTTTTATATTTACTTTACTATTGTCATACCCAGTGAATCTGTTTTCTGTTAAATATTAGCAGTAAAGAATGAGACACTTTCCAAGTGTCTTTCCAAACACTTTTCAAGAAAAAAAAAGAGCTCTGGAGAAGGAATTAAAAAAAACTTTCCATGGGAAATAAGCAATTTGCACTGAGCCACTTACAAGATGATGCCACTACTGTACATTGCTAACAACAGTGTATGCTAGGAATGCTAACAAATTACACTTGATATGAAATTAGCAAATCTGGAGCCAGTGGTAGCCAAACAATATGGACTCGGCTTATTAGAAGTCTTATTAGATGTTCATGTGGAAAGCATGAATAGGACTTATTGTCCTTGCATAATTATTTTGCTACAGCATATAATATAGCTCATATGAATGGATAAAAATCTAAAAAAAAGTCCTTCTCATTCAGGGCAAACCCAGCTTAGTTCAACATTTTGTTTGTCACAATAGTAAACCTGATGCCGTTAGGGTGCTCATCAGCAAGAGATAAATATATTCCTCACTCTTACCATTGCTCCAATGCAAATTCTATTTGGATGCAGGCTTTCCTAAGTGAGAATTAATCTTAAACCTTCCAAGACCAATAGCTCCTAATAAGCCTGTCCTCCCACCATTTTTCCAATTTCTTTTTAAGAAGAAGGAAGGCGATTAGTTTATTTGCGGTTATTCTTTCCACAAGTTAACTGTGCATGAAGTGAAGAAGTATTTCATTTTGTGTGTTTTAAATAATCTTTCAATCAGCTCTATTGTATGGGTTTTTAACAAATGTTTTGAGGTAGTGACAAAACCTCCCTATTCACGTTCTCCATGCTATTTATATTCCTAACTCATGTCTCTTCTCAGTTGCCTATTTTCCAAGCTAAGAAGTCCTACATGTTGTAGCCTTTTCTTGCAGAGGAGCTCTTTGAGCCCTCAGATAATTTTGGATGCCCTTCTGAGTAGCTACCAGGCTTATAAGCAGTATTCTAAAAGAATATGTACCATAGATTTGCTAAGAATATTACAGTGTTAGCATTTTTATTTTCAATCCCATTTTCTAGTGATCCTTAACATGAAATTGGTCTTTTTCACAGCCAGTCAATTTTTTTTTTGTCAAATGTTTGTTTTTGCTCTTCTCACTAGATATTCTCCAAAGGCCAGTTCCACAGCCATCACCTCAGCCCTTCAACACCTTTCCTTCCAGAACCACTAAGTCTAATATAATTCCTTTCCCACCAAAAATGAAGACAGATCTACATACAGGAAGGTTGGTTGAATGAACCGTCAACCCAAAGTACAGAATTAACTTATGCTGTAACTATTATTCATCATTTAATTCTATAAATAATATTCTTTTAATAATGATGTTCTATGCTAATACTCTACAGTAGATTAGTATCCATTTTAATAGTTAAGTAGTCTGAAAGAAGAAACTTTCATAATAATATATTTAAGATTTTTAATCTAAAGATGTTCCACGGAAATGGGAATCCCATAAGCCAATAGCTAAGACCAGAGGTGGGTTTCAGCAGGTTCTGACCAGTTCTGGAGAACTGGTAGTGTGTCAGGCCTGGAAACCATGCTAGGCCTTAGGTTTCCAGATGCTGCCACATTTCTCCCCCGAGGGGAAGAAGGGGGGTTGAGGGGTATGGTAACATTCTTCAAGCGGTCAAGGTCGGATTGTGTTCACATCTGCAGAAGGAGTGGCAAGAGAGGTTTCAAATAAAGTGGAAGAACGTTGGACCATGTGACCGGCAAAGGGGTTAAGGGGGTGGGACTCTTGGGGTTTGTATAACTGGGAAAAGAATCCGGAAGTTTCAGTTTTGGAATTTCACTCATTGTGTGCCAGTTTCCTTATGCTAGTAAAGAACTCTGAAAGACAATGGCTTCGAGTTTTTTTATGCAGAGGAGGTTTTTCTGGAACCTTGACATTTGAGAAGTTTGAGAAGTTCGGAGAACCAGTAAATACCATCTCTGACTGGCCCCGCTGATCAGGAGGAAATGGGGATTTTGCAGTAACCTTCCCCTGGATTGTGGAGGGAATGAAGTTTTTACAGTATCGTTCCCCTGCCACACCCATCAAGCCATGCTACGCCCACCAAGCCAAACCCACAGAATCAATAGTAAAAAATTTTGAAGCTTGCCACTGGCTAAGGCTATAATAATTTATTATTTGTTTATAAAGCTAACAAGCAAATTAAAATGTTTTAGCATTGGTCTGAGACTGCCAATTATGTCTTTGTTTCTATAAAGAACATAAAAGAAGAACGGAATAGGAACAGGAAAGGAAGATACAGCCTCCCTCTATGTTCTTTATAGAAAGGGTTGGATGCTTGTTTTAGCCATGGATCTACTGTACTTCTCATATTAAAAGCTTCAAGGCACATTTAAAAGATGTCCAATGGAAGTATAATTTTAATATTTATTCACACTATAAAATTTCATTCTGGAACAATAGTAATTTGAAAATAGTGGCTATACTCTTATTTTGGAAATCAAGAGTACCATCTGCCCCAGTAAAATGGTGATCCCAACTCTGCCTAAGAAGATAGCAGCAGTTCATCTTCCATTCCTTTCTTAAGAAACCAATGCTGGACTCAATCTTTGGACCAGAAATTGGGCAATTTTGATCCTTTGTCCAAGCTGCCCATTTTAGGGAAAGTCATTCAGAAGTTGATCAGGACACAGCTTCTAAGAACCCAGAATACATCTGGATCTATTTCAGTTGCAGTACATATTTAGTTACAGTATTGAAGCAGAATTTATTGCATTTATGGATGATCTCTACTGAGAGCAGAATGGTCCTTCTTGAGCTTTCAGTGACTTTTGATAACATCAATCATGATATATTTCTGGATGGGCTAAGGGAGTTGGGATTGGGGACACAATGTTGTGGCAATTCTCCTGGAGTTGCTGGCCGGGTTGGCAGTTGAAACCCCCAGACTGTTGGTCATGGGGGATTTCAATTTGCCATCAGCCGGCGTAGCATCTTCAGCAGCTCAGGAGTTCATGGCTTCCATGACGGCCATGGACCTGATTCAGTTAATTGACGGCCCTACCCACGTCGGGGGAGGCACCCTAGACCTGATTTTTATCTCTGGCCAGTGGTCTAATGATCTGGTTTTAAATGATTTAGTTGTTGAACCTTTGTCATGGTCAGATCATTTTCTCCTTCATCTAGACTTTCTGACCGCTACCCACCACCGCAGGGAGACGGAACCAATGCGCTGGTTCTGTCCCAGGCGCCTGATGGACCCGGAGAGGTTCCTGATGGAGCTTGGGCCGTTTCCCGAGCACCTGGCCCATGACTCGACTGAAGAACTAGTTGCGGCCTGGGAACGGGTCGCGGCTGGAGCTTTGGACCGTGTCGTGCCTTTGCGGCCTCTGACCCGGCGTCGGTCTCAACCAGCTCCTTGGTTCTCCAAGGAGCTGAGGGAGATGAAGCGCCGGAGAAGACGCCTAGAGAGTGCCTGGAGATCCAGCCGCTCTGAGGCTGACCGGACACTAGTTAGGTCCTATAGTAGGACCTACCTAGTGGCAATGAGGGTTGCGAAGCGTTCCTACGTTTCTCCCTCATTGCGTCGGCAGATAACCACCCGGCCGCCCTGTTTCAGGTGACCCGCTCGCTCCTTCAACAGGAGGGGCGGGAGGACCCCCTACAAGGGCGTGCCGAGGAGTTTAATGGTTATCTATACGACAAAATCGTTCAGCTTCGGGACGGATTGGATCAAAATTGGGTAGATCCAGGCGAGGGTTCTGAGGCCCGTCTTGTTGAGGTGGTTTGGGATGACTTTGATCCCGTGACTCCCGAGGACATGGACAGGTTGCTGGGTAGGCTGAACGCCACCACATGTTTACTGGATCCGTGCCCCTCCTGGTTAGTACTGGCTACTCAGGAGGTGACACGAGGCTGGCTCCAGGGGATTACAAATGCTTCTCTGCGGGAGGGGGTCTTTCCCGCGGCTTTGAAAGAGGCGGTGGTGAGACCCCTCCTCAAGAAGCCTTCCCTGGACCCAGCTGTTTTAGGGAACTACCGGCCAGTCTCCAATCTTCGCTTCACGGAGAAGGTTGTAGAGAGTGTGGTGGCATGTCAGCTACCCCAGTACCTGGATGAAGCTGTCTATCTAGACCCGTTCCAGTCCGGCTTCCGGCCCGGATACAGTACGGAGACAGCTTTGTTCACACTGGTGGATGATCTCTGGAGGGCCAGGGATAGGGGTTACTCCTCTGCCCTGGTCCTATTAGACATCTCAGCGGCTTTTGATACCATCGACCATGGTATCCTGCTGCGCCGGTTGGAGGGGTTGGGAGTGGGAGGCACCGTTTATCGGTGGTTCTTCTCCTACCTCTCTGACCGGACGCAGACGGTGTTGACAGGGGGGCAGAGATCGACTCCAAGGTGCCTCGTGTGGGGTGCCGCAGGGGTCAATTCTCTCACCCCTCCTGTTCAACATCTATATGAAGCCGCTGGGTGAGATCATCAGTGGCTTTGGGGTGAGATACCAACTGTACGCTGATGATACCCAGCTGTACTTTTCCACCCCAGGCCACCCCAGTGAAGCTGTCGAAGTGCTGTCCCGGTGTTTGGAAGCCGTACGGGTCTGGATGGGGAGGAACAGGCTCAAACTTAATCCCTCCAAGACGGAGTGGCTGTGGATGCCGGCACCTCGGTACAGTCAGCTGCAGATGCGGCTGTCTGTCGGGGGTGAATCATTGGCCCCGATGGAGAAGGTACGCAACTTGGGCGTGCTCCTGGATGGTCGGTTGTCCTTTGAAGACCATTTGGCAACCATCTCCAGGAAAGCATTTTATCAGGTTCGCCTGATCCGCCTTCCTGGATGCCTTATGCACAGTCACTCATGCTCTCGTTACCTCTCGCCTGGACTACTGCAATGCTCTCTACATGGGGCTCCCCTTGAAGAGCACCCGGAGACTTCAGCTAGTTCAGAACGCGGCTGCGCGGGTTATTGAGGGAGCGGCTCGGAGCTCCCACATAACACCTATCCTGCGCAGACTGCACTGGCTACCTGTTGTTTTCCGGGTGCGCTTCAAGGTATTGGTTACCACCTTTAAAGCGCTCCATGGCTTAGGACCGGGCTATCTACGGGACTGTCTACTGCCGGCCTCTATCTCCCATCGTCCGGTACGTTCCCACAGAGAGGGACTCCTCAGGGTGCCGTCAGCCAAACAGTGTCGACTGGCGGCCCCCAGGGGGAGGGCCTTCTCTGTGGGGGCTCCGACCCTGTGGAACGAACTTCCCCTCGGACTTCGACAATTACCTGACCTTAGGACCTTTCGCCGCGAACTTAAAACTTATTTATTTCGTATGGCTGGACTAGCCTGATTTTTATCTTTATTGGATGGGTTTTTTAAATTTTGTGATTTTATGGGGGAGTATGTTTTTTAACATTTGGGCATTTAAATTAGTTTTTTAAGGGATGTTTTTAATTATTGTGTGTATTTATATTTTATCTGCCTGTTCACCGCCCTGAGTCCTTCGGGAGAAGGGCGGTATACAAATTAAAATATTATTATTATTTATTATTATTCTTTTGAGGTCATTTCAGTCAATGTTGTTGGAGTGGAAAGGCTTTATCGTGTGCCTGGTTTTGCACAGATCTTTAGGGAATTGATAAATTTTAAAAAGTTTAACCAATTTTTTGCCAATCAAGTCTCTAAATTATTTTAGTTATTATAAAAGGAATGTGTATTACCTAAAACTAAAATGGTAATATATTCCATTAAAACATCTCTTGTCTTTCTGACATGATCCAGATGCATCTAGAGCTCCTAAGATGTTATCAGCATTAGAATTTGCCTTAGATTACTCTAAGTATTGGAAATATTAGTTGCTTGCAAGAATTCTAGAATAAAGGATTGCAATAAAGGCAATTTCTGGTTTAAATATAGTGAAGATTATAAAAAAAGGGGGGCAGCAAAACTTAACTTCTACCGTTCATATAGCTGTTGATTAAGAGGATACTTACTATAACAGAATTCATCTGTGTATCCTAATCAGTCCTTGTTTTCATTATAGCGTTCCCTCAAGTGCATCATTACCAACACATCTTCTGCCAAGTATGTATTTTAGAAATATTTTATGAATGTCAAGCTTGCATTTTGAGATAATCTACAGATACTGAAATCTAGTATTTCATTAAATCTTATCAGTTGGAGAACCATAACATATTTGTATTATAAAGCATCAATGATCTGTGCGTCACAATAAAGGAATGGGACAAATAAATTAATGACATGAAAGAAAAACAGAAATGTAAATTCACCTAACAATTTTCACTATGCTTTTTTGTAACTTCCCATACTTGCAAATCAGGCACAACTTCATGTATTGCCTTTTGTTCTAGATCTGAACTAGTGGTATAATTACACAGTGATGGGGATGCATATAGCTACTGTACATGCCAATAAATATGGCTATTAAATATATGAGCAATTAAGGTGGCCCTTTAAAATGTGTGTGGCGACATTTCACATATATAAAGAATGATAAATCATAATTTAGGGTAGAGTAATAAAAGTAAGGAGATGCACATGTACCAGTGGAAGCCAAGATCAACAAATAATCTACCCTGCACTATATAACCAGTTAGCACTGTACATTATCTACTTGTCTTTCAGAGGTGGGTTTCAGCAGGTTCTGACCAGTTCTGGAGAACTGGTAGCGGAAATTTTGAGTAATTCGGAGAACCGGTAGTACAAATTCTGACTGGCCCCGCCCCCATCTATTCTCTGCCTCCCAAGTCCCAGCTAATCAGGAGGAAATGGGGATTTTGCAGTATCCTTCCCCTGCCACTCCCACCAAGCCACGCCCCACCCACCAAGCCACACCCACAGATCCGGTAGTAAAAAAATTTGAAACCCACCACTGTTGTTTTTGCTGCTTCTACTCTGCTGGCACCAGATAGAGGAGTAACATCTGTATATACTGTATATTACAGTGAAAGAGAACATCTGTGGTGGATTTTACAAATGGAAAATTTTGGGAATTTTTTCATCTCTAGCAAGCTATCAATGTATTTGTGAGTGAAAGTTTGTGAGTAATATAGTCTGTTTTTAATCACTTTGTATACTAGATTGACAGCAAAACAGCATTAATCTAAATCTTGGTGTCAGTATGATGTACATCTGGTTCACTCAAAATAGATTCCTCAACTATATCTCAGTATGAATTCAGTGGGCTAACTTTAATTTCTAAATACATTTAAGGTAATCTCTCCAGAACCTTTTCGAAAACCCCAGCAGATGGCAGACCACCATTACCAATTCCCAATAAACCAAATGCAGAATTTCCTAAAGCTGACAATGAAAGAGTGGAACAAAGTCATAAGGTATACAAAAATTAAATACTGGAACATGTAAGTGATTTACTCAATAGAATCTCAGATCCAGCTGATACATATGAAATCAAGGGAACAGTATATGGACATGAGATGTTAGGTAAGATAAGTTAAGGTCAAGGCAAGTTGAAGTCAACGATAAAGACCAGCAGGAAGGTAGCTATTTCTATTATTCAAAATAAAATAAAAGTAAGCCTTGTAGGAAAACGTGTAAAGAAACTTGTCATATAATTCCCTCTACACAAAGTAGAAGCTTTTCTATAATATCTGTAGCCTGCAGAGGTGGGAACTAGATCTGTAAGAGGCAAAACATGCCCTCCCCCGAAAGCATATGCCCATCCAGTCACATATTCACTATCATGATTGGTGGATAGGTTCTTGCCAGCTGTTTACTCCAGAAAAAAATAAACCAGATTTAACCAATCATTTTGCTTAACATGCCCTGCACACATGAAATCAAGACACCATCATTGGTGGGGGAGGGAGACTAAAACACAGGCAAAGGAAATCAGCAATGGGGACAGCAAATTCCATGGCGGCATAGAATTATAGCAATCCAAAAATAAATGGATAATATTTTAATTTAGCAGTTAGCTAACATATTTGATAAACCTCAAGGAATCATTGGTAATTAGAAAAGTAAAAAAGCTAACACAGCTAAAAATGTCTTGACCCTGTCTAATCGTGGGTTAGACATGATGCAAGAGAATACACAATCCAAACTCAGGTCAAATTAACACCCCTCTTGATTTAAACTGCAACTTTTTAAACTTAGATTTTCCCCACTGTTTCTATTGCTTTCCTCATTCTTTGCTTTTATAAACACTATAATATTAGCTTGCCAGGCAGAAGTATTATAAATTGTATAAATTGTATTATATGCAGATAGTTCTTGACTTACTACCCAGAATTTGAGCCCAGAATTTATGTTGCTAAATGAAACATTTGTTAAGTGAGTTTTGCCCCATTTTATAACTTTTCTTGTTACAGTTGTTAAGTGACTCACTACGATCGTTAAATTAGTAACACGGTTGTTAAGTGTCTATGGCTTCCCCATTGTTTGTGCTTGTCAGAAGATTGCAAAAGGGGATCACATGACCCCGAAATACTGCAACCTTCATAAATATGAACCAGTTGCGAAGCATCTAAATTTTGATCTTGTGACCAAGGGGATGCTGCAATGGTTGTTAAGTGTGAAAAACATAAGTCACTTTTTTCAGGGATGTTGTAAGTTTCAATGGTCACTAAATGAACTGTTGTAAATCGAGGACTACCTGTATTAGAAAGAAAATATGCAGAACATCTGTATAGACCCTTAAGCAAGGACTTAAGACAAAGCAAAGCAAAAACAAGGTCTGGCAAAAGCTGGGAAGTATGGAAATTGTTGATTAAACTACGTACGGGAACAAGAAGAATCAGAGATATTCTGAACAAATAGGACTATCTGATGGCTTCTGCCCTTGCGTTTGTGATGACAGGCAGACAACAACATATATGTATACCTGTGCTTTGTGATTAGTGTACACTTGAGGCTCTCATGGCAGTGAGATGCAATTAATGTTGCTAATTTCTGGGCAAGATCTGTTTAACTTGTACATATTTTAATCTTGCATTTTATATTTTAAATGTTATGCTGTGTAGCATGCCTTATTTTAATCATGATACTTCTGCCATGAATAAAGAAAGAAAGCGAAGAAAAAATTGTAGCAGGGAGAGAAGATGAAGGAAATACCTCTGGATATGGCTAAAAGTTCCAAATACTAGGTGGTAATTTTATCTTAAGACAGAATTTGGACAATTGCATAGAAGTATTATTAAGTAAATGCATGGCAGGTGCAAAATATTTTAGAATGGCATCCAAAAGCCATGAAGGATAAACAAATTTTTTTCAAGAAGATGTAATATAATTTGTTTATTTACATTAAACATACATATTTAACAACTTAAGCAAAATTAAGTCCCAGCAGTTGAATACTTTCGGGACTTTAAATGATCTGTATGATTTCCTAAATACGTTCAAAATTCCACCTCCATGTTTATGATAATAAACACATTTTTTTCCATTTCTTTTTTCATTTGGCTGACTGATCATCAGGGTCAACAAAATCAGAAGTGGTATGCTGCTGATATCACCCGGTCAGATGCAGAAGTTGCACTTAGGAATATAAACCAGGTAAAGATTTCAATGATTATTGTGTGTATGGATCAGTATTTTTCAACCTCAGCATATTTAAGAGGTCTAGGTTTCATGCCCTGGACCCAGCTATTTTGGGAAATTACCGTCCAGTCTCCAACCTTCGCTTTCTGGCGAAGGTTGTAGAGAGTGTGGTTGCATGGCAGCTCCCCCGGCACCTGGAGGAAGCTATCTATCTAGACCCGTTCCAGTCCGGCTTCCGATCCGGCTAGAGCACGGAGACTGCTTTGGTCGCGTTGGTGGATGACCTCTGGAGGGCCAGGGACAGGGGTTGCTCCTCTGCCTTGGTCCTATTAGATCTCTCAGCGGCTTTTGATACCATCGACCATGGTATCCTGCTGCGCCGGTTGGAGGGATTGGGAGTGGGAGGCACCGTTTATCGGTGGTTCTCCTCCTATCTCTCCGACCGGTCGCAGACGGTGTTGACAGGGGGGCAGAGGTCGTCCTCGAGGTGCCTCACTTGTGGAGTACCTCAGGGGTCGATTCTCTCGCCTACCCTGTTCAACATCTATATGAAGCTGCTGGGTGAGGTCATCAGTGGTTTCGGGGTGAGTTATCATCAGTACGCTGATGATACTCAGCTATACTTTTCCACCCCGGACCACCCCAACGAAGCGGTCGAAGTGCTGTCCCGGTGCCTGGAAGCTGTACGGGTCTGGATGGGGAGAAACAGACTCAAGCTCAATCCCTCCAAGACGGAGTGGCTGTGGATGCCGGCACCCCGGTACAGTCAGCTGCACCCGCAGCTGACTGTTGGGGGCGAGTTAGTGGCCCCAAAGGAGGTGGTTTGCAACTTGGGCGTCCTCCTGGATGGATGGCTGTCCTTTGATGAACATCTGGCGGCCGTCTCCAGGAGGGCCTTTTACCAAGTTCGCTTGGTCCGCCCATTCCTTGACCGGGATGCCCTATGCACAGTCACTCATGCTCTGGTTACGTCTCGGCTGGATTACTGCAATGCTCTCTACATGGGACTGCCCTTGAGGTGCACCCGGAGGCTGCAGTTAGTCCAGAATGCAGCTGCGCAAGTAGTAATGGGAGCCGCTCGAGGCTCCCACGTAACACCACTGCTCCGTTGTCTGCACTGGCTTCCTGTGGTCTTTCGGGTGCGCTTCAAAATTCTGGTTACCACCTTTAAAGCGCTCCATGGCTTAGGACCCGGGTACTTACGAGACCGCCTGCTGTTACCGTATGCCTCCCACCGACCCGTACGCTCTCACAGAGAGGGTCTCCTCAGGGTGCCGTCCGCCAAACAATGTTGGCTGGCGGCCCCCAGGAGTAGGGCCTTCTCTGTGGGAGCATCGACGCTCTGGAATGAACTCCCCCCTGGCCTACGTCAAGTGCCTGATCTTCGGACCTTCCGTCGTGAGCTAAAAACATATTTATTTACTCAAGCGGGACTGGCATAATAGTTTGATTTTATATTGGGGTTTTATTAATATTTTAAATTTTAAATTCATTTTTAACTATCAGCTGTTTAGTAATTGCTATATTTTAATTTCTTTTAATTATATATATCTTGTATTTTATTTCTGGCTGTACACCGCTCTGAGTCCTTCGGGAGAAGGGCGGTATAAAAATTTAATAAAATAAAAATTTAATAAAATAAAAATAAATAAATGCCGGTGGGGTATTCTGGGAGCTGAAATCCGCACATCTTAAAAGTTGTTGAGGTTGAGAAACTCTAGTACATACATAAGTATATAAGATTATATACATTATAGTATATAAGGAAATTGCTAACTGCTTAAAAATGCAATCAAAATTTATCTCAGTTATTTATGTATTTTTAATTTTAAAGCTGTTGCAATGATATCTTTTCTCAAAAATGTTTTCATATGTTATTTTTTTAGGATGGTTCATTTTTAGTAAGAGACAGCTCCAAAAAATCAGTTACGCAGCCGTATGTTCTAATGGTGCTTTACCACAACAAAGTTTACAATATCCAGATACGTTATCAACAAGAGACTCAGGTCTACTTCTTGGGAACTAGCTTGAAAGGAAACGAGGTATGCTGTGGTGTCATTCTCTTAACTCCGTAATATTTCCACTATGAAAGATTATTAAATGTAAGACTTTCTAAGTCAGTCAAATTGCTCCTCCCTCAGATGTTCTACAAAATCTGTATATATTAACTGAGCAGAATCAAATCTATAAAAATGATGATGTTATCCATTCAAGGATATCCAAATCTTGGCTATTCAATGAGCCAGATCTCTCCACATCTTCTAATATTTCTATAAAAATATTAGTAACTAAATAAAGATCTGTTGATCTGTCCTCAACTAAATAATTCTATAAAATGAAATTATTGCAAAGTAGGCAAAATGAAGTTTTTTTAACTTTTTTTTTTCTGTCACAAAAATAACTGAAAGGTATTTTGCAAATCACACAGGACTTCACTTCGGTGACTGACATTATTGATTACTTCAAACGAATGCCCCTTCTGCTGATAGATGGAAAAGACCGATGCTCAAAGAAGCAGTGCATGTTAACATATGCTGCTGGAAATCTTTAGAAGCAAAAATGCATGAAGCTCAACTTCAAGCTCAACTCGGTCTTTTAAGTTAGAGGAGCAACTGATCTGTGTTGGATGAACTCTACATTCATATTACAGGAGTTATCAATTTGCATTGGATGAACTGAGATAATTTCTTATCTGTTTTTTCATATTGTACCATAAAGGTTGCTAATATATTATCTCTCCCTCCCTCCCACCCACCCCTCTTGGTATGAAAGCTGTTAAGCACATTCATTTTTCACTGAAAAAATTATATGTGTTATATCCGTTGATTAAAATATACTCTGTAGACTGTTTTATTATTACTGGATTTTTTTTTCAAGATGAAGTCTTCTAAACAATAGTTCTATATACATTTTCCATATAAAGTTTTAGTAACAGATTCATTCAAGAATAGTTTAACAGATATTTCCTGATGTTATCATGAGGAATGCATATGCATGCCTGTTAATGTTTGTTCTTAGTGAAAACTTGTTTATTGAGTTCCATATAGGATAGCACTGGTTAATTGTGATAATTAAGAGTCAAAGGATATTTGTGTGGTCATTTTCTACTTAAATATTTGTTAAAGAACTGATTGTTTCCTCTTGCAGTCTTTATTTGTATTTTTCTAACAAAGCTATTGTATATTATGACTTCTCATAATATAAATGTTTTTATTTTTTATCGGTCTTCGAACCATGAAATGTAAATTTATTTCTGTACCAATCATTCAATCTGGGTATAGGAAACCCTACACCCAGTGGTATAGTTTCCTGCAAGAGCAGGGGACTAGAAGACCTCAAGGTTACTTCCAACTTTGTCAATCTGTTATTATTATCTAAATTACCTTTAATTTTAATTAATTGCCAGTCTGACTTATTAAGAAGTATATTTTTTATTAAACTGTCATGGCAATTTGTCTGGATTGTATTTTTTCCTAACATATTATTTACTTAAACAACTTAAACTGAAGAACCGTTCTCATTTTTTATACTATTAAAGAAGTTGAAATGACACTGAATTTTTAATGCGGACATTTCATAATGTATCTTACAAAATGCAAAGATGATAGACTGGGTAGAATGGGTTGATTTGTTGAAAATAATATTTTAGTGACTTAAACAAACCATTTAGTCAACAAATCCGTTCATTATATTCTTCTTGAACAGTACCAGAATATTAAGATTTTAATTTTTTATTATAGTAGAAGAGTGAATCTTTGAATCTTTGATCTGCCTGTTGCAGTGTAAAGCTTGTATATTCTTACCTTATCTAAAATAACAAGTTTATTATAACAAGATTTTAAATGAGGGACATGGTGGCTTAGTGGCTAAGACCCTGAGCTTGTCAATTAAAATATCGGCAGCTCAGTGGTTCAAATCCCTAGTGCCGCATAACGAGGTGAGTTCCCGTTACTCGTCCCAGCTTCTGCCAACCTAGCTGTTCAAAAGCACGTAAAAAAAATGCAAGTAGAAAAATAGGGACCACCTTTGGTGGGAAGGTAACAGCGTTCTGTGTGCTTTAGGCATTTAGTCATGCTAATGACTAGTGGAGGCCTAATGACCATGGAGACGTCTTCGGACAGTGCTGGCTCTTCTGCTTTGAAAGCGAGATGAGCACCACTCCCTAGAGTTGGGAACAACTAGCACATATGTGCGAGGGCAACCTAAAATAACATGAACATTTGAACATCACACCAAAGCATATTGATTATTGTGTCAGGAAATTACAAGGAACCACAGACTTCCTCTTGTCTAAGATACATTTGGAGGCCTTTGTCTCTAGTTTATTCATTTAGATGAAATAAAAATTCACTATTAAATGTGATTAAAACTAATTATGGAACAGTCTGACGCTTTCTATATTAAATAAATCATGACTAAAATCAACCTCATAACAAGTTATGATTGGGGGGAGGAGTAAAAATTTCTGAGCACAGGAGTAAAAGAGGGAAAGGGACCCATTAGTGCAAGCCCTCAGTGGTTTGGTCACATTGTCCCGAGCAAGAAGCAATCTGATATTTCTGATGAATGATGAATGAACCCCCTTCTACCTCAACAGAAAATATTTCGATGAAATGGATTGTATGCTTCTTCTTTTTTTTATCCAGGAAAATAATTATGAAATATTTACCTATGAACAGCTGCATTTATACAGGTCAATTTTATTTAATACACAATTGTTTTAACAACTAAACATTCCAAATTAAGAATATAAAAATCAAAATATTTTATCATTCTTATTGAAACAATATTGAATATTTATTAGATTATTTATCTAAATAAACAAATACATAGCAAGAAATGTATACTGGTGTTTATATAATCTGAAAATAGGCATGGCTTTTATGTCCAGAAAAAATATTATTTTGCATCAATATATGCTGGGTCTTTTTTCACAATACAGAAATATTATCTTAAACAGAGGATTCAAGTCTTTTTTTTTTTAATCTCTTTCTCTCTCTCTCTGCTCATATGCAATTCAAACCCACTGCTTTCATATAAAATGTTGGTAAAAAGTAAATAGAAGAAGAAAATGCCAAAAGCATTTTTATGTGATGCCAGCTTATATATCAATATTTTAGTAGCTCAAGCTTAAAAAATTATATTTCTAACTTCTGATACTCAATTATAAACATATTCACAGAAATATTTTAAAGGACATTATGATAAGAGACCATTAAGAAATCAGTAAAGTTCCCTTTCACTTAACCATTTTAAATATTGATGTTTTAGACAACAAAACTACCGGAGAGACGCTAGCAAAAATAATATTCAGTTTTTATGTTCGAACTTGTTATGTATTAACAGTTGTGCCTTTAAATATTTGAGCGGGAAATCAGCACGTTGCTGATTGGACGAAGCCTCCAGCAGAACTGTATAAAAGGAGAGGTTTTTCCCCCAGCCTGTTGCTGGGTTCACCCTATATTAAAGAGCTGTTGTCACTACCCTGGTCTCCAGCCTCGTTACTTCCCGAACTTAACATTGGCGGCGAGGTGGGATCTCGAGGCTAAGGAGAACCAGAACCGAGCTGAAGCACGCTAGTCCCGAACCCAGCAAACTCAGGGCAGAAGCGGAAATGGCAAACACGCCACCCGCACCGTACAACCCGGCAAGGAGAAATGGGAACATATATGACCCGTTTGAAAGCTTTCTAGAAGCCAACGAACTACAGGATCCTGATAACCGCAAGCGGGCTTACTTCCTAAGCCATTGCGGGCCGGAGGTAATCGAGATTGCGGAAGCCCTGGCAGAGCCAACGCCGATACAATCGGTATCGTGGCCGACTCTGCAGACTTTGCTGAAGAACCATTTCGCACCGGCGCCGTCCAAATACGTGCAGCGGTTTGAATTCGGAGAACGTAGACAGATGGAGGCGAGTCCGCCGGTGACTACATGGCCGCTTTAAGAAGGCGTCCAAGGACTGCGGATACCGAGACTTAGGCGAAGTGCTACTCGAGCAACTCATCCGAGGGTCAAGGACATCCGCCTCTGGCGGCGACTGCTAGCCAGGAGCAACCTGACACTAGCCACCGCTCTGGGCGAGGCCAGAGCACACGAAATGTCTACTAAAGCAGCAGAGACTCTGCAAAGCCTCTTCAATCCAAGGCGGCGCAAAGCCAACGCCAGTACACCAGGAGGAGATTCAGTCCGAATCCGAAGGTGAGGCGAGATGAGGAAGGGTCTGCGGACCGAAAGCGACACTGAGGACCGTGGCGAGTGCGGAAGCTGCGGAGGGCAGCATCAGCGCCAACGCTGCAGGTTTAAAGACGCAACATGCCGGCGGTGTGGGAAGAAAGGACACTTAGCTCAGGTTTGCAGAGCGGCCCAACCTTCCGCCGAAAATTCAAATCGGCCAATCAAAGCGGAACCGGAAAGGCGGCCCGCGATTGGTTCAAACAAGAAAGCGCGAAGTCTAACCAAACGACTGTCATTATAGGCGCGCCTCAACCAAAGTGGAAAGAAGATTTTCACAAAGCCCAAGATCGAGGGAGTACGGTGCAGGCTTGAAGTGGACACGGGATCAGCGATCACCATCATGTCCTGGGACACCCTGGCGAAGTCGCTGCCGTCCGTCATGAGCGCCATCTGCAAGCACAGCGGCTACGAGTGCCACGACTACCAGAATCGCATCCCTGTTCGAGGACCACCTCCGTCCGAGTCGAGTCGGCCCTCACAAAAGACCCTGCCCATCACGATCGTCGAAGGAACTCTGCCCAGTCTGTTGGGACTAGACTGGTTTCGTGCCCTGGGCATGGGAGTGACTGGCATCTACAGAAGTGACTGCAATTTGAAAGACATTCTCTTTAACGAGTTCAAGATGTCTTCAAGGACTGCCTGGGCAAGTACAAGGGACCCCTATTTCCTTCAACTTAGACCCCAGGTAGCCCCATTAGGCTTAAGGCGAGGAGAGTCCTTTTGCCCTAAAACCAAAAATTGATAAGGAGCTGGACAAGCTCATAAATCAGGGGTTTTGGTGCCAGTCGATCACGCAAAGTGGGAGGCGCCAATCGTCACCCCATCAAATCGGACGGGTCAATTAGAATTTGCGCTGACTACAAGGCGACGCTTAACAAAGCCTTACAGAAAAGCGCGTGCCGGTTCCGTGGTGCAACATTTATTGCACTCCTTGGGGCAAGGGCAAGTCTTTGCAAAGTTAGACTTGGCCCAAGCCTACCAACAACTGCCAGTGAGCGCCCGCTGGCGAAGCCCAAGCGATTGTGGCGCACAGGGGGCATTCAAGTGCACCGATTGCAATTTGGGGTTAGTGTGGCACCAGGGCTGTTCCAAAACCTGATGGAACGACTACTGCAAGGGCTCCCAGGGGTAGTTCCCTACTTCGATGATGTCCTAATTTCAGGGGAAAACATGGAGGAATAGGGGAGCGGTTAAGAAAGGTCTTGAGCATTTTCCGGACAGCGGATTAAAAGTCAAGACAAATCAATGTCAGATAGGGGTCGAATCGGTCGATTTCTTGGGCTACCGGATAGACAAGAAAGGAATTCACCCTACTGAGAGCAAAGTTAAGGCAATTAGGAAGGCTCCAGCGCCCAAAAACAAAGCAGAGCTGCAGGCATTCCTGGGATTGGTTAATTTTACGCGGTCTTTTAAAGAACAAAGCAACCGTTCTTGGAACCGCTGCATAGGCTCTTAGGAAAAATACTGTTTGGTCTTGGGAAAGTCAGAAAATAGGGCTTTTGAAGCAGTAAAGAACCTGCTCTCAAGTGATAGCCTGCTCATCCAATATCACGACTCACTACCCCTAGTGCTGGTTTGCGATCGTCCCCTTATGGGGTGGGGCTGTACTCAGCCATAGACTTCAAACGGCACAGAAGCCCCTATAGCGTTCTACTCTAGAACGATGTCCTCCCAGAGAGGAACTACAGCCAATTAGACAAAGAAGCATTAGCCATTGTATCAGGGTCAAAAATTCCATGAGTATGTCTTTGGGCGGAATTTTGAAATCGTGACTGACCACAGACCGTTACTGGGATTACTGGCTGGCGACCGCCAACGCCTGTGGCACTTTCGCCACGCTTGACCCGATGGACTATATTTTTGGCAGCTTACTCATACAAGCTGCAGCATCGACCAGGAAAGAAGTGGGGCATGCAGGCGCATTGAGCCGATGCCCACTGCCAGGGGCGACCGAAGACCCCACTCCGGGACACCCATCCTCCTTATTGACTCGTTGGACTCTGGCCCAGTCACATCAAAGGAAGTGGCTCGGGCATCATACCGGGACATTGTGTTAAGGACTGTACTCGGTTGGGTACAGAGAGGGTGGCCGCTGCGCCGGGCGACGGTTCAAAGAATTTGTTAAAAGCGTGATGAGCTCTCGGCTCAAGGGGTGCCTGTTATGGGGTGATCGTGTAATAATTCCTGTTAAGTTAAGGGCAAGGTATTGGACCTCCTCCACGAGGTCACCCAGGCATCGTAAGGATGAAGGGTTAGCTAGAAGCTATGTATGGTGGCCACTCATGGGCGCAGAGATTGCTGAGAGGGTAGGAAATGCCAAGCTTGCCAAGAGTCCAGACCGCTACCCCAACAGCCCCAGTCAGAGAATGGGAAAAGCCCCAAGGGCCTTGGTCAAGAATCCACATTGACTTTGCTGGCCCCTTTCACGGCCAAACGTTCCTAGTGGTGGTGGACGCATTTTCCAAATGGTTAGAGATCATACTTATGAAGTCCACCACAGCCGAAGCAGTAATCGCAACCCTCGCCACCTATTCGCAACTCACGGGTTGCGGACACTCTGGTGTCCGACAATGAGCCCAATTCACGGCAGCCCAGTTTGAAGAGTACCTGGCAGAGGAAGGCATCCGACATGCCTCTCTGCACCTTTCCACCCTGCGTCGAATGGCCTTGCAGGCGTTCCGTCCGGGCGCTAAGGAGCCATTGTCCAGGCTCAAGCCAGGTGACTGGCAAACAAAAATAGACTTTTTCCTAGCCGTCCAGCACAGAACCCCAAGCACAGCCACTGGAAAAAGCCCAGCCGAATTGCTAATGGGACGGAAACTCCGGTGCCCACTTGACCGTTTGAACCCCATTACACACCGAGGGTTACAAGGGGAACTAGAAAAACAAGGAAATGAGCATAGGCGACCGGGTGTGGGCCGAAACTATGGGGCGGCCCGAGTTGGTCGCAGGACAAGTAACAAAAGTAACAGGGCCAAAATCGTGCGTGGTAGAGCTACCAGACAACCGAGTGTGGGCGCCACATAGATCAGTTAAGGAAACGAATAACTGACCAAACCAAACCAACAGAGACAGGTAATGACCAATACCACTTTGAATCCACAGCTGACAATGACCCGGGGGAGGCGCAAGACTTAGCTGAGGTCCCAGAGTTCCAGCGACGCCATCAGGTCCCCGAGGGAAGCAGCAGGGAAAATTCCAAAATTAATCCAAGGCCGGAGGGCCAAGAAAAAGAGTCGGCCAATAATCCAGAGCCCGATGGCCCAGAGAGAGAGCTGGGAGGAGAAAACAGCCCCTCCGACCAGCTCAAAACACCACCCAGAACTGAACCGCGCAGGTCAGAAAGAACTAGGAGACGCCCAGGTTATTTGCGTGACTACGTCGAAAAATAACATGTAAATAAATATGTAAATAAGACCAAGTGTTTTCTGGGAGGGGAGGAGTGTTATGTATTAACAGTTGTGCCTTTAAATATTTGAGCGGGAAATCAGCACGTTGCTGATTGGACGAAGCCTCCAGCAGAACTGTATAAAAGGAGAGGTTTTTCCCCCAGCCTGTTGCTGGGTTCACCCTATATTAAAGAGCTGTTGTCACTACCCTGGTCTCCAGCCTCGTTACTTCCCGAACTTAACAGAACTCTTCTTGACTCTTTTCCTCATTTTCTCTTGAAGCATTTGCTTGAACAGGGTGACTAAAGTTCAGAAGAAGATCACAAAGCAGAAGTTCAGTTTTTACTGCAAAGCAACATTTGATTTTGTCTTTAAAAATCTGTACATTGTGCTGTTTCTCTGTATTATCTCATGTGCATTTATTGCTCCAAGGGATAATAATATGACTGCTTTCACAATGCAATTTGGATAAAAAGGATGAGAAAGAAAATGGCTTAAAATGGCTTTTAATGTTATATTGTGATCAGGTATGCATGACAATATTGTATTATATAAGACAATATTATAAAAAAACTGAAAGCAAGAAAAAGGGGAAAAATCTGTTATATTCTGCATGCTATTTTTAACACTTTTCATGAGGAGTAATCAAGCAAGGATACCACATTCCAGTTAAACTCTCAATTATTAAACTCCCAACTATTAAAGTTGGGAATCTTTAGGAAATAACTAAAATGGAAGGGAAGGCTAGAAGGAAACTGTGAAATTGGAAAGAAAGTAGTTCTGAAATGATTTTCTTGAAATGCAGGTAAATATATTGTGAGGAACGCTAGGGACATTCCTCTGTTCCCACAGAACATTTAAAAACAAACAAACACCACAATTAAAATGTATGCTTGTAGATTCTAGTCCTTTTTGGGCCACCTACTGATTTACACAAACTGTGGGTACAGTACATACAGTATTCTTGATTTCACAATTAAACATTGCATTAACATCACTAATGCCAAGGGTTATTGCCATTATCATAGGATTTATGTAGAAATTGCTGACACTATGCTGCAAAATGAACTGTAAGGGCCTACAAGTTTGGCAAATCTGAGTTATGCTTTTAAGTAGCTAAAGACAAATTGTAACTAAACAGCCCTCTCCCATTTCTTAATACTATTATTGCAAGGAGTGTTTGCATTAAGTTATGTTTTCTGCTGTATGTTTGGAACCACAGCCAAGATGCAGTGATTCCAATAGCACTTTTTTCTCTAGATGTTGGTCACATAGATGCAAAACCATGCTCAACCACAGAAGCAATTCAGCAATTCAGTAGCTCCTGGCAAATTGGTATATCTAAGATTAATCTAGAGCCAGAATGCTATCATAAACTGTGTTAAAACTGTTTCTATGTGTGTTTGTGTTTACGGCTGTTCATTACATAAACATATTGACTTAGCAATAGCAGTTTAATAGCAGTTTCAACAACAGAACATTTAATTTACAACTTCTACTCTCTTGTATTATAAAAAAGATAATTTAAAAAAAATTAATATACATTTAGAGCAGGATTCTCCAAAATGATCAATATCAACTGAAGACTTGATGGTACTATCCATTATTGTTATTATTAGTAGTTTTACTATTAGTTAAAGTAGCATTTATTAAATTATTTTCATATAATAAATGGTTCAATGAGCTGCAGTTTTGGGACTCTCAATTTAAAGAAAGAAAAATATTCATATTCATATTATTCTTCATTTATTCTGACTATGGCATTAGAAATTACCAATAAGTTTATTCATTTCAGATGATACTTCATCCAAAGTTCTGATTGCATTATCAATAACAAGCAAGTGATCCTTATCATTCATGGACATCTGAAAAGAAAATAGAAATAAAAATCAGAATGAAGTACAATTTTCTCCAAACCTTTGAAACTCTTTTGATAACTGTAATGATATAGGAATCAGTTCTCGTAAAATGTGAGCTAAGAAACAGTTTGTTCTTTAAATTCCAAATAATGGTAGTTTATTTGTACCTCACACACATACAATAAATTGCTAGAAAAATGATAAGCTCTTCAGGGTGGTTAAGTTTGATTCCTGATTATTTTCTAAGCAACAGAACTTAAGACATAGTTTACAGTTGTCTTTGCTTCTTACAGTGTATATTTTTCCACTTCCTATTTTAGGCCAGATTTTTTTCAAACTATGTTCTGCACAATTTTAGGTTTCCATGAAAACTTGATGGGGTTCTATGAGAGACAGAAACAAAAAAAGAAAAAGAAATTCACTTCAGTGTAGCCAATTAGTATTAGTAGAAGTCTCTTGATCGGGGATTGTAGGATTATAATAATTATAACAATAACAAGATGTTTCAAAGTTTGAAAATCCTTGTCCTACTACAGCCATGGCATCACTAAGCAGGTTCAGTACTGTTCAGTTCTTTCAAGATTAGTAAAAATCAGCTAACTTCTGCCACCTAGCTTTCAGAGAAAAGATAAACATGAAGAGTGATTTTTATTTACAACTGAAAGCACAGTCAAATAAGTATTTTTATCTGAATATGGGTTAAATCTTCCTTGCTTGACATAATATTCTATTTGTGTGAAAATGGAATGAAAACTTTAATAGCCTCTGCAATCACAACTGAGGTGGTTGAATAATCAGTGGAGCTGAATGATGAAATATACTGACTCGATATAAAGCATCTATCATGAAAACAGGCAGTTTGTTATCTATTTCTTTTACCATAAATGCAAATAAAATTATCTCCTTTGGTATCTGTCTGTCTGCCTGTCTGTCTGTCTCTCTCTGTGTGTGAGTGTATTATATATGTCAAAAACAGCAGTAACTGCTTTTAATTCCTTTAACCACACGGTGGCACCATTGGTATTTTAAGATATTAAAGTATATTCATCCTGTTAGCTTCATTTTACTGTACTACATCATGGAAACTCAAAATGTAAATACACTTGTTTTATTAGTAGTAGTAGTAATAGTAAACACCTAAAAGAAGCTGTTCTTTTGGGTCAGGTTCTGCTTAGAAGAAAAGGCATTCAATTAATTCAATCGTTATAGAGCTAACCTGCAGATTTTCTTGTGTATGAGTGAGATGTAAACAATAGTGTTAATCTAAAAATATACTAGATATATTACAGGATGGAAAAGTAAAGGCACTCCGGTTTTAAGTTATGTATCAGGTTTTAGGGATTTATGTTTGTTTGATGCCAAGTTGCGTTGTGATCTGGGCCACTATCTGCATTGCCCTTGAAATTGTGATATTTTAGATGGAATCTACCTATCTATCTATCTATCTATCTATCTATCTATCTATCTATCTATCTATCTATCTATCTATCTATCTATCAATCATCTATCTATCAGCTATTTTTAGAACAAAGTGACACCCCCACTCCACTCCCCAGCGAAGCATCCTCTTAAATAACTTTTGAGGAACCTGCAGGAAATAGAAATTAAGATAAGAGCTGCAGGTCGAATTTGCCGTTTGCAATTCGTTGCTACTATTAAGACAAGCCAAATTGTAGAAGCGGTGGACGTGACGTTCTTCGTGAAATAAAATTCTGAAAGGATGTTTAAGGCTTTTCCATTCCCTTTGGGAAAGCGAGGGCAAATATATCGCCTGTCCCGGTGTATTTTTAACCCCTCTTCGTTTGCACACTGAAAAGCGATAGCGAGGAAAAAGCCCGGCGATAGAACTCAGCCGCGTAAGTCCGCCGTGAAGCGGCTTCTCTTTCTTTCTTTCTCCCGCTTTGTTCCAACGTTCGGCCACGCGGGGTCGCTCGAAACAAACGCCTTTTGCTAAAAACCGAACGCGGGAGAAAGAAAAGAGCGGAAAATAAATTCGAACCAGGCGATCTTTGAAGATTCTGAAGAGTGACCCTAATTCTTTCGTTAGACATTAAGCTATTACCACGGGACTTAAAACCAAGCAAGTTTCCCCGATGCTTTTATGCGGAGCTCACGCTGCGGACTGTAGGTCGAAACGACATAAGTGAAATGGGAGGCGGCCCCCTCCGATGCCTAAAGGGTTGGAAGCGTGTAAAATAAACACTTTAATATTATACATTTCGAGCAGACTATGAGCACAGAGGAAAAGGCAGAGCCCACCTCGAAGAAAGTCAAGTCAGCGACCCACGACGAGGGGGAAGGAGGAAAGTGGCAGCCGGAAGGGTGAAGAGGGAGATGAGGTGAAGGAAGAATAGCGGGCGGGGGGTGGGGGAGAGACTACACAAATGGAGGGAAAGGGAAAGAGAGAGACAAGCAGGAAAAGCAGAATATCTGGGGAATGCAAGAGACAAGTATCCATGTGCGTGTGCATTTCTCTATGGCAGTGTTTCTCAACCTCAAACCATTTTAAGATCTGTAAACTTCAACTCCCACAATTCCCTGGCCAGTGGTTACTGGGGAAATCTGGGAATTGGAAGTCCAAGCGTCTTAAAGTTGCCGAAACACTGATCCATGGCAAAATAAAACTGAAGGCCCTTTTAGTTTAAACCAGGGGTCTCCAAGCTTGGCAATTTTAAGACTTGGCAACTTTAAGATTTGTGGACTTCAGCTCCCAGAAGTCCAGCGGGGAGCAAAGCTGGCTGAGGAAGCAAAGCTGGCTGAGGAATTCTGGGAGCTGAAGTCCACCTGTCTTAAAGATGCCAAGGTTGCAGACCTCTGGTTTAAACCATTATTGAGTGCAGGGAAGTTAACCACACACTTTGGTTTCAGAAGTCCCAAAAGTTGCCCCTCCTGTTGACAACAGAGATAATCCAGTGGATTCAATCTCAAATGTCTGAAGCCAAGACAGACACTCAAGGACCAGCCACCATTTCCATTCCCTGCCTGGTTTCTGGGGATGTGCAGGCCAGCCTTTTTCTGCCAACATCAGAACCAATTCCAGAGCCTGAACTGGTTGTTGTTTACAAGAGCAGACAAGTAAGGAACTAGTACCAAATCAAAACTACCTGCAAACTATTCATGGAGAATCCTGAAATTTGAATATTTTGAAAAATATATTTTAATATATATTGGAATATGCTGCTTAGACTCTGCTAATCAGAAAAACAAGTATTTCTAGTACCAAAAACAACATTTAGTTTTTTAATCTGTTCCAGCCCCCCTCCCCAGCCCTCTTGCAGTTTTTCTGTATGCTTTGAGCAAGTAAAAAAAAATGTCTTTTTTGTCTTCTCAACTTTCTTGCCTCTTATCTTTTTAAACTTCTGGTTCCCTTTTTCTTTCTCTGCAGATTTTTGGTGGCTTTGATTCTTTAAACATAATTGTCAAATAAAATAATATTAATTCTTACAAATAAAATATTTTTACAAATAAAAATATATATTTTTTCATTTTACTTACTTTCGTAATAAAAATCAAGTTTTTGAAAAGTTCTGACTTTAATTTGCTGCTTCTGATTACTTCCAAAACTGTACTCTCTATTCTAGAGTAATTTCATAAATGCTCATTTTTAATGCTTGTTCAACTGGACTTGCAGTTCATTTTTTTCAGTGGAACTGCATTTATTTTATTTATTTTATTTATTTGTCAATCATATATAAGATAACAGGTAAAAGTATAAACATAATTTGGATACATGAAAAGAGTAAGTAAAAAGGAATATTAGGACAGGGTTGGTAGGCACGCAGGTGCACTTATGCACACCACTTACAGACCTCTTAGGAATGGGGTGAGGTCAACAGTAGACAGTTTAAGCTTAAAGTTTTGGAGATTTAGGGAAGAAACTAGAGTCAGATAGTTACAGTTAGTAACAGTAAGAGTCAGGTAGTTACAGGCAGTGGTGGGTTTCAAAAATTTTTACTACAGCTTCGGTGGGTGTGGCTTGGTGGGCGTGGCATGGCATGGCTTGGTGGGTGTGGCAGGGGAAGGAATCTCCATTCCCAGCCCACTCCAGGGGAAGGATACTGCAAAATCCCCATTTCCTCCCAATCAGCTGGGACTTGGGAGGCAGTGAATAGATGGGGGTGGGGCCAGTCAGATGTGGTATTTACCAGTTCTCCGAACTACTCAAAATTTCTGCTACCGGTTCTCCAGAACTGGTCAGAACCTGCTGAAACCCACCTCTAGTTACAGGTAACAGTTGGGAAAAATTTCTCCAAACATGAGCCAGATTTTCACTTCTCATTCCATTCTTTGTAATCCAGAAAGTCCCCTACATTCCGAACCCCAAATACGTAAAGCAGTTTACAGATCTAGACCAGGGTCCATAAGCCAAGTAAACTTGCTGATATATCCTTTTTGATTTTGAAAAATTTGAAATGTGAAATATGTACAAAACATTTGACATGGGAAACTTGAAAAATATTCTTATTGAAAATAAAAATAAAATGCAAACTAAAAAAATTCCTCATCTTTCCTAGGTATGGAACAATCTGAAGAGCAGGGCATACAAAAAAGTTTACAATAGAATAATACATATGTGAACTTAATCATTAGAATTTCAAATTTCAGGGAAGAGCAAATTATACCTTGAAGCTAAATGAAGACCAATGCGGCTTGTATAGAATACATATAATGTTTTAATATATTCACACCAGTTAATAATCAAGAGGCTGTGTTCTGAATCACTGGAGTGTCTGTATACAGTTTTCAAAGGGCCTCAGTATAAATCAACAATAATCACATCAATGGTTTTAAAACAAAGATATAGAAAAAAGACATTACAAATTCCATGCATGTTTAAAATCACTAATAACGACTTGATCCTTTGATGAAACATGGTATTTTATTTCTCATTAAGAATTTCTAGTACATAAAAAACGGCATCAAAGAAGTTCATTCACAAAGCAGCCATATTTGTATACTGAAGTCAGAGATATATTTTATTGGGTGTCTTGTTTCTTTGCTTTCATATGTAAGAAGATAATCAAATGTAAGCTTGTCTTAAAAGCATGTTAATATTTCTCCTTTTAAAATAAGTGCTTTCACATTCTAATAGCATCTAATTCAACTTGTTAATATATAAGATATATCATTTACACACAGCAGTATTTAAGCCCTCCTCATACTCACTCATTATATTGCCTTAATCAGACCATGATAGAAAGAATACAAAACAGAATTAGTTCATTTTGCCTCAAATTATTCTCCTCCAATACTTGCTGGGACATTCAAATCATTCTTGCTCCTGAAGCTCTTGAAGTTAAATTAAACCCATTTTTAAACTAAAACAAATAGCACCAGTTAGAACATTTTGAAATTAATTACTAATTTGAGGGTAATGCAGCAGCTTTTTGATGCCGGTAACTGTAAGACCTAAATCCATATAAACAAAATGACCTCTTAAATTCAAATATACTTTACATGTGCAAATATTTGTGTTCTAGTTTATATTTAGAGTTCCCTGCTTCCAGTTTTACCTTAGAAGTGGATTACTGTTTTACATTGCAGTTTTGCATGAAGATATTGGGTTTCTTTTTCTTTTGATATATTCTTTTCTAATGTAGGGATTTATATTAAAAAGATAAACTGCCTAAGAAAGCTATATTCATTCTATTTAATCAATGCAATCTTTATTTTATTGTCTCATGGAGCTGATAAAACTATGCTTTAGTTAAATTTATCTAAAAACAGTTCGGTTAGGCATTGCAGCATAATTTGCACATTTTTGTGCTGATTATATTTGGAAAGCCTAAGTGTCAACAGGTAGGGTTGATTTACCACTACCAGCAACCAATATTCCCACTATTCATTACATATTTGCTGTCTGCAAAAAAGTAATCAAGACAGGTTTTGTCCAATGACAACTAATATACAAAGTTTGTGTCATTTTTTTTCTAAGCAGCATTGTTAATATTAATTTGTAACAATAGTTTATTAATCTTGTATGCTGCCTAAATCTCAAACAGCTCTAGATGAATTTATGCCACTTTATAATGCCTTGGTAGGGCCATACTTGGAATACTGCATTCAGTTTTGGTCGCCGCGATGTAAAAAAGATGCTGAGACTCTAGAAAGAGTGCAGAGAATAGCAAGAAAGATGATTACTTTAGTTTCTTCTTCGCATGCGCATAATGGCGGTGGTAATTTGATCTTGTGAAGACAGCGGCCGGTGTTTCCCGGCCGAGATGCTGTTCGGCCGCTCGCCGGGCTGCACAGACTTCGGTCCCAGGTGGGTCAGCACGCCGGGGATTTTTAAATAGGTTTTTTAAAAGGGGTCTTTTAAGGGGAGGGAGGGATACGACGGGTGGGGGGAATAACCCGTCGGGGAGGGATTTAGCCCCTGTGCTTGTTCGCGGCATTGTACCATCTGGTCCGAAGGCAGAGGGGGATGGGTTCGTTCCAGGAGTGGAGAATCGTTCCATCTGTACGGTAAGTGGGAGAGGCAGATATGGTGGAAGCGGGGGGCCATATCAAGTTTTGGGAGCACGTGCTCGCTGTCTTAAAACGATCACGTGCTCCGGCCCCTCAGTCTTCACCCGTTCCCCGGGGGGCCATGGTCCTCAGAGCCTTGGTCTCCGGTTGATGTTATGTAATGCCCGGTCCGTGGTCAATAAGGCCCCCCTGATTGGTGATCTTATTCAGGGGGAAGCCGCGGACCTCATGGGCATTACGGAGACCTGGTTGGGTCCGGAGGGGGGGGGTTCCCCTTGTGGAGTTATGCCCACCAGGTTTCCGAGCATTTCATCAGCCGAGAGCCCAAGGTAGGGGTGGGGGGGTAGCGGTTGTCATTAGAGAAAGTCTAGAGCCGAGGGAGGCCACTGTACCTCAGATTGCCGGTTGTGAATCCCTCTTTGTGAAGTGGGGCCATCGCGATCAGATGGGCTTGTTGATCACGTACCTGGCTCCTTGCTGCATGACCACAGCCCTACCCGAGTTGTTGGAGGTGCTCGCCGGGGTGGCGGTTGAGACCCCCAGACTGATAGTCATGGGGGACTTTAACCTGCCATCGACGGGCCTGTCATCGACAACGGCTCGGGAGTTCCAGGCTTCCATGACGGCCTTGGACCTGATCCAGGTAATTGATGGCCCCACGCACACAGGGGGTGGCACACTGGACCTGATTTATATCTCTGGTCAGTGGCGAATTGATCTGGTATTAGATAACTTAGAAACAGAACCGGTGTCATGGTCAGATCATTTTCTCCTTCGCTTAGATTTTTGGACCGCTAGCCACCACTGCAGGGAGACGGAGCCGACGCGTTGGTTCCATCCCAGGCGCCTGATGGACCCGAAGAGGTTCCTGATGGAGCTTGGGCCGTTTCCTGAGGACCTGGCCCATGGCACGGCTGGAGAGCTAGTTGCGGCCTGGGAATGGGCCGCGGCTGGAGCTTTGGACCGTGTCGTGCCCTTGCGGCCTCTGACCCGGCGTAGGTCTCGCCCGGCCCCTTGGTTCTCCGAGGGGCTGAGGGAGATGAAACGCCGGAGAAGACGCCTAGAGAGTGTCTGGAGGTCCAGCCGCTCAGAAGCTGACCGAACACTAGTTAGATCCTATTCTAGGACCTACCTAGTGGCAATGAGGGAGGCGAGGCGCTCCTATGCTTCCACCCTCATTGCGTCGGCAGATAACCGCCCGGCCGCCCTGTTTCGGGTGGCCCGCTCCCTCCTGCATCAGGAGGTGCGGGATGACCCGTTGCAGGGCCGTGCCGAGGAGTTTAGTGGTTATCTATACGACAAAATCGTTCAGCTCCAGGCGGCTTGGACCGAAATTGGGATGATCCAGGTGGGAGGGCGGAGTCGCGTCTTGTGGAGGTTATTTGGGATGAGTTTGATCCTGTGACTCTCGAGGACGTGGACAGGTTGCTGGGGAGGCTGCATACTACGACATGTTTACTGGACCCGTGCCCTTCCTGGTTGGTGCTGGCCTCCCGGGAAGTGACACGAGGCTGGCTCCAGGGGATTACTAACGCTTCTTTGTTGGAGGGAGTTTTCCCTGCTGCCTTGAAGGAGGCAGTGGTGAGACCCCTCCTCAAGAAGCCTTCCCTGGACCCAGCTATTTTAGGTAATTACCGTCCGGTCTCCAACCTTCGCTTCACTGCGAAGGTTGTAGAGAGTGCTGTGGCATGGCAGCTACCCCAGTACCTGGATGAAGCCGTCTATCTAGACCCGTTCCAGTCCGGTTTCCGACCCGGATACAGCACGGAGACAGCTTTGGTCGCGTTGGTGGATGATCTCTGGAGGGCCAGAGACAGGGGTTATTCCTCTGCCCTGGTCCTATTAGACCTCTCAGCGGCTTTCGATACCATCGACCATGGTATCCTGCTGCGCCGGTTGGAGGGGTTGGGAGTGGGAGGCACCGTTTATCGGTGGTTCTCCTCCTATCTCTCCGACCGGTCGCAGACGGTGTTGACAGGGGGGCAGAGGTCGACCGCGAGACACCTCACTTGTGGGGTGCCGCAGGGGTCGATTCTCTCGCCCCTCCTGTTCAACATCTATATGAAGCCGTTGGGTGAGATCATCAGTGGCTTTGGGGTGAGATATCAACTGTACGCTGACGATACTCAGCTGTACTTTTCCACCCCGGGCCACCCCAACGAAGCTGTCGAAGTGTTGTCCCGGTGTTTGGAAGCCGTACGGGTCTGGATGGGGAGGAACAGGCTCAAGCTCAATCCCTCCAAGACGGAGTGGCTGTGGATGCCGGCACCCCGATACAGTCAGCTGCAGCCGCAGCTGACTGTTGGGGGCGAGTTATTGGCCCCAAAGGAGGGAGTGCGCAACTTGGGTGTTCTCCTGGATGCACGGCTGTCGTTTGAAGATCATTTGGCGGCCGTCTCCAGGAGAGCCTTTCACCAGGTCCACCTGGTTCACCAGTTGCGCCCCTTCCTTGATCGGGATGCCCTATGCACAGTCACTCACGCTCTTGTTACCTCCCGTCTGGATTATTGCAATGCTCTCTACATGGGGCTCCCCTTGAGATGCACTCGGAGGCTTCAGTTGGTCCAGAATGCAGCTGCGCGGGTGATAGAAGGAGTCACACGTAGCTCTCATGTGACACCTCTCCTGCGCAGACTGCACTGGCTTCCTGTTGCCTTTCGGGTGCATTTCAAGGTTCTGGTAACCACCTTTAAAGCGCTCCATGGCTTGGGACCTGGGTACTTACGGGACCGCCTTCTGTTACCTCATGCCTCCCACCGACCCGTACGCTCGCACAGAGAGGGCCTTCTCAGGGTGCCGTCCGCCAGACAATGTCGGCTGGCGGCCCCCAGAGGAAGATCCTTCTCTGTGGGGGCCCCCACTCTTTGGAATGAACTCCCCCCTGGTTTACGTCAAATACCTGACCTTCGGACTTTTCGCCGTGAACTGAAAACATATCTGTTTGTTCGTGCGGGGCTTTCTTAAATTGTTTAGTTTTAAATTCTAAATTTTTCTCTGGTTTTAATTGGGGTTTTTAGATTCTTAATTATTTTAATTTCGGCCACACTGTATAATAAGTTTTTTAATTTTATTTTAACTGTATATTGTTTCTTTTTACTTTGGCTGTACACCGCCCTGAGTCCTTCGGGAGAAGGGCGGTTTATAAATCTAATAAAATAAATAAATAAATAATAATAAATTAGGGGACTGGAGGCTAAAACATGAAGAACGGTTACAGGAACTGGGTATGTCTAGTTTAATAAAAAGAAGGACTAGGGGAGACATGATAGCAGTATTCCAATATCTCAGGGGTTTCCACAAAGAAGAGGGAGTCGGGCTGTTCTCGACACCTGAGGGTAGAACAAGAAGCAATGGGTGGAAACTGATCAAGGAAAGAAGCAACTTAGAACTAAGGAGAAATTTCCTGACAGTTAGAACAATTAATAAGACTTGCCTGCAGAAGTTGTGAATGCTCCAACACTGGACATTTTTAAGAAAATCTTGGATAACCATCTGACTGAGATGGTGTAGGGTTTCCTGCCTGGGCAGGGAGTTGGACTAGAAGGCCTCCAAGGTCCCTTCCAACTGTTGTTATATTATATTATATTATTGAACATAAATTAAGTCCAATTTATGGTTGCAACAGGATTATAGCTATCCTAAGACAGAACATGGCAAATTTACATTATTGTATTGGCATATGCTACACTATGCACTATGCCTGGCAAGAATCAGAGCATCCCTTATTGTAACATTCTTTCTTCTATTCCTTTCTACCGGTATTAAAGTTTAATGTAAATAAATTGACTGGCAAATAAAATTAGCTGCTATTTGTTTCTAGAGAGCAAAATACCAAGGGCAACTTTACTAGTGGTGATACACGCTCGAACTGACATTATAGGATGATTGAAAATTTTCTGACCTGAGAGAAGCAGAAACTAATGTGAAAGATCTGTATATTTATGGCTTTTATTTCTTTAGTAATAAGCACACTATAGAAAATATATAATATCTAATGCATTTCTTTAAAATAAAATGTGATACTATTGAAACATTATATAATGTAGAATGAAAGCTACTGTAGAACCCTAAAGAAATATTTGATTTATGTGAATATTATACATATTAAGAAAATACCCATGTTGTCTTATCCAGCCGTGCAGTCCTTCCATATGAATACAGTATATCCAGATCTGCATGGAATTTGGCTCCACCAATATTTCATGATGGCTAAAAATGGCTTACATGTAATCAGTAGTATCTGTTCCTAATTAATTACTGGCAATAGAAAGTTTATAATGATTAATTTCTGAAATCTAAAAAATATCATTTATATGCCTTAAGCAAACAATAAGCCATACATAAGCAGTATTTTTCTTCATTCTTGTCTTTACCCAGCAAATAATTGAATGTGTGAATAGCTTTTGTATTATTACAGTCCAGCTAGATTTACCAACAGGATTACATTCACAATTGTGGATATATAAAAACCTACATAAGACTATTTTGTTCGTGATAGGAATAAAAGTTTATCTATTTACTATTGTTCGGAGGGATTATGGAGCACCCAGTTATTTCTGGATTATTCCTACAAAATAGGCTTTCTTAAAATTGTTATAGTCTATTATTGCTTTCGTAATATTATTGAACTATTACATATTATACCTCATAGGGCTATAAACCCTTATAAAAAGATGTTTATATGTGGATGGATGGGTGAGTGATTTTGAATCCAATGTTTTCTTAAAATTGTTAGGGAACAAAAAAAGCAACAACATAAGATTCACTTCAATTATGAATATTTAATTGAATCTCCCACATGTTGTATCTGCATGAGGTCCAGAAAAGTCTCTATAGCAGCCCAATTTTCAACATTCAGAAAGATGAAGTACTGACTTATATTTTATTCATACTATCATTATGTAATGAGGTATAATGGGTATAAGTTGCCTTCTGGTTCAAAAGTAACATTTTATGAATGCCAGTTGCTGGGAAGTAGATATATGTGAAAGATTTGCCATTATGAACAACATACAGAATTTGATGGATTTTTGGTTTGATCCAGAAAAGCTTTTCTTATGCACCCATGTTTATTTTTAGAAAGTTATTTAAATAGCTAGCAGAGGCATACAGCTTTCTGGTTATTTACAAAATGTTTCAAGTTTAGCTTCAAGTTTCAGTGTAGGGAAAATTAATATTATTTAATATCTGTAATATCTTCTATCTTTTTATTGCAAAGAAACTCCCAATTTAGGTTTTTTTAAAAAAAAATCAGTATAATAGTATCAACAAAAAAAGATATCAAAAAATATAACTACAAACTATTAACAAGAAAATACTTACTTTACCTTGAAAGCCAGATTTTTTTAAAAAAAAAATGTTGGAAAGTGACTAAGAAAGGTATAATTATTTCCCTCAGCACTGCATACCCATGAGACCCACCACATCATGAGCTGCACTTGCAGCTGACTTCTGGATAGAAATCAAGATGCCGGTTATCACCTATGAAATCTTTTATTGGGCTTTGTTTGAGGGACCAGCTGTTACTGCCTGTCCAGTAAGATTGGACATGTGAGCACACTTTGGGTGCCATTTATTAAGCAGCATGTGGCATCCAAGGTGCCTTATGTGGCATAGTGCTTGCCCTCTAGAATGTTATTCCCTCAGTAATCTGGATGGCCCTCAACCTGATGACATTCAAGAAGCTAATACAAGTAGTGCTTGAAAATTTCTGTCACTAAGCAATGCGGTCATAAAGCTAGGCAATGCCATTTCCTGCCAATTTCCTGCCACAATCATATCAGTTGAAGTGACTCTGAAGTTGCAAGTTTCAGGTTGTTCCCAAGCATGCTGGCAGGTAGGTAAGTGGTTGCTGCCAGAAGGGAAAGGGTGCAAGTATAAAAGGAAGATGTGGCAAGGCTCAGGTAGGTGTAAGGTGGTTCACGAGGTTTGGGAAAGGTGTGTGTGTGTGTGTGTGTGTGTGTGTGTGCAAGACAGGTGTGGAGAGGGTCTGGGTGTATGAGTGTATGAATTGGTGGTATGTGAGTGTAGAGGGGCATGGGGAGTTTGCACAGGTAGAAGAGACTTGCCTCAGTAATTTGCCACATTCCTTGCCCGCTTCCCCATTGACTTTCTGGGGAAACTGGCAGGAAAGGTCGCAAATCGAAGTGCTGTCCCGGTGTTTGGAAGCCGTACGGGTCTGGATGGGGAGAAACAGGCTCAAGCTCAACCCCTCCAAGACAGAGTGGCTGTGGATGCCGGCATCCCGGAACAGTCAGCTGAGTCCGTGGCTGACTGTTGGGGGCGAGTCATTGGCCCCGATGGAGAGGGTGCGCAACTTGGGCGTTCTTCTGGATGAACGGCTGTCTTTCGAAGATCATTTGACGGCCGTCTCCAGGAGAGCTTTTTACCAGGTTCGCCTGATTCGCCAGTTGCGCCCCTTTCTAGACCGGGATGCCCTATGCACGGTCACTCACGCCCTCGTGACGTCTCGTCTGGATTACTGCAATGCTCTCTACATGGGGCTCCCCTTGAGGGGCATCCGGAGGCTTCAGTTAGTTCAGAATGCGGCTGCGCGGGTGATAGAGGGAGCCACTCGTGGCTCCCATGTGACACCTCTCCTGTGCAGACTGTACTGGCTACCTGTGGCCTTCCGGGTGCGCTTCAAGGTTTTGGTAACTATCTTTAAAGCGCTCCATGGCATAGGGCCGGGCTATTTACGGGACCGCCTGCTGCTACCGAATACCTCTCACTGACCCGTGTGCTCTCACAGAGGGGGACTCCTCAGGATGCCGTCAGCTAGGCAGTGCCGTTTGGCGACACCCAGGGGAAGGGCCTTCTCTGTGGGGGCTCCCACCCTCTGGAACGAACTCCCCCCAGGACTTCGTCAACTTCCGGACCTCCGAACCTTCCGCCGCGAGCTTAAAACACATCTATTCATCTGCGCAGGACTGGATTAGATTTTAAATTTATATTGGTTTTAATGGGTTTTATTATTTATATTGTTCTTTTAAAAATTTGGCTATGTAGAATAAGTTTTTTAATTGTTATTTTATTTTGTATTTATATGTACCTTTTTTATTTGCCTGTGAACCGCCCTGAGTCCCTAGGGAGATAGGGCAGTATACAAATGTGATAAATAAATAAATAAATAAATAAATAAATAAAATGGAAATTACATGATTGCAGGGTTTTGCAGCTATTTTAAGTCTGAGCTGGATATGAAGCACCCAGTGACTACAAGGTGCTGGGATGTCCAAAATTGGTCAAAACCACCATTTGTTCAGTGCCATCATAACCTTGAATGAAAAAGGGTAGAACTTTATTTGTTGAGATAAGAAATACTTTTAAATGTTTGCTCATTTTTTCATGTGTAAAAATATAAACATATGCTGTTTGATACATTGATGTAGAATTGTTCTAGTACTATATTTTTTCAGATATGATCCAGGACTAACCATTTTTTTCAATTGGAAAGACAAATATCAGAATGTATGCGTCCTAATTACATTAAGCATTTTAATTAAAATATCATTTTAAAGGGCGATAGTGTTAACCCTTCAAGATAGGTTAAGTCTGGAAATAGGCTCCACAGATCTGAATGGAACTATTGTATACTTTATTGATTATATAGGGTATAGTAATATAATCTTGAAAGCTTGAATGAGTTTTCTTTTTCTTCCTCCTATACACCAATAAATTAAAAAGTTAATATGAACATTGTATTTATTTATTTAATAAATTTATTTATTAAATTTAAAGAGTTTTTTCCAAAGTTTTTTCTACTTTTCTGATCGGGAAAGCACAGATTGGGAAAGAAATCCAAATCCAAACGCAAATGTACTTAATTGAATCAGAAAAGCTAATAATGAGAAAACAGAAAGGAATACATTAAAAAACAAAGAGCTGAAGATTAATTTTTCAAACTTATCTGATATTTCAGCAAGGAAATGATTCAAAACTAGTCACAGTTTGAATATAGTCATATAATAAAAGGTAAAGGTTCCCCTCGCACATATGTGCTAGTCGTTCCTGACTAGGAGACGGTGCTCATTTCCATTTCAAAGCCGAAGAGCCAGAGCTCTCTGAAGACATTTCCGTGGTCATGTGGCCAGCATGACTAAACACCAAAGGTGCATAGAATGATATTACCTTCCCACCAAAGGTGGTCCCTATTTTTCTACTTGCATTTTTTTATGTGCTTTTGAACTGCTAGATCGGCAGAAGCTGGGACAAGCAAAGGGAACTCACCCCATTACGCAGCACTAGGGATTCAGACCACTGAACTGCCGACCTTTTGATCAACAAGCTCAGCATTTTAGCCACTGAGCAACCACTTCCCTTATTCATATAATAGGATGGTTTATTAGAAAAAAATCCAATGGTGGGATTCAAGTCATTTAACAACCGGTTCTCTGCCCTAATGATTTCTTCCAACAACCAGTTTGCCAAACTGCTCACAAAGTTAACAACCAGTTCTCCCGAAGTGGTGCAAACTGGCTGAATCCCACCACTGAAAAAATCCCACTGAATTACTAAAAATTATTTTTATTTCTAAAAGTGACATATTTTGGTTTCTTAAAAGAAACACACTTTGAATTATTGAATATTTTCTATGTAGACAGAAATTAAACAATGTAGACTTACAGAGAGAAAATATTTTGTGACATATAAAGGCAATGCCAATATCATCATTTCTTGCCTAGATCTATAATTTTTAATAAATGACAGATAAAGTTACTTTACTGTTTATGAAAATAGCATTTACTGAATACATAAAGAAATACCTACAAAATCTGGAAGAATTCAGATGAAATATTATTCCTGCTTGATACTGTTCATAAGGTCTGGCTCTTTTTTAAA
This sequence comes from Ahaetulla prasina, assembly GCF_028640845.1. Classification (NCBI taxonomy): domain Eukaryota; kingdom Metazoa; phylum Chordata; class Lepidosauria; order Squamata; family Colubridae; genus Ahaetulla; species Ahaetulla prasina. Next base: position 109,000,138 of record NC_080540.1, read on the forward strand.
AAAAGAAGTCTGTGCTGCATTACCATTTGGAAGCCCATAAAAGCATGAACCAATGTTTCTTGTAAACACAAAGCTTATTGAGATCACATTACAGTTTTTGATGCACTTTGCTTCAGAATAGATTATTTTAAAATGAGAGAGGATGTTCTTCCAAGAGTTGTTTCCTTAAATGTCAGTGATAATTTTGAAAAAACATTTTATTTCATGTAAAAATGTGATGAATAAAAATATAATTTCATCACAATAGTGATATTAAGAAAACATAAATATGGCATCCTTCTGAGAGAAATCCAACCATCATATTTTCATTAGATGACACCAGGGAATTCGTGTCATACTGGATGTATCACTGTGTTCCACTTTCAAAATATTGCTGACAAACTTATGGGAAGGAAAACTACTGTCTTTTTCTAAGACATTATGTGCTTATTGTTCAGTACAGCAAGAAGTATTTGTGCAAATCTCTGTTGACTTTGATGATGTTTCCATCCCATTCAAACTACTTTCTGATAATATTGTGATAATAGAACAGTGTTCCCCAGCCGTTCCAGCTTTGTGGCCTTGTCAGGGGAGAGGGGATGGTTCTGTGTGAGCAGTGGGCATGTGCAGCTCTATTTGCATGAGTGGCAGGCACATGTGCCCTCTGCTTGCATAAATGGAGCATGTGCGCATGTGCTCACCCACTGCTAGTGCAAGTGGAGATCCATGTTTCCCTTGCCCACCACTTCCGCAGCATGGTTCTGAACAACTCAGGACCCTGTAGTGGACTGCAGTTCAAGGGTTGGGGACCCTTTTCCTCTATTATCACATTATTAAAAAATAGCTTTTTCATTGCACCATCAGGATAAAAAGAAAGGAACTCCGAAGAGTCCACTTTGGCACTATGTGACTTTACATTTCAAGATGACCCAGTCCTTAACTTTTCTGTATTACAGAATGAGTCTGAAATCATCAAGCTTCTAGTGTGATAAACCGCATCAAATTGAGCCCTATGTCTGTGCATGTGTGTTTGAGTAGCATTGTCCATATTTAACATCTTAACACTTAGGGCTTCAACCCATATTTGTATAAGTATATCAGTGTGTGTTGGGAAGGGCTGAAATTTTGTAACTGAACTTACCATTTTCCCTATTCTACCTACCTTCCAGTTGCTTATTAATGAGTTCTTAGAAGTAAAACTTTTATCATCTCTTCTACAGTGCTTGTGCCATACTAGATTAGTTCATATTTGTTTTTTAATTCCCTGGTTGGTCAGCTGGTAAAAAATAATTTGGCATATGTTGTTAATAGTTTTGGGATTTTAAGGTCAACAGAAATGAAGATAATTAAAATCAGCTCATAACTAGTTGTTGAGGGATTGAGGAGGTCCAAGTAGAATGAAAACTGCTACACTAAGGTATCATACTCAGGTCTCTTTTTTCTGTCTTTGACTTCCATTCCGGTTGGCATAATTAGGCAGATTCAAACTGATTGCATATATTGGTTTGCTCTTCATCTCTTAGTTCTTCTGTAATTTGAAAAATCACTTGATTTTTGTAAAGCAGCATCAGGTAAAGTATACGAGAGGATCATTCTATCAGATTTCTAAGGAGCTATTATAATTAAAGTATTTAATTCCATGATATGGGGCATCCATGGAAGCAATCAAAAATAATATCTAATTGTTTAATAATTATTCCAATCTTCTTTTAGGGCTTATTAGAAAGAGCCAGAAGAAAGCAGTGACTAAATTCTGTTGACTATTTCTCTGTATGGCTTCATGTATACGCATAAATAGGAACTGGAGTGCAGGTATCTGTGGAGGCCTTAGCGATAGCACTTACATATTTAAAACATGGATTATCATGACACATGAGTGCTTGAGAAAGCACTACAGTGGTACCTTGGAACTCATGCATGTGATTTATCTTGTGATTTATTTTGTGACTTATCATGGGAAGTCCCTTTTCTTATGTCAGTGACCTTTCCAGCATGGTCAGCTTCCTGTCTGCTCTCTGCGGCTGTCCCCTACTTCCTTTTGCAGCAGGCTGAGTGACAAAGATGAGTAGCAAGACAACATTTTCACATCAAAATGTTCCAAGTACCAAATTTGATGAGTTTTAAAGCAGTTGAGTACTGAAATACATCTATGTATGTTATTTCTCACTCTGCCAGTTTGTTTTATAGGCTTAATCTTGAATTTCCTTAAATCAGTTTTCCTTTTCTATATATTATCCAAAAGCAGTAAGCTAGACCACCAAAGCACCTTATTTTAGGTCATGCTACAACCCATAACATTCTTTGATTTGTATGCATGTTCTTGAAGTTACTGATAGTTGAAGTAAATTTAATTGAAGTAAAGTATTTAACACAAGAACACCTGATTGGCCTGTAAACTGACTTTATGGTCAGTTTCTCTGATAGCATTGATGTCAACATAGCATTCTCCTAGCTCATCCTTTCTCTGCCACCACTTGTTCTGGAGGTCTCCAGTCCCTGTACTTTGGATTGCAGGTGTTTAAATTTGTCTTTCTTGAGACAGATGACAGGTGATTCTGCCCATCAATAGCAAGGCCTGAACTGTTAGAGGCTTTAAAGCTTAACACAAAATACTTAAATTTTGTTATCCAAAGCTTGAATGGCTATAATGCTTATACTTTTAAGTAAAATGTGTGTTGTCTAATTTAATGGCATATTACATATTGCATGGGGCTATCCTTGAATAATATATAGACACTACAGCAGGTTTAAATTATCAGTGTGTCTCCTTACCCCATATTACACCTTTGTTTTGCAAACTTTATTTGTTTTCAATAACAGAATAACAGAGTTGGAAGTGACCTTGGAGATTTTCTAGTCCAACCCCCTGCTCAAGCTCAATTCAAGTTCAATTCAAGCTGCTTGGTAGTTAGTGATAATTCCCTCATAGCATTAAGTCTGGTAATTTAGAGATTGCTTCTCCCTGATTGTATCTACTCACCCAGCATCCAGCAGTAGAGGCATGTATAGGTCCTATCTATCAAAGAGTGTGATTTGATGGGAGGTGTTTCCATTGTGGTATCCCCTCTTTGGAGCACCATCCTCCTTGAGATTAGACCCTGTTGGACTTTCTTATGGGCTTGAAGATGTGGCTGTGCCATTGACAAAAATTGGAAGAATTCATAAATGGTTATGTTAGATGGGTGTTGTAGATTATGTCAGCTGTTCATTACAGCTGTTCTTGATTTAGCGACAATTTGAAGTTATGAGGGACCTCCGAAAAGCTAATAATGACCCAGCCCCAGAAGGTCTGCCTCAGAGACGAGGGGGTCAAGCTATTTTCCAAAGCACCTGAGGCAGTGGTGGGTTGCTACCGGTTCTCACCGGTTCTTAAGAACCGCTGGCAAAAATCTGGCCAAGTTTGCAGAACCGGTAACGATGCCCAGCTGGCCATGCCCCTGAACCGGTTCCCTTGGTTGAAGAGGTTGCAAAAACAAAAGGTTTTAAAAGTCTCCTCTGGCGATCCCAGCTGAATTACCTGATCACCAGAACCTTTAAAAAATATGTTTTCTACAAGCTCTTCAGTCGAAGAGCTTGTAGAAAAAATCCTTTTAAGAGGTTGCGATCATCTGGACTGCCATGAGGCAACTTCAGCTGGGATCATCAGAGGAGCCTTTTAAAATATTTTTTTCCTCTGGAGATCCCAGATGAGTTCCCTGATCATCACAGGCTTTTAAAATCATTTTTAATAACCTCTTACAACAGTCCCCACCCATGCCCACCCAATCCTCCCTCCTCATCTATAATTGCTGCTCCTTTCAGGCTTGCAAAGCCATGCTTTACATCAGTTGCATCAGCTAGCAACTGAATCTGCCTGCTTGCAATCCATCTCATTGGTAAGCAACTCAATCTGCCTGCCTCAATTGGGTAAGTAAACTATTAAAAAATAGTTAATTGTTTTTTTTAAGGAATTGGGTTTTTAGACAGCAATTAAAAGTTAAGGAAGTTTTAAATTTAGCTGCTTTTATCTAAAACGGGTTTCCAACCTTAGTCACTTTAAGGCTTGTGGACTTAAACTCCCAGAGTTCCTCAGCCAGCTTTCCTGGCTGAGGAACTCTGGCAGTTGAAGTCCACAAACCTTAAAGTTCTTAAAGTTACTAAGGTTGAGACCACTGATCTAAAAAATATAAATAAAATAAAATAATAAAATAAAATATTTGTGTAGCTTTCTGAGATTTGGTGTGTTTCTGTAGTGTTTCATTCAAACTACACAAACACACAAAATATCACAAAGCTGTATGTGGCATTTTGTGTGTGTGTGAGTCAGTTCTTTTGTGTTGTGTTGTGTGTGTGTAAAGTTTGAAAGTTGGTTTTTGAGCTTTTTGTGGCTGTGTGAAGTTCCTGCTTGTTTCAGGGGCTATTTTGGGTGAAGTGCAGCTGCTTTTACATTGTGTGTGTCAGTTGTTTTGTGTTGTGTTGTGTAAATTGTGAAAGTTGATTTTTGAGGTTTTTTTGGCTGTGTGAGGTTCCTGCTTGTTGCAGGGGCCATTTTGGGTGAAGTGCAGCTGCTTTTACATTGTGTGTGAGTCAGTTGTGTTGTGTTGTGTGGATGTAAAGTGTGAAAGTTGGTACCTCTTATTGTTTTTTATACTTTGTTTATTATTTTTATTATATATCCAGTCACATGACCGCCAAGCCAAAGCCAGTGTCACATGACCATCAAGCACACCCACAAAATAAGCCACGCCCACAGAACCAGTAGTAAAAAAATTTAGAACCCACCCCTGACCTGAGGGCCAGACAAGGAATAATGGATGGAAACTGAACAAGAAGAGATTCAACCTGCAAATAAGGAGAAATTTTCTGACAGTGAGAACAATCAACCAATGAAACAGCTTACCTTCAGAAGTTGTGGGAGCTTCATCAGTGGAAGCTTTCAAGAAGAGACTGGACTGGCATGTATCAGAAATGATATAGGGTCTTCTGCTTGGGCAGGGGATTGGACTAGATGATCTACAAGGTCCCTTCAAACTCTGTTAATCTGATCTGATCAGTTTCAATGTTACAGCCACTGCATGGTCCCCACAGTCATTTGCCCTTACAACCAACCACAAGGATGCTGTCGCTCCCTCCCCCATCTATCTCTGCCTATCTCACTGCACAGAATCCCTGCTAACCTTGTGCCTGCTTCCCCCAAACACCAAGTCCCTTGCAGGCCTTCAACATTATTTAAAAAGACTAAAAACATGATTGTTAAAAGTAAAAGGAAGAGACCTGATAACTTTCCTATATTGGATTTATAAAAGAGATTTGTTAAAGCTTTGAAGAATTTTGAATCAAAGAAAAAATTAAATCCAGTTCTAGGACATTATTTGAAGGGACTAAAAATCAAGATGGTTAAAAGTAAAAGGAAGGAATATAAAGTTGGTTTTTTTATAAGGTTAAATTAAATGTGTTGTTATCTGGTAACATTTAATGGACTTTTGCTGATCACAACTGAACAATGAGGCCTTAAGGATTTGTTTATAAGATAAAGAGATGAACTATGGGAAGAAGAGATCATTTGTTGCATTTTAAGAGAAGCTGATAAGTTGCTAAAATTATTTATACTTGTGAGAAGGGGGCAGGGAGTAACTTTTTCTTTCTTTTTTGTTTCTTTACTGCATTCTCATTTTTCTTTCTTTCTTTCTATTTTTTTTTCTTTTCTGCACTTTCTGGATTTTTTTTTCTTTTATTCTTCTAGTATTGGTTTTTATATTTTAATAGTATTTTTATGGATTGTTCATAGTGAAAATTCTTCCAATAAAAATTAACGTTCCTGACTTCATGCTATTTACCTGTTGTAGCACATTTGAAAATTGCAGCATGCTCACCACGTATTTCAAATAAAGCTCAACATATCTGCAGTCCAGCAGTGGGTTCCACTTACCTTCGCTACCGTTTTGGACCTGCGATTGTGCGTGTGCGCGTGCTCACTTCGCTTGTGCACGGCTCTTCTGCGCACATGCAGGGCATCCATGATGATGTCAGAGCGGGTGGGCGGAGCCTCCCACCGCCACCACTACCAGCTTGCCCGAACAGGGGTGAACTGGTAGAAACCCACCACTGCTGTAGTCCATTTACCCCAGCTTCAGCTAAGATACAAGAGTCTTGAATGCCCACATTGGAAAGGGGAGAAATCCTAATACATAGCATTCCATTACTTTCTCTTGTGTGATGGAGATGAGGTTAAACTGATATGCTAGGATCAAATAGAGTTTTCCCCTTCCTGTCTCCTTTGTGTTTGCTTGGGCTATAAAAAAAAAAAATATCAACACATTCAAAACCAGCAGGCACTTTTTTAGTTAATGACCTTCATCTACTGTTTTACAGGATTGTTTTCAAGAGTGCACTGATACAAGTGGGCACAAACACATTTGACTTCGACACCCAGCAAAGGCTTATTTTGCAAAGAAACATCAAGTGTTAGTTGTTGAAACTATGTTGTGCATTCCCACAAACAAATGACACTATTCAGAATATTTCCTCTCTGACCAGTAGATAAAGTCTGCGGTGTTGACAATGCTAATATTATATGCGAAAATATATTTTGTCTTTATATCTTGCAAATTTTTATTGCTTTATATAAATTGCCCAGCAGGGACTCATTTCCAGAAAGAACTGTATTTCTTAGAAGGGCCCTGGACAGGGTCGGGATATTAGTTTTGCACCATGCTTATGGATGGCTTAAGAAAAGGGTCTGAAAAGAAAACAATTTTCGGTGCACTTCATGCATTCACAACTGGAATCAGACCAGAAGATTTTTAACATTGTGTCTTGAATTGCTTCTAAGGTGACATCAAGAATGAACATTGTACAAAGATTTTACTGTTATCTCTGCTTTTTAAGTAGAGACAGATATAGTGTATATATTTCAGCTTTGCCAGATATTGTGGTATCACAGTATGGAGCCTACCAGGAAACAAAACCCCTCATTTATGGATTATATATATCTATATATCTATATATCTATCTATATATCTATCTATCTATATATATATATATATATCATCCTGTGATGATATGCCTTTATCACTATTTTCAAATGTTATAGACACCTTATACTGAGCTTTGGAAGATGGAATTTATGGTTAACATCTGAAAGTTAATGAAAAATATACTGTTTTTAAGGTAAAGTAAATAAATGCAGCTTCTCTTCTAAATTAGATGCTGTTCTTGATATTTCTTTTTCAGCTAATGGCTCACCTTATACATTTTCTTTTACTTTATGTATATGTGTGTATGTATATATATGTGTGTCTGTGTGTGTGTCGGTGTGTGTGTGTACGTATGTATATATGTATATGTATTGGGTCTATCTTGTTTAAAAATAATTTATTCAAAATATATATCCTTTCAATTATGAAAACTTTTTTTTAATGGTTATACAGCTTATTGGTATGTACTTTTGTCATGGAAGAACTGTCTATAAGTTATGAATGGTCTAATATCAAATAATTTGTCTGACACTAAATCAGTGTTTTGATTGGAATTTTTTTTTTTGTCATCTGTAGTTGTCACTTAGGTAATTGAACATAGAGAAAGCACAAAAGTTAATTATTTGTAACTAATATTTATGATACCTTCAGCTTCATCAGTCTGATGATGCAAATGGGAATTCCATTCCATTCAAAGCCACCAGTTGAGATGCAAACAATCCTGCAAACTTAGCTGGATTCACTAGAGCAAAACATTGCATTATTATTATTATTAGTAGTAGTATTATTAGTATTATTATTGAGTACCGTTTATGGGTAGTTGTCTTCTAAATATTATTTTTAAGGTGGAATGCTTACTTTCATCAGTTATAGATATTTTTAGAGATTTGTTTGTTGGAGTCACGCAGCTGTTACCTAGAATAGAGATGGTTAGAATGTGGGAAGTTATAACTGAAAATGTTGTAGTTTGGCTGCCTTTATAATGCCCTTCATAATATATGTCTGAATGATAGTGAAAATGTCTGTGGTAAATTACTCTAAGATACATAGTTCTTGACAATACAATTTTACTCATTGTATTCCCTTTTACTATAGAAAAACAATTCTGCTGTTTTCTGCCTTTGTTTATTTTCCCCAGCTTTTCTATTGTTCAACCAATAATTTTTATCCATTACTGGTAACTTGTCACATCTTTGTTAACCAGCAAGTTTGTATTTTAAAAATCCTTTTGAAAACGTGTTTCTTTACAGACATTTAGCAGTCATTGTAGGTGTTATTTTCCTGTTTTGCATTCTCCACTTCTAAGATAAAATTGTCTTATACTCTTTTCCTGAAGCTATTTTTTGTCCAACTCTGTTCTCTTTCTTCTCTATTGTTTTGTATGTCACATCACATGTGGAGCATCCACTCTTGGATCTTATGATATTATGAGAGAGCTATTTTGTTGATAATATCCAATCTATGATATTATGAGAGAGATTTTTTGTTGATGGAAGAGGCTATTGAAATATCTGCTGTCAAAGCATAAGGAACAGAAATTTGCTTTAATGAATCCTACGCTGTTTGGAGAATGAGTATTTCTCAAAAGATTTTGGCCACCTTTTTCACCTTTTATTTACCGACTTTGAGAAGAAGCATAGGCATGAAGATTATATTTTTGTCTACATATCTTTAAAAACAACTACTTTAGTTTACATATCTTTAAAAATAACTTGAAAAGTATTATTCCAAGGGATTATAGTCATGCCTGTTTTATGACTAAAAAATTAAATGTTTATAGAGAACCAATGAAGAACCCATAGGAGAGAAATAAGGTTTTCAGCTTGTCACTGGTTTTAGAATGTGTTTGCTATCTTTTTCAGAAATATTTAAATAATTTTGCATTCAGAACATCCAAGAATCAAGAATATGACAAGATAGGTAAGTGACTAGATTATTTACTCCATACAGCAGGTAACAGAAGGGATGCTCAAATCTCTGAGTTTGATGAAAAGATGTCATTGGATCTCCCAGGATAGATTGATATATTGACAGACATTTCACTCACGTTTGCTCATAAGGTTTAAAATGTTCAGGTGGGAAGCCAAAATACGTTCCAATATTTTGAAACTCTTGAAACTCTTGATTCTAAGATCCTTCAAAACTGAGGAAAAACTGGAGTGGACAGGTGACATCTTTGAACAAACAGAAAAACAAGTAATCCAAAAGAAATGAGAGTTGTCTTGAAAAGTGTGAAAGGAAAATATCTGGTGGGGTAACTAGTTTTTTTTCCATTTATTTTATAATAAGCAAAACTATAGGACATTATTTCTCCTGTTCTTGGAACATCCTAATATTCCATTCTCAAATCACAGGCATATGGGAGATAGAGGGAGTAAGAGATATATAAATTATTTTCTTAATAAAATCCACAAACTTCTAGTACCTTCATTTTAACCCAAGCTCACCACTATAATGTCAAGTATGCCTTTCCAAAAATAGTATAAAAGGTCACAATTTTTTAAAAAAAATATTACGATAAGATGTAATGGTTTGATATTCAGCTTATTTACAAAATAAAGAGGCTAAGCTCTTATCATCTCACCTTTCTTCAATAATGCAAGTCTACTTGCACGGAATGCAGTTTTGTTTCCATTTATCCAAATAAAAGCAGGTCCTGCTATTTGTGAAGATTTTACTTTCAGGTAATTCCCCCCTCCCCTCATTTCCTTATTGTACATTTGAAAACCTTTGTTTATTTATTTCTCTGAAACAATTCCAGGTGCAGTTATGCGGATGTCGGTGTACTATTATATTAATAAAGGGAGGGGAGTCATTAGATTAAAAATAATCCAAATCAATCTAAATTGTTACTAATTTTTATGCAAAAAGAACGTTCTATGCATCAGTGCTTTCTAGATCAGTAGGAGGCTTGACCAAAATAGAAAAAACAAAGCATTTTCTACAGTTTATCACTACAAACATACATTGGAATCACCTGGTGCTAGGCTATATTGGTGATATGTGATGATTTTTTTACCTTTGATATATTTTTAGTAAACAAATGTTTGTTTTAATTACCGGATTGAAACACATTTTATGACCATCTGTTCATCTGCTATAGAAAACAGCAGCCTAAAATAAAATAATTAAAATTTGACCTGGATGGAAAAATGCATAAGCACAATCCAGCAAAATACAGAGCTGTTAAAATCAAAGTAAGAATATTCATTTCAGGGTCTGCTTAGTCTTTTAGTGAATTATGGAACACAGTCAGAAAGCCACATTAGTTGACTTGAGTATGTCTACTAACACATTCAGAAAGAAGTGTTTATATTTAAATATTATTAAGAATGTGTTTAAAATCAATATAAAACACTAATTAATACAAGCATGTATTGTTTAAAAAATAAATTCAATTTTTAAAATTATGTGCACCATGAGAAAATACAGAAATATCATTTCCAGTGTTTGGGATTTAAAGAATCATGTTTCTTTTACAAATATGCTCTCAACCTATGTTTTCTAAATAGCTAAGGTTAATGAGATTGAATCAGACCTGGTTTTTATAAACTTGTAATAAAGTTATCTTCTGTGGTATAATGGTAAAAGTTTTAAACTATGATTAGAAGATCTATATTCAAGTTCGCAGAATCAGTCACTGAATGATTAGGAGATCTGGAAGTTCACTTGGATCAGTACTCTATCTTATTATTGCTATGAGGGGGAAAAATCTGGAAAGAAGGTTTTTATGGAAGGAAGGAAGGAAGGAAGGAAGGAAGGAAGGAAGGAAGGAAGGAAGGAAGGAAGGAAGGAAGGAAGGAAGGAAATGTATTAACAAATAAATAAAATATTTCAGTTTGATTTGAAATGGCTTGCTGTGATAACATTGTCTTGGAAACTAACTTGAATACCTTAAAAAAGAGCTTTAAATGATCCAGAACACTAATAAAGTTGATAGGCATTCCTTGCAGGGGTGTCGGAGGCGTCCCGCATTGGCCATGTCCACCTCGTTTCATCAAAGGGGGAAAAAGTTGTGATACATCATCTGATGACAACGTGACACAGTGAGTTTGACACTCGTGCTCTACAGGATTATATTTATGGTGACTGAAATAAAGTTCTGGTACTAACTTAAATTAGGTCCTGGAAAACCTAAGCTCTTTTCTCCCATCCTAGTGTGTCCTAGATCTGATGGAAGAACTCTTTTTTATATCCCAGTTAACAGGAATTTGAGAAACAGTTTCAATGCCAATAGTTAAATTGTGGAAATTTTAGAATAGGGAGTTGGACCGTAAATTTAGTCATGATTGCTATATGACAAAGATATCCTTCCTTATCAGATATCATTTTTATTGAGATAAATAATGTCCATGGTTTCTCTTATAGCTGCTACTTTCACCTTTTCTTACAATTCTTTTTGCAGAGGAAGGAAACATCATTGCATTTATTAATGGTTTTCCTTATTATAAAATATTCTAAATGATGCATACTTCCAGAAAGACAGAATATACATTTTATTGGCATGTGTATATTCTTGCACATAGATAAAAGAGATATTTCAATCCAGCCAATATTCCATAATATCTGACTCTGGGATTTTCCATTACGTGCATTTTTGACACCCCCTTTTGCCCTTCAAACTGTAGAAGGCTTATACTTATTTACACAAAATATGGATGGCCTCATTTCATTGTTCCAGTTCTTGCAACCAATGTAATATACCATCCATTTGCAGTCTTAGCAGGAAACAGTTCTACCACAGGTCACAATTATATGACTTGTGGGTTCATTCCATCCTGAAAACTTTAGCCAACATGTTGTCTCTAACAACACATCTGATGTAATATTTACAAAAGTTCAGCCTGTTCTGTTTTCTACTTATTGGAGATATGACTGTTATCAAAACATGCTATTACAGGCACCACTGACCTTGATTTTCAGACGATCATACCAAGGTGATATCTGAAAGTTAAATCAAACTTTGACCTGCATGGATACTAATTCAGTTTGCCACGTCTTGCTTTTGATGCATAACTATATTGATATTTTGCATTTTCTGACTCTTCATTAAAATGAAGATAGGTTCTAAACTGATTAAGGATGAATATCAAATGTTGCTGTGAATAGCTTACTAGAAATGTACTCTGCTTGTTGTTGACTTTGTAAAACATTAATGCTTTCTAGAATACTGATATTGTGTCTATCAAGAATTGGTAAATGACAAATAACAAAATTAATAAACAATAGCAAAGAAGAAAATTCGTGACAGCTGGAGTTTCAAGAAGTCCTACCCAGTGCAAGAACCATATGGAACTACCAATATAAAGTTTCAACAGAGGAAAGCCCTGCATGTATTGTCACTTAATGAATATTTAGAAGGTTAGCAAAACAATAGATCTCTTTTTAAGAGCTGCTCCATTCTTGGGATAGAAATGAATATAGAAGAAAGTGTTTGGTTAAGTAGCCTGAAAGTCAAAACAAAATTCTACGAAAAAATAACCGGGGCAGTTTACCAATTTTAGTTCTGCCAGCCTAATCTAACCTTGGAAAACTCAGTTTCAATAATCGGTTTAACATCAAGATCACGTGAAGTGTTAATACCACTCTATAATGCCTTGGTAAGGCCACACTTGGAATATTGCATTCAGTTTTGGTCGCCACGATATAAAAAAGATGCTGAGACTCTAGAAAGAGTGCAGAGAAGAGCAACAAAGATCATTAGGGGACTGGAGGCTAAAACATATGAAGAACGGTTGCAGGAACTGGGTATGTCTAGTTTAATAAAAAGAAGGACTAGGGGAAACATGATAGCAGTTTTCCAATATCTCAGGGGTTGCCACAAAGAAGAGGGAGTCGGGCTGTTCTCCAAAGCACCTGAGGGTAGAACAAGAAGCAATGGGTGGAAACTGATCAAGGAAAGAAGCAACTTAGAACTAAGGAGAAATTTCCTGACAGTTAGAACAATTAATAAGTGGAACAACTTGCCTGCAGAAGTTGTAAATGCCCCAACACTGGAAATTTTTAAGAAGATGTTGGATAACCATCTGTCTGAGATAGTGTAGGGTTTCCTGCCTGGGCAGGGGGTTGGACTAGAAGGCCTTCAAGGTCCCTTCCAACTCTGTTGTTGTTGTTGTTGTTGTTGTTGTTGTTGTTGTTATTATTATTATTATTATTATTATTATTATTATTATTATTATTATTATTATTATTAAATCAAACTATAAAGCTTTATTGAAATATCAACAAAGTGTAACAGATCCAAACAGAAAACAATTCTTACTAATCTGAAGACCCTTTGCCACTCAGTTTCTTTGTCTCCACCCAAAACTATGAGATAAGTGTTTGTTAATTTTTCCCATCAAAAATCCTTTTCACTTTTAAAAATTATGGAAAACGTCAAAAGAGCTTTTGTTAGCATCGGTTATATTTATTGATACTTATTATATTAAACATTAAAATTGACACATTTGTACAATATTTATTTATTGAATCATGCACAATATTAAATATAATCGATATTAACATAAATAAAATGTTTTATAATAACTCCCATGTTTTTAACAAGTAAAACATAATAACAAAGACATATTGTTTAAATTTTTTGCATATATCTTCAGAATCTGGCAAATAATTCTGAGCTCACAAACTCTGGAGACGATTTTGAGGAACCGCCAAAGTTTCTTAGATCACACTTTAAGAAATGCTCTAGAACATATTTCTTCTGCAACAAGTGTCAGCTTCACTATCACACAGTGGAATGGTTTCTGATGTAGCTTGTTAGAATCATCATGAGTTTTCTAGTACTATTATTCCAATTATTGTCTTTCAGTTTATTATACTGACTCTGAAAAAAACAATAATGAAAGTATATTAATGTCCCAGTAAAGGTAGATAAACTCCAATACTTATTGAGTAGTCAACTCCCAGTGGAAATTTTCTTTTCTCTTCTAAAACATTCTAGAGTGTTGTGAGAATCCATAAAGCATGTGATGTGGGTGGCAGAGCAGGCAGAAAATTCCTATTATTAACCTGATACCCTTGCACTAATTGTGCAAGATTTAAGATTTAGATAAATGTCCACCCCCTTTGTGATCCAAAGAGATGCATTACAAGTGAATCTACAATTATCCCATGATTCTGAACAAGAATCTTGAGAAATGGCAACAGATGAAAGGGAAAAAGTTGGGCTTGTATCCTACCAATGCAACAGTAGTTTTTAACCCCTTGTAAATACTGATTTCATTCTTTGTATATGCTGGATTTTATCTTTGTGCGGATATTTCATATTTTTACAAATTTATATGTAATTATAAAATTTATAATATTTTGTTTTAAAAATTAAAGCTGTACTGTAGTAAAATGTTGTCAATTTTAAAATTCTTTAGCTTTTTTTCCTTTCTATTTGCTTATATAGAATACTGTAATTGATCCTGTTCAGGAATGATTTTAAATTACACACTTTTATTAATTAACTTATAAGATGCCCCAAAGATAGACAGTACAAAGCTGAGCTTGTATATTTTTTTAAAGAAAAAATTATGCATAAATAACATATTTAATAATACAGTACCATAGATGATGACATAAACATTCAGGTGAATAGAGAAATGAAGTGCAACATATTAAAAGAGCACCTTAAATAATATACCTAGATATTAAATGTCTTTTTCAGGATGCATTCATCTATAATTATTGTTTTATTTACTCATATAAAGGAATCAGATAACACTCTCATAGAATAAGTAAAATATTTTTCTTCTTTGGACTGACAGCCACCTCGCCAATATTTTCGTGAATTAGAAGAGGAAAATTAATTGTGAAACCAATTTAGGAGCTCTTTGGGGAAGAAATTGTTTAAAATTAATAAATGTACCAAATTTCTAAGTTTTATTTATATCTGTACCAAAATTCTGTATAATGATTTTAAGATCAAAGATGATAAAATATTCAGATACCCTAAACCCCAAGAGGTGACATCATGGAGCACAAAATATAAGAGTTATGGCAACTGGATTATCTGTGAGAAATTAAAGATTTAGCTCCATGGGAAACAAAGACAAGAATAAGATACCAGTCCTAACATGTTATCTTATTGTATTACCTTGACCATTAAGGGATTTAATCAATACAAAGATTTGCAGCATTAAAAATAATGTTGCAAAAACTACATTTGGAAATAGAAATGTTTCAGTATGTAGCGCAAAGCCACTAAGTAATATGTTCCTCATAACATGATATGTTTCCGTAATCACTGGTGGATAATGTTTGATATGTTTACCAATGAAGGAACGACCTTACCATAAAGAAGTATTTTCATAAAGGCAGTGGAATGGGACAGTAAAATAATTGGAGCATGATTTGAGCTCACACAAAAAAAAGTGGATTAACAGTTCAGTCCTATACAACTTTACTCAGAAATCTGCTTGAGTTTAGTGCTTTATGGAATCGCAGTACAAATAAGCTTTCAAACTGAAAAGGTGTAGGCAATTAAGAAGAGTTTGCTGAACAGCTGTTGTGGTGAGGAAATTTTCATGTGATCTGATGTTGCACAATAAAGAAAGTTGTCAATAGCTTATAAACTACATGCAAATTCAGTAGCAGGAAGAAGGGTAGTAGGCTCTTGTTTCATGAGCCACCATTTATTCAAAAACAGCTTTGCTTCTTAAATAACTTTGAATTCCACTGATCTTTGATAAAAGCCCATTAAGCTGTTCCAATACTACTCAAGGCTAATGTGTGTCATAGATTGGTTTTCCTTAACGAGTAAGGATTTGGATACTCAGTCTTCACATTGATCTAAACGTATCAAATACTTCATAGCAGTTCTCTAAATATTTTGAATGTACAATAATTTCAACAAGAGTTGGTATTGGTTTTAGCTGTAGATACTTCAGCCAAACCATAATGTAATCTTACCTATACTGTATTTGTTACAGGCTGTTCAAACGTAGCCATTCGGTTTAACAAACACATATTAAAAATGTAGTTCTAAACATACTTATTAGGATATAAGTCTCATTGATGCTTATTCTTATAGTAAAAGTAATTTCCACATAAAACTATTGACTCCATTGCAAATAGTTGTTTTGAACTTCCATATGATTTACACTGGGGCTTACAGTTACCTTTCTTTCAGTGGTGGAAAACTCTGAATAGGATCTGCACCTTGCATGGCATCTGCCAAGACTCCCTGTTCAAATGGGGCAGAGTATCATCCTCTGAATGTATCTGGGGTGCTCCACATCAGACCCTGGATCACATAGTGACTAGCCATTTGAGACCTTATTCAGGATGAAAAGCAAACTTTTTCCAACTAACAAATACCACACTTAATTGGATAAGTGGTCTAGATATTAATAGATAGAATAGTTATTCTGTTCTTATGAATCAACATATTTTAAAATGCAACATATGACATTGTATAAATATTTGAATTCCTCAAACCTTACAAAATTGATAACATATTTCCATCATATACATACCGTAGTATTATGTGTGCATTCTATATAATTTTATTATTGTTATCTTTATAGCTCTATTTATTTTATTATTTTATTTATTTAATTAGATTTTTATACTGCCCTTCTCCCGAAGGACTCTGGGCGGTTTACAGCCAGATAAAACAACAATGAATAAATACAAGGTAAAACAGTAATTAAAAAACTTATTAAATATGGCCCAGATTAAAATATATTTAAAACAATAAAACCCACTAAATAAGATTAAAACCGAATAAAAATGTCTAAAATTTTTACGCTAAATAATAACCTGCAGAGGTCTCCCTGTGCCTTTTTCTTTTTTATCACATATATAAAACCATTCACCAAAGTATCTAAAAAGATGGCATTAAATATACTAAACCTAGTTGTCAAAGCCTGGGCCTTACTCCATATCTTCCCATGATAGACGTTTCCATAAACCCCAAAAGCCAATTCATTGAAGGTAAACTGAAATGCTAATGGCTATTAAGTCCCACTGAAACACTTAACTGAGCAGGCATGGATTACTGTCAATACTCAGAATCCTAATCTTAAAAAATCTCTGGATTCACCATTATATTTAAGGCTTAAGTTTGAGATTACCCTAAAGAGGTACAAGGAAAATCCAAAATTATTTTTTTCAGAGAATGGTGCATTTGCAGCATTTACCATTGGCTTTCCTGTTCTTTTCTACCCACAATGATGCTTTGGACTTCGGGAGCTGGGAGTTAATAAAACATTTACTGTTCATATTTTGGTTTGCATTCTGTCCTGGAAAATGGGGCATTCTTGCTATGTTTTAGCTTTTATCTGCCCTCATCTGATTAAAAATAGATATCCCAAAGATTTCATGGAAGATCGTCTTCCTCGGAAGAGGACTTTGTCATTATTTGGATGAGTGATTAGATTCACCATCATGGTTCTGACTTTCCCATTCCAGTTTTAGGTGAGCAGGCCAATTGGGAGGGCAGGGATTGTCATATGGTTCTGCTCCTCTACAGTTCTTCCCCAATCATGTTTTCTGACTACGGCTGTAGGTTTACCCTTTGTTGAAACAGTGGAACCCAGTGGCAGGAATACACCATTGGGTGATATTTGTCCACATAAAGTGAAATAATTAAAAATAAATTAGACGGAACACATTTTTACCTTTGAAGTTATTGGGATATTATTGCTGCTGTTTGTGCGATTGTTTGACTAGAATGACAGTCATTATTATCTAATGATGAGAAACAAAACCTAATTTTTATTTTGATGTATATTAAGGGGCCGGGATAGCTCAGGCAATAGAGAAGCCTGTTATTAGAACACAGAGCCTGCAATTACTGCAGGTTCGAGCCCGGCCCAAGGTTGACTCAGCCTTCCACCCTTTATAAGGTAGGTAAAATGAGGACCCAGATTGTTGGGGGGGCAATAAGTTGACTTTGTAAAAAAATATACAAATAGAATGAGACTATTGCCTTATACATTGTAAGCCGCCCTGAGTCTTCGGAGAAGGGCGGGGTATAAATGTAAACAAAAAAAAAATGTAATAAGAAAACTGGCCAGCCTGAATTCAAATGAACTAGTAGAGTTAATTCGGTGTTGTGCTGCTTCGATTTTCTGCAATGCAATATTTACACAGGGAAAAAAACCCATCTCAGCAGCATCAGAAGTTTCTACAAGCAATTATTTATTGTTTCAGGAGGTGGGGTGGGGTGGGAGGTGGAATTAATTGTTTGCTTGCTTGGGTTTTTAAAAATTGTACATGTAAACTCATTCATGCATCTCCAAGAAGAGTGAGGGGAGAACACAGCCTCATTTAAAATCAGTAAGTAAAAGATCTGTTGTACAAAACGAACCTTCTGAATAAGAAAGCATTTGAGACAGAATGATTTCCCACCACCACCACCTTCTTTTGTATATGCTGCATTTGTGAAAAGCTTCCTTTAGGATGGTGTATCCTAGAGTCCCCTTAGGGACTCAAGGTTACTGCAGCAAAAGGAGAAGAGCAATACGTGAAAGCTAAAACAACTATCTCCTATCAGAACAAGTTCTGCTGATCTTAGTCCAGAACAGCAATGCGTTGAAATGAATCCAGCAGAAAGGTAATGCTTGTAATCCTTCCCTTAATTATGATACATCTGTATTATGTAACACCAAAAAGTTTGCTTTCTTTTGTGTTGTTGTTTTTTGCCTTCCTAAATTTGTAATCCTCTATTTCATCTCCCTTTGCTCATCATTCAGCCAAACTAGGCACATCCAATCCTTGTAGCACATCTTCATTCTTTCCCTGTGGCAGCATCTCTGGAAGAAACTGCCAGTCAGATATATAACTGCACTATAGAGTGAATCAATGCCTACCCAGCCTCACTCTATATTTTACGCTTGCTTGTTATAGGATAGTGCTGTGTGTAGCCTCATTCCTTGCCAAGATAGAATATATTCCATACTGTTCTTGTCATTTAAACTGTAGAGGGCAGTGGAGCATTTTAGGAAACAGATGTTAACACCTACAAGCAAGTACTTGGTCATCTACACCTCTTCTGTAAGGGGAAAAATATTTTAAAAGGAGCCATCTCAGTTAGCTGCTTTTTCTATTTTTCTTCTTCCTCGAAACCCCAATGCAATTAGCTAGCTTTTATGTGCTTTTCCTAAGTGCTGATTCCCAAATGTGTGTGTGTGTGTGTGTGTGTGTGTGTGTGTATGCACAATAACAGAAGGATACTAGAATTTTTTCTAGCAAATCACAAAGAGGAGAATATATAACCTGTCTCCCACATATTATACCCAATGCTTATTTTCTTGTCTGAATTATGTTAATACCAGAATTAAGTAGTTAATAGTGTTAATGAACTGGATTGTATGTGTCATTCATCTATGCAGTAAAAACAACAACAACAACCCAAAACAGTTATTAAAGGAACCTATGTTGTGTCTGAATGTTTATTTAACATCAGGTCTTATTTACAGAATTGTTCATTGTATAGTTGTACATTATACCAAATTTAGAAACTTGTACATTTCCATGTACCACAAATAGTAGCCAGTTTGCTCTATTGCCACCATACTTGCCTGTCCACCCTTGAATTGCTACAATCCTGCACAGGCACAAAACCATTACTGTGGAAACCTTTTGAGAAAAGTGTATTTTCTAAAACTAGCCAATAACATCACATTTTTTGGAGTAGTACCATAAAATTATATATCAATGGAAAGATAATTTAATCAAGAATGTAATGCAATAACTTTTAGGAAGGATTTGCTATTAGAATAGCAGTTACAGTATAAAGAAGAAAAGTGAAACACATAGAAAAAATGAGATATACAAAAATTATCACCATGTCAGGTAATATTTAGTTGGGTAACCTTTAGCATGAATTACGGCCTTATAACATCTTCCCATGGAGTGAACCAAGTCTTTTAGTTCTGCAGCTGTTATCATGTGAAACCAAGATGGAATGATTGCTTCTATTAACTGGGTTTTATTGTTGGGTCGCTTCTGACTAACAAGTTTCTTTAGTCAGCTCCATAGACTTTCAATTGGGTTAATCTCTGGGCTATTCCTAGGCAATTCCAACAGTGGAATATAATTATCTTGAAACTCCTAAAAAAAAAGTGGTGTTATTAGCCATCAAACCTTAAAAATACACTTTTCCTAAAAGTTTTCCACAATTTTGGCCACTACTGTATACCAATTGTTTATATAGCTGCAGGAGGAAAAAATAAGAAGCCCTCTATCCTTCCAAATAAATGGGGGGTGGGTGGGATCTGTGTGTGTGTGTGTGTGTGTTTGTGTATGAAAGAGAAAGGGAAGGAAAGATAGGGACAGAAGGCTGTTCACTAGGCAGTTAAAAATGCCAAGAAATAATACAAGTACTCTGGAGTGTCCTTTGACTGGGATATGAAGAACTCATTTCAACCTTGGGCTAAGACATGCATTTGGCTTTGATAAAAAAATAAAAACCTTTTGGTGACTTGTCATTCAACAATCATTATGGACATGATACTTGACCAGAAGCGAGTAGAACTCTATGTCTTCTAACTTTTTAAATATATTTTCTTACAAGGAAGGGAAAGAATCCCTATATAAATTTACAAGTAGAGGCAAAGTTCTCCAACCTCTGTCCAAGTTTTCTACAGCTTCCTGTTCACTTTTTTTATTATTTCATTTTTTTAGCCAAGAGCAGCTGCTTGCAGCATTCAGTTTCACTTGAACCGGGTGAACTTCCCAAGGTCATTGTAAAGGGTCCTACAGAGTCTCCAAGACGGAGCAGCTTGAGAGCTCTGCCTGCTTGAGCAGGATTCCTTTACACAGTAGCAAATCCGATGCAGGAGGGGGAGGAATTTGGAGCAAGGTCAAAATGGCAAAGCCTGGGTTTTTTGTTGTGTTTTTTTGTGTGTGTGTGTGTGCTGCTGCTGCTGCTCCCTCACTGCTGGAATTTTAAAAGTGCTACCTGAGCTTCAGGCAGTGCTACAGCCATTGAAACTAGTAGCTTTACTATGTTTCTGGAGAGGTCTGTTTCTTCATAGGCATTATGTTTCTTTCAGAGGTGGGTTCTGATCAGTTCTGGAGAACTGGTAATGGAAATTTTGAGTAGTTCAGAGAACCGGTAGTAAAAATTCTGACTGGCCCCGCCCCCAATCTATCTCTGCCTCCCAAGTCCCAGCTGGTCAGTAGGAAATGGGGATTTTGCAGTAACCTTCCCCTGGAGTGGGGTAGGAATGGAGATTTTACAGTATCCTTCCCCTGCCATACCTACCAAGCCACGCACACCAAACCATGCCACACCCACCAAGCCACACCCACAGAACCGGGACTAAAAATTTTTGAAACCCACCACTGGTTTCTTTGTACATGGCAGGAAAGGAGGGTATAATGGTCAGCAGAGTAAACAGAATCAAATTTGGTTAGTATTTGGAAGGGATTCTGCGAGACAATGCCAGAATGCAGCTCTCACTGGGAAATCAAAACAGGTTAGAGATGTACTGCATTCAGTTTTGGTCGCCGCGATGTAAAAAAGATGCTGAGACTCTAGAAAGAGTGCAGAGAAGAGCAACACAGATGATTAGGGGACTGGAGGCTAAAACATATGAAGAACGGTTGCGGGAACTGGGTATGTCTAGTTTAATGAAAAGAAGGACTAGGGGAGACATGATAGCAGTGTTCCAATATCTCAGGGGTTGCCACAAAGAAGACGGAGTCGGGCTGTTCTCCAAAGCACCTGAGGGTAGAACAAGAAGCAATGGGTGGAAACTGATCAAGGAAAGAAGCAACTTAGAACTAAGGAGAAATTTCCTGACAGTTAGAACAATTAATCAGTGGAACGACTTGCCTGCAGAAGTTGTGAATGCTCCAACACTGGTATTTTTAAAGAAAATGTTGGATAGCCATCTGTCTGAGATGGGGTAGGGTTTCCTGCCTGGGCAGGGGGTTGGACTAGAAGGCCTCCAAGGTGCCTTCCAACTTTGTTGTTATTATTATGTAGAAGAATCACTTCTGGAAAATGACACGGCCATGGGTAAGACTCAGTCACTCAAGGATTCCGTTGATCTAAAATTTAAGGAAATGGATTTTTATAACTATTATTTAGTAAAATATCTTGAACTTTAGTTTCAGTTTTTCTCTCATGGTAGTAGACTTCCAGTAGTCAGGATCTGTATGCATCTCTCACCAACCTGAATCTAATCAGGGTTTCTTCCTTTAACTCTTCTGTACTTGGGTGAGTTGTCTTTCTCCAGATCAATTTACAGTGTCAAGTTTCCATCCACTATCACAGGAAAGTCACTTTCCAAGACATTAAGTTAAGATAACCAGTATAATAGTCCACTTAGGTGATAGCATCTAGCTGGGTTGACCTCAAAAGCCTCACACTTGGAATTTATTGCCATTTGAATGGAAGGGCACCAGGAAACCTTAGAGCTATCTGGAAGTTAAAAAAGGAAATTTCATAGGAAAACATAAACAATTATGTCATTATCAAGAAGACAGACCATATCCCCATGAAGTCACCTTTAAAGACTTGAGCTCAAATCGAGAGAGACTTTTTTTTTAAATTTCATTTTGTCACAACAGTATACACAAACATCAACATAAGAAAATCAACACATTATAAAAGAAATATATATATATATATAAGCAAAAGTATGCAACAACTATGTTAATTTGTTATAACGAAAGGGAACAATAGGACAGGAACAGTAGGCACATTTGTGCTCTTATGCACGGCCCTTATTGTCCTCTAAGTGACTGTTTTGTGGGGTGAATGGGAATGGAATTCGAACACAATAATTCACAGTATTTTACTTATGGCCATTTTCACACCCATTATATGTCTTTTCCTTTTAAATCTATCTCTTCCAGTGTTCGTAGAAAGGAACCAAAACTGAGAAATAATCCTTGTCATTTTGGCTCCAGATGGTGGTCAACTGAAGGCATGTCCAGTATAATATTGTGCTGGGATCTAGATGATGGCAAGATATTTCAATTTAATGTTTGCTCATTTATGGATGCTTTATGATTGTTGCTTAACAGTACAGTTCCAGAGAGAGAAATTTGTAACAAGGAAGGAAAGACAACAAAAGAAATATCAAGTAGATTTATGGTTGTCAACAGACAATGCCCTCAGGCCCCACTACAGCCCTACAATAGACAATGCCATACTAATCACTCTGGGAACAGAGCATTTTCTGTAGTTCAGATAGGCTATGCTTCTTGTTAGAGAAGGAAAGAAAACTTCCCAGGCTCAAGGCCAAGATGCCGCCAGTAGAAATATTGTCCTATGCCAAAATCTGGCAAGAATTTAGATCTTCAGAAGCCAACAGGAATCATCCCATTCTCCATTCCAATGTCACAGATTTCACATTAGAGGAACAATGGAATCAATTCAGCTATTGATTCCCTGTTTAGGAAAACATTTACTTTACTTCTCTCCTGGTGTTCAGATGGCTCCTCCAATCAAGTATATACACTCACTTTTCTTGTTAAAAGATTCTTTATTACTCATTATCGTGAGGACTATAACATTTAACCCTATAAAGACATCTGTTTAAACAAGGGAATTCATATATCTATCCCCACACAAGGCAATGAGAAAAGTCTTTGTAAAATGGAATTTCAGCCCAAGATTAATATTTCACTCACCAGATCAACTTCCTGCTACTTTTTGCATCACCAAATCTCAATAAATAAATATATATCCAATTTCTATTCTTCATATAGAAAAATCCTATCTCATTCAGGTTTTGCAAAGACAAATAAGGAACAGTCAATGTTTAAAAAGTTATAGGAACTATTTATGGCTTCTTCATATCACTTTTCTATGTGGTTTTACCACCGAATATCAGTAATGCAGCCTTTGTGTGAGAAGTAATTGGTTACAGCAGTTAGTACTGCTTAGTTTAGGTAAATATGACCAAGGGAGTATACTAAAGAAAAATTTTCATAAATTCACTGCAGGTTTACACACAATGCCCAAATTTTATCAAGTTACAACTCCCTCCACTGATACAAGATCAGTCGGATTTCAGATAGAAAATACAGAAATACAGAAAATGTACAAGATCATTTGCGAGAAAGCTGGTTTATTAATGGATAACATCAAACACCTTTGGTAAATTGTAAAATCCCAACAGTCAAAAAACATTTGGAAGCTGTTCCGATAGGCATTTCCTTATTTCACTGAACTATAAGGATGTAGAACACAAATAGATTTCCAAAATTTGGCTAGTATAGTCCATTTCAATAAAATTAGTTTTTACCTTTCTGTGGAGTTGATTTTTTGGCCTATGTAGAAAAGTTGACATCTGCTTGAAACATCTGGTTAAAAGTGTTGCATTAATCCAAATCAAATTATTATTCTTTAGAACAGCTACACAAGGAGTACTTTAGAGGGGGCATGATCCTTCTCTTAATCTCAAGTAGTGCAAGGAACATACACATTATTCAACTAATTGAAAAAGATGCCATAGCATTACATTTAACTTTCACACAAGGGGATTGTTATGCAAGCAAACCCTATTATGTCTGATTTCAAAGAGCAGGCTTGCAAAATGTAAAGTGATTGATAACTGAAAGTGAATCATGAAAATCTCCAAAGTGAAAGTGGAGTGAATCATGAAAATCTCCAAACACTCAAAATAATTTTTAAAAAGTAAAGCGCATATATATATGTAGGTCTTTGGTTATTCGAGTTTTCTCCCGCGTAAAATTGGAAGTGTCTTGGCGACGTTTTGACGAAGTCTCATTCGTCATCTTCAGGCTTCAGCTTCGTGCTTCTGGGAGCTCCAGAAAGAAGCTACACAAAGCTACACTTCTGGGAGCTACACAAAGAAGGAACCCCACTCAGACCCATAGTCAGCTCCATAGGCTCACCTCTACAAAACCTAGCCAAATTTCTCGCCAAACAACTACAGCCCTATGCAGAATCCATTGCCTCACATGTCCAAAACTCATTCCAGTTCATAGAGATCATAAAGAAACAAAACTTACAGCCCAGCGACCTACTTGTGAGCTTTGATGTCATATCCCTCTTCACCCAAGTGCCAATCAAAGAAGCCTTGACAGCTATCCAAAACAAATATAACCCCCCCAAGCACATCCTAGATCTGACCAACCACTGCCTATCCAACACATACTTCATCTGGACAAAAATACAAACAAATAGAAGGAGCACCCATGGGATCACCCCTCTCACCTGTCATTGCCAACCTCTACATGGAACACTTTGAAACCCAAGCTCTAGAAAAATCTGATCACAAACCCAAACTCTGGCTCAGATACGTAGACGACACCTTCATAATCTGGCCACACGGGAAAGAAAAACTTGACAACTTCCTCACACACCTCAATAGCCTACACCCCAAAATACAGTTCACCATGGAAACAGAAGTTAACAACCAACTTCCCTTCCTAGATGTCTTAGTCTACAGGAAACCCAATGGCTCCCTAGGACACACCATCTACCAGAAGAAAACACACACAAACCGCTATCTGCACGCACTCTCACACCACCACCCAGCACAGATCAACTCCGTAGCCAAGACACTCATCTCCAGAACAAAATGCTTAGCTGACGAACAACACCTAAAAACCGAACTACACACTCTCACTAATGTACTAACATCCAATGGATTCCAGAGAAATAAGATTACCAAACTAATCCAAAAAGAACCCCCCACTAAAATCCAAGACAGAGAACAAGAAAACGGCACAGCCCTCCTCCCATATATAAAAGGCACCACAGACAGAATCAGCAAGATCCTCCACAAACACAACATCAAGACAGCATTCTGCACAAACCGAAAAATATCCACCATCCTAAGAAACCCCAAAGACAAAATTGAGTTAGAAAATCAAGGAGTATATGAAATCCCATGCACCGCCTGCCCCACCACATACATTGGACAAACCAACAGAAGAATAAGTGCACGCATTGAAGAACACAAGAACTCAGTCAAAAAAGAGGAACCAACTTCTTCCCTGGTCCAACACCTTAAAGCCACAGGACACGATATTGACTTTAAAAAGACCAGAACTATCGCCCAAACTGAACACTTTAACAACAGAATAATCAGAGAAGCCATTGAGATAGAAAAACACCCACACAGCATGAACAAACGAGATGATACCTCCCACCTACCAGCCATTTGGAAACCCGCCCTTATTGACAAACGTGTCCCTAACACGAGGAATGACACCAGACCCACACTCACGAGGTCCACACAAGATGTCACCACCACACATCCACCCAGAAAGCAGACCCAAACCCACACTGATCATGAAGCACGACCAAGGACCAGAAGCCAGACCGCAGCTGCAACATTAGCCATTTCAAACCCCTCCAATCCATACATGCAGCAGACTGACACCCACTATGAAGATGTAGCACCATCACGAACACGAAGCCAAACAACAGCTATGCAGCTCACCAGCTCAAATCCCCCTGCAGCTCAGACTAATCTGAGCACAACCAAGCCCCCACCCAAAGAGGACACACCCCCAGCCAATCAGAGCACAAAAAAACCCATCCAATCAGAGCACAGCCAAGCTCCCACCCAATCAGTTCAAACCCCCACTAGCAGTTAAAAAGGAAGAAACAGCTGCAGTCACACATTGCTCCCAGAAGCACGAAGCTGAAGCCTGAAGATGACGAATGAGACTTCATCGAAACGTCGCCAAGACACTTCCAATTTTACGCGGGAGAAAACCCGAATAACCAAAGACCTACATACAAACACCCGTGAAAACCTCAGAAAACATACACACACACACACACACACACACACACACACACACACATATATACACATATAATAGTTTTTCAATTAGAAATTATATCTTAGATCAATGGGTGTTTAGATATAAGTTGGGGGTAATGAAGCAATTTGTTATTGCTTGTTTGTGAGCTGAGGATCTGATTTGGGACTGCTGTGGCCAAGTGGCATCTTTTGAGGTGAGGGGGTGAGGGAGGGAGTCATGACATCATTTAAGACAGGCAAAAGGGACAATTTGGACAACTGAACCATTGTCTTAGATCAAGGAAGAATGTCACAAATGCAAGAGAAAACCAGAGTGCTCAGAGAAGCTGTCAAAGACATGCAAGCTTCCTTCATAAAATGCAAGCCTTACCCAATTTAAGAAGAAAACAAAGAACACACTTTTTGGAAAAAATATATACACGCAGTAAATAAATAGTATTCGGAATGATTTTCAGGAACCTGTGGCAAAGAAAATTAAAGTGAGCAACAAAATGTGTATTAAATATATTCTAAACTGGAAATGGTTTGAAAAAGCTATTGGATGACAAAAGCTGTGCTAAAAGAAGAGAACCAGGTTGGTTCCTCAGGGTAGCAACTGAGAGACTGAATTATATTATTGTCTCAGGAACAAAGCCAGCTGGGTGACCTTGAGCCATTCTCTTTCAGCCTCAAAAAGGAGGCAATGGGAAACCATTTCTGAAATCTTACCAAGAAAATTTCAGGAGTCAACACGGACTCAAACACATATAAAGAAAATTGCAAGAAAAACGAACAAATACTTAGTTTCCACACTGAGGATGCTAATCTGATTCTTGTGGTTGTCTATCTTTTTCACAAAGGGAGAGACAAAGCACACAGAAAGTGGATTAATAGTCTAGCTGTCTAATAAAAAAAGAAACCTCTGGATCCAATAGTATCTACCCGAAGTTTTTAAAGAACTGAAGTGTGAAGTTGCGGATCTTTTGGTAAAAATATGCAGCTTCTCTATAAAACTGATGTGTTCTGAGGGATGGAAGTGAGCCAATGTAAATCTGATTTTTAGAACAAGGAACAAGGGAGTGGACAGAGAAAATTATAAGCCAGGTACCTTAATGCCTGCTTGGAGTAAATACTACAATTTATAATTAAAGGGAAAGTGGCATATAGAAGACTGCCTTGTCAAAAAAGTACCAGCATGGTTTTTGTCAGGAGAACCCAGGATGATTGAAGAGCTATATTGTGCTTGTTTATTTTTTTAAAAAATGATAAAGTCTCTCATTTAAAGACAGAACAAACTTGGCAGCCATGATATAAAAGGTCAAGGGCTCTCTTAGATTGATAAGTAGTTTAAAAAACAGAAAGCACAGAACCCTATACATTGTAAGCCGCCCTGAGTCTTCGGAGAAGGGCGGGGTATAAATGTAAAAAAAAAAAAAAACGAGAATAAGAGAAATGCTTAAATTAAAGAGGCAATCAAAATGGAGTCCCCTTGAATCTTAACTGTGATGGTTTTTGAATTTTTTATAAACAATTTGGAGTTTATAAATGTAGACAATGTAGTGAACAGCTTTGCTAATGATACGTAACTGGTTGGCTGCTAAAATAAAAAGGGATTACAAAGAGCTCCAAAAAGATCTGTTTTTAGATTGGGTGACATTACATCAAGATGGGACATACTGTATATTTTAGTATCAGCAAGAATGAAGTGATGCATGTTTATAATTCTCTGCCAGGGTGTCAGAATATCAAGGAACAGCAAAGGACAAATAAAACATATTTTTGGGCCACAACATCTCCATGTTCCTGTTGTAATTGTTATGCCACAATTACCTGCAAACACCTATGTCAAAAACAAAACAAAAAACAGACTTCACTTACTTATACAGGTAGTCTTCAACTTACAATTATGTTGGTTTAAGAACTGTTAGAAGTTTATGATGGCACCAAAAATGTGCCTTATTACCAGTCCTCATACTTATAGCCATTGCAGCATCACTATGGTCACATGACCCAAATTCAGGCACTTGGCAGCCATCATGTGTTTGTGACAGTTGCAGTGTCCTAGAATCACATGATTGCCATTTGTGACCTTCCCATCTGACTTCTGACATGTAAAATCAATGGAGAAAGTTGGATTCGTTTAACAAGTGTGTGATTCATTTAATTACTGTGACAAAAAGTTACAAAATCAGGCATGACTCATTTAATAACCACATTGCATAGCAATAGAGATTCATGCCCCAATTGTCATGAATGAAGAATTAGCTTCAAATGGGATCTGAGCAGGCAAGGCCTGGTGAGAAAGGGGAAGATGGTGAGTAGCTCAATGAAAGAATCAACACAGTTAATAACTGCATTTTAAAAAGTCAGATTTTTGCTTTTTCTTGTGCTTGAAATAATTCAGGAAGTGATGTGAAAATAAAATGAACAATACAAAAACACACTTATACTATTACACTAGATTCTGACTATCAATCTTGAAACAGTACAGTGTTAAATTGAAAAGTTTGCAAAAAGGCATTCAAAATATTGGTCCTTTTTGAGGAAAGATTATAGAATTTGAAACTTAAAAACTGAGAAAAAGTGGGTTAGCGGAAGCATGACAAAAACATATAAAATCATGTGAGGAATGTTGATATGAATAGAATGATGTGTGTGTGTGTAATTTAAATGTAATACAGGTGTAAATTAATAGTTAACATTGCTGTATATGAATGTTTTTTTCACACACACACATTTTCAATACAATTAAGTATAGAAAATATGAAAGAAAAAATAAGATATAAACAAAAAATGAGAAAAATAAGAAAACAGAATGATTACTTGCACCCTTCCTTCTATCGAGTAATTGCTTTCTTAATTTCTCCCTTTCTGCATTACCATTTTTAATCCCCAAATTCACAAATCTTCAATTCAGTCTTTTCTTCTTTCAATAAAAAGCCCATACAAGGCTTCAAGTCTTTATAATTTTTTCTGTACTTCTCGCTAGGGAATACTGAGAATTGAAGTCCATACAGCTTAAGGTCGCCAAATTTGAAAAAACACTGATATATATATATATATATTACACATACATACCTACACACACACACACACACATACACACACACACACGTAGGTTTTGGCATATTCGGATCTTTTCCCGTGTAAGGTTGAAAGTTTCTAGGCAATGTTTCGACGAGGTCTCACCCATCATCTTCAGGCTGGTGTTTTTGGCTTTGTGCTTATGCGAGCAAAGCGGGGTTATAACTAGTTATGGTTATAACTAGTTATGGTTATAACTGGTTATATATAAACATGGTTTTATATATATATATATATTGGGGGGAAAAGAAAAAAATGCAATAGAAGTTTATTAAAATCATTTTCAATGTACATGAAAAAAATCATAATATTTCTCCCAAAGATGTACTAATGCACCACCAAAGTGTGGGATTATCCATTAAATTAATTGGCAGAGAGAGGAAGTGTTTATTCAAACAATGCATCATTAATTTACAGAATCCAGAAGGCATAATATAATGATGGACATTAAGGGGCGTGCATAAGAGCAACAGCATGCCTACTGTTCCTGTCCTAATGTTCCCTTTGGTTGTATTCAATTTGTGTGGTTATTTCATGCTTATACTTATATATATTGTTGTGTCTGACAAAATAAATAAATAAAAATAAAATAAAAAAAAAATCTCAAATAGATCTTTAGAAACACTAGGTATATGTATTAACAACAATTCTGTTAATGCCGAATAGACATTTAATGGCTTAACAGTGCACTTCTATAATTATATTCTTGTAAATGCGTGCCTGGTTGTAGTTTGGGTGGCAATGCCACCTTTTGCCAAATAGTAAAGTGTCCAGATATAGCAATGACTTCCCCCTGCCTTTGTATTGATGCTACTGGTTTCTTTAGAAAAAAAAGAAAGAAAGGTACTGGGGAGAAAGAGGGAGAAGGAATAACAGAATAACAGTATAAAGTATTGGAAGGGACCTTGGAGGTCTTCTAGTCCAACCCCCTGCTCAAGCAGGAGACCCTATATAATTTCAGACAAATGACTGTCCAGTTTCTTCTTAAAAACCCCCAGTGATGGAGTGCCCACAACTTCTGAATGCAAGCTGTTCCACTGAGTAATTGTTCTGACTGTCAGGAAATTTCTGCTTAGTTCTAGGTTGCTTCTCTCCTTCCATCCATTGCTTCTTTTCCTGCCTTCAGGTGCTTTGGAGAATAGTTTGACCACCACCCCTCTTTTTTGTGGCAGCCTCTCAAATACTGGAACACTGCTATCATGTCACCTCTACTCCTCCTTTTCATTAAACTAGACATACCCAATTTGGAAGAGAGAGAGAGAAAGTCTAGGAACTGCTTGTTCACCTTTGTGATTGTGCAAGAGTGCAGATTTAAAATAAACAATGCTTGCTTATTCATAGTTGCACAATGAAAAATAGCCTTTAAAAAAGCTACTATGAACTTACTACCTTCAAATCCCTTCCCTCTGCCCGAGATGAAAGGAGAACTTGGGAGACAGTGCTGCAAAACAGGTTGTACAGCTTTCAAACCATTCCCACTGGTAACTCTTATAATAGAACTCTATGAAATGCACATAATTACTTAATGCAGGAAAAAAAATTGCAATTACCATAAAAACAAACATAAAAGTACTTTTAAGTATGGAGTAGGGGGATACACAGTGTCAGGAGACCTCGTAGAGAAAATGCATTATGTGCAAAGTGAGTGAGCTAGAGTTTCCATTACCCAGGAAAACACTACTATAGATTACCAGTTCAACAAAGAGGGACTGGACTTATTGTTCTCAGCTCAGCTGGGAAATCATCAGCATTTTTCTCAAGGTTTAAAATTTTGCAGCAGTGAATGAAGTGATATAACTGGAATATTAACAATAATGTATTCCAAAAGGAGAGCATAATGCTACAAAAGGAGACTGCAATGAGGTAGCAGTGCATTTACTTAAAGAATGCAAAGATTTGTATCATTGCTCAAGTTAATAATTGAATGAACTCTGGTAAGAGTAAGATAACCTGTACTTCAAGGCTGAAAAGACCATCTGAATGTTGAGTGTATCTTCAGCATATCGCAAAGGGGGTTTCTCCACTGGGATGTATCTTCAGAAGTAGTGGGATTTTTGTCGACTTGATACCTTGAAGAAGAAGACATTAATATTTCTAACCTGGTATTTTCCAGATCGGTTGGGAGGATTTCCTAAGCTGTATGGAGTGGAGTGGCGTTTCTGTCTCAGAAGATCCGGAAGGTCCCAGAAGAGAGAAGTCTTCATTAACCAAGCTGAAAATAGTTTCGAAAGGGAAGTTCTTCCACAATGTAGACACAGAATTTAAAAGAGATATGCAGATGCAAATCAGCTAGAGAGGAGAATAAATAATGCCAAATAAAATCTAGTTATGCGTGAACCATTTTTAAAAGCTGGGGTATGTTCTCTAAACCAGGAGTCTCCAACCTTGGCAACTTTAAGACTTGTGGACTTCAACTCCCAGCAAAGCTGGCTGAGGAATTCTGGAAGTTGAAGTCCACAAGTCTTAAAGTTGCCAAGGTGGGAGACCCCTGCTCTAAACCCATGAAAGAAAGGAAGTAAGGCACTGCGGAGAAAATAATGTTATGAAATATTGTTGAGACATTCAACTGATGACTTTTTGTACAGGGGTGGCATACTCAAGCTCCATGACTATCATGAAAGGCTGCCCACCATATACAAAGCTTAGGAATGTATATTAATGCATCTTTCTGATTTTCACATTAGCACGCTATTTAAGCAATCCATAAGGAAATATTCAACCTGATCGAATGTCAGCAGCAGCATGGCCTCAGTAATACCTGAGCCAGAGGGTTGTGTGAATGATGTATTTTTAAGGTTGTTAGCCTTAGGTATTGCATCCTATATGAGTTGCTAAAGCAACTATATCTCCTTCATACGGAAGTGGTGGAGTGCAAAGAAACAGATAGTTATTTTTGCTATCTTTTTCTGAGTCTTCTTGATTCTTTATTATTCCTCTCCAAGCAGATTACAGAACATCCTAAATGGCATGTTTCAGTCCATCTTATACAATGTTTGAAATTCAGCAGGTTCTGACAGGTTTTGGAGAACCGGTAGTGGAAATTTCGAGTAGTTCGGAGAATCAGCAAATACCACCTCTGGCTGGCCCCAGAGTGGGGTGGGAATGAAGATTTTGCAATATCCTTCCCCCAGGAGTGGGGAGGGAATGAGGATTTTACAGTATCCTTCCACTGCCATGTCCACCAAGCCACTCCCACCAAGCCCTGCCCACAGAACTGGAAGTAAAAACATTTGAATTTCACCACTGGTTTGAAGTCTCCAGAATTAAAAACCCTAACCTATTGGATCTCCTCATCCAGACCTTTACCAACATAGACTGAGAGGCACTGGAGCACTCATAAAAATAGATATATTTCTGTTTCTTGTAACTTATTTTTTTCATCTACTGCTTTAATTCAATCCATTCTGCCCTTCCTAAGTCCTGGCTTCTGCTTTTGAACTATTTCTCTTATTAGGCTTAGCTTTCTCGGGGCCTGTCTTTCTTCACACCCATTTTGTATCCTTCGTGACCTTCTGCTGTTCCATTAGTAGGAAGTTTGACTGCTTTGGAAATGAAAATAATTATTAGTAATTCACTTCTTTTTCTAATAAACTATCCTATTATATGAATAGGGAAGCAGTGGCTCAGTGGCTAAGATTCTGAGCTTGTCAATCAAAAGGTCGGCAGTTCAGCAGTTTGAATCCCTAGTGTTGCATAATGGGGTGAGCACCCTTTACTTGTCCCAGTTTCTGCTAACCTAGCAGTTCAAACGCATGTTAAAAATGCAAGTAGAAAAATAGGGACCACCTTTGGTGGGAAGGCTAACAGCCTTCCATGTGCCTTCGGTGTTTAGTCATGCCAGCCACATGACCATGGAGATGTCTTCGGACAGCACTGGCTCTTCGGCTTTGAAATGGAGATGAGCACAAACCCCTAGAGTCCGCTAGCGACTAGCACACATGTGCAAGGGGAATCTTTACCTTTGTGTTATTTATCAAAATTATTTATGAAGCTAATTTCTCCACTACATTATTGTATAAAATCTGCATGGCTTCAGACATCACTAGGTATGCTTAGGAAAGATCCTTTCCCAAACCTTGGAGAAGTGCTATTGGTTAGTTTAGACCACATGAAGCTAAAGAGATGAGCATCTTGACTTCCTTCAGCAGTTAAGCTGTAACTTATAGCCAGCATGAAATTTAGGTTTCAAGAAGTGCTTTTCCACCCTCTGAGAGTTGCCTATCCAGTAACTTCTTTTAGAATGTCTTTCTTTTTTAAAAACACTGACACAACAAGAAAAGTAATAACTGCAGTAAACTTAAGAATAAGAGATATGGCTGTTGTGGTAACAGGAAAAAAAAACTCTTTCTGTCATTTTCTAAGGAGGAAACTTCAGGGAGGCTAGGACTGCCTATGCAAATACATGAAACTGATGACAGAATAAGGATTTTTATTTTATTTTATTTTTTGGGGGGGAGGGGATGGATAAGAAAAATAGCATGAACTGTTTGCATGAATCATTTGTGTTCTATTTTAAATCATGAATACTATGATGGACTGATCTCATCTCGTTTCAGAAGCATGTTATGCTACCTGCATGTGGAACTAGGCTTTATTGCTTTATTCCTCAATGACTTATATAAAGTATTGCAGTCCAAAGCTATATTACATTTCAATCAAGACAGGTAAATATGCATACTTGCTGTCTGTAAGGTTACACATGAAGGTTGGTACATCATATATTTTAATCAAACAGTCTGATCATCTCCTCAGTCTTTTGTAGCAACATAGCATCTAGAATATACTGGCTGTCCTCACAGTACACTAGTTAAAATAGATTATTTTCACAGAGCTCTGCCAAGTGCTGTAGTGAAACACAACAAGGCATGAAATCATGGCATGCTGGCTGGGGAATTCTGGGAATTTAAAGTTCGCAAGATTTTACAGCATCTCTTCCCTTCCAAAGAACTCTGGAAAGTGATTTTTTCAACTCTCCAGGGAGATCCACCCAATGAATGGATGGGTTTTGCTCTCTATTGGCGATGATTTGTATCCCTGATAGTTTTTCTATTAAAGTGGACTTTAAAAAAATGTAGAAGGCTTAGATTATACATTAGGTTAAGCCCAGGGTACTTTGTCCTCCAGTTTCTTCCATTATTTATTATATTTTGCATAACTGAGTCCCTAACAATGTTACCTTTTAATGTCTTAAAGGACTATGAGAACATCATAAAATCAGCTATTATCCCAACACTGGCTGTCTCCCTGATTTCATTTGCTATATCTTGTTCTCCTGAAAATTTTGGTCAGAAAAAGAAATAGTAATAGCAATTAGACTTATATACCACTTCACAGTGCTTTACAGCCCTCTCTAAATGATTTACAGAGTCAGCATATTGCCCCGAACAATCTGGGTCCTCATTTTACTGACTTTGGAAGGATGGAAGGCTAAGTCAACCTTGAGCCTGGTAAGATTCGAACTGCCAAATTGCAGGCATCTGGCAGTCAGCAGAAGTAGCCTGTAGTACTGCACTCTAACCACTGCCCCACTGCAACTCTTGACAAGCAATGACACGTTCCCAGGTCTAATACATTAGAAGATGTACTTCTTTGTGGAAGACAGCATGGTGGAATTTACACAAAAAGCTCCACCTTTTAGAATTGGCATAGAGAAGCCTTTGCATAGCATTCCTTTGAAATGCAACCATGCTCCACTAGATGTCCCATCTTTTTTTCCCCCTGCAATAATGGATAGCAGAGATACAACGTAGGCAGTGACCATGTGCTGCTGGCAAATTTGAGGGACCATCTCTCCTCAATTATATTTGCCGGTCCCATCAAAAACAGCAGAACAATTACGCTGTGGGTCTGTGTTCCATCTGCTGAACAGCTACATTTGGTGGGACCGAGGAGATGCACCTTTTCTGCTGCTGTGCTCACCTTGTGGAAAATAATCTTCCCTGAGTGAAGTTGGCTATATCCTGTTAATTTTTTGTAATTCCTTCAAAATTTGGTTATGTCATCAGGTCCAGGAGTCCCAAGGAAAAAGAGAACTGCTAAGGTGTCTCCATTGCTCTTATATGTTGCCCTCTCCTCATCTTTTAATCATATTTTTAACATCTTGGCATGTTAATTGCTTTTATATCACCATTTTATAGCTTTTTTTTAATTGTACACCACTCAGATTCACATTTTGTGAGATGGGGGGCTGTACAGGTAGCTGTATAAATATGATGAAGGAAGGAAGGAAAGAAGGAAGGAAGGAATTTGAAACCCTAGAACATGTTTTTTTTTTTAATTTGCATTTATATCCTGCCCTTCTCTGAAGACTCAGGGCAGCTTACACTATGTCAAGCAATAGTCTTCATCCATTTGTATATTATATACAAAGTCAACTTATTGCCCCCAACAATCTGGGTCCTCATTTTACCTACCTTATAAAGGATGGAAGGTTGAGTCAACCTTGGGCCTGGTGGGACTTGAACCTGCAGTAATTGCAAGCAGCTGCTGTTAATAACAGACTGTCTTACCAGTCTGATCCACAGAGGCCCTAACTAATTAATTAATTAATTTTTCTCAGTTAATTCGCCATTAACACAGGGGTATCAAACAAATGTGATGGATGCATCATGTCCTGTCCACACCCATGCCCAGTTTAGCGAAGGAGAAAAATGTCATGTGATGACTGCTTATTGACACGAGTTTCACATGGAAAGACTTTCTGGCCACCCCCAGCCAATGCTACCTAGATTTTTTTTCTTAAATGACAAGTATCCTGAAACCAGCTTTTTAACTAGCTATCTTTGTGCTCTCTTCAGAAGGCTACTTTATATTCAGATGTGTAAATAGAAGTATGCAGGTAGTCCTCAACTTACAACCATTCATTTAATGGCCGTTCAAAGTTACAATGGCACTGAAAAAATGACTTAAGACCAGTTTCACACTTATGACCATTGCAGCATCCCCAGTGTTACAAGATTTGGCTTCAGGTGCTTGGCCATCGGGATGCATTTATGATGGTTGCAGTGTCTTGCAGGCCTGAGATTTTCATTTGCAACCTTTTAAGGGAGCTTCTGACAACCAAAATCAATGGGGGTGAGCCAGATTTGCTTAACAACCATATGATTCATTGAACACCTCTAGTGATTCACTTAACAGCTATAAGAAAATGGGTCATGACTCAATTAACAATTGTCTTGCTTAGCAACTGAAATTTTAGTGTCAGTTATGATCATTAAGTCAGGGAACATTATTATATTCTGAGATGTACTTGGGATGTTTTAACTTATGTTGCATTGGTCTCAGGCTATAATAAAGAAAAATGCGATGAGGTTTATTTTCCATTGCACAATCAAAGATCTTTCCATGTCAATTCCAGAGAAGGATAATTTGTCTGAAGGAGTTCCTGATTATCTATCAGTTTTCACCAGACATCTGTATAAAGTTTCTCTTGCTACTTTTAGGACATTTGGAACCTGAAATCTGATTCTATTCTCCTTCAAGAGGAGCATGGCCCACATTCTTCTCCTTCCTTTAGACAAATCTGATATTCTTTTCGCCAGGCCACCATTTTATTCCTAATTCTGACTCTTAATTTGATGGAGAAAAGTAATTTGATTTTTTAAAAAGGAAGGCTTCACTTTAGCTGGAAATGAACCTGTGCGGCACACATTTTAATCCTGGGATTTCACTGAGCCTTTGTGAATAAACTATAAAAACTGGCTTTTGAAAAGATGCCATACATTCAAGTTATGTTCCTGCAGCTGGAGAAGAGGCAAATAGCCTAACCGAGATATTGTTCCAAATATACCTGGCATCTTGTCTACTCTGACAACTTAAATATTGTTTACCCATGCAAGTAGATTGCAGTGTAGCTCTTCAGAGGGAGTTCGCTCTGGAATTTTTGCATTCTGCACAATGTTATGGGTTGGCAGCCACTCCTTAATGCTACACAGATACAGTCCATTCCTTGTGTTTATCCTATAAACAAGAAAGTGCTCCACACTGTTATCCTAAAAAAAACACACACAAAAAGCTGAAACCTGAAGCAGACCAGTCCTGTTCAAACCATCCTAAGACATGCTGCCTACCACGCGTATTTGTTTTTCCTCGTAATTGTTAGTACAAGCTGGCAGCAGATGCTACATCTTCATGGATATCACTCAAAATGAAAGGAGAAGAAAAAAAACATTCCATCAATCCATGTCCTCAAGGGATTTTGTTTTAATATTCCTCCTAATGTATATCAGGAGTGAAATGCTCCCGGTTCGGACTGGATTGCCCGATCCTGTAGCGATGGCGGTGGGTGGTTCAGAGAACCAGTAGCAAAAATCCCTGCTCCCCCACACCATTCCCAGCTTAGCTGTGCAATCATCAGAGGGTTTTTTTTGTTTTTACTTTTAAAAGCATTTTTTCTTCAGCCGAAAAAATGCTTTTAAAAGGCTCCTCTGACGATCCCAGCTGAGTTGCCTGATCGTCAGGCAACTCAGCTGGAATATTTTGCCTTTTAAAAGCAAAAAAATGCTTTTAAAAGAAAAGCCTCTGACGATCAGGCAACTCAGCTGGGATCGTCAGAGGAGCCTTTTAAAAGCATTTTTTCTACAATCACTTTGGCCAAAGAGGTTGTAAAAAATGCTTTTAAAAGCCTCTGATGATCAGGCAACTCAGCTGGGATTGACAGAGCCTTTTAAAAGCATTTTTTCTACAACCTCTTCGGCCGAAGAGGTTGTAAAAAAATGCTTTTAAAAGTAAAAAAAAAGTTGCCCATTCACATTACCCCCCCCCTCCCAAGCCAAGCCCACAGAACCGGTAGTAACAAATTTTACATTTCACCACTGATGTATATATCTATATCTTTATATCCTTAGAAAATAAAGCACACCAAGGTAATTATATAAACAACATGTGGCAATGTAACCTGAAATTCAATGATACAAGGTGATAGGACTCTAGTTTCTTGGGAAAGATTTTTATTAGAATTTCAAAATCAAGTGTGAAGAATCTCTTGACATCTAAGCAATTGGTCTCCTAATGTTCAAGATTTTTTTGTTCAGATTAATGAATGCTCTGTTATTGTCTATGTAGGAACATCTGACTGAATTAATGTAATATAAATTTACTAAATGTCTATTATATATATACTAAATTATAGTTTAATAAATCAAAGCAATTTATTAATGGAAGGAATACCATTTTTGAAATATGTTCAATTTGCACTCTTAGCGTTAAACATTAAAATTACCATATATAGAAGCATTACAAATGAAAATAATACATTTTATCCTGGTTAAACTGTGTCTTTATTTATTAACCTTCTTTGCAGATAACTGTTAATTTAGACTTCTTGAAATTTGAACAAAATCAGTATCTGGCCATCATTAATATATCTCATCAGTAAGATATTTTTTGTTCTACTTTGGAAACATTCAATTTAGCAATTTTAATTTTGAGTATACATGTAAACAGCATTGTGTCTGATTCCAAAAAGCTAAACCCAGTTAAATTTGATTAAATCGTGGCTGATTCCATAAAGCTAAACCCAGTTATATTTGATTAAATCACCAAAAAGCTCAGGCTGTGGACTATTTTGGGAAGCTGAGAAACTTATCTGAAGAAAGCAACAGCAATGCCTACAAAACTCTATAAATTCCCTAAAACTGATTTGGCTTTAAAGGCAACTTTCCTTTATGTGCAGACAATTTAACTAAAACATCCCCATAATAACTGTCTAACAGAATTCTGGGATTCTTTTTCCCCTAAAACTTATATACCTGAAATGTGCCGTGGAAAAAGACTGATTTTGCTCATATATTCCTGTTCCTCTCTGTTAAATGTTGGTTTCTGTTGTAAAATACAAGTTTTCTCTAGCGAGACAAGGGATGGTTTGTGACCAATGTCATCATGACATCGCGTATGTTATAGATTTCCCATTTATTTTTTCATCCTGCTGAAACTGTGAATAGTTTTTCATGTCATACATTTTTCCTTGACTGCTGTTTTGAAACTTTCATATAATTTTCTGCAGTTTGCCTTCCGAGAAAGGAATGATTAAAAACTGGCATTTTCAAACTTAATTTGAGTCACTTGGCAAAGATGGGTGACCATATAAATCTAATAAAATAAATAAATAAATAATAGTTCAGATCTGGCAATAACAAGTTTTATTTGACAGCCTGTGAAATCAGCCTATTCCAGTGTGTTTGAATCGGTATGAATATCTGTCTACAACACACATTTAACTTTTACCAAAATATTTTTCTTGGGATTTGGTGGGAGGGATTCCTGCATTGTTTCCATGGTCAAATGATGAGCTGATTTGGCAGCTAATTTAATAAATATGCAATATCGTTTAAGTATTTCTAAGTTGGCATATTAGCTCTTGGGTTTTGAAGGCATAAACAGATTAAAACTGTAAATTTGATCTCAACTACAGAAATGAAAAATAATTGTCCACCACTTTTAAAAAAAACCAAAAAACAACAACCCAGATTCAGTTAATTTTGCTCGAGAAGTAATAGAATGGCTATCCTAATATCTGTAAAAGATAAATTTGAAAGAAGTATTACTAAATAAAATTATCAAGCCTATGGAAGACAAGGTTTGATGAAGAAGATAAACCTTCAAAGAAACTTAATGACTGTAAGCCTTTGATACTGGTTATATACAACTTTTAAATAAACTTAGCATTAATTATATAAATGTCAAAGAAAAATATGCAAAGTAGGGACAGTTGGAGTTCCCGATCGTAAAAAAAACCAAAACTTTACAATTTTCATTTATTCAGCATCTACCAATTGCCATCAGTTCATTTTTGTTTCTCTTGATATAACCAGTTCTCACTTCCATATAATAACGTGTAAAGGAGACACTTTTCTTTCTTCCAAAAGTCATTCCTAACAATTCATTGCATGCATCCCACTACCATTCCGCCAATATTTTAAGGTCTCGTTTTCTCATCTTTATAAAACATCCTGCCAAGGTATGCAAATTCATCTACTTTCCCTATCCTATTTGATGTCATTCACTCCATTAATCTGTCAAATGCAACTACCTTGATATTTGATATATTAATGTTCAAATCCATACTCTTCATTGCATCATACAATTCAGCATTGTTGTAAATCATTTAGGTTTTCAGCCAACACAGCATCATCTACAGGTAAAATAGAAGAAAATAGAGCTGTGGTGGCGCAGTGGTTAGAATGTAGCGTTGCAGGATAATTCAGCTGACTGCCAATTGCTAGCAGTTCAGCAGTTCGATTCTCACCGGCTCAACCTTGACTTGGCCTTCCATCTTTCCGAGGTCAGTAAAAGGAGGACCCAGATTGTTGAGGGAAGTATGCTGAATCTGTAAACCACTTAGAGAGAGCTGCAAAACACTGTGAAGCGGTATATAAGTCTAAGCAGGGGTGAAATCCCTGGCAGGTTCTGACAAGTTCTGGAGAACCGGTAGCAGAAATTTTGAGCAGTTTGGAGAACCAGTAGTGGAAATTTTGAGTAGTTCAGGGAACCAGCAAATACCACCTCTGGCTGGCCCCAGAGTGGAGTGGGAATGGAGATTTTGCAATATCCTTCTCCCAGGAGTGGGGAGGAATGGGGATTTTGCAGTATCCTTCCCCTGCCACAGCCACCAAGCCATGGCCACCAAGCCAAACCACAGCCACCAAGCCACGCCCACAGAACCGTGGATTTCACCACTGAGTCTAAGTATGATTACTATTGCTTTCAATATACAAAAAGAATCTATATACAGGGTATGTGTGTTCAAACACCATATCCATATTTTAACATTTTCCCCACAATGCCATCTACTTCTGCAGACTTGCCATTTTCAACATTCTTATCCATTCATTTATTTTTACTTGAGTAAGAACAGTTATTTCCATTC
Organism: Ahaetulla prasina; assembly: GCF_028640845.1. NCBI lineage: Eukaryota > Metazoa > Chordata > Lepidosauria > Squamata > Colubridae > Ahaetulla > Ahaetulla prasina. Next base: position 109,041,702 of record NC_080540.1, read on the forward strand.
CATTTGTAATTCTCATACAGATCCATAATACTCTGTAAACCTTCCAATAAATCCATCAGTCAGTTTCACATGAAATCATTTCATTGCTTTAATTTTTAATTCATTTATTCTGCCAGAGGCTCATCTACCTTCGATTCATTCTCTTAGGAGGTTATTTTCTAATACCTTCATATAGAATTGCTTCTTTCTCTTCCTGCAATAATTCTACTTTAGTTTATTTCACTCTGCTTTTCTCCCATGCTCATTTTTTGCCAAGGTCCATCCTTGACCAAACTAGATAACAGTTTGTCCCATATTATGAGACACTTGCCCTCCTTGTATCCTTCTCTAAATGTCTCAATCTTTGATCATAAACAATCAAAATAATTCTGATTTTAGATTTCTATTCATATCTTTACCATGAGTCCATACAAATGATCTAGTATTGCAAACCACATTTTGAAAAAAGTATTCATTTTGTCTACACAGGCATCTTTATATTATTACTGTTCTCTTTTTTCTTGAGTCCCAAAGAGTCCAATGGCTTTTCTAGTGTGATATTGTCTCATTCTCGTGTTATTTAATACACTACTATCTCTTTTGCCCCAGTTGGTGTTCATTCAGCGTGTTAAAGGACTTTTCCTAGTGCCACATTTTAATTTTAGTTTCATGGAGAATGAAATATCAACCACCAACCTACAAATTCTTACTTCTAAGAGACTGACAACAACCTCAATGATATTCTAAATGTTTGATACAGATTTTAACCCTTTAAGTTATAATTTAACCTATATCCTTTCTTCCCTGCATGCATTCATTAATCTTACTCTACAAATTCAAGCTCCTTTACAGAGATCTATTGCTCCTCCCCCTTGTCTTAACTTCAAAGACACCTATCAGTTTTATTTCATTCATTTCATTAGTTAATTAGGTTTTTTAGCCACCTATTGCTCTTACATTTCAAGTCACAATCTTTCATACGTTACCAGATGAGACCCTACATATTAACCGTTGTCTTTTATATGGCTTTGGTCAATCAAGCATTGACCAAATTTAAAATTGCTGTAGACTAAATTAATAGCTTTAATAGCATCTATCATATGTGAAGCATTTTCTTATAATGGTACAGAGAGTATTTATCAGCAAGCAGAACCAAAGTCCAGTTTTGCTCCAAGCCTATTACACTATTCTATGCAATCTGGGATCTCTAACCTAGAAAATTTTCTTGCAAGTCAATTTGATGTTAATCTTTATACAAATATGAGATGTAGTCATCATCATCACCACCACGGCTATACTAGTTATAATAGCAAAATACAATAATCTTGGACTACTCTTTGCTGGCAAAAAATAATGGGAGAATTCTCGTGTCCCTATTTCTTCTATTAGACATCCAGGAACCATCTGATTCACTAACACAAGAAACAGGATCCTGAATTATATGGAAACCTCCATTTGATGCAGCCGACTTCTTACTATAGTCACATTTACCTATTAAACAAAAAACAAAACCACCTAGATGAACCTTCACCGAATTGTACCTTGGCTATACACATGCCAGTACCGCACATTTGTGTACTTTTGGTTTAAAACATTGAGTCAATCAAACCGCTTTTATAATAAAATGAACAGCTTGTAAAATATCCTGGCAGTTTTTAAAGTAGGCGACATGGCTAAACAAATAACAGACAAAGATCTTACAATTTTATTAAAATAATTTGCTTCTCACTCAACCAGAATATTGAGGTGTGAATTGTCCTTTTTCAGTTATTCATTCACAGGCCTATCATTAATCATAAAGAATGCAGAATTCATGATGTTTCCTATTATGTAAGGTCCTACTCTTATCACTTTAGTTTGCTTCACCTGCCTCTTCTTTTGTGTTTTTTTTCCAATGCTAGTTTTTTGGGCAACTGACTTCAAAGACCTGTTTTTAATAAAGAGAGAGGGAGCAGAGACTTCATCTTGATTGAGGATTTATTTATCTAGATCTTTCATATTTAAAAGCAACTAAACAACCCATGATCCATTGGGTTATCATTTCAGAAATACAGTCTCTCTTTACCTAAACAGAGAAATGACCATGGATAGGCAAAAAAAGCAGTGGGAGCTGGAGGAACTTATGACTTTCTGCCAGCTTTCTCATTGAGCTTCCTTGTGAACTGCTGTCAGGGAGTATCATAAAATCTCCCTCCCTCCCTCCCTTTTGCCTCCTATTTTCCCCTAACAACAATCCTGTGAGGTATGTTGGGCTAAATGAGAGTCACTAATCTAAATCAAGCCAGCTTTCATGCCTATTGGAGACTTAAAACTCTCACTAGGCTTGTTTCTTGCCCAGCAGCTCTACCATGACACCATATTGGTTCTCATACTTCAAAGATAAACATATATATGAACGTATAATGGAGGAAATCTTTGATGAAACTTGCAATGTGTTCTCAGAGGAAGACAGAGGCATACTTCTGTAATTGACTGGATAATAGCTGATTATATCCTCCAATTCCTATGAGACACTTTGCAGAGACAGGTGAAGATCATGTTTGGAATTTGCTAAAACATCATTAAAATACACACCAGTCTTGTTTCATAGGATACATTCCAGTGGTGGGATTCAACCAGTTCGCACCACTTTGGGAGAACCGGTTGTTAACTATCTGAGCAGTTTGGTGAACTGGTTGTTGGAAGAAAACATTAGGGCAGAGAACCGGTTGTTAAATTACTTGAATCCCACCACTGATACATTCTCTATAAGGCACACATGTAACTGTATCATACAAATATCTCAAGCAGTCCCTTTTAAATTGTCCCTTAAATAAACAATTTTTTCCACGGTTTTTTTTTTTTTTTGCCTGCAGAATTGAACCTTGCTAGAAAAGAAAGCATTAAGGTAATGACAATTTATTATTGTTAGGAGTTTCTTTCTATATGAATAAAAAATTCTAGCCCAGCTGGAAAAAGAATTCCTTATTTTATGTTATGCTAGTGATAACTGTGTAGGTTAATACATATTTGACATTCAAAAACCTACATATTATGTTTGTATTGAAATGCAGAAAGAGTAATAAATTCTGGTTTTTTTTTTCTGTCCAAAGGAAAAACTTCTGTTTTTAATATTTCACCGCCTAGAGCAAACCAAACCATCTCCCTAGTGCTTTATGGCAATTCAGTCATTATGAATCAGTCATCATATAATTTCATGGCTTCTTTATTTCAAACAAAATATCTCTTCTGAAAGTAAAGGTAGAACAGGCCCTCACCAAGTGTAGGAAATCTGCAATGATCGTTTTTTTTTAATTTCTTTTTGTCACAACAGTATACACAAACAATTGTCATATATAAAACAACATATTTTGAAGAAAATATATACATATATGTAAAAAAAAATATGCATCAACTATATCAATTTGAATGATGAAGGGAACAATAGAACAGGAACAGTAGGCACTTTTGTGCTCTTATGCACGCCTTACCAACTGTCTTACCAACATCTTACCAACTGTCTGTTAACATCAACTTGATTTAATTAGGCTTTGTTGCCAAAGTTAACTCAATAATCTGAGCTTTGTTTTCCAAGGATATAGATATAAATAAGAACACAGTTATGAAAAATGTCCATGTGGTGGAACAGCAGGATCTCTAAAGAACAGCTTTGCTGAAGATCTCTATCAAGTGCTGCATAACAGGGAGGGAAAATTCTTTAAGTAAGAGTCCTTATCTCCTGTGTTGATTTCTTAATGGCATGTCAAATGAAAAAGATGGATTTCAAGGCATTTTGTCATCTCACAAGAGCAAGATCTGCAGGAATGGGCAAGGAGGTTTACGGTGATGTCAGCAGCATTGTGGCATCATGATACAAGCCAGATTCCTTTTCTATCTCCATTGCAATGATGCATAATAGCAATAGCATTTAGACTTACATACCGCTTCATGGTGTTTTACAGCCCTCTCTAAGAGGTTTACAGAGTCAGCATATTGCGCCCGACAATTTGGGTCCTCATTTTACCCACCCCAGAAGGATGGAAGGCTGAGTCAACCTTGAGCCTGGTGAGATTTGAACTGCCAAATTGCAGGCAGCCGGCAGGCAGCAGAAGTAGCCTGTAGTACTTCACTCTAACCACTGTGCCACCATGGCTCATAAATGTCCCAAAGACGCAAAGATTGTAGTGCAATATGGATTTTGTCTTTCAGATGTAAGCACTGAGAATTTCTAGAGATGATTGTCTCAGTGCTATATTAGAGTGCTGATGCTTTGCTACCTTTTTGGGCTGGGGAGAAACGTCTCTCAATTATATCTCTCAACTATTTTCATCTATATCTGTTTTGAATAGATCCATTAAAAAGATCTTTTACATCTAATCTAATGTAATTTTGTCTTGGATGGCCATGTTGTAGCATACCGTCATAGCTGCATTGATGCTCAGCCCTAAGGCTGTGAAACTATTGGATTACTCACCTACATGTTTCATATATAATTTTGGTATTGATCCTTTCCAGATGGATGGATGGCCTCTGAGATTTGTATGATACATACAAAGAGCAGCATTAAGAATGTGTACATTTCAGGAAATATCAGCAGACTTGAGAAATACTCATACTATTCTTTATGGGATAAGTGGGAAAAGCTGTAAGCTTCAAGCTAGATTAGTTACCAAGACAAATCATACAATGTGGGCTGATTCACCAGTTGTGACCTCTCGTGCAACAGGAGACACTATCAAAATTTATATTGCTTTACAAAAAAAGCCAAAATATATTATTGATTCTGTGAAAAACTATGATGATTACAACCTCTGGAGCACTGTTGCAGTTAGCTATACTAAGCTTCCACTAAGCTGCTCTATCATTTTATCTTCGTGGGTAGAGAGAAAATGACTCAATCTAGTGAAAAAGCAATCACACATTTGATTCAGTATGTGTGCATCACAAGAAATCTTCAGCTGCTTTCAGTAGCATACAATATCAGCAGAACCATTGAAAAGTTATCATCTGCAAAACATTTTCATAAATCGTATCGACGTTCACTCGTCAAGAAGCCATCATTTGATCTGACTATTAATTAAACGATTATTTACTAGTCTCCAATCTTCCTTTCTTAGATCAGTTGCAGAGAAGATAAGTGACTTTAACTACAAAAAAATCTCTGAAAAAAACTGATTTTTCAGGATCCTTCCAATCAGACTTCAGGCCAGAACATGGAGAAGAAGCTATGCTTAGTGCTCTTGTGGCTGATGCATGAATGGGCCTGGATGGGAACAGTGCACTTCTCTGATCACATAGATCTTTCAACAGCGTTCAGTACCATCAACTATGGAATATTTAGGAACTGCTATGAGAATTGGAAATTGGAGGCACTATTTTGCCTCGGCTTCTTCCTGAGTGACTGTTCCTGCTATTGAAAGAGGAGAAGTCAAACCCTTGAATATTCCATTTTGGAGGGCCTCAAGTTTCGGCTTTTCCCCTCATTCTTTTCAATATTCTAATGAAATCATGGGTGATATAAAGTGTCAACATTTTGGTCTAGTGGTTAAGACACTAGGCTGGGCAGTGGGAGATGTGAATTCAAGTCCTGCCTTAGCTATGAAAGCCAGCGGGGTGACTTTGGGCCAAGCACTGTCCCTGAGTCCAACCCACTTAATAGAATTGTGGAAAAAATAGGAGGAAGAAGATGTGTTGGATATGTTTGCCATTTTGACTTATTTGTAAAATTAATAAAGATGGGATACAAGATAAAAAGTAAAATAAAATAAAAATAGCTAAAATAATTTTTGGTGATATCCAATTTTACATCTTTATTTCAGACTGAGCAGGAGATATAGGGCAAGGCCCAGTGAGTGGAGGTTGTGTGGAATGTTTTGTCTTTTTAGATATATTTTATATTTTTGAACAAAGACTTGCCAACCATCCAGGATTGACTGAGCATTTCCTGTAAGTTACTGTCATCTCTTGGATAGTCTTAAGAACAATTCTGGGGCCTAAGAAAATTGTTGGTTGGGAGAGGGCTAGGTCTCATCTGGTACTTCTTATGCACACACCCATAGCTTTTACTTGCTCTGAAGAGAAATACTGGAAGGAATTATACTTCTAGGTTGCATTAACAGAGGGATAGAATCAAAATCACATGAAGTGTTAATACCACTTGCCAATACCTTGGTAAGACTACACTTGGAATACTGCATCCAGTTTTAGTCACCGTGATGTAAAAAAGTTGTTAAGACTCTAGAAAGAGTGCAGAGAAGAGCAACAAAGATGATAAGGGGATTGGACGAACTGGGTATATATAATCTGATGAAAAGAAGGATTAGGGGTGACATGGTAGCAGTATTCAAATATCTCAGGGGTTGCCACAAAGTAGAGGGAGTCAAGCTATTCTCTAAAGCAACTGAGGGCAGGACAAGAAGCAATGGATGGGAACTAATCAAGGAGAGAAGCAACCTAGAACTAAGTAGAAATTTCCTGACACTTAGAACAATTAATCAGTGGATCAACTTGCCTCCAGAAGTTGTGAATTCTCCAACACTGGAAGTTATTAAGAAGAGATTGGACAATGATTTGTCTGAAGTGGCGAAGGGTTTCCTGCCTGAACAAGGGGTTGGATGAGAAGACCTCCAAGATCCCTTACAACTCTTATTATTTTGCCAAGGTTATCTCATCCTTGCTGCAAGGAGGAAGCAGAAAGAAGCAGGACATTTGATGTGTGGTAGCAGCCAGATTAGCATTCCAGTCATCAGTCCAAAGCTTAAAATAAAAGGAGAGGAAAATAAGCAACAGTTTCTTCAAAGGGCTAAAAGGGAACATTATCACACCATAAAGCCCACTTCTTTGATGAGTTATTGTTACCTTGCATGAAAGATGTGGAGTTTGCAGCACGATGATGTGATTCTGCTTCTTTTCATTTTGGCAAAGAAAGAAGAATTAAAAGCCACAGAATCAAGTCACATAACCTTTTTTATTTTCTGTGGATCAGTAAAAGTTGGGTTTTAAACATGTTTTTACTTGAATCCTCCTTGATTTAATAAACTATTATTTAACAATCTGTTTTTTTCATAACATTTTTTTTAAAAAAAACAGGTTTTATCGATCTTTTTTAAAAGCAAAAGTTTTCAACCTTAAAAATTATGTACAAATGTCATATAAGTGTTGCGTGGCAGGAACATCTAGCTAAAATATAATACACTGTGGCTGATGGACTTTTTAGCAAGTACACTAGAATGTATTGTCCAGGTTTAGATCTATGCTTGGAAGTAGATCAATAGTCAGAAATATATGTTGTAGATTTCTGTAATACCTATTATATTGGATGATACATGAAGTAACATGAGTCTATGGGTCCTGTACTACAACTGTTTAGGAATTAATCTAATAAGAAATACAATATAATTACCAGTAATTGTTATCTGCATCTGCAAATCAAGATGATGGTCATCACATTGTGTTGTGTTTCTTTGTATATCAAAGCATTGGATCAACTATGCCAACTTGACTATTTTTTAATAACCTCCTGTTATTTAATAACTTGTATTAACAGTTGTGTATTAGCCATTAATTGGATTCCTATATTTTTTTAAATCATGATACACTTTGTTTGGCTTGGACTTGTGTGTTGTGGAACTCCATTCACACTAATGTGTAAACCATGCTGCATAGTTAGCATATTGTATTAGCCACATCCTTCTGACTTAGCCAATAAACAGTAGTTACAATAAACCATAATTAAAGCAAAATACAAAATCTGCTAATTTGTTGTTAGCTGCTACATATTTGCATAGTCCGTGAAGAATCGTAGAATTCCTTGTTGAGCAACAAATCAGTTGCTAAACTCATTAGATGCCAGAAGCACGAAACTCGAAGCATATGCTTTGCAATCTAGCTGGAACCATGCTCCAAGCTTCTCATAGGCTCACAACACAACAGTATTTAGAGTGCTGTGAATACTGAAAAACTCAGTAGGGCCTGAAGACTAAGCCAGTATTTTGATAGACTATATTTTTCTCTTCAGTGAATCTGCATATTATCATTCTAATTGTTGGGCTGAGCAAGGTTAATACTCTAATCGCTGTAGCATGTGTCTTGACTGTGGTTGTCTGGCCTGCACCAGCTGTTGCTGATTTCAAATGTGTTCTGTAGATTTCCTGAGTGCTTAGTAAAGTCACTCAAGCATACGTGCCAAGCTCACATTAATTTTGTGGTCTTCCCCCATGTAGATACCACATTATGCTTTAAAAGCAAATTAGACATCAGTTAATAACCTTACAAATTCTGTCTATGGATTTAATAGCATCTGTTTTGTGAGCCATTCAGCTTTAGAGCTCCAAAATGCCTATAAGCAATATGGTTGGCTTTTTCTTCCTTGGAAGGGAACGTGTTAAGATTTAATACTATCCTTTTAAAGTAGAGCTTTCCATCTCATGAAAGGTAAAGATGACATCCGTCACTGATTTTGTTTAAGTCAATTCCTTAGTCTTGCTAAGGTTTGTTTACTTCAATGTTCTCAGTGAGAAGATGCCTCAAAGTCAAAGGAACTGAGTATATTGAAATTAGACTAAAAAAATACCCCTAATGTGAATTCCAAGGAGTTCTCCAATAGCCTAAAACATCTTTCATTTGTGCTTTCTGTGAATGTTGTTGAACAGAAGATGTTATATAGGTAAAGGTTCCCCTCGCATATATGTGCTAGCCATTCCTGACTCCAGGGGGCGGTGCTCATCTCCATTTCAAAGCCAAAGAGCCAGCGCTGCCCGAAGATGTCTCCGTGGCCGGTTTAACACCAAAAACGCTGTTACCTTCCCACCAAAGATGGTCCCTATTTTTCTATTTGTATTTTTTTATGTGCTTTTGAACTGCTAGGTTGGCAGAAGCTGGGCTAAGTAACGGGAGCTCACCCGATTACGCAGCACTAGCGATTTGAACCGCTGAACCGCTGACCTTTTGATTGACAAGTTTTGCCACTGAGCCACCATATCCCTACGGTATCCCCATAATGTTATATGTTATATAGGCACACATAAAAATTTGGAGAAATGTATTTTAGTGTGCATGTGTGTGTGTGTAGGGAGGTGCATTTAGCTCAAAAATACATTTTTATAAGTTCTTAACAGCCACATATCAAGCCTGTGTAATACTGACATAAAACAAATTTATTTGTAAATCATCAGTGTTAGCCACTGAATCATAATAGTACCAAAGAGAATCCATTAAATTCTTCTTGTAGAAAAATTCACTGCATTATTTCTCAATAGCATTAATATCACTAACAATACCAGCTCAGATAGTAAGCCATTATACATATGGTTGTCTTCAGGAGCTTCTTTCATCATATGGTGGTACAGATGAAAAAAATTCTTCTCAGAAAGTTGCTTTTCGATCTAGATAAGAAGCTATACCAGTGATGGCTAACCTTTTTTGGACCAAGTGCCCAAAGCATGCATGAACCCCCAAAATGCAATGTGTGTGGGGCCCCCTGCATGAGCCCCCCCGCACATGCACGGCAGAAACCTGAAGACCATCTGGCTGGCGGCATGCGCAGTGGAGCTGAACTGAGCTGACGAACCTTTGACATGCATGCCACAGGGTCGCCATTATGGAATTATACTGTGGTTTAGGAATCAACTCTATTTTTTTTAGGCCAGGATAATAAAATCTGCTTCAAAAGCATGTCATTTATCCATATTTTATATGGATACTTAGTATAACCTTATTTTTTGCTTATTTAGAAGGTGAGAAATAACAAATCTAGGACACTGGGGTCATATGATGAGATACCAATAACACATATGGTATCAAGAATGAGACATATGTATGCATAAAAATCCTCAAAGGTGCTTTTTCAAAAGGCAAATGGACTGTTTTTCCTTGAGGAAGAAGAAGACAACATTTTGCTTCTCATCCAAGGCGCTTTATCACAACAGATGAAGCATCCTGGGTGAGAAATGAAGCATTTTTCTTTTTCTTCCTGAAAGAAAAAACAATCCAGCTGCCTTTTTTAAAAAAGCACCTTTGAGAGAACTATGACCAGGGTGACTGAGAACCTCCACAGACATACTTAGAAAGTCTTTCAGACATTTGGAGATCATAAGAATAATACAAGGTGGGAGTGGAATCAAACTTGTTTTCTAAATAGAAAAAAAAATATTGAAAAACAATCAAAATCAAAATGTGAAATCTGCACATGGCAAAAGGGAATCAAGTACAGAATTACACTCTAAATCCAAGATATTTCAACAGCTGGAAGCAATCTAAACTGTATCCAGTTTTTTATAGAAACATAACTGAGAAGTCTAATCATGAAACTTTCAGATTAACAATGAAAATAAGGCTCCAGTTTCTTTGCCTGCCAAAAATTACATACAATAGAATTTATTTTGAGGGCAAAAAGAACTTGAAACCCAGCCTAAGCATGAGCCCATGAAAAGAACTGTTTATAGACATTGATGGTTAAACTTGTTATATATGTACTGCTGATATCATTCCTAAACTGACACCAGTGCTTGTAAGTTTGGAAAATGCTGTGTTTTTAAATGAATTTTTTTTATTTTTTAAAACGATCCTTGAGTTATTGTTATAATTAAATATATTGTTCTTTATTAAATCTCTTCGCAATGAGTTGTAACAGATGTAAATTTTTAGAACAGAATGTTCAGTCCGAACTATTCAGGGAACAATATACTACTTTAGGAAAATAACCAAGAATTATTCCCACATTTTTTCTAGGTGTCATTTTGCAATGAAGGATCCTATACACCAAGTATTTTTGATCCTTTGTGAGCACTGAATTCATGGAAGAGAAGCAATAGAGCAAACTAGAGATTATATTGATTAGAAACAAGTATGGCATTAACATGGTCTCGTTTTCTTAAAACAAACAATGACCTATAATCTGTTAAATTTAAGCACATCCTGGAAAAGCCCAGAGATTCTAAAAGATTGATTTGACAATGTCGTTAGAACGGATTTTCTGTATTTGATATTCCCCAATTTAATTAACTTAAGAAATAGCCAAAAATAAATTATTCATATAAACTCATCATAATCAGTGAACCAATGAACAGAAGAAAACATTAAAATATATTCTACATATTAATCATAAAAAACTCTAACCATTGTGGAACTTCAGAAGCAGCAGCTTGGACCAAATAGATTGAATAGCACATGTTTGAATTGAAGAAACTCAGAATAAGCACTATGGGAAATACTTTCAATTAGGAGAAAATATTAACAGTTTTCTCTGTGCATTCTATGGAAACGAAAGTTGGATTTGGAAGATGCAGTGGAGGGAGAATATTAACACTTTTGAAGTTTGCAGTTGGAGAAAAGGCCTGAGAATTCCATGGACAGAAAAGAAAACAAATGGAACAATAAACAAAATCAGCTCAAGAGTTCTCACTTCAGGCACCAATGACCAGATTCAAATTATTACACTATGGTCACGTTCTGCAAGAAATCTATAATTCTATGAAGGATGGAAGGGAAAAGAAGAGGAGGATGACCAGCAGTAGTAAGTGGATTCAACTGAAACCAGATGCAGATGGATGCAGTATCGGAAAACCTGAAGGACTAGAGTAGGGACAGATCCTCCTGGAGAAAATCTATATGTCTATATATCTATATAGATATATATAGATATATATCTATATATATCTCCTCATCATCATCATCATCATCATTGACTTGATGGCACATAATCAAATAATTCTAATCTTGTCAAATATTAAGAATCCAAGAATATAATTTAGAGTGCTATGATCTGCTGTTTGATTCAAATTAACTCTAACTATTGTAAGGTTACTATGATCAGCAGAATTTAGAGTTGGACCATTTAAAATTAGATATGGCAGACATTGATCATGTAAGCCAACAAACAGAATGAAAAGCTTAACATTTCCATCCCAATATGTACACTTCAACATTCAATTTAAAACATCTAATTAAATTGGAATTCCTTTTGAATGTTCAGCTTTTCCACTTACATAAACCTCCCACACGCTTGTCTATTCTTAGGTGACCATGTTAAAAAGGAGACTGCCGCCGAATGCTAATATTCCAACCAGGAAGGGGTGAAAAACATATGACTTACTCAGCCATGCAATGACAAGCCAAAAATAATATAAATTTCACAGTGATAAAATTGGAAGAAAATTCTATGGGCAATGATAGTCAAAATTATACAACACATGATTCATATAAACAAACAATGAGCCAAGTCCCCAAATATAATATAAGCTTGCCATTCAAAAAAGAACTTTTAAATTTCCTTGGTCTGTTCCAGTTTTGGCAGAGCTGGTGGAAGAGGTTTTTCTCTCCTTAAGATACCCGAGTCTAAGAAAGATATTAATCTGATGTGGTTTTATTTCATTATGACATAAACTTTAAAATGAATAAATTGGAGAGTTTAAGAGACTTAATAGTGTTAAGCTGACAATAGTGCAAAATAAATGTTCTTTCAGCTTCCCAGCTAAGATTTTATCACCTGCACAACACAAGGGAAATTAAGTTTCAGTATTTTGTTTTAAATCACAGTTTTGTTTTAACACTTGTTCTCTCCCTGATTCACTTCACAGGCAGATGCATCTATGTGCGTATCAACAGCCACTCTGTTTCACTGGGAATTGCAGTGAGTTGTCTATATATAAGATCACACACTTATGCATATGTACTTAGAGAGGGTCTTCCAAACAGTTTTATAAAACTTCTGGAGAAAGTGATAAATTTAAAATTTAAAAAGATGATGTGCCTATCTCATGTTAACATGCTTTTGTGAAGTATCCATTTCAAATGCTTTGCATCATCCTAGTACAATCAGAATGACATATATAGTGTGATGTTTCTATCTGATTTTGTTTTTCTCTAAGAAGTGTAGTACAAATATTTTTCCAGAGCTGTTATACAAATAGATTATTGTAAATGTTCTGAACTGTCTGAATTTGCTTTTCATTTTTTATTATTAATTTATTATAGAAGCCTGCTTCCATAGACTCTGGGAAACTTACAAATCCAAATCCAAAACAATAAACAATATCTGATGTGTCAGAAATGTGTGCAAATCTGGAATATAACTCCCAACACCCCTGATGAATATTCATCTCTTTGGTTAGAGCTCTAATTCATACATATTGGTAATAAGTGAAGCATAAACCTAAAGAGATTCTCCATCTGGCATGCCAAGTTGATTCTAATACTGCCCAAATTAAAGAGGTTCAAAAGGAATAAAAGTATTTCAGAATTCCTATTAAAATATTGCCCAAATTGGTGGGCATATCATACTATAAAAACATTACATTTACTCTGTTGCTCTGTTAGAGAATTAGAAAATCAGCTGCCACCCAGATGCAACTGAACTACATCAGCAGTTTCAACCAGCATGATCAATAGTTAGAGATGGTAAATGCTGGGAGGGCCACCCCCTTCCTAAGCATGAGTTGGAGATTTTAGAGCTTTCCAAGTCTTCCCATTTCAGGCAGCTAACTTACCTCAGCTTTTTGGGAAACATTCCCTGCATCGGGGATATATAAAACAGTTGTTAATTAAAGCTTTCCGGCTCCTGAAACTTTCAAAAGTATATTTGAGGTAAATATTTTATTTGACATACAAATGAAATTATTTCCAAGGCAGCCTAAGATGCTGTTTGGATCCTGCAGTAATAGGAAGACAGATTTGCTAACTTCTGTTCAATCTGTATTGTTGTTGTTTTTGATGGCTGTAGAAGTTAGGTATGCTGCCAATGATTGTTATAGTCAGTGATGGTCCATCCTCAGGTAATCAAATGGAAGTACTAATAACTAGGAGATTGGTAACAGGTCTATTCTGTTAATAAGTAGAAAGCACAGAATCAAGTGAAGGAACAGACAAAGTGTAGTATAGAATGGGGGATTTGGAAGCTATTTAATGCAATGAGAGGTAACCAGCTGCTGGTTCACTCAGACTTTTTTATTTATTTTTATTTATTTATTATTTAAATTTCTATACTGCCCTTCTCCCGAAGGACTCAGGGCGGTTTACAGCCAAAATAAAACAATCAATATAAAAGTTAAAACCAATTTAAAAGCAAAAATTCAAAGTTGGCTAGACCATTTAAAACCAATAAAAACCCCATTTAAAAACCATTAAAAACCATTATGTCAGTCCTGCACGACGAAACAGAAATGTTTTCAACTCACGTCGAAAGGTCCGGAGATCAGGGAGTTGGCGAATACCCAGTGGTAGCTCATTCCAGAGGGTTGGTGCCCCCACAGAGAAGGCCCTCCCCATGGGGGTCGCCAGCCGACATTGTCTGGCCGACGGCACCCTGAGGAGACCCTCTGTTATGTATTACTGTTGTACCTTTAAATATTTGAGCGGGAAATCAGCACGTTGCTGATTGGTCAAAACCTCCAACAGAACTGTATAAAAGGAGAGGGTATTCGCCCAGCCTGTTGCTGGGTTCACCATATATTAAAGAGCTGTTGTCACTACCCTGGTCTCCAGCCTCGTTACTTCCCGAACTTAACATTGGCGACGAAGGTGGGATTCCGAGGCTAAGGAGAACCAGAACCGAGCTGAAGCACGATAGTTCCGAACCCAGCAAACTCAGGGCAGAAACGCGGAAATGGCAAACACGCCACCCGCACCGTACAACCCGGTCAAGGAGAAATGGGGAACGTATATGACCCGTTTCGAAAGCTTTCTAGAAGCCAACGAACTACAGGGGATCCCTGATAACCGCAAACGGGCTTACTTCTTAAGCCATTGCGGGCCGGAGGTAATCGAGATTGCGGAAGCCCTGGCAGAGCCAACGCCGATACAATCGGTATCGTGGCCGACTCTGCAGACTTTGCTGAAGAACCATTTCGCGCCGACGCCATCCAAATACGTGCAGCGGTTTGAATTCGGAGAACGTAGACAGATGGAGGGCGAGTCCATCGGTGACTACATGGCCGCTTTAAGAAGAGCGTCCAAGGACTGCGGATACCGAGACCTAGACGAGGTGCTACTCGAGCAACTCGTCCGAGGGGTCAAGGACATCCGCCTACGGCGACGGCTGCTAGCCAAGAGCAACCTGACACTAGCCAACGCTCTGGACGAAGCCAGAGCACACGAAATGTCTACTAAGGCAGCAGAGACCCTGCAAAAGCCTCTTCAATCCAAGGCGAGCGCAAAGCCAACGCCAGTACACCAGGAGGAGATTCAGTCCGAATCCGGCGGTGAGGCGAGGATGAGGAAGGGTCTGCCGGACCGAGAAACGCGACATTGAGGACCGTGGCGAGTGCGGAAGCTGCGGAGGGCAGCATCAGCGCCAACGCTGCAGGTTTAAAGACGCAACATGCGGCGGTGTGGGAAGAAAGGGCACTTAGCTCAGGTCTGCAGAGCGCCCAACCTTCCGCCGAAAATTCAAATCGGCCAATCAAAACGCTGGAACCGGAAAGGCGGCCCGCGATTGGTTCAAACAAGAAAGGCGAAGTCTAACCAAACGACTGTCATTATAGGCCGCGCCTCAACCAAAGTGGAAAAGAAGATTTTCACAAAGCCCAAGATAGAGGGAGTACGGTGCAGGCTTGAAGTAGACACGGGATCAGCGATGACCATCATGTCCTGGGACACTTGGCGAAGTCGCTGCCGTCCGTCATGGGCGCCACCTGCAAGCACAACGGCCACGAGTGCACGACTACCAGGGAATCGCATCCCTGTTCGAGGACCACCTCCGTCCGAGTCGAGTATGGTCCACATAAAAGACCCTGCCCATCACGATCGTCGAAGGAACTCTGCCCAGTCTGTTGGGACTAGACTGGTTTCGTGCCCTGGGCATGGGAGTGACTGGCATCTACAAGTGACTGTAACCTGAAAGACATTCTCTTTAACGAGTTCAAGATGTCTTCAAGGACTGCCTGGGCAAGTACAAGGGACCCCTATTTCCTTCAACTTAGACCCCAGGTAGCCCCATTAGGCTTAAGGCGAGGAGAGTCCTTTGCCCTAAAACCAAAATTGATAAGGAGCTGGATAAGCTCATTAATCAGGGGATTTTGGTGCCAGTCGATCACGCAAAGTGGGAGACGCCAATCGTCACCCCCATAAAACCGGACGGGTCAATTAGAATTTGCGCTGACTACAAGGCGACGCTTAACAAAGCCTTACAGAAAAGCGCTTACCCGGTTCCCGTGGTGCAACACTTATTGCACTCTTTGGGGCAAGGGCAAGTCTTTGCAAAGTTAGACTTGGCCCAAGCCTACCAACAATTGCCAGTAGACGCCCGCACAGCCGAAGCCCAAACGACAGACGCACAGGGGGCCTTCAAGTGCACCCGATTACAATTTGGGGTCAGTGTGGCACCAGGGCTGTTCCAAAACCTGATGGAACGACTACTGCAAGGGCTCCCAGGGTAGTTCCTACTGATGATGTCCTAATTTCAGGGGAAAACATGGAGGAACTGGGGGAGCGTTTAAGAAAGGTCTTGGGCATTTTCCGGACAGCCGGATTAAAAGTCAAGACAAACAAATGCCAGATAGGGGTCGAATCCGTCGATTTCTTGGGCTACGGATAGACAAGAAAGGAATTCACCCTACTGAGAGCAAGGTTAAGGCAATTAGAAAGGCTCCAGCGCCCAAAAACAAAGCAGAGCTGCAGGCATTCCTAGGATTGGTTAATTTTACGCGGTCTTTTAAAGAACAAAGCAACCGCTATGGAACCGCTGCATAGGCTCTTAGGAAAAATACTGTTTGGTCTTGGGGAAAGTCAGAAAATAGGGCTTTTGAAGCAGTAAAGAACCTGCTCTCAAGTGATAGCCTGCTCATCCAATATCACGACTCATTACCCCTAGTGCTGGTTTGCGATGCCTCCCTTATGGGGTGGGGCTGTACTCAGCCATAGACTTCCAAACGGCACAGAAGCCCCTATAGCGTTCTACTCTAGAACGATGTCCTCCCAGAGAGGAACTACAGCCAGTTAGACAAAGAAGCACTAGCCATTGTGTCAGGGGTCAAGAAATTCCACGAGTATGTCTTTGGGCGGAATTTCGAAATCGTGACTGACCACAGACCGCTACTAGGAATACTGGCTGGCGACCGCCCAACGCCTGTGGCACTTTCGCCGCGACTGACCCGATGGACGATATTCTTAGCCGCTTATTCATACAAGCTGCAACATCGACCAGGAAAAGAAGTGGGGCATGCAGACGCGTTAAGCCGATGCCCACTACCTGGGGCGACCGAAGACCCCACTCCAGGGACACCCATCCTACTTATTGACTCATTGGACTCTGGCCCAGTCACATCTAAGGAAGTGGCTCGGGCATCATACCGGGACATTGTGTTAAGGACTGTACTCGGTTGGGTACAGAGAGGGTGGCCGCGCCGGGCGTAACGGTTCAAAGAATTTGTTAAAAACGAGATGAGCTCTCAGCTCAAGGGGTGCCTGTTATGGGGTGATCGTGTAATAATTCCTGAAAAGTTAAGGGAAAGGTATTGGACCTCCTCCACGAGGTCACCCAGGGATCGTAAGGATGAAGGGGTTAGCTAGAAGCTATGTATGGTGGCCACTCATGGACGCAGAGATTGCTGAGAGGGTAGGGAAATGCCAGGCTTGCCAAGAATCCAGACCTCTACCCCAACGGCCCCAGTCAGAGAATGGGAAAAGCCCCAAGGGCCCTGGTCAAGAATCCACATTGATTTTGCTGGCCCTTTCACGGCCAAACATTCCTAATAGTTGTGGATGCATTTTCTAAATGGTTGGAGATCATACTCATGAAATCCACTACGGCAAGCAGTAATCGCAACCCTCGCCACCTATTCGCAACTCACGGGTTGCCGGACACTCTGGTGTCCGACAATGGGCCTCAATTCACGGCAGCCCAGTTTGAAGAATACCTGGCAGAGGAAGGCATCCGACATGCCCTCTCTGCGCCTTTCCACCCTGCGTCGAATGGCCTTGCAGAGCGTTCCGTCCGGAGCGCTAAGGAGGCATTGTCCAGGCTAAAGCCAGGTGACTGGCAAACAAAAATAGACTTTTTCCTAGCCATCCAGCACAGAACCCCAAGCACGGCCACCGGAAAAAGCCCAGCCGAATTGCTAATGGGACGGAAACTCCGTGCCCACTTGACCGTTTGAATCCCCATTACACACCAGAGGGTTACAAGGGGAAACTAGAAAAGACCAGGGAAATGAGCATAGGCGACCCGGTGTGGGCTCGAAACTATGGGGACGGCCCTAGTTGGCTCACAGGACAAATAATTAAAGTAACTGGCCCAAAATCATACGTGGTAGAGCTACCCGACAACAGAGTGTGGAGGCGCCACATAGATCAGTTAAGGAAACGAATCTACGACCAAACCGAACCAAATGAAATAGATCATGATCAATACCAATTTGATTCCACAGCCAACAATGACCCGGGGGAGGCGCAAGACTTAGCTGAGGTCCCAGAGTTCCAGCGACGCCATCAGGTTCCCGAGGGAAGCAGCAGGGAAATTGAAAAAATTAATCCAAGGCCCGATGGCCAAGAAAAAGAGTCAGCCAATAATCCGGAGCCCGTTGGCCCAGAGATAGTGCTGGGAGGAGAAAACAGCCCCTCCGACCAGCTCAAAACACCACCCAGAACTGAACCGCGCAGGTCAGAAAGGACTAGGAGACGCCCAGGTTATTTGCGTGACTACGTCGAAAAATAACATGTAAATAAAATGTAAATAGAGGCAAAGTGTTTTCTGGGAGGGGAGGAGTGTTATGTATTCATGTTGTACCTTTAAATATTTGAGCGGGAAATCAGCACGTTGCTGATTGGTCAAAACCTCCAACAGAACGGTATAAAAGGAGAGGGTTTTCGCCCAGCCCGTTGCTGGGTTCACCATATATTAAAGAGCTGTTGTCACTACCCTGGTCTCCAGCCTCGTTACTTCCCGAACTTAACACCCTCCCTATGGGAGCATCGATGGGAGGCCGCCGGTAGCAGCAGGCGGTCCCGTAAGTAACCCGGTCCTATGCTATGGAGCGCTTTGAAGGTGGTAACCAGCACCTTGAATTGTACCCGAAAGACCACCGGAAGCCAGTGCAGCCTGCGCAGGAGGGGTGTTATATGGAAGCAACGAGTCGCTCCCTCTATCACCCACGCGGCTGCATTCTGGACCAGTTGAAGTCTTTGGGTGCTCTTCAAGGAGAGCCCAATGTAGAGAGTGTTGCAGTAGTCCAGATGAGAAGTGACGAGGGCATGAGTAACTGTGCACAAGGAATCCCGGTCTAGGGACACAACTGGTGAATCAGGCGAACCTGATAAAAAGTTCCTCTGGTGACGGCTATCATATGCTCTTCCAACGACAGCCGTGCATCCAGAAGGACGCCCAGATTGCGGAACCTCTCTGTGGGAGCCAATGACTCATCCCCCACAGTCAGTGATGGCCTCAGCTGATTATACCGGGATGCCGGCATCCACAGCCACTCGGTCTTGGCAGGGTTGATTCGGAGCCTGTTTTTCCCCATCCAGACCTGCACAGTCTCAAGACACCGGGCCATCACTTCAACAGCTTCGCTGGGGTGGTTAGGGGTGGAATGTACAGCTGAGTCTCATCAGCGTACAGATGACACCGCACCTCAAAACCACGGATGATCTCATCCAGCGGCTTCATATAGATGTTGAACAGGAGAGGCGAGAGAACCGACCCCTGAGGCACCCCACACAAGAGGCGCCTCGCGGTCGATCTCTGCCCCCTGCCAACACCATCTGCGACCGGTCCGAGAGGAAGGAGAACCACCAAAGAATGGTGCCCCCCACTCCTAACCCCTCCAGCCATCGCAGCAAGATACCATGGTCAATGGTATCAAAAGCCACTGAGAGATCTAATAGGACTAGGGCAGAGGAACAACCCCTGTCCCGGGCCCTCTAGAGATCATCCACCAGCGTGACCAATGCCGTCTCTGTGCTGCACCCAGTCCGGAAACCGGACTGGAACGGGTACAGATAGACAGTTTCATCCAGGTACTGAGGAAGCTGGTGCACTACCACACTCTCAACAACCTTAGCCACAAAACGAAGGTTGGAGACTGGACGATAGTTTGATAAAACAGCTGGATACAGGGAGGGCTTCTTGAGGAGGGGTCTCACCACAGCCTCTTTCAAGGCAGTAGGGAAGACACCCTCCCTCAGAGAAGCATTAACAATTCCCTGAAGCCAGCCTCGTGTAACCTCCTGTGTGGCCAGTACCAACCAGGAGGGACACGGGTCCAATAAACATGTGGTTGCATGTAACCTCCCCAGCAACCTGTCCACGTCCTCGAGAGCCTCAGACTCAAACTCATCCCAGATGACCGTCTCAAGATCCGCCTCCGTCATCCCATCGAAACTACCCAATTTGTGTCCAGCCCATCCCGAATCTGAGCGATTTTATTGTGCAGATATTGTCCAATGTCCTCAGCATGACCTTGCAAGGGATCTTCCCTAGCTCCCTGAGTAAGAAGGGAGTGGGTCACCCTAAACAAGTTGGATTAATTTTTTGCTGCTTCCCTCGGGACCTGATGGCGTCGCTGGAACTCTGGGACCTCAGCTAAGTCTTGCGCCTCCCCCGGGTCATTGTCAGCTGTGGATTCAAAGTGGTATTGGTCATTACCTGTCTCTGTTGGTTTGGTTTGGCCAGTTATTCGTTTCCTTAACTGATCTATG
This sequence comes from Ahaetulla prasina, assembly GCF_028640845.1. Taxonomy (NCBI): domain Eukaryota; kingdom Metazoa; phylum Chordata; class Lepidosauria; order Squamata; family Colubridae; genus Ahaetulla; species Ahaetulla prasina. The sequence goes on from NC_080540.1 coordinate 109,062,288, forward strand.
TGGCGCCGCCACATTCGGTTGTCTGGTAGCTCTACCACGTACGATTTTGGCCCTGTTACTTTTGTTACTTGTCCTGCGAGCCAACTCGGGCCGTCCCCATAGTTTCGGCCCACACCGGTCGCCTATGCTCATTTCCTTGTTTTTTCTAGCTCCCCTTGTAACCCTCGGTGTGTAATGGGGTTCAAGCGATCAAGTGGGCACCGGAGTTTTCGTCCCATTAGCAATTCGGCTGGGCTTTTTCCAGTGGCTGTGCTTGGGGTTCTGTGCTGGACGGCTAGGAAAAAGTCTATTTTTGTTTGCCAGTCACCTGGCTTGAGCCTGGACAATGCCTCCTTAGCGCTCCGGACGGAACGCTCTGCAAGGCCATTCGACGCAGGGTGGAAAGGCGCAGAGAGGGCATGTCGGATGCCTTCCTCTGCCAGGTACTCTTCAAACTGGGCTGCCGTGAATTGGGGCCCATTGTCGGACACCAGAGTGTCCGGCAACCCGTGAGTTGCGAATAGGTGGCGCAGGGTTGCGATTACTGCTTCGGCTGTGGTGGACTTCATAAGTATGATCTCCAACCATTTGGAAAATGCGTCCCACCACCACAAAGAACGTTTGGCTGTGAAAGGGGCCAGCAAAGTCAATGTGGATTCTTGACCAAGGCCCTTGGGGCTTTTCCCATTCTCTGACTGGGGCTGTTGGGGGTAGCGGTCTGGACTCTTGGCAAGCTTGGCATTTCCCTACCCTCTCAGCAATCTCTGCGTCCATGAGTGGCCACCATACATAGCTTCTAGCTAACCCCTTCATCCTTACGATGCCTGGGTGACCTCGTGGAGGAGGTCCAATACCTTGCCCTTAACTTAACAGGAATTATTACACCTCCCCAGCAACAGGCACCCCCTTGAGCCGAGAGCTCATCTCGTTTCTTAACAAATTCTTTGAACCTGTCACCCCGCAGCGGCCACCTCTCTGTACCCAACCGAGTACAGTCCTTAACACAATGTCGGTATGATGCCGAGCCACTTCCTTTGATGTGACTGGGCCAGAGTCCAACGAGTCAATAAGGAGGATGGGTGTCCCGGAGTGGGGTCTTGATCGCCCTGGCAGTGGGCATCGGCTCAAGCGCCTGCATGCCCCACTTCTTTCCGGTCGATGCTGCAGCTTGTATGAGTAAGCGGCTAAAATATAGTCCATCGAGTCAAGCGTGGCGAAAGTGCCACAGGCGTTGGCGATCGCCAGCCAGTAATCCTAGTAGCGGTCTGTGGTCAGTCACGATTTCAAAATTCCGCCCAAAGACATACTCATGGAATTTTTGACCCCTGATACAATGGCTAGTGCTTCTTTGTCTAATTGGCTGTAGTTCCTCTCTGGGAGGACATCGTTCTAGAGTAGAAAAGCTATAGGGGCTTCTGTGCCGTTTGAAGTCTATGGCTGAGTACAGCCCCACCCCATAAGGGAGGCATCGCAAACCAGCACTAGGGTAGTGAGTCGTGATATTGGATGAGCAGGCTATCACTTGAGAGCAGGTTCTTTACTGCTTCAAAAGCCCTATTTTCTGACTTTCCCCAAGACCAAACAGTATTTTTCCTAAGAGCCTATGCAGCGGTTCCATAGCGGTTGCTTTGTTCTTTAAAAGACCGCGTAAAATTAACCAATCCAGGAATGCCTGCAGCTCTGCTTTGTTTTTGGCGCTGGAGCCTTCCTAATTGCCTTAACCTTGCTCTCAGTAGGGTGAATTCCTTTCTTGTCTATCCGGTAGCCCAAGAAATCGACCGATTCGACCCCTATCTGGCATTTATTTGTCTTGACTTTTAATCCGGCTGTCCGGAAAATGCTCAAGACCTTTCTTAACGCTCCCCAATTCCTCCATGTTTTCCCTGAAATTAGGACATCATCAGTAGGAACTACCCTGGGAGCCCTTGCAGTAGTCGTTCCATCAGGTTTTGGAACAGCCCTGGTGCCACACTAACCCCAAATTGCAATCGGTGCACTTGAAGGCCCCCTGTGCGTTACAATCGTTTGGGCTTGCTGTGCGGGCGTCTACTGGCAGTTGTTGGTAGGCTTGGGCCAAGTCTAACTTTGCAAAGACTTGCCCTTGCCCCAAGAGTGCAATAAGTGTTGCACCACGGAACCGGAGCGCTTTTCTGTAAGGCTTTGTTAAGCGTCGCCTTGTAGTCAGCGCAAATTCTAATTGACCCGTCCGATTTGATGGGGGTGATTGGCGTCTCCCACTTTGCGTGATCGACTGGCACCAAAATCCCTGATTTATGAGCTTGTCCAGCTCCTTATCGATTTTTGGTTTTAGGGCAAAGGACTCTCCTCGCCTTAAGCCTAATGGGGCTACCTGGGGTCTAAGTTGAAGGAAATAGGGGTCCCCTTGTACTTGCCCAGGCAGTCCTTGAAGACATCTTGAACTCGTTAAAGAGAATGTCTTTCAAATTGCAGTCACTTCTCTAGGCGTCTTTTCTGGCGCTTCATCTCTCTCAGCTCCTCGGAAAACCAAGTTCCGTCTCCCTGTGGTGATGGAGTCCCTGGTTAGAATATGAAGGGTAGGAAATAAATGACTTGTTTTTAAAAAGCTTTAACATATGATTCCATTTTTTTTTTAAAAAAAGCTAGAATAAAATGAAGACAATATGGACTTATGCATATAAGAAAACATTCCCCAGATAAATAAAAACTGCAAACTAGCTACTTCTGTGATAGCTTTTCTGGCGCTGAGATGAGTTTATAACATCAGGAATGAGCAATGTTTGAGGAATCAGAGACCACACCTCAGCTCCCCAGTATTCCTGGACTGATAGAAACCAGCAGGTAAAACTATGAAGGCAGTGACAGGGGAAGGACAAAGTGACTGGGGAAATATAAAATATTTGAGTTATTTGGGAAGGTCTGCATAAATGGAAGGTCTGCATAAATGGAAGGCTAAACTTATGCTGGCATTTTTTTCACCAAATTTCAATGCAATCTTATATGATTAGTAGTTCCAAATGCCAGATTTGAAAATGGCATGGAAATTCCATAGCTGCCCCCTCCTTTTCTTCTATTACTACTACACAGAAACAATGGTATCTGTCTAGATCAAATTAGACTTATTTGCTGATTTGATGGCTAAATTTTACATACCTATCAAATCAAGACAGTGCTTATGGCAGCACAATTAAAGCCCCACCCCTTTTGTACATATGTTGACTAGTCATGCATATACAAAGGGATGGTGTTTTGATGGCACTGCCATGACAGTCATGTTGCCATTGTTATGAACAATGGGAAACAGTAGCCATTACACATCACATGTCCTTACAAACTCCATGACCTTTTAAACTTTAAACTTTAAAATCAATAAACTTACATAACCTTGTATGAAAAGTGAGTTTCCAAAAGTAGCAAGTTCTGTAGTGAGTCTCCTTGCCTTGATTCTATGAATTCTAACATAAAGCCAGAATATGCAAAGACTGGATTTGTTTTACTTTGAACAGCTGAAATGGGCCAGTTTGTCCTGGAGGATTTTAATTAAAGGTGAACTTTCAAGAAAACTGCTGGCTCTCCTAGAACAAGCATTGCTTTGTCAAATGATGACAAGACCGTGGCCTTATGGTCAGTTTGCACTCTCAAGAATAGTCATTACATTCATTAACAGTTGCTTTCTGTTACAAGCATCATGGTCATCCTGCACAAGGTGGCTATTAAAGAGGTTATCAGGTTGATGGTTAGTTCCAGAGTGAATCGGTCCTCTCATGGGAAAAAAAACACATGTTCTTTTGTGACGTGATACCTATCACATCAGTCTGTCTATTCTGGAATGCTCCTCAGATGTATTAGAGCTTCAGGTTTAAAGGCTAGTGTGCTAGGGAAGAATAATTTTGATCATATACGTTCATACACACAGAGGCAATCATAGAGAATATTGATCTATTGAGTCTTAAATAATAACAGAAAAGTCTCTAGAAATATTTGCAAATGTCCCAAAAGTACTTTTTCAAGAGGCAACTAGACTTCCTTGTTTTTCTTTGAAGACGTTTCACTTCTCAGAGCTGAAGAAACTTCTTGGATGAGAAGCAAAACACCTTCAAAGAAAAACAAAGTCCATTTGCCTCTTGAAAAAGCACCTTTGGGATAACTATGATCTGGATGACTGAGAATCTCCATAGACATTTGTGCAAATGCTGTTAGTTATTTATGATCTTTGAAAACTTTGTTTAGAACAGTTGCTAATCAAAACAATCTTCACTAGTGACCAAGAACTACATTTTTCCCCCTGCAAATATGTCTACTGCAAAATTGTAACCAGTGGCATGAGGGCTTCAGGGCTGTTTCCAGAATGAATCAGGAGAGGAAGTCCCCATGTGTGAATAATTTTATTGTTAGTGGCTTTTACATTTTTCTTCTTCAGTGAAATGGAAGAGGACCAGCTATAACCCAACTGAAAAAATGACGGCATAGGAATATTTGATAATATAAATTGCAGATACAGGATAGGTAATCCCTTAATTCACTATCACAATAATGGAACATAATCCCTTTAAAGTCCTGCAAGAGCCTACTGCAGATTAATTTATATTTACATATGTATTTATGTGGCCAGCCATCTCATGTAATGTGACTCTGGATAATGTACAAACAGACCATAAAAATTTAAAAAACATTCAAAAAGTACAAAAATTATTATAAAAAGTCTAAGAAATAACATCAAATTATGAATAGTGAAGGCATAGGATCAGACTATCATTCCCGTGGGACTCACAGGCCTGTTAACACAACTAGATTTCAAAGGCCTTCTGGAAAATTGGAAGCAATGAGGCCAATCTCACTTCCTAAGTGAGCATATCACTGTTTGCTGAAATTAACCATTGCTAGCTATATATTTAATGTGTGACTTTAGCATGTGATACACAGCTTCCTGAACTTCCATGGATTAGGTAGACATAGGAAACCTTACTTCTACCAAGAAAAACCTATAGATAGATAGATAGATAGATAGATAGATAGATAGATAGATAGATAGATAGATAGATAGATAGATATAGATAGATATAAAACCTCAGAAAACAAATAGATATAGATATAGATATAGATATAGATATAGATATAGATATAGATATAGATATAGATATAGATATAGATAACATGGGAACTGTAGCCTAAATATTAGTTGTTGAGTCTACTCATATTCATGTTCAAACTCTATGAATAATGAATGACTGTAGAAGAAAATAATTCTGCTATGGCAGTAGAACATCCCTAAATTCTCATATTTCTCAACTGTTTAGATGAATTTGATCTCTGAGACTGATTCAAAACTTGGCATGAATACGATATATGTACACTCCTCCACCTTTACCTTATCAGGCCTGCCTGAAGGGAAATGCTTTGGATGCAAGCCCTGCTTTTAATTGCTACTGAAAATGAATTGTTAAGCAATCAACAAATGATCAGTGGTTATCCAACTGCAACGTAAGACAGGTACACATGACCACTGCTAGCAATAGATTTGAAAGATGCTGGTGAGCTGGTCACAAGGCTTTCAGGAAATGAATTTCTCTGGGTAGAAATCTCGACTGAACCAGACCCATCCAGGACAAGTAATTTTGGGAAGATACTTCACTTCTCTCATTTTATAATTGCTCTTTCCTCCCTCCCTCCCTCCCTTCCTTCCATGGATAAGCTACACTATATATAGTTATTAACAAAGAAAAAGGAATAGTTGATTTTTCTTACCCTGTCACTGAAGTAGCTCATTGAAAAGACAAGAAAGGGTTCATTTTATTTTAATTTATAAATATTGTATTATAGCACTTAGCTCTGTATGTGTTGGTTATATACCTGTATAGTCAGGCATCACATACTTTGCTGAAAACTACAAGAGACCCAAAACTCCCTGTCTTGTTTATAGTCAGCTTAGGATATCATGCTTTACATAGTGAAAATTATAGGAAAACATTGCAGAATCGCTTTGGTTTGTATAATCCAAAATTATTTCATTACATAAAACATTTAACCACCACAGCATACTGATTCTCTATCTATATCTTCTGGGATATTGTCTTTTATCTAGTTGAATTAGACAATCTCCAAGGTCACTTCCAGCCTTATGATTCTATGTAAGTTGCAGCTGAGATCTAAAGTGATAAAACCCAGACATGGGTCTATAATTTCAGTGAGAATTAGGCTATGCCTAACTCAGTATGATTTACCTGGCTTGTTCAACGCCCAGTTTGTACACTCTGTATTGCTACAGGATCATATTTTGTTTCTGTATGATTTGTCTTCTCATATGGACACTACAGGTACAAAATGTACACAGAAGAGAGTTGGTTTTGCTTGACAGAATGATAAATGCAACTTTGTTGCAAGTCACCACATCCTCAAACCTCCACACCCTTCAAAGTTGTCTCTCTTAAAATGCAGTTATCTCATTTGAAAGGCTCAAATAAAATGACAATGCTAAAGAGTCCTACTTAGAAATAAATTCTATCAGAATAAATGAGGAAGTGTTTAAATGAAAGTAAGAACAGGACATTCATCATGAAAATGCAATAGCTACTTATGAAAGATGCAACAGTTTTTACCTTCCATTGCAAATAAAAACATATTGTTAAAAGTCTCTTTCTAGTTCAGCAGGACCCAAAGCTTAATCATAAATTGGTTGGACTGCTTTCATCTTCCACACCCAGGAGTTTTAGTAGCAATATAAATTTAAACATAGGTTTTACAATGATTGCAAATTCATAGCAGTAAAGCAATAGTTGTCAAATTACACCCACAGATTTAAAAAGAAAAGCCTGAAGTGTATTTGATAATAGTATTATCTTATAAGGAAAAGCTATATTAAATAAAAGTGCTTCCCTGACTTTGACTCATTGTGTTAACTGTTCAATTTTACCCTATTTCTATAAGACGTATTCAAAGCATTGTTGTTTGCACCCAGGAATTCGTTTTTCAAATAAAAAAAAACATAGGAATTTAATTTTCAGAAACACAACAGGCTATTTTGAAGAACAATACAACATAGTTCTCCAATTAATGATAGACAGTTGCACTCAACTGGGCTTGTGATAATTGCATGGACAAATGCTTGCCATTTTTATCTGACTTTATTTATTTATCAAATTTATATGGATACCTATTTCACCAAAGATGACTAAGTGCAGAAAGCAACAATATGTAATATAAAAACTTATTAACCAATGTCCTGATGTGGAAAGGTTCAAACTAAAGGAAAGGGAGGATAAATATGACCACCTCAACAATAGAGTTTTTAAAGATGTTTTAAAGCTGTTAATAATAATAATAATAATAATAATAATAATAATAATAATAATAATAATAATAATAATAATAATAATAATAATAATAATAATAATTTAATTTTTATACCGCCCTTCTCCCGAAGGACTCAGGGTGGTGAACAGGCAGATAAAATAATACCATATATTACAATAAAAACTCTTTAAAAAACTTATTCAATATGGCCTAAAATTTAAAATACAATACAAAATATAAAATAAACCCCAATAAAAGCCATATTTAAAAATCCTATTTAAGCCAGTCCTGCTCGGAAGAATAGATACGTCTTCAGCTCGCGGCGAAAGGTCCGGAGGTCAGGAAGTTGTCGAAGTCCTGGGGGAAGCTCATTCCAGAGGGTAGGTGCCCCCACAGAGAAGGCTCTCCCCCTGGGGGTCACCAGCCTACACTGTTTGGCTGACGGCACCCTGAGAAGATCCTTTCTATGGGAGTGTATCGGCCAGTGGGAGGCATGTGGTAGCAGAAGGCAGTCCCAAAGATATCCCGGTCCTATGCCATGGAGCGCTTTAAAGGTGGTAACCAGCACCTTGAAGTGCACTCGGAAAACCACAGGTAGCCAGTGCAGCCTGCGCAGGATCGGTGTTATATGGGAGCCACGAGTGGCTCCCTCTATCACCCGCGCGGCTGCATTCTGAACCAACTGAAGTCTCCGGGTGCACCTCAAGGGGAGCCCCATGTAGAGAGCATTGCAGTAGTCCAGGCGAGAAGTGACGAGGGCGTGAGTGACTGTGCATAAGGCATCCCGGTCTAGAAAGGGGCGCAACTGGCGGACCAGGCGGACCTGGTAAAAAGCTCTCCTGGAGACGGTCGCCAAGTGATCTTCAAAGGACAACCGTCCATCTAAGAGAACACCCAGATTGCGCACCCTCTCCATTGGGGCCAATGATTCTCCCTCAACAGTCAGCCGCGGTTGCAGCTGACTGTACCGGGATGCTGGCATCCACAGCCACTCAGTCTTGGAGGGGTTGAGCTTGAGCCTGTTTCTCCCCATCCAGACCCGTATGGCCTCCAAACACCGAGACAACACTTTGATAGCTTCATTGGGGTGGTCAGGGGTGGAAATGTACAGCTAGGTGTCATCCGCGTACAGTTGATAACTCACCCCAAAACCACTGATGACCTCACCCAGCGGCTTCATGAAGATGTTGAACAGAAGAGGCGAGAGAACCGACCCCTGTGGCACCCCACAAAGGAGGCACCTCAAGGTCGATCTCTGCCCCCCTGTCAACACCGTCTGCGATCAGTCGGAGAGATAGGATGAGAACCACCGAAACACGGTGCCTCCCATTCCCAATCCCCCCAACCGCCACAGCAGGATACCATGGTCGATGGTATCAAAAGCCGCTGAGAGATCTAGGAGAACCAGGGCAGAGGAATAACCCCTGTCCCGGGCCCTCCAGAGGTCATCCACCAATGCGACCAAAGCTGTCTCCATGCTGTACCTGGGTCGGAAGCCGGACTGGAACGGGTCTAGATAGATAGATTCATCCAGATACCGGGGTAACTGATGTGCCACCACACTCTCAACAGCCTTCGCCACAAAGCGAAGGTTTGAGACTGGACGGTAGTTGCCAAAAACAGCTGGGTCCAGGGAGGACTTCTTCAGGAGGGGCCTCACCACCGCCTCTTTCAAGGCGGTGGGAACAACCCCCTCCCTCAAAGAAGCATTGACAATCCCCTGGAGCCAGCCTCGTGTAACCTCCCGGGTGGCCAGCTCCAACCAGGAGGGACACGGGTCCAATAAACATGTGGTGGCATTCAGTCGCCCCAGCAACCTGTCCATGTCCTCGGGAGCCACAGGATCAAACTCCTCCCAGATGGTCTCAACAAGACTAGCCTCCGTCACCTCGCCCGAAACTACCCAATTTTGGTCCAAACCATCCCAAAGCTGAGCGATTTTGTCAAACAGATACCTGCTGAAATCCTCAGCACAACCCTGTAAGGGATCATCGCAACCCTCCTGATGAAGGAGGGAGCAAGTCACCCTAAACAGGGAGGCTGGGCGGTTCTCTGCTGACACAATGAGGGTAGAGACATAGGCCCGCTTGGCCTCCCTCAATGCCACTAGATAGGTCTGAATAAAACGGCTGGACCTCCACGCGCTCTCTAGGCGTCTTCTCCGGCGCTTCATCTCCCTCAGCTCCTCGGAAAACCAAGGAGCTGGTTGAGACCTACGCCGGGTCAGAAGCCGCAAAGGCACGACACAGTCCAAAGCGCCCACCACGGCCTGTTCCCAGGCCGCAACAAGCTCCTCAGCCGAGCCATGGGCCAGATCGCCAGGGAGCGGCCCAAGCTCCATCAGGAACCTCTCCGGGTCCATCAGTCGCCTGGGACGGAACCAACGTATTAGTCCCGCCTCCCTGCGGTGTTGAGCGGTGGTCCGAAAGTCCAGACGAAGGAGAGAGTGGTCTGACCATGACAAAGGTTCAATGACTAATTCTCGTACTTCCAGATCACTCAACCACTGTCCAGAGACAAAAATCAGATCCAGTGTGCTTCCCCCGACGTGGGTGGGGCCGTCAATTAATTGGGTCAGGTCCATGGCCGTCATGGAGGCCATGAACTCCCAAGCCACCGTTGATGACACACCGGCTGATGGCAAGTTGAAATCCCCCATGACCATAAGCCTAGGGGTATCAACTGCCATCCCGGCTATCAACTCCAGCAACTTGGGCAGGGCTGTTGCCATGCAGCAAGGAGCCAGGTACGTGATCAACAAGCCCACCTGCATCCTACGCCCCCACTTCACGAAAAGGGATTCACAACCGGCTATCTGAGGAACAGTGGCCTCCATCGGCTCCAGACTCTCTCTAATAACCACCGCCACCCCTCCACCCCTACCTTGGGCCCTCGGCTGATGAAATGCCTGGAAACCCGGTGGGCACATCTCCACAGGGGAACCCCCCCTTCAATGCCCAACCAAGTCTCCGAAATGCCCATAAGGTCCGCAGCCCCCCCCTGTATAAGATCATAAATCAGGGGGGCTTTATTCACTACGGACCTACCATTGCATAACATCAGCCGAAGGTCCAAGCCCTGGGGATACTGGCCACTCGGGGAACAGGAGAAGTCTGAGGGGCCGGAGCGCGCAATCGCTCTCAAACAGCGCGTGCGCACCCCCTGAACATGATACGGCCCCCCACTTCCACCATATCTGCCCCTCCCACTTACCGTGCTGATAGAACGACCCTCTGGAATTGGAAAATAAGACTTCCCCTTCGCTTCCGGACCTGATGAAGTTCACCGCGAGCAAACGCAAGGACTGGCTCCCTCCCCGATGGGTTTCCCCCGATACCCGTCTTTACCCTCCCTCCCCTTAAAAATTGTTTATCTAAAAAACCCCAAAGTTTCTTTCTTTGTTAAAGGTAACTATTAGCTTTAACAGTAATTATTTTTCCAAGGATAGTTCACTATTCTCTCTGGTCCCAGTCATTTATTTTATCTTATATTTTTCACCTCTGCCAAACAGTATAATTGTTTTTGTAACTTCATCTGCTCACATCACATGACCTAAATACATGAGTTTTTGCTTATCAAGAACATTCCAGACTTTTTAAATTAGTTTCTTCTGCAGCCCATGATGCTTTTAGGAAATGTCCCCAAAAATATAATTTGAAATTTATTGTTTCTCTCTTTCGTCTTCATTTTCCAATATTTCCAATTCTACATTACCACAAAGATACAATTGCTTTAGCTATTCTGATCCTGTTATTACATTTTACAATCAGTTGGGCTGTGATTACTGCCCTGAAACATATGGCTTTATTAAAGTACTGAAAATCATTTGTAAGACATCGTCTTCACTCAAAAGCACATATAATGGTTCCTTGTTTGTTGCGATTAATGCTAATGACACCATAATCACCACTATTTTTCCATGAAAATAATATCCAAGAAAGGAAATTAAAAAGAAACTCAGAGGAAAAAACATAAAAGCAATGCAAGGAGGCAATAAAAGAAAAATGTTGAGGGACATGATATGAATTGACATGAAAATGTGAATTAAAACAAGTTAAACACGAAAAGCAGAAAACCATCTACAGCAGGACAAGTAATGGCAAAAGGGCTTAAAGTAACATTTTAGGAAAATAAGTAGATTTCAGAGAGACTTATAATCATGATATTTTAAGGAAGAAATCTGAGATAGCCAAATATTGTAAGCAATAAAGTTCTAGGCCTCTTAAAAACAAATTAAAAATAAGCTAAATAACCTATTATAAATGAGATCGATATGACATTTATGGAAGGAACAATCAAATTGTATCTTCAGGAAAAATATAGAACTTCACCTTTCATAGTAAAAGTAAAGGTAAAGGTTCTCCTCGCACATATGTGCTAGTCGTTCCCAACTCTAGGGGATGGTGCTCATCTCCATTCCAAAGTTGAAGAGCCGGCGCTCTCTAAAGACGTCTCCATGGTCATGTTGCTGGCATGGCTAAACACCAAAGGCACACAGAACACTGTTACCTTCCCACCAAAGGTGGTCCCTATTTTCTTCTTGCATTTTTTAGTGCTTTCGAACTGCTAGGTTGGCAGAAGCTGGGACAAGTAACAGGAGCTCACCCCGTTACATGGCACTAGGGATTCGAACTGCTGAACTTCCGACTTTTCGATCGACAAGCTCAGCATCTTAGCCAGAGTGTTAAAAACTTATGTGATTTCCTTCCTTCCTTCCTTCCTTCCTTCCTTCCTTCCTTCATTCCTTCCTTCCTTCCTTCCTTCCCTCCCTCCCTGCACACACACACACACACACACACACACACAAGTTTAAAATCCTTTATAAGTAAACTATAAGTAAATTCCCTGTAGGATTTCCATCCTGGCATGATTGGAACCAAAGGAAGTTTAGTGATCTTGGGAGCAATGCCACCAGGAACAGGGAACCTGCTAAAGTTAAATCATAAGTATATAATATATATTGAGGACAGGTTATATAAATGAGAGGAACAGATATCTGGGATTTTGTTACCTGAAAATAAAGAAGACTTAAAAGATGATTTAAGAGCTCAGTATGTAAAAACTAAAAAGAAACTGACATTTAAATTAGAAACAAATACTAGGAAGTAATGTCAACCAGTATGCTTAGCAATCTTACACTTGACAACAAAGTTGTAAAAGAAGTAAAGGTTTTTTGTGTTGTTGTTGTTTTTGAGGCCAAGACCACATAAAGATAGACAGGGTGTTGAAGAAGTAAAGAGTCTAATTCAAGAAAGAAAGGCAACAACAAACTTAGACAGATCATGGAGTATACGGGTTTTTCTGTGGCAGAAGAGATTGAGTAGTTAAAGCAACTAGACATTGAGAAAGAGCAAGAGTGTGAAAATAAACACTTTTGAATTATGGTTCTGGAGACAGTAAATACTATGGACTGCAAGAAGAACAAGCCAGTTAAATCTTGAACCAAATAAAAACTGACTGCTTGACTGAGGCCATAATCAGAAAGTCACATCACTTGGATATGGATATGGGTGGATAATGGACTAGACAGCATGTTCAGTAAAGCTGAGGGAAGCAGAAAGAGGAGGTGATGGATAAGATGGATGGCAGGATGAAAGAAATTACAAACTGACCTTAGAAATGCTGTAGCGTATAGTTGGATACAGGCTGAAATGGCAAACACTTATCCATCAGAAACATCGCTAAGCTGCAATGTAATCTTTAGGTAAAATTCCTAATGGAAGAATTCCTGAAAACATAAATCCTGTCTCACTAATTCAGAATACTTTAAGAATGCTGACCACTGAGGATAATAATCTGATAAATACTAACTTGGCCCTTATCAAGATTTTAGATTAGTCCATTAACTTAGTAGCCATAGCAGAGAAATAGAGATCTTACAAACAAAACAAAAAAAGAGGATAAAAGAACCTTTATTGCCATGGAAGATGTTGATCAGTGCAATCTTTAACCATTTGCAACTGGAAATACAGTTTTTTTAAAAGTTATTTATAGTCATTTGAAGTCAGGTGACCAGTATGTGATGCCAACATCAAAGTTCTTAGGATGGCTAAAAGCAAACATAGTGATAAGGTATTTTTTTTTGTCTACAGATAATTAAGCTCAAGTATTTCATAAATGTTGGATATTTTTCCTGACAGACCTTCCCCTACCTCATTTATCCAGACTGCAAACTGAAGGCCTTGATGGTTGGAGATTCTGGGAGCTAATCACTGATTCAAAAAGATTGGACAAGCTCTTCAGCTAAGCCTTAGCATATCTGGGCCTATGACATACATCTTCTTTTAACTTATCCTCAAATGCAGGAAATGCAATACTTCTCTTATAAGCACATGGTCTCTAACTATAGTCTTTCCTCCTTGATTTATCATATCCTTCTTTAAACAAGAGACAGAACAGCAAAGATTATTCTACTTATATCAACAGCATTTGTTCGGTAACAGCTGTTCAAACATTTGTTAAATCACTTCACAGCAAATAACATCCCAGTGTTGAGTGGTTGATCTAACTTAATCTTAACCAAAACACTATTTAACATAAACTGGGAGACATATGCTGCACACTAACTATTGAAAAGAAAATCTCACCTCTTTTCGATAATGCCATTAAACATTTCCTCAGAGGATTGCCATACCTAAATTAGAACCTCCCAAGTAAGCAGAATCAGTTTTAAGCCACCTCTGACATAAGGGCAATTGAACCATGAAATTATTAGAGTGGTTATACAGACAAGTTCTTCATAAATCATGCCACAATTGCAGACTACATACCCTTCATGCAGGATTTCATGCCCCAGGGTCAATCCAAAAAGAGGGAACCATAACTGACACTACTGTATAAACCAGGCTGGCATTACAATTTGTATTAGTTAGCTCCTAATAAGCAGTTACTTTCACTGACCTCTGGTGAACACTTTTCAAATATTACATTATTTTCTTTTTCTCTTTTTTAGTGTTAATGCTTTTTAACCCATTCATTTTAGCCCATTCATAAGTAGAGAATGAGCACTCAATGATGCATCATTGAAAATCATTATCTTTACATCATAAAAAGCCATCTGTATTACAGTCTATATTTAATAAATTCATAGTTCTTGAATGAATGATCTATTCCAAATTATTGGTATATAATTCAAAATCCCAACCAATGTCAGGCTTGAAAAACCAGATCCTCATATGAAGGTTGAATAAAACTGATTTATTGCTATAGCCTATGCACAACAATCTTGTGAACTAAAGGTCAGCACCTGCTTAGAGGTAAATGAGGTCAATGGCGCTCAAAGAGGGTTGGATTTAGTTCACTTGTGACTATCTAGAGACTCAACTCCAAGCTGATCCTTCTTTTCATCCCCTCTGCAGGTTCTGCCACTCCTTCTCCCCACAGCCTTTTTTTTTAAAAATTTGCATTTATATCCCGCCCTTCTCCGAAGACTCAAGGCGGCTTACACTATGTTAGCAATAGTCTTCATCCTATTTGTATATTTATATACAAAGTCAACTTATTTTCTTTGAACCATATAACTTGTCTCAAAATCATATTAATAAAATTGTGGAAAACTAATATATAACAATATTCTGAAATTGTACATTAAAAATTAGTGATAATTCATAATAATCCACACTATATTTTCAGGATGATGATAATTTCAGATTTGTTTTTTGTACTGCACTTGCTTTCACAATATATTCAGAAGAGCAATTGGCAGTTGATGTATTAACAACTTCTCAATTTCAGAATGTACTTGTGTACAGTGTTTACAATGCAATTGTGAGAAGGTGAAGTCTGTATCGTGATGTTATTACAATTGGTTTATATTTTTGCATCATCATCTTTTATTAATCAGACAGCATAGGATTTGTTAATGTGTCAACTGCCAATTACTAATTGCTCTTCTGAATATATTGTGAATAGAGATTGGGGAACTGAGCCTAATTTTCAGTAGCCTTAATTTTATTTGTATTAGTATGCTTGTTTTTGCAGTAAAACTGATAATCCTACATACCAGTTTCAGAGATTCTGTCATTTAATATGACCAGAGGCTTGTTACTATTTTGTGCAGGAGAGACAATCATAGGTAACTTTATCTGAAGTCTGTCTGTCAGAGTTGCTGAAAATATTTAGTATTAGCATTTAACCAAAAAAAAAAAAAAAGCAACAGAATGCCCAATCAGAGGAATTGAGATTTCCCTTCAAAATCAGTGTTACATTATTTATTTATTTATTTATTTAGATTTTTATACCGCCCTTCTCCCAAGGGACTCAGGGCGGTTTACAGCCAGATAAAAACGAGCGACAATATAAATACAAGATAAAAATACTGTTTAAAAAACTTATTCAATTTGGCTCTAATTAAGATAAATTTAAAACAATAAAACCCATTAAAATTAAAAATCTAAAATCTAAAATCCTATGCCAGTCTTGCACGAATGAACAAATATGTTTTCAGCTCGAGGCGAAAGGTTCGAAGGTCAGGAAGTTGGCGAAGTCCTGTGGGAAGTTCGTTCCAGAGGGTAGGAGCCTCCACAGAGAAGGCCGTCTCCTGGGGGCTGCCAGCTGACATTGTTTGGCGGACGGCACCCTGAGGAGTCCCTCCCTGTGAGAGCGCACGGGTCGGTGGGAGGCAATCGGTAACAGTAGGCGGTCCCGCAGATAACCCGGCCCTAAGCCATGGAGTGCTTTGAAGGTAGTGACCAACACCTTGAAGTGCACCCGAAAGGCCACAGGTAGCCAGTGCAGCCTGCGCAGGAGTGGTGTCACATGGGAGCTGCTATCACCCGCGCAGCTGCATTCTGAACCAAGCTGTATACATAAGCTGTATTATAAGAGAATGAAATATCTTTATTTTAAAAAGCACCATAAATCATAGTAGCAAATCAAAATAAAACAATATATGATTTATGCTTATCTATAACCTAGCTAATGGGACTGGTGTGCTTGCATGTATTCATATATTTATTTATCTATTATTTCCTCTAAACCTCTCCATTTTTATTAGCCAGACTTTCTGGTAAATGTTATCTTTATTTTTCTATGAAGCACATGAAATAATACAATCACACATATACCTTAAATGCCTTCAAAACAACTTCTAAGCATCCAGTCTCCACTAAAAAAAATAAGTTTTCAAAATTTGGTTTCATCTTATGTCATAAAAACTGGCTCCTTCAAAAATGATGCCTTGCATTGTTTTTTGAGCAGCCAATTAACACCAACGTTTAGTAATAATAAAATTGAATCTAAATTCTTTGAATTCCTAACTCAGTCTTTCAAAGCCAATTCTAAGACTGTCTTAGAATACCACATATAGTCCTCCAGCTTTGAATTAGACAGGTCTGTACAAGGAGAAAAGTATAATTATGAAGCAGATAAATGGAATTGTTTTCCATCTTCACATCACATATGATTTGACCATCTAACCTTGAGAGATAGCCGCAACTTTGCAAAGCAAGTTCTGCATATCTCTACCATCTCTACTTAAAGGATTTCAAGGAGCAGAGCTGTGAACTTGGTGACACACGGTCAACAGATACTTCTAAACATATCATTTATTTGACTTGGAAAAAGGCAGCTCTTTACATTCAGCACATTAGTGTCATGCAAAAAGAAGCAATTCACACTGCTTTTCATTCATATCTCTTTCAACCCTGTAATTGCATAAACTACTCAATACCAGGATGCCAAAGAAGCTGCAGAATGCATTAATGTCATAATTATACACCACTACATAAAAGAATAATAAAAAAAGATTTAAAAAATAAACACAAAAAAAGGAAAACCCGGTAATATATCCTCATTCACAGACCTCCTCTCCAATCATTATAATAATCACCAATATACACTACATATTCATTTAGAGGACCAAATCTTTATTTTATTTAGCTAAGTAAAATAGTTTCTATACAGGCAGTCTTCAACTTATGACTACAGTTGAGCCAAAAATTTATGTTGCTAAGCAAGACAGTTGTTAAGTGAATTTTGCTCCATTTTAGATCGTTCTTGCCACAGTTGTTAAATGAATCATTGCAGTTGTTAAGTTAGTAGTATGGTTATTGAGTGAATCTGGCTACATTTAACATCCGCAGAAGGTCGCAAAAGGTGATCACATGACTCCAGGATACTCCAAATGTCCTAAATATGAGTCAGTTCCCAACTGTCTGAATTTGATCACATGACTGTGGGGATACGGCAACAGTCATAAGTGTGAAAAATGGTTATGTCATTTTTTTTAGTGTCTTTGTACAAATGAACTGCGGTAAGTCAAGTATAGACATCCATATTTTAAAAATGCAACAGAATAAGTAACCCAAACAATTTATTTTATTCTCTTAGCTTTTTAAATATTTTTATTCTTTAATTATTAATAAAAGTGAATGTATGCTGGCATGTATTTAAATAAGCAATTGAGAACAATAAGTCCATTGTCAGACGAATAGGAGAAAAAAATGATTTCCTGCCTGACCAGGGAGTTGGACTAGAACAGGGGTCTCCAACCTTGGCAACTTTAAGACTTGTGGACTTCAACTCCCAGAATCCCTCAGCTGAGGAATTCTGGGAGTTGAAGTCCACAAGTCTTAAAGTTGCCAAGGTTGGAGACCCCTGGACTAGAAGACCTCCAAGTTCCCTTCTAATTCTGTTATTCTGTATTGCTCACATATTGTTTTGCTTCTTACCCACAGAAAAAAAAAAGAGTGGGAGAGAGAGAGACAGATGTAGGTATCCAGGTCCAATTTTATTAATAGAATGTGGTGGGGGGGACACTACTTCCAAACATTTGGTTAATTTTGTAGAGTAAACAATACTTTTGACGAATGATAGAAGACTTGCAATTTTAGGCCATCTGCTAAATTTATATGACTTACAAATTTTCAATCCCAAGAAAGACTCGTATATTGTTATGTACTATTAACAATTCTCAATAATATGAAGAGAAGATTTTGTGATTAAATCTACTGACTCCAGAAAAAGAAACCTGCAAAGAAATATGCAAATGTAATTGCTTATCAGCCTAAAGAAGATGGAAGACCATCCAAATCCTGTATTTATTAGTTTTTATCTTGTATTTTAAGATAACTATCTAAAAGGAACATTCCTTTCTGAGTCTCTAGTTTGCATGACTCTGGCAATCTTCATTCAAAACGTATGCAAATATGAAAGAATTTTCTGTTAGGGTTTTGAAGAGACATTGTTTTATTCATTTACTCAATTGAATCTGTTAACAGTGCATTTGAATTATACCCATATTTGAATTACCCAAAAAAAGGGGGGGGACACACCTTGTTCGTTAGCTTCAGTGTTAATGCTCTTCAAGGATGATTTATTTATGTCGGCCTAATATTTGAATCTTTCTTTCAAGCTTAATTTTCAAGGTGCTAGGATCAGAAACAGGGGAACAGCTTTCCAATCCTTCTCCTTCTTTAAAAACAACCACCACCACCACCCTTAAAGCTGTTTTAGCACATATTAGCCGATCTTTAACTCACTGAAGTTGAGTTAAAGATCCTGCACTGAAACATCATTTAGAGTAAACCTCTCTCCTGGGTCAGCAGAATTGCAAACAGGGAGTTTGGATACTGTCAATTTCTCTTTTCAAATATTGGCAGTGTGCCGTTTTATACGAAGAGGCGTTCTTTGTTTTAAGTAGTCTCCATCTCAGAAGGCAGACTCCCAAGGGGGATCTTATTTACACTGTTTAAGCCACTTCAGGCATTTGATTAGCCCCCCCCCCCTGAAGTCAATGCTTCATATCCGCTGTGCAGCTTGCTAGAGGAGAAAGAAAGCAAGACAAGCCCAAGCCAGAGGCTTGAGTGTATTTAATACTTAACTATAGTTTGGCATGACATCCAAACATTGAAGCATCTGGGAATAATTTTGGACCGCTTTCAAAGCGCCTCTTTGGGACTTTCTAGAGGCCCTCTTGTTAATCACAGGACTTACTGAATTGAGCCTTTTCGCTACCTTCCGTTAATGCTTGAATAGCTATTGCTTGAGTAAGCAATCTTGACAGCTGTAAATCCATGCACAGTTTGGAGAGAGCCTTTGAGACGGGGTGGAGTGGGATGGGATGGGAGCAGTCAGCAAGTGAATTTACCAGGTTGCAAAGCACTTTTACGTTCATGAAAGCTGCAAAATCAGAACAGTGGCTATACAGGAGAGTAGATTATGTCTGGGTTTCTTCCTTCCTATCCATTGGTGGATCACTGCATTGTTACTGACTTAGGACAATTTTGCAAAGAGGTTTGGAATGCATATGAAATTCCGGAAACTGTTGATTCCAATATACCCCTCACCGCATGCCAGTTTAGTTACAAGCACTGATCAATACAGGTAAGTGTCAGAATGTGTGTAAAGTGTCAGAACAGTAAGATTAAAAAGTCCAATTCCTATTTTAAAAGAACAATAATAAAAGTTTCTACCAACACCAATATCACAGTCATATTAAAAAAAAAATCCCTTTAAAGATCAGTTTTTCAGGCTGCATTTTTTTTCTCTATGTGTGCAATTTCTTTTCTTTTTTTTTTGCATTTATATCCCGCCCTTCTCCGAAGACTCAAGGCGGCTTACACTGTGTTAAGCAATAGTCTTCATCCATTTGTATATTATATACAAAGTCAACTTATTGCCCCCAACAATCTGGGTCCTCATTTTACCTACCTTATAAAGGATGGAAGGCTGAGTCAACTTTTTTTTTTTTTTTTACATTTATATCCCGCCCTTCTCCGAAGACTCAGGGCGGCTTACAGTGTATAAGGCAAACTTTGGGCCTGGTGGGACTTGAACTTTCAGTAAATGCAAGCAGCTGCTGTTAATAACAGACAGTCATAGTCTGTTGAGCCACCAGAGGCCCTTTCAAGTCCATCTTGACTCCTGGCAACTGCTTCACTAGTCCCTAGACTTTTGGAACAGGTTTTGCCATTGCCTGTTTTCAGTTAGATAGCTATTAAAATATCTTTATAATAAAACAAAATTTCATTTTCTTCTTGGTGATATCCAGAGAGTCTCTAGCAATAGAGAAGTGGCCCTTGTTTATGCATTTCCTGTAGTTTTGATTTCCCAATCTGGATTATAGCCTAGGGTTTCCATCCAAGTATTAACCCAATCTGATCCTGCTTAGTTTTTCAAAATCAGCCAATATTCTTTCAATGCTTACTGCCAGCTGACTGTATAATAGAACACTGTATGATATTGGTAGATGTTCTCATTACTGAATGGCTGCATTGGTGCAAACAGAAAATGTTCATTTGAAGACGTTTCATTACTCAACTAGGTAATATCATCAGTGCACTTTCATATTTCATTATCTGCAAGTGAACAATTAGGCTCAGAAAGCAGCAATCCCTCCACCTGTTCAATGATTTGTCCAACAGCAAGCACAGCTCTTCTTTTCCAACAAATGATGGCCTACTGGTTTGAAAAAGCATTCAATAAAATATTTGGTAGCTAAGCAATTGTAAGCAAAATATATTTAGTTAAAAGAAAAAATAATACAGGCAGTTCAGGACAAGCAGTGAACCAATCAAAAGTAAAGAGGCGCAAGATGGGAATTTACAAAAGTGCCTGGTTCATACAAAGAATCAAGAAGATTGCAACATCCATCCAGGTTAGACAAGACTATAGAAGTTCCTTTTCTTAAAGTACATTTTAACAGGCACCAAGCTACTCCAGATAGGTAGGGAGCTGAACAACATATGAATAGCAATTGCTTAAATAATGCTTGTATTACCAATTGATAATTAACAACAGTGAAAAATATTTAACTCAAACCTGGTTTCCAAAATTGTTATTCTCCATAATGTATAACATAAATTATGTGCTCAGAGACTACACAAATCCCATTCCTTCTGATATCCTAGGATTCTGATTGTTCATGTTCCTAGGCACTTCAAAGGGAAGAGAGAAACAAAGCATTCTTATGATGCGTGGGATTTTTTTTTTTTTGGTACATGGCCTATCCCATGATGCACTGGTTCAAGACCTGGGTAGATTAAAAACAGAACAGCCACAAAAACCAATGTTAATTGGATTTGGATTGGAATCCAGGCATTTGCTTCGTCTGTTTTCTCTTTTGTTGTTTTTGGAAGAACAAACATTTTTCACTGCCCAAACTGGAAGAGTTCATGCAATTGGATGGGCATGTTTCCTGAGAAATAAATTTCATTCACAGTAAACACACACCTTCCACAAATGTTAAAGGGAGGCAATGGCAGCTTCAGGACATTTCATAACAATCCTGCCAGTGTTTTAGCCTTGGCTGTGGAACAAGAGAGGCATATTTTAAACAGGACATCTCTTCCCTGCCAGGGCCAAATCACTGTCATTTTGAACAGATTTCAAAAATTAATCTCTTTGTGAATGTGGCCTTATGATTGGGATCTTGTTTTGGCCCAGTAATTTTTGGAGACTGGGGCAAGACCTCCATGGCATCAGTGATGTAATTAATTCATCACACATGATAGCCAAGAAAAGCTAAATTTCACTATCTAATCTGGTAGGAAGAAATAAAGCATTCTTATATATTAATTTCTAAAAGACGTCTGCATATTATTTCAGTTCACCACTAGGCAGCTAAGCACCTAAACCTTGAAAATCTTGATAATATTAAAATCAAATATAAAGTAAAATTAAAACATTTTACACAGGAATCATCAATAAAATCCCACCCAATATGAAAAGATAAAACAGATGTCAGCAATACTAATAAAAGCAACAAGAAAAATAAACTGGGAAAAGAACAAAAAGAAGACAGTTTTCAAAACTAGTCTGGCTGTAATATTTAGCTATGGAACTTTATATAATTTTTCAAAATTTTAAAAAGTTTACAAAATTATGTTGGTTTTATTAATCGCTTGGCTTATTAAATGGGAGAAGCCTTCTGTGTGTCCAAGAGCATGTAAAGAGATCTGTGTATTTAACAAGTGGAAAACTGTAATCTATCACAGAGATTATTCATTTCATTTCAGGGTGCACCAAATCTTAGTTCAATCCATTTCTCACAAGAATGGAATAATGAAGGAAAGCAAATAAAGAGATAATTGTGCTAAGCATGCTAGCGAAATAACTTCCAAGGAAGAACATTGGAATCAGGATATGATAGATAAGCAAAATGTAATCTAGGCTTTATATAGGGCATATATTTGATCCATAGGTTAAACTGGGAAGTTGAGAAAGTAATGGCAAACAACTTCCTGTGAGAAGGTAATAGGAAACAATGTTGTATTGTTACTAAGAAAACTATAAGAGCACATTAATGAAGTCACTAAGAATGAAAATAAATGTAAATTTCTTTTCAGGGACAGTTTTTGTATGTTGTAATTGACACAATTGGCAGAACATTAGCAGTTTTCAGAGAATCGTGACTGGAATGGATCTTGAAGATCTATCCAACTCTCTGCCCAAGTCAAAGTCCTCATATCATCTCAGACAAGTGGTTGTCCAATCCTTTTTTTAAAAAACCTCCAGAAATAGGGCACCCATAACTCTGAAAGGCAAATGTACCTAATAGTTCAGGAAAATTCCTCCTTATTTCCAGGCTGGATCTTACTTTGACAAGCTTCCATTCATTGTTTCTTATCCTACCCTCAAGTGCTGCGGAGAATAAATCAACTCTCTATTCCTTGTATCAGCCCTTCAAGTATTGGAAGACTGCTATCATGTTTCCTCTTAGTCTTCTCTTCATTAACATAAAAATACCTAGTACATTTAGCTGTTCTTCATAGGATCTTGCCTCTATAGCCTTTATCTTTGCTGCTCTTCTCTGCACTCCTTCTTGGGTTTCAGCATTTTTTTCTTTTCTTTTTCTTTCTTTCTTTCTTTCTTTCTTTTCTTTTCTTTTTTTTTTTTTGCATTATGGTGACCTCCTCCTTCAGACCTTGAGATGCAAACCATCTGGTTCAGGAGACTTAATTCATTTAAAGCAGATAGGTGTTGCCTTATCAAATCCTTGCCTATTTTTACCTGTATTTGTCTTCTGTCCTCCAAAGTGCTCTCTTTGGCAGGCTAGATAATTTTCCCCCTTTTGCATAAAGACTGATGCAAAAAAGGAATTAAGCAGTTCCATTTTCCCCCTGCTGCCTGTCACTTTCTTGCCTTCTCTCATTAGTAGACCATCCATTTCCTTCATTTTTCTCTTACTCCTTACACATCAAAAGAAACAAAGACTGAATGAATCTTAACTCATTCTGAGGCTTCACTTTCCTAACTCCATTTTTGTAAATTCAGGCTACTTGCTGGTATTCTGTACTAGTTATGAAGACCCTCTTGCCATTTTTTAATAGTTGTCCTTTTTGTCCTTCAAAGTTATTTGTGCAACCATGCTTGTCTTGTCAGGTATTTCTTATTTTTCTTTCTCTGTGATATTGTTTCTGTTTGGGCCTTTATTGTTTCATTTTTCAGAGTCTCCCAAGTATCCTGAGTTGTTCTTACCTCTAGGATATTCATCAGTCGAATCCTTACAATCTTTTTCTTTAGTTTGTTGAGGTCAGCTTTCATAAAATCTGGAATGCTAATCTGACCTTGTTCAGTTACCTTGCCTGCATGATGATGAATCCTAGAATGACACTGTCACTCTTCCCAAAGTTCCTATAACTTCCATTCCCGCTACCACTTCATCCCTATTGGTAACTACTGTATTAAATCTAGTATAACTAACCCTTTAGTTCCCTCTTCCAACTTTTGGATCATAAAGTTATCAGCTTAGCATGTTAGGAACTTGTCTGAGCTCCTACTTGCTGCAGAGTTTGTTTCTCAGTTGATGTCAGGGTACTTAAAGTCCTACTTTGCTAATTTTATTTAATATATTTATTTATCTATGTTTTCAAAAGTTCTTTTGACAGTATAAAAATATAGAATTGCTTGATTGATTGGTTTGGAACCATCATGTTGATGTTGCCCCCTACAAAACACATACTGTAGGCAGGCCTTCAGGTCTTCCAGCTATGTACACATCATTGCTATAATCATCTACTTTGGCCATCCTTTTCTCTCTTTTTTTTCTTTTTTCTTTCCTTTTTCAGAGTTATGAACGGGATCTTTATATACTGTATCCAAAATATTATTGTTTGAGCCTGCTCATCTGTGCCTCAAATGAGAACTCTTGATTAGGTAATTTGTTCTTTTTGATTTGTTTCTTTTCTTGACTATCTATGATAGTCCAGGCTCAAGGTTGACTCAGCCTTCCATCCTTCCGAGGTGGGTAAAATGAGGACCCAGATTGTTGGGGGCAATATGCTGACTCTGTAAACCACTTAGAGAGGACTGGGAAGTGGTATATAAGTCTAAGTACTATTGCTATTGCTATATTTGCATGGCTTCTCCAATGCTCAAATGTATTTATTCTCTTTTTATTCTGCTTCTTCAAAGTACAACTTTTACTTCCAAAGAGTGGCAGTAGAAAAATCATTGCCTGAACAATTCTGACATCATAGCATCTGAAAGTCCTTTTCAAGATCTGGTTGGTTCCCTTCCAAATATACATCTTCGGCATACACCTTGTCTGCTGGTTCTTTTACTGCTGATATTTGTTCTGAAAAGGAAGAAAATGTCACTACTTGAGTATGTTCATTGTAAATTCTTAAAGTTAGTTGCTGTACCTATTGTGATTAGTTTGGTCTTTTTCAGACCAGAGTGATTATAAAAGGATCATGGCCCCATTTTTTTCCAATATGCTCCTTGACTTTCATTACAGACCTCCAAATCATTTGCATTTTTAATTCTTAGTGGTCAGCAAGTAAAGTTTATTGATTTTTCTTCCTCCAACACTCACCTTCCAGTTCAGCCTTCCTCAATACAGTACATATTCAACATATAGGTTGAATAAATAAGGGGAGATGATACATTCCAGCCTGGAGCCAGTGTGTTTTGCCTAGTTTTGTCCAGACTATGACTTCCTGTTCTGCACATTAATATCACAAGAAGGCAATAGAATATTCTGGGATTCCCATTTTCCTAAGTCATTCCACAGCTTTATTTTGTTAACACAAAGGCTTTCTTTAATCAATGAACCAAGGCATTTTGAATGTTGACATTCCTACTGGTCAGAATTTTAATATACTCCATCTGCTTTGTTTGATATTCTTTGTATTTATTACTATGGTGTTCACTGCATCTTTTAGTATACCGATTCAAAATTGAGACCTCCTTCTGAGTTCATAAATATTTTTTTTTCTTTTCTATGTCTGTTTCTATCTTCAATATCTTTAAAGTTGTTATAATACTTTTTCTTGTCTTTTCTAACAGCTCTCTGAAATTCTTAATTAAATTCCTTTCTGAGATCTTTGTCTTTTTTGCCTTAAGCTTCTCTTCTCTCATGGGCAATATCCATCATGTGTTCTGACATCCAATTTTGTTTCTTCTGTTTCCTGCTCTTTGACAATTTCTTTTCACATTCATCCTTAACAATTTCTTAACATATTCATCTTTAACAACTTCGGTCCACAGTTCCTCTGGTTCCATATCAATGAAGTTCAAGGCCTTGAAGCAATTCCTAATGTTCTCCTTGAGAATTGTGGATATGTTCAACATTAACAGAATAATACAACCCCAACAACATCTGACTGGGCACTTAAAGCTGGAGAATATGCAGTTAAGCCAAAGCTAACAGTACATATGCACAAAAGTGGCTTAACTAAATTTAAGCAAGAATGGTTTTCATACACATCTCATAGCATGGAGATATCACTGGATTGAGACAAAATGATAATTCATTATCCTGTTTCATTTAAGTTTCCTAAATTGTACAGTCCTACTATGTTTCCTTCCTTACCTGTGCAGGAAAGCAGTACATGTTGCTTGCATGTTTTGGGTATTCAGACAGAGCTTGACTGTAGGGTTCATCCACCTCCTTTTCTTCTGCCACAGTAGTCGAAGCATATATCTGTGAATTAGTGCCATTCTTTCTCAGCAGATTTGGAGGCTCAAGTTGTTGAAGTGGGAAAGGGGAAAGCATTTTGCCATTGGTGCTGTTTAGTCTCATGTTGCTTGTTTTACCACTGCCAATCAGTAATTATCCAAAGAAGTCCAAAAAGACTTCAGACAGTTCTCAGACTAATAACAGGTTAAATGTGGAGCAACATGGAATCCCTGGAATAACTCCCATCTTTTTAGACACAATTAACATTAACTCATTTTATTTCCCCAGGCTTGTATCAGAAATTTTGCAAATCATATACCCATGTTTCCCTGAAAATAAGACCCTGTCTTATATTTTTTTGAACCCTGAAATAAGCGCTTGGCCTTATTGCCATGCACTCAAAAACCCGATTGAGCTTATTATCAGGGGATATCTTGTTTTGGGGGAAATGGGGTAGTATCGCTCCAGGATGGAACAAGAGGCAAAGCCCAGACTGGGATAACTTAAATGTATATGTATAAATCTGTGATTGAATCTATTTTTGTTTCTATATTAGCCAAAGGTAATTGAAAATGTATAGGGACACGGTGGCTCAGGGGCTAGGATGTTGAGCTTGTCAATCGAAAGGTTGGCAGCTCAGCGGTTCGAATCCATAGTGCTGCCGTGTAACGGGGTGAGCTCCCGTTACTTATCCCAGCTTCTGCCAACCTAGCAGTTTCGAAAGCACATAAAAATGCAAGTAGAAAAAATAGGGACCACCTTTGGTGGGAAGGTAACAGCATTCCATGCACTTTTGGCGTTGAGTCATGCTGGCCACATGACCACGGAGACGTCTTCAGACAGCGCTGGCTCTTCAGCTTTGAAACAGAGATGAGCACTGCCCCCTAGAGTCGGCAACGACTAGCACATATGTGTGAGGGGAACCTTTACCTTTATTTTGTACCTTGATGAAGTTATCTTTTCTTTTATGTACACTGAGAGCATATGCACCAAGACAAATTCCTTGTGTGTCCAATAAAAATTCACACTTGTCCAATAAAAATTCTATTCTATTCTATTCTATTCTATTCTACCTTAATTGAAAATGACAAAATTAGTACTATGTTGTATCTCATGATAGACTACCAAATTTGAGAATGTTGGTCAGTTCTGTGCCTTTTAGTGTCTGCTTAAACCACAGTATTGTAAAAAAAAAAGAGACAAAGATAAAGTAATACAGATTGTATATTATAAGACCCTGGACAGATATTGTCTTTTTTAACAGACTGAATGTAAACTACTCTGGGAGAACATTTCTGCTAAAGGTCAAATGGATGAAATTCCTAAAAAAGCAAATAAATCAAGTATAAAATGAGGATGTCAGAACGTGAAGGTATATACATAGTATAAATCATTCAAAACATAGCCTTATATTTCCTTACAGGAATGTAGAATATAGAAAGACAGATGTCACTAAATCTTCCAGCTCCCAGGTGCTTTGGATTGCTGCCATTCAAAGTGTTTGTAAGAGATTCAGAAAAATCAAGATGGAAGCTATCTTGACTTTTATGCCAATGAGGCCCCAGCCCGTTTTATATGCACTCCATGATGTGCATAAAAAGGGTACAGGATTTTCACAGTGCAATCACCATCTTGAGTTCTCTGACACCCATAGAAGGATGTCTTTACTTTCAACACATTTTGATACTGTTCATCAAGATGAAAGTCCTATTTAACTCAATGAATCTTAATTTGGAGCAGATCTGTTGGTACTGTAACTGTTCAAGTTCCTAATCTGATATAGCAGAGAAAATTATATCATTTTCAAAATATTTAATAAGGAAGGAAGAAAGGAAGGAAGGAAGGAAGGAAGGAAGGAAGGAAGGAAGGAAGGAAGGAAGGGAAAGGAAGGAAGGAAGGAAGGTAGGTAGGTAGGTACAGGGTATCCTTCCTTTAATAGATATTTCGGGTCAGAGGCTGTCTGATAACGCCAAATAAAAGTTACAGATAAAAATACAGCATTGTGACAATTTGAATTAATTGTGGTAATCACATCATTATTTAAATAATAGAAATCATTGCAGATGTCACAAGATTAAAATAAAAGTTATATAGCTACCCTATATAGAGTATTTTAGAAGACCATGGTCTTGTTTATTATTTATGAGGATGTCTGTATAGATATTTGATCTACTGAACCCCATGCCTGTTAAATGGGGGTCTATTAAAGTTATATTTCACTGTACTTTTTGTTTAATGAGAATTTGCCAGTATTCACATGTTTTCTTACCAATAGGGGCGTAGGGCAATAATCATAGAGTATCCTTATCAGACAGAATAACTGACTCCCACCTCCTGCACAGCCAATTCTCTGTAACATACATCCAATGTAATAATCTTCTCAGAGCCTGGGAAAGAGGCTAGGGCTTTGGAAATTTGGTAATCATTACAACCTTGGAATATTACACATGTTTCCATTTCTGAGAAAAGTAGATAACCAGTTTTTCCAGCAGGTTGGAGAGTTGTTAACAAGAGAAGAAAGCTGTGCTCCAAAAAACTTAAAAATAAATCAATGCTAAAATAAAAATATCCAGGTTTCTTCTGTTGCTTAATCTATTTCCTCATTCAATAAATCTGATTACAGAGTTATCCCAGGCAGCACTGTAATCTGGGATTATATCCTAGATGATGTATGTTTTACTATCACCTGATCTGGCATTTGAAAAATATAATATTTTTATTGGAATGTTACATTAGGCTCCTTCCTTTCTCTTCAATGCCCATCTCCCTTGCAATTCTTTTGCTCTCAGGGCTTACTCTCATAATGCCAAACAACAGTAATTAAAAAGCAACCAAAAGAAGTTGTTCCTACTCTGTTCGAGTCTAAATTCTCACCCAACATTTATTCTTGAGGAATAATGGGAAGCATCCCCAAAGGATTCTCATTACAATGTCTCTTCTGAAGGTTGTCTTGATGGAGCGTCTTTTGTAGCCCAAGGAGTGAGAGGTTGACATCTGTGGAGAAAGGCTCCATCTGGTCCCCACAG
This sequence comes from Ahaetulla prasina, assembly GCF_028640845.1. Classification (NCBI taxonomy): domain Eukaryota; kingdom Metazoa; phylum Chordata; class Lepidosauria; order Squamata; family Colubridae; genus Ahaetulla; species Ahaetulla prasina. The sequence continues at coordinate 109,091,406 of NC_080540.1, forward strand.
CTTGTCCTCCAATAGGTGCTAGGATTGTTAACTACTACAGTATGAATTCAGCATCCAAAATTAAGGCAGCTAAAAGTACCCAAATGTTTTCAAAGATGCCTACAAGAAAGCACTTTTTAAAAAGTGCACTACAAAAGTTCTAGGTAAGCAAGAACACAAAATTACATCTGTTAGAAAAAATATATGATATTTCTTACTTCAGTAGATTAAATCTTGTTGAAACCTGCACACCAACCAATCACTTTGTGGCTTAACAGTTTGGCAGGTTATGGACAGGATGAACCCAAACACAGAATGTTCTAGATTTTGGCCAAAACAAATCCAGAGGGATCTTACAGGGCTAAGCAAGGAAGGCAAGGCTGGAGTGTGGAAAGTTATGGAGCCATAACTTTCACATCAGTATAAATGAAATTAAAATCTGAATCTCCGCAAGACTTTTGCGTCTTCTCCTTCCCCAATCTTCCTGCTCCTTCCTTTGCCTTTCTTCACTTAGTAAGATGATGGCAGTGTTGCCCTGCCAAACGTGAATGTACGTTTCTGTTTTTGAACAGCTTCTCAAGTGTAAAGCCTGTGTAGTGAACTCAAGTCCATAAATCACACACACATACAAACACGCACACATAAACACATATCTTTCTTTACTTTATTTCTCTTAAGCTTATATGACTCTGTCATGCCTGCACCACATATCCAACTAGGTGCTTTTCCCACCAATCTTTCAATGTCTTAGTTTCCCTTACTCCTCTTGCCCATCTGCCCCCTCAATATTCAGGCCTCACTCTTTCTACTCCCATTCCTCAGCAATTGCTGCTACATGTAATCAATTTCAGTGACCTTATCCTTTTCTGTTTCTTCCCAACTCGACCAAACCTCTGACCAAAGACATTCTTTGTGTTTCCAAACACATCTGTTCCCAAGTCATGTCTAGATGAAACACTCATGTTTGCATTTGGGCACACACCACCCAGAACTATATCTGCCATGCAGAAAAGCTTTTTACACATATCCTACACAAAGGCATGAAAATATGGTGATGCTATTAATTTTTTTTTATTATAGCCCAGTAGCCTCTGTCAGTTTTCCTTTCAGACAGCAAATACTGATGTAAGCAGTCTGACCTTTTCCAAGGAAAAGCACCTGGTTAAACACCTCAAGATAAACCTCTAGAATGACTCAGGGCCATTTTGTTACCAGATCTGTTCAGCCTGTAGCTTAAGCAATTCTCTATTTTGTGCTTTCACTCACAAGTCCTGCCAGGGCAACACCTAATTCTTGCAATTTGGCTGGTTTTTTTTTTTTCCCCTTGGCTTTCTCTTGCCTGCAGATGGTCTGGACAAATTAATTTTTGCCCAAGGTGATTGGTTTGCTGGAACAAGCATCCCCTCCCTTCCTTCTTTTATGGCAATTGCCTTAAGGCTGAATTAGGCCCCTTGTTTATATGTAAACAGATGGCACACTCCACCTGTATGAGTGTTTGTTTTCAGTTCAGCTCATAGATAACAAGCCTGTAAATTTTATGGCTAACTCTTGCATGCTTCACTGAAAAGCCACAGCCAGATTCTAATTTAATTTATACTGATGTGAAAGTTATGGCTTTAAATGGTGTTACCCACTCTGGTGGTACCATCATCTGTACTCCAAATTCTAATTCACATCTCTTTCACTATTTAATAAGCAAAGCATGCCCCCCCTCCCTCTCTTTCCCTCCCCCCCATCTCTTTTTTGAGGAAATATTAAGAGGTATGAGTATATATATATATATATATATATATATATATATATATATATATATATATATATGTCTTTGGTTATTCGGGTTTTCTTCCGCATAAAATTGGAAGTGTCTTGGCGGCGTTTGACGAGTCTCATTCGTCATCTTCAGGCTTCAGCCTGCTTCCCAGAAGCACGAAGCTGAAGCCTGAAGATGACGAATGAGACTTCGTCGAAACGTCGCCAAGACACTTCCAATTTTACGCGGGAGAAAACCCGAATAACCAAAGACCTACATACAAACACCCGCGAAAACCTCAGAAAACAAATATATATATTTGTTAAAAGTTAACAAAGCAGTTAACTTTTAAGCAGTTAAAAGGAAGAAACAGCTGCGATCGCACACTGCTCCCAGAAGCACGAAGCTGAAGCCTGAAGATGACGAATGAGACTTCGTTGAAATGTCGCCAAGACACTTCCAATTTTACATGGGAGAAAACCCGAACAACCAAAGACCTACATATATATATATATGAAGAAGAAAAAGAAAAATAGGACAGGAACGATAGGCACGTTTGTGCTCTTATGCACGCCCCTTAGGGTCCTCTTAGCCCCTTTTTTCCCCTCCTCCTCTCCACCAATCCCAAACATCTGAACTGGGCAAGGAGAACTTAACCAGGTTGAAAGATCCAATGGTACAATATTATTTTGGCAGAAAAACTATAGATTTTGCTAGAATTCATTTTTGGTAGCTTACCTTTCTGTAGATAGATTCCTGGCCTGAAGTTTTAACTTCACTATTTTCTTCATAATCTTCTTCCAGTTCAACATTTTTCAAAAAGAAAGGGAACCCTGCATACATAATTATACTGAACAGTTGTGTATTAACAGTCTGCCCTCCCAGCTATACAAATATCATGTCCAATTTAAGGACCTTTCATTATAGTGAAACTCAAATATGCCAAGTCACCATTCATAATATTAATCCATCCTTCATAAGTATGATGTTCAGGTCTATAACATTTACCCTTTAATCAGTGGTAGCTTTCAAAAAAAAATATTACCGGTTCTGTGGGCGTGGCTTGGTGGGCATGGCAGGGGAAGGATACTGTAAAATCTCCATTCCACCCCACTCAAGGGAAAGGATACTGCAAAATCCCCATTTCCTCCCAATCAGCTGGGACTCTGAAGGCAGAGAATAGATGGGGGTGGGGCCAGTCAGAAATTTTACTACTGGTTCTCCGAACTACTCAAAATTTCCGCTATCGGTTCTCCAGAACTGGTCAGAACCTGCTGAAACCCACCTCTGTCTTTAATACATGTTTTTATAATCTGCTCAAACTTCATCAAAGAATTCTGAATTTTTAAAAGACAATCTGTTCTGTTGGAAAGCTTTATATACATTGTTTAAATCTTTATGTCTTACCTGGAAGATCTAAAAAATATCCACTCAATAGATATGTGAGCAATGAATGAAAACACAGGGTGACCAACTAATATAATACCTGTCTGTTTGGAGCACAGCTATGATATATATCTTCCTTATCCCAAGCCATATTACTGACCCATCTAGACCTTTGCTTTTAAAAAGACTAGACTACTCCAAGAGTTTACTCAGGAGTCTGTTCTAGCCCCACAGGATTGAACTTCAACTTTCTGCTTAAAGTCCATAAGCTTAATTATTGAGCTCCATATTCTCCTATGGAAAAATGCACATTGATATGACTCAGTTGGAATTCTGATGACGTGAAAACTATTGTATAAATAATTGTGCAAACTAAATAAAACCAATGGTCTATTATCTCACTTCTGTAAATGGCAAAAGTATATTTATATTGTAGCTATTTATAAGATAAGGTAAGGGATGCAGTGGCTCAGTGGCTAAGATGCTGAGCTTGTTGATTGAAAGGTCAGCAGTTCAGTGGTTCAAATCCCTAGTCCTATGTAATGGGGTGAGCTCCCGTTGTTTGTTCCAGCTTCTGCCAACCTAGCAGTTCAAAAGCATGTAAAAAATGCAAGTAGAAAAATAGGGACCACCTTTGGTGGGAAGATAACAGTGTTCTTGCACCTTTGGCGCTTAGTCATGCCAGGCACATAACCACGGAGATGTCTTCGGACGGCGCTGGCTCTTCAGCTTTGAAACGGAGATGAGCACCGCCCCCTAGAGTCAGGAATGACTAGCACATATGTGAGAGGAGAACCTTTACCTTTATAGGATTGATTTGCAAAATAAATTAAACTTAATTTTTTGTTGTTGTTGTTGTTAATGATTGAGTACTTAAAGCTAAGGGAAGTCCAAGCAAGTTTGTTTTCCATATGTGGCAGTTTTCTTCAAGATACTTCTGGTTTGTATGACCGGCTGAATATACATGCTGCAGGAAGCCAAATCCAAATAAATCCAGAAATAAGTAAATAGGTTTTATCAAAAAAAACTCATGTTATGAGTTGTGAGTTGAGAAACTAGTGACTATTGCTTAACTGTTTCACAACAAGGGAAAGAGAATAAATCTCTAGGCTAAAGAACCTGATGAATCTCTAATTTAATGAACATTATATTGATAGTGTGTGTCATACTTCCAATCAGTATATAGTAACACAACAATTTGTTTTCCTCCAGCTAAACCTCTTTAGGTTTCTCTTATTGGGTCACTTTCCCCTGGTTAAGAATATGGAAATTTGGCCATGTTTATGGAAGGTTATATGTAGTGATTTAAGAAAATTTCTTTAATCATTTATTTCTTTAATCATTAATCATTATTTTTCTTATATCAACTATAGTGTTCTAATAGATTTATTTGTTGAGTATTATCTGCATCAGTGTCTCACAAAAGAATAGTGAGAGTAACAGCAGTTACAGAAATCTATTCTATCAGAGTTCAGAGTTTGGTTTTCAAAGCGTAGACATGTTTGAGCCATAAACAAAGAGGAACGTCTTTTTGAAATTTTCTCTATATGATATGTGATATAAAGGTAAGAAACACAATGGACTTGTACCAATAGAGATAATTTCCTGTCAGATATGTCAACAAAGATCTAATGTTACTTGATGTTAGTTAGTTGTTCTACCTACATGTCCAAACCAAATTCCTGCCACAACAGTGACACATAGACACATCTTTTCCAATTTCTTCATCATTCTTAGAGATTGCTTTATTAATTTCAAGTCAGAAAAGAGATACCCTTTTCTGACTTGAACAAAGATACTCTTAAAATTAATCTAAGTTAGGATCCTAGTTAATTAGGAGAGTGGAGAAGGTGACATTTGACTCAATAACATATAAGCTAAATGTATGTTTACTTCATTCACTCTAAAGTTCTGAGAAAGGAAAGTGGAAAATAATTGGAATTCTCCCATCAGCAATAGATGTATTTAAATAGACAACTTATAAATAATTGTAATAAAGCAGTGTACAATGAATTGTACAACATTGTGCAACATTGTTCAACTGTGACTGCTCCTTAGAAGGTCAGATCCTAAAGAGGAAACTGAAATACTTTACCCATTGATTACAGTCTCTGATTAACCTTTGCTTTGATTCAGGAAGGATTCACTCAGGTTCTTTATTGTCAAGAGAAAGTACAAGTTGTCCTTGACTTACGACCATAATTGAGCCCAAAATTTATGTTGCTAAATGATATATTTGTTAAGTGAGTTTTGCTCCATTTTACGACTTTTCTTGCCACCGTTGTTAAATGAATCATTGCAGCTGTTAAGTTAGTAACCTAGTTGTTAAGTGAATCTGGTTTCCCCCATTGACTTTGCTTGTCAGAAGGTTGCAAAAGGCATTCACACTGCAACTGCTATAAATATGAACTAGTTGTCAAGCATCCAGATTTTGGTCATGAGAATGCTGCAATGGTCATAAATATAAAAAATGGTCATAAGTCACTTTTTCCAGTGACGTTGTAACTTCAAATGGTCACTAAATGAACTGTTGTAAGTCAAGGAGTACCAGTATTGTATTAGTACTAGTAAGATCCCCCAGTCAGCTGATCTTCAGGATACTATATAAGAATGCTACATTTATTTTTCCAATTCCCAGTACCAAAAAGTCCCTTAGGTAAGTATAATTATCCCAAAGGTTTCATTATATAGATTGCTATAGGCATGTGGAAGAGGCAGATTCAAAATCCAGGTACTAATTTCTAAACAAATATCTTCCATCAATGCCATTTGATAGTTCATGTAAAATTCTCTGCAGCTAAACAAGGGCTACTGAAATATTTTACATATCACATCTTAGAAGGGTTATATACTGTATAATTAAGGGCAGAATTCAATGACTATTATAGATCATTCTATGGTTTTGTGAAAACAAATAGGAAACCTACAAGGCTATATTTGTTCAAATTTGTGGCATCCTACAGAAATTATGCACCTTTATGCTCAGTAAAAATTATGTGCTAATGTATCTCTTGCAAACGCTGGGTATATTGACTAAATTATGAAAAAACACATGCAGAATGGAGCAGACCACAGCAAAATAGGGTAGCATTCTTAGAATTCCTTCCATAGGGTTAATGGTGCAGCCAGAACACAAACCAGATTCCACCCACCCACCCCTTTGCTGTTAGAGGCAAATGTGGTGAATTAAGTCTGATTTGCATGGATTTTGCATACACAGAGTTTGGAATGTGACAGCAACCGATAAGCTGTTTAAGTTCAAAGAAAAGTGTCAAAACTCCTATTGGTATGTAAGGTATTGCACATCCCAATTGTTCTGTTGAGGATGGCATCCCTTTTGCACTTATCCTGTGTAACTTTCTTTCTCTAAACATTCTGAAGACAAAGAAGCACCCTATATCATCAAAGTGTTTTGCATTCATTGTCAAGGATAGGGTTGTTTCTCTCTTCCTACAGAGTATACTCATCCATAAGTCAGTGTTTCCTAACCTCAGCAAATTTAAAATGTTGGGGCTTCAACTCCCCAAATTCCCAAGTTAATATGGGCATTTCCTCTCAAGATCAGTAATGTTACTATCAGAATTGGCTCTCCAATTGAAATTGTGTTCCTCTTTCATTCTCTATTATCCTTTTCATTCTGGTATATACATACAAACCAGGGATGAAATCCAGCAAGTTCTGACAGGTTCTGGAGAGCCGGTAGCAGAAATTTTGACCAGTTCGGAGAACCAGTAGTAGAAATTTTGAGTAGTTTGGAGAACTGGAAAATACACTTCTGGCTGGCCCCAGAGTGGGGTGGGAATGGGGATTTTGCAGTATCCTTCCCCTGCCATGCCCACCAAGCCACATCCACAGAACCAGTAGTAAAAAAAAAATGGATTTCACCACTGATACAAACCCAGTTCTTGAACAGCTTATTAGTGGCCTACCTGATGAGCATAGAACAGTGGTTCTCAACCTTTATAGTGCTGCGACCCCTTTAATACAATTCCCCACGATGTGGCAACCCCAACCATAAAATTATTTTCGTTTTGAATTTATCGCGCCTGAAGCCGTATTGGCTACTGATCTGAACTGCTTGCGATTGCCTTGAGGACGGAGGCATTAAAGCGGAGTCTCCTCCCCATTAAGTTTATTGTGCCTGAAGCCAGATTAGGCTAGCGATTGGGAGTGATTGCAGCTGGCTTGAGAGGGAGACATTGGAGCAAAGATTTCTCTCTTTTTTAATTCATCGCGCCTGAAGCCGAATTCGGCTAGCGATTTGAAGAGCCTGCAGCTGGCTTGTGGAGTCAACCATTGGAGCGCGATTCTTCGACTCGCAAGTATACTTCCCATATTTCCGATGGTCTTAGGTGACCCCTGGCAAATCATCATTCAACCCCCAACGGGGTCCCGACCCACAGGTTGAGAACCGCTGGCATAGAAGTTCCTGGATAGGAAAATGCATTTCCTGCTCCATTAGACAAATAAAATCCATCCTGTTAATGCCAGCGCAGAAATCACCATTCTAAAATGGATTTGAAATCTTCACTAAGAATAAGTACATGCTGTCTGTATACAGGACACATTCTCTCATCCCAGGTTAGTAGGGAAGACAAGGCAGTGATTGTACAGGGCATATATTCAAGTGAAACCCAAAATGTTCCATCCTTCCTGCTCCCATTTGTCTTTCTCTTTGATGAAACAGTTTCTTTGGCTATGCCTTGCCAGCTTAAAGACTTTCTCCCAATTAGTGAATGAGAAATTAAAGACAGTAAATAGAATTGTTTATGAAAAGTACTTTGCTGAAACTGGAAAAGGGCAAGTCAAGCAAACATGAGCGACTGGCTTCAACAGAAAAGCTTAGGGGAAGCATTATAATCCTCCATGTGTTTTTCCCCCCCTTTTTGGCCAAACATCAGTTAAATCATATGGCTTGAAGGTTAATGCTAGGCCTTGTGAGATCATGGGAGCAAAAATGTAACACCTCTGATAATCACCACCCGGGCTAATAGTTTTTAAATATATAGTTTCCTTAAAGATTAGGGTGGGCCTTCTTTATTAAGGGGTTAAATGGAATAATGTCTCAGTTCATAACAAGCTGCACTCGAATTTTGAGACAAGCATTCAGTTCTTTGAAATGTCAGATTTGATAAGTCCTTGGATGGAAAGATGATCAGAAAATCCCACAGCTGTCAGCTACATACTGGGAAGTCAAAACATCACTGGCAAACCCCCAAATTGGTCTTTCCCTTTTAAAAAAAACAGTATTTCTTGCCAGCATCATGGACAGAGATGACTTAATTCCTTAACAAGCTGAACCTGCTGCTTTCGGGAACAACTCAAAGGAATTTGTGAGGCTCTTCTTAATATCTTTCTAATCTTAGGATTTGTGATGAGAACATTTGCTCATTGCCCAGAAGGATCCTTGGAAAATGCAAAGTTACTTTGGCTATTTATTGACTTCCAGATGGTTCACTTGGTTAGATATTAGTTCCTTCCCTTTCTAACATTCCTTCAATATTTATTATCTTGATCTTTGTAAGTTTGGAGCAAATGGAAGGACCTCCTACGCTGGCCTGGATTTAGCATCAGTATGATCCAGGTTAAGTCCCCAGTGCAAAGTTCAACAACTTCCTTCCCACCAAAGTTTGTCTTTGCATAGAACACTAAAAAGAGACAGCTTGGTGCAGTGGTTAAGCCATCAGACTAGAAACAAGGGGATTGTGAGTTTTTAATGCACCCTGGGCGTGAAGCCAGCTGAGTGACTTTGTGCCGGTCACTCTCTCAGCCCTAGGAAGAAGGCAATGACAAACCACTTAAAAAAGAAACTTGCTAAGAAAACTGTAGGGATTTGTGCAAGCAGTCTGAGAATTAGACACAACTGAGCAGCAGGAAAAAAAAATAAAATCAGTTAAAACACCACCGCAGAATTCAGCAAAAATGTGTTGCCAGTTCTTATTATGGGGGTGGTAGACATTGAAACTGCTTTATTCAGGTGAAGCATTATGTCAGGCAAGAGATATTGGAATGAATAATTTTGTTCATAAGAGCACAAAAGTGCCTACCGTTCCTGTCCTATTTTTCCTTTCATTATATCAAATTAACATAGCTGTTGCATACTTTTACTTATATATATATATATATATATATATATATATATATATATATATATATATATATATATATATATATATATATCTTTTATGATGTGTTGTTTTTATTTATGACGATGTTTGTGTATACTGTTGTGACAAAATGAAATAAAAAAAAAGGTGGTATAGAATCCCATCTCCCAAGTTGGTCTCTACAGTAGTGGCCAAAATTGTGGAAACCTTTTGGGAAAAGTGTATGTTTGAGATTTGATGGCTAATAACACCATATATTTTTTTTGAGTTTCAAGATACTCATATTCCCCTGCTGGAATGGCCTGGGAATAGCCCAGACCTTAACCCAACTGAAAATCTATGGAGTCGACTAAAGAAACTTGTTAGTCAGAAGCAACCCAGCAACAAAACCCAGTTAATAGAAGCAATCATTCAATCTTGGTTTCCCGTTATAACAGCTGCAGAACTAAAAAGCTTGGTTCACTCCATGGGAAGATGTTGTAAGGCCATAATTCATGCTAAAGGTTGCCCAACTAAGTATTATCTGACATGGTGATAATTTTTGTATATCTCATTTTTTTTATGGTGATAATTTTTGTATATCTCGTTTTTTCTACGTGTTTCACTTTTCTTCTTTACACTGTATCTGCTATTCTAATAGCACATTCTTCATAAAAGTTATTGCATTACATTCTTGATTAAATTATCTTTCCAATAATATATAATTTTATGGTATTACTCCAAAAAAAAAAAGTGGGGTTATTAGCTAGTTTTAGAAAATATCCTTTTCCCAAAAGGTTTCCACAATTTTGGCCACTACTGTACTCACCTGTGGTAGAATTCCTTTACAGTAGCAAAATTTTAAATAGAGATTTTAGAGAGCTGCAAACCATCAGGATCTTTATCTAAGAGCTTGAGAAAAAATATCAACGGTTACACTGCATGAATGGAGATTGTTTGCCCCCTGCCTACTTACATTTTGTGGTCATATGCATTTTAATTAGACCCTCATACCTTCAACTGTATATTTATTTATTATTTATTTATTTATTATATTTGTATACCGCCCTTCTCCCGAAGGACTCAGGGCGGTTCACAGACAAAAAACAACAGAAAACATATAATAGATTAAAAACAGCTAAAGAATAGATAGTTGAATTCAATTGATGCTCTAACTTTTGAATACAAATTTAAAACCTCATTTAAACCCCTTTTTTAAAAATCCCAATTTAAAAAACTACATTCAGGCTAGTCCTGCTCTTCGAAACAGCAACGTCTTCAGCTCGCGGCGGAAGGACTTGAGATCGGGGAGTTGACGAAGCCCCAGAGGGAGCTCGTTCCAGAGGGTAGGGGCCCCCACAGAGAAGGCCCTCCCCCTAGAGGTCGCCAGCCGACATTGTTTAGCTGACGGTATCCGGAGGAGTCCCTCTCTGTGAGAGCGCACTGGTCGGTGAGAGGCTAATGGTGGCAGTAGGCGGTCCCGTAAATATCCCGGCCCTAGGCCATGGAGCGTTGTATATGGTTGTAGCTCTCCCTAGTTTCCCTTACCGTACCCCAAATAGAACTACAGTAAATTTCAGCTTTTTCCTAGCATAGGCGATTTTGGCAAGAACCACTTATTGGCACAATATAGTCACATATTAGAAACACAGCCTTTGCTTTTCCTTCTGACATCCTTTGCTTTAAAAGAGCAATTGGGAATAAGGTCACCGCATCCTACTGATTTCATTGACAGAGCCATGCATCTATTTAATATTGTTGCATGGTAGATCAGAAAGTGAAGCCCATGTTCCTTTTGATTTTAATACATCAGATAATTTGTCCCTCATTTAATACCCAGCCTCCAAGGACATTTGCAATCAAAGAAGAGCATGTGGAAAGACAGGATGCAGCCACAGATGGCATTTTTTGTCCCATTGCTTCAAGTGTTCTTTTGTTATTCATGTGTGTTGCTCAGAGGGATTGAAGTCAAAAGATCAGACCATGCAGATAGACATTGCATTGTTCATTCTGTCAAATGATAATACGTTATACTGGTTTGACCCAGGAGAAAATTGCAAGTTAAAGCATCATAAAAAGGAACAGTTGTCAAAAGAATGTCACCATCATCCATTTTTATCTTATTTGGTTTGGCACCCATGGTGTGCTTCCAGCTCAGTACACACACACATACACATTGGTAGACAAATATTTTATTAGAAAAATCTCCCTTTGCATTCCCCCCCTCCCCATAATGACATCAGAATCAAAAATAGACAGAATAAGAAATCTCCAAGAGCAGTGATTTTATTTTTGTCCCATTCGCCTGGGGGCATTTAAACTCCTTTGGACTTTTACTGGATCAAGTGTAAGCACCACTGAAGCCTCACTAGGATTGTCATATGCATCGGCTACACATTTTTGACAGGGGTCTGTAATGTCTTTCAATCTAATAAGGCTCTTTCAAAGGCTTCAGAATCAAACACTAGGGGGGGAAAAATCTATGCATGGGTGGAGGAAGGAGAGCATAAGAAGGCATTATAAAGTCAGAGGAGTAAAACCAAATAGTTTTGACTCTTGCTGTGGGAAATAAAAGGGCAGCCTGCAACAGATTTTTCACCCTCCAATTTTAGCCCTTGATAGAAACATGACTTCCCACCCTAACTTTAGCCAACATTATATAATGCATAAGGAAAGCGTGCATAATTGAGCATAGGTTTTTAAGTACAAGCACAGAAAATATATTAGGGCTTAGAAAAGAAAAAGGCAGATTTAATAGCTATTTCCTCATGAGTTGTCAGGTGTTGATAAAATATATGTGTACATATATTTTGTGTATGTATGTATATATTAGAAGTGTGGTGTCTTATCTTTTATATCTTCCAGGAGAGCTTTTCTATTATACTTCGCAACAATAGCATTCTGCTTACACCAAACCCAAACTAAACCTTGTTTTTAGAAGCAAGAGTTTGGGGTTGTACAATGCAGAAACGCTACGCTTTGTTCTTCAACTATCATCTAACATTGTATATATCACATACCATTGCTTTTGGTGATTAGAACACTTTTGACTAAATTCACCTGACTGAAAATTAAATGGAGTTTTCCAGATTTTTTTTTTTAAATAATATCTGTAAACAAAAAAATAGGATGATAAAAAGTCCAACTTTTTATTTATATATGTTCTTATTTAAGAACACTTCCATCACTTTGTTTTCTTTGCATGTCACTTTGCACTGATAAAATAGTAGATTTCAGAAGTAAACAGTAAAAATGTTTTTGTTTTTTTAACGGATGAGAAGCGCAAGCTTTGTCCCATCCAATAAGTGAGATATTAAGCATACTTAATATCAGCTGGATCATGCCGTGTTTTTAGACAAGAAGAAAGCCCAACTAATTCAACCCAATTAGTGAATATTACCATGCTTTACTTTATGGTATTCTTGTATTCAAATGGAATGCAGAGAAAGCAAAAAGAGGGTGGATTTTTCCAAAGGTAGATTTATGTCTGCAGCGATCACTCTGTTCTGCTTTAATGTCAAAAAGCCTGAAACCAATTATTTCTGATTGACTAATGTGAAAGTGAAAAGGGTATGCTCTTCTTTACAATTTTTATGAGGAGTAAAAGTCTTTGTATGATTCGAAGCCACTGAATTCTATGAACACCACTGCCTGGAAACATGTTAATAGAGAAACGTTGGTCTGTCTAAGAAACATGGGGAAGAGGGCAGCTCACATAAAGTCCTTTCCCTGACATAGTTCCTCTTTCTCACTTCTCACACGACTCCTCCTGTCACAAGGCCTCCATTTGTTTACACCTCAGTTCCCTCTCTTGCATACAGGGTATTATTGACAGACAGACTATTGTAGAAACTGGTGTTGAACTGGTTAAGCACTGAACTGCTATAGCCTAGATGACCAGAGGACATCGAATTGGACCATTCACCACCCCCGTGACTGGGAAGAGGCGTGTATGTGTTGAAGCCTACCATATTCTGTCCCATTTTGTCCCCACCATCATTGCCAAGTCCCAGGGGCACCGAGCGGTTCACTGAATTGGACCCGTTCATGTAAGCTGTCATGCTGGAGAGAAAATTGTTGAGGCAGGGAGTAGTGGATGGTGGTGGTGGAGACCTCTTTTCAGGTGAACTCTCAGTTCCCGATGAGTTTTCCAAAATATCTTGGTGTTCTGGAGCCTTGGGACTGCCACTTAAGGCACTGTCCTCTGATTTGTCAGACGCCAAAGTCACTGTGCTGGTGCTACAATCAGATTTCTTCTTCCTTTTTCGCCGAAAATTTCCATTGTCAAACATCTTCTCACAGTTGGGATCCAGAGTCCAGTAATTGCCTTTCCCTGTTAGAACAAGAGCAAGAAAACATAAATATAACTGAAGCCAACAAAGAGCAGGTTCTCAAGGCTTAGTTTGGCTTGGATTCAGAAAAAGCAGCAGATTGGGCAACACCCTTTAAAAAAAGGAGGGGGAGGAGAGGCTGTTTGTATTCAAATAACTCTGGCCAGGCCCTGTCCAGGTTGCCTTGAGGTAAAACTGAACTTTTAACAGTTTGTGCTTATCAGACACATACAAAAATCCCTACTTCTCCAACAAAATACTTGACAGACCCCCTAATTAGCATCAGGAGAATTTACTGAAATAAAGCAGAATTTGACCTTGGGCAAGACTGCAGGTAGGAATGAGGGTGGGTATTTGGAAGTGTCTCCCAGCAATTGTTTTATCCACCAAGAAATTATAAGGAAGAAACCGTTCATTTCACAGCCAAGGAAAGAACCAGCTGACTACAGGAAAAAATGCTCCAGTGTCTTTATACAACAGGCAATGCTTCTCAAAGCACAGACTGATCAATTGCCAACTTCTTCTTATCACAGAACTGTTAAAGGGATAGAATCAAATGCTGGCAAAGTGTGGCTTAGTGTGGAATTATCTTTATGTCTATCAAGTCATGTGAATCTGGTAAAGGAGGAAGCACCTCTGCAGTTTAGTGATCTCAAGCCATTTTGCCCCAGTGGCCCACACTACACTGTCTTTTTTTACCATCAACCGGCCTTTCCTGTGCTGATCTAAAGTCCATCCTTGTTATTGTGGCACAATTATGATTAGATGAGTTCAAAGACACCAAAAGCCTCTTATAGAAACCCTGTCTATGTTTACTGCGAGCGAGACAAAATCAGAACCTGGCTCAGAAGATCTTTTAGCTGAAATCTTGGAAAACTGAAGAGCAAAGTGAGTATTAAGAAAGCTTCTTACCTGGATCATCTTCATCCCGGGGCACCTTCTTGAAGCAGTCGTTGAGGGACAGGTTGTGACGAATGGAGTTTTGCCAACCAGCTTTGCTTTTATTATAGAAGGGGAAGTTGTCTGCCACGTACTGGTAGATCTGGCTGAGCGTCAGCCTCTTCTCTGGTGCCCCATGGATGGCCATGGCAATCAGGGCAGAGTAGGAATAAGGTGGTCTGACCAGTTTCATCAGCTCCTCTTGAGAAGGCATAGGGAGCCAGCCCATTTCATTCCCTGTCAGGCCGTGCATGTTGGGCAAGAGCTGCCTTTGCATTCCATAGGTTGGTGGGATGTACGGACTGCCATTGGATCCTGGCAGGTAAGGTGGAGAATTAATGGAAGGTCCGTTTAACCACAAGTAAGGATTGGGTGCAGCAGAGTAGTCCCCTGTTTCAAAGTTGGTGGGCCGTTGAGGACTAGGAACGTTCTGTGGGTGGAAGAAATTTTCATAGTAGATGTTCATTTCAGGTGGTTCCTGGCCGATGCTTGGAAATTGCGGGCTGCAGCGTGGAGGTGAGTGTATCTGTGGATCAAATGAGCTCATAATCTAGCTCTGGCAGTAGCCCAAGTTCCAACACACCTGTGTTAGTCCTTTCCCTGAGACAGGTGCATTATCTGTGCTAGCTAGCTCCAGTACTTATACACCTGTAAATGTTTAGGTTTACTTTCCAAGACTCAGCCTCGTGCATCCTGATAGGCTGGAGATCAGGGTGATATCCCTTTTTTGGAATGCTGACAGCTCAGGCCGGTAATAGATGTCACATTAACCAAATTTGAAAGTTACAACTGTTTATCTTTTTTAAATGAATGGAGGAATTTTCCACTAGTATGATTGACAGGAAGAAAGCTGAAAATTACTTGCAGGTAAAACTGATGGTCCTGTTCTTCAAATTCAGTTAGACCACAGCAGTATAGACAAAGGCAGTTTAGGAACTTAACGTTTTTTTTTTCAAACTTTAGAGTTTGAAAGGCAGATGAGAATTTTTTTAAAAAAAAAAATACTATTTCCTGGTTCAAAAATCCTCAAATTTTAGACTATCAAAGCTATTATCTGTGCATTAACTAGGGAACAAGTGTGTAACTTGCTTGGAAGCTGTTCAATAATATAACAAATCTGAAGGGGTGTTGCTCAGGAAAAAAACAAAAACCTTTCCCAATATTGAAGGAAATTTCTTGAAATTTCATTTCTGCTGAAAATGCACAAGCTTGTAATTCATTTATTTTTTGGGGGGGGGGGCATCTTGGCCTGGTCATAGCAGTCAGAGGAAATGACCAAATCTTGAAGTTTATACTTTGGGATTAAATGAACAAAGCCCATGTCAGGTACTTTTCAAATTTACTAGTTTTCATGATTTAGAAAAAAATATTTTTAAAAAACAATGTCAAATCAGACTAATGCATATTTACAGTTGCTTCCTTTTAATGGGCACACTGCCTATGTCTTCATCAGATACATGACTCCATGAAATGTCTCGACAGCTTTTCAACATGAAGATATAAATGATAAGGAAAGCCACATAACATAGGAGGCAAAAGACAGCTTTCTACACAAAACAGAGAACTAGAGGCGCTAATATACCCACAGAATGTATAATTTTATGTGTCATTTAAAATTCTAAGTTAATGCTAAAAAAAATTCAGCAGCTATATTATAATTCTGCATATGTCTTGCATTATGCATAGCATATCCAATGCCTTTCTATTATCTTTTTCTAAACTTTTTTTGGCACTTAAGAAAAGGGATGCTAGAGTTGATTCAGGAAGAGATGGGGGCCAGGCTTAACAAGAGGGGAGGGAGTCAGGAAACAAAGCAAAGGGGGCTAGGCTACATCACACTCATGGTAGAAGAAGGACTTTCGATGTTTGTTTTAAACACATTAAGTCCGTGTTAAGCTTTCCATTTTAATGTCAACACATTTCCCACTACAGAATGTCAAGAAACTAGCCAGAAGATTTTTATTGAACATTGGGTCTAAGAAAGGTCCTGAGATTCAGAGTTGATCACCAGGGAGCAACACACACAAATTCAGCACAAATTTTCTTTTTATTGATTGATGTGATAAGGGATCCTTCTCAGTTTCGGCCTCCTTCTAAATTTTTCCCAAGTCTGGTAACTAAGGCATTTGAGGGCTCATAAAAACATAAGATAAATAAATGAATACCCCAGTGAAAATATTCTTTGACAATCATGAAAGAAAGAATGAATTTGTTTCAATCTTGAAACAAATGCTGTTGCTTATTATTTTAAAAAAATCTGCCAGAGTAATCCCTCCATTAGGGGAGATTTACAATTTATATAATCACCCTAAAGATCAAATGTACATAAATGTGTTGCAGAGGCTCCACCACAATATAAATCTTTCAACAGATGTCATCACATATTTCCTTTCCACCTAAAGGAGGGGTGTCCAAACTTGGCAACTTTAAGACTTGTGGACTTCAACTCCCAGAATTCCTCAGCCAGCTTGGCTGGGAGTTGAGGTCCACAAGTCTTAAAGTTGCCAAGTTTGGACACCCCGACCTAAAGTATTGTCACAAATTCTTCAATCGACATACCTTTAAAAGAAGCCAATACAAATTGCCACATGATCAACCCATTTCAACCCAAGGTCACAGTGGTATTTTTGTAGGTTTTTCCAATGATGTCTATATGCAGAAACATGTATGAAGACATATAGCAATGCCCAGATGTATCTGAAAAGTTATTTAGCCAGAATGAGGTGATAAAAATGCTGATCATTTTGCAAAAACATACCAGCTGCACAGAGATGCCACAGTACAGGCAAGATTGACAGGACAGGACATTGCTAGAGTAATATATCATAGGAAAAAAAATGGATAGCTTTCCCATCAAACCTGCTCAGATTTTTTAAACCCAGGTTCAGGTTTTAATCTGAGGAATAATGTTAAATATAACAATCTCCATTAACAGAAGAAAGAGACAACACATGTAGGACAATTCTTGTCTCACAGAAAATTATTTTTTGTCAGAAAATTATTTTCTAATTATGAGTGGGTATTTAATTAAAAAAAAAGGGACATGATGGCTCAGTGGCTAAGGCGCTGAGCTTGTCAATCAGAAAGGTCAGCAGTTTGTCGGTTCGAATTCCTAGTGCTGCTAGAGGTAATGGAGTAATGGGAGTGAGCTCCTGTTACTTGTCCCAGCTTCTGCCAACCTAGAGTTCGAAAGCACATAAAAATGCAAGTAGAAAAATAGGGACCACCTTGGTGGGAAGGTACGCTTTCATACCTTCGAAGGCGTACCCTGTGCGCCTTCGGCATTTAGTCATGCCGGCCACATGACCATGGAATCGTCATCAGACAACGCTGGCTCTTCGGTTTAGAAACGGAGATAAGTATCGCCCCCTAGAGTCGGGAACAACTAGCCCTTATGTGCAAGGGGAACCTTTGCCTCTACCTTAATAAAAAAAATTACAGATTGCACTGGAATTTAGGAAATTACATCGCAGAGGATTCTTCCTAATGCAGGAGGTACTGCTTTTCCATCACAGGTACTGTAACTTCCTCTAGATATGAGAGCTATACTTGTGACCTTCCTTCAGCTTATAACCTCTGAAACAGTGTCACAAGTATAAAGATGTAATTTCCTAAATTCCAGTGCAATTCTTTGGACATTCAGAATTAATATAAAATTGTTCGGGGAGCATTAGGACAACAAATTAATTTGTGCAGCTGCATGAACTAGATTGATAGTTTTCAATTCTTAAATATGATTCTTTTAAAGGCAAATTTTCAAATAAATAAAAATTCAATCAAATGTAATCATGCATAAATAGCTTCTAAACTTTGGTCACTATTATCAAATTTAAGATGTGTAGTCAGGGTGTCTTCTATCCATTCTCTTGGCAGCAAATCTGGGAAGAAGGCAAGGGAAATGGAGAAGCAAAAGTTGTAATCTCCATACAGTCTCATACAAGATTCTTTGACCAGCATAATGACCATATTGGCAGTAAACATTTAAAGTTGCCATGGGTTTAAATCTAGAAATGTTCGATTTGAGAAAGCTGATTTAAGGCTATAAGGTAAAAAAAACTTTGTACCAAAAAAATGTTTTAAAACTGACAAGGAAATCTGTATGGATTTGTATTGAAATGGTAATATTTAATTATTTCAACATGCACATTCAAGAGGTACTGAAGTGTCCATCAAAGTGTTTGTTATGCTTTAGCAGGGAAAGAGAAACAATTTTTTTCCTTATGCATGTTGAAACCTGCTTCCATAATTGAACACTTTTTATGCGTAGTATTCCACAGATGTCAAAATGCTTATCTTTATAAAGAATCTTTTATTTCATTGAACGTTATGAGACTTTGACTCTCCATGGGCTTCACCAAGTTATCACTTTGGCTTAACGGTCTCATTTTTGTTTGATAAATGAAGTACACTTCTTAACAAGCCCTTGAAACTTAGGAAGAACAAATGTTAACTGTTAAATCGCACTTACCACAAATGCAATTTGGTTTTGTTTCCTGGTATCATGCAACATTGACAATAATATTTTGAACACATGTTATTGCTTAGTGTGTGGAAACAACATGCTTTAGCTTTATAAATGTCTAGAAATATTATCTCATAAACATTGCTCCAATCAAAAACGTTTTTTCCTAGACGGCAAGAAGCCTACATAGGTTTTCTTCAGCAGTTAGTTCAGGTACAATGAGACTTATTCCCCAAAAGTCGTTGTAAATTTGCAGCTGTAGAGATTCTTTTATGCTGAATGTTACAGAAATGCTATTAGAATTTAGGGCTCTTTGAATCTGTATTTTAAATGCTGAAAAATTTCCAATGTATTTCTAAAGAGCTAAATATAAAAATAAACACTGCCCCCCCCCCACTTAATGTGGAGTTAACTTGCTGACCTTGAATGTTGAGTTACTTGACTGATTCAGTTTTGAATATTATAGATAAATAGCTCCCTCTTGTGAACACTACTGGAAGTACACTGAAAAAATACATTCTTATATTCAGGGATGATAAAGATTGCTATGCAAACTTTCACAAGCTACTTATATTGTATGCAATCTTCAAGGCTACCATATCTGAAGTGCAAAAACACCAACTCATCACTAGATGGCAGCAGAAGATATAAAACACTCTGATAGTGCCATCTAGTGTTGGATTATCATTATGGTTCATTGCACTATTGGTCAGATATTTAGACTGGATTTGGCATTTTTGTCCATCGAGTCCTGTCTCAGAATCTGGGATAGGCAGATGTTGATGTTTCATGATGTTAAAAATATTATCATGGGATGCAAGCTGTTCCAAGTAAGGCTGCCTTTGCAATTGACAGCTGGTGATTTTCTTCCAGTGCCAAGAGTGTTCAAGTGATGATCCAGATGTTTTGGGATTGCACCCAAGGTGCCTATTTCTACTGATACTACCATTGTTTTCTTTTGCCAGTTGCTCCACTTCTGTTTGCAGGTCTTTGTATTTTGTGATTTTCTTCAGTACTTTCTTTTCTGTTCTGTTGCTTCCAGATATGTAACCCTTTTTAGAAATACAAAAAGGTCTTCAAATTACTCAGGTATTCATAGAAATGAACAGAAATCTACTTCCATATCAACAATTTGTATGCTTTAAAGTATTTCATGAGTGATGCTGCTGGGAATGAATGTATCTTTTAATCTGGAATAGCATATAGCACGCCGGGTGGTTTGTCACTGGAATTGCAGACATAACGAACAAAAATAAGTTTTCCTACTTTTTTTTAAAAAAAATATGTAGATGGGCCCCAACTAACAGATTGTTCCTGAAACACTTTTAATTTTAATTAATCAAGGTTAATTTAATTTTTATTAATCAAGGTTAATTTAATTTTAATTCATCAGGGAGAGCAAACCCATTATTCATCCGGATCATTCCCTTGTGTGCAAAGATAAAATGTGATTGACTTGAAGAAGCCACATTAGATGTGCAAAGTATAACTGCTATGGAGGATACATTAGAACTTATTTTCTTTTTCCTTTGGAAGCAGGACATATGCAGCCCATGTCTAAACAGAAGTGGAGCAACTGGCAAAAGAAAACAATGGTAGTATCAGTAGAAATAGGCACCTTGGGTGCAATCCCAAAACATCTGGATTATCACTTGAACACTCTTGGCACTGGAAAATATGGGGAAAGTAATCTTTTATAATGCTGGCTTGTATTCAGACCTGAATCATTAGATAATCTATTGCCGAAAAGAGTATGAATTTTAATTACACCAAAATAATTAAAAGCACTTTTTTAAAAAAATGAATACATACACTGTACTTACTTAGAAAGAAAACTTAAGACTTTAATGCCATGCTTCCCAAAAGAGGATTTTCTTAGATTCACTAGTAATATAGTAAAGGAATGAGATGAATGTTTGCAATTTAATCTTCCTGGAGGGTTGTCACAGGAACTTAATCTGAAATATTTAACCAATACCCTAGACCTCTGACTGACTTTTGAAATTAAACAGGGTTACAGTGGTTAATTTGGATGGGGCTCCATCCCGAAATAACAGAATTATAGACTAGACTGAAAATACAATAGGAAGCTAGAGCTATAATGTCACTAAGAAACCACAATGATGTGACAAAAGTCACTCAGTTCAACTTGACATTACTATGAGTGAATATTTCAACGTTCATTTCCATCGTTGCATGATCTGCAGTGATAAAGGACTATTCAACATAGAAATGTTGAATCTAGAAATATTTCTCTAGAGAGAACATATGATTCAGCTACAATAAAATAATGTACTTGGACTCATGGGACTATTTTAGTTTTTATTTTATTTTATTTATTTTATTTATTTGTCACAACAGTATATATAAGCATAAGCATGAAATAACTATACGATATATAAGCATATATATAATCATAAGTATGTAATAACTATATGAAATTGGATACAATCAAAGGGAACATTAGGACAGGAACGGTAGGCACGTTGGTGCTCTTATGCATGCCCCTTACAGACCTCTTAGGAATTGGGTGAGGTCAATAGTAGTTAGTTTTTGGTTAAAGCTTTGGGGATTTTGGGAAGAGACCACGGAGTCTGGTAGTGCATTCCAGGCATTAACAACTTTGTTACTGAAGTCATATTTTCTGCAATCAAGACTGGAGCAGTTCACCTTAAGCTTAAATCTATTGTGTGCTTGTGTATTGTTGTGATTGAAGCTGAAGTAGTCTTCAACAGGAAGGACGTTGTAACAGATGATTCTATGAATTAATCTCAGGTCATGTCGAAGGCGGCGTAGTTCTAAATTTTCTAAACCCAGGATTTCAAGTCTGATGGCATAAGATATTTTGTTGTAATCAGAGGAGTGGAGAACTCTTCTTGTAAAATATTTCTGGACACGCTCAATTGTATTAATGTCCGAAATGAGGTATGGGTTCCAGACAGGCGAGCTGTATTCAAGAATTGGTCTAGCAAATGTTTTATATGCTCTGGTTAGTAGTGTAGTGTTTCTGGAGAAGAAGCTACGCAAGATTAAGTTTACAACTCTTAAAGCCTTTTTTGCGATGTAGTTGCAGTGGGCTTTGGCACTTAGATCATTTGATATGAAAACTCCAAGGTCTTTAACGGGGTAGGGGTCATCTAGTTGCTGAAGTATTCCTTCCCCACCTTTATTGGAACAAAACATTGACAAGGAGAATGCTTACTTCCTTTGTTGATTTGTTTGGTGTAGAAACTCTTATATTATATACATCTCAATTCAAATTAAAACATAGTCAATGCATAAACATTTAGCAAACCAGGATTCTGTAGATTTGGGGTAGCACCAGAATACTAACTTTGATGCATAGTCACTCAAACTATATTGAATTGAGATGTTGGGAATGAAGGCTATGGAAACAAATGTGTCTTGTTCATCCTGCTTCCAGGAACCAACTTAAGAATCTGGAACTGACTAATCAGTTGATAAAAAGAATTGAACCTTTTCTCTATTTGTCTATATGACTGAGTTAATTTTAATATTAACCTACTTACTTACCTATGACAAGTTCTCAAACCATTAATATTCATTGTTCTGCAGGACAGCCAGCTCTTACAGCTTCTCCAAAAGGCTGAGAAGTTGGGGACATTTCATATTCTAAGAAGATTAGTTGCCAAAATATTTTTGCAGCCCTGTTCCTACCCCCTCATTTGAAGGGGGAGGTTCAGCAGATCTTCTCTTTAAGAATGTGTGGGATGCTTGAATCCTGTTCAGTCAAATGACCCTGAAATTCCATTATAACTTCTAAAAATAAGATGCACAGTATGGTACATGAGATCAGAAATTTGTCAGTACCTTTGTTTTGTTGCATATTGCAATTAAAAATGTTCTTTCAAATTCCACTACAAAACAGGAAATAGACCATTTGATTTTTCCCTCCCTGTTCCTTCCTTGGACTTGCCATTCATCCAACCAGTTTATACTAAGGCAGTAGATGAAAACTAAGTTTATACAGTACTACCAAGGAACTACATGGACAAAATTAAGAGTGCTTATTATCCACTGCTGTTTTTTCCAAATTCTGGATGTAATACTTTGGCAATTCTATTGTGAGCACAATAGGTTAACTTCTAGAACAGTTGTTCATTTGTGAACATCAAAGACTCGAAGTCTATATAGTGACTACACAGCATGCATATAGAATACATATAGAATACAACTCATATGAATTACTCATGGTTTTCTTATATATTACTTACTATTTAGAATTTCCATATTTCACTGCTCTGCAGAAGCCACAATACATAATGGGAAAAGATGCAGCTCATCATAACTTTTTCAAGATACGTTACAACATCTAAGCAGGAAGGGTAGAATCAGCCCCACTTCAGTGGGGTCCTTGATGCTCCCTGTTCTTAGTTTTCTTACAGATATTTCATTACCTAAATTGACCCCATAATTCAACCTTGATCTATGAATATTCTCTTCTATCAGCCACATTTGTTCTAGTGGAGTTACCTTGTTACTGGAGAACCTCCTGGGCTCTCTCTGGAAGGTGAGGAACTGTATTAGAGCCCCAGACCACTCAACTAAGGTGTACTGAAGAATGTTCAGTAAAATTTCAGAATATTCTAAGATTGGGCAAGGATTTTCCTTTCTACTCCTATAAGCTTTGCAATGAAAATAAATCCTCACCAGTATCAAGTATATGTGGAAAACCCTGGTCTAAAATTCTAAAGAATCTCTGCCAGTCACTGTAGTAGATAATGTTGAGCTTGTTGGATAATATCGCATTTATGGCACTTATTTATTGGGTTTATTATCATCTGAATCCCAAATAACAGAGGGCAGTTCACACATTCAAATAGAAAAAAAAAGAATAAAAAAATATAGAGCCACATAAATGAACAAATTACTGCATGAAAACATAAACAAAAGCTGCATTCATTCCTACTCACCTTTATCCATGAATGGGAGACTGTAGATCCTTAAATACAGAGGCAACTACTTCTCAATAAATTGAGCAGAATTACATCATTAATATGCCACTTCACAATAGGAGCGTATCCAATTGGTTAGAATGCAGTACTGCAGGCTACATCTGCTGACTGCCAGCTGACTGCAATTTGGCAGTTCGAATCTCACCAGGCTCAAGGTTGACTCAGCCTTCCATCCTTCTGAGGTGGGTAAAATGAGGACCCAGATTTTTGGGGGCAATAGGCTGACTCTGTAAACCGCTTAGTGGGGGCTGTAAAGCACTGTAAAGCAGTATATAAGTCTAAGTGCTATTGCTATATGGTGTGCATAAGAGTACCAGTGTGCCTACCATCCCTATCCTAATGTTCCCTTTAATTGTATTCATTTTATGTATTCAATTCATGCTTACATTTATATATATTATTTAATATGTACTCAACAAAATAAAATAAATAAAAAAGTTGATTTAATAGCCTTAGTTTTACTGATGCACAAATTATAATTACCTGATTTTACAAATGTATAGTGCAATAAGAGTTATTTTAAGTTTGCTTTTTGTTTTTTTTAAAGGAAAATCAAATAGATGTTTCACATTTCTATTAAAAGTTAAATATGTACAGTCACTTACAACATTACTATTTTCAAGCACAAGTCATAATCATCTATTTCCAAGCAACAGAAGAAAGAAAGGGAGCCCAAACATCATATTTTCTATTTTCAATTAGAAATGAAATTAACTACCTTCAACTTGACATGCCTTGTTTCTATACAAATATTTTAACAAGTATGCTAAACAAAGAGCTTCATGTTGGGGAAAGCCTGCATATCAGAGAATTAATATTAAGCAATGAGCAGCACTCTTCAGATCTGATGATGGAAAAAAGAAAAATAATAATTTATTCATTCAACACTTGATGGTGTCAGGATGATTCACTCCCTGTGTGAAAATTGTATGTGTTACAGCATCTGATTTTTTTTGGTCTACTAAGCTGTAAGTATGAGATCATTCAAATGGGAAAAGTGATATTTAGAAACAGAGACTGTAGAGTTATTTCTCTTCATTGCTATACAGTGAGCACTTGAAAACTTTATCAAAAGAAAATCTATGACTCAATACTTCTGATAGGTTATAAACATTATGGTAAGTATTATTTATTAACATTAACCACTAGAAACAGTCCATTGTAAATGAGAGGATTGAAGTACTTTTATAAGTTCACAATTGAAACATAAATAAATATCAATAAAGGGCAGAGCAGCTTATACAATTTATCAGCAGACCTAGAGTGCATGTAATGTTTCTGCATCTTGGAACTTCTGGATTTCTGACTTCTGGAGTTCCAGATTTTGGGAAATAATGCCAAGAAAGCTTGTACAGCTAGTCCTCGATATACAAGAATTCATTTAGTGACCATTCAAAGTTACAACAGCACTGAAAAAAGTGACTTATGACTGTTTTTCACACTTAAAACCATTGCAGCATCCCCATGGTCAGGTGATTAAAGTTCAGTTATGACCTTTGCTGCGTCCCAAGATCATGCCATCACCTTTTGTGATAAGCAAAGTCAATGCGGAAACCAGATTCACTTAACCTACCTTACTAAGGTAACAACTGCAGTGATTCACTTAACACCTGTGGCAAGGAAGATCTCAAAATGGGGCAAAATCCCTTAACAAATGTTTCATTTAGCAACAGAAATTTTGCGCTCAATTGAGGTCTTAAGTCGAGGACTACCTGTAGTCCTACAAGATTCACAAGACATGGAAATAAATCCAAAAGGAGAACTTGAACTGGTGCATTTATATTTTCCAATATTCTATGTGTTATAGAGATAATGACTACAGACTCCAAAGAAAAATACAGCCACAGCTGTCTCATAATTCAGGCTGGATTGTTTTTTTGTGCTAGCGAATATTTCAAGTAAGAGGAAACAAATAGTAAGCGATGCTGGGCTCCCTTATTTTAAAATTCTACTACATCAGAATATCAATTGTTACGAATAAGTTAATACCACACCCCCGTTCTTGTAGAATTTCCAAAATAACTTTCAGTTGCACCTTGAGGCAAGAAGTTGAACACTTTTTTAAAAAGAAGTCCCTTTGATCATATGTTTATTAGATCAAAGCAGTTGTACTCTGTGCTTCAGCTAGAAATTACAGAAACTAATGAATATTTTGACATAACGTTGGCGTAATGAACCAATAAAGATACATTTCTTGAAATGACTTCCTAAAAGAAAGATGATACAGTTTATGAAAGAACGTTTTAAAAACATACTGTGGTACTAAAATATTACCCCCTCCCAAAAATATATATATATATCAACCTGTGGGCAAAGTCAGCCTGGGCTATTACAACTCAATAATTAATGACAGTACAATGCCAGAAAAGACTGGCATGATCAATTTTGGAAAAGAACTGCTTAAGCCAAGAAAGTCAGATTGCTTCCTAATATGAAACAAATATGTCACAAAGCCATATTTTTTTTCCAGGAACAAACAATAAAATATAGTAGAGAGAGGTCATCAGAGATATTTTGGCAATGGTAGATAAATGCATAATGATGACTCCCGTGGAATCAAGTAAGATGTTAATTGCATAAAATTTTGATTTTAGCAAATCGTAAAACCCCATTAATGATTTTTAAGTCTAGTGGGATCAACTAAGATCCAGTTTCTAATGTTAATATACAAGGATTGGAATAGGTGCAGTGGTGGGATTCAGCCAGTTCGCACCACTTCGGGAGAACCGGTTGTTAACTTTCTGAGCAGTTTGGCAAACTGGTTGTTGGAATAAATCATTAGAGCAGAGAACCGGTTGTTAAATTACTTGAATCCCAACACTGAATAGGTGGCATCAATAGATTATGACCACAAACAAATATTTGCTGTCAACACACACACACACATATATATACAATACAAAGTGCAAATCTAAGGCAAAAGAATTGTAAACGTTGTACCTTGATGAACGTATCTTTTCTTTTATGTACACTAAGAGCATATGCACCAAGACAAATTCCTTGTGTGTCCAATCACACTTGGCCAATAAAAAATTCAATTCTATTCTATTCTATTCTATTCTATTCTATTCTATTCTATTCTATTCTATTCTATTCTATTCTATTCTAAACATCATGTCCAGGGTTATATTATTTGGGTTACATTATTTTCTATGCACAGTGGAAGATCAATGCTTTCTCCAATGACCACTTCATGTCATTGATTCCCAGCGTATTGAGATTAAGAATTTGCCCACAGATTAATAAATCTTGGATACCAAAGTCACGTATTTAGGACTGTAACAGCATTAAGTCTTGATTGATAATACAAATGCTTTTATATACATTATCAACATTGTAAGCTAACTTCATTTCCAATTTAGAATATTTTTTTTTAAAAAATTGCCTATAATTATTTTCTTTCAAACAATGGAATTGATTCACAGCTCTGAGACATCAGGTTGCCGTTCACTTGTACACCTTCCATCTTCAGGTTGCTTGGTCTTGTACTATATAGAAGAGAAGGAAAGGATTGGATATTAAGATCTGGATTTCTCTGAGACCTTATTGTAAGCAATCTGTTCAGGACTGAGATTAAGATCCAACTCTTACTGTGAAGTAAGAACATTATATGAGGAAAAAAATATTGCTCAACCTTCTCACAATAGTTGGGTTTTGGAAGAAAAGGATTAGGAGAAGACATGATAACTGTCTTCCAGTACTTGAGGGGCTGTGACAGAGAAGAGGGGTTTGATTTATTCTCCAAAACACGAGAGGGCAGGACAGAAAGTAATGAATGGTTAACGAGAGATCCAACCAATAAGTATGGATAAATTTTCTGACAGTGAAAACAATTAATCAATGGAGTAGCTTGGGTGCCAGTTCTGGATGCTCCATCAATGGATGTTTTCGAAAACAGACTAGACAACCATTTGACTGGGATGGTATAAGGTCTCCTGTTTTGAGATGGGCATTAGACCAGAAGACCTTCCAGCTCTATGATTCTATGTTCTACAGTATGTTCCAAGTTCAGATAGTATTTGGAAAGCAATGAAGAAATTACAGACTTGGAAAGATACCTTTTAAAGCCGAGCAAGCATAATTAACAGAGAAATCCACTGAAGACTAGAGAAGAGGCTTTTCTTGGATAAAACAAGAATACTTTGATAATTTTAGAGACCTGGTAAAGATGGTCTCAGAGATGCATCTGAAATCCTCTGATATCCCACCAGGAATAGGAAGCTAAGAGGCTCTTTTGGTTACTCTGCTAATTTCCTCAAGATAGTTGAACAAATGTCAGAGTAAATCCCATTGGGTTTAGAGGCAATCAGCAGTTTCAATGGCTTCTTTTCTTGAAAGAGCTACATTATTGTAAAAAGCCTGAATGAACTCAAATTATACGTGCCTAATTAGGTGACTGATGTATTTAAAGTCTAGTTCTTCCTATTAAGAGGCGATAAAGAAGTGTTTTAAGAAGAGCAATTTGTTCATCCTCTTCCTGCAAGCTACAAGTCGTTCTCAACTTATAACAGTTCATTTAGTGACCGTTCAGAGTTACAACCTCACTGAAAAAAGTGAGTTATGACAGTTTTTCACACTTATGACTGTTGTAGCATCCCTTGGTCCCGTGATCAAAATTCAGATGCTTGGCAACTGACTCCTATTTATGACAGTTACAGTGTCCCGGAGTTGTGTGATCGCTTTTTGCAATCTTCTGTCAAGAAAAGTCAATGGGGAAGCCAGATTCCCTTAACAGCCATGTTATTAACTTAGCAGTTGCAATGATTCGCTTAAGAACTGTGGCAAGAAAGATCGTAAAATGGGGCAAAACTTATTTTACTTTAATGTCTTGCTTTTATCAAAAACGTTAAAACTGTAAAACACAGCTAAGAAGAGATAATAGATGAATGGAGTTTAATCATAAAAGAGTCACATCACTAATGCCTGATTTCTGGCATCCCCAGGCTAGATGTACACTCAGGTCTTAAGGGACCTTCAGAGAATTTATTTATTTTATTTTATTTTATTAGATTTTTATACCGCCCTTCTCCCAAAGGACTCAGGGAGGTGTACAGCCAAATAGTAAAAAACCCACAATCTACACATTAAAACAAAACTAAAACCAAGCATATTACAAAAATGGCCGAAGTTTAAAACAATTTAAGACCCTAAAATTCATAAATAGCCCCAATTAAAAATTTAATAAAACTTTTAAGCCAGTCCCACTTGAATAAATAGGTGCGTTTTCAGCTCACGGCGAAAAGTCCGAAGATCAGGCACTTGACGTAAACCAGGGGGAAGTTCGTTCCAAAGCGTAGGAGCTCCAACAGAGAAGGCCCTACCCCTGGGGGCCGCCAGCCGACATTGTTTGGTGGACGGCACCCTGAGAAGGCCCTCTGTGTGTGAGCGTACGGGTCGGTGGGAGACATAAGGTAACAGGATTAGGAGTTAGGAGCGATGATGCCAACTTAACCTCTGGGAGAAGGATATTCCATAATGCAGGCATGGCAGCCGAGAAGGCTCATTGCCAAATGTAGCTCCCTATATAATTGAACCCACAGCATTCCCTTCCTACTGGATTTGGAGACAGGAAGATGTAAGTAATGAATAGATACAGTTAAGTAATTTATTTCCTCTAATTAGTTATCAGGACTCTTACTTGGAATGCAGCATCTGGAGTGAGGAGCAGTAATATTTATTTCCCCAGCACAGCCAGAACAGAAGTGTTTCCCCAATGCAAAGTTAGATGACCTTCCTAAAAATATTTATTACTGCAACACCAATATAAAACAACATTTGCAAAATGCAAATTTAGAAAGAGGAACAATCTATCCCATCTCTGAGGGATAGTTCGGAAAATGTAAATCTAACCAGAGAAGCAGATAGGATATGCATGCTACATATTACATGAAAAACTATTATTTGGCTCTGTGACAGGGCTGTACATGACAAGTCTCAAAAATAATCTCAGGTTCTGGATTCTAGATGAACAGAACAATCCTATAAAAACAGGACAACATTTCCACCACAGCTTGGTCTAAAATTGTCTGTAAGAGTGACAAGGGAGAACTGAGAAATAGCTTTTTGCCTTTCAGGTTCCTGCTGGGATTAATTTATTCCCTATATCATACAATGGAAAAAATTCAAAGACTCAAGCAAGCATATATTTTCATTAAATTAGGTGCAATTTATTTTTGAATGAGCCCTTGAGAAATGAAAATGCAATGCTGATACACTGAAATTCTGTCTCTGGACAACTAACATAAAAATATTTTTTGGTAGTTAATGTTCAATCTGTATGTTTTTAACAAATCAATATGCTGAAAGATATATTAGGTGTCAAGGTGTCCTGAATCATCTTTGGTTAAGTTAATATGATGGCATTAAATAAATGCCTCAACTGTGCCAATCAATCAGCTGACAGTGCTTGTTACCATATTATATCATTGATACCTTAATTGCAACAATCTATTGGGAGTGCTTTAAAATGATAATGTAATCCTCATCTATGAAAACAAAGAACTACAGTCTATTTAAATATAATGTGACACTCTATAGCCAAAAATCATCCAGCATTTTGATCAGAGGGCATGGACTAAGAAGCATATTTTGTACTAAACATTTATGTAAACCCATTGCTATCTAATAGAAAATAAAATAATTAAATAATATATATATATATCCAATGCCAGGAATTACAGATAGTCCTTGATTTACAATAGTTCATTTTGTGATAGTTTGAAGTTACTGAAAAAAGTAACTTATGACCATTTTTCACACTTGTGACCATTGCAGCATCTCCAGGATTATATGATCAAAATACAAATGCTTGGCAACTGACTCATATTTATAACAGTTGCAGTGTCCGGGGGTCATGTGGTCACTTTTTGTGAACTTCTGACAAACAAAGTAAATGGGGAACCCAGATTCACTTAACAACCATATTACTAACTTGACAACTGCAGTGTTCACTGTTGTAAGAAAGATCATAAAAGGGGACAAAATTCATTTAACTGTCTTGCTTAGCAACATTTTGGGGTCAACTGTAGTCACAAGTCTAAGTCATAAGTCTGTAGTCGTAAGTTGTAAGTTGACTTGTATTACAGTCTAGATTTTGAAAGATCTAATTTTTATCATTTTAAGTAAATTCAATACTGTAGGCCAACATGAAAGGTGCAGGTTGCTTATAAATGTAAGTTTGAAAGCCTAAAATTTGAACAGACACACTGACACTTACTTTTGTTTTGAAGAGCTGGTTCATTTTCTTCTTTTTTAGAGTTTTCTTTTCATTTTCCAAGATAGGTGGAATGCTTGCCTGACTGATTCTCTGTGACACATTTGTTTCTTCCAGTGTTGGACAGCATACGGATAAAGTTAAATGGAATCCATCAGTAAATTGCAAAATAAGATAGATGATTGATTGACAGACAGACAGACAGACAGAAAGAAAGACAGATAGATATGCATGCTACATATTACATGAAAAACTATTATTTGGCTCTGTGACAGGGCTGTACATGACAAGTCTCAAAAATAATCTCAGGTTCTGGATTCTAGATGAACAGAACAATCCTATAAAAACAGGACAACATTTCCACCACAGCTTGGTCTAAAATTGTCTGTAAGAGTGACAAGGGAGAACTGAGAAATAGCTTTTTGCCTTTCAGGTTCCTGCTGGGATTAATTTATTCCCTATATCATACAATGGAAAAAATTCAAAGACTCAAGCAAGCATATATTTTCATTAAATTAGGTGCAATTTATTTTTGAATGAGCCCTTGAGAAATGAAAATGCAATGCTGATACACTGAAATTCTGTCTCTGGACAACTAACATAAAAATATTTTTTGGTAGTTAATGTTCAATCTGTATGTTTTTAACAAATCAATATGCTGAAAGATATATTAGGTGTCAAGGTGTCCTGAATCATCTCTGGTTGTGTGTGTGTGGTGTGGGTATTATAAATAAGACTAAAGATTAAATTTTCATAGAAATGGTTAACTCTGACTAGAATGTACTAATCTATGTCAATATTCACATGATAGAATATCCTTCAAAGATATCCCTCACAGAAGACTGAGTCATGAAGAGAAATGTTCTCCTACTTTAACATTGTCCCTGACATCTTTAAGTCAGTGACAAAAATAATAGATTTAATATATAAAGTTAGAGCCATTCTGAGGTAATTTATAAGATATTATTTCATCATTTTGCTAACCCCCAACTCCTTCAGCATTAGAAAGTGAGCATCCATTTCCACTGATGGAGCCATCATCTTTGCTATCTTTTTATGTTATGTAAAATAAGACTGCAGTGTTTCCATTTTTGTACCAGCATGTAGAAGCAATAGCAATAGCGCTTAAATTTCTATACCGCTTCACAGTGCTTTACAGCCCTCTCTAAGACGTTTATAGAGTCAGCATATTGTCCCCAACAATCTGGGTCTTTAATTTACCCACCTCGGAGGATGGAAGGCTAAGTCAACCTTGAGCCTGTGAGATTCAACCTGCCAAACTGCTATCAGCCGGTGATCAGCAGAAGTAGCCTGTAGTACTGCACTCTAACCACTGCACCACCGCAGCTCTATTGCAGTTCCTATGTCTGGCCTTGAAGAAAATCATTTTTTCAAGCTACATTAAGATATAGGAACTCTTTCCTATAGCCATGGTAATGCAGCAGTTAGAATGCAGTACTTAAAGCTACTTGACTGTTGACTGCCAACTGCCTGCAGTTTGGCAGTTTGAGGCCCACTGGCTCAAGGTTGACTCATCCTGTCATCCTTCCGAGGTTGATAAAATGAGGACTCAGATTGTTAGGGGCAATATGCTGACTTGTATTACAGTCTAGATTTTGAAAGATCTAATTTTATCATTTTAAGTAAATTCAATACTGTAGGCCAACATGAAAGGTGCAGGTTGCTTATAAATGTAAATATATATATATATATATATATATATATATATATATCTCCAATGCCAGGAATTACAGATAGTCCTTGATTTACAATAGTTCATTTTGTGATAGTTCGAAGTTACTGAAAAAAGTAACTTATGACCACTTTTCACACTTGTGACCATTGCAGCATCTCCAGGATTATATGATCAAAATACAAATGCTTGGCAACTGACTCATGTTTATAACAGTTGCAGTGTCCGGGGGTCATGTGGTCACTTTTTGTGAACTTCTGACAAGCAAAGTAAATGGGGAACCCAGATTCACTTAACAACCATATTACTAACTTGACAACTGCAGTGTTCACTGTTGTAAGAAAGATCATAAAAGGGGACAAAATTCATTTAACTGTCTTGCTTAGCAACATTTTGGGGTCAACTGTAGTCACAAGTCTAAGTCTGTAGTCGTAAGTTGTAAGTTGACTTGTATTACAGTCTAGATTTTGAAAGATCTAATTTTTATCATTTTAAGTAAATTCAATACTGTAGGCCAACATGAAAGGTGCAGGTTGCTTATAAATGTAAGTTTGAAAGCCTAAAATTTGAACAGACACACTGACACTTACTTTTGTTTTGAAGAGCTGGTTCATTTTCTTCTTTTTTAGAGTTTTCTTTTCATTTTCCAAGATAGGTGGAATGCTTGCCTGACTGATTCTCTGTGACACATTTGTTTCTTCCAGTGTTGGACAGCATACGGATAAAGTTAAATGGAATCCATCAGTAAATTGCAAAATAAGATAGATGATAGATAGATATGATATAGATTTACATCATCAGTTTCTCTCTCTCCCTCTCTGGTTGTGTGTGTGTGGTGTGGGTATTATAAATAAGACTAAAGATTAAATTTTCATAGAAATGGTTAACTCTGACTAGAATGTACTAATCTATGTCAATATTCACATGATAGAATATCCTTCAAAGATATCCCTCACAGAAGACTGAGTCATGAAGAGAAATGTTCTCCTACTTTAACATTGTCCCTGACATCTTTAAGTCAGTGACAAAAATAATAGATTTAATATATAAAGTTAGAGCCATTCTGAGATAATTTATAAGATATTATTTCATCATTTTGCTAACCCCCAACTCCTTCAGCATTAGAAAGTGAGCATCCATTTCCACTGATGAAACCATCATCTTTGCTATCTTTTTATGTTATGTAAAATAAGACTGCAGTGTTCACTGTTGTAAGAAAGATCATAAAAGGGGACAAAATTCATTTAACTGTCTTGCTTAGCAACATTTTGGGGTCAACTGTAGTCACAAGTCTAAGTCTGTAGTCGTAAGTTGTAAGTTGACTTGTATTACAGTCTAGATTTTGAAAGATCTAATTTTTATCATTTTAAGTAAATTCAATACTGTAGGCCAACATGAAAGGTGCAGGTTGCTTATAAATGTAAGTTTGAAAGCCTAAAATTTGAACAGACACACTGACACTTACTTTTGTTTTGAAGAGCTGGTTCATTTTCTTCTTTTTTAGAGTTTTCTTTTCATTTTCCAAGATAGGTGGAATGCTTGCCTGACTGATTCTCTGTGACACATTTGTTTCTTCCAGTGTTGGACAGCATACGGATAAAGTTAAAGCTTTAAAACAGTGCAATATACATAGTCAAAATAAAGTTGCGAAATGGAATCCATCAGTAAATTGCAAAAATAAGATAGATGATAGATAGATAGATAGATAGATAGATAGATAGATAGATAGATATGATATAGATTTACATCATCAGTTTCTCTCTCTCCTTGGCTGGGGTGTGTCCTGTGTTGGTGGGGGCTTGGTTGTGCTCAGTCTAGTCTGTGCTGCAGGGGATTTGAGCTGGTGAGCTGCATAGCTGTTGTTTGGCTTTGTGGTCGTGCTACATCTTCATAGTGGGTGTCAGTCTGCTGCATGTATGGATTGGAGGGTTTGAAATGGCTAATGTTGCAGCTGCGGTCTGGCTTCTGGTCCTTGGTCGTGCTTCATGATCAGTGTGGGTTTGGGTCTGCTTTCTGGGTGGATGTGTGGTGGTGACATCCTGTGTGGACCTCGTGAGTGTGGGTCTGGTGTCATTCCTCGTGTTAGGGACTCGTTTGTCAATAAGGCGGGTTTCCAAATGGCTGGTAGGCGGAGGTGTCATCTCGTTTGTTCATGCTGTGTGGGCGTTTTCTATCTCAATGGCTTCTCTGATTATTCTGTTGTTAAAGTGTTCAGTTTTGGCGATAGTTCTGGTCTTTTTAAAGTCAATATCATGTCCTGTGACTTTAAAGTGTTGGACCAGGGAAGAAGTTAGTTCCTCTTTTTGAATGAGTTCTTGTGTTCTTCAATCGTGCACTTATTCTTCTGTTGGTTTGTCCAATGTATGTGGTGGGGCAGGCGGTGCATGGGATTTCATATACTCCTTGATTTTCTAACTCAATTTTGTCTTTGGGGTTTCTTAGGATGGTGGATATTTTTCTGTTTGTGCAGAATGCTGTCTTGATGTTGTGTTTGTGGAGGATCTTGCTGATTCTGTCTGTGGTGCCTTTTATATATGGGAGGAGGGCTGTGCCGTGTTCTTGTTCTCTGTCTTGGATTTTAGTGGGGGGTTCTTTTTGGATTAGCTTGGTAATCTTATTTCTTTGGAATCCATTGGATGTTAGTACGTTAGTGAGAGTGTCTAGTTCGGGTTTTAGGTGTTGTTCATCAGCTAAGCATTTTGTTCTGGAGATGAGTGTCTTGGCTACGGAGTTGATCTGTGCTGGGTGGTGGTGTGAGAGTGCGTGCAGATAGCGGTTTGTGTGTGTTTTCTTCTGGTAGATGGTGTGTCCTAGGGAGCCATTGGGTTTTCTGTAGACTAAGATATCCAGGAAGGGAAGTTGGTTATTAACTTCTGTTTCCATGGTGAACTGTATTTTGGGGTGTAGGCTATTGAGGTGTGTGAGGAAGTTGTCAAGTTTTTCTTTCCCGTGTGGCCAGATTATGAAGGTGTCGCTCATATCTGAGCCAGAGTTTGGGTTGTGATCAGATTTTTCTAGAGCTTGGGTTTCAAAGTGTTCCATGTAGAGATTGGCAATGACAGGTGAGAGGGTGATCCCATGGGTGCTCCTTCTACTTGTTTGTATTTTGTCCATTATAGATGAAGTATGTGTTGGATAGGCAGTGGTTGGTCAGATCTAGGATGTGCTTGGGGGTTATATTTGTTTTCTGAGGGATGTCCAGATGTTCAGAAAGGTTGGTATCACTCATAAATTCATATTTTCTTGACAGCTGCACAGTCATAACAACAACAAAAAGCCAAAGAGTAAACTCAAGAAAGTAAATTGTTTGGTTTTAATTGGTTACTTTTTAATATATAAGATAAAATAGTTACAATCTGATTGGTCCCCGCAGTAATATTTTTTTCCAATTGTATGAAGGGACTGTTACTGAACTGGAGGTTATCCGAAAGAAACTGTTCATGGATAACACAGGAAAGTCAGTAATGGATTAATTAAACATAAGTCACTGTCAGTTATTGACCTAAGGATGCCATTTTGGCTTAAATTCAACTGGAATTATTCTGTTAAACATGAATAGAATTTGAATTGTGCCCTAAGAGTATAATCAGTTTGGAACTTCCGCTCATCTTTTTTTAATGCTAATAAAACTTGCTCAAAGGTACAGAGGAAAAAGAGGAAAGAAAATATAATCTATACTAGATAGAAATAATTTGGAGTTGTCTAGTTGTTTTGGACTAATTATCACACTCGCTGCCACTTGCTGCATTTGCTAGAGATCATGGAAATTGAAGTCCAAAATATCTTCATAGGGGTAGTACCAGAATGCCTATGTCCCTTCCTCTTCTCTCTCTCACACACACAGAGGAAGGGAGGGAGGAGGGAGAGAGAATTTCAGAAGTATCTGTTATGGATTTTCCTATGTACATTTAGCCAGACTGTGGTAGGTACTGTAACCAGGCTTATTGTTGTTTTTTAAAAATAGACATGGATAAGATCATGGTATGAAAACGTTTCAGAATGAATTCAATCTTGCTGCTTGAATATAAAAATATATTATGAGATATGATCATATTAGAAACTGACAGTTTACAGGTAATCCTCGATTTACAACCACAATTGAGCCCAAAATCTCTGTTGCTAAATGAGGCATTTGTTAAGTGAGTTTTGCCCCACTTTATGACCTTTCTTGCCACAGTTCTTAAGTGAATCATTGCAACTGCTAATTTAGTAACACGGTTGTTAAAAAGGGATTGCATGACCCTGGGACACTGCAATGGTCATAAATATACTTGATATGTTTTTATATCAGAGAGTTGATTTTTCTATTTTTTTCCAATTGTATGAAGGGACTGTTACTGAACTGGAGGTTATCCGAAAGAAACTGTTCATGGATAACACAGGAAAGTCAGTAATGGATTAATTAAACATAAGTCACTGTCAGTTATTGACCTAAGGATGCCATTTTGGCTTAAATTCAACTGGAATTATTCTGTTAAACGTGAATAGAATTTGAATTGTGCCCTAAGAGTATAATCAGTTTGGAACTTCGCTCATCTTTTTAATGCTAATAAAACTTGCTCAAAGGTACAGAGGAAAAGAGGAAAGAAAATATAATCTATACTAGATAGAAATAATTTGGAGTTGTCTAGTTGTTTTGGACTAATTATCACACTCGCTGCCACTTGCTGCATTTGCTAGAGACTGCAAAGTTGAATCCTTTGGAAAGGACATCGGTTTCAGCTTTGGTGAGGATCCTATCTGAGATGTTATGCACTGTTTGTTTCATGTGTTGCTGTGAGGGTGGAGGGTTTGTTTTCTGAGGGATGTCCAGATATAATGCATATTTTGCTACAATTCTTCTAAAGGATTTGTGATTTAACCTGATCTTCATGTACTTTTTGGCAGCAGAGAAAATTGGATGAAACTTCTTTACTGAACTGATGTGGGGTTTTTTCCCCCTCCCTTTAATGGCATTGCATTTTAATACTTTATAAGATCAGGGTCTACTCTATTTCTATGTTAGACTTGGCTAGTGTAAACAATATTAAATGATTTTTAAAAAATAGATAGGGTAATGGTTTCTGATAGATAGCTGATGTCCAGATATAATGCATATTTTGCTACAATTCTTCTAAAGGATTTGTGATTTAACCTGATCTTCATGTACTTTTTGGCAGCAGAGAAAATTGGATGAAACTTCTTTTCTGAACTGATGTGGGGTTTTTTCCCCCTCCCTTTAATGACATTGCATTTTAATACTTTATTAGATCAGGGTCTACTCTATTTCTATGTTAGACTTGGCTAGGTGTAAACAATATTAAATGATTTTAAAAAATTAATGATAGTGTAAAACTGCAGAGCTTTCACTTTCTTAATTAACTTACCTGGTATGGTTGGCATAGAACGGCTGGCAAAACTCATTTGCTTGAGAAGAACAGATGTTTTCTGAGGGATGTCCAGATGTTCAGAAAGGTTGGTATCACTCATAAATTCATATTTTCTTGACAGCTGCACAGTCATAACAACAACAGCAGCAACAACAAAAAGCCAAAGAGTAAACTCAAGAAAGTAAATTGTTTGGTTTTAATTGGTTACTTTTTAATATATCAGATAAAATAGTTACAATCTGATTGGTCCCCGCAGTAATATTTTTTTCCAATTGTATGAAGGGACTGTTACTGAACTGGAGGTTATCCGAAAGAAACTGTTCATGGATAACACAGGAAAGTCAGTAATGGATTAATTAAACATAAGTCACTGTCAGTTATTGACCTAAGGATGCCATTTTGGCTTAAATTCAACTGGAATTATTCTGTTAAACGTGAATAGAATTTGAATTGTGCCCTAAGAGTATAATCAGTTTGGAACTTCCGCTCATCTTTTTTTAATGCTAATAAAACTTGCTCAAAGGTACAGAGGAAAAAGAGGAAAGAAAATATAATCTATACTAGATAGAAATAATTTGGAGTTGTCTAGTTGTTTTGGACTAATTATCACACTCGCTGCCACTTGCTGCATTTGCTAGAGATCATGGAAATTGAAGTCCAAAATATCTTCATAGGGGTAGTACCAGAATGCCTATGTCCCTTCCTCTTCTCTCTCTCTCTGCGCACAAATTAACTCTAGCAATTTTAATACTTTATAAGATCAGGGTCTACTCTATTTCTATGTTAGACTTGGCTAGGTGTAAACAATATTAAATGATTTTTTAAAAAATAGACATGGATAAGATCATGGTATGAAAACGTTTCAGAATGAATTCAATCTTGCTGCTTGAATATAAAAATATATTATGAGATATGATCATATTAGAAACTGACAGTTTACAGGTAATCAAAGAAATATACTTTTTTGACTGTTATTAGGCAGCAAATAAATCTAACAAATAATAATATTAGGAAAGTATATTTCTCTTTCTCTCTCTCACACACACAGAGGAAGGGAGCGAGAGGGAGGGAGGGGGAGAGAGAGAATTTCAGAAGTATCTGTTATGGATTTTCCTATGTACATTTAGCCAGACTGTGGTAGGTACTGTAACCAGGCTTATTGTTTTTTTTTTTTTAAAAAAGAGTACAGATTCTAAAATGAAATATAACAGTTATTCTAAATACCCTTCCATTGTGACAATAAGTGAAAAGTGTGGAGGGCAGTTATGGAAGATGTATGCATGATATGTTTTTTATATCAGAGAGTTGATTTTTCTATTTTTTTTCCAATTCTAAATTTCCTATTTTAATGAAGAAGTGGCATAGGGGCCCATGTTTAATTCTTTTCAAAATCTTCAGGACAGCATATACTGATTATTAACAATTTATGCCACCATATTTTTTTTAAAAAAAACACCCCTAAATTCTAATCCTAGAATTTAAAATAGCATACAATTTTGAATGCTTTGCTTTTATATTTTGGGCAACCATTAAAGAGATTCAATTTACTCCTGGGCTTAAAAAAATAGATAGGGTAATGGTTTCTGATAGATAGCTGATGTCCAGATATAATGCATATTTTGCTACAATTCTTCTAAAGGATTTGTGATTTAACCTGATCTTCATGTACTTTTTGGCAGCAGAGAAAATTGGATGAAACTTCTTTACTGAACTGATGTGGGGTTTTTTCCCCCTCCCTTTAATGACATTGCATTTTTAATACTCAGAAGCCATTTTCCCTCCTAGGTTTGTCATAAAATTTTGCAGTGCAAGTTACATAAATTCAGGCTGATGATATATTAGCGTGATCAAACTGCTCAGATGATAAATGGCACACAAAAAAGATGCCAGTGAGGTATCTCTTTGCTCTGTTTATGGCATAGTTTGCAAAGTTGTGGTATCGTAACAAGATATTTTGTTTCTCTAACAAAGTGAGCATTTATTTATCTTGAAGGAACCTCAGCTGGAACTGGAGGCCATAGATGTACAGCCAGCTGCTCCCCTCCAGATTGCTTAAGCAATCTCCCACCCAGCATCTGCCCTTGTATCAGGCAGCAGTTTAACCCAGAGAATGTCAACTACAATTAAAACAGAGTGATGCAGCTTCACAACATGTTAGATTGTCACCTGACCAAATTGGCTATTGTGTCTTGAAAGAATACAAGATATATATTTTTTTAAAAAAAGAGTACAGATTCTAAAATGAAATATAACAGTTATTCTAAATATCCTTCCATTGTGACAATAAGTGAAAAGTGTGGAGGGCAGTTATGGAAGATGTATGCATAAATATACTTGATATGTTTTTTATATCAGAGAGTTGATTTTTCTATTTTTTTTTAAAAACACCCTAAATTCTAATCCTAGAATTTAAAATAGCATACAATTTTGAATGCTTTGCTTTTATATTTTGGGCAACCATTAAAGAGATTCAATTTACTCCTGGGCTTAAAAAATAGACATGGATAAGATACATCTTCATAGTGGGTGTCAGTCTGCTGCATGAATGGATTGGAGGGTTTGAAATGGCTAATGTTGCAGCTGCGGTCTGGCTTCTGGTCCTTGGTCGTGCTTCATGATCAGTGTGGGTTTGGGTCTGCTTTCTGGGTGGATGTGCGGTGGTGACATCCTGTGTGGACCTTGTGAGTGTGGCTCTGGTGTCATTCCTCGTGTTAGGGACTCGTTTGTCAATAAGGCGGGTTTCAAATGGCTGGTAGGAGGTGTCATCTCGTTTGTTCATGCTGTGTGCGTTTTCTATCTCAATGGCTTCTCTGATTATTCTGTTGTTAAAGTGTTCAGTTTTGGCGATAGTTCTGGTCTTTTAAAGTCAATTAAAATAAAACTGAACAGAATGAAAAAGCTTCAACCAAAAACTGTCTACTATTGACCTCACCCCATTTCTAAGAGGTCTGTAAGGCGTGCATAAGAGCACAAGCATGCCTATTGTTCCTGTCCTAATGTTAGCTTTCATTATATCCAATTAATATAGTTATTACATACTTATGCTCATATAGGGCCATAATAGCTCAGGCTGGTAAGAAGCCTGTTATTAGAACAAAGTAGCCTGCAATTACTGCAGGTTCAAGCCCGGCCCGAGGTTGACTCAGCCTTCCATCCTTTATAAGGCAGGTAAAATGAGGACCCAGATTGTTGGGGGGGGCAATAAGTTGACTTTGTAAATATACAAATAGAATGAGACTATTGCCTTATACATTGTAAGCCGCCCTGAGTCTATGTGTGTTTTCTGAGGTTTCGCTGTTTGTATGTAGGGCTTTGGTTATTCGGGTTTTCTCCGTGTAAAATTGGAAGTGTCTTGGCGGCGTTTGACGAAGTCTCATTCGTCATCTTCAGGCTTCAACCGTGCTTCTGGGAGCAATGTGTGATCAGCTGTTTCTTCCTTTTAACTGCTAGTGGGGTTTGAACTGATTGGGTGGGAGCTTGGCTGTGCTCTGATTGGATGGGGTTTTCTGTGCTCTGATTGGATGGGGTTTTCTGTGCTCTGATTGGATGGGGTTTTCTGTGCTCTGATTGGATGGGGTTTTCTGTGCTCTGATTGGATGGGGTTTTCTGTGCTCTGATTGGATGGGGTTTTCTGTGCTCTGATTGGATGGGGTTTTCTGTGCTCTGATTGGATGGGGTTTTCTGTGCTCTGATTGGATGGGGTTTTCTGTGCTCTGATTGGATGGGGTTTTCTGTGCTCTGATTGGATGGGGTTTTCTGTGCTCTGATTGGATGGGGTTTTCTGTGCTCTGATTGGATGGGGTTTTCTGTGCTCTGATTGGATGGGGTTTTCTGTGCTCTGATTGGATGGGGTTTTCTGTGCTCTGATTGGATGGGGTTTTCTGTGCTCTGATTGGATGGGGTTTTCTGTGCTCTGATTGGATGGGGTTTTCTGTGCTCTGATTGGATGGGGTTTTCTGTGCTCTGATTGGATGGGGTTTTCTGTGCTCTGATTGGATGGGGTTTTCTGTGCTCTGATTGGATGGGGTTTTCTGTGCTCTGATTGGATGGGGTTTTCTGTGCTCTGATTGGATCTGCACCAGCAAGCCACCCAAAAGCAACTTACCCAAAGAGGAACAGACAGCACTACTTAACCTGAAAAGATACCAGCATAATAATCCTACCAGCAGACAAGGGCAACGCCACGGTGGTTATGAACACATCTGACTACCAAACCAAATTAACCAACCTACTCCAAGACCCTGCATACAAGCCCCTAAACACAGACCCCACCACCTACCTAGAAAACCACTAGATCCAAAATAAAAGCCTCCCCATCAGCGAAGAAATCCAACAAAGAATCATTCCCAGAGAGAAATCATCCAGATGCCCTAAGCTCTATGGCCTCCCAAGATACACAAAGAAGGAACCCCCACTCAGACCCATAGTCAGCTCCATAGGCTCACCTCTACAAAACCTAGCCAAATTTCTCGCCAAACAACTACAGCCCTATGCAGAATCCATCACCTCACACGTAAAAACTCATTCCAGTTCATAGAGATCATAAAGAAACAAAGGAAAATTAATACTGATTGATTGATTGATTGATTGATTGATTGATTGATTTAATCAAAGTTGTATGCCACCCATCTGGCCAAATGTGATGCTAGGTAGCTTACAGACATTGACTACAATAAACAGAGGTTCCCAAGCCCTGGGCCTCGGACTGGCACCAGGCTGCAGCTAGCCAGGATCTGGTCAGGCAAGTGACCAAAGCCCCATTTGTGCATGTTCGGGATCCAGACAGGGTACAAAACCATGGCCCTCCCTGTCCATGGGAAAAAGACCACCCTCCTCAGTCCCTGGCACCCAAAAGGTCAGGGGGCTGCTGCTATAAAACATTAACACAATAAATAAGGAACTTAAGTTTAAAAGTCAATTAAAATAAAACTGAACAGAATGAAAAAGCTTCAACCAAAAACTGTCTACTATTGACCTCACCCCATTTCTAAGAGGTCTGTAAGGGACGTGCATAAGAGCACAAGCATGCCTATTGTTCCTGTCCTAATGTTAGCTTTCATTATATCCAATTAATATAGTTATTACATACTTATGCTCATATAGGGCCATAATAGCTCAGGCTGGTAAGAAGCCTGTTATTAGAACAAAGTAGCCTGCAATTACTGCAGGTTCAAGCCCGGCCCGAGGTTGACTCAGCCTTCCATCCTTTATAAGGCAGGTAAAATGAGGACCCAGATTGTTGGGGGGGGCAATAAGTTGACTTTGTAAATATACAAATAGAATGAGACTATTGCCTTATACATTGTAAGCCGCCCTGAGTCTATGTGTGTTTTCTTCTGGCACAGATTCGGTTGCCTTGGGTGACGTGACTTCGAGTTCAAAGCTGCCGATGTAAATGGAAACAAATTAATTAACTTAATTAATCTGCCCACAGCACTGCTGTTCCCTTGCAGAGATTCTTTGCAATATGGCAAATCCAATGACATAAGGCACTTCCAGAGGGAAAGCCGGAATTGGAAGTCCTAGCAGTTGAAAACTACTAGTTAGGGAAAACCTTACAGCTACCAAGTCTTTTCTTTTTAGTACTGGAATTCATTCCTCAGTCAGGAAAGAGGTAAAAACAAGAATTGACAACCAAAGGAGGTAAGTGACCTAAGAGTTCATTTGAGGACACATTTATAATAGGCTTGGAATGGAAGAAATAAGAAAACAAAGGAAAATTAATACTGATTGATTGATTGATTTAATCAAAGTTGTATGCCACCCATCTGGCCAAATGTGACGCTAGGTAGCTTACAGACATTGACTACAATGTACTATAAAACAGAGGTTCCCAAGCCCTGGGCCTCGGACTGGCACCAGGCTGCAGCTAGCCAGGATCTGGGTCAGGCAAGTGACCAAAGCCCCATTTGTGCATGTTCGGGATCCAGACAGGGTACAAAACCATGGCCCTCCCTGTCCATGGGAAAAAGACCACCCTCCTCAGTCCCTGGCACCCAAAAGGTCAGGGGGCTGCTGCTATAAAACATTAACACAATAAATAAGGAACTTAAGTTTAAAAGTCAATTAAAATAAAACTGAACAGAATGAAAAAGCTTCAACCAAAAACTGTCTACTATTGACCTCACCCCATTTCTAAGAGGTCTGTAAGGGACGTGCATAAGAGCACAAGCATGCCTATTGTTCCTGTCCTAATGTTAGCTTTCATTATATCCAATTAATATAGTTATTACATACTTATGCTCATATAGGGCCATAATAGCTCAGGCTGGTAAGAAGCCTGTTATTAGAACAAAGTAGCCTGCAATTACTGCAGGTTCAAGCCCGGCCCGAGGTTGACTCAGCCTTCCATCCTTTATAAGGCAGGTAAAATGAGGACCCAGATTGTTGGGGGGGGCAATAAGTTGACTTTGTAAATATACAAATAGAATGAGACTATTGCCTTATACATTGTAAGCCGCCCTGAGTCTATGTGTGTTTTCTGAGGGATGTCCAGATATAATGCATATTTTGCTACAATTCTTCTAAAGGATTTGTG
This sequence comes from Ahaetulla prasina, assembly GCF_028640845.1. Classification (NCBI taxonomy): domain Eukaryota; kingdom Metazoa; phylum Chordata; class Lepidosauria; order Squamata; family Colubridae; genus Ahaetulla; species Ahaetulla prasina. The sequence goes on from NC_080540.1 coordinate 109,136,128, forward strand.
ATTTAACCTGATCTTCATGTACTTTTTGGCAGCAGAGAAAATTGGATGAAACTTCTTTACTGAACTGATGTGGGGTTTTTTCCCCCTCCCTTTAATGACATTGCATTTTTAATACTCAGAAGCCATTTTCCCTCCTAGGTTTGTCATAAAATTTTGCAGTGCAAGTTACATAAATTCAGGCTGATGATATATTAGCGTGATCAAACTGCTCAGATGATAAATGGCACACAAAAAAGATGCCAGTGAGGTATCTCTTTGCTCTGTTTATGGCATAGTTTGCAAAGTTGTGGTATCGTAACAAGATATTTTGTTTCTCTAACAAAGTGAGCATTTATTTATCTTGAAGGAACCTCAGCTGGAACTGGAGGCCATAGATGTACAGCCAGCTGCTCCCCTCCAGATTGCTTAAGCAATCTCCCACCCAGCATCTGCCCTTGTATCAGGCAGCAGTTTAACCCAGAGAATGTCAACTACAATTAAAACAGAGTGATGCAGCTTCACAACATGTTAGATTGTCACCTGACCAAATTGGCTATTGTGTCTTGAAAGAATACAAGATATATATTTTTTTTAAAAAGGCCACAGATTGATTAAAATGTGCCTAATATGAAAAATACTAAAATTTACCCTGTAAAAAAATAACTTACACATTTCATATCAGGAAGGTCAGAAGATTTTTTGTCTGGAAGTATGACGCTGCTTCTCTTTTCTCTCTTCCGGCCTTTCCTCATTTTCACTTCAGGCTGGCTGCTTATGAGACGCCCATTTTCTTCTGGCACAGATTCGGTTGCCTTGGGTGACGTGACTTCGAGTTCAAAGCTGCCGATGTAAATGGAAACAAATTAATTAACTTAATTAATCTGCCCACAGCACAGATCAACTCCGTAGCCAAGACACTTCCAATTTTACGTGGAGAAAACCCGAATAACCAAAGACCTACATATATATATGCTTATATATACTGTGTGACAAAATAAAATAAATAAATAAAATAAATAAAATAAATAAAATAAATAAATAAATAAAATAAATAAAATAAATAAAATAAATAAAATAAATAAATAAAATAAAAAATAAAAGAAAGGGGGAACCAAGTGCACACAGGGAAGAGGTAGGGTGTTACCTACTCCATTAGCCATCCCCAAAAATCATAGGACCCCAGGCTACTTGGCACAGTCAGGTCTTCAAGGCTTTTCAGAAGGCCAAAAAGAACGCACCCCCCCCCCCCAAAATAGAAAGCATTTTTTAAATCTAGACATTTTACATTTTATTTATTCAGTGATTATTGGTTAGGGAGACACTCCAAAGCTATTCACACAGAGGGATTTTCCTGGACGATGCTATAAAACATTAACACAATAAATAAGGAACTTAAGTTTAAAAGTCAATTAAAATAAAACTGAACAGAATGAAAAAGCTTCAACCAAAACTGTCTACTATTGACCTCACCCCATTTCTAAGAGGTCTGTAAGGCGTGCATAAGAGCACAAGCATGCCTATTGTTCCTGTCCTAATGTTAGCTTTCATTATATCCAATTAATATAGTTATTACATACTTATGCTCATATAGGGCCATAATAGCTCAGGCTGGTAAGAAGCCTGTTATTAGAACAAAGTAGCCTGCAATTACTGCAGGTTCAAGCCCGCCCGAGGTTGACTCAGCCTTCCATCCTTTATAAGGCAGGTAAAATGAGGACCCAGATTGTTGGGGGCAATAAGTTGACTTTGTAAATATACAAATAGAATGAGACTATTGCCTTATACATTGTAAGCCGCCCTGAGTCTATGTGTGTTTTCTTAATGTAATATGTTCTGTTCCTCCTGGTCTGTATCTTGCAGAAAACTCATGCTAGGAAGCTGGCCCATAACTAACCTTTCTACAGCAATCTTGTTCGGTGTACCGCAGTCAGAATTCATGGAGGACATTGAAATAATAGACATCTGACGATATGATCTCAGCATAGATTTCGGTCGGCCTAACCGCCTGTCATCAAAATCCGGCTTAGAGAGAGAAAAAAACAACACAAAAAGTTTGAGTATAGCAAAACTGATTATTGCTTTTCATTGGCTGGCTGGAGTTGGGGCAGTGGTGGGTTTCAAAGTGTTCCATGTAGAGGTTGGCAATGACAGGTGAGAGGGTGATCCCATGGGTGCTCCTTCTATTTGTTTGTATTTTTGTCCGTTATAGATGAAGTATGTGTTGGATAGGCAGTGGTTGGTCAGATCTAGGATGTGCTTGGGGGTTATATTTGTTTTGGATAGCTGTCAAGGCTTCTTTGATTGGCACTTGGGTGAAGAGGATATGACATCAAAGCTCACGAGTAGGTCGCTGGGCTGTAAGTTTTGTTTCTTTATGATCTCTATGAACTGGAATGAGTTTTTACGTGTGAGGTGATGGATTCTGCATAGGGCTGTAGTTGTTTGGCGAGAAATTTGGCTAGGTTTTGTAGAGGTGAGCCTATGGAGCTGACTATGGGTCTGAGTGGGGGTTCCTTCTTTGTGTATCTTGGGAGGCCATAGATGTACAGCCAGCTGCTCCCCTCCAGATTGCTTAAGCAATCTCCCACCCAGCATCTGCCCTTGTATCAGGCAGCAGTTTAACCCAGAGAATGTCAACTACAATTAAAACAGAGTGATGCAGCTTCACAACATGTTAGATTGTCACCTGACCAAATTGGCTATTGTGTCTTGAAAGAATACAAGATATATATTTTTTTTAAAAAGGCCACAGATTGATTAAAATGTGCCTAATATGAAAAATACTAAAATTTACCCTGTAAAAAAATAACTTACACATTTCATATCAGGAAGGTCAGAAGATTTTTTGTCTGGAAGTATGACGCTGCTTCTCTTTTCTCTCTTCCGGCCTTTCCTCATTTTCACTTCAGGCTGGCTGCTTATGAGACGCCCATTTTCTTCTGGCACAGATTCGGTTGCCTTGGGTGACGTGACTTCGAGTTCAAAGCTGCCGATGTAAATGGAAACAAATTAATTAACTTAATTAATCTGCCCACAGCACTGCTGTTCCCTTGCAGAGATTCTTTGCAATATGGCAAATCCAATGACATAAGGCACTTCCAGAGGGAAAGCCGGAATTGGAAGTCCTAGCAGTTGAAAACTACTAGTTAGGGAAAACCTTACAGCTACCAAGTCTTTTCTTTTTAGTACTGGAATTCATTCCTCAGTCAGGAAAGAGGTAAAAACAAGAATTGACAACCAAAGGAGGTAAGTGACCTAAGAGTTCATTTGAGGACACGTTTATAATAGGCTTGGAATGGAAGAAATAAGAAAACAAAGGAAAATTAATACTGATTGATTGATTGATTTAATCAAAGTTGTATGCCACCCATCTGGCCAAATGTGATGCTAGGTAGCTTACAGACATTGACTACAATAAACAGAGGTTCCCAAGCCCTGGGCCTCGGACTGGCACCAGGCTGCAGCTAGCCAGGATCTGGTCAGGCAAGTGACCAAAGCCCCATTTGTGCATGTTCGGGATCCAGACAGGGTACAAAACCATGGCCCTCCCTGTCCATGGGAAAAAGACCACCCTCCTCAGTCCCTGGCACCCAAAAGGTCAGGGGGCTGCTGCTATAAAACATTAACACAATAAATAAGGAACTTAAGTTTAAAAGTCAATTAAAATAAAACTGAACAGAATGAAAAAGCTTCAACCAAAAACTGTCTACTATTGACCTCACCCCATTTCTAAGAGGTCTGTAAGGGGCGTGCATAAGAGCACAAGCATGCCTATTGTTCCTGTCCTAATGTTAGCTTTCATTATATCCAATTAATATAGTTATTACATACTTATGCTCATATAGGGCCATAATAGCTCAGGCTGGTAAGAAGCCTGTTATTAGAACAAAGTAGCCTGCAATTACTGCAGGTTCAAGCCCGGCCCGAGGTTGACTCAGCCTTCCATCCTTTATAAGGCAGGTAAAATGAGGACCCAGATTGTTGGGGGGGGCAATAAGTTGACTTTGTAAATATACAAATAGAATGAGACTATTGCCTTATACATTGTAAGCCGCCCTGAGTCTATGTGTGTTTTCTGAGGTTTTCGCGGGTGTTTGTATGTAGGGCTTTGGTTATTCGGGTTTTCTCCCGCGTAAAATTGGAAGTGTCTTGGCGACGTTTCGACGAAGTCTCATTCGTCATCTTCAGGCTTCAGCTTCGTGCTTCTGGGAGCAATGTGTGATTGCAGCTGCAACATTAGCCATTTCAAACCCCTCCAATCCATACATGCAGCAGACTGACACCCACTACGAAGATGTAGCACGACCACGAACACGAAGCCAAACAGCAGCAGTGCAGCTCACCAGCTCAAATCCCCCTGCAACTCAGACTAATCTGAGCACAACCAAGCCCCCACCCAAACAGGACACACCCCCAGCCAATTAGAGCACAAAAAAAACCCCATCCAATCAGAGCACAGCCAAGCTCCCACCCCATCAGTTCAAACCCCCACTAGCAGTTAAAAAGGAAGAAACAGCTGCAATCACACATTGCTCCCAGAAGCACGAAGCTGAAGCCTGAAGATGACGAATGAGACTTCGTCGAAACGTCGCCAAGACACTTCCAATTTTACGTGGGAGAAAACCCGAATAACCAAAGACCTACATATATATATATGCTTATATACTGTATAATTATTTCATGCTTATGCTTATATATACTGTGTGACAAAATAAAATAAATAAAATAAAAAAATAAAAGAAAGGGGGAACCAAGTGCACACAGGGAGGAGGTAGGGTGTTACCTACTCCATTAGCCATCCCCAAAAATCACAGGACCCCAGGCTACTTGGCACAGTCAGGTCTTCAAGGCTTTTCAGAAGGCCAAAAAGAACGCACCCCCCCCCCAAAAAAATAGAAAGCATTTTTTAAATCTAGACATTTTACATTTTATTTATTCAGTGATTATTGGTTAGGGAGACACTCCAAAGCTATTCACACAGAGGGATTTTCCTGGACGATGCTATAAAACTCAGTAAATGACTAAAAGTTACACATCAGGTTAAACTATGCAGAAAGGTAATCCAAGGTGACATCAATATTTGGGAAGTCCCTTCAGAATCATCCCAAATATTATCTATATGAACATGTGCATGAGTGCTGCAGTGATGGTGAATAAATCCTCAATGCAGTTTCAATCGTCAATGCTGTCGGCCCACCACTGCTAATTTTAAAAGCAGCATTCGCCTTTGTAATAGTTTTTATTATAGACCAAATAAGATTAGATGCTTACTATCTCTGTTCAGTCATGGTGTGTTTTCTTAATGTAATATGTTCTGTTCCCTCCTGGTCTGTATCTTGCAGAAAACTCATGCTAGGAAGCTGGCCCATAACTAACCTTTCTACAGCAATCTTGTTCGGTGTACCGCAGTCAGAATTCATGGAGGACATTGAAATAATAGACATCTGACGATATGATCTCAGCATAGATTTCGGTCGGCCTAACCGCCTGTCATCAAAATCCGGCTTAGAGAGAGAAAAAAACAACACAAAAAAGTTTGAGTACAGCAAAACTGATTATTGCTTTTCATTGGCTGGCTGGAGTTGGGGGCAGTGGTGGGTTTCAAATTTTTTTACTACTGGTTCTGTGGCGTGGCTTTGTGGACCTGGCTTCATGGGCGTGGCTTTGTGGGTGTGGCAGGGGAAGGATACTGTAAAATCTTCATTCCCTCCCCAATCCAGGGAAAGGTTACTGCAAAATTCCCATTTCCTCCCGATCAGCTGGGACTTTGGAGGCAGAGAATAGATGGGGGTGGGGCCAGTCAGAATTTTTACTACCAGTTCTTTGAACTACTCAAAATTTCCGCTACCGGTTTTCCAGAACTGGTCAGTACCTGCTGAAACCCACCTCTGGGTGGGGGAGAAATGCAATAGCATTGGGCTATTGTCTACAGCTTTCTTTTCAGGGATAAATACATTGACTTTTATTTTGTTTTTCTTTGAATTTAGTTTTGATATCTATAACGCGTGGCCAAAATCTGCCATGCAAATTTCCCGGAAGGTTTTTTTTTTTCTCCTATAAAAACCAAAATAAAACAAAACCTTCTTTTGTTTCATTCAAGTATGTTCTAAAATTTCTTCTTCTGTTTCTATTTTTCTCTATTATTGTCAGATAGTTTTTCATTTGTCTCAGATTAAAAGAGAGTCCTCTTCAAGTATTATTCTTACACAATTTCTTTAGATTATTATTTTTTTTTTGAGGTGAAAGGAATGGCATTAGAAACTTCAGCAACTGTACCATGTCCTATCTAAAACATATATATTTTATTTAATTAGTTATTAAACTTCTATGCTACCAATCTTGCCAAAACAACTAGGTCACTTACACTCATTCAATAAAAATACCTTATAAAAGATTAAAACAATAAATAAAGACCATAAATTTAAAAATCAGTTAAAATTCAAATGACCGAGATGGAGAGAAAGGGACTAAAGTGTGCATAAGGAAGAGGTGCGGCCTGTCTAATCTATTAACCAGGATGCTGTTTACCCATTGGGGCCCCAGGCCAGTTGGAAAGTCAAATGGGTGAGTACAGATGTCCCCTCATGGGTCTTGATGTTCTACAGAGCTGGCGCCATGGCAAAAAAGGCTCTTCACCTGCTGGCCAAAATTCATTGACCAATAGGATCCACAGCATGCCTGTTCTGATGGTGTAGGGGATGGGTTAATCCCACTGGGGTTTAACAAAGGCCACCTCAGGGGCCTCAGGGGCCTTAAGAGCTGACCAGGTGGCTGCATTCTGTACCTGCTAAAGCTTCCTCTTACTCTTCAAGGATATTCCCATGTAGAGCACATTGTAGTAATCCAACCATGAGGTGACCAGGACTCAAGTATGTCAGTGCAATGACTCCTGCTCCAGGAAAATGTACAACTCGTGCACAACACAAAGTTCCCCAAAGGCTCTTCTAGTCACAACTGCCTAAGTATTCCGAAGTACTTTATTGTATACACTTCTTTATTTATTCATTATTTTCTTATTTTAATTTGTTATGGTTGGTTGCCCAGTCAGTTAGACTGGATTTGATAATTTTGTCCACCTATCCTGTCCTTCCCAAGGACCTGGAATAATGTTTCTGTGTGATGGTGTAAAGGGAATCATTGACATAAGTTGTTCTTCTCTCCCCCCCCCATTTTGGAAAATTGGAAGGAATGTGTGTATTTGTGTGCGCATGCATGTGCACACATGTGCATTTGTGTGTGATAAGAATAGTTTAAAAAAGAAATCTGAGACACAGCACTACAAGTTAAGCATACATGTGTTCGCAGAACATAACAGAAATCATTTGCTGAACAACATGGGAACCAAGGTAATTCTGTAATATTAAAATAATCTAAGAAATCCCTAAACTGTTGTTTCATAATGAGATGCTCTAAATTAATCCTGTTATTTCTGAACAGTGAATTAATTTCATAATAACAGAGTTGGAAGGAACCTTGGAGGTCTTCTAGTCCAACTCCCTGCCCAGGCAGGAAACCCTATACCACTTCAGACAAATGGTTATCCAACATTTTCTTAAAAATTTCCAGTGTTGGAGCATTCACAACTTCTGCAGGCAAGTTGTTCCACTTATTAATTGTTCTGTCAGGAAATTTCTCCTTAGTTTTAAGTTGCTTCTCTCCTTGATTAGTTTCCACCCATTGCTTCTTGTTCTACCCTCAGATGCTTTGGAGAATAGTTTGACTCCCTCTTCTTTGTGGCAACCCCTCAGATATTGGAACATGTCTCCCCTAGTCCTTCTTTTCATTACACTAGACATACCCAGTTCCTGCAACCGTTCTTCATATGTTTTAGCCTCCAGTCCCCTTATCATCTTTGTTGCTCTTCTCTGCACTCTTTCTAGAGTCTTAAATCTTTTTTAGATAGCAAATACAAGTTTATATAACAAATTTGTACTGTAAGTAATTTAATGCTGAGACATTTTTTCCATCATTCTAATCATTAAATTAGATCATTAGGTTGAAAAAATGTGGCTAGCACAAATTGTGCCAGATGTGGATATAAAATTACATTTCCAGAGTTCCTCAGTATTTTTCTTTTTCGACATGCTACATACATAATATAATGGTTCTCATTTTTTTTAAAAAAAGAAGGAAGCCATCACTGAATTACAATTTGAGCATACCTGTAGATCAACCGTTTTATTTCCAGAAGTTCTGCTTTCTTATAGGTTAATGGACATTAGTCCCCACCCCCCAAAGTCTCTCTTCAATGTCTTTCTCTCTCAATGTCCCTCCTTCCCTCCCCCCACTCTCTCTCTGTATGTTGGAAAACCTGTCACTTCCTTATTTTAAAACCTGAAAAATTAGGCTTAAATATTGCAGGGTTATTACAATGTTCATATGAAAATTGGCCTATAATCTCCTACTTCAGACTCCATTCTCACTTCAACTCATTGCACTCAGTCCTGGCAAGAAATGCAGGCAAGTCATTTAGAGTTTCCAACATTATTTTCAAATACATTGTAGATTTTATTTGCAGTGGGAATTGCTTCTGAATCTTTGAATCCCAAATGCAAGAGGAAGACAAAATCAATACAGCTGTCTTTCATAGGGAAGGGCATACACCAGAGACCCCAAGAAAAATGATAAAACCAGAGGAATTTGACTGGTCATATTAAGTGGTTTTCATATGCACTGGCTGATGCATTAAATACTGTCATCCCCTGAGCTTATTAATTTATGAGAAACTTCTTCCAGAGTGAGATAATTTATTTTTTCCTATCTGTCTAAAAGTGATGATTTTTCATTCATATACTATGATAACAGATAGAAAACTTCAGTCCAAGATAGAGTCTAAGAAGTACTTAAATTGAAATGACTTCTATATATTTCAAAAAGACACAGTAGCCATGTATTTTCCATATTACAATACTGAAATCCTTCTGCTGGCCTCTTATCTGCTTGGCCTTTAATCAAAACGTAACACACTATCAGACTCTGAATATGTTCCCATGGTTTATGGCTGACCAGATTAAATTAATTTTCCAGTATGATATATTCGTCCCCTTATGATTCATTTATACCAAGTTTTAGGGGTGCGTAAAGTGCTAGATAGTATCTGATGCTATCAAAAACAGCCTCTATAATGTAACTGACCATATTCACATTAAAATCATATAGAACGTTTGAAATAAGTTTAAATTGACAACATTCATGAAATCTTGTGCAAGAATTCAAAATTCTTGTAAAGATCTACTTCTGAATTTGAATTTTTTCTGTAATTTGGTGTTCCCACAAGAATTTGAGATGAGATTGCAAATGTCTCACAAGATTTAGCAACCTGGCAAGATTTTAGGTAGACTAGGATGCAACTGACCACTCTATGATGCCTTGGACCTAACACAATTGCCAACCTCCAATTTAAGACATCTCTATTCCAGCTCATAGTCAAAGATGACATATATGCATTTCAACTGAACTAAAAGGACATAGCCTGTTCAGCATAGACAACTCAATTATGTGCTTAGTAAATTACTTGTTTTTCATAACAAATAAGAACTTAAGCTACAGAACTGAGAGAAAGCTAATTTAATACAATGTGTACACATAATGGTCTACAATTTGCATTTGCTAGAATTTAGGTCTAGGTCTTCCCCACAAAGGAGGTTTAAGGTTCACTAACTAGGAACATTTCTTCAATCTTCATATCCTGAAGCCTGTAAGCCTTCATATACAACCTTCCTTCCTGTTCTTGGTGATGTCAAAAACTTCACCTGATTATTTAGTTATTTACCCAGATGTGCTCCAAGAACTGTGACAATCACAGGGTTGCTAATTCTACTCTGCAGATTTTGCATACTGCTATTTTAACATCAACTCATATTTATATTTTATTATACTAAATTATATGTTGCTTCAGAAATAGATTCACCAAACAGTTGGAATTCTTCAGGGGAAAAAAAGAGTGAAGTATTCCTGGTTATTCATTCTTATTCAAAACTATTAGCCATTAAAATTAGGTCAATGGTTTAAGAGAATGAGTTCATAAGGTTTGTTTCTGCCTTCCTAATAAAATGGGGAATATAAATACATTTCAACAGTTATGGAAGTTTCTTAGCAATATATGAGACAAAGTCTATTGCAGGGGTGTCAAACTGGATTTCTTTGAGAGCCAGATTAGCTGGGGGGGTGGGGAGATGGGAGGGCCGCAGACTGCAGCACTCTGCCGGCCAAAAATATGCTGCATGGGCCCCCGCAAGGCCCCCGCGTGGTCCATTTTTGGCCTCCTGCAACACTCTGCCAGCCAAAAAGGGCCCTCCATGAGGCCTGTTTTTAGGCTGGCAGAGTGCTGCAGGAGGCTGTGGAGTCTGAAAGTGGGCTGCGGGGGGGGCCTCACGCGGCTCCCTGTGGTCCATTTTGGCCGGCAGAGGCAGTGCAGGCCGGTCCCTTGATATTTCCAGACTGGCCCAAGGAGCCAGATTTAAGCACCGCTTGGGCTAGCCCACAGGCCTTGAGTTTGACACCCCTGGTCTATTGTTTGAAACAGGAAGTAAAGTGATATTTAAATCACAAATAGACTGTAGTAATGTTACTACATCACAGGGCAAATTTCATGATTTTTTTTCTCTCGTTAAGATAAAATATAATTTTAAAAATTATAAAATTAAAAGAACAAATCTTACCAATTCTCTGATTCCATATTGTTTTTCTACTTTAACCTTTAAGTGCCTGAAACATTCTTCCATACGTTCATGGAAAGGACGAAGGCTATCTGATACTCTTCTTTCATGAATCTTAATTCCAGCTGCAAGAAATGGAACCTAAAAAGCAATAATAAAATTTCAGTCATGCTATTTCATATTCCCCATGTCTCCAGAACATGTTGAACTGACTGCAGTTATAAAATGTGATTTGTAATATATTTGCCAGCTGACATTTTGTTCTTTCCTTTCAAACAGGTAGCAATACATCTTACTATGAATTTCAAGAAAATAATTACAGAATGGTGAAGTACAACCTTCCTGGAAAAATATAATTGCACTTTTTTGGTTTCCTGTGCATAATGATATGCAATAAAGGTGTAAATGGATGGATAATTTATGATACTTCATATATTCTTAAGATAAAGAGTGACAGAAAATACATCATGTTTTCAGAATCTAGACCAGGTCAGATTAGTATGATTGGTGAATACTATAAACCAACAATTTACTTGACCATGGGAACATAGTGGACATTTTCACTGTGTTGCCAAGATGACATTGTAAACATTTTGCTAAGTGATCAAATCATTAGTAAGTTTAAATGTAAAGCCACTTCAACTAAAATTTCAACCACAGTAGCATGGTTTCCTCATTGTCATGTGTGTATGTGTGTATCTTTCTGAAAAAGATCAGCAAAGAACACCAGGTATGTATGCCAAGAGTACAGTATCTACTTCCAGAAGGGTCATTCAAGGCCTGAAGGTCATCCCAGTTATGCTGCCAAGCATCACTCAGAGTAGCAGCAGGAAGACAGATGATCTCTTTAGTGACTATGGTGTGGAAAAAAATTAATAGTATCTTTCAGTGGTGGGTTTCAATTTTTTTTACTGCTGGTTCTGTGGGTGTGGCTTGGGTGTGACATGGCTTGGTGGGCATGGCTTGGTAGGCATGGCAGGGATACTGTAAAATTTCCATTCCCTCCCCAATCCAGCGGAAGGTTACTGCAAAATCTCCATTTCCTCTCAATCAGCTGGGTCTTGGGAGGCAGAGGATAGATGAGGGCGGGGCCAGTCAGAATTTTTACTACCAGTTCTTTGAACTACTCAAAACTTCTGCTACCGGTTCTTCAGAACTGGTCAGAACCTGCTGAAACCCACCTCTAGTATCCTTCTTGTATTTTACCAAATCCTCACATAAATTATAATAAGTGATTGGTAATATAGTGATAAATAATGGTCCCCATGTCAGATACCATTCAATTTGTCACAGATAAAAATCTGAAAATATTCCAATATAATAATATTTTTTTATCATATGGCTAGATTAGAGCTTGACAGACTGACTTCAGATTGAAGGAGGAAACAACAGTCTCCCCTTATTTATTCAATGTCTTATATGTTGAATTGAGAGAGGCTGGATTGGAAGAAGATGAGTAGGCTTTTAAAGTTGGAGGAAGAAACATCAATAACCTACACCATGCTGACTCTGATAGTTGAAAATGCAAATGAGCTGCAATCTCTCGTAATGTAAGTCAAGGAGTAATGAGAAGAAATGGGATTAAGATTCAATATAAATAAGACTAAATAAACGATAACAGGTACAGCAAACAACCTTAGAATCTATAATGTAAATATTGAAGCTGGGAATAATTTCTGCCTTTTGGAATCAGCTAACAACAATACATGAAGGAAACAGCAGTCATAAACTATGCTGCATACTTTCAGTTGACAGAGTAGCAGTGAAAGACTTGGAAAAGTATTCAGATGCTATGATGGATCTATGCAGAAAAACATTAGAACTGTGCAGGCAATGGTTTTCCCTGTAGTATTCTAGGGAAGTAAAAATTGTACTTTGAACAAACAAGCTAGAAAGAGCATTAGCACTTTTGAACTCTGGTGTAGAGATTACTCTGAGAATACTATTGGTAACTAAGAAAACAAAGAAATTAAATAATGAATCAAGCCAGAGTTGTCATGTGAGGTACAAAATAACCAGGCAAAAAATAACCGTATTTTTCACATTTTGGACATAGTATGTATGACCTAGTTCTCTTGAGAAATTCATACACTGGAAGAAGGAGGAAGGAGCTGGGAGGAAGGAGTAGATTTCCAACAACTAGGACTTGATTAGAGGGGAGATGGATGCACCTTGAACTTGAAGAGCCAGATTGGAGACAGGTTTATCTGTGTTACTGCTAAGAGTCAACACCAACTTGATGGAGCATATCAGTAATCATTCAATCAGCAATCAGGATGATAGCTATGTCCTCTAAACTTATGGGTAATAGTCTATGGCCTCAGGCCTATGCACAGTTCACAAGAGCTTAGAGCTCTTGTCAAGTTGTCAAAAATCAGCATTTATCATCATTTTGAGGCACACCATTTTGCAACATCAAATTGTGAGGAGGTTACACATTACATAGATTTTACGAAAGCTAGAGAATCTCCATCTGTGCTAATTTATCCCTTCCAATACTTATGAATTGCCTTGTCTCCTGCTTTTCAAGGAACTGGTACAGTGCTGATGTTTCCCCCAGTACTTCACCTGTTCAGAAAGACAGTGAATTTTCATGTTTCTTATTTAGTTCCTCTTTGGTACATGAAAAATGGGACTACATTAATGGATAGATTTATTTTCGTGTTTAGAGGTTGACTGTTTGCACTAGGTAACCTTCTTTAATAATGACTCAGAATTATTAAAGCAATTATTAAAGTTCTAACTTTCTAGTATTCTAAATTACATTGGACACCACCATTAATAGGAATGTTTTCTGAATGCAGTCTAGACATGGGGTGTGAAGACAGAAGACCATGTGCTATTATGTACGAAAGATATGGGGATGTTTATGAAAACAACCATGGAATTAATATAAAATATATGCAAACACATAAATGAAGGACTTACTTCACAACACCAAGATTAAACATTTGTTTGCATATATTTTTAGTTGCTATTTCCACAGCAAACAGTAGCTATTTCTACTGATTCAAATGTCAATAGAAGAAGGAAGATACTGACAATGGTGGGTGACTTATCCAGAAACAAACTAGAAGCAAAAAATAGATTAGTCTCTGGGGGGGGAAAAAGCATTATCATTATGATACATCCCTCATAAAGTTGCTACTTTTGGTATTTTAACAAGAACATAAAAATAAAAGTGATATTATCAGGAGTTCAGAGTGTTAATAGATTGTTTTTTACCCGAGCCTGGTGAAACTGTTAATAGCAGGGAATTAAACATCATTCAAAACCTATGCAAAAATCAGTATTTTCACTTGGTTCCTATTTATCTGAAAGCAACAGAAAAACTGTGATGTCAGGTTTTTTTCTTCTTCTTAACATTGCATAAGCATTTATAGAAAGTAGGTATTCAACTAAATCACCAAGGGATTCCTGATGTTTTTGTTCAGGAAAGGAGGCTCATTAAATGTGGATGAAAAACTTTTACAACATACTTTTATGTGATATTTCCAGTCACATTTTAGACAAGTATTCCTCTTCAAACAAACAAACAAACAAAGGAAAATAGAAGGAAAATGTGCATGCATTATATATTGACATGCTTCCCCTCTGGAAATAAGATCAATCAGCAAAAGAAAGTGGAGAAATTAATAATATTTATTTAGAAAATCAGAAAATTGTGCCCAGCATTTCAATACCTGCCAAGCAATCAGGTCTTTGAGTCGGTTTAGTTTCTCCTGATCCTCTGGGTGATCCCTAGCATACTCATCTGTGAAGAAAGCCTGCAAGCAGAAAGGAAGTTACTCAGTTTTTCATCTGAACGTGGCATTCATGGGTTGTGCTGAAGATCTAATATATTGGAGGATCGTTTCATTTTAAATACAGTAACAAAACTCCCTACCTTTTCGTACTTCGTAAACCCTCCCATGACTGCTGGATCAACAATTCCATTCAGAAGCATGGACAAAGGGTTAATGGGAAGGTTCTCATCACTTTGGTACTGATTGATCATCGCCAGAATCTTCTCATTGGTCATGGACATTGTTTCAATGGCATTCTCCAAGGGGCTAATTGTACTCTATGGAGGAGGGAACAAGATCATCATCAGTCCCACCTGCAACTTTAAGAGCCGTGGTGGTGCAATGGTTAGAATGCAATATTGCAGGCTACTTCTGCTGCCTGCCAGTTGCCAGCAGTTTGGCAGTTCGAGTCTCACCGGCTCAAGGTCAACTCAGCTTTCCATCCTTCTGTGATTGGTAAAATGAGGACCCAGATTGTTGGGGGCAATATGCTGACTCTGTAAACCACTAAGAGAGGGCTGTAAAGCACTCTGAAGCAGTATTAGCAATAGTCTTATTGCTATTGCTATTATGGCTTAGCTTGGCTGCATTGGAATCTGAGAGAATCTTTCATTCATTAGGAAATGTGTTAACATTTCATTTAAATTCCCCAGTCTCAAAAAATCAAATGCATATAGAACACGAGACTCATCTTGTTGAGATTATTTGGGATGGGTTTGACCCTGTGGCTCCTGAGGACATGGACAGGTTGCTGGGAGGGCTGAATGCCACCACTTGTTTATTGGACCCGTGTCCCTCCTGGTTGGTGCTGGCCACACAGGAGGTGACACGAGGCTGGCTCCGGGGGATTATCAATGCTTCTTTGTTGGAAGGGGTTGTTCCTTCCGCCTTGAAAGAGGCGGTGGTGAGGCCCCTCCTCAAGAAGCCTTCCCTGGATCCGGCTGTTTTAGGAAATTATCATCCAGTCTCCAACCTTCTTTTTGTGGTGAAGGTTGTAGAGAGTGTGGTGGCACGTCAGTTACCCCAGTACCTGGATGAAACTGTCTATCTAGACCCATTCCAGTCCGGTTTCCGACTTGGGTATAGCACAGAGACAGCTTTGGTCACGTTGGTTGATGATCTCTGGAGGGCTCGGGACAGGGGTTACTCCTCTGCCCTGGTCCTGTTAGAACTCTCAGTGGCTTTTGATACCATCGACCATGGTCTCCTGCTGCACCGGTTGGGGAGTTTGGGAGTGGGAGGCACCGTTTATCGGTGGTTCTCCTCCTATCTCTCTGACCGGTCGCAGACGGTATTGGCAGGGGGGCAGAGATCGACCATGAGGCACCTCACGTGTGAGATGCTGCAGGGGTCGATTCTCTCGTCTCTCCTGTTCAACATCTATATGAAGCCGCTGGGTGAGATCATCAGTGGTTTTGGGGTTAGTTACCAACTGTACACTGATGATACGCAGCTGTACTTTTCCACCCCAGGCCACCCAATGAAGCTGTCAAAGTGCTGTCCCAGTGTTTGGAAGCCGTACGGGTCTGGATGGGGACAGGCTCAGGCTCAACCCCTCCAAGACGGAGTGGCTGTGGATGCCGGCACCCCGGTATAGTCAGCTGCAACCGCGGCTCACTGTCAGGGGCGAGTCATTGGCCCCGATGAAGAGGGTGCGCAACTTAGGCATTCTCCGGGATGGATGGTTGTTTTTTGAAGACCATTTGATGACCGTCTCCAGGAGGGCTTTTTATCAGGTTCGCCTGATCCGCCAGTTGCACCTCTTTCTTGACCGGGATGCCTTATGCACGGTCACTCATGCTCTTGTTACCTCTCGCTTGGACTACTGCAATGCTCTCTACATGGGGCTCCCCTTGAAGAGCACCCGAAGGCTCCAGTTAGTACAGAATGCAGCTGCGCAGGTGATAGAGGGGGTCACTCGTGGCTCCCATGTAACACCACTCCTGCGCAAGCTGCACTGCTGCCTGCAGTCTATCGGGTGCACTTCAAGGTATTGGTCACCACCTTTAAAGCGCTCCATGGCTTAGGACCGGGCTATTTACGGGACTGCTTTCTGCTTCCGTTTGCCTCCCACTGACCTGTGCGCTCTCACAGAGAGGGACTCCTCAGGGTGCCGTCAGCTAAGCAATGCCGGCTGGCGACCCCCAGGGGAAGGGCCTTCTCTGTGGGGGCTCCTACCCTCTGGAAAGAACTTCCCCCGGGACTTCGTCAACTTCCTGACCTTCGGACCTTTCGCCACGAGCTGAAGACGTACCTATTTCTTTGAGCAGAACTGGCATAGGATTTTAGAATGTTAGTATGTTATTATTGGGGTTGTAAATTTTAACTGGGTTTTATTGTTTTATATGTATCTTAAATTGGGCCATATTTGATAGGTTTTTTTAATTACTGTTTTATTATATTTATTATTGTGGTTTTATTTGGCTGTGAACCGTCCTGAGTCCTTTGGGAGAAGGGCAGTATAAAAATTTAATTAATTAAATAAATAAATAAATAAACCATATTGCTTAGTGGAAAAATGGATTCCCTGATTACATAATACTTTGTTTTATTTTTCTCATAAAATAGCATCAGCTTTTTCTTTCTATTTCTGAAGGTTAAACTATATATAATACTTATCAGAATTCGAATACACACCTGTGACATGGAGACAACCTCAAACCAGCGCAAGATTCCAGGGAGTTTATAAGCTGTAGTAAAGGATGTTCTCTCAATCCACATAGACTATTAAAAGATCCAGAGAAGAAATATTACAACAGTTAAATCATATTGTTTGAAAGTTAAGAGCTTACTGGAAATATAATTTAAAGGACAGGAAAATCTTTTCCTGGCATCAATATTATTTAAGAGAGAGAAGGTGGATGGGAGAGAGTGATGATTTCACCATTTCACTTACAAACTTTAATACAGTCTGATACATTTCACTTACATACTTTAATACAGTCTGAAACAGGGGTCTCCAACCTTGGTCCCTTTAAGACTTGTGGACTTCAACTCCCAGAGTCCCTCAGCCAGCAAAGCTGGCTGAGGAACTCTGGGAGTTGAAGTCCTAGCTCAGGGTGTCAAACTTGGTCCCTTTAAGACTTGTGGACTTCAACTCCCAGAGTTCCTCAGCCAGCTTTGCTGGCTGAGGAACTCTGGGAGTTGAAGTCCACAAGCCTTAAAGGGACCAAGGTTGCAGACCCCTGGTCTGAAATACTGTGTTCCCCAACCATCAAAAAGAAAAAGAAAAAGAAAAAGAAAAACCCAGTGGGAGGGAAGGGAGAAGATTCAAATAATGAGGAAATGGAATGGCAAAGAACACAGATAACTTGATTTAAACTAGGATGATCTGAAATGTTTTTTTAAAATCTTGTTTGATAATAGATCTATCATTTGTGATTCCATCAGACTTATTATGTAACTGTATCCCAAATATATGGCATCCTTGAATTCCTGAGAGCCAGCCCTGACAGAAATCATTCTGTTGATAGCAGCTGAAACTCAGAGTAATTTTACACCCTGCTTGTCCAGCCCAATGATGCTTCTGTGACATTTTGCACCTCTTCTGCCTACTAATAAAGTATGTATTATTGCCTGAGCAATGCCATGTGTCACATCTGAGTGACAGATAACATGGCTGTGTTCAAAACATAAAAATATACTTACAGCAAATTCATTTTCAGGGTCAACAGATCCTTTTCTTGTTGGTCTTGAATAGTGGAATCTTTGCACATAGTTAGACTTATAAAAACTAAAAGAGAGAGAGAGAGAGAGAGAGAGAGAGATTACTAAACTTTTTTCTCCATAAATTTCTATACAAAAAACTTTATATATGTAAGTTAAACACACCATATCCACTTTTAATTCAAATGTCTACATTTTACTCAAAGCACTACATTGTAATGTATATCTAAACCTGATAGGAAAGTGTGCCTTGGTATGTAATAGTATGAACAAATTATCACAACGTGGCCATATACCAGAAACCTATACAGGTAGATGGAAGTGATGCTAGTTTTGATCATGCTCAGCACATTTATACATTCCACAGATAAAGAAGAAATGGAGAAAAATACCCAATCTATAAGTATAACTTTCAATATACTTCAAGCTATGAATCTTTGACTTTCACAGGTTGCTTATGAAAACTTAGCAATGGGCCTTGATTTGGTTGTGACTACAGATAGATCCCAATCAATGTGAGCTTGAATAGTGCAAATTTGATTAAGTACAAATTATAAATTGATACACCTTATGGCATATAATGCTAGCCAAAATTTAGTTAATGTGAGGATAGTGTGCATGTAGTTGCCTTTGGCTTTTGGATAATAAGCACTGTGTGTGCAAAATGGAGAAAAGGAAGGTCCATTGGGAAAAACTCAAAAAAAGAAGAGGCTCACTTTGAAGAAACACAATGGAATATAGGCAATGCTCTTTGAAAATGGGCTTGTCCTGCAAACTTTCATTTGTTCACTTGATTTATTTATGAAATCTGTCTATCACAACGTATTATTTACATAGACTTCTGACTTCTTTTGACTCAGTGGTACACGACAAACTTTTCTAAAACTAAAATCCTACAGCATCTCTGGACCCCTCCATAATTGGATAACTGCGTTCCTGTCAAACAGGCAACAAGTGGTCAAACTAGGCAGTGCCCTATCAAATCCTGCTCCTGTTAATAGAGGTGTCCCCCAAGACAGCGTTCTAGGACCAACACTCTTCATATTATACATTAATGACCTCTGTGACCATATTATAAGTAACTGTGTTCTCTTCGCCGATGATGTTAAACTATTTAACACTACCAACAATGCTGTTACCCTTCAAAAAGACCTTGACTTTGTGTTGGAATGGTCCAAAATTTGGCAACTCCAAATCTCAACCAACAAATGCTCTGTTTTACACATTGGAAAAAAGAATCAGAACACTAAATACAAGCTTGATGGACATGACCTTGTAGATGACCCTCACTCTTCAAACACCTTGGAGTTCTCATATCAAATGATCTAAGTGCCAAAGCCCACTGCAACTACATCGCCAAAAAGGCATTAAGAGTTGTAAACTTAATCTTGCATAGTTTCTTCTCCGGAAAGATTACACTACTAACCAGAGCATACAAAACATTTGCTAGACCAATTCTTGATTACAGCTCATCTGTCTGGAACCCACACTGCATTTCGGACATTAATACAATTGAACGTGTCCAGAAATATTTTACAAGAAGAGTCTTCCACTCCTCTGGTCGCAATAAAATACCTTATGCCACCAGATTTGAAATTCTGGATTTAGAAAATTTAGAACTGTTATGTTCGGCATGACCTGAACATAACTTATAAAATCATCTGCTACAATGTCCTTCCTGTCGAAGATTACTTCAGCTTCAACCACAACAATACACATGCACACAATAGATTCAAAATTAAAGTGAACTGCTCCAATCTTGATTGTAGAAAATATGACTTCAGTAACAGAGTTGTTAATTGGAATGCACTACCTGACTCCATGGTCTCATCCCAAAATCCCCGAAACTTTAACTTAAGACTGTCTACTGTTGACCTCACCCCATTCCTAAGAGGTCTGTAAGGTCTGCATAAAAGCACCAGCATGCCTACCATTCCTGTCCTAATGTTCCCTTTGGTTGTATTTATTTTGTGTAGTTACTTCATGCTTATACTTATATATATTGTTGTGTTTGACAAAATAAATAAATAAAAAATATTGCAGGTTATAATCCATTAGAAAGTAATAAAAATCATAAAACCATGTAAAAAGATAAGTGAAGAATGGTTAAAGTAATAATCTTGATACCATTCCCTATGTTATCTATGTCTTCTGAAGAGTCTTCAAGGGGAAACCTTTGTAGGACACATGGTAGTAATTCAGAAAGTCAAACAACATTCCTTAATCACCAATTCATGAACAACCCTATACTTTCCTATTTTACAATGCTTAAATATTAAATATTCCATTCTCACTGCATTCAAACTTCTCTTGAAATACCAAACTCTCATTTCAATATAATAAAGTGGGCAAAAGGGTCTTTTTATACTCAGCCATTTTCATTTATTTTTGACAACCATTTTTTTCTTGTAACAAACCTTTTAATCTTAATCATTCCTGGGTATCTTTGCAATTGTCTTTTCTGTTCGGTATGCATACTTTTCTCCCATTCTTAGTCATTGTTCTCTTATATCAGGAGTGTCAAACTCAAGGCCCGAGTTTGGCTGGATCTGGCCTGCGGGAAGCTTATATCTGACCTGCAGGGATGGCCTGTAAATAGCAAAGGAGTGGCCCACAGTGCCTCTGGTATCCAAAATGGGGCACATACCCTATGCCCCATTTTCGGTCTGGATGGCCTCCTGCAGCACTCTGTCCATTCCATCTCTCCACCCCCCAGGCTGGCCCATAGAGGAGAACTACAATGCTGATCCGGCCCTCAAAGAAATCCAGTTTGACACTTCTGTCTTATATGATGTCACACCTCTTTTGATATTTCCATTAAATATCCTTTTACATACTTCCCACTTCTGTGGTACTTCTTTTCAGTTTTATTTTTTGATATTCAGTTTAACATCATATTACATTATGTTCTCTTTATATTCATTTTCTAGTAAAATTATTTTATATATTTTCATTCAGGACTCATATGTTCTCTTCTTCCAATTATATCATTTTTATTCTTATTTCTTTAACTTGCTTCTTTTCCTTCCATGCCTATTTTCTCCCGAAATTCACTCACTACACTACCAAGAAATAGTAGTCCTATGTTTAAAAAGTCTATAGATAGTCCTTGTGTAACAATCACCCTGTTTAGCCACTATTTGCAGTTTTAGCAGTGATGAAACAAGTAAGGATTGTGAGCAATCCTTCCAGTTACAATTTTCACAGGTTTGTAAAACAAAGGAAAGATCATAAGCAGTCACAATTTCACTTAGCAATTATCTTGGTAAGTGAAATGACCCAATTGTCAGTCTCAGTTGTGGTCACTAAGTGAAAACTACTTGTATGTAAAAACTGGTTGGCCAGAAAGAGGTAGTATAGTATAAAAGAGAGATGAAGCTTCTCTGAAACTACTTCCCTGCAGAGCATGTGTCTAATTCTTGGTCTGTTACCATCTCATATCTCTATTTCATGCGGAACATGGAAAATTGCTTCCAAACTTTCAGTGAATAGGAACAATGAGCACATCGGTCCTGTTATCTCAAATGCAAGATCAAGCTATTGTTTTTAAGGCTAAAACATTTTTTTAACAGTTTTAAAATGGGAAAAAATAAAGGATGATACTTACCCAGGTATTTAATGAAAATCAATGGCAGCTGCCATTGTTTGCAAAGGTCAAAAAAAAACATGGAGCCCCATCTGAGCATTCTAAATCACAATCTATAGAAGTTTAATTCTACAGATGCTGCTTCTTACTGTGGCTAATTTATCAACATTCACCCTTTTCATTTTATACAGGCTCACGTAAAACACTTCGTTTTACAGAAAGCTATAAATGACCTGAAGCAGATGATATTTTCCCTGCTGATACGTGTAATATTTCAACTACTTTGCAGACCTAATAAGATCACCTGTTATTGTGACAACTCCATTTACAGTACAGCAATCTATAGATTCAAAAAGGCATGAAGCTATAAAATGCCTGTAGTTTGTGAAGAATAAGAAATAGATTCTTGGAAAAGAATCTAATGAAAAATAATGCCAGGATTTCTAATCTAGAAGCTCCCATGCATGCCCCGCATCCCTGCAATAGTGGGGTATGTATAATACAATGTAATAATGCAATGACATACTCAACATGATTTAAAGAACAAAAATTAAGGAATGAAAAGACTACTTGGGTGTAGCTGTGCATACACTGACCTATTCATACCCAGAGACAAACACACACATACAGATACACATACGCGCGCACACACACACACACACACATACTTGAAATAAGGAGATAGCTTTATTCTTTTCCTACTAGGTATTTCATATCTAATTTTGATGTCTTGATATGTATTCACTTTTGACATTGATTGTCTAATTAACAGAAAAGAAACTTTCTTAAAGACATTGCAGAAGTCAATGGGCTTAATGTAGCAGAAGACAGAAATGAGTGGGTCAATGATTATTCAAGATAACATGGCAAAAAGAAAAGAGACAAGAACCCAAATGATATAGTGACAACAAGGAAAGGAAAGGTTGGAACTAGTCCAAAAGAAGGAAAAAATAATCTCTCAATCCTACTGGCTTTATTGTTAACAAGTGCTTCTCTACAGTTAACGTCATGGCAGGCTTGCCACCTTCCCATTTTCACACAAATGACTACGGAAACTTAAATGGAAAAGCTCTGGTCTAATACATGACAGCTATTGCATTACATTTGAATTATCATTCCCTTCAATCAGCTACATTTGGCAACATTAGTTAGATTGGTGGTACACCAACAGGTTTTTCCTTAATGATGGGGGGGGAAATAAATTTAAGTAATGACAACATGACAGATGGAAGGACAGTTACAAAGACACGAACAGTGTGTACTTTCAAGGTGCCCTCTATTAGGATGGTAATTTGTGTGTCTCATGGTAGAAGAGCCTTTTCATTAGCTTTCAGATGCAGGTGGGAAAATGCTTTATGCTGCCAATTTTAAAAGTTCCTTACAGATGAAGAATATTAAAAAGAAAACTTGGGAGAAGATGTCATTTATTGATTGTCCAGTATCTAAAGTTCCATTTGAAGCAAACTTTAAATCAGAGCTGATTGTAATCAAAACATGTTGCTGCTAAGAACAATGTTTTAAAACTGTAATTTCCTACAAATCACAACAGGTGACAGGATATATCAACCATGGCTGATCTTAAAAGAGCCAAGTAGGGGTTAGGCATGGTTTACCGTTTAAATGAGAGGACACCAGGAAATCCAGCAAATCTGAGCTACTTTGGAAAATAAAATAAAATTATAAAAAGTTACAATAGCAAATCACTTCCGTTTAGTTAGGAGCCATGGTGATGCAGTGGTTGGAATGCAGTAATGCAGACTGACTCTGCACACTGCCAGGAGTTTGATCCTGACCAGCTTAAGGTTGATTCAACTTTCGATCCTTCTGAGGTTGGTAAAAGAGGACCCAGATTGTTGGGGGCAATATACTGACTCTGTAAGCCACTCTGAGAGTGCTGTAAAGCACTATGGAGAGGCATGTAAGTAAGTACTGTTGCTATTTGTCAAAGAAAAGTACATGGACCAGGAATCAAGCTCAACTTGACTAAATCTTTATTTTTTATTTTTTTTAAAAAAGATTTTTTAATGCCATCTTTATTATTTTTATAAATAACTCAAGGCAGCAAACATACTTAATACTTCTATTTTCCCCAGACAAACAATCCTGTGAAGTGAGTTGGGCTGAGAGACAGTGAGTGGCCCAAAGTCACCCAAATGGCTTTGATGCCTAAGACAAAACTAAAATTCACAGTCTCTTGGTTTCTAGCATGGTGCCTTCACACTAGACCAAACTGGCTCTGTTTTACTTAGACTAGACTAGACTAGACTAGAATAGAATAGAATAGAATAGACTAGAATAGACTAGAATAGACTAGAATAGAATAGAATTTTTTATTGGCCAAGTGTGATTGGACACGCAAGGAATTTGTCTTTGGTGCATATACTCTCAGTGTACATAAAAATAAAAATACATTTCTTATCTTTTAAGAATTAAGCCCACAAATAAAACATTTGAACTACATGACAAAGCCATGGTGCAGAGGCTTCAATATTGTCGAAGGGCATCATCCGTTCTTTCTCCTTTATCCATCACACACAGTTATCTTGTCTTTTAGACACCATTTCATTTGGAAATGTTAGCAGGTAGAAAGAAAAGGATGCTTCCAGTTTATCCCCTAGTAAAATAAAATCTATTAAGCTTTTATTAATAAAATAATGAAAGTTAAAACTCTCTATGTCCTTGTGGCATTGCCAGAGAAAGGAAGTGTTCTCATTGCAATAAATTAGATCAATGTAATATTGACTAACATCTACCAACAAACAATTTTTTCCCTCAAGATGGATAGACTCTAGGGCCTCTCATTTGTTCCCATAATGAAACCTCCAGGTTTGATAATCCATTCTTGAGAACATCATCAAAGTTATATTTTAACTCATTAAGACTGTCAGCCTGTTCTATTATTTGCCTGCTAATTTAATATGTGCATGGCAAACAGAATGTTAGTGATTGTACGCAGTAGATTTTTTTTTAATCTGGGGACTGTGAAATTTTATATAGAGGAAACCTTGTCAAAGTTTTATTTGGCTTTGGGGCTTCTTCCCTTGTAGAATTGTTGGCTGCTATGGTAAATCTTCTTTGTATTTCCAAGTCTGGAGAATGTTTTCCCACATCTGATCATTCCAATCCAGTTTATTTATTAACTTACTTGATTGGTATAGCCACCCATCTCATCAATTCAACCCTGGCAATCCAACATGTTAAAAACAATATAGAAAGTATCAACAAGCATATAAAAACCTACAATAATATATTTTTTTTATTTGCATTTATATCCCGCCCTTCTCCGAAGACTCAGGGCGGCTTACACTATGTTAGCAATAGTCTTTATCCTATTTGTATATTTATATACAAAGTCAACTTATTGCCCCCAACAATCTGGGTCCTCATTTTACCTACCTTATAAAGGATGGAAGGCTGAGTCAACCTTGGCCTGGTGGGACTAGAAACTGCAGTAATTGCAGGCAGCTGCTGTTAATAACAGACTGCATTAGCAGTCTGAGCCACAGAGCCCCCTCTGTTTTTTGAATATTGCAGAATATTGCAGATTTTTTGAATATTGCGAACACATCCAATAAACACTCAGCAGGAACAATAACATCTCACAGTCCATTTAACCTCCTGACCTCTGTGCTCTGGAGCACATCCATGTCTTCATCATCTTGGGGAAAGGCCAGCAGGGTCAGATCAACCTGATCTTGGATGGTATGTTATTCCAGAGGGAAGATTGGCCTGATTTGAATTACATAATGCAAATTAAACTTTCCAACTTTTATGGAAGCTACCTAGGACTTTTGATAATTTGTGTTATAGGAATAGTTACATGATTGATAAGACAATAAGGACTTACTTGATTACTTGATCAGGCACTGGCTTATTTTTGAATTGAGGGTGTTCCTCCAAAACTGGCTGCACAGTAAAGCATTGTATATCTAAAATCACAAGAGCTAAGGACATTATACGATTAGTGGACACAATCAGTCATTTGGAAAAAACAAAAAAAATCTTCACAGTTGTTCAAGAAGAGTCTTTTATAAAACTGGTACATAATTTTATTAGTAAAATTCATGATTAAGCTTAAAAAATAAGCATACAACAAATTGAATATAGATTAAATCCATGTTCCAAATAAATAGTACATTATCGATAGAGGAAAATATTTGTAGCTCAGGTTTGAAAAGAGGGCTCCTTGGCTCTCTCTGAGCGTGGTTGTTATCCTGCAGATGTTTCATTACCCAAATTATGATTCATGATGATTGTATTTATGATGACTATGATCATGATTTATCACTTATACCTTTTATGTACATTGAAAGCTTATGCACCGAAGACAAATTCCTTGTGTGTCCAATTACACTTGGCCAATAAAGAATTCTGTGCTGTGCTGTGCTGTGCTGTGCTGTGCTGTGCTGTGCTGTGCTGTGCTGTGCTGTGCTGTGCTGTGCTGTGCTGTGCTGTGCTGTGCTGTGCTGTGCTGTGCTGTAGCAACATCAGTGCTAATGGGGAGTGGGTTTGCTCTCATTTTATATTCTAGTCCTGCTTGTCCTGTCAGTATTGGTGGAAGTGGTTGTTGTGGTCCTTTGGCTGGGTTGTTTACCAACCGAGGTATTACTACTGTGTCCAGTCCAATTCCTTAAGAATAGTTTGAAGCTGAACACAATCCATTACCATCAATCACTGACATTCACAGCAATTTACAGCAAACCCATCAATAATATATCTAGCTGATCAACCAGAAAATGCAAAACACTGCTTTTGACTAATGCCATTCCATTCAGATTTTGTTTCATGTTTTGATCATGGTATCTAGCAATGTCTAAAAAAAACCTTAGGAGCTATAAAGAGAAAGCTGCAGAACCAGCCAAGCAATATTCCTTTTATGGAGTTTTGAAATAATGGCATCTTTGCAAGATGTTATATTGTACATGTGAACCAGTGGTGGTATTCAGCCTGTTCTATCTGGTTTGGGCGAACTGGTAGCGGCTGATGTGGGAGGCTCTGCTTACCCACCCGGACATTATCACATCCCATTTTTGACCCTCTGTGCATGTGTGGAAGACTCTGCACATGCAAGGAGGTGGAGCGTGCAAACTGGTAATGAAGGTAAGTGAATACCACCTCTGATGTGAACCCTCCATGATCTAGAAAGAGTTCTTGCTAATAGGAATTTGTCCTATCCATAAACCCTCCAAAACAGCAGAGTAGCCAAAACGAAAGGTGATTTGTGTGATTTCAAATTTATTACCATAAAGCTGGAAATACATACACTCAGCTCTCATGATGAGATTGCAAGAACTTAAAGTTGGCTTTTACCTGGGGCACAGTCCTCACATGGAAGTATCTGAGTGATTAAGCTTATGTTGCTGCTTTAAGGCATCTTATTCTTCCAATGCACTATTGCAGATTTACAGAGAAGCAGGCCAAAATTATATGGTGCAAAGACTTCAACTGACATTTTAGCGTTTGTATACTATATTTCTGTGAGATGGACGTGAATGGGAATATATTATTAGCAAGAGCTGTTTATGTTGTGATAGAGAAAAGAAATTTGCAGTTGTCTTGTTCACCCTGAAGTGTTGAATATAACTTTAGAAGAGGGCAGTGTTTCCAGTGTAAAGGCTTCATCTATAGTTGTTGTCCTGTTTATGTTTTGAAGCAA
The DNA here is from genome assembly GCF_028640845.1 of Ahaetulla prasina. Taxonomy (NCBI): domain Eukaryota; kingdom Metazoa; phylum Chordata; class Lepidosauria; order Squamata; family Colubridae; genus Ahaetulla; species Ahaetulla prasina. The sequence goes on from NC_080540.1 coordinate 109,163,458, forward strand.
TAACCCTTTATCATTCCTTCAGAAGTGTTCCTTTATGATGTGGGAGATGAAAAGCAGCTTTTCAGAGGATCAAAAGTACATAAGGCAGGAATCACTGCCTGTGACGGTCCTGCTTGTCTAAGACAATAGCTGCTTAGATGGGTCTAAATGAAGAAGACCTTGATTCAATTTCCCATCAGGTCCACACAGAGAATCAGAGACAGATGACGATGAACATTCCCACCAATCACTCATAGATAATACTGGACTATTATTATTTATTCTGTACTCAAGACTGAAAACAGAATAAACTATGTTTTCAAGCAATGAAGATATACAACGAGAGCAGAAACATCTCTATCCTACCATTTTCACATCTCTTAGAAAGTATGACCTTTCTCCAGCATTGCTACCTGATCTATAATCATGTATAATTACTGTAGGGAAATTATGAATAAATGCCTTCTGCCTTTATTGAATTTCAATAAGAGAACTGACAAGCATTTAGCTCAGAGACTCAGAATTAATCCAACGTCAATTAATATCTGCAGTAGACTTACATACTGCCAGCCTATATCTAACTAACAACTGTATCTTCCCATGATTCACTAAGGAGGAAACTGAGAAATGTGAGACCTAAATTAAGTAATGGAAACCCTAAGAAAACAGGTTTTCCTGTTAATTATCTCTGCTGTGTTCTCAATGATAAATTGCAATACAGAAATGCTCTGTTCTAAAGCCAAAACTTGGGCCAAGGTTTCCAAGGTTTAGCAACTTAATCTTGTAGACACAGCAATCTAAAAACTAATACAGGTAGTTCTCAACTTATGGCACAATTGAACCAAATATTTCTGTTACTCAGTGAGACAATTGTTAAGTGAGTTTTGCCTCATTTTACAATCTCTCTTGCCATGGTTGTTAAGTGAATCTCTACAGTTTTTAATTTAGTAACGTGTTATTAAGGGAATCTGCCTTCCCCATTGACTTGGCTTGTTGGAAGGTTGCTTAAAATGACCACATGACCCGAGGGTACTGAATCCGTCATAAATATGAACCTGTTGCCAAACATCTGAATTTTGATGACATGGCCATGGCTGCCATAGTCATAAGTGTGAAAAACAGTCATAAGTCACTTTTTTCAGTGCCATAACTTCAAATTTTAATGTACACACTAAAATGATATGTTGCTCTTTCCAGAGATGCAGAAGAATATTTTTATTGATTTCTATTGTTTCAAACATAAAATCAAATTCAACGTCTGGTGTTTCTAATAATAATAATAATAATAATAATAATAATAATAATAATAATAATAATAACAATAACAATAACAACAACAACAACAACAACAACAACAACAACAACAGCAGCAACAACAGAGTTGGAAGGGACCTTGGAGGTCTTCTAGTCCAACTTCCTGCCCAGGCAGGAAACCCTACACCATAATAAAAAAATCATACTTTGGTAGTAATTTTTCTGTATCTGCTGAACATTCAAGATTATATTTAGGTGAACTTGAACATTCCAACATAAAGGGAGAAAAACTTCAATTAGGCTTGTAGATAATACTTGAAATATCACCCTTACATAGTGCTGTTTAAAAATAAACCAGAAAGATATTTGATACACACAGGCTTATCTGTGAATTCAGGGATAAAAGCTGCCAGTATGATCAAACCAGACTCCGAGGAGTTGGCTATTTAATGATTTAAAGTTGTTTAGTAAGATGGCCTTGGTGATTTTAGGATTTAACAAGAGGCCTTTTACATTTCTGGTGGTTACTTTAAGAATAATGCATTTCTTTGAAGTTTTGATTTCTTGGGAAATTTGATTGAATATGTATTTCAGTCTTGTACTGCAGTGAGTTTTGGACTCTTTACGCACGGCAGGAGAGAAAGTTGAACACCTTTCATATGTGCTGTCTCCAATGTATTTTTGGCATCACCTGGCAGGACACAGTTCCAAATAGCACAGTCTTGGAACATGCTGGAATTTCTAGCATGTATACACTACTGAAACAGCGACGTCTACGCTGGCTTGGGCATGTTGTGAGAATGTCTGATGGTTGGATTCCGAAAGATCTCCTGTATGGAGAATTAGTGCACGGAAAGCGCCTCAGAGGGAGACCACAGCTGCGATATAAGGATATTTGCAAGAGGGACCTAAAGGCCCTGGGAATGGACATTAACAACTGGGAAACCTTGACCTCCGATCGTTCAGCTTGGAGGCTAAAGGCGCAGCATAGCCTTCTCCAATTCGAAGAGACACTTGTTCGGCAGGCTGAGGCAAAGAAGCAGTCCCAGAACCAGTGAAATCTGGGGGCTGGGCAAGGGACAGAATGTATCTGCCCGCAGTGTGGAAGGGATTGCCACTCTCGAATTGGCCTTTTTAGCCACCCTAGATGCTGTTTCAGAGCACAATACCATAGTCTTTTAAGACTAAAGAATGCCAATAATAATGTATTTCACTACTTACACTTCTCTATCATGATACGGAATACAGATATCCACAACTTTCTTTAGGATATTATAAAAGCGTTATATTGACAGTGTTGTAACTTAAATATTTTAATAGGTAAGGAACCGATGGGAAAAAAAACAAGTAGCATATATGCCATAGTGGCCCCTTGAAGAGTAGAACACTACTGATAATCCTTGATTTACAACAGTTTGTTTAATGACTGGCAATGAAAAATGTGACGTATCAGTGGTGGGTTGCCCCCGGTTCGCTCCAGTTCTGTAGAGCCGGTAGTAAAACTCTGCTGGCATTCGGAGAACCGGTGGTAATGGCTGGCTGGCCATGCCCCTGAACTGGTTCTCCGATCATCAGAGGTTTGTTTGTTTGTTTTTACTTTTAAAAACTTCTTTTCTTCAGCCAAAAAGGGGCTTTTAAAAGGAAAAAAAAAAACCTCTGATGATCATGTGGCTGAGTAGGGATCTTCAGAGGAGCATTTTAAAAACTTTTTTTCTCTGGCCCACCCAATCCCCCCTCCTCACTTACTTAATTAAGCGAGCCTGAAAGGAGCTTTCCTTCGGCGTCTCCAATTAGTTACATTGTCTGGAGGGCAGAATCAGTTGCAGCTAATGTAATTGATTGGAGTTCCCCAGGAACTCTGGGAGTTGAAGTCCACAAATCTGCCTAGAATCCATTGCTCAGCCAACTGCTTTGCTGGCTGAGGAACTCTGGGAGTTGAAGTCCACAAACTTTAAAGTTATAAGGTTGGAGACTCCGATCTAAAAAATATAAATAAAATAACAAAATATTTGTGCAGCTTTCTGAGATTTGTTGTGTTTCACTCTAACTACACAAACACAGAGAATCTCACAAAGCTGTATGTGGCATTTTGTGTGTGTGTGTGTCTGTTGTGTTGTGTGTGTGTGTAAAGTGTGAAACTTGGTTTTTGAGCTTTTTGTGGCTTTGTGAGGTTCCTGCTTGTTGCAGGAGCCCTTTTGGGTGAAGTGCAGTTGTTTTTACATTGTGTGTGAGTCAGTTGTGCTGTGTTGTGTTGTGTGTGTAAAGTGTGAAACTTGGTTTTTGGTACCTCTTATTGTTTTGTATACTAATAATTATTTTTATTATTTATTGTTATTGGCCACGCCCACCCAGTCACATGATGGCCAAGCTACTCTCATCCAGTCACATGACCACCAAACCATGCCCAGTGTCACGACCGCCAAGCCACATCCACAAAATAAGCCACGCCCATGGAACTGGTAGTAAAAAAATTTAGAACCCACCCCTGTGATTTATGACTGTTTTTCACATGACCGTTGCAGGGTTCCCATGGTCACGTGATCAAAATTCAGATGCTTGGCAACTGGTTCATATTTATGATGGTTGCAATATCCCATGGTCATATGTTCACTTTTTGTGATCTCCCGACAAGCAAATTCAATGGGGAAGCCAGATTCACATAACAAGGTTATGAATTTAACAACTGTGGTGATTCACTTAACCATTGTGACAAAAAAGGTGGTAAAATGCAGCAAAACATACCTTAACAAATGTCTCACTTAACAACAGAAATTGAGGGCTCAATTGTGGTCGAAAGTCGGGGACTACCTATATCACTATAAAAAGCAAGAATGCTAATATAGCCTTTTTACCTGTATGTTCCAGAATAAAACATACTTAGAAGGTCCTATAAACAAAGTAGAAGGTCCTATATTTCATAGAGGTTAAAGTCTGGTTACTAAGGGTATAACAAAGCCTTGTTTCTTGACACACTTGTGAAATAGAATTATGCATTTGTTTGGTTCATGTTGCAAAACAATTTATACACGTAAAAGGGAAACATGTGAATTGGGTTAAATCACAGAGATTTCCCATAAACTTTGAATAATGATTTTTACTTCAAATTGTTTTTGCTTATTTAATAAAATCCTCTACTTCTAAGGATACGTTGAACAGCAGCATTCTTCAGTTTCTCATCAGGGGGTGCAGTAGTATTCATTTTTTCAGCATTTGGAAAATGGCTCATCAGTTGTGCTTGAAAGTCTTCTCTCCGCTCATATTCCTTGCCTCGATAAATGAACATTTTATTCTGTTTTTAAAAAAGGATAAATACTGGTTGTGAACTTGCTATGGAAAATAAATCATTGTTAAACATCACAACAGTTTTTTTTTATCCTATTCTTAAAAGCTAGAAAAGTGGACGAAATATGAAATTCGATACATCAAGACCATAACAACCCACTAAATTGTCTGTTAGGTCCCTCCTGAGGAGGAAAATAGTGGAAGATGGTTTCTAAAATAACAAGATCAAAATGTGATATAATTGCCACTAGTCCCTCAATACATTTTCTTGACCCTGGTTGATTGCTAGAAGGCATCTAATATACCTCTGTAGGGAAGTTGATTCTAGAATTTTTTGCTTCTTATTGTGCCTTTAAAAGTATATTGGAGATAAAAAAAAGAAAATCACAGTATAAGATTATTTGTGCCAGATTGTAAAAAATTACAAATAATAAGAATACTTCTGAGAATTGTCAAGGTATAAATGTGAGAGCCTTTCATATTAAATTTCACCTGCGAGCTGTCAATTAGAATGAATATACACCAGATATAAAATTCATTAGATTTCCTGCTTCATTGTCTTGGCTATTCGTATTGTTGGTTTTATTGTTCATTAAATTCTCTTCAACTATAAACCATCCTTTAATTATGACTGTCTTGTAAGAATCCTAAATGCTCCCTTATCACTCCATTACCCTCACTATAAACCTTCTTATAACCTTGAAAGCAACAGGGGGGGAAAAACCCACAATAAATAAAAGTCCTTTCTGAAAACATGACATTCAATATTGTTGCAAATGGCATTTTAGGCAACTGCAAGACTGGCAGAACTTCATGAAGACAAATGCCCCCATTTGTGAATAACTCCATTTCCACGAATAGAATATTGGTATTCTATAAGGCTGCTATAAATTTGAAATTTGTTAAAGACAAAGTACACAGAGTAGATAATTTACCCTTAGGAATGTGGGGAACCCTTGGCCATAATATCCAACAGCAAAATAATCTGGTTTAGGCCTCAGAATTTTCATGATGTTTTCATAAAATTTGGCTTGCTGAATCTGAAAGGAAAAAGAGATGTAATAGGTCTTCCTGGGATTATATGACAACCGATTCCTCAGACATTGGGATTACTTTTCCATGGGATCCAATATGGGTCAGTCACTGGGACCAGAGGTTTAATTTTCTGCATTTTAGGGCTCGTGCTGGAACCCATCTGTAGAATGTTCTCTCTCTCCAAAATGTATGTGTAAGAGAAATTCCTTTAGGATTGACTTTAGTATGAGTCCGAAAACTTGGAAGACTGAGCTGCTGGTCTCACTGACCCTCCCAGATTGGGTCCTGGAAGATTATCCTGGGACATGTTTTGCCTTCATTCATTACCTTTCCATAATTAAAATGAGCAATTCTAATTTTTCTCATTTTCATAAGCATTTGTAAATTAATTACTACAGCAAAATTTCAGTTTAACAAATAATTCTGGGTCAGCTCAAATATACATTAAATCTTAAATTATATCATTTGCAATGATTTAGTGTCATTGAGCTAGAGCTGCAAATTAAATGACAAGGTATCACAATCATTTTATAAGTAAAATGGAATTACATTTATTGTTTAGACAATTCCAAGACCTATTCGGTAGAGTTTATGGTTTGAATTTTATACAAAATGATGATGCTTTGGCCAATTTTAAATTGCAATACTAAAGTCTATAGCTTGATGTAAAACTAAACATAGGAAATGATTGTTTAAACTGCCCATCAAGGATACAGAGGCAATGTTGTATTTTGAAAGTGGCAATGAATTTAAAACCCAGTATAATGTGCAAGTCTAAAGTCTATTTTATGTCTATAAAATGAATGGCAACTTTAATTTAAAATGAAATACATTGATATTTATTTCATGAGGTGAAGTCATTTTTTATTTACATTTATGTTTCAGAACAATAAAGGAGTTTCTAGAATTAGCATTCCTTGTTCTTCTAAAAAACATAGCACTAAATTCAACTCATTATAAAATAATTCCCTACTCAATTCAGTAATTCTAATTTTGGACATTTTTTATTGTATTTAGAAAATCAACTCCCTTAGTAATTCTGGACAACTTACAGCATTCTGTAAAAAACTTTTTTTAAATAAAAACTATAATATAAATGATCTTGGAAAATAAGTGTCGTGTCCCACTCCTCCGCTGACGGCCGGGTCAGGGAAATCCAAATCAGGCTTGCCTCTGCAGCTCTGCCCAAAGTCCTAGCAAAGTCCTCAGAGCAGGCAGGAGACCAGTAAGTGACTTCAGCAAGATAAGTTCGACTTTGCCTGACTCAGAGACTGCCAAAAAGCAGATCCTTTATATAGGCCATGGGGTGTGGCTCTGTGACTCAGCACTCATTAAGGCCTGCCCCTCCCTTCCTTCTGTTGCCTCCGCCTATCCAATCTTCTGATGCGAGGGTCACTCCAATCAGCTGTTGTTGGAAGTAAACTTTCCTCAGGCTCACATGCTGTGGAGGAGGGGGAGGGGTCTAGCTGCTCCGTTTGCCTGGGCATGGAGCCAGGGCTGGGGCCGGGGGATGCTCCCTCCTCTGCAGCTTGTCTGGGCATGGAGCCAGAACTGGGGCCGGGAGGCATACATTCCTCCGTGTTCGGGAGCAGATAAGCAGACCCCGGCTGCGGTGAGAGCGGACAAGACACAACAATAAGTATGCTTTGAGCTTCTTACCTCCAAAGATATAATCCTATTGATGATCTAAGAATATGAGATGAGAGTGGTAATGCTGTAATTATCTTGGGCCTATGGTTTCTAAGACTTCATACATCATTGTGAATATCTTGAATTGAGTTGGAAAGCAATTACAGCTGGGCCAGTTGCAATTTCTGGATTGTCTTCTAGGTTATTCCATGAACGATTGCAGTAATCTAGCTTTTAAATTACTCGAGCATAAGTTTCGAACAGCAAGTAGGCATGCACCTCAGTTATCAGATGACACAGATTATAAGTGATTTCACTGATGCTATGAGGCTATCTACAATAGAATATCCCAGTCTGCAAGATTGTTCCTTAAAGAGGAGTAAACACTCATTGCAGACTATTTTCTGACATTTAGTTTCAGTTTATTTCCCCTACAGTCCTTTCCAGTGTGGGAAATCAGATCTTCTGGATACATTAAGCCTCTCAACTGTATATTGAGTTCTTAGCTATATCAGAGGCATAATATACAAAGCCATAACTTACAGAACATGCTTCTTCTTCTTCTTCTTCTTCTTTTTTTTTTTTTTTTTTTTTTGGTCAAGGCAAAGAAAGTAAATATCTATTTTATTGGTCTGGATTTCTTCAGTGTTTTAAAATTATTTATTCACTTGTCTGAAATAATAATAAACTGGATACAGTATATAGATATGTGCTTTGAGCCAGCATTGACTTTCTGTGATTGACTGGAACAATCCCTGCAGTTTTCTTGGAAAAATTTCAGAAGTAATTTGCCATTGCCTCCTTCCTAAGCCTGAGAGACAGTGACAGTCCCAAGGTGATCCAGCTGGTTTTATGTATGTCATAGACAACACTAGAACTCACAGGTTCCTGGTTTCTAGCCTTAACCACTCACAAAAACTTGTTTTTGACCAGATTCTATCTACTTATTAGAAAAATCTAGACCTGAATTACAGAAAGGTTTATAAAATAAATTTGAAACTGAAAATTCATAACATTTTTATAGAATTCTATTCTTACCAAATTCTGGCTTAGAAGTTCATAATCAAAAATTTCCATTTCATATTGTTCCGCTAATTCTTTGCACAAGCCTATTGCTTCTTCCCACATCTGCAATGTAACAGGAAATTTAGATACATAATTGCATAGATTTAGAGAAGCTTATTGTTTTTTTATTTATCAAATTAAATGTCTGCCCATGTCTCTCTCAGAGCAATTTTTATTTGTTATGCGATATGCTTTGAAATATTACATTAGAACTCCAAGAGAATAATATTTGTGTAACCAGAAATATCTACATTGAGTGAATACATCTAAGGCAGGGATGAAATGCTCCCGGTTCAGACTGGATCACCCGATCCGGTAGCGATGGCGGTGGGTGGTTCGGAGAACCGGTAGCAAAAATCCCTGCCCCCCTGCCCATGCCCAGCTGAGCCGCACGATCATCAGAGGTTTTTTTTTAAGTAAAAAAAAACCTTCTGATGATCCCGCGACTCAGCTGGGATGGTCAGAATCTTTTAAAAGCATTTTTTCTACAACCTCTTTGGCCGATGCTTTTAAAAGTAAAAAAAAATAAAATAAAAATTGGCCACGACCATCCAGTCACATTACCCCCACCTCCACCAAGCCACGCCCACAGAACCGGTAGTAACAAATTTTATATTTCACCACTGATCTAAGGCCTTGTGATTCATTTTTGCAACAATGTTAGGTTCCTAGAAGAAGAATGGAAGAATAGAAGAACCCCAATTTATTTCATCCACACCTCTTTGAGGTGATATGTCCAGACAAACTTTGAAAAAAGGCTACATAAAGTATGTTGCTGAGAAGACAGCACTTCTCTTTAAAGCATGAAAACAATGGTGCTTTTCACAAGACCTGCAGTTAAATTCTGTTGGGATGCTTTGCTTATACCAGTTTGCATTGTGAAGTGCTTCTGCATATTTTGCACAGCCCTACTTTGTGATATTTACAGGTTTGCAGTTGTCTACATAGTTTACAGGACAGATGAATCTGTTACAGTCAATTTTAATACAAAAGAAATTTACCTATACGTCTCATATTTTATATGAATATATTGAAATGTGACTGTCTCAGATACTTGCATTCTCAATGCTGAATTCAGTTCAATGAATTAAGTTATCTCCTAATTTACATTAACTTTATAGTTCTTGACTTACGACCACAACTGATCCCAAAATTTCTTTTGCTAAGTGAGATATTTGTTAAGTGAATTGTACAACCCCATTTTACAACCTTTCTTGCCATAGTTGTTAAATGACTCACTGTAGTTGTTAAGTTAGTGACAGGGTTGTTAAGTGAATCAGGCTTCCTCATTGACTTTGCTTGTCAGAAGGTGATCACATGACCGTGGGACACTGCAACCGTCATAAATATGAGTCAGCTGCCAAGGGTCTGAATTTTGATCACTGACCTTAGGAATGCTGCAATAGTCTTGGTGTGACATACAGTCATAAGTTACTGTTTTCAGTGCAGTTGTAACTTTGAACAGTCACTAAATGAACTGTTGTAAATCAAGGACGACTTGTACAAGGTTGTTATTCTAAAGTCTTTTTCAAGTTTGATCCCCTTTGGTAATCTCACAGACATATCAATGTGTTTTTTTGGAAACAGAAGAAATGATTTGATATTGTCTTCTGGAATATATTTTTTTCAGTCATCAATTTAGCTCCCAGATGTGAGATTTGCTAGAGGTTACCCATCCAAGTAATAAGCAGAACCTATCCTGTTCTAAGTCAGTTATGATTTTTTTTTCTGACATTACATTACACTACAAAGTTTGTGCTTCTGTTCATTGCAGGCTAATGATTCAAATTATAACTTGGCTTCATGTCACAAATATATTATAAACATTCTAGATAACAACTGTTCATGAAGCCTGACCAAATCGCAAGTCCTTTTGCAATGCATCTACAATTAAATGGGTATGACAACAGTGGTACCGAACAGAAGTGCTACTAAGTGCTAGTGCTTACCTAGGAAATATAAATATTTTTTTAAAACAGTTATTAAGATATTTTGGTGATTTCGGTCTAATCTGAAACCACTGCATGCCTTTCTTCTTACAAAATAAAATATACAAGACCAAAACACATTAAGCACATCATGCCATATAATTTCTGTATCGTCTGATTCATAGCAACATTTTAATAATGTCACAGACTGCATACAATAACATTGTTCCATAAATTCTATGCTGTAATAGAATGAGAATCAAAACCACCTAGCAATTTACTGAAGAGACATCTCTTTCTCAATATTAGGCATTAGTGCTTTGGCGGATGAAATGAGATTATAACCTACGGCACAAAGCTACTCAGCAGGAATTGGGAAGTCAAAATTACCTTTCCTTTGTCAAAATATTCTATTATCATCTCATATAGGTGTTCTTTCAGTTGACGGTGTGTTTGTGAACTTTGAAATTCTGTTTGCATGACTTGAGGTGTACAATGTTCATCAGACCACTGTGGAGAAAAGAAAAAAAAACTCATAATAAATTTGTAAGTAAGTTCTTAGCTTTTTTTTTAAGGTTACCAAACATTGGTGCCATAATTGGGTACAAAATGCATGTAGTACAAATCAGTGATGATATAAATATGCAAGATAGCTTTTTAGACTTCTTTTTTTCTGGCATTTATTTATCCTTAATTAGATCCAAGCATAGCAATTCTATTTTTGAACCTGTATAAACAGTTGTCTCATTAAGGCTCTGCTCTTTAAATACACATGTAGGAATTCATTTCTTGACATATCACTCTTTGCCCAAACTTACAAATAAAACCCACCAAAATATCACACACTCACACACATTGCATTGATATGCAGCAGTCTGATACTCATTTTGTCATGTTCTTCCCCAGTGCCCCAAAATGTAAGTTGAATTTATTTGAAACACCTTGACTCCTGAAATAATGGGACTAAAACTTATTTCCATTGGTGCTTTCAAAAGATTTGGTCATCCACCAAGAGCAGCAAACAGTTACAGCTTTCTATATGTCATAGGTGCCAAATTAGTGATCACCCAGCTTTTTGCCTGAAAATCTTAACCTCCATCACAGTATAGAAACTTTTGGACCTTAAATTCAAATCACGCAAACTAAATTAAATTTCCAATGGAAAAAGCAGTAATTGGTTTCTACCGGTTCGTCCCAGATCGGGCGAATCAATAGCAGTGGTGGCAGGATGCTCTGCCCACCCACCTGGATCCTTCTGCACATGCACAGAAGCGTCACAAGCACGCACGAGCACACACGAGCACGCACGAGCACGCACGCCCCCCACCCACCCACCAGCAAACCAGTAGGGATGGGTTTTGAAACCCAACCCTGGGAAAAAGTAAGACACAATTTGGAAAGGCAAATAGAAGATACGGTAGTTGTGCTCAAAACTCAGTTATACTGGCTATCCAATTCTTACAAAAGTGTCTTGTATTTTTCCTTACTTAGTGCTGTGCTCAAAAATCCATTTTCTACCACAAAGAAGATTGACTTAATGTGCAAATCTTACACACTTTCTGTTCTATAAAGGTGTCTTGACCCCACTTCCAGGTCACCACTTTACTTTTCTTGATCCATTTTGTTGCTTTATTTGCTAAGAAAGATCTCTATGGCTTGTACTCCCAAGAAAGAAGACTTTATTCCTGGGGAAAATGCTTGCTGAGTTTAAATCCTGGCTTCTCTCCAACTTCTTTCAGCTCTGTAACTTCCCCAGAACAACATGGAATTGAAATAGAAATCCCAAGTCAAGGTCATTTTGTAATACCAAGGAACCTAAGAGGCTTTAAAATACACACATACAGAAAGCCAATATAGCTGTAAGAGAGAACAACAACTGATTTTCTCTTATTTTCCTCTTAAAAGCATTAAGGCTTTAACAAATGCGCCCAGTGACACGTTTGCAGGTAAAAGTTTGGAAATGTCAGTAACATTATATGCACACAAATGTGAATTTTAATTTGAAGAGTTAATGAAGCAGCAGCTTCTCAGAGGGCAGATTAAAGTAAGTTTTGAGGAAAAATGAACTTGTTACTCTTTCATGAACTCGCCACAGTTTCTGAGGAAGGCCAAGTCTTCTTGCCTGGGAAATACTGAGAGGTACTCTATAAAACAGCTCACTCAACCTCTGAAGATGCCAGAAACATCAGACAATAAAAATCTGGACCTTGGCCATTCTTCCTGAAAGCTCATCATTACCTAACCATCCAAAGATATAAAAAAATTATGGCCATGTAATATTCTATACACACATGCACCAAAATTATTATTAAGACATAGCTTATTAAAGTCCACCACTGGACTGGGCTCCTTATCTCTGGAATTTTTCACCAATTACTTAGAAAATACTGGTATGTGTAATCAATCACAGAAGAGTGTTTGCTCCTGTTCAGTATCCAACCAGTCAGCTAGGTTTGTTTTCAGGTTACTCCATTGCATTCCCCTTGCCCTGCTTCTAATTTTTCTCCTATTAGGAACTCCTGAAGGATTGGATTAGGGATTCAGTGTATGTAAGCACATGTGTGGGATTTATTTGGATTTCGTCCTACTTTTCTCTTTATAATAGCATAGATATCAGTTTAACAGGTATTTGCAATTAGGAGTCTAGTACAAATCTAGGTTTACCCTATTCCATCAATACATATATAACTATACAATTGCTTATTATTTCCTGTAATACCATTTTGTGTAAGGACAATTTTCTCCAATCTTGACCTTCCAGTACTTGACTTCAACTGCAAATAAGCAACTTACTTTCAGAAGTGAAGCATGCAGCAAAAGGGTATATGCAGCTTCTGTGTAGTTCTCAGAATCTAAGTGAAGATCCCGCAGTTTATACAGATACCTGTTATTAGATACAGCAAAAAGAGAGAGAGATCTTTAATATCAGCATTATTTTAAATTCATAAAATATGGATCTAGCTCTACCACTACATTCTTCTAGAATTATGTGAACTACTTTCAACAATTAAATATGACTTTGCAATAAGGTATTGAAGTATCATAGGACGCGGTAGCTCAGGGGCTAGGACATTGAGTTTGTCGATCAAAAGGTTGGCAGCTTGGCGGTTCGAATCCCTAGTGCTGCCGTGTAATGGGGTGAGCTCCCATTACTTGTCCCAGCTTCTGCCAACCTAGTTTCGAAATCACGTAAAAATGCAAGTAGAAAAAATAGGGACCACCTTTGGTGGGAAGGTAACAGCGTTCCGTGTGCCTTTGGCATTGAGTCATGCCGGCCACATGACCACGGAGACGTCTTCGGACAGCGCTGGCTCTTCAGCTTTGAAACGGAGATGAGCACCGCCCCTAGAGTCGGCAATGACTAGCACATATGTGCGAGGGGAACCTTTATCTTTACCTTATTGAAGTATCATTCACATGAATAGGTCTTAACCATGTTCCGCATTTGGTTGATTCAGTCATTATACTTTCAATTTCTATGATTTTGAAGTTAAGTTTGAAAACTTGATTATATTGTCAAGCTAAAAAGGCATTGTCCCGCCTCATAAAAGAGGATTTACATTCTGGGGTTTTCAGATTGTAGCACTTTATATGCTGTCCAATGAGAAAAAGACTTCTGCACATATAAGATATAAGATATAATATATATTCTCTAATATACATACATAGTTTAAATAGTATACTATATGTATAATGTATGTATACGTATAGTTTAGATACTATAGTAAATAATACAACACTATTATATATTATGTAAAAGAAAATGTGAATGTGTACGTAACTGAGATAGACAGATGTCAAAGATACAAAAACATGTTTATTAAGAGGCTAATATCTTAGAGTTTTAAAGAAAGACAAATTTAGAATACAGATTTTATTCATAAGAGTTTGAATTTTTTTATTATTGCAAAAGAAAGAAAATAAAAATTAAAACTATGGTTCATTTGGATCAGCAAGACATTCTGAAGCTGTCTCACTCTAACTACAATCCACTTTAACATACCTGCCTCTTCTAAAGTACTTGTTCAAAAGATGTTGAATATAAACTGAAAATTGTACTTGTTACATAAATCAAGGATGCTGATCTCAGTCTGTGATTTTATACAACTCACTTAAAGGCTTTTTGCTGCAAAGGCTTTTATCTCTCATTCCCTATCTCTCTATCTGAATAGCTTTATATTGACCAGAAAAAAAATTCCTGTCAGAGAATTGCATTCAACTGAACAAGTTAAAAAATATAGTTTCTATAAAGAGAGGTTTGATTTCTAATCTGATTCCAAAACATAGACTACAATTGTTGCAAAATTTATGACAGATTTTATTCAGTTCATCATAGTCAGTATGTCCTTTATCAGCCAATTTTAAATTATGATCCTCCTTATTTAAATTACATACCTTTGTCCCCAAAATTAAAGTATATGACTGAGCAACTTTGACAAAATATGTGTTGAGCCTTTGTAGAGCAACAAACAATATTTCTGGGATAATAATTTGAATTGAATAACTTATATCCAGATATTTACTATAAATCCACATATAATTCTGAAGATTATGCAAAGAAAACAATGCTGATCCTTTCAGTGACAAGTGTAATTGACAGAGCAAGTACTATACCTTATGTACATTTCTTCACGATTAATTTCCTTATAGAAATTCTGGGAGGAAAAATGAATAAAATTGTATTAGTCCTGCACTCATTGGGATGATTCTTTTTATAATATTCTTCAAATATGCATAATTCCTTATTCACGGAATATTTTTGCTTTGTTTCATTTTTAGAATCTCAAAGTTTTCAATTCATTTATATATATATTTATATTAATATAAATATACATTATTTATACATTACTGTCCACTCAAACCAGTGTGGAGAGAATTCATGATCAAAGTCACATGATAAAAGTAGCAAATTACCTTACTTGACAGCAGTCATGAGGATTTTAAAAAATACTCTGTTTTGTATGAATGCAAACTATGGAAAAAAGCTGGTTTTCGTCACAGCAATTATTAACAAAATGTTTTTGTTTGCAAAAAAAGAGGAAACTTTGATCTTTTTTCTTGATACAGTGACAATATATTGAGCAGGCTGCATTTGAAATGGACATATTTTTGTATGGGACTTACACTCCCATTTCCACTTAAAATCATATACAGGTAGTCCTTGACTCAAAAGCACAACTGAGTCCCAAATTTCTGTTGCTCAGTGAAACATTTGTTAAGTGAGTTTTGCCCCATTTTATGACCTTTCTTGCTCCAGTTGTTAAGTGAATCACTACAGATGTTAAGTTAGTAACATGGTTATTATATGACTTTGGTTTCCCTATTGACTTTGCTTGCCAGAAGGTTACAAAAGGGAACCAAATGACCCTGGGACATTGCAACTGTCATAAATATGACTCAGTTGCGAAGCATCTGAATTTTGATCACATGACCTTGAGGACACTTCAACAGCTTTAAGTATGAAAAATGGTCATAAGTCACTTTTTTACAACTGTTGTAACTTCAATTGGTCACTAAATGAACTGTTGTAAATTGAGGACTACCTATATTACATACTCTACTTGTCAACAGAAAAGATGGTGTAGAAGATAGTGGTAATCTGAGAATGATAGAATAACTTGGAGGGAGGTCAATTTCTCTTAGGAATGTGCATTAAATAAGGATTATTATGGCCCAGGGAGGTGTAGGATGGTTAAGTATATAAATAGTGAATTGTGAAGTATATTACTCAGTGAAATACTTAGCTCATTCATGTAATTACTAGGTATCTTGCCTTCCCCTCCAACCACTATATAAGGACAATCATTTTCACCTATCTTATAAAACTGTTGCAAATTAATAAAATTAGAGAGATCAATTTGAACATTCAAAAAGTGCCAAGTACATTTCATTACTTAATTAATTCAATTTATATACCTGTACACTCGAAATTCTGCCTGCAACTCCAGGCAGAAAACAGCCTTTTAAACAGCAATCCAGAAAATAAAGGCAGCACAAGAGATATACATGAACACACATAGCATAGTGTCAAATGTTACATCTTTGTATGTGTATTCTGTGTACTTATGCATTGTTTAGTGGATGAAACAAAGTTTTTAGTTTAAATTACAAAATTTGGATTATATCATTGGAGTTTCCCTCACAAATAAATGAAAACATGGTGTGTTGCAGTTTCCATTTTCCTGCCATATAATTATCTATAATAATGTCATATAATAGTTGTTACTACTGCCCATCTTTACAATACAGCAAGGCAGGGATGGCCAACCTTGGAAAACTCCAAATTCAAAAATTTAGAACTTTATGCAAATCTTTTAAGGTACCACATACCAATAAATTCACAGTACAGCTCATACGATTGTCCTTGCTTTCATCACTCATTACAGCACGGTAATCCAGTAGTTTTTCCAAAAGACCTTTTATTAGGCTTACAAACATTTCAACTGACTTGGCAATCTTAGGAAAGACTGAAGAGCACTCAGTGAGTCTGAAAATGTAAAAGAAAATAATGAGGGTTTGCATGAAACGTTACTACCAATTTGTGACTGATGAAGGAAAAAGCGATACAGTATAGCAAATGCTTATTTCATTATTTTTGTTTGTTTTGAACATTTGTTTAAACACCGAGCAAGATACTATTTAAAGCAGTGCAGTGATCTGATCCAAGGAATAAAAAGGGGACTCAGAACATATGTTCGGTATACTTATTTTGTACTTTTTGGCATCTCTTTCAATCACACATGCTGTTGCCTAGGCCCGCAGTCAGGTGAGACCAAGAAAAGATGAGCTTAAAGAAGATCAGTAAGATGTTGGAATTAAGGTAAAGATAAAGGTTCCCCTCGCACATATGTGCTAGTTGTTCCCGACTCTAGGGAGCAGTGCTCATCTCCGTTTCAAAACCAAAGAGCCAGTGCTGTCTGAAGATGTCTTCATGGTCAAGTGGCTGGAAGACTAAATGCCAAAGGCACATGGAACGCTGTTACCTTCCCACCAAAGGTGGTCCCTATTTTTCTACTTGCATCTATTACGTGCTTTCAAACTGCTAGGTTGGCAGAAGCTGGGACAAGTAAGAGGAGCTCACCCCACTAGGGATTCGAACCGCTGAACTGCCAACCTTTCGATCGACAAGCTCAGCATCTTAGCCACTCAGCCACTGCATCCCTTTTTATGTTGGAATTACCCCTTCCCATTTGAATCCAACTGCTGCAGGACCCTAACACTTTTCATCCATGTTACAGAATGCTCTCTCTTCAAAAAGCACATTACTTGTGGGATGTTTGTGGGGGGGGGGGGAACAGGAGTGCTGCTCCCAATTATTCACTCTGGCTGTTAGCAATCAGATATAAAAATATACAGTAGATGGGAATCTATAATGTGTTGAATTTCATTAGATTCTGCCATCGCATGTAACAATTCAATTGAACAGCACTGAGAAGTGTCAAGGTGAAATACTGCAATGCTTTCACTGGCATTTTCTAGGCCCTTCTATAATTTTGAAAGTGCAGATGATCATTGTTTTATACATTCCAAAGCAATATTTCCCACAGAAGCATTTAACGTCTTGTCTAAAATGTTTGACTCTCAAAAGAATTCTCCTGCTGTGGAGGCTTATGTTTGATTCAGTATTAATTCCTCCTTTTATCTGAACATTGTAGGTTGTAATACTCAGCACAGTTTTGAAACAGCAGTTCCATTGTTTAGGAAAAAAATTAAACATCAGGACATTTCAATACGATAGCAAATAGTTGTTATGTGACTTTAATACTCTTGGATTTAATCTATTTGGATTATATTTAATATTACATAAACAACCAACCATTTGTATAAAATAGCTGCCTTTGACACTGTACCTTTCCCTTTAAAAACATCTTAAATCTGTTTCAGAAAATGCTTCACTTCTCATGAGGAGATCTGTGGTGGAAGATACATGATAAAACTGTTCCAGTGGCTGTTTTTAATTCTCTTGGTTGATTGATTTACTTGGATAAAACATGTTCTGTTTGTCAAATGGTATGTAGTATGAGCATCAAATTGAAAGTATTTTGTAATACTTGTTAGTATTATGAATTAAAAAGTAACATATAGAGATAATTTAATCTGCATTCAAGTTTTAGGAATTGAAATTACTGGTATGGAAATACCCGCTCAACTAATCATGGTTAGAAAACAAAAGACAGTTGATGCACCTTTATACATTTCATTAAAATGTGGGGGTTTTTCCTGCTAAAATGTACTTCTGAGATCAAAATATTGCCCTCCAAAATATTAAGTCTTGAAAAGAAGAGCACATTTTTCTAATATAATCCCAAATGCTGGACAGATGGAATTGTGGAATTGTTGAATCTGGAGAAGCGTTTACTGTTTTGGTTTCATCTCAATTCTGTATATCCTAAAACAAAAGCTATTCACAGTTGTCTGTTCAATAGGATCTTATCCATTGACCAGTCTCTAACTCTGAATGAGTTTAGCTGAATTATGAGGGATTCAGAAAAAATCAAGGTAATCGTTACATATCACACAATTAAAATAAAGGAATTTGGAGCCGTGAGACTGCACAATAAAAACTATATATCTGAATGGCTTTCAAAGAGAAACAATTTTCATGGAGAATGAGTATCCATGGCTACAATTAATATGATGGCTATATATCATTTCCAGAATTGGAAGTGGCATATCTCTGACCACCAGTTGTTAGGAAGTACAAGCATTAATGTCAACATGTTTTGTGGATGGGCTTCCCATTGGGAAACAGGAGGAGATATAGCTTTGGCTTCTTCAAGGAAACCCACCCATAGAGACAGGGTTTTATTTCTATGATGAGCTGTCCCTCACTTTCCTCTGGAAAGTTGATATCTGGAAATACATGAGATTTCCGTATGTTTGTAATTTTACAGGCAAACGCTTTTTTCATTATTTGCTCCCTTTTAGTATCTCTTCATGTGCAAAGCACCGGTTAATGCTATCTTTGCTACTGTATGATTATGAATAAATGACACAATGCTAGAGGAGAAATATTATACAACATTATTTTTAAAGGAAGTTTACGTCATCTTATAGATATAAGGTATATACAAGATGTGATTAATAAATCCTGATAGGCTGTAGAAATATTAGAGCAATTGAAGACTGAAAATGCATATAGATCCATCCATCCATCCATTATCTATCTATCTATCTATCTATCTATCTATCTATCTATCTATCTATCTATCTATCTATCTATCTATCTATCTATCTATCTATCTATCTATCTATCTCTATCTTAGTACTACACACTTTTAAAACAAACATCCAATTTAAAATATAAAACATTTGAAGGACATATTCCATTGTTGTGCTTACATTGTCTCAAACAAATGCAGATATTGCTCATCTCCCCGGCCTCCTTCTACCTCATGATCCAATTTTAAAATTATTTCATTTTCAAACTGTTCAAAAGAGAAAAGCAAAATCATTAAGCAAAGCACAAATTCTTTTTCGAACTCATTCCTATAAAATTGATAGCTTTTATGATACTTATATGCGCATTTCCCAGATGTAGCACATAAAATCAAGTAAGCATGTTTTTTTAAAAAAAGATGAATATTTCTCAAATTAGCAGTAGGGTTGTAATGACATTAAAAGGAATATATGATTTCATAATAACATACTAAAATTTATGTCTGCATAAACAAATATATCTCCTTAGAATAAGTTCATGATATTTCAGGTACAATAGGATATTAAAATACATTGCATGTATGCATTTGAATTGGGAACAGAATAAAAATATTCTAAGATGATTAAAAAACAGATATTGGATATTTGCCTAGACTGATATTTCTTTTGTCTGCTTTTAAATGTGCAGGAAGTTAATTTCAAAGTGAAATGTATATGAATAACCTGGATGATGGGACTGATGATGCAAAGTTGGGAACTTTGGCTCACCATGAGAATGACTGAATTTGCAGTCAGAATCTAATCTGGATAGATTGGAAAACTGGAGGATTTGTAGCTTAGAAGCAGTAGATCCAAAGACTTGGGGGTGGAAACTGACAACAAATAGAATGCAAATCATTTTTATGAGACATTGGCTACAAGAGCTGACAGTTTTTGGCTGCTTCAGAAAAAAACAAGTTTAGGGTAAAGGCATGTCAAGTGACTACTTAGCATACCTTAGATGAATTGTGCATGATCCTGGAGACCACATTTTCAGGTTAAAGAATGGCAAGAAAGATGATACAGGAAACTGAGAATTTGTCCTATGTGGCCCTGCCCAAGGAGTTTCAGAATACAGATTTCACATACTCAGTAATACTTAAGGGTGACAGGAAAGCTGTCATAAAGGGAATATATAGGGAAGATGACAAAGAGTTATTTTCCCATGACTGCAGAAATTAAAACCAGGCATAATGGATGTAAGTTGTGCTTATCAAAGTTTTATTTAAATAAGATCATCTAAATAATTTACTTAGGGTGGTTATGTATTCCCCATCTTTGAAGGTTTTAAAGATGAGACTTTTCGTGAATCATTATCCATCACTCTACAGGGGTGGGATTAGATGATGCTTGTGATCACTTCCCATTCTACAGTTCTATGATTTATTATTTTATAGAATAGAAACCTTCTCACTTTTTTTTAACATTACAGAAAACAAATATATTATAAACTATACGCATGCACATTTACACCAAAAAACGATATTATATCAGGGGCAAGCCCCATTGGTGGTTCATACTGGTTTCTGGAATATAAAAAATAAGATATCATTGCTAAATATTTTGCTATTGATGTTTATCACTATAATTTAAGGTGTTTGGAGAGCTTGAAAAGAAAAAGAGAAATGAGATATTCCAGCTATTGTCCAGCAATTCTATGGACACCAATACACAGACTGGTTTTATCATAAATATTCCCTGTATGTGGTTGTTTCAAAGTCTCAAGATAGCTTTTCATTATAGGTTCACATAAGAAAGCTAACTTTAAATCCAAATAATTACTAGCTCTCTTCTCAAATCTGAGCTGATGACTGATCAGATCCTTGAGAAAGTCTGAACACCATGAATTTATGACAGTCAATTGGGTGTAGGTTTTAAGACACCATGTGACATTCCTGGACATTCCTGAATAAAGTTACAATAACTTACTTTACACTAACTTTGACATACTACTAGCATTTCTTTAATAAGACACTCTAACAATACTGTGTAAAGGACAATTCAAGCAAGTTAGAAGAAAACAATCAGTATAGCATGATAAATTCTAATGCATTCAGCATACAGTTTGGTAACAAATGTTAGGTGAACATGAAGCTTAAGCAACGTTTCAGTGAAAATGCTAGCAGTCTTTGCAAATTAACCTCCTAACTTAGGCCATTATGATGTAAGTTTCTGAATTTAAAATTGATGTTATATGAATGAAAAAATGCATGCATTCCCTGTGAAGAAGAGAACATAGGTATCTCAAAAACTACTCTAAAATGAAAAGCTAGAAAAAAAATGGATACAGTAAATCAAAAAGATACCTGGATAAAAAATGGGATTTTGCTTTAAACGTTTGAAGCACTAAATGGTAATGATCACAGTATTGTATAACTCTTTTTAAGCAAACCTCACTTGGATGATGTGTCATTAGCTTTAATTGTTGATTTTTAAAGGATAGTGACTTTATGTGTTTAGAGGTCATTGATCCAGCAAGTAGTGACAATTGTTATACAGTTCCACTGTATGAGCCAATTTGATGAAAAAAATTAAATAAATTGGGGTGGTTTTGTTTTGTTTTGTTTGTTTTTTTGGAGATTTGCCTTTCTTCAATGCCATTTGATGTGCCAATGAATTTAAGTAAGGTACATGTGAAATTATTTTGCTTGCAGCAATTTTTGCCCAAATCACATTTCAGTGAAGCTTGAGAGTTCAAAGAGAGACAAGACACCACCTAACTCTGTGTGTCTCATAATATTCAGGTGATAAACCTAGGCTCTACTTGGAAAGCATCTGGCAGCTACATATGTGAATAGCAAAAGTCTGTCATCCACATGAGAGCTTCCATGAATTCAAAACTTTAAAAATAATGTAAGGAATCCAGTACATTTGGTACATTGATTTGAAGATATACCAAACAGAAATATATCTGATGATGTCTGTCCACCAACAGAACATACACAAGTTTGATGAACAAAGCTTTATTCTTCTCTAAATTTGCTTTGGAAGATTGAGGAAACTGGAGGAATATCTATCAGAAGACAAAAAAAGAAAAATTCTATTTCCAGCAGAAATATGCTTATATCACATTGGTTGAATTGAATAAAGGACAGGAAAGTGAATATTCAAGTGGAATGAATTAGAATTAAAAGTGTGAAAAAGAAAGCAACATAAAAATTTAGAACAAAACCACCCGGGGAAGAGTGCAAGATTTACACAGCCATTATATGTTTAAGTAGTAAACTAATGTTGCTGTTTATAAGGAAATGCGTGTGAAACAGAACTGGAAGCAAAAGCTCAAGAACAGAGCAGTAAGTCAGCAACTTTAAAAAAAGAAATGTTTCCTAATGCGCTAATAAAATATACTGTAAGCTCCAATTCATAAGAAATTTCAAAATAATTCTGTTTGTCTTTAGATTATGATTGATGCATGATTGATGCATGTTGATGCATCTAGTATATATCTAGCATCTAGTATATTGCAGGATCAAGCGGTAACGAAATTTAGTCCTGCAGTAAGGGGAAAGTAAAATTTACTATTAGAAAATTAAAAGAATGTGTTGCCTGATTAGGGAAAAAAGATCTCTATAATAGAATAAGGAACTATGCATTCAAGTACGTATCTGAAACTCTTATTAACAACAGAAAGGGGAAGAAATTTGTGGGTTTAATAATTATACAATTCTACAACTGTAATGTGAATTAAACAGAACAATTTTCTACATGGGAACATCTAATTTTTTTTCTCTTTTTATTGCCCAAACCATCAGCAATGCATTTGCCTTGCAGTAACCTAAAACTTTCTGATTCTTGGCAAAAACCAGAATGCTCATTCTCCCAGGCCTTTTAGAATTTAGTACTTTTTAATATGAACATTGCAATAAAGCTTTTAAACTTTATTTTTATTTTTATTTTGTGTTTTGACGTTTAAATAACTGATTTTAATGTGCTGTAAATTGCCCTTGAAAACTGCTGTTTTGAAAGACATCCCACAAATAAATAAAAATGCAAACTCACTGAACCAGTTGTCTTCTTTTTTTTTTCTAGCACAGAATACAAATCATTTGCATTTAGTGTTAAATTAGGTGTTAAGACCTGACACAGTATTACCAAGTAAAAATGGAGTGGCCAGAGATCTTTATCTGATTGTAATAATAATTAATAAAGATCAAAGTCACCAACTGCATATCATTACCGGATATTCTCCATTTTACAAAGTATGGAATGGATAACTTTCTCCCAATTACTTTCTTTTCCATGTCCAATTACTTTATCTTCAAATTTTAATGATTCTTTCCATAATGCATTGACCTGGGAGTCATTTTTTCTGATTTTTTTTTGCTCGTGTGTGTGTGTGTGTGTGTGTGTGTGTATGTGTGTGGGGGTGTGGGGGTGTATATATATATATATATATATATATATATATATATATATATATATATATATATATATATATATATATATATATATATATATATATATATATATATTCATCTCTACCAGTTCTTAATAGAAGAACTTGATATAGGGGAAGGAGTGGCAGAAGTTGGGAGCAGAGTTAAAAGAGGGATCAGCCTAGAATCTCTATATAGCTGCAAGTGGACAAAGTCCAACTCCATCCCCCTGAATTCCATTGACTCTTATCTAACTTCTAGTAAGTGTTAATCTTTAATTGAGCCTATTCCTGTGCAATAAATCAGGTTAATTAGACCTTCAAGTGTAGATCTGATCTTTTGCCCCTGACACTTTATCCCTTCTACTCAGTTTCACCTTCTCTCAACCTCACATTTCCACAAAATTGTCTTTTCTAATGTTTAGAACAGACAAATGATTTCTTACTCCAATTAAAACATTTTAGCTGCTATGCAATGATTTCTGTTTTTCTTTCTTTCTTTCTTTCTCTCTTTCTCTCTCTCTCTCTCTCTCTCTCTCTCTCTCTCTCTTTTTCCGTCCTCTTCTTTCAAGTTTGTCCTTTGCTACTTAGACTTTATAATTACAAGGCAGGATGTACTGTATATCTAAGTTCTGTTCAGCTCTTCAGATATCCTTGATGTTATTAATTATCCTAGTCAGCCTCTTGTCAACAATATGGAAAATGTGTCCTTAAGAAAACAAAACAGCTAAGGCTAGCTGGATTTGATTACAGGTGACAACCTTAAAGCAAATGATGCTGTCTTTACACCTCACAAAAAACAAATAAACCCGTAGACTTTTTTCCCCACAATAAATATTTCAGGCAACATCTTGACTGATCGTGTTCTGTATTTGTATTAATCCAAGAACAAAAGACCAACCTTCTTCAGATCTGCTAGTCTAATGCCTGTACATATACACAAACCATTTCCATAGTTTATTAGATTTATTTTTCCTGGTCATCTTTTCTTTGGAACCCACTCACCCCTTCCTGACAACTTTTATAGAGAGAGATTAAAGTACGTATTCTGAAGCAGGACACCAAAGAGGAGAAATACACATTTCTCTATGTTGTTGGAGATACGTCTATTAGATTCCATTTTCTTTTACCTGGAACAACACTATCTTTACCTGATTAACTTTAAGGATCAACTACACAATTATACTTATGCAAAGAATTCAGTTGTATTTCTGGCTTTTCATTCATTAATTGTAAATTGGTGATGATTATTACTGATATCACAATACTTAGGGAATGGAAGTTTATTCTGTCTCTCTCCAACTGAGATATGAACAAAAATGACTGTTCTTCCTTCTGTATTTATTTATTTATGAAGTTTATTGGCCACCCATTTTACCACAGGCTAACCCTGTATG
This sequence comes from Ahaetulla prasina, assembly GCF_028640845.1. Lineage (NCBI taxonomy): Eukaryota > Metazoa > Chordata > Lepidosauria > Squamata > Colubridae > Ahaetulla > Ahaetulla prasina. The sequence continues at coordinate 109,188,600 of NC_080540.1, forward strand.
GCTTGGAGAAGGTTTTTTTTTTTAATTTGGCACATTTACATAGCTGTCCACCTCAGTGACTTTGGCCAGTATATAACAATAAAGTAAAACAGTAAATATATAAAAACAACAATTATTAAGAAATATAAAACAATCATTATCACTTGGGGTTTGTATAACTGGGAAAAGAATCCGGAAGTTCAGTTTTTGAATAATGTCAGGGTTCCAGAAAAACCTCTTCTGCATAAAAAAAAACTCAGAAGCCATTGTCTTTCAGAGTTCTTTACTAGTATGAGGAAACTGGCACACGATGAATGAAATTCCAAAACTGAACTTCCGGATTCTTTTCCCAGTATACAAACCCCAAGAGTCCCACCCCCCTGACCCCTTTGCTGGTCACATGGTCCAACGTTCTCCCAGTTCATTCGAATATCTTCTTGCCACTCTTCCTGCAGATGTGAACACCATCCGACCTTGACCGCTTGAAGAATGTTACCATACCCCTCAACCCCCCTTCTTCCCCGCAGGGGAAAAATGTGGCAGCGTCTGGAACCCTAAAGTCTAGTATGGTTTCCAGGCCTGACACATTATTCAATGTTGACTCATCCTTCCACCCTTCCGAGGTGGGTAAAATATGGACCCAAATTGTTGGGGGCAATAGGCTGACTCTGTGAACCATTTAGGGAGGGCTATAAAATCACTATGAAGCTGTATATAAGTCTAAGTGCTATTGCTATTATTAAAAATGCAAGTCATCAAATACAGGACAAAAAATCAATTAAAGAAAGAGCTGTCTAAGAATATCCCCAATCCTTTGGGGCCTCAAGCTTGATGAACAAACCAAGTCTTGAAGGACTTAAAGCTTATTAGCAGGGATAAAGCTAATCTCACTTTTTTAAGGGTGGGGAATGGGAAAATAAATATTCCATAAGGCAAGTGCTATAACAGAAAAGGCTCGCCACCTTGGACCTGCCAAATATAAGTCCCTAGCAGACGGGACCCAAAGCATGCCCTCTCTGGCAGATGTTTCCTTTAGTACCACTGAGAACTTTTCCATTAAGCCTTGTAACTTGGGCTAAAGAAATCTGTTTTCCGCACATGGTAGGCTTCCATTAGTAGTGCCTTCCCTTGGGCAGTGTAATAGATAAAGAGGAAGTCACAACATATGTGGTGCAACATAATTTTGCCCTTGAGCACAATGACAGCTCAGTGCAGAATCCATTCTATCCACAGTAAGATGAGCAGGAGGAATATCTTCTCTGTCTAATGGGCCAATGCTGCTGTCACTTCATTGCCTGGCATCGAAGTAATGTACTACTGCCTTGCCAGAGGTTGCCATAAAACAGAGCGGTTCCCTGTGCTTCTCCTGCCTCCAGACTGACAAATGATGGGAGTCAAGAGATTAAAGCTAAATTGTGATGGGAGAGATGCGAACATCTTCTTCCCTTGGGCCAAAACTATTTATAAAATGACAGTGAGAAACATACTGTCAAAAAGGCAAGACACATGTCTCTTTCAGAACATCATCCAACTGCTTAGTATTTGTCTTCTCAAATAGATATTGGTACTGCCTTCAATATAACATTCCAGTTTAAGGATAACTTAAGTAGGTCATTTTTCAAGAGCACCCCTGTCGCTTTGGGTGGAACATGAGAAGCAAAGTTCACAGTGAACCCACATCCTTTGAATGAATATTTAGCATCAGTGCTCCTTTAGATGCCTTTCTCCTATTTTAACTCCTGGAGAGTAAAAAGTGATATTTAAACTGCCTACATCCAGGGTGGAAATGGAAGTTAAATGTACTGAAATAGAGAACCCAAATATAAAAACATGATGCTTGCAAGGATCAAAATAGCATTATGCATTAAAATATGTTAAACTTTTCTAAAGCATAGCACATCTGAAAAATAATTCCCACCCTTTTAAAAATGATATTTTAATTTATAATGCAATGTATTCATAATTTTTATTCTTAAAGTCTGATTTCAAGCAGGCCTCCCCCCCCCTTCTCTTTTGGCAGATATTTATCAAATATATCAATGGTAGCTCACTCAAAAGTATTCTTTCTTTCTGCTGGGGTATTTTTAAAGTATTTTTCCATTAAGTGTTTTACTTGAAAACTCCTACTATACTTCTTGATTGTATGATAGATAGTTCGTGATGGATTAACTAAAGTATTTACTAAATACTTTAATGACCATTTGGATTACAGCAGCATCAGAAAGATTGCTTTACAATCTATAAAATACTTCTGTCGGTTGCAAAATATCCCTCCCTCCCCATGGGTTGAAAACTGTCTCACATTTAAGTGTCAGTTTACCCGAATGTACTCTGTGACTTTTTTATTGTTATCATTTTGCAATATTTTTGCCAGTTCCTGGACAATCCCCCCCTCCAAAAAATTTGGGCAAATGGGCTCAGAATCACATGATTCACTTAATGACTGTGATTTGAACTTAATACCATATGATTTTGCAATAACATTTGCAAAACATAGTCAATTCATTTGAAAAGCTTAAGATACATTTAATTTTTAAATGAATTATTTTTTATTTTAAGTGTGGGTCCTCAAATTCTAAGTTCCCATCAGAATTGCAAGCCTTCTCCTTTCCTTTATTTTACACAGAACTAGTGTAAAACAATAAAACAATAGAACAAAAAAATGCATGCATTCATCTGATATTCAAGAATAATGGCAGTTACCAAATTATCAAATGATACACAAAGCTTATAATACCTTTTTGAATTCACCGGTATGTTTATATTCACATAACATCATGTCAAAGAATATTGGGATGGTGGCTTTACGCAATTCAGTTTCAGGGATGAGGGTCATTTCTAAGATTGGTCCAACCATTCCTGGAATAAAGCGGATTTTATTCTGTCCTGGAACAATAGACAAAAGAGAACATTAATAATATCAACCCATGGTACATCATTATTCCAATACCATTATAACATTTCTATTTCAATGTTTTATTTTAACTTTCCTTCTGGATTTTAGAGTGGATATTTTAAAAAATATTGATGATTCAACATTTCTAGTTGAGAAACAACTATTCACAAAAGAACAGCAAATACCTTTTCACATCAGTTTTGTAACTTTGTGATGATTTCCATAATGGGAGTAGCAATGATTAGATGCTAAATATGTAATGCAAAAACTCTGTAAGTAGAATAATATTAGTTATTCCCGATAGTATTCAGTTTCTTGGTTCTTTCACTAGTTGCAATTTGATTGTCTGACTTCTGCTTCACTTGAATGGTCCTTGGTGCTCTCTGAACTTGCTGGTTTTCTTACAGATGTTTCATTACCCAAACTAGGCAACTTCTTTAGTGCTAGTAAGGAGTGAGATTTGCTGTCAGTTTATATTATAGTGGCTTGCTTCTTTGGCAGTTTCTTGACTGGGGTATTGTTTACTTGATTGCGGAATGGAACAACTTGCAACAGCCAACTTGGTGCGGCCAATTCACCACCACCAATTTGCTGCAGGAGGACTCACAATGCCCAACTCTCCGTGAGACAACTTGCTGTGGGACAATTTAACATTTCTATTTAATTATTTGAAATAAATAAAAAAATATTTTAGGTTTTGCCATTCACATTTCATTCTGTCCCTCCTTTTGTTTGTTTGTTTGTTTTCTTTAAATGATTCTACTCCACCATTTTTTGATATTAGTGTAACTCTTGTCCTGCAGCACCTTGGAGTTAATCTATGCTGATTTCAGTGCTGATTGCTGGTGGAGAGGTGCTTGGGTCTTTTTGTTCCCTTTTTGGCTGCTTGATTGTCTCTTTTGCATAGTATGCTTTACTTAGTTTATTTATTTATTTTATTCATCATAACAATATAACAATATATATATACAAGCGTTGCATAAAGGGTTATATAATATATGAACGTATATACGAGGAGAAACGAGGTACTAAAAACATATATATACATAGGGGAAGAAACAGTAGGACAGGAACGGTAGGCACGTATGTGCTCTTATGCACGCCCCTTAGAGTCCTCTTAGGAAAGTGGTGAGGTCAACCGTGGACAGTTTTTTAATAAAGCCTTTGGGGTTATGAGAAGAAACTACAGAGTCAGGTAATGCATTCCAAGTATATACAATTCTGTTACAGAAATCGTGTTTTCTGCAATCTAAACTGGAGCGGTTGACATTGAGTTTAAATCTATTGGTAGCTCTTGTGATATTGTTATTGAAACTAAAAAAGTCATTGACAGGAAGGACATTACAACGGATGATTTTATATGCTAAACCCAGATCTTGTCGAAGGCGACGAAGTTCCAAGTTTTCTAGACCCAAGATATCAAGTCTGGTGGAATAAGGTATTTTATTAGTTTCGGAGGAGTTGAGAATTCTTCTCGTAAAATACCTTTGGACACGCTCAACTGTGTTGATGTCAGATATATGATATGGGTTCCAGACAGGAGAGCAGTAATCGAGAATTGGCCTAACAAATGTTTTATATGCTCTGGTCAGTAGTGTGGTGTTTTTTGAAAAGAAGCTACGTAAAATTAAGTTAACAACTCTTAGAGCCTTCTTAGCTATATAGTTATACTGTTATGGTTAAATTAATAAATTACAATCAGAATTATTTCTTCCCAATTATTCACCTGTAAGCTACTACCCCACATCATTGTACGCAAAGGGTTCAACTGTATATGAAACAATTTGAACAAACTGAGATAGGATGATTGATGGATGAATGGATAGATAGATAGATAGACAGACAGACAGACATAGATCAGTTGATACTTTGATATATTTTTTTCTGATAGCTGCATTTCCAAGATATCTGGAGAGTGCTAAGTTAGGGAAAACAGCTAAATGGTATGTAAATCTAATGTCCTTTCTATGGCAGTATTGCAATATGAGACCTTTAGTCTCTACTATTGTTATGGTCCATTTGCGGTTCAAGATCGCATTATAATATGTCTGTTTACTATCACATGCAAAGCCTATTGCACATCAGATAACCCACATGAGTTGACTGAATGGACACAGTCTTCTCTTAATGGTTACTGTTCCCAACATTTAATCAATGAGTGTTCTTGGAAGAGAAAATAATTCTATTTCCTCATCTCTTCCCATCAAAATCAATTTATCAGCGAAAACATTACACTAGCTTTTTATGTGTTCTCTTGTCTATCACAACTGAAAAAAACACATCTGCTTTCATTCCTAGATGAATAATGCCAACTATTGGAAAGCTCAGAATAGAAATGATGTCCTGGTAACTCTATTATAGATTGGCTGCACAATGACTTAAAGCCACATGAAATAAAGTGCCACTGGAGTCTGCCTTAGGAAGCATTTGCAATTATGACAGATGATGAAAAAAGAAGAAAGAAGCTTGTAAATGTCACCTCTAACAAGAAAACCAGGCCTTGAAATATTTCTTAGTGATGGAATATTCCCCCCTCTCCCCCCTCACCCTTCCTCTCCCCCCTCTCTCTGTAAAACAAAGTAAAATTACAATAAGGTTCAAAGTGTTGGTTGATCACCTTCTTACAGTACTTAACCATGCCTAATGTTTCAGACAAGAGAGATGAAAAAGCAGCAGCCACTATAGGTTTGATTCCCTGTATTATATTATAGACAAGGCATTTGGTCCAATAAACAAAATGCATGGTGCTGAACTCTGGACATTCTTTTGCAAAGTCTAATTTGCCAACTTGACAGGCCTCATCTAGAGCATTCCTCTTTTGATTAAGTGGAAAGGATAATTGCTCAATTTCATTTTAAACTCTCCCTATAACTAAAACTTGGGCAGTTGTATATTTCCAGTTGCAGATCAATAGATGAAGAGACAACTTAGCTGCCACCAAGCTCCTAATCTTTGAAAAAATCTTTATTTACTTGGAAGTATGCTATGTAACATCAAGAAAATTGATGGATACTTCAAAATCTTCCTTCCTTCCTTCCTTCCTTCCTTCCTTCCTTCCTTCCTTCCTTCCTTCCTTCCTTCCTTCCTTCCTTCCTTCCCAACATCACAAAACCTAAAACAATTGAGTAAAATTTTCTAATATAATGCATTTTCGTAATACTTAAAACTTCTTGTACCATTTTAAAACTACAGCTCATTGTTAAAATCAAATTAGTATGCAAGTATCAATAACAGTGATCAGCAGAAAAATGAAAAATTACAATAGCTTCTACCCACTAAGTAAGAAATTTATCCTTGAGGTAAGAGCCCAGATAAATTAACAGCTATAATTCTCTAGCCAGAAAGAAATAAGAAAGAAAGGCATGCCATTCATAGCATCTAAATCTATTTTTATTTAACAAATGGTATAATGCTTTCAGGTTAAAATGTGACTTTAAGAGAAATTATAGATATAGTACAAGTTCATGTACAGAATTATAGTCTCCAAGAATTTCCACAATAAATAACATTTGGCATTAGATTGATTTATCAAATATGAGGTTTCCAATGGGAAACTTTCAGCATCCTTGTAACATGTTAAAGTTAGCTCAGGGTACTAAATTGGAATATGTTTAGTATACATCTGTCGATTGTTATAAACCGCACACTTTTGGTCAGATGGGCAGTTATATAAGTGTACTTTCTGAATAAATAAATAAATACTTTTAGAATTTGTCTTATTCCATTATAAGTCATTTTTTAAAATTATTGAACTTTTACAACATTGCCTGCAAATGTATGATCTAAGCTGATTGAACTAGGTGTTACAGTTATTACATTTCAATTAGTTTTTAGGAAATAAATTATCAGTTTTAGAAATCAATATTGGAGTAATATTATGTTGGCAAAAGTAATAATTTTCTCTAAATGTTATATATCCTGTAAATTTAATATTTTTCTTCCACTGAAATTCTTACTGTTGCATACAATTTAATCCACCAAAATATTGCATCAAGTTGTTACAAATCCTTTAATCTCTTGTATCTGAGCTTGTTAATACACACTGGATTCTCAACTTTTTAATTTAAGAAAAAATTACAATTTCTATAAACCTCCAGTTTCTGAGAATTGTAGGTCTTTGATGATTTATAATTGTTCGATAAGTTTATGTTTGAATTGCGGAGGAAAAATAAATACTTTTTTTCCTGGAGAAAACCTGTATAACATATAATTAAACATGGCATTCTATTATAATCAAGGGAATTTTTTCAAGTGACTGCAACAGAAGTTTTTTTTTATTATTATTTTATTTTGTCACAACAGTATATACAATCATCAACATAAAATAACTTATCATGAGAGAAAAAGTATATATAAGTAAAAGTATAAGTAAAAGTATGCATATAATATTATAATGAAGAGAACAATAGGACAGGAACGGTAGGCACTTTTGTGCTCTTATGCACGCCCGTTAAAGTTCCATCTTTATTCCATCTTTATAAAGTTCCATCTTTATTCTGTATCAATCTTATATTAAGCAGCTGCTTTCATCATTTTGCTATGTTTTTCTAGTTTCAAGAAAAATGTCACTGTATTGTTGGGTACAATGGCAAAACAACCTCATCTAACTATGGCTATTCTGAAATAACAACACAGATAGGGACAAAAAATAAAATTCATGCTGATATCTTGAAAGCCAAATGAACAGGGTTTTTTTTTCTTCACATGAAAGCAAACCAACACACTTGCTGAGACAAACCTTGGTGGCTGGACATTCCATTTTCTTGCATAGAAGCTTCCCTTCAAGCTGCAAAACTGCCTTGATTTATAATTACAGACCTGCTGTATTATTATATGGAGCTGTAATGGACCAGTTCCAGTTTGATCCCTGCCGACTTGGCAGTAAATTAATCAAGCCAAGCTCAGTGTATTCAACTCTTACTTCTTTGTCCCTCCATGCACATTCTTTCCCTAGGCTTGGACAGGTAGTACTATATATTTACTTAGAAATTGGGAATCCAAATATTACTCAACAATACATGTTGGTCATTGTATACATATGAACAAAAAGTGTTACTGATGTAAAACAGAAGGTATAAACATTTTAATAGAGAGAAAAAGAGTAGAAGCAGCTCTACATTTCTATAACAAAAACTGAAACATGTATTCTTATTTCTGGACAGATGCTCATTTTTAAATTAACACCCCCCCAAAAAAATAATGACCTTCTCTGAAACTGATAACCAGGAATCAGTGGTGAAATGTAAAATTTGTTACTACCGGTTCTGTGGGTGTGGCTTGGTGAGGGGGTAATGTGACTGGGTAGGCGTGGCCAACTCCTTTTTTTAACTTTTAAAAGCATTTTTTCTAGAATCTCTTCAGCCGAAAATGCTTTTAAAAGGCTCTGACGATCCCAGCTGAGTTGCCTGATCGTCAGAGGTTTTTCTTTTCTTTTAAAAGCATTTTTTTTGTCTTGAAAAGAAAAGAAAAGCCTCTAATGATTAGACAACTCAGCTGGGATCGCCAGAGCCTTTTAAAAACATTTTTTTACAGGTTGTAGAAAAAATGCTTTTAAAAGGCTCTGATGATCCCAGCTGAGCCACGCGATCATCAGAGGCTCTTTTTTAAAACTTTTAAAAGCATTTTTTTGGCCAAAGAAAAAATGCTTTTAAAAGTTTAAAAAAAACAACCTCTGATGATCATGTGGCTCAGCTGGGCATGGGAGGGGCAGGGATTTTTGCTACCGGCTCTCTGAATTACCCGCCACGATCGCTACCAGATTGGGCAATCCGGTGGGTGGTTCGGAGAACCGGTAGCAATAATCCCTGGATCCACTCCATGCCCCACTCTAAGTGGTTTACAGAGTCAGCATATTGCCCCCAACAATCTGGGTCCTCATTTTACCAACCAACCTGGAAGGCTGAGTCAACCTTGAGCCTGGTGAGATTCAATCTGCCAGACTGCTGGCAGCCAGTGATCAGCAGAAGTAGCCTGCAGTACTGCACTATAACCATTGTGCCACTGTGATTCAACAAGGTGATTACAAACCCTCTTGCTATAAATGAAAGCTCTTTGCTTAGACTTCTTTGTATGATTTCCAAAATATCTCCTTGTTCCTGTTCTTAATAATATTGAGTAATGTTGCATGTGTAGAAATGTCTATGTTGCTATCTGCCAGACATTCAGGCACATATCTTGTAAATAAGGCAGGTATTTCATGAGACAAGATAAATGTAATAAAACAATTTTAATAAAATGGAACAACTCATTAGAAAAGGTCTCCCTAAAAACCAGAAGGCGGCCATCTTTCAAGTACTCTAACTTACCAAGTTTGTACCACATGTCACGGATAGCAAAACCAATTAAACGTCTCATGTCTCCATATCTAAAAGGGAAAACAGAAGTCATTACCTTCATCCCAGCTTTCTTGTCTAAATGAGAAACAAAAATCACTTTTCAATGATTAAAAACAAGACCTACTTGTTCAGGATCTTAATGCATTTACCATGGGAGAATTGCTCTAGCTGCAAGGTGTCCTGGGTGATAAAAGCCACTGCAAGATGAAAATAGTTGTTCCAGAGCTGTAAATTGAGCAGAAGACAGAACACCGAATTGTTATAATGCATCTCTCCTGAAATGGAAGGTTGTATTAAGCTGTGTAAAACCTAAATAATTTATGAAGGCAGCCAGCAGAAAGGATTAATATGATGCAAAGTTATGTGCTATTATTACATTGCAATTAGAATAAAAAGACAAGAGTGTGGTTTTTATACCCACCGGCCTGAATTCCCTGAGTAGCATCTGGAGATTCACATGGGGTTCATTAGCTTATAAACAATAAAGTTACCACACACCCTGACAACTTTTGCATACATCAGGTTCAGAATAATTTTCCATCTCCAACCAAGGAATGCAGCTTTAGAGGTAAAAATTATATCATACGTTCTTCATAACTGCTTCATGGGAAAAAAGCTGATTGATTTTAGCAAAATTAAATTCTAAAAAATACATATGGAATAGGTCCAAAAATAAGCTATTGTTTTTAACCTCAAGAATTATACTATAAAGAGTTCTGGATTTTCATCAACTTTATTTTCATTGTAGTAATAGTTAAAATGTTGACCACATTTCTCGATGATGAAAAACAGAAATACATAATTTTATGATCTGGAATATATTTTGCCCTTAGTTTTTAAATATCAGTATAGCAATATTTTAATAGAAAAATTCCCTTTAGCAAAATTTACCTAGAAAAAGCTGCAACACCTTGATCAAAATAATTCCTCATTCTTCCATACAAGGGAGATTTTCTCCTACATAATATTTTTATAGTTTATATATTTCAGCGAACTGTTAATTGTGGGGGGTATTTATTTCTATATATTTCATCTTCATCAGTTTAAAGAGCTGATATTCATGTTAACTGTCTATTAGTAAGCTTCAGAGAGGAATACTATAAGAAACACAGCCACATGTATGACAATGTAGATGGTACTAGAGTCTGCACTAAAACCCAAATCTTTCTAACCATTGGACTATGAAAAGCATCTTGAGGTATGAATCCTATGGCTGATTAACTTTAGGACACCTACAGCTATTACAAATATTGAAGGTGAGGCCCAGTTCACCCCAATGAAGCGGTCGAAGTGCTGTCCCGGTGCCTGGAAGCTGTACGGGTCTGGATGGGGAGAAACAGACTCAAGCTCAATCCCTCCAAGACGGAGTGGCTGTGGATGCCGGCACCCCGGTACAGTCAGCTGCATCCGCAGCTGACTGTTGGGGGCGAGTTAGTGGCCCCAAAGGAGGTGGTTCGCAACTTGGGCGTCCTCCTGGATGGACGGCTGTCCTTTGATGAACATCTGGCGGCCGTCTCCAGGAGGGCCTTTTACCAAGTCCGCTTGGTCCGCCAGTTGCGTCCCTTCCTTGACCGGGATGCCTTATGCACAGTCATTCACGCTCTGGTTATGTCTCGGTTGGATTCCTGCAATGATCTCTACATGGGGCTGCCCTTGAGGTGCACCCGGAGGCTGCAGTTAGTCCAGAATGCAGCTGCGCGAGTAGTAATGGGAGCCGCTCGTGGCTCCCACGTAACACCACTGCTCCGTAGTCTGCACTGGCTTCCTGTGGTCTTTCGGGTGCGCTTCAAGATTTTGGTTACCACCTTTAAAGCGCTCCATGGCTTAGGACCTGGGTACTTACGAGACCGCATGCTGTTACCCTATGCCTCCCACCGACCCGTATGGTCTCATAGAGAGGGTCTCTTCAGGGTGCCGTCCGCCAAACAGTGTTGGCTGGTGGCCCCCAGGGGTAGGGCCTTCTCTGTGGGAGCATCGACGCTCTGGAATGAACTCCCCCCTGGCCTACGTCAAGTGCCTGATCTTCGGACCTTCCGTCGTGAGCTAAAAACATACTTATTTACTCAAGCGGGACTGGCATAATAGTTTGATTTTACATTGGGGTTTTATTAATATTCTTAAATATTTTAAATTTAAATTTTAATTATTAGCCGTTTTTGTAATTTTGCTATGTTTTAATTTGTTTTAATTGTACATATCTTGTATTTTATTTCTGGCTGTACACCGCCCTGAGTCCTTCGGGAGAAGGGCGGTATAAAAATTTAATAATAATAATAATAATAATAATAATAATAATAATAATAATAATAATAATAATAATAATAATAATAATAGCATTAGGATAATTAATCTAGCCAATTTTGTATACTGGTTATGGCACCAGGTTAGAAATCAGGTGACTGTGAGTTGTAGTCCCGCCTTCAGCACAAAGCCATACTCAATAGCTTTGGACTGTACAATCTCTCTCAGTCCAAGTTTGTGAGAAAGTAGTAGTAGGAATTCTGTATGCTAGTGGCCTTGAATTATTTATCAAAATAATAAAAGTGGGAAATAAATAAATAAACTGGACCATTTCTGGAATAATGATATTTTATCTTATTTATCATATTAAAGACATATTCTTCAACCTTGTGGAATATCTCTATTCACTGTTCTATGAAGTCAATATTCTTCTCACTAAAGCTCTTCCCAAGAAGAAAATAGTTGTCACACAATGTTCAGCCAAAGGAAAAATGGCCATTGAGGGACAAAGCCCAGTAGATAGGTAGAACGAAAAGGTCCTGCAATGGACCAATTGAATTCCAATAGGCCACCAACCTCTGAAGAGCCCCTATTTTTTCCCCCTATTTATACTGTATGTTGCCTATTAGAAAGAAGAAAATTACAGCCTGTGCCATTTGTTCTTTCTTCATTTTTAAAATTAGCAGATTGACCTTCTCTACAATGTCTCCCTTGTAATCACATCAGACCTCAATCATACCACTGTATAAATTGTTCAAAATTCATTGTCCAAAAACCTTTTATTAAATCAAAACATAAGCCAGTCTACCAAAAATATGGCTACTTAATGTACTATGTAATGTACTTTGTTAGGATGAACAATTAATTAATGTCACAGATTCAGATGCTTAGTTTTTAAAAAGATAGAATGGTTTTAATACATTGAAAGAATTTCTTTCTTAGTTTAAAGCACGAACACACATTTTAGCATGATTATTGTTGCTTTTGATATTGTTTCTCCACAGCCCAATCAATGCCAATCTATTTTTGTCAGCTTTTCAATCATATTCTTGTATCAAGTGTAGTGTTAGAGGGACAATCAAATAAGCCTTAAGAGGATCATAACATTTTTCTTCTCTCTTTTGCTGCTTGTAAGACCATGCCTACAATTTTTGATGGGAGTTGGACTAAGATCTGAGGCAGCAAAGCATGTTCAAATGGCACACAACATAATCATAGTGCCATACAGCCCAGATCCCCATCTGTCAGCATTATGTTTCTATAAGCACTAAATTCTCCTGATCTAAAAGAAAGCTTTGTTTGTGAAAATGGAGGGAAGTGTTCCTCAAAGGAAAAGAGATAAGAAAATAGAATGGTACACTCTTGCTGAGCTGAAAAACAAGTGAAGTTTCTTTTTTCCAATGTTGCCTTTCTGTTTCTAGTCTTCATGAAATTACAAACAAACAAATAAAAACACTCCAGTCAGGATCAGGATTTTCTCCTGCATTTTCTCCTGAAACTTCTGGAACAACTAACTCTAGTGAGTTTTCAAAAAGTGAAACATATACAAGCAGTGCAAGGAAAGCATATAAAATATGAGATCAAAGGCATGCTTAATAATTTACAATTCTTACATAGCCACTATCTCACCTAGTGACTCTAGGCAGTTCATGGTAAAAATTTAAACATAGCACATTGAAAAAATTTATCATCAAAATAAGGCCATCAAAATCCCATATCTGCTGGATCCAACTAACAATCTAACCCCAATGTCCAAAGAAAAATCACACCTTCATGGTTTTCCAAAAGGCTAACTGGTTTGGAGACAAATGGATTTGTTATAACCCCCAATATCTAAATTTCCAAGAAGGAAATTTATCTGTGAATTATCTTGTAAAAGTGTCAAAGCCCTTTATTACTTGTGCAGTAGCTAAATTCCATTTTGCAATGAAAACAATGCATAACTGTGGTCACAGAAATAATCCTCCTCTTTTATTCATCAGTTTAGATTTAATATGTGTTAGCTATCTTTTTTAAGTGATATCTATTTTACTTCCTAGGTTGTAATATTTTTTTAATCCTTGCACAGGTAATGAACACCATTATAGTGTTGTATTTTACATTGTTATTTAATCTTTGTATTATTTCATCTATTTGATTTTTCTTTTGTGTTACCGGTATATATTTTACAAATTTTGCTGGTCATTACTGAATAAACAGTATTTTGATTTCTTTTAACTCAATACAGACTGTGTATCTAACAGTACTGTTAGAAAAACAACAATATATTGCCCAAACCATCTATCATAGCATATATTCCATAATGTACAAACATTGCATTTGTTTTCTAACACATTGTCAGTTTAGCGAAGGAATGGGAAGAATCTCAAGGTTCATGTTGTTTCTACTCTATTCAATAAAGTGGAACTTTTGAATTATTTCTTTCCCATAGTGAGATGTTCAAGTCTTCATCTGGAAAAAGGGAAAAACAAACACACAAGGGGGAGCTAAAGGGATGAAGGAAAGGCGGGGGTTGGGAAAGGAGAGAGAAATGGCCCATCCTGAAAATTGATGTGTGAAGTTTTCAATCGCCACACGAGGAAAATAAATCTCACTTGATAGAATCCCATTTTCTGTGCAATTCTTAAAGAGAAAGGATCAATCTAAATTCAGGGCCAGAGCAAAGTCATAAATTTCCCTATTCTGTCCCCATTATTGAACTCCCTCACAATTCAAATATACAGGTATAGAAACCCATAGAAAGCTATGTCCTGTTATTTTGTGAGGGAAAAAGTAGAACTGGGATATGAATGTATGATATCAATTCACTGGTATACAGTGAATATGGTGCAACAGATGTTTGCATTTTCACTGTGTCAATTTGGGGGGGGAAAATAGTTCAAGTGCTTTGAATGACATTTCATAATTTTTGAAACATCCCAACTGGTAGATCATAAATAAGTAAATGATAATAAAAGTCAATAAATATGCATTGGCTGCTGCACGCAAGTTTCAAGGGAATCAAAACTCCCAAAACAAGCATTTCTTGAAAGATCGGCAAAACATTTATGCCAACTAATTCTCTCTAACTCTTTAACTTCAGCATATAGCAAGTTCCAGACCAAAGGAAAGTGTTAAATGTTTAATTGTTATGGCAATATTATTAATTTCTGATGTAGGTTTACAATAAAGATAACTTTGCGGGCCTCCCTTAACAGAGAATGGAATGGGACAATTTGCCCTGGCCAACTTGCCATGACGATCTTCCCACAGACAACTTGCTATGGGGCAACTGGTCATAGATATTTTCACGTAGGATAACTCAATGTGATAAATGATATCCACCACTGTTTCTTTGACATTATGTCTACTTTTGTTTTATCTACCTGAAAGTTGAGCAGCTTATTGGCTGGAGGAGTGGGAGGTTGGTTACATCAGCTATCTTCTTGTTTTTTTCTTATATTTTGTTTTATTTTAACTTTATCTGTAAGCCAGGCAGACTCGCTATGGAATCACACAGCCTCGAAATTGAAATAGTAAGGACAGTGGGAAGGGAAGAAAAAGAAAATCTGGCATGCCAGTGGCATGCAGTCTGTTAAATCTCAGAGAGCAAAGAAAATTATGCTTTATCATTCATGCTCTGGCTTGAAAAGAGCTATTACTCATTATGCATTCATTTACATTAATATTATTCACATTTACTATATGAATTTTATAAACCATATTTTTACTTGTCACATTCTGGGACAAGTAGGACAAAAAGGAAGCTTAAGGTCCTTCTGAGGCCTTTTTTGAGATATAATTTTGATTTCACACTGTGTGCCTCACATTACTTGACAGTAACAAATTCTGCCTGATAATTCACATTTTTGGTACATTGCTCACTGCTCTGATGCTATATTAAAATATTTAATTATGTGTGAATTCAATCTGAAAAAAAGGATAGATAAGTCTTTATCTTCTTGAGGTCTTGCTATAAATAACATTTGTTTCTACAATGCTAGGCAATTTACTCAATAACTGTTTTATTATTTCAATTAATTAATTAATTATATGTGTTATCCAGTCTTATTATAGAATAGAATAGAATAGAATAGAATAGAATTTTTTATTGGCCAAGTGTGATTGGACACAAAAGGACTTTGTCTTGGTGCATATGCTCTCAGTGTACATAAAAGAAAAGATACGTTCATCAAGGTACAACATTTACAACACAATTGATGATCAATATATCAATATAAATCCTAAGGATTGCCAGCAACAAGTTATAGTCATACAGTCATAAGTGGAAAGAGATTGGCGATGGGAACTATGAAACGATTAATAGTAGTGCAGATTCAGTAAATAGTCTGACAGTGTTGAGGGAATTATTTGTTTAGCAGAGTGATGGCCTTCGGGAAAAAACTGTTCTTGTGTCTAGTTGTTCTGGTGTGCAGTGCTCTATAGCGTTGTTTTGAGGGTAGGAGTTGAAACAGTTTATGTCCAGGATGCGAGGGATCTGCAAATATTTTCACGGCCCTCTTCTTGATTCGTGCAGTATACAGGTCCTCAATGGAAGGCAAGTTGGTAGCAATTATTTTTTCTGCAGTTCTAATTATCCTCTGAAGTCTGTGTTTTTCTTGTTGGGTTGCAGAACCGAACCAGACAGTTATAGAGGTGCAAATGACAGACTCAATAATTCCTCTGTAGAATTGGATCAGCAGCTCCTTGGGCAGTTTGAGCTTACTGAGTTGGCGCAGAAAGAACATTCTTTGTTGTCCTTTTTCAATGATGTTTTGATGTTAGCTGTCCATTTGAGATCTTGCGATATGATAGAACCCAGAAATTTGAAGGTTTCTACTGTTGATACTGTGTTGTCAAGTATTGTGAGAGGTGGAAGTATGGAAGGGTTTTCCTAAAGTCTACCACCATTTCTACGGTTTTGAGTGTGTTCAGTTCCAGATTGTTTTGGTTGCACCACAAGGCTAGTCGTTTGACCTCTCGTCTATATGCGGATTCGTCATTGTCTCGAATGAGACCAATCACTGTTGTGTCATCTGCGAACTTCAGTAGCTTAACTGATGGATCATTGGAGATGCAGTCATTGGTATACAGAGAGAAGAGAAGTGGGGAGAGCACACAGCCTTGGGGGGCCCCTGTGCTAATTGTACAGGTATTTGATGTGATCTTGCTTAGCTTCACCTGCTGCTTCCTGTTTGTTAGGAAGCTTGTGATCCACTTACAAGTCTGTTCCGGTACCTGTAGCTGGTTTAGCTTAGTTAGAAGAATGTCTGGAATGATGGTATTGAATGCTGAACTAAAGTCTACAAAAAGGACCCTTGCATAGGTCTTTGGAGACTCAAGATGTTGTAGGATGTAGTGCAGAGCCATATTAACAGCATCATCTGTTGATCTATTTGCTCGGTATGCAAATTGCAAGGGGTCTAACAGCGGATCCGTGATGGTTTTCAGGTAGGAAAGCACTAGCCTTTCAAAGGTTTTCATGACTACAGATGTTAAAGCAACTGGTCTGTAGTCATTCAGTTCCTTGATGGTGGGCTTCTTCGGCACTGGGATGATGGTAGGCGTTTGAAGCAAGAAGGAACATAACACATCTCTAGTGATTTATTGAAAATATGGGTGAAGATGGGGCCAAGTGGTCAGCACAGACTTTTAAGCAAGAAGGAGTTATCTTGTCTGGGCCTGGAGCTTTTCCTGGCTTTTGTCTGTGAAATAGGTCCTGCACTTCCTTTTCTGTGATCACTAGGGGTTGTGAACCCAATGAAATGGGGTCAGTTGTAGGAGGCTTGGCTGTTGTTGGTGTGTCTGAGATGGGGTTGTGGAGATAGGTGGCTGTAGTTTCCTTTCAAACCTGCAGTAAAACTCATTCAGGTCATCTGCCAGTTGTTGATTACCTTCAGCCTGGGAAGGAGGTTTGCCATAGCGGTGATATTTTTAAGAGTTTTCCACATGTTTGCTGGTTCATTTGCTGAAAACTGATTCTTTAGCTTTTCAGAGTAGCTTCTTTTGCTGCTCTTATCTCCTTGTTAGTGCATTTCTGGCCTGATTGTACAGCATTTTATCACCTTTTCTGTAGGCTTCCTCTTTGGAATGTCGTAGCTGCTTAAGTTTAGGTGTAAACCAAGGTTTGTTGTTACTGTGTATTCGCAAGTTCCTTGTAGGTACACATAGGTCTTCACAGAAGCTGACATATGATGTTACAGTATCTGTGAGTTCATCCAGGTCTGCAGAGGTATCTTTAAAATATTCCAATCAGTGCAGTCAAAACATGCCTGTAGCTTTAATTCTGATTCCTCCGTCCAGGTTTTCACTGATTTAATTATTGGTTTTATGGCTTTAAGTCTTTGCCTGTAAGCAGGTACAAGGTGAATCATGCAATGATCAGAGTGTCCTACAGCTGCACGTGGTAAAGACCGATAGGCATCTTTTAGTGTTGTGTAGCAGTGGTCTAGAGTATTCTTGCCTCTGGTGGGACAATTGACATGCTGAAAGTATTTTGGTAGTTCTTTCCTTAAGTTTGCCTTGTTTAGATCTCCCAAAACAATGGCCAGTGAATCAGGGTGTTTGGCTTCAGCCTCCATGATTTGGTCAGCTAGAGTTCGTAATGCCTTGTTTACACAGGCTTGTGGTGGGACATAAACAGCAATTAGAAGAAATATATGGTTCTAGGCAGCTTGCAAACATTGAAAATTTATTTTGATTTTTGGGATACTAATTAAAACTTTTAAGAAACACCAACATAAACAAGCTTGGCTAGAAAAATGAGTTTTAACTCAGCTCCTACATTGAAATAAGGTAATGGCCACACTTCAACCTCAGTCTGAATTTTTTTCAAGTATAGACCCTCTCTAGAAGAAGCAAAATGAGCTCCTGATATTAAAGATATCTGTGCCAAACAAGAATGTTCTTATATTCTAATTAAAATCCATGTATATATGATGATCCTGTATTACATGATTATTTATTCTATAGCTTGTGTCCAAATTGGCCAAACTAGTAAAAGCATTGGACTGAGAACGATACAATAATCAAAATACCAAAACTGAGGGGAAAATAGTTCTCCCAAATTAAATGGCCTTTGAATGTATTTCATCTTCTTTCAGTCTAATTCCAAACAGTTTGGAAAAATACTGAAAAATGTTGATGCAAAACAAGTAAATTCTGTTTTTTTAAATAAATAAATAAATAAACCACTTACTTGTTCTTCAAAATTCATGTGTTCCAGAAACTTGTGGTTCATAGTCTCAGAAAATTTGTTGATGGCTCTTAGAAACACTCTAAAGAAAAACAAGATGAAAAATCAAGCCATTATTTTTTGAATGTTATCCCATTAGCTGGCATCAAAGGAAACTAATATTTTATTTATTTATTTATTTATCCAAATTATGTGGAGGGCCACCCAACTTGGAAATACGACCTCTGGGAGACCTACATTATATTAAAAAGATTAAAAAAAAACAAAATAATGAAAACAAAGGAGAAAAAAATACACAAAGAATACCATACAGCATAAGTGAGGCCAAGCCATATAAATGAGGCCAAGCAACATATTTCGCTTCTGATACCATGACAAGACAGGCCCAGGATTATAAGAGGCAACAGGGTTACTCCCATTCAAAACTAATAGAGTTATGCTATGCCAAAGGGCACAGCATGTAACAAAGAGTTAGAATATGAATTGCTCTCAACAGTGTATAATAAATGGTACATTCTATTCAAGGTCATATTTCTTTCAATTTCTGATTTGAAATATATTCTAATTAGTTCTCACCACTGCAAATCGGAAGTCTTTTGGTGTACTGCAGAACCACAGTTTGTTTGTGTGAATATAGCCTAATAAATCTTTCACATTCAATATGTTTCCCATGACATAGTTCTACACTTACTTTTAAAGGACTGAGGGCTTTTTTTAATTGATCAGACAAACAGAAATATTAACTTCTTTAATTATTTACACTGAGTCTCAGCTCATTAGAATTAGTCTCCTACATACTGCCTAGCAATATAAAAACTCACAGCTATTAAATTATATTTACTTGCCAATTATTTTCTATTAGCCATACAGGATATAATTTGAATTAATAAAACCACTGTTGGTATAGGAACCTAACAAGTAAGTACCACTGTCTCCTGTAATTAAACAAAAAAGCAAATGAGAATAAGAACCAGGAGCAACTTTTCCTTATCTTGTTTTTCTTGACTTTAAAGTAATAACGATTCTACATTTAGTTTATTCCTAGATTGTAATAGTTCTCATACAAAAACAATAGGGTCATAATAAACAAAAGTCATTTGGAAATAAGCTAGCTACCTCAAAAGAGGAGGTCAGGTAGCCTGCTACATAAAGTGGCAATGAGAAAGAAACACAATGAGTGTGTGACTATTATTTCTTTATATAGAGCTTGCCTTTGAAAGACAGATATTCAGGGTGAAATCTACTTACCTTCCTTGCCGGCTTGGATGTGCACACGCAGACATTCTGCACATGCGCAAAACATTCTGCGAATGCGCAGAAGGTAAAAAACACATTACTTCCTGGTTAAAATCAGGAAGTAATGACATCCGGGTGGGTGGGCAGAGCTTCGCTCCACCATCGCTACCAGATCGCCGAACTACCAGCCACAATCACTACCGGATCGCGCGATCCGGTCCTATCGGGTAGCATTTCACCCCTGCAGCTATTGCTAGAAGCCTTTGGTTAAGGCTTTCTAACCTTTCTTCAGGAAGAATTGTCAGGAGTTTTTTTCTTTTTTTCTTTATTTTATTTTGTCACAACAGTATATAAAATCATCAACATAAACAATAACCCATCATGAAAGAAAAAGTATATATAAGTAAACGTATAAGTAAAAGTATGCATATAATACTATAATGAAGGGAACAATAGGACAGGAACAGTAGGCACTTTTGTGCTCTTATGCACGCCCCTTATAGTCCTCTTAGGAATGGGGTGAGGTCAATAGTAGACAGTTTTTGGTTGAAGATTTTGGATTTTGAGTTGAGTTCTTGGATTCTTGTGAGATTGTCCAATTGGTTACAATTTTGCCTATTTGGTGGAGATGGCCAGATGTCCTTACCTTTAATAATTGCATAGGAGAAGGATGTTTGTAGGGATGTCTAGTGCCAAGTAAAATCCTCTCATTGAAGCAACTATTGGAAATGAAATAATTCTGCTTTTTAATCTAACCATTCTAAGTAGTATACTCTTTTACGAAAAAACTGTATATACAATAATGCTTTTTTTTTGGCTTAATAGCATTCAGATTAGTAAGATATGTTTCAAGGGAATTCCCAGCCACATCTTGCCCAATTAGAAAGATAGGATATCTTGACCTGATCAGTATGATGATATAGCTGATCAATAGAGAAAATGACTTACTGGCAGCAAATGTGTTGAAATAAGGTAAAAATGATGAGAATCACTAAATATCTGACTCCTAGATTCAAGGGTATAGAGTGAGATTTGCTAAAGAGGATACACTGAAGCAGGGGTGAAATGTAAAATTTGTTACTACCAGTTCTGTGGGCGTGGCTTGGTGGGGGGTTAATGTGACTGGGTGGGTGTGGCCAACTTTATTTTTCTTTTAAAAGCATTTTTTTCTACAACCTCTTCGGCCAAAGAGCTTGTAGAAAACATGCTTTTAAAGGGTTCTGACGATCCCAGCTGAGCCGCGCGATCATCAGAGGCTTTTTTTTTTTTACTTTTAAAAGCATTTTTTCGCCTGAAGAAAAAATGCTTTTAAAAGTAAAAAAACAAACCCTCTGATGATTGCACAGCTCAGCTGGGGCGGGGGGGGGAGGGATTTTTGCTACCGGTTCTCCAAACCACCCGCCGCTATCGCTATTGGATAGCGATCCAAACCGGTCCAAACCGGGAGCATTTCATCCCTGGACTGATGGTTAGTACTACAAAACCCACTTTCCATGTATTCAGTCACTTTTTTTTTTTTTTTTGAATTTATATCTCGCCCTTCTCCGAAGACTCAGGGCGGCTTACATTGTGTAAGGCAATAGTCTCATCCTATTTGTATATTTATATACAAAGTCAACTTATTGCCCCCCCCAACAATCTGGGTCCTCATTTTACCTACCTTATAAAGGATGGAAGGCTGAGTCAACCTTGGGCCTGGTGGGACTCGAGCCTGAAGTAACTGTAATTGCAGGCAGCTGTGTGTTAATAACAGGCTGCTTTAGCAGCCTGAGCCACTTCCCAGCCCATGAGTACAAGTAGTGGCGCATTGGTTAGAATGTAGTATTGCAGGCTGACTATGCTCACTGTCAGGAGTTTAATCCTGACCAGCTCAAGGTTGACTCAGCCTTCTATCCTTCCAAGTCAGTAAAATGAGGGCCCAGATTGTTGTGGGCAATATGCTGACTCTGTAAACTGCTTAGAGAAGCCTGTAAAACAATATGATGCAGTATATGTCTAAGTGCTATTGTTAAATCACTAGCAACCCTGGAAAGGACTCCTTCTGAACAAGTATTATGATAAAATTCAGAAAGTATGCATGATCATCACTGTTACCTACATTTACAAGTCAGAATTTTGTTAGAACACCTGCAAAGAAAGCAGGTTAATATTTAGGAAATATTAAGAGATTGGTCTCCTCTTTCTAGTTCTACTCTGATGAAATGTTAGTATTCAAATTCACACTAAAAGGTTTCTAATGCAACATTAGCTTTTATAAAATGTATTGAATTGATGCCATACAAATATTGTGCATGTTTCACAAATTTATTCATCTTAGATTTGGGTTTGGTGGCCTGATTGACAGATTCATTCTATGCTCAGGTTCATTACTCTAGGCAGGGATAAGATGATAAAGTGCATCATATTAGCATGGCTTGGCAAGCCATCTAGGTGTCCTTTGAAGTAACAAAATGAGAAATAGAATCCAAATCGATTTAATTTAGTTGAAATGCCTACCTAAGGTGAGAAATAAAATGGAAAATATTATCCTGCCCAATAGAAGAGAAATACTTTTCTTCAATTTCTTCTTCCCTAGTTCTGAAAGCCTTCTGTAAAAGCTTGCTTGCTTTAGTCAGTCAGTCAATCAATCAGTCAGTCAGTCAGGCAGGCAGGCAGAATGCTGCCCATCTCCCAAGGGGCAACTCTAGGCAATTTATTATTGATTGATAATAATCCAACAAACTTCTCATACTAAACAATTTTATGCAGGTAGATGCATTAGGCCCTTTCTGATTTGCAGTCCCCATCTCACCTCCAGACATCCCTGGAACAAAACCTTTTCTAATATGCAATATTTGTAGTTATTACAGAACATTTTTTTTCTTTTAACAATCCTGTAATCTCTTGCACCAGGGTGTACTCGGGGCCACTCAACAGAACTCAATCATTTAATGACCTGATGCCCTTCCTGACACCTATGTAGAGTTCTCAGAAGACTATTAGTCATTGCGCCCAGAAAGAGGAATAGAATAGAATAGAATAGAATAGAATAGAATAGAATAGAATAGAATAGAATACGAGTAGAGTAGAGTAGAGTAGAGTAGAGTAGAGTAGAACAGAATAGAATAGAATAGAATAGAATGGAATGGAATAACAGAGTGGGAACAGACCTTGGTGGTCTTCTAGTCCAACCCCCTGCCACTACCTAGGATCAAACTCACAGCCTCCAGATTGTGAGGTGAGAGCTCTACTTCTAGGCTACTATGCTACTCAGTTTCTGCTAAGAACAATACATAATATTTAACAATATATCAGTACTTCTGTATTGTGCTGTACTGCAAAGTACAATATCAGTACTTCTAATATTTAATATCAGAAAAAATATTTAATATTATGGGCACTGTTTATTATAGCTTTGAAAGTTTTATTCAGTGACTAATGTTAGATATATCTGTACTGACAATGCCTGATCCTAATGCTTATGGTGTGCTATTTAAGATTTTCTAAACAAAACAATACACAATGCAACAAACAAAACTCTATAGAAACTGAGCATTTTCCTGTTCATGGATATGATGAAAAACATCTTGAAGCTAATAAATATCATTTAAGGTGTTAAGCTTCCTTTCTTTTCAGCAGCAAAGTGAATTACAACTTTAAAGAACTTTATTACTTTATATTCATTTATTTTAAGTATAGATTTTAGATTTTTAAACAAATATGTTTAGAGCTTTTATATCTTTCAAGTTATTCAAATTATCCCTCAGCAGGTATATAATGGCATCCAATTCCAATATCATGTTGGGGCTTTTGAGCAAGGGAGGAGGAACGAGCACCGCCTTCGCGCTGGCATTCCGGGATTTCCCTTTGTTTAGAGCTGGGAATCCTCCTTCCCCCTTTTGCACTTTTATTGTTTTTCGTTCAAATAAATATTCATGTTATTTTACTTGGCTCTATCTTTATTTTTTACATTGACCAGTAGCTGCCTCATTTCCCACCCTCGGCTTATACTCGAGTCAATAGTTTTTCCCAGTTTTTTGTGGTAAAATTAGGTGCCTCGGCTTATATTCGGGTCGGCTTATACTCGAGTATATACGGTAAATGAAACTATTCCATTTGACTTCCCAGGAGTGACAACAATTTTCAGAATTTCCAGATACTATACTAAGAATTGAAATTCCAATAACGAAAGGACATCAGGCTATGAGACTGGACTAGATACCAGTTAAAATCTCAGTTCTAGACTCCTTTAGTTAGAAACAAAAAATCCTGTTAATTTGATTACTAGCTAACAGAACATTAAATTGCAGTGCAAACATGTCTATCATCTGTGTATATGTGTGTGTGTATTGTTGTTGTTAGTTGCAAAGTCATGTCTGACCCATCACAACCCCAGGCCTTCCTGTCCTCTACCATCCTCTGGAGTCCATTTAAACTCACGCCTACTGCTCCATCCAGCCACCTCATTCTCTGTCGTCCCTTTCTTCTGTTGCCCTTAATCTTTCCCAGCATTAGGTTCTTCTCCAGTGAGTCCTTATACACACACACACACACACACACACACACACACACACACACACTGTACATAATAACTCAATGTGAACAAAATATCCAACACCCTTTCCTCCTCTTATTTTCCCCATAAGAACAACTCTGTGTGAAGAGAAACAATGAATGGCCCAAAGTCACCAGGATAATTTTCATGGCTAACGCAGCACTGGAACTCACAGTCTCCTGGTTTTTAGTTTGGTACCTTAGGCACTAGGCCAAACTGGCTGTGAATTAAAAGATGCAGTCTTAAATTATAGTAGTCAAACTTTTAATCCTCTCTCTTCCAGTTTTGGAGCAGCGTACCATACATTAAAAGTGGTGGAGAAGCATTCCTTTCCCCCTCCCCATCATGGCCAACAAAAATAACCCACTAAAATACCCACTTTGGGCACTCGCAATTACATCCTTGATATTTCAAATTCTGTCCCTGCTTTCTAACATGCAGAACCACAAATAACACCTCTAACAAGAGTGCTACACATTCCTTTTGAAATGGAGAATGGAACCGATTATGTATATCGTATGACAAACCCTTTCTCTGAATTACAGTATTTGTCATTCTCCATTGCATTTTACTCCCTCCTCCAAAATATGAGAGTGCATATCTTTTTTTCCCTTTGGGTAAAGAATCCACTGTGATAAGAGCATAAAGGATTACAAGCTGGTACAAACAGTTTTTTCCTTTCATCTTCCCCAGGCTTTGTTCAGATTTGGTAAATGCAAAAGGATCCGGCCTTTACAACTGGCTCTGCTATGGAGAACATAGCGGATGAGATAAAGTCAATGCTGAGCTTGCAATGCTGACTTTAATTTTTCACCTTGAGGCCCAGAGGCAGCAAAAGAGAGACTGGCCACAGGAGAGTGAGTGCATTGTGCAAAGGAAGGCAATAAGCTTGCTACCTTAAAGCAACTGCTGGAATAATACAAAAGAGTTTTAGAGTGAATCAGCAGATTCTCCCTCAAAGTCAGATGCATAATAGGTTTAACTGTTTTCTTCCTGAGGTTGCATTCTTTGAAAATGCAGACCTCCTTCAGGAATAAAATGAGAACAGTATCTAACTCAAAAACAAAAGTGAATTCTAGGTTGATCACTCCTGTCAAAACTTTCTAATGCAGACAGTTTGTAGGCAAGATCCTATTTTGAGAATTGCAACTTTTGATTTGGAAAGGAGTGCTTTATAGGGTTTGTTAATTTAGGGATCCTTTACATTCAATCATGTGTAACTGTCTCATGCTCAACAGGGCACTGGTGGGTTCAACTGTTGTATATGTCAGTCAATCCCTCTAGGTCAACCAATGGCTCTAGGTGGATTACAAAGACCTAGAGGGATTGACTGACATATACAACAATTGAACCCATCTTTCATGAGTTTGCCCTCTTATTCTTGTAGGCCTTATCTTAAGTATAGAATTTGGTGAATTGGTGGCAATCAAGTTTTTCACCACTTTTGCTTTCCAATGTAAGTTTTCCTGGCAAAAGTCACTTTGGCCCGCATATAAGTTCATTCCATTCCATCATCATGGAAAATTTCACTGTCATGGAAACTCAGAGCTCTTTCAAGTTACTTTCTGGCTTGGATAATCTCCAGTTGAGACCATCTGCCATGCTTTACTTCTTCTTGGTAATAACTATTGACAAACTCATGTTGTGAACCCAGATAGCTTAACAGAAGCACCTGCCTAGATAAATTGTATAAATAGTATGTACTAGGTGAGAAACTGTTTGATCCAAAAAATAAGTAATACTTTAGCATGTGTCTTCCCAGAAATACAAAACTGGCAAAAAAAACCCAGCTAGAAATAATTATTGGCCATGCAAATTGACACACTGAGCATAGTATCCTCAAAACTTCATTTACTGACAAACAGAATCTAATGGTTTATAAATTTGAATATTATTTTTTGGATCTGTTTAAGACAAATAAATGAATTAAAGCTTATTTTGAGTGAACAGATGCAAATAAATAGAGAAATAACATATTATTATTATTATTTATTATATTTGTATACCTCCCTTCTCCCGAAGGACTCAGGGCGGTTCACAGCCAATAAAAACAACAGAAAACATATAATACATATAAAACAGCTAAAACAGTATAGAAAACTTATTCAATTGATGGCCTAAAACTTTTTAATACAAATTTAAAACCCTGTTTAAAACCCCTGATTTAAAACCCCAGTTTAAAACTATGTTCACGCTAGTCCTGCTCGTCGAAACAACAACGTCTTCAGCTCGTGGCGGAAGATCCGGAGGTCGGGGAGTTGACGAAGCCCCAGAGGAAGCTCGTTCCAGAGGGTAGGAGCCCCCACAGAGAAGGCCCTCCCCCTGGAGGTCGCCAGCCAACATTGTTTAGCTGACGGTATCCGGAGGAGGCCCCCTCTGTGAGAGCGCACAGGTCGGTGAGAGGCTACTGGTGGCAGTAGGCGGTCCCATAAATATCCCGGCCCTAAGCCATGGAGCTCTTTAAAGGTGATAACAAGTACCTTGAAGTGAACCCGGAAGACCACCGGGAGCCAGTGCAGACTGCGCAGGAGGGGTGTTACACAGGAGCCACAAGTTGCTCCCTCTATCACCTGCGCAGCCGCATTCTGGACCAGTTGGAGTCTCTGGGTACCCTTCAAGGGGAGCCCCATGTAGAAAGCATTGCAGTAGTCCAGGCGGGATGTAACAAGGGCATGAGCAACCGTGCATAAGGAAGCCCGATCCAGAAAGGGGCGCAACTGGCGTATCAGGCGAACCTGATGAAAAGCTCCCCTAGCGACGGCCGTCATATGATCTTCTAAAGACAGCCGTACATCCAGGAGGATGCCCAGATTGTGAGCCCTTTCTGTGGGGGCCAATAGCTCGCCCCCAATGGTCAGCGATGGAATTAGCTGACTGTACCGGGCCACCGGCATCCACAGCCACTCGGTCTTGGTGGGATTGAGTCTGAGTCTGTTCCTCCCCATCCAGACCCGTATGACCTGCAGGCACTGGGACATCATCTCAACAGCCTCGTTGGGGTGGTTAGGGGTGGAAATATACAGCTGAGTATCATCAGCGTATAGATGACAACTCACCCCAAGACCATGGATGATCTCACCCAGCGGCTTCATATAGATGTTGAACAGAAGAGGCGAGAGAACCGACTCTTGCAGCACCCCACATAAGAGGCGCCTCGGGGCTGATCTCTGCCCTCCTGTCAACACCATCTGCGACTGGTCGGAGAGGTAGGAGGAGAACCACTGATGAATGGTGCCCCCCACTCCAAGTCCCCCGAGCCGGTGCAGCAGGATACCATGGTCGATAGTATCAAAAGCCGCTGAGAGATCTAATAGGACCAGGACAGAGGAACAACCTCTGTCCCGAGCCCTCCAGAGATCATCAACCAACGCGACCAAGGCTGTTTCCGTGCTGTAACCAGGCCGGAAACCGGACTGGAACGGATCAAGATAGACAGTTTCATCCAGGTACTGGGGCAACTGTCGTGCAACCACACTCTCAACAACCTTCGCCACAAAGCGAAGGTTGGAGACAGGATGATAATTTGCTAAAATAGCTGGGTCCAGGGAAGGCTTCTTGAGGAGGGGCCTCACCACCGCCTCTTTCAAGGCGGTAGGGAAAACACCCTCCATCAAAGAAGTGTTCACAATTTTCTGGACAGCCTCGTGTCACCTCCCGGGTGGCCAGTACCAACCAGGAGGGACATGGGTCCAATAAACATGTGGTCGCATTCAATCTCCCCAGTAACCTGTCCATGTCCTCAGGAGCCACAGAATCAAACTCATCCCAGATAGTAATACCAAGACCTGCCTCCCCCACCCCGCCCAGATCTACCCAATCTGTGTCCAACCCTTCCCGAATCTGAGCGATTTTATCAAACAGATATTGTCCAAATTCCTCAGCTCGACCCTGTAATTTAAATATCTGGATTTTTAAATTTTGTTTTTGTCCTGAAATGAAACATTGTATTTTTTTAACCTTTAAGTATCATTTTGAAACTATAGCACTCCTTTTTCAGTTCAAATAATTGATCATAAATATACTTTGATTTTTAAGTAAATCCAATGCAGATTTATGATGTATATCATCTTCATCTTATATCATCTGTTATGTTTGCTTTATATTTATATATTTCCAGTAACACTTATGGTTGTATTTTTTTTAAAAAAAATTGTTTTTTAACAATCACTTTTATGTTAATTAAAACATTCTTCTCACAATAAAGCTAAAAGAATATTATTTCATCACAAAATGCACTTCTATCAACTTTCACTTCATTTTTATATATTACAAGTATAATTTACAAATAATTCATATATTTCATAAAGCATGTAGGATAGACTTTGTATTCTTAAATAAAGTTATATAAATTACTAATATTCTCCATTCCCTAAGGATGAGAGTAAATGGTAATTATTGATAAATAAAAGATAGTAGATAAAAATATATTGAATAATAGATTTTTTAAAATTACACATCCCTTTTTTTAGTACTATAGAATAGGGAAGCAATAAATATCTTGCAACAACCACTTTTTAAAATGCAGCAAGAAAAAAATAAAGATTAAGAGCTGTTTGAAAACCATTAAAAGCTAGGGAGAATCAAAATCATAAAGCATGAAGTTAAGAAAATAGCAATAGAACTTGCACTTATATACTGCCCTCTAGTGCTTTACAGTACTTTCTGGTTCATTTACAATGTCAGCATATTGCCCCCAACTATCTGGGTCCTCATTTTACTGAGCTTGGAAGGACAGAAGGCTGACTCAGTCTTGAGCCCCATCACGATTGAACTCTAGGCTGTGGGCAAAATTTGCCTGCAATACTGCATTATAACTATTGTACCACCAGGGCTCAATTCTGAAAGAGTTTCTGCCATGGAAACAATATGCTTTATTACCACCAATATCTCTTTTGACTGGAAAAGACAGAAAGAATAGCTGTTGATGGTGAGAGTCATTGAAAAATACTCCTGGTCCCCAAATACAGAATGAATATTGTCATGGTGGTAACTTCTAATCACATCTAAGGATCTTTATGCTGAATGCTCTTCTAGATAAAAGGTCCATGCAGAGCATCCCTTCTTTTCAAATAGTATGACTAAAGCCAGTGGCTGAGAGTTAAAGATGTGCAAATATTTAATTAGGGAAGGGATTGCTTTTGCTAAGGGCATTTCTGTCCTCCCAACTTCATCGATGCACACAGAATTCTCCTTTGTCCCTTTGGTGGTGGTGGTGGTGGTGGTGGTGTGTGTGTGTATGTGTGTGCCTGTGTGTGTGAATGCCTGGCCAGTATTTCACCCTTGAGTTTCAATGTAGCAGAAAACAACACAAAGACTGCTTTTGTTTGTGTTGTTTTTCCTTCCTGAGCCTAAAAATAATCCTCCAAAACCTGTAGCCATGCTGGTAACCTTTATCACTTTAGCTGTTCTGATGTCACATTTAACATTTGTGGCATAAATGTTTTTTCTATCAGGGCAACATTTGTGGCCTAAGTTCCTTATCTGGCATTGCTCTATCTGGTGTCTATTGACTCAGACTCATGACATGAAAACAGCCAAAAAAAGTTGTTTATGACAGCTTTTCTGCAAATATTTAGTGGGTTTGTTGCATGAGCTTTGAAAAGTGGGACTAATAAATATTTATTTAGTTTACAAATCTTACAGCAATAATATTCTACAGATCACAGGATATACTGCTTAGTATCCATAGCTAAGAGAATATAATTCTTCTTAAACTGTCATGAACACAGTAAACAAGAATGAGGAAGAACATTTGTAGCTGCTATTCAAGACTGAATATCCCAGCTCCCTAGACACAAGGAACTTTAAAACATGAACTGTTCTTCTCAAGTTCCTAATATCTGAGATGATATATTCATCAGAGATATTGCCACTGTACACTTAAGATAAAAAGAGACCAGGAGTTCCAGTGACAGGGATGCTGGATGAACTGCCATGTTCAAAGTGCCAAGCAGATAGGAGTCCTTCAGTGCTACCTTCTCCATAGATGGTGTAACTACAAATTAAATGGGAAGGAAGCAGCTGAGGAATCCAGCTATTTGCCTATGGGGTGGGCTAGACTTCATAAAATTACCTTGTAAAGGTACCTGTACAAGAGCACCAGAATTAATGTTAATCAGAGACAATGAAAGTTAATCCACTTTGTATTCTACAGAAACCACATGTTAAGTCAGAAGAATAAATTGCTTTACAGACAGGAGACGGGAGGATCATATTTTTAAATGATTTAAGCACTGTCTGAAAATAGAAAAACAACACAGCATGCAAAATACTGGCAAGAACCTTTCTTCTTAATGTACTTTCTCCCCCATTTAGGGTTACCTGGAAGAGACTATCCTCCCAGCTATTAACTGGATTCAGGTTTAAAAGTGAATTGTATTAACTTTTAATTCTGTATCTCTTTTCTTTTCTTTTGATATTCTCAGCATTTAGTGTTATTGCTTGAATGGCTGAAACAGTTAATATCAAACATGAGAAGGAAGTATCTGCAAATTTGGGGGAAGATGCAGGAGTACATAATATACTAGGGCATATTTTTAGAAAATATGAAATACCTGCTGTATTATTAGCTGACTAAATGTTGTGAAAGAAGGTAAAAAATATTAGAAGGCTAGAATTCTGAACAGAAAATATTCTGAAATCATTTTTAATGACTATCATTAAGTGTTGTACCTTATGATTCTTGATGAACATATCTTTTCTTTTATGTACACTGAGAGCATATGCACCAAGACAAATTCCTTGTGTGTCCAATCACACTTGGCCAATAAAAAATTATATTCTATTCTATTCTATCAATTGTTATACTTCCTTAACATTTTATTATTACTGTTGCATTTTGTATGTGGCTTTAGAAGAACTGACAGACACCAATGTTTTTAAATGTAAATTGCTGTTTATTTTTATATCTGAAGACGACCAATATATGCTTAAATTGTCCTTTGCTTCAAGATGTATAAACAATGCAGGAAATTACAATAATTTGCTTCTCATTATCCAATGTCTTACTAAGGTAAATAAACATAAATATTAAAACAAGCCCAGAGGTCATATGGTAACCCCATTATGTTTTTGTGAAACACACTGTACAAATTGCACCGACAGCTAGCAGCAATTTGTAAAATTGGTACAATTTATATATAAAAGAATTCCAATTATAGGAGCAAGAAAACACTCCTTTAGAAAATGTAGAGTTTTTACAATGTGCTCTCCTAAAAAATGTCTGCTGCTCTAGGGGGTATATTGCACTGCTTTTCTTTACAAAAAATATACAGTACTGAAATATTTAGTATTGAAATCAAGCAGCTTTGCTGATGTATTAGTTGAGCTTTCCAATTGTAAGTTGATAAAAGAAAAGTAGTAGCTATATTAAAATAACAAAAATACTTAAAAAAGGTTCAAGCCAGTTGAAATCTATATTTTTTCCTTTTGGGTTAGAGGAAAGGCTGTTAATGATGCTGAAGCCTCAATGTATATAGTTCACAACCGTTAAAAATGGAATATGGTAGATATCCAGAAGATAAGTTATGCATATTTTCTCAGATATTCAATCAGGATTTTACTTTTATAAGTGATCCTAAGGTTACAGTCTTTACTGAGAATCATTCTTATTGATCTTAGAGGAATTTATTTTGAAATTGATATGGATGTTGAGATACTGTTAATTAGATTAGCTTTTGTTAAGGTGCAATCAAAGTTCTGGTTTCTTAGGCAGAGAGACTATTATTGTTCCTCATTTTTTGAGACTATAAAACTAGAAACTCTTGTTTAACAAAGTCAAAACAAAATTAAGTTTGATATGGGGGGCGGGTACCACTTTTGAGAAAATGTTGCAGATCAAACTGGGTCTCTTTCCTAGGTGTTTATGTACTTAAGAAGAGCAAAAGTGTTCAAATAATAAATTAAATTATAATGTAAAAGACAAATGCTAGAAAAATATTCTTTGCTGTGGTAGTGCCAGGAGTTAGCACCAATGCTGAACAACCTTCACTGGAATAACAAAGGGCATGGTGTGATAATGTAACATAAGCCTGGTGCAGTGGTTAGAGTGCAGTACTGCAGGCTACTTCTGCTGACTGCCAGCTGCCTGCAATTTGGCAGATCGAATCTCACCAGGCTCAAGGTTGACTCAGCCTTCCATCGTTATGAGATCAGTAAAATGAGGACCCAGATTCTTAGGGAAAATATGCTGACTCTGTAAACTGCTTAGAGAGGGCTGTAAAGCACTGTAAAGCAGTAGATAAGTCTAACTGCTATTGCTATAAGCCAAAACCTCTGAGTTTTACTACATTAAGACACTACTAAGACACTAAGAAGGATATTCATATATTTGTATATACATATGTATATATGCATATATACATACAGTATACTGTACATATCCATATTCTGAGAAGACACTTGTTAATTTTAAACAATAAGATACTTTATGGATGCCTCTCATATAAATGTGCAACAAAAGCTGTTCCCAAAGGAGTAAAAAGCAAGCTGAGGTCAATGTAGTGTCATTATTCTGTAGAATTAGAAATACTGTGCCTATGAATAATGCAGATGCTGACATGTTTGAGATGATATGCAGAGTAATTCAGAAGTGAGATTTGTGAAGTGATAAGGTATCACAAAAACATTCATTTGATTAACATTCTGCACAAATTGTCATAAACATCGGCATGTAAGAGAAATGTCTTCCCAGAAATCTCTTTATTGTGTTTTTCCTCTAAATCAAGTGGCTAATAGCTGGAATGTAAGGGATTTCTCAAACAAAATTATTGGTGAATTGATTTGTGAATAAAAGTTACTGAATTACTGAGATTCTGGATAGGGATACAACCATAGAAATGTATAAAATGTACACACATCAATTAATCAATTATTCAAAGACATGTTAACAATCTTATTGGTTTCAATTAAAATGTAGCAATAAGAGGGCAAATCCAAACCATAAGAGATAATTTTTCAGCTTCTATGCGGCAGCTCGAATTATTGCAACCAGCCTTTATGAAATATTTTCTTTAGAGGAAGTTTTGCTTATTAACTTCATTTTAAGATTATATTAATTTCATCTTATTCAAAGCAAATTGTCAATGGTTTACTAGAATAACATATTCAGGCTCTTTCAAGCTTTTATAAATAATATTACATCACTAAACTGTTTAAATAATCCCAGCAAGGGTGAAATGCTACCGTTTCGGACTGGTTCTGCCATCCAGGTAGGGAAAATTTTGACTAGTTCAGAAAACCAGTAAAGAAAATTTTGATTGTCCCTGCCTTCCCCCTCCTCTCACCTCTCCCATATTCTGTTGTTTATTAGCTCAGCTGATTCATGTGGATTGCCACCTCAGCTGAGCTAAGAAACAGCAAATGAGTCTTAGTCTCATTTGCCCTCAGCTAGAATAATAAAGGGAAACTTTCTGTGGCTTTCCCCCCACCAGCCCCTAAGCAAGGAAAGGAATACTAACTTTAATGAAATGTCTGGGCATTCAGCCAAGAGCAATTATTGCCTCCTTACAATGTTGCGAAGCTGCAAACCACCTTGCCTGAATTGAAAAACTGTCTCAAAAGAAAGTGGCTTTTGCTTCCTCCGGAGCAAAAGCAGGGAAATCTTCCAGGGAAGATTTCTCTGTCTTCTATTTTTCTTCCACAAAAAAGCCTCTTCCTGTGAAGGCTTTTCCAGTTCTTTATTCTGATTTTCTTCCGGAGCAAAAGAAAGCCCTTTCTAGTGAAGCAGTTCCACTGGTTAATTGATCTCACTGTCAGGAAGCTTCTACTTAGTTTTAGGTTGCTTCTCTGTTTCGTCAGTTTCCATCCATTGCTTCTTGTTTTGCTTTCTGGTGCTTTGGAAAATATGTTGCCCCCCTTCTTTCTGGCAGTCCCTTAAAAGCCTGCTGCCTATCATACCCTTAAGCAAAGCATATGAGGCATTTCCTCTTTTCCATAGTCCATGAAAGTACATCTATAGTATGTAGATAATAAAGTTGAAAAATGGTGAACAACATTTTTACAGAACTATAAATATGTTGATGCTGGGTGTGACAAGGAATGGCTGGGAGGGGAGGGGCCAGGTGAGGCACGCCTTGAGATGAGTGATGTTGAGTTGGCCATGCCCACCCCATCACATGACCATCAAGCCACGCCCACAAAGCCATACCCACAGAACAGGTAGGGAAAATTTTTAGATTTCACCACTGTCCCAAAGGTGCTTTTTCAAGAGGCAATGGACTTTCTGACACCTTTGGGACCACCTTGACCTGGTGACTGAGAGTCTCCATAGACCTGTTTAAATAACTAATACCCTACACCAGTGTCGGTGAACCTATGACACATGTGCCGGAAGTGGCATGCAAAATCATCCCATGACGAATGCGCGGCCTTGCTGGCTCCTCTTCTGCATTCCTGTGCTCAAACGAGTGCTGGTCAGCTGGCCATCACACATGCAAGAGCAGTGGACCCCGGAGGAGCGGCATTCCAGCACACATGTGCAGGCCGGCACCCAACCTTCGAGGTTGACAACGTTCTTCCATGCCAGTATCCGAGTGCTTGGGTGCTGGCACACACATGCACGATAGACCACCACTCTTCCGCCTATAGCTGCTCCCACACACGCGAAGGCCAGCAGGGCCGTGCATACCTCGTGGGATGGTTTCATGTGCCACTTCTGGCCCACAGGCTGGCATGCAGGAATGCCAAAGTTTCACCAACACTGTCCTACACATTCATAAACATCATTTAAAACAAAGCTATTGGTTGTTCTTCCATTATTTCCAACAAATGTAGAACCATAAAAGTAATAAAGGACATCAACTAAATAAGGCCAGGTAATATCATATTTGTTGGACTAAAAGACACGCTCCTTCCCCCAAAGTGAGTGGAAATGTCTGTGTGTCTTATATAGCAAATATTGTGGTGGCGAGGAGAGGGGGTGGGGGTGGCACCAATAAGCTGTTCTAGGTGGCGGGGATTGCTGCCACCGCCTATTGCCAGCTGTTGCCACTGCCCATTCATGGGGATCAGTGGCAGTTGGGCATTGGCGAATGGGTGGAAGTGAATGGGCTGTGGTGGTGAACCAGTGGCGGCAGCGAACGGGTAGCAGAGGCAGAGGAAGATTTTTTTCTTGTTTTCCTTCTTTAAAGCTAATGTGTGTGTTATAGTCTGAAAAATACAGTAATTACTTGATTTCAATAAATGTCATAAAACATTCTGTTTAAGGTAAGGTCATTTATCTAAATCAGATTTCTGGACTTTTTAAAAACTCAGATTATTCTATAACATTTTTTTGTGTGTATGGACAAAATGTTCAAAATTATAGTTGTGTCCAAACATAACTTAGAAAGTCTGTCCTTCAACCTAGTCTCCCTTCATAGGGGAAACTGCAGAGAAGATCTTAAGAAAGGAAATGATCCTACAGAGCTTCAAATTATGTAGGGTTTCAGATATAATGTCCTAAGGTTGGTACCATGTTCCCCCAAAAATAAGACTCTGTCTTATATTTTTTTGAACCCTGAAATAAGTGCTTGTTCTTATTTAAGACGGGGAGGTCTTATTATTTTGGGGCGTGTGGAGCAAGATGGGGCTCCTCTTGCCATCTTACCTGATTTCCAGCTCTGCATTTAAATATTTTTGGGGAGTGCTTATTTTCAGGGGTGGGGAGGCTTATTTTAGCGCATGTGCTCAAAAGCCCGACTGGGCTTATTATCAGGGGATGTCTTATTTTCGGGGGGAAAGGATAGTATAACATCAATTGATACTATAAAGCAATATAGTTGTCAAATGTTGTATAGCTGTATATTTCAAACATACTTAAGCAATCAAAAATCCTTAAACCAAGTGCGTTGTGAAACTCTAAACAGAAGATCATTAGCAAGAAAAATAGAATTGGCTGAAGTTTTTGTTGAAAAACAGTGATCCTAGATGCAGCAGCCACTGTTGCTTATTTCTGGACCAAAAAATGGTCTGAAACAGCTCTGGAAAGTTTGTAAATAATGGGCATCATCCAAGAAAGTCTTGAACAGAATAGAATAGAATTGAACTGAACTCTTGTTCTGGAACACAGATATCAAACATGGTCAATATTTAGAGATGCTGAGAAATATATATATATATGGGCAGCTTAAACAGGATGGGAAAATATCCAACAAGCAAGTAGCCTGCTTAGTCTTCAGAGTCAATTATCCACACTTCAGGTTGAAGAAGATGAAAGCCATTAATTAAACTTAGACAAATTTAGCCTTAACCACTATCCCAAAGTGGTTCTTGATGAACAGTCTTTGTTAGACTAGATATGAGCAATTTTATCAACACATTTCTACAAATTACAGGGAAGTAAGCAAAACAATAGTAATAAATCTCATTAAGATCTGTCAGCCACTTTACAATTTGAAAACATTTTACTGGACTACATAGGTTTATCTCAGACTCAGTCTAATGCCCAGGTATGTGCTAGGAGTCCAGATCAGGGGTCTCCAACCTTGGCAACTTTAAGACTTGTGGACTTCAACTCCCAGAGTTCCTCAGTCAGCTTTGCTGGCTGAGGAACTCTGGGAGTTGAAGTCCACAAGTCTTAAAGTTGCCAAGGTTGGAGACCCCTGGTCCAGAAACCAAAGCTTTCCCTTTGTCATTTTTGTAACCAGTTTTGCACTTGTTATTTCTTCTTTTCCAGTTCTGTTGCTTTGTAGACTAGAAAACCTCCAGTTTATATAGCTTTCTTCATTCAATGGATGTTGTAGAAATTCATCTTTAAGTGATTTTTCTGTAAAAGTTCTGTAAGAGTTATAATGCTGAATGATGAGGATGCATCTTGAATACAATGAGAATTTTATGTTCCATGGAGAAAATAACTGCAATTACTCATATAAGGAATGGTTAAATACAATTATTATTGTTCTTTGGGCCAAGTACTTCCTGGAACAGTTTATCATCCAAAGATTTGCTCAAAATTTTGCCATAATGATTTTCTGGGAATCATTATGCAATAAGCATGGAGGAGCATAAACTTGCCCCCACATCAAAATGGGTACTTTCCAGCAGTATTTCAAATCAGAGGACAACTAAACACAGAGAAATAACAAATCAATTTTTCGCAACCAATTTTTTTCCAAAATAAACTATAATCTTTCAAGACTTGGGTTATACAATATAATGAAGTAAAAGAAAATTTCGTTCACATTTCAAGAATAAATTCTCTGACAGTAAAGTCAGAAAATTATGGGAAATGGGAAATTTTGGGCTTGAAAACAATAATGGCTAAAAAGAAGCTATAGAAAAAAAAATGCCCTTAGATATTTATTTGGGAAAGTCTTTGACTTAAAATAACAATAAAAGCTGAAGAAAGAGACTTTATCGATTGTGTGAGTGGGACCCAGCTGCACATAAGTATAATGTCTTAACTAGTTCTATAGTAAGAGTTCAGGGGATATTGTGTTAGTTACACCTGTACTGAAAAGAGTTAATTTATTCTACTCTTATTTTAGTGCAGTGAACCATCTATAATATTTGAACAAAATATTATTGCAGGAAATACACAAATGACAATATTACACACAAAAAATCCATTATATAATTATAACAATGTAAAAAAAAAAAACCCAACCTGTTTCCATACTATTGGAGTCAAGACATACCTAAATCTAAAAACATAAATAAAATCTGCAGAAAAGTGGGAATCTTGGAATTCTTTCACTGGTTATTATAGAAACCATCATCTGTTAGGTGGTTCTTAGTTTGCTCTTATGTACACTTCCAGTTCCTCATCCGTGTGGAAGTCCTAAAGCAAACTCAAGCCTCCCGGGCCAGATCTGGCCCACGGGGTGCTTACATCTGGCCTGTGGGGCTGGCCTGGAAACAGCAAAGGACTGGCTGGCAGTGCCTCTGCCAGAAAAAATGGAGTTCAGTGGGGCCACGCACACCCTATTTTCACTGGTAGATGGCAGCAGGAGGCTCTGTTTTCATTCACAGAGGCTATCAAAACAAACTAAAAACACAACAAAAGGAGAAATGTTTTCTCTTTTGCATTTGAGCACGCAAGAAGGGACAGGAAAGGAAAAAGGAAAAGAGGAAAGAAAAAGAAGAAAAGGGGAAGTGATCAAGGAAGGAAAAATAAAGAAAGAGGGGAAGGAAGAAGAAAGGAGAATGATGACGAAAGGAAAAAGAAGAAAGGGAGGGAGGGAGGGAGAGATGAAGGAAGATTATATTGAGAGAGAGGGAGGGTCTCAGGGAAGTCCTGCCTTAGTTCTTGGCCACCACAAGTGTCCCTGACATGAGTAATGTTGAGCTGGCCCTGCCCATCATTGCCATGGCCACCATGGCCATGTCCCCAGCCCTCCAAGGTCAAACACAACCCTGATGTGGCCCTCAATGAAATCAACACCCCTGTTCTAAAGGTTCAACATCTAAATGGTTTCATTTCCCTTGGAATAATGGATGATAGGAAATTTAAGGCATTTCCATAATATTGCATGTATTTAAAAATTCAGTAAAATCAATATAAGAGAAATGCTGGTAGAGACATAGTTTATCTCTCAGAAATCACAAATTACAAAGATCTTCAGAAAATGCATCATGAAATATGTTTTCCATAATTACTGCTGTCTGAAAGAAATGATGGGCAAAGTAACAATAGTAATGTAAGAAAGGAAAGTACTCAATTCCCCACACAGGACATGAAGCCTCTAATCTTTGTCAATTTACAGCAGTACAACTAAGCATTACAGGCATGTTAAAAAATACCTTAGAATCTGTAAAGAGAGAATAACTAGAGCACATAATATCATCTACAGTAGACACAAATTAAAGAACATTTAATTGCATATATGATGCGTATTATCATGGAATGAATTAAGGAATGCATTAGAAAATGAAATGAGTACTAATGTCTAAAATTCAATCTAAGCAAAATGGCTTGACCACTGACAAAGAAATGAGAATGGACATAATTAAAGTATTGTAGCAGTCAAGAAATATAATAGTCTATGAGGGCTAAATGAAAAGTAATGCTCCATAACTTTGGTTGAAATAAAAATATTCTAATAAATGAAATAGGAAAATAATTGTTTAAATTATACCTTTTGTTACCTATATTTACTACTTCACATAATTATCACACTTCGGCCAAAAGTGGATAAGGTTCTTAAAGCTGTCAGGTGTAAAAGAACTCACATTTTGGAGCTGTTCCATTTTGTGAGGACTTTTTGTTGTACAAACTCCTATGATATTGAAAAACATCAATAACATGACCCACATATTCCTGTGAATGCCAAGCTTGACAGCATTTTGAGCGATCCACTAATTGTCCTTCATCCTCAAACAAGTTCTGGGGTCCTGCAAACTCATCATTTCAGTCAGACAGATGCTTTCTAAAGTATTCCTATAAGTTTGGAAAAAAGTGGAAGTTTTATAGCACCCAAATCTGGATTGTATGATGGGAGATGTAAAATGGTGAATTCCAACATCATAATTGCCTATAGTATTGGGTGGCTCAGGAACAGTGGTGGGTTGCTACCGGTTTGCCCTGGATCAGGTGAACTGGTAGTGGTGGTGGTGGTAAGCTCTGCCCACCTGCCTAGATGCTTCTGCGCATGCGCAGAAGCATCGCACAAGTGCAAGAGTGCGCATGCATGCATGAGCGCACAAGCAAACCAGTAGCAAACTAAACTGAAACCCACTACTGCTCAGGAAGTATGAGTCCCAGTGTAATCAATTTGCAGCAAAATGTCCTTTATGTTTCCAAATTCTGCCTTATCATTGTTTCAAAGTTTTGAGTGTTGCAGTATAATATTCTGAGTTAATAACGGTGCCTGGAAATTCATGAGAATAACACCATCTGCATCCCAAAAATCTGTACCCATGAGTTTTGAATCTCTCCTTCTTTGCAGGTAAATTTTGGTGATGATACACCATGGAGTGATGTTTAGTTCTTGGGCCATGTTTCACTGGCTGTCACAATTCTGTGAAGAAATATCTATTCTCATAGCATGATGACAATTGCTGGCAAATTATAGTTCTTGAAGCTTTCATCTCTGCTGTAAGCATGTGAGGAACTTATCTCGTACAAACCTTCAAATATTGAAGAACATCAATAATGATGTTCAATATTCCTGATTGAAATATCAATTTGTCTTTGACCCATCAATTATTTTATATCAGTTCTTCAGCCTTTCTCTTTTTAATAATTTTATTAAGAATTGTATTAAACAGATAAAACTAAACTAAAAATCTCTCCTGAAAAGATAGTAAGAAAAGTTATTCCCCCTTCATCCTCAACAAGCATATTCAAAATTAACAAGTTATTGCTCTCTTAAATGACAACCACAAAAATCTTCATTTTATACCTCATCCCATTTCCAATAAACTCATCTCTAAATCTTCAATTTAATAATCAACAAAGGTCCAGTAAAAATTAACAAAAATACATAACAAGACAAGTATATAATCTCCATTTCTATTTAGTCTAAATCCCTCTTATCCCTCTCCTAACAACAACAAATTATTATGATAGTATACACAGCAAATGAGATAATAATTACTACTACTACTACTACTACTACTACTACTACTACTACTACTACTACGGGATTTCCAAATACAGACTAATAAAGTTTTGGAACACAATACCCCGGAGAGCATGATTGTGGAAAAGAAAAAAGTGTGGATAATCGACATTGCTATACCTGGTGACAGCAGAATCGATGAGAAACAACTTGAAAAAGTCACTAGATATCAGGATTTGAGAATCAAATTGCAGAGACTTCAGCATAAACCAGTGCAGGTGGTTCCAGTGGTACTCGGCACACTGGGAGCTGTGCCTAAAGACCTAGGCAAGCACTTAAAACGATTGGCACTGACAAGATCACCATTGGTCAGCTGCAGAAGGCCACTTTACTGAGATCTCGTTGCATAATTCGCCATACATAACACAGTCCTAAATGCTTGGGAAGTGTTTGACTAGTGATCTGTGATACGAAATCCAGCATAGTTATCTCGTTTGCTGTGTATACTGTCATTTTGTGTAAATCATCATCATCATTATCATCATCATTATCATCATCATCCCCCAAGGAGTGCTGCCTTGATGTGGTGGGGGGGAGCTTAACTGCTCCAATGAAGCTTAGAGCTTGCTGGCGGTAGTGCAAACTACCAGCAGGTTCAACCATGCCAGAGAGGCCGAGGAGCAGAACTGAGTGCATCCAACAACCCATGTAATGAATCATGGTGAAATAC
The DNA here is from genome assembly GCF_028640845.1 of Ahaetulla prasina. Lineage (NCBI taxonomy): Eukaryota > Metazoa > Chordata > Lepidosauria > Squamata > Colubridae > Ahaetulla > Ahaetulla prasina. Next base: position 109,230,206 of record NC_080540.1, read on the forward strand.
AACCGAAAGAAGCCTATACTGGCTCGGTAATCGCCTGGGTTAACAAGGACCGCATCGGGCATTGGGGAACCTGGGCATCCATCGACAAGTGGCCTACAGGCCACGGATCCCATAGCTGAGCAACCAGGGCATGGGCCTGAAGAAATATTGGAAACAATCTCAGAAGCAGCAGAAATACACTATGTCAGAGAACTGCAATGTAATGAAATGCTACTACAAAGCAGAACCAGAAAAACGAGGCTACCAAAAAAAGATGTACAAATTATGGAAACAAGAATACCCAGACTCAAGGATAACTGAATTACGATTAGCCGATCAGCGACGATTCATCACTCGGAACAAAGTGCTCAGTGAAGTCGAACTTGAAGAAATACAGAAAAATTGTGAAACGGGAACACAGATTATTGAACAGCAGACTGCTGACGTGGCAGCAGAAAATGCTCCAATAACATCTGCAGCAACTGAACAAAATTCCAAAGGCTTCCAAAATTGAAGACTGTGCCTAGAAAATATTTGGTGCCATTGGTGATAGATGCGAACTATGCACTTGCAGCAGTCCAAATAACATCATTTGAACAAACAAATCAGCTTGCCTACAGTACAGCAGTTATAGTAACAGAAGAACTGGGGATTCGACAGCCGCAGCTCCCTAGAAAATCAACTGGGAACCCGCAGTGGAAAACCAGGTTGGAGTTGAAAATCAAGAACCTGCGAGCAGATGCAAGCAATTTGAAGAATTGGCAGGAGAAAAAGCTGAAGAACAGCAAGATCAAGAAACATCAGATAAAAAATATGGGCTCAGCATAAGAAAAATTAATGAAGCATTGGAAATTGTGAAGCAGCAGATAACAGCAACAGCAAGAAAAATTGAAAGATACAAAGCCAGAATCATCCAGTACAAACAAAATCAATTGTTCCAATCAGATCAAAGTCAGTTCTGTCAGAGTCTGAATCAGACGGGGAATACGAAAATTGAAAAACCTGTGAAAATGGCAATTACTCAGTTTTCCAAAGTGGAAAATTAGACTTGAAAATAAAATAAAATAAAAATATGAGGAGATGTATTTGAAATACCTGAAAGAAGGAAAACTAAAGAATAAAAAGCTGAAAAATAGTTTACACAAAAAATACATCCTGGAGGAAAAAACAATAACAGAAATTATGGCATGGTATGGCACTTGGTACCATGTCCAAGAACTTTATAAGATAGATCAACAAATTGCAGCTTCCTGCAATAACACCAGCAGAACTGCAAAAAACTGTGCTACTTGGAACATCATATATCTTAACAAGGTACTTGGTTGATACCTAGGACGCTGGCAGCAACCTGTATCAACCATCAGCACCACAAAAGGTATTTGTGATGCCTTTTTGAATGTTCAGTTGACTGAGTTTCATGTTTAATGAATAAAGAATAATAATAATAATAATAATAATAATAATAATAATAATAATAATAATAATAATAATAATAATAATAATAATAAAATAGAACCACAAAATAAATAATGTCACACAAAATGAAGCAGCTAAAATGCTCTGGGACTTTAGAATTCAAACAGACAAGAATCTACTATATAACACCTCAGACTTAACAACTGTCCATAAGAAAGACAAAAAAAGCCTGGATCATGGACTTGGCAGTATCTAGTGACAATAGAAGAGAAAGAACTGGAGAAAATCACAAAAGACAAAGACCTGCAAATAAAAATAGAATGACAGACAAAAGAAAGCAAAAATAGATCTGTAGTAATATTTATTTATTTATTTATTTATTTATTTATTTATTTATTTATTTATTTATTTATTTATTTATTTATTTATTTATTCATATTTTTATACCGCCCTATCTCCCTAGGGACTCAGGGCACCTTGAGTGCAATGCCAAAACAACCGGAGCACCACTTGAACACTGTTGACACTGACAAAATTACCATTGTCCAGTCAACTTTATTTGGAACAGATTAACAGTTTATCAATCTTAAAGAAGAAGTTAAAATGATAAAGTGTAAGTGATTAAAAGGGTTTGCTTCAGCTTGTCCATGAAAGCTGCTTGTACAGTTCAGAGATGATGGAACCCCTGACTCCTAGCTCAATGCAAGCTGCAGCTGCAGAAATGACAATATCGCCTGTCTGCTCACAGAAGTCAGCTATATGAAATACAAGTTTAAGAACCAGTATTGTCAACCCTGAAGTGAGCCTGGCTGAAGCCCTCTTGGAGGCTCCAGGGTTACCACACAATGGTGGGAGGGGGAAAATAGTTAAATGGGGTTTTGTAGCCGAAACAATAAAGTTTTCCTGTGGGAACCAAGGACATTCACACAGGTGGCTGGCCAGAGGAGGAGATAGTAACCAAGCAATCAGCCAACACTTGGACTGGACAGCATGACCAGTGACCTAAAGGGAAAGGGAAAACTTTTACGTTTAATCAGGTGAAAGATGAAGACAATTTTGGAATTGGCTTTCACCAGTAGTGCCAATATGATGTATCCAAAAAGCTATTCTTTGAGGAATTTGCCTGCCTCAGAGTTTTGTTTTCTATGAGTGCATTATTTGGAACACTGAAATCGGCAGCTTGGATCTCACATTAAGCTGTTTTTTTCAGCCGAAATGCTACCACAATCCACATTGACCAGATAAAATGCACATGCTAGTTTGCTTCGCTTCACTGGAGGTCTCCCACCTTTCTGATGTGAACTTTATTGATTGCCCTCAAAAGTCAGGTGTTTCATTCCTGATCACACAAATTAGCTCTTCCTGGTGTACCTTTTTACATTTTTTGGGCCCAGAAATGCACAATATTGTACAGAGTTATCACCATAGATAGTCTGCATTTGGGAACAAATTTTAATTGGAGGGACTCCTTCAATACAGGCAGTACTTGGCTTATGATAGCAATTGGAGCCAGCTTCCCCACTGAATTTGTTTGTGGAAAGCCAGCAGGAAAGGTTGAAAACCTCATGTGCGACCATCATTGCCTTCAGGTCCCTGTCACATGCAGGGGTGAAATGTAAAATTTGTTACTACCGGCTCTGTGGGCATGGCTTGGAGGGCATGGCTAATGTGACTGGGTGGGTATGGACAACTTTTGTTTTTACTTTTAAAAGCTTTTTTTCTACCTCTTCGGCTGAAGAGGTTGTTAAAAAATGCCTTTAAAAGCCTGTGATGATCAGGCAACTCAGCTGGGATCGCCAGAGGAAAAACAGGGATTTTTGCTACTGGTTCTCCGACCCCCCCACCACCATCGCTTCAAATTGGGTGATCCGGTCCGAACCGGGAACATTTCACCCCTGGTCACATGTAATTGTGAGCTAGGTATGCAAAACCCAGATTACGATGATTTGACTGCAGGATTGCATGATCACGTGACTGGTTCTATGTTACTTTGAGGACTGGTTCTATGTCCATTTTGTCAATGCCACCATAGCATTGAAAAGTCATTGAATGAATGGATAGAAGCCAATGAGTATTTGTACTCAAAAATTCAGTCATGTCACTTTAAACCAAAAAAAAAAAAAGTGTGTTGATGAGCATACAACCTTTTCTTATAGCAGCTTGCCACCAACTGAATTAAACAGGCAATAGTAAAAAAACATATCAGAGCTTCTAACATCTGTTGGTACCTTATAGATTGGAGGTGTTACTTTTGATTCAACTCAACTTACAACCACCATTAGGCCTGCGGGTGTTCATTGTAAATCATTGCAAACATAAGCCAAGTCAAATTGTTAGGTGGATCCAGCTTTCCCAATGGGTTTTTGTTATTGTCCCATTTTGTTAAGGTCCCAAATCATGATCACCTGACTTCAGGATGCTGCAGCCTGTTGTAAATGTGAGCGGTTTGCTAAGCTCCCAAATTGCGATCATAAGACAGCAAGAGTAGTGTGACAACTGTAAGTATGTGCGTATATGGTTTAAGTCAAGTTTTCCAAGGCTGCTGTAACTTTGATCTGTTGTTAAATGAATGGTCATATATTACAGCACCTACCTGTAAATTGTATCAAATGAAACAAGTAAATTCAAAGGGCTGATGGCTAAAAACTAATAAACTAGCCCAAAACTTTTTACTGTCAGATGCTCTCACATACTCATTTTGCCTTTCTCATGAAAAAAACAACACCTATAACCCTTTGATAATTTGATCCATTTTGCCAACCTGTAATCTTCCTTCAGTTCCAGACTTTTAAAGCTGATGCAAACCTCTTGTGTCCTAGCCCTTGAACCTTCATTTACTGTTTCAAAACTAGCTCTCTCTATTTGCAATTATGTTTGATCCCAAATGCAAGGGGGAATATGGAAAATAGCTTCATCTTAGTATGCATATTCTTCATATTCCATTCAGAATACATCAAACAGGAACTTGGCAAGGATATCAGTAGATTCAAGCAATGCAGCAATTCTGATATGAAACATGATTTGAGATATACATTAAATATACCTGAAATGCACCATGATTGATTAGATAAGCTATAGTATAGTACAGGGGTCAGCAACATTAAACACTCAAAGAGCCACAAAGGTCCTAACCGGAAGCACCCCGTTCAATTCTGGAGCCGACCGGAAGTCCGGTTCCCCCAATATAGAGTCTCCTCCTAGAGTGACGTCATTTTTCCTCTACCTGTCCTAACCAAAAGCCCTATCAATTATGGAGCCAACCGGCAACAGGGAGCCGCAGCAGAGGGATGAAAGAGCCACATGCAGCTCCAGAGCCGCGAGTTGCTGACCCCTGGTATAGTAATAAAAAAGGAGGAAGAATTTCACACAAAAAGATTAAAAACATTATCAATAGGGAGAGAGAGAAAAGAATTTTACTGCACATCCTATTGGGTGAGAATTTTGGTCACAAATACATAAAAGTTAATCACAAATGAAGTCCATTGTTTGTGATATATATATTCTTTTGAAAATCCCTATGGATGCAAACACTAACATGGAATCACATCAGATTACAGATGGACAACTTCTTCTATGTCGGAGGCCAGAATGTGGCCAAGAGGTTGACAAATTAAAAGAGAACCTTGGGATTATGTAGGTCCATTTTTTTTCATAACTATAAAGTTTGGGGGTGGGGGTTGTTATGTTAATGCTAATAAGAGTCTTCTAGAACCTCAGACTTCACATTCTCCTTCTGACCTTTATTTTCATATTTTTCGCTGAACACTGTAGGACCAAAGAGCAACAATTTTGTCACAATTTGGCATATGAACTATGGTTCATTCTGGGGGTCTTGAATACCAGAGACCTCATTTGGTTGCACACAGAGAAATCCCTTCCATAGAAAAGAACCCTGTGCTCATATGACTACTAAGATATTTAAAAGGGTCATGTAGTACCATGCATAATGTATATCTAATTCGAATTCTTAAATGGTCCAGTTTCTACAGACCTTTTTCCTAATGACTTACATAATTAAAAAGGTATGGTGGCAAAAAAAACTTCCAGAGGTCACCTTCTGTTAACCGTTTAATGGAGAAAAGCTAACATGATCCTCAGATTTCTAATTAATAAAACTCATTTTTTAAAAAAAAAAAATCCAGCCTTCCTAAGACTGCAGGATAGTTAAAGAACTATAATAGGAGATAGGAAATATATACATAATATAAACAAGCCTGTGATTTTTAATAGCAGGCATACACAACTTAAAAGCCAACAGTGTACAGCTTTACCTGCCAGGTAATGCAGCCACTCATTTATCATTCCCAACTGACATTTATTTAACCTTGATGGGTTTTCAAAATTTCCTGGCTGCCAATGTTTAACATTGACTAGCAGGCTGCAAGTCTTACAGCCCTCTATAGGTTTGTATTACCTGTTCTGCACCATGCTCATTGCTATCCAATCCAAGGGGTAAACGTTTTTTCCGATCAGATCTTTAAACAATATGAAAGTTTCCATCAGAAAGTCCTAGTGGAAAAAAATATGGATATTTATCTTTTATATTTAAATGTCAAGCATTCCTTAAATACAGAAAAGTAATCTTGTTCTCATCTTCAGTGCAACTTGTATATATTGCTGACCCAATTATACAAAATGCCTAGTAATGACTGCAGCAATCAAGCAACAGAATAAAAAAATAAATAAAATCAGTGCTAGCATTTTATACCAGTCTACCTCATCCCGTTTTTTGCATGAAATTGCACCAACATGACAAAGCAACAAATATATTAAAATTGAAAAGTACCTTGTTAAAAAATAAATAATCCAATATTGACTCAAAATACTAATTCATCCACATAATTTCACACTTTTCTTTTTAAGACTGAAACTTGAAAGCCAATCCTGTTACATAAACTAGTATTCATTACTACATACACCAAAAATAAAAAAAAAAACCAGGCCATTTTGAGATGAAGGTGCTTGAGATTGATTCCCATGACCACTTACCACTAATTCTGAGCTTGTCTGAAAAGTCTCAATGTATGAAGAATAATGCTGATCAGTCATTTGGTCCAGGATTGCTGTCATGCAGGCCACAAAATGACTCTGCAAAAGAAACAGATTAACCGTGATGAAACACACACACACATATATATATATCCAGATTAGATATATTAAGAGATAAAATAATACATTTATATTATGTCCTTGATATCAACATCAATCAATCAATAATTAAATAAATAAATCTTTTTGTATTATTTACTTCATGTTGTATATGATTTTGTAAAATCTTATCTTTTTAATATCTTTTTCAACCAGAGTTACCCTGTGGTAAAATGGGTGGTCAATGATTTTAAAAAATTTTTAAAAAATAAATAAATTAAAGTAAAATAAATAAAATAAAATAAGTAATAAAATAATAATATAAAATATAAAATAAACACATGCCAAATACCTGATGGAAGAAAAATAACTATTTCTGGTTATACTGTGTGAGCTGCAATGTTCAAAACTTTGCATTTCTCAAAATAAGTAGTCTTGGACATAATAACGGGCAATGTTTTGCTATACAGATACAATGTCACAATCTGGTACAGAGAAATATATTATTTTTTAGAAAAAAAAATAAAAATTGAAAATACATTTTCAAGAAATTTTCTAGAATTGTTTAAAAAACAACAACCAAGCCCTTTGTTGTTAAAGAATGTTCAAATAATCATAAAAACATTAAGTCTACATTTCATTATAAAAGGAGAGGAATTCTATTTGTGGAATCCTGGGCTAACAAAGCTATGTAAAAAAAGGTTGAAGAAAGAGAAGAGATAAAAACAATCTTAAAATTAGCCAGGCTGTATCGGTGATAAAAATGTCACCCTTTCAAAAAGTGGACTCAGCATTAGAACAAAGGGGGAGGGGAAAATCTTCCCTGAGAAGATTCATACATTTCTTACAAGTACATTTTTTACAGATATCTTAATAATTCTCCCCCAAAACATGACTTGCATTTGTAATATAGCCAGTGTGAGCTGTCAATTACACCCATTTAAGTGTCATCTGTCTGCTTGAGATGTTTGAAGTTCTTTTAACTGCAGCCCTAAGAAAATTTAACTCACAAGCTGGCAAATGTATTCTTACTTTTCTAATTTATGGAATTATACCTGTCCTTAAAGCATCAAGATCTAATGAATGGTAGTATATTAAATTTTCCTAGGCTGAAACTGGCTGGCATTTAATACTAAGTCAAGTGCCTTTCTGACAGAATTATTATTATTATTAAAAAAAGCTTTTCAAAAATTCTAGAAAAAAAACCCAAAAAGCCACATATGCATGTCCACTACGCACAAGAAAATTGAAGTTACAGATATTTGTCCGTCAGACTGGCTTCATATTTAGAATGATTGCTCATTCTAACTGAAAACGTATATGGTAAACTAACTTGAGAAATCTGACCTCTCCTTCCTTAAATGTACATTTTTGATTGCTTTTAATTATTTAATAACAAATACAAGGTTGCTCATGAGTGAAAATTGTACTTTAATATATCCAACCATTTTGTCTACTACAGTATTTAAAGCTAGAAATGAAGCTTCTTTAACTTCAGGTTGTAGCCACTAGAGGTCTTTTTTACTTTCATATGGTAGCTTCTATTCAGTTGGTGCTGCTTTTTTATTTATTCCTACGTGAGCAGACCAGTATAGTTCTGGCATATAAACTGTGCAAATTACTACATAAATGATAACTTATTTCAGCTTTTGGAGTTACCTTTTCACTACTCAAAGCTTTGGTTATCTCTGGAGGTCTAAAAGGAGAGATTTGCAGCAGGTAATCCCAGATCTTTCAGGTAAGGATTTCTGTAGCTTTTGTTACTAATGCTTTTCTCTTTAAGAAAAGCTTATGTTTTACTTTTAAGAGGCAAACATTATATTTTACTTTTAAGGGGCAGGCATTTCTGGATTGTATGGAGATGTTAGAATGTCAACTGCTCGCCAAACCAGAGTTAAAAATTGTAATTGTTTGAAGATCAGCTTTGCTATTCAAATGTACTGATTTTATTGCCTCTATAAACAAAAAAGGAACTCTCATAAGTATAAACAGCAGAATGTTATATATTTAAGATTGCCCTTTTTATTTGATTTTTGAGCTGTTTGATCGTGTTTGAAAGCTTTTCAAAATGTTCCTGCTTATCCTCCCCAAAATGATTTCCACTAATCCCTTGTGGCTTAAGCAGCATCTTTGGAAAGATTCTGTTCAGCAAAATCAAAACTATTTTTATAATGTAAATCTCTCTGAGAAAAGCCAATTCTCAAAATCTGGCTATCTGTGTACTGCAGCATTGTAAAAGACTGTTGTCCTTACATGTGTGTGCAGATTTACTAACTGCAAATGGGAACAATGTGAACTAACAGATGACATGCTTTGTTTTATTAAAAAAATTCAGCTGGCAGAAGAGTTAAAATTATGGTTCAGCTATCCAGTTTTGAGTCACTGATAACTGGATGCTCAAAATACAAATTAGTGGTACATTTTCTTGCTGAAACATTTTATCATACCAGTGCCGTTCAGTAACTTCACTTTATAAGCAACTGACCCTTAATACTGCCATTAGCTGTCTTGTACGTAGTTCTGTAATCTACATCTCATTTTCATCCAATCAAGCTGCATGACTGATTTCTAAGTATCTTTGTTTTGGAGTTCCCGAGGAATGTTGTCAAAGCATGTAATGTACAGAACTGTACAAGTCAACCAACACACTAACAAATCAATGAAAGTGAGTAAAAGTAGTAGATTCAAGGTGTGTGTGAGCATCCAGCTAATCCTTAAGCAACTCCCTATTTTTATTATTTTTTAAAGTTGTGATTTGATGTCTAAAACCTAGGATGAAGACACTTTTCCCAAATAGCCACTCACAAATGTATATGTAACGTAAAAATGAGAACTTTGATGCCAGTTCCAAAATATCTAGCAGTTAAGGAAATAAAGTAGTTTAAGCAGAATTTTGACATAGCAGTTCAGCTAGGCTTACTTCTTAAAGAATGTGTCACTGTACAGATAGGCATGATTGAAACTAGGTCAAACATGTGTAAAAATAAGTATAACCATATGAAACATTAGACTGGTGCAGGAAATGTTTAATAGAAGGTTAAGGAAGGAAGATAATGAATCTGTTTGGAAGATATGAATCTATTATCAATAGATGCAGTCAAATATAATGATGGAATACACAATAACCTCTTACTATTGGACAGAGATAATAAATACAAAGATAAACAATTACCATTACCTAAATTGGGTATTTGAAAATATGGGATACTACCAGATTTTTTTGGGAGGGGGGCGAAGATCAGGTGGGATGACAAAGTAGATATTACTGAATTTATATCTGTCAGCAGCACACAAAAGTCGAAACATCATGCCAAAGACAAATGAGATACTCTTTCAGTGACTATTCAAAACCCTTTGACAGCAAAGAAAGTATGATGGGATGATTGATTAGTCATTTTAAAAAATGGTCATTTTATGCTGAGTAGCCTTACATACCTATATTATAAAGCATTAGCTAAAAAAATATATTCCTTAGAATTTTAAAATATAAGATATAGGAAGTAAGGAGTATAATATAAAAGAATAACATGGCTTGATTATATACAGAATTCAGTAAAATTACAAATCCTTGGAATTTAATATGTAGTTCTAATATGTGGGAGAAGAAGAATACCAGTTTACAAAAAGAGATGGCAAACTTCTAGCACCTAGCAACCAAAATCTCATCATACTTTATAACACCAGATGGTGACAGGTTGCCGTAGTAACTTCAAATAACAGCCACCAGCCACATAAATAAAGAAAAAACCCTAATAGAAAGAGGGAAAGAGAACAGGATGTGAATAGTGAAGCCATTTATTAACATTCATCTGATACTACCTTATCCTTTGATACTCTTAGACAATTGGGTACTCAAAATACAGTGGATGTCTTCTGCTTCCTCCCACTACACACACAATGTTCACTACCTTATTAGCAGAAAGGGAGCAAAAGGTGTTCTACTTTCCCAGTAGGGGACTAGATTTACAAAGATAGTTCTTGAAATGGAAATCCAACTTCAGACAACTCTGAATATAGAATAGAGCCAATCTCAGATATTCAATAGCTATCTTTCTTCAGATTCATACCTGCATTCAAGTAATAGGCTGAATTAACCGTTGTTAGGATTTACAAGATACATTGAATTGTAAGTAATCAAACTTCATCCAGCATGGTAAACAAAGAAAAAGAACTGCTAATTGCTTACTTAAGGTTAATGTAACTAAATTTAGCAGGTTGTGTAAAATCAGCTTTCTTCAGCTGACCTGTTTAAGAGTATTGTGCAAGATCAGCCCTTCAGACAGAGAATGTCTCTGCACGTATAGAAATTGCTTATGAAAATTGTCAAGCAACTTTCTATAACAATTATAAGGGTAGAAGGGAGAAAAGAATTTGTTATATTAGTGAATGACAAAACTTCGAATGTGAATGAACTTGCCCAGAATATTGATGGTTTACCGTAGTAACATACAATATTTAAAAACATAGAAATTAAATTGTTCCTAGAAAAAGGTGTAATAATACTATGTACAAGCAATAAATAATGATTAAAAAAATAAGAAAAGGGGATTAAAAACAAAAGACAAAAAGAAGAAGCAATGAAATGGTAATAATAAAATTGTTTTGAATTATTATTTTAAATTTGTTTTTAAACAGCTGTTTTATTGAATACTGCCCAGAATCATGTTTGTGAGTTGTGTGGCTATGCAAATTTGATCAATGATATAAAATAAAAATAACATAGTTAAGGTGCTGGATTACACACCAAGAGACCATGAGTTTGAATCCTCCTTTAAGTATGGAACGCTCACAAGCTCTCTCAGCCCAACCTATTTCACAAGGTTGTTTCAGTGGGAAAATATGAGGAGTGAGCTGTATGTGCAGTGACTTGAGTAGTACAATTGTATTAGCTAATAAAGAAGTAAACCTAAAAATAGACCCATATCATGGCGCTCATTTTTTTTTTTTAAAAAGTGTTCTTTGTAACAACTTGGTTTTCAGTGACTTTCAGAGAGAAATTAACAATGACAGGTTATTTCAGATAACCAAAGAAAGGGCAGAATCTCAGCCTGCTTCGCCACATAGAACCAAGGAACAAAGCATCTCCCTGGATGATCCAGTCAGAAAGATGAATTCCAGTTGAGTAAGTGTTCCCAAATATATCTAGACACCTAGCTGTCTAGAGCTTTACAGGTCAACATTAGGCCTTTGACTTGGACCTGGAAGCCCATTGGAAGTTAATGTGCGTCATGCGCATCTGCTAATATATGGATCATTTCATTTTGCACAAACTGCACCTTCTAAGTGGTCTTCAAAGAGAACTTCACTGCAGTTTTTCAACCCATGCTGGATTACCGTCATCACAACTGATAAGTAAAGCTGTTATATCAAAGGCCTTCCTGTTCACAACTTCTACCAGCCAATTCAACAATAGCCATGAGTCCAGGAAGACCACCAAACCACAGACCTGCTTTCTCAGGAATAGTGTCTCACTGTTAGAAACAACAGTGAAGCCTACTGGGCGCCTTGATTCATAAAAAGCAACTTAGTCATGTTTCCCTACAGTATCTTACAGGCTTTAAGCACTTGGACAAGATATTAGCAGCATCTCCATAGCAGCATTACCTGGTGATATAAAGCTGAGCATCACTGTAACCTTTATGATATCATACCTTGAACTAATGGATGACCCAGGAGAACCTTATCAGTACTAAAAAAGTACAGGTCAGAATCTTGAATCTTCGGACATCCCATTTGGAAACTATTACCAAGGGTCCCAAGTCCCATGAAGCTAAATAAAAGTGATCCAAATAATTCGTTCTTGAGCAATCTTTTATCATTATTTCAAGAAACATTGTAAAAAAAAAAATAGAGATGGCAGTAGATATCTCAAGTAACCAGATCCAAAGAAGTCATCCTAAGAAGAGGGCATGCCCCAGCCTCATTCAGTATAAGGCAGGGGTCCATAAACTTGACGAGTTGAAGACTTATGGACTTCAACTTCCAGAATTCCTCAGCTAGTCATGCTGTCTGGGGAAATTCTGGGAGCTGTAGTGCACAGGTCTTAAAGTTGCCAAGTTTGGAGACCCCCGGTATAAGGGTTCTGGCATCCCCCATCTCTGAAAGTGAGGTATTGATTATTTTGTGGATTCAACTCACTGTGCCTCCCCCAGACCAAGATAGTAGCCAGCATAGATGTAAGCCTAGCCACAATGAGCAAAATTCATCCTAGAGAACACTGCATTTACTTCTTCAGAGTCCATAAAGTGAATTGCAGATAATTATTATATACACATCGGTGTGAAATCACAGCTGCCAGTTCTTTCACTGGTGTTGGCTTTCATACACATTGAGTTCCTCTCAGAACCTATGATGTTTTAATGTATCCAGGCAGTATTTGTATAGATTCAAGCAGTTTGACCTTTTGAAATTAACAGATTGAAATTTTCATTAATGCACAGATTTTCTTAGTACCGTCCAATATTTAATGGTATGGCAACCAGTTTCCTGATAACCAGGCTGGTTTATGCCATAATCTTCCAACTATGATTTTCAGATCTTGATACTTTGCGATCTTCTCCAATTATTTGTCTTCTATTCTAGTATCTCTTTGTATTGTTATTGTTGTTATTATCTGTTCATAACCATGTAAACTTACAACTGCCAATTCTTCAGCTGGTGTAGGCCTTCATACACTTTGAGTTCTTCCCAAGAACCTAAGACAACATAATGTAATGGGATATAGTATTATGTAATGTAATGTTGTAATTGTGGCTGTTATGGTTCTTTGCACATTCAGCCAGATGTTTAAACTGGATTTGGCATTTTTATCCACAATCAAGTGCTTCCTTGTTATTTCATAGTATAAAAGATAACATCACAAGATGTAAGTTGTTCCAAGTAAATCTTCATTTTTCAATTGATTGATGGTGATTTTTGTCAATGCCAGTGCTGTTCAGTTGGTGCTCCAGAAGTTTTGGAGTTGTACCCAAGGTGGATAGATAATAGGGACTATTACCATTATCATTCATCTTTGCTTTATTTCCCTACAATTGTTCTATTTCTATTTACAGGTCTTTGTACTTATTTTTAATTTTTTTCCAGTTCTTTCTCTATCTCCAAATACTGCCACATCCACTATCCAGACTTTTTCATCTTTCTTATCAACAGTGTTTGAGCCGAGGCAGGTGGCTGGTCTTGTCTGTTTAGTCTGTTCTAAAGTCCCAGAACATTTTAGCTTCTTTATTCTCTACTACTTGGTCTATTTTGTAGTCCAACTGATTCTTGTTTGCAAGCAAATAGTATTTCTTGCAGATTTTCCAATGCACCATTGTTGCTACTTTTTCATACTAGTCTTTGTAGTCAGTTTGTATGTCATGCCATTGTTTGCAGCAGCTAAGTGGGTGGTCCACTGTTTCTTCAGCTTCTTTGCATTTGCTGTCTGTTGCTATCTTCTCAATTCTGTCTTTTTCTTCAATTTTCTTTTTCATAGCCATTGCCAGGTCATGTTGTTATCTTCTTTGCCTGCTATTTGTATGTAATAATTTGTCTTGCCGTGCCTTTTTTCTCGTCTTTATTTGGTCTTTCTTGTAGACCAGTTTTGTCTCTCCATTACTCAGTAAGCTTTCCTGATACAGTAGCTTCAGTGCATCTTCTTCATTGTCCTTCAGATATTATTTCAATGCCCCCTTTTTTATTTCTTCAACTGTGTAGTATGCTTGCAGCATTCCACATCTACCTACTCTCCTTGGCAAGTAGAGTCTGTCAACATTGCAGACATGGATGAAGGGCACAATTCTATGTCATTATTTTAATCTTGCCTTTTACATATTTTACATATATCCAGTTACCATATCAAACTCCATACAGAGTCTCCACTTGGTAAATCCTAATGCCTTTAACTGCATGGCACTGTGCAAATTGTTCATGTAAAAACTTCTACACTTGCTGTTTCACTGCATGGAGGCCTTTCCTCCCTACCTCTCGGAACAACATTATGACCAATACCAGTATTCTGATTAATCCCTTTCTCTATCGCTCCCTTGGTAGTACTTTAAATAATCACAGTTGAGTCTCCTAAGATTACCAGATCCTGGTTCACTGCAGTGATCTCTTACTGCAGCCTCCCACAATTGGGCATGCCAGGTAAATTGTATGGGCTTTGTCTATACAAACTTCAACTAGTGCAAAACAGCCCATAAACAGACCCATCACAGAGTTCCCTGGGTAGGAAAGATACTAGCATCATTTACCCACAGCTTACCTCTTATCAATTATCATATTTTGAAGAACCCTTAAAGGTTCAAGTGTTATAAGGTTAAGAGAACTTGAGTAAATAATCTTCAATTTAGCATACAATTCTGAAATTACACTTAATAATTCTTTTCTTTTTGCTATTTATGCAGTATAATTAGTTTCTACCCTTTAAAAAGTCCTATACAGATTAGCTCTGAGTATTTCACACCCAACTCTATTAAAATCTGATCCAAGGTTATTAAGTAACTAAGTGAACCAGTATTTGGGAGTTAAGAAAACTGAAAAACAGGAAGTTAATGGATTAATACCCAATTTATTATAGAGTTATGCAACACTGATCATCACAATTATGCATACCCATTAATCCCTTAAGCATCCATCCTTATTATTATCAAACCAAAATAAATTGACACCTTTAACACAATTCTATATATGTCTACTCAGAAATATCCTTTCAAAATTAGTCACATGTAATTTTTCTCAAAGAAGCAATAGGCTGCTAGATACAATTCATTGTATCTAGCTTCCTACAATTCATTGAAGGATGTAATTTAATATGCCTTTCAGTGAATATGAAGAATCCTATTCCTCAATAATGTATCTATCAGAATATTGTTAATCAGACATTAACATTGCTTTCAACGAAAACTTGGCATTTGTCTCATTTAGTTGCAGCATACACTTGTTCTTGCACTATGCTCACCAATTCTTATAGTAAAGTTAATCAATCAGTCCATGAAGTGATCAGGGATCTTGTTTTTCAATCAATTTCTCCCAGAGCTGACACTGACTGGACTGAGTCAAGGTTTCCTCCAATCTAGTCCAGAACCTTAATTGCCATACATTTGATTTGCAAATAGAATAAGACAACTATTTTTACTCTATACTATGGCTTTTATTCCAAAAGCATATTCCCCCTCTCTCCCCCCTTTCTCTCTCGCCTCCTCCCTCCCTCTCTCTCTCCTCCCCCTTCTCATTTTATAGTTTGCTGGGTAAATTCTACAAAAGAGTAAAGAGTAGCCAAAGTTGTCCGATATACGTATCTAATGAATTTTAGTTATTGAAAAAGGTAGAAGAAAAAGACAGTATTTTTAGAATTATTATTTCATTCTTAGGGTTTACAGATAGTCCTCAACTTATCATCACAATTGATGTTGCTAAATTAGAGATTTGTTAAGTGAGTTTTGCCCCATTTTATGACCTTTCTTGTCTCAGTTGTTAAGTGAATCACTGCAGTTAAGTTAGTAACATGGTTCTTATGTGAATCTAGTTTCTCCATTGACTTTGCTTGTCAAAAGATCACAAAAGGTAATCACATGACCCTGGAACACTAAAACAGTCATTAATATGAATGAGCTGCTAAGTATCTGACGTTTGATCATGTGACCATGAGGATGCTGCAATGGTCCTAAACGCGAAAAAAGGTCATAAGTCACTTTTTTTCAGTGCTGTTGTAATTTTGAACAATCACTAAATGAACTGTTGTAAGTTGAAGACTGCCTGCATTAACAAACCCTTAAAAGCCTGTCCCCAATTTTCACTGCCCCTCTTTAATCATTAAGGGTTGTACCTTAGAATTCTTGATATTTTCTTTTATGTACAGTGAGAGCATATGCACCAAGACAAATTCCTTGTGTGTCCAATCACACTTGGCCCATAAAAAATTATTCTCTTCTCTTCTCTTCTCTTCTCTTCTCTTCTCTTCTCTTCTCTTCTCTTCTCTTCTCTTCTCTTCTCTTCTCTTCCCTTCCCTTCCCTTCCCTTCCCTTCTATTCTATTCTATAACCAAGATTTGTCAAACTGGGACTATTCTGAATCTTTCTCATGGTTTTTACTTTCTTAGTAATCATGTCAGGTTCTGAATGCCAAAACTAAATTCCTGTACACCAATAGTTTCCGTCTTGGTTCATTTTTTGATGTACTATTTAGGGAAATCTTATTTTGAGTAGAATTTAAGAGTATAACATCTACCTGCTAGATTTAATCAATGGAAAATGTGAGATATATAATTTAAAACAAATATGAACAGGGAGTAGTAGCAGTTGTATTTTGAAAAGAAGTTAGACATTATCAAAGCAGATATTTCTTTTTTGCATAATCTATTTTCAAAATAACTAAAACAGAGAGAGTTATTCCTTTCTAATCTTTATTTGTGTTAGGGGCAACCCATTGTTAGTTGTCGGTTCTAGCTCATCACAATGAATTTCATTCCCTCAGTCCTTTGGTGGGTCTTTGAATTTTTTACCATAAATTACTCTTCTCCCCAGCTTGAATGTCTTCTGGGTGGAAAGGCAGGATATAAATAGAATTAATTAATTAATCCTACTGCTTGCCCTATGTGGATTTTTTTTAAAAAATGACTCAGAGAAGTATTTGTTAGAGAAGAGTTTTCACTAGTAGCAAGAAAGCAGTTATAGACTTTTTAAAAAAATGTCTTTAATACAATATATATACCCTGTGTTTCAGGATAATGGCTTACGTGCAATATAAAAAAAAACCCCTGTAAATATAAATATAATTTCAGATTTTGGTTGGAATACATCAATATTTAAAAAGAAAAGTTAGAGAATACACTATAAAACTAAAAAATGAAGCATGATCAACGCATACTGAAGACTGAATATAGCAAATAGTCCATAGCAGAATTATCTATCATCTTGGTCCAATGCATGGACCAGATCTTTGTCATTCTATAACTATCTTATAAAATGAAAATCTTCTTTGTGTCAACCACCATAAATTAGCAAATGAAATCATACATGCTAATTGTCTGATCAGTATGCTTTATTAACCAGAATTCATCACTAAGTCAAGGAGCTTTCCAAATGCCCTTTATCCACAGTGAATGTTCATGACTAATAGCCTTCCCATCTTCTTTTCCCTTAGCAAAATCAGATCTAGAAATCATATTACTTGGAAATGCACCCAAAAACGTTCAGGAACATTTCATAGTGTCCATGGATAACCATTTTAATTAGTCCCTATCTTTCCAGGGAAAGAGATCTGTAGTCACTTCACATTTCCCCACAAAGATCATGCCAATAGTCCACAACAAAATTCATCTATCTTCAATTCATTTTTATCCTAGCAAAAGAAAACAGTTGAAAGGATTTGAGTGGGCAGCCTGAATATAATGAATCTTAAGATTCTACAAATCTTCTTCTGTGAACTTTGGCATGGATAGTTAACATTTAGGCAGACAGTACACAACACAAATAATCTGTTTAACCCCTGTGACCTATTGCTTTTCATTTATTACATTAACCAAACTAGTAATACTTGATTGATGCTTTTCCAGAATAAAACTATTAGAATAAAATAAGTGAAAAGCTATTTTCTCTGTTTACTTTTGGATAGTTTATATAAGATTAGGCATACATTGGTATAATTGGATCTTTCTTCAAACAGAATTATAGTCTTAATCCTAAATATGTGTGCGCAGGATTATTATTGTAGTGCAAATACGTAATTATAATTAAAACCTCATTAACTCAATGGACCTAGTTCCTATTGCAACCAGAATTGCTCATTTCTTTGTCAGATGATTTATTTGCTTGTTTATATCACAAGATAAACTTATTTCCCCATCTATTTATTTTAATATTAAGGTCTTAGTATTAATATTACCTTAATACTAATATTACCTTAATATTAATATGAACATTTAATATTAATTTAATATTAATATCTTCCCATAAATTGCATATACAAGTCAGCTAGAAATTACTGACAAGAACACTGAGGACAATGGGCAAATACTTCATGGAGTTGTGTTTTTTTTTTAAAAAATGGTGTGCCTGTAATGTAAAGATATATGTTTTCATTTGGAAAAAGATTTCTACAAATTTGACAGCAATTGCAAAATTATTATCGCCAAACAAAGCTATCTGGTTGAGTGAGTCCTTTTCCGATGAAATAAAATGATAATTGAGAAACACATTTAATGTACCTTTAAAAAAAAAAAAGATAGCATTTGAGTAGTGCATTGGTGGCCACTCTAAAAAGAATAGGCAGGGCCTAGATCAAAAACTGGGCAGAGTCTGAAAACAAAAAATGAAAAGTGATTTAATTTATTTTTATTTGAGTTTAATTAATTAAATGTTCTTAAGATGGTTAAAAAGTAATGTCTTCCATAAGTTATGTTCAGCTCCTGATGACTTCATAGGCACTTCCATCATGGCAACAGAATAGGAGTGTTTGGCCACTACCTTTTTCCTAAATGTTTTTTCATTATTTTTACTATTATTTTCAGTGTAGTCTACAGCTCCTGCCAACCTAGCAATTTGAAAGCATGCAAATGTGAGTATATAAATAGGTACCACTTCAATGGGAAGGTAATTGCACTCTGTAATGTCATCATGGCCACATGACTGCAGAAACAGTTACAACTAGCGGAGTAAAATCCACAGGAACTCCTTTACTTTTACTACAGCACTGGGACTTTAATCCCTGTTCAGCTGCTTCAAGATTAGCTAAACTCAGCTACAATGACTGTTGTTACCTCTTATAACTTAAATCTAATTCCTATGTATGTCATCATATTCCCCTCTCCTATCATAGTAAACATTAAATATGTTTGGCAACTTTTGGTTGAGTTTTGTGAACCAGCCGCAAAATTCTCTGGGGTCTTTTGTGGCCTTAAAACTATGCATATCTGCATTTTAAAAATTCTCAGTATTCTTTTAAATATCTTGTTGTCTGAATCATTTATGTATATTTATTTTAGGGATTTATGTGAATAGTGCTATTAAACACTGTGAGGGACATCTCATAATTTTTTTAAAATATAAATGCATTGATGTCAATGTGATTTGGCAGAAATGCTCAACTTGCAGTTCTAGGACTGTCAGTGGTTACAATCTGAAGTTGAACAAATCTGCATTTTGTTTTGTTTGCTGCTCCCTAGAATCTCTGATAAACTAGCATCAACATTTATACATAATACAATCATATAACTCAGTTCATATGATTCAGGCTTTCAGACCTTAAAACAGGGGTGCCTTGTTATGTTTTTTCTGGAGAGATGGCAGGAGCCAAAGGCTGGAGAGCTTTGGATTTAATCAGACAAACAACAGCAGGAGACTCAAAGTTGTACCTGGCTCAAAGGAGACTGTCTAGTCACATCATTACTGCCACTTTTTTTCCCCCTGATGTGCCAGCTGTCCCTATAGATTTGTGCAGTGATGGTTAGATGCTAATGCAAGACAGAGTTATGCAAATGAAACAGATCTTTTGGCTTGTGCTAAGAAATATAAGTTTATCCAAGGCAAAACAACATAACACAGTAGCATGATGCTTTTAATACTTCAATTTCTATTATAATAATTGTTTTTAATTATGACAATCTTAAAATACAAATACTGCCTTCCTGGCTTTGAAGTACTTTAGTCCCCAGTTAAATTTCATTCAGGATTCAAATAATATATGCCATATGAATGCTGATAACTATATTCCTGTTCCATCAGGGACAATCAAAATGTGATACAATGGTTAAGAAAATCTATTTTGGGCAATACCTGAAGATAAGACATTCATAATATGAGGGCATTTTTAATTTTGGAGAATTTCATAACTTTTTTACTCATAATATTTAGAATCATTTTTATTCCAAGAAACAGCAATATATTAAATTGTTCATTTTTTGATGAAAATGCACCTAAACTGTATATAAACTGTATGAATATATTTTACTCATATAATTATTCATAATAAATACTGAACTAGAAATAAACCAGAAAATGAAAATTATACTCTCATGCCACTTGCCATGAAGCTCCAAACACTTTTAAAAAGCTAATAATACATTATTATGTCAATTTACACTTTATTAAATCAACCAACCAACCTTTATTTAATTTATCTATCTATCTATCTATCTATCTATCTATCTATCTATCTATCTATCTATCTATCTATCTATCTGATTTGAGTGCTGTCTAGAGTAGGGTTGAAATCAACCTACCTTCATTACTGGCTCAGAAGTCCATATGCCCTGTGCGCATGCAGACCTTCTGCGCATGCGCAAAACTTTCTGTGAATGTGCAGAAGATAAAAAAAAATACTTCCTGGTTAAAACCAGGAAGTAATGACACCCAGGCAGCGGGTGCCACCAGTGGTTCAGCAATCACTGCTGGATCGTTGAATCACCGGCCACGATCGCTACCAGATCGTGAGATCTGATCAGAACCAGTAGCATTTCACCCCTGGTCTAGAGGTGACTCATCTAAAGGTAACTCTGAATGGCTTACAAATATTAAAACATTAAAATGATAAAACAGTAAATAGCAACAATAATAATTTACAGTTAAAAATGGGGAGGAAGTCAGGTAAGCCAAAAGCAAATAGAATGTGTGAAGCCAGAACTAAATTTGTTGGACATTGAAGTTGGCAGTCCCAATGATTTCCTTAATCTATTGAAGTCATAACAGTAGTTGACTCACAGTTTACAACAAACTGTTTTATACACTGGGCAACCATCTGACTCAGTTGCTATAAAGTCTCCTGTGCAGAGGCTGGATTAGAAGACCTCTGAGGTCTCTTCCAGCTTTATGATTCTATGAGTTTGTGTACCAGATCTTAATCTCACATGTAACTGCACCAAACTGTATGTTAATACATTTATTTTTCTAAATTTTGATTAAGTGTTATTATCACTCAGAGAAAACAGCTTATTAATTTTAGACTATTACAGATGACACCTACAGTAATGAAACACAAAAATCACCATAATTTGACTGAAGAAAATAATATTACACAGAAAAAGTAGAAAAAAATGTTGTTTTAAACAGTAACATACACTCTAGTGTGGCATATGTATCTCATAAATGGAATTGGCAGAGCATTCTCTTGCTTTCAATCTTTTGAAAGCTGTCTGGGCTTTACAGAAGCATTACGCAGGGATTTAAATTAAATTTATTGAGCTGAGTTCCTTTTCTGAGGTTTTGGAGGATGCTCTTTGCAAAACAATTACTTTAGAATATTTGACAAAAGTTGCTATTAGTTTTTATCTTTTAACGAAAGAGGTTGTTTTGCTCTAAGTTATAGCTTAATTGACATTGATTTTAACTAATGCTGAATGTGAGTTTTGTGTTAAATATTTTTAAATGTATAATTCTAAGGACCAGCTCACAAAATTTTACATTGTAAAATCTCTTGGTAGATGATAAAAAAAAATATTTATGGACAGTCCACAGGCCATGTGTGTCGTAGCAAAACCCTTCAGAGCTCCATCTTATCAGATTTCTACAGATTATGATATCTGTAAGAATAGTGTAATTCATCCCTATTGTCAGTTTGGTGTGGTGGGTAAGGTGCCAGGCTAATAAATGGGAAACCTTGGGCCACTCCCCCTCTCTCTCAGGCTAAGAAGGAGGCAATGGCAAAGCAGATTTGAAAACTTGTTCAAGCAGTCATCAGAAATCAAGAATGATTGAAAGAAGTTTTTTTAAAAAAAAGACAGAATGGTACTCAAGCCTCATTCCTGAGGAGCCTCACTCAGGATAAATAACTCTTTCTTGATTCAGGTATGTCAAAGGGAGAAGGGTCCACAGCATCAAAATTGCAGGCATTAAAGCTCTTCCTCCTTTTAACAGGTTTTGCATGTATCATCCACATGTGAAAAGAGTCATGGCTTCTCTATCATAGTTTCATTTTGTCTTAATAATCTTAAATCTGTTAATTTAATTTTTAGGAAGAGTAGTACAGTTTTTGAATCAATTTTATGTTGTCATAGACCAGTAAAGAATTAACAGCATAACAACTGTAATAAAATAAAAATAAAAAGTCATATTGATAGAGCAAAAAAGGTAAAGATAAATTAATGCAGCATTACAGAACAGGAATTAAATCATAATAGAATCCTATGACTTTACAATTAATTATGCAATGAATAATCTAAATACTATAAATAATTAGAATTTATGAAACACTACAGGAATGTAAACCTATGCTAACATATGGAGTCTAATACCGCTGACTATAGTTTAAACCAAGGGTCTCCAACCTTGGTCCCTTTAAGTCTTCTGGACTTCAACTCTCAGCTGGCTGAGGGACTCTGGGAATTGAAGTCCACAAGTCTTAAAGGGACCAAGGTTGAAGACCCCTGGTTTAAAAGGTGACTGTTGAATTATATACCAAAAATCTGTAATATATCGCTGTTTGAAGAACTATGGAATTTTGTGCATAGAGTGTGGCAGAAAAATATTATTCTGATGGAAAGGTAAAGACAATCCAAATTTAGTTTTTTATTGATGATATGTATTCGCTCTCTGACTATGAACAAACTCTATTAATGTTGATCAGTATTGGTTGTCAACTTTTAATACTCTGTTTAAAATCTGAGCAGTTTTTATTTTATACCTTTTCATGGGGGGGGGGGGAGTTTGGTATTTTTATTTTCTGTATAATGAAAATGAATAAAAATTTTAAAAGTGGGGAAATTAAATAAGTTTTATGGTATGCAGCAATTTATTATTTTTAATTAATTATGCAACACTTATTTGTCAAGTGTAAAGTCTGAAAAAACTACCTTTAACTGAAAATGTTGCCTTTGAAAATGTTGCCTTTAGAACATGTTGCTTATGCATTTTGAGTATGATTCAGTATAGATCGTAGACAAGGTATTTATTAAAAGTTTAAGGACTCGTTGTCCTCAAATATAATCAGCATTAATACAAGATAATCCCAGATGATAACACTGCAAAAATCTTACCTTATGTGGCTTCCCACCGTACATCTCATTTTGGGATTTTTAAAAATTGCTATTTCTGGATTTATTAAGGTATAATGCATTAACTGTTAATCTTATTTTTATATATATTGTCTATTGAAACTACATTAGTAGGATCTTTATCTTTGAGGAATTAAACCAGATTTATCTATTGCAATTAGAATGCAGTTTTGTGTCCTATTTACATGGCCTTACAAGAATCTTGAACAAACCTCAAATTTGAACTCACATACACTTGCAAATGAGTTCTAGTGATTTCAGCTCCATTTACTTTTAAGTCACCATGTATAGCATTGAAATGTCACTTAGAGAAATGATCTTAAATTAGCCTAACCAATTCTGGTCATATCAAGCTATTGCAATCAGCCATCAATAGACCATGATGTGTCTGAATAACTAGCTAGCACATCACAGCATAATAAGTCTTCATTTTGCTCCTCCCTTTGAACAAATGGGAGTTTCAGTTGAACATAGATTCACATTTTATTTTAATAAAATAAGACTACTTTATAGCTTCTGAATAATTGAACTCAGCTGATAGCTAGTATTCCCCTGTCTTGATTAGCCAATTTGTAGTCAGAAGGAATAATTTTGCAGTAATTCGCATCTTATCAGGCTGGCTCATCACAGAAGGCAGTGCTGAACTAAATCTCGCTCTGTGTATCTCAGGAGTCAATCGTATCTTGTCTATTTGTATGAAACTGTTTTGCCTACACTGCTTTTGGTATGAATGTCTATCTCTTCCACCTATGGAAAAGAGTGCAGATATCCTAAAAGAGAGGTTGGATGCTGGTTTGAAGTAGATAAGATAAATTAGCTGAAATTTAAGTCTGCAAAAGGGGTCTGATGGCCCAGCAGTTACAGATGGTGACCTTCAAGACCAGAGCTCTGCACAATAGTGTGAGCTCCTGTTACTTATCCCAGGTCCTGTTCACCTAGCAGTTCAAAAGCATGCAGATGCGAATAATAAATAGGTACCACTTTGGTGGAAAGGTAATGTTCTGACCCTTAGCAAGTAATGATAAGCTGCTTACTCAACGTAAAAATAAACCCCTTTTCAAACAGTGTAGGAACAGTCTTTTATTCACATGGATAAACAAAAATCATGCATAATAAGTTCCAACAGACCTGGCCAAGAAATCCGAATTGCTTGCTGTATCCTAAAAGTAAACAGTTCTCTGCCACAACCAGCCACTCCCCAAATCCTAATATTTATTTCCAAGCCAGGGAGGGGCTGGCTAGCATCCATGCCTGCTTTTCCTTGAGAGATGGCTAATTGTTTTCCTTTGCTCTCCTCTCCTTTCCCATCTGTACATAAGCACATCTGGGATGGCTCCCATCCAGTAGTGGGTTTCAAATTTTTTTACTATGGTTCTGTGGGTGTGGTTTGGTGGGCATGGCATGGCTTAGTGGGCGTGGCTTGGTGGGCGTGGCAGGAGAAGGATACTGTAAAATCTCCAATCCCACCCCACTCTGGAGAAAGGATACTGCAAAATCTCCATTCCCTCCCCAATCCAGGGCATGGTTATTGCAAAATCCCCATTTCCTCCCAATCAGCTGGGACTTGGGAGGCAGAGAATAGATGGGGTGGGGCCAGTCAGAATTTTTACTATCAGTTCTCCGAACTACTCAAAATTTCTGCTACTGGCTCTCCAGAACTGGTCAGAACCTGCTGAAATCCACGTCTGGCCTCATCTGTTTCTCTCCTTCACTCAGCTCAGACCCTGAAGACAGCTGCCTCTCCACCTGGGAGAGGACGGAAGGCCCCAGCTCTGCTTCTGTCTCTAATGTTGTTTCCTTGTCAGAGTCTTCCAAAGGCTCCAAAGCCCAGGCTCTCCCTCAACCTATCCCTTGTCTGACTCTGCAGCTAGCTCTGCTGGCAGCTGACCGACCACAACAGATAACAAGATTCCATGTATATAGTCATGTTGGTTACATGAACATGGAAATATCTTCGGACAACTTTGGCTCCCTCAGCTAACAAACAGAGATGAGCACCACCCCAGAGTCAGACACAACTGTACAGGGGAAACTTTTACCCTTTTACTTAAGTTTGCAATTTAGGGTTCTCAATGGTAAGACACTTGGTAAGACAATGGTAAGACACTTTCTAGAGCAGGGGTGTCAAACTCAAGGCCCAGGGGCCCAATCTGGCCTACAGGGTGCTTAGATATGGCCCACGGGGATGCCCTGGAAACAACGAAGGAGTGGCCTGCGGTGCCTCTGTCAGAGAAAATGAAGCTTGGGAAGGCCACATATGTCTCTCCCAAGCTCTGTTTTCACTGGCAGAGGGTTGCAGAAGGCCGTCACAGTCGAAAATGGAATTGGGAGTCCGTTTTCGCCTGCAGAGCACTTGTGCCACCACAGGTACCCCTGACATGAGTGATGTTGGGTTGGCCACGCCCACCCTGGCCCCCAGAGGTCAAACACAACCCTGATGCGGCCCTCAATGAAATAGAGTTTGACACCACAGATAAAAAGAGCAGGAAGGAGGACAGGAAGGGGATGAAATTAGTATAATTATCTCTAATTCTACTGAATGTCAGTACATTGCCCCTGGTTTTAATTATACCTAAGGAGGAACTTATTCAGATAAGGTGCACTTTTTGAATTCTGGATCATCCTTAGAAATTTTATTGATATGGCTTCTGTTTTAAACAACTAGACTGCTATATACAAGATAAAGAATATTTTAAAGGTTAAACACCATTTTGGCAGATTTTCTTTTTGTTATTTTGCACCTTGATACTATTGGTGCAAATGTATAATAAACTATTTTAATGTATTTGTTCCAACCAGCCTTTCTTAAGGACTGTAATGAATACATATATCAGTATCTAATATCTGGCTTTATTTTCACAAAGCTGAAAACATTGGCTTTTTATATTTCTGTCCTTGTGGATAAAATTGGTTTATTGTTTTGGAACTTTTTCTGTAATAATCACATATAAACATATTAAAAAATGGTACCAATATTTGGAAAAGTAGGTTTACTGGGTTGTCATATGATTCATATTACAATTGTGCCCTTGGATTGCAACCCAGACAGGTGGCTAGCAGATTTATTGGGATAAAACTGTATCTTCCAATGGATAAATAATATGATAAACTGTTTTCTTGGCAGTGATCATATCCATGAATGAGATTCATGAATTTTAATTTCATTTTTAAAGAACATCTCACTTCACTGATGTCCTTATCATCTTGAGTACAACATAAGTTTATAATATTTCCTATAAGACAACAAAAACAAAATCTTTGCTTTTCATGATCTTTTTTTTTAACTGTACTAGTTCATTTCCAAACACCTTCTGGGCATTGTTCAGGAGATAAAAGACACCACATTTTATTGATTTTTTAAAAATTCATCCAAATATTTCTTATGCAAAAAGCATACTCGATCCATATATCTCTAGTTTTATATTGGCTTCTTTTTTAAAAATCTTACTGCATTTGTAATCTTGCTTGTGACAATTTACTAAAGATCAACCATAATTGGATCCTGGGCTGTATTTGAGAGCAAATAAATATTCAGCTATCAGTGGTTTAGAATTCAGATTTAGAATTTATCATACCTGTTATTATATATTTAAAACAATCCATTTTTAGGAAAATATTCTATGTGAGAGGCAGGGAATAAGTTGATACAAGTGGTACTCAACTTACAATCATTCATTTAATGGCTGTTCGAAGTTACAATGACACTGAACAAAGTGACTTATGATCAGTTCTCACATTTATGATTGTTGCAGTATCCCACATCACATGATTAGATTTCAGGTCCTTGGCAATCAAAATATATTGGTGTCCTGGGGATGTTATCTTCAATCTTCCTAAAGAGTTCCTGACAAGCAAAGTCAGAATGATTTGCTTAACAACCATGGCAAACAGTCGTGACTTGCTTAGCATTGGAAATTTTGGCTCAGTTGTGGTGGTAAGTTGAGGACTACCTGTATACTTATTTTTCTACGTTGTTATTAAAGTCAGATGGTAGAACTGGTCATATTTTATCTTTTTAAAAAGTCATTAGAGTAGACAAAGTTCATTGGGTTGTTGTTGTTTTTTATACAAGGAAAGTACCAAAAACCAAGAGGTATCTCACTATCAAATAACCGTTAAAACTGGATCTGCACTACAAGCTAATCAACATTGTTATCTGGAACTAAGTTTATAGAAACCAGCCATGCACAATTAACATAGAAACATGGAAAACAAGAACGAATTTGATTTATATATTTCATTATAGCAAGTTTGGCTTTTTGTGTGTGCGTAAGTGCTTTCATTGTCTAACCATCAAATCAATTCTGCAAGAGAGATACTATCCAGTTTATTGAATGCCATCTGATGGGTTTTTGCTTTTGCTTTTACTTTAATTACCAAAGTATTGATTGCCACAGATAGTATTTACTGTGGTGATGTTGGGATATTATGTCTTTTAACTGTTATTATTCACCCAGAATCATGCTGTTGAGATGGGTGGCTCAACATATAGGGATTCTAGAATTTTAGATGGCATGCAAGTATTAAAATATTTGGCATATGCCAAATAGAATTATGGCCCTATTCTAAAGAAATTAAGATAGTTTGCAAGCAGAATTATTACAAAAGATAATCAAAAGTATGCCGGAATATTTGGGTCAAAATAGTGAATCTAAACTGAATAAAGCTGGCTAGCACTTGTGGTCAGATTATGTTTTCAACATTATTAGTTTGGGAAAACATGCTTAAATGGTCTGTTAACCAGAGGCCTGCAACAAAGTCAGAACTAATTTTTCAAATGAATGTCCAAGCTACAAACAATGTTCATTGATTGGATTTAGGGGATTTAAAATAGAACAGAATGTCTATGAATTGAAAAGTATACTACTAATGTCATAGCAGTTAAAATTTTATAACATTTTATAACACTGGCTGTTGATTATTATTTTTTAATCATTAAGCAGGATATTTTCTGTAATAATTCATCTGTTCATCTCATAACTTTACCCATCATCTTAGGTAGTATGTATTATAAAAACTAGAAATATCTACAATATTTACTCTTGCTCTATAACAAGAACAGACCTTTAATGAATATATTTCAACCAATTATGGGACTCCAGATTCCAGCTTTGAATTAAAACAGAAGAGACATTTATTAGCATTTATTAGATAACATAATAAAAACATACAGGCCATTGCGGGTTAAAAGAATTGAAGTCCAGAAACACAAAGGATTGATTTTTATGCCTTTAAAAAATGGGATATATATCATAATGCTTTTGTTTTGTCAACCAACAAAGATTTTTCCTATTTTAAGGAAGAAAACAAGACACCAAATAAATGCAGATTAATACAAGATGTACCCATCAACTCCCTGTCCATCCACAAATCCATGATCAATGTTTATGATCTTGGAGCCCCACTCTGATTTACTTTTGATTCCACAATCAAAATTGGGAACTCATGCTTCTTTGCTACTGTGGTTATCCAAAATCATTTCACACACATTCGCTATGTCAAGCCATCAGCTTATTATAATACTTCAGAAGTAATTTCGATACAGTTTTAACTGTAGCATAGTCCTCTAGATATCATAATTCAATGCTTTAGTCAAAGAAAATGCTTTTCAGAGGCAAGATGGATATGAACGGTGATTATTATCTCCATAGCAATGGCCAGTCTAGCATTTGTAGAACACTAATTCCTTAAGGGAGAACAAATCATTAGGTTTTATCTGAAAAGGCAGAAAAGACAGAACATCACATTCTGGATCTTAAAATACTGCTTTCAAAGACCGAATAACTGGAGGCATTTCTTTCAGGCTTTCCACAGGATTGAACTGCTTTTTACTTCAGATAGAAGACACAGTGTCATTATGGTAATCATGAGAAATGGTGCTAGAGTTAAGAGATGTCTTAGTTAACACAGATTTCATTGCTTAGCCTTCCCTCAGAAGCAGAGTAATGGAAGAGCATGGTCTTTAGTGCATGATACCAGAAACAAAGATACCACATGAAGAATTAATTCACGATAAAAATGGGGTAGTTCAGCTAATTTTTAGGGGCCTATCAGAAAGCGACATGGCCTCATGTAATCTTCCAACTATATTCTGAGTTTGTCTCACAAAGGCTTAATTATGTAGTTCAAAAATATCCCTGGGGATATTGAACTATATAGCAAAAATAATCAACTGTTTTAAAGAGGGTCACTATGTAAATCTTATTTAAACAGCTTATTGCAAATGTGCAATGAATAATAAAGATAGATTTTATTTCTGAAAGAGCTCTCAAATTATAAAACCATGGTCCTAAAAAAAGCATCTTCTTTAAGATGCAAAAAATATTTAAATAATGCTTGACAAAACTCCATAAAGAACTTGCAACCAAGTTGCTATGTTACTGCCATTGCCTTTTTCCACATAACTTCCTTCCCAATATAAACCCATTCCTTCATTAGTTGATGGCAAGAGGAATTAGGATGGCAATTGGGCCAGCTGTTTTTCAGTAGGATGGAAGAAAAGGTGGTACCACTCTTCATTTAGTCCCTGAGTTTCATCTGACCACACCATACACAACTGAACACAAAATACAAGCTGGATGGATACGACCTAACAGACGACTCTCACTCTGTCAAAGACCTTGGAGTACTCATCTCAAAAGATCTAAGTGCCAGAGCTCACTGTAACAGCATTGCTAAAAAAGCATTAAGAGTTGTTAACCTAATCTTGCGTAGCTACTTCTCTGGTAATATTGAACTGCAAACTAGGGCATACAAAACTTTTGCCAGACCAATTCTTGAATACAGCTCATCTGTCTGGAACCCGCACTGCATATCGGACATTAATACAATCGAGAGAATCCAGAGATATTTCACAAGAAGAGTCCTCTATTCCTCTGCTCGCAACAAAATACTTTATGCCACCAGACTTGAAATTTTGGGCTTAGACAACTTAGAACTTTGCCGTCTTCAGTCTGACCTAAGTATAGTTCAACCAAAACAATACAAGAGCACATAATAGATACAAACTCATGGTAAACCAATCCAAATAGACTGCAGAAAATGTGACTTCAGTAACAGAGTTGTCAACGCCTGGAATGTACTACCTGACTCTGTGGTTTCCAAATTCCCAAAACTTTAACCTTAGACTGTCTACTAAAGACCTCATCCCATTCCTAAGAGATCTGTAAGGGGCGTGCATAAATGCATCAGCGTGCCTACCATCCCTGTCCTAATGTTTTCTTCTATTCGTATCCTTTTCATGTATTTATAATTATGTTTACACTTGTATCTGTCATAAAATACATGCTTGACGAAATAAAAATCAATCAACCAACCATTTTTATATTCAGAAATGTGATTAGCCCGTGGCTAACCAAACTTGCCAACTGTCCTAAGTAAAGTTGACTTAAGAACAGTAGAATCCCGAGGATGTTAAATTGCAGTATATATTCCCTTTATAGCATAAGGATTTCAGAAGCAATAATCAGTATTGTTTAATGGTTGCAATGGCATTTTCTTTTTCTTTCCCAAAGTTGCGACAGTATATACAGCATGATTTAAAGACAAAGAAGTGAAGCATTCATGCAGAGCAGCTAAAATGCATGCTCTGAAAAAGTGATATTGCTGATGTGCCATTTCATACTCCTTTTCAATAGCCTCCAAATTTTGATCATTAATCTTGCTTACTGCATCTCTTTAAAGAGAATCTACAGCCTTAACTTTTTGAGAGTCTAAGGACTAGGAAAGTAGAAATCCATCTGATAAAAAGAGGGACACTGTTTGTACCCAGATTTGTAGAAAGCCACTTTATCTGAAGGGAGACCATACCGAATAGTTATTTATCAGAAAATCCTTTTGTCATGCTTTCCTCTCCTCTGTCATTATGAATTAAATAATATGCTGAGGACATGCCCTTTTCCCTCATAGCAAATGGACACACTGTGTATCTTCCTTTTCCTGATACACAATTACACTTTTGTTAACATATGCAGCATCTGCCCTTAATGAGTACCAAAGTTATTATGTTATAATAGACAAGCTATATTATTTATCACACAAATCCTAAGCTAACAGTGAAAGTTGAGCAGATACACAAATTAGTAAACGTGTTCAGTCGTTTTAGCATTACTAGGATCTTTATGTGTATAGCATATTTATTAGAATTAAGTAATTATCTGAAATTCTTACACAATGTGTTATTATTGATTATAATGTTTCTACCTCCTCTTTCACTTCATATGTATAAATTAAGAATATGGTAGAAACCAAGACCATTTTTTTCTTCCATTTTCTATACATTGAACACAATAATTTTAGAAAAGCAGTTATTAGCTAAAATTTATACCATTTTTGTATAGGGTTTGGCAGATGACATCCTAGAAATTGAGAGTTACTGAGTTAGAAAACTGATAGTTATGAATGCCATACATTTCCTGCATACGTCAACCCTTTTAAGATAAAGCTACCAAAGATTTTTTTTTATACTTGAATTATGGTATACATTAGACGTATCTTGCTGGTTTTACAAAAAGGGAATTGATGCTATGTGGTACAGAAAACAAATTTACAGATCTAAAATCTCTGTTTGCCGACTCTATGAGTTTATTGTAATATATTCAAATACTTTTTTAAAAAGTAACTCATTATTGTAGTGACTAGCAAATTTGGAAGCTTCCTGAATTCAATATGATGATGGTACTACTACTCAGTTCTGTTCATAAATGGGTGATATTCATAAAGTTGATTTATCTTACCTATGTTTTGAGAATAGATCTAAGAGAAATAATTACACTGAAGTGCTGAATTCTGGAACATAATTCCATTCAAAATAAACTCATCTAAAATATATAAATAAATAATACTGATAAGGTATTTCATATGAAAATTCAGACTACATGAACAGCAGCAATTGAATGGTTTAACAGGAACAGTAGATGCTGTCCACGTTGATGATTCATCCCGTTTCTCCATCAGTTAGGTTTAAGCTATTAGTCCATATTGTGGACTTATTTGCTTATGAATTTAATATCTCATGTTCCTAATTTTCAGGATTGTAATATTCAAATGTATAGATTTCATAATTTTTCTTATTAGAAGAAATTCCAATGCTGGAAAAAAAATTATGTATTGCTTATGGTTAATATGCTATATTACATCAGCCATCATAATCAGTTTCCATGACTCTTTGCAGATAATGTATTTTTGGGAGAATTGTTGTATTCCTAAGGTGTCCAACACATTGCTTCTTAACATGTATTAGATCAGTTTCATTGTTTCTCTTTCAAGGACATAGAGAAGGTTTGCTTCAGTGACTGTTTATTGCAGCCATTTCCCAGTTTTATTTTTACAGAACTCCCAGAACTCTTTCCTGTCAATGATTTTTGAGTTTTTTACCACCTTACAAAGGTAATGGCAAGATCTTTGCTTAAGAACTGACCTCTTAACAGATTTATAGATTAACAGAGTTGGAAGGGACCTTGTATGTCTTCTAGTTCAACCCCCTGCCCAAGCAGGAGACCCTACACTATTTCTGACTATACAAGTGCAAGAATAATCTGGTTTTTTTTCCCATTCTGAATGCACACCAACCATTCTGATCACTCTTCAGTATTGACTTGGATGATTTTCACCAAGAGTGAAAATAAAGCAGTGTTTGGATTTTTTGTATTAGCTTATTTATGTTTTTTAATTTATATAGTTTTATCTTTTATAATTTAAACAATACAGTTAAAAGACGAACAGCAGTAGATGCAAGCATTTCGAATTCACTCATCTGTACCAACATTACAATAACGTGGTTAAAATCTGATTTTAACCACGTCATTGTAATATTGATACTGATGAGTCAGTATGAAATGCTTGCATCTACCGCTGTTCATATTTTAACTGTATTATTTAAATTATTAAAAGGGACTAATTCAGGGGTGAAATCCAGCAGGTTCTGACAGGTTCTGGGGAACTGGTAGCAGAAATTTTGAGTAGTTCAGAGAATCGGCAAATACCACCTCTGGCTGGCCCCAGAGTGAGGTGGGAATAGAGATTTTGCAATATCCTTCCCCCAGGAGTAGGGAGGGAATGGAGATTTTGCAGTATCCTTCTCCTGGAGTGGGGGGGGAATGGAGATTTTGCAGTATCCTTCTCCTGGAGTGGGGGGGAATGGAGATTTTTGCAGTATCCTTCCCCTGCCATGCGCACCAAGCCACGCCCACAAAACTGGTAATAAAAAAAATTGGATTTCACCACTGGACTAATTGTTTTAAATCTTTTATGACTGTAAGTCACCCAGATTTACCCTGAGATAAGATGGGGGGCCAATACATTTTATAAACAAACAAACAAATGGAAAATATGATGATATTACTGGATCTCTTCCTAACGGCAACATTTTTTTGAAGTTTTATGGGAGCTGCTTTCTGAAGTTTTTGGGAGGCCTTGCTTTTAGTTGTTTTTGTTCAATATTTATAGGCTAAGCCTGGTGGTATGAAAACTGTTCTGGTCAACTTTTATGGCAATCCTACAAGGTTCCAATCTTCGTTTATATTATTTCATACTTATCAACTTAAATGGATTGTGTATGGATATGAAGCTAATTGTTACCAGTAGAAGATAATTCCCTGATGAACTTTCTCTTTTTTGAGAATTTGGAGTTACATGTCTCCAGACTATAAAAACTAGCAGTGGGAGAACAAACTAATGGTGACAGAGCTGCTGCTAATTTCAGGGGTTGGATTTCAGAGTTTGTATGCCTGATAGGATCCTTGGAGACCGTGAACTGTTTGAACAATTTTTATTGCAGATGAATATTCATAAACTGCCTAGAATTTACAATTTTCAAATAAATGAATAAATCCACAGAGGAATAAATGGCTAGGCTTGCTGTGTGAAATTGTGGCTTACTCAACACATTTGAGTAGAATGTTAGCTCCCTTTCAACTCTGTTACAGCTCAGTGTGCATTATAACACGCAAAGAAAATTTCAGCTGAGTAAATTACTCAACAAGTCATAAAGAAAGAATTCATGGGTGAGTATGACAGGTGAACTCTGTCTAGTTAAAAATCATTGGTGGAGCTATTATGAAGACAACTGTGAATATGTACAATACTAGCAGCCTCCATTACAGTGCAAGATTTATCTAATTCTTGCACTGCGGACAAATCAGAGCAATCTTTTAAATAATATTTACAATGTTGTTGCATATCATTGTTTAGACTGCTTTGAAAGTATTTTTTTCCCCAGAAAGTTGTGGTGGTAAAAGATACTTTCCCCCATATGCATATGAGCTACATTCACTACGAAACCTATGAGATGCCCCCCCCCATACATGTGAACTGCATAAAGTGCCTTTTCAATGAAAAATTCACAGCAAGCTAAACTGACCTTGAGTGCCAACAAGGGGAAGGAATTGGACAGGGACCATGGCCCAGTAACTCTATTTATATTCACTGATCATAACTCAAAGATAGTAAAGCTAGATCACCCAGATGGGTTTATCTAAAATATTCCAACATCATGCTATAATTTATACCGTGTCTGCTTTTTTTCACTGTCTTATGTGAAATGTAGCAGGCCAAAGTATATAAGCTGTGGTTCTGCTTTTGCTCAGGGTCGCTCCTGATGTAGACTGTTTTCATGCTTAAATAAATCTATGTTGTATCTTCAAAGTGCTTCCGTCGTTGCTTTAGATGAGCCAGATTTAGCAATAATTGAAAACAATGACAGGATATAAATCTAAAATGTACACACATATATGAATAAATTTGCACTGGGAATTGTACCGGCATTATTAATATTCTAATATTTAATATAACTTCAAAATATTAATAGAATCCTCTGCACAGAACATATTCAGCTTCCGTCTTATAAGTAGGGGCAAAGGATTTTTAAAGCAGAGATTAGACTCTTGCTTGAGAAAGATAGTTTTGCGGTTTGGCACTTGATGAAGGTTCTAGCCGTTCAGCTACATTACAAGTAGAAAGAAGAACAAATAGATTTTTATGACAATATAATTATTTCATAAAATGAAGTCATTGCTTGGAAAAGCAGTACAACTGAAAACTGCCTGTTTGTGATTTTTGCAGAGGGTATTAAATAACATCCAACAGAGCATATCAAGATACACAGTAGCTTCTAACAAACCCTGAAACTCAAGATCAGAATTCAGATATACAGAAGTAACAGGAACATTCAAAATGTTCCCTCTGCAAAACATATCTGTATTTTACAGTTAGATCAGCATATGATTTTTCATTTAACTTATAAGTATGTATCCTGTACACTTATATTGCTAAAGTGAATACTATATACCCACTATATAGATACACTGTTTTAATTACATTAGAAGTAATTTGCATTTTATTTCTTGACAACTGGAGCTATATATAAGCTTCCATGATAGCAGAATGCATAAAAAGCTTAACTCTCTGACAAAAAGGCACGATTTACAGGGTAAGTGACTTTTTAACCAATAGGAATTTTCTCAATAAATTTCATTCACTTGACATCAGAAAGGAAATATTAGGTCAATAAAATAATATTTCTCTCTCAGTTGCTTTCATATATTCTTCAGCATAAATTTATATTAATAATTTGAAAAGATCTTCCGTTAAATAATAGCAATATGAAGCTTACATTCAATTTTTGTACATCCTCAGCTCTTGCTGTAAAAATATAAGCAGGCCTTAGATTAAAGGCAGCCAAACTTCAGTGAAATAGAGCCCAAGGACAAATGAAATGAATTTTGTTTTACTTATTTTAACATGCGAGCCCTAATTATACTTATTTGGTGCCCAATTATATTGGCATAATACAAATTTGTAACAGACATTTTTCTCTCAAACACATACCAATGCTGTGTTTTGTTGAAAAACTGGAGAATTAACCTTATTGGGAAAAAAATGAATTAATCTGACTCTTAGCTTTAGGGCTATACTTATAACTAGTCATGTTTACATGTATGGAAAACATACGGATTTTTTACATAACCATAACCAAACTTTACTGAGAAATATCAGCTCTTCATGCCCTCAAAAGAGCTAAACAAATGCTAGAACTAAAAAAAATTCTGGTTTTTAAATTACTTGAAAAAAACATATATTATTAGCTAGCACACTCTAGCTATGCTAAATGTAATTTCTCCTAACAAGTTTCCTTTTATTTGTGCCAAATTTTTTTCATGTGTCCATGTTTATGTCTATACTGTTACTTGTTTCCTTGTACTTGTTGACAAACAAACAAATAAATAAATAAATAAATAAATAAATAAATAATAGCATTGAAATATTAAACAACCATGTTGTATTCCAGTTCCTCATCTCATCATTATTCCTCATAGCCAAGCAGAACTTCTGCAAGGGTAGTTTGGGAATCTATGTAGGAGACCTACATGATGCAGAACTAGGTGTTTTATCTTGAATATGGATTTGAATAATAGTGGACCAATTTTTCCATTCTTATACTTCCTCATTATCAGTTATGGTTAAGATTTAGAACAACTGAACAATGTTTCTGTCTTTCAAATTACAAGGTCCTCCTCCTCCTTCTCCTCCTCATCCTCAAGGAGGGCCTGAGGTAGCAGCTGCTCAAAGCATTGTTTATTTTGTTCTCTTTATTCTGGCCCAATCCCTGTTTTATTTAAGAAATGGCCAGTATTGCCATGAAGTAGTTTCAGTAAATTTCAAATGATAATAGATAAAGTGAAATGCCAGAATGAAATAACATAATTTGTAATTTTCCCCTTGAAAATAGATTTCAGTTCTTCTGAATCTCTATATTTTATAATCTCCATACCAGTCGTGGATTGTCCCTGGTTCAGTCCGGTTCCTGTGAACCGGTAGTAAAACCAGGGGCAGGCTCTGCCCACCCACCCAGATGTCATCACAGACGATCTGCGAAGCAAGCAGGCGCACACAGTCCCATTACAAACTATTAGTAAAGGTAAGTAGAACCCACCCCTTCTCCATACCCATACCTATGCTGTGGCCTTTTAGTAGTTAAAAGGCCACAGTCTTATTCATTTCAGTAAGATATATTTCTAAATAAATATGCCTGGAGTTTCTAAGTACATTAATATGACCTGTCCTTTTCAGCTGCCTTTACTCTCTATCTGCATTCCATCTGTCATTAATAATTGAAATAACACTTTAACAAACACATATTTAATATTAAATCTATGAATTAGTTTTAATTCATTAAAAAAGTAGCATATGGCATCTACAGGGAAAAGGATAAATGAAAAAAATTGACATGGGGGTTATAAGCATGTGTTTTACACATTATCACTTTCTTTAACCAAAAATTTATTAGGGAGCTCTTCTTGTACTATGAGAATTATTCTCTTTTCAAACAGAACAATATATCTTGTGATTTGCCAGTATTGAATAATCAAAGAAACAGTGAAAGAAATGAATTCCCACTAAAATGTTTCTTTCTCTCTTCCTCACATCTGTAAAAGAGCTACTTCTGCTGTCATTTCAGTATCCAACTCCTGGAATATTCTTTTATATTTTACTGGAAAGAGGAAACAACTGGGATGGTGCAGTGGTTAGAATATAGTATTGCAGGCTACTTCTGCTGACTGCCAGCTGCCTCCAATGTGGCAGTTCGAATCTCATAAGGCTCAAGGTTGACTCAGCCCTCCTTCCTTCTGAAATTTGTAAAATGGGGACCCAGATTGTTGGAGAGAATATGTAAACT
Organism: Ahaetulla prasina; assembly: GCF_028640845.1. Lineage (NCBI taxonomy): Eukaryota > Metazoa > Chordata > Lepidosauria > Squamata > Colubridae > Ahaetulla > Ahaetulla prasina. The sequence continues at coordinate 109,268,326 of NC_080540.1, forward strand.
GCTTAGAGAGGGCTTTAAAGCATTGTGAAGTGGTATATAAGTCTAAATGCTATTGCTACTGTTCTATTTTTTTTTTAAAAAAAAAGCAAATTGTGTCACAATTTAAGATCCAGACTAAATCTATTTGTCTTTCAAATATGCTGGAGCATATTGCTATTTATTTATGAAATTTTTTTACATATTGTATAAAATATTAAAAATAAAATGTTATAATATTCTCCATTGTGAGGCAAGAGAATGCATCAGGGATTGGCTTGTCAGACATGATTTATCCATCTGATCAAATGTCTTTGGACAGTCTGGTAAGGATTCCAGTCCAAATGAAATTATGGAGGCTCAATTTAGAAGGCAAAACATCTTGATAATGACCTTCACATGCAGAAAAATGCTACCTTTAAAATCATCTTATTTCAGTAAGCTTTGGGACCCTTGGGTGAATGTAAGCCCCTATTGTTATTTATCACCAATGTGGTTTTAAGACAGTCTGATTTTTGGTCTTTTTTTTTTTTTGCACACTGACTAGATTTATCCTGATTAGGGTAGGATATAAACGTTGAAACTGAATCAATAAATGATAAATGTTTATTGATGATTTTATTGATAGTTGTGATCCACCAAACACATCAGATAAAGCAACACAATGAAATAATACAGTACTAGATTTAAAAACAATGACCATAATACAAGAAGAGAGGAAAGCTTTTTGAAAGGGATAATAGGGCATCATCAGACCTGACTATATAAGTGAAAATATTCTTGGTACTGAAAATCTTAACATTGGCCTGGCTTTCCAAAGTCCTGAATCATGCCTGAGAAGGCTTCTACATCCCAATATAACACCTTTCTTCCAGATATAGGATACTGAGATCTTGTTTGAGCATCTGTAATATATATGAGCTCCCATTATTTGTCCCAGCTTCTGCCAACCTAGCAGCTTGAAAGCACATAAAAAATGCAAGTAGAAAAATAGGGAGCACCTTTGGTGGGAAGGTAACAGCATTCTGTGCACCTTTGGCATTTAGTCATGCCAGCCACATGACCACAGAGACGTCTTTGGACAGTGCTGGCTCTTCGACTTTGAAACGGAGATGAGTACCGCCCCCTAGAGTTGGGAACGACTAGCATATATGCGCGAGCGAACCTTTACCTTTTACCTTTAATATATATTAGGAGAGATGCTTCCTCATGTCTTCATAATTTCTAGCCTAAATAAAACTAAAAGCTTTGAATTCAGACATGCCTAATTGAATCTGTTTCTATCAACCATCTGAATATGGTAATATAAAATGAAAGATAAAACACAATGGGTTTTTAAAGCTATTTACTGAAGGAATTTAAATAAACTTCCTACAGAAAACTGCTGTTATTGCAATATGCAGAAAGTACAATTACTGCCTCTTTTTGATCATTTATCAGTTGAATTCAGATCACAGAATGATACACCAAAAGACAATAATCTTTTGCTTTTTAATGCTAAGCAAATGCCATTCCTAATTGCTATCCTGTATACTTTTGAATTTTAATAAAATATTGGTTAGAAATAGCCGACGCCTATATATTTTTAGAAAACTTGTGGGTTTTTTAACCTATGCAAAGCAGCAAGTGTTGGCAGCATGATTTGACAATTTTTAAATGCAAAATCTGTAACACATGTGATAAGTGAAAATCATTTTACTAGTAGCTTGAATGTTTATTAGTTTTCCTGTTTATAAGATGATTTAAGCTCATTAATCAATGTGATATACCACTGAATGATGATGTTTGATTCATCTCATTTGTTTTGATCGCAGTCTCAGGCAATATCAGATGGCAATAATGCAAGAATTATTTTATAGCGTCATCTTCTTTTTCTCCTCTTGCATTTTAAAGTATTTTCTACCTAATTAATGTTAAAATAGAGAACATAATATGTGTAATAGTGACACATAGAGATATTTTTTCTCCAAAAGAACTGCTTTTCATTTATTTCATCCCTTCTAAACAACATTCACATTCCTACTTTATACTAAAAATAATTATTTCTTTATCCTCCATCTCTTCTGGTAGCACTGCGTTTTTATAAAAAAAGATTTATATTTATCAGATTAGTGTTACCCCCATGGTAATCAATGAATGGAGATTTATTGTAATTGAAATGTTCTGCAATTAAAATGTATGCAGTAGAAAGTTAGCATCATCACAGATATTTTAGTAACTTTGCAAAAAAAAAAAGTTTGTGTTGATTGCTGTCCTACACAGAAAAGAAAACTACAGGTAATCCTTGAGTTACGAATGTAACACCTGCCAATTACATTTATGATTCGATGATTCATTGGAGTAAATCACATCCAATGAATGTGATCACTCCCTGCTTTTGCACACACATTTACTAATCAGATATGCAGGTCATTAAGTGCATATGAAGTATCTCAGGGTGGGGAAGGCCATGGGGGGGCCTAGTGATGGAACAGGCCACCTTCACACCACCAAGGACTCTCCAGACCCCTGAGATACCTCATGCTCCCTCCCCTGGAGTCCCCACAATTGTTGTTTTCTGTGCTGCCGCACCAGGTCACTTACCTTGTAAAGATCTATCATACTGTCTCCTCTCCAGTCTTTCTGCTGTGGTTTCTTTGTCTGCTTGCAGTCTTAGTGTGAAAAACATTTGCAAGCTGATGAGACTTTGGGGCAATGAACTCACATTGCTTCAAGCCTCCCATTGGCTTGCAAACATTTTTCATGCAGTGACTGGAAGCTTTTGGAGGCTGTGATCTTGCATGAGATCAGGGCACCCAGAAGTATCCAGTCTTGGTGCAAAAAGCATTTGCAAGCCAATGGGAGGCTTGAAGCAATGCAATCTCACTGCTCCAAAGTCTCATTGGCTTGAAAGATCCTCTTTGGCTGGATATGGTAGAGGCTTCCTTTCATAGAGAACAGAGGTCTAAAGTTGTGTAAGATCACATGAGATCAGTAGTGCAAGATAACACACTACTGATCTCATGTGATTGCTCACTACAGTACTTTAGGCCTCCGTTCTCTATGAATGGAGCCTGCAACAGATCCACGGCAAAAGACTTTGCAAACAGAGGGAAGGCCTCTCCATTTGCAAACCTTTTGCTGCAAATCTTGTAAAGGTCTCAGGTTCACATATAACAGAGGCCTAAAGTACTGTAGTGCAAGGTCATGTGATATGCGTAGTGCGCGATCTCATGTAATCTTGCACTGCTTTAGGCCTCTGTTCTCTGCAAATGCACTGACGTAAGCAAAGGAGCTGACTGCTCACTAGATCATCACAAGGTAAATGAGTCTCCACCGGGTCCAGTGCCTATGGAGACCAGCCGGTGGGGTGGGGGGAGAATAGGCAGGGCGAATGTTGCAGTGCCTCTGCAGTTGCTCGTAAGTGAATGACTGCTATGGTGCTACAACATTCATAACTTCGGGACTGTGTTGTAAACACTGGGGGACATTATGCTGTAATTCGAATGGTCGCTAGGTGAACTCAAGGATTACCTGTACGTGCATCTATTCAGACATCTCATGTGACGTTAAAAAGCAGTTGTAAATAGGTTCACTCTGTCGCTATATTCAACTATCTAATCCTAACATCGATCAACCTGTCTGTCTGTCTGTCTGCCTACCTGCCTGCTTGCCTACCTTTTTTCTGTCACCTTCAATTGCAAATGAGTATAGAGCAATAACACACGAAGAACAAAGGGTTCTTTGAAACACTATCCTTCCTGAGGTTTGTCTGCCTTCTACTTTGAAGGTGTTTAAAACAATCGTGAAAACTAGGATGGTTGTTTCTTCTGCACATTTGGAGTTTCCCATTTGTTAATATGTACATTCTGCAAGGGTTTTTATCGCATACAGCCCAAAGAAATTGCAGGGTTGGGTAGCCTTAGAAACATAATAGAATAATAAATAACTTTACACGGTGATCACTCACATTCAGTAAAAACTTTAAAAGAAAATAATAGTAAAGAATGGTATCATATAACAAAATAATTTGGTCTTCCCCGACCAAAGAATACCATTCCAAAGAAACATAATCAATGGTTTACTGTAGATCAGGGGTCTCCAACCTTGGCAACTTTAAGCCTGGTGGACTTCAACTCCCAGAATTCCCCAGCCAGCAAAGCTCAGCAAAACAAAGCAAAGCTGGCTGGAGAATTCTGGGAGTTGAAGTCCGCCAGGCTTAAAGTTGCCAAGGTTGGAGGACCCCTGCTGTATATTGTAAAACTCCACATTTCATATCAGACCGCAAAAGATTTTCTGAGATAGTCAAGTCTGAACAGATTTTCTAAATAACCCTGACAGGTTATTTATTCCCTCTAAGCTTGAGAGAAGTGTTCCAAAGTAGAAATGAAAAGGGTCCATGGTCCCCGATTATAACATCCTTCAAAGGAAGTCCCCCTATCTAGATACTATTATTTTCTGCTATACTTACCTGGGATCACTCCTCATGCTTTGATGTATTGCTAGAAGCAAAAGTGTCAGATATGCTACTCAATAAGCCATAATGCCAAATGGAAAATATTGATTTATCCTTTCTAAAGCTTTGCTGAGCTTGGAAGCTAAACAAGATCAGGTCTGGTTAATATTTGAATGGATCTTTCCCCCCCCCTCTAGAACAGAGCTGTCAAACTCCTGACCCATGAGCCGGATGCATCATGTACTGACCATGCCCACGCCCAGTTTAGTGAAGGGGGAAAAAGTGCTAATATGTCATGTGACACCGCCGTGATGACATGAGTTTGACACCCCTGCTCTAGAAAGAAATGGGGAGCAGGGCTGGTAGTTGCATGGCCGCTGAAGAAGTTAGGATTTGGAGGTTTCACATTATTTGGGATGGTTTGGATGGATTTCAAAGGCCAGTGCATATTGAAGGTTTAGATTGGGCTCTGCTTAGAAGCAGCATAGAGGAGGGTGAAATCAGGTTGGTATATGGCTGAAGAGTGAGAAGAATGAACCTATGACCTTCCATCAACAGAGACACCAGCCCTCCCCAAGGCATTATGTCTATGTTTGGCATGTTTTCATCCACATCAGGAAGGGAGAGACCTGATTTGTCACAGCAATGGGGTCGTACTCAAAGCTTCACCATTGAGGGCTGTGCAGCCAACCAGAATAAGACAAGGATAGTTTGTGTTTGAGACAGACTGGTCCTCTGTCAGATAGTAACTGCCTTCACAGTAGATAGGGTCATGAACCTGACACTACATGAAATTCTGAAGCTTTATTGTTATAATAGCAAAATCTTGAAAGTCTGACTGAGTTTCTTTCTCTCCCAATTTATACTGAATACAATCAAGCAAAAGCTATCTCAGGATTTTTTTACCCCCTTCCTTCCTCTCTGGGCTAGGTTGATATTTATGAAGAACCATAATTCTTCAAAGCTATCTTTATACCTCTCTACAAGTAGGGATTTTTGCCCCTGTGCAATGAAGAATCAAGGTATTGGGAGGTGAGTTGGGTGGGATATGTATGTTGGACTCAACAGAGCCCTGAATCTGCCCAGAAATTGGCCTGGCTGCCTGTCTCTTAGTGCTGCCCTGAAAGACTGTTTGCCATCAGCTGCTTAACCAGCTAGTGTGCTTTATGACTTTTGAGACTATTTATGCAATGGACATTAAATGTTTAAGATTCTGGATTGGTTTAGTACTGAAGGTCAGGAATGTTCCAGCTACTAAACCCATTGTAAGTAGAACAAGCAAAAAGTGCAAATAATGTGTAGGATGGGATTGCATTTTATTTGGACAGCCTTTCAATAAGTTGGTTTTCCCAATGTCTTTTCAATGAGCTAAAGTGGATGTGGTAGGAATCTGGATGTTTATCACACACCGAGAAAGTCCATATTTGATATTTATCTCACCTTCTCACTTCCACTATTCACCCCTCTTGCCAGGTCACCAGATACTCAGCGGGCTTAATCTTCAGATGGTAACCCTAACCCAAATCCCATCTATTAAGAAAAGGCATCTGATAAAACATAAAAAGCATGCTGTCTCTTTTGTGGTGCCTTTCCTCTCTAATATAATCTCCTTTTAATATAATATAATCTGTGTATGCTTTAAAACATTCTTAAAACTAGTGGTTCCCCCCCCCCACAAATGATTGTATGCCCTCTTAATTCATTTTCGGGTTTTTTGTAGTGATACATGCTCACCCTCACATGTGTGTATGTGTTTCTGGTGTTGGTTCAGTATTGTACTGATTTTAATTGTATGCTTCAAATAATTGGATTAGAGTTAAGTTGGCCTTACAAATTAAAATTTTAAATAAAATGTAAACAATGAAGGCTGTAGGCAAGACTTCCGGGCGGGGGGGATATAAGAAGGTAGCAATGACAAAACTCTTCAATGAAATCATCACAAGTTAAATTTCACTTGGAGATTTTATTTACATTACTCATTTTCACAAATGATGTGTTTAAACGACAATCTAATCTGGAACATACAGTGCTGTTAGAAATGGCCCACTTTAAAACTGGACTCAAAATTGGCCAATATGAATTGTATCCTAATTTTAAATGCAAAAGTGGGAAATGGGAAAAAGTGAATGAGGTGCATTTGTGAAAGCAATTTAAGTTTCTGTGTTTAAAATTAGAAACCAGAGAAGTCTCAGTGTAGGAAGAGAAAATCTGTTGGTAATTGGACTACAATGGCATCTTAATTTCCTCAATGTTTTAACTGAATTCCATGGATACATTAGGGAAAATAAAATGAAACTCATTATTTAGCTTGGTTCAAATAACCTATATTAACCTGCATACAAATGCTGTAGCTTTTCTTTAATCTACATTTTCTTTTTTCCCTATACTTCCCCTTATCAGGCTTTCTTTAATATAGATAAAAAGAGAATTACATCCAAAAGGTTATATGAAAAAAAACAAGCTGCTGGTCTCTTACTCATGGAAGAGAACTCCTAAAGAATAATGGTGACAGTTCTCTTACTAAGACGAATACATGGCTTAATTTCCAGGAACTCATTAAATTGAACAGCAAGCTATATTTTAATTGTTCATTATTTGAATATAGTAATATACACTAGCCACAAAATTGTAAATGTGAATGCTCAGAATGGAAGCTCATTTGTGTGCAATTGAGATGGATTTCAAAAGCCCTGGTGCAGAAAAATGCAGTAAATGTAATAGTATTTTAGAATCCAATATATTGTTTAAACTTCTGAATATTAAAATGTGCTGAGGATATGAACATGAGTACAAAATGCAGATTTGCATTCACTGAACATATGAAAATACACACTACTTTCTTGGCTCTCTTCAAGCTTCATTCATGCTCCTCAAAGGTAGTCTTTTGAGAAAAGGCAAATGAGGAAAGCATAGTTTTTGCTGGAATTGCCCTAAAGCCTCCTTAGAACTACTTAAAAGATATTTTCAGATCTCATCCTACAGCTGCTGCCTCATTATATAATTTGATCAGTGCTGGATTTCTTTTACAGAAATATTTCAAAGTAAGAGTAACAAACATCAACCTGAAAATAATAATTTAAAAAATACTCATTCTGTCCTTCATCCTACATTCCTTTTCAAAGGTGGTGATCCTACATTAATGGAGTATGGTGTGTATATGGGAAAATTGTAAACTAGAGGAAGAAAGAAGCACTGCTACAAAGAAGACTAAAGAGCAAAAACCATCGAGCTAAAAGGTGATAATTCAAGCATGTGACAACAAGATTTTATTAATACCAAAGAGATATTGTCTAGATGAAATAAGTCAAATGTTTGGCCCATGACTCCTTCCCATGTTAGTGACCTCAATGCCACCCCTCTTCACCTCCCTCCAAAGACTCTGTTCACTCCATTTTCTCAGAAGATAGCCGCCATTTTAAGGCATAGTTACACCAAACAGTGGTTTGTTTTCCTCACTTCAGATGTCCTGCTAGGAAAGCAAGGACAATATGAACTGTGAGACTGAATGCTAGATCTGAATTTTGCTGATTCTTATTATCAGCATATATTAGATTGATAATTTCCATGAAGTAATTTGTGTATAAAATATTGCTAATCGATGAAAAAGCTTTAAAAATTGCAGTTGATTAAGCAATTCACAACCTGCATAGACACAATATGATGGTATCTTTGTTATCATTAGTAGGTTATTATTTAGCTCATTAGATATGATGTACAAGGGAAATAAGAGAAATCTTTAGACAAGGCATTTTCTATAAATTCTACACCTCAGTCTAACTGCAGATCTGAATGTCCCAGTTTATGCCATTCTGAAGAAACTTCCTCCGACATTAGCAACAATTAGAGAAAGTATTGGTGATATGAGAGAAAGAGGATTTTTAAAAATCTATCTTTGTATGTTTTGAGGAAGAGAATGAAAGGGATGAAGAAGAGCCCTTAAATTGGAGATCTTTTGCATGCAGCCTTCAATGGATGAGCATTTTTAAAATATGGGCATTATATGCACACAAAAAGTTCCTACATGCATCACTAAAACTCCAAGGATCACTAAATCTGTGCAATGTTTACAAAAAAAAAAAGAATGCCCTGCAGATAAAATATTATAACAGCAGCACATGTTTGGCTGTTAAAAAGAACTTGGCTGTTCCAAGAACTATAATTTATTTTTTTCAGAGCTGAAAAGAAAATACTGGGAACTTGGGGACTGGATTAGAAAAAGTAACACATATATATTGAGTAAGGAATTACAACTATTCCTTTAAAAATAGTTCCTGATTTTTCATAAACTATTGAGAATAATAAAATTACTCTGCATAGAAATTAGACTTTTCCTTCGTGTTTTTAAGAGTCGTCAAGGTGAATGATTGAATAATCCATTGTTAAAACTAACCAAGCATAAGAAAAATTGGGATCATTATTTACTAGAACTTATAATAAAATGAAGTAAGAAGTCAAATTTTAAATACCATCTTTCTGATGGTTAGAAAGAGCAATATTATAGCATGAAAAAACATTACCTTTATACTTTTAGGCTTGTTTTGTATTTTATTCCAAACTGAATTAGCAATGCATTATTTAAAAAAAAGGTTTGAGTTTGCATTCCAAACTGCATGCAAAATATTGATTAGATCAGGTTTCCTGATTTGTTTTCTTATTACTTAATCCCCAGTTCCATCATTAGGTGAAGTGGCATCAGATAGATTAATAACTATAACTTTAAACCAAATTAGCACAAATTGTATGAGAAATTCAACTGCAAACCAACTTCTGTCCTCATTTATAGGACTGAGATTTTTAGTGATTAAATATCTAATTCATTCCAGAATCTCCCTGTTTTTAACCCAAATCCCCTACCACCTTTAAATCCCAGTGCCTGGATCCCTTGACTTCCAAACATGTATTTTGTCTCTGATTCAAAGGAGTGGACCTCTGGTTCTTCAGTGAACTGGGCGGCCTCATGATCTAGTTTTCCTGAGTAATCCCCAGTACTGATCACTTAACATCTGCAGAAAAAGGGGCCTTTTGAACCAGTATAGCATACGAGCAATTTAAACTATAAGCAAGACTATTATGCATTTGTCATCTATCCCTTATTTGTCATAGTCCAACTCTTTGCTGGAGTAGTTTGTCTGAATTCTAGCTACAGGATCACTCTCCGTGGTCCTGAAACCATATTTGGTATTTGTAGTGCTAGATAGAACTGGTAGCTTCCTTTTTTCCAGCCCTGCTGTGGTTGGCTGCCCTTGCTGGTTACTGTTCTCTATACCATCACTTTGGAAAGGCAAAACAATCCTTAACTGACCAAGGCAATCATAAACAACGGCATGTAATTTGGACCTGATATGATTAGGTGGAAAGTCTGAGTTATGTAAGTTGTTGCTATTAGGATTTCCCACCACGGCTTGATGTATTCATTGATTATAAGAGAAAAGAACACTCTTTGGCTGCCCTTTTAAAATATGACCTCTATTCTGTAGCAATAATGATGTCAGTTTTGACTATTTCACTTCCTTATGAAACAGAGAGAACAAAGAAAGTCCAAGAGAAATAATGGATAGGAAAATTACATCAATGCTCATTTTTTTACAACAGTAATTACAGATATCAAGTTCAGATACACAAATATATTTTGGGAGAATAAGATTACTAAATTTCTTGCATATACATTTTTCCTTTCTTTCTGTTTTTCCAGGTCAGTGCTATTTGGCATCAAAGGAAACATAATAAAAAGAAGAGATGATTTCCCAATTTTTTTAAAAAAATAAGTAGAATATTTTTTAACCTAATTTGTTCCCATAGTTTTTTTCTATGACTTCTGGGGGAAGATTGGTTTCTCAAAACAAGGAGAAAAGGATTATTGGAGAGATCTAGCTGAATATACAGCATGTGCTAGTCCATGACTATAATAAAGATTGAATTGAATTGAATATGGATATAAAATAGAAGATTATCTAGGGTTTACTTCTGACAACCTTCAATTCTTCAGTTCTCAGGACTTTTATGCTCACTGAATCTCTGTGTCAGGGCTCCAACGAATGCCTCTGTATTGACACTCTGTATTTTCAATTTAATATTTTACTTTAGGCAAAAAAATGGCCAAATTTACAATTTAATAATAAATTCTTTACACTATGTCAAGCAAAATCCAGGGTTCACAGATTATCTTTTCTCTGAGATTCCTGAAGAATATGAATGGTTCTGTCCATCAAGTACTGTATACTTTAGGGGAATTATTGTAATATTTACAAGTAAAAGAACTGATTTTGTGGTGAGATGTAAACTTCAGAACAGGCTTACCTTCTGAGCATGTCCAAGATGGCGGCGCCCTGCTGATCGGGGGAGCGGCGACGGGCCTTTTCGGGCTCTGTCCGGGTCTGGGGGGGGCCTTAATAACATCTTAGGCCCCCGCCCTGATGGATGAAGATCTAGTCACCTGAAAAAAGGGTGACTTGGCGCTGTGCGACTCCGAGGGGCGTTGGGAGGAGCCCCGGAGTTGCGGCGCTTTGATGGTGATCCTGGCGGCCTGCCGAGGCCTGCCGAGCCGCCGCCAGCCTTTTCAGCATTTTGGCGGCGGCGGCGGCGGTGGGGGGGGCGTTGATATCGCGGACCCCCTGGACTCCTGCCTTGAAGACTCAGCCATTTAGAAGATGGGTGATTTGGAGCTGGGCATCTCCGGGGGCGATGGGAGGAGCCCCGGAGGGGCTGCGCCCCAATGGAGATCTGGAGGGCCGCCCGGGCTCCGTCGGCCTCTTTGAACTCTCGGTGGCGGCGGCGGCGGCCTGGTTTTCTCCATTGGGCGTTGGCGCCGGTGGAACCCCGGGACTGCTGGCGGGACTTGGCGACTGGTGTCCCTTCCCGGATGGTGGGGATTTCGGTGGCCTTCTTGCAGCGGCGATGGGGCTTTTCCGGCGGCGATGGCCGGGCGGGTGGGGGGGGCGTTGATATCACGGACCCCCTGGACTCCTGCCTTGAAGACTCAGCCATTTAGAAGATGGGTGATTTGGAGCTGGGCATCTCCGGGGGCGATGGGAGGAGCCCCGGAGGGGCTGCGCCCCAATGGAGATCTGGAGGGCCGCCCGGGCTCCGTCGGCCTCTTTGAACTCTCGGTGGCGGCGGCGGCCTGGTTTTCTCCATTGGGCGTTGGCGCCGGTGGAACCCCGGGACTGCTGGCGGGACTTGGCGACTGGTGTCCCTTCCCGGATGGTGGGGATTTCGGTGGCCTTCTTGCAGCGGCGATGGGGCTTTTCCGGCGGCGATGGCCGGGCGGAGGCGGTAGGCCCGGTGCTTTGAGGCGGCGGATGGCCCGGTAGGCCCAACGTGGGTGTGGCCTTGCCCTAGTGGCGTGGATATCTGGTGGTGCCTTGAGGAAGGCCCACGGGCCCAGCGGATACCCCTCCATTATTTAACATCTTTAAATAACATCTTTATCATCGTTCCTCCCCCCCTTCTTCCATAGTCCACCCCTGGTTGCTTGTATGGGGTGGTGAATTGACTGAGTTAGCGGTTTGGCCATCTACCGCACAAGGATTACCACTAACTGTTTCCCATCAGGATACACTGGTCATGCTGCTTTGTCATCTGCTATCATCTTGACCAGCCCAGGATGGGCCTTTTGCCGGACCTTCTCTGTGATGCAAACATTTACTGCGGCTGACCTACTTGCCCTGCGAGATGCCCCTCTCTCGTGGGTTTGGCCCTCCAGATTATCGAGGGCCCACCTTGAGAACGGGCTTTGGAGCCCCGAGAGGTGGCATGCGAAAAATAGGAGGCTTAGGGGTTTTTTAATTAGTTGTTTTAACAGACTTTTTAAGGGGAGTTTTAGAGGGGATTTTAAGGGTTGGGAGGGGGGGAGGGATTTGACGGGTAGGGGAGAGAACCCGTCGGGGAGGGATCCAGCCCCTGTGCTTGTTCGCGATGTTATTACATCTGGTCTGAAGGCAGGGGCGGAGGGTTCTGTTCCAGGACTAGAGGGCTGTTCAATCTGTACGGTAAGTGGGAGAGGCAGATATGGCAGAGGGGGGGGCGTATCGAGTGTTGGGAGCACGTGCTCGATGTTTGAAGGTGATCACGTGCTCCGGCCCCTCAGTCCCTACCCGTTCCTCAGGCGGCCATGATCCTCAGAGCCTGGATCTTCGGTTGATGTTATGTAATGCCCGGTCCGTGGCTAATAAAGCCCCCCTGATTTGCGATCTTATTCAGGGGGAGTCCGCGGACCTTATGGGCATTACAGAGACCTGGTTGGGTCCGGAGGGGGGGGTTCCCCTCGTTGAGCTGTGCCCTCCAGGTTTCCGAGCATTTCATCAGCCGAGGGCCCAAGGTAGGGGTGGGGGGGTGGCGGTTGTCATTAAGGAAGATCTAGAGCCGAGGGAGGCCACTGTTCCTCAGATTGCCGGTTGTGAATCCCTCTATGTGAGGTGGGGCCATAGGAATCAGTTGGGCTTGTTGATCGTGTACCTGGCTCCTTGCTGCGTGACCACAGCCCTGCCCGAGCTGTTGGAGGTACTTGCCGCTGTGGCGGTTGAGACCCCCAGACTCATAGTCATGGGGGATTTCAACTTGCCATCGGCTGGCTTGCTATCGACTGCAGCTCGGGAGTTCCAGGCTTCCATGACAGCCTTGGACCTGATTCAGGTAAATGATGGCCCCACGCACATGGGGGGAGGCACACTGGACCTGATTTATATCTCTGGACAGTGGTTAAATGATCTGGAACTAGATGATTTAGTAACAGAACCGATGTCATGGTCCGATCATTTTCTCCTTCGACTAGACTTCCGAACCGCCATCCACCATCGCAGGGAGACGGAACCTATACGGTGGTTCCGTCCCAGGCGCCTGATGGACCCTGAGAGGTTCCTGATGGAGCTTGGGCCATTCCCTGAGGATCTGGCCCACAGCACGACTGAGGAACTAGTCGCGGCCTGGGAGTGGGCCGCGGCTGGGGCCTTGGACCGTGTCGTGCCTTTGCGACCTCTGACCCGGCGCAGATCTCGTCTGGCCCCTTGGTTCTCTGAGGGGCTGAGGGAGATGAAACGCTGGAGAAGACGTCTAGAGAGCACCTGGAGGTCCAGCCGTTCCGAAGCTGATCGGACACTAGTTAGGTCCTATTCTAGGACCTACCTAGTGGCAATGAGGGAGGCGAGGCGCTCATATGCCTCCACCCTCATTGCGTCGGCAGATAACCGCCCGGCCGCCCTGTTTCGGGTGACCCGCTCCCTCCTTCATCAGGAGGTGCGGGATGACCCGTTGCAGGGACGTGCCGAGGAGTTTAGTGGTTATCTATACGATAAAATCGCTCAGCTCCGGGATGATCTGGACCGAAATTGGGATGATCCAAGCGAGGGAGAGGAGACACGTCTTGTTGAGTCCATTTGGGATGAGTTTGACCCTGTGGCTCCCGAGGACGTGGACAGGTTGTTGGGGAGGCTTCATGCCACTACATGTTTACTGGACCCGTGTCCTTCCTGGTTGGTACTGGCCACTCAGGAGGTGACACGAGGCTGGCTCCAGGGGATTATCAACGCTTCTTTGTTGGAAGGGGTTTTCCCTTCCGCCTTGAAAGAGGCGGTGGTGAGACCCCTCCTCAAGAAGTCCTCCCTGGACCCAGCTATTTTGGGTAATTATCATCCAGTCTCCAACCTTCGCTTTGTTGCGAAGGTTGTAGAGAGTGCTGTGGCGCGACAGCTACCCCAATACCTGGATGAAGCCGTCTATCTAGACCCGTTCCAGTCCGGCTTCCGACCCGGGTACAGCACAGAGACAGCTTTGGTCGCTTTGGTGGATGATCTCTGGAGGGCCAGGGACAGGGGTTATTCCTCTGCCCTGGTCCTATTAGACCTCTCAGCGGCTTTTGATACCATTGACCATGGTATCCTGCTGCGCCGGTTGGGGGGATTGGGACTGGGAGGCACCGTGTATCGGTGGTTCTCCTCCTATCTCTCTGACCGGTCGCAGACGGTGTTGACAGGGGGGCAGAGGTCGACCGCGAGGGACCTCACTTGTGGGGTGCCGCAGGGGTCGATTCTCTCGCCCCTTCTGTTCAACATCTATATGAAGCCGTTGGGTGAGATCATCAGTGGCTTTGGGGTGAGATACCAGCTGTACGTGGATGACACCCAGCTGTACTTTTCCACCCCAGGCCACCCCAATGAAGCTGTTGAAGTGCTGTCCCGGTGCGTGGAAGCCGTACGGGTCTGGATGGGGAGAAACAGGCTCAAGCTTAATCCCTCCAAGACGGAGTGGCTGTGGATGCCGGCACCCCGATTCAGTCAGCTGCAGCCGCGGCTGACTGTTGGAGGCGAGTTATTGGCCCCAAAGGATAGGGTGCGCAACTTAGGTGTCCTCCTGGATGAATGGCTGTCGTTTGAAGATCATTTGACGGCCGTCTCCAGGGGGGCCTTCCACCAGGTTCGCCTGGTTCGGCAGTTGCGCCCCTTCCTTGATCGGGATGCCTTGTGCACGGTCACTCATGCGCTCGTTACCTCTCGCTTGGATTATTGTAATGCTCTCTACATGGGGCTCCCCTTGAAGTGCACTCGGAGGCTTCAGTTAGTCCAGAATGCAGCTGCGCGGGTGATAGAGGGAGCTCCGCGTAGCTCCCATATAACACCGCTCCTGCGCAGACTGCACTGGCTACCTGTGGCCTTTCGAGTGCACTTTAAGGTTTTGGTTACTACCTTTAAAGCGCTCCATGGCTTAGGGCCTGGGTACTTACGGGACCGCCTGCTGTTACCACATGCCTCCCACCGACCCGTACGCTCTCACAGAGAGGGACTTCTCAGGGTGCCGTCCGCCAAGCAATGTCGGCTGGCGGCCCCCAGGGGAAGGTCCTTCTCTGTGGGGGCTCCCACACTCTGGAACGAACTTCCCCCGGGTTTACGCCAAATACCTGACCTTCGGACATTCCGTCGCGAACTGAAGACATATCTTTTTATTCGCGCGGGGCTGGCTTAAATTGAATTTTATTAAATTTTAAATTCTTATTAACTAATTTTAAATGGGGTTTTTAGTTCATTGTATACTTTTCAGGCCAATTTTAAAATAAGTTTTTTAATTGCATTTTAAATTGTATATTGTACTATCTGTTTTATTTTGCCTGTACACCGCCCTGAGTCCTTCAGGAGAAGGGCGATATAAAAATCAAATAAATAAATAAATAAATAAATAATATACCCTGCAAAAATTGATTTAAAGCAGCACATAAAGTGAAAGCATTTTAAAGTCTAAAAAAGTGGGCCAACCAAAAGGGTGTTATATTCAGCATTTTGCACCATGTTTTAAATTACACACATAAATGGAAAATATTAATCACATTACGTACACATAAGACAGCATAATTCAGTGTCCTCCAGAAGCAAACTCTATGTATCAAGCTGCAGGATTCTGAAAATAGAGTAGCTAAGGGGAGAGTGGAAAGTAATAAAGCTGCCAGAGAAAATGTCCCATATTTCAAGGCCTTTACATTTCCATGCTTGGATCTTAATTCTGCCATTACAAGATATGTAATAATTAAAATGTCAAAATAAGGGTTAGTATTTCATAAGGGGAATCAGTATATCCTCTGTTAGGTGATTGCTCAGCAGGAAAGCAAATGTAAAGCTACCGGTAACTAGAGTAAGATGCATATATTTGGAAGCATTAGAAAGAAAGTGTGATGCAAGGCTGCTTCTGAAAAATCCCCACCCCACCCCATTACTGCTTGCAGAGTTCTCAAAGAATTACCCCTCTGCAATGTTTGCATCTCATTTGTGGTGTAAAAAAAAAATTCTCAGCTGCAAACATTTTTCTTTGCTTTTCTTTTATAGTTGGATATTAGGCAAATCATACTGGAATAAACTATGTGTGATAGGATTTTGTGGTAGATTTATTAAGGTGGTCTCAATTACATGGAAAAAAAAGTAACATCTCCTGAAGTTGGGTTTGGCTTCTAGCGATTGCATGGTAACACTGACATTTTCTTGGAAACAATTATTGTCTTGTTGTGGGCTGTATTTACTTATTTATTCACATTCCATTTAGCCTAAAGTACACAGAAGGTTGCATTAGACTGTCAAAAAAGAGTTGAAAGGGAGATATCCCAATTAAGGCCAGAGCAGGTCAGATGGATGCTGTCACTTGCTGAGATTATTTCCATTAAAAAAATATCAAAGAATTGCTTCTTAATTTATAGTTCAGTTGCTTCCTTCGTGTCATATTATAACTTCCTATAATTCTCTTTGTCTCTGAATATACTTGATGATTACCATCCATTCTATCTCTTTCATGACTTACTAGTCCTATGAATCAAACATAGAAGTGGAATCAAACTTAAGAGCTGTGGTGGCGCAGTAGTTAGGATGCAGTATTGCAGGCTAATTCTGCTGACTGCTGACTGCCAGCAGTTCAGCAATTCAATTCTCACTGGTTCAAGGTTGACTCAGCCTTCCATACTTCCGAGGTTGGTAAAATGAGGACCCAGATTGTTGGAGGCAATATGCTGACTCTGTAAACTGCTTAGAGAAGACTGTAAAACACTGTGAGATGGTATACAAGTCTAAGGGCTATTTCTATAGAAGTTACCCTTTGCAAACATATAGAATGCAAGATTTCATGTCAAAACTTGTATCTAGAAGAAAATTTGAACCAAAGAACAGATGGCAACCACAGAATATTGACCATAAAGAATAAAGTAATTTACAGTGCTATAGACAAATGTTGATACTCAGCTGTACTTTTCCACCCCGGACCACCCCAACGAAGCAGTCAAAGTACTGTCGCGGTGCCTGGAAGTGCTGTCCCGGTGCCTGGGTCTGGATGGGGAGAAACAGACTCAAGCTCAATCCCTCCAAGACGGAGTGGCTGTGGATGCCGGCATCCCGGTACAGTCAGCTGCATCCACAGCTGACTATTGGGGGCGAGTTAGTGGCCCCAAAGGAGGTGGTTCGCAACTTGGGTGTCCTCCTGGATGGACGGCTGTCTTTTGATGAACATCTGGTGGCCGTCTCCAGGAGGGCCTTTTACCAAGTTCGCTTGGTCCGCCAGTTGCGTCCCTTCCTTGACCGGGATGCCTTATGCACGGTCACTCACGCTCTGGTTACGTCTAGGCTGGATTATTGCAATGCTCTCTACATGGGGCTGCCCTTGAGGTGCACCCGGAGGCTGCAGTTAGTCCAGAATGCGTCTGCGTGAGTAGTAACGGGAGCCTCTCGTGACTCCCATGTGACATCGCTGCTCCGTAGTCTGCACTGGCTTCCTGTGGTTTTTCGGGTGCGCTTCAAGATTTTGGTTACCATCTTTAAAGCCTCCATGGCTTAGGACCCGGGTACTTATGAGACCGCCTGCTGTTACCCTTTGCCTCCCACCGACCCGTACGCTCTCACAGAGAGGGTCTTCTCAGGGTGCCGTCCGCCAAACAGTGTCGGCTGGCGGCCCCCAGGAGTAGGGCCTTCTCTGTGGGGGCAGTGATGCTCTGGAACGAACTTCCCCCTGGCCTGCGTCAAGTGCCTGATCTTCGGACCTTCCGTCGTGAGCTCAAAACACATTTATTCATTCAAGCAGGACTGGCATAACTAGTGTTGGATTTTAATTGGGTTTTCTTACTATTTTAAAATTTTAAATCTAATTTTTAACTATCAGCCTTTATAATTTGCTTTGTTTTAATTGTTATCTTAATTGTATATATTTTGTTTTTTACCCTTGGCTGTACACCGCCCTGAGTCCTTCGGGAGAAGGGTGGTATAAAAATTTAATTAATAATAATAATAATAATAATAATAATAATAATAATAATAATAATAATAATAATAATAATAATAATAATAATAATAATAATATTCTTATCTGAATTTCAATGTTTGCATTCTGTGAAATTTATGTATAGATATCTCCATGTATTTCTTTGGTCTTGAAGAAATACATATTGACTTGCCTTCTTTGACTTTTTCAAATTATTTTATAACCTGGAGACAGCAGGTAAAGCAGTGGTACCCAACCATTCTGGGTTCCGGCTCTGTGGACCAGTAGGGGCAATGATGGTGTGTAAAGTAGTGGTCCCCAACCTTTCCAGCTCCACGGACTGGCAACGGCAGAAAGGAGGGGGAGGAGATGGTTTCATGCATGCATCCTGTGCATGCACAAATGGAGCTTTGGATGCTGGGGCGCAAACCGGTGGTGATCCATGGACCAGGGATTCAGGACTCCTGGTGTAATGGAAGAATAATGAAAACCTAGAGGACTTTATCTACTCTGAAATCAGTCTCATTCCTGCAATATGGAATGTTGAACCATTCCTCCTGTTAGTGAAAATGTTACTAGTTCATATTTTTAGGAAAATATATCTTGTTTTGAGTTCCAATAAAGCACCTGTGATTGCTGAATATGATCTTGGTAGCCTTGGCTGGCTACTAAAATTTCTATGCCCCCCAATTTAAACCTATCTAAACATGATGTAGCATTGTTTCAAGGGAACCAATGTGTCTGCGGGTGCGTATATAGCAGAATGATGCATGTTAGGTCACCAATAGGAATGTTGTATGTGTTGGGAGAATAAAAATATTTATGGGAAGAATAACAAAACCCACCAGCTTAGCTATCAGGACTTTGTCAACAAATTTTTTACTCATGAACCTAGAATTTCTTTCCAGGCAGGGGTGGGAGGGGAGATATCATCCCAAATTTTCTTTCTTATTCATTTTGTTCTGTGGTATACAGTATGGAAAAATCAGGATAATTTCTCTGATCCATGCTAATATATTAAGCAATGTCCAAGATGATTGAAATCTCCAATATTACTATAACAAAAGTAAAGATAAGTAGCATTTGCAAATTACAATCCTTCCAATATTATTGTGTGTGTTAGCATTTTAGGTAGAAAAGAAATTGCAAGAGAGAGAGGGAAAGAGAGGGGGCGAGGGAGGGAGAGAGATTAAGTAGAAGGCACAATCATGAAATGATTTAAAAACCAGGATTGAAAAACCTTTAGTGGATCAGTTTTGTTTGAATCTTTTGCAGCAGATCCAGGCAAATTGTTTACTTTCCCATTTAGCTTAACTTGATTAATCACATGATCTTTAAAGCCAAACTAATAGGAGCATGAGCACAGACTTTCCTTGGGATGATTATTTACTGGATTTCAATTTGCAGAAAGAAACTACAGCCCTAATTACTGATTTCTGAGTGTTGCGCATATATAGGGTAGTTGTATTGATTTTGGGGTTTCATTTATAGTTCTGTGCCTTTGAGTCTGCCCTGATCCTTAGCAACTGCATGGATCAGTCCACACAGTTTTCTTGGCAATGTTTTTGGAAATGGTTTGCCATTGTCTGCTTCCAAGGGCTAAGAGACGGTGACTGGTTTAAAGCCATCCAGATAATTTTAGTGCCTAAATAGAACTAGAGCTCACAGTTTTCCAGCTTCTGGCCTGATACCTTTAACCATTCCACTAAACTGATTCTTATTTTGAATTATGAAATATATTATCTCCATATTAAGTAGAAAAATAACATATCAACTTCAACTATGGCTTAAATACATTTCCTTTCAAAGAAGTATCTGGGGAGTCTAATAGAAAACGCTTCTGTTTGTCCAGGGCTCAATTGCTTCTTTTTAGGAGAGCAGATGGTCCTTTATTTTGTAGCAAAGTCAAAAGCCACCACTCTCATACAATAATCAGGAAGCCAAACAGTGGGAGATGACATAATAGCAAACATTAGCCTTAAAATTAAACCTAAGTTTATCTTTTATTTTTGAAAGCAGACATCTAAATCAAAACATAGTTGGAGGTGCTCATTTTAACCTGTCACTTTTCTACAGCTTATATACAGGTTTACCCCAAGTAATGCATAAGGGGTCTCTTAAATTTAAAATCTGACACTGCTGGGTTATTAAAATTACTGGATTGCAACATTGTTTCTTTCACACTGGAAAACCATCCTCTAGAAAAGGCAGACAGCTTATCAAACCTATTAAATATTACCTGCTATAATATTCAGAAACAACATGTGCTTATGACAGCACGTGCACAACCCCACCTCCGACATCTTTATCACAGCCACATATTTAGTACTGTTTTGCAAACTTCTTAGTTGCATCTGAAGCCTATACCTTGCAAGTGTGCAAGATTTCAGTAATTATGCAAACAAAAAATCATTAAAAGGGTATTATTGGGATCTACCAGAATGTCAGGTGAAGTGCAGAATAGAAAATCAAGAATGATTGGTGGTCTTGGCAAGGTAATTCTGTTTTAAAAAAATCAATTCCATCTTAAATTTGATGATAGTTCAGGGAAAAGAAGTTACGGGAAAGTGCTTATTGGAACACTGTTATTTTGTTTTAATTAGAATTCTTAGTGGAATTATCCATGTCAACTCTTAGAAGTGCTTCCAGAAAGCAAGTACAGCAAAAATTGTGCTCTCGCCTCCCAGTTCAACAGCTGTAGATGTGCAGATTCAGAAAGAGTCTGAAGAAAACACTGAATGAATAGAATAGAATGAGAATGAGAATGAGAATGAGAATGAGAATGAGAATGAGAAGAGAAGAGAAGAGAAGAGAAGAGAAGAGAAGAGAAGAGAAGAGAAGAGAAGAGAAGAGAAGAGTTGGAAGGGACCTTGGCGGTCTACCTTGCTTTTGATAGTTTTATATAACTTGGTAAGAGTCTTATAATTACCAAGGACTTATTAGGTCCTTTTTTTCCATTAAATTTTTGCAATCAACTCTATGTCAGTTTGTTAATTTCATATTTAAAAAAATCAGAACAGTCTGAAACTGATTTGAGCAGTTACTTTACTTATTCAGAACAATCCTATTGGGTTCCTCAAGTAAACCAAGGCAGGCACAAAGCCTCCAATTTTTTTCAGGTGAAATGGCAGGCTGCCAACTACCTGGAAAGGCAAATCATCCATCAACGTTGCCATCAAAGTCTTGGAATTATTTTCAGCTAAATCCAGCAGTTAAATTTTGCATCTGAAGTGCAAAGTCATAAACAAAGCTTAGCTTTCTCAGTTTAAAATGTGGATGCCAGACAGGGCTTAAAGCTATTTTTTTCCCTTGAAAATCAAAGTATTATGCACCAGCAAATCATCATTTCTGAACTGTGAGAACTTTTACTACATCCACCAGAAATTCATAGGTATCTGGGAAAAAGAAGATGCAGTGGATGAGTTCAGCCAGATGCAGCCTGATGAAGAAATGGCATTTTTCTTGTGAAGGGCAACTGCCACCCTGGGAACGAATGGGAGAAGCAATTAAATGAGATATTGCAGTTTGGAAAACAAGTTGCTCAATTGCTTCACAGCACCCAAGAAATGCTATGATCCATTTCTAAGTTCTTCTCCAGTGGCCACAAGACCCATAAAATCATCCTTCTTAATTGCTATCATAATCTGCACATCTGCTATGTTATTGTTACTGGTGAAATTTCTTAAGCTTAGAATCGAAATTTTGCTGAACAGACTGGACTGCTTCACTGGGACAGTAGAAAGTGGATCATGATCTGTTGATAAAATGTTGGTGAGATATTTCAAAGATACAAGGACCCTTGCCATTTGAACATTCTAGCTTTCTCTTTGCCTACATACCTCATATCTGGAATTTGACAATTGGAAAACCTAAATGGATTCTCCATGCACTTACAATTGCCAAAAGACTAATACTGCAGCAATGGAAGATAAATGTACTGCCTCTTCTACACCATGGATTGAAGACCCAACTGTACTTTCGATCTATGAACAGATGGCCTACCAACGTAGACTTTGTATTGACAAATGTGGGACTCAATTTTACAAAATATAGTAGGCTAAAAAAATAAGCATGATAGTTACAGACAGTCCCCTACTTAAGTCCCCTACTTGAGTTATAAACTATCCCCAAATGAACAAACTTGCAACTCCAACCTAGAAGATCCCAGAAGGGAGAAGAAGGCAGGAAAAGTTTAGTTTATGGTACATCATACACCGGAACACAGGGAGGGGTGATAGTTCCAACTGAACCCAGAAGGAGGCTTTATCAGATAGAGAAGGGAAAAAAAGAGGGCAGAGTATATAGTGAAAATGGGACAATGCAAGAATGGCTATCAATACTCAGGGCCAAGAGACTCCCACCATGGGAAGACTTACCTAATACAGTGGTGGGATTCAACCAGTTCTCTCCAGATAGGGCAAACCAGTAGCGGTGACTGTTGGAGTCTCCTCGCACCTGCCCGGACATAATGTGCGAGCACTACGCATGCGCCGAAGGCTGTGCGCTCACATTTGTGAACCGATAGAGAAGGTAAGGGAATCCCCCCTATGAACTAATACTACTAATGGAGAATGGGGTAGCAAGGGGATGCCAACCACTGCTCGTAAGATTGAGATCCACCAGTGAACACCTCACGTCTCTGCCAGTGGGTCATGTGGGGGCAGGAGTACCCAGGTTCCTTGTCAGTGGACCTTCCCCAACAAAAGTCCTAATGCTCTTGGGAAAACTGTCCCACTCAAGGCCTTAGCTGCTGAAGCTGCAGGGAATCAATGCTGTCTCTGGGTTGTATTTAATGAGTAAAATCAACTTACAAACAGCCTGTCAAACTATATCATGTTTCACAGGAGACAATCTCTATATAAATATTAGAAAAATATATGTACCTGGATAATAATTCCATTAGAATACATAGAATTGTAAACATTTACTGCTAAATTGATATATTATACCCTTTTTTGTATTTTTTTCCACTTATTTTTTAAAAATCACTTTGAAGGGTCCTTGGTGCTCTCTGAGTTTGTTTGTTTTCTTGCAGACATTTCATTACCCAAACTAGGTAACAACATCAGTGCTAGTGTGCACTTTCTAGAATAGAATAGAATAGAATAGAATTTTATTGGCCTATATGTTTCTATATGGTTCTATATGTTTTTCATTTCCTTAACGATGTATGCATTTCTATTTTTACTGGATTTGTTATCATTATTTTAAACAATGAAATACTATTTTTAAAGAAAAACCGTTCATTTAAAAACTCAATGGCTTCGAGTGGCAAAGGCCACAGATTACACAATCTCTTTTCTATTTGGAATCAGTGAGAAGAAAGAATTTGGTAGAATACTGCAGCTGGTCTTTTGCCTCTGTGCTATGCGTCACTTAAGGGACTGAAAAAACATCATAGAATAGAATTTTTTTATTGGCCAAGTGTGATTGGACACACAAGGAATTTGTCTTGGTGCATATGCTCTCAGTGTACATAAAAGAAAAGATACGTTCATCAAGGTACAACATTTACAACACAATTGATGATCAATATATCAATGTAAATCATAAGGATTGCCAGCAACAAGTTATAGTCATACAGTCATAAGTGGAAAGAGATTGGTGATGGGAACTATGAAACGATTAACTTTCACCGTGATAGGCATTACCTGTAAATGAAGTCTTGATTGTTTCATGTTCTGTAGATATTTACAAAAGTTAGAGATAACAGAATAGCTTCAAAATTTTGATCTGTGTTGGTTTGGAAAGAGTTCTCAAAATGACAGGTCCAGTTTATTAGTACTTTTTCCCCTCTTTCCTTTTTCAGGTATAGAATATGCCCTTAGCTAGAATTATTGTTTTTTCCTTAATTTAATTATCCAATTCTGCTTATTATTAGCAAGAGAATTTAAGATAATCCTTTATTGCCATTTACCAAAAAGTTCCAATATCTTCTCCCATGGATGTGGTCTAATCAGTGGTGGGATTCAGCCAGTTCGCACCACTTTGGGAGAACCGGTTGTTAACTTTCTGAGCAGTTTGATGAACTGGTTGTTGGAAGAAATCAATCAGGGCAGAGAACCGGTTGTTAAATTTCTTGAATCCCACCACTGGGTCTAATCTTTCAAAAGGTCTATGATACCCTCTTCTCTGTTGCAAAATATAGCAAACAGGAAGGTAGTTTGCTTTAATAAATGAGAGGAGAAGTTGTCAGGGAACCAATTAAGAGACTCATAAAACATAATTGTGGTGTCTTTGAACTTTTACTAGGATAGACACTATCTGTAAACAAAAGCTTGATTGTTTTAAGTTCCATAGATGTTTGCAAAAGAGAAAAATAGTGGTTTGTTTCCTGAAACCATGGTTTGCTCTTACATATGCCTCATAAAACTGGTTTCAAATTTTAATTCAGATTCTGTATGTAAAGGCATTCAAGTCAATGTCTATATACATTACAATATAATAGATAATCTGCTTATTTTGAATTTATTTTATTAAAAAAACCCTCCTAAACCAAATCATCCATTCTGTATTTCAGAGAATCTGTTGCTTCATACATTGATGAAATGAAAAGAGTTGCTCTAAATTTAAATACTTGTACAAGCCCCACAGTGGGAAATATAAAAGTAATGCAGAAATATAGTCCACACAATTCACTCCAAGGATAGAGTGGAACTCTCTAGAAACCTATATTTTTAACATTCTGAACTGAAGTATGAAATCTGTGCAAAGTTTAGCATGCCCTTCACAGTCAAACACTGAGATAAGCTCCAGGAGTGTCATTATCTTTATGATCTCTTTGTGACCTATTCTGCTCCAAGTATATCATAGGTTAAATTCATAATACATAGCCAGCATTACATTTTTCATTCTTCATACAAACTAAACTCTCATGTAGGAGGAGAGAGCAAGGAATTAAAATAATCCTAATTGACACCAATGAATTCCCTTTTAAATGTGTATACAAGAGGGTGAACCTTTTGAAATGAGGGGCCCAAGGAGAAAAAAAATAATCTTCCTCCCTAATGCATCTTGATCTCAGTACAGATTGGGCACTTACACAAGAACATCTGCATATTACATATTCATCAGATCCTAGTTTTCTATGATGGGGACAAAAAGGATATTAAACTAAATAGGTCTTTGGTTTAATTTATCTTGTCTCTTACAGAATAGAATAGAATAGAATTTTATTGGCCAAGTGTGATTGGACACACAAGGAATTTGTCTTGGTGCATATGTTCTCAGTGTACATAAAAGAAAAGATACGTTCATCAAGGCACAACATTTACAACACAATTGATGGTCAATATATCAATATAAATCATAAGGATTGTCAGCAACAAAGTTAGTCATACAGTCATAAGTGGAAAGAGATTGGTGATGGGAATGATGAGAAGATTAATAGTAGTGCAGATTTAGTAAATAGTTTGACAGTGTTGAGGGAATTAATTGTTTAGCAGAGTGATGGCCTTCGGGGAAAAAACTGTTATGAGTAGCATCTCCTAAAAAGGACATGGAGGAAGGCTTGGGCTACAATCCATAAAATCTCAGAAGTGACATTTTTATGGGTTATTTCTCACTTGGTGCCTTTGTTTCCATAATAAAAAAAGTTTCTGTACCATCCCCAGCTTCAGAATTGCAGCCTAAAGGCTTACTCTGAGGGGAAAAATATTGACAGTCCTGGGGACATTTGAAATCTCTGTAAGCACTTTCGCAAAATGCAACTTAGGTTGGCTAATCGGCTAGTTAGAGGAAAGAGCTCTCAGTATTTTAGAAAGTACACCCACCGAATTAATAAATCCACAGTACATAATTCAACAATGACAGCTGTGGGATAACAAAATGTACCCACAAAGTCTGCCATGGACACGTCTGACAGAGTTTTCTCCAAGTTCTCTCCAGTTCAGCTCTGCCAGTTTTGTCCAAGTTCAGCTAGCTTTTGAAAGTTATCACATTTTAATATATTTCAAACCTGGAACCTTTTTGAAATAGCAGCAGGCTGATTCTTTTCCACAAGAAAAGGAAACATACAATGATTACTAAATTTCAGAACAAATTAATTCTGACAATTAAAACAATTTAAAACTAGTCACATAAATGTAGCTCCTAATATTAGACAGATCCATGTGCCTAAATTAAATACTGTTATTCCGTATAAATTATAAGATTATACCTTATGAGCTGTGGTGGCGCAGTGGTTAGAAAGCAGTATTGCAGCAGGGGTGAAATGCTCCCGGTTTGGACCGGATCGCCTGATCCGGTAGCAATGGTGGCAGGTGGTTCGGAGAACTACTAGCAAAATTCCCTGCCCCCCTCCATGCCCAGCTGAGCCACGCGATCATCAGGGTTGTTTTTTTTTACTTTTAAAATCATTTTTCCTTTGGCTGAAAAAATGCTTTTAAAAGTAAAAAAAAGCCTCTGATGATCTTGCAGTTCAGCTGGGATCGTCAGAGGCTTTTAAAAGCATTTTTTCTACAACCTCTTTGGCTGAAGAGGTTGTAGAAAAAATGCTTTTAAAAAGCTCCACCCACGATCCCAACTAAGTTGCCTGATTGTCAGAGGCTTATTTTTTTCTTTTAAAGGCAAAAAAATGCTTTTAAAAGAAAAGAAAAGCCTCTGACGATCAGGCAACTCAGCTGGGATCATCAGAGGAGCCTTTTAAAAGCATTTTTTCCACAACCTCTTCAGCCAAAGAGGTTGTAGAAAAAATACTTTTAAAAGTAAAAAAAAAGTTGACCATGCCCACCTAGTCACATTACCACCACCACCACCACCACCACAAAGCCATGCCCACAGAACCAGTAGTAACAAATTTTACATTTCACCCCTGTATTGCAGTCACTTCTGTTAGCAGTTTGAGTCTCACTGGCTTAAGGTTGACTCAGCTTTCCATCTTTCCGAGGTTGGTAAAATGAAGACCAGATTGTTGGGGGCAATATGCTGACTCTGTAAACTGCTTAGAAAGGGCTATAAAGCACTATGAAGCATATATAAGTCTAAGTGCTATTACTATTGCTATTATATTAGTAATAGTGGCAACTATTCTGATACTTGTAGTTGCAGGAATTCTGAAAGTAATGATTGATGCAATACCCAATGTAGTTCCTTCTACATGTGCTGGTAGTATGCCTCCAAATTTCTAGTCAGTACCTGATGGTATCAAATTTGAAACATTATATTGTTTTGCCGTTGTAAACCAAGAACTAAGAGGCAATTCATGAGTCAAAATCCAATGTATCGTTCCACTTTATGGATAAATCAATGTTGCATATCAATTG
This sequence comes from Ahaetulla prasina, assembly GCF_028640845.1. NCBI lineage: Eukaryota > Metazoa > Chordata > Lepidosauria > Squamata > Colubridae > Ahaetulla > Ahaetulla prasina. The sequence continues at coordinate 109,295,713 of NC_080540.1, forward strand.
GTGGAATAAGGAACTGAATGATTTCTGTCTGCCTTTCAGTTCCTGCTATCAAAAGTTCTCTCCAAGGTTTCCGCAGTTTTCTGGAACCGAAACTGAAGGTATATAGGTGGCTCTGGAATAAAGAGGAATTCACTGAACAATCCATTCATGCAATATTAGATTTATTTTTTGAAGTGGCAGATTTTAAACACCATTAAAAGATAAGTACAGAATGACAGGCTAATATTTACTGTTGACTATATTCTCTTCTGCAGAGTTAAATAGTCTTTTCCAGCTAAAACTTTAAATGAAGAATAACTGGTCTTGTGTTTCTTTGTCCCTTCATAGCTTATCACAACCCTGTTGTGGAAAGTATCTCTTTTGTAAGCATCTACTTAAAAGTTGGCACTGGGAAAAATGTATGTTGCTTTCAATTCACTGATCTACTCTCACCTTCTGGGGGAGCCTGAGGTCCTGGCTCTACTTGGTGGCCTTTGATCCAATGGAAGTGTTCCATGCTGGAGGTAGCTGCTGGATTGATGGTAGATTCTACCTTCCCCCACCCTTGCGCTCTGTTCTTCATCCATCCATCTTTTTGGTTATCATGTTGATGTATTCTCATTATATTCTTTTTCATTGTTTATTTTATGGTTATAGTATTTTACTTCTGTTTCCACTCCTTTCATTTTCTTCCTTTTTATTATTATAAGCCACCTAGAGTAGCCCCACAGCGAGAGAGGCAGCAAATAATTTAACAAATAATTAGGTTAGAAAACGTATTTGGAGATTTGGAACTGATTGAGGCAGGTTGTTAAGAAATTCCTGGCACGCCTTTCAAAGAACTGGCCCATGTTGTACATTCCTGAATGAATGTTCATTTGCTTTTTATATGCTCTGGATCAGAATAACAGAGTTAGAAGGGAACTTGGAGATCTTCTAGTCCAATCTCCTGCTCAAGCAGGAGACCCTATACTATTTCAAACATGTCATCATTTAATTTCTTCTTAAAAATGTCCAATGTTGGAGCACCCACAACTTCTGGAGGCAACTCATTCCACTGATTAATTGTTTTAACTGTCAGGAAATTTCTCCTTAGTTCTAGATTAATTTGCTCCTTGATTAGTTTAATAATAATAATAATAATAATAATAATAATAATAATAATAATAATAATAACAACAACAACAACAACAACAACAACAACAACAACAACAACGTTCGAAGGGACCTTGGAGGTCTTCTAGTCCAACCCCCTGCCCAGGCAGGAACCAGTCCAACCTCCTGCCCAGTTTCTATCCATTGCTTCTTATCCTGACTTCAGATCAGTCCTGAACAAGTATTACTGATACTCTCCAGTACTTTTGCCTAACCTTAAAACAATGAATGTGACCTTCCTGTTTTATTACAATATTTACTGCAAATAGTATGTTTCATTAATTCAGAAATTTGTGAATTTTTGGTTGGAGAGCAGTTGTCCTAGTTGGGAGGAGGACTAAGTAGGGAATTAGCTTGGACTCAATACATTAACACAAGATCTGACACGCCCTCTTATCCCCCATGCCTTGAGCCTTATCAGACTTTTCCAGATAAAAGCTGCTAGTCTGGGGAGATTCCTGTATTATAGGCAGAGAATAATAAAATAGCTTGTTTTGAACTCTACATATGTGGTTCTGGCCTGATAGTTTGATAGTAATTAAACTGCATGTTCTGATTAATGTTTATATTGGAAATTGTGTACCAGCACTCATACTGTTTTGATGCAGTTCTTTATTATTATTATTATTATTTTTATTTATTGAATTTTTATACCGCCCTTCTCCCGAAGGACTCAGGGCGGTGTACAGCCGGAGATAAAATACAAAATATATACAATTAAAAACAAATTAAGACATAGCAAAATTACAAAACGGCTAATGATTAAAATTAAATTTAAAATATTTAAAAATATTAATAAAACCCCAATTTAAAATCAAAATTATTATGCCAGTCCCGCTTGAATAAATAAGTATGTTTTTAGCTCACGACGGAAGGTCCGAAGATCAGGCACTTGATGTAGGCCAGGGGGGAGTTCATTCCAGAGCGTTGATGCTCCCACAGAGAAGGCCCTACCCCTGGGGGCCGCCAGCTGACACTGTTTGGCGGACGGCACCCTGAGGAGACCCTCTCTATGAGAGCGTACGGGTCGGTGGGAGGCATAGGGTAACAGCAGGCGGTCTCGTAAGTACCCGGGTCCTAAGCCATGGAGCGCTTTAAAGGTGGTAACCAAAATCTTGAAGCGCACCCGAAAGACCACAGGAAGCCAGTGCAGACTACGGAGCAATGGTGTTACGTGGGAGCCACGAGAGGCTCCCGTTACTACTCGCGCAGCCGCATTCTGGACTAACTGCAGCCTCCGGGTGCACCTCAAGGGCAGCCCCATGTAGAGAGCAAAAGTTCAATTTGATTCAAAACTTTTGATTCAAAAGTTTAAAAATACTTTTACCATTTTGTCTTTTATAGGGATTTCAGTGGAAGGGAGGTTTTAAAATGTGTACTTGGAGAAATTGAGAAATGCCCAGCTGAGAGAAAAAACATTTATACATTTATCCTTAAATATGCATTAAAAATAAATGATCATGTTCAGTCTTTTAGTCTTTTAAAAAAAGAAATGTAGTTTAATGCAAAAATTAAATGATTCCCGCAGCCTGGCCAGAAGTATACCTTTAATTAATTTAGCCCTAATCCCAACAGCTGATTGGCTACTTTAAGGTACAATAATATTTCACTGCCTGCTATTTGTTTTTTACTGCTAAAACCTAATTCAAGTGCTACTTGTCATGTCTACAAGGTTAATTTATATATAAAGGATGGCGGTTATTAGGAGGAAGGTAATGGGGTAATGGGGAGAGTGATCAGTATAGCTCATATCAAGGACTATGAAGCAGTTTCCATGATTCAGAGGATATCCTATCATCTCCAAAGAAAAACACTTGCAGGCTTCTTCATCTTATAAAGATCCTTTCCCAGAAAGACTACATTCAGTTCTTTTGAAAACTGGTATACAAAGAAGGCATGGAGATGACAGACAGACAGACAGACAGACAAATGATAGATAGATAGATAGATAGATAGATAGATAGATAGATAGATAGATAGATAGATAGATAGATAGATAGATAGATAGATAAATAGATAGATGATATAGAGATAGAGATAGAGAGAGAGAGAGATAGAGATAGATAGAGATAGAGATAGAGATAGAGATAGATATTTTAAAGTATAGTACAGGGAATGACTGGGGGAGAGTAAAACTTCCAGAGGAACAAGAGAGGAGTTCTAACTTCACCATATGGAACAGTTAAAAGATGTGGTCTCAGATGCACACTAGCCAGTTTCTGAGGCATCAAGAAGGTCTTCCAGCACCACTGGGCTTGTGTGCTGCTGAATCTTTCTTTTCAAGGGTCACATAAACACACGCTGAAACCTCTGCAGCTGCAGTCCAGAATTAACCCTCTACAGTTCACTTGGGAGTTAATTATCACCGACTGTTCAGAAGCATAATTTTCAGAAGCAGCCAACAGATATTAGAGCACAGGAGTTTGGGCCTGCATATATGCTTTATTGTTCTGCTGTTAGGTGATTATTATTATTATTTTTGACTGGGGATGTATTGAGACATAATCACATTGTGATCCATAGTGGGCAAACATGGGGGAGTATGATGGACCTAATGAGAATGTCTTAGGACACAAGATAACGTACTTCAAGCTGCAGAGAGGACCCGGGAGACTACTTTCTGCTATGGATTCTGCCATCCTGTGCCAATTTCATAAGATTGTCATAACACTTAAGAAGAAGAAAAAAGAGGGGAAGAAACCTATTTCCCTTACCTTGTATTCATCTGAACTAAAGCTGTTGAGGCACAAGAAAAGTTGAGAACAGCAAAAACAAACAACAAAACCCCTCTTGAAACAGCTCCTCTGGGTACAGGAAGGTTTATTGCTTTGCAAGTTACTACTAAAGCATATACTTGTTATCTGAAAACATAACATGGTAGTAAGGGCTTTTCTACCCTCACTGAATCATTTTTAGGGACCAGCTTGAAATATATAAGAAGTTAAATACACGCATACGCATACGTACTTAAAATGTCACAGTATACATTTTTATTCTTTTAATTTCTAGGAGTTTGCAAGACATAAAGACATTTTAATCCAGCATCAAAAGTGTCTCTTTAAGGCAGGAAAACCAAAGGCAGTATTAGCATATTAATGGGCTTCAGTTTTCAAAGCATAGCAGTGCTATTAACACCCAAGGAAAATCAAAGCAGAATTGATGTCATAAAGCTCTGAGGACTGCAGTGAAACCATTTTTAATACAGAAGTGGGAGAAACATGAAAGTCTTCAAACTATGGGTCACTCTCAACCAAGGAAATTGCGAGGTGAAAAGTCATCTGAGATGCCCATGAAATAAAGGATGCTTCAGTAACCAATGAATCACTGTCCTTAACCTTTCATACATGCATGCAAACATACAGGTTCACACAAAGAAAACACAGGCTCCTTACAACAAAGGCACATAAGGAGCAAATATCAATCGGAGGAGAATCAATATTTTGCTATTGACAGTACAAATTAGTCTGATTTATTTTACATTGTGTGTAAAGTAGAGAGTAAGTAAAACTTAATGTTTAATGTATATTCTAGATCAGGGGTCTCCAACCTTGGCAACTTTAAGCCTGTTGGACTTCAACTCCCAGAATTCTACAGTATTGAAATGTCACAGAGGTTCACAAACAAAGAACCAGCTCTGCCAAAGGATAGATCTCAATGATGAGACCCTGTAAGAAAAAAACCACTCAGATGTCCCAGCAAATTTCCTTGATCCCAGTCTCAATCAAAAGCTTGACAAAGAAAATATAAAGGAAAAAGGTTGAGAGAAAAAGTGAATGTATTCCTAGTAACTTTACGGTTATCAAATAATACACCATTATGTGTATGTTTGTGTGTGTGTGTGTGTGTGTGTTTGTGTGTGTGTGTGTGTGTGTGTGTAAATAAAATAACTGATTAGGTAGTAAGTGAAACAATAGCTATAAGACAGTGAACAAAAATTGGGGTGCTAAATTATATTTATCCTTTTATAGAAAACTGATTTAATTGTGAATTTTTTTTTAAGAGACAAAATTTGAAGAACAGTCAAATATTGATAATGGAAATTCAAATTCTGTGATTTCTCTACAGAGTAAAATAGATTACTTGTTCCAGCTGATAATCACAGAAGAGATCTTAAAAAAATCATATGTGAAATTGCCTGTCATCTAAGAAAAATATGTAACTTGTGCCTAAAAGCAGTAGCAAAAATGTCATCAAACTAGAAAGTGCTCAATGCATCTTTATTGGCCAGTTTACTTGAAGGATACAGCAAGACAAGAGAGAGAAGGAAAGGAAAATTAAGATCCTAAGTAAAGGGTTGGTTGGTTTAAGGCAGAGAAAACAGGATGATAATTTTGAAGAAGAAAATAAGGGTGAAATCCAAATAAGCTTCACAACACTCAAAGTCAAGAAAGGATTCCTATGAAGCAGGAAAACAAAGAAGTATTAAAATAGCTAAATTAAAAAGTTGCTATTTCTACAAACTTGGCTTTGAAAGTCCATTGCATGTTATTTATTCTTTCACTGCAGCATTGTGACTTGACTTGGCAATAAAGAGTTGTTGTTGTTGTTTTAAGAATGCATTGGGGTAGGAAAATCTACAAATTCTTCAAGGTCAGATGTGCATAAATCACTTGCCAAAACCCATGTACCAAGTGGGTTGCTTCTCCCTTCATAGTATCACACAATTCAACGTTCCCAAAGTCAATGAATCATTCTCTTTCATTCCAGTCAAAAACTATGTTATTAGGATTGGAATAAGCAAGGAGAACATTTGAGTTGTGGTTTCAGTTCCTGGCTGTTTTGAATCTGGTAATTTTAGTATCACATTCAGTATCCAGAATATAACAGGCAGCAATACTTCCTGAATTTTAATGCACCAGGAATGGAGGAAGGAAATGATATCATATTTACATCAAAACTTCGTTATTGATTTGAAAATGAATGACGGAATTCATTTCAATATTACAAAACTTATAAATAATAGGATAACTTTAGTTTCTAACTTCCTAACAGTTGAGAAACTGTTATATGAGGCACAAAATGTCATCAAATATTCAGAATTTCAGAAAAAAATATTAAGGCTCAAACTTTTGTTTTACTAATAATGCTTTAATATATTTTATCTTAAAATATCCTTTAAAATAAGAATTTCATTTATGGACGACTTAAGCAATTGTTTGGTTGTCTTGAATATTTATATGAGCAGCAACATTTGCTATTTTGGAATGTAAATAAGAGAAAATCAATTTAGAAGTATGTTATCAAGGAGAAGTGCCATTAAATTCTTAATAAAATATTTATCTAGGGAATAACTATTTAACAGTTTACCACTCTTAGATAGCATAGTGGTCATGAACAAGTGTGGAATGTGTGTTTGATTGAGGCAATGTTCACTTCCCCAACAAAGTAGCAGGTATGTGTTAACATAATAAATTTATGAAAACAAATTAAATAGCTAACTACATTTTAGAAAGCTAATATAAATTTGTACAAAACTGCTCATGTGTATTGATTTGACTAGCCATTAAGTTAGTAGCTTCAGATTTTACTTCAAAGCAAGGATGAAAAATACTATTTCTTATAGTGTGGCAACTTTTGCCTCGTTAGATTTACTTTGCTTACTTCTGGCAGATCTACCATTTAAATTAAGGTTAGATTAAATCAGAGTTCTAAAGTCGAAAAAACCCAAAGCAAATGATCTTGTGTTTTTGCAGATTGGTTTATTTCAGGATAGAATCAACAGAGAATGTTAATTCTACTGAAACCATGAGGATTGTTTATGACCAGATGCTAAGCCCCTGTAACTAAGACCATGGAGGATGTAGAGAGAATGAAAAACCAAGAGATAAGTCTAGCAATAAGCTTCTAGAACAAGAGAAGTGAACAGCTGGCACTCCAGACATTCTTTAAAATAATACCCAGCATCCCTTACCATGAGCCCTATATCGTAGGTATACTGGGAGTTGTAGTTAGCAACCTCTGGGTTGCCATAGATAGCTTCTTTCCTAAAAAGGCAAAAGCCATAATGTCATTATTTAATAATGACTTTAGAAATAACTATTCTCAAATTTGGGCGTTTCCATAACCCACGCCAGACAATAACAACTGTCTCGGTGCACAACTAGCTGGAAAAGCAGTTAAATCACTATTATTTGAAAGTTGTACTTGTATGTGTATTATAATTTTATAAAATATTATATTTAGATATCTCTTTTATTCATTAAACATGAAACTCAGCCAACTGAACATTTAAAAATGTGTCACAAATACGATTGACTGGTGCTAATGGTTGATATGGGTTGCTGCTAGAGTCCTAGGTATCAACCAAATATCTTCTTAAAATATATGATGTTCCGAGTAGTACAGTTTTTTGCAGTTCTGCTGCTGTTGTTGTTGTTATTATTATTAAAAAGTTAATTAAAAAAAACTGTCTTAGAATTGCCACATATCTTCTACTTGGCTGGGGAAGTAGACATTTTCTCAATAAGACATATATCCACTCTTTTTATATGGCCACTATCTTGTTCCAGGAGTGGTAAAGTCTTAAATACAATTTACAATCCACCATTGAAACCAGAATTTCTGTTGCTAAGTAAGGAGATTGTTAAATGAGACAGGCCCAATTTTACAGACTTTTTTAATACGTTTGTTAAGTGAATCACTGCAATTGTTCAGCAAATCCAGCTTCCCCCCATTGACTTTGCTTGTCAGAAGCCAGCTAGGACAATTTCAAATGGCAATCACATGATCCTGGGATGCTGCAGCCATTGTAAATACATGCCAATTGCCAAGTGCCTAAATTTTTCAGTAGCCAATGGAAAGAGAAATAGTTTTCCCTTAGGACCTTCAGAGTAACAATTAACAACCTTTCTGAGTAACACTGAGATTTCCATTTCTCTTTGAAATATTTGTAGTACAGTGATTCCTGAATTCAGGTCAATATTGCCAAATGCTCTGGATAAACTATAGAGTAACTGTCCAAAACTAACATTAGATTAACTGTACAAAATAAATACTGAAAGAAAAAAAAAGCTTTATTTGTGGCTGTATGTAAAGAGGATTTATACAATTAAGGTAAAGGTAAAGGTTCCCCTCGCACGTATGTGCTATTCGTTCCCAACTCTACGAGGTGGTGCTCATCTCCATTTCAAAGCTGAAGAGCCAGTGCTGTCCAAAGACGTCTCTGTGGTCATGTGGCCAGCTTGACTAAATGCCAAAGGTGCACGGAACGCTGTTACCTTCCCACCAAAGGTGGTCCCTATTTTCCTACTTGCATTTTCGAACTGCTAGGTTGGCAGAAGCTGGGACAAGTAACGGGAGCTCACCCCATTACATGACACTCGGGATTCGAACCGCTGAACTGCCAACCTTTCAATCGATAAGCTCACCGTCTTATCCACTGAGCCACCACGTCCCCTTTTTATAAAATTATACTTCTGTTAAATTAAATCTCGTAAAGATTCTTATTTTAAAATACTCAGATCTTGAATACAGTACAACACTGTTCTTCTCTCTTTTTCTAATACCAAATACAGACAGAAATCCCAGCAAACTCCTGATTAAGTTTGCTATTGCCTTTTTCCAAATTTCCTATATATTCCACAGCTCTGGATATTGGATCTGGATATTTTAAATTCACATGGCTTGCCCATATAAAAGTTTGATTTATATTCTTTCGATTGCCACTGTATCTATTGTGGTTCCAACAGATAGGATCTATTTTTTAAATGCTGCCTATGGTCAGTATGATAAAATGGTGGAGGTGTGAGATCCTTGCATTGTAATAAAGTATTAACCAAGTAACTTCTTATAGTTTATTTTTTTTCCTTTTTTTCTCTTTTTTCTTTCAAAATATTAGTTCTTGTTAGTTTTTGGTCTGTATTAAAAATTGTAAAAAAATATAATTCAAATCCCTTGCACTGTAAGGGATTGTATAATTGCAAAAAATAAATAAATTCAAATCTCTTGCACTGTTACACCAGTCCATGTAAAACAATCCATGCAGTGAAGGTTATTATGGCTGAACCGAGCATTATTTTGGTGGTATAAACCTGACCAGTCACTTTTAAATAAAAGGTTTTTTATTATTATTATTAAAAATGATGCTCTGAAATGGTGCAGTTTGGTGAATGTCCTTGACACGTTCATCCCCGGGGGGATTTCTCCTGTATCCTTTCATCTGAAATAATGTTAAGAAAGTTTAGACTCTTTTTCACTGTGACATATTTATGCTACTTTGATAGATGCAAATAAACAGGAACATTTTTCCCCCCCAGGGAAACAAACAAACTTGGGAAAAGGTTGTTCATCCCAATTCATTGCACCAATCAGACAAAGGGCAAGAGGGAATGGGGACGGTGAGGAAAAGAATAGTTCTTCAATCAGGTTCAGTCCTTCCCTCTGCTCCCATCTCTATTGCTCTAATACTGCAATGGCAAACATTTCTGCACATGGCTAAAAAAAGCTCTGCATGGATATTTCCATGTAGGTCACTAGGAACCAAGCTTGATTAGAAAACAACTTTATTTTTCCCAGAAGTTAGCACAAATGCTACTTTAACCTTAATTGATTATAGTGAAAGCCTATGACTCAGAAACAAATCCTATTTCACTCCTTTGAAATTTGCATATAGGATTGCAGTTTAAGAGACTGCCCCATAACCCAATGATTAATAGATCACTTCTGCGAAGCAAAGCATCTAATGGCAATGCTAATGAGAAAGACCTTGCTACGGTCTTTGGGAAAGTATATATGAGGTAGATTTGTATGATGCTAAACCAAAACAAAACAAGTCATATTTGGGTTTAGTATTTGAGAATAAAGCTATTCACAGCTGAGTTCTAGAGAAAAGGGAAACAATTAGTTGTGTACACAGTAGAAGCATCCTTGTTTTAAAATATTTCCAAGTAAAAACACCCAGCTGTGCCTTCATCATTCTAACACAGCTACTGTGGCTCACCAATCCTGCAAAAGACAGTTTTAAAGATTTTCCTCACACATCTAGGATTTTCCAGAAGAATCAGCTGTATTCTGAAGAAATTGGGCGAGTACTACATCTAGGTTGTCAAGAAGACGTTTCTAAAGAAGACAGTCTATCAATGTTGCTACACATAGGTTTGCTGAGTGAACTGATGGCTTTCAAAATTTCCACCTATTGCAACAAGTAACCTAGTCCACGATGTCAATTAAATCTAATGCAGTAAATGTTAGGAAGATGTCATCAATAAAATGTGCAATCTTTCTGTGGCTTGTCAATAAGGACATGTCATGTTGTGGGAAATAAAATTGGTCCTCTCCTTGACAGTATTTAGATTGGCAGTAGACCCTAATAGAATCCAAAAATAGTATGCTTTTATGCTTATATCAATAAATGAGACAATACCTCTAGTGAAGCATGCCTGTGGAGATGACCTGGGAAAATGCTGAGGCATGATGTCCAATGTTCAAGAGGACACAGCTCCTTTAAGACTCTGAAGATAGACATTGAACTACTGACACTGGCCTTTGACTGTTTTGTACAACAACCTTAACATGAACATGTTCTTATCTTCCTGCCTTATCTCTCTATACCTATCCAATTCTTTTGAGGAAGGGGAAAATGCTTCTGATGGCTTCTTAACTTCCCTGGCTTTGTTTCTTCAGTCATAGTATACCAAGAAATGGCATCATGTTTGTTGACTGTCAAAGACTACATTCCACTGGGGATAATCTACCTCAGCCAGACATCAAGAATGGTTGAAACAAAATTCTGTGGGTAACATAGAATCAGATGTTGGTGAGAACAACTACACCATCTGTGAAACCCTTTCTAACCCTCTTGTTCAGCCTCTTTCTGACCCTTTCTCATTATTGTCTTACAAAAGCCTTGAACTCATTTCCTGCAAGTTAGTGAAATTCGACAGACGACCACATGATCACAAGTAGCTTCAAGATGCTGGCTGGCTAAACCCGTACTGTATGTTAAATGTATACAGTAGCTATCAAATGCATATTTTTTAATATAGAGAAAGAAGAGAGAAGTTGATATGGATCAGGAAAAATGACAGGGCTAAAATCATCAATTTGCAGGTTCTATGTGTATAATTCTTGACTACTTCTATTACATATTACAAATTTCATATATACTAGATTCTTTTATCTTGGCTCACATTGACCTACTGTGATGTGTATTATGGAGATAATGGAGAAATATTATTATCTCTCAAACAGCAATCATATGTGTGTGCTCAGATACAGAGGATGAGGCAGTATTGAGTACATTGTTCACTGCACTAACCATAGTATCTGGCACTCATAAATCTGATTATCATAAATTTTAGTATACAAATCATACCATTTTAGCCTACATGCCAAATTTTAGTATATTACTCATGCCAATAACATAATCAGCGGAGACCTGTAAACAGCGGTATTTCATTAAAGCCCATATTTTGGTTTATATCATTGGCTGTTTGGCATTGGCTACATGGCCAATTCTAAATGAACACAGACTTAAAAAGAAAAGTTTTATAAATATTAGCAAAGATAATGTGATCAATACAAAAAAGCATAAAATACATAGGTTTTTGGAACCAACATTGTGAACTGATATATTTGTACATTGCATGATCAAACTGCATAGTTTCAAGACAGTAGAAAATATTTTGAGGCATAAAATATTAAAAGATTTTGTCTTAATCTTGGGTATGCTTTTTGAAGTTAGCACTATAATTCCCTCAATTAACTGCTGAAGAGTAAAAATGTTTTTGTCTCTAAGTTGTTATTGTATTACTTTATATTAATTTGGACAATCCTGGCAGCCAAAGGCTATTATATTCATATTTAATGTCAAAATGAAAAATATCCAATCAGAAGCACACCGATACATACACACAAAGCATGAGAGGTACAGACTAATTGATGTAAAAACGCAATCACAAAATGTACATGATAAATTTTGCCTGTCTAGCTTTAATGAATCAATATGGTTTGTTTGTGCCCAGTCAAGCAGAGGTTTGCAAGAACAAACAACTTTGTTTTATATTATTAGTTTTTTTTACATTAAAAGGTATGGAAATAAATTGGTACGAAAATTATATGAAAGGCAAGGTTATAACTTCTTTTACAGGTATTATTGCTTTTAAATAAGCTACAATTTGACATTATTAGAACTAAGAAATCAAGACCATTTCATTGCTCTCATCAATATTTCAATGATTCAATAGCCAATGTACATATTTGTACAGAGAGACTTTGTTTTTAAAATTTAGAAAAGAAAAGGAACAGGAAAAGTACAAAATAACATACATGAAAATTCAGAAAATTTCAAATATGATAAGAGAAATACTCTCAGAGAAGAAACATACAATATTTAGATGTTCAGTTTTAATTTACAGAGTTTTATCCCGCTTTCTCTTTCTCACTTCCTTCTTCCCTGTACCTTCCTTTAGTTCCTTCCTGGCCAAATTGGGCAAAAGTATGAAGGTCTCACCTAAAGCCGTTAACAATCAAGATTGCAACTCATCCACCCATAAGACCTTCCTGTGTTAAACATCAACTTTTGCACCAAACGGATCCAGAAATGGCTTATAATCCATCCTAGGAAGATTTAGCAAAGTGATCTTGCTTTGAATGTATTTCAAGAATATTGGGGTGGGGGTGATTATGTCCCTGATAGCAATTTTCTCTAATGCCTCTCATAGACCATACCACCATTTTCTTAGATATCTTCATGTTTCATGACCAAACGTCGTAATTTTATTTTGTTTTGGGGGCAGAGGGATGGAGAGAAAGAGAAAGATAGAAGCATATTCCTCAAGGAGTAACAATTATTTTCTTATTTTATTTCTAAAACACTTTAATTTTACTAGAAAACTTTGATACTATGCTGCACTAGCATTTTGTTAGCATGAATGTTTCAGGATTTACATATCTTAGAGAAAAAAAGTAGACTGAAAAGAAATGAGATTTATTTATTTTCTTACAAGACAGTTTTCAACTAAGTTCAGGTTAGGGTTTCAACTTCTGCTATATACCCTAAAAATGAAAAGCATTCTGACATTTTATTAGGAAAGCATCTGTTCTGAGAAAAGAAGGAAAAATAGAGTAAAAGAGATGAAAAAAATAGAAGCTGTCCTAGCATAACATAGAAAGGTCACTTGGACATAACACAATTAAACTAATTCCATAACTATCTAGGCAGTAACTTAGTTGATATCACATATGCATTTAAGAATAAAAAGCCAAGAGGATATAGAATATTAGAAAAACTAAAACCATTTAATTGAGAATGTGGATTCCAAGAACACTTCATATTTCTGCCTACGTAGATAAGAAATAATTTCTTTCTTCTTCCCACTTATTGCTCTATTTTCTACAGTTTGAGTATCTGGTGACTTGTGAAAAGTAAAGGATAAACCCAATGTTACATGAGCAGACTATTTATTATTAAAAGCCTGTCATTCTCTTTTTCCCTAGAAAGAAAACAATTTAATCCCTAAATCTGATAACAGATATGCAGTGAAAATTCAGCACAGGAGACATAGGGGCATTTAGGAAAAGAATGGGATGTTACTTTTAATTACTGTACATTAAAAACATATATTCTTTATATGACTCTCCAGTGGTGACTGTTTTTTCTTCTTTTTCTTCCAGACCGTATGTGTACATTTCACCATAAAAACTGATCTCCAATGACCAAAAATATTTTGTTTGGATCTTAACCATTCAAACGTACTTAACTTAATATCTGCATAAATCAAATCAAGGAACCTACAGTGCTTCAATACATTTCTTCCAGTTAATCCTGTTGGATGCTTTGTTTTTATGTGGGTTCAACTCACTGGCTTCTGTGCAGATATTTAAGAATAAACTTATTTGTAAAAGTGAGAAGATGGGACAGAAAGGGAAAACAAATTTAAAAGAAAAAAAATGGTTTACTATTGATGGATCTATTTTTCTCACAAATCTATGCATCAGGGAGGGAAATACCACAAACTGTTTTTATGCTTCTTGTTTACACTCTATGCAAATGCAAAATAGGAGGTATCAGATATATATGTTTACTATTTAAGTGATAAATAATATTCTAAAAGAGTAATAAAGAAAGAAGAAGCTGAGAAACAGCTAACTAAAACATTCACAATTAAGACCAGATCAAGCAAAAAAATTATTCACTCAATAACAATACATCTGTTTTGATTGGGTGGCTTCATGCCCAGTGTTGTTCAAATGACCAAATGAAATGGGTCGCAAAGAAACCTATTATCTGCACATGTTGAATTGCGACTCAATGGCTCAGCAAGGTATCAAAGTGAGGCCTGTCCTGCTGAAAAGGAACAGTCTGGATTCAGTTGATTTTAGGAGACAGCCACACCATCGTAGGAGCAAATCACAACAAGTCCGATTTAAAGAGGATGGAGCAAATAATCCAACAGTTGTAGAATCAGAGCTGGAGGCAGGAGATACCCAAGATCCATGTGTACTGGATAAAATACAAACTTCCCAAGCCCATGACTTAGTAAACAATCCCTTCTCTTTGCCGCCATCTTGCAAAGGATTACAAAATATTGCCATACAGACTTCTCCAAGCCTCAGGAAGCATTTTCCAGTGTTTAAAAAGAAAAGAATTACAACAAGCAAGTCTCTAACAGAAATGCCAAAAGAGTCTGAATATGCTTTTCAAGTCAATGGCAACCTTTCTCAACAGGACATTATCTCGTCTAGTCTCTCTTACTTGAGTATCGCTCAGCGTTTAAATGATGGGCCAAAAGCAACAGCAAATACTTTATTCCGAAGGGTACCTAAAGCACAAAGCAATGGCCCTGTCCATTTGGGTTCTGATCAACTCGCAATATTAGAAACAACTACTGTTTCTACCCAGGTCCCTGAATATGCACACCTGGGTTCTGCACTAGACAATTTTTCCATTTATCCGGACACACAAGTGGACTTAAGGAGCTCTACTGATCCTTCTCCCACTAAGAGGGAATCTGAGGAAATCTGTTCTATGCTAGTGGAGTCTGAAAACTTGGCTTGTGTAAGTCAGAATTGTAATGATGCACAAATGGGTCAGAATTCATGTGAAGAGAAATGCTACACTGAACTGCCATCTAAGAATGACATTAGCGCTAAGGAAAACTTTCTCCCATTGTCTCAGTTTCACCACAATCCTTTACCCTGCTCTCTCCCACAGCCTCAGCAGTCAGTACAACTGCAAGTAGACACTGGCCCTAAGATACAGATGAATGACAACCAAACAACATTATTCACTATCAACAGTGTGTCACCTCTTATTCCCTCTTGTCAATCTGTAACAGAAAACATTTCCACTAATACCGAAGTGCCACAGTACAACTGCTTAGAAGGCTTTCACATAAATGCCTATCTTTCAGGGGCTGAAACAAAATCGGAAAAGAAAGAGATTAAAGAAATTAATCAAATTCATTTGGCACACAGTGAACTCTGTGCCCTACAAGGCAGACTTCAGTCCGTGGAGGAATCTTTGCTGTCAAACCAGGAGAAGATTAAAGTCCTCTTGAATGTAATTCAAGACATGGAAAAGGCCAGAGCCCTCAATGAAGGGTATGTTGTATTCTTATATTTACAATTACTTTATTCAAACTAACTATAGAGTACATTGTTTGTTTTACATTTGACTCTCATGTATATTCTTAGGAAAACAGTTGGTTAGCAAAACCACATTTTCTATGCTGTTTCTACACTGCTTTTTCTTCATTGTAAATTTTATTCAATAATCTTTTCTGCTGCCTTTTCAGCATGAATTTTATGCAATGTTTTTGGAAAGGGTTATCAATGTTAAAGTAAAGCTGAGATGCTAAAATTTTGCTAGTCTAAGAAGGTTTCATTCTCCTGGGCTCTTTTGTTCTGATTCAAATAGTATTAAATTATACATGGGACTAGCACAAATCTGATGTGTTGGCAAAAACATATTAAAAACCCTGAAATTGGCCACCTGCCCCCCACTGTGTTTTTTTTAAAGTTTCCTCAGCTACTGAATCCTGATAAAAGGAGAAGAAAATTCTCAAGATCATCCTGTAAGTTTAGTAGCAGTAGTAGCATCTGAATCAGGCCTTCTCTTTAGACAGCCACATATACAGTATAACTTCTAGAAAGTAAGCTACTCAATCAAATGATCACCTTAAATGAATGTAACTCATATTACTAATTTTAAGATATATTTTTTTCAAAGAAGCTCTCAAAATTTGGAGAGCATGATGGCTGCACAAGAAAATGGAAGGCAAGCTTTTTTTAATAACTGTGAATGATTTATCACATTCCCCAAAATATAATGACATGCTGTGTCAAATAAAATGTAAAAATAAAATAAATCACATGAATGAAATCACATAAAAGAGAAAGGTGTAAACTAAAAATGAAAATAATTTACATCTCAAAGTCAGGCGTGAGGAAGCAAATCTGAGTAATTTGCTGGGCTTTCACAGCGGTAACTCTTGAACAGGCCCAGCTTTCTGCTCATTGCCAAATTGTGATATTCTGCTTGGACAAGGCAACAGTCTGCTTGTCCAGACAGAACGAGAGCCATGTTTAACAGAAGGAGTTTAATTCACTGTAGGGGAACATTATAGAAATTCCCTAATTATTGTGAATGTCATGGTACCCCTAATTTTCAGACTGCTTCTATAATAATAAACTACTTCATGCTCATTGGGTGTCATGATACTGCAATTAACATATTTGCTCCACTCAGCCAGAAACATTTACGCTAACCCCTTCATTATAGGGACATTTTAAAAAAAACCATGACCTACATATTCAACAAGAAGCAAACTGGTTCCATTTTTTTTTTTTTTACTTTCCTAATCAATTTGGAAATTTGTATTTCCACTAAATTTGTATTCCTACAAGTACATTTTTTTAAATATTTAATAAAGTTGAAATGTTTCAAGTATTTAAAACCACTGGGAAAAATTACTATTATTAAACAACTTATATTTTGCTTTTGTGCAATTCTTACCTAGAGTATACTCCAAGTTTAACTTAATTTCATTCATCCCAATGTATTTGGTTATGGGTTCCCTTTTGTAATATGCATTTCTCTGAATTCATCTTATTTAGATCATCTGTATTTGGATGCACATGAGGTACAAGGTGTGGAAGCATGATATTTGCTCTGAGTGTTAAAAACACTGCCAAAGCAATTACAACCTGAAATGCACAAACAATATCAGTTCCAATTTCTGTATCTATGAGAGGAACTTAATAGCCATAAAATGATTCATTAGTGTGAAAGGCAAGGTTTACTGCCATTCTAATTGCATAAGTTCAGGACCAGCGATGCTTCAATAGTCTTTAAGAACTAGTGAAATTCCATAATAGCTCTTAAATGTGTTTGCCAACTTCAGTCTTCACTGATGCAGTCATAATGTTAACAGTTTTTAGATTCCTTAAGTAAAAACGATCCTTTGCAGAGGAAAAATACAACAACCTTACACTATCATAAGCTTATGCTACTGTAATTAACATATTTATTTCACTCGGCTAGAAATAAGCCTAAACCACAGAGGAAAATGAAATAGTTCAACAATGATCCAAAGCCAACTTGGTCTCATAGATAATATACTTGTTCTTTAAAAATTAATGCTTTATCCCTCATGTATACTTGGAACTCTCATCTGTTGTTTTATGAATAAAGGAAGCATTTATTTACTGAACTAGATTTTCCCCTAGTGCTGAACATGTGTATATGCATTTTTGTTTATCTGCATGTGCACAATAATTATAGAACAACAAAAAGGGAAGGGGAAGCCACCAAAATATACCACAACAGATAGAGAGAAAGAGAGAGAGAGAGAGAGAGAGAGAGAGAGAGAGAGAGAGAGAGAGAGAGAAGTGGTGGGTTTCTACTGGTTCGCCCCAGTTTGGGAGAACCGGTAGTGGTGGGAGGCCCCACCCACCTGCTGGATGTCATCATGGACACTCTGCGCATGCACAGAGGCACTGCACATGAGCAAAGCAGTGAAGGTAAGTGGAATCCACTACAGACAGACAGACAGACAGACAGATATCTTCAGCACAATAACATTGTGCTCTTATGCTATAGATGTCTGCTTCCTTAATTAGGTATTCAATAGACAATTTGGTGCAGTGGTAAAGCCTTCAGACTAGAAACTGGGAGACTGTGACTCCTAGTTCTGACTGCCTTAGTTACAAAACCAGCAGGCTGATGTTGGGCCAATGACAGCCCTAGGAAGCAGGTGGTGGCAAACTATTTCTGAAATC
The DNA here is from genome assembly GCF_028640845.1 of Ahaetulla prasina. NCBI lineage: Eukaryota > Metazoa > Chordata > Lepidosauria > Squamata > Colubridae > Ahaetulla > Ahaetulla prasina. The sequence continues at coordinate 109,314,067 of NC_080540.1, forward strand.
TTGCCTAGAAAAGTACAGAAACTAGTTCAGCCAGTTTCCAGGAGTTACTGAAAGTCAAAGGTATGTCTCGCTCTCTCACAAACACACACACACATTCTCTTAGAGTCTTTTTAACTATGTTATAGCAGTGTAATCCAGTAGTGAAATCCTACCGGTTCGCACCAATTTGGGCAAACCGGTAGTGATAAAAGCTACCAGTTCAGTAAACCGGTAGTAAAAAAAAAAGCTACTGGTTGGTCCAAACTGGTATTTCTGACAATCAGGAAATCCTGCTTTCTAGTCAATCTAAATAACGCAGCACAGCTGTCCCCCCCCAGCTGTTCTACTTACCTTGTTAAGCATCCTTTTTCCATGCGAAGCATGCGTTTGGAATAAGATGAGTTCCTCAGAAAGCAGTCAGCAATTCATTTGAGGCTGAATAATCAGTCAACAACTCCTAGCTAATTATTATTCTTCAGTCCGAGAATCACACTAAAGTCATTTCATATGGAGGTCATTTCTTTGTAAAGAGGTCTTAATTACTGCCTTTCTCCAATGATGATGAGCCATGGTGGTACAGTGGTTAGAATGCAGTACTGCAGGCTTCTTCTGCTGATTGCTGGCTGCCTGCTTACCGGCTCAAGGTTGACCCAGCCTTCCATCTTTCTGAGGCTGGTAAAATGAGGACCCAGATTGTTGGGGGCAATAGGCTGACTCTGTAACCTGCTTATTATAGAGAGGGCTGTAAAGCACTGTGAAGTGGTATATAAGACTAAGTGCTATTGCTATTCCTATGATTCTTGATCTTGATGGATGTGTGTCAAGCTCAGCCTTGATTATTCCCTAAATTTATGGATTTAATCCATACACTGAATTGTAATAACCTGGTCCTCTTGAGCAAATATATTACTAAAATAAAAATTTGATGACCATGTGTCATCTTGGAAAAATTTAAGCTGTTTATTCATGTTCCAAATAAAAATTGTATGAATTAGGAAGATTATGGTAGTAAATGAAAAGGATGCAGTAAATGCATAAGCAGAAGAAATCCATGGATCTTTAGCATCCCCCTAAGTGTTTTTTGGAATTCTCAATATTAATCTGTGCTACATATAAATTTCAAGAGCTTATTTTTAGCACGACATATATGCAGACATTCACAGTCACAATGTCTACTGAGAGTTGTGCTAAACAAATACCTTCAGAGAACCAGCCACTTCTGAAAGCAAAGCAGCCACTCTAAATCATTTGATGAGAATGAATACTAGACAAATTAGTAAATAATTGCATTCATGCTTGAAGCATCTCAAGTGTTTGTGTAAAAACCTAACAAAACAAGTTACCAACAGATGACAATTGCATAATATTAGCCGCACTTTATTCCAGTTATTAGAGTTAGTCCTCAATTTACAACCACAACTGAGCCCAAAATTTATGTTGCTAAGCAAGACAGTTGTTAAGTGAATTTTGCCCCTTTTTACAACCTCTCTTTCCACAGTGATTAAGTGAATCACTGCAGTTAGTAACACGGGAATATGGGAATAAAGGGAATATGGCTTCACCCATGGACTTTGCTTGTCAAAAGGTTGCAAAAGGTGATCACATGACCTTGGGACATTGCAGCCATCATAAATATGGGTTAGTTGCCAAGCCTCTACATTTTGATCACATGACCAAAGAAATGCTGCTATGGTTGTAAGTGTGAAAAGCAGGCATAAGTCATTTTTTTCAGTGCTGTTGTAACTTCGGTCACTAAATGAAGTGTTGTAAGTCGAGGACTTCCGGTACTATAAAAAGATAAAGTACCATTGGTTTATGCCTAGCTCTTCCCCATCAGATGTATTTTAAGAGTTGATCGAGACTTCTTCCATGTCAGTGAAAGTGACCATCTGAATCCACCTCCCTGGTAAATGATAACAGAATCCAATGCAGATTTTCTTGGAAGGATATCCCCAATTACTTTTGTGAGCTTATTCCCACCAAAATTAGACTTGCAATTAACCTTTGCCAAACTAAAACCAAATTAGTTGTAATAAATTTAATATTTATAGAAGAAAGTGAGCCTAGAACATCAAGGAAATAAATGTAGAGTTGCTGATTTGATAAATAAATCATAGCAACTATTGTTTATTGCAGACGGAACTTCTATCGCACTGGCCAAGATCTCAACAATTGCAGCACTTGCCAGAACACTGCATGTATCATTTACAGGTACCTCCTATCAATGGGTAATTGTATGTATCTATTTCAAGATGCTCTATTATTAAGTATTCCATTCCTGGGTATTGTGCTACAATCTTAAAGGAAGCAAATGATGCAATCTGGTTGTGACTGAAGCCAATGATTAAGTGCCATTGATTTCACATAATTATAGTGTGTACAAAACTTGGGGGGGGAAGAAACAGAAAAAAAACCTTTTTATAAGACATTTTTAAGAAGGTACTAATGATTTAAACATTAAGGGAAATATTCAGACCATTTCATAACAATAATCTTTTTGAATTACAATTACTAGAACAAAATAATAGTATAGAAAAGGTAAGTTCCACTAATGACTTGTTTGACTCTTCTTTAACAATTCAAGGACAGGGTTCCCATGACTTATTAAAAACTGTGTTTCCTTAACTATGGGCTTGATAATAAAGGCACAGTTGGCTTGGTTGCACTAAGTCATAACCAACCAATTTTGTTCATGCTATATGAACTTAGCCACTTAGTAATTTAAAGCTCTGTAAATTAAATCTCGAGTTATCCAAAGCCTTTGTTTTACTCTATTTAGTATCAGAAAATACACAGATGAAGGTTGTATGATTGGAATATTTTTAGACTAGACAGAACCTTGTCTTTGCTGTTTCCTTGTCTTTATGTAGGTCTCAGGTCATATAATCATAGTATCTAAAAATGCTGGATTTTGCCACCACAATTAAACATGCCTTATTTGTATATTTTGGGATTATGGTGGTTCTTAAATAAATGAAAAATTCCAGAAAAGGGCAATGTATATTAATTTCTGTATGAGAAAAATGACAAATTAACCAGTATCATGCCAATATTGAACAAATAAAAGAATCCACAAAATTGCATTTTTATCTCTCTGACAGTAGTCAATTAGGGAAAGCTGAAGTTTAAGTATGACAATTCTTCTAACAAAGTTTATAATTATAGAAATATAATGTATAAATAATAACCTTCTTCAAAAAAATAGAAAATATTGACTTCATATTAATTAATTCAGAGTATCATCAAGCATATGATTGAGCAAATATTATTTTCCTGAAATTCCACAATCTGGTAATTCTTGGTTTAGTAAAGCCAAACCAACTGTGTCTTTCACAAAGTTTGAAAGTTCACATTGTTAAGGAAATTAATGGATAAAGGGCAGGTCTACTTATACATTGGTAAGTGGTTAAAACTGAAAAGAAAGAAAGTAACTATTCAAATAAATTGATAGCTACTGGCTAGACACTGTTGAAAAGAAAGCAGATTATGTGGAAATTTAAAGCAAAGCAAAGTCAAGTCTAGCCAAAAATTAACTGTGTGATCAGTTTTAGGGTATATGATGCTACAAATACAGCAGATTTTTCACATCAGTTACATTAATTAAACCAGCCTTCCACAATTAGGCTAAATGGGAGTCCAGTCCAATATATTTGGAGTGCATCAAAGCACATTAAACCATCAAACAGATTTAGCATAATAAAAATGGGGATGTTTTATAATGCTATCTAGGGTTCCTTTTGATCTGTAGTTTCCAATTAAATTTAAAAGGTATTCCTTCATGATTATTTAGGAGAGTTTAAGAAAGCCCATTTACCAAAGTATCTTGGATGGTTTACAGGATTAAAGTCAATAAAAATCAAGGATTAGTGAACTTTTAAAACCTGAAAAGGGAAATTAATCCTAAATTCTCCTAGTTATTTATGTTCACTAGGCCAGGTGAGTTGCTGGGTGTGGGAAATGATTAATTCTTCTTTAAAGGAAGGCTAGTTGCCTTGAAGGAAGCTGGTTAAAATCCTGAGAATGTTGGTGCTGCTGTTATTTGTGATTGTTAGCTGCTGATGCATATCAAAAGGCCATCATTTCCCCTGAAATACCTTTTGGGAAAGATGCTACATCATAAGCACAAGGGATAAACTTTAAGTATAAACAATATTTCTAGGCTTAAAAAAATGATGGCCCCACAAAAGAAATACCAGAGACATAGTCAAACTTTTATTGTTCTTCTCCCAAATGTCCTTTGAATGATAAAAATGCATTATAAATTTAGGAGGACATGCTGTAGCCCTGCTCCATCCCCTCTGCCTTGACATATATTCATAAGGAAGATATCAGTGTAATAGGATAAATTTATTTGAATTCTCAGTGTGAAATTGTAAGATTAGGACTGCAGTCTCATGTGTTTAAGTAGCAGCACATATAAAACTGAGCTCATTATTGTGCTCCCTTTTTGGGCTTGAGTAAGACATTGGGACGTACTGTATAAAGAACAAGGACTGGGACTCAAATAGTAACACCTTTACATCAATCTGACTCTGTCTTTGCCCCCATGTGGATGCTGTGAGAACTGAGTTATAAATTATCTTTCAAATTTAGCCATGGCTCTCAGATGGCCGTTTTTAAAAATGTACTACCATCCCAATAGAGAGCATGCTTTGCTTTGATGTCTAAATTAATACTTAAATTGCAATATAAGATGCAGTTTAAGAATTAAAATTCATTAAGGAAGCATGCATGTTGTGAAACTGCTATAATTATTCCATGGTTAAATTTTCTTCAATTACCTGATTCTCAAATTACTATTGTCATGTTGCTAATGTGAATGCAGGAACAAACTACTTGAACAAATAATTCACCAATCACCAAAAATCAAGTTGATAAGTGAAACCCTTTTTGGTAGAAAATGTTCTGTATTAGGAAAGAAAGAAGATCTGTCACCTAGTATGTTGAAATTCACTCTGAATCCCACTTGAATTAGTATATCTGATGAGAGTAACCGCTTGACAGTGGCTTCTCTGCCAGTTTATTGGAGAACATATAAACACAAATATATGTTTGCAGTTTGTAGTGTGTGTCCTACTGAGGACAAAAATATAATTGTTTAATCTGGCTGTACACTGTATTTCAGATTCACTCTTTAGAGCCACACATCCTTTTCCCAAAGAAATTGCATTGATTATTGCTACACTAAGACAACAAGCATCACCTGGTCCTCTATCTTTTCATACTAACTTCAAACTTCCTTTAGAAGAAAAGGATCAATATAGAATATAGAAATAAACGAGAATAAGAATCTCATGCATGTTTTATATTCCTTCGAGTCTGACATTTTTCTTTTCATAACCTTCTTGGAATGTAGACCTACCTGTCATAAGAGTTGGACAGTATGTTTATGAACTAAAATTGGACAAATGCAGACCCTAAATAGAGGCAGGAATGAAGTATATTTAGTTTGTACTTTAATGCAAATGTATCAGGTAGGCAATTTGCAAAGGCATTCATGAATCAAAATAGATTTATCCCCTCAAAGCACAAAGGAGGCAGAGAAGGATAGTAGAAATCATTCCCTTCCATTGTTGGCAGGAAGAATAGGAAACTCCTAATTTTCTTTAGTTGTATATACATAGATATAGATGCTGAAAAATTTCATAGAATGTCAGATTAAATATTCCTTACATTTAGATACTCCATGTATCCACAGAAAGAATTCATAGTCACATAAATAGGCAGAACGTTATATTTACAAACCAAAATTCATGGAAACAGCTGAAAAGCACACATAATTTACAATAAAAGAGTCCCTGAGCAGAAGTCTTAGCATAATATCTAGTACAAACACAATCATAAACTACCTGGCTATAAATTGGCAGATGAATTTACACAGGAACATATTTGTGTATAATTTTTCATTCTTGGTTGTTCAGAAGTACTAATATAGATATCTTCAGGACATCAGGAGTTTTCCTAATCAGGGACAATATATTGTTTTGATTATCTTTATAAAAATTATAAGGATGGAGTGTTTCATTGCCATCTGAACCACAAGGAGAGCTTCTATTATTTTAAGAGATATTTTTGAATCTGCCTTTTACTACTCCTGAAGGAAGAATATTGAATTGGATGAGTTTAAATGCCCTAAGGTATCTAGGGAAACTTAGCTGCTCAAGGTATTCTGCTGGCTTTGAATAACATGGTTGTCAATAATGTGGGGTAGAAACTAATGTCTGTGTGGTTAGCATCTATCAGTTTGGGTTTTAATAGACCTTTTGCCTGCTCAGAACCCAGTTCTTTCAAGAGAGCTCTTATTGAAGCATTTTTTAAAAAAATATCACATTTGCATTTCGTGTGGATGTAAAATTGTCAGTGAGCACAGAAGTAACTAAGCTCTATTGAAGCAAAATCATCTTTGGTTGCATAAGTTGCGGATACTACGCCATGTAAAATTTCACCCAAGGATCCAGTTTGAGGGCAGATGAAAGCACTTTTAATAACAGCAATTGACGCAATATGACTTTATGGATACAAATTGGCAAAAGTTATCTATTTAGATGGCATATACACACAATTAGTGGTTTCATTTCCCCACAAAGGCTTCAGAAACATTTTCATACAGCCCACACAACTGTCCTCACTGTTGTCATCCTTGTCACACAAAGGATTCATGATTTGACCAATGGGGGAGTGCATATATTAGCATTCAGCACATGCCTCATTGTGTGTGTTTGCAGCCACAAAAAGCTGTTCTGTGTTCATGTTCAATCTTCTGAAATGGTGACAAAACACTATGATGTTTTAATTTCAGAAGGGAGGACAAAGAATTGAGGACATGGAAAAAGGTTCCCAACAATGGGAAACCACCCACTCTATGGTACAGGAATACACAGTGTAGGTTGGTTCTTGCAGAATTTTCTACATTGCCATAGCAGAGTTAAAAGTTTTACTGACTAAGTTTAGAACACTTGGAGTAGGCCGCAAAATGTAGATATAAATCTGTGGTGCCAACTCTGGATCAGTATGATGTCAGATGTGAAAGTCTTTCTTTCTTTCTTTCTTTCTTTCTTTCTTTCTTTCTTTCTTTCTTTCTTTCTTTCTTTCTTTCTTTCTCTCTCTCTCTCTCTCTCTCTCTCTCTCTCTCTCACTGTCTCTCTCTCTCTTTCTCTCTCTTTCTCTCTTTCTCATACAAAATACAAAAGCTAAAGCATCTCACCAATTAACCTCAGTAGCAGACTTGCCTGTATCAGGTACTACAAAGAAACTATTTTTATCTGGAAGGTTATTCATTTTTAGCCTTCCGGAAGAGCAACAATGTTAAAGGCACCCGGATCTCCAGAGGAAGTCTAATCATAGGGCAGGCACCACAATAAAGAAAGCATGTGTTTTGGGGTGCAACAAAAAGGCACTATTTCACTGGGAAACACATGTACAACTGGTTATATCAGCATACTAATGACACTTCACTTTGTGACAATTATGAATTCACCCAGCAGCTTTGTGTGGTTGCTAAATTGGAGTGAAGAGAAAGACAAACCCTAAAACCACCCCTTCCCCCCCAACATAGTAATCTAGTATCAGACCAATTCCTGTATAACACCAATTAGAATTGGTCTCAAGGAAGGAGTAAAACCACATGTATCTCCAATTTCCAATCCTATACACTGCTACAAAAAGATACCAGCATTCAATAATTTTCTAATATCCAATGGTATTAAATGCCAATGAAAATTCCAGGAACGCAGAATATTAGAATATTGACTTTGGAAGGACATGACTTGTTGATGGGATGGCATGCCTTTTTATGGTATGGACAAGCTAAAACACAGGGATATTTTAGAAGACATTCAATTAGACAAGCTTTGTTATTGAGTTGGGAGAAGATAAAGAAAAATCATTTTTTGAAAATTCCAACCTGGGTATCACCTATTAGGCATTCTGATACTCAATAACATTTAGAAAGGAACACATTGTTAGATATAATGAATTGTTAAATGAAAAGGGTGAGTTAAAAGCCAAACCGGAATTAGAGGCAGAAGGTATAACAATGAATTGGTTTTCTTATTTGCAAATACAATCCAGATATGATAAAGATGTTAAAACAGAAGGTCTTTATAATAATATAACTGCTTTTGATAAGATTTTAACAAGTTCTGATGACAATCTGATTAAGAAACTATATGGATATCTATTAGAAGAAAAATTGGGAGAAGAACAAGTTAAAGAGATTATGATTGCTTGGGGGGAAGAATTTTGGACATGGGATAGATTTAGATGCCTGGCAGAAATTATGGATGTATAATTATAAAATGAAAATGTCTGCAGCACATAAAGAGAATTTGTATAAGATGTTTTACAGATGGCATTTATTCCCTACAAGAATTGCAAGAATGTTTAAGGGTCAATCTGAAAAATGTTGGAAGTGTCATCAGACACCTGGATCATATTACCATACGTGGTAGACATGTGGTGAAGCGAAAAGATACTGGACTAAGATACACACATGGTTGGAGAAAATGATTAAAAATATATATAGACTTTAAGCCAGAAATCTTTCTGTTGGGAATTATTCCTGAGATATATACTAGAGATATAAAATATTTGATTGTGAACATTATAACGGCAGCTAGGATTGTGTTTGCTAAAAATTGGAAAAATGAGAAGTTACCTTTGTAAGATGAAATAATTAGGAAAATGATGGAATGTGCAGAGATGAGTAAATTGACATTTGAAATTAGAGATCAAGAAGATAAGCATTATTATAAAATATGGGATTTATTTTATAACTGGCTAGATGGGAATATATGTTAGAACTTGAGATTGCACAGGAAGATATGTAAACACCCCTTCAGCATATTGAAATTGTTTGATGTGAATGTTCTTTTTTATTTTCTGTTGTGGAAAAAATATTTTTTTTATTTTTTTTTAAAAAAAAAGAAAATTCCAGGAAGGCCATACTGCCCAATCCTACATTCATCCACTAACCACAAGCAATTCTGTCTCAGTGCTACAACCACTTGAAACCAGAATACAAAGTGTCCAAATAATCTATTTCCTTCAGATGCTTTTGAAGCTGGAAGCCGTGCATCCTTTCAGAAACCTTCACCGTAAAAAGGAAGATTGGACAAAAATTGTCCAGTAATATTGAATCCAGGCATGACTGCTTCAAGAGTAACAGTCCACTGCCTCTTTCAAAGTAGGTGAAGCCTTCCCTTTCAAAAAAAAAAAAAAGAAGAAGGATTCATTATAGCTTGGATCCAACTGGATCCAACCACATGGCACCTCCTAGGACAGTGATGGCTAACTTTGTTGCTATTGCATGCCAAAAGTGGGGGAGCGGGGGGCGCGTACGCGTCCCCACACCATAATTCAATGCGCACCCCCACACACATGTGCACACGATCCTCCATGCAACCACCGCTTTTGGCACACAATGGCAAAAAGGTTAGCCATCACTGGTCTATATTGTCCCTTAGAGGCTTTCTTGGAGCCTGGGGAGGGCAAAAATGGCCTTCCCCACTCACCCACCCACCCCAGAGGCCCTCCTGAGGCCTGTTTCCTGACTTCCAGTGGGATCTGAAGGCCTGTTTTTCATCCTCCCTAGGCTCCAGAGGCTTTCTAGGAGGGGCGGGGAAAGCCCAAAAATCAGCTGTCCGGTGCGCACATGCGCACTGGAGCTGAGCTAGGGCAAAGCTCGCATGCCCACAGATATGGCTCCATGTGCCACCTGTGGCATGCGTGCCATAGGTTTGCCATCATGGTCCTAGGAGGCATTAATTAACCAGGAGGAATATGGATTTAAAAACACAGGTGACAGAACTCATAGGCCTAATGATCCTGTCCATTTCTTCAAGTCCAACAGGTTGAAACTCTTCTCAGATAATTAAGCAAGACTGTACTTCAATCAATTCCCTAGCATCTGCTCAGCCAGCATCTAGGTCCAAGCAAATCCAAGCAATGTTAGTCAGTAGATGCTTGGCTGAACTTCTAGAAGATTCTTCTTCTTTGGTTGACGTTAATTAGTTGAACTGAGTAGAAACAATCTTTTCAACCAGTTACAACACTAGGTGTCTTATGGTGTTAATCCTACCAAGCCTCAATAAGCAATAGTTTCTTATAATCTTCTATTTTTATAATCTATATATGAGTAATATTTTCTTGTAATCTATAAAACAAAATAATCTGGATAGATTTCATATACATGCTATTACATATATAACATAGCAATTTTAAGTTTAATCCAATTTTGATATAATGCTAAACCTATTTAATGTTTCAATGCTTTTTTTTAACACAAGTCTTAAAAATACCACTCCATCTTTTCCTTCTCTGGAACCTATTTACAGATGAGTTTTTAATATATTAATTTGTGGATTAATCTGGCCACAGTTTTTTCAGACATCTGAATAAAACTTAGAGATAGCTTAAATTGTGTTTTATTGAAAAATAATATCAGAAACAACCATTTTTATATAGGCTTGTTATAATAAACATAATTTAAATTAGAAAATTTGTCCTTTTTGGTGTAATATCAAATTGTAGTTTACTTCAACCTGCCAGAAGATGCTTAAAATCTCTGCTTGTAGTATGTTCTACAGAGATAAAGTTGTATTTGAATATAAATATAAATTAAACTAATTTCTATAATACTAAATCATTATTTAGCTTTCTATCAACGTTTTAACATAACAAATGTTCTATCTACACAATATTCATCTTAGTAATTTTAAAGATGAATGTTTAATCCAATATTGAAATCCAAGAGATGATATCATTAATTTATTATACAGTTCTTATTTTCATATTTACAGTCCATAGTCAAGGTAAGTCAGTATCTGCTTATAAAATTAATTTTATAAGACACATATTTAATGAGAAATGTTTCATTATTAATTAAAATAACTTTTGAAACTAGACTACTTTCTACTACTTTCTATTTTATATTTATTATATTCTGTGGGTTCTGTAATAATTGAGGCTCCACAGATGTTCACACACAACGTTTATTTTTAACTCACAGAGACCAGCAACAACCAAGAACAGCGTGCCCGCTTTGACAGCCCTTTTATACTCGGCTGTCAAAGCGGGAGCCAATCAGAATAGAACAAGAAACCATCTCCACCACTAGGGGCCGCCACTGCCGGTGCAGGACATAACAATATTCTTACATTTAACAGAGTAGGTTCACTAATGTAGACCTGTCAGTTATTTATGAATAATAATAAATCTGATATTTGCATGGCCATAAAGGGAAGAGTCACTGCCTTTAGATTAATATAACCTGGGGACTTGCAAATGTGATCTAACAGTGAGAAAACATGATGGATAAAATAAAGTAGAAATCTTTATTTCTAAAAACTTACACTGATGAATGTAAGGTAATGAGAAATTAGAAAAAAAAACAATATGAAAATGTCCAGAAAGAAAAATAATGGCAAGAAGCTTTAAACAACCCAGCTAATAATAGTAGCATTGGGGAAATAACAGCTGATTTCACCAACATTATGATTTTAAAAAAACCCTGAAACAATTATTTTGCAAACAAATTGCAAACAAATGGTGAAAGCTGTATGAAAAATAAATCTGAACTTCAGTAAGAAAAGAAATGATAAGGAATAGCATGTGAATGTTACATTTATTTTATATTATTTATTCTCATCTGGTAATGGCTTTTGTTTCTGATTATAAATAAATCATTTTTTTAAAAAAAATTATACGTGCATGCATTTGTGTGTGCACACAAACGTGAGTCTTTGTTCCTCACAAAACAGATCTTGTAGAGCAGGGGTGTCAAACTCAAGGCCTGCAGGCCGAATCTGGCCTGCGGGGTGCTTAAATCTAGGCTGGATATCAAAGATCCAGCCCGCAGTGCCTCTGTCAGCCAAAACAGGCCGTGGGGGGACATGTGCAGACCCCGGCATTTTCGAGGCCCATTTTCGGCCTCTTTGGCCTCCAGCAGCACTCTGCAAACCAAAAACAGGCCACGTGGAGGACCCGTGATGACCCTGTGCAGCCTATTTTTGGCCGGCAAAGTGCTGCAGGAGGACTGGATTGGATTGGATTACAATGATGTGGCCTCAAGTAAGTGCCTGATCTGGATAGAAAACAAGCAACATCCTATGTTAATACTACAGTTTAATGCCATATTTTACATACTGTAGATCCATTTACTCTACAGTCAATGTATAATTGACAGCCATTTCTATTTACTATCCTGGAAATTTACATCTGCTGTTAGATCTTGTATTATCATATTATTTATGCTATTTTATTTTTATTATTAGTTGAATAATAAAAATACAATACTATAAATAGCTGTTCTGCCTGGAAAAGCAATTTACTATTAAACAATGGGTTATAAATTTAGAAATAAAAAGTTTAGTGGAGTATGAAGAATAAGTAATAAATATTTGCCAGTAATAGTTGGTAGAAGATATAGGAAAATGGTTATAGTAAAGAATTGTGGAAAGAAAGAAGATAAGGAGAAAAATGCATCTTGAGCCTGTGTCAAATGCCTACCATGGCTACGCCTACCCCAGCCATGCCCAAGATGACCACATCTACCCTCAGCCACCACCACCCAGCCCTCCGAGGTCAAACACAACCCTGATGTGTCCCTCAATAAAATTGAGTTTGACACCCCTGTTGTAAAGGAACCATCTCTAAATAAACCTTTTAGAGAAAGAAAAATGAAAGACATTTTACATTTAAGAGAAAAAATAAAATATATTGAACTAGAAAGATGCAGATAAAGTGAAGTTGTTGATAAAGGTCTGAAACTAAATGGTATAATCCTAAAGGTGAAAGGAAAGCTTTGAAGTTGAAAGCTATCACAGTTAACCCCTGGCTGAGAGTAAACAATGGATGCCATGCAAGCCACCTGGAAGAAAATAGCTCAGAATTTAGGAAGCAAATAAAATATATGCAATGAAACAAAAAATATATCAAAACATTGCATTAAACGTCTATGCTGAGACATAAACATCTTGGAAGAAAAATATGTTGGGATAAAATGAGCAGCAAATACCAGTAATTATAATAAACTCAGGGGTTGTATATACAAGACATTGGAAGAAAATCAAAATCAGTTGCATAACAATGCAGGATGTTATGAACCTTGGATTACTACTAAATGAGCCAAACACTTACCACTGAAATGAGATAAGTGAACTGGAAGTAATAAAATCAAAGACACTGTATTAAGTCTGAATTTATTTATCTATTACGCAATCATAAAAATATAGCCAACAAAAGCTATTGGTACGGGATTAAAAAGGTAAAAGAGCAGGAGCCATGAGTCCAAGATGATGCCAAATTGCACATCAGATCTGACTGGTGATGTACGTCCCCAGGCAGAATTAAACAAGGTTAAGCTATTTATCAGAGCTATTTAGCCTTATCAGGGTTGAGCCAAAGCATTTGTCCCCATCCAGATCCCCTCAGGCGCTGAGAAAGGTGGATCCTGATGATAGGTAGGCCCATTGTTCTACACAATGAAATCTGCATGAAAGTATATGTGAAAGTATATATAGGTGGCTCAGTGGCTAAGACACTGAGCTTGTCTATCAGAAAGATTGGCAGTTCGGCGGTTCAAATCCTTAGTACAGGTCTCCTAAGTTGGACTAGATGACCACTAAATGACCACCAATATCCCTTCCAACTCTGTTACTGTTAAAACTACCCTTATCTTATTTTCCATATGCATATGCATTATGAGCTCTTCAGGAATCAAGAGCTCTTAAGTTTTGATGTTTAGAAGAGTCAACAAATATATGGATCTGTTTTAGATCCATCAGAATTTGAAAGACAAGCATGATTCAAAAGATTCAGATTATCCATAACTTTCTTTTGTGTTTGGCTGCCTGAAATTTGTTGCAACTATCTAATTATCCATTCAGAATCTTCTAGGTCGCTTGATTTTTTTTTCTTTCCTACGTTGTATCTGTGTTCATTATTTCTCTTTAGGCTAGAGAATCCTGCTTTGGTTCTGCTCAACTTTGAGACTGAAATGATAAGACTATTGCAGAAGTTATTCTGCATTCTTAATGAAATAATGAAATGGGCCTAGAGTCCATAATCACCACCACACATTTCTTTCAGGCCAGAGAATTAACTTCATAAAATTACTGGCTCTCTATCAGAGTGGTCAGATTGCATGGTAAAAAAAAGAGCAATCCAGAATTTTCCAGAACATTCTTTACCAGAACAGTAGTTCTGCATATAAACATAACCATATATTTGCCCGACTAGTGGCACCAAAAATCAAGCATATAATTGCTATTTGAATTAGCCTTTCTAAGTTTCTAGTGACACCATATTATTAGACTATGTCTAAATAAAGGTCCGAGGAATTTATATTTTGATTCACAGTCACTGTGAAGTATATCTCTTTAACTTTTTTTTTACAAAATGGAGCCTGTTCTCCCCTTTCCTTAGAAAAGATGTTAAAATAAGTCTTGCTCTGTTCTAAATCCACTAAATTTGTCTCCACGGTCCACTTAAACTCCCCCTTTTCGTCCCATCCCACTTCCAAAGTTTTACTTTCCCACTTTTTATTTTTAACTTTAAATGATTATTTGCATTATTATATTATTCTCTTTGCTGAAGAGATAGACTGAAGTATTCTTCTTTTCTGCAGCATGATTATCACTTTTCCTTGCCTACGTGGCTAAAATAAATCTATGTGCTTTTTGAATTTGGAATTGAGCTAACAATTCCCCATCCATGCAATTTTGAGTGAAAGTTTAGCTAATTGCTCCCTGTTTATCAGTTAAAATTAGCTATTTATAAATGGATGAAAACTGCTAAATCTGCTATGCAGAGGTCACATATCCATGGAAAAGTTCCCTTGTTCTCATGGTAGTCATAAAAATATTCTTTGCTTTCTTGATTTACTTTGCTATTGATTGCCATCACCCTCTTAACAATTATAGGTTATCTACAATTCCACAATTGTTTTGTAAACCACAATGAAAATAAATCACAATATCTCAATCTAAAAATATGTATATTTCTATCTGCAGCATTGGAAAATATTTTGATTATGATCGATAGCCCTGGCATTTGATCCCCACTCAACTTTGCCATAGTTACCTTCCTCTGACAAACTTCACATCATGTAGGGGAGCTTTATATGTTCACTTAATGCTTTCTCTTTAAAATAAAAATCTATACTGGAAAAACAGAACTGCTTCAAAATCTATCAACCCTGAAAATTAACCCCAGGCTTTTCCTGGTTCATTTGGTCTCTCATTTATAGCATGGCAAATATTCTAGAGCAAAAACCAACTTTCATTAAAGTGATTGGTCCCTTCCCATCCGAGACTCCCTGTGATTTTAATTATCTTCTTTATTGTCCCCAACCATTTAGGTTGCTTCTCCTCATTAGGCTTACAGGTCATCCAGACAGTTGGTACCATTTAGGTCAATTTTAAATCATATGTTTAATGATTACTGGGGGAATTTGTGTTCTGTTGTGACAGCAGTTATTTAGCAACCCAGAAAGGTGACGCTGCAGGTTTCAGTCTGCAGTAATAAGTAAATGTAGATTATGAACTCTTTCCTCTGGAGTAAATGCTTCAAAAAGGAAATCACCAAACCAGGGAGTTTTTGAAAGAAAGCAATCAAGAATGGATACTGATTACTGACACTTGTTTGTTTACAAAATATAGTTAGAATTAGAAACATAACCAAAAATATGCATAACAACACTATAATCCTAATTAACAAAGGACAGCCAAACTGTCATATCGTGAAGATACATTGATAAGTCTCAATATATCTTTGCGATATGACATTTGACTAGCCAACTTAATTATCTTAACTCAGGCTTAATTATCTGAATTTGGGTTGCAGCAAAGGCATATTAAGGGATGTTTCTCTCCTTAAGAGGTTTTCTTTTCTTTTTCTTCAACCTTAGAACAGCCTCTCAAATACATTGGTGACCTCATTCATTATTATTATTATTATTATTATTATTTATTATATTTGTATACCGCCCATCTCCCGAAGGACTCAGGGCGGTTCACAGTCAAAAACAACAGAAAAACATATAATACATAAAAAGCTAAAAGAATAGACAGTTAAATTCAATTGATGCTCTAACTTTTAAATACAAATTTAAAACCTCATTTAAACCCTTTTTTTTAAAATCCCAAGTTTAAAACTACGTTCAAGCTAGTCCTGCTCTTCGAAACAGCAGCGTCTTCAGCTCACGGCGGAAGGACTTGAGATCGGGGAGTTGACGAAGCCCCAGAGGAAGCTCGTTCCAGAGGTACAGAGAAGGCCCTCCCCCTAGAGGTCGCCAGCCGACATTGTTTAGCTGACGGTATCCGGAGGAGGCCCTCTCTGTGAGAGCGCACTGGTCGGTGAGAGGCTAATGGTGGCAGTAGGCGTTAAATACATAAACAAATTGATCAAACAGCAAATCTGGCCAAAGAGGTGAGATGGCATATTTATAGTTTAAGAAAAAGAACTGCTTCGTTTAAATATATTTATCTGATTAATCAGTCAAGGCTTTTAAATGTTATTGCTGGCTATAGTAACAGCCCTGTGTAGTCTGGATTCCCAGGGGGGAGAGGCCGTATTCCAGAGGGCAAAGAGGCAGGGGAGCTTGAAAAGTCAGGGTAGGAGGAAGGGGGCTTTTTCTATTCTAGTGATTCTCTGAGTATATCTGTAATTATGCAAATAATTGCTTTTGTTTGGTAAGATCTCTCTCTATAAGGGAGAAACAATAAATAAATACGAAACTAAATACTATTCACAAGTAACTTATTTTTTTTAAATAGTTATTTATTCAATTCTCCCCTACAGGGGAATCTTTTGCTTGGTCCCAAGCAGCTTGACAAATCCAGAACTAGATGATCTAATAAGCATAGTTGTTTTTTTTCAAAAATTTAAAAAAAACAACTTCAGAACAAGTAACTGTTGTGCTTCTATGTGCAATGGGTAGATTAAGCTGGTAATTTTGAGAGCAGGAAGCAAATTTTAGCAATAAGTAAACATGTCCAGGATTTCATCTGAAGTTATTTAACAGGCATCAAATCCTATAAAAATAATTAATTATCTCTTTATTATTTAACTTTTGATTGATGTTAACATGATTCATCTAGTTAAATTCTCGCTATACCACTTTGAAATTACAAGGTCAATGTCTCCATAGGAACAAAACCAGCATATAGTTTTATGTTGAATCACATTAATGAGAAGAGAAAGAAAATACCCTTAAGACTTGCAATTATGCTTACTATAAACATAAGGGAGAATTTGCCATCTAATTAGCTTCAGAGGGGCAGCAAGTAAGAATTGTTAAGAATGCTAAATGTAAGATTTGAAGGAAGCAAAAAAGTTGGCTTGGGCAAATTTTTAATTAAGAAATTGTGCTCAGTGTGTTTGTGTGTTTCTGTGGATATTTAATAGCCAGCAGTATTCAGATTACATTAACCCAATAAATATACAGAGGGAAGGCATGATTAGTTAAGATTAAAGCAAATCCAAATACAAAAAGATATTATTTTCCTGAAATTTACAAGTTTTTAATTACCTCAAAATGAAAACCTAGTTCACTATTTCTCAGATTTCTAGGTACTAAATGAAATTGTGGGTTTACATTGCTTTTCTATCAGAAAAACAGGAGTAGCAAAATGAACCCCACAACCACATGCAGCCCCACTTTTGCAGTTCGTGGAGCCAGACATAGACAAAAATTAATGGTATAATATCCTGTTATTTTTCAGGCAGAAACTAAAGAAAACAAATTATGTGTACTCCCTAAAAGAGTTCTCAAAAATCATAGGGGGAAAAAAAATCAAAACTCCTAGCACTCCCATGTTCGCAACATAAGCTAACTCACTATAGCCCTCCCCTTGACTATATTAAGTGTGGTCCCTGAGCCCCCTGACATTACCACTATAATGAAATTAAGCATGTGTGAAGTAGCATAATAATCATAATTCAGTACACTCAAGGCCTTTAAAACTCAACGTTCTGTTCTCCATGTTGGCCAAACAACTTTTTCTAAGAAAAATGCACATTGCTGCTGGACTTTTCCCATTTTAACTCATGCTGGCAGCATTTCTTATTCCAGGTGGTAAATCTGAAGATTTTTTTTTTCCAAATGCTCCTTCTGGACCTGTGATCTGGTCCCTGACTGAAGAATTCAAATCAATGAGCACAATATAAATGGTTTGAAAAGGAAAAAAAAGAGATGCACTAGTATAACATTGATAGAACAAATATTCAGCCTACCTAGAAGCAATGTATAAACATTGTTAAGACTCACGTACATAAGCTTTAGATATATTCATATGTTGTCCAATATCAGAACTATATGAAAGAAAAGTGTGAAATGAATGAATTGGGTCCAAGATTCCAGCTACTAAGCCTTATAGAACTAAGTGCTGTCTGTCTGTCTATCTATGTACTGTATCTATCTGTCTATCATGTATCTTAGTTAAACGAGGTACAAACTGATTTCTTTCTGGAGATTATACTTTACTAACCAAATATATATGTAAGAACATTGGATTGGTTGAAGATAAATATATATATAACATCTGTATAATGAATTCAGCTTCATTGTTTATGAACTTGATAAAATTTACACAGATATTCCAGAGCATATCTCTATTGTTATCATAGTGAGACATTTCTGCAAATCTTTGCTTAGTATACATACTTGTCCAAAGTAGCTTTCTAATCTTGCCATTTCTGCATGAATTTTAAATCTGGGTTTCAGCTTTCTGAATTCTAGTATATATTGCAATTTGAATGTTCATATATATTCAGAAAGTTCCATATTTATTACGTTAACAGTCTCATGAATTTGTCAGTACACCTAATGCATAGTGAATAATCAGTGGTGGCAACTGGTTCGCAAATGTGAGCACCCACGTGTTTGCTCACTTTGCTGATGTGCGATACCTCTGCACTTGCAAAGAACCTTCTGTGCATGCACAGAGCATCAAAAACAGAATGTAACAACGTCCAGGCAGGTGGGCAGAGCCTCCCACAGGCACCGCTAACAGTTCACCCGAATTGGATAAAATCAGCTAAATACTACCATTGTAGATAACATAGTTTGTTGATTCATAGAGAAATACTCTTTTGTAGTTTATAGCGATGGTATATCAGGGATATAAAAAAAAATTAGGCAGAGAGTGTGCCAAGATTAAGAGCAAAACATTTTCTCTGCATCAGATCATTAAACATGCTGGACTATGTCCTATCATGTTAAAAGTTAGAATTTGGTGAATAATTTTTGGAGGCTTTCAAAATCTGAATTCCAAAATATTGTGCCTTAGTTCATGCTGGTCTGGATTTTCAATTGCATATTTCAAGCTCAGCACACTGTACTTTCATCAAGAGAAAGGCTTAATTCTTGTTCTTATTTGGGACTTTTTTTGTCCCAACATCCCAACATATCAGACTAACAGTATGAGATAGTATCCCTTAGATCAGTGGTGTCAAACTCATATTGTTATGGCGTCATCATGTGACGTAGCGGGACTTTTTTCTTCTTCGCTAAACTAGGCGTGGGCGTGACCAGCGCATGACACATCTGGCTCATAGGCCATGAGTTTGACAGCCCTGCCTTAGATTATATTATTCTAATGTACAAAATATTAGGGCTCAAAAATTCTTAATGGAAATCTAGTTTTAGAAAGAAGCATTGATCATTTACATTGGGTAATCTAAAGAGCCTTCTGTAAAAATGTCCAAAGTTGCTAATTATATTATAGATTTAGTAACTCCAAATTAAAATTTTACCAAACACGATGCACACAATGAGTCCCACAGTTTATTATGTGAACATATATAATGATAAACAACATCTAGCCTTGGCTCACCCATTATTGTTCAGTACTGGGGCAATATACAAAAGAAAACTCAAATGTAATGCATCATTGAATAAAAGCAAGAAAACAATAACAGTGACAATAAGAACATTTTTAAGGGGCATGCATAAGTGCACAAAGCGTGCTTACCATTCCTGTCCTAATATTTCAATTATTTATATTCATTTTATGTATTCAGTTCATGTTTATACCTATATATATTATCTCATACGTACTTGACAAATCAAATAAATAAAAATAAATAAAATAAATAATTGCTTATATATGGACAAAGCTGACCCACAAGGAAGAGCAAGGCTACCTCTTAAAATGGAAGTGTTTCATGCAGATAATTGTTTTAGTTTTAGTTTTGCATTTTAAAGTCATACAATAGTAGGCTATTTTAAGACCATCCTGAAATATACAATTTAATAAACAATAAAGTCACAATGAAAAATTTGCCAACAGGAGCATCATCACCTCCTTTAATTAAAATGCAACAAAAATGGTTAAGCCGAACAGCTGCATCAGAGCCAATGCAAAATCTGCCTTAACAGCAAAGCTGTATTCAGTATGGAGTTCTATATAACATATTTACAGTATGTGTTTCAATATTACATTATTACAATTATTCTGCTTCTTTGAACAAGGATTCCTTGGCTTCAGATATACTTACAGTGCAATTCTATACATATCAGCTGAAAAGTAAATCTCATTAAGTTCAATGGGGCTTAGATCCAATGAGGTTTATTCCCAGCAGATACAGGATTGTTGCCTCCCAGATGCAATCTTAAGCATAGTTATTCTAAACTGTTTCAATAAATGGAATGGGGCCCTCAATAGTGCTACTCTTGAGAAAGGAAAAAAAACCTCAGGCAGATAGAACTAAAAAGGTATTGAGCTGCAGCATTTTTATTTTGCCTTCATACAATAAAATGGCAATGAGAAAGTACAGTAACTAGTAGCATTAGATGTATCCTGTCCATCAATAAAGCTGTCAGGTTTCGGTGTATAAAGAAAACACCACACACACAAATGATGGTTTGAATCAGTGGTGGGTTCTAACCGGTGTTACCACGGGTTCGCTTCACACATGCGCTTTGTGCATGATTGGCACATGATTGCTCGCTTTGCTTGCACACACACCAAACTTGCGTTTTGCAAACAAGCGCATTGACTGGCTGAACAGCTGAGGCATTGCAATCCACTATGCCGTGCCTTTCAGTGGGCTAAAAACAGAGGAATAAAGGTAGGTATACTGCAGGGGCAGGCAGGAGGGCCCAGATAATGGTCGGAATGAACCAGTTCGCTGTCGTTTCAACATCTCTGCTACCGGCTCTCCCAAACCAGAGACAACCGATAGCAACCCACCACTGGTTTGAATCCTTTACTGGCATGAACGAACATCCATAAAGCAATACAGGAAGATTTTGTTGGAGCTAATGCTTTGTGCTCCCCACCACAGGTGACCCTTAACCTTGCTCCTCCCCACTCATTAATCATTGTTCCATTAGATACTACAATTAGGCATTACTCCCGCATGCTCCCAGCTCGCTGGCCACTCCTCCAGATTGGCCAACATTCCAGCCATTTCCAAGCCTCTCCAGATTAGTCATCATTACAACCGTTTTGAAACTTCTCTGTGACTCTCAGTCTATTTAGCCTCTCAACCACCCTCAACAGCTGCTCAGTCAGCAGCTCCCAGCTGTACTCGCTGTCCAGTCCATTCAGAAATGCTTGCTGCCAGTCCAAGTGCCTTAAACATCCAGGGGAGGCTGCCATGGTGACAAACACGTCATCAAGCAGTGCCTGCAGCTGATGAGCAGCGAGGGCGCAAGCCGGGAGAGGGATTTTCAAGTTGCTTGGTGGCCAGGAGGTAAGCTGAGCAGCCAGGATGCCATGAAAGCCGTTGCATCACCAGAACTTCCGGACCCACCGGAATGGCAGCCCCAACATGTGGCCGCACCTTGGTGCTGACAAAAGCACTACTTTTGCTTTTCATTATAATTCCTTATTAAGGAATTCCTTATAATTCCACCCCCACCCCCACTGCCATTCTCAGTTTATCGTACTGATTTATTTATACTAGGGAATAGTCCTTGATGAACATATTTCTTGGTTGTTCTGAGGCAAACAAAGGATATTTAAGCCCTGTGCCATATTTTATTCTGTTATTCTTTTCACTTATTGTGTTGTTCTTCGAGTTGGAGAACTTTTATGAAATTATATATCAGCATTTTAATCACACAATGGATGTTTTATTTTTTTGTTATATTACCTATAATGTAAGCCATGAAGAGACCAGTGACAAGAAGCAGTATGTTCTGGAAAGCCCAACCTTAATCCTATCATTAACTTCCCACATCAAAATCCCTTTATCAGTGTTCTCCATGTCAAGGAACATTTTCCTTTGGCATACAACTCCCAATCATGCAGTATCTCCCATAAAATAATAATAAAACTGTTCCATTATAAAAACAACTTATAATACCTCATCTGGGCCGTCTAGAAAATTGGTCAGAAGAATCAACAGTCATCCTAATTCATTTTCAAATCTTTTATCAATTTATTATTTTTTATAAATACTATTTTTATAAATTTATAAATATTATTTTTATAAATAATTCAAGGCAGCAAATCATATATAATACTCCTTTCTCCTCGTGTTTTCTCATAGCAAAAAACCTGCGATGTGGGTTTGGCTGAGAGAGCAACTAGCCCAAAGTCACCCCGCTGACTTTCACTAAAGCATGACTAGAACTCACAGTCTCCCAATTTTTAGCTTGGTGCCTTAACCACTAGATCGAACTGGCTCTCCTAATGTAATCAAATATTGTAATCCACCAAGAGTCACTTTACTATGAGAGGAGGAACTATGTAAACATGATAATAAATAAAATAAATGGCAAATTACAACTACTTCATATTCTTGGATCTTATACTTCTAATGTAAGTAGTAAGTAGGGTGGGTGAGTGCTTTGACATTAGTATATCCATCTCTTAGCCTTTAAAACAGCTTCACCTTTTATACTGGATGCTAAAAAGTGCTTTGGCCTTGCTGATAACCCAACACAAAATGTGGGACTTTCAATTTTCCAATTCTAGTTTAGAAAGTTTTGTTTTGTTACAAGATTTTGTGCATACTCATTGCCTTTATAATATAAGTACTAATCATAATTAAACTAATCTACAATTTACCAAAAGAGGAGATATAGAAGCTCTACAATCTTATCCAATTTATTTCTATTAAAATTGTCACATAATTAAAGAATTCTTAGTTGCTCATAGGTTTTAGATTGATTTACTGATCAATAATATTTACATATTTAAACAAAACCTAAATGCAGCTGAGAATTTGGGATGTTGAGGGAAGTTGAAAGAACTTCTGATTTAATTCAATGGACAAATGTTACCATTTCATTCAAGGAAAGGCTAACTTTCTTATTTTCTATTTCATTTCTTATTAAATCCAGACTACCACTACAAAAAACCCTGCCAAATAAACAAATGGATCCTTAAATCATAGTCCTGCTGATTAGATTTGCCCTCAGCAATTAAAACTGTCTCTTACCACTTAATCTGCTATAGTATTAATTGATTAATTTCCTAATTAAATCTTGCATATATATTTCTACAGTTGTACATCATTTTAACTCAGTGCCTTATAAGCAGAACACTCACTGGATAGAGAAAACTTGAGAGAACTAAGCTGTACAATACAACAGTTTTAACTTTTGTTGTAAAGCAAGCCTTGACTTAATTTTAAAAAAAAATGAGCAAAACCTATAAAACATTTTTGGATGAGTTGCAGTGGCACAGTGATTAGAGTAAAGTACTGCAGGCTATTTCTGCTGATTGCCGACTGCCTGCAATTTGGCAGTTCAGATCTCACCAGGCTCAAAGTTGACTCAGCCTTTCATCCTTCCAAGGTGGGTAAAATGAGGACCCAGATTATTGGGAACGATATGCTGACTCTGTAAACCACTTAGAGAGGGTTGTAAAGCTGTAAAGTGGTATATAAGTCAAGAGCTATTGCTATTGTACCATATATCATATGGCAACCAGCTGCACTGATTCCCAGTCTGCTTCCAGTTGCAATTCAAGGTCATCACCTTTAAAGTCCTGCAGGGCATGGGTCCAGTCTACCTGATGAACTGTCTCACCCCGATGGCCCACCCCACCTGCGCTGGCAGAAAGGGCATGCTGCGTATCCCATCATTCAAGGAATTTCAGCTGGTAGGATCCAGGAAAAAAAGCCCTCTCTGCTGTGGCTTCCACCCTCTGAAACATATTAGCTCTGGAGGTGAGATTAGTTCCCATCCCCCTTATTACATTGTGTAAGAATTTATGACCTGCTTGCCAGATGGCTTAGAAACCCAATGGGAGACCTTCAGACTGGAGGTGGTTGAGTAATTAAAATTCAACCCCACCTCCCTCTGTGTGTCTGGCTACCCTTCTTTACCATCTTGCGTCCATGATTTTATCTGTTAGTGGTTTTTATCTGCTTTGTTTTTTACAATTTTAATGTTTTTTGTTGTTTTTATGTTGTAAGCTCTCCAGAGTCATTGAATATGAGATGGGCAGCAAATAAATTTTATAAATAAGTAAACCACAATTTTAAAGGATTATGAAAGAAGTCTACTTGGGTAAGAACAAAGGTCCCTCTATTGTCATGCTTTGTTTTTTATCATGGGACACAGGAAGTCTCTAGAACAGTGATGGCGAACCTTTTTGGCACCGAATGCCGAAAAGGGAGCACTTTGCATGCGCATGCGCATGCCCTCATTTGTGCCAAGACCAGGAATAGGAGTTGCCCAGGGGCATGCATGCGCCGGAGAATATACTTGCGGTTTC
This sequence comes from Ahaetulla prasina, assembly GCF_028640845.1. Lineage (NCBI taxonomy): Eukaryota > Metazoa > Chordata > Lepidosauria > Squamata > Colubridae > Ahaetulla > Ahaetulla prasina. The sequence goes on from NC_080540.1 coordinate 109,338,723, forward strand.
TTCAGGTTACTGTCGGCAAGTCTTCAGGTTACAGCCATGCATGTGCACGCGCCAATTAGCTGGCCAGTGCACATGCTCATGCCAGAAAATGGAAGACCAACTCTTCCAGTTTCTGGCGCTGATGCAAGCACAAAGACCAGCTGATCATCGCGTGTGCATGCACAACAGAAACCCGGAAGAGGAATGGGTGATGCCACACATGCCAGGTGACATGGCTCCAAGTGCCACTTTGGGCATGCATGCCATAGGTTCGTCATCACAGCTCTAGAAAGTTTAGAAGCAGAGTATGAAGGGAAAATTGGAAGTTTAAAGAAATCTTCAGTCTGTCTAGTGGCATCTCCTAATAACTCATAGAACTCAGGACACCTAATCGATGCTGTGCAGAACTTCAGGGATGCGAATTTCATATTAATGCTAGTTCTTTATTGCCTTTCTGGGGTGAGGCACAGTTGTTTCACATCTCTCAAGTTTTTTAATGTTAACAACTTATTTATACCACAACAGAGCTTTTTAATTAATCTTACTTTTGCAATCGACTGGCTGTTTAAATTACTTGCTTAGCTTATTGTTTGATCACATGTGCTAAGATTTCTGCTTTTTTTCCTTTAAATCTTTTAGATATTAAAGGATTTAAGCCTTACCACAAGGAAGGGATTTATGCTCAGAGTTCCCATTGTCCAAGCATCCCACATTTCCTTCACACGTATTTCCTTCTACATCTCATCTTCATCGATTCGGAGAGCTTTTCAAACACTAAGAGTAATATTTTGGAATAAGGGGATGTTCAATTGTATAAACACAATTTTGTGCATTGCCATATCGAAGCCATAATATAATAATAGAAATTAGACATAAATCCATAATAATCTCATAACTCAATTATCAATCACAAGGAAGGAAAACAGCCCTTTGGAATCTTTTGTGGTAACTTTTTTTTTCTCCTGGACCCTGTTGAAAATGCAATATTCAGGAGAGAAATATCATGGCCTTTATAATGCCAAATATGAACTGTGTCCTTTTCCAAGAAGAAGTACAAAGTATATTTATTGTAGAAAGCAAGACGATATTTATAAATCGAAGGATCTACCTAACTCCACTATCCTGTTTTTATTATAGCCAGTCAAATATCTCTTGGAAAGCCCAAAGTTAGAACTAAAGAAGCTTCTTGGATGAGAAGCAAAAAAATTTCAGAGAAAAAAAACACAAGAAAGTATTTTGGAAAAAGCAACTTTAGGACAACCATGATCTGGATGATTGAAAATCTCCATATACATCTCTTGGAAAACTCACAAGGGTATCATGAGTTTTCAGTTTCCATAAGTTACATTTCTTAGCAACTGATATTAAGAGCATCTTGCCTTTGAGACTGCTCTATGAAAGGAATGCTTCTAGCATTTGTGTGTTTTAGGTGTTATTAAGTAGGACTATAAGGTTTAATTAATGTATGTGTTAGATTAAACAGAACAATTAAATCTAGGACCACACATTTTCTGAGTAGTTTTTATCCCAGAGCTATAATTGTACTGAACAATGAACTAAAGGGCCACCATCAGTGAGCTGTTGGACAGCATTACTTAGTCTTTGTGTGGATGTTTGGGTGGTTTAGGGGTGGGAAATTTGTGGTGGTTGGTTGGTGGGTGTTTAGGGATTGCTATGTGTGTTGTGCCTGGTCTTTGGGTGTTAAGTGAATTTCGTTGTATGGGTATACTGTTTATATGCATACAATGACAATAAAGTTATTATTATTACTACTATTAGTTAAGTCAAAATATTACAATTCTGTAGTACTAGCTTGGGGAAAAGCCTACCGAATCAATGGTTCTATATCTTTTAGGTGCATGTTGCAATATTAATCAACAAGTAAGTGTTTCCAATTATTCTGACTATTTAAAAAATAATTTTAAGTTACAAGCATTTAAAAGTTTAACAAAAACATATATATTCTATCCTTTTTGAAATTAATCCAGGAGAAAATGCCTTTCTTAACAGGTAAGCATTGATAAAACAAAAATGTAGCTTCAAAAATATTTTAAAAGGAATAAATGTGATACTTTGCTCTGCCCAAACTAATTATGGTTTAATGAATTAAAATTACTTTAATTGGTTTGAAGACCTGATGATTACATTACCATTTGTTTACAGCTGCATAAAATACTCCTAGAGACTGCTTGTTAAAATATAAAATATAATCTCAACATGGAAAATAATCAGTCTTGAGTTCTGTCAAAAAATATATATTGTACATTCTAAGAAAATCGCATCGTCCTAAAAGAGAAATGTGTTTTATGTAACTGTTTCCTTTATTTTTAAACAAGGGTTATCAATCTTGATACTGCTGATTAACATGAAATAAAGCATTTAGAAAATTAATCTTAAAGTGTTTATTTTTGCATTTTTCTAAAATATTTCACTGCAGTAGGCATTTTAATCTGTCAGATTTACTAGAATATAGGACAATTTTTGCATTAATTGTGAGTGGATTGATATAAAATGAACTGTTACTGATTCTTCTCAGAAGGAAAAGCAATCCAACATTCCATGTTTAGAACTACAGGCAAGATGTTTTCCAGTCTCCAAATTAATTGTTTTCTAACTTCAAAACTAGTTTCAAAACTCACAAAAACATTTTTTCCCCTCCTGGTTTTATTATATAGTGTAGAACATGACTTCAGGCAACAAGAAGATAGGTTTCACCAAGTTTTGAAAGCATTGGATCAAGTGGAAGAGAGTCCTGTTTTGGTGACCCTGCAAAGACAGCCATCTGATTATCCAGTCCCTGAGAAACAGGAAATAAGAAGAAAGGCGAAGAAAAAGAAATGCTTCTGGTGGATTTGAAAACCTTAAAAGATGGTATCAAATTTAAGATTTGGTCTAAATCACTCTTGGCCCATCGTGAATAGACTTTACATGTATGGTCATCTTCTCACATGCTCTGATTTTCTTCTTCATTTATTGATTTTGCAATAATTCTGCTTTGCCATGATTACAATATTGGGATACAAAAAATAATGGCAGCTAGGAAGTAAGGGAATTATCAGAGCATGAGATCCATTCAGGAAAATAAAGATTTATTTGAATGCAGTATGAGCCAAGTGGAAAGCATTATTGCGTGGTTGTGGCAGCAGTGGTGGTGGTAGATATTTTGGTCAGAAATATGCCTTTTCTAAATCCATATAGAGCTCAATCTAAAAAGTTAAAAATCATACAATGTAAACCACTCACTTGGTATTCAGATTGAACTGTTCTAAAATAGAGGACAAGCAGGCCAGTAAAATGAAACCTTATCTTTCCTTCTTTCCATAACTTCCTTACCAAGCAATTCTGTCATCTGAACATAACACGAGTATGATGGAAATAGGAACTTGTTTAGCCAACTTGATTCAAGATTTTCTGGAGCTGACAGGTTTCTGTTTATAGTTATTTTTTAATAGCTTTGTTCCCTGACAAATTGCTTTATAGCAATTCTGTATCGATTGTACCAAAGTGCACCTAACTTTTTTTTTTTGTAATGTATTTATTTTAAATAATCAAAGCTAGCAGTCAGCAAAAATGTTGAGACAGCAAATATGTTAAAATGTTAAGAAATAACTTTTTTTTGTCCCAGCTTAAGTACCGAATTTTATTAGAGAAAACATGGCTTTGGGGTGAAAACCCCAAAGAACTGCAGGAATCCATCTAAGGAATAGCACTCCTTTTAAAACAAAAAGCACTGAACTATTAATAATTAAACATTTTGTTTAAAAAAATTACTCTAAAATTAGTGTACAGGTAGTCTTCAATTTACGACTGCAATTGAGCGGAAAATTTATGTTGTTCAGTGAGAAATTAGTTGGGTGAGTTTTGCCCCATTTTGCAACTTTTCTTGCCACATAATAATAATAATAATAATAATAATAATTATAATAATAATAATAATAATTATTATTATTATTATTATTATTATTATTATTATTATTATTATTATTATTATTATTATTATTATTATTTAATTTGTATACCGCCCTTCTCCCAAAGGACTCAGGGCGGTGCACAGCCAGAATAAAAAACAAAGAAAACAGTACATATAATATTAAGATCAACCCCTTAAAAAACTTATTCGATTGGCCAAAAATTTTAAAATACAGTAACACCCTATAAAAATTTATAAAATTTAAAACCCATAAAAGCCAATTAAAAATTTTAAAATCAAGCCAGTCCAGCTAAACGGAATAAATAGGTTTTAAGTTCGCGGCGAAAGGTCCGAAGGTCGAATAGTTGACGAAGTCCAGGGGGAAGTTCATTCCACAGGGTAGGAGCCCCCACAGAGAAGGCCCTCCCCCTGGGGGCCGCCAGTCGACATTGCTTGGCTGACGGCACCCTAAGGAGTCCCTCTCTGTGAGAACACACCGGTCGCTGGGAGATAGAAGATGGCAGTAGACGGTCCCGTAAATATCCTGGTCCTAAGCCATGGAGCGCTTTGAAGGTAGTCACCAATACCTTGAAGCGCACCCGGAAGACAACAGGCAGCCAGTGCAGTCTGCGCAGGATGGGTGTTACATGGGAGCTCCGAACCTCTCCCTCTATCACCCACGCAGCTGCATTCTGGACTAACTGGAGTCTCCAGGTGCTCTTCAAGGGAAGCCCCATGTAGAGAGCATTGCAATAGTCCAAGCGAGAGGTCATGAGAGCAAAGTGACCGTGCATAGGGCTTCCCGGTCCAGGAAGGGGCGCAACTGGCGAATCAGGTGAACCTGATAAAAAGTTCTCCTGGAGACGGTCGTCAAATGGTCTTCGAAAGACAACCGCCCATTCAGGAGGACGCCCAAGTTGCGCACCTTTCCATCGGGGCCAATGACTCGCCCCCAACAGTCAGTCGCGGCTGCAGCTGACTGTACCGGGGTGCCGGCATCCACAGCCACTCCGTCTTGGAGGGATTAAGCTTGAGCCTGTTCCTTCCCATCCAGAACCGTACGGCTTCCAGACACCGGGACAGCACTTCGATAGCTTCATTGGGGTGGCCTGGGGTGGAAAAGTACAGCTGTGTATCATCAGCGTACAGTTGGTATCTCACCCCAAAACCACTGATGATCTCGCCCAGCGGCTTCATATAGATGTTGAACAGGAGAGGCGAGAGAATCGATCCCTGCGGCACCCCACACATGAGGCGCCTCGGGGTCGATCTCTGCCCCCCTGTCAACACCGTCTGCGTCCGGTCAGAGAGGTAGGAGGAGAACCACCGATAAACGGTGCCTCCCACTCCCAAACCCTCCAACCGGCGCAGCAGGATACCATGGTTGATGGTATCAAAAGCCGCCGAGAGATCTAATAGGACCAGGGCCGAGGAGTAACCCTTATCCCTGGCCCTCCAGAGATCATCCACCAACGCGACCAAAGCCGTCTCCGTACTGTATCCAGGCCGGAAACCGGACTGGAATGGGTCTATATAGACGGTTTCATCCAGGTACTGGGGTAGTTGACATGCCACCGCACTCTCTACAACCTTCGCCGTAAAACGAAGGTTGGAGACTAGACGGTAATTTCCTAAAACAGGTGGGTCCAGGGAAGGCTTCTTGAGGAGAGTTAAGCAAATTTGCTTAGTTAAGCAAATCACTGCAGTTGTAAAATTAGTAACACAGTTGTTAACTGAATTTGGTTTTCCCATTGACTTTGCTGATCAGAAGGTCGCAAAAGGGGATCACGTGATTCTGGGACACAGCAACCGTCCCAAATGTGAGTCAGTTGTCAAGCATCCAATTGAAATCACATGACCATGGGGATGCTACAGTGGTCATAAGTGTGAAAAATGGTCATGTCCCTTTTTTTAGTTCCGTGGTAACTTTGAACAATCACTAAACAAACTGTTGTAAGTCGAGGACTACCTGTTATATATTTTACTAGAAAGAGCAACAAAAAATGATATGCTTGGATTATAAAATAAAGTGTATTATTAAGAGAGTGATGCCCGATTATAAGAAACTTTCAGGGAGATTCTTGACAAAGGCATTTACTCAAGGGACAGTGTCTTTTATTTGAGATAATTTCTTATACAACAAAGTTCAGTCACTGTAGAAGAAAAAGTTTTGCAAACTTTCTTAACATGAGAGATTCCAAGCCAATTTATCTCCTGCTTAGAGGAGGTCTTACATCCTAAAGGAAAAAAAGATCTAACTCATAAATTAGAGTCACATGAAAGTGAACAGAAATCAAAAATTGAAATCAACCAACACAGAATAAATATAGCATTGATTTTTGATTTGTTCATTAAATATACTTAAATATATTAAGCAAGGTTCCTAATTCCTCCAGGAGAGATTTCTTCAGAAATGATAATCTGGAAGGAGGACAGAACTGGCAAACATGGAACCTTATCTTTTCATTCATTTGAAAAAAAATCTGTGAGATCAAAACCTCCAGTTCATAGAAAAGGGGTTCTTTCTACAATATATTTTCTAAATCTAATTCAATAAGTGGAAACATGGAAGCAATTTGTTTTTTGAAAACTTCATGAACAGGAAAAGGATTTCTATATCAGGGGTGTCAAACTTGCGGCCTGCGGGCCGGATGTGTCATGCACTGGCCACGCCCACCCTGGTTTAGTGATGAGGAGGTCATGAAACATCACGTGACGACAACGTGATGCTGCAAGTTTGACACCCCTGTTCTATATAAATTGAAAAAATCCTTTATTTTATTATTATAGTTAAGTAGGCACAGTATACTGTATATACGACCACCTGAAAGCCAAAAAAGGGTAAGTCCAAATTCTGAATATTTATAATATAGCAGATAATCAACAATTCTAACCATTTTAAATCAGACAAAGAAAAAGAGAAAAACACCCATGGTTTTTATGAAAGATATTTCTTAGCTTACACCAAGAGTTTAAATCAAAATGTTGTTTCCAAATAGTTGGGCTAAGTAACTTCAAATTTTAATCTAGTTTATAACTGCTTGTCATGAAAGCACTATGTGTAATTCTGTGAAATTAAATATTTTTTTAAAGGACTAGACAATTTCATTAAATGCAAGCTCCAAAATACTGAAATTACTGGCAGCCACGAGACTCAAGTTATTGATGTGCCACTAGTAAAGGTAAGGGTGGTTTTTTTCCCCGCATTTTACCATAGCTGTACTTATTGAAATAGTGGACTATTTTCAAAGGCCCACATCCTAATAACTGAGGAACTAGATGAAAGGAATCCTGTAATTTTCAGCTGTCTATGTTATCATGATTGGCATTCAGCTTCCAATTACAATCCATGAATGATCTGTTCCTATTGTCTGTCCTTCAGTCCATAAAGGTGAATACTGGCATCCTAACCAAGATGAGGCAGCCACATAATCCAAATTTGAATTTCTTTGCTGGAGCTAGTCTTATCCTATAGCCAAGCCGAATGTGGAGCAAAAAGAAAAAAAGAAAGGACAGTGTTGCTTTGTTGGATTTGTAACAGCAATCTCTTTTAATAGTGGAAGAGAACCGTCTACCTCTTTCTTTCCTTTGATCAGCATTGAGAAAGATGAACAAGAAAACCACCTGTTAATGAGACAGACCCAACATTTCACACCTTGCTTAGGCAGTTCTAAAAAATGCCTTGCTGTTAAAATTGAAAATGAAATGCTTGAAAAACCTGATCCAGTTTAATCCAGCAGAGCAAGTACATTAGTAGGTGCAAGTTGTAAGAAGAAATTTTAGGAAGGGGAAATAAGAGGCTCCCTAGATCTTTAATAGATCTCCCTAGATCTTTAATAAACACAATTTAAGAGTTATTGACATAAGGTTTATTGCTCAGAATTGAAAAGTAGTCCTTTTTTTTTCCTTTTTAAAATGTGTTGATAGCTGAGGATGATATCAGTCCATATCCAGAAGACCTTAATAGTAGGACTGCATAAACCTACTACCCAGATATAGGTTTCAATAACACTAACTGTATTCAACTTATGGTATGCTATGAAAACATGGGGTGGGAAGTAAGGAGCAGAAACATTTGTAAAATATTGTATAGCACATATTGCATATTCTGAATTTATTGTACTTGAAATTACTTTGATCAGCAGAGAAAATTATTTTCTAGGAAGAAAACTGGAAGAATAAAACAGTCTTCTTTGAACCACGTCTTCAATAAAATGTTTATTCCCATGGTACAATAAATACCTTCTCCTTTTACTCACAGCCACAACTCTTGATAAATAGGCAGCAGACTAATATAAATTACTTTCCTGATGAACTGTACTAATCAGATATAATGTTTTGTATATTTCTAGATTCTTTTACTGGCATAATCTCTTTTGCAATAAATTGACATATTTTCTTCTGTCTCAGGACTCAGTAATTTAAGAGCTATGTTTATAGTAATTGAAGTTAATGCAATTATTCCAACGAGGGTGAATGATTCAACAGCTGTTTTCTGAACAAGTCTTTCTCCTTACCAGTTTTACAAGGCATGACGAAAATTCAGTTTCAGGATGGCATTCTTTAGGTGAAAGGGAGCTAAGGTTTTCAGAAATTCTCCTTTTATTCCATAATGTTGAAAATCCTCATGCAGGAAATTGAATCACCTGAACACCTGCTTACAGATTTGCATCAAGAGTCAGTCCTCCTGCTTTTCACAGCCTGTTCAGTGGCCATCTGGACCAAGTAGCTGTGATGAGAGTTTTTTTTTTTAATCTTAGCCCATTAATTTATGGAGCAACTGTAAATTAATGGGTTCAAATAGCTTTTTGTAAGGGAAAAGGAACTTAGATGAAAAACCAAAATATGATCAGCAGTGATGTATAACCTCGGACAAGTATGTTCCCCTATTGAACTTTTATCTGAGAATAAATACCATTGAATTCAGTGGGGTTGCATTTAAGAAAGCATTGTTAGGATTGCCCTATCTTCTACAGCATGACTATACATCTTATCAACATAAGTAGATTTTTAAAAATCCTTTTAAGTTAACATATGATATGATTTGTCAAATTTACAGTTTCACAGAAATGCTCTCCCAGTGTCACAGTGTTTAAAAATTGCAAAGTGCTTTAAACTTGCAATTCTTGTAAGCCAGGTTCCAATACTCTGCTGCCTACATAGGAGCATCTAACAAAACCATTGAAATATAATTTTCTATACACATTCACCTCCCTACCCAAGCATACTAATATACTTATACTTATCTTCAAGTATGTTAAGTGATTCCTTAAAAAGTATGAAGAGTATAAATACTCTTTGGGAAAAAATAAAATGCCAAGGGCAAGTGAGCAGACTTATACCCAGAAAAGGAACTATAATTGTTTTCTTATCCAACCAGCCTCAGGTGTCAGAAAAAGTATAGCCACAAATGTTTTACTTTCATTATTTTACTAAAACTGGTAAGCAAGTGGAATATATTTATTTTCCTTAGATAATTTGCAAATGTTGGCTAACCCATGACATTTCAGAGCATAAAATAACTGGAAGCCGATTAGTCAGCAGAGTTTACCTGTCAGAATCTAAAGCACAATTACGATTGGCATAAGGCAACAAAGTAATCCAACAAGATTTTCAATGTCCTTACTTAGCAAATTCTGTGAATTCCATTAGCCATTGGCTTCATATCAAAACAACTTATTGCAGAGTCATACAACTGGAAGATTTTCATCCCTGAATTTTGCTTTTTCCAATCAACTCTAGATATTTCTAGACCTGGCCAAATTTAGGGATAGTCCAAACAGCTGACCTATCATGGCAATGTATTCAGAACATGCATTGCAAGAGCATGACGCAGAGCATTGCAAGAGCATGACGCAGCCATTCTGGGTCAACAGCAGATGATCCCAACTGGACAACAAACTTGTCTTCATTTGTTAAGCTGCTAATAGTGGCTGCCCCAATTCTGCATTTGCACCTTTTGCTATTACTAATATTGCTAATATTATTATTACTCAAACAGCAATACTATATTGTTTACATGAATAATAAATTAACATATAAATAATTCTTACATAGTCAAAAACATATTGGATGTATGGCACATACATATGGCACCAGGATGTATGGCACATACATCCTGGTGCCATATATATTATCTTCTCATCATTCTTCATGCTGAATGTCATAGGATTTTTCCCATGGGCAGCTTTTACCAGCAGGCAATGAAATTCATGTGTACTAACATTGGATGGCAAAAGTTTGGTCTAGTCTGCAAAGGGCCAGAGTATCTTTAGACAGCATTTGCATTTCTCTGATACACAGGTTAGTGGTTGTGATTTTTTTTTTGTTTTTTTTTGTTTACATTTGATATATACAACCCAATGCATCACTCTAAAAGGCAGAAATAATTCCTATGTGCAAGAAATAAAGTGGATCTAAGACAATGAGACTAGGAAAAAGGCATCAAAGTTCAAATTATAAATGTGATATAAAGAAGTGAAACCAATTTTTCTGGGTTAGGTATTTCCACCTTGGATAAATGGAAAAGGTGAAGCATTATCCAATTTGTCAGGCCATATTTAAGCAGAAGGCCTTGAATGCCACACAGATAAGATGTCATATAACTGTGCTTCTACAAATTATGAAAACAGAAGCAACTGAAAGGAGATAAAGATGACTAAAAGACACATTAACTACAATGTTACACACCTAATGAATAGTTTAAGACAGTTGCCTTTGATTTAGTGGTCTCCAGATTCATTAAATTACAACTCCCGTTATCACAAGCAATAAAAATTTGGGGCTATCCTGGCTTGAAATGATGAGTTTAGTGCAGAGGCACCAAGTTGGAAAATATCCTATTAAAAGAATATGTAAGCAAAAGTGTGCAAAGATGAGAAATAATATTTGTGGAAAGTGTATCCAATACAATGTTCATTATGTGTGACACCTTTCCTAGTATCATTGGAATGCTAAGTGGTGCTGACAACTCAAAATTGTGAATAAGAGCAAAATGCAGCCTAAGCCAAGAATATTATGACCTAGAAAATCAACCTTCCTGGACCATTTGAAGCAACCACTGGATACTTTAGATGAACATCATTTATTCCCTTATTTATAGTACCCCTTTTATTTCATGAAAGCACAGACATCTCCATTGAAAAGAAGGGGAGGTCTAAAACAGATCTCTAAAGTGCAGCTGTTGACATTATTCAAGGAGATGTAATAGCTTTGGGCAGATTTCAACAAATCACCTTCACAGTTCTCCTGCGTCATTCTCCCACTAAATATTAGCTACTTGACTCAAGCCCAACTCTGTCTCTTCAGTTAGCAGGCTTGTGCTTTGCAAAGTACAATTGAATAATCATGGCTCTTATACTTGATATTGAAATGTTCACAATACGGCATTATTGTTACTAATGAAGACTGCACTTCAGTGAACTCTCAGTAAATTCAGAAAAAAAATAATCATTTTGCTAAATTCCCTCTTGCACACCAATTATCTATATATCAAAGGTTTGAAAGAAGGTGAGATTATTTTCCACTTTAATTTGGAATACTTCCAAGACATCTCAGAGGAAATTCTTATTCTCCACAGGTAACCAAACAAGTGGCATTTTAGAAAGACTTAGCTACCATCTGGAACAAGGTCAGAGATTATGCAAAACTATACCATGGTCATAAAAGGTTTTCATTACTCTTTGACTATTCATTTCTGAAAAGTGGCTATTTCCTTGTTTCACATTTTAGATAAGTAGATGGCTAAAATGTATGACGAGTAGCATCTGCACATGTATTTTTTTTTTAAAGGAGAAATGACATAACTAAAGAGACCAATTGAATTGCCCTTCAGAGGTAGGATTAACTTCCATGAAAAAGTTTTAAACTATGTAGACATTAAGACAATTTAATAATCAAATGAAGGAAAACAAAGCTGAGGTTTGACAGTTTCTGTTCAAAGATCCTTCTTTACCAAAGCATTCACAGATTACATTAATAATACATGTTATTACATTAATAATACATGTCATGCACTGCTTGAAATCTAACATACAATGAAAAGCAGTCATTAACTCAGTTGGAATCACACTGACAGCATGATGATGCCAGAAGACAAAGGCAATAGTTTGGTAGCCATGGTCACAATAGCTGCCAAAAATAAATATAAGGGGTATGTAAACGGAATTGTATTCAGAACAAATCTGAACATAAAACAGCTCTTGTGAAAACAATATTCAAAGGTAAGTCAATATCAACTGAGATACCATTTATAGGAAAGAAATTTTAAAGTGTCTATATTTACAAACTGTCAACCTGAAAGAGCAGTCTTTAAAACTGTCAGACTGGTCATTTTCTATACTTGAATATCTCAACACTGTAGTTATCTCTAGAAATGGTTCATCGAAAACAGAAGAGGGAAAAAATGGAATATTTTTTATCCCAATGATACTTTTGTGTTTCGAAGTATCAATCTTACTGAAAATTACTCAATCTTCAAAATTTGTATCTCCTGCTTCCATAAAATGATTGGTTGTCAACCCTTGATGACACACTTATCGAAGTGGCTCTTTGTTAGCTACGCTGTGCTGTTAGGAATGATTTCTGCTTTCTGACAGCTGAAGAAACCAAAAATGAGGATCTACCAAAATGTCGTGGCCTTCTTTTGACATAGATATCTCAGCACTGATTCTTGGCCCCACACCTACTTCTTATATCACAAAACAGATGGATCCATCTAGGTATTTGAGCCAGTAGATACTTTGGAGATGGATTTGTTAAACTAATTTAAATTGCTTTCTTCATCAAAATAACATTGGCTATTCTTCATTATAACTTTCATTTTGTAAAATACAAACAGAGAGATGAACCAAACCAAATTGTAAACTACAATGGACTAAATAGGACATGAAGGAGGCTCTGTCTCATCCTAATTATATCTATCTGCAGTAATGCTAGCTTTGGAGAGAGAAAGTTTGCTTGGGGGAAGTTTCCAATGTCAAAATAAGGAGACATTTTTCAGGCCCCTCTTTCCTGCGGATGGTGGAAGCCCCACTAAAGGGCCCTGCCTTGAAAGACAAATTTCCTCTGCCTGACTGCTTTGTATCTCTCATTGGTAATGCTTCTGTGCACATCATATCCCAAGCCCTGATAGTAAAATACATTTACAAAATGAATGACTCACGATTAAGGGGTCATCTCTTCCCATTCTAATGACAGTCCTGTTAATGGTGCGCAGCAACTGGATCATTATTTCTTGTATATGCTGATAGGTTGATGCCTGTAAAAAATATTTTTTCAAGATAATAAAGAATAATTTACAAATAAAATAAATGTGTTGACTTAATCTGTATCATATGAACATAATATTTAGCAGCATGGAAGAAACTAATCATACGTTCACTGCTACTTTACATGGTAATGCAATTTGACCCTTAAGATGGTCAGAAGATTCATGCTCGCCTTGTTCAAAAGCATGGGTCAACCTAATCATGTCCTTGACATATTCAAGGAGGGATTTTTTGTTTGTTGGTTTGTTTTAGATTTTCTTCTCATAGTGAAATATTCAAAGTTGCAACTCATCCTGCCATATCATCTGCATCAGCTCCGCACAGTCCAAGTACAATGTATATAGTACCATTGAATACCCGCAGTAGTCAAACCCACAGAATTATCTCCAAGATTGTCCCAAAGGTATTTTTTTCAAGATACAACTGGACTTTCTTGCTTTCCTTTGAAGATGTTTCAATTCTCATCCAAGAAGCTTCTTCAGCTCTGAATGGATGGGGGGGGGGATGGAAGGATTTATATTCTTGAATATAGCTGATTATTTGCATTCCTTTAGAAAACTGTTGAGGCCACTTGGAGGTTTATCTGTGTCCTGAGTAATGCAGGTCACCCATTTTCAAGGTCAACCAATTTCATTACTCAGGTAATCCTGAGGACACAGACAAACCTCCAAGTGGCCTCCACAACTCTCTAAAAGAACACAAATGACCAGCTGTCTGCAAGGAATATAAATCCTTCCATTCCAGTCAGAGCTGAAGAACCCTTTTGGATGAGAAGCAAAACATCTTCAAAGAAAAACAAGAAAGTCCAGTTGCATCTTGAAAAAAGCACCTTTGAGACAACAATGACCTGGAAGACTGAGAACCTCTATAGACATTTCCAAGATTGTGCTAAAATGCCCTTTTAGTGCCCTTGCAACGATTTTGCATTCATTCATACATTCATTCATTCATTCATTCATTCATTCATTCATTCATTCATTCATCAGATTTGGAAACTGTCCATCTCAATCACTGAGCGACAAGCATATTACATGTTCAATAAGGGAATTTCTCCTTAATTTTATATAGCAATCTTTTTCACCGTTAAACAGTGATTCATTGGCTTCTTTTTACCATTCGATAGCATAGTTGAGAGAAAATTGCCAACTTTTCAATCTCTTGAAAGAATCTCAGTCTCAAAATGCTACTAGGTTGTACACTTTCTCATGCATTTTTTTTTCATCTAATGTCACTTTCAGCATCAACTGGCTACTCACCCTGTTTGTTCTACAGGATAGGTTGATTTTAAAAAAGAATTCACAACTCAGTCTTTCGTTAGGGGAAAACGAAATAAAAAATTAAAACTTTCCATTTAGGTGTTCCTAAGAAATACGTAAGGAAAATAGTAGAAACCTAATCAAGAATTACGGCTAACGAGGGAGAGTCACCTTAATGACTGTTTGAATATACTTAGGTGTATGAGTTGTTTTTCCTTTGTTTTGTTCATTCTATTTTGGTCTGACTTTTTAAGGATTCATTTTATCCTGTTGTTCCCAGTTTAAACTTTTAAGATACTGGCTTTAAAATACTTTTATTATATTGATTTTACCTTTCCTTGAAAAATTTTGTTTTGAAAGGCAGTTCATTATTCTTTGTAAATAGGCAAACCTAGGCTGGGTTTGCCTATTGCACTGAGTTATAATTTGATATGTGTAGTTTGCATGTGGTATGAACCTATCCAACATGATAAGATATAGCATGGCTAATAGCTTTACAAATCATGATTAAATAAGCTATGGCTTGCCACAATGTATGAACCCGGTGACTGACTTCCAGAAATTTCACTGCCACCTGCTAGGTACAAATTTATTTATTTATTTATTTATTTATTATTTAGATTTTTATACCGCCCTTCTCCCGAAGGACTCAGGGCAGTGTACAGCCAGATTAAAACAGTGCAATATACAAATTAAAACAACAGTTAAAATAACATATTATATAATTGGCCGAAAATTAAAACCGTCAAATTTGACCCCCAAAATAAAATACCCCAGTTAAAATTATTAAAATTCAAAAAATTTAAAAATTTAAAAAGTTAACCCAGTCCCGCTTGAATAAACAAGTACGTTTTCAATTCACGGCAAAAGGTCCGAACGTAAGATCAATGAACCTGATCATGTCGCAGTGTTTTAAAACCTCATAGAAACGGATTCTAATTTACACCTAATCTGGAACATCCTGGCAATTTGAGGAATGACTCAAGCCATCCCAGATTTGGAGCTGATAGAAATGCCATGATTGAAATATCACACCAAGGGAGATGGATATCAGTCCTCATCTAGGGTGTTATATCAAAAGCACATGTAATTTTTATCTTCAAGAACTGGCAAAAGTCCTAGTGAAAGCGCATCTCTATCTCCATGGATACTCCATCTGTATTAAAGTCACTGTAATTAAGATGAAAGGCTAGGATGTTAGAATAAAAACTGTAGAACCAAAATAATTATTAATGGCTACAATATCCGGCATCTGAATAACTCTCCTGCATTGTATTATAAGTTGGGTTCATATTTAATGCACCATCGGTTCTTTTGCATTTGTGCTTATAGATCTCTTTTATGGATTACAGTACCTTCATAATTCAGCAGGCTGTGTTATCTATATGGAACCCCTTTCATTACTTCTCTGGTTTAGAGTGGCTTTAAGTAGGTTAGGTTGGAAGCAGAGGTGATTGATGCTCCTTCTCATACTTTTGGAAGTAGGACTCTACACATTATGGAAATTGAGCAGTACCCTGCCTGATTTTTCACTGCTGATGCTGTACCCGTCCTACAGCAGTTTAAGAGGTCATTGTCTTGCTGGAAAAAGTATCCTATGTGCCGAGAATGATAGAATGTGCCAAAAAAGACATCCCCTTCCTTCTATGGAAAGGAATAGAGATGATACTCTGAATGTCTTGGAGAAAACAATACCTAAGCTTGTTTTTTTCTGGGTTTATGGCTCAGTCCACAGGACAGTTTCTTGCTTCCATAATTAAGCCATTGTTTCTGAAACTGTATGACCACAATTTTATTATCTCACCTCCTAAACTAATTACTAGGGTTATATTTATACTCATATCTAATTAAGTAATGCTTATGATTCTTCCCTCTGGCTGCACTCACTCATATACTAAACATTGGCTCGTTTTATCTGTTTATAATCTACACTGTCCAGAATCATATCTTCTGATATGCCCTAAACTATGGTGACTAGCCAAAAAGCTAAAATCATGGAAAGAGGTATTAGTATAAGCGGAGTGATTGTTTACCTTATAGGAACAATAATTTTGCAAGGGGCCCCGTTTCTTTTCTCAATTGCCACCATCTAATAAATGTTAAGCAACCCCACCAAATCTCACAAAGTAGCAGTCTATTTTATATAATTTGAGACATTTTTCTAAAAAAAAAATTAATTTGGGGGGATGTTTGGGTTTGACAAAGCATTGGCTGAAGTTTCAATCAGTGCCTTGACATCAGGGGTCTTTGTGTTGCCGACCCTTCATTAACCCAGCCTACATTAAATATGGGTTTTCCTGCATCAGAGCAACTTAAAATCTTGAACAAATGCTTTGCCTAACTTAATTAAGCATAAATACATAATACTCTTGACACTTGCACTTTCATAAGAATATTAAAACTTACAGATAATAGCCGTGCACCTACTATTATTTCCCTAAGCCTTCTCAACTTCATCTTCTTTCTTTGATCAACTGTTATAGTGCCAGATGCCACAGTAGGGCACAGCGATTTCCAAAAGCAGCATCTGGCTGTTTGGCAGATTTCCCAGTTCCTCTTGGCAGATCTGGCATTTTCAGAGGACGTGTCATGTATTGCTGCTCGGTTCTGACAGAGTTTTCCTAAGAGGTTGTCCTCCTTCCCTCCCATCCACTCCCTCTGTCTTGATAAGTCTAACAAATACCTCTAAGTCCAGGGCCTCTTGAGAGCTCTCTAATTAGATGCCACACTCTTCCCAAAAGAGCTCCTCAAAGTAGTTGCTGGCTAATTAGGTTAAAGTTTATGTTTTCTCAAAGAGGCCCAGCTTGAAGCATTTACAAGCCAGCTTTTAAAAGAACTAAACAAAATAAAAGCAAAGTTATAGATTTCAGATCCAGGACAATATCCATAGCTCAGGATTGAGACAATTTTTTTTTTTTTTTTTTTACATTTATACCCCGCCCTTCTCCGAAGACTCAGGGCGGCTTACAGTGTATAAGGCAATAGTCTCATTCTATTTGTATTTTTTTTTTTTTACAAAGTCAACTTATTGCCCCCCCAACAATCTGGGTCCTCATTTTACCTACCTTATAAAGGATGGAAGGCTGAGTCAACCTTGGGCCGGGCTCGAACCTGCAGTAATTGCAGGCTTTGTGTTCTTAATAACAGGCTGTTCTTAATAACAGGCCTTACCAGCCTGCGCCATTCACCGGCCTCATGGTCTTTGGTACTCTCTGAGCTTGTTTTCTTGCAGACATTTTATTACCTAAACTAGGTAACATCATCAGTGTTAGTCAGAGCTAGGACAAACAAGCATTATTCCATGGTTCAAAGAAAACAGAAGAGTAAGGAATGGATGAACTCCTTTGTCTGTAGAGATAATCCATGCAGAAGGAAATACATTCTCTGGGAGAATATCTAAAGGATTACTGTTTATATGTGTGTAGAGATGAAACGCAGTCTCTTTTAATCAGGATTAAAAAGGCTTTCAGAATCAGGAATGTGATTTATATAATATTCAGCATAATAATTAATAATAATTAAATATAATAGGTTGGTTTTTCTATACAGACATAGCTTCATGAAAAAGTCATGAGAGGCCCCATTTGCAATTATGATATGTGCATGTTGCTTCTTTTGACATTTTTAAAAAGGCTGCAGCCAGGTCTCCCTATCTACATCAAACCTCTTCATACCTGAAGTATATCTTGACGTTTCACATTTGGCAAATATTGAATTAACCTGTGTGAAACCAGTTACAGTTTGTCACTAGCCTTTCTGACACTGCTATGTTCAATATTTTTTTCACCTGGTTGCCACTGGTGGGAAAGTGAGACAGCAAGCCACTTTCTTTCAGCTGAAATGAAATTAATTCTAGGGCCACTTTTTTGTACAGCAAAACACCAATAACAACAAGAGGTGGCTGCTAGAAGTCAACAAAGAGATCTATCTTTTCTGACATTTAGTGGTGTACTGAAGTTCTTCAGACCAAATTTGATAGTCCAGCAATTTTTATTTAGACCTGTTCCTTACAGTGATAACTTTATCAGGGACTATCCATCCATCCATCCATCCAGTTATAGCTAAAGAGGATATCTTAGGAGCATGACCAAACAAATTGCTTCTGTTGATGGTCTATTCTTGGCTGTATTAGAGTGGAAAATAAGACACTAAGACCTCTTCCATCAGCCGGAATGAACCGAGGTAATTGTCATAGGTTCCAGTTAACCAAACTATTCCATTCTATTGCTACTTAATGTTGTGTTAAATTTATTTTTATTCTAGTAATCTCCTGCCTTTTTCATTATTTCTATTAAACCATACTTTACATCCTTCTTATAATGAAGTGATGCATTACTTACTGTACATTCTACTAACACAAGCAAATATATACTTTATTATATTGACTACAATCAGAAAGTTGTAACAGAATGAGGGAGGGAGACAGTATCAGGGAAACAAGATACATAATTGAAAGGGTAAAAAAAAGGAAAAGGAATATAAGTAAAAAAAAACATATAGATGCATCTAAGATATGTACACACCCTGGAAAAGATATAATAAGCCTGGAAATAGGAGCAATAGGTAGAAACTAATTAAGGAGAGAAGCAACTTAGAACTAAGGAGAAATTTCCTGACAGTTAGAACAATTAATCAGTGGAACAACTTGCCTCCAGAAGTTGTAAATGCTCCAACACTGGAAGTTTTTAAGAAAATGTTGGATAGCCATTTGTCTGGAGTGGTGTAAGGTTTCCTGCCTAAGCAGGGGGTTGGAGTAGAAGACCTCCAAGGTCCTTTCCCACTCTGTTATTCTAATCTATTCTAATATTAAATGCATCATTTAGTGATAGTGGCAGTGATATGTTTAATTCTAAGTCCCCAAAATAAACTTAGAATGTGATTTATGACAAAATAAGTCCTGTTTTACCACACTGCTTAAACAATAAAAGTGTGTGTGTGTGTGTGTGTGTGTGTGTGTGTGTGTCAGCTTTAACATGCCTTTTTTCACTGAAATAGAGCTTCAGTGGCCAATTAAGGGTTAGCACAAACAAGTCAGAATCTGTGTAGTAAAAATGATATAATAGATAAGAGACAAAACATCAAAGTACATACATTATGGGGTCTATACCATGCTTACTCTATAATTATCCTTAAGAACTGTACTTGAAGTGTCAAGAGGGTGTGACAGCCACCCAGTTCAAAATAAAGTTTGCTGCTATTGTAACAGATTAATTTATAACCCTAGATAATAAACCCAGCTGCAGAAATTTTATGGTGGGTGGTAGAAAGAAAAAAAAGGCCATGTAAAATCAAGCATTCTTACTATTTTTCTCAAAGGTGATCTTGCTGAATGGCCAAGGCCCAAACAAATGACTATAATCCATTCATACTTATCTGAAAAATAACTTCTGGGAATACAGTGAGATTGTCAAAGTAAACCTTTTCAGTGTAGGTTGTGAGAAAGACATTTCTCTCCTTTTTTATAAAGGCATGGTAGTAATTGTGGCAAAGCATTTAATCAAACTGTACTAACCATGCAGTTCTATTAAAACATGAGGGGAAATCATAAATTAGGTTAAACATTTGACACCATTAATTGCATTACACTTCTGAATTAATTAATCTGATTTAAAACTGGGAAAATGAAGTTTGTGCACACAGTTCTACAAGTATTCATGCATTTTCTTTTAATGCAGTGTGGTATGTTTAACCTTCCTTTCTCCTTGACCAGTATGAGAAATAAATCAGGATTCCATTACACTTCTGTTGTTTCTGGATTGGTCACATGAGAGCCCATATCACTGTTTAAAATAAATTCCACTTAAGTGAACAAGCCAGGCTCAAAAACCATAGCGTAAAATTGGCTTGCTTTGCAATTGACTAAAGTTTATTTTAAATGACAAGTTTTTGATATATAGCACCACACCAGGAACCGTGCAAAAATGGAACTGAATCTTTGTTTACTTTCTCTGTCCATGTAGTAGTAAAAGTGGTGTACATGTCAAAGACTTGTCATTTAAAATCAGAGTCCTCACTCGGGGCACTTTTTGCTTATGTGCATAATAACAGCTTTTGGTTTACTACTATGTGTGAATGCTACTTTTACTAGATTTATGAATATTGAAGAGACACATATTTCTAAGTCCATGTTACTTCAGTCAAGTAACTGTCCCATTTAGTGCCACTTCAAAAATATCAAATTTAGCAATATATTAAAAAAAGTGACACCCAGTTTGGGATTTTTTTAGTTGATAGTTTCCATTATATTTATTGTACTGTAAATGTTCTAATGATTTCCAAACTCCTTAAAGCTGCCAAGAGTCCTACAGGCTTGCAACTGACCAGATCTATAATGAATAAATAATTTGCTTTAACAGGGTCTGATTTGATTCAAAGTGATCCAAAGCATAATCACTCACCTGCTCAGCATAAAAAAAATGAAAGTGAATAAATCTTAGGGAAGATACTGAAATAATATCCAAAGAAGTGCTCTTTAAAAGATAAAGGAATAAGATACATGAATTATCTTTCAAAGAATAAAACTATTGCTATGCCAATCGAAAATTGGCCGTGGTGGCTCAGGCTGTAAGATAGCCTGTTATTAAAACACAGCTGCCTGCAATTACTGCAGGTTCTAGTCCCACCAGGCCCAAGGTTGACTCAGCCTTCCATCCTTTATAAGGTAGGTAAAATGAGGACCAAGATTGTTGGGGGGGCAATAAGTTGACTTTGTAAATATACGAATAGAATGAGACTATTGTCTTACACACTGTAAGCCACCCTGAGTCTTCGGAGAAGGGCAAGATATAAATGTAAACAAAAAATAAATAAATCTGATTTTAGTGATTTGAAATCTCTGGCCAGTGAATCAGTAATGGATGTTGCATGTGTTTCCATGCTGCAATTATCAAGAGAAAAATGTTTTTTTTAAAAAAAATAACTGGCATGTCACCATGGAGACTGCAGTCTGGAATCTGAATGAATTGCTATCTGATACATGTTACATGCATCAGATTATATCTAGCAGCATAACAAACAAAAATAATGGTTGGAGACATCCATAGGATCCAGCATTTTCATCAAACTGACAAAAACAATGCTGTATGATACATGTTCTTCCTCTTTCATACATGCATGCATAAAGATCAGATGCATGCATAAAAGGGAAGGAGTTTGCATTCATTAGACTGCAATGTTGTTTTATTGAACTCGTCTTGAACTCCTGCAGAGTCCTCTAGCACCCCAATCCCCATTTTTGAAATCATGAAAATGACTATTATTCAGATTTGCCTCCACTGCCAACTTCAACCAACAACTGACATTAAAAAAAAACAAAAACCAGAGCAGCAGTTATGTAAGCAATGCTAGAGATTATTTTTAACTTTAGCCAAAAGGATGTTGCATGTCTGCAGTATATTTCTGTTTCCCACACCATGGTTTATGTGAATCTAAATTGATTATTTGATTGTAAATAACTGCTGGAATCAGTTATATAATCCCTGACATTTATTGGTACTCACTTCATCTTGACAGCTGAGAACTTCTAGGATGCTGTTGAGTAATGCAATGCAATATTTTTTGTCTAGTGGTATCATTTGCATTTCAACATTTGGATCCAGTAATTCCTTCAGTTCTTTGGTAATTTCAGGGAGGAGGATATCTCTGCATTCTGAAGAAAAAAAACACAGTTTGGTACTTAGAAAAGAAATCAAGCCACAAATATTTTCATATTTACTGTTTTGAATGTTTACAAGGTAGCTCTCCCTGATACAATCATTTTTAATTGCAATTGGAGGACATTTACATTTTTAATTGTGAATAAAGGTATAAATACAAAAGAAACCAATCTGCTGAATTATAAGAGGAACACTACGGCTACATCTCACTAAGTACTGGCAAAGTGACTGCAGGCATTCTGTGTCTTCTTTCAAAGTCATCATTCTAAAATTTGTCATGTTCTCTCATAATTCCCTGGAGAAGATTAAAAATATGATGAACAGCTAAAAAAGGGCAATAAAAGATGCTTAGCAATGTAAACTGAGTTATATTCTGCCTTGATTCGGTTATATTCAGTTAATATTGTCCACAGGTAAAGTCCACATAGTCTCCACAACAATAAGTATTTGCCTGTTCATATTCTGAAGAAAAGGCAGCACACAAACAATCCATTCTATAACATCAAATCAGTATTTATGCTAGAGACTCATTTTTATAAAATATGGCAGTGTGCATCTAAACACATAAGGGAATGCCATCTATATTTCATTATATGCCACACATAACATTAAAAAGAAAAAAAATTCTCACTAGTCTAAATATTTCCTTTTCTGATGGAGTCAGCAATACAATACAGTAGAAGAAAATACAAAGTGGTATGAAAAGATTTGGTGAAAAAATAATGCGATAGACAAAATTCCTTGCCTACGAATAATTTATAATTTCCAAATCTTTGAACGTGAACTAGTGCACAAACAAAACATTCCCCCACTGAAAGTGTGTTATGACTGAAGTCATTTGAAACTATTTTCCCTATGTTAATGGAAAACCTCAGTGGGAACTCTTCAGTTTTCTCGTGCACAGTGATAGTCCCACAAATTATTTGCTTCTATGAAAATATATGTTCTTTTTGTTCACTGTTCAGAATTATTACGATAAATTTGTGCATCTGAATGTGTGTGTATCAGTGTGTGTGGTGGAAAAGGAATGTGTGTGTGCTGTGGGGAAATATTGTTATGACAGAAATAGAAATGTTCTCTGGGTAGCAAAAATAAGAATGACTGACTGACTACAGACTTCTGCCAAGGATGTAGGATTGGAAAAAAGTAATACATCAAAATTATGAGGAATGAAAAGGTTCTGAAAAAAAGATTGGAGAATAAAATCATTCAACAAGGTTTGGTCCATGCACCCATAAATAGTCTATTCTTGAAGGTTTGGGACTTACTGAAATTAGATGAATAGGGTCCAGGATGTTGCTGAAGGATGTTTGCAGAATTGTTGTTTTTTAATTGTATTTATTTATTCAGATTGGATGCTGCCCAACTCTATGAGGCATTGGGCAGCCGACAATCATAGAATAACAATAAAAACAACGAAGTACAAAAATTAGAGCAGAATAAAAATAACCACAAAGTAATTGATTTGTGTGCCATCAAGTCATCTATGGAGATACTCAATCATCCAGGTCATGGTTGTTCCAAACTCCTTGAAAAAGGTGTTTGTTTGTTTTTCAAAAGACAACTGGATTTTTGTTTGTTTTGCTTGAAGGCATTTCGCTTCTCATCCAAGAAGCTTCTTCTTCATTTCTGAACAGCCAGAACTAAAGAGGAAGCTTCTTGGATGAGAAGGAAAATGTCTTCAAGCAAAACAAAGAAAGTCCAGTTGTCTTTTGAAAAAGCACCTTTGGGAGTGGCAAGTCATTGTTAACAACTAGTGTCATATAAATACATATATTCTCTATGAACAAATTAACTATGTGAGGGCAATCCAAACAAGAAAGCAGACACAAACAGGGGAGTTCCACCCACTCTATTCCAAGGCATCAATAAATAGCCATGGTTGTCAAGGTCTTTGGGAACATTTTCAGGATAATATATGAAAGACCTGGTTGCCCTGGCAACCTCTGATACAGATTGAATGGTAGATCTTTGAAGATTTAATAATGCAGTCTATTATTCATAAATCCTAGGCACAGACATAAATGAAGTACTGTACATTTAGCAAAACAAGTTTACCCCAAACTCTTATTTTTGGCCATTTTAATTTTAAATACGCATTATTGCGACAACTCAAAACTGTATAAATAGTTCTGGGGATGAAAATATATGCAGTATGCATGTGTGCATTATATGTATATGTGTGTCTGCGTCTGAATGTAAACATACACGTACACACATGTATAAGGTGCATTTATTCCATGACCAAAAATTAGAAATTTCTTGGTAGCCATCCAAGTTCTCAGTTGTTCTAATGCTTGCAACTCTTAAAAGAAAGTAAGAGGAGATGAATTGGGTACAATTATGCAGGCAGAGCACTAAATGCTTATATCATTATGGAGCTGAAAAAGTTATTGAGTGAAAAGGAGAGCTGAAACAGCAGGTGTAAATTAACTGAGACAGGACAATTAAAATGCCTACATTCAAAAGTGATGGGAACGTGCTTCGGCAGTAGGAGAAGTCAGGAGTGGATAATTAAGACAGTCTTGCCCTCCTATTGTCCCCCAGATGTGTTAAAACTGTGAGCAGACCTGTCATATTTGAAACGCTGAGAGTTTTGTAGGAGACAAGTACTGTATAGATGGAGATCTGTGTGAATGATGCCATGTAAATATGGTCAGTCAGACTCCATTTATGCACGACTCATGCAGTCAGTTTCCATTTGACTGGGAAGAGTATTCTCTCTTATTCTGTTTCTGAATGGAAAACGAACTCTCACTTAGGACCTGCTTTTTTTCCTCATCCTATGGTAATCTATACCCAGTTAGTTTCAAAATATGTGTCATAGATTTTAAACATCTCTTATGTGGGGAAACAACATTTTGTGCATATAAAACAGAAATGGACAACCCGTTCATGTTGCTGTTTACTATACCTAATTATAAATTTAAGTACTCCGTATAAGAGAAAATTGGAATATATACTAATTGCTATGAAATAGGGAAAAAAAATATGCTAACCATGCAAGATGGGCTGCCTGCTATTTATGAATTATTGCAAACTATTTCATGCAGATTTCCATTCATCATGGACATGAATTAACTAATAACCAACTTAGCATGGTAATCTTTGATATTACGATAACATAATCACTATCTTTCTAGCCTTTAATTTAGCTATATTGGCTTTTTATTAGCGCTAATAGAAATTTATATAGCTGTTTATTCCTATTCCATTTCAGATGTCTTTAAATAAAGTAGACAATCAATTCTTAATTCCCATCATCTAAAAAGTAAAATGTTATATCTCAATTAGTTTTACCTGTACTGATGGACTATATTGATTATGCAAGATAGCTGTTTCTTAAATAGCTTGTGTAGAATTTTTTAACCTGCAGGACATGTTACAATGCCTCAGAATTACCACAGCATATGACTAGCCAGAACAAACCATAAGGAGCTTGGCTGGAATATGAAGGAACTGTTTAAATGTATATACAGAAATATACTTTAGAGACAGGTTCGTAAGTGGCTTAAGACTGTATCAAGCTCCTGATCAACCTTGTTTCTGCCTCAGTGATCTTCTAAAACAAGCTGATCTTAGTTAACAGGAAATTTGGTGTGAAAATTAGAGGAAGCAACTTTGATCTAAAAATATGTACCTTTAAATTCATTTAAAACATAATAGTATCTTGCTTACTATCTTAGAGTCTCCTTTTACCATGATGCCAAACCGATATAAAGTAAAGATGATTTCAATTGAAGTTCAACTCAACACAGATCTATCCATTTAAAGAATTTTTGGCAACTGAACTGAGTTCTTCTGAGATGATTTTAGTTTGTACTGGCTTGCATTTGCTCTATAGAAAGAGATTGAGGCCGAGGCTGAGATGTAATACAATTGGTGTCTATGCTGCATAGTTAGTTTTCTTGTCCTAGTAGAACCTTCCCAGTCTTCTCACTTTTTAAATTTAACAGTTGGGTAATACAAAACAAAATCTTTCTGTTTTGACCTTAAGAAAACAGAACAGCAGGACTTTGGTTGCAATTTGAATAGAGAAATGTTTTCAAGGCTAAAACAAATTATATAACTCAAGAGACTTCTTGACTAAGTAATTTTGAATAAGAAAACTGCATCGAAGATTATTGCAGTATATACACTTCATGTTGCAATATGCTTACAATTAACAGGATGTCTTTTTAAAAAATATGCATACAGTGACCCAGTACCCATTGTTAATTGATTCCAAGAGAAGCAATGGATACAAAACATGATGAGTATCAAACAAATTTGTCCCATAAGGAATAATGTGATCAGTCACAAGGCAGCTGACAAGTTCTAGCTTGTGAGTTGAGTACCAGAGAAACAATGAGTCCCTGAATAAAATGTTTGCATCAAAATGCATTGAGTACCAAATTTGATGAGTTTCATAGCAGTTGACTACCAAAGTACTACTGTATTTATGCAATTCCAAAATTACGAATTTTTACTGTAGGAATGCTTTAGACTTGTCTACAGTAAGATATGCCATTTTCTTAAAGGATGCCAATTATTCTATTTTGGACACATCTGGGCAGACCTTGAAAAAAAGTCAAATTTGATTTGTGCTTGGATAGGAGAGCACCAGGCATAGGGAAATCAGAAAAAAAAAAGCCTCCTGAAAAAAGCAATAGCAAACCACTCCTTTACTGTGTCTTAAGAACTGTGTAACGTACTTATAGCCTCATTAGAAGTCTCAAGAAGTAAACTTTATTCAAAAGAAATGTTGCTTTTCAGCAGATACAAACCGCATAAGTGATGGTGGGTTTGTTTGTCGTTTCCCCTTGAAAAAATTTTTTAAATTATTTTAGCTGACTTTAGATTTAGGAGTAACTCACTTCTACATAACAATTTATTTATTTATTTTTATTTATTTATTTTGTCACAACAATATATATAAGCATCACACAAATACTATAAAGATTATATAGTATATAAACATATATATGAGGAAATATTAGGAGGTATAAGCATATATATATATATATATACATATATATAAGAAGAAGAAAAAAGAAAACAATAGGACAGGAACGGTAGGCACATTTGTGCTCTTATGCACGCCCCTTATGGTCCTCTTAGGAATGGGGTGAGGTCAATAGTAGAAAGTTTTTGGTTAAAGCTTTTGGGATTATGGGAAGAGACCACAGAGTCAGGTAAAGTGTTCCAAGCACTGATGATTCTGTTACAGAAGTCATATTTTCTGCAATCTAGATTAAAGCGGTTGACATTAAGTTTAAATCTATTGGTTGCTCTTGTATTATTGCAATTAAAGCTGAAGTAGTCTTTAACAGGAAGGACATTACAATAGATGATTCTATGAGTTAAACTTAGGTCTTGTCGAAGGCGACAGAGTTCTAAGTTTTCTAAGCCTAGGATTTCAAGTCTGGTGGCGTAAGGTATTTTGTTGTTTTCAGAGGAGTGAAGAACTCTTCTTGTAAAATATTTCTGAGACACATTCAATTGTATTGATGTCAAAAATGTGGTGAGGGTTCCAGACAGGTGAGCTGTATTCTAAAATTGGCCTAGCAAATGTTTTATAAGCTCTGGTTAGTAGTATAGTGTTTTTGGAAAAGAAGCTACACAATTGGGAAAAGGAGTTGAAGGGGAAGAGGAGAATCGTGGGAAAGAGAATTCACTGCATTGTTTCCATTTACTTCTGAAGAATGTAAAAATTATATGTCTCCTACCAACCTTACTTTAGAATACCTACTTTAGAAAAACTAACATGTCACAATACCTTGTGACTCACTACATTATTTCTTATGGGGGAAAAATTGTTTGATGACAAAAAGTCATCCCGGAAGACCTCCCTATATCTGGAGAGATGAATTTGCAGGAGTTCTTTCTACTGTAACTTTCAGAGGTATGTACCATAATTTAATAATTCATCATACATTTTGCAAAATGTTTTGGATTATACTCTAGGCCAGGGGTGTCAAACTCAAGGCCCACGTGATGGTTCTGGCTCATGGGGTGCTTAGATCTGGCTCATGGGGCCACCCTGGAAACAATGAAGGACCAGCCCACAATGCTCCCTGCCATCAAAATGGAGCTTGTGAGGGCCGTGTACAGCCCCCCACTCCCAAGCTCCATTTTGGTTGTGATGGCCTCCTGCAACCCTCTGCCAGCAAAAACAGAGCTTGGAACGGCTGTGTGCAGCCCTCCTGAACTCCATTTTCACTGGAAGAGCTCTCAAACCACCAAGGTATTCCCAACGTTAGTGATGTTGAGCCTGCCCTGCCACCCTGGCCACGCCCACCTGCCACCCCCCCCAAGGTCAAACACAACCCTGATTCAGCCTTCAATGAAATTGAGTTTGACACCCCTGCTCTAGGCCATATAGAGTCTCATCACTTCATGCAAAACCATTTGTAGCATCTCTCTAGTTCATCAGATGTTTTTGTACCATGGAGTCCCTTGTCAATATGCTTGAGTTCAAGATAATTTCCCAAGTACACTTTGTCACTGTGACAGTTCTTTTGCAATTTTCAAAGTGTTCTTATTTTATTTTATTTTATTTCAATAACCCTATCGTGCATTTGTTTATATATATTTTTGCCAGGTGTTTTACACATGGCATGTCAAGGTTTTGGAATAATGTCAAGGTTCCAGAAAAACCTCCTCTGCATAAAAAAACCTCAGAAGCCATTGTCTTTCAGAGTTCTTTACTAGCATAAGAAAACTGGCACACGATGAGTGAAATTCCAAAACTGAACTTCCGGATTCTTTTCCCAGTTATACAAACCCCAAGAGTCCCACCCCCTAACCCCTTTGCTGGTCACATGGTCCAACGTTCTTCCACTTTATTCGAAACCTCTTGTTGCCACTCCTTCTGCAGATGTGAACACAATCCGACCTTGACCACTTGAAGAATGTTACCATACCCCTCAACCTCCCTTCTTCCCCTCAGAGGAAAAATGTGGCAGCGCCTGGAAACCTAAGGCCTAGTATGGTTTCCAGGCCTGACATGGCAAACTAAACAAGATTCTAACCCTGCAATCCTATTCAGGCCTACTCAAAAGTGATAAGCTCTAACAAATTTAATGGGACTTAATTCCAAGTACTGAGGTGTTGAGGTTTCGGCTTCTCTTAATGTACCAGTGAGTTCATACAGATTCATATATCCATGAATTTATCCAATTAATCCCATTTTCTGGATTTGCATGCTAAACTATTACACCAAACATGTGCATTGGGTTTGCACAATTTGACTGGTGATGACATCAGTGGTTGACTGGTTTGTGCTCTGGTATCTCATGTGAACTCACTCATGGAATTAGCCACTGACCTGAATTAACAGCTTCACATTGTTTTGCTAAAACTAACAGTACTTTTTTTAAAGAGTTCGGCAGCTATAGTTTTTTAAAATGCCGAAACTGTGCCCATCATAAATTATTTGGCACGTAAGAAAGGTTCAGTTGACAGTTATCAAGTAATTGGGCAGTTACTTAAAGGGGGAAAAAATGTCTCCCCAGCAAGATTTGCTGTTTAATTTGTGTCCTTTAATGAAGATATCTCACACAAAAAGATCCCAGACAGATTTCAAATTTTATGTTACCATTCCTAAATGTAACTCACCCCAGTTCTAATTTAAAACCTCCAATATCTTTTTAAAAATATTGATATTAACCTTCAATTTTACCACCCATGTATTTGATTTGCTTTTAAGATATGAAGACCAAAAGCAACAGAGGGAAGGGGGTAAAATTATCAGATCGCATCATATTTATATTCATTAATTCAAAAGTCACTTTTATGTAACATTTAAATTATTACAAAAGAAATCTTATTTTGACTGATTTAAATCTTCTAGATGAAAACATAACATTGAGATGTGAAAAGAATTTCTTGATTTCTTTTCATCATATTTTATAAAACACTCTGAGACAATCACATAGACTTCTTCCCAGACACAATTAATGGCTTCCTTAATATCAAAAATGAGAGGTAGCTGTTTTGCAAACCTTTTCATGAATAGTTGAAAACATTTTGAATAACCTTTCCATCTTGTTATTAAGTTATGGATTTCCTTTAATGGTTTTTGACATAACTTACTTTTAAAGTAACTAATGGGATGAGATATCCCCAGTGAAATCCCAGAGGAAATGTACAGTAGGTGCCAGTTAGTTTAACATTTGATCTAAGTAATGTTGTAGAAATTTTCAGTGTACCTAAAATTTGCTAACTAATTAGAAGAACTTGTATAACATTTATCTGCCTGGCTTCTCTCATGCTGCATGCATATACACCTTTTACAAAGAAACCAGGATCATGTGCTACACTAAGACAAGGCACCACTTGCTGTTATTCCTCACTGATAACAGTCCAAAAGAAGTTATAGAATCTTTCAAAGGGCATTTTGGAGACTAAAACGGGTTGCCTCTCTTGGCTGTATGGAATCAGTGAGAAAGATCACTGTTTGTAACTATGACGGGAGCCCATCCCTCTAAAGGAGATCATTTTTTCTCAACTCTAAAATGCATATTGTCCAAACAAATGGCATGGTTCCAGATTCTCCTCTAGGCTAACTACTTTCCACCCATGAAAGCCATTTGAGATAGGGTTCACATCAAAATGCTTCTTCCTTATACTGTAACTGGTAAATATCACATTGCAGTGGCTTTTCCTATCTATCTATCTATCTATCTATCTATCTATCTATCTATCTATCTATCTATCTATCTATCTGTTAAACTACTGAAGTTCACAGATGACACAACAGTGATTGGTCTCATTCGAGACAATGACGAATCCGCATATAGGCGTGAGGTCGAACGACTAGCCTTGTGGTGCGACCGTAACAATCTGGAACTGAACACACTCAAAACCGTAGAAATGGTGGTAGACTTTAGGAGAAACCCTTCCATACTTCCACCTCTTACAATACCACATCTCTGACATCAATACAATTGAACGTGTCCAGAAATATTTTACAAGAAGAGTTCTCCATTCCTCTGAAAACAATAAAATACCCTATCCCACCAGGCTTGAAATCCTAGGCTTAGAAAACTTGGAACTCCGTCGCCTTCGACAAGACCTAAGCTTAACTCACAGAATCATCTATTGTAATGTCCCTCCTGTTAAAGACTACTTCAGCTTTAATTGCAATAATACTAGAGCAACTAATAGATTTAAACTTAATGTAAACCGCTTTAATCTAGATTGCAGAAAATATGACTTCTGTAACAGAATCATCAGTGCTTGGAATACTTTACCTGATTCTGTGGTCTCGTCCCATAATCCTAAAAATTTTATCCAAAAACTTTCTACTATTGACCTCATCCCATTCCTAAGAGGACCATAAGGGGCGTGCATAAGCGCACAAACGTGCCTACCGTTCCTGTCTTATTGTTTTTCTTTTCTTCTTCCTATATATATGCTTATACCTCCTTATATTTACCCATATATGTGTTTATTTACTATATAATCTTTTTGTATGATACCTACATATATTGTTGTGACAAAATAAAATAAATAAATAAAAATAAAATACTTGACAACACAGTATCAACAGTAGAAACCTTCAAATTTCTAGTTTCTATCATATCGCAAGATCTAAAATGGACCGTTAACATCAAAAACATCATCAAAAAAGGACAACAAAGAATGTTCTTTCTGTGCCAACTCAGAAAGCTCAAACTGCCCAAGGAGCTACTAATCCAGTTCTACAGAGGAATTATTAACTCTGTCATTTGCACCTCTATAACTATCTGGTTCGGTTCTGCAACCCAACAAGAAAGACACAGACTTCAGAGGATAATTAGAACTGCAGAAAAATAATTGCTACCAACCTGCCTTCCATTGAGGACCTGTATACCGCACGAATCAAGAAGAGGGCCGTGAAAATATTTACAGATCCCTCACATCCTGGACATAAACTGTTTCAACTCCTACCATCAAACCGATGCTATAGAGCACTGCATACCAGAACAACTAGACACAAGAACAGTTTTTTCCCGAAGGCCATCACTCTGCTAAACAAATAATTCCCTCAACACTGTCAAACTATTTACTAAATCTACACTACTATTAATCTTCTCATCATTTTCATCACCAATCTCTTTCCACTTATGACTGTATGACTGTAACTTTTTGTTGCTATCATTAAGGGTTAAATTGCAACCTATGATCATCATTTGTGTTGTAAATGTTGTACCTTTGATGAAGGTATTTTTTTTCTTTTATGTACACTGAGAGCATATGCACCAAAACAAATTCCTTGTGTGTCCAATCACACTTGGCCAATAAATTCTATTCTATTCTATTCTATTCTATTCTATTCTATTCTATTCTATTCTATTCTATTCTATTCTATCCAGCCATCCAGCCATCATCTATCTATCATCATTCAGTTTCAGCCTTCTTACCATTAATAATAATCTGGAATTAGGATAACTTTGCAAAAGCCAAAACAAGAGAAATGCTGATGCCATTTTTTATTTCTTGGTGGATTGGACATAAGTGTTCACGAAAGTTGCTTGTTCTGAGGGAATAAATATTGCCAAATTTCATGTGAATATTTTCAAAAAGTTATTCAGCAAGAACCAAACCAAATACCATTGTTCTGGTTAATAATAAATACTGCCAGATAAGAGGCCCAAATGAAATGGCAAAAAAGCAGCTCTGCTTCATAAGAAACTCTATCAGAATGTGCTCTATGAGCCTCTAATTCTTAGACTATAACAATATAACAATAACAACAGAGTTGGAAGGGACCTTGGAGGTCTTCTAGTCCAACCCCCTGCCCAGGCAGGAAACCCAACACCATCTCAGACAGATGGTTATCCAACATTTTCTTAAAAATTTCCAGTGTTGGAGCATTCACAACTTCTGCAGGCAAGTCGTTCCACTTATTAATTGTTCTAACTGTCAGGAAATTTCTCCTTAGTTCTAAGTTGCTTCTTTCCTTGACCAGTTTCCACCCATTGCTTCTTGTTGGGTTGCAGAACCAAACCAGTTCTGCAACTGGTTACAGAACAGTTATAGAGGTGTAAATGACAGACTCAATAATTCCTCTGTAGAACTGAATCAGCAGCTCCTTGGGCAGTTTGAGCTTACTGCATTGGCACAGAAAGAACATTCTTTGTTGTCCTTTTTTAATGATGTTTTTGATGTTAGCTGTCCATTTTAGATCTTGCAATATGATAGAACCTAGAAATTTGAAGGTTTCTACTGTTGATACTGTGTTGTCAAGTATTGTGAGAGGTGGAAGTATGGAAGGGTTTCTCCTAAAGTCTACCACCATTTATTTATTTATTTATTTATTTAATCATATTTGTATACCGCCCTATCTCCCGAGGGACTCAGGGCGGTTAACAGGCACTTAAAAACACATAAATACAGCATAAAAACAATTAAAAAACTTATTCTAAAAGCCCAATAACTAAAAATATAAAATAAAACCCAATTTAAAACCCGTAAATTTAAAATCTAACTCAGTCCTGCAGATAAATAAGTATGTTTTAAGCTCATGGAAGGTCCGAAGGCCCGGAAGCAGACAAAGTCCTGGGGGTAGTTCGTTCCAGAGGGTGGGAGCCCCCACAGAGAAGGCCCTTCCCCTGGGTGTCGCCAGACGACATTGCCTCGCTGACGGCAGCCTGAGGAGTCCCTCTCTGTGAGAGCGCACGGTCGGTGAGAGGTATTCGGTAGCAGTAGGCGGTCCCGTAATAACCCGGCCCTATGCCATGGAGCGCTTTGAAGATGGTCACCAAAACCTTGAAGTGCACCCGAAGGCCACAGGTAGCCAGTGCAGTCTGCGCAGGATAGGTGTCATGCGGGAGCCACGAGGGCTCCCTCTATCACCCGCACAGCCGCATTCTGACTAACTGCAGCCTCCGGATGCCCTTCAAGGAGCCCCATGTAGAGAGCATTGCAGTAATCCAGGCGAGACGTCACGAGGGCGTGAGTGACCGTGCATAGGCATCCCGGTCCAGAAAGGCGCAACTGGCGCACCAGGCGAACCTGGTAGACGCTCTCCTGGAGACGGCCGTCAAATGATCTTCTAAAGACAACCGTTCATCCAGGAGGACGCTAAGTTGCGCACCCTCTCCGCCGGGGCCAATGACTCGCCACCGACGGTCAGCAGTGGACTTAGCTGACTGTGCGGGATGCCGGCATCCACAGCCACTCTGTCTTGGAGGATTGAGCTTGAGCCTGTTTCTCCCCATCCAGACCCGTCGGCCTCCAGACACCGGGACAGCACTTGATAACCGTTGGGGTGGTCCGGTGTGGAAAAGTACAGCTGGGTGTCATCCGCACAGCTGGTACCTCACACGAAACCACTGATGATCTCACCCAGCGGCTTCATGTAGATGTTGAACAGAAGGCGAGAGGATCGACCTCGGCACCCCACAAGTGAGGCGCCTCGGGCCGACCTCTGCCCCCTGTCAACACCGTCTGCGACCGGTCGGAGAGATAGGAGGAGAACCACCGATAACGGTGCCTCCACTCCCAATCCCTCCAACCGGCGCAGCAGGATACCATGGTCGATGGTATCGAAAGCCGCTGAGAGGTCTAATAGGACCAGGGCAGAGGAACAACCCCTATCCCTGGCCCTCCAGAGATCATCCTGTGACCAAAGCCGTCTCCGTGCTGTAACCGGGCGGAAACGGACTGGAGCGGGTCTAGATAGACAGTTTCATCCAGGTGTAAGGAAACTGATATGCCACCATACTCTCTACAACCTTAGCGCCGCGAAGGTTGGAGACGATAATTACCTAAAACAGCGGGTCAGGAAGGCTTCTTGAGGAGGGCCTCACCACCGCCTCTTTCAAGGCGGCAGGAAAGACACCTCCACCAAAGAAATCGTGTCGCCTGGAGCCAGCCTCGTGCCACCTCCTGTGTGGCCAGCACCAGCCAGGAGGGGCACGGGTCCAGTAAACACGTGGTGGCATTCAACCTACCCAACAACCTGTCCATGTCCTCGGGAGCCACAGGGTCAAACTCATCCCAAACAATGTCACCAAGACCACCCTCGGACGTCTCACCCAAGTCACCACAATTTTGGTCCAACCCGTCCCGGCTGAGCGATTTTATCGTATAGATAACCGTTAAACTCCTCAGCACGTCCTGCAGCGGGTCATCCCGCTCCCCTGGTGAAGGAGGGCAGGTCACCCAAACAGGGCGGCTGGGAGGTTATCTGCCGGCGCGCAATGAGGGAGGAGGCGTGCACGCCTCGCTTCCTCAATGCCACTAGGTAAGTCTAGTATAGGACTTCACTAGTGTCGATCAGTTTTATTAAACTAGACATACCCAGTTCCTGCAACCGTTCTTCACGTTTTAGCCTCCAGTCCCCTAATCATCTTTGTTGCTCTTCTCTGCACTCTTTCTAGAGTCTCAGCGTCTTTTTTACATTGCGGCGACCAAAACTGAATGCAGTATTCCAAGTGTGGCCTTACCAAGGCATTATAAAGTGGCACTAACACTTCATGTGATCTTGATTCTATCCCTCTGTTTATGCACCCCAGAACTGTGTTGGCTTTTTTAGCAGCTGCTGCACACTGCTGGCTCAAATCAAAGACTGTTGAGCAAGGTACCACATATATGGTACCTGTGCATTTTGTTTTTTTGTTTTTTTGCCTAAATGTAGAACCTTACTTTTTTCACTGTTGAATTTCATTTTGTTAGATAGTGGCCAATGTTCGAGTCTGTAACTTGAGCCTATCTTCTGGAGTGTTGGCTATTCCTGCCAGCTTGGTGTCATCTGCAAATTTGATGAGTTCCCCATCTATCCCCTCGTCCAAGTTATTGATAAAGATGTTGAAGAATATTGGGCCTAAAACAGAGCCTTAGGGTACTCTACTGCATACTTCCCTCCATGTGGATGTAGTTCCATTGAGGACTACACATTGAGTGCAGTTGGTCAGACAGTTACGAATCCATCTGGTGGTGGTGCTGTCTAACCCACATTTTTCTACTTTATTTAGTAGTAAGTTATGGTCTACTTTATCAAATGCCTTACTGAAGTCCAAGTAAATTATATCGACAGCATTCCTCTGGTCTACTAATTTTGTCACTTTGTCAAAGAATGCAATAAGATTAGAATAGAATAGAATTTTATTGGCCAAGTGGGATTGGACACACAACGAATTTGTCTTGGTGCATATGCTCTCAGTGTACATAAAAGAAAAGAAATGTTCATCAAGGTACAACATTTACAACACAATTGATGGTCAATATATCAATATAAATCATAAGGATTGCCAGCAACAAGTTATAGTCATACAGTCATAAGTGGAAAGAGATTGGTGATGGAAACTATGAGATGATTAATAGTAGTGCAGATTCAGTAAATAGTCTGACAGTGTTGAGGGAATTATTTGTTTAGCAGAGTGATGGCCTTCGGGGAAAAACTGTTCTTGTGTCTAGTTCTGGTGTGCAGTGCTCCATAGCGTCGTTTTGAGGGTACGAGTTGAAACAGTTTGTGTCCAAGATGCGAGGGATCTGCAAATATTTTCACGGCCCTCTTCTTGATTCGTGCGGTATACAGGTCCTCAATGGAAGGCAGGTTGGTAGCAATTATTTTTTCTGCAGTTCTAATTATCCTCTGAAATCTGTGTTTTTCTTGTTGGGTTGCAGAACCAAACCAGTTCTGCAACTGGTTACAGAACAGT
This sequence comes from Ahaetulla prasina, assembly GCF_028640845.1. Classification (NCBI taxonomy): domain Eukaryota; kingdom Metazoa; phylum Chordata; class Lepidosauria; order Squamata; family Colubridae; genus Ahaetulla; species Ahaetulla prasina. The sequence continues at coordinate 109,375,425 of NC_080540.1, forward strand.
TATAGAGGTGCAAATGACAGACTCAATAATTCCTCTGTAGAACTGAATCAGCAGCTCCTTGGGCAGTTTGAGCTTACTGAGTTGGCACAGAAAGAACATTCTTTGTTGTCCTTTTTTAATGATGTTTTTGATGTTAGCTGTCCATTTTAGATCTTGCAATATGATAGAACCTAGAAATTTGAAGGTTTCTACTGTTGATACTGTGTTGTCAAGTATTGTGAGAGGTGGAAGTATGGAAGGGTTTCTCCTAAAGTCTACCACCATTTCTACGGTTTTGAGTGTGTTCAGTTCCAGATTGTTTTGGTTGCACCACAAGGCTAGTCGTTCGACCTCTCGTCTATATGTGGATTCGTCATTGTCTCGAATGAGACCAATCACTGTTGTGTCATCTGCGAACTTCAGTAGCTTAACAAATGGATCATTGGAGATGCAGTCATTGGTATACAGAGAGAAGAGAAGTGGGGAGAGCACACAGCCTTGGGAGCTCCTGTGCTAATTGTACAGGTATTTGATGTGATCTTGCTTAGCTTCACCTGCTGCTTCCTGTTTGTTAGGAAGCTTGTGATCCACTTACAAGTCTGTTCTGGTACCTGTAGCTGGTTTAGCTTAGTTAGAAGAATGTCTGGTATTGAATGCTGAACTAAAGTCTACAAAAAGGACCCTTGCATAGGTCTCTGGAGACTCAAGATGTTGTAGGATGTAGTGCAGAGCCATATTAACAGCATCATCTGTTGATCTATTTGCTCGGTATGCAAATTGCAAGGGGTCTAACAGCGGATCCGTGATGGATTTCAGGTAGGAAAGCACTAGCCTTTCAAAGGTTTTCATGACTACAGATGTTAAAGCAACTGGTCTGTAGTCATTCAGTTCCTTGATGGTGGGCTTTTTCGGCACTGGGATGATGGTAGAGCGTTTGAAGCAAGAAGGAACATAACACATCTCTAGTAATTTATTGAAAATATGGGTGAAGATGGGGGCCAATTGGTCAGCACAGACTTTTAAGCAAGAAGGAGTTATCTTGTCTGGGCCTGGAGCTTTTCCTGGCTTTTGTCTGTGAAATAGGTCCTGCACTTCCTTTTCTGTGATCACTAGGGGTTGTGAACCCAATGAAATGGGGTCAGTTGTAGGAGGCTTGGCTGTTGTTGGTGTGTCTGAGATGGGGGTTGTGGAGATAGGTGGCTGTAGTTTCCTTTCAAACCTGCAGTAAAACTTATTCAGGTCATCTGCCAGTTGTTGATTACCTTCAGCCTGGGAAGGAGGTTTGCCATAGCGAGTGATATTTTTAAGAGTTTTCCACATGTTTGCTGGTTCATTAGCTGAAAACTGATTCTTTAGCTTTTCAGAGTAGCTTCTTTTGCTGCTCTGATCTCCTTGTTAGTGCATTTCTGGCCTCATTGTACAGCATTTTATCACCTTTTCTGTAGGCTTCCTCTTTGGAATGTCGTAGCTGCTTAAGTTTAGGTGTAAACCAAGGTTTGTTGTTACTGTATATTCGCAAGTTCCTTGTAGGTACACATAGGTCTTCACAGAAGCTGACATATGATGTTACAGTATCTGTGAGTTCATCCAGGTCTGCAGAGGTATCTTTAAAAATATTCCAATCAGTGCAGTCAAAACATGCCTGTAGCTTTAATTTTGATTCCTCCGTCCAGGTCTTTACTGATTTAATTATTGGTTTTGTGGCTTTAAGTCTTTGCCTGTAAGCAGGTACAAGGTGAATCATGCAATGATCAGAGTGTCCTACAGCTGCACGTGGTAAAGACCGATAGGCATCTTTTAGTGTTGTGTAGCAATGGTCTAGAGTATTCTTGCCTCTGGTGGGACAATTGACATGCTGAAAGTATTTTGGTAGTTCTTTCCTTAAGTTTGCCTTGTTTAGATCTCCCAAAACAATGGCCAGTGAATCAGGGTGTTTGGCTTCAGCCTCCATGATTTAGTCTGGCATGATCTGTTTTTGACAAGCCCATGTTGGCTTTTTGTTATTACTTTGTTTGCTTCTAGGTATTCGGTGATTCGTTGCTTGATTATCTTTTCCAGAATCTTCCCCGGTATTGAGGTCAGGCTGATAGGTCTGTAGTTCCTGGATCTGTTTTTTTCCCCTTTTTTGAAGATGGGAACTACATCAGCTCTTTTCCAGTCCTCTGGCAGCTCTCCTGTGTTCCAGGATCTTTGAAAGATATAGTTCAGTGGTTCTGAGATCTCGTCTGCCAGTTTCTTCAGACTAGTTTGGCTCTACCCATTCTCATAATGTGTCTTATAATATATATGGGTATATACATAATTTTGTATTAATTTATTTATTTTGTTGTGTTTTTGTAGTGTATTTTGGAGATGATGACCTTTTGAGAGCTTTTATGCAACAAAATTTCATTTTAATGTATGCCAGTTAGTGTACATTCAAAGTGACAATAAAGTTATTCTAAGTCTAAGTCTAATATGACATTGTAGCCATTCCACTTACGGCCTGTGGGAACCAAACAAATTATGGTGCAATCCTGGGTAGAAGAAAGTTACTGACTTATACCAAACATAAGCAAAATCCATTTTGTGAGAACCAAAGTAGTACAACACATATTTCTTTTAGTATTAAACTAATGCTTTTGAAACCAAAAATGATAGTGGTTTGGGATGGTTTAAGTTTGCTAATGCAACTTTAGAAGAAAGAGCCATACCTATGACCTTTGAAGAGGTCTTTATGAACACTAAAGTGGTTCTAACTGTTACTTACCTTGTTTTTTAAAGAGACTGCTGTGTACAATTTCTGTCATTGATTGAACTTTTTGCTTCTGCAACTTTGCTGGAATGCAGGTGAAAAATTCATGTAAAAGCTGGCTGAAGATTAAAAAAAAGATAAGATTGATTAAAATGTTTAGTCAGGAAATTGCTAAGACTTAAGACAGTCATGCAAAGAGTATGAGGAGGGTTTTTTTTGAGAAAAAGTAATATTAAACAAAGAAGAAACCATACGGAGTCCCTTGTGTATAGCAAGGTAATTGGGAAAAAAACTTAATGAATAAAAAATTAAAGCCTCTATATCTAGTTGAATGAATTTCATGCTTTCTGGGCAAGTTTCTTATGCAAATGGTATTGCTTACATTATGCTTGAAATTATGTAAGACTGAACCAGCAGAGTTGAGATTTATGCCAGGAATGTACTGCAATCTACAATGTGACTATCTGAAGATACATGCCAAAATTGCAGGCATCTAAATGTCTTGATGCTTTGGAATGCCAAATGTCATCTCACCTGAGTAGTCTGACATCAAAGACTGTTTCTACATCTTGGAGAACAGATGCAATATACTTCAAGGCAGCCATCTGAAAAAAAAAATAACCTAGTTGATCGTATTTTCTGTTTTTCAAAAGTCCAAATAAGCTTACATAATTTAGAACTAGGTTTCACTAATGACCAAAACAGGACCTATATATCCAGAAGCATCTACTTGTCTTTAGTAAACTGGACTCCAGAGAAACCAAAATCATCTTCCAGACTACTTTTACTGAGAAATACCTTATCATTAACTTTTCATTTACCAATATTACAGTCTGTAATTTTTTCCTAGGTCTCCTGCTATTGATTCATACCTATGACAATTATATGTGGACTTTATCCACATATAAAGTGTTTATATGTGGACTGTCAAATTTATATGTGGACTGTCAAGTCATTTAGAGACATTGTTGTCATGGTGAATTGATCTTCCATATGTCCTTAACAATCTAAATTTTCTTTTCTAAGAGATATATCTCACTTTCTCTAGGTCACTTTGAGCATTCATCTGCCTTATCCACTTCCCAAAACATAATTATTGCAGTATAAAAGTTGAATGGATACATTTCATCATTTCTGGGATATCAGGAAAGGGATGTGTTATATAAGCCTAATGTGTATTGTCTTCTACTTCAACCATCAAGAAATGTCTACAAAACTCCAGGTTGAATGTTGGCCTTTGGTTGGGTTTAAATTCCCAAAGCTAGGAAGTTAACAGAATGAATGGCCAGTCATGGTCTGATGAATGTTTTTGAAAACTAATTAGCAACAAAGAAAACAAAAAAAAAGTCAGTGTTATTTGTGCTATGATAATGGAAAAAAGCATTCCTATCAATATTAATTTAATATATTTATGTACTAGGTTGTTTTGATCATCAATATGAGTGGAAAAATTGCTGATTGGAGTTGCCCAGAGTTTGACATAAGATGGGCAGCTATATAATGTTTTAAATAAATAAGTAAATATATATATATATACCATATTTTTCAGACTATAAAATGCACTCCCCCCCCTGCAAAAGTGGGGGGAAATGTCTTTGCGTCTTATACAGTGAATGTTGCTGAAGCCCCACCCACCCGCCAGCCGTCACCCTTTGGCCTCTGCCTCCCAGCCATTTGCCTCCTTGCAGCAAACAGCAAACAGCCTGGTCAGCTTCAGCACAGCCTGATTTAGCACGAGCAGCTGATTGGTGGTTGGATCTGGCTCCCAGAATACCATCGATCAGCTGTTCCAGGCTCTAGGGATTGCCACCGCCCATCAGCACCAGCACCACCCATCAGTGCTGCCATATATTATACCAAAAATGGGGCATGCGGAGGCCAAAAGAGGGGTGCATGGAGGCCAAAAATGGGGGGTGCGGAGGCGGTGATAAGTGGCAACAGTGAAGGGTGGCGACAGTGCCGATGGGCTGCAGCAATCCCTGAAGCCTGGAACAGCTGATCAGTGGTATTCCGGGAGGCAGATCCAACCACCAATCAGCTGTTTATGCTAAATCAGGCTGTGCTAAAGCTAACCAGGCTGTTTGCTGTTTGCTGCAAGGAGGGAAATTGCTGGGAGGCAGAGGCAGATTTTTTTTTCTTGTTTTCCTCCCCAAAAGCTAGGTGCGTCTTATAGTCTGGAGTGTCTTATTGTCCAAAAAATACGGTATATATAAAAGTATATCAATTGTATTGTCTCTGCCTACTTTGATGTTTTAGCCTGAAAAAAAAAATGTTCCTAATAAGCAAAGCCAGAATATTAGCCATGCTCATGGCTGTTGAATATTTATGAGGGGGTATTTGACTACTCCCACTGCAACTTTAATATTTTAGCTGGTTCCATCACAACATATTTATGACTATAGAGGATACGTGATGAAAATTAAGAGTCTCTAAAGTTTGGTAACCAGAAAACAAGTCTTTGTGCTCTTTTACTGTCATGGCAGTAGAACTGAAACCATGGCACAAAAGAAATAAAAAGTTATTTTTAAGTTTTTTCTCCAATAATATATTGTTCAATAATGCTGTCCAACAGAGAAACACGAGAGTTATGAGAGTATTGCTTGCACCTTCCACAGACTACATATATGAAGAAGTGCTAATGATCCAAGTATTACACTGCTGTAATTTGCAAAAGAAAGTAAATATCCATAAAAAAACAGTTGACAACAAGATTTCCTTCCAGGAGTATAAGATGCTTCTGAATTCCAGTTGCAGAGAAAGAACAGCAGGAAAGGGCTATGAATCCACCTCATCCTTCTGAGCATCTAACATTTATTTATTTATTAATCTCATTTCTACACTCCCAATCTCATCTAAATGACTCTGGGTGGTTTACAATAAACACATAAACACATAAATACAGCAAACTTGTATCTATATGTATACATATGTATAATTCACATATACATAAATACAGCAAAGTTAAAACAGAAGTAAGAATGTTAAAATTAAGATTTTTGTTGTGTCTGTCTCTTCATGACCCTTTGGAGCATAGCATGTTAGGCCCTCCAGTCCTCCATTCTCTCCCAGAGTTTGCCCAAATTCATGCCCAGTGTGTGGATGACACTATCTGACCATCTCATCCTCTGCCATCCACTTTTTCTTTTGTCTTCAATCTTTCCTAACATCATTTTCCAGTGACTCCTCTCTTCTCATTAGGTGCCAAATATATGAGCAAAATTAAGATATTACAAATTTAAAAAGGACAGAGGGGGCATCATCACTTCACCAGCCCTCCTCAGGGTCACCGTCTCTCTCTCTTTTTTTTTTAGTAAAAAAGTTTTATTTTTACAATCATGTCAAACAATTCATTCAATTTGATTTTAACAAATTTTTAAATTCTTAGAAATTAATTTTAAATGGGGTTTTTTAGCTTATTATATATTTTACTTCTCAGGCCAATTTTAAAATAAGTTTTTTAACTGCATTTTAAATTTGTATATTGTACCGTCTGTTTTATTCTTGCCTGTACACCGCCCTGAGTCCTTCGGGAGAAGGGCGGTATAGAAATCAAATAAATAAATAAATAAATAAAAATAAATAAATGTACAGTTATATACATTTAGTCGGGCCTGCCCAGTCACCCCCCCCCTTTTTAACACTACCCTCTTCTACCTTCTTTTACTATCCAAACCTTCCTCTCCTTCTCTTATCTACATCCTCTCCTCCCTCCACCCTACACCTTCCTTCTCCCTCTTCTACCCCTCTTCCTTCCTCTTCTCCTCTTCCTACCTCCTACTCTCTTTTCTCCCTCCCCACTGTTCTAAAATGGTAACTGGGCAGACCCGACCCTACATTAATTATATTTATACATCTTCAATAATCCCTGTACATTCACCATCACTCCATCTCTAGCCTCAACCCCCAATTCCCTCCCCATACCCCCGCCCCCACCCCGACTTCCCAGAACAAAATGCAGGGTATCAAAACTAACAATCATAATCTAAAATAATTCCTAAATTATAATCTCTAGTCTCTCCACACTTAATCACACTCTCAATTCCCCTCTCCTTCAGAAATATATCTAATACAAAATATTTCCTAAATTTACTCATATGCTATTCGATATTTTTTTATCTGATACTTATTCTGAATATAATCAATCCACATTTTCCATTCTAAAATATATTTTTCTTGTGTATAGTCTTTCAAATAAGCAGAGATTTTTGCCATTTCTGCCAGATTTGATACTTTAAGTGTCCATTCTTCAATTGTAGGTAATTCTTCTTTCTTCCAATATTGAGCAATCAAAAGTCTTGCGGCTGTTATTAAGTTCAAAATCAATTTAGTCTCTATAACTGTACAGTCCATAATTATTCCTAGTAAAAAGAACTGCGGAGTAAACTTAATCTTCTTTTTCAAAATATTCTGCATAATCCACAGGGTCACCGTCTCTTTTTGACCTCCATGCCATGTCCCATGGCTTCATGAATCAGACTCTTCTTATGTTCTAACCATTGGCATGATTGATTCCATTTCAGCTCCATTTTCAAGGCATAGTATTATGCACCTTCATTCTATCAAGAAACCTAACATGAAAAGTCCTTTTTATAGTACTGCTAGGGTAAAGAAACCTGGTGAATTAAAATGTATTATGTATTTTTATCCCATATATCTTTTAAGAAACTTAGAATGATGTACAGCTTGCATAATTTCTATTATGTTATCTTTATGTTGATCTTAATCTTTTGTGGTCAACAATTCTGGGGATCATTTATTTTACCTTCAAAACAGCTGGAAACATAAACGTGCAAAAATAATATTGCAATAAAATGCAGCCATCGATAATAAGTTTAAAGTATTTTACATGTGAGGAGTCACACTATTTAAAAATAGTAGTAATACAGGAGACGACTTCCGGTATCCGGCGGCAACGGACATCTGGAGGTGCCTCTCCTGCCTCCAGTGTCCGAATCCGGCCGCCTCCGAGGCCCTTAGGGGCCAGGTGTTCCGAAAAGGACACCTGCCGCACGGACGGCTCGCCAGGGGTCTCCCAGCCGACATACAGGACTGGGGGGACCGATGCTGGCGCGTCCTAGGCTCGGAGGGGTTCGGAGGCCTCAGGCCGCCATTACGTGCCCGTGACACCGGGCTTTGGATTTATAATTGCAGCAGCCTGGTGGTGAACAGGAACGGAGAAGAATTGAGGAAGGGAGAAGGGAAGGAGATATCGGCAAATGTGGTGGAGTGCTCCGTGCGGGGGTTTTCTCCCCTGCGACTGGAAGGAGCACGAATCACTTTGGAGAGACTTAAAATAACAAGATTACGGTTTTGTGGAGCTCTGGAGAAGAGGTGATGGAGAAATTTAGGAGGGAGGTTTGAGGCCCCCTCCTCTGGGGAACAATGGTGGCGTCCAGCTTCCGCCTTCACTATGAGAATCTTGATGACATCACTTCCCTTGACTTCCTGGTTGACTAACTGTACTCTGGACTCGTTGCTCCTGTGAGTGCCCCTGGTGGATCCGGAGGAAATTACAAGGATACTGTGCTTGCCTGAGGATTTTAAAAATTTTTTAAATGGCAAAGGTCAGAGACCAACTGCTGGAGAAATGGAGAATTTTGGAAAAGTTATCTAATATGGACAAGAAACTGGATGAAATAAGAGCAGAAATTGTGACTATCCAAAAGGATTTAAAGGACACTCAACAAGTCTCAGCAGAAAACAAGCAGAAAGTGGAAGGTCTGGAGGGTGAGATGCGGGCAGTGCAGAAAAGAGAGGCGACAGGCAATGCTGTGCTTGGACTACAGATGGATAAAATGTCTTATTTCCTTAGGTTTCAAAATCTGGAAGAAGTGGACCAAGAAGACTTGAGAGATGTTGTGACTAAATTGTTGGGAGAATTTCTTGGGAGAGGTGTTGACTTTATGAATTGGGATGTGGATCGAGCTTATAGAGTTAATTCAAAATATGCACGCATGCAGTTCCTAGAGAGGTTCATGTCAAATTTGTGAGAAGAGAGACGAGATGAAATTCTTAGAAAACATAGGAGTGGGCCCTGTACATTCACCATCACTCCATCTCTAGCCTCAACCCCCAATTCCCTCCCCATACCCCCGCCCCCACCCCGACTTCCCAGAACAAAATGCAGGGTATCAAAACTAACAATCATAATCTAAAATAATTCCTAAATTATAATCTCTAGTCTCTCCACACTTAATCACACTCTCAATTCCCCTCTCCTTCAGAAATATATCTAATACAAAATATTTCCTAAATTTACTCATATGCTATTCGATATTTTTTTATCTGATACTTATTCTGAATATAATCAATCCACATTTTCCATTCTAAAATATATTTTCTTGTGTATAGTCTTTCAAATAAGCAGAGATTTTTGCCATTTCTGCCAGATTTGATACTTTAAGTGTCCATTCTTCAATTGTAGGTAATTCTTCTTTCTTCCAATATTGAGCAATCAAAAGTCTTGCGGCTGTTATTAAGTTCAAAATCAATTTAGTCTCTATAACTGTACAGTCCATAATTATTCCTAGTAAAAAGAACTGGAGTAAACTTAATCTTCTTTTTCAAAATATTCTGCATAATCCACAGGGTCACCGTCTCTTTTTGACCTCCATGCCATGTCCCATGGCTTCATGAATCAGACTCTTCTTATGTTCTAACCATTGGCATGATTGATTCCATTTCAGCTCCATTTTCAAGGCATAGTATTATGCACCTTCATTCTATCAAGAAACCTAACATGAAAAGTCCTTTTTATAGTACTGCTAGGGTAAAGAAGCCTGGTGAATTAAAATGTATTATGTATTTTTATCCCATATATCTTTTAAGAAACTTAGAATGATGTACAGCTTGCATAATTTCTATTATGTTATCTTTATGTTGATCTTAATCTTTTGTGGTCAACAATTCTGGGGATCATTTATTTTACCTTCAAAACAGCTGGAAACATAAACGTGCAAAAATAATATTGTAATAAAATGCAGCCATCGATAATAAGTTTAAAGTATTTTACATGTGAGGAGTCACACTATTTAAAAATAGTAGTAATACAGGAGACGACTTCCGGTATCCGGCGGCAACGGACATCTGGAGGTGCCTCTCCTGCCTCCAGTGTCCGAATCCGCCGCCCGAGGCCCTTAGCCAGGTGTTCGAAAAGGCCACCCGCCGCACGGACGGCTCGCCAGGGGCCCCCCAGCCGACATACAGGACTGGGGGGACCGATGCTGGCGCGTCCTAGGCTCGGAGGGGTTCGGAGGCCTCAGGCCGCGGCCATTACTTTGGTCGTCGCCTGGGCGCTGTGCCCGTGACACCGGGCTTTGGATTTATAATTGCAGCAGCCTGGTGGCGAACAGGGAGCGGAGAAGAATTGAGGAAGGGAGAAGGGAAGGAGATATCGGCAAATGTGAGTGGACTGCTCCGAGTGCGGGGGTTTCTCCCCTGCGACTGGAAGAGCACGAATCACTTTGGAGAGAGGAGAACTTAAAATAACAAGATTACGGTTTTGTGGAGCTCTGGAGAAGAGGTGATGGAGAAATTTAGGAGGGAGGGTTTGAGGCCCCCTCCTCTGGGGAACAATGGTGGCGTCCAGCTTCCGCCTTCACTATGAGAATCTTGATGACATCACTTCCCTTGACTTCCTGGTTGACTAATTGTACTCTGGACTCGTTGCTCCTGTGAGTGCCCCCTGGTGGATCCGGAGGAAATTACAAGGATACTGTGCTTGCCTGAGGATTTTAAAAAAATTTTTTAAATGGCAAAAGGTCAGAGACCAACTGCTGGAGAAATGGAGAATTTTGGAAAAGTTATCTAATATGGACAAGAAACTGGATGAAATAAGAGCAGAAATTGTGACTATCCAAAAGGATTTAAAGGACACTCAACAAGTCTCAGCAGAAAACAAGCAGAAAGTGGAAGGTCTGGAGGGAGAGATGCGGGCAGTGCAGAAAAGAGAGGCGACAGGCAATGCTGTGCTTGGACTACAGATGGATAAAATGTCTTATTTCCTTAGGTTTCAAAATCTGGAAGAAGTGGACCAAGAAGACTTGAGAGATGTTGTGACTAAACTGTTGGGAGAATTTCTTGGGAGAGGTGTTGACTTTATGAATTGGGATGTGGATCGAGCTTATAGAGTTAATTCAAAATATGCACGCACGCATGCAGTTCCTAGAGAGGTTCATGTCAAATTTGTGAGAAGAGAGACGAGATGAAATTCTTAGAAAACATAGGAGTGGGGCACTGACTTATAGGGGCAGGGAGATAGCCATTCTGAGGCAGATTCCCAGACAGGTACGTGAAATGAGAAAGAAATATTACTTTTTGTCAAGCAAATTGTACCAGAAGGGAGTAGGCTTCAGATGGCTGATGCCAGAGGGATTGATGATTTTCCGGGAGGGCATTACGAAAAAATTTACTACTATGGGGGAGGCGGCGCCCTACGGGGAGGAACACAAAGCCCTCCTGGAATTAGATGACCCAGGAGTTGAAGAAGGGGAGGTTATAGACCATGGGGAGGAGGCGGCTGCCGCTGTTGCGGCCCTGGAGTTGGGTCAGGCTGAACCCAGAGTTCTGAGATCCAAAACTAGGAAGTGACAATGATATTTGGTATTGTGTTGGTTTTCCTTATTCTCCTTTGTATGATATTCTGATTATTCTTGACCCTTCTTTATTGCGTATGTAAGATTGATAAACTTAGCTACTTCGTATCACCTGCTTGCCATATGGCTGTTGTATGTGTTTAAAATTTTGAGTAAAATTCTTATCTTGTATAAGAAAAATGAAAATTTACCATACCTGATATGTATTTGTATAAACCTTTTTTGACCAATAAAAACTTTTTGGAAAAAAAAAAAAAATAAAAATAAAAATAGTAGTAATACAGAACATTAAATTTAATCAAATCACTATCTCAGCAAAATTCGACCTAAGAAAGAAAGGTGTAATAATGGGGCAAAATCTGTTGATTTTTATAGATAAACCTCCAAGGCTGATCTCTCCATTTAAACAAGCTCATAAGGTTTCAGATAGTCCTTCAAAAATCTTGACCTAAATCATTTTTATCTTGTGTAATCTGTCTCTAAGAAAGAAGAATGTCTAAAGAATCCAGAAGCTCAAATTCTCCAAGAATAATTAATACAGTGTGATAAAAATATGAACTTGAGACATGCTCATGAATATATGCATTTTCATCACTCCTTCCACAATATGCCTTTAAACAATGTTACACACATATAAAATTTTACCCACTTTTCTGTACCTTGAGCTACTTCTATTTTAAGTGCCTGACAGTGACAGCATTCTCTTCAGGTCAAGGATATAAAATTATTTCTAATTATTTCGATAGGAATAGGAATTTGAAACTACTTTTTTATGGCATTGCTAGATCCCTGTAACAAAAACACTCTATACCAGCTAGAAGTTTCTTAAAAAAAAACTCTTGAGAAGGGGATGGGAAATCTCTCCTTCCAAACCTAGAGCCAGAACTAAGATTATTTCTGCAGCTTCATTCTGCATCATTTGCTAAGCTTAATGTTATGACTGAAGTGGTTCTTCCATCTCATTGATACTCAGCTCATGTACACACTGCTGTGGTATTTCCATTTTTGTGCCTACCTTTTCTAATATATTTGGCACCTTATCTTTTCCCACTGCAGAAAGCTCACATAAAAGAAGCATTTCCTTTCTTGTGGCTTCAACCTCTCCCCATCCTACTGCAACAATCCTAAAATATCCATCCATAAACTATAATTTATTATATTAGGGCATGCTGAGGATACCTTTGATTTCTAAATACCTACACCTTTAAAATTGCCTCTGTTTGAGCTATCACTTATTGTCTAAACTGCACTGCAAAACCAAAACTGTTTCCACTCTCACTGATATAAAAGATAAGGACAAAAATTATACAAAAGGGTTTCTTTGATACCTTGTTTTTTTTTTCTTCCCTAGAGTCAACAATAGTCCCTGGATTGCCGCTTATAGCAAACAATGTTACCTGGTACTTAAATAGTTTTTAAAAGTAGAGACATCTGCTTCATCCATTTTTAGACTTATTATTTTGAGTTTTATACTAGATGTTCCAATCTGTAGATCTTAAACACTAAACTGGAAAGGTGGGATTCACAGTAGAATTTATGCTGTTGTTGTTGTTGTTGTTGTTGTTGTTTTCTTTACTAGAGTGCTCAGTTGTGCTACGTTGCAGGCTGATTGATTGTCCAGAGCTTAGCAACAGGATTACTTGGGTTATAAGATTTCATAATATGACCTCAAAAAACAAAATGACACACAGGATGTCCAAACAGATAAATCAATCTCTGCTTCACCTGCTTGGTACGTCAGCATGTGTATATATATATATATATGTAAAACAATCCTTTTTCAAGGACAAGTGGTAGACTTTGTGAAGGCACAATTAGTTTCAGGCAATTGTAGAGCAAAAGAGAACATATACCGACCTTGACTTACAACCACAAATGAGCCCAAAATTTCTGTTGCTAAGCGATAACAGTTGTTGAGTGAATTTTGCCCTATTTTATGACCTTTCTTGCCACAGTTGTGAAGTGAATCCCTGCAGTTTTTAAGTTACCAACCCAGTTGTTAAATGAATCTGGCTTCCCCATTGACTTTGCTTGACCGAAGGTCGTAAAAGGTGATCACACGATCCTGGGACACTGCAACAGTCATAAATATGAGTCAGTTGCCAAGGGTCTGAATTTTGATTATCTGACCATGGGGATGCTCCAACGGTTGTGAAAAGTGATTTCAGAGCTTTTGCAACTTTGAATGATCACTAAATGAACTGTTGTAAGTTGAAGACTACCTGTATTGCCAAAATTTACCTTGTTTCAGAGGGAGCAAATCAGAGATGGTATTCAGCCAGTTCGTGCCAGTTTGCGCAAACTGTTGGCGAAAATTTGGCCAAGGTTGTCGAACTGGTAGCAATGGCAGGCTGGCCACACCCCCGAACCAGTCTCCTGGTTGCCGCTCACTCACCCCACCTGCCAGGTTCATCACTGCCAGGTTCTTCGCGCATGCCCATCCCATTGCCTTGAAAGTCTAAATGGGATGTGCATTTTGAGAAGAAGAACATCGTGGTAATGGCTTTTTCTGCGACTTCCAGTATTTTTGGCTTCTTTGCCAGCCATTTTCCAACAGTGGTGTCTGACTGGGGGCCACCGAAAGATCCGGTCAGCTTGCCTTCCAGATTCTGGATGAACCACTGCAGAAGGTAAGCAGCCCAAACAAAGAGGTGGGGGGGAAGGAAGTGGTGCTAGGGCCGGGGCTACTAAAGGAGGGGAAAAAGGGGTGACTGGTAAAAGGAGGGCAGGGGTAGGAAATTCCCAAAATCTTTTTTCTGTGGGTGTGGCTAGATGGGGGGACTTGTGACTGAGTGGGCGTGGGCATGAGTGACATCAAGCTCCGACCACCAGTGGGGGTGTTGCCCGTCGGGAACGATCGGCGACCCGCTTGTAGTCCTCCTTTGCCCGATTCAGCTGCCGACGCACCATCTGCTGGACCGCGTGCAACTCGGAGAGAAAGGACTGTGTCTCGGGAACCGGGGAGTCCGGGGGCGCCAGAGGAAGAGCGGATGGTACCCCAAGTTGGCCAGGAACGGGTGGTCTGGGTGGAGGTGTGTTGGGAGTTGTTGAATGCGAACTCCGCTAGGGACAGGTAATCGCCCAGTTGTCCTGCTGTTGGTTCACGGCACCGGAGGTACTGTTCCAGGACGCCGATGACCTTTTCCGTCCGCCGTCGGTCTCCGGATGGTGCGCCGACGACAGGCACACCTGCACCTCAATGCGCCATCAGGCTCTTCCAAAAGCGGGCCGTGAACTGCACCCCACGGTCCGACACCACCCTGTCCGCAGGCCGTGGAGGCGGAAGACGTGCTGCAAGAAGAGACGGGCTGTCTTGGTGGCGGTGGGCAGCCAGCGGCACGGGATGAAGTGTGCCATCTTGGTGAGCATGTCCACCACCACCAGCACCGTGGTGAACCCGAGGACGGCGGCAGGTCCGTCAGGAAGTCCATGGAAATCGCCCCCAGGGTCTGTCAGGAGTCGGCAAGGGCTGGAGGAGACCGGGAGGGGCCCCGTGGCGGCCTTGGCTTGCCGGCACGGCACGCAGGACGCCACATAGGCATGGACATCATGCCGCACCCGGGCCACCAGAAGGTCCGCGTTACCAGGTTGAGAGTCTTCAAAACCCGAAATGGCCCGCTGCAGGGTTGTCGTGGCACTGGGTCAGGACGAGGACGGAGCGGCCCGTGGGCACATACAACCGCCCCCGGAACTTGAGTACGTCGTCTTCCAATGTCCACGGAGACGTGGGGCCCGCCTCCGCTCGCCGCTGCTGAGACCAGGCGTCTTGGCGCTGCGCCTCTCGCACCCGGGCCCGTAAGTCCACCGGTTCCCGGGCAGTGGCCAAGGCTTCCGCCGGCAGTACGGTCCGTGGAGGAAGACGGTCTTGGGCGCTCAGGTACTCCGGCTTACGGGACAGGGCGTCCGCCCTCTGGTTGTGGCCACTGGGGATATAGGTGACGCGGAAGTTGAACCGGGCAAAGAACAGCGACCACCGGATCTGCCGCTGGTTCAACTTCCGAGCCGTGGTGAGATGTTCGAGGTTCCGATGGTCCGTTCGGACCTCCACCTGATGCCGGGCCCCCTCCAGGTGGTGCCGCCACGCCTCGAACGCAGCCTTGATAGCCAGCAACTCCTTTTCCCAGATGGTATAGTTGCGCTCGGAAGGGTTGAGCTTCCGCGAGTAGTACGCGCAGGGAAAAAGAGTGCCGCCATCCGCCGGGGCCTGTAGCAGCACCGCTCCGAGGCGACGTTGGAGGCGTCCGTCTCCACCACGAAGGGTCGGTGCGGGTCGGGATGTCGCAGGATGGGCTCCGTGACGAAAGCCTTCCTGAGAGCCGTGAAGGCTTCCTCCTGCGGGGGACCCCACCGGAATGGGACCTTCTTCTGAAGGAGCTGGGTGAGCGGAGCCGTCAGCGTGGCGAAGCCCGGGATGAAGGTCCGATAGTACTGGCGGCCCAGCAGCCGCTGGACATCCTTCACCCGACGGGGCTTCCCAGCTGCTCAGGGCCTCCACCTTGCGCTGGTCCATGGCGATCCTCGGTGAGAGGATGTGCCCGAGGAACTCAATGGACGACGGAGGAAAAACACTTCTCCAGCTTGGCGAGCTGGTGCTCCGCAGGCGCTGCAGGACCAGGCGGAGGTGCTGGAGGTGACTTTCCTGGACCGAGTAGACCAGGATGTCGTCCAGGTAGATCACCACGAACCGATCCAACATGTCCCGGAACACATCGCTCATAAAATGTTGGAAGACGGCGGGGCGTTGGTCAGCCCGAACGGCATGACCGTGTACTCGTAGTGTCCGTGCGGTGCCGAACGCCATCTTCCACTCGTCCCTTCACGCATCCGCACCAGGTTGTAGGCCCCGGAGGTCGAGCTTGGTAAAGATGGAGGCCTCCGCAGCCGGTCCATCAGCTCCGGGATGAGCGGCAGGGGTAGCGATTCCGCACCGTGATGGCGTTCAGCGGCGGTAGTCGCAACACAGGCGCAAATCCCCGTCTTCTTTTTACGAAGAGGACCGGGGCCGACAGAGGGACTTGGAAGGCGGATGAACCCTCGGGCCAGATTTTTGTCCAGAAAGTCCCTGAGGGCGCCAACTCGGGCTCGGACATGGAATACAGGCGTCCGTGGGCAGCGGGCGCGGGTTGCAGGTCCACGGGCAGTCGTGGGGCGGTGCGGGGTAAGCGGTCCGCCTCCTTTTCGCTGAAGACGTCAGCGAAGTCCTGCAGCTCGGGGCACGGCGATGGCCGGGTGAAGACGTCCTGGCGGCGCAGGTGTGGCGGATGTGGTCGACACACTGCAGGCTGGGAAACGAGATGGCGTTCCGCGACCAGGCCACCTGAAGGTCGTGCGTCCGCAGCCAGGCCAGTCCGAGGATCACTGGGAAGTGGAGGTCCGCTGTCACGTAGAAGCGAATCGCCTCCTCGTGGTCCCCGATGGCGGGCGCAAGGGCTGCGTGGCGGTTAATGGGTCCGCCACCAGCTCCCTCCCGTCGATGGTCTCGACGCTCATCGGAGGGTCTACCGGAACCAAGGGGACACCAAAATGGTCCACGAGGGCCCGGTCCATAAAGTTCGTGGTGGCCCCTGAATCCACCAGCGCGTGTGCGGGGATCCCTTCCGGCCGGTCACCTACCCACACCCGGGTGTCCAAAATCAGGTGCCGAGGGGGCCCAGGGTCCACGTCGGCCATGTCTGGCGGGGCTTGGTCCGTGCCCGGCCTAGGGTTTCCCTGGGCGGGCCTGCCCGTTCCCGACTGGCCAGGCCGGGATTCGGGACGGGCGACGGTTCGCCGCTTCCTGGGGCATGCGGCGGCGAAATGGCCGGGCTCCCACAGTACAAGCACAGCCCCTTGGCGCCTCGGCTCCGCTCCTGGGCCGTCAGGCGAGGCCTGGCCGCCCTAACTCCATGGGCTCCTCGGCGGCAGCCACGGCGCGGGTGGCCCGGGACGGGTCGGCACGGGTCGAGGAGGCGGCGGTCTTGACGGTTGCGGGCGGCGACAGGACGGGCGTTGCTGGAGGCAGTGTCGAGGCGCAGGCAGAGGGCACCAGGTCAACGAGGGTCCGCGGCGCCTCCACCCGAGCCAGCTCGTCCTGGAGCTCTTCCGAAGGCCCCTCTTGAGCAGCGTCCGCTAGTGCCGTGTCGTTCCAGTCCGAATCATGGCACAGCAACGAATTCGCGATGTACTCCCGGGCGGGGCCCTTGTTGGATCTCTCCGAGGCGCCAGGCAGCCGTCTGGGCCCGCACAGGGTCTTCATACATCAGGCGTGGTGCCCCAGAACCCCTGGTAGTCCGCCAGCAAGGGGCTGTCCCTGAGCACCAAGGGCGTGGCCCACTGCGCAGCCTGGCCAGACAACAGGTTCATCACGAAGGCCACCCTGGCCCGGTCATCTGGAAAGTCCCCCGGCCGCATTGCCATGTAGGTCTGGCACTGGGCCATGAAGGCCGGGAACATCTCCATCCGTCCTGAGAACGGCACCGGTACCGGGCTGTGGCGCTGAGGAGGAGGAGGAGGAGGAGGTTGGACTGCTGGGGCATTCCCAGCAGCCAGTTGAGCAGTCAGCTGGGCGACTTGCTGTTGCAGTTGCTGGTTGTCTGTTTGTAGCTGCTGCACAATCAGCGCCAGCTGTTGCTGATCCATCTTGTAGATGTGTCAGGAGTCAGGCAAGATGTCGTGTCCCACTCCTCCGCTGACGGCTGGGTCCGGGAAATCCGAATCAGGCTTGCCTCTGCAGCTCTGCCCAAAGTCCTAGCAAAGTCCTCAGAGCAGGCAGGAGACCAGTAAGTGACTTCAGCAAGATAAGTTTGACTTTTGCCTGACTCAGAGACTGCCAGAAAGTAGCTCCTTTATATAGGCCATGGGGTGTGGCTCCATGACTCAGCACTCATTAAGGCCTGCCCCTCCCTTCCCTCTGTTGCCTCCGCCTCTCCAATCTTCTGATGCGAGGGTCACTCCAATCAGCTGTTCTTGGGAGTAAACCCTCCTCAGGCTCACCTGCTGTGGAGGAGGGGGAGGGGTCTAGCTGCTCCGTTTGCCTGGGCATGGAGTCAGGGCTGGGGCAGGGAGATGCTCCTTCTTCTGCAGTTTGTGGGGGCATGGAGCCAGGACTTGGGCCGGAAGGCATACATTCCTCAGTGTTGGGGAGCAGGTAAGAAGGCCCCGGCTGCTCTGAGGGCGGGCAAGACCCTATGCACGGTCACTCACGCCCTCGTGACGTCTCGCCTGGATTACTGCAACGCTCTCTACATGGGGCTCCCCTTGAAGGGCATCCGGAGGCTACAGTTAGTCCAGAATGCGGCTGCGCGGGTGATAGATGGAGCCCCTCGTGGCTCCCGCATAACACCCATCCTGCGCAGGCTGCACTGGCTACCTGTGGCCTTCCGGGTGCGCTTCAAGGTTTTGGTGACCACCTTTAAAGCGCTCCATGGCATAGGGCCGGGTTATCTACGGGACCGCCTACTGCGACCAGATACCTCTCACCGACCCGTGCGCTCTCACAGGGAGGGACTCCTCAGGGTGCCGTCAGCTAGGCAGTGTCGTCTGGCGACGCCCAGGGGAAGGGCTTTCTCTGTGGGGGCTCCCGCCCTCTGGAACGAGCTCCCCCCAGGACTCCGTCAACTTCCGGACCTTCGTACCTTCCGTCGCGAGCTCAAGACACATTTATTCATCTGTGCAGGACTGGCTTAGATTTTAAATTTTATAGGGGTTTTAAATTGATTTTAATATTTATATTTCTATTTTTAATGATAGGGCATTGGAATAAGTTTTTTAAAGATTATTTTAATTTTGTGTATCGATGTTTTATATGCCTGTGAACCGCCCTGAGTCCTTTGGGAGATAGGGCGGTATATAAATTTAAATAATAAATAATAAATAAATAAAATAAATAAATAAAGACACAACAGTATCATTATAATAACTTGGAAATCAGTATGGAATACCCTAGGTCAGCAATACATAATCACCTAAGAATCAGAGATACCTCTTCAGCCACATTGATCAAGCCACAATAAACTGACTGAACTGCTGCCTGAAATGGTGCTCCTCCCACTCCAAATGTGGCTTAAGATCAGGGGTGAAATCCAGCAGGTTCTGACAGGTTCTGGAGAACTGGTAGCAGAATTTTTGAGCAGTTTGAAGAACTGTAGCAGAAATTTTGAGTAGTTCAGAGAACTGGAAAGTATCACATCTGGCTGGCCCCAGAGTGGGGTAGGAATGGAGATTTTGCAATAGTCTTCCACAGGATTGGGGAGGAAATGGGGATTTTGCAATATCCTTCCCCCAGGAGTGGGGAGGGAATGGGGATTTTGCAGTATCCTTCTCCTGGAGTGGGGAGGGAATGGAGATTTTGCAGTATTCTTCCTCTGCCATGCCCACCTAGCCACACAATGCCTACCAAGCCACACCCACGCAACTGGTAGTAAAAAAGTTTGGATTTCACCATTGCCTAAGAAACCAACATTTGAAAAAAAAAGGTCAAGGAACTAGCTAACTCACTAGATCCTCACTAGTCTAAGGAAATAGAGAAACATGGAAACATAAAAGAGTAGACCAGGAACCAAACTGTAATTGATATGTGTATTGTACCAGAAAATTCTACAGAAAAGTTCTACAGAATATCTGTCTGTGAACTGTCTGTGACACTCAAGAGACAGTGGAATATGCAGCAAGAAAATGACCCAAAACATACAAGTTGCATGACTAAAGAATGGTTAAATCAGAAGAAAGTTCATGTTTTAGAATGGAAATTAACAAACACCACCCTATTTACACTTTACCTATGCACTTTTATTAAAGGCAGTATTTCTCAAACTTGGCAACTTTACGATGTGTGGACTTTAACTCCCAGGATTCTGGCTGGAGAATTCTGGGAATTGAAGTCCACACATCTTAATGTTGCCAAGTTTGAGAGACACTGATCTAAAGCACTGAAGGAAAAAATAAGCAAACCTGTAATAAAATAGCTGTTTTATGTTGACTTCTCATCAGGTTGTTGATTGACTCAAAAAGTCTCCTCATGGCTTCTTCAAATTCTGTCAGTTCTTTACCTTCATATAGTCTGAAAGGGCAGAAAAAATAGTATTTCAAACCTGAGCTTCAGTCAAACAAGAAAAAGTATTGAATATTACTACACCAGATGCATGTTGTATACGTCAAAACATACTTCTAGACCTATTCATGGATCCAGCACTCTTTTCCCCCTTCCTGTTAAAGCTTTTAAGGAATTATCCCAAAATCTAGTTGTACTGGAGAAAGCAATTATGTCTGGAAGAGTTAGCAGTAAAAGGAAACCAGGTCACCAAAGAACATGGAGGCTGGACACCATCAAAACTGACATCAGCCAGAGCATAGAACAATTAAAAGAAATAGTGTAAGATTGGAAGATGTGGAGAGACCTGGCACATAGAATCACCAAGAGTTGGACACAACTGAATGGATATCATCATCATCATCATCATCATCATCATCACCATCATTATCCAGTTTAGTCATCTAATGCAACTTCCTGATTGGAACACACTGCTCTTTAAATCAGTGTTTCTACATCAAAGCAAATTTAAGATGTGTAAACTTTAACTTCTAGAACTTCTAGCATGAGGAAAGCTGAAAGTTGAAGTCCATACATCTTAAAGTTGGCAAGGTTATTGCTCTAAATATATGTTGCTGACTATTCATCTCTGACCATCAAACAGATTTTTTTTCTGGCATTATTGAAATGAAAGTCAAGAAGGCAGGACTCTGACTCATACTCAAATAGAGGATAGTTTCTTTAAAATTAATCCCACCTGACAAAACAAATCCCAGGAGGGGATTCTTCTCAGTTGCCTGTCTATCAATCTCTACCCATCAATCACAGCATCTTCTGAATAAAACAAGTTAGATAAAATATAGCTTGCTTACTTTAGTATGCAACTAAAGAATATTTTTGTTCTTAATTGGCATACAAACAAGGTTAGTTGAAAATTGTTGTTTACTTGCCTATTTATACAAGTTCCATTTTTTCCTACTTATTCTAATTTTAATAAAGAATTAAATCCTGTAATAAAAGTTTGAATTGTCATTAAATTGACTAATAAGCCAATCAGGATCTCTCCTATCAAAATCTCTTATATTTGAAAACCCCTTAAAAAACAACCACCCCAAACTTAGAGTAATGTAATATTTATGTACATAATTATTTTAAACAAA
Source organism: Ahaetulla prasina (assembly GCF_028640845.1). Taxonomy (NCBI): domain Eukaryota; kingdom Metazoa; phylum Chordata; class Lepidosauria; order Squamata; family Colubridae; genus Ahaetulla; species Ahaetulla prasina. The sequence goes on from NC_080540.1 coordinate 109,396,899, forward strand.
CAAATTCCACCCCATGATGCATTGGTCAGTCCCATTTGGAATACAGTGTCCAGTTTTGGCCACCATAATGCAAGAAAGAAGAAAATAATGCAGAAAAGAATAGAAATGACAAAGGGCTTGGAACTAAATCCTCCAAATAACAGTTATATAAACTGAGCAAAGTTAGCCTAAAAGGGAAGGAACTAAAGGGAGATATGATAGCAGCTTGCAGTACTTGAAGAGGAGTTGCAGGGGAACGGATACAGTCTTATTTTCCATAACTCCTGCAGGTAGGACAAGAATGGGTGAAGGTTTTATAGAGGGACATCCATATTCAATCTAAGAAGAATGAGAAAGCTGTGGACTTCCTGGAGTCATGGATGTTTTATTGCTGGAGATTTTCAAGCCATTTGCCTGGAATGATATAAAGATTTCTGCCCTGGACTGAAAGTTGGATTAGAAGTCCTCCAAAGTCCTTTCCAACCCTATCCATCTATGATGATAGCTGTTGAGACAGAAATGCCTCTCAATCTCTTTTCCTTCGCAAGAAGGTTAGGCGATCTTATTAGCCCTATGGGCAAGCCAAATAAGGGATATATGTATACATGCAAAACCTACATGGAAACGGAGATGTAACATTCTGACAGAACCCAGTGAAAGCATTTTGTCTAAGGGCTGTTTAAAACTTAGAACCAAAAGTCTTCCAGAGGAGATAATATTTTATATCTGGATAAATATTCTCAAAAATTCCCAGCACAGATCCTACAATGAGCAGTTTGCTTCAGTAAATAAGTACTCTATTATTTAGGGCATTCTTCCAATAACCAATTAAGGTCTTTTTCATTCTCCTTTAAAGGTATTGGTCAGGTCACACTGCCCTATGCTTTATACAGCAAATGTAACAAATTCTACTTTTCTCCTCTCTTCTCTTTCTATTTCTGAGTGCTTTTATTGTTAAGCTCCCTAAAATTGTTTGTTATTTGAATTAGGCATCATGGATTCTGTTAACCTGATTAAAAAGCCTTACTTTCAAATTGGCTTGCTTCAAAACCAAAACCAACCACAGATACTGTTGTAACCACAGTTTCTTCTCTATCCTTATTAGCTTTTACCTTGTTAGTGTTCTTTATTTAAACTAAATATTTTTTAAACTCTCCTTTATATAACACATCATTTAGACCAGGGGTCTCCAACCTTGGTCCCTTTAAGACTTGTGGACTTCAACTCCCAGAGTCCCTCAGCCAGCTTTGCTAGTTGAGGGTCTCTGGGAGTTGAAGTCCAAATGTCTTAAAGGAACCAAGGTTGGAGACCCCTGATTTAGACTATTTATCAGCCTTATAGCTCACATTCTAGTGCTTTATAAATACACACACACACACACACACACATCAAACAGATTAAAATTAAAAATATATTTTTAAAACAATTTAAAACATGGCATTTAGGTCAGATTAGGGCCCTAATATTTGCTCGCCTATAGTCAAAGCTTGTAAACAATAAAGGCATAATACAAATAAAACTATATACCATCTTGAATTCTCTGGAATTGATGACCAATAAATTTAAATCAGTAAATAATAAAAGGAGTCATCAATTTTCTTCCTAAACTTCTCATAAATATAATATTTGATCAAAGCATGTAGCATTAATCTGTGCTCTCTATATGTATAGGGAAATTTCTACACTGCCACAAAAAAGGAATTTCTTAGGTACCTACTATGACTGGATATCTTATAGTTTGTTAAATTATTATATAAAAGGGTCATATATTCATTCATTCATTCATTGAGCATACGATGAGAACTTGACAGAAGAGAAGTAAACTGATGCTATGGTGCATATATCCTATCCATTTAAGCTGCTTTTGTCTTGTGCTCATGCTAGCTCTAAGTCCTCTCCAGATTGAAGTGCTTTGGGAACAGCAAGCTACCATATGCTCCCGTGGGCATTCCTCAGCTGCTATGCCCTCCCACCTTTGTTTTTCAGGAAAGCAAAGGCCAATCACTTTCATTCTTGAGGTCAAATCTTCCTGGGACAGAAAAGGTAGGTGAATGCACCCTAGGTAAAATCAAATAATAACAAAAGAGAGATCAAATGTGAATTGGTTAACAACCACCATGAATATTATATCTCCACCATGTTTCCAAAACAGAATGTTAAAAATACATGCTTTAGTTGCATAATTTTATCAGCTTTTTTTCATTTTCTTTTCTTTTTTCCTTGCAGAGAAAAATTAACATTCAAAGCTTGCTAATTAAAAGCAATATTAAGGCTGTTCCAGATCTACATTAGATAATAATAGCATTGTGGCCTTCATTATATTCAGCTTATTAACAGTCATTAAACATGACTTAATCTTCTTTATTAGCAAATAAATCTAACAATTCAGGGAGGCTGAAACAAAAGAGGGAAATATATGTAATTGTATGGCCTATCTTGTCCAGAACTTCTATTTAGAGAAGAATTCAACCTACCCTCATATAATGAATTAGGCATATGTCATAGTACTCCACACATTTTAATAGTACAACAGAGAAATAGAATAACGTAAGTTATAAATAGTGTGGCATATCTGGAATGTACAGTATGCAACATCAGCTTTGAACGGACAAAAATGTTCATTTTATTGTTTATTATTTTCTTTTCCCCCACTTGTTGTTGCCTCTTATAGCCCCCATTCAGACAGAAGAATTGTAGATGCTCATGGAGATGATGCACAGACTCCTAAGTGGGGATAGAATCAGCAAGCAAACCCTCCTCCCTCAAAGACATTCTAATCAGAAACTGCTTCCTCATGGAAAAACCCAATTCATTCTTAGGAAAACGCTTTTTTTCAGGGAATGGGAGGGATGTTAAAAAATTGTGAACAGCTTTTTGGAAAGCCATTCACTGTGTGTTTGTGTTGTGTATGTCTGTGTGTATGATTAATTCAGCTACAAAAGTAAAGCCATCCTTAAGCTGAGTTCAGGACCTGCCACTCACTCAACTAAGGGCTTAACCATGCCTTTTTTGGGGGGCAACAATTCAAAATGGGAACCAATGCTTTCTAACAGGATGTTTCCCTTTCAAGCCTACAGAGCTAATATGTTTTGGCAGTCCCCCATCTAAATATTGAGCAGCCCCAGCCTGGTTTAGCTTTGAGGCAGTGGTTTGTGTAGAGTTCTATGGTCCTCCAAGCAAACTTTTTAGAAGTTCTCCTAACACAGTCATATAATAATGTAATCAAAACATTAATTTATTCCCAATACCTTGGGAAAATTGGTACTATCTTAGAAGGTACGGACCTGTCTGCTTTGTGGCCATGAGACTTCAACAATGAAGTCTTATACAGCCTTGGTGTCTGAGCAAAAAGTTTTGAACGCTCTTTGGCAAGGCAACAAAGGACAGATTATAAAGAAGGATGGAACAGTACTGCAAGATATTGCTGAAAAGGCAGCCATTGTGATCTGCAACCCATCATTATTCTTTTTGCAGATTCCACTCTCTCTCTCTAATTCAAAAAGAGTGGATGAGATATCATGAACATAAAACAAAGCAAGCCAAATAAATAGAACAATTTTCAGGAAGGGAATTTTCTGACAGGAAGTCCCAGTTAAGTTGTGTATAGCAATACCTATTGTCTTTATTTATTGATTAGCCCTTGGGCCATATCAAAGTGCAAAGTTCCAGAAACAAATTATTACTAAAATTTGATAAAAGCAATTTAAAATAGAATTGGATAAAATACAATTTAAAATGTATAGCAAAGCTAATGCTCTCCAGGTCTTTTGGACTGCAGTTCCCACAATACCTGCTGGATCAGAAGAAAATTCAGCTTCCATATTCCTTTGCTACTCCTTTGTATTGTATGACGCAAAGTGGACAATAAAGAACCAGGACAGGGTAGAGGTTGTTGTGGGTGCCAAGGCAGTTATCTCCCATATTTGGACTATTTATGTACTGTTGCTTCTGAGACCATATACCAATGACCAGTTGCTCTTATATGCTGCTGTATAGCAGCAGATCTATCTTCCCATGATGGTAACCTTCAAGAATATTTACAAAGCACTAAGTATTTGGTCCATTTCATATGACCAAAAAAAATCTGTGTATCTCGTCAAACCACAAAGAATTGTTTCTATATGGATATTGTGCAATTAAAGAATATGAGTGACAATTTATTTTATATTGCCACTCTAAAAGGATGCAATTATTTTTCTGCAATTCCTTTATATCTGAGAAACAGGTTGGGAAAAGTCGCCTTAAGACAAGGAACCCAGCCTATTGGCCCTATCCACTTCCAGTCCTGCTCCCTTACTTTTAATATAATTGCCACAATTATATATTGCCACAATTATAATTTAATATAATTGTCACAATCATTGCAAAATGTTACCTAAACACATATATTGTAACATATAGATGCCCCTTGGTAATTATTGCCTAACATTCAGGGATAATCATATACCCTGCTTTAGGGACAGGACCAGCAGTGCAAAGCACTAAAGAAGGCTTCAGTCACAAGTAATGCAACAGATTAAATGAAGTTCCCTAGAAGGGCTGGAAACTGATTTTGCATTTTGCAAAGGAATATGATTTTAATGTTCCTAGTTGTGTGTATGTATTATAAAGCCAAACACTGGATGAAAAAAACAAAATAAAAAGAATAACAACACTATGAGAAACAACACTATAAGAAAGCTCTGCAAAAACAAAACGATTGTCAGACAAAGAGAATGTACAATCATTTGTTCAAACCAAATGCTGTGCTCTTGCCTATTTTTCGTTAGGAAAAAGAAAATACTAAAGTAGCAGCAGAATAAATCTGATATTCTAGGGAAAGTTAGCAAGAAGAAAACAGCCTCACTACTTATCAATTACAAGACAACAGGTTCATATATCACACTAAGCCATATACCAATCAGAGTGACATAGCAATCCACATAACATCATGATTTATAAAACACAATGGAAAGTTCACACATTGTATTCCAAATAAAACATATATGAGCTTAGCATGATCTGTATACCCAGTTATTCTATCTTGTTCACTTTGCTCCGTATGATGCTGCCTCATCATTGCATGACAGGTTACATTGATGATTTTATTTAGAAAATTTGTACTGCACATATGAAAGGATTGGCACTGTTTGCAATGGAGTTAATGATTTTGTTTTACTCCTTTCTGTAAACACAAACCTATATTGAAAAAAAGAGATAAGGAACTTTTTATTTACCTCTAATTGTATTCCTTTGTGCCTTCATAGAACTTAAGTGTTGTTGTTGTTGTTTTTAATCAGGGCAACCTGGTCTATTCAATTATGGGATGGAGCATACTTCACAGAATTTGTTTTTGAATTTTAGAGAATGAACGTATCAGATAGTTACTTGGCTTTTGTCCCCCCCCCCAAAAAAAAACCCCCATCCTGGAGAATTCTCCAATTTTTAAGAGGTCTAATGGCTGAAGTAGCTGATACTCAGAGAAAAAGTAATCTTCTTCTGAGAGAGGAGGGAGGTGTGGTTTTAAAATTCACAGATAACCAGTCATAGTATTGCAATCTGAATCATGATTGCAATCTTTTTGAAATCATTCAGATATGGCTGAAAAGTAAGCTAGATCCTGTGGTGAAACTCTGTGCTGAACTTTTCAACTGTGCTGAAGCTCTTGAAAAGAATACCTAACCAGATAGAGTTCTTTTGACAGGACTGACAAAATAATGTCTGATGATAGCAGAAGGCTAAGCACTTGTGCTTACCCTACATTTATTTTATTTATTCATTTATTTATTTATTTAGTCACAACAGTATATATAAGCATAAGCGTGAAAATAACTATATAATATATAAGCATATATATAAGCATAAGTATGTAATAACTATATTAATTGGATATAATGAAAGGAAACAATAGGACAGGAACGGTAGGCACGCTTGTGCTCTTATGCATGCTTGGCTTGTTTGCACAGACCGGTTTCTGGCATGCCGCAGACTGATGCCAGTCCACAGACCGGGGGTTGGGGACTCCTGCCCTACATAACTTCAGTTAGCATGTTTTATAGGGCTACTCAAGAAATGGGCACAGTGGTAGTAGAACATCCTTTGATGAATTCCAAAAGATTGGAAGCATAAATTCAGATGGTTCAGATGAAAAGCAAAAAAAAAAGTAATTTGGTATGAATGGAAATTTGCTGTGTTGAAAATCAAGCCTGTGTGGGGAGAATTCAGTTAATTAACTTTTTCAGATGAAGCAATCACGGTATTGAAAGCTGCCTTCTCAGAAAGCATATGCCAAGAGAAGAAAACAAAAATGAACACAGGGAAAAAAATTAAACACTATGAAGGTGGGGGGGTGGAAACCACAAGAAAGGATATATAAACAGAAATTATAATGCAAACCTCTAGAGAAGGTATTTCAAGGTTTTCACACTACAGTGGAGAAAAGAAATAGAAGGATATGTCAGAAACTATGTCTAAATGGGGAATTCACAGCCTAGCTAAATGGGTTCACATCAAAAATCTTCACTCTAAATAAGCTCTTCAGAGACAGAGAACGTAATTGTGTGATTTCATAGTAGTACTCACCATTGTAGAGTTGGAAGGTGCTTTATATGCTAAACTTCATTGGACTTATTTATAAAAGTGCACATTGAAGAAGAAAAAAAGAATCTCTGCTTAAAAAGTAATACTTAGAAAGTATTTTATTTATTTTATTTTATTTGCATTTATATCCCACCCTTGTCCGAAGACTCAGGGTGGCTTACACTATGTCAGGCAATAGTATGTATCTAAAGACTATCCCAAATCAAAGGCAAGGGCTTGAAATGAATATACAAGTTGATTGCACATTTGATTGGATTTTTAGACTCCTTTCTCCTTTCTGGGCCCATTGACAACTGTAATGTGTTCATTCAGAGGAACACAATTATAATAAGGAGAGATTGCTATACAGTATTAAAACGGTGTGCTGAATTTCTCTCTTGCTCTTTTTCAAATGTTATTAGGACCTTTGTGGATTTTAATAAGGATTGAAAACTTCCATCCAGGCAGCAAATTGCTGCTTAGTGTGGGGGCTTTTTGTGGACCATCTCAGTGTCTACTGACCTTGCTTCCAAATTTTTATATAGTTTAGAAACGGTCTCTGTGTTCTTTTGCTTGTATTTCCAGTATAAAACAACTGAGTTTATTTATCATGATAAATGCAGTATCTATCCAATTAGTCTGTTTAATCAATCAGCTATTGAGTGCACCTTCATCCTGGATAGTACATCCTTTAGAGATTTCAAACATCTTCAACATTTAATTGAGTTGGTTCTCTGAAATATTTCATATTAATATGGCTCAGAATCAGAGAATTGTGTGGCCAACAATACAAGCTGCCCTTTGCTTTTTTCCTCTCACATCAATAGAGAATTTGAAGGTATTTGAAGATCTGGAGATTGTCAGAAGCAGTTTACAGTATGGTATGAGTCAAAATAAGTGGAGCCTCTGATTTCATTATCTAATTGTACAAATCAGAAGATGATAAATTAATGCCTGCAGCATCCAAGATGGCCCTATGGAATCTCAACATTAAGTAAAAATAGAAACTAGATAGATAGAGAGATGATAGATAGATAGATAGATAGATAGATAGATAGATAGATAGATAGATAGATAGATAGATAGATAGATAGATAGATAGATAGATAGATAGATAGATGAGATAGACAGACAGATAGACCGATCACAGTGAATTGAGATCTTTCAAGACGTGAGCCTATTTTGTGATTTTTAAAAAATATATATTTTTGCTGTCTGTGCAATCATATCACATTGCAAAATGATATCCATTGCCTGAACAAACTGCTTGCCTTGCTTTATGGACTGTCTCCCAGGCACATTGCTTTATTAAAACTATTCTGATCAATGTGAGATCTTGCTCAACAAATTTCATACCCTAATAACTGTACTTTATTCATGGTCCTTGAACTATTTTCTGATAAGAACCAATCTGCCTTGCCATTTACAGTCATCTATTTTTCTAACTATGTAAGATTTAGAAACCTTAAATATTGGAGTACTGAACAGGATCTTCAAAGAAAAATATATCTTGCCGCATATCAAGAAATGCTTCTTACCAAATATGTTTCAAATACACAGCAAGTTCAATACGCAATTGCACCTTATTTCTGATCTAACATATTGCAATTCAATGATCACAATTTTAAAGTAATTTTCTAAAATCTATACATCTATTTCAAAGGCTCCATGGTTGCACAGTACACACAACTAATTGGACAATATATTTCTGTAAAACACCCATAAAGGAAGGAAGCAGCAAAGCAGAAAGTATGTCACTAAGCAAAAATAGTTATCATTTTGAATTTATGTTATAACCAAATGAATCTGATCTTCCAATTTATTATAACAATTCAATCCAAAAATATATGTCCAGATTGGTTCAATGAGTAAAGATTTGCTCATTTGGGCACTAACTTGGCAACAAGTACCATTGGATACAGAAAGACATAATTCTGAGTCAACTTGCTAAGCTCGCTAACTAATTAACCTATAACAGTTGCAAACTATTTGGTATCTTCCAAATATGTTAGATCACAACTGCCATAAACTACCATGGAGAAAGAGTTCAGGGAGTTATTTAAAAAAAAAACACCTGAAAGTATGTTGATTTCTATCTCCATCATGAATATTGAAACTCTAAAAACAGTGGTTAATAGGTGAGTGCAAGAGACGAGCATGACCAGATGTATTTGTTTAATATTGTTCCTCCAACAGTCTCCAAACTTACAATAACTGAAAGCGGTATGTGATATTCCAACTACACCTACAACCAACTCATGTCTGTCCTTAGAGTTGCTTTTAAATTAGAAGCTTACTGACCTTGCACATATAAGTTTACTTTATCATTCATAACATTTCTGCCTAGTTAGGTGATAATCCTTAACCATGTAATGCTAATCTTAAAAAAACAGAAAAAAATAAATAGGTTGGATTTGGACAGGAGACTATGAGAAAATTCCAATGCTATACTGAAAAATTGAAAAAGTGATCACAGAAGATGACAAACACATTTTCAGATTATTGCTAAAAATAATTACATGAATAGGTTCATAAAGTTACCAGCATAACAGCCCTGCTCAAACCTGACATACTTGCCATTCTCACTGATAATATACTTGGCTAAAACTGTTAGCAGAAAATCACTCTCTCCCAGTGCTTTCTAAGTGCTAAGATCTACAATTCTCAAACCTCTGAGCCACCATGGCCATCAGATAGTTTCATACAGCCAAAATTGGCAAAAAAAAATGTGCAGATTTAAAAATTTAAGAATTATTATCTGGGGGATACCAAGTTGAAAAAAATTATGCTATACCTGAGTGGAGATGTTATGCCTAAGAAGAAATATAAATCGAATACTTACTGAGAGAACAAAGTCCTTGACCGAACTATAAACTTGAATATATATTCCAGAGCTTTTAGCGTTCTTAATATAGGTTCACACTGTTCTCCTCTGCTTGAAGTATCTAAATAAGTCTTCAGAACTGCCATTAATTTCCTGAAATCAGGAGAACATGTTACACAAATGGAAAACCATCTTTGTCAAATTAGATTTCTAAATAGTGCGAGTGCCAAATATATGTAGTACATGCTGTAACATGGCAGATTTTTTTTGTTTTGTAATTCAAATGCAGGTATTAAAACACTTTACCTGAGAAAAAAACCATAGCATAGCTATTCAACATTATTATTTCTATCTTTCATACAAGATAATTCTGAAGGGCAGCCATAACTATTGCACAGAATAATATTACATTAGAAGTACAGGATAGAGTTGGGAACTCTTTGAACCAAACAATTTGCATAGGGCCACTCTAAATACATTTCTAGTTTTTTTGTTGCACAGAGAATATTTTTGCCAGGATTAGAATGATCCATGGAGAATCAGTAAAAAGATCCATTTCCTTGTTCCTTTCTCTTCTACATGCATCAAACAGTAGGATAGAATATGATTTAGGGCTTTCCATATTGACTTTCCTATCAGGATTGTTATATACTTACTTGTAGGCTAAAGTTGCACTGAAATGTTGCTGTATGTAAGCCTCCAGTACAGTATTGAAATGCTGAAATTTTCTATCTGCAATTAGTCCTATTACATAAATCTGTAACAGAATAAGGGTTTTCATATGTAAAATATCACTTGGAAATGTGGGGGGGTTTTTTAGAGAAAGAGGGGAAAGGGGATCCTTCTTTATGGACTCCACTGAATTCAGGATATTGATGACATTTTAGTGTCTAATTAATTACTGTACTTGTTCCTATTCCAGATTGCTTTCCATGCAAGAAATAAAGAAAAAAACAAGAGCCTGTGAGCTCTGCTGTATAAAAAATAGATGGAGCTTTGATCACACTTTTGTGGCTGCCCTCTTGGTTTTTGGACCATACCAAGCAGAAAACTGTGAGAGGGGAAGCTATTTCTGTCAGTTGGGGTTCCCTACCTCACCAGTTAGGGATGTAAAGGAAATCCACCCAGCTTGCAGAGGAAATGGATAAATGAAATTGCCAACACAGATATGGGAAAAGGTATATGTTGCAGTGAATTAAATATGCTGGCATTATTTCAGTTCGCAGTCCAAAATTCACACAAAAATGCATGGACTTGCTAAGATCAGTCCAAAGTTGAACCTCTATTTGAGAAGTAAGCATCCAAATATGTCATATAGAAGTATATATATGTTTAAAAATACTAAGAAAATGTGTTTATTTTTTAAAAATATATTATGGAATAAATATAAAATGTGCGCATTGAGGAAAGTTGTATTACAAAATTTCAAATATTTGGGAGAATTGGAAACAATAGATGTGGATTTTTCAGATTCACATGGGAAAAAAATAGAACATGGAGAATACGTGAGAGTCTACCTAACAAATGGATTAATATCTAAACACGTGAGATTCCATTAATAACTATCTCCTGAAATAGATAATTCTGATGGTTCTAGTTCCACATAATGCAGAAAGGATCCCTGGATAGTTTATCCTCAATGCATGAATGAGAAGTGAAGCCATCATGATCACTTTGGTGGCATCATTCTCTCTTGTGTCTTGTTTCAAAAAAAAAAAAGTAGAACGCTAGAAAAGAGCTTACTTGATTGAAAGAGTTGATACAGTAATCCTTACCAAAGCATCAAAGACAAGAATGTCATATGCGTCACTATGAGAATGTTCCATCATGATATTAAATAGGGCATCTAAAGTATCCTGGAGAAACTACAGAAAGGGAGAGAGAGAATGAAAAGAACAAGCAAATATGTTAATAGGTTTGGTACTATGACAGGATAAAAATTCTTTGAAAAATATTTTGATTTGTCTAAGCGGAAAACATCCCACCTAGCCCCAGGGAAAGTGTTTCACACCTCAAAGAATTCATCCTGATAGCTCTGTCACCTGGAGCTTCACAACATCTTTGAAGATTTATTTTCATCAGAGCACACATTTAAGTCCAACAAGCACCGCCATGATTATTATGTTGTATTTAATGCTAAGTTTAGCATCTTAGCTGTGAATTGTCAAAAGGAGACTACAGCACGTCTTCTTAACATTTCTAAAGCCCTCAGCAGTTGTTTTTAACAGTGAGCAACTGTGAATGTTCAGTAATACTGTTCCCTACCCAAAGTGGATGGATTTTATAACTAACTGTTTTGTCAGTTTGGTGCAATGGTTAAGGCATCAGTCTAGAAAATAGCAGGCTGGGAGTTCTAGTTCTGCCTTAGTCATGAAGCCAGCTGTGCAATCTTGGACCAGTTACTTTCTTTCAGTTCTAAGAAAGAAACAATGGCAAACCATTTCTGAAAAAAACTTTCTGAAGAAAATTGCAGGGACTTGTCCAAACAATCTCAGAGAATCAGAGGTGATTGAATGGAGAGGGGGGGAATAACCCTTGAAACCCAACCGTAGGAAATGATCAATCACTGTCTCATCTCTCTGTCTGTATTCTACACCATTATCCATATTCCTAGCCAAATAGGGAAAAGAAACAGAAAATAAAATGAATATTCCTCTATCCTTCCCCATAAATTCAGTTATTTTCTTAATCTAGTTGTAAGAAGTTTCAATGTAAAAGACAAATTTACTTGATGCCATTCATTATTATCCCACTCTTCCGCAGTCTTAGGTCCCTCAATAGGTGTATGTAAATTAATATAAATCTGACAATATCTGGGAATCTATGATGGGGAACAGGTGCTTTATTTCACTATACATGTTGGGTCCACTTGAATATTCTGCATGGGAAAAGCAGGTGTCATTTACACTGCTTAGGAATTTTAATTGCCTTTTTCAAATCTTGTGAGTGTCCCAATCAGAATATTTACTTGACTTTCCATTGAAACCAATTACCAAATAAGTAGGATGTTTGGGAAACCCCAAATTTGGATTATATCTTAACCAATTAATTTTAATCCCATAGCTGGAAAAATACCACTGACCTTATAAAGGACAGTGACAAACTGGACCAAATTCAGAAAAATGGTTGGCAATGTGAATGACTTCTTAAACAAGAGAAAGTCATGAGTGATCAATCTGTCACTGTCAATTCTGTTGACCTTTTGCTACCTATGAAATTAAGATTAAACATCAATCCTTATGAACACTAAGGTAGAGGGTATTCTTCTTCTTATGAGCCTTATGAACAGTTGCAGCTGTTCAGCCATTTTGTGTCACTGGATAAAGTGGGTTTTTGATCAGCAGGATTTTTTTTTTACAAAATTCCTAGGAAGTGTGGTTTATGGCAACTATATAATATTTATCTGGTCAGCACTAGTTTGGGGACTCATCTCAATATATAGTAGATGGGGGTTACTTAAAACTTAATTAAATCAGATTGTTCCACATTATAAAAGAAGGAGTCAACTACATTTGGGGGAAAGCTACCAAGAGATTAAGAAGTCTGGAAACCAAAAGCTCTTAGCAACAGTAAAAGAAGTTGGTACGTTTAGCTACAAAACAGATGAATTGGTGTGGTGGAGATATGAAAACAGTCACCAAATATCTGAAAACTTGTCTAACAAAAGAACAATTGATTTATTCTCTATGATCCAAGAGGTCAGAACTCAAATCAATGGAATACAACTTCCAAGGAATCATGTTTAGGACTGATATCAGAAGATATTCCTGCATTACAACTTTCAGTCCTTGGGAGCAGCTGCCACAATGAAATTTTTAGGGGCTGGATGGTCATTTGTCAAAAATATTTTCGTGGATCCTACACTGAGCGGACAGTTAAAATAGGTGGCCTCTAATATCTTGCTCAATTCTATGATCTTTGAATCTATGAATCTTGGGAACTGCCTGTTGTTCCTCTCAAGAAGGCCTCGAGACATGATGATGATTAAGAGGTAATTTGTTAGCAATCTATAAAGTCCAAACTTGCAACCCAAACAAAAGCACTTATACTACCTGATATTTCAAAACATTCATTAAAATGTTAAATGTTTGAAATATTAATTTTTAGGGTCAGAAATAAGCATTTAAGTACACAAACATAAGAGTCACTGTAGAATAATCTGGCCCAATTTAGTTGGTTGTCACCTGGCAGACTGCCTAAAGAAAAACAGATTAATCACCTTGTTCGGTTCCTTGGTATCATGCAATTCCTCCTCTTTGCAAGGAACTATCCATTAAAAGCCTGAATTTTTAAATTCTTTGCAGCATCATAACTTTTGCTTCAATTTCATAGAAAGAACTCAACCATGACAACAACAGTTTTTACCACTGACTCAAATATTTTCCAAACAAAGCAATGATATCCATGTAACAGAGAAGGGAATGATCACTGAATGGCTTTTATTATCCTTGCAACCATAAGAACATTTTCTCTGTTTGTTTGTTTTTTGTTTTATTTGTACTAACAGAGGCAAGCTGTCTTTCCACCCGGCCTTGATATTGTGCTTACTATGAGTTAATCATGCATTAAATACTAAAGTCTTGAATCAGGGGATCTGTGATTGTTGCAAATGGGCATGACCAGCATTTTTATAAGTTTGGGGAATGCTAAAGCAACAGTTCACTGATTCTACTTTAATCAAGGTGAATGTCCCCAAAGAATACTTGCGTGAAGTTTCTGATCAAGGGAAAATGAGTTATGTTTGCTTTATCACATTAGTGCTACTGCTTCTCCAAACAGTATTTTGCACACAGTTACTTTCTTTACTGGGAAAATGGTATTCAAAATGAGGAGGACAAGGAGCACACAGGTGGCCCTTTTGAGGTAAAGTATGGCTCACTTTCCAGTTTAATAAATCAAGTTTAAACACATAACCTTCACTTGCAATAATTGGAGGGCCCAATTCAGCATGAAGGCTTTGGAAAGCAATACTTAGCAATACTTTGGAGTAAGAAATACGTGGCCTTTTTGAGGTAATGTATGACTCACTTTCCAGTTTAATAAATCAAGTTTAAACATATAACCTTCACTTGCAATAATTGCTGTTCACCGTTGAGCAATACGTTGGAGTAAGAAAACTGCAGAATCATTTGTTCTTAAAGTATACATCTCACTGCAGAACATATCTGGATAGTTGTGGTTCTATTGTCCAACATAAGATATAAATATTCTGATCTAGGACTTTACAAGGCAGGTTATCTGCAGTGGATTATACAGTTTTATAAAATTGTTCCAATTCTTTTCTTGTTTAGCGCAAAATTGAGTAAGCAGGTGAATACTGTAGAGTTTTGGATTATTGGTGTTCTTATTTAAACCAGCTTGTGATCTTGCAATGTTACTTTATTACCTTTGCGCTGCCTGTGTGTGTGTCGTAATTCTTTCAGACTGACTGAATTTAGTTCTTTTAGAAGTTTCATAAAGCAAGCAGCAGAAAAAGTCATGTCTATTTCATTTGATCAATTGCAAAGATCAAACAGATAACAGTTAAGAGAAATAAATTGCATCTAGCTCAGCCAATCCAATCTTGGTAATAAAAGTTAGACTAGTCTCTTATTCTCTATCCATTTATTGGTCTATCTGACATTCTCTAACAATACCAAGGGTGGGGGGGGAGTTAAGAGAATATTGCGACTGAAACAAAGGATGGGAAAATACATTGAATCCCTCATTTAATCCCCAATGATATATACCATACATTCCTTAACCTAACTCGATATAGATGTACTACCCTCTTTCTCACACCTTCTCATAATACAAAACCAAATTTCTAAGCACTTTTTTATTCAGCCTAAAAGGAACTCACAGCTAAAGTGCTCTGAGCTATTCCAATTGAATTCCAATTGTTAAAATGCAAGTTAATATTCCTGGATTCAAGTACTCCATATTGAGAAACAGAATCAGTGTTCAAGTTAAAGTTAAAGATCCCACAGAAACTGTAAAAAAAAAAATCTCACTGGATAATAGGAAGGTAAAATTTATCTAAAGTCTTAAATGATAAATTCGAGGTTCCAGACATAAAATGCAAGCATATATTTACAGACATTTTCCTATCCATTGACTAAGACCCCTCTACTCTTTCAAAACTATGCATACCATACCTATGAATATATGCATGGTAATTTAAATAATTGCCCCTTGCTGTTCCTGGTTTTGGAAAAAAATCACATGCTGGCAGGCAGATGGCTCTTCAGTGATTTTCTTTAGTTGATTGAAGGCATGGTGGGAGAATCTAGTGGAATTAATAGAACCTTTTCTAGCATTACTGATTATTTTCCCCCCTCAAAATTTGGTCTGCTGCCTCTTCAGATGCTGTGAGGCCTTCATCAGGCCTGGCTGAAATATAGTTCCCACCTTCAAAAGCTCTCTTGAAAATGTTTTAGGCCAGCATTTTCACATTATAGGAAGTACATCAAACTCAGAATTCTGAATACATTCACATTATAACTATGATTTGTAAAGATGGATAAGGCCTGAAAAAAATGAAGTTTCCTGAGAACAGAAGTTAAACTCGCTAGAAAGACGTCACCTGTCCAGAGTTTGCACGAATGGAAAGAAAGAAAGAAAGAAAGAAAGAAAGAAAGAAAGAAAGAAAGAAAGAAAGAAAGAAAGAAGGAAGGAAGGAAAGACTGGTTGGATTCATTAATCATGGTTAAACCTGATTAAACCAACCACAAACAGGAACACTTTCTTGAAAAAAGGAAGTAGGAATCCAATCTTCATATAAGTATGTAATTAATTCCACCCCTCTCTCCCTTCCAATTCCTACCCTGCCTACACTGGATGGGGGCATCTCGTACTGTTCCTGCTATTCCCAAACTATGTAACAGCCCCTCTCTGAGAGGGATGGGCAGTTTATAAATATGAAATATAAATACATAAATAACAAGAAATGTGGCATTTTTTCTATTCAATGATTCTGTCCAATTCTCAGAAAAAAAGTCCTGGCAGTTTCCTTACAAGGGTCTTCTCAGAAGTGGTTTGCCATTGCCTCCTTCCTATGGCTGAGAGAAAGTGACTGTTCCATGGCCACCTCAGTTTTTAGGTGATAGTTCTAATATTGCTTGTATGAATTTTGGAAGGAATTTGGGAAATGTAACTTCTTTATTCAGCAAGAAAGCAAGTGACAACATAGTGGTTGGATTTATAAAACATGTTATCTTTACCTTTGCCTTATTGTGGTAATGTGATAACTGACATTTAATTAACATGGCTTATTGTGAGAATCAGTATAGAGTATATTGTTGCAATATACTGAATAAGCCATGTTTTTAAAACCAGTCTAGTGTGTTATGTGAAAAATACAAATCCTTGGATCCAGGAAATAGTACTTTGCTCCCTCAGATGTATTGGAAAATGATTGTGGATGATTTCCACATTAGTTGGCATTCCGCATACTTCCCATAAATCCATATATCTAGATTCGAGTAAACACATGCACCATTCAATACATCTACAAAATTAAAGCTAGAGATTTACTTCAATAATCAACAAGCCTAAAAAAAATAGTTCACTGCCCAAAACAGAATAAAAAGCAGGCAAAAAACAGGGAAAGAGAAAGACATGAACAACAAAGAAGAATGTATTTCTCTTTTCTATCTATCTATCTATCTATCTATCTATCTATCTATCTATCTATCTATCTATCTATCTATCTATCTATCTACTTACATAGCTAGCTTGATACCTAGCTAGCTTGCTACCTTGCTAGCTAGCTATCTCTATCCATTCTATCAAGAGATACCAAATTTTCCAGAGTCCCTTGAAACAACACTGTCAAGAATTAGTACCAGGAGTCACAAAAGAAAGAGCTTTTGGTTGCAACTGGAAACAATTTTGATATGTGGGATAATCTATTTTAGTTTTAGACAAGATTAAGAAGAAATACCGCTCAGATATTTATCCTATGCATGGTACATAAAAAAACACGGCTTTAACTCTTAAATCTGACACAGGCATATTTTCACTAAACTTGAAAGTGGATACCTGGGCACGATAGGAGAGAAACCCCCGTATAATTCAACCTATTCCACATCTGCTGCCTGAAGTAGCTTTTTTATTCAGCTAACAATGAAATCACCTCTGAAAATCTTTATCATGTATTCAGTTCTTGCACCTACAGAAATAAATACACACAAGTATCTTGAAGTTTTCACCAAACTGTAATACAATAATATTTGAAGAAGAGCAATACCTCAGATCCTGCATAAAAATGACAACCCTTACAAATCAAAGTTTCAATCATGAAAATTGTAAAATTTTCCTGCTGATTCATAGCATCTGTTTTCATAGAAAGCCCTGGCTGAAAGAAGATATACCTTCACAATTTCTTCACCATCCACAATCTTCAATTTTTCTAAGTTTTCCTTCAAGAGCTCAGGTTTCATTCGCCACTTCAAAAGGCCCAGTAAACCGACTACAGAAAAGAGGAGGAATATATTCAAGTACAAATAGACAGTGAATACCTTTCAAGTATAATTTAGAATAGTTAGTTGTTTTACCATTCTGAGTTAGCTTAGTTGAGCAAACGAGAGTTGAAATGGCAAAGGAATCTCTTGAGCTTATAGAGAGACCTCCAACAATGCTTGCACTCCGACTTAAGGTAGAGAGTTTAGGCTCTACTTGACTGCGGGTTGAAGGGAGATTCAAGTACATGTTGACATCTTCCATTTTCTTACTATCACCCTTGAAAACAAAACATTAATGAGATTCACTGACTTCAGATGTTATTAAGTGAAACGTCTATGATTTTGCTGTACTCTTCTATTGCAAACTCCTGCTTCCACAATACCACACATTTCTACATGATAAACCACATGTCTAAAAATCTCAAATGACACGTGAACAAGCATACGTCTGCAGTTGATAAAGAAAATGAAAGTACACAAGTCCTTGCACATATTGGCACAGTAGGCTAATGATATCCACTTGTACAACTTCATTCTAGGCCGACCAATAGCACTTAGCCTTATGTACCACTTCATAGTGCTTTACAGTCTTCTCTAAGCAGTTTACAGAGTCAGAATATTGCCCCCAACAATCTGGGTCCTCATTTTACCAACCTCGGAAGGACGGAAGGCTGAGTCAACCTTGAACCTAGTGAGATTCAATCTGTAGTACTGCACTCTAACCACTGTGCCACCACGGATCAAGCAATATCAACAAAGTTCTCTCCTGGTACCTGGATGCTATCAGGAATTTGGGAGAGGGGGGTAGCCTTTGTCTCAACCCTGGCAAAACTTGGTAGCTGTAGATTTTAATTCCATCCCCTGCCCTTAGTTCTATCCCTAATTCTTCTTGAGTGTGCTCTTCCCAAATCAAAATTGGTGTGTGTGTGTGTGTGTGTGAGAATCCTCCTCAATTCACAGATCTGCTTGAAGAACAGGTGGCAGGTGTGACTGGGGATGGTGGGACTCACTTTGTGCAAGTTCCACTTATGCACTAACTATGCTTCTTTCTGGATTGGGAGAACTTGCTCATGATAACTCATATTGCATTCCATATGGATGATTGAAATTCACTTTATATGAGGTTGCCCAGCATCACTATTGAAAAATGGGCTTCAGATAAATTATTTAAATAAATAAATAAAAATTATACATTTTAACATATTCAAGTTATGTAGATACAGGGGCTTTGCTGTAATGGATTTTCAATGTTTTGCTATATTAAAGTGGAAGTACTCTGAAAAAAAAGTGAGAAACCGCAAGATTATTAGCTGTTAAAGGCCTAAAGAGATTACAGCCAGGTTAAATGAAAGACCACGCATTAAACTATTCCACCAGCATATCCATTCTGCATTTGATGTGAAGTAAGCTTGCCATAGAAAAGGGTTTAAGCAATCATAAAATAAAATAAAGTCACACTGTGAAGATTAAGGTAAAGCAATTAATTAATCTAAGTTATCACTTTCTTTTAAAATTCGAAAATTGGCTTTTAATGCCAGGATCATACTAAAAATTGGACAAGAGAATCAATAGGCAGCAAATGTAAGTCGTACAGTATTAGCATGTTCACCTTTTTTGATCTGTCTTTAATCATAGCTCAGTGCAATAATCCAAACTGGTCATAAAAAAAAAAGATGTATCATTGTTGTGGGATCTGCTTCCCCCAAGAAAGTTTCCTTCTCTTCAAGGAAACCTTGAAAATACCCATTAATAAATTATTTCCAAAGCCAAACCACTCTGCTTACATGCATGTTTATGGGCAATAATTTGCCACTAGACTCTAAGGCTATGTGGAGCAGCAATGTTTCACTTAGTATGGTTGACTCCACTCCAGCTGCTGGAGTAAGCTACTTCAAATCAATGCCTCAGCAGGTTCTGCCTTTACACCCTCTATTAAAAGCATCAAGGCAGGGCATTTTGCTTCAAAGAAAAGTCAGTCAAAAGCAAAGAGCTGATTCAGCGCAGCCTAGAAGCTTCCTTGTGACACGCAGAAACTGGACACCACTTTGCTCACGTCTTCCTTTTTTTTTTACATGGTGTGTCAATAGTATTCTGTAGAAAGTAATCACTTGCCAAACCACTGAAGCCATAGGCATGATAGTTATAGTTCCTCTGAAAGAATAAATGATCAGAAAATGGAGCTAATTGCTAGCTGTGTTTGAGGATAGCTGGATTTTTTTTTCCCTCCAGAATAAACGTCAGCTGCAGTGTTTGAACCTGCCTTGCATGTGCCTGCCTTTTACAGACAAACAAATTCAATCTCTCATACCAAGCCCTTGGATGAAGTTTTGCACTCTGAATTATCTTCTCATGGAGGGAGAAATCAAAGCCACCGATTTAAATCCCATCTTTAAAGTTTAGACTCAACAAAACTATTTTGCCGTGGTACTTTTTTCCAAAAAAAAAAAAAAAGGTTTCCTATTCCTGTAATTAAGGTCTATAATGGAATACCCTGTGGGAGATTTTTCCCCTTGAGATCCAGTTGGCCCTACAATTTTAGCCTTCTGGAAGGCTGTAAAAAGGTGGGTTTAGTCCCAAATATTGGAATAAAATGAAGCCAGAGTTGAAAGAGAGCGCTGTGGTTGCATCAAAGGAATCTGAGTATGGCATCAAGTTTTGTTGTTTTTGCTTTGTCTCCTTTTGCTTTAATATTTTTTTTGTATAATTGTTGTTTTTATACTATGATTGTGAGCCACCAGGATTTCTGGTTTTGAGTTGGGTACCCAACAAGCATTTTAAATAAATAATGTGATTTTTATGTTTGTGGACTCTGCATATAATATTCTATAAAAAAATAAAAAAATCCTGTATGCAAGCATTGTAGTTCATATATATGCTTCCTCTGTAAGCTGTTTATGTAAGCAGTGTTGTAATAAAACAGGAAGAAATCACTAAAAGAAGAGTGAAAAGAAAAAATAGGTAAATTGATGTACTGTCAGCTTCAAAGGTGAACCTTTCTCTCATACTTCCATATCAATTCTCTTTGCCAAGTATCTCAACCAGCTAAGTATGTAGCCCACAGGAAGCCATCTTCATCTTCAGGAGTTAACAGAAAATTCTCACGATCCTGGATTTCCTCACGGTAAACCATGGTTTGTGTATTGATTTGTACAACATGCTGAGACTTAAATCCATGTGTTTTTTTTCAGCTCTCAGCATTTCCGATATTAAAGTTCACCTATTCTGCTGATTTAAGAGAACATTCAAATACAGTAAGCCACTGAGTTTTGGAGAAGGCTTGTGGGGCAATGGTTAGAGTGCAGCACTGCAGGCTACTTCAGCTGACTGCTAGCTGCAGTTCGGCCGTTCAAATCTCACCAGGCTCAAGGTTGACTCAGCCTTCCATCCTTCCGAAGTCAGTAAAATGAGAACCCAGATTGTTGGGGGTAACATGCTGACTCTTAAACTGCTTAGAGAGGGCTGTAAAAGCACTGTGAAGTGGTATATAAGTCTAAGTGCTATTGCTATTGCTAAATATAAGCCAGAGAAGTCTAAAGAACTTTGAGAGTTAAAAATAAGTTCATACACTGAACATTGTTAGACAATGCAACACAACAAACCAAATTCAGACAAAGCATATTATGCCAAAGCAATTTTTCTTAGAGTGCACTACGATATTTTGATAGCACAATAGGAAGTTTCCACTGTATTCACCAATACCAAATCAATGCAATAAGATAAAATAGTAAGACTGTACCTTTAAAACCACCAGTTCATGAATGCCATCAAGCAGAGTTGTCCCGTCTTCCTTCATTAATTTTACATAGGCCATTGCAAAGTTCTTTTCTCCTTTGTCTTTAGCTGAATAACCCAGAATTTGGTATTAATAGTTTTTACCAGCTTATTTAATTTTGCATGTTGAAATCAAGAAGCAAAAGAGGTTACTTACACTCTAAAGATGACCGATGTCTAAACATAAAACGCAAATGAATTCTTTGCATATCCTCAATGGGTAAGGCTACCTATTTAAAGAAAGACCATTTGAAATAAACGGCAACTTCTGTTAAATAATAACATCAATGCAAGGAATGGAGGAAAAAGTTAGTTTTGAAACAGAACTGTCAATATTTATCTATAGAAAGAGACCTGTTAGTTTTATCAGTGAAAACTCTTGAGTACAATGATTTTTCAAGGTTTGTATTTTATCATATATCTTAAGATTTTTTTTTAGTAAGTATAAATTACTACTTATCTCAATATGGCTTGGAATTTCATAATGAACTCATAACTTGGATATACTGTAACTAATGTAGTCTTAAAATTATTATCATAATTTGGATCTGATTTCTATTGTTAAGGAAGTCAGTCATTAAATGAATTGGACCAATTTTACAACTATTTTTTTGCTGATTCGTTAAGTGAATCGCAAGGTTGTGATCTGACTTTTCCTACCAACTTTGCTTGTTGGCAGTTGGCTGAGAAAATCACAAATGGTGATCACATGATCCCGGGACACTGCAACCATCATAAAAACCCGCTGCTTGCAGTGAACCTGAACTTTGATCATGTGACTGCTGGGGTACTGAAACAGTCATAAGTGTGAGGATCACTCATAAGTCACTATTTTCAGTGCTGTTGAAACTTTGAAGAGTCACTAAATGAATGATCACAAGTTGAGAATTATTTATTTATTTATTTATTTATTATTTAAATTTGTATACCGCCCTTCTCCCGAAGGACTCAGGGCGGTTCACAGCCAAGTAAAAAATGAATACATTGTAGATACAATTAAAATACTAATAAAAAACTTATTTGAATTGGCCACAATTAAAATTTAAAGATAAAACCCATTAAAAACCCATAACTTAAGAAAACTAACCCAGTCCAGCGCAGATAAATAAGTAAGTTTTGAGCTCGCTGAAAGGTTGAGGTCCGGAAGTTGACGAAGTCCTGGGGAGTTCGTTCCAGAGGGCGGAGCCCCACAGAAGGCCCTTCCCTGGGTGTCGCCAGGCGACACTGTCGCGCCGACGGCACCCTGAGGAGTCCCTCTCTGTGAGAGCGCACGGTCGGTGAGAGGTATTCGGTAGCAGCAGGCGGTCCCGTAAGTAACCCGGCCCTATGCCATGGGCGCTTTAAAGGCGTTCACCAACACCTTGAAGCGCACCGGAAGGCCACAGGTAGCCAGTGCAGCCTGCAGGATAGGTGTCACTCGGGAGCCACGAGGGCTCCCTCTATCACCAAGAGCTGCATTCTGGACCAACTGCAGCCTCGGATGCCCTTCAAGGGAGCCCCATGTAGAGAGCATTGCAGTAGTCAGGCGAGGCGTCACAAGGGCGTGAGTGACTGTGCACAAGGCATCCCGGTCTAGAAAGGCGCAACTGGCGCACCAGGCGAACCTGGTGGAAAGCTCTCCTGGAGGCGGCCGTCAAATGATCTTCAAAAGACAGCCGTGCATCCAGGAGAACACCCAAATTGCGCACCCTCTCCATCGGGGCCAATGACTCGCTCCCGACAGTCAGCCGCGGACTCAGCTGACTGTACCGGGTTGCCGGCATCCACAGCCACTCCATCTTGGAGGGATTGAGCTTGAGCCTGTTTCTCCCCATCCAGACCCGTGCGGCTTCCAAACTCCGGGGCAGCACTTCGATTGCTTCATTGGGGGGGCCCGTGGAAAAATACAGTCAGCGTACAGCTGGTACCTCACACGAAGCCACTGATGATCTCACCCAGCGGCTTCATATAGATGTTGAACAGAAGGCGAGAGAATCGACCCTGCGGCACCACAAGTGAGGCGCGGTCGACCTCTGCCCCCCCGTCAACACCGTCTGCGGCCGGTCAGAGAGATAGGAGGAGAACCACCGATAAACGGTGCCTCCCACTCCCAATCCCTCCAACCGGCGCAGCAGGATACCATGGTCGATGGTATCAAAAGCCGCTGAGAGGTCTAATAGGACCAGGGCAGAGGAATAACCCCTATCCCTGGCCCTCCAGAGATCATCCACCAACGCGACCAAAGCCGTCTCAGTGCTGTAACCGGGTCGGAAGCCGGACTGGAACGGGTCCAGATAGACAGTTTCCTCCAGGTGCAGGGGAAACTGTTACCTGTGTTGCATTCATAATTATATAGCTCTATCTCAGTTTTGCCACTGAAAATGACCATATAACTTATGAATTTTGCTTTGCTGATAAGTTCCAATACCACCTTTTAATACAAATATTACATTTGCTGCTCTTTTTACCAGACGATCACTGTTTGCGATGGGCTAAAAACTAGATCAGGCTAGATCAGTGATGTCGTGTCCCACTCCTCCGCTGACGGCCGGGTCAGGGAAATCCGAATCAGGCGTGCCTCTGCAGCTCTGCCAGCCAAGTCCTAGCAAAGTCCTCAAGGCAGGCAGGAGACCAGAAAGTGACTTCAGCAAGATATGTTCGACTTTGCCTGACTCAGAGACTGCCAGAAAGCAGATCCTTTATATAGGCCATGGGGTGTGGCTCCATGACTCAGCACTTATCCAGGCCTGCCCCTCCCTTCCTTCTGACACCGCCGCCTATCAATTCTTCTGAAGCGAGGGTCACTCCGGTCGGCAGCTGTTGGTAATTGACCTCTCTCAGGCTCACATGCTGTGGGGGAGGGGGAGGGGTCTAGTTGCTCCGTTTGCCTGGGCATGGAGCCAGGGCTGGGGCCAGGAGGTGCTCCTTCCTCCGCAGCCTGTCTTGGCATGGAGCCAAGGCTGGGGCCGGGAGGTGCCCCCTCCTCCTCAGCCTGTCTGGGCATGGAGCCAGGGCTGGGGCCGGGAGGCATACTAGGACATTCCTCAGCGTTCGGAAACAGATAAGAAGACCCCGGCTGTGGTGAGAGCGGGCAAGACACAACAAGTGATGACAAACCTATGGCACGTGTGCTCAAAGTGGCACGCAAAGCCATGTCACCCAGCACATGTGGCCTTGCCTGTTTGTCTTCTGGGTTTCTGGCACGCATGTGCACACGATGATCAGCTGTCCTTTGTGTACGTGGCAGTGTCAAAAATGGGTATGCACATGCGCATTGGCCAGTTGATTGTCAGGTGATCATGCTCACCAGAACCTGGGAGTTCAGCTTTTCCAGAGCGCAATCCCTTTGCATGCACGGCAGTGCTGAAAACCAGCCTGCGCATGCTGCTCATTAGGCATGCATGCACACTAGAACCTGGAAGTTCAGCTTTTCCAGAGTGCAGCCCTGACGAGCACGGAGGTGACATTTCCGCACAACCTTTTTGGCACTCACTGCCGAAAAGGTTCGCCATCACTGGACTAGATGATCCAAAAGCTATTTAAGGAGAATATAAATGTTTCACTATAAACTTAACTTAAATTTTTATTATATGGGATCACTTACAAATTATTCTTACTCTGGACCGAGAAGTCTTTGAAGTCACAAGAAATGAATTGGCTTTACTCTTCTTGAAGATATTTTAATATGTTCTCTACAGTGTTCTACCATTAACAGAAACAGGTTTCCAATATGCTTTCTTACAGCCATCTGGAGTTATTTGCATCACATGTTTCCTACAATTTGCTTATTACCCATTATATATAAAACTACGGTAATCTCCACTAATTTATTCACCTGAAATTAGGATATATATCAGTTCTGCATTTTATTGATTTCTTCAACTTTTTATATCACATTTATATTTTTATATTATATTGTACTGCCCTGCTGAAATAAAACATATTTATGGCAAACTATATAATTATAATTATTGTTTTCATTTCCATGTAGTCTGTCTTATAGGATTTAAGGAAGTTAACTGAATAGTTTTAAACTAAAGTCTGTCAGGGTTCCAAGTAACACCCCCAGCAAAAGAAGACTCCAAGGCTTGAAGTTCTTCAAAGTTCCATTTTATTAGAGGTGTCATATTGGCACATCTAGGAAAACCTGAATCTGAAAGCTTCCAGGTTTTTCCCACCCATAAGAAAGTCCAAGTCCCTTCCCCTGCACCCACATGTCCATCACATGGTCCAATCAATGCACCGTCCCATCTGGAAATACGTCCCAGTCACACCCATCCAGGTGCAGGGCAAGATGTCCTTGACTCTCTGAGAAAGGAATGCTATGACTATATATCACCCTTGCTCCATACAATCCCCCCTCCCAGTTTCCCACAATACTAAATGTGGCAAGCCAGAAGGCCCAAAGCAAAAGATGGCTTCCAGGCCCAACAAAGTCATTTTAATGCATACCTAAACATTCTGAAGCTTGGATTTCTTAGCTCTGTTTCTCGGAGGTCATCATTTAGCAAAATCAGCGATATTAATAGTTTATCTTAAGATTTTAAACAGAGATCTGTCGTACCTTTAATGTCTCCATCCAACGAGGTTGTTTGACTTGATAATAGACAACTGACTTGTATTCATTCGTAGGCTTGTCTCCGGCCCCTAAGCAAATCACATTCTGTCCAAAACAGAAAAATAAAAAGAGATGCTACTTCCTAGTTCTTATGAATGTATCATTTTCATCACAAATACATTTTCCCATTCACATCTGTTATAATCCTTGAGATTAGTTTCTTATTCCAGAAAGGGAAAGATATATAATCTAAACATGTATGTCTATAGCACTATTATCCAACCATAACAACTTCTGTATGGGTGGACTTCAAAGGTCAGTATTCTATTGCCAGCATGGCAATTGATGAAAATCCTAGGACTTAGTCCACACAACCTGGAAGTTGTCAAATCTTGTCTAGAAAGTAGATAACTGAAAAGGATGAGATTAACTAAAATTATACAGGTACTCAGAACCTATACCAGATGAACTTTTATAAAACCACCTTATTGTCTTTGATTTTCTGGTTTATTTTTTATTTGTTAGTGGGTGGTTGTAACTCTGTTGTGAGTCTTCTAGCGTTTGATATGCTGTGTCAAGGTACTTGGGGAAAGTTTTAAAAGGTGACTAATTAAAATTACTCCTCCCATTCCTCCCAGGTCATAGAATTGGGTGCTGAAGATCCCATAAAAGCTGGCTTACCCTTATCTTTGATAGAGGCATAACTAATTGTTTAAAACTGAAGCAATTCCTATGCGATATACACACTTGCACTTCTTTATTTGTTTTAGTAAGTACAGTACAGGCAGTCCGCATGTTACGACCACAATTGAGCCCAAAACTTCTGTTGCTAAGTGAGACATTTGTTAAGTGAGTTTTGCTCCATTTAATGACCTTTCTTGCCACAGCTGTTAAGCGAATCACTGCAATTATTAAGTTAGTAACATGGTTAAGTGAATATAGCTTCCCCATTGACTTTGCTTGACAGAAGGTCACAAAAGGTGATCACATGACTCCGGGACACTACGATCATCATAAATATGAACCAGTTGACAAGCACCCAAATTTTGATCACGTGACTATGGGGATGCCTCAACAGTGTGAAAAATGGTCATAAGTCACTTTTCTCAGTGCCATTTTTAACTCTGAATGGTCACAAATGAACTATTATAAGTCGAGGGTTACTATTATAAGTCGAGGGTTACAACTATGTATGTCTGTGTGAGAAAAAAAAATATTTCCTAAAAAAGAAAATACTAAAACACAACTATTCCAATGAGGGGGGGGCAGAATAGAAGGTAGTAAAATAAAACTGGGTATTCTCCTACTGCCATCCCAACCAAAGAACCCATATAGGAGGTAGAAAGAGAGACAGTTCCCAAAAATACACAGACAGGGATGAAGTCTAACAATGGTGTGACAAGATGAATAGGAATTGGCAAAGAATATTAAAATAGATTCCCATTCCTTCCAAAAGGTGTTTTTGAAAAGGAAGAAAACAGAATTGCTGTGCCAGATATCCAATGAAGATAGCAAAAATGCTAGCAGGCAATAAACACCAGATACAGTAGGATAACTCAGCTCCTATTTTGCCTCAGTTCTCTCTCTGAGAAAAATGCACATGTTTCACAAGAAATATTTAATGAAGTGGCCCGTTGATATGCTGATTAGCAAGCTAATTAGGTGTGAGCTGGATGGCATGACAATTAAGTGGAGACATTGTTGGCTTGAGAATTGTAAGGCGGTACTCCCTAAAAGTTTCTCACCATCCTGAAGGGAAATACGGAGTGGAGTGCTCCATGGTTCAGTGCTGCTGCCTCTTGTGCTTCAGCATTTTAATTAATTAATTAATTAAATAATGGCTAATGAGTTGACAGGGGGCTGAGAGAGGTAACACCAGAAGGCAGAAATAAACTGTCACAATAAGTTAAAGAAACAAATTGAAAATCACAAACTGGAATTTAACCAGGCAATTGCAGAATTAGAATTTGCTGGGTAGATTGAATGCCACCACGTGTTTACTGGACCCGTGCCCCTCCTGGCTGGTGCTGGCCACTCAGGAGGTGACACGAGGCTGGCTCCAGGCTATTACGAGCGCTTCCTTGTTGGAGGGAGTCTTTCCGGCCGCCTTGAAAGAGGCGGTGGTGAGGCCCCTCCTCAAGAAGCCTTCCTGACCCGCTGTTTTAGGTAATTATCGTCGTCTCCAACCCGCCGGCGAAGGTTGTAGAGAGTATGGTGGCATATCAGTTTCCCCTGCACCTGGAGGAAACTGTCTATCTAGACCTGCTCCAGTCCGGCTTCCGCCCGGTTACAGCACTGAGACGGCTTTGGTCGCGTTGGTGGATGATCTCTGAGGGCCAGGGATAGGGGTTGTTCCTCTGCCCTGGTCCTATTAGACCTCTCAGCGGCTTTCGATACCATCGACCATGGTATCCTGCTGCGCCGGTTGGAGGGATTGGGAGTGGAGGCACCGTTTATCGGTGGTTCTCCTCCTATCTCTCCGACCGTCGCAGACGGTGTTGGCGGGGGCAGAGGTCACCCGCGCCTCACTTGTGGGTGCCGCAGGGTCGATTCTCTCGCCTTCTGTTCAACATCTATATGAAGCCGCTGGGTGAGATCATCAGTGGCTTCGTGTGAGGTACCAGCTGTACGCTGATGACACCCAGCTGTACTTTTCCACACCGGCCACCCCAATGAAGCTATCAAGTGCTGTCCCGGTGCTTGGAAGCCGTGACGGGTCTGGATGGGGAGAAACAGGCTCAAGCTCAATCCTCCAAGACGGAGTGGCTGTGGATGCCGGCATCCCGGTACAGTCAGCTGAGTCCACGGCTGACTGTTGGGAGCGAGTCATTGGCCCCGATGGAGAGGGTGCGCAACTTGGGCGTTCTCCTGGATGTACGGCTGTCTTTGAGGACCACCTGACGGCCGTCTCCAGGAGAGCTTTCCACCAGGTTCGCCTGGTGCGCCAGTTGCGCCTTTCTAGACCGGGATGCTTTGTGCACAGTCACTCACGCCCTTGTGACGCCTCGCCTGGATTACTGCAATGCTCTCTACATGGGGCTCCCTTGAGGGGCATCCGAGGCTTCAGTTAGTCCAGAATGCAGCTGCGCTGGTGATAGAGGGAGCCCTCGTGGCTCCCGTGTGACACCTATCCTGCGCAGGCTGCACTGGCTACCTGTGGCCTTCCGGTGCGCTTCAAGGTGTTGGTGAACGCCTTCAAAGCGCCCATGGCATAGGGCCGGGCTATTTACGGGACCGCCTGCTGCTACCGGATACCTCTCACCGACCCGTGCGCTCTCACAGAGAGGGACTCTCAGGGTGCCGTCGGCGCGACAGTGTCGTCTGGCGGCGCCCAGGGAAGGGCCTTCTGTGGGGCTCCGCCTCTGGAACGAACTCCCCCCAGGACTCCGTCAACTTCCGGACCTCCGAACCTTTCGTCGCGAGCTTAAAACTCACTTATTCATCTGCGCTGGACTGGGTTAGTTTTAAATTTATGGGTTTTTTAATGGGTTTTTATTCTAAATTTTAATCTTGGCCAATTCAATAAGTTTTTTAACTGTATTTTAATTGTATTTATTGTATCATTGTGTATTTTAATTGGCTGTGAACCGCCCTGAGTCCTTCGGGAGAAGGGCGGTATAAAAATTTAAATAATAAATAAATAATAAATAAATAGAGAGAATAACAGAGTTGGAAGGGACCTTGGAGGTCTTCTAGCCCAACCCACTGCCCAGGCAGGAAATCCTACACCACTTCAGACAAATGGTTGTCCAACATCTTCTTTAAAACTTCCAGTGTTGGAGCATTCACAACTTCTGGAGGCAAGTCGTTCCACTGATTAATTGTTCTAACAGTCGGGAAATTTCTCCTTAGTTCTAAGTTGATTCTCTCCTTGATTAGTTTTCATCCATTGCTTCTTGTCCTCCCTTCAGGTGCTTTGGAGAATAGTTTGACTCCCTCTTCTTTGTGGCAACTCCTGAGATATTGGAAGACTGCTATCATGTCATCCATAGTTCTTCTTTTCATCAGTCTAGACATACTCAGTTTCTGCAACCATTCTTCATATGTTTTAGCCTCCAGTCCCCTAATCTTCTTTGTTACTCTTCTCTGCACTCTTTCTAGTGTCTCAATATCTTCAGTTAAAAGACAGGCATCAAGCACACATCTATAGGTAGTCGTTGACTTAAAACAGTTCATTTGGTGACTGTTCAATGTTACAACAACTAAAAATGTGACTTATTTTTCACACTTACGACCATTGCAGCATCCCCATGATCACATGATCAAAAGTCAGATTTTTTTGGCAATTGATTCATGCTTATAATGGTTGCAGTGTCATGGGGTCATGTGATCAGCTTTTGCAACCTTTTCTAACCTTTTCTAATTGATTTCTTTCTAACCTTTTCTAATTGATTTCTAACCTTTTCTAATTTTTAATTCTAACCTTTTCTAATTGATTTTTGCAAAATCAATGGGGAAGCCATTTTAACTTAACAACTGTGTTACTAACTGTTGTGACCCAGGCGCAAGTAGCTAATAATAAACTTAGTCCCTGGAAAAACAAACTTTATTCAAACAGCTGGGAATTACTTCATTCCCAGTGGCATTCAACTCAAAGTAAAACAAATGCCTCCCAATACAAATTCCTTGGTTATCTCACAAACCTTAGTCCAATTAGGCAAACTGCCAAAGGCCCTTCCTGGCAAATGTCCACAAAAACAAAGATGTACACGAAGCAGAGGACGAAGCAGAAGACAACGTTGTTTTCTGGCAAGCTGAAACACCAGTGCTGGTCTGTTTTAAGCCTTATGGGAGGGGCCAATCATCTTTTGGCCCTGCTTCCAAGTTGCCCTCTCTGCTTGAGCTGCTCTTGCCTTCTGGCAGCTCTTCTCATGCGTGCATTAGCAACAGGCTCCTCCTGTTCCTCTGCCTCACTATTATCAGTCTCTGGAGGCTCTGGAGTCCACACCTCATGTTGTGTCTTGCCCGCTCTCACAGCAGCCGGGGCCTTCTTATCTGCTCCCGAACACGGAGAAATGTATGCCTCCCAGCCCCAGTCCTGGCTCCATGCCCAGACAAGATGAAGAGGAGGGGGCACCTCCCGGTCCCAGCCCTGGCTCCATGCCCAAGCAGGCTGCAGAGGAGAGAGCACCCCCCAGCCCCAGCCCTGGCTCCATGCCCAGGCAAACGGAGCAGCTAGACCCCTCCCCCTCCTCCACAACATGTGAGCCTGAGGAAAGTTTATTTCCAACAGCTGCTGATTGGAGTGACCCTCGCATCAGAAGACTGGATAGGCGGAGGCAACAGAAGGAAGGGAGGGGCAGGCCTTAATGAGTGCTGAGTCATGGAGCCACACCCCATGGCCTATATAAAGGATCTGCTTTCTGGCAGTCTCTGAGTCAGGCAAAGTCGAACTTATCTTGCTGAAGTCACTTTCTGGTCTCCTGCCTGCTCTGAGGACTTTGCTAGGACTTTGGGCAGAGCTGCAGAGGCAAGCCTGATTCGGATTTCCCTGACCCGGCCGTCAGCGGAGGAGTGGGACACGACACCTCACTTCCTGATGGCCCTGGCCCCACCTCAGCCTCACTGCTGTCCGACTCCATTGCCAGCTTCGTAGGCTGCTGACGGACCACAACACTAACTTAACTGCAATGGTTCATTTAATAACCATTATAAGAAACTTTGTATAAGGGGGCAAAACCCATTTAACAAATGTTTCATTTAGCAACATAAATGTTGGGCTCAATTGTGGTCCTAACTCAAAAACTATCTGTATAAAATAGGGAATACCTGGCTAAGTAATAAAGCTTTGTGGGGGGGAATGGAGGAATGGGCTTTTGAGTGTAAAATGAATATGAGTCTGTAGCATAATGCAGCTGCAGTTTTAGGCTGCGTGAATAAGAGTACAGTTTTTAAAATAATAATCCCACTTCTGATCCACCTGCTGACTTCTCCACCTCCTTGAATGTTGGATGTTGATCCAAATGTGACATTTTAGGAAGAGTGGAGAGCAGTGGGAACATGTTCAAAGAAGGACAGTGTAGATGATAGGCATTAGAAATTAAATCCTATGAAAAGAAATCGAAGGACCTGGGAATGTTTAGCTTGGAGAACAAAAGGTGCTGGATGGAGATTATAGCACTGTTCAAATACATGAAAGGATGATACGTGGACAACAGCCAGGAATTGTTCTTTCCTGCCAGAGGACAGGATTCAGAATGATAGATTTAAGTTACAAGAAGGCAATTAGTGCTTTAATGTACAAGAAAGTATTAAATTGACAATGGAAGGATTTAGTCAGAGATGTGGCGGGTTTCCCTTCACATGATGTATTTAAGCAAAGATTAGACAGTTGTCTGTTATGGTACTTCAGTTT
Source organism: Ahaetulla prasina (assembly GCF_028640845.1). NCBI lineage: Eukaryota > Metazoa > Chordata > Lepidosauria > Squamata > Colubridae > Ahaetulla > Ahaetulla prasina. The sequence goes on from NC_080540.1 coordinate 109,429,367, forward strand.
GAATTTTTATCTGGAACAGGCGGTGGAGGCTAGCCTAAATGATATTCCCAAGCTCTGTGATTCTCTGATTTCTTTCTGTGCTCAGGAATTCTGAAAAGCTAAAGTGACAGGCACAACTATTTGGAAATTTTGACTAGTGGCAGCTTCAGTACCAACACTGCAAATAAATAAATAAAATACAAAGTTGAAGAAAAATGTCAGGGAAAGCAAAGAAGCCTTTCATAAAAGTTGTCAATTCTGTTGAGTCCAATTTAGAACAAGCAGAGGATTTCACAAACGGCAGAAAAAGAAGCCAAAGAACCTATTTTTCCTATTCCTGCTGACTAGTAAAGTGGGCCTACTTCTCGGTCTTTGCTATCATGGTAAAGAGAAGAAGAAGAAAAACCTATATTTTCCCAAAATTCTCTCAAACCTGCTACCAGACTTATTCAATGGAAATGGAAATGGTGAGAATGGTATCAGCATTCATGGACATGCAAACAAGGAAGATATTAAGAGGTAAGAAAAATTAGACATCATAATGTGTAAAGGTCTTGGCAGTTACAGAAATAACATCATATTCTTTCTTCCTCTTCTTTTAACAAGTGCTTCAAAATGTATTTGTATGTGTGTGTATGTACATATGTATGTTTGTATATATGTCTGGATGGACATTCAGACAGAATTTCCCCAACGTATTATTTTTAGATGGTATTATTTTTTTTTGTTTTGGATTTGTATTATTTTATATTTTATGTACATCCCTTTCTTCTTGTTGTTCTTGAAGATGGGCAACCATATAAACATTCTAAATGCATAAATAAATACATGCATATGGATTTGGGGAGGGAGGAATCTCCAGAATTGCTTTCAATTGGGCAGGATTTTTATATATGTTGATAACTTGTGGAGGTATCAGTTAAACCCAGGTTCATCTTCTTTTGGGATAAATAAACTTGGTGGTATTTCTTTTACATTTTTGCATCATGTAGCTATTCTTTTCTTCAAATGCCCTCTTAATTTCTTCCTTCCCATTTCCATCAATTCTATTCATTCCACAGGAAATTCCCTAGAAATTTAACAATGCAAGAAGGTAATTATTTTCAAACTTTCCTGTGAAAAGAATTGTTGGCTGATTATGTGTGTTATTTTTGCACCTCTTCTCACTTTGCAATTTTCTGTTAAATTAAATTTTTTATCACATCAGAAGCATCTATAACTGAGCCAACACTGCACATCAAAAATACATGAAGTAAGTTTGTATTAATTTAAAGGGAAAGCAAAGGAATAAATAAATACTTTGTATTGAATAAATAAATTACCCTAATCATCTTATTATACTTAAAACTAGGTGTGTCCAACATGCAACATGCAGGCCAAATGCAGCCCTGGACACCTAGTTTGTTATTTATATACATTAACTATATTATATATTTTGCATCTGGCCCAAGAAGATTCCTTCTTACTCAATGCGGCTCAGGCAAGCCAAAATGTTGGCCAACCATATTTTAGAGTAAATATTGGATTTAAGATTTTTGCCAGACCAATTCTTGAATACAGCTCATCTGCCTGGAATCCACACTGTATATTGGACATTAATACAATTAAGCGGGTCCAGAGGTGTTTCATGAGAAGCGTACTCCACTCCTTTGCTCACAATAGAATCTCTTACGCCACCAGGCTCGAAATTTTGGGGTTGGACAACCTGGAACTATACCTCCTTTGGTCTGACCTAAGCATAGTACACAAAATTGCCTGCTACAATATACTACCTGTCAATGACTACTTCAGCTTCAACCTCAACAATACCCAGGCAAACAACAGATACAAACTCAAAGTAAATCACTCCAAACTTGATTGCAGAAAATATGACTTCAGCAACAGAGTGGTCAACGCCTGGAATGCTCCACCTGACTCTGTCTTTACATCCTCTAACCCCCATAGCTTCAACCTTAAACTGTCTGCCATGGACCTCACCCAATTCCTAAGAGGTCTGTAAAGGGGGCGTGCATAAGCGCACCAGCATGCCTACCGTCCCTGTCCTACTGTCCCCATTTATTTGTACTCATTTCCTATGTTCATGTCCATATTTATACTTATACCTGTTATCTAGTACATGATTGATAAACTAAATAAAATTAAAATTAAAAAAATGAGATACAGTCATGAATCTTCTTTGGTTTTCAGAAGGAATCATTCAAGACAAATATACATCATCGACATAGTATGTTTGGTCTGTCGAAGTGGGCCTCAACGTTTTTGTTTAATGCCTTATTTTATAAATCCATTGTGTTTTTATTCTTGTTCACTACCCAGAGTTTGTTCCAGTAGATGGGGAGCCACATAAATCTCTTCAATAAACATACAAAAAAGTAAGTAGTGATATTACAATGTTGCCTATGCTTTAATAATTTTTATATGCTCTTTAGTACTTGTTACTTAAGCAAAAGCAAGAATTTTACAACATATTTATACATTTTAATCTTCAGATATCACAAAAAGGTAACCCAGTAAGTAAAAGGACAAAAGCTCTATCCTTCAACATTTTTCATCACTTTTCCTCTCATGGAAACTGTTGTCTGACTCAGTCACTTTAGTCTGCATGTCACCAGTGTGAAAAAAGGAAGGCTTGAGCTTCCTTTCATTAACGTGTAGGGAGGATTAGGATTAGGGTTAGAGTTACTACACTTTGACAAAGCTTTCAACAATACAACCTCTCAAAGCTGCTTTGTAAAGGTTCCCTTTAAATTCGATAGTCATGTGATTATTATAGCGATGTGCCAGCATGGTCTCCTCCAATTTAGGTCCTGATAATATTCTCTTTATTAACATTTACCTCCCTCCACTTTGTAGACATAGACATCTGTGGGACCATCTTGACAACTATATTACAAATGCTTTATATTTAGACACAGATGCTGCAGCAGTAATTGCCTCAGTTGGTGGTAATGATACCATTTATGGGCTCATTTTAATTGGTCTCTCCCCCCACCTCCCAAGAGAAAACATATTATTCCCATGTTAAGTAAACTAAAGCGTAGTAACAAGGCAGGCTTTTTCATTGGCCCAGTTAGCTTGGAGATAATTTGGATTTGTCATTCTTAGATTTTATTTTGAATACTTTCTCTTACCTTAGTAACAAAATAAAACAGGTAGTCCTCAACTTACAACAGTTCATTTAGTGACCATTCAAAGTTACAACGGCACTGAAAAAAGTGACAGTTTTTCACAGTTCCAACCTTTGTAGCATCCCCATGATCATGTGATCAAAATTCAGACTTGGCAACTGGTTCATACTTATAGCCATTACTGTGTCCCAACGCCATGTGGTCACCTTCTGCAACCTTTTCACAAACATAGTCAATGGAGAAACTACAGGCACTTAATAACCAGGTTACTAACTTATCAACTGCAGTGATTCACTTAACAACTCTGGCAAGACAGTTTGTAAAATGGGGCAAAAGTCACTTGACAAATGTGTCATTTAACAACAGAAAGTTTGGGCTCAATTGTGGTCATAAGATGAGGACTACCTGTAATTAGTTTCGCAATATTTCAACAAGCTCTTTGGTAAGTGTTTATTAAGAAAGAAAAACCAGATATTTGCTACTTTTTAATTGCCCGGCTATATTTCCATTTCTTGCAGCTGTGCCTATATATGGAAATTGAATAAGCTCACACTCTCATAAAAAAATGTGCAGGCTGAAGCATGGAACAAATGCTATGAAATGGACTAACAGACAAACACTAAGCATTTTAAAGAAGTGCTTGCTGAATCTGATTAACTAGGATTTTGCCTTGATCTTGCCTAAACTGTAGTCCAGCAGTTCAAATCTCACCAGGCTCAAGGTTGACTCAGCCTTTCATCCTTCTGAGGTGGATAAATGAGGACCCAGATTGTTACGGGCAATATGCTGACTCTGTAAACCCCTTAGAGAAGGCTGTAAAGAACTACGAAGTTGTATATAAGTCTAAGTGCTATTGCTAAGCACTATTGCTATCTTCCACTATCAAACAAAGAACTCAAGTTTAAAAATTCCTCTTTTTTTCTTCACACTTGATATACCGTGGTGATATATACCTCATATTTCTTATATGCCATATAGCACACTAAACCATAAATTAGGCTGTAGGAATTATAATGCTGGGTTACACTAAAAACAAATCTACTATGTTATGGCTTCTCACAAAGATTAGATTCTGTGAATCCAGTCTTTGTTTCATGAGTTGGATAAGACAAGTTGCAAATATTAGCTTAGAAATACACATTTCTGCAAACAGAACTTCTGGATCAAAGCCACTAGTTTCAGACCAGTGGTGGGTTTCAAAAAATTTTACTACCAGTTCTGTGGGCATGGCTTGGTGGGCATGGCAGGGGAAGGATACTGTAAAATCTCCATTTCCTCCTGATCAGCTGGGACTTGGGAGGCAGAGAATAGATAGGGGCAGGGGCAGTCAGAATTTTTACTACCAGTTCTCCGAACTACTCAAAATTTCCGCTACCGGTTCTCCAGAACTGGTCAGAACCTGCTGAAACCCACTTCCGTTTCAGCCTCAGAAACTCTAAAGGAGAAAATGCCACTAGCCTTTAACCACGTTTTTAAATATATACATTAAGAGCAGAATAGCACTTACAGGTATCACTTTCCCATCTTCATCACAGACACACATGGTGACTTCTACATTTCTCTGAGTAGTTTTATTAAATTTATCTAAATCTCCACATAGCAAGGTAATATAGATGTCATTTCTTACATCGCCTGTGAAAGAAACACCAAAAGTTAAGAAGTAAGTCACTATAGTGACAAAGCACGTTAAAAGCTATTTCTTCCATACCCTGGGTTATACTAGAACATTCAAGAGGAAAATGAAGTTAATCTTAATGCTGACTTCATTGTCTCTTCAGGGAAAGGATGATTGTAGCTCCATCATCAATAGATAATCCTCATTCTGCAGTGACACCTTCTGGTAAACTTTGGTCAAATCAGCTAGCTGAGAAAGTGGCAAGGATAACCCAGAATTCAAAGAATTGTGGCATGTAGGCTATGCAGTGTGGGTAGGGTAGGAAGACAAAAACTGCGAAGGGCACATTTCACTTGAAAACAAGCCTCTTTCATCTTCACCTAAAAACACATGCATACTAAAAGCAGGCAAACTCCACTCTTTTCTTTTTAAGATGAGGATTTTGCTTGCTTGGTCTTGAAGCTATGGGAGATGCACCTTTTTCACCAGAGTTTGAATAGTCAGTAATGTTAACTTCTTTGTTTTGTAAGCCATTATATGTCAAATAACAGCATAGAAACATAAATAGGCAAATAGATTAAAGGTAGACACACATACAAGTAAAACATGTCTTTATACTAATGGGGGAGGAGGGGAAGGGGGAGGGAAGGAGGAGGAGGAAGAGAAGGAGGGAGGAAGAGATAGAGTGAGAATGGGAGGAGGAGAAGGAAGAAGTGCCATTAAATTAAAATCTGGGTGTCATTAATTTCCCACTGAAAGTGAAAAAATTAATTGAAGAGCAATGACTCATAAATCTATCCTTTTTACATAAACACTTGGCCTGACAAAGAAATAAAAATATAATAGTTAATGGCTAGAGAGATTAAATTAGAGGATTTAAGTGTATTTATTTTATTTTATTTATTTATTTATTTGATTTTTATACCGCCCTTCTCCCGAAGGACTCAGGGCGGTGTACAGGCAAAATAAAACAAACAATACAAAGTACAATTTAAAATGCGATTTAAAAAACTTATTTAAATTAGCCTGGAAATTTAAAATTTACCATACATTAAAAACCCCATTTAAAATTGATAAAAATTTGACATTAAAATTCAATTCAAGCCAGCCCTGCGCGGATGAAAAGGTGTGTCTTCAGTTCGCGGCGGAAAGTCCGAAGGTCAGGTATTTGGCGTAAACCCGGGGGAAGCTCGTTCCAGAGTGTGGGAGCACTCACAGAGAAGGCCCTTCCTGGGGCCGCCAGCCGACATTGTTTGGCGGACGGCACCTGAGAAGTCCCTCTCTGTGAGAGCGTACGGGTCGGTGGGAGGCATGTGGTAACAGCAGGCGGTCCCGTAGGTACCCAGGCCCTAAGCCATGGAGCGCTTTAAAGGTCGTAACCAACACCTTAAAGTGCACTCGAAAGGCCACAGGTAGCCAGTGCAGTCTGCGCAGGAGCGGTGTTACATGGGAGCTATGCGTAGCTCCCTCTATCACCCGCGCAGCTGCATTCTGGACTAACTGAAGCCTCCGAGTGCACTTCAAGGGGAGCCCCATGTAGAGAGCATTACAATAATCCAAGCGAGAGGTAACGAGCGCATGAGTGACTGTGCACAAGGCATCCCGATCAAGGAAGGGGCCCAACTGCCGAACCAGGCGGACCTGGTGGAAGGCCCTCCTGGAGACGGCCGTCAAATGATCTTCAAACGACAGCCGATCATCCAGGAGGACACCTAAGTTGCGCACCCTGTCCTTTGGGGCCAGTAACTCACCTCCAACAGCCAGCCGCGGCTGCAGCTGACTGAATCGGGATGCCGGCATCCACAGCCACTCCGTCTTGGAGGGATTAAGCTTGAGCCTGTTTCTCCCCATCCAGACCCGTACGGCTTCCAAACACCGGGACAGCACTTCAACAACTTCATTGGGGTGGCCCGGGGTGGAAAAGTACAGCTGGGTGTCATCAGCGTACTGTTGGTATCTCACCCCGAAGCCACTGATGATCTCACCCAACGGCTTCATGTAGATGTTGAACAGCAGGGGCGAGAGAATCGACCCCTGCGGGACCCCACAAGTGAGGCACCTCGCAGTCGACCTCTGCCCCCCTGTCAACACCGTCTGCGACCGGTCAGAGAGATAGGAGGAGAACCACCGATACACGGTGCCTCCCACTCCCAATCCCCCCAACCGGCGCAGCAAGATACCATGGTCGATGGTATCAAAAGCCGCTGAGAGGTCTAATAGGACCAGGGCAGAGGAATAACCCCTGTCCCTGGCCCGCCAGAGATCATCCACCAATGCGACCAAAGCTGTCTCCGTGCTGTATCCGGGTCGAAAGCCGGACTGGAACGGGTCTAGATAGACGGCTTCATCCAGGTATTGGGGTAGCTGTCGCGCCACAGCACTCTCTACAACCTTCGCAACGAAGCGAAGGTTGGAGACTGGACGATAATTACCCAAAATAGCTGGGTCCAGGGAGGGCTTCTTGAGGAAAAGTTATATTGTAGTTTGGTCACTTTATGCATAATATTATCTTATTTAGTTTCAACACAATTGGTTCTAGACTTTAGGAAATAAAATTTGTTTATTACAGTAATTGATGTAGATATGCTGGGATCAACTTAATTTTGATTTAATGAAGAGTTATAAGAAAATTATAAATCTACGTAATGTTTCCTTTATATTTTCCCTTGATGTCAGGGAGGGAGGGAGGGAGGGAGGGAGGGAGGGAGGGAGGGAGGAAGGAAGGAAGGAAGGAAGGAAGGAAGGAAGGAAGGAAGAAGAAAAGAAGGAAGGAAGGTCTTTCAATTAAAAACAAAAAGGATTGGTACTGTACCTGGCATGATAATTTCAGGGAAGCCAAGCTTCCTAGCAACAACTGTTGTCCTGTCGACGAGGTGCGGATAGTCCTTTCTAATATGAGTAATGTCTCCAACAAGCATTTTCATAGTTACCCATAATCCTGTACGACATACAAAGATAAAGAAGACTTACCATGAAATGGGAACTAAGAATGAAGAAAAAATATAGATTAGAAAGCCTAATTGAGAAATTCTATTCTAAAACACATTCACGTAAGCAAGTAACTCATGCACCAACAGCAAGCTCAAATTCCACACTACTGAAGTTTTTGTTGTATGAACAAGGGGCTATTTAAAGTTCATATAACTAAATGTATAAGAAAGTGGGTGTCTATCCCTATATAATATTGCTGATTCCTAGTACGTCTTCCAATGTGGCTTAAAGGCCACCAATCATGCCTTCACTTTAAGGATATAGATATGGGAGTGGGGAGTAAGAACAGGCATGTACTTCACCTTGCCCGCCGCTGTCACTTTTGAATGTGGTAACCTTGCTTAAGAGGTTGTGCAAAAACTCATTCTCTGGCACTCTGAAAGAAAAAGAAAAATATTACTGCAAACCGAAGGCATATAATGAATCAAAGTCAGTTGAGACAACTTTTTCATCAGCACCTGAATGTGAAGCAGTACATTTACAGTATCAAGCACAGTTGTTGAATATGTGATAAGGGAAGAATTCTTAAACATAAACCAACAAATGCTTCTAAGTTTAATAAAGAGAAGACAATCACAAATCCAGCAATTCACAAATGGCAAAGGGAAACAACACATTGTTGCTTCAACATTGAGATTCAGGACAAAACCTTCTAGAGCTTATTTATAGATACCAGCACAATAATTAGTCTACACTGTGAAAAGGATGCAACAGTAAGAACATATTTGGATTTAGATTATCTCTACATGTGCTTTCAGTAAGCAGAAGATTCCTATATATGAAAAGTACCTTTAGATACAGTCCATTCTGATTTATCTTTATAATGACTTGTAAAAATATTTTTACAATATTTTTCATAATGACTGCATTCAACCAGAACAACTTTTTTTACACATTAAAAGTATTAAACAGTAAAATTGTCTTACGGGTGAAAGGGAATGAAATATTGTTTCTCTTCATCACTTTCAGCTTTTCCTTTTATAATATCTGAGATGTCCATTACTAAAGGAAGAAAACAAAAAGCTATTAAGGCTTTAAAAAAGGCAACAGGTATAACTTTTCTGCCAGTTAGAATCATATACCTCATAAACTATATATAAGTGCATTAAAATAAAACTTTTTTTTTTTGCTTTTCTCCAAAGCAACTTTTAAATCTGATAAAATAAAATAAAGGCACACAAATACACCACAACAGACTTTACTGTGTGGATAGCATGAGGAAGCACTGGTCCTATTAGAAAACTAGTTCTGCCTGAGAAAGCAGTATATGGAAAAACTCAATGATTTGCTCCCCACTTCCGGCATCATCCATTACTTATTTACACATCAGTGAAAAACTGCCGATAATTATGAAAGCCCTAAGTAAATAGCAATTAATTTAGAGCTAGAGCTGACACAGCTGATTTGATATGCTTGCTAAATAATGCATTAGCATTCAAATTTTGCTTGCCTGCGCTCTGGTATTATTATTTTTTATTCCCCATATAAAATATTAATGAAATAATGTGAAGGTGAGCAGATTGTTTGGAGTTCTTATCTTGTCCTACCATTTTTCCTTAACCTGCTGTTTTCCAAATGAGCTGGATTGCAAATTTCTTCAACTCTCTCAACCAGAATGATCATTAGAACTTGCTGGTTAGGATGATTGAAATTTTAAACTCAGCATATCTGGAACTCACTGGGAAGGAAAACATTAAAACTTCTGCACCACCCGAAATACTGTGTCTTGTTCTCTCATGCTGCTAACGTAAAATATTTTACTCCTTGATCAGATTATTCCTTGATCAGCCACCTTTTTCATTGATTTTTTTTTCAAGGACATCTTAAAGAACATCTTACTTAGTAAAGTCACTTGGAGCAAATTTAAGAAGGGATCTTTGTTTTGACAGTCACTTTCATGTCTTGACTTTTCTTGTGATCACACAATAAAAAGAACACTTCTAAGCTGCATGTTCAACATTTTCTGCAGCATTGTGTCAGTAATGTCTAACTGATATTGTTACAAGGTTGAAATATCACTATAGCTTCATTAATCTCTATGGATATATCAATATACAAAAGATGTCAGTGCTGAGGGTTAGAGAACAGAAGGTTAAGTCCAATTATACAACCAGAATCCTATCCAGTGACAAAGCTTATCCTTATATGTTTGTTGCCAGTGAAAATGTTAAAAATGCCATGATTTGGTAAATCTGTATATCAGGTGCCAACAGCTCACATTGACTGGGATCTCAAGATACAAGGACAATGGTAATATGGGAGGTGATGGGGCTTTAATAAGCAAGGAGTGGCTAAACACAAATAGGCACAGGTGGAATTGTATTAAAGATTGTAAAGGCTTTTTGGAGTCAACCCTGAAGTTGGGCAAACTGTGGCCATTTTCTTTTGGCAGTTTTCTTTAGGGAGGTTTCTCTTCTCACAACTTCAGGGCTGATACAGCCTGGAGCGAAGAGGCCAGGGAATGGGGGTGTAGAGATAGTTGGGGTGTTGTAGCCTAAATAAAATTATTTCCCCTGGGAATCAAGAATATTGGTGCAGGTGTTTGAAAGGTGGAGACTGAGGTCATCTAGCACTTGGGTTGCATGCTGATTGGGCCATGTGACTGGATAATCTGGAGCTGGGAAGTGACAAAGTTTTATTTTTAATTGGGTGAAAATTCAGCAGGGACTTAGAGCCGGTTTTCCATCAGGAACGTTGCCAATTTGATATGTCCCAATAAAATGTTCTTTGAGGAGTTTACCTGCCCTGGAGTTCTTTTTGAATGGGATGTATTACTTAGAATCCTGAAATTTAGATCCTGCCCATTCTTTGCCTTACCTGCCACTCCAAAAGGCCTTCTTATGCCCTGACTATATTTTTTGGTGTTAGTATCTTTGAGATCCATTTTTCCAAACCGTACAATTTGACAGATCAAATAAATTCGGTCTCTTCCAAGATCTTTGTTTCCAAGATCCTGAGATAAATAACAACAAAACTCAATTGACAGACTGACAGTTAAAAAACGATGACATCTAAACATCAACATTTTCTGGGCTAATACTGGTGTAATAATATAACAATTACAATAGAAAAGCGTTGTTTCAGCACCACCTGATTTAAACAACATGAATGAAATAGAAAATGCAGGAAATAAAAAATAGAAATAGAAAAGAAATAAAAAATAATAATATAGTAAAGAAAATAAAAAATAAAGAAAAGATTTCCTCCTTCAGAACAGAATGGACAAGTTTATTACTTTCACTTAACATATAACAAATGATCTCTTCTTTTCATATCTCATCTCTTATTTATAAACAAATCCTTAAAGCCTCATTTTTCTGTTTTGATGAGGGGAAAAATTGATTAAGTGTTCCTGCAGATAATAACATATCTATTTTAACTTTGATCAAACAAACCAACTTTATATTCCCTCCTTTTAAGAATCTTGAACTTTATTCTTTTCAAATAATGTCCTTGAAATTGATTTCTTTTACTTTTTCTTTGTCCCTTCTCACAAAATTCTTCCAAGCTTTAACAAGACTTTTTAGGAATATATAGGAAAATTATTCAGGTAACTCTTTTACATTATTGGTGTATCCATTTTTATTATTAAAACATCATCCAATTTATTTGTTTGTCCAGTGAAGCATCTTTTTCCATATTATTCTTGTAGTCTATCATTTTTAAATCCATGCAGTCTCAATCTTGTCCCAATAAAATTTGTTGCTCTTCCATAACTTCTTTTAAACATTGTATACAAATAATTCCCTCAACACTGTCAAACTATTTACTAAATCAGCACTACTATTAATCTTCTCATCATTCCCATCACCAATCTCTTTCCACTTATGACTCTATGACTGTAACTTTGTTGCTGGTAATCCTTATAATGCTTATAATCCTTATAATGCTCTCGTTACCTCTCGCCTGGACTACTGCAATGCTCTCTACATGGGGCTCCCCTTGAAGAGCACCCGGAGACTTCAGCTAGTTCAGAACGCGACTGTGCGGGTTATTGAGGGAGCGGTTCGGAGCTCCCACATAACACCTATCCTGCGCAGACTGCACTGGCTACCTGTTGTTTTCCGGGTGCGCTTCAAGGTATTGGTTACCACCTTTAAAGCGCTCCATGGCTTAGGACCGGGCTATCTACGGGACCATCTACTGCCGGCCTCTATCTCCCATCGTCCGGTACGTTCCCACAGAGAGGGACTCCTCAGGGTGCCGTCAGCCAAACAGTGTCGACTGGTGGCCCCCAGGGGGAGGGCCTTCTCTGTGGGGGCTCCGACCCTGTGGAACGAACTTCCCCTCAGACTTCGACAATTACCTGACCTTAGGACCTTTCGCCGTGAACTTAAAACTTATTTATTTCGTATGGCTGGACTAGCCTGATTTTTATCTTTAAATTTTAATTGAATTTATGGGTTTTTAAAGTTTTATAATTTTATGTGGGAGTATGTTATTTTAACATTTGGGCAAATTTAAATTAGTTTTTTAAGGGATGTTTTTAACTATTGTGTGTATCTGTATTTTATCTGCCTGTTCACCGCCCTGAGTCCTTCGGGAGAAGGGCGGTATACAAATTAAAATATTCATTCATTCATTCATTCATTCATGATTTATACTGATATTGATTGTTCCTGATTGCTTATTTGTACCCTATGCTTATCATTAAGTGTTGTATCATTAAGTGTTAAATTGTACCCTATGACCATCATTTGTGTTGTAAATGTTGTACCTTGATGAAGATGTCTTTTCTTTTATGTACACTGAGAGTATATGCACCAAGACAAATTCCTTGTGTGTCCAATCACACTTGGCCAATAAAAATTCTATTCTATTCTATTCTATTCTATTCTATTCTATTCTATTCTATTCTATTCTCTATAGAGATACAGTAGACTCTCTTAAAATTAACTTCTGGGTTCAAATATATCCTTCAATACATTCAGCATTAAAATATTTTGCTCTGTTCTATATTGATAAGTCAAATTTAAATGTTCTTCTCTTTTGGTTCTCTGGTTCTCTGTAGTGTCCAACCTTCACAATATCATTCTATTATGTGTTGTTTAAAAAAATCAAAAGAAAATTATTTTACCCTTACAATTAGTTTGAAAATCTTATTTCCAATCCATCTGAATTTTTAGTTCATTTTTTTAACTTCCCCAAGCCAAAATTCTAATCTCCCTTTTGCTGTTTGTTTCAAAGAAATAATACTTTTAGTTTTTAAACTTGCACTTAATTTTTTTTCCCCTCCATGCTAGAAATAACTGTCTGGAGCACTTGTGGACCATCTCTGGTTCTTTTCCTTTTTCTGGGGAACTGCAAATTGCTGATCCATTACTAACTCTTCTTTTAGTGTAGTCAATAAGCAAATTCCTAATCTACTCAATCCTGCTTTTAGTGGAGTTGTCTTCAGTTTGGCATTTCTTCCCCAGAATTTCTCAGGTAATTAGAATATAATTTATATGTTTCACTGACTTACTGACTTAGTCATCTGTTGTATTTAGCATAACATCTGTGTACAATATGATAATTTTTCTTGTCCCACAATATTAATGTTTCTCAAATATAGCTAGATAAAAGCCATAACCATATGGATCAGTTATTTCAAGATGACAACTGCCATCTATCCTCAGTGCTTCAGGATTATATCAGTCTAGCCAAACACTAGATTTATTCTTATAGCCAAGGCTACAGTTGTATAGAAATATTTGTCCCCCCATATAATTTATTTGAAAAAGTTAGTGTCTACTCAAAAAATTAAAGACAAAATCCTTTGTAAAAATAAGTTATTTTTTTTAATAATAATAATAATAATAATAATAATAATACCTATCATGCAATCCTATATCATTTTTAACCATAATTAGTTACATAAGACACAATAGCTGAGTTTGTACAAGTCAAAGACACATAATTATATGCAAAGTTAGCCACAGAGACAGAATGAATAAATTGAGGTCACTTAGCAGAATTCTGCTAATTCTGTTTCCTGTGGACAGTTGACTTTGTATATAAATATACAAATAGGATGAGACTATTGCCTTACACAATGTAAGCCGCCCTGAGTCTTCGGAGAAGGGCGGGATATAAATTCAAATTAAAAAAAAAATACTTGATTTTGCAAGTTTTCCAGAAAATGTACAGGTAGCACGGGTGGTTGGAGTGAAAGGATTATGTTTAAAAAGAAAAAAACTACTCACAGTGAAAACCACTTTCAGATTGTTGAAATTGTCAATTTCTTTAACAAAACCTTTGCTCCCCCATCTCACCAAATAATTTTCACTGTGGAAAAATAAACATTATATAAATTCAGATTATCACAATGAAATGGCACTGTATAAGATATTGACAAACAATTTTAAATTATATTAAGTGCATCATTGAAAATTCTGCCAACTAAGTTTCAAACTTCAATTCCTGCAACTTCAGTCATTATGCTTGGCTAAACCTAGAGCAATGGGAAAAGCCTAACAATTATGTAAATATAGAAACAGGTCCATTAACCTATTAAAATAGTTCAGGCTTTGATGCAAACCTGGGCTACCTATAAATCATTCTGATGTCTTACCAAATGATTCATTAATATAAATATGTCTGTTCATAAATTGTATATGTTTAATTTCAGCACATACTAAATTCATCCAAACCACAAGAGATTGTCATAATTCATACATTTATAATCTCACACACACATTTAAGTTTCTTAGGAAAATGAACGCTGTGCATCAGTGGAAAAAAAATGGCATACCTTATCACTGTATGCTTTTGGGGATCATAGAGGGACATGAAAAGTTCGGCATCTTCTCCTATTTTGCAGACAAAATTTCTTACAAAGACATAAAGGCTGTGAGTGGGGGATGAAGTGTTTCGGCAGAAAGTTCCGTATATAGGCTCATCTTTTGACTGAGAACCAACAACAAATAAGAGAAAGGGGTGTTATTAGAAAAACAGCAAAAGAACTTGATAAACAGATTTGCTTTTTTTTTTAAAAAAAATGTTATGTATGTTAATGCTACGTCACATCTTTGTGGTCAGGAACATTTAAACCACATCATTTATCACACTTTTCCCAACTTTTCCCTTCCAGTTGTGCTGAAATATAATTCCCATAATGTTTGGTCATTTAAAATACCTGAGATGCAAAATTAAGTAAACTGCTGTAAATATTTACAAAGTCCTCTCTACTTTTGAAATCAAACATCTTTGTATGTGTATAAGGCAGACTTTCTCAAACTGTGAGGTATATCTCTCTTTGGGGAGGTACAGAGTCCAGGGGAAGTGTGAAAGACTTTACAGTTATCGAATTATTATAATAAATTCACATTTCCCAAACTATTATCTTCACCTGAATAACCTAGTGGTGATGCTTTTTATTTTTTATAAATTTATCAAATATATGTATTTCATTGTATTGTTTTCATTGTTCATTTATGTTCATTTTTTAAAAAAAACATTTTTAGTGCAGGCATGTACATAAAGATTGTGATAGCAAAAAGGAAACTCTGGTATAAACTGTTCTTCTCCATACCTACTTTGTATTGTAGATCTTGGTCATGCAATAGTTATGACATGCAGCCACTGTAACTTTTTATGTGCTACTGATTTTTAAACGATATGTAGCATTATTTGCTAGTTATAAGTTTAAGCAAATTCAGCATTGATTTTCAGGGAAAGCCTGAAAGAATTTTCAGGGTATCTGACACTTCACAAAGGACAGATACTTTTTTCTACTCAACCAGAAATTAGATCAAGTAGATCTCCTTGCCCCCCCAAAAAAGGTATGTTCAGGAAACAGTGCGCTTAAACATATCATATCCCAGAAGACCAGGTTACCTGAAGACAGTCTGGCATTGCTCACTATGCACAACTATTAAATCCATCATGATAACCTTAGGAACCTGGTACTTCAATAGGAATACAGAATAACAGAGTTGTATCTACAAACATCAAGATAAACTACTTTGCTAGCACAGGATGTAGTATCAGTTACTAGCTTTTAGAAAATCTGAATTTGTGCGCTGCTCACTTTCCTCCTACGAACATTGTTTGACTTAAAGTTTATAGACATGGATAATAAGGAAGGCCTTGCCTCCCTTCTAAACTTAATCTCCCTTCCCCATTTTTTACAAAGATTCACAAATGCACATTGTTTTAAAAGGCCAAATAAGGTATATCTGACTTTTTTAAAAAGGCCTTTTGGTCTGCATTAATATTTTTATTTATTTTTATTTGTCACCACATTATATATAAGCATAAGCATGAGATAACTATATGATATATAAGCATATATATATAATCATAAGTATGTAATAACTATATGAAATTGGATACAGTCAAAAGGAACATTTGGACAGGAACGGTAGGCACGTTGGTGCTCTTATGCACGCCCCTTACAGACCTCTTAGGAATGGGGTGATGTCAATAGTAGATAGTTTTTGGTTAAAGCTTTGGGGATTTTGGGAAGAGACCACAGAGTCTGGTAGTGCATTCCAGGCATTAACAACTCTGTTTCTGAAGTCATATTTTCTGCAGTCAAGATTGGAGCAGTTCACATTAAGCTTAAATCTATTGTGTGCTCATGTATTGTTGTGATTGAAGCTGAAGTAGTCTTCAACAAGAAGGACATTGTAACAGATGATTCTGTGAGTTAAGCTCAGGTCTTGTTGAAGGCGGCATAGTTCTAAATTTTCTAAACCCAGGATTTCAAGTCTGATGGCATAAGGTATTTTGTTGTAATTAGAGGAGTGGAGAACTCTTCTTGTAAAATATGTAAAATATGTGTGTCAATTGGAAGTGTAAGTTATGTTATTGGTTTATTCATGGATTGAA
The DNA here is from genome assembly GCF_028640845.1 of Ahaetulla prasina. NCBI lineage: Eukaryota > Metazoa > Chordata > Lepidosauria > Squamata > Colubridae > Ahaetulla > Ahaetulla prasina. The sequence continues at coordinate 109,445,894 of NC_080540.1, forward strand.
ATCAGCGTTTTAAAAAAGCTGGGAATTCGAATGATGTGAGGAGATATTTTTAATATGCATACTGAATCAGGCAGGAGAAGTGATTCCTAAGCTGCTCCTGATGCTTTTACAGATTAATCCTTCATGGGAATAAACAAGCAAAGCTCTGTTTGAAAGTAGAAAGATGGAATGCAAACCCCGTACCATTTCTTCTTTAATTCTTTCTGTGATTTTTTTTGTAGCTTCTGTATGTGCATGGAAAAGACTGATGACACTGGTTTTGTCAGGATCCAAAATATTGCCATCTTCATCTCTAACAATCAGGTCCAGCTCTAGAATCCTGTAGATATAAGCGGAAAGTGTCATCTGCAACATTAAATAGAACAGAATAGAATAGAATTTTTTATTGGCCGAGTGTGATTGGACACACAAGGAATTTGTCTTGGTGCATACGCTCTCAGTGTACATAAAAGAAAAGATACGTTCATCCTAAGGTACAACACTTAATGATAGTCATAAGGTACAAATAAGCAATCAGGAAACAATTAATATCAATGTAAATTGTAAGGATACAAGCAAAAAAGTTAATCATACAGTCATAAGTGGAAGGAGATGGGTGATGGGAACGATGAGAAGATTAATGGTGGTGCAGATTTAGTAACTAGTTTGACAGTGTTGGGGGAATTATTTGTTTAGCAGAGTGATGGCGTTCAGGAAGAAACTGTTCTTGTGTCTAGTTGTTCTGGGGTGCAGTACTCTGTAGCATTTTTTTGATGGTAGGAGTTGAAAAAGTTTATGTCCAGGATGTGAGAGGTCTGTAAATATTTTCACAGCCCTCTTTTTGACTCGTACAGTATACAGGTCCTCAATGGAAGGCAGGTTGGTAGCAATTGTTTTTTCTGCAGTTCTAATTATCCTCTGAAATCTGTGTCTGTCTTGTTGGGTTGCAGAACCAAACCAGACAGTTATAGAGGTGCAAATGACAGACTCAATAATTTCTCTGTAGAACTGAATCAGCAGCTCCTTAGGCAGTTTGAGCTTTCTGAGTTGGCGCAGAAAGAACATTCTTCGTTGTGCTTTTTTGATAACGTTTTTGATGTTAGCTGTCCATTTTAGATCTTGCAATATGGTAGAACCTAGAAATTTGAAGGTCACCACTGTTGATAATGTGTTGTCTAGTATTGTAAGAGGTGGAAGTAAGGAAGGGTTTCTCCTAAAATCTACCACCATTTATATGGTTTTGAGTGTGTTTAGTTCCAGATTGTTCCGGTTGCACCAGAAGGCTAGTTGTTCAACCTCCCATCTGTATGCTGATTCATCATTGTCTCAAATGAGACCGATCACTGTTGTGTCATCTGTGAACTTCAGTAGTTTAACAGATTGATCATTAGAGATGCAGCCAGAAGAAGAGAAGAGAAGAGAAGAGAAGAGAAGAGAAGAGAAGAGAAGAGAAGAGAAGAGAAGAGGGGACAGCACACAGCCTTGGGGGGGGGGCTGTGCTAATTGTACAGGTATCTGATGTGATTCTGCTTAGCTTCACCAGCTGCTTCCTGTTTCTTAGGAAGCTTATGATCCACTTACAAGTGTGTTCAGGTACCTGTAGCTGGTTTAGCTTAGTTAGAAGTATGTCTGGAATGATGGTATTGAATGCTGAGCTAAAGTCTACAAAGACGACCCTTGCGTAGGTCTTTGGAGATACAAGATATTGTAGGATGTAGTGCAGAGCCATATTAACAGTATCATCTGTTGATCTATTTGCTCAGTATGAAAATTGCAAAGGGTCTAACAGCAGATCTGTGATGGTTTTCAAGTAGGACAACACTAGCCTTTCAAAAGTTTTCATGACTACAGATGTTAGAGCAACTGGTCTGTAGTCATTCAGTTCCTTGATGGTGGGCTTCTTCGGCACTGGGATGATAGTAGAACATTTGAAGCAAGAAGGAAAATAGCTTACCTCTAATGATTCATTGAAGATATGGGTGAAGATGGGGGCCAATTGGTCAGCACAAACTTTTAAGCATGAAGGAGTTATCTTCTCTGGATCTGGAGCTTTTCCTGGCTTTTGTCTGTGAAATAGGTCTTACATTTCCTTTTCTGTGATCACTAGGGGTTGTGAACCCAATGGGATGGGATCAGTTGTAGGAGGCTTGGCTGTTGTTGGTGTGTCTGAGATGGGTGTTGTGGAGATAGGTGGCTGTAGTTTCCTTTCAAAGCTACAATAAAAACACGTTCAAGTCATCTGCCAGGTGCTGATTTCCTTCAGCCTGGGAAGGAGGTTTGCCATAGCCGGTGACATTTTTAAGAGTTTTCCACATGTTTGCTGGTTCATTTGTTGAGAACTGATTCTTTAGCTTTTCAGAGTAGCTTCTTTTTTCTGTTCTGATCTCCCTTAATAATACATTTCTGGCCTGATTGTACAGCATTTTATCACCTTTTCTGTAGGCTTCCTCTTTGGAACGACGTAGCTGCTTAAGTTTAGCTGTGAACCAAGGTTTGTTGTTACTGTATATTTGCAAGTTACTGGTGGGTACACATAGGTCTTCACAGAAGTTGACATATGATGTTATAGTCTCTGTGAATTCATTTAAGTCTGAAGAGGTACTTTCAAAAACATTCCAATCAGTTCAGTCAAGGCAGGCCTGTAGCTTTATTTTGCCTCATCCGTCCAGGTCTTCACTGATTTAATTGTTCGTTTTGTGGTTTTAAGTCTTTGCCTGTAAGCAGGTACAAAGTGAATCATGCAATGATCAGAATGTCCCACAGCTGCTCGTGAAGGCCATCCTTCAGTTTCAAATGGACATCAAATACAAAAAGAAATATCTTAACGTTTCATTTCAAATTGTTTGAAATCTCGTTGTTTGTTTATCTTTGAGGTGTGATTTAAAAATTAAGACATTCACGCAAAACTAAACACCATGTCTGAGGCATAGCAAAAAGTTCAGGTTAACAGATCATCTAATACTCATGAGGATGCAATCTCCTTTGAAAACACAATCTTATAACGGTGAATGGCACCCTTAATGAACCATGGATATAATTAACATCCATGATTTTGCAATGAAAGAAACAATTTTTGAGAAGTCTAAGTAATTGTAGCTTGCAAAGATAAAATGCAGAACTTTCAATCCTTTAGCTGAGTGTATACAATATGCTGAGTCACAAATTAGCCAATCCCATTTTGTTTGGGTGAATCCAACCAACGTTTTTACTTATGGTGCAATGTGTCATGGAAACTCCAAAACTAGATGGATAAATCTTTATCTTCCTACTTCTGTGGAGTTACTATTTGCATCTGAAGAGAAGCTACACCTTGTGCCTATAGGTGCTTCCCTTGAAATTAAGACAAATCAAGACAAAACAGTCAATAATCTACACTGTTTCCCTTCAAATTCTCCTCTATCTCCAAACAACTATTTTTATTAAGATATTAATTTGTGACTGGCATCACTCTGACATGATTAAGGGGCAGCATATTGAGAGTCCAGATGATATTTCTTTGCCTTCTGTTTACCTTAGCTTTGTTTATACTCTTCACTTTGCACCTGAACATGTGGAATAACAACATGATAGTATGCTCTGTAAGGGACAAGAAGAACTGCTGCAAAAGACCTAGGCTAGAAAGATACTATGTGTGACTGCATGGAGTTATCATTGCTGCTGAGCCATTTAATTCATGCCAGGAGTTCCTAGAGGCTGATAGAATTCTGTGTTTGTTCTCTTTGATCAAGGTGAGTTTTTTGCTTTTCTATATTTGTACTAACTATTTCCATTTGGTGAAGTAGGATCATTATTTGGGATCCTTTAAAAATCTGCTGGTACTTTGTATTTTCCTACTTTTCATATGACTTACTGCTTCAAACATTTTTCATCTGTTAAACCCTAAACAATGCTTAAACAATTTCTGATATGTAGAAATCTGAAATGATAGGCATAAAAAAACCTGCATTTTGTAAAAGCCACTTTTAAAAAATGCTCTAAAATATTTTTTGAAAACTCATTCCAAGTTTGCCTAATAAATGAAGGATACTTGTGTGTTTTCTAAATTTTTTTGTTTTGTTTAGATGAAATGGAAATTTAAAATCTAAGATCCCTTTTCCATTCAATAGTCTATCTTATTCTAGAACATCCAAACCCAAGCACTTCCTTTTGCTGCTCATCTTGATAAGCTTTGTATATGAAATATTTATCAGCCACATTGTCTTTTTCTCCGTGGTTATTTTGGAATGCAGTCGAACAGATGAAATGTTTTTACTATATGCATATTACATCTCATACATAATTTGTGACTTTGGGTGGCAAAGAAATAACAAAAAAGTAAAAAAAGATCAAGATCCAAAAAAGCCAAAACGGTAAGGAGAAGGAGACGCTGTAACATATAAACACTGCAAAATAATAAAATCAGTTTGTCTACTAAGCACTTTGATAACTCTTTTTAAGCAACTTGTCTTAGAAGAAAATAATGGTATGCAATATAGAGCAGGCAGCAGCAAATATCTGATCTTAGACAAATTAAGTAGAGTTGCTTAGTATATGATTGGTAGAATACCAGAAAATCCAAAAATTAGACCAGAATTGGAAACTGGAAAAAAAAATCCCAGAAGAAAGCAGTGACAAACAACTTTTGTGTCTTTGTGAAGAAAAGTACATAAACGAGTCAATAAGGTCATCAGGAGTTAAGTTTTACCTGAGGGAGACTTTGTGTTAGGTCTATAACAAAGGTAACTTGTAAGTGGCAGTTATGACAACCTGACATTTAGAATGTCTTTTTAGGATTCTACTAATATGCCTGGCTGGAAAATGGTAAAGAATAGAATAGGATAGGATAGAATAGAATAGAATAGAATAGAATAGAATAGAATAGAATAGAATAGAATAGAATAGAATAGAATAGAATAGAATAGAATAGAATAGAATAAACCTTGAAGGTCTTCCAGTCCAACCCCCTGCTCAAGCAGAAAACCATATATTATTTCAGAAAAATGGTTGTCCAATCTCTTCTTAAAAACCTCCAGGGTTGGAGCATTCACAACTTCTGGAGGCAAGTTGTTCCACTGATTAATTGTTCTAACTGTCAGGAAATTTCTTCTTAGTTCTAGGTTGGTTCTCTCCTTGATTAGTTTCCATCCATTGCTTCTTGACCTAGCCTCAGGTGCTTTGGAGAATAGTTTGACTCCCTCTTCTTTGTGGCAATCCCTGAGATATTGGAACACTGCTATCATGTCACCTCTAGTCCTTCTTCTCATTAAACTAGACATACCCAATTCCAGCAACCATTCTTTATATCTAGTCCCCTAATCATCTCTTCTCTGCACTATTTCTAGACTTTCAACATCTTTTTTACATCATGGCAACCAAAACTGAATGCAATATTCCAAGGGTGGCCTTACCAAGGCATTATAAAGTGGTATTAACACTTCATGTGAACTTGATTCTATTCCTCTATTAATGCAGCCTAGAACTGGGTTGGTGTCAGCCTCCACTCCAGTCTTCATATGCTTTTGAATGATTATATCAGTAGATAGAATGTAAACTGTTTATTTCTGTATTATAAACTGTTAAGGAAATGAGATGTATCATACCTCCGTCCAGGGTGAAGGAAAGGAGCCTATTAAGGGTGTCGGCTGACATAACAGGGGGAGGGATAATTAACTACTGTGTTTTATCAGCGCGCGCTTTTCTAACCGACACTGCATTCCTAAGTTGACTGACATCCAGAGACCTGTGGAAGAAGATTACCACGAGGGGCCGTGAAGGAGTTGGCATTGGACCAGACCAGCCTGACCTCCTGGAGGAGGAGGGACAATTGGGGGGATATGATATGTTAGCTATATTTTGTCTCAGTTCCAGCTTTGCTTGGCTGCAATCCAGACTGTAAAAGTAAAAGTACTTGTTTTCATTCCAAATGAAGTCAAGGTGAATTCTTTCCTTTTTATTGTCGGAGGTAGCTTGACATTAAGCTGGAACCTGAACACACGTCTACTTTCCGTCCTAACCGTACACCCCCTCCTATACCAATTCTCATAGAGGGAGAACAACACTTTGAAATAAAAGAAATTTTAGATTCAAGAAAACATAGAAATAAAATTCAATATCTTATTTCCTGGAAACACTTCCCGTTATCCCAAGCTGAATGGGTGAACAAAGAAGATGTTCGTGCTTCGGAAAAGATAGCACAATTCTATAAAAAATATCCTGATAAACCCTAACTTCTCTTTTTTCTTTCTAGGACTGACGTCCTTGTTGCAGGAGGGCCGAATGTCAGCCTCCACTCCAGTCTTCATATGCTTTTGAATGATTATATCAGTAGATAGAATGTAAACTGTTTATTTCTGTATTATAAACTGTTAAGGAAATGAGATGTATCATACCTCCGTCCAGGGTGAAGGAAAGGAGCCTATTAAGGGTGTCGGCTGACATAACAGGGGGAGGGATAATTAACTACTGTGTTTTATCAGCGCGCGCTTTTCTAACCGACACTGCATTCCTAAGTTGACTGACATCCAGAGACCTGTGGAAGAAGATTACCACGAGGGGCCGTGAAGGAGTTGGCATTGGACCAGACCAGCCTGACCTCCTGGAGGAGGAGGGACAATTGGGGGGATATGATATGTTAGCTATATTTTGTCTCAGTTCCAGCTTTGCTTGGCTGCAATCCAGACTGTAAAAGTAAAAGTACTTGTTTTCATTCCAAATGAAGTCAAGGTGAATTCTTTCCTTTTTATTGTCGGAGGTAGCTTGACAGTTGGCTTTTTTGGCAGCTACAGCACACTCCTGGCTCATATTTAAGTGATTGTCTACTAGGACTCCCTCTCACAGTTACTACTATTGAGCAAGGTACCACAGTGGTGGGTTGCTATCGGTTCACCCCAGTTCGGAAGAACTGGTAGCAGTGGCAGGAGGCTCTGCCCATCTGCCCAGATGTCATCAAATATGCTCTGCACATGCACAGAAGTGGCGCGCATGTGAGCGAACTGGTAGAAAAGGTAAGCGAAACCCACACCTGCACCTATACTGTGCCTGTGCATATAATGTATTTTATTATAGTGTTCTTAAAATCAATGTTAGGGTTAGCAAAACTAAGGAATCTCAGCTTGCAATATGCCCAAGGCAATTCCCTTTCTAAAATACATTGATAACAACATCAGAACTTACTTGTTGCCATAATCAATTTTGGAAGTGACCTTTTGTTTCAGTTCTTTCAGTTCATCTTTGGGCAATGTCCCTGAGAGGAGCTGTGATCTCCACTCCATTAACTCGCACATCATCCCTTTTACCTGCTGGAAGTGCTCTTTCTTGTTTGCCTGAAAGAGAAAACAATTCAAACTTCAATTTATTTAAGATTTCAGTTGCTGTTTGTCACTGTGGTTAAGCAACCCCTGTATGACAGCAGAATCAGTATATTTTCTCTAAGTGGAAGCGATCCTATTTTTCCCTATCCACAAAAACCCTAGGGATCAAAATATAATAGATATTTAAAACACAAGCTTCAGTTTATGTTCAAAGTACTTAGTGCTATATTGTGACTGAAGGTAAGGTGGACCAATGCAAAACAGAGGTAAGACCACAAGCATGATCACACAATAGAAAAAGCTGGCATAAACTAAAACTCAGCACTCCAGCAGAGGGACTACTGTTTTCTGAACATGACATAGGACCTCTCTAGGCATTTTAAAATATCCTTTCTTCCACAACAATGACATTTTTTCCTAATTAAAAAATTGTTTGCATGCCTCCAGCTCTACTACAAATTGGAAAAAAGAACCTAAACACTAAGTACAAGCTTGATGGACATTACCTTACATTACCTTACCTTACCCTGTTAAAGACCTTGGAGTTTTCATGTCAAATGACCTAAGTGCCAAAGCCCACTGCAACTACATAGCAAAAAAAGCTCTAAGAATTGTAAACCTAATCTTGCGTAGCTTCTTTTACAAAAACACTACACTACTAACCAGAACATATAAAACATTTGTTAGACCAATTCTAGAATACAGCTCGCCTGTTTGGAACCCTCACCACATCTCTGACATCAATACAATTGAACGTGTCCAGAAATATTTTACAAGAAGAGTTCTCCATTCCTCTGAATACAACAAAATATCTTATGCCACCAGACTTGAAATCCTGGGTTCAGAAAATTTAGAACTATACTGCCTTCGACATGGCCTGAGTTTAACTCATAGAATCATCTATTACAATGTCCTTCCTGTCGAAGACTATTTTAGCTTCAATTGCAACAATACAAGAGCACACAACAGGTTTAAGCTTAATGTTAACCGCTCCAATCTTGACTGCAGAAAATATGACTTCAGAAACAGAGTTGTTAATGCCTGGAATGCACTACCAGACTCTGTGGTTTCTTCCCAAAATCCCCAAAGCTTCAACCAAAAACTCTACTACTGACCTCACCCCATTCCTAAGAGGTCCGTAAGGGGCATGCATAAGAGCACAAGCATGCCTACCGTTCCTGTCCTATTGTTTCCTTTCGTTATATCCAATTAATATACTTATTACATACTCATACTTATATATATGCTTATAAATTGCATAGTTATTTCATGCTGATGCTTATATATACTGTGTGACAAAAATAAATAAATAAAATAAAAGAAAGAAAGAAAATGAAGCAACTGCTCTAAGTTGTGACAGCTTTCCAATAATTCCTTCTGATCCACCTGGCTCTTCTGCTTCCTTGGAAATCTACTAAAAAGCTAGTCCCATGCTTTTTAAATTAATCTACTACCTTTGGAACTTTTTGTTGAAGTATAATCAATTACCAATTGATACAGAAGGGATTGCCAAAATGTTCTGGACCCTTTCAGAATGAGTTCAAAAGATATATTCTAGGTTTGTTTGTTTTTTTGCTTTGCAGCTTAACTGTGGTTTAGTTTGATCTATTCTCATTGTTCTCATCCATATATTGAATATGAGAGCTCAATAGCAAATACACTAGCAGTTTTCTTCCTTTTTAAAATGGTCCCTCCTTTATCCAAAATAAACTTTATATCGGTGTGATCTTTGGGTGCACAAAATTCATTTCATTTAAATTGGACTGGTTACATAGTGCATTAAAAAAAGAAGCCGGTCAGCTGTTTAGAAATAATATAAGAGGAGTTTTTCTGCATAAGCAAAAGCCATAGGTTTTAAATCACCCAGAGCTTTCACTTTCTCCTAGCAGTGCATTTGTGCATGGTGCATTAAAGAACATTCAAAGGTTGAAATCACATAACACTCAAAAGTGGAATTACACAACAACTTCTTAAATAATTGAAGCTAAATCTTGCAATGAAGGGAATTTCTTCTTTACCAGCACTTTCAGAGCAGTTATATATTCATAAAATTAAATGCAAAATACATTGGCTTGGTGGATAACTAAGCCTACTGACATGGCACTTAATGCAACTAAAGCTTCTTCCTAGGCAGTCATAAAATTTCCCTGCAAAAATGGAAGAATAACTCACCACATACAGTTGTTTCCAAATGTTACCCCATTCCCATAATGTGCTGGTAAGTTCTTGTACCAATGGAATCTCAGCAGGTATTACATTGTCCGCATTTCTGAGCCAAAGGACAAATACTATGTTATAATACAATTTAACATTATATTTTGATCAGCAACCCAAGTGAAAAACCAGAAATGGAACTGTCTGCTATGGATGCTGGGTCCATAGCTAATCATCTCACAGATAGATATTTGAGATAGACAATCCTGAATTGACTCTCAGACAGGTTCCTCTGGTCCCCATTGTATACTAGATGTTCTATACATCTCATGAATATTTGCTTGTAAATGCAGTGCTGAGACGTAACGGAAGGAGATGCAAGAATGAAATCATGTAGAAGTGTTAGATGTTGCTTAAGTGAAAACATTGTCATTCTGGACTACTGATTACCTATACCCAGCCACAAGATTTTCAAATACTTTCGCATGATTTTTGGACTTCCAAACACAGTCAGGATGAACCATGTCTGCCAAACATGGTCAGGGTGGATAAATGACTGTCTACTAATTACTGTTCTGCAAACATAAGCTCCATTCACACAATAAGCTAAACTATAAAACATGGTTTAAAAACAAACACTAGGTAAGACAATTCTAATCAATCCCTTTACATCTTAGGAAGTTGTATGAACCAAGCCATCACATTAGGTAAAAATGTGCTGCCTGCAGTTTGGCAGTTTGATTCTCACCGGCTCAAGGTTGACTCAGCCCCCCATATATTGTGGGGTCAGTAAAATGAGCACCCAGATTGTTGGGGCAATATGCTGATTCTGTAAACCACTTACAGAGGGCTGTAAAGCACTGTGAAGTAGTATATAAGTCAAAATGCTATTGCTATTCATATACCAGACCAGTAGCTTTAAAAGAAAGTATAACTTTGTCACTACTCTTTTTCAAATTCCCTAAAGTATTACTGTTCATGATTGTTGGGATCTGATTCCCAAATTGTATATTGAATTGATATTAACCAGAATGGAACGAGAAGGGACATTTGGTTTAGTCTGGTTACAATATGTTCTTCCTTCTTGCGATGTGTTTCTAATATACTATGTTCTTATTTTCCCAAAATAAATTAAGATATCTAGCAAATGTATGTTATCTATAATACCTTTTCTTCTCAGCAGCAATTTCTTTGATGTGGATAAAAGATTTTGGAAATATTCCCTGTTGGAATTGAAGGAAAAAACACAGCTGTTATATTTCCCAAAATATATCTTCCTTGAACAGTTGAAAAGTCAATGCTATGCAAGTAGACGTATAGAAGCCAATTTTGGTGAAGCTATGATACTTTAGTAATTGAATTACAAGATTGAATTAAATTATTATTATAATGTTCCATACTTTTCCAGGTTTACAAAAGAGCACTACCCACTGAACACTGCCCATGCCACCTATCTTATTTTGCCACTGATCTTTGATTATGCCTGGCCAAGCGATATAACAGTCCTTCCTCAACAATACATGCTGAAGGGCCCAAATGCATTCTTTGATTTTTTTTTCCTTTAGAAAAGATCAAGGATGTGATAAGAGGTATGTCTGCCAATGATAGTAAATAATACTGGATAATGAATCTCTTTTACTAAGTCAAAGAGCCTGCTATAGTATAATGTAAATGGACTTGGGTCTGAAGTAAGTCTACTCTTTTCAGCCTCCGTTGATATCTAACATCCTAAATTGATCTTAGAAAGAGTGTTGATGTTATGCAGAGTAATTTAGCTTAAGTAAATTTCTTTGCCTTTCTTTATTCTTTCCTAGTCATTTGAGAGCCATGTATGAAAGCCATGTTTGAGTTTGAGAGCCCTGTATTTAGGTGTAGCATATAATATTCCCAATCCATGTATTTCTTTTGATCGGGAGTCAATCTAAAAATCTGAACTTCATTCAAATCCTGACTTAATAAAGGCATAGAGAGTTCCTAAAATAATGCTAATCTTGATTAAAATGAATTAAATATTGTTCATATTGAGAAACGTAAACTCTCTGATGGAAAACTAAAGATAATAAGTCAAATAAATAAATTTCTTATTTAAATATTGCCCAGTCAAAACCCATGAAGATTGTAATCCTGTACATGCCTACATGGGATCAAATCAGTGGTGTTAGTTTTAGAGTATAAATATATAAAATTGTTCTATACAGTAGATAACTGTATCCTTAATATTTGCCTGTGTACAAAAGGGGGAAAAAGCAAGTTGCAACACTAATACTTCAGTAATAACAATGATGGTAATAACAGGACAAACTTACCTCAGTTTCTTTATGTCTGACCAAGTATCCCCTGTACCAATCTATAATTCAAAACAGAACCATATCATTGTATTAGATGGTGTCCTCTCAACACAGTTTATGCTATATAACAGTTATTCTACAAGCACTACCATGGGGCTAAGTGTCATTGAAAATAGAAATTCCCACAATATAGTTGAAAAAAAAGCTACCCTATCTATTAAAATACTTGATGATTCCCCCTTGCTATGGTTGCAAATTCCTTTCTTCCTTCCTTCCTTCCTTCCTTCCTTCCTTCCTTCCTTCCTTCCTTCCTTCCTTTCTTCCTTCCTTCCTTCCTTCCTTCCTTCTTTCCTTCCTTCCTTCCTTCCTTCCTTCCTTCCTTCCTTCCTTCCTTGATTCAGCCACTCATCTCACTAATGCAGTGCTAGGTGTCTAATAAGAATACAATATAAATATATGCATATTTTAACAAATAAACAAATTAAAATTAAATATACCCTTCCTAATTGATTAACTGATCAACACAACTTCCAAAAACAACTACTGTATGTTTCAGAGTATAGGAGGCACTCCCCCCCCCACAAAAGAGGCTGAAAATTTGGGTGCATCTTATACTCTGAATGTAGCTTTTTCAAAGCTTTTTTTCAGCCCTAAGGAGGCGCTAGCAAGTGAAGCGATCTTCTGTGGGCTTTGCTTGCTCCCTCTGACTCTCAGCTGTGCTTTAGATACTTTTTTCAGCCCTAACGAGGTGTTTGCAAGTGAAGTAATCTCCGTGCTTTGCCTGCTTTTCTCATTGCTGCTCCCTCCCAGCTGTACTTTAGAAGCTGTTTTTTATCCCCAAGCAGGGGATAAAAAGCATGCACACATGCTCAAAACCAGTGAACTAGTGTGTTGAAGCTGGATGCTAGCCAGATGAATATCTGGTACACTTATTTTTTTCCTCTATTTTCCTCCCCAAAAGCTAAGCTGGGTCTTATATTATAGTGTGACTTATATTCCAAAAAATACGGTATATACCAATAGCATGGCTTGAATCAGTGGTGGGTTTCTACTGGTTTGTCCCAGTTCAGGAGAACCAGTAGTGGTGGCAGCAAGAGGCTCTGGCCACTCTACCTGGATGTCATCACGGACGCTCTGTGCATGCACAGAAGGTTCTGTTCGTGCACAGAAGTGCCACGCACGAGCAAAGCAAGCAAGCACACACACCCGCTCACAGTTCTGAACCAGTAGCGAAGGTAAGTGAAACCCACTACTGGCTTGATTGTTCTTGTGACCCTGATTCCTGTTTAAAAAAACAGCAGTCAGGCCAAGCTGAACCACAGGCAGTACTGTATGGTTTTCCAGGGGCAGGGGCACATACAGAAAAAAACTATTTCCTAGGTCCCATTCAATAGCAATCCATAATAGATGAACTGAAGAATGCTCCTTTGGTCCAGCCTATGTGATGAGTAGATACAATGGGATCAAAACTGTACTTCAAATATTCTGGTTCCATGCTACATACAGCTTTCTTAGCAATAAATAATATCTTGAATTACACCAAGAAACAAACTGGAAGGCAGTGTAGCTTTCAGAGCACATGTGTAAGATGGAAAAAGCGAAATGTTCCTATGATTGCACTATGGTTTAACTTGTACATTCCTTTCCTAGAAAAGTTGCAGGAAAATGGTAAAGATTGCAATGATCTATAGCTACATCCAAACCTGGTTGGTATGACTAATGCTGAATTTTAATGAGTAGTAATTCTCCAAGACTGGATGTCATACTTCAGGGTTGTTGAAAACCAGAAATAAAGGTTAGATTTTATCTCTGGCATTCAAAAGAATTCAATAGCCAGCACAGATTCATGTTTGTGGAAGCCATGTTTCCCAGTTATTCTTCAACTGGACTGTTGCATTTATCAATATGGGCAAATGTGTCATTGGGAGTCAAACTACTATTCTGCATTAGCATTGTAGTCTCCTGACTAATGTAAAAACACCATATGCTAATAATAATAATCATGCTAATTTATTTATTTTTTTGCTTTTTTAAAACAAAAAAAATCCTTTATATGTTTTCCAAGTATATGGACACTAAATTGTACTTCTTCAAACCTATGGAAGTTCATGCAGAGTTATAATCCAAAAATACTGGTAAATGTTTCATGGAGCTTCCAGAAATTCCTATATTCCTGAGCCCGATATCTGGAAGTTCTGGGAGTTGCAAATCAATACGTCTGGATAGTGTCCAGTTGCAGAATGCTGATATGTGATTTCTTGACATAGAAAATAATCAGAAGAACTTCATAACTGAATCAAATAAAAAGCTATGCAATCTCGAATCTTTTCCCTTTCCCCAACCCACACGGATAGCCAGATGCCTAGCAGAAACACTGATGAGATGTTTGAAGACAGTAACTCATTCTTTCTCTCTCTCTCTCTCTCCCTCCCTCCCTCTCTCTCTCTCTCTCTCTCTCTCCCTCTCTCTCTCCCTCCCTCCCTCTCTTTCTTTCTCCCTCTCTCTTCCCCATCTACTAGTAATGAGAAGCTTGATATTGCTGATCTTAGATGTCCTGATCCATCAATATGTTTCTCACTAGTTACTGATAGCCCTGGCTTCCATGACTGTTCTTACCTTCCAAAGAGATTTAAGTTTGCAGTGTTGGCTGCATTTCATGAATGTCAATTCCATTGTTCACCTATCTGCTGCAAGCATCTTTATTTATAGCTGACTTGAATTCCCACTCTTCTGTTTCACAGAAAGAAGGGGAAGAAAACCTTCTAAACATTTTCAAACTATGACATTTCTAAAGCTTCTGCCATAGTTTCTTTATGTCCCTATGCCAAAAATAACACACTTTATGTGCACTGATAATAAGTTTCATGTATAATGGAGAACTAAACTCATCTGAGATAAGGGGTTAAGTTAAAAATGTTATTTTTCCTCTAGTTTATATTTTTTGCTTTTTTCTCTGATTAAAATAAAAGCTCCCAAGTCTACTTGAATGTGCCACTCAGGAGGTACCATAGCATCCTTTTCATATGCTTGTTTGCCTCCTAGGCCTGTTTGGACTATAATTTAACAGAAGGAGAGAACTTTGGTTTGACTATTGTTTTTGGGAGAGACAACCTAAGAAGACACCATGGACAGCAGCCAGGAAAAAGGAGACCAGCCGAAGTTCTATTGTGCAGCCATGTCATAGCACAGTTTCATCTCTGCTGTTAGAAAGCACTGACACAGTTCCCTCAGTTACCAATTGAATGCTCTCCACCCATATATGTCCATGTGCTTATGTGGAAGTAAGCCAAGGACAGGCACTTACTTAGTTCTCAAAGTCACTAAGCTACAGCCTCCCAGTTGCTCCGTGGCTATATGGTTACAACGAGGAGCATTAATAATTGATATCTGAAATTGTTCAAGTATTAATGACTAACATTATAAGTTAAGAAGTTGTAGTGTAGCTGAGAATAATTGCAGCCCTCAGCCCTCATTCAACCCGGTTCTCGGCATCCGTTCTTTGTATTTTCCTAATTTTGACCCTGAGGCTCATATGCACATTTATCACAATAGAGACGAAATCATGAAAAGCAGGAACTAAAGAGACTTCTGCCATAGGTGAAGCCTGTCAAGAATTTGCATAAGATAGGAAAGGAATACTAAATTAGAACAGGTTGAAATAATTCCTGTAACAGATGAGACAATGGTATGTTTCCATAATTATAAATCAGCACTCTTCTCCAGCCTATATCACATACAGTATATACAGGCAAGGGATAGAGTTAAAGGGTAAAGATACAGATATAGTAATGTTGCCTGTGGACAGTAATTTTGCACTTATTAAGGTATTTAATCATTTGTAAGAAATTAATTTTCTAATGATTTAGATTAATGCTGCAGTTCAAGAGAGACCTCTTCTGGTAAAAAATAGATAAGCTACTTTATTCTTTCTTTCTATCTATCTATCTATCTATCTATCTATATCTATCTATCTATCTATCTATCTATCTATCTATCTATCTATCTATCTATCTATCATCTATCTATCTCTATCATCTATATCTATGCTGTGCTATTTTGATAATTTTCAGTAGCAACACTGTTCCAGAACTTTTCTTTTGAATTCTAATTCTGAATCTGTAATTATTACAATGTAACATTACACTTATGTAATATGAAAGTTCAGATTGCTTGTGGTGGTTTTCACAAGGCAAAGGTGAGTCGGATGCTTTGTGTGGGCTGGTGGGCCAGGTGAGTTGTGAGTCTTCCCAGCCCCAGCAGCTTTGCTTGTACAGTGATTTTCTCTGGCTTGCTGAGTTTTGCTTACACCAGTAAGCTGGATGGGTGGCTGAGATGTGGGGAAGTAGGTGGGTAGGGAGAGTTGTAGCAGCACTGCAGTTGTAAGTGTGTGCAGGCTGCCAAGCACCAACATTTTTATCATGTGACCATAGGATTGCTGAAATGGCCATAACTTCAGGAACAAGTTGTAAGCCTCTTTGTTCAACACCGTCTTAATTTTAAACGGTTGCTAAATGATTGGTCATAAGTGAAAGATTACCTGTAAGTTATATTCTTCACCACAGACTTTGGGAAATTAGCTGGACTTCACCTGAATAATGTCCATCCTACTCAAAATCTTTTGAAAGTGTCATATGCATTTGTAATTCCAAGCAACATCCATTAAATAGTCCTTATATAAATTAGCTTTACTTATACGCTACATTCAAAGAGTCAAACCACAATTTTAGATTAAAAAATAGTGAGACTATGTTAATTCACCTCACATGTATAGTACTTAACAACAAGAAAGCCATGGTTTGAGGAGAAAAAGTCATGTCATCTTATATACAACCCCAAACTCAAGTTAATGAAGCAAAGGTGTAACAATATGGAAAGTACTGTACTGTATATTTTTCATTTTTACCTTCATGGTCTTCTGATATATGAACCACATCCCCAATCTGTAGTGATATCTGGGGCACTTGAGTAGCTTTAAAATTGTATATTGCTGTGAAAAAAGGGAAAACAATGTCATTAAACAACTTTATATTTTAAATGGATTAAGCATTCAGTGTAATATTATGAAAAATAATGGTAGCTCAGGCTGTAAGAAGCCTGTTATTAAAACACAGCAGCCTGCAATTACTGCAGGTTCAAGCCCGGCCCAAGGTTGACTCAGCCTTCCATCCTTTATAAGGTAGGTAAAATGAGGACCCAGATTGTTGGGGGGGCAATAAGTTGACTTTGTAAATATACAAATAGAATGAGACTATTGCCTTATACACTGTAAGCCGCCCTGAGTCTTTGGAGAAGGGCAGGATATAAATGTAAATTTTTTTAAAAAAAGAGCTTGAATAAGCCATAGGCTTCCTTGCACCACCCCTCTTCTTTGAATTAATTGTAAGGAAGAGTTTTCAAGATGTCACTTCTCTTCCCAAACCCTTTAGTTGTTTTTATCCAACTGAGAACTGTGATTAGTGTTAACTAATCACTTTGGGCAGGAGTAAACAAATTGCATCTGACATATGTTGCTAAGAACTCTCCAAGATCCCTCAAAGTGAGCAGCAGTTCAATAACTTTTAGCAACCCTTTCCCCCTAATGCTAGAAGAGGTCAATGAGTAAATGTCCAACCATCTCTCAAAAACAACAAGAGTTTGCCTCTGGAGATTTTATTATCACACTAGCCAGATTCTCTGCAGCTCTGCAGGATAAATCATCATCGCCTCCACCACCATTTTCACCCTCTGAAAAAATAAAAAAAATAAAAACTCTTGCATCTGGATGAGAGAAATAAATATGCCTTGAATCTTGGTGAATGATGAGATGATTTTGGATTTGGGCATAACAGTAATTACTCTCAGCTTCCCATGGAAGTGGGAAAACCCTATTTCCTGACCTTAGTATAATGCCACAGAGCAGAGAGAAAAAGAGCCCTAGGAAGTTTGTGACACTGGTATGAAATCCCAGTGTATGGAATGAAACAGACCAATGAGAGATAAAACGATTTGAAAGTCGCTTTGATTTTCAATCAAATTATACCAACTCCATATCAGAAAGAACCAAAGCTGCATGAAAAAGTTTGATTCACAAGTCAAGATTATTTGATTGTACTGCAGTTTGGAAAGCTGCCCCCAAAAATAAGAAATACACGTGCTAAGTGGGAAATACGAATACAAGAGTATCGGTGTGCCCAGCGTTATAATTAGAGAGCTGTATGTTTAGGCACTCTTGTGATATTTAGGGAATAAAATCTGCACTTAGTCGATGAAAAATGTGTCGTGAGAATTCAGGGATCCAACTTTCATTAACAAAAGTGCATTGGCTGAATTGGAAGAATATCTAAAGGGCAGTGAAGAAGATGCACTAAGGCAAGTATACTATGAAGGCTGACTGAATACTGGGGAGACCAAAGTGGCTTACAGAGAAAACCCAAATGAATAATAGAAAACAGACATGGCAAGACAAAGTATAACATAGCCAGCACATATAAAATAGCAGGCAAAGCGGATAACAATAAGATCTAGCAATAGCTAAGAACAGGAAAGTTGAAGAAAGAGATAGAGGAGATAATTCTGGCAGCACAAGATGACATCTTTCAAACAAATTCATACAAAGCCAGAATTGAGAAGACAGCAACAGACTAGAAAGTGCCACCTCTGCACAGAAGATGAAGAAACGCCTAATTAACTGCTGCAAGATAATCGTAGAGTGACTACCAACAATATCATGACAAAGTAGCAACAATGGTGCCTTGGAATATTTGCAAGGCAGTATCATTTGACCATAAGCAAGAACTAGACAAAGTAATAGCAAATGAAGAAGCTCAGATTTAATAGCTGTTGATAAGCAAGACAAAGAAGTCTGAATCATGGACAATATTTATTGATCTTATTGCTTTGAAAAAGGAGTAAAAGAGTCCATCCGTATTAAATTTAAATAGTCCTCTCTCAATAGAGGAGGAGGGATACAATGCCACCTATCTCCCGTCTACAACATAGTCCTTTCATCAGTCACAAGAAGATTCCACTCCCATTTGCACTCTGATTCAGGTGACCCAGATAAACCCCCAAGTGGCCTCAACAACTCTCAGAGAGCTAACAACTGATCTTCAAAGTGCTAACAACCAGATGACTGGAAATATAAATCCTTTCATTCCCTACCGTTCAGTTACAACTGAAGAAGTTTCTTGGATGAGAAGCAAAATGTTTTCAAGCAAAAAACAAAAAAGTCCAATTGCCTTTTAAAAAGCAGTTTGGGACATAACGGACACTGTAAAACACTTGCTGAAGACAGCAAAAGAAGAAGAGGAAGAATTGAAGAAAATAATAAAATACAAAGATCTGCAAACAGAAATAGGATAGTTAGTATAAAAGAAAGGAAAGATAGTATCAATAATGATAGGTGACCTGAGTGAAATCCCAAAATAACTGGAGCACCACTTGAACACCATTGGCATTAACAAAATCAACATCCATCAATTGCAAAAGACAATTTTACTTGCAACAGCTTACAACCTGCAACAATATATTTAACACCATCTGCCTATCCCAGGTTCTTGGGAAAAAGTTGATAGGCTGATAAAAATGCCAAATCCAGTCTAAACTTCTGGCCAACTGCCACCAACCATAATAATAATTTTTATTACTGCTACTACTACAGGTGAAGATTTTCAGGACAGCTAATTTTAAATTCACATGCTTTATGTGTCAGGGTTTATTTATCAGAGCTAAAAGGAACTGGTTTCACCAAGTAATGAATTAAGCTGAATTATATAATTTAGATTTTACAATAGTCAAAGCACTGCTTACATAGTACAAAATACTCCATTGTTTCCTTACAACATAGAATAGAATAGAATAGAATAGAATAGAATAGAATTGAATTTTTTATTGGTCAAGTGTGATTGGACACACAAGGAATTTGTCTTGGTGCATATGCTCTCAGGAAAGATAGTATCAATAATGATAGGTGACCAGAGTGAAATCCCAAAATAACTGGAGCACCACTTGAACACCATTGGCATTGACAAAATCACCAACCATCAATTGCAAAAGACAATTTTACTTGCAACAGCTTACAACAGAGGTGAGTTCTAAACTTTTTTACTACCGGTTCTGTGGGCGTGGCTTATTTTGTGGGCATGGCTTAGAAGTCATGTGACTGGGTGAGAGTAGCTTGTCCCTCATGTGACTGGGTGGGCACGGCCAATAACAATAAATAATAAAAATAATAAACAAAGTATACAAAACAATAAGAGGTACCAAAAACCAACTTTCAAACTTTACACACACACAACACAACACAACACAACTGACTCACACACAATGTAAAAGCAGCTGCACTTCACCCAAAAGGGCCCCTGCAACAAGCAGGAACCTCACAAAGCCACAAAAAGCTCAAAAAACAAGTCTCACACTTTACACACACACAACACAACTGACTCACACACACAAAATGCCACATACAGCTTTGTGAGATTCTGTGTGTTTGTGTAGTTAGAGTGAAACACTACAGAAACACACCAAATCTCAGAAAGCTGCACAAATATTTTATTATTTTATTCGTATTTTTTAGATTGGGGTCTCCAACCTTATAACTTTAAGTTTGTGGACTTCAACTCCCAGAGTTCCTCAGCCAGCAAAGCAGTTAGCTGAGCAATGGATTCCAGGCAGATTTGTGGACTTCAACTCACAGAGTTCCTGGGGAACTCCAATCAATTACATTAGCTGCAACTGATTCTGCCTTCCAGACAATGTAACTGATTGGAGATGCCGAAGGAAAGCGAGCCCGAATGGAGCTTGCTTAATTAAGTAAGTGAGGAGTGGGGGGAATTGGGTGGGCCAGAGGAAAAAAAGTTTTTAAAATGCTCCTCTGAGGATCCCTGCTCAGCCACACGATCATCAGAGAATTTTTTTTCTTTTAAAAGCCCCTTTTTGGCTGAAGAAAAGAGGCTTTTAAAAGTAAAAAAAAACCAAAACTCTGATGATCGAAGAACCGGTTCCGGAGCATGGCCAGCCAGCCATTACCACCGGTTCTCCGAACGCCAGCAGAGTTTTACTACCAGCTCTACAGAACTGGAGCGAACCGGGGGCAACCCACCACTGGCTTACATCCTGCAACAATATATTTAACAACATCAAACATCAACATCTACCTATCCCAGGTCCTTGGGAAAAAGTTGATAGGCTGATAAAAATGCCAAATCCAGTCTAAACTTCTGGCCAACTGCCACCAACCATAATAATAATTTTTATTACTGCTACTGCTACAGGTGAAGATTTTCAGGACAGCTAATTTTAAATTCACATACTTTAAGTGTCAGGGTTTATTTATCAGAGCTAAAAGGAACTGGTTTCCCCAAGTAATGAATTAAGCTGAATTATATAATTTAGATTTTACAATAGTCAAAGCACTGCTTACATAGTACAAAGTACCCCATTGTTTCCTTGCAACATAGAATAGAATAGAATAGAATAGAATAGAATAGAATAGAATAGAATAGAATAGAATAGAATAGAATTTGTTATTGGTCAAGTGTGATTGTAAACACAAGGAATTTGTCTTGGTGCATATGCTCGCAGTGTACGTAAAAGAAAAGATACATTCATCAAGAACCATAAGGCACAACCCTTAATGATAGTCATAGGGTACAAATAAGCAATAAGGAAATAATATCAATATAAATCGTAAGGATATAAAAACAAAGTTACAGTCATAAAGTCATAAGTGGAAGGAGATGGCTGATGGGAATGATGAGAAGATTAATGGTAGTGCAGATTTAGTAACTAGTTTGACAGTGTTGAGGGAATTATTTGTTTAGCAGAGTGATGGTGTTTAGGAAGAAACTGTTCTTGTGTCTAGTTGTTCTGGTGCATAGTGCTCTGTAGCATCATTTTGAGGGTAGGAGTTGAAATAGTTTCTGTACAGGATGTGAGGGGTCTTGTTCTGTCCCCTCCCGGCCTCAGCCATGCGAGCTGGCTAAACGAGCCACTAATTGAGTTCACGGCTGCTATCAGTCCTGGCAGGGAATCTGCAGCTGCCTGCCAAAGTCTCCCTTTTATCTTGGGGTTGCCAGGCAACCAGGAAGTCAGCAGTCCAGGCCGAATGTTCAGCTCAATTCTCCAAGAGTCAAAGAGTTCAGCTCACTTCTCCTCGAGTCAAATAATTCAACTCAATTTTTCCTCATCACGGAGCAGAAGAGCAGCCAGTGCTACTTTTATACTCTATGGGGTGTGGCTCCGTGAGTCAGCACTTCCTAGGCCTGCCCCACCCCTGTTGTTCCCGCCTCTCCTGCCTACGAAACCTGGGGTCCAGCCAGGCCTGATTGCCATCAGCCGGGTCTGGAGGCGTGGCCTGGGGGGGGAAGAGTCAGGGGACGGAGGCCTCGTTATCTCCTCCACCTGGCCTGCCTCTGGCTCCTGGAGCTGAGCCAGAGGTAAGTCCTGATGGACTTTCCCCCTCACTTTCCGAGTCACTTTCTGGCAGGGGACCCGGCTAGAGGGCGCAGACACAACAGGTCTGTAAGTATTTTCACAGCCCTCTTTTTGACTCGTACAGTATACAGGTCCTCAGTGGAAGGCAGGTTGGTAGCAATTGTTTTTTCTGTAGTTCTAGTTATCCTCTGAAGTCTGTGTCTGTCTTGTTGGGTTGCAGAACCAAACCAGACAGTTATAGAGGTGCAGATGACAGACTCAACATAGAGAATGAAATATATTTTTCTTAATGCTTTCCTATATAGTTCAACAAATATTTTGGTCCGTGATATTTTCAGTCTATTTTTATGATCACATGCTTCTCAAGGCAGGGGTGAAATCCAGCAGGTTCTGACAGGTTCTGGAGAACCGGTAGCGGACATTTTGAGTAGTTCGGAGAACTGGCAAATACCATCTCTGGCTGGCTCCAGAGTGGGGTGGGAATGGAGATTTTGCAGTATCCTTCCCCTGCCACCCCCATCAAGCCATGCCCACCAAGCCACACCATGCCTACCAAGCCATGCCCACAGAACCAGTAGTAAAAAAAATGAATTTTAGCACTGCTCTGAGGTAACACTCTTCTGTTCCTGTTTTCAGGGAACAAGGCATCAGTATCCAGATTCCATGAACGAGGCTCTATGTTCTCAATGTTATCTCAGCCATGAGAATAAAGTGTTGCTGGGGTAGAGCTTGTATGGATTGGAAAACCCAGATACTGGGACTGAAATTCTTCACAGAACAAGAGATCTTTTACTCAAGCCTGAAATTTGCACCTGTACTTGATGCATCTAACTCGAGGGACAATTTGTTTCAAAGGATTTGAAAATATCATTGCTGTGTCCACAAAATTACCTCATCCAACAATGGTTTTGAAATGTTCTATTTTCAAATCTAACTGCTATAGCTTTATCTGTGAGAAAGCCACCCTTAGGACACTGTGAGTTATGGCTATGTCTTGTCCAAATGAAATGATTCTCCATTTCTGAGTCATGGAGATCTATCCCAAAAATCAGTTCCCTGACTTGCAGCAACTCTCTGGAGTTACAACATGGCAGTGCTGGAGAACGAAACTCTGACCTCTTGCAGATACTAAGCTGGCTTTCAAAACAAAGCCATTTTGGTCAAGTGGTTAGAGCTAGAAACCAGAAGACTGTGAGTTCTAGTTCTACCTTAGGCATGAAAGCCGGCTGGGTGATTTTGGGCCAGTCAGTGTCTCAACCAACCCGCCTCTCAGGGTTGTTGTGGGGAAAATAGGAAGACAAAGGAATATTAGGTATGTTTGCTGTCTTCATTATTTATGAAAGGTGAGATAATTCTTTTTTAAAAAGTTCAACCTACAGATGGCTTCTCTTCCTGCTTTCTCAGATGCAAATCCTCTTAATGCTGCTGCCACATTGGTAGTTTAGAATAGAATATAATTTTATATTATCACTGGAAAATGCATAAACAATGTCAGCAAATAAGGACAGTTTGTAGAAAGTAGTCTATATCTTCTGAATAACTGTCAGTTAAGTAATTCTACCACAAAGAATAGATTGCAATTTTTAAGAAGTCTCTACCAATTCACAGAACTCATTTCTTTTTTTAAAAAACCTGTTATTTCCTGTATAATTAGGCTGAAACTTCAGAAAAAGTTACCGAAGTCTCCCATTTAATGTTCACAGTTAATGACACCTGAATAATTTTCACAAAAAGGTATTTGTGAGTCTGAAAGAACAGATCAAACTGAGGACTTGCTTGGAATCAATCTTATTTTTTAATTACTATGAATCAATCAGCTCAAAAGATGTCTCCCAGTTTTTCTGAAACCTTTTAGTCTACAATCACAGAAATCTCAACCATCAATTCCCATTATGAAGGGCAATTCTGAGCATTTTAATTTGGTGCATATGGAGATTCCCAAGTTAGAAAAACCTGCTCGCTTCTGGGTTTTGTTTTTTTTAAGAAGTGCTTTTCAGCCATTTTGGCCATTGTTACCCACCCTCTCTGCAGAAAGACATGCTCAGAAAAAAAGAGGCTGCATGATACATACCCACTCCAGTCTTCTTTTCACTTTTATGCCAAGGAGTCATTCCTAGGAAGTCTGGCAATAAGCCGTGATTCAGGTTGCTTGGGTGGACTGTTCCGATTAATACAAATGAATCAAAAGGTAACTTTGCTGAAAAACAGCAGGTTTGGGCTGTGTGGCTTTCCCTGTTCCTCTTCTTCCTTCCTCTTTTTGTCTGCGCACTCTCCCCAGTGTAAAGTTCTTACACTAAATGAAAGTGATACTTAGGCAGGCATGCCTTGCTTGACAGAAGAACGACAGAGGAGGAAGAGTCATGTTCTAGTCTAAGCAAATCATGCATTATAGCACATACAAAACCCCTCAGAGGTCAGTTCTTCAATCCATCATTTGGGGTCATCAAATTCATTTTATCTGGAAATGGTAGATCTATCAGGACATGCTATGGCAGTCATCTTAGGTTGCAAAGATATAACTTAATAATATAGAGATTGTAATGTAAGCTCACACAAAAAGATGCTTCCTCTTCCACGGAAACTGTACAGCCTCAGCTAAATTTTCCAATTATTTCCAACATTGCTCCATTTTATAGTCAACGTCTTTCAAGTGCTATAGAAAACTTCTGCATGGATTGTTTTACTGTAAGTGGTTGCCATAGTGACTTAATTTTCTACCAGCATACCTGAACCAACATAATCAATAGGTGTTATGGATTACAGCACAAATTAAAGCCCTACCAAGTATACCTTCCCACAGAAACAGAGTTGTTATAATTAAAGAGCACAACTAAGGAGAAGCTGTGTGGCCACAATCAAATTGGATTCATATAAATCCAGTTACCCTGAAATTAAGATTCTTTTGATTTATTTAATATTTATAATATATAAAAAATCAATTTCCATCAAACAGTATGTGATCTGGTAAAGTTGTTTTAAGCAGTCACAATCCATATATTTGTTACAGTATTATTCACAATAGTATTGATAATATAATAATATAGTAGCAGTAATACTTAACATTATCTTCTTTAACAACTCTCAACTTTAACCTTTCCTCTTTTTATGTCTTTTCTAACGTCTGCTTCTATTGTCTAGCCATTGATAAAATACATCCCATGTCAAAAAATATTCAGTTTTTTTTTTTTTTGTTTACATTTATACCCCGCCCTTCTCCGAAGACTCAGGGCGGCTTACAATGTATAAGGCAATAGTCTCATTCTATTTGTATATTTTTTACAAAGTCAACTTATTGCCCCCCCAACAATCTGGGTCCTCATTTTACCTACCTTATAAAGGGTGGAAGGCTGAGTCAACCTTGGGCCAGGCTCGAACCTGCAGTAATTGCAGGCTTTGTGTTCTAATAACAGGCTTCTCTATTGCCTGAGCTATCCTGGAGTTTCTTCTTTATTCTTAATAGTAAGCGTTAATCTATCCATTTCTGCACATTGTAGTATTTTCTTAATTACATTCTCATCTGATGGAATCTCATCCTTTTTCCATTGCTGTGCAAATACAATTCTGGCTGTGGTTAGTATATGTAAAACCAAATATATAATCCTTTTATCATAGATTCCAGTAGGATGCCCAACAAAAATGTCTCTGGCTTCAGGTCTATATGCTGCTTTATCATTTTTTTCCAACCAAGTATGTATTTTTGTCCAATATTTTTTAGATTTTGGGCAGGTCCACCACATATGGTAATATTGACCAAATGATTGATTACACTTCCAGCATTTAGCGGATCTATCTTTATACATTTTTGTCAGTCTTGCCAGTACAAAATGCCATCTATAAAACATTTTATACAAATGTCCTTTATATGCAGTTGACATAGTCAATTTAATTTTTCTATCCCATAGTTTCTGCCATTTATCTAATTCTATTGCATGTCCAAAGTTTTTACCCCAAGCAATCATTGTCTCCTTTACCTGCTCCCTTTCAAGTTTAATACTGAATAAATACCAATATAATTTCTTTATCAGTTTTTCATCTGTTCCAGTTAATATCTGGTCTAGTTCTGTTAACTCTTTGTTAAAACCATACATTTTAGCATCTTTCTCGTAGCTAGATTGTATCTACATGTGTGGCCACCATGCAATGTCCATTCCTTGACTACTAAGTTCCAGCTTGGTTTTTAATTCCTCTTTTTCATTGAAAATATTTTAGTATCTTACAATTTTTTTCCATGTTAATAACACTAGGATGTACCAATGCTTCCAGAGTAGAAAGCCAGACTGGTATTTTCAAATACTGTTGTTCTTTTATTTTAAACCAAACTAATAACAATGCATTCCTAACAGTGTCTTTGAAAATAACCATGTATCTTATTCTTCCCATACCATAAGAAAGGGTGCAAACCTAGTTGGAGGTCATGACTTTCTAAGCTTAATAATCTTGTATGTCTCAGGCTGATCCATTCTTTCATCCATGTGAATACTGAGGTTTGATAGTACAGTTCCCAGTCTGGTAGCCAAAGCCCCCTCTTTTTTTGGCTTCCTACAACATTTAATGAGCCGCTGTGGTGCAGTCGTTAGAGTGTAGTACTACAGGCTACCAGCAGTTTGGCAGATCGAAGCTCACCTGGTTCAAGGTTGACTCATCTTTCTATTCTTCCGAGGTTGGTAAAATGAGGACCCAGCTTCTTGGGGGCAATATGCTGACTCTATAAATCGCATAGAGGGCTTAAAGCACTATGAAGCGGTATACAAGTCTAAGTGCTTTGCTATTGCCAAGCCTATTCTTGCTTTTTTCCCCTAACCAAATATAGTGTCGTGTCTGCGCCCCCCCAAGCCGGGCCTCCTGCCAGAAAGTGACTTGGAGCCGGGCCTCCTGCCAGAAAGTGACTTGGAAAGTGAGGGGGAAGGGCCATCAGGACTTACCTCAGGAGCACCGGCTTCC
Source organism: Ahaetulla prasina (assembly GCF_028640845.1). Classification (NCBI taxonomy): domain Eukaryota; kingdom Metazoa; phylum Chordata; class Lepidosauria; order Squamata; family Colubridae; genus Ahaetulla; species Ahaetulla prasina. The sequence goes on from NC_080540.1 coordinate 109,472,958, forward strand.
CTGGCTCAGCTCCAGGAGCCAGAGGCAGGCCAGGTGGAAGAGATAACGAGGCCTCCATCCCCTGACTCTTCCCCCCCCCCGCCATGCCTTCAGACCAGCTGATGGCAATCAGGCTTGGTTGGACCCTAGGTTTTGTAGGCAGGAGAGGAGGGAACAACAGAAGCAGGGTTGGGGCAGGCCTAGGAAGTGCTGAATCATGGAGCCACACCCCACAGGATATAAAGGCAGCAATAACTGCTGTGCCTCTTCGTAGCAGGCAAATCAATTGATTAACTAAGAGCTGAATTTTGTTCCTGGGTGACACTTGGCAGACGCTCAGTATTCTGCTGCCAGAGCTGATAGTGCCGGCTAATTAAGCCATCACTCGGACGGAGGCGAAGGAGGGACAGAACATATATCTTGATATTTTATTTAATTCTTCAAAATATTTTTTCTCTAGTTTTATTGGTATTGTTTGGAATAGATATAATCATCATGGTAAGATATTCATTTTGATAGTAGCTATTCTTTTTGTTAATGTCATTACCAGGAAATTAAGATTCTTTTGATAGATAGCAAAGAATCTTGCAACATGCTAAGACATACATGGTTTTGGATAATGCATGAACAGAAATTATAGGTTAAATTGCTTAGCAATAGCAATAGCAATAGCAATAGCAATAGCAATAGCACTTAAACTTATATACAGTTCTGTAAAGCACTTTAGAGTCAACATATTGCCCCAACAATCTGGGTCCTCATTTTACAGACCTCGTAAGGATGGAGGGATGAGTCAACCTTCAGCAGGTGTGAATCAAACTGCAGGCATCCGGCAGTCAGCAGAACTAGCCTGCACCACTGCATTCCAACCACTGTGCTCATGTCACATGTGCATGGATGGCTATTGCAAAAGGGCTGGTTGATGCCTGATGTCCCATGGTGTGCAACTGGTTATCAGGCTATGACTGGTGCAGCAGCCTGAAAATTACACAGGAGGCCAGGGCTATTGTGGTGCTGACATGCCAGCTTTTGCTGGATGCATGACAGCTGTATGACCAAGTCACAACTGCAGCTGGATGGAGAGGTACGCTCAATTGCAGTTAGGGCATGACACAAGTACGGTGCATCCAGGGCGGCGGCTGCTATGTAGGGAATAGCGTGCAAGGGGGTGCCATGGGAGGGAGTGCTGGGACACTGAGACACCTCAGAAAGAAAAGCTACTGGAGTGCGAATGACTTACCAGAGCAACTTGAGAGCTTCCCTGCTGCTTCTGCATTGATTTACCTTGTGGAATGCCCACAGGAAAGATTGCAAATGCGATAATGTGATGTGGGCACTGCAATTGTCTTAAATGCAAGCCAATTGACAAGTATCTAGATTGTGATCATGTGACCACAGGGCTGCTAGTATGTCTGGAACTTCGGAGATGTTCATAAATATGATTGTTAAGTACCAGCGTAATTTTGAATAGGAAAATTAGGGGCTGGGAAGTGGCTCACCAGGCTAATGCAGCCTGTTATTAACACACAGCTGCCTGCAATTACAATTACTGCAGGCCCGAGTCCCACCAGGCCCAAGGTTGACTCAGTCTTCCATCCTTTATAAGGTAGGTAAAATGAGGACCCAGATTGTTGGGGGGGCAATAAGTTGACTTTGTATATAAATATACAAATAGGATGAGACTATTGTCTTACACAATGTAAGCCGCCCTGAGTCTTCGGAGGAGGGCGGGATATAAATTCAAAAAAAAAAAAAAAGAATGGTCACTGATTAAGTGCTCATTAACTATCTGTACTTTCTTCCCACACTCCAATGGATTGCCTTGCAAATCTTTTCAGGTGTATGCACCTCACTTTGGAGATGAAGAGAGGAGGAGAAGATATAAACCCACGGAAGCTCTTTACTAAATAGCTAAATCTCTTGGTCCTAATGATTAATACTGTATTGCATTACAATACCTGGGGTAGGGAATGTCAAAAAGTACAGATGGTGAAGTGACTAGGGTATGACATTGTTTCCATTATGTGAATATTCCTGATTACACTCTACCTTCATTATCATTAACTACCTTTGCTTTGCAGATATAATGCATTTTATTTCCGTAAAACTGAGGTGTATGTCTGCTCCACCTTGATTGGCTATCTCAGTTAGGTATAAACCGTGTATACAAAAAACATACAAATAATTAGAAAGAAATCACAGCTCCTTCCATAGCTCCACAGACACCCGGTTCCTTATTCAGCACTTGGCATTACCTGGCATAAAGTTTACCTGAGACAACTAAGTTAAAATCTCCAGGCTTTCCCCCTTTCTCTATCCTTCCAAGTTAATAGATGCTTAGCTAGCCTTTTGATGCCCTCAAGAGACATCTAGGTTTTGTTTATATAGTTCTTTGTAGCCTGGCAACATGTTGCTTCCTGCCCTGCCAGGCTCAGTCCTTATCTGCATAAGGCAAAGCAGGAGCTCCAATCTGATTTTACAGCATCAACCAACTTTAATTCAAAATGAATCATTTCTTCAAATAATTATACAGCTCAAATAGTTATAAAATTAAACATGTTTCAATTTGACATAAAGGTATATGAATTCTCTTTTTAGTAGGAAGCTACAATTTTGCTAAGGGATAAGCAATCAGAAAAATGTAATGCATAAAACTCTGAAGTTTTATTTAATATTTATTACAAATGCATCAAACCATTTAAAAAAATATTTAATTAATACACACATACAAGTAGAGCAAAAATAGTGCTATGTTACAGTCTCATTACCATATATTACATCCATTTATTTATATCTAGTCTCACCTGTTCATTTGGGATTCACATAAAAATAGTGGATTAAATGCTAGTATGAATATACTGCTGGTAAGTGGCATACTTATTTTTTTTGTTTTTTGTTACAGATTTGCAGTTTTCAAAATATATTACATGAGATTTACACCTGAAGTACCAACTTCAAACTTTTCAGGTATTATGTTCAGCTGATATTATTAAAAAGCACTGAACAAAATCACTTATTCTGCAATCCGTTTTGCCCAATCTGAACTCTCTAGACAAATTGGACTAGAACTTTTATCATGCCAAGTCAATACAACTATTGGTCACACTGACCAGAGATGATTCCACATATCTGGAACCTTGCAGATTAGGGCAGGCTATTTCAGATACATTTGAATATTTCTAGAATATTCATTTCTCTATCTCTTGGTAATATGACCAAAATAGGGATTTTTGTCGTCCAAGCGTGTGGGTCTGTGCGTAGACCTCATATTCGAATATTGTTCCAGGGTCTGATCCTTTCCCATAAATTTGGAGGCCAAAAACATGCTTTTCTGGCTTGGTGGGGCATGAGGAGAGGATTAAGGGGTTACATTGTCCTGTTTTGCAATCCACTTTTAGCCATCCCTCTTTTTAGCTGTATCTGAAAAATTACTACTGGAGCCTTGTCCCATGTGGCAAAGGTGACGCAATCCCAGGACAGGCAATAGTTATAGTCCAAATTATAACAATCCCCCTTCATTTTTGCTTCCTGCTCTGAGCATGCATATTTATCATTAAACATATAAATTCGTTCCCAATCGAGACCTCCACAGCCCCCTTTTGGAAAACAGTTCCTATTTATGGAGCTGCAAGCGTCAAAGGATAAATTAGCCATACTCCCTAATTGGGGTATCGTGGTCTGAGCCACAACTTCTGACCTCCCGCAGGCTTTATGTTTCAGGGAGACCAGATATTCTATGATTTTTGTGGCCTGCTTGGGATCGTAACATTGTACACCTTGAGTCTCATTATACCTTTTATAGGAAGTTCCATTTGCCTTGCATGATGTTAAATCAAATTGAGTACATGAGGGTGGCTTGTGAGTATGATACACTAGGGTCCTTCCAATCGTCATCCCAGTTATGGTGGTTTGTATACACTGGTGACACTCCCTTCTTCCCTTTTCTGGGGTGTCGCCTGGGAAGAGTGAGAGTAACATTTAGTTTTTCCATCCTGGGAGCAGGTTCTGTAAAATCTGTTGTCTCGTGTGCAGATTCCCTCATTTTTGCTGGGGTTGTATTGGGTTGTAGACAAACGCTGCACCTTCCATGCAGTTCTTACAGCCTGTCACATCTCATTTGCCCCTCCTTTTAAGTATCTCCCACTTAAGGGTCACTTTACACGTCCTACTCCATCTTAACCTTAAGGAAGCCAGGTCCCTAGCCATCCATTCTCAGAGGATCGGGGGTCCACAATCTAGCTGTATGTTTTGATTACTCACCTGGTCAAATAGGGACAGGGAGCCCCCCGGCAGCCTCTCACACATTCCTCTCCTTAAGACCATTCCCACATAATCACAAACATATACACTATATCCGTTTTCCAATTTTCTCAGGCATTCTTGGGTGATGGCCCTATCAAAGATTCATGGGGTAAGACAGGGATCTGGGCCAGGAGGATCAGACAGCCAAAGTTCAGGATGAATGACTATGTTCCCCTCCCCACAGTCTGGAGGAGTCCCTATATTGTAATGGTAACTATGGTTCTCCCTCCTGTCTCTGTGTCTCCCCACTGACCATAGTTGGTAACACACATCATAGTTTCCTTTCTAATATCAGCATAAGCAAATTGCTCTTTTCTTGCTGCTGTGTGGCGTGGCACCCTATTCCAATCACGGAGGGTGACAGGGACCCGCAATGTGTTCAAGAGATGACACCTAAAAGTGGAATTTTGTACACATTGCCAATATCGATTTCCTTTATGCTCACAAGGGGGGAGATTGTTATAGGAGGAGCAATTTGGAGGTTTGGTAATGCTATAAGTAAAATGCTTCCCGGAGGGTAAACTCACAAAACATTCAGCACATAAAGGGAAAATACACTTGGAAGCATACACTTGCTGAATATTATGGATTTCCCCTTGCCTGCTTGAGGGGATATCTGGGTCCTGACTTACCCTTTTTGTTAACACTGGGTAATTTAAACTGGGGGCAGGGGTAACTACTCTTTCCATATCCTGATCAGCAAGGGCAGCCTGACACCAATCCCAAAGGTTCTTGCTAGTAGGGGTCATCCCTTCGCCGTCTTCACTTCCTTTGACAATTAACACCTGATACAGATATAGAAAATTGATGATGACACTAATTAGTAACAACACTGCCACTATCCAGATCGAGGGCATAAGGCCCTTACAGATATAGGCAGTTTCCCTCATTCTTTGGCTGGGGTCCATGTTGTTTGAACCCTGAAAATCTCCAGTAATACCTTGATTATTTCACAAGTCCAACAATACATATAGTTAAACAGAGTCTTTCAAGTGTGTCGATTGTGCGATCGCAGCTTCCAGGGTAAGTTCTTTTTGTTGCCCGTGCTTTGGGTGTTAGCCTCCGGAGTAACACCTGCAAGGGTTTTCTTCACCTCACCCATTCATGAAGGGACAGCTTCCGGAGTGTCACCAGAAGGGGAGAGGCTCCTTTTAGCTCTTCGAAGAGTTAGTGTCAATGGTTGAGCCGAGTCGCTTTTACTTCCCACTGGGTAGGGACAGCCAACTTGACTCGGGACCAATGACTCCAAAATTTGATTTCAGCTACCTTAACAGCAAGGAGAGAACACATAACAACAGTATATGGCCCTTTCCACTTTGGGCACAGCACTTCCCTTTTTCAGACCTTCACCCAGACTTCCTGTTCTGGATGTATATTATGGATTGATGTGACCAAAACCTGGGGTCTACAGGTTAATACATACTGCTGCAACTTCTGGATTATGGTGTTAAGGGCTTCTAGTTGTTTCAATTTGACTGTATCTGCCACTTGTCCAGTATTCTGAACAGTGGGTCGAAGTAAATTAGGGACTCTACCATATAATAATTCAAAGGGTGACACAAGCAGCCCCTTATGCGGGGCACATCTAACAACAACCAGAGCCATGCTTAAAGCGTCTGGCCATTTGAGGTGAGTTTCCTGACATATTTTGGCCAATTTTTCCTTAATGGTCCTATTCACTCTCTCTACCCGCCCTCCTGATTGGGCATGGAAACTATAGTGAAGCTTGCATGTTATCCCTAGCATAGCAGCTATCTTCTGGGTGGCTTTATGAATAAATTCAGGTCCATTATCCGAAGAAATTCTAGATGGTAGCCCATACCAGGGGATTACAATTTGGAGCAATGTTTTTCCAACCTCAGAAGCTTTCTTTGTCCTTGTTGGTACGCACTCAGGTCATCCAGTGTAGATGCATATTATAACTAGCATTGCTCTATATGGACCTGATCGTGGCATATCTGTAGTCAATCATCAAGAAATCAAAGGGGTAGTTTCCCCTGGGTTGGTGCCCTTGAGGTGGTAGGGGCCCCTCTCTTGGGTTATTAGCTGCACAAATCTCACATCTGGCACAGACATTTGCTACAATGCTGTCTATTTTGTTAATGTAGACCTCTCACAGTAAAGCATTTGCCAATGCAGTCTTCCCTAGGTGTAGTTGACTATGGACTTGTTGTACTGCATCCCATGCCATGTGTGCAGGAATGAAAAGTCGTTGGTCCGGCAGGATCCACCAACTATCTTCCTGCCTTGCTTCAAGTGCCACTACTTGCTCTAATTCATCCAGGGAATAGCGGGGTTTTACTTGCTCTTCTGGAACCCACACGGCTAGGTTTGCCTGTAGTGTTAGTGTTCCTTGCACTGCAATTTAAGCCTCCCAGTCTGCCTTGTTATTTCCTTGTTCAATGTCTGATAATCCCTTCTGATGCCCTCTACAGTGCATTACGGCTACTTTTCATGGTGCCCACACACTGTCCAGTAATTGTAATATGCTTAATGTCCTTTCCCCCTACCGTTATAAGGCCTCTGTCTTTATATAACGCATCATGGACTTGTACTGTCAAAAAGGCATATTTAGAGTCTGTATAGATGTTAACACATTTTTCCTTTGCAAGTTCCAGTGCTCTAGTTAATGCATGCAATTCAGCCAGCTGTGCACTTGTGCCTGGGGGGAGCGGTTTGGCTTCCCATACACCTTCCAAAGTCACAACAGCATATCCTGCTTTTCGAGTGCCATTATATACAAAACTAGTATCATCTATGTATATGGTAAAATCTGGATCGGAAAGGGGAACATCAGTCATAGCCGGGTGGCTGGCATATGTTTTCTCAATAGTTTGAATACAGTTATGTGTGGTTCAGGTAGTAATGTGGCTGGATTTAGCGCATTTGATTGTATTAATTTAAGCATTGGATTATGTGTTATCAAGCGCTGGTATTTTAGCATTCATGGTTAGTTTGTTGTGTCTGCGCCCCCCGAGCTGGGCCCCCTGCCAGAAAGTGACTCAGAAAGTGAGGGGGAAGGGCCATCAGGACTTACCTCTGGAGCACCGGCTTCCCTTTCTCAGCTCCAGGAGCCAGAGGCAGGCCAGGTGGAGGAGATAACGAGGCCTCCGTCCCCTGACTCTTCCCCCCCCCAGGCCATGCCTCCAGACCCGGCTGATGGCAATCAGGCCTGGCTGGACCCTAAGTTTCGTAGGCAGGAGAGGCGGGAACAACAGAAGCAGGAATGGGGCAGGCCTAGGAAGTGCTGAGTCATGGAGCCACACCCCACAGAGTATAAAAGCAGTCCTGGCTGCTCTTCTGCTCCATGTCAAGCAAAAATTGAGCTGAATTCTTTGACTCGGAGAAGTGAGCTGAACATTCGGCCTGGACTGCTGACTTCCTGGTTGCCTGGCAACCCCAAGATAAAAGAGAGACTTTGGCAGGCAGCTGCAGATTCCCTGCCAGGACTGATAGCAGACGTGAACTCAATTACTGGCTCATTTAGCCAGCTCGTGTGGCTGAGGCCGGGAGGGGACAGAATATAGTTAGCCATAATGTCCCTTTGCTTCTAAAATGGCTTTTAAGGCATGTGGTGTATAAATGTCTATTTCCTGCCCAAAAGTTGTTTATTAGCTTCCTGTGTTAATTGTCATGTCCCACTCCTCCACTTCTGCCAGACCTATGATGGGGGCTATTGAAAATCCTGCCCTTTGTCCCCTCTCTCTCTGGCTTCTTCCTAGGCCACCTCTATAGTTCTTCACAAACCTACCCCTTCTTCCATCTTGTTCTTCATCTTTGTCCTTTTCCGGGCATTCACCCTTCCAGTGTCCTTCCTTTTTACATATGGCACACTGGTTACGTCCTAAACTCATTCCGTTCCCTTAACTCTGCCACCTCCCCTTCCCCTGATACCCCCCATCATGGCGATAGCCAACAGCTCAGCCTTTTTCTGCATTTTCTGGTCCTTCTTTTATTATCACACTAGCCAGATTCAATGCAGCTCTGCAGGATAAATCATCATCGCTTCCACCACCATTTTCACCCTCTGAAAAAAGAAAAAAAAAAACCTCTCGCATCTGGATGAGAGAAATAAATATGCCTTGAATCTTGGTGAATGATGGGATGATTTTGGATTTGGGCATAACAGTAATTACTTTCAGCTTCCCATGGAAGTGGGAAAACCCTACTTCCTGACCGTAGTATAATGCCACAGAGCAGAGAGAAAAAGAGCCCTAGGAAGTTTGTGACACTGGTATGAAATCCCAGTGTATGGAATGAAACAGACCAATGAGAGATAAAACGATTTGAAAGTCGCTTTGATTTTCAGTCAAATTATATCAACTCCATATCAGAAGGAACGCAAGCTGCATGAAAAAGTTCAATTCTCAAGTCAAGATTATTTGATTGTACTGCAGTTTGGAAAGCTGCCCCCAAAAATAAGAAATACACGTGCTAAGTGGGAAATACAAATACAAGAGTATCGGTGCTCTGAACGTTATAATTAGAAAGCTGTATGTTTAGGCACTCTTGTGATATTTAGGGAATAAAATCTGCACTTAGTCGATGAAAAATGTGTTGTGAGAATTCAGGGATCCAACTTTCATTAAAAAAGTGTTTTCAGCTAGTACAAAACAATTTGGGTGATGTACTATGTTTGGGGCATAACTGTATCACTTGTGAAACAATTCCTCCACAAGTTCTATTAAACCAGCCAAGGGCAAAAACAAGAATTAGATTTGATACCAAGTGTAAATTGGGCTTTCGGTCTGATATAAATGTATTTGTGCTGCATTCTCCAAAAGAATCCAGACACTTGAATCCTAAGCACATATTAAATGGTTGTTCCAAATTCTCCACTTTACCATCTATTTCATTTAAAATTTGTCTTGGCATTCTTTCCAGCACACTAGCCAATGTGCATAGAAAGCAGTTTCAAGAGATAGCCAAGACAATTCAGTGACAATAATTACCTTGTAACAACAATTAAGGCCATCGTGTTAGTACATTTTGTTCTCAGATTTGACTCTGTTAATCAGCTTCCCAACCAAAACGTATTTACAGCCATATTGCAACAAGCTGTTTCCTATAGCACAATGGGAATAATTTTCACTATTTTGACGTTAAAATACTAAATGTTCAATGATCAGGATGTTTTTAAAGGAGACTTTTATTTCACTATTGCCTTGACTTATGCACACTATTACAAATCTGCTTCCAGATAACATCATCTTCCATTTTTTAAAATCTTCCTATATCTTTCTTTTTTAGTTTCTTTTCTTTTTTAAAGAAAATTAACTGTTAGAGAGGAAGACAGCCTGCTTTCTACTAATGAGTAGCATTAATCAAACTGAATGAATAAATTAAAAGCCTTTCCCATGCCAGCACCCAATCAATTATAAGGTCAATAACACCCTAAAAGCCTTAAAGATAGTTTTGGGGCTGTTTGCATTATATTTACATTACATATTATATTATTGCAGGGAGGAGATGATATGTTTATTTTAATTGAAACTTCAAGAACCACAAAGATGATACTGTCCACACCCAGGATGGGGACAAAAATCTTAAAAGAACTTGTGGGGGCAAATTAGGATGAAAAATCATACCACTGAAAATCAGCAGCACAGTGGTTTATAGTTTCAATCGGAATGACTGCACAGGGCCCATTGCTAGTGTATAGTTTCTATTTCTCTTTTACTAGGGCTAGCAAACCTGAGCTGCAAACATCCAGACAATCATATATCAGCCAGCCAAGAATTAATTATCTGCCTGTCTTTGCTGCCATCTAGACATTGTGCTTTTTCAAGAGGCAACTGGACTTTCTGGTTTTTCTTTGAAGATATTTCACTTCTCATCCAAGAAGCTTCTTCAGAGCTGAAGACTAGCTGCTCAGGCTGCTGGAGCAGACATGGAGGAGACTGAATCCATCGAGGAGGGAATGTCAGGGTTGGCTGGCTCACTTTGGCTCAGTCCACTTGGCGTGCTTGTCCCAGACTTTCAAGGCTCATCCCATCAAACCTCTCCAGCAGACCTTCCAAGGTTTGGCTGTAAAACACCATCTGGTATCTCCAGTCCCCAGACTCATCCAGCTCCAAAGGTTTCCTCGCCCTACACTGAAGAATGGTGGCCATTGGCTCCCTTGTTGAAGTCATGGGGAAGTTTCTCGGCAGCCCCTGGACCGAGCTCCAATGTCTCAAGTCTTTCTCGGCTTGGTACCAGTCCCCAGTGTTTGGCCATTCTGCACAGACCCTTGGCTGGGTTACCACTTGAAACGCAATTTCTGCCACCTCTGCTGCCATTTGCTGCCTTTCCATGGGGGTCTGCAAGCTCTCCAGGGGGGCAGCACTGGCTCCTGTGACCTCCTCTCCTTTTTTTCTCCATCTCTGCTATCTTCCCTGAGTCTTTACTGCTCTCTTGATAGATCAGGTGAGCAGCCAGGGCTCAGGACCCCAGAGAGCGGTTCTGGTTGAACTGGAGAGCTTTTAGGAGAGTCAGTTTAATGTCAGCGTTCCAAGTAATGCACCCATAGAAAGCAGAACTCCAAGGCAGTTAAATTCCTCAAAGAACAAATTTATTGGATACATCATATTGGCACAAATAGTGAAAACCAACTCTAAAAGTTCCTGCAGTTTTCACCCAATTAAAAGAGAAATTTTCCCCCTTTCCCCAAGTCATCAGTCACATGGTTCAATACAAGTGCTGACCAGTTACTTGGTTACTTCGCTTCTCCTATCCCAGCCATCTGTTGGAATGACTTTGGTTTCCACAGGAAATTTTTTTCTTTCGACTGCAAAACCCCAGGTAACCATTTCCCTCCCCCTCCCATCTAGTGGCAACCCTGAAGCTTCAAAGATGGCTCCAGCCAGGTTCACTTTAGGGGTGAAAGTAGTATTAATTTATTACAAACATAGAATTCAGTCTGCCAATCAAAGTTGAAGTCTGTCTCATTCTTAATCTTGCACTCATTTTTTATTTCATGTACTTCTTTTCCATTTTTGTTCTTAAAAGAAAACAATTCCATGAAGCAGGTGTGAGGAAGTAAATGTACATTCTACCCTGTAGTCACAGGATTGGTTTTGCTTGTGCCAGGAAGAAAGCAGTATAAAATTTAATATTCAGTATTTAGCAATTTTGCCTTAATAGAATAACATCCTTTGTTTGCTGATGGTACCTTAGGAAAGGGCTTTAGCGTGATGACATCCAAGCAACTGACAAAGGAAGTGGTTTGGTCGCCTTGATGTTTTTTTGAACAAGTGGAAACTTACAGCTAAGTTCTGCCATGTCATTTGATACTATGAATCTGATTCTTTAAAAAAAGGAAAGAGATTCAGTCTGTTTGAACACTGTGAATTCCTATGTATGAATTCAGGAGGCCAAATGAAAAAAAATTTTTTTAAATCTTTATCAGTGAATGTCTTCTTTTGTGTTTACATAATTCCAAACGCTTTCCCTTTTTTTAAACAAGTGGAACAGAGCTTTTTTAAACTAATGAATTTATGTATTAACCTAAGATTATACGGGTAGTCCTCGATTTACAATATATATTTTTTTATTTACATTTATATCCCGCCCTTCTCCGAAGACTCAGGGCGGCTTACAATGTGTAAGGCAATAGTCTCATTCTATTTGTATATTTACAAACTCAACTTATTGCCCCCCCAACAATCTGGGTCCTCATTTTACCTACCTTATAAAGGATGGAAGGCTGAGTCAACCTTGGGCTGGTGGGACTTGAACCTGCAGTAATTGCAAGCAGCTGTGTTTTAATAACAGGCTATCTTACAGCCTGAGCCACCACGGCCCAATAGTTCACTTAGTGACAGTTCAAAGATATAATGGCACTGAAAAAGGGATTTATGACCATTTTTTACACTGAAGACCAGTGCAGCATTCCCATGGCTACGTGATCAAAATTCAAAAGCTTGGCAACTGACTCATATTTATGGCAGTTGCAGTGTCCTGAGGTCATGTGATCACTTTCTGCAGCCAACTGACAAGCAGCCAATAGGGAAACCAGATTCACTTAGCAACTGTGTTACTAACTTGACAACTGCAGTGATTCATTTAACAAATGTGGCAAGAAAGGTCCTAAAGTGAGGCAAAATTCCCTTAACAAATAACTCACTTAGCAATAGAAATTTTGGGCTCAATTGTGGTTGTAAGTCAAGGATTATTTGTGTAAATTATCAAGAGTATTACTGTAAATGTATTATTTGGTTATTACATAACCAAGTCACTTGGTTATGTATTCTCAAGACTCCAGAGCATAGAATGTGTCCTTACTTGATTTACTTCAGAAGAAGTGACAAGTGTAAATACTATAGTTTATTTTCAGATATAAAAGTTGTGCATAAAAGATGCTGACTAAATATTGCACTACCTTACATTTGATTGGCAGAAAGAAATCCCTGCATCTCCAGATAGTAGTAGGTCAGGATTCCCCTAATTTAAGTTCCTATATATTCTCTGTATAATTCTGCTGATATTTTCTACTCCAGAGTACATAATTTATTGCTATGATTAATTATGTAAAGTAAAGTCAATCAAGTAAAGATTGACTATGCTTCTTTTCAAATTGATTTGTCGTATTTTATCATTAAAGACTGAATAAACATTCCCTCAATTAAATGTCTATGGAGATTCTCAGTCATCCAGGTCATGGTTGTCCCAAAGGTGCTATTTCAACAGGCAACTTGACTTTCTGGTTTTTCTTTGAAGACATTTCACTTCTCATCCCAAAAGCTTCAGATTCCCTCAATTAATTCCTACTGATCTCTGATGGTCATTATCATTATTTCAGGTTTCCTTCATGAAATTCAAGACATTGATTAAGAATTATTACAAATCATAGTCCTATGAGACTAACTAGCTAACTAATTAAATAAATAAATATAACTATAAATATAACTATAAATATAACTATAAATAATATAAATAAAAATATACCTTGGGATCTAATAGTGGACATTATGAAACGTTACTGCTTATACATTTTTTCCCATTTTGACAGGGGAACGTTACTGTGCTAGGTGTAATCGTCTTCTCAAAATAATTGCTTATTACAGGCATTTTTATATATGCTAAGGAGGAAGGACAGAAATAAGCAGCATGGAACAGAAATGCAGAAAACCTGGCTTTTCCCCCAGGTGTTGAGCTAGGATGGGGATTGATTGAAAGTTAGCATGGCCTGGCACCTGTGGGGAAAATGTAGTTGTTTTTTTATTGATTGTTGTGAACTGCCTAGAATTATTATATGAACCGGGCAGCCATATAAGAACATAAATAAATTACAAATATAGCAATACTGCACAGCAGTATCTATGAAAATACAAAACATTGGCAATGGATGAAGCTCAAACTGAATTCTAGGCAATGACATGGAGTTGCTATGCCCGTTTGTCAATAGCATTGTGTATTGTGTTGTGTTTTCTGTTTAGCTTGAATCAAATATATTAATCCCTGTTTCAATATTGCCTTACTAGCATTTTCCATCTGGCTAGGGAAATAGTAGCTCTGCTTCTTCTCAGCAATGGCTTTTGATAACGGCATAGGAGTAAATAGTAGAAGGAGAAAATGGGCAGCAAGGAAGAATGAACTGAATTTCAACTACACTGGACATTTTGGACCTACACTACCGACTGAACTAAATAGTGTGTTGCTATGCTATTGAAGAATTTTGTTAGTATGTAAAATAAACGGGTTCAATATAGCCAAACAGAATGGCTCACCGACTCATATCCCTGTATGTCTTGAAACCTTGCTTAGTATTGATTCATCTGTTTACTCAAAAAGGAGGGATTCAATTCACAAAAGGAGTAGCATATATTAAGGGCTGGGGTTCTCAAGAGTCATTCAATATCAGCCCTAATTCATGCATTTAGATAAGGATGTACTGAAAGAGTTGGTGAAGAAGCAACATAAATTTTCTTTGTTGAACACATGGCCTTCTTTACAAGATAAACCTTCTCTTTTCTTGCCTGTTCAGATAACTGACTCCTTAGAAACAAGAAGGAGGAGCCACTAGCCAAGGTCTTAAGAAAAGCTATCAGCATTCTGAAGTTCTCTGTGCCACCTTAGACTGCAGCAAAGATGCCACAATTTTAAGAGCACAAGCGTGCCTACCGTTCCTGTCCTATTATTTCCTTTCACTATATCCAATTAATATAGTTATTACATACTTACGCTTATATATATGCTTATATATTGTATAGTTATTTCATGCTTATGCTTATATATACTGTGTGACAAAATAAATAAATAAAATAAATATAAAATTTTAGTCTTGGCTTTTTTTTCTAAGTTGGCTTTTGAAAACTGAGTATATTGAATCATAAATTGTCATCATCATCATGCCCTTCATCCACAAAACTAGCATATTGATAGGCTCTATTTACCAAGGAAAATAAGAGGAATGTTGCAAATAAACCACACAGTTGAACAATTAATAAAGGGCATTGGAAGAATATCTAAAGGGCAGTGAAGAAGATGCACTAAGGCAAGTATACTATGAAGGCTGACTGAATACTGGAGAGACCAAAGTGGCTTACAGAGAAAACCCAAATGAATAATAGAAAAGAGACATGGCAAGACAAAGTATTACATAGCCAGCACATATTTATTTTATTTTATTTTATTTTATTAAATTTTTATACCGCCCTTCTCCCGAAGGACTCATTTTGGACAGCCAAAATAAAATACAGAATATATAAAATTAAAAGAATTTAAAATAAAACTATTACTAAACGGCTGATAATTAAAAAAGATTTAAAAATTTAAAATATTAATAAAACCCCAATTTAAAATCAACTATTTATGCCAGTCCTGCTTGAATGAATAAATATGTTTTTAGCTCACGATGAAAGGTCCGAAGGTCCCTTAGGCACTTGACCTAAGCCAGGGGGGAGTTCATTCCAGAGCGGCTCCCATTACCACTCGCGCAGCTGCATTCTGGACTAACTGCAGCCTCCGGGTGCACCTCAAGGGCAGCCCCATGTAGAGAGCATTGCAATATAAAATAGCAGGCAAAGCAGATAACAATAAGATCTAGCAATAGCTAAGAACAGGAAAGTTGAAGAAAGAGATAGAGGAGATAATTCTGGCTGCACAAGATGACATCTTTCAAACAAATTCATACAAAGCCAAAATTGAGAAGACAGCAACAGACTAGAAAGTGCCACCTCTGCACAGAAGATGAAGAAACGCCTAATTAACTGCTGCAAGATAATCGTAGAGTGACTACCAACAATGTCATGACAAAGTAGCAACAATGGTGCCTTGGAATATTTGCAAGGCAGTATCATTTGACCATAAGCAAGAACTAGACAAACTAATAGCAAATGAAGAAGCTCAGATTTAATAGCTGTTGATAAGCAAGACAAAGAAGTCTGAATCATGGACAATATTTATTGATACTATTGCTTTGAAGAAAGAGTAAAAGAGGCCATCCGTATTAAATTTAAATAGTCCTCTCTCAATAGAGGAGGAGGGATACAATGCCACCTATCTCCCGTCTACAACATAGTCCTTTCATCAGTCACAAGAAGATTCCACTCCCATTTGCACTCTGATTCAGGTGACCCAGATAAACCCCCAAGTGGCCTCAACAACTCTCAGAGAGCTAACAACTGATCTTCAAAGTGCTAACAACCAGATGACTGGAAATATAAATCCTTTCATTCTCCACCATTCAGTTACAACTGAAGAAGCTTCTTGGATGAGAAGCAAAATGTTTTCAAGCAAAAAACAAAAAAGTCCAATTGCTTTTTAAAAAGCACGTTTGGAACATAATGGACACTGTAAAACACTTGCTGAAGACAGCAAAAGAAGAAGAGGAAGAATTGAAGAAAATAATAAAATACAAAGATCTGCAAACAGAAATAGGACCGCTAGTATAAAAGAAAGGAAAGATAGTATCAATAATGATAGGTGACCTGAGTGAAATCCCAAAATAACTGGAGCACCACTTGAACACCATTGGCATTAACAAAATCAACATCCATCAATTGCAAAAGACAATTTTACTTGCAACAGCTTACATCCTGCAACAATATATTTAACACCATCAAACATCAACATCTGCCTATCCCAGGTTCTTGGGAAAAAGTTGATAGGCTGATAAAAATGCCAAATCCAGTCTAAACTTCTGGCCAACTGCCACCAACCATAATAATAATTTTTATTACTGCTACTACTACAGGTGAAAATTTTCAGGACAGCTAATTTTAAATTCACATGCTTTAAGTGTCAGGGTTTATTTATCAGAGCTAAAAGGAACTGGTTTCCCAAAGTAATGAATTAAGCTGAATTATATAATTTAGATTTTACAATAGTCAAAGCACTGCTTACATAGTACAAAGTACTCCATTGTTTCCTTGCAACATAGAATAGAATAGAATAGAATAGAATTTTTTATTGGTCAAGTGTGATTGGACACACAAGGAATTTGTCTTGGTGCATATGCTCTCGGTCTACATAAAAGAAAAGATACATTCATCAAGAATCATAAGGTACAACTCTTAATGATAGTTATAGGGTACAAATAAGCAGTCAGGAAATAATATCAATATAAATCGTAAGGATACAAGCAACAAAGTTACAGTCATACAGTCATAAGTGGAAGGAGATGGGTGATGGGAACGATGAGAAGATTAATGGTAGTGCAGATTTAGTAACTACTCTGACAGTGTTGAGGGAATTATTTGTCTAGCAGAGTGATGGTTTCAGGAAGAAACTGTTCTTGTGTCTAGTTGTTCTGGTGTGCAGTGCTCTGTAGCCTCATTTTGAGGGTAGGAGTTGGAATAGTTTATGTCTAGGATGTGAGGGGTCTGTAATTATTTTCATAGCCCTCTTTCTGACTCGCACATTATACAGGTCCTCAATGGAAAGCAGATTGGTAGCAATTGTTTTTTCTGTAGTTCTAGTTATCCTCTGAAGTCTGTGTCTGTCTCGTTGGGTTGCAGAACCAAACCAGACAGTTATAGAGGTGCAGATGACAGACTCAACATAGAGAATGAAATATCTTTTTCTTAATGCTTTCCTATATAGTTCAACAAATATTTTGGTCCGTGATATTTTGAAAGATTCAGTCTATTTTTATGATCACATGCTTCTCAAGGCAGGGGTGAAATCCAGCAGGTTCTGAAAGGTTCTGGAGAACCGGTAGCGGACATTTTGAGTAGTTCGGAGAACTGGCAAATACCATCTCTGGCTGGCTCCAGAGTGGGCTGGGAATGGAGATTTTGCAGTATCCTTCCCCTGCCACCCCCATCAAGCCATGCCCACCAAGCCACACCATGCCTACCAAGCCATGCCCACAGAACCAGTAGTAAAAAAAATGAATTTTAGCACTGCTCTGAGGTAACACTCTTCCTGTTTTCAGGGAACAAGGCATCAGTATCCAGATTCCATGAATGAGGCTCTATGTTCTCAATGTTATCTCATCCATGAGAATAAAGTGTTGCTGGGGTAGAGCTTGTATGGATTGGAAAACCCAGATATTGGGACTGAAATACTTCACAGAACAAGAGATCCTTTACTCAAGCCTGAAATTTGCACCTGTACTTGATGCATCTAATTTGAGGGACAATTTGTTTCAAAGGATTTGAAAATATCATTGCTGTGTCCACAAAATTACCTTATCCAACAATGGTTTTGAAATGTTCTATTTTCAAATCTAACTGCTATAGCTTTATCTGTGAGAAAGCCACCCTTAGGACACTGTGAGTTATGGCTATGTCTTGTCCAAATGAAATGATTCTCCATTTCTGAGTCATGGAGATCTATCCCAAAAATCAGTTCCCTGACTTGCAGCAACTCTCTGGAGTTACAACATGGCAGTGCTGAAGAACGAAACTCTGACCTCTTGCAGATACTAAGCTGGCTTTCAAAACAAAGCCATTTTGGTCAAGTGGTTAGAGCTAGAAACCAGAAGACTGTGAGTTCTAGTTCTACCTTAGGCATGAAAGCCGGCTGGGTGATTTTGGGCCAGTCAGTGTCTCAACCAACCCGCCTCTCAGGGTTGTTGTGGGGAAAATAGGAAGACAAAGGAATATTAGGTACGTTTGCTGTCTTCATTATTTATAAAAGGTGAGATAATTCTTTTTTAAAAAGTTCAACCTACAGATGGCTTTTCTTCCTGCTTTCTCAGATGCAAATCCTCTTAATGCTGCTGCCACATTGGTAGTTTAGAATAGAATATAATTTTATATTATCACTGGAAAATGCATAAACAATGTCAGCAAATAAGGAGAGTTTGTAGAAAGTAGTCTATACTTCTGAATAACTGTTAGTTAAGTAATTCTACCACAAAGAATAGATTGCAGTTTTTAAGAAGTCTCTACCAATTCACAGAACTCATTTCTTTTTTTAAAAAACCTGTTATTTCCTGTATAATTAGGCTGAAACTTCAGAAAAAGTTACCGAAGTCTCCCATTTAATGTTCACAGTTAATGACACCTGAATAATTTTCACAAAAAGGTATTTGTGAGTCTGAAAGAACAGCTCAAACTGAGGAGTTGCTTGGAATCAATCTTATTTTTTAATTACTATGAATCAATCAGCTCAAAAGATCTTTCCCAGTTTTTCTGGAACTTTTTAGTCTACAATCGCAGAAATCTCAACCATCAATGGCCATTCTGAAGGGCAATTCTGAGCATTTTAATTCGGTGCATATGGAGATTCCCAAGTTAGAAAAACTTGCTCGCTTCTGGTTTTTTTTTATTTTAAGAAGTGCTTTTCAACCATTTTGGCCATTGTTACCCACCCTCTCTGCAGAAAGACATGCTCAGAAAAAAAGAGGCTGCATGATACATACCCACTCCAGTCTTCTTTTCACTTTTATGCCAAGGAGTCATTCCTAGGGAGTCTGGCAATAAGCCGTGATTCAGGTTGCTTGGGTGGACTGTTCCGATTAATACAAATGAATCAAAAGGTAACTTTGCTGAAAAACAGCAGGTTTGGGCTGTGTGGCTTTCCCTGTTCCTCTTCTTCCTTCCTCTTTTTGTCTGCGCACTCTCCCCAGTGTAAAGTTCTTACACTAAATGAAAGCGATACTTAGGCAGGCATGCCTTGCTTGACAGAAGAACGACAGAGGAGGAAGAGTCATGTTCTAGTCTAAGCAAATCACGCATTATAGCACATACAAAACCCTTCAGAGGTCAGTTCTTCAATCCATCATTTGGGGTCATCAAATTCATTTTATCTGGAAATGGTAGATCTATCAGGACATGCTATGGCAGTCATCTTAGGTTGCAAAGATATAACTTAATAATATAGAGATTGTAATGTAAGCTCACACAAAAAGATGCTTCCTCTTCCACGGAAACTGTACAGCCTCAGCTAAATTTTCCAATTATTTCCAACATTGCTCCATTTTATAGTCAACTTCTTTCAAGTGCTATAGAAAACTTCTGCATGGATTGTTTTACTGTAAGTGGTTGCCATAGTGACTTAATTTTCTACCAGCATACCTGAACCAACATAATCAATAGGTGTTATGGATTACAGCACAAATTAAAGCCCTACCAAGTATACCTTCAGCTACCCTGAAATTAAGATTCTTTTGATTTATTTAATATTTATAATATATAAAAAATCAATTTCCATCAAACCGTGTGTGATTTGGGTAAAGTTGTTTTAAGCAGTCACAATCCATATATTTGTTATAGTATTATTCACAATAGTATTGATAATATAATAATATCATAGCAGTAATACTTAATATTATCTTCTTTAACAACTCTCAACTTTAACCTTTCCTCTTTTTATGTCTTTTCTAACGTCTGTTTCTATTGTCTAGCCATTGATAAAATACATCCCATATCAAAAAAATATTCAGTTTCTTCTTTATTCTTAATAGTATGTGTTAATCTATCAATTTCTGCACATTGTAGTATTTTCTTAATTACATTCTCATCTGATGGAATCTCATCCTTTTTCCATTGCTGTGCAAATACAATTCTGGCTGTGGTTAGTATATGTAAAACCAAATATATAATCCTTTTATCATATTTTCCAGTAGGATGCCCAACAAAAATGTCTCTGGTTTAATTGTATTTGTATACAGTATTCTTTTTTTTCTCTTTTATATGAAATAAGGGAGTTATGGTTCTAGGGGAGGGATGGGAGTTTATGAATAATTAGCATATTTTAGCTTATGATTGGCAAATGCTATACCCTGTATTTGCTCTGGGAAGTCCGGGTGGGGTATGGGGGGGTGAAGGGGGTGGAGGGTGGAGAGGAGGAGGGTAAATACTTGTTAAAATTGTGGTAAAACTTTTTAATTAAAAAAAAATGTCTCTGGTTTCAGGTCTATATGCTGCTTTATCATTTTTTCCAATCAAGTATGTATTTTCATCCAACATTTTTTAACTTTTGGGCATGTCCACCACATATGGTAATATGAACCAGATGATTGATTACACTTCCAGCATTTAGCGGATCTATTTTTATACATTTTTCCCAGTCTTGCCGGTACAAAATGCCATCTATAAAACATTTTATACAAATGTTCTTTATATGCAGTTGACATAGTCAATTTAATATTTCTGTCCCATAGTTTCTGCCATTTATCTAATTCTATTGCATGTCCAAAGTTTTTACCCCAAGCAATCAGTCTCCTTTACCTGCTCCCTTTCAAGTTTAATATTGAATAAATACCAATATAATTTCTCTATCAGTTTTTCATCTGTTCCAGTTACTATCTGTTCTAGTTAATTCTTTGTTAAAACCATACATTTTAGCATCTTTCTCGTAGCGAGATTGTATCTGCTGTGTGGCCACCATGCAATGTCCATCCCTTGACTACTAAGTTCTGGTTTGGTTTTTAATTCCCCTTTTTCATTCAAAATATCTTAGCATCTTACAATTTTTTCCATGTTAATAACATTAGGATCTACCAATGCTTCCATACTGGAAAGCCAGACTGGTATTTTCAAATACTGTTCTTTTATTTTAAACCAAAGTAATAACAATGCATTCCTAACATAGTGTCTTTGAAAATAACCATGTATCTTATTCTTCCCATACCATAAGAAAGGGTGCAAACCTAGTTGGAGGTCGTGACTTTCTAAGGTTAATAATCTTTTATGTCTTGGGCTGATCCATTCTTTCACCCATGTGAATACCGAGGTTTGATAATACAATTCCCAGTCTGGTAGCCCAAAGCCCCCTCTTTTTTTGGCTTCCTGCAACATTTAATGAGCCGCCAAGGCCAGGGCTATTGTGGTACTGACATGCCAGCTTTTGCTGGATGCATGAGGGCTGTATGACCAAGTCACAAGTGCAGCTGAATGGGGAGGGTATGCTAAGTGGCAGTCAGGGCGTGACACAAGCACAGTGCATCTAGGGCAGCTGCTGTTATGTAGGGAATGCCATGGGAAGGGAGTGCTGGGACGCTGAGACACCTCAGGAAGAAAAGCTACTGGAGTGCGAGTGACTTACCAGAGCAACTTGAGAGCTTCCCTGCTGCTTCTGCATTGACTTACCTTGTGGAATGTCCACAGGGAAGATTGCAAATGGCGATAATGTGATGTGGACACTGCAATTATCTTAAATGCAAGCCAGTTGACAAGTATCTAGATTGTGATCATGTGACCACAGGGCTGCTAGTATGTCTGGAACTTCAGAGATGTTCATAAATACGATTGTTAAGTACCAGCGTAATTTTGAATGGTCACTGATTAAGTGCTTGTTAACCGAATACTATCTGTACTTTCTTACCACACTCCAATGGATTGCCTTGCAAACCTTTTCAGGTGTATGCACCTCACTTTGGAGATGACTGTTTTAAGGGAGGAGAAGATATAAACCCACAGAAGTTCTTTACTAAATAACTAAATCTCTTGGTCCTAATGATTAATACTGTATTGCATTACAATACCTGGGGTAGGGAATGTCAAAAAGTCCATATAGTGAAGTGACTAGGGTATGACATTGTTTCCATTACATGAATATTACTGATTACACTCTGCCTTCATTATCATTAACTACCTTTGCATTGCAGATATAATGCATTTTATTTCCGTAAAACTGAGGTGTATGTCTGCTCCACCTTGATTGGCTATCTCAGTTAGGTATAAACCGTGTATATAAAAAACATACAAATAATTAGAAAGAAATCACAGCTCCTTCCATAGCTCCACAGACACACGGTT
Source organism: Ahaetulla prasina (assembly GCF_028640845.1). Taxonomy (NCBI): domain Eukaryota; kingdom Metazoa; phylum Chordata; class Lepidosauria; order Squamata; family Colubridae; genus Ahaetulla; species Ahaetulla prasina. Next base: position 109,495,373 of record NC_080540.1, read on the forward strand.
CCTTATTCAGCACTTGGCATTACCTGGCATAAAGTTTACCTGAGGCAACTAAGTTAAAATCTCCAGGCTTTTCCCTTTTCTCTATCCTTCCAAGTTAATAGATGCTTAGCTAGCCTTTTGATGCCCTCAAGAGACATCTAGGTTTTGTTTATATAGTTCTTTGTAGCCAGGCAACATGTTGCTTCCTGCCCTGCCAGGCTCAGTCCTTGCCTCTTATCTGCATAAGGCAAAGCAGATATTGGAGCTCCAATCTGATTTTACAGCATCAACCAACTTTAATTCAAAATGAATCATTTCTTCAAATAATTATACAGCTCAAATAGTTATAAAATTAAACATGTTTCAATTTGACATAAAGGTATATGAATTCTCTTTTTAGTAGGAAGCTACAATTTTGCTAAGGGAAAATCAGAAAAATGTAATGCATAAAACTCTGAAGTTTTATTTAATATTTATTACAAATGCATCAAACCATTTAAAAAAATATTTAATTAATACATACATACAAATAGAGCAAAAATAGTGCTATGTTACAGTCTCATTACCATATATTACATTCATTTATTTATATCTAGTCTCACCTGTTCATTTGGGATTCACATAAAAATAGTGGATTAAATGCTAGTATGAATATACTGTGGTAAGTGGCATACTTATTTTTTGTTGTTGTTACAGATTTGCAGTTTTCAAAATATATTACATGAGATTTACACCTGAAGTACCAACTTCAAACTTTTCAGGTATTATGTTCAGCTGATATTATTAAAAAGCACTGAACAAAATCACTTATTCTGCAATCCGTTTTGGCCAATCTGGAACTCTCTAGACAAATTGGACTAGAACTTTTATCATGCCAAGTCAATAAAACTATTGGTTATACTGACCAGAGATGATTATTCCACATATCTGGAACCTTGCAGATTAGGGCAGGCTATTTCAGATACATTTGAAAGGACCCAAAAAAGTGACAAAAAACATTCATTGTTGAGTGCATTGATTTTCAAGGTTTTGCTTGGAAGACACATATGTTATGGGATAAACATTCTTTTTGGTTTTCTTCTTGTGCTTGGATATATCTTCAGTTGCACCAAGATGATTTTCTTCAATCTTTAAACCAGGGTCAGAAGTTAACCTATAGTTAAAGCAACCATTCGAGTTTCACATTAAGTATAAACATTAACCTGACTTCAAACTACATTAAGCATGCCATCAGTTCCTAGTTCCCATATGACTTAGCTTTTGAATGCTATTCTAATTTCATGCCAAAAAAGGAAAAAGTGGATAGAAAAAAGCAAACACACAAATATTAAAAACAATAAAGCAAACCAGTTAGCTAATAAATTACATTACATAGAGGTATCGTTGGAAGCTTAATAGTATGCTAGATTTATTAGCCTAGGTTTCACATCATTTGATGGATATATTTGAGATCTATTTTAACTGAGCTAGTATAAAAAGTGCATCAATTAAGGTTATATTGTTTCAAACAAGTTACCAAAAGAATCTGTGTTGCATAAGTTAAACTACTTTTTGAACAACCACGCACCTTTTAACACAAGAACTAAATAAATAGGCAGAAAATCTTTTAGAAAACGGGAAATGGTATCACTGTTTGTGTGAGGAAGGGGTTCAGTTTACTGATGTATTATTAAGTAATTATGGTTATGCAAAAATAAATGATATACAATTTCTAAATGATTATGGATATGAATATAGTTTTTGACATTGTTTTAAATCTAAAAATATTAATAAGTTAAATTATGTCTCCAAATTTTGGAATTTGATTATTGTTGAGGAGTTATGGTTGCATTGGCCTGAGTGTTGCTAAAAAAAAAAACATTGGAAAAGTAGTAATATTTCTGATATATTAAGGATTGAATTCAAGAGATCTGTGAATTCATCATTTTTGAAATGGCAAGTTTATCACTAATCAAAAATGAGGAAAACAGAAGTTTATTGAGAGAATTGAAATACCGTATATACTCGAGTATAAGCCGAGTTTTTCAGCACATTTTTTGTGCTGAAAAACGTCCCCTCGGCTTATACTCGGGTCTATACGCCTTATACTCAAGTTTTTTTTTTTTTTAAGCCCCTCGGCTTATACTCGAGTATATACGGCTTATACTCGAGTTTTTTTTTTTCTTTTTTTCACATTTTACCGGACTGAAGCCCTGCCGGTGCAGTGAGAGGGCGGGGCGGGGGAGCCGCCAGCCTTCTCAGCTGAGGGAGGGAGGGGTTCCCCAACCGGTAGGTGCCTCATTTCCCACCCTCGGCTTATACTCGAGTCCCCAGTTTACCCCAGTTTTTGGGGTAAAATTGGGGACCTCGGCTTATACTCGGATCGGCTTATACTCGAGTATATACGGCTTATACTCGAGTTTTTTTTTTTCTTTTTTTCACATTTTACCGGACTGAAGCCCTGCCGGTGCAGTGAGAGGGCGGGGCGGGGGAGCCGCCAGCCTTCTCAGCTGAGGGAGGGAGGGTTTCCCCAACCGGTAGGTGTCTCATTTCCCACCCTCGGCTTATACTCGAGTCCCCAGTTTACCCCAGTTTTTGGGGTAAAATTGGGGACCTCGGCTTATACTCGGATCGGCTTATATTCGAGTATATACGGTAATTGTAAAATATATTCGAAAAGGAAAAAAGATACAAAAAAAATATTGATAATAGTCGCCCCTACAGTAAAGCCTAATCTGATTTAGGTACCGGTATTCTGTCCTCTTTGAGATGGCTTTTGAAATGAAAAGTGCAGTCTTATTGATCATATGCATGTTCGTTCCCTGCAATAGGTAACTCTTTTTTAGTTTTAGTTTTTTAAAAAATAGTTTTTATATAAGAGTTTATGTAAGCAGCCCTTTCTGAAGAATATAATTTGCCATCAACAAGAAGGTGTCCTATGTCTTCAATGGCTGATGCTCCACAAATATACAGTCTTTCTTTAATTAACACTCCATTAAACCTCCATGTCTTACCATGGAGTCCAGTTGTTTAAAGCAAGCTCTTGAAAAACTGTTCTGGGATGTTGAAGCATGTACATTATTAAATAATTTTCTAATTGGGAGGTTTATTTGTGTTGAGCCAGCCACTTCAGACAGTTGATATATGTAAGTGCATTATACGTATTTTGAAATATTGGAGAATCATTGATTTTTGTTAAAAGGTTCTTCAGTTTAATTTGGTCGACTGTTGAAATTTGACCTTTAATATGCGACTTATATAAATGATTTCCCCCTTTTGTTTTATCTTCTTTTATTCTATTACACTGCATAGCTATATTTTTTATAGTTTTTCATATATTTATTTTCCTATTTTAATCTTTGTCTCATTCTTTCTGTAAAGCTTCAGATAACTTAAAATCTCTACTAATTTTTGCAATTTACATTGGCAATACTATAAAGATGTAAGCAAATTTTTAATAATTAGTGAACGCATGCATGGAATGTAGTGAAGAAAGATAAGTTGCAGCTAAGTGAGAACTCTTACATATCTTCCAAATAACTTTAATCCACCTTCAGGGAGATTTACCCCACATTTGGGGGCAAACCAACCGCAACACTTAAGACTAACTTTTTCCATAAAACATGAAATGCCATTCCATAGTCCTCCTCTAAATTTAATATCCTTCCTCTGTAATCCCATTATCTCTTCTGCCTTCTCTAACCACTGAGGGTTTTTACAGATCAAGCTTTCCATTCCCATATACCCACTTCACATATCACTTACTGTATATGCATTCAATTCACACTCTATTTACACTCTGAATCTGCAACTACTTCCAGCAATGTCCACGATGCTCTCCTGATAGTAGGTGTGCGCATCAAAACAGGCAAAAAGCAATGGTGTCATAATTAACAACCTGTCTCTTTGCATATGTGTGTCATTTTGCCTATTTTGACCATTAATATGGACATGACTGCCCATCTGCTTCAATTTATTTTTAAACAGCAACATGTATTTTAAAAGGATTCTTGGCATAATGTTGACTTAACCCCACAGTTCCATTCACTTAGCAAAATGGATGGTATTTACATTTTAAAAACATCTAAATCTTTTCATAATTACAGCCCTGTAATATAAACATTCAATAATCTTAAATGTAGGTTAATTCTAGAGTAGGTCTCCAAACAGAATTGGTGCCTTTAAGAGAATTTCTATGTCAAACTACTATTTAAGTTATGTCTCCAAATAGAAATATATGCTTATATTTAACTAAATTAAAAAAAGCATTTTATTGAATGGAAAATAAGCTGCTCTATTTAACTCAGTAATTCTGTGACTTTATTCCTTTTCAAATTTACTTGCTGCATAGTTTTATAACTGAGTATGAGGGGTGGGGGTGGCTAGCTAAAGAAGCTGCAATATCTAAAGATGATAAAATCGATAAGTATGCAAGTTCTTCTCTTCTTGTACTTAATCCAGGCCTCTGTGGCTCAGACTGCTAAGACACTCTGTTATTAACAGCAGCTGCTTGCAATTACTGCAGGTTCAAGCCCCACCAGGCCCAAGGTTGACTCAGCCTTCCATGCTTTATAAGGTAGGTAAAATGAGGACCCAGATTGTTGGGGGCAATAAGTTGACTTTGTATATAATATACAAATGGATGAAGACTATTGCTTAACACATTGTAAGCCGCCCTGAGTCTTCGGAGAAGGGCAGGATATAAATGCAAATTAAAAAAAATCCATCAACTATCTTGGTGTCTAATTGCAAGAAAGACCCTCCTCCACCGGAATATTTTACAGGCATCGCTTGCCTTCAAAACAGCTTGCCTTAAGAAGTTGTGGGTGCTCCATCACTGGAGGTTGGACTGTCATTTGTTTGGAATGGTGGAATCTCCTTCTTGGACAGGGGGTTGGACTAGAAGACCTTTAAGGTCCCTTCCAATTCTGTTATTCTGCTACTTCCCATGGGGAGAGAGAAGAAATTACACATTACACAAATTTCTAATGGGTCTTCCTAGGATACAAAGTAATGCTTAGGCATCTCTAAGGAGTCACTAAGTAGCTAAATGGGATTCAGATAAAATGGTGTCTCAGGGATTCTCCTGAGGACAGCTAGCTAGTAGTCCTCTCTGAAGGAATATTAAGGAACAGGCTGCCCATTTTAAGAACAGCAGGCAGTTTCACCAAATCAGCATTCAGGTGTGAATAATAAATATCACCCCAAGAAATTACTGCTAGGTATGGACCTGAATTTGACTGCCCAAAGACACCTATTTCTGTCATTCACTCAGAACCAGTTACATTCTCTCCAACCCGTCAGATAAGAGTTCCTGCTCACTGAACGCTCAGTATACCTCCCTGTATTAGTGATACAGGAAGATTACCACATCCTGATTGAAAATGCTACAGAGGGAGATCATGAGGGCAGAGGTAAGAATTAAGGGAAGTGGTAGAAGACCGAGTTCTCTAGCATGCTGGAGAACACTCATCCAAACCATCATTGGTATGATAGCATATGTCACACCTGATATATTTGGACTACCTTGCTATTAGCAGAGTAACAAATGATTTACTCAGTGCATTGGCACCTTTTTTCTGCTTTGGAGCAGGTAGTTTGTCATTAGTCATCAACTTGGATTTTCAACAGTGACAAAGATGGATGGATGATGCTTAAGTATTCCCAGTGAAATATTATTTCATGTCCTTGTCCTTGCATCTTTTAATGAGTATAGGCAGCTTAGCATGGATTCCTCATATAAAGCTTTAAGTCGTCCCATACTAGTGCCCTCTTCATTGTTAGAAGCTCAGTGTTCATGGTGAATGCTGGTTTGTAAAGCTTAGCAAACACTATAGCACACACTGGTTTTGTGAAGGGTTGTGTCAGAATTATTCATGAACTGGAATAGGGCATGGAAACAAAGTCAGCCAATGAAAAGGCATAGCAACTGGGTCAGCCAATGGAGACTGTTTGGAAACTGTATTTGCTGGAGGCAGCAGGGAGCCTGGGCGTGGCTTAGCAAACAAGTCTGGACTAGTCTGTCTGCTGAATTGAAACTGAAACTAATCTCTACTGTTTTTTCCTTTGCCTGTGTATTTTTTGCTTGTAACTCTCTACCAGGTTGGAAGAATCTGCTGTTGGTATTGTATGTGTTATTATGTATATAAAGAGAAGTTAATACATCCTGCTGAATCAGTTATCTGTGTGTGCTTTCTGGATGTGATTTCTGTAACAAACTCTGACAGATTATTTAAACATGATTCGATTTCATGCAAGAGTTAAGCAATGGTATTTAGAAAGCTTAACTTATTATAAATATGCAGTAATTTATAATAAGTTATTTATAATAATTTAATGTCACAAATGTGCAGTAAAAACAATACACCAAGTGTGACTTTCTCAAGCAACCCCCCCCTAAAACAAAATCAGGATTCTTTTAAAAGTCTTAAAAATAGCAAAATGAGTTGAATCCTATTCTTAACCATGTTAAGATTCTGGAACTTGAACTATCTTGAATCAGTTTCTGCAGCCAAGAAATTATTGCACCAGCTTGAAACAGTCTATTCCAGCGCCTTCTTCAGATTCAAGATTTTTCCAACTGCTCCTAAGAAAGCCAAGTTTAACGAACCCTCTAGAAGGAATACATCTTTTCTTGTGGATCAGCAGTGGTATAAATATTTGGGTATATTGTGCTACTATTGAGTGGGTTAGACTGGATAGTTTTGATTGTGGTGATTTATCATTTATCCCTGAGAGACAGAAGAAGAAGAGTGAGATAGTAAGTAGAAGCAGCAGTTACAGATATACTGAAGAAAGAGGTTGGCAGTTGAGATACTGCAGAATGCTATAGAAGGCTGAATTGAAAGGAAATTATTAGCACAAGACATTGATTAGAAAAAGCTCCATTTTTCCAGAGATAGAAATTGTTTGAAAGGAGAAAGTGCATTCCTGGCCCTTTAGCTGGGAGACCATTTCAGCCTGTATGGGGGTCAACAATGGAATCGAAAAACTAGAAGAAAACTCTTCCTGGACTCATGAATATATGGATTCATATATGAAGACAAGATAGCTTTTTTTTTTTAAGCTGCTGCGCTACTTATAGTTAAAAGGAACTGAAGAAACTCAGCACAGTAACACACACCCTTATCACCACAATGCAGTCTACATGGATTGCCTTTGAAAATCACCTAGCTGATATAGGTGCAAACAACAGCTTCCTGTTTGCTGATTGATGCTCAGCACCATGAACACCAACTTTATGAATCCTATACTAGTTTCTGGCTAATGAAGTTAAATGTGCCCTATTACTAATAATAAAGTTGCAGTGTTTGATGAAATAAAAGAAATACTGTTTAAAACCTTCCAAAACAATAGAATTAAACTTTTACTTCTTAATATATAGATAGAGAAAATTCAACAGTAGCCAAGAGACTGATAAACATCCATTTATATTCCAAAAATCAAACAACACTGCTTAAGAATGCTCAAATTACTGCACAATTGCACTTGTCTCAAATGCTGGTAAGAGACACTTAGGATTTCACAATCTAGTCTTCAACAGTACATGAACAGGAAGTGCTAGATGTATAAGCTAGATTCAAAAAAACAGAGGCACACAAAATCACATTACTAATATCCAATAGACAATGGAAAGAGCTACATTATTGGCAAGAAATCGATAATTGCTTTATGGATTACGCCAAAGCTTTTGACTGTGTAGACCACAACAAACTGAGGGTAGCCCTTAATAAGATAGGTTTACCGAGGGCATTTTTTCTCCTTACTGCATAAATTTGCATGATTACTAGGGAACAACAGTTACAGTGAAATATGGTGCAATTAAATTGTTCAAAATTAATTTTACACACTGCTACCTTCTTTAACATACATGCAGAGAAATGATAGACTACAATTAGAAACTGGAATTAAAAGTGTCAACAGCCTCAGATATGCAAATGGTGGGTCTGGAAGAAGGAAAAATTGAGGAATTTCTTATTAAAAAGTGAAATAAGCCAGTACAAAAGAGTTTCTGCTATTTATTAAAAATCCAATATGCTAAAAGGCAATGCCAACATACATAAACAGATGGATAAGCTATTCAAGTCTTCTTATTTCCAGATTCAAGCATTCACAAATATGGTGACTTAGTAAAACAAAGATGCCTATTACCTGAAAGAAAATCTAAAATAACTTTATACAAAATACTGAGGTACAGAGATATCATGATGGCAACAAAGGTATATATTGTCAAGACTACTATTTTCCCAGTTGTAACAAATAGCTCTGAAAACTGAAACACTAGAAAAGCTGAAGAAAAATCAATACCTTTGAAGGAGAAAATTACTATGAATACCTTAGACTGGAAGAACAAATACTTCATCGATAGATAAGGTAAAAACAGAATGCTTGCTGGAAGCACAGATAACTAATCTAGTTTAAATACTGTGGTCACATAAAGTCAACTCTATAGTCATTGGACACTATCCTGGCACTTGGAAAATGCAAAAGAGATAAGAAAAAAACCCCTACATGACTAGATGTCATCAGTGATGACACAGTATGACTTTAAAAGAACTCAAAGAAGCAGTTAATGACAGACAATTGTGTCAAGGATTGGTATTCAGTAAAGTTTAGAAGTGACCAAACAATTTGTAAGATGAAATCGAGAGATAAATTGACTGCAGATTTAGTTTTCAATGGTTTTTGTATACACAGTTAATATTTAAGGTAGATAACAGTATATTTGGAATTTAGAATCACAAGACAGTATTTGAAACTAAACTATGTACAAGAGGACCATTTATTGCTAAAATGCATAAACTTTTGTTGAAATTTGAAATGGAAGAACAAGTGGAAGAGTAGTGAGCAGAGAAGTTTGGATAATATTTATTATTTTATTTATTCATTTATTTATATCCTGCCTTTATTATTTTCATAAATAAGTCAAGGTGACAAACATATCCAACACATCTTCATCCTCCTATTTTCCCTAAAACAACAATCCTTGTGAAGTGGATTGGGCTGAGAGCGTTACTGGCCCAAGGTCACCCAACTGATATTCATGGCTAAGGCAGGACTTGAACTCACAGTCCCTTGCTTTCTGGACTAGTGCCTAAACTACTAGACCAAACTAGCTCTATCAATATATAGAGAACAATGGGAAAATATATAACTGAAAAAGAGAAAGTTACATTATAATTTAAATGAGAACTTTTATAAAATGATGTACACCTGATATATGACTCCAGAAAAAGTATCTAAAATGTATAAAGATGCTGCAAATTTACGTTGGAAATGTGGAAAAGATGAAAGGTCATTTTATCATGGCTAGCAGGCATGAACAAAAGCTAGAAAATCTTGGGTTTGAATATGTATAGTGATAGAAATTTTTTTAAAGAGTAATATATTCAATTAAAAGTAGAAATCTTATTGGAACTAATAAATAGACACTTAGAAAAGAGTTATGGAAGACTTTTTATATGTAACTGCTGTAAGATTTTATGATAAAAATGGAAAGATTCTGAAATATGTATGATGGAGAAATAAATGGTAACGATGACAGAACTAGCAGAAAGACGGTAAAATTGTCTGAATTAAAGAAAGGACTAAAATATATTTATTACTAGCAGGAAGTTCCTTATGGACTTTTTTGCTGAATTTTTTTTAAAAAATGAATGGATTTGATGATTAGAAAGGCTAGAGAATGGAAAAAAGGAAGTTATGTTGTGATCTTAGAAAGAGAGGGTAAAATAGCAATAGCACTTAAGACTTAAATACCACTTTAAAGTGCTTTAGAGCCCTCTCTAAGTGGTTTACAGAGTCAGCATATTGCCCCCAACAATCTGGGTCCTCATTTTACCCACCCCAGAAGGATGGAAGGCTGAGTCAACCTTGAGCCTGGTGAGATTTGAACTGTCAAATTGCAGGCAGCCGGCAGTCAGCAGAAGTAGCCTGCAGTACTACACTCCAACCACTGCGCTAGCACGGCTCATATATTTGTAATTGCTGTTAAGATTGGAAGCCATTTGTTTATAACTTTATCTGTCTTTTTTTCCTTTCTCTTTCTCTGTTTTTTTCTTTGTATTTTCTGTTCTTATTAGTTCACTTCCCTTACTCTTCTCTTTCAAACTTTGTATTCTTTTAAAAATATTTAATAAAAATTACATAAAAATAAAAAGGTTTATAAGTGACAGGACAATTGATCAACAAATCTACTTTGTGTTGCTGTCTGTACCTATTTGTCTTCAGCTAGGAGGTGCTCTGGTTGAAGTTGGGTTTATGGTAACAGCAGGGATTGCTGCTGGTGTATCACACCGCTCCCCCCCCCCCCCCGCTTCTCAGCAACTCAGCTTTTCTGCCTGAGTTGCTGAATTCCATTGCTAAATTGGCAATAACATCTCCAAATAATCATGAGAATCTGTGAAGAGGCACAATGAAATAGTTCAAAAAGGAGGTGTCTGTTATTGCCCAAATGTTTTCCAGAGCACCTCTTCGGAAAGCATTTTAGAGCCCTAAAGAAATCTTAAATGTCTGTCAGTTCACACAAAAGCTCTCATTACCAGATTATATAGGGGCCGGATAGCTCAAGCTGGTAATAGCCTGTTATTAAGAACACCGAAGCCTGCAATTATTGCAGGTTCGAGCCCGGCCCAAGGTTGACTCAGCCTTCCATCCTTTATAAGGTAGGTAAAATGAGGACCCAGATTGTTGGGGGGGCAATAAGTTGACTTTGTAAAAATATACAAATAGAATGAGACTATTGCCCTATACACTGTAAGCCGCCCTGAGTCTTCGGAGAAGGGCGGGGTATAAATGTAAACCAAAAAAAAAAAAAAAAAAAAAAAAAATATATCCAGACGTTCTGATAGCTATAATGTTCCACCCACTGCTTTAATTGCATCTCTACTTTCACATATTCCATACATGTTTACAGCCTTAATGCATCGTTCATACATTCATAAAGAAAAACAAATCCCTAGAGGCTAATATTATCGAGTCAATATGAAATAACTGTGGGTCAGATTTCCATCCTGAACTAGAATACAAATTAACTTTGAAATGCCAGGATGGCACAATCGCTAATGCAAAGGAAATCTAGCATGAGCACTACATTAAGGTGATTTTTTAAAAAACAACAACAGTAAGGAATACTGAAGTCCATAAGAATCGAGTCCTTTCCATTTGCTATTATTTTGACTTTTTAAAAAATGTTGAGAGTTTCAGACTAGGCAACTGGAGCTGGGATAGCACGCTGCATGCAATACTGAGAAAGTAGATGAAGAAATGTATAGCATAATGCATGCAGCGAAAAAACAGAGATGCAGGTCTGTGCTGATTGTCTTGCACATACATATTAGTAGACACTGACCTGGTGGTCTGAAGCAATCCTGCATCATTCCCAATTTTCTTATTTATAGCTGTTCTGTCAAAGTTTTTCTCCTCAATTTTCACGGTCTTCTTTTCTCTTTGTTCTATTGGTGGAAGAGGAACAACATTCATGGACTTAATTTGAAGGGTAGTTTTGAGATCATCCTTCGTTTCTTTAGCCAGTTCCTTGTTTTGAAATGCCAAGCAAGAAGATTCACACAAAGAATTACTGATATTGAAGCTGTCTGAAAACCCATGTCTCGCATCCTTCCTGAGGCTGATCAGTTGACCCGTTAATTCTAGGAAAAAGAATACAAAATTAAATCAGATTAATTCTTTAGAACACAATTTATATAGTGGTGTTGTTAGTATTCATGTTTACTCCTTGATGACATACCTTCTCCCAAACTTAACAACTGATGGGGAGAAAATTGCACACAAGAATTCTTATTAGAATAGTTTTCACAATGAGTCACTAATCTTACTAAAGCACTCCCTAAGATGATTATATTTATAAAAGCTCATTCATTTGTTTGTTCACCAATTATGTTATTCTCTTTTAGGATAAGCAATATTATGCAAAGTGCAGAAAAAGAGGCAGTAGTAGTAAGGAAAGGAACTTAAAGGTAGAAGCTTAAAAACAAGAAATCAGACTAAAGATGCACCTGTGTATAAGGCGGACCAAGATTTCGAAGAGGTAAGTAAGAAAAAAAAGGGTTTTGCCTTCTCCGGCCCCCAGGAGGCCTCCCAAAATCTCTGCACGCCGTTTTTCGCAAAAACGGGCCTGTTTTTTTTTTTTATTATTTGCATTTATATCCCGCCCTTCTCCGAAGACTCAGGGCGGCTTACACTGTGTTAAGCAATAGTCTTCATCCATTTGTATATTATATACAAAGTCAACTTATTGCCCCCAACAATCTGGGTCCTCATTTTACCTACCTTATAAAGGATGGAAGGCTGAGTCAACCTTGGGCCTGGTGGGACTTGAACTTGCAGTAATTGCAAGCAGCTGTGTTAATAACAGACTGTTTTAGTCTGTTGAGCCACCAGAGGCCCTGTTTATGCAAATAACAGGGCACATAGAGAGTTTGGGAGGCCTGCAGAGGCTCCAACTCAACCCGTCCAAGACTGAGTGGCTATGGATGCCGGCATCCTGGTATAATCAGTTGATTCCATCACTGACCGTGGGGGGTGAGTTGTTGGCCCCCACGGGGAAGGTCCGCAATCTTGGCGTCCTCCTGGATGCACGGCTGTCGTTAGAAGACCATATGACGGCCATATCAGGTTCGCCTGATACACCAGTTGCGTCCCTTCCTGGACTGGGATGCCATGTGCACGGTCATTCATGCCCTCATCACTTCCTGTCTGGACTACTGCAACGCTCTCTACATGGGGCTCCCCTTGAAGGGTACCCGGGGGCTTCAACTGGTCCAGAATGCGGCCGCGCAGGTGATAGTGGGAGCGGCTCGAGGCTCCCATATAACACCTATCCTCTGCGGGCTGCACTGGCTTCCGGTTGTCTTCCGGGTGCAATTTAAGGTGTTAGTGACCGTCTTTAAAGCGCTCCATGGCTTAGGACCGGGATACTTACGGGACCGCCTGCTGCCACCGGTGGCCTCCCATCGACCAGTGCGCTCCCATAGAGAGGGTCTCCTCAGGGTGCCGTCGGCCAGACAATGTCGGCTGGCGACCCCCAGGGGGAGGGCCTTCTCTGCGGGGGCTCCAGCCCTCTGGAACGAATTACCTCCAAAGTTGCGCCAACTTTCTGACCTCCGAGCCTTCCGGCGTGAGCTGAAGACTCTTTTATTTCATCGAGCAGGACTGGCCTAATAGTTTTTAATAGTTTTAATTAGTTTTTAATGGGTTTTAGCAAATTTTTACATTTTGGCCAATTTAAAATTAGTTTTTTAAAACTGCTCTTAACTTTTGTATTATTGCTTTTACTTGGCTGTAAACCGCCCTGAGACCTTCGGGAGAAGGGCGGTATAAAATTTGAAATAATAAATAAATAAATATTATGCATATTTTATTCTTTTTAATCAGCATTGAACAACTCAAGTTATTGTGCTTACACACACACACACACACACAGAGCAAGAGTCTACAGGTGTTTATTCAAACCCCTTAAACAGATCCTCTGAAAGCACCTCTGTTGTACAGATCTTGTTTATGAGCTCAGCATGGCAAGTGTCATTAAGTAACCAAGTTCAATGGGCATACAAAGTCTAGGAAAGTAGTCCACAAGTCAAATGTGTCAGGATACACGGCACGAGCACCCAAGGCACAGAACTGGGCACATTGCTCCAGCAATGCTCAAGTCCTCGCACAGGGATTAAGTAGGCAACACCAGTGCAGCCCTTTATGAGAGACAAGATTGTCTCTTCACGAATAGTCTAGTAGAATGGTGTTGTCCCTGTCTCCTCTCTGATCTACGTGGTTTTGGATCAGGAGCTAATGGGCGGCAAGTGCTCCAGGTCTAACTTGCTGCAGCTGTGGCTTGCCTCCCTCAGCCATCGACCTAGCTGAGGCTGCTCCATCACACATTGGGGGAGGCGCGCTAGACTTGATTTTTATCTCTGGTCAGTGGGTTAATGATCTGGATTTAGGAGATGTAGTGAAAGAACCGGTGTCATGGTCAGATCATTTCCTTCTTCGCCTAGACTTTCGGACTGCCGCTCACCACCGCAGGGAGACGGAGCCAACACGTTGGTTCCGTCCCAGGCGCCTGATGGACCCGGAGAGGTTCCTGACGGAGCTTGGGCTGCTCCCTGAGGATCTTACCCACGGCACGACTGAAGAACTGGTTGCGACTTGGGAACGGGCTGCGGCTGGGGAATTGGACCGTGTCATGCCTTTGCGGCCTCTGACCCGGCGTAGATCTCAATTGGCTCCCTGGTTCTCCGAGGAGCTAAGAGAGATGAAACGCCGGAGAAGACGCCTAGAGAGTACTGGAGGTCCAGCCGTTCCGAGGCTGATCGGACACTAGTGAGGTCTTTCACTAAGACCTACCTAGTGGCAATGAGGGAGGCGAAACGTTCCTACGTTTCCACCCTCATTGCATCGGCAGATAACCGCCCGGCCGCCCTGTTTCGGGTGACCCGTTCCCTCCTTCATCAGGAGGGACGGGATGACCCCCTACAGGGACGGGCTGAGGAGTTTAACGGTTATCTATACGATAAAATCGTTCAGCTTCGGGATAGCTTGGACCAAGATTGTGATGATCCAACCGAGATGGCGGAGACACGTCTTGTTGAGGTTATTTGGGATGAGTTTGATTCTGTGGCTCTCGAGGACGTGGACAGGTTGCTGGGGAGGTTACATGCAACTACATGTTTACTGGACCCGTGTCCTTCCTGGCTAGTGCTGGCTGCTCAGGAAGTGACACGAGGCTGGCTCCAGGGGATTATAAATGCTTCTTTGGTTGAAGGGGTTTTCCCCGCCGCCTTGAAAGAGGCGGTGGTGAGACCTCTCCTGAAGAAGCCTTCCCTGGACCCAGCTATTTTGGGAAACTACCGTCCAGTCTCCAACCTTCACTTTGTGGCGAAGGTTGTAGAGAGTGTGGTTGCGTGGTAGCTCCCCCGGCACCTGGAGGAAGCTGTCTATCTAGACCCGTTCCAGTCCGGCTTCCGACCCGGTTACAGCATGGAGACGGCTTTGGTCGCGTTGGTGGATGACCTCTGGAGGGACAGGGACAGGGGTTGTTCCTCTGCCTTGGTCATATTAGATCTCTCAGCGGCTTTTGATACCATCGACCATGGTATCTTGCTGCGCCGGTTGGAGGGATTGGGAGTGGGAGGCACTGTTTATCGGTGGTTCTCCTCCTATCTCTCCGACCGGTTGCAGACGGTGTTGACAGGGGGGCAGAGGTCGTCCGCGAGGCACCTCACTTGTGGGGTACCTCAGGGGTCGATTCTCTCGCCTACCCTGTTCAACATCTATATGAAGCCGCTGGGTGAGGTCATCAGTGGTTTCGGGGTGAGTTATCATCTGTACGCTGATGATACTCAGATGTACTTTTCCACCCCGGACCACCCCAACGAAGTGGTCGAACTGCTGTCCCGGTGCCTGGAAGCTGTACGGGTCTGGATGGGGAGAAACAGACTCAAGCTCAATCCCTCTAAGACGGAGTGGCTGTGGATGCCGGCACCCCGGTACAGTCAGCTGCATCCGCAGCTGACTGTTGGGGGCGAATTAGTGGCCCCAAAGGAGGTGGTTTGCAACTTGGGCGTCCTCCTGGATGGACGGCTGTCCTTTGATGAACATCTGGCGGCCGTCTCCAGGAGGGCCTTTTACCAAGTCCGCTTGGTCCACCAGTTGCGTCCCTTCCTTGACCGGGATGTCTTATGCACAGTCACTCACGCTCTGGTTACGTCTCGGTTGGATTACTGCAATGCTCTCTACATGGGGCTGCCCTTGAGGTGCACCCGGAGGCTGCAGTTAGTCCAGAATGCGGCTGCGCGAGTAGTAATGGGAGCCGCTCGTGGCTCCCATGTAACACCACTGCTCCGTAGTCTGCACTGGCTTCCTGTGGTCTTTCGGGTGCGCTTCAAGATTTTGGTTACCACCTTTAAAGCGCTCCATGGCTTAGGACCCGGGTACTTACGAGACCGCCTGCTGTTACCCTATGCCTCCCACCGACCCGTACGCTCTCATAGAGAGGGTCTCCTCAGGGTGCTGTCCGCCAAACAGTGTCGGCTGGCGGCCCCCAGGGGTAGGGCCTTCTCTGTGGGAGCATCGACGCTCTGGAATGAACTCCCCCCTGGCCTACGTCAAGTGCCTGATCTTCGGACTTTCCGTCGTGAGCTAAAAACATACTTATTTACTCAAGTGGGACTGGCATAATAGTTTGATTTTACATTGGGGTTTTATTAATATTCTTAAATATTTTAAATTTAATTTTAATTATTAGCCGTTTTTGTAATTTTGCTATGTTTTAATTTGTTTTAATTGTACATATCTTGTATTTTATTTCTGGCTGTACACCGCCCTGAGTCCTTCGGGAGAAGGGCGGTATAAAAATTTAATAAATAATAATAATAATAATCCAGTTAGCACTTTCGGTGGCCCAATCCTAAGCAACACTCGGCTCCGTACTTTCCTCTGCCGACTCAAACTCACCCTTCTCTGCTGAACTCGCATCCGGAGAGGGGTAGATTTATGACACTTATACACTTTATTCTTTTATCACTCTGATTATATTTAAAAGCATATCCTCCAACAAGAGCTCCTGCTGAATGTAACATTTTTCCTTCTCAACACCCAATTCTCACTTCCGTATATAGAACATACCAACAGCTATCTTTTTATTAGCATCTCACATCTTAAATTTTTTCATGTGTTTACGGGTTAATAAAAATTATAGCTTGATCTTTTTTTTTCTCTGTCTTATATACAAAACACAACATTTGGCCTCGTTCTATTCAGTTTTCAGAGCATTATCCCCCTGATGATGAACAGAATTCTCAAAACTCTACATCTGATTTCTTTCTATTATTTCATTGGATTAGCAAGAATAACATGGTAGGAAGCACTCAGAGCATGGCTTCTAGAATCCATTGCAATCCTTAATACAAATTTCCATCTGGGAAAGAGGAGGAGAAGGGCTTAGAATGGATCAGCTGGCAATAATTTCAGATGCTGCCAGTTTGTCTGTCTCACAGTGAATGCACTACAGGATTTTTTTTCTTCTACAGCCCCATCTGGGTCTACACCATTTTTGACCTTGATCTTTTTGTTGTTGTTGTTTGGCCAACTTTTTCCCCAATCCCTGGTTTAATGCCAATCCATTCTTTTTTTCAAGGGTTGTATGGATAGACATAACGATTGATTTTTAAACCCATTTATGCAACTCCAACGTTCAACCAGGTTAAAAAGAACAAAAGGAGAAGGAAACGAGGCCTTCCCCTTATTGATTGATTAGTTTCTTCATTGCAATCAGCTATTGACCCAGCAGGCTCTTCTGCTACTACTCTTAGGCCTGGGAGAAAGGCAGAAGCAACTCTGGGATTAAACCTGAACAGGCCATTCCTAAAGTTCAGAGGAACAATCTTTCTGAATAATAGAACTCTGTTCAGGTCTCTTACTGCTGCACAGGAAGGTCTCCATGGGAAAATTGTGAGTTAGTAATCTCATCAGATCCCTCAGAATTTGGCCAAAAAGACTGAAAATTCTCCAGAGTGAGAATTTATTGCCTACTCTGTATTCCTCAGTTCTTGTAACTTTTATCTCTTTTTTTCTTTTTAAAGCCTAAGCTGCCCTGAGTCATTCTAGTGAAGCTGCCTTTAAATCTAATAAAATAAATAAATAGCTCTGAACTCAGTTTCCAAACAAGAGGGACATGGAACAGTTAGCCTCTCAATTTATCAAGGGAAAATTACTACAGTATGAGGTATGCAGAGTGTTTATCAGAGTCCTTTGCATTACAGACTTTATAATTTTTAATGACATGTTATCAAGAAACCACTTCTTTAGCGTGTGAGTGTTGAAAAAAAATATCTTATACACTTTTTTCAATTGCCTAGGGAAATCTGTTTTTGCAACACTCTGGCTGGTTTGCCTCATCAGCTATTGACATTTCCTTTTCTTTCCTCCTACAGGACAGAACCTCAAGTGAAGATTACAATCCGAGTTACTTATGCGAACAACCTGTTGACTATCCCTCATACATAATGGGCCCTTTGTTGGGGCATCAATCACAAGAACTAGAACAAGCTGGATAGATCAAGTGTGCATTCTTCTTTAGATGGCAGGAAGAACAAGGGGTAGTGAATGAAAGCTTGGCAACAAGTATGGTGTCCACATCCAGAACTCCAAGTGCAATAAAATGTTCTCAATAATGTTAAAAACATTCATGTTGGGGGTCTGTATGGTCTATTACTCCAAGGAACTTAAAAGTAAGCCCAACTACAGCTTGAACTAGTGCATAACTCACAGATGACATTCCCTATACAAACGAAGCTTATTGCTACTGAGAAAAAGGAGATCTATCCTGGCAGGGGGCTTTGCTTTCTAAAAGTACTAGTGATCTGAACCACAGTAACATTCCTCCTATGTTTCAGAGAGATACCCTAAAGTGTGGAATTATAACACTTGGCTTTCTACATGGTTTCCAATTGTTGGGGAAAGTAATAAAAGATTAAACATAAAAGAATGAAAAGGCAGCACACAGCTCTCAACAACACTTCACAAACTGGAGCTAAACTGAGAATCTCCTATGCCCCTAAGCAAGACGAAGAAGTAATACATTTTCAAGATACATGTCCCCATTGTAAGAAAACAGAAGAGTTTGTGCAGCCTGTTCTATGTCTATTTGCCTCAATGAATAACCTATATTGTTTCAAGGTCTCTCCCAGGCTTCTGAATTCTCAGCTATGGCACAAACAATACTAAGCAAATCCCAGCTGAGACTACGCAGTGAATGTATAACTCTAAAAGCCTTTAAGAACCTTGGCCAGTTCCCACACTAAAAGGCAATATAGGATGAAAGTGGTGATTTACTAGGGAGCAGGGATAATTACCTTCTGGTTCATATTTGATTTTCAGTTCATCTAGCAGCACACGCAAATTTATGTTCTCACTCTGACAAGCTTCAAGTTGCTTTTCAGTTACAAAAAGCTTTCGCTCCATCTCTAAGACTCGCTGACTTTCAAACAAAGCTTTCATCCGCTGTAAAGATAATTCATTCTTCAAATTTTCTTTCTCCTTACTAACAAAAAGGAAACAAAAAGTAAGTATTAGAAAACATACAAAACATACAATTGCATAAAGTCAGCATCCATATCGCAGGTCTCAAGTCCTTCCATCTTTTTCACTTAAACCCCATATAAAGACTACATTAGGATTAAAAATGTGTAATATATGAAGCAAAATTAGCAGCCAAAACCATTCAAAAAGATTTATGGTGCTCTCAGTACAGAACAGTAATGACTTTTCTAGCCAGTAAAAATCTGTCGCTTATAGGAGAGAATACACGGGGGGGGGGGGTGTCAGACAAAATTGAAGGAAGAGCACAACTTCACCCAGTAAAAATATTATTGAATCTGGCTCATAAAGTAACATTAAAAACTTTGAAAATGGTGTATGTTTAAGGTATTGGACTATGACCAGGAAAGATCAGCTTTGGGTTCACCTTCAGATAGGGAAAGTCAGTGAGCGCCTTTCTCTCAGCCTAGCTCTCGTGTGTATGGTGGAGGTAGAGAAAAAGGGAAGAAACATCCAGAATTCTGAACTCATATTAATATTCTAAAGGGCGTTGTTCTTTTGATTTCTAAAATATCTACTAATATTCAAAGTTCCAGTTTTTTTGTTGCATGCAGGTGTGCTTTTTTCTTTCTTTATTTTTACATCCTCTGTAAATTGAATCAGTGGCTGGATAAAGAAGAAAAATTACATTTCATGCTATATGTACTCTTCTAATGCACTTTTCTAGGTAAAACATTATACAACAGGGTAAGCAAAATACGATTTGTTTAGTTTAGCATATCATAGGTAGTCTACAACTTATGACTATAATTGAGCCTGAAATTATGATAATAAATAGTGCTGGTTGTTAAACATCAAGTAACTGACTTAATTCTTTTTTTTTCTGCAATCATTAATGTGACTGAAAGATGTAAATGTAAATGAAAACAATGCTGCGTGTATAACAATGGCAACAGGAGATCGAATCAGGAATAGAGGTAAACATGTAGACATTGTAACCATGTAGAAATATTGTAACGGTACAGAAACTGAGTTGCTAAAGATGATTTGTTAAAGAGTTCGAATTATCAGCTGTACAGCTTTAACTGGGAGGAGTGTCAGGGTATAAAGAGTTAATAGCTATAAGCTGATGAGAGGTTGTAAGCGGTGGCAACCGGAAGCTGATGCAATGGAATGAGGCAGCAGGATTACTGCCACTTTAAGAAGCTAGGTTAGAAGCTGTCTATATAAGGGAAGCCATTAAAGGGCATTTCCTTCTCCTCATGCTTCTCCTCATGCATTCTCCTGATGTTCTCTCTCGCCATATATCTCAATTGTTCTCCGTGTGTCAACAGCTGTAAAGGTATTTAACCACGTATAAGTCTGTAAATATTTAGCTGTAGATAAAACCACTGTTATTTATCTAAAAGCCCTGTGTGCTGTGTGCTGCTCCCGGGTTTATCTCATAATACTAGTTACGCTGCCTAACTCTGACACAAATCACCATGGACATTAAGGAGTGCCACAGGCATCAAGCAAACCCATTGTCCCCAATGGGAATTTTTTTTCAGAAACCAGAAATAAATGCCACTTTCCAGCAACAAAAATCATAAATTATGGTGACGTGACTTTGGGACACTGAAAATCGTAAATGCGAGCATAAATGCTGAATACCCAAAATGTGATCACGTGTCCACTGGGACCACTTGGAATCTATGTCATAAGTATTTTTTTGGAGCGGGAGGTCTGTCAAAATGTAAGTTGAGGACTACCCAATGGTAGGATTCAAATCATTTAACAACTGGTTCTCTCCCCTAATGACCAGCTGGGTAGGCATAGCTCGGTGGTCATGTGACTATGGCCAACTCAACATCACTCACGTTGTAACACCTTAGCTGTTACAATGTAATAAGGATTAACCAGAGATGCAGTTTCTGTAAGCAGGGCAATAAAGATTAGGCTAGAAACAACACTAGAATGTTTCCTTCCTGCCTTTCTTACAGGATTTTTTCCACTGTTAAGTGGGAAAAAACAAAATAAGATTTCTTCCAACAACCGGTTCTCTGAACTGCTTAGAAAGTTAACAACCAGTTCTCCCGAAGAAGTGCAAACTGGCTGAATCCCACCACTGGGACTACCTATACATGAACTCAGCTCTTTTGTTTGAAACCCATATTGTGCTCAGCCATTATAACTTATTCAACAAACTGTGTCTTACTGTGTGACCCTGGGGTGATTCATCTAAGATACTAAGGCTGAATACGACCTGCATTATGTTTTTGCTAATTTCACACAACATGCTAAATCACCACTTACAAGCTAATTTCAAACAATATGCTCCTTAGTATTACTTGGTTTCAATGTAAAATGTTGACATTATGTAACATATAACTAAGGCTTATTTTACTAAATCAGTTAATAGTTAACTTTAGCAATGGTTATTTTAATCAAGAAAGTAAAAAAAAAACAATCAAGAAAATCTAACAATTTAGCATTTAGAGAAGAAGGAACTAATACTCTAATCTAAATGCGATGGCTCACTCAGGCTGTCAATTTCCACAATTAGAATTCACAAGACTCACTCTGAATTTTCAAGTTTCATTTGAAGCAAATCAACATAATAGCCATTTTCAAATTCAGCATCTTCTGAGGCATTAGACGGTTTCAGCTCTCTTGAGTTCTCAGATACCTTCTGGGTAAACAATTATTTAAAAAATTAAAACTAATACAATATTGGCCTTTGGCAATTTTAGCTATCTGTTAGTGGCAAAAAGGTATGGCAACAAATAAGAATATATCTGAAGAAAAATCATCCCATTCAAATGTAACAAAATTATGCTATACCTTGAGGCAAAAAAATGTGACTATATAAGGGAATATATAAATTCAGCTATCTTACAGAAGAAAAGTATCAAACGATTAATGAAATTAACAACTTGAACACCAAATAGGTATCTGTGGTATTTTATTGCTTTTATGCTTCTTGAAATCAGCCTAGGAAACACAACCATGAAAAAACATTTTGGGTTCTTATCCCAAAATGGCTTGCTCATTGAATATTAATACTTGTCTTTATATTAATGCAAAATTGTAACACCACTTCTCTTCTTTATTGTACTTCCTGGAACTGAGATTAACAGAGCACATTATTGTGTGTACTATTCCTCAGCAATGGAATTCTTCAAGTCTTTCAAGTATCATCTACAATTATGATGAACAATGTTTGGATGGGGTAGGGATAAAAAACACCCAAAATCGTCATTCTGCATCTGTCAGCGTTCCAAGTAATAAACCCAAGAACTTTTAAATCATGTACCAAGACAAGAGGCACAAGCGAGGTTTCAGGAAAGGAGTGTGTGAAAGAGCTCCCCAATGCATCATGGATATTCAGTGGCAAAATGATTAAATTATAACCGTGCAATTTCTGTTTCTCAGCTTCTAATGAGGTTTTAAGAATGGAATAGGAGCAATTTGCTTTAGAGAGCCCCAAAATTGGGATAAAAATGAAATGTGGCCATGCTTCTTCCAATCATGCTGTCAGCCCTGAAGCGAACGTGGCTGAGGCTATCTTTGAGGCTTCAGGGTTGCCACAAGGAAGAAGAAGGGACAGGGACGGGGGATCCCTGTGCGTCAGAGAGATGGCCCCCATGTTATTTTCTGCATAAATTCCTATGCGGGAGATCTATTCTCTTCAGTTGCACTTCCCAGGTATTTATGGTTAAATCACTCTGATTTCATGATTCTCTTTGTTACATTGGCTTATTCTATGTAATGCTTTCCAGTCTAATTCTATACCATTCCTTCACCAACTGCCAATAAAGGATTTGATAATTTAGTCATGTACGTACCATTGATTTTTCTAATTGTTTCACTTTCATGAGCAGTTCTTCGATTTCACCATTCTTTTGTTGAAGCATGTTTTGTAAACGTTCCAACTGGTCATGCTCTCCTTGTGAACCTTTCATTCTTAGAAGTGTAGCCATCTGCAGCTACAAATGAAATGAAACCAAATGTTGGTCGTTTTTAAATTACAAACATTTTCTTATAAAATATACAGGTAGTCCTCGACTAACAACAGTTCATTTAGTGACTGTTCAAAGTTACAACGGCACTGAAAAAAGTGACTTATGATCGTTTTTCACAGGTACAATCTTTCCAGCATCCTCATGATCACGCGACCAAAATTCAAATGCTTGGCCACTGGTTCATACTTATGTCAGTTGCAATGTCCCAGGGTCACGCGATCCCCTTTTGCAATCTTCTGATAAGCAAAGTCAATCGAGAAGCCAGATTCACTTAACAATCGTATGTCTAACTTAACGACTGCAGCGCTTCACTTAACAACCGTGGCAAGAAATGTCATAAAATGGGGCAAAACTCACTTAACAAATGTCTCACTTAACAGCATAAATGTTGAGCTTAATTGTGGTTGTAAGTCGAGGACTACCTGTATTCAGCCAAGTCAGTTCTATGAGATTTAACACCAGTTCTTTCAAGTTTTCGTTTGTACTGAAAATGCCAGCTGAAAATACCATGCATGGATGTTCTGGCAAACTTTCTGACTAAGAATAGCTACAGTTTTCATATCAACCAAAGCTAAAACCTTCCTAATATTTCATACCAATACATTGTTTTGTTTTCTACAACAGAATCGACCTCACATTTCTCAACCTTGGCAACTTTAAGATGTGTAGTCTTCAACTCCCAGAATTCCCCAAGCAAGATGTGGATATTTGTGCCAGGAAGGTAATGATACATTTTGCTGAGTCATGATTAAAGAAGGTGCCATGTACCATTGTTTTTTGTTTTGGGGATTCAAAAATAATTTGAGCTAGAAGGCAACTTGTTTCTTAAAAAGTAGCATTTACATAGCAAGTGACATTAATATTACACAGATGAAAAAGCTTTGTTACCTAAACACGGCTTTCTTAATTCTATAGCTGTATCTCATCTTAATTCCATAACAGTTTTATATATGTACAAAACAGAAATGCTTAGCTATTAGAAAGAATAAAATTCCAGCATAAATGATCCAAAGATTTATTTTCCTCTAACAAAATAAATTTTAAATGAACCATACCTTGACTCTTTGCAACTGTTCTCTGGTGAAATTATGCTGTTTTTGTAACAACTGATATTTTACTTTCATGCTAATTAGTTGACGCTCCATTTCTACTCTACGATCCTCTACCTATTGGGGAAAAAAATCCACTTAAAGTTGGTTCACATTCTAATGTATTCAATATTTATAGCAAGTTATATAGTCCCTCAGGAAAGCTAGAGAAATTATCATATAAGTTGCTTAGAAAAGTAAATAATGAAAGTTAATAACTTTGCCATATTATTCACCAAATCAAAGCCATGTAGCGTCTAGATAATTGCCAACATATTTTAAAATAATTGTCAAACACAATTATTCCCAGAAGTTTGAAAGAATCTGTGAGATTACTTGATCATTACTGTTATCACTGTAGGGATCAGTATCTTAAAAATTAAGCAAGTTCCTATATATTTGAATGCTACATGCATTTATACAGCTAAATTGTTTTGAATAAAATATTGTCCTAAAGCAGGGGTGTCAAACGCTTGGCTCGGTGGTTAGATCTGGCCTATGGGGTGCTTAGATCTGGCCCACAGGGCCGCCCAGGAAACAGCGAAAGACTGGCCTGCGGTGCCTCTGCCAGCAAAAACAGGGCATGCAGCCCTCCTGAGCTCTGTTTTTGCTGGCAGAGGGTTGCAGGAGGCTGTCACAGCCGAAAAGGGAGTTTGGGAGCTTTTTCTCTGGCAAAGTGCTCGGGCTACCACAGGCACCCCTGACATGAGTGATATCGAGTTGGTCACGGCCACCCTGGCCACATTCAAGATCAAACACAACCCTGATGCGGCCCTCAATGAAAGCGAGTTTGACACCTGCCTAAAGTAAGAAAAAAAATATCTTCCAACCTGTGATAATTGTCACAGCTTTTTCAGCATTTAATCTTGCCTTCAACACAACTGGAGGGTATCAAGATGGGAAATTTCACATGCTTTAGTTCCTGGCCAAAATTACTAATGTATAATTGGACTGAGAATTTTTTGTTACCGAGTCTAGAGCAGTGTTTCTCAACCTTGGCAACTTTAAGATGTATGGACTCCCAGAATCCTCCAGCTAGCATAGTGGCTGGGGAATTCTGGGATTTGCAGTCCCTACATCTTAAAGTTGTCAAGGTTGGGAAACACTGTTCTAGAGGATTCAGCAGTGCTATATTGTTTCCAAACATGTAATAACTTACTACAAATGTATTAAGACTTTGATTAAAATGCTTTTTCAGAATATATGACATAGAATTTGAATGAAAAAATAATTCAGGAGAATTGATACTGAGAAGGGACTCAATATAAAAGGCTTTGGAAACTAATAATGGCTTTGTTGAAACTAATATATTCTTTTATGAAAAACAGTACCTCAGCAAATAGAGAATTTCCTTGATTGGGAAAATCCTGGGCCTGCTGTAGTGCATGGTCAAGCTGAACTTGAAGATCTCGGTTCATCTCACGGGCTTCCTGAATTTGAGTAAAACATTATTAATTCACCCAAACTAAACTAAAATTAAATTTACCCAAACTAAATGCATCTTATCTACACAACTCTCCAATCCTGTAAATATTCAAAAACACATGATTATGGCATTACATGTCACAAAACATCAACCACAGCCAGTCTGATCTAGTGGTTAAGACTAGAAAGCAGAAGACCATGAAAGCCAGTTGGGTGATTATTGGGCCAGTCACTCTCTCAGCCCAACCCATCTCACAAGGTTGCTGTGGGAAAAATAGGAGGAAGAAAGTGTTGGGTATATTCACCACCTGGAGTTTCTCGTAAAAATAATAAAGGCATGATGTTAATAGTACTAGCAGTAGCATTTAGACTTATATACCACTTTATAGTGCTTTACAGTCCTCGCTAAGCAGTTTAGAGTCAGCATATTGCCTCAGAAATCTGAGTCCTCATTTTACCAACCATAAAAGGCTGAGTCAACTTTGAGCTGGTCAGGATTAGTCTGCAATGGGCAGAACTAGCCTTCAATACTGCATTCTATCTATTGTGTCACCACCGCTCCATAGGTAAATGTCTAGAAGCAATCTTCTTAGCCATCTGCTATGATTGCTCTCTGATAGTCTTCCAGGATGCTATTTTATGCTTCAACTTATTTTAATCCTTTTTCAGAGAAAGGAGGCAGTGCTGGACTGTAGCTGTCATTTTATTTCCCAAGACAAGACTAGGGTAGGTCCAGAAACGTTCTTGTAAAAAAATTGCAATCCTCCAGGTTGTCCCAAAGGTGCTTTTTTCAAGAGGCAACTGGATTTTCTGGTTTTTCTTTGAAGATGTTTCGCTTCTCAGCCCAAAAGCTTCTTCAGCTGAAGCTGAAGCCTGAAGCCTTCAGAGCTGAAGAAGCTTCTTGAATGAGAAGCGAAACGTCTTCAAAGAAAAACCAGAAAGTCCAGTTGCCTCTTGAAAAAAGCACCTTTGGGACAACCATGACCTGGATGACTGAGAATCGCCATAGACAATCCTCCAAGTTGTCATTTTGCTTTGTCCTACACTAGCAAACATATGTATATATTTAAAAAACTGAAATAATCCAAATAAATACTAGGTGGGGCATGAAACCTAGATAGTACCTAAGGATATGACTTTTTAACATTTGCAATAAAGTTTCCTATAAGCATCCTAAATTTTTTCTCCTAACAATACACAAATGTCCTTCTAGTTTTCCTTGCAGTAATATGAAAGTGATATATATTATATCACTAATATTGAATCATAGAAAGCATAAGTTTATCACTAGTCTTAGGGGACTAGTAATAATTTAAGGCAGTCCAGTTCAGAATAGTAGATCTAGAGAATTGCTTTTGATGCTTAAAACAACCTGGAAGGACAAAAATCAAGTAGAGGATTAGCTTAATTTATCCTATCTACAGATTCAAACAAATATATCCCCTAACAAAATAAATAATAGCTAAGCATATGTCCTTTAAGGTGAAAACTGTAAAAGAAACAAAGCTAGCAAAGCCAATTTACTTCTCACTGCTAAAAATATTTGTTATAGAATCCTGAACTCAGTTCAAGGAACTTCAGAAAATCAATTCTATTTAAACAAACAAGCTTTCTTGAGGGAAGAAAATTATACTTTTATTAAAAATTCTCACTTGTTTTTATCTTTTTTATTGTTTTTATTCAAACTTCTAACATAATTTGAAAAAAATATTCCATTTAACCCTTTATTAAATTCTTCACTCTATAGTACAAGATCCTTTCGTCATTATAAATACCAACGTAATACAGCACCTCTAATGAATTGCAAAATGAAACAAGATCTTTTTCTTTCTCTTCCTTCTCTTCTTCAAGCCGAGCCACTCGATTCGTCAAATTGCTATTTGCAAGTTCCAGCTGTTCTTTACTGTATTGCAGATCATATAACTTGTCCTCAAGATCAGTCTGTCACAAAATTAATAAATATTTGAATTATTTAACTGGCAGTTACATTGTATTGCTACAATTATAGGGACAACAGCCCAATTCACAACATTTAATTTCAATTAAATTTTCATGATATTTAAACATGATCAGCTATAGATCAGAAGCCAAAAGGAAGAATTGCTATCTGCAAATTATCTATTACAGGGCACTTAAAGAGTTTCAGAATGAATCTGAGGCATACCTTTCCTTGTTCAAGGGCTAGCAGCTCAAGCTGAAGACTGAGCACTTCTGAAGACATAGTTTCTTGTACACGTTCTGACATTATGTGTAGTTCTTCTGATTTTGAAGCAATCACATCTTTCAGATGGTCCACTTTATGCTTCAGTTGTTTCTCACTAAGTAATGCTTCGTCTAACTCTGATTTTAATTTTTCAACCTGTAAAACAATGGTTTTCCAAAGAGGGAAATAACTTTTACATTTAATTTTCATTTATACACATTCTTCTTCAAATTTACCAGCATATCCTCACTAACTATTGCTCTACAGTATACTTCATTTTCATTCCATTCTAAAACTTAATAAAGCATACATTAACTAGGGTCAACAATTTTTTTTATTAACTTTGCTGGTCAAATCACTGCATTTTTTAAATAAAGTAATATTTAAAAAAACAGCAACACTGTATTTGCCGAAATTTCCTATCACATTCTCTAAGGAAGAAGGCTGAAAAAACAAACATGCAGTTGAATGGTCGGTTTTTATTTATTTATTACATTTCATATTTCTAGATTGCCCATCTCCCTTAGGTTTTTAAACACACCATGTAGTTTGAAGCAGTAGCATCTTTTCCATCCCATTCTTCCTTTCTGCTCTAAAGCAGGATTTTAAAGATGGAAGATATAAGTTATATACACACTCATGCAGTCGCTCGCTCGCTCTTTCACACACACACACACACACACACACACACACACACACACACATGTCCAGTTACCCCAAAAAATTTCCTTGCTATCCTATTAAGCTGTATAATTAAAATTAATACATAGTAATCTTAGTATGTAAATTAGTAAATTAATACAAAGTCTGGTAAACTTGCAAGATTTGTTTCTCTCGCCCATGTACATGTATACATCTGAACTAGACTGTTGTTTTTCCATGTCATATAATATACTGTGGTACATGCATAATTTTGTATTTATTTATCTTGTCATGTTTATATTAGAGGTGGAGACCCTTTGAGAGCTGTATGCAACGTAATTTCATTTTAACGTATGCTAATTAGTGTACATTAAAAGTGACAATTAAGTATTATTCTATTCTATTCTATTCTATTCTATTCTATTCTATTCTATTCTATTCTATTCTATTCTATTCCATTCCATTCTTTAGCACTGCAGAAAGATATTCCAATTCAGAATTGATTTTTCAATAATGTGTTAAGTTCAGAACATTTTGAAGACTGTTTAGCATTAATAGAAGCAAGCAATTGCTATAAATAACAGATTGATCTTATTCTTTGTATAATGCACCTTATTTTTAAGCTCCTTTATTTCTTGCCCATGTAATGTTTCCAACTGCCTACGCAATGCATCCAGATGTACATTTTGCTGCTGCTTAAAAGCTTCACATTCAAGATTTAAACTTCCCAACATTCGATTCTTCAATTCTACTTCTCTCTGGAGAGTATATTTTTCTTGTTCAAAATTCTGAAAAAGAGGTATCACGGAGTTATAACAAAGAAAGACATCTGCTATGGAAGCACAGTGGTGAGCAAAAAGTATTCACCCTGGCAAAGTCTAAAAGACTGCACGTATCTTCTGTGCCCATTTCTTAACTACCTCGAAGGAGAAGATTTAGATGCATGAGCTACTGGATCAGCACAGAGGGAAAGTTTAAATTTTACCTCCTTACTCATGGGGAAAATGCAATGAATATTCAATTATTTGTATAATGAATCATATTAATAGGTTGGTTCTACTAATAGTTGGGAAATAATTCACAATTTATATTTAGAGATGCTGACCATATAGGACAGCTAAGTTTTTCTTCATGATGATAAAGATAGTTGTTGAGTTATAACCATTCATTTACCATAGCCTTGGAAAAAATCACTTATAAACTGTTTTGCACTTACGACCATTGCAAACCATTGTATCATCCCTTCAGTTACCAGTACATATTTGTAATTTACGTATTTGGCAATTAGCTCACATTTATGACTGGTTACAGCATCCTGCGATGACATGTCATTTTTTGCTGGTTTCTGGCAAAAAAAAATGTCCATCGGGGAAATTGGAATTGCTTAACCATCATATGATTTGCTTAATTACAATTGTAAAAATGGTCACAAATTTGTGTCGAGTCATGTGATGACTCAACTTATGACTGCAAAAACTTACAGCCACAACTGGGACCAAAATATCCACTGTAAGTCAAAAACTTCCTTCTAATTATAAATTTAATTATTCGCACACAGTGATTGGACAAAACCCACTATTAGTAAGAGAAATATGCTTTCTATATAAAGGTAGTCCTCAATTTAAGACTACAACTGAGACCAGAATTTCCATTGTTAAGCAAAGTGATCGTTAAGTAAATTGCATCTGTTCTTAGGACCCTTTTTGCCATGGTTGTTAAGCGAATCAATGCAGTTAAATGAATCATGTGGTCTTTAAATTAATCCAGCTTTCCTCACTGACTTTGCTTGCTGGAAGCGAGTTGGTAAGGTTGTAAATGATGATCACATGACCCCAGAACTTTACAACCATTGTAAATACATGCTAGATGCCAAGCAATCAAATTTTTATCACGTGACTGTGGAGATACTGAATTGGTTTTAAGTGCAAGGACTGATTGTCACATTTTTAGTGGCATTGTAATTTTGAATGGTCAGTAAGTGAATGGTTGCAAGTTGAGGATTACCTGTAACTATTAACCTCATTATTAATGTATGCAATACAATCCCAGCACTCCATGGCAGAACCTTTAAAATTGGTGTAGAAAACTATTCAAAGAACTGCATTTTTTAAGGTTAACATGTTAAACATTATTTCACAGCAATAACGGTAATGCTTCTGTGTCAGAGTAGAATCTATCAAAACACTCTAATACAATGCTTAAAATTTCACCTCTGTTATGGTAACCATTTCATTTTGCAGTTCATCTAGCCGATTCTGCAGCAAGTTTTCGCTTTCCACCAGCTTTAAGCCATACTGTGCCGCTTTTCTTCTTTCTTCTTCAGCTTCTTTCAGTTGATACTGAAGACGTGAAATGATGTCTCGGTCTGTCTCCATTTTCTTTTAATACTGAAACTATATATGATGTACAACTCTTTTAAAAATCAATCTACTATGGGTAAAATCCATATAACTATTTATTGATAGGATTTAGAAAAGCCCCACTACATGAATTATATGCTCATGGTACTTAATCCTGTGGATGATCTACAAAGCAGATCCCCCCCCCCCAAACACTGACTGGAGCTAGCCCTGGAGAAAGGAGAAGCACCATAACACCATATCTCCCATTCACTTTGGGCCTTGAGCTGGTCCAAAAGAATGCCAAGGTTGACGATATCAAAGACCGCTGGGATACTGAGGGTCAAGAGGGATGCACTTCCCCATCTCAACATTGTCTCAGGTTATTAACAATGTGACCAGTGCTGTCTCAGTACTGTATCCCAGTTTGAAGCCATACTGAGAGGTCCAGATAATCCATTTCCTCCAGAGCCCTTTGAACCTTCAGTCCAACAACTCTCTTTACAATCTTCCCTGAAAGGTTAAGCAGAAATTTGTCCAACTTTGGGCTGCTCTGTGACAGCCAGATGATTTTCAACTTCAAAGCCACCCATCCTACTACTACTACCAATTCATTCAGCTGGTCTGTCACTTTTTATAACCACAGGGAGAAATCCTATGCTTAGAATGAACACTGTACTTACCTGAATGTTCTTTCTACGTGCGCTGCGTGAGAGTCCAAAGCAATGGGTGATAACCTTGTCTGCTTGGCCAGAAACTGAGTTGTAATTTGTTTAGACACACCTTCTCCTTCCTGCTTAGTTCCAGTTTTTTAACGATGGTCTGGATCTGGAGAAGACATAACCTGTAACAATAGAAAACATACTCTCCTGGACCCTGGTGCCCTTTATAAAAGTAGGGAGGGGTTGGACTCTCATGCAGCGCACATAGAAAGAACGTTCAGGTAAGTACAATGTTCATTCTCCTGTGCGCTGCTTAGAGTCCAAAGCAATGAGATATACCCAAGCTAAGTATCCCTAGGGTGGGGAGTAGAAACCTCCAGGGTCCTGTCAACTGGAAGAACCTGCTGCAAGACCTGTCTCCCAAAGGCCACCTCTGCTGAGGCAAACGTCAAGTTTATAGTTTCTAACGAAGGGAGAAGGCGATGCCCAAGTAGCTGCCTGAAAATCTCTAGTATTGAGGCCTGAGTGGTCCAGGCTGCTGTTGTAGCTGCGCTTTTAGTAGAATGTGCCATGATATGGAACGGAATAGGTCAGGCTTGATGGTCGTAAGCATAGAAATACAGGTCTTGATCCAGCGACCTATGGTGGATGGAGACACCTTCATGCCCAGAGACCTGGGCTGAAAAGAGACAAACAATGCCTCTGTTTTTCGGAATGGTGCCATCCTGGCGATATATATGCGCAGTGCCCTGCGGACATCTAAGGTGTGCCACTGACGTTCCCTAGGATGTTTGGGATTTGGGCAAAAGTCCGGTAAGATAATCTACTGAGCCCAGTAGAACCGGGAACTGACTTTTGGCACAAATGTTCGGTCCAGTCAAAGAATGACTCTGTCAGGATGCATAATACACAAGTCTTTCGTACTGAGAGAGCCACCAGTTCCGAGATTCTTCAAGCAGAAGTAATGGCGATGAGAAAGACGACCTTGAAGGTCAAAAGCCTAAGAGTGGTGGAGCTTAACAGCTTGAACGGAGAGGATGTGAGTGCCTGTAAAACGAGGGACAGATCCCAAGGCGGCTTTTAGAAAGCTACGGACCCTCGGATGATGAGAGAGGGTGGAAGCTCCCTCGCAGGACAGAATAGTTGCTAACGCTTCTACTTGTCTATGGAGAGTATTAACCGCTAGTCCTGCCTCTAACCCTTCCTGCAGGAAGTCCAATAACTGTGGTACAGACGGCGAAGTTGGAACCAGTGCTTGCCTGGTGCACCAAAAGCAAAAAGAGGTCCACGTAGCATTGTATATGCGGCTTGTTGAGGGACGTTGGGAAGCAAGGATAGTAGAGATTACCTTCCTCGAGAAGTGGTCCCTTTTCAGGATCTCCCTTTCAAGTGCCCAACAAATGCACAACTTCAGTGCCAGACTAAAGCCATTGAGGGTCTGGGTGGAGCATGGCCCCCTGGCTGAGGGAGATCCTGTCTGGAGGAATCCTCCAGAGAGGAGATATTGATAGAGTCAATAGGTCCGTAAACCAGTTTCGTCTGGGTCTGTGAGGGGCTACGAGAAGAACCTCTGCACCTTCCTCCAGGAGCTTCTTGATGACCCTTGGTATTAGAGATATCAGTGGAAATGTGTACAACAGGCCCTGGGGCCACGGATAACAGAGGGTGTCCGTCCCTTCGGCCCCTGGTGATCAGAATCTGGTGTAGAACCGAGGAAGTTGTGCATTCGTTGGGATGGTGAAAAGGTCTAGTTGAGAAGGGCTGAATTTGGTTGACAACAGACGGAACAGATCTGGATGAAGTTTCCATTATGCCTGATCGATGGTCTGTCTGCTCAATTAATCTACGTGGATGTTGGAGGTTCTGGAAATGTGCTCTGCCCACAGGGAAGACAGGTGTTTCTCTGCCCATAGACCTATCACAGCAGCTTCGTTCATCAGTGCCCTGGATCGGGTGCCTCCCTGGTGGTTCACATGTGCTTTGACTGTAGCATTGTCTGTCAGTAAGAGCACATGTTGCCCTGACAATTGACATTGGAAGTGACGAAGTGCCAGATGGGCAGCTCTTAATTCCAGCCAGTTGATGTCCTTGAGGAGGTTGTGTGGGGACTACCGACCTTGGGTCATTTAAGACTGTAGATGAGTGCCCCATCTGAAAAGACTGGCATCTGTGGTTAAGGTCAGTCGGGTTTCTCCCTGAAGGAACAGCCCTGTTCGAGGGCTTTGGACATCCACCACTCCAAGGATTTAAGAACCTTGAAGGGAACTTTGATCCATTTGAAGGAATTCCGTTGGCAGGAAATCATTTTGCTAACAATTGAGACAGAAGGGGTTCTGAGGGTTCTGACTTGCCTTATGGTGGAGCGGATGCTGGAGTGACGCTCCTGGTAGAGGAAGACGAGACTGGTCTGAGTGTTGATCTGTACTCCCCAATTGACCAGGTTGGTGGACGGGGTCATGTGACTCTTCTCCCAATTCACCGTAAACTCGTAGTTTTGGAGGGTTTGTACTGTGGTCTGGAGATCTAGACTCGCTGCTGAGGGAACGAAGACAAAACCAAAATGTCATCCAGATAGCATAGCAAACGTAAGGGTTTCATTCGCAAATGAGCAGCCATCAGGTTCAGAAGTTTTGTGAATACTCTGGGGGCAGATGAAAGTCCGAAGGGCAGGGCTTTGTATTGGTAATGAAGTCCCGCATAGGAGAACCTGAGGAATCTCCTGTGAGACAGTCTGATGGGCACATGCTGATAAGCTTCTTGTAGATCAATTGACGTTAAGAGATCTCCTTGTCTTATGCAACCCAGAATGGTGCACAGGGATTGCATTTTGAAGTGTTTGTATTTGATGTGTACATTCAAGTGATGTGTACATATTTTTTAGATCTATGATGGCTCTGCAGCCGCCCAATTTCTTTTGCACCAGAAAGAATATCAAATAGAAGCCGAACCCCTGGTGTTGGAGGCACAGGTTCTATGGCCTGAATGGCCAGCAGATACTGGATTTCGGCTTCCATCAAGAGACCTCTCGTGGGATCCCGTGAGACAGAGCATTGCATGAACCGTCAAGGGGAATTGGAATTGAACTCTAGGGCTAGATATAGTGTTATGGTCTGTAATGCCTAGGCGTCGGTGGTCGTGTGTCGCCAACAGGTTGCAAATCTGCCCAGGAGACCATCTATAGAGCCTTCGTTGGGACAGTCATTTGGATCAACAGTATGGTCGGTAGCCAGCTCCCCGAAAGAAGCGTCTATTCTGTGGCTGTCTGGATCAATCCCAAAAGGGAGGTCGGTCGGCTGTTGGTGGGAAGGTCCTTTGGTATGCCGGGCTCTGAAATGTTGTGTCAGATGCATGAAAAGGCTGCCTGCGGTAAGGATACCCAATTTGTCTGTCTGCACGACAGGAGATGTGAGGGAGGACCTTCCTTTTATCTTTACCCTCCACCAAAATAGGGACTAAGGCTTCCCCAAAGAGAGAGCCGCCTTTGAAGGGGGCCGCTGCTAGGTGCCACTTTGTTTTCATGTCTGCCAGCTGGTGCCTCAACCATAAGAGGAGTCTGGAGGTGACATTAGATGCTAAGGTTCGAGAAACAAACTTAGCAGAGGTGAGGGTAGCATCCGCTGAATATTCTGAGGTAGCAATTAGTTATTTAAATCCTGATGCAAATGGGTGTCCTCAGGTGACACGCAGGATTGCATTTGACGCAGCCAAATTAGAGAAGTCCGAGAAAAGAGGGACGCCACTGTGGCGGAATGAATGGCCCAGGCGGCTGCTTAGTGGGCCTTACGAGCGGCAAGCTCCGCCGTTCAGTCTTCCATTTTCAAGCCCTCAGCTGAATCAGAAAGATACTGGCCATTAGAACAGGGGTCTCCAGCCTTGGTCCCTTTAAGACTTGTGGACTTCAACTCCCAGAGTTCCTCAGCCAGAGGTTGGAGACCTCTGCATTAGAACATCAATGGCTGGAAGTTTGAGGAGATCCTCAAGTTCCTGTTCCACCATGTACATTTTACTATCCATATCACTAGGGGCAGAGATGGCCCCGGGCTGATTCCACTGTCATTGTATGACATCCACAAAGAGCTTAGGGGATGGAACCACCTCATGCACTGTAACAGGCTTAATAAAAAGAAGAACCATGGGATCTTGAGTGTCCGAGGATCCCTCAGGTTGCCCAATAAGTGCCCCCATTTTGTCTGTTGTCTTTGCCTTGTACAATAGTGTTTTAAATAGGTCATAATAAAACAGACCTGTGACAGGGGGCTTATCAGGAATGACCCTTTCATCGTCAGAAAAATTATAATCCAGCAACTCCTCTTCTTTGCCATGAAAGGACATGTCATTTTGCTACAAAGGTGAAGATGAACGAGAATCCAGAATATACTCTCTGTCATGATATACTGGAGTATAGTAGTGGCTCTTGGATTCAGGTCTGTCGCTGGCAGTAGGGCTAAAAAACCCCGTTGTATAAGAGCAACGTCAATTCCCCTGGTAATAGTTTAGGCAATCATGTTGTACAAGTCTTTTCGCAGGGCAGTGCCCTGGCCTTCCTCTGGGCGGAGCTCCGCCACGTTATGCGTAAAGATAGCAGAGGCACAGGAACCCCTGTGCTGCTGAGAGGATCCTGGTTCAGGAATGGCTAAGCCCAAAAGAGCCTCTATATCTGCAGCCTGCAAAGGCTATATGCTAGTGGAGGCAGTGGAAGACCAACCAAACTGACCTGGCTGAGGTCCTTGTTTATGCATCAGCTGTTTCCCTGCTACAAGCAGGAGAGGAATGTGGCTTGCTAGCCTCTGCCTTTTTTTCGGCCTTATCAAATTGTTTATCTTAACGCACGATGTCACCTCATGGCATCCTTATCAGCTGCAGCTGAGGTTGAGGCCTGAACAGAGGACATGATCTAGTAACTGGTACTTTGGATCTAGATTTCCCCTTTTTTGTGACTGGATCCTCCAAGGCTTGTTGCCTAATGGAGGGAGAGCAGAGGTATGAGGAGATCTACTGTGAGACTCCATTTTGAAAGCCACGAAGTAACTGTGAAACAGCCAAATAAATTTTCTCTTTGCAAACTCTCAAGAAATTGTAGACAATTCCCTTGTAATCACCTCCCTGGTATACACAAACCCACTATGGAGGGCAATTAAGGGCTTAATCATGCCAAGCACTTGCCATCATGCCAACACCATGGCTTGTAAGCGGAAAGAATAAAGGCTTCTTATTTTTATATAGGCCGGGGGGGGGGATTCCAAAATGGCGCTATGCCTACACCAAGGCTTTTAAGCGTGAATTACCACGCAGCCTGCCCAGGGAGCTGGAATCCGACACCACAGATCCTTGCCCAGCTAACAGAGGTGTAGAGTCGACACTACGGCTCTCCCCACACCAATCCAAAGCCAAAAACTCACAAAATGGCTCCGAAGCGATTGAGGAAGAAGCTGGAGCTCCCAATGCTGCATAGGCCTTTCCACAGTAAAAAATGTCGCCGCGGAGCACCCAGCCCCGCCAAGCACCAGTCGCAGTGCCAGAAACCGCTCCCCAGCTGCAATGAAGCAAATTGAAGAGAAAATCTTCTCCTGTGTGCTTTTAAAGCAGTCCAAGCAATGGAGATAGTTAGAATATGTCCCTCTAGGCCGACTGAGTTAACAAACTGGAGTTAAGCAAGGAGAAGGTGTGTCTAAACAAATTAAAACTCAGTCTCTGGCGAATCAGACAAGGTTATCACCCATTGCTTTGGACTCTCTAAGCAGTGCACAGGAGAACCTGGGTGTCAAACTCATGGCATTTTGGCGGCATCATATGACGCATTGAGACTTTTTTACCCCTTCACCAAACCAGTGTGGGCATGGCCAAAGCATGACACATCCGGCCCATGGGCAGAGAGTTTGACAGACCTGGCTTACAAAGTTCCTAGACCAAAAAATATACCACATTCTCAACTGATAGAACTTTGCTTTGTGGACACTACTCATTGGTTCAAGGCATTGTGGGTCATTATTGTGCCATCAAAAAAAAAAAATCAGCAATCATCTAAAAATCTTCTCTTCATATGCAGACCAACATTTTCATAAACAAACTAATATCTCCCACAGCTCATCCTCAAAGAACCCATTACCCTCAGTGCCCTATTTAATCACAGGTAGGCTATGATATGACTGGATATCTACAGTTTTCTGCCAAACAAATAACCAATTCATTAAATGTGTCATATTAATGGATATTGCTGTTTTTCCATAGTCAGCATGAAAGACGAAGGATCTCTTGTATTTGGGAACACATATATATTAAATGAGTGGGAAGAACATAGTGGTCTTAGTACTCTTAGCCTGATATCAAATGCCATGGTTTGCTTAACCATCGTTTATTAGGTAAAATAAAATCAGTTTGGCTCACATTACGTGCAAAGCCAAACACTTATAGTTTAGGATTATCCTTGAATCCCATTTCACCAATTCACATTAAAAGACACTCGGCCTTTTAACAAAATGAAAGACAAGGAGAAGGCTTATTCTAGTTGCTAAACCACCAATAGATATAAAAAGTTTAAAACCAAGGTAGTGGAAGGTAGAAGAGGAAACAAAACTCTACACAAATCCATACAGAATAGTGGTTAAATTGCCATATAATTAAATTGTCCAAACAGTAATGCTGATTGAAACTAATTTGAGGCACACCTTCCTAGTAACTTTGAAAAGCTTATTTATAAAGTTTATAATAGTAACTTCTCAAAGAAAATGCCAAGTAAACTGGAAAACTAATACAAACCCAGAGCATGTTAATAGAAAACAAAACACTTTTATTCTGAAATATAGTATCGGTTTTCCAGAAACAGCAATAGGTAGAACACATGTCCTCACGTCAGTAACCTAAATTTAAGCATTCCAGAAAATTCTTCATGTTCTTCTTTTAAAATATTTAATATGCAAGCCAAGTATCCTCTAGAGCTTTATTGTTTTCCAAACCAATTTTTATTCCAAGCTAACAGTTTGGATCAGACTCCGACCGGCAGACCTTAATTTCAAAAAAGTATGTCCACTCATCATTCATCAGAGGCATGATCTGGTAAAACAAAAACATCACATTTCTCCTGCCATATTAACAATAATGAATATATCTTTCATCACTTTTTACCCATTAAAACTGTAAATGAATAGTTGTATCATAAATGTGATTAATGGTTTTATGAACTTCAAGACTCTGGATTTTTTTTTAATTTTCAACATTATTCAGTATTTAATTATTGTAATGAAACCCAATCAAGATTAGCAGTACTTAATGGCTATTGTGGCAAGAATGTTTATCTTCCTCCTTCTCCTGATTAAGCTAAGTAGCTTCAGTCTGCATAATAACATTAAGCAGTATATTTTAGAGCCTTCAGTAATGTGTCAGCATTTTAAACTAGAAAGCAAATAATACTGAGTCATAGTAAACTAAATAAGACTCTAATATCTAATAAGAATTTTTAGAACATTTTACAACTTGACATAACAGAACTAGCTACCGCAGACTGCTTAAAACAGAAAATATTTGAAAGCTACATGCAAAGTAACACTTGGCCATAAGTAAGCATTAAAACAATATTCAAATGAACATTGAAAACTAAAAGAACAAAATCTTTTCAGTCCAATAACATTTTGTGAAGAAAAAAAACAGAAACTGACCTTCAAGTATATTCCATCTTATGAAAGTTTAAATTTAAATAAAATGATGCCTTTTTAACTGGGAAATCTGTTTACTTTTATCTTGAAGATCGTTCCTTGATTTTGTCACCATTACTGCAGGCTTTTGGAATAGCATTTTTTTCAACCACAAGGGGAGATCATTGAAATGCAAATCCTTTTCAATCTATTCCTTCACTATTTCCATGGTTGCCAAACCCTACAAGATTGCCAAAGACAGTGGTTCTCTGTAACTTAGGCCGAAGAGTTCCAGTCTCATTTCTTCCAATATTTATCAAGACAGCACTATTATACTGAAACTTTCAGTTATTTTTGCTGTTTTAACAAATCTGTAACACTAGTTCACTAACAAGACTTTTTACACTAAATCAGCTATTTTTTTAAAAAAAATCATACATAACTAGAAAATCACAACTCTCAAATTTGCATAGGAAATTTACTAAGGACTATTTTAGAGCTAGGCCAAAGAACTCTAAAGCTATAATCCTAGATTCATTTACCAGACAATAAGGACCACTTAATCCAGTGAGATTTACTTCTAAGCAAACATGAACGCGACTTCCCTATTGACCTTTTTCAAATTTAGCACATGGTACCAAAATGAGGTTTTATGACGCTCCAGGTCTTGGATCAACAATGACAACCAGGGGAACACTTTATACTCATCTGCTAATTGAATCATTTTAAGGCCTAGAATGCTGCCTTAATTAAGAAAGCTGATCATTTCTTGGGTACAGGTTGTTTATTTGTTTAGATTTGTATTAACTACCTATGCTGAGCGATCAAGCTGTGATGACCAAACCCAGAAGATTCTGGTTTTGGAGATTTCAAGTCTTGTTTCACCTCACAAAACACTCCATCTCTATGCTTTTTGTTTAATTTTTCATCCTACATGGATGCAGGGAGAATGTTTGTTTAGGGTAAAATTGGCTAAAGATTCTCTCTTGTCAATCTTTCTTTAACTTTTAATTATGAATACTTTTTTTTTTTTTTGACAAAAGTCCAGGCTCCGTTAGCCACAGGATTAAAATACATCCCTAAATGTGTTTACTTAGCTGGGAAACCCAGTATTTCTTTAGTTATCTGCCACCATGCCAGTGGTAAATAGTAACAGATTGGGTTTATTCAGTTGGGCAGACCCAGTTTGTGGATCTTTATTGCTTTGCAATAAGAACGAAGCAGCTTCTCAACATCCTTCACTGCCACAGCTTCTTGCTGTTTCTACAATATTTACCAAAAGTGAGTGAAGATCTCACTAAGGAAGAAATATGAAAGGACAATAACAATTCAGTAGGACAGGTACTGAAAGAAGGTTATCCTTTTTTTTTCCTCCCTGGAACTATAGCAATCTCCATTCACTATTTTGGCCGTTTGCTACTTTAAAGCCATGGACAGAAAGCCCTTCCCCTTTCTTTCATCATCTTATTTCTTACCATTTTAAAATATATACATTAAGGGTTTTTTTCTTAGTTTAAATGAAAAAAAGAACACTATTTCAGGAATAGTCAGGAGAAAGGCATATATTGCTGTGACAAAATAAATAAATAAATAAATAAATAAATAAATAAATAAATGGGCAATATAGGTCATGTAGGCAAGCAGCAGCAGTAGCTTCCTTAAGACTTCACTTATTACAGTCACAGTCAGTCTTGCCCACCAACGTATCCACTGTACTTTGGATCCGGCTGAGGGCAGAAATCAATGGCTTGCACATTTGTTCATATCTTTGCCTCTGGATAGAAGAGGCAAGGATATAAAAGATGAAAATTTCTGGAAAGTCCCTGTGATCCCTTCTTTGACATGAATTGGAAAAGCATTTTAAAATGAATTGGAAGAGGGTTGTTGGGATTGTGGATTCTTGTTTAGTAATTGGAAGAAGGGAGCCCTTTCACAGGGATTTTCAGGATAGTAGAAACGTAGGGAAAAATGTTTCCCTACTCAAAAAAGTTTTCTTCTTATCTCAGTAAGGATGGAGGACTAGAAAAATAGTATTTATGTTAATTGAGTTTAGTGAATTATAGGTGGTTAAAGCTGATTTATAAGTATGGTTTGGAAATAATTTCATTTTACAGTTAGGAGAAGGAAATATGCTATTCCTATTATTAGCGTCAAATTAAAAATTCAATATTTTATGAGAATGGGGAGAATAATATATTTTACAGTTACACCTGTATTTAATAATTTCTTACACAATTTCATAAATGCATCTTATGAAATGTAATTATTTAAACTTGTTCTGGCCCTAGTCTGTGAGTAAGTCAGTGAGTCTTCACTGTATCCATTTTGAAGATGAGTGCCCAATCTCTTTCCAAACCTGAAACAATACAAATAGTTCAGTACAAAATTATGGTTTCCTCTAGTTACATTTATTATATGTCCTTAGTATCATGACCATCCTGGAAGGGTTCTTAAAGTTACCTAATTTCTATTATAGAAATTATCATGAAAAATATTCACTCAACCTTGCCATTGTATATCCCACTTCTATTATAGCATCGTATTCTTTAAAACACTATAAAGGGGGAAAAAAAGTCAAAATTATTTGCTTAGTATGAATTAGGAAACTCCAGGCCAGGCAAAGAGAAATGAAGCCAGGAACTAGCCCTGAATCTTTGCACAGTCACTAGAGACATAAATTGAACATAAGTCCATGGAGTCTCTTGTTTGTTCCCAAGGAGATCAGGAAGATTCTGCAACACAGGGAGACTGCAATAAAATAGCTTCATTGAAGCTTTCACGGGTGAATCTGGTTGCTTGCTCCTGTCATTACATGAACACAATGCAATTATGTTTGATCCCTTTCTGCTATATAACAGTATTCAGCATCTCAAAAGAACAAATGCAGAGCAGAGACCAGTAACAACCTACAGTTCTAATTGTCATGTTTCTCTATATCCCATTGGCTGTCAAGTCATATTTTCTTTATAAGTCATAGTCCAGACTAATAAAAATATACAACATAATAGCCAATTGTACAATTTTGGATTGAATTTTCATGTGCCAACAAGGAGATGTCATAAATATAGCGCATGTATCAGTATTCAGGTAAAAAAGTCAGATTTTTACATAACTGAATCACATTTTTGTACATATACTTACAGGGAACTTTGTTAACTAATCTAAAATTGTGGTGGTTGGGTTACTATATCCCTATCCCAAAAGGTAAAGGTTCAGTCTCTGGCCTTACAATATCTTTCTAGATATATCCAGCTCACTTAACCATTTACCGGAAGGGGAAGGTCCCATTTAAAGCCGCTACCTTGCAGAAAGGCTTAGAAACCTTGGAGGGCTAAAGCTATTGCAAAGCTACTTCCTGCATGCCTCTTCAGTACCAAACAAGGAAGTATTGTTTTGGCATGATATATCTGGTATAAACCAAGCATTAATGTTTATTTGAACTTTGGAGAAAGGAAACAACCAGAGATATTCTGTAGGATGGAACTACGAAGGCACCAAGTCCCCAAGGGCAGCACAATTTGGTTATGGACTTTTATCCCTTTCTAGGTCCAAGTTTGGGGAAAAGGTTAGAGCTTACCACTCTTTGCAATGAAAGAATCTCTTTGGTTCCATTCTCTTTCTCTTAATTGTTTTAGCAAAAGTTTGGAGGATAGCAATTCTTCCTTTCAACCAGGGGTGAAATACTCCTGGTTTGGACCGGATTGCCCGATCCGGTAGCGATGGCAGCGGGTGGTTTGGAGAATCGATAGCAAAAATCCCTGGCCCCGCCCCCTGCTGCATGATCATTAAAGGTTTTTTTTTTTTTACTTTTAAAAGCATTTTTTCAGCCGAAGAAAAAATGCTTTTAAAAGTAAAAAGCCT
This sequence comes from Ahaetulla prasina, assembly GCF_028640845.1. Classification (NCBI taxonomy): domain Eukaryota; kingdom Metazoa; phylum Chordata; class Lepidosauria; order Squamata; family Colubridae; genus Ahaetulla; species Ahaetulla prasina. Next base: position 109,538,233 of record NC_080540.1, read on the forward strand.
TTGATGATCGCACAGCTCAGCTGGGATCGTCAGAACTCTTTAAAAGTTTTTTTTTCAGTCGAAGAGGTTGTAAAAATAAAAGCCTTTGATGATCGCACAGCTCAGCTGGGATCGTCAGAACTCTTTAAAAGTTTTTTTTTCAGTCGAAGAGGTTGTAAAAATAAAAGCTTTTAAAAAGCTCCTCTGGTGATCCCAGCTGAGTTGCCTGATCGTCAGAACCCTTTAAAAGCATGTTTTCTACAAGCTCTTCGGCCGAAGAGGTTGTTAAAACAATCCTTTTAAGAGGTTCTGGCGATCAGGCAACTTCAGCTGGGATCGTCAGAAGAGCCTTTTAAAATCTTTTTTTCCTCTGGCGATCCCAGCTGAGTTGCCTGATCATCACAGGCTTTTATCATTTTTTTACAACCTCTTACAACAGCCCCCACCCATGCCCACCCAATCGCCCCGTCCCCACTTGCCTAATTGCTGCTTTCAGGCTCGCAAAGCTTTGCTTCAGCTGCTGCAATCAATTGCATCAGCTAGCAACTGAATCTGCCTGGCTGCAATTGGGTGGGGGTGGGGGCTTTAAAAAATAGTTAATTGGGTTTTTTTAAAGGAGTTTTTTTTAGACAGCAATTTAAAGTTAAGGAAGTTTTAAATTTAGCTGCTTTTATCTAAAAAATATAAATAAAATAAAATATTTGTGCAGCTTTCTGAGATTTGGTGTGTTTCTGTAGTGTTTCACTCTAACTACACAAACACACAAAATCTCACAAAGCTGTATGAGGCATTGTGTGTGTGTGTCAGTTGTATTGTGTTGTGGTGTGTGTAAAGTGTGAAAGTTGGTTTTTCAGCTTTTTGTGGTTGTGTGAGGTTCCTGCTTGTTGCAGGGGCCATTTTGGGTGAAGTACATCTGCTTTTACATTGTGTGTGAGTCTGTTGTGTTGTGTGTGTGTAAAGTGTGAAAGTTGGTTTTTGGTACCTCTTATTGTTTTGTGTACTTTATTATTTTTATTATTTATTGTTATTGGCCATGCCCACAGAACCGGTAGGGAAAATTTTTAGATTTCACACCTGGTTTCAACCATCTGATACTCCAACATTCAGGACAATATAAATATAAATTGGCTTCCAAAAACTAGAAAAGATGTCTCAAGTTCTGCAACTGATAATCTCAAGGTTCAGAACTGTTAAAATATTAAAAACTACAGTGGCAAAACTTCAGTTACAGAGTATATGCTTTAGTTCAAAAGAATCAAAATCATTTCCAATTCAAAAGAAACTTGAGCAGCAGCCATGTAAAATATCTCTGGACAGGAAGAAAAAGTGAAAAAGGTTATCAGTTAGGATTGTGAGAAATTTTATTATGCAAACCAAGAGGAAATGGATCATTTCCAGTTATAGTCCAAAACTAAATGATCCAAATCTCTGTATGCATAGATTTTTCTATATATGAACAAGTATATAATTATATGTATATAGAATTCTTTAAAATTCCAGTTCTCTTCTAGTACAAGTATCTTTATAGGACAAGTACAAAATAAAGCTATACTAAAATAAAACAATAGTAAAAAAAAATAAAGAATAAATCATAAAACTAACTCGGTTTACCAATTGGCAGGATATGCATTTTGCATATGAGGTAGAATTTAACTACTTTTAGGGTAATGGAGTCATGGGTAAAAACTATAAGTAAATATTAATCAAAATAAGAAGGGCATTTGTTTCAGTGGTGGGATTATTAACTATAACTGTATGCCAGCATAAAAAGGCAATATAGTAAAACCCTTTTCTGATACTTGCCCTAAACCATTAAAGAGGATCAAGAAATAATCTACATGAGTGCAGGGTTGAGTAACCAGATCTTATCTAGGAAAGGCTGCCACAAAGCATATACTATTTTTCTTTCTTTTTTCTTCTTTCTCCTTTCTTTACCCAGCCCTCCAGATAGATCAGGCTGAATTTGCTTTTTACTATTCCCTAAAAGAATACATGGAGGCGGGATCTGCCTTTCAGCTACACTAAGTGAAAAAACAGGAAGAGGAGGAGGAGGAAAGAGGAAGCAGGTAGGGGCTCAAGTTGAGAATAAGTAACTTCGCTTTTAGGAGGACACTATAATGTTAGGGTATAAACCAGCTATGGCACTTTCTTCAGAAGACATGCAGCCAGGAAAGTTTAATTTTTTAAAATTTACTTTTTTTTCCCTTTAAAAAAAATGGTTAATGCAGTCTTACTGAATGCTAGTAGCAAAGACAAATCTGGACAAAAAAAGCAAAGCTCCTCTTCTTTTGCAGTCCTGCCGCTCCTGCATATTCTGGCTGTTAACTTTATAAGATGTACCCTCGGCTATGCGAAGGATTTCGTGCCGGGAAAACCGGCAGGCACTCACCTTCTTCGCCTTTACGTAAGAAGCACAACAACCTCGGCGAACCAGCATTTGAATTCTAGGCTCAGAGCCCGCGCCAGGCGGATTCGATCTCGCGATATTTAACGACACCGGCTTTGGAAAGACGCTGCGCATGCCCGGTATAGAGAACGCGCGCTGGCGGGAGCGGGGGGGGGGGGCGGAGGAGGTGGACTTTTTAAGCGGTTTAGCTTCCCTTCGGGAAGCGATGATATGGAAATGAGGCATACAGAAGTGAGCACTGCCAGGATAACGACGGGATTTCCGAGATTGGTTAGGAGGGAGAAGACCGTGGACTCCGTTACCAGTTTTGCAAACACCTGCAAGAAAGAATAGAATAGAATAGAATAGAATAGAATAGAATAGAATAGAATAGAATAGAATAGAATAGAATAGAATTCTTATTGGTCATTGTGTTTGGACACACAAGGAATTTGTCTTGGTGCATACGCTCTCAGTCAGTGTACATAAAAGAAAAGATACGTTCATCAAGAATCATAAGGTACAACACTTAATGACAGTCATAGGGTACAAATAAGCAATCAGGAAACAATATCAATATAAATTATAAGGATACAAGCAACAAAGTTACAGTCATACAGTCATAAGTGGAAGGAGATGGGAACGATGAGAAGATTAATAGTAGTGCAGATTTAGTCAATTGTTTGGGAGAATAGAATAGAAATAGGAGAAGTCAGATCTTCGTAGATCCCCGTATTTGTTCATAGGATCCAGCTGAAATGACCATTCAAAATACTGATTACATTTGTCTTCATGGAAAGAACTATTACAACCAGTGATATCCCAGGAATTGGGGAAAGGAAATGGATATAGACATAGATACAAAGATATAGATAGATATATAAAAATGTACCCTTATAATTGATTATCTGGCTCCAGATCATCATCACATATTGGTGACATTACAGAATGCAGCCTTCTAGGGAAAAAAATGCCCTGTATGTGGATATTTCAGTGTTTCTTAAGGTGTGGGTCTTAGGACCGCAGGGGAATCTGTGAAATCAAAATTATTTGCCAGCGTGTGTTGAAAAACAATACAATATTAAGATCCCATGAAATAATTTTGAGTAACGGTAAACATCAGAGAATGAATTTAAATGTTAATGTGGTAAATACATATTACAAACAAACAAAAGCTATTTGGGGATCCCTCATAATTTTTTAAAAGTAGGAAGGGGTCCTGGAAGAAAAAAGTTTAAGAAATGAAAGTTTATTTCATGTGAAATCTTACAGGATCCACAATTTTGCATCATAGCAGTGTATCCTTTAAGCCCTCAAATGCCATTCAGCACAGCTGGTGTCACCATGGATTTTCGTTGGATTACTTTAGGTTAGTCACACTCCTTAAGCCCAGTCTCTCCATATATGGTTGTGGGGCATAAAGTGTAATAAAAATATCCCATATAAGGGGTGTCTGAGTTCCTAAAGAAGGTAACAATATCCCTGCATGCATCAATAATTCTGGTTACCACCTTTAAAGCGCTCCATGGCTTAGGACCCGGGTACTTACGGGACCGCCTGCTGTTACCTTTTGCCTCCCACCGACCCGTACGCTCTCACAGAGAGGGCCTTCTCAGGGTGCCGTCCACCAAACAATGTCGGCTGGCGGCCCCCAGAGGTAGGGCCTTCTCTGGGAGCTCCTACGCTCTGGAACGAGCTTCCCCCTGGGTTACGTCAAGTGCCTGATCTTCGGACCTTTCGCCGTGAGCTGAAAATGCACCTATTTATTCAAGCGGGACTGGCTTAAAATTTTAGTGGGGTTATTTATATTTTAATGTTTTAAATTCGGCCACCTTATAATATGCTTGTTTTAATTTCTTTTAATGTTTATATTGTGACTTTTACATGGCTGTACACCGCCCTGAGTCCTTCGGGAGAAGGGCGGTATAAAAATTGAATAAAAATAAATAAAATAAAATAAAATAAAGTGCAACATAATTACACAAATTTAGGATTTTGGTTTCTTATGCTTAAAGTGCCCAAACAAATTTTCATGGGATCCTGCGTATATTAAAGTTGGGAATTGCAACCTATCTTCCCTTTATTGGTGAAGCCTAAACAACAAATTGTTTCTTGATCATGAGGTAAACTCAACATAGCATTAGAGGAGTCCTTGCTGTCAGGTAAGTTTTGTGTATTCCGCCCCATATCAGAATTGCATCCAAATTGCATTACCTTTTTCCTTAAATGCTATCTTTGAATAAGATCCTCTATTCAAGCATCGTGCCACTGGCTCCACCTTGTGGCAGTTGATCTCCATATCTTGACATACAACATTGAATCTAAAAGTTAAGGAAGCAAAGTCATTTAGTGACAATTCAAAGTTACAACGGCACTGAAAAAAGTGACTTATGACCATTTTTCAGCCTTATGACCATTGCCGCATCCTTATGGTCACGTGATTTAGATTCAGATGCTTGTCAACTGACTCAGATTTATGACGGTTGCAGCATCCCAGAGTCATGTGATCCCCTTTTGCACCCTTATGACAAGTCAATGGGGAAACCAGATTCACTTAACAACTGTGTTACTAATTTAAGAACTGCAGTTATTCACTTAACAAATGTGGCAAGAAAAGTTGTAAAATGGAGCAAAACTTACTTAAAAAAATTCTCACTTAAGAATATAAATTTTGGGCTTAATTGTAGATATAAGCTGCATAATATTGTTTGTCCATGAAAGAAAAAAAATCATGTGGAACAACACTAACTTCTTATATGAAGTATTTTAGAGATATAAATGAGTTTTAAAAGCAAATATTGATGCAATTACTATATTTACTTATTTTTTGCATGGGCTGTTTTCAACAAAAATGAAAAAATAGCAGTTGGCTTGCAAATAATGAAAAATTTCAGCACATCTTTTATATATGTGTGTGTATTTTATACCCCCTCCCAAAAAAGTGCATATAATTCTTCCCTAAAGGCATATTGCTTTTTAAATCTTGCTGATTTCAAGATACATCCAATTTTGAAATCAGATTGGATGTATCATTCTTTTATTGTTTTGCTGGATTGAGAAGTTTTGCAATGAGCATTACAATTGAGATGCTTTGAGTGGACATTCACATGTTCTTGGGAGCGGTGAAATTTGCCTGGTTCTATCCGGCTCGCCAAACCGGTAGTGCTGGTGGTGGAATTACCTCCTGTTTTTTACCCTCTGCTCATGCACAGAAGAGGCACGCGCATAGCGTGCGTGTTCCCATTCCCAAACTGGTCCCGAAGATAAGTGGATTTCAGCCCAGTTCTTGGGTGCTTTGGGGAGGAGGCTCAAAGATGTGGCAATAAGAAACTCTGATTTTTGAGGCCAGGAGGACCTCTAGGTTGTGCATCACTTCTGAACAGGGCAGAGCCATCTTTCCCAGGATCAAGGATGGAAACACCCAAGATTTAGAGAACCTGAAAACCACAGCCACTCAGTTCAGTGATAACTGAACTCGGTTTCTTCAATCCAACAGTTATAACTTGCTCTTCCCCAGCCATACCCTCAAAGCTTGCAGACATAGGACAGAACTTCACTTGGATGCCTGATGCAAAGTACACATGGATATCAATAATAAATGAATGATATCTTACTTCATAGTAGTGAATGACCAGTGGTTTGATGGAGATATTAAAAGTGGGGAAGGAGTATAGGACAGAACCCTGAAGCAGCCTGCAAAAAAATACTGGACTGGAACTGGCTCCAGAAGAAGGAAAAGAACTACCTTAACTTGGGGTTCCCCACTCCCAACTCCCAAAGCCAGTTGAGAATAATATCATGGTTAATGGTATCAAAGGCTGCATAGAGCCAGAATGAACATACAATCTCCACTGTTCATGTTGTGCACTAACTCATAATTGCTTAAATTGCAGACAACTGGATTCATGAAACACTAAACTTAAGACTTAGAATAACTTTGCACTTTGCATGTGAATACTTATGACTACAACCATGTTGCTTGTATCTACAATTGATAGTATTCTATTTGTTTCCTAGTATGATTTGATTGCTTATTAGTAACCTATGACTATCACTAAGTATTGTATCTTATGATTCTTGATGAATGTATTTTATTTTTCTTTATGTACATGGGGAGCATATGCCCCAAAGATAAATTCCTTGTGTGTCCAATCACACTCGGCCAATAAAGAAAAAAAATAAAGAAAAAAAATAAAACAAAAGTTTTCTACCCTCTATGGATAGAAAATTCACAAAGTGTACCAAGCAAAACCAAGAAAAGTAGATTGTGGTGGTGGTCAAGGTATGAATCCAGCCTGTAGGAATTTCAGAATCATAGAATTATATGAGTTTTAAAAAAATAGTATAGGTCAACCTCCTGCTCAGTGCAAGAATCAGTTAAATCAGTCCCCATTTGAAAACCTCCAGCATAGGGAGTTTCTCACTTTTCTATGCAAGCATTCCAACTTTAATCATTCCTATTATAAAATTCCTCCTAAGATATAGTTTGAATTTCCTTTATTTAATTTCACATCCACGCAATGTCTTGTGTTATTCTGCATATCAGTCCAATTCTTAATCTTTTCTCCCATCATCTGGTTGATTCATGTTAATATCTGTAACCTAAGTCACTTAAATCCTAAAATGCTCTGGATTTTAATTAAGCCTGTGTGCAGCCCAATCTAGAGAGATCCTAGGGTGCTTTTGCAGGGATCAACATTCAGGGAATCCTTCATTATTAAGATATCATCATACATCAGAAACTCTAGACCAGTTAAGCTACAATTTTTAACCTTAAGCATTCCTCACAATTTATCTTCTTATAATCTAATCTTTCTCAGCAGCCAGCATCTTCTCTGAATTAAAACATCTCATTTGCATTTCCACTGTACCATGAATCAATCTCCTTTCCTTGTCCTTGCTATAAAACAAAAGAATTATGTAGATTGTAAAAACAAAACATCCAGATGACAATGAATTCAATACTGACTTATAGGTTAGATTTTTAAATTAGTATCTCATGAGAGCAAAATATTAAACTTAAATATTTATAAGTGCCAATGATTTCTTTCATTCTTCTATTTTTCAAGACATAGATGTGCACAGCTCATTTAAACTTTACTTACAGGGCTTGGTTTCCAGGCTCTTTTATCATCTTCATAACCCAAGCCATTTTCCATATTCCTTTTAAAGTGTGATGCCCAAAACTGGTAAAGCATTGGAGCAATGAAACCTCAAAAGATGGTGATGCAACTGTTTGGCTACTGCATGACATTATTTACTCATGTAGAATAGTAGCCAACTAGAAGCCCTAAAAGAAATCCTCCTAATATAGGGTCCTAGCAGACCAAATATCAATCTGATAAGCATTCCTGATGAGATGCTGGTTAAAGCAGACTAGAGAGAGATGATTGGAAGGAAATTTAAATAGAAGGTACTTTTTCAACAGAGCATACTTAATATGTGGAATTCATATTAATGTGTGCTATTACCACAATAGCATGTTCATAACTACAACTTGGATAGCTTTTAAACACAGATGAATAGGTTAATGGCTAGTAGCTGTATTCCAGCCTTTTCTTTTTCCTATGTGAATATTGGGTTTATTCTACTCAAGTCTTCGTATCTTGCTATTCCTCCAGTTTTCAAAATATACCGAACATGTTACTTTTATCAGGTATGTCAATACTCTGGGATGTAATTTGTCTTATGAATGCAACTATAATTTGTACAAAATGTATATCGGACCTGAACTATGTCCATCACCATTCCTTGTTTTTATGTAAACATAGCCAAATGACTTTCCCTTACCAAGCCATACTTAAGCAAACTGTCAGTTAACATAAAGTGAAAAGTCGGTCAGTGTTTTACTGCAGGTTCTACCTGTATCATTTAAGTCAAGTTTTGCAGTGCAACAGAATGCTAATCCCTTTGGTTCTTATGTGTTACTTATTTCTGTAGTCATTCTTTCTCTTTTTAGCCAACTAGATGGGAAAGCGGTCAAATGATATGTCAGCAGAAGGAGGGGAAAAAAGATTGACATTTTACAAAAGGGCTGTAACTGGATTGAACTCTTTATTTTCATTGGTGAGCTATAAGGACTAGACAGGATAAGATTACTGCTATCCAGGTAAAGTCTACCGGTTCTAAATTCTTAGACTGATCTTTTGAGATCAGAGAAGCTTTTGGGTTCCTGGAGTAGGAGCTACTCTAAAGCCCTATTCATGTAAAGATAATCCTATTGATGTGCCCTTTGTAACAAAAAGCTCCAAGTTCTCAGTGCACACATACATGGGTTCTTGACACCATAACTTATACCACTAAAATACTAGAGTTAATGTCTTCAATTACTGTGGCCACTAGAGCCTCCAAACTCTTTATTGCAGTTCCCTAAATTCCTCCCCCACCACCGTTAAATTTCAACTTCCTGCCCTAATTTTTTTTTTTTCATAAAATGAAGGAAAGCTTCCTTGATTCCTTCCGAAAATTTGGATCTCTGGTCTCACTCTCTGCCCAGTGCAAACCTATTTACCAATTTGCCTGAGGTCTCACAAATGGTTTGGTGTGGGTCCTTATCACCAATTGCTCTACAGCCTTACTTTAGAAGAAGTGGAAGAATTCTTTTGGAACACAAGGCATTTTGCCCTCTAGTATGAACACCCACAGAGTAGTTCTTGCATGTGACAAGGATGAGTTATGCAAGCAAGCTTGGAACTGCAGGGAGACATTCCTGGCAGCAATTCTACATTCTTGGAGCTCGCCAAAAGAAAGCTCACAAAAGAATGGAAGTCTTCAGTCCATCAAGACCCAAAAGCAATCATTAAAGTGGTAACAAACAGCAACACTCATGTGATTTACAATGTAAGCATGGAAACAGATCACAGATCAGACTGTGATGAAGCAAAGATTTGTTTATTTTAAATTGATTTTTCCAGAGTGCAGTTTCTTGGTTTTAGTTGCATAGTGTTATTCTTTTTCAAAAAAAGAAAATCTTTCAATTGTATTTGGAACCGAGATATATTGAAATCCGTCTGTACATAATTTATTTTAAGGTTTATGCTGATGCATATTGACAAATGGCGTGTTATGCTATATAATCAAAAAACAAGAAGGATGTTTTGAAAACTTGTTAATTCCAACAGAGAAAAGAGCTGTATGGAATTTTAAAGTCAAAATGATTTACTGCAGTATGAACTTTGGTAAAACAGAGTTTTTGTAAAACTGTGAAGGTATGGGAGATATATCATACACATATGGAGGTCTAGAAAAAAGAATGTGTTTTTTTTGCTGGATGAAACTTAAAGAGAAAGGGCTGCATTGTCAGAGCAAGGACAGAACATGTGAGCCAATTGTAGACTTTTCAGAACTATTGAAATAAGTAATATGGTTCTTCTGAGCCACCATTTTACATCTCTCAGAACCCACCGATCATCAGCATTTTCCTCCACTTAGAAGAAGCAATCTTGCAAGCCATATTTTTCTCTGTGACATTCTATACAGTGAAATTTAGGCTTTGAGAAGGCAAAATAAGAAAGGTGTTTTTAAACTACGTGGTTGTGGGACACTCCTGAGAATATCATGTATAGCCGAGATTACGAACAAAAGGGTCATCAAACAAATCAACCCTGAATTCTCACCCAAGGAACAAATGACCAGGGTCAAATTATCCTCTTTGGAACACATTATGTGAAGGCCAAGCTCTTTAAGAAAAAAAAAAAAAAGCTTCCACCCAAGAAAGGTGGAAGGAAAGAGAAGAAGAGAACAAACAATAGCCTTGTGGATGGACTCAGTTACAGTGGCAATCAAGTGCACCACTGGAAGAACTGACAGGTGAGAGATAGATTGCCATGGAAAAAAGCTATCTGTGTGGCTGCTGAGAGTTACCAACTTGACAGTGCATGTCAGTTAATCAACAGGAGACATACAAAATTAGATTATATTCTAAAATAAGCTGAATATATAAACTTTCCTTTAAACTCTGAGAGAACAATATTGCCACATCAGCGCTACCTGTTTGACTTTGTGTATGCACCCTGGCAACCATAAGACTGCATCTCTGATTGAATGGCTTCAAAATATGATACATTATAGTCTAGAACTGGTATGCATGAATCCAGTCACCCTTTGTAAAACCCAAAGACAAAAAAATATTGTCTATTAGAAAATTTACTGAATACCAGTATATATATGCATACATACATACATACATATATACATACATTAAAGATCAGTTACAGTTCAATTTTCTTAAGAAATAGATTACAATATTAAAAATTATCTGCCTTTGTGGTTGCAGATGGTCATCTCTATTCATAAAAAGGTGTTTATATAAAAGAAACTATAATGTGGGGTCTTTATGAGCCTCTCTTTTCTTAATTGAGCTCCAAGTTATTGGAGGAAGTCCTTTCTGAGGCAATTTATAAGTTACTTTGGTTAAAATTAATCTTGTTTATTGGACATATAGAGTCATATCTCAGTAAGTGGCAGGATCCAGTTAACCTTGTTGGGCTTTGTAAGCTAAGCAGAGATTGTAAGACTGCCAATAAATATTGTGTGTCATGATTCTTATTTTGCATGTGCGTATCTATTCATGTGGAAATTTCATATTTATTGCAGCTTGTAAAATAGGAGGAGGATTTAAAACTGACTTGTCATTATCTTCCTTTGTGCTTAGAAATGCTAAGACCATCATAACCCCATCAGTGCTGTTTTGCCAGCTAACTAATAGAACAATGCAAAAAAAGTCAGTCAGAGCCAGCTCCAAGTTACTGGAAGTTCTAAAAAAAACAAACTAGAAATCCCTACCACAGGAAGTAAATTATTCCATGAAAAAGAGAATCAAAAGAAACTGATAGTGCCAGCTCCCACATACCCATTTTCATTACAAGTTTTTACTTGAACATCAACAAAAATATTACCTGATTGATTGCTGTATGAAATAACTTCCTGGTTGTAGAGTCACTATTCTTCTGTCAGGTTGAAAAAAATCCCTTAGTGTGGCAACAATAGGGCAACAAGATATTTTCCTCAAAGCTGGAAACACAAGTGTGAACTATATTCTAAATCAGGGGTGTCAAACTCATGTAGTCACAGTAGTGTCACATGACGTATGGGGACTTTCCCCCCCTTCACTAAACTGGCCGTGGGTGTGGCCAGCACATTATGCATCTGTCTGTTGGCCACGAGTTTGACAGCCATGTTCTAAATAATGCCTATAGGCAGGCACCAAGGAAAGTTATCATGAGTTAAGGAACTATGATAAGAGGTAGGACAGGAACTCATCATAATGATCAATAACTGCACAGATGGAACACTGTAAGTGGCGAACCCAGCTTTGTTCTGTTTTCAAATGAATTAGTAGAAGCCAGAAATAAATGGACTTATTTCACCAATTAACTGACCTTGTGAGATCAGATCAGCCAAGAACTGCTGGATGTGGAGGGTGCCTGAAAATTGTCAAGCTGCAACTGTCTCCATTCTCAAACTCATATCTCAGTAGAACATCTATCCCATTATGACTATGGCACCGTATTAAGCTGATTTTATTGTGGTTTTATTTACTATTAATACTTTAATATTTTCTCTCATATATTGTATTCTCTATATTCTGTCTGACTGCCTGTCTATCATCTATGGCTGCCTGTCTGTGTGTCTAGCTAGCTAGCTAGCTATGCTTTAATTGAACTTATACTTTTATATCCATGATGGCATGACTTCTGTAGATGCCATATGCCAAATTTAAAAAAAAAACTTGCTAGAAGTGTGCAATAGTTCCATAGAACTTTACCAGAAGTTCTCCTTGATCTGTTGCCACATCTGTAGCATTTTGCCAGAAAAATATGGACAACTCTGATGCTTCAATCTATTCTACCTATTGTAGGGAAAGAACATTGGACTAAATTAAAGGGCCTGACCAATGTACCATTCATTGCTTTTTGTCTCTTGTTCCAGATGTGAATAAAATGCTACATCCTTAAATTAGCTGATTTATTGTGTCATGTGAAGCTAGCACTATTATTGCTTAATATGTTGTTGAATGATCCAGGTCTTTGCAGACTTTCTTGATTCTGGACACATTTATTAACAGAGATATTCACTATTCCTTGGAAACTTTTGCACTTAAGGCTGAACAATAGGAACACTATTTCATGACTCATAGGTTAAGGCTTTCTCATTTGAAAGCAAGATAATGGGCGGGAATGTGGGATGAAGTTTCAACAGCCAGATCAGGAATTCTATTCAATATATTGTAGTTGTAAACATATGATGGAGGCAGCTCTGGCAGCTCTCAGCCACAAGAGAGCATTGCTGCTATTCCGATCTTTCCCATCTCATCGTCCTTTCTTCTTGGGTATCATTTCTGTAAATCCCTTTCTGATCAAAAGCACAGAATCTTGGAAGACATCCATGCATCTTATTGGAACAGGATGCTACAGCACATTCTTGTCACTGTGGGTTGCTTCATTGTTTTGGGATGCCAAGAACCTGATCCAATTTTTTCACACTTTTATGCAATACCATGTGAAGCATTGCCAACGTAACTTGTACTCCTCTTTTCTGAGCCAGGATTCCTGAACTCCCTCATCCACTTCGCTGATGTTAAGCAGGCTCACGCATGCACAAGTTAATGGAGCTTGCTTTATAGAATTTTAAACTTCAGGCTACACACACTTGTGACAGCTCTATCCACCATCATTTAGTATCTATAAAGTTTGCTTTCATTTCCACAGGAAAGTTCCTTCTCAGAGCAAACAAATATTTTGCTGAAAAGAGTATACCTGAATTGTGTATATAGCTTAGACTATAACCCATTAGATTATCAGAATTGCAATTTTTTTCCCCTCAGTATTCATCCTGAGAAAATATTAAGTTAACATCAATCAGCTCTATTCTCTTCCTTTCTCAGCGCTTGCCCTTTAATTTCTCAATAACAAGATTTAGGGTGTTTCTGATGGATATATAATACAAATTTATCTTCACATGATCTTATCCTAACTTATTTTTTTCTCTAACAAAACTATTTTTCTGATCTCTGTATCTGAAAAACAATCTGGAGGAAGTAATTGAAAATATGCTGTTAGGCCTTACATTTTGTAGGAGTGCAGCCAGAGCATATTCAGTTCAGAACATTGGACAAACAAAGCTATTAACTATCAGAGTTTCCATCCCCCAAAATAAATAAACCTGCATACCCATGATAAAATACAATACAGCCCTCAGATGCTTAAAAGGGACTCTCTGGAATTACAGAGTGCAAAATGCTGGCAAACTGTAACTATCTGCTAGATAAATTGATGATACTTTCAAAATATACATCATCATCATCATCATAATAATAATAATAACAACAACAACAACAACAACAGAGTTGGAAGGGACCTTGGAGGTCTTCTAGTCCAACCCCCTGCCCAGGCAAGAAACCCTACACCATTTCAGACAAATGGCTATCCAACATTTTCTTAAAAATTCTTCTTCCTCTGAATCAGTCACAAGTGGACAAAGGCACAGAGGGGCCCTCTCGTTTTAAAAAGCGACTAACCTTTCCACACCAAACTTTTTTCCCCATGGATTGCAGGCCACATTTCAAGAAAATGTTCGGTGTTGGAAAAAATCACACCTAATCCTGGGAAATTGTCTTTCCTCTGGGCCTGCAAAACCATCTGCCTAGATGAAGCTCTACTCCACACAAAAAGAAAAATCAGAGTGGAATTCTCAGTGGTCCCATGATAGAAGAGGAAGATGATCTATAGCAGCCTTATCGGACTCTCTTCCTCTGATACTACCATTCTATCTCCCCCAACCCTTGATGTTATAAACTCATCAGACTCTGAAAGAATTTGCGGAATGTTAGTCGTGGGTTGTCAACCATCTGAGGTTGTTCCTGAAATCGCTGGCTTAGGATCTGCACAGAAGGAAGCTGACCCTGATAACGAGGAGTTAATCCCATTCTTGGATAAATGCCTAAAATAAAAAGGGTAAAAAGAAAGAGCTGAGCTGTAGAAATCTGTGGAACTCCTAGAGAAGTAATGATATCATCTCCAATGAACTTGTGTTTTGCTCCATTCTACAAGCAAAAACTCAGGAGTGTTACGTTGTGTGTAAGCTTCTGTTTGATATACAATCATCAGCATTTGTTTACCTACTGAGCTGATTTATACTTAAACTAATTGAAGCAGTTAGAATCAAAGAGCTAATTCACTCCAGACTTTAACAGGACACTTTGGAATGGATTTTAGATAGGGGATACTAAATTGCAGAAAGAGCAAGATATTTTGAAAGATGGGTTCTGTTGGATCACATATTTTCGACAGATAGATGGTAAAGATAGAGGACATCCCAATGCATAAGAGTAGATGTGTGGATGTAGGGGAGAAGAAGGTCATAGAGAATGGCAGAATGATCCAGGAATTGTCAAAGAGGTATTCTCCAATTCTGCCAACAGATTTCTCCAATTGGATCCACAGGCTTCACAGATGGATAGAGCCAGGGGAGGGTTCTACTTACCTTTACTACCGGTTCGCAACGGGAGTGCGCACAGCACACACTTCTGTGCATGCACAGAAGCTTCTGCACATGCACAGATTGTCAATTATATGACATCTAGGTGGGTGGGCGGGGCCTTCCGCTGCTTTTACTACCGGTTCTAAAAGAACCGGACAGAACCGGGAGCAACCCACCACTGGATAGAGCTCTTCCTTTATGTTAGGTTCATTCAATAGACTGGGACCAGGGAAAAATCTATATATATAAAAGTGAAAACCACTCACACCATAATCACAAAATCTCCAGAACGGTAAAGCCTACAAACTTGAAATTTGCTACATATGTTCCTCTTGGCTTCTAGGTGCTCACCAAGAAAGGATTTTCCAAAATGACCATCAGAGCATTAGTATTTTCTATATTATGATTAACACACTCTGATGCTAGAGAGTTCTATTCCCCTTCCCCACCTGAAAAAAAATCTTTTCCAAATGCAAAACACAAGCAGAGGAGAGGAGTTTCACTTTCAGTTTTACTTTCACAGCAGGAAGCAGCTTTAATAAAGAACACTTGAGCTAGGCCATGGCCAGGCTCCCTCCTGTCTCCTTGCTCAAACAGCAAATACTGTTTCACTTTCCAAACAGTCATCTGATGCTAAGAAGTTCTACTCCCCCTCCCCACCTGAAAAGAAATCTATTCCAAATGCAAAATACAAGCAGAGGAGAGGAGTTTCACTTTCACTTTTACTTTTGCAGCAGCAACCAAGGGATAGGATAGCAGAGGCTTCTGTGGGGCAAGGCTGAGGGAGAAAAGGAGGTAGGATAGGAGAGGCCTCTGTGCAACAACCCTGAGGGAGAGAAGGGGGATAGGATAGGATAGTGGTCTGTGGGGCAAGGGTGTGAGAGAGAAGGGGATAGGATAGGGGAGGCTTCTGTGGGGAAGGCTGAGGGAGAAAAGGGGATAGGATAGGGGAAGCTTCTGTGGGGCAAGGCTGAGGGAGAAAAGGGGGTAGGATAGGAGAGGCCTCTGTGCGGCAAGCCTGAGGGAGAGAGGGGATAGGATAGTGGTCTGTGGGGCAAGGCTGAGGGAGAGAAGGGGAGAGGAGAAGCTGATCATAACTACTTATTAATTTTCAAGCTGTAAGTCGATTTATCAAACCTGATCACATAATTTCGTAGCGAAGCACTGGTATCCAGCTAGTAGAAGTATATTTGAAATAAAGCATTGTAAAGAAGCCTACAAAACCAATATGCAGTAATATACTAACGATGGTGAGTCATTAAAAATTCCATTGCAATGATCAGTGCTGTATCATCTTTTCAGTGGAATGATTTTATTTATTTATTTATTTATTTATTTATTTATTTATTTATTTATTCATACTTTTATACCGCCCTATCTCCCTAGGGACTCAGGGCTGTTTACAGCCAAATAAAAACATAAATATATACAGAATAAAACATTAATTTAAAAAACTTATTCAATAGGCCGAATATTTAAAATAGAAATATAAATAATAAAACCTCATTAAAACCCGAATTAAAATTTAAAAATTCTAGTCCAGTCCTGCGCAAATAAATAGATGTGTCTTAAGCTCGCGGCGGAAGGTTCGAAGGTCAGGAATTTGGCGAAGTCCTGGGGGAAGCTCGTTCCAGAGGGTGGGAGCCCCCACAGAAAAGGCCCTTCCCCTGGGTGTTGCCAGTCAGCACTGCCTGGCCGACGGCACCCTGAGGAGTCCCTCTCTGTGAGAGCGCATGGGTCGGTGAGAGGCAATCGGTGGCAGCAGACATAAGTAGCCGGGCCCTGTGCCATGGAGCGCTTTGAAGATAATTACCAAAACCTTGAAGCGCACCCGGAAGGCCACAGGCAGCCAGTGCAGTCTGCGCAGGAGAGGTGTTATGTGGGAGCCACGAGGGGCTCCCTCTATCACCCGCGCAGCCGCATTCTGAACTACCTGGAGTCTCCGGGTGCTCCTCAAGGGGAGCCCCATGTAGAGAGCATTGCAGTAATCCAGACGAGATGTCACGAGAGCGTGAGTGACCGTGCATAGGGCATCCCGGTCTAGAAAGGGGCGCAACTGGCGAACCAGGCGAACCTGGTAAAAAGCTCTCCTGGAGACAGCCGTCAAATGGTCTTCAAAAGACAGCCGTCCATCCAGGAGAACGCCCAAGTTGCGCACCCTCTCCATTGGGGCCAATGACTCGCCCCCAACAGTCAGCCACGGCTGCAGCTGACTGTACCGGGATGCTGGCATCCACAGCCACTCCGTCTTGGAGGGATTGAGCTTGAGCCTGTTTCTCCCCATCCAGACCCGTACGGCTTCCAGATACCGGGACAGCACTTCGATAGGTTCATTGGGGTGGCCCGGTGTGGAAAAGTACAGCTGAGTATCGTCAGCGTACAGCTGGTACCTCACACCAAAGCCACTGATGATCTCACCCAGCGGCTTCATATAGATGTTGAACAAGAGGGGCGAGAGAATCGACCCCTGAGGCACCCCACAAGTGAGGCGTCTCGGAGCCGATCTCTGTCCCCCCATCAACACCATCTGCGACCGATCGGAGAGATAGGAGGAGAACCACCGATAAACGGTGCCTCCCACCCCCAATCCCTCCAACCGGTGCAGCAGGATACCATGGTCGATGGTATCAAAAGCCGCTGAGAGGTCTAATAGGACCAAGGCAGAGGAATAACCCCTATCCCTGGCCCTCCAGAGATCATCCACCAACACGACCAAAGCTGTCTCAGTGCTGTATCCAGGCCGAAAGCCGGACTGGAACGGGTCCAGATAGACGGTTTCCTCCAGGTACTGGGGTAGTTGACGTGCCACCACACTCTCTACAACCTTCGCCGCGAAGCGAAGGTTGGAGACCGGACGATAATTACCTAAAACAGCTGGGTCCAGGGAAGGCTTCTTCAGGAGAGGCCTCACCACCGCCTCTTTCAAGGCGGCCGGAAAGACCCCCTCCAACAAAGAAGCATTCGTAATCCCCTGGAGCCAGCATCGTGTCACCTCCTGCGTGGCCAGCACCAGCCAGGAGGGGCACGGGTCCAGTAAACATGTGGTGGTGTTCAACCTACCCAGTAACCTGTCCATGTCCTCGGGAGCCACAGGATCAAACTCATCCCAAACAGTCTCAACAAGACAGCTCTCCGACATCTCACCTGGATCTACCCAATTTTGGTCCAGACCATCCCGAAGCTGAACGATTTTATCGTATAGATAACCACTAAACTCCTCAGCACGTCCCTGCAACGGGTCATCCCACTCCCCCTGTTGAAGGAGGGAGCGGGTCACCTGAAACAGGGCGGCCGGGCGGTTATCTGCCGACGCAATGAGGGAGGAGACGTAGCAACGTCTCGCTTCCCTCAGTGCCACTAGGTAGGTCCTAGTATAGGACCTAACTAGTGTCCGATCAGCCTCCAAACGACTGGACCTCCAGGAACTCTCTAGGCGTCTTCTCCGACATTTCATCTCCCTCAGCCCCTCGGAGAACCAGGGAGCTGGTTGAGACCTACGCCGGGTCAGAGGCCGCAAAGGCACAACACGGTCTAATGCCCCCGCCGCGGCCCGTTCCCAGGCCACGGCAAGTTCCTCGGCCGTGCCATGAGCCAGATCCTCAGGAAACGGCCCAAGCTCCGTCTGGAACCTCTCCGGGTCCATCAGGCGCCTGGGACAGAACCAACGTATTGGTTCTGTCTCCCTGCAGTGTTGAGTGGCGGTCAGAAAGTCCAGGCAAAGGAGAAAGTGATCTGATCATGACAAAGGTTCAGTGACTAAATCCCTCAAGTCCAGATCCTTTAACCACTGACCAGAGATGAAAATCAAATCCAGTGTGCCTCCCCCAATGTGAGTGGGACCATCAATTACTTGAGTCAGGTCCAAGGCCGTCATGGAAGCTGTGAACTCCCAAGCAACTGTCGATGACATGCCGGTCGATGGCAAGTTAAAGTCCCCCATGACTATAAGTCTGGGGGCCTCCACTGCCACTCCAGCAAGCACCTCCAGGAGCTCGGGCAGGGCTGCTGTCACGCCGCAAGGAGCCAGGTACCTGACAAACAAGCCCATCTGACATCTATGACCCCACCTCACAAAGAGGGATTCACACCCAGCAATCTGAGGTACAGTGGTCTCCCTTGGCTCTAGACTCTCTTTAATGACAACCGCCACCCCTCCACCCCTACCCTGGGCCCTCGGCTGATGGAATGCTTGGAAACCCGGTGGGCACATTTCAATAAGGGGCACGCCCCCTTCAGTGCCCAACCAGGTCTCCGTAATGCCCATAAGGTCCGCAGCACCCCCCAGAATAAGATCGTATATTAGGGGGACTTTATTGACCACAGACCGTGCGTTGCACAGCATCAGCCGAAGGCCCGGGCTCTGAGGATCTTGACCATCCAGGAGATGGGAAAAGTCAGAGGGCTCAGGGCGCGCGATCGCCTGCAAACATCGAGCGCCCCCCCCCAGAGAACGATATGAGCCCCCACTTCCGCCATATCTGTCCCTCCCACTTACCGTACAAATAGGACCACCCTCAGTAAGCGGAACGTAATTCTCCCCCGTAACCTTCGAACCTATTAACTCACAGCCGTGAGCACACGCAGGAACTAAACCCTTAATGTATCACCTGCAGCCATTAATGTACCCATGGATATCTCTCTTAGCACTCCATAATCACCTGATGTTATTGTTTTAAGAATGCTTTCATTAAAAGAAACAATCTGTCATTTTATAAAGGGAAAGTATCAATGTCAGACATATTTTATATTTCCAGAATGTTTCTGTGCCCCCATATAGACTGCAGTTTTACTGAAAGGAAAGGAAGAGTGGTTTAGAAGAATGCCCACTTGTGCATAAAAATAAAACCACTAAGCTGAAATGATAGAAAAATAGAAAAAAGGCAGGAAAGCAAAAAGGAAATTGGAAAGCATACAACCCACAAATCTGCCCTCTGGAAAAGAAATATCACAATTATGGGCAGTAGCCAATGGCTGTGTGCTGAGGTCACTTACACTCATTTTGTGAAGATGCCTACAACATGCTTTCCAAATATTCCCACCTCTGTTAAAAAGATTGAGGATCTTTGATTTACATAATTCTTCCCTTTGAAAACAAGGCTGTAAATGTAGCATAGAGAAGCCACATTTCATGAGCTGTGTGTGATTTCAGCTACATTTGTAATTGTGAAACACCCTGAGTTTGTAGTGGACTAATGAAATTTGATGGGGGTTGGGGAGAAAATTCGTTTTTCCCCATTTTCCTGTTCCTTCATGTTAAGAGATAGTGTGGGAGCAAAAGGCGTCTGGAAATTGAGCTGGTCTCATAGTCCCTTAACCATCCCACAGAATCCCACAAATTTTGAGGCCAAACACAATATTTTGTGTTTCACCTTCTGGTGGGTGAGTTGCACTCTCCCCATTCCAAAAGGTTAACCATTCCTGGCAAAAAATGCATATTTATGCTAAGAAGGGTTAACCTAAAACCGTGATGGTGAACCTATGGCACATGGGCCACAGGTGGCACGCGGAGCCCTCTCTATAGGCATGTGTGCCTTCACCCAGCTCAGCTCCACTGCACCTGATTGAGCATTTCCGCCGGCCAGCTGATTTTTGGGTCTCTGCCCTGCAAGTGGGAGACAAGTGTGCATGGGGGGGGGCTACCTTTCTCCTCACTTTCTGCTACCCATGCCTTCCCAAATCTCTGGAGATTCCCCTCCTAGTGCTGTTTTGGGAGGTGAGGTTTTTTTCTCCCCTCCCAGCCCTGTTTTGGGAGGTGAGGCTTCCCCCCCACACCAGCCATTTTGGGATGCAAGGCTTTTCCCCCATCCCAGCCCTGTTTTGGGAGGTGAGGCTTTTCTCCCCCTCCCAGCTCTGTTTTGTGACGTGAGGCTTCCCTCCATCCCAGCCCTGTTTTGAGAGGTGAGGCTTTCCCCCCCCCTCCAGCCATTTTGGGACGCGAGGCGTTTTTTCCTCTCCCAACCATTTTGGGAGGCGAGGCTTCCCCCCCTCCAGAACTGTTTGGGATGTGAAGCCAAAAGAGGGGGGGGTCACATGCACATGTGCAGGGGGCGAGGTGTGCAGTAGGGGCATTGCATTATGGGTGTGGGCACGCATGCGCACACAACGGCGCACACACACATGCTCTTGGCACTTAAGGAAAAAAAGGTTAGCCATTACTGACTTAAAACAAGATAGAGTGATGACATCAGCATGCAGGCCCAACATGCAGGCCCAATTGGCAAAAGAAAGCGCATTGGTTGGAAACATGCAGAAGAGGCCTTCATCATGCAGTGGATACACAACGGCTAGAATGATGATGTTCATACTTTCAAGGATGACCTTCTCTTTTTATGAAAAACATGGTAGAGCTGATAAATTACCAAGATACAGAGAACAATGAGTGGATGTCGTGATAAGTGACTGGATGCATGTCTGAGGGAATGTTACTGCAAATTCATTTTATGTTTGTTTGTTTCTTGTAGCACTCCAATTTCTCAATCCATGGATCATTATAATTTCTGAGTAAAGCATAATTAGAAGGAATTCAGACCTCCATGTTGCTTAATTGAAAAATACGTTTATGGAATAAATCAGTAACAGTGTGCTTTGTGAAAGTGGCTTTGAACTGTCTAATTGGATTAGCAGCAGATGGTGGCTTTTCAATTGTCTTGGCTTAGAGTGGTTGGCTGCTTAAAAAAAAAAGACCACAAAACAACTTTTATTGAAAATGAAATATTACTTAATCTGAGAATATCTCTTCTCATCTGCCTGTGGCCTATTATGTCATTTGAGTAATTTATGGCTTTAGCAATCATTTTACTTTGCTTGCTAAAACACAGCATTGTGTTGACAGACACGTTTTCCCCTTTAGGACAATGTGTTCTCAAGCAATGGCATTCTTATAAATGCAGTATTTGGCTTCCTCATTTTGTCTCCCCCACCCCCACCCCCTTATTTTTAAAGCTTCAATTTTATAATATAGAAAAGTTGGTTCAAACAGTTCAGTCTTGAAGTGGCTCAAGGGCTGGCCTGAAACAAGGAAAATCCCAAATGAAGTCCAGGCTCATTATTATTCAATATGGATTTGCAGATTGTTTTCATTTCCTTACCTTCATGGTCTTTGCAGGTCTGTAAAGCAAAGAAAAGCTGAAGTAAGACTGTAAAGTTGGGTATGGTTTCACTTAATGACTCCTTCACTTAATGACTGAGTTGCCAATCCTAACTGTAGTCACTAAACAAAGACAAACTGTATATGATGGTTTTGCAGATGTGAGAAGTGTCTTATATTGACTGTTTAGATGTTTTGTCATTGTATATATTCTGTCCACTGTTGGTGTCTCCCTCTTAGTCTGAAGTATAGGGAATAAATATTGTATCAAAAGAAAACTTGCCTCTGAAAAGCAACGTAAGACACTGTAATTGTCTTCATGTAGTGGAGACCATAGTTGTCTAACCATAAATATTGAATAAACCATAAGAACTAAATAAACGGTATGCCATAAATCATAGTTTGTGAATCCCTAGTATTTGCATTCACACAGCACATTTTGCTAATCTTATACGCACAGCAAGCCCTAGTGTAATATGTGAACTCTACTTAGAGAGCAAACAACTCGAAATAATCAATTGCTGTGCCTCTAGACCCAGAAACCCAGTTTATGTTTTCTATAGAGGACCAGAGAAAAATAAGAGCAGTTTAAGGTAGACAAGTTCAAATCAAATCTGGATGAATGTTTGCTGGGGATCTTTTAATTTGATTCCCACACTGAGATCTGATCATTTAAATGCTCCCTTCCAACACCTTTATTCTGTTACTTTGATTCTGTCTGGCATTTATGGTACAGCCTGCCCTGACTTTGTGTATCACTACACTAGTTACTTGAGCCAGATCTAGAATACACAGGAGATGGAAGTATGGCACGAGACTGAAGAGGCTAGATTAGAGGATCATGGGAATGTTCCTCTGTGTCCCGCTCATCGTCCAGCTATTTGGCTGGTGCATCTGGAGTGTTCCACTACCTTATCAGTAATGGCTATGGAATAGCTGGTGTATGGCCAGCAGAGCAAAGTTCTGCCAATTCCTATACTCCCACAGCTAGCAAAGCATCAGTGTACGATTACACCCTAAAGGATTTCTACAATCCACCCTTCCTGTTTTCCATCACTTTTTTTCCGGCACGCAAATTTTTCAATAGGAAAGGACATTTCTTCAAAGCAAACTTCTTACTTGCAGCTGTGACAGTATCAATCTATGTGTGATTGAAACAGTACAGAAATAGCTACATTGGCTTGCTCTCAGCTTGAAAGCAGGAAGTGGTTTTCCAATCGCTGAAGCAAAGTCTTTAAAAACTTTTCATTTAAAGTTTTGTGTTATCCTCCTATAAACAAAAGTGGTTTTGTTTATTTTTTTTAAAGTAAACTTGTCTAGTCCCATGGTTTGCCAAGTGCATTTATTCGTGCCAGTACGAGTTGCCTAGTTTTGCCTACAGCTCTTATGCAACCCTTCTCAGCATTGAGTTTCTTAAAAGTGGATCACAATTAAACCTGTTCCATTCTGTCCAAATTCCATTATACACAGGAACCTTTTAACGTAATTTTTGAATCAAGACTTTATGTTGTTCTACCTACCACAACGATCCTGAGAGGGTTCTTTGAAATAATTGATTGCTTGATTCTTTCTTTTAACAAAAACAGTGAAAAGAAATAGTAGTTTATCTGAGATATACTTCAGATTTCAGCTGAAAATGTGTGTCCATTTACAGATGTTATGGTCACTCAGGAATCTTCATCAGTTTATTCATTTGTGGCTCATTTTTCCTCCAAAAAACTTAAGATAACTTATATTTTATATCCCAAAGATCCCTATAGGATAGGATAGGCCCATGATGGCGAACCTATGGCATGCATGCCTGAAGTAGCATGCAGAGCCATGTCATCTGGCACACGTGGCATTGCCCGTTCCTCTTCCGGGTTTCTGGCGTGCATGCGCACGCAATGAACAGCTGGCCTTTTTGCATGTGTCAGTGCTGGAAACTAGAAGAGCTAGTCTTCCATTTTTCTGCATGAGCATGCGCACGCCAGAAAGCCGGAACTGGCTGAAACTGGAAGTTCAATAGCTGAAACCAGGAGTTCATTTTCAGATGTGAACATGCGCCCTGGGCAGCTCTTCTTCCAGATTGTGGCTCAGATACGCATGAAGTGCATGCACACATTCCATCACTGTGCTAGGCTGAAAGATAATGGCTGGGTTTACACTTTGCATTATGCCCAAACATAATTTTATTTGGTCTGGATTCAGTGAGAGATTTGCAATGCAATCAGGCACCAGATCTTTTCTTGATGCATCTAATGACATAATTTCATTATTTTATATTTTGAGAATGTTTGAATTAGTAAATATTTACACTGTCCCAAAAAGTATGTGGCTCAAGAAGGATTTGTAGTTGCATATTGCCAAATGGCCATGGATATTCAAATATTGCAACAGGAATAAGCATATGTGCCCTCCAGGTGTTTTAGATTTCAGTTCCCATAGCTCACAACCAGTTTGGCCAATGACAAAGTATTCTAGACTAAAATCACGAGAAGAATTTAACTTGCCACATGTACATTTGAGGCAAACAACAACCTGAGGATGATTATGGAGGGTGTCAGTCATCCAGGTCATGGTTGTTCCGAAGATGCTTTTTTTTTCAAAAGGCAACTGGGCTTTCTTTGCTTTTGGCTTGAAGACGTTTCGCTTCTCATCCGAGAAGTTTCTTCAGTTCTGTTCTTCAGAACTGAAGAAGATTCTTGGATGAGAAGCGAAACGTCTTCAAGCCAAAAACAAAGCCCAGTTGCCTTTTGAAAAAAACATCTTTGGGACAACCTGG
The DNA here is from genome assembly GCF_028640845.1 of Ahaetulla prasina. Lineage (NCBI taxonomy): Eukaryota > Metazoa > Chordata > Lepidosauria > Squamata > Colubridae > Ahaetulla > Ahaetulla prasina. The sequence goes on from NC_080540.1 coordinate 109,562,929, forward strand.
GGATGAATTTGATCTCATTGTAGGCCTGCAGTGGAATATAACTGAATCTTGATGTAGCAGAGGGCCTCTCCTACAGTAGAAGTGGCATTTTTTAATGTCAATCCCCTTCTTATAAAAGATATGCTTATATGAACCAAAGCCACTTTGACACAGTGAATGCTCCAGAAAAACCCAGAAGAGCCTGAGTTCTAGCCCTCCCTTAGCCATGGTGCTGTCTTTGAGCCAGTGATTCACCCTCAGACCAACTCACCTCACAGGCTTGTTGCTGGGGGGGAAAATAGGCAGGATACCACCTTGAATTACACAAACTCCAGAGGTGATTATAAATCTGATTATAAAATATTTATTAATAAATATGACTCTTCTTCCTGTTGTTCCCATGGCTAATCTTATCTCGCAAGCCTAATGATGGCCATGTTCCAACTTGCACCTAACCACAGCCCATACATATGCTCTTCTGTGTGTTACTGCTATGTTCCTATGACTACTGTCACCATGGTTTTCTGCCAATTCAAGGAGGGGAGGGGAGCATTTTGACTTGGCATTGGGGAAAGACTCTTTATCTCGCTGCTGGGCATGGTACGTACTCTGTCACTACCAAGTAAACCACATCATGCCTTAAAACTACAGTATGGGAAACAAACGTTAGGAAATATTCTTTCTCTTTCTCACTTGTTTTTCTTGATGTTCTTTCCCTTTCCCTTTTCACACGCACACACACACGCGTGCACACACACACACACACACACACAAAGTAAAAGTTGCATGCAATATTTTACTCAAAAAGCCTCTTTTCTGACTATAGTAGAGTGAATATACTATACAGTAAAAAAATGTGGAATATTCTGCTCATTTTTAATTTATGTGGGATGGTGGTGATCACGAGTTTCCTCTATTTTAATGCTGACATTAATATAGTTTTTAACCATATTGCTGCGTACATATAGTAGCACCATTCTTATTCAGTGTTCTACATTGCATTGCTGTCACTCCACTGGGCTACAGTATTCCGGAGATGCTCTTTCAGTCAAATGAGATTCCTCTAGTATGTTTTCAGAGACAATCAGAGACAAAAGGTGATGCTTCTTTTAGGTTGACTTTTAAAATCATGAATGTAACCAGAGTTCTGCTAGCTGATATGTTGCCAAAATGTTGCCACCATTTTTTCCCCAAAAAAAGTAAAGATGGGCAACTTTTGGTGGCCAGACCTCTATGTGCTGTTATTAGAAGGTAGAGAGCCTCAAAAGATAGGTAAATGTGCAAAGTTATTGTGGCTGTGTCATATATGTGGTAAAGATTTTCAGCCGATAATTATATTGGTCATGTGTGTGCATAGACTGAAACCTTTTAGTGTTTTTTTTTTCATTAAGACTATTGGCTTTTACCATCTTGATAACATACCCAACCACCACTGAAATGATATATTATTATTTTGGCACAGTTATAGTTCGATGACTTTAGAAACCATCATAAATCACTTCTGGAGAAATAATCACGCCCTCGTCACTTCCCGCCTGGACTATTGCAATGCTCTCTACATGGGGCTCCCCTTGAAGAGCACCCGGAGGCTCCAGTTAGTCCAGAATGCGGCCGCGCGGGTGATAGAGGGAGCACCGCGTTGCTCCCATATAACACCTATCCTGCGCGGCCTGCACTGGCTACCGGTAGTCTTCCGGGTGCAATTCAAGGTTTTGGTTACCATCTTTAAAGCGCTCCATGGCTTAGGACCGGGATACCTTCGAGACCGCCTTCTGCCACCGATTGCCTCCCAACGACCGGTGCGCTCCCACAGAGTGGCCCTCCTCAGGGTGCCGTCGACCAAACAATGTAGGTTGGCGACCCCCAGGGGGAGGGCCTTCTCTGTGGCGGCACCAGCCCTGTGGAATGAGCTTCCTCCAGGATTACGACAACTCCCTGACCTCCGGACCTTCAGACGTGAACTGAAGACTCTATTATTTCAGCGTGCGGGACTAGCCTAAGAACAATGTTTTAACCAAATTTTAATGGGGGTTTTATTGGTTCTTACTGTTTTAGTGATCAGGCTTTGATAATATTTAGTTTTAATCTGGGTTTTAAATGTTTATTTATTACATTGTTTTATATTGTTTTAATATGCCTGTGAACCGCCCTGAGTCCTACCGGAGATGGTGCGGTATATAAGTTTGATAAATAATAATAATAATAATAATAATAATAATAATAATAATAATAATAATTAGATCTTATATCATAGTGGTAAAAACTGGTTTTGAATTTAAATGGTGCAGAACATCTTCTACATCTTTTATTTTTATTCCTTCTCAGCTTCTCAGACTACTTACGTACTTTTAACCCAGAAGGAAATATTGTTAGGGAAGCTTTATCAAACTTCTAGATAAAATCCTGTTAATCATTCCTGTTTGCTCATTCCTGAGTGTGCTTCTTGGAATATATTTCTGTTACATTTTCTAACAACTGAGGGATTCCAGGGTAGTCTGCTCCAAATATCTGACAGAAGATCACACAGAAGATCAAGATCTGTTTTCTCTCATTCAAAATGTAAGATACAGGCTAAATCATTACAGGAAAGCAGATTCCAACTGAATGGTAGGGGGAAAACATTTCATAGCAATACGAACAGTTTGAAAGCGAAGTTGATTCCCAGAGAAGCTAGAACTCCCTTTCACTGGACAAGTGGAGGCTAGATTGCTTTAATTTGGATACCTGTTCTAAGGAAAACAGTAGATTTGATGGCCTAAATGTTTCCAGTAATTCTCAGGCTGTTATACTTGTCCCTCTCTGCTTGATAGCTGTAAAACATTTTGGGATCAAATTAGCAGACTTTCCATATTTCTCTTCATTCCGTGATCATTTTCTAGGTTTCCTTACAAGCGGATACACTCTGGTTAAATAAGACCAGGTAGGTACAGGTACTCCTTGACTCACAACAGTTTATTTAGTGACCATTTGAAGTTACAACTGTACTGAAAACAGTGACTTAAGACCATTTTTCACACTCCCAACCGTTGCAGCAACTCCATGGTGATGTGATCAAAATTCAGGTGCTTGGCAACTATATTTATGACAGTTGCTGCATCCCAAGATCATGGGACACTTTTGCAACTTTCTGATAAGCAAAATCAATGGGGATGCCAGATTCACTTAACAGCTGTGTTACTAATTTAACAAATGCAGTGCTTCACTTAAAAATGATAGCAAGAAAGGTCGTAAAATGGGGCAAAACTCACTTAACAACTATCTCGCTTAGCAACAGAAATTTTGGGTTCGATTGTGGTCGTAAGTTGAAGACTATCTGTACTTCCATGCCAATAGTAACATCCCATTATTGTAAAATGGCCGTTCCCAGAGAAACCAACTTGGGGCCCACAAATCTCTCTTTAGGAAGATGTTTCAATTTCCGCAGGCATCTGAAGAACTAGTTTACCTGATTTTAGGTCTTCGTGCTCTTCTTATTTTATGTGCACATTCATTCCCCTCACCCTCAAGCTGGTTTTACTTCAGCCTTTTTAAAAAAGTATTTTTTATTAGTTGACACTTTGGATTTCAACATTTTTTATTTTATAATTTTCATCTATTTGAATTTTGATTTACATTTTATGATTATAATCTATGAAAATACTATTTTATGGGGCAGTCTAAAGGCTCAATAAACCTTGGTTGGTAAGTTTCAAGTTTGTTGTTCAGTTCTAAACTACAATTAAAAAACAGTTCAATAAAACAGCAATTGCAGCTTATATTATTTTACAGTGAGAATATAATACTTTCTCCTGCACTGTGTAGGAAGTTGGACTCCATGGCTAATTCTTCTTAGGATTCTATGATATATGACTGTTGCAATAATCCTGTTTCTTGTCTGATCTATCTACCAATGTAAAGTTTCTTCCACTTGCTATGGGAAGCTGAAAAAGAGGACAAGAAAATGGGCTGTCACACTATTTACAATTAATGTCAAATCATATTGGAACTGTTTAAAAAGAAGCAATGAATCATGGTTGAGTTCTTGTAAGGCATCAAGTGTTTTAATATAATCTTGTGCTACTGAATGTGTCCGGCTTTTAGGCAATGTCATTATGGTACATATGTTTCTAGTTGTGCTACATTATTCAGTTAAAACACTTTCTAAAAAGGTTTAGTGTTAAGTGGTGATAGCAAAGAACACAAGCACTTAAAATTTTCCATGTACTTCATCGTCTCCATGATGCAATGTGCATATTAAGATGACTTAGACTCAGATGACTAGCCTTTGATCTGAGAAACCTGTAGTTTCACTGTCAAGCCATGTAGGAATATTCTAATGGAAGCTTGAGATCAGAATGCCCATTTTTCTGCCACACCAACTTGTGTATCTGGATTGTTTAAGGAAACAAGCTAAAAGGCATCAGTTTTCAGTTTCCTAAAGAGGAGAAGATGGACAAAGGAATGGTGTCTATGTAGCAAAGTACAGTAAATCTCTCTGTCTTTGATTTACTGCAGGAATTCCAGATCAACTTAACATACATTGTCCTCCCTTTGACTACACAGTCTTTCCTTTACATCTATCTCTTCTTCTCTGAATACTTAAGAAAAGGTTTGTGTGAGGCAATTGTAGAATGTAAGTGATAAAAGTAATGATAATTTAGTCTCATCTAAAGGGGTGTTTTCTTTTGGGTTTTCCTTGGAAGAACCTATGATCCTCCACATATTGCAATCAAATTTATTTATTAAATTAATTTATATGCCATCTGTCTCACTATCTTGAGGGATTTACCTTACAGTAGTATAAAAACACAAATATAAAACATTAAAACATTGAAATTAAAATTAACAACAGTTAAATAAATAAAATGATTAAAACCAAGAGTATGGACAATATGGAACTGATGATCCATGTTGAAAAATATTGGTAGTGATAGTTTAGAAACTTCTGGGTAATGTGGATTCCTCAATATTACTTAGTCCTTTCTTAATTTTTCCCCTGTCTCTCGGCTCAATAATTGGTCCAAGATTAAGACCTATTATCAGCTTGGATCTTAGCTGAACACTGGAAGGAGATGAGAATTGACAATGTATCACTCTGTGTACTCTATGCTATAGAGTAGTAAGCTTTTGGATTTTGGAAGTACAGCAATCCTTTGCCACCTAAGCTTACTGCCATCCTCATATTTATAGACTTAGTGCAGTTACTATGTTTTAGAGCCATGGTGGCACAGTGGCTAGAATGCCAATATTGCAGTCTAATTCACTGCTCACTGCCAAGAGTTCAATTCTGACTGGCTCAAGGTTGACTCAGCCCTCCATCCTTCCAAGGTCAATAAAGTGAGAACCCAGATTGTTGATGGCAATATACTGACTCTGTAAACCACTTAGAGAGGACTGTAAAGCACTATGAAGCAGTATATAAGTAAGTGCTATTGCCATTATCATATTCAGGGAGAGCAAGCTAATTTAGAACAGGAACAGAAGGCGAACAGGTCACATGAGATATATAAGAGGTAAACAGGCCATATGAGACATGCAAGAAATAAATGGACAAAAGGTGGTAGTCAGAATGAATGACCAGGGCACACAGCTCCCAATCTAATGGTAGGGCAGCTTTTCTCCAGTTTAATGGTGTCATGGCTGCTGCTTATTGTGTAAAATGATTAATCTTGCATTTATACCTTAATCAGCATGATTTGCTTTTTTGTCAGGTCCCAAACACAAGAAAGACATGTAGGGTTACCTCTGTGTAGTTTCCTTTGTTGTTCCTCACCTATAGACAGAATCTTGCCAAACTAAAGCAACTACTTGGATCATTGAAGATATGCTCTAAGAATTGCTAGGGAGGAGCCATCTTAACTCTCTTTCTCCCTACGAAACTATTAAACTTGGCTGTCTTTTGGTCATCTGGAATGCAGCCCCTCCACCTGGGAATCCAGATTACATTCTATCACGTACTTGGTGATGAAAGCCTGCTTTAATAAACTATGACTCTGACGGAATCCATATATTAGGGCTATGATATCTAGTCTGCAAAAGTTTAAATTATCACTAAATGATAGCAAACAAATACCAAAATCCCAACTGCCTGGTGCCATTTATTGTTCATCTAACGTTTTGCAGTCCAAATCTGGTGGCTGGCCTAGATAGATACATACTGTCAGAGCATCCCAACTGCATGAGACAATTATGCTTTCACAAAATGTTCCTTTTCAAGCATTAATATGCTGATTATGCTGTGGAAATAAAGAAATCTAAACCAGAAACTATGCAAATATATCATTTTATAAAACACAAAATAGTAGCATGCCAAAATAAATTCAAGCTTTGTGACAAGCAGTAACAAAGTTCATCCTAAAGTAAAACAAATCACAGAAGTTTTTCTTTCTCTTTTTTTAAAAGTGTTGGTTAGCTGCCATCCATAGCATCCTTGATTGTTATTTTGGTTCTTTTAAGGTAAATTCCACAAAGACACTTTGCAACAGAACACTTCGACGAATATTATAATGGGAGGAAGAGCAATTCATCAAAACAGCAGAAGGAACAGCAACAAAATCAACAGAAGACTGGCAAATTTAAACAGTCACAAGGATTGTCTAGTTACAGAAATTAGCACAAAAGCTGATGATGCTGGATTGGCCTTAGCTTTGATAGAATTTCTGAACATCTTAGTGGCCAAAGAAAATAAAAGAAGTCTGAAAAAGTTATAGACTGTTATTCAAATACAGGAGTGTGAAACTTGATCCTGTTTTGGGCCGCATTGGGATTTTTTTTTCCCTTGGGGGACCAGGGTGGATGTGACCTGCTAGGTGGGTGACTAGGTGGGTGTGGCCAGCCCTGGGACAGCAGGGGCTGGTCCCTTGTCATCTCCAGGACAGCCCGTGGGCCAACTCACAGGCCTACCACAGACTGAATCTGGCCCATGGGCAGTGTGTTTGACACCCCTGTTCTAATACAATAAGGGAATTTAATCCATTGATTATCAAGGAGCCTGTTTCACAGATGAAGAAGAGAAGACATGTTCTCATCACTTATGTGAAGAGTGATGTAAATGCAGTTAACAACTAAATATATATATTGATTGAAACTCAGAAGGCTGGAGAAAGAGATTGACAAAGTAGAAACAGATAATGAACTTGTTCTCAGTGACAGGAATTTAAAAAATACACTTTAAGCAGTGAGTTCAAGACAACTGAAGATCTTCAGAAAACCTGAAGACAGACCACCATCAGTGAACATGTAAAAGAGCCACAACTGTTGGTTTTATACTTTTTGGTTTTTACTTTTAATTGTAAGCCACCCAGAATTGTTGGAAGTTGGGCAGTCTTTAAATTGTATCACTAACTAAATAAAAATAAATAGGAAGATAACAAAAACAATCTAAACAGTCTGAATTCCAGCACAAGATTTTTTAAAATAATTCAGACATAATGATTTGATTCATTCATCGTGTTAAGCAGTGTTTGCCATTTTTCTAGATTCTGGAATGTTGTTTGTTTAAATTATGGTTTCAAAATCAACTAAGATCTTAAATCCCATTGATGATTCCAACAAATCATAATTCTGTGAGTTTGGACATAATGACGAACTTCGGTTTGTTTTACAAAGGAAGCTTGGGCATCTGAGTAAGTGCAATATTTCAAAGAGAAACAAAAGGAAATATGTAAGCTTGAGGGTTTTTTTGAAAGCTTATTCATATAACAGGAAATTACTAATTTGCACACCTGAATCAGGCCAAAGAAAGAAGAACCAACCAACCAGCAGAATAAAAAAAAAAAGGAATGTGATTAGGAAATTACTGTTCCAGTTTTAGTTTTGTTGGACCAGGATATAGGGTGTGTTCTTTGTGGTAGTTTTGCTCATTAGATGGATGATTATCTATCTTTTCCTGGGGAAAGTTTACATCCCTATGTTATGCCTCATCATCTAATCAGGAGTGTTGGAAATCATTGTCTAAACGAGTCTGTCATTTCCAAGCCAATTATACTTTTGCTTTGAGCACAAGAATCCTTCTCCAGGTAATAATACATTCAGAATTCTAGCTTGGATAGAAATATATTTGGTCTTTAGAAGAACCTGTAACTTTTACTGGGTGGTATCTCTAACTCAGCTAGCTGCATAGCTCAAGCTTTATTACTCCAATGGAAATGAATCAAACTATAAAAATGAAAAAAAAAATACTTGGTTCCTCATTGGGTCTTGTCCATTGAAAACTTTTAGCTTCAGGTCTGTGCTGATCCTGAGTAAACATCCTCCCACATTTCAAAACACCAAGAGGATGCCAACCCTTTGTACACAGTTGCATTGAATTAGCCAGCCCCTAATTATGGTGAAGTGGAATTAGTCCTCCTGGAGAGACTATACATAGGAAAAACTCTCTCATACACTGTAGTCATAGTCACTACAACTTTGGTTCTTTAATAGTGCCACTGGTCTGCTTTCCATTGGTCAGATAACCACAACAGGAGTCAGCTATAGTTCTCAGGCTAATTAGTCCCAGACATTGGACTCAAGGGAAAGTTGAAGAGGAGGAACGCAATCCCATTTGCCCTGTGGTGTGAAATCAGTCTTCTGCTCATGCAAGGTTTATGATAATTTTCACAAAGTATAAATAAATAGTGCCATGCTTTTAAAAGCAACGTGATCCCTCTCAGAAATAACTTATCCAGCATTAAATTGAACTTATTCCCTGATAGCTGCTTGCTATAAAGGATTATACCTTTAGTTTCCTGATGGGTACCTGCAAAACTTTAAACCAAGATGATGCACAAACTATAACCTGTGATATTGTATACAATAGTCAAGTATTGCATCTCTTATAGTGATGTGCGTGGGAGAAACAAGTCTCTTATATGGGATGAGAGACATGTTTGAGAGACTGTGTAAGTATGTGTTATATTATTCAATGAGGAGAGACAATGATAATTAGGTGGGCTGCATGCTGTTATTCAAGGAAGTTTTATGTTCATGACATACATTAACTTCACTGAAGTAATGGAAGCTCCTTGATGCATACCAGATCTTAGAGTCCATTTAGAGACCTTGGAATTTTTCCCAAGTAAACAGTTTAATAAGCTCAGCAAGGTTTGTGTTGCATGCACACAATGTGAGCGCATTCAACCCAAGTGAGAAACCTCTTAGATCCAATTCCAAAAGAAGAGTTGCCATAGCAACATTTGGAGAGAGAATACAAATATCATACATAAATACTTGTTTACTTTCAGTCAGCTAAAATTGGTCAAGATTCAACTAAGACGAGTACATTGTTATTTTATGTGTTTAGCTCCACAGCTAACATATTAAGATGGCTAAATGGTGGTATATATTTTTGAGGAGCACATATAGCATATATATGCATAGGTATATGACAAGGTGGCACAATACCATCTTCCTTTTCTCAGCCTTTTTCGTCCTTGAAGAAGTATTTCGCAAAGTAGACTGGGCAAAAGATAGAATAAAAATCAATGGCACCTATTTAAACTACTTAAGATTTGCAGATGACATTGTTCTGTTCTCACGAGAGCCAGAAGAGTTAAAAAGACATATACAAAAGTTGCACAAAACAGGAAACCTGAAAAAGAGCCAGGTTATGTTTAATAAATTCACCAAAGAAAGAAAGAAAATTATCTGGAGAAAAACTAGACATAGTAAACCATTATATATACCTTGGTCAATGGATCTCAGTGGAAGGTGATACAATAAAGGAAACTGAACGGCATGTTAAATGTGGTTGGCAGGCATTCGGCAAGTTGAGCATAATTTTCAATAGTAACCTCCACTATACTGAAAAGTTTCTGCTCGGTGTGTCTACCTGCTCTAACATATGCTAGCGAAACATGGACACTAATCTCACTATTGATACAAAAACTACGAGTGGCTCAAAGAGCCATGGAAAAATATATGCTTGGCATCAGAAGACAAGATAGAAAGACCAGAATATGGATTAGAGAACAAACGAAAGTATATGATATCATCAAGAGAATACAAGAATTGAAATGGAAATGTGCTGGTCATATGGAAAGAACTGATGGCAGGTGGACTAAGGCAGTCATGGATTCCACTTGATAAAAAGTGTCCACAATGGACACCTAAAGCAAGATGAAGCAGTGACATCAGCAAGTATTGCAGGCCCAGCAAAGCTCAAGACCGCATTGATTGGAAACACGTGGAAGAAGCCTACATCCTGCAGTGGATAGACAAAGGCTAGAAATGATGATGGGAATGATATAGCAAATTGATCAGAATGAAGGTAGATGATTCCTGATAAAATAAAATAGGCCAGGATGCATCCAACAAGCTTCATATCTTTCCAGGTTGCTGTTTTCAAGGCATGCTGCAGAAAAACAGTAATAGTACTTATTATTGAGGAACTAGTAAGACTTTATACTATACTCTGATTACTCTCCAGTCAGTCTGTCCACCTATCATGTCTATGCAATTTTTCCTCACTTTTCTTATCCTGCAACATTAGTTAAAGACCTTTGTTAAATTCTCAGAGCCTGCCTGGATCCAGACCGTGAACTAAACCATTGTGTGGTTTGATTTTGGGATAGAGTACTAGATTAGCCCAATCATTGTGGCTGGAAAACCTAACATGGCGGATACAGTGTAATGTACAAACCTAGCAGTGATGACTGGTTAAACAAATGATAATTCAGAGCAGAAACACGCAACTTCTGTCAGCTCAGTTTTATGTGATGTGTTGAAAGGCATATTCTAAATGTGAATGGAACCTGTCTGAGTATGAAGGCGAATTCAGGAATTTAAGGAGTTAAAATGGCTAGGCAGATGCAAGTTGAGTTATTTTGGACACATGGGAGAGGAATATTAAGAAGGAACAAAGAATGAGAAGCTATATGTAGAGGATATTTTTTGCAGGGATAATCACCAATATTTCTTATAAGAGGACAAGGGAACAGTGGTAGGAGTCAAATAATTTAACAACCGGTTCTCTGCCCTAATGACCAGCTGGGTAGGCATGGCTCAGTGGTCATGTGATCATGTGGGCGTGGCCAACGCAGCATCACTCACATCGATGGGCGCTTTGCCTTAGCTGTTACAATGTAATAAGGGTTAAGAGAGAGGCAGTTTCTATAATCAGGGTATTAAAGATTAGGCTAGAAACACCACCAGAATGTTTCCTTCCTGCCTTCCTTACAGGATTAGCCCTGTAAAGTGGAAAAAACCAAAATTAAGATTTCTTCTAACAACCGCTTCTCCGAACTGCTTAGAAAGTTAACAACCAGTTCTCCCGAATAGGTGCTGAATCCCACCACTGCTTTAAAGGTAGTTTGTAGTATATGGGAACACAGGTTTAAGCATATAGTTGAGTTCTCATTAAAGTCCAAAATAGTTTGGGTTAGATAGATCATTTACAAAACTCTTCTTGTAGTTAGGGACTGCAGTAAAAAAGCATACTTTTGGTCAGTGATGAAATTAAAAATTTTTTACTACTGGTTCTGTGGGCATGGCTTGGTGGGTGTGGTGTGACTTGGTGAGTGTGGCTTAGTGGGCATGGCTTGGTGGGCATGGCAGGGGAAGGATACTGAAAAATCCTCATTCCCTCCCCTACTCCTGAGGGAAGAATATTGCAAAATCTCCATTCCCACCCCACTTTGGGGCCAGCCAGAGGTAGTATTTGCCGGTTCTTTGAATTGCTCAAAATTTCCACTATAGGTTTTCCGAATTGCTCAAAATTTCCGCTACTGGTTCTCCAGAACCTGTCAGAACCTGCCGGATTTCATCACTACTTTTGGTAGCCAAGGGCTGAAGGGAGGAAGAAGAAAAAATCATATGATCTACTAAATATAAAGATAGCCCTGGGGTGGGGTGGGGGCTTAGATTGCCATTTTCAGTCTTATGTCAATTCGCAGGAGAATGCGAAATTATTTTTACAGTAAAAAGAAGCTGTCTGCATCATTTCCCCAAGACTGCGAGCTTCCCTTTAAAGGAATGTTCCTCAACTTTGGCAATTTTAAGATGAATGGATTTCAACTCTGGCTGGGGAGTTCTGGGAGTTGAAGTCCACTGTCTTAAAGTTGCCAAGGTTAAGAAATAACGCTCTAAAAAATTGCAGACAAGTATTACATTTGTACTCTTGGTGCATTCCAAAGAATGTTTTGGAACTGAACCCAAAACACAGCCTAATAATAAATGGGCTTCTCCTATCAAAGACGTGAGACACTTTCCCCCTTATAGTTCTGAAAGAAAATTGGCAGGAAATTACACCATCATAACATGTGTGAGCTGATAACTATAGAGATTTAGGGTGCTGAGGAAACTGCCAAAAGGGATATCATGACTATTTATAATCCACAGCATTAGGATGGGCATCCCTGACCTATATGAACCTCTTTTATTCCTGAAATTGATTGTGGATGTCCTGATCATGTCCCTGCCATTGTCTTCTGATGATTCCCAAGGATCCTTTTCTCCAGTCGATTCCTAACTGCATTTTAAATAAATGGTAAATCTTGGCTAGTCCGCTGAGTCTTTAATTGGTCTGAAAAAAAAGTTAAAGATAAATATAATAAAGAAATGGCTGCTGCCTCTTTTAGAGAAGATTTCAAGCTGGAGATGAAATTTGAACTTATGAAGAAGAAGAAAAATAGAAGAAAGTAGTAACTGTAATCATGAATAATGGAAGAACAGACTTGCAAGGAACCTTGGAGGTCTTCTAGTCCAATCTCCAGCTCAGGCAGGAAGCAATACCCTAAGAGCGATACCATAGGAGACAAAACGGAAAATTAAGATGGAAAAGGTGGGGAAAAGTGTTTTCTAAAAGTGAAATGCTCCAGACATCATGATAAGCAGTCTAAAAACTGAACAATTCTTTTAATGGCAAGTTATGCCAACAGAGTTCAGCAATTTGGAGTAAAATCAGTCATACTAGAAAGATTCTGCATACAATTTAATTGAGAGGTGGAGAAAATAACTCGGAATTGATTTACCTTCCTGATTCTCAGCTCTGCGCTGCTTCACATGTGACAACTAACTTCTAGAAAAACATTTTGCTTTAAGGCATCCATTCTGTTTTTTGTTTGTTGCCAAATAACTGGAGAAACCACACTTGATCAATCTGTATAAAAGCCATCAGAGCGTATCAACACCTCAGCATGGAGTACCATGAAGGTTTAAAAGTACCCCTGCTGGTAAGCTCATGAACCATTTTTGTGCCTCCTAAATGGTCTATCACTTTGCCTTAACTCACCATGGATAAAGTCTCAGCTTTTTGGCACTAGCAGAATTCAGTTTGACATATAATATTTTGCCTGTTTTACAAGTTGCCTGAATTCCCCTCCCCTCCCCCCCAGTATACTAATCAGCTTCAAAGCCATGTTTCTGGCTCCAAGGAATCTTTCTGGCCTGGCTTGTTCTATTTAAGCATCCCACTTCACTGACTTCACTGTCAGGGTTGAAGCTTATGCTTTGACTTGGAGAAGGCCATCTAGTGGGTAAATGTATGAAGCAAATTTTTCTGTGGTATAGTCTGCCTATGAACTTGAATTACTGAGTGCTTAAAAAAGACTGTACAATACATTACTGGAAATATATTAGTTGAAAAGATGAGTTGACAAGTATATTAGTCTAACATCTAATAAATTAGACTAGTCTTGAAACTTGAACTTTTTTATACTAAACAGAAATTACCAAATATTTCTCTTGCTCAGTCTGCTCAAAGTCTGTTCCATGAAAGTACATTGGACCTAATAAAATGACTTTATAAAACCAAATTTCCAATGTCAAGTGTTGATGGGAATGCTTAACTGGACCTTTAATATTGTTAGCAACCAAAAAGAGTCTATAAAACATTTAATAAAATTATAAAATAAAAGGTAGGAGAAAGGCAGAATAACAGTAAAACCAAAATAAAAAATAAGATGAACATCATAAGTTTTGCATGTAATAAAACAAAATCTTGAAAAATATACCATAAATGGAATAAATTATTCTGCTTGGATATTAAGAAGTGAAAAAAAATCAATTGGTGTATCCTGAAAATTAACTTGGAGGAAATTTATAAATTGGACATGGATAGCTTAGAAGAAAGCACAATGTTGTTGTTTTTTAAAAAAAATGAGCTGCTAATTCAGTAATGCCTCTGTCCCATGAATAACACTAATATATATGGAATTTTCTTGAATTTTTCTTCTAGTCCAGCTGTGACTAAAATATTGAAACAGGTAGTATTGAATCATTTCTATATTTGGACAACATGAGTTAATTTGAGTCTTATGTTGGTCCAGAACTAAAGATTGTGTTCCCAAAGTTACATTTTTGGAAGACAGGATTATTCTAGTTGTCCTTCAATGTCAATTTCTTAAGTATCAGCTAAACCTTTTCAATGCCTATCATAACTTCTATTGGAGAGTTTTTTTCTACCTCGCGTCAAAGCTGTAAACTAATGTCAATGAGCTATTTCCCATTGGGGTAAAGGAAAAAATACCTTATCAAATAATAAAGATGGTTATTCATAAGCATGTCTCCACCTTGGTTGCCTTTGATTCCATGCAGAGAACCACCTAGAGCAGGAGTCTCCCACCGTGGCAACTTTAAGCCTGGAGGACTTCAACTCCCACAATTCCCCAGCCAGCCTTGCTGGCTGGGGAATTCTGGGAGTTGAAGTCCTCCAGGCTTAAAGTTGCCAAGATTGGAGACCCCTGACCTAGAGGACCATCAGACTACTTGGAAAAATGTTTCTGATTTAGACTGTAATTTTTACCAGCTCCACCTCAGCAAAATTCTATGTACTTCAAAGTTTGCATGCTTTAGCGAGAAACAATTCATCACCATAGGAATAAATAAAGCTTCATTACAACAGCAGTAAAATTGTATGGTTGATGCTGATTTCTGGGCATTTTGCAGAATGTACTCTGTAAGAGAATTCAGCTTCCTGAAGGTCTGAACACTTACACCTAACATTTTAAACCTGTGGCCATTCTATGTTTTGGGGTATTTGTCAGAAGTAAGGTTCCTGCTCTTGGCATTATTAACCTCTAAAGCATTTTCTTTGCAATATAGAATAGAATAGAATAGAATAGAATAGAATAGAATAGAATAGAATAGAATAGAATAGAATTTTTTTATTGGCCAAGTGTGATTGGACACACAAGGAATTTGTCTTGGTGCATATGCTCTCAGTGTACATAAAAGAAAAGATACCTTCATCAAGGTATAAATGCAGAGAGTACAACATTCATCTCAAGCCAAGTGGATTCCGGAACACTAAAACTGTCATCCATAGATAAGATAGCAATATACTTTTTGCCAATTTTGTAGTGACAAGTTATGCAAATGACATAACCAAAGCATTAAATAATAATGGTGACAAAGATATAATCTTTTCAATAGTAATTTGATTAAAAGTTTTGGAAAGAGTGATAAGAAAAATGCAAAGTAAAAGAAAAAAGAAAGGAAAGAAGTGTAAGAAAGCAAATATGTATTTATTAAATTTATTTATTATTAAATGTTTATGGTTCCCATCTTCTCTGTAAAATGACTCTGGGTGGCTTACAGATTATAACCATAGACTATAACATGTATATATGTATATATATATATCCCATAAGAAAATGACAAATATAAATAATTCTGTATTTTCACCTCCTCTTAGTTAGCAAATATAGGACTCTTCATCCCATAACCCATTTCTTAATAAAAAGCAAATCAAAAGGTTACATAATCCAAATCCAATGATCAGCAAAAACATTCAAACAGAGCTCTAAAATATTAACATTAATTAACAGAATAACAAGAGTTGGAAGGGACCTTATAGGTTGTTTAGTCAACCCCCTACCTAAACAGGAGACCTTACACCATTCCTGACAGATGGCAATCCAGTCTCTTCTTCAAAGCTTTTGGTGTGAACCTCCCACAACTTCTGAAGGCAAGCTGTTCTATTGGTTAATTGTTCTCACTGTCAGAAAATTTCTCCTTATTTCTAGGTTGAATCTCTCCTTGATCAGTTTCCATCCATTATTCCTGTCTGGCCTTCAGGTGCTTTGAAAAATAGGTTGACCCCCTCCTCTGTGTGATAGCCCTTCAAATATTGGAACATTGCTATCATGTCTCCCCCCCCCCCGACCCCCAGTCCTTCTCTTCACTAGACTAGCCATGCCCACTTCCTGTAACCATTCTTCATAAGTTTTAGCCTCCAGTCCCCTAATCATTTTTGTTGTTCTTCTCTGCACTCTTTCTAGAGTCTCAGCCAAAACTGGATGCAGTATTGTAGGTGTGGTCTTACTAAGACTTTATAAAGTGGTATTAGTACTTCATGTGATCTTGATTCACAATCCCTCTGTTAACGCAATTTAGGATTGCATTGGCTTTTTTGGCTGCCACTGCACACTGTTGGCTCATATTTAATTGATCGTCAACTAAGACTCCAAGATACCACTCACAATTACTGCTATTGGTTTCTCCCAATCTATGTGTGCTTTTGGTTTTTCTTGCCTAAGTGAAAGACTTTACTTTTCTCTACAATATATTAGATTTTTTCAGTTAAAGTATCACTAATCGAAAAACAGCTATCTACACTAACATTGTATCCATTTATCTCTGTCAGATAAATTGGTTTTGTAGCTTTGTTTCCTCTACACTGAACACTCTTTCTCTGTTATCCAGATAGTTATCCAGATAGTTATTCAGATAGTTATTAATCCTTGTTGCAAATTTCTTCATTACTTCAATCAGTCTCTTTTCTGAATCCAGCAAAAAAAAGTTTTTTTTCCCCAATTGGGATAATCATTTTTATTTCCTCTTCATAATTTCCCCTCATCCAGTTTTTTCTTTAAATCTGATGATAAATTCTTATTCAGAGTCTCATTCATATTTTTCCCAGGTAGATTTTGCTGCATATCTTGTTCGGTTACATCTTCTTTTGGCAACAGACTGTTCTCAAGAAAACAAAACATAGCTGACATTATTGAATGAAATTCCTGACTCAGATCTTGGAGCAGTTACTCAAAGATGTGTCTGAGTTCCACAAAAAAATTCTCATCTTGTTATGTCTCCAATCTCAAAAAACAATTTTTCACTTTCATAAACATACATTTATTTTTAAAAAATAATTTCAAACTCTTAATATTCAAAATCCAATGTTTCAACATTTTCTGAGCCCTTGACTTTCTGTAGCCAAAACCTTGTTTTGCTTTTTTATTTTAAGTTCTTAAGGATTATAAAACCAGATCTTTGTGTTCTTATATTAGGAATTCAAGGTAATTCTCCTGGTATTGCCCAGCCTTGTCATTCCTCAGGTGTCTAATCCTTTTATGAAGGATTTAATAGACAATTTCCAGACTTAATTAGCAAGGAAAGTGAATGAATTTACTAGCCTTTAAAAAGTTTTATGTAAGACTGGAGCAATTATGGCAAATTCCACCATCTCCCAATTTTTCCTTCTTTAGAAACTATCATCTTGCAGTCTCTTTGTAAGGGGCAACCATAAGGAGAAACAGCTTGAGTGATTTCATGCCTCTGTCTTTTGTCCAGAGGGGACCAGATCTACTAACTGGATCCTTAGAAAATCTGCAAACATTGACTCTACTTTTCTATGAACCAGTCTTCAGTCTGCTATCTTCCCCTGAAAAGCTGTCTCAAGATACAACCTGGTCTACCAGCCCTCCGGGCTGAAATTTTGTTAAGTAAAAAAAAAAGAGGCTAGCACAGATATCTGCTACTCTAGACTGATGCAAATAACTTCTGCTGTGGCAAAGTCATTGCCCACAACTTTATTAGATATAAGCTGTTCAGCCTAGAAAGTAAAATTTGCAGGTGTTACACGTCTACTGTACAAGAAGTCCAAATCAAACTGGATAACACAACTATCCTTCCTTCCTTCCTTCCTTCCTTCCTTCCTTCCTTCCTTCCTTCCTTCCTTCCTTCCTTCCTTCCTTCCTTCCTTCCTTCCTTCCACATAAAATTGAATCTTTATTAATGTTAAAATACATCCCCAGCATTCTCTTTGTCACTCTGCAAACTTGGACTTGGAAGAGAAAAATAACCTGGCTTCCAATATTAGACAATTTAGATATAATTATCAGATTCAGATTGCTTAAATAAGTTTCATGTGATTTTCTATAATACTCACCATCAACCTTTGCAGTACAAATCTGGCAGCCTCTAAAATTAAGTTTTTGGCAAACTGCTGTTCCTCTTGGGACAATCATGTAATTTGAGCAGGGAAGATCTCAGCATCAGCCAGCAGATAAGCTGGAACTTTTGATGTGTTGATTGCTTTTAAAATTGTATGAATCAGTAAACCTATAGTATCTGCATTAGATTTATAACATGTCAGAATTTTCATTGGACTTATTTCTTATGGAAATCACCCTGATAATCAACAATGTTTACACCCACAAACCACAATTTCCCTTTCAAGGTTTTGCACATTGTGCAAAATACAGAAACAGAGTAAGCAAAAATAAATTAATGAAATTAAAGCCCTTGCCTTTTAGTAAGGGTTGAAGCTGACAATTTGGGAATTGGTGCTGCTGAGACCAAACAGAATCATTCTGTCAGTGTTAAAACAGGAGGCTTCCAATCTCAACCTGGGGAGATAAGTTCTTTTTCCCCTGGGATACTAACACTAGCATTTATTTCATTTCTACTCTTCAGTATTTCACTAGCCTTCCCTTTGCAAATCTGCAGAAAACTTACAATATACTAGCACTTCCTCACTTGACTTTCAACCAAAATCATGCCATCGCTTTTATTGTTAATTCCATTCACTTTCCAGGCAGCATCTTGTTGTATGTAGCCCTTTTCATCCACTTACTTTAAAATTACGTGTTTTTTTCTGATTACAGTCTCTCAAAGTGCATTATATAATATCTTTCTTTCACTTTCAAGAATCACTCCCATACATTTTCCTTCATCCAAACTTTTGGTACTTCGCCTTTCAACCATACATCCAACAAACTACTGTGATGTTTTGGAACATGATGATGTCTTCTTATACTGTTCAAAACAACTTCAACATTCTCTTTCATTATCTCATCTTTCTATACAATCTGTTGGGAGATCTATTTTCTAATGCTTTTTCATACAAGCCATACCTTCTCTTCCTGCAGTCACCCTACTTTTACTTCAATTTCTTTCATTTTTTCATTTTCTTCTCTACTTGAGAATTATTTGTCTCACATTGCACTTTTCAGCATCTTCCTTTAGTTAAGTTTCACTCGTGATGATGTCATGGACACATTCATACATTTTTCTTGGGAACAACTTTTTCCTGGCATTGTTTTCTCCTAAATTATGATTGATTGTGATTAGACCTTATGGGGCTGCTTTGGAAGATTCTTTCCCCAATATTAATTTATATTCTATAAATGAATTACAGGCATCTCTAAGACTGTATACAATCTTCTTTAACTTCCATTAAACTAGACTTACAATATACTTTCATATAAATTGTACTTGTTTTATATATTTTTCATTTGTATCCTATATATGACAAAAGAACTCTAAGAGTAGGTAATAATTTTAAAAGTCTACCCATAAAACCATAGCAGCAGTAACAAATAAAGGTAGATTTAGCCATATAAATTAGGACATAGATGAGTAACGTAGCAGTCACTAGTAGCATCATACTTAACCACACATAATCTATCCTAATGACTTGAGCACAAACCATAGATATTTTGCAATTGTTGGCTGCCAGATTTCTCCAAGACTATTACAAACAAAAAATCAATTTTGATATTGGAGTAAATTTTTGCTTACTTTCATATATCATTATCATTTGTCCATATCCCATTGCAACAGTTCATGCAGGTACTTTTGTAATGGAAATATATTTGGGGAACCTGGTTGTCTAGATGAGCTAATCATATCCTACGGGGTAATAGAAAAGCTAAATTTATAAGATTTAAATGATAAGAAGGCAAACATGTTTTGAACTTGTCCTGGGTTTCCAGAATTAAACACTAAGCTCTCAAGTACGTGAATTATGGTTATAATATCTCATTTATAAATAGTTGATTAAATTGATACAATGATTTGTTGATGACATACCCCTGGGGAATAAATAATCAGGATCAATGCCAATCCGGCTAATCTTTTGAGTCACCCGTTTGAACCACAATCTACAAAGGATTCATCTGGGAATTCCTGAAGCAATCCTTCCTAATTTTTAAAAACATATATGTATAAGCAAAATTTAAGCATGTTTAACCAAGCCTTTGTTATCAAAGGGCATTGTCCAGTTTCCAAGGGAATAACTAAATTTGGAACACAGCTTGAAACACATAAAAGAGATCTTAACATTTTACTTGCAGATGAAAATCCTAAAATTACAATGGTGACAGCCAGATTTTTAACTATGATGATATAAACAAGGCTTTTACTTAAAAAATCAATGAGATGAGATCTTCTTGAATTCTTCTCCAATCTTGACTGCAGAAAATATGACTTCAGTAATAGAATTGTTAATGCCTGGAATTCACTACCTGACTCTGTGTACTCTTCCCAAAATCCCCAAAACTTTAACCAAAAACTATCCACTATTGACCTCACCCCATTCCTAAGAGGTCTGTAAGGGGCGTGCATAAGAGCACCAACGTGCCTACCATTCCTGTCCTAATGTTCCCTTTGATTGTATCCAATTCGTATAGTTTTTCTTTTTTTATACTTATATATATGCTTATATATCGTATAGTTACTTCATGCTTACACTTACATATACTATTGTGACAAATAAACAAATAAATAAATAAATAAATAAATAAGTCTAATGTGTATTTTCATTACATATTATATTTGCTGAACTGTTTACCCATTAATAAGTTTAAATTATATTTGTAGTTTGCTTTGGGGACCCTTGGATTATAAATGAAATTGATTGAAGTGATTAAAAGGATCAATAATGTCTTGATTTAAATAGAACAGATGGTTTAAGAGACTGACAAAAGTGCAGCTGAAGACCAGACTTATAATCCTTATAGTGTTATCAGGTTTTTGGAGTCTTTCAGAGTTAAAAGATTTGCCAGCCTGGTAATCTTGCCTAAAGAGGAAAATGATCCAAGATCTTAACTGTTAGCTGTTAAGAGAAGGAAGTGATAGGGCTGACCCAGAAAATAGTTCCAAGCCTCTGATATGGTAGATAAAGCCATACTTTCTGATTTGAAAGAACTTGGGAAAGGAAGTTGGAGATTATTCATTTAGGTCATCTTATCAACTAAAAGAGGCAAGGCCATCAAACCTGACAGTACTCCATTTAAAAGTTCCATTGCGAGATAATTTCATTCCATAGTAAAAGGAAAAAAACTCCAGGTTTTTATGTCTGTGTTTACTTAAAAGTTTCCTATTTTATTAATGGCACCCAGAACATCAAGATAGAATCATCTTGCACAATGAGAACTATTAAAACAGCAATTGGCAGTAACAGTTAATCCTCAACTTACAACAGTTCACTTAGTGACCGTTCAAAGTTACAATTAGCACTGAAAAAAGTGACTTTTGATCGTTTTTTCCACTTATGACCATAGCAGCATCCCCATAGTCATGTGATCAAAATTCAGATCCTTGGCAATTTGTTTGTTTCACCGTGCAGGACTGGCCTAGTGGGGTTTTAATAAGGGGTTTTATTGGTTTTAAGTTCTTCAATCAACTCTAAATTTTCCTTTGTATTAATTGATTTTACTTTGACTGTAAACCGCCCTGAGTCCTTTGGGAGAAGGGCGGTATAGAAATCGAAACAACAACAACAACAACAACAACAACAACAACAACAACAACAACAATAATAATAATAATAATAATAATAATAATAATAATTATTATTATTATTATTGGTTCATATTTATGACGGTTGTGGTGTCCCCAGGTCATGGGATCCCCTTTTGTGAATTTCTGGCAAGCAAAGTCAAAGGGGAAGCCAGATTCACTTAACAACTATGCTTCTAACTCAACACCTGCAGTGATTCACTTACAGTTGTGGCAAGAGAGGTCGTAAAATGGGGCAAAACTTACTTAACAAATTGTTCTGTTTAACAACAGAAATTTTGGGCTCAATTGTGGTTGTAAGTCGAGGACTACCTGCACAGGCTTGACTTTTGAGAATTATAATATTCCAAACCCTTTCTGATGTTTGTTTCCAGAACTCAACAATAAGAATAGAATAGAATATAATTTTTTATTGGCCAAGTGTGATTGGACACACAAGGAATTTGTCTTGGTGCATATGCTCTCAGTGTACATAAAAGAAAAGATACATTCATCAAGAATCATAAGGTACAACACTTAATGATAGTCATAGGGTACAAATAAGCAATCAGGAAACAATCAATATCAATATAAATCATAAGGATACAAGCAACAAGATTACAGTCATACAGTCATAAGTGGAAAGAGATGGGTGATAGGAACGATGAGAAGATTAATAGTAGTGCAGGCTTAGTAAATAGTTTGACAGTGTTGAGGGAATTATTTGTTTAGCAGAGTGATGGAGTTCGGGAAAAAATGTCCTTGTGTCTACTTGTTCTGGTACGCAGTGCTCTATAGCATCGTTTTGAGGGTAAGAGTTGAAATAGTTTATGTGAGGAGTCTGTAAATATTCCCTCTTTTTGACTTGTGCAGTATACAGATCCTCAATGGAAGGCAAGTTGGTAGCAATTGTGTGTGTGTTGTTGTTTTTTTTGCAGTTCTAATTATCCTTAGAAGTCTGTGTCTGTCTTGTTGGGTTGCAGAACCAAACCAGACAATTATAGAGGTGCAGATGACAGACTCAATAATTCTTCTGTAGAAATAATTTGTTGTGCTTTTTTGATGACACTTTTGATGTTAGCTGTCCATTTTAGATCTTGTGATATGGTAGAACTTAGAAATTTGAAGGTCTCTACTGTTGATATTATGTTGTCTAGTATTGTGAGAGGTGGAAGTATGGAAGGGTTTCTCCTAAAGTCTACCACCATTTCTACGGTTTTGAGTGTGTTCAGTTCCAGATTGTTCTGGTCGCACCACGAGGCTAGTTGTTCAACCTCTCGTCTGTATGCAGATTCATAAGTGGTGAAGAAAAATGCTGTACAGCTAAGTGAAGCTCCTGCACTTCAAACAATGAAATAAATGTACTGGCAACCTTTGGAACTTCTCTGCAACATGCAGAGACCAAGCTGTCAGAGGAAACACAGACAGCAGTATTGTTGTTATAGCAACACATTCAGCCCTTCTCACCCTACACTTCCTTCTTTGTGATGGTGTTGTCTTGTACATGTGAACAATCATCACATTAGGGACAGTATAACTGTATCTTTCCAATGAATTCAAATGTATGACTTTAAAACCACACAGTTTATCCCTTTTTCAACTGAGACTTCTAGTTTCTGTCTGATGCAGTTGGACAGTAGAAAGTCAGATATAGAAGAGCAAGCTTTGATTCTGAGTCATGAATTGATATATATTTTTGCTAAAATTAAATGAAACAGTGGCAAAATAATAATATTCATGGGATTGTTACTAAGCAACCCTATATTTCTATATAAATATATGCATACAGTACTAGTGATGTGCTTGCATTTTGCTAACATAAGCAAAACAATCCCTGTCATAAGTTCACATTTATTTTAGGCAATATAAAAGACAAGAATTATGAATATGCATAATTTCAGTTATAAACAACCCATGTTCTATTGAGTCATCATTTCATATTTACTTACCTAAACAGAGAAACAGAATGGAAAAACAGTGGAAGTGAGAGTGAGTTCTTCAAGCTGGGTTTCCCATTGAGTTTCTTTATGGGAAGCTGGCAGTATCAGAAAATTTCTTTCCTTCCTTCCTTACTCTACTCTACTCTACTCTACTCTACCCTACCCTACTCTACACTACACTACTCTACTCTACTAATACTAAAATCATTATTAAATAATAAGATAACACTTTAAAGATTTTAAAAGCTGGACATAAAAGGAACTAAAAGGAACTAAATATTACAATTAAAGGAGAAGAACACTCAGACTTGACTTTCTAATAGAAAATGAAGCAAAATATTTAATATTGGACATATTAAAGGATATTTTTGGACAGTGGATTCAGAAGTAATTTTAAGAGTGTCTGCATCTATAGATGAACTGTGTTTGAAAGATGCTATGGAAGAAAAGCAATATAATAAAGTAGAGTAGAGTACAGAGGAGTAGAGTAGAGTACAGAAAAAATAGAATAGAATAGAATAGAATAGAATAGAATAGAATAGAATAGAATAGAATAGAATAGAATAGAATACTTTATTGGCCAAGGAATTTATCTCCAATGTATAATCTCTCAGTGTACATACAAGCAACAAGTGATAAATTATGATTATAATCATAAAATACAATCATCAGAAATCATAATATACAATACTCACTGATATTCATAGGATACTTAATAAGCAATTAACATAAATCATAAGTCACAAACGACAAAGTTATAGTCATAAGAAGCTAAGGAAATAGGTAATAGGAAGGTTGAGAAGGATAATATTAATACGATCCTACTAGGTGGTTTGACATCCCAGGGCATGAGACAGTGTTGTGGGAATTAGTTGTTTAGCAGAATGATGGCATGGTGGGGGTGGGGACTGTTCTTGTGTCTAGTTGTTTTGGTATGCAATGCCCTATAATGTCATCTTGAGGGAAACTGAAACAATTTATGTCCAGGATATGAGGGGTCTGTAGATATTTTCACAGCCCTCTTTTTGGGTCGTGCAGTATACAGGTCTTCAATGGAAGGCAGTCTGGTTGGAATTGTTTTTTCTGCACTCCTATCAGTTGAAGTCTGTTTCTGTCTTGTTTGGTTGCCAGTCAAACAAACCAGTCAGTTTATAGAACTGTATCAGCATGTCCTTGGGCAGTCCGAGCTTTCTTTGTTGTTGCAAGAAGAATATTCTTCCTGGTGCTTTGTTGATGACATTTTTGATGTTAGGTGTCCATTTTAAGTCCTGAGATATTATAGAACTTAGAAACTTGAAGGTCTCTTCTCATGATACTGTGTTGTCTAGTATTTTAAGAAGTGGTAGAATAGGAGGGCATCTCCTAAAATCTACTATCATCTCTAGTTTTGATCCAGCAACACCATAGGGCTAGCTGTTCAAATTCCCATCTGTTCACAGATTAATTGTCATCTTGAATGAGACCAATCACTGTTGTATCATCTGCAAATTTCAATATTTTAAGAGAGGGATCGTTTGAGATGCAGTTGTTAGTATAGAGACAAAAGAATAATAGAGAGAGCGCACAGCCCTGGGAGGCACCTGTGCTAATATTCAGATATCTGATGTGATTTTACCTAGCATCACCTATTGCTTCCTATCCGTTAAAAAGCTTATATGATCTGGCACAGCTAGCTGAGGCAGTTTAATGAGAAGAATATCTGGAATGATGGTATTGAATGCCAAGCTGATGTCTACAAAAAGGACCATTGCATAAGTCTTTGAAGACTGAAGATATTTTGTAAGATGTAGTGCAGTGCCATATTCAGCATCATCTACCAATTTGCTCAGTAGCAAATTGTCTAACAGTGGATCTGTCATGTTTTTCAGGTTTTCATAATTACGGATGTCAGAGCAACCAGTCTGTAGTCATTCATTCCCTTGATGGAGAGTTTCTTAGACACTGGGATGATAGAAGAGCATTTGAAACAAGAAGGAACATGACACATCTGCAGTGATTTATTAAAGATGCGGGTGAAGATGGGGACCAATTGGTCAGCACAAATTTTCAAGCAAGAAGGAATTAACTTGTCTGGGCCTGGTGCTTTTCCAGGCTTTTGTCTAGCACGTCTTTTCCTGTGATCACCAGAGGTGGGGCGCCCAGAGGGATGGAGTCAGTTGTAGGAGACTTAGCTATTGTTGGTGTATCTAAGATGGTGATAGTTTACAGTCGTTTCCTCTCAAACCTAAAGTAAAAAATATTCACATCATCTGCCAGTTTTTGATTCCCTTCAGCATGGAAAGGGGGTTTGTTGTATTATTTGACATAATGGAAACTTTGACAGCATGGAAAGGATGTTTATGTCAAGTATTATTTGACATAATGGAAACTGATCTGAAAGTTTATATCAAAATATCAGACTACAACAATGATATGGAAAAAGGTGCTACAATGTACATACAGAAGAAACAAGCTGATATCTTAATTAAAAGGGATATACAAATAACAAACAAGGACAGTTTTGCTACCTTGGATTTACAAAAGAGGCTTGTTAAGGTTTTAAGAATCTTGTGACAAGGGTCAAAGAAAAAATGAGAAGAAATCAAGTTTCAGGACTTCATTTGAAAGACTAAAGATCAAGATCAGGAAAGAGAAATCTGGAGATTGCCCATATCTGCACTCTGAACAGCTGACTTTTATGAGTAGGTGACAGAAATAAACATTTTTGCAACCATTTGCAATCAGCTGGGAGTCCATTTTGTTCTGAGCTGTAAATGCAGTCTCAAGGTTTATCCAGACCTCCTTTTATAACCACTTTCCTTATTGCTCCTTTAACATTGAAAATCCTTTGGAATTGCAACTCGACCAATCACACAGTGGAATTATCTTCAATCTTTTTATAAAGAAAGAAAATCATGCCATTTTAGCTTTGTTAGGTCCTTAGTTTTTGCAATTTTTGTTATATACAGCAAAGAAATAATTTCAGAGTTGTTTCTGGAAAGCTTTATAAATGTAAGGCTTTGTGAAACTGACTTAAAGAAGGACTTTGAAGTTAATTAGAAAGAGCTCCTCATGTGGGAAAAAACTGTCTTGTTTACATATCAATCACAAAAAAGACTTTGAAGATTGATTACTAGAGCACAAGATGGCTACTTTAAAGGAAATGTTTGATATGTGGGCTTGTGAAGTGCTTGAGATTTTAAAATCTTTATTGGAACCAAAAGTTACTACTGTAGAGGAACATATTCTTCAGAAGATAACTGAAAGGGATTTCAAGATGGATTTAAAATTACCAATTTATAAAAAAGAGATGGAAATATTGGATTTACAAAAGCAATTGGATGATCATTTAAAAATTAAAGATGACATACAAATAATGTATCAAAAGTACAACATGGTCTAGCCTTTTAAATTGAAATGTGAGATTTGCTGGAACTACTTCATGAAAATTACATGTGGACTTGAATAAAGATAATGAGAATTTTGTGAGAAAAATGAAAAATAGAAGAAGACAGGAATTTGAATTTTCTTTATGTTAAGGATGGCCAGGAGAAAGGAGAAAAGAAAATATAAAACTTGATTATGGTTAAATAGCAAGTTGTTATGTCTGATTATGCTTAATAGTTATCAGGTTTTGATAGCTTTTCTTTTGGAAATGTTTAACGGTGTAATGGATTCGTTTGTAATATGTTATTATTTTGATGTTGAAATAAAAGTTATTACTTCTGGTAATGTTTAATCATTTTAATTCTTTTTCCCCAATGTTTAATTGTTGAGAGAGATGAGAGAACTAAGACTACATGGAAAGAGGGATTACAGTATATATATTTTATTTTTTTTCTTTGCTAAATTTATTTGCAGCGTTATACAGTATTTTTATTAATTTTAATGGATCTTTTCTGATTAATAATTTAAAATTTAGAGATAAACTTACAGAAAATAGGGAAAGTACAGAATGCAGATGTATGTAGGTGCTTTAAAACTTGGGTTTAGCCACCTGTCAGTGAATTGGTTGCAGGTGTGGTATTCATCTCCTGAGATTTACTAAGTGAGCTATTTCTAACATGGGTCTAGTGCTTTTATGAAAGAAAAGTAAACCTGTGCCCAAAGTTGCCAAGCTGCCAGGGGTATTGTCCATCTTTAACCTACTCCCTGTGGTGCAAGGGTGAAATCCAGCAGGTTCTGACAGGTTCTGGAGAACCGGTAGCAGAAATTTTGAGCAGTTCAGAGAACTGGTAGTGGAAATTTGGAGTAGTTCGGAGAACCAGCAAATACTATCTCTAGCTGGCCCCAGAGTGGGGTGGGAATGGAGATTTTGCAGTAATCTTTCCTCTGGAGTGGGGTAGGAAAGGAGATTTTGCAGTATCCTTTTCCTGCCATGCTCACCAAGCCATGCCCACCAAGCCACACCCACAGAACTGGTAGTAAAAAAAAATGGATTTTACCTTTGCTGTGGTAGAATGCAGTCAGGAGTTGCAGGAAGGAAGAATTTTTTTACAGGGGGCGAAAAGACAGTGGAATGTCCAGTAGGCAGAAAGAGAGTAAAGGCAGACCCTTCTTACCAATTCACAGAAAATATCTAATAGTTATTCAGGTAGTTGCTATACGGAACTACTCTGAAGAACTCCACATCATGTTCTTAGTTCTTTGGAGTTGACACTCTCCTCAGGTGAACTCTATGACCTGTCAAGTAAATAGAGACAGAGGAGGGGGTGTAAGGTGAAGTGAAAGGCAATAATCAATAATGAGGGGTTCCAACCTTGAATAGTGCTGCAAGGGAGTGGGCAGTATTGCCAGCACATGGGAGCATGTGAAATATCCAAAATGGTGTAGGAAAAGACAATAGTCAATCAGAGTATTAAGTACAGTAAAATGTATAGCCATGCAATGCCTTGTCAGCAGAAGCAACAACAAATCCCTAGCAGAACTTAGCTCTCTGTTTCTGTTTAAATAGACCTTCCATGTACCCAAGGATTAGCACACACTCTGTTTTTCAAAAAACCACTAAGCCCATTAAAATGTAAGATAAAACCTAAGTTAATATTTCACAAATACTTCAAAAAGTGATTGCTGAGCAATAAATAGGCAGTTCTGTCCAGATCGCCATCCAGATTGTTTTGAGCCCCAAATAAAATGACCATGGAGATCAGCGCCCAGAGACTGGAGGATGGGCCGTATCTGAACAGCACCTAAAGTGGCCAATAGGGTCTGCATAGACACTATGCCTTGTTCGTATCATCATCTTTCTCAGTGATAAAGCATCATAGATTGTGTATAAAGCAAAGCTTGTATTGGCAGAAGAGGCAATGTATGGCTTTAAAATTGAAATTGTTAAAGACAGGGGTAGTATTCACTTACCTTTGCTACCAATTCACAAATGTGAGTGTCCACAGAGGGTCAAAAAACGGGACATGATGATGCCCGGGCAGAGTAGTGGAGCCTCCCGCTACCTCTGCTACTGGTTCACCTGAACCGGATAGAACCAGCTGAATACCACCACTGCAGTAGTGAAATCCAATTTTTTTTTACTACTGGTTCTGTGGATGTAGCTTGGTGGGCATGATGTGGCTTGGTGGGCATGGCAGGGGAAGGATACTGCAAAATCTCCATTCCCTCCCCACTCCTGGGGGAAGGATATTGCAAAATCTTCATTCCCATCCCACTCTGGCGCCAGCCAGAGGTGCTATTTGCCGGTTCTCCAAACTACTCCAAATTTCCACCACCGGTTCTCCAAACTCTTCAAAATTTCTGCTACCAGTTCCCCAGAACCCGTCAGAACCTGTTGGATTTCACCCCTGCACCACTGGTTAAAGATGACTTTAAGCTGCCACAGATGTGGGCTGAGGATAACAGGAAAACAACTTCATGGGTTCCTGCCATATAAAAATGGTGGTGCCTTTGTCAGGGGGATGCGGGGATGAGGCCAAACAAACAAATTCATGGGATTCCTATTCCTATTTGTCCTTTACTGAATGTGAGAAGTAATACTGTGGTGTGAGAGTATATGTGCTGTAATTACAGTGTGATTCCTTTGTTCTCATCAAAGAACAATTGGGTTCTAAAAGCAATCTGTCACTTGAGATTGGGTTAACATAAAACTCACGGCAAGTAACTTATAGTATATGGCATTTGGGCAAAAAGCCAGAGTTTAAGAATTGCTTCCACCATAAGTGTCCAGAAGGGCTCAGCAAATAGATTTGTAACCTTGTGTACAAAGAGAATATCTTGAAGGTGAAGTAATTCCATCAGTTTGGAACAGCCTTTCCATTTGTCCCTTCAGATATATTCAAGTTGCAATTCCTGGACTTTTCAGCCAGCCTTGGACAGAAGATACCAGATGGGGGAAGGCTGATTTAGAAGCATTGCTCCTTTCTGATTACATGCCTTCTTCAAAAATCAATTAAATTTAGCAGACAGATTTCAGATTACAATGCTTTTCTTGCTTTAACAAAAATAGTAGAGGATGAATGGGACGACTTTAAAAATGGACATATTGGGAAACAAAATGTTAACAATTGTTTAGGCTTTTACTAAAAATCATGAATTAAAAAAAATAAAAGTAGGGTTATTTACTAATCGAAGTAGTAGAAGTTGCTTTAACATTGGCTCAAAAACACTATCTCTTTTGATGCTCATAGACTGACATGTTGATGGAGGGAGAATTTTCCTTCTAAACAGCCATGTACTCACCCACTCACCAAATGGATAACTGGCATTAATGAAGGAAATCTGGATGGCAAAATATCTTTGGTAAGCTTAGAAGGTTTAAGGCATATTATAATGCTAGACAGATGCCTCATTCTACTTCCAGGAAAGTACAAGGGCTACTTGTAAGAAGGCACAATAATAGAAAATATCTAATAAACTATATCAGGGAGACTACATCAGATTCCTCTGTTTCATGGGAATCTTTCTGGTTGACTTTCAGCTTTCTGCTTTGTATCCATTACACCAGAATTACTTCAGAACTCACAAGGCACTTACAATTAGGTTCTGGAGGATGAACCACTTTGGTGCCAAACAAAATGGCTACATTGATGGTGCTGTAGACATCTGTGGGTAGGCAGTAACTCATGGAATACTACCATTATCTTCAAGAGAGCAAAACTAATAGTATCTGTGTTTGTGGGCAGTGGGAAATAAAAATTCTGTAGAGCTGAGATAGATACCTAGGGCTGTATTCCCACAATATAGTTGAATATATCTGCTCTAGTCACTGGTGAACTGATCAGCAGAAAATGTATCAATAAAATAAAATAAAAATGAAGGTACTCCTGTTACATTGGGGATGATTAAATTGTTTTTAAAAGGATCATTCCAAGTCATTTGAATATATATATATATATTTTAAATATATTTTAAATAATATATATATTTAATATATAAAAATTTTAAATATATATATATATAATATATATACATACACACACATTTATATGTATGTATGTATGTATGTATGTATGTATGTATATATGTGTGTGTGTGTGTGTGTGTGTGTGTGTGTGTGAAAAAATATTTTAAAAATGATTAAAAAAATTTCCAAGTTTTTTTATATCATTTAATTATTTGGATCTGTAGAAATCAGAGTACGTAACTATATTACATTAATCTGAGCCTCAAGGTGCCTGCAGGGGGGTTAAACTGTTCACTCTGATAAAAGAAACATCCTCCCATCACATTGCAAACCCTGCTCTATTTGTACATGTATTGTGACACCATATGCATGTCCCAAAGGGATGGAGTTTGTAGCATAATGGGATGAGACTCTTGCACCAATTTGACAAAAACAGCAGAACTTATGACTGTCCATGCCTGGATCTAAGCAAATATCCAGCCACTGAGTTTTTATACCAGCTGCCTCTTAAAACAGTGAAGCTTTTAAATGTTTTAATTATTTAACTTTGTATATATGTCATTAATATTAAAAAGAGAGGGAATATTTTAGTGAAGGAAAAACGTCTTTAAAAACACTTACTGTACACATTTCAAAAAGATATAAATCCATTTTTTTAGTTGCTAGCTTTCTAAAGCAACCAGAATTGCATTTTTTGATATCAAGTACCTCATGGGAGATATAATAGTCTTCTTTTAACATGTCTTGGAAATGACCAGTTATAAAAAAATTATAAAGAACTTTTGGCATGTAAATCTGAAAAGAATAACTGGCTATAAAACAAAGACAATTTCAAAAATGCTATGTTAGGGTTGTTTTAGATAGCTCTAAAGATAATTAAGAATTTATGACTTGCTTATTTAAACTGTGAAATGGTCTATTCCTTCATTATGGAAATATTCACACCTATGAACAACTATGTGCAACTGGAATAAAAACTAAGAAACTAATGCATTTTGTTATTCTTTCCCAGATTATTCACACTATCAATGTATTAAAGAAAAAACATGAATAGATGAGTTTTATGAAAAAGAAACCTTTGGAACAAAAAATTGACTAGTGATCTATAACTATGTGATTTATTTGTAGTTGTGAAAAATTGCTTTTATAGTATAAAAAATAATTTTGCACTAGAAAAATAATGAGACAAAATCCATGTTACTATAAATTATAATTAGAGAATGATGATTGGCATATTAGAAAAAGCCAAAGAAGTCATATTTGGAAAACTGGAATATTGAATCCACTTTGTTTGAATGCTAACATTTGAATTGGTAGCAGAATGAAATGATAAAGGTAGTGAGAGGAGAATAAAATGTAGAATAAAATGAAGAATCAGAACTTTCTCTATTTCCTCACTGAGTTTTAAAAGAAGGCAAGTAGAAATAATCTGTTTAGTTTTTCTAAAAAGAGTTTGTCCTGAATGAGAGGTCATGGACAGAGAATATATTCCAGATCTCTGCCATGGGTATTAGACAAATTTTCTTGTGATAAAGATAAATGGGACTCGCAATAATTGGGAACAGAATTTTTGGCCTGAAGGAAGAATTACAACAGCAGAGGTTATTGATTCAATCAAGTTCATAAGGACTTTATATAAAGACAATCCTCAGCTATTTCAGTTATCTACATCATGTAGTGCTCTATGGACTATAGGTTTACCAATCCCAAAGGTTACCCCTCCTCTTCTGAAGTATCTATTACTATCCTGCAGATAGTAATGAGAGACAGGATAGGCTGCATCTTTCCATACTCTGGTGTTTCAGGATGTTCATCTGGTAGCCTATATTTTTCATAGCATGAGATTAATTTCAACTTTTCTTATTCTTCCATTCATGTATCAAAAAATATGTCCCTTACAGTACATAGTTAATGTAAGTTGTCACAGACTGCATATAATGCCTTAAACTCACAACATAGGAGATAGGCAACTAATACCATGCTACTAATGGTCAGCAAGTGGACTGGCATGAAGAAATATATGTTACTAAGGTTATAAGGTTTTCCTCCCACATCCTCCAAAAATTCCAAAGTTTGGGATACTCCAAAGATAATTTCATTCACAGATAAGAGTGAGTAAGTATTCATCACCAGAAAGCTTTAGTAAGACTAAATCAAGGCTACATCAAGAAATGTGGGTTTGATAATAAGAGTGCAATGCTGCTCAACCTCAGTGACACTTAGATGTATGGGCTAATTCCCAGAATTCCTCAGCAGGACATATCTGCTAGAAGCAAGCCAGTTGGTGCCTTTGCCTAACATCTTCTCTTTTATCATACCCATATCACAGATTTTGACTTGTTTTGTTTCTTGCCTTACATTAATATGATGTAAAGAGAATGATGTGGAATATTTCTATAGATTTAGGATTACAATAAGGAAGAAAGGTTTTTGTTTGTATTAAAGGTATGTTATTTTTAAAAAGAAAGTGGTTGGTTTCTATAAAGTAATTTATAGAAATATGGTGCTTTTTAAGGATTTTTTAATATGATCATGTGTCATAGTTTGTCCCATTTAAACAAATGTTATTCAATATTCTGAATAATTGGTTTTTACAGATGCCCATATTCTTTTGAATTACATATCAGTGATCTGGAAATTAATAAGAGACCAAAGCAAAGCAGATTTTTCATGGTCTTATAATTGCAAAGTGTTTGCTACTACAATGCTGGAAGGACATTCGTTCTCATTCAATTATACCAGGGGTGCCAAACTCAGATTGTTATAAAAGCTGCTTGAGGACTAGTTCATTAACCCTAAAATGATACCATTGAAGTACTTTATTATCTAATTCTCTAGACAGATAAAAATGAATAAAATGAAGACCATTAGCATACTTTTATTAAATAATAATACTTTTTTGCAAAATGGCTGTGATACCAACTGGTATTCATTCACAAGGAAAACAGTTGATTCAGAAGAAATGCTTACTTTAGCAGAAAGTTATAGAACAGAGTTCCCCACAACTTTATCTCTGTTGGTGAGAGAGTCTTTGTTCTTTATTCTTTGCAGCCAGGTCTGAGAGATGAGAAAAATAAGAAGAATAACAACCTAAATTCCTTTTGCACCTAATAATCTGAAAATTGGCAAGTTCTATCCCTCTCAGAAGTGTCAACAGTGACTCAAAATTAGTTGCAGTCCTGCCAAGAAATAAAAATGATATGGCCATTTCTCTTTAAAGGGAAGAAGGGGTTTCAAGTTTTCTCTTCAATTTGGTATATATAACCCAGGGGTGAAATCCAGCAGGTTTTGACAGGTTCTGGAGAACCGGTAGCAGAAATTTTGAGCAGTTTGGGGAACCGGCAAATTCCACCTCTGGCTGGCCCCAGAGTGGGGTGGGAATGGAGATTTTGCAATATCCTTCCCCTGCCATGCCCACCAAGCCATGCCCACCAAGCCACACCACACCATGCCCACAGAACAATTGGAAAAAAAATTGGATTTCACCACTGATATAACCCTCTCATAAGAAACTAGAGAGCCAGTATTGTGTAGTGGTTAAGGCACCAGGTTAGAAACCAGGAGATTGTGAGTTCTTGTCCTGCCTTAGGCACAAAGGCATTTGGATAACCTTGGCCCAGTCCCTCTTTCCAGTCCTAGGAAGGAGGCAATGGTGAACCACTTCTGAAAAAGAAAATTGCAGGAATTACTGTAATCAAAACAGTCACCAGGAGTCAACACTGACACACATAAGAGACTTGGATTCTTGCAAATTTAGCTCTACTTCAGATTTCCCTTAATGGAAACGGACCAAACATTAATTACTTACCGTATTTTTGGGAGTATAAGATGCACGTTTTCCCCCCAAAAAAGAGGGTGAAAATCTGGGTATGTCTTATACTCTGAATGTAGCTCTTCCCAGCTTGTTCAAACAGGGATTTCAGAGGCTGAACAAAGCATCAGAAACAAAGCTTCAGAAAGAAGCCCCCAAACAGAGCTTCAGAAAAAAAGCCCCAAACAGAGCTTCAGAAAAGAAGCCCCCAAACAGAGCTCCAGAAGCTTTTTTTCTGAAGCTGTTTCGGAGGCTTTCAGAGGTAGGAAAAAAAGCAAAAAAAAAGTAAGGTACAAAGCTCACAACCAAGGAACCTGTTGCTAAAATTCACTTCTAGGAACAGCTGATTGGGGGTATTCCGGAAGGCTGATCCACCTGCCAATCCGCTTTTTTCTTATTTTCCTCCCCAAAAACTAAGGTACGTCTTATACTCCGAAAAATATGGTATGTTCTGTCCCACAGGCAAAAATGCAAGCAGAGTAAAGCTGAAAAAAACAGACCCAGGAACCCTTTTTATTTCTGCTGTTTGGATTGCATCTGGAGGTGCTCTCCACACCCTGCCAACTTTGCTATGGTTTGATGAGAGATGGCACTCTCGGGTGTTCTTCACTTCTTCAGGCATTCTTTCCTGATGCTGCTTTTGATAAATAGGTACAATAGGAACGATGCCAACTTCATTTCATCCATTCTGTTGACCTCCATGGAGGGAGGAATATGAAGCTGGGTTGGCAACAGGTAAATAGGAATGCTTGCTCTCCCATACATCACACTGCCTCTTTACAATGGCTCAGTGGCTAAGACACTGAGCTTGTCGATCAGAAAGATTGGAAGTTCGGTGGTTCGAATCCCTAGTACAGGTCTCCTGCATGAACAGGGGATTGGACTAGATGACCTCCAAGGTCCCTTCCAACTCTGTTACTATTACTTTAGAGCTCTTACCTACCAGTGGTAAGCTAAAAGGCTCTGGCTCAGGTTGTGACAGTACTTCAACATAGCATTCAGAGTTGGCCACCTGTTTACCTGTCACTTCTTAGCTTAACAGAAGAACAGAAAACTGACTCCTGCTGTTCAGGTTCTGAGAAAGATTCTGCTCTGGAATAAAACTTAACAAAGAAACATACCTTTACTTTACATAATATGGGCTGGTTCAACAATTGGTAAATATCAACTTCTTTACCCAACTTAGAGGACCATGTCAACATCTAAAGAATACATATACGAACCTTCACTCGCATACAGTATATAATAGTAACAGATAACACCATAGCTATCTTTCCCTGATTGTTATCTAATCTAAATATCAGTTCAATTGTATAACAGTTCGATTCCATCTTATTTAAGATGGAATTCCATATTTGTCCATCTTATATAACATAACACATTTATGTTTTTCTTCATTTCTCCCTTTTTGTTTCTCTTCTACACATTTTAATAAATAAACAAATCGCCTGTTTTTTAAGGTTTTCACTACACAATAATCTTAAATCACACAAATAAGACACAACTTTAAAATGTTGTCGGCTAGTTTGATTTAGAGTGCCATGCAAAATATCATCACCTTCTGTGAACTTCATAAACACCTTGAGGAAATAACCCAGAGTACGAAAAGCAGTTCAGAGGAAAAGTAGGATATGCATTTTATAAATAAGTAAATTGCACTATTATTATCAATAAAAAGTTAATAAAATTAACAATGGGACCATCTTTTTGTTCTAAATAGAAATAGAAATTAAATAGAAATTAGCCCACAGAAAAGGATAGTGGATGTAGTCCTTATCCAGTTGAGCACACTGCACCAGCTCTCTTAATGGGAATATAGAATATAAACTTGGTGCAGGTTAGCAAGCCAAAGTGCAGGTCCTGAAGTATAACTCAGGTCAGCTCTGCAAGCCAAAGAAAATATTTTCTCAATCTATGGGACCCCATACAAATAAAGATTCAAACATCACCATGAGCCCAGGAATGATTTAAATTGGATCTCTTTCTGTTTTTCAACCATAAAAGCAAAAATATCCAGTGTGAATGAGAGACAAATGTGGTTCTACTAAAACCCAAGGTAAGGGTCTCTTGCCTCAAGTCAGGTCTGTGTTTCATTTGAATGAAATGTTCAAGTCCTTGAAATGCTGGACGGAATATCCAAGTAAGTTTGTTTTGTGAAGTTAACTGCTAATGATCAAATATACGACAGATACGTTTTTAAAAACTACAATTTTTCCTTCAGAAAAGCTTTCCCTCAGATGATAATTACAATGGTGCCTTGGTAGGTAAACATTAACAAACAAATTCTGTGGCCTATTTTGTCCTGCTTCTTCTTTAAACATTGACCTAACTACATTGTCTGCGGGATATGATTCATGCATACTTTCGGTATTTGAACTCGTGGTTAATGTGCAAAACCATTCCAATATGATAAAATGAATATTCTACATAATAAAACTTTTGAAGCTTTAAGCATTGGAAGTTATGCACTGAGAACAAAAGATAATTTCAGTTTTTTTAATATAAGAGGGGGGAAATGTTCTCTTCCATATCAATCCAAAAAAGTTACTCCCTTATTCTGTACAAACACAAACACACACACACACACACACAGAGAGAGAGAGAGAGAGAGAGAGAGAGAGAGAGCTATACCCGAGGGTTGAAACATACACAATCAGACATGACAAGCTGTGCAAGTAACATGGGGTCCAATAGAGGTTATCAGGCAAAAAAGGAAAGGTACTTATTAAGAGTAGAATTGCCATACATAATTGTATGAAAGGTTCAATTGGTATCTTGACAATCAATCTTGAAAAAGCAAGAGTCTTTTGAAAAAGAATAGGTCAAGGAAAAGTATGAGAAACGTGTGTTCAAAATATATCCAGTCAATCTTCTTACTGAGCCACTGAAAGGAAGGAAAACATTACTTCACAACAGAACCCAAGTGCAAAATTTCCTCATGCCTTAAGGCCTGGTCTTGCTGTGCAGTGCTATACATAAGGGCAAGTAATTAGTCAGTTTGAATATAGTGGTAGAATTACTGCATCATACCCATACATCTAAAGCCGTCATGGCCAGACTGAGATATTATAGCAACAAAGCCATTTTTGAATTATTTCTCTTGTATGATCGTGTCACTATCTTAACAATCTAAAAAAATACTTTTATATTTAGTTTAGTTACCTGCTTTACAGTCATATCCTCACAACCATCTCCTTCCTTCCTTCCTTCCTTCCTTCCCTCCCTCCCTCCCTCCCTCCTTTCTGTCTGTCTCCCACAACCACAAACAAATACACACACACACACACACTCTTAGGCTCACAAAATTTATGCATGAGGGATCACTTGGGCTTTAATATGATTTCTTATATACAATAATCATAAATGCATAAGATTTGATGGATGAAGAATGCTTTGCTTTCTCTTTTATATGAGCACAATTAGGAAAGCATGCATCATTGTAACTCCAATTCATTTTCAGATTATAAGGCCTGTCTGGCTTTTCTTATGTTTCTTCTTCAGTTTAGTTTTAAAAGCTGCCCAATTTTCATTTGATATTTTCTATGTGAAGCTTTTGTGTATAAAGTAATGCAAATATTTGTAGGAAAAATTCCTAAAGAACTTCTTTGCAAGGCAAATTTTTGTTCATGTTTTATTATATGGAGAAGTTTTTAATAGAAACATTTAGAAAACATTTCTATAGCATAACTGCTTTTTAAAAAAAACTGTTATGTTTCTTTTTGTATATAGCTTCCAGAAACCCATGTTATTTTTCTGGCACATCTCTGAAAAATAATGTTTCCTGTGTATGGATCTTGACCAGAGGAAGATGGGCAGAAATAGTTTAGTGTTCAGTTCAATGTTCCTGATTATTTCAGAAATGAAGCACCACTTGTGCTTATCACATCCTGAAGCTGAAACCTCACATTATTAACTTACAGGTACTTCACTGCTTCCAACTATGTAAATACCCAGAGTGTTAAGTAATGTAAATCTAACTTGCAGACCAGATGAACCCAGGTGTATTACCTTTATCCTTAAATACACAAATGGAAGCTGATTTAAGTTAGATTTAAACAGGAAGATGTGATTAGTCTTTAATATTTTACGTGTTTGCTTAACTTTGGTTTCCCAGTTCATCACCTCAGTTTTAAAGCTCCTGAAATGCAATTAACTGAACAGGAAAATACAGGAAAACTTTTACATGTACTAATAAATTGGTCAAGATTTGGACTCAAAGACAAATAAGGCCCTGAGTGATTCAATGGAACCTCTTAAATGTAATTTAATCGCTTCCGGAAAATGTCTCAGGTTGCACTTGGATAAATGAAATGTGAATGCACCTCAGGTGAGCTTAAAGACAACTAAATTTTAAAGCAAGCAAAAACCTATTTCCTGGCATAGGCTTTTGGCTATCTGCAGAACACAGCATTCAATGTGCCTCATGGTAATCTTACATTAAGAAACTCACGGTCTGTGAGGGACAAATAAAAGAAAATGCTTCCTTTTGAAAGACCATTAATGGACAATGACTCCAAATGATTTTTTTTTAAGCAGCTAACTTATCCTTTAATGCTTCTTCTTATGGCTGAGGCCATGACCCACTTGGAATAACATCCAAACCTATTCTCTCTCCAGGTCTAAAGCTAGATTTTCCTGAAAGGGGAAGAGAATACCAAAGGTGCAAAGGAATGTTTCAGAGATTAAGCACTATTTGTTAACTGATACAAACTGCCTAATAGGGGCTCTGTTCTTTTTTTATTATTATTATTTTCAGTTATATTGGATCTATTCATCAGTTTGCAAGGTCAGAGGAGATGTTATAAGAACGTGGAGCAATTCCTGAGCCTAGCCTTTGTAGTTAAAACCATGTTGGAACAGCAAATTTGATTTCATGAAAAACAGGCTGTGTTTCAAAAGACTCTGTCCTGGTATTACAATCTATGAAAAAGCAGCTTCCGAAGATGAAATTTAAAGCATGTTTTTTCTTCACAATGCCCAATGCTGGCCAATGCAAACATGACACAGACATAAATGATTTTCAAATGTTACTTGCCTGAGGGATACATCTACAAGAGGAAATGTTACTATATTTTCTTCATGCCAATATGGTATATTCATTTATAAACCACATCTCAGCATAGAGAGTGAACTTGCTATTCCACTAAAACAGCACCTATGCTTCCCAAATTAAATTTAAAATGGCCAACTTTTGGCAATATTGTCAAGTCTCACAAGCTTTCTGGAAATGAGATCTCATGAAATTCTGGTGTTCTCACCTCAGATCTCAACATGAAATTCCTATCATTGAAATTTTATGAGAATTATCTAAAGATTTTGGGGAGACTTTGGCAATCATACAAATCATACAAATCTTTTAAATAAATGAATCAATCAATCAATAATCAAGATTTAAGCAGATAGCTAAATCTTTGCTCATGTTACATCTATACATATAAAAATGGCGCTCTCTGTGTATATGTATGTTCCAGCATAACTCTGAAATGCTTGGACCACTGAAATGAAAAGGATTGAATTATATCTATAGTGTCAAATCACAGTACTTTTGACAATGATAATGTGCATTTTGGATTCAAGTTCTGTTAAGATACAGCCTGTTGTGCCTTAAAATGGCTTCTACTGTACAGCACAGTGGAATTGCCATGGTAACGGCTTCACAGCACTCCACAAGGGGGCTCCTTCTGGTAAGGGGGATTGCTTCTTAAAAACAAACAAACAAACAAACAAACAAAAAACAAGGGAGCTCCCTCTGGTAAGGGGGATTGGTTCTTAAAAAAAAACAAAACCTAGGCCCTCAGCTTCAAATAAAGATGGCAATTGTCAGGAGAGGTGCCTGCTAATGCAGATAACCATCTCAAAGGCTGTTCCCTGTAGAATTTTTCCCAGGCTGTTGGCCAGGGAAATTACGTCTTAATTAAAACCCTGTAAATAAAGTTACTTTGATTTCACACTATAGATATAATTCATTCATTTTCCTGTCTAATACAGGATTGGGATAAATAACTACCAGGTTATCAGCTAGTTCTTAAATAAAAAATAAAAATTGTAGGGAGTAATTTAGTAATCAGAACATGAATTATTATTTTTAGAAAAATCCAGATCTCTAAATAGTTAACAAAAAAGCTATACTGTATTAGTAACGTAAAAGCAAGGACCAATCACTATGCATGTATGCTAACAGGGCAGAAACAGAACACTTTTGTTGTGAATATCACAATATGAGAAGAACATTGATTTTGCTTATTGAACAATGAAGTTTTAAAGTATGCATTAGAAACTTTACATCACAGTTTAATAAATATTATCCAAAAGTAGCTTACAAACAATCTCATGATTATAAAAACAGTAGAAATAAAATAATTATATTTAAAGACTATTGATGGTAAAAGTATTGAAGTGGGGAACAGAAGGGGAATAAAAAACGTGATTGTTCTTTTTCTTCTGTGATTTGATGAAAGCTTATTCATTTTATTTATTAATCAGATTTATATGGCTGCCCATCCAATCCAGTGGAATTCTGGATGATAGATATCCAATCTATTGGAAGAAGAACAATATCAAGACTCTTTCCAGAATGACATACACACAGGGGTCTATTAAATTATCAATTTGGCCTTAATGCTTGGGGGAAACAGTCATATCTTAAAAGTTCTCTGAAACAGCAACAGGATCAGGGATGTCCATATTTCCTGGAGAAGGCTACTTTGCAAGGCAGTACCATGATAGAGAAAATATTTTTCCTAAGACCATGTACATGATATTATTTCTCCAAGAGATACAGAGCATCTGTTCCAGATCTGGTGGGGCAGCAAAAACCACCAGGGCTAGGCAATACCAAAGTAACCAAAAGTAACCTGGTCCTGCACTATTAAAGGAGACAATCAGCCTCCAGAATTTTTGAGCCTACAAGGTTCCCCAGTATCTCACACAGCAATAGTGTTATGTCCAATACGCTCCATGTTGCTACATTCTGGACCAGCTATGGATCTAATACTTAGCAAACTTCAACATTCCAAAGATCCTAACCATTTCCATGGGATTAACCAGTCTGAACTCCGCCCATATAACTGGACAAAACTGGGTTACAATCAGCTGCATGTTTACTTAATAGTTTCATAAGTCACTGATCCGTTGCTTTCTGATGTACTTTGACCTATATTCGCCCTCTTTCCCTTATGTCATTGAATGACCACATGAAATGAAGTAAAAGAGTTTAAACCTGAAGCCACAAATGTAGAACACAGCATGCAGTCACAATTAAAATGTTCAGATGTGGCAGAATTTTTTTTCCTCACTTGTATTTCAAAAACGTTAAAAGTAATACTTACCTAGTTCATTCTACTTAGATGTGATTTTGATATTTGCTATGAGTTATATACAGCACTGTTCTGGGTACAAAATGTCAGTATCCAGGTGACAAAATATCACATTTATATAAAAGACCTCAAAATTCAAGTTGTAGTATTTGGATAATATGGATATAAGAGATAAGGGTGGGGGGATTAAGCAGCAGCACTGAATGTTCCATATAGAGAGTTAAAGGTAAAGTTTCTTTCAGGCTGAACGCAACTCTTAATGACTACATAAATACGTCTATGTATTATTTTTATTAATAACAATATAAAAATGTTTTGTCATTGCCTTCTTAGTTGTTGTAGTGATTTTATTTATTTATTAAATTGATATGCTGCCCGTTTCATTATTTCATTGACTCTGGATGGTTTATGCACCAAGACAAATTCCTTGTGTGTCCAATCACCCTTGGCCAATAAAAAAAAATCTATTCTATTCACAACAAAAAAAATGCATAGACGTAAAAGCATCAAAAACATTAAAATTAAGTTTAACAACAATTAAATAAATAAGAGGTTAAAACCAAGAGCATGGATGGTATAGAAGTGAATGATAGTCTCTCACTCCTTCAACCATCTCCAGAATAATGCACCACATCTCAAGGCAACACCTCAAGGCAAATGGTAGAGCCAACTTTTAATACTCTTTGAGGAGCCTAGAAAGGTGGAGGCAGCTCTCACCTTAGGAGGTAGGATATTCCAGAGGGTTGGGGCGCATGGAAGAGAAGGCTCTTCCCACTGACCTATGTGCTGAAATTGACAATGGGATCTGGAGAAGGTCTCTTCTGCTGGCATGATGGGACAGGCTAATCCCATTGGAGCAAGACAGTGCTTCCGATAACCTAGTCTCATGCCAAGATTAATCAATTTCCCACTCTAGCTATAGTCCTGGGACTTCCTAATGTCCCATACAAGCACTAACCAGGTCCAACCTTATTTAGCTTCCAAAATCAGCCAATGATATATAGAAGATATTGAATTATATACAGTACTTGTGGTCCGATTTATGTCAAGTTTCATATTCCCACTTAAACCATTTCATTATTTAAAAAATAATTTATGTTATCTATTTACAGATGCTACGTACTATTAACTAACAAATATAGGGTTATTTTACATTACTTTAATGAAAGACACATTTGTTAAGTGAACTTTGCCCCATTTTATGATCTTTCTTGCCACTGTTGTTAAGTGAATTACTGCAGTTGTTAAGTCAATAACACGGTTGTTAAGTGAATCTACTTCGCCATTGACTTTGCTTGTCAGAAGCTTTCAAAAGGTGATCACATGACTTCAGGACATTGTAACCCTCATAAATATGAGCCAATTGCCAAGCATCTGAATTTTGATCATGTGACCATGGGGATTGTGCAATAGTTGTAAGTGTGAAAAACGGTTATAAATCACTTTTTTCAGTGCTGTTGTAACTTTGAAAAGTCACTCAATGAATTGTTGTAAGTGGAGGATTAACTGTATGAAAAACATCACAAAACTCATTGTCATCCTTTTCTACCCTTATCTCTGTAATACTCCAATCTTATCTACTCCTGTTTTTCCAATGTGTTTTTTTCTAATTAGCTTTTCCCTCCAACACCAACTTCCATAATCCCATGTTGGCTGTGAGAGCTGTTGTTTTTCCACACTTATGAGGAACACCAGTTTGAGAAGACCTCTTTAAATTTAAACTCTGACTTCCCTCCCACCCCAATTACAGTTTACACCATGCTGCAGAAGATTATATGCAGGATTAATATCAATTATTTACACCCTTTTACCTAAATGAAATCCATATCCAGGATTGCCATATTAATATGTAGTAACCATACTTTGGCTTTGATTTTAACAGTCTTACTGATATCGGTCTTGCCTGGAAATACAGAACTTGGAAGAAGTTATCTCTTTCCTTCCAAAGAAATCAAAAGAGCAGAAATGGCAGTGACACTAAAGCACATCGCAAGCATCCTATGTGTACATTTGCATGCATGGTGTTTTAAAAGAAAGGTTCTACGGACAATTGCCCAGTCTCCACATATAGAGAGGTAACATCCGACTTACATAATGCAGCATTTGAAAGGCTCCAATGAACTCACATTTCTCATTCAAGACAGTAAGCTTATGAATTATAATATAGTGCCAAGAGTTATTTCAGGTTTTCCTCCATACACCTGAATGATTATTGGATTAGGGACAAAAAGTAAGGGAGAAAAAAGTACATTGCTTTAAGATGCTGCAAGAAAAGGTGCAATGGGGACTATTAGTGACTTAAAACATTTGATAGCATTGCCATCCTTTGTTGAAGCAATGTAAAGCTTATCCACCTTTATTAATATTTTGTCACAGTGATTGGATAAGTGTAGAAGATGCTGTAAATTGCTAGAGTGGAGCTGAATAGAGAGTCTTAAATTTGACCTAATGAAGTGGGGTGGGAAATAAAGAGAAGGGGAGGGGAGGGGAGGGGAGGGGAAGCCTCCTTAGTGCTGAAGTCCCCATAA
Source organism: Ahaetulla prasina (assembly GCF_028640845.1). Lineage (NCBI taxonomy): Eukaryota > Metazoa > Chordata > Lepidosauria > Squamata > Colubridae > Ahaetulla > Ahaetulla prasina. Next base: position 109,607,517 of record NC_080540.1, read on the forward strand.
AGACTCTAATTGAAGCAAGCAGTTTTGTAGAAAGAAAGCACATTTCTGAAGGAAGGTTTCAGGAAGCAGTGGCATCTTCCTCCGTAAATTCTAAGATAAAAAAAAGATTCTTATTTTTAGGCAGTCCTGTAAGTAATGGAATTTAAAGATGTCTCCCCTTATCATCATTGCATTTTTAATTCAATAAATGAGTTTTCAGGTTGTACTGGAAGTAGTTTGCTGTATAATTTCCCCTTTATTCTTCAGAGAACTATACTCCTTTGAGACTTAGTGTATTATCTCAAACATCCTATCTGGAAATATGCCGTACCCACAAGGATTTCACAGCCTTGTTGTGTATTTAATACCATAGGTGGGCATCATGTTCGGTGAAAAGTCAGCAGTGTTTTTGCTGCTCCAAATTAATAGTTATCCCCAGGGAAACTATATAAATGTATCCATCAATACAAACCTAATGCCCTGAATTGCATGATCTGAAATGTAGCTTGTCTTGATGTAATTCCAAGCAATGAAAAAAAAAGAAATGGGGGAAAAAAGAAAGTTGTCTAAATGAATTGGGAGTCATTGTGCTTGTCTTGGAGAAATGACTCCAACTGGGAAAGTTATGTCTGGTTAAAAATGTAAAGCATTTCTACCACCAGAGGGTGGTACAAGAATGGGGAAAAATAAGCAAAATGTGATTTTCATGAAAGTTCTGAAACCTGAGAATTTTATAGAACAAGCTAAAATGTTGGGTGGTTTCCCTCAGTGCTGTTAACTATAAACGTGTGTCTGAAAAGCCTTGTAGTGTCTGAGAAAATATGCACCCTGACAGGATAAAGTTGGGCTAAATTTCTTGCACTCCATTGAAATTCTGTGTGCTAGACTTGGAACTCATTTTTTTCCAGAAAGGTTTTGAGATTTTTGTCTACTTTGCTCCAAGAACATTATGAAAGATTGGACAGATGAAAGATATTGCAAACTGTTGGACTCAGGAAGGTGCTACATATAATGAAAAGAACAAAGAATGAGGAGAGAGGAAAAAAATATCTAATTCATGGAAGGACAACGAATTATATCTCACATTTTGTTCCTATAACTTCCATCACTGGCCATGCAAGCTGGAGGGAAGGGCTACATGATGCTCACTACTACAATTCTTTTTCCTATGGCCACAAATCACATCAAAAATATTATCCCAGTTTATCCTTAGGCTAAGTTTGTTCACCAGGTCAATACTGCTAAAGATAAGGTTCTCTGTGAGATGAACTCAACTTCAGATGACCACATCCAGTTTTAGTTCAAAGTTTCTGGGCATTAATACAAAGCTGTTTTTCTCCTTTTTTCTACTGCAATATTGAATTTGTTCAGCTTTCTGGTCCAGTTGACAGCCTAGGAATATTGGATGGCTATCTTCTATCCAAGAGCTAACCAGGGCCAACCCTACATAGCTTTTCCAAATACTGTAAGTCAAGGTTGAATAGATCTTATTAATTGCTGCAATATATAAATACTATATTATTATTTATATTACAGATAAAGAACAAAGCTGGAGGCACTGCAGCTTGTCTATCAACAAAATTTTTAGGGAAGCCTAGGCTCAGCAAAAAAATCCCCAACTAGTTTAGATGTTAAAACTCTTATTAGGCCTCATTAGCATAGATCCTATAGATCCCTATCTGGAAGTGTGTTTTCTCTTCAATTCATTGGGTGTATCTACATGACACTGTGAACCACAAACTAGCCAATTACATTTCAGCCTAATGTGCTGTGAAAACTCCAGCTGTATGATTCATTGATTTTACAAATCCAGAAAACTGTTTTAGTTGAGCAAACCATGTTTTTAACTTGGGGTAAGCATGTCATGTGAAAACAGTCACTACTTAGCAGGGTTTCCCAAAAGAAAACTGCAACAGATTTGAACTGCTGATAATGATGAGCAGAAACAGAGTGTAAAAAGATCTTTTTGTGTTTGTCCCTGCGCAGGTGTGCATATCACATGACCTGGCAGAAAGTTAGAGTACACTCTCGGACATACCCAGGGTCAAACTTTCAGGCCATGAAGTTTCAGTACAGGGAATCAGTTCTGAAATAAAATACTTGGAATCAAAATGTACATTAAGATTAGGGTTGGGTTGAATTTTGAACCAGGATTCTTGATGTAAGCTGTTCAAATCCCTTTGAAATGAGATTGCCAGAATGAATGAATGAATGAATGAATGAATTAATTAATTAATGAATGAATGATATTAATCCTGCAAATTAAAAGGGATATTTATTGGCAAATGACTAATTTCTAACAGAACAAGCTTTAGTACTTGAACGTGAATGGCAACCTTTGATAAAGATCCAGTAAATGCTACCTATAGAAGACAAGGCTTGAGTCACCATTTGGGAACTTGTTCTTTAGCCAAAAATACCTGGTGTCTGTATCCTGTTTCAATGTAAGCAATAATTATAGCAAGAACGCCTTATGAAGGAATTTTAGCCCTCATAGAAGAATAGGGCTACCAGACCTGCTTCACTAAAACCACAGCCAAAGTGACAGTCAAAGCTTCCTGTGTCTTCTTCCTGCACACTAGTGTTTTGGCAGCCCACTAGTGTTTTGGCAGCCGGTGGTACCACCGATCATTTGTAAAATGAGACATCAAAGGGTCCAAATCAGCTATCAAGAGCTATGCGAATGATGATCACAGTTACATCTCGCAGCAGTACTTTTGTGCATACTCGGCGCATTTTTTCTTAAAACCGCTAGAGTTACGTTAGCAACCCACTGGTTAGTTTTTCAGGTTCCACGAGCTTCTCTCGTTTTAAGCCCGATCGGGCAGCCCTGCCAATGCCTCGGTGCAGCTCAGCCACCTCGCGAAGAAGCCAGCCACCTCCGTTTCTTCGTGCATCACCACTCCTCTCGGCGGCAGCCGCCGCCGCCGCTCTTCAAACTTTTGCCCTACCTACCCTGCCGAAGTTCCGAAGTTGCGTGACGTCAGTCAGGGCGGCCGCCAATCCGCGGCGAAGGTTCTATTTTGGGGAGGGGAGGGGGGCGTCTCCCGCGTCTCCCGGGTCCGCCTGTTTTGCCGTGCCCAGTCCATGGAGAGGCGGCCGGTTGCGAGCGCCCCCGGGTCTCCTCCAGCTCTGCAGGCTCCGTTCTTGGGATTTGGATCCTGCTGCGGCCGCCGTTGGTTTCCAAGGGGCCATGCTGTGCGCGGCGGGCTTGGCCGGTCGAGTGAGGGTCTGGGGCTGCTGAGCTTCCCCCGTCTTTCCCTCCACCGGTCGATTACCTGGAGTCGCAAAGGAAGAGAAGAGCAGAGCTGAGCTGGGCAGGTTGTGCCTTCGGTTGCCAAGAGGGGGGAACCGGGACGTCCCTCGAAGCTTTCCCTTGAGGGTGTAGGCGCAAAGCGGAGACCCGTCCGGGAATTTGAAAGAGATGTCTTCCCTAGCATCATCCCGTTTCCCCCGGCGGTGCTGAGCTTGCTTGTTCTGGCTCCTGCGCCGGTTTCGGGATCGGAGTCAAGTTTTTTCTTTTTCTTTTTTGAATTCGCTTCTGCCCGTTTCTATCCAAAGAGGCGCCGATCATGCTGGGCTCGGGCAACGAGAGTTCGGGGCGCCTCTGTTTGTTTTGGGTTCTGTGGAGCGTGGCGCTTTGGCTGCCTGGTACGGAAGCGTGTCCCAGTAAATGTACCTGCTCGGGATCCGGCGTGGATTGTCACGGATTGGGACTTAAAACGGTGCCCCGAGGCATTCCCAGGAATGCGGAGAGAGTGTGAGTACCGGTCGGAGGTGGGGAGGGGGAAAGAGCAGGAAGCGGCGGGTAAAACGCCGGCAGGTTGCTTGGAAAGACTTTCTTTTTCCCTGTGAGGCGTTTGACAACCCCGCTGGTAAGAACTGAAGGAAACCCGAGATTTGGGATGGGTGGGGGTGGAGGTGATTCTACGCTTGATCCCGTCTTTGCCCAAATCGAGCAGGCATAATGGCCCTGAAGTATATATCCTGGGGATGGTGATCCATAAGGCTGCCCATCAGCTTCCTGGCAAGGAAGAGAATGCCCGATAAAGAGCCTTTGTTCTGTTTATATATGTGGGTTTGAGGTTTAATCCCTTAGCCTTTGTGGGTAAATGTTAAGGGAAAGAGAAGAGCCTGGGCAGTGGAGCACATGCAACAAGTTATGCTTGGCATTTTCCCACATGATGCTCCCTGGAATGTCTCCTTAGAATCCTGGGCTAGTATACTTGCATTTCCACCTCAACACTCCACAACCTCTTAAAAGGGCATCCAGGAAACTGCAGCTGGGAAGACAACCCATTCTCAGGCCCAGCTAGAGGAGTTTGCCACAGCAATTGCAAAGGGCATACTTCAAAGCAAGGCTGCTCTCTGCTAGCTGGAATGATTCACGAGAAAACCCTGGGATTCGCTCAGCCTTTCTAGTCTCCACAGGTGGCTTTTTTTATGAGCTCCATATTGCTCTATATGTGTATGTGTTTATCCATCCACACCTAGCTAACAATACATCCTGTGGAGAGTTACTGCTAGTAGTTGATGGGTTGTGTTAAAAGTGTGCCCTTCAGCCTTCCTGTAGCTGTAGTACCCCAGGAAGAAAAGAAAAAAAAAACTAATCTGGCATCAGTTTTCCTTGAGAATTTAATGAATTAATATCAGAAATCAGAATGACTGGTTTCATCTAGGAATATACTGTATGTTATTGTTAACAGAAGAGATGCTTGCCATATGCTTGTGGCATAGACTGTCAGAAGTTTTATCTGCTCTCTAAAAGTGTATATAGCGATATACATTTTTTTAAAAAAGTGGCAAAAGTTTTTGAAAAGAGGGAGATATGCTTATATTTACAAAAGGACTCATCCCATGAATATGCAAGTATTTGCACTGTAACTAAAGTATGTCTGAGTTCTGTGGTTTACTGATTGGTCAGTTCTTAGAATGTTAGCTATACACAATTTACAAAATATGTCTTCCTTTGTTTTTATATATGTGTGATTATATATGGTCTGCTGACTAAAAGTAAATCTTCATACTTCAGCCATACAATGAAGTAGGATATATTATGGTGTGTAATGAATGCCTTTGTCGTCTTTAATAGACTAACATGAAGTTTGTATATATTGTACACATTGCTCTACCGTATTGTGTTCCTACCTTAACTGACAAGTTAATCAATTATGACTAAATCCGTAGTGTCAGTAAAATACCCATCTGCCTTTATTAAGATAAGCCCGAGGTCTTGCTTCCATGATGATTATTGGTTGGTTCTAAGGAAAGGTATTCTGTAACTCACTTGTCTAATCCATCTAAATAAGTTCCATTGGGATTTACTTCCAATGCATGTCCTTATGACTTAGCTTTCAATTACCACAACACATATACAGGTCATAATTACATGCTCCAATCACATAATCTAAAATACTGAACTCAGTGCACATTTCGGCTAGAAATACACTTGAAACCACTTTCCTAGTGTTTAACAGGGTCAGTTGCATCCAGACATATCAGTCAAATAAGTCTTATTTACATGGAATGCCAGAGATTTTAAAAGCTTATATTGAACAGCCAAGTATTGTCCAAGGAAAAGAAAGGCTAGTAGATAGTTTAATTTCATAATAATTGCACCGGGCCCCTTCATTCTCTTCCCTGCTTTCAAACATTTAAAATGCAAGTCAAAATAGTTCTTCAGTTTGAGATATTTTTGGTACAAAATGTTAAACTTCAGTTGAGGGCATCATTCTATAGATTCAAAATGCTTTTGAAAAGATGGCTAAAATAGAAAGTTATAGTTCCATGTGGATTGTATACTTATGAATGTCCACTCAGTGCCCATACTTAAAAATCTGAATTAGATTGTAAAATATTAGATTTTTGCATATACCTTTCAAAGTTAAATAATAAAGGGAATGGGTGTGTTGATAGCTATCTGAACCATGCTTTGCTATGTTCACCCAAAAACAAAGGTACTGGACACACTTCAGCTTAGCACTCTGCCCTATTCTCCTATTAGAAGTTGGACTTTTGTTAATGTGGCTTTCATCAAGGTCAATAGTCTGAGATTGAAGGAAGAAACATCTTCTGAAAGCATTTGTTCATCTTGTTCCTTTCCTTATAAAAAGATCAATAAGAAATGTTCTGAATACTTAGCACTTGAGCTTTACCTTTTAATTCTAAACTTCTATCCAAAGTTAAATAGAAAACAGGTAACTGATCTGTTTTCTTAACTCATCTTTTTTTTATTCTTGTGGGGCTATGGAAATACTTTTTTGAGTTTTTGTGCCTTTGCTGAATCCTAGCAACTGTCTTGAGTAGTCCTGGCCGTTTTCTTGGCAAAATTTCCGGAAGTGGTTTGCCACTGCCTCTTTCCTATGGTTGAGAAAGAGTGACTGGTCCAAGGTCATCCAGCTGGCTTTGTGTCTAAAGGAGGACTAGAACCCACAATCTTCCAGTTTCTAGCATGGTACTGGTACATCAGACTGTCTCTCATATGAGAAGACTACCAGTCTATTAATTTATTAGGGATTGAATAAAACTCAATGGTATTGACAAGCCTTGTTTTCGAAGTCATGGCTTTGGATGATTACTTAAATGAAAGAATGTCCATTATCAAATTATAGAGCCTAGAGAAAACTTAATGCTTTTAAAGGGTAATAATTTATTGGAAGTCATGGAATTACCATTAATATTTGTACCTTTCATACCCTATATATGATAAGCTTTCTATTGAGAGTGACTTTAGATGATCTAAGGAGAGTTTTTTAAAAAAATAATAATAATAATGGAGTCGTCTAATGGCTTAATATGCACTTTTGTATACAAAACTGTTGAAATACTAATTGAAATGAGAGTTTAATTGTTCTGTTACAGTATTATACATAACTCAGGAAATCTAACAAACTCATACATGGAAGTAAATTCTGTTGTGCATTGCTTCTAAGAAAATGCATAGATTTGGATTGTAACTAGCTGAAAGTATTGCCAATGGAAAAATCATGTCCACAGATTTTCAGTCACCCATGGGTTCCTTTGTGTACAATCACTTAAGAGCAATCAAGATTTTACCAGTCTCAGACATGTGAAAACAAATCCGATAATGTTTCATGTCAGCACATCATGTGAAAAATTTTACATGGCCCATAGCTTTCACTAACAAAATGGGAAGGATTTTTATTGGAAGAACTTAATATGAGCCAGGTTTTTACTGCTGCGTTAATGTATATAAGTTTGTGTTTTGGAAATTGCATTTAAAACTCTAAGTATTGTTATAATTCTGTTTTTCCTTAACTGAAGCAAGAAATATAAATATATTTCAGATTTAGGCTTGTCTGAACTAAGTTAAGTGCTATGTATGATTGTGTTGAGACCTACAATTTAGCATATTGCTTATGGTTGAAAAAAATATCCATTCTTGCTTAGAAACAAACCTATATTAGGCTACAATCTTTTTTTCAGGCTTACTTTTGAATCAGTTATACTAAACTGAGTGGAACTTATCTTTGAAGTAAACAGTGCAAAAGGCCAGTTTCTTATTGCATGTAGACTGTTTCTACATGCATGTTTCTTATTGCAGTGCATACCTCATGTCCTTGAGGTATGACAGGTTACTTAAAGAATGTTCAAAGTTACAATTGAAACCCCAAAATTATATTGGACCTTGTTTCAAAATTACGTTAGCCGCAGGACTGTGCGGTGATGACCCAAATGTGACTGTCATTTTGTGGGTAGGACAAAATGATCATTGCTTCTGAAACCATGCCATATGGCTGCATAAAGAAGCAATCCATTCCAATGCTCTGGAAGGCCTCTGAACTGTTCAAAAGGTAAGTGAAAAGGACAGTATTTGGCCTGTGGGATGGAATAAGGCTCTGGCATGCGGTGGGGGGGACCTGTGGGAAAAGGCATGTTGGGAATCCAAGGATCAGGAAGCAGAGCACAGGAAGGGGTAGTGAAATGCCAGGACTGACAGGACTGGGTCAGTGCTAGGTCTCCAAGGGCTTCCCCCACTTCTGAAGCACCCCATGGTCCACTTAGCAACCTGGGTGTTACTTTAATGATTCATTGGGGAGAGCAGGGATGGGGGGTGTCATTAGGTGAGATACTTTACCCAACAATCATTGTGATATGCAACTGTAATTACAGTCATATCTTAAGGACTACCTGTAGATGTGAGGCTGATGTACTTTGCCTAGAGATTTTCAGCATGCTCAAAAGGAATCTGGAAATCATAACCATCGTAGTACTCAACTATATCTTCAAATGTCATTTAGTAGTTAGGCAAACTGTGTATCCGTTCTAACTGATTTTTTAAAATTATCATTTTGTAACCTTTCTGAACAATGACTTTACAATGTATTTGTGACTTTTTAAGCAGGTTACTTAGGACGCGGTGGCTCAGAGGCTAAGACGCTGAGCTTGTTGATCGAAAGGTCAGCAGTTCAGTGGTTCGAATCTCCGCGTAACGGAGTGAGCTCCTGTTACTTGTCCCAGCTTCTGCCAACCTAGCAGTTCGAAAGCACATAAAAAATGCAAGTAGAAAAATAGGGACCACCTTTGGTGGGAAGGTAACAGCATTCCATGCACTTTTGGCATTTAGTCATGCCGGCCACATGACCACAGAGATGTCTTCGGACAGCGCTGCCTCTTCGGCTTTGAAACGGAGATGAGCACTGCCCCTTAGAATCAGGAAAGGCACATATGTGCGAGGGGAACCTTTACTTTTTAAAGCAGGCTACTTACAAACTAAGATATGCATTAGCTCTGCTTGATGAATTTGGTCAGTACAAATCTTAGTTAGACTTCTATACGCTCTTGGGTAATGCAGCTATTTCGCTTTTGGTTGCTTTATCATTTTAAAAAATGAAATCAATACAGATAGTCCTTGACTTATGACCAGATGTTTAACAACTGTTTGATGTTACAACAGCAATGAAGTTACAAAAGTGACTTAATACCTGTCCTTGAAGTGATGACTGTTGCACCACCCCTGTGATCATGTGATTATGATTTGGGTGCTTGGCAACCAGTTCACATTATGATGGTTGCAATGCCCTGCAACCAGGGGATTACAATTTGTGACTTTCCCAACCTGCTTCCAACAAGCAAAATCAATGGGGGTTAACCCTAACCTAACCTAACCTAACCCTAACCCTAACCCTAGCTTTACCTAACAATTACATGATTCACTTAAGAACTCCAGTAAAAATGGTCATAAAATGTTGTCCATGATGCCTTGCTTAACAATCACATACTTTAATCACTGAAATCCAATCCCAACTGTGGCTGTATGTCAAATTGGTACAGTCATCTGTACCTATTTGCAGTATAGTATAGTCATCTGTACCTATTTGCAGTAAAAAAAAATTGTACAGGTAGTCTTTGATTTACGACCACGTTTGAGCTCAAAATTTCTGTTGTTAAGTGAGACACTTCTTATGTGAGTTTTTCCCCATTTTACCATATTTCTTGCCACTGTTAAGTGAATCAGGGGAATTGTTAAGTTAGTAACACAGATATGCAAAGTTCGCAAAAGGTGATCACATGACCTGGGACACTGAAACCACCATAAACATGAACCCGTTGCCAAGTAACCAAATTTTTAGCATGTAAATACGGGGATTGCTCCAGTGGTCGTAAGTGTGAAAAACATTTGTAAGGTACATTTTTCACTGCCATTGTAACTTCAAACAGTAACTAAATGAACTAAGTTGAGGACTACTGGTGCTTCAAATATGTAAGATTTGTCTTTTGGGTTTTTCTGCTTATGAAATACGTATTGTGGCAAAAATATTGGCACCTACAAATTCTTGTGTTTTTGCCACAATGATGAAAGCAATATCATTCCACAAGCTATGCCCATTTAGATATGGGCATAATCTTAAAAAAGAAATGGGCTTCATCCCAACACTACTTTTTTCATTTGGATCCTCCTTTGCCTTTTTCCTGTGAAGGAACAGATGCTAGGAGACCTTGAAAGCTTCTATCAGACCTTCTATGAGACTTAAAGTCTGGATCCCAAGGTTTCTCTTTTGAAATGCAGTTATTGATTGCTAATGTTTGCTGTTAAAATTGGACTGGGCACAACGTTCATTCCTAATCAGCCCTCATACTAATTTGTTACAAATTGGCTGTTTCTGATTCATGTTGAAAATTTATTTATTTATTTATTTATTTATTTATTTATTTATTTATTTATTTATTTATTTATTTATTTATTTATTTATAATGTTTCTAGGCTGTCCATGGTAATCTCAAGGTAACTCTGGGAGATTTACAATCATAAAAGATAAAAACTGCATTCAGTAATACGTATTATGCCCGAGTTTAGTGAAATTTGCTTCTCCGTAAACAAGCTTAGGAGTGTTGTAGAAAACAGTATAGGGGAAAAAATACTAGGTCAGCTTCCTACTTTATCTTACAGCATGAAAAGTTTTTGGACTGACATAACTGCATAGTTGTTCCCGAACAGTTTTTTCCCGAAGGCCATCACCCTGCTAAACAAATAATTCCCTCAACACTGTCAAACTATTTACTAAATCTACACTACTATTAATCTTCTCATCGTTTCCATCACCAATCCCTTTCCACTTATAACTGTATGACTGTAACTTTTTGTTGCTATCATTAAGGGTTAAATTGTACCCTATGACCATCATTTGTATGGCCATCATTTGTATGGTAAATGTTGTACCTTGATAAAGGTATCTTTTCTTTTGTGTACACTGAGAGCATATGCACCAAGACAAATTCCTTGTGTATCCAATCACACTTGGCCAATAAATTCTATTCTATTCTATTCTATTCTATTCTATTCTATTCTATTCTATTCTATTCTATTCTATTCTATATTAAAAAAAAACTGTACTTGGACTAGGAGTGAAATATTCAAGAAATCAAGCAAAGATTTTTTCTTTTATTAGATAGCGCTAACTGAAATTCTATAACGTAATAGCTACAAGTCCACACCTTATTTTTGAGTGGCATATAAATTTAACTCCTTCTCCCTCCCTCTCTCCCCCCTCCCTCCCTCCCTCTCTCTCTCTCTCTCTTGTGTGTGTGTGTGTGTGTGTGCATGTGTGTGCGCGCGTGCGCCTTGTTATTTTACTATCGAACTTCTATTGAAAATCTCCACAGATTCCAAAAGGTTTTTTTTTTTTTCCTAGAAAGCTGCAGACCATTTTGTGGTTACAAATAGACCACCTCTGTTTTTCAAGCTGCAAAATGGGAATACGAATGAATGCATATATTACAGTGTATCTAAAGATGCAAAGCTGTATTCTGCTCAAAGATTATAGCCTCAAGGAAATTATGCACAAGATAAAAAGTGAAATCTTTATAAATTGTGGCTAGGTTACTACCTTGCAATCTGGACACCAGATGCTTACCTTTAAATAACTCAGTGTTAAGTGAAAATAAGATGTTAGAGTTTTTGCTTATTTATTGCCTCCTTACTCTTGTTCTTTGTGGCCCATTCACCTGCTTTCTGGCATATTTTGAATATGCAGTGGGTGAACTAGGCATGGGGAGGGGAATGGAGGAAGGGAAAAACAGGGATAGGTATTTGGTATAGTGATATTTCCCACAGCAATGGAGTTTCACCTCCCGGGCTCTAAATTGAAATGTTGGCCTGAGAAATTTTTTGTGCCTGAAATTCAGTCTAATTCTCCTCCACCTTTAAATCCAATTCTTCTGCATTATTTAAACATTCTCACTTTTTGCAGTAGTTTGCTTATGTGAGCAAAGCTAGTCCTGGCAAGTTGAAGATGGCAGACCTACTGAGTAGCAAAGATTTTAGTCTGGCAATTTCTACTCATTGTTCAATACAAACATGACTGAGAAAGAAATATAGAACATTTATCTTGTTTCATTACTCACTTAGTTATACCCTTCATATTCTACCCTAAATGTAGGACAATCAACTCCACTGTAATCTGCTGATGTAAAATGCTTGCCGTGCATGTAGTAAGTTGTGTGGGTTCCCCTGGAATGAAATCTGCTAGTAATTATTATAAAACAAAATCACTGGCAGAAAGGGAAGAGTTCTGCCCCTAACGTTACATGGCCTACTTTAAGCTTGCCATTAAATGTCGGCCATAATTGGTCCAGAAGGATGGGGATGGTTGCACTGTCACACGTAAGCCTAAATAAACAATGCAGAAATTCCTCAATGATACTTCTCTCTAGCATTAGGGGAGACTAAATACAGAGGACATAAATGATGTTTAAAACAACAAGAAAGAAAGAAAAAACCCTTATGGTGATTCATTTTGTGAACACACACAGAGAATCTATTCTTTGCGTTTTACAAACCCACAAAAATATTTTCTTTCTTGGCTCTAAAAAAGAAACAGTCAGACAGAAAGAATATCTTCAATGGATAAAGAATTTAGGTCTCTATCCTCTACCCCAACCCCCTAGGATATTCAGAAATATCTTGCACATGACCAGGTTCTGCGGTGGCTACTGCAGCCTATATGGTCTTCATTTTCTTAGTTGATTTAAGATACCGTATATACTCGAGTATAAGCCGAGTTTTTCAGCACGTTTTTTGTGCTGAAAAACTTCCCCTCGGCTTATACTCGGGTCTATACGGCTTATACTCGAGGTTTTTTTTTTTTAAAGCCCTCGACATACTCGATATATCGGCTTATACTCGAGTTTTTCTTTTTTTCACATTTTACCGGACGGAAGCCCTGCCGGTGCAGTGAGAGGGCGGGGCGGGGGAGCCGCCAGCCTTCTCAGCTGAGGGAGGGAGGGTTTCCCCAACCGGTAGGTGCCTCATTTCCCACCCTCGGCTTATACTCGAGTCCCCAGTTTACCCCAGTTTTTGGGGTAAAATTGGGGACCTCGGCTTATACTCGGATCGGCTTATATTCGAGTATATACGGTATGTTGCTAAAAGCTACAATCTTTAGATACTTCTGCTCACAGAGTGTGGCAACTTTCAAAGCATCTGTAATAATGGGGAACTGCTTGCTACTACATCCTATTAAAATAAATTTAAACAGGTAGTGCTGTTAATAAAAAGAAAATAGAAGAATAAAGAAGAATAGAAAACAAACTTTCCTTTTATTTGATCTCAAGTTCTGGTGAATTTAGGGAAGTGTTTTCCCGATGACTTCTTCAAGAAGTTTCAACTTCTTAGTGTAGTATATAGACCTTGCATTCCATGATAGTATTCCATCAAAGTATTAACCAGTCCCAAGTGAGTTTAGTTCCCAAATCCAAATAATGTTAGCCAGGAGCTGCTGAAGTTTCTTCCAGTCAGAGGACTCATTTACTCTGATATTATGAGTTGCTCTGATAATAATATATACATTATAATATGCAGTTTTCTTGGCATGTTTTTCAGAAGCGATTCACTTAACAACTATGGCAAGAAATGTCATAAAATGGGGCAAACCTCACTTAACAAATGTCTCACTTAGCAACATAAATTTTGGGCTCAATTGTGGTTGCAAGGTGAGGACTACCTGTAAACTTGACTTTTGCTTCTCTCATAAAATTGTAGACGGAAATTAGCTGAGGTACTGGTAAAACTGAAACATCCAACGTCATAAAACAATGTTTACTGACTATTCTTTTCTCTCTCTCTCAATACTGTAATCTTGAAACAGAAAGGGCCAGGGTCTGTTCTTTGAAACACCAGTTTCAATTGGACAGGGGGGGAAAAAGCAGCATCACATCTGACTTTGTTACACATAGAAAAATCTGATTTATATTTCTTTTATCTCTAATGTATTTTCAACACTGGAAGAATAATTCTTCCTAGAACTGCACACTGCTCCAATCTTGGAGTTTCTCATAAAGCCAAAGCCTCAGTGACAGCAGAATGGCAAGTCAAAAGTGCAGTTACTGTGCGCTGTTTTTGTCCATCTTTATTTTGGGTCACCACCTTTTCTTCTCTTAAAACCAATAGGAAAAAAAAATAATCCATGCCAGATTAAAGGAGAATTTCTGGACATGCCAGAAGCCTCAAAAAGCTTAACACCTTTTTGATCAAGAACTAAACCTGGCAAACCAAAGCATTGCCCTTCAGTTCATCCCTTTTCTTCCATTCCAGGGCTATAGAAGTTTCTAAAAGTCTTGAGAAAACAGTCACATAGCTTCCTTTTAAGGAAAGGCTTATTTTCTATCCTCAGACATGAAGTATGATCTGCTAAAAACATACAGTACTTAGGGTCAGGACTGTAGCTATAGGATAACTGTGAAATGAGCTCATTTAGAGTTTCACCACATGCAAATTAAGCTGTTACAAATATATGGGAATAAAATTGCCTCTTTCTTTTTGACTGTGAATCATGACTGTTGTTCAACCGGGTTTTGTTGGTTCATTCTCCCTCCATTTCCCCAAGGAAACAAGCTGTGCAGTTGAAGTGTGGAAGAATTCATATTTAACATCAGTTTTAAGTAGTTCTCCCCTGCTATTTCTGCCACTTCAGCCTGCAGTACTATTGTTGTTGCTTTTTGTGAACTTATTTCTCACATTCTTCCAGAAAAGAAAAGATGACAGTAGGAGGCTAATGTGTTTGTTCTTGATTCTAAATAAAGACAAACCTGAATAAAAAATAAGTTAGGATTGGTACAGACTGTGATGATGCCTGGTCTGTGGTTATGGTTTTGACTTATGGGAAGATTGATAAATTGTGACTTCTATTTTGGATGACATGCTAAACAAAGCTCTCCTAATTTGTTTGAAGAATGAAGTAAAATCAAGAAGACTTTGTGGAGCTTTTCCACAACCAGCCAGAATTCTGGACATTTCTGATTGAATGTGAACCATGTTTGTTTCCCCAAGCGAGCAGATGTAGCGAATTATATATGACTATTTTGATATGGACTCTTCACAAAGGAGTTTTTATAGAATTTCCGTTATGTGTTTTTCTAAGTTATTATAGATTCTTGTTAACATGGTGCCTTTTGGTCTGTTATGAATCTGTAGTCTCAGCTAGTTAAACATTGATCTGTAGTGATTTTAGGTCTTCAGATGGAATTGTAGTGCAGCCTGACCTGCGCAGTCTTTGAAATTGTGGTGGATACAGGAGAGGAATATTCTGAAAACTCAGAGAAACATATTGGCAGCAGCAGTATTTCTTTCCACACCATGTCATCAAGGAAGATGCCATTCTTCCCAAATAAAAATAGTTGTCTGCAATCCTTGACTTTTAACCAGGCTTACCTGAAGTGGTGAAGGCCTGTTATTGTCCTAAAAGAAGTCCGAAAGCAGACATAAAAATATTGTTTCATTTTGCTCGCTTCTATTGACCAATAAATAAAGGCATCATTTTTGCCAACTTTCAGAACTGTTGATGATCTCAGACAGCACTATAATTTGATTGTAGTCACAGTGGAGTGCATAAGTTTAGTGAATGTTTCAAAATGCTTAAGTGTTCTTTATAATTCAATAAAGAGACATTTCTGTCTGAAATTTCTGGATGTTACAGCATTTTAGCTTTCATTAGCTTTTTTGTATGAATTCCCTAACGTCAATAATATAAGCATACGTGACATTTTTTGTTAAAATGGTATGGGTTTGAGAATAGAAATAAACATTGATTTATACAACTGATTATTCCATGTGCCACATTTTTACAGAACCTCTCTTTCAACTTAGACTCTGAACTTGTTAAGTTTCGAACAGTTGGATTTAGGCATGCTGACTGTAAAGTTTTTATGTGGTTTGGAGTGTGAGGTTACATAAATACTGAAATGCATTCTTGGATCAACTGAACGAAGTTCTATTGACTCTGGGAAAATGTCATGTTTCAGACTGATTTGTTTCATTTCATTACAATGATGGACAAGGTTCATCATTGTAATGAAGGTTCAACCACTATCCAGATTCTGGGCTGAATGTATATTTGCTGAGAAGCGTTAGCTGATGCATGAAGTTACACATAGGTTTATTTATATACCTTTTAAAGGCGTATTGAGAAAGAAGAAGATGAGAAATTATTTATTGAATTGTAAAAGAACAAACAAATCATGTGCTGTAAGATCTGGGGCTAAGTACAGGGAGAAAAATATCAGGGGGCTGAATCACAAACACATGCCACTGACACCTGTATGTAGCCTCTGAGGAATGGTCCTGTGAAGAGAACTTTCCTGCTATGATATAGTTCTGCCAGACACAGAAGAGTGCTTTAGTCAAAAATAGAATAGCTCTTTGTACCAGCGTCATTATATTCAGGTAATTGGATATTTCCAGTTTCTTGAAAGTTTTCTTTACCTGTGACAGAGGCTCCTTTTTCCCCCCTACCCAATTCCTGGAGTGCTTTTTAAATTTATTTTGAATTTCTCCAGGTGAAATTTAGAGTTTATCTTATTGTTGGGACTTGGAGGAGTTGGTTGAAAATGTGTGTGTGCCTGCACATACACACACCCTACATTAAATATCCTTTTTATCACTGTGAAGCCTGCTTGGCTGCCTTTGCTGCTAGACTGAAGAAATCACACGGAAAGAGTTTTCTCATGAATGAATGAATGAATGACTGAAGTCGTAATGTCTCTCCTTGGGATTTAAATGAAGTGTGGAAAGCCAAGAAGTCTGAAGATTGCTGGAGAAAAGATGCTCATCTTACATTTATTGTAAAGGTACCAATTCTACATCCAAACTATGAGAATTTTACAAGAAATACCTTCTCCTTTAAAAAATAAATAAGTTATGTAACAAATCTTTTTTCATTAAATTCAAGGAGAATTATAAGCGCAAAATAAATAATTTGGCATAACTGCATATATGGTGGCATAGCCCTGGTGGCACAGCGGTTAGAATGCAGTATTGTAGGCAAACTTTGCCTACAGCTTGGAGTTCAATCCTGATGGAGCTCAAGATTGATTCACCCTTCCATCCTTCCAAGGTTGGTAAATGAGGACCCAGATTGTTGAGGGCATTATGCTGATACTGTAAATCTCCCAGAAAATGTTGTAAAGCACCCTGGGGCGGTATATAAGTCTAATTGCTATTGCTATGTATAGCTTTCTGGTCTCAGTTGGCCCATATGCATAGCTTGTATAGGTAGTCCTTGACTTACAACCACAATTGAGCCAAAATTTATGTTGCTAAGTGGACCATTTGTTAAGTGAGTTTGGCCCCATTTTATTACTTTTCTTGCCACAGTTGTTAAGTGAATCGTTGCATTTGTTAAGTTAGTAACATAGTTGTTAAGTGAATCTGACTTCTGTATTGACTTTGCTTGTCAGAAGGTCACAAAAGGTAATCACATGACCCCAGGATACTGCAACCATCATAAATATGAACCAGTTGCTAAGCATCTAAATTTTGATCATGAGACCATGGGAATGATTCAATGGCCATAAGTGTGAAAAATGATCAGAGGTCACTTTTTTCAGTGCTATTGTATCTTTGAATGGTCACTAAATGAACTGTTGTAAGTTGAGGACTACCTGTACATAGACTATTTATGAGGAAGAGCCCTGCTTGTGTTGCAAGTCTTCTCTGAGGTTTTGAAAATGAAGTGGTAGGAACTTTGGGGAATTACCATAGTCGGGAGATGCTTCCTAAGTCAAAAGAAGCTTCTGGGGGATCCTTAGAAATCCATGGTGGCATAGTGGTTAGAATGGAATGCTGCAGGTTACTTCTGCTGCCTGCCGGCTGCTTGCAATTTGGCAGTTCAAATTTCACCGGCTCAAGGTTGACTCATCCTTCCATCCAGTGGTGGGTTTCAAATTTTTTTACTACCGGTTCTGTGGGTGTGGCTTGGTGGGCATGGCATGGCATGGCATGGCATGGCATAGTAGGTGTGGCTTGGTGGGCATGGCAGGGGAAGGATACTGTAAAATTTCCATTCCCACCCCATTCCAGGGGAAGGTTACTGCAAAAATCCTCATTTCCTCCCAATCATTTGGGACTTGGGAGTCAGAGAATAGATGGGGGCGGGGCCAATCAGCATTTTTACTACCGGTTCTCCATACTACTCAAAATTTCCACTACCGGTTCTCCAGAACTGGTCAGAACCTACTGAAACCCACGTCTGCTTCCATCCTTCCAAGGTTGGTAAAATGAGGACTCAGATTGTTGGGGGCAATATGCTGATTCTGTAAACTGCTTAGAGAGGGCTGTAAAGCACTGTGAAGTGATGGATAAGTCTAAGTGCTATTGCTACTGCTATATACATACAATAGTGAATGGAACCAGAAATAGTTATAGGATACCTACACTTCGTAGGTATCACTTTTTCCCCCTCATTTTGCTAGTTATTCCTAGCATTGTCAGCTAAAATAACCTGAAGGTGGACAATTTTTTGCATGATAAAAAAAGCAGGTCACCACAATTGATAAAAAGATGATGTGCTTGAACAGTCTGTGGTTCTCCTTTATGTTCTGTTAAAACTGCTTGATTGCTAAAATCCATGAGTTTCTTTATGGTAAATTAGTAATAGAAGTGTTTCTACTGTGGTAAATTGCCAGAGTTTTTTTTAAAAAATGTGCTTATTTGAAAGTGTCACGGTATCATGTTTTATTATTAGGCAAATTAAAAATTAAGTGTTGCTACAGATAAAGGTGGATGTTAATCATTTGTGGCTCATTTCTGACTGTTAGCTGACACTCTTGTTTCCTAACAGCTTTTTAGTTGAGATTTGATATTTTTTTTTTTTTTGCATAAATTGTTATCCTTCTAAAAATGCTTAGTGCTGTTATTTAAAAATGTAAGGAAACTCCTGGTTTTCATTTTGACAGTTAAGCAAGAATACAGTCATCTTTGGCTTGGTAACAATTTTAAAACATAGAAAATGCATATGGATGTAATCAGTACTATAGATATGGCATTCTAATATAGTGTTTTCTACAGTAGTGGAACAGATCTGTAGATGCTTAAGGGTTTATATGGGCTTTTATTGTTCTCCATCATTAAAATTCAATGAATTCAACAGGCTGTACATGGTACATTTGTGATTATTATTTACCATTATAATCCACCATTCCTCCAAGGAGCTGAAGGCAGCACACATGGTTCACAACCTCCCTCGGTGTTATTTACCAACCATTGTGTAAGTTAATATGCAAGACAGATTCACTTCAGATGTATCTTCATTTTATTAAACCAAGATTCACTAAAGCCTTGTTCCAACGTGGCCATCCTTCTGTTGTCCTTCCTTCTTGCAATCGTGGTGTACCACAAATGAAGGGTTAATTAATTAAATTGTCCTTTTGCATTCAAACCGGAAAAAAAATTCTATTATATAAGAACTGTGACACAGAATTCCACAGGCAACTTTGCCTAAGAAAACTTTTACTTGTACTCTTCTGGATTAGCACACATTTTCACAAAGGTTTTCCCATTTTCTACATAAGAAATCCTTTGACTAGGTCAACTGATAACAAAAATGCCTTAATTAATATCTTCCTTTATAAAAAAGGCAGTGGCCTTTTTTTTCTGATCCAAAAGGCAATGAGAAGTTTTACCAATTCCTGGTAAAGGATTGGTAAATCCTATTAGGCTCCAGAAGATACCAGATCAATATACTGATTTTGTAAATTGGGATCTTAAAAGATGATGCAGTGGGCAGGCCCAGTGGTGGGATTCACTTACTGGCTTGCAAATGTGAGTGTGTGCCCATGCTCGCATGCACCACCTCTGTACATGTGCAGTAGTCGCGCATTACATATGGGCTGGTGGGCGGAGCCTCCCACAGTCGCCACTACTGGTTCATGCGATTAAGAGAGAACTGGCTGAATCCCACCACTGGGCAGGCCCAAGATTCAGGCATATCTTAGCTTAATAAGTTGAGATACATACGTCCAAACTTGGCCTATACTGGCTTGGGGACAACAAATAAGCTCCATGATTGAAGTCCTTCTTAAACATTATGAAGTACAAAGTGTAAAGAAATGGGACATGCTGTTCTATGACCATTATACAGACCTGATTGGGATATTTTATGGATATGTATCCTGACTTTACTTTTTCTGATCTCTCCGGAATTGATGAGACAAGAATGAAGAGAGATTGTAATCATGTTCAATCAAAGTTTGAATTGCAATCATCTATACAATGAGAAATCTTGCACTAGCATTTGTTAATAGTATAGAGCAGGGGTGTCAAACTTGCGGCCCACGGTCTAGATGCGTTACATGCAGGCCTCACCCACCTCAGCTCTATGAACAGGAAAAACATCACGTGACAGTAACATGACGCAGCAAGTTTGACACCTGTGGTATAGAGAGTCATGTTTTTCATTCTTTCTCTGCAAGCAAAAGGTGAGAAGAGACACTAAATTTAAACTCAAATACATATATCACGGGTGCCAAATTAGATCACATATTGTGACATATCGTGACTTTTTTGCCTTTGCGGAGTTGGGGTGGGCGTGGCCTGCAGGTGACGCATCTGGTCAGGCAGGCTGCCAGTTTGACACCCCTGACATATATATATATGGGCAACAGACTAACAGGCTTCCATCCCACTGTACATTATGGATACCTTACTAGCTCTGCCATTTCAAGGATTTGGTATCTTAAATCAGGTTACTTTTAATCCAACGTTCCTATTCCAACCATCCTACCAAGGCCCAATCCAATGTTATAGGATGGTGGTAATAGGCCACTTGAAATTAGGAAAGCAGTGATCAGTTATTGTTTTCCAGAGATTAAATCCTATCAGGAATCTCAGTCCATCCTCCTTGTGCTCCTAAAAGAGATGAAATTGATACTTAAATGTCCATTCCATCTAACTCAGTTGCTTTATTCCTACTACCTAATATTACAATCTGATATCATGTGAAGCTGATTATTGGAAGGGGAATAACAAACGGAAAAAAAAATGCTACTGCAGAATACAGTATAAAATAAGTTGCTGAAAATCAAAACACAGAGAAAGAAATGCCAGTGGCTCTGATTCAATTAATGCCCAGTATTGCAGGAAGTACACTCCTGACTCTCAATTGTTCCTAAATATCAGAGTGCTCTGGAACACATTTATTTATCTTTAAATCTAATAAAGTTTTGTTTCATTAGATTTGGTTATTTGGTTGTTTGGACAGTTTGGGATGTCCACTTTATTGTCTGAAACAGACTATTGAATCAGTAAGACTATTGAATTCAGACTATTGAATCAGTAAGATTTTGATGCTGCATATTTCTTCTTAAATTGTTACGAAGGAAGTTATGATTCTATATCCTTGGGAGCAAAACAAAAAGTGTCAATTGGTTTATTTAAATGCATAACCCTTCACAGAAAGGACAACTTGACACTTTATTATTATTATGGTTGGCTGCACAGCCAAATCTTTAGACTGACTATATTAACTCCGGTATTTGGCATCTTTACCCACCTACTGAGTCCTTCCCCAGGATCAGCAATAGGCCGATGATGTTGTTTGATGGTATTAAACTATTGCTGCAAAGCATATAAGCTGTTCTAAGTAAAACCGTTTTTGCAATTGACTGGTGGTGATTTTTCAGTGAAAAATTGTTATGTATTTCTCTAAACATTGCCCAAAAGTTTCAACTGACGAAAGCCATAATAGATGGCAGAAGTCTATTATTTTATTTTTATCTTATTATTGTTCACTGTCCAGAGTTTCCTTCTGTTATATAAATTAGATTAATAAAGAAATAAATAACTTTATCTTATAATTAAGATATAATTTACAGTATTGCCTTATGCCTTAATATATTATTATCCATAATTTTTGTTTTTCAATGGCTTCAGTTTTGTTAAATTCCTTTAGAGTTTACAAGATATGTTTTATTTAGAAAAATGGATATGGAATGGTTCATTATAAGCTTTTAATTTTATATAGTTATATATTAGTCATATTTTAGATTTTCTGGCTACCTACCTGTATTTTACTCAGTGTGGATGGATGTCCGTCCATCCATCCATCCATCCATCCATCCATCCATCCATCCATCCATCCATCCATCCATCCCTTTATTTTATATTCCTTTAAACTTGCATTTGTACTGTAGTATCATTTTGTTATTCTTTTGAAATGGATGATGATGAGGGTGATGAAGAAAAGTTAGTTCTGAAGTTAGTACTGGGGTAAACCATAATTAGCAGACCATAATCAGACAGGTTCGGCTACTTTTTGTTATTTTAAGTCTAATTTTACCTGCAGCTCTGCAGAACTTATGTGTGTTACGTGTTACATCAGGGTTAGTATCACATTAGAAAGTGAGGCAGTTTGTAGTGCTCTTCCATAGTTTTGTTTTGTTTCCTCACTCGGCATACTTTTTTCTAATGAGATGTCTGGAGAGTTCTCATCTTTACATTTTCCTTCCAGAATCTATTTTGTACCTCCCTAAATCTGAAGTGGCTGAAATGTCCTCCTTATGTATAAATCCTATTCTTTTCCTTACCATTGGACCTAAACATAACTTATTGAGGCTATTTTGAAAATATATGATAACAGCGTTCAAACTTGCTGAAGATAAATTACTGCAGAAGCACAACTCAAGCTAAACATGGATAACCTCAACCAGTATGCTATTAAGTCTTTACAGAGAATGGTATCAATTATCTGGCTGTTGCTTAACTTAGAGGATAAATAATTGGTTTAGAGGAAAATCTGGTCAGAGCTAGAAATATTGACACAATGGATGCCAAGGGTTACTTCCTCTGTGGGCATGAGATGCTTCCAAGTAGGAAGAAACCAGAAGGATGGGAAGATAATTGTGGGTTTTCTTTTTCATTTTAGCAACTAAAACTTTGAAAAAATCTTCTTCTGCCTGTAATGATCCACCACAGCAGTCTCTAGTATTTTCACTTCTGTTAGTTTCAATAGCCAAGCTGGCAGACAGGTTCAGTGAAGAGATTTTTGGATTACATTTCTCTATTTTCTGTGGACTTTGGCTAACGCAAAATAAAAAAATATGCAATTTTTTTTCCATAGTAACTTCTGCTGGAATTACACCAGTCCTCAATATGTTTCTGCTATCTTGGGGAATGCTTCAACCTGCTTTTATTGGCCATTAGGAATTCTTCTCAGGATTTTATAGAACACGAGAATAAAATGAAGTGATTTTATTTTGGTCGCTTAGTAGTTTAAAATAACACAGAACTATATTAGAAATAAAATTAGATAAAATAAATATGGCTGGCACAGGAATCATCATCATCATCATCATCATCATCATCATCATCAATTGACAATGATCAAACGAACAACAATGACTTTGAGCAAATTTAATTGAATCATACCGTTCCTCCTGAGGTCCTGCTTAATCTTGTGATCAAACCACTATTACAGTATCTTGGCCAAAATGAGAGAGTAATGCTACTATTAAATGTTATGCCAGACTATTGTTAAATTGCAACTAACAGTATAGGAAAATAGGCTAAATGAAATTGGAACATTTACTAATATAAATGTTAGCTCCATGACTACTTTGGCACTTGTTGATCACAGTAAAACCTAAGCGGATCTTAACGGTCATAATCATAAAACACAGATTCCTCTTGATATGACCTCATCTACTGGGATAAGGAGAAAGGAGACATAACAGCCTTGTTATGTCTAAGGTCCCCTCTATTAACCACTGCCATCTAATTGACCCAAGCAGAGTTCCTTCATTATTGCAGCACCTCTGAATCAGTATTCCTCTAGAGGCCCCACTGGCAGTGGCCCTGATGTTCTTCAATAGAGCCTTAAAATCTTGGCTTTCCCCCATACCCTAGGTTAGGGCAGATGTACATCTCTGTCAAAGGTACTTTTTGTATTTACATTTCAGACTGTCTCTTCCCTGGACATGACAGTTTTTACTAGAGATGTTAAAGCATGATTGTTTTTTAATTGGTATGGAACCATTGATAAGTGGCCACTCCTAAAAATGTAAATGATACCTATAAATAAATGTCGGCACTGACAAATACACCACCACTCAATTGCAAAAGGAATACTTTACTTGGAACAACTTACATCCTGCGACAATTCCTCTAATGCTATAATACCTCAATATCTGTTTATTCCAGGTCCTTGGGAAGGGCTCAAGAGATGAATAAAAATGTCAAATCCATTCTGAAAATCTGGCTGACTGTGCGATGAACCACCAATTGGTATTCCATATAAGCAATTGACCATAAGGATTGGTACATTGGATTGGAGTCTAAGTTAAATCTCTATTCACTCATGCACTGTTTGGATATCTTAGGCAGAACTGCTTTGAACTCTAAAACAAAAGGGCTTGTTCTTACAACCACTCTATGGGGTGTTGAGGTTGACAGCCCAGAGGCTACCTTTGGAGTTTTAATTTGTTACAGAGTTGTGAAATGAGGTAAGCTGCACCAAACTCGATTGCAGAAAATGTGATTTTAGCAACAGAATGGTCAATGCCTGGAATGCACTACCTGTCTCTATGGTTTCATCCCCAAACCCCCAAAATTTTAACCTAAGACTGGCTACTGTTGACCTCACCCCATTCCTAAGAGGTCTGTAAGGGGTGTGCATAAAAGGACCAGCATGCCTACTGTCCTTGTCCTAATGTTTCCTCTATTTGTATCTATTTTATGTATCCAATCCATGCTTATACTTATTACCTAATATGTTCTTGACAAATAAATAAAAATAAAAAATAAACTTATGCTTTTGCCCCTTGCTATCTAATGAGATTCTACCAAGGGAGTGGGAAATAAAAAACAAAACAAAACCCTGCTAAACTGTTATCAGACAGTGGTTAAAATCATGATTTTTTTTTCTAATTTATTTTGTTGGAGATGTCTTTACATGGTTGGCAAATCATGTTGATACTAATGGCTCCAGTGGGTGCATCTAGCATAACCCTCTTGTAACGGCCTTTCATTTGAGACAGTCAAAGTACTTTTTTTTTTAGCTCAGGGTCCTCACTAGCCAAAGCTCCATCAACATCCTAGAAAATCTGAAAAGCAGAAAATCTGCATCTAACCTTGATAAATTATTTTTATCGAGCTGTTTACTGGAGTTTAATGTAGATGTAGTGATTCACATTTAAACCTTTGTTTTCTAACCTATTCTGAAAGAAGTCTAAATATGCTTGAAGAATATTTTATTGCTGACTGAAGCTTGCATAGGCCCACCATGCAAGTTTCAGGAAATAGCTATTATTTGAAACAAAAGATGCACTGTAACCGGGTGCCAAGCCCTCAAGAAGAATGGTTGAGAGCAGTACGCTTAATATTGCTTAATGGCACAAATATGTTGAAACAGCAATATAATAAAAACAGTGCAAGTGGGATTTGAAAAGCTAATGGGAAAATATTAACATGAGAATGCATCTGGATGGATGGGTGGGAATTTAAGTGTCCTCATATTCTCCTGGCATCCACAATGGTAGTTCTGGTTCTTATTAGAGCAATTGGGAAGTCAACAAACTGCTGACCTTAATTAAGAAGCGTTTCATAATTTTTCATCTTCTTCCTCTAGTGGTTCCTTACTAAATAATCAGGAGCTTGTCTGAGCTCGGAAAAAATTGTCTTAAATGTTCAGCATGTTGTTCGGAATATTCACAATTTTAAAATGATGTAGGTCTAATTTTTTCCTGATTACCAATCAGGAAAAAAAAAAAGAGATCAGCAATGGGTGTTATAGTCTTCTGCAGAAAAAAGAGATCATTTTCTGGATCAGTCTAATCAGATGAATCTTGTCCAGTTGGTCCAATTCCAGGTATATGATTTACTTCTTGATTGATGCCTGAAAGGAAAAATGCCAAAAGGTGATACTTGACTTTTGATGGAAAGAGGTAAAGATAGTCTTCCTTTAGTGACTACCTTGTGAAATTCGTCTAGGATCTTTTCTAGGAATGCGTGATTGATGGTTTTAACCCAGAAAAGTCAAGCTGAAATATCTAAAAACCACTGAGCTTAAGAGATGTGTCCAGCCTGGTCTTTTGCAAAAAAGAAGAAGAAAAAAATGCTAATGACAGCCCAAATTCTTCCCTTTGGAACTGAGGGTGTTCCACGTAGCTTTGGGAAAGTGAGGGCAGCCAACAAAAGCCAGTTCCAGTGCTCCAGGCTTGCTTCCCAGGAACTTGGGGAAAGGTGCATTTTAAGATTTTGGAAGTCATCAGCTGCCATTAGCATTTTTCTTCTTCTTCTTCATAAAGGGGCAGTGGATGGCCTTACAGGAGGAAGGTCATCTGGCAAGATGGAGCACAGGGGCACTGAGTGCAGCTGGACTGGAGCTTCCCAGGCATTTGGGTCTTTGTGTGTGTGTGGAATGGCTGCTTTGTGCAACGGCATGCCCTTGGAGGCTCCTTGGTGTTTGGAACTTCCCACGGGGCCACTGCTTTGTGCCCTGCTGTGGAAGCTTCCAAAATGTTTAGCTTTTCATGGTGGGGTGGTGGCTGCTCCATGCTGTGGTGTTGGAACTTCCTGAGTATTTAAGAGCATAAATGGGATGGAGAAACAGGCAGGTGGAATGATATGTTATGACCAGTCGTAAGTGTGGGTGGGCTGTCAAACACCTGCACTTCAATCATGTGACTGCAGGGGGGCTGCAACAGCTGTAACTTTGGGCACGGTTTCTCCATTCAGCACAATCATACTTTTGAATGGTCACTGAACAAATGGCTGTTATGCAAGGACTACCTGTATTAGATATTAACCCTCTGACTGAACTCCCAATGGTCCATGTGCAATGTTTCCATACCAATAACCACTGTTTGAGGTTAACAAATGAGGCCAATGACATTGTTTAAACCATTAAATCACTGTTTTAAATTGAAAAAAAATTCAAACTATCATGGTCATCAAAAAGATTTAATATATTTCCTGAATATTTTCTCCTTCTGTAAAGTTTGATCATTTACTTATTCAGCTATTTAAAGTTAGAAGTAAAACCAACATAACAATTGGCTCCCCTCTGTCTCTTTCAATTTTGATGCAAAAATCACAATATTAATTCATCCCCACTACAGAGACTATGGAAAATGATCTGGAGAGAGATAAGCTCTATTACCAAGATAACAAGATGTAAAGGCTTTTAATGGTCTAGAATGTTCACATAACATTTGGAAGTGTGTCAGACAGGCATCTCAGTAATTCAGATTCTGTTGTTATTATAAAACTCAATAAAAGTAGGTTTTGATTTTCTGTGGAGTTGATATGAACTCACTACTCTACCAAGGGGGCTGAGACCCACAAAACATAAATGGATTGTCAACCACCATTTAGCAGTCCTATTTAATCTGAGAAATCTATTTCAAATGTTATTAATAACTTCTGGAAAGTATATCAAACCTATTTTTTCTATGTCCTTTCTTACCAGTTAAGATAATATTTAATTTATTCCAACATACTTGATACCCAGAACATTTATCATATAACTGTGCAATTTCTGCTAATTTAGAAAAAAATATATATTAAAAAACCCGGTATCTCATTTAGATTTCATGAATTTGTCTTACTAGGCATTAATTTAAAATTAAAAGCAATAAGGGACATGCTAAGATGCTCAGCTTGTCCAGAAAGGTTGGCGGTTCGAATCCCTAGTATAGGTCTCCTGCATGAGCAGGGGGTTGGACTAGATGACCTCCAAGGTCCCTTCCAACTCTGCTACTGTTACTTCCTCATTGTGTTCTAGTAACTAGTAAAATAATCCCACTGGTAGAGGGAATTAAAGTAATAAATTATAAGCAAAGATATAAATTACATAGGAAATCTAAATTTCTGTAATACATGAAATAAAAAAATTGATTTGAATTATAACCTTTCTGCGTTCTATAATGCTTATTCCGCTGATACTAGTTTACAAGATTTTTATATTGACCAGGATTCTTATATTATGATGTCCTTTAATAAAATCAGATTGTGCAGGACAAATTATTGTGGGTAATATCTTCTGTAATCTTCCCAATGAAGCTCTTAGTATGTACTAACCTACATTTAACAGATAACTTGATCAATATTGTGTGCTCTGGGTAGGATCCGTCCAGTCATTCAAATTACTGATTACCACTCATTTATACCATTAAAGTGATATAAGCTTCATAGTATAATACTCTCAGGATGCTATTTTTACAAGATGCCTGTAATGTTTTCAATGTAGCTATTTGGGGTTTTTTATACCATTTGATAGTCATTCCATCTGGTTCAGGAACCTTTCCAGTTTCTGTCAAATTGATAGTATCATAAATCTAAAGGAAAGGACACAGCTCACCTGAAAGTATGTCAACAAATTCTGAAAGAAAGTTTTTTTGAGAGCATAATTGAATTACTCAGAAATCCTTCTGTTTCATTTGTTTTTTAAATATACTGTGTGTTTAAGGCATATAAAATCCAACTCCAGATCGGTAAATCTGAAAGTGCGATATGCTTTTTTAATCTGTTTCGTGGCAGATTATTTCTTCAATGTTTCCTTTACTACTAATTCAAGTATTTTCACCAAATGGCATAGGTTATTATTTCACCATGACATATATATTTAAATATATCCCAAATGATTTGCTAATTAATAATACCACTATTTAGAAAAAAAAATCTGTATATTTTATTTTGCTGTTCCACAAACTTACAATTTTCCAACAAGGAAGTATTAAAATAGTATGCCATGCTATTTTGAAGATTTTCCAAATTCTGTGAAATTACTACAAATGAGTAATCACAAATTAAACTGAACGAATGTTACATTTGCTGTAGGCATTCTAATTGCTGATTGTTACCATGCTCTCAATCATCTTGATCAAAAAAGGATCATTACGCTTGTTGGATAATAGTTATTATAATTCCTTTGATTCTAGAATGGGTTTACTTTTGTTCATTAATACTGCTTCCTCCCGCAGTGATAAACCCACCATTTCCTGGACCTACCTTATCAAAGCTTCCTTAACCATAGCAAGCTCTAGTAAGACAAAATAGAATAAGCAGTAGGATGAATCACAAGCATTTTCCTGAAATTGATCCAAGAAAATTGAATAAGATAATGCATTTTGACCTGCGGCCATGGCAGCATTTGAGTGATTTTTATTGCTACGATATCCTGGAAATTTGTACTCAAGGTTTTAAATATTATAAAACAACATGAAGTCCTGGAGCTGTGCTTGAAGGAATTCCATGGCTTCCATAGAGACCAAGCCATAAAATTTAAGAAGCTCTGCTTGAGAACTCTGGGCTGCACAAGTCCACTTAGAAGAAAGATGGGCAGATCAAGGCAGAGAAGAATTCAAAACAACAATGTTTTTCTTTAAAGTTATAGCCAAATGCTGCTTAAATATCAAGACATCTAAAGTGGAGAAGATTAAAAGCCCGAAGTATTTTGGGTGTGCTTCATTTTCAGAGGAAATAGAGCAACATATAGATCTTGTCTTAAGACACTTTAACAGTAGGTATGGTGAAACACCCTACAATTAATTCATTATACGGGAGGATAATTATGTTAATTTAATAATCTGCAAATAAGGTGACGAGATCCCTGGAATTAGGAATCTGAATTGCTGGCAACTGTTAATTCCTCTTTGCCAGTGGGAAAGTTTTCCTTTCTTTTGGAGAACGAAGGCAGCAGGGAGTTTCTTCGAAAATGTTTATTTGAAAAATGAATGCAAGAAGTAATTTTAAACCGGCAGAAGAGAAAAGAAAAAAAAATAAAGTATGATGAAACCTAGCCGTCTTGATATGAGAAATCATTAAACAATAGGAGGAAATGAGGGAGATAAAATTGATTTTGAAGTTTTTGAATAGTTCATAATCAGTAAGGTTGAAAAGCAATTTATTTTGCCATGTTAACCCTTGCCCCAAATAATCCATGCTATTGTTAAGCCTTTGTTAAGACTAGTGTTGGAACAGAGAAAGATCAACTGCGTTCCGGTGAGTGGCATTGGTTGATGTAATTACTTACAGCAGAATGGAGTGCTTAAACAGATTGAGGCCTGTTTTTCCATCAGAATTGGCTCACATGCCTATAACATTCCTGTTTGGAAAAAAATATGTTACATTTTTTAACAAAAAGAATAGGCTACATTTTTATTAAATATCCTTCATAATGAATGAGTTTTGCAGCACAGTTAGAGGCAACACTTCCTCCAAAATCACAGGCCAGTTCTGAAGTCATTTCTGAAGGCATTTATCTTAAGTGGACATTCTCGTGTCACTCTGTGTTTATGTTTCTGGCTAAAATAATTGCATTCCATTGACTTTTTTTTTCCTGGTGTGTAGTAGTGCCTAGTTGACCTTAGTTGATCTACTAAGCAGGGTCAGACCAAAATAATGCTGAGGTAGAAGACCATCAAGAAACTCTAAAACTCTCAGCTGAACTTGGAAGTTATCATCCTCAAAAAAAGACAATGACAAAAAAATTGTGTATTACCATGGATTCTCTGTTTTGAGAGCATGTGCCATCCTCTCTCTCCCACCTGTTGTGTATGCCTTCCAAGATGCAAAGGTTAAGAAGTGCTAAATAGCCTTAAGGAACTTTCTATTTAGGAATATTGGACAAAAGTCATATATTTTTTCCAGCCAGATGACAAACATGGGTTCTGCGAGATCAGTCAGTAGGGAAAGTTTGCTGGAAATAGATTTTCTTCATAGAAAAGGAGACAGCACATTTAAATTATTATTATGGTCTGACAGGCCAAAGCTCTAAAAAATGCTAGCTTTTAAGATTTGCCAGATATCACTGCACTGCATTTGATTCAAAGTTAAGGCTACTTCCTCATCAGTGAACTAGAGGGTCATATGGGCCCTATTTGTGATAATAAATTCTTCTTTCTTTTCTTATGTTTTTTTCAGTGCAAAGTGGAAGAGGTTTGTGTCTAATGGGAAGGGAATGCAATCTGCACCTGTAGATTGTTTAGATTTCTTATCAGTGTGAGAAATTAACTCTAATCAACACAAAAATTGTTGGGTGATAGTATCAGAGACTGTACATCACTAGTGGCAACCTGGCTTAAGAAAGGACAAAAGAGCAAATGTTCTGACATTTTATTCATCATTCTACTTGTATGGCTGTGGGAAAACCAGAGCTATGAATCTGACTCAAATTTGAAAAAGAATGGCTGTTTGTCTGACATATTTATACTAATGATTAATTGAATTGTATTTTTCTCAGTTAATCCAACTGAATTAATCCACTGAATCACAGATTTCTTAAGGGTGGGAAAGTGATGAAACATGCATCATGATTCAAGGATGCGACTCCCACAATTAATGAACTTGTGTCAGATATTGGGATATAAACACAAAAGAATGGGATTTGCATCATTATATCATCATGCCTTTGCCATTTTGATGTAATCTCAGTTTGTGGTGGTTATTCATGCATTGAATTAACCACATAGGCTGGGCATATACCACGATTAGGTTTAAATATAGTTAGCATGTTTGTGCCTCTGTATAAAGTAAGGCAAATACACCAATTGATTCTTTCAAGTTATCACTTGTGTATCTAATACATTGGTGACTGCTGCATATGTAGCCCCAACAGAAAAAATATTCTTTAAAAAAAATAGAAGAAAATATATGCAGGGCTTATGACTGAACAGCTGGGTTCTTAGTGTTCTCTGAGCTTGGTTGTTCACTAGCAGACATTTCACTACCCAACTAGGTAACATCATCAATGTTATTGATGTGGGGTTTGCCTGTTTATAGGGGACGTGGTGGCTCAGGGGCTAGGACGTTGAGCTTGTCGATCAAAAGGTTGGCAGCTCAGCGGTTCGAATCCCTAGTGTTGCCGTGTAACAGGGTGAGCTCCCGTTACTTGTCCCAGCTTCTGCCAACCTAGCAATTTCGAAAGCACGTAAAAATGCAAGTAGAAAAAATAGGGACCACCTTGGTGGGAAAGTAACAGCATTCCGTGCGGCTTTGGCGTTGAGTCATGCCGGCCACATGACCACGGAGACGTCTTCGGACAGTGCTGGCTCTTGGGCTTTGAAACAGAAATGAGCACAGCCTTCTAGAGTCGGCAATGACTAACACGTATGTGCGAGGGGAACCTTTACCTTTACCTTGCCTGTTTATACACAGTAGCTTGTCCTGGCAGTTTTGTGAAGGTGTGGTTTCCTCCTTGAGTAGTGTATTATTATCTGTCTTATTTATTGTCTGCTGATGAACCCTGCTTATCTGAGCATTGACATCTGGAAGGAATGTGTCCTAATCCTTCTTATTTCTTTTCTATGTTTGTATTGTCTCTTTTGAATGTATGCATATGTGATTTATCTCTATCTGTCAATTGATGGCTGATTTGTCTGAATGCTAAGCTTCCAGGAATTCCCTAGCATTTTTATGGCTTAGTCTAAGATGTTAATAGTATCCAGTTGACCAAGCCAAACCACCAAGCTCAGAGAGCACCAAAACCTCCACTGCTAAGAAGTAACAGGGCAAGTGCTCATGCCCTTGGAGTCTTGTAGACTACTACAACGCATTCTTCTTTTCTTATGTTTTTTCAGTGCAAAGTGGAAGAGGTTTGTGTCTAATGGGAAGGGAATGCAATCTGCACCTGTAGATTGTTTAGATTTCTTATCAGTGTGAGAAATTAACTCTAATCAACACAAAAATTGTTGGGTGATAGTATCAGAGACTGTACATCACTAGTGGCAACCTGGCTTAAGAAAGGACAAAAGAGCAAATGTTCTGACATTTTATTCATCATTCTACTTGTATGGCTGTGGGAAAACCAGAGCTATGAATCTGACTCAAATTTGAAAAGAATGGCTGTTTGTCTGACATATTTATACTAATGATTAATTGAATTGTATTTTTCTCAGTTAATCCAACTGAATTAATCCACTGAATCACAGATTTCTTAAGGGTGGGAAAGTGATGAAACATGCATCATGATTCAAGGATGCGACTCCCACAATTAATGAACTTGTGTCAGATATTGGGATATAAACACAAAAGAATGGGATTTGCATCATTATATCATCATGCCTTTGCCATTTTGATGTAATCTCAGTTTGTGGTGGTTATTCATGCATTGAATTAACCACATAGGCTGGGCATATACCACGATTAGGTTTAAATATAGTTAGCATGTTTGTGCCTCTGTATAAAGTAAGGCAAATACACCAATTGATTCTTTCAAGTTATCACTTGTGTATCTAATACATTGGTGACTGCTGCATATGTAGCCCCAACAGAAAAAATATTCTTTAAAAAAAATAGAAGAAAATATATGCAGGGCTTATGACTGAACAGCTGGGTTCTTAGTGTTCTCTGAGCTTGGTTGTTCACTAGCAGACATTTCACTACCCAACTAGGTAACATCATCAATGTTATTGATGTGGGGTTTGCCTGTTTATAGGGGACGTGGTGGCTCAGGGGCTAGGACGTTGAGCTTGTCGATCAAAAGGTTGGCAGCTCAGCGGTTCGAATCCCTAGTGTTGCCGTGTAACAGGGTGAGCTCCCGTTACTTGTCCCAGCTTCTGCCAACCTAGCAATTTCGAAAGCACGTAAAATGCAAGTAGAAAAATAGGGACCACCTTGGTGGAAAGTAACAGCATTCCGTGCGGCTTTGGCGTTGAGTCATGCCGCCACATGACCACGGAGACGTCTTCGGACAGTGCTGGCTCTTGGGCTTTGAAACAGAAATGAGCACAGCCTTCTAGAGTCGGCAATGACTAACACGTATGTGCGAGGGGAACCTTTACCTTTACCTTGCCTGTTTATACACAGTAGCTTGTCCTGGCAGTTTTGTGAAGGTGTGGTTTCCTCCTTGAGTAGTGTATTATTATCTGTCTTATTTATTGTCTGCTGATGAACCCTGCTTATCTGAGCATTGACATCTGGAAGGAATGTGTCCTAATCCTTCTTATTTCTTTTCTATGTTTGTATTGTCTCTTTTGAATGTATGCATATGTGATTTATCTCTATCTGTCAATTGATGGCTGATTTGTCTGAATGCTAAGCTTCCAGGAATTCCCTAGCATTTTTATGGCTTAGTCTAAGATGTTAATAGTATCCAGTTGACCAAGCCAAACCACCAAGCTCAGAGAGCACCAAAACCTCCACTGCTAAGAAGTAACAGGGCAAGTGCTCATGCCCTTGGAGTCTTGTAGACTACTACAACGCATTCTTCTTCTTTTTTTGTCACAACAGTACATACAATCATCAACACAATAACCCATCATGAGACAAAAAAGTATATATAAGTAAAAGTATAAGTAAAAGTATGCATATAATACTATAATGAAGAGAACAATAGGACAGGAACGGTAGGCACTTTTGTGCTCTTATGCACGCCCCTTATAGTCCTCTTAGGAATGGGGTGAGGTCAATAGTAGACAATTTTTGGTTGAAGATTTTGGGGTTTTGAGTAGAGATTATAAAGTCAGGTAGTGAGTTCCAAGCATTAACAACTCTGTTACAAAAGTCATATTTTCTGCAATCAAGTTTGAAGTGGTTGACATTAAGTTTGAATCTATTGTTTGCTCTTGTATTGTTGCGATTGAAGCTGAAGTAGTCTTTTACAGGAGGAATATTACAATAGATGATTCTGTGTGTTAAACACAGATCATGTCGGAGTCGGCAGAGTTCTAAGTTTTCTAAACCCAGGATTTCAAGCCTGATTGTATAAGGTATTTTGTTGTTTTCAGAGGAGCGAAGAACTCTTCTAGTAAATATTTCTGGATGCGTTCGATAGTATTAATATCAGAGATGTGGTATGGGTTCCAGACGGATAAGCTGTATTCAAGAATAGGTCTGGCAAATGTTTTGTATGCTCTGGTTAGTAGTGTAGAGTTTTTGGAAAAGAAGCTACGTAAAATTAGGTTTACAACTCTTAGAGCTTTTTTTGCTATGTAGATGCAGTGGGCTTTGGCATTTAGGTCATCTGATATGAAAACTCCAAGGTCTTTGAAAGGGAGGGGATCGTCAGTAAGGTAATGTTCATCAAGCTTGTACTTGATATTAGGGTTCTTTTTACCAATATGTAAGACTGAGCATTTGCTGGTTGATATTTGAAGTTGCCAAGTTTTAGACCAATCGGAAACAAAGTCAAGGTCATTTTGAAGGGTAGAAGTATTGTTAGTGGTATTGAATAGCTTGACGTCGTCAGCGAAGAGAACACAATAACTTGAGATAAGGTCACAGCGATCATTTATGTATAGTATGAAGAGCGTTGGTCCAAGAACACTACCTTGCGGAACGCCACTTTTGACAGGAACAGGATTTGATAGAGCATTGTCAATTTTGACCACTTGTTGTCTGTTTGATAGGAAGGCATTTATCCAATTGTGGAGAGGTCCTGAAATGCCATAGGATTTTAGTTTTAAGAGAAGTTTGTCACGTACTACTGAGTCAAAAGCTTTGCAGAAGTCTATGTAGATTGCATCTATTGCTTTTCCTTGATCAAGGTTGGTAGTCCATATGTTTTTGCAGTGGAGAAGTTGTAAGTTACAAGACAATTTTTTTCTGAAACCAAATTGTTTATTAGAGAGTAGGATATTAGTTTCAAGGTGGAGTGTAATGGATTGGTTTATGATAGATTCCATTATTTTACATGAGACGCAACATAGAGAGATAGGTCTGTAATTTTCAACTAGGCTTTGGTCTCCTTTTTTGAAGATAGGGATGACTGTAGCTAAAGAACAGAGTTTTGGAAGGGAACTAAACTAGAAAGGAACTAGTAACAGGGCAAGTGTTCGCAGTGACTCATGCCCTTGGAATCTTGTAGACTACTACAACACATTCTATTAGGGGGCTGCTTCTGAAGAGCATTTTGAAACTTCAACTGGTGCAGATTGTGACTGAGCAGATAGTAAATGATGCCAGATGTACAACACATGTATCACACTACATTGGTGCATTGGTTAGTGATATGTTTCTGGGTCCAATTTAAGGTGCTGGTTGTCACCTTTAAAATCCTACAATGGCTTGGGACTGGGTTGCCCAAAGGACTGCCTTTTTCCAAGTGTCTGTCCCTTTCCAATTTGCCTTAGCAGAGATAGGCCTTTTCTGAAGTAGCACCTGTTTTATAGAATATCCTTCCTTCGAGATTAGAATGGCCCCAACCCTGTTAGCCTTTTGTAAATCTCTAAAAACTTGGTTGTACTCCTTAACTTGAGTTACTGAATGTACTATGGTCCCATTTCCTGGCTTTATTGTAAGCTGGCCAAGTACCTTGCCTACTGTATATATTTATTTGGGATGTGTTTTGTAGTATTTATTGATCAGACTCAAAATTATCCTGCCACAGACCCAGTGGTGGGATTCAACATTTTTTTACTACTGGTGCTGTGGGCGTGGCTTGGTGGGCATGGCTTGGCTTGGTGGGCATGGCTTGGTGGGCATGGCAGGGGAAGGATACTGTAAAATATCCATTCCCTCCCCACTCCAGGGGAAGGTTACTACAAAATCCGCATTTTCTCCCGATCAGCTGGGACTTGGGAGGCAGAGAATAGATGGGGGCGGGACCAGTCAGAAGTGGTATTTACCACTTCTCCGAACTACTCAAAATGTCCGCAACTAGTTCTCCAGAACTGGTCAGAACCTGCTAAATATTACCTCTGCACAGACCCATTATGTCAATACCTAGTTTTCTAGAAAAGACGCCAATGTTAAGGAAAGTGGAAGGAAATCAAGGAGGATGAACAGCAGCAAGATAGATAGACTTGCTTACAATGGCAAATAATGCACTAATGGAAACTAGAAAGATCAGGTTAGTGGCAGATTGTTGTGAAGGAAATCTGTGATGGCTAAGAATCAACACAGAATCAATGGCACATAGTCAATCAATCAATAATGTTTGAAATGCCCCCCCCATTAGATGTATCT
Source organism: Ahaetulla prasina (assembly GCF_028640845.1). Classification (NCBI taxonomy): domain Eukaryota; kingdom Metazoa; phylum Chordata; class Lepidosauria; order Squamata; family Colubridae; genus Ahaetulla; species Ahaetulla prasina. Next base: position 109,644,130 of record NC_080540.1, read on the forward strand.
GCTCCTGTTTGTTGCACTATCTGCTCCCGGTGTTTTCTTTCTCCAATCAACTGAACTATCAGTGTAACAGTTTCCAGAGTATGATTTGTAAAAGAGCAATTCTTACCCATTAGGGCAGTTTTCCTGATGTCCAGATGAAATATACTTCTTAGTAATTTAAAGCCATTGTTTCTTATTCTGTCTTCTGAAAAAACTCTGAACAACTCTGTCCTCTCATCCTGCTTCCCTGCAGTCTTTCTTTCTCTAAATTAAATATGCCCAATGCTTCCAACTTTTCTTATTTTGTTTACTTCCAAGTTGGATGCCCTCTTCTGGGCACACTCCATTTTGTCAATATCCTGCCTTAAATGTGGTGCCCAGAATTGAATCTAATAGTTATATGTTGTCTGATTAATGCAGAGTTGAAAGGAACAATGCCTTCTCTTGACAGCAAATGCATAATCCTTTTGCTAAAGCCTAGGAATTCATGTAATTATTTTGCATTACACTATTGGCTCACAAATCTATCAAGATACTTTGATTTTCTGGACTATTGCCTAGTCCCTTCATTCATTATTTGTACTTTCAATGATTTCTTACCTACTGCAATACAAATGCCTTTGTATTTGTTAAATGCATATTGAAATCAAGGAAAAATGGCAAACTATAAACTTTATTGGAGGACATATACATTCTGTTACCATCTGTTTGTGCAGACTGTCAAGTTCTTGTAGTTTTGATGAATGGAACAAGTCAAGGCATGAAATATTTATATATTTATGGTCCAAGATCAATTTTAAATGAAAAGTATGGCAATATATCAGCTATCAAATATAAAATAATAAACTTGTTACACTGAAACCTGAAATAATTAGCACTGTGAAGGAAGCACCAGGTGGCTTCTAGAAGCAATAGCTATTGTTAGAAAATTGGCAACCTTTTTGGAAACATCTGTGGTTTGATTTTGTAGGAAGAAAGCAATGATCTCTTGTTTAGATTGACAATTACAGTTTCTAACAATTGGGAATTGATCAAGGAGTGATGAAAATTGAGATATAATGCAAGTAGAAAATCTGATACTATCTGTTTGAAGATCTAGGTCCCAAATCTTCTATTTAAGATTAGCCATGGGTTTGTGAAAACGAACTAGTGCTGAAAAGGAAAGGCTATAATGTCCCAATGGTGAATCTATGGCATGTGTGCCACAGGTGACATGTGGAGCCATATCTGTGGGCACGCAAGTGTTGCCCTAGCTCAGCGTGCATGCACGTGCTGGCTATCTGATTTTTGGGCCTTCTGGGCCCACCGGAAGTCAGGAAATGGGCCGTTTCTTGCCTCCAGAGGGCCTCTGGAGTGGGATGGGGAAGGCCCTTTTTGCCCTCCCCAGGCTCCAAGAAAGTCTCTGGGGCCTGGGGAGAGCGAGAAACAGGCCTACCAGGCCCACCGGTAACCTTTTAGCTACCACGTTCCAAAAGCAGGGGGGTTGCACACCCATGTGTGTGGGGAAGGGTGGGTGGGCATTGAATTATGGGTGTGGGCATGCACATTTGTGACCTGCTCACACTCCCCCTGCTTTTGGCACGCGATAGCAAAAAGGTTAGCCATCACTTTTATAATGAATCAGATCAAGACTGATTTGTCTTCTTAAAGGAGACACAAGCCTATCTGATAACGTAAGGTGAAAAATGTTTCTCAGAGAATGCATAACCTCAGATGTGTCCTAAATGAGATTCAGTTTAAAGATGCAATGAGGAATCTGGGTTATTGCACTTAACAATTTAGATCAAATCATTTCTAATAATTCCTCCCTCTAAGCCTGGAAAAAAAGTATTCAATCAGTACCTGCTCTAACACATGCCAGTGAAACATGGACACTAACCTCACAATTGATACAAAAGCTATGAGTGGCATAAAGAGCCATGGAAAGATACATGCTTGGCATTTCAAAACAAGACACGAAGACCTGCACGTGGATTAGAGAACAAACAAAAGAATACAATATCATAAAAGAATTGAAATGGAAATGGGCTGGTCACATAGCAAGAAGAACTGATGGCAGGTGGACCAAGGCAGTCATAGAATGGGTCCCAATCAGAGGTGGGTTTCAGCAGGTTCTGACCAGTTCTGGAGAACCGGTAGCGGAAATTTTGAGTAGTTCGGAGAACCAGTAGTAAAAATTCTGACTGGCCCCGCCCCCATCTATTTTCTGCCTCCCAATTCCCAGCTGATCAGGAGGAAATGGGGATTTTTGCAGTAACCTTCCCCTGGAGTAGGGTGGGAATGGAGATTTTACAGTATTCTTCTCCTGCCATGCCTACCAAAGCCATGCCACACCCACCAAGCCACACCCACAGAACCAGTAGTACAAATTTTTGAAACCCACCATTGGTCCCAATTGATAAAAAGCATCCTGAAAATGGATCAACGGTATCAGCAAATATTCCAGGCCCAATTGGTTAAAGAAAGCCTAGGCCTTCATCCTGTAGTGGATAGACAATGGCTAAAATGATGATGATGAATTTCTAAGTCAGAAATAGATACCTATCTATCTATCTAGCCTATAGATATATCTGCATGTTATATAACACTGAGCCTAATGCTTTAGTTTGACTAATTTAATAGCTGCTCTCATATACTGTAGCCTTGCTGACTTGAATCTGTAATAACTACAAAATATGCTTTTTGAGCTCTTATGTGGATTTTCCTTGTACAAGTAAAAGATTGAAAGTGAATTCCTTACTATTCATAAGTTGTGGCCTGCTCAGTAAATCTTCCATTGATTTTCCAGCTATCAGAGATTGGAAAATATTAAGACCTTTGTTTTAGAATAATTATTCTCAGGATGTTCCCTAAACCAGTAAGAAGAAAATGCTTTAAGGCATCTCTATTGGATTACTTGGGTTAGAGAGAGAATAGTTGTGTTTTCACCATAGAGGAAAATAGGAACAGAACAATAGATGAGAGATTATGAATAACATTCAAGTTTAGTGAAAAATCAGCAATATTGTTAAATAATAGTGGACAATAATGGAGTTAGAAGAAGAAACAAAAATTGAATAATTAATTCTTTAAGTAATTATTTAAATTAAATAAATATTCTGGTGTATCATTTCTCAATCAGTAAGATTTAACCTGGCTAATGATAATAATTTGATATCCATCTAAGGAAGGCTTAGATTTTAGACATTCTGGTAAATTATTACATTAACTGGAACATTTGCTACTTTCCAATATATAAACTATATATAATATATTTAGATCCAGATACTTATACTATAAACTCTTAAATTGGATGCTGTCGGGGAGCAACTTGGTTCCCAGTTGCTGTTCATAGACAGAAGTTTAGACTTGGCCATTTAACTATGGACTAATATACAATGTTGTTTTTATGGACCTAAAGGCAGTCTTTGATAATATACCATGCAAAAAACTTTGGAGAAAACAAATGATCGATTGATCATTGCCTCTTTAAATTATGACCACGTTTTCACACAAATATGCAAGACAAGGAAATTGTAAAGGAAACTTAATCCAATCTAGTCTCACCCTAAAAGGTGTGAAACAAGGCATTAAATAAAATTCATGTTTGTTATTTTAAAGAAATAAAGCTATCATGAAATTTCAACTGTGTGATTTGGGTTACTGAAAGCATAGAAAATGGACATTGGAAGATATTAGGGGCTCCATATCCCAGCCTACCTTTGGCTTAAGCATGATTTGTTCAATAAACAACAATTAGCTTGTCTTTCGAAAATCTTCAAGGGCGGCTTAATATGCACAAACCAGCAATATAAATAAATAGTAATATAATCACTACTTTAAAATGTCTGCTTGTTTTCTTTTACACCTGTTCATTTTAGTAGCATAGCTATACTATTCAAATAACTTAATCACAGTTTGGTGTATATTGTTTAGTAAAAGTAGAAAAAGAGAAAATAAATTTGCTTGGGAAAGTGGATTTTAAAATTTAAATTATCCAATCTTTTATTTCTAGAACACTGATGTTAATCAACAATCTAATTGTGCCTCATATATTAGAAGAACCCTATAAAGGCTACAGATTCTCACTTGTGAATTTCATAGATGCTGAACAGATGGCTAAACAAAAGTGATATCACCAATCTTTTGCTTGTGATATCAGAATTAGGAAACACTACAAATACATAAAACAGTGTTGACTTGTTAAAAAGCCTTTATATTCAAATATGGAGCAACTGTGGGCCCTCTAGAAATTGAATTTCAGTTCTAAAAGACTTAATTAACATGACCAATCTTCGGTTCAGCCACATCTGACACTAATATTTCTTAATCAGTTTCCCCCATATATTATGAAACCAAATACTTTCTCTTAAATACATTGGCAAGTTTACAAACACCAAGTATTTCTGTTACTGTGTTTCTCCAAAAGGAAGCCCGGTCTGACCCCCTAAAAAACGGCTAGGCCTTCTTTTTGGAGAGTCTAATTATTGACTAACCTCACAGTGGTGGCACTGACAGCCCCGCCCAGCAGGAGCCCGCTGATGGCCCACTTCCGTGGCTGCTTGCTGCCTCTTGCACGCATTGCCCCCGCCTCTGTTTCCACTAAAAGAGTTGGAAGGGACCTTGGAGGTCTTCTAGTTCAACCCCCTGCTCAAGCAGGCGACCCTATATCATGTCAGACAAATGATTGTCCAATCTCTTCTTTAAAAGTTCCAGTGTTGGAGCACCCAGAAACCATCTGCCTGTTCCCTTATTATCTTCTTCCTCCTCCCATTAATCCTCCTCCCATTAGTCCTCATGTCTGTAACTCATGTTATATAATTCTTTCATCAACAATACTGATTTAGTTAAATTTTCCCATTAGGTTGATCAGATTCCTCACAAACATAGCTATAAGAAGTCAATGATCTCTTGTTGCTTGATCTTGCATAACTACTGACAAAGAATCGTGATTTGCACACTTTTTACATTTGGAAATGCTGATAATACCGTCTATGATATCCAGACACTATAGGATCAGGGCCAAATGATAAACTGAATGAATAAATACATAAATCATTGTCTTGGGATACAACTGATTCTTCCATTTCTTATAATTTAAACCAAGTTCTATATTCTGTTCTGGTATCACTTTTTGAAAGAGCTGTCAACATTGTGACATAATGCACTGCAACTGTCAATGAAACTGTCAGTTCAGTTTAATTTTGTTGTCATTAAACAATCGAGGGAAGGACAAGAAACAATGGTTGGAAACTAACCAAAGATAGAAGCACCCTGGAATTAAGGAAAAACTTCCCAGCAGTGAGGACAATTAACCAGTGGAACAGCTTGCCTTCAGAAATCGTGGGCGCTCCATCACTGGAGGTTTTTAAGAAGAGACTAGACAGCCATTTATCTGAAATGGTAATGGTTCTCCTGCTTGAGCAGGGGGCTGGACTAGAAGACCTCCAAGGTCCCTTCCAGCTCTATTCTGTCCTGTCCTGTCCTGTCCTGTCCTGTTTGGTAATATCCAGTTATGCAAACATCATCTTCCTACAACACCAACTGTTTTCATCAAAAATCTAGTTAATTTTGTAAATCCAGTCATTTATCAAAAGCAGAATCAAAATGTACTATATTGCAACTGACTCAAATCATGTACTCTCAGGTTGATTATTTCAGGTTCATGAATTCAAGTAATTTTTAACACTTAAAATGTGTTTTTGAACAAACCAACCAGCAGAGGGCACTGTTCAGCATTCTCTAGTCCCATGATGGCCTGTTGGACAGATCCTTCGATCAGGCTGGAACAAATGATTATCAGGTGACATATAATGGCAGTTGATCTATGAAGTTTTTTTGTTGTTTTTTTTGGTCAAGTGAAGCATTAATCTGATCAAACAGAGCCTCTAGATTGTTATAAATCAATGGAAACATTCAAATCATATTATTCAAATCCACTATGAAAAGTAATTGGGTCAGGAGAGGGGACAACCAGGGTGCCATACATAATTGCTCATAGTCCTTTTGGAAACGAAGGGCTACAACGCTATACAAATATTAAAACCAATAACAAATACATAATAAAAGAATTGTGTGTTCACTGGTATTCTTGTGATTATTTTCATATGTGTCTTTCAAAGGTCCTTCATCCAGGCTTGGAATGTCAGGAAACCAAATGCAGATGGTCCCAGAGAAGTGTTATTAGTTTGGAGAGGTGAAAAGACGATTTTTTTTCTGGGAAAGCTGATCAAATATCTGAAGCTTTAAGGATCTAGGGGGCCCTTATTGAAGAGAGGGTGCCAGCGTACATAAGAGAGACAAAATACATTTTGTATTCAGGTTAAAGCTAGCCGAGATAACAAGCCTTTAAATGCAGAGGCTAGAAACATCAAGCATGTAACAGAAAATAAGGACATTTTTGAGACTCAGGACCATATCAAGCTGTGCTGGATTTCTTCTTCATGTGGCTTCATTTTATCCAATGAATGAGTTGTCTCCTTTTTTCAGCATTATCCAAATGAGCAAACTAAAGGGAACGGGTCCTAATCCATTCCAATTGCTATCCTCTCCATCGCTTTTATTTCAGATTATTTTGAAGCTTTTAAAATTATTTTTTCATCCTGGGACTCAAGATTTGGCAGTCAAGAATAGGGGAAGGTGTCCCTCAGCCAGATTCCTAGGTTTGTAAAAAATTCTAAGGGAAATAGTTTAGTCTAAAAGATAAGCTCTGTGGTAGAAGGAAAAACAGCCTCGGAGGGTGGTGGTGGTGGCAAATGGATTTTAAATCCATCCGTCCATAATTTCCATCCATCCAAGGAAGTAATGACGTAGCAGAGGGACAGGGTCTGAGGTTCAGTTCGATGGAATTGAAGAAGAATGCTTATGGAAGAAGGCAGTGATTTCTAATCAGAGGCTGTGAAAATTCTGTTCTGTTGCTTTTTGTGTTTTTCTTATGAAGTCCTGATGGCGGGGGTGAAATGCTCTCGAATCGGACCGGATCATACGATCCGGTAGCAATCATGGCCAGTGGTTCAACGATCTGGGAGCGATGGGGGAGCGAAGCTCCATCCACCTACCCGGGTGTCATTACTTCCTGGTTTTAACCTGGAAGTAATGTGTTTTTTACCTTCTGCGCATGTGCAAAAGTTTTTGCACATGAGCAGAAGGTCTGCGTGTGCATGTGATGTGCGGGCAGGTGCAAGCAAAACAAGCGCATGCACGACACATGGGCTTCCGAACCAGTAAGGAAGGTAAGTAGATTTCACCCCTGTCCTGGTGGTAGTGTATTAATTCAGCCACCACCAAAGTCAATTCAGTTCTTTGCTCATACATGATTAAGTAATGTTCTTCAACTGCAACTGGATCGATGAAGATCTACCAACACATGAAAGGTTTTCTTTTTCTCTCGAAATGTAAAAAAAGACTGGACAAGGCTAATTGAAGTCTCTCAAAAACTGTTTTTGATTCAGCCATATGAAACATGATAAACAAGATAAAATGTGAAAAAATATACTTTCCATCATTAAACTTCCTACTGGAAGGCTTAGTGATTGGCTTTTCACATATTAGCTTGTCTAATGTCAAACTTAGACGAAGTTTAAGATGAAGAACCAGGCTCCTCAAGGCCAATTCCTGTTGAAATAGGGAATAAAGAGTAATCATATAGATTGGTTTGTTTATTTCAATTTTTTTTAGTATCTTAAATTTCTATTTCGGAGTCTCGAGTTTAGTTAGTGGTCTGTGTTCCCATCTGCTTTCACATTATTTTTGTTATACTTGATGGGTATCCGTCTCTCACATCCTCCCACAATTTTTTTTAAAAAATATGAATGGGAATAACATGCTGAGGAAAAGTTGGTTTAAGTTATGGTATGGCTGTTATGAAAACACTGTGGAACTGCTACTGATTTCTGTCACTGTTCTAACTTCTTCTCTCTAGACAGTACTAAAAAAAAGCCTGTGATTTCTAGGAAAAATCCATCCCATCATGATTTTAAAAAGCAACTAGTTAAAATTAAGTAAAAGGGCCTAAAATACAAAATTGTCAAGTGCTATATTTCTATATTCTATAGTCATGCATGATATATTCTGCTAATTAGGATAGAAGGTTTGCAGATATTATCTTGTATATCGGAGGTCTCCAACCTTGGCCAATTTAAGACTTGTGGACTTCAACTGCCAGAGTTCCTGAGCCAGCTTTGCTGGCTGAGGAATTCTGGGAGTTGAAGTCCACAAGTCTTAAAGTGGTCAAGGTTGGAGACCCCTGTTGTATATTAAGGCCAGAATCCTAGAATAAACATCAATGAATTTAATTGGACATATATATCTGGAAAAAATACTCAAGGGTTGACATTTTTTCTTCTTTCTCATTGTGGGAACATTAGCAGTATTATTTCATAAGAGGATTTATATGACTTTTCAGTATTAGCGTTAAAGGTTTATATGGATACAGTATTTGTTAACAAAAGCTACTTATACCACATTACACAGATACTTTACTTGCTTCAAATTTGAAAAGTATGGCGGTGGGGGGGGGGAATTCTTCCCGGATTCTTTAAAATGCAAATAATGTTGCTGTGTGCAAATAAAATAATGCTTGTATATTTTGGCTTACATAACTTTTATTTCTAAATTAATGTCTCCACAAATGTAAAGGTAAAAGCAAGAAATGTATGTGGCATGTGATTAGCAATCAGTTGCAAAATATATATAATAGAAACTGTCAGACTTCAGTACTTTGAGCTCTTTATCCTGGTGATTTTTTAAGTTTCTTCTTTACCTATTTGAAATGTGGAAGTTTAAATCCTGGTTCTGAAAAGCTAGCCGAAGGCTATTTTTGGAGGGCCCCTATATATGCAGGTGCATGTTTTCCAGATTCTCCCACTAATAAGAAAAGTCTAACCATCTCCATGGAAAGCACAATATCCCTCATCTTCTACTTTAAACATCTTCATGGTAGAATGGACAATAGGGAGTTCGTGATTAGATTTTAATCCTTGTCTTATTTCGGCTCTGCATCTTCCACAAAAAGAAGTTGCAAAAAAGAAACGTTCAGTTATTATCCAGAAGATCTCTTACTGTAAGTTGTAATGTTACTCGAGTATCTTCAGTCCTGTCTCACATTACCTGTGCAGAATGGGTATCTGCTATGCGGTACTTCTATGATATTTTTAAAAATGATTGAACTGTCTGGTAGATACGTGTATCAATTTTGGTTTTTTTTCTTTTTCTTTTTCAGTGACTTAGACAGAAACAATATTACAAGGATTACAAAGGTGGATTTTGCTGGACTTAAGAATCTTCGTGTTCTGTAAGTATGAAGAGAAATATTCCCCTAAAGCAATTTCTCTGTGTTGTCATTTTACAAAACTTTGATCTGTTTGCCTTGAGCACATAGCCAACTACACAGCATGTGTTGAATTATACCCAGAGGTGGGATTCAGCCGGTTCTGTCCTGTTCGAACTAGTAGCGGCGACTGCGGGAGGCTAGTGGTAGTGAACTGCAGTCACGAACTGGTAGCGGCGACTGCGGGAGGCTAGTGGTAGTGAACTGCAGTCACGAACTGGTAGCGGCGACTGCGGGAGGCTAGTGGTAGTGAACTGCAGTCACGAACTGGTAGCGGCGACTGCGGGAGGCTAGTGGTAGTGAACTGCAGTCACGAACTGGTAGCGGCGACTGCGGGAGGCTAGTGGTAGTGAACTGCAGTCACGAACTGGTAGTGGCGACTGTGGGAGGTTTTGCCACCCGCCCGGACATAATGCGCAAGCAAAGAGCATGCATGGAAGGCCGTGCGCATGCTCGGAGGAGCGTGCACAGAGGAGCGTGTGGGCTCACATTTGCAAACCCGTAGGGAAGGTAAGTGAATCCCACCTCTGCTTATACTTATCTCCTATATGTGCATTCAGACACTAGCCATAATTTCACCTGATTTTGATAAATACCTCTTGAGTTTTCCATATTTATAGGTAGTCCTTGACTTACAACAGTTCATTTAGTGTTGTCCATTCAAAATTACAACAGCACTGAAAAAAGGGACTTAGGACCGTTTTTCCCACTTGTAACCATTGTGGCATCCCCATGGTCATGTGATCAAAATTCGGACGCTTGACAACTGACTCCTATTTATGACAGTCGCAGTGTCCTGGGGTCATGTGATTACCTTTTGCGACCTTCTGTCAAGCAAAGTGAATGGGGAAGCCAGATTCACTTAGCAACCATGTTGGTAACTTAACAGTTGCAGTGACTCACTTAACAACTATGGCAAGAAAGGTTGTAAAATGGGACAAAATTCACTTAACAACTGTCTCAGTTAGCAACATCAATTTTGGGCTAAGTTGTGGTTGTAAGTCAAGGACTCCGTATATTTAGTGTATGGAATAGAGTGCATGGAGAACAGTAGTAAAATATATAAAAGGAGCATACAATACTATGGTATGTGTATGGTGGAAATACGTAGTCAGATTTGTAAGATATGAGGAATTTAAGAAGTTAAAAGTTATAGGTTGCATTTCAAAAAATGTTGGTTTATGAGAATGGAATATTCTATATATTAATATCTAGGCCATTTATCCAAATAAGCGCAGTATTTGTTAGTTGGAGAAAATCTGCTTTTCCTCCTGTGTAACTTTTCAAAGGCAGCTGGTCATCATATGCCAGCTGCCTGCAATTTGGCAGTTCAAAATCTCATCAGGCTCAAGGTTGACTCAGCCTTCCCACATGGGTAAAATGAGGAGCCAGATTGTTGGGGCAATATGCTGACTCTGTAAACCGCTTAGACAGAGTTGTAAAGCACTGTAAAGCAGTATATAAGTCTTCAGTGCTACTGCTATTGCTTTATGATCCAGGGTCTGATGAGCAGCACCACAGACACATTCGGGGAAGATACTCTGCCCCATTGAAAAAGGCGTCCCAGTGGCTAAGACACTGAGCTTGTTATCAGCAAATGTATTTCAGATGCCCTAGACCAGGGGTCTCCAACCTTGGCAACTTTAAGACTTGTGAACTTCAACTCCCAGAGTTCCTCAGCCAGCTTTGCCCCATTGAAACAGGTAGCTCAGTGGCTAAGACACTGAGCTTGTTATCAGAAAGGTCGTCAGTTTGGCAGTTGAATCCCTAGTATAGGTCTCCTGCATGAGCAGGGGAGTGGACTAGATGACTTCCAAGGTCCCTTCCAACTCTGTTACTGTATAAGATGTCTTGCAAGGTGCAAATCCAGTTCAGAGTTTTCCTGCACTGGTGGGTGGCATCAAACCTGTTAATTTTTTTATCAGGTCAGATATATTTCCATAATGTTGCCTGAATAGGTTGAGAGAAAGAGATTTGTTTAATCTCAATACCATTGTCTATGAAAAAAAGCCATAGGTATAATGGAAAGTGTGAAGGACCTTAGGGAAGGAGGGGAGGAGATGCTGCTTAAGAGACAATCAGGCAAGAGAGGGAGGAGCTCCCAGTGGTTTACTGGTCAGAGAAAAAACTTAGGAAATGCACACCTTAATGGATCAAAGGATTAAAAGTGGCAATGGGAAGTTTATACTTTCAACCTTGCAAGATTCTGTTAATGTAGCCTTAAAATAAAGAATTATTAGTTCATCTAGTTGTATTTTCTGTGAGGGCTGACATGAATCTTTCAAGTTTAAAATTACAAATGTCTGGCCATCACTTTTAACATTACAATAAGTTACAATTTATAACAAGGCTTCATGGAAAGGAAAAGCATCTTCTGCGAATATATAAAAGTAACATCAAGGCAGGAGTGAATGTGTATTAGTGTTTTGGCACACTGATAAAGGTTTATTTAGTCATTAAACTTTAATGTCTCCCATCTCACCGATACAGCAACTCTAGGTTCACTAGGTTCACTAAGGAAATGTAGAAATACTTTTACCCAGAGTAAGTTTATTTAATATAAGTTTTATTGGATCAGTTGATTGGCTTGGGCATTAAAGAAATATGCTTAGAATGTCACATTAAGCAAACATGGCAGTATAGAGACTGGAACTTGGTAAGTCAGGAAATAGAAATTCTAGGACCATTCTGCAAATATATTTCAGATGCCCTAGACTGAGTCTCCAACCTTGACTTTGGGAGTTGAAGTCCACAAGTCTTAAAGTTGCCAAGGTTGGAGACCCTTGCCCTAGACCATCAAGTGAACTACCAAGTATTGGTTAACTCAGAAAAGCAGAACAAAGCAACTTCAGAATGTGAATGCTGGAACACTGATTTATAAAAGCTTAGAATATTTGTGTTATAGTAAGCAATCAACTGTTGTGTTATGTCTTCATTCTGTCGGCATTAAAGATTCTAATCTAGCTGAGGCATGTCTGGAAATCCTCTGCCAAGTCTATTTAAGAATAGAATTAAGAGTTAAATGTCTGGAAATTCAGGTGTAAAGTCAGACAGGCAATAAGGAATAATTTGTATGTGTGAAAAAGCTATTCTCACATACCCATCGTTTGGTAGCGTATACATATATGTTGGTTCATCTAAGGAGGGGTACATAATATTAAATCTCCCTATTCAGTACTTCTCTCTAAAAAACTATTTGTAAAAATGGAAATAATTTATTAAAATTTATTTACGTAATAATTTATTAAAATAATTTTGTTTATACAGATAAAAATAGAAATAAAATTTGAATAATACAGCCTTTAATTAAATAATTCTTCAAGAGGCTTTCCTGCTTGGTTAATTTTCCAGGCATTGTTATTTTCCACATTTTAAAAAACTACTGATCCAAAGAAAGCTACACTTTAGTTTTCCACTATGTTGTTATAGTATATCAGGCAGCTACCAAGAGAAATGAAATGAATGTCTTACGTGCATGATTTTATATGTTCTGGAAAAATTGACTAGGCTACACCACAATTAATTTTCAGAATGCTGTGTAGCCTTTCCAGTTTCCTGAAACACTTTTCAATCAAAATGAGTAATTAAATGTACATTGCCACCAGAGATGGTAATTTGTAACAATTTTATTACAATGTGTCCAACAGTCTAGAAAGACATAAATTCATATAATGGCCTCTGAAAGGGGATTATCTGTGAATTATTTTTATAGTTGTTTCTTGATGAATTGCCTGAATACATTTAAAAGGAATTTTATATTTTATATAAAAAATTATATTTTGATATAAAATATAAATTTCCTTTTAAAAGTATACATTGCATATATAATAATATAATATATATTAATTTTCATCTTCACCCACCAAATTTTCATTTCATCCACTAAAAAAAAATAATTCACACATTCACCCATCCCACTCAGTCAGGCAGGGAAGGTATTTTGCAAATCCCATCAGTTGAAGAATTTTAACTGGCAGTACTTTTCTGTAGTACAAAGCTATATATATATATATATATACTACTCATAAATTTCAGTTTGAATGGCAGAGTTACTTCCAAGTAAGGTGTTATATATGGCAGCCTCCTATTCAATAACCTTCAGCTTAATTATGTCATACAGTGTTATGAGAGAAAGAATAATGAGTGACTACATATAGAAGAAAAACTAAATCCTGAAAAGACATTGGTTTTGTTTCCATTCTGTAGAGGAGGTGATAGATTGACTTTTAGGAAGGGAAAATGTTTTATATTTCCAATTCCAAATTTTGTTATTCTTTTACTGAAATTTTGTCTTATAGGCATTTGGAAGAGAATCTAATTAGCATGATAGAACGTGGAGCCTTTCAAGATCTAAAGCAACTAGAACGACTGTAAGTGTTATCTTTAATTAAAACAATTCTTTAATTAAGAGGTGGCAGGTGTGTTTGAAATGTGGTGGGTGATGAAGAATATTTCATTCTTCAGAAAATGAAACTTGGGCAAGATTCAAATTCCGCTCGTTCAAATTATATGAAAAAGTATGCACTGTGTTCTGTTAAAAGCATAGCTATTCAATGTTTGTTTATTTTCTTATGAGAATATATAGTACTTTACAAAGCACCAGAGGATGGGCCTTAGCCCTTATCTAAAATTTGATGAAGACACAGGAACACAGGATGAAAGAAATGACAGCGGTAAACAGGGTAGCAATCTTTAGTATAGTTACTAGCTAAATAAGACACAAGAACTATGGCAGTCTAATAGCTATGCAATAAAAAAAGAGTCACAAGGAAAGATTTCATCACATTAAGAGAAGTAGCCTTGAATTATGGGCTGCACTTTTATACTGTCTTCTGAACTGGAGGTAACAGTGAGAGTGTAAGGAAGCATTTGAATTGAAGAGGATAAGTAAAGTTATACCAGCCAGAACTTTAGAGATGGGAGGGGGGGGGAAACGAAGGAAGTTATAAAAAGTCAAGAAATATTCCCTCTGTATTAAGAAGTATTAGGAGCAAGCTCATAATAGAGTAGACCTGGTTGGCCAAAAAAAAAAAAAAATGCTGGATGGACATGATGAGACAATTGAAAAGGAGATAACTGAAATAATTTAAGCGGAGCTGGAAAGGGATGGGACAGAATTTTGCTCATAGGATAGAGAATAGAGACCCTACATTATGGTAAAAATAAAAGCAACTCAACTTGAGCAACACTTAAATATGAGGAACAAGGGAGCTTTTACTTACCTGATGATATTGAAATGCTTGCAGTGATTCATAAGATCCCTGCATCACTAAAGCTTATTTTCACAACCAATTGTATCTTGACTTCTGTAGTTCTTTTTCAGTAAATGCTGGATTTGCCCATGGTTCCAAAAGCAACCAAATTACCTGTGTGGGACTGTTTCTACCTACTGTTCGATTGCCCTTAAGTATGAATGTACAGTTGTAGCCAAATGACAAAAGACTAAGCCTAGCCTGTGGCAAACATGAGCTTGATTCCATTTGGCAAAATTTAGTCTCAAAGAGTTGCTTAGATCAGCATTAAGAAGAAATATACAATCATTGCAAACTTTATGTCTTGTGGAAAATTTGATATAATATGTCATAAAATGAATGGCAGTTCCTTAGGTTAATACATTTTATTATTGAAAAAGTGAAAGTTAGGATATAGTTTTAAAATAGATTTTATTTGCACAATTTCCTTCTTTACTCCTGTTGAACATATATAATTGTATTTTGATTTGGTACATTAGATGAAAAAAATATATTGTGAGCTCAGTTTAATAAAGTTTCTGTTATGACTACTAAACTTTCTCCAGCCAAATAGTTATTAATATTGCAATAAAACATAACGGGAAATAATACTGGCTTCATTTGTGGTTATTTAAAAAGCATAAAACCTTAAAATACTGAACGAGTGTAGTTTTAGTGGAATTTTACTTGCCAGCACTTCAAAGTGAAGCTAATACTATAAACTAAAAGTTATAGACATATTTTTTTAAAAATGTGTGACTTGTCATGGTTCCTGCATGTAAAATTTTAATGTATGAAAAAGCCTATAGATTGTGTTTGGGCCAAAAGCCTGCTTGTAGACTTACATATCCTAAAAACTGTAACTTAGATTAAGCAACTGGATGCACATAAGTTTCGAAACATACTGCAGTGATTTAGTTTAATAGACAGAAAAGTGCTTGAATTATTATGTGTGAATAAAATACAGTCTTGAAAATGGTTCCATCATAGAAAACTGATGTTCAGCTAAGGGTGCTATTGGTTCTGCTAGAGTGAGTGTGAGTTAAATGATGTATCGCCACATTAGTAGAGGTATGAACACTTCAGTACTTTTATTAAATATGTCCTTATTAGAATAGCTAGGTTAAGACAAATGTCCGTATGACAAGGCTTATGCATTATACTAAATTATAATTTATTTATCAATGACTTGTTAAATAAATCATAATTGACTGCATTCAGGCAGCAGCCTGAGACATTGTGTGGTTTCCTTAGTTTTGTATAAGCTGTTATTTAACCTTGGTCCATAGATTGGTAGTGCATATTGATCATTAGGATTTTTTAAAAATTCTTTTCTTAATTTTTAAAAAGTATTATACCAAGACATGCTCATTCAATATTCTTAAAAGGATGTAAATGCAGGTAACGGGTTCCATATATTTCAGTCCAACTTTCTTGACTGTACTGAACACACATTGATTGTTTCAGCTTTTCAGAATTTTATCAACAATGAGGAAACAGTAATTAGCAGAGAAAGATTGACAATATGAGCAGTCATATCCTTAGAGAGAAATAGCACTTTGGGCTGCATCAAACTGTATTTTCATTCCTTGAAAGGAATGTTATGAAATTCTTTGCAAATAATTTCCTATTTAGTCACTAACAAGAGAGTTGATGAACTAGGATCTGTTTTATGTTAATTTTCACTTAGGTCATAATCAAGTTGTATTTAAAAATGATCACTCTTTTATCACTTTAATATTTTTCTAATAAGATAACATTGTTTATGATGGCCAGTCTTTATGAGATATACATAGTTCTATCTGTTTTAATTTTACTAGATTTCTATTTTTTTTCACAATGTTTGTTTTTCCCATTTTTGCTTCAATGAGCTTAAAATAAAATAAAACAACAAAAAACTATAAAAGCTTCTGGAGAGTACTAGCTTGAGAAATGTTGATATAAATATATTAATTATAAACATATTTTACTGATGCTTTTATTTGTTTAATTGTTGTCAACTCTGAACAACATATATCTATAAATCAAGTTAAAACAATAAGAGTGATTATATTTTTTAAAGAAACCTAATGATATAGAATACAATAACACCAATACTATACTTACATACCAAGGAAGATAACTCATGATAAACAAACAAACACTTCAAGAAGAACAGCATTATAACAGCTCAATTTCCATAGACTGATGGAGACAGGTTTTTGTGTCTTTACTAAATTTCAGTAGGATTCGGGCCATTAGAAGCTCTGAAGGAATGGGAGATGGCCATTCCTCTGAAGGAATGGGAGATGGCCAGTGTGATTCCTGCTCATGACACTTCTTGAGAAAAATGAACACAATCCATTCTTCCTATCCTTATTGAATG
Source organism: Ahaetulla prasina (assembly GCF_028640845.1). Taxonomy (NCBI): domain Eukaryota; kingdom Metazoa; phylum Chordata; class Lepidosauria; order Squamata; family Colubridae; genus Ahaetulla; species Ahaetulla prasina. The sequence goes on from NC_080540.1 coordinate 109,661,012, forward strand.
GACAGTTACGTTTGGGAATAGACAGTACTGAAGTCACCCAAATTCTAAGCCATGAGGAGCTTCAAGAATGATTTTGCATTCATATCAGAAGCATCAAGAGGCTTCCGGGTTGAAAGGATTAGTTGGTGACAACACCATTGCCTAGGAGATGCCCATTTGGGGGCTCCCTGACAGGAGCTAGAGAGGGTTCAAAGGCAGCCCCATGTAGAATATGTTACTATAGTCCAAGCTTGAATAACTATGAGAATCTCCCACTCTAGTAGGGATTGTAACTGACACACATAATGAAATCATGAGAAAGCCCTCCTAGTCATAGCTACAACCTGCCATGAATTAAGACTGAAGCGGTGAATTAAGCAGGAGACACCAGATCTGGTGGCTCAACGGACTAAGTCTGTCTGTTATTAACACAGCTGCTTTCTATTACTGCAAGTTCAAGTCCCACCAGGCCCAAGGTTGACTCAGCCTTCCATCCTTTATAAGGTAGGTAAAATGAGGACCCAGATTGCTGGGGGCAATTAAGTTGACTTTGTATATAATATACAAATGGATGAAGACTATTGCTTAACACATTGTAAGCCGCCCTGAGTCTTCGGAGAAGGGCGGGATATAAATGCAAATAAAAAAAAAAATGTAGCCTTCAATTTACTACCACAATTGGGACCTGAACGTCCATTGAAAAGTGAGGTGGTGGTTAAGTGTGTGTCATGCCTGATTTGCAATTTTTTTGCAACAGTCATTAAGTGAATCACCATGGTCATTAAGTGCATCCAGCTTCCCATATTGACTTTGCTGGAAGCCCCCGGGCAAGATTGTAAATGGCAGTCATATGATCAAAATGCTGCAACTATTGCAAACACATGCCAATTGCCAAGCACCCAATTATTGATCACGCAACTGTGGCGATGCTGCAGTGATTGTATGTGCCAGGACTGGTTGTCACCTTTTCCTGCACTGTTATATCTTTCACTCTTTGTTGAATGAATGAATGAATGAATGAGTGAGTGAGCGAATGAGATCAATATCAAGAAGTACAACCCTGTCCTGAGCTAATAAATTAACGTCTCTCTGGAACTGGATGACTTCTTTTTTTTAAATTTGCATTTATATCCTGCCCTTCTCAGGGCGGCTTACACTATTTTAGCAATAGTCTTCATCCTATTTGTATATTTATATACAAAGTCAACTTATTGCCCCAACAATCTGGGTCCTCATTTTACCTACCTTATAAAAGATGGAAGGCTGAGTCAACCTTGGGCCTGGTGGGACTAAAACCTGCAGTAATTGCAAGCAGCTGTCTTAGCAGTCTGAGCCACAGAGGCCCCTTCTGAATCCAAAATCAGTCTGTCTTTCTGGGATTGTGCCTATGTCTGCCCCACCCATCCAAATCCTAACAGCTTCCAGACACTGGGATGCACCTCAAAAACTTCACCAGCCACTATTATCGACACAGTAGTGGCTTGAATATGTGTTTTTACCTGTGTTATTGGTGATTTGCTCTAGGCATCTCTTCATTTGCTTTATTTCTTGCTTCTCAGTAAAAAAGAGGCTCCCCTGGATAGGTGAGCAGGAGGTGGTTACTCAGCTCCTGTTGAATATCATCATTGCTTCTCTGTTCCAGCAGACAACAAAAGCCTCTATGGAGATTGGGTTGAATGAACAGAGTGGTTCGGTCATGATCAGATACTGATAATAATGACCCCACCTTCTAATCAAGTTCTGTTAGCTTTGAATGTCCACTTACGTACACTATGCATGAAACATTATTTAGAAATCCTGAACTGGGATGCATTTGCTATGAAAGAGTAGTGTTAAAAGCGCTGGTGAATAAAAATGGAATGCTAACTGCTGAAATCCAGACCTTATATACTTATTTTATTATACCATAGAAAATGAGAATTCAGTTGCAAGGAGACTGAGTACATTCAAGATATAAACAGGCAGTTTAAAGCCAAATATAAAATTAAATCTAGTTGCACCTTAATAGAATTGTAATTTTATGTTAGCAATAGTAATAATTTTTTTAAAAAATCTGATGAGGAACAGAAGGGAAGCCAAGATGCTCGTCATTTTTTTAATCCAGAAGTGAGTTACCACTTTACTCTACAAATATTGTTGAACTACAACTTTCAACATTCTTTCTTCCTTTTTTCTTTTTGGACTTTTTGAGTCAGCCTTGACTGCCTGGAAAAGTCTCTGAAGTTTTCTTGGTCTGATTTCAGAATTGCCATTGCCTCCTTCCTGGGGCTAAGAGGAGTGACAAGCTCACCCAACTGACTTTGTGCCCAAGGCAGAACTAGAACTCATTGTGTCCCAGTTTCTAGTTTGATGCTTTAATCACTACACCAAAGATGCTGTTAGATATTCCAATTTAGGTACTGTAATTTAACAACATCTGGAAACCCCTTCCTTGTTCAAATTTAAAGGTTTTTACCCTAGCTGGTTTGAGCTACTAACTTGTAGAAATAGTTTATTAATGCCAGATGGCAGCATGTTAAACTGAGAAACTTTATAATTTGGATATATAGAATATATATCAGTTCTCTCTTTATGGTTACCATTGTTTGGATTTTATGGTTTGGAAATGAAACAGACTTTTTAGCCAGTATTTTCTATTTGTCATTACTAGTGTGCTAATATGATTGGCAGGACAATAATACAGAGTTCCATTCATAATATTGCATGTCTGTCTTCAACTAGCAATAACTACAACCCTACAACCTTTTTGATCTCTCTCCGTTGATGAGAGTGGACCTTGCTCCTTACTAAACATTTTAAAAATTGATGCCTCTTCAGCAGAGGAAGCCATTAGCAGCTCTGTCAACAGGTCTTCACAGGAGGAAGCTAAACTCAGGAAAAGGGCAGCTAGGAAGACCACAGGCATAGTCTAAGAAATTATTTTGGTCCGCATGGATACATCTGTACGGGCCAGAAAAGCCCAGAAGCTTATTTTAACTAATAGAATAATAAGCCATCCTGATTTCATCAAAAAACATTTGTGTAGTAGGTCATTGACCCATAAGAACTCAACGAAAAACAAATATGGGCCATGTTTAAACAGTCCAGAGAGTTTAAAACCACAATTACTCTGCTTCCAAAAGAAGCAAGAATTAAAGTAGTGAAGGAAGATGTTCATAAGCAGCAGATAAATAATACTACTGATGTAATAGTTTTAGTATATTCCTATTTATTCTTTCCTGAAATATGCTTAGAACTATGACATATGCATTTAGAATATGGATTACTATATGCATTTGTGAAATGTTTGGTGGCACCATCATAATAATGAAGTATCAGTGCATACAAAATACTATCTGTTTGCATCCTCTTCTTTTTTAAGGATCATATGTGTCTAATAGATTGTAATATACATGTGGCATGCTAGATTATTGAGATTTCGGACAATTGTTAAGTCCTTTGAGAGTATTCCCTAGAGTTCTGAAATTTCTACAGCTTTACTGGGAGAGAGTGTATCTCACTGTCTTCTCACTGAAGACAAGATCAGACAGTACCCAAAGTAAAGTATATGTGGAGAAAAGATCATTAACAATAATCAGGAAGGAAGGCAGAAAGCATATCAAGCAGTGAAGGAAGAGAAGAATAAATGGAATGTAATAGATGCTGAAACTTTTCAGAATTTGAAAAGGAGGCCAATACTATTGCCAGAGCTTTCAGAATTCATGGAGACAGCAAAAGTCCCCTGAGGCAGAGACTGATAATAATGGCTCTCTCAGAGGGGTAAAGCCAGATTTCAATGACAACAGTAGCTTGAGGAATTTAGAGTGGGGAAAAATTATGTGGCTGCTTTCTGGCTGCTAGATGTAACGGGAGGACAACATTGGTGGAGTTGAGGGAAAGAAACTATGGGGAAGAAAAAGATTTGGGGAGAGAGCATTTCTGCTACAAAAGCTTGAAAACTATTCTGTATTCTGATCAAGGAGAAATGTATCCTGTGACTATGCCTACATGTTCTTTGTAAATAAAACAGTTTATCTGGCGAAAGACAGAAATGCCAAAGAATCAAACGACTGAAATGATTGCTATGAAGACAATTGAGAAACAAATTTTAGTGAAGGGCTAATTTTGTTCATATAGGATAAAATTAGGTTGTAAGACAGAAGAATAAGGCACGTGATTACATGGGACAGTATAAACCATAGCTAGTAAATAGTCAGCCAATCACATATTGAAATAGAGCAGAGGAGGGTCTGAAAAGTCAGGCAATGATTACACAAGACTGGCTGGATTGTCAACAGTTGGAGAAAGAAATGCTAAAGAGGCTGGTTTCACGTCAAACTGGGGTTGCTAGGGCACTGATGTGTTTATGGAAAGTGGAAAAAAGAATCCCAACAAATGGGTATTTGGAAATGGAGAGATTGGAGATGCCAAGTAAAGTTTCTTGCTAGGTCAGCTATAATTGGCCTTGAGACAAAGCAAAGTCACTGCTAGAAAGAAGATTACACCTAATCTGTTTTACTGGAGGCTTCCAGAGCCCATAAACAGGAAACGTGCAGCCGCAGAAGGAGGGGAGTAACAAAGAGGAACAAAGTTGACAGATACAGATTTCGTGAAAGCATTTTGTTTTAAGCCTGCTCATCAGCAGTTTGTGAAGGATTGCGAGTGTGGTCTTGGGAACTACACACAGGCTGATCTGACAGCAGATGATAGAGTAAAGATAGGACTGTTTCTGTCAGACAGACAGCAGCTATCACGACTGATAAGCCAGTCTCTCTTGTGCCTAACAGTTCTTGTGCAATGAGAAAGGGTACAAGCTGTGCACATGGGCTAGTTGTCATACCCAAGAGACCTGATTCATTTGGAATGAAAATGTGGAATGTCATGACAAATGAAGCCATTTCTATTTAGATGCAAATTAATGTCTCTGTGTATGGAGACGTTACATGAGTGACCATGCAAACAATTTAATAATGTTTCTCCATAGTAAAATAAACCTTTTTTCCTATTATGAAAAAAATAAAGGGGATGTATATATTTAAAAAACTAATTAAAAAAGCAAGTAAATTAATATCTGAATAACAATAATAATAACAATAATGCCTTTATTGTCATTGTACATCATGTATATAACAAAATTAGTTTTAAATAAATTTTATTCTACCCAAAATATATCACTTTTATTTATTTTATTTATTTTAATTCTGCTTATTCCATTCCATTTTACAGTAAAGCTTCTGAACAGCAATAATCTAACCAGAAAATAAAAAAAATCAATAAAAAAGAGAAAGATGAAAAATACATAAAAGTACTAATCAGAATCATAAAATGAAACTAGCATTTGTGCACTTGCAAATCTATTACTAATCAAAGCATCCCCTCCTTTGCTAGTGGGTCATAGTTCCTTTCCTAAAGCCAAGTAGAAGTGGAGCTGCCTGAATATCCTGTGTAAGGGAGAAATAGAGGTTTGGGTTACACAATTAGTGCACAAGATATAACTATCCAGACACTTTTTTCTAGCCACAGCAGCCATAAAAGGGGCTGTGAATTTAGGAAGATATCTGGAACTACCTCTGGAATGAAGAAATACAGCGCTGACCAGAATCAAAGATGGAAATTTTCTGGAATTGTTAGGTCTGCAAATTCAGACTTGATGTATTTTGAAAGGATTCAGTCTAAATCTCTTCTTTCTCATCTGAACCTAATAGTGCCCAGGCATTAGTTTTGCACCCTATCACTCACTGTTGATCACAGGGCCAAGATGCATAACTGAGTATCTTTAGCATATTAATAACAATCAACCCAGGACCGACAAATGACATGTCCTAGTAGTCATGTAAATAGAGTATTAAAAACAGGTAGGAAGACAAGAAAAGAGTGCCTTGAGGTATTCCACATAACAAAAGCACTCGTCTCTACACAGAGATAATTCCTTCTTCACATCACTGATTGGAAAAATGAAAACCCCTGCAAAACAATGCCATGTACTCCAGTCCCTCAGAAAGGAATCAAAAGCTGATGGTCAAAAGCAAAAGGTCAAAGAGGACCAGTGCACTTCCCCCCCATTCTGGACTCCCTGTGGGTCATCCACAAACATGACCAACACAGTTTCCATGCTATATCCTGGCCTGCAACCTGACTGACAAGGGTCCAAATAATTTGTTTCCTCAAGCTGAGATAGGCCAGATCAAGGATCAGAGACTGGGGACTTCAGGAGTGCTATTTTACTGCTTATATCAGCAGAGTCTTAAGACATTTGCAATTGTAAGAAAGGTAGCTAAAGAAAGAAAGAAAGAAAAAGAAAGAAAGAAAGAAAGAAAGAAAGAAAGAAAGAAAGAAAGAAAGAAAGAAGGTGTTCTGTCTCCTTCCCCACTTCGGAGCAACAAGCTGGCCTTCAGCCAGTGGATTCATGGCTCTTATCAGTCCTGGCAGAGAAATCACAGCTGCCTGCCAAAATTCAAACAAATGACTCACAGAATAAGACTTTCAGCTCTCTTTGAAACAGTTCAGCTAATTTTTGCTTCCCGTGGAATGAGAGCAGTCCCATAGCTCCTTATATATTCTGTGGTATTATATATACTCTTCCCTTTGATGCTGCTGCCTCTCTAATCTTCTGAAGCGCTGGTCAATCCAAGCTTGATTATTATTATTATCAGCTGGGTCTGAAGGCGTAGCTTGGGGAAGGGAAGAATCAGGGGATGACGGCCTCATTACATCCTCTGACTGGTCTGGTTCTGGCTCCTGGAGCCGGGCCAAAGGAATCAGTGCTCCCAAGGTAAGCCTTACCGGCCCTTCCCCCTCAATCTCGGAGTCACTTTCGGGCATGGGGCCAGGTTCGGGAGCTAGAGTCACACCAGAAGGAAAGAAAGAAAGAAGGAAGGAAGGAAGGAAGGAAGGAAGGAAGGAAGGAAGGAAGGAAGGAAGGAAGGAAGGAAGGAAGGAAGGCAGATCCTGTTCAAATCTTTCAATGATTTTTTGATGACCCAGAAAGTTGAATCGAGGCTATTTTGAATCTATCAGGCTTTCTACTCTCCTAGAACTGAGTAACTGATCTTTTTCTCCCACCCACTTCTCAGGGCCAGACCTAAGTTTGTATACTTCCCTTTGGAGCTTCAAGTCTACCTCTTTTCCCACAACCATTTCCTAAAAAGGGTAAGTTATAGACAGGTCTAAAATTATCCACAACAATTATCCACAACAATGAGATAGAAAGACCTTGAGCAAAAGAGGCACAGATACCTCATTCAAAGAAGCATTGATTACTGTAGGAATCCAACTTTATATCACAGAGACCCCAAGCAACATGAGACATTACCAGATGGTAGTGTTACAGCTGACCCAACAGAAAACACTATCCACTTCCTCAGAAGTCACAGTCTCAAAGATACAACCAGATACAACCAGAATGACAAAAGATCTTATTTTTGGTGCTCATCTCCCTGAGCCTCTCAATAATCCAACCATAGGAGGAAAAACCTTCTTAGTTCTGAGTCACTGGGAGTTGAGCAGCATATTAATTTAAGTAATAATAATTGTACAAATCTCATATTTACATATAGTTTTCCAGAGTTGATAGTTATTTTCCTTCCATGGAATGGAAAGGATATAAGGTAGAGATGGTCTTCAGTTTTTAAGACAGCATTGTATTAACAAAAATAAATGTGCGACTACAGTTGTAACTAACGTTGGCATAGATATTCCCTTTTCCTCAAGTGTACTATAACCTCAGATAGTATCTGTGCCCTTAGATTAAATTTATTTATTTATTTATTTATTTATTTTTCATATTTCTATACCGCCCTTCTCCGAAGACTCAGGGCGGTTTACAGCCAAGGTAAAATAAACACATCACATACATTAAAAACAATTTTAAAAATCTAATTCAAATAGGCCAATAAATTTTAAAACTCCAAAATGAGATTATTAAATAAACCCTTATAAAACCACCCATGTTAAAATGGCAATTAGGCCAGCCCTACCCGATGAAATAAGAAAGTCTTGAGCTCGTGCTTAAAGGTCCGGAGGTCAGGGAATTGGCGTAGCCCCAAAGGTAGCTCATTCCACAGGGCAGGAGCCCCCACAAAGAAAGCCCTCCCCCTGGGGGCCGCCAGCCGACATTGTTTGGCTGACAGCACCTGTGAGAGTGCACAGGTCGATGAGAGGCTGTTTGTGGCAGTAGGCGGTCCCATAAATATCCCGGTCCCAAGCCATGGAGCGCTTTAAAGGTGATAACCAACATCTTGAATTGCACCCGGAAGACCACCGGTAACCAGTGCAGCTTGCGCAGGAGAGGTGTTATATGGGAGCTACGGGACGCTCCCTCTATCCCCCACGCAGCCGCATTCTGGACCAGTTGAAGCCTCCTGGTGCTCTTCAAGGGGAGTCCCATTTAGAGAGCATTGCAGTAGTCCAGGCGGGAGGTAACGAGGGCATAAGTGACCGTGCATAAATCATAGTTGCTCTTTCTTGTTCTTGTAAAAAAAAAGAAGCCAGTTTTCAGAACATAACCCCTGACTTTCTAACAGATTTTCATGTTAACTTTAAAGAATACTGGATTCAGTTCGGCTCTCTGAGAGACACCATATCCAGAAACAACTCTATGGTCTACATTTATATAGATTGGCTATAATAACAATTTTTCAAGATTGATTCTGCTCCTTCTCTTCTTTCTTTTATAGTGACTGAATTGGTCATGTCTGAGACATTTATGGACTTTCTACATGTCCACAACTTAATCTAGACTCTACAATAACAAATCCTTCACATTACAAAAGAGAACTTCTTAATCTGCTTACTAGGTGAAAATGTGCATTCCGTCATCCTCCCAACACTTAATATCTAAAATATATATGTACAAAGTAGACAAATTTCATCATAATGAGCCTATTCTGGTTTAACTACTTGCTGATTTTTGTTAATTCTGAACATTAGGTCCTTTGACAGTCATCTATTCTTCCAATACTGTTTAGACTCTATAGCTATTAATGTAGCTAAGCAGGTAAGGGTAGGATGGAATGCAGATATACCTGTTCACCCCAGTTATGAGCTGCATTGTCAGAAAACACTGTCTGCAGTGTTTCTAGACCATGTTTCTCTGGATATTACACCCTTGCATCAAGTTAGGCTTTGCATAAAGAAGAAGTGTGTTTGTGTACCACCTTCACTGGCCTTTCTTGTCTCAAATGCCATCATTTTCTTGTTATCTGGTTTATAAAAAGCAACCTTTTCAAAATGGAGATGATCAACATGTGGTTTCAAAATCTGTTTTGTGTACAAACGGAGGCCATAATTTAAATTGTTCAGATAATATTGAAGCATGTAGAGAAGAAAAGGGATAAAGTTGGCAAATACATACAAGAACTAATAGCAATTAAAAGTAAGGTTGCACCACATTTCAGACCTGGACAAGAATAATAATAATAAAGAGACTCAAAACAACTCTGTAGCATAATAAAGAGAGGGTGGAAAGAAACGGGCAGGCTTTATGTTTTTATGTTTTTATACCCGTAAACCATAAAGGGGCTTCCAGTAATCCTTGCATTATTTGTTTCTTGGCTGGACTACTTTGAAGGGTGTGTGTGGTGTGTGTGTGTGTGTGAGAGAGAGAGAGAGAGAGAGAGAGAGAGAGAGTTATCATAAATGAGAAGAAAAAGAAGAGAAAACGATGAAGAACAAAAGTTTGTGGTTTCTATACCAGTCTGGCATGAAATTTTTGCTTTGGACAAGCTGATCTTTGCCTGGATATCAGAAGAGAACATTGTTCTTGTTTTACTTTACTTTTTGGCTCAAATCAATTTGTCTGACCTAACAGAATAACAGATTTGGAAGGGACCAGGAGGTCTTTTAGTTCAACACCCTGTTCAAGAAGGAAACCCTATAACATTTTAGGCAAATGGTTGTCCAATTTCTTCTTAAAAACCTCCAGTGTTGGAACACCCACAACCTCTGTAGACAAGTCATTCCACTGATTAATTGTTCTCACTGTTAGGAAATTTCTTCTCAGTTCTGGATTGGTTTTCTCCTTGATTAGTTTCCATCCATTGCTTCTTGTCCTGCCTTCAGGTGCTTTGCTGCCCTCTTATTTGTAGCAGCTCCTTAGATATTGGAACACTGCTATCATGTCATCTCTAGTCCTTCTTTTCATTAAACTAGACATAACCAATTCCTGCAACACCTTACACATGTTTTAGCCTCTAGTCTCCTAATCATCTTTATTGCTCTTCTCTGTATTTTTTCTAGAATCTCAACATCTTTTTTATATCATGATGACCAAAACTGGATGCAGTATCCCAAGTGTGGTCTTACCAAGGGCTTATAAAGTGTTACTAACACTTCATGTGATGTTGATTCTATCCCTCTGTTAATGCAGCCTAGGATTGTGTTGGCTTTTTTTTTTTTACTTCTGCAGCACAGTGCTAGCCCATCTCAAAATTACTATTACTGATTCAAGTAGCATGTATTCGGTACCTGTGCATTTGGTTTTTCTTGCCAAAATGTACAACCTTACTTTTTTCACCATTGAATTGCATTTTGTTAGATAGGGCCCAGAGTTCTAGTCTGTTGAGAGCTTTCTATATCTTGAATCTATCTTCTATATCAATAAATCTATCATTGATGAAGATATTGAGGAGCGCACTGGGCCTAAAAAGAGCCTTAGGATACTTCCCTCCAGGTAGACGCAGTTCCGTTAAAAACTACATATGAAGTGCAGTTGATTAGCCAGTTAAGATTCCATCTGATAGTAATGCTGTGTAACCCACACATTTCTACCTTATTAAGTCAGCTTCCAAGTTATAGTTCATATAGACACTATTTGGAATTTTGTCATTGTTTTTTTAGGAGTGCAAAGAAGTGCAAAGGAGTGGTTGAATGAAATACAGAAGAATTTTTATAGAATTGTTAACAAAGCAGCTTGCAAAAATAATTCTGTATAATTGATAGATAGGTCAATTTATTATTGTTCTATTTGTTATGTAGTTGAAAGTGAAAACCCAGTCGTCTCAGTCTATTTATCTGAATCTGTTTAAACATTATTTTAAAATGAAAGGAAATGAACTAAAATGAACAAGCTTCAGATTTTATACTAAAAATGGATAATGTTTTAGAAATAAGCAAGGACTGTGACTTGCAAAGGGGGATTAGTAGCAAAAAGTAGCAAAAAGATGAAAGCAGTCATGTTTTGTATAAAACTCTCATTTTGCACTTACAACTGGTAATAAGCTAGTTTTGCACATGAGGTGAATCATGTTTCCACTGAATAAGTTCTACATTTTGTGGCTTTACATACTCATATAATTTCTGACGTATAGAATGGAAGAAAGATGTAAAACGAGTAATTTGATAAACTGAAATCAGGATGATACAAGGTTTCATTAAATGTTTTTGCTGTTTGGCTACTTAATAATATTCAAAGGAAAGATAATCCTCAAATTTTAGCTGTTTCATAGATTTAGACCACTTGTGACATTTCTGGCATTGAGCTGCGTAAAACAAGCCATTCTCCCTTTAGCACATACATAAAATGCAGCCAGCAATCAAATAAACTAAAACCGTAAAACAAAATATCTGTACCTCAGATATAGTATAAGATTATGATGAAAGCAGTAGGGTAAATTTGGAAGTTATTTCCAAGATGAAGATATAGAATAGAATAACAGGACTGGAAGGGATCTTGGAGGTCTTCTAGTCCAACCCCTGCTTAGGCAGGAAATCCTACACCACTTCAGACAAACGGTTATCCCACATCTTCTTAAAAACTTCCAGTGTTGGAGCATTCACAACTTCTGCAGGCAAATAAAAAATATTATATTAGAACTTTTCTCCTGGTGTAGCTACATTAATCTTCAAAATAGCTAGTATTTTTTTAACCTGGTCTACATATTATTGCTAATCCATAAGGTGTTTATTTTTGGTATAGGATATTATGTAAATCCACCACAAGAAAAACAATCCATAGCCAGGAAGCCTGACTAGTAGGAGGTGGGGTATATATTTTTTTCTCTTCTTGTCGTGACTCACCCCACACTTCTTTTTTAAAGTTCTTATTCCTATTACAGGGACATAGCCCTTTGTTCTAGCTGAATTTTTTGGGGGGAGATACAAAGAAAAAGGCCAGACAGCCCCCTCCATCCCTTTATGACCCCAAAATATTTAGACTTACTATATAACTGCTAGCTACAAATAATTTTATTTAGTTTATTATTTGTTATTTAGTTAGCTATTTAGTAATTCTAGTGTGGGCTTAAATATATGGCACCTGGAAAATGAAAATTGTAGTTAGTGGTCAATTAGTTTCTGATTTAATTGGCCCTGGTTTGTTAGTTTGGTGAACTTTGGTGTTATGTTTGATAAGCAGCATTTAAAAAGTTTGATGTCCTAGAAATACTAATTCCTATAAGATAAATCTAGCTTTGATATAGAAACCATGAATATATAGGCATAAGATTAATATGAATAACAGACAGTTTATTTATTTGCCATTTATTTTTCAAATTTAACAAGCTGCCTAATTCCATAAACAGCCTGACTGATGTAAAAAACTATAATCAGAAAAACAAGGAAAAGAACAATGTATGTCCAGATGAAAAAACATTCAGACTAATACATAGAACTCTGTATGAGGCTCACTCCCAATCCTAATTCAATGCCTGTGGAAAAAGCAAAGTTTGCTGACTTTTTAAAAATACGGTCAACAGGGGATCTCAGTTTCAAATCCTTCCCATCCAAACAAAATCCACCAACTGATCCACCTGCAGAGACAGAAGACTTGAAAGCTACTAAGAGATCAAGGAGAATTAGTGTAGAGTCATCATCTTTATCCTGCCTCCACCAGAAGTCATGAACAAGTACGATCACTGCTGTCTCAGTTCTATGCCCTAGTCTGAAGCCTGATTGAAACGAGTCCTTTTTCTCCAGGGGTTTTCTGAGCTGCAACTTGATAACTTTCTCAACAAACTTTCCTAAAAATGAAAGGTTGGATACTGGATGAAAATTGGGTCCAGCACTGTTGGATCCAGCACTTGTTTATAAAGGAGAAGTTATACCACTTTCTCCTTTAAGATCAGCAGAATGTGTCTTGTTCCTCAAGGAAACTTATATCAACACATGGATATGCATATCACCTAGGCGACTTTTACAGCTGCGTATCACCTGGTGACTTTTACAAGCAGGAAGACCATGGATCGATTAAGCAATTGGTTGGATTTGTAGTCTGGAATACTCTGTCCATTTCCCTGAAGTTTACAGCAGTGGTTTCCAAAGAGGGCGGTACCGCCCCCTGGGGGGCAGTGGAATGACTTAGGGGGGCGCTAAGAGGCATGGGGGGGTGGCAGTGGAGTGCTAGGGGTGGGCCCCTCGCAGGGTGCAATTTTCCTTGGTGATTTGTTGGCCGCCAGCCAGCTGAGCAGTTCCAGTTCCGGCCCGACGCGCTCCATCACCTCCTGCGCCTGCGTGTACCGTATGCTGGCAGCCATGATAAGCCTCGTGTGTGCTGCTCTCTTTTGCCTGGCTCGGCAAACTTTTGCCTTTTTTTAAATTAAAAAAGCAAGTTTCTACTACTCTCCTCCCCCCCTCCTCAAAACTATAACACTTTTCAAATCAGATGTGAACACACACATATTGTAAGTATTCTGATTTTCAGAGCAGAAATGGCAGAAGCAGAAAAATCAAAGAAGAAATGTAGACAATATAGTGTGGAATATCTGAATTATGGATTTATTCCAGCACCATCAAACCAGCAGCTGCCACAGTGCCTACTATGTGAAAAAGTATTTTCTAATGAGGCAATGAAACTTTGCAGACTGAATGAACATTTGAAGAAGGCCCATCCTGACAAGGCAGACAAGAATCTAACTTTTTTTCAATCACTTCGTGACAAATTTCAAAAGTGCCCAACACTGTCACACATGTTTTACAATGCTTCCCAACAAAACGCTGATGGTTTGCGTGCATCATACAACATTTCATTGTTGATTGCTAAGTCTGGAAAGCCACATACTATTGGTGAAGAACTCATCCTACCAGCCATTAGTGAGGTTCTAAGTACTGTTTTGTGTAAGTCACCACATGATATAATTAAGACAATTTCTCTCAGCAATTCAGTGCAAAGATGCATAGATGAAATGGCGGAAGATGTATTGTGCAGCATACTATGGACAACAGACTTTGCATTACAGCTGGATTAATCAACTTTGCCAGGCAATGAATCTTTGCTTCTTGCTTATGTGCGCTTTATTAAAGATGAAAGTTTGACTCAGCAGTTTTTATTTGCGAGGCAACTAAAAACAGATACAGGGGAGTCAATATTTCATGTTGTTGAGCAGTTTTTCAAAGACAAGGAAATTCTACTTACCAACATACTTGTTTGTGCAACTGATGGAGCACCATCAATGACTGGTTGCTACCATGGGTGTGTTGCTTACTTGAAAAAAGCAGTGCCAAATGTCTTTACCATTCACCATGTCATTCATTGCCAACATCTGATTGCAAAAAACCTCAGTGATTACTTACACACAGTCATTACTGCAGTGAACAAAATTAAAGTAAATGCTCTCAATGAGCGACTATTCTGAGAGCTCTGTGTTGAGAATGATGAAGATTTTGATCATTTGTTGCTTCATACAAAGATCAATGGCTATCCAAAGGCAAGTGTGTGAGATGCTTTTACAATCTTTTTGACACTGTTGTGGAGTTTTTTTTGAAGACAAGAATGCTTTGCTCAGTGATGAACTCAAAGAGATCAAGCATGACATTGCTTATTTATCAGAACTGTTTGCAAAGTTCAATGAAGTGAATTTGCAGTTGCAAGGAAATGAGGTCAATCTTATTAAGGCCAAATCTGTCATCTCTACATTTATTTCAAAATTAACTCTATTCAAGCGCAAGTCTGTTGTGAGCTGTCGTGTAGGCTGTCGTGAGCTATACCAATTTTCAAGCTTGTCTGAGCTAGAAGAGAAAGGTGAGATTCAAGGTGGTGATCTGCAAGTTTTTTGTGACCATTTGGACATGCTGCATAAAGATATGTCTGAACGATATCAGGATCTTTTTTTGCTATTTAGAGCGGGTGAGGAAATTCCAGATTGGGTGATAAATCTATTTTCAGATACTGAGGAAGATGGGTTAGTGGAGGAACAACTAATAGACCTGCAAAATGACATTGAGCCAAAGTTTAAGAAATCGTACCAAGAGTTTTGGTTACAGAAGGAAATTTCTGATCACTATCCTGCATGATGGACAGTGGTTAAGAAGCTCCTTGTTGCATCTCCAACATCATATTTGGTGGAACATGGTTTCAGTGTGGTCATCCAACTTCTCTCTAAGCAAAGAAATCGACTCCAGATTACTGAATGTGGTGATTTAAGACTCCTGCTAAGTGACTTAAAACCAGACGTTGGAAAACTGGTATCACTTCATCAAGCCCATCCATCACATTAAGAATTTACTGAACAGTGAAGTAGTTATTAAATTTTACTGAGTTTACTAAGTTAGTAGTTATTAAGGTCTTTGATAAATGACTATCAGACTTTGAAAACTTGGTATCACTGGATCATGTTCAACAATTTTGTTGAATTAACAAAAGATTTTTAAATTGGATTTTGAATAAATGTGCAATTAATTGTTACAGTTTTAAATTTTACTGTTACTATCTTCCTTAGTGAGTCGTGCAAACCGCTATTCCGAACAATGCTATTTAGAGCGGGTGAGGGTGGTGGGCACTGAGGATGAGTTTGTAGCACCAAGGGAACGGTAGGCTGAAAAAGTTTGGGAACCTCTGAGTTACAGTTTCAAACCCATCCCAGTTAAACTGGCAACATTGTGTCTAGGCATGTTGACAGCACTTGCCCAGTTGAAGTCCATCCTCAAGTGAGTTTATGCATCAAACAACTAAAATATTCCTCATAGTGCCTATGCAGAGGATCCTGCAGGTCATGCTCCCATCAAAGAATGAGCCATTTAAATAGGGTGGTTGGACAACTATCTGCAGCCCGGATAATAACAGAAATAAAAGTAGAAATAAATTTGCGTCAAGATAGAAAATAGTTTTTAAAATGGTGAATTTTATCCTTTTCCATAAATGTGTGAGTTAGTTCTCAGTTTGCCTCTGAAATTTACATATTAAAAAGAATCCAGTGCCACATCTACTTCTTGCTAGAAATGTAGAGATCAAGACAAACTTCCATAGCTACCAAGAAGAAAAGGAAAAATAAATCAATGTGCAGCTTCATCTCAATCCCTAACTCTATTTCATTCCAGTCATTGAGGAAGAGGACAAATAGTTACTCCCAATATTTTTATTTTAATCTTGGGATATACCTTCCCCTGTAGACTGTGATCCTGCTTCACAGTTCCACATATGTTTATGTACAGCATCTGTTCTCTCTCCATGTTCATTTTTCATTGCTCCAAATTGTCTCAGTAAATATTCTTTTAAAAGTCTTAGTACTATTTTAAACAATTTCAATTTTAACAAATTAACTTTGTCAGGGCTGGCATATTGGTTTTCTGTATAAACATTAATTGGACTCCAACAGTTTCTCTGGGAAACGAGTAGAGATTATATAAAATAGCTTGTTAAAGTATAAACCACTTGGAGTTTGATGTTCGTTTTCACATATTAATATATCTTGACAGTTATTAGTTTGCTTTTCAAAGAACCCTGTAGATATTGAGATAATGGATTTCATAATTAATTAAATGAATTTTATAATTAACCATTAGGTTATGTATAAACAACATGCAGCTATGGGCTATTTCTTGTCACTTTTCAAACCCTCTAAACAATAATAAAGTTACACCCAGATGTTCCTAATGGTTACATTTATTTCATTTCTAAAGAAAGCACTGCTGTCTTTCATAGCTTTCATAGCTCAAATACTACATTCCATGCCTCTGTTGAAAAGCAGATGGATTGGAAGCTAAAGAACAAGGTATTCTGTTTTTGTTTTGTTACTTTTAAACACATTAATGTAAACATTAGCCCACCCTCCGTTAGTCACACTCCGGTGCCAAAGTTTGTCCTGAGATGTTAATTTAACTTGCTTTCTTGGAACATATGACAGAAAGGCTGCAGTTCCAATATGCTATCCTACATGAATTGTCCAATACAAAAAGTATATTTTGAAATCATTGAGGCAGGGAAAAACTTAGGATGATGTAAGAAAGGTGTAATTTTGCTATTTCATCTAATACAATCCTGTTTTACATAAAACTCAGATCAGTAATAAGAATTTTTTAGGAATTTGTACTGAATAGTTTTATATTTATAACAACTTAATCTTAAACTATTAATAATTAATAAATCTTAAATTATACCAATAAATTAGTAGATTGCTATTTTTAAAGAAATTTAAATAACAATTAGAAAAAGACATCAAAAGGAGAATCTGGTGATTTAGTAACATACCAAAGAAGCCAGAACACTGATCATTCCAGACTACAATACTATAATTCTGCTACAGCTCCAAGGAGTGTGATGGAAAGTCTTTGGACAAACAGATCATTATCATATGACCGTAAAATCAAATCTATGCATATTTTGTGGATAGATATAAATATCTATAAATAGGGCAAGGTATTTCAAAATTGGAAACATTTATCTACAGTACTTGGTATGGGTTAATCAAACATATTTGTGTGTGTGTCAGTGTTTTAAGTGTTGTCTTACAGGACTGGGAAAAAAACCTAGTTAGAGATGAGTGACCTCATCTGGCACTTGCTTCAAAAACCAATTTGTTGTCCCGTCTCCCCCTCTGCTCCTGATGAATGCATAATCAATCGTTTAGGAGCTCAAGAGAATCCTTCTCTGTTGCCAGTTCATTCTTTCCTATTCTGAATGGAACACGTTTACCTTAAACTTTTAAAGTTTTAATGGGCAAAGACAAAGAAGGCTCTTTGTATATGAAGGTAGGGGTGCAGAGACCTACAGCCTTCCTGTAGTTTCTGGGGCTGTAGCCAGCGAGGTTTAGCTGGCAAAGGTTGGACTTACAATGAGGTGATCCAGATTCAAATCCACTCTAGCCATGGAAACTCATGGGCTGCTTTGGGCCTAGTCATTCTTTCTCAATTCAGTTTACCTCACAGAATTGTTCTTGCTTGATAAGGTGAAAGAAAATCCCTATATGAGCTTTATCAAACTCTTGGGAAAAAAGGCATGGTATAATCAAGCAAATAAATATATTTTGTAGCACCATCAGCAGAGGCAGCAATAAGGGATGCTAGAGGTGATAATTGGGACCCATGTTTGAAAACTACTGATTCTTTTTGCTGTCTCTAATAGAGGGTGGTTTGGTAATTTTCTCTGCCTTCTGAACTGATTTCCATGGTAGAAAAAAATAACTCCACCTGCATACAAAATGTGAGCTTGTACCTTCTATAAAAATAAAAATAAAAAGAGGTGCATGCTATTCCGAATGTATCAAAATACATTTTGACGAATATCTTGAAGAAGCATATATTTTAAATCTGTCAAATGTTTTCTGCTCCAGCATCTCATGCAAACTGATAAAATAGGATTAGAAAGCAGAAACAACTGTCCCACGCTACTAACAGATAATTATGGTTAAAAAGTTGAGACTGGTACTTTTTTCTGTTTCTTCTTTTTGTAGAGGAAACATGCAAACCACAAAGTTCATGAGCTCTGGCAGGACATGACACTCTTGGGGATGCTCGGGAGGCTCATTTCCAGCTAAGAACAGACCACCAAAAGCCACTCCTGGATCTAATAACTCTTTTTAGCCACTGGGTAATTCTATTCCTTTAGCAAAGTTGCAACTTTTTGTTTCTGAGGTGGCAAGGGCTTGATGGGCTGGCATGCGGGCTAGCCGAAGTGGTGAAGTGATTCATTTGGAACAGAATCTAAACTGAAAGGGTTTTCTATTTTTTCTTAAAAAGAATTTTTTATTCGTTTTAGATTTGTTTTATCCCCATTATTTAGTTTCAAAGAAGAATGTTGCTTTTAAAGCAATGCACAATAAAAGGATATTTGCTTTCATGTTTTTCTAAAAAGAATAATGCAAAAGCAGTAGCAGCAAGTTACCAACCCAAATCAGCGGTCAATAAATCAGAGTATCCAATAGTAGAGTTAAAGACTTTTTTGGGAAATGAATCTTTTAAGCTGACAGCAGAAAGAAAGTTAAATGTTTTGCGGCTGAGTACACTATGCATGCAAGAGCAAAAATCATTTTTGTATGTTGCTACAGGTCATGTTGTGAAACCAATGGTGCACATACATAAGGGGAGCACAGGAGCTTTTTAAAAGATGATGAAGTTCAGATGAGAACTGCAATCAGGATCCATTCTACTTTGGACTTTAAAGAGGATAATAAATAGAGCAAAAAGGTGTTTCATCACATGTGGGCTATGAACGTAGTGATTCCTTATCCACATTTTTCTTGGGATTGTACAGCTGTTGCTAAGAGAAGTTGCATGATCCGTAGAAAAGGCTGGTTTAAATAATTGCAGACAGATGCTACATTCAACCTCACACCTCTTTGCACTTTGAAAACAGTTATCAGCTATCACAGCTGACAGACTGCTGATCTGAGACTTTTCCCTTAGTTGAAAAATTTGTCAGCAATCTGACATACTACTGTAGTAGTATGTTTCTGGGGTTTTCAGATGTAGCCCCATTTACATGACAATGCATATAAGACTGCAATGAGATTTGAATATCCAAGAATAACAATGAGCAAAAGTACTTCAGATTTATTTCATCCTTAGAACATCCTTAGAACAATGTTCTAGTTATTTTCAGAAAAATGAACATGGTGTCACCCATGCATTCACCATAGACAAACAATTAAAGTTCTGTTCTTATAACCTTGAATTCTTTTCCTTGTGTCTGAGAATTCTATAGGCTTGAATAAGAATCATTGTTTTTTTGTTGCCATATGCTGACTCCGTCACCCAAAAAAATATCAAGAACTGGCTTTGGAATTTATCTTGCCATATTTTAGGGCAGCATTAAGTTTGCAAGATTCTGCTCCTGTGATATTGTCACATTGGAGAGGAGGGCAAGGCAAAAACCACACTTATAATTCCCTGGTTTCCTTGTAGATGGTAATAGAGTAAGTTAAGTTTTATATTGAAACTTCATTGAAACTTAATGAAGAAGCCAGTGTATAATATTGTGCAACACTATTCAAAGCAGCTTACCACTACAGCTAATATAGGGCTGATCTCAACATTTCTCCTAATCAAAAGTAGATGAATGCTTCTAAAAACATTTATAAGAAGGGAAATCAGAACCAGCCATTTATTCCATTGATGTTTTCACTTGGGAGATTGGACCTCTGCTGATAATTTAAAGTGCATTGTTGGTTGTCCACAAAAGTAGAATTTGAAATTTCTACTGGGAGTGTTACAATGTAATTCAGTTTTCTAGAATAATTTCCCTGATGGATTCCTATGACATAATAAACCATCATTATTTATTTTTATTTATTTGTCTAATTTATATGGCTGTCCATTATACCAAAACCAATTCTGGGCAGCATACAACAAAGCAAAAAATAAATAAATGCATAAAACCATTATTGTTTTAATTATAAAATTAAAAAGCATTAATATAATTAATAATATTGTTATTAATTATAAAAAGCATTAAAACTATAACAAGCTAAACAAATAAGGAACATGGGATGTTAATAATAATGGAGTTACCTCACAAGTTCGTTTATCCCTTTGGAGTCTTCGGCTTGCCAACACAACAAGGTCTTAAGGAATCATTGGAAGCTCAGAGGTTATGAGGTCAATTTCACCTCTGGGGAAGATGATTCCATAATGAGGGTGCCACCACAGAAAAGCCCTGCTGCCTAAGGCCTGCCAAATGGGACTCTTAACATGATCTCAGAAATATATACATACATAGCTCAGCTCATTGAAAATAAAGCATGTAAGAACTACGTGTATGTATGTGTGAGGGAGGCAGGGAGAGAAGAACAGAATAGTATCAAATTAACTGCAATGAGTATTAAATATTTGATTTTTTTAAAAAAATCAACTATTTCTTTAACATTTTTTTTTGAAAAAAAGCAATCTGCTTTAAAAGAAAGAAAACTTCTTGCAAATTGTCTGCAATATCCATTGTAACAATAGTGTTAATGCACATTGCTTTCTGGTAATGTTCACAGATCTTCTATTAACACTGAGTTTCTTTCTTTAGACGCCTGAACAGAAATAAACTGCAAGTTCTTCCAGAATTGCTTTTTCAGAACACGCTAAAGCTAACCAGACTGTAAGTATAGTTTTTATTTTTGGCATCCTATATGTGCTTTGGTTCTTAAGTCAGCAATTTTGGCTATGAGGTTTTGGTATGATGCCTTCTTGAAGTGGATTTTGAAAAGTGTGTTAGTTTATTATATAAAATCTTTTGCTGGGAAACATTTACTTGTCTTTTTACTACTCTGTAGATTAGTTGTGAAGTCAAAACTGTAGATTAGTTGTGAAGTCAAAACTGTTGATATGTTTCTGTTTCTCCTTTCTTCTCTAATATGGCTACAAGGAGATCACAAATTTCTACTTCCAATCTATATTAAGACACTTGTGAAACTGGGGGTTAATCTCAAAAAGTTTGGTGGAACAAAATAGGTTCCTAAGTCTCACAAATGTTGGCTTTCCTCAAACAAAGCATTCTTAAAATTAATTACTGTATGTCAAACTGTGATTAATAAAATTGGATATGAAGTTTCTTAATTTCCTCACATGCTGGCACATTGTAGGAGGAGAGCCATATTAGTCTATAGTTGCAAAAAATCTGATGAAATGAGCTACAGTCCGTGAAATCTTATGTCTTTTAATGAAATTAATTACTTTGAAAAGGTGCTACCACATTTTGTCTGATTTTTCACATGCTGGGGAAGGAGATTTTTTTTTAAAAAAAAAAAAAAAAGAAGAAATTGAGTACCTGGAGAGGGTAAGCTCACTTATGTTGTGAAAAGCTACAATTTATGATGAAGTCTAGAAGAAACAAATTAGCTTTGGATGTAGGAGTTTAGGAACTAGGTGTCCATAAAGACGTTGATTTTTATTCCAATAATGATTTTGCATAGCAATAGGACAGCTGTGATTATTATCACCTCTCATGACCCCTGCTGTATTTGTTCAGTATGTCCTTGAAACAAACAAGGTCATGTCTTTGTACTCCCATCTAGATCAAGTTAAAAGGTCTAATTATAATTTGCATTACAATACCAAATTATATAAAAGAAATATATTTGTGAATTAAAATGATATGAGCTCAGCAACCACGAGACTTTTGTTTTAAAAGCCACTTATTGCATTTCAGTATTTTAGTGATTAATAAAAAAGGTTCATCTACATAATTTGTGCTGATATACAACCTGGCTCTATCCTGGATACTGTGTGTGTATGCGTGTGTTTGTGCACACAGTACTGACAACCTGATTGTCTCAGTAAATGAATGACTCTTAATATATTAATAGTATGAAACTAGCACATATCTTCCCTGTTTCCAGTTCTTTATTTTTTTTTCTAGCCAAAATACCTGCAATAAATGTGATTATTAGAATATTTTATCTTTAAAAAGTTAGTGATGTACCTTCAATAACTTTTTTTCCACCAACAGTATATGGTTAAAATTTCCATCCGAATTTATGATATAAGAATGAAGATTTGAAAAGTATAAAGTGCCATTTTATTGGGATAGTCTTTCTGGATTTCCAATCATAATTTATATTGTCAATAATAGTTCCTGTATTTTGTGGGGAATACAGGAATGAAAACAAGCCCTTGACAAGCTATTTAAATACTTGTAAAGCTATGAAGAACAGTTTTATCCTTCAACTGGTCAATTGAAACAAAAGACCAGTTAAAAGAAATGGGGCAATACGGTTGCAGTATCTTTCAATTATAGAAAAAGTCTGTAGCTTCTATAATTATTTACATGTCCTTTGGTGACATCTGTTTGACATTATGGGTGGGAATATAGAGGAAAATCTAACTTAGAAAGGAATGCAAAGAATCCTGTTAAATTAGTTTGATTCATATATTGCTAGGAGGAGAACACCAGAAATTATGCATTGTATGTTTGCATTTTCTTCCAAGGTCATTTTGTTGAAGCTTTGCTGTATGTTATTTATAGAACAGTATCTTCCCTGTCTGTGATGTTAAAAGAGAAAAAAGTTTCTGACATATTTGAATAATGTTTGTATTCAGTTCCCATCCCAAGTATTTGACTTAAATCATAGAGTTTCAAGAAACAAGGCCAAATTTTCTGGAAGTCAGTCTCTGGAGAATTTAGATGTCTTAAAATAGACATTCCCATTGTTGGATTCACATTTGTGTAATAAATGTGTTAAAGTAACAAAGGACAAAGTAATAAGAAATGATTAGTTAGCATTCAATGTTTAGCCATCTGATCAAACCAAAATTGGCATTTCATGTTTCACAAGTGAAGAATTTCAGAACTTCACTCAGACTATAGCCATCAATCTTTCTGTGGAAATTCAACCAGCATTCTGGAGCTTACTGAGGAAAAGTTAGGCACATGACTTGGATAGGTTCATGCTTCAGTTGCAAATGCAAGGTTTAAATAACCAAGATGGGCTACTGCTGAATATATCAACCAACCTTTATATATCAATTCCAGAATTTTTATCTTATACTTACATTGTAGGGAACTCCTTGCCTCTTATCTCCTGGCTTGGTTATATACCAATGCTCCGTTTTCACAGCTTGTTTGCTCTAAGACCCTTCATTTTCAAGCTTGACAAATCAAGGTCTCAGAGAAAACATGATTCATGGATTTTTTAAAAAAAGAAAAAAAATACTTGGCAAAGTATGCAAAAAAAAATATGCACCATGAGCATATGGACCCTGCAAAAACAGTATGGTATTTTTCTCCCTAGACATATTTCCTCTTTCATCAATTACAATAGTTTCATGACTTTTTGTTTTCTTCATATTGATGGGTGGGCTCTCCTACCTTCAGGTTCTAAAGTTGGGCAGACTACTTCCATAAATACCTTCTAAGATTTGAAAGATCCATCATTGAACAGTACAGATAGTCCTCAATTTCCAACTGCAGTTGGGATTGGAACATCTGTTGCCAAGTGATGGAATTGTTAAGTGAGTAGAAGCCGATTTTATGAAACATTTTGCTGTGGTCATTAAGGGATTTTTGTGGTTTTAAGTAAATCTGGTTCCCCCCACCCACCATTGACTTTGCTTGTTGGAAATTCCTTGGGAACATACTAATCATTGGATTGCATGGTGATCATGTGACCCTAGGATGTTGGACCATCATAAATATAAGTTTGTTGCCAAGGTGCCCAAAATGTGATAATGTGAACATAAGAACACTGTTACAATCATAGAGTTGAGGAAAGGACATAGATTACTTTTTTCAGTGCTGTCATAACTTCAAACAGCCATTAGACAAATTGCTGTAAGTTGAGAACTACCTGTATTTTCTTATTTAAAAAAGACGAAATGTTATACAAATGGTCATACTTTTTTTAAAAAAAATATGCTGTTACTTCCAAGTCCTGTTCCTGCCCAGATTTGGGATACCTCTAATATAGTTAAAATCATTTTCTTCCTTAATCCAGAGAACAATGAATGATGGTGCAACATTTAAAGGTTTTCTTATTGATCCCAGAGAAACCAAAGTTGGTCCCATTCTTCTCTTTAATAATGTTTATAGCTTATGGTTATACAAAAACCTTTACTACTCAGAGCCTACAGGCTGTAATTTGGATGTCTTTAGTGGATGTGTGGGATAGGACTGATTCTAACCCCGGGCCTCTCTGCCTTAAACAACTTGGAAAGTGTCTTCCAATTACTTGGGATGTCTTTTACAGTTAGTCAGAGGATGATAGCTAATCTTGAGAGAGGCAAGTGCCTTGTCAAAATGTGCCCTTAAATTAAAAGACTCATCTCACATGAGAGCAGGTGCTAGTAACTCACCTTTTACATGAGCTCAAGTTATTAAGCCCTGCGAGGGCAAACGAAACATGTCCAAAGGAAATAGAGGGTTGCTATGGTTTTAGCTCATTCAGGAATTGAGGCTTTACTGTGTACAGATCCCAGCAGGTCTGTTCAGAAGATGGTAAATAATTACAAGGAACGTCAGGTCTCCGGAGGGCACTTCAGGTTTGAAAAGATGTTCTCTAGGTCAGAGGTGACAACTAGAGACTGCTGAGAGGTTCTTGTACCATTTATCAAGCTGAAGCTATTTTTATTGCTTTCACTGTGCTCTGCCTCTAAATGGTATAATTTGAGCAAAATCATGTCTGGAAAAGTGACTCTTGTTGCAAACCCTTGTGGCATCTTTCTGTTTCCAGTGTAAGGCCAAGGGCTCTGCTTATTTTCTTCAACTATGAAAGGAACGTTAACAAATTATCTGAGCTGAGCAGAAAACAAATGAGGGGATGTCAGAAAGTGAATAACTGAGGTTTCATCCTGGATTTCCAGTCTCCCCAGTGTGAAGTTAGCAACTCAAAACTAATATGTACAGATGTTTTCCCCACTTTTTTTTCTTAATAAAGCCAAAGAGAAAGAAAAGTGGCAGTAAGTATAAAGGCATGATTATAACAGTAGATGTGGTATCATTTTATGCTGATTCCTGCAAAGATTTTGCTGCTTACCTCTATAATATACAAGATTGTAATTTTCTTAACAGATTTTTAAAAAGCTTTCTTTTTTCTACTATTTTTGTTCACTTTGCTCACTCCTCGGGAAGCTTTTAAGGTAGATTGGAAGGTTCTAACACTTGATTTATGCCTGTATTAGCATCCATTACAAAAAAAATACAAAAGTAAGCCTTAGTTTTCCAGAGACTAAACACCTTCCTGAATTCAGTGTTGTTTAATTCAGGGGTCCCTAACCAGGGACCACTAAATTCATAATTTTAAATCCCAGGACCACTAATATGATCTGCCTAATGTCCGGCTGGGTGGGCTTGGCTAGGTGGTCATGTGACTGGTGTTCATAGCCAACTCAGTGTCACTCACGTTGACACTGCTCTACTCTACTCACCCCTCCTTCTCAGTCACTCCTTGCCTCCCCGCCCGGGCTCCTTAGGGCCCCAACAGGAAGCATGGTGGCTAAGCAGCCACCATGAGAAAGAGTTAGCAAAAGAGCTTAGTTCAAATTGGATCTGACCGAGAAGGAGGCTCAACCAAAACACCTCACTGAGGACTATGAGCATACTTTCCAAGTAGAGAGAAGACCTGCAGAAGTGCAAGGCCAGGTACCGGTGCCTGGAGACTCAGTGGGCTGAGATGGTCAGCCAGTTTCAGGCCATGATGCTGTCCCACTGGAACAAGACACTCCGGCTCTTTGCCACCAGCAGCACTTCCCTCCAGCCTTTGCCCAAAGCTCCACACCAGGAGGCTGACGCAGACCCCAAGTTGGAATTTCTGCCCCCCTTTGACCCACACAAGAAGACCCCAAAGGGGGAGACTCTCTGCAAGAACAAAACCATTCATTGCACGTATCCAGCCCAGGGGCCATAGTTTGAGATTTAGTGCAATATAAAAAATGCAAATAATTTTTTGTGGACCACCAAAATTTTCTCATGGATCACCAGTGGTCCACAGACCACCAGTTGGTGACCGCTGGTTTAGTTAGAACTTTCTGATTTAATTTTCTAATTTTACTTGTTTATTTGTTAACTTCCTAGCCTCTGAAATGTAAAGACCTTAAGTATTTTAAATTACAAGTTGTCAAATGCACAGAAAAATTTGTGTAATAATAAAATATTATTATTATTATTATTATTATTATTATTATTATTATTATTATTATTATTATTATTATTATTATTAATAATAATAATAATAATAATAATAATGGTATTTGTGATGCATTTTTGAATGTTCAATTGACTGAGTTTTATGTTTAATGAATAAAGTAATAATAATAATAATAATAATAATAATAATAATAATAATAATAATAATAATAATAATAATAATACTTGTGATCGTCACTTGGAATACAACATGCCAGATATCAAAGTTGTGGAAAACCGAAACATACAATTTATTGACATCACAGTACCAGCAGATGCCAGAGTCAAAGAAAAAGAACTGGAAAAAATCATGAAATATCGCAACCTGGCCATCAAAACTACATGGCTATGGATGAAACATGTAATAGTGATACCCATTGTCATCGGGGCACTTGGTACCATGTCCAAGAATTTTATAAGATACATCAACAAATTGCAGCTTCCTGCAATACCCCTTTCTTGACCGGGATGCCTTATGCACGGTCACTCATGCCCTTGTCACTTCCCGCTTGGACTATTGCAATGCTCTCTACATGGGGCTGCCCTTGAAGTGCACCCGGAGGCTGCAGTTAGTCCAGAATGCAGCTGCGCGGGTAATAGTGGGAGCAACTCATTGCTCCCATGTAACACCAATCCTGCGCAGTTTGCACTGGCTTCCTGTGGTCTTTCGGGTGCGCTTCAAGATTCTGGTTACCACCTTTAAAGCGCTCCATGGCTTAGGACCCGGCTACTTACGGGACCGCCTGCTGTTACCTTTTTGCCTCCCACCGACCCATACGCTCACACAGAGAGGGCCTTCTCAGGGTGCCATCCGCCAAGCAATGTCGGCTGGCAGCCCCCAGGGGAAGGCCCTTCTCTGTTGGAGCTCCTACGCTTTGGAATGAACTTCCCCCTGGTTTACGTCAAGTGCCTGATCTTCGGACTTTTCGCCGTGAGCTGAAAACGCACCTATTTATTCAAGCGGGACTGGATTGAAATTTTATTGGGGTTAGTTATATTTTAAGATTTTAAATTGTTTTAATATTTCAGCCACATTATAATATGTTTTTTAATTTCTTTTAATGTTTATATAGTATTTTTACTTGGCTGTACACCGCCCTGAGTCCTTCGGGAGAAGGGCGGTATAAAAATCGAAATAAATAAATAAATAAAATAAAATAAATAAATAACACCAGCGGAACTGCAAAAAACTGTGCTACTCGGAACATCGTACATCTTAAGAAGGTACTTGGTTGATACCTAGGACGCTGACAGCAACCCGTATCAACCATTAGCACCAGTCAGTTGTATTTGTGATGCATTTTTGAATGTTCAGTTGATTGAGTTTCATGTTTAATACTTCATATTAATGAAGTAAATACTTCATATTAATGAAGTAAATACTTCATATTAATGAAATAAATAATAATAATAGGTCATTATGTAAAAAAATGATGTAAAAAAACTGGTCATTATGAAAAAAACTGGTCATAATTTAAAAAATATGACATACCTGCATCTGAAAAGTCAAGGGAGCACAAAGTGGAAAAAGTTATTGAACATGAGACAGTGAAGATCTTGTGGAACTTTTGAATACAGATGAATTGTCATTTGGATGACAGATATCATGGTTGTTGAGGGCCAAAGCATATAGTTTATTGATATCGCTGTACCAGGAGACACCAGAGTCGAAGAAAAAGAACTGGAAAAAATCATGAAATATTGTGACTTGGCCATTGAAACTATATGGCTATGGAGGAAACATGTAACAGTGATACCCATTATCATGTACAAGTATATTTTAAGAAGATACTTGGTTGATACCTAGGATGTTGGTAGCAACCCGTATTAACCATTAGCACCAGTCAATGATATTTGTGATACATTTTTAAATGTTCAGATGACTGAATTTCATATTTAATGAATAAAAGAAATAATAATAATTAATAATAAAAACAATACATACTTTGAAGCATCCAGAGCAATGCTCTGCAAGATAAAATTAATCTCAACCACCTCCATAAAAATAATGTTAAAGATTGTAGACAGTTTTGCATTGGTCTTGAGACAGGAACAGGAATTGCAGATAGAGTTACAAAGTTAGAAAGGGTCAGCTACAAGAAGTGCTAGCTACTTCTTGCTCCTTTTCAGGAAGCAAATGTTTTTTAGTGACTCAGCTTTCCACAGAATAGTTTTAATATGAAAAGTTCAAGAAGCTTAAATTCCCTCTTTCATGAGTTCCTTCCCCTCCCTATTCTGGACTTGAACAGGATTGGGACCAGATGGTCTTTCACATTTCCTTGGAGAGCCAGTTCTACTCTCTGAAAGTATGTTGATTTGGTGTGTGTGTGTGTGTGTGTGTGTGTGTGTGTTAAACACCGTGAATGGATTTAGATGATAGAAACTTATCTCCACTTCAATTATGCATTTATAAAGTTTCTACAACTATCACAAAATCAGTGGAATACATACATTCTGATCAATTGTATAAGCATGCTCAAAGAACAGTGTAGCTCTGAGTAAAACTTGGAAACTTTTAAAGCCTCAAGTCAGTCAGTCAGTCAGTCTCCCTCCCTTCCTCCCTCCCTTCCTCCCTCCCTCTGTGTCATTCCCAAGAGCAACTTCAAAACTGTTGTAGAAAAAAATGAAAAATTGCTGTATGGTGTCTAGGATCCTGTGGCTACATTTGCATTTGCATTTTTCACTGGTAACATCTGTGCAATTTGTGTGAAATAATAAACTGTACCAGGGAACTATTCTTATTCAAACCAATCATTTTCGCTGGCATCAGATGCTTCTACCTCAAACTTGAGAATAAAAGAAGGTGTGGGATAGGAGCAAGATTTTTTGGCACATGAAAGGTGTCAATTGGCAATTTTAAATGTCTTTCTTCTTCTGAAATCCTTAAATCCTATTGCTTGGGTTCTTCCAAATTTTTGAATATTTAGTGTGTATTGTGTATGATAGTAGAGGGGAAAACAAATAAATTGGCTACATTGCTAGTTCTGATATAGTCTACAAACAGGTCCAAAATACATGAGAGAGAAGCAGAACTTGAAAGTATACTGTAGGTGCACTGAAGAAAATGATATAACTGGGAAGTCTTTTGTGCTCCCTAAATTTGGCTGATTGCTTGCAGATATTTGATTACCCAATTAGGTACATCATCATCAGTGTACCATATTTTCCTCTATTGAAAGCTGATATAATATCCATGAAGCCATCTTATTACAATTGTTTGTGATAAACAATTAGGGTTTTGATAAAAGAGAATATTTGTACCTCAAGTTGAACTGTAGGGTCCTTGGTGCTTTCTGAACGTGGTTG
The DNA here is from genome assembly GCF_028640845.1 of Ahaetulla prasina. Lineage (NCBI taxonomy): Eukaryota > Metazoa > Chordata > Lepidosauria > Squamata > Colubridae > Ahaetulla > Ahaetulla prasina. Next base: position 109,691,025 of record NC_080540.1, read on the forward strand.
TTTTCTTGCAGACATTTCATAAGAGGGTTTTTATTTTGAATGTCCTGCTTCTATATGCGTATATGTGTGTTGTGTGTGTGTATGTATGTATATAGGTCTTAGACTTATATACCGCTTCATAGTGCTTTACATCCCTCTCTAAACTGTATACATGTTGTGTCTGCGCCACCCGAGCCGGCCTACTGCCAGAAAGTGACTTGGAAAGTGAGGGGGAAGGGCCGTCAGGACTTACCTCGGGAGCACTGGCTTCCCTGGCTCAGCTCCAGGAGCCAGAAGCAGGCCAGGTGGAAGAGATAATGAGGCCTCCGTCCCCTGACTCTTTCCCCCCCCCAGGCCACACCTCCAGACCCAGCTGATGGCAATCAGGCCTGGCTAGACCCTAGGTTTCGTAGGCAGGAGAGGAGGGAACAACAGAAGCAGGGGTGGGGCAGGCCTAGGAAGTGCTGAGTCATGGAGCCACACCCCACAGCAAGAGCTGCTGTGCCTCTTCGTAGCAGGCAAATTAACTGCTTAAGTAAGAGCTGAAGTACTGTTTGACTCATAGGCATCGAGGGAGATAACAGAGGCACTTTGCATACGCTCGCTATTTTGCTGCCAGAGCTGATAGTGCCAGTTAATTAAGCCATCGCTCGGACAGAGGCGAAGGAGGACAGAACAATACAGCATATATAAATAAGTGGTTATGCAAATCAGAGGTGGTATTCAGCTGGTTCAGACTGGTTCAGGTGAACTGGTAGTGGTGACCTGCAGGGCACACCCACCTGCTCGGGCTCAATCCCGTCCTACATCGCTGTGTTTTTGATGCTGCACGCATGCGCAGACGGCACACCCGAGCGAATTGTCATGTTGTTTGACGTCGCATGCCTGTGTGAACAGTGTGCACGTGCATTGTCGTGTTGTTTGACGTTACATGCATGTGCATACGGTGTGTGTGCATTGCCGTGTTTTGTAATGCTGCATGCATGTGCGTACAGTGCACGAGCGAAGTGAGTGCATGTGCGTGTGTGCTCACATTTCCGGTGCTGGCCGAACCAGTTGCTACAGTATGTGAAGCCAACCTCTGATGCAAATATATCATATAGTTAATGTAATATAGCTGTATTTACAGGGTATTGGCAATATATTGCCTCTGGCATGCGAATGAACTTTGTGGTGCAATCTAACATATGCCAAGATAGACACATCCATCACTATGACTTGAACCAGCTGAAAACACAGTCTCACACTCTTGTTTGATGATGGATTTCTTCATAGCAAACAAAGCCTTGAGAGCAGAAGCATTTAGATATAATTTTTGAAGATACAGAAAAGATTCATTAGGGAGAGATGAGTGATTAATTTTCACTCCATTATAGCATGGACAAGAACCTGGGAAATCCTAATTTAATAAAACAAATGTTTTACAGAAAGTTCTTTGGTTTAAAAAAGAAATTATTATGATCAATACTACTACAGTATTAGAAGGTGAGATAATTTTAAACTGACATGCTTACTAAACTTTCTTAACATACATACATACATACATACAATGTTCAGATTTTACAATATTGTTAATTAAACCAGAACAAATACAATGTTTGATGGTGTTCCTGTTTCCTTAGTTCTTGATTATAGGTTTCAAACTGAAATTATGGAATTATATCTTAATTGTTTTAGAATACTGTTCTTAACTATACTTAAGTAAAGTAACCATAATTCAAAATCATATCTGTGTAGGGCATTTCTTCTTCATTGAATCAGAAATCTTATATTAAATTGCAATATTTTTTTTGTTGTTGTTTACATTTATATCCCGCCCTTCTCCGAAGACTCAGGGCGGCTTACAATGTATAAGGCAATAGTCTCATTCTATTTGTATATTTTTTTACAAAGTCAACTTATTGGCCCCCCAACAATCTGGGTCCTCATTTTACCTACCTTATAAAGGGTGGAAGGCTGAGTCAACCTTGGGCCAGGCTCGAACCTGCAGTAATTGCAGGCTCTGTGTTCTAATAACAGGTTTCTCTACTGCCTGAGCTATCCCGGCATTTGCATTTATATCCCGCCCTTCTCCGAAGACTCAGGGCGGCTTACACTATGTTAGCAATAGTCTTCATTCTATTTGTATATTTATATACAAAATCAACTTATTGCCCCCAACAATCTGGGTCCTCATTTTACCTACCTTATAAAGGATGGAAGGCTGAGTCAACCTTGGGCCTGGTGGGACTAGAACCTGCAGTAATTGCAGGCAGCTGCTGTTAATAACAGACTGCATTAGCAGTCTGAGCCACAGAGGCCCATAATATTTAACATTATGTTTTCACTGGATTCCCAGTAGAATTCTATTTCTGAATTAAACCCAGGTCATAATGTAGTTGACTAAGAAGAAATAGAATCCTACACAGTTAATTTGCCACTAATACAAACTAACCAGTAATGGTATGAAGTTGAGAAGGAATATCTGCTTATTGCTGGAGATACAGTATATTTAAGCAGTTGCATCGTGGTTTTTAATAATTAGATAGGAAAAGTAGCAAATATAGTTCCAACAAGTAAGCAGCAGACTATACTGGGAATACTAATTATTGCTTCCTTTCCTAATAAATGCACTTTTCTACCCTGTTTCCCCCAAAATAAGACATCCCCTGATAATAAGCCCAATCGGGCTTTTGAGCGAATGGCGATAAGGCCAAGCGCTTATTCCAGGGTTCAAAAGAATATAAGACAGGGTCTTTTTTTGGGGGAAATACGATATGGCTGGATTTACATAATTATTTTCAACTATTCCATCTCTAATTCCTTGGCACTTCCCTGAAAATTTCTAATTATAAAATTAGTACACCATGGTTGGTCTTTGGGTAACTAATTAGAAATGGTTGTGTGAAACGATGCAAAAAAGCTGGCTGATAGGTTTATAGCTGATTTACTAGTAAATTATAGAATTATAGAATTTTTCATATTAAGTATTTTTAGTGCGGGAGTTTGCAAATTCCATATATACTTCCTCTTGGTTAGCTGTTGATAAAATTAGATATGTAAATACCTCCTGTTTTAATATACAATAACCTAATTAGCTAAATATTGTTGTCTCTTGATGTGCTTGTACCCAGCAGTGGTTGTATTTATGGCAGACACTATGTTTTCCTCCTGCATAAATGTAGTTATATGGTTTAATTTTTGAAGTCTCTCATTTCTCCAATGTGTGAATTTTATATAAAGCTACAGTAAGAGAATACATTTTTTTCAGAAACTGTAGTGGCATTTCTGGCATGTGATCTGAGTGGCACTTAAATGGAACAGACAGCATTCTTTTCATGAAACACATTGATCTGATAATCCTAATTTGACTAATCCAAAAATAAAAGTTTTGTTTCTGTGTTTTAAACTCTTAGGAATGGAGTACTTTGCTAAGGTATACATTGAATTTTACCTAGTTTTTGTTACACTATAGAAGATGATGTCATCATAAGGAAGGTTTTATAAAGTTTTACTATTTGCTGATTTTAAATGTGAGATTTTTAATGGGAAATTCTGTTTTTTGAATGTTGAGATTATGGGATTTGAAGTGAGAAATGGAATGCAAATCTAAAGGGTAAATAACAACAAAAAGTTTTAATAGGATGACCAACAATGTTCTTTGACTTTAGTTAAGAGAATGGCAAACAATAGGTTTGGGCATAATTATACATATTCTGTTAATTATTTGACAATGGATTAATGAATACAATATTACAAATTTTCTTTTGGAATCATTGCTATCAGAAAATACTTAAATATGTCTAAAGTTTCTACTCAAATATAATGACATTTGAATACTGGCTTTTGTGGTAACTTTTCACATGGAGGATGGAGTACTTACTATGTTTTACCCCATGGGTTTCTTTCATTGTGAATTTTTCATACCAGCTTCTTTGAACTCTCTTCTTATTATGCAGAAGGTTTATATGATATGCTGTGCTACATTATTGTACATTCGTGTCATGTTGCTTCTGATTCATTTATTGAAATTCTTGTGCACTGTTTTATTAAACTCTCTCTTTTCTTTTTTGTATGAAATATACATGCAGATGCTGCTTCTGAAGTGGCAAAGAACCAGAATAGGATCTAATGGTTCCCATATCTAGTTCTCTAAAGCTTAATTTCTTTCCCGAAGGCCTTGCTCCATTAATCCACCAAGACAAATGTTCCTCTTCATGGATCAAGGCCGTCGAGTCCAACCTTGCCAAACTAGGCTTAACTGCAGCCTCAATACTCAAGTTGGACTATAACCAAGCAAAACAAAACCTTGTGACAAAGGGTAGAGGACATTGAGAGGCAAGTGGACTTAGGGAAAGCTCCATTGTTTCTGGCTCCAGACTCTATTAAATATGTTGTTACTCTTGCTAATTATCTTAGCTATTTGGAGACAGCAAACCGATGGCGGGTTGCCCCCGGTTCGGACCAGTTCGCAAGAACCAGTAGTAAAACCGGCTGGAGGCTCACCCATTGACTCGGACATCATCATAGGTGATCTGCACATGTGCAGAACCTTCTGCGCATGCGCAGAAGAGTGCGCACGAGTGAGCATGATGTGAACCGGTAGTAAAAGTAAGTAGAACCCACCCCTGCAGCAAACCATTGGAAAGCATTTTCGATCCCATGGTGCCATGAACTTACATTGGCTGTTCTGTATGGCAAATATAAAAAGATTCCATTGATTGAAATACTCTGCCCCTGTGGCTCAGGAGAGATGAAGACCGTTGGGCACATTCTTCTTCCATGCTCTTTCTGTAGCAGTGGTTCTCAACCTTTATAGTGCTGCAACCCCTTTAATACAATTCCCCATGATGTGGCGACCCCATCGTAAAATTATTTTCGCAGCGATCTCAGCGCACCTCAGCAGCCGCAGAAGAGGGAAAAAAGTGGCAAACTGTTTTTTGGAATTTATCGCGCCTGAAGCTGTATTGGCTAGCGATCTGAACTGTTTGCGATTGCCTTGAGGATGGAGGCATTAAAGCGGAGACTCCTCCCCTATTAAGTTTATCGCGCCTGAAGCCAGATTAGGCTATCGATTGGGAGTGATTTCTTGTGGAGTCAACCATTGGAGCGCAATTCTTCAACTCGCAAGTATACTTCCCATATTTCCGATGGTCTTAAGTGACCCCTGGCGAATCGTCATTCGACCCCCAATGGGCTCGCAACCCACAGGTTGAGAACCGCTGTTCTATAAGAGATATTTGAGAAAAAAAACTTAGCTTCCCAATAATCGATAGGTATCCTGGCCATTCTAACACTGCTTGTCTCCAGTGGCTGCTTAAGGACGAACATACTGTGATTACAGTGCAGGTGGCTAGATTCTGCACAACAGCACTGGGGATTCATTGGAAACACATGATTCATCCACCATAGCTATTTTACACAACTAATGTAGCATTACAATTTTGCATTACTACTCTTTTTGCATTTTAGTATTTAATGACTGCGGACCACATAATTTAAGGATTGATATTATAGTTAGGCCATGTGTAACTGACAGATTAGATGCTAAATTGTGATTTTAATATAGATTTTATCTGTTATTTATTATTTTATTCTAGAATTCTTAACTGGATATTCCTCAAGTGTTTTTATTTGTTCTGGTCGCTGGTCTTGGACTGTAATAAATTTGATTTGATTTGATTTGACTTGATACCTGGTTCTGTTTAAACAAGGTACAGGCCATATTGAGATGTGGATGGAGTATATGTTTATAAGCCAGGTCCAGAAGTGGAGTCCAGAAATTTTTCCTTAACAACAGGCCAGCCCAATATTGAAGTACTTATAGGAATCAGGGAATAGTGACTGGTTCTTTTGTAGCTGTTTTTATTTCTTCCTTTGATCACAATCAGATCTGATTCAGACCTTCTATTTTTTATTGTATCTGTTAGCTAAACTTTGATGCCTTGATTTTGCAATATAGGATGGGCAGGGTGATGCAGCACAATATTACTATGAATACTGTACCTATGTGGACATCCTTAAGTAAAAGGTTTCATCGTCAGTTAAAGGTAGTATATTTGGATTGAAATGGATTCCCTCAAGCAGACAACCCTTAGGGGGGGGGGGAAAACCCATATCCTCCCCTTGATATTTTTTTCTTCAGTGTTAGAGGACTGCAGGACTGCAGGAGAGGGGAGTGTCTAGTGAAAAAGTGCTGTGATTGACAGTCTGGGAACAGAGAGCAAATAGCTTTGGTGTGGCTTGGAAACTGAAGCAGACAAGGTAAGCAGCAGGAGAATTTCAGCTATGTCGTGGGAAATGGCCTTAGCAAGCTCTCTGATTAGCAGTGGAGTGCAAATCTCTTGGGTCATTGCTAGGGTTCAGGAGAGCAAAGAACTGCTGGTATGTCAAATTGCTGCCATATTTCATTCACAAGGAAAAAAAGAGGCAGGTTGACTATTTGATTAGGGTTTATTGATGTTAGGGGCATGCAATCATTTAAGGCGCTTTAAAAAAACATTTGCAGAAATTACTTGAGAGCTCTGAGAAAATGACAACATTTCTGTTTGGTAGTAAGAAACAGTAACCTTGCTTTTACTTCTTTTAATGATAGGTTTATTGGGTATTACTTACAATTTTATAGCAGAGAGAAGATGATGAGATAAATAGAATGCCAGAAAGTCTTTTAGTTCTGGATTAAAACTTGAGATCAGAAGATACAGAACAAGTATTATTGATTAATGGTATTATGCAATTGGAAATCAACATAAAAGTTGAAAAGTGTAACATAATGGTTTTAAAGGTTGCAAGCCAACATGTAAAATAAACAGACCATTAGAGTAATCTATATCATGTCACCACACTTTGCAGGAGAATACAAAGCATTAGACAATAAAGTTGTAAAACAATATAGGGTAATGTAACATTAACCAATACAACTAAAACTAAGTAAGATTATAAATTATGCTAATAAACTATGGTTAGTCTATTTACGGTAAGTATTTATGTGTAAAATTTTATTCAAAAAGTGAACTTACTCTTTGCCTATAGTTGACAAGAATCTATAGAAATATCTGGAAATAGAACTGAGAAGGGTAATCATCAAACAATGTCTCCTATTAATTTATTATATAATTCTATGTAATATATTTGAATCAGAATATATTTGTTGTATTGTATTTTTATAAAATATATGTATTTCTCCATTCTCCGTTTTGAGGGAGAGGAAAATCTCATTTAGGAAGAGAGGAGGTATGATAGATTTTAGATCTGTTTGCTCAGATGCTCATAAAAGAAGCAATATCAAGTACAGATTGGGGCAGACTAGGCAGGGAGCTGGAACAACTTAGTTTGTCCTCAGTCCATGGGTAAAGAGGTTAGCATGTTCTTGTATGGTATATGTGTGTCCAGGGGGAAAGTTGGATGGGTGGGAGTAATGGACAGGGTCACTGTTATTATTAGGCCCAAGAATGGTCTGGCAGATGGAGACTGGACAGACTGAGACAAGAGAGGAAACCACTTTCAGCTGTTCTGCAGTTGGAATTACAATGTATTCCCATTGGGGTTTTAAAATAGTAGGCAGATCAAAAGTATAGAACTGCATGCATTTTTTTTATTACATGTCAAGATTTTGGTGAGATTGGGAAAGATGGGAGAGGCAATAAAATTCTTGAGAATCCTTTAATTCTTTTTCACTTATGCTGTCTGCCAGTTCTCTCCCATCTGATCCTATCTGATGGCTGGACCATTTTTGTCCTAATTACTCTTTCCAGCATTCCTATATGATGTCATAATTCTCTGACAAATCTGAATATTTGGAAGTATTATTAAAGGCAAACAAGGCAACGTTTTCTTTATCAAACTGATGATCACAGAGAGTTGATGAATGGAATATTCAGTTTATCTATCTATCTATCTATCTATCTATCTATCTATCTATCTATCTATCTATCTATCTATCTATCATCTATCTGGCAGGCTGTCTGGCTGTCTGGCTGTCTGGCTGTCATCACTACACTTTTTTGTCATTTGAAGTCTGTCAGTGCATTTATAAGATTTATATTTGCTGAGCTAATATGATGGCTGCCATTAGTCAGAATTATCTGTAAATGTGTTGTCAGTAGGTAGACTAAGGACCCAACCAGTAAAATATGACCCCATTTAATTATCTTACTTTGGACTATGAATGCAGTTTTGCTTTATCAAATAACTTCATGACCAGGGATGACCTGCTCACAAATGACTGAACAGTTCAATGGTATATTGCATTCTACATTTAAGCAGTTGTTATGCAGAATACAAAACGCTGTTGTAATTTTCTATAGCCCATCTTTGATGTAGAAAATGTACTTCCATGTAGGAAAAAAAAAACATGAATCTCATGTACAGTCACATCATATGTATCTGGATACTGTAGTAAAAATACTTTTCCTTCATGAAAATGCTTTTATTTTTTTTGAGGAAAAGTTGTAATTTATCAAATCATGGGTCCTTAGCTTGAACACCAGACTGTACACATACTGTGCCAGAATTATCATGCTGTTGTTGTCATGAGACAAAAATCTGTTTTTCATTTAAATACTAAGTCTTTCTTTCATTTTAGCTATCTTTTCCACAACTGTGGTTATTTTAATTTAGAATAGCATGACTTCTCTACAGAGTTACTTATTGTTGCATATGATTGTTTACTTTATCAATATTAGGTTGACGTCATTCTATATTTCCAGCTTTGTTGTTTCACAATAGTTTTTAAATATTAAAGACATGCTTATATACATTGTAATGATTTGATTTACTTTAAATTATTTCACAGCAGAACAGCTAACCAGTGAAATTTGACACCTGCCATTCATATTTAGTACTGAAGAAAGTTCTTGCATAAAAGACAAGCTGTGGCAGAAGGGCAAATGAGTGAACTCTTTTCAACAGAGAATTTAAAATCCATGAAAAGAATAAGAGAAATTAGATGCTTCATGGCTGCTTTTATATTTGACTCTGGTCTTTCTGCTGCTGTACCTTGAAGTGTTATCTTCATGTAACATTGTTCTAAGTATAATTCAGTCTGGAGAATTAAGGGCAATAGGATATGTAGATTTTGCATTTATGTTTTCTACTGATTTATAGCCTTAGATGGCTTGCTTAGAAAGGCAGAAATATGCATTTATGTGCATACATGTGACACCACAGGCTGTGTGGTGTCACATGTTTTGTGTTTGCATGTTTTGCAGTTTTTCCACCCAGATTTGCACTCCTGACAGTCTTAATTCTTCAGGGTGAAATTGAGGATGACTAATTGCATCATAAAAATAGTCTGAAATGACCGAAAAGAGCTAACGGGTTTCTCCAACAGAACTTTTCCATTTCCAGAAAACCATTTCAGGTTGTTAATTAGTAATAAAGTATATCATATAGGTAGTCCTCGCTTACCAATGGTAAGTAGAACTCGAACTCTTGTCACCAAACATGCGATCATAAAGTGTGATATTACGTGACTGCACTGAAGTATGATGACAATTCCAGCAGTCCCAGTTGTGTCATTAGGTGAATCCATCACAATCGAAGTGTCGACAGTCACAAGATTGTCCTTTGCGATCTTCTTTTGGCTTCCCCATTGACTTTATTTGAGACTTGCAGTGAAAATTGCAAATGGTGATCTCATGACCATGGGAATGCTATAAAGTTCCACTTAGTTCTGTGACAGAAACCTAACTATTTTATTTGTTTATATCACAAAAATGTGACTTTGTGTACAACTTAATAATTGAATACTCCATAGCAATCTAAAAACAATCAAAATGAACACGAAATAAAGTATATCTCTGTCATTGTGCCCGGGTAGTATGAGCGGCATTACTCAGATACAGTAGTCCCTGCTCGTGAATTAGTGGTGCCTGCCTATCATATCTACATGTATGCAATGTAGTTTATAGCAAAATCTACACTAGTAACAGATACTTTTAAGACAAAAATATAGGGCCGTGGTAGCTCAGGCTGTAAGATAGCCTGTTATTAAAACACAGCTGCCTGCAATTACTGCAGGCTCGAGTCCCACCAGGCCCAAGGTTGACTCAGCCTTCCATCCTTTATAAGGTAGGTAAAATGAGGACCCAGATTGTTGGGGGGGCAATAAGTTGACTTTGTAAATATACAAATAGAATGAGACTATTGCCTTACACATTGTAAGCCGCCCTGAGTCTTCGGAGAAGGGCGGGATATAAATGTAAATAAAATCAAATATCAAATATCAAAATCAAATAGTAGGAATTCTTCAAGGAAAGGGTGCTTATTCCTGCAGTGGGGATTTAAGAGCAAAATATTAAAACATGATTTATCCCCATTTCCTCTACAGCTAAAAGTAATGTGAATTAAAGGCTAATTTCCCCGAAGGTAATGATATTAATGGACTGTCATTTCCAAACCTTGCTGGCGTGCCTGAAGTTAATTTCAAAGAAGCCTGGAAAGATAGTCAATTAATTCCATATGTTGGAATTGCTAAACCGATTTACTGATTCAGACCTCTTGTGCAAGGCAAACTTCTAGCGTATTCAGATTAATACAAGATAGTAGCCCGATATTAAAAAGCACTTGTTGGCAATACCAAGAATGGGATTCTTCCAGGAAGTCATTTTTTCTGAGGACCATGCTGACTGTACAGGTAGAAATGAGATATACAAGTTGTGAGCCTCCATTTAAATATTACAGTAACTTATTAAACTGAATCCACAGGAAAGCTGCTTTGTCTCATTGTTTCTTCACTGAGTACCTGTAAGAATATACAATGCAGTTTCTCTTCCTAAGCCAGCAGCCTTCTATACCCATTCAAAGTACCAGAAAGGCCAGCATCATTAACCACTCAGAACAAGGCTGTTCCATACTGAAGTCTGAAACAGCTTGTGAGTTCATTTTAGCTATTATTTAGTGTTGATGTAATCCTTCAACTAAATGGTAATTGTACTGTACAAATTATTTTGACATTTAAATGTTGCAGTTAAATTGCATACTTTTCCCTCTCTAATGACAGCAGGGAAAGTAGCTTTTTTTCTGATTATTCATCTGTGTTCTTTTTTGACAACTTGTCTGTAATTAATACATACTTCTGTGGCTGTTTTTCTGAAAATGCCTTTCGGGGTTCAGAAAACAACACCCGAAACAATAGATATCTCCTCTTTTCTTCTGACTTTTCATTATTTCTATGAAAGAGCTTTTGATATGGATTTTGTCAGTTTTCATCCGCAATGCTTTGTCATTTTCACCATAGCAACACATCTACCGCATCTACTATTAACACACATTATAATGCAAAAACTGCATTTGTTAATCGCATAGCAATTAATGTATATTCTAGTTTTCTTTTCTGAACCACTCTCTAAAACAAAGATAGTAACCTTGTGTTTGAAGAATATGATAAATAGAATTATGTCAAGAGGAATTTTCACCAACTTTTACTCTAAAATCTCAGTCATCAAGTTATCATATTATAACTTAGTTTGCATCTGACATTCGTCCTTCAAAAAAAGTTCTGAAGTTAATCAAGCTAACCTTCACCCATTTTATCTTAACGTATCTGTTACATCTTCCCTTTATGGGTAGCTTATTTTGATCAGCTAATTTGCCCTCCAGTTAAATCTGTTCTTATAATACCTGAAATGATCCATCTTACTTGGTCCATAAGCTTATTTTACAGGCTGGAAAAATTCAATATCCATGTGCACGATTGATTGTCATTTGCCCAAATATGTCACCCAGGCATAGGAAGACATATAATTGACCCACAAAAGAGGTGTCAGGCTTTGAATTACCACATCAGTTATGGACAATCCTGAATAGGGTTCATACCTCACACGCCAGGACTCATTATATGTATGGAGCATAGTATCTTCCCCTCAGTGTGATTATGGGGTCCCATGTCAAACTGTAGATCACAATGACTGGCTTTAAGCTAAGGACATATACTGGTCTACAATCTGAACTTTTAAGTATAAATGATGCTGCGCCTCAATGGTTAGATGGCTTAGACATTGGAATTTGAAAATAGATGTTAAATGTTTTTTTAACATTTATATTGTATTATATTTTATTAATCTAGGTGAAAGTTAATATATTTTGCTAGTCCATGTATGATATGCCATATGCTAAATAAAATAAATCTCAAATATGTACAGTTCTGTGGGGATTTATATTAGCTACAGTCTTAAGACCTGTGTTCAGTAGTTTTTAATGTTTACCTGTGACAATTTGATCATGAGTTAAAACTGAGAGGCTCTTATGTAGTATTTTAAAATATAGATGTATAAAATATAGATGTTTATTTATAATAAAATAAATAAAATACATTTTATGATTCATTAATATATACTTGAAAGAAGATCTCTTCTTTTTCCTATTGAATTAAGATAATTGAAATTAGAGTTTACCTTCAATGTTTCAATATTTTTAAACTAAATATTTTTGATTATACAGATGAAAGTAAAATTAGTCCAGAAAACCTTTCTGGTAATCTAAACAAAACTAGTTTTGAACATATGTGCTAGTAATTCCCAACTCTAGGGGACGGTGCTCATCTCTGTTTCAAAGCCAAAGAGCCAGCACTGTCCAAAGATGTCTCCATTATCATATGGCTGGCATGACTAAATGCCAAAAGTGCAAGGAACGCTGTTACCTTCCCACCAAAGGTGGTCCCCATTTTTCTACTTGCATTGCTTTCAAATTGCTAGGTTGGCAGAAGCTGGGACAAGTAATGGGAGTTCACCCCATTATGCTTCCCACCATCCAGAAGCTAGACCATGCTGGTACCACCGGCTGCTGCACCCCCCTCCAATCCCCACACAAAGCAAGCTGACACACACCAGGAACACATGACAAGACCTTGGACTCTGAGTCAAACCAAAACCCTGGATGCTGCATCACAGCCATCTGCTCAGGACATCACATCACAGAATTCCAGAGGCCGCAACACCAAAGCTCATGACATTACAACACAACCTACCACCCAGGATTTTACAGCACAAGACTCAGGAGGTCACATTCCCAGAACTCAGGACATTTCCAGGAAGCCCATTACCACTACAAGAGGTCACATTCCCAGAACTCAGGATGTTTCCACACAGCCCATTAACCAGGTTGTTACAACACAAAAGACTAACAGGCACTCAACTAGGACCATACCCACACAGGATGCTATGAAACAACCGACTAATCTGCAAACACCCACTCCATCTACCAATCAAGATGCAACCACACAGCCAACCAACCCGCTTACAGAAACACTCTTCACCTCCCCACCAGTATTTATAGAGAGACGGCAGCTCCGACCACACTTTGCTCGCACAAACACGAAGCTGAAAGCACCAGCCTGAAAATGATGAGTGAGACCTCGTCAAAACATCGCCAAGATACTTTCAACCTTACACAGGAAAAGACCCGAATATGCCAAGACCTACATACCTATACCCGTGAAAACCTACGAAAATAAATATGTGTGTTTATATATATATATATATATATATATATATATATATATATATATATATATATATATGTATATGTATATGTATATGTATATGTATATGTATATGTATATGTATATGTATATATATATATGTATGTATATATATATATATATATATATGTATGTATATATATATATATATATATATATATGTATTTGTTTTCTGAGGTTTTCACGGGTGTTTGTATATAGGTCTTTGGTTGTTCGGTTTTCTCCGTGTAAAATTGGAAGTGTCTTGGCGACGTTCGATGAAGTCTCATTCGTCATCTTCAGGCTTCAAAGCTGTTTCTTCCTTTTAACTGCTAGTGGGGGTTTGAACTGATTGGGTGGGAGCTTGGCTGTGCTCTGATTGGATGGGGTTTTTTTATGCTCTGATTGGCTGGGGGTGTGTCCTGTGTTGGTGGGGGCTTGGTTGTGCTCAGTTTGGTCTGTGTTGCAGGGGGATTTGAGCTGGTGAGCTGCATAGCTGTTGTTTGGCTTTGTGGTCGTGCTACATCTTCATAGTGGGTGTCAGTCTGCTGCATGTATGGATTGGAGGGGTTTGAAATGGCTAATGTTGCAGCTGCGGTCTGGCTTCTGGTCCTTGGTCGTGCTTCCTGATCAATGTGGGTTTGGGTCTGCTTTCTGGGTGGATGTGCGGTGGTGACATCCTGTGTTATTGACAAACGAGTCCCTAACACGAGGAATGACACCAGACCCACACTCATGAGGTCCACACAGGATGTCACCACCGCACATCCACCCAGAAAGCAGACCCAAACCCACATTGATCAGGAAGCACGACCAAGGACCAGAAGCCAGACCGCAGCTGCAACATTAGCCATTTCAAACCCCTCCAATCCATACATGCAGCAGACTGACACCCACTATGAAGATGTAGCATGACCACAAAGCCAAACAACAGCTATGCAGCTCACCAGCTCAAATCCCCCTGCAACACAGACCAAACTGAGCACAACCAAGCCCCCACCAACACAGGACACACCCCCAGCCAATCAGAGCACAAAAAAACCCCCATCCAATCAGAGCACAGCCAAGCTCCCACCCAATCAGTTCAAACCCCCACTAGCAGTTAAAAGGAAGAAACAGCTGCGATCACACATTGCTCCCAGAAGCACGAAGCTGAAGCCTGAAGATGACGAATGAGACTTCGTCGAAACGTCGCCAAGACACTTCCAATTTTACACGGGAGAAAACCCGAACAACCAAAGACCTATATATATGTATATATATATATAAAGAATAATACCTCTCTAAAAATCCTTGGTCCAGCTGGCCTGGCTGGTAGCACCTTTCTAGGGTTACAGGAGAAGATAGTCAACTGTTCTGAAGGCAGAAGACGGCTTTATGCCCCAACGGCAGATAAAAAAATAGAATTATCTTCTAGGAGAAGGGAAATTCTGATTACAAACCTCCACTGCATTGTGGCTATATCTACTACTGGAAAAGGCTTCAGGAGTCAACCTCGAGGCAAAATCCGGAGCCAGAGTTCTGGAAGCAGTTCGTGACTGTGTACAATCACATTCTGATAACTCCTGCAACATAGCTGGAACTAATCGTATCGGCTTTGCCATTCCATTGGACAATTTCAGCAACGTGGAGAGGGGGATCTGCTTGGGTAACAGTCTATCCTCCATATTAATCTACCCAGGCCTTGTGTTCTGGAGAGGACACTCCAGCTTTGCATACAGCATTGAAACAACACGGGAAGTGGCAGTTACCGGTTATAAGTCTTTGCTTGATTGGCATAGAACGTAACGTCAAGGTTCACTTTCGTCGGTGGGAGAGGTCCTTGTACCTCATTGGGCAGCTACTGCCTGCCTTAAGCTGGGCAGCCCCCAGCCAGCAAGGTGTTGCCCCGCCACGGTCTGTTAACCTCACAGGGTGCATGGGGTTTGCACCATGCAACAAACGTAAGAAAACTTTAGCCCTAAAGTTGGGCACCTAGAATGTTCGGACAATGACCCCCCGGGCTCTCTGATTATTTACAAGAGATAGATGATGTACATAAAACAACTGCCATTGACATGGAGTTGAGCAGACTGCAGATGGATATCATTGCCCTTCAAGAGACAAGACTGTTAGATTCAGGATCTGTTAAGGAGAGAAACTTCTCGTACTTCTGGCAGGGAAAACCATCAAACGAGTCTAGGGAATATGGGGTTGGCTTCACAGTCAGAAACATCCTACTAGGATCCATTACTCCACCTGCTGCAGGAAGTGAAAGAATTCTGTCCTTGAAGCTCCATTCATCAGCAGGGCTGGTTACTCTTATTAGCGCATATGCACCAACATTGTCATCTTCAGTAGCATCCAAAGACAAATTCTATGACTATCTGGCTTCTACTATCAAAAAAATCCCTGAGAAAGAACCACTGTTTATCCTTAGCGATTTTAATGCCAGAGTCAGAGCTGATAATAGTTCTTGGCCCACTCGTTTAGGTCAGTTCGGCATCGGGAAGATGAATGAAAATGGCCAATGCCTTCTGGAATTTTGCTGCTACTATAATCTTTACATTAGCAATACATACTTTAAAAGAAAGCCTTAACACAGAGTCTCTTGAGACATCCAAGATCAAAGCATTGGCACCAGCTCGACTTGATTCTTACCAGGTGCTCCAATCTCCCCAATATTACAATCACACACAGCTATCAGGGTGCTGATTGTGATACAGACCACTCCTTGGTGTGCAGCAGAATTAAACTGCAAACAAAGAGATTGCATCGCTCAAAGAAGGAAGGAAGACCATGAATTGACATCAACAAGACCCGCAATCAGGGCAAAGTGGATGAATTTGTACAAGCACTCAAGGAAACTCTCCCAGGCCTGGCTGAAGTAATCTGAACGATGGGAATATTTCAAGAATGCTGTTTATAACACCGCCTTGTCAGTATTTGGTAAGGAGACCAGAAAGGCAGCAGATTGGTTTGAAGCCCATTCGGAGGAGTTGATGCCAGCCATCGAGGAAAAAAGGAGAGCTCTAATTGCATATAAAGCCTGTTCCAGTGAGCGCAACCTACAGGTTCTGTGAGCTGCTCGTAGCAAAGTCCAAAAGACCACCAGGAAATTTGGTAACAATTATTGGCTGTAGCTTTGCTCTCGGATCCAGATAGCAGCTGACACAGGCAACATCAAGGGGATATATGATGGCAACAAGCAGGCCTTAGGTCCAACACAGACCTCTGAAGTCTGCTACAGGTGAGGTTATCCAGGACTGAGCACAACAGATGGCACGCTGGGTGCAGCACTTACTCTGAGAAATTTCAGAGAAACTGTGGTAACTGAAGATGCATTAAATAACATTGAATGCCTTGGAGGAGCTTGACAGTGAACCAAACTAAATGCGGCACTGGACTCCCTTGCCTCTGGCAAGGCACCCAGGAAAGATAAAATCCCTGCCAAAGTTCTGAAGTGGTGCAAAGAGAACATTCCCACTGAACTGCATGAAATCTTCTGTCTTTGTTGGAGGGAAGGTGGAATACCACAAGACACAAAGGATGCAAATATCATCACACTGTACAAGAACAAAGATGACTGAGGCATCTCTCTTCTTAGTGTTGTAGGGAAGCTGCTTGCCCGTTTCATACTGAAGAGGCTCTAGGTGCTTGCTGAGATAGTCTATCCAGAATCACAGTGTGGATTTCGAGCCAACAGGTCCACTATTGACATGGTATTTTCCCTTAGACAATTGCAGGAGAAATGCAGGGAACAAAGACAGCCACTTTTCGTAGCCTTCATAGATCTTACAAAGGCTTTCGACTTGGTTAGCAGGGAGAGCCTTTATAAAATTCTCCCCAAGATTGGATGTCCACCTCAGCTCCTCAACATCATCAGATCCTTTCATGAGGAAATGAAGGGCACTGTAGTCTTTGATGGCTTAACATCAGATTCCTTTGATATTCAAAGTGGAGTGAAGCAGGGTTGTGTCCTCGAGCCAACTTCATTCGGGATCTTTTTTGCCGTCATGCTGAAACATGCTTTTGGAACTGCAACAGAGAGTATTTACCTCCAGACCGGATCAAACAGAAAACTCTTTAATCTCTCTAGATTGAGAGCAAAATCTAAAGTCCAGCTGAAATGCTTACAGGATTTCCTCTTCGCTGACAATGCTGCCGTCACTGCTCACTCTGCTGAAGACCTTCAACAACTTATGGACAGTTTTAGCAAGGCCTGCCAAGACTTTGGACTAACAATCAGCCTGACAAAAATACAAGTCATGGGTCAGGATGTGGATTCACTTCCCCGTATTACAATCTCTGCACAAGAACTGGAGGTTGTCTATGACTTTGTGTACCTCGGCTCAACTATCTCTGACACTCTCTCTTTAGATACTGAGCTGAATAAACGTATTGGTAAAGCGGCCACCACATTTTCCAGACTTACAAAGAGAGTATGGCATAATAAGAAGCTGACGGAACATACAAAGATCCAGGTCTATAGAGCCTGAGTCCTGAGCACTCTTGTACTGCAGTGAGTCTTGGACCCTTTACGCACGGCAGGAGAGAAAGTTGAACACCTTTCATATGTGCTGTCTCCAACGTATTTTTGGCATCACCTGGCAGGACACAGTTCCAAATAGCACAGTCTTGGAACATGCTGGAATTTCTAGCATGTATACACTACTGAAACAGCGACGTCTACGCTGGCTTGGGCATGTTGTGAGAATGTCTGATGGTTGGATTCCGAAAGATCTCCTGTATAGAGAATTAGTGCAGGGAAAGCTGCTCAGAGGGAAACCACAGCTGCGATATAAGGATATTTGCAAGAGGGACCTAAAGGCCCTGGGAATGGACATTAACAACTGGGAAACCTTGACCTCTGATCGTTCAGCTTGGAGGCTAAAGATGCAGCATAGCCTTCTCTAATTTGAAGAGATACTTATTTGGCAGGCTGAAGCAAAGAGGCAGTTCGGAACCAGCAAAATCTGGGGGCTGGGCAGGGGACAGAATGTATCTGCCCTCAGTGGGGAAGGGATTGTGACTCTCGAATTGGCCTTTTTAGCCACACTAGATGCTGTTTCCAGATCACGATACCATAGTCTTTTGAGACTGAAGGGTGCCAATAGAAATAGAAATATAATATACATGTATATTAAGATATATGATTTAATTATTAACATTTAAGTCAGTTTATTTAATTTAAAAATGGGAATGGACTATATAAATTAGGATTGTGCAGCACTTAAAATTTGATTTCAAAAAGGATTTTGAAGCACATAGAGGAACTGTCATCCATCTTGAAAGTTGCTGTGTCTTTTGGATATCATGGTTGCCCTCTACAGTTGCTTTGAAATCCTAGTACCAGTAACATTCCACATCTTCATGTTATGTAATGCCCAGTCCGTGGTTAATAAGGCTCCCCTGATCTGCCCTGATCTGCCCTGATCTCCCCTGATCTGCGATCTTATTCAGGGGGAGTCCACGGACCTTATGGGCATTACGGAAACCTGGTTGGGCCCAGAGGGGGGGGTCCCCCTTGTTGAGATGTGCCCTCCAGGTTTCCGAGCATTTCATCAGCCGAGGGCCCAAGGTAGGGGTGGGGGGGTGGCGGTTGTTATCAGGGAGGATCTAGAGCCGAGGGAGACCACTGTTCCTCAGATTGCCGGCTGTGAATCCCTCTATGTGCGGTGGGGCTATAGGAATCAGTTGGGCTTGGTGATCGCGTACCTGGCTCCTTGCTGCGTGACCACAGCCCTGCCCGAGCTGTTGGAGGTACTCGCTGCTGTGGCGGTTGAGACCCCCAGACTTATAGTCATGGGGGACTTTAACCTGCCATCAGTTGGCTTGTCATCGACGGCAGCTCGGGAGTTCTTGGCTTCCATGACGGCCTTGGACCTGATTCGAGTAAATGATGGCCCTACGCACACGGGGGGAGGCACACTGGATCTGATTTATATCTCTGGACAGTGGTTAAATGATCTGGTGTTAGATGATTTAGTAACGGAACCAATGTCATGGTCGGATCATTTCTCCTTCGCCTAGACCTTCGAACCGCCATTCACCACCGCAGGGAGACGGAACCTACACGGTGGTTCCGTCCCAGGCGCCTGATGGACCCGAGAGGTTCCTGGCGGAGCTTGGGCCATTCCTGAGGAACTGGCCCACGCACGGCTGAGGAACTGGTCGTGGCCTGGGAACAGGCGCGGCGGGGCCTTGGACCGTGTCGCGCCTTTGCGCCTCTGACCCGGCGTGGGTCTCGTCCGGCCCCTTGGTTCTCCGAGGGGCTGAGGGAGATGAAACGCCGGAGAAGACGCCTGGAGAGCACCTGGAGGTCCAGTCGCTCGAGCTGATCGGACACTAGTTAGATCCTACTCTAGGACCTACCTAGTGGCAATGAGGGAAGCGAGGCGTTCCTATGCCTCCACCCTCATTGCGCCGGCAGATAACCGCCCGGCCGCCCTGTTTGGTGACCCGCCTTCTACATCAGGAGGTGCGGGATGACCTCTGCAGGGACGAGCCGAGGAGTTTAGTGGTTATCTATACGATAAAATCGCTCAGCTGAGGGACGGTCTGGACCGAATTTGGGATGATCAAGCGAGGAGAGGAGGCACGTCTTGTTGAGCCCATTTGGGATGAGTTTGACCCTGTGGCTCCCGAGGACGTCGACAGGTTGTTGGGGAGGCTGCACGGCACGACATGTTTACTGGACCCGTGTCCTTCCTGGCTGGTACTGGCCACTCAGGCGGTGACACGAGGCTGGCTCCAGAGGATTATCAACGCTTTGTTGGAAGGGTTTTCCTGCCGCCTTGAAAGAGGCGGTGGTGAGACCCCTCCTTAAGAAGCCCTCCCTGGACCCAGCTATTTTAGGTAATTATCGCCCAGTCTCCAACCTTCGCTTTGTTGCGAAGGTTGTAGAGAGTGCCGTGGCGCGACAGCTACCCCAATACCTGGATGAAGACGTCTATCTAGACCTGCTCCAGTCCGCTTCCGACCCGGATACAGCACGGAGACAGCTTTGGTCGCATTGGTAGATGATCTCTGGAGGGCTAGGGACAGGGTTATTCCTCTGCCCTGGTCCTATTAGACCTCTCAGCGGCGCTCGATACCATCGACCATGGTATCCTGCTGCACCGGTTGGGGGATTGGGAGTGGAGGCACCGATATCGGTGGTTCTCCTCCTATCTCTCCGACCGGTCGCAGACGGTGTTGACAGGGGCAGAGGTCGACCGCGAGGGCCTCACTTGTGGGGTCCCTCAGGGTCGATTCTCTCGCCCCTTCTGTTCAACATCTACATGAAGCCGCTGGGTGAGATCATCAGTGGTTTTGGGGTGAGATACCAGCAGTACGCTGATGATACCCAGCTGTACTTTTCCACCCCGGGCCACCCCAATGAAGTTGTCGGAGTGCTGTCCCGGTGCTTGGAAGCCGTACGGGTCTGGATGGGGAGAAACAGGCTCAAGCTCAATCCCTCCAAGACGGAGTGGCTGTGGATGCCGGCATCTCGATTCAGTCAGCTGCAGCCGCAGCTGGCTGTTGAGGCGAATTATTGGCCCCAAAGGATAGGGTGCGAACTTAGGTGTCCTCCTGGATGATCGGCTGTCGCTTGAAGATCATCTGACGGCCGCCTCCAGGAGGGCCTTCCACCAGGTTCGCCTGGTTCGCAGTTGCGCCTTCCTTGATCGAGATGCCTTATGCACAGTCACTCATGCGCCTGCTACCTCTCGCTTGGATTACTGTAATGCTCTCTACATGGGGCTCCCTTGAAGTGCACTCGGAGGCTCCAGTTAGTCCAGAATGCAGCTGCGCTGGTGATAGAGGAGCTACCGTAGCTCCCATGTAACACCGCTCCTGCGCAGACTGCACTGGCTGCCTGTGGCCTTCCGAGTGCACTTTAAGGTGTTGGTTACGACCTTTAAAGCGCCCATGGCTTAGGACCTGGGTACTTACGGGACCGCCTGCTGTTACCACATGCCTCCCACCGACCCGCACGCCCCATAGAGAGGGACTTCTCAGGGTGCCGTCCGCCAAACAATGTCGGCAGGCGGCCCCCAGGAAGGGCCTTCTGTGGGGCTCCCACACTCTGGAACGAGCTTCCCCAGGTCTACGCCAAATACCTGACCTTGGACATTCCGTCGAACTAAAGACACATCTCTTTATTCGCGGGCTGGCTAAATTGGATTTTAATGGAAATTTTATTAATTTTTAAACGGGGTTTTTAGTTTATGGTAATTTAATTTCAGGCTAATTTTAAATAAGTTTTTTAAATGATATTTTAACTTGTATATTTGTATTGCTGGTTTTATCTTGCCTGTACACCGCCCTGAGTCCTTCGGGAGAAGGGCGGTATAAAAATCAAATAAAATAAAAAAATAAATAAATAAAATCTTCTGATAAATGTGTTATTATGTGTGTCTATGAAACTAAGACAAATATGAAGGATGTTATAACTCTGAATGAAGATGATCTGATCTTGTGAGACAAAGTAGATGAATATTTTCATATAAGTGAAGATATAAATTTAATTATGACTGAAAATGCTAAGTATATCTCTGGAAATATTAGTTGTTGTGGTTGCATATTGCTTGATGACAAATACCCATTATAATAAGCAGTGATAATGAAAGAACCAAATATAAATTTTGGAAAAATATATTCCACATTGTTAGTTAATATGATCTGGAGAATAAAAATGTTCTCCCAGGTGACATGAGTGAGAGCAGAAAAGTGTTTGGGCCATTTGGAGACAGAAGAATGAATATGAACAGTAAATGTTTGATAAATATATATTGGGGGAAAAGTCTGTTTTTTGAATTTGTGATTTCAGCTTAAACTATTAATACTAAATATATGAAAGCATAATTTATTTTATTCTTTATAATGAAAGACTGAGCAAATTAGTAATGAATAAAACATGATGAACAGGTATTAAGGTAAGACAGACCATTTGGGAAGATAATGTCAGGAGTATAAGGAAGAATGGAAGAAAAGAAAGAAAAATACGAAGTACAACCGCAGAGCAATTCATGTATAAATAATTAAAAATTAATTAATTTAATGGAAATTGGGTGTAAGGGTAGAAGGAATGATGATATTGAAAAGTTTGAAATATAGATAAAAGGATTATATTATTAGCTGGCACAGAAATGTGTGGAATTACATATGTGTGATATTTGAGAAAGGATATTTGATGGAATGATGAAATGAAATAGGCTGTGGATAAGACAAAATGCATATAACAGTTATTTCAGCAAACAATATCTGTTTATGATACACACACACACACACACACACACACACAAACACATACATATATAATATGTAGAGAGAAATACTAAATTACACAATGTCTTTATAAAGAGAGAAAGTAGCAAAGAATGAAGTAAGAGAGCAAAGAATGGTTAAAACAAAAAAAGCTGAACAAGGTGTGTCTACCAGAAAGAATGGAATTAAAAGTAAAATGATATATACTGTATGTGTGTATATATACATAGACACTATATGTGTGTCTCTCTGTGTGTAGATAGATAGATAGATAGATAGATAGATAGATAGATAGATAGATAGATAGATAGATAGATAGATAGATAGATAGATAGAAAGATAGAAAGATAGAAAGAAAGAAAAAGAAACACACATAAGAATAAATGGATAAATGCATGAAATGCTTCTGATAACATTAGGATTTGGTGTTGATTAAGAAATTTGTTGTATGTATTGTAGATCATGCCATATAATTGGCTGAAAAATTGCATTATTGGGTTAGAAATTAGACTGTAAGATGTAACCAGGACTATGGACCTGAAAATGAGTTTAATTTGCTTTTAATGCTTTTAATTTATTTTGCTCACTCCTCCCAATTTTTCTGCTTACTTTAAAAGGGAATGGGTAATGGGACATCTATAGACCTTAGAAAAGCAGGAATCTTTTGCACCAAGGACGGAGTCTATACTTAAATTAGACGCCAGAAAGTGCCTTTTGTTTCTAAACTGAGAGGATAATTTAGGTCTTCTGATTTCTGACTTTGTTGACATTGAATTCATCCTTTTAAAGCTGAAGTTGATTGCTTGATTGCTTGATTGTGCACCATCAAGTCATTTTTTACTTCTGGTGTCCTTTCTCCATGACAATCTATCCATAATATGTTCCTTCAAAGGTGTATACTGTACAGTGTATCTCCACTGTAACTGAGTTAATCCTGCTGCTGGTCATTCTCTTCTCTTTCCTTCCACCTTTCCCAACATTACACTCTCTAGAGAAGAGAGCTAGATCTTCCCATAACGGGTCCAAAATAGAATAACTGAGCTTGGTCATTTGTGCTTCTAGTCAGAACTCTTTTGATTTGTCCAGTGATCCAGTGATTATTGGTTTTCTGGGCTATATTTTCAGTATTTTCGGAAGTCTTCTCCAAGCAAAGTTCAAAGGAGTCAATATTCTTCCTAGCATGCTTCTTCAAACTCCAAAAGTTGAAATTACTTGTTTTAATTTTGCTAATAAAATGGTTTTGCACAAGCAGAAATGAATAATTGCTCTTAAATAATCAGCAAAGAGAATGAGAATCCCTTTTTTCCACAGAAGACTTTATTAACACGCTGTTTATTGCTTTAAAATTGTAAACGTCTTGTAAATTGCCTGGAAGACATTTTTTTTAAAAAAATATATAGAGTGTATACATAATAATCTAACTTAATCTATTAATTACATAACAGATTATCAGGGAAATCTTGAGGAGGCTGTAATTAGATATAAGTGGAGAACCTCTTTGGAGGGTGTACATATTAATGTAGTTCTCTTGATATTATTTTTATAATATTTATTTTTTAAAGTGGATTTTTATATTGATTGTTTTGTATAAACCTTGTTTTACGAGATCATTGTACACTGCCCAGAAGTATACAGTTTCAATATTAGTTGAATAGACTACGTCAAAAGCTATAATTAGTGGATTAGTTATATTTCAGCAAATTATATTACCTGATATCTTTATTTTTAAAAAATAGAGACCAACTATGAGTGAACTTAAAATGTTTTGCCTCCACCTGATGGCTCTGAATAAAAGCCTTCCATTCTGTAACAAAAGGTTTAGTGTCGGATCACATGTCCATAGTTCTTTGATGCTGCTGTTTGAGATGGATTACAATTATGCTTTCAGAAGTGGCTTCTCTCAGATATTTCACTGTGGGGAAAAGACGACTGAAGCAACTAGGTCACGCAGAAACTTGATTCTCATTTCCCAGAAAGTGTTACAAATGCAGATCTCTTAACATCAGCATGTATGTCATGAATTAAAATAATAAAAATTATAGACAATTTGTTATCAAACTCTTTAATTTGATAATTAATCCCATGCAGTATTTATGCTTAATAACGGATTATGCAACATTTCTGCAATTACTCTTTGCAGCATAGAATGTAATGTTGGAGGGATCTGTTGTAGAAACCTTCAAGAACAGCATGTTTGCTCGAAATTTGCTCATCAGATAGCTGATCATTCCCCCCCCCCCAACTAAAATGATGGCACAAATATGTGTTCTTCTACAACAACGGTCACCAACTGGTGGTCCGTGAACCACTGGTGGTCCGTGAGAAAATTTTGGTGGTCCACAGAAAAATTATTTCCATTTTTTATATTGCACTAAATCAAGAATCCTCAAACTACGGCCCCTGGCCGGATACGTGCAATGAACGTTTGTGTTGCTGCAGAGAGTCTCCCCCTTCGGTGTCTTTTTGTGCAGGTTGGAGGGGGGCAGAAACTCTGACTTGGGGTCTGCTTCAGCCTCCTGGTGCGAGGCTTTGGGCGAAGACTGGAGGAAAGTGCTGCTAGTGGCAAAGAGCCGGAGGGCCTTGTTCCAGTGGAACTGCCTCATGGCCTGGAGCTGGCTGACCATCTCAGCCCACTGAGCCTCCAGGCGCTGGTACCTTGCCTTGCATTCCCAGAGATCTTCCCTCTGCTTGGAAAGCCTATGCTCATAGTCCTCAGTGAGATGCTTCTGCTGAGCTTCCTCCTTGGTCAGATCCAATTTGAACTGAGCCAGCTGTTTTGCCAACTCTTTCTCGTGGTGGCTGCTTAGCTCCAACAACTGCTTCCTGTTGGGGCCCTAAGGAGCCCGGGTGGGGAGGCGTGGAGTGGCTGGCAGGGAAGGGGTGTGTAGAAACCAGTGAGGCGGCCCTCGATGTGAGTGACATTGCCCACCCAGTCACATGACCACTAGCCATGCCCATCCAGTCATTAGGCAAATCATATTAGTGGTCTGCGGGATTTAAAATTATGAATTTAGTGGTCCCTGAGATCCGAAAGGTTTGTGATCCCTGTTCTACAACATTCAGGCCTCTGAGGTTAAAGTTAATGCGAGAGTATCAAAGAAACTTAACATTATTTATTAAGATAATCCAATGGTTTTCAGAATGTTGCTTTCCTAACTATAATGGGTAGCAGTGAGGGAAACGATGAGTCATGAACGTGGAAAAAAGTTTCAAAATTAATGTTCTGAGTTCTTTCAACTTTCTTATCAGGCTTTAGAAAATGAGGTAAGGGAAAGCTAGAAAGGAAGTTTCAAATTTCAGAAAGCACATTTTTAGTCCTAAAGAGAGAGCAACAAAAGTGAAAGAATCTGTAATTGTGCTACTCTGAAAATTAGATCAGGTTTTATAAGCAATAATTATTCTGTAGAAATGGTTTGGCATCAATGTTCTCTAACCCTGATTAAATAATGAGTTCAGACAGAAAATAAGAGCTAGACACATGTGCAAAACCAATTGCTTAAAGCTAACCACAAATTCCATATGAGCTCACAATAATGATGCACATATATAAGCATATTAAAAGGAATTAATTAAATGTTAATAACAGTTTTTTATTTTGGGTTTTTTATGGTTTTTTTATGATTATTTTATAGTTTGCATTTATTAATGAACCTAAATTAAATAAAAGCCAGTGTGTAAGTCATTGATAGAAAAAACATACATCAACATTGCACAGTGTGCTTGATCAGGAAATGAGGCATGTAAATCCAGAAGGATGATAATTAGGGTTTGGGGAATCTCCAACTTTTTACTATATGGTCTAAATATGCTAAATGACCTGTTACCTACAATCTAATGTCTTCCGCTACAAAAATAGCAATGCTCAGATGCAATATTCCTGCAATAACGTAGGTGGCAGGCAGTTTAAATAAGGAAGATAAAGTGACTGAGAATTCTGGAAGAATATTATCTGGAAACCTTTCAGTGTGGATTCAAGCATGGAATGAGATCAAAATGGTATGGTTGTACTTTTGGATGACCTATGGTGGGAGTTGGATGGGCTAGTGCATCCATCTTTGCTTTTCTTGATTTCTTAGTGGCTTTTGATTCCATTAAGTATAGTATTTTTCTGGTTTGGCTCTGGTGATTGGGAGTTGACGGCTCTATTTTGTGCTGGTTATGCTTCATCTAGACCAGGAGTCAGGGAACAGCAAGTTTTAGGTCAACCCTAGCAAGATTGATGAGTTTGAATTTTAAGCCCTCTGATTATGAGAACTTCCCATCTCTTGTTCTAGATGGAGTTAACCTAGATAGAACCTATGTCTAATTTTGAGTCCTTCTGGACTCACAGCTGCAGTTTCAAGAACAGGTGACAGCTACATAGAGGAGAGAGGGAGGGAGGGAGAAGGAGAGGGGGGAAGGGAGGGAGGGAGGGAAAGAGAGAGAGAGAGAGAGAGAGCACCAGATTACAGTCCCGAGTAGGATGGAGAAGGCTGAAAGAGATGCAGGGTAGCCACATTGTAGAATCCTTCAAGATATGTCTAACAAGTTGGAAGATTATAGCTTTAGGTTGCCAAGAGTCTGTCTATTAAGAGTAAGCAGATAAAAGATAATTGAATTCAGCATTGTCTCTGGGTTTGGGCCTGACACTGTGCAATTTTTTTTGGTTCACCAGTTGCACTCATTTCTGAACCAGGAGACTCTATTAATGGCCACTCATGTCTTGGCATTCTTCAGATTGGACTACTGCTATATGTTCTACATGGGACTACCTTGAAGGCATATGGAAGTTATAGCTAATGCAGAATGAGACCTTGTAGATAGTTTTGTGCACTCCTCAATAAATACATACAGTATTACCCCTCTGCTTTACAAGCAGCAAAGAATATCAACATGTTTCCAAGTTCAGTTCAGGATGCTGATGATGATCTAAAAAGGCTCTATTGTAATGGAACCAGATTATTTGGGAGATTGCTTCTGCCTGGTTACATCCACTGATCACATTAGATTCAGAAGGAAAGGTCTCTAGGTCTCATCTGTAACAAAATATCTTCTGGTGGGGTCCAGGAAGAGAGACTCTTCTGGGATGGCACCTGCCCTTTGGAACATCATCCTGACCAAGATCAAATTGGAGAGGGTGCGCAACTTAGGCGTTCTCCTGGATGGGCGGTTGTCTTTTGAAGATCACTTGACGACCGTCTCCAGGAGAGCTTTTTATCAGGTTCGCCTGATTCGCCCTTCCTTGACCGGGATGCCCTATGCACAGTCATTCATGCCCTTGTTACCTCTCGCCTGGATTACTGCAATGCTCTCTATATGGGGCTCCCCTTGAAGAGCACCCATGGAGGCTCCAGTTGGTTCAGAATGCAGCTGCGCGGGTGATAGAGGGAGCCGCTCGTGGCTCCCATGTAACACCACTCCTGCGCAGGCTGCACTGGCTACCTGTGGTCTTTCGGGTGCACTTCAAGGTTACTACCTTTAAAGTGCTCCATGGCTTAGGGCCGGGTTACTTACGGGACCGCCTACTGCTACCGATTGCCTCCCACCGACCCGTGCGCTCTCACAGAGA
The DNA here is from genome assembly GCF_028640845.1 of Ahaetulla prasina. Taxonomy (NCBI): domain Eukaryota; kingdom Metazoa; phylum Chordata; class Lepidosauria; order Squamata; family Colubridae; genus Ahaetulla; species Ahaetulla prasina. Next base: position 109,719,221 of record NC_080540.1, read on the forward strand.
GGGACTCCTCAGGGTGCTGTCTGCCAAGCAATGTTGGCTGGCGGCCCCCAGGGGAAGGGCCTTCTCTGTGGGGGCTCCCACCCTCTGGAATGAACTTCCCCCAGGACTCCGTCAACTGCCTGACCTTCAGACCTTTCGCCGCAAGTTGAAGACATATCTATTTATTCGCGCAGGACTGGCGTAGAATTTTTAGTAGTTTTTAATATTTGGATTTAAATTTTATTGGGTTTTATGGTTTTAAATGGATTTTAATTTGGCCTTATATTTAATAAGTTTTTTAATTACTGTTTTTATTGTGCACTTTTTACTGTTTTTATTTGGCTGTGAACCGCCCTGAGTCCTCGGGAAAAGAGCGGTATAAAAAATTTAATAAATAAATAAATAAATAAAAATAAAAAAATAAAAAAATAAAAAAGTAAAATTGGCCATGACCTTATTAGCCTTAAGGCCTTAAAGCAGGAGTGAAATTCAGCAGGTTCTGACAGGTTCTGGAGAACCGGTAGCAGAAATTTTGAGTAGTTTGGAGAACCAGCAAATACCACCTCTGGCTGGCCCCAGAGTGGGATGGGAATGGAGATTTTGCAGCATCCTTCCCCCAGGAGTGTGGAGGAAATGGGGATTTTGCAGTATTCTTCCCTGGAGTGGGGTGGGAATGGAGATTTTGCAGTATCCTTCCCCTGCCATGCCCACCAAGCCACACCCACCAAGCCAGACCATGTCCACCAAGCCACGCCCACAGAACAGGTAGTAAAAAAATTGAATTTCACCACTGCCTTAAAGACATGACGTTGTCATCAGGTGGGGATCAGGGTGCATGTACATTGCCTAAGTTGGTTGTTGTTACAGGTTTATTTTTTAATTCAGTTGTGGCTTGTGTTGCATGTTAGTAATATGCTTTTATATTGCAATCAGCCACTAGTGTCATATATTTGAGATGCACAACATCTTAACTACTCTGCCACCACCCTACATAAAATGAAACAATAAATTCAGTGTTGGGTCTTAATTTTTGCAAAGAAAATATGTATTTGACAAGCCTTTTCAGGAAAGACATGAAATTTCTTATATATCTGTAGAAGAGCAAACAAGACAAAAAATATCCATTTTGTATAGTTGTTTGTAGATAATTTTAAGAACTGGACTGTATAATGTTGCTGAATGTACAGTACAACATTGAAGACTAGAATTATTATTTTAGTAGATTAAGAACAACAATAAAATACCAAAATCTGCTGGCACAAACTAATTTTGAGAGTTATACATTTCCTTTCATATTCTGCTAAAAAATAGATAGTCAGGCAAGCAAGATTAATCATTATATTTAAGTCATATTAAACTTGAATTCCTGATCTGGCTCATGAAGCTGGACAAGCATCAGTCAAAATTACCCTATTTTCTAGGCTTCAATAGGTTTGTGGAATGTATCGAAGTTAGAAAGCAAATCTCTCTAAACTAATTTTCCTGTGTGCAATTTCTGCAGCAACTTAAGCCACTCCAGCGCATGTGTTAATGGAGTTTCAACTTAAAACTCAAACAAAGGCTAGGACAAACCTATCCCTGGTGAGAGATTAGAGTGAAAGTAACAGATTTATTAATTACTTTCAACAATCCAGAAAAAAAGTCAGTTTATCAAAAACATTCAAATCTGTTTGAATGCTGGCTCAGCCGCGGTCCCCATTGGAAATGCAAACTGGTTATGTTCCGTATATTTTAAAACCTGGTCTACCGGTTTAATTTTTTTCACTTGATTGATTGGTATGGAAGGAATGCACCTGGTAGAAATTTCCAGCTTGGAAATCCAGCGGAAGTCAAGTTGCCTTTTGCAAGGGGATGGCAGGTAACAGACAGCATAATCATCATCAGAGTGTTGATTTTGAATAGCAGTCCTGTTTCTTTACTCCTAGAAGTGGTACTTCATCATTAAAGCCAGATGTATATCTAATGGTGTATTTCAAAAGCACATGCTAAGATTTAAATTGATAACCATCAGCTTGCTTCACTTCTCAACTGAGAAGCAAAAGTACCTTGATGCTCCCCTGTCTTGCATGAATAGATGTTTGTTTCCATGGTTTCTTTTTTTAAAAAAAATCCTCACCATTCTTTACAGATTCAGTAAGTCCAATCAATACACTGTGTTCCATTGTTGTTTAAAATGAAAATAGAATCTGAAAGATCCAATTCCACAGTTCTGGGGTGTGTGTGTGTGTGTGTGTGTGTGTGTGTGTGTGTGTGTGTGTGTGTGTGAGAGAGAGAGAGAGAGAGAGAGAGAGAGAGAGAGAGAAGACAAACCTTGGTATAATAATTTTGTTTCTTTTCATCTGAATGTGGATGGAGGAAATATTTTTATAGTCCTAGCAAGAAAATAATGTTTACTTTATGCAGTGTATGTAGTAGCACGGATTCCTCCATTCAGAAATGAATGGCACTTTTTAAAAAAAGGAGTATGTGTACTCAACACTTTATAAATGGAAAGTCAAAAACCTCGAAAGAATCCTTTGGGCTTGTAGTGCCTTGTTTTAATTTCAGTGGTTGAAATAATGATAGTTGAAGGAGCAACCAAATAGGCAGTCTAAGTTCAGAATGCAGGGTGATGGCTTGAGCCTTCTGTTTTTGTAATTCTAAGCGGGTAATACAATCTGAGCACAAAATTAGACATCCATTTTATGTTCTAGTTTTAAAACTTTCAATCTATACTGCATGTTTTTTGTTTTGCTTTGGTTTGGCTTACATATCACAAGTTGCCTTAAGCATTTATGTTCACAGTATAAGATCCAAGGACCAGCACTGAATTCAGTAATTATCTGGTTTGGTACAGAAATTGGTCTGTCTTGTAATATTTGGTATATTATGGCATGAACACTGGTATTCTCCACTCAGAATGTTTGTACCCTATGAACATTATTTGTGTTGTAAATGTTGCACCTTGATGGAGGTATCGTTTCTTTTATGTACACTGAGAGCATATGCACCAAGACAAATTCCTTGTGTGTCCAATCACACTTGGCCAATAAATTCTATTCTATTCTATTCTATTCTATTCTATTCTATTCTATTCTATTCTATTCTATTCTATTCTATTCTATTCTATTTTCTATTCAGAATGTTAAATGAAATTGTCCATATGCACCATCCATAAAGTGAATTGCTTTTTAAGCCCATATGTACAGCTTGTTTAGTATTAACTTCCTATTCTCCATTCCTAGGGAACACTTTCAGAAAGCCCTTGGAAGTACTGACTCAATTCTTAATAGAACTAAAGATAAGTTAACCTTTTCTAGATCTGAATGGAAAGAAAGGAATAATCCTTTGAGAACGATCTGTTTTGAAAAAGCGATGATGGCATCCAGCAGAACTGTCACATTCAGGAATTAATTAACAAGAAGCAGAAATTCACGCCATCTATACTATAATCTTGCTTCTTTTAAGACTTTCATATTGGATTAGTCTGTGTGCACAGTAAATGCATTCATCTGCCCTGTTAACGTTTATGATTTTCAAATCCCCCACTCTCGCTAAACGGATCTTAGGACTGCTCACATCTGTAGTTGTTTTTAATCAGCATCATGTGCTGAAATCCACTTCCATCTCCACCTTTCCTGGAAAACAATAATGTCTGTATCCTAATGACATATAGGGAAACCAGTCATACTGCCTGCTATGTGGAACTGAATGCCAACATGGAAAAAGAAGTTATTTCTAGAAAAGTTCTTCATCTACTGTAATATTTTAGCTTATACTTACCGTGAAGTCCTTGCTTTGTTTTTTTTTTAAATAAATATCTATAAATAATCTGTATTCTAAAAGATAGTATCAGATAGAACAGTGGTAACGTATTCATTGGGTACTTATGTTTGGGGAGTTTTGTGCACTCCTCTTTTTTCAAAAATATGTGTGAAACATTAGAAACGTTACTACTCTGGATACAGCTTCCACATACTTTATAGTGTCTGTGCAGTTTTTCTGTCTGCCCACCTGCCTGCAAGGAAAACTGCAAATCTTATGCCGCCAAAATATGTTTTTTACACTATTAAAATTGAGCAAATATAAACACACCTTCCAAATGGACAACTATTTAAAATTACAACTGCCAAAACATCTCTGGGAGACATTTACCCAAGCAAGATTCGAACAGCTTGATACAATGGTTAGATTTGGGAGGTTCCATTCTATCCCATACAATGAATGTACATGTATCTATGGAACTGAAGAGGTAGAAGATCTTACTCAAATATTATTCGACTGATGTTTGTATAAAGGGGGTGAGAGATAACTATCCGATCTGCTTCCACATATTAAATGTATGGCCCAGTGGGAGGTCCATATTAAAACAACATACTTCATGTGTGGCCAGAATCTGAAAACAACATTTAATACAGCACAATTTCTGACTAAAACGGTCTGACTGAGATTGGCATATGTGGGCCTGATTGGGGTAGATTGCATGTCATTTTACATATTTATGTTGTATTGTATTTTACCCTACTCTCATTTTAAATGGTTTGTTTAGAATTTTTTTGGTAATATGTATTTGAACCTGTACATTGATATGGCCTATAGGCTAATCAGTCAACCAACCAACCAACCAACCAATCAACCAACCAACCAATCAATATTAAAAGAAGTTTTGAGTAATCTCAAATAACTATGAAGATGCACATTCTATCATATATTGCCAAGTATTAGTTATCCAATAGTTTACATGTCTATAAACTATCATTGAAATGTAATCAGATCCACAAGTAGAACAAAATAAAAAGAATAAAACTAATCCTATCTGGGTGTAATATTTTCACCATACACCAAAAATAGCGGAATTGTTTTTCACACAGGTCCTTGATGCTACTGTTCTTTACTCTGTTCCCAGATTGTGAAATTCATTGGTTGTTTGACTTGATGTGCAGTTGTTAAATTGGACAGAGGGTCATCCCCTTTTCTGCAGCAACAGTTATTATTTATTATTTATTATTTATTTGATTTTTATACCGCCCTTCTCCCGAAGGACTCAGGGCGGTGTACAGGCAAAAATAAAACAGATAATACAATATACAATTTAAAAAGCAGATTAAAAAACTTATTTTAAAATTAGCCTGATAGGTTAAAATATACTAGACTAAAAAACCCCATTTAAAATTAATTAATAAAAATTTAAAATTTAAAATTCAATTCAAGCCAGCCCCGCGCGAATGAAAAGATGTGTCTTCAGTTCGCGACGTAAAGTCCGAAGTCAGGTATTTGGCGTAAAAAAGATACCTGCAGCAAAGGTTTCAAGGAGTTTGGGGCAATGAGGCAAAATGGGTGATACATTGTCATGTATGTTCTTCAAGTGAGGATTGTGTCTGACTTCTTTTTTGGTTTTAAAGTTTCTGTCTATTTTCAGTTTCCCAGTGGCAAAGCCCAAAGAGCTGATATGATCAGAGTGACAGAGGAAAAGATCTGCTACCCCTGCACTAGTTTCTAGAGACTTATAATTTATTTCCCAATTATAGAGACATGCTGACAGCCTTATGAGAATTATTTTATCAGTTAAACTTTATAGAGAAGGATGCTAACTGATTCTGTTTTGTTTAAGTTTACTGGCCCATACTGGTTCTACATAAACATCAGCTTTGCAGGCAAATACTACTAATTTGTCTTTACGACATCATTATGTTACTATCATTACACATTATTGATACTTTAAAAAATCTAAAAAGTATGCCGTGACCATTAATTTATATTATCCTTTGACATCCAGTTCTCGGCACATTTGTTGGATGCAGCTGTATGTAGTAAACTGTTCCTAGAAAGATTTATTTAAGTTTACTGTCCTCCGTATGAAATTGCATCTTGATGGATAGTACTTACTCATTTATACAGCTCTTTTTAAGTGCAAAGTACTTTACAATCCTTATCTTGTTTGCCCTTGGAATCACCCCTAAGATGTTGTTAGTCTCATTATGAATATGGAAGCTGAAAGAATGTGATTTGCTTAAGATTACCTACACGTTCATTTTTTTGCTGACATTAAAACCCATGTCCCTCCGGTTCTTTAATTCAATTAGCTTCTGTAATCCTCACTGAACTTATTTGGCTATGTTTCTGAGTAAGTCATGTCACATGTCCTTACAGCAGTAGGATGCATTTTTCAAAATCTCTAGTCTGGAAATATTGAAGTTTTTTCTAAAGAACTGCAAACATGTTTATTTTTTCCCCTCTTCTTGGTGAAGCTAAAGTGACCATTTGCTTTATGATAGAGATGTAAAATATATAATTGGGAACAGAGCTTTTTAAGTTTGACTTGGCATAGCATATGTACGTATGTAATAAATATATTATGGCTGGGCATAGCGATAGCGATAGCAGTTAGGTTTATATATTGCCCCATATGCTTTATATATAGTACACTCTGAGTGGTTTCCAATGCAAGCATTATTTGAATATTGCTCCCAACAATCTTTTTGAGGTCATTTTACTGACCTCAGAAGGATGGAAGGCTGAGTCAACCTCAAGCCCATCAGGATCACAGTCCAGACTGTGGGCAGAGTTTTCCTGCAATACTGCAATTAACCACTGCACCTCCAGGGCTCCTTATCTTATATAAATAATACTGGACAGTTAACAATTAAAACAAAATAAGAGCAAAATAAAATTTAGAAGAAGAAATTTGGAATTTAAGGTAAATAGTTATAAAAAAGCAACTTTTTTTAGGCTTTTATGTGACTATTTTAATAAGCTGACTTACTAAAGCCATTGAGTCTTTATGACTGTTTAGCAACTGCATCTTTTTTTCTGAATTAGATTTTTCTGGATAATTTTAAAAGTCATGATTGCTTTAATAAGTAGCAAAGAGATGCTGTGTTTATGTGAGGTTTCATTCAGATCTTTTTAGTAATGTATTGAGCTCTATGAAATAGTACAAGTTGAGTTTGAAAATCATAAATATATAGAAATGAGCTTTCCTAATAATTCTCAAACATATTGGACAATTAACTTTCCTGGCTGGACTTTCTGTAATACATGGGGTTGCTGTTGAAGACTATCAGGAAACTTCAGCTTGTGTAAAATGTAGTGGTGCAAGCAATTATACATGTTTCCAGTAGAATACATGTTACACCTCTGCTTTGCAAGCTGCACTGGCTACTAGTTTGTTTTCAGGTCCGGTTCAAAGTGATGCTTTTGACCTTTAAAACCCTATATGGCATGGAATTGGTTTATTTGGTGGACTAACTCTCCCTGATTTGATCTGTCCATCCCAGCAATCCAATAGAGAGAATATCCTACAGGTTCTGTTATCTAGGAAAGAGTAACTGGTCTTTGCTGAGGTATATTCTTCCCCCCCAAGATGAGATTGGGTATATCCCATCTGAGTTGCCAGGGCTCCCTCAAGAGTTACTAATGCCATCAGATCAGGGCACATTAGGGACTGCAAGACTAGTGAGATGGTTCCATTATTATTAACCTGTTACTGTTTTTAACTTGTTTTTACAGCTCTGAATGCTTTTAATATAATTATTTCAAGAATTCATTAATTGTTTGACCTTTGTTGTATGCCCAGATTCACATGTTTGTGAAATGAGCAACAATATAAGTTGGATGGAATGAATGAATGAATGAATGTGTTGTCTTTGGAATCCTACAGAATATAATTAAATATATACATGCTTAAAATATAGTATTCTCAGTAGTATCTGTTCACTGTAAATTGCTATTCATGAAGTGTATAGTAGTGGAAATTAGAGAAATCAGACATGTGTTAAATAGGCCCAAACCGTTTTTGTATCAGTAAGATACCATCAGAAAAATTAGTGTTGGTGTTGGCTTTTATTTTATGGCAAAGGTTCATTAAATTCCCAGCAATTTTTTTCACTCTTCTGTCAACATGCAGAGGATGAGGTGGTGGTTCCATCTGCATATTTTACTTCCTGAGCCAAATTAGAGCATACACTTGCTCTGCCTTTGACTTAAACCTTCTGGAAGTTGGCCTCTGACCGATTTTTTTTTTTTGCCTCTTCTTATAAATTGGCTAGGCTAACCAAAATCCTCTTATGCTTAGAAACCATGAGAACATTCTTTGACTTATAAACTTGAGTAATTTGTTCCCCATACTGTGTGTAGTCAACAAGCCTGGGAAAGTGGTGCAGGGAGAGAACCTATTTCTGGGTTGCTTTGATTATAATTGCTAAAGTTCATCTGTTACTCTAAATTTTCCCCCCTATTTTAATATGGAGCTAAACATTCCCATTAAATATAGCATGAGATTTTGAGTTTTGGCATATAGTATATTCAGCCATTATAATGATATTGTATTGTATCTCAAATCTATGGAATTAAAACCTAAACACTGATCCTTACAAACTCTTACAAAAAACAGTGGGAATTTTTTTGGATCTGATGCCATTCCTAAAAAGATTAAACAAAAGGAGTTAAAATAAAAATCAACCTCTTCTGATTGAACAAGTAGGATTTGTTCAGATATCTTCCTAGCATGAAGCTCATTGTCACATTTTCATGCTCTCATGCTATGTCCATTATAATTCTTGTTCAAAGCATCAGGCATTTTATCTTATAAGAAGTAGAAACAGGCTTGCTGCTTGCTAGAATTTCAATAAGAATGCATGGAGTGAAGGAAAGCAAGCTGTGAAGTATTTATGTGAACAAAATAATTGAAGATCTCTCACAGGGAGAGAAGGAATGAAACTATTTCCTATTTTTCTAGAAACACTTGTTTCTTTCCTATAATTAATTGGTTTGGGACATACTATTTTAGAGTCTAATGCTTTCAGACTTTGTTTACCTCTTAAATAAAAATTTTACCTGTACAAGTGTATGCTAGCAAACCTTTGGCACAAAAGCTTTTTTCAAGCCCTGATTCAACCCTCTTTTGTAGAGGATGTATTTTATCTGTCTGCAGCATGTATTTTACAATCTGCAGCATGTAGTCTTGGCTGAATTCAGAAAGCTAAGCAGGCTCAGGTCAAATTAGATCATGGATGACATGAATGGATGTTAGGCTAGACTGCAAAGGTGGGGAAAAAACATTCTGCAAGAAGACTGTTGTAAACCACTTCCCCAGTGTTGCCAAGAAAATGACATGAAAGTATCTGTGAAGTCCTCAAGACTCCTGTACACTATGTACTACATCACCTTCTTGTTTACCTGGTTTTTCTTTCCTTTACCTGGTTTTTCATTTTCCTTTCTAAAATGAAGTGGATGGAATGATACCAGCAATGATTTGCTATTGCTAGAACTTCCTTGACAGTTCGGACAGGAATGGCTTTATGTAAGACAGCCCTTCTGGTTTTTTGTTTTTGATGACATTATCAGGTCCATGATAATTTTGCCATAGTCACTCTTTTTGCTGAAACTGTAGGCAGCATGTGGGAAGGCAACAGATGCTGTCATACTGTCAGATGGGAAAGACGGGGAAGACAGTTTCCTATGATTAAATCGCATGTGGTGCAATTAAGACACTCTCGCAGATAAGGTTGTGTCCAAAGCCAAGGACAAAGGCAAGGGGTTGAGTTCTTTTTCCTACACTGCCCCACTTTTTTGTTACTCATCTGTGCAGCTTAATCAGCTATTTCCTCCCTTGATCAAACCAATTTGGAATAGTGAAATTTGAGCAAGTTTGCAACTGTGGTTTGAAGGGCAATTATAATTTGCCAGTTCAGATATTTTTTTAAAAAAGTAATAATTTGATGAAACGAAGAAACATTTGTTCAAGACATGCATATCAAGTAAAAGGGAGTGATTAAGTTTCTGTCTTGTTTATGATTCTTCAAACTATTATTTGAATTCTAACTTTATTGTCAGATTGTTGTATTTTGTGAGGCCTGCAACTAGGAGGTGGGTTTCAGCAGGTTCTGACCAGTTCTGGAGAACTGGTAGTGGAAATTTTGAGTAGTTCGGAGAACCGGTAGTAAAAATTCTGACTGGCCATGCCCCCATCTATTCTCTGCCTCCCAAATCCCAGCTGATCGGGAGGAAATGGGGATTTTGCAGTAACCTTCCCCTGGATTGGGGTGGGAATGGAGATTTTACAATATCTTTCCCCTGCCATGCCCACCAAGCCACACCCACCAAGCCACACCCACAGAACCAGTAGTAACAAAATTTGAAACCCACCACTGCTGCAAATAAAGTATGCTACCAGACAATGTGAACTCATCCAGAGGACAAAATCTTGAAAAAAATTAAATAAGAGACTTGAGAGTAAGTTGACATTAAATGGCTTATAGTGTTTACATCTAATCACTAGTTAAAATGTGTGCGCGCACATGTGCCTGCCAAATAAAAATATTCTTTTGGCTGAACATAAGCCTGAAAAATAAAACACAAAAATATCTAGTTTGATGTATTGGAGACTGAAGATATAAACCCGTGTCTGCAAAACAGTAAATCTGATTTGAGTTCAGCTCAGTAGAACAAAACTTAAAACATCCAGAAACTATCTGATATAGTTGTTAAGGTGCTGAGTCAGGATGGGGAGACTCAGGTTCAAGTCTGGCCTCAAGCTGTAGAAACTCAAGTAGATAACTTTGGCCAATCATTCATTCTTAGCTCAACAATATTAGATCATTATTGTTAGGAGAAAAATGTAGTTGGTGCTGTGAATGCCACCTTAAACACTTGGGACAAAAGTAGAATATAATGAATAATATAATAAAATAATAAAGAATGGTACTCAAATCAGTCAGAACACCCAAAATGACTCTGCTTGAAACAGACTAGGTTTTTTTTCCCCTCTTGGCATATATGGGTTTTGTTCCATAGCTGGAACACTGGAAAAGCTTATTATGGGATCAGAATATTTTTAGATCAAAACATCTGGCACATCCCTCCCTGCGAGACTGAAAGAAAAGAACACCCATTTCTTTTACGAGCTTATACATTGTGTTCACAATAGGAATGATATAATAATAGTACCCAAGGCAACTATATAGTTTCTGTGGGCTGTAGATATAATTTATTATTAAGTTTACTTTTATTATGATAAAATGATTTATATCATTTTTACTATTTGAGATAGTCACATGCTACCACATGCAAAGTTAAAACTGGTTTCCTTGGGTTTATAAGTATGGGGGTGCGTGAGCTCAGGGACAACCTGTTAAGCTGTAATTATTTACGTTTTTTTTAAAAGGCAGCTTTAGTTATCTGACCTTTAATGAATTTGCTAGAGAAAAACTAATTTATAAAAGAAAAGAAATGAACAGTGAATTAATTCAATCATCCTGAAGAGATAGCACAGATTAAATGTAGCTAGAATGTATGTTTATCTTTCCCTTCCTTCCCCCCAGCTTAATATGGATCCTGGAGGAGGAGGAGGAGGAGGAGGAGGAGGAGGAGGAGGAGGAGGAGGAGGAGGAGGAGGAGGAGGAGGAGGAGGAGGAGGAATTTAAAAGGATGTTTACTACTCTGAATCTTATATCATTTATCATTGTCATTGTAAGAACAAAGTATATTATTTTGCAAATGGTACAGTAATGCAAGCAAGACAGAGGCAGAATCATATTCTCAACATCACAACCTGCCACATTCTTAAATCTGACATTAGAGTTGGTCGTTCTTCTTTTGAATTTTCCTGGGCAGTACAGATACACCAATGTTGCTAAAGCTCCTGATCTTTCATTTTTTCTAACTTAATTTTTTTCAGTCTTTTGCATCATTTAGTACAACATTCTGACCTACTCTTCACCAAATTGGCATTGACTTTGCTCTCTGGAAATGATAGGAACTGAAATCCAAAACATATGGAGCTCATCAGATTCTGACGAAGAGGGAATTCTCTAATCTCTTTATCAACAGTTATTATTGATAAGCCAAAAGTGATTTACATGTCAACAATTTTTGGCTTTATAACATTATGCTATTTTGTAAAAGGGAATAAAATACTGGCGCTTGATGTTTTCCAAAATCATACTGTAAATTGTATGTTGTACTTTATGCTATGGAAGGAATTTTTCTTCTTCAAAGATTTAATTAAACACTACAGATGAATGTTGCTTCACATTCATGTTGCTTCACATTCATGTCTAGTATAAGCCAGAATGATTTCAATGCTAGAAATACTGTGTGTGTGTGTGTGTGTGTGTGTGTGTGCATGTATGTATCTGTCTCCCTGAAAAATAATGTGCAACATAGATTCTGCACTCTGAAATTAATGTACAGTTAGTCTTGACTTATAACCAGAATTTCTGTTGTTAAGAAAGGCAGTTATTAAGTGAGTCACACCTGATTTTATGAATGTTTTCCCATGTTTATTAATCAAATCAATGCAGTAGTTTAATGAATTATGCAATTGTTAAGTAAATACAACTTTCCCCATTGACTTTGCTTCTCAAAAGCTGGTTGGGAAGGCTGCAACTGTTGTAAATACACAACCTTATACACATAATACAACCAAACAGTCTAGAATAGGGGTGAGCAATTATATTCCACTGTAGCTAAGTCATATTTAAGGGTGTGGTATAAATGTCCAAATTTCTTATTAAGCCATATTTAAGGGTGTGGTAGAAATGTCCAAATTTATTATTATTCATTCTTTGCCTTTTGTGTAATGTAGCATAGTTTAGAGCTTCTAAGATAACATAGCTTAGAGTTTCCAAGTGTACACTACTAAAGCAGTCAGTTCTTAGAAAAATGATCATCTGAGAAAACCAACTAGCCATTATAAAAGTAATAATGAATATCTGTGATTTGATTGACCATCATAAAAAAGCCTATTGCACAACAGAGATTATTATTTAAGCAAATAAGATGCTGAAAACATTGCTTATATATATACTGAAATACTGCAGAGGGTTACAGAAAGTAAATCTAAATTTTTCAAAGGCTAACTGTTTTAGATTCTAAGTCTAGACAGTCAAATAGATGTAATTTTCAGGCATTATGTTAAAATAAAAAAACGTAACAACTCTAAGGATGGAATCAGAACAGTACGGTATTTTGGCAAATACCTAATTCCAATTCGTTGATTGCCAAGATGATAAATGGAGGGAAGGCTTGCTTGGCAGAATGATATGGTAATTTCTTCCTGTTTTCCCAAATTCTTTCTAGTCTAAATTCTTCTTGAGCGATTTCCTTTGTCTACTTTACCAAGTATTTTCTCCAGGAAGATGCTATATCATTCCTCTACATATGAATCAAGTTCTTTTATGAACCAAGATTTGTTCTAGGCATTAGCAACAGAAAAGGTTCTTATGCTGTGTTCCAAGTACACTTAAAGAGAAAAAGATCTACAAGCAACTGATTTAATGAACAAAATCACTAACTAGTTCTTATTCTTTTAAGGGAGAGACTGCATTAATTTCTTCTGTCCATTTTCTTCATGCAGCCTTCCTCTGTTTTTCTTGCACTGTTAGCTCTCAAACTCTTTAATGCAGCTTGGTCAACAACATTGAAAATTATTGTTGTGGGTCTTCATACTTTTGTCTTCTCAACAAACGTATAATTTCATGGTGACTGAAATATATATATCACCCAGCTGCTTAAAATATACATGGAAGCAAAGTGTGGCTATTTATCATACATGAAATTTAAGTACTAATCCAAATCAGGAATACATCCAAAACTTGGTCTGGTTGTCTAGCTTTTCTTCAAACTTCTGTGGAATGAAGAATAAATTGGGTTGGGGGTGAGGGCGGGGTAGAGGAAGAGGTGAAAACTATTAATTCATTTACTTAAAACTAAAACTGCATTTTATTTCACTGTAAAAACATTAGAGGTGACAAAAGAATTTATGACAGCTGGATTAGATAAGTGGAGTTGACACAAAGTAACACTTATCTATTTCATAGTGTCTTTGAAACCTTTATTTGACTTTTTTATTTATAATTGAGTTTACTTTACATTGAGTTTACCAATCCATATGCCATCTAATTGTGATCAGGTGTAGTTTTCCTAGTTAATGTAGGCAACCTGTTCAATGCACTGGACCACAAAAACTGGGTATGTCATGAATAATATGTTACCACATTTGTATATAATTTGTGTAATTTACTCTGTTAAATTTGTCAATTTTCTGCCAAATCGTTCAGTATCTTCTGGTTTTGATTGTTAATGAAAAACTAATAATCTGCTTTTGGCTTGTGACCTAGTAACATTTTGATTGTATAAAATGGAACAGGGAAACTCTGTTATAGTTTGTGAAATAACATTGTATGACTTTAAGAAGCATTCTACTGGATTTGGCAAAGCCTCTTTGAGTTCTGAATTCCATGATGTCCAACCAAATGCCTAGGGAAAGTCTATAATAATTCACAAGCAACATTATGTTCATATTTGCCAGCAACTTTCTCATTTTATATTTCTTGAAGTACTGTAGTATATATCATCTACACACTGTTACAATCATAATAGATGTATTCAGACTTATTTATAGTCTTCCCTTTCTTCCCTGTAGTTCTTACTGCCAACAATCTACAGTATGTTCACCACTCTGAAAGACATTTCTAGACTATTCAAGAGCTTCATCAGATTTTGTAATCTTGGACTTTTGTGAAATTAAAGGTGTGAGGGTTCTACAGAATTCATTCACTGAAATGGATGTGATGTCAAGGTTATGTCCTTTGGTTAAGAAATCCCTGAAGATAGGATTGCTTTTCTGTTGAGGAAAATACCTCAGTCTCATTCATCAACACATAGACACACACACACGTATACATATACATACGCACACATACATATATATATACACATATACATATACATATACATATACATATACATATATACAGTATATAAGTTGGATATCAGGTTGAGACAATCAAGGTCTAAGAGAAGAAGATGGAGGAAGAGAAAAGAGAAAAAAACACAATGCTGAAATACGTTTCCTACTTCTGTTAACCAAAATTTGGAAAATTGGAATATAATTTACTGTCTAGTCTATGAAATGTCCTGCTAGATCCTGGTCTTTTTCTGTTATCTATATAAAATTGCAAGATTTTGTTCATCATGTGGGATGATATAAATATTTGATGTTAAAAGCACAAAATTGAATAGCGATAGAAATCTAATCATTTGGTTCTGCTTTCCAACCAAAACCATGAAACATGAAATGCACCACTTTGAATACAATTTATGAAGTTAGTAAAGCATAAAAAAACAGCTTCAGGAAGAAATTTAGATGAAGTCCTTGCTGATTTGCTAATAAAGGAATTCTTAACAGGAGAAGCATATACAATTTTCCTAGTATTTTGAAAGGTCAGGACAACCATTATCAACATTATTTGAGCAGTATTGAATAAACCACTATCTTGGCTGTAAAATTGCTACCATTATTTCAGAAAACTGCAAACATGAAGACACCAAAACTCATTCTTTGCTTTATTTAGTAGATAAATTCATTGGATTTTCTATATCCAGCACTAAATTTGGAATAAATCTGAATCAATAAATTTATGGAGCAGAGGTATGTTAAGAGATATTAATATTAAAGTTTTAATGTTACCTCTAGGATGGGAAGAGCTTGCTTTCAATTTTTGTAATAGTGAATGGTTTTATCAGGATTCTTTATTCAATTCCCTATAATTTCAATTTATTTAACAAATTAATATTCTCTTACTGAAGTGATGGACTGAAGTAATCATTTTAGAAAGAATTGCAGTATATTCAAAATGTACCATCTACTCCTCATCTGAACACAGCATAAGGTTGTGTCCTGTACAAAATCTTCTGATTAAGTAGATTATCCCTGCTTGCCTGTGGTTTACTTGTGCAGTACTGTATAAATATTTACAAGAATGGGCTCAGTTTACATTTATGCTATTCACAAGGATGCCAGGAGGTGGGGCTAGTTGATGTATGTAACATCAAATGCATGGCTATTTTATATGTTCTTTTCAGGTGATGGGAAAGTGTGAAGAACGCTCAACAGAATTTCTTTCTATTTAGGCATAGATGAGGGATATTTTTAATTGGCACATTCTAAAATACGATATAGAATCAGTTTGGTCTAGGGATTAGGACATTAGAGCAGGGAGATGGAATTCTAGATCTGCTTTAGGCATGGAACCCAATGGCTTTATTTCTGTTTTAGGAAGAAGGCAAGGAGGACCAGAAATGGTCCAGGCGTCAAGATGATTTGAAGGCACGAAAAATGAGATGAAATGAGAGTAATTAACTGTAATACAGATGAGGTTTTTATATGAATTTTCCGCATACACTATTAATAACAAATATTAACACAGTAATAACAAACCTTGGTTTACACCTAAACTTAAGCAGCTACGACATTCCAAAGAGGAAGCCTACAGAAAAGGTGATAAAATGCTGTACAATCAGGCCAGAAATGCACTAACAAGGGAGATAAGAGCAGCAAAAAGAAGCTACTCTGAAAAGCTAAAGAATCAATTTTCAGCAAATGAACCAGCAAACATGTGGAAAACTCTTAAAAATATCACCGGCTATGGCAAACCTCCTTCCCAGGCTGAAGGTAATCAACAACTGGCAGATGACCTGAATGAGTTTTACTGCAGGTTTGAAAGGAAACTACAGCCACCTATCTCCACAACCCCCATCTCAGACACACCAACAACAGCCAAGCCTCCTACAACTGACCCCATTTCATTGGGTTCACAACCCCTAGTGATCACAGAAAAGGAAGTGCAGGACCTATTTCACAGACAAAAGCCAGGAAAAGCTCCAGGCCCAGACAAGATAACTCCTTCTTGCTTAAAAGTCTGTGCTGACCAATTGGCCCCATCTTCACCCATATTTTCAATAAATCACTAGAGATGTGCTATGTTCCTTCTTGCTTCAAACGCTCTACCATCATCCCAGTGCCGAAGAAGCCCACCATCAAGGAACTGAATGACTACAGACCAGTTGCTCTAACATCTGTAGTCATGAAAACCTTTGAAAGGCTAGTGCTTTCCTACCTGAAAACCATCACGAATCCGCTCTTAGACCCTTGCAATTTGCATACCGAGCAAATAGATCAACAGATGATGCTGTTAATATGGCTCTGCACTACATCCTACAACATCTTGAGTCTCCAAAGACCTATGCAAGGGTCCTTTTGTAGACTTTAGTTCAGCATTCAATACCATCATTCCAGACATTCTTCTAACTAAGCTAAACCAGCTACAGGTACCGGAACAGACTTGTAAGTGGATCACAAGCTTCCTAACAAACAGGAAGCAGCAGGTGAAGCTAAGCAAGATCACATCAAATACCTGTACAATTAGCACAGGGCCCCCCCAAGGCTGTGTGCTCTCCCCACTTCTCTTCTCTCTGTATACCAATGACTGCATCTCCAATGATCCATTTGTTAAGCTACTGAAGTTCGCAGATGACACAACAGTGATTGGTCTCATTCGAGACAATGACGAATCCGCATATAGACGAGAGGTCGAACGACTAGCCTTGTGGTGCAACCAAAACAATCTGGAACTGAACACACTCAAAACCGTAGAAATGGTGGTAGACTTTAGGAAAAACCCTTCCATACTTCCACCTCTCACAATACTTGACAACACAGTATCAACAGTAGAAACCTTCAAATTTCTGGGTTCTATCATATCGCAAGATCTCAAATGGACAGCTAACATCAAAACATCATTAAAAAGGACAACAGAGAATGTTCTTTCTGCGCCAACTCAGTAAGCTCAAACTGCCCAAGGAGCTGCTGATCCAATTCTACAGAGGAATTATTGAGTCTGTCATTTGCACCTCTATAACTGTCTGGTTCGGTTCTGCAACCCAACAAGAAAAACACAGACTTCAGAGGATAATTAGAACTGCAGAAAAAATAATTGCTACCAACTTGCCTTCCATTGAGGACCTGTATACTGCACGAATCAAGAAGAGGGCCGTGAAAATATTTGCAGATCCCTCGCATCCTGGACATAAACTGTTTCAACTCCTACCCTCAAAACGACGCTATAGAGCACTGCACACCAGAACAACTAGACACAAGAACAGTTTTTTCCCAAAGGCCATCACTCTGCTAAACAAATAATTCCCTCAACACTGTCAGACTATTTACTGAATCTGCACTACTATTAATCGTTTCATAGTTCCCATCACCAATCTCTTTCCACTTATGACTGTATGACTATAACTTGTTGCTGGCAATCCTTATGATTTATATTGATATATTGATCATCAATTGTGTTGTAAATGTTGTACCTTGATGAACGTATCTTTTCTTTTATGTACACTGAGAGCATATGCACCAAGACAAATTCCTTGTGTGTCCAATCACACTTGGCCAATAAAATTCTATTCTATTCTATTCTATTCTAATTACTGTCAGGATAACTTTGAATTTACAGTGTTTCCTATTGTGCTTGTTGGTGGAACAGCAATTAATGAAGAAAAATGTTAAACGTTTACAATTAGAGTGATCATTGCTAAACCACTAATTGCTAAATATAATCTAAATAATAGAACTCTGTTTCTGGGTATGAATGGCTGGTCTTCATTACTATTTACTAGTAATAACCTGGTTTGGAGTGATATTTTTTATTTGGGGAACCAGGGTTCTAGCATTTGGAAACAATTTAATGTTGGTATTTAAGGGTTACATCTTAATCCTTTGCCACATACTAGTTATTTACCGAATATGGTATATTTGTGGTATTAGTTATATTATAAATTTTAATTTAAGCATGTGTACATAGTTAATACTTCGAACATTAGTGAATAGTTTCATTCAGCAGGATATGTGGAACTTTTTTTCCCCAAATGGGAATGAACTTTTATTGTGGAGTAAAAGAGATAAGAACACAAGGGGTTCCACCCTAAAAGATTTGTAAGGAAGTCAGATTCACTAGGTTGTTGCTTTCCTTCCCCACTTCTGCATCTGGGTAAGAAAAGAAATTTGTTCCCCTTCAAAGCCCAGATGTTTTCTGTGAAGATGTGAAGATGATGCAGGCCAGGTGTATTTAACACATGAGTCATATTATCACTGACCCATAAGAAACCCAATGCTAATATAAACTGAATTTTGCTGCCCTATCTAGCATCTGTATTATGTTCAGTAAGTCTACAAAATAAGTAGATAAAGAATTGTATTACCAAAATAAATGATAGTCAACAAGACAGAAGGATAAACATGGTGAGAAATATGGTGGCTTGCAATTATGGCATCTCTCCTTTTCCTTATTCAATTGAGCTAAATTTATCATACTCTAGAGCAGTAGCAACATCCACAAGGGAGCACAGGGAAGGGGCGATTGATGAAAGTAGCCCAAAGTCTACCCCTTTCTGGGTTGGTGGCCTAGCGTGGATGGTGGAAGATAGGATGGTTTGTGCGAGGGACAGCATGAATGCATGCGCACAGCTTCATTTCTGTGAGCGGTGGGCGCAGGCCGCTCATACGAGTGGGGTTACGAGCATTTACAAGAGATGCACTCGCAGGAGGTGAGCTGCACACACACACATGCACATGTCGGTCCGCCACTCATGTGGCCTGGTTGCAAATAGGCCATGGCCTGGTAGTGGGCCTAGGCCGATAGGTTGGGGACTCCTGTTCTAATCTAAACTCCTGCCCAGACAGGAAACCCTGTACCACGTCAGGCAATCTTTTCTTAAAAACTTCCAATATTGGAGTAGCCATAACTTCTGGAGGCAAGTCATTCTACTGATTAATTGTTCTAACTGTCAGGAAATTTCTCCATGGTTCTAGATTGCTTCTCTCATTGATTTGTTTCTATCCATTGCTTCTTGTCCTAGGGTTTTTGGAGAATAGATTGACCCCCTCTTCTTTGTCGTAGCTCCTTAGATATTGGAACACTGCTATCATGTCACCCCTAGTCCTTCCTTTGATTAAACAAGACAATTCCTGCAACCGTTCTTATGTTTTATGCTCCAGTCCCCTAATTATCTAGCAACAACATCCTGCAGACATCCATGCTCTATATTTCAGTTTAAATCTAGATAAATCTTACATGGAACATCAATGAACCAAGATAGCTTCAAGACAATTAGAAACTGAAGATCAAATTTGACAGACCACTTATTGAATGTCCTGCCTTTCTGCCTTCCCTCTGAGGCAGAGAGAGAGCAGCAATTAGTAAAGTGATAGGTTGCATGTAGAAAGTTTTTGGCATGTGACTTCACCTGAAAAGCAAATGAAATTGATCTGAAAAATAGAAGCAAAAATCAGACACTTGTGACTGGCTTTCTTGGATAAGATATTTAAGAAAATAACATTGCCAACCAACTCTAGACTTTCAAGAATGAGGTTTATTTTCCAGATCAGTCTCTTCACAATTTTAGGCTTGCTTTCTGGAAAACTGCTTTGTGTTTCTCCTCTGTGTAAAGTACAAACAGAGAAGAGAATAATAGCCTACAAGGAATGTGATCCTGTGGAATTTTTTTAACCCATTCAGCAATTTTCATCACCACAACCATGACACTTATATGGACCTTGTGCACTCTACTCTAGTACTTACTTACTTACTTACTTACTTATTTATTTATTTATTTATTTATTTATTTTGTCAAGCATGTATTAGATAACAGATATAAGTATAAACATGATTATGAATACATGAAATGGATACGAATAAAAGGGAACATTAGGACAGGGACAGTAGGCACACTGGTGCGCTTATGCATGCCCCTTAAAGACCTCTTAGTAATGGGGTGAGGTCGACAGTAGACTGTGTACGGTTAAAGTTTTGGGGGTTTGGGGAAGAAACCAGAGTCAGGTAATGCATTCCGGGCATTGATAACTCTGTTATTGAAGTCATATTTTCTGCAATCAAGTTTGGAGCAGTTTACCATAAGTTTACCATAAGTTACCATAATTGTGTGCTCATGTATTGTTTTGGTTGAAGCTGAAGTGTGCATTGACAGGAAGGACATTGTAGCAGATAATTTTATGTACTACGCTTAGGTCAGACCAAAGACGGCTAAATTCTAAGTTGCCTAAGCCCAAAATTTTGAGTCTGGTGACATAAGGTATTTTCTTGTGAGCAGAAGAGTGGAGGACTCTTCTCGTGAAATATCTCTTAACTCCCTCAATTGTATTAATGTCCGATATGCAGTGTAGGTTCCAGACAAATGAGATGTATTCAAGAATTGGTCTGGCAAAAGTTTTGTATGCTTTAGTTTGCAGTTCAATATTACTGGAGAAGAAGCAACACAATATTAGGTTAACAACTCTTAATGCTTTTTTGGCAATGCTGTTACAGTGAGCTCTTGCACTTAGATCATTTGAGATGAGTACTCCAAGGTCCTTGACAGAGTGAGGGTCGTCTACTAGATCATATTCCCCCAGCTGTATTTTGTGTTCTGGTTTTTTTTTTGCCAATGTGTAAGACAGAGCATTTGTTGGTTGAGATTTGGAGTTGCCAATTGTTTGACCATTCTGACACAAAGTCAGGTCTTTTTGTAGGGTAGCAGCATTACTTAGAAATGTTCAAGTAAATTTAATTTAGATTAGATGTTTGGAATGTCCGCCATTCTGATTCTTTGATTCTATGATTACCTGATAAAAGTCTTTGGTATATTTTTCCATCATCTAAAAGACCAAAAGCAGCAAAGGGCTTAATGCAGCAGAACTGTCTGCAGATCTTTAGCACCTCATGGCTGTCAGAACTATAATCCCAAAATATAAGAAGGCAGCACACTTTAGATGTTCTATTTCCTCCCTCAACCATAGGATTGCTGTCCCCAAAAATACAAAATACAGCTATAGTAATGAAAAGCAGAGCCAGAAAGCAAAACAGAGCCAGGGATGAAAATTCCAGCTTAAAGATTCCTCCCTCTTGCAGAAGTGAATTATGAGACGAGTTAAATATTTTTCAGCAATTGGTCCGTCATGCTGTGTGGATCTATATAAATTAGGGGGTGGAGATTCCACCTTCTTTGCTTGATGGAGTCATCAAAAGCAAAAAATACACCTTTGAGGGGCAGACGCCAGGATATTATTGGGAGCTCTGTAAGAAAGCTTGAATTGTATCTTTTTAAATTTGAACAAACAGCACAGTACTTTGTGTTTTTTCAATGGTTTGTTTAAATATAAAAATTAAATCTTGTTCTTGGTTGGTTTAAATATAAAGAATTTTGATTCAGTGAATATATTTTTTCACAGTTTTAATCTATGCCTGGTTCCTAGTAGTCTTGTATAGTGAGTCTTGTATAGTAACCACCAGAGCTGCTGTATTCAAAGACTTAATCATAAATACAAATATTGTTACTTAAATACTGTTTTGTTAAGCAAGAACAACTTTAGTGGCTTTAGCATTTAGTCACCAAGGGAGCTGATTTGACCCTCTAATCCAAACAAAGCAAATTGAAGTTATTATCCAAATACACACAATTAATATATTCAGTGTATTAGATGGCAGCAAATTGCAATGCTTACTGTTTACATAAAATAAAGATCACTCTATTAGGAAAAATTAACTTAATCCTCTCTTAAAGAATACAATTTAAGAAGGCATAATTTACACAAAATAACTCACTCTTCACGAAGTTAGGTAGTTAATATTTTTATGCATATCTCAAACTTCCTTATATATTGTTTGAGTCTTTTTCCTTCAATGCTTTCCTATTTAACTTTTGGTGTAAGTAGTTATCGACTTAAATTATTAACAACTTATACATTTGGTTTTATGCTTTAAATATACAATCTAATGGCAGAGCCAGTATGTCCTTGCAAATATCTTCACAACAAAATTGAGGATCAGAAGCTGCTTTATATAGTATTGAGTAGGCTCATAAACTGAAGCTTGAATTCTAGTTCTGTCCATGTTAAGGCCATACAGAACTGGATCATCAGACATTATTGAAAAAGTTCAAAGCACCTTTGATTTATGGAGTCATGCACAGTTGTTGTAGCCTAGGGATAGTGAAAGTTTGTTTAGAAGAATACAGTCAAGCACCAAACAAGCTAAAATAAATTGTTTTTATGTGTCTCAGAAGTGCTTTGTACCAGTCACCTTAAAGCAAGTATTTATTTATACTCTTTTGGATCCAGGAACTTTTAGAACTAATATAGCTTTGTTGATCATACTGCCCATTAGATGATAGTACTGGTAGTTTGACTCTATGCATTTCTGGATGAAAGTGATCACTGCATACCAGAACAACTAGACACAAGAACAGTTTTCCCCCGAATGCCATCACTCTGCTAAACAATTCCCTCAACACTGTCAAACTATTCACTAAGTCTGCATTACTATTACTATTAAACTTCTCATTGTTCCTATCATCCATTTCTTCCCACTTACGTCTGTATGACTGTAACTTGTTGCTGTATCCTTATGATTTATATTGTTTCCTAGTATGTTTTGATTGGTTATTTGTACCTTATGTCTATCATTAAGTGTTGTACCTTATGATTCTTGATGAATGTATCTTCTCTTCACTGAAATTAATTTCAGTGCTGGTTTGCTGTCTATTGGCTATTAGTTAATAATATCTTTTTTTTTTTTTACATCCAAATAAAAAATTGCTTCTGGGCAAAATTCTGTGACTCATTTGGTATACAGGACTATTACAGATAAATCAGAAGACTCATTTATACCACTGTGCAAATCATGCCATAGTAAGACACGTTGCATTATTCTGAAGGTAAACAGATTGACAGGTTTACTCTTCCTGTTCAGAAAAAGCAGAACTTCAAAGCTAAAAAGAAAGACTTGGGTTATTGGAATATTCATGCCAGGGAAAAACAGGGCAGATGAATGTATAGGTCTCTTGAAAGCAAGAAAGAAGTTACATGCCAAGTTCTCTATACAGACTCTATTCTTAACTGCTTTATATGGGTAAATTAATGAACACCTGCCCTAGTAAGAAATTATGCTTGATCCTCCTTGTTCTCTGTTTTGCAAAGAGAGGCTTTTAATTTTTTTTTTTTTGGACAACATTCTACTTTCAGCAGCCATAGGAAACAGATGGAGGTGTGGTCCGGAGAGATTGTCTATCTGGATCAGAGAGACTAATTATCTGTGGTATGCTTCAGGAATGCCAGCTTGCCAATAAAGACTGAAAGCAGTAAAGACAGGCTTTGTGTTCTCCACTAGAGTGTGATCTATTAGACCAGTCGTGACAGCATTTGGTCTTCCCTGCTGTGCACAGACTGAGTCCATATAGAGGACTAATTAAACTTTGAATCAGTAAATAGATATGAGAAGCCATCACTTTGAAGACAAGAAGATCACAAGAACCATATCCTGTTCTGTGGTTAGCGTCAGTTAAAGCTCAGTATGTTAGCTTTTCAGCTGTGGATGCTATTCATTTTTAATATTTTCCCCACATTTTGCAGCAGTTTTTTGATGGGCGAAGAACAGATTAGAGAGGATGGGAAATTATTTCATTTTCCCTAAGTCTATTTATCCACTGTGTATGTAAGGCAATAATAACATTTACTTTGATTCCACAGATAGATTAAGTATACATATCTGAAATGTGAAGCATCTCAATCCAATTCCTTGCATACTGCCAGATATGTCACATTTAAAATAATTATTTATGTTACAAGATAGAATAGCCACCTGCTTTTTAAATACATTTTTGCACTTAATATATCTTATAATAACAAGAACAAAAATCTTGAAGTTTATTTTTATAACAGCAAATTCTTCTCTCACCCACCCACCCTTTCTACCCCCATCTGCCTTCATAGTAATAAAAGCTAAAATAGGACAAAATAAGAACTTAGCAGGGGATAAGCAGGAAACTCAGTGGTAGCCAGAAACCATTAACATGACTATTCTCTTTCTCCCTTTTCCGTCATGTAAGATTTCACTTGTTGTATCTGCAATTAGTAGTATTTCCCCAGTTAATCTTTCTATCAGGCAAGTAACATCTCTCTTCCATTGAAAAACATGGCAATGTTGCCCTATTTCTAAGAATTAAAGAGCAGCACTAAAAGTGTAGATGGTGCTGTTGTACTTATATTCTAGTCCCTTTAAAATCTTGTCCATACTTCCCCAACAAATCTCAAAATGGATAGTAGGCATTTCAAAACCAGGATTAAAAGACAGTCTTTCTCTCCCCCCCCCAAAATCTATGACAGATTTTTCTCATCTCTTCCCCCTGCCACCCCCAGCTGTCTTTTTTCATAATCCCATATGCTATTGTTTTGTTTCTTATCTTGATAAACTTCCAAAGGTCAAAACAAAAAGGGGTTTTCCTTCCTTTTTCTCTGGTATGGAATATAAGAAACCAAAAATCAAAGGCAAGTTGACCTGAGGAACAGAGAAGGGCTAAAAGAAATTAAAAGAGACTTCAAATTTCCTTTTGTTTTCTCTCAGTCAAGCATTCTGAGACAAACCTGACTTCCAGAGGGATAGTTTGCTTGAAAAGCAGGGTCCTAACCTAACTGCCTCTTGTTTGTGAACATACCAACTTAATTGGTGGGGAAAAAAAATAACAAAAATGTTAGTTTGTTGCAATTGGCAATCAAATGTTTCTTCCAAAATTGTGAAGTTTCTTCTCTACCTTACCATATTGCACTTTTATAATGCATTTTCTCTTAATAAATATGAATATGTGGAGGTAGATTACATTCACTGACTTTTACTATGGGAATATACAAACCAGATTCCAGAATACGCAGATGCCAGAGTTGAGGATTTATGACCTTTTGGGTATAAGAGGACATTGCTTTCTCTCATGATTTTGTAGCTCCTTCCTTGCATGTATCATTATGTGTTTGGAACGACTATCCATTTGAACCTGATCAGGATTAAATGCTATTTTACTCAAGCCTCTGTTTAAATCTCTTGATTGGCAGTTATGAGCTTAGACATATTAATAAGTGAACCTTACACCATATTGCACTTTTATAATGCATTTTCCTTAATAAATATGAATATGTGGAAGTGCGGGGATCCATTCCTAAATGTAGTGATAACAAAATGATGAAATGTGCTTTGTTTCATCATAATGCAAGATCTGCCTTTCATGTTTTATCTATCAGTTTGTGTAGCAATGTTGCAGCATAATTTTTGTCACATGCTGTTCCCTGCAGTCTTCCATAGTCGAAACTTATGCATGGAGAATAATTCAGTAGAATTAAGAGTTATTATATCTAAATTAAATATGTTGTTAAAATACACCGGTGAAAGAGGTTAAAAAAATAATTTTATTTTAAATTATTAAAAAAATAATTTGAGCTACAACTATATTTAATTGGTTTCAGGGCTAGAGTATAGATGGAACAAAGGACTGCAACCTACCCTGCAACCTAAAATGGGATTTTGAAGGTCCCATTGGCATTATTTAAAGATATCTAGTAATTATCTGGATTTCTTGCAGCTATTGTAGGAAAGTCCTAATTCAATATATTTTTAGCATATGTAAATAAGAATTAAAGGACATGGATGTAGACCACATGACATACTGAGTAAATCTGAATAGTTACTCAGATGTACTACCTTAGAACTGATTTTCACACTGAACTAAGCCCTAAGCCAACTTGTTGAGTGAATACAGCCATTTTTAAAAATGTATTTTTGGGTCACCACAATTAAAATGACTCTTGGTGGGTCCCCTATTAAAAAACATACGATATAAAACATATCCAATAGAAAAACAAAAAAAAAAACTACAGCACTACAATAATATAGAATAAAAAAAAATGTCAATACCAAATTCAATTGGAGGATGCTCTGTAAAACAGCTTGGTTTTCAAGAGCTTTTCAAGACCAGAAATCCGGCTTGCAAATCATTCTTATAGCTTAGCACATTATGTAAACCAGTTAATTTGGGTTTATTCAAGAAAACATGATTAAGTAAACAGTGGTTTAATGTTATTGCCAGTCAGATAATTGGATTAGGAGCTGAAGTATCAAACAGCTATTTCTGGGTGTGTAAGGAAATTTATGATTTTATTCTTCTCATAGCTTTCCAAGTGCTGCATGCAAACTGCTTTTGAAATTTTTAAGAGTTACAGACATAGAAAGTGATGTTGCACAAAAGACCAGCTCAGTGCTCTACACTGAAGATTATGTTGACTTACACCAAGGTATCCCAGGAACTTGTTTCCATTCCATTTTAATTTTATGAGGGCTGAGAATAAACTGCCGAATTGTTCATCTTGGCAGGATAATCTTGGGGTTCAGTGTGGCAATATGACAGCTTCTTTTCCAATTAATAAAAAATCAATTAACATCTCCAAGTTTATGAGATTCATTTACTGGAACGATCTCACATCATTCAGATTAGTACTCTTGATGGATGTAAGTAATAATGATGCCAGTGAATAGAATTTACATAGGATACTATTTAAATAGGGAAGAAATAAGAATATTTAAATAAAATAGATACATAAATATTGGTTTGAAGCACTAATGTATACTTTCTGTGGAAATAAGCAAATTAAGACAATAATCCCGAAATCAGATTATTGGATTAATGTACAAATTAACAAAATATTCCTTTCAGTGATAAGCTATGTTTTTTTTACAGATATTTGTAGGAAAGAGCAACAGAAAATGTGAACAATAGAAAATTGCTTTCTTCTGACTTACACTAAGTTAACTTTCAGTTATCTGAATATTGCTTGGACATTCCCTACAATTTTATTGTTGCCTGTAGATGCAGTTACTTAGAGACAATTAAAGACCTCAAAGACCAGCTGTGAGGTTACGCTGTAAAGCATGAGAACACGGGAATAAGTGATAGGTATTTTTTTTTTCTTATAACTATCCAGTTTTACTATTGGAAACCAGTGAGAGAGAAACATGGAGTCATTGTGTGGTAGCTGGAGTCAACTTCTCTAAAATATGATGAAATCTGACAGTCATTGTGAATGTTACAGATCAAGTTAGTATTTGTATCAATGTGAATATTATATGTATTTTGGTACATATTTTCTTCCAGATATATATTCCCCTGGATAAGATGTACTAGGTACATCAGTCTGCAAACCTGAAATTAGAAAGGGATAGGTACTATCAGAATTGCAGGATCCAATCTGAGTCAATCAACGGGACCACAGGTTTATTCTTCCAAGCTTTTGAATATGTACTGGAGCCCATCCTCAGGAGACTTCTCTCTTTCCAAAATGTGTGTTTTTGGAGAGAGAAGTTCTCTGAGGATGGGCTCCAGTACAAATTCAAAAGCTTGGAAGAATAAACCTGTGGTCCCATTGACTGACTCAGATTGGATTCTGCAACATTATTCTGGGACACATATATTTGCTTTCATTCACTGCTGCAAAATTCTTTTAGAATCTAAAATGAAATATTAACTGCCAATTATAGATCATTTAATCTGTCAACATTATTTGATTTTAATTAGTGGTTTTTAGAAGTTGCATTTTTGTCTTTAGTGCTGTATCATCAATATTTAGAAAATGTGAACACCTTTCTTTTTTAAATAAAATAATAATGTACCTAGTCACACCTAGCTGTCTCTATATTTCTTCATAATCAGCAGAAATGTTTTCAGTCAAACTTAGATTTAAGTATCTGTGTTCTTACTACCAAGCTAGTTTCAATTATGGAAATGCTTTGAGAGAATATTTCTTTGCCACTAATTATAAACAATTAGCAGCACATGAGAAAATAAATATTTTTTTTTGAAAGCTTAATGAGTCTGCATTTTAATGAAATATCTGTATTTTTTTGCATGAAAACACTATATTAGAGTTCAATTTTCTTTCAATGCTTTTGATTTTTATCAATTTTAGCTAATTCTCTAACGTCATCCCACTAATGTTAAAGTTCTGTTTACAAATGAATGTGTGGAAAATGAAGTTTTTAGAGGCAAACTTATATTAATTATTATATATATTTTTTTGTATTTTTCTCTCAGAATGATTATGAATGACAACTTTAACTTATACTGCTAATAGGCAGTAAAGGGCATTGATCACCTATAATTAGCCTGGAAGTTCTGTCTTGAACATGGCTGTTAATCAAGTCATGGATATGAAAAAGCTATAACTTAAAGCATACTAGCAATTAATCCTAGTATGTAAATCAGGATTCTGGATCTATGCAACAGGAATAAATCATTGAGAACAATAAAGTCATATGCCAATGGCAAGTTGTTTGTTCTCTCCACTGATGGGCCAGAATTAAACACTTCTAAAACTAGTGTTATTGGAATTTCATTTATGTTCCAGCTGACAGCCATTGACCCATGACACACACAAAATGTTCTTTTTTAGGAATATAGAGGAATCCTTCTTTAGATGTGGATTGTCCCTCTGAATTTTTACTTGCAAATAATATTTCCTGGGTTAAGAGGGTTTTAGCCTTTCTCTCCAATATGGGTAGATCTGTCAAACTTGCATTTGATTCTAAGTTTTACAATAGATCTGTCTCATGTTTTAAAGCAATTGGGCCCTTTAGCACATCCAGGGCTACTGTTCACATTTATGTATTTTTATTTATTTTATTTATCAAATTTATATACTTCCCATCTCACCAATAAGACGATTCTGACTGGCTTAACAAAAAGAAAAAAGAGAGAGAGAGAGCGAGAGAGAGGTGTAGAGGGTAGAGAGACAGGCCTTGAGGAACAGGAGGAAGAGCCGATACCAAGACAACAGCCAGATAGAGGGTGCCAGAGTCTGGGGCAAGAATGTAATGTGTGGAAACTGAATGGTTTAGAAATGGTGTGAAAACTGAATGTTGTGATTACTGAATGCACAGAATCTTTGTTTAAATAGCTTTTAGACGAGTAGTCATATTAGTCCATTGCAGTAGGAATGACTGCAATTCAAAGAATAAAAAAAAACTAATAAAGCTAGCCCTAAAAGACTTTTTGTTTACATTTTACTTACACTACATTATTTCTATTATGGCTTTGACACTTTGGTGATGTTTGTTTTAAACATTTCTATACTATCTTAAAGTAATATGCTAACAGTCATAATAATAAAATAAAATACCTAAACTTCTATATATTAATCTCAGTTTGTGATAGCATACATGAGGTGGTAGTTGATATGGAACATCTCACTACAGTTAACATGTGAGATACAAATGTATTTCAGTGAATACTCCACAGAAAGTTGGAGTCAGTTTGTTTTACATAACAACCTCACAGCACTGAGAATAAGAATATGCCTTTTCTAACAGCTACTTTTTCGCTATTAGAAATGAGTCATTTCTAATTCACTCCATGAACAGATCTTCTGTGTATTGAGAAATTACTAATATTTCAAATATCCTGCTGAAAAAGATGGCATTAAGTAACATTTAACTCAACAATAAGATTGGTGAAGATTCACTTCTATATATGGTATTTTATTTGCCTTAAAAAGTATATTGAAAATAAGAGTGAAATGTGCATTGATAATGAAAAGTGCAAACAATAAACTTGTGTAGTCTTGCTGATCTTACATATGAGTGATCCAAAAATTCAGTTATGGACGCTAGGCATATGGAAGATTTACCAGATTTAAAAGCCAATCTTGCACAAGTTATATACTATAAATTCTGCACCATTGCTGAAATTCCTGAAGCCCACACAGCTCCAAATTATTATGATCCTTTTTCAAAGCTGTTCTTTGAAAATTTCCAGTGCTACATATTTCCACCTCCTTTCTCACCCTCTGCTCATTTTGCTTCAGCACTTTAGAGCTGTGAGGCAGCCAAGGTTGTATGCCAAGTTGGGGCTGAGAGGAGTTCATAAAGGAACACCCCTCCCCCAAATGAGAGCACAAATGGCATTTTAAAGTAGCAGTTGTGATATTGCTTGTACTTCAGATCTAATTTCTCCCTGTCCTTGTGCACAGAGTCCTTATTACATGATGTAAAATTCCAAAATTATTGTTCTTTGAATTCCCGACCTTTACTGTTTAAAAACAGCATAATTCGTTCTTGATTATATCATCGATTTCTTCAGCCACGAAGTTTATAACTACATGTAACTATGTGTGTGTGTGTGTGTATACTGTATATATTAGCTATGGTAGATGCCTATATTCTTCCATGTGAGAAAAACAGAAAATCATAGAAGAACAAAGATAGAATCAGAAAACTAAATAACAGCATCTACTGCATCTACAGCAGAAGGCTGCCCAGCCTCTGATGAAGAGCAGCAGTGAAAGGAAGGCTATTACCTCTGTACTTAGATGCACTATTTAGCATATTCTTCTTATTTAATGCTTCCTAGTGCCTTTGTGAGTTGGCCTTCATGCATTTAAATCCACTATCCTGAGTCCTTCCCTTTGGTTGACAAAGAACAGGCATTGATTTTTTCCCCCACTGGGGTGTGACATCTTGTCAGGAATGTGAAAAATTGCTTTGATATCTCCTCTCAGTTTTCTCTTCTCAGGGCTAAACAGTCCAAATTCCTTCAATATTTCTTCACAGAATTTAGTTTCTAGACTAAATTATTCTTAGCCTTTTGATGGTTAGTTCCAGATACATATCTGAATCATTCTCAGGGTGTCTCTACATGACAGCCTAAGCTGCTTGTCTTCTGTGCTGCTCCTGAGTTTTTGAAGCTGACTTTAATCCAGTCTAGATTGTTGTCAGTTGCCAGTAGGATCAGACTGCAGCTCATTCTAGATTAGGACCCACACACGACCTGAGTGTTTTTTCCCCCTCATCTTCTTCTTCCCCTCTGTGTAGAACAGGGGTGTCAAACTGGATTTCTTCAAGGGCCAGATCAGCATTGTGGTTCTCCTCTGCGGGCTGGCTGGGGCAGGAAACAGGACAGACGTGTCCTGCAGCACCCTGCTGGACAAAACGGGGCATGAGGGGCCTGCACGTGGGGGACCCCATGCCCCATTTTGGCTGCCAGAGGCATCACGAGCTGGTCATTTGCTATTTTCAGCCCAGCACCGCAGGCCAGATTTAAGCACCCTATGGGCCAAATCCAGCCTGCGGGCCTTGAGTTTGACACCCCTGGTATAGGAGATTATAAGAGGTCCATGGTATGGACAGGCCTCCATCTGCCTGCATTTCCTTTCAGACATTGGTCACACCCTCACTAGTACGCCATATTTGTTTCCCCCCCCCCAATGGATGTATTTTCTACCGGCCTTGTACAGTTTCAGCTCAATAGAATTTATAGGTAGTCCTCAACCTGCAACCATTCATTTAATGATAGTTTAAATTAAAAGGTAAAGGTTCCCTTTGCACATATGTGCTAGTCATTCCTGACTCTAGGGGCGGTGCTCATCTCCATTTCAAAGCTGAAGATACAGTGCTGTCTCTGTGGTCATGTGGCCGGCATGACTAAGTGGCAAAGGTGCACGGAACACTGTTACCTTCCTGCCAAAGGTAATCCCTATTTTTCTACTTGCATTTTTTACGTACTTTTGAACTGCTAGGTTGGCAGAAGCTGGGACAAGTAATGGGAGCTCACGTTACAACAGCACTAAAATGTGCTTATAACCAGTTTTCATACTTATGATTGTTACAGCATCCTCACAGTCATATGATCAAACTTCAGGTACCAGGCCTGTATTTACAATAGTTGCAGCATCTTGGAAACCTGGCATTGTCATTTGCAACCTTCCTAGGGAGTTTCTGACAAGCAAAATCGATGGGAAAAGCCAGATTTGCTTGATGACTGCATGATTCACTTAACAACTGTAGTGATTCACTTAACAGCCATGGCAAAAGGTTATACAATGGGGCACAACAACTGTCTTGCTTAGCAATGGAAATCTGGGGCTCAATTGTGGTCATAAGATGAAAATTACCTGTACTTATTTTACTTTTTATTGTCTTGCTTTGTGTGTTTTTAGTATTGTACTAATGCTGCCCAATGAACTGAGGCTTGGACCAGCCCATGATTCCTCTGAAAGAGGGATTAATACATTTGTTGGAATGTCCCTCTTTTCCGCTCCCTTGCCACTAACAGCTCTTTGTTTAGGAACATGATACAATGTGTAGAAGGTTTTGCTTAGAAATGGCAGAATCAAGAGAAAAAAAATGCACACAAGCTATGGGAATGAGAGAGGAAAGGGAAGCAAGTTTCATGTAGTCTGGGGGGAAACTGAAGGAGCATTTACTGAGAACAATGAAAATTGACTTTAGCAAGCACTTTTATAGAGCCTGGTAAATAATTGTTGAGCCAGCTTAGATCAGTTGCTCTAGATTTTAATGTCTTTAAATTCATTGCTAATATTGTTTCTCATTTCACAACTTAAATAGGAAGCAAAATTGTTGCTAAACAGAGAGAGAGAGAGAGAGAGAGAGAGAGAGAGAGAGAGAGGCAAGGGTGGGATTCTATCAGTTCGGACCAGTTCGCACGAACCAGTAGTTCTGATGATCAGCTGGGCCTACCCACCTGCCCCTGCGCTTTACTTACCTTTATCTTCACAGCTGATTAGCATGGCAGAGTGGATTGCCGTGCCTCAGCTGTTTTAATTCCCTAGCACTAATGCAGAAGGTGATTTTTTGTTGAACTACACATGCGCCCATGTGGTGCAAGCGCAGGTGAAGTGCACGATCACTGAACCAGTTGTTAAACCAGAAGGATCCCATCACTGGAGGGAGGGAGGGAGGAAGGGAAGGACGGAGGGAGGGAGGGAGGGAGAGAGAGAGAGACAGAGAGAGAGAGAGAGAGAGAGAGAGAGAGAGAAAGAGATGCTTCAAAAAGCACTGGTTGCTAGCATCTCATTTAGATAAAGTTATGTTGTACAGTGTTTTATGCTTCAACCTTTGCCTCCCTATTTTTGTCCCCTCACAGGATGGAGAGATTGTTTAAGTAAGCTCATTCTTCTTGAGCTTCTTTTCGCTTCAGCACATCCCTAAAAAAGGGCTAACCGTAATTAAGAAGCTCAGCTCTGTGACTTTGATTAGAACTCTCCCGCTAGAGTTGCTGCCTGAAACTGACCAGATCATAATAAGTTTCACTGTGAAAGATTTGGTCGGAAAATGATAAGAAAAAAATAATAATGTCATATTTGCAAACTATGTAAATACAGTAGCTTCTAAATAAGAAGTGGCTGCATTCACCTTGTAATCGGTTGTTCCAAAATCTATTCTGTGACCAAACTTAAAGTCATCTGAATAAGATCTCCAAGGAGAACAGAATCCAGTGGGAGTAGGAATGCTTAGAGGCAGCTAGCAAGAAAATTAATTCAACAGTAAGAAGTTTTGCTGATAACTTCATCTGCTGGAGCAAAAACCCAGAAAGCTCTCCCTTGTGGCACTGCTCTTTAGAAAGGACATGGAGAAGCTGCAGTGGATTCAAAGCATATTAGTTATCCCATTCAATTATGTGATAATGAGGTAGTGGAAGAGAATACTTGAGTTATTAATAAAAATGTCAAAAAGTATGTGACTGAATTTTGAGTCACTTTAATACCTTATTTGATCAGGATCCCCTAATGAGCACTGAGTGTAGTTTTTGAATCAGCTCTGAATCTACTAAATTGCCACATTATATGGGCCAAAGTTAATGAGCTTGCTAATAAGAATGTCATTGGATACTTTGTGAAATAATCTTCTTGGTGGAAAATATACCCTCTTCTCCAAAAAGACTCCTAAAATACTTTTCTCATCAATTATTTGCATTTTTCATGCTGCATTGAATAGATGGCATACTAATTCTTTTCCTTTTTATTTTGTCCTTATTGTAAGACTGTTTTTGTCCCCATTTTGTAATGTTTACTTCATAGCTGAAACTAAGGAAGAAAGTTGTCAACAAAACAAGTCAGTAATTTTCTGGAAGCACCCTATTTTGCAGAGTTGTTTCCTTGTTATTTAGCAGGACCCAAGAAGCACACATTTACTGAAGCAGTTTGGTAGCTTCCCTAACTCTGAAATATGACTGCTTTAGAAGAACAACTGGCTTACCTTTTGTATAAAAGGAAAACAAGAAATGATTCAAAAAATGGAAAGAACAGAAAGAAAATGTGGGATAAAAGTGGTTGAAATGTAAAGTGATTACTTTGTGCAAAGTCCAGATGCTCAACAGAAAATTCTGGTTACATCCAGTGGAAGATATGGATGTAAAATATTGTCAGCTAGAATAGGTGTATTTATATGTCTGAGATTGCTGCATTAAAAGTATTAATGGAACAATTATCAGACCTTTTCAAAGATATGCTAAATGGTACTTAAAAATAGATCATGTGAATTGTTTTTTGCCTAGTTATGGAAATAATTACAGTGAAATATTTGTAAGTAATTTTAACAAAACAGTTCTCAGATGCCATTATTTTTCTTTTATAGTGGCCTGTTTTCTAAATCAATGTATACTGTATATTCATTCTTGTGATAAACTTGAGAAAAAGTCATTCATTTCTGTCCTACAAGAAGAAATCTATGTCTCTCACACTGAATGCAAAAAGTCTGAATGCACTGAATGCAAAATGTCTACAAATCTTCAGCGTGATGGTGAGACTAGGATGGAATTTACTATGCATAAAAGTATATGCATATAAGCATAGCAGTGTGGTGTATTTACACCATGCCCAGAAATGTCACTATTTGTACATGAAGAATGGATGATTGCTACAAACCATACTGCTATCTTAGGGCTACAATACTTATACTTATGGACTTTTAATTTTGAATATTTTAACTATTCAGAAAAAATAACCATATCCATCAGGATAATCGATGAATTTTCAGTTTGTTTTCTGCATTCTGATTCAGTCTCTTTTCCTATAATGGAGGGAAGTTATATTCAGTCTTTACACCAGTAGCCGTTTACAGACCATTTGCTATATTACTAATGTTTATTTCTTTAATATTTCAAAATAAAGTACCTAAACTTTACAGGAGAGCTAGTTTGGTGTAGTTTCAGACTAAAACTGGGAGATTAGGAGTTCTAGCTTACTTTAAGCACAAAGCCAGTTGGGCGAGCAGACACTCTCTTACCCTAGAAAGAAACAATGAAATCGAACAGAGTTGTCCGTATTTCTGGAATAGAATAGAGCTGGAAGGGACCTTGGAAGTCTTCTAGTCCAGCCCCCTGCTCAAGCAGTAGAACCTATACCATTTCAGATAAGTGACTGACTAATCTCTTCTTAAAAATCTCCAGTGATATAGTGCCCACGATTTCTGAAGGCAAGCTGTTCCACTGGTTAATTGTCATCCCTGTTAGGAAGTTTCTCCTTAATTCTAGATTGCTTCTCTCTTTGATGAGTTTCTGCAGGAGCCAAGACTGACTCAAAGGCACATACATACAGACAACTTTCCAAAACCAAAAATCTATTCCACTTTGAAGCTGGTGAAAGAAATGTAATAATCTTTATTCCTATGATTGGGATTTTTCAGGTGTACTTCTATAGAAATTTTGAAGGATAGAGGGAAACAAAATTAGTTTATCTGAGAGTGCGTGTTTTGGTCAATAAAATCCTGAGTTTTAATACTTTAGAGTGTTTATTTTTAAATTATACATTATTATTATTATTATTATTATTATTATTATTATTATTATTATTATTATTATTATTATTATTATTATTATTATTGTCTAATTTAGAGGTTGGAAATTAGGTTGGAAATGAAGTGTTAAATTAAGTAATTTATCTGTTCTTTTTCTTTTATATAACACCATGCTCACGTCTTTCCTTACCCCACATAGGACTTGAATTGAGAATGTAATTTCAATATGCATTATTTTGTTGTTAGTTGCAGTCGTGTCTGACCCGTCATGACCCCATGGACAAATTATGTTCAATATCAAATAAGCAAATAAATACAATTTTTATTTCTTAAGTTAAAATTAAGCTTCTGGTGAGTAGGGAGTAAGTAGTCAAATGCTATGGTCATACTGATGTGATAAAATTTCATCTCTCTGGATATAGTATGTATACTATGTACACTAACTACATAGTATATAGTTAGTGTACTTGCATGTACACTAACAGATAAGATCCTTTTCAAGGTAGGTAAAAATCATAGCAGTAGGCTGCAGAACTTTCTGGTTTATTTATTCTAGATAGAGCAAATTCCAGCCCACATTCTGGAAATTGATTAGCATATGACAGCTAATTGTTTGTGTTAGGTCAGTTCCCTTGTTCTGCACTATGTTGTGGATTTCAGGGATAGGCATCTTATTTTCAGTTTGTTTTTGACTGCTTGATTTGTAGGTAGGAATTTAAATAGTGTTACCTATTACCTAGAGCATGGGTGTCAAACTTGCCATGTCACATTGCCGTCATGTGACGTTTCGTGATGTTTTTTCCCTTCTCAGAGCTGGAATGGCTGTGGCCTGTACAGGATGCGTCCAGCCTGTGGGCCACCAGTTTGACACCTCTGATCTAGAAGGTGTACATAACACTCTTGAATGTATTTGAAATGGCCAAGAGTGATCCACGCACAAATGGGACAACTATATCATTTTATGTTTGAAGGAAAGCCTAGATCTGCATTCTATGACAATGCAGAACTGAGTATCACCAGTCTAAAACATGTAATATTCTAAAAACACCTTGTGCTCTAACTTATGTGTTACCGAACTCACTTCACCTCTCAATAGCGCTCGAAATAGCACTGATAACTTCATTAAAACATCCAATAAATAAACCTATTTTAAAGATCATAGTGTGAAAGGACATGAACTCATTGGAGAGCCATATTTTTAAACAAGTGTAGAACTCTGAAAGATCCAAAACTATGATTCCCAGCCTTGTCCCACAGAAGCCTCCCCATCCTATCCCCTTCTCTCCATCAGCCTTGCCCCACAGAAGCCTCCCCTATTCTATCCCCTGGTTGCTGTTGTGAAAGTAAAACTGTAACTGAAACTCCTTTCCCCTGGTTGTGTTTTGCATTTGGAACAGATTTCTTTTCAGGTATCCTTAGCATCAGAGTGTGTTAATTATAATATAGGAAATATTAATGTTCTGATGGTCATTTCAAAAAATCCTTTCTTAGTGAGCACCTAGAAGCCAAAAGGAACATATATGGCAAATTTCAAGTTTGTAGGCTTTACAGTTCTGAAGATTTTGTGATTACGGCATGAGTGGTTTTCACTTTTATATATATAGATGTACTTTATAGAGATTCTGACTTTACGCTTATATCTATAGAAATAAAGAGCTTTATATTATGTAAATAAGAAGGTAATTTCTAGCTCATGTTGGGCTGTCCGAATCTGGTAGACCAACCTGAGTGAGCTATTACCTTTTTACAAATATGCAAAACTTTGGCAGCCCAATATGGTTACTCTAGCTTCATGCTTACATTATACTTACAGTGAGTTGCAGGCCCACAGCTTTCTTGCTGGCAGGTCTTCCTCTGTCTTTGTCTTGTTTCTTGAGAGGCTAAGTGGCTGTCAGAGAAAGACTGCCTCCGGCAGAAGTACCAGGAGTACGTGGGTGTATGGATGTGCCTTTCTCTTTGTACAGCCTGGCATTCAGTGATCATCATGCTGGCTAGCTTTCTGTTCAGTGACATCCCTGGCTTTAAAGAGGCCCACCCACCCTGATCACAAGAGATGAGGGCCTCCTGCTTCCTTTCTCCTTTTTCCAAATTGGCCTTCCAGATTCACAATGAAGCTAGTCCTCTGGGCATAACATTCTTCTTGGGAAGAGATAAAATACACATTCAGGGATAGACATTTTGCTGGCTAAACTGTGGTATCATTCTTTCACAGTAGCTCACAACTGGATTATAAATTGTTTGCAGTCTATTTTTGTAGACTACTTAAATATTACTTTTACCATATGTGATTAGTTTTCAGTTGGTTGGGGGGGGGAGCTTGCTCCTCCTTTCATAGTGCAGATACTTAGCTTAACAGAAAATATTCCCCGATTCCCACTCTAGATTGACCATGTTACAGTGTTAAAGAATTTCAGAATATATGTAGCAGAAATCCCTGAAAAACCAACCAATCATGTTTCTGCAAAACATGAAAGAATACATTGGGACATTTGAACGGCTATTCCTTATAGCCTTCCTGTAGTTTAGCTTGGACAGACTTTATACTTAGACTGACTGCTAATTATATATAATTATGTAATTATGGATCAGCACAGATTGATAAAGGACCCCCAATATATATGCAACCCTAAAATACCAATAAGGTCTGTGTGTACCTATACTGCTCATATGATTCTGTAAGGATGTTGTAATGCTAATGGAAAAATTACTTCTATGTGAAAGCAGAAGTTATCTTGTTTGGCAGAGGCTTGTGTTGCAAATTTAGGGGAATATTTCTACATATCGTAACTGTTTACTTCTTAACTTTTTAACCTGAAATGTTCTTAACAAGAATAGGGTAATGGAGGTGACTAATGACACGTGTCAGAGGATGTCTCGTGTCGTGAAAGGTGACTTAAGGTGTAAGATAACTGCCATATATAGACATGTTAACTGTAAACCAATTATGTACCATTTCGTATTTTCCTGCTTTCTACTTTCTGTATCTGAAGCTATAAAAGTATGGTGCCAGGGGTTCAGACTTTCTTTTCCACGCAAGTGGAGGTCTGTGCCTATTTGCGCAAATAATTAAATAAATACTTCCTGTTTCTCTAATCCTTTGTGGTATTTTCTCCTCCACCGGAAAAGGTGGGCGTCATTCCATATCAAGATCATCTGAGATTTACATATCTGAGAAGTAATTAAACAGTCTTCTTCTAGGTCCAACCTGGGTGCTTTTCATTTACAGAGTATTCAATCTTGTGGAATTTCAGGATTCTGCAGGTGAACACTTATATATTTAACTAACCTGCTCATGCCAGGAAACTCTTAATTGTCTAAAATGGCTCTTTTCCATTTCTGGTTAAACAATGCAAAGGTCAATTAATAAGAGAAGAAATGGTAGTTAAAAGGAAAGGAAAGGCTGAGGTTTGAAGGAGAGAGAATATTGATAGTAGCTTAAATTTGAAGCTAATCTGTAAGAGACAAGTTAGAAAAGAAAATAAGTCAAAAATTAACATCAGCAATCCAAATGTTAACATAAAGTACTCAAATGTTCAAATAAGTGTCCATTGATCTTACTAAAAATAGACTTTACATTAAATACTGAGAGATTATTAAATACTTCTCAGTCCATTGGAGGCAGATACCAAGGACTTATATATCATCTCAGAGCACAGGAAAGTAATTTAGGGACATAATAAAAGAGGAAACTTTAGAATTGCCTCTACAAGAAGTTTAACAAATATAACCAACTCAGTCTCAAAACAAACATTATTGGATAGAAACACATCACTTGAATTACTCATGAAAACACAATACCATATTGCAAACACTCTAGATTAGGGCTAGGATTTTCACGGCAGCTACAGAAGCTATAGCTATCAATTATATTTA
Organism: Ahaetulla prasina; assembly: GCF_028640845.1. Lineage (NCBI taxonomy): Eukaryota > Metazoa > Chordata > Lepidosauria > Squamata > Colubridae > Ahaetulla > Ahaetulla prasina. The sequence goes on from NC_080540.1 coordinate 109,759,294, forward strand.
ATATAAATATCAATTTCAGTTCTGAATGTGCACGCAGATAAAAACTACTCCATTGCTAATATTTATGGAATAAAACATACAGGAAATTGGTACGTTTGATTGTCAAGTTCACAGATGTACAGAATGTAAATTCTGAATTCATAACTAGGACTTCAGAGCTGTTCAATTGTTGTAAAATTGTTCGTTAAATATAAGCTCTTAGAAAGTTCTTAATTTATACATTTTTATTTACTGAATAAGTGAAAGTCAATATTTACCATTAATGAATATTCTGCAGGTAGTATATATCCATTCTTTCTGCAATCATTCAAATTTATAGCAACGCTGAATGAGGGGGACTTAAAAACTGGTCCTTGAAGCTCTGGCCTTTGCAGCCTCCATATGGCCATGTGATGTCAGTACTCCACTTGCAATTATAATGTTATAAGCAAGTTGTGGTCAAATGATATGTTTTCTTATGTTTCACACTGGCTTACCACAAACAAAGTCAATGGGAAGCCGGCAGGACATTGGAGGTCATGATCACTTGTGGTTCTTGCTTAAACACCCACACAATCCTCATCTAATAAGGACAACCATAACTTCCACATCCTAAGTAATGTAGTCATGTGATATCATGCTTTATGACCACATTGCTCAGTGATGGCAATTCCAGTCTCAATTAGTGTCGTAAGCCGAAGGCTATTTGTATCAATTAAATGATGGAGAAATGTTGAAATTTGTACAGAATGGAGACTTGAACATTTGGTGTAACAAATGTATAGTAATAATCGAAGCAGAATTATAAAGATGGGTAGAGTGATTTCAAAAGTGTAAGGATAGAAAAAAAGAGGTATTCTTCTTCATAATCCACAATTGTTTTGTTGAGTATTAGGTATTTCTCAGATTCTCTCTGTAATAGGTTTTACATGAAAGTATTTTGTAAACGTATTTCTGCTTTTCTATTGCAATACTTTTAGTCGAAGAAGCTCTCTTCATTAAGAAATAGAAGCATTCATTTCCTTGCACTATTTTCATTAGTAGCATTGTGAAAAGAAATATTTCAGGAAATATAGCTAATGTGTCAATTAAGCATTCTGAGGTCTAGTCCACTCCTAAAGCATGTGGAAACCATTTAGTTAAATTTCACAGACACACAACTATTATTCTTCTACAATTGGTCATTTAACTAGTTTTGGAGTCAGAAATAAACAGCCAATTTATTTTGACAACCCCTGCATTTTTCTGGTTATTTATTATTTAGATAATTTAAACTCCGTCTATGAAAGCATAAAATATTGAGGAGTAATATTTCTAAATAATCTAACATAAAGCCGAGATAATGGATTATGTGATACATTTCAGATGGCTTTCCATATACTTGGCTGTTACCCGTTGTCATGCTGTTATGCTTAATGAATTTCAGCTTTCTTTGTAGGATCCAATGACATAGACCAGGTCTTGATAGAAGAGCAAGGATTCTTTTTTTTTGGGGGGGGGGGGAGAATCTAGAACTCTACAATTCATCCCTATTCTCCATCCTGAAGTAGAATTATCTAGTCAGGACAGTGTATTTGCCTGTACATTGCATAGGCAAAATGCCTGTCTACCCATTTAGATTTCCAAACAAAATTCTTAAGGTACACCTTAAACAAAAACTGCTGTTGTGATTATTGTGATACTTACAAACTAGGACCTTTGCAGTGATTCCAGTACTGCCGAATACCACCCACTGAAATTGGTAAAAATGACTGGGTATTGCAAAATAAGAATACCAAATCCTTTAGTAGGCAAATGTTTTTCAGATGTACTTCTGCAACTGTGAAAGCTGGAAACTGTTTTTTTCTTTTTAAATGAAATTGACAATTCTTGGGATTACATGATAACCTGTCAAATAGATCAAATTAAACCTAATATTTTGTGTGTGCACATGTGTGTATGTATTCATTTTTATTTTCTTAAGTAGAGAACTTTGCTCTAACACTTAACATCAGTGATATAAATAAATTATTAAATTAAGGCATTCCTAAAGCTGTAAAGAACATGCAATTGACATGGAAAAAGCTTGGCTGGAAGGAAGCCGAGAATAAGACCTCAGACCTTTCCAGCTTGATGGTTTGTCTCCATTGAGACAGTCTGGAAGGGTGCTGCTGTGGGAAATTCCGTATTTTCTAGTCTCATGGCTTCAGACAGAAAAGTTGACAGGGGGAATATTTTTGGGCTACAGAAAATAGTGGTACCTTCTGCTATGCTGCTACTATTCCACTATTCACCCTTGTCTAAGGCAAGAAAGCTGCAAGGTAAAGGAAAACCCAAAGAGAAAAAAGTATGGATAGTCTTTGACTTATGACCACAATTAAGCCCAACGTTTCTGTTGTTAAGTGAGACATTTTTAAGTGAGTTTTGCCCCATTTTACAATCTTTCTTGCCACAGTTGTTAAATGAATCATTGCAGTTGATAAGTTAGTAACACAGTTGTTAAGTGAATCTGGCTTCCCCATTGATTTTTCTTGTCAAAAGGTTGCAAAAGGTTTCATGATGCGAGGAACAGGAAGACTTTGGGACACAGCAGCAGTATGTATGAACTAGTTGCCAAGCCTTTGAATTTTGATCACGTGATCGTGGGGATGCTACAAGGTTGAAAAATGGTCATATGTCACTTTATTCTGTACCGTTGTAACTTTGAACAATCACTAAATGAGTTGTTGTAAGTGGAGGACTATCTGTACCCTTTTGGCAAATTGGCAAATTAGTGTATCTTAAGGCCCTACTTTGAATATTCCAGAAGCTTTTCAGTACAATGTGACAGTTCCTATGCTTTCCATCTCATCTCATCACTGCAAACCCATTTTTTTATACTTATAAACTGAAACCATCAGTACACAAGTTTTACCAGTACACAAAAGGTATAAGGTGAGATATGTCACTAACCATGACCTTTACAAGCATCGCTAGTGGTGTTAAAGGAACAAAATGTACAGTCACGTAAAAGGATAAAACAACATGCTTTTAAGATTGCTATGAATAGATTGCTATTCATGATCGCATAATTCATTCCCTATGTTCAGCAGCATTCAAGAACAAACTTCAAGGACATGGGTTTTCACCAGTGTTTTTGAGCCCCTTGGACAATCTCATTTGCATGCTTTTTCTAATGTGAATCTTTATACCAAAGTGAATTTGGAAAATATCTCGAAACACTGTCTTGATATTTTTTACATGGAGCAAAACAGTTTTAATAGCTTTCAGAGTAACCTATTTGTTTTAATTTCCAAGAATCATGGTTAATCTTTGGAAAACGAACATTTGTTGAAAGGTCTTGCAAAGGTCCAAACACTTATGATTGCCCTACAATTAGTCACTCAGGGCTGGTTAAAACTGTGGAATGTGTCAAGCAACTTTCTATGGAAGATTGATGAGAGAACTATTTAAACAGTGGAGTCTTCCTTTTCCTCGCATCGTGAAATAAATCCCAGTACTTTTAGGATAAGGAATAAAGTTAGATTTTGTATTCCTTTATTTTAAAATATTGAAAGAATAAAGTAAATGACTACATAAAGGAAAAAAGAAGGAAATGAAAAAGAATATAATAGGCAGAAAATAAAATATCAGTAAATAAACAGAATTTGCGTTGTTGTAACATTTAAAATTCATTGATCAAATAATTACATCATTTTGAGAAAGAATTTAAAACACTATTGTCAGAAATAAATGCACATGATCTTATTAATATTAATAGCATTAATAATATTAACATTAATAATTATTTAATAATATTAAAGCATATTAATAACAATAGGTAAAACCACAGTTAAGTTCTAGAATTCTTCTCCTTGTACCTGACTGGTGTTATCAAATCATTTATAAACATTAAAACAACTTCTGGTTACTGTTTTACATCAAATATTTTCTCCTTAAACATCTTGTTCCAGGTATCTGAGTTTGCCTTATTGTGTGACATGTAATATATAGGAAAATCATTCTTCCTTAAATTTAATTGAACCTCAATTCTGGACATATATTGTTATTTTTATCATTGCTGCATATTCCTCAAGTTTGATATCTTAGTCTGATATTGTCTGCAAAGTCTCTTTTCTCTTGCTGAGCTTTGTCCGTATGGCAGGCAGTATATATTTTAATATATTGTGATTTTTTTTTTAAAAAAAATAGAGGTTCTGGAAAGATCCCTAATAGGAAAAAAACTGAGGTTTCCATTCAAGCTTTGGTTTTTTAATTTTTTTATTAATATTGCTGTGAATTCCTTTCTAGTACTTTTGCATTGTTTTATATGACTGTCACATATGATAGAATATTATGTATGATTTATCTATTTTTACAATTGTGGACAGAGTTATGTACCATGTGTAAAACATTTTGTACCAATTTTCATTTAAATTATAGCATGTGTAACTTTTATTGATTTTCTTTCATAATTTCTTCATTATTATAATCATGGTTTTTAAATGCTTGAATTGACTTTACCATGAAATCTCCTCTGTGGTCCGCCTCTATGTTATATTTTAATAGCAATTAATATCTATGTCCTAAAATGTAGTTTTGGTGATTCACATTCTGTCTTAAAAACCCTTCTTCTTTCTTGAGGTCACTTTTTATTTTTCCAGTATTATGTAAATGATAAATTTTAGCTTTTGCGAGATAATTCTTGCCAGATCTTTATTTCTGGAGTCTGGATATACCATATCCGCAGATGTAATTATACTTTTCTTGTAATAATTGTGTCCAGAAGAAAAAGTATTTGAAGGTGAAGCTAAAAGAAAGATTGCTGGTTTTATTATTATATTTCTGGAGCTGTTATATATTGCCTGATTGATTAATGGTAATTTTGCTTAAAAACATTATCGCACTATGTAACATATTCTGTCTTTGTTACCATACTAATATGATTTCAATGCAATCCAGTTCCCAAAGAAATTCCTAGTGCTTTAGAACATAGGATTATAGCTGTAAGTGGATTTGGTTTATGGAGAACTGCCGGTTTCTCTTACCAGTCCATTAAATGCAAAATTGCCTCATTGTGGGAATTTATATATTTTTTGCTTTGTGTTTTGTACAACTCAGGGTATTCACATCAATTTACATGACTTGTACAATAGACATAAATTGATGCAAATGATTTCATTTCCATTCTGATATTAATACTGCAAATGGTGTAAATTGTTGCAATGAGGTACATTTAATGGATTTGGGGGTAGTTTTAAGAACTTCAACTGAACTACTTTTATATGCAAAGACATGTCCAACTTTTCTGGGTGATGTCTGGAGGAAACGAAGCCCACTAAATAAAGGATAGTTAAATTGAGATTCCATTTAGTAAAATACATCGAGTAATGAAAAATCTTTCTACCTCTGGTTCACTTTCTTATATTATCTTGGATAAAACTATTGGCATGCAGTCAAACTTGAATTCATCAACCTCCCTTGAACTCATATCTTCCCATGGAGGTAAACCCAAAGGAAACTCCTTATTTTTTTCCTGTCTTGTAGCTGTGCAGCCTTAAATTCCTGTATTTTCAGAAGTTGCTGGTGGCTATGTCATTGTCATAATATCAATTTCATGAAAGAAGAAGAAAAAAAGGGCACACTAGCTTCGTTTGACTAGAAAGAAGACAGCCAAATGGAATTAGAGAGTTGGTGAAAAGGTGTTGAGGAAGAGAGAGAGTGTTGTCTATAGTCTTCACCTCAAGCTACAGTCATAAGTTGTGAGGATTGTATTCCAAGTCAGGAAATTACAAATTCAATAACATCACTAAGTACAACACAGTGTCACATCTTCTTGAGGATGAAGACATAAGAAAGAAAATTTGATTTGCACATTCCAGACACCTTTCTGGGTATAAATTCTTAACTTGATCCTCACATCAATTTTCAGAGGGGCCTTAAAATTTAAAACAGATTGCAAAGTCATCCCTCTTTGAAGGCAGGCATCTTGGGAGAACCTGTTTAGAGGAGTGATAGTTTTAAACATTTAAACAATAATTTTAAACAAGCCTAAAGGCTGTGATTTTTCACTCTTAAAACAGTTTCTATACCAAAACATGATAAAATGAAAAACCTGGTTGAATGTTTTGGTAACTTGAGAATAATTTCATTTTCCACCCTTTTTAAATCTTTATTCATGCAAAACCTGAAATTTCTGTGGTTTTGGCTAAGGAGCACCATAGCAGTCTCGTGCTTTGGCTCCCCCAGCTCTTCATACTATTTCTGGAGTCAAGTTTATTTCAACATTAGTCCTTTGGGGTTCTTGAGTTAGGCACTTTCAGATGGCCCTTGATCCTGGAAGGAAATGTGCTTCTTTAGTTAAATAAAACTAGGAGGATATGGGTAACAATACCCTCACACTTTGTATTTCCTAGTTGGAATTTAAAGGAATTAGATAAAATGTTAGCAATTGAAAGTGTTTACCACAATGCACTGTCTTGTAACTTTTAAAGTGAAAGAGTGAGTCACTGTAGTTCTTGAATCTAGAGTATGTTCAGGTCATCCTATTATTGTTATATGAGAATATAAGAAAAGCTGATTGGAAAGATCCCTCTTATTCACATGTGTATGCAAATAACAAAAGTGTACCCTGAGGACGTTAAAAAAAATATTGGGATCTTTTGCAGATGTGTGCTTTTCCTATAAAATTGTGCACAGAGCTTAGACAAAGGGAAAATTAGGTCACTAACAAGAATGCTGATGAAAACACTTAAGAGTTATTTTACCACAAAAGATTGAGCAAGAAGAAAACATAGATGAGTGAACAAATAGCCAGCACTAAGCTAGCAATAAATTCCTAGTAATAACATGCATTTATTGAATTTTTACTTTCTAGTTGGTCATAGTTACTGTAACCTATAAGGCTATTCTTAGGACTTCTGGTTTATGAATTAAAAATGGGATCATTATTGTGTTCTGAAATTATTCTTCACACTGCAGTTTTTGCTCCCAAAAAGGCAAAGGTCACCAATGGAGATGTTTGAGGTCAGGCAGCAAAAGAAAATTCAGAAATAAATTTTAGAACAAAGAGAAACAAAGTAACATTTAGTCATGAAGAAAAATAACAAATAGGGCAGATGGCTAGGAAGGAAGATTGAAGAAATAAAACTTGGAAGATTAGTGATAAATGTATCACTAAACAAGAATCTGTAGATGTCACAGTCTCACCTTTTAACTTTCCATTCACTATGTAACTTAATACAGATAGTTCTCAACTTACAACAGTTCATTTAGTGATCATCTGAAGTTAAACAGCACTGAAAAAAGAGACTTATGACTGTTTTTTCACCCTTATGACGGTTGCAGCATCCCAATGGTCATTTAATCAAAATTCAAATGTTTGGCAATTGGTTCCTACTGTATTTGTGATGGTTGCAGTGTCCCAGAATCTTTTGCAACCTTTTGACAAGAAAAATTAATCGGAAAGCCAGATTCACTTAACAACTGTTAAGTTGTTAAATGTTACTAACTTAACAACTGCAGTGCATAGTAACAACTATGATAAGAAAGGTCATAAAATGGGGCAAAATTCTCTTAGCATCTCACTTAGCATAAGAAATATTGGATCAATTGTGGTAATAAGTCGATTACTAGGTTTTGAGTATCAGACCCATAAATCATTTGACTTCCTCTCATGATGTAATGCAACTGCATTGGAAGCTCTGAATTCAATGCTGCAGGTGTGATAATGATGGAGCCAAGTTTGTTTTGTGTGTCATTCCTTTGAATGAAACCAAGATTACTTTGAATGGCAGATGTTATCATGGTTGTGACTTAAAGAATCAAGATGTAAATTGAAGAGTTTTTAAGGTATAGTGGTTAATGGGATAGTTTAGGAGTAGGAGATCTAAATGCTCATTGTTCTTCAGCCACAGAAAATCAGTAGGTGAGTTGGGGCCAGTTATTATCAACCTAACCTATCTGTTTTGTTGTTATGGGATAATGAAAGGAGGGACATATTATTTGTCACAATGAACTCCTGAAGAAAACATGGGTGATAGAAACTAGATAGCAATAGGACTTAGACTTATATGCCACTTCATAATGCTGTCTAAGCCCTGTCTAAGCAGTTTACAGAGTCAGCATATTGCCCTCAACAATCTGGGTCCTCATTTTATCAACTTTAGAAGGTTGGAAGGCTGACTCAAATTTGAGCCGGTCAGAATTGAACTGCTGGAAGTGGGCAGAGTTTGCCTGCATTACTGCATTCTAACCTGTGGTGCCACCATGGCTCTTAGATAGCTAATACTTGTTTGCTCCAAGCCAATATAAAGTAATGAAGTTACCCAAAATACAGGACCGAAGAAACTGATTCTTCTCCTCACATTATTGTGGAAACTGACTATGTAGAATGTGGATTTTCCAATTTGCCAAGCAATCAATCCATCAACTACTTGTCAATTCCCCATCCAATCCTTCATGAAACTAAGCTCATGAAATAAACAACTTTCAGAGCCAAGACACCAATGTTCTCCAAGTTTTGATTTGTTCCTGGAATCAATTAAGTACTGAAGTCAATGCAAGCATCATTTATATTTAAAATCATGCCAATATTTAACAGGAGTTCCTGGGAAATATCCAGAAATCCACTGTGTGTGGTACATACTTGGAAACTCAACACTGTGTAGTAAGTAAGTTATTAAAGGTATTCAGTTTATCATATAACCTATTTAAATAAGTCTCTTACTTGAATATTCTTGTGAAAGAATGCATCACTTAATAAAGGTTCTAGATTTTAATTAAGATTAAGTATAAATCAGTTCCATTCTCTTTTATTTTTTTCTATTTTTTAGGGCACATTGTACGTAAGGTCAATGAGGTTTCACACTTTTGCTATTTTTTAAAAAATCTTTTTTAAAAAAATGTCCATGATAAGATTATCAGAAATTGATGAAGCAATGTTTGTCATGCAAAGAGCATAGTCTTGCAGCCACTAAGATGTCTACAATCAGAACAAAGACATGTTTCAATAGAATAAAAGGAATAATTGCTATACTTTTAAAGCACAGGTAAGTTTAAATTGCTCACCTTCTGAAACTTCTGATGCAGAATGTTTGTTTGGAGTTTGCTCTGGTTATTTATTAAATAAGGAGAACTATATAATAACTGCAAATACATAGCAAAAAAGAACTGCAACTACATCGCAAAAAAGGCACATGTTACAACACTTTAAGGGTTGTAAACCTAATCTTGCGTAGCTTCTTTTCCAAAAACACTACACTACTAACCAGAGCATATAAAACATTTGCTAGACCAATTCTAGAATACAGCTCACCTGTTTGGAACCCTCACCATATCTCTGACATCAATACAATTGAACGTGTCCAGAAATATTTTACAAGAAGAGTTCTTCATTCCTCTGAAAACAACAAAATACCTTATCCCACCAGACTTGAAATCCTAGGCTTAGAAAACTTGGAACTCCATCGCCTTCGACAAGACCTAAATTTAACTCATAGAATCATCTATTGTAATGTCCTTCCTGTCAAAGACTACTTCAGCTTTAATTGCAATAATACAAGAAAAACCAATAGATTTAAACTTAATGTCAACCGCTTTAATCTAGATTGCAGAAAATATGACTTCTGTAACAGAATCATCAGTGTTTGGAATACTTTACCTGACTCTGTGGTCTCTTCCCATAATCCTAAAAACTTTATCCTAAAACTTTCTACTATTGACCTCACCCCATTCCTAAGAGGACCATATATATGTATATATATGCTTATACCTCCTAATATTTACCTATATATATGTTTATATACTATATAACATTTCTGTATGATACTTACATATATTGTTGTGACAAAATAAATAAATAAAATAAAAATAAAACTACTAGCTGTCCTTAAATAACATAACATGCTATTTAGATGATAACACTTAGTGACAAAATGCAGAAAGCAAGTCAAATAATCCCAGTGAGAAACCTCTTGAGTCAATACTATCTTATTTAACATCTGTCCTTTTGTGGCATGATAATTATTAACACTGGTAATTAGGGCATGGAGGAAACAATGTTTATGATGCAAATAACAAATTTCATAGTATCCTTTGACTATTGACCCAGATTCTGTCCCCACAATCCCTTAGGAATCACTGGTGTACTTCTCATATACACAATCCTTGGTCAGCTTTCTTCATCTCAGAACTTGATATTAGACATTTATTGTCTTCTCTTTTCAGTTTGGAGGTACTGATACTCAACCAGAAAATAAAATATTTTGCTCCCTCTGATGAGTAGAGAGTGTAAGATTGTAAGAAGAAACAAGGCCCAGTTCTTCATGCTTGTTTAATTGGCCTTTCTGAATTAAATGGGAAAAGCCTGAAAAGTCTTCAGCTTTCATATAAATCTGCTGGACACCTTTTGACCCCTGTGCAATAATAAATAAAATGCATTGTGGCTGTCTGAGACAGATCGACTACAGTGGAAGATATGAAGACATTTCACTGGAACATCTGGCATTCATTGCTTTTCCACAGGGAGGAAAGGAGGAATCAAAAGTCTTTTGGCCAGGATTTCATTTACCGCTGTTTCATATTGCCATATGGTCCTCCCCCCCCCCTTTTAAGTGAGAAATTACTGTCTTAAGTTGGAATTGTTTGATGTTTGAGAATGCTGTTACTTTTTTCATAAAATTGAGTACAATCTGACTATTTGAAAGCCTATTTGTGCCCAGCAAAATGTTCTATTAGATGTGGAAAATTATAAACTACACATATTTAATCTTTTAATGTTGATATAAAGACACAATTGAAGTTTCTATTTTATTAGTACTTTAGACACTCATGTCTTAATTTTATTGATTTCCATTATCAAACAGAAATTTAGTATCTCATCTTTGAAAAATGATACAGGATGTTGGAAAGTAAGTACTTAATTTCTTTTTCTTTCTTTCTTTTTCTTTTTCTTTTTTGAAAATCCAAATACGTTGACACTGAAATACGTGCAAAATTTGATTGCAAGGAGATAACCCTTGGAAATAAAACAAATGTTGTAAATTTCCAAGAAAAAAACCCTAAAGCATATATATTAAATAGTAATTCCCATTTTGATTGTACAACCTCTTTACTTGGACTTTGAATATGCCCTCTAATTGACAACATAAAGTTGAATAAGATGAGATGTAAATGTTCCTAACAATTATATCCATAGAATTTCAGGAACTTTTTTTTTTAAATTGCCTCTAATTTTAAAATTAGAGGCAAAAATAGCTGTGACTTGTCCTGCTTTGATAAGAATTACTGACCTGAGTTTTATGAAACCTTGGGAAGAGAAATCGGAAGGGAAAAGACAAGACATTAAAAGAAAACAGATTAAAAATGAGGTTTATTGTGACAAAAATGTAAGCTCCTACAATAAGTTGGAGGAAAAGAAATAAACAAACACAAAAGCATACACAGAAAATAAGGTATCCAGTGAAGAAGTGATATAAGCTCAAGTATAAACCAAAGACAAAAATGTATGAAGGGAAAAAAAATGAACCCAGAAGGAAGATTACACAGGAACAAGAAATTTTAACTCAAGAATTTGAAATCTGGCATTCTTTCAAAGAAATGCAAAAGGAATCATTACAAATGCTTGTTTTCCTGATAAGAAACAGTTCCCAAAGTGAATATGGATTAAGATAATATGGATTAAGATAATATGGATTAAAAATGGATTTTCTTTAATTACGCTTACTATTTTACAATCCTCTCTAGAACACACTTCTCTAGACTTTTTTTCTCTATGTCTCAGTAATTAATAAAATTCTACAGTATTATTAAGAAATTATAGAAAACATTTTAATGATCAAGATTGATGCCTAATTGTCTTGGGATTTGCTCAATCATCAAATAAGATTCTTATTCATAGTTTTAATCAAACCAAAAGGACTCTACCATTTAATCGCCTTTTTAGTTTCCCTTATTTCAATCAAAAGACAAATTAAACAGATAAAGATATAAATTATTCTTTTGTTTCCTTAATATAGATCAACCATAATTTGCATTTATAAACATACCTAAACATACAATGGAATATATTGTTTAGGTGCAACTACAATATCAAATGATTCTTGAGTAAAAAAGAATCCCTACCAATTTCAATGAAATGTATTTCCACATTGTATAACTTAGAGTATTCATAGAGTGAAACATACAATAACCCACTATGTCTGAATTATGTTTAAACTATAGAACGAAAATTAAAGACAATTTCATTATGAAGAAAATAATTACTACAGATATTAGCTGAATGAAGAACTTCCAGATTCTCAGCTTCTTGAGTTAATTATCTATATGCCATACTAGTATATATCCAGACAAGAAATGTAGGTGAAAGATCTAGATTTCCAGTCTATGAACAAGTCCTCCGTTATTTGGGATGGAAGAGGAGTAATAGCAATTGAAGGAAAGATTGATATCAAATAACTACAGGGAGAAATAAAGGTTGATTAACCTCTCCTAAACAAATCTGTTTGTATATGGGAAAAGAGCCAAGAGTACATTCAGTATGTGAGATAGACTTTCTGATCAGAAGCATGTGTAAATCATTGAATAGCTATAGTAAAGTAAATATTTGACACAGTTCCATTTTTTTATAAAGCGGAAGTCACTTTCCTTCACATTAGACAATGCAGGCTGCTTATTACTAGACTAAATTGATCAGAGTTGTATGCTTCACAAAATAATGGCCTATACTTTGTAGGAGATAACTTCTGAATAGAAATTTTGTTTAGTCATTTGACCATACCAAAAGTATAAAACTGATGCAAGTTTACAAGTACATGCAAATAAAACAGTAGTAAAACATACAGTAATTAAAATAAGTCTTCACAACTTCAGTTAACGCCAGACTCATCTAGGGAACTTCTAAAGCAAGAGAGGCATTTGAAATTTTAGGATAGGTAATGGACTTACTCACAAAATGCCTGCCAAGAAGGCCTATATATTTATGAAATAGCTATCATAGTAGACATGGCAAGTTACAAAACACCAATTTATCAGTGGGATTTAACTAACCTTCTCCCTGACCTGGCTTTATGGGCTTCCAGTTGCTCTCAAAGTATTCCAGTAAATAGCTCCAATGCTTAGAGCTTGATGCCTTTGTTTGTAGAATCGGGATTACGATTTTATTTATTAAAGAACCATTAAAAAGCAAGGTAAAAAGGATAGAACACTTACTATCAAGGGTAATACATAAGGTTACTTATGTTATCTTTAGTGTTTCTCAGTTTCAGAATGGAGTGTACAAAAGACAGAGTCTGATTTGGGCCAACTATTCATGCAAAAGGCAGGTGTAGAATTAAGTTTGGTTTCAACTTTATGATCTTTCAACCAATTGGTTTTAAAACACTTGGCCTTGATTAACTCACTTAAGTGCAGTAAGAAGAGTTTCTTGGAGAAGCCAAAGTACAGATGTCTTAGTTTCCCACAGGGCTGGTATTTTTGCTGAATTTTCCAGACACAGGAGATGAGACAGTGAATAATCATTTGTCTATGAGCACTCAACTTAATGTCATAACCTGGTATGATTTAGCTATATATTATCTTAAGCAGTAATACAGATACTGTGCCATTGTTTCATTCCCGCCTACATCTATATTTATCTACATTGCTTGCCTCTTCTTAAGTGAACCAATTTAACTGAAAATAGGTATTATGAATTTCATGATTTTTAATATCTACATTAGCTGATTCATGTGTTACGTTTAGGATTTATTTGGTTTCTGTTTACTCTTACTGCATTTTTAAACTCAGAATTGCTTCCTTTTTTTTGGAAAGCAATGTAAATATATATTTTATGGAAACCAGTTTTGGATAACATACCACAGTCTTACAATTTAAAGGGAAAATAGTGATCAAAATGGGTGACCTTCAATCAACAGATCATGTGAATCCAACAAAACAATTTCCAGGAATGCAGTTCCCCCCCCCCAAAAAAAAAAATATGGAGCCCCCTGAATAGGATCAGGATAACCCATGCCAGAATGAAGGCAAAGCGGTGAATGGCTGACAGTCTGCGATGTGATTGTGGTGCAAACAATCACACACATGTCCCCTCAGGAAATGTCAAGGCACCTGGGATAATCTCATCTCAGCCACATGAGCAGCAATTAAATGCTTAGATATTAAACAATAACATCTATCCTATTGTGATTTGATGGTCCCATATTGTGGCAATTTTATTATGGTTTTATCCTAATTTAATATTTCATCTGGTTTACTGTATTGTCCACACATTTTATATACATGTATATCCTGATGCTTTATTTAGATTTATATTTGTGTTTGTATCTATAATGTGTTTTATTAGTGTTGTATTCAATGATTGCATGACTTCTGTAGATGCCATTCACTACATAAATAATATAAATAATAAAGCAATATAATTTACAGGTTTTTTCTGGCCATCCGTAATCTAAATTGTAATGATGACGTATTTTAGCTCAGAAACAGGGAGTCTAAAGCCCTAGGACCGTGAAAGCAAACCTATGGCATGCATGCCAGAGGTGGCATACAGCGCCGTCTCTGTGGGCATGTGAGCCGTTGTCCCAGTTCAGTTCTGCCACACATGCATGCATGCTTCCCAATGGCCAGCTGGTTTTTAGGTCTGTGCCATGCATGCGCAGGGTGTGGGGTGCATGTGAGGGGTGCACACATATGTGTTGGAGCCACATGGGGGGCCGCATGTGCAGGAGGCAAGAGGCATGTGCGGGGCCATGTGCACATTGCATATTGGGGGTTTGGGCACGCGCACATGCATTCTTGCACTCGTGCACACACTTTGGGCACTCAGTCCGGACAAGATTAGCCATCACTGCCTTAGGACAATATAAACTTAGGATAACCAGTTCAGACATCTGTTGTAATCATTTTTTCATCCTTTAAGAGCCCATTGGCCAAAGAAGATATAGAGAGAACAGTGGTATCAGAAAGAGAGAAGAGAAATAGTCAGCTGAATATACATTTTGCATTTTATTAATTACAGATATTTGAATAAATGTAAAATTATTCTGATGATGAATATTGCATTAATATTTATATTATGGTAGAAGATACATTAATCCAGTTGAACATATCAAACTATGGTTTGCATTACTAAGAACTGAGAAGTCATTTTGAAGGTGATAGGAAAGCAGCTGTTTGAGCTCCAGAATAAATTCAATGTTCAAAATAGTTTGATTTGAGCAACTATTCTCCACCCATGTGCATTTTTGCAGATTATTGCTTAAAATTTTTATAATATGTACATATAACTGTACTGATACTTCTCAAACTTGAGAAATGCATAAAGAGCAAACTGGCATACTGATTGAAGTATTTTTAGGTATGGCTAGATGAGAAAGAAAAAATAATGTTTATGTAATGTGGCTTCATAATAATAACTGATAATAGTAGCAGGCATCTAGTGCACAGATGTTTTTGGACTTCATCTCCCATCTTCCCAATATAATTAATGGCAAGAGACTATGGGAGTTATAGTCTAGACCCTATGGGACACCATACTGTTGATTCATAATACACTTATACTTCCATTCTGATATAAATATTTTAATGCTTTTAGTGCTACTTTCTATCTGACAGTTTTTATAATTGGGCTTGTGTTCAAAAGGCAAAGTACCTAGGGTGCAGTTATAAAGAGGAAGTATTGTTGACAAAAGAAGTAATTTGAAGTATTCATGGTATTCTAACTCTTGAAGAGGAGGGAATCTTGATGCAAAATGAAGATTTTTCTTTTCCTCTTGAAGAAGTATTGTTAAGAAACAAAGAAATGTGTTTTATTGCTTGTGAATTTCTTGTTTTTCATTGGAAAACAGATCTCCATCTGTCTCCAGTTTCCATTCCTTTAGATTCTTATGCCTGTTCCTGTCATTTTTTTTAAAAAACCTTGTATGGACAAACTTCTGTTAGCAGTAACATCAAATAATAGCTGAAAACTTGATACTGGTCATGTTATTCTGAAGTTTGTATTATTACATAATGAAGAGCTAATATTCTTCAATGATTAAAGATAGTCATATAATATAAATGTATTAGAATCCCTTTAATCAGATTGTCACAGGATTAAACAGATAGTGATGTGATATGATCCAGTTGATGTAGTGTGGAGCACAATGCCGCTCTAGAAATATGATTTATATAGCATTTTTAATCTATTTTGTTTTTTAGGATTTTCTCTTTTCCTTCCCCTTTGTCAATTATTCACTAATTTTAAAAGTTTTAATTCTAATTTAATTTTAATGTTAATTTTTTATGTTGCTTTATTTA
Organism: Ahaetulla prasina; assembly: GCF_028640845.1. NCBI lineage: Eukaryota > Metazoa > Chordata > Lepidosauria > Squamata > Colubridae > Ahaetulla > Ahaetulla prasina. The sequence goes on from NC_080540.1 coordinate 109,775,527, forward strand.
TCAGTTATATTATATGGTATACTTTGCAAAGCTCTTCTTTGTAGGAGATGGATGGTTTAGAAATATGAAATATCAATCAATAAATAGTAGAAGAAATCATTAAAAAGGGATTTTTCTGTACTTTAAAAAAACTCAAATACATGTATCCATATAGAAAATATATATGTGATGCATATTTTTTTTTTAAAAATTAAAAGTTGAGAAGCTTTTATTGTAAACATAACAATTCAAGGTAATTCAAGTCGATTAGTCAAAGTCCTCTTCCTTTCCTTGGTCAAAGCAAAGCCAACTCAAATGCTGACCAATCCATCAAGCACATTATTGCCAAAGGTACATTAATATATTTTTATTTATTATCCTCAATTGGCTATAACAATTCCAAGGTAATAAGTATTCAGCTAATTACTGGCCAGTTATCTTGAATGCAGGTTATCATCGACTTACAATTAGAATCAGAATTTCTGTTGCTAAGCAAAGCTGCTGTTAAATGAATCACACCCAATGTTACAACCTTTTTTTTTTTTGCCACAGTTGTTAATTGAATCATACGATTGCTATGCCAATCTGACTTCCCTTCTTGACTTTGCTTGTCGGAAACAGTTGGAAAGATCACAAATGGTGATCATATGGTCTTGGTACACTGCACCTGTCATAAATATATGCCAATTGCCAAGTCCTCATATTCTGATTGTGTGAATGTGGGGTTCCTGTGATAGTCATAAATCACTTTTTTTCAGTGCTGTTATAACTTTGAATGATTGCTAAATTAATGGTTATAAGTTAAGGACTACTTATATTCTTTTACTGCTACCTCTTCTTATACTGCTAAGAAATAAAAACCTGTGTGGTATAGTCATTATTTCCAAAGTAACTCGATTCAACCCTGTTGGGCTGAGGACAGAACAATACATTAAGCAAAGAAGAGTTTCACCCTCTAAAACTATCTAATAGACCTATATCTATATTTGTTAAGCTGTCCTACTGTTGCATCGTGCAGGTACTTCTCTTAGAAGATTCAGTGGACCACTAGGCCATTTCTGTAGGGACACTGATTACAGCTGAACTGTGAGGAAACAAAGGACATGCATTTTGCATGGAGCTTCAAAAAATTCTACTGGATGTTAAATGGTTAGAAAACAAAAGCAGAAGTTAGTAAATTTATAATTAAGGATGATTAATAAAATAGAGGTAAATGTATATATGCCGTGTAATGGGGTGAGCTCCTGTTACTTGTCCCAGCTTCTGCCAATCTAGCAGTTTCGAAAGCACATAAAAATGCAAGTAGAAAAAATAGGGACCACCTTGGTGGGAAGATAACAGCGTTCCGTGCGCCTTTGGTGTTGAGTCATGCTGGCCACATGACCACGGAAACGTCTTCGGACAGCACCGGCTCTTCAGCTTTGAAACGGAGATAAGCACCACCCCCTAGAATCGGCAATGACTAGCACATATGTGCGAGGGGAACCTTTACCTTTACCTTTTTATATATAGATATATCTATAAGCATAACATTTTAAGCAATATTATTATTGGATTATATTTGGTTATAGATTAAATTGTGTAGAGCGACCAGAAGTCAAATATATATTCTACTGGACCTTCGAGGAATACTTAATTCAACAAGTCCCTTGAGATCTGTTCTCCATTATTCATGTCTCTCAGGTTCCTTTGAATGCTCAGAGGAGATCTGCAGCAATCCTTTTTTCCTTTTTCTCTATAGCTCACTCTGTGCCAGCTACTTTGAAGCTTTTTGAAACTGAGATGCTGGCACTGGTCCTCTATGGAATACAGTTAAACTGAGGTGTCAATTATGAGAACCTGGAGAGAATTCAAATTTCAGGTAGCAACATGTGTGTATAATGCTATTCCAGTTTGGAGACAGGATTTATAACAATCAAAATAAGGGTGATCTGGTGGACTTAGGTATTGGCTGAAAATGAGTCTGGCACACCTTATCCTGTAAATAAATATTATTCGTCTTGGAAACTTCTATAAATAACAGATGTCATAAATTGACATTCTCCAGTAAGATGCTGATGCACCTGGGATAATATTGGGTTAAGATAACTCTTAAAGAATTGTCATAGAATTACCACTAACTGATATAAAATTACCACTAAATGACCACAATGTGACTGAGACTAATTAGGCACAGCTTATTTGATTTTAAATCAGTTTTATACCTGGTCTAATTTACAAATATTATTTCAGAAACCTTTACACTATTATGATTTAATACCTTACCATTTAACAGGGTTGGAAGTAAATACCACTGAATGATGGGATCACATCATTCTGTACTATACTACAATGAGCCACCAGCACCTCCTCACCCATCTTCAACTTGGACAGAAACAGTCTATGTGCAGCTTCTTTTGACAAATAAATATCCCAAGAAAACTTTTACTGTTCCAATATTTATATTTGTAGCCTTTAGAATTTATTCAGTATTGAAAACAAAGGACACTCTTATGATTGCAGATTATTTTATGATGCATGTTACACTGTACTTTATATACCCTTCCTTCCTTCCCTTCTAATCCAATGCCCCACCCAAGATAGAATAGAATAGAATAGAATAGAATAGAATAGAATAGAATAGAATAGAATAACAGAGTTGGAAGGGACCTTGGAGGTCTTCTAGTCCAATCCCCTGCATAGGCAGGAAACCCTACACCACTTCAGACAAATGGTTATCCAACATCTTCTTAAAAACTGCCAGTGCTGGAGCTTTCACTATTTCAGGATTAGTTGTTCTAACTGTCAGGAAATTTCTCCTTAGTTCTAAGTTGCTTCTCTCCTTGATTAGTTTCCACCCATTGCGTCTTGTCCTGCGTTCAGGTGCTTTGGAGAATAGCTTAACTCCCTCTTCTTTGTGGCAACCCCTGAGATATTGAAACACTGCTATCATGTCACCCCTAGTCCTTCTATTTATCAGACTAGACATACCCAGTTCCAGCAACTGTCCTTTATATATTTTCAGTCCCCTAATCATCTTTGTTGCTCTTCTTTGCACTCTTTCTAAAGTCTCAACAACTTTAAACCATCCCCAGACAAGAGATGGGCTGCACTTCACAAGGATGTGTTTGGAAAACAATTAGCTCTGGTTCATCAGAAGGGCTTTAAACTAAAAATGGAAATGGAAGATAAACTTTAAGACCAAACCCCAAGCATAACCCCAAGACCATAAATCAGACAAAGAGAAAGGGAGTGGTGAGAAGGAAGGGAACTCAGCTATAAATCAGAGGACATAGTAAGCAAAAGGAGTCAACCATAACTAATATATACTAATGCTCAGAGTTTGGGGAACAAATAAGGAGAATTTGAAGTCTTAGTACATGAGGGCCGGTATGATATTGTTGCCATTGCAGAATCTCAGTGGGAGGTCTGGTTCAGTGATCCACAATAAAGTATAACTGACTGAATAACAAATATGGAACGCTCTGGAAATCTAGATAAGGTGATTACTTTAAAATGTGGACTAGATTTAGAAATAAACTGTTTAGAGCTGGAAGGCATTCAGAGCTCTACCAGAGCTTTTTAGAAGGAGACCGAGAATCTAATTTTGGTTTCCCATCAATTACGCATTTTCCAGTCTAAAGTGATTTGTAGAACATACACTTTACAAGGCAAAGAAAACAATTTCTTCCCCATACCAAAAAACAAACATGACTAAAAACAGCTTTGAACAGAAAACACTACTAGAGTAATGATGAAGTAATGACATAAGGAAGAAGAAATTCTTTATATACTTCGGAATATCTGAATTTTTTTCTTTCTGACTTTGTTCAGCACCTTGTCACTTACCACAGGGGCTTGTTAAGCATTTGCTTCTTTGACCTTACTTGCTTGGTTCTTGCTTCAAATTACAGTTAAGTGGCCTGTCTAACCTACACAAACTATTGTTAACTATTGTTTATGGAAACAAAGCAACTTCATACCATGAAACTATTATTCCAATAAAACATAAAAGTCAGTTTAATAGTATAATGGTTAAGATAGAGGTTTAGGAATGGAGAACCAGGCTCAAATCCTTTCACCTATGAATGACTTTCAAACAGTCTCTCTTGATCCAACCTACTTTATAGAATTGCTGTTATAGGGGAACATGTGAAAAAGGAGCTTTGAGTTAACGAAGGAAAGGCAGAGTGTAAATATAATTAACGAAAGGTTAGTCACATTTTAAATTTGGACATAAATTGTTTCATTAAAAAATATTTGCATTGTATTGAGAATTCTGAAGTCAAATCTTCTAGAATCTTCCTTGGGACCATGCTTACAGCAGTGTGTGTGTGTGTGTGTGTGTGTGTGTGTGTGTGTGTGTGTGAGTGTGAAGTGAAATATTTCCCAGGCTCATTAGTATAATGTTAATGGCAATTATTGTTAAGATTGAATGCAACTCTTTTATTATGTTTGGAATTAAGGGAAGAAATATTGGGAAAAAAGAATATCACAAGGGAGCTCAAATTAATAGATCTACACAGCTGGCATCATAATGATTTCACCACTTGCCCCTTACTCTGCTTTTATAGGAAGGTCATGAAAATATTTACATAATGCTGATAACACAAGTGCTGATGATAAGCCTGGTAATTAAAATATTTTACTGTTAAACTTAATGGAAGGAATAGAACTTTATTTATCCCATCAATCTTAAATTACACTCCAATCCTTGAGTAAAAGGTTGTGAATGACTTGGTAGATTAGAAATAATGTTTCCAGTAAACCTATTACATTCTTGTCAAAGTTGGAAAGAGATGAATAATCAGTGAATAGAACAAGTCATAAATATCTCATATGAACAGGGCCAAATGTCTGCTGCATAAATGCCCATAAATATAAGCTTGCCTTCTACAATTAAACAGATTGGAATCAAGTGATCTCAGCCCATCAAGGCAAGCCATGAAAGTAGGCTGTCATCTTGACTGGCATTATTCGGGTCTTCTGCCTTCAACAATCCCTTTCACAATGAGAAGAAGCCTTGCCTTGAAGAAAAAAGAGAAATGATAACAAGTAAATGGAGGCTTCCTTGGATAAAGGAGACCTGATTTTTCTTCTGGCTGGAATATAGATGCATGTTGTGCCTTTTTTACGCTCAGCGGTCTTATGCTAAACTGCAACTCTTTGGTCCTTGACTGGGGGCTTTGATTGGATGGAAATTACATTTTGGCATCTTGTCTCTTGATGGAAGATGAGAGTTACTGTTTAGTCTTACCAGCAAGGGGTAAAAGAAAAGGCCTTCTCAGTTTATAGCATACACCTAAACTATGTAGCAATTTGTCTCAGTGGGACAGACTGCCATCCTTTCTGGAGATACAGCTGATTCTCATTATTGATAGTAGTTATGCTTTATAAAGTTGCTGCAAAGACTAACTTAGAGAATACTGAATCTCACCTGGGAATGTGCACCTCAAGCGATTCTTTGCTCTACATCAATCTGTGAATGTCCGTAAAAGCATTGGGAATATTGATTTGGGGATTTCAAATAAATTTGGGATTTTAAATATATATATAATGAGGATAAATTTTATTCCTCGAATGAATCAAGTACTTTTTAGAAACTCCTTTATTGGAGGCATACATTGGAGAACCCACCTGATTGTTAGTGTTAACGTATGTTTATGTGGGCATGTGCATATATGTGTGTATTTACAGGTATGTATATATTGCACTTATGGAATTGTTATTAGGTTGTTTCCTTTTGAAAGTATCAAATGTAGTTTCAGCCTATAGGAACATCTTTTCTGAATGTGGAAAATAAGTAAGGCCAAGCTTGTTGTTTGTACTTCTATGAGAGAATTCTAGGGAATACAGTCAGAAAAACATCCCAAAATAACATAGTGGTAAACCACTCCTGTACTACTGCCAAGAAAATTAAATGAATGTATCCTGAAGCCACCAAGAGTTGAGAATGACCTGAGAGGGACCTTACCTTTTCCTGGCATAGATTTTAAATGATATAAGCAGGGGTGGGTTCTAAATTTTTATACTACTAATTCTGTGGGCGTGGCTTATTTTGTGGGCATGGTTTGATAGTCATGTGACAGTGGGTGTGGCTTGATGGTCATATGACTGGGTAGACGTGGCCAACTCAATGTCTCTCATGTCAAAGGGTACCTCGGCTGGCCCCCTCCCCTCCCAGCCATTCCTTGTCACACCCAGCCTCAACGTATCTATAGTTCTGCAAAAATGTTGTTCCCCTTTTTTCAACTTTATTATCTACATACTATAGATCAGGGGTCTCCAAACTTGGCTACTTTAAGACTAATGGACTTCAACTCCCAGAATTCCTCAGTCAGCTTTGCTGTCTTAAAGTCTTAAAGTGGCCAAAGTTAGAGACCTCTGCTATAGATGCACTTTCATGGACCACTGAAAGGAGGAAATGGCTCACATACTTTGCCTAAGAGTGTGATAGGCAACAGTATTTTAAGGGGCTGCTAGAAAGAAGGGGGGGGAGTATTTTCCAAAGTACCAGAAGGCAAAACAAGAAGCAATGGGTGGAAACTCAACAAAGAGAGAAGCAACCTAAAACTAAGGACAAACTTCCTGACAGTATGAACCTATATAGGTTTCAGTCATAATTGCACATATAAAATAGCCATTCATGTAATACAACCTGCATATTGTTCAAAACAATCATTAGTATTATAACTGATGTTTGACAGCAAGCCTAAAATCCCCATTCCCTCCCCACTCCACTAATCTGTTCTGGGAAGGAATCAAACTCCCCCCTCTTCATTTCCCAAATAAAATATCCCAGATATTTAAGGAATAATCAAGCTGCTAGCAAGGAAACTTTGTAATTCTGCCTAGAATTCCACATTCCTGCCAGCTGCATAAAGGAAACTTTGTAAGCAGAGATCATAGAAAGTGGAAGCCAGAAGTTCGGCTCCATTTACAAGCAGGCAGAAAACTCATTCAAGACAGGATACTTCACAATGGAAATTGCCCAAACCTTTTTAGAAACACAAAGCCCATGTTGCACAAACCCCAAAACTTCAAAAACATTGAACCATATAAGAATTCCTCCTCTTATCCAATTTGGTTCAGCTGACCCAGTAAGGAGCTTCTAGCCACTCTGTCAATTTAAAACGACAGCGGTTTTTTTCCTCCCTTCTTCTTTGCCAAGGGATCTCCTGGCTGAGAAGTGAGCCGATCAGTTGGGAGGCTTCTTGGCTTCTCAATTTAAAGGGACGGTGTCTTGTTTGTTTGTTTTTTCTCTTCTTGGACAAGTGAGTCTTGATTTTTTCCTTCTAGCCGATCAGTTGGGAGTTGGGAGGCAGCAATAGATTGGGGGCGGGGCCAGGCAGAATTTTTACTACCGGTTCTTGTGAACTGGGGAGAACCGGTAGCAACCCACTACTGGATATAAGGCACCCTGAGTGATATCATAAAATCTCACCTTTTGGTTTTTTTGACTGTTTTTTACAATTACATTGGAGTGGTTTTTTAAAAAAAAAGAACTATTAATACTGATACATTTAGCATCATCTGTTACTTAACCTCCCAAATTCATGTTCACTAAGGAGCAATTGCTAATAGGAAAGACTGCAAGCCAGTATGACTTAGTTTGCATGACCTTCATGTTTATGCACTTATGCACTTATTTGTTAGCTTTCCAGTGACAGTACTTTGATATGGACAGGTGATGCCACTGCCCCCAGTAAGGAAATGAGGCAAGCGGAGATGGTTAAAAATAAGCTACAGGTGTGCTACATGGGTGTGCCAATGGTAAAGGGGTCTACTTGCTGTTGGCAGTCCCTGAGGATAGCATATATTGGACCTGCAATATTGGATTATATTATTAGATGAAAGTGGGCAACCATATTAGCATTTATTAAAGTTTCTAGCAATTTATCAATTTCATAAGATTATTTATAAGACTCAGGTTTTCCTAAAAAATAAACAGTGCCTCCATGTTTTTAGTAGATGATGTGGCTTGACATTGGCCATTATACCATATCTTGGCTTTCTCTTGCAAAAATCCCTAATATGTAAATAAAATGTCAAAGTCCGATGTTGTTTTGTGAACACCATTAACTGCCCAAATAAAGTTTTCCCTTTTTTGGGAAGAGGATCGTTTTTGTTACAAAAAAAAATATCTTGATCTGATCTGAAGATTTTTAATCTGGCACCTTTGTCTAACCCTGAATATATCAATGATGGACTCTGATAGAATGTTGCAGCTGAAAGTGAAATGCTGTACCAGCTGGGATCCAGATGAAGAATGCCTTTGAAAGTTTAATCACAATCATATTGCATATTACATACTTATCTGCCTGGATTGTTGAAGAGAGCAAAAAATAAAGTTATCAAACGAAGTGGGAGTTTACAGAGCAAAGGAAATGCACACCTATGGGCATCTTAGGTGTTTGATGGGATCAAAGAGCTAAGAAATGTCCTGTTTCTTTCAATGTGTCTGCCTGTGTTTTCATGGCACTTTCCAAACATTTCGTTCCCTATTGATCATATTAATGCTTTGGAACATTTTGAAGAACATTGGTAATTGATACAGTGTGATAAACCAATGGAATTTGAGACAAAACAAAACATTCCTGATAATCATGTTGATCAACTCCTTCTCCTTTTCTTGAACTCAAGAGTATTTCTGCAAAAGTATGGGAAAAGAAGTTTGGCTATATAAGCCAATGCAGTAGTTCCATTTTTCCAAACAAAATACTATGGTGATCCTTTGCATATATGAACAAGTATAGCCTATGTGTTCCAGGCTTCCCCAGCCTCCTTCATTCCAGATGTCTTTGCATACAATTCATCCACATAATGCTGTCTTCTCTTTTAAAAAAAATAGTTGTTTAAGTTCTGGCTGTGCAATAAGGCATTAGCTAATGTGGATCCAATTTTCCCCCAATGTGTATTGGTGCATTAAGCTATCCCTTGTCAAGAACCCTATCACCGAGGAATAATTATGATTTGGTGGTAGTTATCGCAGGCCTCTACATTCAAGGAGGATTTTTCATAATTACTTTTATTAAAAGGAACAGATTTCACCACTGAAACAGTAAGAACACAACAGATAGATGAATTTCCAACTTTAAGACTTCTAATTAAGACTTCTAACTAGAAGGCTTGAAGACTTCTAACTACAAGAACCTTAATACAGAGGAATAGCGATAAGTTTAGTTATGCAGTTTGCTTACTCTGCACTGAATTGCAAGCAAACAGCTTTAACCTTTTGTGCTTCACATTTAATTCTATCAGCCCTTGACTTATTGAGAAATGGAAAGTCTTTATGTATTCTTTTGTGACACAAGACAATTAAGTGATTTTGTGATGTTTACTTTTGCTTAAATTACTTCTGTTTTCACGCTCCCTTTTCAACAATAAAATTTAATGGAGACTTTCCCCCCAATTTAAAACTTAACCCCCCCTCAATCTCTTGCCAGCTTTTCTTTTTTTTTAAATCATTTCTATAGGAACCTAATTGGTTTTAAACAAGACATGATAGAAATGTTTTAAATCATGGCCTTTGTAAAAATTACCACCATGCATGCTGAATAGTAACAGATGTTTTGCATGTACTTAAAACAAGAACCACACTGACCTTAACAATACTAATTAATTGCAAGAATGGCTAACAAAGAAGGTTGAATGAATTCTTCTTAATAAGAGGGGAATTTTATAATCAACCACTACATATGAGGCTTGCATGATAACTGGAAAGCAGTACCTTGTAGTCTAATTGTGTATGTTTTATTTATTTCAATTCAAAGATTAATACTTGATACAAAAAGGACATTTTTTATGTTCCATTAAAAAAATTGGATTATTTCTGTCACTCCAGTTTTGTATGAAGAGCATATTGGGAGCCATTAACATTATTAAGTTATCACTCCAAATAAAAAGAAATTATGGCTGTTTTTACAAGTCAGAAGATGATCCAATTTTCCATATTTGCTTCTATTATTTATACATGATAGTTTATGGAATCATTCACTAGAAACTATTGCATGCCTATTTTGACTATTGGAGAGAATTTACCAAGCACCTTGAATTTGAGGCAAAAATAGACTGAAAACCAAGAAAAATAGAAGGTCACTACAATGGTCAAATTAGCTATGTAGCAGTCTTCTTCCGTACCAATTGAAAATTGTAGATTTTCATTAAACTCAAGCCTTGGATCACTGAAAAAAAGATAGCTTGCAAATGTAGCTTGATAAATATCAAGTTATTTAGGAACACACAAAGACATAGAAGTCATCTGAATATGCAAATTATGCAAATAATATAACAGATCAAGTACAACTCAGTGATGATCTGTTCAGAATGAGTCCATTTTTTGGCACTGACCTATTAGAAAATATATTTGTTCAAGTTGTAAAAATATTCAAATAGCCCTAGCAATTTTATAACAGCACTATCATTGTTAATTTTAAGGATAATGTATCACTCTAAAAATACTAAATCTAAATCTCAGCAACTTATAATTTATTTTGATTATTGTAATTTGGCTTTTCTTTACTAAATAGACAGTTGTTAATATTCAATTTTGTAATGGTAATTATTGCATTTTGCAATGGTTCATTAGAAAACCCCAGCTATCTATGCAACATTCAAAGATGGTTGTGGGCATGTATTCAATTATGTAATGCAAAAACCATTCTCATGACTAAAGCAATGTAAATGTGTTGTCTAGCATATTTTCCAGATCAGAGATCCTGTTTATTCACACATAAGCATTGCATGGAGTCTTTTTTTTTACTGTAATATGATTCTAATAAATAATGTTTGAATGAAGCAACAATACAAGCAGGACATTCTGTACATGGTTTATTTGGTGTGTGGTTTTTTTGGGGGGCGGGGCGGGGGAGGGTTTGGATCCTGCAATTTCTTACCACTAAGATGAGACAGCTAAGAACTTTTCTCCTGGATTGATGCCATTCAAGTAACTTAAAATACTGAAAAGAAGTATGCTAAACTCAAATCCTTGTGTGACATAATTGATATCTTAGCTAATACCAAACTGTGCTAGTTAGGAAAATGCAAAGACGGCTGTTTAATATTTATTTATTTGTCACAACATCATACAAAAAGATTATATAGTATATACACATATAAACATATATAGGAAGAAGAAAAGAAAAACAATAGGACAGGAACGGTAGGCACGTTTGTGCGCTTATGCACGCCCCTTATGGTCCTCTTAGGAATGGGGTGAGGTCAATAGTAGAAAGTTTTTGGTTAAAGCTGTTAGGATTATGGGAAGAGACCACAGAGTCAGGTAAAGTATTCCAAGCACTGATGATTCTGTTGCAGAAGTCGTATTTTCTGCAATCTAGATTAAAGCGGTTTACATTAAGTTTAAATCTATTGGTTGCCCTTGTATTATTGCAATTAAAGCTGAAGTAGTCTTTGACAGGAAGGACATTACAATAGATGATTCTGTGAGCTAAACTTAGGTCTTGTCGAAGGCGACGGAGTTCCAAGTTTTCTAAGCCTAGGATTTCAAGTCTGGTGGGATAAGGTATTTTGTTGTTTTCAGAGGAATGGAGAACTCTTCTTGTAAAATATTTCTGGACACGTTCAATTGTATTGATGTCAGAGATGTGGTGAGGGTTCCAAACAGGTGAGCTGTATTCTAGAATTGGTCTAGCAAATGTTTTATATGCTCTGGTTAGTAGTGTGGTGTTTTTGGAAAAGAAGCTGCGCAAAATTAGGTTTACAACTCTTAGAGCTTTTTTTGCTATGTAGTTGCAGTGGGCTTTGGCACTTAGATCATTTGACATGAAAACTCCAAGGTCTTTAACGGGATTTCCTTATGCTTTCCTTGGCGTAAAAATCAAAGACAGCATTTATGTTTATCTTTATAACTATGTGTCTTCAAATTAATAAGTGTCCTGTGTTTAGTAAGTTCAAAGATTGGATCTATTCATTTTTATTTGTCACAACAGTATATATAAGCATAAGCATGAAAATAACTATATAATATATAAGCATATATATGAGCATAAGTATGTGATAACTATATTAATTGGATATAATGAAAGGAAACAATAGGACAGGAATGGTAGGCACGCTTGTGCTCTTATGCACGCCCCTTATAGACCTCTTAGGAATGGGGTGAGGTCAATAGTAGAGAGTTTTTGGTTAAAGCTTTGGGGATTTTGAGAAGAGACCACAGAGTCAGGTAGTGTGTTCCAAGCACTAATAACTCTGTTACAGAAGTCATATTTTCTGCAATCAAGATTGAAACGGTTAACATTGAGTTTAAATCTATTGTTTGCTCTTGTATTGTTATGATTGAAGCTGAAGTAGTCTTCAACAGGAAGGACATTGCAATAGATGATTCTATGAGTTAAACATAGGTCCTGTCGAAGGCGTCGGAGTTCTAAGTTTTTTAAATTCAAGATTTCAAGTCTGGTGGCATAAGGTATTTTGTTGTATTCAGAGGAGTGGAGAACTCTTCTTGTAAAATATTTTTGGACACGTTCAATTGTATTGATGTCTGAAATGTGGTACAGACAGGCAAGCTGTATTCAAGAATTGGCCTAGCAAATGTTTTATAAGCTCTGGTTAGCAGTGTAGTGTTTCTGGAGAAGAAGCTACGTAAGATTAGGTTTACAACTCTTAAAACCTTTTTTGCGATCTACCTTCTATTTTCTAAAGAGACTGTTTAACAGCTTGGTTCCATTTTGGTTTGGTGTGCTCTATTCTACTGTAAGTAACCTTAATTCAGCAAGTTGTGGAACACAGAAAAAAAAGTTATGAACTTGAGTATCAGTTCCCTTCCTCCCCAATCCATTTTGTCTCCAGACAGCTTGTTAATACATTTTGGGGGAATAAAACTAATCCCTGTATTAGACTTACTAGATTTCCATTTTATATATGCTTGAATTCAGTCTCACTGAATTTATATGATGCACATCTGATCTAGGCTACACTTCAAAATTGAACAAAACCAGTTAATTTTTAAATTGGGGATTGCTTGCAGTTTTTTAAAAATGTTAACTAAATTTTGAAATACAAAAAAATATTCAATCTTTTCTGTTTAATTCCCAAGAATATTACTACAGCAGTTAGCAGGAGTCACACTCAGCTCAAGAACATACAACTAGAGCATACAAAACATTTGCCAGACCTATTCTTGAATACAGCTCATTCGTCTGGAACCCATACCACATCTCTGACATAAATACAATAGAACGAGTCCAGAAATATTTTACTAGAAGAGTTCTTCACTCCTCCGAAAACAAGAAAATACCTTATACCAACAGACTTGAAATCCTGGGATTAGAAAACTTACAACTCCGTCGATTTCGACATGACCTGTGTTTAACACACAAAATCATCTATTGCAATATCCTTCCTATAAAAGACTACTTCAGCTTCAATCACAATATTACAAGAGCAAAAAATAGATTCAAGCTAAATGTCAACCGCTTCAAACTTGATTGCAGAAAATATGACTTCTGTAACAGAGTTGTTAATGCTTGGAACTCATTATCTGACTCCATAGTCTCTACTCAAAATCCCAAAATCTTCAACCAAAAACTGTCTACTATTCACCACACCCCATTCCTAAGAGGACTATAAGGGGCGTGCATAAGAGCACAAAAGTGCCTACCATTCCTGTCCTATTGTTCCCTTCATTATATCAAATTAATATAGTTGATGCATATTTTTTTACTTATATATATATGTATTTTCTTCAAGATATGTTGTTTTATCTATGACAACTGTTTGTGTATACTGTTGTGACAAAAAGAAATAAAAAAAACATTTTTACTGTTTTAAGCACTGAAATGGGTTTTTCATGGGTTTGCATGGTATTCTTCTATTTCAAGTCAGTCTCTGTGTCAGATGACTTTGAATAAACATCCATAGTGAATCTATTCAGAAGAGTTACCTTTTCAATGGTCATTGTGCAATTAATATATGACAATATCTGTAAAACTCTATCTATGAAATGTTTGGCCAAAGAAAACTACTTGTGCCTCATTTTCTAGAAAATGGCTATGTGTTTAATATTACTAAATATTAAAAGAGTTGCCAATTTCACAGATAATTTGTTACATGGTATTAGTTCTGCCATTTTAATGGGATCTCCTTAATTGGATAAAATATCAATGGTGGAGAAGGGTTATTTCAGGGAAAAAAGAATGCCATGATGTTAATAGACTGTTGTTCTGACAGGTAACATTATTTTCTACTTAATTTTTTTAAAAGGAAAATATTATTGTGAAAACTTTACTATCAGACGTCAAATCTCTCCTGATTCTATTAGCTTGACTTCTTATGATTTCAAATTCATAATTGTAATGTATTTTGAACTTCGAGAGGGAATTTTGGGCGGGAAAATTGCACGTTGCTGATTGGTTGAAGCCTCAGCCAAAAGAGTATTTAAAGAGGGGTTTTTGCCGGTTGTCTTTTGCTGGGTCACAATAAACTAAAGAGCTGTTGCCACTCGTTGGTCTCCTGCCTATTCATTGCCCGAACATACCATTGGCGACGAGGATGGGATGTTGGGGCAGTGAGATCAAAAGAAAGAGCTGAAGGAACCAGGAATTCCTTAACCCAGCCAGTTTGCGAAGGCGGAAAATAGCGATGTCCAGCTACACGCCGCCAGCGCCATTCGACCCAGCCAAGGAAAAATGGGGGTCGTACATGGCTCGTTTCGAGTGTTTCCTCGAAGCGAACGAACTACAGGGAGTCTCGGACAATCGGAAGCGAGCATATTTCCTGAGCCACTGCGGTCCAGAGGTCTTCGATACGGCGGAGTCACTCTCAGAACCAACGCCGGTACAATCGGTACCGTGGCAGACACTACAAACAACACTTCGAGCGCACTACGCACCGGTACCCTCAAAGTTTGTCCAATGGTTCGAATTGAGGCAACGGGTACAGCGAGAAGGCGAATCAATAAGTGTGTACATGGCCGCATTGAGGAAAGCCGCAAACCACTGCGAGTACAGAGATTTGGAGGACTCCTTACTCGAACAGCTCATTTGTGGGGTCAGAGACATCAGACTACAAAGGCGGCGGCTGTCTAAAAGCAACCTGACTCTAGCGATAGCCCTGGACGAAGCCAGAGCTCATGAAATGTCCACCAAGGCGGCGGAGACCTTGCAAAAGCCAAACGCGCAAGGTGCCGGGACAAAGACTACACTGGTCCATAGCGAGGAAGTCCATGCCGAATTGGAAGGTGAGGAAGAGGAAGAGGTGTTCCACACCGGGAGGCTGGAGAGAGGTGACCGGGACGAATGTGTGAGCTGTGGGGGGCAACACCAACAGCAAAACTGCAGATTCAAGGATGCGGTTTGTCGGCGGTGTGAAAAAAAAGGACACATAGCTCGGGCATGCCGAGCCCCCCGACCTTCCCGCCAAAAATTCAAACCGACCAATCAGAGCGCGGGAGCAGCAAAGCGGCCAGGGATTGGTCCATTTAAAAAGGGCGCGAAGTTAAACCAGACCACTGTGAGAGTGGGCCACGCATCGACACGACTAGAGAATAAGATATTTACCCAAGTCTACGTTGAAGGGGTGCCGTGTCCCATGGAAGTAGACACTGGGTCGTCAATCACAATTATGTCCTGGGACACCATCGTGAGAGACTTGCCAGCGATCGCTAAACGTCAGCTACAAACCCAGAAGCTGAGGGTGCAGGACTACCAGGGGAATCGGATCCCTGTTCGAGGAGCTACAGCCGTCCAAGTCAAATATGGACAATTCACAAAGACCCTGCCGATCACCATAGTAAATGGAACTCTACCGAGTTTGCTAGGGTTGGACTGGTTCCGAGCTTTGGGTATGGGAGTGACCGGGGTCCACAGGAGCGACATCATCCTCAGAGACGAACTACTGAATGAGTTCGAGGATGTATTCAAGGAGCGCCTGGGCAAGTACGTGGGGACCCCTATTTCTTTCAACCTTGACCCCCAAGTTGCCCCTATCCGGTTAAAGGCTAGGAGGGTCCCTTTCGCCCTAAAACCTAAAATTGACCGAGAATTGGACAAGTTAGTAAGCCAGGGAATATTAGTCCCCGTCGACCATGCAAAATGGGAGACACCCAGAGTAACCCCAGTCAAACCGGATGGTTCGGTCCGAATTTGCGCTGACTACAAAGCAACGCTTAACAAAGCGTTGCAGAAAAGTGCATACCCCGTTCCAGTGGTGCAACATCTGTTACACTCTTTAGGGCAAGGGCAGGTCTTCGCCAAACTAGATTTGGCCCAAGCCTACCAGCAGCTACCTGTAGATAGCAGCACAGCTGAGGCACAGACAATCGTCACGCACCGTGAGGCTTTCAAATGTACGTGACTCCAGTTCGGAGTTAGCGTGGCCCCAGGGCTCTTCCAGAACCTAATGGAGCGATTATTACAGGGCCTACCAGGAGTGGTACCATACTTCGACGATGTATTGGTATCAGCTGAAAACTTAGAGGAACTCGGGGTAAAACTAAGGAAGGTGTTGGGCATTTTTAGGTCAGCGGGGCTTAAGGTTAAGCTAAACAAATGCCATATTGGGGTGAAATCTGTAGAATTCCTAGGATACAGGATAGACAGGGAAGGGATCCACCCCACGGAGAGCAAGGTACGGGCCATTAGAAAGGCCCCAGCCCCCAAAAATAAAACAGAATTACAGGCATTCTTGGGGCTTGTTAATTTCTATGCGGTATTCTTGAAGAATAAAGCAACAATAGCCGAGCCGCTACATAAGTTGCTAGCAAAGAAAGCTGTGTGGTCATGGGGAAAAGAAGAGGCTAGGGCATTTGAAGGGGTAAAAAACCTTTTGTCCAGCGATAGCCTCCTCATCCAGTACAATGGCACGTTGCCACTAGTACTAGTTTGCGACGCTTCACCATATGGGATGGGGGCAGTACTTAGCCACAGGTTACCGAATGGAACAGAAGCCCCTATAGCGTATTATTCCCGGACTATGTCCTCTGCAGAAAGGAACTACAGCCAGTTAGATAGGGAAGCATTGGCCATAGTCTCCGGGGTTAAGAAATTTCACGAATACTTATTCGGACGAAATTTCGAGATAGTCACGGACCACAGACCCCTTCTAGGGCTTTTAGCGGGTGACCGCCCTACGCCCGTGGCACTTTCTCCCAGGCTGACCCGATGGACTATTTTCCTAGCAGCATACTCCTACAAGTTGCTCTACCGCCCAGGAAAAGACTTAGGGCATGCGGATGCTCTGAGCAGATGCCCTCTCCCGGAGTCAATTGAGGACCCCACCCCGGGGACACCCGACTTACTAATTGACTCTTTGGACTCTGGCCCAGTCACATCCAAGCAGGTGGCTAGGGCATCGTATAGAGACATTACAATTCGGACTGTGATCGGTTGGGTGCAAAGGGGTTGACCCGCTGCACTGGGCGAGCGTTTCAAAGACTTTGCGAAAAAACAATCAGAACTGTCTGTTCAAGGGGGGTGTCTGTTATGGGGGGATAGGGTAGTTATCCCAGAAAAATTACACGAAAATGTGTTGGAACTGTTGCATGAGGGCCACCCAGGGATTGTGCAGATGAAGAGTTTAGCGAGGAGTTATGTTTGGTGGTTCTTAATGGATAAGGACATCAGCGACAGGGTAGGGAAATGCCAATCCTGCGAAGAATCGAGGCCGCTACCCCCTACAGCCCCAGTTAGAGAGTGGGAGAAACCCCAGGGGCCTTGGTCCAGAATTCACATAGATTTTGCGGGGCCGTTCCATGGGAGACCTTTTTAATTGTGGTAGATGCCTACTCAAAATGGTTGGAAATAATCCTCATGAAAAGCACAACGGCCGAAGCAGTAATCACAGTCCTAAGGCATCTATTCGTAACACACGGCCTGCCCGACACCCTAGTCTCTGACAACGGCCCGCAATTCACGGCAAAGCAGTTTGAGGGGTATCTAGCTGGAGAGGGTATCAGACATGTCCTCTCGGTGCCTTTCCACCCGGCGACGAACGGACTTGCAGAACGCTTGCTCGAGCACCAAGGAAGCGCTATCTAGGATAAGTCCAGGCGACTGGCAAACGAAAATAGACACTTTCCTGGCCGTCCAACATAGGACCCCTTGTGTAACAACTGGCCGCAGCCCAGCAGAACTTTTAATGGGCAGGAAACTTAGGTGCCCGCTAGACCGACTAAACCCAACTTATACCCCAGACGGGTACAAGGGTATTCTAGGAAAAACCAGGGAAATGACAGTGGGTGACCTAGTATGGGCACACAACTATAGCGAGGGCCCAACATGGTTAAAAGGGGAAATTTTGGGCATAACCGGACCCAAATCATACGTAGTAGACATGGAGGACGGCCGGGTATGGAAACGCCACATAGACCAGCTAAGAAAACGTATACCAAACAAATTAGAAACCAAACAACCAGGCCCTGACTACCAATTGTTTGAATCTGCAGCTGACTCAAACCCGCGGCGGAGGACTTATCTGATTCCGATGAAGTCCAGCGACACCAACCGGTTCCTCCTGAAGGCAACAGGAACGATTCAGCCAATAATCCAGGGCGGACGGCCTAGAGGAGGAGCGGGGAGGAACAAACAGTCCCTCCGACCAGCTCGACTCTCTCCCAGAAAATGAACTGCGCAGGTCAGAAAGAGTTAGGAGACGCCCTGTCTACCTGCGTGACTACGTAGAGAGATAGCATGTAGATATTATGTAAATAGAGGTACAAAGCGTTCTGGGAGGGAAGGAGTGTAATGTATTTTGAACTTCGAGAGGGAATTTTGGGCGGGAAAATTGCACGTTGCTGATTGGTTGAAGCCTCAGCCAAAAGAGTATTTAAAGAGGGTTTTTTGCCGGTTGTCTTTTGCTGGGTCACAATAAACTAAAGAGCTGTTGCCACTCGTTGGTCTCCTGCCTATACATTGCCCGAACATACCAATAATGGTCAGGAAGAAGATAGCATTATTAATGAACAGGTTCAGCACTGATAAGCAACTGTGTATTCTCAAATACAACTCATCTGCCTGGAACCCGCACTGCATATTGGACATTAATACAATTGAGAGAGTCCAAAGGTATTTCACAAGAAGAGTCCTCCACTCCTCTGTTCTCAATAGAATACCTTACAATACACCAGGCTTGAAATTTTGGGCTTAGACAACTTAGAACTACATCACCTTTGGTCTGACCTAAGTGTAGGGCATAAAATTATCTGCTACAATGTCCTACCTGTCAATGACTACTTTAGCTTCAACCACAACAATACATGAGCACACAATAGATACAAACTTAAGGTAAACCATTCCAAACTCAATTGCAGAAAATATGACTTCAGCAACAGAGTGGTCAATGCCTGTAATACACTACCTGACTCTGTGGTTTCTTCCCCAAACCCCCACAACTTTAACCTTAGACTGTCTACTGTTGACCTCACGTCATTCCTAAGAGGTCTGTAAGGGACGTACATAAGCACAGCAATGTGCCTACCATCTCTGTCCTAATGCCCCTTTTTATTCATATCTATTTCATGCATTCATAATCATGTTTATACTTTGTTATCTTATATATGCTTGACAAATAAAATAAAATAAATAAACAGATCCTTGCTCTGTGTCTCTGGGAGTCTCATACAGATTTTCTTGTTATTCGACTAAATCTATTCTTTGTATAAGATAAGACATTTCTTGGGATGAGTCTGCACTGAGATACGGACAGTGGTAATGGGTGGGGAACTGCACAAATGTTTAGCAGAAAGCAAGGAAGGTTGTTTGTTTATCTTTGCTCATTTTTCAGCCAAATTTTTCAGCTTCTGGCTATTCGAGGTTTGAATTGCTGTTGAATTCCTAATATTTATCTACACACCAGGCATTCAACCACACTGACTGCACTGCCAAAAAGACTTCAGCATTTTTGCAAATGGACCACCCTGCCAGTGGGTGAGGTGTGTAATTCAGTCTCAAAGAAAAGATGTTGTGCAGGGGCTGCTTATTATGTTGAAGTGTGTGTGGTTTTCGGGGAGGCAATACTTGGCAGTTCACAAAAAAATATAAAACTTCTTTTGACTTGGAAAGGCCAGGCTGACTTAATTCCACAGTAAAGGATCTGCAGTTCATTTCTGCTTTTAAGTGTTTGTGTTAAAACTAAAGCATCAGTGGAGATCTTGCCTGCCTTTGAAGTTTATCTTCTTAACCTGGACATTGATAAAAATACATGTGAAGAATAATTTCCTTTTCTTCCTAGCCTAGAAATTAATTCACAGGACCATGATGTGAAGTAGCTCCTAGGAAATTCCAGAAAAGGGGAAGCAGCATTTTAAGTCCTCCATAAAGCTGAGACTAAAAGTAACTGGAGTCCCCCCAAGATTGGATTTTATATATTCAAATTCCTAGGCCTCTGCATACCCTTTCTTCCTGATGCTGCTGACCTATGGCATTGGTACATATGTCACCATCACTGACTTCTGCTCCATATCTGCTGCCATGATATTGGCCAGTATTTGCCTGTCTGTCTGGATCTGAAAGTTCCACAAGATCTTAACTCTGCTATTGTCCCTTACTTGCTATGGAATTTCTCAGCTGGAATTGGGGAATCAAGCACTGTGCAGGTGTTTCTGCTCACAATGCCAGCAACTTGGTTGTCCTGTTCAGTGTATGCTCTTCCTGCTTGCATCTTTTACCCTGCCACCATGTGTTGGTCTGTCTCTAAGCTCTTTCCATGTATTGGAATATCTCTAAGCTCTTTCTGCATAGTTTGCATCTCAGGTGCTACTGGTGTAGTAGACCAGCTTCTATGGACTACGCTTAGTGCTCAGTAGACAAGCATTATGCTTAATGCTCAGTACTGTTCTTGTGCTGCTATGATTAGTGCTTCAGTGCTGTCTTTCAATCCAGTCGTGGTAATTTTTTTCAGTATCAGCCACCACAGCTATCTATCATTGCATGCAGGATCTTATTTTGCACTACTTCTGCTTTATGCTTTGGCTTGTATTCTACTGATCTGCTCTTGGATAACAATAATAATAACATCAGAGTTGGAAGGGACCTTGGAGGTCTTCTAGTCCAACCCCCTGCCCAGGCAGGAAACCCTACACCATTTAAGACAAATGGCTATCCAACATTTTCTTAAAAATTTCCAGTGTTGGAGCATTTACAACTTCTGCAGGCAAGTTGTTCCACTGATTAATTGTTCTAACTGTCAGGAAATTTCTCCTTAGTTCTAGGTTGCTTCTCTCCTTGATTAGTTTCCACCCATTGCTTCTTGTTCTACCCTCAGGTACTTTGGAGAATAGTTTGACTCCCTCTTCTTTGTGGCAACCCCTGAGATATTGGAACACTGCTATCATGTCTCCCCTAGTCCTTCTTTTCATTAAACTAGGTATACCAAGTTCCTGCAACCATTCTTCATATGTTTTAGCCTCCAGTCCCCTAATCATCTTCGTTGCTTTTCTCTGCACTCTTTCTAGAGTCTCAGCATCCTATTTACATCGTGGATGCTTTGGGTTTCATCCAACAGTTTGATACTCACTAGACAGCCCCCCACCTGTCTACTTTCTGGAAGGTGGACAGTCTGTAGGTGTTGGACTTGGGGTGGAAACTTCTGTATGTTGTGAGGAGTTTCTGGGTCCTCTCATCGGCAGCCTCACAGTCCTTCTTCGTCCAGCTTACTATACTGACAGGATATCTGATGACTGGTAGGGTATTCATGTTGATGGCATGGATCTTATTCTTCTCACTGAGCTGGCTCTTCAGAAGATGTTTAATCCTTTGGTGCAGTGGTGAAATTCAAATTTTGTTACTACTGGTTCTGTGGGCATGGTTTGGTGGGCATGGCTTGGTGAGCATGGCAAGGGAAGGATATTGTAAAATCCTCATTTCCACCCCACTCCAAGGGAAGGATACTGCAAAATCCTCATTCCCTCCCCACTCCTGGGGGAAGGATATTGCAAAATCTCCATTCCCACCCCACTGGGGCCAGCCAGAGGTGGTATTTGCCGGTTCTCCGAAGTACTCAAAATTTCTCCTACCGGTTCTCCCGAACCTGCTGAATAGCAACCCTGATTTGGTGGTACTTGGATGTTTCTGTCTTCTTTGCCTCCAACTCGTAGTTCCATTGTGACTATGGGATTAATAAAACATACAGTGATTGGCCTATTGGGACTAACATTTGTTTCTCATGTGTTTTGATGTCCTCTCTCTCTCTCTCTCTCTCCCTCCCTCCCTCCCTCCCTCTCTCTCCCTCCCTCCCTCCCTCTCTCATTTTATACTTTATAGTAATATAATTTTATAATTAACATAACTTTGCATAATATAATTTATAATCTAGTCTAAAATTCTGTTGCTTTACAGTATCTTTCCCTCTGATATAACACAGAGAACTTTCTTGAGTGATTGTAAATCTTTCTCAATTCTGCAAAATGGAGAGAAAAAAAATCTGTCTTGTCCTGGCAGGGATGTATATGAGAAAACCATCCTTCTAATAATTTAAGCATAAACTATACAGAGATTATATCCTCTACAAGGCTCCCAGAGCTGCTTCAGAGAATTCTTGAATTGTCTGCAAGTGTTTGTGCATATGTAAAAAATCATTCTGCTGGGAGCCCTAGTTTAACATCTGTGTAGACGTGTATATATGCGTGCATCATTAGCACAGTATTTGAAGCAAATTTGTCAACTTTCTAAAGGATGCATCTGCTGTAAATAGTGTTATCTTTCATATTCAAGCTGCAAAAGTGATTCAGCTAACCACCATATGCCAACATTACCTTAACAAGATGGTTAAGTGTTTTTTGTATCCTTTATGAAGTTACTTTATTTATTTATTTATTTTGTCACAACATCATACAAAAAGATTATATAGTATATAAACATATATATGAGTAAATGTTAGGAGGTATAAGCATATATATATATATAGGAAGAAGAAAAGAAAAACAATAGGACAGGAATGGTAGGCACGTTTGTGCGCTTATGCACGCCCCTTATGGTCCTCTTAGGAATGGGGTGAGGTCAATAGTAGAAAGTTTTTGGTTAAAGCTTTTAGGATTATGGGAAGAGACCACAGAGTCAGGTAAAGTATTCCAAGCACTGATGATTCTGTTACAGAAGTCATATTTTCTGCAATCTAGATTAAAGCGGTTAACATTAAGTTTAAATCTATTGGTTGCCCTTGTATTATTGCAATTAAAGCTGAAGTAGTCTTTGACAGGAAGGACATTACAATAGATGATTCTGTGAGTTAAACTTAGGTCGTTGAAGGCGACGGAGTTCCAAGTTTTCTAAGCCTAGGATTTCAAGTCTGGTGGGATAAGGTATTTTGTTGTTTTCAGAGGAATGGAGAACTCTTCTTGTAAAATATTTCTGGACACGTTCAATTGTATTGATGTCAGAGATGTGAGGGTTCCAAACAGGTGAGCTGTATTCTAGAATTGGTCTAGCAAATGTTTTATATGCTCTGGTTAGTAGTGTGGTGTTTTTGGAAAAGAAGCTACGCAAAATTAGGTTTACAACTCTTAGAGCTTTTTTGGTTTTCTGGATTTTTCTAGCTCAGATCCATCCAGTATATCGATTAATCTGGAGTATCCATCCAGTATATCCATACAGTATGCCTGAATATGTAAGAGTTAAGATGGTCTCAAGTTAAGATCCCAATGACTATGTCCATGCTTGTTGCTATTGATATGGTTTCCTTTATCCCTCCCATCTAGAAATTCTCAAAATTACCTCATAACCCTGGAATTCTCAGATAGTGCATCATTTAAATGTCAATGGGAATGGCTCTGCTTAATTTCCAAGATCAATCAAGATTGGTAAAAGGCTGAATCATGTATAGCACCTGAAAAAATGATATGCCATGTATGTCCAAGGCTTTAAGACTACAGCTGTGGTAAAGTTTACAAATACCATATGCGATTAATAGGAGCTAATGATCAATGAAACCTTGATCTTAAATATAGATATGGCCCCAATCATTTTTGTGCTTCAGGAAAGCAATAGAGATCTGATGTATAAGAAAGGCTCTTGGAAAGCATGTTGTTTCCCTGATGTGTATGGTTTATATTCTTGTTGTGGGCTATATTTAGGCAATTTATGTATATTTTTGTTTATGTTTTTGTATATGCCTTATGTTAAAGTAGCTAAACATTTATATGAATAAATATAGCTAATGCAGTTATTGATGTCTATTATGCTATAATTAGCATTTAATTAAAATTATTATATAATTATGTTACACACACACACATATATATAATTATTTATAAAAAATTTGAATCAAAATTAATTCATCTCCAAATGCCTTCCAGAACAGTGCATGTCTTATTTTCCTTTTGGAATGGCAGCAAGGGTGGGGCTAGCATAATCTCTTGAGGGGAGTTTCACTGTTGCAAAGGAGGGGGAGCTCCTCTGGGCAAACTTGCTGTGATCATGTGATTTCTAGGGGTTGGGACCAGGGGTGAAATGCTCCCGGTTCAGACTGGATCACCTGATCCGTCCGGTGGCAATGGCAGTGGGTGGTTCGGAGAACCGGTAGCAAAAATCCCTGCCCTCCCCCATGCCCAGCTGAGCTGTGTGATCATTAGAGGGGTTTTTTTTACATTTTTTCTTTGGCCGATAAAATGCTTTTAAAAGTAAAAAAAAAAGGCCTCTGATGATTGCTCGGTTCAGCTGGGATTGTCAGAACCCTTTAAAAGCATTTCTTCTACAACCTTTTCGGCTGAAGAGGTGGTAGAAAAAATGCTTTTAAAAGGCTCCTCTGTCAATCCCAGCTGAATTGCCTGATCATTAGAGGCTTTTAAAAGCATATTTTCTACAACCTCTTCAGCCGAAGAGATTGTAAAAAAAAAAATGCTTTTAAAAGTAAAAAAAAAAGTTGGCCACGCCCACCCAGTCACATTACCACCACCACGACCACCAAGCCACGACCACAGGACTGGTAGTAACAAATTTTACATTTCATCCCCGGTTGGGACCCTCAGCAAGCTCCCTTTACTATATCTCATTGGACAACCAGTCCTCCCCTTTTTGAGTTGCACCCAGAAATCAATTTGTAGTCGATGTAATGTCCGCAATGGATGTATAAGATGTTAGAAATATTTACATTCTGGGCCAGTCATTATTCATAAATGGTCCTCAAGGGCAAATCCATTGTTGATTAAATTGCAATAGGCCAGCCTATGGCTGAGAACAATCGTGTACGTTACCAACCATTTTGTGTCCTTTCTAGTACCTTTCTTTTTCTCCTCCCTCCCGTTTTGAATTGAGGTTATTGAAAAAAAACATCTATATTTACAGTACTTCTTATGTTATATATTCTTATATAAGCTGTAATGACGCATTGGTTAGAATGAAGTAGTGCAGGCTACTTCTGCTGACCGCTGGCTGCCTGCAGTTTGGCAGTTTGATTCTCACTGGCTCAGTGTTGACTCAACCCTCCAGCCTTCCAAGATGGGTAAAATGAGGACCCAGATTGCTGGGGGAAATATGCTGATTCTGTAAACCTCTTAGAGAGGGCTTAAAAGCACTGTGAAGTGGTATATAAGTCTAAGTGCTATTGCTATTAGCTATTTAACAACCAAGTACTTCTTGGTTTGATAAATTACTTGATGGGAGCAGGATCTCTGTGTAGGAGGCTGGGCCCTTCTTCTTTGTGCATTAGGTTGGAATTGCAGTGTTTCCAGAAATGGTACACTTCGAAGAATATATCAGGGGGGAAAAATAAAAAAATAAATGCTAAGTGCTTAAATATTGGTCATTTCTGGAGGATGGATTTGAAATTGTTTTTGGCAAAAACAGCACTTGGTTTAAAGCTTTATCTATTTTGTTAAGATAAGAATAGCTTTTAAGAGCATATCTTTAAACTAACATAAATCAGCAAGAGTCATTTCAAATGTTGGCTAAGAAATAAGGCAAACTTCAAAAGCTTTCCAATTTACTTAGAGGAATTAAATTATTTTACCAGTTTCTTTCAACAAATTACCTAATGTAATTAACTTCATATTTGGATAGAAGATAGTTGACGGCTTTTTAAGGTTTAAGTATACTTTGTAGAGAGAAAAAGAACCATTAATACTGAAAATATGGAAAGAGCCCTGTTCTGTTCTAAATGTTTTCTTTTTCAAAAAATCAGATTAACTGTGGACAGCTCTCCTATATTAATATTGTTTTGTTGTCTTTCATAGCTAGATTCTATAAGCACATGATTTGGAATCCTAGTGTTTTCTCTTTGTTTATCGTCTTAGATTAGGCCTATTTCTGGAAATGGAGGGTTTATCTTAAATTATTGTTATAGTGAAAGCTCACATAAAATAAAACTCTACTTACCTTCCTCCTGCCTGGCAAACCATTTCTCTGGTGTTCTGAACATGTGTTGTGCAGAGAAAAATGTTTTATTACAATATGAACAAGGGAAGTTCAGAGAATTAGCATAATTTTTACTGTATCTAGCATCAGCTTTGCGTTAAAATCAACCAGTAACAAGCAGGAAGCTTAAACAGTTTAAGTATTTTCTCCTTTGGGGGCAGTATTATCTGAAAGTAAGTCTAATTGTGTTGAACAGTCCCTTGTTAATGTAGTTGAATATAAGAAGCTTGTAATTATTTGGTTGCCATATCAAGTTTTTGTAAGATTCTGAACATTGTAGGGAGAAAGCAATGTGAGTCTATGGCAGGGGTGTCAAATTCATGGTCCATGGGCTGGATGCGTCATGCACTGGCCATGCCATGCCCAGTTTAGCAAAGGGGGGAAAGTCACAATTACATCACATGATGACGTCGTGATGTTGCGAGTTTGACACTCCTGGTCTATGGTAATAAAGAAATCAGGACTCTGGTACACCTGTGCTTTAGGGATACCTATGCTTGTCTTCAACCTTAAGCAGTGCATTATTTTAATTGTCCATCTGTCTGCTTGTTTGTTTTTAAGTGTACTTTGGTTCTTATTATTCTAGATAATGTCAGTACAAATTACGAACAATAATACAGAAGATTGTTTAAAATTTAAAAAGCAAGTTTACCTTTACCTTCCAAGCTGCTACTCTTTAACTGATCTGCCAAAATATCTCCTTGATATTTTTCTTCTTGCATCTACAGGTAGTCTTTGGTTTACTCTCACAATTGAGCCTGGAATTTAGCATAAGATTGGCTAAGATGCTGAGCTTGTCGATCAAAAGGTCGGCAATTCAGTGGTTTGAATCCCTAGTGCCGTGTAATGGAGTGAGCTCCCGTTACTTGTCCCAGCTTCTGCCAACCTAGCAGTTCGAAAGACATAAAAAATGCTAGTAGAAAACTAGGGAACACCTTTGGTGGGAAGGTAACCGCGTTCCGTGCATTTAGTCATGCCGGCCACATGACCACCAAGACGTCTTTGGACAGCGCTGGCTCTTCGGCTTTGAAATGGAGATGAGCACTGCCCCCTAGAGTCGGGAACGACTAGCACATATATGCGAGGGGAACTTTTACCTTTACATTATGATTTACATGACCTGACTTGATTTCACATCCATTTTTAATGGCAGTTATTAAGCAAATCTCTAAAATAGGTAAGAAACTCACATAGTCGTAAGGGATGTTTTTCCATAAAATGGAAAAAACAGTCACAAAACATGATCACATGAATAGAATAGAATAGAATAGAATAGAATAGAATAGAATAGAATAGAATAGAATAGAATAGAATTTTTTATTGACCAAGTGTGATTGGACACACAAGGAATTTGTCTTGGTGCATATGCTCTCAGTGTGCATAAAAGAAAAGATACGTTCATCAAGGTACGACATTTACAACACAATTGATGGTCAATATATCAATACAAATCATAAGGATTGCCAGCAACAAAGTTACAGTCATACAGTCATAAGTGGAAAGAGATGGGTGATGGGAATGAATGACCACAGAATGCTGCAACCGTTTGGAAAGGCAGTCCTGAAATGTGATCAAATGTGATCAAATGACTGCAGGAGTTGTAACTCCAAGGACAGGATAGTAAGTAATATTTTTCAAGTGTGTCACAACTTGAACAGTTATTAATCAACTGGTTGTAAATTAGAGAACTACCTGTATTGATCAGTTGGATTCACTTTACAGCAAAGCCGCGGTGCCTTTGGGCCGTGGTGTGGCTCAGGCTGTAAGAAGTCTGTTATTAAACACAGCTGCTTGCAATTACTGCAAGTTCTAGTCCCACCAGGCCCAAGGTTGACTCAGCCTTCCATCCTTTATAAGGTAGGTAAAATGAGGACCCAGATTGTTGGGGGGGCAATAAGTTGACTTTGTATATAAATATACAAATAGAATGAGACTATTGCCTTACACAATGTAAGCCGCCCTGAGTCTTTGGAGAAGGGCGGGATATAAATGTGAATAAAAAAAAATGTGTAGTGTGCCTTTACCATCTGAAAAATGGAATAGATTCCTGTACCCTGGTACTCCTTAATCCTCCAAGTGTATTAGATTTCACTTCTCACGATTTCCAGTCACAATGGCCATTTGGATGGAAATGATATTAATTGTAGTCAAACATGTGAAGCATATGAATTGGACAAGGTAGATGGTTATATTTTCAAAATACCAATCTATGAATATGTACATCTGTAGTAAGAAGGAAATATATATTCCATATATACAGAAAACCTTTTTCATGATTTTTGATGTATCACCTCTGAGGTTTAATTCAAATGAATTCTTAGTGAGCGATAACATATTTGCTTTTACTCAGTCTAAGCATTCATTGTGCTAAGCCTAATTTTGTCAAGGTCCAAAATATGCTAACGTTTTGCCCCAAGCTAAATTCTCTATGACTCCACTTACAAGTTTAATTTTATATCACATATTTAATGTTGATTTGGATTTTTGCTTTAACCCACTTCCTGATTAATGTCAGTATTCTTCGCCATCCTATTTGTTAATCTTGATCTATTTGCCATGATTTCTTTCTCCCCCTAACAGTGATAAATTAATCCTAATAAGAATTTTTTGATTTTCAGAACTTCTCTGTTTCTTGTCTAATTCATGTTTTATTCTGTAAGTACCCTCCTATTATTTACAGCCCCAGTTGGTTGATAGTTGGGTATGTCCAAGTTTAATAAATTGTTATCATTCTTCTTTCTTCCGCTTCATTTTTTTAAAAATAATTTTATTTAAAAAATAAAACAAAAGATAAAAAGATAACACAAAATACAAAAAATGAAAGGATCAAAAATAGAATGTGCATAAAAAGAAAAAGAGAAGTATATAAAGAGAAAAATAGAAAAGAAAGAAAAAGAAGAATATATCGTGTTTTCCCAAAAATAACACCCTGTCTTATATTTTTTTGAACCCCAAAATAAGTGCTTGGCCTTATTTTTGGGGAGTCTTATTATTTTGGAGCGTGTGGAGGAAACCAGAAGAAATGGAGGGACCAGCTGCATATACGTTTAAATATTTTTGGGGAGGACTTATTTTCAGGAGGAGGGGGCTTATTTTAGCGCAAGCGTTCAAAAGTCCGATTGGGCTTATTATTAGGGGATGTCTTATTTTCACGGAAACAGGATAGCAAGAAGAAAAGAAATATAAAGTATAAATATAAAAAATGTAAAATAAAAAAATGACTTCCACCTTCATCACAAGTACAAGTATTGCTTTCTCTTAAAGTACAACAATCTCCTAATCCTATACCTCATTCTCATCAATAAAACCTTTAAAATCTTTAAAACCTAGTTTTTTAGTCTGAGTCAGCAAAGTCTAGTAAAAGGGTAAACACGAAAAACAACATATATTTTATAATCTCGATCAAATAAACTCCCTTTATATTCCTTTCTTTTCCTTTTAACAGTCGTAATCTTTAACTCCTTCAAATATTGTCTTGGAGCTTGTTTTTTTTTTCCATGTTTTTTCTTTCTGATTTCTCACAAAAGCCTTTGAGAAAAAGTTTTAATAGGTTTCTTTTGTAAATCCAATATAAGAAAGTTATCCAAGTTGTTTTTTTTGTTTGTTTGTTTGATTTGCCGTTTGTATATTTTTTCTATTTATTAAAGCTTCATATGTATATTTCTTATGTATATCCATTGTAACATCTTTTTTCCATTTTGTTCTTGCAGTTCTTAAATCCACTTTCAGATCTTTCTTAGCCTTTCCAATAAAACACATTCCTTTTTATTAACAACTAAACGCAGTCTATCTACAATGGCTGACACTTTTAAGATTAACTTCATTGTTGGCAAATATCCTTCAATATGTCTCATGCTAGGGTATTTTGCCTCTTCTGTTTTAGTAAATCAAAATTAAATGATTTTTTCCTCTGAATTAAGATAATATTTAGATCACAAGTTTAATTATTTTATCAACATGCCGTTTTTTTCATGGTAGATTCATAGAAAGTTGGTTTGAAATCTGTTTCTTTCATAAATACTTTATAAAAAAATAATGTTGATATTCACCATTACTTTTCTTGTTTGTTCATGTCAGTCTAATGTTTTCATTATTTGATTAATATCCAGTGATATCTCTTTGCTGCTGGAAGCACTGATCTACTGAACTACTTCCATTCTGTTTCCATCAGAGGCAATTTTCTCCATTTTTCCTTCTCCGGGGGATTAGAGGATCCTTCAGAATAATGTGAGTGGTGACAGAGGGCTGCAGAGAGGAGAAATTAACGAAAATTCCAGCAAGAGAAAAATGATTAGCAGTCAAACGGAATACATTTTTAAGTGCATTTACAGTAGTTGTAACTGCAATGAAATGTGGAACACATTTGGCAGTTTATTTCTCTGTGGAAAATGAATAAGCTCAAAGAATCAGGCAAAGTATCAGGGCATGTTGCATGGAAGAGAGCTAGCCTCTGGAGTACTAATATGGTTGTCCAGTTAAGGCTTCCCTTCCTGAACAGATGCCACAATGATCAACATTGTGGTCATGTCTACCACAGCTAACTGAATATTGCTCCCTAAACCACAGTTACGGGAATAGTTTCAAGCTGAAGTCTTTTTCGAGTGGAAGAGTTGAGCAGCATGACTCTATTGGGAAATGTGTCAAAACTCCAGTTAATCTATATGTGCTTTTGTACCATGACGCTGAGCTCCTGTACATTGCTACGTTGCCTCCCACAAGTGAATGCTTATAGGTTTACCCTCATGTTTACATTCTCATTTTGGCTGAAGATTGCAGAAATGGGTTCCTGGAGTGTCCCAAGTCAGTTGAGCCTTCTGATCTCAGGTGAGCAACTTTAAGTGTAATGAGACATGAAGCTTTTGCAGTGCTTTTGGTAGTGAGTGTCTCCCTGTTCGGACCACATGAAAAGTTTTGTGCATAGTATCTTTTTTAAAAAAAAAAGAAGAAGAAGAAGAAGGGAAAGCTCTGCTCCCTGCTGGAATAAGGCTCCATGTGTTCATTTCTTTGCAGTCCACTCTGAAAAGAACTCTGTTATGTGATGCTTGAAAAGTATTGCAAGTAGCTAAGGGTACTGGTCAAATTTCAGTGAACTTTTTGATCTGATACTAGGAATTTTGTAACATTGCCTGCCTTGAAAGAAGTTAATTATATAATTAGATGGAGCAAGTCATTAAAATAAAGCCCTAGCTATAGGTAAAAGTGACATAAGATGAAATCGGTACACTTGTAATGTGAATCCTTCCTAAGTAAGCAAGGGTTAGAATATCCAGACAATAAGACATTTCCAGTACAACTTTATGCATGTAATGAACTATTTAAGGGGATGCACTTTCTGATGATAAAATTTAGGATTGCAGTCTCAGTGAATGCAATGACAAAAGATCTGCTTTAGTTAAATTTAAGATCAATCATGTTTCAATCCTGCATGGCAAATATTACCACCACAAGATTTAAAAAGAGTATCAATTCAGATGATTTTACATTTATATTTAACTTTTTCTGAGAAATTCATGGAAGACAGTACAATTTTCTGTTACATTAAAGTTTACCTGAGAGTGATTGATGCTAGATAGTAGAGAGAATGCTGATGATTATGAATTCAGAGTTGCACCTTCAAAATTTTGCAATACATTCCAAATTTTAGTTCCATTGTCAAGTAATGCTTTTTTGGGCAGAAGGCTAGGACCATAATGAATGTGATTTCATTTTTTTCCTTGTTTATTGAGTGTTTTATGTCATTAAAGTTGTTCAATATACAGTAACAGGTCTAAAAACCCCACATAGTACAAAACTAATTGTTCTAAAATTCAGGAGGCACTACATTTCCCAGAAGAGACTAATTCAGGCTCCTCCCCCAAAGTCCCTCTGGAAGATCTGTATTTTAATGGCCTTTTAAAACTCTTAACAGGATAGGGAGTGCTATAACCTCTGGGGTTTCTATTGTTCTAAAGAAGACAAGTTGCAACAGAGAGGCCCATTGTTCCTGGACTTTCTAAGGATCAGGACCCGGAGGAAGAATTTTAAGGGGTAGGGTTTTCTTCATTTTTACTCCTATCTCTGCTTATTTGCTATCACAATTCTACCTATTTTATATTACTCAATTAATTCCCAGCCTTTCTACTGATGTAACACAGAAACAGTGTAGCGGCTGGGCTCCCATCCCAGTTTGATCTTCTTCCATTCTCTTTCTCTGTTCATTTTAGCTTTGCATGACATACTGGTGCTAGATAATGTCTACCACAAATTTTGGCAGAATTTATATGTTATATATTTCATGTACCACCGCCAAGAAAATAAAGAGGTTTGTTTTATATTTATTGATCTGGTTCTTAGCCCATTCATTTTTATAAGCTGAGAGTGGACTTTGATAAGCTAAGATCGTAGCAATTAGAAATAATTATATGATATAAATACCACATTATATACACACATATCGCAACTAAAGGAAACATACTTTGAAACAGTTGTGTTTTGTCTAGGCAAATAATTTTGTGGAATCATATTTTTCTGATTAATTTAGATTCAGAGGGCCATAGGATTGTCTGTCACTGCTTCTCCTTGGCTGGAAAAAAAAAATCCAAAGTCTGCTGTCCTTTCCATATTTTAGAATGGGAAATAAAACAACTAGCAGGGCAAATGCTTTCAGTAATGCTTATATTGTTCACAACTGATTCCAAGTTAAGAAAGAAAATTTGACTGATTTAGTTGATTATTTAACAATATGAAAAATCAACATTAGCAATGTTTTAAAGATGATAATTTATGTATGTTTCTCTATTCACTCATAGCTGAATAGTAATTATTTAATCATAATACCAACAACCATCATTTCTCCCTCTTGAAATGTGCCAGATGTTGACTTGTGAAATTTATTACTGACTAGCTTAACTTCAAAACAGAACAATCTGGATCTCCACAATTGGCGCAGCCAGGTTTCTAGATGATTTACTTTGTGCCTTTCAGATCTCGGTGCAGACTTTTAAAGGTATCTGGAGAAGGCAGCAAATTGCTGGAGGCTTTCTGGGTTTACTCTCAGCCAAGAGTTAGTGGATGGAGAGGAATTCCCATCTGGGAATTTATTAGCTATAGATGAGTTTATTTAGCCTAAGCACCTTTCCAGAAGAGATTAAATCCCTTGAGAGAAAATAAGTTCCAAAGGAATTTCTACAACCCAAATGATTTGGTTCAATTGATTTGTGGCATCACCAGGAATTAGTGAAATGCAGTAGAATATTTTTAATTTACTAGAAGAAAGCATTGGAGGTATATTTCTGGAGTCATTTTCTACACAGTTTTTCTATGGCCACAATTTAGGAAAATAAAGAAAAAAGTGAATAGATGAAAAAATAAGAAAGAAAAGGGAAAGAAAGGAGGGAAGGAAGGAAGAAGGAAGGAAGGAAGGAAGGAAGGAAGGAAGGAAGGAAAGAAAGAAAGAAAGAAAGAAAGAAAGAAAGAAAGAAAAGGTTATAAAAAAGTGGCATTTGATCTTTAAAATGGTTTTAAATGCATTTATATTTTACCCTCTCTAAAATTAAAACATAATTTCCTTATTTCCATAATCTACCTTTCTAATCATCAAATTCATAAATCATAATTTTTTTTCTTTATTTAGAAAAAAGTCCATGAGTGGTTTTCAGTCACTAATAGGTGAGGCTATTAATTCCCTACTCAGGCAAGACAATTTTGCGGTCTCTGTTATTTCTTCACCCACTATTTCTCCATTATGGGTATTACAGAATCTTACCATTTTTGTGCACATAATAGTTTGCCACAATTAACACATGGAAAAACAATGTTCCTTCATCCTTTCTAATTGTCCATCCATTAGTCCCATCTTTTTGAGAATGTTTTTAATGATTAAAAGTTAAGCTGTTTATGTCTTTAGAACCTAGCGGATATTGCATGTTACTTCAGAAATAATTCCAACAATTTACTTAATAATTCCAGAGATATTAAATTTATACATGGTGGATTTTAGTTTATTCTAGACAGACTGTTGACTGTTGAAAAAAGTCATTGGGTCATAGTTGGGTGATGGTTTGAGTCTGAAATAACAATACTCAGTTTTTATTCTTGCATGATTGAACAGCTATTTTCTTTTTACTTGTCATTCTGTCACCTCTTTATGTTTCACATTTGTGCATATACATAGAAGAGGAAATTATTCCTAGGCAGCCCATCAGGATATTAAAATGAGCCTGCATTGTGTACAGATTATGCTTAAGGCAATATTAAATTCTTTGAAATCTTTAGATCAGTTTTTCACTCTGTTTTCAGAATTTGGAAAATATAGTAGAAAAGGAATTGTTATCATCCTGCAATAACAGTTATCGGTATTTGTTATGGACCTATTCTACTTTTAAGGAAGACATCTCATATTTATTTTTTACTGCAAGCACATTATCAGAGTCTATCTTAAATGCAAGAAGGCAACAAGGACCATCCCGCCAGTAGGCAAATATCTTAGGACACTTACTGGGAAATTTATGTGAAGATTTTGGAAACAAATATCCACAGTGATTCATCTGCAAATCCAAACAGTGTATATAGTTAGAATTCCAAGCATGTTTACACGTTGGTAACTCCTTCCAACAGAGATTATTTTAATATAATCAGATATCTATAGCCAACATTAGCAAGAGAGAGGGAGAAAGAGAAAGATGAATTTAAATACTATATCAAGAATTTGAGGCCTGGTGAGTGATTTTGATTTACCTCATCCTATTGATGGGTACATTTATTTCAAGCTGAATGAAATAAATATACCCATCAATATGTGGGTTTAAGATATCAACTTGGGTTTTTGTGATACTGGAAATGAGAAGAAAGCTCAGAATGTCTTTTTGTTTATCTGGCAAAATAATCCAAATTTACCTATTGATGTCTATTTTTCCACATCAATAGGTTTCTTTTTAAATTAATTTTTGGGAAGAAGTATAAGACTGGAGGCTAATACTGATAACTGATCTTGTCAAGGTGACAGCTTGAGGAAAAGAAATTGCCATTGTTTCTTCCAGTTTTGCCACCTGACCCTTGTTATTCTGGTTACAGTCTATAGGTTAATTACCACTTGCTTCTATATACCGTACACTGATCCATAAACTTCCATTATAACTGAACTAGTATAACAAAACTTATATCAAAATTTAATGGAAAATCAGATTGTACATAAGTCTTTGTGTTTATTAATATACTGCTCAAAAAATTGCTGGTGGCAATGAAAAGATCCAATAGACTAAAGACAAGACATAATTTTGGTATTATTTCTTTATTTACTGTCAGACTTCAAAACAACTCCCAGAGATG
The DNA here is from genome assembly GCF_028640845.1 of Ahaetulla prasina. Taxonomy (NCBI): domain Eukaryota; kingdom Metazoa; phylum Chordata; class Lepidosauria; order Squamata; family Colubridae; genus Ahaetulla; species Ahaetulla prasina. Next base: position 109,811,097 of record NC_080540.1, read on the forward strand.
TATGTGATAGAAATATCAATATTTAAAGCAAAAGTGCTATAAGGGCAGTGGTAGACATTCACTCTCTGGGTTAGTTTTTAAATTTATGGGTTTTTAATGGGTTTTTATCTTAAATTTTTAATCTTGGCCAATTTAATAAGTTTTTTAATTGTATTTTAATTGTATTTATATTGTATTATTGTGTATTTTTTATCTGGCTGTGAACCGCCCTGAGTCCTTCGGGAGAAGGGCGGTATAAAAATTTAAATAATAAAATAAATAAATAAAATATAGGCTTTTGGAACAGCTCAGTCTTTTATAATTTCTGGAAATTTAACAATATGTCCAGCAATCTAATTTCCAGAGAGAAGTAATTCCACAATATGAGGGCTAGAACTGAATTACAGTCCCTGCTATTGCTTGACCTATTCACCTGAAGGATAGCAACATATACATGGTAGATGAATAGGGCGAAATCTTTTACATGGAGAAGATATACCTGTAAATATGAAGTTTTAATGAAAAGAAATGCTTCCAGTCTTATAAATCATCAATGGATGGCAGTACTGATGTGCTAGAAGCATCTGTTCTTTCGCTTCAGTTGATGGGAAGTTACTGTAAGAAAAGGTTGCATTGCTATCATTTATGAAATGGAATCTTGCACTTAAGAATTTGTCAGTGTGTTTTTAGCAATATGCTTTGATTGAATTTTTAGCTGCTGACAGTGTTCTTTAAACTGAAATTCACTGCTGAATATGGGTTGTTTATGGTAATGACGATACTGACATGAAGTACTGTGTGTCACCGAGCCAAAAAAATCTGAAGAAATTTGTTCATTTGAATGGTAAAAATGAATTGGTTGAACCGTGACACAACTGCCAAATTTCACATGAGAAAATTTGATTAGTAGATTTAGGAGAATCTGAAAAGAATCTGATATCAAGCTTGTTACATCACTTGAACATTAGGTTATTATTGATGTTCTCCAATATTTGAATGTTTGTGCATGATTGGATTTCTTAGCTGCTGTTGGCAGAGATGCAAGATTTAAGATTTAAAATTTGTCAGCTATTGTTGCCATCCTACCAGAATGAAGGAATGAGGAATTTCTTCACAATATTGTCATAGTCAAGAAATCATGGCTCATCTTGACCAAGAAATGAAGCATCAATCCATGGAATATCATCACAGATTTGTGAAAAGTAATTGAAAACTTGGATTTTGCCATGAAAATTCATGGATTTAGTTTTTTGGGATATGATAATGGTATTTGAAAATGTCTCTGGGAGACAGGGAGAAGAACTCCAACAAGGGGAATGGTCGGAGAAGACCATTGGCTTATAAGCATGGCTCATAAAGCAAATATTGGTGTGTCAAATGTCTCAGAAGGGATCCTCCTTAGTTTCTTGGGCTCATTTCCATGTAACATTCCAGATAATTATGATGTGTAGACCTAAATACAAATAAGAAAATAATGCATATCAAAGATTCAGTTTCATTTATTAAAATACTCGTTTTTATCTTACAATGCTGAATGAATTATTTTTCATTTAACCTTTAGAATCTTATCACCAAACCCTACAGTGCTCTTTAGATTAAAATCTCCTGGCAATCAATGTATACAACATACATTGTTGTATGTTGGTGTTACATGATTGTGTTACATGAAATAGGTGTTACATGATTGTAGAGACTGTGATTTGTTAATATACAAGCTTCCTCATGTACCAGTTGGATTTTCCAGGCTGTCAAAGTTAGCCCATTGTAGAGCAATTCTAGGAAATCAGGCAGATGATAAGTGCAAAAGACACAATAGCTAGGACTTCCCAGTTCAAGTATCTATTCAGGAAAAATCACTCTCTATATAACAGTAGGATGTTTATGAAGATTGACAATATTCAGTGTCCTAGATTAATGAAAATTCAGAAACTCAAAGACCGACAAAATACTTTTTCACAGATCGGTGGTTCATTTTCCAAGTACATAATGAGATAACGTGGAAGATGCTGAGCTGAAATCTGGTTAATTGAGGACCTTTGTAATAAGACTATGCAGAGCTTAAGCACTATGGAAACCGGCTCATAATATACTGGGGGGGAGGAAGAGAATGTGAGGAACAAGATCAGATATTTTCCAGAAACTTCTGTTTTTTTTTAAAAAAGGAAGATGTGTAACTTTAAATTTAATTCATTTATATATTTGAATTTATTGGCCACCAAATCCAATGGAGTCTGGAAAGTGAATCTACCTAAATAGCTGTACCTTAAATTCTAATAGGTTTTAACAAAGGAGACCATAGTGGTCTCAATTTCTTCTGAATAACTCAGAGTAGTATGAGACTGTTAAGAACCAATTTGTAACATTAAATAAATGTTAAATATAGAAAAAGTGCTGGAGACATCCTTTCCTTTGGGAAGCTGCTTTTTTCCAGTGTCTGTGCTACAAACCAAAATCTTAACCCTATCATATAGCTTGATCCTCTTGAGCATCATTAAGGTGTTTAAGACAGCCGTGCCCTTAACTGTCCATCTGCATTATTTTCAATTATCCCTGGCTGCCAATTTTGAAGTGTTTGTGGTAAGTGGATTGGTGCCAAAGTGTTAAAAAACTGAATGTGCACATACATCTCTGAGAGTCCATTAAAGTCATCTTCTCTTAACTATTGCCAAGAGAGCACCCATTGAAGGCCCTTGTTACAGAAGCAGTTTTGATAATTAACATCTACTTGGGCAGAGTAATTGATTAATAGCAGGACTCTCTTTAAAAAGCAACAACGACAAATACTTAAATGCACTGGTTTTCCTTCCTAGAACTCTATAAGCACATGCTTTTTATGCTGGTGGTGGAACACAATTTGCTTTATTGTTTTCTTTAATTTATTTTCTCTTTGTAACAGTTTCACTTTTAAGTTGTTTCTTTGATTACAAATATTTTAGAAACTATTTGGTGGAGCAACAAGAGAAAGTATCCAAACCAACTTTCAAATAAGTTTGGGACATATGAATCAAGATTCATATCCTATTCCTAAAATAAAGATTACACAAGCAAATGTGAAATTACTAATATGGCTGAATCATTCAGGAACTTTATTTCTGAGTAAAAAACATGGGAATGCATTGTTGAGATTTAATCTATTGATATGATTAAAAATGACCTCCAAATCCCAGGGAAGTGAAATATGGCAGTATTTTATCAATAGTATACAAACAGAATATAAATATTCTAAGATGCCAATGTTAGAATGACAATACTATTGTGACACTGGTTGGCCTTTGGAATGTTCTCCCAACAGGATGGCAGATGACTGAATATTTAAAAGAAAATTTCTGACTTGCGGTAATTCTGGTTATATTTAAAATAAGCTACTTATATCTTAAATTGGTATTTCTTGTGCCTTAAGTAAAGAGGCAATTGTGAAAAACTGCTCTTCATAGTTATGCAGCTAAAGCTACATTTTTTGCCTTTATTTATTACCTGAAAATCTATTTCCAGACATATTAAGTAGAATGCTCTATACATACTCACTTCAGGATATAGGAGTCACTATCAATAGTATTTTTATGGCCTGATATATTATTAAATCATAGTTACGTTTGAAACAACTATTTTGACCTCAGCAGGTGTTCCAAGCATTTTGAATATATTTTATATAAATTTGTATATCACACAAATTCAAAAGTGAGTAACATGTTACTGTATTTCATAAAGTGATCCTACCACTTCTAACAAAGAGATAAATAAAATAACTTCTATATTGTAATTGTATAAAAATGTTCTCTTTTTAATGCAATTACAACCAAGACTTTGATGGAATGAGCAGGTATAAAAAATTTAACGTATTAAGATTTATATTGCCCTGTTTTCCCCAAAATAAGACATCCCCTGATAATAAGCCCAATTGGGCTTTTGAATACATGGCAATAAAGCCAAGCACTTATTTCAGGATTCAAAAAAATATAAGACAGGGTCTTATTTTCGAGGAAACACAGTCGTAATAGTAATAACATGTTACAAGTACAGGTAGTTCTCGACTTAAAACCACAATGGAGCCCAACATTTCTGTTGCTAAGCAAGACATTTGTTAAGTGGGTTTTACCCCATTTTACAATCTGTCTTGCCACAGTTGTTAAATTAATCACTGCAGTTAAGGTAGAATAGAATAGAATTTTTTATTGGCCAAGTGTGATTGGACACACAAGGAATTTGTCTTGGTGCAGTAACATGGTTATTAAATGAATCACTCTTCCCCATAGACTTTGCTTGTCAGAAGGTCACAAACAGTGATCATGTGACCCTGGGACGCTAACCATCATAAATATGAATCAGTTGTCAAGCAGCTGAGTTTTGATCACATGACCATGGATATGGTAGAATGGTTATAAGTGTAAAAAAATGGTCACAACTCACATTTTCCACGGCCGTTGCAACTTCCAGTGGTCACTAAATGAATTGTTGTAAGTCAAGGCTTACCTGTTCATTCCCAATGAACACTTCCATGAATTAGTGGTTTCTCTCATTTCTCATTTCCATAGAGGACTGCAATCCAGAAGACCTTTTCACTAAAGGAAGGATGAATGTTTTAGTGAATTTCTCTATTCTACTTTCTGTTTTATTATGTGGAATCCCCAATTATTTGGGAGTTTTTTTTAAAGCTTTGTGGGGGCTGCAGGACAATCAGTTGGGACTCTCACAATTTTGTTCATAGCCATTGTGTCACCAAACACAATGGATGGATGGATGGATGGATGGATGGATGGATGGATTACAGGATTTTTATCCCATAGAAGGTTGATCCTGGATGTATATTAGAGAAATTTAGGTAAGAAATTATTAGACCAATAATAGCTAGATGAACTTCCATATCAGTGGTGGGTTGCTCCCAGTTCACCCCAGTTCGGGCAAACCAGTAGTGGCGTTGGCAGGAGGCTCTGCCCATCCACTCAGACGTCAACAAAAATTATCTGCACATGTGCAGAAGCGCCGCACGCTTGCTACTGATAGTGAACCAGTAGCACCGGGTTTTGAAACCCACTACTATTCCATAGCTAGATTTAGTTTTAACCCAGACTCCCCAATTCTAAGCAACCCCAAATCCTAGTTTACTACCAAAATGCCATCTTTTGGAAATGAAAAAGGCTGTAGAAATATTGGCCTGGTTCTTTATATGATTTGAGTTCTAAAATGACAAGAAAGTTAATATTTTTTTGTTCAAGAAACAAACTATTTAGTTTTAGTTTAATAATAAAAAGGTGATTTCTGTATTTCAGTTTCCTAGAAAACAGCACATTGATGTAGGAAGCAGTATGGGAGTATTTCAAATAATTATTTGAGTCTTCAAAAAGCCTTGCACTTTAGTCACTATACTATACAGGTTATTAATGTCATTTATACTTTCATAATTGAAATATAAAGATAGCATTTAAGGGTCTATGACTCTTTAGTTTTTCCTATAGTTTTAGATTTCATTACTTCAGTAATGCCCACACTCTGTTTCTTATCCGTTTTTATATGAGAAAAAATATTTTTAAAAAAACAATCATTTAACTTTGGTTATACTTTATTATCCATATTAATGTGTACTTTGTACTGTGTCCGTGTTTCTTTTAACAGTGTGTGTGTGTGTATGTATACAAACGTATAAATACATATATACATATACATATATACATACACGTACATACATACAAGAGATTTACCAGAAGAGTAAAGGATGTTACCATATGCCTAGTGAAAAAACTACTTCAAGCTCTTTAACAGACTTGGTTTATCACTTTAAAAATAAATAAATAAATAAAGATATTTGCAGATTTTCTCCAAAAGAATTGTTCCTAATATGGATGGTTAATCTAGGTTGTGTAATATAGAGCCACCTACTGGCTATAGGTAGTTGGTGCTATGTATTATGTTTGTCAAAGAAAGTCATTATGAATAAGACATTTTCCATAAAGATTGCAACATGCCTGTATTAATAAAAAAAGGTATGTCTATTTGAAACATGCAGGTTAAAAGTATTATAACAATTGTTTTATTAAGTATTAATGAAGTCTTGTATCTTGACCATATCAAGTAAAGATTGTCGCATTATCCTTGTATATGTGTTGCAAACAGTTTAGAAGGGAAGGAGCATCATTGTTTTTAAAATTGATTAGGCTTCTGCAGACAAAACAGAAGTACTATCAAAAGTTGTTCCTGGAGAAGTCCAGAGCAAGATTTCAAAGTGGGCAGTAAGGCTTGGAGTGAATTTTGAGATATGGCTAAGCATAAAGAGATAACTAGCTCTGAAAACCATCATCGTTCTTCTGTTAGTTATTATGGCTGGTCATACAGTTAATCAGATGTTTAGACTGGATTTGGCATTTTTGTCTATGGATCAAGTCCTTCCCAAGGACCTGGGATAAGCAGGTGTTGTTATTTGATGGTGTTATCTTATTATTTTCTTTTATTCAATGGAGTCCAGAACTTGAAATGGACACCTAACATTAGAGCCATCATAAAAAAAGATACAACAAAGAATGTTCTTCCTGCGTCAACTCAGAAAGCTCAGACTGCCCAAGGAGCTGCTGATACAGTTCTACAGAGGAATTATTGAGTCTGTCATTTGTACATCAGTAACTGTCTAGTTTGGCACAGCAACCAAACAGGACACATATAGACTTCAATGGATAGTTAGGACCAGGGGTGGGGGGTCTACTTACCTTTACTACTGGTTTGCAATGGGAGTGCGTGCTTTATTAATCTTTTCTAAATTCTCTGAAATCTTTAAACAATCTTAGATTATGTATAACTTTACAAATGATTTTTATAAGTCAGTAAAACTGTTCAGTAAAGAAATTGCTGAATTCTGCCACAAGTTTTTAAATGGGTCATTTTCTGAAGAAACAAACATAGAAAACAATGTTTATATAAGATTGATTTGTTTTTCTTATAATTTCATGCAATAAGAACACTTATGGAAACTGCTTAAAACTTGAATTAAGCTGTAGTGTTTTTAATTTTAGATCAAAATATTATTGGTAATCTGCTTATTTACGAGAGGAAAATGGATTCTGTTAGCCGATCCTATAAACTGAATACTGTTCATAGTGACTTTGAAAATCCAATAAAGCCTTTGTGAATCTTTGAGAATTTGTTATATAAGAAATAAAGTATTTTCATGTTCTGTTTATTATATGCCAAAACTAGAAAACCTGGAAAATTGTGAGATGCAGTATTCTTAAGATGGACTGCCAATAGAATGGAACATTTATAGCCTTAGAGCACAGGTGTCAAACTTGCATCGTCACGTTGCCGTCACATGACATTTTGTGATTTTTTTCCCCCTTTCGCGGAGCTGGGGTGGGCAAAGACCTGCAGATGATGCATCCTGCCTGCAAATCGCCAGTTTGACATTCCTGCCTTGGAGTAAGATTTAGAAGATTCCCTATTCAAATACAACCCCATGGAGGCTTAGTGGGTGATTTTGACCAGTCACTCTCTCCCAGCCCACCTACCCCACAAACTGAGAAATAAACATTAACTCAAGTCTTGGAGATCAGTGGCTTTCCAAGCATCTCTGAACTACAAATCCCTCCAATACCAGCTAACATAGCTAATGGTAAGGGATGATGGGGCCTTTGGTTTAAAATTATCTAGGGAGCCACTGGTTTCTTATTCCTTCCATAACAAACTATCGACAATTCAATCTTGTTCTGTTTTATCTATATGTAATCCCACATTTATTGTAATATAAACAAGACCTGCATGCAAGCTGTTGAAAGTTTCATTTGAAATAAGAATAATTAAATTAGGCATGGGTGGGAAGTTAAGATTGCTTGCAATGTCCTTTTCCCCCCCAAAAGATAAATACATTGTAAGTGTATACCTAGATCTATTACAAAATACAATCTCGAAATCAAATGCAAACTTATTCCTTTTTACTCAGACATAAGCACAATTGTGGTCAGACAAAGGTCTTTAGGATTGTAGGCCTAAAATTTGTATTTATTACCACATTCAATGGCTTTTCATGTTTCTTATTATAAACTTCTCTGCTTTTATTGTTTTAAAGAACACAGCTACTGTAGCTACCATTCTTTCATTGACTGAGACATCTTCCAAAAAAAACAACCTCCACAAGAAACAAACATTACAGCCACTACTGCCACCAACATTCCTCCCAAAATCCTTGAATAGTTGCTGTGGACAGTTGGAATTAGCAAAGTTGTGGTGTTGGGTTTTTTTTACATTCCCTAAACCTTTCTTTTTTGTATAAATTAAAAACTAAGCAAATAAATTTTGGCTAGATCCTTTAAATAACTACTGACTGGTGTCTTCCAAACAAAAATTTCAGACCATTGCCTACTTTCAGTAGAAAATCTCTGTTGGGAAAATTTCCCATCAATCCAAAGCAAATAGAATATGATAAATAGATGAATATATACTATAAATAATTTGGGAGGGGGGAGTCAATCATGTCAGTTTTAGTACAATGTGTGAATTAGCTTGAAAATGCATTTATTGATTTTTAGCTATTTAACAGCATTTTTATGCCGCTTAATTTTACTAAACTTCCTATCATATATGGCATGCAAAAATAGGGACAACCAATAGATGGCAGGTAAGAGTCAGTGTTTTCTCTATTGTTTTGGTGCTAGCTAATGACCATCTAGCTATGGTTTTCCCAGTTGCAATGTATGGCTGTGAAGGTTGGACCATAAGAAAGGCTGAGCGCCAAAGAATTGAGGCCTTTGAACTCTGGTGCTGGAGAAGACCCTTGGACTGCAAGGCGAACAAACAATTCAGTTCTAGAGGAGATCAACCCTGACTGCTCTTTAGAAGGCCAGATCCTGAAGATGAAACTGAAATACTTTGGCCACCTAATGAGAAAGAAGGACTCACTGGAGAAGAGCCTAATGCTGGGAAAGATTGAGGGCAAAAGAAGAAGGGGACGACAGAGAACGAGGTGGCTGGATGGAGTCACTGAAGCAGTAGGCCTGAGTTTAAATGGACTCCAGAGGATGGTAGAGGACAGGAAGGCCTGGAGGAATGTTGTCCATGGGGTTGCGATGGGTCGGACACGACTTCACAACTAACAACAACAAATGACCATCTGATTTTTGCACTCCATATATGATACATATGATGCAGACATTTATCAAGTGTAGATTAATTCATACTTGTTAGACAGGTGAATACTCCAAAGATAAGGATTTTGATCTTAGTTTAAGTTAAAATAACTATTGTCATCCTAGCTTAATTTGCACTAATGAAAAAAATGGAGGTTTGTCAAATATTCAGCCTCCGAAATAATTCTTTGCCATGTGATAAAATGGCTTACCTTTGCTAATGAATTACAAATTTGTAACATTATATATGAATCCTTGAAGACATTATATGCGAAAGAATTTTGAAATGCGTGATGAAGTAGCCATAGGCGTGGTCTGCAGTGTCACAACCTGTACAAGGGGTACAATGGTTACTTTAAATCCTTGCTTCTCTCTTCTCTCCCTTCAATTTTGTTTTTTGAGAGGTTGATAAAAGGATTTTAAAATTGGTTGCTAATGTCATAGATTATATTACTGCATCAACAGAGTAGAACAATTCTGTACTTGTTCAGCCTCCTAACCTGACTTTCCCTTCCCTAAGGGGTCTCCAAAAACATTATACATAAGGATATGTCAAATAAAGTTGGATTCCATAAGTTATGAAATAAGGAGGCTTAGGATTCTAAGTGGTTTCTGGTTTTTGCAATAATAGTACTCTGTTGGTTTTTGAATTCCTCCTTTCAGCCTTATAGGTCTGTGGAGATTCTCAGTCATCCAGGTCATGCTTATCCCAAAGGTGCTTTTTCAAGAGGCAACTGGACTTTCTGGTTTCTCTTTGAAGACATTTTGCTTCTCATCCAAGAAGCTTCTTCAACTCTGACTGGATGGTGCGGAATGGAGGGATTTATACTCCTTGCAGACAGCTGGTCATTTCCATTCTTTTAGTGAGTTGATAAGGTCACATGGAGGTTTATCTGTGTCATCAGGGTCACCTGAGTGGTGGAAATGGATTTATTTTATTTTATTTTTATTTTATTTATTTATTTTGTCACACAGTATATATAAGCATAAGCATGAAATAACTAAACAATATATAAGCATATATATAAGCATGAGTATATAATAACTGGTAACGTTAATTGGATATAACGAAAGGAAACAATAGGACAGGAACGGTAGGCACGCTTGTGCTCTTATGCACGCCCCTCACAGACCTCTTAGGAATGGGATGAGTCAATAGTAGACAGTTTTTGATTGAAGCTTTGGGAATTTTGGGAAGAGACCACAGAGTCAGGTAATGTATTCCAAGTATTAACAACTCTGTCACTGAAGTCATATTTTCTGCAATCAAGATTGGAGCGGTTAACATTAAGCTTAAATCTATTGTTTGGGACTGTTGAAAGGACTGTGTTGTAGACTGGAAATAGATGATGTCGTATCCCATCCCCTGTTGAGAAAGGACTGTTCAGTTTTGACCTAGATGGCCTCTTTGACTCCTCTTTTGAACCATCAATCCTCTCTGCCAAAATGTGGATTTTACTGTCTTCAAAAAAGTGGTATTTGTCTTTTAAATGCAGATAGACTGCCAAATCTAGTCCTGATGGGTTTGTTCTCATATGTTGTGCCATGCGTTTATGAAGTGGTTGTTTTGTTTCCCCAATGTACAGATTTGTACATGGTTCACTGCATTATACTGTATATAATGATTTATCCTAGGGTTGGACAAACCTAATAGGTCCTTTCATACATTTTTGGAAGAGTTGCACCTTGCTTTGACCAGAGTTTTAATCTCTGTTGGCTATTTGAGAATTGCAAGTAGAATCAGAACAGACAATAGAAAAGCAAGTGACTAGTCCACCTCTCACAATACTAGACAACACAGTATCAACAGTAGAAACCTTTAAATTTCTAGGTTCTATCATATCGCAAGATCTAAAATGGACAGCTAACATCAAAAACATCATCAAAAAAGGACAACAAAGAATGTTCTTTCTGCGCCAACTCAGTAAGCTCAAACTGCCCAAGGAGCTGCTGATTCAGTTCTACAGAGGAATTATTGAGTCTGTCATTTGCACCTCTATAACTGTCTGGTTCGGTTCTGCAACCCAACAAGAAAGACACAGACTTCAGAGGATAATTAGAACTTCAGAAAAAATAATTGCTACCAACCTGCCTTCCGTTGAGGACCTGTATACTGCACGAATCAAGAAACTATTTTTGCAAATTATTGCAATTAAAGCTACTTCAGCTTTAATTGCAATAATACAAGGGCAACCAATAGATTTAAACTTAAATGTAAACCGCTTTAATCTAGATTGCAGAAAATATGACTTCTGCAACAGAATCATCAGTGCTTGGAATACTTTACCTGACTCTGTGGTCTCTTCCCATAATCCTAATAGCTTTAACCAAAAACTTTCTACTATTGACCTCACCCCATTCCTAAGAGGACCATAAGGGGCGTGCATAAGCGCACAAACGTGCCTACCGTTCCTGTCCTATTGTTTTTCTTTTCTTCTTCCTATATATGTTTATATGTGTATATACTATATAATCTTTTTGTATGATGTTGTGACAAAATAAATAAATAAATAAATAAGAGGGCCGTGAAAATATTTACAGATCCCTCACATCCAGGACATAAACTGTTTCAACTCCTACCCTCAAAACGACGCTATAGAGCACTGCACAACAGAACAACTAGACACAAGAACAGTTTTTTCCCGAAGGCCATCGCTCTACTAAACAAATAATTCCCTCAACACTGTCAAACCATTTATTAACTCTGCACTACTATTAATCTTCTCATCGTTCCCATCACCAATCTCTTTCCACTTATGACTGTATAACTGTAACTTTGTTGCTGGCAATCCTTATGATTTATATTGATATATTGACCATCAATTGTGTTGTAAATGTTGTACCTTGATGAACATATCTTTTCTTTTATGTACACTGAGAGCATATGTACCAAGACAAATTCCTTGTGTGTCCAATCACACTTGGCCAATAAAAGTCTATTCTGTTCTGTTCTGTTCTATTCTATTCTATTCTATTCTATTCTAATGATTATTCTAAAGTCCCAAGCACAAGTGCCCAATGCTGCATCCTCTTGTATCTGTGCTTCTCAAGACTGGGTAGTGCTTCGGCTTCCTTGAATGTCCAAGAATGTCTCCTCCAAAAGTTCAAGTTCATTGTAACACATTCATTTAGGAAGCTTGGACCATTCCTTCAAAAACTTCTGAAGATGTGTAACATGTATCTTATAACACTTTTCAAGAACTTTTGAAGGATTTCAAAATCATATTGAGGATTACAACATATTTGGAAATGTTGAAAATCAAATTTTGGGGAAGGGGACATGAAAATTTAGTAAAAGTTGAAATATACACAATATTCATATTTCTGAGATCTGTTATGAAGTACCTCAATTAATTTTGTTATATTAAGAACCTATGATACAATACACATAATTTGACATACTCATGCAGTCATGATGCTATACTTCAACTCTGACTGAATAAGCTAGTCAATTATTACTTCACAAATTGAATTCATTTTGAAATGTTTTAAATTAATTACAAATGAATTTATAAGCTGGACAACTTCCAGAAATACACAGTATAACGCTGTGATAGTGTGATAGCTGTACCTGACCACACTTGTAAATGGATCGTAAGTTTCCTAACAGACAGGAAGCAGCATGCCATCACTCTGCTTAACAACTAATTCCCACAACAGTGTCAAATAATTTACTAAGACTGTATTACTATTATTCTTCTCTTCCTTATTAGTATCCATCTTTCCCAACTTATTACTATAACCATGTATCTTTCAATTTATATTGTTTTTATTTGTTTCCTAGTACAATTTGATAGCTTATTAGTACCCTTGACTATCATTAAGTGTTGTATCTTTTTATTCTTGAAGAATGTACACTGAAAGAATATACACCAAAGACAAATTCCTTTTGCGTCCAATCACACTTGGCCCATAAAGAATTCTATATCCTATGAAACTCTCAGCCCTTCAAGGTGAGCCAGATGAGAAAAAACATATTGCAAGGATTTAAAAAATGCTACTGTATTGGATATCATAATAGAATCTTGAAAGCCTGCCAGAGTTCCCTTCTGTCCCCCTTATACCAAAGAGAATCAAGATGGGGTTATTTTCAGCCCCCCCATTGTTTCCCATTTCTCAGATTGATTTTATTTTGTCTTAATGGACCCTGAAGAAGTTCAAAGGCTGATGTCCCCCAAAGTGTACAAGACCACAAGTAAATCTAGCCCCGAGCCCTCCTTCCTACTGTAGAGAGAATCACAGTACTCCCCTTACTCTCTTTAGGAGTATTACATTGCTTGTCCTCTGCGTGTGGGAATACAGTGCTCTGATACTATAGATCAGAGGCTTCCCATTACAAGCTAATAGAAAACATTTGGGGGAGAATGAAGGACAGCTGTATAGGAACAGGCTGTCCTATTGCAATAATTATTCTACTCTTTTCATCATATTTCATTTGTTTTAATTCCTATTCTAATATAATATTTTAAGGTAGCAAATGTTATCTTGTTTTCACATCCCGCCCCCCGAATATCTTAAAATGTCATAAGAAAGCAGACACTGTAACGATCAAGGTTAAATAGATCCACACTCTAGCCTCTGTACAAAAACTGCTAAATAATTCTGTCATATTAAGAGACTGGCATTCACTCTCTGGATAAGCTGCCAATAATATCAACATCTTCTGGTCAGTGCTGTCACTCCCTGATGGCAGTTTGCTTTGCATCATGCTGCTGCATGCATGGCTGCAATAATAATTGGCCCTGCCAAAATTTGGAATATTTTGTGCAGTACATTAAAGGCAAGACTGCGTAATGTTTATATCAGCACAGGGGATTGAAAAGCATCATTTTATATTTATAGTATATAAATATACTATATTATATATATTTATAGTATATTTGGGAAGGGAGGAAGAGGAGAGGTCATTTAGGGCACTAGGTGGGTTGCTGTTCAGTTCAAGAATTCACATTAAATCATCTGTTTAAAACTGAAGCCCATCACCTCTGTTGGTAATGTCCAAAAGGTCTCGTATTACTGTAGCAACCTAGATTTAGGTTTAGGAACCTAAGACAGTTTCTTTAGGAAACCGTGATAATGATTTATTTTTCTTTTTTATCTCTCTTCATTTTTTCATTCTTGGGATCTATAGAGAAATACAAGATGGTTTTGAATGTCCGAAAGCCAAGTTCCACTTAGTGTAATTGAGCACATAGAATAGAATAGAATAGAATAGAATAGAATAGAATAGAATAGAATAGAATAGAATAGAATAGAATAGAATAGAATAGAATAGATTTTTTTATTGGCCAAGTGTGATTGGACACACAAGGAATTTGTTTTGGTGGATATGCTCTCAATGTATATAAAAGAAAAGATACATTCATCAACAATTCTAAGGTACAACACTTAATGATAGTCACAGGGTACAAATAAGCAATCAGGAAACAATATCACTATAAATCATAAGGATACAAGCAACAAAGTTACAGTCATAGAGTCATAAGTGGAAGGAGATAGGTTATGGGAACGATGAAAAGATTAATAGTAGTGCAGATTTAGTATAATGTTGAGGGAATTATTTGTTTAGCAGAGTGATGGAGTTCGGGAACAAACTGTTATTGTGTCTAGTTGTTCTGATGTGCAGTGCTCTGTAGCATCATTTTGACCGTTTATGTCCAGGTTGTGAGGGAGTCTATAAATATTTTCACAGCCCTCTTTTTGACATGTGCAGTATACAGGTCCTCAATGGAAGGCAGGTTGGTAGCCATTGTTTTTTCTGCAATTGTAATTATTCTCTAAAGTCTGTGTCTGTCTTGTTTGGTTTGCAGAACCAAACCAGACAGTTATAGAGGTGCAGGTGACAGACTCAATAATTCCTCTGTAGAACTGGATCAGTAGCTCCTTGGCCAGTTTGAGCTTTCTGAGTTGGCACAGAAAGAACATTCTTTGTTGTGCTTTTTTTGATGACTTTTTTATGTTAGTTATCCATTTTAGATCTTACGATAGATATGGTAGAAACATGAAATTATAATAAACGGTTCCTTGATTTTTTGAAATGACAGATTTATCTACAGTAATTAGGGATTTAAAAAAATAAATATTAAATTTTTTAAAAATCAGAAAAGGCATAACTGTATGACAATTTTCCATATCCTAATATAACATTTGGCCACTTTAGTGAATGTTTTGTATTAGAAACTGCATGAGAAACTAGCACAGGTCTGCTGGGTTTTCCAAATTTCTTAACAGTTTTTAATACCATTGAACATGGTGCCTTCCTTCATTACTTGAGAGGACACAATTGATATTTTCATTTTTAAAACTCACAAAGCTGGGCAAGATCAAGCAAGCAAGAGCTTAAAATATAATGTAGATGTTTCTATTTCAAACTCTTTTATTTGAAACAAAATCTGGAGCACTCAGAAGAAATTCCTGCTTCCTGTTAAAGACATTGAAATGTTGTCTTTCTTCTGAATTCATTCACATATGGAACAAAAATATGAGCTAGGATGGAGACTTTGTGTATATGATAGTTTTCTGACCTTCATGGGAGTCAATATTCTGAACAGTATGTGGCCTGATCTACGTGAGTAAAACTGAACAGAAAACATCCCAAATCTCTTTTTGTGAGATGGACAGCCATATAAATGTGTTAATAAATAAATAACAATTATTATTTTTTAAAAAAGATAAACATCTCTGGGAAAGAGATTGCACTGGAACACTGACATATGAACACTCAATATATTGTAATGAGCAAATAGGTTAATTTTGGATATATAATACTGATGCATATTTTGAGATTCAGGAATTAAACAAACCATTCTAGATTCAGGAATTACATTCCATCCAGTCATAAAAGCCTTGGATGGAGCCCTCTGATCTTTTCCAAAATCTGTCACTATATTGTAATTCTTGAGGTAATTAATAGGGAAAATTTTAAAACACACAAAAATTTGGTCTATTAACTTTATTTAAGTAATTATAATTATATTAAATCAAATTGTGCTTTTGCCTGTTTGGATAAATATCCCACTTGGTGTGCTACTCTGAGGCCAATTGTGGCCCTTAGTTTGAAAAAAGTTCCACATCCCTATCAGAAAGAATGTGATTTGTTCTGAAGGGCTGTTGTTGCCCACATGAACCATTTCATCATTTGAAGAACTTCAAACTAGTCAGAGATCAGAAGCTGGAAAGAGAAGCTATTCAGTAGTGGCAGACTGGCCTTTGAATTCCTTGGCTAGGTACCACTGTTACCGTAGTTTTAAAACCTATGTTAAAGGTGCTAAACACTGGTTTTATTCAGAGGTCTCTCTCTCTTGCTTGCCTGCAGTTATTGCTGTATTAGTTTAAAAAAATATTTTGTAGCCACTTGGAGAAGATATGATAAAGAATGATGGGATGTGTATACCTATATTTCAAAAAAGTTAAGATTTCCTAAGATATACCATATAGCACTCTGTAGATTTCATTTACAGGGTATGCCTTTTTAGTATGGTGTCATTAATTAAGATTTCTCTTCGATCATTGATGTTAAATTTTGCTGAGGCCAATATAAGGCTCACTGAACATAGCAGCTTTATATAAATAATCACAGAACATAAATAATACAATATAATATAATCTTGTGTTGCATAAGAAGAACATGTTCCCAAGTGAAGTTGCAATGGTTAGTGTCTCAGTCCTGTGCAATGTATTTTGTTCTAAGTGTAATCTTCCTAAAACCCAGTTTATCCTCTAACAGCTGGTATCCATTTCCCACAACTGATAAGGCAACAAACATACTCCTCATACAGTTATTTTACAAATCAGATTTATTTGGTTCCTTGAGGTTTGTATATAGCTGATTTGATTTCCTTTCCTAACAATTCTTTAGATAAACCTTGCAGATATGCACATATTAATTCCTTGTGGATTGTATGTAGTTGTCTGGTTCTCCGTTCCATAATAGGAATGTGAAATTGATGGATCTGTGTATCATCCATAGATAATTGGTTTGTTATAAATAATAGCTTTGTTCACAAACTTTATGCTTTCAGTTGAATCTAAGCCATGACAATGTGTTTTCCTGCCATACCAATCTTTGTTAGGCTATTATTTATTAGCTATGGGGGTAGAGAAATAAATTCATTGGGTTCGTATTCTAGCATGGTTGTACAATTGGGGTATTTCAAAATAAAATATAGTTGTGCCCTTTATCTGTACTTCTCTAAGTGTTCTGATGCTCCTTGTGAATACCCCCCAAAGTATTCATAAATGTATATCTGGAGAAACATATTGAAAGAAAAATGACATTCATTCAAGAATGATTCTTAGAAAAGACATGTATGAAAACACAATGTGTGTTTTGTGTGTGTCTGTGTGTCTGTGTCTGTGTATAAGTGATAAAGTGCATTAGAGGAAGAATGGTGGAATTCAAGCAATATTTTTTTAATTATGAATTGTTCTAGCAATAGAGTGGAATGAACTTTAGGATAGAAAAAACGTGTAATTGAACAAAATTGAGCTTGATAGATTCACTATCTTTGATCTTCATTGGACAGAACCCAAAGGTAACTTATATTTAACTAAATAAGGACAAATTGTTGCCAGTTTCTGATTTTAAATTACACCTGGGAGGTGATAGGAAGAGAGGAAATATTTGCTTTAAAAAAACTTATATGTACCTTTTTGTAAGGAAAGCAATCCAGAAATAGTTGTTTTTTTAAACATATACAACAAATTTAAACCCAAAAATGAGACAACTAAAACTATAACTAATTGGTCCGATCATTTGTTTGAAATGCGAGCTGACTTTTTGCTCCAACTAAAGATTTAGATTTAACTACAGAAGACCATTGCTTGACATTTTGAAGAAGAACCATTACTAGTTTATTATTATATATATTGCCCGTTCTGTCAGGCACAAGCAACCAGGAGTTTGGTTCAAAGCACTTAAAGTTTATTACATGCTACTTATACACAAGAATCTGATCTACTAACAGTCAAGGCAAATTGGTGCTAGATAAAAGTTAACGGAATTCATGGGGTGGCGGTACTTAGGTCCCTTGGGGCTGCATAAGAATGGTGCATTTGAACCGATCTTTGGGCTCCACCTGGTCATCAGTTTTAACTTGATGTTCTAGAGATGTAACTGTTTGGAATGCCAATATTAAAGTAAGATGGAGTCAGGTCAAGTCAAATGAAAAAGTCAGAAGGAATTAGGTTCCCCCCCCCCCCATTTTTTAATATGGTGACCTAGGACACAGTCAGCTAAACTAAATGAGAGGTCTCTGTCATGATCTCTTAATCTGGGTAAATATCTAACAGAAAATATATGTGTTCTTCTACAAGTAAATTGGAAAATCCAGGTGGGACAAATTTAGAAATATGTTAATAGTGTTTGTTCAAATCCCTATAGGTTAAGCTATTGTGAAGGATGAAGGAGAGGGAATATAAGCTTGTGCAAGACCACACAGATTTCCCATAAAAAGAAGCTGTCCTGCCCAGCTCTTCTGAACCTCTGAGTTATATCCTATAAAAGATCCCACAGAGGTTCAGGTTTAGGAAAACTTTCAGTTACAAACACTTGAATTAAAAGAATTCCAGCTGAAGCAACATGACACATACCCTTGAGAATTATTCCCCTAAATTTAATATTCGCAGTGCACTCCCTGGCTAAAAAGTACACCAATTATAATTTTGAGAGTGTCACGTTCAAAAAGTACAAAGCAAAAAGGGAAATCCTAGGAAGGCTAACCAGAGGTTATACACAAGAAAGGAGGAAGCCATGTTTAAAGGTAAACCCACAGAATCTGTCAGCTGTTTTATGAACTGTCACTTTAGTTCTTTAAAAAAAAGGTTGGGAGTTGTAATTTTTGTTGGTTTTGTGTGCCAGTTTTTTTTCTGCATAAAAAAAAAATGCCAGGCAAAAGTTCTGTTCACAGTATTGTAATATCATATAATTTTAAAGAATGGATTAGGAAAGTGATGGCTAACCTTTTCTAGAACGAGTGCCCAAAGTGCACACATGCATGCGCAAATGCATGCATGTGCGCCCAAACCCCCAATGCAATGTGTGTACAGTCCCCTGCATACACCCCCATGCATGTGCATGGTCCCCCACATGTGCTCCACCCCCTGTGCATGCGCGCACAGCCCCTGGCACATGCCCCACCCCCTGTGCATGTGTGGCAGAGACCCAAAGACCAGCTGGATGGCGGGAGGCATGCACATATGTGCAGCAGAGCTGAACTGGGGCAACAGCTCGCGTGCCCACAGAGAGGGCACTGCATGCTACCTCTGGCACGCGTTCCATAGGTTTGCCATCACAGGA
The DNA here is from genome assembly GCF_028640845.1 of Ahaetulla prasina. Lineage (NCBI taxonomy): Eukaryota > Metazoa > Chordata > Lepidosauria > Squamata > Colubridae > Ahaetulla > Ahaetulla prasina. The sequence continues at coordinate 109,830,477 of NC_080540.1, forward strand.
TTAGGGCATTCTACAGAAAGAATTTCTCCATGATTGTGTGTCTTAGTGAGGAGGAGAGGGCTCTGTTTGTAATACACACTTTAGGACACAATGCGTTGTTTATATTGGTCATCTTACAGAAAGGAAGGGAGCAAATAGGAACCACTATAGAAATCTGTTAAGCCATGTCCAATCCTTCCTCCATTATTCTAGTATCATTATCATCAATAACTCTGTTGAACAGATTTTTTTTTCTACCACACTTTGGTGGTTTGGTAGTCATAATCCCAACCAATTCCTCCTGCTGCTGTATCTACAGCAGAAGGAATTAATTAGGAATTAATTGTTACTTAACTAAACTATTGCAATGCTTTGCGTGGATCTGTCCTAAAGAATACTTGGAAGCTGCAACTGGCCCAGAATATGGGAGCCCACATGCTTCCTAAACAGTAGCGGATTCCACTTACCTTCGCTACCGGTTCGGAACTGTCAGCGTATGTGTGCGCAGACTCACTTCGCTTCCACGGAGCACTTCTGTGCATGCACAGAACCTTCTGAGCATGCACAGAGCGCCTGTGATGACATCGGTGATTACCATTATTCCTAACTCTCAGCAACCCATAACATTGGTTCTGCAGACTTTGCACTAGTTATTGATTTCTGTTCAAATTTAAGGAGATAGCATTGACCTATAAAATCTTTTATGGCTTGGCACCTGGATACCTACAGAGCCATCTGCTCCAACTTCTACCAGGGAACAAATTATTTACAATCCTATCTTTTCTAGAAGTTTGGGGTGAATGCTGAAGTTGGAAAGCATTTCCCTTCTTGCTGGATTTCTGGAAGACATTAAAAACTAAGTTGTATCAGAAGTCTTTTCTTAAGTTTATGCTTTGTTACTGTTTTTAGTTTTATCAGTGATTTAATGCACCAGGGTGGCACAGTGGTTAGAATCAATACTACAGGCTACTTCTGCTGATCACCAGCTGCCAGCAGTTTGGCAGTTCAGGTCTCACCAGCTCAAGATCGACTCAGCCTTCTATCCGTCTGAGGTTGGTAAAATGAGGACCCAGATTGTTGCGGGCAATATGCTGACTCACTCACCACTTAGAGTGGGCTGTAAAGCACAGTGAAGCGACATATAAGTCTAAGTGCTATTGCTATTATTTAGAATCAGTTTGTGTACTGGCTGTAGTTAAAGGGACACGCTAGAAACTGGGAGACTGTGTGTTGTAGTGCCAACTAACTAATCCTCTGGATAACTTGGAGATGGGTCACCCTCTTTAGACCCTAGGAAAAAGGCAATGAAAACCCATTTCTAAAAATCTTGTCAAGCAAAGTGCAGGGACTTGTTCAGGCAGTTACCACTGAAAGCTTGTTTGATCGTAGCAGGATTTTTATGTGACAAATACATAAATAAATTAATATCTCAAATATTTGACATTCATTTTAAGTAAGTGATGGGCTAATAGTATAGAAATTAAGAGACAAGTGTCCTACTTCACGTTCAGCTATCTAATCTGCTGAGAGCTATTTTTATTGTTATGGAAATATATGATAACCATTTGAAAACCTTTATCCTGCAAGTCAAATACATTTGTGTTTGATAAAATTGTTAGTAGTTCACATATGCTTCAAACTGAGATTAGTTAATGAGAATTTGCTACTGATACATTCTCACTGCTGCAAATTTATAAAAACTATCTGTAAGCATCCTGTGCTCTTGACAGGTGGATTTGATTTAAATCAAGTCGATTTAAATCATGATGTAAATCACTAGTAAAAAGGCTTGATTTAAATCAACTCGATTTAAATCATAATTTTTAAAGACCAACTGCCATCTCTGTCTCACAGCAGCTCCTCCTCTGACCGGCTGTTGACTCACCGACAGTCCCAATATTGCAGCATATATAGCCTCATGCTACATAAATAAGCTCCATTTCATGATGAATAAACTAAATTATTAATGTATCTTAAATAGAAAACTATCTTTAGATAGATTTTTACTCCAAAAGCATTTTATTAAAATAAATTCGATAAACATCAAAAATATCTGATTTAAATGAAGGGCCGGTTTAGCTCACGCTGGTAAAAGCCTGTTATTAAGAACACAGTAGCCTGCAATTACTGCAGGTTCGAGCCCGGCCCAAGGTTGACTCAGCCTTCCATCCTTTATAAGGTAGGTAAAATGAGGACCCAGATTGTTGAGGGGGCAATAAGTTGACTTTGTAAAAATATACAAATAGAATGAGACTATTGCCTTATACACTGTAAGCCGCCCTGAGTCTTCGGAGAAGGGCGGGGTATAAATGTAAACCAAAAAAATAAAAATAAAAAATCTGATTTAAATTTTAAAAATCCGATTTAAATTTTAAAAATCCAATTTAAATTTTTAATTATTTTTTTTAAATGATTGATTTTTATCCATGCTGGCTTTTGAGCCCATCCAAACTTGTGTTATGTAGGCATATTAAAAAAAACAATTTTTTAAAGTGTTCATTTAATTTATACTTGGTTAATTCCAACAATTAAGGAAGCACCAATACAGATTTGGAAGGTAAAACATGTAACAAAATTAATACAATTAAAATCAAAACCAAAATTAAAATTTTTCATTAAAGCTTCCCCCCCCCAAAAAAAAAGCCCACCCTGCCACATGTTTATAGCTTCTGGTGTAACTCATCTACTAATGCAACAAAGAAGACTCAGCACCATATCCCAGAGGAAGCCCCATTTGAAACAAGTCTAGAAAATTATTTTTATCCAAATGTACTTAAAACTGCAAGACTACTACTTTGTCCATCATTTTTCCCAAGGATAGAATATTGGAGACTGGCCTGTAACCAGAAATAAATTCCAATTCAAGGTTTTCTTATAATTGTCTTCTCTAAGCATGGATGACTATAGTCCATGAGAGCAGTCTCAATTTGGCTGATTTATTTCTGTGGCTGCCAGTCTAAATAAAATTATAGGATCAGTTAACTAATATTGAATTTGTTATTAAATTACAATCTTCAAGACATCTTTACAAGGATTTTTTTTTAGCATGCAATGCAAACCAAACTATGGAAGAAAAGTCTTCTATGAAGCCAAAAGTGTGATTATGTTCCTACCTCCAGTTCAGGAAAGAATTGCTGTACTAATGAGCCAGTGGTAATATTGGATACAACTCTGTGATGATTTGTCATCCAAAATTATGGTACTTATGAAAAATGGCACATATTGCATATTTTACCAGCAAAATGGCCTCTTCTAATGGTGCTCGCTTAATAGAGTTTGTTGATCTAATCCAACCCAGCTGTTCTAAAACAGTTGCTAATAATGCTTCTGTCATCACAGAAACTTGCCCTATTCTATTTGTTTTTTGAATCTGTTTCCCTTAGGACAGTCTGCACATATTGTCTTAATTAACAGCTTGATTACAGCTGTGACTTTTCAATTCCCCCCATCAGCCCTTCTTTATTTTCAGTTGGGTTCATCCTCCATCAGTGCTCTGATAATGTTTGGCCCAAAAGACAATGCTATGTGCAGGAAGAATTTAAAGATCACAGAAAACTCTTGGAAGGACTGTGAGGGAGACATTTAAAAGATTAGATGGTAAATTTACTTAGCAGAAAATAATCCACTGGGACCAAATTTCATATCCTGTTTTGGGATGATATTTTTCCTTATGTGTTCTGGAATGAATCTGTCATCTGCAGTCTAATAATGAGACACAGGGGATTTAAATCTTTGACCCTTTTCTATATAATTTAATTATGATAATTATTTCTTATCTTGTTTAGTACCTATAATTAGATTACTTGCCTGGGCTGCCTTGAGAAATATAGCAAGGATTTTGCCACTTAAGTACAAAATGATATAAATGTTCTTAGGTATAGAAAGCATATACTTTGGGAGAAATGCTAGGCTACAGAGACTCAGATGTGCTCTTCTAATCTTTTGCTTCAATTAAAGAGATGAAATGGTTGGTATTGTGAAATTTTTTTCTTGCTTGTTTGTGTTTTAAAAACTTGGGGCATAATGATGTAATTAAAGAAAATATATATATATAATGGACAGAAAAAGAATACTTTTAAAAAAAATTATACAGTATATTTTATTGCATCTAATTTAAATCTCTGTACACTAATCCCTAATCAGTTAATCAGAGATTGCTATTGTAGTACAATGAAAGTCCCATGTGAGAATTTCAGAAAATTGAGATATAATGAAGACCTGATATCTGATCTTTAGATTTCAGTCATAATTACAAAAATGTAACTATTAACACAGCAATAGAATTACCTATCTTGGTGGCAGCATCTGTCAGTTTTCTTGTTTTACCTGCCCCTTTCACTAAATTGAAGAGATTTTTTAAAAAGAGAATATTTTATGAGCCAATATTATATGCAGGTATTTCTAGCCTACTTCATTTCTAGTTAAGAATAAAGCCAAAATTTCTTTGAGACAGAAAGGATCACATAGCATTTAAGCAGATTAACATGTCCATCTCACTATGATAACATGATAGGATAACAAATATGTCATGAGACATGATAACACACATCTAAGTCTCATTACAAATATACACTGTGGAAGCTTGTTATTTTGAGTGTGTATTTGTGGAGGGAAATCCAGCCTATATTTCTGTAAATATTGCAATTAGTAATTACTAGTATTTAAATGATCAAAATGAAGCAATTATTTTTTTCATTTGTTATACTACTAAACATTATAAGATGTTAAGAAAAGTACTGCATTTTGTGCAGGCATTCTGAGTTTAGTCATCCAGCAATCTGCCATGGAAAAGAAGGCATCGTATGGGAGTCAATAAACATTTGAAACCTAGACATGACTAAAGCTTTTGGCACAGAAAGTGCCATATCTGGAATAATTGGCAGAAAATATATACAGCCCCCATGAATAACATCTAAGATAAATCGTACAGTAATAGATGTTTGAAATGTCATGAAACAGATATGTGGCGGACATGTAATCCACACACACACACCCAATTCTGGAAAGACATACATAGTGCACTGCAGATTATTTTGGAATTTAAATGTGAAATGAAACCACAACTTTTCTTACTAGGCATAATCTCAGAAAAAAAAATAAACAGGAAATATCACAGTTTAATGAGTTACTATATATGCTTACAGCAGTTAGAGTAAATCTGGGGCCAAACATCTCTTGGGTAGGCTGTTCCACAAAAGGGGAACCATGACAGAGAAGGCATGCTTCTGAGGATCTACAAAGTGCCTTTGTTTCATCTATGAGACTTGGAGCACTTTCATTCTGATATGGTGAAATGAAGAGAAACCATTGGGGAGAACAGACTCATAACTAATCTGGCCCAGTGATGAAATCCAAATTTTTTTACTACTGGTTCTGTGGGCGTGGTTTTGTGGGCGTGGTGTGGTTGGTGGGCCTGGCAGGGGGAGGATACGGCAAAATGCCCATTCCCTCCCCACTCCTGGGGGAAGGATATTGCAAAATCTCCATTCCCACCCCACTCTAGGGCCAGCCAGAGGTGGCATTTGCCGGTTCTCCGAATTGCTCAAAATTTCCGTTACCAGTTCTCCAGAACCTGTCAGAACCTGCTGGATTTCACCCCTGATCTGGTCCCATGCTATGAGGTCTTTAAAGATAGAATAACAGAGTTGGAAGGGATCTTGGAGGTCTTCTAATCCAACCCCTTGCTTAGGCAGGAAACTCTACACCACTTCAGACAAATGGTTATCCAATATCTTCTTAAAAACTTCTAGTGTTGGAGCATTCACAAGTTCTGAAGGCAAGTTGTTCCATTGATTAGTTGTTCTAACTGTGCAAGGTGAGCTGGGTGCATATGCACACCTGCCGGCTGCTCATGCAAGTTAAGCTGTGTGCACGCATGCGTGTGTGCCAGCCTGCCAGTGTGCTAGCCTGCCATTTGTGTGTGTGCCAGCCTGCCACTTGTGCTGCCCGGTTCCTCTCTCCCCACCACCCCCAGCTAGTCCGCTCAAAGGCTGCAGACCACTGATGTAAAACACATTGCAGTAGTCCAGCCAAAAGTGACTAAGGCATGAGTTACTGTGAGCACTGCTTTCCGATATAAGAACTGGTGCAATGAATGCACAAGATGCAATTATGCAAAGATCGTCTAAGTCATGACTTCCACCCTGCTATTTAAATAGGAGCACTGAGCAGAGGAGATGTCTCAAATTATTACCCCATTCAGAATCAATGATGGAAAATCACAAGATATAGAGGATCCTTAAAACCCCAACCACTTAGTCTTATCAAGGTTGAATTAAATCTGGGTCCATGCAACTTCCAGGCATTGGGAAAGCACTTTAATAGCATTATTTGGGCAGCCAGGACAGAGATGTGCAGCTGAGTATTATCAACATATTGATGATACTTAACCCTGCACCAAGAGATGACCATAGTTTCATGGAAATGTTTAATAGAAGTGGATATTTCACACTACTAATAATACTGGTAGATATTACTACCGGTAATATCACACTACTAACCAGATCATACAAAACATTTGCTAGATCAATTCTCGAATACAGCTCATCTGTCTGGAACCCACACTGCATATCTGACATTAATACAATTGAATGTGTCCAGAAATATTTCACAAGAAGAGTCCTCCACTTTTCTGTTCCCCAAAAAAATACCTTATGCCACCAGACTTGAAATTCTGGGCTTAGAAAACTTAGAACTACACCGCCTTCGGTATGGCCTAAGTGTAGCTCATAAAATTATCTGCTACAATGTCCTTCCTGTCTATGACTACTTCAGCTTCAACCACAACAATACACGAGCACACAATTGATTCAAACTTAAGATAAACCGCACCAAACTCGATTGCAGAAAATATGACTTCAGCAACAGAGTGGTCAATGCCTGGAATGCACTGCCTGACTCTGTGGTTTCATCCCAAAAACCCCAAAATTTTAACCTAAGACTGTCTACTGTTGATCTTACCCCATTCCTAAGAGGTCTGTAAGGACATGCGTAAGAGCACCAGTGTGCCTACTGTCCCTGTCCTAATGTTTCCTCCATTTGTATCTATTGTATGTGTCCAATCCATACTTATACTTACTACCTTATACATTCTTGACAAATAAATTAAATAAATAAATAAATTTGTGAATTTAACTCTGGAAAAAAATAATCATAGAGGACACTTCGTAGTAAAATACACAGAGCAGATTTTAATCAAACCCTGAATTTTGTATTAGGTTCATGGAGAAGGGTCTGAAAAATCCTACGTAAGGTAAAAGCTTTTACAGGTAGTTCTCAACTTATGACCAGAATTGCACTCAAATTTTCTGTTGCTAAGCAAAACATTTAAGCGAGTCTTGTCCTGTTTTATGACTCTTCTTGCCACACTTGTTAAGTGAATCACTGGAGTTAAATTAGTGACACAATTGTTAAGTGAATCTGACTTCCCCATTGACTTTGCTTCTCAGAAGGTTGCAAAAAGTGATTGCATGATGCCAGGACATTGCAGCTGTCATAAATATGAGTCAGTTGACAAATGTCTGAATTTTGATCACATGATCAGGGGGATGCCACAATGGTTGTAACTGTGGAAAATGGTCATAAGTCACTTTTTCCAGTATTGTTGTAACTTTGAACGGTCACTAAATGAACTGTTGTAAGCAAGGACTATCTGTATTTATCAGCAAGACTGTTGGTATATTGTACAGCAATGTGTTTATTTTTAGTGTAAAACCTGCAGTTACCTTTGATCTTTTCCTTTGGTGGATGGAGAGTTAGTGTCATATCATAATCTACATTCCCATTTCCATTGGAGTCTCTCATATACAGTATGTGGACCAGTCAATGAAAAAATGTGATTTAAAAAAATTCCAGTGTATACCAGCAGAGGGCAACATTATTGATGAACATCCATTTCCTTGATTCATTTAAAATATGCTGGTGGGAATTCTAGAAGTTGACGTCTACTCATCTTAAAAGTTGCCAAGTTTGGAAAAACACTGATTTAAAACTCTGCTTGCTGATCTGTTGAAATTAACTTCAAGCGTACTCTGCTTCTAACGATAGCCTTGAATAATTTACCACTAATGTGATATTTCACCATCACTTCACTACTTGTTTGTTTAATTTTTCAGTATTTGTGGATTACGGTGATAGATGGTAGCCTTTGGGAGAATAAATAATGGAAAAAACGGAAACAAAGATTGATTAAATGGAAAGACATTGATTTGGAGAAAAAAAAGCTGCCCTGACAATAATTTCACAGTCTGGATATGCTTTTGATAAGTTTTCTGATGCATTCATATATATAACTATTGCAACAGGAAAATATTACAGTGAAGTAAAAATGTGATACCAATAAAAGAGAATATTTATAGCTCATGGTTGAAATGAGGGGTCCTGGGTACTGTCTGAGCTTGGTTGGTTGTTTTTTGTTTTGTTTTGTTTTTTACAGATGTTTCATTACCCAAACTGTTGATGTTACCTAGTTTGGGTAATGAAATGTCTTCAAAAAAACAGTCAAGCTCAGAAGCACCATAAAAATGTGATAAATAAGCCTAGGCTGAAACTGGATTAAAAAAAGATCTTGTCCTGTGTTTTTATAGCCCTTTGGTATGGTTGCATTGTTATATCCAGATGGTGAGGATATTATTTATTAATTAGAGTTGTGTAAAGACCTTCACAGTATTACTTTTAAAAAGTGGTAGTCTGCAGGAAGTTAAAACCACCCCTCTCCTAGAAAAATGAAATATTTTAGGAAATATTAAAAGGGCAGAATATTTTCCCTAAAAGGGATTCAGAAACTCAGCCCCCCCACCCTTGTTATCGGGCCATTAAGGTCTGAGCCAGTCCATTCTACATAACAAAGATCTACCTCCTTCAGGCAGAGCCATTTAATTGCCCTTCATTGCATCACCCAACAAGAGTGATGTGAGTGAATCAAATTTAGCATGCAGACAACCTACAAATCTAGCAATAATCTCTGACAGCAATGAATCAGGATACTTTTCCTGTGCCCAGGAAGTTCAAAGCCAGAGGGGGTATAAAATCCAGGGACTCTCAACATCTCTTACCTTTTTTTTTTTTTTTGCCCAAGATCTCCAAGGCATATGATACTGTTCATCAATAAACCTTCTTTCCAAGCAACTTCCATGAATCCAGTGTCTTTTTCCCACTTGGAACTTGAACTCAGAATGATATTTCTTCCAACAGTTCCAAACAGGCTCACTGAGGGAATCTCTTTGTAGATCAGAGTTACCCAAACTGTGAGGTATACTTTTTTGGTGATGTGGTTGGTGGGGTGGAAACAGAGTCTAGAAGTGGGAAGAACCTCTTAGGTATGCATTGAAATGTTAATTGTGCATTTCTAGACAGAATACAACTGTGGAGGGAAATCAGAGAATCAGTCAACTTAGTATGGTTTCCCACAATAGTATAGATTTCTATTTAAATGTGGATGTCTTTAGCAGAAAGGATAACAAGTTAATCCTTACACTCTATTGGCAACTTGTTCTAGAAGTGGACCCTGCTAAAAAGGTAAAATTGCAGGATGGAAGTTTAAATGGGATCTTCATAACTTAAGTGTATACTCCTTTTATCAGTCCTGTCTTTATGAAAGTACCTGCTTTTCATTGAGTGCTCCAATTTTCTACCTATCTGCATATAGGACTGCTGCAGGGAGGCAAGAATACGATATACCAACCCCAGTGCATTCATGTGATTTTGTACAGAATTAGGTAATTCAGACTATATATTAGTCTGAAATGTAGTTAGCTAAGTCCTAAGTCAATGATAGCAATAGCATTTAGACTTATATACCGCTTCACAGAGCTTTCCAGCCCTCTCTAAACAGTTTACAGAGTCAGTATATTGCTCTCAACAATCTGGGTCCCCATTTTACCGACCTCGGAAGAATGGAAGGCTGAGTCAACCTTGAGTCTGGTGAGATTCGAACTGCCAAAGTGCAAGCAGTCAGCAGAAGTACCCTCTAGTACTGCATTCTAACCATTGAGCCACCACGGCTCTTATGATGTGCATTAATTAAAACAATTTAATTAATTCGCTAAACTATGGGGTCAGGGCTAATGATAAGTTTTATTTTACTCTGTTTTTATTTAAATTAGTATTATATATAGTTAATAGTTTTACTTTCTGGATGTTTAATTCTATGGAACGAAGCTGGCAAGGTAGGAACCAGCAGTTTCAGGTTAGAAAAGATCATGATATAAATATAAAATTGGTGTTATCAAGAGAATAGCCAATATTAAATCATTTTGAAAGTTCAGATGAAAAAGTCTAGAATTCAAACCCTGGAGCATTATGTTCACCTGTGCTGTACATAATTCATTCTTATAGCATTGCTCAGCCCTATGTTTGAGCCTTTTGTTAAGTAATCCAAGTCCTGAAGAAGATGTTGAGTGCCTGGAGAGCCAATATTTACAGTTTTATTTTCTTTGCAGGCTAATAAAATTATCATTTTCCATTTTTATTTCTATGACAAGTCTGGTAACTATTTGGAAATTAAGACTGATTCCCAAAGCTTTACTGGACCAGCCCTCAGTTTATCAATTTGTCCACTGTTATATCAATCCAATGGTTAATATTCCATTCCATAGAAGTACCAGTATAAAAATTTGAATATTTTGGTATACTTCTTGGATTGTTTGTTCTAAGTAGAGGATGTCTATGATATGATTGGCTTTTCTTCTTTCCCTCTCACTGGATAAACCTTGACATATATTTTTTAAATTGTTTGCTTTCTTTAGAAAAAAAATCCTGGGTCTAACCTTGTTGTAATCTTTTATGTTTTAGCATACTTAATATCCCCAAAGCTTTAACCAAAAACCAAAAACTGTCTGCTATTGACCTCACCCCATTCCTAAGAGGTCCGTAAGGGGCGTGCATAAGAGCACAAATGTGCCTACCGTTCCTGTCCTATTGTTTTCTTTCATTATATCCAATCAATATAGTTATTACATACTTATGCTTATATATATATGCTTATATATATATGCTTATATATTATATAGTTATTTTCATGCTTATGCATATATATACTGTTGTGACAAAATAAATAAATAAATAAAAAAAATAGAAGATTCAACTGGACAATTGATTATTTGTTTCTCTTTTCCAACTTGATAAACCTTCTTTCTTGTTAAAACTTGTAATGACAGGAGATAATCTACTATAATTTAATTGACATATGGAATAACTCGAATTAATGAAAAATTAAATAATACTTTAAATGGAGCAAAATTCTCAGGATCCTTTACTTGTTTATCCATATGCATCCAAAAATATTACGAGATTATCATTGGTGTAATCTGCCACCCTGTAATTTTAATCTAGTCCTGGAAAATCTAAAATTGGACCATCACAACTTGTTCAAAATATTGCATGGAAAAATACCATCTTTTGATAGCTATTACAATTGTTTGATCCAGAAAACTTTCTCTCAGAATGCATTGCTACTTCTTCAAAGTGCCTAGGACATTGTGTTATATGCATATTATCTTGATACCATACTATAGAAAATTAATTTCACTGAAAACAGCAATACAATGTTTTTGCCCAAGGTTACTGAATGGTTACACAGTTTCTTGCTTTTCAAAAAGACACTCATAATGATATGTTTCTAAAACTGAGGAAATACACATATCTGTTTTTATGATTATACTAAGAATTTATCTTTGATATCAGTGTGGTTACAATTGTTTGAATGCCCTTTAGCAGGGGGCCCCAATCTGTGGACCAGTAGTGGACTGTGGCCTATTGGCCACTGGACCGCAGGAGTGGCTGGCCAATGTGTGCGTATGTGCACATGCACATACTCCTCCATTCGCTTTAATGTCATTGCGAGCATCATGTGGGCATTAGGTCACTATGAGCATTGTGCATGCACTCACGACTCCATTCACATGGGTGCTACTGTTGCTGCGAATTTCATGCACACCCCGTGGCCCCATTTGTGAGTGCATATGTATGGATGAAGCCACTTGCCCTCCCTCCAGGCCCCCAACCCAGGAAGATTGGGTAATGCTTTTCTGGTAATAGGGTCCTAGTGTCGTAGCAAATTATAACTGTAACAATTGACCACTTATTGAACAAGCAGAAATGATAACTACTGTATTTTTCGGAGCATAAGACGCACCAGAGTATAAGAGGCACTTTAGTTTTTGGGGATGAAAATAAGAAAAAAGCTGATTGGCAGGTAGATCGGCCTCCCTGAATACCCCCAATCAGCTGTTCCCGGAGGGGAATTTTAGCAACAGGTTCTTTGGTTGTGAGCTCTGTGCCTTGCCTTTTTTTTTTTTTTTTTTTTGTGCCTCTGAAATTTCTGAAACAGCTTCATAAAAAAAGCCTCTGAAGCTCTGTTTGAGGGCTTCTTTTCTGAAGCTTCTTTCAGCCTCTGAAACCTCCGTTTGAGAAGCTGGGTGGGGCTACATTCGGAGTATAAGACACACCCAGATTTTCACCCCCTTTTTTGGGGGGGGGGGGGAAGATGCGGTAATGGTGGCTATACTTGATCAAATATTTCATGGTCTTTTTCAGCACTGCTCTAGTTAAGCAGGTGAATTAGATTTCCTCTTACTTCTAGCCCCATTGTGTCTAATGATTGATCCTTATTTACATTTTTTGCATTCCTGATCCCTTTCAGATAAGTCCATTTGGCAGTGTCACCTTAAGACACCCATTGTCTTAAGGAAGATATAGCAGTTTTATAAGAACAATTGTTTGATTATACTTTCATTCTTTAGCATGAGTCACTATAAACTTATCAGGTTACCTCTGATAATTTGGAAGAAATGACTGAAGTAGGAGATAGAAAAAACACAATGTCATTCATTTCTGGAACTTGTGCAGCTGAATGAGGAATAGTGCTTTTTCTTAAAATAGCCTGGCTGTAGGAACAAATAATGCAGTGTCTTACTAACATATGTCTATAAAGGCTCTAATATACACATGTTGGCCACAAAGCTGCATATTACATACAGAAAATAGAAACCCTTAGCCAAATGATTGTAAGAGCTGCTGAAATAGATTGCTGTGCAGGAAAAGTACACTGGATTATTATCAATATATTTATATTAGAGTAATAGCAAGAGGAATGGTGGAATTTATGTCTTCTCCATAAGGGGTGAAGAGATCATTTTACTGCTGCCAGTATCCCTGGAAATTATTATCTGTGGAAGCTCTGAAATGGCTTGAGGATTGCTATAGAACTTCTGTTTCTATTTCTCCTCAGATTGCCATATGCATTATTTTTGTCCCGGTGAAACAATCTGGAGCATTTTAAATTCATATAAGGTTGAGGAGATAATATATATCTTTTTTATAATATATAAAATATATAAAATATAAAATAAAATAAATATAAAATTATAATTTTTTATAATATTTTATGAAAATATTTACAGATCCTTCACATTCTGGACATAATCTCATAATCTCTTTTAACTCCTACTATCAAAACAACACTATAGAGCACTGCACACCAGAACAACTAGACACAAGAACAGTTTTTTCCCGAAGGCCATCACTCTGCTAAACAAATAAGTCCCTCAACACTGTCAAACTATTTACTAAATCTACAGTACTATTAATCTTCTCATCGTTTCCATCACCAATCCCTTTCCACTTATGACTGTGTGACTGTAACTTTTTGTTGCTATCATTAAGGGTTAACTTCAGTAGTGGGATTCAGCCAGTTCGCACCACTTCGGGAGAACCGGTTGTTAACTTTCTGAGCAGTTTGACAAACTGGTTATTTTAAGAAATCATTAGGGCAGAGAACCGGTTGTTAAATTACTTGAATCCCACCACTGGTTAACTTGTACCCTATGACCATCATTTGTGTTGTAAATGTTGTACCTTGATGAAGATATTTTTTTCTTTTTCTTTTATGTACACTGAGAGCATATGCACCAAACCAAATTCCTTTTGTGTCCAATCACACTTGGCCAATAAATTCTATTCTATAACACCCATCTCTTCCAGATGAAAATGATGAGGTTCCACTGCATATTTTCCCCCATCATATCCCAATCAGAACTCCCAGTTCCAGATCTCCTTGAATGTGTAACCTGTTGAACTGACTAACCTCTTAACTATTCCAGCTGGTAAACAAAAATGTGCAAGTAGTTGCTGTTAGGAAATCTAAACCAATTCAGACGTGTATCTCTATATGGATACATGGTATTTTTGGAATAAGATCATACTTTGAAAGAATCTATTGAGGATGTGAAACTTGTGGCTCTTATTTTTATAATGTGGGACTGTAGGGAAAGTTACTGCTCAAGGATTAAGTTAGCAGATTATTTCCCATGTTTTATCAGCTGATAAGGAATGCAAAGTATTTCTCTAAAACTATGAGGTGAAATGTTGCAGGTAGTTTTACTTACATCTCAGTTCAAAGTATACATTATATCATGCCTTCCATGGTCTTTTTTGTCATGTTAAGTTTTTTCTTCCTGGTATCCACTGTTAAGTCAAGAGTTGTTTAAATGAATTTTGGGCGCTCCCACTAAATTCCATATACACCCAACTGCCTGACCTAAGAAGAGCCTGAGGTGGTTATTAGAAGAACCCACTTTCCAAAGATGAAGATTAAACTACATTTTTTATATCTAAGTAGGGAGACATATCCAATGATGAGATTATTTCTGAGAGCCCAAAAAAGAAAAAGAATATGATGTTTGAAATTGGATGTGGAATATATCAGATAATCCTAAATGACATTATCAGAAAGTTGTCAAGAGATGGCAAGCACTCGATAGAAGAAAACCCATGAACTTTATGTATTACTTTTCTCTCTATTACTTTATTTCCTAAGAGCATCTGGACTATAATAAATGGTGTCAGAATTATAAAAGAAATGAGATAAACTGATCTCAAAACCCAAGTACTAAGGAAGGGAAGATGAGTTATTTCTCAACATGCTCAGGAGAACTGGTAGGGAGGGAAGGCAGCACTCCAATTATTCCAAATAAATGATTTTACTCAACATGAAAAAGTACTCAAAGGACTTGGAGCAGCTTTACTAGCTGCATCCATTCACACAGTCTTTATGCCAATTTTTCCATGTTAAGTATCTGCTTAAAGAGGATTGTCATCATAATGATTAATTATGGGCCATGGTCTATATTTCTACCCAACGGCATGTTATCTTCAAAACATTTTTAAGTATAAATTTTTACTGCATCTTTAGTGCATTTCGTTAATGATCTTTGAGGGGAAATAAATCCAAAGTTAATGGATGCTCATTTTGGAAGGTTTCTTAATCTGTGTTTTAAATCTTTCTTTAGTTCCTTTACTGAAATTATCAAGATTCCATAAAGTTTCATGCACCCTGGGTGAGGAATGTAGAAAACTGTTACCATATGTTGAACATTTTAAGATGCTCATGATATCATCCTATTTGAACATGTTCAAAATGGATTCCAGATATTATATTAGACTGCTAAGACTAACATTTGCTGTGAAAGGCTATTAGAATGCACGTACTGGATTTATAGAATTTATTTCAAATACCTTATTTTACATAGGAAAACCATGAACTATAAGGATAGATTTCTGGGTACCCCTCAAATCTATAGCATCTTTAGGTCTATATTCGTTGTATACATAAAAGTCACTTTTAACCAGGAACTTTTCCTGATCTGCCACTGTGAATCAACTGATTCTCTTTTTTAAATTAGGTCTGCAAAGACTTTCTTCATCCTGTTTTAAGAGTGAATGGCAAACAATAGATGTAGCTATATTCTCGAACATCCCCCTTTAGTAAATCTTTTATGTCATTTTGAATGTTACAGTGAAGGTTTGCTTTGTCCTAGGCCTGGTTTTTTTTTCTCTCTCTCCAATGCTTCAGATTTCAGTTCTTTACCTCAGCCCTTTGAATTCAGGCAAACCATTGAGAGCAAACACTGCAAAGTCAAATTCTAACTTTTATATCCTCATTATTATGATTAGGATTTTGTTCTTCTTCTTTCCAAATTTTAAAGTCATATGAATATGCATGAAAAAAAGTTATTTGCCTGTACAATATTTGGAATTTGGGTTTCACAAATTCATCCATAGTTCAAGCAGAATACAAATAGACAGGGTCTCATCAAAATCCAGTTAACATTATATATATAATTTTAAATGGCATACGGGAAGGAAAAGTTCAATCAACTGAAGGAAAAGTTCAATCAACTGGTAAATATCTCAGTGAATTAATAACCAATTAGTGTTTTAATTATATCTCTAGTTCCATTACAGTAAGCAAAATGTTCTTCTGATTTCAGTAGATTTGAAACAATAGGTTTGCAGCTAAGGAAAGCTAAGAAAAAGTTAACTTAATAAGAATGACTGTGGATTATCTGCATGTGTGAAATGGTTAATGAGGCCAATTTGAGCGACATACCAAAACTAAGGTTTGCTGTTGGAACATAAGATAATTCTGCAAAAATGTAAAATCAGCATCTTTCAACCTAGACTTTGAAAGGAAGAGAAAAGGGACAACACTCTGGGTTTTTAGGTGTTTCTCAAAAGGTTATCTAAGTGTGACACATGTAAATTGATGGTGAGATTAAGGATAAATGAAGCTTTAGAAACCCTTAAATTGCTCACTAGGGGAGCGTGCTGAAAGAAATAATAAGGCAAGTTAAGAGAAATGGTACCAGATGTGCTTGCAGTGCTAATAATCAGCTAAAAATGTAAACATCTAAAGAGTCTGTAATAAGAGTTATTACAGCTGTAATACTTAAAATCATACAGAAAAAAATTGAGGGTCTTTTTATTATTTAGCTAGAAATAAATCAGAATCTGATTCACATGAAAATTTGGGTCCTTTCCATCTTTACATTCAATATTCTATATAACTTAAACAATGTCTCTGTCTAAAAAGCTAACATAAATTAAAAAAAGACAAATAAAGTGAACATTGTCACAGCTTTTTGCTTGTGATGAATGCTTTTATTTCTCAAAAGTGTTATGTTTCAGAGTCTGTTCAATGACAATTAAAACTTAGAATTCTGTTGCATCAGTGTTGCCAGAATAATTTTCGTCTGCTTGTTGTAAAAAAAGAAGAGTACATAGAGGTGGGTATTCACTTACTTTCCCTACCAGTTCACAAATGTGAGTGCATGTGTCTTCCACGCATGTGCTTTGCTCCCATGTGTGCCTTCTACACATGCGCTTGGCCTCAAAAATGTGGCTAAATAGGATGGCATAGAGCCAGGGTGGAAGCCCCCCCTCCCTGTGATTTCCGCTACCAGTTTGCCCGAACTGGTCAGAACCACCTGAATACCACCTCTGGAGGTACACCTTCATTAGCAAACAAAAGCTAGATATTGTAAGGAGGAAAGCTGTGTTTATTCATGATAGCAAAATTCAGGAATCTAGTAGTGCCTTTTCTGATGAATGGATTTGAGTAAGAGGTATAAGTTTTCATGAACTGCAGCTCAATTCATCGGATACAATTTAAAATGTTAATCTTAGTAAAATTACTTTGTCAGATGAGGTTCTACCCGATCCTTTCTGATTTACAAAAAGCTATTTTTTTTCCCTTTAGATTATGAGAAAAAGTGAATCTTCTTAGAATTTTATACACTTGGATATGCATAAAGATTTTTTACTTCAAAAATAAACTGAACACATTCTCAATGTTGAAGAAAATGTGGTTTTTTTAAAAAAAGAAAGTAGAGGAGGGAATTACTTCAAGGAAAACTCAAAGGTTGGGCATAGATCAATAGGATAATTAGAACCTTAAAGCCAGCTTTCCTATTGCTCATTTCATTGTCAGATGAATTGTCAGATGATTGACAGCAAGTCCACTCTTCCTCTCAATTTTTATTCTGGGAAGCTTCCTGTAGGAACATCCTTCAGAATACTGTATACAGCATTCCCTGATTAATATCCTTGCAAAGGAAATAGAATAGGGATACAATTCCCAGAATTCCCTTCTAAACATTATTCATACTGACTGAGAATTCTAAGGATGTAGGCCCAACTCATCCAGTGGCACCAGGTTGCAGATGCTATTCTAGTCTTTCTGCTTAAATGCTACTTTTAGAACATTTATTAAATCCTCCCTCCCTCTCTCCCTTTTCAAATTTTATCTTACTTTTTCCTACTTAAAGGAAATGGTTCCCCGACCATTTAAATTAAAATAACAATTACTCATTTATTTAAAACCATAAAAAAACCCACAATAATATAGGTAGTCCTCAACTTCCCACAATTTGTTTAATGACCATTCAAAATTGAAATGGCCTGAAAAAAGTGATTTATGACCATTTTTCATCCAACCATTGAAGCATCTCCGTGGTCATGTGATCAAAATTCAAAAGCTTGGCAACTGACTTATATACCTGATCAAGTAAAGAAGCAATTTAGAACCAAGGAGAAATTTCCTGACAGAACAATTAAAGAGTGGAACAACTTGCCTCCAGAAGTTGTGAATGCTCCAACACTGGAAGTTTTTAAGAAGATGTTGGATAACCATTTGTCTAAAGTGGTGTAAGGTTTCCTGCCTGGGCAGGGGATTGGACTAGAAGACCTCCAACTCTGTTGTTCTTGTTGTTCTTCTTCTTGTTGCTGTTGTTGCTGTTGTTGCTGTTATTATTTTATTTACAAAAAATGACAGTATACACAGCAAACGAGATAACTATGTTGGATTTCATATCACAGATCACTAGTTGAACACTTCCCAAGCGTTTAGGACTGTGTGATGTATTGGCGAATTATGTGAGCAGATCCCAGTAAGGTGGCCTTCTGCAGCTGACCAATGGTGAGCTTGTCAGCGCCAACTGCTTTTAAGTGCTTGCCTAGGTCTTTAGGCACAGCTCCCAGTGTGCTGAGTACCACTGAGTATATTCAGATAACGTCCAGGCACTTGATGATCCAACTGTGTGGTAGTGAATCAAATGCTTTCTTGTAGTCAATCCAAGTTTTATGCAGATTTGTTTTTCGGCTTTTGCAGTTTTCTAGAATCATTTTGTCAATCAGGAGCTGATCTTTTGTTCCTCTGCTTCCTCATTTGTTTCCTTTCTGCTCTACTGGCAAGATGTTATTTGCTTCTAGATAGTCCTGGATCCTATCAGCTATGATGCCGGTCAACAGCTTGAACATGGTTGGCAGACATGTTATTGGCCTGTAATTTGCAGGTGTTGCCCCTTTTGCTGGATCCTTCTGTAGTAGTAGTAGTAGTAGTAGTAGTAGTAGTAGTAGTAGTAGTTTGCTGGATCCTTCTGTAGTAGTAGTAGTAGTAGTAGTAGTAGTAGTAGTTGTTGTTATTATTATTATTATTATTATTATTATTATTATTATTATTATTGTTATTATTACTATTAGTTGCAATGTCCTGGGCTCATGTGATCGATCCCCTTTTGTAACCTTCTGACAAATAAAGCCAATGGGAAATCCAGGTTCACTTAACAACTGTGTTATTAACTTAACAACTGAAGTGATTCACTTAACAACTGTGGCAATAAAGGTTGTAAAATGGGGCAAAATTCATTTAACAACTGTTTAATTTAACAACAGAAATTTTGGCCTCAATTATGGTCTTTAAGTCAAGGACTACCTATATTAGCAACAAAGAGTATTAACAAAATCAAAACATAGAAGAATTCCATTAAAAGTCTGCTTTCAGTATCTGCAAGAGCTTATAAATGTAATTTAGCAATAATACTAGCTATACTACTAATTAGTTACTACTACTACTACTAAATTATGTAACAATATAATTTATTCTGAAGGACTAAAAGAAGCACAGTCAATTCAAAATATTAATGTTCAGATACAAAATTGCCTATGGTGAGCAAAAGGAATAAAATGAAACCCATACTTATATTTTTCAAAAATAGAATAATTTAATGCATTAAGTGAATCTTGATTTAACAAAGACATATTGTTCAATCAACTTTAGAGAGCAAACCTTTTTTCCTCTCTTCCCCCCCCCCTTTTTTTTTTACATTTCGTGTTCCCACAAAAGCAATACATTTATTAAGGTACTTTTCTATCAAGCTTGATATACAGCAGAGGAGTGCTTTATGAGAGGAGTAAAACTGGAGGTCTATCCCCAACAGTGCAGTGGTGATATTTTTTTAAAATTATGACAGAATGCCCACCATAGAATAAAGAGATCTTATTAAGCACAGGCTACTTCTTCATTTTTCCAGTGCTAAAAGATTACTGTGCTTTGCTCTTGTCATGCATCCCAGAATAATGTCCATGAATGGTCCAATGTGTCAAAACTTTGGGAGACTAATTAACGATATATACTATTCAGCATCTTCTGAGCCACTGCATAATATCCTGGATGGGAATGTAATTGAACAAGAGATTATCTTCTGTTATCTACTAAGGGTAATATTGTTATGGGGGAAAAAGATATGCAAATTTGTCATTCATGTTTTGCAATCCACTTTGCCATCCCAATTTATTTCCGCTGAAGCTAAAGAGGGACCGACTTTTTCTGTATTAGAATCATGAGTCTAGAATAGAATAGAATAGAATAGAATAGAATAGAATAGAATAGAATAGAATAGAATAGAATAGAATAGAATAGAATAGAATTCTTTACTGGCCAAGTGTGATTGGACACACAAGGAATTTGTCTTTGGTGCATATGCTCTCAGTGAACATAAAGAAAAAATATATTCATCAAGAATCATAAGATACAACACTTAGTGATAGTCATAGGATACTAATAAGCAATCAAATCATACTAGGAAACAATAAAAACAATATAAGTTGTAAAGATACAAGCAACATGGATATAGTCATAAGTGGGAAGAGATAGGTACTAGTAAGGATGAGAAGAAGAATAGTAATACAGTCTGAGTAGTTAATTTAACAGTGTTGTGGGAATTAGTTGTTTAGCAGAGTGATGGCATTCAGGAAAAAACTGTTCTGGTGTCTAGTTTTTCTGGTGTGCAGAACAACTAGACCTATAACATCACTTTAAGGGTAGAAGTTGAAACAATTTATGTCTAGGATGTGAGGGGTCTGTAGATATTTTCACAGCCCTCTTTTTGACTTGTGCAGTATGCAAGTCCTTACTGGAAGACAGGTTGGTAGCAATTTGGGATACTGGAATAAACAGTCTTTACAAATACAGAATTAGATGAATTAGCAAACTTTTTTTTCTTTTCAAATGACACTTTGGAACCTTCCAAATTTTAAATACTGTGTTGAATCCTAGTTCTGAACCTACAGTGTCTAAGACTAAATCCAGGCAAGTGCTAAACTCTAACGAAGAAATACAGGTACTACTAACTAATTGCTGCCAATTAGTGATGATCTGGAGTTTTGAGGCCCAGAATTTTGGTCTGTGTGGTTCACCACTATATCAAAGAAATGCTTTTTAACATTTCTCTCATATACATTAACAGCACAAAAATAATGAGTATAGTATGATATACTATAACATTTTAAAAATCAAAATGCTTTTTTTCCCCATCAGAAATCATAGTATTTGGAATCTACTCTGTTCGGTCTTTAAAGTTTATATTCCTAAATCCAAAATCCAGACACTTTTTTTTAATAAGAAAGGTGGAAAAATATAATTAATGGATCACACCATTTAAAGAACAGAAATAAGATAGCCCTGCTTTTTTAGTGTAACAGTTCGTGCTTCTTTGAATCCCTAGATTTTAATTAGCACTGTGGAACAGGGGATTTGCTTAGTTATACATGGCGTACTGCTGCTGAGGGAAACCAGCCTCATTATATGGATGGGGCTTGTTCAAACAGAGACAACACAGTACTAAGAGAAGCCTTTTCTATTACCGTATGAGAGATAGATGAAAAACCAAAAAGGAGTCAGCATTGGCAGCAAAGTTTCTTTTCAGTCCATCTGAATAACACAGATGTCAGTGGAATGTCAGTACCTGTGAGCATACTCTTTTTCCCCTGGATGTCACTGTTGCTCCACAAAAAAAAAAGAAGAAGAAGAAGAGGAGGAGGAGGAAGGAAAATAGCATTCACCTAGCTGGATCATGCATTTTGCATGTGAACTCTTTCCCTTTCTTTCCCAGGTGTTTCTCTCATGCATGCTTAAGGTTTAAAATTCCTCACAGCCATTCCTTAAGAGATTTAAGACTGCAAGGTTGCCTTTTGAGCACACACAAGTGATGTAACAGGCCTCGGGAAGGAGAGGGGTGTTGCATTGCCAATGGGAAAGAAGAGCCCCACTTTATAGAGGATGCATTTTATTTAGCATTCAATTCAAAGTCTTCCTAGATTCTATACGCTGTCATTAGCAGAAAAATAACACAGAGATGTACTTTGAGCTTTGAGCTTACATTAGGTTGAGTTGCAAAATTCCAGATAATTTCTAGACAGCAGCAGAAACCTGGGACTTTCTGTATCACTTCAAGCCACTGTAGTTGTCATCCATACTCTCAATATGGTATGTCTGGAGTATTAATGTTTTAACTTTTAAATGTATTGGTTAAGTTTAGATCTCACATTACCTTCAAGAGTGCAAGGTCACATAGAGCAGGGGTCTCCAACCTTGTCAACCTTCAACTCCCAGAATTCCCCAGGCTTAAAGTTGACAAGGTTGGAGACCCCTGGCATAGAGAGCCCAACATCCTGCCATTTTTCTCTCTAAAACAACTCTGTGAAGATGGTTGAACTGGGAAATAATGATCGGTCCAAAGTCACCCAGAAAGCTCAGGGTGAACCTCTTTATTTCCAGTCAAGCCCTTTCGCTAATAATGCACATCAACTCTACCTGCCAAGACAATACTGTGTAACCCAAATCAAAAGTGAACTTTCAGCGGAGTGTGAGTGCTAAACAACTGTATTGGAAGCATAGTGCAATATCTGATATTGTAGTTGAGGGATCAGGGGTGGTTTCTACTTACCTTTACTACCAGTTCACAATGGGAGCGTGCACATGCACGGATCATCAATTATGACATCCGGGCAGGTGGGCGGAGCCTCCCACAGCTTTTACTATTGGTTCTAAAGAACCGGACAGAACTGGGAGCAAGCCACCACTGTGAAGGATGTACCTGTAATTCAAGAATCGACACCATTTGATGATCTTCAGAAAAGAACAATTCATTTGTGTTGTTCTGGTGTTGTGCTGAGGTGTACTGGATTGGTAGCATCATACAGAAGTTGAGTTACAGTTTTAAGCATGATACCAGCCAATTGGCATGTTGCTGTACCGAGAGTCTACTGATATAATTAAATAATGACAAAAAGTAAGGCTCTTATTTAATTACGTTGACATTTAGCTGTTCTTTGCAACTAATGGGATTAAGTTCATTATAAAGAGATTAAGTGTAGAATAAGAGCTGGGCACATCAGGGGAAGATTTTACGTTGCAATCTTTTAAAGCTTTCAGACTTTTTACCATTGTGTGTGTCACTCTGGAAGTAAGGCAGACTTCATTTAGTTCTTGAAATCACAACACATTTTTCTTTGTTCGTTCCTTTGAGAAATGTCAGTGTTTTGTTATTGTGTTAGTGCTGTAGTAAAAGGTTCTGATTGCTCAGTAGTTGGAATTTCATTGTGGGAAAAAAGCCTCAGTTTATTTATACCTCTGACCAAATATAGAGTTTTGCCAAAAGGACAATTGCAACCCTATGACTGATTCATTTGCTCAGTTAATGGAATCTGTTGGTTGAGTATAATTATGCAGTGAGGGTTTTTTCCCCCTTAAGTGTCATAGACTTTTATTATAGATATTCATTTTGAAGCATGGGATTTTCATATTTTGCTCATCAGTTTGGATGCTTGAGGCTGTGTTTGAACAACTGTTCATCAAAGCTCTGCCTTGCAAGATGTAAAGCAATTATATAAAGAGCATTTATGGAGGGCCTTTCCCTGATCCTTGAGTAACCACAATTAGCCCCCATAGGACTTTGAATTGAGGGTAAAAATTCAAGTCAGAGTGTATGACTTGTCAAAGACTTAAATACTGGCACCAGTATTTTACAAATGAATCATTTCAAACAGAGCATCATCTCTGAAGCTATTTATGCTCTGAATGAGATGATAGGACTTGTTTCTACCACAAATACTCCCATCTAGCAAAATGGGTTGCTTCCATTTTATAACTGATCTACCAATATTTGCACACAGAAAAAATGTGAGGAGGTAGTTCAAACTGTCGGCCTATTGGTATGTCCTTTAGATGGCTATATATAGTCAGTAAAATCACTCTCAATGTAGCAAAGTGTATGTTAAAAAAAACACAATTGTATACCACATGAAATTTCAATTCAGGTGAGGATTATCCTGTAATGGGGGACCACGACTTGCCACTATAGTTATAAAAGTTCATCGTTTTATTAATATGTGGAAAAACTTTTGTAAATTACAGATAAAGACACAAATGTTTCTCTTGCATTCCCAGAAGCTTGCACTCTAAAAATTATATTTTTTTTCTTTTTAATCATATGAGTACAAAAATATGTAAGTCCATATGTTAGCTGTGTTTTCACAATTTTAAAATACTGGAAAAAAAATTTTTTTGGTAAAGATGCTTTGTGTAGTAGATATGTTAAAGTTTTTATCTTGTCCCAAAGGTACTTTTTCAAAAGCAACTGAACTTTGTTTTTTCCTTTAAGATGTTTTGCTTATCTGTGCACTCAGGGTCACCTGAATGGGGCAAATGGGTGTGAAGCTTTCTTGGAACTGTTGAAAGGACTGTGTTGTAAATGAGAGATAAGTATCATATCTCTCCCACTCTGTTGCTCTGTTGTTTTGGAGAGGATGTTCAGTATGAAATTCTTCCATCCTCCACCATTCAGTCAGAACTGAAGAAGCCTCTTGGATGAGAAGTGAAACGTCTTCAAGGAAAAACGAAGTCTAGTTGCCTTTTGAAAAAAGCACCTTTGCGACAACCATGACCTGGATGACTGAGAATATCCATAAACATATCTCTTCTTGATGCTTCCATTAGTTTAAAATTTTTGTTGATTCTAACACAATGGAATATTAAAATATATATTTAAAATTACTCTCCCCGCTCATTGTCTAATTAATTATTCACGTTAGAGGAGTTGTGTAGCTTAAAATTTTCCTGACTAGCTCTTTCTGTCTCCCTGGCCTGCCTTAAGTGGCTCTCATGTGTACTATTTTTTCATCTTCATTCACACAAATACTGTATATGTTAAAAATAACTCACAGTCTCCAATTGAATTAATGAAAATTAGAGGGTGCTGTGCTTTAGCCAAAACGGTGCTTTGTGGAACATAGAAGTCAAGATATCACATATGTAGACATATCCTTTAAAAATCTCTATTGTTCCTCTGGGTTTATGCAATAGCTGCTCAGTCCTAGAAAGGTATGGGTTTGAGTTAAGGAATCATCAATAATGGTTCCATGGCATGTCACATTCCCCTTAATTCAACTATAGATTTTATTGAATTGCATGGCTACCCTATAAACATAACAAAAGACAAAACTTCTCTAAGAAGGTGAGACAAACATAGTATGCATACTCATACCCACTACAAAGTGATATTTTAGCCATAGATACATAGTGATAAATTCCTAATTATAATATAGGGGTATGAACATATTGATATTTACAATAACATATTCATTGTTTGCAGTGGTGATGCATGATTAACATACTGTAGTAAATTCAGGAATGCATCTATGATAATTGATCAAATAGTATTTCATCTATTTTTAATGAATGTGCACAAATACATTACAACAACTACAGCATATTTTGATGTCTACATTAAATATATGGGCTTTCTTGCTAATACATCACACCTTTTAGATGGTGATTCATAAATTAGTTTATAATCCCTTCTAGAAATACCAATAGAAAATATAAGAGAAAAATGGGTAAAATTATCCACAAAATTCCTGCTCACCTAATTAAGCATTCCTACGTAACATTTAATATCCA
Organism: Ahaetulla prasina; assembly: GCF_028640845.1. Classification (NCBI taxonomy): domain Eukaryota; kingdom Metazoa; phylum Chordata; class Lepidosauria; order Squamata; family Colubridae; genus Ahaetulla; species Ahaetulla prasina. The sequence continues at coordinate 109,856,311 of NC_080540.1, forward strand.
TAAATAAAAGGTGTTACTAATAGTTTGAAAATGGCAAATATTATATCATAATTTCTCTGTATTAAAATATAACCTGAATAGATTTCTGTGCGGATTAACAGGCCATAAATAAAAAAAAAGGCTCACAATTTTATATTTCCCTAGTTATATACTTCTGTAACATACTTTTTAAATATAAACCCACATAATCTCCCTCACATACAAATATGCAAAACTATTGGCACACTTTTACAAAAGGGTCCAGTTTATTAGCTGTAATCTTTCTCTTATTTGCTCAAAACAGCTCACTTACCTGCTCACTTGTAGCTATTCTCTTTTCGAATTTTCTTAATTGTGTATTTTTAAAACAAATTTCATTATGCATAGATCCATTGTTGGATCATCCATCAATCTTCATTAGTGCAGTCTATGATCTGGAAATTATGTGGAAGGACTACGTGACACCTCACACAGAGTATAGCATTTCTGTTTTTTGTTAAAGTAGCAATTCTTTTTCTTTTCTTTTCTTTTTTTTGGGGGGGGGTTAGCCCTGCTGGTTTAGCTATTCCTTACTGTAGCCATTCCCTTGTATAGAATTGTATAGCAACAAGCTTCGGTCATCTTCAAATTTTTTCCTCTGCATATTTTTGAAGACTACAAAATTCTAATCTCAAATTGTTGCTTTTTTGTACCTAAAATCTGAAGTTGGGCAGATTTAAAAGGAGTTTAATATCATTTTTATTGTTTTTCTGCTGATGTATCATTTTCCCTAATAATAATAATAATAATAGAATAATAAATTATTAAAGAATAATAGAATATCCAAGGGACTTTGGAAGTCTTCTAGTCCAACCTCCTATTCAAGCAGGAAACCCTATACCAGTCCAATCTCTTCTTAAAAATCTCTTAAACAGTGTTAGAATACCTACAACTTCTGGGAGGCAAGTTAACTTCCGATTAATGGTTCTCTCGGGAAATTTCTCCTTAGTTCTAGGTTGCTTCTGTCCTTGATTAGTTTCCATCCATTGTTTCTTGTCCTGCCCTCAGGTGCTTTGGAGACTAGCTTGACTCTCTCTTCTTTGTGGCAACCCCTGAGATATTGGAACATTGCTATCATGTCACCCCTAATCCTTCTTTTCATTAAACTAGACATACCCAATTCCCGCAACCATTCTTCATGCGTTTAAACCTACAGTCCCCTAATCATCTTTGTGAAATTCATTGTTTTTAATTACACGGGATTTCCAGGACTACGGAGATTTGGTTTTATAAGATTTCTGTTCTCTGTTATAGTAGGGAGGACACTCCTTACTGGATACTGAATCAAATCAGTATGTGATGTATTTTTTTAAATTTTGTACCATATGTTAGGTAGTTTATTTTATCATCATATAATAAATTATGCTTTGTACATATGAATAAATCTGTTTACATTGGAGCCAATATTAATTAAGAGATTCATGTTTGGTTAAATACTTAGCTTTTAAATCAAATCTGTAATTTGCTTCTTACATCGGATAAAAGCCAAAACATTGGTAACTGCTTCTCTCCTAAAATAAATAAATAAATATATAACAAAAGCTTTATAATCCTAAAAGGCATCTTAATCATTGGAAACATAATAATTCATATACTCATGGGAAAGGCATGAGTCCATATTGCTTATTGTAATAGCACTTTTGTCATACGGAGTTTTATAACTTTAGCATTATAATTAATGATATATAGTGGCACTTACATTTAGCACAACTAAAATCATCAATTTTAAAGCACTTTACTGAATGAGTCTGCTAAAGTATAGGAAGGGTTGAATGATTTACCAAAGATTATAGTAAAGGCTATTTAAAAGAACGGCAATAAAATCATAACAAATTTGTTTAATATTATAAATTAAGTTTGCCGCTATAATTTTCTCGCAGTAGACATTTCTTCCAAATGGACTTGAAGTTACATGTGAGATTTACTATAGCTCAGGTAGCTTTTAGGGGAAAGGGAAATATTCAGATGAGTTATTCATTATACAAATTGATAGGTAAAATTTGCCTTGAGGATATATTACCTTGATTAAAATTATTCCTTAGTCAACAGCTTTTTAGCATATTAGCATTCCTTTATGTACTAGTTAATTGCTTTCAAGCAGATTAAAATGAATATTTTTAATATGTATTTTAGCTAGCATTTACTTCAGAGTTACACACTCACTTTCCCCATCAAATTTATTTCTCTCTTATCCCGACATGTTCTCAAACAAAGATACAGAAGGGAAGGAGAGTGGATAAACTAGCAAAAGACCTTATTAAAAAGAATGTAATGACAGAAAAGTTGGAAATAAAATGTAGGATTTTTGTTCTCATCAAAATTAACTCATCTGTTAACATTTGCTGAGAAGCTCAGTATCCAAAGAGTATCTACTGTTGACCTCACCCCATTCCTAAGAGGTCTGTAAGGGGCGTGCATAAGAGCACCAGCGTGCCTACCGTTCCTGTCCTATTGTTTCCTTTGATTGTATCTAATTCGTATGGTTATTTCATGCTTATACTTATATATACTGTTGTATTTGACAAATAAATAAATAAAAAGTCAGAGTCAAAAAATCGAAAGCTCTGGACTGTGTGTATGTGAAGCTGACGTGTCCCCAAAAGGTGGGGCTTTGATTGTGTTGCCATGAGCACCATCTTCACTTTTTTGATCTCCCTGCATACCGCTAGCTAAGAGTTTTGTAAATATTTTAAAATCCAGGCCATTGCGCAAAATATTTAAGTTACCGTATATACTCGAATATAAGCCGATCCGAGTATAAGCCGAGGTCCCCAATTTTACCCCAAAAACTGGGGTAAACTGGGGACTCGAGTATAAGCCGAGGGTGGGAAATGAGGCACCTACCGGTTGGGGAAACCCTCCCTCCCTCAGCTGAGAAGGCTGGCGGCTCCCCCGCCCCGCCCTCTCACTGCACCGGCAGGGCTTCCCCGCGCCGTCCGGTAAAATGTGAAAAAAAGAAAAAAAAAACTCGAGTATAAGCCGTATATACTCGAGTATAAGCCGAGGGGCTTAAAAAAAACCAAAAACTCGAGTATAAGCCGTATAGACCCGAGTATAAGCCGAGGGGACGTTTTTCAGCACAAAAAACGTGCTGAAAAACTCGGCTTATACTCGAGTATATACGGTAGTTGTTTAAAGATGCTTAGGTGTTAGATGGCTACAGCAAACTAATTATTATTTCTGTAAAAAGAAGTGTGGATTTGAAGAGAAAATATATTGTGGCCTACCTGCGTAGTTGGTAGGTTCGAGTTTATTATTTTTTAAAGAAAATAGATATTGTTTTACAAAATCCTGAACTGTGTAGATGCTAGAAAAGACTTCTGCTGGAAGAATGGTTGCCTATTTCCAAATAAGTACACTGATTCTTTTCAGGTAAAGGTGTACAGAGCCATGGGGAAAAAAAAGTCTTGAAATAACTTTTGTTACTGACTTATGGGGTTGTAAATTTAATGTAAGCTTAATATACAGTATATCCTGGGAAATGCTATATCCATACATGCTCATGCCTGACCTTCAAAACTCTTTACTTGCAAGTACTAATAGAAGAATGTGAGACTTTAGCCAACCCCCCTGAAATCTTGGAAAGCTGCTGCCAATTCAGTGAAGACAATGAACTGGAAGGTCAAACAATTTAAGTTAATATAGAAAGGCTTTCTGGGTTCCTTCTGGTTTTTTGAGATGGTGTTCTAACTGTAGAATTTATCTGTCTTGAATGAACTTGGCTGGCTGCAATTCTGCATGTTTCTGGATTTTACCATCTCAATTCCTTTATCAGTAAAGGAAATACAATTTCTCTTTCTTCTATTCTTTTATTGCTATGCTTTTGTTGTGGTTCTGCCATGTTTAAAATTTAAGTTATTTTTATATACAATTTTAGTTTTTTATAGTGTGATTTTGCAAAAATAATAATAATACTTGAATAGTATTTAAAGTGGGATACCATTCAGAAGACCAAATGTTTGGGAGCAGTTCTCACCTCTGGTGATAAGAGTGTTCCACAGGAATAACGCCACAACAGAAAAGGCTCTTCTCTGTAAACCTGCCTTTCTGGAATTTCTTTTTCTTTCTGAATAGCAGGCCTCTTCTTCTGGGACAGCTAGTTTATAATTTTAGTTTATATATAGATTATATATAGCCAATATAGAATAGAATCTTGAAGTAATTTTAGGGAATAATAGCTTAGCGAATAAAGGATTTATAATAGTACCTATAAAGGAAACCACTTTTTTTCTATTCTATTTTTTCATTGACTTTGTATTTTTTTTTGTACTTTTAGCTTTTCTTTTATTTAATTTTTTCCTTATCATGCATATCTTCATATGTATATGAAAATCTGTAGTCTGTCCATTTTTTAAGTATGTTGTGAGTCTGTGGGCCTAGGTCGAATGCAACTTTATTGAAAACCAAGGCTATTCTATATAGCCAATAATTGTTTTCCTTTCACTCTTCTTCCTGACCTTATTTATTATTTATTTATTTATTATTCAAATTTATATACCGCCCTATCTCCCGAAGTACTCAGGGCGGTTCACAGGCAGATAAAAAACATATATATACAAATTAAGAAAACCATTAAGAAACATATTCAGACCTTGACTAAGCAATAGATATTTTATGATCTAGTTAAAATGCTTCAATACATTCTTGTCTGGAAAAAAAAAAACAGTACTACTTCACTGCTTCCAGGTGATTTTTTGCTATTGTTTGTTTATGTTTTTAGACCCTAGGTCACCAACCGGTGGTCCGCGGACTACTGGTGGTCCACAAGAAATTTTTTGTGGTCCCCAGAGAAATCTTTCACATCACCCCACCCACACGCCAGCCCCCACTCTTAAAGGTGTATACTTTCTTTAAACACAGTACTTTGTCCCTTGACAGCCATCTCACCTCAGGGTGCAGAAGAAGGTGAGTATACTTGGAACCCATTTCTTCACAAAGTGCCTCAAACATTCGAGAATTGAGCACTTTGTGTAGAATTTCATTTACAATTTTAATTACATCTGATTGTGTAGTTCTGGGGACATTTTTTTCATTGCAAGTTGCTCACAATGTATAATGCAGTGTGTAGACAAAATGTCTGGGTGGCCAACATTTTTCACCTTTGCAACAACTCCTGAAAGATGTCCAGTCATGTTTGCAGCACCTTCTGTACATATCCCAATACTAACCCAACTGTTCACCCTGTATAAAGAAATCAAATTATTTTTCTACCAGCAAAATAATCCAAAATTTCAAAAACTCTTGTCCGACGATGAGTGGGGTAGCCAAGCTTGCATAACTGGCAGATATTTTTTCGCTGTTAAATGAACTAAACATATCTTTGCAAGGACAACTTAAGGACGTGTTCACATTACAAGGTAAAGTGGATGCTTTTCAAAAGAAAATATTATTGAGGAAAATGCAATTGGCTAAAGAAGATCTGCAGATGTTTTCAAATTTTGATGAATATATGAGAGAGAAGGATGTCAACCGGCAGGTGGTAACCATTGTTCAACAGCACTTACAGTCACTCACAGAATTTTTTGGTCATTACTACCCAAAGAAAGAAGATCCCAGATATGGCAATATGTGGATAATAGATCCATTTGCAGCAAACATTGAAGATAGCAATTTAAGTATGCATGAAAAAGAAAGCCTCATTGATCTATCATCCGATGACGGTCTCAAAGCTAAATTCTAGTCATCCACATCAAGACCTCATTTCTGACTCTCCATAAAAAGTGAATAGCCATTGCTGACTGAAAAAGCAATGAAAATTTTGATTTAATTTTCAACAACATATTTGTGCAAAAAAACATTTTCAGCTGTCACAGCAATTAAAAGTCGGTACAAATCTCGGCTTGAAATAAAAATGTGTCTCCATGTTGCAGTATCATCATTGGAGCCAAAAATCCATAAACTTATTTCAAACAAGCAGGAACAAATTTCACAGTAAAAATGTGTAATACTTAAATAAGCTTCAATTATTTTGTAATAATTACACTAACTTTAATAATTTTGTTGCAATTAAACACCTTTAGGATTTTGTTACAATTAAATAAGCACTTATAATTTTGTTAGATTAAATAGGTGCATTTCATATTAATAAAATGGAAGTTCTCTGATCATTATTTTACAAATTATCTTTTTAAAAATAATTCATATTAGTGGTCTGCGGGAGTTAAAATTATGAATTAGGGTTTGTGGGATTTAAAATTATGAATTAGGTGATCCGTGGGATTTAAAATTATGACCTTGGTGGTCCCTGAGGTCCAAAAGGTTGGGGACCCCTGCTTTACACCATTTGCCATTACTAAGTGAAAAAAGTCCATAAATCAACTCAACTACCCATTGCTATTTTGGGTTCTGTTTTTATTTTATTAAAAAAAATAAAATACAAAACTCAAAAAACTTTTTTAAAAAAAACAGACAAATAAGGAAAAACACAAAACAAACAAGATATTTAAAAGAGCATTAAAAATCCCCTAATACATATACAGCATTTAGCAATAGCTTGTCTTCAATTTTAGTCACTGTTATATCCCAGATATGCTTTTTTTATAAGGTGAATGATTCTAAAAGCAAATTAATAATAAGAGAAGACAAAGGATGCCATTTATAAGTTCCAGAAGATAATGATAGATGAAGAGATCATGCCATTTGTAATAACCTTAGAAAAGTAGCGGAGAAATGCATATTGATCCAATTAATATAAAAAGGCTTTGCTGTCATTCTAACTCACCATTAAATGAATGGTTGTTTGCATAATTTTAATGTAGAATTGTGTTTACATTGTAGTCAGGTTGCAAAAATTAATATAAGTTGCAAGTTTATATTTATGGATGGATTGAATTTGTCCACATCCATTTCTGACATTTTATAAATGTTTTCCAGGTTGTTCTTTGATTTGAAAAAAGACAAAATATAAGTGTAATAAATAAATATGATTTATTTTGCCTATTTAAGTGATGGCCAATAAACTGTAAATCTGTTGGAATTGTCACTATAAAGAAATTTGGAATTTAAAAAATATCACTTGGAACCTAAACTGCTTTCAGAATGAAATTAGGGCAGTATACCTGGAAGCTGATTTGCTTTAGAATCTGATATTTAATTCTGCAAATCTTTACTTATTTAATTCCATGTTAATATACTTAAAACATAGCAATAACTATTTAAGATGCTCTTTGTATTCTTTCAGTTTCAAGTAATCTAACTTTATATAAAGATTTTATTTCAATTTATTAAATTTATTAATTAAATGCAATTTATTTTATTGAACTCCATTTTAATTTCCCTCAATTAAAAGAGAAGCATCAAAAATATTTCTCCAGGAATGACTTAATTTGGAGAACATGGATACATTTCAATATTTTTTATAAAGTAATTCTTCTTCTTCTTCTTCTTCTTCTTCTTCTTCTTCTTCTTCTTCTTCTTCTTCTTCTTCTTCTTCTTCTTCTTCTTCTCCTTCTCCTCCTCCTCCTCCTCCTCCTCCTCCTCCTCCTCCTCCTCCTCCCTGATATGACAAATAATATTATCTCATGCTGGTATCAGATGTAGTCTCCCATCATAGTGTCCCCAGAATGCCTGGTTAAACAACCATTTGAAGCTAAGACAATGCCCCTCAAAATAAAGAAAATATTTCAAGGTGGAAAGCTTCAGGAATCTCCAATTGGCCTTTGTTCTGTTCAGTTCCAAAAATTAGTTAATTCAGCAACTGAATATGTTTTTTGGTCTGCTCTCTGCTTTTGGCAACGGATGTGTTTTCTCACTGGACCACATAGTTGAAGTAGCAGCAGAGCCCAATTAAAACACTGTCTCAAAAATGGTAGATAGATTTAGTTGAGGAGCTGCAGCAGAGATTGGGTGTTTTTTTATTTTACCTATCACTTCATTGCTTAGCTGCCTCCTTCCATTCCAGAAATGACATGCGTAAATGCTGCATCACTTTGATTTAAAACTCCTTGTAGATAAAAACAAAGTTTTAAGTTTAAATTGAAATGGGGTTGTTGTCTTCTAACTACTGATATACAAAACCTTTTGTTGCCTTTTGAAGCAAGAATCATTGTCAAACATTTGCTAATACCCTACCACTTTGTTTTTCTTCCCTAGTCTTTAATTATCCAAACTACTAAAAATATGATTAACACAAATATAAAATGCTATGTTCTAGACTGACATAGCCATTTCAGTAATTATACTTTGTACTTACTTAACTTGGGGGAATTTTAGATGTCTCTAAGTACGTTAATTTTGTCTTACTAATTACTATAATTGTACAGAACAACCTGTCATTTTAAAGCAGTTAGGTTGCTATCCAAATATTGTAACAGAGTGAAAGCCAGCAAATGTTAAATGAATGCTTCAAAGGGTATACATCTTATTTACTATTATGGGAAATTACTCAGGGTTAATTTACTGCATTTGCCACATGTAACCTACTCTCTTGTATGAAATTGTTTGTTTGTGGGAACAGATAAGGGGATATGTGGAAGATTTCTACTGGCTCTGAATACTCCCATCACAGGAATATCCTCATCATAAAAGGGCTTTATTTTCTAATTTTGTCTTACTTGCATGATCTCATTCATTTTATTCATGAGCAAACTGTGTTTCAGCTTCACTGGGTGTGCTAAGGTGAGGAAATTGAGGCCCTCCATTAACATTTCATGAATGGGAATCGACCTATATTTTTCTCAGAATTGGCTTTCCCCATGAGATGCAAGGTTACTTTTGTGATTTCCCATGTGTACTATGGTTTAGATTTTTTTTTCTTTTTGGTTACTAAATGACAGCCACATGGGATCTAAAGGTTAATTTAAAAATGTAGCTTTTTGTAGCCGGAGTTCAAATTCTTCCTCTCCAGAGGCTATTATTTGATCTTGAAGTAAATTATACCCATAGCCTGGATTGGGACCATACTGGAGGGAAAGTACAATAAGTTCCTTAGGCTATGCTGAATTCAAACTGGACCCTGGAGCAGCCACTCTTTAGCAAAGAGGGAAGGATCAAGTACGTATTTAATGACAATGTAATGCAGTGGAAAAGTTTTAATACCATGGTTTCTCATCTTGGGAGTAAAATAGTCACATACTTCCCTTCATATCTGATACTATTCATATCAATTTTTGGGTTTTTTTCTCTCTAATATATACTGTTAAATTATTTTCCTTTATTTTTATTTGCCTTCATAATTATTTGGCTTCATTTTTCTTTCCATTTTAATTCTCTATCTATCTATCTATCTATCTATCTATCTATCTATCTATCTATCTATCTATCTATCTAATTATCTAGCATCTAGCATCTATCTATTTATCATCTATCATCTATCATCTATTTACCATCTTTCTATCTATCATCTATCAATCACTTATCATCTATCTATCATCTATCAATCAATCATATATCTATCTATGTATTTATCTATCTATCATCTGTCTATTATCTATCTTTATCTATTATCTGTTATCTATTATCTATCTATCTGTCTGTCTGTCTAATCTATCTATCTAATCTATCTATCACTAGCATGCAAATACAGCATGTTTTATTTGTGATAGAGCACCAAGATAAAGGTAGATAATAGCTCATATGTGTTTGTTATTGGTTGTTGACCAAAGGATCTTTATTTTCATTCCATTAGCAGTAGTGAAATAATTGAGATATGCTAGAACAGGATTGTCAAACTCCCAGCCTGCGGGCCGGATGCATCACGTACTGGCCATGCCCACGCCCAGTTTAGCAAAAGGGAGAAAAGTCCCGATAGATCACATGATGCCACTGTTTGACATTCCTGTGCTAAAATCATGTCTCCAAACATCAAAAGCTATTTCCTATTTTCTACGTAAAGAGAAACAATGACTTTTTATTATTCACAGTGACTCTTTACTGGGTACATACTCCAAAGTAAAGCACAAAAATATGCTATACTATGAGCCTATAAATGACTGGCACAGTTAAGATGATTTGGACTATGTATCCTGTAACTGTTTGTCTTTGACCATGCCAACTGAGGATAATGGGAGTGAATTCCTAAAGTTATGAAGATATCAATTTATCTATGATTACAGTACACTGAGGCTGTGCTTCTAATTATTTTTAGCAAATTAAATATACACAAGAGTGCAACATTAGGAAGAAAACAAATATACATACAAAAAAGAAAGGAAAAAATAGATAGACCAATTTAAATAACTCCACAAATAAGCTCCACAAATAAAGCTCCTGGCCTTCACCAAATATAGGTGTCATTGCTAATAAATACTTAAGGCCTCTTGTTTAATTTGTAAACTTGTTTAGCTCTTAATCAGGCAAAGCTTGAAGGGTACCCAATTATCTAATATCTAAAGCAGTGGGTCTCTTAGCTCTGAAAGAAAAGATAATTCTGCGACTGTATGACAGGGTGGGTTATTATTAAATAGTTATTAAATAATTTTCTGTATGGTTGTAAATGACACTGTGGAATATGATGGACATAACTCAAAGAACAAGATGCTTGTAAATGAAGGGCTTTTTCATTTAGAGGAGGGTTGTGCCACCAAGGGAAGCTGCCAGTTATTAGATTGGCAGCTGCACTTAAAGTAGCTAAAGTAGCATGAGGAAGTGGTGACAGCTCCTTGGGGTGGCTTTCAACAGCAGATTCAGAAATGATCAGTGGCTGCATAGCTGAGCGGCATGGATCTCAGTCAGTAGTCATCAATTAATACAGGGCTATTTTTCATGCTGGGCTGTAAACAGGACTCTGAACATGCTGCCAAAGGAGATTTCTTAATTGTATGCCATGAATTTATATTGCTGGAAGGACAGAACATATTAAAGTCAAGCAGCACATGGAAGAGCCTGGAAAGGGGAGGCTTCATACAACCGTCTGATGCCTTCACTTTGGGCTCTCTATGGAGATTCTCATTCATCCAGGTCATGGTTGACCCAAAAGGGCTTTTTTCCCCTGAACTGAAGAAATTTTTTGGATGAGAAGTGAAATGTCTTCAAGGAAAAAAACAAAAAAAGTCCAGTTACCGTTTTGGGGGAAAAACCCCACCTTTGGGGGTTCAATCTAGGCTATTGCTAATTCTCCCCGCATCCCAATATAAATTGTTTCTACAGCTGGGTTTGGAAACAGAGCTTGGGAGAAAGAGTCAGTGCTTTCAACAGCTTGTTAGGGAACTATCTGGTTAAAGCATCTTTTCTTCTGAAAAAAAAATCCTGATCAATATTGCAGTTTCTCTGATGCTAATTGCTCATTGCAATAAGGAGAGCTTTTTCCCTTTTAGTATAACAATGGAGGGAGGGAGGGGGAGAGAGAGAGAGAGAGCACAGTTTCTCTGTCAAGAGAAGGCAAAATCTTCTCACTCCTCCTTGTTCTTTTAGATACTTTGGAATTGGCAGTGGGAGGTTAGCATTTCAAAGATCTTAATCAAGATCAATGTTACTCACTGCTATTATTACTGGGTGTAATAATGAGCCTTATTGTAGATGTCTGGTTGAATAATGGATAGACTTTACAGCTTCTTTTTCCCATGATAGTCCTGCACATCATGGGTGTACCAGAAAACATGTATGTATGGACATTGTTTGTGCAGGGCCTGAAGAGATTAACAGGACAAATATATTTTCTGGATAAAAAGTAGTCTCTTTTTAAGTGGTCTGTGCCCATAATCCCTAATAATTTTATTTGTCTAGAAATTGGTTTGCTGAAATGGAAGTGACAAAGTCAGGCTTGAAAAATCAAATTAGGGATGTGTGTGTGTAACGTGTGTGTGCATGCATGTGCGCATGTACATTTTTATTATATTAGGTGGGATGTGAATGTATTATGCCCTTGAAATTGTGTGCCGAGAATTTATTCTACTGCTTGATGTAAAATGAAAATCAATGTTAGTGGATAGGTTTTGTTTATTTATTTTTGGTTCAGTTCTGAAATGTATGATAATTTTTTTAAAAAAAAAAGTGAGAGGAAAAAAAACCTTTTCCTAGTCTCCCTAGAAACCAGGATAAAAAGGCAGTGAACAGGGAACATCTAATATTTTATTTAAAGTGGACATTTATGACTGGCCATTGACCTTGAAATTCCATTAGAGATAATGAAGGGCAGCAGTTGAGGTTTCTTACCCAGCGTGCAGCAAATGATGCATACCTCCAGATCATAGAACATTTCCTGTTCCATGCTGTGCAAGGATGGTCCATAACAATATTTGCATCAGTTGTTTCAACAAAATGAGATGAAACAGCATTTTTAGTACAAAAAGATTGATGAGTATAAAAACAAAAGAAAACAAAACCTCAATGTTAATCATAACAGCTCCTAACTAGTTTTCAGTAACTACCGAAGCTTCTGTAAGCTTTGTTTCCCACTTTTAATATTAGTTAATTTACTATGTATTTAATCAAAAACACATCACTGTCCCCTTGAGTCATATGAAAAGGATGGAAAGGAGTACCAGGAATGGAGGCAAGAAGCAGTTTTAGAGCAAATGAAGTATACATTTCCTATATATGTTCAACTTCAATGGTTTTTGTAAAAGAAGGCATGGCAGAGCATTGGAGATGGAGTCAAAAAGGGAATCAGCCTGGAGTTGCTAGGTTCCCACGAGCAATCTAAGTCCAACTCTTCTTAAATTCCATGGACCTTTAGTTGACCATTGATTGAGTAGATTCCTGTGCATAGACATGAACAATAAATCAGTTTAATTGCATTTTAAAAGTGGGACCCAGGTCTCTCACTCTCCGACAGTTTCCCATCAAAGAAAATAAAGAAAAAAGTAACAAAGTAGCCTATTTATAGAAGAGATGGAATCCTTCACTAAACTCCAATTTTCAATTAAAGGCCATACTTTGGGGGAATTTCAGTCCCATCATATCTGCAGAACTCCAAATTGGGAAAAGTGTGTCCCAATGCCATGTGATCATCTTTTGCAACCTTCTGACAAACAAAGTCAATAGGGAAACCAGATTCACTTAACAACCAAGTTACTAACTTATCAACTGCAGTAATTCAACAACTGTGGCAAGAAAAGTTGTAAAATGGGGGAAAACTCACTTAACAAATGTCTCACTTAACCACAGAAATTTTGGGCTCAATTGTCATAAATCGAGGACTACCTGTGTTTTAATCTAGAAATAGATGCCTTAAAACAATCTCTGCTGCAGGGTTTAATGTCCTCTGCAAAGGCCAAGATCCTATTTTTGATTTAGTTTTCTTCGGAGAATATAATGTTGACCTACCTGAATGATGAAAAGTAGCATAAACTTTATCAAACCATCACGTTTAACACAGAAGTTTTAAGTGTCCTCTTTCGTCTTTCTTCATGGAACAGGGTCAGATTTGCTGAATGTCAGCATTTCATTTCCTGTCATGTAAGTCAAATGCACGCAATATGGTGTTCTGTGAAGATAGATTTAAAATACAGTGTATTTCAAGTCTGAGCAATCCATACCGTGTGTGTGTATAATTCAATCACTCTGCTTTGGGTCTATAGAAGAATGGCATACACAATTTCCTTTTGCCAGAGTATTATGAGAGAATTCAATCATGGAAGGAAATGAAAACCAGACTTCATTTTAGGAGTGGGGGAATCAAATTGTAGGGTTTAAGTAAGAACCCTTAACATTTTCCTGCAGATGCGTACAAAACATGACCTCAAAATGACATATATAAATGATTACATTCTGAACCTCCTTCCTAAAAGGAACTATCTTGTCGAACCACCCCAGTATATTTTATATCATTCAACAGTTGAAAAATATGATTGGCATAAAGTGGTGAAGAAAGACATTATGGGGATCAAAATGTTTTTTTTAAACAATTCCCAAAAAACTTTTGTCCTGGATCTGCACCTGAAGCTCCATAGGTTATGATATCATGCTGAATCTTTTAAAAAATAAAATTTAGCTTATAAATGTAATAATATTTGATAATGATAATGTCAGCATTTTAATTTTTATTTCTCTAATTAATGAATATCTCAGAAAACAAGGTATGTTCAAACTTATCTAATTTTTTTATTATTACAGTACTAGGATTGGTTATCTTCATTCATTCCTTAGTTAGATAAGAATGGTGAATGGTATGTCAGTGTAATCACACCTAGTATGTTTATGGAGATTCTCCCTCATCCAGGTCATGGTTGTCCCAAAGATACTTTTTCAAAAGGCAACTGGACTTTCTTGAGTTTTTTTCAGAACTGAAGAAGCTTCTTGGATGAGAAGTGCAATATTTTGGGGAAAAAAAACTACGAAAGTCCAGTTGCCTTTTGAAATAGCATCTTTGGTTCACGCATAGCATGTTTTTATTATTTGTGACGTTTTGAATTGAGTGCTTTGTAATATGCATTTTGTCTAAAATCTCTTTATCTTCAGTTTCAAAAATTGTTAAGTAAATGTCGCAGTCTGATTTCCTGGGAACATGAATTGTGCATTTTTTAAAAATACTTTTCAAAAGCTTTCTTAACTTTACTTTCTAGTTAACTTTTTATTTTGAAACTATATATTTTCCATGCACATTCATTTCATACATGAACAAGTGATGGATTGGAGGACCCCAGAATATCTTGTTGATCAGTGGAAATTTGATTGATGGAAGAAGAGATGGAGGACTCACCAATTTTCAGTCCACTTTTCCATGCTATGTTCAGGAGCCCCTCATTTTCAGCCCCTGAATTGGTTTCTAAATTGTGCGGGGATACTTGCCAAAAAAAAAAATGCAATAAAAACATTTTGTCCCCTTCCAGCTGCTTTGGGAGCGCCTTTTTTTACGGACAGAGTTTTCTTATAGAAACTTAAGATGCAACCAAACATTAATTTCCTGTATAAGGGATATATATATAGTAAAAATCCTAAGGTAATATTATTTATACCTATGGAATTCAAAATGTTCAAATTCAGTTTATTCAAAATCAGAAGGGCTATTGCCCATTTTACTGTGCTGGAAAGTTAGAGTGAGCAATTTCCAGTTTAATTTGCATTTAGCACACTCCCAATCAATTCCTAATCAGAAAATGCATACTGTATACTACGCTCAGTTCAACTAGCAAAAATATAGTTTGATATTTGTTTGTTAAACATCAGTAGATGTCAAAAAAAATTATTGGCTCAATGGTATAAAAGGGAATCATAGATATAAATTAAGAGATAAAAGAACAGAGGAATTGGTAACAATTTATCTATCTATCTGTCTGTCTGTCTGTCTGTCTGTCTGTCTGTCTGTCTGTCCGTCCGTCCGTCCATCCATCCATCCATCCATCCATCCATCCATCCATCCATCCATCCATCCATCCATCTATCTATCTATCTATCTATCTATCTATCTATCATCCATCCATCCATCCTAGAACTTTCCAGAGTCACTGAAAATAACATTGTGACAGTCCCAAAGGAGCTGGCTTTGATTATTCTTTTTTCCTTCTTCTCCTTCTTCCATTCAATTATGTCTAATTTTTAGAGAATGCCTGGATAAGTCCCTGCAGGTTTTTTTGACAAATTTTTCAGAAGTGGTTTGCCATTGCCTCCTTTGTAGGGCTGAGAAAAAGTGATTGGCCAAGTCACCCAACTGGCTTTATGCCTAAGGCAGCACTAGAATTATTTTGATTTATAGCCTGATGTCTTAACCATACACAAATCTAACTTTTTGATTGTTCAGACTGGAACTTTTTTATTTACATTCAGCAGCAGAAAGGTATGGGCAATATGATAAGATATGGAATGATATAGAAACCTTCCTCTATTCTGCGTAGTGAAAGAAACTATTTGGTGACTAGGGAAGATATATCTGACATACTTCTCAGAGATATTAAGTTAACCATAAATTCTATGCAAGTTTGGTAAGGCGGGATGTAATCTGACATTAAGATATACAGTCACATTAAACAAAGAAGATAAGCTACACAGTCATCACCGTCTGGTAGAAAAGAATATATTCAAAATAAGATGCCTACAGCAGATGTAATTGAACATCATGGTTTTCAGGGACCATCCCAGTTGGAGTTCTATTATGGTTCATGAGGTCATATCTCCTTAGCTAGGTAATTCATGTTCTAGACCCGTGATGGTGAACCTATGGCATGCATGCCACAGGTGGCACAGAGAGCCTTCTCTGCGGGCATGCCAGCCTTCGCCCCAGCACAGCTCCACTGCACATACACACATGCCTCCCACTGGGCAGCTGGTCTTTGGGTCTTTGCCGCTCATGGGTGGGGGGGCAGGGGGCAGCCTGGCATTGCGGACATGTGCATGCCTCCCACACTCTGTTTTTGGCCTCAAAGGCCTCCTGCACCAACCTGGAAACAAAAAATGGGCAGGGAGTCCCTATGCGTGGGGTGCTCACACTGCATTTTGGGGGTACGTGCACGCTTTGGTCACTCGGCAGAAAAAAGGGTCGCCATCACTGTACGCTTACAGTATGTTGTTACTCAGTTCAAATACTGAAGTAAGATATTGGTAACTCAGAGAACTACTATTGGAGTTGCTAGCAATTCAGTACCCATTATTTTAATCCTTGCTCATTAGGTGCTGGGTTTCCTGTCTTTATTGATAGGAATCTGTTCTCATGATTCCTGCAATGAGCTCAGGAATGAGTCAAGAGTCATTTGACATTTCACAGCTTAGCATAATATTTCACCTTGACTTGGCAAAATCTTATCTCAAAAACAGCTTGGGAAGATTGAAATTTTTACTGCAGTTAAGACTGAAGCCACATATAACAGTAGATTGCCCCTTGCAGTGTAAAGATGTCAGAGAGTTTGTTTATTCTCAAGCCACTTATATTTGAATGTTCTTCTGGCCTTTTATATTAAACAATCCTTTACAGTGGTTGGTGGCCTTAAAACCAAAGATAGCTGTATGTTTATATAATGGCTATCTCTAAACTGAGAACTGCTGGCTCTTGCCTCACCAGCTTCAACCCATACATTTATAGTTCAAACAAATCTGAGATAAAATATATACACTCTGATTTATTAATTGCTTCTAGAATAAAGTGTAGTCCTCTCTATTTGGACTAAAGATGGACAGTGCATAGCTCAAAAGTAGATGCTTATAATTGCTTCTCCATATGCATGACTGAGAAGGGATATCAATGTGCATGCAGGCTTATTTTTATAAAACTAAAATATAATCAGAGCCGGATCATTAAATACCCTTTATGGAAACACAATTCGGAGATATGCAGAAAAAATGGGGAATTTTATTTTGATAGAGCATTCGTGCAATAGCATTTTCTTTCATTTTTCAACAATACAATAATTATAAGCTAAGAATTATTTTCCTGCAAAAAGCTATTGCATGGCTGAGAACTTTTTCACATTAACTATTTTTTTGCAATGAATCTGAATAATATGGAGGGTTATAGATCATTGTGATGTAAATAATTGTGCACAAATAATCATTTTTTTAAAAAAAGCTGATTGACTATTATGGGATCCTTGTGATGTGGCTTCCTGGTTTGGGGATGGTGGTGGTGGTGGTAACAGATTATGGTGATTCCTTTCTTTTCTCAGGAGGTAGGCACCTACTACTCTCTGTTTGCAGGACTTTTATTTTGTTATTTTCTCCAGTTCTATTTCTTCTGCTTTGCTGTCTCCAGGTACTGTTTTGTCCACTATCTAGACCTCCTCCTCCTCCTCTTCCTCCTCCCCCTCCTCCTCCTTCTGTGTTCCTTATTGACAGTTATTAAGTATAGGGTTGTTGTGACCCAGATCCAAGTAGGTAGCAACAAACTCAGTCCATGATAAAATAAACTTTATTCAAACAGCTGGGAATTACCTCATTCCCAGCGTAGTTCAACTCAAAGTAAAATAAAGGCCTCTCAAACACAAATTCTTCAGTTATCACAAACCTGACTCCAATTAGGCAAACTGCCAAAGGTCCTTCCTGATAAATGTCCAGAAGTTACCAAAACGTAGAGCAGAAGACGCAGCTACAACATTGTTTTCCGGCAAGCTGAAACACCAGTGCTGGTCTGTTATTAAGCCTTATGGGAGTGGCCAACCATCTCTTGGTCCTACTCCCGAGTTGTCCTCTCTGCTTGAACTGCTCTTGCCTTTTGGCAGCTCTCCTCATGCGTCCATTAGGAACAGGCTCTTCCAGTCCTCTTCCTCACTATTATCAATCTCTGGAGGTTCAAGTCTATACCCCACTTCCCGATGGCCCTGGCCTTACCTCAGCCTCATCACTGTCTGACTCCGTTGCCAGCACTGTAGGCTGCTGACGGACCACAACAAGGGTATTATGTGGCAGGAGCATTCCCATTTTGATTTCTAATGATCCAGCACACTTTAGGTTCTTCATTTTCTATTTTATACTCCCAGCAATGCTTGCTTGGAAGTAAATAGTACAGGTAGTCCTCAACTTACAACAGTTCTTTCAGTGACTGTTCAAAGTTACAACGGCACTGGAAAAAGTGACTTTTGACCATTTTTCACACTTATGTCCATCGTAGCATCCCCATGGTCACGTGATTTAAATTTGGATATTTAACATTTGATTTGGGTCATGTGATTATCTTTTGCAATCGTCTGAGAAGGAAAGTCAATGGGGAAGCCAGATTCACTGAACAACTATGTGACTAATTTAACAACAGCACTGATTTGCTTAACAAACATGGCAAGAAAAGGCAGAAACATGGGACAAAATTCACTTAACAAACTTCTCACTTAGCAACATAAATTCTGGGCTCAATTGTGGTCATAAGTTGAGGACTACTGTTGTGACCTAGGCCCAAGTAGTTATTACCAGACACAATCAGTCCTAAGCAAACATATAGAATAGAATAGAATAGAATAGAATAGAATAGAATAGAATAGAATAGAATAGAATAGAATAGAACAGAACAGAATTTTTATTGGCCAAGTGTGATTGGACACACAAGGAATTTGTCTTGGTGCATATGCTCTCAGTATACAAAAAAGAAAAGATACCTTCATCAAGGTACAACATTTACAACACAAATGATGGTCATAGGGTACAATTTAACACTTAATGATACAACACTTAATGATAAGCATAGGGTACAAATAAGCAATCAGGAACAATCAATATCAACATAAATCATAAGGATTACCAGCAACAAAGTTAAAGTCATACAGTCATAAGTGGAAAGAGTTTGGTGATGGGAACGAGAAGATTAATAGTAGTGCAGATTTAGTAAATAGTTTGACAGTGTTGAGGGAATTATTTGTTTAGCAGAGTGATGGCCTTCGGGAAAAAACTGTTCTTGTGTCTAGTTGTTCTGGTGTGCAGTGCTCTATAGCGTCGTTTTGAGGGTAGGAGTTGAAACAGTTTATGTCCTGGATGTGAGAGATCTGTAAATATTTTCATGGCCCTCTTCTTGGTTCGGCAGTATACAGGTCCTCAGTGGAAGGCAGGCTGGTAGCAATTATTTTTTCTGCAGTTCTAATTATCCTCTGAAATCCGTGGTTTTCTTGTTGGGTTGCAGAACCAAACCAGACAGTTATAGAGGTGCAAATGACAGACTCAATAATTCCTCTGTAGAACTGGATCAGAAGCTCCTTGGGCAGTTTGAGCTTTCTGAGTTGGCGCAGAAAGAGCATTCTTTTTTGATGATGTTTTTGATGCTAGCTGTCCATTTTAGATCTTGTGATATGATAGAACCTAGAAATTTAAAGTTTTCTACTGTTGATACTGTGTTGTCAAGTATTGTGAGAGGTGGAAATATGGAAGGGTTTCTCCTAAAGTCTACCACCATTTCTACGGTTTTGAGTGTGTTCAGTTCCAGATTGTTTCGGTTGCACCACAAGGCTAGTCATTCAACCTTTCGTCTATATGCGGATTCGTCATTGTCTCGAATGAGACCAATCACTGTTGTGTCATCTGAGAACTTCAGTAGTTTAACAGATGGATCGTTGGAGATGCAGTCATTGGTATACGGAGAGAAGAGAAGTGGGGAGAGCACACAGCCTTGGGGGGGCCCTGTGCTAATTGTACAGGTATCTGATGTGATCTTGCTTAGCTTCACCTGCTGCTTCCTGTTTATTAGGAAGCTTGTGATCCACTTACAAGTCTGTTCTGGTACCTGTAGCTGGTTTAGCTTAGTTAGAAGAGTGTCTGGAATGATGGTATTGAATGTTGAACTAAAGTCTACAAAGAAGACCCTTGCATAGGTCTTTGGAGACTCAAGATGTTGTAGGATGTAATGCAGAGCCATATTAAAAGCATCATCTGTTGATCTATTTGCTTGGTATGCAAATTGCAAGGGGTCTAACAGCGGATCTGTGATGATTTTCAAGTAAGAAAGCACTAGCCTTTCAAAGGTTTTCATGACTACAGATGTTAAAGCAACTGGTCTGTAGTCATTCAGTTCCTTGATGATGGGCTTCTTTGGCACTGGGATGATGGTAGAGCGTTTGAAGCAAGAAGGAACATAACACATCTCTAGTGATTTACTGAAAATATGGTTGAAGATGGGGGCCAATTGGTCAGCACAGACTTTTAAGCAAGAAGGAGTTATCTTGTCTGAGCCTGGAGCTTTTCCCGGCTTTTGTCTGTGAAATAGGTCCTGCACTTCCTTTTCTGTGATCACTAGGGGTTGTGAACCCAATGGGATGGGATCAGTTGTAGGAGGCTTAGCTGTTGTTCGTGTGTCTGAGATGGGTGTTGTGGAGATAGGTGGCTGTAGTTTCCTTTCAAACCTGCAATAAAACTCATTCAGGTCATCTGCCAGTTGTTGATTACCTTCAGCCTGGGAAGGAGGTTTGCCATAGCCAGTGATATTTTTAAGAGTTTTCCACATGTTTGCTGATTCATTTGCTGAAAACTGATTCTTTAGCTTTTCAGAGTAGCTTCTTTTTGCTGCTCTGATCTCCCTTGTTAGTACATTTCTGGCCTGATTGTACAGCATTTTATCACCTTTTCTGTAGGCTTCCTCTTTGGAATGACGTAGCTGCTTAAGTTTAAGTGTGAACCAAGGTTTGTTGTTACTGTATATTTGCAAGTTCCTTGTAGGTACACATAGGTCTTCCCAGATGCTGACATATGATGTTACAGTATCTATGAGTTCATCCAGGTCTGCAGAGGTATCTTCAAAAATATTCCAATCAGTGCAGTCAAAGCATGCCTGTAGCTTTAATTTTGCCTCCTCCGTCCAGGTGTTCATTGATTTAATTGTTGGTTTTGTGGTTTTAAGTCTTTGCCTGTAAGCAGGTACAAGGTGAATCATGCAATGATCAGAGTGTCCTACAGCTGCTCGTGGTAAAGACCGATAAGCATCTTTTAGTGTTGCGTAGCAATGGTCTAGAGTATTCTTGCCTCTGGTGGGACAATTGACATGCTGAAAGTATTTTGGTAGCTCTTTCCTTAAGTTTGCCTTGTTTACATCTCCCAAAATAATGGCCAGTGAATTGGGGTATTTGGCTTCAGCCTCCATGATTTGGTCAGCTAGAGTTCGTAATGCCTTGTTTACACAGACTTGTGGTGGGACATAAACAGCAATTAGAATAAATGAGGAAAAATCACAAGGCAAATAGTGTGGTTTGCAGTTTATAATTAAAAAAATAAAAAAATCAAATAAATAAATAATTAAAGTCTCTAAATTGTTGTCACAGAATTTGGAAATTACTTTTAAATCTTGACACCAGTTGCTGTTAATATATAGGCATAAGCCTCCTCCTTTCTTTTTACCAGATGTTTCTGTAATTCTGTCTGATCGTTCAATCTGAAAATATTTTATTACAACAGCTGAGAATTACTTCATTCATCCAAATCAAATCCAAAAACAAGTCCTTCAGAAAAAGTCCTTCAGCCTTATCACAAACCTTTGTTTTCTTTGGCACCCTGCGAAAGGCTTTTTTTGCCAAGAACCCCACAAAGTTCAGAAATAGGAGATAAGAAACAATAGCAGCAAAATTGCTTTCTTACAAAGAACTCAAGAGCCGTTGCTGCTCTTTTAAGCCTTATGGGAGGGACCAATCATCTCCTGGCCTTACTCCTGAGTCGTCCTTTTTGCTTTAGCTGCTCTTGTCTTCTGGCAGCTCTGTGCATGTGTGCACTAGGAAAAGTCTACTTCTGTTCCTCTGCCTCTCTGCTGTCCACCTCTGGAGGCTCCGGAGTCTGTGCATTGCTCCCAGATGGCCCTGGCCCCATCTCTGCCTCTGACCCAGAGCCGTTATTCCTGCCTTCCCCTACTCCAGAACTGGCCCATTGTCCTCCCCAGCCTCATCACTGTCTGACTCCGCTGCCAGCTCCTCGGTCTGCTGGCGGACCACAACAACTACCTGTGTTTCTTGCAAATATTCCTGTCGTGTCCCACTCCTCCGCTGACAGCCGGGTCAGGGAAATCCGAATCAGGCTTGCCTCTGCAGCTCTGCCCAAAGTCCTAGCAAAGTCCTCAGAGCAGGCAGGAGACCAGTAAGTGACTTCAGCAAGATAAGTTCGACTTTGCCTGACTCAGAGACTGCCAGAAAGCAGATCCTTTATATAGGCCATGGGGTGTGGCTCCATGACTCAGCACTCATTAAGGCCTGCCCCTCCCTTCCTTCTGTTGCCTCCACCTATCCAGTCTTCTGATGCGAGGGTCACTCCAATCAGCTGTTGTTGGAAGTAAACTTTCCTCAGGCTCACATGCTGTGGAGGAGGGGGAGGGGTCTAGCTGCTCCGTTTGCCTGGGCATGGAGCCAGGGCTGGGGCCGGGGGATGCTCCCTCCTCTGCAGCCTGCTTGGGCATGGAGCCAGGGCTGGGACCGGGAGGTGCCCCCTCCTCTGCAGCTTGTCTGGGCATGGAGCCAGAACTGGGGCCGGGAGGCATACATTCCTCCCTGTTCGGGAGCAGATAAGCAGACCCCGGCTGCGGTGAGAGCGGACAAGACACAACACTTCCAATGTAGATTTTTTTGATTTACCATTTTTGTAGTCAATCTCTATGATGAGATACAGTAGTGATGCTGGTGAATCTCTTTGAAAGAATCGTCTCTTGATAGTAATCTCTCCCATTCTATCATCACTGACCAGCAACTCTGTCTTCCATTGCATCATTGATTTTCCATAAAGCTACTGATGTTTTTGTTGATTCATGTTATTTCTAAGCACTTGTTTATCCAATTAATTATATGGCAGGGAATCAAATCCTTGTAATAAATTCAAACTACTTTCAAATTGGTCTTTTTTCTTGTAATTTTCCAAAATCATCTTGTCATTTAGGGGTTGATCTTTTGTTCTGCTGCTGTTTGAGCAGTTTCCTTTCTGCTCACATGGAAAGAGTTTGTTTTTCAATTAGATGCTGCCGGACTGCATCAGCTATCACACCAGTTAGCAATGTGAAAGTTTTTGGTAAGCAGGCAATTGGCCTGTATTTTCCTGGTGCTGCCTTTTTTGTTGAACATGATCAGAAAAAGGTGTAAAGTACAAACAACCTTATTCATGCTGCAAAAGGACTGCCAAATTATAAGAAGACAACATGAAAGTATTCTTAACTCAAAGTCTTCTTAAAATTCCTTCAAAATCTCACCATGTCAAGAGATGTCCAGTTGTGGCTTCTTCAGCTCAGAGTTCATCTCCACAGTGGCTACCTCCAGCCTTTCTGTTATTGATCCCATTACAGAATGCTTCAATTTATGCTGTCCAATTCTCATCAGCTCTTCTTCAACTACAGGAATTATTTTTGGAAAAAGAGAATTTGAATAATTCCTTCCTTTTTCCCACAGATCCACCATCTTCCCCTCAGTAAATTATGACTACATCTGCTGAGTCAGATTTTTTCCCCACTGCTACTAGCCTCAGAGTCTTCTCTAGTCATCCCATAGTAGGATAGTTCATTCTGATATTAGGGATGCACTTCTGATTCCTCTTCAGTCTGCTTCACATCTCTTTCAACCTGACAGTCAGAGCAGGGATTAAGTACCCCGTTCTCCTTCAGAAAGGCTTCTTTCTTATTATTAATAAAGTAGAGTACAATTGCACTTTCTATCTCTATCATTTTGGAAGCTTCACAGTACCATAGCCAACAGCATGACCAATGGTGACATTCAAAAAATTTTACTACCGGTTCTGTGGGCATGGCTTGGTGGGTATGGGATGGCTTGGTGGGCATGGCAGGGGAAGGATACTGTAAAATCTTCATTCCCACCCCACTCCAGGGGAAGGTTCCTGCAAAATCTCCATTTCCTCCTGATCAGCTGGGACTTGGGAGGCAGAGAATAGATGGGGGTGGCGCCAGTCAGAGGTGGTATTTGCTGGTTCTCCCAACTACTCAAAATTTCCACTACCGGTTCTCCAGAACTGGTCAGAACCTGCTGAATACCACCTCTGAGCACAGCTATGGATTATGGGAAAAAATTGAATAGTCCTGAACATGAATTATACTGGAGGCTTTCTTCAGCTGTATGAAATATGAAATGAAATATGAAATTTCTATGAAATATGTATTGTGAATGACCATAATTAAGATCATAAAGAGAACATATCCCCATTACTTTCTCGTTTGTGGAACAGCAGGAAACAAATA
This sequence comes from Ahaetulla prasina, assembly GCF_028640845.1. Taxonomy (NCBI): domain Eukaryota; kingdom Metazoa; phylum Chordata; class Lepidosauria; order Squamata; family Colubridae; genus Ahaetulla; species Ahaetulla prasina. The sequence goes on from NC_080540.1 coordinate 109,880,756, forward strand.
TTCCAGTTTGTTTAATGGAATGCAGGAATTAAATAGATTGCCCTGCAGGTAACTCAATACCTAGCTATGGCATCTTTCATTGCTTTACATTGCCATGGCCCTGCGTGGTTTCATTTCCACTAGAGTAACATTGGAACCTAAGTCTGTGATGGAGAATCTTCCCTTTAATAAAGTCAGAACAATCAATAATGACTGAATTACAAATAAATAATCCAAGTTTTTATCAAAGATATTTTGAGAAGTGAGAGGCAGAAAAATAAGTTTTCATCAAATCTGTCCCTTTTTTTGAAAGACTAAGCCTTTCTCCTGCTTTGCTATTTCCTTTCCCCCATTCCCTCCCCCCCCTTTTTTTTTTAATGGCACAACGCCTCTTTCATCATATGAATATATTGGAACAATACAGAAACAATAAAGAATAAAATAAATGATAACAATCTGGAGCAAATAGATTACAACCATTCTTAATTTTATTTTTACGTTGTTGACAATAACAAGATAAGGCTAAAAAAGAATATAAAATATGAAATTGTATTCTAATGCAGGCTTTTGATTAAAATATTCCAGACAACATAGCAAGAGTAAACATTGTAATGCGGAAGATAATAATACTGTAGGTGTTTTCTCTTTTTACTGAGAATGAATCTTTAAAAAATATGGTGTTACTTTCTTTGTAAGGGAAAGTATATATATACTGTAGGGATCTGAAAACTCTGTAAGAATATAAAGAAAATAAAATAAATTGTTTAAAAAGCTTTGAAGTAGTTTTTTTCCACCCTTTAATAAATTCTTATTTTCTTTTTAAGACTTGAGTGGTGATAGTCTAAAAGGAAAGTTTCGAATAGTGAAGTTTATTGTTCATTAGGATATAATCTGCAAAAAGAAAAAAAATACAGGAGATAAAAAGGAACATGTTTATTATTACATAAATATACCTTTTAGTAATAGTGGTACTTTAGTGGAGAAATAGATAACACAGATGAACTGGAAAATAAACTGACTTTTAAAAACACAAAGTTATTACAAGGTTCATTAATTCTTCAAAATTATATGAATGAAATGGAAAAATGAATCTTGAAGGATTGCTGGCTTTGGTTCAGAATGTCAATTTCTACTTTTTAATCCCAGTTCTCATAATTTATTTGACATTCTGAACAGCAGCCAAAAAAGCTATTATAAGTATAAAACACATTCATTGGTATAAATCTCATTAGATTGAGCAATTTAATTAAGGTATTGACATTCTTAATTGAAACGTGCAAGGAGAGAACATTTTCCTATCTAATTTCCATATGCTTTCTAGTTTAAAAGTTTTTTTTAAAAAAAAACTGTAAAATGTTATAGATTTGGCTGAGTCCTGCCATCCCAGAGGAGTACTTGCTCTCATTTACCTTGATTTAGAGCCAACCACTCTCCTAAGTGGAGGTCCATTAAATGAAGCTGATGTATGCCTGACTCAAATATATGTCAGCTTCTCTTATGATCAATAGAAAGGGGATATATATATATATATATATATATATATATATCCACTTAATTAAATAAAATAGTCTTCTGGGTAAACTTAAGATACTTGGAGATGAGAAGCAGATCAATATATCTTGCCATTTGAACATTAAGTATGTGCTTGGAAATTTTATTTGTGCATTTCAAAGATGTGTGCAGTGGAATCCTGTAGGAGTTTACTGCCGCAGAAGGCTTTTATGCATGGGTTTCCTTGCTCAGTGATACCTGTTTTCTGTTCTATGCCTTTAACGTCTTTTTTCATTATTTATTCCTAAATGTTGACAGCAATTATCTGTAAAGCTTAAAATAAGTCTTGCCCTGAGAAAAATGATATGCTGATCATCTTTATCCTTGTAAGAACCTTAAAGACATTTTCCCAAGAGTGTGTTTCTTATTAATGTTCTATGGGAGGAAGATAGCTGAAAAATGATATAAAATTAACGCTAAACTTTGACCCATGATCTAGTTTAATAGGTATGCTATGTCTTGTTCACAAATTCCAGATTTTTTTTAAAAAAATGTGTGTGCATGATTAATTTTTAGTAATGTATTCTTCACTTTGGTATGTGCCTCTTATTTAGATTTAGCATTTTTGTATTAAAAATAAAAGCATATTTATTTTATTTACATCCTGCTTGACTTCAAGACATTATGTATGCTTCCTCCTCCAATTTTTTTAACAGCAACTCTATGAGCCACAAATGTGAGATGGGTGGTTATACAAATTGAATCAATCAATCAATTAATCAGATGAGGTATGCTGTGCTAAGAGAGTGACCCAAAATCACTTAATGAGCTTGAGTGTATAGGTTTGAACATGGCTCTGTCTAGTTCAATACCTTAATCATCACACAATACTGTGCATGAAAGACTGCCGTAGTTTTTGTCTACTGTTTAAATAAAATGTTTAATGAGTATTTTAAAAAGTAAGCAATTTTAGCAATCCTTTTAATGTTGAGCTGGAATCTGGATTTGGATCTATTTCTACAAGTGTAAATACTAGATTTATCGGTGATACAATACCAATTTTTATGCAGATTTTAAATTTTATTTCAAAGCCAGTCATAAAGATTCATATTTAAGTTTTATTGAAATTTATTAAATTAATGTTTGTGTTTTCATACTGTGTTAAACTTACTAGGTTTGCAAAATATCTGAAATTGTAACTATAGTTTATAAATCCTAATGGCTAGGTTCACACAACAGTTAAAACTAAATGAAACCCATCAATATTCCTCTTTCTATCTCTTTAGTTTTGGGGGGGTTAATGTATTGCTACTTTTTATTGTTTATTTATGAAAGTTTCCCTTGTAGATATTGATTGTAGTTTTCTACACCAATGCCACCATACTGATTATTGTGATGGCTTGATCAGAATGATATGAAATTGGTATCAATAGGACATGTTTATAATCTTGATTATCAAGAATTTTAATATCTTATTCAGGATTTAGCTTGTTGTCAAAAGACCCACTGACATGATTCAGTAAAATTAAACAAGAATGAATGTGTACTATAGATAATTGCTTCTTGAAACCTAAAATGTACAAAGAGATCTATGTTCTAGAGTTTAAATTCTATGTCTCCCCCCCACTTTAATTCTTTCAAGTTAGTGCATATTTTGTATTCTTTTCAAACCATGAAAAACCATTGAAATGTATTAACTTAATCATTCTCTCTAAACAAACTGGGAATTTATGGATTCTATTGTGCCAACTTTATTCCAAGTACAATTTCCCAATTTTCTCTTTTCTCTTCCCCTCCGAGTCTGAAACTATAAGCCACTTAATCCTTTCCTCTTTTTGTTCATGTGTATCTGGAGGACAATTCCTAAATACCCAGAAGTGTGTCTCTGTGTGTCTTTGCCTGTGTGTGGTGGTGGGGAGAGAGAGAGAGAGAGAGAGAGAGAGAAAATTAAATGAAAGACAATAGTGACGTCTTCTCTTACTGTCTGTTCTCATCAGGCTGTGTAGAGCATCGGGGTCAAAAAGTCAAAATAGTGTTTGGAATTATGTGATGAAAGCCCCACTTCTTTGTACATACATTGAAGTTACATGCATGAGCAAAGCACAGCGTTTCATTAGTACGTTTATGACTGCCATCTTGCTTTTTTTTTTCTTTGAATCACCTTCCATCCCCAAAGATGTCCCTTGATCTTCCATTCTTCCTTTGATAACCAAGCAGACTTGGTTTCATGAGAATAAATTATATGAGGTCTCTTAACAATGTACTCAGAATTAATACACTTCAAAGTGGTCATTTTAGCTTCTTTCATCCCAGCCCATGTCAGCAACATACTTCCACACTAATGGGAAATGATGGGTTCCATGGTTAGCAGTCACTTTCTTGATTTGGACATTAAAGTTAGCCTACTGACTTGTTATAAAATTACTCGTTCAATTTTTTTTTCATTGAAAACAGTGTTGCCCATTTGTTCCCTCTTTCATTACTCCAATTATAAATTCTACTCAGATTCAGTGATTGGGAAACTTTTCAAGTCTCAAATATACTGTGGTTCACATTGAATGAGAAAGCCAGGAAATGTATTTAGTTTCCCATCATTTTAATCAGGCAATGAGATGGATACTCAGCAGCAGAGAAGAGCAGAAGCTGCGGTGCTTTTTCAGAAATGGCTGCCAGGTTTTGGGTCAGGACTGCTACCGTGACTGTTGAGTTCTGGGATTCTCTCCCACCCACTAGCTGCTCCATTAATCAATTTCATAGTCCATCTACTGTAACTTCAACTTGGTTCAAATAATGGAACAAAGCAATGGCAACCTGAGTGAAGATTCACAGGAGATGAATGCAAGAAGCACTGCAGCCATAAGTGATTCTGATTCTTTTCTTTTTCCATAATGGTGGGAATACAGGTAGGCAGGTCTTGCTGTCAAGCCTTGCGCCTTATAGGACTTATGATTTTACTCCACTTTTCCTTTCCTTTACATACCTGCAAAGATTAGTTACAAAGTTATTTTTCAATCATTGTCGTAACTGTGAATGGTCACTGTACAAAGCAGTCACTAAAACAAAATCTGTAGTGTCTAGTGCAATATACAGCAGTTAAAACCTTTATAGTGATTGAGCCTTTATAAGATCTATGTTCTTTCCCACTCTTCCAAGTCAAAGATAATTTGCCATTCAAGAGCAAAAGAGCCCACTGGAATATAAAAAGTCTCTCTTGAGCCTAAGTTCTGATGGTTCCTATCTCAGCAACTTTATTCCTAAAAGTAGAAATTGTCATCAGATAATAGTTCTTTTACATCCCAGAATTCAGGGAATGGAATAATTGACTTAATTGGTTGAAAAGTAAATTCTGGTTGACCCAGAAACAACAATTAAAAAACCTAGAAAAGAATTTTTGGCCTACATCATATGTTGCATTAAGCTGTGGTTTATTCAGCTGTAGTTTATTGAATAAAGATGAAATGAATCACAGATATATGTACCACGATGGTTGCATTTATACAAAATGCTAGGCCAAAAACAAGCAAACCACATGATGTTTTAATGCAGTTCATGAGCTGAAGTGCCAATGTAAAACTGTAAATCATGATAGTGATCCTAAAAAAGAATTGTTGACTGGGTTTACATAACTCAATCACAAATTTGCCAATTACATATTATGTGATTTAGTTACTTCGTGGTTCAGTGTGTTGTGTATGTTCAGAAATTTGTCTGTACCTTGGTTAAACAAATTTTATGGAAATGTGTTTTACAAACCATATTTATGATTTGTTAATTTAGACCTTAAGCAAACGACAGTTCAAACATAGTTTACAAACCATTTCAAACCTTTATTTCTCATTATGGCCTCCTGTTAACTGCAAAGTTGATTAAACTTGGTCAAAACTATGATTAACCATAACCTGAAATTGTTGATCTGTATTATCTAATGTGTCTTGTATTATTCAAACTTCCATTCCAATCTACAGACATATAAACTTTAGTTGATTAAACTTGGTCAAAACTATGATTAACCATAACCTGAAATTGTTGATCTGTATTATCTAATGTGTCTTGTATTATTCAAACTTCCATTCCAATCTACAGACATATAAACTTTAGTTTTCTGCTGCCTGCTCATGGTGTGGTGTGAGGATAAATCATAATTTTCTTAGCTATGTTTTTGATAGAATATTATTGACTCAACATGCAGCAGGCAAGGGGTTCTGCAGAAAGATAAAAAATGTCAAGATAAGAAGCACATTTTATTTATTTATTTATTTATTTTATTTTGTCACGCAGTATATATAAGCATAAGCATGAAATAATTATACAGTATATAAGCATATATATAAGTATGAGTATGTAATAACTATATTAATTGGATATAACAAAAGAAAACAATAGGACAGGAACGGTAGGCACACTTGTGCTCTTATGCACGTCCCTTACAGACCTCTTAGAAATGGGGTGAGGTCAATAGTAGACAGATTTTGATTGAAGCTTTGGGGATTTTGGGAAGAGACCACAAAGTCAGGTAGTTTATTCCAAGCATTAACAACTGTGTTACTGAAGTCATATTTTCTGCAATCAAGATTGGAGCGGTTAACATTAAGCTTAAATCTATTGTGTGCTCGTGTATTATTGCAATTGAAGCTGAAGTAGTCTTCGACATTCATGCTGTTGAAAGCCTGCCCTTTTTTTACATGAGTTAAGATGACATGGTTGATCATATCTTGACCTTGCTTGCTTTCCATGCCCAGGCATGATGGCCAGTCACTGCCTCCTATTGAGATTTATTAAGTACAGCATATCCCTTAAAGACCTACTGGAAACCTTCTTTCTTCTGTGATTAATATTCTAAAGTTTCAAAAAGTGTTCTTTAAACTCTTTAACCAAGAATGTTATACATGAGTATTCACCAAAGATATACACCTATGAAGGCTAATTCTTTGTAAGTAACTCTTTGACATTCAGAAAAGGTTTTAAACAGATTAATCCTAGAGGTACAATTTAATCTTTCAAGAGGTGAGAACAGTTACTTCTTTTTTTTCTCCTGTATACAGGAGTAAAATTATTGCATACTTACTTAGTAGTAGGTAAAAACTAATTGAAACATGTAAACTTTTATGAATACTTTTAAATAAACCCAACCATCCTATGAATTCTCCATTTCTCCTTACCAACTCTCAGCTTCTTTTTTTATGTATACTTAATTTGATTGGGTGAACTGACATTGTCAATCTGCAATCCAATAATATGTTTGATGGCTACTCAGAAAGAGAGTCTAGTTAATTTTTGGAAGTGCTGTTATGTAAATAAATATTCTTGCAGAGCGCTGAGCCAAGACATTTGTTGATTAATCAGAGTTTTGCCCTTGTCTTCTGCAAGAATAAACCTTGAAATGTCAAAAGATACTTTAATGCTTTTAAATGGCAAGAACACACCCACACTTTTTTTTGGTCAGCCAGTAAGTGAAAATTCTGAACCTAATCACACTATACAATCTTTGTGGTATGCAGTAGGGCCAAATATCCATCAAGACTTGCTTTTTCTTATCAAGTAAGGTATTTCATTTTTTTTCTTTTAGTAGATTATTGTTTCTTCACACTGTTTAAATAGGCTAGTTCTTTTGCATTTCCAGGTGTTAATCCCCTGTTTTACAAAAAAGAAATATGTTAAATAGAATCCATTTTTCTGATAATGAATGAGATTATATCAAGATTCTAATTGGGAGGATCTGATTAGATTTTAATGAGCTTGCCTTAGAGTGAATGCAGGGCATGAAGAGAATAGTTGCCATAAATAATCCCCATGACCTATTCCAGCTGCTGTATTGCATAGTTATAAAGGTAAAAACTATTACTGTTTATGACGATCAAGTAATGGAAGAAAATATTGCAGATTTTGATACTTTTCCTTTAAATGAAGAGAAATAATTTTACTTTTCTGATAAGAATATGATATATATATATGGAAGGAAGGAAGGAAGGAAGGAAAGAAAGAAAGAAGGAAAGGAGAGATTCTATTTCATGCTTTCATAATCTTAGTGCTGTGCTTTGGAGAAATTGTAATATTTCTGATGTATGAACAGTTTAATTTTAAGTTCTCAAATGTACTTATGAAATAGACTCAGAAATGGACGCATATCAATGGAATGTATATTTTAGTAGATTGGCTCATATTATACAGAGCAGTTGTAATGGGAAGACTAAGAGGGTAATGCGATCTGTGCATTTTGTGATGTAATTATTTGTCATGATAAAGTTACAGAGAAGCCAAAAATGTCCACAGTCGACAAAAAATGTTTGTATGTGTGTATGGAGTCATCTGCAATGGGAATAGCTTATAAATATTCAAGAACATTGATATTTTAACATTATTAAGTACAGTATTGGACTACTAATATTGAAAAGTGAAGGTTTTATTTTAGATTTATTTAGTTAGGAATGCAGTAGATCACTTTCTTCTTTTTTGTAAAGTCAGCAACATTTCCTAAATTTTCAAAAAATTAACAGTGTTCTGTTCAACTTATACTACGTTCCAGATGAAAAAAATAAAATAAAATAAACTCCACAATTCCCATATTAAACTAATCACAGTGAGCTAGCCCAGCTGATATTCATTAAGTGAAATCTGTATGTTGATAGAAGACTAGGAAATTTACATTTAAGGTGTCAGAAATCAGTCTTTTTAAAAGTCTGTAGTGTAATCATATTTAGAAGATGTTTATATGTTTAGCATATCCACAAGTGACTTGAGCAAGATTGAGAATTCCATTGTTCAGAAGTCCTAGGTCTGAAAATTTAGTCATAATGATTAAGTTGATCAGTGTTAGAATGGCTGGAATCTGTATCTTTAATAGAACTGTTGTTCAAACCTAAAAGAGCATCCAAAATCTTTCCATTCACTGAAGATTCCCTCCCAGATTTCAGTAAATAAATAATGAGATGTTTTGGCACTAATATTTTTATCTTAATTTCCTTTCACCACCGCCCACTCACAGTCACACAAAAAGGACAATTATCTTCCCTAGGTTCAAGATCCTTGACAGGACAGGACACTGTAAATGGCCCCAATCCATGGTTAGCTTTTATGCAAATTTTACAGCATTCTCTGATGTTGTACTAAAAAGATCAAAGTGGGGATAATTGAGTGATGGCTTTTTTTTAAAAAAAAGGGGGGGGGAATAGTCTGCTTGCTAAACAGGTCATAGTGTTAATGTATTTAAAGAAATTCTTTGTTGGTTTTAGAATTGTACCCAATGCAGAGCTAATATGGTAATTGTTGTAGTTTCTACTTTGTGCATAAATGTTTCCTATCATGAAACAGGTTAAATTATTCTTAGCGCATCTTTTAAAGTATCTATTTTCATTTTGTTTTAATAAATGGTTTCTATACAGTATCCTGCATATTCATGAATATTTAAGTGTGAACTGGCAATCATCACAACTTCTTAATCATAAATAAATAAATATTATTTATTTATAATTCAATTATTATCATTATTTATTAGGAAATACAGATTCTTAATGGACCTAAAAAAATGTTTTTGAGATGTGATAGCACTGGTGTAGGCACAACAAAAAGCATTCGTATGGACAAAGCACACTTTGCCTTGTTATATAAAACCGCTCCATAATGTGTTTTGCAATTATTTCAAACATCATGCAAAAATCAGCATCCTTTTTACTCATCTGTTTGTCCTGAATTACCTGCCAGATACATACTTTTGAAATACCATCATTAAAGCTGTCATTTTATCAGAATATGAGAAATAGTTATGAAATATTAAAGATTTGGAGTGGTTTCACTCTTAACCTGACAAGAATATTTCAACAGAAGGTAAAGCAAATGCAAATTTCTATGAGATGCATTAATTTATTATTGAAAAAGATTATTTTCTTGCAAATAGGAAGGTGGAATGCATCCATAAGAGAGACAATAATAAGAATTATTAAGTGTTTTAATATGCTAGAATCCGTCAAACTTTGCCCTTTTACTCTACTTGAATTAATAAGGAACTTATTTAAATAATAGTTATAATTTAATTTTTGGGGGGAATGGGTATTTTCCTGTTTCAGATCCAGCTGTTCCCTTTTGCTGCTTACTTTGATTGTTATTATCCTTTAATGTTCCAGACATTGTTTTTGTAATACTTAACTTTTTGCTTCTTTGCATTGCTTTCAGTAGATCATGATACTGATCAGAATCACTAAGATCAAAGGCCTATCATTTAGCATTTAATATTCTAGTGTCACTAGTGATGAACGTGAGTAGAAAGTTAAAACATCTTCTCTGTGAATATTTCACAACTAGGGGAAGCCCTGAAGTACTTACATATGTTTGGAAACGTCATTTTGAAAACAATAAAGCATTGTTATGTGTACCATTTGTATGCCTGTCTCTGTCTGAGAAAACAATTACAGCTACCAAAAGGAATTGGTGTAGACTACATGACTAGTATAAATTGAATTAGTTTGACAAGGACATTTGAGGTGGGAGCTGAATGGACCATCAGGCTGATAGAAAACAGAAGAAAGCTCTTGGTGACCCAGATGACCTAACATGTCAGTGTGGGTTTTCTGTGTGATGCTCTCATTCAGAGCCAAAATGCTTATTATTCAATAAAATCAATTTGATTGAGGTTCATGGCACAATAGAGAATTTACTTTCAAAGGGGGAGAAATTCCACAGAGTGCATTCTAATGAATGCTACTTATCTGGAATGTCTGAACATTGTATACACCTCTAAAAAAGCATATTAAGTTTGGATAGTATCTATTGTCCTTCATTTCCATGCAGTATCCTGCAATTTTATAAAATTGAGCATTTCCAATGTTTGTTAATAATAGTGAAGCAATTTTCTTCATTTTGTCATATATTTGAATACTTATTTTGTGCTTTTCTAAGCTATTGCTTATGATTATGGTATTCCATAAAGGATAGAGAAAATAATATGAAGCATATTATCTTTTTAAATGAAAGAACATATAATGAACTTGTTGCGGCCTGGGAACGGGCCACGGCGGGGGCCTTAGACCGTGTCGTGCCTTTGCGGCCTCTGACCCGGCACAGGTCCCAACCGGCTCCTTGGTTCTCCGAGGAGCTGAGAGGGATGAAGCGCCGGAGAAGACGCCTAGAGAGTTCCTGGAGGTCTAGCCATTTGGAAGCTGATCGGACACTAGTGAAGTCCTATAATAGGGCTTACCTAGTGGCATTGAGGGAAGCGAGGCGTAGCTACGCCTCCTCCCTCATTGCATCGGCAGATAACCGCCCAGCCGCCCTGTTTCGGGTGACTCGTTCCCTCCTTCACCAGGGGGAGCGGGATGACCCGTTGCAGGGACGTGCTGAGGAGTTTAACGGTTATCTATACGAAAAAATCGTTCAGCTTCGGGATGGTCTGGACCAAAATTGCGGTGACTCAGATGAGACGGCTGAGGGTGGTCTTGGTGACATTTTATGGGATGAGTTTGACCCTGTGGCTCCCGAGGACATGGACAGGTTGTTGGGTAGGTTGAATGCCACCACGTGTTTACTGGACCCGTGCCCCTCCTGGTTGGTGCTGGCCACTCAGGAGGTGACACGAGGCTGGCTCCAGGCGATTACAAGCGCTTCCTTGGTGGAGGGAGTCTTTCCGGCCGCCTTGAAAAAGGGGGTGGTGAGACCCCTCCTCAAGAAGCCTTCCCTGGACCCGGCTGTTTTAGATAATTATCGTCCGGTCTCCAACCTTCGCTCCGCGGCGAAGGTTGTAGAGAGTATGGTGGCATATCAGTTTCCCTTACACCTGGATGAAACTGTCTATCTAGACCCGTTCCAGTCCGGTTTCCGGCCCGGTTACAGCACTGAGACGGCTTTGGTCACGTTGGTGGATGATCTCTGGAGGGCCAGGGATAGGGGTTGTTCCTCTGCCCTGGTCCTATTAGACCTCTCAGCGGCTTTCGATACCATCGACCATGGTATCCTGCTGCGCCGGTTGGAGGGATTGGGAGTGGGAGGCACCGTTTATCGGTGGTTCTCCTCCTATCTCTCCGATCGGTCGCAGACGGTGTTGACAGGGGGGCAGAGGTCGACTCCGAGGCGCCTCACTTGTGGGGTGCCACAGGGGTCGATCCTCTCGCCCCTTCTGTTCAACATCTATATGAAGCCACTGGGTGAGCTCATCAGTGGCTTCGGTGTGAGGTACCAGCTGTACGCTGATGACACCCAGCTGTACTTTTCCACACCGGGCCACCCCAACAAAGCTATTGAAGTGCTGTCCCGGTGTTTGGAGGCCGTACGGGTCTGGATGGGGAGAAACAGGCTCAGGCTCAATCCCTCCAAGACAGAGTGGCTGTGGATGCCGGCATCCCGGTACAGTCAGCTGAGTCCACGGCTGACTGTTGGGGGCGAGTCATTGGCCCCGATGGAGAGGGTGCGCAACTTGGGCGTCCTCCTGGATGAACGGCTGTGTTTTGAAGATCATTTGACGGCCGTCTCCAGGAGAGCTTTCTACCAGGTTCGCCTGGGGCGCCAGCTGCGCCCCTTTCTAGACCGGGATGCCCTATGCACGGTCACTCACACCCTCGTGACGTCTCGGCTTGATTACTGCAATGCTCTCTACATGGGGCTCCCCTTGAAGGGCATCCGGAGACTGCAGTTAGTTCAGAATGCGGCTGCGCGGGTTATAGAGGTAGCCCCTCGTGGCTCCCGTATGACACCTATTCTGCGCAGACTGCACTGGCTACCTGTGGCCTTCCGGGTGCGCTTCAAGGTTTTGGTAACCACCTTTAAAGCGCTCCATGGCATAGGGCCAGGTTACTTACGGGACCGCCTACTGCTACCGAATACCTCTCACCGACCCGTGCGCTCTCACAGAGAGGGACTCCTCAGGGTGCCGTCAGCTAGGCAATGTCGTCTGGCGACGCCCAGGGGACAGGCCTTCTCTGTGGGGGCTCCCACCCTCTGGAACGAACTCCCCCCAGGACTCCATCAACTTCCGGACCTCCGAACCTTCCGTCGCGAGCTTAAGACACATTTATTCATCTGTGCAGGACTGGACTAGATTTTAAATTTATAGGGGTTTAAATTAGTTTTAATATTTATATTATTTTTTAAGAATCTGGCTTTAGAATAAGTTTTTTAATGGTTATTTTAATTTGTATATTACTGTTTTTATTTGCCTGTGAACCGCCCTGAGTCCTTCGGGAGATAGGGCGGTATACAAATATGAATAATAAATAAATAAATAAATAAATAAATAAATAAATAAATAAATAAATAAATAAATAAATAAATAAATAAATAAATAAATAATAATTATAATAATAATAATCCTTAATCATTTTAGGACTTAGTGACATTATTATTATTCTATTCATGGGTATTGGATTGGGCACAAAATATTTGTGAATGTATTGATTGTGCTTTAAACAATATTAATTGCATGGAGGTGGGGGTGGGGAATATTTTGTCAAGTTCACAACTGCCAAACCAGAATATAAATTTCCATTATATTTGTATTCTGTAATGGAGTTCACCAAATGAAGGACTTCTGAAAAAGTAGCCACAAAAATATGTAGCTTCATGGAGATTTCCTCCTGTAGATATAACACAAAATAAATCCAGCAAAAGAAGAGGAGAAATTTGATCCTTAGTTATTTCTTTAATTTACAAGAAAGATGGAATAGAGTATGAGGATTTTTATGAAATTGCTTGCTTTAATAAATCTTCTGTATGCAGGTATGGCATTATCTGCAACTACCTTGAGTGATTCTGAACTAATAGATAGAGGTTGCAATGCAATCTATATACTAATAGTATTTCTTCTTATTTTATCCTTTCTACTATATTTTAGTTACTTATTTTCTCTCTTATTTTCAGCTTCAGGTGTTTATCGCCACATTTCAGATAATAAATAAATGAACTGTTAAAAATACAGACTTAAAAAGTACATTTAAATCATTTCAGGGCAATTTATTTTAAAATGCATAAAAGTAATAGTAGTTGGTACACAGTAGTAACTACTGTGTTAATATTCCAACTTTTTTTTTTTTTATGAAAATATAAAATTCTGCACAGCTACCATTTCAGTGCTTAACTTATCTTAAATATATCTTATCTTAACGATATGATATATCTTAAAGATATATTAACATATCTTAAAGATATGTTAATATTTTCATTATTCCTCCTCTTCATGTCACAGAAATTTGCAGTTATAAACACACTTTTATGCCAATATTTTTTCTTAAATTCAGTCATTTTCAATGAGTTCATAATATTTGTTTTGTTTATTTGTTATTTTTAGGGACTTAAGTGAAAACCAGATTCAAGGTATCCCTAGGAAGGCTTTTCGAGGAATTACTGACGTGAAGAATTTGTAAGTATTGTCTATAAATAGAATTTGAGCTGAAGCTAAATTCTTTCATATGCTATTTTATGTATTTTCTGTAATGCAGGACAAAATATGCATCTTCGTGTTATACAGAAGTAGTTTTCTTGCTTAGAAATAGGTGGTCACCTCTGATATCCATTCACATCTTGATTAAGTATATGTATAGGTTTTCTATATATTATTTTTCCCTATTGCAGTCTTCAATGTCTGTTGAAGAGAACTTAGAAGAAATTGGTAACTTATCTTTGTACTATACAAGTAGTTCTTGATTAACAACACTAGTTGGGATCAAAATTTTCATTTGCTAGCAGTGCAGTTGTAAATCACAAGACTTTATTAATTAGCAATGGCAATTGTAGCACTTCCCATTGTTATGGAATGATTGCAGGTAATTAAGCAAATTCCAGGTGGCTTATAAATAGGCCAGCAGGCTGGCAGGCAAGTGGTTAGTGCCAGGTGGGGGAAAATGCCTGGGTGTACCACAATGTGCAGTAAGAGAGAGGTGTGTGTGTGTGTGTCTGCCTGCCTGCCTGTCTGTCTGTCTGTCTGTCTGCTGCTGGATAGGGTAGGCTATGAGCGATTTAGCAGAGCAACTTGCACGCTTTCTTACCACTTCCCCATTGATTTTGCTTGTGGGAAACAGGCAAGGAAGGTTGCAAATGACAATCTCATGACCATAGGACACTGCAAACATCATAATCTAAGCCATTTGCCAAGTGCCCAGATCACAATCACGTGACTGTGGGGATACTGGGATGCCTAGAATTTCAAGAACTGGTTATAAGTATCTTTCATTATGTTCTGTCATAACTTTGAATGGTCACAGAAGAAGTGATCATTAAACAAGAACAAATTATTAATAACTCTAGCGAATATATAACACAGTGGACACATCTTCAAGGATTCTCAATTCAAGCAACGTCTGTCTCTTTCTGTGGTTTAAGAAAGATGTAGTGGGTATTACTTACTGTGATATATAAGAAAATATAGATTCCCTACAATGGAGACCGGAAGCTTCATGGATGAACACATTCATCACAATTGAATTTTATATTGTTCAACTAATGTTTTGCTCTATTAATATTAGAGCAATTTGCATGTAGTTTAGAGTCCACCAGGACTCTAAAGCTGTTCAAATTATATCAGTTTATATCAGTAGTTTTTCAAAAATCTTATCCAATGAACCAATATACTTTACTTTAAACATAGAAATGAAACTGGAAAAATAAAGCTTCCCTGGCAATATCCATGAGTCATTGGACAGAAGTTTAAACTGGAAAATTCAGCTTTTCATTGCAAAACTGTCACACATTAAAGGAGCCATGCATTTAATTATTTTTTTCTATTTATTTTCCAAAGTTGTATTTCTTTTTTATGTTTTAAAATTACATATGTGAATGTGCTAATTTCTATTGATTTGGATTAATTAATTTTGGTTTCACAAGATGTCCAGCTTTAAATTTAGTAGTAAGATATAATTAACATATACAGTTAGGTTAAGAAGAGAACAAAGATAATTGAGTCCATCTTCCCGAGAGGAAACAAACTGTAGGAAATACTTTTTAAAAATAGTATTTGGACAAAGCATCTTTATGCGTTAATTCTAAAATAATTGGTGCATGTGTTTACTATACAGGGGATAATAGAAGAATGGGAATAAATATTCTTCCTTACGTTTCTTACAAACCTGATGTTAATGCTCATATCAATCTTTTCAGCTTCATATTTTCTTGGGTGGGTGTGGCCACTCTCTGCTGAAGTGGAGCCCCAGGAAAAGCATTTGGTCTTTAGTGTTCCTGGCAGGTGCTATATATGTGCTCATTCACACTCAAAATCACATTTGACCTTTCAAACTTGGATCACTGCACAACCCTACTGCTTAGATTCAGTTGTACTTCAGAAGTGAGGGAGGAAAAATTCACCTGGGAAAAAGAGAATCAATCAGCAAACAATTTGTTTCACTTAGAAATACCTGTTCTGAGGTATTTTTGGAAGGTTGGATATTGAAAAAGGCTGTTCTTTCCATAAGAAAAAAAAATGTTATGTGCTCACTGAAGTACCATTTTACAGAGACAGCTGGATGGATTTCCATCAAGGCCTTTTAATCTAGTTCTAAGTAGTGCTCCCCAAAATCCTTTAGTTAAACTTTAAATAGCTATTTAAAATTATTTTTCTTATGTTTGATTAGGGAAAACTCATTTTAAGAAAAAAAGAAAAGAAAAGCAGCCAGTATTCATAAGCAGGCAAAAGGTTTAAATGAATTCTAAGGGGAAAAAATAGTAGAGCTTTAATCAAAAACATCATCAAATTTATTGGTAGATGAAAGTTACTTCCAGAAATTGTACTGAAGACATTGAAAAAACTTCAGATGAATAGACTAGTTTCATATTATTTTTTTCTCTTTAATTACTAAAAATTTCAATTTAATCAAATTTATGTTTCTATGTAGACTTATCTAGTTTCATGCTAACGTTCAAAGCTTATTATAGTGACAAAAGCATTTAGTATCATGATCAGTATTTTATATTCCGTGTTATATTCTATTATTATTTTATTCCACCCTTTTTATATGCAACTCAGGGTGGCAAAAAGACCTAATACTTCTTCCTCCTATTTTCCCCACAACAAAAACACCAAGCAAGAAGAAGACCTTCTGCACACAAATTCCAATCGTGCTTTTTATAATTTTGTGAATAACAAACCTAATGTCTCGAGATCCATCCCACCACAAAGAATCTAATAGCAAAGAAAATAATGACGAAACAGTTAAAGCAAACCTCTTTAACACATTCTTCGACTCAGTCTTTGTCAACAGCAATGGCTCAAACCCAAAATTTCCCAGCCGCACCAACAACGACCTAACACATATAGATTTCACTGAAGAAAATGTTGAAAAAGCTATTTTCAATTTAAAACCTTCCCTATCTATAGGACCTGATGGACTATGTGAATACTTCTTAAAAAAGCTTTCCACTTATATAGCAGAACCCCTAAGCATAATCTTTGAAAAAGCCTTCACGACAGGTTCCCTTCCCAAACTTTGGTCACTAGCCACAGTCATCCCTGTCTTCAAAAAAGGAGACCCCAGTTTAGTTGAAAATTACAGACCAATCTCTCTATGCTGCGTTACCTGTAAAGTTATGGAATCCATCATCAACCAATACATTACCCTCTATCTAGAAACAAACAACCTACTCTCTAATAAACAATTTGGTTTCAGAAAAAAATTATCATGTAACTTACAACTTCTTCACTGCAAAAATATATGGACTATTAATCTTGATCAAGGCAAAACAATAGATGCAATTTACATAGACTTCTGTAAAGCTTTTGACTCAGTGGTACACGACAAACTTCTCCTCAAACTAAAATCCTACGGCATCTCCGGACCCATCCACAATTGGATAACAGCATTCCAGTCAAACAGACAACAAGTGGTCAAAAGAGGCAGTGCCCTATCAAATCCTGTTCCTGTCAATAGCGGCATTCCCCAAGGCAGTGTTCTTGGACCAACACTCTTCATATTATACATTAATGATCTCTGCGACCATATTAAAAATAATTGTGTTCTCTTTGCTGACGATGTCAAACTGTTTAAAACTACCAACAATACAGTTTCCCTTCAAAAAGACCTTGACTTAGTGTCAGAATGGTCTAAAACCTGGCAATTCCAAATCTCAACCAGCAAATGCTCTGTCTTACACATTGGAAAAAAGAATCTAAACACTAAATACAAACTCGACGGACATTATTTTACAGATGACCCCCACCCAGTCAAAGACCTTGGAGTCTTCATATCCAATGACCTAAGTGCCAAAGCCCACTGCAACTACATCGCAAAAAAGGCATTAAGAATTGTAAACCTAATCTTACATAGCTTCTTCTCCAGAAACACTACACTACTAACCAGAGCTTACAAAACATTTGCTAGACCAATTCTTGAATATAGCTCGCCTGTCTGGAACCCATACCACATTTCAGACATCAATACAATTGAACGTGTCCAGAAATATTTTACAAGAAGAGTTCTCCACTCCTCTGAATACAACAAAATACCTTATGCCACCAGACTTGAAATCCTGGGTTTAGAAAACTTAGAACTCCGCTGCCTCCGACAGGACCTGTGTTTAACTCATAGAATCATCTATTGCAATGTCCTTCCTGTTGAAGACTACTTCAGCTTCAATTACAACAATACAAGAGCAAACAATAGATTTAAACTTAATATTAACCGCTCCAATCTTGATTGCCGAAAATATGACTTCAGTAACAGAGTTGTTAATGCTTGGAAAAGTCCCCAAAGCTTTAATCAAAAACTGTCTACTATTAACCTTACCCCTTTCTTAAGAGGTCTATAAGGGGCGTGCATAAGAGCACAAATATGCCTACCATTTCTGTCCTACTGTTTCCTTTCATTATATACAATTTATATAGTTATTACATGCTTATACCCATATATATACTTATATGTTTCTTCATGCTTATGCTTATGTATGCTGTTATGACAAATAAAATAAAATAAAATAAAATAAAATAAAATAATTAAATTAAATTAAATTTAAAAAAATAAAAATAAAAAAAATATATAAATAAATAAATAAATAAATAAATAAATACATACATACATACATACATACATACATACATACATACATACATACATACATACATACATACCCTGTGAGGTGGGTCAGGCTGAGAGAGGATAACTGGCTCAAAAATTACCCAAGCAGCTTTCAAGCCTAAGAGAGGCCTAGAAGTCACAGTCTCCTGGTTTCTGGGCCAACACCTTCACCATTTCATGGAAATGGCTTTTGTACATCAAAGCACATTGTGATGGCTTCTTAAGAAACTAACACTAGTTGATAAAAATAGAAATAAACCCAAAGTAAATTATTACAGTAGCAAAAAGTAGGAATGAATTATAGTTCACTGTTTGCTGATAGACAAAGCATACACTGATCCATGCAAAACATAATACTGGTTCATGAACTATACCAGATAAAGGAAGGCAATACCCCAGCAGTAACTAAGATGAGACTAATGGTCAGAATATATATCTGTGCATGCAAATGGGGCCGTGATAGAAAACTATGGATTCATTTTATTTTATTTTATTTTATTTATTTCATTTTGTCATAACAATATACATAAGCATCACACAAAAAGATTATAAAGTATATAAACATATATATGAGGAAATATAAGGAAGCATAAGAATATACATATAAGAAAAAAGAAACAATAGGACAGGAACGGTAGGCACGTTTGTGCTCTTATGCAGGCCCCTTAAAGTCCTCTTAGGAATGGGGTGAGGTCAACAGTAGATACTTTTTGGTTAAAGCTTTTGGGATTATGAGAAGAGACCACAGAGTCAGGTAATGCGTTCCAAGCACAGATAACTTTGTTACAGAAGTCATATTTTCTGCAATCCAAATTGGAGCGGTTGACATTAAATTTAAATCTATTGGTTGCTCTTGTATTATTGCAGTTGAAGCTGAAGTAGTCTTTAACAGGAAGGACATTACAATAGATGATTCTGTGTGTTAAACACAGGTCATGTCGAAAGCGACGGAGTTCCAAGTTTTCTAAACCTAGGATTTCAAGTCTGGTGGGATAAGATTTTTGTTGGTTACACAGGAGCTCTTGTAAAATATTTCTGTATTGTATTGATGTCAGAAATGTGGTATGGGTTCCAGACAGGCGAGCTGTATTCAAGAATTGGTCTAGCAAATGATTTATATGCTCTGGTTAGTAGTGTAGTGTTATTGGAAAAGAAGCTACGCAAGATTAGGTTTACAACTCTTAGAGCCTTTTTTGCTATGTAGTTGCAGTGGGCTTTGGCACTTAGATCTTTTTTTTTTAATTTGCATTTATATCCCGCCCTTCTCCAAAGACTCAGGGTGGCTTACACTATGTTAAGCAATAGTCTTCATCCATTTGTATATTATATACAAAGTCAACTTATTGCCCCCAACAATCTGGTATGATATGAAAACTCCAAGGTCTTTGACTGGGTGGGGGTCATCTGTAAGATAATGTCCGTCGTGTTTGTATTTAGTGTTTAGATTCTTTTTTCCAATATGTAAGACTGAGCATTTGCTGGTTGAGATTTGGAGTTGCCAAGTTTTAGACCAAGTGGTTAGATGATCATGGTCTTTTTGAATGGTAGATGTATTGTCGGTGGTGTTAAATAGTTTGACATTGTCAGCAAAGAGAACACAATTACTTGAGATATGTTCAGTTCTGAGATTTTGTGGGGATTTTTACATTTATGTTTCTGATGTAAATTGGAGTTAATACTAGTATATTATGAGCAGTAGATAGTCATTTGGCTCTCATTGATTTCTTTGAAAATTTGGTAGCTAATTTTTTTTAATATACCATTAACATTATGTTGCCAGGCTGTTGGGAGAGGCTCAGCTGCTGTTGTCTGCTGCACACAACATTCTGTGCTACTATCATGTCCCCATTTCTATTGTTGCCAAACTTCACTCTGCCCATGTCATAGTAGGTCCATCACAAGGAGATTGTCAATCTGTGTTTGGGACGGAAGGAGAAAATTGTACAGTAATGCAATATCTTCAGTCCAAGAATGGTTTGCAGCTGTTAAACAACTAAATAAGGAAATTCTGTTTTCCAATGTATTAATTGGTTCAGATCCAGTCCATGTTGCATTACTTACTAGAAAGGTATTACAGCTTCATGATGAAGATACAGACTGACTTAAATTCAATGTATTATCTGTCTCCTTCACCTATTTTCTAGCTTAGATTGGCTTCAGCACTTGTGGCCTTTGGCCTGTCTGCAGCTGAGCTTGGATAGCAAAAGATACAGGAGAGAAATAATTGACACTGATGGATTGAGCCCTGCATATTTGTACGCTTTATGTTGGAGGCAATTTCCTAAGTGATTTTCTAATTAAAAAAACAACATTGCACTTCCATTGGCCTAATTAGGGTAACTGTATGGCCCAGTACAGCTTGGGCCACCCCAGAGAGAAATGAACTGGAGTATGTATTTTAATTTATGGATTAAATTATTGGGAGGAGGTAGAGTTTTTCATTTAGATTTATATTTTAATACCTGGTACTGGTAGTGGCCAGAAATCTGGCCTTTGCATTTTGGCCTCTGTATTGCAATTAAAGTTATGCAATTTAATAATGAGTGTAATCTATAAAACACTACTTAAAAGATTGCATTGAAATGTTCAACAGAGGAAATCTTTTCATTCCCTTTCTGGCTGTAGGATTGGCCAGTCAGACGGGATCACTTAAAAGCCCCAATTGCCATCCTTGAATAATTAACTTATCCTACTGGAGGTCTGACATCAGGGCTTTCTGCATTATTTCATTCTAGTAGCATCTAGTAGAAATTAAACAAAATTTTAGTTACTGGTATAGATATTTCTTAGTTCATAATTAATGTGTTCCTTATTTCATTACTTGATTTAAATTCTTAAACCCTTTCTCTGTTATATTTAAACTTTATAATTCTTACTTAGATATTGTCCAGTATTATCTATTTATTGAATAGATTATTATTCCACACTTACTGTTTCATAAATAACTCAAAGCAGCAAACCTTGTCTCCTCCTATTTTCCCCACAACAATAGTCCCATGAGGTGGATTGAACTAAGAGAGAGAACAAGTGGCCCAAAGTCACCTGGCCAGTTTTCATGCCTAAATTGGGTCTAGAACTCACAGCCTCCCTATTTATAGGCCAGCACTTTAATCTCTATACCAAACTGGTTCTTCTGTTCCAAACATTCAAAACGGAAAATATAATCATGTTTGTTATTTTATTCTTATTGTAAATGTTAAGTCCTCGGAGCTACACTGCCACCTAGAGACTTGCCAGCTTCCCAGCAATCCTGATTGGCTAAGACATGAGCTACTGAAAAGTGGGAAACCCGAAGCCTTGTCATTGGTTCAGGCGTCTGACAGTTCCGTATTTAAGCGGCTGCCAGACAACACTTGTTGCTGTTGCCTTCACTGAAGTTTAGCCTGTTAGCTGTTTACTCTGTTAGCATTAAAAATTGTTATTTGTTACTTGCAACCTTTCTTGCCTCAGTTCTTACCAACCGAGTTCTCCGTACAGGGCACTGGCGATGCGGGTGGGATAAGACTGAGGTAAAGTTGGCTGAGTCACTAACAGAGTTAAGGTGCAATTCTTACCATCCGAGTTCTCTGTACAGAGCAGTAAAATATTTTTTAATAGCATTCTATGCAGCGAAACAACCAAGAGGAATACACAGATATTCAGATTTAAATATTTGTTATAAATTGGATTATAATATGAAGCCATGTTTATAATATCCACTTTTCCTCTAACTTCTGCTGCTGCGTATGTCAGCTCTCTCTAACTTGTTCTTTGATTAATCTATATATTAAACTAATGTTTGTAGATTGCAAAGAAGAAGCTTCATTAGGTCATACACTGTTGCTAGCATATCATTATTAACGATATTCATTTTTTTCAAGGAAAGCTTTGAACTGGTCTATCTTATGTTTCATACTTGTTTCATGCTAGAGTCCAATATTTGTAATGGAATCAAGCCAAAAAAGTGTCACTCTAGCTCAGGAGAATAGTTTCTGCAAGTAAATATAATCCATATGACTAAATGTTGCATGACTAGATTTAATAGTTATTCAGATATATTAATGAAGCAGACCAAAAGATTTCAAAGGCTGAACAATTTTTTTTAAAAATGTAACAAAAGAAATTCTGCAACAAAATCTTAGTGGCTACATAAAATTAACTAATTTTCCCCTACTCCTTAAATTCTTCTGAACCATGATTGAAAAGTCTTGATAAAATTTTCTGCATGTTTTTATAAACACATTTAAAATGGAATTCTGTCCCCAGATTTTATGTAAGGAAGAAACTTGGCATTGCAAAATGCACATTATGCACAATAATTTTCCTGTGATTTGAAAAAAATACAATATAATATTGTTAGGGAATAAAACATAACCTCATAATTTTGTTTTCTAGCTTTAGCAACATTCAATGTTTGCAGCATTCCCTCTGTTTTCATTTTATGCAAAATAGTGGGAGAGTATGCAGTCGCTTCAAAATAATTTCTTTTAAATGAAGACCAACTCACAGTTTTAAGGGATATTTTGTTTCCTTATTTGGCTGTATTGTTGAGCTAATAAAAACTGAATTACACATCCAAGTGATTCATCTTTTTCAATGTGGGTATATGTTAGAGTTACATTTCATATTTTAGCTCCCCTTTGAAAGATGGATTTGTTCTTAAAGAAATTCAAACTCTAAAGTATGCCAATTTTATAATCACTCTCACTATGTATATTTTCAGAATCCATCTCAGAATTAGAAAGGGTTGGGGGTTTTTTTTGGCATATGCTATTGTCATGAATTTTGAAATTTCCCTGAGATTTAGACCAGTTTTATTTACAAAATTGTGGCCGTTGCAACATCCCCATAGTCACAAGCTACCTTCCCACAAAGTCAGTGGGGAAACCACCAAGAACACTTGGTAAGGCCACACTTGGAATACTGCATTCAGTTTTGGTTGCCGCGATGTAAAAAAGATGCTGAGACTGTAGAAAGAGTGCAGAGAAGAGCAACAAAGATGATTAGGGAACTGGAGGATAGAACATATGAAGAACGGTTGCGGGAACTCTGTATGTCTAGTTTAATAAAAAGAAGGACTAGGGGAGACATGATAGCAGTGTTCCAATATCTCAGGGGTTGCCACAAAGAAGAGGGAATCGGGCTGTTCTCGACACCTGAGGGTAGAACAAGAAGCAATGGGTGAAAACTGATCAAGGAAAGAAGCAACTTAGAACTAAGGAGAAATTTCCTGACAGTTAGAACAATTAATAAGTGGAACGACTTGCCTGCAGAAGTTGTGAATGCTCCAACACTGGAAATTTTTAAGAAAATGTTGGATAACCATCTGTCTGAGATGGTGTAGGATTTCCTGCCTGGGCAGGGGGTTGGACTAGACGGCCTCCAAGGTCCCTTCCAACTCTGTTGTTGTTATGTTATGTTGTTAAGAAGTTGGAAGTCATTCCTGCTTCCTTTTGTCCCTCCCCCCATGATCATTCTGTTTATCTATTTAGGTAAATAAATAATTTCAAGTGCCAGCAAAATCAGGATATGCCCGCAGTTCAAATGATTATAAAGATTTATTGCAAGTGTAAGCTCTCTACAAAAATCTGAGATACTAACGGTCAAGGGAAATGAGCATGAATTACGTAGATATTCAAGGTGGCCTGGACTTAGATCTCCTGAGGGTGTGCAGGGATTCATGACTTTTGACCCCTCCCGGGGCTCAGCCTGGTCATCTCCTACATCTTGATTTATTATATTTCTGCTAAGGAAATATACTCTTCTTAGAAGATCATGGGATTGTCCCAGATAAGGGTAAAAAAATATAGTCACCTTAAATTTTATGTTTATGCTGGTCACATCAAGCAGCACTATCTTTCTTTCAAAGGCTGACCCTTTGAACAGGTCACAGGATTGTCTCATGTTTTCTAATGTTTAGATGATTTCTTTATTATCCATAAATAAATGAATAACTCTTCAAGTGTGTGTGTGTGTGTGTGTGTGTGTGTGTGTACACACACACATACATACATATACATACATAACAAAAGAAATGTGTTATTTGTGCTGGATGATTTGGGGTGGTTTTTTTTCATCAAAGCATTTTTATTCCCTTTTTATTCTCTCTCTCTCTCTCTCTCTCTCCCTCCTATTCTATTCTTTTCTTTTTTTCCTTTCTGTTTTGGTGAAATTATATTTCCTAAGCATAGCAGCTCTCTCAGAGGACAGAACCTGACACATATCAGAGAGATACCTGCAAAAGCTAGGGAGTTGTGAATACATCTTAATTTAATTAACTACTCTGCTGCAGAGCTTCTTATCACCCAGATAATAGTGGACACCTTGGTTTAGAATTTGCTGCTATGTTTGAACTTTAGCTATGATGGGTTGGATCAGCAGTGTTATTTCACAACCATATGATTTTACATTATGAGTTTTCTATGAAACATACATTATAAGTTTTCAAAGACATTTTTGTGCAGATAGGTTAGGTTTGAAAAGGTTGAAAATAAGGTTCAAAAATTCCAATCCAGGCTAATAGACGAAAAGACATTTTTATGTGAAACAGAGAAACCCTCCATTAGAGCAGCTTGACAGTTTGCCCTTTTGATACTGGGTGGGAAACTTCCATTCAAAGATTGATGGTTAATGCTTTACAGAATTCTCATTTATTTAAAATATATATATTTCATCAGATAAGATTTCAGGGTTTGGGTGTATATCTGAAAATTGAAATATAGTAGACAGTACCAATTGAGTCCAGTTCCAGTTGTTTTTAGTTGATAAAGCTAGAATCTGGCAGATTATGAATTCTAGTCTCATCTTAGGCACAAAGCCAACTGGGTGACCTTACGCCAGAATGCCAAGACCTATTATTCCCAAGAAAAATAAATTTAGAATTTTTTTTCTATTTCACTGCTGCCCAGCTGGTGTTCAGGGCCATCGTCATGCTGTAGCAGTCAGCCATCATCATATGTTCCTCAAATTCAATGACCCCTGGCAGCTTTCATAATTAATGGCACTGGTCTTTTGATGTTCTGAGGCTCTTTCTTCCTTCAGAAACACCATAAGACAAGTTGCTAGCCCTCACAATGTTTCGAAAGTAGAAAGAGTCTCAGAACATCACAAGATGAGTGCCAGCCCCCATGATGTTTCCAAAGGATAGAATGAGCCTCAGAAACATTGTGGAAAAAAAAAGAAAAGAAAGAAACATTGTGAGATGAGCTCTTACAGCTCCTATGATATTCTGAGCCTCTTTCCATCTTTGGGAAATATTGTGTTAGCTAGCTGTTTACAATATCTGCATCTTGTGTTGGCTGGGTGCACTTGTCAGCAGCTTCATAGAAAGAAAAACTAAGTAAGCATTTATTGGGGAGAAGGGCCAAACCTTCTGGGAGAATGATGGGGCAGTGGAAAGGCCTAGCATTCCAGGAGAGTGGGATGGGGGGAAAGGCCTATGTGCTGAGGGCCTAGCTGTGTCATGACTGGTTTCTACATGCCAACCATCCATTTACTCCTTGGTGAATTTATTAAAATAAAACCCAACTGGAAAATGTTAAGAGCTAGGATATGTTGTTCAAGAGAAAGCTGAATAAAAAAATTAATTAAGTAGCCTTTCCCTCTCTTTTTATGTTATTGCATAAAACAAATTATTCAACTCTAAGCACCAATTTTCATTTAGTTAAAATCTGGGCATTGTTACATTTTTCTCATATTTTGGAAGGGAAACATTGGAACATGATGTTTTATTCTGTTCTCTGGAACATTATTTTCAGATAGTGGTCTTTTATAGCACAATCTATAAGAATAGGCAATTTGGCTATTGATTGCTTGGTCTCCTTTCTCATGTATTCCTGGCAGTTCTGTACCCATCTCTCACACAATTGTGCAGATCTAAAATGGAGTATCTTCCTGTTCATTATGGCATGACTACTTTCACTAGTCATGTTTGCAAATGAACTGATCATTTTGACATCACTTTCCAATTAAGCTGATCACTATCCATTATATTGAATACTTTATAAAAAGTTCTAAATTAACTTTTTGCTCAAAGATGGATGATCCCAAGTTTAATGAAGTTCTCTGTATTCTTCCTTATTTTATCTCTTGATAACCGACATAAATATTATCTTACAAAAGAGATTCTGCTGACCACCTGATCTTTTGAGTTCATGTTGTCCCACTTAAGTAATTAGAACATTATAGAGATCCCGCTGCCTAGCAATCTCATTTCCAGGCAAGGAGTTGGATTATTCTAGGTCTCTTCACCTGGAAAATGTCTACATCTATGCTGACTGATACAGTCAGAAGTGTTTCAAGAATTCCATTTCTGCCATGACAGCCATTACCTGTCTGGGTTGCCCCCCCCCCCCAATATGTAGTAGTGTATTTGCACAGCCACTATTTCACACTTTATGGAGTGGTGATCTGATTACATGGATGCTCTGTGTGACAAAGTTGTACTTTGTATGGCCAGCTTCAGAGAATAGTAAAAGAACAGATAAATGGTTTCCACCAGATACCAAATGGATTTAATCTGTGGAATTAAAGGCACAGCTGGCTGATTAACAGTTTTGCTCTGGAGATCTGCTTTCTGTTTCAGAATTAATATCTCCATTTTGTTTTATTGAGAACCAGGTAACACCAGAACGACATTTGAAATGCAAATGAGAAAAATGGAACAAAAACAGATCATGCATGGATTAACTCTCATTGGGGCAGTGGAGCCAGAGATGGCAATGGAGCCAGTGATGAATAGCTTACTTCTTTGTCTCGGTTTCATTTGCAATGAATGGACAAACTACTATTGCATCTCCACTCTGCAACAATCACTAAAGTACTGGAAAGTGGAGGGGAGATGAAATAATGGTGCTCCTTCTAAGCAATTTACATATTATTTGTGGAAAGATCTTATTTACCTTAAGCTCTTCCCCACTGCCCAGTTGCCTTGTCATCAGAATGAGTAACATCCTTTTTAGAGAGCAGGAATGGATGATAGAGTTCATCCCCTCCCCTGTAAATGAGATCTCCAGGTGTGTTTTTCCTGCTGGCGTTTTTGAATGCTGCTGTCTATACTGGCTGTTGAAATTTCTTTTGTTACAAACTAATCTCAGCAGTTCATTGGCTATTTTGCAGGAACACTCCTTCAATTGATTCAATGATTACTGTGGTTTATAATGTCTTATACAGAGATGTTTACCAGCAGTACTAAAATAGTATAATGGTTACAACATTGGTTGGTAAAATTGAACTTGCTACTTCCAAACTCAACGGAATAATGATTTTCTAAATTATTGTCATTGTGTTTCTTTCTTCGAGCTACCTATTTGTCCTTAGGGTTTTTATTTTTTAAATACTTCCAATGGTGTATTACTTCATCATTTGTCCAATCACTAGTCACCTGAATAAAAAAGTTTTATCCAATCTGGATTCCACCCTGCTGAGCATGAAAACATTTTACTTCAATGAGTAGAAAAATAAGGAAATGGCGCACTGCTGGATTTTTTTAAGCTGAGGCAAAATGCAAATAAAAGTTAAAACACATGTAGAGAGAGAAATTGTTTTACCAGTTTTTAAACCAGCAACCATCTGTTCACAGGGCAACGGTTATGGCATTTCAATCTTATAGGATTAGAAGCAAAAGTAGCTCTAGAAGAGATTAGACTCCAGCTGACCAGGAAGAAAGAATTTTTGTATTATTTGTATGGTTGGTCACACATTCAGCCGTATGTTTAAACTGTATTTGGCATTTTTGTCTACCAATTGAGTCCTTCTCAAGAACCTGGGATTGGCAGATGTTGTTTTTGATGGCATTAAAGATATTGTTATGTAATGTAAGTTGTTCCAAGTAAAGCTGTCAGTTGGAATTGACTGATGGTGATTTTGTCAATGCCAATAGTGTTCAAATGGTGCGCCAGATGTTTTTGAGTTGCACTCAAGGCATCTATCACTATTGCCATTATGTTTGTTTTACTTTACCACAATCATTCAACTTCTGTTTGCAGATCTTTGTATTTTGGTGATTCCCCCCCCCCCCCCAGTTCTTTCTCTGCTATCTCCAGAGCCTGCTTTGGTCTTTTTATCAATAATTGTTAAGTCTGGGGTGTTTTGTGGCCGATGCTTGTTTGTTTAAATTCTAAAGTCCCAGAGTACTTTAGCTTCTTCATTTTCTAACACTTTATCCACTTTGTGGTTCTTGTTTGCAGGCAAATGTATTTCTTGCAGATAGTCCAATGTTGTTACTTGGCTATACCATTGTATGTAGTCAGTCTGTACGATCATCTTGCAGCTGCTAACTAGGTGGTCCACTGTTTCTTCAACTTCTTGACAGAGATGACATTTACTGTCCAATGCTGTCTTCTCAATTTTGGCTTTGTATGTATGCATTTTTTCTTAAGACTTGGTCTTATGCAGCCAACATTACCCCCTTTGTCTCTTTTTTCAACTTTACTGCTCTTAGTCACTGCCTGGTCTTGTTATTATCTGCTTTGTCTGCTAATTTTTGTACTGGTCATTTTTATGTAATATTTTGCCTGGCCATGTCTTTTTTTTTTTGTTGCCAGTTCGGCTCTCTGGTATTCAGTAATCTTTCATGATGTACTACTTATTATATAGGTAAGTAGCACTAATATAGCATAACAGAATTGGTATTCAAATATTTAAAACAATTGACAATTCCAAAATAATTAATAAAAGTACATATGCAAACAATTTTGTCTAAGAGATCATGTGCTAGAAGGCTTCCTCAGGCTACACAAATACAACAATAAAAAAGTAAAATCAGTAACCTGGAAAATATAAACATAGAATAGCAGTATAAAATACAAGTCTGGTGTACTTCCAGTATTCCATGCCCACCTATTCTCCTTGGTAGATAGTTTGTCAATGTCATTTTTTTGGTCTTCCTATCCTGGCTTTTAGCTCTGCTTGAATCCAATCCACAGTTCCAGCTGTGAATCTAATGACTGTTAATTACCTTGAAGGTATTGTTTCCACTGAGTTTGGACTTTAAGATTTTCTTCATTCTCTTGGTGTGCTCACTTCCAACCTTCTTCTTGACTTCAGTGTGCTTGATGTTGTCAACCTGAAGGATGCCCAGGTATGTGCAGTGATGTTCTTCATCCAGGCTCTTGATATTATTTCTATGAGGCATTTTGCTACCTTGATTCCTTCAGTTTCACTAATTTTTCCTCTCTTGATGATTAGGGTGGCACATTAAACAGGTGAAAAATATTATTGTGAATCTGATTGTTATATATGCATGTGTGTACATTTTGATCATTTAATTTTAGATCTATACATTTAATTTAACTTTGTGAGCACATATGTCCACAAGAAGGAGCCTGATTGATAATTATATTCCTGGATGGAAAGATTGGAGCAGGGGTGAAATGCTCCCAGTTTGGACTGGATTGCCCGATCCGGTAGCGATGCCGGCGGGTGGTTCAGAGAACTGGTAGCAAAAAAAACCCCCACCCCCCCACCCCCACCCCCCCGCTGAACCGCGTGATTCAGAGGTGTTTTTTTTTTACTTTTTTACTTTTAAAATCATGTTTTCTTTGGCCAAAAAAAAAAGCTTTTAAAAGTAGAAAAAAACCCTCTGATGATTGTGCAGCTCAGCTGGGATCGTCAGAACCTTTAAAGACTTTTTTTTCTACAAGCTCTTCAGCTGAAGAGGTTGTTAAAAAATCCTTTTAAAAGGTTCTGGTGATCAGACAACTCAGCTGGGATCGTCAGAACTCTTTTAAAAGCATGTTTTCTACAAGATCTTTGGGCGAAGAGGTTGTTAAAAAAATGCTTTTAAAAGGTTCTGACGATCAGGCAACTCAGCTGGGATCGTCAGAACCCTTTAAAAGCTTTTCCCAGCTGAGTTGCCTGATTATCAAGGCTTTCAAAAGCATTTTTTACAATCTCTTTGGCTGAAGAGGTTGTAGAAAAAATGCTTTTAAAAGTTAAAAAAAAAAAGTTGGCCATACCCACCCAATCATATTCCCACCACCAAGCCATGCCCACGGAACCTGTAGTAACAAATGTTACATTTCACCCCTGGATTGGAGGGCACAGCAGCTGGTATTTTGTCCAATGTTAGATATAGTCCCTGCTGTCTAGACTGAATACAGGTAGTTCTTAGCTTACCAGAGTTCATTTAGTGACTGTTCAAAGTTACAACAGCATTGAAAAATGTGGCTTATGACTTGCTTTTCACACTTACAACCATTCCAACATCTCCATGGTCACGTGATCAAAATTCAGATGCTTGGCAACTGACTCATATGGTTGCGGTGTCCCAAGTGATCATCTTTGCCATTTTCAGACATGAAAAGTCAATGGGGAAGCCAGAGTCACTTCTCACCATGTTACTAACCTAACTGCAGTGATTCACTTAACAACTGTGCCTGGAAAGATCATAAAATGGGGCAAAATTCACTTAAAAATGTCTCCTTTAGCAACAGAAATTCTAGGCTCAATTGTGGTTGTAAGCTGAAGACTACCCATACCTTTTAAGCTGCTGTCAAGGATAGATTTTTTTCTTAAGCCATCTTAAAATAAAATCATTATGAGTACAGGACAGAAACAGCTTGAGTTTGCAATGTGATTATTATTTAGACTCTATGGTTGGGGCAGGTAGAGTGAATCTTTGTTTGGCCTTGGAATTATTTTAGCATATAGATCTTAAAAGACTGCAAATAAATGATAGCTATTAAAAAAGATTTATAACTGGGATATTAAATTAAGACTTCTTGGGTAGCTTTGCTTGCATGATCTTTGTTAGAAAATGACTGGGAAAGTGTGTCCTTCTAGTTATCCAGGGAAGTCCTGTAGTTACTTTTAATAATACTTATTTATAACTATTTATTATTTTGACAGTGATATCAGACTATGTGGCAGGATTGGGCCTTAGGGGCAATGTTTGCTGAAATTCAGTTCCTTCCTGCCAAACCCTGTCCAGAAGGTGGTGCTGTGGTCCTACCATTCAACCCCAGGACACTAATGTGCATCATCCTACATAGGATCTCTATCTATTTATTTTATTTATTTATTTATTTATTTATTTGTCATAACAATATATACAAGCGTTACATAAAAGGTTATAAATATATGAACGTATATATGAGGAGAAATGAGGTACTAAAAAACGTGTATATACATAGGGAAAGAAACAGTAGGACAGGAACGGTAGGCACGTTTGTGCTCTTATGCACGCCCCTTTAGAGTCCTCTTAGGAAAGTGGTGAGGTCAACCGTGGACAGTTTTTGAGTGAAACCTTTGGGGTTATGAGAAGAAACCACAGAGTCAGGTAATGCATTCCAAGTATATACAATTCTGTTACAGAAATCGTGTTTTCTGCAATCTAAACTGGAACGGTTGACATTGAGTTTGAATCTGTTTGTAGCTCTTGTGATATTGTTATTGAAACTAAAAAGTCATTGACAGGAAGGACATTACAACGGATGATTTTATATGCTAAACCCAGATCCAGTCAAGGCGACGAAGTTCCAAGTTTTCTAGACCCAAGATATCAAGTCTGGTGGAATAAGGTATTTTATTAGTTTCAGAGGAATGGAGAATTCTTCTCGTAAAATACCTTTGGACACGCTCAACTGTGTTGATGTCAGATATATGGTAAGGGTTCCAGACAGGAGAGCAGTAATCAAGAATTGGCCTAACAAATGTTTTATATGCTCTGGTCAGTAGCATGGTGTTTTTTGAAAAGAAGCTACGTAAAATTAAGTTGACAACTCTTAGAGCCTTCTTAGCTATGTAGTTGCAGTGGGCTTTGGAACTTAAATCGTTAGATGTAAAAACTCCAAGGTCTTTGACAGGGTGGGGTCATCTGCGAGGCAATGTCCATCAAGCATGTACTTTGTGATTGGGTTCTTTCTTCCAATGTGCAAGACTGAGCATTTACTGGTTGAAATTTGTAGTTGCCAAATTTTAGACCAGGCAGATAGATGATCAAGGTCCTTTTGAATTGTGGATGCATTGTCAGTGGTGTTGAAAAGTTTGACATCATCAGCAAAGAGAACACAGTTACTTGAAATATCAATACAAAGATCATTTATATATATTATAAAGAGAGTAGGTCCAAGAACGCTGCCTTGAGGAACACCACTCTTGACAGGAACAGGATTTGAAAGAGCATTACCAATTTTAACTATTTGTTGTCTGTTTGACAAAAAAGCAGATATCCAGTGGTGTAAGGGTCCTGAAATGCCATAGGATTTTAATTTTAGGAGAAGTTTATCATGTACTACTGAGTCAAAAGCTTTGCAGAAGTCTATGTATATTGCATCTATTGATTTACCTAGATCAAGATTAGTAGTCCATAGGTTTTTACAGTAGAGAAGTTGTAGATTGCATGATAATTTTTTCCTGAAGCCAAATTGTTTATTTGAGAGAAGGTTGTGCATTTCTAAGTGTAAGGTAATGGATTGGTTGATGATGGATTCCATACCCTTGCAGGCGGCGCAACATAGGAGATAGGTCTATAATTATCAACTAAGCTGGGGTCGCCTTTTTTGAAAACTGGAATGACTGTGGCTAGCGACCAGAGACTGGGAAGGGAACTGGTTCTAAAGGCTATATTAAAGATTATACTTAGGGGTTCTGCTAGATTACTAGAGAGTTTTTAAAAAAAGTAAGCACAAAGACCATCAGGTCCAATGGATAGAGATGGCTTCAATTTACTTAGAGCTATACCAACATTTTCTTCTGTAAAATCAACAATTGTTAAGTTGTCATGCTCATTGATTGTACAAATTTGGAATGTTGGATGAGTGCCATCACTGTTGATAAAAACTGATGCAAAGAATTTATTAAAGAGGTTTGCTCTAGATTCTTCATCATTGTATTCATTGCCATCAGGATCTTTTAGAGGTGGCATGCGTCTAGAGTTTTTAAGCTTGTTGTTGACAAAATTATAGAAGGCACGACTGGAATTTGTGCAGAAGATCCTCTTCTTGCTTGGTGTGGTAATTTGTGCATTCAGTTTTATTTGGTTGCATATAGTTCTGTAGCGTTTTTAAAATTAGCTACATAGCCCTTTGTTTCTTTTCAGAGGATCTTTTTAGATTGAAGCTTTTTTATTGATATGGGTAGTTTGCTTTTCCTAATCTTGATGGTAGTTAGTGGTACATATAGTTCGATGACTCTGTTGATTTCGAGTAGAAAAACTCTATAGTGGTCTTCAGCAGTTATACAGGTTGAGAACAGATTTTGCCAGTCTAGAAATGAAAGATCATTGTTTATAGAGTCATAATTGGCTTTTTTGAAGTTGTAAATGGGAATGCTATTGATATGATGGTTAAGTCTAGCGTATATTAAGATGGAAGTCAATCATGCAATGATCACTGTTGGAAAAGGGTTCTCTTATTTGTAGTCCATAAATGGTATTGTTATTGTTGCAGAAGATGAGGTCAAGGCAGTTGTTTAGTCTTGTATTATTGGTTACAAGTTGTTCAAGACCTAGGTTAGTAACAGCGTTGTATATTGTTGTGTGGATTGGATCAGTTGTACTTTCGTTAGTTATCCAGTTGATGAGAGGTAAATTTAGGTCACCCAGGAAGATGAGTGGATATGGGCAAGAGGCAGCCCAAGTTAGTAATGAGGTTAAAATATTAGCATGAGTAATATCGTAGTCGGGGGCTCTGTAGCATAGAATGAATCGAAGTGCGGTATTAGATGATAGATCACATACAATAGTTTCAGGAAGAGAAAGTTTGTGGGCAACTTGTATGTTTTTTAGATTAAGTGACTTTTTATAGAAAATAGCCACTCACACACCATCTCACACCTCTTGTTCTGAAATGTCTGCCTTCAACACATTATTTTAGTTCTAACCATTGGAAGTTACTTTGCTCAGCACAGTGCTGCAAGAGTGGCCACTATGCCTTAGTTTGCATCTCTTGTCTCACACCAAGATGGTACCCAAGCTTACATGTATATATTATTCATGTTTGATGCAGTTTTATTCTGCCTACATCTCTCTACTTTTGCTTTATGGAATTTTTGATTATCACACTGAACATACAGCAAAGTCCTTTCCTACACTGTCAATATCTTTCCATTTGTTATTTATGTATTACTTTTCTGTGCATATCTCAAATTGAAGCAAGCATATTTCTGATGCTCTACCATGCTTTGTGTAGTTTGCCTGGTAATTACTGTTTCCCCTTTCTCTGCTCCCCTCCCTCCTTTTTCTATCTCCTTATCCTCTCTATCTCTCTCTCCCTCTGTTCTGATCAGCCATAGTGCTTGCTGTCAAAGAAGCATGTTGGGTTCCCTTCATTTCCTTATTTCCAAGCTGTATGTATGAGTTGCCTTATTGTTTATTGGCTTAGTAAACTTGAGGGTCATCCTTCATATTTACATCCATGTCCTTCTTAATGTATGTAGTGGTTGCTGTGATTTGCTGCCCAGCCTTCCTAGATAAGGAATTTGCTGTCTGGACCAGTGATGCATATCCAAGACATCTTATTTCTCACATCTATTTTGGGGGAGTAATCACACTGATTATTCTCACCCATATTATAAGTAAACAGCTAGGAGATAAAGTTATAGTTCTGAGATTGATAGGAAATAACTTTGAATAGAAAGGTGATTTGAAAAAAAGGTAATTTTAACATATTTGTCTTAGAATATAGGATAGAATAGAATAGATTTTTTTATTGGCCAAGTGTGATTGGACACAAGGAATTTATCTTGGTGCATATGCTCTGAGTGTACATAAAAGAAAAGATACCTTCATCAAGAATCATAAGGTACAACAATATGTTTATTAAGGTAACTATTAAAAACAGTGTTTCATCCTAAGAAGATCTATTGTAATGGATAGCTAGAAAATATTAATATTCTTTTTTATCAGCTGTATGTATACTGCAATGATATGTGGGGAATGAGCTTGGAGACTGAGAAAGAATATACAACTAAGGGATCAGTCAGATGAAAGGCAATTTGACCAGCAGCAGAAATTTGGACAGGACAAGAATTTCAAAGAAGACTCTTGCTAGTTTTGGGGCTATAAAGAGGTGGGGAGAGAAGAAGTACTTTGAGATTGCAAGATTTTGTCAGTCTTATGAGATAGACCAGACAGAAAACACAACCAGATGAGCTAATTCTACTTTATTGTAAAGTTATATTAGCAATACCCTGCAAGTTTTGGCACCAAAACTAGTTAACAGCAACAAACGAAACAAAAAAAGTAGCAGCAGCAGAAAACACAGTCATAAATTCTGACATGGATAGGATATGCTGTAAAGTCTATTTCCATAAGGTCTAGGAGATCCTTCTCTTGCTGTTTTGTTTTAGTTGTCCCCAACTTTCCCACACTAATGAATCTTACCTTAGTACCTCCTAGTTTTGAAACATTTGAATAGCTAACAATTAATCATTAGCAGAATTAATTGCCACTGATATTAAACAAAAGCTCCTCGATAGCAGTTGATTCAAATGAATGATGACATTAATTTGGGCTGGACCGGATGCTTAGTATCCTTTCCTGCGTGACATTGTTAAACTGAGGGCAATATAATTCAAGAATCCAATGTAAAGTCAACATTTTCACTTTTGACTTCCTTTAAATAGAAAAGTGTACATGTAGAGGTTACCCTCGACTAATTTATGCTGACTTCATGCTAACTTTGAATATATTTGTTGAAGATTTCCTGTAGCATATATTTGGGGCTGTCAGAGAAGCTTTTATCCTGGAAAAAAAATTGTGCTGGCTTTAATTACAATTTTAAATAGCTCTATAACCATTGTGAACTCTAGGTTTACATCATTTTTATGATAGCCCCATAGATCCTAGTTTATTGATTTTGTCATCTGTTTCATTACATTTAATGCAAACCTTTTGTACTGAGTTACTCTGTTCTCTGGGGACTGCAAAGGAAGGATCAGGATGTAGTGTCTTGGCCAAAACAGCACAACACATATAATTTTATCAGAGACTGAACCAATCATGAAAGGCCATAAATATCATTTAGCAGGATGTTGCAGATATATGCCAGTTTGAACTGTTCAAATGGCAAAGGCAGGCCTCTCAGCAATATTGGTCCCAGTTCAGCATCCCGTTTTCTATAGAAATTACTTATTTTAGCAATATTTTCATTTTGTGATATATTTTTGGTAAATGTATGGCAAGAATAATAGTTTATTGCTTTTTTTCCATTCTAGCAATAAATATATAAATAAAAACATCTGGTCCTTATGTGTCAAAACTGACACAGGATAACTGTAGGAATGCACCGCAGTATTCCTGTGCATATGTATTTGAACCATGTCAAAACCAACATGGTAAACAGGGATACAATAAGCACCCAGCAGATCTATGCTCCCCATTTCAACTTGGCAGAGAGTTATTTTGAACTGGGAAAGTACTACTTTCTAATTTACTATCAAAGATTACAGTATGTGGTTTGATTTAGCAGACACAGATATTAAAAGTGGGGGATCAGTAAGTACAGACTAGCACAAGAGACAGCAGTACTCACAGAAGCAAGGCCCCTTCTAATTCCAAAAAATGTCATCCCCCTCCCCAGCTAAATCATATAAAATCTTAAAATCTTATGAGTTATTGGGGTCCATTTGTAGTATCTCATTGGTATTACACAAAATCACACAAAATCATTTCTTTAAATATATAAATAGAGACAATGGTAGATGAAGATGCATAGACTAAAAAAATGGTAAAAGGTTTCTCTTAATATCTTCATGCTTGAATCCCATGTAATGATGGGAGCAAGTATAGTGGAGTGTTAAAATATTGAATTAAAACTGGGAGAACTCAGCTCTAACTTTTACTCAGTTTATAAAGTTCACTGGATGTTTCTGGAATAATCACTATTGTTCAGCCTAGCCTACTTCACAAAGTGCTGTAAGATGAAAATGGGAGAGAATCAGGGGTGAAATCCAGCAGGTTCTGGAGAACCGGTAGTGGAAATTTCAAGCAGTTCGGAAAACCAGTAGCAGAAATTTTGAGTAGTTTGGAGAACCAGCAAATACAACCCCTGGCTGGCCCCAGAGAGGGGTGGGAATGGAGATTTTGCACTATCCTTCCCCCAGGAGTGGGGTGGAAATGGGATTTTGCACTACCCTTCCTCTGCCAAGCCCACCAAGCCACGCCCACCAAGCCACACCACACCCATCAAGCCAAGCCCATAGAAAAAGTAGTAAAAAAATTTGGATTTCACCACTGGAGAGAATCATATATACCACCTTCAGTTGTTAGAGAAAGATGAATATAATTGTAAAATATAAACAATTTGATATCAGATAAAAAGGTATTTCTTCATGTAAGCACTCAGATAAAATATGAAATTCATTACTTTAATTGGATTGAAGAGAATTCCACCTTTCAAGGCTTTAGAACTGGAGTTGATAAAACTATCAAAACTCTGGACAGCAGGAATCATGTATTATTTCTACTAATCTCAGAGATGTGGGGGATATTAAGATTAGATATGATAAGTATGTGTGTTTGTGTGCATTCCTATGGAATAGTTGTAGAAGGATTCTCGGGTGCTCAGTTCCTGCTAAAGGTCTTTTTGTAGAGTCATAGAGTCGTAGACATATGATTCTTCACTGAGATAATGAGTATTGCCTAGCTCAAGGGTGTCAAACTCGAGGGCCAGGGGCCAGATCTGGCCCGCGGGGTACTTAGATCTGGCCTGTGCGTCTGCCATTGAAACAGCAAAGCACCGGCCCATGGTGCCTCTGCCAGTGAAAGCAGAGCTCGCGAGGGCTGCACGTGGCCTTCCCATGCTCCGTTTTCTCTGGCAGAGGGTTGCAGGAGGCTGTCCTAGCCAAAAACAGAGCTCACGGGGGCCGCGCATGGCCCCCAAGCTCTGTTTTCACTGGCAAAGGGTTGCAGGAAGCCGAGGAAGCCAGAAATGGAGCTTGGGAGCCTGTTTTCATGTCGAGCTAGCCATGCCCACCATGGACCCTCCACCTCAGCCCCCCAAGATCAAACACAACCCTGATGCAGTCCTCAATGAAATCGAGTTTGACATCCCTGGCCTAGATGATCTTTGATTCAATGCAGAAAAACACTTCTGTTGCCAAATTCCATAAGAAAAGAAGTTAGCCTTGACCTCCGACAGTCAAAAAAATAAACTATATATATGATGGAATGTTATCCACCATAAAGTCTGCCAGGAATATTTTTGTATCTCAAAAATCAATGTTTTAAGTTTGGGTTTAAAGAGAGGATTGCCTCATGGAAAAAATGCCTAAGCTGGTAGACTTTTGATACTTTTTCCTGCTGGTCCATTTTTATGAAACCAAGATCTTATCACTAAAACAAAACTTTTTCCTTTGCATCATTACCTATTGGGGAGGCACAATTTGCATCACTGAATAAGTGCAAGCTAAAGCTAAAGAGAGTTTAGGAAGCTGGGGAAAATGTTAGTAGTATCAGGAGAGCCAATTACAGAACTTCCTTTCATTAGAAATTGGCCTTTATTTGACAGAAGCTAAAAATTGTAACTAATTAACCCTCCCCTCCCCGCACACAAATACACAGCCACAATTATTTCCCTCTCCATTTTCTTATGTTTTTAATGCAACATTCTCCAGATACATAATATTTTTTTTAAAAAAATAGGCTACTCAGTCATGTAGGAGTGCACTTGTGACTAAAGGCAGCTACACGCATAAAGCATATTTAGAAATGATGAATTGTAAAGAAATAAAAAAAAGTTGGATATGATCTGTTAAATTTTTAAAAAAGAGTTTGAGTTGCATTTGTAGCCGTAATTAGGTATTGGCTTCAGAAATAATGACTATATCTACTGGGTATGGATGAATTGTGAAGATGAGTATGGTTGCCATGCTTGAAACTTAGCTTCTGCAATGAGGAGTCATTTCTATCCATGCAGGTTCCTCAGTACTCATTGTTAATTGGTTCCAGGAGGCGCAATGAGTACCAAACAGATTTTTCCCATAAGGAAAAATGTAGTGAGTCACAAGGCAGCTGACACTGACAAGTTCTAGCTTTTGCATTGAGTACCAAACAAATGATGAGTACTGGGATAAAATTTTCACATCACTCATTGCATTGAGTACCTAATTCAATGAGTTTCAAAGCAGTTAAGGTATCGCTGTATTCGGGAAGCCAGCTGATTAAAAAAAAATCACTTGCAGAAGTTCGCCTTTGCTGCTTTGAATTGGGGAGGTATAACTATCTGTCAAAGGTGAAATCTGCCCCCACACTTCTGGCCTTCCAGAAGAGCCTAAAAACTTGGCTCCGCTGCTTGGCTCCGCTGCTTGGCCTGGAGTCTAGTACCTTAAGGGTGATTGACAGGATAGAGAAGATTCTAACTCTCAGGCTGCCTATCATCCGTGTTTTTAATTTTAATTTTTAACTTTTTATTCTGTTGTAATTGTTTTTATACTTTTTGAC
Source organism: Ahaetulla prasina (assembly GCF_028640845.1). Classification (NCBI taxonomy): domain Eukaryota; kingdom Metazoa; phylum Chordata; class Lepidosauria; order Squamata; family Colubridae; genus Ahaetulla; species Ahaetulla prasina. The sequence goes on from NC_080540.1 coordinate 109,920,563, forward strand.
TTTTATTATATTGTAAGCTCTGCAGAGTTGCTGAATTAGTGACATGAGGGTTACATACGGCTAAGGATTTCTTCTTTCTTTGAATTAATAATGAAATGTACTGGTGTACTGAAAATTATATAGAATTGTTCAGATTTTCAGGTGGATAATGCAAGTATTTACCAATATTAGCTTAATAGTATTCCATTTGTAGTAACTGAAAGTTCTTAACTAGTTGGCACATTGCCTTAGATTCATTTAAAAAGAAAGTACCAGTACTTAGTAATGAAATATTTTGCTTACAGAAGCAAGATAACTTGTCATCAAGGGCATTAATTTTTAAATTTACAGTTTTTCTTGTCATATGGATCACCTGAGCTGCTTTCTCAAATTTTATTGGCATGAAATCATTTCAAATTTAGAGTAAGTTAAATCTGCCTTATGGAGTCATACTTTGATAGCCCAGAGTTGCTTGATAGTGACATGGATGGCATATACATTTAATAAATAAATAAATGGTGAAAAAAATTATATTGGAGACAGTGCAACTGAAAAACTACAAAAGAAAAGAAAAAAACAGCTTCATGTTAACAATGTTAATTAAGGTACTTGTAGTCGTGAGACTGGATGATGGTATCATTTAGAGCAGGGGTCCCCAACCCCCAGTCCATGGACTGGCACAGGTCCATGGCATGCCAGCAACCAGGCCACTCTAACAAGCAAAGCCCCATCCATGGGATGCAGGCAGCACATGAAATCATAGCCACTCCACTCCACAGAAACACCTCTCTCCATGGAATCGATCCCTGGTGCACAAAAGGTTGGGGACCGTTAATTTAGAGTCCCTTGGGTTGCAGGGTGATCAAACCCATCATTCTTAGGAGGAGATCAACCTTGACTGCTCTTTAGAAGGACAGATCCTGAAGATGAAACTCAAATACTTTGGCCACTTAATGAGAAGGAAGGACTCACTGGAGAAGAACCTAATGCTGAGTACAATTGAGGGCAAAAGAAGAAGGGACGACAGAGAATGAGGTGGCTGGATGGAATCACTGAAGCAGTCGCTGTGAGCTTAAATGGACTCTAGAGGATGGTAGAGGATAGGAAGGCCTGGAGGAACGTTGTCCATGGGGTCGTGATGGGTCAGACATGACTTCGCAACTAACAACAACAACAATTTAGAGGGTTCAGTAGACTCTGTATACCTATTAAGACAAAAAGCTACGCACAATGGATGGAGGATTATGGCATGAAGATTGTTGGCTTCATCCTGCATGACTTTGTATGGCAGCCCACGTCTTGTCCCTTGGGCTAATCCTATTGATTGACTACTGTGGAGCTTTCAAGTATCCTAGGGAGAGAAAATCATCCTTCTGGTCTGTACCAAGCTTAGATGTTTTATTGCTTGACTTAACCTAGATTTCTGTTCCGTCATCTAAAGTTTTAACGCACTGTGTGTGTGTGTGTGTGTGTGTGTGTGTGTGTGTGTGTGCCAAAGTACTTGTCTTGAAGTTGGTCTTGCTGTTTTCTTGGAAATATTTTTGGCTTGCCATTGCCTTCTTCCTGCAACTGAGACTAACAGGCTCAAGGTCATCCAGATGGCTTTGTGCCTAAGGCAGAAGTGCAACTCCTGGTCTCCAGATTCTAGACTGATACCTTCATCTATTACTCTAAATTGGCTACCTACTCTCTAGCCACCCCCAAAATCTATCAAAGTTGTCAAAGGTGTATAGCTAGTTGGACACCTCTTTTCTCTTTATTTCCTTTATCAGCACTCATTTCTGGGAGAAAGCTCAGTGTTCTCAATATACTCATCCAGATATTTAATTCTCAATTTAGGATTTGCACAGATAAACAAGCCATTATTGGGAACTGTTGTTATTCACAGGCCGTTCCATTCCAACCCACAACCTGGGATAATTAGTCCAATGGAACTGAGAGTTTATGTTCCAAGAAATTGATAAAAAGGATGCTGCAAAGCTTGGTAGCTGTGTAGCAAGAAAATTATGACTGGATAGACTGACAGAAATGAGGGAAGAAGGACCAAGGTTGGTTAGTATATTATATAGAAGGCAAGCTACTGTATATTAACAGGGAGCAAACCCCAGACTCACTAACACGAAGATCTTATCTAGTCAGGTAATCTTTGCAAGCAAACAACCAAACTCAGAGACCACCAAAGAACTCACAATTCAATCCATGAGGCATATATTCTCCTCTACTGGAAATACTTTTTTAAAAAAAAACTTAGCTCATGTAATAATATACATTTTGGAGCAGCACATTTAAAAATATATTTCAAAGTGTTAGTGGGTATTATTACAGTATAAGCAATGACTGCATACCACAATGTTCTCAGAGCTTGATTTCTTAAAACACTCTTGTTATTTGTGAGTATCTTTGTGTGAGTTTGTGATAGAGAGAGCTGTGCAAAAGGCCATTTTGTAAGTAAGGATTGTGTTCTTAATCCCAGTGGTCAGGGGATCTAAATATTTATAGACAGGGAGAACAGGAGAAGGGAGGAGATTGACAGCAATGGATTTATAACTTGTTCAATTGTATTCCAAAGGTGAAAATGTGGGCAAACTTTCAAACCACTTTCAGAAAAGCCCTGCTAAATATTCCTCAAATAAATTATCTTGGGGTTTTTTTTTCCTTCTTTTTCCCCGTCCCCTCTCTAGAAGTGGAAAACAACAAATAAAGCAAGGGTAACTAGAGAAATATTCATTTTTCACCAATTGCTCTGTGCTAGGATAGCCATTTATTTCATTTATTATGCAATGTTCATTATATTAGATATTAAACACAATAAAATGAGGACAGGGTAAAAAATCCAGAAATCGAAAGTTTGGGGGATGGGTAAGGAAAGAAGAGGGAACGAAGGTTTCAGATATGAGATCACTATAACATTTAAATTCATTTTCTCAATACTAATATGAAACTCTTCTTCCAAAGAAGCTTTTTTTCCACATTCCAAATCACTCTTGCACTAAAAAGATATAGGTATGTAACAATAAAGGGGAATAGTGTAGCTCAGGGTTGAAATGAGCAGTCCTTGATGCTCTCCGAGCTTGGTTGTTTTCCTGCAGACAATTTCATTACTCAAAACTAGGTGTAACCAGCATTGATGTTACCTAGTTTGAGTAATGAAATGTCTGCAAGAAAACAACCAAGCTCGGAGAGCATCAAGGACTCCTCATATATGTCCGTGTTAGGATCCTCACATTTAAATATACACACATCTTATTATTCTTGCAAATATTTCATCTCATAACTGCTGAGCTTGCAATCTGGGGCAGAGTTCCATGAAAACAATATGCCCGTGCTTCCACTTTTGCGGAGTCCAGTAGGACACATAGAAAGTAACCAGCTATACTTGATGAAATCCCTTCTTCCGCATGAAAGAGGAAAGAGGAAAAAGCTGAAAGTGCCAATCCTTCTGTGCATCTAGCAGTTTTAATGCAGGCATTTTATTTCTCTTAAGGTCTGCTACGGAAAACTACAGTTCTGACTGGGGGTGAAATGTGTGGTACAACAATGCAATTTAAAACAACTTGTTCTTACTATAATGAAGAGGAAACTGGGTAAAGATGTTGGATTTAAAGCAGCAATTTTAGCAGGGAAAGCCAATACCTATTCTTTCTGCTGCTAATGTGGGGATACAAATCAGGTTGTTAAAAGAACAAGATACCAGGGTATCTTGGCTAACCAGGAAGATATGAAGATTCATTGGCTTTATTAATCTTAATTCTCTGAAGGTTTTTTTTTAATGAATTCTTTTTCAATAAGAGTGTAGTAATATATCATTCATATTTCTGCTATAAGTTAGCTGTTTATCTCTTTGTCATTCAGTTTAGTTTCTCTTCTTAGTTTTATTCAAATTGAGTCATAATATAAGTAGTTGACTGGAGTTAGTATACCTATATTCCTGAAGGGAGAAGGAATAAAAATAGTGTGAGTTCTGAAAAAATGTAGCAATCCATAGATACAAATAGGTTTTTCTTCCATGCTGAGAAAACAGTGGTTACTTCTTTCTTTTACATTTGCTTTCAACTGTACATTTTCACAAGGGAGCACAACTAGTTACCTACCATTTTATCTCAGTGAGGGGAAAAAGTGATACCTGTGTAATTTCTGTGTGTCACAATGTTTTTAAATATGTGGAACAAGAAGCAAAGACAGATCAACTGAATATGGAAGCCTTGTTTTAAAATATTGCATTTGAATCCTAGTATGATTTTTATAGAGATTTATCATAAAGCTTCATAAATCCTTACTCCACAGCTTTGTGGAAAATGTCTCTTACTGGTTAAAAGAGCTAGCAATATGTCTTTATTTAATTTCTTAGAAGTATTTAATCTTTTAGAAATGAAAATAAAATTATTAGTTTATACATCAAAGCACAATAAATTAGCATGGTACTATCACTTCTTAAAATTCTGAAGTTAGTGGAGATAAGGCATAAAGATGCTAAAGCAAGAATTAGCAGTCCTTAAGCTAGAGAGAATTGTTATTAATCCAAATAAATTGCCTTACAAGGCTATCAAGAAAATGGCCTATGAGGAAAAAGGCTAGCTTTGCTCTCTGAAAGTGAGTTAATGAATAAGGTATCAGTGCTAGAAAGCCTAAATTTCAACTGTATGTATATTTGCTTATATAAAAATTTTTATTTGTTCATTATCAAGTATCTTTAAACATTGGACTGGTTAAAGAACTGCATTTTCCTTTGATTCACTGAGAGTTGCGTATAAATAGGCAATCTTCAGTATTTGAAATGCTATTACAGTGTACACCACTGTTATTTAAATAGTTAGCATTTGGGAATCAAAATATGATATTAAACAAAAATTAATATACACTTTAAACAATTAATCAAACATGTAATTCATTGATTATTTTCTCCATGAAATATATTTCTTAGACCTGGAAAATTATTTGTTCTTTGAAACCAGTGGTCCTAATGCTGTAATCGCTACTTTTACTGTATTTATATATTTCTTAACAACTCCATTTTTTCCTTCCATTCTGACAAGAGATAACTCTTGAAATAAGAGCCACTGGTTTTTAAGAAACAGGAACAGCAATGGGTATAGGTCAAATAGTTTTATCTATAGAATAGTACCACATGATATTTATTAATAATGTACTTTAAATCCAAAATAATAATTAAAATTAAGTGGTGCATTTAAAATCTACAAAGACTGTAAGAACAGGGAAGGACTCTGAGGAATTTTTGTGGTAAACTAATTATGAACCCCTCTGTTTAATAAAATTAACATTTAAGGTTTATATTGCATTTTAGAATGTTTAAGTACTTCTGATATATTATGTTGTGCACACAAAAATCCCGTAGGGAACATTACCATACTGCAGATGAGAGAAGGTGCCTGACAGGGAATGATTTTATTAAATCTATCTCGTGAATACTTTATAGAGACAAAATTCAAACCAAGGGGATGTGTTAATTTATAGCAACCTCTCCTTGGTGATAATACCACAATATAATTTTTCTCCCTACCCCTATTTTAAGAGAGAAATATAATTGCCGAGATATAGAACATTCACTATTGGGATGGATTCTCCAGCTTCTGACTCTTTCAAGATTCAGTCCCAAACATCTTGAAAGATTTGGGACATCTTTGGAAGAAATGATAGAATGAAAAAGAAGAGAAAATGAGGATTTTTTAAATATATGAGTATATGCTGGTTATAGTTCTATATGTAGCTTTTTTATTTAGCAGTAAGCCCTGCATGCTTAGTGGAATTTGGATTTGAAGCTCGTCTAGGATATTGTCCTTTGTCATTATTGTTTTTCTGTAATGTTTTTATCTAAGAAATTCTGATTTGAGCATCTGAGGATTTTTCTGCCTCTCTATACTCACACACAAACATTCTACTCTTCATTTTTGAACTTGATAGTTTTATTTAGCAACTACCTTTTTTTATTTTATTTTTTTTATTTTATTTTTTAAAATTTGCATTTATATCCCGCCCTACCTAATTTGCTGCCTTAGAAAACTTTGTCCTGTAGAGAATATGACATGTACAGAGATAATTTAAGTATTATATTACAGTCTGCCTCATTTGTAAGTCTAACCTTGATGACAAGAAGGGAAAAAAAGTGGTTCAGCCAGAACTAGGCAACTTGTTGGAATTCTATATATTGTGGAAATATAACGCTTTGTGAAAATCTAACTAACTTCAATTTTAAAATTAGGTAGAATCTAGTTTATTCAGTTGTTAATATGTAAATACTGAGATTTAAATTTTATTCACTTTCATTAGACTTGAAATAGATAAATGCTTGAAGAAAAAAATCCACAAAAAAGGAATTTGAAGTACTTGAAGCATTCAAGTGCCTTCTCAGAAGCATGTCTTCTCAATAGTATCCCATCCAACTTTGGAAAATACTTAGGGTTGTTTTTTTTTTTGCACCAAGCAAATACTCTTTTTCTCCCTCAGGGCTTCAGATTTAAATTTTAATTCTTCATATGGATTCTGCAAGATAGTGCTCTCTATAGTGCACTATACACTCTATAGTGCAGAGCAACTTGCCAGCAGAAGTTGTAAAAGCCCCAACGCTGGAAATTTTTAAGACGATGTTGGATAACCATCTGTCTGAGATAGTGTAGGGTTTCCTGCCTGGGCAGGGGGTTGGACTAGAAGGCCTCTAGGGTCCCTTCCAACTCTGTTGTTATTATTATTTTTTATTTTTATTTTTATTTTTATTTTATTTTATTTATTATTATTATTATTATTATTATTATTATTATTATTATTATTATTGCTTTTAATTCATGCCTTTTTTAATGGAACATGTTGTTAGAAAGGCAAACTTTTTTTACAAAAAGTTCATTGTTAGTTTGATGGATGAATGGGTAAACAGCACATTAAGAATACTGGGGCTACTAGTAACTAATATGGCACCTTTGTGCAAATTAGAAAAAGGTTTCTCTGGAATGGTGGAGATAGGAACTGTGTGTGGGCCACACTGTGTCTGCTATTCGGCTCACTAAGTAAGAAATGTCCTCACAGGCTAGGAGGCAATGTCTACTTATTGAACCACCCAAACATTTATTGTTGCTTTTTGTTGTTGTTTTTCCCAGAAATGAAGGCATCAGTGATTCCCTAAGCTTTGTTGGTGCTCCAGTCAGACTTGAAACTCTTGTGCAGTGAACAATCTGAACAAACATAGCCAATATTACTTAGGATTACTATCAGTGGTAGGATTTACTGGTTGTAACAATTGGTTCGCTGCGTGCACGCTTCACACAAACTTGCGCTTCTGTGCATGCTCATTACGATCGAAAGTTACCTTCTACTGAAACCAGAGTGAGTAAAACAGCTGAGGCATGGCAATTTGCTCTGCTGTGCCTATCAGCTGGGCTTAAAACAAAAGAAATATAGGTAGGTTATAGCGCAGGGGTGGCTGGGTGGGCCCATCTGATCATCGGAGCGAACCAGTTCGCTGTCAGTTGATCGTTGGAGCTACCAGTATGTCCAAACCAGTCAGAACCGACTGAATCCCACCCCAGTTACTATATATGCATTACAAAAATGTGGATGAGAACAAAGTGATAACAGCAAATTTTCCCCACATTGTTGTCTAGTGGTTATCCAGATTTCAGCAGTAAAATTTGGTAGTGTCAGACTTCTCTTCTTGCCATTAAACTGAAGAAAGACAAATATTTCAACCAATCTGATTAATATTATTTATAAGAAGCAAGGTAAAAGTGTAAGAGAAGAATTTGATGAATATTATTTTTCAAAGGACAGACCAATATTTGTGTCCTTTGTGACTGGATCAGTTTATCTTTATTCAGTTCTACTAGATCCTTCCTCTTAGTTTCACAGACCATGTTTTCGTTTCCTTAATTAATTTAATACTCTTAAGTATTAAATACATGTACTGCTAAAGTTATGAACATTGTTTGGCACATTTTGATCACTCTGGCAAATGTAACCAAAATTCAGTTTATCCTTATGCAAAATTCACTTTATTCCAAGCATAAACATGCTATTCTGTACAAATAGGATCTCTAATTTAGTCATTATCTTGCAATCCCACATCCCACCAATTGGCAAGCACATGCAGTGTATTGACACATATTCAGGGTACATTAGCTTCCCATAAAATAATTTTCATATTTTGTAAGAAAATGTTTTTGTTTTTCTTCTATATATTTATCAGAACCAGAATGATTTAACCCTGCTTAGCTGTTTTACTTAGAAATTAACTGGTGGCATATCAATATTATCATTAGTGGTAACTCACTACTTCACACCTTCAATTATGGCTATTTATGCCAACTGTTGATGCAATGCTTGGCATTAGTAATATCAATACTTTAAGTCTTTTTTCCCTATTTTATTATTATTATATTATCTGAGCATTGAAAAGATTTCTCTACTACACACACACACACACACACACACGCACACACACACACTTGAAAATAATAAAAATGATAAATAAATACTAAGACATATAGGTTATTGTTTTTTTTAAAAAAAAGATTTATTTTTATTTATTTATTTTATTTATTTATTTTGTCACAACATTATATAAAAAGATTGTATAGTATATAAACATATATATGAGTAAATATTAGGAGGTATAAGCATATATATATGCTTTCTGAGGTTTTCGCGGGTGTTTGTATGTAGATCTTTGGTTATTCGGGTTTTCTCCCGCGTAAAATTGGAAGTGTCTTGGCGACGTTTCGACGAAGTCTCATTCGTCATCTTCAGGCTTCAGCTTCAACTTCTAAGTTAGAAAATCAAGGAGTATATGAAATCCCATGCACCGCCTGCCCCACCACATACATTGGACAAACCAACAGAAGAATAAGTGCACGCATTGAAGAACACAAGAACTCAGTCAAAAAAGAGGAACCAACTTCTTCCCTGGTCCAACACCTTAAAGCCACAGGACACGATATTGACTTTAAAAAGACCAGAATTATCGCCAAAACTGAACACTTTAACAACAGAATAATCAGAGAAGCCATCGAGATAGAAAAACGCCCACACAGCATGAACAAACGAGATGATACCTCCCGCCTACCAGCCATTTGGAAACCTGCCCTTATTGACAAACGTGTCCCTAACACGAGGAATGACACCAGACCCACACTCACGAGGTCCACACAGGATGTCACCACCACACATCCACACAGAAAGCAGACCCAAACCCACACTGATCATGAAGCACGATTAAGGACCAGAAGCCAGACCGCAGCTTTAACATTGGCCATTTCAAACCCCTCCAATCCATACATGCAGCAGACTGACACCCACTGTGAAGATGTGGCACGACCGCGAACACGAAGCCGGACAACAGCTGTGCAGCTCACCAGCTCAAATCCCCCTGCAGCTCAGACTAATCTGAGCACAACCAAGCCCCCACCCAAAGAGGACACACCCCCATCCAATCAGAGCACCAAAAAAAAAAACCCCATCCAATCAGAGCACAGCCAAGCTCCCACCCAATCAGTTCAAACCCCCACTAGCAGTTAAAAAGGAAGAAACAGCTGCAGTCACACATTGCTCCCAGAAGCACGAAGCTGAAGCCTGAAGATGACGAATGAGACTTCGTCGAAACGTCGCCAAGACACTTCCAATTTTACGCGGGAGAAAACCCGAATAACCAAAGATCTACATATATATATATATATATATATATATATATATATATATATATATATATATATATATATATATACACACGCCCCTTATGGTCCTCTTAGGAATGGGGTGAGGTCAATAGTAGAAAGTTTTTGATTAAAGCTTTTAGGATTATGGGAAGAGACCACAGAGTCAGGTAAAGTGTTCCAAACACTGGTGATTCTGTTACAGAAGTCATATTTCTTGCAATCTAGATTAAAGCAGTTAACATTAAGTTTAAATCTATTGGTTGCTCTTGTATTATTGCAATTAAAGCTGAAGTAGTCTTTAACAGGAAGGACATTACAATAGATGATTCTATGAGTTAAACTTAGGTCTTGTCGAAGGCGACGCAGTTCCAAGTTTTCTAAGCCTAGGATTTCAAGCCTGGTGGGATAGGGTATTCTATTGTTTTCAGAGGAATGGAGAACTCTTCTTGTAAAATATTTCTGGACACGTTCAATTGTATTGATGTCAGAAATGTGGTGAGGGTTCCAGACAGGCGAGCTGTATTCTAGAATTGGTCTAGCAAATGTTTTATATGCTCTGGTTAGTAGTGTAGTGTTTTTGGAAAAGAAGCTACGCAGGATTAGGTTTACAACTCTTAGAGCCTTTTTTGCTATGTAGTTGCAGTGGACTTTGGCACTTAGATCATTTGATATGAAAACTCCAAGGTCTTTAACAGGGTGGGGGTCATCTGTAAGGTATAGTATTGTGTGTGTGTGTGTGTGTGTGTGTGTGTGTGTGTGTGTGTGTGTACATATATATATGCAAGATAATAGTATTAATAATACTGAGAGAATACTGGATGTGTTATTTGCTTTGGCTTCTTTTTAAAGTTTATATTTCCAAACGTAAGAGATTTTGCTCCTCAATTTTGTTGTATACTTCCTGGCAGATTTTCTTTCTTCAAAGTTTTAATGACATAAGATATATCATCTATAATATTTTTAACAAGAGTAGCCAGATTTAATCAGTTGTAATAATAGTAGTCTTCTTACAGTTTAAATACTTATAAAATTTATTATTGTGAAAGCATCAGATACACTGTTTAAAGTGCTTGAGAAAGTAATATATACATACATACATATTTGTGCTTGGAGGAAGAGAAAAGAAGGGAGAATGTGTTTGAAAAAGTGAGAGTATGAATAACTACAAAGAATAACTATAGTTGCATGTGATCTAAAGATTCTTGCATTGATATTTTTTAATAATATGATAAGATTTGGTCTTTGATTAATTTCTGATAAATATTATTAAATATTTTAGTGAATTTTACCTTAAAAATCAATATCTTTTTTTTTAACAAAGACCACCTTGAGATCAGTGACAGATAATATGGAGGAATTAAAATGCCCCCACCCACTCTTTATTAGAAATTACTATTTGAAGTGTCAGATTTGCATACAGTCTGATGACCATAGTGGATCATTGCTGACAGGTTATGACATGCCACATTGGAAAATGAGGTAATACAGGTAGTCTTGATTTACTACCCACAATTGGACTAGTGACTCCATTGCTAAGTGGCATAGTTGCAAAGGGGGAAAAGTCATGTGACCACATCTTACAACAGCAGTTTATCAGTTCCAGCTGCAATTAGTAAACGAACCATTGTAGGTTAAGGGCAACATCACGTGACCACAACTTGTAACTTTTGCTGGCTTTCGCTGGCTTTCCCATTGATTTTGCTTGTTGGCTGATGATGATCCCATCACTGTGGGTTGGTACAGTTGTAAATCGGTGCTGATTGCCAAGCACCTGATTTGCAATAATGTGATAATAAAGATAGTAATTTCAAGCAGTTGTTGAACTAATGGATCAATGGTAATTGAGGATTACCTTTTTCCCTCAAGTCATGGTAACGTGGATATGTTTCTTTCCAATTTCAAAGATTAAAAAGGGATGCCGTGGTTACCCTGCTAAAGCATAAGGCTTGTAGGACATGAGTCCATCCATTGTCTGGGGTAAGCTGTCTAATTTCTCATTTTATCTCAAAAGACTAGGGAATCTGACATCATCTTCCTAGAAAGCAGATTTTTTTTCATCATTAAAGCATTCTTCCTCTTTCTATCCAATTCTAATTGTCTCTGTCATTCTTTCTGTTACCATCTGTTTCTTCTCCACTAGGAAAGCTGGAAAGGAAAATAAGGAACAGAATGAAATAGATTTGAAAGAATTTCCCTCTCCCCTCTTCTATCCCAATCTAGTGCCCATTATTCTGACCTTCTATTACTCCATTTTGGAACCTATTCTTTGGTTATATAACTATTTAACTACTCCAGGATGATGAATCCTGGATGAGTCAATGAGAGCAGAATAAACTGCAACATGTCAAACTGGCGGCCCAGGGGCTGGATGTGTCACGTGCAGGCCAGGCCCACCCCAGCTTTATGAAGGGGAAAAACCTTGCAATATGTCATGTGATGGCAACATGATGCACGAGTTTGACACCCGTAGAATAAAGAAAAGCAAAGGAGAAAACACTCAGAGCATCTCCAGCTGTTTGTGATTCAGCTTCAAGCTAACTATGAATGTTGAAATATATCTGCTGTATCAGAGCAAGGGTCCACTTAGTCCAGCATTTTCTTTTTCATAGTATGAAGCTGCTCTTATGAAGAATGGCTAAAAAGAACTGGATGAAAAATGTAATCAGCCTAGATGATCTGTTTAGAAGCAGGGCATACATAAAATGCTTTCCCTCTGTTGTTCGTGCCCTTTGTGTTGAAAAAGAGCTGAACACAGAGTTTCCTGTCCTTGAGCAAACTGCCCTTTCACATTTTCCCTGCATGGCAATGGAGTTCAATTTCCACTCCCTAGTCTTTCAGAAAGAGGATTGCTTTTATGGCTACTAATCTCAATATCTAGAGAGCAATACAGATGTATTAGGATGTTGGATGGAGCAAGCAATGGGTTATTACAGGTAGTTGAGGCAAATCTTCTACCAGTAGGGAAACAAAATGCCAAAAACTACTGTGCTTCAAAAAAAAAAAAATAATAATTTTTTCTGGTCTCTCATAGACACACTAAAAAGAAAATGGTGCAAGTCATTTCTCTTCTGTCATCTTCAACATAGGATAGCCAGAACTGATTCCAAAGTGACACAAAGATCCTTAAAGAACTGTGCTTAATTCAAAAGTAGAAACTTATGGCATCATACATGTATTTTTAAAAATAATCTTAGAGGAGCTGGTGTATGGATAGGTTTTTGCTTCAAATACACTTTCTAAACTTGCATGCCTTAAATTTCATTAAGCATTCTCCTGGGAGAATACTGTGTATTGATCCTTCAACACAAGCTGTTGGGGTTATGTCGTTGGCCCCCACGGAGAGGGTCCGCAATCTAGGCGTCCTCCTGGATGCATGGCTGTCTTTAGAAGAACATATGACAGCCGTCGCCAGGGGAGCTTTTTATCAGGTTCGCCTGATACGCCAGTTGCGTCCCTTTCAAGACCGGGTTTCCCTCTGCACAGTCATTCATGCCCTCGTCACATCCCGCCTGGACTACTGCAATGCTCTCTACATGGGGCTCCTCTTGAAGGGCACCCGGAAGCTCCAACTGGTCCAGAATGCGGCTGCGCGGGTGATAGAGGGAGCACCTCGTGGCTCCCAAGTGACACCTCTCCTGCGCGGTCTGCACTGGCTCCCGGTGGTCTTTCGGGTGCAATTCAAGGTGCTGGTTACCACCTTTAAAGTGCTCCATGGCATAGGACCGGGTTACTTATGGGACCGCCACTGCCACCAGTAGCCTCCATCGACCTGTGCGTTTCTACAGGGAGGGCTTCCTCTGGGTGCCGTCGGTCAAACAATGTCGGCTGGCGACCCCCAGGGGGAGGGCCTTCTCTGTGGGGGCTTCTGCCCTTTGGAATGAGCTGCCTCCGGGGCGTTGTCAACTCCCCGACCTCCGGACCTTTCGCCGCGAGCTGAAGACGCTTTTGTTCCATCGCGCAGGGCTAGCTTAAATGCAGTTTTTAAATGGGGTTTTATTCTTATTTTAGTTTTTTTAGGCCATAAATTGAATCAGTTTTTTATATGGTTCTTAACTTGTATTATATGTATTTTATATGTATTTTATTGGTTGTGAACCGCCCTGAGTCCTTCGGGAGAAGGGCGGTATACAAATCGAATCAATCAATCAATCTACAGTGAAACTCGAAAAATTAGAATATCATGTAAAAGTTCATTTATTTCAGTAATGCAACTTAAAAGGTGAAACTAATATATGAGATAGACTTATTACATGCAAAGCGAGATAGTTCAAGCCTTGATTTGTCATAATTTTGATGATTATGGCTGACAGCTCATGAAAACCCCAAATTCATAATCTCAGAAAATTAGAAAAATGTGAAAAGGTTCAATATTCTAGGCTCAAAGTGTCCCACTCTAATCAGCTAATTAAGCCATAACACCTGCAAAGGGTTCCTGAGCCTTTAAATGGCCTCCCAGTCTGGTTCAGTAGGAATCACAATCATAGAAAATACTGCTGACCTGATGTTGTGCAGAAAACCATCATTGACACCCTCCATAAGGAGGAAAAGCGTCAAAAGGTAGTTGCAAAAGAAGTTGGATGTTCCCAAAGTGCTGTATCAAAGCACATTAATGGAAGTTATGTGGAAGGGAAAAGTTGGAAGAAAAAGGTGCACAAGCAGCAGGGATAACCGCAGCCTGGAAAGGATTGTCAGGAAAAGGCCATTCAAAAATGTTTGGGATTTCACAAGGAGTGGACTGAGGTTGGAATCAGTGCATCAAGAGCCGCCACACACAGATGGATCCTGGACATGGGCTTCAAATGTCGTATTCCTTTTTTCAAGCCGCTCCTGAACAACAAACAACGTCAGAAGTGTCTTACCTGGGCTAAAGAAAAAAAGAACTGGTCTGTTGCTCAGTGGCCCAAAGTCCTCTTTTCTGATGAGAGCAACTTTTATATCTCATTTGGAAACCAAGGACCCATTAATGTGCTTTGATTTTCAATGGAGGGAAAGTAATGCCATGGGACCAGTTCTGCAATATCTGTCTTCATAGATTCAGGGAGGGGGAGTGACCCGAAGATCCTCATGATATTTTAGGGTCATAAATCCATTTCTTTTCATTTGATGATAGGCACAGTTTGGAAGAACCATTTGTTTGTTTACACTTGGCACCTTGTTTTCTTTTGCTGATTTTTAAGCTATGAAAGTGTGAATAATCTGGTTATTTTAAAAATACTCTCACAATACGGTCCAGTGCCCTCACATAAAGTAGCAAAATGGCGTGTGTAAATTCCTGCTTTACCCAGTCGAATCACTATGCTTGTAACTTATGGCATTCCCTCATGCTAAAATATACATTCTACTCCCGCTGCATTACATACTGATATAATCTTGTAAGTATAAAGCGTTTCTGTATTATTAAACGTAAAAGCACTGAGCATCAATTGCTTATCAAGAAAACAACAAAAACAGCCTGGAAAACAAAAGCAGCTCTCGTGCAAGCAGCACTAAAGTCCAAGGTTTTGCTTTTGTATTTCAGGAGCTCTCGCACACTCCCAGGTATATTGCTAAATTGCCTTTATTGTATGAGCAGGATTGTGAAATCAGTATTAGTTATTAAGTGTTCAGCTTCACAAGGCTGAGAAGAGCTATCAGCAAACTTCAATACATGGTGAATAGTGGGCTCCAAGCAATGGCAACATTAAAACTGTGTTACAAATATAAAGTTTTTAAAAAAATCAAGATTTCTGGGTACAGAAGGTTATTTAATTAACAGACATCACTGAGCCATATTATCCTCATTTAATTTGCAATAGTATATTCCCAAAATATAAAATAGTATATTCCAAATGGAAATAATGATTTGACCAGGATTTGTAATATGTGTTAACAATTCCATTGCCAGCAGTGAAGTTTGGGCATTTTAAAAGCTGTCTAAATTTATCATCTATAACTACCTGATCCCCCAATATTGTCCTTCAATAGTAGTTTGATTTTGTATAAATTATAGGACATATAAAAGGTCACTTTTGGGTGTTATTGGGTATTTTTACCTGTGTTTAACTCACAACCAATTAAGAGCCTTCAGTTGCATTCCAAAAATCGTATGATCTGATTCAGTGATGAGTTGCTACTGGTTCTCCTCGGTTCTTGCGAACCAGTAGTAAACATTTTGAGTAGTTTGGAGAACCGGTAAATGCCACCTCTGCTTGGCCCAGCCCCCAATCTATTGCTGCCTCCCGACTCCCAGCTGATCAGCTAGAGGGGAAAAATCAGGACTCACTTGACAAAGAAGAGAAGGGGGAAAAAACCAAGACACCATGGCTTTAAATTGAGAAGCCAAGAAGCCTCCCAACTGATCGGCTAGAATGAAAAAATCAGGTCTCGCTTCTCAGCCAGGAGATCGCTTGGCAAAGAAGAAGGGGGGAAAAAAGATGCGGTCGCTTTAAATTGATGCAGCTGCTGGAAGGAGATTTTTACTTGCAGAAACAGTTCGTTTCTGGGTCAGCTGAACAACAAACTGGATAAGAGGAGGAATTCTTATATGGTTCTATGTTTTTGAAGTTTTGGGATTTGTGCAACATGGGCTTTGTGTTTCTAAAAAGATTTGGGCGATTTCCATTGTGAAGGAGGGCTCCCACCCTCTGGAACGAACTTCCCCCAGGACTCCGTCAACTTCCGGACCTCCGAACCTTTCGTCGCGAGCTTAAAACACACTTATTCATTTGCGCAAGACTGGATTAGTTTTTAAATTTATATTGGTTTTAAATGGGTTTTTATTATTTATATTGCTTTTTAATTCGGCTTTGTAGAATAAGTTTTTTAAATGTGGTTTTAGTGTGTATTTATATGTCTTTTACTTGCCTGTGAACCGCCCTGAGTCCCTCGGGAGATAGGGCGGTATATAAATGTGATTAATAATAATAATAATAATAATAATAATAATAATAATAATAATAATAATAATAAAGTATCCTGTCTTGAATGTGTTTTCTGCTGCTTGTAAATGGAGCGGAACTTCTAGCTTCCACTTTATATTTAAGCACTGGTAGCTGTTTTTTGCTTACAGAGTTTCCTTTATGCAGCTGGCAGGAATGTGGAGGGAATGAGTATTTTGACATAACCTTCCCCTGGAGTGGGGAGGGAATGGGGATTTTAGGCTTGCTGTCAAACATCAGCCATAATACTAATGACTGTTTTGAACAATATGCAGGTTGTATTATATGAATGGCTATTTTATATGTGAAACTATGACTGAAACCTATATTGGTTCACACTGTCAGGAAGTTTCTTCTTAGTTTTAGGTTGCTTCTCTCTTTGTTCAGTTTCCATCCATTGCTTCTTGTTTTGTCTTCTGGTGCTTTGGAAAATCCATTGCCCCCCCCTTCTTTCTGGCAGCCCCTTAAAAGCCTGTTGCCTATCACACTCTTGGGCAAAGCATGTGAGCCATTTCCTTCTTTCAGTGGTCCATGAAAGTGCATCTATAGAATGTAGATAATAAAGTTGAAAAATGGTGAACAACATTTTTGCAGAACTATAGATACGTTGAGGCTGGGTGTGACAAGGAATGGCTGGGAGAGGAGGGGCCAGGCGAGGCACCCCTTGATGTGAGTGACATAGTGTTGGCCATGCCTACCCAGTCACATGATCATCAAGCCACGCCCACTGTCATATGATCATCAAGCCATACCCAGAAAAATAAGCCATGCCCACAGAACCGATAGTAAAAAAAATTAGAACCCACCCCGATCTGATTTGAATGAACTTTAAGCATATTCTATTATTTTAAAAACTCGGTGTATTTTGATATAAAGCTTACAGCTATTTAATAATTAACTCTTGGTTTTTCAGCCTGCATCATCTATGATCTGGTTTACATTATTAGAACCTTATTTTATACAAAATAGTTAATTTGGGTAATAAGATCTAATTATGTTTATTTCATACACATATTCAAGCTTTTTGACACCAATGAGTTCAAAGTATTCCAGCGGCACTGTAGTCATATACAGTATATTAAGGGTGGAAGTCATTCTCCATGCATCGCGTCTTATATAGCCAAAATGACAGCATCCATGAAGCAACCATCAAAACTATGCACAGAGAAATTGCATCACTGGCACAATCTTGAGCAACCACACTCCATACTGCAACATTTTATTGCATGTCTGATTATAAAAACAGCATATTTAGCACTTTTAACTTCAGCAGTACCTGAAGTGTGTAACTGGGAATACATTTATGCATTTATTTCCAAAGGGAAGGGTTGGTATTGAGTTTTGATGGCACAAATCATACAAATAGGCATAAGCAAATTAAAGCAATAAAAATGGCTATAGAAATAAAATGCAGTGTTTTAAAAATATACTATTTCTCAGTAAGATTTTTTTCCCCAGTCAAATATGTCCCAAAGCAATTCATGAAAAGTCAGTATAATAAAGAATTATTCTTCAATGGACAATGCTCATCTGTAATCAGAAATGGCTGGGCTTGGTGTAAATCTAGGACCAATCGTTGCGTTCTTTTGTGTACAAAAAAAATAATACCTGGTTTGATTCTGAAAGGAGTGATTTGAGTGCTCTCCTTTCTTTCCTTATTTGGTCTTGCTTATATTTGAACAGGTCTACTCTGTTATGCCCAAAGTAACTGATTAGCTCCGAGTGTGTCTACCCTGACATTTGATTTAATGATTAGATCTCTCCTGCTCATGCTGGTTAGAAATGTGTCAATAGTGAGGCCTTCCAGATGGGGCCAGCAACAATGCAAGCGAGCATCGAACCACCACAGACATTTGATGCTTGTAATAATAAAAAGACTATACAATTAGATTAGCCGAGGCTAATTTGGAATGGGTATATTCCCTGTGCACCCTGGGACCTCCCGGGCAGATAAAGGCTTGAGATTTAGTACTCTTAGGATGGAGAACTACAACTTCCAGTAAAAGGAGAAAAGCAGCATTCTGGGAGGTCACAGGGGCAGCACAGTGACCTCCAATGATTTACAGGCCTTTAGCTTAATGAAATTGTTTCAGTGACATGACGGTAAAAGCTCATAATGGATTGGATGTCCTAATGTAATGAAATTATTCCCTTCTGCCTTAGAGGGGGGGAAAAGCACAATTAATATTTACTGAGACCTGACAGGCTTCAGTGTGCTGTAGTATGCAGCTCTTTTAGAGAGTCAGTGAGAAGAGACAGAGCAGCGTGGCAGGCTACCAGCAAGCTTTCGCCCGGTGACAAGCAAAGACTGCAGAGGGGTGGAGGGACACCTTGGTGACAGGGAAGCTGAGGACATGGTGCTCCAAGGCAGCGTGGCTACCAGGCAAGCCTTCATCCTTTCCCTTCCTTCCTTCCTTCCTGCAGGCAACTGGACAACAATCAGATCAGCTGCATTGAAGATGGAGCTTTCCGAGCCCTCCGTGACTTGGAGATTCTGTGAGTTGACTTTCTCCTTGTCTTTGGGTGTGTGGACGTGTGTGCGCGTGCATGCACACGCACAGCCATGCATGTTCGTGTGTGCATGCGTTGCAATGCTTTTGTTTTTGTGTTTTTTTTCTCTGGGTCACCCTCATTATTCCTCCCCCCCCCCTTCCGCCTTCTGGCGAAAGTGCACAGCCAGCAAACATAAATTTGTCACCCACTGGTTTGAGGTTATTGTTAATTAAACCATAAAAGAAGATTTGGGTTCTTATGGTCCTAAAGAGCACAGATGAAAAGCTATGCTGCTTTTTATGTTGAACAGATGGGATGTAATGATTCTATAGAACCTGGTATTTTGTAAACTAAAACCTAAAATCTTAGCAAAGAATGGCTAACAGGTTTGACTGGCACAATATTGGAGGCAGTTTACAGTTGACTTAGGAGAGAGCATAATTGCCCAACATAGAGAAAGGCACGGAAGTGCAGCACAATAGCTAGGAGAACAACCTATTGTGAAGACTATGAGCATATCACCAACTTCATACCTCTGTTTAAACATCTGTAGTTTAAATTAGAGGTTTGGTATTTTCAAATAATTTATTTGCAGTAGGTCGAATTGTCACAACCCTAAGTTATAATTTAAGACTATTTTGTGAAAGGCTTGTTCAGCATTTTAATTCAGAAAATCTTTTTACAAAGGGAATAATGCATTGCAAAAAAAAAACACACACAAGATAGTGGTGCTTTCTATAGATGGGCTATTGAAGCAAACATTGGGCTTGATGCTAACATGTTCTTAATTATTTTTAATGAATCAAAAGTGTTTGATGATAAAAGGTACTGCATGTAATTGGCATAAATTAGAGGTTTTAAGATGTCAGGGACAACTTCCTTTTCTGATATGTTGAATTAGGATCTCGAACAGTTATATTCTGACAATACGAAACTTTATTATGCTTGCCAACAAATGTTCTCAAAACTTTTTTGCCTTTTAAAACATGCTGTTTTAACTAGAGCAAGGAGTAAATGAAATTAGGCCTTACCAAGGTAAGAGACATGATTGACATTGTAGCTACCTAAAGGTGCCGATGTTAGTTGTGTGTAATATTAGCTTGCAAACTGGCTTTTTATTGGTCACATTTAAAATGGTGGAAGTGTTGATGATGGATTTATTCTACTTTCCCTTATCTGAAAGTCATGTCCATTTCCTTTCTTCTGTCATTGAATCTGATAGAAAAAAGTGAGTTTTGGAAATAAGGGTGGGCGTATAACGTGTTGCTATTTACTGTAAGAAAAACTCAAGACTTTGCCAAGTTGAGCTCAGTTGTTGGTGGCAACATAGACACAACCATGCAGTTCCATGGCAGTAATATGGAAGTGCTTTGCCATTGCTTTCTTCTGGCAAGGTTTCATATCCAGTATGGGTCACGCTGTGGTATTCCTTGGCGCCTCCCTTTGAGTGGAAAACTAGGTCTGACCTTACTAAGCTGCTGAGTCTCGAGAAGGCCGGATAAGTGCTGCCACCTGTTGACAACCTCAGTTTGAATTAGGGATGTGTTGTCTTAGTTATTTATTTGGTGGAGGGGACAGCAACAATCCATTGTGCTAATCCTTTGGCATTTAATATTGGTAGAGTAGCCAGTTTCTATGAAACATTAGTAATTGTACATAAAGAAATTAACTTCCTGTTGAAACATCCATCCAGTACTCCTGCTTTATTTTTATTTATTTATTTTGGCTATTTAATTGGGAATACTTTTCTTTTTAATTGCAAGAAATTTAGTATAAAAATGTATTTTATTACCGACAAAAATTTGAATTCTCTTGATATCTTTCCTTTAAATCACTTCAGTGTTTGAAAACTTGCTAAACCTGTACAATTTGATTTTGATTTCTGAAGCACAGACAATTCTTTGGAAATATGTATATGTATAAATACACTGTGTGTATGTAAAAAGTTTTTTATAGCAACCCATCTTATATCGAACTTCCGAAACTTTCAATAAGCAATTAAAATAATCTCAAAAAGAGCATAAATAAAATGAATATCATTAAATAAACGTTGGTTTTAATAAAATTACGTTTACATTTTGCATTGATTTAGATTACAGAATTTGGATAAAGAGAAGTTTTAAAATGCTCACAAAATGTCACTCATTAGTCTTAAAAAGATAAAAAGAGAAAATGACTGAAAACCCGAAGATGGTCACAAAAAAACTTTCACCGCATATATGTATAGACATTTTGCCGCCTAATTTCTGCTTGAATAATGCTCAATTACTTGCCCTTAAACTGGCTGGGAAAACATATGAAGTTTTACTTACTAAATGTTTTCTTCATTCATGTCATAATGTCCATTGATAACAGTGATCAGAAAATTATGGAAGCCGATTGTTAAGCTCTATGAATAATTCACATAACAACTTTGTGTAAGATAGATCACCTTCCTATAATTTGAGTTATAAGACTTCTCTTTTATTAAATATACACTCATAATACCAATGGAACACTTTTCCCCCAATATTTAGGATTTATGGCGAAAAAGTAATTTCATAGTCTGCATCATTCATTTATATTTGACAAACATCCATTTTATTATTAATATAGAATCTATATATGGATTTCCAATTTTTTTCAGGGAGCTTGTTTGTTATTTGCCATTATTAAGCACTGGACTAAAATTAAGTTGTTCTCTGAGCAATGTTTCTAACTTATATTATTCATTAACCTTTTCATAAATTATTTGGATACAGATTTTTTGTCTTTGCTTCATACATTATATAATTCTGGTTTTATAATTCACTGTTGTGTCTTCCTTCTGGAAGCAAAAATTATATAGGAAATAAAACTCAAAAACCAAGGAATAGAACTGAACTAAAATCAAGCTGTAACCAATGTTATTGGAATTATTTTATGCAAACTATTTTGGGGGGCAGGTGAAGAGGTAGAACATAGAGATGTCAGTAATCAGTAGTCCCCAAGGTAGGGAAAGAGATTCAAATCTTGCATATTTTTAATTTATTTTTTTTAATTTAAAAATGTGAAGTTAAACAAAATAATTTTAATTTATTCAGCGCACCAGTGTGTGTATAGAAGGATAATATTTTTTTCAGTAACAGCCCCTTCTGCTTTATTATATTGCTATGGTGAAAATCTGATACTGTAGAAGATAGTGCTTTATCCAGAATACGTAATGCAGGGAAGTGGTCATGGGTAAGGAATTTCTCCTGTAATAAAGTCAGAATCTTGCTATTTGTGTTTGTGGACGTCTTTGTACACTAAAGTACACACATCTCAAAGTATTACTTTTAGTTATTAAATCTCTTTGAATTCTCACTGTTGGGAGTCCAGTTGGAATCTGGAATACATATACAATTACTTCAGCATTTATCAGTTAGGTATACTTACCTAATGGGTGGCATTCCATGGACTGTCTTCATTGAAATAAATACATTTGAAATAAATATGGAGAATTGGCATGTTTGTGGCATTTTAGCTTTTCAGTCCCAGATAATGCCTTAATAAGATTTCCCTTGATCCTTTCCTAGAAAATTAAATTTAAATGTGGGTGATTATCATATGTTAAAAGCCATATTTAGGGGGGGAAATGTGATTGTATCCTTTGTTTGAATTGGGCTATATTTTAGCTAGCAGTTTATACACACATCATCTTTTGTACATTTTGTTACCAATATGAAAATCCATTGTTCTATTCCCATGAATAGCTTATTTTATACATTAGGTCCTACATATGAAGTTTAGTTGATAGTCATGAAGTATCCCCTACTCTAAAATTAAAATTAAGAAAGGGGAAATGACTTGGCACTACAGATGGTAATATATTTCCTCCGCTTGTTCCTCTTTAAGAAGTACCACTTCTCATTTTGTGACCTTTGACATTTCTTTGTAGAAATAGTACTAGTACAGCAATCTTTCAGATTACTTTTACACCTGTAAGTTGAATTGTGATATACGTTGCTTCTATTTGTTAATTAAAATTGTATTCTTCATTACCGAGAATAGAACTTTAAATTATTTTACTTAACCTGTTGTTTTGTGAGTTATGTATTTATTTGTATCTAATTAGATGTGGTGTTTCAAATCATGACATAATTCTAAATAAATGAGGTGTCATTGCTTAATGAATATCAGTGAATGGCAAAAGGATGTGATTTGTTATTCTATTTTGCCAACAAGTATCATCAGTTTAGGCAATTAGAATTAAATGTGGATTGTGTGAGTTGCATTCATAACTGTCACTATGAAAGCAGAATATTTAATGAAGAACTTATTCTCTGTTTATATAAGGCTTTAGAGCCTATCTTGAATTGATGTGGGATACAGCGGGTTGTTTTTAAAAATTCTCTGTTTAGCTATAATTCATATTTGGCACATATATAATAAGGAATATGTTTGAAATACAAATGCATAATTGGCATTATTTTATGTAGAATTAATTCCTTTTATTAGGTTTGGTATATTGAATTTTCACATGGTTGGAGTGGAAAAAAATTACAGTGGCAGTAGTGATTTGTTTCATTTAAAACCAGGACACATGAAGAAAAATCAGATTTCCTAATTCCCAGTCTATTTTTTTTTCCTCTTGGAAGCAGATCAGAAGTCACACCTGCTTTTGGCAGATTGTTTTGAAGACATGTTCCAAGAGATTTGTGTGAAGATGGCTAGTTCCTTTAAAAAAAAAAAGCCCTCACTAACTATCTGGAGATGTTCCAGGAGAAAGCAGCATCAACATACCCACTAATTTTCCTTATCAGTCCCTGTCCTATTGTAGATCATTGTAGTCAAAGGAGCAATGTGCTGGAAAAACATCCAGCTAGCAGCTTCAATTTCCTTTTTTGGAATCAGATTAGACATATTAGAAACCACAGTAATGTCGGAAGATCAGTTTAGAAGAAAGAGCTTCTCTAAATACATATAGAAACCTGATGTAAAAGGGCCCATACACTTTTAAATATCAAGAATTATGTTTTATTTAGTAAGATCCTATTTTGTCTACCAGAATTTCCCTACAGAAATTATTTCTTGACTATTGCACATGCTGGAAATATAGCAGCAAAAAAAAACCAAAAAACAGCTGCAAGATACTATCAAGGTGATAGATTTTATATTGTCTACCAGCAGTAAAAAAAAATATGATGGACTGGCTTAATTTAGACTTAATTAATGTATCTGAAAAATCCCCAAAGGCCCTAATGGTAGTTGCTCTTTACCCCTACCAACAAAAGAGCATTCCTAACTTTCTTGATTAGTGGATATTATGAATGATTTAGTATGCACTGTCATTCAAAATTATTTATTATAATTTCAAAATTATACTGATGAGCCTTTTGATAAAACTCTGGCACGATTGTACATGTCATGTATACGTTCAGCGAATAAGGAGAATTTAGATTCCTCAGCCAGACAGAAAAACAGACAGATAAATAGATGAAATACACTTTTCATAGAACCATAAAAGTGGAATGGGTTATTTAGGCATTGCAATCCAACCCTTGCTTAGGCTTCTGAAGCACAAGTAATTGAAGAAATGAACCCATTTTCAGGGTAATTGTTTCACACCCAAACTCCATTTATTGTAAGATAGTTTCTCTAGCATTTACTTGGAATCAGCCTTCCTGTAATTTCTATTTATTATTCAAAATCCCATATTGTAGAAAGACAGAGACGAGGTCTTTACTTCTTTTATATGGCATAATTTCAGGTATCTGAAACATTTTGTCGTATTTTACGAAAGCATCACTTTTGGAGATCAGATATAGTCATATTTCTCATTTTTTTAAAAAAAAAATCTAATCTAAAACAAAAAAAGATTGAAGATGTTGGGTAAATATATCAAATTTCATTTTCCATGGAACAAATAAACAGTATTCTGCCTTTTTGTTGCTTTAAAATTGTTTAGATGTACTTTAAAGTGCCTCAAATTGTTAGGAATTATCTCTAGCTTTCACAGTTTCTACCCGCAGAATGTTTTCCTTTACTTCTTTCAACTGCCATTGTAAAATTGTAAATTGTGGCAATCAGATGTCCTCAATGCAAAGTAGAACAGTTTTATTGAAAATGAGCACCATTTCAATGTATAGTGATTTGAGATATGACCAATAAACATTAATCATTCATTTAAAAAAATAAATATAGATTATATTTAAGCATCAACATGAGCGAAGGCCAGTGCATTCTGATGCACAAATAAAATCTAAATATTTGAAGTGTTAAACTACAATGGTACATTAAGTAATTGAATTTATTGACCCTTAGTGAGGCAGTCTACTTCTCCTGAGCTAATGGTTGGACCCTTAATCAGCAGTCACATGGGCTTCTATTTTCAAAATGCCATATGGTCTTTTAAAAATTCATTTTTCAATGTGTAAAGAAATATAGTGGATATAGTTACGTTTTATGCTACTGGGAACTAAATACATTGTCAGGTAAAGTGCCCTCAGTATAATGGCAATTATTTTCATTCTTATATTTTGTAAAATTTGCAGCACAGTGTAGTTTGCATGAAATATTATGGGCTGACCTTTAGGCTTCTAGGGAAAAGTACACTGCAGGACCAGCCATCTATGATGGGGTGTCTAAATTCTTTGATTAAAATCTTCTTTTCTTATTCTATCAAAAATCCAGACCTTCCCCATGAAGTTTTCCTTCTTTATTAGTAATGAAATGACCCAAATTTCAATAAAAATGGGAAAGGCCACCATTATTAATAATGATAATAATAAAAACATCTCGGGAGTGTGGACATATTTCAAAAAGTGGCCACTGATTTCTCTGATCATATTCATATTTATTAATTAATTTAGATCATAGAATACTATCTTCTGTATTGGTTGCCTACTTCGTATTTTAGAATTTGCCCTGCAGTTTTACTTATAATAAGAATTTAACACTATTACTTTACTCAAGCTTAAAAATTAAGATCATTTGTTTGCCTTCAAAAACTAATTAGGATATTAATAAATAAATAAAATATATAGCTTCAGTTTAAGCAAGTAGAAACAAGACTACAGTGGAAGACCTTTCATAGAGAAGATTATCCCGCCATGTTTTAGAGTTCCCAACTGGAAGTATTCCTGCCTTCTTGTCTGTTAGGATGTGCATGGCATTATTCACCAGGTCTGCTTTTCATCATTTTTGGTAAAGTACTTGCATTAATCAGTTTCATATTTGCATTTGGCCATGCGGTAGTGCATGAACTGCCGCAATGCGGTCCCTATGACACCATCTTTGAAGACCACTCAGCTTCTGCCAAACCAAAATGAGTTTGCCAGCCTGCTGGGCGGGGTTAGAGGAGGGGAGCTTATTTTATCTCTTCACCAACTGTGGAAGCTGCCTATTTGCGTCTTGGTGTAATTCAGGTGGGTTTGTGTTATCTTAAGATCCATCTCTTGCCACCTCTCCTGCATTGGCATTGCTAGCACTCAGGTGAGGCACTTATCAGATTTGATTTGAGCTTATGGGACAGACTTTCTTTAGTGATGTTATATCCATTAAAAATGTGTATTCTAAAGCCAAACCAGCTATGTTTATCAAATCCATGGCAAATCATATTTAGCTTATTTTCATATTTTTGGAGTATTACTAGAGAGGGAGCAGTATTGTTAGATTAACTCTAATTTATTTATGCTTTTCTCTAAATCTTTTTTGGGGAACATAACACAAATGGAACACAGTAAGTATTCAACATTTATATTTCAATTTTTTTTTAGTTTTGTGATATATTGTTTAGTAGTTATGAATGTAAACTAACTATTGCCAGATAAAGATCTGGAAAAGTCTTTCCTCTACCATGGTTGAAAACTTAAGGCAAAGTTAATTCAAAAACTATATTTTTGGAAAAGAACTGAACTACATTTTGATTTTAACATTGTTTTTATATATTAGTAGATTTGATAATTTATTATGAAAATATTGTTCTTTAGAAGGTCAAAGCCAAAGTAACCTACTGTGAGTAAGGTTGACTATGTGGGATCCATGTTCAGATGCCATGTTGAATTCAACTAATTTGATTGGTTCAGTTTTTGCAAGAAGCTTTATGAAGTTTTGTTCTGGAGGTATAGAACAATCTTTTAGATATAGTGCATATATGGTGATGAGGATTAAAATAATTTTCCTTCTGGAGGTATAGAACAATCTTTTAGATATAGTGCATATATGGTGATGAGGATTAAAACAATTTTCCTTCTCAAATGAATCACTTTTTTGAGACTGTAAAAATAGTAGGGATCTGCAGAATGATCTCAAATGTTGAGAATATAGATAGGTTTGAGTTAACTCCTTTAATATTTGGAATGTTTTACCCACCATTAGTTAGCAATTTGTGAAGTCTGCATGCATTCCAGACACTCATGACAATTTGATTTCTAAAAATACTTTTAATGCAAACGTTGTTATCTTAAAATCATTGGCTTTTTAATAAAGACTAACTAGCTACATTTACATTTTTATCTCTTTACTCTGAATCTAAAAACATCAAATGCTGGTGTATGAGTTATATTCACTCTTCCTTCCATGTTAACAAATGGCAAGGATTTGGAGAAGTAAACTTCATTTCTAAAATATTTGGTTATGGAGGCAACAAGATAATTTCCTTTCTTCGTTTGCAAAAGTAAATGAGAGCTAGATGTTTCCTGACATCTTGCAGCACTTCTCTGGAATCGACCTCTTCTCATAGTTGGAATATGCAAAAGACACGATTTAAAAGTAATTTCCCTGACTTCACATTATATTAGATAGCTACTACATATGCTTTAGATCTTTGTTCTCTGCCATTCAAGACCCCTAGTGGTCATGTTCAGATTATAAAGATAACATTAGGAGTATGTTATATGCCGCAATGCGACACTTGATTAAGATAGGAGCTAGAACAATGCTAGCTTTGGAAGAGGATAAATATCTTCACTGCTGTGGTCAGAAGAGCTCTAAATAGGTCTTCAAACCATTTTTGGTTGTTTTTTGTTTGTTTGTTTGTTTTGCCAAAAATGAACCAAGTTGTTTCCGCAACTTTCTATCAGCAGGGGTACAAAATTAGACTACTGATGTGGTAGAGCTAGTATGCTTAAAATATAATTTTATTAGTGTTTTGCTCTTTCTACACATATAAAATGTGTCTTTTAACAGTATAGAAACTAATATATTTTATATAGCTTATCCATCTCAATTTCCTATCCAATAACATTTTATTTTATTAAATTTTTACCCTGCTGAATCCCAGCAACTCTGGGCGGTAGTTTCAGTGCATTGCCCTCGATTCTTATTACTTTAAGAAAAGTCAAAGGTAAGTATACTTTGACAGCTTTCTACAGCAGGAGATTGATTGTTTCTTCTTCTACGAATTACTTTTTCTGAATTTAAAACAATTTAAATTCTGTAGTCTCAATTAGGCTTTCCTGAAACTCAATTCCAATCCTTGTCTGTCAGATTGTATTTGAAACAATATCTAGTGGATCTAAGTTTGTTCTTCCTATAGTGGTGTGGGCTTAAGGTGCAAAAAAGTTGTATTGAAGAAATAAAGAATATGTTCTTAATTTCAGTTAATTTGATTCCATTAAAAATTAATTGGATACACGTTCTTCAAGTAATGATAATACTGTAGATACATTCTAGGTTTTAATTCCGTGCTACTTAGGTGGACTCATAAAATGGACTATAACCTTATTTATACAGGATTTCATAATTAGTAAAATTGTATTGTTCCTCTCAAGGGATGCGGTTAAATATTGGTAGACAGAATTTCACATAGTTTTATGATTGAAAAAATTATAACTTCAAAGACTTCTATTTTCAAGATGCTTTTATGACTCTCAATCTACTTACATTTATTAAAGAAAAAATAATAAAATTTCTACTTGCCTCGCTCTACCGTTTATTGTATTTTTACACACACACAAATTAAAACACTCTGATTGCATGGGAAACAGTTTGTTCTTAATGGAATTTTCATTGTACTCGAAGGATCAAAGAACTTACATCATCAACAAGCAATTGCTATTTTGGTTGAAGCTTTGAAAATGTTCATCTAAAAGAAGCAGGTACATTTTGTGTATTTTTATACTTTTCTCAAAAATCTGGTAGAGAAACAAAATTGTATTCAATTTTGTTATGAAGGTATTAAATTAAGATCCAAAACGTGCTCAATCAAATATAGGTTTATTCTTGTATTGTTTAAAAAAGAAATAACACTTCAGCTACTGTGTTGTCTATCTTTCAGTGCCAAGATTATGAGAAAACTGTAATTCACCCAAGTTATTAGATATATCAGAGGAAAGCCTCTATGTCAACGAAGAAGGGCAACGAATGCTCTTATATATAAAAAGAAAACATGTGAGACATTGAAACTGAAATATTTGTGGGGGAAAATATTGCTTGAACCATTTTCATTGAATAAATTATATGTGAGAAATGCATGTTGTTTGTAAGGATGCAACTAATAGCAAAGTTTTATTACCATGACTACTATCTGAATGCAATATATTTAGAAAAAATGATAGTGCCATGATCTCAAAAGAATGTGTATCATTAAAGCTATGCATTTAAGACCCAACTGAAGAAACTTGGACTTTGTTGTTGTAATGTGTACTAGTTCGGTATTGAAAAACATTTAGTCATTTGGATCTTAATGAAAACTATCAAAAATATTGAAATTATTATTTTTTCTATAAAATAAGCTTACCATACTAACAAATCTTTTTTCACAACCTTTTTTTCCTCTTTCTCTTATAATTCTAAAAGGGTGATAAGGGTTTTTTTAATCATTGTTATTATGATTTGTTACAAATATTGCAACTTGGGGAAAGATAGAACATTGTTAAACTGCAATAAAAGTAAGATAATATTTTTATTTTGGGTCTAAGTTACACTTAGATTCATTTTAATGCTAATATTATTTAAGACGAGCACTAATAGTCTGTCAACATGATATACATAACAAATTGAGATAAAAATCCTGCTATTGCTACTTTACTATTAAATTAAATTTACTACTTTACTACTAAATAAAAATGTCAAATTAATTAAAATTCAGCTGTAAGTCATCATAAGCAGTTTGGGATATAATTTTGTGCCTGTTCCTTTGGGAATTATGAACTAATAACTAGCAAAAATAGGATAATTCCTTTTTTTTCACTTCGTTCCCATTTCTGTAGTCTGTTAGTTCCTAAATTTTATGTCATGTTTTGGATATTCCCATCTGAGATTCCCAGCTTTGTCTTTGCTGATGTTTAGGTCTCTTCTTACATCTTGCTCTCCTGACTTCTTTTGTTTTTTTCAACATTACTATCTTGGTTGGAGTATACAAAAATTTGCTGCTGTTTCTAATATCAAATTCCACTGACTAAAATGACAAGCTTGTTTTGCTAATAGGTGAAATCATGGAATAAAACTTTTTAAAAAAAAAAAAAAAGAAGCAGCTTATACATAGTTTTATTCATTATGTGTGCGTAACATAAAGAAATAAATTGAGAAAAATAATATTAATACAAAGGTTTAAAATCCCAATTTGAACCGAGAGAAAAACATCATGGGAACAGGTTGCTTTCTATTCACTGATACAGTTTAAGAAGATATTGCAAAGAAAGAAATGAAAAAGAAAAAATATGTCTATAACTACAGACATCAGTGTTGCAAAGGCTGGCTTTCTTTGAGCATTAGCCTGGTTAAATACACCTTTTCTGTAACTTCTGAAGAGAACTTTGTTCTCCATTTCTTTCCTTCCATATCTGTTGCTATTCCTCTCTCCTTGCCCTTATCTAATTTTTACTCACTTTCTTTCCTCTTTTGTTTCCTCCCTTCACCTCTCTTTCCCTTTATCCCAATCACCATCATATATTTTTCTTCATGGTTTTTTTTTTCTCTTGCTTTTCTTGGAAGGAGAAATGAGAATAGGAGCATGTATTCCATGGTTTTTGTGTTTGTGTGAAAAAAGGCAATGTTAATCAATATTGCAAATAGTTAAGGTACTAAAATAGGAGTGAGGGAAATATATATTTTATTTATTAAATTTATATGAGATCCTAGTTCTAGACCTCCCATAGATACAGAAGCCACCTGGATCATTCTCTTTTAGCTCTAGAGTGGAACATTGAAAAACAGCTTTCTACCAATTCATGCTGGATCAAAGAGATAGATTATGACCATTCAATGAGGAGTCGTTTGTTCCTTAATTCAGGCTTCTACTAATAACTCTCTCATACTTTTTCTCTTTCTATCAATCTTGTCCTTGGAATGTATTTCTAGAATTCCCAAAGGTGCTTTTTCCAAAAGGTATCTGGACTTTCTTTGTTTTTGTTTTTTTGTTTTGTCTCTGAAAAAACCCAAAGAAGCTTCTTGGATGAGAAGTGAAACATTTTTAAAGAAAAAAAACCAAGAATAGAATAACAGAGTTGGAAGAGACTTCTAGTCCAACCCCCTGCTGAGGCGGGAAACCCTATACCATTTCAGACAAATGGTTATCCAATCTCTTCTTAAAAATGTTCAGTGTTGGAGCATTTACAACTTCTGGAGGCAAGTGAAGAAAGTCTAATTTACCTTTTAAACAAAGCACTTTGTGACAATCTTGATATGGATGATTGAGAATCTCCATAGACTATTTCTAGAAGGCATATATATGCATGTACATGTATGCATACAACAATCTACTGGATGGGCAAGGACATCAGCTAGAACTTTCAGCACAGGTTGACATAAAAGCTGGGCATTACAGTGGATGTTGTCATTTATTTATTTTTTTTGAATTTATATCCTGCCCTTCTCCGAAGACTAAGGGCGGCTTACACTGTGTTAAGCAATAGTCTTCATCCATTTGTATATTATATACAAAGTCATCTTTTATTGCCCCCAACAATCTGGGTCCTCATTTTACCTACCTTATAAAGGATGGAAGGCTGAGTCAACCTTGGGCCTGGTGGGACTAGAACCTGCAGTAATTGCAAGCAGCTGCTGTTAATAACAGACTGCATTAGTCTGTTGCTGTTGTTTACTCTTGGGAGGGAGCTAAATTCAGGGTCAATTTTTCAGGAAATGACAATATTGAGATAAAAGTAATATGTGAGTTTGGTGTGACTTCTTAAGCATGGCTTTGAAGTTTTGATAATAACTATACAGAAGCAGTCTGTATTCCAAATGTATATAAAAAGGCAGATTTATTCTAATATTTATAGTTATCAAATCCAAACCAGGTCTGTTTCATTGCACTAAGGACAATTTGTTTTAAAAATTCATCATTAATAGGAATAAATGATAAAATATATTTTACAACTTTGAAATACCGTATATACTCGAATATAAGCCGATCCGAGTATAAGCCGAGGTCCCCAATTTTACCCCAAAAACTGGGGTAAACTGGGGACTCGAGTATAAGCCGAGGGTGGGAAATGAGGCACCTACCGGTTGGGGAAACCTCCTCCTCAGCTGAGAAGGCTGGCGGCTCCCCGCCCGCCCTCTCACTGCACCGCAGGGCTTCCGTCCGGTAAAATGTGAAAAAGAAAAAAACTCGAGTATAAGCCGATCCGAGTATAAGCCGAGGGCTTTAAAAAAAACAAAACTCGAGTATAAGCCGATCCGAGTATAAGCCGTATAGACCCGAGTATAAGCCGAGGGGATGTTTTTCAGCACAAAAAATGTGCTGAAAAACTCGGCTTATACTCGAGTATATACGGTAATTTAGCAAGGATGTTCTCAAAATCTAAAAGAATTAAACAGATACCCAATTATATACATACCCAATTATATGTGACTCCAAGTTCTATGTGTGATATATTTAGGAAATAAAGTCTTACAACTACATAAAGGAATAAAACCATCAGTTTCCTATCATATTAAGGAATTAAATTCTAATATAATCAAGTTATATTGATTGTGGATTTATGTAGCTTATAAGATAGTGATTGGTAGGTAATGGAACTGGTTTTAAAATCATTCTCTCCTTTACATTATAAAAGCTGGGTGAATTGTCAAATTAAAGTGTTCAGGTATCTTTAATATATAGAGCAGATAAAAATTTGGTTCCTCCTTTGGTCACAGTCAGTAGTAAGAAACCTGCAGAGAAACTTAAAAAATGTCAAATCTATGGACACACAAATAACATGTCTTATTAAAGTAAATTACCTTAAACTGCTTAAGTTGAATATATGATAAGTGTGGTATTTTGTTGTTCTAAGCAAAACACAAAGCTTGTATCAACACAAGCATTGTTGAACCAATTATTTAGCTTTTAACAAATGGTACAGAAATGTTCCCTTTCACCTAACTAAAACAAATACAATATATCACTTCTTTTTCCTCAAAGAAGAGCAGTAGCTTGCATTAGACTTATTTCTAAATATGACAGGTAATAAGTAAGTGCATACATCCTCTCACATTTACAAATGACTTATTAGAAAGCAAATAAAGATGCATAGGCTGTGTATTGTTTCTGTTCTGCCTAGTGCTTGTGTTTCAGTATTCCTTTACAGATTAAAATGTTGCTGATGGTTGTAATAGAGCCAAATGCCATATACAGTCCTAGTGCTATTATCCAGGGGCTTGAATGGATAACAGCTCTTTGGTAATTATGCTAGATGCTCATTAGTGCTGAACAAGCACTAATCAAAAATTTAATCTACCATATCATTTGTCAATTTGATTAGTTGTTTGGGGTAATCGGCTTCAGAAATAAAATGCAACAGAAAATTCAATGCTGTTATATTCATGAAACAAGTCTTTCTTTAACTCTTACCCAACTCCTTTGAGAGGAAGGAGTTATAAAATATCTTTCTGTTCAAAACTGGTATACGGGAAGTAAATTGTACATATTTTATTGATGCATAGACATTTCCTTTGAGTAAAATCTTTGAACGTATCACTCTTTCAAGAGGAAATAGACCTATTTGCATCATAAATTATGGCTTCGGAAGCATGTGAAATCATTACTAACAGATCTTCGTATGATACCACAAAGTCATTGTAAACTTGTTTCAACACAATATCAGTCTTGTATTAGTATTGTCAACTCTCACATAGTTTAATACAGGCAAAGAAAATATTCCTTGATATCACTGCTGAAAAATTTAATTCTTGACCGTGACATGGAATAATTTTCAAAGACTATAATATGTCATAACATGTTTATAATTAGAAAGCTGTAACACTCAACTATATTACGCCTGGATGGCTTAGACTTGTTTGTGTTGCTTTATCCATCTAAGAGCAATGGAATTGTCATGTTCCTTTTAATTATATTTAGTGGAGCAAATTTGACAGTTTATTCACTCCCTGGGAATCAGTCCTGATGTTTTCACTGGCAACTATATGTAAATATACTTGTCTTTCAGTCTTTCACTATTAGTCATTTGCTCACCAAGATGTAATATTTTTATTACTTTTGGGAAAGTTGAGAGAAGTAGAGGAAATCATGCTTGGCATGGCTAGGAAGAAGTAGAAGAAGAATGGAATAATAATAGATAAGGGAAATGGGAGTGATTATGAAGATAACAGAAATGGCCTTAGAAGAATTATGAGTTGATGACCAAGGATGTTTTTTTTAAAAAAAAATATTTGAAAAACTTACGTAGCTTTTACATCGCAATCCTGAGTGATTCATAGAAATCAATAAAGACAACAATAATAATAACAAATAACCTCTCCCACGAAGTGCCAGACCAATCAACTTCTTAACCTTCTGATTCAGCTCCTATCCTAGCCCAATGCTTGAAGTAAGAATCAGAGCTTCACCACTATACTTTGACTGTCAAGTGGAAGGTTTTATAAAAGTCTGGTGCAACTAGAGAGAAGGCATGCCTCCAAAGTCCCATCATGGATGACAGCATTGAAGAACATGGATTTGGTATAGCTCCTGTCTATTCAAGTGAGACAGGCAGATATCCTTTCTTTTTTTCTTCAAAATTTTTTATTTTCCATAATAATTCCCACAATTTGACCAGTGTACAATACAATCACTTATCCAACAATCAATCCTATACTCAAATTATACTCCATCAGGGCTGCTCGACCGCCACTCCCTCCCTTAATCCTTTCTACCCTTCTCATCCTTCTTTGACTTTCCCCACCATCCTTCTCCTCGCTTTCCTACTTCCCCACCTCTTTCCCACTTCTCACTACCATCCTTTCTAACCCTCTATCTTCTCCTTCTTCTTCTCCTCCTATCTTTTCTTCTCCCTCCCTTCTTTCCTACCTCCCTACCTCCCTACCTACTTTCTTCCTTCTTTTACTCCTCTTTCCTTACCCTTTCCCTTCGGGAGTGGTTACCGAGCAGTCCCGACTTTACACCATTCCAACTTGTTTAATTCTACCATTATACCTGTACAATGGCAATCAATCAATTTATAATCTTCCCCTTCCCCCCCCCCCCGCCATTTCCCTCCTCCCCACCCCGAGACTTCCCAGAACAGAATACAGGGTATTGTAACTAACAAACATAATCTAAAATATAACATAAAACATATTCCATTTCACACCATCACACCATCACACTATCAATTCCCTTCTTTCTTAAACTCTAATACATAGCAATTCCTAACTTCACTCAAAAACTAATTGATATTTTTTAATCTGATACTTATTTTGAATATAATCAATCCACTTTCTCCATTCCAAAATATATTTTTCTTGTGTACAGTCTTTCAAGTAGGCAGAAATTTTTGCCATTTCTGCTAAATTTGATACTTTACTAATCCATTCTCCAATTGTAGGTAAGTCTTCTTTCTTCCAATATTGTGCAATCAATAGTCTTGCAGCAGTTATTAAATTCAAAATCAGTTTTGTCTCTATAACAGTGCAATCTGGAATTATTCCTAATAAAAAGAACTGTGGAACAAACTTGATCTTCTTTTTCAAAATGTTCTGCATAATCCACTATATTTTAATCCAAAAGGCTTTAACTTTTTTGCAAGTCCACCATATATGATAGTAGGTAGCATCCTCACAATCACATCTCCAACATTTTGCTTTCACATTTGGATACATTCATGTATGTTTTTTACATGAAGTAAAGTTTTTTAGGATCTAAATGCCATCTATAAAACATTTTATAAAAATTTTCTCTTAAATTTTGTGCTTGCATAAATTTAACATTCCTCACCCAAATTTTTCCCCATGTTTCTAACATTATAGGTTGTTGAAAATTTTGTGCCCATTTTACCATACAATCTTTAACCAACTCCATTTCTGAATCAATTTCAACCAATACATTATATAATCTCTTTATATGCTGTTGACCTTGATCTTTTATTTGTTTTACCAAATTATCATCACTTTGCCTTATACCAATTTTCTGATCTATTTTCCATCTAGATTGCAATTGTCCATACTGGAACCATGTATAATTTCTCCCTTCATGCCTCAATTTCTCCCTAGATTTTAACTGTAATTCCCCTTTTTCCATAGTCAAAAGGTCTTTGTAAGTGATAACCTCCATTTTTTGTAATATATTTATATTCTCTATCATATGTCTGGGGATGGTCCATATTGGTATCTTTCCATCTAACTTATATTGATATTTTTTCCAAACCTCAACAAAACACTTCTAACCATATTATTCTTAAATGTCTTATCAATTTTCTTGTCATATATTACATATGCATGCCATCCATATAACAAACCATAACCTTCTATATTCAAAATCCTTTCCTCTGTTAAATTAATCCAATCAGAAATTAAAGCTAAAACAACTGCATCATAGTACAATTTCAAGTTAGGCATTTTTAAACCCCCTCTTTCCCTAACGTCTTGCATTATTTTTAACTTTATTCTCGGTTTTTTACCCTTCCATACAAAATTATTAATCCCTTTTTGCCATTCTTGTAAATTTGCATCTTTCTTCAATATTGGAATCATTTGAAACAAAAATAAAAATCTAGGCAAAACATTCATTTTTATAGCTGCCACTCTTCCCAACAATGATAATTGTAACTTCTTCCATTTCTCCATTTCTTTAATTACTTTTCCCCACAATACCTCATAATTATTTTTATATAATTTTACATTCGATGCTGTAATATATACTCCTAAGTATTTAACCTTTTTAACTACTTCATATCCAGTTATTCTTTCTAGTTCTTCCCTCTGATGTGTATTCATATTTTTAATTATCATTTTTGTCTTCTGTTGATTCACTTTAAACCCAGATACCTTACTATACTGATCAATTGTCTCCTTCAGATATACAGCTGAATGTATTGGTTGAGATAAAGAAACAACCAGATCATCTGCAAACGCTCTTAATTTATAATCTTGATTTTTAATTCTAATTCCTTTTATTCGATCTAAACCACATATATTACTCAATAATATTGATTATCCGCCTCAATTAATGTTGCAGATAAATTACTCTTTATATAAACAACTAGTCCATTCTTCTTTTCTGTAGCAGATGCAACAAAATGTATTCCCAATTTTGAATTTATCAAATATTTCTGGTCTAATGTTCTAATATGTGTTTCTTGTAAACATACAATGTCATTTTTCAACAAGAAAATTTTTTTTCCCTTCTTCAACAAGAGGGACGGGATGACCCCCTGCAGGGACGAGCCGAGGAGTTTAACGGTTATCTATACAATAAAATCGTTCAGCTTCGTGATGGCTTGGATCATGATTGCGATGATTCAGCCGAGGCGGCAGAGACTCGTCTTGTTGAGGTTATTTGGGATGAGTTTGAGTCTGTGGCTCTCGAGGACGTGGACAGGTTGCTGGGGAGGTTGAATGCAACTACGTGTTTACTGGACCCGTGCCCTTCCTGGTTAGTACTGGCTGTTCAGGAAGTGACACGAGGCTGGCTCCAGGGGATTATAAATGCTTCTTTGGTTGAAGGGGCTTTCCCAACCGCCTTGAAGGAGGCGGTGGTGAGACCTCTCCTGAAGAAGCCTTCCCTGGACCCAGCTATTTTGGGTAATTATCGTCCAGTCTCCAACCTTCGCTTTTTAGCGAAGGTTGTAGAGAGTGTGGTTGCATGGCAGCTTCCCGGCACCTGGAGGAAGCTGTCTATCTAGACCTGCTCCAGTCCGGCTTCCGACCCGGTTACAGCACGGAGATGGCTTTGGTCATGGTGGATGACCTCTGGAGGGCCAGGGACAGGGGCTGTTCCTCTGACTTGGTCCTATTAGACCTCTCAGCGGCTTTTGATACCATCGACCATGGTATCTTGCTGCGCCAGTTGGAGGGGTTGGGAGTGGGAGGCACCGCCATCGGTGGTTCTCCTCCTATTTCTCCGACCGGTCGCAGACGGTGTTGACAGGGGGGCAGAGGTCGTCCTCAAGGTGCCTCACTTGTGGGGTACCGCAGGGGTCGATTCTCTCGCCTACCCTGTTCAACATCTACATGAAGCCGCTGGGTGAGGTCATCAGTGGTTTCGGGGTGAGTTATCATCTGTACGCTGATGATACTCAGCTGTACTTTTCCACCCCGGACCACCCCAACGAAGCGGTCGAAGTGCTGTCCCGGTGCCTGGAAGCCGTACGGGTCTGGATGGGGAGAAACAGACTCAAGCTCAATCCCTCAAAGACGGAGTGGCTGTGGATGCCGGCACCCCGGTACAGTCAGCTGCACCCGCAGCTGACTGTTGGGGGCGAGTTAGTGGCCCCAAAGGAGGTGGTTCGCAACTTGGGCGTCCTCCTGGATGGTCGGCTGTCCTTTGATGAACATCTGGCGGCCACCAGGAGGGCCTTTACCAAGTTCGCTTGGTTCGCCAGTTGCGTCCCTTCCTTGACCGGGATGCCTTATGCACGGTCACTCACGCCTGGTTACGCCTCGGCTGGATTATTGCAATGCTCTCTACATGGGCTGCCTTGAGGTGCATCCAGAGGCTGCAGTTAGTCCAGAATGCAGCTGCGCGAGTGGTAACGGGAGCCGTTCGTGGCTCCCATGTAACACCACTGCTCCGTAGTCTGCACTGGCTTCCTGTAGTCTTTCGGGTGTGCTTCAAGATTCTGGTTACCACCTTTAAAGTGCTCCATGGCTTAGGACCCGGGTACTTACGAGACCGCCTGCTGCTACCTTATGCCTCCCACCGACCAGACGCCTCACAGAGAGGGCCTTCTCAGGGTGCCATCCGCCAAACAATGTCGGCTGGCGGCCCCCAGGAGTAGGGCCTTCTCTGTGGGAGCACCAACACTCTGGAACGAACTCCCCCCTGGCTTACGTCAAGTGTCTGATCTTCGGACCTTTCGTCGTGAGCTTAAAACATATTTATTCATTCAAGCAGGACTGGCATAAATAGTTGTTTTTAAATTGGGGTTTTAATAATATTTTAAATTTTTAAATGTTTTAATTATCGGCCGCATAGTAATAGTTCATTTTAAATTATTTTAATTGTATATATTCTGTGTTTTATTTTGGCTGTACACCGCCCTGAGTCCTTCGGGAGAAGGGCGGTATAGAAATTTAATAAAATAAAATAAAAAAATAAAAAATAAATTTTTAAATTGCTTCAAATAATGAAATATCTTTCTTCTCTTTTGTGGTGAGTTTAATCCATTAACATTCCAAGATAAAAGTCTAATTGCCATTATCAGCAATTGGAAACTTTTGAAGCACCAGCCGCAAATCATATCTTTCTTTGGGCCTTGCTCTTCCCACTGTTTCCGTCTTGGTAATAGCAGATTGAGCCTGTTGAGCCTTTTCTTCTTGTTCCTTGCGTTTAACAGCCGCTCTTGTCATCCTTGGCTCTTTTGGAATCTCTGATCCCATCTTAGACACATCCAACGCTTGTAAAAAGTCTTCTTCCATTACTATCACTTCTTTTTCTTTAATTTCGCCTTCCTTTCTCCTGCCATCCGGAGATGGTGGACTTCCAGCTTTGAGCACATAAGCATAAACCTCTCGTGCTTTACTGACTGTATTAAGACGATGTGTTTTCCCTTCATAGTAAACTATTATACCAGTTGGGATGTCCCATCTATACTCAATCTGACATTTTTTAAGTTCGTTCACCAAAAAAGCGAACTCCTTCCTACCTCTCAACATTTTGGGGGGAATTTCCTTTAGTATTAAAATATCTTGACCAGCCGCTTGAATCTTGTCTCCTTTAAAAGAAGCTTGTAAAATCTCATTTCTCACTGTTCTAGTAGTAAAATAAATAACAATGTCTCTCAGAAGATTTCTTTGCCTTGCTATCCAGGAATTCACACGATAAATTTTATCAATATGAAAAGCCACATCTGCTGGCCGAACTGCCAAAATCTCTGCAAAGGCCTCAGAAAAAATTTGCTTCAAATTCTCTTGTCTATATTCTTTCAGGCCACATATTCATAAAGCAAGTTCCATAGCTCTATATTGTACCAAAACAATTTCATCATCAACTTTATCCATTTTACTTTGAACTACCTCAATCTTATTTTCCAATTTTAAATTAGCTTTCTTTATTTCTTCTACTTCCTGCTCCAGTAAAATCACATTTGATGCCAGACCCTGTACTGCTGACACCAATCCTTCTTTGACTTCTTTATTTCCAATTTGAATTTCTAGCATCTGTTTTTTCATCTCTGACATTTCTTCTGTAATTAATTTAAATTTATCTTCTATCTGAGAAGTTTGCCAATTCATAGCATCATTAAGAGATTCTTTCATAAAATCTTTCAGATTATCCTGAAGTGCTTCCAAATTTAGTGATTTTGTATCTGCTGTATGTGCTGGAGAGACTCCCGGTGTTGATGTTCCTGGGGTTTTTGTAACAGTTGTCTTTAATTGTTTTGCTGCCATCTCTTAAAATTTCTCTTTAACTTAATGTTACGTATAAATCTTCTAAGTCTTTTTTTTAAAAAAAACAGTCTCAATATCTCTTCTCCCTTCTCATTACAATGTTTTAAAAAATCTCCAGCTGGCCTTCAGCAATAAACAGCAAACAGTGAGAATTGTAACACTTTCGTTTTCAGCTGCGTAGCTCATTAAAGAACAACCGCCATTTTCGCTTTAAAGTCAACTCCAAAACTTAAAAAAAAAATAACAGGGAATTGATTAATTACTTGCTTTTATAGTTAGAGCTGTCCTGTTTCTGTTCAGTCCGGTATTTTCTTCTTTAAGTTAAAATTGGTCCCGGCAGTTGGTCGCGGCAATTAGGTCTGTTAAAGCAGGAAGAAAGCCTCAGATCTGGAGCGCTTTGAAGTTCTGAGGGGGCTTAACCCTTCCAGCCCCCTAGTGTCTTCCAGGAGTTCTAGGGAAGCTCTACCTCTGCTTCTTCGCTCACCTCCTCTTCTTTGCCCGAAGAGGGGGAATTTCGAACCGCTGGACAGCTGATTGTCGCTGTCTTAGCAGTCCAACACGATCCAGAGGTTGGTGATCAAACAGAGATCACCTCCATTGCCAACGGAGCCAACCAGGAAATCAGACAGGCAGATATCCTTGATGGTATGTTGCAGTTTACATAATAGTACTATAATTCAGGCAAAAGGGTGAGATACCCAGAATTTGCACGTGCCTCCATTCTGAACAAGTTTGGGATTCCAAAAGGTTGGGATTCCAAAAGAAACACAGTTTCATGTAGAGTACCTTGCAATAATCTAGTTGGGAGAGGACTACATGGGCCTATCAAAGTTTTGAGATCAAACAAACAAACAAAAAATCAGTAGTACTGTTACCAGTCTTCAAACTCACAGTTATTTATTTATTTAGCATTTTTATATATCTGCCATCTCATTAAAAACAACTCTGGGTGGCAATCAACAACAGTTATACTGTATAAGTCTTATGGAAAGAGCACCATTAAAGGGCACTATAATAGATCTCCAATAATACTGGAGCAAAACTTCACATACTGACTTCTGTCTTGTTCCACACGGTAGGATAATCATCTGGACCAGGAAGTTTGACAACTGTTATTGATTTAGTATTGTCTTTTTTTAAGATAACCCAATTGTTTGTTCATGTGTAATCTTACAAAGATCTACTTAAAATAAAAAACTTAATTTCTTCCTTGGTTGTATTTATAGCACTTTATAATAACAGACTATTATGCAATAACAATATAAATACAAAGTTATTGTCTTATTGACTCAAAATTATTCTAAAGCTTACTCTGGGCATCTTTAATAATGGAGGTTCAGTAATTTATTAACATGAGTTTCACCTTGTTCTGGCTACCTTTGTTTTATACAAGTTTATGAATATTCTCTTACAGTTATTATGGTTCTATTTAGCACTCATAAATCTTTATGTAATTTTGTTAGGTTATCTTTCATAAGTGCTCAAAACTTCTATTTTTTTCCCCTTGGAATTTTCTTATTCTTGTTTCTGTTGAACACTTTCAATTTTAAAAACTTTTATAGTATTTATTTTATAATGGACCTAATCTTTCTTAGCTGTGAAGTTCTTAGTGCTGATTGAGTTTGGTTTTCTTGCAGATATTTCATTCCCCAACTAGGTAATATCTTCAGTGCATTTCCTTAGCTATTTTGAGATCAGCTGCAATTGCTAGTAGTAGTAGTAGTAGTAGTAATTATTATTATTATTATTATTATTATTATTATTATTATTATTATTATTATTATTATTATTATTATTATTATTATTTAATTTTTATACCGCCCTTCTCCCGAAGGACTCAGGGTGGTTCACAGCCAGATAAAAACAACAATTAATGAATACAATATAAGTAAAACAATAATTAAAAAACTTATTCAAATTGGCCCCAATTTAAAATACATTTAAAACCATAAAACCATTTAAAATTTAAAACCCAATAATAAAATTCTAAAAAATTCTATGCCAGGTCTGCGCGAAAAAATAGGTATGTCTTCAGCTCGCGGCGGAAGATCCGAAGGTCAGGAAGTTGTCGAAGTCCTGGGGGAAGTTCATTCCATAGGGTAGGAGCCCCCCACAGAGAAGGCCCTTCCCCTGGGGGCCACCAGCCGACATTGTTTGGCTGACAGCACCCTGAGGAGCCCCTGGTATTATCTGGTAAAATAAAGATATCTGTATTGACAAGAAAATACACCCAAAGAATCATTCATATACTAAGCTTCCTTACATTGAATTATGAACACTATGAAATATTCTAGTTCTTCCATATCTTTCCCCCCCCCTCTTACTTGAAAGTCTTATAACAGGCAATGCTAAAGGTTGAACTTGTAACCTCCCTG
The DNA here is from genome assembly GCF_028640845.1 of Ahaetulla prasina. Lineage (NCBI taxonomy): Eukaryota > Metazoa > Chordata > Lepidosauria > Squamata > Colubridae > Ahaetulla > Ahaetulla prasina. Next base: position 109,963,679 of record NC_080540.1, read on the forward strand.
ATTTCTTATATATGAGTTATAAATAAGGATTATTAATGAAAAATCATTGATGATGGCTTATAACATTAAATAATCTAGACCAGTTGGATGGCTTTGCTTTCACTAGTCATCTATATGTTATTGAATTAAAACAGGAACTTTTCTATTTTGATTCTCACTTTCGGATTATTTTCACACTCATTTAAATGTGGTTGCACAAAAACCAATAAAGAAAAAAATGATATTCCAAAAATATATTACAACTACCAAGAAATTCATTAAATAAATGTGATTGGAGTGGAAATCTCTTGTTTTGTTAATAAGGATATCTTAATTAAATAATCTGATGTTGAACACAGAAGAATTGTTCAGTTGATGGTTTGTCTTAAACATTTTTCTTTATTGTTTTCCTAAATATGAAATCTATACATAATTGTTCCTCTTACATTATATTCTGCCAGAATACGGTTGAAGTGTACTTTCAAACAGACTCGCCTAGTCACGTGCAGTCTGCCTCTAAATATTATATCTTGGATACTCATACGTTTGTTTCTTTTGGTCACTGTTGGAAAAAAAATGATGTTCCAGGACTACAAATTAAACATTTGTTGGCAATGCAATTCATATGAGGATAGACTTCTAATTGGAAGCACAAAAGACTGTCTTTTAGCCTTTACACAAGGGTAACTATCTGATTTGTATCTTAATTATAATGTTTCTATTCAAATATTAGCCTACTCCACTTGACCTCTCTCTGATTTGTTATTACAGTAGTTCTAAGTATAAGTAAGAACATAAAAAGAGTGTTGTTTATTCAGTTAAAGATCTTTATCCAGAATACTATCCACAGTGGTTAGCCTAATGACTTTAAGAAGTCCACTAGCATATCCTCACCCCTCCTACTTGTGTTCCTCAGCAATTGATATTCAAAAGCTACATTCCCAATAAAGGAAGCCAAATCATTAGCTTAGGACTGAAATTTAGTACAGAGGTGGGGATGGAGAAGATCCCAAAATTATATCTCCTTTGGTCATAGGCTTAGTATATAGAATATAGAAACAGAACGTATGCTGGTTCTGTTTTCCTTCTTTACAATTCACTTTTGTTATTGGTAGTATATTATATTTACATTACATGCATTACAGTCACTCCAATGAAGAGTATTTTATTTTAATCAAAAGTTAGTAATTGTGTGTTGTGCTTGAGATATTCTGAGCTCTTTTGTTTGCATGTATCTGTATGTAGTTATTGTTATTTACAAGAGAAATGCCTTTCTAAATTTGCTTCAGTTGTTCATATGTTACTTTCTTTTAACAGATTAAGGTTGGTTCCATAAATAGCACTGTCTTAATATTGCAACTGATGCCATCTGTGTTTGTTTTCCTTTCTTTATAGTACCCTCAATAACAACAACATCTCACGCATCCCTCTCACCAGCTTCAACCATATGCCAAAGATCAGAACCTTGTAAGTACTCTATCATGAATCGCTCCTGGCTTCAACTGACATATATGGTCACAGCAGTCTTTGTGTCTTGATTCATTGATGAAAACAAAGGCAATGTAATAGCTGCTTCAGAGAAAAGTGCTGTTCTTTGGTTACCCCCTTTTGTTTTTTAAGAATAGATTGCATGGAGAAACCTAACTAGAGATGAGAGTGATTACTGGAAAAGAACTGGATCTACCATTGTAGGTAGATGTTACTCAACATTTTTGTTTTCCCAGAGAAGCCAAGACCTTCATGTCAAAATGTGGAGGACTGGCTTTGTACAAGGCCAGTATTTCCAACAGTTGGTGAACTGTTTGGAAGAAGTCATATGGAAAAATATTAGGTGCTAGGTTTGTAAAAAGGAGCAGAAGATGGAACGGAATTATTCTGCATCCTTTTCCTCCTTCAGGTCTTCCACCACCACTGTTCTAGAAAATAGGACTATATCTTGGCTTCAAAAGTCCGTACAATCACCAAATCACCACCAAGACTAACTTTTTGCTGGTATCTAATGGTCACATGGATCTTTTCAGCCCATGTATGATATGGAGACTCTCAAACCATCAGAGAGCTGCAAAATAAGGATTGATGGAATTTTCTGCCTTCCCTCTCGTCTTACTTGAAGAAGTATTCCCTGAGTGGAACTCTACTCAAAAGATTAATCTTTCAGAAAAGGATTCCCAACCACAGGGTTTTCAATGTTCAGAGGCATTGCATTATTTTTAGCTGCCTTTACAATCTTTATATGTAGCTAGCTATAATATAAACACCCACTTTGATGTAGTGGTTAAAGCACCTGGCTAGAAACTGGAAAGGGGATGCAGTGGCTCAGTGGCTAAAATGCTGAGCTTGTCGATCAAAAAGTTGGCAGTTCAGCGATTCGAATCCCTAGTGCCGTGGGGTGAGCTCCCAGCTTCTGCCAACCTAGCACTTCGAAAGCACTTAAAAATGCAAGTAGAAAAATAGGGACCACCTTTGGTGGGAAGGTAACAGCTTTCCATGAGCCTTTAGCATTTAGTCATGCTGGCCACATGACCACGGGGTGTCTTTGGACAGCGCTGGTTTCTCGGCTTTGAAACAGAGATGATCACCACCCCCTAGAGTCGGGAACACTAGCACATATGTGCAAGGGGAACCTTTACCTTTACCTTTAGAAACTGGAAGGCCAGGAGCTCTAGTCCTGCTTTAAATATACAATCAACTGGATCACCTTGGGCCAATCCCTCCCTCTCCACCTAGGAAGGAGGCAGTGGCAAACAAGTTCTAAAATCTGAAAAACAGAGTAGTCAAGGCAATTGTAAGGAGTCAACACTGACTTGAAAATGCTAGAAAAACAATAAAAAATAAATTATAAATAGCTGAAATATAAATATTATTGCAATGTTGATGATGGAGTATGAGGACTATGGTAAGGATACAAAGCTAAATCAACACTTAAATCTGTATTTTTTTTAATTTTGTTGTTGTTTATGTTGCTGCATTTAGCTAGCTCCACAGTTCACAATAAGACCCAGTTTATTTAAAGTGTACTGAATTGGGGGCTGTTTTAACAATAGCATTAAGCAAAAATCAAAGAAATCATATTATTATGGGTTAATATGATTGTCTGGGAAAATGAAGTAGAACTCATCCTAAGAAATGCTGATCTATTGTCACTCAAAAACACTAAATCTTTCTTAACTTTGCATTTCCCAGATGTACAACTTCCAGATATTCTTTTTAGCCATATAGAGTGAATTTTACAATTTAATCAACACAAATGTGAACACACAGCTGAGAATAACTCGGCTTGCACAAATTATTTGGAGCAGTGCTTTGTGAAACAACAAGCACCTCTGAACCTTTTTTTCCAAGTATCTTCTCCTTCAAAGATTTATTTATTTATTTATTATTTAAATTTATATACCGCCCTATCTCCCAAAGGACTCAGGGCGGTTCACAGGCATATAAAACATCGATACACAAAATTAAAATAATCTTTAAAAAACTTATTCCAATGCCCTATCATTAAAAATAGAAATATAAATATTAAAATCAATTTAAAACCCCTATAAAATTTAAAATCTAAGCCAGTCCTGCACAGATGAATAAATGTGTCTTGAGCTCATGACGGAAGGTTGAAGGTCCGGAAGTTGACGGAGTCCTGGGGAGCTCGTTCCAGAGGGCGGGAGCCCCACAGAGAAGGCCCTTCCTGGGCGCCGCCAGACGACACTGCCTAGCTGACGGCACCCTGAGGAGTCCCTCCTGTGAGAGCGCACGGGTCGGTGAGAGGTATCTGGTCGCAGTAGGCGGTCCCAGATAACCCGGCCCTATGCCATGGAGCGCTTTAAAGGTGGTCACCAAAACCTTGAAGCGCACCGGAAGGCCACAGGTAGCCAGTGCAGCCTGCGCAGGATGGGTGTTATCACGGGAGCCACGAGGGCTCCATCTATCACCCGCAGCCGCATTCTGACTAACTGTAGCCTCCGGATGCCCTTCAAGGGAGCCCCATGTAGAGGCGTTGCAGTAATCCAGGCGAGGCGTCACGAGGCGTGGTGACCGTGCATAGGGCCTCCCGGTCCAGAAAGGCGCAACTGGCGCACCAGGCGAACCTGGTAGAACGCTCTCCTGGAGCGGCCGTCAAATGATCTTCTAGAGACAGCCGTTCATCCAGGAGGGCGCTAAGTTGCGCACCCTCTCCATCGGGGCCAGTGACTCGCCACCGATGGTCAGCCGCGGATTTAGCTGACTGTACCGGGATGCCGGCATCCACAGCCACTCCGTCTTGGAGGATTGAGCTTGAGCCTGTTTCTCCCCATCCAGACCCGTCGGCCTCCAGACACCGGGACAGCACTTGATAACCGTTGGGGTGGTCCGGTGTAGAAAAGTACAGCTGGGTGTCATCCGCATACAGCTGGTACTTCACACCGAAACCACTGATGATCTCACCCAGCGGTTTCATGTAGATGTTAAACAGAAGGGGCGAGAGAATCGACCCCTGCGGCACCCCACAAGTGAGGCGCCTCGGGGCCGACCTCTGCCCCCCTGTCAACACCGACTGCGGCCGGTCGGAGAGATAGGGGGGGAACCACCGATAAACGGTGCCTCCCACTCCCAATCCCTCCAATCGGCGCAGCAGGATACCATGGTCGATGGTATCGAAAGCCGCTGAGAGGTCTAATAGGACCAGGGCAGAGGAACAACCCCTATCCCTGGCCCTCCAGAGATCATCCACCAACAACCTGTCCATGTCCTCGGGAGCGACAGGGTCAAACTCATCCCATACAATGTCACCAAGACCGCCCTCAGCCGTCTCACCCGTATCACCGCAATCTTGGTCCAAACCATCCCGAAGCTGAACGATTTTATCGTATAGATAACCGTTAAACTCCTCAGCACGTCCCTGCAACGGGTCATCCCGCTCCCCCTGATGTAGGAGGGAGCGGGTCACCCGAAACAGGGCGGCTGGGCGGTTATCTGCCGATGCAATGAGGGAGGAGGCGTAGGTACGCCTCGCTTCCCTCATTGCCACTAGGTAAGTCCTAGTATAGGACTTCACTAGTGTCCGATCAGCTTCTGAATGGCTAGACCTCCAGGAACTCTCTAGGCGTCTTCTCCGGCGCTTCATCCCTCTCAGCTCCTCGGAGAACCAAGGGGCTGGTTGGGACCTGCGCTGGGTCAGAGGTCGCAGGCACGACCGGTCTAAGGCCCCGCGCCGCCGCCCGCTCCCAGGCCGCAACAAGTTCCTCAGCCGAGCCGTGCCAGACCCTCAGGAAATGGCCCAAGCTCCGTCCGAACCCTCCGGTCCATCAGGCGCCTGGGACGGAACCAACGTGTCGGCTCCGTCTCCCTGCGGTGGTGAATGGCGGTCAGAAAGTCCAGACGAAGAAGAGAGTGATCTGACCATGACAAAGGTTCAATGACTATTTCCTTTAAGTCCAGATCTCTCAACCACTGACCAGAGACAAAATCAAGTCCAGAGTGCCACCCCAACGTGAGTAGGGCCATCAACTACTTGGGTCAGGTCCAAGGCCGTCATGGAAGCCATGAACTCCCGAGCTACCGTCGATGACGAGCCGGACGATGGCAAGTTAAAGTCCCCACGACTAAAAGTCTGGGGTCTCAACTGCCACCCCAGCAAGCACCTCCAGGAGCTCGGGCAGGGCAGCTGTCACGTAGCAAGGAGCCAGGTACGCCACCAGCAAGCCCATCTGACATCTATGACCCCATCTCACAAAGAGGATTCGCACCCGCAATCTGAGGTACAGTGGTCTCCCTCGGCTCTAGACTCTCTAATCACAACCGCCACCCCACCACCCCTACCCTGGCCCTCGGCTGATGAAATGCTCGAAACCCGTGGGCACATCTGAACAAGGGCACGCCTTCTGGGCCCAACCAGGTCTCCGTAACGCCCATAAGGTCCGCGGCACCCCCCTGAATAAGATCGTGAATTAGGGGGGCCTTATTGGCCACGGACCGTGCATTGCATAACATCAGCCGAAGGCCAGGGCCCTGAGGATCCTGACCATCCGGGGAACGGGAGAAGTTTGAGGGCTCGGGGCGCGCGATCGCCTGTAAGCATCGAGCGCACCCCTAACACGATATGAGCCCCACTTCCGCCATATCTGCCCCTCCCCTTACCGTGGAAATAGCACCACCTCCACCAATGGAACACCGACTCCCCCCATGACCCTCGGACCCACCAACCCCCCGCCACGAGCATGCGCAGGAACTGGACTCCCCCCCGACGGGTTACCCCCAACACCCACCCCTTCCCTCCCACCCCCCAACCCAAGCCCGTCGGTTTCCCTCCCCCCCCCTTAAAATCCCCTTTAAAACTCCCCTTAAAAAATCTATTAAAACAGCCAATTAAAAAACCCCTAAGCCTCCTATTTTTCGCATGCCACCTCTCGGGGCTCCAAAGCCCGTCCTCAAGGTGGGGCCTCGATAATCTGGGGGGCCAAACCCGCGAGAGAGGGGCATCTCGCAGGGCAAGAAGGTCAGCCGCAGTAAATGTTCGCATCACTGAGACGGTCCGGCAAGGCCCATCCTGGGCTGGTCAAGTTGGCAGCAAAAGTCATAACAGATGATAAAATGACCATGACCAGTCTGTCCTGATGGGAAATAGTTCGAGATAATCCATGTGCGGTAGATGACAAAACCGCTGACTCAGTCAGTTCACCACCCCATACAAACGACCTGGGGTGGGCTAAGGAAGAAAGGGGAGAGGCACGATGGTAGGGATGTTATAAAGATGGTAAATAGTGGAGGGGTGTCCGCTGGACCCGCGGGTCTTCCTCCGGCGCTGTCACATATCCGCGCCACTAGGGCAAGGTCACAGCCACCCTGGGCCTATCGGGCCATCCGCCACTTCAGCACCGGGCAGGCCACCGCCTCCGCCTCCGCCAGGCCATCGCCACTGGAAACGCCCCCATCGCCACCGCGAGCAGGCCACTGGAGCTCCCCTAGATGAGAGGGGGACACCCGTCGCCAAATCCGCCAGCAGACCCAGGGCTCACCAGTGACAACGCCCGACGGAGAGGGAAGGGCCAGGCCGCCGCCCTCGCCACCGCAGGTTCGAAGGGCCGATGGAGCCCGGGCGGCCCTCCAGATCTTCATTCCCATCGCCACCGGAGACGCCCAAACTCCAAACCTCAACTTCCACTGGCCAAGTCTTCCAGGCAGGGGTCCAGGGGGCGCTGCCAACGCCCCCCTACCCCCCCCGCCGCCGCCGCCAAACCGCCGAAAAAGGCTGGCGGCGGCTCGGCAGGCCGCTAGGCCGCCAGGATTCCCTCTGAGGCGCCGTGACTCCGCCGTGGCTCCGGGGCTTCTCCCAACGCCCGCTGGAGTCGATACGCCCAGCCACCCTATTTACGGGTGGCTGGATCTTCCTCCATCAGGGCGGGGGCCTATGATGGTATTAAGGCCCCCCCCAGACCCAAAAAGAGCCTGGAAAGGCCCGTCGCCGCGTCCCCGATCAGCAGGGCGGCGCCATCTTGGACATGCGCAGAGGGGAGAAGGGGAGAAGATACGGCATAGCTGCTTTGAAAGTTGCCAACATTGTTTGAACATATGTACAGTAAAAGAGGCCAAGAGTGCCTCAAGAGGAACACTATTTTTGTATTCCCTTGAATACATTCATGATTCATATTTGAATGCCTTTCATTTTTATTGCTTGTAAATTATATTTGGAATTAAATATTGGTGCCATTTAATTTTAACAATGTTGAGCTCTCCTCTGTGGTTCAGTTACACATTACCAGCAACCATAATTTTAGACTATTTCTCCTCCGCACATTTAACAATGAATTCTTCTATTAGAGATTTCTGAAGTTAAATAGTATCTGTCAGTACGCATGTCATCTGCTAAGATCAATAAGGGGCTGTGTTTTGCAGCCTGTCTCTTAAGCGCAAAAAATGCAAGAATATCCTTCCATTTTATTTCTAATGGGCTTTCCAGTTTAGAGTATTTCAAATTGTGCAGGTGGAATCTTCTTGTAAATATCTGTAGCATTAGTATTATATATGACATACTGTATCGTTGGCTCTTATTATCCATAATACCCTCTGACTTTAATTTGGTTTTAGACTTACAGTATATGAATCAATTACTGCTATGCAGAAACATTCTTCTGGTTTTTGTTCCTCCATCATTCAGTGTTTCATTTTTCTTCTAAGAGAGGGTAAAAGTCTAGTTTGGTGAAATTCACATAGATGGATATGAGATTTTTTAATTTGCTAGGGGAGAGAGAGACAGATACAGAGAGAGATGGAGAGAGGGGGGAGGGGAGAGAGAGGAGAGAGAGAGGAGGGAGGGAGGGAGGGAGGGAGGGAGGGAGGGAAGGAAGGAAAGAGAGAGGGGGAGAAAGAGATCTCATATATTGCATTATCCAATGAGCAAATGATCTTGAGGGTCCATGGATACCCCTATTTGAATTCAATCTTACAGGAAAGCTGTCTAGAAAGAACTGTTCTTACTGAGTTTTGTCAGATGGAAAAGCAGAGATAATAGCACTGTTTACCCTACTCTTCTTACAGAAATAAATTAAGTTCTAAAACACCTTGTCACTCCAAATTAAAAAGAAATGTCAGCACAGATATAGATTGAGATAGGAAAAACAAAACTATCTTTTTCCAAAAGTTTCAAGAAATTGGAGTATAGATTTTGGCATATGAGTTTTTATTAATTAAAAGGTGTTTACATTTTTTTGTGAATTTTCATGAAAATATTCTAAGCTTTATCTTGTCTATTTCAAATCGATCGGTAAATGTGATAAGCTAATAAGGTTTTCTGCCACTTTCCTTTTAGTTTAATTTAAAAGATGGCCTTGTATGTAGTTCCCTGGAGACTTATATTGACTAATTCCCTTTTACTGTAATTAAAGGAGAAAACAGGGAGGAAAAACATAAATGGGATTTCAAAGAGAGTTTTTATATTGAATTTTAACAATTACATTTTATGAAACTTGAATGCTGACACAAAAGGGATATTCTAGAAATTTAATTTAGGCTGTAACTAAATATACACCTTTAGAAATTACAAAGTATATTCATTCATCTTTTGTATGCTATAAATACGGTCACATTCATTTTAAAAGGGCTCTTTCAATGCATGTATGCTGCCAAATAATTTATGAAGCTTCTTAGCAGTCTTGCTCTTAATGAAAATTGTAAGACCTGACTGATAATAAAAAGGTTATATTTTTCATTTTAAGTTTCATCTATTTTGTTGCAGTCTCCAGTGTTCATCAGACCAAAACCAAACCAAAACAAACAAAAAGATGTGGCTAATAATATTTCCATTTAATGTCACCTTTTGCTGTCAATTTCAATCTTTCATGTTTTTTAGAAATAAATCATTATGGCTGGAAGATTGAATACTTTGTTTAATTTCAAGCTCATTTGAAATTAAGAAAAACTGTACAATAACATTGTAGCACTTAATACATCTGTCTCGCTATGATTAATCTATTATTCTATGGCTTTCCTAATTTCTTTTGTGTTGTTGTTTTGCTTTATGGGTTCGTTTAAACATTCTCATTTAGAACTAATAAGAATTGCTGTGCATTGATCTGCTTTCATTTCTATGAGAAAGCTATATTTATAGAATTTATTAACCTAAATTCATTTTGTCTCATTTTATTAATATTGACTTCCCTGTTGTATTTGCCGCAATGAATGACTGCAGAGATATTAGGCTGTCCTCTTCTGATGATTAAAAACAACCCAAACAATTCTAGTACACATATATTGGAGACTTCTTTTGGATAAGTTGCTCCTTATCATAGTTTTATATTTCTATAAGATGGTTAAAGCTTGACAGATTGTTTTCCACTGGTTGGTCTCAAGGGAAAATTTCTAAATGCACTCAATATGTTGCAGAATTCCAACAGAAATTATATGGCTTTAAAAACCCAGAAAGCATCCTGGGTACTGAGCATAGAGAAAGAAAAGTACTAATATGTATGTATGTGTGTGTGTGTGTGTGTGTGTGTGTGTGTGTGTGTGTGTGTGTGTGTGTGTGTGTGTGTATATATATATATATATATATATATATATATATATATATATATATATATATATATATATATATATATATATATATATATATATTTGTTTTCTGAGGTTTTCACGGGTGTTTGTATATAGGTCTTTGGTTGTTCGGGTTTTCTCCCGTGTAAAATTGGAAGTGTCTTGGCGACGTTTCGACGAAGTCTCATTCGTCATCTTCAGGCTTCAGCTTCGTGCTTCTGGGAGCAATGTGTGATCGCAGCTGTTTCTTCCTTTTAACTGCTAGTGGGCAGGACACGATATTGTCCTGCCCACTAGCACTAAAGTCACAGGACACGATATTGACTTTAAAAAGACCAGAACTATCGCCAAAACTGAACACTTTAACAACAGAATAATCAGAGAAGCCATCGAGATAGAAAAACGCCCACACAGCATGAACAAACGAGATGATACCTCCCGCCTACCAGCCATTTGGAAACCTGCCCTTATTGACAAACGTGTCCCTAACACGAGGAATGACACCAGACCCACACTCACGAGGTCCACACAGGATGTCACCACCACACATCCACCCAGAAAGCACACCCAAACCCACACTGATCAGGAAGCACGACCAAGGACCAGAAGCCAGACCGCAGCTGCAACATTAGCCATTTCAAACCCCTCCAATCCATACATGCAGCAGACTGACACCCACTACGAAGATGTAGCACGACCACGAACACGAAGCCAAACAGCAGCAGTGCAGCTCACCAGCTCAAATCCCCCTGCAGCACAGATTAGACTGAGCACAACCAAGCCCCCACCAACACAGGACACACCCCAGCCAATCAGAGCACAGAAAACCCCATCCAATCAGAGCACAGCCAAGCTCCCACCCAATCAGTTCAAACCCCACTAGCAGTTAAAAGGAAGAAACAGCTGCGATCACACATTGCTCCCAGAAGCACGGTTGAAGCCTGAAGATGACGAATGAGACTTCGTCGAAACGTCGCCAAGACACTTCCAATTTTACACGGGAGAAAACCCGAACAACCAAAGACCTATATATATATATATATATATATATATATATATATATATATATATATATATATATATATTCAATTTTTATACCGCCCTTCTCCCGAAGGACTCATGGTGGTTTACAGCCAAAATAAAAACAACATAGACATAAACAAAAATTAAAAACACTGATTCTAAAATTTGGCCAAATAAGATTAAAACTAACATAAAACCATCATAAAAACCCCCATTAAAATTTCGTTAGGCTAGCCCCGCATGGTGGAATAAAAAGATCTTGAGCTCGCGTTTAAAAGACCAGAGGTCGGGGAGTTGACGCAACCCCGGAGGCAACTCATTCCAAAGGGCAGGAGCCCCCACAGAGAAGGCCCTCTCCTGGGGGCCGCTAGTCGGCATTGTTTGACTGATGGTGCCCTGAGGACGCCCTCCCTATGGGAGCGCACAGGCCGATGGGAGGCTATTGGTGGCAGTAGGCGGTCCCGTAAGTAACCCGGTCCTGTGCCATGGAGCACTTTAAAGGTGATAACCAACACTTTTATAACCAAGACCACCGGCAGCCAGTGCAGGCTGCGCAGGAGAGGTGTTACATGGGAGCATCATGGTGCTCCCTCTATTACCCGCGCAGCCGCATTCTGGACCAGCTGGAGCCTCCTGGTGCTCTTCAAGGGGAGCCCCATGTAGAGAGCATTGCAGTAGTCCAGGCGGGAAGTGACAAGGGCATGAGTGACCATGCGTAGGGAATCCCAGTCAAGGAAGGGACGCAACTGGCGTATCAGGCGCACCTGATAAAAAGCTCCCCTGGCGACGGCCGTCATATGTTCTTCTAAAGACAGCCGATCGTCCAGGAGAACGCCTAAGTTGCGAACCCTCCCCCTGGGGTCCAATGATTCACCCCCAACAGTCAGCAATGGACTAAGCTGGCTGTACCGGGATGCCGGTAACCACAGCCACTCTGTCTTGGACGGGTTGAGTTGAAGTCTGTTCTTCCCCATCCAGACCCACACGGCCTCCAGACACCGGGACATCACTTCAATGGCTTCATTGGGGTGGTTAGGGGTAGAAATGTACAGCTGAGTATCATCAGCGTACAGATGGTATTCCACCCCAAAACCATGGATAATCTCACCCAGCGGCTTCATATAGATATATATAAAATTGAAACTAGTTTTCAATTCAACTGCCAGATAAATGTGTTCAGTGTTCATTACTGACAAATACAATAACTCTGGCCTGAGTAGTAAATTCCATTATTTAAAGCAGATCAATTACAGTAAATATGGGGTAAGTTCCTGTTACTTGTCCCAGCTTCTGCCAACCTAGCAGTTCGAAAGCATGTAAAAAATGCAAGTAGAGAAATAGGGACACCTTTGGTGGGAAGCTAATAGCGCTCTGTGTGCCTTTAGCATTTAGTCATGCCGGCCACATGACCAGGTGTCTACGGACAGATCTGGTTCTTTGGCTTTGAAACGGAGATGAGCACTGCCCCCTAGACTTGGGACAACTAGCACATATGTGTGAGGGGAACCTTTACTTTTATCTTTAGCATAGCTTGTACTGTTAAATGGCTCAGTAGCGGCTAAATATTTTTTTAAAAAAAAAACCTGTTAAGTTTGAATGTGAATTTCAGGGACTAGTCTTTTTCCATTCTCTCTAGAACAGATATATATATATATATATATGCTTTTTATAGTGGGAGTACTATAGTGGGAGTACTAGTCAAGCTTAATATTATGGATAACTGTTAGATGACAGTGAAAAGATATAGAAAAGTCCAACTTCATTTTTTTACAGCTAGCTAGCCGACATACTTTGCCTTGTCAGTCAGGACCTCAGACTTTATTGAGCCTAGCAAGGACATAAATTTTGGAAGCTTCCGAGGAAAAAAAAATGTGCCTGCAGGCCATCAGCAAACATACAAATCTAGAGACTGTCAGTTTAGGCACCGCTGCTGAACTCAACAGCAGTGGCCTGGCATAAAGATCTTTGAAATGATTAATTTATTTTGTGGATGGATCGGGCTATGTTTTACAGCACTTTATGTTTGTCAGCGTTCTATGTAATGTTAGTCTGTCAGAATGATGGCTTTGTTTAACCCTGTCCAACAGAAATGGCAGCATTGTCATGGGAACTGTGCTTTTAATGCCTGCCTGTCATGACTCATAGAGTAGAAATGAAATATTTGATAGTTTATTTGCACTTTCAGGCTACTTTGTTTTTTTTTAACAGAACTTTTTTCTAGGCAATGTGACAAACTGAGTGCAACTTTACAAGACAAAAGGGCTACAATATCAAAATGTCATTTATATTCTGTAAGTAAGGAGTTGTTAATACGTAAGAGCCATCCTTGTTCCTGTTTTATATTGTGTATGAAAAAGGGAAAGATTTAATCTGGATGGCATATAGTTGGTGTCTTGTGAATAACAACAAACAGACAAAGATATTTTTGATAATTTTTGTGCAGCTTTTTGCACCCTTCCCATAATGATTCAAAAGTTCCCCAGGACCTGCCGCAAGTTTTTTTGCTGGGAATTATCACGGACTGTACAGTAATTGAGACTAAGTTGATTTTAAATTTAACAACAGCAGCAAGATTACTAATAGGACAGTATTGGAAGAAAAAAGAATTACCTACAATAGGAGAATGGATATTGAAAGTTGCCAATTTGGCTGAGATGACAAAAATCTCAGCCTTTTTGAAAGACAATACGCAAGAAAGATATTTAAGTGAATGGAAAAAATGGATTGACTATATTCAAAACAGATATCAGACTGAGAGTTATCAGACTGCCTTTGAATGATTAGGATGTATTATTTTTGATTGTTTGGGGGGAAGTTAGGAATTGATGAGAATTGAAGGATTATAATTTAGTTAGGAAGGAAAATTTTTTAGTATATGTATGCTTTATTTTTACTATACCATGTGTTTGTTCCGGGAAGTCCGGGGGATAGGGGAGTTTGGGAAGGGAGGGGGAGGGGAGAAAGGGGGGGAGGGGGGAAAGGGGGAAAAAATTTTGAAAACTTTTTCAATTAAAAAAAAAAAGTTCCCCAGGTCTCTGAGAAAAGATTGAAGGATTGGGTAGAGAGTGCAAGATGAAGGAAGAATTCAAATCTTTGCCTTCACTTCTGTTTTCACTACAAAGAAAATATCTTGTCACTTTTTAAGAATGTTGTCTTTTTGCTACCTTCCCTTGCTCATTTTTTTTTGAACAAGGAAGCAAAAATAAATCTCCTGTTATCAGAGTTCAGTCATGATGAATGAATAAACTTGCTTATGTGCCATACAATCTATTTCCAAGTTCCAGCTGTTCTATAGTCAATTTCTTTGATTCACAAAAGCAATGCAAAAGATAGAATTATTAATTTTTTTAAAGGCTCTTAATGGCATTGTCTCCTTTTCCGTAAGGAGGAATGCAAGCTTGACATTCCTTCTGCTATATCCTTTTGTAGGCGGCTTCATTCCAATTATTTATACTGCGATTGTCACCTGGCATGGCTTTCGGATTGGCTGCGCCAGAGGCGATCGGTTGGACAATTCACCTTCTGCATGGCACCTGTTCACCTGAGAGGGTTCAATGTAGCTGATGTTCAGAAAAAAGAGTATGTCTGTACAGGTAATGCCTCATTATTTCACTTTCTTCTCTCATTTTGTACTAGTCTTCCCATTAACTTGAAATAAACTATTGTAATGTTGGTCCTTTTAAATGTCACTCTGTGCCAATTCCAATTCAGTCATGCCTCAGTTAAATAGAGTAATAATATTTTAAATTGCTGTGATTTGTTCCTAGGCTTTCTGAACTGTTGGACTGTGTTAATGATTCTATCTTTAGTTTGTTTTTTTTTCAAATGTTCAGATCATATTAATGTAAAAGGCTAATTACCAAATAATATAATCATATTTCTCAGGAGAATGCCTTCTGAGCTTTATGTCTGACTTGCATACAAATGGAATAAATTAGCAAATGTATGTAAAGTTCTGGCATTCAATTTAATGCACAGTGGATACATATTGTGACAAAAGAAAGGAGAATATAATCCCTGCACAACACAATTGTGATCTTTACATTTTGAACTGATTTAGAAATCATGCCAAAGTTCAGGAGCAGCTTACTATGCAAATGTGAATAATTCCATGTTGTTTAAGGAATGTATATAAAGTACACAAACTGGATTCTGCTATTTGTAGGAAATGCAAAAATCCATACATGATCATAGAACTTCTTTGTAGTGGTGCTCTTCTTTTAGCATTCTTTGTTAAATAAACTTTTTTTAATAACTGATGGAATTGCTTATTCTTCTGTGCCTGCGTTCATTTCTTTTCCAATACATTCTAAGTCATGTTGAAAGATCAAAAGAGAGATGACAACTTTTTTCAATCACACTTTTGCTAACAATATCTCAAGTGTCAAGACCATGAATTCTCAATGGAAACTCTGACATTTCAGAAACATACAGTAAAAAGATCCCAATAATTCTCTTTCTTTTATCAAGAGACAAATACACTCTTGATATATCAGGCAAGGTTGTAGAGTTTCAGGTTTTTCATCTTTAGGGAATTTGAGGCTATATTTCAGTTGATGGCTTTCATAACCACATATGTACATAGAAATATAGTTTCTAATCCAATCTATTATTGCTTTTTTCAGTGTGATCTGTTAATGATATATCAAACTTCTGTTTTTCAATGCATTTTTAATGTTTTCAACATAAATGTGGGAAATTATCTTCCAATGATATATTCAGAATGTTTTTGGAAAATGACTGGAGATGTTTAATGAATGCTTGTTTTGTAAATCAGTATTGCCTTAGTAATTAAAAAGAAAACCTTCAAATACTGTGCACAAAACTGTATTCAATAAAAAACGCATTACCCATAAATAAATAAATGCTTTAACAAACAACTAGATAAGCAAACCTTACAAGAAATAGTATCCTTTCTTTAAGTTTAGTATGTTGGTTTGTGTATGTTATGTATAGTTGTGTTTTATATATTACTTAAAAATGTGATTGTTTTAGGTAGTGTTTTAAAAAGTTAAACGTACATTAATAGATGAGATATCTAAACATTCTAATTGAAACAATGGGAATAAAAGAGATTGTATTAAAAAATAATTTGGAACTGAATGTTATCAATATTCTAATGACCCTCATATTTCTGAATAGCATTTCTATGAAAAAAAGAGAAGCGTTAATTCAGGAAGTACAGTCATAAGCCGTGGCTTAAAATGACTTTAAAACATTGATGCTTCTTCTAATTCCTCCAGGTTTGTGTATGTGAGGCTGCCTTTACATCTAGTCTGCAAATTTAAATTGGTATAGACCACATTGGATTCTAGTTCGTTTCTAGATGAAGTATAAATTTCACATTTTTTTCTTGGATCCAAATTATTTAATCAAAGATTGTATGTATTATGATCTTCCATACCATTTGAAGACATCTGAAGACAAACTAGGAACAGCTTGGAATCAAGATTTTTTCAATGTCAGCCTTGGTTGACTGGAAACTTCCTATTGAATTGAAGGAATTGGCCTCCTTACTGACTTTTCAAAAGGCCTTCAGAATTCATTTTTTATGAAAGTTGAACTGCTGGTTTTTCATATTAGATTCATTTGTTTAGGGTTTTTTTTTAATTAACAAACAGCAATAGAATTTTATGACAGAATCAAAAAAAAAAGTGCTTTGTTCCTTTCTTAAAATTCACAATGCAATCCTCAACAGACAGGAAGGTATTTTGAAGAATAGAATCTGGAGTCTAGGAAGATTATTAAAATTAATCTTAAAAATATGTAGAGTGGCTCCTGTGTTCTCAAGGAGAACACAGACATGCATGTAAGATTTTGTTTGGTTGCATTGTTAACTATTGAATCAACTGATATATGGTATCTCTGATAATGGAACAATATTACTTGTGGAATACTTTCCTCCTTTCTCTCACTGGGGTTTCTCCAGATTGGCTCCAGCAGCATGTCTGGAACAAATACATTGAAGGAGGCAGCAGGACAGAAAACAAAATAAAGCTTGGAGTTAAAACTGTAATATAATTCATTTATATACCGTGTTTCCCCAAAAATATTTTTGTTCCAAAAGATGAATTAGGGCTTATTTTCTGGTTAGGTCTTATTTTGGTGAAAATATGGTACTAAATGTATCCATCTGGCTGACAATCTTAACTGGGGCTTATTTTGGGGGGGTAGGGCTTATATTACGAGCATCCTAAAAATGATGCTAGGACTTATTTTCCGGTTGGGTCTTATTTTTTGGAAAACAGGGTAAAATATCATACAATATTTAAATGACAATAAATTTTAAAGGAAGGCTCCTCCCTTTGATGACTTTTCATAACATTTAAAGATGATAATCAGTTAGACTACGAATAACACCACTTGGGCTAATAAATTTTAACGTTAAAAAATCCCGCTACATTTCAAATCTTTTCCTTTTCAGGTTCGCATGCTGAACTGCCATCCTGCAATGCCAATTCTGTCAATTGCCCATCTGCTTGCACTTGCAGTAACAATATTGTGGACTGTCGGGGAAAGAGCTTAACTGAACTTCCAGGCAACCTACCAGAAAATATTGTGGAAATGTAAGTATCTCAACTCTAGTGCCCCAATTTGATCTGTTTCCATTAAAACAATCAAAATAATAATGTGAATCGGGCAAGAAAGAAAAAAAAAGCACCAGTCTTCAGCAACATCTATAATCCCCAAGAATACTTTCCAAGTAAGCCATCGGGTTTTTTATGAAATAAAAATTATAGATATCTGGAGACCATGACCATACATTCATACAGGACAAAGTTAAGCAAGATTTACATAGATTTTTTTAGGAGGTGGTAGCTAGAGGGAGATAACATATAATGTTCTATTAGATTGGTGTTTATATTTTTATGCTAGCTATTTGTGAATCAGCAACATTTTGCAAAAAGTCCTATAAATTGTTCTTAACCATTACAAAAATAGTTAGGAACTCCTTCCTTTGTTTCCTTTTCTCTGATAGTGTAATTCAGTTCAAGAGACAAATGCCATGCACACCATGTTCTTGAAGGCTATATGGTAGAGGCGGTCCATTCCCAGATGTTATACTTAATTTTAAATATTGCTTTTAATGCTACATAAAGTCAACATAAATTTAAGAAGAGATCCTCATAAATCAATCAGTTTAATAAGCCATTTTTTCTATCATCTGTCTTTAATGTTTACAAAGTATTGTAGTCAATCACTTAGAATTTTTTTTAAAGCAAATAGAGATGAAGCCAGAAATATTTTTATTAGGAATACTTCCAGGGACCTATGAAAAAAAATACAATATTTAATTATACATATTATAACAGCGGCAAGAATAATATACACACAAAATTGGAAAAATAATAATATACCAATGGAAGAAAATTTTTTAAGAAAAGTTTTGAAGTGTGCAGAGATGGACAAATTTACAAAAGAAATACAAGAAAAGGAAGAAACAGAACGCTATATGGTATGGGAGAAATGGTATGAATGGTTAGAGGAGAGGGATAAAAGGCAAGGAAAGAGTAAATGAGGAAGATATAGGAGTTGAAATGCAGTAACATACAAATGGAAATGGAACAGACACAGAATGTATGATCGCTATTGAGTACACTGTTATCTTTATGTATATAAATCAATATATGAACTATATGCATAAATGGCAAATTGAAATAATGGAGAAAAATGGATATGTAAGAAATGTTTACTGATGCAAAATTGTTGAAATTTTGAAAAGAAGAAAATTGTAAAAATTACTTTTTTTAAAAAAACTGATTAATAAAAATTATTTTTAAAAAAAATTGTTGAAATTTTAGAGTAGAATAAGGGAATATTTTTGTTTTAATTTAATTTCTAATATGCATTATTTTCTACATTCTTGCCATCAAACTTTATCATATAAAAGCAGCAAAAGTTGGTAGAACAATCTGCTCCTTTCCCATTCAAAAATGTTGCTTTGAGATACAAATAATACATCAGTTGCTGAGTTAAATGATTAGTATTTATATTTTAAACATTCAGAATGATTTTTAATACTGTTTTTAACTTGCCAGTTTCAAAGAGCTGTTAAAAATTTGTGTGAATGTGTGGTATCCAGAAACTAGTTATGCTATTTGTTTATTAACTGCATGGTTATTAAACAAAAAGGAAAATATAATAGTTTTAACACTAAGAATGAATTTACATGCATATAGATGCAACACGCATAAATTTACATAGAAAATAGTTACTACTATAGAGAAAATCGATAACATGAAAAGCAAGCTGAAGATCTAACCTAAATTCAATGTTATATTCTTAAATTCCCTAATCCATGAAAATGAACTTGGGTGAAAATACTAAAAATGCATGTAAATTCATACATTTATACTATTTTCATATATTTTCATATTTTCATACCATATTGGTTTTCATGTTCTTAATTTTCTTTATAGTGGTAAGTATAACACAGTTGCAAGATTAACAAGATTAACCTGGCTTCTGAGAGAAAGGCAAAATAGAAAGACGGTTCTGTCAAAATAACTAATATTAAATGAAATGTGTGTGTGTGTGTGTGTGTGTGTGTTTCATTTCTTAAAACATATGGACTTCAGTGCCTCTCATTACTTTTTTATCTTAAAAGTAATATAGATACGTTGGGTTTTCACTGGAACCTAAGACAGTTATCTTTTTGGATTATATTCATCTACTGCACAGCATGCTTTTATAATAACATGGAATAATAAATGTCAAATTCAGTTTCTTTGATTTAGTTCCATGTAGAATTGAAAGCAGGTATTGGTTCACGTATCTCTCTTGTGACCAGCTATATAATGAGTTTTCAAACTTTGCAAAATGTTTAAAATGTTAAATAAGTATGTGTGAATCACTCACTGATAAATAAAATCAGTGATTTAATGAATGTTTAGAGTTGACCCCAAAACAATTATAGTGCTTATTTTTAAGGATTAAATTCAGAATGATTTATTAGAGAAAACAATGATAGAAATGGGCTTAACTTGTTAGTAAATCACAGGTTTCCAGGCACTTGACCTAAATTCAATTCCTTGACTTGCCATTACAGAAGACTCAATTGACCAAAGCTATGATGGCAAGTAAAGATATAGAAGATTGCAACCTGAAATATAAGTGAACTAAATGGTAAATGAAATGAACTGATTAATTAAATGAAAGAAGAGAAAAATAGATACAGTAGAACTTCAATTAAGTAAACCATTTATGGGGACCCGTTTATATCCTGTTTCTATTTTTTTCTTCGAATGTCCATTCTCTTTTGCAGCTTTAAAGAAATCTATTCTATCACTTACTTAAATTGAACTGAATTTGCCATTTGATTAACCTTTTACTCAGTTTAAAGAGGTTGTTCTAGAGCTCTTAAAGCTTTTCCACCTAAATATCATTCAGAAACTTGTGCACTACTTTCCTCAAAGATAATAAGTTCAGAAAGACTATCGGCAGCAGAGATCCCTGACAAACCTTCATTTTATTTAATTTCCTCTGTGTTTAGAAATTTGTTCATTTATTCTTTCTTTTTGCTTGTTTATTTTTTCCCACCAGTTAACAACCACAGAAGTACAGATGTTCTTAGGACTGCTATGTTCACACAAAAATTTTGATGGCTTTATCAAAAACATTTTTTGTAAAATAAACAATGCGGTGTTGACATTTCAACTCCAAACTATTTTGTCCTTTAAAAAAATAACATGATTGATCATTATAGTAAGAAATCAATCAAACAATCACATTAAATTGGATACAGAATGGTTCCCCTGATTTTTGTTACTATCACAATATTGATTTATATAAAGTGGATTGTCTGCTGGAGCACTAGATATAAAGCTTTGGTGGTTGGAATGCTTACCATCTGGAATAACATCCCAAAACAGAAATCCCTAGTGTTATAGCCAGTTACTTCAATGGACACTTTTAAAAAGACATAGCTATTGCTGCTTTTATATGTTATACTGTTTGCATTTGATATAATTGATTATTGGTATTTTGATTTTTTCAGTATCTAAAGGATAACCTCCTTATAATTTATAGAAACTTATGGAAGGAACTAAACTTCATGAAAAGATGTTTGTTATTATTTGCTTTCTAGTTAATTTAAAATCTACTAGTCACATATCTTCTTTGAAAAAGCAGTGTTTGATAAGAAAGGATTGTCAGAATCAGTTGTTCAACATCCAACATTTAACATCTCTGATTTAATTGGCAAGAATGTAGTATAATGTGTATTTTTGTTTGATACTTTCATATTTTCTGCCTCGGTGTTTTAGCCATATTGCCAGAAAAAATGCACCCGTTAAGTGATATTATCCTAACTAGCAGTTATCTACTAAAGGTGATTGCATAGAAAAATGTGTTTTGATTGTTCTTTTCCACTGTGGAAAATCTGTTCTCTGATTTGTTTTATTATTGTTTTTGTGGTGTTAACTATGTCTTTTCAAATGCTATGAAAGAGTTAGGTGCTTATTAGTGCTTAGTGATTTTTCCTAGTTTATGAAAATATTAAGAAATGTCTAATATATGCCTATTTCATGAAGGTGTGCACATATAAATACATACACATAGAGAGTAGAAGGAGGGAAGAAAGTAGGTAGGAAAGAGTAGAGAAGGAGGAGGGAAATAAGAAGGTTAGATAGGGTGGAAGAAGGGAGGAGTGGAGAAGGAGGAGAGGAAGTAGTAAAGTGAAGGAGATGAAGGATGTGAAAGTAGTAGAGGGTAGAGGGAGGTTGTGAAGAAAGGAAGTGGCAATCGGGCAGGCCTGAATCAGTAATAAATAAAAATTAATGATTAATGATGGATAATAGTTTGTACATAAATATGATGTTGAAAAATGGAAATAAAAATTATTTATAAACAAAAAAAATACATACACGTAGACAGGTAATTTAACTTTTGAGCATCCCAAAAGAAGTTGCAACTTGATTCTTCTGCATTAACCTCACAAAACAAAGCAGCACCATGGAAAGCTCCCAGTGAGACCGTCATGTCTTTTGCTCTCAAGATCCATCATCTCACATCAAGTAGTGAGAGATTCCTTAAAAATACATTTTTTTCCATTCTTTTTGTGGCCTCTCACCTGGCATAATTCTACCACTTTTGGGCAAATATAGTGAAACTCTGGTTTCAAGGGAAGGCATTCATGATAACTGTAGCACATCTTTCTGGTATATTTTATTTATTTATTTATTTATTTGCATTTATATCCCGCCCTTCTCCGAAGACTCAGGGCGGCTTACACTATATCTATATCTATATCTATATCTATATCTATATCTATATCTATATCTATATCTATATCTATATCTATCTATCTATCTATCTATCTATCTATCTATCTATCTATCTATCTATCTATCTATCTAAATATAACAAACTCAGTCAATTTTTTTAAAAAAAAACTCTAAATGAAAAATTTTGCAAATTTTTTTGCAACACTAAACAATAAGGCCAACTAAGCTCAGAAATAAGAATAAAACAATATTAAAAAGGTAATTACAAAGTAGGGAAAAAAAGAAAAGAGCAAAGAAAGAAAAAAATTGAAAAAGTATTTTTTAAAAAACTCCTGATCTTTCTTGTAACAAGTACAAGCAAATTATTTTATTCATCCCTACTATATGATTAGACACATTATTCACTTCTGTCTTTCCCCCTTTATCCAATTACAAATCTAAAAATCATTGTTCAACAAATCCATACAAGGGCTCTAGAATATTACTGTTACTAACTACTTTCTTAATGCCCTTTTTGGGTGAGACTGCTAGACAGTCTATGCTTAGGAGTCCTAAAATTTATTCTTTTGGGAAACCTGCAGTGAAAAAAAAGTGGGCTCACACACCATACCAAGCCATAAAGTGTCATTATGAAGCATAACTGTTCAGTTTAGACAGTGAAGCATGATAAAGTATGAACTTATCCAATGCTTATTTTCAAGTCTAAGCAAAACATAAAAGAAAATGCTGCTGAAAGTTCTAGTCAGGCATGTCTAGTCAGGCATGTCATCCTCCAAGCAATAGAAGCTAAAAGGTCCTCGGAAAAATCATTCTCTATACCTCAGTCTAGATATATTCTTTTCTATCACACTCAACAATCATGGATACATGAGCACATTTAGTTGTTCAGCTTTACTGTTCCTCTACATCTTCAACCTACCAACAGACTGATTTTGTTTTAAACTTAGTAAACAACGACTGATCAACCACTTTCTACCCTGTTTGCCCGAAAATAAGACATCCCCTGATAATAAGCCCAATTGGGCTTTTGAGTGCATGTGCTAAAATAAGCCTCCTGCCGAAAATAAGCCCTCCCCAACAATGTTTAAACGCAGAGCTGGAAATCAGGTAAGACGGCAAGAGGAACCTCATCTTGCTCCACATGCCCCAAAATAATAAGACCTCCCCGAAAATAAGGCCAAGCATTTATTTCAGAGTTAAAAAAAAAATAAGACAGGGTCTTATTAATCAATTAACAAATATATTTACAGTTAATAACAGTATGGTAAGAAGCCAAGTTATTTGTTATTTAATGAATATTTAAACATTGAGCTAGAAGAAAAAACTTGATTCTAGCATTTGTTGTAAACCACTTCTCTAATGCAATTATATTCTATACAAATATGAACTTATTAAAATATAAAAAGTTATTGACTGACATTGGTGATTTATCCATATCTTGGATATCATACATGATTTCCTGAATCGTTTTTAAAAGTATACTTCATATCTCTGGTCAACAAACTCATATATCAAATATTGTTCCATAGGTGAATTTTTATTCTTTATATTCACTCATTTTTGTATTCACTCATGCTACACATCCACTGATACGGCAGTTATCAGTTCATGTGGTTTTATGAGCGGCTTCTCTGTGAAATTAAATAAGTTATTTAAACTCTGAAACCACCTGCTATTTGCTGGAAAATAGTTCACCATAAGGAACATTATTTCATATTTAAATACATTATAACAGGCATTACCAGACATGTATTTATTTATATATCCATACTATTTTTTTCTTCTATATGACTAATGTAACCTTCTATGTCAACCATCTATATTATTTTTCCTATATAAATGACATGCATATAATTAATAACATATATTTATCAATACAGTATATTACATGAAGTTCTGTTACTACCAATTAATAGCCTGGCTTTAAGACAGAATTCGTTTCTGTACCTCTACACATATACACACATAAACAAACACACAGTGCTGTCTTATTGTTTTGATGTAGAGTTGTAGTACTCATAGAGAAATAACAAAAAATGGTGAACCTTGAAATAGACTTGTACAGAATATATTGTGATTTTTATTGCTAGAAGATCATTTGTTCGCTTTTAGTACAGCTTTTTTTTTTCTTGCTTGCTGTTTTTATTGCTTTGTTGAAAGTCTGGTCTGGATAGCAAAAGTTATTTAAAAGGCAATAATAAAGCCAGAATATAAAGGGACTTGCTCTTATATCATGTTCAGAATATCTCTGAATCTATCAAGCTGCTGTGTGTTCTCGGCAGTATTTTCAATTTTATTAGAGCAAGTGAAGGAAATTGTTCTTGTCATTTGACCTGAACAGTTGTTGAAGTCTCAAAAATAAAACTCCCAAAGGTTAAAAAAAAACCCTGATTCTTGGTATATCAAAAAAGATCACAGTACTGTAGGTCTGTGAGATGTTTTCAAGGATATCTTTCAGAACTCTACAATAGAGTTCAATGTACAACAGTACATTCACTGTTCTAAAAACAATTTAAAGTTGTTTACAAAGTATTATGGGATATATTGAAGACTATTCTTTTCAATTTTATAATGATGTTAGAATCATAGAATGTAAGGCCTGAAAGCACCTTGGGATTGTATAGTCCAATATGCTAAATATCTAATATTCTAGTTAACCTTCTATCTAAATTGTAATGCTGAACAGGTGAAAATATCTTTGTTCAACAGTACCTTTGCTTCCTTTGTCCCTCTGATATACCCATTACTCATCTTTGATCTGTTCTAGAAAGACACAACATTTCCTTAGATTTTGCTGAGAAAATCTATTATGCCACTATTACCATTTATAGAAAGCATATGGTACAATTTACCACACATGCTACTCCTGCTTCTTATTATAATGTTTCTCATTCTGCTATTAATAATATTAAATCCATATTTTGTGATTCTTTTACTTTTGCCCATTTTGCTTAAAGATGAATTTCAAAAGAAGCTTTATCTTGGCAAAATTTATATAAATAATTAAATGAAATACCAAGGATTGTTCGTGTATCTTTGCAATTTTGGCAATTATGCTTTTTATTTTATTTTCAGCCGTTTAGAGCAGAATTCCATAAAGGCCATTCCTCCTGGAGCCTTCTCTCAATACAAGAAACTTAAAAGAATGTAAGTAAGTTAAATGTCTTGGTATGCTTAATATTTTCAGTATATTTTACCACTCTTTGAGGCAGCCATGTAGGAAAAATTCTGTTTTGCCACCAGGGTGCCCAGAATTCCATATTTATATAAAATTGTGTGTATAATTCTTTGACACCTTGGATGTATTCCTCTTTTTACTTTCTGAAGGAAAGCTGATTTCCTAGGTAATTAAAAATGAGCTGATTTCTCTTCCTGTTCTCCCATTAATGCCTGTATTTATTCAAATTTGTCCCAAGTTTCTTCTATCTCATGAAGCAAGCTTGGGAAGTAGAGTTTGTTGGCCGTGTCACTTGTATTTCTCTTTGAGACAAGCTAGTATGAAACAGTAGAACAGACATGACAAAAAGTAAAGGAAAACTGCTCATGCAAAAATTAAACCCACTTAATGTATTTATATTTAAGATCATAAATTTAGCCCATCAGGGATTAAGATGGGGGTGTCTTCTTAGTGCTATGGAGGCAGGGTATCTAATACAACATGACAATTAAACCATTAAAATCAGCTACTCTATCCTTTCTGTAGTATCCATAAACTGTTTTAAGTATTAATTTAAATTTACTTAACTAAATTTCTTGTTCTTGGAAAGAAAAATCATCTAAGTGTAGTTTGCTTGCAATAGTAGTATTGTTATTTAGTTTGATATGAAATAACTTCAATTTTCAAAAAAACAATGTAGTAACCTTTTTAATATTGATGCCAATGTGGTGTTGAAAACCCAGTTCAGTATAATTACTCTTAATTTACATTGATAGTAAAAAAGGAGTTTTGTAAAAAGAGCAGAGCATAAAAGTGCGACTACAGGTCTACTGAAATTTGATTTTGGAACTAAAATATATAGGTGAAAAAATATTCAAAAAATTGTAGAGATATCCTTTATTTTTTAAATGAAGAAAATATAGTCAATACTATAGTCACTTCTTTGAAAATGAATCTCAATGAATATGGTTCCTCTGCATAATGCAGAGGACTATATGTTAATCCATACATTTTATACAGGACATCCAGAATGAAGCAAAATATCTTCAGTGGATACCACATGGATATAAGAATGAAGACACTCAATAGGGCAAAGAAAAAGTCCATGTGTGTAATTGCATCAAAACTGTTGTAATGTGGGTACAGTTAGGTGTTTCACTCAGTTACCTGGCTTCTGCATTCTACACCAATTGGTTTCCAGAGCAAACACAAGGGTAGCCCAAGTAGAGAGCACTTAAATACATGAACAACATTGAAAAACTGTCTCACAAAAGAGTAAAAGGTAAAGGCAAAGGTTCCCCTCGCACATACATGCTAGTCGTTGCTGACTCTAGGGGGCGGTGCTCATCTCCGTTTTATAGCCAAAGAGCCAGCGCTGTCTGAAGACGTCTTCGTAGTCATGTGACCGGCATGACTCAACACCAAAGGAACACGGAACGCTGTTACCTTCCCACCAAGGTGGTCCCTATTTTTTCTACTTGCATTTTTACATGCTTTCGAAACTGCTAAGTTGACAGAAGCTGGGACAAGGAATGGGAGCTCACCCCGTTACACAGCAGCACTAGGGATTCGAACCGCTGAGCTGCCGGCCTTTCAGTCAACAAGCTCAACGTCCTAACCCCTGAGCCACCACATCCCCCTCACAAAAAAAGTTATAAAAAAGTTATATAAAAAATTGTACTCATAAAAGAGTACAACTGCCATTATTTATGAAGCATTCCTCTCTGTCACTGTTTTTCCTAAAGGAATGCAGCCCAACTAAGAACAAACTCAATTCTTATCCTGAACTCCCAACTCTCCATTTTGTTTAGGTTTATTTGCTCCCATATACATCATTACTGTATCTAGACACTGATTTAGAACATGCATATTATGTCAAGCTGAGTGTCGTCATTGCTGCCTAAGTATTTATACCTTTCCCAGTGGTTTCATTTGAATAGTATTGGGAATAAAACAGTACTTGTCCCAAAAATTAGGAGAGAACCATTGCATCAGAATTTCCTAATTCTCAGGTCACTGTGACACTCAAAGGGAACATGTGGGTGAAGATAAAAGCTACTCACAATTTGAAGAGAATCTTGATTCAAGTGTCTCTGCCTCTCTGCTTCAGGTCACCTATTATGGTAATGAAAGCTGATTTCCATAACTGAAGCCAGATTGAAAAAAGTAGAAATAATTAGTGCGTTCCGAAAATAGGTATATTGTATAAATCTGTTGTATTATGCATCTTGTCACAAAAAGGCACATTTAAAGCTGAGCAGTAATTAGCATCATCTTCTGAATCCAGTGTGGGATTGTCCAAGAATGAACATACACTGTCTCCATTACATTGTGCAAAAATTTATTCACCATTTCCACAGCTATGTCTCTCAAAAGATCCAAGATTTCAAGAGAGAATATGGTGGGCTAGATAGGCTCAAGGGTTTTGCTCTCATACTCAGCCCTCAGGAATAGAAGATATTTAAAACAACAAACAAACAAAAATGTGGACCAGTCTGGGCACTGGACACCTTATTAAATGTTCTGTTGGTATAAGCAAATTTATTTTTAAAAAATCTTGCAACTCTGTTACCACAGGTTTGCTAAGACTGTGAATGAAAGCAACATTGAGTTTGTGCTGTCCTTTTCTCCAAACTTTCAAAGTTTCAATGTGTGATATTTTAACTTGGAGAATCCCAGTTGTTTACAGATAAGTTTGATTATTATAAGTTCAATATATATTGTTGTGCACATCAAGAATGAAAGAAATTCCGCTATCCCTGAGAATCAGTTTGAGATGCTCAGTGTTTTTATTAAGTTCAGATTGAGTAATTAAACTGTGCGAGGCAGCCAGTGCTGTTTCTTTTTTTCCCCCTTTTTTTGCCTTCAGCACAGTATCACTTTCTTATAAGACTTTTCTATATAAAGTAGAAAGAAAGTTCAATAATTTAAATCCCAAAGGAGAAGCTCAGACTGATCAGAGATGCTGGGGCTTCTGTCAACAGTATAATACAAATGGAGACCACAACAATAAAGTTAGGTTAGAAAGGGACGGAAAATGTGAGACTAAAATTCAGATTGGAATAGCCATAGGTATTATAAGTGCTAGTAAATAGCCATACAGCTTGACTTCAGATGTTTTGATACAGTAAAATATATTGCTTATTCATAAAATGATAATACAGAACCACACAAAAATGTTGGCTTGTTGAATTGTATGGGTTTTTTGTAAGGTGGTGCTATCTTCAGAAAGTGACTATATTACTTCTATTCACTAGGGCAGTTCCAAGTTTCAAAGGATTTTTTGCTACACTAAAAGTTTAAGCAAAGAAAGCATTTTTGAGGGAAATATGTTTCAACTCAGTAAGAATTTTTGCCTCATTGAAGTGAGCCCAGACTATCTTATACAATTCATTATCTTTTCAGTCAACAACATAATCAAGAATCAGACACAACAATTTAAGTAGAGCTAAAGTGGGTGCCAGAGTTTTTTAAGCATAGTTTTCAGACACGTAGGCGTGGTTTTTTTTAAATCTGTGTCTTGCCTTCTCTTATATCTTCTTGCAGTGATATCAGCAAGAATCAGATATCAGATATTGCACCAGATGCTTTTCATGGATTGAAATTACTCACCTCTTTGTAAGTACAGAATAACCTTGAAGGGGAGTTTTTTTAAAAAACTCTTAAAAATAAGTGGATTAAATATTGGTCTGTTATGCTTTCATTTTCCTTGTGTAATTTTCTCCTTGTAGAAAGATCTAACCTTTGTTTAATTGAAATTGATCTGAGCTGAAGGTGCCATTGTTTGTGCAAATCTAGATTCCTTTTATAGATGAACACAGTATGAAGGTTAATTATTAGGCCACAGTAACATCAATCTGTATTTTTATTTTCCTGAATGTTGAAGATCATATTTATTAGGGACAACCAAACATACAGCAGTCTTCTGCTCATTACTGAATGGAACTTAAGTCCTCATTTATTTTTGGGGAAATAAACTGAGAGTTAATTTGATAACGATATGCTTAGTTCATCAAAACCACTCTATGTATTATTGCTTTCTCAAAAAGATGGTTGGGCTGTGGTAT
Source organism: Ahaetulla prasina (assembly GCF_028640845.1). NCBI lineage: Eukaryota > Metazoa > Chordata > Lepidosauria > Squamata > Colubridae > Ahaetulla > Ahaetulla prasina. Next base: position 109,993,129 of record NC_080540.1, read on the forward strand.
ACCCTAACAATAAATAATTTCTGATGGAACCATAATCAGGTAATATTGGATCTTAAATCAGTATTTTAGCTCATCTATACTTAATAAATAGCATTATAATTAGGATAGTTTTAAAAGGTCATAAGCAAATATCAGAGAAGATTCAAGTTATTTATTGGTTATTAGAATAGATTAGAATAAAAAATTTTATTGGCCAAGTGTGATTGGACACACAAGGAATTTGTCTTGGTGCATATGCTCTCAGTGTATATAAAAGAAAAGATACATTCATCAACAATTCTAAGGTACAACACTTAATGATAGTCATAGGGTACAAATAAGCAATCAGGAAACTATATCAATATAAATCGTAAGGACACAAGCAACAAAATTACAGTCATACAGCCATAAGTGGAAGGCGATGGGTGATGGGAATGATGAGATGATTAATAGTAGTCAAGATTTAGTAAATAATTTGACTATGTTGAGGGAATTGTTTAGCAGAGTGATGGTGTTCAGGAAGAAACTGTTCTTGTGTCTAGTTGTTCTGGTGTGCAGTGCTCTGTAGCCTCATTTTGAGGGTAGGAGTTGAAATAGTTTATGTCCAGGATGTGAGGGCTCTGTAAGTATTTTCACAGCCCTCTTTTTGACTCGTACATTATACAGGTCCTCAATGGAAGGCAGGTTGGTAGCAATTGTTTTTTCTGCAGTTCTAATTATCCTCTGAAGTCTGTGTCTGTCTCGTTGGGTTGCAGAACCAAACCAGACAGTTATAGAGGTGCAGATGACAGTCTGAATAATTCCTCTGTCAAACTATATCAGCAGCTCCTTATTTGTTTGTCTGTTGTATTTAATCCACTTTTCAATTTTAAAAAATAAAGCAAAAGCAGGGAATACATAAACAGTTAAGATAAGATAAGCAGCTAGACAACTTTCACCCCATTGGTCATCCCTTCAGAGATATTTCCGTACCAGATGCCCCAATATCTTCAGCCATAACAGAACTTCTAATGTACTGCCTTCGCTGGAAAAGTTAGGTTATATTATCTTGAAAATAGCCATCTTGAATGATCAAAAATAAGCATACAAATATTTTATGACATGTAACATTCTTCCATAAACTATTGAAGATAATTTTATGATAAAAATTGTTTGATAAAATTTGCTCAATTTCAATTCCACGAGAGTCCCAGATTTTGGCCACATTTTTGACTATTTTTACCATTTGAAATAGTTTGGTTTAAAAAATTCTTCTCCTTTGATGCAGTGTTTTGCCCAGTTAACGCTAATGACAATGAGAGCTTTAGTATATTGATTAAAAAATAAATAATTCAAATTAAAACAGGCCTAAAATAATAAAATACGTAAATCATGAAAAGTTTAAAAACTAAGACTTGTTTGATTTGATAGTATCAAATTAATTCAGATTTACTACAGAACCAGTTTGAATAGGTAAACAGGAAATTCTTAAGCTGGTGCCAGTCTTATTTAAAAGGAAAGCACCCTTTTAGATATTGAGGTTTAAGCAGTGGTGGGATTCAGCCGGTTCGCACCACTTCGGGAGAACCGGTTGTTAACTTTCTGAGCAGTTTGGCAAACTGGTTGTTGGAAGAAATCATTAGGGCAGAGAACCGGTTGTTAAATTACTTGAATCCCACCACTGGGTTTAAGCCTTATACATTGAATTTGACTCTTATCACAAATTAGCAGCTCCTTCAGAATAGACTGCAAGTTGTTTGCAAAAGGTAGCCTGCTTCAGAAAAAGCTGCAGCATTTTACACTAGCCACAACACCTTGATCCACTGCTGGGGAAAATGCACATGCAGTGCATTGCAGAAATCCAAACTTGATGTACAGACAGTCACTTGTCTGAAATGGTATAGGTCTCCTTCATGAGCAGAGGGCTGGACTAGAAGACCTCCAAGTTCCCTTCCAGCTCAATTCTGATTCTGATTCAATGCATGAATTATTGTAACCAAGTCATCCTTTCCAGAATGGCCATAGATCAAGAACAAGCTGAATCTAGCAAATATATCTATTAAGCTTGAATTAAAACTAAGCATATTTCAAAAACAAAATTAGTATACACTATATTTTCAAAATCAGTTTTGAATTAATTAAGAAGCTTTAAGGCCATCATTACATTAACAATATCCAAAAAGATCTTATTCAATTTCTATCTTCTATGGAACTCTACTTTTTGCAAGGAGTAAATAACAGGTGTCAAAATGTTTTCGTCTTTGTTTTTTTAGTTTATTTATATTCTTTATTCAGACTATTATTTATATTTATTTATTATTTATTAATTTATTATTTATTTATTATTTATTATTTATATTCTTTATTCAGACTATTTACTGAATAGAATAGAATAGAATAGAATAGAATAGAATAGAATAGAATAGAATAGAATAGAATGCAAGTTGTTTGCAAAGGTAGCCTGCTTCAGAAAAAGCTGCAGCATTTTACACTAGCCACAACACCTTGATCCACTGCTGGGGAAAATGCACATGCAGTGCATTGCAGAAATCAAACTTGATGTACAGACAGTCACTTGTCTGAAATGGTATAGGTCTCCTTCATGAGCAGAGGGCTGGACTAGAAGACCTCCAAGTTCCTTCCAGCTCAATTCTGATTCTGATTCAATGCATGAATTATTGTAACCAAGTCATCCTTTCCAGAATGGCCATAGATCAAGAACAAGCTGAATCTAGCAAATATATCTATTAAGCTTGAATTAAAACTAAGCATATTTCAAAACAAAATTAGTATACACTATTAAAAGATAGTGTGTAATATGATGACTGTAAGTAATACAATTTTCTTTTTCTTTTATGTACACTGAGAGCATATGCACCAAGACAAATTCCTTGTGTGTCCAATCACACTTGGCCCATAAAAATTCTATTCTATTCTATTCTATTCTTTTCATGTCTCTTTTGGAAATAAATGGAAAATTTCCTTTCTCTGCCATGGAACCTTTGCTATTTTATTTTGCTTGTTTTTTAAGGATTTCTTTAAAATTATTGTTTTATGTTATAAATCCTTATGTTTTGTATATATTAGTATACACTATTAAAAGATAGTGTGTAATATGATGACTGTAAGTAATACAATTTTCTTTTTTACAACAGAGTGTAATTGTCCTATTATCAGTAGTTGGCCAAGTAACAAGAGGAAGTTTAGAAGAAGTTTTGAACTATTGCTTTATTTTCTAGTGAAAGCAAAAAGTAGATTATATGCTTTAGTCTATGATTATTTTGAAAAAAAAAACATTTAATTTAAGTGCCACAAAACTTTTCTTGTAAATAAACACAATATTATAATATGGCAACAGTCCTAGAACTCGGTACGTTGGCACTCCAATCCTAAATATTTATGCCAATGCATCTGTCTATGAAAAGCCAACATAAGGACCTTGATGTTGTAAAATCCTATTATGTATGCTAGAGATTGCCACATTTGCATCTGAATGTTTTCCCTTTCATTTGCATTTTCATAGTTCCTCTCTAATGAATAGAGCATTTTCATTTTTACATTTTTAATGTTTAAGGTACAATTTTACAATTTAGCAGTGAGGCTTACTTGTACGCCGAAGTAAATAAAAGCACCTGGTAGCATATCTGAATTACATCCAATAAGTCATGTTATGTTGCTCTATATTAAGCTCTCCTGAAGCAGTGTAACCATTTTTAGTTAATGTGTCAAACAATAAATTATGTGATCAACTTATTCCTAAACTCAACCCTCAGATTGTATGTGCATATCTGAATTAATACTAGGCTGGGGTCTAGTATTGTTAAAGTTTTCAAAAGCTTTTCTTCTCCATGAAACAAGCTTTTCTTTTTCTTTCTTAATTTTAAGGAATGGGAGTAGATGAATAAATATTCTGTTTAATATTTTTAATAGTGTTTATTCCTATGTTATTGCAGAATAGTAACAGGTGCTGGATTCTTTTTTTTTTCTTTACACATGGCAGCCCACAGTTTCTAATATGAAAAAGTGCTATGGGAGAGTTGCCTAATGATATTATATTCTGAGATTTCATTTGGAATTGAAAGCTAGAGAGACCGCCGATTAAGTAAGAAAGCAATCTTTTAAATTATGTTTCAGTCGTGGTAAAACTCAAAGCTTTTTGTTAAACTTCTCAGGGACTCAACTGACAATAGAAAGAGTAAAAAAAATATTAGTGAGCTCGGATTTCAAAATTAAATTTGTGTTTTTACTCATTATTATTTTTTCTTTACATGTGCTTGTGTGTGCATGTCTTATTAAAATCTTTGGAGTTTTTTCTTCAAAGTGGTAGTTTTAGGGATTAGCCATTTAAAATTTTATTTTATCTCCAACATACTTGATATTTACCTTGAATGGTCACAATTACATATCCAAATTTATGAAGAAATCCACAAGACATATTTGCTTTTCAACTCTCAGTCAATTTTATTATAATAATATATAACAACAATGCTTAGCGGTAGCGCTGCCAAAATAGAATAGACTGGAGGACAGTTACCTTACATGGCTAGATTGCTAGTTTAAGCATGCAAGAAAATTGGCACTTTCTATAGTCTCTTATAGGAAGGCACAGATAGATGCAAACTAGACATACTCAGTTCCTGCAACCGTTCTTATAATATTTTTTATTAGACTTTACAAATATCCAACATTTCCCTAAAGGCTTTTGCTTAGCTTCAGAATGTGCAGGCCTGTCAAGCTTTTACCACTGTCCTCTGCATTTTCTTGGATAACATTTATGGGTCTTTAAAAGCCTGAATAGATGGTTTGAGGATATGCTAATCTGACTTTTAAATAAGGTATTTGTAAATGCTTTCAAATAAGAAAATAAATGATGAATTTTAGGTTCTATTAACTGGTACGATGCATAAATATGTCAGCATATATGGAGCAGCAGGCAAATACTAATCATGATTCTCTGATTTGGATGCACTAAAATGTTCTGGAGAGTACATAGCTTTGCCAGCCAATTAGTTGTGCACTAGTAAATATGTGCAATGCAAAAGAAGACAAGAATCCTTTCTTGTCTAGGAATTGTTATTTCAACAAGACACATCCTGGGATCTTAATGTCAAAAGAAAGTCTCTCCAAAGTGTTCATGCTTTACTTGAATTTTTAATCCTAATATTTGTTTTGGCAAAAGTGGAACTACTCTAAACTAGCACAATTTTAAACCCAACTGAAGCTATTGGGATTATGTCTGAATAAACAGACCAAGGATTGGCACTTCATGAAACAGAAACATAATGCTGCTGCTTATTTTGAAATGATACAATTATGAAAAGATGTTCCTTCCAATGCTGATTCAAATTAGGGAAGGTGGTATGTGTGCATTCCTTTGGGTTTCAGATTTTAAGGGTGTGCCTTTTTTGAATAACCCCAAACAGTAAGTGATACTTTAGCTTTGCAAGCATTCCTTTGCAAGCATTCCATAGTATATTTTATAATAGAGTATGAACTAACACAACTTCACCTTGACAGCAATCAACCAATGGAACAGCTTGCCTTCAGACATTGTGGGAGCTTTTTCACTGGAAACTTTCAAGAAGAGACTGACTGTCATCTGTCAGAAATGGTGTAGAGTCTGCTTGGTCAGGGAGTGGAGTACATGACCTACAAGGTCTCTTCCAATTCTGTTAATCTGTATCTGTACCTAATTTCCTCTGATGGACTGTTGAAGACAAGTAAAATGGGATACATCAATGAGATTTGCAACAGTCCCATGTAATCCAGTTGATAAACCAAATGGTGATCCGGAGCAAACACAATTCCATTAGCCTATAACAATGAATGCATTATTTTCAATTCACTGAAAATTTCATGAAATTCTGTAACTAATTCTGACCCTTTTGAATTGTATCACATTCAAACTTTTAAATATAGTATATCATGACTCTGTAAACCACCTAGAAAAGGCTGTAAAGCACTGTAAAGCAGTATATAAGTCTTAAGTGCTATTGATATTATACTTTAAATACTTTAAAAGAATAATAAAAACCTCAGTAAATTCTGAAAAATATTTTCAACTCAGAAGGCTGTTTTAAATGTCTTATTTATTTGAAAGTCTTATTTTAATATTTGCTTACATAGCTGAAGTATACTACTTTTAGGTGGAGGGGAGAGCTTGTGTCAAAAGAGACAATTCTTCGTAAGCATTAGATTTGAGAATACTGTTTATTTTGTCATTTCTTCTTTTTTTTCAGAGTGCTTTATGGAAATAAGATCACAGAGATTCCCAAGGGCCTTTTTGATGGGCTTGTATCTTTGCAGTTATTGTGAGTATCATCCTAGTTTATTTTATTTCAACACAGAATATACAAATGCTAAATAATGCTGCACACTGTGCACACTGAAACTGTGCTAACCTGTTTATTGCTGGTTGAGAAGATGGTGTGCGAATCCATCAAAATATGAAATGTCGTGATTGATTTGGTAACATAGACTTAAGAAAAATGGATATTTGGTAATGTAGATCAGTTTCTTGCTGGATTATGTCTAGTTTGATATAATTTTAGAGAACCTTATTAAATCATCAGATCTTCAGAAGGTTACTAAAAGATACTGGTCTTGAACCAATATTTTTTGATAAACAATGCATTCAAAGTGCTTTGAAAGGTATATACTATGAAGCATATATGGTTGATCCTTTGTAATACTCAACTTTAATTTTTGCAATGGAATTATATATAATTATCATTTCAGATAACTGAGATTTTCTAAGTCATATTTGCAGTTTCTGTTTTATTCAAGATATGAGGAAGAACTCTCTGAAATTGTATACAGGTAGTGCTCATCTTACGATCACAATTGAGCCCAAAATGTCTGTTGCTAATTGAGACATTTGTTAAGTGAGTTTTATCCAATTTTACGACATTTGTTGCCATGTTTGTTAAGTGAATCACTGCAGTTATTAAGTTAGTAACATGGTTGTTAAGTGAATCTGGCTTCCCCATTGGCTTTACTTGTCCGAAGGTCGCAAAAAGGATCATAGGACCTGGAACACAGCAATTGTCATAAATGTGTGCAGTTGCCAAGCATCTCAATTTTGCTCACATGATGCTGCAATGGTCAAGTGTGAAAAACAGACATAAGTCACTTTTCCAGTGCCGTTATAACTTTGAACGGTCACTAGATGAGATGTTGTAAGTCAAAGGCTACCTGGACTGTTTTTGCCGGTAGCTGATGTAATTATGTTCTTCTTTTCCATTGAATAAGTATCATAAAACTGTATCTAATATTCTTTAAAATAAATAAAAATTTAATAAATAAATAAATAAATAAATAAATAAATAAAACCATTGCAAAATGCTCTGCATGCTATTGTAAGCATACAGATATGTAGAATTCAAGTTACAGAGATTTTTTTTTAAATTAGGACATCGACAAATACTTTGCAACAATAGTTGACATTTCCAATTTTGAGGGGTGCTTGGGCTCTCTGAGTTTGCTTGTTTTGTTGCAGACATTTCATGACCCAAACTAGGTAACATCATCAGTGCTAGTAAAGAGTGCTGGAGGGGGGTATTTTAGGGACTCTTTGTTTGGGCTGTTTGCTATTGACTTCTTTGATTGGGGTATTGCTTACTTGATTGCTTTGAGCTGAAAACGCACTTATTTATTCAAGCGGAACTGGCTTAAAAGTTTTTATTAAATTTTTAATTGGGGTTATTTATGAATTTTAGGGTTTTAAATTGTTTTAAATTTCGGCCATCTTTGTAATATGCTCAGTTTTAGTTTTGTTTTACTGTGTATATTGTAGGTTTTTATTATCTGGCTGTACACCGCCCTGAGTCCTTCGGGAGAAGGGCGGTATAAAAATCTAATAAAATAAATAAATAAATAAATAAATTGCTAGTCTGATGTTAACCTTGGAGTCAATCTATGCTTGCTCTGGAGTAGAATTAAAAGGTGGTTGTATATTATTACTGAAGAACCTTCTTTCTGTCTCACCTAATTTAGCTTATGCTAAGAATTTCTATTCTTACTGTTAGTTTACATTAGTACTACTCCTTTTTTAATAATTATTTTAAAGCAGTGTAATTGGACTTGTTCACATTGTTAAGATACATTTTTAACAGCTCAACGGTATGAACTTTTAATTTGTACTTAAGATTTTGCAAGTTTGTAGTTTTTTGCTAGATCTTTGAATAAAAGAACCCAACTATGAAAAGTTTAAAAGATTTTTCTGCTTAATTTAATATTTAATAGAGTTTAATTGGATTATTTTTATTTAAGGTTGTAGGCTTTTTCAGATGAGCAGTGTATTCAGAAAGAGATATCATATGCTTCTGATATTATACACTTTATGTGTTACTAATTCCATACATTTGGTTAACATAACTAGTAATATTTCAGGAATTTTTCTGATAAATCCCAAAGTGTTATGTAGCTATGAAATATTAAATAGTATTCCTGAATGGATTAGACAATTCTATGACATGTAGGATTCACACAGCAATACATGAATTATTATGGTATCCTTAATATGGAATCACAGGCAAATGATATCTGTCCTTTTTTTAACTTTTCTACTTAGAATACTTCATACTGATGCTCATGAAAGCATGGTGTACAGAAAACTAAAACAATAAATACCTAAAAATATTAGCAATTATTTTTAAAAAAATAAAGTTTAAGAACAAAGCTAAAATAAAGAAATAATAGACAAGGGAACATTAATAGTAATAGAGTCACCTCACTAGTTGATAGGGAATAACCAGTTCTTGAGGGACTTTTGAAATTAGAAGTGATGAGGCCAACCTCACCTCAGAAGGAAGAAGATTGCAAAGTGTGGTGCCACAGCAGAAAAGATCCCACCTAGGTCCCAATTTTCCATCTAACAAAAGATATTATAGTGAAAAGGAAAGGAAAAGAAAGAAAAAAGACTCCAGCTAACTATAATAAATGCAAGTTAAACCCCCAATATATTTTCTCTATGAATAACAAAATAATTTTATGCTGCTGTTCTAACCCATATATATCTGCTGTGAATTCATTTTTCACCAAAGAGCATGAAGAAGTTTGTTTCCCCGGTAGAGAAAGCATGCTGAATCTTTTACATAAAAAAGTAACCTACTAATTTGCCATAGTTGTCCAAGATAACATTTTTCTTGTCATGTGATCTTTGAATCTATTTGTGCTGTTCCAAAATGAACATTATGAGATACCCAGTTAATGTAACAGGCATATTGAAGTACATTACGTTCTTATTCCCTGCTGGATTCATTGGCAGAATGAATCCATATGAATAAAATATGGATAAAATAAAATAAAATGAATAAAAGAAAAATAAAATAAAATAAAATAAAATGAATAAAAGCAGAAGGGGAAAAAGTGGGCGCAGCTCACATGAATGACTGACACACAAACATAATATGAACAGGAATATAATTTATATTAAAACTGTGTGTCACCAGATTTTATATTGATTGATGATCTATGTATGCCTGAAAATTCATATTTAATGGTAAATGTATTTTGAATTAGGAAGCCTTGGAAATATGCCAAAGATGAGCACTTTGAAAATATTTTGTTTTATTTATCAAAAATGAGAACATTGGAATATAAGACTAGCCCTATCCATACAGTGAAAATAGTTTGGGGTAAAATGGTGTGACATTTTATAAAAGTTTATAAAATTGATAATTTTAGGATTTTAGTATATCATTAAAGGGAGGAAATGGGAATTTTTTCACCTGTGATCTCAAAATGAAATATTTGCCCTAAGGTGCTATTTATTCCTCACACCTGCAGCAAAATGTTTTAAATCATCTGTTTTAGGTGTTTTACATCATCTGACAGTCTTTTTGCCATGGAAAAATAGTAACCCATTAATCAGGTTATGTAGTCTAGATTCCTGTTTGATTTAAAGACTTCCAGAACGATGGTTCTGTAAAAATCAACTTTCATATTAAGTCTAACATAGTGGACCATAGAGTTCATGGCCACTCTGACAATCATGATTTTCCCAATTTGTCACAACGCTATCGCATCTGGTCAATATTTGGATTTTCTTTCCTGTACTTGGAAAGGGGATATTCATATGATAGTTCAAAATTATACCAATCCCTTGTAGTGATCAGACCATCTTTTAAAACTGATGCAGTGGATCTGCAGAAGTTAATTAATTCCATTTGTTTGCAAAGAACTCTGAAGGATTCCTTAATAATGTGGTAAGAACTTCTCTAAAAAAAAAAACATGTTTTGAAGAACAAATTTGAAAAAGAATGAATATAAATAAATAATGCAATAAAATCAACAGGCTATAAACAAAACTTAGGTATAACTCAGAAAATATCTATCTGAAAGAAAGACTTATTAGTATGTCAGTATATTTACTAATAACAGTTTCACACTCTCTTCCCCTCCTCTTGATTAACAGATATAAAACTCTCCATCCCATAACTCAACTCTTATCTATAGGCAAATTGAATATTCTCTAATCCAGGTGTCACCAAATGTCCAGATACCTAAGATACTAACATTATTTAACATATATAAAACTCATGCACCAAGACAAATTCCTTGTGTGTCCAATCACACTTGGCCAATAAAGAATTCTATTCTGTTCTGTTCTATTCTATTAACATTCTGAACTCTTAGCTGTGAGCAAGTCGATTTAGAAAGCATAAAATGATTCCGATATCCTGGTGTGAACAGAAATACTTTAACATGGTAAAATGACATGATATAATAAAATAATAAAATAACATGATAAAATATAATGAAGTTTTTATTGGGGTTTTATTACAGTCTTATATTTCTTCAGCCTTTAATTTAAGTAGTTTTTAAATGTTTTTTTAACTTTTCTGAGTTGTGCTTTTACCCTGGCTGTAAACCACCCTGAGTTCTTCGGGAGAAAGGCGGTATATAAATTAAATAAATAAATAAATAAATAGGGACAATTGGTTTTTTAAAAGAGAGCAAATTCACAAACATCCTTTACTTTCAGTAGAAAGACAATTAGATACAAAGCTATTTTAAATGCTGTCAGGTTAAAATATTTAAAGTAATTATAGGACAAAAAGCTTAAACACCATATTAACTGTAAGCAAACCCAAGATACAACATGTTTCCATTCTATATGTCAGTAAATTCAAAGAGAACCACCCCAAATAACACGTCCCATTCAAATAAACATGCTATATCTCAATTCTTAACTGCAAGCAAATTCACATTTAATAGGCATAAAGTAATTTTAATATCCTAATATAAAACAAAAGTCTGGAATTTAAATGACGAAAAGAACAAGCTCATAAAAAATCTTTGCTTTGAGGAAAAAGGCAGTATGAATACTGTCAGATTAGGACACATAAAGTAAGTGTGCAGAAAAAGGCTTAAACATCATGTTAACCATAAGCAAATCTAATACACAACATTTTTTCCAGTCCAAATATCAGACAATCCAAAAAGAACCACCCAAAATAGCAATATATCCCACTGTAATCCTGGTCAAATAAACCAACTTTGTGTTCCTTCTTTTTATATAAAGTATTATTTGGTTTAATTCATTGAGATAACAACAACAACAACAACAGAGTTGAAAGGGACCTTGGAGGTCTTCTAGTCCAACCCCTGCCCAGGCAGGAAATCTACACCACTTCAGACAAATGTTTATTGAACATCTTCTTAAAAATTTCCAATGTTGGACCATTCACAACTTCGGCAGGCAAGTTGTTCCACTTATTAATTGTTCTAACTGTCAGGAAATTTCTCCTTAGTTCTAAGTTGCTTCTCTCCTTGATTAGTTTCCATCCATTGCGTCTTGTTCTACCCTCAGGTGCTTTGGAGAATAGTTTAACTTCCACTTCTTTGTGGCAACCCCTGAGATATTGGAACACTGCTATCATGTCTCCCCTAGTCCTTCTTTTCATTAAACTAGACATACCCAGTTCCTGCAACTGTTCTTCATATGTTTTAGCCTCCAGTTCCCCAATCATCTTTGTTGCTCTTCTCTGCACTCTTTCTAGAATCTCAACATCTTTTTTACATCGTGGCGACCAAAACTGAATGCGGTATTCCAAGTATGCCCTTACCAAGGCATTATAAAGTGGTACTAACACTTCACGTGATCTTGATTCTATCCCTCTGTTTATGCAGCCCAGAACTGTGTTGCCTTTTTTGGCAGCTGTTGCACACTGCTGGCTCATATCTAAATGGTTGTCCACTAGGACTCCAAGATCACTCTCAAAGTTGCTACCATTGAGCAATGGTACCTGTGCATTTGGGGTTTTTTTGCCTAAACGTAGAACCTTACTTTTTTCACTGTTGAATTTCATTTTGTTAGATAGCACCCAATGTTCAAGTCTGTCAAGATCCTTCTGTATCTAGATGATTATTGATCTTTATTTGAAATGTCTTTAGTCTTTTAAACTACCTCTTTTATAAACCTAACAAATATACACAGAAAAAATCCAATTCCTTGCTGGCATTGTCATTTTTTATTTACTTCTTAATTTTAAAACCTCATCCAATTTTTTTTAAAATATTGGATGACAAATTCTTGTTGAAACTCTCATTCATATTGATCTCAGGTAGGTTTTGTTGTAAATCTTTTTCCATAATATCCTCTTCTGTTAACAGAGTGTTCCCATGAACACACAACATAGCTGCCATTATTGATTCAAAATCTTGGTGCAGTGCTTGGAAATATTTCTGAATGCCATTATAAGTTACTTGTCTTCTTGTGTTCCTAAAATAAAAAAATAAAAAAACATTTTTGTTTCCCATAAAAGTATATTTATTATTTAGAATTAATTTCAAAATCTTACTATTCAAAATCCAATATTCTAATATTTTCTGAATCATTAATCTGTTTAAAATTTTCTGTAGACACATCCTTGTATTGCTTTTTTAATGATTTTTTTTTATTTTTAAAGCTTTTAAAGATGCAGTTTGATTTTCTTATATTACGGGTAAAAGACACTCACCTAGTGTTTCCAGCCTTGTCATTTCAAAGGCTCTCTAACTTCTTTAAACCAGTTAAGAGGCAAGTTTCAAAAGTGGTTAGCAAAGGGAGTACAAATTTAGTGCCCTTGGAAAAAGTTCTGTTTGCAGCTGGATCAAGGGTGGCAATTTCCTTTGCCCCCACTCTCCCACCCTTCATTGACCATTATTTTGCAGACTCATTGTGAGAAACAATTATATAAATCAAAGTTTGGGTATTCTGATATCCTCTCTTTGAAAGAGTCAGAGAAACCCATATACTTGGCATAGGAATATAAGGAAAATACAGTGCTTCTAACCATGGTTCCAAGAGAGTAGGGTTTTTTAAAAAAAATTAAACTCCAAACAAAAAAAGATAAAAACTAATAGAAGTAAGTAAAGAGTAAGCAAATAAGTCAAAAAAATCAAGAAAAGGCTAGAAGTGTAGGAGAAAAAAGGAAAGAAAGAAAATACAAAGAAGTAACTTACATTTTTTTTCAACATTTCAAAAATCATTTGAAATTATTTGAATCTAATGGGGTGTTGGCTAGCAAAGATTATATTTCTTAAGTAATAAACTGAAGAATTGGACTACTATAACTAAAAAACAAAAATAGCAGAGATGATAGAATATTACCAAGAATGTTAATTTATACACATATATCCTACCTGTAGTGGTGTATCATGGGAAAACTTTTCAAACTATTTTTGAAAATAAATTCACATAGTTTGAATAGTTATTTCTCAGAGATCTCTTATAGACTTTTTCTGCCACTAATATTAAAACTCTGAGCTCTGTACAATAATTACTGCTATTATAGTGCTTAATGATAGTAAATTGGATTAGTCATGTGGTATGTATTCCGTGACAGCCACTGTCAAACCTCATTCAGATATTTATCTCTAAACTGGAATTTATTTATTTAAAACCTTTATATACTGTTTTCCATTAAAAAATCTCAAAGTAATTGTGACAAAAAGGATAATTACTATTCTCCATCAGTGTGATAAAAATACCTTTGGTGCTTTCAACTATATATTGACTGTAATTTTTACACTTTATTGTAGCTTTCACAAGCTGCCAAGTGAATCAGTGTTGACTGTAATGCAAACTTATGTAAAGATAAATTGAATATATTTTTCCAAATCCAGTATAACTTTTAATTGCATATAAGCATTTTGACTTAGCTGAAGATTGTCCGCACATATCTTTGCTGCTTTATGTTTTAGGAAATACTCTGCAGTGTCTTCCATTGAACGCAACCAGCAAGCTGTACAGTGATATAATTTTGTTTCTACCACAGATGTTTATCCAAAATGATGTACTTAGATACATCTAACTGTGAAATTTAGCTTGACCTAATTCTTATGAGGACTAATGGAGAAACTGGAAATCATTTACCCTGTAACATGATTGATTTTTCAGTCTAACGGTGGGCTTTCTCTGTAAATACATTGGTAAATGTTGAAAATAGTAAGCTTAAGAACTATTGCAATTAAAACAAAATAAGACTATAAATGTATTTCTATTAAATATTCATTTACATAAGTTACCAAATTTTAAATTCATGCCTAATCTCGCTAGTTTGCTTGTTTATTTTATTATACATTCTTTTTACATTTCCTTCAAAAACACAACATATATGCTTACTTAGTAATTCTCATAATATCCAGTGAGGTAGGCTAGGCTGAATGTATGGCCAAGCAGTGCTTAGTACTGGATACTAGTCCTGCTATTTTTAAATTGTTTGTAATGTTAGATTAGAAGTGTTAGTGAGGGCAAATGCTATAGAAATACAATAAACAAGGTCCTCACAGAAACTTCTCCAAAAAGTGAATAGAGAGTATTATTTATTTGATGCATATCCTGCCTTTGCTTTATACATTCGGGGGGGTTGCAGTAGACTTTACTCATTAAATGTTATATTCTATATTCAATACATTCTCACCCTGTAAATGCCTTATAACTTTGCCTTAAACTTTATATGGTCATCGTAATTGTAGATCTTATTATATTTAATACAGTTTTAATGTTTACAGTATGGTTCAACATGGATGTCCCAAAGATGCTTTTTCAAGAGGCAACTGGACTTTCTGGTTTTCCTTTGAAGATGTTTCACTTCTCATCCATGAAGCTTCTTTCAGCTCTCTCAAGAAGATTCTTTGATGTAAAGCAAAATGTCTTCAAAGAAAAGTCCAGTTGCCATCTGAAAAAGCACCTTTGGGACAACCATGATCTGGATGACTGAGAATCTCCATAGATGTTCAACATAGATGTATCCTGGATCTCATCTGTTACATGCTAGTTACAGTCTTCTTCATTACTTGTACTGCTCTTTGACTGTAATGAACTAAACTGTAACTATAGCAATATAGTTTCTTTATCCTTCAGATCACATTTTTATCATTCACTTTAGGGAGCTAATTATCAATTAATGATATTTTCAATTATCCCATTTTTCTGAAATGCAAAGATGAAGTAATAGTCACATTAATCAATCAGTCAGGAATATAATTATGTGCAGAAAGGCTGTTGATTATCTCATCTATTTCTTTGGCATGTCTTGAAAAAGGTTTAACTGAAGAATATATTTCTTGAGAAAGTTGTAGCGGGATTTTTTTTTTTAATCTCAAATGTTTTGAGCCATGGTGGCACAGTGGTTAGAATGCAGTATTGCAGATTAATTCTGTTGACTTGACTGTTCAAACCTCACTGGCTCAAGACTGACTTCCATCCTTCCAAGATCAGTAAAATAAGGACCCAGATTGTTGGGGGCAATATGCTGACTCTTAGAGCAGGAGTCAGCAACCTGCAGCTCTGGAGCCTCATGTGGCTCTTTCACCCCTCTGCTGCGACTCCCTGTCAATCAAACTATTGTGGTGAACCAGTAGTGAAATTCAAAAAAATTCCTTACTGGTTCTTTGGGTGTGGCTTGGTAGGTGTGGCTTGGTGGGTCATGTAACTGGGTGGGTGTGGCCACTTTTTTTTTTTACTTTTTAAGCATTTTTTAACTATTGGGTGAATAGATAGTAAAAAATGCTTTAAAAAGTAAAAAAAAAGGTTCCGATCATCAGCTGTGACAATCAGCTGTGTTGCGCAGTCGTTGGAAGCTTTTTTTTTACTTTTTAAAAGCATTTTTTACTACTGGTTTGGGTGAACCAGCCCAAACCGGTAGTATTTCCCGGTAGTATGGTCACAACCACCAATGTGCGATATCTGCCAGCACATGATTTATTGAGATTTTCAACCCCTGGTACGCCAACCATGGATAAATCCAAGAAAAGAAAAAAGTTTCAAAAGAAAACAGAACGTTTAATTTCAAGTACATATGCTAGTTTTGTGGCTGCTTAAGAAATAGTCAGGCATGGGAAGGGTTTTGTGGCTTTTGGTGTTTGTTTGTTTTTTCTGTGGGAAACAGGTCCAAATCGCTCTTTGAGTGTTTAAGGTTATAGACCCCTGACTTAGAGAATGCAGTAAGGCATTATGAAGTGGTATGTAAGTCTAAGTGCTATTGTTATTTCTATAAATTGGTTCTAAAAGTGACAGCTTCTGAGATTTCAGAACCAAATATAAATTTGAGAGAGATTCCAGTGTAATGGTGGAAATCATTGGCCAGGAATGTTGAATGAGTTTCAGTACTCTCTTAGGCACAGAAGTTGGCTGACTGATATTGCATCATTTACTCATTCTCAATCCAAATCACCTCAAATAACTGATGTTGTAAGGAACATAGGAAGAGGGAGCATTATATATACCACCTTGAAAGTTCAAAGCAAAGGCAAGATATACATCAAATAAAAAATACTCTCTGTTCACTTTTTAGAGAAGCTTCTGTGAGAACCTTGCTTATTTGGTGAATAAACAGTGAATCTGATTGTTTATGTCTTTGCCATTTAGGTTCATGTTCAGTTTGGGGACATGACCGTCCTTTGATACTTTGATCCTTAGCTATATAAGAAGTAAGGTGAAGTTACCTAGCTCAGTCTGGTGTTTTTTTAATTGGTAATATGGATGTCCTTGACAGAAAAACCTGATCTGATAATAATAATTGGGGATGGTACTCTCTCCAAAATTGGGTGATTTATGGACCAGGTATTCTCGACAAGAAACATAATGGATGCTCTGGCCAGTAATGCCCATCTCTAAAGAACTTTGATCTGAACTTAGAGATTCGTACTTTAATTACTTCTCATTAAGACTTCTGATATGAACTGTTCAATCACTTTTTGGTGCATACTTTGCTTACCATATTAGTATAGCCTTATACTAGTTGCACATATCACCAAATTATTTCTAGGCATTATTCATTACGACACTTCTCTGTTATGCCCTTAAGGATTTGGGAATGTGATATATATAACAAGATTAATGTATTTATACAATTCTGGGTATAGTTTAAATTTTGTTTTCAAATACATGTTTTGCAACCATGAATAGGGAAATGGATGGAAACTTAAGATAACAGTTTTCAATGGCAGACGCTAGATTGTGGTACTTTCTTTCTAAGTACATCAAAGTGGCTCTATTTTACCTGTGATTTCCCCGCCGCCTTGAAAGAGGTGGTGGTGAGGCCCCTCCTCAAGAAGCCCTCCCCGGACCCGGCTGTTTTAGGAAATTATTGTCCTGTCTCCAACCTTCGCTTTGTGGCGAAGGTTGTTCAGAGTGTGGTGGCACGTCAACTACCCCAATACCTGGAGGAATCTGTCTATCTAGACCCGTTCCAGTCTGGCTTCCAACCCGGGTACAGTACGGAGACGGCTTTGGTCGCGTTGGTGGATGATCTCTGGAGGGACAGGGACAGGGGTTGTTCCTCTGCCCTGGTCCTATTAGACCTCTCAGCGGCTTTTGATACCATCGACCATGGTATCCTGCTGCACCGGTTAGGGAGTTTGGGAGTGGGAGGCACCGTTTATCGGTGGTTCTCCTCCTATCTCTCTGACCGGTCGCAGACGGTATTGGCAGGAGGGCAGAGATCGACCGCGAGGCCCCTCACATGTGGGGTGCCGCAGGGGTCGATTCTCTCACCTCTCCTGTTCAACATCTATATGAAGCCGCTGGGTGAGATCATCAATGGTTTTGGGGTGAGGTACCATCTGTACGCTGATGACACGCAGCTGTACTTTTCCACCCCAGGCCATCCCAACGAAGCCATCGACGTACTGTCCCGGTGTTTGGAAGCTGTACAGGTCTGGATGGGGAGGAACAGGCTCAGACTCAATCCCTCCAAGACGGAGTGGCTGTGGATGCCGGCACCCCGGTACAGTCAGCTGCAGCTGCGGCTGACTGTTGGGGGCGAATCATTGGCCCCAGTGGAAAGGGTGCGCAACTTGGGTGTCCTCCTGGACGGACGGTTGTCTTTTGAAGATCATTTGATGACCGTCGCCAGGAGGGCTTTTTACCAGGTTCGCCTGGTTCGCCAGTTGCACCCTTTCCTCGACCAGGATGCCTTATGCACGGTCACTCATGCTCTGGTTACCTCGCGCTTGGACTACTGTAATGCTCTCTATATGGGGCTCCCCTTGAAGAGTACCCGGAAGCTCCAGTTGGTTCAGAATGCAGCTGCCCGGATGATAATGGGAGCCACACTGGCTACCTGTGGTCTTTCAGGTGCACTTCAAGGTGTCGGTGACTACCTTTAAAGCGCTCCATGGCTTAGGGCCAGGGTACTTATGGGACCGCCTGCTGTTACCGAATGCCTCCCACCGACCTGTACGCTCGCACAGAGAGGGACTCCTTAGGGTGCCGTCCGCCAAGCAATGTTGGCTGGCGGCCCCCAGGGGTAGGGCCTTCTCTGTGGGGGCTCCCACCCTTTGGAACGAACTTCCCCCCGGACTTCGGCAACTGCCGGACCTTCGGACTTTCCGCCGAGAGCTGAAGACCTATTTGTTTGTTCGCGCAGGACTGGCATAGGATTTTAATGGGATTTTAATTAGTTTAGTGTTTTAACATTTTAAAATTTGGAGTTTTATTCTAAATGTTTTAATTCGGCCATTTTTATAATAAGTTTTTTAATTATGGTTTTATGTGTATATTGCTGTTGTTTTTTATCATGGCTGTAAACCACCCTGAGTCCTTCGGGAGAAGGGCGGTATAAAAATTTAATAAATAAATAAATAAATAAATAAATAAATGTGACTAAATATTATAAATAACATCATTCTTATGGGTATTTGTTATTATGTTCATAATATTGTTACATATGTTTAATTTGTAAGTCATTTTGGAAAAAAAATGTAAGGCAAACCAATAAATTAATAATCTGATCAATAAATAGCAGTACTGAAGGTTTTGATTCCATATTATACATAATAGTTTGTCTGAGACTAATCTCTTAAATCTTGTTTTCATGATTGTACATATTGAAAAAAAATATTTTGTTTGTTTACAGGCTCCTCAATGCAAATAAGATCAACTGTCTGAGAGTAAACACATTTCAAGATCTGCATAATCTTAATTTGTTATCTCTCTATGATAATAAACTGCAGACTATCAGTAAAGGACTTTTTGCTCCTCTTCAATCAATTCAAACATTGTGAGTATCCAATATTATACCTGTATTCTTCCATCTTCCTCAGGCAGTGCATCCTATATATGGTTCCACAAATGAAGGTCTTATCTTAATCTTTGTTCTTGCCCAAACTACTAACTTTGAGACATGGTAGATTGATATAGTAGAAGAAGAAATCAAACTTTTAAATAATTCCATTACACACACACACACACAATCAAGTTATAGAAGTCAAACAATAGAAAATTAGACAAATGACATAACAGAAAGTGGTTAAAATAATGAAATAAAGAGACTAATGGAAGAATTTCTGGATTTTGTTCTACATTCTTTATTTAATTCAAAAACAAAGATCATGTTCTATGCTACTTTGATTCTTGATTTAAGGCAATCAGAGAACTTAAGAATGGTTTCATATATTTATGTTTCAGCAGTTGCCAAAAAGCCCAATCCAATAAAAAAAGTTCCACTGGTATTTTTTCCAACCCAGTGGAATATTGAAAATGTAGGGGAGGCTGTTGGGTAGCAACCGAAAAAGCTTCTGGCTGCTGCGTACTTGAACACTTCTCCTTCCCCAGCTTGGTCACATAACCTGGAGTAGCTCTTACACTGCCTGCTCTGAACTTTTTAGTGCACACGTCATACTACAAACCACACAGATTTCTCACTTTAGTTGTTACAGGAAAAAAAAATACAAATAGAATAGAATAGAATTTTTTATTGGCCAAGTGTGATTGGACACAGAAGGAATTTGTCTTGGTGCATATGCTCTCAGTGTACATAAAAGAAAAGATACGTTCATCAAGGTACCTACAAATGCCTACTATGGCTGCTATGGTTGTAAAGGAATGGGAAGAATTCAAGAAACCTGCATTCCCTAGCTTTTTTTTTTTTAAGGACATCATCATATGACAATAAATGTTTGCTTCTCTTTTAATTTGCTAATGATTTGCTCTTCTCATTTGCTATTGATCACAAATCTGCTTCATGTTATTGGGTTGTTGCTGTGCTGGTTTTTCTAAGCTGTATTATTTTGCTTTAGATACTGATAAACTAGTATTCTAAAGCACGTTTTCTGTGTTGTATCAATGGTGGAAGTGTTGGCTGCTGTTCTGGAGCCCGGTTCCATTTCAGGCAGCTGCATAAGGTACCTAATAACATCTTCCCATTTTAGGCATAATCCAACATTGTCGAGCCCACTTACATGAAGAGATATTTTCTCTTCTGCTTTTCCTGCATGCTTTCCCAAATCTTTTTAATTGACTACTTTGTTCTAATGTTGTTCTTTGAGGTCCTTGGTGCTCTCTGAGCTTGATGGTTAGAGATAGATCATTTTTTAAAGGTAATCAAAAGGAAACAGACTAAAACACTTCCTCACGAGCAATTAACACCCAGATGAGCAGAGATTAACTCCATGCTTAATCCTAGACCAACTATCAAGAACTAAATAACCCAATCAAGGAATTACCAATTCAGACAAACAAGCTAACAATCAACCACGCTCTAATCAAGGAAACCCCAAGAACACTTACCTCAATACTATCAAGGGAGCCATTAGCATATACAGAAGACAGAGAAAACTTCACTTCATTTTACCAATATTAACTGGTTTAATAATGAAATACCTTCAATAAAGCAACCAAGCTCAGGGAGCACCAAGGACCCCATACTTCAGCCCTGAGCTACAAATATTCTCTTCTATCAATAATGTTGATTTCACATGGCAAAAGTGAATTCAGTAATAAGGACACTCATCACCCACATTACACTGACAGAAATAGATTCTGCAGCAGATTGAATTAATTAGATTTAATTGCATTATACTGCTGTAGGTGTGGTACATTCCAGTTTCATAGAGAATTGTAGTAAGTATGCAGTGAATTAAAATGAGCAATAGGCACATCCAGATCAGTTACATCTTGTCAAACATTTTCTCCTCGATTATTTGTTCCTGCTAGTCACTTTATCTCGAAGTTGAATTTCCAACTTCCTTGTGACTTGCTCTTAGATTATATCTCTTTAGTATTTTTTCCTCAATGTCTTTGTGCAAGTAAAATACTCAGAATCGTTTGCTAATAAAAATGGTGTTTCTCAGAGATAATCTAATTTCATTTCAATTATTCTCCCCAAGTTATACTACCATATTATCATACTTTTTTTTTATTATATAGCTCTTAAAATATTATTTTTTCATTTTGATACATATTTATTTTCATTATGTCCTATACCTAAAGGATAGTATCAAGATGCAAGGATTAAGGGAAGATCAACATTGTTTAATTTTTACATGATATATGCACCAGCTCTTGACAGTTTCTTGGATTCACGGAAAGAGTTTGAAATTTTTTAAACAATGGGTAAAAAAACTCCTAGGCTGCTTGGCTCCATCAGAATGTTTTGGTAAAATATTACTAGAAGAATCTAGCCAGATTAGGTCTTTAGGATTATTTACGTCTTTCCACTCATCTTCTTATCGATTTAAATTGTTGAAATTTTATGTGATTATGCCTTCTGTTAATTGGTATCCAAAGCCATCTAGGCTTACCACATCTTTCCACAAAACAGTTGTGTCAGTGGCTGTCATTTGAAACTTCCTCAAAATGATACCTGCCCTAAGTAATGAGCCATTTTATGTGTACTAGCTTACTATAATAACTCATGGTTTAGAGCATTACATCTTTCCACTCCATAATTAAATACCCCAGCATGGAGATTATACAGTTCAAGTTGAAGAACATGAATAATTGTTAAATGTTTATAGTTACTTGTTTAATCAATAGCCGTCATCAAACAGAAGGTGTTTTTCCTGAAACAATTGTGTTTATATGTTTATACCCATTTTTACTATATTGCTTTAGTGTGAAAAAAGGAAAACAAACAATAAACGAGAACCAATATACAGCATTAAACCTTAATTTGACAAAGTAGCATGTATCAATCTTTCAATTACATTAATAAATAACAAATTCATAAGCAGAGAGTCAAGATGTCATCCATCCAAGATTGTAAATCTGGGGCAGCAATATCTTACCACTCAAAATGAATGATTTGTTTTGTTATAGCTCACACATAGCAAATCTATAGTTCACTGTATGGTGATATATTCCTCATATTTGGTCTATAATTCAAAATCATTTTCACATCTTTAAACTATATGACACTTTCCACATTTGGGGATATTAAAGTAAACTAAATCAGAGTAATAATGGGCAAATTCATATCTCTGGCACAGCAGTTATGTGGTGACCATTAGTGAAACTTAAATTTAGCCTGGAAAAACTAGAAAGCAAGAGAAAGAATTGAGGATTGTCCCAGCTTAAGTCTCTTTATTATAAAACAAAGAGAAGGGGAAATGCTGGCAGAACTTCAAAATTCTATTGTAATAAATAAAGTAGATTTCAACTACTTCTTTCCTTTCCAAACGTACCTTAAGGAGCAGAAAATCCCTATATGTAAACATTAATTTACATTTTCAGTGTAGTTAAGAAATTTCCATTAAATTTTCTCATTTTAATGTCATAAATTGTATTTTTTTAAAAAAAAAACCTTAATTATAAAGTATCCGTATTAGCTCTTTCTAGAATGCAGAGAAGAGCAACAAAAATGATTAGGGAACTGGAGGCTAAAACATATGAAGAACGGTTGCAGGAACTCGGTATGTCTAGTTTAATGAAAAGAAGGACTAGGGGAGACATGATAGCAGTGTTCCAATATCTCAGTGGTTGCCACAAAGGAGAGGGAGTCAAACTATTCTCCAAAGCACCTAAGGGTAGAACAAGAAGCAATGGATAGAAACTAATCAAGGAGAGAAGCAACTTAGAACTAAGGAGAAATTTCCTGACAGTTAGAACAATTAATAAGTGGAATAATTTGCCTGCAGAAGTTCTAAATGCTCCAACACTGGAAATTTTTAAGAAAATGTTGGATAGCCATTTATCTGAAATGGTGTAGGGTTTCCTGCCTGGGCAAGGGTTGGATTAGAAGACCTCCAAGGTCCCTTCCAACTCTGTTATTATGAATAGTTCTTCTAACACTTCCAAATTTCCTGCAAATAACTACCTTAAAATTGCCACAATACAGACATTTCTGTATTGATAAATAATTCAGAAATTCGTCTGGACCAAACAATGAAATAATACTAATAAAAGTAACAGAATATACTGATTTGTTGAAGATTTAGATCATCCAAAGATGAAATACATTAGAATTTAATTTCTCCGTTGATAGAAACCTTTGATTCTTCTACATCTTTCCCTAGTGCCCTGAGGTATACTAGTTTACAAATACAATCTCTAGAAAGTGTTAATTTTGTGACCCAAAAAATAGTTTACATTTTTTCCTTCTAAAAAGATTAATTGACTACAATATATCATGACCAGTTTTTGTAGACAATAGGTCTATGCCCTTTAAAAAGTGACTTTGTTATATTAATTTGTGTTTCCTTCTAGAGAAGGCTCACTGCTGACCTAACAAGCTAAAAAAAAAATTAGATGGCTCACAGAATATCCCCCACACAAGTCTTAACTCCATCCAGCTTCTGCCAGACCGGGTGTATTGGAAGCTGATTCAATTACTCTGCTCTTCAGTTGTGTATTTGTAAAAACAATGATGGAGTACAGTGTCACAGGTCATTTCTGGTTAAACCTCCCATCCCTCTTGCAGGCATTTAGCTCAAAATCCATTTGTGTGTGACTGCCATTTGAAGTGGCTGGCTGATTACCTGCAGGATAATCCAATAGAAACCAGCGGAGCTCGGTGCAGCAGTCCGCGTCGTCTTGCCAACAAACGAATCAGCCAGATCAAGAGCAAGAAGTTCCGTTGCTCAGGTAATTCATTTATCTAGGCTGTGCTGCACTTTGAGTTCAGAAATAAGCAGGTCCAAGGGAGCCTACTAATCCAATCTGTGGGACAGTGTTTGGTATAATGGATATTATGTAGCATCTTTCCAAAATTAAATTTGAGAAATTGGATTAGTCCTTCAGAAAATCTAGTTACTTTGTGCATTAAATGAGAGAAAAACCTCTAGCTTTCATTTTGGTTTATTTGGCTATTTGGTTAAAAACTAGGTTTCTCTTTTAAAAGAATGCAACCTTGGACACTGCCTTCAAAGTAAGGTGATGTACAAGATCCTGGGTATCTAATTTCCACCAAAATATTAAATATTAAAATAATTCAGATATGTTTTACCCGAATTCATACAAGTTTTTTAGTTCATTTTTTAAAAATATTGTTGTCCAAATAAAAGCATAGTCAGGGATGCTTTTCTATGAATCACATGTTTGAACAACGATCAATATAGCTCTTTGGGGAACTGAGGAGATTATTGTAACAGTGTGCATTTTAAAAATATAAGATGAGATGGGAACCCACAACATTCAGAGTACAATAAAAGTAAAACACAACAATAAATTAAAATTTGGGGAAAATACATTAAAATGTTATTTAAGCCTGGAAAAAAAAAGAACAAAAACAGAAGACTAAAGATAGAGTGATTCAATAACACATCTGGTTTTGTTCTTTTGTTGTTTAAAAATTAAATGGATAAAATCTACGTGGACTACAAACCTTGCAAACCTGGGTTCACAAACTGTTAAATGTGTAGGAAGAATGACAGTTAAAAAAATACTTCTATCAGTTGTCTGATAATTCCATTCCATAGTATGATAAACTACAGTAAAATAGTATGATTGATCTTAACTTTTAATCTATTAATTTTATTATTGCCAAAGTAACTGAATGAGATGATGCAATGTTTACACACACACACACACACACACACACACACACACACACATGGGGAGAGAGAGGGAGGAAGGAGGGAGGGGGAGAGAGAGATATTAAAATATTGTGTTTGATCCATTGGAGTTCTTCCACTAGAAGTTGACAATGGATAAGATTGTTAAAATCCCTACTATCATTCCCTCCCACCACCAATCTGCTTGGTGGGTAGTGGGATATTTTAATGTATATCTGGGAGGATGTGAAAGATATACAAGGGGAGAAAATCAAAGGCTGTTGTGTAACAAGAAGTGTATCACTGTAATATTTGTATTGTGTGATGATTTTATATGGACTCAAATATTAATCGTATCCAGGTTCCTATAGCTGAAATATTTCTTTATCCTTATACTTTGCTTCCTTATAAATTTTGGCTTGTTCATATTCTAAGGTCCTGTCAAATATGTGATTTATAATTTTAGTGGTGATACAATCAAGCAAATTTAAAATATAGATTGAATTTTAGATGTTGAAAATTCATTAGTGGGATTAAGTAGAAAAAAATTAGTATCATTGATGTATAATCTTGACATAACTGAATACTAAATAATGTAGTTGCCTTTTTCATCCTAAAAAAAGGGGACTATGATGTGTTGCATTCCTGACAATTAAATCTCCTGACAAAATTGTCACTACACAAAAAACATTACTTGTGTCCTATTTCTCCTCAATAATTCATAAATTGCCCTTTATCAATATGTTATAAATAAGGAAATTAGAGCTGTGGTTGCAGTGTTCATGCGGGATTATTTATAGTGGTAATCTGTTGGTGAAAAGATCTTTGATCCAACTGACGATCATTGTACATGCTTCTCATGCACTGAAAAGAAACATACAGGGAATTATGTACTGACTTCTGCCATTTCATAGGATTTTTCTCAGCATTATGAGAATGAACTTTATAATATGCAGGAATGAACTTTATACCATGTTTCCCCAAAAATAAGACCCTGTCTTATATTTTTTTGAACCCTGAAATAAGCGCTTGGTCTTATTGCCACGCGCTCCAAAGCCCGACTGGGCTTATTATCAGGGGATGTCTTATTTTGGGGAAAACAGGGTAATATGCAGGAATGAACTTTATAATATGCAGGAATAAATAATCAACAATAATTATTTTTTCTGTGCTCTTTGTTTATGTATTCATTATATCAGTTCAGATTTCTGTACTTCTGTAGTACTCTAGACTACACTTAAAAAGTGTCTCATTGTTTATATATATATACATACACACAGAGAGAGACGGAGGGGAGGGAGGGAGGGGGAGTTGTGAGCTTGACAAATTGATACACTTGCAAGAATATATCTGGATTTTTTTTCAAATTAATTTTCATTATCAGTTATGTTAATTAATAATATATCTTCTCTGATACGGCCTGTCATACATTAAGATTATTCTCAAAAAAGATTTAAATTTGCAAAATATGAAGTGATTTTCAAATTGTAAAATGGAAAAATAAAATAATACATTCAAGAGTTATGAAATTATATTACCAAAAGTATGGAAAGGGAGAAAAAATCAAAACAAAAGTTCAATTAATACAACATTCATATCAGCAATATTGCTAATAGTTGGGGCCTCTTGATTTGCAGAAGGGAATGTGTCAGTCCAAGGAAAACATCTCCCAAGAAATTACTGACATACCGTATATCATATCACCATACATTAGATACCCTGGTCTGAATTGTTTTAAAACCTAATACTTTGCAAGAAAAATCTAGAACGAGATCAGTTGGCAGCCAAAGAGTTCCTTCAAGAGAGTGATAACATCTCTATGACAGATAATCTACTCAGCTACATAGCTTTTACATTTTGAACCCAGCTGTAGCTTCTGAATGAAGTAGAACTGTAATTGATTGAATAACACTCATCTAAGGATAAAGTTCCCATTAGTAATATAGATTGTGCAGGATCCAGTCTGGGTCGGTCACCAGGACCAGAAGTTTCAGATGACAGCCAATGATTTAAAAGCCAGCCATCAACACTCCCCAATCGGCATCTAAAAAGCCACATACAAAAAGCACCATATAAATACTACACAGAAAAGTACTATTAGACAGAATTTCCCTGAAGATGGGCTCCAACACAAGTCTGAAAGCTCGGAAGACAAAACCTCTGGTCCTGATGATTGACCCAGACTGGATCCTGCATTATTATCCTGGGATACATATATTCTTAAGCTAGATTGATGATATTCAAAAAGGGCATAATTGATATACCATTTAAAGTTGGCAATAAATATTTTTGCACAAAGAAGTTTTTTGGTCTCCAGTGAGAGTTGCTAGGAACTCTCCAATAAAATTAGGAACATTCTTCCAATATCACACTTTAAGTTTCTGATGGTATACAACCTGAGAACACACAAAACTCAATGTTTCTGTATATACCCCTACAAGATCCCTTAAAATATTCACTTCCGGTTTAAGTAGTATTAGAAAGATTTCAAGTAGCATATTAATAGGGAGATAATTCCCTCTTTTGTCTATAAACTCATATCATCAAAAACTGTTCTGATATTTTCAAATATTGGGAGTAGCTGGGGATGGAATAGAAAACTGGAAGGAAGGAAAGGAGGTAAAAGTGCTGCAGCACAAACTGAAGTTCACTGATGAAATATTGTATTTAAGTGAAATCTGTAGTTTCTATTATCAACATTATATTGTACCATATACAATATCATTATTGCTACTATTTTAATTGTATCCTGCTTTCCTACCTATTTACCAAGGAACTAAGTTGGTTACTAAACTTTGCTTTGAAATACATTTTACTTTACAGAGAGTAACAGGAATATATTCATGTTTTTCTATAAATTTAAATCTAAAATCAGTATTCTGAGAAAAATCTTAATAAGCTGATTTATTGTAAATTCAATTGTTTGTGCTACTCTCAGTTCCGGGGATTGAAAACAAATTAAAATTTCAATATCAAGCTCAATTGGAGCTGAGAGATGCCTTTTAGTGATACTAATTTCATTCCATTTTTTTAAGATAACCATAACATCTGAGAACAAAATTGCAGTCATGTTTGGAAGCTATACATTATTTTAAACAAAAGCTCTTTTGAATTTAATTTTTAAAATAATGTGGATTTATATCCTTGCTTTTCATGATTCAGAATGAGTAAAAGGGTGAATTGGGTAAGGGAAAATGAGAATTCCATTTTCTGATATGTTGCTCTTTTGTTAGAGGAAGACTTTTTAGCTTTGCATAACATCAACTTATGATGAAAAGTGCTGTTTTCTCCTTAATAGACATAACTGATTGAAAAAAAAATGTTGATACTGAGAACACACTGTCCTAACCATCATTAATTGGCATGTCAAAATTTACTTTTGAAGTTAAATTGTCTATATTGCTCTTTCAGAATTCATGTATAACTTTCACAACAGAAGTGGTATTCAGCAGGTTCTGACCAGTTCTGGAGAACTGGTAGTGGAATTTTTGAGTAGTTTGGAGAGTCGGTAAATACCACCTCTGACTGACCCCGCCCCCATCTATTCTCTGCCTCCCAAGTCCCAGCTGACCTGGAGGAAATGGGGATTTTGTAGTAACCTTCCCCTGTGGGGAGGGAATGGAGATTTTACAGTATCCTTCCCCTGAAGTGGGGTGGGAATGCAAATTTTAC
Organism: Ahaetulla prasina; assembly: GCF_028640845.1. Classification (NCBI taxonomy): domain Eukaryota; kingdom Metazoa; phylum Chordata; class Lepidosauria; order Squamata; family Colubridae; genus Ahaetulla; species Ahaetulla prasina. The sequence goes on from NC_080540.1 coordinate 110,021,962, forward strand.
AGTATCCTTCCCCTGCCCTGCACACCAAGCTACACCCTCAGAACCGGGAGTAAAAATTTTTGACTCCCACCATAGTTCCACAAGTGTTAAATGTACACAAGCACGCAATACATTAAATTTCATATTGTATTAATGTCATCAAAGGTTTGTTTTATGCAGATTTTGGGAAGAAAAGTTAGCCAGACAAGACTTTCTTAAAATTATACATTTTAATGATTTACTCATTTCAAAACGCAACCAGTATGAAGTGAAATGATCATATTGCCTGATGCTGTATTGGAAACTGACCTTAGTTGCCTTTATCTTCAAATTATTAAGTTTAGTAGGATGGATTTCAGTCTCTATGCTTGAGCAATTATAAGAGCTACAATGTTCCTGTTGGATTTTAGTTGAATGTCTGTATTTTCAAGTTAAAGAAGAAATTCTACAATTGTCAATAGGAGTCATAAAAAGATATGGATGTCTTCTCCATCAACTGTACTTGCCCAATGGCAGCCAAGCATTTAATGCAAGATTGCAGTGCTGTTACACAACCGAATTATCTCAGCAGGCCTGTATGCTTGATACCATTTGATTAAGGTATCTACCATATAGTTTTGTTTCCTAAGCAATCAGCAAAAGGAATCTAGCAAGGTTTACTTATCCAACAATAACCTCACATTGCAATAGAATTTTAACTGTTCCTTGATTGGTTCACAGTTCTACAGGGATGCTACAAATGTTAAGAAGATTTTTCAGCCATTCTCAAAAAACTGTTTCTTCCTTTCACTTCCTTTCTTTCTGTTTCATTTGGCTAATAATTGACCTGTCCATTTCTGAGATTTCTGAGATTTTCCCGATGAAAGGAAGTTCAGAGTCATTGAAGCTTTCCTTTCTCTTCCTTTAACAATAAGAATTCATTTCTCATTTGAAGTTCTAAATCTATGTCCTGAGTATTTCAGCATTTGTCTACTTGTTCCATTTTCATTATCAAGCACAACACTAATGTAGCAAACATTAGTGGTGTGCTTGGGACAATCAGATATGTGCCAATAATCTATTTGTCAGATGCTACTTTATAATAATTCACAGTGTAGATAATAGTGATATAAATCCTAGAATGCTTATACTTCTAATTACACTTTTATGTAATTTACTATCATCAATATTTTTATAAAAGAGAGCAGGTCTTTACAGCATATTGCATCTCCAGTTGAATTCAGAGCATTTGTTCGATGAGTTGTGATTACTATTTTCAAATATCATAGGTTACAGGTCCAATGTGTAAAATGCACAGTTTGTTACAGACTTCTTCACAGAATAAAACCTTCTTGTATAAGTGAAGGAGACAGTAAGAAACAAGCTTCTGGTATAATAAATTCTACTCATAATTTACCTTTCATAAAGCATTGAAACCTTGACTTTGCCATCAAGACCTTGATAGTATGAGTGAGCCCATTTTTTTGGTATGAACTATGCTGAGATTCTTTGTTGTTATGTTATTTTATATTATTCTTGTTGTTTTTACACTTGTTTTTGCTATGTTTTTATTCTGTTTTTTTAACTGTTGGCAGCGGAGACTCATGTATAAGACATGAGCAGCCATACACACACACACTTTTCTCTTTCCCTAAAAGCTTTTCAAACTTCCAAAATTACCATGCAAAATTCAGTAAAAATAAATCCTTCTCCTTGGAATACTGTTAATTAATAAATAAACATAATACTTTTAAAAAATACACTATTAGCAATTTGTTCCAAACATACATTTACTTTATGTTGTAATATTTTTTTGGGAGGGGGAGGAGGCACTGTAAAATCAGGATTTCTTAAATATGGGAAACATGTATTCTGAAAAATTATATTGGCTTTATGCTAATTAAATTGCCATTGCTTTTAAGGACTGGTAGAGCTACAGTCATCAACCCTTCCAGTTTAATAACTAATAAGATAATTTAAAACCTGTAATATACACCCACCTTGGGATCCTTTTCAACATGAGAAAAATAGGTCAGAGTTACAGTTCACAAGCAGTCAACCGGCTATACAATATTTCTCTGTTAGGCTCTGTTCCTTGTGCCAAATGCATGGATTCTTAGTTTGCTTTATGTGCTTATGTAGAAAGTTTTTGCCATCTACAACGCTCTAGGTGAAAACAAACAGCACCACTGTTCAGATTCACATATATTAATTGGGACTTTCTTTAGATAACAGTTCTTACAGTTTCCTGATACTGCTTCAAATAAAAGATTTCTCTAAATCAAACACACGCCTTATTTAATTTGGAGGCTCCAGCTTCAGAGGGAGCAGACAGAGATGTAATTATGCTGCAATAAATGTTACCATATTTTTCAGAGTATAAGATGCACCTTAGTTTTTGGGGAGGAAAATAAGAAAAAAACTGATTGGCAGGTGGATTGGCCTCTTGGAATACCCCCAATCAGCTGTTCCCAGAGGTGAATTTTAGCAACAGGTTCCTTGGTTGTGAGCTCTGTGCCTTGCTTTTTTTTTTTTTTGCTTTTTTTTCTCTGCCTCTGAAACTCGGTTTCAGAAAAAACTTTTTTCTGCCTCTGAAAGCTTCCAAAACAGAACTTCAGGGGGAAAAAAGCCTCTGAAGCTCTGTTTGGGGGCTTCTTTTCTGAAGCTTCTGTCAGCCTTTGAAACCTCCATTTGAGAAGCTGCGTGAGCTACATTCAGAGTATAAGACGCACCCAGATTTTCACCCTCTTTTTTGGAGGAAAAAGGTGTGTCTTATACTCCAAAAATATGGTATTTTTTCACCATGGTGTTTGGATGTGGTCATTTAGATTCCAGTACAGTATAATTATGGAAGTCTCCATGTTAATGCTACTGTATAAACCAAAGCAAACGCTTGGAGGTGGCACCAAAAAAATTTTTTTTAACAGCAATGAAATATGAATCAACAGGAGCTTATTGTGCTTATTGACAATGTTGTAAAATCCAGACAATGGAGAATTCTGGCAGTTGAAGTCCACAAGTCTTAAAATTTCCAAGTTTGGAGACTCCCCCCCAAAGGGCACAGAGATTGTGATTAATCTCATATTCTTTTTTTTTATCTTGTAGACAAAATGATGAAGTACTAACAGTCAAATACATACAGTCAAATACTAACAGTGTACATACCTGCCTATTTTAACTATTTTCAAACTATTCCTAATGTATTAGTTCATATAAAGAAGCTGAAATGTTTGAATGGGGTTGGGGAGGAATAAGCATTATCACATGCTGATTATACCTTTATTTTAAAAGCCTTGGTTGTATTAGAGGGAAGCTGTTTTCTAAGCATTGCAACTCAAAAACAAAAAGTTCACTTTTTGTTTTTGAATAATACCATTCCATAAAAACTCGACATGCACTTTAATCTGGTTAATGATGTTATGGATCATGTTTACAATCTGCACTTATTCTTCAACCTTTCTGTCAGCTGTAAGCTTTTCAATATAATTTGTAACAGTTTCACCTCCAGAAGTGTCCAGTAGTTGTTCTTCTACACTTACTGTACAATACACATTTATTTTTGCCTTTGTAACAATAAATTTGACTTCTTGAACTTCAGCTCCTTTATGCATGGGAGAAATGGACAGCAGCTCACAATGAAATCTCCAGCTTGTGCTTCTCCATGCTACTTCCTCTCAACGCTCTCCTCTCTTTGGCGGCTGCTTAACACTGACTCTGCCTATTAATGGGATTTTCCTTTGTGCTTGATCTAACCATGTGGTAGAACAATACAAATTGAACATGGTTCTGTCAAGCACCATGGAAGGCTCCATGCTTTCCTGCAGCATGGCATGCTGGAACACTTCTTCTGTTTTCAGAAGCATCAAAAGGTGAGAGATGACCACATTGTGAAAGGAAAAAGGAAAAATAATAACAAGAGACATATGGTAAAGAGAACTGTAACAATACAGTTCCATAATATTTCATACAATTACCTAGCTTGAAGCAGATCTCACAATAAGTCCACAGATCAGTCAAGCATTCAAAGAGCGCTTTTGAAAATAGCTTGCATGTGAAATAACTGTGACATTATTCCTTCTAAGTGTACAAATTGAGTATCTAAAGATATTAGATTATGTTCCAGCTTCAGTGATGGTTTCATGATGTCAGATTTATTACTTTATCTTGTAAGCTGGGCATAATAATTTGATATTGTGGAGGATGCTTCCCATTATGAAATAATTCCAGGGCAGTATTATATGTGTTTAAGCAACCATGTGCTTTACGAAAAGTCATTGTGTTGCACAGAATGACATTCAGTTACAGTATAATTCTTTCTAAAATACAGAGAACTATAGTTAGTAATTAGAACTGTGGAAACTACTGTATTCTTGGCCAAGAATGAAAATGCACTTTTGATATTTTTCCATACTCTGTGTTTGGATAGTATAGCAATAGAAACACTAGCACTTAGACTTGTATACTGCTTCAGAGTGCTTTACAGCCTTCTCTAAGCGGTTTACAGAGTTGGCATATTGCCCCAACAATCTGGGTCCTCATTTTACCAACCTAGGAAGAATGGAAGGCTGAGTCAACCTTGAGCCGGTGAGAATTGAACTTACAAACTGCTGGCAGTTGGCAGTGAGCAGACGTAGCCTGCAGAACTGCATTCTAACCACTGCGCCATCATGGCTCTTATAAATTGTTGTTACAAAATTCACTGTAATATGCATGTAATGTAACCATCTAAATATCTTATTTGTCTCTATAATGCCTATCTTCTAAAGGTACTGTCTCTCTCCTCTTATCTTCCAAATAAACTGTGCATCTATAAATGAGCCAATACAAAATCTTATTAAAATTTTATAACATAGGGTATACTTCCCATTTAACAGCTTATAATGACCATGCCATTGCTATCAACAAAATAAAATCATAGGTTAAATATGCACACTTGTCTGTAGATAGATAACATAGGAGAAGGTTAGACGATGAACAGGTGATCTGACTTTACATAATTAGTAAATGGATTCTCCAATATTCAGGAGATCAATTATCAAGGGTTTTTTGCAGGTATTTCAGCTTACATCCCAACAAGGCTACCTCACTTCCATGGTTCAAAAGTGAGAATTCCCTTGCAGTATTTGTAGTCTGCATTAAAGTTTGACTTGGGGTTGGGGATTGGATGATGATTAGAGATTTTCTGGAAGACATTGATTAATTTGTTGCTAGGATTGATGTAATCTCTATTTTGATTGGTCCACATCAAGGGCATCAATTGATTGACATCATTCAGGAAACATCTAACTACCAACCAATAATTTTACACAGGAAACTCCCACTTCTAAACTGTTGTCCTGAACTTTTGTAACATATTCAAGGAATCCCTGGATTCGTTGAAATATAGATCAAGTCTTCTGGTGTGCATAATTGGGACCTGTTTTCTATTGATCTGTAGATTTCTGACATACAATGGAATATATCCAAAATTCTTCTAACAATATGATAGTACTATATGTGGCCAATCATCAGTGTCCCAGGGGCTGAAATAATCCAATTATACCATAGTAATTTCTTATTTGGTAGTCCTATACTTACCACTGGCTATAAAAAATAAAGTGGGTTTAACTTTGCTGTGACTTTTTGTCAATAATTCAGTTCCTAGCTTATCTCTTATGTTTAAAATTTCTCTCTGAAAAGTAATTGGGAAGCTGGTTTTCTTGAGCTTGTTCTCAGCTTTTGAAAAACAAAATATTCCCCCCCAAAATAATTGTAATAAGTCATAATCTTTGAATATTACAATATTACAATAAAACAATTAAGTCTCAACTTATTGAATTTCAGAACATAGCCTTTTCTCAATTGAACTGAATTGTTTTCATAGTAGGCATTTTGACTAAAATAATAATGAAAGCTAATACAGAAGTAAATAATAGATAATCGCAATAGCACTTAGACTTATATACCACTTCATAGTGCTTAACAGCCCTCTTGAAGAGGTTTAGAGAATCAGCATATTAGACCCAACAATCTGGGTCCTCATTTTACCAACTCAGAAGGATGGAAGGCTGAGTCAACCTTGAGCCAGTCAGGATTGAATTCCTGGCAATGAGCAGTGATGCATTCTAACCAATGTGCTGCCATGGATCTTACATAATGTAAAATATGTACCAGTATGAACTTTAACACTGATTTTTTTCATTCAAATGGTTTTTTTTAAAGGTCATTTCCAAGGTGTTTTCATTTTTAAAGTTCTACAAGTAACACTTGTAGAATAATAGCTTTCATGCTATTCCACAGATTTCTACTGTAGGCCCATATTCTCCCATCTTTATTTTTGTAATGGAGAAATAATTGTACATTATCCTTAGTGTTACATCTCTTGATCTGCAACTTATCTATTTAAAGTCAGGGGGAGCATGTCTGATAAAGTAATGTATGTGGAGATGGATGGACACAAATAACTACAGCCAGATGGCTGGCTTTCACATTAGTTTCTCTAATGGGAATAACATGATAGAACTGCCACCTGTCCAAGTGATCTCAAGGCTCAGGTTAAATAATAAATTTCTTCCTGTTGGCAACTGATTGCTGATGCTTTGTAGGTTGATGGGTAACTTGGAGTTCTTAATAATGGTATGTGTGTTGATCACATCTTACAGTCCTCTTGATGATTCACATTTAAAATTTTAATATGTGTGTATGTATGTACAGAAAACATTTCTGATTTCTGTTGTTGCTATTTCATCTGAGGAGCATGAGGAAGAAAATGTTGTATCCTAATCAGCTTATTTTCTTTAACTCTTTTGTTTCTTTAGAGTAAAAGAAAACAGGCCTGGAATCACAATATCATACACAGTAATCCTCACTTCCTCTTCTTTGCTCCCTACCGATCATCCATCTCTCTCTCTCTCTCTCTCTCTCATTATATAGTTGTATGTCTCGGTGTGTTCTTTTACATTATTTATCTTATTGCTATATTACCTTTTATTCTGCTCATACTCTTTTTATTTCTTCCTTTTTATTGTTGTAAGCTACCTAGAGTAGCTCCATAGTGAGATAGATGAAAATTAATTTTAAAAAATCAATTAAATAAATAAATAAATTTCTTTATTAATTGTGTTTCTAAAAAGAGGGGGTACTTCCAGGATTTCAGCACTGGGTTTTCCACTTGAAATAAACAATATTAAACAATAAGACCAACACTGAGGCAGGAGAACAGGAAAGTGTATTTTCTATAGTGAAGATTTTTTTTATCCTATATCTGAAATACTTAGAAAAATAATGTATATTACATTTAATGTTTTTGTTCTAAATATATTCTCTCTGAAACAAGATCTATTGATAACTTTTCAATAAGAAAATTTTAGCTTTATCTTGATATCAAGTTTATACTTCAGTTACAGTCCATCTATGAAATATGTCTTTTCCATAACTGTGTTCTCCCAGTTATATATCCTCTTTTGGTTTTTAGCCTTTTTTAAAATTCATTTTAATGCATTTTGTTTATAGGAAAATGCATTTTAATTCATTTAAAATTTAAAATGCATTTAATTTATAAACAAAAATTTGTTTAGTATGTACAAAAATGATTATTACTAAGATTAGTTTGAGCAAAATTCTACTGAAAATATTTTCAGAATCCTTTTGTTGATTAGATTATCTTTTCTCATTTTTTTTCAAACTCCTTTTTTACAAAGTGTTTTGAAATAAATGCATTTGGCATTCATAGTTAACTTATTGGAACTGCAATTAATTTATGAAGTTATTGAAAAAGTTAGAAAAACTAAGATTTAGTAAAATTGTTGGATGTAACAGATATGTTCAGCAAAAAGATGATGGTTCATCTAATAAACATTGAAGTCACTATGCAAGTATTTCCCTGATTTTATCTGTTGTGACAAACCTTTGATTGCATATCCATTAATAATTTGGCAACCATAAGCACTAGTCTCCATTTATAGTTCTTATTCATTGAAAAGTTTGGAAAAAGAACTGAAAAAGCATTTCATTAAGCAAACACAATTTACCTCACAGTAGTAGTGCAAGAACAGACTACACTATAGTTCTTACTAACTTTACATTGACCAAGTTTAAAGAAAGTAGAATTTCTTGAACACTGTTAGTTTCAGTTATGTGTTTTTATGTTGTTAAAATATTTATACTCCTAAAGCAGAGTCACTGATCTTCTATCCTATGCTAATGTGACTGACAGTAGCCTACCTTCATTCCACTGTATCATTTGCCAGTAGATAGTTATTAATATCACTTTTTTCCCCGAAACTGTCCCTTTAGAAATAAGACAGATCTCCTCCCTGTAGATTCACATAAAAGTGTCTTTTTCGGATTGTTTCAGAGCATAATGCAGAGAATATCACATGAATTCATTCTTGTAAGGTTCCAGAATAAATGGAAGTGTTCTTTTCAATTGTATTTTGGGATATTACTATAATTAGTATTTTGCAATGTGTATCTTTACCTATAAATGTTTCAATTTTTCAGGTTCAGAGGACTACAGGAGTAGATTCAGTGGGGAGTGTTTTATGGACCTCATCTGTCCTGAAAAATGCCGCTGTGAGGGAACATTTGTGGACTGTTCCAACCAAAAGCTTACTAGGCTTCCAAGCCACCTTCCAGAATATACTACAGATCTGTAAGTGTAATATTTTTGTAAGAAAAAAATATAAAATGCTTCACTATAAAAATTTTTATTTTTTGTGGTTCCAGCCAGATGTTATCAAATACATCAATGGACAATGTTTACTGATGAACCTAGGCAATCTTGAAAATCTAAATTGATGTTAAATTGATTAATACATGGACGTATAACTATGATGAAAGTATTATAGAATTTCCAACCTGCAATCTGGATTAGGAGATTGGTAAAACATTAGTTAGGAGGTAACAGCAAAGAATTTCAATATTTTTGCCAAGAAATCTACATGGATATGTCCATGAAGTCTCCTGCTTTGAGAATCTAGGCATCTGACTTTTATCTCATTCTTATAAAAGCTTTTTAAAGTAAGCTAAACAGAAAAAAGGATTAACCCACAGCAACCAGGGAACTCCATGACTGAGGGAATTGGAACATGTGTTTCTCTAATCTACTTCAATTATCAACAATCACAACTATATAGCTTTCCTTTTCGCAATATTCTGCAATAAATATATATGTAGGTGCTGAGGCTTTTTAGATCAAAGATCTTTCAATATTTTTATTTTTATTTTTCAAAAGTCGTCTACACGATAATGATATTTCGATTCTGGAAGCTACTGGAATATTCAAGAAGCTCCCTAGTCTACGAAAAATGTAAGTCATTTCTTTTATTTGTTAATAGAATCCTGCTGGCTCAAATATGAAATATTCAGACTGCATGCTTATGTATATTTAACTGAAAATAAGTCCCATTTGAAAACATTTTTTTTAAATCCAGCCACTATGTTTTAGAAAGCATTGGTTATTTTATGGGTACAGCTAACTGTGGTAGTTTTAGAACAGGGTGAAAAAGGTAGTAGTGTATAAGATTTCTTATTAACTAGCTATTGTTCTTTTATTTACTGTATTTTTCGGACTATAAGATGCACCAGAGTATAAAACACACCTTCGTTTTTGGAAAGGAAAATAAGAAAAAAGCTGATTGGCGGGTGGATCAGCCTTCTGGAATACCTCCAATCAGCTGTTCCCAGAGGTGAACTTTAGCAATGAACTTTTCATTGGTTGTGAGCCCTGTGCCTTGCTTTTTTTTTTTTCCAGCTTCTGAAACCTCCATTTCAGAGGCTGTTTTTTCAGCCTCTGACCTTCGTTTCTGCTTTTTTTCAGCCTCTGAAACCTCCATTTCAGAAGCTTTTTTTTCAACCTCTGAAACCTCCGTTTGAGAGGCTGGGCAGGGCTACATTCAGTGTATAAGACACATCCAAATTTTCACCCTCTTTTAGGGGGAAAAAAGGTGTGTCTTATATTCCGAAAAATATGGTACTCTTTCAGTTTTGTCAGTACAAATATAAGCAATATGACATATAACATATTCACAGTGTTTCAGAGTAGGAAAACACTTAATGGTTGGTGTTGACATCTTTTAACAGCTCACTTCATGGTAGCTTAGCAGATATGTACCACTATAATAAATATTATTCCATAAAATCTGGTGGACATTTTAAGGATATAACTTAGATCTCAAGAAATTGGTTAGTGTCTTATGTTTATTAGTTTGCATTTACATCTGAAATGAATTTATAGTGTATTAATATTGAGTTACCTATTCCTGCTGCCCAACGTTAAATTTAGAGGAAACCATATTGCTGATACATTTATGAATTGGTGCATCTTTTGGTCTGTGTCCACAAACAGCTAAACGTCTGGTATTCAGTATTAATTTCAGGCTACACAAGGTCTGAATTTCAAGGCTAGTTTGGATCCTTTATCTAAATTCTAGTCTCGCTGTTCTATTTGATTCCATTTAGTGAAGTCTGTGAAGTAATAAAATATTCTCATGGCTCATGTAAATTGTTAATTTAAGAATACGGTACATGGAATTGCAGATTTACAAAGCAATATTCCATTAGTTTGCATATTTCACTAAACTGAATCAAGTAGAATGCATATCGGGTTATCTACACTTTTAAACTTTAAATAATGGAAATATATTTGATAATTAAGTTTCATTTCATTAATTTATTTCCAGAAAGATTTCAACAACTCAGTACTTCATGGTAGCATTTCAGCATGATAATTTTCAAAGAGCAAGGATAGTTGAACAAAGTAATGTTATTTTTCAATAGCTACAATATGCAACACTCATGTTCTCTTTTGCTTTTTTTTATTTTACTTTTATGAACCTGCAAATATTCTGTTCTATTCTTCTTAAAAGATGATAATGTAAGAGTCAAATTCAGGTACATAATAAATAACTGAAACAGCAAGAACTAAAGGTGTTGTGTGTTGATCATAAATATTGTCTTAATGGGATTTATCATCGACAAATCCAAGCAGAATATAACATAACATAACATAACATCAGAGTTGGAAGGGACCTTGGAGGCCTTCTAGTCCAACCCCCTGCCCAGGCAGGAAACCCTATACCATCTCAGTCAGATGGTTATCCAACATTTTCTTAAAAATTTCCAGTGTTGGAGCATTCACAACTTCTGAAGGCAAGTCGTTCCACTTATTAATTGTTCTAACTGTCAGGAAATTTCTCCTTAGTTCTAAGTTGCTTCTTTCTTTGACCAGTTTCCACCCAATATGTTCCACCCAATATGTTCCACCCAATATGTTCCACCCAATATGTTCCACCCAACATATTCCAATATGTTTTGAAATAATTGAAATTATTTGTATCCTCCTTAATTTGCATACTATTTAGTCCTATTTTAAAAAGTCTATCCTATACTCAGTACTATTGTATTAAAGCCAGATTTGTTTCTTGTTTATATTTTCTGAACAATAACAAATCAGTTTTATATTTGCAACATTTTCTTCCCATTTTATATGAAATGGAATTGAAGGCCCAAAGGAGATATAACATATATTTTGAATAAATTGTTCTATATACTGAATTTATTTTGCTTTCGTGTATTTATGAAAAAGTGATTAGGTTTCTAATCCATACAAATAGAACAACTAGTAATTGATAGAACTATTTATTTAGGAATATTTGTTAGCTTCTCTTCAGTCATGGTGCTCAGACAAAGCTTATAAATAAAAGAAATAGCATAAAATTAATCAAAAATGCATGTCAAGCATTAAAGTCTAGTTGCTTTCAGCACACAATGAACACAGAATAAAAAGGCATGCACAAACAAAAAGTTGTTCACTTGACTTGAGGAAGAAATAATTATAACACCAAATGAATCTATTATTTATTTATAAAAAATCTAAATTTTATAATGGATTTCAAGTATTGGACCTCTGTAGGTAAGCCTTTCCTAGCTATGGATCAAGTCTCCTTAGATATAGGGGAAAATTGAGAAATATTTGGAGGTTTTTGATTGTATAGGGCACAACTTCAAGAATTCAGGCTGATTTATTTTTACAAAAGGTCATGAGGTTTCATTACTCTGCATGTTTTCAAATTCCTGGTTAGATTAGCATGAGTCTGCTTGAGAGGAAAATGATTGCATTTGTGGTATATCAATCAAAACGTGCCAAAACTGAAAGGTCCTTTATTTATCATTCTTTAAGGAATGCAACATATGGTACCAATATGACTAAGCTGGTGTCCAATCGACACCATCTCTATATTACTGTGTGTTCAATTCAATTTTATTCATGTACCAAAAGGACAAAAAGAATATTACTTTGTGTTGTGTAAAAGTCTTAATTGACAAAATACCTGATAGATGACAAAAGTCATATCTGTGGTCTCACTTGGTGATAACAATATCAACAATGTAAGGTAGCTACTTGGAACATAAGAGGAGTAAATGGCAAAAGACTATGAAATAACTATTGAAATGAATGATCAACATGAAGCTGTCACACACAGCTTAGCTGTGAAGCTAAGGAAAAGGGAAAGAATGTCAGATGGCCATTTGGTTCTTTAATGTATTTATGGGTCAGTGTAGAATGTTTGTGGTAACAATATTAATGGGTTGCTTATATAAGTACACCCATGTACATGTTATTTTGTATGCAAAGAATGCCATATTGCCATATTAAAGGCTAAGAACTCAAATTGAAAAGTACAAGGGGTGAGGGAGGGGGAGAGAAAGAGAGCACGCAAGATGATTGTTTTTCAGAGAAAATGGAGCAAGCAGTTACAATTTCTATATCTGTACCTTAGTAGTAGAATGTTTACTAAATATGGGGAACTGGACAGAGAAATTATTTAGGCATGCAAAAATTGGGGTAAAGTTAAGGTATATTATGTGATCAATTATAAGAAGCAAATGTCAAAAGAAACAAAAATGGTTGCATATTAAAATTCTGCTCATACAATGGAATTGAATATTGCAGCAGAAACATCAGTTAGTTGGATACCATGGGAATTAAGTTGTGTGACTAGTTGAACAAGAAGCGTGTGGGTAAAAAAAATAAATGGGTGCTAAATGAATGTGGATACAAAAGTGATGGTAAGTAGGAAAGGGGTATGTTCAAGTGATTTGTTCACAGAAAGAATAGAATATAATTTTTTATTGGCCAGTATGATTGGACACACAATCCAATGGTGCATATGCTTTCAGTGTACATAAAAGAAAAGATACGTTCATCAAGAATCATAAGGTATAACACTTAATGATAGTCATAGGGTACAAATAAGCAATCAAATCATATTAGGAAACAGTCAATATAAATCGTAAGGATACAAGCAACAAGGTTACAGTCATACAGTCATAAGTGGGATGAGATGGGTGATAAGAACGATGAGAAAATTAATAGTAGTGCAGACTTAGTAAATAGTTTGACAGTGTTGAGGGAATTATTTGTTTAACAGAGTGATGGCGTTCGGGGGAAAACTGTTCTTGTGTCTAGTTGCTCTGTAGCATCGTTTTGAGGGTAGGAGTTGAAACAGTTTATGTCCAGGATGTGAAGGGTCTGTAAATATTTTCACAGCCCTCTTTTTGACTTGTGCAGTATACAGGTCCTCAATGGAAGGCACGTTGGTAGCAATTGTTTTTTCTGCAGTCCTAATTATCCTCTGAAGTCTGTGTCTGTCTTGTTGGGTTGCAGAACCAAACCAGACAATTATAGAGATGCAGATGACAGACTCAATAATTCCTCTGTAGAACTGTATCAGCAGCTTCTTGAGCAGTTTGAGAAATGGGAAGTGAATCACAAAACAAATATATGAAGGGAAAGGTCAAGAGGAAGAAAGGGGACAATTAAAGTTGTGGTTGAAAAGAGTCGGTATTATTTTTAGAAAATTATAGGTGAGAAGTTTAAAGAACAAAGATAGTTTATGAAGCAACATATAGTTGATAATTTCCACCGTTCCCTATATTTTCCATCGTTTCCTAGCATGCTAGCTAGCATACTAGCATAAGCCAGATGTTTCCTTTCCTTTTCTTATTTTATCCCTATTGGTTTTGGTTTATAATTTATTATTTCTTCTATGTTCTTTTCATAATGTTGCTTATCCCAAAAGGGAAATGATGTATATATGTAAGTATGTATATATGTATGAGTATAATAAAATTGTTTTGACTCTCAGAGTTAGGGTTTTTTTCCACTGATTATATTGTATATATTTCTATAATTGAATGTATACTACCATGGAATCCTTGGGAAGCAGTTTACATTTTTCTAAAAATAAATAATATAGAAATAAATGAAAAAAGCTTCGTACAACATAAAGCCATCATGCAGTTTTCATTCTAAAATAGTGCTAACAGTGTAATACTATAACACTGTCAGAAATAGTATTATTTTCCATATATCAATAAGATAATGCTCATGATACCAAAACAGAGTTAACTGGAGTTTTAAAAAAGAACAGAATAGATTTGTGTCTCAAGTTCGGTAGCTAAAGTTTAAGCCACCAAAGTTATCTTGTAGGCAGAAATATCACTATGGGCATCTAAAATGATAAGCTGTTGCTAGGTAGAAAATAACCCACCCCCAAAGATAACTTTGGGTATAGAGAGCATCTTCGGAAGACTGGTGGGGTAGCAGAAGGCAATCTTCACAGTTTGTCTATTTTAGGTATATTAAAAGTGACAGTGCCCTATTCTCTCCTCAAGAACTTGGATTTAGCCATTTTAGATAAATACCACCTAATCACCAGTCTTACTTTTGGAAGAAGGTTAAAGAGAGTATGGTACACTTTCATTTGCATTGTGCCCTAAAGGAAGCAGCTGTGGAGACTTTAATCGCATTAGTCAGACAGAAATCGCATTAGTCACACTGTTGGATGATCAGCAACTGGACTTGAAGGAAAGGAATGTGCCACTTCTTGTCACATCTCTTAGCCCAGGGATCTCTAACCTTGGCAACTTTAAGACTTGTGGACTTCAACTCCCAGAATTGCTGGCTGAGGAATTCTGGGAGTTGAAGTCCACAAGTCTTAAAGTTGCCAAGGTTGGAGACCTCTATTTTAGCCGCATCCACACTACTAATTGTAATATATTCTTGGGATGCTGGCAAAGGTTTCTACTCCTACCTAAGTATGCACTTTCAATCAATAGGGTATGTAGTAGGGATGACCCATTGACCACTCCAGTTGGAGCGGTTCCTTTTCTTTCCTGTCTGCTGTTTAAAATTTACATGAAGCCATTGGGTGAGTTCATCCACTAGTTTGAGAAATGTGCCCTTATTACACTAATGATACTCAACACTAATGATACTAATATCAACATTGCTATGCCAGGCCAGGAAAGTCTTCTGATGGATGTTCTGACTCAGTATCTACTGAACTGGATGCAATATATCAGGTTGAAGTTGTATCCCAACGAGATTGAGTTCATTTAATTTCTCCAGAAATTATCTGGCACTCTGTTCCAGTGATAACCCAGATGGAATAGCACTTCCCCAAACAACAGATCTGTGACTTAGAGATTTTCCTAGACTTGTAGCACTATATGAAGGCCATGGCTAGAAAATATTTCACACGACTTTGGTTGGTAAATCAATTAAGGCCCTTCCTGGAGAAAAAACTTCTGGCCATAATTATTCTTGCTTTTATACCTGCTATCTACCTTTTCCTGGGGATGCAATGGCTCAGCATTTAAAGACTCGAGGCTTGTCAAATGGAAAGCTGACAATTCAAGTGTAAGACCTGAGCACCCATGAAGGGGTGGGCTCCTGTAACCCTCCCAAGTTCCTGTCAACCTCACAGTTCAAAAGCATGCAAATGTGAGTAAATAGGGGCCACTTCAGTAGGAAGGAAACAGTGTTTTCTGCACTTTGGGGTATAGTCATACTGGCCATATGACCATGGAAATGTCTTCAGACAATGCTGGCTCTCTCAGCTCAGAAACAAAAATGAGCACTGCCCCCTAGAGTCAGACACAACTGGAAAGAGGAAATCTTTACCTTTACTTTTTGTACCTTCCAGCAAGGTTGTGGCAATACACTCTACATCGGGGTCCCCAACTTTTTTGGTTTGATGGATTGGTGGTGGGGGACAACGGGAGGGTTCTGTGTGAGTGGCAGGTGTGTGCATGAGTGTGCACAACTCGATTTGTGTGAACAGTAGATGCATGGATGCCGCTCATGCAAATGGAGCTGTGAGCACAAGCATCTACCGCAAATATGCATGTTTGCCCACCACTTGCATGGATCAGTTCCAAACAGGCTGTGGTCCAGGGATTGGGGGGCCCTACTCTACATGGTGCAGCCTCTGAAGATTACTTTTAAGCTGTAATTGAGCTAAAATGTAGAATCCATCTTTTTGACCAGCCTCTCGCTGGAGATCTGGATGATGCTATGACTCCAACCTCCAGAAATATACTGATAATAAAATTTTTGAGAATGGCATTTGTGGGTTAACAATTTCTCATTGGATATGTATTTAAATTTATTTTAATCTTATTACTGATATATTTTTGTATACGATTGATCATATCAGTTTACTGAGTTATTTTAATGTTCTGATTTTAAAGACTTTCACAAATCCTTTGGAAATAAAACAGTATAAAACTTCAGTAAAAAAAAATAAGTATTTGTGGGCAAAGAATGGGGAACTGGACATGGTCCAGAGACCAACTGCATTTCCTACTTGCCTTGGTGGACTAGATAACAGTAGGAATCAATGCTTAAGAAAGGGAAGGGCTAACATCATTTATAGAAGCACACATGCCAAATAAGGCAGGGAGTTATCAATCTACAGTACATTTCACCTTACTCCATAGACAGTTCCTGGATGGTTCACCCCTTGTGTGCATTTCTCTGTGGAGAAGGAATGTGCCTGAAAGAACGCTTTCATCCAAGTATTGGCAGCTCTTCTTATACTATATGGATGAAGGCAGGATGAAGCCAGCACTTCTAAGTTTGTCCTACTCTGAGTGGCATTAGAAGGCAAAATCAAGGCAGGTAGTTGTTGAAGAACGCCTACCAGATTGATTGCCCTAGGTCTTACCTCATTTTTTAACCCTATAATAGAGGTAGAGCTGTGTTGGCTTGCATTCCCAATTCACCCACCTCTCTCTTGTTACAGTTAGCAGAAATAAAGCATAAATTTTCAGATTTCCAGAGGGAAGTACCATGTTAGATGTGCCATCACGAATTTCTCTGTTCTATGGAGTTTTGTATGCTAATGTTGTTCCTAAGATAAAATTAGCCTTTCATTTTTTACTATGGCAACATATGAACTTACCAGTGTTTGTGAAAATTAAACACAAAGGAGACGCGTCACTCTAATAAGACACCTTAAAGTATATTTGATATGCTACTATTAAGTATATATTGGCAGGCAGCATTCATTTGGAACCTTTGTCTGTTCGGTCAATAAGCCATGTTTAAGCAGCACCAAAGGATTCATTGACACAATTGATTTCAGGGTCAATTGTGTCTCCTTTGAAGAAGTCCCTTAGGACAAATTTACATGATAACTCATCATGAATACTGAAAAGCCATTAAATACTTGCCTGTAATGAATGTGAATTACACATAGTTAGGACTACTGAACTCCCAATGTACTGCTAGCATATGAGAAATATTTCATGAACTTAGGGACAAAATCTTCCAGATGACAAAATATTGACAAATTTACCAATTAAAAGTTTGCACATTATCACACTGAAACTGATATATTGATATAAAACTATTCATGGCTGTGTGGAAGAAAATGTTCTCCTTAAGCTAGCTACACTGAAGCCACTCAACTGAAGGCTCTCAATATAAGAATAACAGACTACTGCAGCCATCAAATACACTAGTCTGTTTTGGGTTCGGTACTGCTAGGTTCATTCTATATTCGTTTTTGACATTCTAGTTTACCCAAATCTAGTTTCAGGGCAGCATGGCATCAATTACACTTATATGATTGATTTATAAGTTTTTGCATGAGTTTTACACTTAGAATGTCAAAAGAAAACCTTGAGGTTGGCTTGGATTCAGAGAGTTCCTTCTAACGGAATACTTCTATGTGTTGGAGGCAGGTTTTTTGCAGGATCAGGAGAACTGGCAGGAAAATTGACCCTAATAAAAGCTCTCCTGGAGACGGCCGCCAAATGATCTTCAAAGGACAGCCGTTCATCCAGGAGGACGCCCAAGTTGCGGACCCTCTCCATTGGGGCCAATGACTCGCCCCCAACAGTCAGCCGCGGCTGCAGCTGACTGTACCGGGATGCCGGCATCCACAGCCACTCTGTCTTGGAGGGATTGGGCTTGGGCCTGTTTCTCCCCATCCCGACCCGTACGGCTTCCAGACACCGGGGCAGCACTTCGATAGCTTCATTGGGGTGGCCCGGTGTGGAAAAGTACAGCTGGGTGTCATCAGCGTACAGCTGGTACCTCACACCGAAGCCACTGATGATCTCACCCAGCGGCTTCATATAGATGTTGAACAAGAGGGGTGAGAGAATTGACCCCTGCGGCACCCCACAAGTGAGGTGCCTCGGAGCCGACCTCTGCCCCCCCGTCAATACCGTCTGCGACCGATCGGAGAGATAGGAGGAGAACCACCGATAAACGGTGCCTCCCACTCCCAATCCCTCCAACCGGCGCAGCAGGATACCATGGTCGATGGTATCAAAAGCCGCTGAGAGGTCTAATAGGACCAGGGCAGAGGAACAACCCCTATCCCTGGCCCTCCAGAGATCATCCACCAATGCGACCAAAGCCGTCTCAGTGCTGTAACCGGGCCGGAAACCGGACTGGAACGGGTCTAGATAGACAGTTTCATCCAGGTGCAAGGGAAACTGATATGCCACCATACTCTCTACAACCTTCACCGTAAAGCGAAGGTTGGAGACCGGACGATAATTACCTAAAACAGCGGGTCAAGGCAGGCTTCTTGAGGAGGGGTCTCACCACCGCCTCTTTCAAGGCGGCCGGGAAGACTCCCTCCACCAAGGAAGCACTCGTAATTGCCTGGAGCCAGCCTTGTGTCACCTCCTGGGTGGCCAGCACCAACCAGGAGGGGCACGGGTCCAGTAAACATGTGGTGGCATTCAACCTACCCAACAACCTGTCCATGTCCTCGGGAGCCACAGGGTCAAACTCATCCCATAAAATATCACCAAGACCACCCTCGGACGCCTCCCCTGAGTCACTGCAATTTTGGTCCAGACCGTCCCGAAGCTGAACGATTTTATCGTATAGATAACCGTTAAACTCCTCAGCACGTCCCTGCAACGGGTCATCCCGCTCCCCCTGGTGAAGGAGGGAGCGAGTCACCCGAAACAAGAATGGGTAAATGTTTTTGACATTCTAGTTTACCCAAATCTAGTTTCAGGGCAGCATGGCATCAATTACACTTATATGATTGATTTATAAGTTTTTGCATGAGTTTTACACTTAGAATGTCAAAAGAAAACCTTGAGGTTGGCTTGGATTCAGAGAGTTCCTTCTAACGGAATACTTCTATGTGTTGGAGGCAGGTTTTTTGCAGGATCAGGAGAACTGGCAGGAAAATTGACCCTAATAGATAAGTATTCTTGCCTAGATTCATGGATAATACACTGCAAGTGTCTCTCAGATGAGTACACAGAATGGCATTTGAAGGGGAGTGAATTGGCAGACAAGAGATTGAAGGTTTCCAAGGAAAACTTCACAAAAAAACATTATTCTACTAATGAGAGATTGCTTTCAGTCCAGCTGGTTATAAAGTCAGGAGGGGTTGGGAACTTTTGTTTGTTTGTTTTCTTGTTTGTTTTTACAGGCAAATAAATTTTGCAGCTTATTTAGAAAATGATCTTGTAGTCTACAGGGGCAAAGATGCATGAATTTTGATGCCATTTTGAAGTCGTCAATGGATTTTCCAGGTTACATTTAATCTGAAAGGAAGGCTTTTTCTCTCAGTAATAGAATCTGATTAGGAGGTGTGTGTGTGTTTGCCGTTTAACTTTTTGCTTTGCATGTAGTGACTGGTTGTTTTAAATTCAGCATCATCTTCCTTTAAGGTAAATGTGACAATTCACACTGTATCGTTGCATACATCTCTTTCCCTAAAAGTGATTCAAAGAACCTGTTCAGGTTTTCAAAAGGCTGAGACAAACATAATCTTTGGGGACATTTATTATTAGACAAAAAGGCAGGATAATTGTAAAAGCAATTCTTATATTCTTAGGATTCAGAAAAGGATGCTTAAATTCATTGTTCATTGGATAATAGTTCAGCACCAAATGATTTTTTTTTTTTAAAAAGAAGAAGATAAAATTCTTCCTGAGCTGTTGCTGACATTAAACATAAAGGCAAATCTGATATAGTTATCAGTGAAATGCATGAAGTCATTTTATAAGAGTTTCCATGATTATGGTTGGTTTTGTGCTTTATTGTTACTGCTGCTTTATTGTATTCCACTCAGACAGCAAGAAAGCTGATGGGTCACAAGCTGTACAGTCAGGCTGCCTTGGCTGTTCAGAAAACAGAAAACAGACTACCAGTTCCTCCTACAAGCCTAATCCCAGTCTTCCAAATTAGTTTTGCCCAGTGATGACTACAGGTAGTCCTCGATTTGCAACAGTTTGCTTAGTGACTGCTCAAAGTTACAACGGCAGTGAAGAAAGTGACCTATGACCATTTTTCACACTTATGACCATTGTAGCACCCCCATGGTCATGTGTTTTACATTTGAATGCTTGAAAATTGATTCACATTTATGACTGTTGCACTGCCCTGGGGTCATGTGATCATCTTTTGCGACCTTCTGACAAGCAAAGTCAATGGGGAAGCCAGATTCACTTAACAGTTGAGTTACTAACTTAACAACTGTAGTGATTCACTTAACAACTGTGGCAAGAAAAGTCGTAAAACGGGGCGAAACACACTTAACAAATGTCTCACTTAGCAACAGAAATGTTGGGCTCAATTGTGGTTGTAAGTGGAGGACTACCCTTATTACAATGAATAGATGTTATAAAGCATATGAACCAGAATTATCCTGCTTGGAAAGTGGTTCTTTCTTCACCTTATAAACTCATACTTTAAACACCACAGTGTCTTGTCTAATATATTTTCAATAATCTTCCTTAGTAAAGTTTTCTTTCTGAAACCAGACTTTGTAAAAATAACAGAAAAGCAGGCATCAGTTGTTTCTGTAGACTAAAACCACTCTGAAACATGGTTTTACATAACTTTTATGAATGCATTTTTACTGTTGCATATTTTCTAGTGCAGGGTGTCCAACTCAATTTAATTGAGGTCCGCATCAGGGTTGTATTTGACCTTGGTGGGGGTGGGGGGGCGCCTCGGGTGGTCCAAGCGCTCTGCCAGGGAAAACGGGCTCCTAAGTGTCATTTCTGGCTGTGACGGCCTCCTGCAACCCTCTGCCATGTGCCCTCCTGAGCTCTGATTTTGCTGGCGGAGGGACTGCAGGCCGGTCCTTTGCTGTTTCCAGGGTGGCCCCCTGGGCCAGATCTAAGCACCTTTGGGTCAGATCCAGCCCACAGGAGTTTGACAATCCTGTTCTAGTGCATTGTTTTAACTGTAAAATAATAAAAATAATGCTTTAAATATTACTATCGAAATGTATTTATTTAATTCATCAAATTTCTAGCCCGTTGAGTCTTCTGCATTGGTAGTAATAATGTCTAAAATATAACAAAAAAATTAAAAACACTATTGGATTTAAATATAAATAATAATATAAATTAGTTGTCAATAGCTATTATCCCTAGTAAGAGATGTAGCCTGTTCATCTTTAAACAGGGTAAATCTCTCCTTTAATCATGATAACATAATGTCCTCTTCAGTAGAATTAGAATAGAATAGAATTTTTTATTGGCCAAGTGTGATTGGACACACAAGGAATTTGTCTTGGTGCATATGCTCTCAGTGTACATAAAAGAAAAGATACGTTCATCAAGGTATCTATCATAAATGAAGTAATTGATAAATGAAGTAATGCAGGCTGATTTCTTTGAAACCTATTAAATGGAATAGAATGTTCTGGGAATACAAAAAATGAAACAAATATAATAAAAGGATTCTAAGTATAATTTACAAGATAGCAGATAAAACTGGGGTTTTAAATGTTAATGGATTTTATGGGTTTCCTATCTGCAATCAAATTTCTGGTTTCCTGGTGCAAGTATGTAGCATTTTAAAATAAAAGCAGATGTCCTAAAGAAATTTAAATGAGAACAGGTTGGATGCTCTGCTGGCACAGTGATGCCACATGTTGTATTTGTTCTGAAACTGATATGGTAGAAATCATTGGAATAATGGGCAGTAATGTGATTATTTTTTTTAAAAAAATGAAATATTCAAAAGTGTGGCATGAATTCAACATGAATAACAATTCTGAAAAAGAAAATACCATTGCCATGCCAAAACAAAAAACAAAAAAAACTTTTCGGTTTTAGCAGCAGTGGGTTTTTTCTTTTTTTCCGGTCTACCAACTCTTTTCCAACTTAATGAGTGAGCCTGTATTTTTGAATTTCTTTCAGAGAAGAAAATTTTAGAAAAATTCTCTAAAGTAGAATATGACATTTCTTTATGTTAGGCCAGGGGTCAGCAACCTGTGGCTCTAGAGCCACATACGGCTCTTTCATCCCTCTGCTGTGGCTCCCTATTGCTGGTCAGCACCACAATTGATAGGGCTTTCGGTTAGGACAAGTAGGGGAAAAAGAGGAGGAGGAGACTCTATGGTGGTGGAACCGGACTTCCAGTCAGCAGAGGAAAAAGGACACCACACTAGGAGAAGACTATGATGGGGGAACCGGACTTCCGGTCGGCTCCAGAATTGAATGGGGGCTTCCAGTTAGGACCTTTGTGGCCCTTTGAGTGTTTAAGGTTGCCAACCCCTGTGTTAGGCAAACAGAATGTGTGGAAGTAATATTATTTCTAAGCAATTCAAATGCTTCATCTTGTTCCTTGTACTATCTTTTCTTCAACCAAGTGTAGACCTTATAAAGAAACTTCACCCTGTGGGGCATTTCAGATTAAGAAGTGTCAGCAGACATGGAGGCTGCAGAGTGATGGAAAGTTGTGTAACTAACACTAGCAGCAATTCAGTAGCAGTTCCATCAGTAAAAGAGGCTCAAAAAAAAAAAAAAAACCACCAAGAGAAATTGGAAAGAAATCCTCAAAGAAAAAAAACTTCCCCAAGAAAGAAGAACTAGATCACAGAAGCCTCTTTCCTCTTGGAAAGAAACTGAAATATTGCAATTCAGATTTAAGCATAGCCCTGAAAATTAAATTGGTTCCATTCTTTTAGCTTTGTTTCAGCTATTGTTCACCTCTTTGTTGCCAGCGCAAACATGCTTGCATTTATCTTATATAAAACATATGTTAAATAATGCTGCCTGTGAATCTGTTTCCTCTTACAGAAATTTAAGTAATAACAAGATCAAAGAGATCCGTGAAGGCACTTTTGATGGGGCAGCGGGAGTGCAGGAACTGATGTTGACAGGGAATCAGCTGGAATCTGTGCACGGACGAATGTTTAAAGGTCTCACAGGACTCAAGACGCTGTAAGTATAAAGTCTGTTTGCTCTTTTAGATGTGGAGGAGAAAGAAGTGAAGGAATACTGCCTGTTGTGAATGTACAGTAATAGACGTGATGTCAGGAAAATGATTGGGAATGAAGAGGAAAGTATTACAGATCATCAATTTCCCCAAATCAGTTGAATGGATTATTGAAGCTGTTGTAATAATTTCCTGGGTTGAATTTCTGACAGCCTTGAATATCACCAATTGGCACAAATGAAACTACCTCTGTTTGTTTCCAGACTGCCCTTTTCTTCAGAAGTATTTTTTTAAAAAAACAAACAAACTTGGATCAATTGCCCAATGCATTCAATAGACGCTGTGATTTTCAGTGGCTGATAAAAAAAAGGGGAGAAAAAAGAAAATAAAACCAACAAAACCAAACATAAAACATATCGTTAACATGAAGATTGTTTACTAAGATTGTATACAGTCCATATATGAATTGGGAATGTCTAGCTAAACTTGCTGATGTTGGAAAGCAAAGGAGACTTAGTTCTATTTACTTGGAAAAGAAATCACCAGAAATCACAGGGCTGTATGATTGGGAAGTCAAAATACATTCCACAAGACAGCAGTGGATGATCGCTTCCATATTGCTATGTAATAGTGCACAAGAAAGCTTTTCTTCTGCAGCCTCATTAAACTATGTAGGATAGGTTGAGAAAAACTTAAAGGAAGGCTTCATGTGTTGATTACTCTCAATTTAATAATTCCCAAATTATCCTGAATCCTACCTTATATTTGAGTGGAAATAGAAGCCCCCCCATGTCAACCTATTTTACTTTTTCCAGGAGATCTGGATACACTGGCCAATTCTGAAGCACCCCATGCTTCTTTTGATCATCTTGTTTCACAGAATAATTCCCTTTTTGTGTTTTTCCCTGCTCCCTCTCCAACATAAATTCAGTAAGTCTAATTTTATGTTTGAATCTTTTCAGGATGCTCAGGAGCAACATGATCAGTTGTGTAAACAATGACACATTTACAGGACTGAGCTCAGTAAGGTTACTGTCGCTGTATGACAATCGGATTACTACAATAACTCCAGGAGCCTTCAATACTCTTGTTTCTTTATCTACAATGTAAGTCAGCTGTTATCACTTAAGATATTGCATTTACTTTATTGTCACTGCTTTCCTTTAATTATGTGAACCTCCCCAAATATTGGAATAATCCTGGGGAATATTCCAGAGCTTCATGCATGTCACCTTAATAATTTTCAAAGTAAAGGGAGATTTTAACTGGTAATTAGTATTCTTGTTCTCATGTTGCAGCTACAAGGCCTAATGGGAGAAGAAGACTGTGAGAAGTGGTATTTCTCACACTTGGCAACTTTGAGATGTGTGGACTTCAATTCTCAGAAATCCCTAGCCAACATGAATTCTGGGAATTGAACTACACACGTCTTAAAGTAGTCAAATTTGAAAAATTCTGTCAATGGAAATTCTCAGTCATTCAGGTCAAAGATGAAAAAGTACCTTTGGGACATATGAAAAACTCTGTTTTAAAGGGTATCTTAGAAGAGACAATGTCTAAATTGGATGAGATGGTGAAGGCTTCATAGTTCAGGTATTATTAATTATTAGAGCTGTTACATTTTGGAGTGGATAGTCTCCTGGAATTAAGTTTAAGGATCCTGGTTTATAAAAGGCTGAACAAATGCCCTCATTTCTATTTGTGAAGATTCTTTTTTCAAAGATATCCAAAGGAGTATTTATTTTATTTTATTCTGGTTTGTTTGATTTGGTTTGGTTTATTATTTTATTTTATTTGACTTTCTATCTTACTATAGGGTAGTTCTGGGAGGCTCACAGTTACATATATAGTTAAAACATAAAAATACATTAAAACCAAGGACACACAGAGAAGGGGAGGAGGTGGGATTTGTTATTAATCAAACACCTCCATTGCGCTGTTCCCCCACTGAGGCTCCAAGCCAATTGGCACAGCCACATCTTTAGGCCCTTAGAAAAAGATAGGATTGGGGCCAACCTCACATTCGGTGACAAGATGTTCCAGAAAGCAGGAGCAACAGCAAAGAAGGCCCTACTCCTGGACCCCACCAGCTGGAATAATCGGCTGACGGAACCTGAAGCATGCCTCCTCTGCTAGCAAAGTGGTATGGACCACCCAGTAGGGTGAAATGGTCCTTCAAGTAACTATGATCATCACCATATTCAGCATTCCCGCTTTCCCCTAGCAAATATAATGGAAATTACTGTTACAATCCAGCAGGTGCTTATGCTAGTGGCTAGTGTATTGTAAGAGCTTTGTCTTTGGTCCTTGGTGTGGCTGAAAAAAGAGATATTCACTGAGGCCTGATCCTTGATAGATTGAGCAAAATTATTTTATGGGACAAATCAGTTTTCCTGGCTCACAGCAATAGTATAAATGTTCCATTACAAGCATCATTTGAATTTTAATTTCATGACTCAGATCCTTCAGGCCTTTTACTAATCTCTCTACCACAGATCCAATGGCTTTTGTTCTGGTTTACTTTTTCTGTGTGTATTAAGAGTCTTTGAAGTGTTTTATTTGTATGCCTTATCATTCTTTACTTTAATTACCACTTAAGTATTCTCACATTTCTTTCCAATTTTTAACTTGGCAAAACCTGTATTTATTTTCCCTGCCCTTCTAGACTTTTAAAGTTACTCCCTTCATTTGGGTTTTAGACAGACCTTGTATTCTGTGCCACAATAATTAAGAACAGCTACGTAATTACAATCCCAACAATAACAATTGCAGAAGGAAGAATAGATACCTTTAATATTTTTTCCTAGTTTGGTTAGACTAAAGAAAATTGGATAGTGATGGTTTGGTTTTGAGATCTCCATAGCATTTTGTTCATGTCAAACCATATGCAAGAGTGTGTGTGTGTGTGTGTGTGCGCGCGCGCTTTATACCATACATATTTATTTATTTATTTATTTATTTGATTTTTATACCGCCCTTCTCCCGAAGGACTCAGGGCGGTGTACAGGCAAAAGTAAAAAACAGACAATACAATATACAATTTAAAATGCAAGTTAAAAAACTTATTATAATTAGCCTAAAAACTTTAAAATATATAAAAAACTAAAACCCCATTTAAAATTAGTAATAAGAAATTTAAAATCGATAAAACTTAAGCCAGCCCCGCGCGAGTGAAAAGATGTGTCTTCAGTTCGCGGCGAAAGGTCCGAAGGTCGGGTATTTGGCGTAAACCCGGGGGAAGCTCGTTCCAGAGTGTGGGAGCCCCCACAGAGAAGGACCTTCCCCTGGGGGCCGCCAGCCGACATTGCTTGGCGGACGGCACCCTGAGAAGTCCCTCTCTGTGAGAGCGTACGGGTCAGTGGGAGGCATGCGGTAACAGTATGAAGAGTCACTGAAAACTGTAATATGAACATGAATAATGTTAGGGTTTTTTTTCAAATTTAATCACAGATATAAATGCAAGCATGCCATTAATACCAAACAATTGTCATTCCAACTGGATCGCAATAGTTAACCTCTGTTTTGGGAGGAAGAGGTTGCCTTTCACCCCAAACATAATTACAATTAATTAACTATGTTTCAGAAAACTTCATTTGTTTACTTCTCGTGATATTTCCGTGACTGTTATGAGAGAAACACTTGATCTACGTGCTTAGATATAGCAAGATATTTTTTTAATAATGCGACATCTTTGAGTTTTGCACAATAAAATGCATTGTCTATTCCTTTAAATCATATTGGCTGTTAGGTTTTCCAGTAGCACAAAGATCAATAATTTTGCTCTGAAAACAGGTTCAGCTTTGCCTTAATATCAATAAATTTCAGTAACTATTTATTTATATGCAGTCCAAATTCCCAACTCATCTTTAGCTATTATTTTAACTGAAGTTTTCTGTTTGAGGCTATGGAGCAAATTGACTAAAATATATCATGTCATATGCCTCATCTCCTTTTAGTTCATATTTCAGCAATTACTATAGCATTTCAAAATAACCAAACTGAACTGCACATTAATTTAAACATGTTACTAGCAGTCCTTCGTTCCTTCCTTCCTTCCTTCCTTCCTTTCAAAATGCTGGTTGGGTAACTTATAAGACTGAACCAGAGGTAAGGAACCTATGACTTTCCTGATGTTGCTGAATTACAGCACCCAGAATTCCTCTCCACTGATCCTGTTCTTGTGACTGTTCAAAATTGTAATTTAGCAACACCTGAAGGGCATCAATTTCTAATCCACTCTAGACTATTGTTGTTTGCCATAAAGAGACGCTTGTGGTTATTGGAAAAAAAATCTCTTTAAAAAGATATGGCATTCACATATCAGATTAACTTGTATTCTTTGGAGCTTCTGAGACTGATCAGGCTGTCTTCATGTGATGCAGAGGCAGCACACAAATCAAGAGCTTCTGTTTACAAGATTATTTAGCAAAAGCTAACTATTTCCATTTTAAAATATACCACAGATTGAGCTAGTACATGATAAAAAACCTAATGACAACAGAATTTGTTAGCCGGGCAGATTTTTCATTTTGATGTCTTGTTTTTGAGGGGGGGGGGGAAACAAAAACAAAAAAACATGTTAGGCATGCAGCTACCTTTGTAAAATTAATTTATTACCAGAAGTTTGAATGTCAATTAGCTTTCGAAAAATCTATGTCTTGATTTCTTCAATAGCTGACTGCATTTTTTCCCTCATTTTTCATCTAGCAATTTGCTATCTAATCCATTTAACTGCAACTGCCATTTAGCATGGTTGGGGAAATGGTTAAGGAAGAGAAGGATTGTCAGTGGAAATCCACGTTGCCAGAAACCTTTCTTCTTAAAGGAGATTCCAGTTCAAGATGTTGCTACACAGGATTTCACATGTGATGGTAAGCACATTTCTAGAACGTGATAATGAGATCATATTAAATATTTCAATAGTATAAGTATGATATTTCAGACAAATATGAATGCACATACTCAGAGATGAAGCTTTTCTCCACATATAGATTAAAAGATTTTTTTTCTCCTATAGGTCTCAGAAAGGAAAAATAGCCAAAGTATACTAGGAAGTAGGGATTTAAGTGAGTTCTCTATTTGACATTATCAGGAAGTCTAAGAATTTGGCGAAATATATTAACCATTGGCCTACATTCAAAATCTCATTCTTGGGGATTAGCCAGAGTGATTAATTAATTTGTCCATCAAGATACTCTGAGCAACCATATCAAGAAACCTTCTTCAGTATGACCTTTCCCCAAATAGGCCTTTTAGGTCTTCTGGTATTACACCCCTTATTGCTATAATTGAATCCACCCACTTCACTGTCCATCTCTTTTTCTTATATTTCTCAGCAATTTAGACTTTGCTAAAGAGCTACTGTTTTAAATACATGTGTCCAAAATTAGTTAATCTTGACATGATTGACACAGTTGGAGGTCTTTGTATAATCACTGATTATATCAATTTACCTTGACTTATTTTTGGTGTTCTTTTCTCAGATACCCAGTATGCATTGACAATCTCTTTTTCTTCAGCTTCTTTTAGCAATAGCACTTAGACTTATATACCGTTTTACAGTGCTTTTACAGCCCTCTCTAAGCAGTTTACAGAGTCAGCATATTGCCCCAACTATCTGAGTCCCCATTTTACCCACCTCAAAAGGATGGAAGGCTGAGTCAACCTTGAGCCAGTGAGATTTGAACTGCTGAACTGCAGCTAGCAGTCAGCTGACGTAGCCTGCAGTACTACACTCTAACCATTGTGCCATCTCGGCTCATATTTTAGCAGTATCTACCTCGGCTAATTTTAGCAGCATTTTATTTATTTATTTTATTTATTTATTTGTCGTAACAATATATACAAGCATTGCATAAGGGGTTATATAATATATGAACGTATATATGAGGAGAAACGAGGTACTATAAACATATATATACATAGGGGAAGAAACAATAGGACAGGAACGGTAGGCACGTTTGTGCTCTTATGCACGCCCCTCTTTCCATGTAGGGATGCTAAACTACATTGGATTACCCTAAGCATTATTTTGATATTAAGGCTGTTGTACAGTAGTTTTCACATTCTTTTAAACCTTTCTTTTGGCATTAGGATGATCTCTGCCAATCTGTTGGCTGCTGTATTGTTCTTTAGATTTTCTGGCATAGTTTAGTTAGAATCTGTACTAATTCTTCTTTTCTTGCTTACTGTACTTTTTTAGAGATTTCATCATGCCTGTAGCTTTCCAGCTTGGTCATGAAGTGAGAGTTAATCTAGCTTCATTTTCTAGTGAAAAGCCTTAACATTTTTGAAATGAAAAAATTGAAACCAACATTCCAAACTCCTGCACATAAGAGTGCAAAACACAGACTTTGTTTCTGCAGTATTATTTGGCTGTTGTTTATTTTAATTACTTTTCTAATGGAAATTGGAACTTTTGCCAGCATAATAAAAGACTATAGTCTGTTCATTTTATTAGACCCATTCAAGCATTGAAGTCATTGTTCAAAACTGAAGCCAATGACCTTATAACATTGTGAGTCCTGTTCAGTTGAAACAATGAAAATGATTTTGAGAATAACCACCAAACGGCAGGTAGATAATTTTGTGGATTGTGAAACATTAAGTTATTTTTTTTTTAATTGGCTGCCTTTAAAGATTATTCTACAAAGTTTTTCTAAGCATGTTTAGATACCACCATTTGCCTGTATCTAGTGCTTTGTGAACCCACATGCTAATTTTGGAAGAAATCCATGACTTAATAGTCTTAACTGAAAGGCTTACTTTCATAGCAGGAACTCTCTTCCTCTCCAACTGTGAGGTTTAATTTGTTTTATAAAATCTGCTTTGTACAAATGAACACCCATGTTTCAGCTATTAGGTATTTTTATGCACATGCACGTGGATCTCTAGTTCTCGGTGAAAGCATAGCTGATCTTGTTGCTTGATGCGCATTATGCTTGTTAAAAACAACAAGACTCATGATTTAAAAAATTAAGGAACGCATCGTATTAATATTGAAAGTCTGGCATATTGAATAAATTGTTCACCATGTCAGGAAACAAATGGATGTTTTTCAGAGAGGTTTTTTTTTTTGAAAGGATAAACATGGCAAATGTTTTGAAATAATTCAGATCTGTACTTTAGTCAGTAAACTACAGCACCAAGTAAGTGATCCATTATAAATGCATTTTCTTTTTGGTCAACTTAAATACAGCATTTTTTTTCAAATATAGTATGTTGCTGTCAGTTGCAGGATGACAGCAATTGTGCCTATGATTTCATGGGTGGAGTAAGTAAATATTGAAAATTAAAATCACCCAAACCCCAAATTGATCTCATGCAGGAACACAAAAGATTTTATTTTTAAAGATTTTAAAGATTTAATTTTAAAATATTGTTTTTTAATGCAAATTTAGGGCGATTCAGTGGGTGCAGTTTTGGGAGGCTCATGGTCACCTATCTGCTGATTTATCTTTTGAGGAGTAAATCAATTATCCTTAGCAATAATATAAATAAAACAGCAATACAAAAAGTTTATGCTGGTTTATGAAACAGAGCTCATATGGTTGGAGCATTTAATTAATCGTATTTTCATATAGAGACCCAGTTTAGTGTAGTAATTCAGGGAACAGACTAGAAACCAGGAGACTGTGAGTTCTAGTCCTGCCTTTAGTCTCTAAGAATCAGACACAATTGGACAGGAAAAAATAGTCATATTTTTTTTCTTATGGAAACAATTTTTATTTCCTAAGGGCCTTCTGTCTCCCTACCCATCTTTTTGACCTGCAAACAATATATAAGCACACAGACAAACCCATCTAAATTTACTCCAAATGAAAATGTTTATAACTAGATACATATTATCAGTATTGACACTGGGATTAAAACAGTCTAAAGCAAAGGACGATAATGTAGCCTGAAAATGATGATTTGTAAATACCCTGTTTCCCCCAAAATAAGACATCTCCTGATAATAAGCCCAATTGGGCTTTTGAGCGCATGGCAATAAGGCCAAGCACTTATTTCAGGGTTCAAAAAAATATAAGATAGGGTCTTATTTTCTGGGAAACATGGTAGTGGTTGTAGTAGATTTACATGAGGGGAGCTAATGTGTTAGAAATGAACTTTCTCAGTTTTATCCTATCTGTATTTATTAACATTATTTCCATCTACTTTCTCTACTTTTTTGTAGGCAACACTGAAAACAGCTGTCATTTCTCTCCCCGTTGTCCAGACCAATGCACCTGTGTGGACTCTGTAGTTCGTTGCAGTAATAAAGGGTTGCAGTTCCTCCCAAAAGGGGTCCCCAAAGATGTGACTGAACTGTAAGTCATGTTGTCACAACTTGTAAAATTGTATGTAAGAAGAATTGTAAGAAGTGAGACGTAAAAAGTTAGTTTCAATTTTGTCAGATTACAAAAAAATTGTTTTTCTTTCAAATCAGAATACTGAGATGCACCATTCTAAACCAAATGCAAACTAATAGCAGGACTAAGTCAATGCCTGAAGCAATGCCATAGGTTAACATCCTGAGATTCTGTTGCCTCAATACTTTTCTACAGAGATATTGCCTCTGTATCTCTGCACCCTAGTAGGGAGATAGTAGCAAGTTATGCAAAATTCCAATTTATATAGTTCAAAAACTAAGTCATAAAAATGGGAGATTTATAGGACAAAAATATCCCAACACCCAAACCCAATGATAACCAAACAGAATGAGTTTCTCCAAAACATCGCTTTTATTATATACGTCATTAATTATACAATCACAAACAGTTTATAAATATCTACAGTAGGATCATGGTTAAAATACCATATGTAATTCTGATCACAGTATAGTAAAACGGTGAAAATGCAGAAAAGGAAAAATAAAAAGATCAACAGGTAAAATTAACCCTCATTAGTGGGTTGGCTTTTTAGCTTATTAAAAAAAGATTAAATTTGTGGGGAAGAGAATATGATAGAAGACATGAATATTTTTTTTCTTTCAAAAGATTAAACCTCATGGTCACCTAAAAAAACTAATGGTTGATCAGAAATGCTATTCACATTGTGAAGAGATACCTTCCAGATTTACAACCATATGTGAGAATGGTGACAAACGGAATAGATTTGAAAAGGGATTATGCAGATTTAAGGTTGTTAAGGCTTTGATGATTACTATTGTATTTGTGCGTGGGTTATGTGTCTGTGTCTAAGGAATAATGGTAGTACATTTATAACTATCAACTAGAATCATGAGTGAGAATAAACTCCTGTTTGTGGGTTTTCCACTGGCATCTAGTTGGAATAGAAAACGGGAGTAGATTGTGCTTTGATCTGATCAACCAGCCTTTACAATTCTCAGTTCCTTTCATTCACTGAAGGATGGATTATTTGGTTGCAATCTAGGAAGACCTATATGAATGCAAAATATGTATGCAAAGCAATGACACATTTTACTTTCATGGTAAAGTTTAAAGGGGCTAATATTATAGATATTAATCATGTGAATTATATGTGCAACAGGAAGGGATGGCTTTTCATTTGCTTCTAATGTTATTTTTTATACAAAAAAAATACAAAATGCATTTGATTGGGCTATCAAATCTGGCTTTCATTAACTCTACAAACATTAATGGAAACAAAGACATGTAAACAGGACAGATTCTTTGCTGGAGAATGCTGTTTGCCCCAGCACCAACTTTATATTAACTAATGCTAATATGTGGTTATATGTTTGGATTTTTTCTAAGCTCTGTGTAAAGCAGGCAATAAGAGTTGGAATTTGTCATATCTAGCTTTATCATGTAATTGTAGTATAGAACATTAGAAATTTTTGAAAATGTGGCTCTGATATTCATCATATGAAACTGTAATTGATTTTCACAGTGAAATGTGTATATATTGAATGGTATTTCATCTATAGTCTATATACTTTTTATATACTTTCATGTGTGTGTGTGTTTTGGGGGAGATGCTTCTTTAATTTCATTCCAAGGACTATCAGAGCTACAGCAGCCATCTCAAATTAGTTTTTCTTCTTATTAGTAAAATAAAAGGAAAAATGAAACAGCGCCACTATTCCTTTCTCCATTGAAGAAATTGGATTTCCCATATTAGATTAATTGGTAGACAGGAACAAAATGCCTTATAATAATATGAAATGTTTCCTCAAGAAAAAATAATATACAAAAGCAGTGATATGGAAGGTCCTTATGCCAATTCATTATTGTATTTTAAGACCACTTAATAAAGCTCCTTTGGTAAATTACCAAAATGCTAAATGCAAAGAATGCCCAATTACAGTTAAAGTAACTGTAACTCATTTATAATTGTCAGTTTGCTTCTTCATTTTTTTTTCCTTGCCTCCCCTTGGCAACTCTGGTGTTCACAAATTTTGGTAAATATTTTTCCTGTTTAAAAATCTATGTATCAAACAGTGCTCAGGATCTTTTAAAGCCTACTAAAGCTCTCTGGTACCTCCCTCCACCTCCATCTTAAATTTACAAATATATGAATTAGAGTAACCTTATTCTTCAATAACACAATAACATTTATCTCTGCAATAGCTTCCTTTTAGATTGCTTCCAAGCATGATGAATGGGTGTGGTTATCTAAAAGATAAGTCAAAAGCCATGTGAAAAGCAGTATTTCTGGTTAAATAAATGTGAATGTCTAAACCTGCAAAGGTAATAGACTATACTCTGTGGCTGATTGATCCTAGCAGATTTCAATAATAAGGGAATCTGTTAGTGAGGAAAACAATGCTTTGGTTTGATCATCATTTTTGGAGTGTATAAAAGCAAAAATCCAAAACCAGTAGTGGGTTTCACCATAGTTTGTTGTTCCTGCTGTTGTTCTTTTTGGAACTAAATGTTTTTTTTAAATTTCATTTTGTCACAAAAATATACAAACATCGATATAAAACAACATCATATAAGAAAAATATATATATAAGCAAAAGAATGCAACAACTATGTTAATTTGATATAATGAAAAGGAACAATAGGACAGGAAGGTAGGCACATTTGTGCTCTTATGCAAACCCCTTATAGTCCTCTTAGGAATGGGGTGAGGTCAAAAGTAGACAGTTTTTGGTTGAAGATTTTGGGATTTTGAGTAGAGACTATAGAGTCAGGTAATGAGTTCCAAGCGTTAACAACTCTGTTACAGAAGTCAATGAATGTTGTTAAGAAAATGAAGCATTATTATAATATCCTTCAAGAGTTAATTCAGTGAGACAAATGCAGTTAAATATTCATGGAGCATCACACAGTCTTCAGAATATGAGCTTAGATCCTATCCTTCCCATTAACTTTTCCCAGATCTATTCTGGTATTCCTAAAAGAGTCAAGAGCTGGCAATTTTGACATCTGGTGTTGTTTTGTTCTCTGTCATCCATAGAACCTTTAATTTGTAAAGAAATTTGAGTGCCTGGCTTTTTGTTGCTATTACTCTGAGCATTGATGTTGTCTTGTTTTACTTATTTGATCAGTCAGATATAAGTGTGTATCTGATGGTGTCTATTTACAAATGAACCAGTCTGAAATGATTTTTTTTTTTGCTCCACTCTCCCCCACCCCCACTATGGCCCTGACATTGCAATTAGTGATTGATTGGTTGCAGGACTTGCTACAGAAGATTTGAGAGCACTGAGCTTATAGGTTGTTGAGCAAGAAGGCCTGTTGCATGAGTAGTGTTGGATGGTTCCTAGAGATAGAAGCCCAAAATCAGAACCTTACTGTAAATTTCAGGTCCATTTTCTTTTTCTTCAGAGCAAAAGTTGTGCATAGAACCAATACATTCAAACTTTTTTCTTTAACACGCAAAAAAATATGACTTCAGTAACAGAGTTGTTAATGCCTGGAATGCACTACCTGACTCTGTGGTCTCCTCCCAAAATCCCCAAAGCTTTAACCAAAAACTATCTACTATTGACCTCACCCCATTCCTAAGAGGTCTGTAAGGGGCATGCATAAGAGCACCAGCGTGCCTACCGTTTCTGTCCTAATGTTCCCTTTGATTGTATCCAATTCGTATGGTTATTTCATGCTTATACTTATATATACTGTTGTGTTTGATAAATAAATAAATAAATAAATAAATAAATAAATAAATAAATAAATTTGTTTCATTGATTCATGCATATATTACACATAACACTCAGTATTTATTTCTCCATTGGAACACTTGTGTTACAATACTGCGAACACAAGTGGTGTTGTTGCTGTTAACTGCAGCACCTTTGCTTGGCACTGCAGATCACCATGATCTCATAATAATGTCCTTGTAATCTAATTGTCCTTTTGTTAATTTCTGGGAACAGCCTACATTTAGGAGTCATGAAAAGTGATGGAATTTTTCAAAAATTCCAGATTCAAAATGGTGTAGCAATTAATACTGCTGAAATTGACATTTTTTGATTCTGTATAATCAAATGTAACTATTTTTGTGTTTGCTTACAGTTATCAAAAAGTGGCTGGGAGGAAAGCAGTATTAAACTGAGATGATTCATAACTATGTGTTTCATTTTGTTGTTATACTGATATTTTAAATGAATACAGGGTATGTCTAAAGATAATGCAAGTACTGATGTGACTGAGATGCTCCAACCTTCAGTGATGTTTCTGGGAGCTTGCTTTAAAGGCATCTCTGTCCAGAATAATGCATCCATGTGTTATTTGTGTCATGTGTCATTTGTGTACATGTTCTAAACAGATTCCCAAGTACTACTGAAACCAAATCTTGCCAACAAGGGCAAAATGAAGGGCTATGTGTGTTATTTGTGCTTCATTCCACAATTACCACTTCTATATTTATTGTCATATACAATTCTGATCTCTTCTACTCTTATTTGTCATAGTAACCCTTGAGATGCTCAGAAAATGATATTTGAAAGATTTCCTTGTGCATCTTATGTGCCTTTCTCCCTAACTGATTTGTTCTGTTATCTGGTAAAATTCTAGTAATAAAAGGATTTCTTTAGTAGCATTTTAATTAATATTATGAAACCTTATATTTATAAACTCCAATTTTCAATGGGAAAATTACACGCATCATGTGATAAAAATGTTCAGCTAAAATGCTTTTTATTGAACCATAATTGTCCACATTTATAGATTTCATTTTCATTGAGAATAAAACCTGCCATATATATATATAACAGAAATTTAGTAAATTAGAACTATTGAGCATTCCATATAAAAGGAAATATTTTACTGTAAGAGATCCTAAATAACATTATACTGAAATGGATATACAGACAGATGGAAAATTTCATTCCCCAAAGGGAAGAGAATTTCAGCATAGAAAAAGGCTGAATACATTGCTCATTTTTCAGTAATAAGAAATTGAAAATAAATTTCTGTGCCATTAGTCAATATAGAAGACCCATTCACTATAATCGTATCTTTATATCTTGTATCTTGAATTATATTCTAAAACTGTTAATGTACTTCTTCTTTGGGGTCATTGGTCGAGTTTATGAGTGAATATAAGTATCAGGGATTCCAGATTTGAAATGTAATCTCTTGTGAAAGACTACAACTGTGTGTTACCTGGTATGTTGCACAGAACTGACAGGGGCACCAGAGGATATTCTACTAATAAACAGAATTGTTGGTGAGTTTGCAACACATCACAGAGTTTGGAAACTTCTAGGGAGGCCATGAAAAAGTTAATGAGACATTAAGGACTCTGTGGAACAGGAATGTTTGAGAACCTCTGGTACACCTAGATCTATTGTACCCACAATTCTCAGAGTTATAATGCAAGGTCACATCTTGCAATTGACAAGCAAGGTTTTTTTAATTAGACAAAAAGGAAATCTAGCCCTTCAGATGTTAACTAGATAACAAATCAATACATTTTGCATGCTGAATATTTTCTGCATGCCGGGCTTCAGGTACTTGTCCCTGGAAAACCTAAAACTAAACAACATCCTCTGGATTCAGGCTTTATCAAATTTTTGACATAAAATACTCTTTGATTACTTGTGGTTAGAGAACACTTGTGGTTATAGAGCGTTAGATAAGATCCAGCATGTCAGTTTATGATACACCCTAGAAACTTTTGATAATGTCACAGTTGCTGATTTGGCATGTTGTACCATCAGTTGATGCTATATAGTACCAGTAATTATTGCCCAATGTATCAAAGCCACAACACTAGGTGGCATTTAGGGCGAGGCTATGTCAGTTCCTTGACATCTTATCGGTTTCTAGACTAGCATGAACTACACCATAGTTAACCCATATGCTGGAATTACTGTATTAAACAGTACAATACTAAGTACAGTATAGTACAATAATGTGCTAAGGAAGGTTATTTTTCTTTGAGCACTTCATATCTGTCCCAAAATATTGATCCTGTTAGTGATTCAGTTTACATCTTAAGACAAAGATATTCTACCTTTATGTCAAAGTGTTTTATTTATGATATGCATATAGTGCACCTCTTCCAAAAAGATTCTTATCCATAGTCATACGTTTCTTCTTTAATTATGAATTAAAAATGCTTATCTCTCAACCCTGGAAAGAGATAATCAATTCCTGGTTCACATACACCTACAGATTTCTTGATGAAACGCAGATAAATATGTGAACTGCCACAATATTTTTAAATATTGCACTGGAGCCAGCAACTGATGAGATCAATGATTTCTCCATGGCAGAGATACTCTATAGAAAGGACTGTGAGGTTCTTTTTTATATTTTGATTAATTCAGTAGTAAACTAGTTTTGTCACCAATCCATTAATTTAAAAAAATGCCATTGTATAATAGTACCTTTTTTTCTACTTCTCTCCTATCACATATATTTACTTCCTGAAAAGCCATTTCTATTAATATTTCCTTTCATTTTGATGGAGTTTTGTCCATTTGCATTCACATTGTACAATCATTTCTCAACCCTCGCCCTCTCATAACCTGCCACCACATTGCTAATCTCTAATTTACTCCCATTTATTTCTCCCAGCTGCTAACTCCATAGATATATCTTTTGTTTATCATCTGTCTGCTGCCAGATGCTTTCAACTCATGTTTTCAACTTTGTAGCAGCGCTCTTTTTCTAGCAGTGGCTAATCAGAAATTTCTGGAAAGCTTAAAAATAGACCATAGTACTTAACCAAACATATATTCATGGAGGGCCATGAGGATTTAATGGTAACTGATAAAAATAGGAATGAAAGAATACTTCAGATTAATTAAAGTTACCTTTTTTGTAGTTTATTTTAAAAAATAAATTTAGTTTAGTATTTAAAGCATTTGAATATAACTGGAATTGTCGTACTTGGCATATTCACCATAATGCAAATCCTCTTAATTCAGTTATTATAAAGGAAACATTGATTACAAACTTTAATTCTATCTAGTGCCAATGGATTAATAATACAGTTTGGAATGTTGCTCCCAACTGGAACAAATTGCACTACTGTTCTTCATAAGGCTCTGAAAAGCCTTTTTAAAATAAAGACCATAAGATAAAATAAGTTAAAGAAAAGAAATAATACAATATTTTATCAAGAGGTAGTGGCTTTCCAGGGAAGGCATGGCAAATTGAAGATGTCTCCATAACAGGAGAGCCAATGACCAAAACAAATACTAAAGAACTGGTTAGTAGACCTCTTTCTGGAACCTCCCCAGTTAAGAAGAGGATAATAAATTAGCCATTTGTGTTTCACAAGGCTGCTCCTCATGAGAAGCTCATGAAACAGTGGTTCCTTCTGAGTTTGGGCATCAAGAGATGAATGTATGAGCCATCTTGTATACCACTGTGGCTGAAAGTTTTAAAGGACATTTTTAAAGTTTCCAATTTTTAATTGGAATTCTAATTCTTCCAGTTTCTAATCACTTTCAGAAATTGGCTATTAACCATCTTAAAGCTATTAAAGCTTCAGAATGGTAAGTTTGAAAATCACTGGATGAGTTTAGCTTCAACTCTGAACAAAAGAAAAATCAATTTTAAGCTTAAGAATTTAAACAATGTGAAAGGAACAGCAAAAAGCTAAAGATTTTGATCTAAGAAAGTTATAAGTGGTTAAAGAGTCCACATAAATTTGCAATATTGATTTTCACTATAACACTTCAAAAACAACCTTAAAATTAAATAGGTTCTTATGGGAATCAGATTTATTTTGGCTATATTGACTATTGTAAGTTATAACCAAGATAAGCAACTTCGTGATTTTAGAAACTGGATAGTTGAGGGAACCACAGATTCTAAGCAGAAGGAAAAAATACAAGCCTATGTTTGTGTCATTTAGTACTGGGTCTTATAAATGTCATAAAATATCATAACACTGGAAATATTAAAGGAGATATTTGAAGAATAGAGCCAGAAATATCAACAGTGTCAGTAATGATGTCTGTCTGACTCTATGTTAATGAGCAAATGAGAGCTCTGGAACTAATTTTGTCTGACAAAACAGAAAATACTGAAAGTGGAATTACAAGTGACAGGCCAAGAGAATGACTTGGAAAATGATGCTTTGTTAAACATGCAAAAACAAACAAACACTACAACCCTGACAATTTAAAAATTAAAGGCGAAATACAAATGCAAACTAAAACAATGACTTGAAAAAATGTTTTATTGGATCTACAAGAGAGACTTGTTAAACCCTTGAAGAAATCTGTAACAAGTTAAAGAAGAGCGTTCAAATCCTACAATATTTGAATGACTAAGGCTGTCATACAAAAGGAAGGAATATAAAGATGGTTTATTTGATCCTTTTTTTGGTTTTGCAAAGTTCTGAAAACCTTTTACAAATTTTTGATGACACCAACACTGAAAAGTGGATGTTTTATGGATTTGTTTATAGATAATGGATAGATATTTATTTTATTTTTATTTTATTTATTTAGTTTGTCACAACAGTATATATAAGCATAAGCATCAAAGTAACTATATAATATATAAGCATATATATATAAGCATAAGTATGCAATAACTACATTAATTGGATATAATGAAAGAAAACAATAGGAAAGGAACGGTAGGCACATTTGTGCTCTTATGCACGGCCCTTCATATGAGATGAAGAAACTATTTGTAATCTTATAAGTGATTAAGAGTTACTAAATTTGCCTGTATACTAAATTTGCCTGTATATGTTAGAAGACACTTTATAGATTTCTTTTCTATTTCTTTATTATATTCTTTCTTTTCCTTGTTTCTTGTTTCTTTTTATTCTTTCTATTTTCTTTTCTTTAAATTCACTTAGTATTAGTTTTTATTTTTATCAAAATCCTTAATAAAAATCAGATACATAAAAAAGAGTGGCACTGTGATGCTTACAAAATAATAAAATGTAGCTGGAATGAGTTAGCTTCCATTAAAACTAGATAATGCTAAGATCTAAAAGCTATTCACATTCTTTGGGTATTTCATACAAATAAAGGATGAACCAGACAATACAAAAAGAGGAAGATGTAAACAGATAAAGTAGATGAAAGAATGTATGAGAATATCTTTTGAAGTGCTACAAGTTTTTATTTAAGGACAGAT
Source organism: Ahaetulla prasina (assembly GCF_028640845.1). Lineage (NCBI taxonomy): Eukaryota > Metazoa > Chordata > Lepidosauria > Squamata > Colubridae > Ahaetulla > Ahaetulla prasina. Next base: position 110,062,882 of record NC_080540.1, read on the forward strand.
CTACAAAACAAAGTGTTTATGTACTCATCAAAAATGTAGCCCAATTTGATATTATCTAACTAAAATATATTTATAAATATAAAATATATTTATAAATAATTTTTCCATGGCTTTGAGGTATTATTATATGACTGATCTTCTGTACTATACAATATGATGCTTCACCAAAGAGAAATCGTACATTGACAAGTACTAGTAACAATTTTTAGAGAATCCGTATAATTAAAAAACTTTCTCATCGCTTCTTGAAGAAGTATTTTTGATTTGCATTCAGAACGCTTTTTGCAACCATATATATATTCAAATAGAAAAAGCAGACAGTGTTTTTATTTTGCCACAGTGCACATAAAGAAAAATAGCAATTATTTTTGCCCTAATTTTTATTCAGCAACATGTTCTCCAGATCTTTATTGTATCCCTATAGTTAGTTTTGGCACATTTAAAAGAGAAAATTGAAATGGTTACAAATCACTTTGAAATTGAATACTAACTGACATTGTTGTTACATTCTATAATTGCTGCTGATTAAAGTGTTAATTATGAAGTGGAATGCTTAATAGAGTCAGCTTGTGGATTTTAAATACCTCTGTTGCCTGGTAATATTTACTCTTTATCTGGTAATTTGAAATTGAGAGAATTTCCCCTTTAACACTGAAAAGAGCCAAGCAATTTAATAAGAAAACTTAATCCCACATAAACCGGGATTCATTTAAACAAAAACAGTTTTGTTTAACACACTATAGATGAAAATCTTTCAGTTCAGTGTTTTCTCAAAAGATGTATCATTTGTAAAAGGGTTTTTTCCCCACTGAGGGAAGAAACTCACAATTTTCACATCTAGAATATAATCAGCAATGTTAAATAATAACTTATATAATACATCTTTAAACATGTTTCAGGTACAAAAGACAAGGAACACTTATGATTGATATATGCAGGGATCTGTTTATGCTTGATTTGGAAGTAAATGTTTTAATATTAATCACACTGTAATCCAATTTTTTTTCATAATATTCAAGATTTAAACATACATCTAGAATAAATGCACAGTCAAACCCATTGTACCTTGGGGTTACAATGTTATTAAACATTGTCATTCAAACATTGTAATTTAAACATTATAATTCAAATGTTGAATTAACTTTATCTTAATAGTTTAATCTTGACATCATGAGACTTTTCTATTTCACATTGTTAATATTTAGTAGATTAGAGTAAAATGCAATTGGGAATTTAAAATAGTTTAATTTAAAAATAAATGTATTATATATTGATATGTTTGCAACATCTTCTTCAAATTCTCTATTTAAAATGATGATTCACTTTCACTCCAAAAAGATATTTTGATTTTGTCCTGAAAGGAGATAATTAGGTGAAACAATGACAAGTATCTACTATACATTTGATTATTTTCCACTGGTCATGGAAACTGTCTATTGTAAGATATGAAACTGAATGAATTCAAGATATTTAACATCTGAAACAAAAATATTTTTTCCTTTAGTATTCCACATACAGAATATGACATAATAGATAATTTTGGGTGCAGAGTAGAATCTTCTATTACATCCATGGGTACTGAGATCCATTTGGCTCACTTGCTCTTCTGTAAGCTCTAAAGACTTACTCCTTCTGGACTATAGTAGTTGGAGACTCCTCCACTCAATATTATATATTAGGTGGGATACTCTTGTTGTCTGCTGGGTTCATCACCTCCTAGTTTGATTTCATTTTTACTTATTTCTTGTTTCTTAGAGTTATATAGAGTATAGAGCACTTAGAGGTTAAGAGTCAAACAGCATTGTAACTTAATTAATGTAATGCTTATTATGTATCTCCTGTGGAATTCGCAGCTTTGTTTACCCATGTCTTCTTAGAAATCGCTGGCATTTGTTCCTCCATTCTGCCTGAAAACATGTTCAAATTTTCAGTGACCATTAATAAAATAACATTTAAAAAGCTACTTCAATGAATTTTGACACTAATAGAATTAGAATCATTTTCTTGGTAATTATAAAGTCTTTCTTTCTTTCTCTCCCTCCCTCCCTCCCTCCCTCTCTCCCCTCTCCCTCTCTCTCTCTCTCTCTCTCTGAAATCATGGTGAATTTCCTGATTTCAATTTAGTTATGAATTTTGCAAGTAGCTCTCAAATCTTGGTACAAATACCAGGATGTACTCTGTAATTACGTATTTAGTTTCCTTGTCTTTTTTTTTTATTGAAAAAGTTTTTACAAAAAAAAGCTTCCCCCATCCTTTCCCCTCCCCTTACCCCCTGCCCTCTCCTTCAAAAATCCCCCTCCCCGACTTCCCGGAACAAACACAAGGTATAGTTAAAAATAAAACAAACATAAGCTAAAAATTTTCCCTCCTAAGTCTTACTCCTGCATTTTTCATCAAATCCTAACCTCCCCCAATGCAATCAGAAATAATACATCCTAATCATTCAAAGGCAGTCTGATATCTCTTCATCTGATATTTGTTTTGAATATAGTCAATCCATTTTTTCCATTCATTTAAGTATCTTTCTTGCGTATTGTCTTTCAAAAAGGCTGAGATTTTTGCCATCTCAGCCAAATTGGCAACTTTCAATATCCATTCTTCTATTGTAGGTAATTTTTTTTTCTTCCAATACTGTCCTATCAGTAATCTTGCACTGTTATTAGATTTAAAATCAATTTAGTCTCAATTACTGTACAGTCCATGATAATTCCCAGTAAAAAAAATTGCGGCAGGAACTTTATCTTCTTTTTCAAAACATTTTGTAAAATCCACCAAATTTTTATCCAAAAAGCCTTAATATTCTTGCAAGTCACAATTACATCTCCAACATTTTGCTTGCATATCTGGATACATACACGATAATTTCTTAGGATCTAAATGCCATCTATAAAACATTTTATAAAAATTTTCTCTTAAATTCTGTGCCTGCGTAAATTTAACATTTCTAACCCAATTTTTTCCCCAAGTTTCCAATAATATTGGCTCCTGAAAATTTTGTGCCCACTTTATCATACAGTCCTTTACCAAATCCCTTTCAGAATCAATTTCAAGTAACACATTATACAATCTGTTTATATGCTCCTAAGACTGATTTCTAATTTGCTGTACCAAATTTTCCTCATTCTGCACTATACCAATTTTCTGATCTTCCTTCCATCTAGCACGTAGTTGCCCATATTGAAACCAAGTATAATTTTTCCCTTGTTCTTTTAATACATGCAGAGATTTTAATTGCAAATTACCTCTTTCAATATACAAACGATCTTTATATGTAATCATTTCCTGATTCTGTTCTATAGTTATATTCTCTATTGTATGCCTGGGACTCACCCACATAGGAACCTTATAATTTAGTTTATAAGAGTATTTTTTCCAAACACGCAAGATAGCAGTTCTTAACACATGATTTTTAAAAGCCTTATCCACTTTTTTGTCATAAATTAAATATGCATGCCATCCATATAGCAAGTCATAATTTTTTATATTCAGGATTCTTTCCTCCGTTAGATTAAACCAATCACTTATTGCAGAGAGAGCAGCTGCTTCATAGTATAATTTAAAATTGGGCATTTTTAGACCTCCCCTTTCCCGGGAATCTTGAATTATTTTCATTTTAACCCTCGCTTTTTTACCTTCCCATATAAATTTATTAATTCCAGTCTGCCATTCCAGTTTCCTTGTCTTAATTCTTTTCAAAATCAGTCTACCTAGATGGCCAGATAGTTACCAAAAAGGTATGCTGTGAGAGGAAAAGGAAAGGAGTAAAGAAAGTAAAGGTCCAGAAAACCATATTTGATATAAAATGTCTATTCTAGTTTTCTGGGGAGAAAACTATTACAAATAAACCTATTTATCAATTTTATGAAAAGCTCACAACTCATTTGTATGTCAGTTTTATATAAGGATGAACATATGTTTTGCATTTTTAAAAAAATTATCCATCCACCTGTTCCTCACACTGTTTACCTCCATAATTCTATTTCACTTGCCAGTCCTACAACCTGGCTATACAAAGTCTAATAAACAGTCTAATAAACATTCACTATTACAAGAATCATAAAATTGCCCAAAATATAGTGTTTTAGATGGGATACTGCTGCAAATGAAAATTCAGAGATAATTTAGGTCTCTTTCCTTGGTTAATGCTATTTATAAATTGATATTTTTCCATTGTTCTAAATGTAATCTCTTTAAAACATTCTTCACATTAAAAGTTCAGAAATTTTCAGAAAAGGTCAGTTTTCCTATCTTTTCCTCTGGCAATGAAGGATTTTTCTTATTTTCATTAGCTTCTATTATCTAACTCCTTACTATATTATCTTCTCACAGTTTGTTACTCTAGGCTTTAGAGCTCAGTATATAATCAGCTGAGGTAGAGAATGATACTGAGAACAGAATAAAAATGAGCTAATTATGAAACTTGATCCTGGAATAACTGACATTCATCATTCCACCCAAATATCAATTCAATATGTATAAAAAATATCATTTCCACAAAACAGACCCCTGAGAATACTTTAGTACTGCTTATCATCCACACAGCAGAGTAGTTTGTTCTCTCCAGATTTTATTTCCATGTTTTAAATATTGTTTATTTTTAACAACGTGATTACTTCCTACTATAATTTATTTCCATGTGGCTCCATAGCTTCCTAAGCTTCCTAAGCCAAGTGACTACTAGCACCAAGACTAGTTCTTCAGCAGAATTGTGATGGATTCAGGATTCAATGCTCCATTATTTTAGGCACATAATGCAGTAACATCTCATTTAGAAAATAGATAATGATATGAATATGCTTTGTGGCTTACTTTGCAGTAGCCCAAATATTGAATTGTTGCATCCAATTGTTGTATTAAATTTTTACAAGTAATCCTTGAATTACAAAGGTCATTGGGAAAGGGAATGCTCTTGCTAAGTCATAAATCATACTTTCATGTGACATCACTAAATTACAACAATTCAGATTGTCCTGGTTGTTGCCATAACCCCAAGACACGTGTGACATTAAGTGAGAGAGAATCCCAGGTAAAGAGTTGCTCAGGGGATTGTGGGTGAAAACCAGTCAGATGTTTAAAGCAAAAATTATAGGGTACTTCATCTTCACCTGGTGTGATCAATTCTTGATCTTTCTTGCTCTTTTCTGCACCATTTCTGTTATTACTTTCTGTTATTTCATTTTAGCTTTTTTTTTTTAGCTTCCGTCTCCACCTCCTTTATCCAAACGGAATTCTTATATTTGGCAGGTGGGGGGAGGGGCAATTGTTCTGTAGTTGTGCCCAGAAATACACTGTTTTTTCTTTATCAGTTGTAGACTGGAAACTAGAGATCCTTCCTATAGTGTGTATGTCACCTGATTTTCTTGACTATGGTTGTTATATTCTGTTTTATTATTTCCACTGCTTTCTTGATCTTCCTTGTCTCTAGGTGATATTTCTTGATCAGGTGTTCTTTGTTCTTCTTGCTTTTCAGCTTCATTTGTTCCATTTGTTCTACCTTGCTTGCATCTGATCTTGACAAGCTGATGTTATTTTCCAGCCTAATTTCCATTTCATTTTCACTTTTTTTTCTTGCTTCTTAATTTTAAATTCAAGATCTTCAGTTATAACTGCAGCTCTACATAAGTTGGCTTGTTTCTTGCACTGAACTGGTGTTTTAATATTACAATGCTGGCATCTTTTAATACTTTCAGTATTACAGACGTTTCAGTACAGGCAATATTATTCTGTTCTTTTTGTACTGTTCTAGATGCTGTTATTCTTTGTTTCAGTTCCTCTTCTTTTTTAACTAGAGAGCTTTGCTGTTGACTGAGAATTTTGCCTCTATGCAGATTTTGTAAGTGCCATCCAAGATTTTTTTGATATGGTGTCCAGCGTGCCAATAACTATAGCCAGTTTATCCATAATTTTTTCTTTTCAACCTTAGTTAAGTCTGGTGGGTTATAAACCAACATTTTATCCATTTGTATTTGTATTGTATTTTAACTTGCTCATTCTCAACTATTTTTTGAGTTCTATGTTCCCATTGATTTTTCATTACTGGCATATGATAATTTTTGCAGATATTCCAGTAAATCATTTTGGTGGATGAGATATGTTGTTGTTTATAACCAATTTGTGTGATGTGCTTGTAGAGTATATGATCTGTAATTTCTTTTTCCTCTTCTTTGCACAACCTGCACTTTGAATCATTTGATGATTTTTCTATTCTGACCTTGATTGCATTAGTTCAAATAGGTTTTTCTTGAGCATCAAAATCAGTTTCTTTTTTAATGTTCAGTTGTAAGCCATTGACATGATTTTTTTTTCTCCATTTCCCCTCAATATTTTGTAGAAATTGACCATGTAATACTTTTCCTTGCCAGCATTCTGTTCGTGTTTTTATTACATTATTTCAATATTCATGCTTTGTTTCCTATATATTGGTAAGTTCCAATTTTTAATTTGCATCAATGCTTATTCTTGGTTGTCTTTTACATAATCAGCCAATGCGTACTTTTAAAACTTTTGCCTCTATTACTGAAGGGCAAGTATACTTTTTCAATATCACTATGGGGATGTAATGAATAGTCATGAGTGAATAGTCAAGAGTTTTCTTGTGTTTTGATCCAAACCATTCAGTTCAACTCGTGTCGAATTAATAATTCCAGCACTGGATTGTACCAGATGTATATCCCAAGTATTGATGGTTTTGATGGTATTTCCATCAATCATTCATTCAGTTTTGATGGTATTTCCATCAATCAATCATTCAGTTTTGTCTTTAGCAATTTTCTCATTCTTTGAATGTATTCTTTACTAATCAGATTTTAAGTTTTCCATGCTTGATATTATCGAACTATAAAACGCCCAGATAGTTGTAGGCTTCGTACTGATGATTCTTGATTGTTTGGACATTTTAATTCCATTAGTATTCTTCATTTTACCCCAATTACTTCTATATTAGTCTAGATTAATATAAATTAATAATATACAATTAGACTCCCAATCTAAAACTAATTTTATTATTATTTGACTTATTAAATGATGGAAATCATGTGTATACGTTCAATACCTTCACACTACAAATAGTCCTTGATTAAGAGGAGCAATTGGAACTGGAATTCCTGTCACTAAGTGAAACAGTAACAAAGTGCAATGTCACATGATTGTACCAGTCAGTGACAGTAGTTCTAACACTTTCAGTTGTTACCATTAAGCAAAAACTGCACTGTCGCTGAGGGCTATGTCACATGGTTGCCATTTACGATGTCCTGCTGACTTCCCAGCATTGACTTTGCTTGCATGCGTGAAGCCTGCAAAGAAAATTATAAATGGAGATCATGTGACAGCAGGATGCTGCAGCAGGTAGAAGTTTGAAGATTGTTCTAAGTACCACTGGTTCAGCACTGGTCAAAATTTGAACCATTTCTTAGCAAGTGGTGGTTAAATGAAAAGCACAGATAATCGCTTTCAAGATAAACAATACTAGACAATGCTTAAGACCAAAGTAATATAAACCAAAGTAATATAAAAGTCTTACAAATAAGTAAGTAAATATGCTTTTTCAAATGCAACTGTTTTACCAGGTAAAAAGATACATTGTTACTTTAACATTCATTCTTTTAAAGCTCTATAGATACCTCTAAAAGTCAAAACCTTCTCTAAGTGTCCTCTAAACATGAAATATCAGTCAATTTAAAGAAAAATAAAAGAAACAGAACAATAATAATCAAGCCAAACTTCCAAAATATAAGCCAGCATATACCTGGTAAAATAGCTGCATTTGAAAAAGCATATTTATTTACTTACTTATTTGTGCTGCAACTACCAAAAAAGCAAACACAGTTCTAGGCTGCATTAACAGAGGGATAGAATCAAAATCACATGGTATGTTAATACCACTTTATAATGCCTTGGTAAGATACACTTCAAATACTGCATCCAGTTTTGGTCGCCACGATGTAAAAAAGATGTTGAGACTCTAGAAAGAGTGCAAAGAAAAACAACAAAGATGATTAAGAGACTGGTGGCTAAAACATAAAAAATGGTTGCTGGAATTGGGTATGTCTAATTTAATGAAAAGAAGGACTAGGGGTAACATGATAGCAGTGTTCCAATATCTTAAGGGTTGCCACAAAGACGAGGGAATCAAGTTATTCTCCAAATCACCAGGGCAGGCAGGGCAAGAAGCAATGGATGGAAACTAAATAAGAAGAGAAGCAACCTAGAACTAAGGAGAAATTTCCTGACAGTTAGAACAATTAATCAGTGGGACTTTGCCTCCAGAAATTGTGAATGCTCCAACACTGGTATTTTTTAAGAAGAGATTGGACAACCATTTGTCTGAAATGAATAGGGTTTCCTGCCTGAGCAGGGGGTTGGACTAGAAGACCTCCAAGGTCCCTTCTAACTCTGTTATTCTAGTCTATCGTAACTTCCCAAGATATTATATTCTGCTTTCTATGTTGCTTTCTTTTAATGAAACAGTCTCAGTTCCATGCAGTAAATTAGTAGATGTTGGAAAGTATATCTGGATGCAATTCTGAATTATAGTGCTCTTAATGGGATATGCATTAATGTACTTTCCAGTATGCATTCTGGCATAACTAACAGTTAGATCATAACTTTCAAATCAGGGCATTGGCTCAGAAATGCTATCACAGAGCCAAATCCGGGAGGCTCATAAGCATCATTTCTCGCTTCCATAATTACTAATTGTGGTAATGAAAGGAAAAGAAGCCATATTCAAATTTTAAAATGTGACTGAAGAGGTAGTAGATCAACATGAACAAGCTTAACTCTGGAATAGTTAGGTGCATGTTTTGGCATTTCTCAAATATGTTAGAAGGTGAGGATTCAACATTGTTGATCTGGTGTATAGTCACATGAAAATGTAAATTGTCTTTTCCTCCTTAAGCCTTGAGGGAACCTTTTATGATAATTTATTTTGTGGAATGAATACATAGCCTGGGTAAGCTCTGACTTAGCATTTACATCTTAAATAACGCTGCCTCTGTTATATCAGATGCTGCATATTCATTTTATGATTTCACTAAGCAGTTAAAGTAAATGGTTGTATGGATTAGTGCAGCTAGACCGAGTCAGCTTCTGATGTGTTATTGAAATATTGCTTGCCTGAGCAATTTGCAGTCAGAGGGCAAGAATAATTCTAATGAGGTCAATTAGCATTTGGAGTTCTTTTTAGTAGCTTTAATTAAGCACAACCTTACAGCAAGGACATGTGTGAGTTCCCCTCCCCAGTCTCTTTGTTAATATGATATCTGGGAGAACTACTGGAGTGAGCCTTTCTCCACTTTCTCCACCACCCCAATTGTATTGTAAAAGATGTATCTGAGCTTCATAGTCTGCTCTCTAAAACAAAGAAGATAACAAAAGGACATCAGCGCTTTCCTATGAGCCTTTACATTTATAAAAGAGGCAGAAGGAGGGTCAGGAGGCCATGCCATCAATCTAACACATGCAAAATTCAAATTGATGCTCTTTATTTAGTCCTTTTTCTTAAATTCCAGAAGATATTTGATCTAAAGTCCCTGCTTTGGAAAAGAAGTATCTAATGTGTTCATCTTTGTGTGTGTGTGTGTGTGTGTGTGTGTGTGTGTGAGAGAGAGAGAGAGAGAGAGAGTTTGTGTGCATACATGAACATTTATGTATTTATGTATTTCTTTTGTGTTGCAATGCTCCATTTTGCTTTTTAATATTCTCAGTATTCTCAATATTCTCAGCTAAGATGCTGAGCTTGTCTATTGAAAGGTCAGCAGTTCAGCGGTTTGCATCCCTAGTGCTGCATAATGGAATGAGCTCTCGTTACTTGTCCCAGCTTCTGTCAACCTAGCAGTTTGAAAGCACGTAAAAAAAATGCAGATAGAAAAATAGGGACCACCTTTGGTGGGAAGGTAACAGCATTCTGTGCACCTTTGCCATTTAGTCATGCTGGCTACATGACCACGGAGACATCTTCGGACAGCACTGGCTCTTTGGCTTTGAAACAGAGATGAGCACCGTCCCCTAGAGTCTGGAGTGACTAACATATATGTGCGAGGGGAACCTTTACCATCTCACTGAATAAGATGATGGGGAAGAATCATTTTTATTTATTTATTTATTTATTTATTTATTTATTAGATTTTTATACCGCCCTTCTCCCGAAGGACTCAGTGCGGTTTACAGCCAGAATAAAAACAATAGCAATGTACAATTAAAACAAAATTAAAAAACTTATTATATAATTGGCCAAGATTTAAAAACATTTAAAATCTAAAAACCCTTAAAATTCATCTAAAAAATTTAAAATTTAAGCCAGCCCCGCGCGAATAAATAAATACGTTTTCAGCTCGCGGCGAAAGGTCCGAAGGTCAGGCAATTGGCGCTAGCCAGGGGGAAGTTCGTTCCAGAGGGTAAGAGCCCCCACAGAGAAGGATCTTTCCCTGGGGGCCGCCAGTCAACATTGCTTGGCGGACGGCACCCTGAGAAGTCCCTCTCTGTGTGAGCGTACGGGTCGGTGGGAGGCGTGAGGTAACAAATTTATTTAGTGATCAGCTCCAACAAAAGGCCATAGGAAGATCCATATAATTGGAAGGAAGCAGATCAAATTCAGCTCCATGTTCCAAATCAAAGCACCTCCAACAGATTATCCTGCCGTGTGCGTGTGTGTGCGCGCCTGTGTGCCCTAGGGAGGAAGCGGAGCTGCCGGCTGTGTGGGGGTTGAGGCGGCAAGAGGAGCGCGCCTCCTCTTCCTCCACGCCGCCTCCTCTGCACGCCTCACCCCCACCATCCCCCACCCTCTCCGCGCGTGAAGGTCACCTCCTCCCTCTTCCAGGCGGCGGCGGCGGCGGCGGCGGCGGCTCCGAGCGGAGCGCCACAGCCGGCAGCTCCGCTTCCCTCCCACCGGTCCCAGTCCAGCCGAACGGTGAAAGCGACATGCCGAGCGCCGCCCGCCACCGCTCGCTGGATTGGGACCGCTTGGCTTGGTCCGCGCGGCGGGCGGGGAGCCGCCAGCCTTCTCGGCTGAGGGAGGGAGGGTTTCTGAAAGGGCTGCGGGTTGAGGAGCTGCCGGGCCCCAGCTGGCCTGGCCCTGTCTCTCTTGCGAGCGAGTTCCTAAGAGCCGCAAGGATACCCAGTTCAAAGCAACCCGCTGGGCTCCTCCGTCCGTGCTCGCCCGGTCTCGTGACGGGGACGGCCGGGCTAACGCCTGGCGCTTTGCCGGCTGGAAGCTTAACGCGGGATGATGAGCCCAAGAGCGGAGCGGCTTTGAATTGCAACCTTGGCTGGAGTTTCGCTTCACCTTCCTGCATCGGTTGGCCTGAGGGCTTCAAGCGTAGCCGGGCTGCGTGGGAAGGCTACCGGTCGACCCAACCAAACCCCTGGCTCTACACGGCTGGGCGGGCGGGAGAAAAGGGTGGGTAGAAGGGGCTTGTAGGAAGGCTTCAGGCGCCCGAGCAGAGCTGGAGCCGCCAGGCGGCTTTTCCGACGCGTTGAAGCTCCCCACATCCCTTCCCCGTGTGCCAGATGTGGAGCCCCTGGCAAGGGCCGCCTGTGGATGATGGGGCTTGGAACTCTGCGAGTCTGAAGATCCAGCCACCGCTCGGGAAACCTCCTCCTCAGCCGAGAAGGCTGGCGGCTCCCCGCCCGCCGCGACCTGTTAAGCGGTCCCAATCCAGCCGAACGGTGAAAGCAGAGCGGCGCCGGCATGTCGCCACCGCTCGCTGACTGGGACCGTGGGAGGAAGCGGAGCTGCCGGCTGTGGCGCCCGCTGAGCCGAGCCGCCGCCGGAGCCGCGCCGCCGCCGCCTGGAAGAGGGAGGAGGTGACCTTCACGCTGGAGAGGGTGGGGATGGTGGGGTTGAGGGCACACACACACACAAAAGGCCTTTCCACGCCACTCCTCTTGCCGCCTCAACCCCCACAGCCGGCAGCTCGCTTCCTCCCTAGGGCACACAGGCGCACACACGCACACACACAAAAGGCCTTTCCACGCTCGCTCCTCTTGCACGCCTCAACCCCCACAGCCGGCAGCTCCGCTTCCTCCCTAGGGCACAGGCGCGCACACACGCACACACACACAAAAGGCCTTTCCACGCCACTCCTCTTGCACGCCTCAACCCCCACAGCCGGCAGCTCCGCTTCCTCCCACCTTCCTCCTGCCAAAGTCCGCGGTGCCCGGTTGCTCGCTGGCTCGCCGCCGCCTCCCAGCGCAGGAGATCGGAGGACGGAGGCCAGGCGAACGGGAACAGCCCACGCCGAAGAGGGAAAGGGAGCGAGTGGGTGGGTGGCTGGGACGAGACCCCACCACAAACACACACACACACGCCTGTGAGACGCCTTGCTTGCATGTCACACACACGCACCGCCGCTGGGAAAAAAAAGGATGGATGGATGGATGGAAGTAAGGAAGGAAGGATGGATTGATGGATGGAGGCGACCGCTTTGAAGCGCAACCCTTCTCCCGCAACTAAGGGGGTCAATGTTTTCCCAATCCTAGGGTGTGGGAAACAGTCATTCTTTCTTCCTCCTAGTCTCTCCCGAGATCGCACTGCAGCGCCCATCATCCCCAGCCGGCAATCTGAGCTCGTGCCATGGCCGGGCGTGGAGGTGTGGTGGTGGTAAACGGCCAGGAGAAAGCTTTCGCTCTTTTCGAGAGGTCCTCTTGGAAGGCTGCCTTGGAAAGGAAAGTGGGAGGGGCAGAGATTTCTCCTCAAAGGTCCCCTTGGAAGGCTGGGTTGGAAAGGGAAAGTGGGAGGGGCAGAGATTTCTTCCTCGGGTCCTTCTAGAGTCCTTGAGAAACTGATATCATACAAGGTTAATAAATTATACCTCCTCCTCATTGATGAGTTTTTCATCCTGAAATTGATTGAAACAGTGTACCATCATATGCTGCCATAGTATAGTGTTAACAACATCTGTAAAGATGATATATGAGCATGACACTAAGTTTTTCTATATTTCCCTTTATTGAAAAACTTCCATCATGCTTCTTTCTGAAAACAAAGGTCATTATAATATACCTCATTATATATTTGATTTGATGATATTTCAGTTAATAAATACCATTTAAGGTGTTAAGCTTCTTTTCTTTTTCAGCAGCAAAGTGAATTACAACTTTAAAGAACTTTATTACTTTATATTCATTTATTTTAAGTATAGATTTTAGATTTTTAAACAAATATGTTTAGAGCTTTTATATCTTTCAAGTTATTCAAATTATCCCCTCAGCAGGTATATAATGGCATCCAATTCCAATATCATGTTGGGGCTTTTGAGCAAGGGAGGAGGAACGTGAGCACCGCCTTTCGGACTGGCATTCCGGGATTTCCCTTTGTTTAGAGCTGGGAATCCTCCTTCCCCCTTTTGCACTCCCTCCCTCCCTCCCTCTCTCTCTCTCTCTCTCTCTCTCTCTCACACACACACACACACACACACAGACTTCTAAAGTCGATTGGCACAATGAAAGGCAAAGACCACAATTGTTTTAAGAAAGAAGCTTTAGCAGGGAGGGGGGATGGGAGGGTGTTTTAAGTTTTGGCAAACAGCCAGGCCAACTGTATTGGAGAAGGTCACACAACTGGCCTTAACATTTTAGCTGCTGTCTTTTTCCTCACACTTGGGTTTAATGATATTAGAGACCCTTATTGCCCTGCCAAAAAAAAAAAAAAAGCCACCCATCGTCTATGAAAATTAACCTTCTCTGCCAAGAGACACTGTGCAGGGTATTTTCACTATTGGTGTGCATACAGGCTTAGATTTGTGCTGGGTTCTTAGTGCTTAGAGCACTGACCTTCAGAGGCACCCTGGTCCCTTGGAAGCTAAAGGAGGACTCATTTTCATGCTTGCAGTTGTATTGTCAATTTCTGTGAGACAATGTTGTTGAAGTAACTCACTCACTCATTCATTCATTCATTCATTCCTTGTGTGTCCAATCACACTTAGCCAATAAAAATTCTATTCTATTCTATTCTATTCATTCATTCATTCATTCATTTTATTTTGTCAAATACATATTAAATAATTATATAAATATAAGCATGAATTGAATACATAAAAGGAATACACAAATGTTGCGGTATTGGGTGTTACAGCGCAGTTATAGCTTGATTTTCAGATACCTTCATACAATGTTTGAGGAAACACAAAAACATTGCTTGTATTGTGAGATTTATTTTTTTAAGGAACTGTAATATACACGCAGACACAAAGACACACACTTTTAAAAGAGGTTATCAGTAAATTGCTATTTTGAGATTTTTGAATACAGTTCAGTTTTTTTGTACCAATCTTCTATTTATCAGATATAAGTAGAAAGCAAGCATAACACCTCGATTTTGGTAGAAACAATCATTGATAGATCTTGCTTATTTCTAGTGTTCAATGTTGTATCTCATTCAAATATATATTACTTTATCTTAAATTCCAGTTTAGGTTTAAATTTTACAAAAATAAGAAAATTCTTTAAATTATTTCATGAATGTCATTAAACAGGAGCTTAATACTGATTTATCTCATTATTTTAAAATGTTTTATATAGTAGCATTTTATTATCTTATACCTGGGAGGTTACCCTACCAAGCCCAAGTCAGCTAAAGAGAGATATGATTTCCTTCATATAATTTTTGGTGTGTCTTTATATAATCAAAACACAGCAAGGAATTTATTGCAAACTTAATAGAAGTCTACTTTAAATACAAGGAGTTTGTACAATGAGCCACAGTGATCATCTACTTACAAGCATAAGTAGCATCTCTATTGTTTAGTGCCTTACCTGGAAGTTTGTGAAGTATCTACTTCTCACAATTTTTACTTCTTGTCCACAATTGTTTCTGGTTTTATGCCCTGTTGGTTCTAGATTGTAAAATGATATTTTGATATTTATTATATTTTAAACTCCCTTTGTAATAATTTTAAATGGATCTTTCTGATTTATTTGTGTTTTTATGAATTATCCTGAAAGTTCCTTGCCTTAGTGTAATCGGTGAATCTTAAGTAATTTTTTAAAAAAAAAAATGTAATTATAATCCCCAAGAATAATCTTAATTGATAGTTTGCTTTGAAGTAACTTGTTTATGCTTTTTGGTATTGCTCTGAATTTCAGAAAAGTTTTGTTTTCATTGCATCAATGAATATTATTGTATTTTTTTCAGTGACTTAAGCAATAATAGTATCAGCATGTTGGCCAATTACACCTTCAATAATATGACACAGCTATCAACACTGTAAGTACCCAGTGATTCTGACATGGCTTCTAATTATTATTTATTGTAAAGTAAGCTCCATTAAGGAGCAAGTATTTAATTTTTCTATGTTAATGTATTCTACTCTGCTCCTGCTCCAATTACTTGTTGCAAAGTAATATAAGCTGTGGTCTTTTATTCCCCTAGGATCCTAAGCTACAACAGGTTACGGTGTATTCCCGTTCATGCATTTAATGGCCTTAAATCTCTCCGAGTGTTGTAAGTATTGCTCATTCACTGTTCTGGAGTTAAATTTTAAAAAGTGACAACAAAATTTCTAAGGAGTAGGTGCTTTCCCCTGATGCTATGTATTGCAGCCATTTCTAGTCATTTGCACTTTTCTATTTGTATCAAGATGTAAAGGTAAAGGTAAAGGTTCTTTTCGCACATACGTGCTAGTCATTGCCGACTCTAGGGGGCGGTGCTCATCTCCGTTTCAAAGCCGAAGAGCCAGCGCTGTCTGAAGATGTCTCCATGGTCATGTGGCCGGCATGACTCAATGCCAAAGGCACACGGAATGCTGTTACCTTCCCACCAAAGGTGGTCACTATTTTTTCTACTTGCATTTTTACGTGCTTTCGAAACTGCTAGGTTGGCAGAAGCTGGGACAAGTAACGGGAGCTCACCCCGTTACATGGGAGCACTAGGGATTCGAACCACTGAGCTTCCGACCTTTCGATTGACAAGCTCAACGTCCTAGCCCCTGAGCCACCGCATTCCCACTATTAAGAGCCTAAAGTAGCCTATAAATGTGAATTTAGATGTTAACATTTTGTAAGTGATTCGATGCCTTAAAATGATTTTTCATTTTGGAAATTCCTTCTTTTTTTTAAAGGCTGCTATTAAAATATAGGCTAATCTATTTGACTAAGACATATTTTTGAAAGAAGACTTCTCCATTGTAACTTGCTCATTAATCACTTCGACATATTCTTGGATTTAGTATATTGATTCCATTTTCTGAGCTAAAATTCTAATTGAGATTCTGTGCGAATTTAATCATATGCAAGACTTTGGGAGAAGTTTGATCTCTTCCATTTCTTTTTACACTTTTCCCATTTTTCGAACTTTTGGTTTTGTTTTTTCTATATTTCCCCCTTTATTGAAAAACTTCCATCATGCTTCTTTCTGAAAACAAAGGTCATTATAATATACCTCATTATATATTTGATTTGATGATATTTCAGTTAATAAATACCATTTAAGGTGTTAAGCTTCTTTTCTTTTTCAGCAGCAAAGTGAATTACAACTTTAAAGAACTTTATTACTTTATATTCATTTTATTTTAAGTATAGATTTTAGATTTTTAAACAAATATGTTTAGAGCTTTTATATCTTTCAAGTTATTCAAATTATCCCCTCAGCAGGTATATAATGGCATCCAATTCCAATATCATGTTGGGGCTTTTGAGCAAGGGAGGAGGAACGTGAGCACCGCCTTTCGCGCTGGCATTCCGGGATTTCCCTTTGTTTAGAGCTGGGAATCCTCCTTCCCCCTTTTGCACTCCCTCCCTCCCTCCCTCTCTCTCTCTCTCTCTCTCTCTCTCACACACACACACACACACACACACAGACTTCTAAAGTCGATTGGCACAATGAAAGGCAAAGACCACAATTGTTTTAAGAAAGAAGCTTTAGCAGGGAGGGGGGATGGGAGGGTGTTTTAAGTTTTGGCAAACAGCCAGGCCAACTGTATTGGAGAAGGTCACACAACTGGCCTTAACATTTTAGCTGCTGTCTTTTTCCTCACACTTGGGTTTAATGATATTAGAGACCCTTATTGCCCTGCCAAAAAAACAACACCCACCCCAACGTCTATGAAAATTAACCTTCTCTGCCAAGAGACACTGTGCAGGGTATTTTCACTATTGGTGTGCATACAGGCTTAGATTTGTGCTGGGTTCTTAGTGCTTAGAGCACTGACCTTCAGAGGCACCCTGGTCCCTTGGAAGCTAAAGGAGGACTCATTTTCATGCTTGCAGTTGTATTGTCAATTTCTGTGAGACAATGTTGTTGAAGTAACTCACTCACTCATTCATTCATTCATTCATTCCTTGTGTGTCCAATCACACTTAGCCAATAAAAATTCTATTCTATTCTATTCTATTCATTCATTCATTCATTCATTTATTTTGTCAAATACATATTAAATAATTATATAAATATAAGCATGAATTGAATACATAAAAGGAATACAACTAAAGGGAACATTAGGACAGGGACGGTAGGCACGCTGGTGCTCTTATGCACGCCTTACAGACCTTTTAGGAATGGGGTGAGGTCAATACTAGATAGTCTTTGGTTAAGGCTTTGGGGATTTTGGGAAGAGACCACAGAGTCAGGTAGCACATTCCAGGCATTAACAACTCTGTTACTGAAGTCACATTTTCTGCAATCTAGATTGGAGGTTCACTTTTAAGTTTGAATCTATTGTGTTCTCGTGTATTGTTGTGGTTGAAGCTGAAGTAGTCATTGATAGGAAGTACATTGTAGCAGATAATTTTATGAGCTATGCTCAGGTCATACCAAAGGCGGCGTAGTTCTAAATTTTCTAAAGCTGGGAATCCTCCTTCCCCCTTTTGCACTTTTATTGTTTTTCGTTCAAATAAATATTCATGTTATTTTACTTGGCTCTATCTTTATTTTTTACATTGACCAGTAGCTGCCTCATTTCCCACCCTCGGCTTATACTCGAGTCAATAGTTTTTCCCAGTTTTTGTGGTAAAAATAGGTGCCTCGGCTTATATTCGGATCGGCTTATACTCGAGTATATACGGTAATCAAAACACAGCAAGGAATTTATTGCAAACTTAATAGAAGTCTACTTTAAATACAAGGAGTTTGTACAATGAGCCACAGTGATCATCTACTTACAAGCATAAGTAGCATCTCTATTGTTTAGTGCCTTACCTGGAAGTTTGTGAAGTATCTACTTCTCACAATTTTTACTTCTTGTCCACAATTGTTTCTGGTTTTATGCCCTGTTGGTTCTAGATTGTAAAATGATATTTTGATATTTATTATATTTTAAACTCCCTTTGTAATAATTTTAAATGGATCTTTCTGATTTATTTGTGTTTTTATGAATTATCCTGAAAGTTCCTTGCCTTAGTGTAATCGGTGAATCTTAAGTAATTTTTTTTAAAAAAATATGTAATTATAATCCCCAAGAATAATCTTAATTGATAGTTTGCTTTGAAGTAACTTGTTTATGCTTTTTGGTATTGCTCTGAATTTCAGAAAAGTTTTGTTTTCATTGCATCAATGAATATTATTGTATTTTTTTCAGTGACTTAAGCAATAATAGTATCAGCATGTTGGCCAATTACACCTTCAATAATATGACACAGCTATCAACACTGTAAGTACCCAGTGATTCTGACATGGCTTCTAATTATTATTTATTGTAAAGTAAGCTCCATTAAGGAGCAAGTATTTAATTTTTCTATGTTAATGTATTCTACTCTGCTCCTGCTCCAATTACTTGTTGCAAAGTAATATAAGCTGTGGTCTTTTATTCCCCTAGGATCCTAAGCTACAACAGGTTACGGTGTATTCCCGTTCATGCATTTAATGGCCTTAAATCTCTCCGAGTGTTGTAAGTATTGCTCATTCACTGTTCTGGAGTTAAATTTTAAAAAGTGACAACAAAATTTCTAAGGAGTAGGTGCTTTCCCCTGATGCTATGTATTGCAGCCATTTCTAGTCATTTGCACTTTTCTATTTGTATCAAGATGTAAAGGTAAAGGTAAAGGTTCTTTTCGCACATACGTGCTAGTCATTGCCGACTCTAGGGGGCGGTGCTCATCTCCGTTTCAAAGCCGAAGAGCCAGCGCTGTCTGAAGATGTCTCCATGGTCATGTGGCCGGCATGACTCAATGCCAAAGGCACACGGAATGCTGTTACCTTCCCACCAAAGGTGGTCACTATTTTTTCTACTTGCATTTTTACGTGCTTTCGAAACTGCTAGGTTGGCAGAAGCTGGGACAAGTAACAGGAGCTCACCCCGTTACATGGGAGCACTAGGGATTCGAACCACTGAGCTTCCGACCTTTCGATTGACAAGCTCAACGTCCTAGCCCCTGAGCCACCGCATTCCCACTATTAAGATGTAAAGTAGCCTATAAATGTGAATTTAGATGTTAACATTTTGTAAGTGATTCGATGCCTTAAAATGATTTTTCATTTTGGAAATTCCTTCTTTTTTTTAAAGGCTGCTATTAAAATATAGGCTAATCTATTTGACTAAGACATATTTTTGAAAGAAGACTTCTCCATTGTAACTTGCTCATTAATCACTTCGACATATTCTTGGATTTAGTATATTGATTCCATTTTCTGAGCTAAAATTCTAATTGAGATTCTGTGCGAATTTAATCATATGCAAGACTTTGGGAGAAGTTTGATCTCTTCCATTTCTTTTTACACTTTTCCCATTTTTCGAACTTTTGGTTTTGTTTTTTTCTATAATCAAATGTGACTATAGGAGACATTTTGTTAAATGTTTCTTTTGGGGAATATTGAATGTAATGATATTTAATAATTCTTTCGAGTGATTCATTTATAATTACTTTTTATGCAAAATCATAAGCATTACTTAGGATGAAGTCCATGTTTGCTTCACCATTGTAGGCAAAAACATAATGGTGAAGATCCATTTTTTAAAAAAACCACTTTCTACCTCTATTAATTTAGAAGATTTACTTAATAATATATTGAAATAGGTGTTTGCTCAGAGAAAATAACGTGCCACTCTTATATTTCTGTGCAAAAGTTAAATGAAGCATGAATGAGAGTCTCTCTTTCTGGGCTGTGTGTATTTGGAAGCCTCCAGTTTCATTTGATTTATTATGGTCTACAAAATTCTAGTGTCAGCGACAACCCTTGCCACATGTCATCTACGTTGTTATTAAAAATCAATTCTCCTGGGGGAGGAAGTGTTTCCAAGCGACAGCATGCAATCTGTTACTGTCATTTATTTATTATCAGAATTCCCAAGAGAACTTCAGTTAGAAATAATCAGCAAAAGCCTATCCAAGTTTTTGCACCTTTTTTTGGGAAAGGACACATAGCTTGAAATCTGTCTAGGTTTGATGTGCAGTTAACAGATCTCTTTTATGCATGAGCCCCTTCTCTAATTGCTTTTCTTCCTGGGAAATTTTCCCTATTGCTATTAAATAGGAAAATTATCCTATTAGTCAGAATATGTCTCTGGCTACCAAACATAATAATCAGTGTCATAACATATGCCTTGTTTCACTAACTCAAAGTCTTAATTCCTCTTAGCGTATCTTTACATGGCATGTTTTAAGGTGATTTTTTCCATGCATAGATTAGGTTGTGGTGTTTTTTTTCTTTCAACCATGCACTGAAAGATAAAGAACTACCAGAAAATACATGTAAAATATACATACTTATAACAATGATGAAATTGCTTCTATGTCCCTATTGAACACAAATTCTGTGATTCAGTGTGTGACAGTATTTTGCAGATTAATTTTGGTTCCCTTTCCAGTAGTTCAAGTTCAGTTCCCAAGTTCAGTCTTTCAAGGATTTTACTATTTATTTTAGAATTTCATAAAAATTACAAAGCATACGTGCTGTTCAGCTGTTAGGAAGCTAATACAATATTAGTAAGAAAGGTGCTAGTGTATTCTATTGTTTATATTCTAAACCCTCAGGAACCATTTTTGTTGAATCCAGCAGTTATACAGACACAAAACATACAAATTTAAAAAATGAATCTCCTCCAGAGAGTCAAAATTACATAAGCACATAGGAAAGGATATGGTCAAAAAGCAACAACCTTTGTAATTTTTACTATAATTTTTCTTAGTATAATTTTCAGGTGCTAAAGCTGGGCTTTGCACCTGAAAAGTGCACCTGTTGATTAGGGCAGATTCTGTTCAGCATGGTGATAATTGCTGAATAGAAATTCTGGAAATCATAATTTTAATATATTTGGTAACATTTAATCTATGTAGCACTGTATTTATTAGAAAGAATAGTAGATATTGGCGAAATACTGTCACAAACAATTTTCTCTATTACATTAGTTTCAGGGGGAAAAAGGAAAAAAATGAATATTTCCTATTTGTCCAGATCAAGGATTGAATACTTTCCAGAATGTGTCACAATCATGATTCCCAAAACAATTGTTGTCATGTTGTCTAATAATTCTACATTGCTTATTCAGATTCAATTATGTTCTTTTTTTTTCTTTGAAAAAGTCACTGGTACTCTTTATTAAGGGAGCCATTTTGGTCTATTGATTAAGGTACTAGGCTAGAATTGGTGTATCTGTATGTTCCAGTCCCACTTTAGCCATGAAACTCGTTCAGTGACCTCACTCTCCCTAGGATAAGGCAATGGCAAACCATTTCCATTAAAACTGTCTCAAAGGCAGTCAAATTAAAAAGCTATAAATAAATAAGCACACTACCCTTTTTATTAAAGAAAAATTTCAAAGAGTCTGTAATACTACCATTTCCTTTATTTCCATTTTTATTTCAATGCTAGGAGCATGGTGGCTTTCATGGTTATGATGCTGGTTAGATGTTAACACGCCTCTGTTCAAAACCCAAGTGCTGCCATGGGGTGGGGTGAGCTCTTGTCTTTCACTCCAGGTCCTTCCAGGGTCATGAAAGGAGCCCCCAGTTGGCGGTTCCCAGGCAACGGTGATATTACCAGCTAATCCTTTCAACCCAGAAGCACCTTGATTGCATCGCATCTGATTGCATCACATTGCACGCGTGTTGCATGCGATACAGTGCTTCTTTGTAAAATCTTTCTTAGAAAAAATAGTGGAGAACGTGAACTATATTGCTTCTTAAGTTATTTAGTCAATAGGTAATAAAAGCTATCTTAAACTCTTTTTCTATCGTTACTGTATTCAAACATAATATTACTTTTTCTTTTCCTAGAACGCTTCATGGCAATGATATATCCAGTGTCCCTGAAGGGTCTTTTAATGATCTTGTGTCACTTTCCCACCTGTAAGTATTGTTATCCTCAAGAGATTATTAACTCTGCACAAATGGGAGATTGCTATGGGAGATTTGTATAGCTACCTCATGCCACAATTATCGTTATATGTATTTTATTTAGATAAATTCTATTTTCCAAGCAAATGTGGAAAAAAAACCCTTACCTTTTGAAACCTTAACCATCAAAGAGAAAATAGATCATTTGTTAAGTCTACTTATCTCAAAGTTAAACTCCGAAGCAAATTTTCAGCAAAATATGAAAAACTTATTTTAACCTAAATGGTGAAAAATATATGGATAAATGATCAAGCAGGCTCATACTATTGGTTCTTAATTTGCCCAGTAGTAGCACTATTGGTTCTTAACTTTCCAGAATATTTTTTCCTTATTTAAATAGGATTGATCTCCACTTCTTCACTCCAAGGAGAATAGAATTGACATTGCTAGAAAAAAAAAAGAAAATAGGGGGGAAAAAAGGACAAGTTAAAAGCCACGTAGGGACATATAGTTGCTGGAAAGATACCATCATGATTATGCTTTATGAACCATGTTCTATTATACTTTCTTCACACCCCATTTAGATTCCTATATTTCCCATTTGCTGTATCAGGGTATTTTGGGTAGAATGGCATTCTGAAACAGTTTTCCAAATAACATAAGCCCAACAAGGAATTAGTGTTAGCCTGTATTATATCTATTCACTTTTAACCCTATACTGATCATGGAAAGGAATTAAAATACATGTTTAAATTTATGAATATTTCATCCTTTTTTAAACTTGTGTTCATTGCTCATTAAAATATTTTTTAAAATGAAAATATAAGTTATTTCTGCAGTACGATACTTACTAATGAACAACATGATAATGCTTTATCAAAGATCATGTTTGATAGTATTATTAAAGTCAAAATGATTTCCAGTTAGTTTAAATTCTACTAAAAATAAACATAATTTTTCACATTCACTTAAATAAACGTGATTGTTTGTGTTTACGTAGGTATACCTCTCTACTAAGTGAATTGATAACTGCTGATTAAAATAATAACCTGTAAAAAAACCTATTTATAAAATTAATTGATCTAATTAGCACATCCACCATTCTTTCTCAGCACAAGAACTACTGTGTATGGAACATAAAAATACCACACACATCTACTGTTAACTCTTCTTTTAGAGAAACTACAAAAATAAAAATACAGGATGGAGATACAATAAGAGGAAACATTAGGAAAGAAGAACAAAGCAAAACAGCACTGAATGAAATAAGATAAGCACAGGTAGCAGGGCAGGAAAGGAATGGAAAGAGACCAGGCCAGTAGCTATTCCCTAGTAGCAGTTCAGCCTACTTTCCAAAGGTACCTAGACTTTGTAGCTGCAGTTTGCCCCTCTGTCTTCTTCTTTGGTTTTTAACAGATTAGTTTATTCTTATCAGCAAAAGTAACATACAAACCTACTGTAAATAGGATTTTGAGGGAAATCCTATTGGATAAATACACTGCTCCATTTGGGGGATTATATAATAATTTTCATTATAATTAATACAATAGCAGTTACCAGCTATAAATGATCTTCAAGAAACTATTCTGCAAAGAAAGAATTGTCCAATAAGAAACCAGGGACAAAGAGAAGTAGTCTTATGAGATTCCCCCCCCCCCAATTTTTACAAGGTTTCTGTAACCTCAGCCACTAATATGCCACTTGACAGTCATTCATCCTTCTTCATTCGTTCTGCATCAATGCATACAGTAAATGTAAAAGTATGGTATTTTCTTCTGAAATAATAAATTCTGGGCCCATTAATTATCTTGGCTGCCAACAGCAATCACATATATTGTTTACAAAATAGATTGACGAATCTATTGAAATAGATTGAAATTATGTATAGATTTAGAATTGTTTCATTGATATACTAAGTACATATTATATCTCTTTATAAATGAATATTACCTTATTACTACTACTTATCTTTGAAAACAGTACGTAATATTTAGTATATTTATTATTTATTTATTATTTATTTATTTATTTATTTATTTATTCACATTTTTATACCGCCCTTCTCCGAAGACTCAGGGCGGTGTACAGCAAGTAAAACGACAATAATACAAAAACCATTTAAAATACCATAACAAAATTAAAAATCTAATTAAACTGCTGTATACTTAAAACTATTTAGGTAAAAAATACAAAAGATAAAAACCCCTGTTAAAAACCCACTAAAATCCCCAAATATTAAAATAAATCAATCAGGCCAGCCCCGCTTGGTGAAAAAAGAAAGTCTTGAGCTCGTGTTTAAAGGTCCGAAGATCAGGGAGAAGATGGAGTCCCACCGGCAGCTCGTTCCACAGAGCTGGGGCCCCCACAGAGAACGCTTTTCCCCTGGGAGTCACCAGCCGACATTGGTTGGCTGACGGCACCCTAAGGAGGCCCTCCCTGTGAGAGCGCACTGGACGCACCAGACAATGGGAGGGAACTGGCGGCAGCAGGCGGTCCCGTAAATATCCCGGGCCGATGCCATGGAGCGCTTTAAAGATGATAACCAACACCTTGAAGCGCACCCGGAAGACCACCGGCAACCAATGCAGCCCGCGCAGGAGAGGTGTTACATGGGAGCTACGAGGCGCTCCCTCAATCCCCCGCGCAGCCGCATTCTGTACCAGTTGGAGCCTCCAGATGCTCTTCAAGGGGAGCCCCATGTAGAGAGCATTGCAGTAATCCAGGCGGGAAGTGACGAGGGCATCAGTGACTGTGCATAACGAGTCCCGGTCCAGGAAAGGGCGCAATTGGTGAATCAGGCGGACCTGATAAAAAGCTCCCCTGACGACGGCCGTCAAATGATCTTCTAAAGATAGCCGTGCCTCCAGGAGAATGCCTAAATTGCGCACCAATTCCCTGGAGGCGAACGATTCTCCCCCCACAGTCAGCAATGGGGTAAGCTGACTGTGCCGGGACGCCAGCATCCGCAGCCACTCCGTCTTGGATGGGTTGAGTCGGAGCCTATTCGTCCCCATCCAGACCCGAACGGCTTCAAGACACCGAGTCATCACATCAACGGCTTCATTGGGGTGGTTCGGGGTGGAGATGTACAGCTGAGTGTCATCGGCATACAGCTGACAACTCACCCCAAAACCACGAATGATCTCTCCCAGCGGCTTCATATAAATGTGAACAGGAGGGGTGAGAGATTCGACCTCTGCGGCACCCCACACGTGAATTGCCTAGCGGTCGATCTCTGCCCTCCTGTCAACACTGTCTGCAAACGGTCGGAGAGGTAGGAGGAGAACCACCGTAAAACGGTGCCTCCCACTCCCAAGCCCCCCAACCGTTGCAGCAAGATACCATGATTGATGGTATCGAACGCCGCTGACAAATCTAACAGGACAAGAACAGAGGATCAACCTCTGTCCCATGCCCTCCAGAGATCATCAACCAACGTGACCAAAGCCGTCTCTGTGCTGTACCCAGGCCTGAAGCCAGACTGGCACGGGTCTAGATAAACAGTTTCCTCCAGGTACCGGGTAGCTGCCAAGCCACCACACTCTCAACAACCTTCGCCAAAAAGCGGAGGTTGGAGACTGGACGATAATTAGCCAAAATAGCTGGGTCCAGGGAAGGCTTCTTGAGGAGGGGCCTCACCACCGCCTCTTTCAAGATGGCTGGGAAGACTCCCTCCATCAAAGAAGTGCTGGTAATTCCCTTGAGCCAGCGTCGTGTAACCTCCTGAGTGGCCAGTACCAGCCAGGAGGGACATGGGTCCAATAAACATGTGGTGGCATTCAGCCTCCCCAGTATCCTGTCCATGTCATCGGGAGTCACAGAGTCAAACTCAGCCCAAACAATGTTCTCAAGACATGCCTGCGTCATCCCGCCTAGATCCACCCAATCAGTGTCCAGCCCGTCCCGAATCTGAGCGATTTTATCGTGCAGATAACTTCCAAATTCCTCAGCTCACCCCTGTAAGGGGTCCTCCCGAGCCCTCTGAAACAGAAGGGAGCACATCACCCTAAACAAGGCAGCTGGGCGGTTATCTGCCGATGCTATAAGGGCGGAAAAGTATTCATGCTTTGCCGTCCCTATTGACACTAGATAGACCTGAATATGTGACCGCACTAGTGTTCGGTCAGATTCGGAACGGCTGGCTCTCCAAGCGCTCTCTAGGTGTCTTTTCCAGCGCTTCATCTCTCTCAGCTTCTCAGTAAACCAAGGAGCCGGTCAAGGGCAGCGCCGGGTCAGAGGCCGCATAGGCACGACGCGGTCCCAAGCCCCTGCTGCCGCCCTTTCCCAGGTGGCAACGAGTTCTTCAGCCGAGCCGTGGGCCAGATCCTCAGGAATCGGCCCAAGCTCCGTCAGGAACCTACTCAGGTCCATCAGGCGCCTGGGACAGAACCACCGGACTGGCTCCGTCTCCCTGCGGTGAGGGTTTGCGGTCTGAAAGTCCAGGCGAAGAAGAGAATGATCTGTCCACGACAGGGGAGTGATGACTAAGTCCCCACATCCAGATCATTCAGCCACTGTCTCGAGACAAAAATCAAGTCCAGCGTGTGTCCCCCAGTGTGTGTGGGCCCATTCACTAACTGGGTCAGGTCTAAGGCTGCCATGGAGGCCATGAACTCCCGAGCTGTCGACGATGTCTCGCCTACCGACGGCAGATTGAAATCCCCCAAGACCATAAGACTGGGGGTATCAACTGCCGACTCGGCTATCACATCGAGCAGCTTGGGCAGGGCTGCTGTTACGTGGCAGGGAGCCAGGTACGTGATCAGTAAGCCCACCTGTACCCCTCGGCCCCACCGCACAAAGAGCGACTCACAGCCAGCTGTCTGCGGGACAGTGACCTCCCTCAGCTCCAAACTCTCATTAATGATAACCGCAACCCCCCACCCCTGCCTTGAACCCTCAGCTGATGAAATGCATGGAAACCCGGTGGACTCATTTCAGCAAGGGGCACCCCCTTCTGTGCCCAACCAGGTCTCCGTAATGCCATCAGGTCCGCTCCCCCTCTTGTATCAGATCTGCAATGAGGGGGGCCTTATTAACGACGGACCTGGCATTGCATAACATCAGCCGAAGGTCGCAGCCCTGAGGATTCTGACCACTCGGGGAACGGGAAAAGGCAGCGGGACCGGAGTACGCGATCGCTTGTAAACAGCGTGGGCGTGCTCTCCGAACATGATATGGTCCCCGCCTTCTGCCATATCTGCCCCTCCCATAAACTGTGCTGATAGAATAGTGCTCTTGTCCATGGGCATCAGTCACCCCCCCTACAGTCTCTGGACCTGTCTTCATAACGCGAGCTCTAGCGAGGTCTGGCCCCCTCCCACATACACCCCCACCCACCCACCCTAGCCCTTCCACCCCTTAAAAGCCCTTTAAAAGATTTAGTTAAAAAGCTCCTCAAACCCCTTTTTTCTGCATGCCACCTCTCGGGATTCCAGAATCCGTCATTAAGGTAAGCCCTCGATAGAATAGGGGGCCATGTTTACACTATATCAATTGGAACCCTACAAGATGAAACAATCAAATAGGCAACGTGCCTTCAGTTCATATGTATTTATGTTTGGAAAACACTACAATCCTTAAAAGTTTGGGGTAGATCATGACTGATTGTGATCCATAAACTCAACTTCATCCTACTTTACTTTTTCTAATCTGTGTGCTTTAAATTTAGTTGATTTTAAAATATCCTTTACATTTTATTTCCATATATAGTAATAACATTGAGCCCTGCCCATATAATTAATATATTCTAACCAAACTTCAGATATGTTATAGCTGTCAATTTAATTTTCTTGGTCAGGAGAAATCGCCAACTCTTCCATGGAATTTTACAAACTTAGATGAACATGAATTCAACTTGTTCAACATCTTCTAACGTTCTGCCATTCTGCCAGGTTTTCTTTCTAATGACATCTTTGGGAGAACCTGAGAAAATAAACATACTTTATTATCAGTTTTGTGTGTTCCACCTCCCAATAAATGTCATTCTCTTGTTGGTTAACAATGACATTTAAATCTACACATTTAAAGCAAGTGAAAGCAAAGTAGATAATGCAATCACACAGTCAATTGAGAAAAGCTGCTAGCAATGGGAGGAAGGACATGAAATTAAAATGATGGAACTGATATTCTTCTTTTTATTTGGTGCTTTGCCCTATTTTAGGGGATGTTTAAAACTAAATTATATTATTGTTGACCAATTGGATCTTTATTGGTCCAAAACAGCTGTTCAAACACATTTGTATAGTAAACTAGAGATAACTTAAATGTATAATTGTATGTTGTATGTACATGAGCATGAGTTCATATATAGTCAATCCAAATAATCTTTGTCTGTGTGAAAATACAGACAAGATATAAACTGGGTCCTTTTAAGGACACTTTGTTCTTCTTATTTAATTTTAATGTATGAACTCTTGCCAGTAATTCAGCTCATGAACTCTCAGCATGAGTTTGTCTAGGGCAAGCTTCTTTAATCAGTCATGTCTGTGGTTTTATATCAACAATTTAAGTTTATAATTTTATCCATCAGTATTCCATCTGCTTTTTTTCCTCACTAAATCATTTTTAATATCGATTCCTTTTCTAAAACATATTTATGTTATCAGTAAAGAAAAAGTCAACATCCAGAATTATCTTTTGATCATTCTTTTTGTAAATAATTTTCTAACTTTCTCTCTAGGGGCCATATCCAACTATTATTTTCTTCTCCACAGGAACAATTTCTAAGCTTTAAGTAAAAACTTAAAGTCAAAAGCAGCCTCACTTAACCTTTAGTCCATAACCCTAAGAAAATTATTCTTGAACTTCAATGGTTTCTGAACTCTTAAACCTTATATTAAAAAAGAAACTGTACAGAAAGATGGACTTAGAAAATATGTTCAAAAGCCATTGAAATGGACATTTCTTAAATATTTCAACTTCTCTAAAAATTTGCAACCATTGCCTGTTGTTAGAAACTTTTCTAAAAATCAAAGAGGAACATAAACATCATTATATTGAATATGCCAATCAATTCAATATAATGCCTAGTATTTATTTCATTATATTCCATCTTTCCTTTAAAATTCTTAAGAAAGGATCATCCCGCATTTTATACTCACAACCACAAATCTGTTAGTTAGGTCGGGTTATTCAATTTCTCCCAGCCAAAGTCATCCAATTAATTTTGTGATTGAGATTTGATATAAATCTTGAGTTTTACTAGGTCTAGTTCAGTACAGTAAAAAAATATTCTGCAATGGTTCTGGATATTCTGCTGGAACTCACTAATCTTAAGAAGTTCATACAGATAATATTGATTCACTTGATAAAAAAAAGTCTTACTGTATTAATGTTTTGGTTCAATACTGATTTATTTGTGAATAAACCCTACTGAATTTAATGAAACTTCTGAAAATTTCCTGTTGTAAATTTCCATATTCTTTTGGGAGTAACATCCATTGTTCAATAATGTTTATTTCTTAGTAGAAGTATATAATATTGCACTGTAAATAAAATTATTTCTAATCATTATATTAAACACCTGTTCTTTAAAAATGTTAATATTTTAATAATTCTGATATTAATATTACCAGAATTATTTGAATGATTTTCCTATTCTATAATCATAGCAGGGAAATTATGATTATCTACAACATAAGATAGTTAAACTCTTAGCTTGCAAATATAGCAATGCATTAAATACTTAATATATCCTCTATTTTATATACTTAATATATAATATATTTTGTTCTTAAACAAAATGCAGGAATAAAATGGCAATACAGATAGTCCCACGACCACAATTAAGTCCAAAATTTATTTTGTTAAAGAGATATTTGTTAAGTGAATGTCCCATTTTACAAAGTTTATGACCTTTCTTGCCACAGTTATTAAGTGAATCACTGCAGTTGATAAGTTAGTAACCTGTTTGTTAAGTGAATCTGGCTTCCCCATTGACTTTGTCAGAAGATTGCAAAAGGTGATCACATGATGTTGGAACACAGCAATGGTCATAAGCAGTGGTGGGATTCAAATAATTTAACAACCAGTTCTCTGTCCTAATGATTTCTTCCAACAACCAGTTCACCAAACTGCTCAGAAAGTTAACACCGGTTCTCCCAAAGTGGTGCGAACTGGCTGAATCCCACCACTGGTCATAAGTATGAACCAGTTGTCAAGTGGCTGAATTTTGATTACATGATCATGGGGATGCTTCAAAGGTCATAACTGTGAAGAATGGTCTTATGTAACTTTTTCAGTGCTGTTGCAACTTTGAACGCTCACTAAATGAAATATTGTAAGTGGAAGACTACATATAGAAGGCCAAAAGTTTCTTGGAAAGTTATTGAATCATAATGTAATAATTAGAGTAGCATCTCCTCTATAGAATTGGATGCAACATGCTCTCTAAGACAAAGAGATGGGTGACTGTGGAGTGGAGAATAAATAAACAGAAATTGAGGAAATATTAATGTGTATTCTGATGTGTAGTCATTTTTTTTTATTATCCTAACTTGCATTTTGTAATCAGTAATAAGACCACCACACACAAATTTGTCTTTTCACCAAAGGGAGAAGAATTTTTATGTAAGGTATAATGGCTACCAACCAAAAATTAAATGAGATACTGATCCAGAGTTGTCTGGAGCTTTTGAGAGGAGAAATTTGATAAGTTCTTAAAGTTAGATAGATAGGAATTCTACATTGAAGTAGAGTTAGATAGATAGGAATTCTACATTGCTTACATTCAAATTAAATTTAACCATCTTTTATCTGGAGCTACACATTAGATCTTGTTCCAAGCTGCCCTGAGTGGTGAAACTAGTTTGAGGATTGCTAAAATCTTCTCTATTTGTGCCTGGTCTCCTTATTCTATGGCTATCTACTGCCAACTTCAATTACCTTTTTAGATAATCCTGATTCTCTATTTAGTTCCCACGCATTAAGGCGAGGATATGCATTGAAATTCTTGCATAAAGAATGTACAAAAAGAATGGGACTGTAAATACTGGCAGATGTTGGCAGATATCAGAAACCAGCAACTGGTATTAAGAACTGGATTTATAAATCAAGGAATGTTCTTATAATTGTATCAGCATAAAGAAAGGAGTCATGTAATTGGACAAATGTCTTTTTCTCTTTCTTTTTTTTTAAAACCCTATTTAGGGCACTCGGTACAAATCCTTTACATTGCGACTGCAGCCTGCGCTGGCTTTCAGAGTGGGTAAAGGCAGGCTACAAAGAGCCTGGCATTGCACGATGCAGTAGTCCAGATGACATGACCGACAGGCTTTTGCTAACAACACCAACTCAGCATTTCCAATGCAAAGGTAGGTATAAATCTTGGCCCTCTGCCCTTAGATAGGAGACCACCGGGAAATTTCAGTAGAGACCTGAACTAGAAAAATAGATTTTTGTGTAAGGCAGCAATTGCAACCCACTTTTCTACTACTTCTAATGGAAAAAATATGGACACATTGGACACGGCCTAAGAAAGGCTTTACTTTTCAGTGTAAAGAATTGAAATTTGAGGAAGGTAAAGAATTAAAACTTGGTGATGAAAGCGTGCCATGATTCAATCCTAATTTGCCTTTATAATCTCAAAACTAAACAGAAGCTACACACTTCTCCTCTGCCTAAAAATTCCCTATTTCCAAAAACATTACTGCGATATACACATGGTGCTTTCTTTTAATTTTTCATTTCCGTTGCTCTTAAATCTACAGTTTCCCTGTATATTAAAGGATTCTTTTTCCTTTCTAGCATTTGTGATGTTCCATTTTCTGCCCCACTGATCATTACAGAGCCACTCACATGCCTGTCAAAGACAATTATATTAAGGATCCAGGTGATCCATAAGAAACGATCTGGGTGTGTGGGGGAATGACAAGCATATATCTTCAACTCAGAATTTTACTGAAATTTACATCAAACTTACATCAAGATTGGTTTTTTTTTCTGAAAATTGTGGATTAAAAAATGTATTCAAAGTGAATAAAGTTTACCATTCGAGTTCAATAGCGGTCATGTTTGAAATGTGTGGGATTTATTTTCTCTGCTTGACTCATTTTTAGTTTATTTATCTATTACACATTCAGTCATTCATTCATTACAGGAGCAAAAGGTGATATACATCGTTCCCATTTCCCCATTGTGAGATAAAATAACTTTATCTCATGTCAGAACTTCATCTTGACAGAATGCTCCAAAAGATAGTATAGGGATGGCTTTGAAAGAAATGTGGCAATTCTTTTTAACACATGACCTTAACCCTTAGCATTTTCTTAAAACGGGAAAGCATGGGGTTTCTAGGGTTTCGTGACCCAGGCTACCTCAAAGGGCTGACATTTCTTTCTTTCATTCATTTTGCTTTTATAGCCTGATGAAATGAATCCTTCTTAAGATAATATTTTTTGCAAGTTAGCTTTGTTCCAGCACAGTGTCTGTACTTGAAGTGCCCTAACTAAGGTCACTGATACATAATATAGTAGCAGCACTTAAACTTCCAAGAGAATATTTCTTTTTAAAAAATGTATTTATATACATGTGTTGATATGGAACATGCACCAAAGACTCTGAGTAATATTCTTGTATATAAGGCAATCTCTTGAAAATGTTTTAAATTATTGTCAAACTTTTTCAGATGTATTCTTGTTTTATTGCAGGAGCTGTTGACATCAGCATTGTGTCCAAATGTAATCCTTGCCTATCTACTCCCTGTAAAAATAATGGGACTTGCAACAATGATCCCGTGGATTTTTACCGATGTATTTGCCCATTTGGCTACAAGGTAGGGTAACTGATAACAAATGGATTTCAGCATTGAATAGCAATAGCAACAGCACTTATATACCACTTTATAGTGCTTTACAGCCCTCTCTAAGCGGTTTACAGTCAGCAAATTTATATTTATTTATTTATTTTGTCAAGCATATATAAGATTACAGATATAAATATAAACATGATTATGAATACATGAAATGGATACAAATAAATGGGGACAGTAGGACAGGGACGGTAGGCACGTTGGTGCGCTTATGCACCGCCCTTTACAGACCTTTTTATTGCCCCCAATAATCACATAATACAAAGAAGAAGATTGCACTAAAGAGAAATGAGCATTGTTCGAGCTGCACAATGAACAATGATACTATATGTGATCCTGCATCTCAAACATTTGTTTTACTGAAGTGCGTGTAGAGATCTTTACAAAGCAGAACAAGTACCTATGCCTGTGTATGTTACATTTGTATAACGTGTGCCTAAAGACAGTATAAGATTGAGAAGCAAAGTGCTTACAAATCACAAGGGCTGGAAAAGTAGAAGAAAAAAAAACAGCATCAAAACCCAGGAGCACAAATACAAGGAACATTGTATGAAGCCAAGTAAGCTTGTCTCAATATCTGAAAAATATCTCTACAACTGTGCTATAAGTTATTGAACAAAAGTGACTTTTGACAGGTTCAGATGTGAACACTATGAAAAGAGCATTCTTTTTTTACTAAGCTGTTCCCCACTAAAATATCATGCTAATTTGGTAACAATGCCTTTCTTCCTTCTCGACAGTCAGCTTCAAACATGGTTGTTCATCTGGAAGCTATTACCTTGATAAATTATCCCAAACCTGCCCACTCAGCATTGTTATTCCTTGTTTGATGTAGATGTGGAGTAAACTTTCTATGGAAAAGTTCACAGCTATATCAATAGGCTGTGGGAACCTTAATTTAAATATGATTGGACAAGACTGAGTTTTATTGAATACTCAATGGCAAGGCAATTCTATCTTTTTCTGAAACATATAATTAGATAACCACAGCAGGTCTTCAGTCACATGCATTACTACAAAGGAAATGACATGATTAAAACCAGAGAGATGACATAATTCAATAAGATATGCTGGATAAAGTCATGAAACCTTAAACAGAGATTCCAGTTGTAGAAAGCAAGTGATGCCAGCTGTACATCAAAAATGTATATGGGCATCTTGCGCCACAGTAGCAATGATAAAAAAAATGTTTTATCCATCCATCTACATTAAATCTACATGAATATACTCTTGATAATCTTACTGAAAGTTGATATTAAGGGCCGCAAAGAAAAATGTGGATTAGACATTTTTTCTCTTTGACTGGAAACATTAGGAATTTGAGTCTAGAGACTTTGTGTAATCAAAAACGTGCTGTTCCTCTATTAGAATAAGTTGTGTCCTTGCATATATGTAAGAATCTTATTTATTAGAAGTGTCATAGACATGAAAATAACTTTCAAAAGTGTACAATCCAAGAAAATTATAAAAGAGTATATATCCAAAGAGATATAGGTAAAGTCTTCTAAATTATAGAGAAAACCACTTTTCTCTTTGGTTTTTCTCCAATGTCATCTCTCCCATAATTAACTGATTTTCCAGAGATGATTTTTTTTTAACTGTATATGAAAGGAATTGTTATGCCTGAGCTGGTATTAGAGAAACCTGATCCTAGTCTGCTCTCAGCAATGGTTGCTGACTAGGAATCTTTGGACCAGTCACTCTTTCTTGATCAAACCTTAATAAGCAAGTTATTGTGGTGGGGAAAATGGGAAGAGATATGTTATGTATGTTGCCTTGAGTTCTTGAGGCAACATACATAAAGCAGGCATGAATCAGATAGATAAATAAATAAGTAACAGTCTTCTCTAGCCAGGTTGTTCTTTAGATATATGGACATTGACTTCCAGAGTTCTTTGCAATAGCAATGCTTATTGGAGAATTCATAAAGAATAATCCTTGTTTTTATGTACTTTTATTGATTGTAAAATAAAGTATATAATTTAACAGGGCTCTATGGTAAGGAAGTGGAGAAAATATTGTAAGAGATGCAAATATGCTTGCACCTTTAGATACAATTTTATATTGTATATATATATATATATCATGGTATGCACAGTCATCTTGGAGTAAAGTCAATTTAGCTAAAGGGGACCCTAACTTCGATAAAGTTGTATTTTTATATGCATTAAATTGTTGAAGGAAAAAATAAAGTTTTTGTCTGAATTATAAAAACATGAAAAACCAAAGCTCTTTGTCAGAATGGATTTGAATATTATAAAAGACAATGGGTTCATTTTATTTTACATCTTTATAGTAGTTCCATACCATATTTAATATGACTTCTGTGTAGGGGCATTGACTAGCAGAATCTCTTCCTGTATTACGTGCAAAGAATCAGTCAATATGTTCCACCAGCAGAGAAGCTCATCCTGAAATCTCTGTTAGAAAGAAATAATGCTGTCCTTGGAAAAGAATGCTGATGATTTAACTTTACAATAAAAGTAAAAAAAATCAGTGCTGTGCGGTTTTTTACAAACATACTTTGGATGTTGCTTTGCTGAGGGGTTGATTAACCCAACAGCCTAAGACCCAGTAAGTGGCTGTATGCCTCTTTTCATATAAATGTTTATTGTTTTTATTGAATACTTTACAAGGACATAATATGGACCACTTATTCAAAAACTCCATGATAAAATGTCTTTCACCATGCAGTTCCAAGTACTCATGTATTTATTATCTTCTTGCTGTCTTGCACTGCTTTAATAGGAAAAAAAAATAGTTTCACTGAATAAGAGCAGGTGATCTGATTCTGAAGGATACATTCTTTGTGCCTGTGAAGGCCAGGTTAGGAAAACAGAGTGAACTTTCCTGTCAGTGATAGAAAATGACTAATGTTTTCTGTTTAACTTTTACTGATAGGGTCGAGATTGCGGCACACCTATTAATGCTTGCATTCAGAATCCATGCCAGAATGGGGGAAGTTGTCATCCTACGGACACAAATCAAGACGGATTCAGGTAACCAACAACAAAGCATGGTTAAAACCAAAGCAATGGATAAAGCAACTTGTTTTCATTACTTTGATGCATAAAAGGCTACCGTACAAAACCATCCCAAATAAATTAAACTAAAGCATGATCTAGATTGGCAAAGTAAATCATTGGCCCAATCGCTTTGAATGAGAAAGCTATACAGGCACTTACATCTTTCCTGTTTAAAACTGGAGGACTTAAAAGTATTTAACTTTGTCTTTACCAAGACCTTCATCTGAAACAAAGAATTATATTTGGGTCAGGGTTGGGTGGATTGTGTGTGTGCAGTCATCCCATTTTGAGTCTAATGATGTGCTCTGGAGCATATGGGAGTGTGATGTAGCAGTTCTTTACAAGAGCTTGTAAGTCAAATCTTTTCAGAGCACAAAGCAGTGATTTCAAAGATTTGCAGACAGGTACTATATTAAACTGTTAATATATGCTTTATCTATTGCCACTTCTCTTATTAAATCCCTACAACTTCCAAGTTCAAACCATTTACTGGTTCATTGCAAATTGTTTAAAGTGGAATTTTTAGGGTAGCTTGCCCCAAAGAATCCAGTTGGATTCTAAGAGGTCTCAGAAGTATTTGGGCTGGTTCTAGAAATGATTTTGTCAATTTCTGTTTGATATCTGGAGTAGGAGGGCTGACAAGGTTTTTCTAAATTGGATTTTCGACATACTTCAAAGATGATCCTACAATACATGAAAGAACTGCAGGTCCTGACTTGAATCTGATAAGGCACAGCATTAAGTATGTGTGTAGGCTTATGCTATATTATATGTGCATCAAAGCTGCAGCTTTTTTCTCTGCTTTTATTGCACCAACAAACTCAAGGCATACAGAATGATTTTAGCTATATTTATTTGTTTATTAAATAAATTTATAGGGCCACCTAACTTATACATGGTGACTCCAGGCAGCATACACATTAAAAATTAACAATATAAAAGCCCCAGAATGCGTACACCCCCCACACACACACTATGGCAGTGACAAATGCAATTTTACAAACAAATTGAGCAGCTGTAAATCAGCGTGGGATCCCCAAGCTTAATGACAAAACCATATCTTCATGGCGTTCCGGAAATGTAGCCAGGAAGGGATCAACCTTATTTCCAGAGGAATGATGTTCCAAAAGGAGAGAACCACTACAAAGGAGACCTTCTTCTAGATTCCATGAGGTGCACTTCCTTAATAGATGGGACCTATAACATACCCAGCCTTTCCACTCTGGTGGCCAAGTAGATGTAATTTGGGGAAACATAGTTTGTCATGTAATCTGGGTTGTGAGCAGTCTAATTTATACTCCTGTCTCCTCCTCCCAGAATTATTTTACAAAATCCTCAGAGGATTGTTATAACACTTTATGTGAGGTTTTTGAGGAAAATACCTCCGGTGACCAATCCTGATATCACCTGTGATGAAAAGCCAACTATGAGTATATCCACTGACTCCTTGTACAATTAAATAGGATACATTTCAATATGTGATATCTGGGGATGTGGACAGATTGTTAGAACAATATACTTCCCCCTGGATCTTTCTCAAAGGTGGCTCATAAGTTCTAGCCAGTAGAATATTAAAGATGCTATAGTTCACATCATACATCTTTGTCAGTCCTTCAAAGTAGACCAGACCAGGAAACCAAGGTTAACAATGCCAATACTACATTTTTTATGAAGTTATAGTAACAGAATCTATTATCTTTCAGAAAACTAGACAGGGTCAAGCCTGCCTGAAACACTTTCTCAGATTGTTTCTCAACTTAAAATTTCTTTTGCCTAACATTGTCTTGGTTCTTAAACTCGTTACAATCTCACCCTAAGAAATAGCAGAAGGTGTCCTTGTTTAAGGGTATCTGTTGTTAGTGCTCTTCTTAAGAAACCTGCCTGGATCCCTCAAAGATGGGCGATTATAAGCCAGCCTGTAACTCCCATGGTTAGACAGGTAGCTGATAGGTGCTTTTTAGCTGCAGACAGACCTGCAGGAAGCAAATTATTTTGACAATTTTAAAATGACTTCAATTAGGCTACATAATTGAGATTGCCTTGATTAGGTCGATGTATTATTTCTGTGTTGAGATTGACAGAGAGAGCACAGCCTGTTGGTTCTTTTTGACCTCTCCGCTTCCTTTGATATCATAGCCTCGGAAGAAAGGCATAGTTTTGTAATGGTTCCATTATTCAGTCTCCAACACTTTAATTATCTACAAGAAACCACTGAAGGGGATCAGAAGTTTTGGAATTGTGTTCTATCAGTAAGCTGATGACATCAAGATTTATTTTTCAGGAACCGGTGTGGCTCCTCTTAATGCCTGTCTGCAAACAGTAATAGGGTAAATGAGAGAAAAATTGAAATTGAATCCAGAGAAGGCAAAGAAGCTTATTATAAGGGTCTATAATTCAGGGGAGATGATAGATCAGCCATTCTGAATGGGATTCCATCCTCTTGAAGAAGACTTTTGGCTACAAATATCTCTTTGGTTTCCTAGTTGAAGAAATAATTAGGAAAACCTTTTGTCAGCTTTAGTTGATTTGCCAACTTTACCCTTTCTGGAATATAATGATCTTAAAACTATGATTTTGGTAATCTCCTAGAGTGACCACAGGTAATGCATACTTGTGGTCTAATAAAGACACTTCCATTAATTAGGCCTATTTTATTAGCTTTTTTTTTTAAAAAAACATTGCTTTGTGTAGGGCTTTAACTGTTAATATTTATTCTAGTTATTTTACCTATTTGCTGTCATTGCAATTTTATGGTTTTAGTATCTCTACTTTAAATTTGTAGTTAATCACTCAGATGGTGACCACCATACATACGTATACACATTTCAAAATTCAGGGGATCATAGATTTTGCTGAGAGAGATGAACTTCTCCCGCTGTTCACTGCCAAGTCTTTATGATACGTGAAAAATCAATGTGTTCATCCAGAATAATCAGTGGTTTATCACTAATGGATCTGGCGTTGCAGGTCCACCATTGCTGTCAGTTTGACTTCCTTGTTCATGCTGCAACCAGAAAAGAACTGAGGCTAGTTATTGATCTGCTTACCTTTTCCTGAAATATTGAGGTTTCTCCCTTCTACCATATTTCCTACTATATTTTCATCTTACTTCACCATTATCCAGGCTATTTTCTATATCCCTTGTCTATTTAGACAAGACCAGGGCAAGTAGTAATAAACTTTATATTTCTCCATTCTCCCAGAGTTACCTTCTGGTAAGACAACTGCCCAATAAATAAATAAATTTGCCTTTTTCTGGAAGCCATATAAATAGACAAAAATAAAAGTAAGCTGCCTTCAATCCAAAGTCTCCACAGCAGCTTCAAATTCGACATTTTTGGTAGTGATATCAAACTCATAGTTTGGTATTCATTTTAAATTCATTTTACGCTTCAAGCCAGGAAGATAAGAAATCCTGGGTTGATGGTCTATGTCAGGAATACATAATCTTGTGGTTGATCCTGTAAAAAAGAAGTTTTTCATACATAAATAAACAGCTTAACAGGTAGGCAAACAAAGATTGGAAGGAATACTTTCTGTCTCTCTTAATATCAGTCTGGGCCAAGGGTGGTCTTATTCTCAGCATCCAATTACAAAGAATGCTGGTATTCTATTTCTCATGTAGTTCATTTCTTTTTCCATTGTGCTTCAGAATGAATCAAATCTTGGAGGATAATCCATAAGTAACATTGATGCACATGAAATGTTATATGAAAGCCGTCTTCGGAATGTTCTGTTGTTATGGCCTGTGAAAGAAATTATATTTTCTATATATCTTTCTCTCTCCCAGTGAAACATATTAATACACATGCTCAACTGCCAAACTTGTCAAAACTTTGCTTTTATAAATTTTAGCCAAAGCTATTCTCCCATATGAAATGCCAAGTGATTTAACTTGAAGGATTCTGTAGTCACCGACAAGAAAAATTATCTTCTAAATAATAGCAGAGTGGTGACATAAGCCAGGAAATTCACTCTGTTTTGACTGGAAATCCATTCTGATACCCTTCCTGTTCATGCTGTGCTTAGCTTGCATAAAGGGCCCAAACAGCAGGTAATACTGCTTTTCATATTTGTTGTTGTAACATGCTGCTGCAACAGTGTCAGTAAAAGGCGTGGGATCAGGTGGAAATCTTAAACAGTATGCCTTTCTTTGACCTTAAATAAGAATGATTACTCCAGAAAGAAATGGAACAATTATTTATGGTGCCTATTAACCTACCTATTTTTTTTAAAAAAAACCCATTAGTTCATAAAATTGTTAGCTTGCATTATCTATATCAGTGATGACGAAAGTTTTCAGCACCAAGTGCCAAAAAGGGAGCACACGCACGCACGGCACCAAGTGCCAAAAAGGGAGCGTGCGCTTGTTTGGGCCACGCCCAGGAAAAGGAATTGCTCAGGGAGCATGCGCACATCAAAAAATTTACTTCCACTTTCTGGCGCACACATGAATGCCAACCGGCAAATCTTCTGGTTACTGCCACCCATTCACACGTGCCAACCAGCTGGCCAGCACGCATGATCACAGAACATCTCTCCCATTTCCGACACTGCCACATGCACAAAGGCCAGCTGATCGTTGCGTGCGCATGCACACCAGAAACCCAGAAGAGGAATGGCCGACACCACACGTGCCAGGCAACATGGCTCCGTGTGCCACTTTGGGCACGCATGCCATAGGTTTGCCATCACGGGTCTACATAATAATATTCAGAATATGAGTATCAAACAAGAAGTGCTAAAACTTATGATAGGAAGGAAAATTTGATTTCATATGAATAATAGACGGGTGGGTTGAATCCCAAGATTAGAACAGAGCCGTTGAAGGATATGATTTGTTCAAGAAAGAGAAGTAAGAGACAGGAAGGGGGAGTTGCTCTCTGTGTTAAAAGTATCCACTCCTACTCAAAAATCCAAATGAATCAATTTGACAATGCTCTGGAAGAATGAATTAAAACAATACTGTTATTGTTGGCTGCTATCTTGTAGGTGATGCTGTCCAAAAGCAAACTACAAGACATAAAGGACAAATGATCAGGAAGTTTGGGAGACAAACTTTGCCAGGCATAGATCTTGACTTGATTTGATGATG
Source organism: Ahaetulla prasina (assembly GCF_028640845.1). Classification (NCBI taxonomy): domain Eukaryota; kingdom Metazoa; phylum Chordata; class Lepidosauria; order Squamata; family Colubridae; genus Ahaetulla; species Ahaetulla prasina. The sequence goes on from NC_080540.1 coordinate 110,104,016, forward strand.
CCATTTTAATTTAAAGGACAGAGGAAGACACAAAAGGATAAACTGTTCCTAACTTGATAGTAACCAATAGAAAAACTTAGATGGTGAAGTGGAAGTAGGAAAAACTTAAGATAAAGTGATCCTGAGAGGTATATACCCTAAGGTTCAGTCCTGAGGTATTTACTCTTCAATAGCTTATTGTCTTGTATGAAGATAGTGACAGAATGCTTTGAATATGGTACAAAATTGCATGGAAAAACTATTGTCCTGGGAGGTAGAAATAAAACTGAAAATAATCTTCATATTTGCCGGATAGAAAAAATTGCTGGAAGTAATGAAATAATACTTAGTTGAAACAAGTCTGCTAGATATATAGGATACAAAATATCTTGGAAAGCAATTAACTGCTAACAGAAAAGAAGCACAGTCAGCTGCAAAAAAAGAGTCATCACAGTTATAAGTGTACCACTAGAAGTATGATTTCTAATCACAAGAAATCATCATTCTGCTATATTCTGCTATGATTTGTACACTGTGTTTAATTCTGGACACCATACAGGGCACCTGAATTCAGGAAAAGTAAAACCTCAGAGAAACTGGAACATGGTCGGAGAAGAGCAGCAATGATGATTAGGTGACTGGAAGTTTTTATGAAGAAATTCAAAGAACTAGGAACGTTCACCTTAGAGAAAGGAAGGCTATTGTAAATAACTTCTAGGAATTCATATAAAAATGTTGTATGTTTGTTTTCTAGCACTTCAAAGTACAGGACAAAGAATAAAGGCCTTAAGCAACAGGGAGGCAGAATCTAACTGAATGTTAGTAAAATGATCTCAAAATATGAACTATCAATGATGTGTTTAAGAAGAGCCTATTGTCACAGATGCTTTAATCTGAATTCCTGTGCTGAGCTGGAAGTTGGATTTATTGGCCTAATGTACCCTTCCAACTGTATCATTCATTTAATGATAAATGATTTGGTCCGAAATGTTTCTTTCTCTTTGTGACCATTTGTTCTTCTTTTTATTTTGCATAAAATAATATTCATAGTAAACATTACTTGTGCCCATTTCACCTCTTTTATTTCCATCCTCCAGAAATAAGCACATAAAGGATGCTATTTCTAATATCTTGAAATTATTAATGCATATAATGTCAAGCACTGGGGAATATAGGAGATTCAGGCAGTTCAAATGCATATAAAAATTTATTGCAAGCTTAAGTTCTCTATAAAAATCTGAACTACTAATGGTCAAGGGAAATGAGCAAGAGTTAAGGCATTCAAGATAGGGTGGACTTAGATCTCTTGTGGGCATTCAGGGACTCATGACTTATGATGCCTTTGACCTCTTTCTTGGGCTCAACCTGGTTATCTCCTACATATAATTTTTTTGTTCAAAATAGTAGAGTTGGTCTTAGCATTTCATCTTGAGATATAGACAGTAGTGGATTGCTACCAGTTCTCCCCAGTTCGCAAGAACCAGTAGTAAACATTTTGAGTAATTTGGAGAACCGGTAGTAAAAATTCTGCCTGGCCCCACCCACAATCTATTGCTGCCTCCCGACTCCCAGCTGATTGGCTAGAAGGAAAAAATCAAGACTCACTTGTCGAAGAAGGGGGGAAAAAAACACAAGACACGGTCCCTTTAAATTGAGAAGCCAAGAAGCCTCCCAACTGATCAGATCGCTTCTCAGCCAGGAGATCGCTTGGCAAAGAAGAAGGGGTGGGGAAACGCTGTCATTTTAAATTGGCAGAGTGGCTAGAAACGCCTTCCTGGGTCAGCTGAACAACAAATTGGATAAGAGGAGGAATTCTTATATGGTTCAATGTTTTTGAAGTTTTGGGGTTTGTGCAACATGGGCTTTGTGTTTCTAAAAAGGTTTGGAAGATTTCCATGTGAAGTATCCTGTCTTGAATGAGTTTTCTGCCTGCTTGTAAATGGAGCCGAACTTCCGGCTTCCACTTTCTATGATCTCTAGCTGTTTTCTGCTTACAAAGTTTCCTTTATGCAGCTGGCAGCAATGTGGAATTCCAGGCAGGTTCCTTGCTAGCAGCTTGATTATTCCTTAATTATCTGGGATATTTTATTTGGGAAATGAAGAGGGGGGAGTTTGATTCCTTCCCAGAACGGATTAGTGGAGTGGGGAAGAAATGGGGATTTTGAAGTAACCTTCCCCTGGAGTGCGGAGGAAATGGGGATTTTAGGCTTGCTGTCAAACATCAGCCATAATACTAATGACTGTTTTGAATAATATGCAGGTTGTATTACATGAATGGCTATTTTATATGTGAAATTATGACTGAAACCTATATAGGTTCACACTGTCAGGAAGTTTGTCCTTAGTTTTAGGTTGCTTCTCTCTTTGTTGAGTTTCCACCCATTGCTTCTTGTTTTGCCTTCTGGTGCTTTGGAAAATACTCCCCCCCCTTCTTTCTAGCAGCCCCTTAAAAGCCTGTTGCCTATCACACTCTTGGGCAAAGCATGTGAGCCATTTTCTCCTTTCAGTGGTCCATAAAAGTGCATCTATAACAGAGGTCTCTAACTTTGGCCACTTTAAGACAGCAAAGCTGGCTGAGGAATTCTGGGAGTTGGTCCACAAGTCTTAAAGTGGCCAAGTTTGGAGACCCCTGATCTATAGTATGTAGATAATAAAGTTGAAAAAAGGGGAACAACATTTTTGCAGAACTATAGATACGTTGAGGCTGGGTGTGACAAGGAATGGCTGGGAGGGGAGGGGCCAGGCGAGGTACCCCTTGACATGAGAGACATTGAGCTAGCCACACCTACCCAGTCATGTGACCATCAAGCCATCCCACAAAATAAGCCACGCCCACAGAACCGGTAGTAAAAAAATTTAGAACCCACCCCTGGATATAGAATATAATAAAATTGGATATAAAAATAGCTTTTGACATAATTTTTGTTTATTTTACGACTAAGACAAATAATAGCAAAAAGATTTGCTTATCCCCTTTAGCTATCTCACCTGAAAATGATGAGCAAAAGAATCATACTTTCATACCATTTAATTACTGCTGATATTTTAATAGTATTTTTTACTGAAGAAAATAGAGTTCAGGAATATTTCATTCTGACTGAGTCATGCCAATTGTAAAGAAACCCTTACAGCTCCTATGTTTATTGGAAATTTTGTATTTGAAGCTGGAGCATATCAGTTTGAGGTTGTTAAATTCTGCCATTTACTTCCAGTAGCACAACATTCACTTAAAAACTTCTGGGGGAGGGGAACTAGGCTGATTTTTTTTTTACTGTGTTAATGTTCCACAGTTGATGGATAAGTTCAATGTTTATGGACTATTGAATGTGTCCAATGGATATGCAGGTGCATACAGTTATTTAGCCAAAAGGTTTCAAAACATTTGCTGGAGAGAGAGAAAATCTGTTCGAATACAACAGCTGATTTGTAAACCAAATACATCTGGCCAACATATACATCATCCAAAGACTAAATTACTTGATCAGAGCAAGCTAATATAATTTAGTACTTCCAATATGTTGTAGTCATATCAAAATTTACCAAAAGAGCTGACCCTAAAATAACATTACATTTTGTACAGTTTATTTATGTACCGCCCTTATGTTGAAGTGTAATTTCTGAGTGAAAAAGAAATATAAATTTGTTACTGTACTGTAGAGGCAGGACCAAAGTGTTGATACCAATCAAAAACAAAGGAGCATAGTTTAGTTGCGAAGCTACATGAATCTCCTAATAGATTTGGCCAAGTTCAATAATACTAATAGGCATGGCCAGAATATTTATCTATTTGTCTGTCTGTCTGTCCCCTTCCTTCCTTCCTTCCTTCCTTCCTTCCTTCCTTCCTTCCTTCCTTCCTTCCTTCCTTCCTCCCTCCCTCCCTCCCTCCCTCCCTCCCTCTCTTCCTTCCTTCCTTCCTTCCTTTGTTTTCTTCCTCTATCTATCTATTTATCCATTATATATTTAATCTTTCTGTATTTTTATCACACTTGGCGATGCAGGAGGGGCATAATTTTGTGAATTGGTGAATTCAGTACAGGTGGCTTCAAATGTATAACTCATTTATCCTACTGACTCTCCATGACCAAAGATATTTTCATCTTCAGAAACTCCAAACATCTTGACCCTGTTTTCCCATATTTTGGGTCACACCATTATGCCTGGGAATCTACTTTTCAATTGATCACATTTGCTTATTGAAGCGTTGCTTTGACAAGCAAATATGTTTTGCATTTCATGAAATGCCAATCCCATGGTGGAAATGCATGAGAGAATTCACCTACATTTTACAGATTTTTTCAAGTAGTGTCAAGCTCATTGGACCCCTGAACCCATATCACATCAACAAAGAATGTATATATAGTATCTAAACTATGTGTTGAATTCTCTGAGAAATAAAGAGAACACCAAGGAAAAATTTTGGTGAATTGGTGGAGTACATGTAGTTACTGTATCTGCAGTAAAGGTAGTTACTCAGTTAATGATCATTCCTTCAAGGACCATTAAAAGTTATAATGGCCCTGTGAATGACAGCTCACAGCTATCCCAGCATCCCACACAGGCATGTAATCATGATCAGGGTGCTTGGCAACCAGCTTGCATTTATAATGGTTGCAGTGTCCCATGGTCATATGATTGCCATTTATGACCTTCCCTGCTGGCTTTCCAAAAACAAAATCATTGGAAGCCAGCAAGGAAGGTTGGAAGTTGTTCTGCAACTTCCATATCCTTCAGTGATCACCTTCAGGCTTGCCACACATGCACTCTCCACACGCCCTTGCATACATCAGCAGCCACCCCCAAGCTTTTATTGTGGCTTGCCAGCATCCTAAATAGCCACCCCAAGCCCTACTACACTCACATTGTCAGGTCAACCCTTTGCACACCCTCATGCAACATCAACCCCCAAAACCTGCTGCACCTGTGTAACCATTCTGGCAGCTTCCTTCATCCTCCAACAATCTGGATTCCTCACTTGATGATGTCAACAAGGCATCCTGGGATTGCCATAACTAATCATATGGCATTGCACTCTATATGAAACATTGCTTAACGGTGGAAATTCTGATCACATACTGTCATTGCCCATTATCTGCAATTAAAATCAATGAAATGAAAATTTGAAGTGCTTACACATACTGCGTGAAGGACTGCAGTCCTTCAATGCCAGTTTTTTAATGGTATACTTTTAATTGTCTGCCTATAGGTGTTCAGGCAGGTGGCAAACAGAAGCAGAAAATAAAAATAACCAACTGGGCCACCCCATTTGTCTTCTAAACTGAAAGAAATAATCTGCCCTCCTAAACTGAGACCTTGTATGCCATGTTGTCGTGTAAAGCACAATTTTGTGGCTGAGTTATAAGCCCCTGAAAAAGACGATTTTGTAATGGAAACGGAAGACATGACTAATGGATCACTTTATTTAATTAGAGTTCTTTTATCCTCTTACTTTTTTTCTTGGCAAAAAAGATGCTGTGCCAGCTCTTCTTTACTTCTCTATCTGCCTCTTGTGAACTCTTGAATCACCACCAGGTCAGACAGAAGACATATTTTATTGGTTCTAATGAGATAGCCGACAGGCAAAGAAAATATTTCATACAGATTGAGTGCCCTTTAAACAGAATTGATTCAAGCAGTTTGTTTTCCTTCATCCTTTCTGAAGTTATATCCCCATTCCTTCCAATATTATGGCTTATGAGCAATCACTGTAAGATGAATAGTGCAAGCAGCTCTTCTGTATAATCCTTTCACATCATTTTATGGCACTTTAAAAAAATTACGCTCTAGTAAAGCACTGCTTTGTTCTGCTGCACAGCTATCCACCTCATTGAACTTATTCTCCAAAAAAAAAAAAAAAAAAGTGGAGGGAGGAATAACTTGTTCTTTTTGCTAAGGTGAGAAGTAGAGTGCCTTACCAGCCAAATAATCAAATGTGCCTGATGTATCATCCATACAGTTGCTTGTTTTTATTTTGCAATTATTGTTGCTCTTTTAATTCAGTTATATTGATTGTTCAGAGAATTTACTTCCTCCATTTTTTATGAAGAGGAAAATTTTCCGTTACCCAACAGACAAGTGAAGACTACACAATCTACTTTGGCCAAGTTTATTTGAACAGCACTGGAGACAGAATATAAGGTCCTGCCAACTATGAATAGCAGTCTTATATAGTCTTATTATTAAGGATGGTCGGTAATGAAGTCAAATGCTATTTATTTTATTTCAGTAAATGGGTTAGATTTTCTCCTTACAATGAGAATACACATTAAAGCATAAATCAACTTTGGGATTAATTATTTTCTAGTTCCCATCTAAAAATATAAGTGCTGCTTAAGATAACTCATGAACTGACATCTGCAAAAGCCTAAGCAAGTTTTAGGAGCCTTACTTGAGTTCAGGGACCTTGGTAGTTTGGTCATTATTCAGACGCTTGTTTGATCCCTTCAGTTCCAGGAGTTTTCTGGAAAATGTGCTGTGCTCAAAATCTGATATAGATTGTAGAAACACTGTTCTCTGGGAAAAATCAGAGGTTAGTATAAGAGAGAGGAAGGTGGGATAAGGAGGAGGAGGATTGAGTTGAGAAGCGAATGCATGTTCATGAATGGAAATGTTGAGGTTTAGGTGAAAAAAGTGCAGTAAGATTAAGAATTAATTTATGGTAAACATAGGCAAAATACTATAGGGTGGGGGCATGACTCCAAGAGATAATGAATCCTATCTTAGCTGATAGTCAAGGCAAATTAGAAAATCATTCCTCTATCTTAAGCTAAATCACAACAGTGACCCAACTATAAATTTTGGGAGAATTGGCAAAACTGAGCTGTGTAGGATCCTTTGAATAAATCAGCAACTCAACTAAATAGACAGTCAAAATCTTGTCCAAAAGTCATGTAAAATATCATTCATAAATCTTTGAAAGACCAAGAGATTGCCCACCAACTTGAACATTACTATATCTTCAGAATTCCTATAGTGAGAGTCAAAAGCAGTTAATTATTAATGTTCCTCGTTCATGAAGATTATAGAGCCCACTGCGATCCAATTTGGTTAAAATGCATGCCTTCCACAACCATTCTAAGAGGTAAGAAATGAAGGGATGAGTGTAGTGACATCTAAGGATTGCATGGTTCTGTGGTGGTAATCATAGAATGGAGATAGGATACCACCATCTTGACAAGAATGTTAAGAATATAGGCTGGAAAGGAGGAAGGGAAAGTAACTTGTAAATTTTGTGATAAAGTGCTTTAAGCTGCTAACTCTGTATTACCTATCAGTAAGTAGTGTTTTTTTATTCTTGATCCCAAGAATAAAATTGAATAATCACTGAACAAAAATGAAAAGTCTTTCAGGTCTTTGGTGGTCTTTGAACTTGATTGTTTCCTGGTAGATGATTCATTACCAAACTGGGTAACATCATCAGTGGTGGTAGGGAGTGGGCTTTGCTCTCATTTTTTTATACTAGTAGCTTGCCCTGTCAATGTTAGTGAGAATTTTCTTGGTGGTTTCTTGATTGGGAAATTGTTTGCTTTTAGCATGTAAATCTGAGCTGGTACTTTCTTTTCTCGAGTATTGTTTGCTTCTTGGTTGTTGGTTTAATGTTAATCTTGAGGTTAATCCCTGCTTTTCTGGGTGTTGATTGCTGGTGAGAAGGTATTTGGTCTTTTTGTTTTCTTTTTGGCTTTTTGGTTGTCTCTTTTGAATGGTATATTTATCTCTAAGTGCCTATTGATGGCCAGTTTTCTGAGTGCCAGGCTTCCAGGAATTCTCTAGTGCTTTTGGACTTGACTTGGTTTAGGATACCCACAGTATCCCAGTTGAAACTATTATTAATTCTGCCCATGTATTGTGAAATTAAGAAGCTTTCATCATGCCTCCTATTGGTGTTCATGGATGGGTTCTGCTAGTCATCTGGCTGTTTGCCCTATAGTACATAGTGGCCTTTGCAATTCCTACCTTATGTGCTTTCTTCTTCTTCTGAGGCTGCTGGGTGTTTTGGTTTACTTAGGATGTTTTGGAGGAATTTAATTGGTTTGTCTGCTATGGTGATGCCATGTAGTTGTAATCTGTTGGTGATTCCTGACATGTTTTTGATGTATGGCAGTGAAGAATCCTCTTCAGAGCTTTTACTGACTGTGCTATATTGGATTGAGTGGTCAGGCACTTTTTGACCAAGTTGCAATGATATATCCATTTTGTTGGAAGATGTTGTATATATGATGTGTTTCCTTTTTTCTGATATTCAGGGTTAGAGAAAGTCTGTGTGGAGATAGAGGGAATGAAGGAGAATAATGATGTCTACCCTTCCCATTAACATATTCTCATATTCTGCTGCAATTCCTTTACTTTTCTGTTGATGTTCAAGCAGACCTGGATTAATGCTGTCAAAGTTAATCAGGCGCCTTGATAAATGACTGTGTCCTCTATTTCATCTGGTAGTCAGTTCAGCCTCTTTCATTCTAGCTCATATTCTGAGCTAATAGCCATCTCATCAATATATTTCCTCTCTAAATGCTTCACCTGTCATAGGCAATGGTTTTCACAGTCTCAAGTCATTTGCTTGACAAGGTCTTTAAAATTAGTTCTCAGGTGTACCATGAAATGTTCCAGTTGCACCAGCTAGATCTGAACTGTATTGGCTTGTTCATTTTACACATCCTTCAGTCATTAGGCTAATTATAAATCCCATGGTGGTTCACTTGATAAGGAAGTAATTTGATCTTAGGAAGATGTATAATTCATATTGAGTGAGGAAAGCAGTACATTTGGTCAGATTCCCATACTGATGAGGAAAGGAAATACTTTGTATGGGGGGACTGCAACTATTGCAGTTGCTTCCACAATGACTACAGAATCTTTGCCAAATGAGGGTAATGGTAATGAGGGGGGATTATTGATTTTGATTGAATCTCCTCATATGTTGGGCTGTCTATACGAGGCCTTCCAGGTACAATGATTAGACATTTCCTGTTCCATGTTCCCAAGTAGACTCAAGAAAGTTAGGTAAGTTGATTTACTGCAGAGTATTAGGAAGCCATGCCTAAAAGTTCTCACTTCACAACATCTAGGAATCCTTCCCTTTAGTTCCAAAATATGAATCCTCTTCCTTCTGCCTATTTGAATCCATGGCTACATGGATACTTATTTCCCAACCTTGAAGATTTCTGTCATCTGCTTCTTGCTTACAAAATATTTTTTTACTAGAATGAGAATCAGAAAATCCTGCTCTTGAGCTCAACCTCTAGATTGTTTCGGTCCATATGTGTCACTGATTGGTTTTGGAACTAGAGCAAGAGACTAGCATCTTCGCTGATAGTAGAATCCCTAGAGGGTCTATATTCATGATCCCTAGGCATCTGATCACTTATAGTAAAGACTATAGCAAAGTCTATCAAGCTATCAGGCCTCATACAAGGGTTCAAAAATCAAAGGTCTCTAACTCAAACCTTCATTGGCAGGAGATGCACTTCCAGGTAGAATACTACCTTTATTTACTGATAATAATGAACCCTCAACAATGAATCATTGGCCATTTCACTCTAAAACAAAAGTAACTGTATTTGGGATCCAAAGTTCCAAAGGGCCGCGGTGTGGCTCAGGCTGAGGCTGTAAGAAGCCTGTTATTAAAAACACAGCTGCTTGCAATTATTGCAAGTTCAAGTCCCACCAGGCCCAAGGTTGACTCAGCCTTCCATCCTTTATAAGGTAGGTAAAATGAGGACCCAGATTGTTGGGGGGGGGCAATAAGTTGACTTTGTATATAAAAATACAAATAGAATGAGACTATTGCCTTACACACTGTAAGCCACCCTGAGTCTTCGGAGAAGGGCGGGATATAAATGTAAAAAAAAAAAAGTTTAAAATGTATAATTCTTCAAATTTTCTACTTGCATCAATGGATACAAGGCAGCCTGCATAGTAATTGATTCATAATAGCATAGTAACTTCTCTAGGCTGGGAATCACGGATTCTCACCCTATCAGTTTTCATTCTTAGATCATGTTTTCTCTTTCCTTTTCTGTGAAACTGGGACTGCACATCTCCCAGGCCTCTGCGGGTCTCCAAACCAGTGAAGGAGCAAATGTGAAATCACAATCCAAACTAAACATGGAGAAGGCACGACTTTTATTGTTGCTGGGGGCTTGACTTTAGGAGTTGACAGTCAAGATTCCAATGTTCTCTTTAAGTGTTATTATTTAAATAGCTATGATTTCTGACTTCCAAGGCAGTTAAATATAAAAATGCATTAAAAACAATATCACAGAAAAAATACAACAAAATGAAGAATGAAGATGGGAAATCTGACAAGACCAAAACCAAACACAAAGACAAAGAAATAAAGTCACACATTTTCGGCAGGGGGGAGGTCTTCCTAACCCATCACTAATATTGAACAGCCACATAATAGAGGCTAGAATGGTCTTTTCTGAGTTTCAGCTCATAAACATGGGGCATCCCCATCTGGGGACAAAGGAGCTGTTTTTTGTGCTAAAACCTGAGAATTGTATTATTGTAATATGCTTTTCTTGGAACAGCATTTGAAGCTATTGTGCAAATTGGAAAGAGCAGCACAAAAATAGGCAGCGTCTCTTAAAAATCCTATATTTGTCCCTGTTAAAGCAGTTTCACTAACTGTTTATTGTCTTCTGAGCTCAATGCAGTATACATACAATTATGTATAAAGACTTATATAGCTTAGGCCTAAAGTATTTATAGGACTTCCTCTTCCACATAGTCCTTTTGTGCAAGTATGGTACCTTTTGCAGATCCTGCCAATAGCTAATTTCATTTTTCTGGGTTGGATCCCATATTATGAAAGAAATGGTGACTTAAGTCAAAGCAAATTCCTTTCTTGTTATGGTACAAAAAGACTAATACATAGTTTTCCACCAGGCCTTACAATATTTCATGGTTACATTTGTGGTATTATATTTCTTCTTCATTTTGCAGTATATATGTTTTCAAAATAAAATTATAAAAGGGAAATTGGTGTTTTCAGAAATAATTATCATCAGAATATTTAGTACCTTTAAGTTCATCAGTAAAGTTCAGCACTACTGACATTATTATATAAATAATGCCAGATTGTTAAGATCTATGAATATGGTTTTGATCAAGTCATGCTTATCACACCTTAGCTGTATTCTCCAATTTAGTTTTGACCCCCAAAAAATCTATTCCTGCTATTTCTACTGCATACATGTTTACTTCTAAACACAGATAGTGTGTGTGTGTGTGTGTGTGTATGTATGTATGTGTGTGTGAGAGAGAGGGAGAGATGTGTGTGGCTGTGTGTAATAGAAGAATAAAATGTAATAGAACACATACATATAACCTTGATGCCTAAAGTTACATAACCCAGGAAAGATTTACTGCTAAGGCATGAATTGGCCTTCTTATTGGGTATCCAGAAAAAACAATTGAATATATCTACAATTATGTGTGCTGCCAGAATTGTGAAGCATGAATCTGGAACAAACTACAAAATTCACTGAAGCTGATCTGCCATCTGTATGCATCCGGACTTGTCATTTGTCCATTGAATTGCTAAACTGCATCATATGGCAGAATTGAAAAGATCTGGGCAATCTCAAATGTAGCTATGTGTCTTAATTAAATGATCCACTATTCTTCTTTAATGGTATCTTCTTATCCTTCCCCTCCCCCTTTTTTTTTTAACAGTCCTGCTCCTCAGATTTAATTTCTGTGATAAAATGTAAATGTTAAATTATGAAAAATTACCTCAGCCTGAGAAACTTTTGCTTATGTGCTGAAGTTAGAATCTGCATAAATGTTCTAATTTAGTAATCCCTTGATCTTCAGAGACTTCCTTTCTTGTTTGTATGTGTGTTTGTATACGCAGTTCCTGTTTCTAAGTCATTTTAGCCCAACATGCCAGTTAATGTCCATATCTCCTTTATTTCTATGTTAAAAGTTGTTCCTGCCCTACTGGATTTGAAGGGAAGAAATGTGAACTGAATCCAGATGACTGTGAAGATAATGATTGTGAGAACAACTCAACATGTGTGGATGGGATAAACAATTATGCTTGCCTTTGCCTACCCAACTATACAGGTCAGCTATACATATCATTTTGAAAGATTTTAGAAAAAAAACATCTCCAGATGTCACATAGAATCTCATGTATCTTAACTGATCTTTTTTCATGCTAGGACAACTTGCTTGACTGCTACTTGGGAGTGGGGGGTAGACTTTATAAGAATGCCACAATCTGAAGTGCTTGCGTCTTCCCTCAGGAGAGGGAGTAAAACACATGGAGAATCATTAGATTAATTCATATAGCTTTAATTATTCTTCAGTTACAGCAATTTCAGCTTTTGGAATGTGGTTCCCCACTTAAATAGGTGCAGCAAATAATGTCAAAAGTGCATCAGAAAAGGAAGGGAGTTAGGAATATTTTCCAGCAAGGTAATTGAGGAAAAATTGGACTAGATATCAATGAAGCATAGAAAAGAAATGATTCTTACCCTAGGAAAAAAAAAAAAAGTTGAAGGTTAGGCTTTTTAAAAATGGTTGGTTTTGGATATTTAGGAAAGTAGTTATGGTATTTATTGGCAGAGAATTTTCTTTTCTTAGTGCTATACACATCTCACCCATAGTACTGATATCAAAATAAAGTATCCAGGAACGTTGGGTTTATATATGTATGTATTTCTGTATCTAAAATGCTGGTATATTAGTTATTACTTAAGAGATATGCTCTTCACTACAAAGTATTACAGCGTGAGTACTTTGCCTTAGAGCTTTGCCATTATTGCAATCTTCTGAAAGTCTCATCCATTTTCTTCCCTGACTGTAGTTCTGGGACCACTAAGATTGTTGGTAGCATATAAGAGCAATAGAAAGCATGGAGCTTGCTCCATATCCATGCATATGGATGTATATGCATACATATATACATACATACATACATACATACATACATACATACAGTACATACATACTCATAGACCTATTTTTGTAAATTATAATAACTGTCTTCATTTCTGTATTGCAAATAATTCCACTGTAACTATGCTGTATTAATCCAACACCACAAATAGAGACAGATATTGCAAAAGATCAAAGATCAAAAGATGGGGATATAATTGCTCCTTTTCTTCTGTTTTAGGCCACTTTAAGATTTGAATGGATCATTGATCATAATAAAGAATATTGTCAGACTATTTATTGAATCTGCACTACTATTAATCGTCTCATAGTTCCCATCACCAATCTCTTTCCACTTATGACTCTATGACTATAACTTGTTGCTGGCAATCCTTATGATTTATATTGATATATTGACCATCAATTGTGTTGTAAATGTTGTACCTTGATGAACGTATCTTTTCTTTTATGTACACTGAGAGCATATGCACCAAGACAAATTCCTTGTGTGTCCAATCACACTTGGCCAATAAAATTCTATTCTATTCTATTCTATTCTATTATGCAGGATTTAATGGGCTTTTAGTTTCCTTCAGCGGTGCTCTTTTGTCTTATATGTTCTAAATTCGCACCTTGATGTGATGCCACTTATTCTAAGGTTTGGGGAATAGAGGTTCCTATTTCACATATAATATAATATAATATTTCACATATAATACACATAATACTAGCAAAGTGGTTCCTGTTCAAAAATAGAGATTTTCAGTAAGTAATCTATCTATCTGTACATGTCAGTTATTTCAGTAAACAACTCTACATTTATTTGTTTTATTGCCTGGACATTAACATCCATATCCAGTTGAAAACTACAGGGAACATCAAAGCATTTTGTTCAAATTTTTCTAAGAAGAAAACAAAGAGCAACACAGAAAATAATAAAATATATGCCTGTGCTTAAATGACAGTTGCTTGGTTTTCATCTTTACTCTGACACATGTTTTTAGCAGTCATGCCCTAATTCACACAATGCAAAATCTCCAAAGTTTGAAGATGTCTCCTCATTTTTTCTCTTCCATTCAGTTTCTCAACACTGCTCCCTGATTTTAGAAATTGTAATTGCATTTGACCAACAATTTAAGAATATAAGCCACCAAATCATAAGCTGTCACATTCGCAGTACCGTGATGGGGAAAAAATGCTATGTTCTTTTAAATATAAAAATGTGAACTGGCCATGTTACTCTCTGAGCTCTGGACACTTAGAGAAAGGCCCCTTATAGCTAGAGAATATTACGTAACATGGGATTCAATCAGTGTCATGTTTGAGTGAGCTGGTAAGAAAATCTAAAATTTCTCAAACTTAAAATGTTTTGTTGGGCTCTTTTGGGATGCTTATGTAAATAGTTGGCTTTGCAAACTTTCATCCTGATTGAAAACGAACTGCTGCAATTAGCCATCTTTCTGCCAGAAATTTTTGTAATGGTTGAACTTGACCCCAAAGTTTAGAAATTGAGACTCTGAGCCAATTCCCTATATATGAATAGTGTGCATTAATTAACAAATTAATTAAATTTGTAATGAATGAAAAAGGTATATTTGCTTTTAAATTTTTGTTATTGCTCTTTCTTAATAGGTAAAAATAAGGTGCAGGCTTATTTTACTAAATAAATATTGTTTTCTACCTTTTCTTCTTTGTTTTACTGTATCGATTATTTGTCTGTAAGAAAACATATTTTATTAGATATATTGTCTTATTGCTCCCCAAAATTCTAAATTTTAGGAAATGATTATCCTAAAAGAAATAAGCATAAGATATAACATACTGTTTAATGCTGAATTTTCAATGAGTAATATATTAATCAATAAAAACATGAAAATATGGCAAATTACACAAGCAGATTTCTAAAAACAATCTTAGACACCACAAAATAATGATAAGCAGCATACCAATTTTGCTTTTAAAAATAGCGAATAGAATAGAATAGAATAGAATAGAATAGAATAGAATAGAATAGAATAACAGAGTTGGAAAGGACCTTGGAGGTCTTCTAGTCCAACCCCCTGCCTAGGCAGGAAACCCTACACCACTTCAGACATATAACATCTTCTTAAAAACTTCTAGTGGTGGAGCATTCAAAACTTCTGGAGGCAAGTTGTTCCATTTATTAATTGTTCTAACCTTCAGGAAATTTCTCCTTAGTTTTAAGTTGCTTCTCTCCTTGATTAGTTTCCACCCATTGCTTCTTGTCCTACCCTCGGGTGCTTGGAGAATAGTTTGACTCCCTCTTCTTTGTGGCAGCCCCTGAGATATTGGAACGCTGCTATCATGTCTCCCCTAGTCCTTCTTTTTATTAAACTAGACATACCCAGTTCCTGCAACTGTTCTTCATATGTTTTAGCCTCCAGTCCCCTAATCATCCTTGTTGCTCTGCTCTGCACTCTTTCTAGCACCTCCACATCTTTTTTAAATTGTGGCGAACAGAACTGAATGCAGTATTCCAAGTGTGGCCTTACCAAGTAGTAAAGATCTTTGAAATTAGGTCTTGTGTTCATATTTTGCAGCATGGCAACCGTGAACATTCTTTCTTTAATCCCCTTTGTATATTTTAACCATAAAATATTCTCCTAAACATAGTAAAAATGAAATTTCTCTCCAATATGAGTCATAAAATCTACAGGAACTACTTGAGTTTAACTGATCTAATTGAAATCCAGGTTATTTTCAATGCTGTGTTGATCTGATTTTATGACTGAAACATGGCTGGGAAAATCATTCATATTAATATTCTCTATTTCTGACCTCTGTGGCTTCTTTTACTTTTTGGTTCATAATTTTGTTTAATCTTGTTTTATAGGTTTTGACTGCATTGTAAACCACATGATGCATCTTTGTTTAGAATTTTAGACATAAGGTACAGAATGTATTGTCAATAAAAACAAACTGCCCTAAACAGAGTAACTAAATTATTTTTAGTCCCACAGTGGTGGAAAAGGAGGTAGGCATGGAAAAGAATAGGTTGTATTTAGTGAAATGTGATTTGAGAATGTGTGCTCTTGCTCAAATTGGACATAATTTTACTCTAGAAAGAGTCAGACTGTGTCCAAACACAGCAACAACCTGGCAAGAGGCTGGATGTGCAGCTATGCTAGTAATTTAGAGAATTAATGCATGCCTGTCTAAAGCAGTGGTTCTCAACCTTTATAGTGCTGCCACCCCTTTAATACAATTCCACACAATGTGGCGACCCCTGAGGATCTCAGCATGCCTCAGCAGCTGCAAAAGGGGGAAAAAAGTGGCAAACTGATTTTTTGAATTTATCGCGCCTGAAGCCATATTGGCTAGCGATCTGAACTGCTTGCGATTGCTTTGAGGACGGAGGCATTAGAGTGGAGACTCCTCCCCTATTAAGTTTATCGCGCCTGAAGCCAGATTAGGCTAGCGATTGGGAGTGATTGCAGCTGGCTTAAGGGGGAGACATCAGAGCAAACATTTCTCTCTTTTTTAATTCATTGCGCCTGAAGCCGAATTCGGATAGCGATTTGAAGAGCCTGCAGCTGGCTTGTGGAGTCAACCTTTTGAGCATGATTCTTCGACTCACAAGTATACTTCCCATATTTCGGATGGTCTTAGGCGACCCCTGGCAAATCATCATTCGACCCCAACGGGGTCGCGACCCACAGGTTGAGAACCGCTGGTCTAGAGAGAAGTAGATTAACAGTTTTGGAGTTTGCTAACATTTCCCTTCTAGTCTTGTGTTTATTTGAAAAACAATAGCTTTTTGGTAGGCCATGTTCTTTCCACTTTGAAGGTTCAATTTCTAGTGTTTCCAGATATAAGGAATCCCCTTTCCTCACAGACAAGTATAAACCACGTTCTCTAATATTTCAGTAAAAAGAAGTCTTCTTCTTATATCTCATCCCTTATCAATAATCAATTGATAAAAACTCATCATTTAGTTCTAATTAACCAAAGTCTATTAAGAGCTAAGGTAATATATTTTAATCTGAATCTAATCCATTTTGTATTCCAGTTTATCACTTTCTCTAAAAAATGAAGCAACAAATCTATCCCCACTTATAAATAGATCTTTAAAGCCTTGTCATTTAGTCCTGGTTTTAAAAAAACAACATATATATATATGTAGGTCTTTGGTTATTTGGGTTTTCTCCCGCGTAAAATTGGAAGTGTCTTGGCGACGTTTCGAGCTTTGCTGGCTTAAGGACTGTGGGAATTGAAGTCCACAAGTCTTAAAGGGACCAAGGTTGGAGACCCCTGCTTTAAATTACTTTTGTTTACTTTTCTTGACATTTAATCCCATGAAATATTGTCCTACAGGTTGGTTTAACGCTAAGCAGCTTCCTTATAAATAGTTAAAAGAGAAAGTGGGTAAACGCAGTGTCCAATTTGGAGATACCAAAACACGGTTTAGGCAAAATGATTCCCCCTCCTAAAATTCTCAGATCCACTGAAGATCACTGTTTCAGAATCTCTTTGCGGAGAGATTCTCTGTGGAACAAACCAGTGGTGGGTTGCTACCAGTTTGTCCCAGATCAGGCAAACTAGTAGCGGCAGCAACGGAAGGTTCTGCCCAACTGCCTGGATGCTTCTGCGCATGTGCAAAAGTGTTGCACACGTGCAAGTGCACACGCACTCACGAGTGAACTGGTAGCGACAGGTTTTGAAACCCGCCCCTGGAACAAACAAGGGGTGACCCTTGCTGTTTCCAGTCTCCTAAACACATTCCTAATTCAATTTAAAACCTTTCTACCATATAATCAATGAAGTATCTATTTTCTTTTTGGGGTTATATGTCTTTCTCAGTTATCCAACATGCATCAGCAGTAATGTCTTTTGCTCTTTGGCCTTTTCTAAAACTAGCATAAACATCTGGCATCCCCTTTTCCATACAAGGCTCTAATCTGAATTGGATGACCCTATAAATTATTTTGCTAGCTAATTTGTAAAATTATATCGTGCACTCTATTAAATCTTCTTTCTTTGTAAAAAAAAAAGAAGAGGAAGAAGAAGTAGAAGAAATATCCAATGGAATAAAGCTGATAGCATAAGGGAAATACTGCCCCAACTAATACCGGTACCAATTTAAGTTTAAACTTTACCAAGAAATACCTTAAACTAACCAGTAGCAGTTTTCTAATGTTTAGACAATTATTTCAATGTGATAATGGCTTCCAGGGAATATTATTATCTTTAATTAGAATCGCTTAAATTTAGTACAACAACAAAAAACAGCCTAGAAAGAAGACTGCTTGTGATTTGCTCCTAGTTTCATAATTTGCAAGCCTCTTGAGGTTGGTTTAGATGCTAGAACTTGTTCCTTCAATCTTTCAGTTGCAGGACTCAGATTTTCATTTATGTTACATAGATCATTGCTTTGTAGTTCAAGAAAGTCTTTATTGATAATACTGGTAAATCTGATTTTATTATTGCTTTGTTAGTAAGCTGCAGCTTTGAACCATTCTGTCAGTTATATTTGAAAAGAGTTTTGGATTCATCTGAAACTGTTGTTTCCCCCCAGGAAGAGTAGCGTGTCTGCTTGTAGAGATATTTTGAAAGCCCCATCTTTGAATTAAATTGTGAAGCTATCAAAGGAGATGTGACAAAGAAAGTATAGTTTAATGAAATACGAATCTACATTGTTTTAAAGTTGAATGCAGATTAATCTGCACAGGTTCTAGGGAGAATTTTTCTCCCTTTTAGATAATTGTCTTGCTCTAAAAACAATTGCCACATTCTGCTTTTATCTAGTTTAAAATATTAAAGTAGAAAACTCTAACCACCCCTATTTGAAGTAACTATAATATTGCCAGTTAGAAAGAAGGAATTTTATTTCTGCTCCAAGAGAATTGTGTGATTGTTGCAAGAATCAAATACAACTACTCTCTCATGATTAAATTTTAAGAATATCATAGATGTTTATTAATTTCTGCTGGAGTGTATGTGTTTGATAGACAGAACCTAAACTGTATCTAAAAATTCAATGGAGGAGTAACCTTAGAGTAAGTACAATAAAACCAGCAAGTGCTTCTTTATAACTTTTTCCTTTATCTACATTTTTCACTTAGTTTTTTTTCTTCATTTTTTATATTTCTATGTTGTATTTATTCTTTTAAAATTTTGTTAATAAAAATGATATATATTCACTGGAAGGAAATACTTTTCTTTTGAATATTGTCAAAAGTTTATCCTAGCTATTAAATAAAAACTTAAAATATCAAGGGAGGTTTTTGACACAAGTAGGACTTTTACTATTTATAGTGCATGGCTCCTCAAAAATGATGGCCACTAAATTCAATAGGCTATTTTTTGTTTTTATCAAATGAGTGCTTATACCGGCATTAATTTTAATCTGTGATGAATGTGTACCTGTTCTTTTCTTTGTGACTATGTTTGATTCCTGAAATAACTTATATGCCTGGAAGTGTTTTTGGCAGATGAGACTTTTAGAAAGCAAATTTTCCGTAGTGGGAAAGGCATTGTTCTTTGGCAAATGAAACATGGAAGGGTCTCTAGGCCTTTAACCCATATAGGATTAACTGCTAGGAACATATGTTAATGCTGATTCACTATGGCCTCTAATGACTACAAAACAAAAGCTAGCCCAGCAGACTAGAAAATATTTGCATGCATTTGACTTTATTTAATTATTATGCTTTCCACAATGGAATAATCATAACAGAATACATACTATTTATGACTTCTAGTGTTTGGTAATTAAATGCACAATATTGCTTCTTCCTCATTGAGTTAGGGGCAGAAAGGATTTAGCTATTTAGAAGTAGGTCCTATAGTGAGTACAAACAACTAAATATCCAATAAATCAGGGGTGTCAAACTGGTGACCCACACAGGCCATGCCCACCCCAGCTAACTTATGCTCCACCTGGCATTGATTTTCATTTGATTTTTTAATGATTCTTCTAACCTTTCTTATTTTTTTTTAAAAAAGTGGAAGCTGTGTTCTACCAAAGAGTCAGCTTCTAGTATTATTTGTCTCTTCAGAAATGTTTTTGTAACTTGTAAATTTAACTATCACAACATGATATCCTGTTCTAAAATGTGCTCCATTTTTTTAAAAAAAGAAAAACGGTAAGCAGAATGTTCTATGACATAGGAAGAGATGGAGATATCTTCACTAATTGGCAAATCATTATTTTTTTAATCCCACATCCATTCCATCAGTAATTTCAAACACAAAGGATTTTAGTTTAGTCAGTGAGCAGTCTTTCATAATATAAAAAAATAAAATTAAAGAAAATTGATAAAACAGTATTTAAAAGGGAAATGAACTAAATATAAAGGTAAAGGTAAAGGTTTCCCTTGCACATACGTGCTAGTCATTGCCGACTCTATTGGGGGTGCTTATCTCCGTTTCAAAGCCGAAGAGCCAGCGCTGTCTGAAGATGCTGGCATGACACAACACCAAAGGTACACGGAACGCTGTTACCTTCCCATCAAAGGTGGTTCCTATTTTTTCTACTTGCATTTTTACATGCTTCCGAAACTGCCAGGTTGGCAGAAGCTGGGACAAGTAATGGGAGCTCACCCCGTTACATGGCAGCACTAGGGATTCGAACCGCTGACCTGCTGACCTTTCGATCTACAAGCTCAACGTCCTAGCCTCTGAGCCACCGTGTCCCTTCAAACTAAATATAACAGTATAGTTACTTAGTAAAATCCTACACATTTTGCCAGCTATATATCAAAATTTGTCAATATTGTTAGACAGTATAGCACTCTGACCAGCTAAAAGGCAACTGAGATCGAAGGAGTCAATATAGCATGGATATTGAGATATAAATAGTCCTTGAGTTACAGCCATAATAGAGCTTGCCCATCACAATCCACTTTTACAATCTTTTTTGCAATGGTCACTAAGTAAACCAGTGGTCTTTATGGGCACAGTTTCACTGAAAACCAGAAGAAAATGGCATTTACTTCTGGTTGTCAGCATAACATCATAAAAGTCACTGTGTGATTGTGGGATGCAAATGCCCATAAATACAGTCAAGTTGTTATTATTATTATTATTATTATTATTATTATTATTATTATTATTATTATTATTATTATTTATTTATTTATTTATTTATTCAATTTTTATACCGCCCTTCTCCCGGAGGACTCAGGGTGGTGGACAGCCAAGGTAAAACAAACGGTACAATATACAATTAAAATACAGATTAAAAAACTTATTATATAGTTGGCCTAAAAACTTTAAAATATATAAAACTAAAAAAACCCTTAAAATTAATAATAGAAAATTTAAAACCAATAAAATTTAGCCAGCCAGCGAATAAATAGATGTGTTTTCAATTCGCGGCGGAAGGTCCGAAGGTCAGGTATTTGGCGTAAACCCGGGGGAAGTTCGTTCCAGAGGGTGGGAGCCCCCACAGAGAAGGATCTTCCCCTGGGGGCTGCCAGCCGACATTGCTTGGCGGACGGCACCCTGAGAACTCCCTCTCTGTGAGAGCGTACGGGTCGGTGGGAGGCATGAGGTAACAGCAGGCGGTCCCGTAAGTACCCAGGCCCTAAGTTGCCAAGTGCCAAAAGTCTGGTAATGTGATTATAGTCGGGGACCGACTGTCACAGCTTCAAATTCAGGTCATAAGTACCCTCAGGGAATTCCGTCATAACTTTAGTTGTAAGTTGACAAATACCTGTAATAAGGGCACAATAACTTTGTGTGAACTTCATGGTATAATGGATAATAAAGTAGTATGCAGCCTCTTTTTTCAATTGCTCCTAATTTACAATGATAAATTGCTCTTGACTTACAATGCTCAAACTGATTTTTTTTCTTTGCTTTATAAGAAAATTGCAGCCTTGATACATGATAGACCTAACACTTCAGCAAATGGGCAACAAACTATGAACTAAACTGAAAGTAGCTGGAGGCCATATTGTAGTAACATACAGTTCTGGGCTTCTTGTATATTCATTGGGCCACTTGTTAACACTGTTTCTATACTAGGGAAATGACAGCCATAAATAATTTATGGAGGAGCTCCATGTGTTTCCGGTGAAGTTTTGGGAGGAATTTTTTACAATTAATAATTAAGCCAATTTTGGGACTCCAATAGTAATGATAATTGGCAATAATGAAGGTGCTGTTCATTGATTTTGGTGCTGGAAATCTGTAAATGAGCGATGGTTTTTTTACTACTAAAATAATAATTAGCACAATAAAAATTCTGATAACATATTTTACAGTTTAATTTTGGCCATTGAGAGTTACATTATTAGTATGGGTGTGCGCATATGTGCGCAAATATGTGCAAGATTGTAAGTGAAATAAAATATTAGACTGAAATGCATTTCAGAACCTTTAGGCAAGAATAATTTGATATGAAACCTTACAATGCAGCTGAAATTGTTCAGGAAATGTAAGAGATTAGTAAAAAAAAAGTCAAGAAGGGAATTTTATCATAACACTATTATTCAGAACATTATTGCTTTGATCATTGTGAATAATTTGTTCATTATTAGAAACTAGAAATACAAAACAAGATTTTGAATAGGTATTAACAAAAATCTGTTCCCTGGACTTGAGAACATTTTATTTAAGAATGCAGTTCTGATGGACTCTTTTGGGTTATTTGCTCAATTATTTGCTCCTTAAGCAGGTGCTTCATTCAATGTTATATAGCAGTAGCACTTAGATATCACTTCATAGTGCTTTACAACACTCTCTAGATGGGTTTATAATATCATGTATTGCCCCCAGCAATCTGGATCCTCGTTTTAAGAATCCTTCAGATGGATGGAAAGCTGAATCAACCTTGAGCTGGTCAGGATTGAATTCCTGGCAGTGGGCAGAATTAGCCTGTAGTACTGCATTCTAACCACTGATTCCTGCCTAAAGGTTCCAAAATGCATTTCAGTCCAATATTTCATTTGTTACAATCTTGCACATATTTGTGCACATATGCGCACATCCATACTAATAATGTAACTCTCAATGGCCAAAATTAACCATTCTAACCATTCCTTAAATCTGTTTAGCATCGAGGTTTTGAATCAAATTATTATATTATTGTGGGTATTTTTTAAAAAAAATCAACATATAGAATAGAATATAATTTTTTATTGGCCAAGTGTGATTGGACACACAAGGAATTTGTCTTGGTGCATATGCTCTCAGTGTACATAAAAGAAAAGATACGTTCATCAAGGTACAACATTTACAACACAAATGATGATCAATATATCAATATAAATCATAAGGATTGTTCAAAATAATGATACCATTCAGCATAATGATAAATGAATTGCTTGTTTTCTTTGCACCATTTACAAGACTGAGTACAAGCTAGAAGTGTGCATGTGTGACCATGTGATATTCTACTGTGAAACTGGGGTTGCTCTACTGAGATGATGCAAATTATATTGGGGAAAAATATGGTACATTAAAAGATAGCTCATGTTCCATGACCATTATCCATATCATCAGACTCATTTTACCCATGAAAGTGTGGTTCACAATAAATGAACCACTGTATCAGTACTGCTAATGGACAAGATCAGTCTCAATTCTTCAGATAAATTCTGTCAGTTCTTACTATATCTCCAGTGCAAGAGATATAGTGCAAGACTGAAACTGGGAATCACAAGGATTGAGGCTAGAATATCTGTTATTCTCAGATATTGATTGAAATTTTTGCACAGTCCAACTGGGCTGGTTTCTGCAATAATTGGAGATGGTTTTTGTTCACTGAAAGTCAAACATTACATATAAACTCACCTTATAAGGTGTTTTTTTTTAAAGACAAGCCCTGTAACAATGAGTTACAATCAAACTAACAGGGCAAAGACAGCATTCTGGATACAGTTTGGCACTCAATTTATAACATCCTCTAGCAAAAACTTCCGGTTTTGCCCTTTTCGGAACAATCAAAGATAAGTGTATTCATTTTGGATTATATAGGCATTTCTAAATGTGTTCCTGATGATAAACAGTTATTTATTTATTTTGTTTTAGGACAACATTAATATTTATAACATTCGTAAAGACCTCAATAAATCTTCTAGTATTACAACATGTTTCATATACAATGCATTATTTGTACAGTGTCTCTGTATCTATTTATTTTTGCTGCATTGACTAGTCTTAAACCACAATAAAAGTTTTAATCATGGGTATGCCATTAATATTTTTTTAAGGTTGTAGTATCATTGTCCTCAGTAGCTTCTTCATAAGCATTTTTCATTCCTCAGTTCTAATTATAATTCAGGCAACTAAACTTCTACTAAATTTATATTAAAACTCTCTTAATTTTATTTCTCTTTCAGGAGAACTCTGTGATGAAGTCATCAACCACTGCGTGCCTGAACTAACCCCTTGTAAACATGAATCCAAATGTATTTCTCTTGATAGAGAATATAAGTAAGTATGTATTATTTCTATGTTAAAATATTGTATATTAAGCCACAATCCTAATCTGTTACTTTATTAACTAATCGCCACATTCTAGTGTTTTCTATTCAAGAAAACAACCAAATTCAGAGAGCACACCAAGGACCCCTTATTCCAGACCAAACTAATAAACATATTATTTCTTCCCATTGCACACTGTAATTCAGCAAGCCTGGGGAAACGTAAACTGCATATCCATTCATTAATTGTACTTCTTCAAATATAGCTATTGAATTTTTTGCTCAAAGAATAGGTGTAATTCCTTATATTTCAGTTTAATGCTGGTTACGAAAAAGGAAGGAGATGTTTTTCTTATAGTATATTCAGTGGTGAAATCCAAATTTTTTTACTACTGGTTCTATGGGCATGGCTTGGTGAGCATGGTGTGACTTGATGGGTGTGGTAGGGGAAGGATACTGCAAAATCTCCATTCCCACTCGACTCCTGGGGGAAGGATATTGCAAAATCTCCATTCGCACCCCACTCTGGGGCCATCCAGAGGTGGTATTTGCTGGTTCTGCGAACTGTTCAAAATTCTCCGCTACCGATTCTCCAGAATCTGTCAGAACAGATCTGTCAGAATCTGCTGGATTTCACCCCTGACTATACTTCCATGTCCGAAGCACTGAAACACTCCCGCAGTGAAAGGATCAACTGGTGACATTACCGTCACCCAAAGGATGCCCAGTTGGGGTCTCCTTTTGTGTCCCTATTAAGTTGCCGAAATGTTTTCATTTATGCCAATTTATAGTTACGATTTGCTACTGAAACCAAAATGCATATATTATGACTTTTGATTTGCTTCCAATCAAAAGAAATAGGATGAAGCCCCACTTTATTCCTAAAGTGAAATAAAATAGTTGCATTATCTGAAGTATTATTGGAAATGAACTTTTCTAAGGAAGAACAGAAACAAACACTGATTTTTGCTTAGTCTCAGAAATCACTGACCAATTATGAAAGAAGCTTATTGATGACATCTGATCATGTAGCGAGAATGAGAATCAAAACCACAAAATAAATATTTGAATAAAGAAATGGGAAGGGCAAAGTTATGGTTGGACAGAGTTAAGAAATTCTTCAAGAATAAAGAGATGAAACAAATTATGAACAAAAGACATTGTATGAATCTGTATATGAAAATAATGGAAGCAAGGATAGTTTGCAAGCAGTGGTAGAATTCAATTTTTTTTACTGCCAATTCTGTAGGCATGGCTTGGTGGTCGTGGTGTGGCTTGGTGAGCTTGGCTTGGTGGGCATGGCAGTGGAAGGATACTGCAAAATCTCCATTCCCACCCCCTTCCAGGGGAAGGACGCTGAAAAATTTCCATTCCCACCCCACTCAAGGGGAAAGATACTGCAAAATCCCCATTCCCTCCCCACTCCTGATTTCCACTCATTGGAAAATCTCCATTCCCACCCCTGGCTGGGGCCAGCCAGAAATGGTATTTGCCGGTTCTCCAAACCATTCAAAATTTCCGCTACTGGTTCTCCAGAACCTGTCAGAACCTGCTGAATTTCATCCCTGTTTGCAAGAATAAAGAGATATAATAAAAGGTGCTAATATGAATTAGATTTAGCTACATTTTCTTTTCTTTTTTATCTTATGCCTTTAATTTCTTTGGTTTGATATTTGGGTTTGAGCCAAAAGGTGCCCCATGGTAATAAATTTGGGGATTCCATAAAGCAGCTGTTAGAGTAGATTAGAATTAGCATTAATAAAAACTTCTATCTTAATTAAGCAATAAAGTTTTAATAAAGCTAAGTGGACCTTCCAGTTTAAATCCTATATCAGTCTATGTATCTGATGAAGTGAGCTGCCTCTCATTATACCTTATTCCTTTGGAAGAGACGCTACTTTCTGATTTATCACTTTCTGATTTATTCAGAAAAATCATGATCAGCAATGATTGAGGGAGGAAGGAACACATAAATTCAGGAATGAAAAATAAAAAAAGAGAAGAAAATAGTAACTGAAATAATTTAAAGAATTGACTGCAGTAACACTATTTTCTGGTTACCTTCATTTCAGGCTACTTATATTGGTTTTGGCTTCAGGTTTGTCATCCTTCAATAAACCTGAGGCCAAAACCAATACAAGGGGTCTGAAATGAAGGTAACCAGAGGTAGTATTTAACACAATTCCCTATTGCTCTAACATTTAAGGATCTCGGTTATGTAACTAACTTTTTTCCATACAATTCATGGAATCTTCCAGTGAGATATATTTACATTAATTTAATATATTTCTCCAGAGAAGGAAGCTGTTGTTCCAACTGCCTGATGTGTTAGAGCACAGTTATAAATAAACTTTATTATTCTGTAGCATGGAATTACTGACAAAAGTTAAAGCATTGATTTAATGCTGTCTTCCAAGAAAAGTAGTGGTTCTATCATTATGACAATAGCCAATATATGTCAAAAATGTGATCCATGGCAGCTTTCAATAAGGATGCTTGCACCATTTGTTATTACATCACTTTATTTGGGGCAAGAGGGATCAATAAAGCAAGAGGATTAAATGTCGCTATTTCCTTCCACAGCAAATTATTATGAACACCATTTCCTTGCCAGAAATTCTAGAATTGGTTGCTATGCTCTTTAAATTAAAAAAAAACAAAACAAACAGTAATCTTTGGATTTACAGTAACAGTAAAAGAGTTGGAAGGGACCTTGGAGGTCATCTAGTCCAACCCCCTGCTCATGCAGGAGACCTGTACTAGGGATTCAAACCACCAAACTGCCAATCTTTCTGATCGACAAGCTCAGCGTCTTAGCCACTGAGCCACCTAGTCACCTATGTGGATTTAATAAGAGACAAACTTCCCTTTTTTTCCAATTCAAAGTTATAGAGGAATAACTACAACCGATACGAGATGTTGTATAGAATAACGGCAACTACTATAATAGCAGCTGAAGCAATTATTCAGGAATTCAGTTTGAACAGATTTCATGCAAACTGAGATTATCTGAGTATTTGTAGATTGGCAAGGAATCCAATGTGGATGAATTCCAGCAGTGAGGAGACCAATCATGAATGATCTTATCACAAGATCATGACACTGTTAGATTGAGAGGCAAGCCAACACTTGATTTCCTCAATAAAATTTAGCTGGCAAAACTGAATGCCTATTCAGCTGAATTCTTTCAAAACTAACTGGGCTTAAGTCACAAAGTAATGAATAAGGAAATAAAAATAGGTTTAGTATTATGGTAGAAAAATCAATTTTATTTGGACTAAGAATTTGAAATATACCTTTAGTGATTTATTTAAAGAAATCCCCAGTAGAAGAGAAATTTGTTCATATCAAACTTCAGAAAGTTTAAGAAATTACCTTTGAATTTAGTGATGTCCTGCCTGGATTTATAGTTTGTTGGTAGAACTTTCCAATTCTGCTCTCCATCCTCTTGTTTGGATTTACAGAACAGGTAGTCCTCAAGTTATAACAGTTCATTTAGTGACAATTCAAAGTTACAACAGCACTGAAAAAGTGACCATTTTTCACAATTATAATCTTTGAAGCATCCCCATGATCACTTGATCAAAATTCAGATGCTTGACAACTGGTTTATACTTCTGACCGTTGCTCTATCCCAGGGTCCTGTGATCATCTTTTGCGCCTTTCTGACAAGCAAAGCAATGGGGGAGCCAGATTCACTTAACAACCAGATTACTAATTTATAATGCAGTAATTCCCTTAACTGTGGCAAGAAAGGTCATAAAATGGGGCAAAACTCCATCTCACTTAACAACTGAAATTTTGGACTCAATTGTGGTCATAAGTCAAGGAATACCTACAGTGCAATTTAGGCAGCCTAGATTTTTCCTGACATCATAATATCTACTTTTAGATCCCTATACCAGCTGAGTCTTCAGGAACATTATCCATTTAAATTCTTTATTATTTGAATCACTAGATTATAACTAATGTTCCATTGAGATCGGCTAAATTGTACAATCAAGGTCAATTAGTTTTTCCTTCCATTAAAATAGCCTCTTCACATTTTAGAGGATTTTTTCCCATATAATTCCTGATCTCTGAAATTGACTGCCCTTTAAATTAATGTCTGGTGTCTGATCTCTTGAGATTTAAAAATATCAAATTTTTTTTGGTAAGACTTTCATAAAACTATTAAAAAAAACCTTTCAATTATTCACTAGAAATTTGTACTAAACTTTTGCTAGCATTAGGATATATTTATATCATTATATAAAATAAAAATGTCTTGCATTGATTATTGCAGTTTTATTCTAATTTCAGTTCTAAGTTTTGATGTATCTCTAGTATATTTATTAGAAGTATACATTAAATAAAATGTCTATTAATACAGCTGCATTTAGACACATGCACACACACTTTTAGCCATTTAGATTTTAGTAACGCTTGAACTGGCCCTAAAAGTTGTTTTCTATGTACGTAATGCACTCAGGTTAATGAAATGTAACCATTTGCATCTTTGCTGCACAATAAGATGATCTTATTACTACTTATATGAACTTCTTAACTTTGATGCAATTCTGTCTCATTTTCTATTCCAATCTTTTACTCTTAAGATAGAAGGTTATATCTATAGCCGAAAAGTTTATGGAAGCGCCTTTTCCAAATATGTTAAATATTAAATATAGGAACTCTACTTCTTTTGCACTGGTCTAAATATGTTCATTATTTTCTAGGGAGGCTTGGGATGTGGCTTATGCTATTCCAAAACATGTTGAAGATTTTGAGAGACTGCCCAGTTTTCTGGAGAGATCTGCCTGTAACTTTAAAAACCAAGTTGCAGCCAGGAGCATCCGCTGGCAGGGGAATTCTGGGAGTTGAAGTCCAGATATTAAGTTGACAAGGCTGAGAGACACTGCTCTGTACTTTATCAACCACCTTTCAAACCTTTCTAATTGGAAATAAACTAGAAAGTATTTTCGTCTCATTGGCGGAAATGAAAAAAATACCAGTTATTGCACATCTCTGATGTGTAAGACTTAAAATGCCATTTTATTTTGGGTTGACTATCTGTTTCATGTACATGCATACTGTGAACAGGTTTTGGAGATACAATCTAGTATTCAACTTTGTATTAATGGAGTCCTTAATGGTCTTATTGCAGGTGTGAATGCTTACCAGGCTACAGTGGAAAGCACTGTGAAACAGATGATGATGACTGCAGGGGACACAAATGTCGCCATGGTGCCATGTGTGTAGATGCTGTAAATGGATACACCTGCATTTGTCCTCAAGGATTTAGGTAAGAATAATGTCTTGATCTGAGGTATTTATGAAACCATAATATGTTACTTCAGGGTGACTTCATCCTTCAGCAGTCCTTTTTACAGTGTCTAAGAGATCACCATTTACTGAGATAGCTATTTTTGTCAGAAATATTCCTTATTTTATTCTTTTAGATCCTTGAAAAAGTCAGGTACAAAATAAGCAATTAAACCAATTAAGGTATCCTAATTCTTAGCAGATTTAACTGGAAATTTTAAAACACAAGGCAATACTATGCATTTGAAAGGCATACTGTGGCATATGATTTTTAATGCTTTTTTGTTTTGCTTTTTTATTGTTTTAATGTGATACACAATCTGACAAACACACAACATATAACATATAAATATTTCCTATTTCTAAACAGCGTTTCTTGGTGGTCTTCTTTCTCTTTTATACTTTCCCCCCCAATGTTGGTTTTTTTTAAATTCATTATGGAATTATTCAGTTGTCTGATAAGAGTTACAGTTTAAGATAAATATGCTAAGCCAAAATAATGACTGAGTTCCTATAACACAATACAACGGAAATAAATTGAGATGGTGAAAAATAGTTAGATATTATTGAAGTGGTATTTTCTTCCATTTTATATCTCTACCTCAACTTCTTTTCTTCTACTGTCTCCTTTGTCCTGGGATATAGACTTGTATTTTCATTTTATGAAGATGCTCTCTACATCCATAATACTCTATCAGAAATAGGCAACTTCTAAAAGATTGGATGCCATCCTGATATTCCTGCTAAAAGGCTGTAGGAAGCCATTACTGACAGAGAAGGGACAGGGTTGAAAGTTTTTGTGTGTGTGTGTGTGTGTGTGTGTGTGTGTGTGTGCGTGTACACATGGGACAGGGTTGAAAGTTTGTATGTATGTGTGTCTCTCTGTGTATCTCTCTGCGTGTGTGTGTCTGTGTGCGCACATGCATGATTGCACATTCTGGGGTATTTGAGGATGTGAGGTTGCAAATTGGTGCAGTTCATTTCTCAGGAATTTCTCTATAACCTATGATCCTGCAAAAAAACAAATGTCAGGTTAAATCATGCTTTTGAAGATTAGCCATTTTGCTATGTAAATAATATTCAGAAAATATTTAATTTTCAAATGAGGTCAGGCATCACATGTTTTAGGTGTAATGCTAATCATTGAGTATTGATTTATTATGCTGAAAATATGTTTAAAATGTGTACAAACATCGCTATAAATAGGTGCAAGCAAACAAGTCTTGTGTGGCTTAGCTTTTAAATGCCATAAGGCTTTTTGTTCATATTGTTGCTGCAGCAGATTCTTATGATTACCCCTCAGGAAACAACTGCAAACAGATGGTTACTTTCTACTCAGTTTCCCTCTAGTTTTGTTTTTCAAATGCCAGATGTACGTATACTGATCCCATCATTGGTCCCATTCATATGTAATATGCAGAGGAATTTATTAAACCATGATTGTTTCATTTCTTCCTCATGCTTCAAATTTACCAGCCTCATACTTGCCCTGGCACTATGTACAATATATTGTAGTTAAATGTTTTTTTTAAATATAATTTTATTAAGAGTTTAATTGTAATTGTAAAAACTAATACACACTAAACTTAGAGAAAGAGAAGAGTGTAGAAACGAAGAAATGGTGGAGGAAAAAATATAATAAAGAAAAGAAATAATAAGAAAAGTCAATATATAAAAAAGGGACTTCCAACTTTCATTACAACAAATAAAAACAAATTTAATTGTCAGCATTCCAGAAAACCCCCTCCTGCAGAAAAGACTCCGAAGCAAACATCTTTCAAAGTTCTTTTATTAGTATAGGTAAACTGGCACAACTGGATAAACTCCGAATCTGGGGATCCGGGTTTTTCCTCAGTAAGACAAACTCCAAAATCCCCACCCCCTTGACCCCTCTGCAGATCACATTCTCCAATCGCCAACCGTCCTATCTCAAGACATCACTCCGGCCACTCCTTCTCCAGATTTAGGCTCAGCCTGACCTTGACCAGCAGGAAGAATGTTATTATGTGTAATGGCCCCTTCTACCAAATCCCCCATCCTACTTTCCCACACATGGGAAAGTGGTAACGCGGAAGCCTCCAGCCTAGTATGGCTTCCAAAGCTGACATTTATAACACTTCACCCATATAAGATTAAATAGATAACTCCTCATCCCATATCCCATCCCTTATCTATAAATAAATCCATAAAATATTCACTTTTCAATCTGAATGTCAGCAAAAGATTTATAAAAAGTCGGCGTTTTTGAGCATTGCAAAAAATGTCTTATTTTAACTTGTTTTACTATATATCTTTCTTTCCTTTTATTTCTAACAATTTTAATCTTTAATTCAAAATTAAAATAGAATAGAATAGGATTTTTTATTGCCAAGTGTGATTGGACACACATGGAATTTGTCTTGGTGCATATGTTTTCAGAGTACATAAAAGAAAAGATACATTCATCAAGAATCATAAGGTACAACACTTAATGATAGTCATAGGGAAACAGTCAATATAAATCTTAAGGATACCAGCAACAAGGTTACAGTCATACAGTCATATGTAGGAGATTGGTAATAGGAACAATGAGAAAATTAATAGTAATGTCAAACTGTCAAACTAGTTACTAAGTAACGAAGTAACTAGTTTGACAGTGTTGAGGGAATTGTTTAGCAGAGTGATGGTGTTCAGAAAAAAAAAACTGTTCTTGTGTCTAGTTCTGGTGTACAGTACTCTATAGCATCATTTTGAGGGTAGGAATTGAAACAGTTTATGTCCAGGATGTGAGGGGTCTGTAAATATTTTCACAGCCCTCTTATTGTTTGAATTAAGATTTGAAGAATCTTTAATTCTTCTTTATTCCATTACACAGATTTTTTTTTCATGGCTTTAACAAACATATTTTGTAGATCCAATAACAGATCACGTTCATCTGCTTGATTTATCATTTGTATTTCCCTTTTAATTTTTAAAACTTTAGCAGGTTTAGTTTGTCTATCCAGTAAAGCATTCTTTTCTAAATCATTCTCTTGCCTTTCATTTTTATTTCTGTATTTTATACTTTATCTTATCAATAAAAATTGTTCCATATTTGTCATTCCTTCATTGATCTGTTTTAGACATAGTCTATCCATAGAAGCAGACACCATTACTGAGAATGTTGATATTCTCGTTGGTAACTTCTTGCTCCATTCTTCAAAGATTCTCCTTTAATATTCCTAATGTTTCAATGTTTGTGTCATTCTGTAATAACAATAGCAATAGCACTTAGACTTATATACCACTTTACAGTGCTTTACAGCCCTCTCTAAGCAGTTTACAGAGTCAGCATATTGCCCCCAACAATTTGGGTCCTCATTTTACCCACCTCAGAAGGATGGAAGGCTGAGTGAACCTTGAGCCTGGTGAATTTGAACTGCCAAATTGCAGGCAGCCAGCAGCAGTACTCTAACCACTGCTCCACCATGGCTCATTAATCCCAGTATTAATTGACATCAGGTTTATATACTGTTTAATTTCTTTCTTCTGCTTAGAATCTTTAGTCTCCTCTAGTGTCCAGTTTTTAAAATCATCAATTATCTTTTTTTTTAATGATTTGCAGTTGCCAGGATAACCAAAATAAGTTTGTTTCCCATGAGAAGCAAATAATTAACTCTAATAATAGTCAATTTTCCAAATTTATTTCGATCCTTAATTCATTTATAACTTTTGAGACCAATATCTTATTTAACTTTTTGCTTTTTATATCTAATTCTTTAAAATCTTCAGCTTGCAATTTTTCTTTTTTTCAGAGTTGATGATAAACTCATCCAGTGAAGACTTTTCAAGCCTGTCATTCCAAAGGTCTTTAATAGCTTTAGACAATTTCTGAAAGTAATTAGAAAGTGAAGTTTGGGAACTTAGTTGTCCTATGTCTGCCATGTTTTCAAGCAATTGGCCAATTTGTCTTTCGGTGTTTAAACCAGGGGTGAAATCCAGCAGGTTCTGACAGGTTCTGGAGAACCGGCAGTGGAAATTTTGAGTAATTTGGAGAACCAGCAAATGCCACCTCTGGCTGGCCCCAGAGTGAGGTGGGAATCGAGATTTTGCAATATCCTTCTCCAAGGTGTGGGGAGGGAATGGGGATTTTGCAGTATCCTTCCCCTTGAGTGGGGTGGGAATGGAGATTTTGCAATATCCTTCCCCTGCCACGCCCATCAAGCCGTGCCCCCAAAACTGGTAGTAAAAAAAAACTGGATTTCACCACTGGTCTAAACCCATGGGAGATCACTGTCCTGGGGAATCTTATGAGGAGCACCATGCAGAGTACATATAAGTGATATCTCACCCATTCCTTATCTGGAGAGATTTTTAAAAACCCAAACTTTGATTCCTTGGTCTTTGCTGAGGTTATCAACTCCACTTACACAGAGCCATCTTCTTTTCATTATACATTCCCTGGAAGCGCCTATGGTGAAACATTCTTGTGCATTACTTTATTCACTTTTTTTAAGTTAAAGGGGGTCAGGAAGTATATAATTATTATAGGATTTCTAATCGGTCCTGTATATACTCAGTCTCTTGTGCTACGGGACAGAAGTATATATTTCAGATATTCTATTGATTGATTGATTGATTGATGTGGATGGCCCAGGAAACTCACTATTCAAATATGCTTATTTCCAAACAGTCATTGTGTCTTCTATGCTGATTATTTTTAAGAGATTGAAAAGATTCCCAACCTTTAAGCTGAATTTATAAGCTATATGAGAGATTTTGCCTCATTAGCCTGGATGAGAGTCTGGTTGTCATAATGATATTTTGCTTTTGATATATAGAAGCTCTGTGGTATTACTTAACACTCTGAAGTTTAACTCTGACAGCTGCCAATCGGCCCACTATGTGGAAAATCTCTCTGAATGTCAAAGATAAGCTATTCCGCCAAATGGATTCATTAATCATTGCCTCAGGAAGTGCATTGCCTAGTTATTGCTTTTCTTCAGGAAAGTATTTTCTGTACTTGGAACAGATTCACACAGCAAGAGAGCAATAGCATCTGGAAGCAAACAAACAAACAAAAATTATAATATCTGAAAAGATATAGAAGCATTTTGGACCTTTGTCTTGATCACTGAATCCATGTTTTCCTATAATTTTTTCCTTCTTTTCTATTCATTTGTTCTTTATGACATACTTCTATTACTTTAGTATGTTTAGCAGAGATGATTTTGAAGAACAAATGTTGTTTCTTGTAGTGTTATAAGGCTTGATTTTAAAATTTTGGTAATTATAAAATACAAGAAAAGAACCAGAGTTTTCATCTGTCATATCTATTCTGAGGGGTCTGAGCTTGGTTGTTTTCTTACAGACATTTCATTACCAAGCTAGGTAACATCATCAGTGCGAGTCACTAGCACTGATATGTTACCTAGTTTGGATAATAAAACATCTGCAACAAAACAACCAAGGACCCCTCATTTCAATCCTGACCTACAAATATACTTCTTTATTGGTTATGTCTACTCTGTTTTTTCCTTCTGTATTCTCTTAACTTTATTCTGATTGCAAAGAAAAAAAATAGATATATTTGTGAAACTTGCCAATGTTCCTAAAAATTCCTGCTTGCTGGTGGCATATTGTTTTGTTCCTGGAAAATGTGCCATTCTTAAAAAATAATCTGCCAGTAACAGATGTTTAAAGAACAAAGTTTCCTTGTAGCAGGAACATAATATGTATCAAAAACAGGGACTCTGGCATGGTAAACATTTGTTTTAAGGATAGTCTGCAGTCATCCTTCAGTTAGAAATGCAGAAATGAAATATGATCCTCCCAAAATACATCAGGAACAAAAGCAACAGAACAGACTAGTTTAGATTTAATCTACAGAACTAAAATATAGCACAAATATGGCATTATAAAAAAAGCCAAGGCTTAATAGTTTGAATATGTATATCTCCTCAGCCTATGTACAGTACTTATTGTTTTGTATTCAGTAAGCTTTGAAATTGCTTCCTTCCTATTTCTATTTTGTTCTTTGACTCCAAATTCACATAGAAATCTTCTGCAATTGCAATAAATAAATAAATAAATACTTAAATAGAAATGTAAGTTAACCAGGTCAGGCATCTTCTCACTAGATGTTTTAACAGAATAAAGAGAACTGGAAATGACCTTGGAGGTCTTCTAATCCAATCTCCTGCTCAAGGAGGAGATTCTATACCATTTCAGACAAATGGTTGTCCAATCTCTTCTTTAAAATCTTCAGTGATGGAGCCCCTACAACTTTTTAATTCAAGTTGCTTCACTGATTAATTGTTCTCAATGTCAGGAAATTTCTCCTTATTCCTAGGTTGGTTCTCTCCTTGATTAGTTTCCATCCATTGCTTCTTGTACTACCTTCAGGTTCTTTGGAGAATAGGTTGACAAATTTAGACAAATTGCAGTTTTTCAGCTTCAGTTAGCTCAGGGGAAAGCTACATTGAGGATATCATAGTATAAGCTTAGTTATGCAGTTATGAAATGTCTTGGGAAAGTGATAGATAGTAATTAATAAGCAATTAATTACTCTTTAGGCATAGATGGTTAAACCAAAAATTAAAATGCTACTAATAAAATATTACTAATAATTATATTTTCCTAAAGCTGGCCTTCTGAATTTTACTGGCAGATTGTTCCCTCTTGTAGCACAGAGTTGAGTTCTATGGCATCTGTACATATAAAATTAATTATAACTCATTTGTAAATGAGTGTAGCAATAGCTTAAATGTCAGTGAAAGAAAGGGATTGGTTGGCATGGGGATGGGAAGTGAGATTATTTATTATCTGAAATCAGTGGTAGTAAGTTTAGCTAAAAAACTACAGAGTAATCAATGCTGAGCCATTTCTGTGTTACATTTTCTAGTAAGAAATAACCAGACCTTGTTTGCTCACATGTTACAATGTTCATCTATTTTAAATTATCATTTATTTGTATTTCCCCAATGCTGTTTCCATATTTTTTTTTAATTACTACAGAGGTCAGTCTGTTCAAGATTGAAAACTAGTGTCATCTCCACAACTGTAGACTGCATTAATGCTATTCCTTCTTCTTTTAAGAAATATAGTTATGGGAATAATAAATAATAAGACAGCCTCTTATCTATTGGCCATGAGTAATAATTACTTCTAAATTTATGGAATCTTCTGCAAGAAGCTTCAGGTTCACATCAGAATACGAGTTATCTGTTCCACTTTAAACCTCTATTGCTTCTTCTAACCTTATATATTTAGAGATATATGAGTGTGTGTGTGTATGACTCGGCCTTCCATCCTTCCGAGGTGGGTAAAATGGGGATCCAGACCGCATAGAGAGGCACTATGTAAAGCACTATGAAGTGGTATATAAGTCTAAGTGCTATTGCTATATATTTATAGAGATAGAGATCGTTATAGAGGTATATTTCTATAGGTATAATACTTATAGATATAGGCATCCATAGGACACAGAGCTAGTATATTGTGATGTGATGCAAACTCCTGCCATTACATACTTGCATGGTTCATTGCTACTATCTCTAAAAGCCTGGACCTTATGCAGTACCATTATGACACATATTTTGTCATAGGAGTTAGACTTTTTTTTTTTTTACATTTATATCCCGCCCTTCTCCGAAGACTCAGGGCGGCTTACAGTGTATAAGGCAATAGTCTCATTCTATTTGTATATTTACAAAGTCAACTTATTGCCCCCCCCAACAATCTGGGTCCTCATTTTACCTACCTTATAAAGGATGGAAGGCTGAGTCAACCTTGGGCCGGGCTTGAACCTGCAGTAATTGCAGGCTACTGTGTTCTAATAACAGGCTCCTTACAGCCTCAGCTATTCCGGCCCTATAGCATAGACTTATGCTTAAAGATCTATCATAGGTCCGGCTACAACAGTGGCCCAAACAAAAGCTTGACATTAGATTTTATTATTTATTATTTATTATTTTATTTATTATTTAAATTTGTATACCGCCCTTCTCCCGAAGGACTCAGGGCGGTTCACAGCCAAGTAAAAAATGCACAATACATTATAAATACAATTAAAATACTAGTAAAAAACTCATTTAAATTGGCCACAATTAAAATTTGGAGATAAAACCCATTAAAAACCCATAACTTAAGAAACTAACCCAGTCCAGCGCAGATAAATAAGTAAGTTTTGAGCTCGCGGCGAAAGGTTCGGAGGTCCGGAAGTTGACGAAGTCCTGGGGGGAGTTCGTTCCAGAGGGCGGGAGCCCCCACAGAGAAGGCCCTTCCCCTGGGTGTCGCCAGACGACACTGTCACGCCGACGGCACCCTGAGGAGTCCCTCTCTGTGAGAGCGCACGGGTCGGTGAGAGGTATTCGGTAGCAGCAGGCGGTCCCGTAAGTAACCCGGCCCTATGCCATGGAGCACTTTAAAGACGTTCACCAACACCTTGAAGCGCACCCGGAAGGCCACAGGTAGCCAGTGCAGCCTGCGCAGGATAGGTGTCACTCGGGAGCCACGAGGGCTCCTCTATCACCCGCAGCTGCATTCTGGACCAACTGCAGCCTCCGGATGCCCTTCAAGGGGAGCCCCATGTAGAGAGCATTGCAGTAGTCAGGCGAGGCGTCACAAGGGCGTGAGTGACTGTGCACAAGGCATCCCGGTCTAGAAAGGGGCGCAACTGGCGCACCAGGCGAACCTGGTGGAAAGCTCTCCTGGAGACGGCCGTCAAATGGTCTTCAAAAGACAGCCGTGCATCCAGGAGAATGCCCAAATTGCGCACCCTCTCCATCGGGGCCAATGACTCGCTCCCGACAGTCAGCCGCGGACTCAGCTGACTGTACCGGGATGCCGGCATCCACAGCCACTCCGTCTTGGAGGGATTGAGCTTGAGCCTGTTTCTCCCCATCCAGACCCGTACGGCTTCCAAACACCGGGACAGCACTTCGATAGCTTCATTGGGGTGGCCGGTGTGAAAAGTACAGCTGGGTGTCATCAGCGTACAGCTGGTACCTCACACGAAGCCACTGATGATCTCACCCAGCGGCTTCATATAGATGTTGAACAGAAGGCGAGAGAATCGGCCCTGCGGCACCCACAAGTGAGGCGCCGGGCCGACCTCTGCCCCCCCGTCAACACCGTCTGCGACGGTCGGAGAGATAGGAGGAGAACCACCGATAAACGGTGCCTCCCACTCCCAATCCCTCCAACCGGCGCAGCAGGATACCATGGTCGATGGTATCAAAAGCCGCTGAGAGGTCTAATAGGACCAGGGCAGAGGAATAACCCCTATCCCTGGCCCTCCAGAGATCATCCACCAACGCGACCAAAGCCGTCTCAGTGCTTTAACCGGGCCGGAAGCCGGACTGGAACGGGTCCAGATAGACAGTTTCCTCCAGGTGCAGGGGAAACTGATATGCCACCATACTCTCTACCATACTCTCTCCAACCTCTAGCGAAGGTTGGAGACCGGACGATAATTACCTAAAACAGCCGGGTCCAGGGAAGGCTTCTTGAGGAGGGGCCTCACCACCGCCTCTTTCAAGGCGGCCGGAAAGACTCCCTCCAACAAGGAAGCACTCGTAATCCCCTGGAGCCAGCCTCGTGTCACCTCCTGAGTGGCCAGCACCAGCCAGGAGGGGCACGGGTCCAGTAAACACGTGGTGGCATTCAATCTACCCAGCAACCTGTCCATGTCCTCGGGAGTCACAGGGTCAAACTCATCCCAAACAACATCACCAAGACCGCCCTCAGATACCCCGTCTGAATCGCCACAATTTTGGTCCAGACCGTCCCTAAGCTGAACGATTTTATCGTATAGATAACCGTTAAACTCCTCAGCACGTCCCCGCAACGGGTCATCCCGCTCCCCCTGGTGAAGGAGGGAGCGGGTCACCCGAAACAGGGCAGCTGGGCGGTTATCTGCCGACGCAATGAGGGAGGAGGCGTAAGAACGCCTCGCTTCCCTCAGTGCCACTAGGTAGGTCCTAGTATAGGATCTAACTAGTGTCCGATCAGCCTCTGAACGGCTGGACCTCCAGGAACTCTCTAGGCGTCTTCTCCGGCGTTTCATCCCCCTCAGCTCCTCGGAGAACCAAGGAGCCGGTTGGGATCTGCGCCGGGTCAGAGGCCGCAAAGGCACGGCCCGGTCTAAAGCCCCAGCCCCAGCCCGTTCCCAGGCTGCAGCTAGTTCCTCTGCCGTGCCGTGAGCCAGACCCTCAGGAAGTGGCCCAAGCTCCGTCCGAAACCTCTCTGGGTCCATCAGGCGCCTGGGACGGTACCACCGTAATGGTTCCGTCTCCCTGCGGTGTTGGGTAGCGGTCAGAAAGTCCAGGCGAAGGAGAGAGTGATCTGACCATGACAAAGGTTCAATGACTATTTCCTTTAAGTCCAGATCTCTCAACCACTGACCAGAGACAAAAATCAGGTCCAGTGTGCCTCCCCCGATGTGAGTGGGGCCATCCACTACTTGAGTCAGGTCCAAGGCCGTCATGGAGGCCAAGAACTCCCGAGCTACCGTCGATGACGAGCCGGCAGATGGCAAGTTAAAGTCCCCCATGACTAAAAGTCTGGGGGTCTCCACTGCCACCCCGGCAAGCACCTCCAGGAGCTCGGGCAGGGCAGCTGTCACGCAGCAAGGAGCCAGGTACACGACCAGCAAGCCCATCTGACATCTATGACCCCACCTCACAAAGAGGGATTCACACCCGGCAATCTGAGGTACAGTGGTCTCCCTCGGCTCTAGACTCTCTTTAATAGCAACCGCCACCCCTCCACCCCTACCCTGGGCCCTCGGCTGATGGAATGCACGGAAACCCGGTGGGCACATCTCGACCAGGGGCACACCCCCTTCAGTGCCCAACCAGGTCTCCGTAACGCCTATAATATCCGCGGCACCCCCCTGAATCAGATCATGTATTAGGGGGGCCTTATTGGCCACGGACCGTGCGTTGCATAACATCAGACGAAGGCCCAGGCTCTGAGGGTCTTGACCATCCGGGGAACGGGAGAAGTCAGGGGGATCGGGGCACGCGATCGCCTGCAGACATCGAACGCGTGACCCCCTATGTCGATACGATCCCCCCCTTCCGCCATATCTGCCCCTCCCACTTACCGTGCAAATAGACTCACCCTCACACAAAGGAACACACTCCCCCCCCATAACCTCCGAACCCATTTGATAGTCGCCACGAGCATGCGCTGGAACTGGTTTCCCTCCCGACGGGCTACCCCCATCACCCGCCCTAACCCTCCACCCCACCCGACACTACCTCCCCCAACCTAGGCCCGTCAGTTCCCACCCTCCCCTTAAAATTCCCATTAAAATTCCCCTTAAAAACCCTATTAAAATAATTAATTAAAAATCCCCTGAGTCTCCTATTCTCATGATTAACCTGGCTTCCCCCCATTTTCCACTCAAGTCTTATAAGTAGAGATGTATATATATTGCCCAATATACATCTGTCAGCCCTACAGTTCAGGAAGCAGATTCCACAAGAAGACTAGTACTGTATTTTAGTAAGTAGGGCTATGGTAACAGATTCTCACAAGTCTGACCACATTTTCCTTTCCCTCACTCTTGTACTTCATAAGGGAAGTAGTCTGAGTTTTTCTTTGTCTAAGCTCAAAGCAAACTAATGCATTTGTTCTCTTATATCTAATGTTCCTTCTAACTTGGAGAATCCTCAGTGTGGAAATTTCCCATTCTTAAAAAAAAAATGAAGATCAAGCAATTGGGAGCTAAGATTATAGAACTGTCATGCAAAAATATTACTATATTTTCACTTAAATCACACTTTAGTAGATCTCAGTTTATGCTTCTCAGATCAGTAGTACAGTCATTTGTTATAGATAGCTACTGTGCAGACAATCTAGGGATATTTTATTAATCTAGACACTTTTTCAAATAATTATCTTTGTTCTCTGCTTTCCAAACATTTATTCTATCTGTCTCTGCCTATGCATATGCTTAATCAACTCTTTCAAGAAATCCTAGAAACCATGCCTTTTTCTTTAGCAATCCACTGTTTTTAATGATAGATGTCACTGGCAAAAAAACCAACAACAACATCATATATCATATATGCTCAGCTCTCATAATATTTGTGTGTGTGTGTGTGTGTGTGTAGCTATTTCAAAACTTTTCCCATTGTGATATTGAGCAATAAGCTCAATCAATGAGCAGCAATCATTTAAGTAAAGATAGAACATTCCACAGTACATAACACAAATTTGTAGCTATAAGCTTTCCAGTCAAACTGGCAATAGATGTCAAATTGAAATTCTTTTTGTTGAAAGTACGGAAAGTGTCTCTAACAATTTTTTATAACATGTGTAAATGAAACCTAGATCCTTCACATTGGGTAAGATTAATATCACCATCATTATCATCATCATCATTGTGACTGACTGATTGATGACATGTTGACTATTAGCCGTCACATAGATATATTTGCTCCATGAAGAACTGTCCTTAAAATGGCCTTTCAACTCTTCCAAAATGCACTCATCACTACCATTACTGTAAATGAGTCCATCCATCTTGCTGCAGTTTATCGTTTTCTCTTTCCAGTCTTTCCCCAGGATTTGGATCTTTTTCCAGAGATCTTTTTAAAACTTTTCCTTGTTTTTCCATCATCTTTACATCATCTTTACAGTTGTTGTACTGCTTCTTGTCTCTTGTAACATCTCTCTGAAATTCTTTATTAAGTTCCTTCCTGAAATTTCTGTATTTAGTGGGCTTGGCTTCTCTTCTTTGGCAATTTCTGTAATTAATTCTCACAGCCATTTTGCTTTCTTCTTTTGGTGATTTTTAACAATCACATTTCACATGCACCCTTCACAACTTCTTTAAGTATATTCCATGGTAGTTGTAGTTCTCTATTAATGAGTTTTAGGACTTCAAAGTGATTCCTGATGATCTCCATAAAACCAGTAGATATGTGCTCAGTATTATATCATAGAAACTAGTTGACTTTCTTCTTCTGCTTTTGTTAAATTTGAAATTTGTAAATGAGCAGTTTGTGATCTTTTCCACTGACAGCACCTGGCTATGTCTTGGTGCATAACTGAGAGCCTTTACCTCCTTTAAGCAATAATGTAGCAAATTTGTTTTCTATGTACTCCATCTAATAATGTTTATGCATGCAGGCATCCATTTGGTTGCTTAAAGACAGCTATGAAGAAATCATTGGACTGGTAGAAATTGATAGGTTGTTCTCCCACTTAGTTTCCTTCCAAACTCTTTTCTTCTGCATCTATGGCTGGAGCACAACCTAGATGATAATCATATTAAAGAGTTGTCTGCAAAGCTTAATTGATATTATTTCATCACTGAT
The DNA here is from genome assembly GCF_028640845.1 of Ahaetulla prasina. Lineage (NCBI taxonomy): Eukaryota > Metazoa > Chordata > Lepidosauria > Squamata > Colubridae > Ahaetulla > Ahaetulla prasina. The sequence continues at coordinate 110,146,866 of NC_080540.1, forward strand.
TGCACTGTGGCCAAGTACTATTCTTGGTATATCTGTCCTAAGTTACAATTCCTAATAATGCTGTTCCTTTTTTCCCCATCTCCTGAATAATAAACAGTGTGATCTTCTGAAAGTGTGCAATTCCAGTCCATCTTAATTCACTGATGCCTAAGATGTAAATTTGTAGTCATTTCATTTCATCTTTCACTCTTTTACTCTTTTCTATGTTCAGGTTTCTTATGGGGCAATGTTCCCATTGCAATTCTGTTTTGTGGCTCCACAATGTATGATAACATCAACAACAACAATATCAACAACTCCATTAGTACTTTGAAAGTTCCTCAGCTCTTCCTTGGTAGCATGTTGAGTTCCCTCTGACTTGAGGGACCCACTCATTCAGGATTATGTCATTAATCATTTTTGTCCATGTGGTTGTCTTACAGGGGTGGTTTACCATTGCTTCTGCCACTTAATATGAATTTATGTCTTTGCCATTGTCACTAAGATGATCGTCCACCTCTGGCGTCTTCTTATATACAGATCTATATCTCTAACTAATATAGATGCCTGTTTCCTTTAACTGGGCATCTGGAATGACCTTTGTGCCTTGGTTAATCCTAGTGGGAATATATACTCCAGGCATACACTCTCAATGTTCTTCATGCATCCCACCCAGGAATACCTCCTTCCCCATCATGATAAGACCGACTTGGTGAAGGGAAATGTGAGGTTACTAAAACATAGCTAGGGCTGTTTTTATCCATAGAAATTTCTTTGAGTTGCTCTGTAAATTCCAAATCACAATTCTATATATAGCATCTAAGGGAATAGTTAACATTAAAATCATAAAATTCATTTACGTGTTCAGGATTGGGTTATTATAATCATCTGGGAAACAAGTATTTACTCACTTTTAATTTACTCACCCTTTTGGCTTGAAAAAAAATGGTCTCAAAGGAGCATGTATTATAACATTAAATCAATCGCAGGCCTATTGATTGGTATGTAATGAAGTTTCCTGGTTGGACAAACCAGATAGCAAGTTTATTGTTATATTTAAGATAAAGTTACAAAATATAATAAGACATTTTATACATAATCTTATACATAATAAGATTTTAAATCAGGGATTTTCAATGGCATATTAAAAACAAAATAAACAGCGTAGATAGCTGACTGTTTACTTCCTACTGTCTGACCTTTGCTTCCTACTTGCTTCCTGCATACTCCTTATGCAAAGAACTCTGTTAGCTAACAAGAAACTAGGCAATTGGTCTATGTTGACCACCACAAATACCAGCAGATGTAACAAGCTATACAAACTGGGAAGAAGAATTTTTTTCTAGCATTTTACTGTCTTACCTTTTCCCAACTTGATGATTTCCCATGACTGGAGAAGTTAAAGTCCAAGATATACAGAAGACATCAAGTTAGAGAAGGTTGCAGTACCCAGAGGTGGGCTTCACATAATTTAACAACCGGTTCTCCTTGTGCAGAACCAAAAATGTGAGCGCTACTGGTAGTTTGTTTACACTCCTATTTTTTTCACAATAAAATGCCCCCCGGGAAACATATATGCTTTGTATCTTTCAAATGAAATGGCGTGACTTTGATTGCGTTAATCACATGATTGTGGAACATTGCAAACAATTGTAAATGCAGGCCGGTTGCCATGTGCCTCAAATGGCCATCAGAACATTGACTCATAAGCAGGGGTGAAATGCTCCCGGTTCGGACCGGCTTGCCCAATCTGGTAGCGATGGCGGCGGGTGGTTCGGAGAACTGGTAGCAAAAATCCCTGGCCTCGCCCACTGCCTCTGCTGAGCCGCACCATCATCAGAGGTTTTTTTTTTTACTTTTAAAAGCAGTTTTTCTTCAGCCAAAAACATGCCTTTAAAAGTAAAAAAAAGCCTTTGAGGATCCCGCAGCTCAGCTGAGATCATCAGAACCTCTTTAAATGGTTGTTTGTTTGTTTTTCAGCAGAAGAGGTTGTTAAAAAAAAAAAGATTTTAAAAGGCTCCTCTGGCGATCCCAGCTGAGTTCCTCATCACCAGAACCTTAAAAAACATGTTTTCTACAAGCTCTTCAGGTGAAGAGCTTGTAGAAAACCTCCTTTTAAGAGGTTCTGGGCTGCGATAAGGCACTTACCTAATTAACTGCTCCTTTTGGGCTGGGAAAGCCATGCTTTACATCAGTTTCATCAGCTAGCAACTGAAGCTGCCTGCCTGAAATCCATCTCAGTTAGCAGCTCAAATCTGCCTCCTTTGCTGGCTGGGGAACTCTGGGAATTGAAGTCCACAAACCTTAAAGTTACTAAGGTTGGAGACCCTTGATCTAAAAAATATAAATAAAATAAAATAATAAAATAAAATATTTGTGCAGCTTTCTGAGATTTGGTGTGTTTCTGTAGTGTTTCATTCTAACCACACAAATACACAAAATCTCACAAAGCTGTATGTGGCATTTTGTGTGTGTGTGTGTGTGTGTGTGTGTGTGTGTGTGTGTGTGTGTGTGTGAGTAAAGTGTGAAAGTTGGTTTTTGAGCTTTTTGTGGCTGTGTGAGGTTCCTGCTTGTTGCAGGGGCCATTTTGGGTAAAGAGCAGGTGCTTTTACATTGTGTATGAGTCAGTTGTATTGTGTTGTGTTGTATTTGTGTAAAGTGTGAAAGTTGGTTTTTGGTACCTCTTATTTTGTATACTTTGTTTATTATTTTTATTATTTATTGTTATTGGCCACGCCCATCCAGTCATCTGACCACCAAGCCATGCCCACCAATTAAGCCATGCCCACAGAACCGTAGGGAAAATTTTTAGGTTCATAAGTCATAATTACTGAGAAGTCTTTCATAACTTTGAACAATTGCTAAGTGACTGATTGTAAATTGAGAACTACCTGTAATGATTTGCTCATTATGCTGTGCACATTGATTGGCTAATTTTGGAAATCTTTTGTTTACATAGATAAATCTATGTAAAAAAACATAGGCTTTCTCTTTTCAACTTTACCATTGCCTGATTAACATGTTCCTTTTGGAGGATTCGAAAATTGGATGAGTATGGCAGCGCAGAATGTTAATTTACAGTAAGGTCACCTGTTCATAAATGAATACAGTTGTTCTTTGCACACATTTCATCCAGCAATAATGTATTTTCACTGTAGTGTCCACCACTGGCCTACCAGTGACTAGAAAACTACTTGGAAAAGGAATTCAGACAAGTGATAGCATTAAGGCCTCTGGTGGCTCAGACTGCTAAGACAGTCTGTTATTAACACAGCTGCCTGCAATTACTGCAGGTTCAAGTCCCACCAGGCTCAAGGTTGACTCAGCCTTCCATCCTTTATAAGGTAGGTAAAATGAGGACCCAAATTGTTGGCGGCAATAAGTTGACTTTGTATATAATATACAAATGGATGAAGACTATTGCTTAACATAGTGTAAGCCACCCTGAGTCTTCAGAGAAGGGCGGGATATAAATGCAATTTTTTAAAAAAAGGCAGAAAAGAATGAAACAGTGTAAATATTATTATAAAGTCTCCTTTAAAACCGGGGTCCCAAGCCCCCAGTCTACAGCCTGGTACACATGCAAACATAGTGTAGGTATACATATACTGTATCTTTCTTGAAAGTTAAAATAAAAACTTACTTTCTCTTGAAAATATTGTGTAGGGTAGCAATGTCAAACTCATGGCCCATGGGCCGGATGCGTTACACGCTGGCCATGCCCACCCCTGGTTTAGTGAAGGGGGAAAATTTGCGATACATCACTTGATGATAACATGACACCGCGAGTTTGACACCCCTGATGTAGGGAATCCCTTTGGAATGATGGCAACACTGACTGTTTAAGGCCTTCTCATCTCATGCAACATTTCCAGTCTAACTCAGACTTCTTGCTGTAGCTATTTTTTTTTCTTGAATATCAACTTTGTCAGCACAAGATGTATGATTAATACTGACTAAAAAAGCATCCAAATGTGACTGGGGGAAAAAGAGTCAGATTCATGTTTCACATTGTCCGATCAGTTTTTGATCAGAATAAAAGAAAAATATGGATATAGGAAAGTCAGAAAAGAACAAATTAAAAATGAGTTGTATTTCTAAAGTAGACAAGTATGAAATTGCATAGCACAGTTTAAGAAACACTGATAAGAAAGAACTGTATGTTTTCATTGAAAATTTAAAATATTCCACATAGGGTTTTATTTTACTTTATTTCAGAACTGTCTTATTTTTAAAGATTTTTTTTGAAATACATAGTTTAGCTTTCAAATATTAGTTCAATTTTATTTATTTTTTTTCTTGAATATCAACATTGTCAGCACAAGATGTATGATTAATACTGACTAAAAAAGCATCCAAATGTGACTGGGGGAAAAAGAGTCAGATTCATGTTTCACATTGTCCGATCAGTTTTTGATCAGAATAAAAGAAAAATATGGATATAGGAAAGTCAGAAAAGAACAAATTAAAAATGAGTTGTATTTCTAAAGTAGACAAGTATGAAATTGCATAGCACAGTTTAAGAAACACTGATAAGAAAGAACTGTATGTTTTCATTGAAAATTTAAAATATTCCACGTAGGGTTTTATTTTACTTTATTTCAGAACTGTCTTATTTTTAAAGATTTTTTTTGAAATACATAGTTTAGCTTTCAAATATTAGTTCAATTTTATTTATTTTTTTCTTATAAGGCTCACATTCACTCAAACTTTCTTTATCTGATGTCCTCCAGATAGAGTGGGAATAATGGCAGTTTGGCTGGTTTTTAAAGAGTTACAATATATCTGGAAGGGAAAGGGAGACTACTCTACCTTAACTTAACGTTTCATGGTCAAATAATCAAGATAATGTAACCATTATTTTAGAAGACCAATTCCATATGCAGATGTTCTTAGAATCCCTAAAATATTGAAATGTTCATTGGAAATGTTAATGTTTGGACCAATATTTGTCAACTTGAAGTATCCTATAGCAGCAAAAGATATTTATGTAAACCACATATCACTAAACTTCTGTTTAATGCTTTTGTGCCTCAAATTAATATTGACCATTTTCTGTTTTTCAAGTGGACTCTTCTGTGAAAATCCACCACCCATGGTTCTCCTCCAAACCAGCCCTTGTGATTATTATGAATGCCAAAATGGAGCGCAATGTATTGTTGTACAGCAGGAACCAGTCTGTCGTTGCCTGGCAGGTTTTGCTGGTCAGAAGTGTGAGAAACTCATTACTGTCAATTTTGTTGGGAAGGATTCCTACGTTGAGCTTCCACCAGCCAAAATTCGTCCTCAAGCAAACATCTCACTTCAAGTAAGTTATGCAGATAATATTATAAATCTTTCTCACCCCAGTTATTGCAAAGAGCTTATGCAAAGATCAATGAAAGCATTACATTCATCCCCAGTGTACAACCCAAATAAATAAATTAATAAGAAAGATGTACACAACCTAAAGCCTTAGGGTTTCATTCAATCCCCCAAATCCTAAATGCTCCAGAATTGTATTTTGTAATGTAACCAAAAAATAACATTATTAAATATGTTGGAAATTATCATATCAATTGCATAAGATGAAGTTATTTATTTTTTTTATATAAAAAGTTTTTATTTTTTTCACAACAAAGAAAAAACCTCATCAAACCAATTACAATGTGCTGAAGGGGTGTTTACATATCTTCTTGTGCAATCTCAAAATAAACATTTCTTTCATACGTATATCTTATATTGTCTTTTCTAACATATCTTTCCTTCTAGCCACTGATAAAAAAAATCCCATATTTTATAATATTGCTTATCTTCTTGTTCTCTAATTTCAAATGTCAATTTACTCATCTCTGCACATTCCATCATCTTCCTAATTATTTCGTCTTGCAAAGGTAACTTCTCATTTTTCCAATTCTTAGCAAACACAATCCTGGCTGCTGTAATAATATTCACAATCAGATATTTTACATCTCTAGTATATATCTCAGGTATAATTCCCAATAGAAAGACTTCTGGCTTGAAATCTATGTGTTTTTTAATCATTTTCTCCAACCAGGTGTGTATTTTAGTCCAATATCTTTTCACTTCAACACATGTCCACCACATATGGTAATATGATCCAGGTATCTGATGACACTTCCAACATTTTTCAATTTATCCTCGAACATTCTGGCAATTCTTGTCGGGAGTAGATGCCACCTGTAAAACATCTTATACAAATTCTCTTTGTATGGTGTAGACATTGTCATTTTATAATTATACATCCACAATTTCTGCCAGGCCTCTAGATTTATCCCATGACCAAAATTCTTCCCCCAAGCAATCATTGTCTCTTTTACTTTTTCTTCCCCCATTTTTACCTCTAATAAATATCCATACAATTTCCTAATCAAATTGTCATCCGAACCTGTTAAAATCTTATCAAAACTAGTTATATTATTAAAAAGCCTTCTGTTTTAGCATCTTTATCATATCTGGATTGTATTTGCAAATAAGAAAAACAATTCATTGTTATGATATCTGCCTCTAATTCTAATTTGGATTTTAACTCACCCTTTTCATTCAACAATTCGTTGTACCTGACAATATGTTCTTTTCTAAATGTTACTGAATATGAGAATGCCTCAATAGATGATACCCAAATTGGAATTTTTAAGAAGTGATTTTTCTTAGTCTTCTTCCAGTTTGACATCAACGCTTCTCTAACCAAATGTCTTCTAAAATATCCCTGTGTTTTAGCATGTCCATATCATAGAAAAGCATGCCATCCCAATAACAAATCATGTCCTTCCAAAGTCAATATTCTATTATTTCTTAAGGTTATTCATTCTTTAATCCACATCAAGTTTGCTGTGTAATAATACAATTCCCAATTAGGTAGCCCAAAGCCGCAGATTAAGTTATTTATTGTTCGACTTTTAGAAGTACAGCCTCTCATCAAACCACCAGAAATCATTCTGGGGCTTTTCTTGGGGGCTCAAACTTCAGTTCAAATGCTCATCTCCCCCTCTTTGCCCGAGGCAGAGATTTACGAGCTGTTGACAGAAGATTAGCACTGTCTAAACAGCTCTCACAGAATCACAAAGAACGGGCGGACTGAAATTGCCGCCATTAACACAGCGGAGCCAAACCGGAAGTTCCTTCGATAGTTCAAAAAAGCTCCAGAGTCCAGAACGCCTCTGCAAAAAGCAGAGCAAAACGCAGCGTCCATCTCCGTGACTGAAGAGGATTTATGATAAATTTTCAACACGGAAGAATCGAAAGCAGGAAGGCTGGCATTTGCTTGTAAGATGATTTTAACTCCCTGACAGAGAAGTTATTTGAAGAGTGGAGATGAAGAAAGATGGCGTTTTGTTTTTTGAAAGTGAAAGCTAAGGAAATGCTGATTACAATTGCTGGTGTGGAACCTCTAAGAAGAAAATAACAAGATTTTTTTCTAAATGGAATTCTTTTTAAAAAATCTATTTCTTTTTATTATCTTTTTTTACAGTGTTTAAGAAGAAAAATTTATTGGGTTTTTCTTTTATTCCCTCCCCTTTTTTCTTTTTTTCTTCTTCTTGATATTACTTAGTTTAAAAATGGCTTTTAAGCAAAGAGATTTAACCACTTCTAAATTATTGGAAATATCTTCACTTCAGGTACGGAAATTGAAAGAAGATATTAAAGACAGTCTAAGGAATTTTTTACAGGAGCTTATGGGCTCATCTTTCAGAAATAGATCAAAATTTAATGAAATGGAGAGAAATACTGGATTTTAAAGATTTGGTGGAAGAGCAGAGTAAGGAGATGAAAAATTAAAGGAATCAATTACTCCATTATTGTTATCTAGTACACAGACAGAAGAAAGACTGAATGAATTTAACCAAATTAATTTAGATTTGCAAAGGAAAATAGATGAAGTTCAAATTAATTTGAATTTAGAAAATAAAATAGATGATATTCAGGTTAAGGCTGATAAGGCAGAGGAAGAAAGGGTTATATTACAATATAAATTAATGGAATATGCTATAAGGGTAAGGGTTTAAGAGAATTTAAAGAGGAAAATTTGAAAGAGATTTTTATTCAGGCCTTTGCCCAGATAGAGGAATGGAACCAGAAGATTTTGAAGTTAATATTGAAAAAATTTATCGTGTTAATTCCTGGTGGGCAAGGCAGAAGTGTTTACCGAGAGATGTGGTTATTTATTTTACAAATAAGAGGATTAGGTATGGAATTTTGCAAGCATTTTATAAAAATAAATTTCAAATATTAGGACAAGATATAATAATGATGAAGGAAATTCCTCCTAAAATGTTAAGAAAGAGAAAAGAATTTGCCTTTCTGGTGGATGAGCTTAAGAAACATCAGATATATTTTAGATGGGAGGTTCCAGCAGGTTTAACACTGAATTATAAAGGAAAAAGTATTTTCTCAATACAATTTGTAAAGCACGAGATTTTTATACTAATGTATTAAAGATTGGGAATTCTTTGTTAACAGATGTTAAGTTGAATGGTGAATAGATGGTTGAAAATGTGTAAGATAGAAGAAGGGGAGGGAGAATGTTTAACTCTATTAAATATGATTATGGTTAATTTTTGTAAATGACTTATTGTGGATATAAATGTGTAATTTTAGGGGTACTATATGATATATTAAAGGTATAAAGGAATAGGAAGATGGAATATTGTTTAATTTTGGAGGATAGATAGTAAAATTTAGGAACTTGGATTAAATATTATATTTAAGAGATGGATGTAATGTTAATTAGAATGTAATTGTTATAATAGATATATTGTGGATGATATAGGTGTAATTTTAACAATGTTATTTGACATAAGTAAGGTAAAGTGAAGATTTTAATTATTACAATTGACACTTTGGATATTTGTAATATTATTTGTTGTATATATAAATGTTAAAGATGTGAAAAGATGGACTATTGCTTACCCTGAAGGTTGGACAGAAAAATTAAAGAAACTAAGTTGGAAATATGAACTATTTTTGAGAGATTGCTAAGGAAGAAAGACATTTTAGAAGAAACCTTGGTGAATATTGGAAGATGGAACGTTGTTTTGATATTGATTGATGAAGGTTGGATATTAAAACTACGTACTTTATTCAAGAATAAACACTAACTCAATTGGAAACTTTGAGAATTCTAGGAGTGGAATGGTCTGATATATAATGGAGTGGAAGAAAAGTATCTTCTTTGTCTTTGGAAGGGAGTGGAGGTTTTAAGGAGCGACTATGGATTATGATTTGTGCTAGATTTTAATTTTTGTTGTTAGTTTTATACCCTGTACTCGGTTCTCGGAAGTCCTGGGGGTGGGGAGGAAGGGAAGGGAGGGGAGGGTAGAAAATGGATTGATAGTTAATGTACAAAGATGATTGAAGATGTATAATTAATGTAAGATCGGACCTGCCTGGTTACTACTTTAGAATGAAGGAAAGAAGGAGTAGAAGAGAGAAGGAGGAAAGAGAAGAGGAGGAGGAGGAAAGGAAGGAAGGAAGAGGGGAAGAGGGAGAAGAAAGGAATAGGGAGGAAAGAGGAGAGGATGTAGATAAGAGAGGGGGAGGATGGTTGTGGAAAGTAGAAGAAGGTAAAGAAGGAGAGTAAAAGGAAAAGGAAGGGGGTGGTGACCAGGCAGATCCGATTAATTGTATATGAGGGTACATTAAATATGTTATTGGATATGTTATTGGATAAGAATGTCAAAATAAAACTTTTTAAAACAAAAAATAGAAGTACAGCCTCTGATATGCCACTCAAAGCTACACACATAGTCCTTGATCAATGGACAGTTACATACTTCACTTTGCTGGTAAAAAAAAAAAGAGAAATCACCTGTAATAACTGATATTTTTAGCAGCTTATTAAATCAATCTGTTCCATTTTACACTGCAGCCTATACAACTCTTAGTGTAAGAGATCTATTTTTCACCTCATCACATACTTTTGTCCAAAATACAGAAAGAAGACAGATGATCTTATTTTGCTTTTTTAAAATATCTTTTTTTACACTTTTTTTTAGTTCTGCATGTATAAAAGTGTAAAATATGTCACATGAGTTACGAGCTCAGGACGCAGTTTACATAGTTCACATTTTAGATTTATTTCAAAAAATAATTCTGATTAAAAATGTATTTTGGATGATAATTTGAAAGCCAGACTTGTTTACTACATGAATTTCACACAGATGGTGTTCTCAAAGCTTATTTTCCAGTTAAAACATTGCTTCTCCATCTGGTAGTTAATTGCCACTCTTATGAAAAAATTAATTTTAAGTAAGCATCTCTTGAAACAGGATTCAGAAGTTTTTCCTAATGAAAAGAAAGCTGATAAATAAATTTCAGCTTACAAGCTTGGAAAAACTTTCAAATATGATTTTTTATAACATTTATATAGCATACTTATTACTTATTTTGTAAAATATTTTGTAAAGTAAAATATTACTTTATTCTATAAAATAAGTATTACTTATTTTGCTGTTTTGAAACTGCCATAATATATAGGGGACAGATATGATTGGAAGAAAGCCTGATTTTTTTAAAAAAATAGCAAAGAAGTTTTGTGTTCTTACAAACCCAAACCATTTCTTATGAATCATTTTCAAAACATGTATAACACTTATTCACATTCATATCCTTCAGTCTCTTTCAGCCCTATATACACAACCTTCCCAAAATTGAATGTAACCATCCTAGGAGAACATCTCTGGAAGGTATCTGATGTTATAGGGTCATGGATGAGATGATGCTCTCATTTTGTGACTTAAACCTTGTGACATTTAGTGTCAAAGACCTCTAAAAATCTCTTCTTTTTCACTGAACTCTCAATCCTATTTAAATATTACTAATATCTTTCTTGGAGCTAGTTTGGTGTAATGATTATGGCATCAGGCTGGAAACCAGAAAAGTGTGAGTTCTAGACTCACCTTAGGCTCCCAAGCTGGATGACATTGGACTAGTCTTTCTCAGTGCTAGGAAGCAAGCAAGGACAAACCACTTCTGAATTTTTGTCAAAACTACTACAGGGACTTGCTCAGGCAGTCAGCAGGAATGAAGACTGACTTTAAAGCAGAGGTCTCCAACCTTGGCAACTTTAAGATTTGTGTAATTCGACTCCCAGAGTTCCTCAACCAGCTTTGCTGAGTTGAAGTCCATAAGTCTTAAAGTTGCCAAGGTTGGAGACCCTTGCTTTAAAGCACACAAAAAGAGAATCTATATTGGGAGAAGGTTATTTTAATATTCTTATTTTTATAAGATTTAATGTTTTATAATTCACCACACATACACACACCTAGTCTTTCCTTTTGGGCAGACTGTATAAACTATAACATTTCTAAATTCTTTCAGTAAGATGGCTGTTTTTATAAGGAGTGTATGTCTCAATAAAGTTTTTAGAAAGGTATTTTGTTGCCTTAAATCTCTTACAGTTGGGGAAGAAAGTTCTTTCACAAGTAACACTAGGGATTATTTAAAATTACCAGATACATGTTGGAAAACTATATTAGAGTTACATCTTTTACAACCGCTCAGCTAGCTAGTGCACAAGTTTTTTGGGTGGAAAAGATGAAGCATAAAACACGCAAAAAAGAGTTTCCAGCTTAGCCTCTCCTGCACTGCAGTCACTCAACATGTCAAGCTCTGTATGCTCATAACTCTCTTCAAAACTGAATTGAGGGGTATTTATCTGAGACATGCATCACTCCATAATCCAGTATTCCAATAATCTTTCTGACATGGCTAAGGAATGTCAGTGTTCCATTTATTAAATGTGAGCACTTATCCTAAGAAAACTGAGAAAGTTACAATTTGCATCACGGTAACTGTAATTTACATCCTAATATTTGTGGTATACCAAGGATATTTCTTTGGGAAGCCACAGACCAATTCTCATCACTGAATAATAATATGGCAAATTTGGATTTAATGATAAGTTAACCATTAAAAAATATTTAGTTAACAATATAGGAATGTACATATTTGCTTGCTTTTATATAGTAATTAATTTTCTTTTTCTTCTGTTTAAAGGTAGCAACTGATAAGGACAATGGCATCTTATTATACAAAGGGGACAATGATCCCCTGGCTTTAGAATTATATCAAGGGCATGTGAGACTTATCTATGACACAGTGAATGCTCCACCTACAACTATATACAGGTAAGTCTGATTGACTTAGAATTAGTCAACAATCCAGTATTATATTAATAAGATTAATGGCCTGTTCACTAATGGTGTGTTGCACCATGTGATCTGTGGAGATGGTGGAAGCTGCTGCTAATGTGATGCCCTTTTGGAAATGTCATTCTAATCTTTTATTAGTTTAAGGACTATAGCAGAATGAGGATTAGCATCAACCTCAAAAGGGGGAAAAATTGTGCTCAGGGAAGAAAAACTGCAGCCAAATAATGTCGGCAGACCAAAGACAAGCAGCTCTTTAAGTGGATTAGATCTATTTAGCGAGTGGGATTCAGAATGGGAACAGGTCCAATTCATTTTCTTTCTATTTGGTGAATCAATTTTTCTTTTTCTTAGCAGTATCTCTAAAGTGGTATCAAATGGTATGGGTTATAACTGTACTGCTGGGACACAAAGAATTTTGGATTGGCAGCTGTCAGAGACTTTTAATGCACCTTCCCGAAGTAAGTTAAAAATCCCACTTCAAGTAAGCTGCTCCCAGTATTGGAAGCAGACTGAGATGTTAGTAGACATATAAATATAAATACATCTAAGGTAGCACTAAATAAGCTGGTAACTCTTGATGCCTATCTTTCATAATGCCTCACTCCCTAGGTCCCTCTTTTGTGGAATATGGCAGGCCTTGACATTCTCACCATTCAGTATCTACATGGAATTGCCAAATGAAATCACTCACCATTTGGGGTCTGGTATCATCAGTATGCTGATAATATTCAATCACATTTTTCAGTCCCAGGGCAGCCAACTGAGATTGCTGAGATGCTATCTAAATATCTGTAGGCTATTTGGGTCTGAATAGAAGGAAACTCTCTGATTTACCAAGTCTTACCAAGACCAGTTGGTGGTAAATGTTGGACCATTTAAATGGGCCCAACAGTCAAGTGGGCCCATAGGAATGTGTTCATTAACTTTGGATGGGATTGCATCCAAGGTTCCCTATTGAATGGGGAAGTGCTATCTCTGAGTCTTCCAAGATTCACAGCTTGTGTTTGATGAGCAGATGGCAGATATGGCCAGGAAGGTCTTTGTGAAATTTCATCTGGTGTGCCAGTTGTACTTCCTAGATCTAGATAAGCACTTATGCCCTAAGTCAACTCAAGGGTCAATTCCTGCAAAGACTTTCCTGAGGAGCTACCCTTGAAAATCATTTAAAGCTTTCAAATGTCCAGAATGCAGCTGCACAAGCAGTAATGTGATTGTTTCATGAGTTGCAAGGGCTGCCAGTTGGTTCAAGATGCAATTCAAGGTGCTGGTTGTGACATATAAAGCCCTACACGGCAAAGGGTCTGATTATTTGAGGAATTGTCTATTTCCAATAGAGTCAGCCTGATTTAAACTGACACAGTTGGCACATTCTGGATTGTTCTGATGAATCAGTGTCATACATAGGATCCCAGAAACACGCCTTCTCTGTTCCAGAGTGTGCCCTCTGGAATAAGGTTCTGGAGACCAAGCTATGGGTTAGAATAATTGAAGCCCCTTGTTGGGTTCATACGTTTTTTTGCTGTTGAGATTAACCATGATGCTTACTGTTATGTGTTTTATTCTTTTGATTACACTTTTTTTTTTTGCTTTTATCTAGAAGCCATCAATTGAATGGCTTCTAGATAAATGCTGAAATGGCAGCATTTAAACCAAAAAAATTAACTATGTTAATTAGGGCTAATAGGAGTTGCAGTCCAAAATATGCAGCAGACCCTCGATGTCTTACCCCTTGTCCAAATCAAAGGTGTACCATTATCTTGATTCCTGCACACTAAGCATTTACTTATACATCATCTTATTAAACCAATACAGATTAAAACTACACATAGCAAAAAGCAAACAAAAAAACCCTCTACATATGAAATAAAAATTTTGACAAATTATTAGCAAGTTCCAGAAATTCTAGAAAATATATTTATCTATTTTACTATAATACTAGAGTATTATAATTATAATTATAAGCACACTAATTCCTCCCTCCCTCTCTCCCTTGTGAATTTCCAACTTTCCATTTAATGTCTGTTGCTATAATCTCACACAACCCTCTTTTCCCAGAATCTTAAAAATCCCCATTTTGTCTCTCTTGTAATTCTTACCTAGTCAGACAGTTTATTCTGGTCTCTTGCTTAGGAGATCAAAAGAACCAAATTGCCCACTTCTGGATTTCTTCTCTGCTATTGCCCTCCAATATATATATGTATAGAAAATATATTACAATTATATGATATTGACAATGAAAAAGAATCCCTCCCAGGCTCATATTCTTTTGTTTTTGTTAAAATTGTGCTGAATTTATAAATGAATATGAGGGAAAGGTTTTTTCCAAGTTTAATCAGATTTTTTTCAGCCTAGTATCCTAGAATAGAAAGATCAAAGTCTGCATTAATGTTTTCCTGAATATTTAGGTATGTCAGGTGGAAGTCAGTTCATATTTTTGTCAGAGATTATAAAAGGTATTGTCTTCTATCACTGACTTCAAAAAAGTGGAAAAATAGCTCTAGAAAATCCTTTAATCAAATCAGGACTGTCTCATCAGAAATTTTTAATTTTAAAATTGGAAACTTTACCACAACTGTATATATGTATCTGTGTCAATATCTTCCTAGTTTATTTGTAAAACTTTCAGGTCTGTCATAACTTTTCTTACTTCGTTTTTAGTCTCTGTTAGCTTTTCATGTCTAGTTTTCTGCTTTGTAAGAAAAGTAAGGATTACAATTTTCATTATATCTGACATTTGCAGGAAAGGGCTTCTTTTTCCCACTGGATAGTTTTGTTCTTCACTGTTATTAGAACATTAAACATTTTAAATGTAATGTTACAATCTCCAGGTTTTTGTTTTTTTAAAAAGAATACAGTATCCATTGTCAATTTAAGATAATGTAATTTAGGCAATTACTGATACCTTTTGGCATTTCCCAGACGATCTTGTCTATGGTCAATATTAGAAAGCTTGAGTGTAAGATTTGAAATTTTGAGAACTGTATAAGATGCAATACTTCAAGCCTAACTGAATGATAGATATATTTTTTTCATTAAAAAGTTTTATTTTTACAATCGTATCAAACAGCTCATCCAATGTACAGTTATATACAATTAGTCGGGCTTGCCCAGTCACCACCCCCCTTTTTAACACTCTTCCCTCTTCTACCTTCTTCTACTTTCCAGACCTTCCTCTCCTTCTCTTATCTACATCCTCTCCTCCCTCCACCCTACACCTTCCTTCTCCCTCTTCTACCCCTCTTCCTTCCTCTTCTCCTCTTTCCTACCTCCTACTCTCTCCTCTTTTCTCCCTCCCCACCGTTCTAAAATGGTAACTGGGCAGACCCGATCCTACATTAATTATATTTATACATCTTCAATAATCCCTGTACATTAACCATCACTCCATCCTCTACCCTCAACCCCCCAATTCCCCTCCCCCTTACCCCCAACCCCCCACCCCGACTTTCCAGAACAAAATGCATGGTATCAAAACTAAAAATCATAATCCAAAATAATTCCTAAATTATAATCTCTAGTCACTCCACACATAATCACACTCTCAATTCCCCTCCCAATTCTCCATTTCTTTCCATACCTTCTGCCACAATACCTCATAATTATTTTTGTATAATTTGACATTTGAAGCTGTAATATATATTCCTAAATATTTAACCTTTTTAACGATTTCAAAACCTGTATTTCTTTCTAACTCTTCTTTTTGTTGTATATTCATATTTTTAGTTATCATCTTTGTCTTTTGCTGATTCACCTTAAATCCAGATACTTTACCATACTGACCAATTATATCTTTTAAACCAGTAACTGAGTATATTGGTTGGGATACAGTAACAACCAAGTCATCTGCAAAAGCTCTTAATCTATAATCTTGATGTTTAACTCTAATTCCCTTTATTCGATCGGAACCACGTATTTTATTCAGAAGAATTTCTAAAGTTAAAATAAAAAGTAATGGGGACAGGGGACATCCCTGTCTCGTCCCTTTCCCAATTTTAAAAGTTTCTGTTAACCCACTATTTACTATTATTTGTGCTGTTTGCTTCTGATATATTGCTTTAATTGCATGGATAAAATAATCCCCAAATTGCTTTTTTTCTATTACTGTAAACAAAAACTGCCAATCCAATCTGTCAAAGGCTTTTTCAGCATCCAAAAAAAAAGAATGCCACTGAGACTTGGTTGTTTCGTTCCAAATATTCAAGTAAATTTACAATTTGCCTTACATTATATCTCATCTGCCTACCCTTAATAAATCCTGACTGATCATTATGAATTATTTGATTCATCACTGGCATTAATCTATTAGCAAGTATCTTGGCAAATATCTTGTAATCAGTATTTAAAAGTGATATAGGCCTATAATTCTCTGCTTTAATACCATCTCGATCTTCCTTCGGTATTAACGAAATAAAGGCTGTCCTCCATGAAGGGGGAACATCCCCTCCCATTTGAATTTTATTAAATAACTCTTTAAGTGGTTCAACCATCTCATTTTGTAAATTTTTATAATAAACAGCTGTTAAACCTCTGTACCTGGTGCTTTACCGATTTTAAGTTGCTTAATTGCTAGCAAAATTTCCTCTGAAGTAATTAATTGATTCAGTTCTTCTGTTTGATTTTCTGTAAGCTCACAAATATTTTGTTGTTGTAAATCTTTCTATCTCTATATCATCAATCATATCCCTAGTATATAACTTACTATAATACTCTAAAAATGCTTTTTTAATCAAGTTCTTTTGATAAACTTCCTTACCCCTATATTCTATTTTATCAATCGTTCGTGATTTCTGTTTTTTCCTTATTAAATAGGCAAGCCATCTTCCTGGCTTATTGGCATTATTAAACGTGTTATGTTTTACATATTGTAAATTAATTGCTACTTGATCTGCCATCAACATGTTAAACTGACCTCTTAATATATTTATTGATTTTTTTATTTTACTATTTCCTGGGCTATTTATCAATAACTGTTCTTTCTTTTTAATTTCCTCTTCCAATTCCTTTTTCTTTTTCTGCAATTTATTTTTATATTTAATATTCATTTGTATAAGATTTCCTCTCATATAAGCCTTGCTAGCATCCCAAATCATCTCTATAGATGTCTCTTTTTTCATATTCATAATAAAAAATTCTTTCATTTGCTTTTTACATTCATTTACATTTTGTTCATATTTAAACAAATTCTCATTCAACCTCCATGATCTCCTAGCCTCCTTTTCCCGATCATATTCAATCCAAACCGGACTATGATAAGAGAGAGTTCTTGAACAAATCTTAGTCTTCTTCACTCTAGAATACAAATCATTAGAAATCAAAATAAAATCAATCCTCGAAAATGATTGATGCCTGTCAGAAAAGAAGGTAAAATCCCTCTCTTCTGTATTATGTTCTCTCCAAATATCTCTTAATTCCAAGTCCTCCATCATTTCAAAAAAAGCCTTTGGTAATTTCGCCCGGCTTGAAATCTTCCTTAAACTTTTTTTGTCTTTTTGAGTATCCAACACACCATTCCAATCACCCATTAATATATATGATTTATAATCCCAAAATACTATTCTTTTATGTAAAAACTTGAAAAAAATTTCTTGTTGTTGATTCGGAGCATAAACTCCTATTAATAATGTCTTCTTTCCCTCCAACAAAAGTTCAATAGCAATGTATCTTCCTTGCTTATCCACCTCAATTAATTTTGCTGATATATCCTTCTTTATATATATAACTAAACCGTGTTTTTTTTCCCAAAGAGGAGGCAACAAAATGTACTCCCAGTTTTGAGTTTATCAAATATTTCTGGTCTAAAGATCTAATATGTGTTTCTTGTAAACAGGTAATGTCATTTTTAAATTGTTTCAAATAATGAAATACTTTCCTTCTCTTCTGTGGTGAATTCAAACCATTAACATTCCAAGATAATAGTTTAATTGCCATTATCGTCCAAAGGAAACTTTTGGAACACCAGCCGCAGATCACATTTTGCTTTAGGTCTTGCTCCTCCCACTGTTTCCGTTGTAGTAGTTGCCAGTTGTTGTTGTGCTTTCATCTCTTGTTCCTTGCGTTTAGCAGCAGCTCTTGTCAGCCTTTGTTCCTTTGAATCTGAACCCGTCGTAGGTATTTCCAACACTTGTAATAAATCTTCTTCCATCACAATCTGTTCTTGTACCTGCTTCACTTCTCTTTCCTTCACTGAGACGATGTACTTTCTCTGCATAATATACTATTATACCAGTTGGAATATCCCATCTATATTCAATCTGACGTTTTTTAAATTCATTCACCAGGAAGGCAAATTCCTTCCTAGCCCTTAACATTTTTGGTGGAATTTCCTTTAATATTAAAATATCTTGACCAGCAACCTGAATCTTCTCCCCCTTATATGAGGCTTGCAGAATCTGATTTCTCACTGTTCTATTTGTAAAATAAATAACAACAGCCCTGGCAACTTTTTTTGCCTTGCTATCCAAGAATTCACACGATATATTTTATCAACTTGATAAGCCACATCTGCTGGATGGACTGCTAATATCTCAGCAAATACTTCAGAAAAAATTTCCCTTAAATTCTCTTCTTTATTCTCTTTCAAGCCATGGATTCTTAGAGCAAATTCCATATTTCTATATTGTATCAAAACTATTTCATCATCTGTTTTTTCCATTTTACTTTGAAATTCATCCATTTTATTTTCTAATTTTGAGTTAAGTTTCTTGATTTCTTCAACTTCCTCTTCTAATAAAATCACATTTGTTGCCAAACTTTGTACTGCAATTTCAAATCCTTCTTTAACTTCTTTATTTCCCACTTAAATTTCTAATATCTGCTCTTTCATTTCAGACATCTCATCAGTTATTACTTTAAATTTTTCTTGTATAAAGTCCTTTAAGTTCTCTTGTAACGCCTCTAAATTCAATGTTCTAGTCTCTGCTGTATGAGCTGGAGAGGCACCAGCTGATGAAATTCCAGAGCCCTTTGTTACAGTAGACTTTAATTGTTTGGCTGCCATCTTCTATAAAATTATTTATTTATTTATTTATTTCCAACTTAATATTCACCTTAAATCTTCTTAACCTCTGAGAAACACAGTCTTTTAAAGCAATATTTAAAAATCTGCCCTAGATTCTATCAACAGGCAGCAACAGAGTTAACAGAGTTAAAGTAGCAAATAACATGCAATTTACCAGCGGCAGACGGCAAGCAATAAAAGTATCACTTTCGCTTTCCACTCGTTAGCTTGTTAACAATTCGCCTCCATTTTCTTGCTATTTTCAAGCTTGTTACAAAGTAACAGGGAATTGGCTTGGCTACTTGCATAAAGTTCTCCCACTTTCGTTCTGTTCGGTATAATCCTTTATTGTCCAAAATAAATCTCGGCGTTTGGTCGTGGTGATTGGTTCCGCCAAAGCAGAAAAATCCTCAGATCTGGAGCACTTTGGGTTGCTGGAGGGAACTTAACCCTTCAAACCCCTTTTTTCTCAGGGGCTTTAGGGAAGTTCTATCTCTACCCTGCAGCTCACCTTCTCTTCTTCTCCCAGAGAGGGGTTTTTTCGAACCGCTGGATGGCAGATTTAAGCTGTCCTAGTGATTCCACATAATCCAGAGGTTGGTGATCGTAAAGATCACCGCCATCACCTACGGTGCCAAACAGGAAGTCCTGAATGATAGATATTTAAAGCAAGACAAAAAAACAAATAAATTAGTTATCATTCCCACACAACTAAGTCAGGAATTCAAATTATGTGATCCTGACAGCCTCTTTTGAACCTATCCAATGCTGGGATGTTGCAATTTCTCTAGGGAACTGTCAAAAGCCTCTCTCTTTTTTTTTGTTGTTGTTGTTATACTCTTAACTGAGACATAGACAGATTCACATGTTGAAAAAAAGGCTAACCCAAACAATTAGCCCAGAAGGAATTAGCTTTATCTCCACATATTCCAGAATTGGTTGGGGCTTAATTAACTTACCCCACTAGGTATGTCATCCAAATGGCAAACAAAATTGATTACTGCTTTTCGACAAAGGAAGTTCTTAAAGGATTCTGCAAAAAAGAAAACTTCATGGGTGCTTTGTCTGCTAGGTTTTTTTATTTTCTCCGCTACCCCACCGTGGCCATTTACATGGGGTAAAAAGTTTTTTAAAAAAGCCTTCTCCTAATTTTGTTCTTAGAAGAACCAAGCTTTTTTCAAGCTACCACATATTTGTTTTTAAAATATTGCTTTAACCAAAAAAGGCAATGACATTCATCAACTACTTTTGAAGTGACTAGGAGGACTAAAAATGGATATGAAATGACTTGACCTTATTATCCCAGATAACAATAGCGACACCACTTAGACTTATATACCACCCCATTGTGTTTTATAGCACTGTCTGAGTAGTTTTCAGCAAATTACTCCCAACAATCTGGGTCCTCATTTTACTGACCTCAGAAGGATGGAAGAATGGATCAACCTGGAGCCCATCAGATTCAAACTTGATTGTATGATAATGTTAGTACATTGAGGTGATTCAATTAACTGGAGATGGAGAAAGCTGGATTGGCCATTTGATGTGCACATGACCATAACTGCTATTAATGAAAGAATAGGTTTCTCATTACTTAAATCTATAATTCTTTAAAAGACCGTTATTTTTTATTTTGAAGTCTGGTTAGATTATTGATCCTAGATCCTAATTCTAGTCCTAATCCTAATCTTTGGCATGACTGTCATTCAAAAACTTCCTAGAACTTCCTATAACTCAGAGCTAGAAGGAACTAGTTTTCCAGAGATCTACAGGCTATGTATGCAGCAAATACCATTTAATTTATTCAGCATTGTACCATTTTCCTATGGAAATGCATACCATATTTTGGATTTGGAAATATTTGATTAGGGTTACGTCATCCTATTTTCTTTCTCCAATTCCTTAAGGAATACTTCAGCAGACTTCATTATTTCTAAACTTGACTGTTGAGTGTAACTGCTTAGCAATAAAATTGGACTGATAGTTATCATTATTTCTATTATTCTGCTACATACTTTACTCACTAAATATCCAGAAATGTGGACAATCTTTTTACTTTCCCTGATTTCTTACAGTTGGAACAGAAATTTTAAATTTATGAGTACATGTTGCAACCCATCTAATAAAGTGGAAGCAATTTAATTTCCTGGCTAGCTATCTGGTTTCTAAAGAGACAGCAGGATATTTTTTTCAGAGTGTTCAGCTTTCAGTTTCAGCTAAACAGCTTTGTTTTCTGTCTTTTACACAAGCCTGGAACATTTTTTAATTACCTTCCGTTCTAGGCACTGTCAATAGAGCAACTGCATGCAAACTGAAAATCTTTCTAGAAGAATAAAGGTGATAAATACCTTTCTGAGTTAAGCATGGACTTTTAAATATGTGTTTTCCAACTATTATTTTTAATCAGTAAAAGATATTTTATATTAAGTTGTTTGTAAACAAAAGAACCTTGGTCCGTACTTCCGTACTTCCTTTTTTTCTTTTGATTTTGTGGTATTTAATGGAAAGCGGCTGAGTGAACCTGCAGTCTAAATCATAGTCAAGAGTTAATGTAAGAGAGATATTGGGAGAAAGATAAACTTGATTTTGTTTGTTCAGAACAGCCGTCCAAACTGCCTCCCTTAGGTTCTGTTTTTGAAATTACCTTTCTGTAGGCCTCTTGGATAACAGAAGCACAGCTTTAAATAAAATGAAACAAAACTAGTTTTAGTAGACAAAACAAAACCATTTCATGAAGCACAAAACAAGCTTGAATCGCTGTTTTATGAAGTAGCACATAAGTAACATTATTCTAGTGATGCTTATTTTTTTTAAGACTGGATGCAATGGAACATCAGTGTAAACTGTCTTCTAAATTCCAAACTCTCCAGGGTTCTTGAACTTCTGAAATCAGAAAGAGAACACTTTTTGGCTCTTTTTGGAATATTTAGTTGTACATCTCCTCTGTTGTCACTTGTTGGATTAGATCCATTGGTTGTGATTTCCTTACTATTCATTACTTATGTCTTTGTTATATATTATTCATTATCTTGTATATGTCACCTACGGCTTAATGTTATCACATTTAGCCCTAGGTGGGCACAGACAAGATAATGTCTATGTCTATCTTAATTATTCATCCCATTTTAAAAAATACCTGGTACACAGCACAATGCTTATCTATCACTTCTTCTAACCAAACAGGACTCTGGTGTATCTTTTCATGTTGCCCATTTTTCACATCTATTTATTCTTTTCGTTCTCCAACGATGATTGAAGCACAAATCTTAGTGATTGTCACTTGTATTATTTGCATCAGTATTATTTCTCTTACGTTGATTTTATTGTTTTGTAATTTTATTGCATTTTTATAACCAATTTTTAATCCTACTAATAATTTTCGTTCTATGTACTTCTCTGTAGTGTTTTCAGACCTAAAGATCATAACAAAGGTTTGTTGTTATTGAAAGGAAATAATATGAATAACAAAGGTTATATGACAAAATATTTTCAATTTTTGCTCTTGGATCAGAGCACTATCTTTTTTACAATGTCTCTTTTAGAATGCATTTTAATAATGTTACTATTATGAGAATATATTATTATGAGGTTATTAGGAGAATAAACTCACAAAAGGAAGAATAATTTATGAATAAGAAAATAAGTGAATAAAGCCATAATGATAATACAATGATAAGTAATACTATTATTGTTCTATTATCCTTCTGAATAGTCAGTTCTGTTCTCTCAATACCGGTTTCATGAATTGTAATTATGATTTACCATTTAATTTGATTTCTTTCCGAGAAGTGGGTGAAGGTTATCAAAGTGGCTTAGTATAGGATCTGCATTGTATTCTCTCGTCCTGTCTTTGATAAGTGTTGCTGACAGCCATTTTCCATAAATTGTCATTTGGTTTTTATGAGCATTTTTTCCTCCCTTTTTTATTTTATTTTCTTGGAAGTGTCAAATGAAATACAGCTGGCTATCTTGAAAAGTGTTTATATTTCAATAAGTCTGAAAAAGTATATATTGTGAATTCCAGAGGAATGATTCTAAACAAGGCAGATTCTACTTAGTATACAGCATTTTAATAGGTTTATTGGAATTCAGCCCAAAGTGAAAACTAGAGAACTGTTTCTAATTGGTTGGCAAACAATTGTTAAGACAAGCTTTGGCTTTTTGAATCCAAACACAAAAATTGGAACCAATCCAATTCCCATTTTAATTTTTCTTTTTCTCTCACACGCACATCCCCTTATTGCTATTTCTTACCAAAATAACTTTTGAAAGAGTGTTAGGTATGTTTGCAGTCCTAGATCACATACAATTAATTCAGATGTTACTTTGCCAATTGTAGGGATCAGCCTCATTTTTCTCTCTTCTTCAAAAGCTTTAATTTGGGTGGTAGATTATCCTGATCTAACTTCTAGTCCTCTGTTATTGTTTACATTCTGATTTGAAGTGCGTGTATAGTACGTTGGGTAATATGCAAGCAGCAGAGTTTTGTTTTGCTTTTTTTCCCCATCTAAAAGTTATATTTTTGTGATGCTCTACTGCCATCTAGAAATGAAGCATCAGACTGCACCTTTCTCTAGCTGTATTTCCCACGCTCATATATTTATCTCTTATATATAAAGCTATAACTGCCACTGAAACTTTTATCTATAATATTGCCGCTGGGGTAGGAATGCTAAGGAATTATCCTGTGTTTCAAATAATGGGCTTATCTGGTTGATTGTCACATTTTGTAACTGGCTTATCTGGTTGATTGTCACATCCTTGACAGAGCAACGTTTTCATCTGTGGCATTGTTTTTGAAGGATCAGTGTGAGGACACTTGAGTCAGCTCCAGTTTTAACACAATCTCCTCGTTATAGGATATAGCCTCTTTCTCTACCAAAATCACAGCCTTGGTGGGTTGCTGGCTTAACTGTGGTGCGCTATTCAGTGTCTGTGGTTTTCTTCCATTAATATCTCACCAAGCCACTGTCTCTGACTGTCTTGGATTGTTGTAGGTTCTCCCCATACGCACACAGACACAACAGCATTAAACCAGACCTTCTAGAATCTAGGATGAAATGAATGAGCATTTATCTTTTTGAAAAGAAATCCTATCCCTGAATCCAGGGTTGTCTTTTTGAGGGGGACAGCAGTTGCTGATTGAACAAAATGCAGATTTCCAGGCTTCTCTTGAAGCAATACACCTAGAAAACACTGATGCACAAGCCAGCCAATGCTCCAGTTCTGTGTGTTTAAATCACAGAGATATAAACATGTGTTTAACTTTCTGATTCAAATAAAAATCAATGTTTAACTTCCTGAGAGACTGAGCTTCAGCTGAAGCATGCTCTTAGGATTCTTTATTAAGTAAGTGCCTTTCAAAACAATTCCCCCTGTCAGGATAGTTTCTCTCTAGACAGAAAGCATTCCTTGAAGTAAGCACCTTTCCTCACTTGGTGCATATTCTCTTTATCCCTGAGGCAGGAAGTTGAGCTAGGGCCTTTCAGAAGATTCAGAAGGCAACCAGTTTCATCTTCTGAATTTAATAAACTCCATAAACTGAGTAGTCAAAACTTTTTGGAAGAGGGAGCCTGGTTCTGTCTTCCAACTTACATGCCAATTAAAGCTGAAAAGTATTGAGTTAAGTGGGAAGGAAGGAAAAGAGATTTTACATTGCTAAAAGGTTAGGAAAATAAGTTTTATCGGAACTATTGTTTTCTAAAAACGAAATCTAATAATCATCCATTTTAATGTTAACAAAGGCCTAGACTTTCTCGAAGATCTTAAAAATACTCATGCAAGTCCTCAACTTGCAACAGTTTGCTTAGTGACTGTTCGAAGTTACAATAGCACTGAAAAAAGCAACTTATGACCATTTTTCACGCTTACAACCATTACAGCATCCCCATGGTCATGTGATTAAAAATTCAGGCGTTTGCTAACTGACTCATATTTTTGATGATTGCAGTTACTCTTATTCGCTACCTTTTTCTAATTCTTTTATTCCAACTGCATTGATGAACTCTTTTACATTTCTATTTTTCTTATGGCAATTATATGGAGATCAGATAATTGCAAAAGCTGTTTATCGTAACTTCTCTTGTTCTCTTTTTTCTGAAAGTGTGGAGACAGTCAATGATGGACAGTTCCATAGTGTGGAGCTGGTGATGTTGAACCAGACCTTGAATTTGGTAGTAGATAAAGGCACTCCCAAAACCCTTGGCAAACTGCAGAAGCAACCCGTGGTTGGTCAAGACACTCCACTCTACATTGGAGGTGAGTTCCAATTTCTGCAGAGTTTCAGCTTAGGAGCAGGCTAAATAATAGTAAATAAAACCTCCACAAGTGCACAATGGAAGACAATTAGTTGACATGTGAAATAATTGCAGAAGATTGCAATCTGAAATGCAGTGCTATCCCACAGCAAAATACAGGTAGTCCTCAATTTACAACAGTTCATTTAGTGACCATACAAAGTTACAACGGCACTGGAAAAAGTGACTTACGTCCATTTTTCACAGTTATGACCTTTGAAGCATCCCCCTGATCATGTGATCAAATTTCAGATGCTTGGCAACTGATTCATACTTATGACTATTGCTGTGTCCCAAGGTTACGTGATCACCTTCTGACAAGCAAAGTCAATGGGGAAACTAGATTCACTTAACAACCAGGTTACTAATTTATAAGCTGCAGTGGTTCACTTAACAATTGTGGCAAGAAAGGTCGAAAAGTTGGACAAAACTCATTTAACGAATGTCTGTCTGAATAACAGAAATGTTGGGCTCCATTTTGGTCTTAAGTCGAGGATTACCTGTAATGGGTTGATGTTATTATTATTATTTTAAGTTTATATATTTGTGTGGACTTCAAAATCTGTGCAAATGATTTCTTTTCTTTAGAATACATTTTTGAAATGCTAGGTGCAAAACTAAAGTATAGTAAACAATGGCATAAAAGACAAATGTCAACCATCTGCACAAAGCATTTTGCAACTTCCTTTGCAGGAATTCCCACATCTACAGGGCTATCTTCATTGAGGCAGGGGACAGAGAGGACACCAAGTGGCTTTCATGGCTGCATTCACGATGTCCGAATTAATAATGAGCTGCAGGATTTCAAAGAACTACCACATCAGTCAGTAGGAGTCCTTCCTGGATGCAAATCCTGTAACATCTGTAAGCATGGAATTTGCCGCTCTCTTGAAAAGACAAGTGTAGTCTGTGAGTGCCATCCAGGCTGGACAGGTTCACTGTGTGATCAAGAACTTAACGATCCCTGCCTTGGCAACAAGTAAGTTTTGTTCAGTGTAACGTTCCTTATGGATAAAAGAAATGAGTGACAAATGTAAGATGAAACAATGTGAAATCCAACAGATTTTTTTTTCCTTTTTTTCTATAAGATGCCTTCATGGAAAGTGTGTTGCCACCAACTCTGCTTATACATGCAAGTGTATAGTAGGTTACACAGGTATGCACTGTGATCGAAAAAATGATTCCTTCAACTCCTGCAGATTTCTAAAATGTAACCATGGACAGTGTAAGATCTCTGCACAAGGGGAGCCCTACTGCGAATGTGATCCAAGCTACAGTGGAGAGCATTGTGATAGAGGTTGGTTTATTTGTAATAAGTGATATGTGATCTGCTCTGTCCCTTTTACCCATTTACAAAGCAATGCAGAAGCTCTGCTGATGTCTTTCCATCTCAAAGAAAATTTCTATTTGTCTACCATACATTTACGTATTGTCTTATGTGACCTGTCTTCCTTTTACCTGACAGAATGGGGTGCATATGGCTAAACAATAAATCTTGAGCCATGGTGGCACAGTGGTTAGAGTGCAGTATTGCAGCCTACTTCTGCTGACTGCCGGCTGCCTGCAATTTGGCAGTTCTAATCTCACTAGGCTCAAGGTTGACTCAGACTTCCATCCTTCCGAGGTGGTTAAAATGAGGACCCAGATTGTTGGGGGAAATATGCTGACTCTGTAAACCACTTAGAGAGGGCTGTAAAGCACTGTAAAGTGGTATGTAAGTCCAAGTGCTAT
Organism: Ahaetulla prasina; assembly: GCF_028640845.1. Classification (NCBI taxonomy): domain Eukaryota; kingdom Metazoa; phylum Chordata; class Lepidosauria; order Squamata; family Colubridae; genus Ahaetulla; species Ahaetulla prasina. The sequence continues at coordinate 110,174,021 of NC_080540.1, forward strand.
TGCTATTTATTACCCATATCAGAAGTTACATCAGATGACAACAGCATGAAGACTTGTCTCTCTTTAATTCCTGAGTTCTGCAGTAGTTGAGACATATAGCTAGTTCTGTCTTACATCCTTATTACGTTAGCAGTTTGCATAGTAAATCTTAACTAAGATAAAAATCCAGAAATCAAAGGGACACAGAAACATCCTTATACCGATTAGACTACATAGCTAGGTATTGTCTTCTCTGATAAGCAGCATTCCTTCAGGGCTTTAGAAATAACTTTTCCCAGTCGTACTTGCAAATTCTACAAACTGAATGAGAATGTTTTTGTACATAAAATATATGTCCTAATGAAATGTCATTAAACTATAATCTCTGCCAGGATGAATTTTTGAAAGAGAATGTTACGCAATTCCCTTTTAAAATAATTTTCATATTAAATTGTGTTAATATTTCAATTAGTGTTTCAGTTAACTTTTATTAACATAAAGGAGATGCATGTTAATATTAATGGGATGTACTTTTAACAAGATTACAGACCTATAGTTAATTACTTTCTCAGAGTTTATTAGCAAAATTAAGTCAGAAATTTTTCAGTGTTATAGCTTGATACAGATTATACTAAAGGATATTGCTTTGACTGAAAAATAAAGCTGAACACATATGTCACATTCCAAAAAGTATTGTCTCACACTGTCAAACTTGTGAGATAATTCAGACAAGAAGCACACCCAGAAATATTAGTTCTAAATTTATTGTAAGATTACATTTCAGAATATTGCAGGTGTGAAAGTACGTCTCTCCCCACTTCATCTTTACAGTCCCAGAAATTAGGGAGTATCTTTTTCTGAGATGTTTACCACACCCAGGTTCCTCTGTGGGTTTAGTTCCAACTTGTCTGGTCCTTGTCTCCTGCAGCTCTTCCACCTGTCTTTCAAGCTCATTTCCACATACCATTAAATATTCTTTTGCTAACCTAAGGCCAATCTGTTTCTCCATGTTCCATTTGTACTATGGTTTCCTGATCTACGGATAGGTTTTTCGTGAGGAGGATAAAATGTTCTGAGATTCCCATTTTTCTAAATACACTGCAGATCTTAACGTATATACATACATGCATTTATTGATGTATTTATTTATTTATCAACAAGTACAAGGAAACAAGTAACAGTATAGACATAGACATTGACACATGAAAAAATTGGCACAAATAAAAGGATACAAATAGTCAAAACATAGCCATAAACACATAGAATGATTACATATAAATGGGGACAGTAGGACAGGGATGGTAGGCACTCTCGTGCGCTTATGCACGTCCCCTTAGGGACCTCTTAAGAAACATGAAAGGTCCACGGTAGACAGTTAAAGGTAAAAGGTATGGGGATTAGTGAGACTAACAACAGGATCAGGTAGAGTGTTCCAGACATTTACTACTCTATTGCAGAAGTCATATTATCTACAATTAAGATTAGAGCGAATTACATTGAGTTTGAATCTATTGATAGCCCTTGTGTTATTATGGTTGAAATTAAAGTACTCATTTACAGGTAGGATGTTTTGGTAAATAATCTTATGAACTAAGCATAAGTCAGAATGTAGACAGCGTAGTTCGAGGCTATCCAGACCTAAAATTTCAAGCCTGGTGGAATTCAAGGAATTTTATTTCGAGCAGAAGATTTGAGTATTCTTCTAGTAAAATATCTCTAGACCTTCTCTAATGTATTGATGTCTGAAATACAGTGAGGGTTCCAGCCAGTATTCAAGTATAGGTTTGGCAAAGGTTTTATATGCCCTAGTTTGAAGTATAGCGTCACCAGAGAGAAAACTTCGTAAAATAAGATTGACAACTCTTAATGCCTTTTTTGCAATGACGTTACAGTGAGCTCTGGGACTTAGATCTTTTGAAGTGAGTACTCCTATGATCAACATCATCAACATCATCAAAGACATTTCTGTAATCAATGAAGCACATCTCTTTTTGCTGTTGTTTGATTATCCCTTATGTATTGGCAATAATGCTTTGTGTTCCTCCACCCAAATCCAGTTTGAACATCTGATATTTCTGTCTCCAAATAACAGAGTTGGAAGAGAGCTTGGAAGTCTTCTAGTCTAACCCCCTGCTCAGGCAGGAAACTCTATACTATTTCAGACAAAGGCATTCCATGTAGAGCTCTAGTCTGTGTTGGATTCTTCTGCTAGGGTGCGAAATTAAGAATACTATACAATAGTTTGCATACTCTGTTAAGTTAAGTCTGTTAGGTCTTCTTTCTTTGGTATTGGTATGTGCATCGACCTCCAATATGTCACCAAGTCTCCAGATTTACTGCCACAGCTTTATTAGAATCTTTATGAACTAAACAGTGTTATCTTATCTCTTTCAGCATCTGTCCCCTATTGCTTCATAGCTCTTACTCTAATAACATTCCAGAGATCACTACAAATGTAGTGGCAGCCTTGTGGCAGTGTAGTTTTGAAGTCCTCATTAGTCAAGTTCAGTTTTATAGTTGACTGTATCATTCTTTTGGTTGGCTGTGATCTTTTTATAACAACTGCTTTTGTACTTCCATTTCTAAGCTGCCCAAGGTCACTAAGGAGTCAGATGGCCTTGAAATTGGATGGATGGACAGACAGATGGATAATAAGCAGGCGGGCAGTCAGTCAAAGAGACATTAATACATGGAAGATAGATAGATAGATAGATAGGTAGATAGATAGATAGATAGATAGGTAGATAGATAGATAGATAGATAGATAGATAGATAGATAGATAGATAGATGATAGATAGATAGATAGATAGATAGATAGATAGATAGATAGATAGATAGATAGATAAATAGATAGATAGATAGATATAGATAAATGATAGATAGATAGATAATGGACAGACAGACAAACAGAGGAATGCTTCCTGATCATTTCAAAAAAATAGGTGTCATGCTGCAATTCTACAAACTTATACTATATTATTCACCAAAATATCCAGGAAAAGGGTCATTTATAGCAGTTTCGTTCTGCAAATATTTTTAAGTCATGTGGCATGAAGCCATGTTCTTGATCTTCAGATTTTTGTTTTTAATCAAAAAGATTATAAAAGATTATCTTAAAAGATGACAAAAGATGAACTTGAGCCATGCTTTTGTTTTCACAGAAAATGTCTGTCAAGGAGAGATTATTCGTGAATTCATTCGGAAGCAACAAGATTCGATCGCTTGTGTCTCTATGGTGAAGGTACCTCGTGTGGAATGCCATGGCACTTGTGGGAACAATCAGTGTTGTGTTGTTCTCCGCAGCAAAAGGCGGAAATACGGCTTCCAGTGTGTGGATGGCTCTTCCTTTACAGAAGAGCTAGAGAGACATGTGGAGTGTGGCTGTGCAAAGTGTTTATAAGCTTTTGATCAGCCTCTTTGCCCTTTGTATCAAATCTGCTTTCCAACACAGGACCTATTTACTTTTAAGTGAAGAAGAGAATATTAAGTATATTGTAAAATAAGCAAAAAAAAGTTATTTTTATTATGAAAAGTGACTATTTTCATCTTTTATTATATAAAATCTGACCATTCTGGGTATATGTATCATATATGAGTTATTTTTACTATGGATTTTTTTTTTTACAGTTGGTAAAAAAAATGGGAAAATATTCCAAACCTAAACACAGGGATTAAAAAAAGAGTATAATTGATAAGCTTTGCACAGTGGCCAGATGTGAAAGGAATTCAAACTGTTTGCCACAGAATTAATGAAACAGGTGTTGAAATGGTCTGGATATATATACATAATAGGAGCGATACATTCTATGATCATTTGTGCCCAGGATTGCTCAGTTAATAGCCTTCTCTCATGACAATGAAAGCTATATTTGTCACTGTTGTGATTTGCTTGATACCATTGCCAAGCACACACACACACACACACACACAAACACACACACTGTGATAACACTGTTGTAGCTTGGGCCTTATACACAGATGGTTTTATGCACACATTAATGCAATGGTAATAGTAATGTATTTTGTCTTCTGTATATGATTGATTGGCACTCAATTACATTTATCCTATGTTGGGGATCTAGCACAATCACTCATACATGGTAAAGTTGGGAAACATATTCTTTATACATTTGTTTAGACTAACAAACTCAAAGGACATTTTATGAAACTCATAATGAATAACAGAGGGAATTATCCAATTCCTTGGCACATACTTCCTTGTCCTTCAGCCTGTGAACTAGACCAGTGGTGGGTTGCTCCCGGTTCTGTCCGGTTCTTGCAAACCGGTAGTAAAAGCAGCGGGAGGCTCTACTCATCCGCCTGGATATCATAATTGACAAAATGTGCATGCGCAGAAGCTTCTGTGTGTGTGGCCATTGCGAACCGGTAGTAAAGGTAAGTAGAACCCACCCCTGAACTAGACCCTCTATATCTCAACACCCAGAGCATCTTGTATGCATCCTCAAGCAAATAAAGGATGAGAAGGTAATTTCCTGTGGTGATGAGCTTTTCATTTGCCATTTCAGAGGATTTAGGTTTTTTGGCTTCTAGTTGCAAAGCAGAATGGCAAAGAATGCACTGAAACACTGCCTTAACCGATCATGACAATCCATTTAAAAAGTATTTACACAGATATATTTTACTTAATCCAAGAGTGTGTTATTCAGGTATTATTACCTGAATATCAGCTCTTTGCAACTAACTCTGCATATATTGAGGTGGCTGCAATTTTGCAAATTGTAAAGGAATTTTCCCCCTCCAGATGTAAACTGAGCCACATATGGCAATTGCCTAAAACAACTTCTGACTACCAGCATGTAGAAGTCTTTCCATCAGCCCTGTCTCCACCTGTTGCTGGATTGCTAGTTATGACATGGAGAGTTATTGATACCAATATAGTGCGTGTTATACTTACCACATAAGAGAACCATGATACAAAAGTGGTTTCATTTAGTTCTCAACATTTATCATCAAGTCCTTACAAAATAGCTTTTGGAAAGGAGAATGTTGACTGGAGGAGACATCTCAGAAAGTTGTACTTCAGCACCATAAATGCCTTTCGCCCTTTGCACAACTGCATTTAGCTTCTTTTCCTGGATCTCTCTTCTTTTTCTTGGTATTGTAATAGTAATAGGAGAGCCTACCTTGCCATGGAGAAGGGTGAGATAATTTTCAGAAGGCCTGGAAAAAGGAAGAATAGGAGGGACATCTCTTCACATTCCAATAAGAACTTGAAAAATCAGCAGAAATCTTAAATTTGAGATATGTAGACTGTAGCCATGCTCACCTGGAGCAATGGTTTAGTACATTTGCCTTTGAAGTAGCAAAATATTGGTGTCTCTTCTACTAAGGACAAATGTTTGTTTTCTTATCATGCTTCAAGCATTCACATTTCAGAAGTCTTAAGAATCTAAGAATCCTTATTCTATTGCAGTCTTTTGAAAGCCACAATAGTTTGTTCAGATTTCCTAATGGATTCTCAGGATAACTTTAGGCAGGAGGGAAATAACGGATACAATGGTTGCCTTTCAGAGTAAACGGTAATACATGGAGCCTGCAATCAGTGTAAAATAAAACAATCACTAGTTACTTTGCCAAAAAGTGATTGAAATAATAGAGTTCAGCGGCTGGCAGGGGAGTAAAAGACTGCAATGGAGATTGGGGTTTGTTATTTTGAGCACAATATGTGATCTAGAAGCAGCTGGAATTTATAACACAGAAATGCACCATAGTTTGTGGAGACCAAAAGTTTGCAAAAAGAAATGCAACAACATTCTTTTCTTTGAATAAGACTTTGGCACAAGGCATCCTTTCCTTAATGATTTATTCTTATGCATGGCATCTCTTACCCAAAAAGCCTCTGCCTCTGTTGCAGAGCATAATTCAGCCAGAATAGGCAGATCTTAGTTCAAAGGCTACTAAAGAATGTATACTCCTAAATAGGAAATGAAAAATACAATATTAAAATAGTAACAAAAAAGGTACAATCTGTACAATTCATTGTCTTCTGTTAGCAAAGTAATATATTTGACAAGACCAAAAATAATAACAATAAAAAGACATCAACATTTTGTGAAATAATTCCAAAAATGTATACAGAATTTCCAAAATGAACAAGAATTAACCACAGTGGAGTAATATTGGCTGCCTTCCCTCAATATATTATTTGGATTAGAAGAATTAGAAGAAATAATAGACACTTTATTTGCTTGCTGCCATTAGATAGTTTATGCTGTGTTGTGTTTCAATTGATTATATGGAATCTGATTTCTTTGTCTGTGTTTTTTAAGTGCCAAAAGATCTATGAAGTTAGTTTAAAAAGTGTTAATTAGATCTCTCTAAGCTGTCAAAATGACAGTAGTACGTCTCAGCTATTGTATGGGGAATGCAGTACCCTACTTTTTAAAAGTAATATAAAGAAAGAACCCTATAAAAATTGTACATTGGCAATGTGGATTAGTATGAATTTTGTGTATTTTACTGGATTGTCCTCTTGTGATGTAATAAATTTAAGTAAATTGTTGGGTTACGGATAATTGTAGTTTGTCTTGTGTTGCTTTTTTTTTTTTCCCTGTCAGTTGGGCACATTTCCAGGTCCTTTCCAGGCATTTTTGAACCTGTTAGCTATCTCTTGGGCTAGTGGCACACAAGGGAATGTGTATAATTTAGGAGGTGCAATGGCTTCTGAAATTGATCACTTTATTAACTGACATGAACTTTCATATTATTTAATTTCTGTTCTCATACAGGTGAACCGCAAGTGGAAACAATCTGAGCTATAACAGCACTGGGCAGGCCCAAGGCATGGAGATGGATTTTAAATTACTACTTTCAATAAATTTAAGAAACTACATGGGTGGGGTGAGGGGGTGAGTCAAAAAGAACTAATTCAAAAGATGCATATTTAATTCCATCACGGCATAATATATTCGAAAATTACCCTTTTATTCTCTGCCTCTTCTTTGTGTAATCAATTGCCATAAATCCTTATGTCTCAGGTTGCCAAAATAGTAGAAGTCAGCAAGACCAAAATAAAGTTATTTGTGATAAACCAACAAATGACATAAAATAGGAGATTGCAACTCAGATTCTCATCATTTGAGAGAATGAATCTGTTTTTATTTTTAAGTGAAAAAAAAAAACCCAAAATGTTTACCATTGTAATTTGTCCTCATCATTATTTTCATTTTACTGCCAGGAATGACTGCTTGTTAACCATTTTTATTTTCCCGATCTATCATATTTATTTTACCCCTTACGCAGTTAAGTCCATAGATCCTGGTTCAATACCTTGTCTGGAAAGAACAAATCTTGTCAAGAAATAAAATAAAACCAGTAGCAGAATTGCAAACATTCTTCTGAAAACTGTCATGATACAAATTGTGATCAATGGGTTAAGCAGAAGTGAATTATCAAAACTAATCAATAGAAAGCAATTTAATTTTACAGTCCTTTTAATTGAATGTAATAGGAAATGAAACAGTAGGCATTCCAGAAAGACAGCATGTTGCTACAAATCTAGAAACAAGTCTGGTAACAGTAAGTACTTCTCACTTTGTACTTGAGACTCATTCCATACTGATGTGATGGCATTATAGTGATATCATGATTTATGAAGACAAGATCACTTTTCACTCAGTATATTTGTGTATTTAAAGTGAAGTTACTCTGAATTTTATCAAGAACCCATGAAGAAACTTGGCAATCTTGAAAAGAACATATACATAAAAATAATGGGAGAAATGAAAGCAGTGCTGTGATACGTATTTATCAGCCACCAGACAACTGGCTGCAAAGCACAGATAGCAGAATGCTAATAGGTAGCAAAATTAACAGAAAAATAATTACATGCAATTCTTATCTTGACTCATTCTCTTGGAAGAGCAGTTATCTGTTCTATTAGGCACTTAGGTGGGGGAAAGATAACATGATAATATTGAAGCCAGTAACAGAAATACAATTAAGGAATTAGATGAATTACTTCCTAGCACACTGAAGGAACCTGGACAAGTCAATACACATTATCTCTAGAGAAATCCTGGAGACCAGGTAAAGTACCAGCTGATAGAAGAAACACAAATATTATCCTTATCTTCAAAAAAAGTGGTGGTGAAGTGGAAAGAATCCAAGGATTTACAGGCCAGTCATTCTGATATCAGTTCCTAGGATGATTCTAGTTGAGAATACATCTAAGCACTTTGAGAAGGATGTAATTGTCACAGGGTAGCATGGATTTGTTAAGAAATCTTGCCAGACAAAACATACCTCATTTTTTGTTCGGGTGACTTTCTAAGTATAGTGGACATATTACATCTTAACTTTGATTTTTAAAAAAAAACATTTATTTTTTTAAAGAGATATCCAATCTAGAATTAAGAAGAAATTTCTTGACAGTGGAACAGATAAATTGCCTCCAGAGTTTGTGGGTGATCCTTCACTGGATGTTTTCAAGAAGAGGTTGGACAAGCACTGGTCTGCAATTGTATAGGACCTCCTGCTTGAGCAGCAGGTTGAACTAGAAGACCTCCAAGGTCTTTTCTAACCCTGTTATTCCATATTCTATTTAAGAAAATACCCAATGGCATTTTAGCAACCTACTGAAGTGTGGGCTGGGTGCCCTGACAATTAAATTGGTAAACAGCTAACTTAAAATCTGTACTAAAATGGTGTTCATTAATGGTTCTTCAAGAAATTGTAGTATTGAATGGGATATGAGAAAATCGACATGGGTCCTGTACTCATCATAACTTTATTAAAGTGAGATTTTTCAGAAAACAGAAAATCTTTAGAGAGTGCAGAAGTGTTCCTCTCTTCTGCTCCAATGCTGGTAGCTCACTGATAAGCTACACTTATCAAAAGTTTTGACAAGCAATGTTATCTTCATTGACCACCTAAACTTTTGTAGGCGACTGAATATTGATTCTTCTGACAGTGCTCACTAAATCTTGGGTGCCAGAGAAGCTGTGGAACAGAGCAAGTTGAAGCAACTTGATTGCTTTGCTCTTAGAATTAAGGCAATCACATTGCTTCATGAAGCAGATTTGAGAGAGTGCTTCACTCAAAGCTTCAAAAATGGCACTCCTCATTTGAAGGTCTGCACAGTCGTGACTGATTATTCATAGGGTAGTGTGCTTCCATTTACTAGACATGTTCAAGTAGTAGAGGATGGAAAGAGATGGTTCAGTTTGGTTTCTTATGCTATGCAAAGATTTGAACTTAATGACTAGCTGGCCCCTTCCAGATATAAGATTCAAAATTTGCTGACCCTTTCAGCTTAAATGAAAAAACTACAAGTTGATTCCAAATATCACATGCAATGTCTGTTACGTTAAGTGCTTATCTAATCTTCGTTCACCAGTTTATGGAACTTTCAAAGAAAAATCTTTCAACTTAAAATATGTACATAACTTCTATGCCGTCAGCATTCCTTCAAAAAGGCTTACTAGTCGTGAAAAAGAATTGTGCTAAAGAAGTCCAGATATAAAAGAAGTAACTGTTTAAACTAACTTAATTTTAAATAATAAGAAAAAGAGAAAAGTGGAAATCTTTTTAGGGAGCACATTCTAGATGTCAATCTTTCAAATAACTTTGGCATTACATCATAACTTTATCATCTCCAAGTAAATCCATTAGAAAAGAATTATTTTATTTTATTATCCTTATATTGGAATATGCTAAGCATGAATAGCCATATTAAACAATGAACAATGTGTCATAATGTCATGGGATTGAAAAAATGAGCAGTTTTATGCAATATATTTGTGTGAATAAACATGTCTGAAAGAAACCAATCCAAAATGGGATAGAAGACAAATAGATTGGTTCAAATACATTTCAGCCTATGATGATATAGAAAAGTACCAGATTTTTTTTTACTAGTTTAATAACCTACAGCAAAGCACAGCTGAACATTTCCTTCCCCAAATTGTAAGATAAAGCCTATTTCCTCCTAGGAGGCTTTGGGAAAATAAAACAAGAAGAAAAAGACAAAAAATGGGAGTAAATGGCGTTGTGACACCTCTTCATAAAATCCATCTAGTGTGAAAAAAACTGTCCCTGATTTGTCCTTAAAGGGATGGTTCAGTTTTGGAAAGAATTCTTTGGGAGGGGCTTAATCTCTCTCTTGATCTCCCTCCATCCTATTACCAACATACAAGAATTATCCAAGGTTTCACAGAAATTGGATTAGCTCAAATATTAACAGAATGCTCTTGAAGTTGAAGGCATTGACAATTTCTCTGTGCTGATTCAACAACTGGATGAGGTCATGTTTGCCTATAGAGCTGCAGCTGGGGGATATGCTATTTTGAACCCTAGGACTGAGGAGAATGGAGGACAGCAGCTGTGTAAATGCCACATCCTGAGCCCCGATATAAGTGGGTTGAAGTCATTTATTTGGCATGCGGACCTATTTGATGAGGACAGGTTGCCAGCCTTTGACACGTCCTGCTCAAACAAATCCAGCAGGAGAGATGCTTTTTGTTATTGCCACAATTAGAAATGTGCAAATGTGATCCACACAATCAAATATTTTCCACTTCCTGCCCATCCCTAGTGGGCAAAATAACACTGCAGGGAAGCAGAAAAATTGCCAGGATAAAGATATTTGCAAAGTTACTATGAGCAGGAGTGCTGAAAGAAGAAACATATGCTTTGCATAGGGAGAGGTGGGAACAGAAGAAATATCTGAATGTCCATCGTGAGGACCCAGATTGTTGGGGGCAATAAGTTGACTTTGTATATAATATACAAATGGATGAAGACTATTGCTAACATAGTGTAAGCCGCCCTGAGTCTTCAGAGAAGGGCGGGATATAAATGCAAATAAAAAAAATACAGATACATATTTTATATTTTTCCTCATGCCTGAAGAGCCAAAAGAAGTGGAGAGGAGAGTTTCCCCCACACACACTTTGTATTACTAGAGAGATTCTGAGGGAATCTAACAGTAACTATTTAATATAGCACAAAAACTTATTTATGGCATAGATTTCATGGGACCTGGAATTATGTAATCTTGTTTACAGATGTGAACATATTTAAAAGTAAAGAGGGATTTGTGGCTTTAAATGCCTCTTGATAGCCTTAATTTTGCTCTCCATAATGGAGCAGGAGGGAAGAAAGGTACAGGAGGCACCAAGGATACTTGGTGTATCAAAGATGGGACATAGCAAAAAAGAAAGAAAAAGAAAAAACAATGGACAAAAATAGCTCATTCAGATTTTGCTAATTTGAAAGAGTTAAGAATATAATTGGGACGAAGTTACTTTCTTACACACACACCCCTTATCCTCAACCAACCAAAAACAATCCACTTTCTCTCAAGCTAACAAATAATTATAGCAGAAAATATACCCAACAGAAAGATTGGTGAATCTCAGAAATCATCTTACAACAGTTTACAGTTGACACCTATTGTAAAATCCCTGCATTTCAATAACCTGATCTAGCTCGAATCAGACCTAGTTAGAGTATGGATGCTTTCTGTATACATTATGGCTTTACTAGTCAGCAAAAATAAACCCCCAGGGTTTCTGATAGTAGACTGAGGTCTGAATCTAAAAAGAGATAAAGCAAACTGGGGGAAACAAGGGCTTAATTACAAGAAATGTTTTCAAGATATGTACAGGTAATCCTCAAATTATGACCACAATTGAGCCCAAGTAATTGAGCTAAGAAATTTGTTAAGTGAGTTTTAGCAATAACAATAGCACTTAGATTTATATAACGCTTCACAGTGCTTTACAGCCCTCTCTAAGTGGTTTACAGAGTCAGCATATTTCCCCCAACAAACTGGGTCCTCATTTTACCCACCTCGGAAGCATGGAAGGCTGAGTCAACCTTGAGCCTGGTGAGATTCGATCTGCCAAACTGCTGGCAGCCGGTGATCAGCAGAAGTAGCCTGCAGTACTGCATTCTAACCACTGCGTCACCGCGGTTCTATGAGAGTTTTATCCCATTTTACAACTTTTCTTGCCACATTTGTTAAGTGAATCACTGAAATTGTTACACAGTTGTATAACAAAATTAGTAACACCTATGTTAAGTGCATTTGGTTTCCCATTGACTTTGCTTAACAGAAGTTTGCAAAAGATAATTACATGACCCTGGGACACTGCGACCTTGATAAATGTGAGTCAGTTGTCAAGCAGCCGAATGTCAATCACGTGACCATGGGGATGCTGCAATGGTCATAAGTGTAAAAAATGGTCAAAAGTCAGTTTTTTCAGTGCCATTGTAACTTCAAACAGTCACTGAGCGAACTGTTTTAAGTCAAGCACTCCCTGCATTGGAGTGGCAAATATAGGCACGAATTAGCATAACGTGAGCTGGGTCACCTTGCACCAGTCACTCTCTTTCAGCCCTAGGAAGGAAGCAATGGCAAACCACTTCAGAAAAAGCTTGCCAAGAAAACTGTAGGGGCTTGTTCAGGCAATTGCCAAGAATCAATGCTGGCTCGAAAAAGAGGACACCATGATAAAGACAATAGAGACAAACAGGAGAGTCTCAAAAGAAAACATTTAGTTCACTGATAAGAGAAATTAAATGTAGGAGAGGGAAAAAAGCAAATAACCTTGAGTGCATTCTTTTGTAGGCAGGGACTCAAGATGCTGAAGTATGTTTGAACTATTATAGAACAAAAAAAAGGTATGGACATAAAATTTCCCATGAATGGTATTTACAATGTGTTATTTGAATGCTGAGACTGAAACTTAAAAACAATCCATGCCATCATTTAGATATTTAAATTAAATGAAACACACCTGTATTAACCTTGTTATATATATTTTATGGGCACGTCCAATCGTATCAGATTGGGTCATTTGGAAACAATACTGATGGATTTGGATTTGAAATATTTTTCACATGGTTATGTATTAGGGATGCAGTGGCTCAGTGGTTAAGATGCTGAGCTTGTTGATCGAAAGGTCAGCAGTTCGAATCCCTAGTGCTGCATAATGGGGTGAGCTCCCATTACTTGTCCCAGCTTCTGCCAACCTAGCAGTTCGAAAGCATGTAAAAATGCAAAAAGAAAAATAGGGACCACCTTTGGTGGGAAGGTAACAGCGTTCCATGCGCCTTTGGCATTTAGTCATGCCAGCCACGTGACAACGGAGACATCTTTGGACAGCGCTAGCTCTTTGGAGATGAGCACCGCCCCCTAGAGTCGGGAATAACTAACATATATGTGCTAGGGGAACCTTTACCTTAAGTATTGATAAAATTTCCCTGCAAATTTGTGGAAAAAAGTAAAATTGATATAGGGGTTTTGTACTGCAGTTTTGAATATGTGATATTTTAGCCATTAGCAATGCTTGGCAACCAGGTATTTAGACTCAGAGACTCACAACATTAATCGAGATATGCATGACATAATAACCATAGCCAGTTGTAAGGCACTAATTTATAGATACTGGTGACTGGTGAATCTGATCCACCACCTTGACTTTCTAGTGTTTTCAACCATTTCTCCTTACTTTTGTTTTTAATCCAGGTCAGGTAGGTTTTCTTCTAAATAAGGAATGCAGCTACATATTATATTTATTTTCTAAGTCTGCCTATGGGAACAATGTGGGGCACCGAAAAAGAGACATCTGCAGAATCCAACAATTCTGCCCAAATGAGTGAGTGTCACAATATCATGATGCAAGCTTTGACCCTAGCGTACTGTACCTTTGTGTGATCTCATGACATGCAATACAAAATGGACACAGCTTACATCACAATGGTACAATGTTAATTTCATAATTTCCCACCCCCCCAACCAATGATAAAATGATGGTTCTAAATAAAGATGCTATATATCAGAAGCTGATACAATTCTATTAATGGAAGGAATGTCTTTAAAATTATGTTACTGGGATAAAGAGTTGGAAATCCACAAACGAGGTGTTTGCTGGATATCTCTGGGCATGTACCATATCTAACAGAATAATAGAGTTTGAAGGGACCTTAGAGTCCAATTCCCTGCACAAGCAGGAAACCCTATACCATTTCAGACAAATGGTTGTCCAATCTCTTCTTAAATCCTTCAGTGTTGGAGCACCCACAACTTCTGGAGGCAAGTAAGCAACTGTTAGTCTCTGACAATAAATGATAAAGCCCATCGCTAAGTTAAACAGCATAAGTTCCATTTGCTGACTAGATGAAAATTTCCTTGGGGACTCTGTCAGAGCTAACATGAGTTTCATCAAAGAAGAAATATGGGAAGGACAAGAAATAATACAGAAATATGTGAATATGTGAACTAAAGAAACCAGCAGGGGGAGTACAGAGATCGTCGGATCTCTCTAGTTTTGCTACAAATTAATTACCAGTCTAAACCATTCCTTTTCTTATACAGCTTATCTCAGCTACATTCTACTTTTTATGACAACCAAAAACACAAGTCAGGCAGACCTTGTTGATAGTACACTGCCTGTCACTCCAGCGCATGTACTTAAATTGTAGGGGTAAATTTTATTTTTTTAAAAAATCACTTATCAAAATAGAATGTTGGCTAGAATTCATAAACCCATATCTGCAGTCGGATTCATGAAATACCAGATTCATGACGGCTGCACCATAGAAACAAAACACATTTCTAACTTGGTAATGCTTTCCTATGCAGATCTAATCCTTATTAAGAGGGGTATGAATGCTTTTTCTTTCCTTGAGAAGTCAGGCTGCCTGATTGCTATGAATAGCGTAGTTTGCAAGAAAATTAAGCCTTGATACGAAGTTCTGAATGATTTTCTTGAGCCTATCATCAATTATCTGTGATAGCACAGCTAACTGGGTTTTTTCAGTGTTTGCAAATGTAAAGACAATCCAGAAATATTGCAGTTATACTCTTCTTTTTCAGATCATACAACCTATGGGACATTAAGGCCACATTTGAGGGGCCTCTTACATTACATCCACATCCAGGGGTGGGCTGCTGGGGGTTCACAGGAATTCATGAGAACCTCTAGATAAGATTCTGTGCAGTTCGGAGAACCCCCAAATCCTACTTGTGGCTGCCCCCGCCCCTCCTAGGAGGTCCCCACACAGCCCGTTTCAGATGCAGGTAAGTGCACGGCGCGTGCGGAGGCTCAGGGAGGCCAAAAAATGAGCCTACCAGAAGTTTGGGAAGGCCTGTTTCCATCCTCCAGAGGGCCTCAAGAGCCTGGGAAGGCTGTTTTCACCCTCCTGTAGGCTCGAGGAAAGTTTCCGGAGCCTGGGGAGGGTAAAAACGCCACCACCACCACCCCACTGCCTTAGTGCAGCAGGCCGACTAGGCCACACCCACCCAGCAACCAGGCAGAGAACCCCTTGCTAAAAAATTTAAAGCCCATCCCTGTCCACATCAACTTTATTTTACCTAGGTAGAAAACTAAGAGTGTCGTTTTTGGGTGGCCCAAATTTAAATGGGAACTTGATAGCAGCAGGAACTTAGTGTTTGCTATGTACGGTATCTTTGCAGTTATTTAGTACTTATCTCGATAAGTATCCATCCAGAGAAATTATGGACTCTGTCCACTTAAAGTTCTGCCTAAAAAAAGACCTACCTTCATAAAGCAGCCTAGTTGTACTTATAAGCAGATACCAAATTCTGAGAAAAATATAAGCTTGGGAAAAAAGCCACAGATCATTTTACTGTATCAATTAATCAATCAGAATAGAGTTGGAAGGGACCTTTGAGGTCTTCTAATCCAACCACTGCTCAAGCAGGAGACCCTATACCAGTGATGGTTAACCTTTTTGGTGCCAAATGCCCAAAGTGCACCAATGCATGCACGTTTGCCCGAATCCCCAAAATACAATGTGAGTGCCCCCCATGGTTGACTCCTGGCCCTGCGCATGTGCCCTGCCCCATGTTTTGGCTTCCAGGTTGGTGCAGGAGGCTTTCTAGGCCCAAAATGGGGTGCAGGGGCCACGCGAGGCCTCCCAGTGTCCCATTTTGGACCTGGAAAGCCTCTTGCACCAACCTGCACCCCCTCCATATGCAACCCCCTCCATGCATGCACATGCATGTCCCCCAAATGCACCCTGCCCCATGTGTGTCAGAGACCCAAAGACCAGCTGGCTGGCAGGAAGCATTTGCACAGTGAAGCTGGGATGGGGTGACTGCTGGCATGCCCACAGAGAGGTCTATGTGGCACGCATAGTGGCACGCATGCCATAGGTTCACCATCATGGCCCTTTACCATTTCTGACAAGTGGCTGTCCAATCTCCAGTGATGAAGCACCCACAACTTCTGAAGGCAAGCTCTTCCACTGGTTAATTGTTCTCACTGTTTGGAAGTTTTTCCTTAATTCCAGGTTGCTTCTCTCCTTGATTAGTTTTCATCTATTGTTTCTTGTCCTGCCCTCTGAGGGTTTTGGAAAATAAGTTGACCTCCTCTTCTTAGTGGCAGCCCCTCAAATACTGGAATACTGCTCATGTCACCCCTTTTCTTCAGACTAGCCATACCAATTCCTGCAACCCTTCTTCATATGTTTTATTCTCCAGGCATTTGATCATCTTAGTTTTTCCAAAGTCTTATCTTTTCTGTAATTGGTGACCAAAACTGGATACAGACTTACTAAGGTACTAGTACTTCATGTGATTTTGATTCTATGCCTCTGTTTATACAACCAAGGATTGTATTAGCATTTTTAGCTGCTGCCACACACTGCCATCACCCAATGTAAATTTATAATAAATTTAATAAACAATAATGCCAATCCTAAATTACAATTTAAAACCATACATCTGGAAGAAAATGCACACTAAAAGGCATAGGAACCACCCTCACCCCAAGGCCTCGGAGAAGAGCCAAGTGCAAACCACAAGAATCTTACATGAGATTATGACAGAAGTGCTAAAACTGTGAAGTGATACTTTCTAGGCCTCATCAGATCATGATGCTTATTGGAAGGCAACTGGAGTATGCTAAATCTGCCTGAGCATATAAGGATGAATAGAAGTAAAAACAAAACAAAAAACCTTTTATGTGTGTGTGTGTGTGTGTGTGTGTGTGTACTATTTTATCCTATCTGTAGAATACATACGGTATATTTAACTATCATTAAGTATTCATCTGTAAAAAAGCTGTGACAGGTATCTTCAGAAATTATTTGCTTGCTTGTTTGTTTGTTTGTTTATATCTTTTGCATTTATGAACCAACCATCTCCCTCAAAGAGGGACTAAATATTTTCTGGAGAGTATCTTTTGAATTTCTTCCGGCCATGAAGAAAAATAAATTTCTTTCATAGTCTATTTAATGGAGGAAATCTGTCAGATAAAATGATCACACCAATGTCTTGATAAATTTCCCTTGCGTAAGCCGAAAACGTAGTCCAAGATAACACTTTAAATGAAATTAAAACCTACCTTTAGTTGTGGATACAGAAAAAGTGTCAAAAGGCTGTGCAAGTATTGATGGTTCATAGAAGGCATTTAATTGGTTTGATTGCTTTTTACCCTTGGCACTGTTCCCAAATGAATGGAGAAAAATGTGCATTTTTGTGAGCTCCAGTTTCATAACCTTTGGCCCTTCAGCTGGAACTCTTGGCAGCACAATTGCTAACTCAGCTTCAGAAGAAGAAGTCGCTTATCTGAAGTAATTCAGGGGGAAAGACACATAGTTCCTATAGGGAATCTCATTTTCTGATCCCACAACCAGCTCTCCTTTCTGAGTTTGCAATTAAATATACACACTTGGTTACAAATCTGTTCACTCTCTAACTTGTTTAGTTCTGCCTTTGGGGAAAATATCTACATTTGCCATTTAAGCTGATGTGGTCATGTGGTCATGTTGGCTTGACTCTAAAATGGGATAAGAAAAATCCTGTCCCAATTGAGATATTTTGGCAATAGTCAGAAAAGTTAGAAAACCTCTGCCGCTATCCACTCTGACCTTTTTGTTTCAGGAAAGAAAAGCAATGACCAATTGCTTTCTTTCTTGTGGGCAGGTCTTTCTGGATCAATATACTTTTATGCATGTTGTTTGTATTTAAGATATATACAACATTAAACTGCCTTTCTAAAAAGTTAAAGTACCATGATGCACTTGCATGCAGGCATAACAATCAACTTTTTAAAAACAAAGAAATTACCTCTTTGCTCCCTTTCTATATCTTGAGCATCTCATTTACCAGGAATGCTGTACATTCCTCAATGGTAAATTATAACCATTGAGCACAATGGTTATAATTCTTTCCTTATAAATAAGAAAGTTGCTGTTTTCAAATAGCAATAGCACTTAGACTTATATATCACTTCAAAGTGCTTTAAAGTCCTCTCTAAGCAGTTTACAAAGTCAGCATATTGCCCCCAACAATCTGGGTCCTCATTTTACCCACCTTGGAAGGATGGAAGGCTGAGTCAACCTTGAGCCTGGTGAGATTCGATCTGTCAGCTGGTGATAAGCCGAAGTAGCTTACAATACTGCACTCTAACCACTGCACCACCATGGCTCTTCAAAGCCAATGAAAACATGTTTTAATTTCACTGAGTCTTCTGATTTTCTCCATTCAATGTTTTTCCCGTCACTCAAGATACAAGGCTTTATTGTTTGTTGGTTGATTGGTTGGTTGGTTAATTTATTCATTTGTTTTGTTTGTTTGTTTGTTTGTTCATTCGTTCATTTATTTATTTATTCATTCATCTGAAGGAGAGAAGCCACTTAGAACTAAGGATAAATTTCATAATAATGAGAGCAATCAACCTAGCTTGCCTTCAGAAGTGATGGATGTTTCATCACTAGAAGCTTTTAAAAAGAGACTGGACAACTATTTGTCTGAAATGGCATAGGGGGGTTGAACTAGAAGACCTCCTAGGTCCCTTTCAACTCTATTATTCTATGTTCCAGAGTGTGGAATTAATACATGGCAATGTCATCTGTTTTTGCCCTCACTGTAAGAATCACAATGTGAAAAGTCAGCACTGTCTTTTTTGAAAGACTAAGCGATTTCAATTGTATTAGAGTCCTTAATCTGACTATAGTTTCATAAATCAACTTTTTGCCATCAGTTCTCAAACTAGAGATCAATTATTTTCTCTTGCTTGATTAAAAAAAGGATTCTTGTTTTTCTAATCATTACTAAAAGAAAAATTATTAATAGAAATCTAACAGCATACACTTAACATTTGAAATTTACACAAATTTGGGAGTTTAATATCACAAATACAAAATACAAATGACTTGATTCACATATCATGACGAATCACAATCTAGATTTGTTTTAATTTAAGTTTACTGGGTTTTGTGAAACTAGTCATTGTGGCTTGTACGAGAAGTAATAATTCAAATAAGCCATGACTTATCACATATAACTCATATGATTCTTATTGGATATTTTATTTGCGGTGCAATTCCTTTTACAAATATTATTGTGTAATATTTTTCTGTCAATTTAAATAATTCCACATTAAGGCTATCAGGTCTGGTGAGCACTAGATTTATTTAAAAGTGCACAGAGCATAATGCAATTTTTTGAGAGAGTGAGGTTACATCAGTGTCAGCTTGAGGTTACGTGGGCACACAAAACAACAGAGGTATCATAGTTGACCTGCAAATATTTGTATAATTATTAGATGGCAGCAAAGATGCAATTGTTTCTGTATCTATTTTGTGATCACTGGATTTATTTATTTTGATAACTCAGAACTGGCATCCCTATTCAGCATCAGTCTCTACCCTAAGTACAAGTTATATTTTGCCTGCTGATAAAACAAATAAATATATTGTAACAATGCAAGTGGTGATGACAATGAACTAGTCCAGTGATGGCTAACCTTTTTCCTATCATGTGCCAAAAGCGGGGGGGGATGCCCACACCCATAATTCAATGTGACCACCCTGCGCAACTCCTGCTTTTGGCACGTGATGACACGGTTGGCTCAGTAGGCCCGTTTTTCACCCTCCTCAGACTCCAGAGGCTTTCTTGCAGCCTGGGGAGGGCAAAAACGGCCTTCCCCACCCGCTCCAGAGGCCCTCTGGAGGCCAAAAATGGCCCATTTCCCAACTTCCGGTGTGACCGGAACTGTGGTGAAATCTGAACCGGTTTACTACCGGTTCGCTGGCATGCACAGTTCGCACCACACAGCAAATGTGAGGTGCACGCGCGCACAGTGCAGACCAAAAGGAGGTATGGGGTAAGTAGAACAGCGCACGGGGGGTGGGGGGTTATCAGCTGTGGCGCACAATCTTTTTTTTTTTTTACTTTTAAAAACATTTTTTTTTACGGGCTTCTGGGTGGTGCCACCTTTCTCGCTGGGTGCTAATTTATGGCACTCCGCATTGAATATGGTAAAAGCCGGATTTAACAACTGATCCCGGCTTCATTTCTCTCTCTGGTTGAAAGAGAGAGACAGAGCAAGGGGGAGGAATTGGGTAGATTCCCCTAGGGGCTTTGTTTTTGTAATACAAAGTCCTGAACGGTCGAATCCCCTTATTTACCCCTCCCCCACCTCCAGTATTCTCTGCGCTCCTGAAAAAGCAGGAAAAGAGGAAGGTGTCCACTCCTGCTAGCAATTGATTTCTTTTTGTGGATACGAAAAGCAGGTGGAACGAGTGTGAGGAACAATTATTGGTTTGCAAGTATTTTTGATTTTCTGACTTCCGCCCCCCCTTCAGTTTCGTTTTAGAGAAACTGAAAGCAGAGCGATACATCAAAGGGAGCTTTGCTGTTGAATCGAAACTGAATGGAGATTTTATCTTATTGTGTTTGACTGTGGGCTGTTGGATTATATTATGCTGTTTAAGTGCTTTACAAGGGGATTCTCAGCAGGAATTTTGTTATGGAGGTTCTTTCAGAAGAATGGATTCGTGACTTTATACAGGACTACACAGAAAGTATGTATTTAATTATTCAAAAATACGAATTGATAAAAAATGGGGACGTTTTGGATGAGAGTTTGGAGCAAATTAACCAGTGCAATTATTCGGAAAATGGAATGGAGGACATACAAATAAAAGTGGATAAATATGAAGATTTGATCGTGAAGAAACAAGGTGATCTAAAGAAGTTTTCTTTAAATAGTTTGGATGAGCTGCCTGAATTTGTGCTACAGGAGATTGTCCCTCAAATGGAAAAGACTCACAAGCTTAATGTTTCCCAAGAGTTCTCTTTTTGGACTGATTGAATATACGGAAATATTGTGATTGACTTTTTAAAAGGAGCAACGAAGGAAAGACAGAGATTAATGCACCAAAAAAAATGGCAAGAGACAAAAGTATTATTTTTGAAACAAGGTTTTTTTAAAATATTAATAGACAAAAATATTAGTGTCCCCGAAAGGCAATTTGTGATTATAAGAGACTAGATATTTGGATATACTGGATTTTGATGAGGAAGGACTAAAGTTGAATAGATATTGTAATTAATTAAATAATATTGTAATTTTCTCTATTGAAATTTTATAAATTTTATAATCTGTTGTATTGAATTTTAAATAGAATATTCTTGAAAGATCTTATGTAAGAAAGACTTGGGGAAATTATATGGTTATATGGTTATAGAAGCTATAAGGAGATATTCTCTGAACTGGATTGGATTTTTATGCTTTAGCTGGTTTTAAAATATTTTAGGATTAATTTGTTCTACTGATTTATATATTTTATTACTGTTTATTGTTAATTTTTTGAAGGATTTGGTTATGTAAGGAGGAAGTCAGAGCTAGAGAGGGAGAATTGGTATAATAGTTTTGGGGGAAAAATTTTTTAGCATATGTTTGTTTTATTTTTAACTATACCTTGTGTTTGTTCCGGGAAGCCAGGGGGGGAGGGGGGAGGGGGTTTGTGAAGGGAGAGGGGTTGGGGGGAAAGGGGGAAAAAATTTTTTTTGTAAAACTTTTTGAATAAAAAAAAAACAAAACATTTTTTTTACAACTTCTTCAGCCAAAGCCTCTTTTTACCTTTTAAAAGTATTTTTTACAACCTATTCAGCAGAAGAGGTTGTAAAAAAATGCTTTTAAAAGTAAAAAAAAAGTTAAAAATGTTTTAAAAAAGCCTCTGACGATCTCACATTTTAGGAGGGCATGGGCGGGGGCGCCCAGGGATTTTTGCTACCAGTTCTCCAAACCACCTGCTGCCATTGCTACCAGATCGGCCAATCCAGTCCGAACTGGGAGCATTTCCCCCCCCCCACACCGACCAGAAGGACTGTTTGCGCTCTCCCCAGACTCCAGAGGCTTTCTAGGAGCCTGGAGAGGGCAAAACCAGCCTTCTCTAACCTCCCCACCCACCCCGAGGCCCTCTGGAGGCCAGTGGGACCAGAAGGCCCAAAAATCAGCTGGCTGGCATGCGCATGCACGCAGGAGCTGAGCTAGGGCAACGCTCGCGTGCCCACAGATATGGCTCCCCATGCTACCTGTGGCATCACAGATCTAGTCACTGAGGGTAAGAAACTAAACTCTTAATTGTTTTTTTTATGCAAAACTCTGTTGTTTATACTGGGTTATTCATACATGAATGATACCTTCTGATTTGATCCTGAAGCGACTGGCACAGAACAAGTAGATAGGCCTCATTAAAGATTGGGCATATACACAGAAGAGGCACATAGAAAAGGTAAGAAGAATTTCAACCAATCCCTTTCTTGACCTTGAGATTGTTGAAGGTCAACATGAATATATTTCTAGGTGGCAACATTTCAAGACAATGTTACAGTAAGGTTAATCTGACATACGGTTTGTTTGCTTCTTATAAACGTGGAACATCTATTAAACACATGAAAACAATTACTATCTCAATTGGATAGTATCCTCTACTTCCTAGCTCCTAAACACCAATAATTACCACTGCTATGATTCTTATTTAAAATTCCATATTGACTTATGGACGTGTGCCAAGGGATATGTTGCTTACTGTAATATGTAATACATGACATAGAAAACAATAATGCTTTTATGTAGATTATTTTTGTGAAAAGAAGTTTAAAAAATATTCCTTTACCAATGAATTATATATTCCCCAGGTATGTATTTTTTTAGTTTTGACCAATATAAAGCTATAAATACTACACATCCCATCATCCATGATCTTTGGTCCTAATGGTGAGGAAGGTTCATTTGACCATAATAATTCTTCAGTATGGAAATTGGCAGCGTGGAGTTGAACAGGTTTCTAATTTATTTTTATCATGCTGCATGATTCTAAGCACGTCTTTCTGTGAAATATATACTGTACACCTAAATTCCCTTTTTTCTATTAATGCAGCCATTTATTGAACTAAAATTTAGCAGATGTCCACTTGACACTCATTTTTGCTACTGAATATAAGATTTGATTAGGACCTAGGTCACACCAGAAAATGAATTTGCTGTTGGATTTAAGATTTTCTTCAACTACTTGGGATTTCTCTTTAAGAACTTTTGAGTGTGTATAATTGCTATTCTGCTAAATCAGTATTATACAATACTCCAAAAATGCAACAATCAAAAATAGTAAAACAATGATGGGCTTTCAACAGTGGTGTCAAACTCAAGGCCTAGGGGCCAAATCCGGCCTGTGGGGTGCTTAGACCTGGCCCACAGGGCTGCCCTGAAAACAGAGAAGGACCAGCCCACAGTGCCTCTGACAGTGAAAACGGAGCTCGCAACGGCCATGCATGGCCCTCCCAAACTCCTTTTCACTGGCAGAGGGCTGCAGGAGGCTGTCACATCCGAAAACGGAGCTTGGGAGCCAGTTTTTGCTGGCAGAGGACTTGGGCCACCACAGGCGCCCCTGACACGACTAACGTTGAGCTGGCCATGCCACCTCTGTCCATGCCCTCCCTGTCCCCTCCCCCCAAGTTAAACACAACCCTGATGCGGCCCTCAGTGAAATCGAGTTTGACACCCCTGGACTAGATAAAATCAGTCTGAAATAGAAGTATTCAGGGCTAGAAAATATGCTGTGTCAATCATTTACACAATTCTTCTGTATAAATAGAGGTAAATATTATGAAGTATTTTTTAAAAAACCCAATAACCATGGGTGGTGGGGATTTTTCCTCTGCCCTCAATAACTTTGACTCTCAGCATTTCCTGATGATAAAACAACAGGGGCTGATGTTATTCCCAGTGGGTGAGTGTTGTGATGTTAAAATGTGGGAGGCAGGAAGGAGGAAATTCAATGAGAACCGTATGTTGTCTGGTTTTGCCTCTCTTATGTTTATGAACATTGTGGTACATAAAGATTCATTTACTAGCTTCAGTTATTGATCTGTTTTGCTATTCTGAAAATGTAGTCAGTTCTGTTTTTCATTTGAGCTTTCAAATAAAATTGTGCTGTCAGTTCAAGTTCAAGTTCAAGCCACATAAATTGAAAGAACTTTGTTCAGTTCATATGCAAAAAACCTTCAGGTCAATCTTGGGCTGGGAGGGATGTGTTCAAGGAGATATTTCAAAGGTTCCACTTCTTCAGTTATGCAGTCCGTAGACATGCTTCTAATGAAATTAAATTTAATATTTGCAATAATTAAAAGTCCAAAGGTGCTTTTTCAGGAGGCAACTGGACTTTCTTGTTTTTTTCTTTGAAGAAGTTTCACTTTTCAACCATGAAGCTTCTTCAGCTCTGACTGAATGGTGGCGAATGGAAGGATTTATATACCTTGCAGACAGCTGGTCATTTGCATTCTTTTAGAGAGTTGTTGAGGCCAGTTGGCGGTTTGTCTGTGTCCTCAGGGTCACATGAGTAGTGCAAATGGCGGTGGAACCTTCTTGGCTGTAGGATGTTTTCTGCCCTGTGTTCCTTCACTGTTGAAGTCAGGCACAGACTGTTAGGGAATCTGTGTTGTTTGCATCTCAAACTGAAGTGCAAATGGTTCCTGTGGTCTACAATTTTTCTGGAAATCCATTCATACTCCTACACCATTCAAAAAGTGTTCATCCCAAAGTGCATAGCTAAAAGTCTATGGAGATTCTCAGTCATCCAGGTCATGGTTGTCCCAAAGGTTCTTTTTCAGGTGGTAACTGGACCTTCTTGTTTTTATTTTGAAGATGTTTTGCTCTTCATCCAAGAAGCTTCTTCAGCTCTGAGTGGATGGTGGGGAATCCAGTCGGAGCTGACTGGATTTTTTCAGTGGTTTTTTTTCTTTCAGAAAACATCCTGCAGCCGAGAAGGCTCCACTCCCATTTGCACTACTCAGGTGACCTTGAGCACACAGATAAACCTCCAAGTGGCATTAACAACTCTCTAAAAGAATGCAAATGTCCTGCTGTCTGCAGGGTATATAAATCCTTTCATTTTCCACCATCCAGTCAGAGCTGGAGAAGCTTCTTGGATGAGAAGCAAAACATCTTCAAAGAAAAAAAAACAGATGCCTCCTGAAAAAGCACCTTTGGGACAACCATGACTGGATGACTGAGAATCTTTAGACTTTAATAGACTTTAATAATTAAAAGTGTTAGGTTCATGTCCTATCTTTCCTCAGGAGCTTAGTTTGATTTATAAGAGGTTCTTCCACTTACTTTCACCATAAGCTTGTGAGATAGGTTGAATTGAGTTGTATGTTGTCTTCAACAGATTGTAAAGATATTTCTTCTAGATAACCTGATGGATTCATGGGTGATGCCTACAGATTTAAACATTATTCTAAAGCTCTGATCTGCTAAATATCTGCCTATACATTACTATTGTCAATAGTACAATAGTACTATTGTACAATAGTTGGTACAATGACACTGACATTCTTACAAAGAGGAATTTGGATTTTCAACATGTATTAATATTAAATGATAATAATTCTTTTAAAACAAAGACATTTTGGGGTACACCGGACCTTTTGTAAAATGGCAGCTGAGTCTTTCATGATGAGGTTTTATAAACTTGGCATACATTTGTAGTTTACTGTTCTGATTCTGTTCCTATTGTCCTCCTTTTTCTGGTGTCTGTACATTGCTTCTTTCACTGGCAATGCTTTAGAGAAAATTGGGAGGAGTGTGGAGTGGAGAATGGAGTGGGAAGTATATAAAACAGTACAACACTACAACTTTACAACAGTAGTGAGAGGCAAACTTCATTGGGTTTTGGAAGAATCAATTTTTTTTGCTCACACAGTAGTTAGTGGAAGATTGGAGAGCAGTATGACTTACACGGATGGATTAAAACAAATCAAAATGCAGAAGGGCCACTACTACAAGAACTGTAAGTTAATTCATTTTAAAAGATACTATCAAACACCAAAAAATAATATAGAACAATATCAAGCTACAAGAAAGGAAACGGATGACAACTCCATCAGCAGCAGAAAGAGGGCGTAGGTACGTTTTAAATTATAATTGTAAATCACAAAAAAAAAAAGGAAGGCGTGCTTATGTTTTAAGTTATGACTAGGAATTGACACTAGGCAAAAGAGAATGTGGAAGGAAGAAAAGGCTTCAGCAAAAAATACAGATCCTTGTCTTTCTTTCAATCTAATATTTCTTTCTGTTTCTAAATGCACATCCGTGTACACTTTCCAGAAGATCTGTGTGTGTTAGTCTCTCCAAATGTCATTTATTGGCAGATTTCTGTCACTATTTGACCATCTTAGAAAGTCTGTATGCTGAGCATTATTATTTAGTTGAATAGCTGTTAACTCCCTTAAAATCTTAAAGCAATTTTCGCTAACTGAAGGGAAAAAAAGAGCACAAGTATGCTTCTGCTGATAATTAAAATAGCCTTCTCAATGACATTAATACTGGATTTTTAAACTGCTACTTCTTGCCCAATGTTCAGCACAGTGAACGTACAAACCAGGATGTTACTTATAATTCACATGTACCAAATTTGATCACACTAAAATGTGTAATTCTATTTTACAGGGAATAGAAGAATGTCCACAAAATGAACAGTATGATATCTACCGTGTCTTCTTAATACTATATGAATATTTTGGCATGGTCAAGCTCACTAGAGAAGACCTTTCAACAATTTATGTATCACAGGGGCTGTTAATTCTGCCTACAAAACTCTCAATGGCCACTAGATGGTAGCTAGAAATATAGAAGATTCTTAACATCACTCTTCAGATGAAAATTCAATTGGTTTGAATTTTTGCACTCCACTTTTGCTGGCTCTGTGCAACATAGGTGATTTTAATAGAAGGAAGTCATTTAATTGTCCTTGCTGAATTTTCATTGGAGGGAAATCAATAGAGAATCACAGTCTGCCTTTCTTTCATAACACCTTATTTTTTCTCATGACTTCAATGTAATTCTGTCTGCAGCAGTTGAGGGATGTTAAAGACTGAATGTGACCTTTTTACATGCAAAGCATAAACTATATGACAGAACTTTGGTCTCTTCCATTTATTTGCTGATTATTAGCATTTACGTCTGTTTTGTGTCCTGCAGTTGGATTCACCACTGTGCTAAGACATAAAGTAATCTGTTTAGTTTTGCCGAGTTTGTTATGCGGTTCCCACCATTGTGTTAGGAATTGGCATAATCATAACTTGTCCAATTGCAGCTTACTCAATGAAATCATGGCTTATTGCAATACGTAAATTCAGCCCAAATCTGATATTTTAAAGATTATCCAGCACATGGCTTTATATGGATGATTCAGTCGATACTTGAGAAATATGAACAGAAGTGTATAGAGAGAGATTTTGGTGCAATAGTATATGCTTCCCCAAAACGGATGCCGACTTGACAGACTTTGAACAAAAAAGCCTTTTAGCTATTCCTCTTTCTGTATTATTATTATTTATTTATTTGTGGATCTGTTTTTCTTCACTTCTGTCTGGTAAACATTCCATTCCTTCTATGGAAGTCTCTCCCCTACCTTGTGCTTGCCTACGCAGATTGCTGCCACATTGGCGCATGGTGACTGTGGATAGCTCCAGTTGGAGCACTATCCAAGCACTCCCATGACTAACTTAACACTCTTACTTTTATAGGACACAAAAATGGTGGGGAGATTTAGTCAATGCCTGGAGCAAAAGGAAAAAGGAAGCAAAACTTGCAAAACTTGTCTGATACAACAAATTCAACTATTTTGTTTTTTTAAAAAGAAAATGCTTTATTTTGTTCCTCTAACCACCCCAACACACACCTGTTTTGTTTATTTATTTCATTTATTTATATCACACCTTTATTGGTTTCCAAATAACTCAATGTGATGAACATGCCTAATATTCTATTCTCTTCTGATTTTCCCAACAGCAACCTTATGAGGTGGGTTAAGCTGAAAAGAATGATTGTTTCAAAGTCACCTGGCTGGCTTTCATGTCTACTTTGGGAGTAGAATTAACACTCTCCTGGTTTTTAAATTAGTGCCCTCATCACTTGATGAAACTCGTTCACACTAGACCAAATTGTTGTGTTGAAGATGTGCGCACACAGCCAGCCACAGCCGCACAGACTGGCACACACAGGGCATCATCAGATTTAATCTATTGCAATGTTAATTTCTGCTGCAACTGATTGGAAAAATTGAGATATTTAAGCAAAACTCCTTCCAACTATTTTCCATTTGATCTTTAAACTGGAGATGCTGATAATTGAATCTGCAACGCACGCTGCTACTACTAAGCTATGATACTGGTTTCCATAGATTTCAAAATCTTCAGCTTCAAAAAATAATACCTCTCTTGTTTTAGCTGACATTAATTCAAGACAGGCCTAGAATGTTGCACTGCCCGAGTACAGACTGATGGGAGACTGGGTTTTCTGACAATAATGTTAAAAGAGTTGTTAATTTAAAGATTTTTGTTCTGATGTCATGTCTTCAATAATATTACTTTTTCATAATTAGGTAGTAGGTACCTTAGGAAGATTAGGTAACCTGAAGGGATGGGGACAAGGTATTCTAGTAGCAGTCAGGCAAAATTTGCATTCCATGTAACAATTCCTGAAACCTATGGGGAATAGTCCAACATTAAAATTTAGCAAGAAATTTTGGAGTGCATGACCTAGAATTTGCCATGTTTCCCTGAAGTCGCTTGAAAATATAGTTGAATGTGACTGACACAAAGCTCTGTAGGTCTGTGGCAGAAGAATCTACATGATAGATTCAGTAGGATGTTCAGTTTATTATTTATGTATTCATTTTATTTATTGTATCAATTTATAGAGTTTCTTATCTTGCCAGCTGCAACCTCAGGTTCCAAATTTAACAGTAAAAACCAATAGAAACAAAATAAAATAACTCCTCTTCCAACAAAATAAAGTTAATAATAACATAATAGCAGTTAAGGAAAACGTAGCCAAATTCATACAGCAGCAGCCATATTAAAATTTGGATCCCATATCCAAAGAAACACTCAGATATTCAAGGATTTACAAATGCCAGCAGACCTTCTTATTCTGAATTATAAATTATGACATTGTGGCCATGTATAGATTGTGAGTGTATGAAACAGCCCGTTGTTGCATGAATGCCTAGTAAATAGAAGATCATGATATGTCTGTGTGTCTGTGTGTGTGTGTGTGTGTGTGTGTGTGTGTGTGTGTGTGTGTGCATGTGCTTCCAAAAAGAGAAGCTCTATTAGAATTACAATGAAAAGACATTTTGCAAATGCATATTTCCCTCTTGAGTGAATGTATTGACCAAAAAAAGGGAGAGACTCAAATAGTAGAAAAAGGACATAAGATGGCTATGGATGAATTATGTTTTTATTGGAAGTTGTTACGATGTCACATAACCAGGCAGTTAAAAAATTATCTGGAATTGCTCTGGATAAAATCTCTGTAATGGTTATGTTGTTCTACGTTCCAGGCATGGAAACAATTTTGAATTGTGGCACCCTTCAAGGTATTTGCAGAGATGTTAACAATTTGAAAGGGCATGAAATCCTTATTGACGCAAAAGGGATTTCAGCAGAGCATGACGTACTTCAGAGCATGTGTGTCCTGCAGTGAAAGTTGGAAATATATAAAGGAAGGAGGGGAATCTGGTGGCTGTAGGTGTCATTTATCACTTGGGAACTCGTAATTCAAGCTTTCTTTTGTATCCTTTTCATTTTGTAAAATATTTACAATCCTTCTAGAGTTATGGTAAGAATAATTTTGTTTGGCGGAGAGAGAGGAGAGAGG
This sequence comes from Ahaetulla prasina, assembly GCF_028640845.1. Taxonomy (NCBI): domain Eukaryota; kingdom Metazoa; phylum Chordata; class Lepidosauria; order Squamata; family Colubridae; genus Ahaetulla; species Ahaetulla prasina. The sequence goes on from NC_080540.1 coordinate 110,203,955, forward strand.
GAGAAGGAAAGGGAGACAGAAAAGCAACATGGCAGCCATTGGACTCCTTATGGTCTTGACCTTATTAGTGGTGTGATAAATTTCTTTATTACTTGCATGGGGACACCTAGAGGGAAGTAGAAGTAAAGTCAAAAGGAACAACTAGATTGTGCAAACAATGCAAAAAAAAGCTCCAAATCTCTGTTGCCCAAAATTATATGGGAAGAGTTTTTGAAGATAATCCTTTTCTCTTTAACTTTCAAACAATTATCTTCTACTTTGCCTGAGACCTTACTTGGTCCTTTGCCCATACAGGCCATTCACTGTGTTCAGACAAGAATGACCTTGTCTTCTTCCCACTTTCAGCCCATTGGATATGCTCCCTCTTCCTATATGTTCTAACTTGGATTCAAAGCTGTTGTTTGCAATCCAATCTACCTTAAGGCCTTCAAGCCAGATGATCTCCAGCACCTTTATACCCCGAAAATAAGACCCTGTCTTATTTTTTTTTTACCCTGAAATAAGCGCTTGGTCTTATTGCCATGCGCTCAAAAGCCTAATTGGGCTTATTATTAGGGAATGTCTTATTTTGGGGGAAACAGGGTAATATTAGGTGCAGATTGAATGGGCTGAACTTTCTGACACATCTCCTTGCTGCCGTCAGCTGTTCTTTTTTATTTATTTATTTATTTTGTCACAACATTATATACAAGCACATATATTGAAAGGAAACAATAGGACAGGAACGGTAGGCACTTTTGTGCACTTATGCACGCCCCTTATAGTCCTCTTAGGAATGGGGTGAGGTCTATGGTAGACAGTTTTTAGTTAAAGCTTTTGGGAGTTTGAGAAGAGACCACAGAGTCAGGTAGTGTGTTCCAAGCATTAACAACTCTGTTACAAAAATCATATTTTCTGCAATCAAGATTGAAGCAGTTAACATTAAGTTTGAATCTATTGTTTGCTCTTGTATTATTGCGATTGAAGCTGAAGTAGTCTTTAACAGGAAGGACATTGCAATAGATGATTCTGTGTGTTAAACACAGAATCTGTGTTTTGGGCTGTATTCTGATGAGCAGTTACCGTTTTCCTAACAATTGGCTTATTAAGTCAGTGAACTAACCTTAATTCTAGCAGTTCATGGTCCATTCAATCCCTACATCTCCCATGGGCCCTCTTTCAAGTTGAAGAAAGCATCGTTCCTTTGCTTTCCATCCACTACCCACAATATTTTAAAGCTTCCCTTCGCTTTATTTAACCCCTTTAAGTTCCAATATAGGATTGTTACTACATTCTTTCTTTAAAGTTTGAACTATTAGTTCTTCCTTGCTACAAAATTCCCATGGCTGCCAAGGAAAGAAGAAGAAAAAAACCTGTTCCCTCTTGCTTTGGTTATTATAACACAGCTGCTTGCAATTACTGCAGGTTCTAGTCCCACCAGGCCCAAGGTTGACTCAGCCTTCCATCCTTTATAAGGTAGGTAAAATGAGGACCCAGATTGTTGGGGGCAATAAGTTGACTTTGTATATAAATATACAAATGGATGAAGACTATTGCTTGACATAGTGTAAGCCGCCCTGAGTCTTCGGAGAAGGGCGGGATATAAATGCGAATTAAGAAAAACCAAAAACCATAAAAAAGAAAGAAAAGATCTGTGCTAGCGTCAAAGGAGATAATGAGACCAAAGGGGGAGCAAGAAGTGGAGATATCCACATTTGCAAACATCTGGGAAAGCATAGGAAAGGCATGGGACTAATGAGAAGGAAACAACTTCAAAAAACTAAAAGACAGATATTGATGTTGCAATCTGCACAGGAGACAGCACAGGAAACAGCCTTCTCTGAATGGAAAGCAAGTAGCAGGGGAATGACCATCAGATTGTGTGGTGGCCATAATCTGGACCGAGAACCAGGCCACCTCCATTGCCCACCCACTGTGATCTGGATTAGGACTTCTGAAGTTGACTTAAGAACTACTAGGGAGCAGCAGGGAAACCAGCAGCTTACGCTGCAGCATAGTATAGCATTGTCCCGTGAGGAGATTTTTCTTGACAAAAATGTGTGTGACTCAAACTGCCATTGCTGGGGTCCTTATGAACTCTCTCAACCAAATACGAACTCCTTTGCCCCACTTCTTGCTTCATTGTTTTGTTTTGTTTTGTTTTTTTCCTTTTCAACTTTCTTTCCTGCTTTCTGAGAGAGTGAAAGGCAGCACCCCATATGTAGATAAGGAGATTCACTTCAGCAAAATAACCTATGGAGAACAAAGTACCAAAGACTTATTTGCAGTGAATCAGTCCAATAACAGAATGCAGAATGTAAGCACTTGCAATACCTATTTCTTTTTGCCAGAGTTTTTGGTGAATTTGGTGTATTCTCTGAATACAACAAAAACTCCTCTGAATACAACAAAATACCTTATGCCACCAGACTTGAAATCTTGAATTTAGAAAACTTAGAACTCCGCCGCCTTCGACAGGACCTGTGTTTAACTCATAGAATCATCTATTACAATGTCATTCCTGTTGAAGACTACTTCAGCTTCAATCACAACAATAGAAGAGCAAACAATAGATTTAAACTTAATGTTAACCGATTCAATCTTGATTGCAGAAAATATGACTTCTGTAACAGAGTTATTAATACTTGGAACACACTACCTGACTCCATAGTCTCTTCTCAAAATCCCCAAAGCTTCAACCAAAAACTGTCTACTATTGACCTCACCCCATTCCTAAGAGGTCTATAAGGGGCGTGCATAAGAGCACAAACGTGCCTACCGTTCCTGTCCTATTGTTTGCTTTCATTATATCCAATGAATATAGTTATTACATACTTACGCTTATATATATGCTTATATATTATATAGTTATTTTCATGCTTATGCTGTTGTGACAAAATAAATAAATTAAAAATAAATTTTAAAAAATCATTCAAATGCTTGAATCTTGTTCCTGCAATTAATTACTTGCCAGAAAATAGCACTGAATCTGTGGAAACAACCAATTAGGTCAGATATATAGGTCTGCTTTACCTATCTTATCAATCCCTAAATAGCTTTAGTTCTGATAGGTGCACTAAATGATTCCAGCCACTATCAACTATTGTGTTTTGTGAACCCAGTAAACTGTGGTTTATGACAATCTTAATTCAGCAAAGACTACTTCAGCTTCAATTGCAACAATACAAGAGTAAACAAAAAATTCAAACTTAATGTCAACCGCTTCAAACTTGATTGCAGAAAATATGACTTTTGTAACATGTAATATGACAAGAGTTGTTAACGCTTGGAACTCACTACCTGACTCTATAGTCTCTACTCAAAACCCCAAAATCTTCAGCCAAAAACTGTCTACTATTGACCTCACCCCATTCCTAAGAGGACTATAAGGGTGCATAAGAGCACAAAAGTGCCTACCGTTCCGGTCCTATTGTTCCCTTCATTATAGTATTAAATGCATACTTAGCTCTGCGCATGTGCAAGATGGCGGCTTGCTAGAAGATCGGAGCCGCCGACGGGATGTTCTTTGTTGGATGGCAGCGTCCAGGTGGCTAGCTGAGCTGCTTGCGCCCCCCGGCCCGCTTTACCATCCTCTCGGCAGCTGTGGGAGAGGTCTGCGGGCCTTCTCGGACTCACGGCTGCCGAGAATGAGGCCGGGAGGGCGAGGGCGAGCGGCGGACGGCGGCCATTACTCCGGGCGTGAGGTGAGGCTGCGGCTCGTCGTTCGTTGCTGATAGACGAGGCCGCGGCTGTTCTTCTGCTTTTTCGCACCGGAATAACTTTTCCTGCATTGGATTAAGTACGGTGTCTCGCCCGCCCCCTGGACTTGTTTTTAGGTGTGAGGGGGATGGAGGGTTATTTCCGGCCCCCCCACTGCCCTCCCTGTATGAGACTTGCCTCTAGGCCGTCCTTTATTCCGCTCCTTGCCGCGCTTGGGACCTGCGGCATTTTACAACATGTCGGCCCTCTTTGGAGGTACCTGGCCTGGTTCTTGGAAAAGGCCTGGACCTGTGGAGCGGTCAGGTCTTTGGACAAGATCTGGAGTTCTTGGAGCGAGGGGCTGGCCTGGAGAGATCTCTAGTCTTGGACCATCCTGGTGGAGGGGAGTGGTGTGGTGGGCATTGGAGGCGTCCTGGCCTATATGGGCCTGCTTCATTCCACTATTTTAATGTGCATTGTCATCAGCACTTTACATCGCCTTTTGGGATTCTTTGGCTATGATTGTTCCCTTGGAACTGTGGTGGAAGAGGCTTGGAGACCGGCTTGCGATCTGCCGGGGGACTTATCCAGAAATGACTGAAAAAGAGATACCGATGGCGATGTTAGAAGAACTACCTACCTCATTTTCAATGGATTTTAGGACTGAGTCACTTCTATCTTTCTCCATTTTTATATCATTTGTCATCATGTACCAGGCACCATTTGACGAGTCATCAGAAAATGGGTATCCATTGGAGAAACTATTGTTTAATATCCTGCCGTCCTGGGATAGTTTAATCCCTCGTCGAATTCTTTCTACTAGTTACGCGATATTTATACAATATCTATGCGATATTCGGGACAGGAACTCTTGCGCCTGCGAGGTGCCCCTGCCTCGCAGGAATGGCCCGCTCCTTTATCAAGGGCCGGCCTCAATGACGGGTCTTGGGATCCACAGAGATGGCATGCGAAGAAAAAGAGCCTTTGGGTTTTTTTAGATAGGGCATTTTAAGGGGTGGGAGGGTTAGGGCGGGTGTTGGGGGTAGCCCGTCGGGTGGGGGGCCAGTTCCTGCATGTGCTCGCGGTGGTTATTTATTAGGTTCGGAGGTTATGGGGGGGAATGTGTTCCTTCTGGTGAGGGTGGTCCTATTTGTACGGTAAGTGGGAGGGGCAGATACGGCAGAAGGGGGGGATCGTATCGTTCTGTGGGGGCGCACGCTCGATGTTTACAGGCGATTGCGCGCCCTGATCCCTCTGACTTGTCCCGTTCCCTGGATGGTCAAGACCCTCAGAGCCTGGGCCTTCGGCTTATGTTATGCAAGCACGGTCCGTGGTCAATAAGGCCCCCCTAATACACGATCTTATTCAGGGGGGCGCCGCGGATCTTATAGGCATTACGGAAACCTGGTTGGGCACAGAAGGGGGCGTGCCCCTTGTTGAAATGTGCCCACCGGGTTTCCGTGCATTCCATCAGCTGAGGGCTCAGGGTAGGGGTGGGGGGGTGGCGGTTGTGATTAGAGAGAGTCTGGAGCCGAGGGAGACCACTGTACCCCAGATTGCCGGTTGTGAATCCCTCTTTGTGAGATGGGGGTCATAGGTGTCAGATGGGCTTGCTGATCGTGTACCTGGCTTCTTGTTGCGTGACAGCTGCCCTGCCCGAGCTCCTGGAGGTGCTTGCTGGGGTGGCAGTTGAGACCCCCAGACTCTTAGTCATGGGGGACTTTAACTTACCATCTTCCGGCTCGTCATCGACAGCAGCTCGGGAGTTCACGGCTTCCATGACGGCCTTGGACCTGACTCAAGTAGTCGATGGCCCTACTCACACTGGGGGTGGCACACTGGACTTGATTTTTATCTCTGGTCAGTGGCTGAGAGATCTGGACTTGAAGGAAATAGTCATTGAACCTTTGTCATGGTCAGATCACTCTCTCCTTCGCCTGGACTTTCTGACCGCCATTCAACACCGCAGGGAGACGGAGCCAATGCGTTGGTTCCGTCCCAGGTGCCTGATGGACCCGGAGAGGTTCCAGACGGAGCTTGGGCCACTTCCTGAGGGTCTGGCTCACGGCACGGCTGAGGAACTTGTTGCGGCCTGGGAACGGGCCGCGGCGGGGGCCTTAGACCGTGTCGTGCCTTTGCGGCCTCTGACCCGGCGCAGGTCCCAACCGGCTCCTTGGTTCTCCGAGGAGCTGAGGGGGATGAAGCGCCGGAGAAGACGCCTAGAGAGTTCCTGGAGGTCTAGCCATTCAGAGGCTGATCGGACACTAGTGAAGTCCTATAATAGGGCTTACCTAGTGGCATTGAGGGAAGCGAGGCGTTGCTACGCCTCCTCCCTCATTGCGTCGGCAGATAACCGCCCAGCCGCCCTGTTTCGGGTGACTCGTTCCCTCCTTCACCAGGGGGAGCGGGATGACCCGTTGCAGGGACGTGCTGAGGAGTTTAACGGTTATCTATACGATAAAATCGTTCAGCTTCGGGACGGTTTGGACCAAAATTGCGGTGACTCAGGTGAGACGTCTGAGGGTGGTCTTGGTGACATTGTTTGGGATGAGTTTGACCCTGTGGCTCCCGAGGACATGGACAGGTTGTTGGGTAGGTTGAATGCCACCACGTGTTTACTGGACCCGTGCCCCTCCTGGCTGGTGCTGGCCACTCAGGAGGTGACACGAGGCTGGCTCCAGGCGATTACGAGTGCTTCTTTGGTGGAGGGTGTCTTTCCGGCCACCTTGAAAGAGGCGGTGGTGAGGCCCCTCCTCAAGAAGCCTTCCCTGGAACCGGCTGTTTTAGGTAATTATCGTCCGGTCTCCAACCTTCGCTTCGCGGCGAAGGTTGTAGAGAGTATGGTGGCATATCAGTTTCCCTTACACCTGGATGAAACTGTCTATCTAGACCCGTTCCAGTCCGGTTTCCGGCCCGGTTACAGCACGGAGACGGCTTTGGTCGCGTTGGTGGATGATCTCTGGAGGGCCAGGGATAGGGGTTGTTCCTCTGCCCTGGTCCTATTAGACCTCTCAGCGGCTTTCGATACCATCGACCATGGTATCCTGCTGCGCCGGTTGGAGGGATTGGGAGTGGGAGGCACCGTTTATCGGTGGTTCTCCTCCTATCTCTCTGATCGGTCGCAGATGGTGTTGACAGGGGGGCAGAGGTCGGCTCCGAGGCGCCTCACCTGTGGGGTGCCTCAGGGGTCAATTCTCTCGCCCCTTCTGTTCAACATCTATATGAAGCCGCTGGGTGAGATCATCAGTGGCTTCGGTGTGAGGTACCAGCTGTAGGCGGATGATACCCAGCTGTACTTTTCCACACCGGGCCACCCCAACGAAGCTATCGAAGTGCTGTCCCGGTGTCTGGAAGCCGTACGGGTCTGGATGGGGAGAAACAGGCTCAAGCTCAATCCCTCCAAGACAGAGTGGCTGTGGATGCCGGCATCCCGGTACAGTCAGCTGAGTCCACGGCTGACTGTTGGAGGCGAGTCATTGGCCCCGATGGAGAGGGTACGCAACTTGGGCGTCCTCCTGGATGAACGGCTGTCTCTGGAAGATCATTTGACGGCCGTCTCCAGGAAAGCTTTCTACCAGGTTCGCCTGGTGCGCCAGTTGCGCCCCTTTCTAGACCGAGATGCCCTATGCACGGTCACTCACGCCCTCGTGACGTCTTGCCTGGATTACTGCAATGCTCTCTACATGGGGCTCTCCTTGAAGGGCATCCGGAGGCTGCAGTTAGTCCAGAATGCGGCTGCGCGGGTGATAGAGGGAGCCCCTCGTGGCTCCCGTATAACACCTATCCTGCGCAGACTGCACTGGCTACCTGTGGCCTTCCGGGTGCGCTTCAAGGTCTTGGTAACCACCTTTAAAGCGCTCCATGGCATAGGGCCGGGTTATTTACGGGACCGCCTACTGCTACCAAATACCTCTCACCGACCCGTGCGCTCTCACAGAGAGGGACTCCTCAGGGTGCCGTCAGCGAGGCAGTGTCGTCTGGCGAAGCCCAGGGGAAGGGCCTTCTCTGTGGGGGCTCCCACCCTCTGGAACGAACTACCCCCAGGACTTCGTCAACTTCCGGACCTCCGAACCTTCCGTCGCGAGCTTAAAACACACTTATTCATCTGCGCAGGACTGGATTAGATTTTAAATTTATTGGTTTTAAATGGGTTTTATTATTTATATTGTTTTTAATAATTCGGCCTTGTAGAATAAGTTTTTTAATTGTTATTTTAATCTGTATTTATATGTTTTTATTTGCCTGTGAACCGCCCTGAGTCCTTCGGGAGATAGGGCGGTATATAAATGTGATTAATAAATAAATAAATAAATAAATAAAAATACTTATACTTTTACTTATATATACTTTTTCTCTCATGATGTTTATGTTGATGATTGTATATACTGTTGTGACAAAATAAAATGGTCAACTGCAACATGCAACCCAGTTTCAATTATATCTTAAAATATACTTTTAGAACAGTCTTTAAGGGAAGGAAGTTGAGACCTGTATTTGTATTTGTAGTAGCAATAAGTATGGAAAATGGCTTCTTTTAGGAGTATTTTTCCCCAAGAAATGACAGCAGTCAGTGACAATAAACTTAAGAGTGGCTTGTTTGGTATTGGATACAACTTGGGCTATCAGAGCATTTCTGAATAACCAACAGATGGCAGCAAAAAGGTACAGAATGCTAACTATTTGCTATCACCTACAGTGGTGGGTTTCAAATTTTTTTACTACCAGTTCTGTGGGTGTGCCTTGGTGGGCATGGCAGGGGAAGGATACTGTAAAATCTCCATTCCCTCCCCAATCCAGGGGAAGATTACTGCAAAATCCCCATTTCCTCCCGATCAGCTGGGACTTTGGAGGCAGAGAATAGATGGGGGTGGGGCCAGTCAGAATTTTTACTACCGGTTCTCTGAACTACTCAAAATTTCTGCTACCAGTTCTCCAGAACTGGTCAGAACCTGATGAAACCCACCTCTGGTCACCTAGTAATTCTTCGGATTCCTGCAGCTCAGAATTAGTAGTTCTACAAACACTGAGCAAACTGACTTTTTAATCTGGAAGAAACCCAAAATGTATAAATATTTTCACAGATCTGGCACCATTAGAATGAAGACATCATTCCTGTTGGTCTGTAACATCTCATTGGGTTTCATCTGATAAAGGTAGGAGGATTTGATAAATCTGTGACAAAGAATAACTCTAGCTTGTTGGGGATTTTTTTTTAATTTTTTTTTGACTGAAAATCTGGCCTCATACCATTTACTGACTCTCTTAGCCAGTTGGAAGGAAATAAGGGATAAATGGAATGTGTAAGAGAACCCTCCATCCTGTCCTACAGTGGAGTTAAAAATTCTACATTGTTATCTACTGAGTTAATCCTTTATTCAGTCTTTCCATCACTGTGCTGCAGTTGCACAGTTATGACAGCAACCCTTTGCAAACTAACAATGGAATCACATAAGCTTTGGTGAATTATTATTCTCTTCTTCAGAGATTTCTGAATATGGATTGTGATTCACAGAAGCTGAAACACATTCCACATTTAATACATGTCTATGGTTAGTAAATCGTCACAGATAAATTGCTTCTTGTTTGGCGCAAGAAGACTTTCAAGGCTACTCTGCTGGATGCTGACAATTTAAGGAAAACGTTATGGGATTTTATATGGCATTGATGACCAGGGAAACTTTATTTTCTTCCTGTATTTTACTGGCACCAGCCAGCCACAGGGATCCCCTGGTCTTGGTAATCACTAACTTCTACTGTTGGAAATGGTATGTATTTGTGTTAGGGGGTAAATGTGGTTATACATTGCCCTGCATTGTGTTTGTCCTGAGTATCATAAACCATTCAGATATTTGTCTTTAGTGTCTCCCATCCCTGGAGCAGTATCACTTGTCAAGAAAGCTGTTTTCCATTCTAACATTGACCAGCCTACATACCACTATAAATGAGAACAGGGCAAGAATCAACATTATCCACATCCTGCATGCCCATTGTCTATATCAGGGGTCTCCAACCTTGGTCCCTTTAAGACTTGTGGACTTCAACTCCCAGAGTCCCTCAGCCAGCTTTGCTGGCTGAGGGACTCTGGGAGTCGAAGTCCACAAGTCTTAAAGGGATCAAGGTTGGAGACCCCTGGTCTATATACTGCTTGCTCTAATTGTCATTCCTCACAATAATGAGAGGTAGAACATCACATTTAACCTATCAAACATATACATGAAATATCCTTTTTTGGGGGTGTGTGTGTCTTTTATTCATAAGGCAGGACTGACTAGGCCCTGTGAAACCCAGTCTTTTATGTTCTCATACAGAGGCCTTCCATAAGGAAAATAATTTGGAATTGACCGCTAGGAGAAGACAGGGTTTAGCCGGAATTCTCTCTTAGAGTATTTATCTTGCAATCCTAGTAGAAGAACTCTTGTTCTTCTATTGAGTTTGAAGACAAACCTTTTGCCTTCTCACATGTGCAAGTATGAAGAAGACGAAAATAAGCAGGCCTTTCCAGCATCTTAAAGAGGCCCATCAGGGAAAGATGAATCTTGGCACAAGTAAGGGAAGTGGTGATATAATCCCTTTTAAAAATATACTTGCAAGCAAATGCCAGAAAACTTGCAAATGCATATAAAGATTTTGATAATTAAATAAGTTGCAGGGATGGAGAAGGATAAGAACCTTCTTTGTCCAAATTTAATAAATCTGTATGCCAAGTGCTAATTTTCAAAATCTGAAGAGGTTTGTTTCTGAAGAGTAATGACCAAAGATTTTATATAAACTGTGATGAACTCTGTCGAAGGTGAAATGAAGGGAAATAGTGAATACTCTTAGAAGAGTTTTTCCCTCTCCTGTTTTCTTCTTGCCTCAGTTTCTCTCAGCAAGATAAAAAAGACAAGTGAGTTAAAATAGAAATGCTGCAGTTTGAATCAGATCTAATTTTCCTACAGCCCTGAACAGAATTATGTATGCCTTTCTTCTTCCTTCTAAATGACCATTCTCAATGCAATCATTATTTCAATATTTGGTCTTTAGTTTTATATTTGACTATATAAGCTGTTTGTATCTGCCCCTATAAACTGATCTCATTGGCAAAATGTGGCCTGGTTAAAAAAAAATCCTACCATGTAAATTCTGAAGCTTTTTAGGTAGTGGTGTGGCTGAAATTTTGATCAGAAGATGTCAACAGTCTTACGTTAATGAATGTGACCTAAGTGATAGAATTAGAACAAACTTATGTTGTTTATTTGGAATGTGTTCCAAAGAATACAAGTGGTCTGTTAAGTCAATTTGAAGCACTGTTAAGTCAATCTCAAGTAGATGGAATATTTCTTCACTGTAAATATTCTTTGTAGTACTCTTCTCTTCCTATTCATTTAAAGAATATGTCACAACAATGACTCTGGGCAGTACAAGATTAAAACAATAATTAGAGCATCTGCACATAATCCATAATGCCCATGATTAAAACAAATTAACAACAACAACACCAAAAACCAAACAGAAAAGCCATATGGACAAAAAGAGTTCACCTGATCATTTGGCCCCAAAACTGGGCGAAATAGGCAAGTCTTCAAAGCTTTGAAAAAAGTAAATAAGAACAAGGCCATCTGGATTTCTGAAGAGGTTGTATTCCACAGAGAAGGCACGACTCCTGGTTCAACAAGATAACATACACCACTGTTTTGAGTCAGCTACAGCTTCCAAATGCTTTTAAAGGGCAGTCCAGGCAGGTGCATTGCAGTGATCAAAACAGGTTACTACAACATGAGTTACTATGAAAAAGGCTTCCTAGCTCAGGAACACAACTATGCAGTTGGTAGAGAAGCAGTTATGATGTTGGATTAGGAGCCAGAACACTCTGGCTCTTATCTGTCTACCATAATTCACTGGGTGACTTTGGGCCAGTCATGTGCTCTTAGTTCATTCTTCCTCACAGGTTTGTTGTGAGAAGAAGAGAGTTCTAGACATACCGCCTATATGACAGGCAGGTGATAACTCAAATAAATAAATAAAATCTCCAAGCCAACTTTTTTAAAAACTACTTTTATTATTGTTTGTAATCCTATAAGGGTTATAGTGCATAAGATTTAAACTATAAATATTTTAAATAATAAACAAAATGAAGCCCATTGGGCAAGATGCAATGATGTATGTTCTTAGGGGGAAAAAACTTCGCTACTCAAGGCAGCATATACATTTTTTTTCTAAGCAGAGAAAGACCCTTGAAGATGCATTCATGCAAAACAGTGCTTGGAATGTGAAAAAAAAACCCCAGAAGTTTCAACCTCTTGTCTCCATCATAGTTTTAGGAATTGTTTTGCTTTGCGTGATAGTATGATTTCCTCTTTTACAGAGACAGTTTCTGCTTGTGTAAGAAAGAACTACCTCTTATTATTTTGAGCTGAAGATGTTACTCATCTGTCTTGTGACCCATTGTTTTTTTTAATTATTATTATTATTATTCATATTCAGTAGGGAAAGGCAGCCTTGAATCCTTCAAATTCTCTGGGCTATCATTTCAACTATTAAAAAATTAGCAAAAACATTGAAACAAGCTTGGTATAACTTTAACTGACTTATTCTCATCCTCTTCTTCTCTTTTCATCTGCATGTTTCCTCCTTCCCACACATTTGAAATCTTGCTCACAGCCTCTAAATTCTCAAAAGCACATTCTGGGAGCATGTGATGGATCCACAAAGAAAAGTGGCATTAACTATCACCATTTAGTTTAATAACACTTGTTTTAGACTGGCTTTCTCCTTATCCTTATCCTGACAAGTACAATTCTGATTAAGAATTGGTTCAGGAACCTTTGTTCTGGCAGGAATGGAGCCTCATTTGGCACTAACTCTTGCTTCTCTTGCCAAATCATGAGATTCTGCAGACTTCAGAATGCTATAACACTGAAATTAAACAAAAGGAAGATAAATTGCTACCACTAAGTAAACAGGTAGATTCTGCTTTACACTATATTATTAGCAAAACCTTATTCAATGTGAACTTGATGGAAGGTTAGCTAGGTTGGGGATAAAGCTGGACAACCAAGGAAGTAGAGAAAGGTAGGACTGGCTGTTTTTATAGTTCATTTGGGAATACATTGAGAGCATGATTTCATTTTTAGGGTGCTACGGTGCCAATGGATGAGAGAAGAGAAAACTGAGTTCATAAATTGCACTTAAATTACAACATGATTTGTTTATTTTGAGCTTAGTGTGATGAGCAAACCCATCCAATATTTCACATTATTTGTAAACTATTTTACAGTGATTTCTTTCCTTGACAGGATCTTTCACATGATGCTAAGCCAAAAGCAAACAAATCATAATATCCTTAATATGTTTCATGTACAAGAAACATTTTTCCAAGACGGCAGCAATAGAGAGATAAAGTTTACCTTTATTTGTAAAATTCATGTCTCTTAATAGTATCAAGTCTGGGTAGCTTTGTTGTATCCAGAACTTTTTAATCGATCACAAGTTTGACATAGTTCTTCCCATTTTGCTCTCTATTTTGCTCTCACTTCCTATAATGAAACTTCCTGTTTAAAATAGTGACATATGTCTAGTCTTGGAGATCATGAACATGGTCAAAGATAGTACAGTCTCCCTAAACATTGGCTGGGGTCCAAAGGACTGATTTAACTTATGCAGGAAGTTTGCAATGGACAAAAAGAAAGTTCCCCCTTTTTTTCTCTCAGCCTCTTCTGCCATACCACAAATTAAATTCCACTCGCCTTTTTAAAACGAGGTGCCCAACTAATATTGCTATCTTAAGACAACCACATTTTCAAATATTCATGAAAACTGAGGGGTGAACAAAGTAGTAACGCATTGCAATCTTAGCCTGACATTCAATTTTGGCATCTGATTGTTGTCTTTTTGCTGAAAGAATTGATCTACTCTCTTTGTTTTTTAAAAAAATTCTTTTTAGTAGCTATGAGGATATAACCTGTAATGTATCTTTAAGAGTTTTGGAGGGAAACTTGGGTGGGAACAAGCACGTTGGTGATTGGTTGAAGCCTCAGCCAAAACTGTATATAAAGAGGGGTTTTCCCAGACGGCAGTTGCTGGGTTCACTATAAACTAAAGAGCTGTTGTCACTCACTGGTCTCCTGCCTCTTTATTGCCCGAATCTAACATTGGCGACGAGGATGGGATATTGAGGCAGCGAGATCACAAGAAAGAGCTGAAGGAACCAGGATTTCACGAACCCAGACAGTAAGGGCGGAAAGCAGCGATGTCCAGCTACACACCGCCAGCGCCATTCGACCCAGCAAAGGAGAAATGGGGGTCGTACATGGCTCGTTTCGAGTGTTTCCTCGAAGCGAACGAACTCCAAGGAGTCTCGGACAATCGGAAGCGAGCGTACTTCCTAAGCCACTGCGGTCCAGAGGTCTTCGACACCGCGGAGTCACTTTCAGAGCCGACGCCGGTACAGTCGGTACCGTGGCAAACCCTGCAAACGGCCCTTCGAGCACACTACGCACCGACGCCCTCCAAGTTCGTCCAACGGTTCGAGTTGAGACAGCGGGTACAACGCGAGGGCGAATCGATTAGTGTGTACATGGCGGCGCTGAGAAAAGCCGCGAACCATTGTGAGTACAGAGATCTGGAAGACGCCTTACTGGACCAGCTCATTTGTGGGGTCAGGGACATCCGATTGCGAAGGCGGCTGCTGTCTAAAAGCAACCTGACGCTAGCAATAGCCTGGGCGAGGCCAGGGCTCACGAGATGTCCACCAAAGCGGCAGAGACCCTGCAAATGCCGAGCGCCAGGGGCTGGGCGAAAACAACCCGGTCCACAATGAGAAGTCCAGGCCGAATCGGAAGGTGAGGAAGAGGAAGAGGTTTTCCACACGGGAGGCGGAGAGAGGGACCGGGCGAATCGTGAGCTGCGGGGGCCAACACCAACGACAACACTGCAAGTTCAAGGACGCGGTTTGCCGGCGGTGCGAAAAGAGAGGCCACATAGCGCAGGCCTGTCGAGCCCCCCAACCTTCCCGCCAAAAATTCAAACCGACCAATCAGAGCGCGGGAGCAGCAAGGCGGCCCGGGATTGGTCCATTCAAAAAGGGCGCGAAGTTGAACCAGACCGCTGTAAGAGTGGGCCACGCATCGACGCAACTAGAAAAAAAGATTTTTACCAAGACACACATTGAAGGGGTGCCGTGCCAACTGGAAGTGGACACCGGCTCATCAATCACGATTATGTCCTGGGACACCCTCGTGAGAGACTTGCCAGCCGTCGCGAAGCGCAAGCTACAACCCCAGAAGCTGAGAGTGCAGGACTACCAAGGGAATCGAATCCCTGTTCGAGGGGTAACGTCCGTCCAAGTCAAGTATGGACAGTTCAAGAAAACCCTGCCACTCACCATAGTGAATGGAACCTTACCGAGTTTGCTAGGACTGGACTGGTTCCGAGCTTTGGGCATGGGAGTGACTGGGGTATTCCGGAACGAAGTCGACCTCAAGGATGAACTAATGAAGGAGTTCGAGGACGTCTTTAAAGACTGCCTGGGCAAGTACGAGGGGACCCCTATTTCTTTTAATCTAGACCCCCAAGTTGCCCCTATCAGGTTAAAGGCTAGGAGGGTTCCATTCGCCCTAAAGCCTAAGATTGACCGGGAGCTGGACAAACTAGTAAGCCAAGGGATACTAGTGCCCGTCGACCATGCAAAATGGGAGACACCTATAGTCACCCCAGTCAAACCGGACGGATCGGTCCGGATTTGCGCTGACTACAAGGCAACGCTTAACAAAGCATTGCAGAAGAGCGCATACCCCGTCCCAGTAGTGCAACACTTGCTGCACTCGTTAGGACAAGGGCAGGTTTTCGCCAAGCTAGATTTGGCTCAAGCCTATCAGCAGCTACCCGTTGATAGCAAAACAGCCGAGGCGCAAACAATTGTCACGCACCGGGGTGCTTTTAAATGCACCCGGTTACAGTTTGGGGTT
Organism: Ahaetulla prasina; assembly: GCF_028640845.1. NCBI lineage: Eukaryota > Metazoa > Chordata > Lepidosauria > Squamata > Colubridae > Ahaetulla > Ahaetulla prasina. The sequence goes on from NC_080540.1 coordinate 110,219,578, forward strand.
AGTGTGGCTCCTGGGTTATTCCAGAACCTGATGGAGCGACTATTGCAGGGACTACCCGGGGTGGTGCCCTACTTCGACGATGTCTTGATATCTGCTGAGAATCTAGAGGAATTGGGGGTAAGGCTGAGAAAGGTTCTGGGCATTTTCCGGTCTGCCGGGCTTAAGGTTAAGCTGAACAAATGCCAGATTGGGGTAGGGTCCGTAGAATTCCTGGGCTACCGGATAGACAGGGAAGGGATCCACCCCACTGAGAGCAAGGTACGGGCCATCAGGAAGGCCCCAACCCCACAAAACAAAACGGAGTTACAGGCATTCTTGGGCCTGGTGAACTTCTATGCGGTATTCTTAAGGAACAAGGCAACAATAGCCGAACCGCTACACAAATTACTAGCAAAGAAGACTGTGTGGTCTTGGGGGAAGGCGGAAGCTAGGGCATTCGAAGGGGTAAAAAACCTTTTGTCCAGCGATAGCCTCCTAATTCAATACAATGGCACATTGCCATTAGTGCTAGTTTGTGATGCATCTCCCTATGGGGTGGGGGCTGTGCTCAGCCACAGATTGCCAAATGGAACAGAAGCCCCTATAGCGTATTACTCCCGAACAATGTCTTCGGCCGAAAGGAACTATAGTCAGCTAGATAGGGAAGCTTTGGCTATAGTCTCCGGGGTAAAGAAATTCCACGAATATGTTTTCGGACGTGACTTCGAGATAGTCACGGACCATAGACCCCTACTAGGCCTATTGGCGGGCGACCGTCCAACGCCCGTGGCACTCTCGCCCAGAATGACCCGATGGACCATTTTCCTGGCGGCATACTCTTACAAATTGCTTCACCGGCCAGGAAAGGACTTAGGGCATGCGGACGCCCTGAGCAGATGCCCGTTACCGGAGACCATCGAAGACCCTACCCCGGGGGCACCCGTCCTGCTAATTGACTCTTTGGACTCTGGCCCAGTCACGTCCAAGGAAGTGGCTAGGGCATCTTACAAGGACATTACGATAAGGACTGTAATGGGTTGGGTTCAAAGGGGATGGCCCGCTGCGCCGGGCGAGCGTTTCAAAGAATTTGTAAAAAAGCGGGAAGAGCTATCGGTTCAAGGGGGGTGTCTGTTATGGGGGGATAGGGTGGTGATCCCAGAGAAATTACGGGAAAAGGTATTGGAACTCCTGCATGTGGGCCACCCGGGAATCGTGAGAATGAAGGGGTTAGCAAGGAGCTATGTGTGGTGGCCCTTGATGGACAAGGAAATTAGCGACAGGGTAGGGAAATGCCAAGCCTGCCAAGAGTCACGGCCACTACCCCCTACGGCCCCAATCAGAGAGTGGGAGAAACCCCAGGGACCATGGTCTAGGATTCACATCGATTTTGCCGGCCCGTTCCACGGGCAAACCTTTCTAGTGGTAGTAGATGCCTACTCCAAATGGCTAGAAATCATCCTCATGAGATCCACGACGGCCGAGTCAGTGATCTCAGTCCTGAGACACCTCTTTGTAACCCATGGGTTGCCAGACACCCTAGTCTCCGATAACGGCCCGCAATTCACGGCAACCCAGTTTGAGGGGTACTTGGCGGAGGAGGGCATCAGACATGCCCTCTCGGCGCCTTTCCACCCGGCGACGAACGGACTTGCAGAACGTTTCGTTCGGAGCGCAAAAGAGGCACTATCTAGGATAAGGCCAGGCGATTGGCAAACAAAAATCGATACCTTCCTAGCAGTCCAACACAGAACCCCCTGTGTAACAACTGGCCGCAGCCCGGCGGAACTATTGATGGGCAGAAAGCTCAGGTGCCCATTAGACCGTCTAAACCCAGCGTACACCCCGGATGGGTACAAGGGGGCACAGGGTAAAACAAGGGAAATGGAAATAGGCGACCCGGTATGGGCACATAACTATAGCGAGGGCCCAACATGGCTAAAGGGAAAAATCCTCGAAATAACCAGGCCAAAATCATATCTGGTAGATATGGAGGATGGCCGGGTCTGGAGACGCCACATAGACCAAATACGCAAACGGGTTACAAGTCAAACAGAAACAAATCAGCCAGGCCCTGACTACCAACTGTTTGACTTCACAGCTGACTCAAACCCGGAGCAAACGGGGGACTTATCTGAGTCCGATGAGATCCAGCGACACCAACCGGTTCCTCCTGAAGACAGCAGGGACGACTCTGCCAGTAATCCAGGGCCGGATGGCCTAGAGGAGGAGCTAGGAGGAACAAACAGTCCCTCCGGCCAGCTCGACTCACTCCCAGAAAATGGTTTGCGCAGGTCCGAGAGAATCAGGAGACGCCCAGTCTACTTATGTGACTACGTAGAGAAATAAGATGCTAATTTTATGTAAATGTGGGTACAATGCGTTCTGGGAGGGAAGGAGTGTAATGTATCTTTAAGAGTTTTGGAGGGAAACTTGGGCGGGAACAAGCACGTTGGTGATTGGTTGAAGCCTCAGCCAAAACTGTATATAAAGAGGGGTTTTCCCAGACGGCAGTTGCTGGGTTCACTATAAACTAAAGAGCTGTTGTCACTCACTGGTCTCCTGCCTCTTTATTGCCCGAATCTAACATAACCCATCTTATAAAACAATACTTTGACAATAATTGGACATTTTTGGAAATTTATCTGGCAATCTGTGACATTTGGTGTCCAGATCTGACACACTAAACCTGAAGCATGCTAGTATGCATCAGCACTGAAAATGAAGCTTACAGTTTTCTTCTAATTCAGTACAGGTGAGAGAAATATCATCCATTACTCTTAAATGATTAAGAAGATCAAACAAATCTTAAATGATGGATGGATGATTTATTTCAAGAATTGTCAATGGGAAGTAGGCTGGCATTGGTGATCTGAGAATCTGTTTGGCTTTTAAGGGGCCTTGCTCCCCAACTTTCCGGTTGTGAGACCCCATTTCTGAAGTTGGGCTCACTGGGAAAGTTGGGATTGTTGCTACCATACAAGCCTCCTTGCGATGGGGCAACTTCCCTGCCTGAGCTACTGAAGGCCATTTCAGGGCTGGCAGTAGAGTTCTCCAGGCTGGGGGGATTTCAATCTGCCATCATGAGTTTGGCCTCAGAAGCAACCCAAGTGGCTACCATGGGCCTATCCAGGGGTGAAATCTACTTACTTTCCTTACCGGCTCAGAGGTCCACATGCTGTGCGTGTCACATACGAGTACAGACCTTCTGCGCATGCGCAGAAGCTAAAAAACACATTGCTTTCTAGTTAAAATCAGGAAGTAATGACACCCGGATGGTGGATGTCACTGGTGGTTTGGCGATTGCTACCGGATCGCCGAACCACCAGCCACAATCGCTACAGGATCATGAGAGCATTTCACCCCTGGGCCTATCCCAAATCATCTCAGCCCAACTAAGCGGTGGTCACCTGCCAGATATGATTTTACTTGTTGGAGCAATGGCAAGATGATCTGTTGGGGAATCTGTCATTATTCACCCTGTTATGGTCACATCGTGATTTCCCTGAGATGTTCTTATGTCCTCCTCCTCCACAGGGAAGCTAGACCCATTTAAGCAACTGATGGACCAAATGTAGTTTTCTTGGCCAGGTTTTTCAGAAGTGGTTTACCATTGCTTCTTTCCTAGAACAGAAAGTGACTGGTTCAAGGTCACCTGTTTATTTATTTATTTATTATATTTTATTTATTACTTTTTAAGTAACTCAAGGTGGTAAACATTCCTACTACTCTTTTCTCCTCCTACTTTTCCCACAAAACAACCCTATGAGGTGGGTTGGTCTGAAAGAAAGTGATTGGCCTAAGGCAGGACTAGAACTCATAACATCCTGATTTCTAGGCCGATTCATTAATCACTACACCAAACTGGGTGTCCTAAAATCTGCTTTACCTAAAGCAAATAAATTGCACTAAAGAATTGTTGTATCCATATTTTTTTCCACTTAAAACTAATTTTACAATACTTTTTGCTATAATAACTTGCTACTGATCCTGATGTATTGAAATTCTAATTGACTCTTATTTCATTTAATCAGTGCCATCATTCTGCTGAGCCATTTATTTCTCCCATCCTTGGTGTTTGTAATGGAAAAGAGACAGTTATAATGATGTAAGGAATGAAGAAATGTGATTCCCAATGCTTTCCCAATGTAGTTACCAAGAAACTATGTACATACATGAATTCTCTGGTGAGCATTTAAGCACAGTATGGTCTGTTTAAAAGCAAAACTGTTTACTGCAATTTAGAACTGTTTGTTTACCAAACACAGCATGAGCTTGCCCAAAAACACTGGCAAAAGTTGTCTTTTGCTTGCCTGACTGCCTGTAAGAAAAATAAAGCAAACCAACAAAATAAAGACTCCAGCCACTATCAAATGAATTTGAAGAGGCTTAGTGTTTAAAAAAATCGATTCAGTTCTTCCGCTATTTGTTTTTATTTCTATGGTTTCCCAGACTACAATTTGTGATTCTTAGGATAATAGGCCAGAGTTCAGAGAATGCTGCAAACTGTATTTTCTTGGGGCAAAGAGAGTCATATGGAGACAGTAAGAAATCCACCACCCCAAATTCCTATGCTATGGCAATGGAAACCCAAATCTACTTCAATTTCAGTTCAATCACCCTTATCTTGCCATTGGTTTCAACATAGAACAAACACATCCTCTTCTACCTCCCCTCAATCTTCTCTTTGGCAAGCTAAAAATGCCCAACTTCTCAAGCCCCTTAGCTCTCCTTTGAACCCACCTCAGGATTTCAATTTCAAGTACTCAAGTAAACTCAAGTAAACCGCTCCAAACTCAATTGCAGAAAATATGACTTCCAACAACAGCGTAGTCAATGCCTGGAATGCACTACCTGACTCTGTTGTTACATCCTTAACCCTCATAACTTTAACCTTAAACTGTCTACTGCTGACCTCACCCCATTCACCATTCTGTAAGGGCCGTGCATAAGCACACCAACATGCCTTCCAACCCTGTCCTCCTGTCCCCATTTATTCCTACCCATTTCCTGTGTTCATATCAATGTTTATACTTACTCCTGTTATCTCGTACATGTTTGACAAATTAAATAAATAAATAAAATTAATAAATACTGGACGCCAAACTGGAAACAGTAATGGGAAGCCCAACTGGGACACAGAATAATGAATCTCCCATAATCTAGATGCAGATTTTCTATTAATGCCAGATCAAGATTATATTGGATTTTTAGCTGCTGCTTCACAGTGCTTGTTTATGGGCAACTGACTTCTTATGTAAATTGCTGCTGCTGCCAGGCAAGATCTCTTCAACCCTGTGCCTATGAGTTTTATTTTCTTGTCCTTGCTATGTAGGGACTTAAAACTTGTCATTGCTAAATATTGTATTGTTGGCTGTGGCCCTGTCAAGGAGGTTTTAAATTACGAATTGTTGATTATTATTTATTATTATTTAGGTTGGGTACACAGGCAGCTAGGCATTTAGCCTGGATTTGACATTTTTATCCACCAATTAAGACCGTCCCAAGGACCTGAGATTGGCAGGTGTCATTGTGAGGGTCCTCTCTGGTGCTGTTTGAGCTTGATTGTTTTCCTGAAGTGTTTGATTATCCAAATTAGATAGCATTCTCAGTGCTCGCAGTTATGATTGTTTCATAGTGATAAAGGTATCAATGCAAGATGTAAGCTGTTTGAAGTAAAGCTGCCATTTGGAATTGACTGAGGGTGATTTTGTCAGTCCTGATGATGTTCAAGTAAAGCTCCCAAAGTTTTGGAATTGCATGCAAATTATTGTTAGTACAACCTTTGTTTTCTCTGCCACTTATATTTGCAAGTACATTAGAATCTATGGTCACGAACGCTTCTGACCATGACCAAATTGGTTTCTGACCAAAACATTTACATTTTTTTTCCTGTGGCTGATTTCCCCTTCCGTGTCTTTTTTTTTTTTTTTTTGTTAGCACCAAATTTCCAAAATTAGGTTCGGGTCATGATCAAATCAGTTTGTGACCAAAGTTATGGAACAAATTATGGTCGTGACCAGAGGTTCTACTGTATTTGTATTTTGTGATTTTATCCAGTTCGTTCTCTTCTATTCTACTGTGTCCAGGTAGTGCACTGCCCACTAACCAGTCTTTTTTGTCTTTTTCATTTATTCTTATTTGATTTGAAGGAAGATCTTTTGGTTGAGTTTTATTACCTAATTACCATTACCTAATATAGTTCTAGAATAGAGTTTGGTTTCCTGTCAGCATTACAATCTATGCAGAAGTTGTAATATGGATTGATTGATTTTATAGTATATTCCACTAATTTGCTATAAACCCCCCCTCCCCAAGGAATTTACAAGTTAGCTTTAAAAATGACATATGTAGATAATAAAACCAAAATCATTTACAAAAGAGCTGAAAGCAAAAACCAAGAGCATTCAATCTATTAGTGACAGCAGCAGAAACAAAATTCAATCCAAATGTCAATTGAATAAAAAAATCATATCCTTAAAGGGATGAAAAATCACATGTTGTTTTATTATAGCTCCTGTCACCCCAGATCATTGGTGATACAATCTGAGACTGATAAAAATTGGAATATGAGATTCATAAACTTGAAAGTATCACTAAAATTGTCTGGTGTAATGAATTGCCAATGTAAAAAATTGAGTCCCATTGCATCCATAGATTATCGTAAAATTATAACAAAGATATACTGCCCAAGACAGTCTGTTTTGCCATCAAATAGTTTTGCACTATTTTTCCTAATATATAGCATGTACTGCTTTTCTTGAAATCCCCTTGTTAGAACATCAAAATTCCCCCCCAAAAAATTCAGGGGTTGCTTCCAGAGGTGGGTTTCAGCAAGTTCTGACCCGTTCTGGAGAACTGGTAGCAGAAATTTTGAGTAGTTCGGAGAACTGGTAGTACAAATTCTGACTGGCCCTGCCTCCATCTATTTTCTGCCTCCCGAGTCCCAGCTGAAATACTGATTTTACAGTTTCCTTCCCCTGGAGTGGGGTGGGAATGAAGATTTTACAGTATCCTTCCCCAGCCACGCCCACCAAGCCATGCCCGCTAAGCCATGCCACACCCACCAAGCCACACCCACAGAACCAGTAGTAAAAAAAATTGAAACCCACAATTGGTTGCTTCTCTGGGAAAGCTAAAAGAGGGTGACCAAAAAGTAACTTGGTGGAAAATATCCTGCAGTCTTGGTGTCACTACTGAAAGGGCCCTGACATTAACTGTGCATCAGAAAACAGAGGAAAATACATCAGTGCTTCAGCTGATAATTCTAACATGTTGTGACTTGTCCTCAGCCAGGCCCTTTCCGTCTCCAACCAGACCTTTTATCAGACTCCGAGTCTGATAATGAAAATGAACAGCCTGTCATGACTCCAGCCCTCGGCCCTGGCCCCATGCCCGGAGAGGATTCAAGGAGTGAAAGGGGAAGCCCCATAAACCTCACTCATACAGCGTATGTTCCTTTGGCTCAGCCCTCAGAGCAAGAAGCCAACCAGGTGGTAGAATTACCCGGGCCTGCTCCTTCTGACCCCTCCCTTTCCCAGACGCTGACAGCAGATCCAACTGAAGACAATTCAGAGAGGGTGGACCCTCGCTTCCGAAGATCTGAGAGGCGACGCCAGCAGAAGGAAGGGCAGGGCAGGCCTGGATAAATGCTGAGTCATGGAGCCACACCCCACAGCCTATATAAAGGACCTGCTTTTGGCATTCCAACCTTGAGTCAAGCAAAGTCTTATCTAGTTTGCTGATATCAGACCCTATCGCTGAAGTCACAACTTAGACTCCTGCCTGCCCTGATAAACCTCGAAGGAGCTTGGCAAGCTGCAGAGGCTTCGTTGCCAAGTTTTTTATGGACTTCCTTGACTCATTCATCGGAGTGGGGGTGGGACATGACACAACAGCAGTAATGTTATCCCAAAGTTATGCATGATTTTATAATTAAATTGCATATAGATCTGGAGGGAGTGCTGTTTTGCCTAATTTGCGGGCTATTTCTGAGTGCTGCTGGCCATGGCACTGGTACCATTTCCTTTCAGCACTAGTCAAGGACAAAGCTAGCTTGTCATCAGTCCCTCTCTACCACTTCACCATATGCTACTCTTTGTGCAGTAATGATCTGTCATGCAGGCTAATTCTGGACTCAGGTTTAGTGCTTTTTTAGAAAATGGTAGATGTGCATTGAGAAATAGCCTGACAAGTCACAGGTGCAAAACATCTCCACATCTTTGAACTGTTATTAGGGCAACTTGATAGGTAATTAAACTAGCCAGAAACCAAAGTGAAATACAATATGTAGTTATTCGTATTTTGTACCCATAACTATTTGGTATGAAGTAGGTTGAATACAGAAGTAATAGCACTAGCAATAGCACTTAGACTTATAGGCCTCTTCTCAGTGCTTTACAGCCCTTTTTAAGTGGTTTACAGAGTCAGCATATTGCCCCCAACAGTCTGGGTCCTCATTTTACGGACCTGGGAAGGATGGAAGGCTGAAGCAATCTTGAATTGCTTAGAATCAAACTCATGGAGTGAGCACTGAGTTATCCTGCAGTACTGCATTCTAATCACTGCGCCACCACAGATCTTTTGAGTAGACCAAAGTCACACAGACTTTGGGTGGATGGATTAATCGGTGAATTTGAACCTGGATTTCTTCAGTTTAGCATCCTACACTTTGTTGGTATATTGGACAGATCTTGAGGCTGGGAATGTTCTGCATTTCCCTTAAGATCAGAAAGGAAAAAAAGAAAGAAATGGTGAAAAGAATATTTACTTGAAGGTAAGGAGCTTAAAGGAAAGAAGAACAGTCTTTTCCTTGTCAGCCATGAAAGTGTTAGTGTAAGCCACAAAATAATGCCAAATTTTTTGGGGGGAAAGGTATAAATATTTTTGTAGGTATAATAAACATTGATTAGCTGAAGAGATCAATTTACTGGCAATTAGTTTATCATCACCACTGAATTCTGGATAGCATCTTGCAGCCAGGTAGAAGGATGGCAGGGGCGTGATGGCTCAGCATGGGGGAAAGTCAAGGATGAAGCCGGATGTGTTTAACAAGCCCCTGATTCACTTCATGACTCCAGTCCTAGCAAAAATGGTCATAAAATTGGGCACAGCTCATTTAACAACCACCTTCTTTAGTGACAGAAATTCTGGTCCCAATTGTGTGGTTATAAGTTGAGGACTACCTGTGTGATGTAACAGCCCTTGGCACGTGGGCTTTGAAAAGGAATTATTTTCTCTAATGAATGAATCCTTCAAAGTTAAGGCCAAGCGCAGTCTTGATAAATTCCAGGATGTCTATATGTGCTAGACCAGAAAGAAGGAATTGCGACTGCCACGCTCTGCTGTCCATATGGACACATCTGGATAGCCATGGTGAGAAACAGGATGCTGGCTCAGATAGGCTCTTTGGTCTCTCCCCAGGGCTGCTATTCTCACACATAAAAGAGCTGCAGAACAGTCAAGAGAACTGGAAAACGAGGAAGCTAGTTTTTCACATGGTGTTAAATCAGCAAACTCTGGAAGTGGTACAGAGTGCTGCCTGACATGTTATTGTGTGGTTGCCTAATGCTTTTTATTTGCACAGCAGAGCAATGAGCATGTTTATAAAATGTGGCAGCTGAGTCTGATTTCTAATTTGCTTTATTAAATTTTCCTCCCTTTGCATTATACCAATTTTTTGATCTTCTTTCCATCTAGCACTTATTTGCCCATATTGAAACCAAGTATAATTCCTCCCTTCTTCATTTAATACCTGTAATGATTTTAATTGCAATCTACCTCCTTCAGCATACAAAAGTTCTTTATATGTAATCATTTCCTGTTTCTGTTCTATATTTATATTCTCTATTGCATGTCTAGGGCTCGCCCATATAGGAATCTTATAATCTAATTTATAGGAATATTTATTCCAGACCATAAAGAGCACTTCTCAACACATGATTCTTAAAAGCCCTATCCACTTTTTCCATAAAATAAGTACGCATGCCATCCATATAACAAGTCATAACCTTCTATATTCAAAATTCTTTCCTCTGTTAAGTTAAACCAGTCACTTATTACTGAGAGGGTTACTGCTTCATAATATAGTTTAAAATTAGGCATTCTTAAACCACCTCTTTCCCGTGAATCCTGTATTATTTTCATTTTAACCCTCGCCTTTTTACCCTGCCATATAAATTTATTAATCCCACTCTGCCAATCTTCCAAATTTTTATCCTTTTTAATTATAGGTATCATCTGGAACAGAAACAAAAATCATATAAAGAGATTGTATAATGTGTTGCTTGAAATAGATTCGGAAAAGGATTTGGTAAAGGATTGTATGATAAAATGGGCACAGAATATTCAGGAACCAATAATGTTGGAAACATGGGAGAAAATTTGGGTTAGAAATGTTAAGTTTACACAAGCACAGAATTTAAGGGAAAATTTTTATAAGATGTTTTATAGATGGCATTTAGATCCCAAAAAATTATCATGTATGTATCCTAATATCCAAGCGAAATGTTGGAGGTGTGATTGTGATGATGCTACATATTTTCATATTTGGTGGACTTGCAAGAAAATTAAGGTCTTTTGGATAAGAATTTGGTGGATTATTCAAAATGTACTGAAGAAGAAGATAAAGTTCCTGCCACAATTTTTCCTTTTGGGAATTATAATGGATTGTACAGGGATTGAGACTAAATTGATTTTGAACTTAATAACAGCAGCAAGACTGTTGATTGGACAATACTGGAAGAAGAAGAGATACCTACAATAGAAGAATGGATATTGAAAGTTATTAATTTGGCTGAGATGGCTAAAATCTCAGCGTTTTTAAAAGACAATACGCAGGAAAGATATTTAATTGAATGGAAAAATGGATTGATTATCTACAAAACAGATATCAGATTAAGAAATATCAGATTGCCTTTGAATAATTAGAAAGTTATTTTATGTAATGGGAGGGGTTGGGAGACGAAAAGCTTTGGATGTGGTTATTTGGATTGGACTTTACCTTGTGATTGACCCGGGAAGCCGGGGGTGGGGGAGGGAGGGGGATGTTTTTTTTTTTTTTTGGGAGGGAGGGGGAAAAAAGGGGGAAAATGTTTTTGTTTTTTTTAAAAACTCTTTCAATAAAAAAAAAAAAAAAAAAAAAAAAAATGTGGCAGCTGAGATGCAAAGCTGTGCTCAGAGTTGAAGGAGGAGAAGGGGGGGGGAGAAGAGACTCTATTGGGTTGCTATTTCCTTTTCAGCCTGACCCCAGATTGTTTGGAAGGAGTTTCCTCCTCCTCCTGATTCTCTCCCACCCCCACTCCCCCAGCCTCAGAGGGGTGTTAACAAATTACATGCAGACTTTCTTCCAGAGCAACTTTTTCTTCTGTCTGATCTCCAAAGGAGAAAGCTGACAGGACGGCACCGGCAATGATGGCAAACTTTTGCTTAGTTGGATCTTAATGGCTGGCTGTGTCCCTATGGACTGAAGAGGGAGGATGGCATATCCAGAGAAGTCTCACTTGAGGAGATCCTTCAGTGAGCACATCAGGGTCTCCACCAACAAAGCCTGGGATATCTTTTGGAAGAGTGCACGAGAAAAGCGTTTATCAGGTTAGTTGCCTGAGCCCTTATACTGATAAAGCTCCAATGCAAGACAAATCCTGCTTTGCTTAACAGATCTCTTGCATGCAACATTGCATGCGTTGTGCAGTCAAAACCTGATTGTTTGGTTGCGGGGGGGGGGGGAAAGCTTGGGTTCCCACATGACACCTAGATGTTGCAGATTATTTGGTCTCAGAGTACCTGCTGAGTATCAAAAGCTGCTGGGTATGGTCTCTTTTCTTAGTAACATTGACACAAAGCAAGCTTCATGCACTGAGATGTAATCAAGTAAATATGCAGGACAGGGCATGATGGCATATGGGATCTGGGTGGAACAGGGAATTGCAAAATTCCCCAATAGTTCTCTTCCCTCAATGCCACTTTGCAAATCTGACCACCGTAACCAGCCACTATGTAAAGCCCAAGAACAAAGTCAAGATACGTGGAATGGTTTTGTTTTTTTTTAAATATACATTGTGTATTTGCATTGATATATAATATTGTAGGCTTCAAGCATCAATCTAAATACATATGGGAAAAACCCCGACAAATCCTAACTGAGGGTGCGATCGTGAGAAGATGGTTGTGTTGATACTCTGACACTCAGTGGGGAAATCTGGTACTACCAAGTAAATATTTGAGAAACGTATTCTAAACGAAGTACTGTGCCTAGAGAACACTGTTTCCGAGACATATTGGCTTTTTAGCCTGAGCTTATGTAACTCTTACCTATGGCTCTATTGGAAGGACATTCCAATCTTCAAAAGAAGAATTGAGTTTCTATGCTAACACCGGCAAAAGTGTTGAGCTTGTCCTAGCTTAAATGTCAGCTCTTGGTCCTTTCCAGCTTTGCTGAGATGCAGGAATGTAATTTGGCAGTTTTGATGTTTACTTTCAGGTAGTTCCATTCAGTCTGAACAAGATTCTACTTCCCAGGTAAGCGAAGCAGGACCATGTGTGTGCCCATCTCTTCACTTAAGAGGGTCTCTTAGCTACTTCCCCTCTTGATACGACCGCTTTGCCACATTCAAGTGAACATAAAAACTTTTGAGTTAGCTGCTTATATGGACAGGTTAGTGACCAAAATACTAGGCACTCATTCTTGATATTGTATATTCATTCCTCTGGAGTTTATTTATTCATTTTTGGTCCTGGTTAGCATCTTTTAAGCAGAGGCTTGCATATAGGAAGAGGATAAGATTTTCGTGGTAATAATAAGCAGCTCAGAATGCAGTTCTAAGACAAAGAAGTCAGAAATTTAGATTGGATTAAAGCAGCGGAATGTTTATTCAACCTCTGTAACACTACAAGTTTATTCTACTTTCCGGATCTGTTTTCTTTTTATCTGTCAAGGGAATGCCCTAAGGGACTGTTCTTTTTGGGGGTAGGGCGGAAGTCACAAATGGCAGGAAGAACAAGCAAGGGTCACAGAAGATACAGTAACACTGAGAAATCCTTTATGTGGCCTTGAACTTTCTAAATTTGGTTGTACTCTGTAAAAACTGGGCTAAAGATGAGGGCAGGAAAGTAAAAGTGAAAGCTATCAAGTATTCTGTGAAAGAAATATAGACAACAATTCCTGTTGCCAGGACTCTGAAATTTGAATCTCATACTGCACATATCTACTTTTTTTTATTTATTATTATTTAATTTTGTCACAACAGTATACACAAACATTGTCATAGGTAAAAAAAAATATCATGAAGAATATATATATATATTGCTCCCAGAAGCACGAAGCTGAAGCCTGAAGATGACGAATGAGACTTCGTCGAAACATCGCCAAGAGACTTCCAATTTTATGCGGGAGAAAACCCGAATAACCAAAGACCTACATACAAACACCCGCGAAAACCTCAGAAAACATGTGTGTGTGTGTGTGTGTGTATATATATATATATATATATAAGTAAAGAATATGCATCAGCTATATTAATTTGATATAATGAAGGGAACAATAGGACAGGAACGGTAGGCACTTTTGTGCTCTTATGCACGCCCCTTATAGTCCTCTTAGGAATGGGGTGAGGTCAATAGTAGACAGTTTTTGGTTGAAGATTTTGGGATTTTGAGTAGAGACTATGGAGTCAGGTAATGAGTTCCAAGCATTAACAACTCTGTTGCAGAAGTCATATTTTCTGCAATCAAGTTTGAAGCGGTTGACATTAAGCTTGAATCTATTTTTTGCTCTTGTAATATTGCGATTGAAGCTGAAGTAGTCATTTACAGGAAGGATATTGCAATAGATGAATTTGTGTGTTAAACACAGGTCATGTCGAAGTCGACGGAGTTGTAAATTTTCCAATCCCAGGATTTCAAGCCTGGTGGTATAAGGTATTTTATTGTTTTCGGAGGAGTGAAGAACACTTCTAGTAAAATATTTCTGGACGCGTTCTATTGTATTTATGTCAGAAATGTGTTATGGGTTCCAGACGGATGAGCTGTATTCAAGAATAGGTCTGGCAAATGTTTTGTATGCTCTAGTTAGTAGTGTAGAGTTTTTGGAAAAAAGGCTGCGTAAAATTAGGTTTACTACTTTTAGAGCCTTTTTTGCTATGTAGTTGCAGTGGGCTTTGGCATTTAGGTCATTTGATATGAGAACTCCAATTAAAATAAAAACACCTTAAAGCTCGTGTTTTTAAATAAGTGAATATCTTATATAGCAAAAATTCAAAAAAGGCCTATAGTCCAGAATTCAGGGCCTTTCTCCACTTTCATCTAACAATGGCAAAAGCATTCCTTGCAATGTCCTTTTTTTCCCTGCCTAGTCCCTAGGATGCCACTGTTTCATTCTTATGCAATTAGTGAGACACGTTTACATTTCTGTAATGATACCACTGTTACATTTCTCTTTAAATTTTCTTTTTAAATTTAAATTTAAATTTAAATTCTTTTTAAATTTTTTAAAATTTTCCCGAAGGCCATCACTCTGCTAAACAAATAATTCCCTCAACGCTGTCAGACTATTTACTGAATCTGCACTACTATTAATCGTTTCATAGTTCCCATCACCAATCTCTTTCCACTTATGACTGTATAACTATAACTTGTTGCTGGCAATCCTTATGATTTATATTGATATATTGATCATCAATTGTGTTGTAAATGTTGTACCTTGATGAACGTATCTTTTCTTTTATGTACACTGAGAGCATATGCACCAAGACAAATTCCTTGTGTGTCCAATCACACTTGGCCAATAAAATTCTATTCTATTCTATTCTATTCTATTCTAAAGCCAAGAAGTATCCATCATCAGCCACAAGAGATGTAAAATAGGTTACACTTGGCAACCCATTTTGTTGGAGAGGCGATTGAATGACCAATAATAGGTCATTTCATGCTTGGTCATTTCAGGACACAACTTTTTCCCTTTGCCCTCTGATTGCCCAGAAAATATACGTTGTCATTCTGCTGTTGTCTCCATAAAGGGTTGGATAGAGCATTGTTGACTAATGGACTTTTGGATCTGTGAAAGACAAGAGCAGTTTATTTTTTTAATACTATGTTCCTATCTCTATCTCTCTATCTCTCTATTCGATGATCTGGAACAGAGGCAGTAGAAGGAAGATAGGGATTGGCAGCAATTTAAAACTCAGCAGTAGAGAAATTGAAGCATCTCAAGTATTTGAAAAGGACTCCTCTGGACGGATTACTATTTGCCATTAGCTCAAAGAGAGAGAGAGAGAGAGCGTGCTCATCCACTCTTCTGTAGAATTTGAGCAATAATTTCAAACAATAGCAAAATTTTAAAGTTTTTTTTTAAAAAATAGCTCACCAAAGCAAGAACACATGGCTGTAATTACACAGATGAATGGATCTGTCAAAACCAGTTGTACATGATATTTCCTTGTCCCATAGGAATTAAATGAGACATCAATATATAATAAAGATAGTTATTATTGTCAAACTGGCTTCTTACCATCATTTATTTCTGCTTGATTTTTGTGGATGCTGCAGAACATAATGTTTTCCTCTCCCCAAGTTGTCTGGTAGGTCAGCAATCTCCTTGTCTTCCACTATGGAACATTCCCAATACAAATGTGTTGAATAAAATCCATTTATAAGAAAAAAGTTTTCCTTGATCATTTGAACATGACCAAGACAGAGACACAATTCTATTGGTAGTGATTTAGGACCAATGAATTTCTTCAACTACTACTCAGTATAAGTTAGAAAAGTGAATGGTTATTCGTATGGGGTAGTGATGAAACCTCCTACATTTTGAGAGATACTGTCTTCATCTTTCCACCCTCAAAATTTTCATAAAAGAAGGTATTCAGAGATGCAAGAACATATCTGCTGGAAGGTCTGATGCAATGAAGAATGTTTTAATGCATGCCTCTGAAGACCTGACATGGCCATCTAGGGCTTAATGGAATTATACTTTTCCAGAACCTTGTACAGTCAGGCTTCTCAACAGCAGAAGACTAACATCCAGATGAATATTATCCATCAACATGGGAAGGTCACGGATGGATTTCTTGTATGTGTTGTCTTCCCAACTGCCTGAACAAAAGTAGTTTGTGGCTGACTTTTTGGCTACGGTCATCTTGTTTTCTGTGTTTCTAATGTTCTAAGATCATCTTGAAGCAAATAAATTTGTAAAACAAAAGGCTGAAAAGAGAATGCAAAAGAAGGACAAGTGCTTAAAAGAAATGAATGACTCCATCACAGGTTTTTTTGCCCCATGAAATCTCAATTTCAATCAAAGTAAAACAGAAATAATGGCCTTTACTCAGTAACTTCATAACATTTTTTCTTGTGCGCCGATTATATTATGAATTAAGCATGAAGCAATACCCAGAATAGCACACAGGAGGGTCTCTCTCAGCTGCAATTGATTTGGAGATTGAATTAATGCTGACACATTGCCTCAAGTTTCAGATGGCAATATACTTTTTCTTCAAGAAAGACTGGGGAAAACCCCCCTCTTCTTTGATGGTAGGATGTACAGGTAACCTCTGCCATGACAGCTGCAATTAATCGGATGTGAAGTAATCGGTCTTCTTCCGCTAGTGGGAGAAATCAGAATTTTCAGATTGAAACTAAAGCATTTTTTTCATGAAAGAAATGAAAGCTTGAGGCATAATGACAGTAAGAAATGGCTAACTTCCACAAACTGGTTTTATAAATATTTTTCTTTTAAAGAGGTTTTATGGTTCATTTACTAATTGACGCAGCCATCATTTTATGTTCATCTCAGCTGGGAAGCAAGATGTTCTTACAGGTGTCCTACAGCTGGTATTTTTCCCACTTTGAAAATGAAAGCCTGACTAAATCCACGTGGTGTTAAGCGTGTATCTTGAGAAATGAAGCTTAATGCAGTCAGTCCTATTTTACAGGAAAGGGACCTCATTGATTAGAGAAGTGATCAAAGGATAAACTGTGACCTCACTTCCTTTTCCTTCAACTCAAGGTGGAGGGAGGTCTTGCCAGAAAACCTCCAGGCACTTTTTCATGGCAGTTTTCTTCTTTCTAAGGGTGGACAGGAATTTGTTTCTCCTCTTTCATTCTCTGTCTCATGGCAAGAGAGAAGACTAAGGACACTGCTTGGTAAGAGAACATCAGCAGAACTCTAAAGTTGTGGGAGATGAGCTCTACTAGTCTTTGCCATCACAAAATATCAGAATATCAGCACTTAAGACAAGTTTTAATAAAAGGCCTAAGTGAATTGCGGTTCACAAAAAGCTTGTGTCTTAAAATAATTTTTTTTCAGGTGTCATTTTCTTTTGTTCTCTCTTACAAATGGGAATTTAGCTCTGTTGTCTTGATCAACAGCAGGAGGTGCAACCTCTCTTCCTTTTCTGATGTCTACTAGCATCAGTAGAAATGACACAGATTTCTTGGCAATACAATTCCAGAGGGCAGGAAACATGATAGACAAGGCTTCCAAGAATCCATCTGAGAGGAATTGAAGTATACCCAGTTTGCCATATCTTATTGGAAAAGGGGAAACAATCAGAGTTGGGCGATCCCCCAAATAATCAGGACCTACATGATTAATGGCTATATAAGGAAGCCACAGGTACCTTGCAATAGATGTGGAAGCAATTGGCAACCAATGCAGCTCATAGTATCATGTATACCATTGTAAGTCCATTACTGCTCGTGTCACTACATTCTGGAGCAGCTGGATCTTCCAAATGATTTTCAAGACCAGCTCCAAGTATTGCAATATTTCATTTGTGAGATGACTAGAAGATAAGTAGAGATATGAAGAACCTCTCATTCCAGGAATGAGCACAACTGGATGAATCAATACAAAGACTCCCTTGTCCATTTGCCCCTGAAGCAAGAATTGCGAGTCCAAGATGACACCCAGATAATAAGCTTACAGGACTGTCTATTTAGATAGATACTGTATCTCATCAGGAAATTTAAGCAAGCATCCTTACGATATTGGGCCACAAATACCTATTCTCTTCGGATTCTGGATCTTTAATGCCATAATGAAAAGTTTGCTAAAGTTGATTTCATGTTCATCGCAAGTAGTTCAAGGATGGTTTTGATGCTGTTATATTTACTGAACAAGTTTTAACACTCAAGAGCCATCACTGTATCACTACATCTCCAAAATAATAATAATAACCATATTTGAGAGAGACAGTTTGGTATAGAGACAGTTTGTTATAGTGGTTAAGGTGCTGCCCTTGAAGCCAGGAAGCTGTGAGTTCTAGTCCGGCCTTAGGTGAGAAAGCTGGCTGGGTGACTTTGGGCCAAACACTTTCTCTCAGCCCACCTCACTTCATAGGGTTGTTAAGGTTTGGGGAAATTGCTGCCTTGAGTTACTTATAAAGTAATAAAGGTGGGATAAAAATCTAACAATAAAATAAATAATTATTCTCTGGAAGTGCATCTGACTTTAGCTAGGTTCAAAAGAAAAACATAGGGCAAATTTGTTTCAAATTTCTTCGCATGTTGAATTTCATAGTGAAGTCTTGAAAATGGCAGTGACCTATGACACATAGTGTGTTTTCTGTCTTTACAGACATGGAGAGTGCAAAGGCATTGTTTCCTGCAATAGGAAATATTAGGATAAAAATGCAAGGTTAGATTAATAAAGTGACAAATAGCATTTCTACAACACAATCAAATTCAGCTTTATATATGCAAACACAACTGTGTTTTGTTTGCTGGTATAAACTTTGAGGCACAGTTAACTTTTTAGAATTTCCTACGTATATCCATTCCTGGTATTTGTTGCTATTTTGGATCATAAAACAAACTGCATACATACTTGTTCAGTACAAAGAGCACATTTGCAAAAGCAGTTACAATGTGCCGCAGAAGCCAACCCACTTTTAAGTAGGTTTCCAGGGAACTGTTCAGGCATTTTCCATTTCAGTAGGTTAATGAATTATTGCTTAATTATTGCCAGCATGCTTAATCCAATCTTTTCTCACTGAATGGTGCTATACATAGTCAAATGCTGGTCTTACGTACAGTATCCTACCCAGTTCCCAGGATTTAATTTGGGATTCCAGCAGAAAGTATCTCAGATGAAAATCAGGGCCTATCATTTAATTTTCCTTCCAGGTATCATGCTGCATGCAGAGTAATACCTCATATGTAATAAAAACATTTTCATCAGAACAGAGCAGAAATTCATGTGACTGCTGCTCTTCCGTTCTGAAGAGACAAGGAGTACCAGGATAGTATAGGAAGAGTAGGGACTGAGTACATAGGCTCAGAGACACTGATACTGTTGTAGGAAATACTGCAGCAAACCAGCAATTGAAACTATTTATTGTCCAGTGGAGGAAGCCAGCATGAACAGTCCTCTAAAAGTTAGTTCTCACACTGTCAAAAGTAAACAACCTGATGGAAGATCAGGCTATTACCAAAATGAGGAACAGATGGAAACTGTATCTCTGGCCCAAAAAAGGATTTGCTTCTAACCCTTTACATGGACTGTGTGGGAGGAAGAAGTGCTAGAAATTTGACCATTGATTGCTAGACATACAGAGAGCTCACATTTGATTCATAGCAGCTGCTGGAACCCTTTCGCAATGGCTTCATAGTTTTGCCGCAATAAATCTATTTCTCTGACCCTTCATGTCCTGAGAAATGCATTCTTGCAGTGTTTTGCCTTATTAGCGCAGAGAGCTCTAACAAGGCCTCAGCTAATACTTGCCTTCTGTTGCAAGCTAACCAAATCGCAAACAGCCCTTGTGCATGCAATAGGGCTTTTTAATGCTTGTAAACCTAAATTTAGGGAAGATTTCTGCAGATGACCTCTGATCTGTTGACAGCCCAGAGGCATCCTCTAAGCCATGGGTGTCAAACTTGTGGCGTCACGTTGCCATCATGTGACATTTTGAGACATTTTTTTCCCTTTGCAGAGCTGGGTGGCCGTGGCCTGAGCATGACACATCTGGCCTGTGGGCTGCCAGTTTGACAAGTATTCCCTGCAAGCTAAGGAACGTACAGTACTTGATACCAGAAATATTATAAAATATGTATAACAAGCATATTTAAACCAATAGCTGTGCGGAATGTGATAATTTCCCACGCTTTTGCTTAAATGTACACCATTCAGCTTAGTTGAGGAAGCTGTACTGGTGTCGGTTCTCACTGAATGATGATTTTGAAAGATGCACACACCAAGGGGTTTTTTTTTTTCTGTGTTGACTAAAGAACTCTCCCAGTATGTGACGTGTGTGCCAGAGGGGGGCAGCAAAGGAGCTGCAGGTACTTTTTTCTACTACTGAAAAGGGAGCTGAGATTGTCAGCATCTTTGGTGGAGAAACTGATAGTAACTTTTCTTGGAAGAGAAAACATTATACAACATTGGAAAGCTTGTGAAAAGCCACCCAAAGGCAGTGGTTTCTTGTCATACAAACAGCATAATTGTCATACAAAAATACATAATTTTCATCAGTATCCATACAGCTTCTCGTGCCTGGTTGTGTGTTGCAAATTAGAACAAGTACATTGTTCGTCATTTCCATCAATGCACACAGCAATTGCCTATGAAGTAGTTTGGGGGTCTTTTCTTTTTATTTGAATTCAGCCATGCCCTGCTTGTAAGGGATTTAAAGATATGTAATACTGGTGGGAAGGGAAAAATCTAATAGTGTGTGACTGAGGATATTAAAAGACAAACATCTGGGCAGCGATAAAATGTTATCCTTAGCCCTCCCTGCCAAATAACAGAAATTCAAGCGATGCCATGTTTAGCCCAATTTCTCTAGTCTTCAGAAAAGGAACAATGGAAACTTGGCATTTTGGAATAAGTCTATGAAATAGCCAGTTTTGTATAGTGCTGTGATGGCAAACCTATGGTACATGTGCCTGAAGTGGCACGCAGAGCCATGTCATCTGGCACGCGTGGCTTTGCCTGTTCCTCTTCCATGTTTCTGGTGCACACAACTATCAGCTGGCCTTTGTGCATGCGGCAGCACTGGAAACCGGAACAGTGCTCCCTTTTTGGCATTTGGTGCTGCCTATGCACGTGCGTGCTCCCTTTTCAGCATTCAGTGCCAAAAAGGCTCACCATCGCTGGTATAGTGGTTAAGATATCAGGATAGAAACAGTGAATTGTGAGTTCTACTTTCACTGGGTGACTTTGCGGCAGTGGTGAAATCCAATTTATTTTACTACCAATTCTGTGGGCATGGCTTGGTGGGCATGATAGAGAAAGGATATGCAAAATCCCCATTCCCTCCCTACTCCAAGGGAATGATACTGCAAAATCTCCATTCCCACCCCACTCTGGGGCCAGCCAGAGGTGGTATTTGCCAGTTCTCTGAACCACTCAAAATTTCTGCTACCAGTCCTCCCGAACCTGTCAGAACCTGCTGGATTTCACCCCTGCTTTGGGGCACTTACACTTAGTCAAAACCACCTCATGGGATTTTTGTTTTGTAGGGAAAATAGGAGGAGGAGGAAGGATTATTATATTTGCTGCCTTAAGTTAGGAAGGAAGGAAGGAAGGAAGGAAGGAAGGAAGGAAGGAAGGAAGGAAGGAAGGAAGGAAGGCAGGCAGGCAGGCAGGCAGGCAGGCAGGAAGGAAGGAAGGAAGGAAGGAAGGAAGGAAGGAAGGAAGGAAGGAAGGAAGGAATTTCACATCACCTACTTGGAAAGAGTCAGTTCCTCAGGATGGCTTTCTAGGAGATCGAAAGACCCTTTGCCTCTTTTGCATTGATGTGAGTAGTCAGTTATTTTACAGAAATGTGAATTTTTGTGTTTCAAGACTGTACAAGACTGAAGCATGTTTTTTAAATACAGGTTGGCTGCATCCCATCCCTGTTTATATGTTAACCTAGAATATTCTGCAGTAGCAAACTGCAAGACAACATTGATACCATTTTTGGTGGGAAACAAATGAACAGAGAGCCAATATTTTAAGCCTATTGTATGGTTAAGATATCTAGAAAAGTATTTGTGTCAGAGGGAATCCTAAACTCATCTAAAGCTAGAGAAATTGTAAAACATCCTTACCTATTTTTCCAGTGAAGTAACTATATTGCTGCGCCGTCTGCTCTGATTCTTGGTTGACAGAAATAAGTTTATTAGCTGCTGAAATATGGTTGTCACTCAAGAAGAAACATTTTCCTTCTGTAGAATTTCTAGATTTTTAAAAATTCTTTTTTTAAAAAATATCTGGAATTGGTTCAATATACTATTTTAAGCAGCCTGGACCTCCAGTAGTAATTCAAAATGAATAAATATTTGTGACTTAGACTTCTAAAACACATTTACTTTCCAATTCTACCAGGTTCTTCCCCAAGTCTGTGCATTTTTATAGAGACACCGGAATCTGTTGGTGGCGTTACTTGACATATTCCTTCTTTGTGTATGTGTGTGTTTCTGTCTCTCTGAGTGAGCGTTGACTCCCCTTGACTGCCCGGCAAGTCCTTAAAGTTTTCTTGACAAGATTACAGAAGTAGTTGACCATTTCTTAGGGCAGTTTTCCCATTTCTAGCCTGGTGCCTTAATAGCTACACTAAATCATTCTTTTCATTCTCTTTGTATATATACTTTGTATATATAATTTCTGGATGCCACTGCATTCTGGATATTTTGCGCTATTTTCCAGGTTCTGTTCTCTTTCCCCTTAGGATTCAGCTTAAAGTAACGGTAACAGTAGAGTTGGAAGGGACTTTGGAGGTCATCTAGTCCAACCCCCTGCTCACACAGGATACCTGTACTAGGGATTTGAACCACTGAACTGCTGAGCTTTCTGATCGACAACCTCAGTGTCTTAGCCACTTGAGCCACCTAGTCAAGCTAAGTCCTCTGGATCAGGTTGGCAAGGCAACTTCCAAACATTTCCTAATTCTTTTGAGTCAAAATCCAACTCTTGCCATGAGATCAACATCTCAAAAATGTATCCCAGTAGCAAGGATTCCCATGGCCACCATCTGTATAACCAGTTATTTATTCTCAATTTTCTACCGATGTTCTTAAACAGAAAAGAGCTAAGAAGAAAACACCACTCTGCCATCAGGCCCATCTCTTCTGTTCTTTTTTGAATCACCAAAAGTAGTTGTTTTATTAAATGCCTTCAGACAGGGCAGAGCAAATGAATGAATTTGCAATGTTGTTAAATCAAATTAGTGAAAAGCCAAGAAAACTGGTGGGATAGATGCATTTATGTTAATTTTCATTCTTGCAAATGGATTATTCTTCAAAGAGCATTCAGGGCTTTTTGCTTTCATGGAGAAATAAATCCAGCTGTGTTTCCATGTTCACAGAACATATAACAAAAATAACATTTCTATTTATATTTATAAAATGAAAAATATCTCTTGGGAATAGTAAGTACTTAATGCTTTTCTATCATAAACTCTTCCTTGCATGACCACATTTTAGCCTTACATGAATTCTGATAAAAATAAGTCTGTTTGGAAGTAAATTAGCTGCTAAGTTAGTGGTTATTTTTGTTATTTTTCCATGCTAAGTCGGAATGGGTTCAGGAATGGTGATTTGACTAAGGCCACCTACTGAGTTTCATGGCTGACATGTGAACTGGTTTGGAGCTGAATCTGGGCTTCCCAACTATAAAATCCTGTCTGCTATTCTACTGTTTATTCGAAAGATGTAAGATCTATTCACTACAAGATATATTATGTGTCCTTCTTGGAATCCTTTCTAGGTTATTATTCTTGTTTGTATGATTTAGAGAGAGGAGAGCTCTACTATATTCAAGATCTATTAAATTGCCTTACCAGAGCGGCAAAGTGCCTTTTTCTGGTTATTGCTGGAAAAGAAAGGCATTAAGAGGTATTCTTTTCCTTCTAGCAATGTGTTGATGTAGGTTGCAGTTTCTAAAACTAGTTCAAAAAATAAAGATGATGATCAGCGATTTGTGGTACATATGCTAAGCTGTGAATCTGTGAACCTGAGCATCATAGTGTTAGTGATTGGTTGATTATGCGCCATCAAATCTTTGTTGACATTTAGCATTATTGCAAAACAATACTTTCAAGAATAATTATATATTATTTAGATTTCTAAGGCCACTCAAAATTGCAGTAGAATTGGGCAGCCTTGGAAATCTAAATTATAAGCTAGCTAGCGCACAGATAAATGCTTCTCGGCTTCAGTGACTTAATTCCAAATGAAATAAATCCCAGATAGAATTTCAGTCAGAATTCACCACTAATTGATGAGAACCAGTGTGTGTGTGTGTGTGTGTGTGTGTGTGTGTGTGTGTGTGTGTGTGCATGCATGCGCGTGCACACACACACACACACACACACACACACACACTTCTTTATTTATAGTATTCTGGCTACTTATGAAGTTCTGGCTTCATCCACTCTGCAGATAAAAAAAAGTATAGGAAGTGCTCCAAATATTTCTAAACCTCTGGAATAGAAATGCAATATAAATACACATTAAGGTTAAGGCAGAAGGGTTGAATGAGAATTCTTTACCAGGAATTATTCAGTGTAGTCATATTTAAGAACTAGAGATATGCTCACTTCCACCCTACTCTCTCTGCAAAATACAAATGTATTTGTCAGATTAAAAAAATAGATTTATTCTATTAAAATACATGTAGGTTATGTAGTATCATAGGAGTTCCAAATCACCAAGTGTTAATTGACATTTGGATGTTCTCAACCTTTGAATCTACTTGAAGAGTCCCAAGAGAGAGAATTGCTCTGGTAAAGTACAAGTGTTCAGGTACTCTAGAATACATGATATCATAGATATGCAAATAGAGTATCTCTTGTGTTTATATCAAAAGATTTCTTGAAGATATGTTGATGTTCTTCAAAAGAATGTCATGGTTTCTGGGAGGATATGCACTAAGGATAATTCTTAAGTAGATAGCTTCCTGTTTAACTTGGAGAGCAAAAGATATCTACCTTTCATAAATATGTCAAATAAAATGATCATTGCCAATGTTTCAGCAGTTCTTTTTTTTTAAAAAAAAATGAGTAAATTATTTTTTTCTTTTTTTATCAGGGTTTTTATTAGTTTATAATATAAAATACAAAAGAATATATTGGGAAAATAAGGGAGGGAGAAGAGAAGGGAAAAGTGTAGGACAAAGGGAAAAAAACGAAAGAAAAGGGATTGACTTTTGACTCCCTTTGGACTGACTCTAGAATAAGATAATAGCAACAAACTTCAACTTTTACATAATAATGTAAACTAACCATTTCTATACCAACAAACCTATCTAATCAGTTAAACCTAAAATCAAAGTTTCATTTTTTCCCCCACCTTCAAGCACAAAGTCCAGAAGCGGTTTCCAAGTAGAAACAAAAGTAATTGTATTTTTTTCTTTGATGAAAACAATCAATTTAGCTATTTATTTATTTATTTTGTCACAACAGTATATATAAGCATAAGCATGAAGTAACTATATAATATATAAGCATATATATAAGTATGAAATAACTATATAAATTGGATATAATGAAAGGAAACAGTAGGACAGGAACGGTAGGCACGTTTGTGCTCTTATGCACGCCCCTTAAAGACCTCTTAGGAATGGGGTGAGGTCAACAGTAGACAATTTTTGGTTAAAGTTTTGGGGATTTTGAGTAGATACCACAGAGTCTGGTAATGTGTTCCAAGCATTAATAACTGTTACTGAAGTCATATTTTCTGCAATCAAGATTAAAGCGGTTAACATTAAGTTTAAATCTATTTTTTGCTCTTGTATTGTTGTAATTGAAGCTGAAGTAATCCTCAACAGGAAGGACATTGCAACAGATGATTCTATGAGTTAAACATAGATCCTGTCAAAGGCGGCGGAGTTCTAAGTTTTCAAGTCTGGTGGTATAAGGTATGTTGTTATATTCAGAGGAGTGGAGAACTTTCTTGTAAAATATTTCTGGACACGTTCAATTGTATTGATGTCTGAAATATGGTATGGGTTCCAGACAGGCGAGCTGTATTCAAGTATTGGTCTAGCAAATGTTTTATAAGCTCTGGTTAGTAGTGTAGTGTTTCTGGAGAAGAAGCTACGTAAGATTAGGTTAGCAACTCTTAATGCCTTTTTTGCGATGTAGTTGCAGTGGGCTTTGGCACTTAGGTCATTGGATATGAAGACTCCAAGGTCTTTGACTGGGTGGGGGTCATCTGTAAGGTACTGTCCGTCGAGTTTGTATTTAGTGTTTGTATTCTTTTTTCCAATGTGAAAGACAGAGCATTTGTTGGTTGAGATTTGGAGTTGCCAAGTTTTTGACCATTCTGACACAAAGTCAAGGTCTTGAAGAGTAGCTGTATTATTGGTAGTGTTAAATAGTTTGACATTGTCAGTGAAGAACACACAATTACTTTTAATATGGTCACAGAGGTCATTAATGTATAATATGAAGAGTTTTGGTCCAAGAACACTGCCTTGTGGAACGCTGCTATTGACAGGAACAGGATTTGATAGGGCATTGCCTATTTTGACCATTTGTTGTCTGTTTGACAGGAAAACTGTTATACAATTGTGGAGGGGTCCGGAGATGCCATAGGATTTTAGTTTTAGGAGAAGTTTGTCGTGTACCACTGAGTCAAAAGCTTTACAGAAGTCTATGTAAATTGCATCTATTGTTTTGCCTTGATCAAGATTTGTAGTCCATATGTTTTTGCAGTGAAGAAGTTGTAAATTACATGATAATTTTTTTCTGAAACCAAATTGTTTATTAGAGAGTAGATTGTTTGTTTCTAGGTGGAGGGTAATGGATTGGTTGATGATAGATTCCATAACTTTACAGGTGACACAGCATAGAGAGATAGGTCTGTAATTTTCAACTAAGCTGGGGTCTCCTTTTTTGAAGACAGGGATGACTGTGGCTAGTGACCAAAGTTTGGGAAGGGAACTGGTCGTAAAGGCTTTTTCAAAGATTATGCTTAGGCGTTCTGCTATATTAGTGGAAAGCTTTTTTAAGAAGTATTCACACAGTCCATCAGGTCCTATAGATAGGGATGGTTTCAGTTTGCGAAGAGCTTTTTCAACATTTTCTTCAGTGAAATCTATATGTGTTAGGTCGTTTTTGGTGCGGTTGGGAAATTTCGGGTATGAGTCATTGCTGTTGACAAAGACTGAGCCGAAGAATGTGTTAAAGAGGTTTGCTTTTATCTGTATCTCTTTTATCTTATTTTATTTTATTTATTTATTTTTATTTTTATTTTATTTCTATCTCTGTTAATTCCATCAACTTTTGCAGCCATTCATCCATTATGGGAATCAAAGTGTCCTCCCATTTTTGTGCATAAAGTAATCTTGCGGCCGTCAAAAATATCATGTGCAAATTATTACAGCTGTATTTAAAATTTAACCAATAATAATACATATTTTTATATTCTGAAGAATACCATAGATTCTTTCCTTGCTTTCATTTGGTTTTCATGGGGGGGAAATGGGGTTCATGATTCCTGTTGCCATTGCCTCCTAGCTTATTACATCTCCCAAATTCCAGATGTTCCCAAATCCATACATTATGCAGCTCTGGTAGGATAGGGAAACGGCAGTTCCTAGCAAGGTTTATTATTTCTTCTTGTATTTTAAAGTAAAACTTATATCAGCATCTTTTTAAAAAAATATGCAAGCCTATTAATCATACATGCAAACATTAATTATTAAATCAAAATAATTATATATAAAATTAGCTTTTGGCACATTATAAAATTACAGTGATTGATTTGGTTTGTATGGACAATTAATCATCACATTTCTTGAGATGGCATAAAGGGAGAATTAGAAACATCACATAACAATCCTCATCATCCTGCTCTTCCTCCTTCTCCTCCTCCATGGAATATAGAAGTTTAAAAACTGGGTTCACAAATCATCCTGGTCCAGGGTCAGCTGGAAGAACCAGGCCTTTAAGTATTTCCTGAGGACCATGGAGTTGGATTTCAGAGGAAGTGATATTCCAGCAAACAAGAGCAGCAACAGAGAAGGATTTCTTTTTCATTGAAGGATCTTGGATCCAGTTCTTAACCCATTCACGGACAACCACTGAATACAGAAAACTGCTACTCGGACATAGGATGCATGAAAGGAAACCAGATAGTTATGTGTTTATAAAACTAAGAGTAAATGGAAGGAAGTAATGTATTTAAATAAAGCTAACCTCAGTGTAGAGATTATAATCTCAGTGTAGGAACTGATATATTAATATGGGGAAATAGTGGTATCAATTTAAGTATAAATGAAATGCCTAAATTGGATATCAGAAAGCTCGAATTTCTGTCACCTTTGGGGACTTGTGCAATATTTTGAATGATTGAGTTTTAGAGGAAAATGCTATTAGGAAGGAAATGAAGGTATTCTTTGAATAAACCAATAACTTATTTTTCTGAATCCCTTCATTTTATTCAATAAAATGAATTCTATTATTTCATTGAATGATGAATATTAATAGTAAATGCTTAGCTTCCAATGCGTGGTTTAAATATACGATTATTTATTTGTGCACATGGGATATGAGTCTAAAAGGATTATTGACATGATCCATTATGATGAAAAATTGAAAGTATTAGTGAAGGGCGCGAGAATAATGCAAGGATTCTAATGTGGCAGAGACTACTTTTAAGACAGTGCCAAGAAAGAATCTTGAGAAAAATGGACACAGAAAAAAAAGGAAGGGGAAAATTAGAGTAACATGACTGTAGGAAGAAAAAATACAAGTATTGTACACAACAGTATTATAAGGTTAAATTAATGTTAACCTTCAAGTGGGTTAAATTCAAGTGGACATAGAAGAAAATGATGTGGAAGTTTCTTGAACAGTCTGGAAGGAATGATATTGCAAAGTGCCAGAGAAGTGTACAGAGTAATGCTTAATGGAAGTATTAAAAAGAGGCTTGGTGTCAAGAGGAAATGGATGATGAAAGAAATGCAAATATACAATGATTATTACAAAAAATGAAATTAATAAAATTAGTGTGCAATGTAGATTGAGGGAGAAAGTTTCAAGAAATGTAGTCAAAGAGAGCAAGGAATGGTTAAAAGGAATGGCAACATTTCAGACAGGTTTTAATGGAAATTTAAAATACTGTTTTTGAAGAAGTGAGTGGATGACTTTAAGAATTAAAATGATGACATTATTTGGATATTTGTCTCTCAGATCTTGGAAGATTGGACAGCTTTTATGACTAAAGGCCTGCATGTCACGTTTGTTACCCATCTTTGGTGGATGTGTAAAAAAGTTAGACAATTTTGGAAATTTTAGACTAATTCACAGAACCTTCAAGATTAATATACAATTGAAAGCAGAAGCTTTCCTTATGGGATTTATGGATACACATCTAGGGAAAAAAGCATGGAACTTGGTTTTTATATATGAATAACTACAGTGAGATTCTTATATGCACAAAAATGGAAAGATTTGGCATTGTTCATAATGGAAGAATGTTTGGTGAAGATGATAGCATTTGCAGAGGTGGCTAAATTGACTTCCTTGATTAGAGAGAAGACAGTATCTACATTTACTGCCAACCAGAAGCCCCTTAGAAACATTGAATAATGAGAATAATGAAAGAAATTTTATTTGTTCTTTTTTCTTTTCACTTTATATTAGTTCTTATTCATTTTTATCTTTATGATTGGTTCCTGATTGCTTATTTGTACCCTAGGACTATAATTAAGTGTTGCACCTTATGATTCTTGATGAATGAATCCTATCCTATCCTATTCTATCCTATCCTATCCTATCCTATCCTATCTTTCCTGATTGCTTATTTGTAGCCTATGACTATCATTAAGTGTTGTATCATTAAGTGTTAAATTTGTACCCTATGACTATCATTAAGTGTTGTAAGTGTTGTACCTTGATGAATGTATCTTTTCTTTTATGTACACTGAGAGCACATGGACCAAGACAAATTCCTTCTGTGTCCAATCACACTTGGCCAATAAAGAATTCTATCCTATCCTATCCTATCCTATCCTATCCTATCCTATCCTATCCTATCCTATCCTATCCTATCCTATCCTATCCTATCCTATCCTATCCCTTTAAAATTATATTTAAAAAATGAATACCTCATCTTAATTTCTGTGTCTGCAATGAGATTACATTGTAATTATTTCACCACTGACTATAGTACTGTACATACAAGTAAATATGACTTTAAAAATATTTTAGCAGCTAATTATATTGCTGGATGTTTTACAGGCCAGTGACCATTTCCACCAGAGCTATAGATGAAAACTGGGAATGCAATGTAGAAATAGCACAAAACCCTGAAAGTTTATAAAAACAACCCAACTAGGAATCTATATTCTGCAGAGGAATAATGTGTAGCACGTTTACCATTTTGACAGCCCTGGATTTATCGCTGAAACTGGCACCTAACTGAGAATCATCTGCCAGGTACAGGAACACAGAATGTTCAGGAGAACATGTCGTTTTTTTCTTGTTTTGGAACAGCCATGGAAACGTCAAGTCTCTCTGGGCTAGAATATTCACAGTCTGTGTTGGAATTCAGAATACTTTAGAATATTAACTCTGGAAAAAGAGGAGTCAATGCAAATTGAATGCAAATACCTGGCTACTGGTCGGAATATTTAAAGTAGTCTCAAAAAATTACATTGTAAACATAGGTAGACTTCTGATAAGTGTCATTCATCTTGCTTACCAAATCATCAGAAAAATTATAAACTTTTGTGACCCTGTGATTCCTTTCTTGCGGCCCTTAGAAACCTTTCAAGCCATCTTTTTAGAAGATGACCAGACTGAGTCCGAGAGAGGGGTCAAATGTGACATCAGTCATGAGTCCCTTCACTCCCACAAGAGATCTAAGTCCAGCTCACCCAGAATTCCTTTTGTAATTCCCGCTAATTTTCCTTGACCGTTAGTAGTTCAGATTCTTGTAGAGAGCTGAAGCTTGCAATAAATCTTTATAGTCATTTGAACTGCCTAAATTTCCTGATTTCCCCAGTGCTTGACAATGCTGAAAACAACAATTTTCTGCTATCTGACTATGAAAATATTGCCTCATTTTTTTAAAGTTATCCCATTGAAGGAACACATCCCAATAATCTACTTTCTTAACCTCTATATGTAATGTTGTTTTTTCCTTCATTTGGTCAGCTCATTTGTAATCTAACTGTTAACTGTCCTGATTGGATTCTGTTGAATATATTCCTTTCTTTGTGTTCTGTTAGGCCAGGTGACTTCAAGTGAGTTGAATGATTTATCATCTGAAAACTTTAAAGTGTGACAGCTCCCACCTGCGCCTCATGAATAAGTATGCGATTTGTAAATTTTCACCTAAAATGTTCAAAAAGTATTGTAGAAACACACAGATTTCTGGTAGCAGCTGCCTTTTTTAGAATCAGATGATTTAGTTCATATACTCTCTCAGTTAGTGTTGTCTAGATAACTTGATTATTATTTATAACCACCTCTTCAATATCATGCTTGCATAAATCTTGCATTTGTAAAGCATTTTCTCCTAAACATATTCTTAACTGGTTTGTTTCAGTGCCCTTAAATTATCAGATGTTAGTTGATACTTCAGATATGAGAAGAGTGCATAAAAACAGGCAAAACATGACAACATGAATGATATAGTATCTATTGGCTGAGAACTGAGGAATGTAAAATATGTATTCAAAAGAAAAATGGCATAGAAATCTGGCACTAGAATGGAATGGAATTTTATTATAGCATTGTTTGGAAACTATCCCTGGTGGATAATGGCTGGATTTATCTGCTGTAACAATTTGCACCCACAAGTCAGTCCTACATTGGATAGAGTGAGGTAGCTGCATCATGTAGCAAATTTTGAGGGCCATCAAAGAGCATAATTAGATATCTTGTTTGCTCTTACTGTATTTTTCCAGATGAGGAGAGGGAGAAAAACTTCTGGAATCTTTTATTTGCTTATTGATTTTGCCTTAGGATCCCAGAATCAACCATTCTATTACATCGGTACATTGGTACTCAAAAAAGGCTTTAAGAGTTGTAAACCTAATCTTACGTAGCTTCTTCTCCAGAAACACTACACTACTTACCAGAGCTTATAAAACATTTGCTAAACCAATTCTTGAATACAGCTCGCCTGTCTGGAACCCATACCACATTTCAGACATCAATACAATTGAACGTGTCCAGAAATATTTTACAAGAAGAGTTCTCCACTCCTCTGAATACAACAAAATACCTTATGCCACCAGACTTGAAATCTTGGGTTTAGAAAACTTAGAATTCCGCCACCTTCGACAGGACCTGTGTTTAACTCATAGAATTATCTATTGCAATGTCCTTCCTGTTAAAGACTACTTCAGCTTCAATCACAACAATACAAGAGCAAACATAGATTTAAGCTTAATGTTAACCGCTCCAATCTTGATTGCAGAAAATATGACTTCAGTAACAGAGTTGTTAATGCTTGGAACACACTACCTGACTCTGTGGTCTCTTCTCAAAATCCCCAAAGCTTTAACCAAAAACTGTCTACTGTTGACCTCACCCCATTCCTAAGAGGTCTGTAAGGGGTGTGCATAAGAGCACAAACGTGCCTACCGTTCCTGTCCTATTGTTTTCTTTCATATATCCAATTAATATAGTTACTGCATGCTTATGCTTATATATATATGCTTATATATTATATTGTTACTTTCATGCTTATGCTTATATATACTGTTGTGACAAAATAAACAAATAAAACAAATAAACTGTTAATTGGCTGTGGGAGGCATGATACATATCAAAAATGATGAGTACCAAACAATTTTTTCTCATAAGGAATAATGTAACAAGACAGCCAACACCGATAAGTTCTAGCTTGTGCATTGAGTACCAAACAAACAATGATTACTGGGACAACATTTTCACATCAAAATGTTTTGAGTACCAAATTAAATGAATTTCAAAGTAGCTGAGTACCAAGGCACCACTGTATATGATTAATAATAGCAGGTGCTTGAGGTTTTCCAGCATACCTTTCTGGGTCCAAATGTAAGCATCTTTTTACTATTTGAAATTGCTCTGCTGGAAAGCTACCTGAAAATGGAATGGAGGTCACAACCCTCAGCTATCCTCCCACTAAGCAGGTACAATATTATGCTCTTGGTGGCAACCAGTTATACTTGTTATATAAAAATTATACTCTCTGTGAACTAGTTCTCTTGATTTTTTTTTCACTGTCTCCAACTCTAGCGAAAGCCAAGGAATCAGTTGGACTCTGTGGAAGAAGAGAGAACACTTGAAAGTGATTATATCAATATATTTTTCCATCTCCCCATTCCTTAGTGAGGTAGTAATGCTTCATAAAATCATGCTAAATTGAACCGTTTTGGCAACCATCTGGCTAGAAAAAGTACTATCCAAACATGTGGTCTCATGAAATTTTTTCTGCTCTTCTCACAGTTCACTTCCTCAGTTGCACTTCCTAAAATATAACTCATGATCTTTTCCTGGGAATTTATCCAAGAGAAGAACAAGAAATACTGAGGATCTATGAATGGTGGTAATGGAAAAGAATGATGAAACCCTTCATAGACCTCTATCTACGTAAATACTGCAATTATTTCGATATGCTTTTACTTTATCCTACTGAAAAAAGAATTCAAAATATTTTAAAAATGAAGAACTGTGTCAGACCATTTAAGATGCTTGTATTATTAAAAAAAAAAATCAGAGAAGCAACTGGGTGTCAAGCTTCAGGCAGTAAATGAAGATGAGAATCTGCTCTTCTGGACAGTAAGATAATTTAATATCTTGAAGACTAATATATAGAATGCTTTGAAATCAGGGATAATTCTGTATGTAAAATGGAACATCATTGCCATTCCTCTCTACAAACACAATTTGGGAAGCTTATGAACGTTCACTCACTGGAATTAGAAAAAAAATATGTGAGAAACTGTGATCTTCTTGGATATTGTTCTCTTATTAATCATACCAACATGCCAAGATTCAACAGGAAGGCAGCTAAAAGAAGGGAAAAAAAATAAACATTCTCTATTTCAAAAACTTAGAAACTATTATAGGGAAAGATTTCCCCTGGCCATTTGTGCCCTAGTCTAGGGGGGTGGTCCTCATCTCTGTTTCTTATCTGAGGGAACCAGCATTGTCTGAAGACATTTCTGTGGTCATGTGGCCAGCATGACTATATGCCAAAGTTCCATGGAATGCTGTTACTTTCCCACCGAAGTAGTACCTATTTATCTACTCACATTTTGCATGCTTTCAAATTGCTAGGTGGGCAGGAGCTAGAGCAAGGAATGGGAGATCACCCCAGTCTTCGGATCTCAAATCCGGTCTGTCAGTTTTCCTGCTGACAAGCTCAGCATGTTTAACCGCTGAGTCATTGTGCCCCCGAAAAGTATTATAGTTCATTTTAAATTTTAAAATCTTTCCTGAGATACATTCTGACTTTGATTTGACTGTAACAAAAGAAGCTTTTCTAAAATTCATCTAAAAAAGGGAGATGCACAAGTTAGTATATGTCAAGTCTGGATTCTGGATTAACAAGTATGTGGTCTTTTTTTGAAACTAACAGCGGTGTCTTCTCCTTAACTTTGATAAGGGGGAAAAAGTTCATTGTAAGGAGAAATTAAAAACAAGACAATCAGCAATTTTCTGGAAAGTTTGCTAAATTAATAAATTTCCTTCCTATTCCCATATGGATCTCAAAATTGTTACTGCTGTTTAAAATGGTAACTGCAGCAAAGGAAAAAAAAAAGAGAGAGAAAATAATTTGATTAAAAATCATTCAAATAACATTTTATTTATCCAACTTATATGCCACTCATCTAGAAACAAAAAAAAAATCCTTTCCAGTCCAACAGATTATTGGAAATATATGTGTAAATGGTTTAGGATTATCTCTGCCTGATGATTAGCAATATAACTCTCCAAAATTAGAACTGGACAAAACCTGTATAGAGGGAGAAGAAAGAAAATAGAAAAGCACATTTGGAAAATAGTCTGGATCCAGCCATGGGCTGTGAAGAAAAAGATTTAAAAAAAAAAAAGTTTTTACCATACATCCAATAGGAAATGCAGTTTAAACAATGAAACCAATTATTTTCCTCTCCTCTCCATTTATCTCCACTTCACTCCATCTACTCTACTCTAGTATTGCCCAACTACAAATTGACTCAGGGTGGCTCATGCACAAAAAATGACCAAAAATATGTGAATCAATTTAGAAACAAATAGGTCTTGTCAGACCATAATCACTTACTTCTAGCCATATCAGATATTCTCTGCCCACCTTAGGGGAAGCTAATTCTAAGCAACCTAAAAGTTTTGGGCAGAAAGATTAGGGAGGATTGATGCAATTATTTTCTCCTGCCCCCCACATGTACAGATTGGCACCTGTATCCTGTCTTTGAAGTTCCTTCTTTGTTCATTTATGACTTATGCAAGCCTTATAGATTCTCAGCTCTAAACGGAGCCTTGTTTGTGTAGTTACACTTTTAAATGAATCTATGTTGCTCTCTTTGTTTTTTCTGTCCTAGTTTTTAAGATGTTGCAATGTTCTGTGATGTTGTAATTTTATGGTTTTAATCTGGAATTTGTGCATGCTTTGAGATTTTTTTTCCACAATTACATTAAAAGTTTCTTACAGATTTTCATAGCTTACTTACACATATATTTTCCTATCTAGTCTGGGAATAGCATCATATAGTATTTTTTCTATCCAGCAATATACTTCACGAAAGATAGACAGACACAGACTTCAGAGTATAATTAGAACTGCAGAAAAAACAATTGCTACCAACCTGCCTTCCATTGAGGATCTGTATACTGCACAAGTCAAAAAGAGGGCTGTGAAATATTTACAGACTCCTCGCATCCTGGACATAAACTGTTTCAACTCCTACCCTCAAAACGATGCTATAGAGCACTGCACACCAGAACAACTAGACACAAGGAAAGTTTCTTCCTGAACGCCATCACTCTGCTAAACAAATAATTCCCTCAGCACTGTCAAATTATTTACTAAATCTGCACTACTATTAATCTTCTCATTGTTCCCATCACCCATCTCCTCCAACTTATGACTGTGTGACTGTAACCTTGTTACTGGTATCCTTAAGATATATATTGACTGTTTCCCTATGACTATCATTAAGGGTTGTACCTTAGAATTCTTGACAAATGTATCTTTTCTTTTATGTACACTGAGAGCATATGCACCAAGACAAATTCCTTGTGTGTCCAATCACACTTGGCCAATAAAGAATTCTATTCTATTCTATTCTATTCTATTCTATTCTATTGGCAAATGCAACCTCTTTTATTTACTAGTGTGGGCTAATCCTTTCGATATTGCCTGACTTCTAAATATAAGCAGGGATAGATAGATAAAAAGTCTCACTGGTAATATACTTCATGGAGAATGGCATAGTCATTCCCTGCGTTCTTTTTTGTTTGTATGTAAATACATAGTCTTCTCTTATGTCAATATAGAATGCAGGTACAGTATAATCCCTACAGTTCCAAAAATATATTTTTGCTATGTTTAGTCTCTCTGTTAGATGAAATTAAAATATTTGTCATGACGGTTCCTAAAAACCGTAACTTGCTTTCATGGGCTCAGTTAGTCTGCTAAAGTCACAGAGTCTAAACATAGCTGGATTCTTCTCTGGTTCAGGAAATATATTAGCAAAACCCTGTAGCCTCCTTAGCTATGTGAATGTTTACACATTTCCATTAAACAAAAAAATAAATACATTTTCTTTGGCTCCTTAAGAATGTATTTGAGGAAACAGCATTTCTAGTGGTTAAGACAAGCAGGAACTTTGCCGAGCAGTACAAAGGAAACTTGTCACAAGGGGACTGGTGACAAAAGTAAAATTTTGCATTTCCAGATTTGTCGGATTCTTACCAAATATGGCCATAAAACCACATGCAGGAGAGCTTGTTCTTCAGCTGTTTTGTGGGAAGAGTCTTTGCTTGATAAACAGAGCATATGCACTAAAACAGAAGGTCCATCTGGCATCTCTACGCAGGGGTGCAACAAACTCATTTCTGTCTACAAGTCTGGACAGGCACTGTTTGTAGAGACCAACCTGCCCCCCCCAACTGACTGTTCATCAGGAATGTTGGTTTTCAATCCCCAAATCTTCTAGTCAGTCTGGAAATGATGGGGTAGACACCTCCTTACTAATTCATTTCCAGCAATTTCTATGCAAAATGGAGAGAATTCAACTTCTACTCATTTTAAGAAAGTCCTTGCATAATATCCATTCGCAAAGTTATGTCTATCGTAGTGAGGTAATTCAGCTAGAAGGCAGGATGCTGCTTTGAAGGGACCAGTATGTTTCCTCCCTCTGCAGTTAACCTTTTTGTCTTTGGCTTAGCTTTCTAAGTTCAGCACATTCTTTTCCAGATTGGTTTATCTGCCAGGCTGAACTTCTTGTTCTTTTTTTTTTTCCAAAATTCTTTAGACATGTTCCAAATTGCTCTCTCAGTTTGTACAGGGTGCTGGCCAGGACTGTGAGATTTGATTGTTCTTTTGCATGAACTTGGACAGGTGAACAATTTGAACACTACTGATATTCCTCTGGCGCAAGATGATGCACAGGAAGACAACAGTGGCAGGCAGGCATGCTACTTTTTAGGGAATCTTATCTACCATCAATGCTTTGCCCACGGAGAAACTATTCTTATTCAGATTCTAAAGAATCTCAGGATTTCTGGAAATGGACTGAATGTTTTGCTTTACAGAATTGTGATTAACATGTTGAGTTACAGATAAGCTTTAAAATGAACAGAATTTTTAGGGGAGAATAGTGATCAGAGCTCAACATGGGATGGGATACGCTTTATCACAACCAAGACATCTGAACTAGATAAAAGCTCAGTCCAGACTACATTTTAACTTCATAAAATTTACTGTGTGCATGATTTCTGAGATGGTATCTATAAGAGAAGGAAATAATATATGACTGGAAGATTTGAAATGGATCTCCCAAATGATGCCATTCCCTCCTATTGCTGGATCTATCCTTCCAAAAAGTTGTATGTTGGAATGAATATAATGACTTTTATATAAAAGAGAATACAATGACTTTTCTCTGTAAATGTATGACTTGGAAAGCCACAATCATATGAATTTGGCTAAAAGGTTGCAAACTTTCCCTGATACTTTCAATATACTATGGCTGGTGGAGAGAAAATAAACTGGAAGTTGGAAACACATAAATTAAACGTTTGTAGAAGCTCAGGTAGGCTCCTTTACCAAATTTGGATAAAGGGGGAAAAAAGTTGAATCATCTCTAATGTATTAGAAATCAACAGCATTGTTGAGGTTGACAATCATATGGAAAACTCATCCAAAAAAGAGAGTAATCTACATCTTCTTTGAATGAATTTTTGGTGGTTACTAACAGATTTTGTAACAGTTACCAAAGAATAATTAACTATAGGTCATAGAACTTATCCTGTATCTGATTGCTTTTTCCTAGCATGATAACGCAGTTAAATGTTTCACAAGCATTTATTTGTTTGTTGATGTTAGCTAGACAATTCAAGCAAAACAAAGCCTTCTTTCTGGACCTGATTATCTTAAGGCATTTTTATTATTAAGCAAGTAATAAAAGAATGTATTCTCTCTGTACTCCTAGTACCGTACTAAACAAGTACAATAGAGAACTTGTACTTTCATAGCATTCACCATGTCATTTTAAAAAAGGTACATACGGAGTTGTAGAAAAGTTTGCATGAAGATATGTACTGTATGTGTTTAGGAAAATATGGGTTAAGAATTATAGCACCATTAAAGATTTTTTAGATTATGTATTTTAATGACCATTCAGAGTATCACAGGATTTATATTGGTTTCGAGAAGATGAAAGAGGTACAGGGTTTTTTTTTTGTTCTTTTTCCTGTAGGTGTGGTGAGAAATGTTTTTATTTTACATGATGGAAAATTTGGGGATACTCCAGGGTGTTCTTTAATTAGGTAAAGGTTCCCCTCGCACATATGTGCTAGTCGTTCCCTACTCTAGGGGGCAGTGCTCATCTCCATTTTAAAGCTGAAAAGCCAGCGCTGTCCAAAGACATCTCTGTGGTCATGTGGCCGACATGACTAAATGCCAAAGGCACATGGAATGCTGTTACCTTCCCACCAAAGTTGGTCTCTATTTTTCTACTTGCATTTTTTTACGTGCTTTTGAACTGCTAGGTTGGCAGAAGCTGGGACAAGTAACAGGAGCTCACCCCGTTACGCGGCACTAGGGACTTTTCAATCAACAAGCTCAGCATCTTAGCCAATGAACCTAGTGTTCTTTAATTAAATAAGCCCAATTTCTTCTGCAATGTATATTTATAATGCAAACAGATTAAACCTTTAACCTAAATAAAACCTTAGTCAAGTTTATTTATTGTGATTTCTGAAATTCATTGAATTATATAAAGCAGTTGTCAAGAGAAGATAACCCAGACACCTGAATGAAGCTTCATTGTTTCCTCTGTCTTAAGAAATGAACTTGTGACATATATTCTCTACTCCAATTCATTAGCTTGTCATAGTAAACAGAAATTCTGGGGATGATCAAATAATGGAACTATCTAGAATTTATCTCAAAGCCATATAATTGTAGAAATAAAGTACCTGCTCCATACACATAAAGTCCCAGACTCAGTCTTCGCCCTCCAAATGCTTTGAAAGACTACAATTAAAAATTTGAAAACAATAGAAAAGTACCTGTAGTTTGCCATTAACTTCTCTTTTTGACTTGCCATGCCAGTCTGTAGATTTGGGTTGCTCCCATCCAAATATTGACCAGGTCTAACTTTACTTAGCCTTTGTCAGAGAGAAGCCAAGTAGACACTGTAGTGGACTGCTAATCTTAAATCCCAAATCTAGTGTTTCTTGCTGTAAGTAATAGTATGCGGAAACATGCTATGACTTTCTGGATCTACAAGAGAAATGCAAAACTGATTTGTCTCAGTTTACGTGTGTGTGTGTGTGTGTGTGTGTAATATGAATAAATGATAGTGTTTTCTATTGGGAAACAATATAGCACAAGGCGAGAAAGCAATTGCTTCTGGGGTGTGGCTTCCAGGTAAGAGTAGCAAATATAAAGCAGGAAAAGTCTTAAGGGAATCCAGAACCATTTTGAGAATCACTATAGAATGTTTGCATATGTTATGCAATCCAATGAATAATAAAAATTTCAATGAAAGGGAAGTTGCAGGATATAGAAAAGGACAAAACAACTTTGGGTGTGCTCCCTTCGGAGTTAAACCGAATATTCAATAGCTTTCTTTTTAGGAAATGAAGAAGAATTCTAGGAAAACTGAAAGAGCTAGCTCAATAAAAAAGCCATGTTTCTGGAGAAATTCAGAAGTGGTACAACAAAACATAGGAAAGTTAGAGGTGGCTTTAATGTGCTTGACCTTGCCAATTGATAGGTGAGAATAAAACTTTGATGGCTGCTTCTAAAGGAAGTATTCTCTTTTTAAGTGCTTGCAGGCTCCTTAAGGCCAAGTAGGGACTGGCTGGGGGGCCAATGTAAGGAGCAATAACACTGCCTGTCTTTCAGAATCATTCCAGAAGTGCAAATTTTATATCAGTGCAAAATGGCATTATCAGTCAGTGTGGCCTAAGGGTGTACCTAACCTTCAGCCAGCACTGCTTGTGGACATGCTGCTTGATAACCTATCCTAGTCCCTTGCCCAGATGTTAACTAAGTGGTGTTTAGTTTTCTGGTCTTCCTTCTTCCACTTGCTGAGTATTGAAATTTGTTTGCTTTTCTCCAGTTTGCTGACACCTTATCAGTTCTCCAGGAATTTTCAAAGATGAGAATCAGCGGTTCTGAGATCATTTTGTCCAACACCTTGAACATCCTGGAATGTAGTTCAATAGCCCTGGAAACCTAATTCCTTTAGTGTTTTAGGCCTGAGCTTCATTCTATCACTTTTTCCAAGCATTTGGGAGATTTTTTTTTTCCTGAGAAAATATTGCAGATATAAAGGTGTTAACTGGCAACAAACAGTTCCACCCTCTTCCTACTTCTTATTATTGCTTTTACACCTTTCCCATGCAACAAATCAAAAGCCTCCATTCTTCTTCTTTTATTTTAGACATACTGCCACATCGCTATCTTTCTTATAATTTGCATTGTTTGTTAATTTTATCATATTCTAGGCCCGTGATGGCAAACCTTTTCCGGACTGAGTTCCCAAAGGGCACGAATGTGTGTGCGAATGTACACGTGCGTGCCCGAACCCCCAAAATGCAATGTATGCACATTTTGCCATGCCCCCTGCACATGCGCACATGCACCCCTGTATGCAACCCCTGTGCACGCAGCAGAGACCCAACAACTAGCTGGCCGGCGGGTGGCACGCGCACATGCACGGCAGAACTGAACTGGGGTAACGGCTCCCGTGCCCACAGAGAGGCTGCTGTATGCTACCTGTGGTACATGTGCCATAGGTTCAACATCACAGTTCTAGGCTATAGCTTAACATTTATGACTCCATCCAAATAGACTCAAGGGGAAAGTTTCTCCTCCTCCTGAGTTACTAGACTCTGTTTTCTACAGATTTTTTCCCCCTACTGCTAAATTTGTTAGTAAATCCATCTTTTACCCAATAGCTTCCTAAAAGCTTTATTTCTTCTTATGAGGATGTTTTCTGGCTATATCTTTCAGTATATTGTTTTCTAGGGTCACATATCCCTCTTGGGCTTCTTTAGGACTTCAAGGACTCAGTGAGATCATTCATAAACTAGGTTAAGTAAGATTACAAAACTAATTTAATTGAAGATAGATTAGGATGAATTACTTTAATGCATTCTTTGGAAGTGATTCTAATAATTTTAGGAGGATATCCTGGATAAATTCCTGAACCTTGGTAGAATCTAAGGCCAGAGGCATATTATCTTAGAAGTTTAGCACTCCTACACTTACATGTTGTATGAGGAATTACGCTGCACTGGAAAACACATTTTAGACACAATCATATTTGATTATGTGGGAAGATTTGAGTATCTTCCTCAAATCTTCCGTTGAGGAATGATTTGCATACTCTGCACAACAATTCAAAACTGTATAGGCAGAAATGGCTGGGTAAAGGAAAAAAACCTTTCTGATTGCAGATCTTCTATTTGCCAAAATATTCTGAAATAATGAAAAGGCAAACTTTCTGAAATTAGTATCCTGTCATCTTTTGAATGTGAAAATAGCTTTGCTGGGGCCTGTTAATACAGATTGATTGACGTGCTGGAATGTTATTAAAATATTAAAAGTCAAAAGATTTGTGCATGCAATACACCAATTAAGATCACAAGCCATATTTAGATTTCTACTATTCCTTTTGGATGTTTTGGAAATTGTTAATAGTGGCAAACATAGATTGTTTTCAGCACTTTTCCTCTATAATTTAATTAATGCGACCCCATATTTTCTACCCTCTGTTAATGCTAGTCAATGATAAGGAGAGCTATATTTAAGTGCAGTGTTGTGTTGTGTCATCAAGATGGACCCAGAACCCTTATGCTGATATTTGTTATAATTGTTAAGAAACACATATCAGATAAAACTTTGCACTTCTTATTTTTCTTTTTTTAATGTCTGTATTTTCTTAGTTTGCATTAGTGTTTTTTTTTATCTTTCCTTCTGTAAAGAATACAGAAGCAAATTATGGTTGACTTATGACCATAATTGGGCCCAAAGTTTCTGTTGTTAAGTGATACATTTGTTAATTGAGTTTTGTCCCATTTTATGACCCTTCTTACCATAGTTGTTAAGCAAATCACTGCAGTTGATAAGTTAGTAATCCGGTTGTTAAATGAATCTGGTTTCCCCATTCACTTTGCTTGTCAGAAGGTCACAAAAAGTGATCACATGACTCCAGAACACTGCAACCTCATAAATATGAGCAAGTTGCCAAGCATCTGAAGTTTGATCACATGATCATGGGGATGCTGCAAAGGTCATAACTGTGAAAAATGGTCATCAGCCACTTTTTTCAGTTCCGTTGTAAATTTGAACAGTCACTAAATGGACTGTTGTAAGTTGAGGACTACCTGTAATAAAAATTAGGATATAAAAAAGATAATACAAATGGATCTTTCAATCAAGGTGGAAATAGAAAAATGCTTCGACGGTGTTCATGACAACTGCAATTGTAATATGACAGAAGGGGAATGTTAACCCTTGTGGAATCATCATATTAGCGCTATGTAATTAATTTTCGTTTTGGCATGGCCCCACCCACTGTTTGAAGGATCATCTGTGGTATGTCACTCAAAAGCCAAGGGCTGAATCCTCTGTATCTTAAAAGGCTGCCTGCTCCTTTCCTAG
This sequence comes from Ahaetulla prasina, assembly GCF_028640845.1. Taxonomy (NCBI): domain Eukaryota; kingdom Metazoa; phylum Chordata; class Lepidosauria; order Squamata; family Colubridae; genus Ahaetulla; species Ahaetulla prasina. Next base: position 110,262,823 of record NC_080540.1, read on the forward strand.
ATCACACTATAATTGACAGAGAGATTATTGCAAAATCAAGGGCCAAAGGCCACTTCAAGGAAACCATGTAAATACGGGCATGGCAAAGAAAGCAAAGCATTACTCAGGGACATATCTTGCATGTGATGCATAGTTCAACCGAGTTGTTTCCCTTTGCATCTCATAACAACATGATGCAGATACGAGCCTGCAAGCAGGACAAGGTCTGTAAAGGGCGTGCATAACAGCACAAACGTGTCTACCGTTCCTGTCCTATTGTTTCCTTTTGTTATATCCAATTAATATAGTCATTACATACTCATACTCATATATATGCTTATATATTGTATAATTATTTCATGCTTATGCTTATATATATCGTGTGACAAAATAAATAAATAAAAAATAAATAAATAACATGTAGAATGAGGTAATTTCCTGCCTGGTCCTTCAACCTGATGGGACCTTATAATGAATCCAGATAGAAAAGAAAATGGATAACTCTGCGTTTGTGTCATATCTCCAAGAGCTTAATCAGGGTGTGGTGTGTATGTTTTCTCCATTGCTGTGCTTCCCCTCCCCTCTATTTGTTACATGATTATTCAACTGGTTCTGCATGAAAAACTACAGGTTTTTCATTAGCTATCTGTTCCAGAAAGATTAGGTGTCCAGTTCCTTCTCTAATTGTTTTCTATTTGTGAGACAGGGTGAGAGATTTTGTTTCCCTTCCCAGAAAAGTAAAGCATAGAAGAACCTATTAACACCACCGTCTGTCCCCCCCCTTCCCCCCCTCAAAAAAATTTTTTTTTGGTGGCCTTCCTGTTTAAAAGCCAGCACTTTGTTTCTATCCAACAATATGAGCTCATTCGAACTCTAGAAAAACAAACAAGAAAAAATAAATACAGGGCACTTTGTGCTCTTAAGTAATATCCTTGGGTTGTTGGCAACGATTGCATGGAAAGCTACACGGAACTTATTCATATGATTCGAAAATTGGGTGGACTTCCCTTTTTGTGTGTGTTTAACCTTTAGCACAGCAGGGAATAACTGGGTGGTATGGTAAAAAAGGATTATCTTCCCAGGATATTTCCTACTCTTGTTTAAGTTATTCAAAGGACATTTCTTTGGCTAAGAGTTTGATGCTGTCTGTCTTTCTCTAAAAAGGTAGAACTGGATCTCTGAGTTGTTGGATATGATGAGAATCTGTGCTAACTGATAATAACCCCCAGACTACTACAATGTTTTGTCAATAGCATACACACCATCCTATTAAGAAAATGTTGTTTATTGGCTGCTCGGTTTATTTTTTTCCTTCCTATAGTTTCTTTATTCAGGTTCTTCTGCTGTACCAGAAGACATCCAAAGAGAAATAGTGTGTGTCTCGGTGCATGCATGCACAAACACACACAATAAGTCCTTTTTTTAGTTGCTCATGTCAAAGATGGGGAGCTGAGTCAGCTCCCTCCACATCAGTGGGTTTCAAAATTTTTTACTACTGGTTCTGTTGGTGTGGCTTTGTGGGCGTAGCATGGCTTTGTGGGCGTGGGAGGGGAAGGATATTGTAAAATTTCCATTTCCTCTCCAATCCAGGGGAAGGTTACTGCAAAATCTCCATTTCCTCCCGATTAGCTGGGACCTGGGAGGCAGAGAATAAATGGGGCGGGGCCAGTCAGAATTTTTACTACCGGTTCTCCAAACTACTCAAAATTTCCATTACCGGTTCTCCAGAACTGTTTAGAACCTGCTGAAACCCACCTCTGCTCCACATCATTCTTCCCCATGCTTGTGGTGAAGTCCATGGGGATGAATGCTAGAAGCTGCATGTAGGTTCTACAGATAAGAGCACAAGAGTGCTCTATTCTGAAAAAATCAGTAGCTGACTATTTGGGAGAACGGCACTATTGAAGAACACTTCTCAAAGTGAGCCTGTGTCTTTTCTTGTCATTGTTTTTGACATGACTTAGCTGTGGCCTCCAAAGCTTAGGCCTCAATGTAGTGCTTCAGAGGAATCACCAGATGACTGTCCCCTTATCCTGTGTTTGACAACCGGTTTGGTGATCATGCGCATTGCTATTGCGGTGTGTGTGTGCAATTCAATGAAAAATCACTTTCCACATTAAAACAGCTGAGGCGTGGCAATCTGCTCTGCTGCGCTAATCGGCTGCGAAGATAAAGGTAAGTAAATCACAGGGGTGGGCCGGGGGGGCCAGCTGATCATCGGAGCGAACCGGTTCTCTCCCAGCTGATCATTGGAGCTACCAGTTTGCTCAAACTGGTCCAAACCAGTAGAATCCCACCCCTGCCCTTATCCTTTTTGCTTTACACAATATTGTGAGAAGAACTACAGGAAGAATAAACCAAGGATCAATCAAGAATCATGAAGTGCAAATGCAAAGCACCACAGGAACATTGTCTATCCACCAACTTCTTAAGACCTTAATTGTTGATTCACTTCCACCTCTATATGTCATGTTAATCTTAGGCACCAGAAAACTGTTCTTCTTTCCACAGTTATCAAAAGAGTTTCCACTTTAAATTAAGGTGGTAATCAGCCACTGCAGGTTTGCTGGCCAACACATTCCATTCACCTGATGAAAATGCTGCCCAAACAGAGCGATTTGGCTGGCGGGAGAGACCCTTGGCAAGCAAAGTAGCTGAGGTCACAATCCAGTTTTATCCTTTCCTTCCCCTTCTCACAAGGGGTTCTTTTTTTCATTCAGAACACTCTAATGTGCTACGTTAATGGCCTACATGGAAAATAGCAACTATTTTAGCTGCTTTTCTTTCTGCTGCATTTCAATTGAAAAGTAGAAGAGCTGCAGCACGCCACTTTCAACAGAAAACTCTCCCATTTGGGATTGTGGAGAATACTTAGAATTCTTTTAATAAAGTCTCTCTTGGGATTGTGTCTGGTTAACTAGGATTATTCTATATATACAGTAGGTTTTCAAGACCGATAGACACATTTCATTTTGTCATGTAGTGACTTTGCTCTGCTTACCTGTTTGTCTACTTTACGATCCTGGTGTGGCATTATCCCAAGGACAAAAGAAGCTAAGTATTTTCCCCCCACTTCAGACAAAAAAGATCCTAAATATTTTCCCGCTTCAAACAATGAAACTATAGCTACAGTATGGTAATAGATGGGAAGGTTCAATCTTGGGACCCTTCTGCTATATCCATCCCATAGATAGCATAGCATAGGTAACATAACAGCAAAACAATTGAGTTATATCCCAAAGATGCTTTCGAAGATGTTTCTTGGATGAGAAGCGAAACGGCTTCAAAGAAAAATCTTGAAACAAAGCAGTTTTCGGACAACCATGACCTGGATGTCTGAGGATCTCCATAAACAAATTGAGTTATATATATATTTATATATAATATGTAGTCATTATAAAATCGCAAGTGGTCATTCACTAGACTGGAAAGGTTTTTGCCAATTGAAGATTTAGCTTGAATAGATTTTATAGATTTAAAGATATATAATGCACATTAATGGAATGCTTTTTTAAAATTAAATAATATATAGTATGTTAATATGACTACCACAGTTTCAATCCTAATTATAGGCTCATTTTGTAGTAATAACTTGGATTTTTTAAAGAATTTATTTATTCATTTATTATTTTTATTTTTATTTTATTCATTTATTTTTATTCATTTTATTATTATTATTTTTATAAATAATTCAAGGTTGCAAACATTTCCTCCTCCCATTTTCCTTACAATAATCCTGTGAGGTGAGTTGGGCTGAGAGAAAGTGGCCTAAAGTCACCCAGTCGTATTCCATGCCTAAAATACAACTAGAATTCATAGTCTCCTGGTTTCCAGCCTGATGCTACTAGACCAAACTAAAATTAGAAACTATCCTTTCTCATTGAACAGTCAGCAAAATGCACATTAATTGACTTGCTATTTCAAAATTTATTGAACATCACAGATTATTTTAAGACCTACTACGATAGTGCTACTGTACTGATAGTATTACTTGTCTCAGAAAGTAGTATTAATTAGAAACTAGGGATGCTGCAAGTTGTTTAGTAACAAAAGCAAGATATATATATATTTTGGGCATTTAAATTAGTTTTTTAAGGGTTGTTTTTAAATTATCGTGTGTATTTATATTTTATCTGCCTGTTCACCGCCCTGAGTCCTTCGGGAGAAGGGCGGTATACAAATTAAAATATTATTATTATTATTATTATTATTATTATATCCATTTTAATCATCTTATCTCCCGTTTGCACTGAGTCAATAGGCTTTACACAGACCCAGAAAGACCACAGAGAAATGTGCAAAACAACTCATTGTAGTTGTGTATGTTCATAACCACATATTATCCTTTCAAGGAAATAACAATCAACAGTATTGCAACCACTCACATCTGGCATAATTTTGCAGATAACTATCTTTCAGGAGCAGATACCTTTAGTTGTTAGATATTCTTGAATGGAACATCTAGTAAATAACAGATTATTGCTTCAAATATCACAGGAAAAAATGATTAAATTCTTACTGCCATCCATTCTCTTTCCAAAGGGGTTTTTGGCTGGACTTTTTAAAATTGGAAGTCGTTCCAGCTAACTTGCATTAAAGGACTGCTCTCTTAGTTGCTCCCCAAAATATTTGAAAGCAAAAACAGTCAGTGTTTTTAGAATTGTTTCTAAGTACCATAAAGCAGAGGTGAGATTTGTGTACCGTAGCTTTTAGAACATAATGAATTGCACTTGTCAGCAAGCCCACTTGAAGATGAGGTATGATGGTTATATTGTTGAGCAATTTCTGGAGGACCATATGGGTACTATGAGCAGCTTGTTTAACCTGGATTTCTGTTTTCCATCCATCAACACCTCTGCTTGAGATAATCTAGTGGTGAAATGAAGTGTAGTTTTAAATTTAAAGAAGGAAGAATTAAGTCTAAAATCAAGATTGCCAGAATATTTGACGACTGAATTCTTAAAAATATTGCAAAATCTACTTTGAACTGCAAAAGCATTTGAGGATATATTACACAGCTGTCATGGATATTTTTTCCTGGGCCAAAGGCTACCCTGAACATTAGAAATGTATACCAAGTTCTGCATCTCCAGTCATTAACCATGTTCCTCTTCCATCATATTAAAGTGGCTACCATAATAAGATGGTGACCACTTTTGGGAGAAGTTGTCTTCTAGGCCCTGCCTAAGGCTCTCATATGGCCCTCAAGTCTCAAATTGTACAAATCTAAATTGTAATGAGGGCCAAACAGCATGGATCTTATTGCCAAGGAACCACGGTTTTATTTTAATTTATTTTACCTTCTTTTATTATATTCACATTTTATCACAACCTTGTAATGTAGATTTGGCCTTCAGTAAGATATGAAAGTACATTGCCAGATCCCATTTTATTGCACAATCTATTAAAGAGCTATTGTGTGTTGATGTTTTAGTCTTTCCATGTACACTAGAATAATATCTTAATTTTTCAGTGGTTTATCACTAATAGATCTAAGCAAAGGATAAATAGCATCTAGTAATTGAATTTGGCTTGCATAATTTGGCATCTCATGTAGGAACTTCTAAGAACGTAAGAACAGCCTTCCTGGAACAAGACATAGGACTATTTACCGGTAGTCAAACATTCTGACAATTGGATGACTGTTCAAATGTTGTCCAATGAAAAACAGCAATATGCAAAATAACCATGGGAAGGATGAAGTGAGGTTCCCCTACCCTTTGGCAAGCCTGCTCAAGATTCTGCAATATACATTGCAGGTTAGCCACACTAGAAGCTGCAGAGGAAGGTCTTAGTTGCTACTGACCTACAGACCCCAGCATAATTTAGGGCCAAGGTCAAATGGTCTCTTGAAAATTTTAGTCTATCACCATCTCCAGATCATCAAGATTTTCTGCTCATGTTTAAAAAATGATTCATATTGCCCTAACTCCAGCATCAGTACAGCCTTAATGACTAAATAGAATAGAATAGAATAGAATTTTTTTTATTGGCCAAGTGTGATTGGACACACAAGGAATTTGTCTTGGTGCATATGCTCTCAGTGTACATAAAAGAAAAGATACGTTCATCAAGGTACAACATTTACAACACAATTGATGGTCAATATATCAATATAAATCATAAGGATTGCCAGCAACAAGTTATAGTCATACAGTCATAAGTGGAAAGAGATTGGTGATGGGAACTATGAAACGATTAATAGTAGTGCAGATTCAGTAAATAGTCTGACAGTGTTGAGGGATCATAAGTACAACGGTCATATCACAAAAGAAATTCTTCATCAGATTAGTAGAATTCTGGGAGATATGCAACAATTTGTAAAAATGTCCACATGCTGTTTCTTTGAATGAATTTATTTAGTAATTCAATACATTCAGGGCTAAGGGAGTAGACAAAAAAACAAACAAACCAAATATGAATACAGAATCACAGATAGATCTGACGTTCAATTGGCTTCCCCCTCCCCCCTTCCATTATTATTTCTATTCACTTGGATGTACGAGACAATTAAGATGCCTTTAATTAGGGTATTGCTCTAAAAATAATTGTTCTTCCTATTTGTTTCTTTGAAATTTCCTAGGAAAATAAACAAGTCCAGCTCACTAACTACAACTCTGCTACTATTACGTGTTACTTCCACTGAACAAATAGGGGGAAACAAATATCCCACAACCATAAATGAAATATTTGTGTGATGTTTCCCCCCCAAAATACAGCAGATAGGGTGTGAACATATATTTATTCATTTAGTGTGATGTAGCACAATGCAGCACAGTGCATGAAATTCACAGAAACAACGTATGAGATATGTATAAAAATATAAAACACCAGAGCAGTGAAAAGACACAGTACGAGCGATGAATAAAATTATGAATCAAATTAAATTATGTGTGAGCATAATACACCGACACCTGTGGAAATATAATTTCCTAAGTACAAGGGACGGTTATTTTATTCACCCGTCTAATGAGTTCCAAATAAGACATGCTCACCTGCAGAAAAGTTGGAGCAACAAGAAGTAAATCCTGTTATGGTGCAATAGGAAAAACTATTTGGGAACTGCCATTTTTTTGTTGTTTTTGTTTTCCAATTTCACACTAAGCTCTTTGAAGCTGATGCAAAATGCTGAAAACAGATAGACCACAACATGAACTGATAAGCACTTCCTCCAGATGACCAAGAGGCGAGTGTGAAACCTACAGTATCATTCAGTTAGTGCTCTCACTCAACTACCATCCCTCCTGGAATAAAAGAAAATAAATTCCCCCCATCATCATACAACAGAAAACAGACGTGAAATCAACTGCTAGTGCCACTCTTACTCATGTTTTTGGAACCTGTGGGGCACAGATTTGTGGTTGTTCATAAAGAAAACAAATCTGAGTCACTGCTTCCCGACTGCAAAGTGACAATCTCTTCTGCAAACTGGGAGTGATTGGTTCATACACATACATCAAATGTTTATGGCTCCATCTCACAAATGTAGCATGTAAATGTAGCTTGTAGCATGCAAAGTTAATAACAATTGCCTAAGCAATCCAAATCATAATGTTCAAAGTGATAACCATCCATTCCAACCAACAAGAAAACAATATTAACCACCAGACGTCACTTAACCTCCCGATCCTGGAAGAACAACCATCTCTTCAGTGGCTTGTAAAATGCTAACGAATTTGGGAACATTTGGATCTCTGGGAGAAGTTGTTCCACAGGGCAGGCACTGCCCCAGAAACAGCATAACTCTTGAATCCAACAAGATGATACTGTTTGATGAACAGTATTGATCTAAACCTTTTATTGGTTAAAAAAAAAATAAGTGGGGAAAGCAGAAATGAAAGGAGACTTACTAATCCTACAAGGAGCTTAGCCCCATGTCATGTAGGGCTTTGTAGTGCTAACCAGCACACTGAATCACACCCAGAAACCCATTGGAAGCCAGTGTGGCTCTTAGATCAATCATGCTATACAGGTACACAGATAGTTCTTGACTTACGACCATTTATTTAGTGACCATTCAAAGCTACTATGGCACTGAAAAAAAGTAACTTGTGACTGTTCCTCACGCTTACAATCATTGCAAAGTCCCTGTGGTCATGCAATCCAAACTGGGGCATTTGGTGATGGGCTTATATTTATGACATTCGCAGAGATTTCAAATCCAAAAACCTTCTGCCAAAGTTAGTGGGGGAAGCTGGATTTGCTTAATGACCAATGAATCACTTAACAACCATGTGTGATTTGCTTAATAACTGTGTCAAAGAAAGGTTGTGAAATTGGGCACAACTCACTAAACAACCAAGCACATTAGAGTAATCCATATGGGAAGTAACTAAGGCGTGAGTCACTGTAAGAGCTCCTGGAACAGATGCAGTTGTGTACAATAAAAACCTATTCAAAGATTCTCATAACCTTATTGCCAGCTACACTTTAAGCAGGAATCATGAGTTGACGAGGACTTGCAAGTGATGTACCAACTCTGAGAGACGAAGTGCACCTCTTCTTCTTGTTATTGTTCAGTCTCTAAGTTGTGTCCAACTCTTTGAAATCCCAAGGACCATAGCACTCCAGGGCCCCTGACCTCCACTGTCTCCTAGAGTTTGCCCAAATTCATGTTTATTGTGTCAATGATACTATCTAGCCACCTCATTCTCTGCTTTTTGTCTCTTGTCTCTTTATTTTGTGGCCAAAATATTTGTGCTTCAGTTTCAATATCTGTCCACCCAAATAACAGTCAGGGTTGATTTCCTTTAGGATTGACTGATTTGATCTCCTTGCAATCCAAGGGACTGTCAAGAGTCTTCTCCAACACCACAATTCAAAAGTATCAATTCTTTGGTTCCTTATGGTCCAACTCTCACAGCTATACATTATTACTGGGAAAACCATAGCTTTGTCAGCAGGGTGATGTTTCTAAGCATACCTCTATGCAGAGTTAAAAACAGAAAATCTCTGGATCTTGGGAGCCTTAAAACCCATAGCCACTTGATTTTTCCATGCTTCTGATGGACCATATTCTCCCTCATTCCTTTAGACCAGGGGTGTCAAACTGGCGGCTCGTGGGTGGGATGCGTCACACACAGGCTGTGCCCACCCCAGCTCCATGAATGGAAAAAACGTTGTGAAACATCACATGATGGCAATGTGACATTTTGAGTTTGACACCCGTGCTCTAGGTCATGGGGAAGAATCTTGACACTATAACCTGGTCAGCCCAGAGAAGAGAGGTATACCTGAGTATTATCAAAATACTGACCTTGTATTATCAGATTAACTCACCTAGCAGTTTCACATGGATGTTAAATAGGAGCAAGGCAAGAGTAGAACCCTGAGGTCACTCAAAAGCAGGAGCTTTGGGGTCTCCTCTGCCAAGAACCACTGGTCCAATAGAAAGGAGGAAAACCAGTAAAATACCGTGTCTCCCATTCTCAAGAAGCACTTTTGCAACTGGCTGTTTTTTTTCCAATAGTTGGTACTATGGCTGCCTGTTGCTGAGGTAGCAGGACTGTGTGAAAAAGGTTCTGGGCATTGCCTATAGAATAGATAGGCATCAGGAACTCATGCCTTTTTGAGACCAGGGTGAGAAGAGTAATAGTTGTCTTGAGTGCAGGCACTGAGAGTTGGATTTTCCCACCAATAGGAAAGCAGAACATATCAAGTTCTTTAGTGGTTACAAATAACCCACTATAAAACCAGAAAGAATGGAAGAACTGGTGTAGTGAGCTGATTTCTATTTATTTATTTATTTATTTTTGTCACACAGTATATATAAGTATAAGCATGTAATAACTATATAATATATATATAAGCATGAGTATATAATAACTATATTAATTGGCTATAACGAACGAAAACAATAGGAAAAGGAATGGTAGGCACGCTTGTGCTCTTATGGACGCCCCTTATGGACCTCTTAGAAATGGGGTGAGGTCAATAGTAGACAGTTTTTGGTTGAAACTTTGGGAATTTTGGGAAGAGACCACAGAGTCAGGTAGTTTATTCCAAGCATTAACAACTCTGTTACTGAAGTCATATTTTCTGCAATCAAGATTGGATCGGTTAACATTAAGCTTAAATCTATTGTGTCCTCATGTATTATTGCAATTGAAGCTGAAGGAGTCTTCGACAGGAAGGACATTGTAATATGTCCTTTGTACATATTACATTGTAATTTTCAACAGACACAAAACCTTCACATAAAAGCACAGTTTTTTTGTATTCATTCTAAACACTTAAGATTCCTAAAGACTGCTTGTGCCAATTTTATTTTTGTTTCATGCCTCATAAAGTCTGCCCCTCCATCATTTTCTACCAAAAGGAAGTTCCTTACATCCTTTTATCATCTCCTGAGATAAAACAAGTTTTCCCTTTTTTTGCGGCTGGTATTTTCCACAAGTTTGAAACAATCTAGTGCTGTGATGGCGAACCTACGGCACGAGTGTCAGAGGTGGCGCGCAGAGCCCTCTCTTTGGACACGCACACCATCACCAACTGCTTTTCTGGTTTTCAGCACGAGCATGAGCACCCACCAGCTGGTCTTTGGTTTCTGGAGCTCTGGCGCGTGCGAAGACCAGCTGGCTGGCGCACGCATGTGCATCGGCCAGCTAGTCTTCGGTTTCTAGCAGTCTGGCACATGCGCGCACATGCACACGGACACATACATTCCAGTTTGGGCACTTACTGCCGAAAAGATTCATCATCACTGATCTAGTACTTTCTTTCCATTTTCTTTTGCTGCTTTCACAAGTCCTTGTATCCTTGTACAATCCTTGTATTGTTCAGTACATCACAGAAATTGTCCCGTTGAGACTGGACTGTTTGCACATATCTTGCCCTCCGTGGTGTTTACCCAGTGGTAGTCCTGCCTGCTGGCACATCCCAACCATTTTGTTTTATGGAATGAAGACGGGACATACAGATGATGTATTTGTGTTTTAGGATGAGGCCCCTAGAGCCAGCTTTTATATTAACTGCTAAAACAAAGGGCTTTTCATATGCTGTCAAGACTCTTCAGATTTCTCAATGTGAGGCAGGAGTTTTCTTTGTGAGGCTTCAAAAATGCATTTCATCCAAAGCAAATAAAACTCAAACTTGGAAGTGCAAGGTTGGAGAATGGGGGGGAGGGAGGGCTGGTGGGGGGGGAAGAAGTTAAAGAAGAATGTATCAGAAAATTCATCTGATTTGGTATTGAGCCCTGGCAGGACTGGAGTCTCCTAGTGCAAAATTCAGAGAAGCAGCCAAATACAGGAAACGGCCCACAATTTACAATTTACTCGTGGAAAACAGGAGAATGGTAGCACTGTTTAGGAAAAATAGCAGAGCTGAGGGTTTGTTTGGTCCCCCCCCCCCAAAAAAAAAAGTCACCTTGGAGAAAGTTAAAGCAATGCTGCTGCAGGAAGCTCCAAAATGCAATAAAGCCACATGGCTAAGTAGCTTCCAAGAGCCACAGGGCTTCCTACACCAGCTGGAAACCTTTCATTTGTTTACAGCAAGGAAGTTTATGCAAAAATGCCTCTGTGTAAAAATCCAAGGAATACCTGATAGTGTGTTGACACCCTGAAATGCCTGCTGCCTTATTTTCTTCCGGCATCTTTATCTCCTTCGACTAGTTTCAGGAAAATGTTAAGCCAAAGGGGCTAAAGCAAAACTGAAATTACTGAAACTGCAACAATGGTACCTATAGCCTTGTTATTCCAGAGCTTTTTGTGTCCAATGCCAACAGCAGTTACCTGCATTAGGAGCTTCTAATGGAACACCTTTCCCATTCTTAACCTGCTCGTCAAAACATTAAAGAAACAATTCTGCATTTTTTGCCATCTGTGGAAAGGCAGAGTGACTAGCGAGTTTTAAAAATTTGGTCTATGAAATTCCTTCTCATGGGGTTCCCAATTATGTTACTTATTTACATTAAACAAATATTCTTTTTTTTCCTCTCTCTTTTTCTAACTCTGACTTTAAAAAGCTTTGTAATCTGGAGAGTCACCTTTTAGCTGCCAGTTTCAATTTGTTTCTATGTGATGCATTTGTTTTTGTGCAATGTTATATGATTTCATTATTGCAAACTGACCAGGGAATAAATTGGCAAAAGTCCTTTGTTAAATGTTTGGAAGATTTATTCTGACTTGACAGTTTAGGAGAAGTTATCTAGAAGATAAGCAGTTTATATCCAAAGTACTGATAATGACTCTCGACTTGAGCTTGTTTCTTGGTAATTTTATGTGGGCAGGTTGATGTCATTTTCTTGGCAACAATATGTAGAGTTTGCCGAACAGCTATGTTGTTTTTTTTAAAGTCCCAGCTTTGTCTAAAGCCCTAGGATTTCCTAATGATGCTCCGCTAAAATATTAACCAGTCCAATCCTGCTTAATTTTGAGGGCCTGTGATGTTTTTCCCCCCTTCTGTTCAGTTGTCTGATTCTCAGAGATGCTTGGACAAATCTCTGCTGTTTTCTTGGCAAGGTTTTTCAGAAGTGCTTTGCCATTGTCTCCTTTCTGGGACTGAGAGAAAGTGACTGGCCCAGCTGGCTTTGTGCCCAATGCCGGACTACAACTCACAATCTGTTTCTAGTCTGGTGCCTTAAGCACTACTCTAAACTGGCTATTGGGATGGTAGTAAAGGTTTCCCCGCACATGCGTCCTAATCGTCTGTGGCTCTAGGGGTGGTGCTCATCTCCGTTTCTAAGCCGAAGAGCCAGCGCTGTCCGAAAATGTCTTTGTGGTCATATGGCCAGCGTGACTCAGTGCCAAAGGCACATGGAGCGCTGTTACCTTCCCACCAAAGTGGTCCTTATTTTTCTATCTGCATTTTTTACGTGCTTTCGAACTGCTAGATTGGCAGAAGCCGGGACAAGTAACGGGAGCTCACCCTGTTTTACACAGCACTAGGGATTCGAACCACTGAACAATTCTGCAATTCTCATTTTGGACTTGACTTTCAAGTTCAGCATCTTAGCCACCGAGCCCTCACATCCCCTGGGATGGTAGTAGTAACGTGCAAATTCTAGGCACACAGTAGGAAAGCAGTCCAAAATGAGAATTGCAAAATAAATTATGTAGGATTTTCAAAGATGTTTGCGAGGCTTTGCAGATGGAATGCTAACGAAGAAGATAGTTGCTGGACAGTTTCATGACTGTTTATGGAAAATCCAGATATAGAGAAAGGAGCCTGAACAGAGGTTGCTGTGATATTTTACTCTGAAAAAGTTGTACAACTGATGTCTATGCGTGTGAGCTAGGCTTTCAATAATAAATATGACTCTGTCTAACTATATGGAATGTGTGTCTTTGGACCCAGAGGCAGCACTGAGGGAGGAGCATAGTAATAGGCATTTTAATATGAAGATTGGGAGCATTTGGACTAAAAATGGAACTTGGTTAAAGATAGAGAGGTCCACTGTGTATTGAGTGTGTGTTTTAATCTATTGAAAACTTTTTGATACTGCCCCAAACATATTGCTGAATCTGATGTATGTGTTAACTCAGGTAAATGTCCAAATCAGTTGTTTAAAGGTGTGGTGAGACTTCCACAGCAAGTTGATGTTATATTATGTGTTGGAAATCTTATCACAGTTTAGATCAGGCTCTCCCTGGGATGGCATGTTTCAGAGGGTGTAGGCAATGCTGCTTCTGGCAGTAATGTAGGTCGAAAGCAGATTCATAATTTGACTTCTGTTGGGATACACCTGAAAGGAGAGAAAGATTTTCTGTTGAGTTTCTCTATGGCCCAGATCCTTCACTGGGCTCAGTTGCCAAAGCAGATACTAAGCCATATATTAAACAATTTCATAAAGTGGGTCTTAATGGTTGAAAGACATCACATAATTCTAAATCAAGCAGCTTGAAGAAAATAAAATATTTTGTTGGAAAGTAGGGCTATTTAAAAATGAATTAAAACTGGTAACAGTAGGCCCTGCCATTGAAATGAGATTTACTTTGTGACCCAAAGTAAGGGTCACAAAGTAAACCTCATTTTACTTTTTTTCAGGAGGCAACTGGATTTTCTTTGTTTTCCCTTGAAGATGTTTTGCTTCTCATTCAAGAAGCTTCTTCAGTTCTGACTGAATGGTGGGGAATGGAAGGATTTACATTTCTTGCAGTTATCTGGTCGTTGATACTCTTTCTGTGAGTGGTTGAGGCCACTTGGAGGTTTATCTGTGCCCTCAGGATCACTTGAATACTGCAAATGAGTGTGGAACCTTTTTACAACTGCTGAAGAGACTGTTTTGTAAACAGGAGATAGGTGGTGTAATACTCCCACCCCCCTTGTTGAGAGAGGGCAGTTCAATTTTAATGTAGATGGGCCCTTTGACTCCTCTTTCAAACCCGTGCTCCTCTCTGTCCAGATTGTGGACTTGGTTGTCTTCGAAAGAGTCTTTCAAATGCAGATGGACTGCTGAATCTTGTCCTCATGGGTTTATTCTCCTACATTATGTCATACTTTCGGACCGCTACTCACCACCACAGGGAGACGGAATCAATGCGTTGGTTCCATCCCAGGTGCCTGATGGACCCAGAGAGGTTCCTGACGGAGCTTGGGCCGTTTCCTGAGAACCTGGCCCGCGGCACAACTGAAGAACTAGTCGCGGCCAGGGAACAGGCCGCGGCTGGAGCTTTGGACTGTGTTGTGCCTTTGCGGCCTCTGACCCGGCGCAGGTCTCAACCAGCTCCTTGGTTCTCCGAGGAGCTGAGGGAGATGAAATGCCGGAGAAGACGCCTACAGAGTGCCTGGAGATCCAGCCGTTCTGAGGCTGACCGGACACTAGTTAGGTCCTATAGTAGGACCTACCTAGTGGCATTGAGGGAAGTGAAGCGTTCTTACGTTTCCTCCCTCATTGCGTCGGCAGATAACCGCCCGGCTGCCCTGTTTCGGGTTACCCGCTCTCTCCTTCAACAGGAGGGGCGGGAGGACCCATTACAAGGGCGTGCTGAGGAGTTTAACGGTTATCTATATGATAAAATCGTTCAGCTTCGGGATGGATTGGATCAAAATTGGGTAGATCCAGGCGAGAGTTTCGAGACTCGTCTTGTTGAGACCGTTTGGGATAGTTTTGACCCTGTGACTCCCGAGGACATGGACAGGTTACTGGGAAGGTTGAATGCCACCACATGTTTACTGGACCCGTGCCCCTCCTGGTTGGTGCTGGCCACGCAGGAGGTGACACGAGGCTGGCTCCGGGGGATTACAAATGCTTCTTTGCGGGAGGGGGTCTTTCCCGCTGCCTTGAAAGAGGCAGTGGTGAGACCTCTCCTCAAGAAGCCTTCCCTGGACCCAGCTGTTTTAGGAAATTACCGTCCAGTCTCCAACCTTCGTTTTACGGCGAAGGTTATAGAGAGTGCGGTGGCACGTCAATTACCCCAGTACCTGGATGAAACCGTCTATCTAGACCCGTTCCAGTCCGGCTTCCGGCCCGGATACAGTACGGAGATGGCTTTGGTCGCGTTGGTGGATAATCTCTAGAGGGCCAGGGATAAGGGTTATTCCTCTGCCCTGGTCCTATTAGATCTCTCAGCGGCTTTCGATACCATCGACCATGGTATCCTGCTGCGCCGGTTGGAGGGTTTGGGAGTGGGAGGCACCGTTTATCGGTGGTTCTCCTCCTACCTCTCTGACCGGACGCAGACGGTGTTGACAGGGGGGCAGAGATTGACCCCGAGGCGCCTCATGTGTGGGGTGCCACAGGGATCGATTCTCTCGCCTCTCCTGTTCAACATCTATATGAAGCCGCTGGGTGAGATCATCAGTGGTTTTGGGGTGATACCAACTGTACGCTGATGATAGGCAGCTGTACTTTTCAACCCCAGGCCACCCCAATGAAGCTATCGAAGTGCTGTCCCGGTGTCTGGAAGCCGTACGGGTCTGGATGGGGAGGAACAGGCTCAAGCTTAATCCCTCCAAGACGGAGTGGCTGTGGATGCCGGCACCCTGGTACAGTCAGCTGCAGCCGCGGCTGACTGTTGGGGGCGAGTCATTGGCCCCGATGGAAAGGGTGCGCAACTTGAGCATTCTCCTGGATGGGCGGTTGTCTTTCGAAGACCATTTGATGACAGTCTCCAGGAGAGCTTTTTATCAGGTTCACCTGATTGCCAGTTGCGCCCCTTCCTGGACCGGGATGCCCTATGCACGGTCACTCATGCTCTCGTGACCTCTCGCTTGGACTATTGCAATGCTCTCTACAAGGGGCTCCCCTTGAAGAGCACCCAGAGACTCCAGTTAGTCCAGAATGCAGCTGCGTGGGTGATAGAGGGAGCGGTTCGGAGCTCCCATGTAACACCCATCCTGCGCAGACTGCACTGGCTGCCTGTTGTCTTCCGGGTGCGCTTCAAGGTATTGGTGACTACCTTCAAAGCGCTCCATGGCTTAGGACCAGGATATTTACGGGACCGTCTACTGCCATCTTCTATCTCCCAGCGACCGGTGAGTTCTCACAGAGAGGGACTCCTTAGGGTGCTGTCAGCCAAGCAATGTTGACTGGCGGCCCCCAGGGGGAGGGCCTTCTCTGTGGGGGCTCCTACCCTGTGGAACGAACTTCCCCCTGGACTTCGTCAACTATCCGACCTTCGGACCTTTCGCCGCGAACTTAAAACCTATTTATTCCGTCTAGCTGGACTGGCTTGATTTTAAAATTTTAATTTGCTTTTATGGGTTTTAAATTTTTGTAAATTTTATAGGGTGTTATTGTATTTTAAATTTTGGCCAATTGAATAAGTTTTTTTAAGGGTTGTTCTTAGTATTGTATGTGTTGTTCTTTTTGTATTTTATTCTGGCTGTGCACCGCCCTGAGTCCTTCGGGAGAAGGGCGGTATACAAATTAAAATATTATTATTATTATTATTATTATTATTATTATTATTATTATTATTATTATTATTATTATTATTATTATTATTATTCGTTTGTCGTTGTTTTGTTTCTCGAAAGTACAGATGTGCACATGTCTCACTGAATTGTACTGAAGCTTCTTGGATGAGAAGCAAAATAGCTTCAAGGAAAAACAAAGGAAGTCCAGTTGCCTCTTGAAAAAGCAGCTTTGGGACAACCAAGACTTGAATGACTGAGAATCTCCATAGACATTTGCTTTAAGAACAGAATTTCCTTACATACCTCTGTTAAAAAGAACAAAAAGACCAACTTTATATAGGAAATATTCCAAATATTCATAAGAGTCCAAATATGTAAGAGAGGGCAATTGGCTACTCACAATTCCATGTTATTGCAACAGTGCTGGTCTCAAATACCTAGTTGTTGAGAATGTATGCTCTGCATTTTTACTCCATTTGAGTATAAGCTATTGACGTTCATAGATGGTTCTTACATTTACTTAAGTGTCTTTTATTTAACATTTCTTATAGTGGTTCACAAGTGTCTATATTAAGTCAGTCCCTATAAGGAAAGGTAAAGGTAAAGGTAAAGGTTCCCCTCGCACATACGTGCTAGTTGTTGCCGACTCTAGGGGGCGTTGTTCATCTTCGTTTCAAAGCCGAAGAGCCAGTGCTGTCCGAAGACGTCTCCGTGGTCATGTGGCTGACATGACTCAACGGCAAAGGTGCATGGAACGCTGTTACCTTCCCACCAAAGGTGGCCCCTATTTTTTCTACTTGCATTTTTACGTGCTTTCGAAACTGCTAGGTTGGCAGAAGCTGGGACAAGTAACGGGAGCTCACCCCGTTACACGGCAGCACTAGGGATTCGAACTGCCAAACTGCCGACTGCCGACCTTTCGATCAACAAGCTCAACGTCCTAGCCCCTGAGCCACCGCGTCCCTCATATAAGGAAAGTTAATTTCTGATAAAGGACAATATTTGTAGCTCAGGGTTGGCATGAGGGGTCCTTGGTATTCTCTTGCTTGTTTTCTTGCAGACATTTCATTATCCAAACTAGGTAACATAATCAGTGCTTTTCAAATTCAAAGATATGTTAGCAATTTGTTTCAAAGGAAAATAACTTTCCCCAAATGCTAAAGATCTTATTTTAAAATAGAATCATACAGTTGGAAGTTGCCATTTAAGTCATCCACTCCAACCTCTCATTGACTATGGGAAAAATTAAAGTATTCTTGACAGATGTGTATGCAGCTCTTGTTTGAACACATCCATTGAAATGAAATCTACAATCTCACAAAATAATTGGTTTCTGATTGTTCTATCATTCAGTCAGAACTTTCCTATTACTTGAATCTATTATTCCACACAATGCACGCTGGGGTGATACAAAAGAAATTTTGCTGCTCTTCTTGTGATATACTTTTGAGTATTTGAAATGCATAACCATTCCACTTCAAGTCTGCTCATGATGGAACATTCCAATTCCTTCAAACTATACTATACTATGTGGACTATACAACTCAAAAAGGGTGAGACCAATACATGGCCAAAATACAACAAACTAGAATATGGTCTGGAAATTATAATTTCTGTTGAAATGATGCTGTGAAACTAGTATTTATCTCTATTAAATTTCAATATGTTGTTTTCAGCTTACTTCTTTAACATAAAACTTTAAAGAAAACTTTTCTCTAAATAAAAAAGTTCATTTTGGATGTTACTTCTGTCTTTTAGAATATATCTACACAGTTTTATATTTTCAGATCTAATAAGCATATCTTCTCTCAGTCGGGGAAAACGGCCGTCAGGAATGGGTAATCTCTTCTCGTTGCTGATTGGACCGAGTCTTTTAAATTGTAGTTTGTGGTCCCCGCCTCCTCCTATTTCCCTCCAGCTTTTTCGACTCGGTTTTGCTAGGACCGGAGCGTTATTAATCACCTCAGACTGGTTTCTAGTTTGAGGGATTGAGTTTGTGGTTATTTAGTGTTTTTTTTAGGAAGTCTATATAATTTATTTTATCTATTTTATTTATTTTTTCCTTTTTGGACTTTACTTGTCAACAGTGGAGAGCGGTGAGCAGGGATCTGCTCCCGAGCCCACAGGGCCGCCCAGGCGTTCGCCAGCTAGCCACCCCAGCGCTCACGGGTTTCGCACCCGTGGCTCGAAGAGTTGCCGGAGGATCGAAGGACACAGAAGCGGCTCACGGGGGTCGCCCCAGAAGCGCTCTGTGTGACCGGCACTCTTCAGGCTCTCTCTCTCTCAGCTCCCCCGTCGTACTCTCGGCCGCGGAAAGGGTTTAAAAAAACCAGAAGCCGCGGAGCCAGAAGAAACCCAGCCTCGCCCAAGGTATTTTTTTGCGGCAAGTTCGGAACCGCCATCTTTAAAAAAAAAAAACTTTTTTTTTTTTTTTCCTTCGCTTCATCAAAGGCTGCAGGTAGACGGGGGAGGTCAGTGGACGGCCTTTTAGGCTGTCGGGCTAGCAAGGGGGCGGCGACCGCAGAAGTCCGCGGTCAAGAAGAGGAGAGAGAGAGAGAGGAAGAGAGAGAGAGAGAGTGAAGCGAGAGGAGAGCGTCGAAGCTGCCGCTGGCCATCTACAGAAGCGACAGGCCTAAAAGGAACGTGAGTAGGCCCAAGCGGCCTTAAATTGGCGGGAAAGGTTCCTTCGCAAGATGGCGGACGCCTGTAATTTCCAGACTGACTTGCCAGCTTCCATTGCGGAGGAAGCGACTCTGGATGACCCAGGGGAGGGACCCTCTACAACCCCTCAGGTTTCAACCCCTCAGGTTTCTCCTGTCAGAGGGCGGAAAATGGCCAAGGCCAAGACCAAGAAAGGGGCCCAAGCTGAAGAGAGACGCCATAGGGCTCTGGAAAGGGTCTTCTCCAAGGCCTCAAAGAGGGCTCACCGGTCTCCTTCTCCAAAGAAAAGGGGAAATCATAACACAGGGGCCCTTCCTGACCCGCAAGGCCCAGATTTCCTCTCCCAGCCTAGCCAAATACCTGGATCATGGTCCCCAGACAGAATTTCCCCCTTACCTTCAGCTCAAACTGCTGCTACCCCATTGTTCCGCACCCTTTCAGAGATGGAACTTAGGATCTCCCCAGATTCCCTGCCGGCTCAACCAGCTAGTGGATTACAGGGATTGGGGGTGACACAGGGAGTGGGGGTGCCCCTGGTCCATTCTGATACTGGATTGTCCCAGATGCCAGTTTTTCAGCTGCCTGACCCCTTTAGTCGGATGATACAACAGGCCATTCGTCAGGAGGTAGCTCAAGCCCTTCATCAGCAATCTATGCCCTCTTCTTCTTCCAAAGCCAATAGGGTAGGAAAAAAGAAGAGAGAGTCCCCTAATTTGGGCCCGACCTTGTTCAATTCTCAAAGAGAAGAATCACCTGAAGAGGTCAGTCAGGCATCGGTATCCGAAGAAGAAGAGGACACCGGGGAGGCCTTATCTGAAGACGAGGGTCTGGGGCCGGACCAGCCTTCCTTTGTGGGACTTTTTAAACCCCACTTGTTTCGCTCACTCCTGTTCAAAGCCCTAGCTACTACAGGTTTAGGTGGGGTTGTGGGTTCTCCAGCTAATCCCCCAACCCTACCTAGCTCTTCATCCAACCTGTTTGTGGAACCCACGGTGGCTGCCGAGACCATTCCCGCACCTAAGATGTTCGTTGACGTGGTCCAGCGTCAGTGGGCCAATCCGGGTTCGGGCTCCAATCCCAATGCCACAGACAAAAGGTTTTACAACTGCGCAGCAGATCTTGAAAATATCCTGCAAGTCCCCACCGTGGATGCCCCAGTAGTGGCTCTAACAGCAACCTCTCATGTTACTGGTCCAGAAAACGAAGCTCTCCGTCCGGAGGATAAAAGGGCTGACCAGTCTTTGGTCAAATCCCATCAGGCTTCAGCCTGGTCAGTCAGGTCCTCCATGGCATCCTCATTTTTCAATAGAGCCTCTATTATGTGGCTCAAGCAGCTTCAGGGCCGTTTACCATCCTCGGACGTACGGGCCCATCAGGACCTTAACAAGGTCATCGCAGCCCTAGAGTTCTCCGCGGATTCGACTCTGAACGCGGCCCGTTTCTCGGCCAAAGCTATAGGGTCTACGGTTACATCCCGCAGACTTTTATGGCTCCGTCACTGGCGAGCGGACACCAGAAATAAATGGCGCCTGGCCTCCTCTCCCTATGCGGGCACACACTTATTCGGCGCATCACTAGACCCTATCCTAGTGGAGACCAAGGACAAAAAGAAGATTTTGCCCTCTCTTTCTCGACGGGGGGAACTTCGGCATCAGCCTTATTTTCGATCCTCAACCTCACCGGCTTCATCTACAGCTTCCTTTCGTAACCAAGATTCCGGAGGGTCGGGGTTTAGGCGAAGATTTCCGCCGTACAGAGGAAACGCCCAGAGGGTCGACCAGGTCAGAACAGGGGCCAAGTTTTCGGGCCGTAAGCCGTTTCGAGGGGGGCGGGGCAAACAGTACAATCGCTTCAAGTAGTCCCGCAGCAGACCTCCCCATTGGAGGTCGGTTGGCTCTATTTGCTGACCAATGGGAGGCTTCCACTTCAGACCGTTGGGTTAGAAACACCATTAGACACGGCCTAGCTCTAGAGTTCCTTTCCACCCCCCCGACGGTTTTCGTTTCTTGCCCTGTTTCTTCCCGCAGCTCTAGCGCTTCTCTGGTGCAGTCTGCGGTCCATCACCTTTTGACTATTCGAGCTATCCAATTGGTTCCTATCGATCAACTCAAACAGGGCTTCTATTCCAGACTCTTTGTCGTAAGTAAACCGTCGGGGGGCTGGAGGGCTATTCTAGACCTTAAGGCCCTTAACAAATACATCGTGTACCACCGTTTTAAAATGCACTCGTTACGTTCCATATTGGAGTGCGTTAGACAAGGAGATTACATGGCCTCCATTGATTTAACTGAAGCCTATTTACATATCCCCATTAGACGAGATCACCGTAAATACTTGCGTTTCTGCTTCAAGGGTTCTCACTATCAATACCGGGCCCTACCCTTCGGGTTGTCCTCGGCCCCTAGGGTCTTTACAAAAGTCATGGCCGTGCTCATGGCCCACATCCGAAGGTTCCCGGTTAGGCTCCAGGCCTACCTAGATGACATTCTCATCTTGTCATCTACCTTAAATGCGGCCCATAGAGATATCTCTTTGACTATTGAAGCGCTACAATCACACGGGTTCTCGATTAACTGGGAAAAGAGCCATCTTAACCCCTCCACGTCTATAACACACTTGGGCGCTCAGATTGATTCATTAAGTTCCATGGTATTCCTGTCACTAGAACGCCAGGTTAGTTTAGCCGAGTTAGCTAGCGCCTCTAGAATTTCACGGTCGGTTCCCTTGGAACAACTCTCCCAACTCCTCGGGAAAATGGTGTCGTCATACGATATTATCCCATGGTCTCGCCTCCACAGTCGGCCTCTTCAGTGGTTCCTCTTGCCATATCAGAGGAAACGGTGCGTTTCGTCCAAGCGACGGGTGAGTCTTCCACGGGAGGTGACCGACTCTTTGGCTTGGTGGGATCCGGAGGTGCTGGCCAGAGGTTCGGTCTTCAGGGAACCAGTGAGGGACGTGATCACCACAGATGCCAGTCTCTCGGGCTGGGGGGCACATTTGAATCAACACCTGGCCCAAGGCAAGTGGTCCCCCTCAGAAGTCCATCACGGCATCAACTTTCTAGAGCTGCGTGCCATCCGTCTGGCGCTTCTAGCCTTCGAGGATCTCATCCGGGACAGGAATGTCCTTATCCTCACGGACAACGTGACGGCGCACATAAACAGGTGGGGGCACTCACTCCCGGGCGCTGATGACGGAAACCCTTTCCCTCGGTCATTGGGCCGAATCCCACCTGAGCTCTTTGAAAGCAGAACATATTGCGGGGACGGACAACCGCACAGGACACTCCCTCAGCCGCCAAACTATCGACCTGCCGGAATGGACATTGTCTCCAGCAATTTCCACGACCTGTGTTCCCGCTTCGGACTCCCTCAGGTGGTCGTATTCACCTCAGAGACCAACAATCAGGTCCCTCGATTTTTTCCGAGATTCCCATCTCGGGGAGCGGAGGCAGTGGACGCCCTCCGCAGCAGCTGGCCTCCGGCCTTCTCTCGCCTTTCCACCAATACCTCTAATTCCCAGAGTAATCATAGCTTCTCTTGGAGAAGTCAGAATTGATTCTGGTCGCCCCATTCTGGCCCAGGAGGCCCTGGTTCGCGGACCTATTGACTCTGTCAGTCCGGGAACCGTGGAGAATCCCGGACAGCCAAGTGTCTCTCTTCCAGGGACCGATCCGACACCCGAACCGCAATGGCTCGCCTAGCCGTGTGGAGATTGAGCGGAGCGTCTTGATGAGCAAAAGTTCCAGGTCAGGTCATTCCCACCATGCTAGCATCCGCAGAGACTCTACCAAGCGGATTTACGAGGCCACGTGGCGCACATTTGAAGGTGGTGCGCACCTCAAGGTATAGTGGCTTCTTCAGCTTCTGTCTTAGATATTTTGGCTTTCTGCAACGGGGTCTCGATTCAGGATTGGCGACCAATACTCTCAAGAGACAAGTAGCGGCAATTTCATCAGTCTTGAGATGTGGTTCACTGATATCCCTTTCCAAGGAGCCTCTAATTCAACAATTCTTCCGGGGAGCTAATAACGTCAACCCGCCCGTTGTTCACCGTTTTCCATCGTGGCGATTAAATGCTGTTCTCAATGCTCTTACTAAGGCTCCGTTTGAACCGCTGAGGGACTCCTCTCTACGTATCCTGTCGCTGAAGGTAGCCTTTCTGATAGCCATCACCTCAGCCCGGAGAATTTCGGAATTATCGGCTTTATCAATTAGACAGGACCTCTGCACGTTTTTCAACGATAGAGTAGTACTATGTCTAGACCCTACATTCCTCCCGAAGGTCAACAGCCAATTTCATAGGACACAGGAAGTTGTTCTGCCTAATTTCTGTCCAACTCCTAGGCACCGCTTAGAGAGAGTGTGGCACACTCTGGACGTGCGGAGAGCATTGAAAATATACATTGAGCGGACATCATCCTTCCGTAAGACAGAGGCCCTGTTTGTGTCGTTCCAACCACTCTCTATGGGTCAAAAAGTGTCAAAGTCGGTTCTGGCTAGATGGATTAGGGCCGCAATTGCCACAGCTTATGAAAGCCAATCTCTGCCGGTTCCGCGAAAGATTACAGCACACTCTACCAGAAGTGCAGCATCTTCGGCCGCTTGGGGAGCCCAAGCCTCCATTGAGGAGATCTGCAGAGCGGCGACGTGGTCCAACCCGTCTTCGTTCATTCGACACTATCGGGTGGACTCCTACGCCTCGGCTGACGCTGCATTTGGCAGGCGGGTTCTGCAGACGGTGTTTTCCCAGCAATGACAAGCCGCCATCAACCCTCCCGGTAAGACATGGGGGCTTTGGTACATCCCATTCCTGACGGCCGTTTTCCCCGACCGAGAGAAGGGAACGTTGGCTTACCTGAACGTCCCTTCTTGGAGAGGGGAAAACGGCCGTCAGCCCCACCCAAGGCGTCTGTCTATTCGAGGGTCAGGGGCGGGAGGGCACTAATTCTCTATCATTTCAGCAAGCCAGGCCGGCCTACAATTGAATCCTCGCCGAAAAAGCTGGAGGGAAATAGGAGGAGGCGGGGACCACAAACTACAATTTAAAAGACTCGGTCCAATCAGCAACGAGAAGAGATTACCCATTCCTGACGGCCGTTTTCCCCTCTCCAAGAAGGGACGTTCAGGTAAGCCAACGTTCCCTTCTACTTTCCCTTGATGAGTTCCCAATTCAACATCAAATCTATTTAACTTCTTTCTCCAATTTGATGAGAAATCTTTGATGAATACTGTCTAAGAAAAATATTTCAAGTAGCTTTGGCCTTCATTACTTCCATACATCTTATTCTTAATTTGCCTGCTCGAATCAAAATGCTTCGAAGTATTTTGTTAAATGCTTTCTTGAGATCAGGTTATCCTCAGCATTCCCTCAATTTATTAATGGAGTTATCTACTTAAAAAATGAGACAAAGATAGTCTTGCAGCCCTGTTTTTGACAAGGCATGCTGAAGGCTGATTAGTAGTAGCTACCAGGAAGGTGTTCAAAATTGGCAACTTGGAGGATAAAGACTCACTGATTTGAGATACCTTGCTATACAAGATGAATGAATGAAGCATTTCTTGTCTCTTTTGACTGTTTATGCGATGTTGGTGTGCACATCAAAGTGTTGGGGCTTGCATGACGACATTCCATCTTGTGGTATCTGCAGAGAAGGGTCAACAATGTCAAACTAGTAGGACCAAGTGACTGGGTGATCAAAACCCTGCCTCTTTGTACATGTGTGCAAAGCATATGCCACATATTAAGAAGAAAAGAAGTACTGACTGTCCAGTCATGCCTGCCATTTTTATACTGTTGATATCCCCATATGGGATGGCTCTACTCTTGCTAGTGTTGATACCCTTCAGCAGACACAAGACATTCTAACCACTACATCAGGGGTGTCAAACTCAAGGCCTGGCCCATGGGGCCGCCCTGGAAACAGCGCAGGAACGGCCCGTGGTGACAGCGAAGCCACCACATCAGCAATAGAGGGTTATGGGGAAATAGACCACACAGCACTCCTTTGTATTTTTTGATAGATTTACACTTTTTTTAAACCTTCTTGAAAGCCTTTGCTTTGGCAGATCATAAAACTGCAGCCTGCCTCCCTGGGCTCCGTTTTCGCTGGCAGAGGGATGGAGGAGCCTGTTGCAGCCAAAAATGGAGCACAGGCGGGCTGCGCATAGCTTCCCTGAATTCTATTTTTGCTGGCAGAGGTTTGCAGAAGACTGTCGCAGCCGAAAATGGAGCCTTGAGTGACATCAAGTTTGCCATGCCCAGCCTTACCACACCCACCCAACTCCCCCCACCCGAGGTCAAACATTACCTTGATGTAGCCCTCAATGAAATAGAGTTTGACACCCCTGATCTACATGAAAGTGCCTTAAAATGATCATATTATTTGCAGCACAGATACTGATGTCAGACTAAAAACATACCTGCTCAGAGTCCTCAAGGCAGCTAACAACACTAATTATTACAGTTAAATGACTATATTTGTAGTACGTGAGCAATGAAAAATTCTAGCAATACAATACTTATTTGGGTTGTGTTTTCTTTTGAGGGACCAAATGAAACTTGTGACACTTTGTTATACACGGCTCTGTTTTTCTTAAATACATAGCATGAGCTTTCTTGGAGCAGGCTGTACAGAAGGTTCCACAAAATGGATAATGAAATATATTATCCCACACCGGCATCTCAGCAAGATAGCCTTCAAATGCTTAAAGAGCTCATTGTTCAAATCACTTTGCTTCATTCTGTGTCCCTAATTTCCTTACCTACCCTGATTTAGATTATATTTATTGATTGATTGATTGATTGATTGTTTAAATTTCTATACCGCCCTTCTCCCAAAGGACTCAGGGCGGTTTACAGCCAAAGATAAAGCAATTGATACAAAAATTAAAACCAGTTTAAAAAGAGAAAATTTAAGGTTGGCTAAACACTATAAAACCCATAAAAACCCCATTTAAAAAACCATTAGGCCAGTCCTGCACGGTGAAACAGAAATGTTTTCAGCTCACGTCGAAAGGTCCGGAGATCAGGGAGTTGGCAGATACCTGGTGGTAGCTTGTTCCAGAGGGTTGGTGCCCCCACAGAGAAGGCCCTCCCCCTGGGTGTCGCCAGCCAACATTGTCTGGTTGACGGCACCCTGAGGAGACCCTCCCTATGGGAGCGCACTGGTCGATGGGAGGTCGCTGGTAGCAGCAGGCGGTCCCGTAAATAACCCAGTCCTATGCCATGGAGCGCTTTAAAGGTGGTAACCAACACCTTGAATTGCACCCGAAAGACCACCGGAAGCCAGTGCAGCCTGTGCAGGAGAAGTGTTATATGGGAGCAATGAGTCGCTCCCTCTATCACCCACGCGGCCGCATTCTGAACCAGTTGGAGCCCTCATTTCCAGCTAAATGAAAATATTCCGTTCTTTAATGAATTGTCATACTTAAAATACTGCCAAGAGTCCCTTACTAATAGTAGTCTTGGAGGAGCATTTTTGAAGGAACCTGGGTTCTAAACTGTCCCTGTATTACCATAATCCTGCAGTAAAAACTCAGTGATTAAAAGAAAATATATAATTAATATCAAAATAGACTAATGAGTTAGAAATCAGCAACAGAAACACAATAACAACAAACTGTCTTCTGGCAGATTTTGGGTTGTGATTTACACATTTTACTCAGCTGGGCGTGACACCTAGTGATCTTACTAAAAATGTTGTTGTTGTTGTTTTTTAATTTTCAGGAATTCACTTAAAAAATAAATTGTGCGCCCTTCATGATTTTAATCAAAAACATATTTCAAATCAACATGTCCATTTCAGAATGCCAGTATCATGTTCCATATTTTCATTAATGTGGTGAACATAGCAGCATTTAGCATTTGCAAGATAAATAGATAAATAAAATGACTGCCTAAATCTTGGCTGTTATAAAGGGGTAAAAAAAATAGATAGACCCACCCACTTTTTCCTCTGGCATTGCCTACTACTTGTTTTGGCCCTGGCAAGCAATTCAGTCGATAACTCTTGTGGAAATGGGCCCTGTAACAGAGGGAAAGTTGCCCAACCTTAGTCTACATGATGAATTCATGTGCTGTAGAAAGAACCTACTGTTCCCCACAATTCATTTGTGTTCATTTTATCCAATCTTTGGACTGGATCTTGTGCAAACTAGGCAGAATAGCTTTCTTTTGGGAGAGAGATGGTAAGCCAAGATCTGATTTAAGGGAAGAAATGTATGTTTTTATTTAACAAATAATAGGTGGAGTATGAGCTGGGACACCAGATTTAGCAATAGGGTTGTCCTTATTTGCCCAATTGCTTAGATTTAAATATGATTTCATAATCTTGAAATAGTTTGAGGTTTTGGTTAAAATAATCAGTTTTGATTATGGTTTTTCTTATCCAAATAAGGAAATAGGAGTCCCTAAATGTGCTTCTACTTTTCATTTGGTCTATTTCGTTTTAGCTGCAAAATTGCTAATTTGCTGTAATGCTAGATTATTATTAATAGCACACTTATAGAATTACCTCTGTGCACGCCTAACACAATTCATAATAGGGGAAAGAAAGCAAGACAAATATTGTAGGAGCCGTGGTGGCGCAGTGGTTAGAATGCAGTATTGCCGCCTAATTCTGCTGACTGCCAGCAGTTAGTTTCTCACCGGCTCAAGGTTGAATCAGCCTTCCATCCTTCCAAGGTGGGTAAAATGAGGACCCGGATGGTTGAGACAGGGGTGAAATGATCCCGGTTTGGACCAGCTCACCCGATCCGGTAGCGATAACAGTGGGTGGTTTGGAGGACCGGTAGCAAAAATCCCTGGCCCCACCCCCTGCCTCTGCTGAGCTGAGCCATGAGGTTTTTGTTTTTTTTTACTTTTAAAAGCAGTTTTTCTTCAGCCAAAAACATGCCTTTAAAAGTAAAAAAAAAAGTAAAAAAAAACATGTTTTCTACAAGCTCTTCAGCCTAAGAGCTTGTAGAAAACCTCATTTTAAGAGATTCTAGGCTGCGATAAAGCACTTACCTTATTTGCTCCTTTCCAGCTGTGAAAGCCATGCTTTAGATCAATTGCATCAGTAGCAACTGCCTGCCTGAAATCCATCTGCTCAGTCAGCAACTGCTTTGCTGGCTGAGGAACTCTGGGAGTTGAAGTCCACAAACCTTAAAGTTACTAAGGTTGGAGACCCCTGATCTAAAAAATATAAATAAAATAAAATAATAAAATAAAATATTTGTGCAGCTTTCTGAGATTTGGTGTGTTTCTGTAGTGTTTCACTCTAACTACACAAACACACAAAAACTCACAAAGCTGTACGTGGCATTTTGTGTGTGTGTGTGTCAGTTGTGTTGTGTTGTGTGTGTGTAAAGTGTGAAAGTTGGTTTTTGAGCTTTTTGTGGCTGTGTGAAGTGTGTGAACTGCAGCTGCTTTTACATTGTGTGTGAGTCAGTTGTATTGTTTTGTGTTGTGTGTGTGTAAAGTGTGAAAGTTGGTTTTTGGTACCTCTTATTGTTTTGTATACTTTATATTTTTATTATTTATTGTGATTGGCCATGCCAACCCAGTCATCTGACCATCAAGCCATGCCCACCAATTAAGCCATGCCCACAGAACCAGTAGGGAAAATTTTTAGATTTCACCCCTGGGTTGAGGCCAATATGTTGACTCTGTAAACCTCTTTGAGAGGGCTGTAAAGCACTAGGAAGTGGTATATTAGTCTAGGTTAGGGGTCTCCAACCTTGGTCCCTTTAAGACTTGTGGACTTCAACTCCCAGCAAAGCTAGCTGAGGACTCTGGGAGTTGAAGTCCACAAGTCTTAAAGGGACCAAGGTTGGAGACCCCTGGTCTAGGTGGCTATTGCTATTTAGAACCAATATAGAGTTTAAATACCTAACGAGATATAAGCAGGTCCTAGCTTCTGCATTATTCTCTTTAAAGAAAGAAAATATGTATGGGAATCATCATTGCAAGTGGATCATAGCTCATCAGTAGAAACTACATTGCATGTCTCTGGTCCAGAGGTGGTATTCAGCAGGTTCTGTCCAGTTCTGGAGAACCGGTAGTGGAAATTTTGAGTAGTTCGGAGAACTAGTAAATACCACCTCTGACTGGTCCCACCCCCGATCTATTGTCTGTCTCCCGAGTCCCAGTTGATCGGGAGGAAATGGGGATTTTGCAGTAACCTTCCCCTAGAGTGGGGAAGGAATGCAGATTTTACAATATCCTTCCTCTGCCATGCCCACCAAGCCACACCCACAGAACCGGTAGTAAAAAAACTCCTGGGACCACCACTGCTCTGGTCCCAGGTAATTTTACGTAAAACAGGATTCAGGACCTATGGTTCCCAGATGTATTAAATTGTCAATAATTCCTCACCACTGATCATCATGATGGTCACGGGTATGCCTCGAGGGGTGGGGTGGAGTTTTTGCATTGATTTGGCCCATGGGAAGAACCCAGTGACCTAAGCTTTAAAAAGATCATCCAGTGAATGCATATGGAGGAGGAGAGGTCTTCCGGTCTTGTGAAACCATTTATTTATTTATTTTTATTTATTTTATTTTATTTTTATACCGCCCTTCTCCCGAAGGACTCAGGGCGGTGTACAGGCATAATAAAACCGACAATACAATATACAAGTTTAAAATACGATTTAAAAAACTTATTTAAATTAGCCCAGTGATTAAAATTTACCATACTAAAACCCCGTTTAAAATTTAACATTAAAATCCCAATTTAAGCCAGCCCCGCGCGGATAAAAAGATGAGTCTTGAGTTCGCGACGAAATGTCCGAAGGTCAGGTATTTGGCGTAAACCCGGGGGAAGCTCGTTCCAGAATGTGGGAGCCCCCACAGAGAAGGCCCTTCCCCTGGGGGCCACCAGCCGACATTGTTTGGCGGACGGCACCCTGAGAAGTCCCTCTCTGTGGGAACGTACGGGTCAGTGGGAGGCGTGTGGTAACAGCAGGCGGTCCCGTAAGTACCCAGGTCCTAAGCCATGGAGCGCTTTAAAGGTCATAACCAACACCTTAAAGTGCACCCGGAAGGCCACAGGCAGCCAGTGCAGTCTGCGCAGGAGCGGTGTTACATGGGAGCTACGCGTAGCTCCCTCTATAACCCGCGCAGCTGCATTCTGGACTAACTGAAGTCTCCGAGCGCACTTCAAGGGAAGCCCCATGTAGAGAGCATTACAGTAATCCAAGCGAGAGGTAACGAGCGCATGAGTGACTGTGCATAAGGCATCCCGATCAAGGAAGGGGCGAACTGCCGAACCAGGCGAACCTGGTGGAAGGCCCTCCTGGAGACGGCCGTCAAATGGTCTTCAAACGACAGCCGATCATCCAGGAGGACACCCAAGTTGCGCACCCTATCCTTTGGGGCCAGTAACTCGCCACCAACAGCCAGCCGCGGCTGCAGCTGACTGAATCGGGGTGCCGGCATCCACAGCCACTCCGTCTTGGAGGGATTAAGCTTGAGCCTGTTTCTCCCCATTTGACTCTCACATATACTGTATGCCTTTTCTCTTCCCTTCAGTCTGCACAGGATTAAAAGAAATATTCTCGACATCTGTCAGATAACATTGCTCAATGTTGGTCACAGTCAGATGCCAACTGGAAGTGACTAAGTACATCAGTTGGATAGAATTGGTAAATAACTTAGGGCTCGCCAAGATTTGCAGCTCCTGCTCCAGGAGAAGGAAGCGGTGGAAGCCAGGAGGGCCTTCACATATTTATTTTATGTGCAAAGTGCACCCATTGCTGGTTCGGGACACTTTGCTGACAACCATTCATGCTCTTTCAAGTTAGATTACTACATTGTGCTTTACTTGGGGTTGTCCTTGAAGACTATCTGGAAATTACAGCTAGTCCAAAATTCAGCACTGCAAATTGCTGAATGCAATTCTCGGTGTTCTATGGTTTGAACAAATGACATCGCTACTATATCATACATGCTGCACTTCTCATAGTCTCGTCTGTGTGCAATTCAGGTTACGGTTATCAACTTTAAAACCCTGAATATTATAGGGCCAGGAAATTATGGAACCACTTCACCTAAAGGGTATCTGACCTTTGTACCAAAATGCTCAGTATCGGTGGGTCTACTCTAGGTCTCTTCTCTTAAATGCTGTTATCTCCCAGAACCTTGGAAGACTGTCTTCTCTGAGATAGCCCTTGGCCTGTGGGATATCCTTCTCCCTGTGACCTGGCAGTCCTCCAATTTCATAGTCTTCTTGTAAAACTTGGTCTTTCCCATAACATTGGGGTACAGTGAGTGCAGCTGGATATGTATGTGTGGGAATATATTGCCTTTGAGGCACCAGATGTTTTTGTTGTGTGTTTTTTTAAAGTTTCATATTTTTATTGTTGCTCTGTTAGCCTCCTGGGGTTATAATATGTGAGATCAGCAACTATATCAGTGCTTTACATAAATAAATACATTTAAAAATGAATGAGAGACAATATAGCTTCCCATCATTAGAAACCTATTTCCTTAACAAACTATATAAAGTGAAGATGTTGGTGTTATTGGAAGAATTCTACTCGCATATTTCTTCAGGGATAAAGCTATTGTGTTGTAACAATAAATACCTGGGAAACTTATTTGAAGAAATTGTACACAGTTGAGTTAAGCAATACTAAGCACTTAAAATTTACTACTGATCAAGTTTCGGTGATTGTCTAGACGAAAGCAAAGGATTTGTCTGTCTCACAAGTTAATTTAGGTTACCCGATTACAACATGTAAAATCTTATATCTCTTCTTCCTGTTTTTTTCCAAATACTTTGTTCAGCATGTATTTTGCAGGAGACAGAATTTTAGATTCATATATGATTAATTTGAACAGGCTATTGATTCATTCATTTTCTGCAACTGTATCTCCGGATCATAAGAGGTATTTATATTTTTTTATAGATACATCTCCTTTTCCCACAAGACCACTCAATCACATACAGTGTGATTAAATGTGTATATCAAACGATCAGCACTATTGTGTTATTGAAAAGTTTTAAAACTGAGGCAACATCTAAGAATAATGATGCACAAATTGAGAAAAAGACAATTCAGTCTTCAAATTTTTAAACACATCTAAAATGGACATTTGTCAACAAAACGACTTAAGCACTTTAAAATGCATTTAAAGTTCTTCAGTTCTGCTCATATGGACTTGAGAAGAGATTATGGCATGTTGCCCCACTGCAGGAATTAGTTAATATACATAGTCCGAAAAAATTTACTGATGCAAGTGAATTATCATTTGCATTTTTTTCATTTTAAATTGTCAGACTTGTTTGAATTTTGTTATCCTTTGGCTCCAAGTGATATATAAGATAAGCACAACCATCTCTAAAATGTGCCCATTGATCAGGAATTTGTATCTATATTCTGTAGGTCAGTTGGAAACAGTAAGCAAAATGATAACACAAATATTTCCTCCAAACTTTTGTATTTAGTTATCTTTCTTTAAAATAAAAAGGTCTTAGTTACCAATGTGCTTGTCACTGTCAAAAGCAGTTTTGATATGGTGGATTATGCAGAACATTTTGAAAAAGAAGATCAAGTTTGTTCCACAGTTCTTTTTATTAGGAATAATTCCAGATTGTACTGTTATAGAGACAAAATTGATTTTGAATTTAATAACTGCTGCAAAATTATTGATTGCACAATATTGGAAGAAAGAAGACTTACCTACAATTGGAGAATGGATTAGTACAGTATCAAATTTAGCAGAAATGGCAAAAATTTCTGCCTACTTGAAAGACTATACACAAGAAAAATATATTTTGGAATGGAGAAAGTGGATCAATTATATTCAAAATAAGTATCAGATTAAAAAATACCAATTAGTTTTTGAGTGAAGTTAGGATTTGCTATGTATTAGAGTTTAAGAAAGAAGGGAATTGATAGTGTGATGGTGTGAAATGGATTATGTTTTATGCAGTAGTGAGATTCAGCCAGTTCGCACCACTTTGGGAGAACCTGTTGTTAACTTTCTGAACAGTTTGGCAAACTGGTTGTTGGAATAAATCATTAGGGCAGAGAACCGGTTGTTAAATGACTTGAATCCCACCACTGGTTTTATGTTATATTTTAGATTATGTTTGTTAGTTACTATACCCTGTATTCTGTTCTGGGAAGTCTCGCGGGGGAGGAGGATGGAGGGGAAATGGGGGGGGGGGAAGGGGGAAGATTATAAATTGATTGATTGTCATTGTACAGGAATAATGGTAGAATTAAATAAGTTGGAATGGTGTAAAGTCGGGGCTGCTCGGTAACCACTCCGGAAGGGAAAGGGTAAGGAAAGAGGAGTAAAGAAGGAAGAAAGTAGGTAGGCAGGTAGGTAGGAGAGAAGGGAGGGGGAAGAAAAGATAGGAGGAGGAGAAGGAGTGGAAGATTAGAAAGGTTAGAAAGGATGGAAGTGAGAAGTGGGAAGGAGGAGGGGAAGTAGGAAAGTGAGGAGGAGGATGGTGGGGAAAGTAGAAGAAGGATGAGAAGGGTAGAAAGGATTAAGGAAGGAGTGGCGACCGAGCAGGCCCAATTGAGCATAATTTGAGTATAGGATCGATTGTTGGATAAGTGATTGTACTGTACACTGGTCAAATTATGGGAATTATTATGGAAAATAAAAAACCTTTTTTAATATATATATAAAAAAAGCAGTTTTGAGATGTGAAGGCACTTCTTAGATTTAGCATGGGGTTCTTATCACTTGTTCCCTTATTTGAAACTAGAAAACTGTACCCCATTAATACATTTTATCATCACAGAACTTTATAGCATTCTACAAAATGGCAGATATCTATAGTATTACTTGCACTGCTAACAAGAACATTGTCTGGAAAGCAGTTTTGTTTGTGGCTGTTTGGATTCATTGGGTCTATATTTCTACAGTATAAGACATTAGGAATGGGTTCACGCAGCATACTACAACACAACTTGTTTAATCATGTCTTGTTAGTTAAGCCATGATTTGATGCATTCATACAAAATGCTAAGTCATAATATAATTTTGCACAGAATCATAATTTTTTTTAATACAAGTTTTTTTATTTTATTTTATTTATTATTAAATTTGTATACCGCCCTTCTCCCAAAGGACTCAGGGCGGTTCACAGCCAAGTAAAATAGACAATATATAAATACAATTAAAATACAGTTAAAAAACTTATTAAAATTGGCCACAATTAAAATTTAGAGCTAAAACCCATTTAAAAACCCATAAATTTAAAAACTAACCCAGGCCCGCGCAGATGGATAGGTAGGTTTTAAGCTCATGAAAGGTTGGAGGTCCGGAAGTTGGCGAAGTCCTGGGGAGTTCGTTCCAGAGGCGGGAGCCCCACAGAGAAGGCCCTTCCTGGGCGTCGCCAGACGACACTGTCAGCGCCGATGGCACCTGAGGAGTCCCTCTCTGTGAGAGCGCACGGTCGGTGAGAGGTATTCGGTAGCAGCAGGCGGTCCCGTAAATAACCCGGCCCTATGCCATGGGCGCTTTAAAGGCGTTCACCAAAACCTTGAAGCGCACCGGAAGGCCACAGGCAGCCAGTGCAGCCTGCGCAGGATAGGTGTCACTCGGGAGCCACGAGGGCTCCCTCTATCACCAGCAGCTGCGTTCTGGACTAACTGTAGCCTCCGGATGCCCCTCAAGGGAGCCCCATGTAGAGAGCATTGCAGTAATCCAGGCGAGGCGTCACAAGGGCGTGAGTGACTGTGCACAAGGCATCCCGGTCTAGAAAGGGGCGCAATTGGCGCACCAGGCGAACCTGGTGGAAAGCTCTCCTGGAGACGGCCGTCAGGTGTTCATCAAAAGACAGCCGTTCATCCAGGAGAACGCCCAAATTGCGCACCCTCTCCATCGGGGCCAATGACTCGCTCCCGACAGTCAGCCGCGGACTCAGCTGACTGTACCGAGATGCCGGCATCCACAGCCACTCTGTCTTGGAGGGATTGAGCTTGAGCCTGTTTCTCCCCATCCAGACCCGTACGGCTTCCAAACACCGGGACAGCACTTCGATAGCTTCATTTTTACTGATTTCCCCCCTCCACACAAACACAATTCATAAACAAAGTTGTTCTGTTTCCCTTCCCCCAATACTCCCAGCAAAGAGTCCGTCAGAGGCCTTCCTTTTTTTTTTCCCTTTTATTTACATAGATACATGTCCTGGCCACGTCTACCCACGGGCCTGCCAAGTTTCTGGAGATAACGAGGAAATTATAGATAAGGCCAGAATTACTCACGAATATATTCTTCCCTCCATGAAATAGTTAGCTCGCGCCAAATTCATTGCTTTGTCCGAGACAAAAAACCAGGAAGTCCCGCCTCCTATTTATAGTCTCTGCAGATGTCACTGCATGACAATTATGACTTGGCTTTGTCCCAACTCTTCCGCTGCTGCGCGTCGATCAAGCCTTCGTAATCTTGCGTCCCTCCAAAACTGTTCTTGGGCGTTGCCAAATCAGAAGAAGGCCGGGAGAATCAGGCCTTGCGGCCCCTCCCTTTGAGTGGGTGCCAGGGAGGAGAGGGCTCAAGAGAAGCAGGGCTTGCCAGGTCTTCTCCTCATTTTCTGAATCATCCGAGTCCAGGAGTCTGGGTCCAGGAACCTGGGTCACAACACTATCCTCACCGCAGGGCCCTTCCCCGGGCTGACGATCGGGATGCGGTCGGGCTGGGTTCTGCTCATGGAAGGCCTGCACCAGGTCAGGGGCATGAGCGTCGGAGGCATCTACCCAGGAGAAATCAGTCCCGTATCCCTTCCACGCGATCAAATATTGGAAGCGACCCTTTAGCCAGCGAGAGTCTCGTGCGCTGTGGACTTCAGATTCCTCCGACCCGTCCTCGGCGACAGTGGCGGGTGCTGTTGGGCACCGAAGGGGACTCGGTGTGGCCTCAGGAACCAGAAGGGACCGGTGAAAACGGGTGGATCCGCATGGATCGTGGCAGGGTCAGTCGGTAGGCTACCGGGTTGATGACTGCCTCGACAGGAACGGGCCGATGAATCGGTGGTCCAACTTCTTTACCGGCGGTCGGACGGGAGGTGTTTGGTGAGAGCCACACCGGTCTCCAACTGCCAGCGGGGCGTTGCCCGTCGGGAGCGGTCAGCGGACCGTTTGTAGTCCTCCTTTGCCCGATTCAGCTGCTGGCGTACCAACTGTTGGACCGCATGCAATTCCGTCAGGAAGGTCTGCGTTCGGGAACAGGAGAGTCCGGTGGTGCCAGAGGAAGAGCCGCGGATGGTACCCACATTGGCAAAGAACGGGTCATCTGAGTAGAGGTGTGCTGAGAGTTGTTAAAAGCAAACTCCGCCAGAGACAGGTAGTCGGCCCAGTTGTCCTGTTGCTGGTTGATGAAGCAACGGAGATACTGTTCCAGTATACCGATGACCTTCTCTGTACCCCGTCGGTCTCCGGATGGTGCGATGACGACAGACATACCTGCACCTCCAACGCGCCATCAGGCTCTTCCAGAAGCGGGCTGTGAACTGAACTCCAGCGGTCCGAAACCACCCTGTCCGGTAGACCATGGAGGCGGAAGATGTGCTGCAGAAAGAGGCGGGCGTTTTGCGGCTGTGGGCAGTCCGCGGCATGGGATGAAGTGTGCCATCTTGGTGAGCATGTCCACCACCACCAGCACCGTGGTGAACCCAGAGGACGGCGGCAGGTCTGTCAGGAAATCCATAGAGATCGCCCCAGGGTCTGTCGGGTGTCGGCAAGGGTTGGAGGAGCCGGGAGGGGCCCCGTGGCGGTCTTGGCTTGCCGGCACGGTACGCAGGATGTCACGTAGGCATGTATATCATGCCGCACTCGGGCCACCAAAGGTCCGTGTCACCAGGTGGAGGTCTTGAAGAACCCAAAATGTCCTGCTGCAGGGTTGTCGTGGCACTGGGTCATGACGAGGGCTCGGAGTGGTCCTGTGGGTACATATAATCGCCCCGAAACTTGAGTAAGTCCTCCTCCAAGGTCCAAGGAGGCGTGGGGCCCACCTCCGCTCTCCTTTGCTGCGACCAGGCGTCCTGGCGCTGCGCCTCTCGCACCTGGGCCCGCAAGTCCACTGGCTCCCGTGCTGCGGCCAAGGCTTCTGCCGCAGCACTGTCCGTGGAGGAAGGGGTCCTTGGCGCAGAGGTACTCTGGCTTGGGACAGGGCATCCGCCCTCCGGTTGTGACCGCTGGGAATGTAGGTCACGCGGAAGTTGAACCGGGCAAAAACAACGACCACGGATCTGCCGCTGGTTCAACTTCCGAGCTGTGGTGAGGTGCTCGAGATTCCGATGGTCCGTTCGGACCTCCACCTGATGTCGGGCCCCTCCAGATGGTGTCGCCAAGCCTCGAATGCAGCCTTGATAGCCAGCAACTCTTTTTCCCAGATAGTGTAGTTGCGCTCGGAAGGTTGAGTTTCCGGGAGTAGTAAGCGCGGGAAAAAGTGTGCCACCATTCGCCGGAGCCTGTAGCAGCACCGCTCCCAGAGCCACATTGACGCGTCCGTTTCCACCACAAAAGGCGGGCGGGTCGGGATGCCTCAGGGCGGGTTCCGTGGCGAAGGCTTTCTTGAGGGCTGTGAATGCTTCTTGCTGCGGGGACCCCACCGAATGCAACCTTCTTCCTGAGGAGCTGGGTAAGTGGAGCTGTCAGTGTGGCGAAGCCGGGATGAAGGTCCGGTAGTAGTTGGCGAAGCCCAGTAGGCGCTGAACATCCTTCACCCGACGAGGGCTTCCCAGCTACACAAAGCTTCTACTTTACATGGGTCCATGGCTATGCCCTCGGGCGAGATGATATGCCGAGGAATTCTATGGAAGTCCGGAAGAAGACGCATTTCTCCAGCCGCATTGAGTTGTTGCTCCATAGCGTTGCAGAACCAGACTGACGTGTCGAAGGTGGCTTTCCTGGACCGGGAGTAAATCAGGATGTCGTCGAGGTAGATAACCACGAACCGATCCAACATGTCTCGAACACGTCGTTCATGAAGTGCTGAAAACGGCGGGAGCATTGGTCAACCCAAATGGCATGACAGTGTATTCG
The DNA here is from genome assembly GCF_028640845.1 of Ahaetulla prasina. Taxonomy (NCBI): domain Eukaryota; kingdom Metazoa; phylum Chordata; class Lepidosauria; order Squamata; family Colubridae; genus Ahaetulla; species Ahaetulla prasina. The sequence continues at coordinate 110,301,251 of NC_080540.1, forward strand.
TAGTGTCCGTATCGGTGCGAATGCCGTCTTCCATTCGTCTCCTTCTCGTATCCGCACCAGGTTGTAGGCCCCGGAGATCGAGCTTGGTGAAGATCGTGGCCTCCGCAACCTTTCCAGTAGCTCCGGGATGAGCGGCAGGGGTAGCGATTCCGCACCGTAATGGCGTTTAGCCGGCGGTAATCACAGCATAGGCGCAAGTCCCTGTCTTCTTCTTCACAAAGAGGACCGGGGCCGAGAGAGGGACTTTGAAGGCGGATGAACCCTCGGGCCAGGTTTTTGTCCAGGAAGTCCCTGAGGCGGCCAACTCGGGCTCCGACATGGAATACAGGCGTCCCACAGGCAGTGGTGCGTTGGGCAGAAGGTCCACGGGCAATCGTAGGGCCGATGCGGGGTAGTCGGTCCGCCTCCTTCTCGCTGAACACGTCGGCGAAGTCCGTCAGCTCAGGAGGCAAGGTGATGGCAGCGGTGGGGCGTTCTGGCGGCACAGGTGTGGCGGATGTGATCGACGCACTGCAGACTCGGGAAAGAGATGGCGTTCGCGACCAGGCCACCTGAGGATCGTGGGTCGAAGCCAGGCCAACCCAAGGACCAAGGAAAATGAAGGTCCGCCGTGACATAAAACTGGATCGCCTCCTCATGGTCCCCAATAGCCAGGCGCAAAGGCTGGGTGGCGAATTTAATGGGGCGGACACCAGTTCTCGTCCATCAATTGTCTCTACCGCATCGGAGGGTCCACGGAACCACGGGACCGCAAACTGGGTCACAAAGGCCTGGTCCATAAAGTTTGTTGTGGCCCTGAGTCCACCAGCGCATGCGCCTGGAGCCCGTCCGACTGGTTCCCCAACCATATCCGTGTGTCCAGAATCAGATGCCGAGGGGCCCAGAGTCTACTTCCATAGCGTCCAGTGGGGGCTTAATGCGTGCCCGACCTAGGGTTTCCCGAGGTCGGGCCTGCTCCATTCGATTGGTCACGCTGTGATTCGGGGACCGGCGTCGTGCCCGCCGCTTTCTGGGGCAAGAAGCGGCGAAGTGGCGGGCTCCCACAGTACAGGCACAATCCCCTTGGCGCCTCGGTTCCGCTCCTGGGCTGTTAGGCGAGGTCTGGCGCTCCCAACTCCATGGGCTCTTCCGCAGCGGTTACAAAACGTGGGGCGACCCTGGGTGCTGGTGGTGCAGGAAGTGGGGTGCAGATGTCGACGGAGGGTCCCGGGGTGCGACGGGACGGTCGCCGTTGCAGACGGGCATCGAGGCGGAGACAAAGGGCACCAAGTTGTCGAGGTCATGGCGCCTCCACGCGGGCCAGCTCGTCTTGCAATTCCTCTGAGAGTCCCTCCTGGGCAACGTCCACCAGCGCTGCATCATTCCAGTCAGAGTCCTGGCACAAAAGGCGAAATTCGGCGATGTACTCCTGCAGGGGCGTTTCCCTTGACGGAGTTCCTTAAGGCGCCTGGTTGCCGTCAGCATTGACGGGTCCTCATACATGGTGCGTGGGTGCTGCCAAAACGCTGTTGGTCCGCCAGCAGGGGCTGTCCTGGAGCAAGAGGCGTGGCCCATCGAGCAGCCGAGCGGAAGAAGGTTAATCACGAAGGCCACCTTAGCCCGGTCGTCTGGGAAATCCTCTGGCCTCATAGCCATGTAGAGCTGGCACTGTCCCAAGAAGGTCGGGAACATCTCAGGCTGCCCAGAAAACTTATCCGGCACGGTTATCGGGCACTGCGGCGAGGAGGAGGAGTGGGAGGATGGGGGGCTGCAGGCACATTCCTGGCAGCAAGTTGGCCTGCCAAGTGAGCCACTTGCTGCTGGAGCTGTTGATTAGCCGCTTGTAGCTGCTCTAACTGCTGCTGTACCTGCTGCTGATCCATCTTTGGTGGAAGATGTTTTAGTCAGGTCTTGGACAAAATGTTCTGTTTCCTTCCCCAATACTCCCAGCAAAGAGTCCGTCAGAGGCCTTCCTTTTTTCCTTTTATTTACATAGATACATGTCCTGGCCACGTCTACCCACGGGCCTGCCAAGTTACTGGAGATAACGAGGAAATTATAGATAAGGCCAGAATTACTCACGAATATATTCTTCCCTCCATGAAATAGTTAGCTCGCGCCAAATTCATTGCTTTGTCCGAGACAAAAAACCAGGAAGTCCCGCCTCCTATTTATAGTCTCTGCAGATGTCACTGCATGACAATTATGACTTGGCTTTGTCCCAACTCTTCCGCTGCTGCGCACGTCGATCAAGCCTTCGTAATCTTGCGTCCCTCCAAAACTGTTCTTGGGGCGTTGCCAAATCAGAAGAAGGCCCGGGAGAATCAGGCCGTGCCGGCCCCTCCCTTTGAGTGGGTGCCAGGGAGGGAGAGGGCTCAAGAGAAACAGGGCTTGCCAGGTCTTCTCCCTCATTTTCTGAATCATCCGAGTCCAGGAGTCTGGGTCCAGGAACCTGGGTCACAACAAAAGTAGTGATCTTATCTTATAACTTTTCAGAATCATAGATTTATAGGGCTGGATGGGAACCTGGAGGTCTTCTCCAACCCTGTCCAAGGCAGGAGTCCTTATATACCATAAGGGACAAATGGTATTAGCAATTCTCTAGTGGTGGATTTCAATTTTTTTTACTACCAGTTCTGTGGGTGTGGCTTGGTGGGTATGGCAGGGTAAGATTACTGCAAAATCCCCATTTCCTTCCAATCAACTGGGATTTGGGAGGCAGAGAATAGATGGGGGTGGGGCCAGTCAGAATTTTTACTACCGGTTTATTTATTTTATTTATTTGTCACAACATCATACAAAAAGATTATATAGTATATAAACATATATATGAGTAAATATTAGGAGGTATAAGCATCAATATATATATAGGAAGAAGAAAAGAAAAGAAAAATAAAAAAAGAAAAAGAAAACAACAACAACAATAGGACAGGAACGGTAGGCACGTTTGTGCGCTTATGCATGCCCCTTATGGTCCTCTTAGGAATGGGGTGAGGTCAATAGTAGAAAGTTTTTGGTTGAAGCTTTTAGGATTATGGGAAGAGACCACAGAGTCAGGTAAAGTATTCCAAGCACTGATGATTCTGTTACAGAAGTCATATTTTCTGCAATCTAGATTAAAGCGGTTAACATTAAGTTTAAATCTGTTGGTTGCTCTTGTATTGTTACAATTAAAGCTGAAGTAGTCTTTAACAGGAAGGACATTACAGTAGATGATTCTATGAGTTAAACTTAGGTCTTGTCGAAGGCGACGGAGTTCCAAGTTTTCTAAGCCTAGGATTTCAAGTCTGGTGGGATAAGGTATTTTGTTGTTTTCAGAGGAATGGAGAACTCTTCTTGTAAAATATTTCTGGACACGTTCAATTGTATTGATGTCAGAGATGTGGTGAGGGTTCCAAACAGGTGAGCTGTATTCTAGAATTGGTCTAGCAAATGTTTTATATGCTCTGGTTAGTAGTGTAGTGTTTTTGGAAAAGAAGCTACGTAATATTAGGTTTACAACTCTTAGAGCTTTTTTTGCTATGTAGTTGCAGTGGGCTTTGGCACTTAGATCATTTGACATGAAAACTCCAAGGTCTTTAACAGGATGGGGGTCATCTATAAGGTAATGTCCATCTGTAAGGTTCGGTTCTCCGAACTACTCAAAATTTCCGCTACCAGTTCTCCAGAATGGTGTTGTTTGCAAATTTGACGAGTTCCCCTACTATCCCCTCATTCTAATCTAAATCATTTATTTATTAGAAGAGTATTGGGCCTAAGACAGAAACTTGAGATCCCCCACTGCATGTTTCCTTCCATGCAGATATAGGATTACCTGCCGAGTATGGTTGATCAGTCTCCGCTCTATAGTAATTTGATGATGCTCATGTGTAAATGATGTGGATTTTAACTGGCTAGGGATTTCTAGGGATTGAAATCCAGGCATCTTAACCTTCTCAGATTGAGAAACACAAATCTGAGTCACGATTCCGTCCTCTTCTGAGAAATCAGTACCATTGTTCATAGTATAAACAAGGCTTTGTCTGATGATCTGATATTAAGAAACGGGGGTGGGGAAAGGAGGAAGGGGAAAGGTACCTGGCCATTAATCAAGAGCGATCGGCCCCTTGATTGGACCCGGATCTATACATTAAAAGTATGCGTGTCCGTGATACCTTTTCTGCGACTCTCCACATTCTTCCGTCCGCACCAAAACCGCAGAATTCGTCAAGATATCGGTGAGAGTATCTGCAAATCTCCGCTTCCCCAGAAAAGGCGGCGAAGAGGGAGGAGTCAAGTACCCGCCTCGCCCATTTCCCCCACTGCAAGCGGGACGGGCGCATCGTAATTCGCGTAGCTTTCGCGTTGCGCGAGCTGGGGACGTTTGCGGTGCCAAGGAGCGAGCCAACGAGCAAAAGCACGCATCTAAGCGGCCGGCGAGCTCGTTGGAGGCACCCCCAGTTCTTGGGCTGGACTTCTCTTCGCCGAACCGGTTGGCACGGACGGCGGACGGCGTTGCCTCGCCGTCTTTTGGCTTGCGGAGCTGTAGTTTAAGGATGGCTAGAGAGTGAAGCAGGAGCGGCCACGCCAGTTATTCGGACGACCGAGTCAGGATGATATTAACGCGTAAGTATCGTCACCAAGTCCCACGTTCGCTTGGGTGGCGTTTATTCCGCCGGTCAGGTCGACGCTGGGCTATATAAAGGGTTGCGAACGTGACTGGAGAATGGGAGAGCCGCTTTAAATGCGAAGGCGGGTTATGATGGAGCCTGCCTGGTCAGGACACGCCGGATTGCGGTGCACCTCGTCTAGCTGGGCGTCTCTTGAGCCAAGCGAAGTGAAGCGAAGCCGGGGAGGCTGGCGGGGGATGTCAGGATGAAAAACGTGACAGGAGAACGTCCCAAAGGTGCTTTTTTTCAAGAGGCAACCTGGACTTTTTTTTTTTGTGTTTTGTTTTTTTGAAGACCTTTCGCTTCTCATTCAAGAAGCTTCTTCAGCTCTGACTGGATGGTGGGGGAGTGGAAGGATTTATACTCTTTGCAGGCAGCTGGTCAGAGTTGAAGAAGCTTCTTGGATGAGAAGCGAAACTTATTCAAAGAAAACCCGAAAGTCCAGTTGCCTCTTGGAAAAAAGCACCTTTGGCACTCTGGCAATCTGGAATTGGACCAACTAGTAACAAGCAACCATGACCTGGATCATTAAGAATCTCCAGTGACAGGAGAACTGTGACTTCTTATGCTTTGGGCAACTTTGGGCTTGGCCACTGATGGATCCGTAGAAGAGAAGCAGGAGTAGGTTTTATTGTTGAAAGGATCATCCTCACTTTGGATTCCTAGGGTTTGTGTCATTTCCTGATGCCGAACACTTGTACAGAATCTTATTGCTGAATAGCTTTGTTCGATGGGAGCTGTGTTGCAATTCAGTGATGTGTCTCTGGATTGCAGGATAGTCTGGTAGGAAGGGAAATAGAGATTAAAAAAGAAATGCAAGAGACACAGTCCCATACATACTTTGCATTCCATGCTTGTGGGCCGTTTCTGAATATTCCTGAAGTGAATCCTTGACTGTTACTCCTTCGGCTAACCTTTCCTGACCTCAGACTTGTGGTATGTGAGAATGTAGGCATCGTTCTTTAAAATTAAAACTCAACATTATTATATCCTTAAACAGCCATAGCTGAGCTGAGGGGGTGGGAATGAGAGAAGTTCTTTAGTATGTAAAATTGGCTTGGCCTTAAGCTTGAGTTCTTTCCTGCAACTGAGCCTGTTGGGAAAAGATACATGGAAAAATATTTTTATACTGTCCTGTTCAGTTACTTAAGCTTCACTCTTTCTCAGTCCATATAACTAAAAGATATCGAGAATTCCTTAGGGGTGGAAAGAAGATTACAACCTGCCTCTAAAAGCTATTTTATTAGAAGCTTCTGCTATGTTTAAAAGTGTATAAAATCAGAATAAAGGAGATAAAACTGTACATGTGTGTTTAGTTATGTAGTTAGTGTGTTTAGTTATGTATGAGAGAGATGCACATAAACACACACACACATTTTCAATAGCTATCTCCTTAATTACTTTTGCAGGTTTTTTTCTTACAGTATGAACACAATGCTATTCTGGAACTACAGGCCACTTGTATATTGAGCGTACTTGTTTGGAGCCCCTGGATGCCTGATGGCAAGCATCACTCCCACAGAGGCACAACACGACCCTTATTTATTTCCCACCTTCTGCCCTTGTCAGCAGATGATTTTAAAACAGAAGGTTGTCCCAAAAGATGGTCAATGCAGTTGCTGTTGGGACATAACTACTACTAGGCGGATTGTGAATTCCCTTGTTGACTGTTGTTCTGGAGCAGGCCATCCTGGGGGATGGTGGTGGGAAAACCAATGAGGTTAAGATTTTAAGGACAAAAGGAGCAATGGGCAAAATGTTAATGGTTTGGCTTTTATGGCAGCTGTAAATCCTGCAAACATTGTTGAATACTGTCAGCTATTTTTTTTTTAAATTTTGTTGCTCTAATAGTGCTATTACAGGTAAAATGAAGAACCACATTTAACATGTGTCAGGACAAATATAGTAGAGGAAAATATATATTTTTACAGAGCTGATCAAACTGATGTCTAGATTCAACAAACAATAACATACAATTGGCATTAACAATCTTACATCTGATTGGAAATAGCATCCAATTGATCTTCACTTCTCTTAATTGTATTTTCATAGTCTTTACAAAATCCTTAACTGACAAACTCAATTGATTTTGTAAAGACTATGAAAACACTACTAAGAGAAGTGAAGCATCATTGGTTCTGTTTTCATAAGGAATTTGAATATAACTTGCTGAACACACATTCATTTGACTATAGGAAATTTTGTCTGACAAATATGCATTAGATATGATAATTGTAAAATCCCTGCATATTTTTCCATAATACTTTCTGATATGGATTATGAACATTTGCATCTAAGATTGGAAGTTATCATAATAACAGCTAATTGGCTATAAATTCATCACCACTATCTTAGAAATTGACATTAAATCTATATTGCCAGTTAAAATGATACCAAGGTATTGACTATAACAAAATTTTAAGTTGTATTACAGTTCAGTAAAAGACAGTAATAAAAAAAGTAAAATAGTAAGAAAAAAGAATTCAGAGGAATCAGACTTAAATATGGGGTCAGTTGTCAATAATAGTTTTAAATTAATTTTTTATCTGAAAAATATTCTTATATGTATTTCTCATTTTAACTCATATTGAGTATGGTTACAATTCATAAATTTTCTTTTTATTGACCACAGTGCAGGAGATATGTGCTAGGTTATGATTCCATAGCCTAAATTATTAACTTTTTATTGTCTAATTTACAGTGCAAATTATTACTAAAAGAAGACATATATCTGATATTGCTACTTGGCACAATTTTAACTTTTCTCAAGTGCAGATTAGTCTGAGTCATAGGTGTCTTTATAATGATATTATAAAGCTTTTACTACTATTTTTCAAAGTTGAAATTCACAGTGCGTATTTACATAATTTCTAAAAAAAGGATCTAACAGTGATTCCCCCCCCCCCCCAATAAACTGAATCTTCAATCTTTGAATAATGAAATCAGCAGGAAATGGAAACTTTCAACTGCTCAAATGTTTAGAAAGTCAGGAAATGTGTATTATATGCAAAGACAAGGAGAATCATAATTCTTTGGGATTTGGCACCATATAATGATAATATATAAAATACTTTAAAAGCTTGGAATGGTTTTTGAGTGACTGTTATTTAATCAAACTTGGAAAATAAAAAGTCTAATATTATAAGAAAATGAACATTTTAGAATCATTTATTGAAGAACAAACCAGCTTTTCAGGAGACTAAGTCCAAGTAATGTGGTAAAGGCATTAAGATTCCTTATCCACAGATGTTCATTAGGTGATCTTGGAAAATGATCTCTTAGTCCAAACTATTTTATAAGGAGCAAGGAGCACAACACAATTTTCTTTCTTTCACTGATGTTTCCAGTCCACACTTCTTCCAAGTATTTTGAGTGAAATACTCCAAGCTTCAGGAATGAATTGTAATTAAGGTCTAGATGTAATTTTCTTTTTTTATTCTGTTGGTTAAAGCTGTGCTTGCAATTGTAAGGATTAATTGAATACAAGGCCATCAATAAAAACACTTGCATATTTCATGAACACTAAGAGAAAAAAAGCTGAAATTAATCAATGAAGATTAATCTTCATTGACCAGTTTGGGCCGTCTTTTCTCTCAGTGTTCATGCAATATGCAAGTTTTTTATACAAATAATTTCTGTGATATTTAAGTTGGGTGTGTTGTTCATTGGTTTATTTTCACACATCGGTCCCACATCTGTTGGTATGAAGTTTCTTTTATTTCTAAGGAATGAAAGAGATCACAGAGAATTGATAGATGGTTATATTGAGAACAAATGTTGAACAGGGACTTCTGAGCTATGGGTTAAAAATTGAAAAGGTATCCTTCTAAAAAAATTGCTGTCATAAAGTCTGACTCTACAAAGCTGACATGTACAATGTTAACCATTTATATCTGAAAGTGAGGACAAAATCTGCTTGGCTCACTAATAAGGGTTTAGAAATAGCCATATTCACACTCCAGACTGCAAGTAGATTGAGAAAAAACTATTGCAAACTTTGCCTTCCCATATGTATAACTGGAAAAAGAGACATCTAGAAAACTTTAAAAAACCAGAATAGGATAAAATCTGTAGGAAAGTTCAGTCAGTATGAACATATTTCAAGAACACCATTAAAATTTTTTGGATTATACTCTGAAAATATTTCTTTAAAGAACTTGTAATTTTTTTTGGCTTTGAGACTCTGAGAGATGATGAAATATGTACAAAAATTATCTTGTCAAATTTCAAACAGGTTGAGAAAGTTTAATACAAAAGGAAGGGGGTAATAATAAAAAATAATTTTATTTCTTTCTGAAGGTAGTGCAGCTGTTTGTTGGTTGGGACCGAGAAGATTAATTCACTTTTTTTTTTAAATAAACAGTCTTTAAACTAATCAGATAACCAATATAATTCATAAAGTATCATTTTGTAACTGCTCAATATGAGGGAAAATGAGGTGGAATGAATGGTAAAGCATTTCCAAGATCTTGCCACTCATCCCAAGTGGCCAAATTATTGAAGTGAGAAATAACTGCAGTCACTTTTATTGTGGCTAGGGATCTATTACAAAGGTCACTCTGAGTTAAGCCTAGGTTTGTTGATATATAGAATCTAGACTTTCTCCTTCTTTCCATTCTTGACCGACCACCATGCTCTATGTAAGTTATGAAAAAGACAACAATTTCTTTCTTCTTCCTGGCTCCTCTCTTCTTCCTCTTTTGATATGGCTGCTGAAGTGTCATGATTCAACAGAGGTTTAGAATGAAAGATTGGGATTAATGTTTGCAGAGGATTTTAAACTGAGATAAGTGCAGGTTAGAGCTGTCTACTCCATTTCCTATAAATGTGTTCCAGATGTTTAACTTCTGGAGCTGGAGCTTACCTCTAGTAACTTTTAACAGACCAGTGTGTGGTTTCTTGCCTGAATCATAGGTTGATAACGAAGTTATTTAATACTTTCAGTTCCTGATTTTTTTTTATGCACTCATTCTGATCTGTCTTCCATTTGTGATAGTAATACAATAGTGTTCCTTGTTATGTCCTCATCTTTTTTATTTTAGCTCCTTTGATACTTCTGCTTCTACTTTTGAACAGATTGAATACTTCCATGGGCTCCTAGTTAACTCATAATATACACAACTCTTGCTCCAAACAGTAATGGACAAAGTTTGCAGGTCTCAAAATTTGTCCATTTGACAATGGACAAAGTTTGCAGGCAATACACTGAGTTTGCAGGTGGACTTTGCACCTAACTATCACACTCTTTATTTATACCCCACAATGCAAAAAAATGAGATCATCAACTATAATCCATCTATGTTAAATATTTATAATTGGAAACTCCTAGTATTCAACCACTGCCTAATATTCCCTTTGGATGTGGTGTATTTAAACATGCTTGAATTTAAACATGTGACAATTACCTACATTTGGGTAACTTGTGAAGACATAAATCTGGATTTGAAAATTCATTGATTTGATTTATAAATCACATTATGCTAAAGCCAAAGAATTACATTCAAAGTGAGGTAGGGAGTCCCGTTACTGATGTTGGTGCATTTTAGGTACTACTCCTAAATATAAACATAAATATAAACATGAATGCCTAAGGTAAGCTTGCCTACCTTATAATTAAATTCTTGATCCGCATTATACTTTGCTTATGTGCTTTGATTTGGAATTACATACATAATTAAATGAATACAGTTGGATTAATTGGAGAGGTGGTTGGGAAACTAACATGTACAATACAAAGTGAAAACTGCAAATAGTTAATCAACCTATAGCTTTCTCTGATTTGACAACTCTGTGCTGATCATGTTGCAGAAAGTTGCACAATAATGGTGCATTCTCTTTGTGGTGCTGGTATGAATAGGCAACCTTCCTCCCTAAGTAGAGTTTGCACTGGAGCCTTCAACCTGAATACCTTGGCAATTCAACTTGTACTAGAGCGATAACATAAACTAGGTTAGAGAAAAAACTTGTCTTCATAAGGGACCCAATAACCTGTAATATTTTCTCATTTTAGAGATGATGAGCCTATACTGTCCTAGAAACATGCTTGCAATTTTAAGGGAACTGTTGAATGTTCTGTAATTGTCAGAATTCTGTTTCCACCTTTTTCCTATGAGGATGTTACATTATTATAGCTGCAAGGTTTATATTAATTAGTACCAAATGACTGTCATTTGGTTGTAATTAATAACCAACTAACTAACTAATTAACTAAATACCAAGTAATATAGATGGAGAGTTGTGTAATTAAAATCCTTAGAAATAGGTGGAGGATAATGAAAGTGATTATTTCTTCAAAATGAACTATTTAAAGATTAAACTATTATTTAAAGATAAATAGACTATTTCTCAAAGCATTAGTGTGCCAAGATATCTCAAAGACAATTTTGGGTTTTTTAAAATTACCAATATGTTTTTGCTGGTTGAGTTTGATGCTACATCCTTTTTCAGTTATGGAATACTTTCTGCTCTGCTATTTTGCATTACTAAAGCCATTGTGTTTTAGAGGCAATTACATAATCAAATGCTTCCACACTCTATATTGGGGTCATCTTTATAGCTCTATAATGAGTATATGAAGGGTAATATATTGCAAAAGCCTGTTTGAGGTTAGGGATTATTTTGGTGAAGATACCACAACAAGCAGATTGATTCTGAGTTAGTAGCATGACATAATGACAGTCGCTTTTCTTCCTTACAATTGGAGTATCAGTCTTTAAAGTTGTTTTCTGATTCTTTCTTTCAGAAATTGAAGCCAAGGAAGCCTGTGATTGGCTGAAGGCTGCTGGTTTTCCCCAGTATGCTCAGATGTTTGCAGGTATTGCTGCAGTGCTTGCAATAAGATATAATCATATATATATATATGTATGTATATATATATGTATGTATGTATATATATATATATATATATATATATATATATATATATATATATATATATATATATTCTGAGGTTTTCGCGGGTGTTTGTATGTAGATCTTTGGTTATTCGGGTTTTCTCCCGCGTAAAATTAGAAGTGTCTTGGCGGCGTTTGACGAAGTCTCATTCGTCATCTTCAGGCTTCAGCTTGCTTCTGGGAGCAAAAGCTCCCAGAAGCACAAAGCTGAAGCCTGAAGATGACGAATGAGACTTCGTCAAACGCCAAGACACTTCCAATTTTACGCGGAGAAAACCAATACATACATACATACATACATACATACATACATACATACATATATATATATATATAGTGTGTGTGTGTGTGTGTGTGTGTGTAAAAATTATTTGCAAAAATAAATCCAAGCTCTTTCTAGCAAATCTTTACCCACGTTTAATGATCTTTAGTAAACAAATGCCAACAAATATAAAGTTACCACTGGTATAGAAGGTAAACAAAGTAGGCAAAGAATTGTTATCCATAAACTTGGTTAATATTAACATGTTGTGGCTCAGAACTGGGGAACTTTGACTATAACATCCCCTCCTATTTAAAGTATTACTTCCTATAGATATGGTATAGCAATATAGTCTTAAGAAAGGAAACATTATCTCCCTATCAGGGTCATAATCGGACTCTAGAAGGGCTATTTTATATTATGCAAACTTTAAGCAGGCAGCCAAAATATACAAAGGTCGGTCTGATAAGCAGTGCAAGAATAAGTGTAACACACATTTTTAGTGTCAGAATTTGATGGTCTCCTTAAAAAAAGATTTGAAAATATGAAGGCCCTTTTTATTTTATGTCTACATTTTTTAAAAACAAATTAACTGGCAAATGACCACGTTTTAAAATGACTGGGAGAGGAGTATCAGAAAAAGTTATATCTCTTGTTTTCAGATGTCTTCTTTCAGGGGTAGATAAATACAATTACTGATTTAGAAAGAAGCCGGTTCAGAGTCCCTGCTATTATCCACCTCACATCGCAGTGGATACAGGATACTGCTTATGTGTTTATTGGACAATAGGTACTTTACATATCACACAGCTAAGACCCAGCCTTTGTTCTCAAATAACTTTGTTCAAGCTGTTACCCAGTAAAATTTGAACAACCGTAGGAGAGTAGGGTTCAGAGATAGTACTCTGGTTTTCTCCCTAAAGCCTTCTGGGGTATGTCTTTAAGATAGGTTCAGAGCAGATGATAGATAATTCAAGTTGAAAAATTCATTTCAGAGAAATGAAGCAGGAAAGTCAAGCTAGAGGTTATTGCAGTTCATGAGAAATAAGATAATAAACAAATTTGTAGTTGTATCAAAATAACAGAAAATGAATGTTAGATTTAACAAAGATGATAGGGGAAGAATATTTATAAAGCAAGTTAGGCATTATTTTGGGTCTAGTCTTGTAGAATGCATTGCTGAGTGGGTCTTTTATGCAATAGTAATGGACGCTTGAATTTCTAATTCTTAAAATGCATTTCTGTCATAGGCATTCATAATTCCTAGTTTTTCCCTGGTTAATATACTCTAAAATTCTCACGTGCAAGTATTGTGTCCTGATTCATAAATGTATTTATTTCCAGAGACTTTTATCGTTTTAAGTTCTGTTGTTTTTCTTAACTTTAGAAATGTTAAATAAAAGTTAAAGCGTAGCATTTGGAACTTGTTTTTCAGATATGCAGTTTCCAGTCGACATAAAAACTGTGAGGAAAGATCATGAATTTTTAGATCAAGACGAAATAGAATCTCTCTACAGGTAAACTTTGGTCTGAATTTCTTTTTGGCTTAGTAATAGATGTCTAGGACTGATAACCTAAGGCTTTAATTAAGTGAAGCACTTAATGAAGTCAGTGGGCTATGACTAATATCTTGTATCTTACTTTGTTCCTGTTTGGATATCTGGAGGAATATGTATTGTTGTTGTACGCAATATATGTGTTCCAACTTCAGGTGGACTTTCAGTGGACTTTTGTAAGAAAAAAACCCCCTTGTAGCTAATTTCTGATCTATGCAAAGTTTATAGTTGTCCAAATATGAGCTTGACAATGATGTGGAAGAATTTTAGTAGTATCACCAAATTTATGAATTGGACTTAAGTCATTTTGTCAAATATTTCAGGCTACACATCAGAAATAAATCAATTGATGGGTGCTCATAATTTTTCCATTGCACATGAAATTTCAGAATTTAAGATGCAATGCTCAGATTTTTTTTACAGTACTCCTAGATAAGAGGCTTTAAGTCAGAGCAATGCACAAATTTATATATGTCAAGGAATACATTGCACCTTTGAGTAGCATGCCAGAAGCTGAAACAAAAAATAGCAAGTAGGCCTAGGACAAAGTAACTTCTCATTTACCATCTGTGTAGTATAGTGTGCATTAGGGGTGGTATTCACCTACCTTCGCTACCAGTTTGCAAATGTTAGCGTGCGTGTGCACGCGTTCAGTACACTTGCCACACCTCCTCCACGCATGCGCAGAGGGTCAAAAACAGGACGCGATGGGTGGGTGGGCAGGACCTCCAGCCACCAGCACTATTGGATCACACGATCCGGATAGAACTGGCTGAATATCGCCACTGGTGAAATGTATTGGATTTAGGACCAGGGAGACCCAGTTCAAAATTTAATTTTCTCAAGGGTCTCTCAAGTGTCTCTTTGAAACTCATATAAGTCTGATATTCCACATTGTGTGTCTTTGATGAAGATAATATGCTTTTTCCTTTGGATAAACTGTTATTGCTCCTATCATCAAGCTTGAGAGAAAATCTGTTCTGAGTGCGCTTATTTTTAACTATTAGTACTAGAAAATGGAAGATTGCCAGGTAATGAGGAATTGCCATTTTACCAGTGCTTTAGTATCTGCAGTGGCTTTCTTTGGGTTGCAAATTGTAATTGTAGTGTTTAATTGTACTAGGGGTAAGAAAACTGTGGGCCCAGTTTTCTGTATGGTTCCTATTTTAATTTTTTTGGTTGGTCCCAAAGTATCATCTGAAAATCAGGCATTAGAATTTTTCTGGAAAGAGCTTGAATAAAATGCTGCAGGTGGTTAAGTAGTGCTGAAATATTGCCAGAGCAGTTGAAGAGTTTTATACATATGTTATAATTACATTACTTTTTTTTGTTTTGGAAAGCAAAAATCCTCCCATCTATTACACAACTACCAATTATACCTCAGGGGAGTTCGGGAATAATTGCTTAAATTGCAAACAAATTGCACAATAATATTTTAATCTACTTCATCCCTAAATATATTGCTAGAAGGCTATATGTAGCAAATTTCCTTTAAAATGCATGTGAAGATTAAAAGAGCAAGTGAATTCTCAGAGATCCTGGTATGAACTGACAACCTTTCCATTCCATTCACTGGAATTATATGCCACTGGAATTATTGACCATTCTGATTTTGAATATTTTGCATATATTCAACCTTTGAAAATCAGATTTGAAATAAGATAACAATATTATGAATGTTTTAAAAAATAACAACCAAAAGCACACATAAGAGGTCATTCTCACTTAATGATGGGATTGGGAACTCCATCACTAAACCAATATGTGTAAAAGTGTGACCTCATGTGACTGTACGATGGCAATCGCAGCAGTTCCAGTTGCTGTCATTAAGTGAATCCTGCCTAGTCATTAAGTGCAATGTCTCTATTTGCAACTTCCTACCGTTTTTCCCCATTGGCTTGTCAGAAGTCAGCAGTGAAGATCACAAATAGTGATCATATGATTGCAGGATGCTGTGACTGGAGTAATTGCAATCTACTCGCAAGGCACCTGAATTGCGATCTCAGGATAGTCGCAACTATGAGGACTCTCATAAATACTTTCAGTGCTGTCGTAACTTTAAATGGCCACTGAACAAGTGATCATTAAAGGAAGATAGCATATACATTGAGGGTATCAATTACATTAAAAAAATAGTCTGTCCAACATGAGTGAGAACGACAGTAAGAACTTTTAACCCCTGAGATCTTTTTGAACAGCCAAGTTTTAATGGCTTTCCTAAAAAAATGAAGCACAAGTCATAGTTTTTAGGGGAATGGTATATAACAGAAGATGCAATCGTAATTTAAAAATAAACTCATTTATTATTGAGATCCATATATAGTTACATTACTATAAATTTTTCCCTCTACAAAAATGAAAAGGTAAGAGTGTGGTAAATGTTTGTCAGTCTATAGCACGGACCTGAGATTTAACAATTATGGAAAAAAATCACACTTTTCGGAGTCTGCAACTGTTTTATTTTTTTTTCCATTTACTGTACAGAATAAAAAGATAATTCATTAATAACTGCTAATGTGTAAAATAGAGAATATTTATTTCACTTGAATAGACAATAAGTGGTTCACAATTTAAAAGTCAAGGGGAAGTTTTTAATCCAGTGGAAAAAATTCACTGGACTAAAAGAAAAAAGAAGCTATGCTTGAGGATTCCCATTTTCTTATACCCAAATGAAACGCCTGAACATCTGTATCAGAAAACTCCCCCTATCCTCAATACCAACTCATATTGAATTGAATTAGGATGGCCTATTGAATGAGATGAGACTATCTTGCTATGAGGATTGTGTCCCTTTGTGTCTGAATAGAATGTGACTGAGGGGAGTTTTTGCTAGTGAAATAAATTCTGAATATCTTTCACAGGACTATAGCACTTCATCAAAGAAGATGTGAATTGTGTTTCTTTCGTTCTTCATTTAAAATGCAGATAAGAATGATACTGAAAATAGCTATAACCTTTTATGTATTGATTGGAAGACTTCAAGCCACAATCTTTTTCTTAAAATTCAAAGCTTTGTCAGGCCATATTTTTTGTTATTAATACGTATCTCAATGCCTATTTTCTTGTATAAGCTTTTTAAAAAAACATTAAGAAGCAAACAAAGTGAGACACTATCCTCAGTGGAACAGGGCACAAAAAATAAAGAGATGGGGCATTGGTTCTTACCTGAGATGCACCTTCTCGTTCGGTGAAGACAGCGGCCAGGATGGGTGATGCTCTCCGTTCAGATTGGTGGACTGAGTCTGACAAAGTTGTTAGGTCCCGCCTCTGTTGCCAGGGAATCCAGCTTTTGGCGAAGACAATGAATCAGACTCGACACGTCGAGAAAAAAAGGTAAGTAGGAGAAAGGCAAGAGACAGATCAGACAAGGAAAAGGGTGGGACTGGCCGCTGTCTTCACCAAATGAGAAGGTGCATCTCAGGTAAGAACCAATGCCCCTTCTCCGTATTGGTGAAGACAGCGGCCAGGATGGGACATACCAAAGCCCCCATGTCCCCACTACGGGTGGGTCTCTGGCTGATCTGATGGCTCTCCCCTGATAACCACTTGCTGCAGGACCCTACGTCCAAAGGCCGCCTCCGAAGAAGCAAACTTATCCAGCTTGTAATGCTTGACAAAGGACGAAGGATTAGTCCATGTAGCCGCCCTGCAGATCTCCTGCAATGACGCCTGTGTAGCCCAAGCCGCCGAAGTCGCCGCACTACGGGTTGAATGAGCCCTCACATGGTCGGGTCTTGAGTGGGATTGTAAATCATAGGCCTTAGCGATTGTCTGCCGTATCCACCTGCCAATGGTCGAAGACGTCACCTTAGTACCTAAGGAAAGAGGATTAAAAGAGACAAACAAAGACTCCGTCCTACGAATGTCAGCTGTCCGTTTCAGATAGATACGTAGTGCCCGGCGAGCGTCCAACGAATGCCAGCGGCGCTCAGATGGGTGCGAGGATGTGGACAAAATCAGGCAACACCACCTCCTGCATTCTGTGAAAAGATGTGTTTAGCTTAGGTACAAAGGCGGATCTAGACGCAGGACAACACGGTCCACGTGAAACACGCAAAGGTCGCTCCGGACAGAAAGAGCCGCCAGTTCCGAAATTCTGCGCGGACGTGATCGCAACCAAGAAGGCAACTTTACAAGACAACAAGCGTAAACTGGTCTCCATAGCGGCTCATAAGGTGGTCCTGTGAGCGAATTCAAAACAACAGCCAGGTCCCAGGTGGGATACCTATGCAATACAGGAGGACACAGGTTAGTGGCTCCCCTCAAGAAGCGCTGAATGATTCGCTCCTGTGTCAAGGAAGAGAGATTCTTAGGAGTCAACACAGTAGCGAGTGCCGCCACCTGTCTCCGTAGAGTATTAGGGGAAAGCCCCCGTTCCAAACCATCCTGTAAGAAGTTCACAACATGCGACACCGAGGCCCGAAGAGGTAGGATTCCAACACAGCTACTCCAAGAGCAGAAAGCCCGCCAAGTGGCAGAATAAATCCGTTGAGTGGAAGGTCTATGAGAAGCCTGAATAGTTCGGATTGCGCCTAGTGAGATGTTGTCCCGTCTCAAAGTGCGCCGCTCAATCGCCAAGCGGTCAGTTGTATCCAGTGTGGATCCGGATGAACCACTGCCCCCTGGCTGAGAGAATCGACGGTTGGAGGTATCCGCCAGGGTGGAGCTATCGACAGAGACACCAGATCGGCGAACCATGACCTCCGTGGCCAATGAGGTGCTAGAAGGATGATCTCCGCCCGTTCGTCCACCACCTTGCGTACCACCTTCGCTAGGAGAGGGATGGGTGGGAAGGCGTAGAGCAGACCCGTCGGCCACGGGCTGCGGATGGCATCGACGCCTTCTGCTCGGGGAGATGGAAACCGTGTGTAAAAGCGTGGGAGTTGAGCGTTTAAGTGAGTCGCAAAGAGATCCACTGTCGGAATGCCAAAGCGTGCCGTCAGGGTCCAGAAAAGCGCTGGGTGTAGACGCCATTCCGAGGGGTCGATGGTCTGGCGACTCAACCAATCCGCCTGCACATTGGCAGTTCCAGATATGTGTTCCGCCGTTAGTGACTGAAGGTGGCGTTCTGCCCAAAGACCCAATCTCATGGCTTCCCGCATTAAGGACCGGGACTTGGTGCCCCCTTGGCGATTTATGTGCGCCTTTGTGGCAATGTTGTCTGTGAGCACCAGGACGTGCTCGTTCGATACTGATTGTTGAAACTGACGGAGGGCTAGGTACACGGCTCGAAGTTCTAGCCAATTGATGTTGTGCCGTAGATCGTGGGCCATCCATGTGCCCTGCGCCAAGTCCGACTCGAAGTGGGCTCCCCAGCCGGAGAGACTGGCATCTGGCGTAACCACCAAGCGGTGTGGGCGTGAAGAGAACCCCTTGGCCAGAGCCGGCGACCGCCACCAGTTGAGAGATCTGAGGACGTCCTGTGGAACCCAGACCTTGGTCGAAGATGATCCTCTGTCTGCCTTCTGGAATGGCAAAAGAAACCATTGAAGGTCCCTAGCGTGCAACCTGGCCCAAGGGGTGATAGAAATGGAAGATATCATCTTCCCTAGGAGTTGGGAGAGTAGAAAGCGAGAAACCTTACGCTCCCGCTGTACCTTGCAGGCAAGCTCCGCAAACTATTCTGACGCTCCTGAGAGATATACCCTGCCCTCAATAGAGTCAATCACCGCCCCAAATGAAGTATACGGGTTACCGGAGTCAATTGACTCTTTCTCTATTGACAGTAAACCCGTGATCTGCCAAACAGTGCAGTGTTATCGCAAATCCCTAAGGGCCCCTGAACCGAGGTTGACAAAATAAGAATGTCATCCAGGTAACACTGAAGGCAATTGCTTGGGATCGGAGGGAAGCCGCCAACGCAGCCAGCAGTTTAGTGAAACACCTCGGAGCTGAAGACAGCCCGAAAGGCAAGGCCGTATACTGGTAATGCACCCCTGCATAACAAAACCGTAAAAACTGTCTATGAGCGGGGCGAATAGGGACATGCAAGTACGCCTCAGTAATATCTATTGAAGTGAGGAAGTCGCCCTTCCTGACGCCGTCTAGAATAGATTGTAAAGACTGCATTTTGAACCTTCTATAGA
Organism: Ahaetulla prasina; assembly: GCF_028640845.1. Lineage (NCBI taxonomy): Eukaryota > Metazoa > Chordata > Lepidosauria > Squamata > Colubridae > Ahaetulla > Ahaetulla prasina. The sequence continues at coordinate 110,320,676 of NC_080540.1, forward strand.
CTATGTATTGGTTCAAACGTTTAAGGTCGAGGATAGGTCTCCACCCACCAGATGATTTGGGAACAAGAAACAGAAGAGAATAGAATCCTAGGCCATGTTGGTCCTGTGGTACCTTCTGAATAGCGTTTATGAGTAGAAGGTGTTGAATAGCAGCCTCCATGAGGATCTTTTTTGTTACGTCTCTAGAAACCGGGCAGCGAATGAAGAATTGTGGGGGAGAAGAAAGAAATTCCAATGATAAACCAGATCTGACCGTATCCCTGACCCAGCAGTCAGATGTAGTCTCGTCCCAATGGTCGGCATAAAGAGTTAATCTGCCGCCAATGGGCGAACTACTATGGCAGTTAACGTCGGCGTCGGATAGGACGGCTTCCTCCCCCTCGAAAGGGCCGTCTATTCATATACGGTCTACCGCGAAAAGACCTGTCGTGTGACCCCCGTTGCCTAGAAACATATGATCCCTGAAAACGGGAATATCCAGCCCCCCAGTCGGATCCCCGAACGGAAGGGCGATTAGAAAGTGGAGTGAATCGAGACTCCCCTCGACGCTGGACCGACGGCAAAATCTTTCTTTTGTCTTTGGTTTCTATTAGCAGTGGCTCCAAACCATCCCCGAACAACTTTTCCCCCCCAAAGGGGGTGGATGCCAGGCGCCACTTATGGCGGGTGTCCGCTTGCCAATTACGTAGCCAGATCATGCGGCGAGCAGCAACCGCAGATGACACGGTTCGAGAGGCAAACCTGGCGGAATGTAAAGTGGCATCTGCTGAGAACTGTATGGCTGCCACAACCTTGTTGAGGTCCTGTTGGATTCTGGTATCGTCCAGTGGCAATTTCTCTTGTAGCTCCTTGAGCCAGAGCAAAGTGGCCCTATTGAAAAAGGATGCAGTGGCCGCAGACCGAATGGCCCAAGTGGCCCCTTGGTGAGCTCTTTGTAACACTTGATCCGTGCGCCTGTCATCAGGACGCAAGGCCTCTTCAGGTTGTCCAGGTATAGCAGAAACTGCGAAAGAGGCCACTATTGGGGCATCAACCGTAGGTGGTTGCATCGAAGAAGCCAAGTCAGAGGCTACGTGGAAGTGATGTCGGTCTGCTGATGAAGGGAGTGGAGCTGAGGTTGGGGTTGACCACTGTCTCTTAACAACGTCCACAAAAAGACGAGGGGCCGGAATAGTGTCCAAGGCTCGATCAGGTTCAGAAAATAGAGAAGCAGCGGGCCCCTGCGATGGAATGGATGATACCTCCCCCGCCGGTGCGTGAAGTTGAGTCACCTTTATGGCCTTGAAGAGCAGAGATTTAAATAAATTAGGCGGAAAAAGGCCTGTAAATGCCGGCTGGTCAGGGGCCATACCCTCATCGTCAGAGAGGTCCATCTCACTTTCCTCCAATGCAGAAGGCAGAAGGCTCAGTAAGAATAGAGTTATTGGGGGAAGCCGTGTCATCATAGGAGTGAGAGTCATCCTCCTCCTGATCAAGATGTTGGTTAGAAGCTGCAGAGCGTTCCAAGGTAGCTCTGGAGGAGTGACGAAGGCCTGCTTGAATGCCTTGTTGAATAGCTTGGGCAACCATGGCTTGTATGTCGCCAGAGAAGGGAGCAGAGATGCCCACAGTTTAGTTAGTGGTAAGAGCCACTGGATCAAGCTCCCTTCTTACTGCTGCTGGTTCCAGTAACTTGTTGCCACTAATTGGCTGTTCAGCAGGCCAATTAGAGGCTCCACCCCAGAGATTAGCAGTAGATATTGGTAAAAGATCACCTTGCAACGACACCTGATCAATAGATACGGTGCTGGGGGAACCAGTTGGAGCGTGACCCTGATTGGAGGAACGAACCTGAGCAGAGGATTTAGATGCTGCCTTATCACAGATTTTGCGCAGGGCAAGATCGTGCTGTTTTTCATGTCTACTGATAGCCCTCGAACCAGAAATTCTTGGTCTTGCCTTAATAGTGGAAGCGCTGTGTATGCGGTCAGCTGGCAGCGCTGGGTCATGCTCTTGCACAGATGGTATCTCCCTGCTGGGAGAGTCAGAGTCCTTAGCTCTCCTAGATTTACTTAAGGCTTTGGGCATGCTTGAACTATAAAGCAGGATGGCCAAATAAAGGGACAATGTAATTAAGACAGGAAGAGCTTAATATAGGGTCAGCCTTGAATGGCAAGTAGGCAAGTTTTCCTCTCCTTATGCTTGAAAGGTTGGAGCTCAGCGCTCCTATTAGCAGGCAGCCCACCCCAGGCAATTAATTAGCTGAAAGTATTTGTAAATTGCAGCTAAGTACTGAAAGGCTGTTGCCACAATAATGGGGAGTGCAATTGCAGGCTAGAAACAATGCAGCCAACTTGTGAAGTAAAAATGCCTGCTAAGGTCGGAACTCAGCGTTCCTGTGAAATTGGCTCAGCCGATGTGAAAAAAATAGGCGCGAAAATTGCAGCCGTTTGAAAATGGCGCCCGCAGAAAAAGGAAAAAGAGCGCGAAGCTGCAAGGAAAATAGCGCCGGCTTGCTGGCCAATTCCGGGCGATCACGGCCAGAAAAAAAGGAGGGAAAGTGTTGCCAGTGAAAGGCAACACTAGAAAAAGACGAGGAAGCCTAAAATAGCTCTGCTAAACTCCTCCGAGCAGAAACCGTGCTAGCCGCTCTGCCGCTGCCAATACACAACTGTCAAAACTTAAAAGAAAGGCAAGCAGCTTCCCTCCGGCCGTGGGAGCGTGAAAACTCCACCGCCCCCCCGCGGCTTTAATCCTTGGATCGTTAAGTTTCCCCACCAGTTTCTGTCAGGGGGAAAACAATGGGAAAAGGTTCTTTAGTAAAAGAACCTTCCTGTCAGCCGCGGGGCCCCAGCCCAGGGCAACAAATATTGTCACCTGCGGGGACTTTGACAAACCAAAAAATAAAAATAAAATAAAAATAAAACTCACAAGTCCAAAGATACAATCACAAGTCCAGAGAATAGATCGAATACAGTCCAAAGTCAAACCGGAATATTGGTGAAAATATTAGTTAGAATGAAGAGAAACTCTCGACGTGTCAGTCCAGACTGACGGACTGAGCCAAAAGCTGGATTCCCCGGCAACAGAGGCGGGACCTAACAACTTTGTCAGACTCAGTCCACCAATCTGAACGGAGAGCATCACCCATCCTGGCCGCTGTCTTCACCAATACGGAGAAGATTTTGCTTATAATTAAATTGTGCCATATTTAAAAATGAAAGACAACCATAATTATAGAACTTTGTCACTCTTTGTTTTCTCCAGACGGTTAAATACCTTGAATAAGTATGCAGAAATGAAGATGGAAATAAGTAAGCCGAGAAAGCGGGTATGTTTATGATTCATAAATGTTTACCATAAAGTGAAAGACATTGGTATGCATGGTTGTGTTTGCCTCAGGACTACATGTCAACTTTTGTTTATAGATACTTATGAATGAAACTGTTGTATTAGCTAGTTTGGCAAAGACCATCCCTGGGTTGTTTATGGTCCATCATGTCACCAACTCACAACTTTTATTCTTATTAACCAGACAAATGAGCCTAACATCATCTCCAATACATTACATTTGTCCTTCTGAATCTGCTCATTGGCAGATGACCGTCAGCATTAAAGAAACTAGTGGTTATAAGCAGATGATATGAGAAATCTTTAAAAAAAAACACCTAAACCTAGCAGGAAACGATTCAGAGGCTGAATGGAAGAAGCCACCTTGAGGCAATTGGTTGTCTTCATGACTGACTGATTACTTGATAGAGTATTATTTTGAGAAATCTGTTTCTCAACATATTATTTACTATAAAGACTGTTTTCCTGCTGGTATTAATTTTCAGTTATAAGTATATAATATATTCTCACTTGGAAATGATATGTTATCCTAAATACCATCTGTATACTCTATTCCCTCCATAATATTCATGATGTTAAATGAGGTGAGAGTGTTTTGAAATATAATAGTCTTACTTATTATATTTTTAAACTAAAATGGACATAGTTAAAAAGAAGATAGGACTATTTTTTTTTCACCCAAGCATTTTTATATACAAGACATGTTTTTTTCTGTGTGTGATAAGGGTATTAACAAATTTATATCTATAGTATTACATGATTCTACCAGTTCATTTATTGCATATAAAATGTTAAATGGCTCAATCATATCCTCTAACTTCATGGAAGACCATAAAGATATGGCTGTTCGCTATATACTGGGCTAGGATGGAGACTGAGTCAAGACACTCATTAATGTAGTGATTGGTAGAAAGGGTGGTTTTGTTATGATTCCTGCTTATATTAATTGTTGTGAGCTGCCCAAGATCATTGTATGAATTAGGTGGCCATATTAGTTCTTTAAATACAGTAGATAGTAAATAAATTACTAAATTTAGGTAATATTTAACGATTGAATTCCCAGAAGTTTATTAAAGGATTTCTTGATTTAAAACTCTTTCACTTATAAGGCAATGTTTAGGTTGAACACATTTGTTTGAGTGTTGCAAAAAGATGTTGTATACTTAAATAAAATATTCCAATACTGTTCTCAAATATTAGAATTGCTTGATTTGCTAGATCTGTATGTGCCTATAAATGAGCTATACAGACGGAGCAGCAGTAGGACTGCCATTTTTTCTCTTCTAGCATTAGCCTTTTTTTAATGAAACTGTCAACTGTGAAACAGATTGAGCCCATGGCAGCCATCTTCCATTTCTCAAGTTGCCACACAGCTTGGGGAGGGGAGAGAGGAGTGGGAACCAAGTTGCTCCCAATAGGTGCCGGCCAGAGACTAAAACCAGTTGCCAGGTAGATACCAGAACACCTAGTTGGACAATGTGACCTGTGACTCTAAGGGAGGGAGGAATCTCTAATTTTTAATTACACTGAAACCGTGGGAAATAACTAGAGCTGGCTTTAAGATCATCCATGCCAAAATCATGTACTCAATAAAGCAGTTTTTTTGAAGCTGGAAGTCTCAGAGTGCTGACTTGTTTGGGCTCATTAGTCGGAAACTTGACTGAAACATTATTTTGGAAAATAAAAAAGTTAATGCTATTTTCAGATCTTGATTAGCTATGTGATATTATGTTTTAAATTTCTTTATTTGCTTTAAGAGTGATGAATCTGAAGATGAAGAACCTTGTGCAATAAGTAACAAATGGACTTATGAGAAAGGTACCAAAAGATGGTCCCATTTGGAAAATATAGAGGTTTCTTGTGCACTAAAGCCTGAAAACCTGAGACTTAAAAGTAACGGTAGTGGGGATATTATATTTTCGGATCAAGGAGACATTCATGACAAAACTTCAGTTCATAGTTCTAGCAGTGGGGATAGTGATATAATCAATTTTCCCAAGATTTGCGATGTTGAGACCAGCAGAAGCTCTTCAACCTGTTCCTCGAATAAATTGGCATCCCCTGACTCAGTTTCCAGTTGCTCTCCTTCTCTTACTGAGACTCTGAATATGACAAGTGAAGACAAGAACTTGGATAAACTATGCCATAAAAAAGGAAACAGTTTCATAAAGAAAATGGAGAAGTTGCGCTTAAGAAGTGGCACTTGTAAGAAACAAACACATTTGAAGGCCAAATTCAACATCAGTGAGCCTATTCTCCTAGAGGGATTGAGTGAAGAAAAGTTGAGAAGCTTAAATTGCATAGACATTTCTGATGAACCAGTGAGTCGGGTGATACAGCCTTCTTACTATCCCCAGAGCTGTAGCAGCAGCAGCAGCCAGTCTGGAGACAGTAGCACTGTGAGCACCCCAAGCCCAGTCAGCAAAGTAAGGAGACACAGTAAAAGAGGAGGAATGTATGCTGAAGAGTTTGATCCCAGCAAGCTTTCCTTAAGGAGTGATTTTTCTGAGCAAAACTCCAACAGTGAGATATGTTTGCACAAAAACAAAGTATTTCAGGTACCACAAGGTCATAAGCCTGGGACTTTCCCCAAAGTGCTTACATATAGCCTGTTAGCTCCAATAGACAATACCTCAGTAAACTGGAGAACGGGCAGTTTTCATGGATGCCAGAGAAGCAGGGATAAGAGTAATTCTCAGGAGCCTGAAGAGTCATGTGACTCTCCTTCACTGATGGATAACAGGTTGAGTATATATGACAATGTGCCAGAAAATCTTCACAAAATAAATTCACCAGAGACTGATGATGACGATGTTTTTACGGAACTAGACAATGTTATGGAACATGTGAATGGACTCAGGAAGTTGGTCAACCAATGGACAGAGAAATTATCTGATGATGGTGACTCTGATTCTGCAAGTTACTCTAACCAATCTAGTTCTCCATGCCCGTCATCTCCTAAAGAAATCCATCTTGAAATTAAAAAGCATTCAGAAGAGAAATCAGCAGAATTGCCAAATATTGATGGTGAAGACAGCTGCAGACACCTTGGTGAACAGGGTCTAATGGAACTGACGTATGTAATGGGAACAGGAACAGGGATGATACCAACACATTCCATCAGGTTTGTTGAAATTGCAAAGAATCAGAATAAATGTGTAACAAATAAGTTAATCAGTGTGATTAACCCTGAAAGCGGTCTATTTTAAATGCTGTTGGATTAAATTGCTTAATAATGACAATGTCAACTTAACTAAATGTGAAATGTTTCAGGTTTTTATGTATAATTATGATTGGCAAATTATTAATTTTATATAATTAAGTAATGAATGGGAAAAGAAAGTAGAGTTAATACCAACAATAATAGGCATCTTAGGTGCAATTCAAAGCATCTGGAGCACTCTTAACACGATCAGCATTGACAAACTCACCATCAGTCAATTGCAAAAGGCAGCTTTACTTAGAACAGCTTATGTTCTGAGACAACGTCTTTAATATTATTAAACAACAATATCTGCTTAACCCAGGTTGATGGAAAGGACTTGATAGGCGGACAGGAATAACAAATCCAGTCTAATGATCTGGTTGATTGTGTAACCAAGTATAATAATATATTCTTATAAGATATTTTCAAACATTTAGAATTTTCAATGGACCAGTATACCTTTAGATATAGAATGAGTACTGAAAATGCCATTAATACTAAAGAACATTTATGACTTTGTTTTTCAGGCATGCGAGGAGACCCTGGTCTAGTAGAGAAGGAACACATTTTGAAAGTCTTTCTCTACAAACGGACAGCCAATCAGCAACTTGTCTGAACCGCATACAAAAGCTTGCTTTGTTAAAATTAACTACTTTAATGGACAAATACTCTCCATCTAGCAAACAAGGATGGAACTGGTAAGTTAAAAGAAATAAAGAGCTTTAGAATTGTATGTGTTTGACCTCAAGGGCCTGGGTGGGCATGGCCAGCTTGACATCACTCGTGCCCGGGGTACCTGTGGTGGCCTGAGTGCTCTGCCAGCAAAAACAGCACTCGAGTGGGCCCCATGTGCCCCCCAGGCCCCATTTTTGGCTAGCATGACCTCCTGCAGCTTTTGCCAGTGAAAACGGAGCTTTTTGCTGGCAATGGGCTGCAGGAGGCCATTGCGGCCAAAATCTGGGTCTGCTCCTGAGCTTCGTTTTTGCAGAGGCAATGCAGGCAGGTCCTTCACTGTTTCCAGGGCAGCCCAATGGGCCAGATCTGAGTACCCCGTGGGCCGGATCCAGCTCCCGGGCCTTGAGTTTGATTGCCCTGTTTTAGATCAACAAGTAGTTCTCGATGTTCCAGTTTGGCTCTGAACCTAGAACACTCTAATTGGCATATTCTGGTGGAAAGTGAAACCTTCAAAACATTGCCTACCTTAATAATTTAAATAAAGGTAGCTCAGTTGAAGTTATTCCCAAAGTCTACTCACATCTCTGCTGCTTCTTTTCTAATAGGGCTACCACATGATCCACATGATCCCAGAAAAATATTAGTTTAAGGAGGTGCCACATGTGTTCTGAATTATTTTATCTATTTTCAGTGTGGCTCAGCATAGCACTACTTTCTACAGTAGTATCTAATTCCATCGTTGCATTTAACTCTTTGTTAGTGGTATCGAATTTTATACAAACCATTTAATATATTGTATCTAAATTAAAAACAAGCAGTTTACAGACTTTAGGGAATATTTTGATATATATTTAAGATAGATGAAGAAAGGAACAAACAGCAGTAGAAGTGTAAAGGCAAAGGAATGATATTTAGAGATCAGCTGGTTTATGGTAATTTACAGTATGTAGATATTGAATATTGATATTGATACAAGATTCAATAATACTGATATTGAATCTTCAGCCTAATGCAGGAGAAATAAAGTCTTTTTTTTTCAGCAAGGGGCTCTCCCATTTTTCTTACCTGTTGGCCTTCTCCTGATGCAGGGATGTCATGGAGCAAGATAGAAGCCACGATTTTTGGCACATTGGGGGAAATTATGGGATATATTAAGTGCAAACATTGTGCAGGCTTAACAGACCTACATAGCGTCTTTTTAGTATAAATCACATTGTTGAAACCAATAATTCTGCTACCAAAAACTGGTGTTGTAAACTTGTAATCAAGAGATACTCAGAAGCTTTGGAACTGAAAGGAAATTGGAATTAGAGGGAAGGTACATCCTGAGAAGGGAGCATTGATTCTGCATTACATTCCTACCCTAATGCAGAAGAGCCTGGAAACATTGTTTTTCATCTGTCATTATGAAATGCAATGATAAAAACTTTGTTATAAAAAAAACAAAGTTTAATTTTGGTTAAAAAAATATCGGTTATTTATTCGCTTTAAAAAGAAAAGTCAACCAAACTTGGTAAAAATTGCAAGTAAAACTTCTTTCTCCATTGTATACATAACTATGTCTAAGTAGCTTGTTTCTCGATAAAGTTGGAATTTATTAAGCAATGTAAGTAATGTCCCGATATTGCTTTGGCACTTCAGGGGTTTTTTTTTAACCTGTTTTATCCTATTAACAAATTCAAAAATCTGGTTATATGCACTTAGCTTTGTACTACCTAGACACCCTTGTCCACTAATGAATTATTTCCATATTTTCAGGACTATTCCAAAATTCATTAGAAAAATAAAAGCCCCTGATTATAAAGATAAAAATGTTTTTGGAGTACCATTACTGTTAAATGTTCAAAGAACGAGTCACCCCCTTCCAAGGAGCATATTCCAAGCTATGGACTACTTAAGACACCATTTTCTTGACCAGGTACCAGTATGAAATGTGTTTAAGTTCATTCACATCTTTAGTTTTTCTTTGTCTGTCTCTCTGTCTGTCTGTCTGTCTGTCTCACTCACTCACTCACTCTCTCTCACACACACACACACACACATAACAGTAGAAGTCCAATATACTGATTTCTCAGGACTTGAGAATTATTGTTTGCTATTATTACTGTTTATTTATTTTGTATCTCACCTTTATTTTTACTAGAACTCAAGGCAGCAAATGTATCCCACATACCTTCCTGCTCCTATTTTCCTCACAACAACAATCCTATGTGATGAGTTTAGGCTGAGAGAGACTGACTGGCCCAAAGTCACCCAGCTAGCTTTCATGGCTAAGGTGGAACTTGAACTCATGGTTTCTAGCTTGGTGCCTTAACTATTAGACCAAACTGGCTTTATTGGCATGTAATTGCTACTTAAATAAATTGGTACTTAAATAGGTACATTCTCTTCAACCATGATTCATTTTGACACACATATAATGACAAACTGTCTCTTTGTCCCTTCCCCATCTTTTAACTTTCAGAGCTGTTTTTCATAAATCTTTTTCAAGAAAAATCTCTAGGATGCTTTTCTTCCAGTAACATATCTTTACATTACCTATCTAGTCCATATCCTTTCTGCTAAATCTAAATTGAATATTTCATTCATTTGGGGTTTGGAGCATTAGGTTGCTTTATGGGGTTGGCAATGATTATACATAACTGGCCTCTTACTGGCCTCTTACTCTCTTAAGATTTGCTCCTTCTTAATTGTAATCGTTAATAGATGTTGCGCACCTGCCACTCATGTTTTGATGCATTAAGTATTTACCATTAATGTTTAGTAATTAGCTCTATTCAGGCACTATGTTCTCGTATGCAGTTTAATACTAATGGAGTGGTTCCTTCAGAAGTTGCTGAAGAGCTCATTTTATGGCTCTGTGTGTGTGTGTGTGTGTGTGTGTGTGTGTCTGTGTGTGTGTGTCTGTGTGTGTGTGTGTATGTATGTATGTGTGTGCATGTATGTATATGTATGTATGTATGTATGTATGTATGTATGTATGTATATATTGCTCCTAGAAGCACGAAGCAGTAAACCCCAGCCTGAAGATGACGAATGAGACTTCGTCAAGACACTTCCAATTTTACACAGGAGAAAACCCGAACAACTGAAGACCTACATATATATATATATATATATATATAAAATTTTAAAACATTCTGTTTTCTAGGTTGGTCTTTTCAGAAAATCTGGTGTTAAGTCTAGGATCCTTTACTTAAGAGAAATGAATGAAATTAACCCAAATAACATAAATTATGAGGGTCAATCGGCCTTTGATGTGGCAGACATGTTGAAGCAGTATTTCCGAGATCTTCCAGAACCTATATTCACTAGCAAGCTTTGTGAAACCTTCCTGCACATCTATCAATGTATGTAGATGCTTTATAGTTTTGGGGTAAAAGATGGACGAGGGGTCATTTCTGGTGGAGGATATGGGGAAGGAGGTGTTTCTGGCTCACTCGGTTTGATGAGGTAGTGGAAAATCCCACCCACCCCCTGTTAACTACATTAAGAGCAAGATGGGCCAGGGTTGGTATGGTGTGTGACTTGATGAAGGAGTAATCGGCTAGGCAACCAGTGGGTTAGGGAACCCACTAGTATGGGTTCAAATGCTTGCACAAGCACTTGATTGATGTGTAGATTGGACAGCTATTTTAGTCATCTAGTATGAATGAAACTTCATAAACTGGCGGATGGTCATGTATAATTATAAGATTATACATTATAAGATTATTCTTTGAAACAGTGTTATCTGATGGAACTGATGAGGTGTCTGTTTTCCAGAGTCTGTCCTATGAAACAAGCCCCTCCCTGAGATTCGGATGGCCCCAATCCTGTTGGCATTCTGGGAGACTATAAAAACCTAGTTTCCCCCTCAGATGTATTAGTGGAGCTTAGTATGGATATCTTGTTTTGCATTGTCACCTATAGTTATTTGTTAAATAAGAGACCACACACATTTATTAAATTGATTAATTCATTTCTGGACATTTAAATTATTATTTTATCCCTAAGACATCCTATGCTTTCTTAATGTAATCATATTGGTACTGCTACAGATACTAAGGGACAAGTTATAGTCGAACAGAACAGCTTCTATTGATTTCTTTTAGAAATGCAAAGATTCTTAACGATTCACCATTTAGTTCAATTAATTATAATTAGTCGTTGGTATATTCTGTATTCCTTACTTTAGATTTTAACACAGGTAAACATAACTGGAAAGTAGGCCCAGGTGGCAAATTCTTTTTAAGAAATATATACATGTTGTTTAAGAAATACTTTTAGAGATAACATATCTAATTCCTCTTTTCCTTCCTCTTTTTAGACCTACCAAAAGATCAGCAATTTTGTGCTGTCCAGGCTGCTATTCTTCTTCTCCCAGATGAAAACCGTGAAGCTCTGAAAATTCTGTTGTACTTCCTTAGGGATGTTGTGACGTTTGTGGAAAAAAATCAGATGACTCCAACCAATATAGCTGTGTGTCTGGCACCATCTTTATTCCACCTCAACACCTTGAGGAGAGACAGTTCTTCATCTTCCAGGTATTTTTTTTAAAAATTAAATTATAGTTAGCATCTGTGCTTGATCATTGCAGTTATTGTTTCCCCATCCAAAAAGGATGAATTTCAAACTGGCTCATAAACTGATTTTTTTAAAAGCATGCCTCGTAAGTTATTTGGCAGAATTCTAATTGTAACTGAATGATGATAAGGAACTGCAATGAATGGATGGTATGCTGGACAGCAAGGTGCTAAACAAAAGTTTGCTCCTTGGCAGGTCTTTTCAGAGATAGTTTGGTCATGTAAAGAGAATAAATAAAGCTTGAATAAAAAAAAACCCAAATCTATTAAAGGGTGACTGGATTGACATTAAAGAGAAGAGCAAGAAAACTTGATTTTGGGGTTGGATGACGTCCCCGAAAAGAACTTATGCTGCGTTGTTTGGGCATGGTGGAAGCAAGGACAGAAAGACCCAGAACAATATAATAAATGGTATTGATGTAAGCTTAGATATTTTATTTTATTTCTCACCTCCTTTTCTTTTGTTTACTACTTTTTACTCATTTTTTTTTCTTTTTTTCCGTCCTTCATTTTACGTAACTCTATTTTCCCTGACAGATAAAAGGATGACTGGTATGTTTGTATGTTCTATAGGCAATTCTGATTATAATTACCCTTCCTGATCATCATATGTTGGGTGGTTTTTAATAAAATAAGCAGAGAGCTTGCTAGAAGAGAAAATAAATAAGTCACCTTCCCCCCCTTGATTCTTCCATGAGTACTGCTTGAGAATAATTCTAATTCTACATCACCCTATCTAATGTTTAAATAACAAGGGAACAATGCTGGTTGATGGAAAGCTTGTCTCTGTGGAAAGTACCCTTTGAAACCATAGTTAAATGTTTTGCTAACCTGCAAAACATTTACGTTTTGATGAGTTGGTTGTCTTTCTTGAAGATATTCCAGATTCTAAGTTTGTTTGAAGTTGAAGACAGTTTAGTTTGCCAACCTATAAGCTTGTGGTTTATGATGAGTATAGAGAGAAACTACACAAGATTATAAACTGTCAGGCCATACAGATAAATAGGCAGACTTTAAGTGTGTATAATTTTTTTTTTTAGTTTCTTGCGTCATCAGTCACTTTAGTGTGGCTTCCTCCCACACTGCTCTAATAACACAAGAACATAAAAGTCCTGTGAGACTTAATTCTTTTGCCAATATTGCTCCACCTCCTGGAAGAGACATAATTGGGTTAGGAAATAGCCACAGAATTCAGTGTTCCCACAAGACCATTTGAAACCAGAGTAATGTGGGAAGCAATCCCACTAATGGAATGAAAAAAATTAACCAATACAACTTTTCTTGAGAAACAATAAGTGGCAGCTAACTTTTAAAGCCCTGAAAATAAATAAAAACATAAGAGTCATGGAAAAAGATATATTTTGTAGCAAATATATCAGATTTCTCCAACATGGTACCCTCCAAATATTTTAGACTTCATCTTTTGTCATCTGGGATTATGAATTTTAATCCAATATATCTGTAGTATATCAGATTGAGGAAAAATGTAATATAAAATACATGATACGATAATTCCCAAAATACAAATGTTGTACATTTGAAAGTGCCTCAGTTTGCAATTCCTAAGACTGATCAAAGTTAAGTTATTTTTGGGGTGAGAAATCAGGGTAACTATGTATGTCTGTGCAGTATTTATGTATAAAGAATATATGGAGAATTAACAACTGCATGGATTGTACATGTGTTGAATATCTGTCCACCATTGTATGTTATAGTTAGCCCTTGTACATGAAACACTCTTCAGCTTGTAGATTTTGAATGTCTGTTGTAGGTTAAGATCTGAATGCAAGTTTTATTTCTGCAGGATGGGGATCTGGAAAAATAAATAGTAGTTCAATTTCTGTCAGAGGTGAAGAGAGGTAAAGCATTTGAAGAATGCATTTTAAGAGGCTTACACATCCCAGATGTTCATCAGGCAATAAAACAAGTCTTGTGATGTTCAGCGTTCCCCAGGGAGAGAAAGAAAACGAAGATGATGACAGCCTTGTCAGTCATAGAGAGTGAAAAAATGTGGTCAGGGCCAGAAATGTGTCAGGAAAATGGAGGGGAAATGTTGCATAGTTTTCATTTCTAGGTGAAGAAATTTGCAGTTCTATGGAGTTTTAGAGATGGTGGTGGAGGAGACCAATACTTCCAGGTTTTTGGAACTACAAAATTATAGTAGGTTTTATCTTACTAGGTTAAGAAGCTGTTCTTTTAAAAATGGGAATTTTTCTGCTTTAATATCTTGAAATTTAAATTTAAAAAATGGATTTTATTACTGATATCAGTTCAGGGACATCAAAAAGCCCTAGCTAACAGCTCTGATTTCAGAATTGAGGTTAACAATATCTATGTCTATCTGTATCTGTCTGTCATATGTCTATCTTCTTCCTTCCTTCCTTCCTTCCTTCCTTCCTTCCTTCCTTCCTTCCTTCCTTCCATCCATCCATCCTTCCATCTATCCTTCCTTCCATCCTCCCTCCCTCCCACCCTCCCTCCCTCCCTCCCTTTCATCCATCTATCTATCTATCTATCTATCTATCTATCTATCTATCTATCTATCTATCTATCTATCTATCTATCTATCTATCTATCTATCTATCTATCATCTATCTATCCACCATCTACCTAATTTTTAAATGTTAAAAAAATGTTCCAAGATAGAGCTAGTAGAGATGAATGCCAGGTTTTTCGCAATCAAGGTTTTGGCTAGATGCCACAAGTAAGTTTTAAATATGAAAAATACTCTCTGGCAAAGCATTGAGAACTCTTGAATAATGGGATTGGCTTTTCCTCTGAATTTTTGGCCCAGCTTTTCTTAAAGCATTTTAATGATACCAAATCAATGACTACTTTGTGTGTTTAACTGAAACAAAATTAGCTACCACTTGCTCTGTTTGGATAAACTCATTAAATGCTCCACAAAAGAGGTATTACATTAACAGGCCAATATACTGGTTTATATATATGGAGTTTTTAAAGTGGTATTTTATGTAACTAGAAATGCAAACTGAATGGGTAAAATAAGCCTGTAATCATCACAGGAAATTATTTCTACTGCATTCTTTACTTTTTTTCAACGTCTTAGTGTCTTTCCCCTCTGCATTATACCACTCTAAAATTGGATTCAATGCTCATCTATATTGTAGCCCTCCCCGTCAACTTATCTCTGCCTTCCCAGGAATTGGGACCCATCTTGCTCACCTATTCACACCTCTCTATTCATAGCTATGCCCAGTTGCTCCTGATCCTGCCACCCAAGGGAAACAGCCAAGAGAACCACCCCTGTAAAACACAGACCCTCAGTATCAGTTCAGAGATGGAGGAATTATATCTACTGGTTATAACTGCCCAGTGTCTTATTTTCTTATTTTTTTTCCACATACAACATATAACCACTTCCTTTTCCACTTAGCCCTTCTCTCCAAAGTAGTAAATGTATTTTCTAACCAGAACTAGTGGCCAATGATCAAAACAATGAAGTTGTTACATTTTCCTTTTCAAGATCTAGCCAGAGGAAGCTCAGTACAGGAAAACCTGATCAGAGGGATTTGAGTGAGAACTTGGCTGCAACACATGGCCTGGCCCATATGATCATGCAGTGCCACAGGCTATTTGGGGTAGGTGGTATTTTTTCAAGCATATTTTTTAAAAGCCTGCTCTAACATCTAGGAAGTAGAATCTGAGTATGTTGCTTATTGGAAAGGGGAAATAGATTATTTTTTAAAATTCTTTTTCCAAATTACTGGCAAGAGTAATCTAATCCATGTTAAATAGCAATTACCTTTTTAAATTTTCCTTAGAAGCAGATCAATATATGTGTCTTTTCATCACTATATTTGCTTGCACTTCTTGAAACAGGTTGACCTCTGCTTATGGCTGGTTGCTTAATCACCATTTGAAATATAAGGAACACAGAACAGTTGATTTGTGGCCTATAAACCACTTTTGGCCATCATAAAATGTCAGCGACTGTATTTGAAATGTTTGGCAGCTGACTTGTTTTGTGACTGATTGTAGCATCCCTTGGTCACGTGTCCATGTTTTGTGACTTTTTTGTTGGCTTCTAGCATTTTTGCAGATTTCTAGCAGAATGTATTCCCATTTATGATCCTGGAATTTGTTTAGCAACCTCAGTGATTCACTAAATGACAGCCTCAAAAAATGTAGTAAAATCAGGTCTGATCATATCGATGCCATATGATCTATAACAAGTTTTTTTAAAGGAAAAATATTTAGTGTATTTTAGTGAAATGGATATTGTATCAGTTTTGAATTCATTTCAAAATGTAAAGTTTTTTAAAACAATTAAACTGTCTAATTGTCTTCATTTTATTTTCCCCTATATGAGTATTTTACTTGATTCCTTCTTGGTTTATTTTAAATATGGGCTCAGAAATAGTTTGGGGGCACGAGCCATCTATTTATTAAGAACTAACAATCTCTAGTTGCTTATAACAGAAAAGCTGATATTTCCCAAACTGATCTAAAACTTCCTTAATAATATGAAGAAAATGTGAGTTTCCCTGTTTCTGCTTAAGAACAACTTGGACGTAATTATACTCATTCAGTCCTGTTTTTAAAGATTTGTTGGCATCTCTTTTGCTATATTTACAATATTATTTTGCAATGAAAGTTTAATTGTCTGCAGTCTGCAGTAGGAAGCCAACCTGGTTTAAGTAATTTGTAGTGATATTGCCTGGCTCCAAAATGTTTCTTTAGACAAACATAAGAGTTGTTTTGATACGGGATTGGTGGCAAATAAATTTAATAAATGAAAATATAAATAAGCAATAGTCTGCTATTAAAAAAGCCCATTATCCATTTTAGGATTGGAAAAATTAGCTGAGAATGAGCTGGGCTTTCATAAGGAATCACTTAGATTCAGCTCAGAGTCTTCTATTATTTGTAACTCATTTGGCTTTCTATAGTTTATAAACTTTACTTATTCATCATATTTCCTCATATAATAGAATGCAATTGTGTATGAGAAAGGGGTGCTGGATAGGAAGTGTCAAAGAGCAGAATTCAAGAGACTCACAGCCAATAATTCGTGCAACGTGCAGAACCAAAAGTGAACTTCAGTGTTCAGATATAATGCTTCTTTAACATGATCTTTTTTCTCCTTTTCCTTTTGTATGGAAAACTGGCAATGAATTTAAGGGATAGGAACAAAACTCCAAGGTATGAAAGTTGCCTTTGTACATTAATACTGCTCTAGAGACATGTTTAAAGGACTGAAGAAAAGTATATTATAAAGTGCAAATTAGGGCTTAATAATGCCTTTGTACATTATTAAGCCCTAATTTGCACTTTATAATATACTTTTCTTCAGTCCTTTAAACATGTCTCTAGAGCAGTATTTCTCAACCTTAGCAGTTTGAAGATGTGTAGACTTCAACTCCCAGAATTTCTTAGCCAGTTAAGAGTGCCATAGCCATTCCTACATGTGCTGAATGTATACAGATTTCCTTTCTGATTTGGTGGTATATTTTCTTCATGTACATAAGACTATAATGTACTACTTACTGAAAGTAATGTTACTTTTTATTTCAGGCCAATGTAAATATGTGTGCTCTTTTTCAGGTACCCAACTATTGCTTTGATCAGGGGTATGAAAATGAACACAACCAAACAGATTCAGGTGAAGTAGCTCCACATCAAGCCATTTTAATAAAATATTCTAATATAGTGACATCCCTGGAACACTTCATGCAGGACCTACTCAGAGATGCCAAAGAAAAATTCAAGAACTGGGTCACTTGCTCCATTTTAGAAGAAGTAGACTCGGCATATAAGAAGGTAATTTAGCAATTATGTCTTAAGGCACTTTTAAGCACGGAATCCTCTTGAATTTAACAGTAGCTTTTTAAAAAAAACAAATGCAGAAACTTCAATTCTATAGAACTATAAAAATGAGCAGAAATTGCACTGAACAAGCCTAAATCCCTATTGATATTTCAAGTGACAAAGTTTGAAAATGGCATTAGTACCATTTCTTAGTGTCTCAACTCTGAAATACCTGCAACCATAATTTGAGTGAAAATAGTTTTCTATCTGTTTTAATCATTGTGTATTGTGCCAAAACTAAAATGCCTCTTTCCTATTGCTTGGAATACATAATGTAACATTTAATGATAAAAATGCCATTGGCATATTCTTCAGTATACAATTTTTGTCTACAATCTTTTCTAAATCCTTACCCGAGACTAAGACGTATTACAATCATGTTTATTTTTTTAGTAATGCACATAAGATTGTGCTTGTCCTAAAAGAACATTTGTTACAGGAATATCCATTTGGTCCCCAAATTGCTTTAGTTGTCTTTATATTGATTCAGTGGTGCTCCTAACTTATTTAAGCATTGAAGGATAGATATCTGCCACATTGTTTCTAAATATACTGACTATATTCTAAGGTGGATGATAACTACCACATCCGTTTATGGAAAACGACAGTTGAAATTGATGCTGTTCCTAAAGTTATTCTACACCGGATATTGATGGAGCAACATCTGTGGGATCCAAATCTTCAACAAACAAACATCCTGGAGATTTTAGATGATGAAACAGATATTTATCAGTACACAGCAACAAATATGTCTCCATTTCCTTCAAGAGAATATGTGGTCCTAAGGTTAGAAGCTCTAATAAATTGCCATTTTTTGACATCAGCTTTGTCGATCTATGCTTTTTACATTATTATTTGTCATACATATTCTTGGGGAAAAAATCCTAAAAGATTTAAATTCTAGGCTGCATTAACATAGAGATAGAATCAAGATCACGTGAAGTGTTAATACCACTTTATAATGCCTTGGTAAGGCTACACTTGGAATACTGCATCCAGTTTTGGTCGCCATGATGTAAAAAAGATGTTGAGACTCTAGAAAGAGTGCAGAGAAGAACAACAAAGATGATTAGGGGACTGGAGGCTAAAAGATATAAAGAATAGTTGCTGGAATTGTGTATATCTAGTTTAATGAAAAGAAGGACTAGGCGTGACATGATAGCAGTATTCTGATATCTCAGGGGTTGCTACAAAGAGGTAGTCAAGTTATTCTCCAAAGCACCTGAGGGCAGGACAAGAAGCAATGGATGGAAACTAATCAAGGAGAGAAGCAAGCTAGAACTAAGGAGAAATTTCCTGACAGTTAGAACAATTAATCAGTGGAACAACTTGCCTACAGAAGTTGTGAATGCTCCAACACTAGATGTTGTTAAGAACAGATTGTACAACCATTTGACATGGTTTACGGTTTCCTGCCTGAGCAGAGGATTGAACTAGAAGATCTCCAAGGTCCCTTCCAATTATCCCATCCCATCCCATCTTTAGGTTCAATGATTAACAAAGCACAGTTGGTTTGTTTGCATATTGCACTAAGAAAAAAAACCAATTACTTTTGACGGGTGTAAAAATCACAAGGGATTTAAATTTCCAACCTGTAGTGCACTTATTTTTGATTCAAATTAAGTTTGTAGAGTAGGTTTTGTAAACTTGCAATATTTCAGATGAATCAGACAACCCATTGAGATTGTATTATTTTTATTTGAAATATTGAGATTTTGGGGTGAGTGCTCAACTACTCTGTTCAATATAAAAAAAGGATGTTTACTCCATGGATAGAACAATTTGCTTGCCAAAGGACTTGTAGAACACATACAGGATAACAAACTCTTAAAATTTTCCATTGACAAAGTTTAGAATCTTTGCCTCTTAATTCTGTCTTCCCATCCCATCACAGATTTCTGTTGATCAGTTAATAACATAAGCATAGTTGTAAATTATCAATTTTTAAATCCTTTCTCTGTAATTAATATTTTATATATTTAATATATTAATATAATATTATTAAATTAATAATAATTTAATTTAATTTAATATTATTTAATATTTTAGTAATTTGTCAATTTGACGTTTAATGCAGGGGTATCAAACTCGATCACATTGTGAGCTGGATCGTGATGTATTGCAATGTTTTTTGCCTTTGCAGAGCTAGGGTAGTGTGGCCTGTACAGGCAGTACATGGCTTGCGGGCCGCCAGTTTGACAGGCCCGGTTTAGTAAGATCTTGGATATTGTTTAAAAATTTAAGTTAAAAATATTTAAGTTTGCAATCCTGTGGGTGCTATGTTGCCAAATTCTGCATTTCTGCTGCTTATAGAAGCTGCAGTCTGGATTGGATTTTGCCTATACTTGACACTATTTCAGACACATTTTATACACACACACACACACATACACAGACACACTTATTTATTTATTTTGATTGGAGTTTTGTGTGACATTATGTCCAATTTGCTTTTTTTCCTTTTTTTGTTTTTGTCCCAATACACACAAAGGGAATAAACGTGTACAGCAAATCATGTGTTACTGCAATACTTTTCTGTGAGAAATACTTGATTTTCTGGAAACATTTCTGGGGTGCCAACAATTTCGGCCATGACTGTGTGTGTGGTGTGTGTATGTATTATATATATGTATATATATATATGTATGTATGTGTATATATATATATGTGTGTGTGTGTGCGTGCACACACACACACAGACAGACACACATATATGTAGATTTTGGCATAGCTACATACCTTGACCTGTGAAAACCTACGAGAATATATATGTATATATATATGTAGGTCTTTGGTTGTTCGGGTTTTCTCCCGTGTAAAATTAGAAGTTTCTTGGTGACGTTTCGACGAAGTCTCATTCGTCATCTTCAGGCTTCAACTTCGTGCTTCTGGGAGCAATGTGTGATTGCAGCTGTTTCTTCCTTTTTAACTGCTAGTGGGGGTTTGAACTGATTGGGTGGGAGCTTGGCTGTGCTCTGATTGGATGGAGGTATTTTTGTGCTCTGATTGGCTGGGAGTGTGTCCTGTTTGGGTGGGGGTTTGGTTGTGCTCAGATTAGTCTGAGTATATAAAAGGCACCACAGACAGAATCAGCAAGATCCTCCACAAACATAACATCAAGACAACATTCTGCACAAACCGAAAAATATCCACCATCCTAAGAAACCCCAAAGACAAAATTGAGTTAGAAAATCAAGGAGTATATGAAATCCCATGCACCGCCTGCCCCACCACATACATCGGACAAACCAACAGAAGAATAAGTGCACGCATTGAAGAACACAAGAACTCAGTCAAAAAAGAGGAACCAACTTCTTCCCTGGTCCAACACCTTAAAGCCACAGGACACGATATTGACTTTAAAAAGACCAGAACTATCGCCAAAACTGAACACTTTAACAACAGAATAATCAGAGAAGCCATCGAGATAGAAAAACGCCCACACAGCATGAACAAACGAGATGATACCTCCCGCCTACCAGCCATTTGGAAACCTGCCCTTATTGACAAACGAATCCCTAACACGAGGAATGACACCAGACCCACACTCACGAGGTCCACACAGGATGTCACCACCACACATCCACCCAGAAAGTAGACCCAAACCCACACTGATCAGGAAGCACGACCCCTAAGGACCAGAAGCCAGACCGCAGCTGCAACATTAGCCATTTCAAACCCCT
This sequence comes from Ahaetulla prasina, assembly GCF_028640845.1. NCBI lineage: Eukaryota > Metazoa > Chordata > Lepidosauria > Squamata > Colubridae > Ahaetulla > Ahaetulla prasina. Next base: position 110,341,966 of record NC_080540.1, read on the forward strand.
CCAATCCATACATACAGCAGACAGACACCCACTATGAAGATGTAGCACGACCACAAACACGAAGCCAAACAACAGCAATGCAGCACACCAGCTCAAATCCCCCTGCAATTCAGACTAATCTGAGCACAACCAAACCCCCACCCAAACAGGACACCCCCCCCAGCCAATCAGAGCACAAAAATACCTCCATCCAATCAGAGCACAGCCAAGCTCCCACCCAATCAGTTCAAACCCCCACTAGCAGTTAAAAGGAAGAAACAGCTGCAATCACACATTGCTCCCAGAAGCACGGTTGAAGCCTGAAGATGACGAATGAGACTTCGTCAAACGTCGCCAAGACACTTCTAATTTTACACGGAGAAAACCCGAACAACCAAAGACCTACATACAAACACCTGTGAAAACCTCAGAAAACATATATATATATATATATATATATATATAATATATATATATATATATATATATATATATATATATAGATAGATAGATAGATAGATAGATATACACATATATATATAAAATGAAGTTGATATAAATGAAGTGTCATAAAAAGGTTATTTGTGTAGCTAATGACTTTAGTTCATAAATATAATAGGAAATCATAATCTGATTTTTTTTTTCACTTTGTTATTTCCAGAACTTGGCGGACTGATCCACAAAGTGGCACATGTATTCTAGCAGCTACCTCAACAGATAACAAAGGTGCTACTGTGAATGGGATTTTGGCTCATGTGATACTTTACCAGTACCTTATCGAAGTTGTTGCTGGTTCCCAGAAATCCAAAGTAACATATGTTTGTCAAATAGATACCAGGTATTTCTTCTATTATTTTCCTTGAAACTAAAACTTTATCTATGAAAGCCTTGATGTTCTCTGAGCTTAGTTGTTTGTTTGAGGGTATTTTATTACCCAATTTCATAACATTATCAGTGTGAGAAAGAGATATGCTCCCCATTTATATACCGTAGCCTGCCAGTGTGGTGGTATGATTTTCTTGACAATTCATTGTTTATTATATTATATTATTTATTATATAGCCTGTCTATTTTTTGTTATTTATATAGCCTGTCTATTGTTTTGTTATTTTTTGTTAAATAAGAATTAAGATGATTTTTTATTATTAATGGTTTTTATACTATTAGATGTGAAATGATGCCTCCCCCCAAAAAAAGAAAGAAAAGAAAGAATGCTTATTATTTAGTTCCTAATATGGTGTTTATTTTTTTTGTCAGGGGCCGGACCACAGAATGGTATAAGAGAGTTTTTGGTCATATCTGTGCTGCAGACATGATAAGGATTAAAGATTCTTTCAAAGCATCCCCTTACCGAAATTAAACCAAAGACAACAATTTGATGCTTCTAGAAATGAAGACAATGCAAGATGTCTTCAGTTACCATTTTCAAATTTTGATTAACTGAAAAAGCAGTATATAAAGCCATCAAAGAAGAATTTTACAAATGAAAGTTTCAGTTTAAACGTACCTTTCAATTGAATAATTTACACATTATTCTTTTACAGTATTTTGCCAAGAAAATGAAATTATTTTGATTACTTCTTAATTTATTTATAAGGAACATCTTTTAATAGTATATTTTAACTAATGTGTAAATGAGATATATTTTTAGATGTTTTATTGATTGAAAATGTGAAAGCAATAGTAAAATTATATCAGCAGCTTACACCCTGACCAGCTTTTATGCTGATTTTATTTTTATTATTGTAATGTATTAGGAAACAGTGATGCTTGTATAAGAAGCTAAACTAAGCTAATTACATTATATATATATAGATCATAGATTTTTGTATCTCGAGTAGCCACAATCTACTTGAGAATTTATACATCCATTTTTAATGCAGGAGTTTTTCAATTTGCTTTTTAAGACACGCTCAAGGCAATGTTCAAAACAGAATAGGCACTTTAAATGGAAAATGTTTACCTTTGGGAAATAATAGATTAAACAGTGATACGTGGAGCTGAAAACACACTAGATTCACATTCTGTATTTACTTAATATGCCCAGTTCTCATTTATTTTTGTTTTTATACTGAAAAATGTGGTTAGACTGATTGAAGATAAACTTTTTTTTAAAAAATGAAATCTCTACCAATGTCTATGGGTAGCTTTCATTTACAATACTGGATGAAAAGATTTTGGATGAGAAATTGAATCAGACGACGACTAGTTTTATATACATGCTAAACCAGTTTGTATCTGCTATGCAAAACAGCAAATTATATTGTGGCATTGTGCCCAATCAATGGCATAATCTTATCCCTCTACAATGATTATATTTTTTTAACCATTCCATTTCTGCCTAACTGTCTTTTATTTTCTCACTTATTCCAGTACAATGGAACATTTGATCTTTTGGACACTTTGGTAGCTCTTTAAAGATTTTTTTCTTCATTTATGAAATAAGTTACCCCAAGTTTGCCAATAATTTTAGCACGCAGACTGCATTTTTTGCCTCTAGCTCCACAAGCTTAAAAAGATTCTCAAAGTATTATATAATTAGTATTTTTATTACTTGCTATATTATATTGTTTTTCCAGTTGCATAAGCCTGTAACCCACAATTCCTAATTAATGGATGGTTGCTAAAAAAACAAGTCCTAACATTAGTTAGCTTGATAGAATCAAGGTACTCACATTAAGATACATAACTACCCACTGCGTGTATATAATAACAAGGGAATTTTTTTTAAAAAAAACCCTGCTGATTCAAGTAAATAAATATCTGCCCTATTTTTGGTGACACCTGAAGTCTATCCTATTCAGGATGTTCAATGTTCATTTTTACAGTGGCGTTTTGTGCAGTTGCTTGCAAGAGATGCCAGTGCCAAGCTCACCTTGATTGAGCTTAAAAAATCTAGTTAATACATGGATGGAGGGCGGTCAGATTGAAACTGAAAAAAATAAATAAATGGAGAAAGCAGGGGAAAATACTGCTATATTTTGTGTGTGTTCATGCAGCTAGTAGTGATTTTAAATTCTGTATTTTCTCCAGTCTACCAATACATCTGAGCTAAGTATTATAGCACAACATGTTTTTTAAAAACATAAGATAAAAGCTAGTTGCAGCATTCCACTTGGGTATTCTATTTTGTGCTGTATTTTATACATACTGCCATCTACCTGGGCTATTTTGTTAAGGTGTTGTAAATATTTAGCCATCCCTTAATTTTGTACTTGATGTAGATATTTATATACTATTATAATAACACATACATTTCATATTAATGTGATATTCTACAAGCCCCTCAGTGAAAGAAATGTGTTTATTACAACTATTTTTTCTAGGCATTTCATTATTGCTTTCATTAGGAATAACTGAGTAGCCAAATTGATTTCTTGGTTTGTGATAACAAAATGTACCTTTTTTAAAAAAGGCATTTTGTATAATAACGCTAGCCATGTAAAAGAAGTCTTTGGTATTTCTACCACTGTTTATATATTTCCAACAACAACAAAACCTCTTGCCACATGGCATCAATTTACAAATCTTTAGATATGGAGAGCTGGTGAATGCTAATATTTAGCAGCTAAGTAGCAATTTTAGTAATAGAAAAGGGGGGAGGGGAGAGAAGGAAGGAAATAATATATTGAATACTATTGGTACTTTAAACATGTTGAACATGCTGCAGTATTTTGCTTCTTTACCAACCACTTGTATTGTCAAAATAACTTTAGTAAAAATTGTTAACATGCTTGACTTATTGACAATGCACCTGTAATAAAAAGGTGAAGCGCTTCGTCAATTCAATATTGATGTGTGTGGAACAGGTAACTTTATTCGTATTTTACAACACTGTATGTTTTTAATTCCTGCAACATATGATTTGGTAAACTATCAGAGAAAGCCAGAGGATCCGTTTTTCATTTAGAATCATATAAGCCTCTGACAGAAATATTCCATTTTACTGAGCTCAAACATGACAAATTTCAAAAAAAAAATCTTGTTCTTGTTTACATTTCCCTACTGTAATTCAGGTTTTATGTGAACTTTAAATTTATACCAATTTTTAAATGCATACATATTGTGTCTGCATATAACACTTGTGGCTGAAAAGACATCTAACTTGGTAAAACACAATTGCAAGCATTTCTGGCCTGATAAGAAAGAGAAAATCCAATCTGAGCATCTGTTATTTTTATTAAGTTCTAACCCTGGCAAAGAAAAAAAGAAACTGTTTATCCTTTGCTTCTAACAGTTTTAAAAGTCATTTTAATTACATTTTTTGGACAGGCTTGATTCCCAAGATATCAAAACCTTTGGCCATCACAGCAGCTGTTGCTTCACACAGGAGCATTCGCCACATGTTCACATTCACTATTTCACCTAGATACAAAACAGATACAGCACAAAAATAAATATTAGATGCAATAATTTCAGAAATCAATACATATTTTGCCTCAATAACACAACATTACACAGTCAAAATCTGTTTCTCTCAATCTATCATAAATTAAGTTCATGAACAGATACTCTACAAGAAGTTGCTGACTTAAAACCATTCCTTTAGTGACCATTCAAAGTTATAGCACTGAAAAATGTGACTTATGACCAATGCAGCATCCCCATGGTCAGGTGATCAAAATCCGGATGCTTGGCAACTGGCATCTATTTATGACGGTTGCAGTGTCCCGAGGTCATGTGATTTCCTCTTGCGACCTGACAAGCTAAGTTGATGAGGAAGCCAGATTCACTTAACCACCGAGTTACTAGCTTAACAACTGCACTGATTCTCTTAACAACTCTGGCAAGAAAAGGTCGTAAAATAAAAGGTTGGCAAAACTTTCTTAACTATTTCATTTAGCAATAGAAACTTTGGGCTCAATTGTGGATCGTAAATCAAGGACTATGTAGTACTTTACTTTTGTGATGATTCTGTTCAAACTTCTGAATTCATTAGAGAGCCAATGCAGCTATAATTTAAGTTCAGTCTATCCAACCATGTATTTATTTTGCAATCATGGCAGGGTTTTATTTCAAAGGATTAGTAATTTTATTTGCCGTATTTTCTAGCCCTTTTTACAATAGAAAATTGAAAATATATTTAGTACAAAAAGTTTCATAGGTTCTTTCAGTACGAGGTTCCATCCAATCTGGTTTGAAAGAAAAGATTTTCACAAATCTTTGTATTTCTTACTGAGTTGTCAATACTTTGGGGCTTTAATAATCTTCCCGCAACTCTCCCACTTTTCTTTCAAAACACTAAGGTAACTCACCAGTTTGTCTATCTTTTTCCACACAATAACAGTTATCATAAAATTCAGTAAATGTGGTGGCTAGCTCATAGAGGTAGTCGCAGAGAGTGTGCAGTAAAAGGTCATCTAAGCACTTTTGGATGATCTCAGGAAACCTCAAAATGCATTTTCCTAGTTTCCATTCTTTTTCATGATCCAATATTATCTCTGTTGTTCCAGCTGCCTTTTGTAGTTTATCCTCATTGATATTAGCCACTCTTGCTATAGATCTGTCACAGGAATAAATCTTAGATTAGATGCCAAGGGATCAAACCTTTCCTTCTCTAGAAAAACATCTTTATCCGGACTCCCCAAAAATGTTTATGTGATGCAAGAACAAAGACGTACCAAAACTGCTGACTTGTCCCAAAAGGATGGGATAGTTATTATGCATTAGATCAGGGGTAATCAACCTTTTTATACCTACCACCCACTTTTGTATCTTTGTTAGTAGTAAAATTTTCTAACCACTCACAGGTTCCACAGTAATATGCCATGTATCGTCGTCTGCGCATGCCTCTCATGCATCGTGTATTGGGTTTGGGGGGGGGGAGCGCCAGCTACCAGCTCTGCTTGTCTGTTACAGCTGGGTGGTGTGGGGGGAGATGCGCGAGCTATTCTGGGATGAGGCTCTTTTGTTTGTGGTCGCACTATAGCGCCATTCAGTTTCACTTGCGTAATGTGAACTAAACTTATGTGTAGGCGATACAAATAGTATATTTCCAGAAATTTAAATTGTCACGGAATTTTATGAAAACTTAATGAAAATGTTTTTAAATAATGCTATGAAATTTTTAAAAAAATCAATTACATTTAAAAAAAGGAAAGTGCTTCAGTATTGGACAAAACCCCTACCGCCCACCATGAAAGCTGGAACACCCACTAGTGGGTGGTAGAAACCAGGTTGACTACCACTGCATTAGACAATATTGTTAGAAATACTGCTTCTTAAAATACAGAATTGCATCTTGAAAGATGCACTTTGAAAATGCTGTAAGTCCTGTAGCAGAAGAGATGTCAGAACCTGGGGATGGAGTGAAAAGAAAGATCACCCCAGAATCCCTACGTAACCACAAGAGAAGTAAGTCCAATCCCTTGACAGCTGTTGACCTTTAGCTAACTCCAATCAGGTGCCGACCTTAGTTGAGAATATTGCTTTACACTGGACAATAAATCTATTTAATTTAACTTTCACAAGTTGAACTGATCTTGCATATCCAACTAGTCCTCAGTCAATGTAAATCCAATATAAGCTACATCAGCCACTTTAGGCATCAATTACTCTATAAAAATAACTGGGAGTAAGGTATCGAGCAACCATACCTGAATCGTCTTGAGTTCTTATGCAAGAGCTCATTAATACATACAAAAAATTTCTTAAAATAAGCCACATATTTTCCTTGGCCTGTGCCAAGTGAGCAGGAAAACACATATTTGATTGAAGGAGGTCCCAGCAGGTTCAATACATGTCTCAGCAGCTCTTTGTTATTGAACCCCAATCGCAGAACCATAATATGTATTTTTGCTCCAATCACTATATATGCCATGCAAGTGTGTCCAAGATTACCATATCAAATTACCAAGTCTTGCCCTTAAAGCAAAATACACTGCTGAATGGGCTATGTGTTGCTTTTAATGCTTAAATTTTAAAGTTAATTTTAATTTTTTCTGGCTTCCTTGGGCATTAAAATAATTAAGTGATCTATGTTCATAGCTATAGATTGTGAAAGCAAGATTGTTAAACATACTGACAATTAAATGCCATTTTATAGTTAACAAATTAGCTAGTTTTAGCACATAGTAGCATAGCCTTAGCATTCTAAAAATGATTATTAGCTAAAGTTGTTTTTTTTAAATGTAGAGCAAAGCATTAATGGTCCCATATTATATTATATATTATCATATATTATAACTTGAAAAATAAAAGAACTTGGCATAATATACCTGATTCGAGTGAAGGCATAAAGTAAATATGCAGCAGTATTTCCTCTATCATCAAGCATCTTATCAAAAGAGAAAATATAATCATTTATTCTGTGATGAGACAGGTCTGCATATTTAATGCAACCAAAGGCAACTGAGATCTGGGCTGCCTTTAATTCTTCAGCTGTAAGAACCTGTTAAGAAAAATAAAACATTTTTTTTCAAATAAATGAATGAGTTTATTTAATTACCATCAATGACCAGCAAGATAAAGACATAAAGAATCGAACAAATACAACAAAAACAGTGTCATATACAACTATAAGGCTTGAAAAGATTAGATAAAGCATATTGCTTTAAAAAATGGTCAAGTAGCATCAAATGAGACATCATAAATAAACAATATTCTATCATTTCTAGCTGCTATTTGGAGACACTGTTGCTCAAAGATTTCAGTCTTCCAACAGTTTAGCTCAATTCTACAAGTGGCTCTAAAACAACTGAATAATGTTGGCATAAACTCTATTTATATATAAGCAAAGAATCTGAGATCACCAATGAAAGTTACAGTGATCATTCTACTTGTGGTAAGGTACAAAGCATTTCTTAGCAGTGAAATTACACCGCCCCCCCATACAATCAATACAAAAGTTGTCCTATCTATTCTTCATTCTGTGTTGTTCTGCCATCTGCTGGAAAGCTAAGATAATACAAGAGTCTACAGACCAGAGTAAAAAATAATCTCTGAATGTATGAAAATGTCTCGATAGATCTTGTCTCTTATTCCCTACCCATTTAAACATAAATGATAGCTTTAAGCACTATGAAACAGTACCAAGATGGGAAAATCTTAGTATGATGTTCATTGCTAACCAAACAAATATAATTAGCAAAACAGAAAATTCCAGGAAATTAAAACAAAAAGAAATACAAAGTGTAGGACATGGTGCATAAAGGCAAGATAGCAGAAGAAACAAAATTACTATGCTGGATTCAAGAAAAAAAAAGAAGAAATCCATTACCTTATCTCTTTCCTTTTCCTTCAGTTTATCCATTGATCGCTTTAGTCCTTCTTCAAGAAGATCAATCAATCGTACTGTATCCCCAGAACGTGTTTTGAACTTTTTTCTTATAGCAAAGAGTGAAAATTATTACTTTTCTGAAATGGTATCTCATTTTAAATAAAAGTTACATTCTAAATGTAAACATATGCTGCTTACACAGCATGAAAGTGACAAATACTCTTTGTATCCATGGTGACAGGTAATATATTAAAAAATGAATGGAATTTAAAGAATCTAAATTTTATTTCAGTGTAAATGTAAATACCCAGTGTAAATACCCAGTGTAAATACCCAGTGTAAATACCCAGACTAAGCGGATTAATTAAAGCTGAATTTTAGTTTGAACATGAGAATATTATAATTAATTTTGGGAAGGAGCACTTTGTTCAATTAATGTCACAATTTGTCTTATTGATGTATGCTAGGAATCAAACTCTCCCTGCACTCCTAAAAAGATAAGCCTTGTTATTATATGCCAATAATAATAATAATAATAATAATAATAATAATAATAATAATAATAATAATAATTATTATTATTATTATTCCATTTTAGGTGTAAGAAAATGTCTTTTCTCTAGCAACTGGTCTAGCTGTTTAAAGCATGGCTTGGTAGTTTTCCAGAAGTTAGCAACAGCAAAAACATGAGCATTTTATACACAGCTATGTAGTGCTTTACAGCCCTCTCTTAGTGGTTTACAGAGTCAGCCTATTGCCCCCAACAATTTGGGTCCTCATTTTACCGACCTCAGAAGGATGGAAGGCTGAGTCAACCTTGAGCCAGTCAGGATCAAAGTCCTGCATTCTAATACTTCATTCTAATGACTGCCACCATGGCTCCAAGTTAATCCTGTGAAAGCAATTATTGATGCTTCAGACAAAAAAGTTTGTTTTAGGCCAGGGTCAATATGGTTAAGAGGAGGAATGGAATTTTCATGCCCTGGACCATACTGATCCTGATCCAAAACCTTCTGGAGTGCTCCATTCCTGAAACAGTAGGTATTTCATTTCATTGACTCTAGTGTAATAAAATTATGTTTAGTTAATTACTGTAGTTAGTGCTCATATAATTTACAGTATAAATTTTAAGGCACCACATGAGGCCCCAAAAAGCAAGATAGGCAGCAAATAAATTTAACAAATTAATTAATTAATTAATTTTAAAAATGCGATTGAAATAAAAAAATAATTTAACAGCAAATGAAAGAGCTCCACACACAAAGGTTTTGGGCTTCAAGTAGCTCTGCATGACTCAGATGGTGAATCCCTAATTAATGGGCATAATTCAAATCTAAAATAGAAGAATAAAATAAGGAAGTGACAAGAGTTAGTAATAATCTGGATGGGGGGGAAGAGAAAAAGTCTTTCCAAACTAAAAAAATATATTGCTTCCTGAGTATTACTTAACCTGCTACTTCAGTTAATGAAGATTTGATTAATCATAAAATTGTGTAGATGGATGAAGAGGATTTTTATTTCCAACACAGACAATTTAATTATAACATGCAGATCAAAAAAAGAGATGTGTACATAGCTTTTCTTGCATTATGCACTAATATATACATTGAGTGTTATAGCTCGAAGTAAAGCTGCAGAATGTACAACCAAACATCATTCTAACTATCCTGCAAGAATGTGCTTCAAAAAAACAAGGCAAAATACATGTCACAATTGAATTGATGCTAGAAATGTTCAGAAATACAAAAAAAAATGTGTGTATTACAAAAAAAAACATTTTTCAAAGTAAAGTATGCAGATAAAGTATGACTTATACAGAGTCAGACTATTCATCCATCTAGAGTGATACTGGCCTCATTTCCAAGCAGTAGCTCAGAAAAAGGAGCAGCTTCGAAAGCATCAAATTACAAAAACCTGAATATTTGATCTAAACAGTTTATTTCCTAAAACTGCCTTCAACATGAATATTGCATGGTCCAAATCAATAGAATTTTTTTCTCTATTGAATTAATCTTAAATTAGGTTATCAATTCCTCCACTGAGATTAACAATAGACAGTCTGTTATTAACAGCAGCTGCTTGCAATTACTGCAGGTTCAAGTCCCACCAGGCCCAAGGTTGACTCAGCCTTCCATCCTTTATAAGGTAGGTAAAATGAGGACCCAGATTGTTGGGGGCAATAAGTTGACTTTGTCTATAATATACAAATGGATGAAGACTATTGCTTGACATAGTGTAAGCCACCCTGAGTCTTCGGAGAAGGGCGGGATATAAATTCAAATTTAAAAAAAAATAGAATTTACTAAGGCATTCCGAAAAAGAGTTTAGTACAGTGGATAAGGCAATAGGCTAAAAACAATTAAGTTCTAATCCTGACTTAGGTTTGATACTAGCTGGATAATCTCAGTTATTCTAAGAAAGTAATGGTAAACCACTTCTGAAATTGCTGGCAAGAAAACTGCAAGGACTTGTCTGGAAAGTCACTAAGAGTCAAGATAGACTCAATAGATGTACATATTCATATAACCCACCAACCCACCCATCCGAAAAAAAGAAAATACTTTGTACACTTACTTGTCTTCTCCCAACACCACTCCAAAAGGAGCATGAATTACTTTGGTCACTTTGGGGTCATACCAGCCAATCATCTGAGCTGCTGCAAATACTGTTTGTAAGTGAACAGACTGCAAAACAAAGCAGGACTAAAGTAGCAATTGTTAATTATGATGTCTAAAAATGTTTCTAATAAAGTGTGCCTTGTTTCAGAGAAGGCAATGGGAGCAACTGTCCTGAGAACCAAGGAAGGAACCAGACTCCCAGTAGGGTTCAATACTCAAAATGATCAGAAAAATTAATCTTTTTGTTCAATGAAAGAACATTAATCAGTTAAGCATAACTGACTGTATTTTGTGTTTCTCCATACATTGCTGTTTAATGGGCTGTTGATGTCAATGGGCAAAAATAAAAGACAAAAAAGTTACAGAAACTGATGAAATGGGAGGGCGTATTAATTGAACAGTAAATCTAGATCTGCTTGGATCACATCAATGTCCACAAGCGAAACATTTTACGAAATAGAAAACACTCAGGTTAGAGAAGCTCACCTGCCCACTGTCTACCACATAAATTATATAATCAGCTTTTTCTTCGAAAATCCTCTGTTTTATTGCTGCCAAATCTGATGTATCATATGTGAAACCCCCATCAGACTTCACAATTGTCAAAGGAACGGAACATCCTGGAATAAATAATATCTTTCGGCCATCATCCATTTGTAGAAACCCTAAAGATAGAAAATACATCACTGGTAACCATGCCAAAACAGATGGAAAATTACATTGAAGTTTGGGAAGCAAATATACTTTTTTTAAAAACATAAAATAAGTATAAATAAAAGCCAGTTCAATGAAGATTTACAAACAGAACTTGTCATAAAGCCATACTCCAAGCCAAGCAAACAGGCATACAAAATGGAGTCAATTGTTTAAAATTTCTACATCTGCCACTTCCAATGCAACACTGGTAATATCTCGAGATGGGCTTAACTTCTGATTTCAGAGGTTGATTGAAGGAGGAAAAACAAAGTGCCCAATTGCCTGAATTTTTTAAAAAAGAATCAGAAAAAAATGTAGCAAAATGGTTTTACTCTCATCCTGTTCTCACATAAGGTTTTGCTCCAAATTTAATCAAGAAAAATTTATCTGATTATCTTCCCATATGTAACATCTCTTACTTTCTATTTTGAGTAGATTGATTTAAATGCCTGTTTTCCAGCAATCAGAATCCTATAGATCTTATCATTAATCATAAACAAAACAATCATCCACTATTAAATATTTCCAGATTATAAATGTAGCCTTCCTAATACAAATTCTGTTAGTTGAAGCCATATCTCTAAAACGTAGGAAGCAATGATATTATTAGTTACTTGACTCCAGTTAAATGTAAGAAGAAGAAAGAAAAATAACTTATTTCGTTCAGAAAGAGATGAAACATAATGAAAGAATTATGGGAAATACCTTCTATCAGCCTTCAGTATTTTAAAGCATGTAATTCAAAAGCTAACCTAATTGCGTGTTGAATTTAGGTGGCCTTGATTAAAAAGCAGAGTTAATCATGACATTGAGCTATAAATAGCTATCTTAATCTTAATTAAATGAAGGATTTAATTTTTAGTTAGTGAACACTTTGGAAATTGTTAGAAACTAGCAACTCTTCAAATAGATAAGGACATATTGTCTGAAGATAGAAGATTCTCATATCAGCAGTGTGTCCCAAAGAACATTGGCTTATCATGCATGAGAGATATTTACATTTATTATGGAAATTTATTAACAACCAGGATACTAAAATGAACCAATCAGAAGTCAAAGATCCTGCCCGATTTTACTGTCAGCAATCTGCAATGTAATGCTTTCTTTCCAGGCCAGAGGATACAAAATAGTAACCTCCATATTTGAGGGCTGCCCAACTGAAGAGTAAACTGGAAATAACACGACATAGAAGAAACATTTTATCAAAGAATAGCTATCTCGGCAATTGACCAATTGACCAATCGCCATATGATCATTCATGCATTAACTCTTTTTTTTATCTCTCTGAACTTCTTTTTGTACTATAGTAGCTATCCAAAATGTGCACATACTTAATTAAAGAACATTTTCTTTTGCTTCTTGTATCACTGAACTTGCACAGGGCTATAAATATATTGCAAAAAATATTGCATGGTATTTGGTATAATCCTGATATTCGGCTTGTCACAATTTCTCTCTGAAAAGATGCTACTAAGCAGATTTGATAAACTTGTCCTGTGTCAGGTTAAATCAGTTAAATCAAGTTGTATATTACTTTTCCAAACCCATGACAACTGAAAGAAAAATAAAGTAATTTTGAATTTCAGGCTAATGGTACCTAGGTTTAGGTTTATTGATTAGGTATAATAAAACATTTTTAATCAAAGCTAACTTTCCTGAAGGTCTGAAACATATAATAAATGGATTATCATTTTGAACATATTTCAGCTATTTAACTTCTAATTACAATAGAGATGTGTTACCTCGTTCCTCAAGCTCCTTCACAATTTCATGCATCCTATCTTGGTAGTATGATTCTCCTCTGTCTATGATGGAAACATCCAAGCAGTCATAGATCTTTTGGAATTCTGATCAAAAACAGAAGGAAAAAAATCTAAGCACATAGCAGTGAAGAATTTGAGATACTTACGTTTGAAAATCTAGTGATTAGAATAATACAACAACAAATTATATGGAAGAGAAGCAATGTTAAAAAGTTGGATTCACCTTGAAATTCACCAAGGCTTTTGTCCTCAGTTTAAAACACAATAATAATTAAAGTGGTATCCTCTCCTCTCATAATTAGTAATTCTAACTGGCTTAATGAACTTTCAGGTAAATAAGACTGAAGCTGATTGTTGGGTTTTATCAGTATTCGATGTAGGTTAATAATTTAACTGGACCTTGAGTATTGGGTAAGTAGCATCCAAGGATAAGCAGCAAAATGTTTCAAACCAAAAAGGAAAGAAGTTCAGTTAACATAACTCAACTTCCGGACAACTCTACCTGAATAACTGAGAATCTTCATTGACATATAGCATGATATTAAGCATTCAGAAAAAGTAAGCAACACAAAAACTGAAAATTTTTCAGTGTCACACACTTGATTGGGAGCTTCCTACAAATAGAATTGTATAATAAAAAAGAAACTAGGCTTTAAAATTAACTATAATCTTCTCTATACAAATCCCTAAACTGTTGTTAAAAAATAGTGGACAGAAATCTATTTCAGGACATTCTTTATGGAGGTGATTCTCTCCCTTTCTTTCTTCATGCTGTAATATGTTGGTAGTTAGGAGACCCAAAACACTGTAAAGTTTGATATTACAGACTGAATCTTGGTCTCACAAAGAGCAACTTTAGATCCACCTCTCAAAATTTTCCACCCTAAATGGTACGTTCAAAATTCTTATGCTTCAGCAGTGATCTACAAAAATAATTTCAAGTCACAACTGTTTAAAAAAGTCTTTTTCTAAGAAAATGCTCAAAAGGAGGCAAGAAAAACCCATCAAAATTTCAAAAATCACCTTTTCGGGATACATCACAAATGAGGTTCCAAGCTTTAATGATGTCTGGACTTTTGCTCTGCAATAGGACCACACAGTGATATGCATGCTTCTTAAACTCTTCCTCAGTGTCAAACCTCCTTTTTGATTCCTAGGTTAAAAATATAAAGTTCAAGTTCAAAATTCTAAGCCTTTATTGTCATTGTACATCATCTATACAACAAAACTGGTTTAGCCTCTACTGGTGCAGTCCATACAAGAATACAAGACAACATAAATAATATAAAGAATAATCCTTATACAAGTAGTTAGGTGGAAAAAAGTAGTCATACTTTTCCATAATGTACATCATATTCTGTGCACATGTATATGACTCTAGTGTATGATCTTATGGTATATACATATTACACACTACACTGGCACCAATGAAATTCGTCATATTAACCTGTTTGAGATGTTATATTGTATTTAGGAGTCTGACAGGCCACGGGTAAAAGGTGTTTTTAAATCTGTTTGTCTGGCTGGCTATACTTGTGTGTCTTCTGCCCGATGGTAAAAGTGAAAAGAGACACTGGCCAGGGTATGAATCATCCCTAAGTATCTTCCTTACTCTGCTGAAACAGCGAGACCTGGCAATGTCATCCAGTGGTGTTAAGGGTGAAACCAATGATTTCTTGTGCCGAATTAATCACTCTCTATAGTGCCTTCCTGTCTGCGGCTGTACCATACAGTATGTGAGGACACTTTTTATCATGGACCGATAAAAAGAAGCCTTCAGACGTTATTCCACCTGATTTTTCCACAGGACTCTAAGGAAATGAAGTCTCTGTTGAGCTTTACTAACCACCAGGGATGTGTTGTTTTAAAGATGCAGTAATGTGCATTAAATGGAATCCAATCAAAGTATTAATGGCAGCATTAATGTTTAGGGTAGATAAAAAGGGCAATATTAATAAAATTTCAAATTAATAACTATATCAATTGAACTTTCAACAATTTTAAGTGTTTGATCTTTTCAGCATGTTTTAAAATATGCAGAAATTAAGCACCCTATGAAGTTGCAGCTCTAATATTGAAGAGAAATTGGGAATCCTCAATCACATATGAGTTTACTGTATGTGAATTTGAATATCCATAGGAAATTTTCTGCGCTATTTATCTGCATAATCTTCAATTGCTGATATGATAGTTCTTAAAAACTGTATAGTTTTTAAGCAATCTAAGTGCATCTATTTTTTTATCTGCAGCTATACAGACATTTTCTTTTCAAACTCTTTGCCCAATGATTACTTTTGTTTGGGTAATGTGCAGCAAAATCCTGTTGTGTTCAGGGACAGTTTCTTCAGGAATTAAAAGAACACTCTCACTTTTAACCCTGGCAGTAATACCCATCAGGCAATCATATGTCTCTGGATTCATTCCATCAATACATCTTTGATAGAAAAATGTTTATGTAGTCTGGATGGTTATGAACATCCTCCTACATCCTATTGATCTAAGGAGATTTTAGTCTAGTATCCCATCTAACTTCCTCCTGTAATCCCCAGAAATAGGCTGTCAATGGCATTAACTATTATTTGAGTGATTTTGTTTTGTCATTCTTTAATAACATTACACATGTAGATGATGACTGTATCTGCAGTTTTTCCTAATGGATTAAACTAATTTATTCATCTTTAAACGTATTATTTTTCCTCTAATTAAGAATAGCATTTAGTAAAAGCTCTAAATAAACATTTGCAATATTACTTGCTGTAACATTGATTCTTTCTTATGTAATTAGTCTCTACTGATCCCTTTTAATTTAAAAAAAATCTTACAAAAGCAACCTATATTAAGGAACAACAAAAATGAAAAACAAACATACTATTTCAATACCGTGCAAAACATCAAGCATTTTGTAAGCAATTGTAATCACAGTAACAAATATTGTGGATACAATACCTTATAAAAAGCTTGGAGATCTCCTATGGGTGGAGAAACAGTGAGGTAATCTGGAAATTTATCTTGCAGATGAGCAATAAGCATCCCAAACTGGGTGCCCCAATCTCCTAAATGATTCAATCTGGGTATCAAGAAAAATAAACCAAGTGTAAAATATAAGTAACCTTTACACAGAAAAATACTATTTCAGTTAATCTAATTGAAATGGTTCATCTAGAGTTCTGCGGTGTTTGGCCTAAAAATACTGTGCCAGATAAGTAACTACAATGGTATTTCCAGTGCATTTATTGCTTAATTAACACAGTTCATTCACAGAAAGAGAAGCACTGTATCTCTAAATACTTCATGAGCATGCCCATAATTATACTACATGACGTACCTTAGAACATCATGGCCCATGAATTCGAAAAGACGGCACATGCTGTCCCCAATTATAGTTGACCTCAGATGTCCAACATGCATCTCTTTTGCAATATTTGGGGAAGAGAAATCAATCACCACCTTTTTATATGGAATAAAAATAAAAAAAAATCTAAAAATTTAGAATACAACTGGTGTAAAAATATATACTGTATTTTTTGCACTATAAGACGCTCCGGACCATAAGATGCACCTAGCTTTTGGGGAGGAAAACAAGAAAAAAAAAGCTGCCTTTGCCTTCCAGCATCCATTGGTATTCATCTGGCTAGCGCCCTTGCAACAAACAGCCTGGTCAGCTTTAGCACGTTATCGCAGCCTGATTTAGCACCAGCAGCTGATTGGCAGTTCGATCGGCCTCCTGGAATACCGTCAATCAGCTGTTGCAGTCTATCGCCGCCTCCACGCATCTCATGTTCGGCCTCCGCACATCCTGTTTCCTGCCCATTTCAGGCAGTAGGGATCACCGCTGCCTACCACCGCTACTGATGCTTATCACTGGCGGTGAACACCAGCAGCGATCGGCAGTGATTCCCATCACTTGGAAAGGGCTGAAAACAGGGTGCGTGGAGTCCGAAAACGGCCGAAGGGTGGGCAGGGCTTCAGCAACATTCGCCCTATAAGACGCACAGACATTTCCACCCACATTTTTGAGGGGTGGGAAGGAGTGTATCTTATAGACCGAAAAATATGGCATGTAATATATATTTAGGTAATTATGGAATCCAGCTATTGTGAGTGAAGAATGAACATAATTGTATACTGCTCTGCATGTTTACTACATACAGAATACACACACACACTATCTTAATGGTTAGTGCATATAACCATTTTATGGTTGCACTAACCAGACAACATATAACCAGGACATTGTGAGTCCTAGTCCTGCCTTGGGCATAAAAGCCGGCTAAGTGATGTTGGACTAATCATCCTCTTTCAGATCAATTCCTCCACAGGGTTGTCCTTGTGAGGAAAATGAGAGGAGATAGTATTATATATGTTTGCCACCTTGATTTATCTATAAAAAAAATCAAACAAATGAAATAAATACGGTATGTTCAGGTTCTACCTAAATTATTAGTGTTTTGTACAAATGTTTCTTTGAAAGGAAAATAACCAATTTCTATATTTAAAAAGACAGAATTTTTGGAAGCTTGTATTATTAATCTAGATCAATATCTAAAGACAGTCATAGGTATTTTTCTACGCTTATAAGCATGAGCTAGTTTTTCTGTCACTAGCTCTCTTTCCTGGAATACAATGAAAGACATGTTTCATTGTTATAAAAGAGTTTGTACAGAGGCTCAAAGAAAACTACATATTAAAAAAACATTCATTTTTGGCAAAGCCAAAATGAACTCATCAGGCAAGATAAGATACCAATAGCCATTTACTGTTCACCTTTTTTCTTCCATTAGCAGCAGGTGGTTGAACTCCATTCATTAGCACACTGCTCAGCTGTCTGGATACAAAATCTTTCTTCAAGTGTACATTGATGAAACCTTTAGAGTCATCAAAATTAAAATGGTCATTAAGAATATAAATACATATCCACATCTATTTTCTTTACAAAAAATATTTTGAAGATTAGCGCAATATTTGTACACAATGCAGATGATTAGTGTAATATTGGTAATCACAATATAAATCTTCAGTTCACCACAAATGAAAGTTTATACCAAAAAAGTTACACATACTTATACCAAATAGATACACTCTTCTATTAACAGACATAATAATTAGTTAGGGGAGGAAGAACCATGTTCAGTAAGTGCCAGAACATGATATTGTCAACTTAATTTTATTACAATATACATTGCTAGCAAATTCTTTTTCTACTTATATTAAAGATAGAGTAACTGTACCAGGTCCAGCGATTTCAATTTTCTCAATGCATTCATTGTCTGGAATATTTCTCGCAATCTTGTCAGCAATATCTCTTGGGCTTACTTTTTGCTCCTTAGTCTTGAGCAGTATCTGAAAATAAGGAAAGAGTCAGTGTAATTGCTCATTGACTAGAAACACAGCCAGGCACACAATGCCATGATCAGTATCATACAGATCCATCATTTAACCCGTTTTGACAAAAACACTGTATTTTTTGGAGTATAAGACGCACTCCCCAAAAAAGTGGGTAAAAATTTCGGTGTGTCTTATAGACCAAATATGGGTCCATTTTTGGGTTCCAGAACCTTCCACACATCGTCTTTTCATCTTCCCTGGCGCCCAGAAGCACTCCATAGTGCTCCGCACAGCCTGTTTTAACCAAAAACGGGCCCGTTTTTGGCCTCCCAAATCCTCTATATGTCACATTTTTGCCCTCCCCAGCCGAAATTGGCACATTTTTGGCAAAAACGGGATGCATGGAGGGTTCGGGAAGCCAAAAATAGGCCTTTTTTTTGGCCTGCAAAGTGCTTCTGGGGACCTGGGAGAGCAAAAACGGATCGTGCGGAGGCCAAAAACTATTTTCTTGTTTTCTTTCTCTAAATCTATGGTCTTATGGTCCAAAAAACATGGTAATAGGTATTCTTATTTTATAAAAACCTGTTTAGAATCCACAAGCTAAAAAAACATCCAAGGACACAGAGATTCATTTATACATACTTTCAAGTATCTGAAGCCGAGGATAGCAAATAACTGTGATTCTATTTTGATGTATCTAATCCAGATCAGTTCAGCTTAAAATGAGCCATTTTTAAAAATTTATCAAGTGCTCAGAAAGTTTGTCTGTTTATCAGAATAATTCCAATATATGAAAGTAATCAGTGAAGCAAATATAACTTTTGCAAAAATTTAAGGAAAAAAAAATCTCCAGTAGCTTCACATCTTGAATATGACCTAGGAAGAGTTCAAAAGCATATGAAATTGGTAGAAACAGTCCATTACCAACTTCTGCCCATGCCTATTTTAAGAAGCAACAAAAACAGAAACCCATATTGGACAAGATAGCTAGCCACTGTTTCTCTGGAGTAAAACAACAGTCAACTATATTCTCTAAAAAGGATTGCAAGTTTGTGTTGAGTTGGATGGCTTCCAATCTCAGTACTAATGAGAATGAGCTCTTTAAAAAAAATGTGCTTCATTTATCCAATACATTCATGCAGAGAACCTGATGGCTGGCACGTATCAATGAGATTACTGCCAGGCCACTTTGCCAAGCTATCCAACTACTTTCCTAGGCAATTAAGAAAAAAGTGTGAGTTACCTTGTGAACATTCACTGATTTAATTGATTATAGAACATTACAAAAATTGTACCCATGTGGATGAATATATTAGGAATATATAAACATCCCAGCTAGTGGGATGCAAACAAGAGCATGTTGGCTTGTAAAACAGATTGTACTTGTGGCACATTGGCCAAAATGGTTGATTATTGTGTCTTTAGGATTAGTAGGGAAACTGCATATGGCATAACTACAATGGGGAGTAGTAATCTAATGTGCTCTTTCTTATTTTTACTAAAAATCATTCCACATAAAGTCTGGTTGACCAACACTGGTATGTATGGGCCCAAATGGTAAATGCTAAAGGATATGGAAATAAATAATAAAGATGAATTAAATGAAGGAAATAAAAGGATCCTTTACTAATTATATTATTCTTTCACCATTAATAATAAAATCGTATCTTTTGCACACAAGCACGTGAACAGGCTTCTGCTTATACTACATATAAGTGATACCGTATCAACCTTGCAAAGTCTCAAGCTTCTTCTTTCTGCTATCTATTCAAGATGGAGAGTGATTAATATTTATATGTTAGGATGTAAGTGTATACATATGCAAGTATATAGCATGTCTATATGTATGTTATGTATGTGTATACTTTAGAGAGTAGGCAATAGAATTTCATTTTCAGTGTGGCAGGGTGCCCACAGAAAAAATGATAATAAAAGTTATCTTATGTTTCTTATATTTAAAACAGATTTCTGAGCAGATATACATTGAAAAATAACAATTCCCCTTATTTTTGGATCTCTAAATGACCCACTGTTCCTACAGTATATTCTGTCATTTTGTTCAGAATAACTTACCTCCTAATTATATTAATTCAGAATAAGTTTCCCTGAACTCATCTCTAAATTTATTAACACCACTTGAGTGTTGATATGAAACTATCTCCAAACATCTATTTTTACATGACATAAAAATCCTAGATAATGTTGTATGTTATATGAGAAAATGGCTGAGAAAATATCTACGGACCCTTCACATCCTTGACATAAACTGTTTCAACTTCTCCCCTCACGACGTCTTTATAAGGCATTGCATGTCAAAACAACTAGAACAAAGGTAGTTTTTTTCCCCTCATGCCATCACTCTGCTAAATACCTAACTCCCACAGCATTGTCTTATGCCTAAAGATGTAGAAGGGTTGTATTGCTATCATCTTCTCATCTTTCCTATTACCTTCTATCAGTATCTTATGATTTATCATTTGTTTCTATCTTATGATTTATGATTGTAACTATGATTTATGATCTATGACTTGTCACTTTGTTGTTTGTATGTACACTGGGAATGTATGGATCGGAGACAAGTTCCTTTTATGTCCAATCACACTTGGCCTATAAAGAATATTCTATTCTATTCTATTTTATGTGTATTTTCTTATATGCAATATGTTTAGGCCCTTGCATTCATAATTAAACCTATTCCTACGCTTTCTTGCATATATTCATCTATACAAGACTAGACTACTTTCAGCCAAATCTATTTTCATTTTCATTTTCCTCTATTTTCATAGACACATTTCTTTTCATTCATACAACCATGCATGTTCTTCACCATTTATTTTCTTGAATTTCAAGAAGTATGCAACCTCTCATACTATTTCAAAGAGTAAAAGAGATGAGAATGACCAGTAAGAGAGAGATGTGAGGTCTCCTTGGTTGTGTAATTGTGGAAAGATTTACAATGTATATTGACAAAGCTATGATATTGGCTAAGACCCTGAGTTGTTTTCACAAATTTAAACAGATTTTTTTATGATGCAAGGACAAGCATGGATACAAAAATTAATTTATCAAAGATTACTGTTGTGTTTAAAAGGGAAAACTGAGTGAATAGTTGTAAGCTGTACAAAAGTGGGAAAAGACTAAGATCAAATGTATTTATGTACAAATGGATGAATGTTAGGATATGGAATACAGTTAGTGGAGAATATGTCTGCAAGCAATTCAGGGACTGAATGTTTGCAAGGAATGTTTGTAGAAGGATGTAGATAAGTCAGCTGCTTCCATCCAGTTTGTTATAGAATGTTGGGTATAACAGAAACATAAAAGTACATAGAAGGAATAGTGACTTTAAGAAGCAGATGTGGTAAAATGAGAAAAATGAATATGTGTTGAATATAAATGTGAGACTAGTGTGAAATAATTATCCTGAGGGAATAATTTTGGTCAATAGAGATCAATCAGGATCAAATCCCAAACAAAATTATGAACAAAAAGTTAATGAGATGGGGGAAAAAGAAAATACTAAAAAGAAAAATTTTGAAATAATAATGACTGGATGGCATTTATGACATTCTAAAAGAGTTGAGAAGTTAAAAAAACAAATTAAATTGATATATGGAGGTCTGAAGGCAAGCATGATTTGCAAGGGTCTTCGTCTTATAGCGAGTGGTCTTTGTGTAAAATACATTGTTATGTTTCTTTTTCTTTCTTTCTTAACTTGTGTCTTCATTTCTTTAGTTTACCGCTGTTTATTTTTTTCTGCTCTTTGCCTAATATTACTTACTCCCAAAAGCAATAGCATGAGTTATATATGAGTGAAAATTTATATTGCTATTTATTACAGTATTCAAATATACTGTGTTTCTCCGAAAATAAGACTTTGTCTTATACTTTTTTGAACCCCAATATAAGCGCTTGGCCTTATTTTCGGGGAGGTTTTATTATTTTGGGGCTCATGGAGCAAGATGGGGCTCCTATTGCCATCTTACCTGATTTCCAGCTCTGCGTTTAAATATTTTTGGAGAAAGCTTATTTTGGGGGGGTGGGGGTGGGGGTTGAGGCTTATTTTAGCGCATGTGCTCAAAAGCCCGATAAGGCTTTTTATCAGAGAATGTCTTATTTTTGGGGAAACAGGCTATATATTTAACTATTTTGCATTGTACAACACATTGCACTTAGATATGTTCAGACCAAGAATGGAAGGAGAAAAAGCAATAGTTCATTTAGAAACATATTTATAAATAAATCATCCATATCAATCCTCTTACCGATATCATACCCACATTTACTTGGAACAATAAATATGATCTTTAACTCGATTCCTAGAAAGATGTGTTGCACATCTTTGCTGACCTTTCACTACAACATTTAAAACCTTTGACCTAAAAGACTCTAATTTTTATTACTGCTACTTTCACTTTTTAATTGCTAGATTGCTAATCTTGTTCTTTGTCTCTTCTGCTTTCCTTTCAGTGTATATTATTAAGTTATCTTTAAATTGCACAAAAAAAGATGTAGGAATAGTTAAAATAAATACATACAAAGAGCTTGACAGTTTCCACTAAAATATTTGTTTTTTGGCTATATAATCACCAGACCAAATTTTGAGAAATCCTGAATATCACTATACCCTGCTATTCACATGACTACACTTTTTCAAGCTATTTACAAAGCATTGCCACAATTCAAAAGACTTAATAATATATGGGAGGTCTATGGAAAAAGAACTGTCTAATAAAAGCAGATCAAGTGTCTAATTGGACACTCAAATTACAGCATGGTAATATGTTGTGATAATCTTATGTTTTAGATGCAACAGTAAAGAACTATGAAAAGTACACATACTATCAATTACCTGAGATATGCTCATAGCACTGTTACACTGGTAATCACCAAACCTGGACTGTTGACTTGGTGTTACTGCCAATGGTGGGTTTTCTAAATCAGGATATGCAGCTTTGATAGCTGCCTTAAAAATTTCTTGAATTCTGTGATTGATATTAATCATGCCTTTGAATGATTTTTCTCTACGTCTTTCCTCCTGAAGGCTCTAAACAGGAATACAAAATAAAATTACTTAATAATGAATTCAAGTAGATAAGAATGCATGATTCCATGGAGCTAAGAATTCAAAATGTAATTTCAAATTATAAACGAAATAAGAAAGTCCTATTTAGTCATTTCCCATCTTTTCAAATTAGAATTCCACAAATGGGTTTGAATTAGATGGTTATGTGTATACATATTTATGTTTCCGAATTATTAACAAATGAAAAAGTTTCATTGTTACATGATGTGTCACACCTTGTAGAAACAATCTGATAGAACTGGATGCTTTGTCTCTATCTGGTTCTATCCATTTGTGTGTGAGTGCATGTGTATACACATGCAACCTGTCCCCCTTTTATTTGGGAAAACCCTTACACTGTAAGTACATTTCCAAGAATAGCAACATAGTCTATCTACCCATCCCTGTTAAAACGCCAGTTGTTAGATGTAAAAAATGAGACCAAGATAAATCACTTCAGATTTTTTCCATCTTTAATATAGCATATAAGCTGTATAGTTCAATTAAAAAAACCTAAAATCTTGAGATCTGGGGGAAATAACAATAAAAAACATAGAATAATGTGGTTGCATAAGTCTGTACACCCTCTTAGGGTTGCTGTGTTCAGAATTAACCAATTACATTCAAAATACCGTATATACTCGAATATAAGCCGATCCGAGTATAAGCCGAGGTCCCCAATTTTACCCCAAAAACTGGGGACTCGAGTATAAGCCGAGGGTGGGAAATGAGGCACCTACCGGTTGGGGAAACCCTCCCTCCCTCAGCTGAGAAGGCTGGCGGCTCCCCCGCCCCGCCCTCTCACTGCACCGGCAGGGCTTCCCCGCGCCGTCCGGTAAAATGTGAAAAAAAGAAAAAACCTCGAGTATAAGCCGTATATACTCGGTATAAACGAGGGCTTAAAAAAAAACCTCGAGTATAAGCCGTATAGACCCGAGTATAAGCCGAGGGGACGTTTTTCAGCACAAAAAACGTGCTGAAAAACTCGGCTTATACTCGAGTATATACGGTAGTCAAGACACACCAACAATTGAAGTGACTCTGATCAAACATATATAAAGTTCAGCTATTCTATTAGGATTTTTCTGCTTGGTTGCCTCTTATTGCAAAGGCCTGGTCTGCAAAGAGCTTAAAAACTATCTAAGAAATCTTCCACTTCTGGAAGATATCAGTCAGTAAAAGGGTCACAAAAAATTCTAACCATTGTACCATGGAACAGAATGAACACAATCATCAACAAGTGGAAAAAATATGGCATAACAGTGACATCACCAAGAACTGGATGCCCCGCCATTTCTAATGTATTATGGTCTGATGAGACCAAAGTTGAATTTTTTTGCCATAATTCCAAGAAGTATGTTTGGTACAAAAATAACATTGCACATCACTAAATGTATACTCTACCACAACAAAACATGGAGGTGGCGGCATCACCTTTTGGGGCTGCTTTTCTTCAGCTGGAACCGGGGCTTTAGTGAAGGTGGAAGGAAGTATGAACAGTTCCAGATATAGGTCAATTTTGCCACAAAATCTTCAGGCCTCTGCTAAAAGGCTGAAGATAAAGAGGAATTTCACCTATAATGACCCCAAACATACCTCCAAATCAATAAAAGAATGGCTTCACCAGATGATCAAAGTTTTGGAATCACCCAGCCATAGCCCAGTCCTGAATTCAATTGTAATTCTGTAGGATAACCTAAAGAGGGCTGTCCACAGGAGATGCCTTGCAATCTGACAGATTTGGAGTGACAGATTTATTGTTATTTTCACCCTGAAAACATTTTTTTCCCTTTTCAATTAAATTGTACAGCTTATATCTGTGATGGCAAACCTATGTCATGCATGCCACAAGTGGCACGCAGGGCCCTCTCTGCAGGCATGCCAGCCGTCACCCCAGCCCAGCTCTACTACACGTGTGCGTGCCTCCCACCGGCCAGCTGGTCTTCAAATCTCTGCCATGCACGCATGTGGGGCAGGGTGCATACGAGGATGCACCTGGCATATGTGGGGGGTAGGGTACATGCACGGGGTGCTTGCATTACATTTTGGGGTTTGCACCAACCTGGAAGCCAGAAATAGGTGAGGGGGGGCACGGTGCATGAGCAGGGGAGGCGCACACTTGTGCGGGGGCGGGGGCATGCGCAGGGGTTGGGGCGTATGTGCAGGGGATGCTTGCATTGCATTTTGGGGTTTCTGACACAAGCAAACACAGGTGCGCACACAGGTGCATGCTTTGGGCACTTGGCATCAAAAAGGTTAACCATCACTGGCTTATATGTTATATGAAAGGTAGAAAAAATTCTGAAGTGATTTCTTTTGGTCTGATTTTTTACATCTCAAAAATCTGGCATTTTAACAGGGGTGTGTAGGCTTTTTATATCCACTGTACATCAAGAGAGAAAATTCCTTGCAGTTCTGGAACTGTAGTTATTTTCCACTGTAATTCTCCCACCTTTCTGCTTTCATTTTCTTCCTCTGGGTATGGTGCTCAATTTTGTCCAATCTAATTAACTCTTTCTTAACTTTAAAGAAAAAACTCAAAGAGCAGACTTCATGAGCCAGTAGGTCTTTTTCTGCCATCTGTTTTCTATGTTATGACTGTGCACAACCATTTCTGGATGCAATGTCTTCTATTTTCAATTTATTTAGCTTTGACACAATGGTCCCTTTAGTTCTGGAAACCTATCCAGCAGCTTAGAAGCAGACATGCTCATGATTTTCATAAAAATGATTCTTTCAGATCTAAAGAAAGTCCATTTTCCTTATTCTCAATGTTTGCTCTCCTAAAAGTTCAAAATCATACCTTTTGTAAGATATTTAACCGATATTTTAATTTTGCATTTTCTTCTCGCAATTCTTCCAAGGTTGGTGAAGCTCCCAAGCATCCATAGTTTTTCAAATGATCTATTTCAGCAGTCAAAAACTTGATTTCTCTTTCCTAAAAAGCAACAATCATTTTTTGAACATTACAGTTTATTTCCTACAATTGAATAAGGGTACCACTCTTATTTCTTCACCATGTATGGACCGTTATATACCTTAGGAAAACATTTCAGTTAGAAAATTCAGAAAATGATTTCAGTCATCTATTAATCTGTATCTATTTGCATCCTCAGGTTTTAAATATCAATCTAATACTAACCTTGGTGAAGGAATAAATAGCTTTTTGAAATAGGTTTCTGCTATTAAAACATGTGCAATTTTTAATCAAGCTTTCATATCATGAGTTATGGAAATAACTAATCTTCTCCCTTATTCATACAGCAAAAATTATTATAAGAAATAATTATAAGATATGTTTCAAAGAATAAGTACAATGACTACGTGGCAAAGAAAGAAGCTGCTAACAATTGTCACCTTTATGTGAAAAGTTCACTGCGAGAGATGTCATAAGTTTTCTCATTTAATTTTTATAGTTTTTATTTTATTCATTAAACATATATGCTGCTATCTATCACACTATTTTTCAGTCTTGATAGGAATTATTTTGGCTTCCTTGGAGATTGCTGGAAAGGTAGGCATTTATTTGCAATATTTTATTGCTTTGATATAAAAAGAAAACAAAAGGAGAAAAGAAAAAACAGGAAAGGGGGGGAAACATTTCATTACACAGAGAAAATCATGCAATTCAGTTTATTCAACTCAAGTGCAGAACAATTCAAGTGCAGAATACTTCGACTTCTGACATCCTTTCCTTTGCTGTCAGGAAATGTCAATCTTGCCATAGATTGGGAAAAACTAAAGATAAATCGATAGGTGTATAACAACACATCTAGTTTTTAGCATACATATTTTCATCAAACAACTAAATTCGTCCCATAAAAGAACTAACTTATTTGATGTTTTGGTCAGCAAATACAGATAGTCCTCAACTTAAGATGATAATTGAGCCCAAAATTTATGTTGCTAAGTGAGAAATTTGTTAAGTGAGTTTTGCCTGATTTTACGACTTTTCTTGCCACATTTCCTAAGTGAATCACTGCAGTTATTAAATTAACAACACAGTTGTTAAGGGAATCAGGGAATCTGGTTTCTCCATTGACTTTGCTCGTCAGCAAAAGGGGATCACATGACTCTGGGACACTGAACCTGTCATAAATGTGAGTCAGTTGCCAATGTAAATCACATGACCATGGATGGGGCTGCTGTAATGGTCATAAGGGTGAAAAATGGTCGTGAGACACTTTATTCAGTGCCGATGTAACGTCGAACCGTCACCAGGTGAACCAGCAGAATTCACACGTAAATGGAAATTATAACACACTATTACTACATTAGGTACATTAACCTTTTATTTTAAGAAAATAAAAGTGAAAATACAGAAAGATCTCTACAAATGAGAGGAAGGAAAAAAAGAGAAAGGAGTGAGGAAGTAGGGTAATCTACCTGTATTAGGCAGTTCTTTTTCCCTAGACCTGACATATATTATTCCTTTCTGCCTATCAAGAAGGAACTTAATTCACCACTGACAAAACATGCAAAATTTACAATGCTTTTAACCAGAGGTGGGTTTCAGCAGGTTCTGACCAGTTCTGGAGAACCGGTAGCAGAAAACTTTGAATACTTTGGAGAACCTGTAGTAAAAATTCTGACTGGCCCCGCCCCCATTTATTATCTGCCTGCCAATTCCCAGCTGATCGGGAGGAAATGGGGATTTTTGCAGTAACCTTCCCCCCGGAGTGGGGTGGGAATGGAGATTTTCCAGTATCTTTCCCGTCACGCCCACCAAGCCACGCCCACAGAACCAGTAGTAAAAAAAATTGAAACCCACCACTGCTACGCCCCGCTAAGCCACTTTTCCTTCTCTCGCCTGGCACAACGGACTCGAGCGGGGAGCTTTAAAGCCCGGCCAAGAATATTAAAATAAATGCCTTTTAAAAGGCCGAAGTGGAGACAAAAGGGGAAAAGCTTGGCCAAGGCTTTCCCGCGCAAGCTCCAAACATTGCCACGCGTCCGCAGCGGAAGCCCAGCCGGCAGAGAGAGAGAGAAAGCTCTCCGGCGCGTCTTCGGAGAAGAGCAAGGACCGTCCCGGCTTCCCCCTTGGTCTTCCCCCGAAACCGCGCCCAACCCACCCCGGGAAGCCTCTGACCTGGCGCTGCAGCCGCTCTACCCACTCCGCCGACTGCATTGCCATTCTCACGAACCACAAGCAAGCCGCAGCCGGAACCGGAACCGGAACTCACTGTTGACGCCAAGGCGAGAGAAAGTGAGTGAGTGAGTGAGAGAGAGGGACCGAGGAAGAAAGCGCGTCGAAGCTCCCTCCAGCGCCTTCGGGCGCCCCCTATTGAGTCGCGCCGGCACGTGTTTTCTTTTTTTGCTGTTCCTTTCCTTATGGAGGCTTCGTGGCCGCGCGGCGCCAAGGTTTTCGGATTTAAAAAAAAAAGACTGCAAAATTAATTACGGGAAATTATAATGCACGAGACAAAACGGTTGTCTAGGAAGCGTCGGACAAACCATGCGAAACAACTTAAGTCTTGCAGGAAACAATGGCCAGGGCGATTCAAGAGACTCGCATCTGTCCAGCATCTACCGCTTGAGGTAGTCGGTTTATTCTCCTGGTAGAAGAATTAAATGGAATGGACTAGACTAGACTAGACTAGACTAGAGAATATAGGAGAATATAGCATAGAATAACAACTTTATTGTCACTTTGAATGTAGCCTAATTGGCATACATTAAAATTAAATTTCGTTGCATACAGCTCTGAGAGATACTAGAAATACTTCGAAACCTGCTCCCAGAGGGGAGCAACAGAAACAGACGGTAAAGTGGGTGTGTGGGTTCTATTATTTGAATGAGTCACAGAGTGGACAAGGTGATGTGAGGAGCTGGGAAGCCAAGCAGTGGGAAAAGGGTCCTTTCTTACATAATGTTTCATTGTTAGACTGTTGTAGAGCTTCAGACACCATTGAGATGTAAGTAGTTGCAAAATTCGAGTTTGACCTTCCCTATTTCTGGGAATGTTTTTACTTTCCATTACCAGTTTGTTATTTTGTTAAAAACCTTGAAGATACTTAGTTTCTTACTGACACTTTCCCTAAGCATATTTTCCCCATCACCACATGGAAACACTTAAAAATTCACAACACACTATCGAGCAGTGTCTAGAACTTGCATTAGGACAATACATTTAAGGATGATCTTGAATTAGTTCCATCAGTCTTCTTAAAGTCTTTTTTACATAATTGCTATGCTGTTAAGATTCTGTTTCATGTCTTTTACATTCACTTTTGCTCTGTTTTGATAAAATATCAGGCAAGCTTCTTTCGTTATGTCTGAATTGGAACTGGTGCTCAGTTTCCAAACTGGTGTGTGCCACAATCCCACTTTCTGAACATGCTACCACTTACAAGTAGTAGTTTCATTTTAAAGTTACAGTGAACTAGGTATAAATATTTTGAAGTTTTCGAGTAATACCTGAAATTTAATACAGCAGAGGGCAGAGCATTGAAATTCCTTAACATTTTCAATGTATGAAAAATACATTGACTGTCTCAACAGTTTGCCTTTTTACGTAAATGGCAGTTGTAATAGTTCCAAGAACAGATTAGAACAATCAGGACATTGTTAAGTACAACAGATTTAGAAGTTAGGATGGAAGGGTTCTAAGGGATGGGTTTATGCTGTTAGAATGAAAAGATAAATTCCTTCTTCAGCTCATTACTCTGGAAGCTATACAGAAACCCAGGAAGCTGCCTTAAAACTCTCTCTCTAGGAAAAGTACACCAGATCAGGAAATTATAAAAGAAACATTACAATGCAGAAGGATGGACAATCCTCAGGACTACTAAAAGTACTAATCCAAGTACCCTTTTATCTGATTCAAACAATAGAGATGTTCATTGATTGTATTTATAATTTATTTATATCCAGGGTAAATTATTTTTACAAATAACTCAAGGTGGAAAACGTATCAAACACCTTTCTTCTCCTATTCTCTCAACAACCACCACCCTTGACATGGTTTGGGCTGAGAGTGACTGGCCCAGTCATCCAGCTGGCTTTCAAGGTTAAGGCAGGACTTGAACTCACAGTCTTCTGCTTTCCAGCCTGGTGTCTTAACCAGTAGACCAAATTGGCTCTTTATTGATGATAATCTCCTCTAACAATTCAGTGCTAATTTATTTGTAAATGAAGGCAGAACTGTGATATAAAGCTATTGTTCTCGTATTCATGTTTCAGTCCCTTTTTTACTGATTCTGGTTGGACACTGTTAACATAGAATGTTGAACTATATGAGATATTGGCTTGATCCAGCAGGACTCTTCTATTCAGATTTTAAAATAAAAAAGTGAAATAATAGTCTTAATTTCTTTTTAAGATACTAAATTCATATCCATTAATTAACCCAATAATACATCTTTCTTCAGCCTGTCTTAACTTTCAATTCCCATAACCTCCCCCTTCCACCAAATGTGACTATTGCCAAGAATACTGAGAGTTAAAAGTTCGCAAACCTAGATACCTCTCAGGTCAGGGAAGGCTGCAAAAATTCATTTGCAACATAAACCTCAGGCCATTATCTTTTAAAGTTGTGAAACTGTATTTTCTTTGTTTGTTTCAATCCATGTAGCTCAATAAACCACTGAAATCCAATAAGAATGGGTTTTGAAGAACATGTCGAAGCTACTGCTGAAAAACAACTAAAGTTCTTAAATACGTGCAGAATAAACTCAAGAAAAGCAAGCCTATTTTTTTAAAACAAAACATTGTTCTCAATCACAGATGTTGGCTTCCATCATTGCATGAATCTGAAAGTCATATTTATCTGTATCTTTGTATGAACTGATATATTCTGAATTATCTACATAGGCATACAAAAGACACAAAGATCAGGTAGGTTAATTTCTATCTATAACAATTTTAATGTTAATTCTAACAAAATTTAAAATATATAAATTCAATCATTTAGTGGTTGCTTATTCCAGTGTTTATACATGAAAAAAATATATATACATCTCAGGAAAAGAGATTTTAAACCACTTGTCAACTTTACTCCTGAAGGTGCATCTTGATTTGTGGACCTTTAAGGCCTTTGTATTCCAGTGTCCATTACTCTCTGTTCTTAAATTGTTAACAATTAGAGACATGAGTTAATGTAAAATGTGGGCTGTTGTAGGAAGATATGAAGATATTTCAGTTATGTTCCAAAGAGAGCCAAACACCACATAGATCCTGGATTCTCACACATTCATGTTTCTTGTCTCAAAGAAAACAGTCAAATTGGAATGTATTAACATCAAATGCTATATGAAAAGCAAAATAGACCTTGGATCTAGAGAACTGGATGGTGGTTAGTGTAAGATGACCTTCCTATCCCATCTTCCAATAAATTCTTGCAAAACGTCTCTTTCAGGGATTAAGATACTCTCCTAAAGCAAGTAGGCTATGATTTAAAAGGGATATTACAAAAACACTGACAGAAGTATTTTCTGCAACTGAATTCTCATTCTTGGATTGTGCCTCAGCCCAATTATTAAAATAATACCATATTCTGCTTGAGGATGAGAGGATAGAAAAGTCAGCTTCTATCCTCCTTACTTTCTTCACATACTTTCCCCCCCCCCTGGATTGAAGTCATTAAAATTGATAATTGGCAATTACTAATTATTAAAAATAAGACACATTGTTTAATTATTTTCCCCTGAAGTGATTAGAAACGGTGTTTATTTTTTATCAGGCCATTATTATTTTTATAAATAAGTCAAGACAGCAAATGTATTTAATACTCCTTTCTCTTCCTATTTTCTCCACAACAACAGCTTATGATTTGGGCTGAGCAAGAGTGACTGACCCAAAGTCACCCAGCCGGCTTTCAAGCCTAAAGCAGCACTAGAACTCACAAACTCCTAGTTTCTAGCCTGGTGCCTTACAACTAGACCAAACTGGCACTCATATGCCTCTCAAAGTGAATTGACACCTAGTTCCTAACCATGTCTAGTTCTATAGCTATGCATGTGTACATGTGCATACTGTATATTTAAAGATGGGCATATAAAAATGAAAGTGCAGAGCAGAGTGCTTGGATGTGCACAAACCCCCCCCCCCAATTAATAAAGTAAACAAACGGGGGAAAAAAACAAACTACAAGCAATGTGATTAATTGGGTTATAAACATGATTACAGGTTTTTAAACCAAGGTTTTGTTGCAGGCTGTTCAGTTAAGGTAAAATTCTTCTGGAAACTGTCCATGTAGTTTTCTCAGCAGGAGCAAGACAGCAATTTGCTGCTCTTTCTTCTAGGATGTTGTTTTCAGTATCCAAACAGATGCTCTCAATAGTAATCCGAGAAAACCTTTCGGATTAAATACTCTTTCACTGAAGAATGGGGAGAACTTACTAGATTTAAATTAGTTTTTTAAAAAAACCAACACAGTAAGCATTTGTAGCTATTAATATAACATTACCGGAAAGGATTTGTTTTTAGAAGCTCCTTTTGGTTGCTGCTGGTTGTAAACTGGCATGATTATATGAGGATTATTTACTAAAAGAAATACAAATAATTTTAAGACAGATATAGCTTTTTTAAAATAGCTGCTGACTCTTGATATTTCTTCCAACCAAATATGTAGCCATGGATATATTTCCTGCAACTCTCTTTTTAACATAGGATTCACAGGGATTTCGGAACTCTTACAGGATAACAGCATAATGAAATGAAGTAACAATCTCCAGATTAAAGTGCAGTAGGCATTTAAACTCCACACCCATTTTTTATGACCTAGATGGAAATGGAAGTGTTTCACAGCTCACAGAACACTCATTTTTAACTCTTAAAATGGCTTCTTTTATCCTTTATTTGATATAAAAATATTTGAATTAGCAAAACTTAGTTATATAAGAGTTGGGGGTCCTGTTTTTAGAATTTTATGTCAGATCCTTTTCAAATTCAAAATTTATTGCAGCAAAACCTGTCTTTAAAAAAAGCGAAGCTGTACAAAATGTCAACATGTAAATATTTTTAAAATGGCATTGTGAGCTATACTGTTTCATTTTTAAAAATCTTCCAAAAATACATAGCTAAATATACAAACTATATGATAGTGTAATTTTAATGCTGGCATTTGCAATGAAAAAAATAAAGAAAGTTAAAAATCTGGCCCTAGAACTGATAAAGCCATCAATGTACTAACATGATATAAATAAACTTCAGTGAATGACATATACTTTTCAGAAGTGGTTTTAGGAACAAAATACTTAAATAGACATTAAACATCATCTGCTGAGAGAACTGGGATATTTATCCTCGGTCGTGTGAAAAATGCCATCTTCTCTCTACAAATAACAAAAGCATCAGTTATTGTAATTAATGTTTCAACTGTCAAACTCTGAAAATAAAAATCTATCTTTAACAATGTACAATTTCACAGTATCACTTTGACTTTAAAACCACTCTGAATAAAAAAGGAGACTGTCATGTAATCTTGATAATAATAGATGTGCTACAGCAGGTTTACAGACCACTATGTCATCATAATTATTAAACACACGGTATCATAATTATCATAATTATTAAACACGGTATCATAGTTATCAATATGTTTTATGCATGTCGTTTTCACCTGACCTCATTGTTTACAACTCCTCTTATTCAAATGATATGATGCAACTACTGAAATGGACTATTGCCACAAAAGTTAAATGCTATTAAATCTTAAAGGGGCATCAAAATTCTAATTCTTTACAGAGCAAGCTATGATATTTATTGTTTCGGTCCTTTGGAGGCAATAATTTAAAAAGTGAAATACAATTTCAGTACCAAAATTCTGACTGTTAACCAGAACAATAAATAAGTATTTTAGCAAAGCCCGATCATTTTCATTTACATAGTGAAACATTTGTATGTAAGTTATTTCAATGAAAGCAATTTAACTGTTGAAACAGTGCCATGCCATTGCTAGAAAAAGATATGCTTGTTATAAAATGCCAAACATAATTCATCAGAAGATGAAACTGATGCAAATACAATTACCTTGTTTTAAATATTAATGATAATGAATTGATGAGTGAATCTAGATGAAGCAGAAAATATTTCGAAAGGGTGCACAAAAGAAAGGATATATTAAAAAAAAAAAAAGGATATATGTTTCCTACCTGAATGACTGCACCTCTAGAGGTTCTTTTTGGGTCTGCCCTCGTAATCTATGCACATCTTTAGCAGCTGCCCTCATCATTTTATCAGCCTTCCGTTCATACTTACATCCAGCCTTTGTGGTCTGAAAGATGAGAATGAAACCATTTATTTAAATAGGAGTATAACAAATTATTTCCTAATCTGACACATCTATGTAAGATTTAAAGTAGTTTGTTTCTATGTTTATAATGGGAGGGAGGGGGGCAAACATATTTATTTAGAAATAATACAAAGACTGAATGTGTGTAACTTGTTTAATTGCTGCTGTTGCTTTTACAAATTCTACCATTGGAGGAATTTTTGGGTGGAAGAGGGAAAAAAACAACAAATGAGAGTATTTCCTGTGAAATGTATTATCAAATTTCAATGGACTAATTCTGCCCAACTAAAAGTAAAGGGGAAAAAGTTTGAATATAAAAATTAGAACTGGAATAGAGGTCAATAAAATCTGAATTCATAATCTGTCATTTAATACTTCCAAAGATAGTCACTTTTTCCAAGAACAAGAATTGATAACAAATGTATTTTAACTTAGAGTCATATCATAGGATATTTATGAAGAAAATTTGTTTCACAGTCCTGCTGACAACTGAATATGCGTACATATTACTGTGTGTAATATATGTATTATATCCCATATATGTTATAGAGTAATTCTATAAAGATTGGAATATACATTTACATTGCAGCAGGGTATTACATATAATAAAACCTTGTTTTAATGGATTCATTGGAGCAAGTGACATACTGTTATTCACAAATATCCACTAAAATATATCATCATAGCAATTTACCTAATTTCTATGATGCAAATGGTACAAATTACTTCATTTGCATCAATTTGTATCATTTGAATAGACTTTAACTAATGTAAGAATATAATTTGCATAATTTATGTAATTTCATTATAGAAGACATGATGACAATCCCCATAGAAATTTGGATTGTGGCATACAAGGTCAAGGTGGATTGTATCAAGATTCCAGACTATGTACAGATAACTGTATTAGCTAGCAATAATACTTCACATTATTTAAAAAAAAACATTTAATTTTACCTGTATCTAAATCATGTTTTGGGCAATATCTCAAGGCAGCATTTATTATACATTTGAATTTTATTAAGAAAACAAGATTCATCTCAAAGTACCCACAAAAGAGGGGCAGGTCCCTGACAGCTGCACTTTTGGTGGGAGAGACTTATTACCAGAGAATAGAGAGAGCACATTAAAATGTGACTGTATTATTGAAGTGGTGTTTCTCCTCCTGTCTTCCTCTCCTTTGGGGAAGAAAAAAAGTCATACACCCCATGTCTTATGCCACTTGCCTGAAATTATCATGTCAGTGATTTGGCACTCAGTGGAATCCCGGGTGGCTATAGAATGCAAATTGCAAATTTGTGTGTGGAGCAGGAGCTTTTTAAACCCCTCCCCCCAACTTAAGTCACTTCACATTGGACAGGAATCTTTGCCCTATAAATGCCATGATTTGAGATCATTCAGCTTCCAAGGAAATATGGCATTAGTGTGGGACACGCTGCCTTGCATAGAAGTCAAAATGCAGACAACTTCCAAGGCTAACTAAACTTATTTTAATTCGCATTAAAATAAAGTAAGCCCTTAACCACCAATAAGATGTGTTTTTATTTTTTTTAAATCACTATTGGATGGTACTGTCATTTGAAGAAATGGAAAGTGAAAACCAATGTTTAGCCTTAAGAATACTTGCCTTTTTCTCTACCAGTCTCATTAACATCCTGAATTGCTCATTCTCATCTATGCATCTGGGTAACTCTTTTTCTCCTTGACTTTGAGCTTGCTCTAACTGTTCCTTTAGCTGTTTGAGGATAGAAATCTCTTGCAGCAACTGACTATGCCAAGTCTTTGATGCCTGCAAATCTAATTCCAGGTCAAGAGAAGTACGGATCAAACGCTCAGGTCCAAAAGTTTTAACAGAAGCCTGAAACAACAACAACAACAACAATATATTTTAAATATACTAAAACTACAAATTGGTGTCTATACCTTATCTGATCTCAAAAAGCTAAGCAGATCAGACCAGATAGGGCTCCGCCAGAAAATATGGTTGAAATAGCAAGGTATGAAACAATATGACTGATAAAACTCTGGAAAAGAAGGTCATTGCAAATCCCTTCCAGACTGTTGCTAAACATTTCTAGTTGTATAGTGTATGTCCATAAAGTCACCAGAAGTCAAACTTAATTCAAAGGAAACATTATACTTTTTATATCACCTTTCTATGTTGTGAACATTTAAAAAGCCACCTTATTTTTACATCACAATTATTTGTCATTACTTTTAATTTATACTGCTTTAAATAAGTAACAATTCTTATTATAATTTATAATGTTGAAATTTTACTTAGTTTAAGCACTGTTGTACTTTATGCTGCCTGAAGCTCTCAGTACATTAAAAAAAATATGTTCATCAGACTTATTAACTAAGCAACTAACTGATCAGCTAATTAAAAACAAATATAAGGAAAAGTTAAAACAAAAACTGGATAATATATAAAAATATTATTTACCCGTTTCATTCTGACACTTCGTCTCTCAACAGCATTCCGAACAAAAGGTGGTTTCTTAGATAGTGTTGAACTATCACTATCACTACGATTAAGCTGAAAAGAAAATTGTTAATAGATATTGTCTCATCCATCTTTAGGAGCTTATTCCATTAGAAGAAAAATAAACTTATTTATTTATAGTATAGAATTTATACACTGCCTTGATTCAATGGGCCTCTAGCTGATTTATAATATATATTATAGAATACCATATATTCTCTTCCTCTCAATCTAATTTTAGCTGTTTTCTTGTGTAAACTCTTTTTCTTGCTTTTCTCCTCCTCTTCCTCACTCTTTTTCATAGGCCAATTAGAATAGCAATTGCTCCAGCCAATTTGCTTCTGTACCTTCATCTTCTCTGCTCCCCAATGTTTTTTGGCATAGGCCTATCTACCTCTCCAAACTTTGACTTTGGATGCAACACTTGATCTTCTAACTCATTTGGTCCATCAGACTGACTGTGATGCTATTTTGTAGCTTCCAGCAGTACCTCTGGCCTTTTCAATACAGTGAATCTTCGTTGATGAAGGCGGGGTATATGTATGTTCTTTTATCCATTCTTTCAGTGCACACCTCAGTCTCTGACTCATCTTTTTCCACTTCTCCATTTAACCCCTCACCTCCTCTCTCTCTCTCTCTCTCTCTCTCTCTCTCCCTCCCTCCCTCCCTCCCTCTGTCTTCTCCTCAACCCTTGCCATTTTGGGTTTTGTGAATTTAAATGGACCCATGTTTCAACTCACAAAGCATCCCTGGTCTTTAGGCCTTTAGGTTCAGATCAACAAAACGTGAAGAACCACTATAGCAGGGGTGTCAAACTCATGTTGTCACGGCAGCATCATGTGACATAGCAGGACTTTCCCCTCCCCTTGCTAAAAAACAGGTGTTGGCATGGCCAACATGTGACACATCCAGCCACGGGCCAGGAGTTTGACAGCCCTGCACTATAGCTATGAATAGCTAAAACAAAATTTTAAAATAATCTGCCTCTCAGGAAAAAAAACGGATGAGAAGGAAAGAATGCAGTTCATCTTCAGGGGCAGGCTAATAAAAAAGCTACAGCTCAGGAGTCCAAAATAAGCTTTTCATGCTCAAGACAATTTGTTGTTTTCTATTCCTTTCAGCAAATGGTTCTAAGTTGCTTATTTCACTGTAAATGGCACAAAAGTACCATAGAATGTCTCTGCTTTCTTTATGGGGCAAGGGAGATGACAATCTTATAATTGGCAATTTCCTCTAATTCAAAAATTGTTTTCTTTGTACTCTTTTGTTCTGAAAATTAATTTGAGTATTGGTGGTAGACAGAGTACCACCCATGTATATCTAGAGACAAATATAATTTCATATGCAGGTAGTCCTTGATTTACAACAGTTCATTTAATGACTATTCAAAGTTAAAACAGCGCTGAAAAATATGATTTATGACCATTTTTCACAGTTATGACCTTCACAGCTTCCCATGATCATGTGATCAAAATTTAGATGCTGGGCTACTGGTTTGTATTTATGATTGTTGCTGTGTTCCAAGGTCACGTGATCCCTTTTTGCGACCTTCTCACAAGTAAAATCAATGGGGAAGCCAGACATACTTAACATCCAGGTTACTAACTTATCAACCCATAGTGATGTTGCCACTTTACAAATATGGCAAAAAAGGGTGGTAAAAGGGGGCAAAAGTTATTTAACAGATGTCTTACTGAACAACATTTATTTATTTATTGAATTTTTATACCGCCCTTTTCCCGAAGGACTCAGGGCGGTGTACAGCTGGAGATAAAATACAAAATATGTACAATTAAAACAAATTAAAACATATCAAAATTACAAAAACGGCTAATAAATTAAAATTAAATTTAAAATATTTAAGAATATTAATAAAACCCCAATTTAAAATCAAACTATTATGCCAGTCCCGCTTGAATAAATAAGTATGTTTTTAGCTCACGACGGAAGGTCCGAAGATCAGGCACTTGACGTAGGCCAGGGGGGGAGTTCATTCCAGAGCGTCGATGCTGCCACAGAGAAGGCCCTACCCCTGGGGGCCGCCAGCTGACACTGTTTGGCGGACGGCACCCTGAGGAGACCCTCTCTATGAGAGCGTACGGGTCGGTGGGAGGCATAGGGTAACAGCAGGCGGTCTCGTAAACTTTGTGGCTCAATTGTGATCGTAAGTCGAGGACTATCTGTATTCAGTCACACTGTAATTTCACTGTGATCACCTGGCTGCTGGTGATCAACCCACTAATATATATATATTTTAAAGAAATCTGCCTCTCAGTAGAATATCTTAAATTTCCAGTTGTCATTCGTAGCAAAATCACTTGAATATTGTAAGTTTAAAAATTTTATTCTGGATGTAACTACACAATGGAACAAAATCTCTGATTTTTCTTCCTGTCAAACTGGACAGAGCTGCTTACTTATAAGTTATTTCTTCCCAATGCCCTTTATATACCGTGTTTTCCCAAAAATAAGACCCTGTCTTATTTTTTTTTTGAACCCTGAAATAAGTGCTTGGCCTTATTGCCGTGCGCTCAAAGCCCAAATGTGCTTATTATCAGGGGATGTCTTATTCGGGGAAAACAGGTTATCTAGGGCATTAAGTAATGCTAAGTAACACATTCTTCTTGCAAAACTATTGAACATATCAGACAAGCAGCATTTAAGTTTTAAAGCTGCATTTTTTGCTATTTTGTGCAAGATAGGTAAGTAAACTGAGATGTTCTGAAGGATTTTCTTCATTTCTTGTTTACTATGCTGAACGATTCATCTATCATATGATTCCTGGGCACCTTGTCATGTGTCATTTATTCTGTGAATTGATGCCAGAAGGTCATCATTTTAAAAAACAAAAACAACAAGATGATAAAATTGTATAGCCTATTGCTTAGAGTTGCAACTAATCAAAGAGAAAATGGACAGCTAAAAATCCCGATGGTGTCAGAATTTGTGAGCAATAATTTTATTTATTTAACATACTTATATGGCACTGCAATAAAAAATGATTCT
This sequence comes from Ahaetulla prasina, assembly GCF_028640845.1. Classification (NCBI taxonomy): domain Eukaryota; kingdom Metazoa; phylum Chordata; class Lepidosauria; order Squamata; family Colubridae; genus Ahaetulla; species Ahaetulla prasina. Next base: position 110,382,354 of record NC_080540.1, read on the forward strand.
CAGTGGCACACATAAAAGAGATCTCCTGGGTGCCTTCAGGAATTGATATGCTGAAGGAACCTAACATTTTTCAACAGAACCAGCCCATCCTTCATGAAACGAACTTCTTGACAGTGTTTTCCATCTTTTGCTTCTCAGACCAAGGCTAACGAGTGTTTATTTATAGTCCTACCTGATCCTGTCTTCTGGTGCTAATTAATTATAAATAAGTATTTTATCAAAAAAGCCAAACCCCCACAGATGTAGCTGCAATGCACTGTATTCATTCACGCTTGGTTGCATTATAGGCTGCACTTGAAATCACAGCCATGTTTACTTTCAGATTGCCCTTATATTCTTTCTCCTTTCTTTCTATAAAAGTCACCACGCTTGATTCATAATAGAGCAGCAATAAAACTGGCAGAATATATAACTTGGAAGAAAACAATATGGTAATATTTATGCTAAGCAACTACCGCTAAATTCTGTACAGTTGGGCAATTAGGAACTTTAGAATTCTTGACACATAGGAGCTATGGTTTATCAGCCGGATATACATTGTAATACTACACACTATATATAATCCTAAGAAGCAACACATTTTTCATTGGAATTTACGGTATAGCTATAGAACTATTCAAATTATGAGCACAACCCTAAAACAGCAGAAAATGAAATTTGGCACTGAAACATACCCTAAAATAAAAGCATTTCTATTCATACAAACTTTAAATTCTTGCAACTTCAAAAAGTTGGACATGTGCAGGGATGTGTATATGTGAGAGGGATGAGTTTGGAAAAGAAAACAAAATAAGACAGGTAGTCTTTGTGTCAGCCCTGAAGCAATTTTTTGGGAGCATCTTCAGGGCTGCCACAGCGAGGCTGGGTGGAGCTGTGAGAACGTAAGGGGGCAGGTAGAGATAGCTGGGGGATATGTAGCCAAAATAACATTCTTTCTCATGGGAGCCAAGGAGGTTCTACCAAGTGTTGGAAAGGCATGAACCAAAGTCAGCTGGAGTTGGGATTGTGACCTGATTGGACCATGAGATGGACATGTGACCTAGGGGGTAAGAACTTTGGGTTTTGATTTGGGTGGGGAAAATCCTGGGTCCTTCAGAGTCAGGTTTTCACCAGCTGTGCAATATGACATCCCAAATAAGATTATGCTTTGAGGAAACTCTAGGCCTCAGAATTTTGATTGCTTTGGGGTTATTAGTTGGAACCTTGACACCTCGACTTACAACAGTTTGTTTAATCACAGTTCAAATTTACAATGGCACTGAAAAATGTGACTTATGATCATTTTTCATAGTTATGACCTTTATTTATATGACCTTTGCTGTGTCCCAGGATCATGTAATTTTGCGATCTTCTGACAAGCAAAGTCAACGGGGAAGCCAGATTCACTTAACAACCAGATTTCTAACTTATCAACTACAGGGATTCATTTAACAACTGTGGCAAGAAAAGTCATAAAATGGGCAAAACTTACTTAACAAATTTCTCATTTAATAACAGAAATGTTGGGCTCCATTGTGATCGTAAGTCGAGGACTACCTGTATATTATTTTTCACTCACATTTTAACAACACATCTGTTATATATCTACTGAATTTGAAAGAGATTAAAAAATTGTATTACGGGAAATTGAAATTCTATGCAAGAATATCCTGGCAACTTCTCACACATATCTAAGTGGGAGAGTTTTAACGTTTTTCACTTTCGTTTGAACTACTTGCTTAGCCTGTCAGGAGTTGGTCTGTCAAAAGATTTTGATGATTTTCAAAGAGCATTTTTAACTAACTGAAAATTCAGTTTATTTTTCCCAAACTCATATCAAAAGTTATCAGAGAATCCAGGAAAGGAAAACGTTCTTCATAAAATGTGTACTGTAGTGTAGATAATTATTATCTTAGTGGTCTATTTGTAGAGAAGGGAGAATGAAGATATAAATGCATGAATTCTGTTTTCCTTACCCGACACACATACTGGCTTTGTGGTCCTGGAGAAAAAGTTTTGGAGCGGATGATTGTGCTGCCTCTAACAAAGGGTGTTTGTAAAGGATTAGGTGTTCTTTTATCTTTTGGACGAACTACTAGAGAAGATTGCATAAGACTATCTGTGTTGGTCTCTTTATCCACCTGAAAGTCAAAGATATATCAATGTAGTTTTCCTTTCTGATATACTTTCAGCTTGACTGCTTTGCTATAAGAACAGAATTGCATGATATTTCTTTTCAATGCTTATACTACATATAAAAAGTACACAGCAACACAATGAGTTCTTCGACACAGCCCATTAAGTCTGGACTAGCAATGCATCAGCAAATTGATTTATAAGGCATGAACAATTTCATCCTCAGCTCACCCCATCCCACAGTTGAGGGAGCATTTACCTGTGTTTACCTATTCTGCTTCTAAAGTGGTATTTTCCAAGTTTTGCAGAACAAGCTGTATAATGTGGTCCATTGGTGGTGCCTTGTTTTGGGGTAAGATTAAGGAAAGGATCTGCCCTGCTCCCAATAGCCACCTGAGGCTGCTTTTGGCACACCCATATCCTGACAATGGTTTTTAGGGCTATGTTCTCTCCCATTGTCCCAAGCAACCATCTCTTCCATTTCTCTTGCCAACCCTGAAAAAACTGGCAAGAGATCTCTAGTTTCCAATATTTAGAGAAATGACAGGAAAAGTGCATTTATGTCATGGAGGAATGCTATTTTTTAGCCAACTATGGGGGAAAGCCATTGGCTCCATGGGTAATCAGAGAAAAGACTCACTTTCTTCCTTTTCCCTTAGTGTGATTGCCATAATTTCAGTGACTCTTAATGAAAAGTCAGTGGCACCCTCTATACGTGCATAAATTCTTGTAAATTTTATTTGAAGAGGAAAGGCACTTTCATCTATGTCAGCAAACTAATGTATGAATATGCAAATTAATTTCAATATTTTATGGATCATTATCTTGGTTTGATTTTGTCCTACAGAATTTAGTTACTTTGGAAACAGTTCTATGGTCAGTCAGTTTTTGAACATAGATTCTATTATGTGTAAGCAAGCACCACAAAGTAGCTTGCAAGGGCAAAACTTTTGTTTGCAACTAATGATAAATGTTAAGATAATGATAGATAATGATAGTGATAGAGAAGGAATCTCTAGTTGAAAACAGAGCTAAAAGAGTGGTGTTCTAATGAAATGCATCCAAACAAGAAAACAGAAACATTATAGCTCCTTTAAAACTTCCACACTGATTTTTAATAGATTTCAATAGCAGAGTATTATTATCAGGATTATCAAGGAAATTAATACAAAAAGAGATATCAATCTGATATTTGAATTTGGGGAATAGATAGCAGTGAGAAAGAACAATAAAGAAAATGCACTTCAGGAATTCTTTTTGTCCTATTAATGAGAAAACATGAACCGTTCATCAAATTCTTATGTTGACATGCAAGAAAAAATAGTACAATCCCATTTCCCTATGGAAATGTTAGTTTGTGTTTCCAAGGCCAAACAGGCATATTGTAAATTCTGGCAATAGTGTACTTGTTCATAATAAGCAGAAGAAGTTAGTGTGATTTTTTATATCTATTTATCGGAAAGTTACATAGCTCTATTTGGGCAAAAAAATAATAATAATTGAGACTTCCATCAAGCCAAGGGCCTGAGATTTGAGCCGTCTTAATATAATCACTGGGAGAGAGCCATGACTGGGTTTCAAAAGCAACTAATTTGCCAATGATATTTGAAGGCTATAATAAAAAACAAAACAAACCTCAGCAATATCGATTCATGAGCCTAGTGAAGAATGTAAATCCAAAAGACAGCTTGTCAGAAATGAAACAAGGGGACTGCAGCAAGGGCATAATGCTTAAGGCAGCTTGTCTTTCTGCTCAGTGGCTTTCAACGGATTCTGCTTTCATTATACATTCTTTACCTTGATGGTTGCTGACTCAGCCTGCAACAAAGGTAGCAAGTTCTCTTCAGTGGCCCACACAGTCCTTCTGCCATAAAATTCCTCCTCTACTTCAGCCTCACCATTTTCAGTTTCACCGTTAGCATCCTGCTCAGCATCTCCTTTATATTGCCTGTAAAAATGAGCAATGATCACACAAAATTACAACCTATAGGAACTTTGTCAAAACTATTACATTCACAATTACTGAGGGAAGGAAAACATCACAACATCATGTGATAAAATTAAATAAACTGGACACATGCCGTAGCAACTTGACACATCCTTGAATTAACAGATCTAAAACAGTGAGAGCTATAGAAAATCTTCTAATCATGACTGGAGATCTCATGAGGTGTGTGTCACCATATACACAAATTTGGAAATACAAAATGAAATTTGAATTGGATTAATATCAAAATAGTGTATAGGTGTTCTAGGAGTATTTTTTGCTGTTAGTTGTAAAATTTTGTCTGACCAGAGGTGAAATGCTCCCGGTTCGGACCAGAACGCACAATCCAGTAGTGATGGGAGCGGGTAGTTCGGAGTAGCAAAAATCGGGTAGCAAAAATCCCTGCCCCCACCCCCACCGCCCAAGCCTCGCTGTTCCTCTTCTCTGTCCCTGAAGCTCTCGGTGATGATATAGCTGCAAACTGCCGTGGCACTTCAAAGGGCTGCACTACAGCTGATCAGCGCTGTACGCAGCTAGTAGACCTGTGCCTCTATTTTTAAAGAAGGTAGACCGGTGCACTTCAAAAAAAGGCAAGTAGACCGATATGGCTCTGCTAGGCTAAAGCAAGCCTGGTAGACTGGTATGTTTCCTGATTAGAAAAAAAAAATTGGTCAAAAAACTCACAGTGATTCTGAAAAAATTGAACAGAAATGGGCTGGAAGCCAGATTGGGTGAGATGCAGCTGCTTTTACATTGTGTGTGAGTCAGTTGTGTTGTGTTGTGTTGTGTTGTGTGTGTGTAAAGTGTGAAAGTTGGTTTTTGGTACTGTTGTGTCTTCGGCTCCCGAGCCTGGCCTCTTCGCAGAGACTGACTCAGAAAGCGAGGGGGAAGAGCCGACAGGGCTTCCCTCTGCAGGATCTTCCTCTCTGACTCTGCTCCAGGTTCCAGAGGCAGGCCAGGTGGAGGAGATGACAAGACCTCTTTCTCCCGCACCTTGCCCCTCCCAGGCAACGCCTCAAGACCCAGCTGCTGACAATCAGTCCTGTTTAAATCACAGGCATTGCAGAAAGGAGAGGCGGGAACAACAAAAGAAGGGGTGGGGCAGGCCTAGAGAGTGCTGAGTCACGGAGCCACATCCCACAGGGTATAAAAGCAGGAGGAGCTGCTCTATAGCTTCTTGTGACGGACAAAAACTGACTCTTGGAAACTTTGGCTGCAATATTTTGAGACTAAGAATTTGGCTTCTGGATTTCTGTTTATTTCTGAACTCTTGGTTGCTCCAGCAACGAATTGCAGTTATGCTGGCTTCTGAGGAGATAAGAGAACTTGGCAGGCAATCGCAGGTTTGTTGCCAGAACTGATATCTGTCGTAGGAATAAATTGCTGGCAAATATAGTCAGCTCGCATGTCTTCTTGGTTGTGGTTGGGGGGGACAGAACAGGTACCTCTTATTGTTTTGTATATTTTGTTTATTATTTTTATTATTTATTGTTATTGGCCACGCCCACCCAGTCATCTGACCACCAAGCCACACCCACCAATTAAGCTATAACCACATAACTGGTAGGGAAAATTTTTAGATTTCATCCCTGTGACCCATTGCAACTCCATGGACAATGTTCCTCCAGGCCTTCCTGTCCTCTACCATCCTCTTTAATACAAGTCCATTTAAGCTCACTACCTACTGCTTCAGTGACTCCATCCAGCCACCTGATTCTCTGTTGTCCCCCTCAATCTTTCCTAGCATTAGGCTCTTCTCCACTGAGTCCTTCCTTCTCATAGGTGGCCAAAGTATTTGAGTTTCATCTTCAGAATCTGGCCTTCTAAAGAGCAATCAGGGTTGATCTTGTCTAGGACTGACCTGTTTGATCGCCTTGCAGTCCAAGGGACTCACAGGAATCTTCTCCAGCACCATAGTAGATTAGTGTGTGTTTAAGGATGCCAATTTTAATACTGAAAGGTTAATACTTAAACTGTTTAATACAGTAATTTTCTCTAAAAAATTACTTCAATGTTTGATGCCTATATAATGAAAAATTGCTATAGAAGGGGATTTGATTATATCCTTTATTTAATTCTGTCATTTTAAAAAGGATTATGGAATCCCATGATTGCATCATACGACTCACCAGGTTTCATCGGTATGTAAAGTACTTTCTCCTAGTTTTTTCTCTACTGCCTCAAGTTCAACAACAGTTTGTTCCAGCAATGCAGATACAGAGTCCTGTGGGAAATAGGTTAACAACATTAACAATATCACCTTCAGCGTCTGAAGCTTTACCAAAGACTATCATTATTCAAGCTGAGAAAGCAAATATATTGGCCACGAGGCTTTGTCTCCTGCAGTTTGTGCAAAAACACCTTTAATTATTAGTTTTTACCATTTTCTCAGTGCAGAGTAGCTCCGAACAAGTATCCTCTTGCTTGTTTTCACAACTATGCTTTTGTAGATATTTATAGCTGAGGAGGTTGTACCAGCGCATTGACCTTTCCCCTGATCTGCAGATATCCGCCAGGCTAATTTGTGCACCTCCCTACAGTAAAAAGAGAACAAAATACATAACATAACATAACATAACATAACATAACATAACATAACATAACATAACATAACATAACATAACATAACATAACATAACATAACATAACATAACATAACATAACATAACATAACATAACATAACATAACATAACATAACATAACATAACATAACATAACAACAGAGTTGGAAGGGACCTTGGAGGCCTTCTAGTCCAACCCCCTGCCTAGGCAGGAACCCTACACCATCTCAGTCAGATGGTTATCCAACATTTTCTTAAAAATTTCCAGTGTTGGAGCATTCACAACTTCTGCAGGCAAGTCGTTCCACTTATTAATTGTTCTAACTGTCAGGAAATTTCTCCTTAGTTCTAAGTTGCTTCTTTCTTTGATCAGTTTCCACCCATTGCTTCTTGTTCTACCCTCAGGTGCTTTGGAGAACAGCCTGATTCCCTCTTCTTTGTGGCAACCCCTGAGATATTGGAACACAGCTATCATGTCTCCCCTAGTCCTTCTTTTTATTAAACTAGACATACCCAGTTCCTGCAACCGTTCTTCATATGTTTTAGCCTCCAGTCCTCTAATCATCTTTGTTGCTCTTCTCTGCACTCTTTCTAGAGTCTCAACATCTTTTTTACATCGTGGAGACCAAAACTGGATGCAATATTCCAAGTGTGGCCTTACCAAGGCATTATAAAGTGGCACTAACACTTCACGTGATCTTGATTTTATCCCTCTGTTTATGCAGCCCAGAACTGTGTTGGCTTTTTTAGCAGCTGCTGCACACTGCTGGCTCATATCTAAATGGTTATCCACTAGGACTCCAAGATCCCTCTCACAGGTACTACTATTGAGCAAGGTACCACATATACGGTACTGGTGCATTTTGTTTTTTTGGCCTAAATGTAGAACCTTACTTTTTTCACTGTTGAATTTCATTTTGTTAGATAGCGCCCAATGTTCAAGTCTGTCAAGATCTTTCTGTAACTTGAGCCTATCTTCTGGAGTGTTGGCTATTCCTGCCAGCTTGGTGTCATCTGCAAATTTGATGAGTTCCCCATCTATCCCCTCGTCCAAGTCATTGATGAAGATGTTGAAGAGTACTGGGCCTAAAACAGAGCCTTGGGGTACTCCACTGCATACTTCCCTCCATGTGGATGTAGTTCCGTTGAGGACTACACGTTGAGTGCGGTTGGTCAGCCAGTTACGAATCCATCTGGTGGTGGTGCTGTCTAACCCACATTTTTCTACTTTATCTAGTAGTAGGTTATGGTCTACTTTATCAAATGCTTTACTGAAGTCCAAGTAAATTATATCGACAGCATTCCTCTGGTCTACTAATTTTTTTCATTTTGAGGCTCTTCAGGACATTCAAAGAATTTGATCACAGATGCTAGATATAAATGCCTGATCATGGGCAGTGTACATAATTTACTCTCCCTTTACATTTATAATCTTAATAGTGCAAAACAATGTTCAGTTGCCACAACTGTGCAAGTGGTGTTACAGGCTGTCATACACAAGAGGGTTTTCAATATAAGCATTACAGGTAGTCCTCAAGTTACAATCATTTGTTTAGTGACCATTCAAAGCTACAAAGGCACTGAAAAAAGTGACTTATGAATGATCCTCACAGTTACATTGCAGCATCCCTGTGGTTATGTGATCAAGCTTTGGGAGCCTGGAAACCAGCATGTATTTAGGATGGTTGATGACCCGGGGTCAAGTGATCACTGTTTGCAATCTTCTCAGCTGGCTTCTAACAAGCAAAATCAATGGGGGAAGCTGGATTTGATTAATGACTTAACAGCTGCAGTGATTTGCTTAACAACTGTGACAAAAAAGATCATAAAATTGGGCAAGACTCATTTATCAACCATCTTGGTTAACAATTCTGATCCCAATTGTGATCATAAGTCGAGAACTGCCTTTACTCTGGTGTCAAGTGCCACTCACATTTAGGAGAGGTGGCGCTCTGCTCTCCCGTATTTTGAGGGCACCACAATGAAGAAGATGACATTATCACATAGAAATAAGCACTCACCAAGCATTCTTCAAGGTGGAATTTATCTAAAGTGCAGACATCAATCCTTAGTGTTTTCTGTCGCAAAACTGAATGAGGGATTGTAACACAAAATAGTTCATTGTATGTGAGATTGTCTGATGCATCCACAAGTCTTGTACGGAACAAACAGCTTGTGCTTTCAGATGAAGGGAGAACAGCCACACGAATGCTCCTGTTGGAAAGGATCTTAAATAAGGATTACTCTACAAATTCACTGTATATTTCAATATCACTGCAACTATCAGTGTAACCCATTTTTGCATAGTTCTTTAGAGAAGAAACTTATTTTTTAACTTTTATTTGTTCCTATAAGTCTGTGATTGAGACATATATTAATATTAAAATCATGATAGATTTCTATAGATCAATTATGTAAAAAAATTAGAAATTATGGCTGGCAGAACTTGACATAGTTTAGAGTAGAATATATAATCACTTCAGTGCTTGGTTGGATTCCCCTTTCCTCTCTTTACACAGACATAATGAGAAATGGACAGAGGACTAAAATAAGTACCAGTATAACTTATCAAAATCAAAAAACTATGACAAATTATAAACAAGATCCCTCTTACATTCTATGTTAAAATAGACAGAGTAGTTATTCAATTTCCAAGAACTATTTATTATTCCAGTACTACTTTTTAACGGAGAAAAACATTTATAGATGGGAAAGAATCCGAAAATTCCCAGATAATCTGTTATACCTCTTAGTAAACTGTGTTCATGCAGAATCTTGATAAGACTTAATTTACACTTACAGTTTTCTGCTCATTGAAGACTACTGAATTCCATCATATTTGACATTAAAAAGAAATAAGATCAAAGAAAAGGGACTTATCCCAGCAACAGCTCTTTGCCCTGTAATAACTTCTCTACTTTTTTACGATACAGAAGTTCAAAAGATGCTCTCGGAATACTGCAACACGTGTGAATTTATGGAGCTAATGATAATTCTTATTTTATAGCATTAATATTTATATAGTATAAATGTCTCTTATTGCATTTTTAGGGAAGTCTTCTTAAAAATATTGCATGGAGGAGAGTCATTAGAATTTGCAGAGACATCTTTTTCATGCCAGATAGTGCATTAATCATGTCATATATTATGGAGAGGAAAATCTTTGTTCTGCAGAATTACAGAGGAATATTTCAAACATCAGAAATAATTCTAATTTTTAATGTCAGCTGTGAAGCTGAAGCATTTTCCACAAGCCATTAGCTATATATATATTTAAGAATATTTTTTCAATGAAAATGATGTTGAAGAATATCTATTTATTCAAGTAAATGGCTATATAGGCTCAAAAGTTATAGGTAAATTTAAGACTTTCTTGTCTTTTAGTCTTACTAGATTTTTAAAAAGTCATTTAGGATAACTGATGGAGGCATGCAGAAATATTTTTGTCCTTGTAATTACTTACACTTTCTGGTCTTGCTGTGGTAAAAGAGCAGGCACATTATTCAACTGGGCAATAAATACTGCAAATTGTTTATTTTTGTCGTCATACCTGAAGTGAAAATAAATAGAATAGAATAGAATTTTTATTGGCCAAGTGTGATTGGACACACAAGGAATTTGTCTTGGTGCATATGCTCTCAGTGTACATAAAAGAAAAGATACGTTCATCAAGGTACAACATTTACAACACAATTGATGATCAATATATCAATATAAATCATAAGGATTGCCAGTAACAAGTTATAAATGAAAGAGGCAATTGTAGATTGTAATAAAATAATCCTAATCACACAAACACATACACACCTACAGATACCCCTGAATGAAATTTTTCAGATTTTCATACCTAGTACTAATCAATCCTCTATGCTTTTTCAAAAGAGGAAAATCGTTTGAATATAATAGGATTTCCTGGCATATGTGCCAAAGAAGTGGTTACAAAATGATTGGGCTCAGTGGTCTTTAATTTAAGCAAACATAATTAAAATTAGACAGCGCTGAAAGGAACTCAAGCATACAGTCATATTTTTGCCAAGCATCTCCACTATAGATAAATGAATGATAATGAAGTACGAGGGTCCAGAAAAATTGTGCCTTGAGGCCTCATCATTAAGCCTCCAATATTATCTGTTAATATCACATTCAAATCTATACCTCTAGCATTTTTTGTAATCTTACTTGCAGTACACCACTCGGAGTGGTGAAATCCAACAGGTTCTGACAGGTTCTGGAGAACCGGTAGCGGAAATTTTGAGTAGTTCGGAGAACCACCAAATTCTACCTCTGGCTGGCCCCAGAGTGGGGTGGGAATGGAGATTTTGCAATATCTTTCCCCTGCCATGCCAACCAAGCCCACCACGCCCACCAAGCCACGGCCACAGAACCAGAAGTAAAAAAAATTGGATTTCACCATTGACCACTCCATTATAGAAAAATTATTCAGTACTAATAAGGATACTAGCTTAAAAGCACAGGAGAAGACATTCATCTTACTTCATTGAAACTTGAACTTTAGCTGTAATAGGGGCATCTGCATCATCATTCTCAAATGTTGCCATTTCTAAGATGCATGGCCTGAAAAAGATAACAGAGACATTTAAATATAAATGTTAAAATGCCAATAGAAGTCAACCATAAGGACATAAAACAAAGTGTAAATACATAAAACATCCATTTCTGAATAGCTACTGAATTTCTTTCTTTATAGTCTAAAAATCATGAGGGGAAAGAAATGGTTTTGCCTGGGATCAGAAATGTGTAGGTATCAGGTTAGCCCCCTTGAAGAGGGCATGCTGTTGATGCACATCACTTCTGAGAGGCCCCTCTGTTGTATAGCCATGTTCAATAACATTATTTACACTATCTTGAGAAGAATCTTCAACAACCACCTATGGATCAGATAGTGACCTATAGGAATTATTTGACTATTCTAAACCTAAGCTATTTAGAGTTTAATGACCAGCATCATTTATGAAAGTTTGAGCAACAAAGGAATTACTGGGATCACATGACTTTGTTGTTCAGGCTCTAATAATATACTAGCAATTGTATTTTGGATAGTTTTTCGAAACAGGTGCACTTTTAATACCTGGCAATAATTTCATGATGATTAGATCAAATATCTTAATCTAGATAGGGATGCAGTTGTTATAACAAAACTGATAAAGACTACTACAGCTAGTCATAGAGAACACTTGTACCACCCAAGAGATTGAGAGAAATACATTAATTGGAGTCTTCATACCATGGTCTACTTTATAAACTTTTAGGTTTCTTTTTCTAAAAAAGTCAAATCATTAAAAAGTAATTCATTTTTGCTCTCTTTTGCAACAAATAGAGGGCATTTATTTTCCCACCTACTGTATAGTCACAGCATAGTCTTCTCCAAAATTTGGAGGGTAGAAAACCATTTAAATGTGATACTTAATATTGATATCAAATATTAATATCAAATAGAATTGTAAGATTTCTTAATTAAGGACTTACTTCAAGTACATGGGAAAAACAACTAAGTGGGATTCTCAGTGACAGAATCATGAGAAGCAGAAAGGGCACAAGCTTAAAATTCATTCCACATCCTCCCTAGGAGAATGCTAAATTGGTCAAGAGAAACTACTGAGCATAAGTAAAATTAAGGTAAGAAAGAATAAGATAGAAGATGCATTTTAGTGAGTCCTTGACTGATAATGTCTCATCAGTCTTGGAGTATCTTTGATTAACCCAGTCTTTAATATTTCAGATAGCCTTCTTAACAGTTTATCCTACAGAACCAACACACTTCCTAGGGGAAATTGGCTGGCTATTTTGAACAAGAAAATGTTATTAACCGAATTATAGTACTCAATTATGGGAAATTAAAAATGGAGTCTATAGGAAACATTCCAGTGATATCAGAAAAGGAAATGCAGACCAGCGTACTATACTATGTACACTATGAATTGAAATTGTTGTGGCCTGAAAATATCCTTGACAATATTTTTCATAACAAATATACAATCTGTGAGATTCAACTTTCCTGATCTGGTGAAGTTGATGTATGCAAATCAAATTTGTAATCAACTTGGGTGAGAATTACCTTTGCACAGATGCTTCATACACCCCACTATCTCCAGCAACTGACTCATCTGACACTGCAGCTGATACACATGCCACTTTCGGTACAGATCCTTCAATCATATTTACAGCTAGAAAAATGCAAAGACAAAGGAATAAATTCATGACAAAGTTGAACAATATTAAAAAAACCAATGGGCATACTCATTAGATACCTGTATCTGGAGCAGATGACAGTCAACTCTAATTCAAAAACCAGTGGATCCAGTGGTGATATCTGAATCTAAAGTGGACACTGTTGATTGCTTCTTAAAAATAACATGCTTTTTTTTTAATTTGCACAATGGCGGCACATACTCAAAGAAATATGCATTTGGGTTGAAAAGGGATGAAGGTCCTTGATGTCAATATAATATAATGCCTGCCAAATATACTGAGCTTAGATAGCTAGTACAGTATGCAAGGTCAGAAAACTGTCTAAATCTATAAGGAGATGCTGACAGGTAGAGTGCGACTGACCCTACTGATTCTGAAGCACTGCTTTTTGCACATCTTGAGAGAAAAAGATGGCAACTTTAAAATTATGGATGATGATATGCAATCACATACTTTGGGCATGTGACCTGAGTGAATAATAGATTAGGAAAATTGACTCTGGTTGGCAAATTTGAGAGATGTAAAGGATAAAGGAACTGATAAAGTAGATGAATGGGATTAGAGAATTTATTGGACTATCCTTGGAAGACTTCCAGGTTGCTGGCTATGGGTTCAAATGGCAAGCAAGCAGTCATTTGAAGTCAAGTCAGATTTGATGACTGTGAGCTAGTTTGAGGAAAAAATCTTGAGATGGCAAATATGAACGGAGATGGCGAATATGAGCGGAGGTTAATTAATAAAAAGTCCCTAGTTATAATTTTCTTTTTAAAAATCTTATTGCTTTTATTTTTTAGATCAAGGGTTTTGACTGCATGAGTTCATGTGCTGAATTGTTTTTCTTTTATTGCAGTATTTTGATTTGTATCCTATATTTCCACTACCCAACTATTTAAATGACACAAGAGAATAATATTTAAACTTTTCAATATTTAAACATGTCTATGAAGAAAGAGAAGGAGAGGTAATTTGGGGAGGGTTAATTAATTAGCTATATCTTACAAGAACATGTGAAGACACATGATCCCAGAAGGCTATGCTGTAACTCAATCAGGCAGCTTTTCCACTTCTCTGAGCTGTGTGTGCAAATCCCAGAGAGTGAATGTTTTTACTCATTATTGCCCTGAAATAAACTACCTATGGTGATTATTTTGTCTGCTGACTGAATAACAATCCTCAATCACTTAATCTTCTTAGTGCCTTGTAGCTTTCTCTTTAACTCCCTCAGCCATTTTCAAAGAACCAAGAAAGTTTAGGCTAATTGCCATCAAAACCTAATGGGAATAATAACCCTTTCACACTCCAAATACAAATTGTGGTATTGCTCACAGGGAAGAAGTAAGAATTTATCCCTCATGCTAAAGACGAATTATTTTTTAAATCTTGTACTTCATATTTATATGTTTGTATACATACACACACACACACACACACATATGTATAATTAACTTATTGCGTATACAGATATGCCAAAGGCTACATGGTTCTTAAAATACTATACTGCTTTAAAAGTAAGAAACTAAGAGGGACTATGCGAAATATAATGGAAGGAAACCCAAAATCTAGAGACAGGTGGCACCCACAACTGTCCTTACTGCCATTGTCATTCATTTTCATTCACATTACTTTGGGAGCTAATTCTAGCTAAAAACAATATACTAAGTAGCTAGATGAATATATTTTATTTATTAAAGATATTTGGGTATTACCTACTCAAATGAGTCCAGGAGGTTTGCAATAATACAATAAAACTTCTAAAATTAGGAATAGCACTTACTTATATACCTCTTCACAGTGCTTTCCAGCCCTCTCTATTATGTTAAAAATATTAACATTATTAAAATATTGAAAAATCTTCAGTGCTCCATTCTTTTCAGAGAAGGAAAATATTTTCTAAAGAATAAAATTTGTAAAAAAACTAAGTTCCAGTCCCAAATTATTTAGATAGCCACCTTTTCCACTTTTCCTCAAATCACAGGCTAAGTATGTTGACTTGCCTTTAGCATTATTAAAAGGAAAAGTCAATGATTCCCCTTAGTTGGAAATCAGTATCTCTGTTCCCTGGGCAAAACTGAATCCATTGTTCGTATCCTTGTTCATTTCTTTTTCAATTCTTCTTGGTAAGGATGTAATCATTTATTTTTTTGTCTCACTATTCCAGAAATTCAGAAGACAGAGCTAACAAGTTAACAATAATATCTAAGAATGTTACAAAAAGTCCAAATGTTATTACCATCTGGTATTGGACTATATAGTCATTACATTCTGCATTATGTTGTGTCAATTTGCTATATCCAATTTTAAAGTAGTTTTTTATAATGAATTAAACAGCATCACTACCAAATGGATTTGTAACTGGCTGAACAACTGCTCTCAACACATAGTCTTTAATGGAACAGCATCTACATGGAGGGAAGTATGCAGTGGGGTACCCCAAGGTTCTTTCTTAGGGCCAGAACTCTTCAATACTTTCATCAATGATTTATACAAGGGGATAGAAGAGGAACACATTAAATTTGTGGACAACACCAAGCTGGCAGGAATAGTCAACACGCCAGAAGATAGGCTGAAGATACAGAAGGATCTTGATAAGACTTGAACACTGGGTCCTATCTAACAAAATGAAATTCAATGTTGAGAAAAGTAAGGTTCTACATTTAGGCAAGAAAAACCAAATGCATAGGTATACAATAGATGGTACCTGGATCAACAGCAGTAACTGTGAAAGGGAACTTGAGTCACTTAAATATGAGCCATCAGTATGCGGAAGCTGCCAAAAAAGCCAATGCAGTCCTAGGCTGCATTAAGAGGGGGATAGAATCAAGATCACGAGAAGTGTTAGTATCACTATATAATGCCTTGATAAGACCATATTTGGAATACTGCATCCAGTTTTGGTCACCACGATATAAAAAAGAAGTTGAGATTCTAGAAAGACTGTGGAGAAGAGGAACAAAGATGGTTGGAGACTGGAGGCTAAAACATGAAGAATGGTTGCAGGAATTGGATATGTCTAGTTTAATGAAAAGAAGGACTAGGGGTAACATGATAGCACTATTCCAATATCTAAGGCAGGGGTCTCCAAGCTTGGCAACTTTAAGACTTGTGGACTTCAACTCCCAGAGTTCCTCAGCCAGCAAAGCTGACTCAGCCAGCAAAGCTGACTGGCACAAAGAAGAAGGGATCAACATATTTTCCAAAGCACCTGAAAGCAGGAAAAGAAGCAATGGATGGAAACTAATCAAGGAGAGAAGCAACCTAGAACTAAGGGGAAATTTCCTGACAGTTAGAACTATTAATCAGTGGGACTTTGCCTCCAGAAATTGTGAATGCTCCAACACGGAAGTTTTTAAGAAGTTACTGGACAATCATTTGTGTGAAATGGTATAAAGTTTCCTGCCTGAGAAGGGGGTTAGACTAAAAGACCTCCAAGGTCCCTTCCAACATTATTCTGTTATAATGTAATTCCTATGGAAAATTATGAATGTATAGAAGACACTTCTCATAGGATAACCTACCAAAGGAAGGAGTATCTGTTACACATTCATTTCCTTGCTTACTTAATGTGGAGAGACACTTTAATTTTATGAAATCTCTTAACAATGAAAACAGAACAGTTTTCATAGACTAAAAAAAAAAAAAGTATCGCCATCTAATAGTAATAGTTTCCTGTGAGAATATGGATTTATTATTATAAATTTCATCTTCACTATTGTATTTAACTATGATTATCAGAATATCCAAAAACATTTTATATGAATTCAATGCTAAAAATCTTTGCTGTATAGGATTGTTGTTCTACTTTATAGCTATAAGCTTGAAATTTTGTAAATAAAACTAGTAAGTATTTTTTTTAAATAGCAAACAGTACCAATAATTTGGAATGAAAATAAGGAAGGTATCCATTACTTCACCTTGGTCCAAATGCTTGACCCCAGTTCTAGAATCTTCTATTCTATACTTTTTCCCACCTACAGAGTTTAGACCAAGTTCAGCAAGTCCACTGTTTATTTCAGTATCTTCAAAGTCTGCATGATTCACAAACGCATCTCCTATGAAGAATGGATCTGTCACTAGTGGTGAACATGGTGGAGAAGGAGATGAAAGAGATGACCTTGGCGATAAAGATGTTGAGGATTTGGGTGTTCCAGACAAGGATCTCAAGATCTGCAAGCGGCTGGTGGGATCTGTTTTCTGCGTTTTTACTACTTCATTCTCATGGATAGTAGTGATGCATCCTGAAGGTCGAAAACCAGTTGTTCTCTCCAAAAGCAAGAGGTCCATTTTATTCTGATATTCAGAGTCTAGCTGTTCAAACTGTTCATGTAACAGATCAGTAAAGCTGGCTGAAGTTGAAGAATCCTGGCTTGAGGTGACCAGAGATCCTCTACTGGATGCAAGTGAGCCATGACTACTGCCAGAAGATAAGGAAAGCATGCTAGAGGACAAACTGAAACAAAAATAATAATTAGAAATCAAAATCAAGATGGGTACATTGATTTAAGTATCTTATTTAGAACAAGTGATTCTAATCATCTGTCATTTACAAAACTCTCTAGATGAATTGTTTCCTAATTCTTAACCTAAACTATCTCTCAAATGTGTTAGAAGGATGAAATAGCAGAACTGCTCTTCATTAGAAGTATCTCTGAGAAATTTGAATTTAAATAAACAAATTTTTAGGCATAATCAATTATTTTGTCTGTTTTCAATAAGATCTTCTATCCCCTTACTGCATTTCTTGTAATACGATTTCCGAAAGTGAATTACTATTTCAGCTTATTATCTTTATTTTATAAAATACATGCTAGATACTGCAGAAGGTATGTTGCTGTAGAATAGAATAGAATAGAATAGAATTTTATTGGCCAAGTGTGATTGGACACATTACTGTCTTATTATGATGATGATGATGATGATGATGATGATGATGATGATGATGTATTATTATTACTGTCTAAGCATCCTTGACACTTTTGCATTTCTACTCTATTTCAAAGGGTCATCTCTTAATAAGACCAAGTTGCCATTTGTAATGCTAAGGGAAATCCTTTTTACATTTATGTTCAGAGGCCTCTTTTACTCATTAAATTCAAACATTCAAAAGCCTGGGACACTTACTTTTTCAACTGCACGTGCAACACTGCTACTAATCGTGTTGTTTCCTCTAGTTCTTGAGCCAGCTGGTTTCTTTTACTGCTTAACTTCAACCTGAAGAAAATATATACAAAGGCAAGATTATAATGCTGCTGCTGTGATGTCAATTGTGGTGTCAGAGAAGTATAGTAGCATCCACACTGTCTGCAGCTTAATGACAAGTGGAAGAGAAAAAAATGAATAAAAACAAAGTAAATTCTCTAGTGCAAATTCTTGCTCATGTTAACAGTGAGGCTTAGAACTAGGAAAATTAGCCTTCTTCCTTGTGGGGAAAAGACCAATTGCACAAGAAACAAATACAATCAAACTTTAACAAAGAAGTAGAAAGAATGCAAAAAATATTTTAAGTAGTTCTTTGCAAAACAATTGATGGCAGAAGAAATAATAGTATATGGCTATTCAAATCACAAACATCTTACAATAATCTTCATTAAAATAATATACTGTAATAAGAAGGATCCAAAGATTATGCAAATCCACTATTTAGAAGTAGTTCCTGTATAAAGAGGAAATTTCATAAAACGCACAAAAGCTTATCTATTTGAAGACAACAATCACTAGAAATAATATAGTAGATTTAAACATACAGAAAAAAATTAAACCGAGCACAGTTCTTAGCTAACTTTTTCTTATTCTGTTAGAGAACAAACAACCCTTGGAACACATGTTATCTCTGTGCCAATCTGTCATCCAAATCCTTCTTCTTGCAAATTCCAAGTTTAATCAGCGCCTGGGGGATTATCTTAGCTGCCCACAACTTATACCTTAACACAGAGCTTATTGCTTGTCTCTCTCCGACCAGGGAACTGTCTGCTGTTCCATAAACAAAAAGCTTTTCCATTCAGAGAGGAGAAAGCTGCAGGAGAACTTTCCTTTGGCTAAATGTTAAAGTAAAAAATAAAATAAAAATGGAGGTGCCTGATAGCACTTTTTCTAATTAACAGATCTGATTAAAAGATACAAGCTTTGGTGAGATGCGGATCACTTTATCAGATTCATAGAGGGGCAAATTGATGTAGTATTAGCAAGTACACACAGATTTAGAGATGCCTTGCCATTCTCTTCCTCTAATGTGCTATGTGCTATGACATATGCTATCATCTGTCAGCCATAATATCCCTTTGGATTCTGTTAGGACAACAAATTTTGTACAAAAAAAATAATGGGTATATTTAACATCAGGACTGAAACAAGGTAATATCAAAGCATTTCAATTTCTCAGTACCCTCTATTGCAGATCTCAGAACAAGACTTCGAACAGCAGAATTGAGAGAGAAGAAGATTGTGGAACCCAGAGAACCCAGATGACATATTTAAAAGAGATAAGGTTATTTCAAAGATCTTAGCTAACTTAATGGTTTTTAAACTCATTACAATTGTTTATTGATAAGGTACTTGTAATCTGTCTCACATGTAACCTACTTCACCGTAATTGGCTAACAAGTTAATCTCTCTTTCCATCCCTTGTCCTCCACTCTTTCCCAATTTTAATCCTAAAGCAGTTTTGATATTCTGTTTGTATTTTAATACAATTTGTTAGTTGGAAAAGATACTACCAGATTCTTTCTGGGTTTTGGCTCTTTTTCAGAGAAATGAAATGATTCAAGATAAATTTCAAAGAAAGCAAGTAAAGAAAGAATTGTGTAAAAATGTTAAACCTTGTTGTGAATGTTATTCATCTTGTAGTGTGCTAATCCCTCTTGAGAATAAGGCAGAACAAGAGTTACTTTGAGGCTAGTGCCTGCTGTAAGTGAGAATATTTTATTGGGAAGCAAAACTATATGAACTATTGTACTTTGTTGTTGCACTGGAATCTGTTACAGATACTGTTCCTGCAGAGAGTTATTACATTTCCACATTCACATCAGTAGTGGGTTTCAATTTTGTTCGCTACCAGTTCGCAAGTGCACATGTATGACACTTCTGCGCATGCACAAAGACATCTGGGTGGAGCCTCCTACCACCGCCGCTACCGGTTCACTCGATCTGGGGCGAACTGGTAGCAACCCACCACTGATTCACATGCTCCCAAAAGAACGAAGCAGCCCTTAGAATCTTTTGGAAGTTGCAAGATTCAGAGGCTTTACATACAGGGAGCCATACGAAAACAATCCAAGAACAGTGTGCCAAAATATGGTAATCTTTTGTATGAATGTACAATTTGCTTCACTGAAGGGTATTATTTTGATTGCACTGTCAGCTCAAAAACAAAGGAGACTTCCAGTATTAAGACTTTATGACTTTTAGATAACAATTAAAATTAAACACCAAACATAATAATTATAACACATTTTCAAGTCACAAATATAAACATTGAAGTGGATAAATAGAGGCATTTGTTTTCAATTCCCAAAACCAATCTGAAATATAACACCTGTCTGTCCCTTCTTTATCTTTCAAAATAGATGTGAGATTTATCCAATTTCAAATTAACCCATATACTGCTATAAAATATTCAGCTATATTAAGTATGTACAAATACATTATTTTAATTAAAACAGGCTTATCATATGTACTCCTGAATGTAATCACTATTGCCTAAAACCCTAGATTATCCGTCTGTTTTTTAATACAAGTTATCAACTGCTGTCAATTTAACTTCTGCTTTAGCAGAAGCAGCAGGACAGTGATTGAAACAAATGAATATTAAATCTCTCTCTTTATAATAAGTCCCTGATAAAACATTTCTGTCAGTATCATGAATCTTTGTTATTTAAGTGGTAACTTTTCAATAAAAATTTACTGGGTGAATCCACCTGAGCTACTTTGAAAAATAATTTATCAGCATATTCCGAATTCTAAAAATTCCAGGTAAATCTTTAGACCTGAGAAATCTTCAGGACTCAGTTAAGTATTGCAGAATATTGGCACCAGAGAATGATTTTTATTTCTGTGCTTTTAAGCATTCATGCCAATGAGCTTCATAAATAGCCCAACCCAACAAAGACATAAAGTAAAATGGGTGAGAAAATAGCTTTCTTCAACCATTCACTGTCATGTTGATAAGTAGCAAAACATAATTTTAGAAAGCAAGGTAGAGACATTTACATTTTTCTAGTCTACATAAAGAATTCCAGCAGTAGAATGTAGCAAAAAGAAGAATGAATATCATTCTGAGATTTAGATTGTAAATATTTTCAGATGCCTGAACACTTTAATTTCTACAGAGAACTGTTTTTAGATCATTTGTATAAGATTGATGATCTTTCACAAGAAAATGCTTGGCCTATAAAACCATGCATAACAACTGAATAAAAAGAACATGTGCAAATGGCTTTTAGTGAATATAATCTGTCAAAATTATCACTACACTCTAGAAATATCCACCTACACATAAAGTCTAAAAACAGCAATTACACTGAGAATGTCCAACTTATTACTATTGCATTTTGCCATGGGACTTTCATTATAGATGTAACAATAAGGTATTACTACTACATCCAGGCAATCATGACAATTCTATTTAGTAGCCCACAGAACTACTGAAGAGAGGATAAATAGCATTTTTATGTTCTTGATGACCCAGCTGTCAAATTGCAATACTTCAGTTTCTATGGGGATAACATTTAACGAGTAATATCAATTTAAATACAGCTACCTTTTTAGTATCTCTGCACTTCTGAAGCACTGTATCTGCCTGGATTTACAGATATCTACACAACAAATTTACTGGATTGTTTAGTAAGAAAAATCAAGTGCATTAGTGGTTTCCAACTCGTAATTAATGGAAAGAAGAATATCATGAATTCAACTCTAAGTAATTAATGCTTGTCTGGATAATTCTGTTCCTGTTTCATGTTTAATACTTTTCTCATTTCTCACTTATATATAATTACTTTTTTTGTAGTCTAATTAGAAGATTTCTTAAAATAATATTAGTTTACAAAGGCAGGCATCCAATGCACAGGTTCAACTATTGATCTTTTTAAACATTATTCACATATTATATCTTTTCCCACATCCTATTAGAAGATTTTTACAATTGTTTCTTAATTTTTAAAATTTATAAATATTTTCATCTACATAAATTTTACTAGATTCTTGGTGACCCAAAATTTAACAGTCATTTTTGAATACTGCAATTTTCAATTATCTCACATACCTATGGTCCATATTTGCTCAGTTTAAATTCTTCAAAACTCAGCTATCATACGTGAACGGCCATCATAAGCTTACCTTCAACAATCTATTTTTGTCACATTTGGAGAGACAAAAATATTTTGTATGCTATTTAGAAGTAAGATCAATTTTGAAATTGTATTTCAGATTCAATCTGCAATACAATTTCCTTTCTTTCATTTCTACAATTTTCAAATGATCCACTGTTTAATTTGTTCACCTCAAGCTATGGGTTAAGTGCTTCCCATCTCGTTCATAGACTCATCTTGTCACAGGAATTTTCTTGAAGACGGCTTTGCAGATCTTTTTGACCTGACTGAGAGCTGGATTAATAAGCCACAATACCGCAATAATAAATTTCCATTAAAAGGACTATAAGGAAATCCTAACCCCATTATAAAGTACTTCTAAGTGGTTTTCGAGTTCTAACTTTTATTAAACTTGTATTGACAAAAGATACCTTATTCATTGAACCATATATAATACATTTTATGGACTTGTGAATAAGATGTGAAACAATAAACATTACCTATTTTCCACTCCATAAATCCATTAATTTAAAATTAATTAACTATTTATTGAATTGATGTCTTTTGTGACAGTCTACAACAGGGTTGTCAAGCTGGCAGCCCGAGGGCCAGATGCATCGCACACAGACCACACCCATCCCAGCTCTGGGAAGGGGAAAAACATCGCGAAACATCACGTGACGGCAACATGACACAGCGAGTTTTAACACCCATGTAGATTTTTGTAATAGTCTACATTTTGCTTTATTTCCGTTTTCTTTTCTTTGCTTTATTTCCTCTTTCTTTTCTTTCCCAGACCAAGGTAATGTTTCACTGCCATCACTGAAATCCGCAGATTAAAAACCCTAATTTATGAGACTCATTTCATAAAGCATCATCTGCTAATATAAACAAGGAATTCCGACATCAAATGATTCCCATACCTTTCTGTTAAAGCTTTGCTCTGTGTATCTCTTGCAGTCTGAAGATCTTCTTCTAGACGTTTTCTCTTCATCTCCAGTTTTTCTATATCAGTCTGAGTCCATTTTCTTGGGCTAATGAACCGCATTTCTTTGAGAAGTTCCTCCTTTTCATTTATCAACATTAATCTGTCTTGTTCTGAATCAAGCACACCAGGCCAGGCCTCACTGTCCAATTTAGCCAGCTGTATTTTTAAGTTTGCTATTCTGTGAATGGGAAAAATTATTACTATATCATGTTTTATCATTAAAATATATCAAAGAGTAAAGAATACTCTTCAGTGTAAACTCCCTTTTTTCTTTGACAATAATACAAAGTAAAACTTAGGATATAAAAAATCACTGATTACTTTAAGCCTCTACAGTGGGCCATTTTGTTCTGCAGACTGCAATTTATTATTCTTACCAGAATTGCAGACTGGATCTTTATTGACATACAGTGGCAAGTCAAAGTTTTGACTGGTTAGCTGGTGCTTTGCTTTGCAGTATTTTAAAGATACATCTCTAAATAAGTGACCTTGTTTCTATAGGATACATTTAATTAATTAAAACTTTGTAATTAATAGAAATCCATCCACTGAAATCTTCTTTGAAGCTATTTTAACAGTTAACTGTCTCGCTAAGCTGCACACTGGGCTCTAGTGAATAATTATTAAAGGCATTAATATATAATCTGCGAATTCCTCAGTGCATTTGTAAAAAGTATGTTCTAAGAGGATTTCTCAGCTGTAATTTGATAACTTATGTCATTTACCAGTCTGTATGCAAGAATATATCAGCTTAGTATCCACAACCCTTTCAGGGTAAGCAGTATTATGAAAAGCACAGAACAGGAGTATAAAATTATAAGATAAATAAATCAAAGTATGAAGTGGGGGGGGGGAGAAATACAGCTAAATCTTTTTACACTAACGTTATTCACTATACCTCTTGAGACCTTTTATCTTTGCAACTGTCCTTTTCTCCATTATACCTATTTCATTCATTATCCTTGACTTGCGCACAGCATGTGAGCACACAGCATGTAGTTTTGACTACAAAGTTATGCTTTGGCATGAGCGAGAGTGGAAATGTAATACCTGACTGCAATTTATTTAATCAATTGCATCTCTTCATAGGAGTGCATGGCACCTGAGAAAAGGAATCATAGGACAGGATTATCTATGAGACCGCCTGCTGCTACCAATAGCCTCCCATCGATTCGTGCGCTCCCATAGAGGGAGTCTCCTCAGGGTGCCGTCGGTCAAACAATGTAGACTGGCGACCCCTGGGGGAGAGCCTTTTCTGTGGGGGCTCCTGCCCTCTGGAATGAACTGCCTCCGAGGATACGTCAACTTCCTGATCTCCGGATCTTTCGCCGCGAGCTAAAGACCTTTCTGTTCCATCGTGCAGGGCTGGCTTAATGAAGTTTTTTATTGGGGTTTTAATATAGTTTTATTATAATTCTTTAGCCTTTAATTTAATTAGTTTTTAAATGCTTTTTTAACTTTCTGATTTGTGCTTTTTACCATGGCTGTAAACCGCCCTGAGTCCTTCGGGAGAAGGGCGGTATATAAATTAAATGAATAATAATAATATGATACTAGGAAAAAACACAGCTGCTTTAAAGGAGTTGCAGATAGGTACTAAACTGTACTCCAGGTGTACTGAAACACCTTGTCGTTGAAGTGAAGTGTGTGTATACACACACACACACTCACACGTGTATATACACACATACATGCATACATACACACACACACACAGAGAGAGAGAGAGAAGTATATATTAGGAGTTTGTATTTTTGATATTTGAAAGCGTGATATCATCTTGTTACTATTTGGAACTGCTGACCATGGATTTTCTCCAAGAGGATTTATCCCCAACCTGACCCTTCAAGTTTTCCAATGGTGCTCCAGTGGACTGCACTCATTCACCTCATTACTGTTTGCTGTCTTTTTCAGTTTCTTTTTAGTTTTGCCAAAGACAATTGGGAAAATTAGGAAGAACTGTATTTTGCAGCAATAACACCAGAGAGATGTGTTTTCCCATAAAATCTATGATAATGTAACACTGATTAATATGATAATCAGTGAAAAATTCACTGAGAAATGTGAATTGATATTTGTATCAAGGACACAAGGATCAAGGCTATCCTCCCTTCCCTTCCCCTCCTTCCCTCCCTTCCTTCCCTTTCTTTCCATGATATTCTCCCTGTGGAAACTCAGACTTGCAGACAGATGCTAAATTACATTCCTGAACATGGAATGTAAATATCTGAAACACATTTTTTTAGATTTCTGATGCCTTATACAACCTTATAACAAAAGAGTCATGCTATACTTGCTGCAAAAGGATGTTTTCATAGAAACAAAATTATGAAGATGTAATTCATTTCCATATAGGATTGAAATAAGTGTTCTTGGGTGGAAACTGATCAAGGAAAGAAGCAACTTAGAACTAAGGAGAAATTTCCTGACAGTTAGAACAATTAATAAGTGGAACGACTTGCCTGCAGAAGTTGTGAATGCTCCTGGAAATTTTTAAGAAAATGTTGGATAACCATTTGTCTGAGATGGTGTAGGGTTTCCTGCCTGGGCAGGGGGTTGGATTAGAAGGCCTCCAAGGTCCCTTCCAACTCTATTGTTGTTGTTGTTGTTATTATTATTGTTATCTATCTATCTATCTATCTATCTATCTATCTATCTATCTATCTATCTATCTATCTATCTATCTATCATCATCATCATCTATCAGCAGCTTTGGTAGTGTTCTAAATATATATTTTTCTAACCAATAAATGTTGCATTTTATGTTAGAATATTAGAATAGATGCCCAGAGTAATCCTGAGGTAAGATGGTTTTTCTAAATAAAATTAATAAATTAATAAATGTTGTCAGTTGGAGGAAGCACAAAGTGAGTTGGCTACTGCAAAAATAGAAATTATTTCTAATTCAAAGATTTCCTAACACCAATTCTGTAATTATTCACTTTATGACTTTTTTCTAGAAATGATAAGCATTGTTGATGAAATTACAGGAAAATTTTGTGCATATTTATTCAAAACCTTTTTAAAATGGTAAATGTTGGTTAGGGCATCTCAGAAATATTGGCGTAATACTTTCAGAGTCTGAACCTTATTCTCATAAAAAGGAACTAAAAAGATCCTGTTACCAGATTTTATATGTGTGTTTTTTGGAGAGTACTATGGGGACTTTAGAAATTGTTTTATAAAATATAGTTACTTAGAAAGAGAGAGAAAAAAAACTTGAGTTAGAAGTGCAAAAAGACAAAGGTATAAGAATTGCTTACCATGCCATTTAATCCTTACAAGACAGATGTTCTGCTATTCTAAATGCACCATGTCAACTTAGGCTGCTTGATTTATTTTTATTTTTATTTTTAAAAATTAAGAGAGTGGCAATATTTTCTTATTGTCAAAATCAGTGTGGAACTACGCTTCAGCGTTAAAGAAAAGGCTACCAGGTCACCATTATTTCACAATTCTTACAATATAAAGGCACTTTGTTTACAGTTAATTAACTGCAACTGACAAAAATATATGAAAAGCATATAATTGCATAACAGCATTTCAAGCATAGATATAGGTAAATAAGTAAGTGATCTATTTTTAGAAAATGACTACTTTGCTGAAGAGATTTTGCCAGAAATAGATTATTTTATGGTATTGGAAAGTCAGCTGCTTTCCAAACTGCCAAGAGCAATAAAAAAAAACCTAATTACCTTCGCTTAGCATCTTCGTATTGGAGACGCACTCTTACTTTCTCAGCCAAGTGATTATTGCAGCTCACAAAAAACTGACAGGAGAAAATGTTAATCATCAAGAGGTCAGAGCCAAAATTCACAAGAATTCAAAGACAAATTTTTTTCATTAACTTTGTTTTCAAGAAACATAGAAATATTATGTAAAACAAATTTATATAGATAAATCTATTCCAAACATCTGTACATTGGATCTATGAAAAATCATCAGGCTATTAAAGAACATGCTTAAAGATGAGATACATACATTTCCAGAAACATCTGTTTGGGAGCCAGCATCCAGGTACGTCCTAGGTAAAGAGCAATGGGAACTTCCCAAGGAAGTGCTATTGGTCCATAAGTCCGAATGGGATCTTGTATTTGCTACAAAGTTAGCTTTTAGTCTGGCAAGACTCTGAAATGAGAAGGAAGAACACCTACTGTCTTATTACCCTCTCATTTCCATGCTGTTTTGAAGGAGACACTTAAAAGGAAAGTAACGAAGGCATAATAAACAATTAAAAAACAGTGATTCGCATAAATCTGAAAGGACTTTTAAAATCAAATTTATTTATTTTTATTAAATGGGTTTCTTTTATCAAAGCAGAAGTTGGGCTACAGATGGGCAGTTATTTCACCTATCTTACTTTAAGGAAATTATCAACAGTGAGAATAACTGATTTTTAACCAGCATTTCTATATAAAGTTAATTTTATGTGTAGGTTAGGAAAAAACATTTCTGTACTTGCAGAAACTCGTAATTATTATGATAGTTTTTAATGTATGCTAGGTACATTATTTCATTAAACTGATTTCATACCTCAATAAGATCTTGCTTTTCTTGTTCTCCTGAAGTGATAGCCTTCTTGATAGCTTTCATTTCATTTAAAATGGCTTGTGCTTCATCAAGTTTATATCCACCTTGGGTATCAGACATTTTCATATCAATTCTTTAGATAAAAGGAAAGAGAAACCATTACTCACTGTAAGAGAGTTAAGAAAAGGAATACATTTATTAAAGTGGGAGTGAAATTGGGATTTTTGAGTCCTTGATTTTCCATCTACTGGAGAGCTTAAACCAATATCTACTGTATATTGCTTAAATTTCTATGTGCTAATTTCCTCTGCTGCAAACTGATGTACTGAAAGATATGACTGAACAAGTATAGAAATGATCAGTTTCCAGGGGGGGAAAAGATTAAATTACATTAATATGGGATTAAAATTTACATTTTCACTATCATCTACAAGATGGTCCAGTACATGTTCATGCAGATATATGTGAGAAAGCTAGAGAGCATATAGAATTTGGATTTTCATTCATTACTATGACAGAAAGAGAATCTATGTCCTTATTTTCTTGCAATATTGTCATTTCCTAGCTGGTCTAAGTCTAAAGCTGACTGAACCTTTAGGTTGACTCTTGGTACACGGCCAGTTTGCTCTGGACTTCAAGAAACAGATCTCAAAAATGGGAAGATGATACCAAAATACAGGTCAGGGGGTATTTGTGCATTGTACAAAACACTGAAAAATACAGCTCCCATGAGTAATTTGTCATTAGTTTGTGTTAGGCATGTAGTTCTGGAGTTTTTGTTTTACAAGTTTCTAGGAAGCACTGTTACATTACTACATCTGTCAATAGCATAAATATTTTGAAAATGTGTGAGATTACTTAGGTCTCAAAGGTTTTATTGCAGATTGTAATGACCGTGGATATGTTATGTAACTCTTCATTTATAGAAAAAAGTGTAGATTCTTCCAATTTGAAAATAATTTCATATTTAACAATTTCTACCAAGTTTATAAACTTTTATATAGTTTCATTTGATACTGATTCCAAATCAACACGGTTTATTAACTGATGGATAAGCGTAATAAACATGGAAAGAATAATTTGAAACAATTGGGGAAAATGTTTAATAGTGGATATTGCTCTGATTTTTTTTTCTCCTATACCTTAGTGTAGAAAGAAAACTAAAGTATTTACATTAAATAGGCGGGAATCAAGTTTGTCTTGTTGTATTTACTCCTAATTGGCTCTAGAGCAATATAACAATATAACAAAAACACAAAGTCAGAAAAATAATGTCCAAAATAGCATGATCCATTATTATAATCAAATAGTAAAATGCCAGGACACAAATGCAACAACTCTAGTCTCCCCAATACTTTATGAACAGAAACTAAAGTCTTTATGTATATGGAGCTTCCAAATTATCCAGTTCATTTTGTCCTGAAGGTGCTTTCCAAAGGCAACTGGACTTTCTTGGTTTTTTTTCCCTTGAAAATCTGTTAAAATTGAATAGTTCTCTCTCACCAGATGGGGAGGGATAGAAACACCACTGATCTCCTATATACAACACCGTCCTTTCTGCAGGCTCAAGGTGGTTTCATACCCATTTGCAGTCTAATTCAGGTGACTGAGAATACAGATAAACCCCCAAGTGGCATCAACCACTCTCAGAATGCTAACAACCAGATGAATATAAATCCTTCCATTCCCCCCATTCAGGCAGAACTGAAGCTTCTTCTTGGATGAGAAGCAAAACACTTGCAAGGATAAAACCAAGAAAAACCCTGGAAAAGTGCCTTTGGGTTAAAGCTATTGTGAAAACTGCAGATGAACGTCAAGCTTTAATATGACACCAATGTATTAAGTATATTGGATGTAATCCTATGAAAGGAAGAGATTCCTTTAAATCTAACTTAACTCTTAGTCATTGCATGGTCATGGCTATGCAATGTTTTCTTGGCAACCAAAGGAAACTATTTTACTTTCTTTACTAGGATCCCCCCCACACACACACAATTTTTGAATCGGATGGACATTTCTTGATGATCCAAGTAAATATCAGACCCAACCTTACTTATCTTAAGTGCAGCCAAGGTTGATAGAGATTGTCATCCATGTGATATAAAAACAAACTTAAAATTCAATGAATTCTGGGGCAGTTTGT
This sequence comes from Ahaetulla prasina, assembly GCF_028640845.1. Taxonomy (NCBI): domain Eukaryota; kingdom Metazoa; phylum Chordata; class Lepidosauria; order Squamata; family Colubridae; genus Ahaetulla; species Ahaetulla prasina. The sequence goes on from NC_080540.1 coordinate 110,412,191, forward strand.
CTTTACTCTCCCCTATTTGTATAATCTCTACTCGTTTTGTAATGCAGTCCATCATGTAACATGCAAAGCCTGCATACTTCTCTAGATCATGTTCCTCAAACTTTTTACCTTTTTTTTTTGCGTTGAGAGGCTGTTCTCTTCTAATAATACTCACAATTTCTTTAATTTCAATTCTCCAGTCAATAATGACAAAAATTCACATTTTCCAACTAGTAATGTATGTGTGTGTGTGTGTGTGCGTGTGTATGTTATATGTATGTATGTGTGTGTGTGTGTGTATGTATATATATATATATATATATATATATATATATATATATTTATTTATTTATATTCATATGAATGAATGTTATTTATTTATTTAGATAGGTGATGGATGAATGGATAGACAGACAGATAGATAGATAGATAGATAGATAGATAGATAGATAGATAGATAGATAGATAGATGGAGGGAGGGAGGGAGGGCGGAGGGAGGGAGGGGGAAGCACTCCTTAGAAGCTTTGCACAAGCCTGTATGAAACTTTGTATTTAGTCAAGTTCCTTATCACCGATCTTTGATCCTGATTAGTTGTATGAACTGCTGACAGATCCGAAGTCAGAATTCCAGACATATATGTTGGAACTTACTTCTTCAGGGTTTGAAAACCATGTTCTTTATACTGGAGTTCCTGTCTCATGTGAGCAACTTCTCTTTTTAGTTTATTAACCTAGAGATAAGTGAAACAAAATGCTTTATTTTAGCCAGCATATACTATATTTCTTTAAAAAAAACACACATCAAGATTAAAAAAAAATAGCGTGTCCATATAGTGCTCTGCTAAACATGTCTACCTTCTTAGTATTAGATATTAATTTCTTTCAATTCATTGATAAACCATGCATTAGGGCTTTCAATTTGAAACCATAATTAGGTCACTAGACTTCCCCATACCGAGCACAAGATTCTCCCCTGCAATTTTAGCTACTAGAAAATTTATTTTTTCCCTTAGCTGTTTGTAATCATTTCATTTGATGACACAATTAGGATTGGCATCTCCACTGCTAAGCAACCCAGTTATTAAGAGAGATATCACATGACCGCAATTTTACTGGCTTCTCCCTCAACTCGGCTTTTAGAAGCCGATTGTAAATGTAGCTACATTTTGCACAGGGCTCTTGTGCAAACCATTCAAATATTTATTATGCGATTACAGGGATGCTGCAACAGTCCTAAGTACAAGGACCAGTTATAAAGTTACTTTTTCCATATGGTCATAATTTGAACGGTCACAAAACAGGGCAGTCATTAATCAAGGACTAACTGTAATGATTAGTTCACCTACGCAGGGGATTTAAATAAAGTAAAATATTTCTATACATTATTTTTAAACAGTTATATTGAAATATAATTAGCTTTGTTATATTTGTAATAATATACAGGCTAAAGAATTGCAAAGTGACACCACACAGTTTTTGGCACTGCCTTTATTCAACCTGTTGGTCAGAACCACTTTGAAGTATTGCTTATGCAGAAAAACAAGGTGCCCTATCTTGACATCTCCAGTTGAAAAGATCTGTTGTGATAGACCAGTGGTAGTCAACCTGGTCCCTATCACCCACTAGTGGGCGTTCCAGCTTTCATGGTGGGTGGTAGGGGTTTTGTCCAATACTGAAACACTTTCCTCTTTTTAAATTTAATTGACTTTAAAAAAAATTTCATAGCATAATTTAAAAACATTTTCATTTGGTTTTCATAAAATTTCCCGTGAAAATACAAATACTATTTGTATCGCCCGCGCATAAGTTTAGTTCACGTTACGTAAGTGAAACTAAATGGCGCTATAGTGCGACTGCAAACAAAAGAGCCTCGTCCCAGAATAGCTCATGCATCTCCCCCCCACACCACCCAGCTGTAACAGACAAGCAGAGCTGGTAGCCGGCACCCCCCCCAACCCAATCCATGATGCGCGAGAGGCATGCGCAGACGATGATACACTTTATAAATCACCATTACTGTGGAACCGGTGAGTGGTTAGAAAATTTTATTACTAACAGAGATACAAAAGTGGGTGGTAGGTATAAAAAGGTGGACTACCCCTGTGATAGACTGTGGTATCTACCCATTTCACTTTAATAAATATATTCACACACACAGCTGACATTTGAAATTCAACTGATGAGAACTGCATCAAAGGTCTGCTTTGTCAAAGCAATTCCAGCGAAGCACTCCTTGGAAGCTTTGCACAGGCCTTTGTATTTAGTCAAGTTCCTTATCACCAATCTTTGATCCTGATTAGTTGTACGAAGTGACAGATCCGAAGTCAGAATTCCAGACAGATATAAAAAAAAAAGTACTTATTTTAATTCAAGCCAGGGTTTCCATATACATCACTATGGAATGTAATGAGAAAGTTGAGGTTTCTATGTTTTTCAATGTATGACTCCTACACAGCTTCAATAACTACAGCACTTAACACCAACATGTGAATGTCACATAAATAATAGATTCAAAATAAAGTGAATCCTTATGACACTTCACTTAGAAGGAAACAGCCAACAATAAATTGAATAAATATTTTACAATGTAAAACATTTCTTTCAGGATATTGTATTTGTAAAAGGCACACTCAACTTTCTTTCTTCCTTTCTTTCTAGGTATGGGGAACCTATATCTCTGATATTGCTTAGCCATATATTCCAGCATGGGTAATAGTGAAATATGCGGGATTTATAAATCACCAACATTATAAAGGTCTGCTTCATTAGTTATGTACAAATATGCAAATGGAAGAATTATAATATACAGCAACTGAATATGCAGGGTTTTTTTTTTCCTAGAAGCATTTTAACTTAAAAAGAAATTAAAAATCATTTTTATCTTACCCTAGATTTTGTGGTAGCAATTTCAGCTTTAAGAATTTCTGGATCATATTTTGAGCTCGATGATGAACTGGAGGCTACTACAGTAAGGGGGGAAAATTTAAAAAAAAATAGCAAAAAGTTAAGGAAATGAGAACAAATGCAAAACAAAACATGTATTTTTAAAAAAATGTAAAAGCAATTAAACTGCCAGAAACTAGATTTTTAGTTGGATATCTTAAGCATTTCAAAATAGAAGAAAAGGAAAGGAGTTTTACCAAAATTAAGCTTTTTCATTTATGTTCCCTTTTAAACAAATTCTGAAGTTTCAGAGCTATGTTTTTTTAAAAAAACAAACAAACCATACAGAGGTATTACATTTATTAGACCAGGTAATTAAAACAAAATCTAGAGTAGCTTAAACCTTCCATTTTCCAAGCTATTTTCATTAGAATAGTAAAATTGAATAGTAAAAAGAAAAACCTCTGCATAATACAGGGGGAAAAAAAAATGGGGGGGGGGCAATACAGCGGATGGTGTGACTATACAAAATACAGTGTTACAGTTAGTCTTTGTATAGTGACCACAATTGGGAATGAAAACATGGTTATTATAGTTAAGTGGTCACTAAATAAAATGCCAACTGTCCTTATGATCTCACTTCAGATCTCCTTTGCTTTTCATATCTACAAAGGTCATAAATGTAGGTTGTACAGTTACTTTTTTCATCACCATTATAATTGTGAACAGTCACTGTATGAGGCAGTTCCTAAGTCAGGACTACCTGTACATGAAAAATGGAAGTGGAAGGAATGAAACCTGCATATAGAATGTAGTCTGGAAAGATATAAATTGGGGAAGAAATACTCTTAGGCTGCATGAAGGATTTTTCTGAGAGGTATTAGAAGGGAGAAACAAAAAAATAATTGTTATTCCCCCATTTCTGAAAACATCAAGTCTAGTTATTAAAGCCAAAACAAGCTCCCAGAGGAAAAATAAATAACACATTCTTATGTTCATAAATTATAAATTTAAGACACATACAGCTGGTCTGAGACCCCAGTTTGTGTTCCCAGACATCATGAAGTTGCTTGTATTCCTGCTGGGCCAATTCAAGCCTCTGTTGCTTGACCTGGTAAACCTCCTTCTGTGCAGTTAAGGCTTCTTGGGCCAATATAAGGTAGTCCTTCAGCATGTGTTCCTGTTCCTGCCGCCACTGCACCCGAGGATCCTCTATCTGGGTAGTTTCTTTAAACAAGAATACAACAAGCTAGAGATAAATCTAACATAAACTACTATTTGGCCTATAATAGGATTTTATGATTTTTATTTGATATATATAGCATAAGGTCTACTAAAGATGAAGTTTTGCTATTTGTTGAAAGGACAAACCGATTTGTCTCTTGTTTATTCCAGATCAGTCCAACCTAGTAGTTAAAATGACATCCTTTGTTATATATTTATATTGGTTAATGCAAGTATTCATGCAGAAAATGATAATAATTTTGGGTGAATGAATCAGTTTCCTATTACCCGGTGATCTGTATTTTATGTTAACTGAATAATAAAGTTATACATGGACGTCATATCAGACAAGTCAGCAAGGCTAATCCAGTTCCTTCACATTCCTGTGGGAGTGAACAATGACAGCAAAAGAGCAGAAATACTTGTGCAGAAGCAGCATCTCTTAAATGACAGCCAGGCTGATGAATCAGTACCCATAAATCAGCCATTAATCAGGTTTCAAGTGACAAAGAAAGCCATGGCTCTAAGCCAACAACACATAAAATTTTCAAACCTTCAAAAGTTAAAGCATTATATGGCCATTGATCTGGATGACATGTACACCACACTATAGTAAGTTTTTTTTAAAAAACAAACACATTGTGCGATTATGGTCAGACACTTGGTTCACCTATTATAGCAAAGTTTGTTGGATAAACTATACACATGGATTTTTATATAGCTCTATGCCATAAATCAGTTTAAAAATCCCAAATGACGGTATTAATGTAATATGCTAATTGAAACCAAACAAATCACATTATATCTCTGATCAAGTTAATTCTGTACTTATTTCCTTAAAATAGTGAAATACAGCAGCTTAATATTGAAACTGAATAAGAGTGCTTATAATCTATATTTCTTTTTTTTCATAAAAAAATAAGACTCGTTTACTTACCTCTGGTGATATTGGTCTATCTTCCAAGAAATGGAAGAAGCTGAAATGTTAGTCACAGGACTCTAGGCTACATGGCCTGGAGGCTGCATCATCATCATCATCACCATCTTTTAAATGCCAAAAAGGCAGCACAGATTGTGAAAGCCCAATCTTTTAATATATCAGAATTGAGAAAATTGCCAAATGAGGCATTCCATAGAACAGGGGTGCCCAACTTCAAGACCATGGATCAGTCCGTGGCTTGTTAGGAAACAGGCTGCACAGTGGAGGTGGGCAGTGAGCAAGCAACCATCTGCCCCCAGTTTGTAGAAAAAAAATTTCTTCCATGAAATCGGTCCCTGGTGCCAAAATGTCTGGGGACTTCTGCCATAGAAGAAAAATTGGAACATCTAAAATAGGAATTGAGAAGACTCTTAGATAGCTCTGCGCATGCGCAAGATGGCGCGGCGCTGAAGACGGTGCTCTGGCGTTTTAAAACAGCCCCGTGGATGGCGATGCCTGGGCCGCCTGCCTAGCTGCCTGCCCTTCCCGGTCTGGAAGACCATCTCTCGGGCAGCCGTGGGAGAGGTCTTTGGACCTTTTAGCACCCGCGGCTGCTGAGAACGGGACCGGGAAGGTGAGCGGTGGATTGCGGCGGCCATGTTTTCCAGGCCCGGAGGTGGGGCGGATCAGCTTTTCCGGGCCGGTTGTTTCGGCCGATTTTTGGCTGGTTTTCCCAGCCTGGTTTTCGGCCTACTCCTCTGTCGTCCTTGCTCTGCCTTGGTCGGTTTGGATTGCGGGGATGTTTTATCTGTTCCATCTGCCACGATGTCTTCATTTGTTCCATCTGTTGTGATGTCGTGGCTTCTATGGTTTCCTTCCTGCCGCCATATTCGGACTTGGCGTTCTTCACATCCTCTGGCCTCTCGGAGAGGTTCCAGCCCTTTGGATGGGCCTGGCCACTTGGAGGGAGAGGTTTGGAGAGTTCTGGCTCTCGAAGTGGCTAGATGTACTAGGGGGGTGATAGAGATGGAGGTGACCCCCTGGACGGTATTTCTGGCTAATTCTGGAGGCGGACGTTGGAGGACAGTGGGGAGGCAACGGAGGCATTCCCGATTTGTCCCCATCTAGTCATCCTGCGACTGTTGCAGTACCATCTTGTCCCTTTCCGGCCTTTTGGGATCTTTATGGCCGTTGTCGGTCCTGTTTGGACTAATTTGGGATTACGTAGGAGACTTGTTTGGGGACGGAGGAGGACATAGTTTCGACCGAAATACCCCCACCCCTTGTTCCATGATGTTTGGACGAAGATTGGACAATTTACCATCTAGACTGTCCTCCTGTTTCCATTCTATATCCGTCCTTATTCTGGACTATTACCATATGTTAACATCTTATCCACTTGGAGATGGAGCCTTTTTATCACCGATTTTTATCTTTGCAGTTTCTTCAGTCGTCATGCGCTATTCGTCTTGTGAACTCTTGCGCCTGCAAGGTGCCCCCGCCTCGCAGGAATGGCCCGCCTCGTTACCAAGGGCCGGCCTCAATGACGGGTCTTGGGACCCACAGAGGTGGCATGCGAAGAGAAAGAGCCTTTGGGTTTTTTTAGATAGGGCATTTTTAAGGGGTGGGAGGGTTAGGGCGGGTGTTGGGGGTAGCCCGTCGGGAGGGAAACCAATTCCTGCGCGTGCTCACGGCGGTTATTTAATGGGTTCGGAGGTTATGGGGGGGGAATGTGTTCCTTTTTGTGAGGGTGGTGCTATTTGCACGGTAAGTGGGAGGGGCAGATATGGCGGAAGGGGGGGGATCGTATCGGTTTAGGGGGGCGCGCCCCCGATGCTTGCAGGCGATCGCGCGCCCCGATCCCTCTGACTTCTCCCGTTCCCCGGATGGTCAAGACTCTCAGAGCCTGGGCCTTCGGCTTATGTTATGCAACGCACGGTCCGTGGCCAATAAGGCCCCCCTAATACATGATCTTATTCAGAGGGGCGCTGCGGATCTTATAGGCGTTATGGAGACCTGGTTGGGCACTGAAGGGGGCGTGCCCCTTGTTGAAATGTGCCCACCGGGCTTCCGCGCATTCCATCAGCCGAGGGCTCAGGGTAGGGGTGGGGGGGTGGCGGTTGTTATTAAGGAGAATCTAGAGCCGAGAGAGACCACTGTACCTCAGATTGCCGGGTGTGAATCCCTCTTTGTGAGATGGGGTCATAGGTGTCAGATGGGCTTGCTGGTCGCGTATCTGGCTCCTTGCTGCGTGACAGCTGCCCTGTCCGAGCTTCTGGAGGTGCTTACTGGGGTGGCAGTAGAGACCCCCAGACTTTTAGTCATGGGGGACTTTAACTTGCCATCTTCCGGTTCGTCATCGACAGCAGCTCGGGAGTTCATGGCCTCCATGACGGCCTTGGACCTGACCCAAGTAGTGGATGGCCCCACTCACATCGGGGGAGGCACACTGGACCTGATTTTTATCTCTGGTCAGTGGTTGAAGGATCTGGACTTGAGGGATGTAGTCACAGAACCTTTGTCATGGTCAGATCACTCTCTCCTTCGCCTGGACTTTCTGACCGCCACTCAACACCGCAGGGAGACGGAACCACTACGCTGGTTCCGTCCCAGGCGCCTGATGGACCCAGAGAGGTTCCGAACGGAGCTTGGGCCATTTCCTGAGGGTCTGGCTCACGGCACGGCTGAGGAACTAGCCGCGGCCTGGGAACGGGCTGCGGCTGGGGCTTTAGACCGTGTCATGCCTTTGCGGCCTCTGACCCGGCGTAGATCCCAACCGGCTCCTTGGTTCTCCGAGGAGCTGAGGGGGATGAAACGCCGGAGAAGACGCCTAGAGAGTTCCTGGAGGTCTAGCCGTTCAGAGGCTGATCGGACACTAGTTAGGTCCTATAGTAGGACCTACCTAGTGGCACTGAGGGAAGCGAGACGTTGCTACGCCTCCTCCCTCATTGTGTCGGCAGATAACCGCCCAGCCGCCCTGTTTCGGGTGACTCGTTCCCTCCTTCACCAGGGGGAGCGGGATGACCCATTACAGGGACGTGCTGAGGAGTTTAACGGTTATCTATACAATAAAATCGTTCAGCTTCGGGATGGTCTGGACCAAAATTGCGGTGATTCAGATGGGGCGTCTGAGGGTTGTCTTGTTGACATTGTTTGGGATGAGTTTGACCCTGTGGCTCCCGAGGACATGGACAGGTTGTTGGGTAGGTTGAATGCCACCACATGTTTACTGGACCCGTGCCCCTCCTGGTTGGTGCCGGCCACTCAGGAGGTGACACGAGGCTGGCTCCAGGCGATTACGAGCGCTTCTTTGTTGGAGGGAGTCTTTCCGGCCGCCTTGAAAGAGGCGGTGGTGAGGCCCCTCCTCAAGAAGCCTTCCCTGGACCCGGCTGTTTTAGGTAATTATTGTCCGGTCTCCAACCTTCGCTTCGCGGCGAAGGTTGTAGAGAGTATGGTGGCATATCAGTTTCCCTTGCACCTGGATGAAACTGTCTATCTAGACCCGTTCCAGTCCGGTTTCCGGCCCGGCTACAGCACTGAGACGGCTTTGGTCGCGTTGGTGGATGATCTCTGGAGGGCCAGGGATAGGGGTTGTTCCTCTGCCCTGGTCCTATTAGACCTCTCAGCGGCTTTTGATACCATCGACCATGGTATCCTGCTGCGCCGTTTGGAGGGATTGGGAGTGGGAGGCACCGTTTATCGGTGGTTCTCCTCCTATCTCTCCGATCGGTCGCAGACGGTGTTGACAGGGGGGCAGAGGTCGGCCCCGAGCCGCCTCACTTGTGGGGTGCCGCAGGGGTCGATTCTCTCGCCCCTTCTGTTCAACATCTATATGAAGCCGCTGGGTGAGATCATCAGTGGCTTTGGTGTGAGGTACCAGCTGTATGCTGATGACACCCAGCTGTACTTTTCCACAAAGAAGCTATCGAAGTGCTGTCCCGGTGTTTGGAAGCCGTACGGGTCTGGATGGGGAGAAACAGGCTCAAGCTCAATCCCTCCAAGACAGAGTGGCTGTGGATGCCGGCATCCCGGTACAGTCAGCTGAGTCCACGGCTGACTGTTGGAGGCGAGTCATTGGCCCCGATGGAGAGGGTACGCAACTTGGGCGTCCTCCTGGATGAACGGCTGTCTCTGGAAGATCATTTGACGGCCGTCTCCAGGAAAGCTTTCTACCAGGTTCGCCTGGTGCGCCAGTTGCGCCCCTTTCTAGACCGGGATGCCCTATGCACGGTCACTCACGCCCTCGTGACGTCTCGCCTGGATTACTGCAATGCTCTCTACATGGGGCTCCCCTTGAAGGGCATCCGGAGGCTGCAGTTAGTCCAGAATGCGGCTGCGCGGGTGATAGAGGGAGCCCCTCGTGGCTCCCGTATGACACCTATCCTGCGCAGACTGCACTGGCTACCTGTGGCCTTCCGGGTGCGCTTCAAGGTCTTGGTAACCACCTTTAAAGCGCTCCATGGCATAGGGCCGGGTTATTTACGGGACCGCCTACTGCTACCGAATACCTCTCACCGACCCGTGCGCTCTCACAGAGAGGGACTCCTCAGGGTGCCGTCAGCGAGGCAGTGTCGTCTGGCGACGCCCAGGGGAAGGGCCTTCTCTGTGGGGGCTCCCACCCTCTGGAACGAACTACCCCCAGGACTTCATCAACTTCCGGACCTCCGAACCTTCCGTCGCGAGCTTAAAACACACTTATTCATCTGCGCAGGACTGGATTAGATTTTAAATTTATTGGTTTTAAATGGGTTTTATTATTTATATTGTTCTTTTAATAATTCGGCCTTGTAGAATAAGTTTTTTAATTGTTATTTTAATCTGTATTTATATGTACTTTTTACTTGCCTGTGAACCACCCTGAGTCCCTAAGGAGATAGGGCGGTATACAAATGTGATAAATAAATAAATAAATAAATAAATAAATAAATAAATAAATAAATAAATAAATAAATAGATAGATAGATAACTGTTATGCAGAGAGATTTGAGATACCCAGTCATTCACCATAAGATATGTTGCATTCCACAAGTTATACAGGTACTATGTGTACTTGTGGATAAACTGAGAGTGTTAGATACCAAAATGCATTACCCCAAATTGGGTTCATTTCATCCAGTTTATACATTGATACATTTATCTGGGAGTATACACAGTATTAATTTACTGAATCTTTCATTTAACATGAATAGTTAAGAATAAGGGAAAATGAAGTTGTGACGACTACAAAAAGAAATTCGGTTATCTCCTAAATCTCTATTACTTCTCATTTGAAATAGACAGAAATTCCAGTAGTTTTATTAAGAAAAGTATGTATGTGATGCATATAAGAAATTATTGAAATTCTGTTTAGTAAGCAAGTGGGGTGAATTAAATTGTGTACTATGGGACTGCTCTCCTCTTTCGTCAGCTTTAAATGTTCTAGGCCCGTGATGACGAACCTATGGTACACGTACCAAAGGTGGCATGCAGAGCCCTCTCTGTGAGCATGCGTGTTATTGCCAGCTGCTCTTCCGGGCTCCATCGCGCGCATGTGCACCATCCAACTGTTCTCTTCTGGGTTCCGATGCTCTAGCGCTTCAGTTTTGGGACTTGGTGCCGAAAAGATTAGCCATCACTGCTCTAGGCTAATTATATGTGAGATGCCTAGCTACCACAGAATAAATCATTCATAGGATTGGGCTCTAGGATAACAAAGAAACCTAATCTACATAATTTAGGAGTTCCTTAATATTTAACAGAAAACTCTTACACAAAGAAACCATTAAAGGATTCAAGCAAACAAGAGGATCTTCTTTCGGACTAAATGGTCTGATGAAGAAAGGCGTCTACCATAGACCCAGGCCAAAGAATTTACTTTTTCAAATGCTGGGAGGTTGCTGGTATGGTGACTAGGAAGAACAGCCTATGTCAAGCTCTGTAAATGATGCGAAGATTCAGCATTCTATAATGTTTCCCATCATTTCTACATGAAGCTTGAGCTTTTACTTACAGTTAATTCTAATTCACTGCCTTTCAGTTTTATTAAAATAAAAAATGCTCGATTATTGCTCAAAAATTACTGATAGCTTCTCTGTGAATTCTGGAAGTGTAGCACCAACATCTCTAGATGGTGCCAGTTTGCTAAAGGCTAAATTAGCTCTTTTCAGGTAGATCATGTTTTAGCCTTCCAGAACTGGGATTAACAAACTGAAACGTTATGAAACATACAGAGATACAGAAAACTATTTCCTTCCATCTAGTGATAATTCCAGCTCCTCAATCAGTTGTGGTAATTTTCAAAGAATACATATTCTACCACATTGAAATTTGTTAAATGTTTATACACAACTAATGTTAGTGTTAGTTAACACGGGATTGTATGCTATTACTAAATTATCATTAAATCTAAAATTACAGTACTTGTTTCGCTTATAGGTCCTTACAGTTGTGGCTGTCACAGTTTCTATACAGTCACATAATCAAAATTTGGCTGCTTGGCAACGGGCTTGTAATGACAGTATCATAGTTTCCCATTCTCATGCGACTGCTATTTGTGACTTTCCTTGCCTGTTTATGACAAACAAAGTCAGTGGGGATGCTAGTAGGAAGTCTCAAATGCCAATCATATTACCGCAGGACACTGCAACTGCGCAAAATTCATCTAATGACAGCAACTAGGACTTCTGGAATTGCCTTCGTAAGTCAGTACAGTCACATACTTCTACGCCTCATAACCCCATTGTGCAGTGACAGAGTTCCCAGTGCTAATTATCGTCAGTAAGTGAGGACTACCTGCACTGCACAAGCATTCATTTTTGCTCCACTAGAGTCTGCAAAAAAAAAAAAAAAACCCACCAAAAAAACACCCCATACCTAGCTGAAACAGGATAGTTACAAGATGTAGGAAAATGTTTTAATTAAATTTACAAATTTACAAGAGTGCTGAGACAATTTTGATTCTTACGAACAAGTCCAATTCCAGGTATTAAGGAGAACGCCAAGAGATAATTTTTGCTTCTTCTTAGAAGTTTGATGTTAATACCTTATTCTACTGCACCAAAGGGATTCAGAAGTCAATGCCTTTTCTTTCTTCTCCCCCTTTTCTTTCTCACTCTTCTCTTCCCTTTCCCCTTCTCTATTTTTCCTATTATTTACTTTTATATTTTCTTTGTATGCTATATTATAAACTAATAAAAACTGTTTAAAAATAACTTTTGCTTCTTCCTATATCCTTATAATGAAGTTTTTTTAAAAGTACTTAGTAAGAATATTCATTAATAGTTTAGTTGGAATATAATTATTCTAGATTCTTAGTTTTATTTTAAAAATAGAAGTTAAAAACCACTAGAATAATTAAAACTATTAGAAATAATGAGATTTACACCCAAAAAGTATTCTGGGACTTACATTTCGCATTTGTAATAAGTTATATCAGTTCATTTCAGGATAGTTGCTAATGATAAAACTTCCCTTGTAATATTTTAATCTAACATTTATGTATCACAGGTAAAACAGTATATTTTAACACTAACCTGCATTAGGACAAAAAAGGGCAGCATTTATTTTTATTTTCACTGAAAATTATTAGTGGCTTCTTAATATGTGTTTGTATTCTCGAGTTATTTGGAAAAATAATAATGGCAGGATATATATTAACAAATAAATCAAAAATAAATATCTTGCCTTACCTTTAACAAACATATACATAATGCAAGTAGCAAAAATTTACACAATAAATAGTTTTCCTTGGGTATTACGTCTATACAAATGCTGGAATCCTTTCCAAAATATAATGAATTTGAATTATAACCCAGGTTACAGATTTGGGATCTAAGAATTTATTAATTTCATTTGCATAAAATGAATCCACCAAGGACCACTAGCTGCTGACAACCATAATCAATAATGAAGTATCCCAGTTGATAACAAAGAAGCAAAAAAAGTAAAATTTGATATTACAAAATCACTGACAGAGCAAGCATTAATCAAAAATATAGCAGTTAAATGCTCTCAGGAAGAACCCATGTTAATCAGCTTCCAGAATACTGTAATGGTGATGTGAACCTCATTTCTATTATTCAGTGAGGCTGAGGCTATAACCAATAAACAGCATATTCAGCTTCCCTAGTTTGACAAAACACAAGATTTTCTCTCGGGATGAAGATACTGAACAGGCCATTTCAGGTTGGACAAGGTAGACCTATCAAAACCAATACCTTTGAGCTATACCAAGCTATACCCAGAAAAATATACCCAGCAACTAATGCCAAGCCTATAACAAAGCTGTACTGTATTCTTTGCTAAGTTAATCAACATTTGCTTGGACTATTGTGCTCAGTTCTATGCGTTACTCTTTCTGGAAGGAAAACTGTACAATTCCTGGCAAGTGTCCCTTCTATGAAAACCACTCTTCAGTGCAAAAACAAACATACTTCATTGTAGTCCTTGCTGGAGTCTGAATGACCACCTGTCAAAGATGTTGTAGAAATGTGTTTCTGTATTAGTTCCTGTCTTTTATTATTACAAAAGATCATCTACCCTTATCTGTGATCCCGTAAATTAAATGTCCTTGAAGTTTCTGATAATTTTCCAATTATATCCTTAGTACCTCAGATTCGTAGGCTGCATTTTACCCCTAAGAAATAAATATATCCCTTTAAAAAAATATATAACTCAATGATAAGGTGCCTTTGTTTAACCACCTAGTATTAACCAGACTTCCTGGAACTAACACAGTCTTTAGATGTGTGGGTTGGAGAAACTGGCAGGAAATGGGTATTTACAAATTATGCATGATAAAATCAGAAGAGATACAAATAAGAATGACTGGAGGATGAATGAATGAATGAATGAGAACTGAATTAAAACAATTAGTAAGTGTACAAAAGAAGTACATTTAGAAGATTTAGTCATATGGACAGAAGGAATGAGGATCCAATCCCAAAAAATATATGAAGGAAGAATAAATAGGTTGGGAGGAAGGAAAAGACTGAGGAAGTTTTGACTGGATGCTTCTACTAAACCCCTTAAGAGGTGAGAAGTTTAAAAAAACAGAAACAATGAGTGATGCGATGTATATGGATATAATGGAAGCTATGATGGTTTACAAGCACAGAAAGATATGGGTGACAGTGAATGGTGTTAATCTAAATTGCATGTTTTCTTTTCTTTTTCTTATTCCATGAATTTAATTTCTTTCCCTATTGCTTCTTTTTTTCCTGTGCTCTACATATTGTTTTCCCACTGGAAAAGAATTTCATGCTGGAGTGTGTGTGTGTGTGTGTGTGTGTGTGTGTGTGTGTGTGTGTATAAAATCAGCATTTAAAAACCAAAGCTAATCTAAAACAGATCACACTGCATGTCATAAAATATTTTAAAATTAAACCAATTAACATTTAAATAAAATATTCCACCTAAGTAAATCTTCAACATCATTCCATAATTATTTTAAATTTTGCCAAATGATCCAATAAAGAAGCTACATTTTATCAGACTTTTTAAAAACAGTAAAGACAACCGTAGGGAAAAAAACCACATTTTATAGGATAAATAACAACAACAAAGAAAAACTCATATCCATCAGATTACATCGCTTTTAAAGTGCACTACTTTGAAAAAATATTTATCCCCTTCATGTTCTGAAACATCTATTCTTTATAATGTGCAATGAATGCTCAGCACTAATGAGTGCTATATATCAAAGCCACTTATGCATTAAATGTAAAATCACGTTACACTTACTGGTGTTATGGTCAATGTAATAGTTTCCAACCTGAGGATCATAGGCCTCTTCCCATCCTAATGGCAATTCATCACATATGCAATCAGCAAAGGTAAGTGGTTTAGTATACCTGAAATAGAAAATGTATTATGCTTCACATGAAACCCAGGTTACAAGAAATAACAAACAAAATTAATGGCAGTCTTCCCCTATTCATCATTAAAAAACAAATGTGTAGTGAGTCTGTATGTCAACTCGTGAAGCATTCCTGACCTGCTTTCAAGTTGCCACTGTACACATCAAAGCCTTATTTTTCTTTTTTTTTAAATCTATGAATTTCTCCTTTTACTGAAAATGGATTCTTAATTATTTCTAGATGATAACATGTGTTTGGTTTCCACTTGTCCTGTTTTTAGGGAAGGCTGTAGAGATGACAGTAGGCCTGCAGCCTCAAAAAGCCCTGGAGTAATAGATTACAGATATAGACTTGACTATAACATTGAGATGGTACCGATCACTCTTGTCAATGGAAGGAACAGGATGGGGGTATTGTATCCATTATGGTTTTCTTGGATCTTTAGCAGTCTTCATTATCAACCATTGTAGTCTTCCGGAAAGGCTCATGGATTTGGGAGTGGTGAACATGATTTTACAGTAATTCTTCTCTTTCCTACATAGCCAGTTCCAGACAATGTTGTTAGGAAGCAAAAATCCAATTTTCAATTTCCAATAGACCTCAGGGCTCAACTGTCTCCCCACTACCTATTTTGAAGCCACTAGCTGAGTTCAATTATTTGTACTAGGTAGGGTATAACCAAAATGGTAATGATATTCCAGTGTGTAACTTTGCTGTTTATTGTCTATGTGATGCCATCAAGTGCCTGAATACCTGAAGACTATGGCATGCTGGGTGGAGAAGAAAAGGCTTTGACTCAAGTCTAGCAAGACCAATTGGCTATAATTATCTGGGTGACCATGAAAGGGGATGAGCTTAAAAAAAATGTCATAATGGCACCTATAATTGAAACTCCATATATGATGCACACTTTAAAAAGTGGCACTCTTTTGATTTCATGGCTACAGTCATCATACTGACTTTTTTCACCACTCCAGCAGATATTCCTGCCCCAGGAATAGTTTGGGCAAACTTTGACCAGGGGAGCACAAGCATAACTACAGCCCAATTTTACCCCAATCTATGGTGTATCTTTCAAGCCAACATACTATTATTCCCATCTCTCTAGCCAGAATGTATAAGCAATATAGATATATCAGAATGCATATCTGTGCTCTATATAATATTAATCACTTGGAAAAGTGAGGGTATATGTATGTATATGAACCATGTGAATAAACTGTAATAATTGATAAATATAAGTAATAGAGAAATAATAAAACATGTGGACACTGAGTTCAGAATGGCCAAAATTCACAACTCATAAAACAACTTGGAAGTTTTATCCTGGTGTCTGAAAATAGAATGCAAAGTCTGGTGAAGTTCTTTGGTAGGTCAATCCTGAAAAAAATATGCCCACTTTCATGGATTTTTTTAAATGCAGTTTATCTAGCAATATGTTTCTTAAATAATATGATGCAAGTCTAGAGCTTGAAGGGACCTTGGAGGTCTTCTAGTCCAACCCCCTGCTCAAGCAGGTGACTCTATACCTGTGATGGCGAACCTGTGGCACGCATAGCCATATTGGTGAGCACACAAGCTCAGCTCCAGCGCGCATGCGCGTGCCGGCCAACTGATTTTTGGCATTCAGGGCCCACCAGAAGTAGAGAAACAGGCTGTTTCCTGCCTCCGGAGGGCCTCTGGGGGTGGTGGGAAGGCCCATTTTTCTCTCTCCCCAGCCTCCAGAGCCTTTCTAGGAGCTTGGGGAGGGCAAAAATGACCTTCCACACACCCCTGGAGGACCTCCAGAGGCCAGAAATGGCCCATTTGCTTCGTTCCTTGATTTGTTTCCATCGTTTCTTGTCCTGCCTACGTATGCTTTGGAAAATAAGTTGACCCCCTTCTTCTTTGTGGCAGCCCCTCAAATACTAGAATACTGCTATCATGTCTCCCTAGTCCTTCTCTTCCATAGGCTGGCCATACCCAATTCCTGCAACTATTCTTCATAATTTTTGTCTCCAGGCCTTTAATCATCTTAGTTGCTCTTCTTTGCATTTTTCCAAAGTCTCAACATTTTTTTGCAATGTGATGCAATATTTCAGGTGTGGTCTTATTAAGGCTTTATAAAATGATACTAACACATCATGCAATCCTGATTCTATGCCTTTGTTTATAAAATTAAGGATTGTATTAGCTTTTTTGGCTGCTGTCACATACTGTTGGCTCATGTTTAAATGATTGTCCACTAGGACTCCAAGGTCCCTGTACAGGTACTGTTTTTGAGCCAGGTTTTGCCAAATCTGTACTTGTACCCTTGGTTTTTCCTGCTTAAGTGTAAAACCTTGCTTTTCTCTACATTAAATTTCATGTTGTTGGATAGGGCCCAATGTTCAGCTCTGTCAAGATCTTTTCGAATCCTGTCTTCTGGGTTGTTGGCTATTCCTGCCAGTTTAGTGTCATCTGCAAATTTGATGAGTTCCCCTTTTATTCCCTCACCTAACATTTATGAAGATATTGAATATTACTGGGTCTAAGCAGAACCCTATGGCACCCCACTGCTTACTTCCCTCCATGTAGATGTAGTATCATTAAGGGCAACTCATTGAGTATGATTTGTTAGCCAGTTACAAATCCATCTGGTGGATGGATCTCCCACATTTACTAAGAAATAGGTTGTGGTCTACTTTGTTGAATGCCCTTGCTGAGGTCTAAGTATACTATGTCCACAGCATTTTGCTGGTCTACTAATTTAGTCACTCTGTCAAAGAATTAAATAAAATTGGTTTGGCATGGTCTGTTTACAGAGCATACCAATTTTCCTCTCACCTAAGCTATGCAGATATTAGACTTGATCTCCAAGCCAACTACACTTTATCTTCCTTCCTCTTCAACATCATTTTATCCTCTGTTCTCCTTATTAAAACTCATCTGTTCTTTTCTCATTATTCAGTCTATGATTTATCACCATACAGATAAATTCAAATCAACAGATGATTTGTGAGAAAAATATTGATGCAACAGCTCCTAAATGAGTGGCCCATGGGGACACTGTCTTACTTTCATATTTCCCAAGACTATAGGTGGTCTCTATGGGGTTTTTTTAATCAAAAATAGTACAACCACTTCTTAAAATATATATTTTATATTTATATTACTGAGTTACTGTTTGAGTGGTATGGTGGCCTAATGGTGAAGACTCTTGCCTCCTACACAAAAGGTTGAGAGTTCAATCCTAGATAGTGGGAAATGTTTCCTAGGTCCCAAAGAAAAAATATCTGCTGCAAACTCTGGATAATGTCAGGAAAGGCATCCAGCCAGTAAATGCACAGCTCCATCTCCCCAACTCTACTCCAGATTAAGGGTTTTCAGGGACATAAAAATGGAGTTTATTGCTGAGTTAATGTTTTGTTATCCATCAAGTCTAATCAGCAAAGAATTCATGGGAACAGGTTGTGATCCTAATAAAATACCAAAATTTGCCAAAAAGTATCTGCTTAGTTTTTTAAAATATTCTTCTTTTCCAGGAAGGATATCAATAACATAATTTTAAGTTACTTTATGAGATTTTGCTATCATAGTAACTTATTTATATGGTTGTGTCTTTCTTTAGAATATAATTGAGCCTTTGATTTATCTTGATTGTTATATTGTTATCTGTGGATTTTTGCATTTTTTCATCCCTCAGTTGAGGATTTTTTCAAAAAAATTTTTAATTAAGATAATTGTTGTTAATCAAGATTTTAAAACTAAGCTTTATCTCTCATTTACATATAATAGAAATTGCAAAGCTTTCTTTAGATTCTGTTTACCTATGATGAATTGACTTGCATCAAACAACTCTTAAGAATACCACCAAGACAGACTGCATTTCTGCGGCAGCTTTCAATGACTCACTGTGCTTTCTCAGTTAAAAAATACTCAGAATCATGTTTCGTTTAACCATTTCAGTCCTTCCCATTAAGTCACTGACCAATTTAGTCAGCACCAATTTCTTTTCCTTTATCTTCTCTTTCCCCTTCTCTTCCACAATACATCATAAATCAAACAGTATAACTGTTCTTGGAGTATTTTTATTGCACTTTTCCCAATATGCAGCACAGACATGATAACTATTGCACTGTCACTCCCATGTGCACTTCACTTGCATTGTTTTCTTCCATGTAAAATTTATATAATGAATTATATATATGCCTGTGTGACTTATATACTTTACACTGCATACCATAAATAATTTAATAAATGAAATGCTAACTTATTTATAAGCCATATAATCATGATTTTAAACAAACAGTTAAAAAAGACTCATATATTTTTGGTAAATGTGATTTTCAGAAGCAAAACTACAACAGTTTTTACTATGACAAAAACACACAATCTATTTTATGTGCATATATTTAAAAATGTATTCATAATCCTAGCAAATGAGATTTTGTACAGCTGAATATAAATATAAATACAGTCAAGCCAAAATAAATATGAAACAAGTGCATATTTTGTAAATTGTGATTTGAACAAAAATATGATTTTAAACATTTGTACCACATAGGAACTCTTACCAGGGATATGCAATTACAATGATAAGGAGATTCTCAGCCCAGATGTAGTTTGTTCAACTTTGGATTGATCAACCACTGTTACTTTAAAAAAAAAATCCTGGATACTGTAGTGCTCACCTATACCACCACATTGCTATTTGGTCTAAATAACAGAATCAGAAAATTAGAAAAGATGTTAGGGTCATCTTTCCAATTGCCTGTTATTTCAAGTTCTATTTATAAAACACAACCAAATCTTCCATATTTTTTCCCAGGCCAAAATCATGTAAAATCATGTATTATCATTATCATGTATCATGTATAATCATGAGATGCAAGAAAGTATAGCATTAACTCCTAGTAACCTTCTTCTAGATCTTTTCCAGAGAGTAAGTATTATGGCCTTTGGAATCATCAACATTCACATCTAGAAAAAGGGACAATAAAATTCTAGAAGATAAAGCTTGATCTATTTAATATATCTAGCTTTTTCATAGCCAAACAGACAATGCATCATTTGCCTCCAACTTTTATCCTAAGCTAAAACAATATTGTAAAATAGTATTGTATGATTAAAAAAGATAACACCAACAAAATACTATGTTCACAGAGATCCTGATCTGGGGACAATCTTAGTTAACTTCTCAAAGAACAGAGGATGGAGTTACCAGAGTGACACATAGTTATTGATTCTAAAAAAAAAAATATGTTGAAAGATCCAGGAGAAATATAAGATACAAATAGTGGAGTGTATGTTAGCACAAATGCTCTTGATCATCTAAGAACTGATACCATTGATTTACTGCTGTCTCCAATACCCAGATGCTAAATTAAACTGTGAATTCTCTGAAATTTATAGCCATGTTTGCATCCATACCTCATAATTTAATAGCGTTTCCCAAAAAAATAAGACCTATCCCTAAAATAAGCCCTAGCATGATTTTTAAAGTGTGTGCCTAATGTAAGCCCAACTCACATGTGCTGCGGGGGTTCTACAGCCCCAGAGTGTGCCGACCGAGGGACCGGCAGGCTGCAACTGCAGGCAGATACTGTTAGTCCCCACATGCTTTCTACTTATTGTGCGTGCGATGGGGAGCGGGATGCCCAGCTGGGCTGATCACCCTGAAATTGTGTTTCTAAAAAAATAAGCCCTAGAGCTTATTTCCTGGGGCTAAGAGAGAATGACTGGCTCAAGGAAAGTTAACTGGCAGAGTATGTTGATGCAAGTTTAAAGTAAAAAGCCAAAATGATTGATCATATGATGGTTTCAACTACAGTTTACAGGGGAGGGGAGCTACAAAGTACGTAAGGTTTTATCATAGATGTAGACAAGACTATTTTGGGGCAGATAAGGATCTCTTCATTATTAAATACCTTCTTTAGAATACTCGCCCCAAATATGAAGAAGAGTGCTATATTGTCATTAGCTGTCACGGTTATAGTTAGAAGCTATGAAGCAACAAAAAAGCGAATTGTGAAAAACAGTCAAAGCCAACGTCTTTGAAGTGTTGATTAGCAAAGATTGAAATAAAACAAAACAATCTAAGAGTAAAAAAATAAATATATACAATCTTAAATAAGGGAATTTAGTTCATCCTATACTTTTAACAAGTATTTCTACAAAATGATATAAGATAGTTTAAAATATAGCTCATTATGCAGACAAGCAAGAGCTTCAATAGGTGCGCATTGCAACCAATTTATTTTAATTAACTATTTAGGCATGCAAGAACCTTATATTCTGTTTCTACACAGCATACAAATCTTAATTTATGTGGGTTTGTTTATGCTATAGACATGTACATACAATACTTTCCCGTTGGTGAAATTCAGATCTTACATTACAGATATGTGCAACAGGGAACTTGTTGAAACTTCCAACTCTTTTCTTCACCTGATTTGCCTAACTATAGCTTGGAACAAAGTCTAACCTGAGAAACTTGTCATGAGAGAAGATGATTTATAAAACCTATTTTAAAGACAAATTTAATCACTTCTAACCAGCCCTCAGAGTTCAAACCATTGCAGCAGCCTCAAGATCATGTGATAATGATTTCCAACATTCCCTGGACTCCCACAAGCAAAGTCAATAGGGAAGCTGGCAAGAAGTCAGAAACATGAAGTTCTTGGTTAATAACCCCACAATCGTCGCTTAATGACAGCAACAAGGATTGCCAGAAATGCTGTTGCTACATAGGGCATGTGATATCACACCACATCACTCAGCAGCAGCAATTTCAGTCCCAATTGCTATAATTAACCAAGAACCACCTGTATGTGTAAACGAATAAAGTAACATTTTCTTATTGTTGCTTACTAATTGCAATTGTAGCTTAGTGTTTGGTACAAATTCATTTGCATGGTTTGTTTATAAACCACAAGGGTAGATAAGTCAACAAATATGTTTTGGCTCGGATTGTTCTGTTTTTTAAGGCTCAGGACCACTACGAAATTATATCTCAGTAAATCCTGGAAATCAGATGAAGCATCAGTAGCTAGCTTGCTTTTCTTCTGTTATTATTATCTGATCGCTAAATCAAATTATTATGCCCACTCCTCTATAATAAAGGGGATAGAGATGGGCAATCTTTTGGCTTAGAAGTTTTGCTACCTCAAGTTATATGGACATGAATTTTAAAATGATGGGTCTCTCCATTATGACCATATGTGGATCAAAGCATAGTCTCAATGATCTATAACAAATAATCACTCTGATGGGTTACTTCAGTCCATTCTCCATGAGGCTACCTTTGAAGATGTCAAGAAGCAGAATGCAATGTGGAATACTTAAATAGGACCATTTAATGCCATGTTATCCCTAAAACACTGCTCTGACTGCTTGTGAGCTACTGCAAATACAATTACAATATATTACTGTAGTTTCTAAACCATAAACAGCTTATTACTCAAGTTCTTAAAAGATCATTATAAGACTTGTGCATTAAGATCAGCTGAAGAGGCCCTGCTGTTGATGCTTGGGAGGGGGCTGTCTCTTATTTGGTGGCCCAGAGTAGGGCTTTCTTAATGCTTAGTGCTCAATTTTAAGAGGCTTCCAAGGGACATTTGGCTGGTTTTCGTTCAGAAAAGAATGGGAGATATTCATCCAGAAATTGGTAAATAACAATTATTTCAGGACCAGATTACTTTTGACTTTTTTTTTATTTTGCTTTTCTGATTTTGCAAGATGAATTTTGGGAGCATGGAGCTAACAATAGCTAAAGTAGTATTTACCAATGACTAGTCTAGTGTATCCAAAGTTTTCAAAAACTTCTGCAAGTTTCTATATGATGAGGTATATATTACTTTGTGCATTATGACCACTCCTTACAAGTACAAGTACAAAACTTACAAGTAGTTTTTTGTAATTTTAGAATATGCTAATTTTAGATGTCATAACTATCTACATACATCTTTATATCTCATCATGACATATTAAGAAATCACAAGCACTTGCTTCACAGCAGTATTAAGGGTTATCTTTCCTGGGTGGTTTTATGAATGCATAGTCTTTTGCACAACATAAAAAAGTGTAATTTCTTCACAGTTTTGCTTGAAATTCTGCTTAGGCAAATTGTAATACAATGTTTTGATACATTTTTTTCTTGTACTTAGTTGCTAATGTTCAATACACCATACATTGAAATAATCCTGTCCCTATGTTTGATTTTGTAATGTTGGCAGTGGCTAGATGTACACAACACACGAAACCAAAACATGCAAAACAATTAGCACTGATCACAATACCCCACTAATAGGGGTATTATATGAATATATTAAAAGTACTAGGGCAAAGGCCTTTAATTTGAGAAACTATAGAATTATTCTTAACAGTAAATTCAATGCTGCAGTAACAATAGTACGATACATTTCATTTGAGAACATTTAAAATTTAAAATCAAGTAGTAGATACATTTTCCATTGAAGTGCATCCCCCATGGAAATCATACTTGGTGAGGTTCAGATTTTTCCTATTTGTAGGCTTTTTGTAAGGTGGTAAAAACCTGGAATTACCCCCAAGCATTGGGCCTAAATAATAGGCAACCTTATTTTTTGGTGGTGATTGGTATCTATTGGGTTTTATACCATGCAGCATGTCTGATTTCATTAGTTTGAATCAATATATTGCTATATTTATTGTTAGTCGCCCACAGTATATGTCATATAAATCTATATTATAAAGAAACATCTATTAATAAATATAACTATCTTCAAGTTCAGCATGGTTAAGCCATTTTTGGCAAGATGGACAACTATATAAATTCGATAAATAAATAAAAAAAATCATGGCTCCTCAGCCATAAACATTGTAATACAGACTACAACCTAAGGGTTAACAGATTTTATACCAAGGTATCAACAGAAGAGCTCAACAGTTAGAGACATTGCATATATTAACTTGCTGGAAATTACCATTAGTAAGTAATATCCTCTTTGCATAAAACTTGTGTCAAATAATAAATTGGATAAACAAAAGATATATTTGCATTTTCATTTGTTAAACATAAGTGTTGTTGTTGTTAGTTGCGAAGTCGTGTCCGACCCAACGTGACCCCATGGATGATGTTCCTCCAGGCCTTCCTATCCTCTACCATCCTCTGGTAGAAGCATCCCTACTGCTTCAGTGATTCTATCCAGCCACCTCATTCTCTGTCGTCCCATTCTTCTTTTGCCCTCAATCTTTCCCAGCATTAGGCTCTTCTCCAGTGAGTCCTTCTTTCTCATTAGGTGGCCAAAGTATTTCAGTTTCATCTTCAGGATCTGGCCTTCTAAAGAGCAGTCAGGGTTGATCTCCTCTAGAACTGACTTGTTTATTTGCCTTGCAGTCCAAGGGACTCGCAGGAGTCTTCTCCATTACCAGAGTTCAAACGCCTCAATTCTTTGGAGCTCAGCCTTTCTTATGGTCCAACTTTCACAGCATACATTGCAACTGGGAAAACTGTAGCCCTGACTATAAGACTTTAGTTGGCAGGGTGATGTCTCTGCATTTTAGTACGCTGTCTAGATTTGCCATAGCTTTTCTCCCCAGGAGCAAGCGTCTTTTAATTTCTTGGCTGCAATCCCCATCTGCGGTGATCTTGGAGCCCAGGAAAATAAAATCTGTCACTACCTCCATTTCTTCCCCATCTATCTGCCAGGAATTGAGAGGGCCAGATGCCATGATCTTACTTTTCTTAATGTTGACTTTCAAGCCAACTTTTGCACTCTCCTCCTTCACCCGCATCAAGAGGCTTTTTAGTTCCTCTTCGCTTTCTGCCATTAGAGTGGTATCATCTGCATATCTGAGGTTGTTGATATTCTCCCAGCAATCTTGATTCCAATTTTTGATTCATCCAGCCCCACCTTTCTCATGATGTGCTCTGCATAGACGTTAAATAGGCTGGGCGACAGTATACAGCCTTGCCGGACTCCTTTCCCAATTTTGAACCAATCAGTGGTTCCATGTCCAGTTCTCACTGTTGCTTCTTGACCGCATACAGGTTTCTCAAGAGACAAATAAGTTGGTCTGGTACACCCATCTCTTTAAGAACTTGCCACAATTTGTTGTGATCCACACAATCAAAGGCTTTAGCATAGTCAATGAAGCAGAAGTAGATATTTTTCTGGAACTCCTTAGCTTTCTCCATTATCCAGCGTATGTTGGCAATTTGATCTCTAGTTCCTCTGCCTCTTGGAAATCCTGCCTGTACTTCTGGTAGTTGTTGATCCACATACTGCTGGAGCCTAGCTCGTAGGATTTTAAGCATAACCTTACTAGCATGTGAAATGAGTGCAATGGTGCGATAGTTTGAACAATCTTTGGCATTGCCTTTCTTTGGAATTGGAATGTAAACTGACTTTTTCCAATCCTGTGGCCACTGCTGAGTTTTCCAAATTTGCTGACAATTGAGTGTAGCACTTTTACTGCATTGTCTTTTAAGATTTTGAATAGCTCAGCTGGAATACTGTCTCCTCCACTACCTTTGTTATTGCTCAGATTTCCTAAGGCCCATTTGACTTCACATTCTAGGATGTCTGGCTCAAGGTCAGTGACTATCCCATCGTGGTTATCAGGGATGTTAAGCTTGTTCTTGTATCATTCTTCTGTGTAATTTTGCTACGTCTTCTTAATCTCTTCTGCCTCTGTTAGGTCCCTGCCATTCTGGTCCTTTATCATGCTCATCTTCGCATGAAACGTTCCCTTCATATCTCTAATTTTCTTGAAGAGATCTCTGGTCCTCCCTATTCTATTGTTTTCTTCTATTTCTTTGCACTGTTCATTTAAGAATGTATTCTTATCTCTTCTAGCTATTCTCTGGAATTCTGCATTCAACTGGGTGTATCTTTCTCTTTCTCCCTTGCCTTTTGCTTCCCTTCTTTCCTCAGCTATTTGCAAAGCTTCCTCAGACAGCCATTTTGCTTTCTTGCCTTTCTTTTTCTTTGGGATGGTTTTAGTTGCTACCTCGTACAATATTGCGAACCTCCATCCATAGATCTTCAGGCACTCTGTCTATGAGATCTAATTTCTTAAATCTATTTGTCACCTTTACTGTATATTCATCAGGGATATGATTTAGTTCATACCCGAGTGGCCTGGGGCTTTTCCCTACTTTCTTCAATTTAAGCCTAAATTTTGCAAGGAGAAGCTCATGATCTGAGCCACAGTCAGCTCCTGGTCTTGTTTTACTGACTGTATAGAGCTTCTCCATTTTTGGCTGCTGAGCACATAGTCAATCTGATTTCTGTGTTGACCGTCTGGTGATGTCCATGTGTAGAGTCGTCTCTTGGGTTGTTGGAAAAGAGTGTTTGCTATGACCATCGTATTGTCTTGACAGAATTCTAGCAGCCTGTGCCCTGCTTCATTTTGTACTCCAAGGCCAAACTTGCCTGTTACTCCAGTTATCTTTTGGCTTCCTACTTTAGCATTCCAATCCCCCATGATGATAAGGACATCATTTTTTGGTGTTAATTCTATAAGGTGCTGTAGGGCTTCACAGAACCGATCAATTTCATCCTCTTTAGCACCAGTGGTTGGGGCATAGACTTGAACTACTGTGATAGTGAATGATTTGCCTTGGATTCGAACGGAGATCATTCTGTCATTTTGGGGATTGTATCCCAGTATTGCTTTTCCTACTCTTTTATTGATTATGAAGGCTACTCCATTTCTTCTGAGGGATTCTTGCCCGCAGTAGTATACCTGATGGTCATTTGAATTAAATTCACCCATTCCTGTCCATTTTAGTTTGCTGATTCCTAAGATGTTGATGTTCAGTCTGGTCATCTCTTGTTTGACCATGTCCAGCTTACCTTGATTCATGGATCTTACATTCCAGGTTCCTATGGAGAAAAAATCTTTATAGCATCAAACTTTCCTTTCACCACTAGATACATCCACAGCTGAGCGTCCTTTCGGCTTTGGCCCAGTCGCTTCATTCTTTCTGGCACTAGTAGTACTAGCCCTCTGTTCTTCCCAGTAGCATGTTGGACACCTTCCTACTTGAGGGGCTCAAGTCATATCTTTTTTCCTTTTTGTACTGTCCATGGGGTTTGCATGGCAAAGATACTGGATTGGGTTGCCATTTCCTTCTCCAGTAATATAAGTGTTACTGAGAGTTAAATATGGTTATAAATTAACATTTTCAAATTCCATAACACCTATTTAAGTAATTACATCTATGTATTATTCAAAATAAAACTTTGAATATCACAAATAGCAACTATCTTTGCCATATTCCATTCAACAGCTTGTTATTGTATCAATTAGAACAAAACTTGCTTCTCTAAACTAAATCTCTGTAATCATTAATGAAAAAGTTCCTCCAATTATTTAGTTATAATTTTAACAGAGTACTGATCATATTGATTAAAACTTAGAATCCTATTAATACAAAAAAGTTTTTAAAAATATTTTCAGTTCAAATTAGAACACATAGTATTCCTTTGTAAATAGTTTTGTAAATACAAAGGTGTATAATCTAGTATAATCCTTTATTTCTATCGATATAATTTGTGCTAGATGTGCTGAAATGAATTGTTCCTTTTAGATGAATTGCAAACATTTCTTTAATGCTAAGTAAGTGAGAAGGATATAGATATTAGTGTCCTAATGTCATACTCATCTGTGTTATCACAGCCGTGGTGGCACAGTGGTTAGAATGCAATATTGCAGACTAATTCTGCCGACTGCCAGCAGTTTGATTCTCTCCAACTTGATTCAGTCTTTCATCTTTCCGAGATTGGTAAAATGAGGACCTACCTAAATTGTTGGGGGCAATATGCTAACTCTGCAAATCACTTCGAGAGGGCTGTGAAGCAATATGAAGAGGTGTATAAGTCTAAGTGCTATTGCTATTGATATACCATAAAATTTTATTGAGAATAGATCAAAAACTCTTTAATGTTACATAATTTACATTTTCAAATTAACAGTATTTTTCACATGCACACAAAAAAATCTAATCTTGGCATTAGAAAAGTGAGAACATAAAGCAGGCCAGTCAAACTGGTGACTTGTGGGCCAAATGCATCACACACAGGCCCACACTCCACAAAGGAAAAAAAAACAATGCAAAATGTCATGTGATGTGATTGAGTTTTACACCCATGACATAAAGAAATTAAAGATAGCACAGTTTTTATTATGCTTGGAGACAGTATTTGTGACTGCAGGCCATAATTCTCTGGATTCATATATCATAACAAACACTTTCTGAATTCAGACATCCAAGGCTAAAAAATTTAGCTTACCGAAAATCAATTTCTTTTTGATATTTTTCTGTTTCTTCTTTCATAACATCCAGTTAACAAAGCAAGAAGAAACAACTTCATGTGATGTTCAAGTACAGGATTATGGTAATTTGCCACTCTGATTTATAACTCCACAATGAATTCTGGTTTAATTGTGTTATTACCTTGCACTTAATTATACAGTAACATAATCTGAATATCACACAAAGATCAAGTATTCTTGGTCTGTGTAGTCTTCATTATAAAAGCAAAAGCTAACAGCTTACATGCATAAACAAACCTTCATTTACATTAAGTTTTATAGCTTGTTCTAGAATAACATATACCAATAAATAGTTAACTGTAACTAACTGTAGCCCTAAACTACAGTTAGAGGTCAGTATGTTTATATGGCCATAAGTTTAAATACATTCTATGTTGCTGGAGGGGAGCCTTAATGCTATTATTATTATTACTATTATCAATGCTAATATCCTTGCCTACCCTCATTCAGTGAAAAAAATAGGAGGTAAATCCCCCTAATATCCCCCATCTGATATCCCATTTTTTCACTACACCTTATGTGATTTTCATGGTTGCTTGCTGTTCGCCCAAAGGGAAAAACTCTCTTTTAGACATTTTTCTGTGAAACTATCAATCCAGCTGTACTTAAATGCCCGCTGAAGGCAAGGATTAGGTTTATTGTTAGTACTAAAGGTGAAATAAAACCATCACAGATTATTTGTATCAGACACTTCATCTATGAGGCTTCATACCTCATTTCTGGAACATGAACTGTGTATTTATCTTCCAGTCCAGGCACTGGAGCAGTTAGAAATGAAATGCTTTAGCCCCCATGATTGAACAGGACTACTAAAAACACAGACTACTGTAATACCAGGGGAAGGTTACCGGCTGCAATAAAGGAGATTTCTTACACGGTAGTTAACCTTCACACATGCTTAACAACTGATTCTTTTCCTTCCCAATTCAGTCTTGAATACAAAAAAGAAAGTCCCACCAGTAGGCCAGGTGGAGCCAGAGGCAGGCCAGATGGAGGAGATAACAAGGCCTCCGTCCCCTGACTCTTCCCCCCCAGGCCACGCCTCCAGACCTGGCTGATGGCAATTAGGCCTGGCTGGACCCTAGGTTTTGTAGGCAGAAGAGGCGGGAACAACAGAAGCAGGGGT
Organism: Ahaetulla prasina; assembly: GCF_028640845.1. Lineage (NCBI taxonomy): Eukaryota > Metazoa > Chordata > Lepidosauria > Squamata > Colubridae > Ahaetulla > Ahaetulla prasina. Next base: position 110,441,442 of record NC_080540.1, read on the forward strand.
GGGGCAGGCCTAGGAAGTGCTGAGTCACGGAACCACATCCCGCAGAGTATAAAAGCAGCCCTGGCTGCTCTTCTGCTCCGTGACGAGCAAAAATTGAGCTGAACTATTTGATTCGTGGAGAAGTGAGCTGAACTCTTTGATTCTTGGAGAATTGAGCTGAATATTCGGCCTGGACTGCTGACTTCCTGGTTGCCTGGCAACCCCAAGATAAAAGGGAGACTTTGGCAGGCAGCTGCAGATTCCCTGCCAGGACTGATAGCAGCCGTGAACTCAATTACTGGCTCGTTTAGCCAGCTCGCGTGGCTGAGGCCAGGAGGAGACAGAACACTGAGCTTCACTTTTGAAATAAATAAATGTCCATTGTTAACTCATTTGATTTAACATTTATGGGAGAGATGAACACATTCAGTATCCTGCCCCACCATTATATTTCTATCCCTATTTCTCTATAAGGTAAAAGGTAAAGGTTCCCCTCACACATATGTGCTAGTCATTCCTGACTCTAGGGGGTGGTGTTCATCTCCATTTCAAAGCCGAAGAGCCAGCGCTGTCCGAAGAAGTCTCTGTGGTCATGTGGCCAGCACGACTAAACGCCAAAGGCGCTCTGTTACCTTCCCACTAAATATGGTCCCTATTTTTCTACTTGCATATTTTTACATGCTTTTGAACTGCTAGGTTGGCAGAAGCTGGGACAAGTAATGGGAGCTCACCACATTACATAGCACTAGGGATTTGAACAGCTGAACTTTCAATCAATAAGCTCAGTGTTTTAGCCACTGAGCCACCGCGTCACCGTATTTCTCTCTATATATATATGTCTTTAATAGGTGAAGGGCCAGGTGAATGTTGCAGAAGAACGCAAGATGAGGCTAAATTGATATTCATTCAATCCTAAAAAATCTCTGTCAGGGAATTTACTTACCTTGAATTTTTAAGTTCAAATGAATTGCATGCTACAGTACTGAAAATACCTGCTGATGCTTTGAGAAAAATTTTACAAATTATGTGAGAAGTCCTGGAGAATGAATGAAGATACAGAAAAGGGGGATCAGTGACCTTCAGATTATTAAAAGATTACTCTGTAAGTCCTTTGAAAAAAAATGTGACTACCAGAAATCAGTGCTCATTTATCAAGAACAAATCTTGCCTGCCAAGCCATATTCCATTTTTTGTTGCAGTAACTTATATAATAGACTGCAAGGTTATTGTACTGTAGGTATTCTAATTTCAGCAAAGCATGGGATAAAATAACTCATCGTTTTCTGATAAGAAAGCTTGTGGGTTGTGGTGCCTACCAATTAAGTGAATGCATAACTAGTTTAAAAATTGTTTGTACAGACTATTCATTACTGGTTTCTTAACAAACATTAGAAAAGTTTTGAGTGAGTTGGCACAAGGATCATTCCTGGACATTCTACTCTTCCATATTTTTATTAATGATTTAGGAGAAGCTGAAAAGAAATGCAAAATGCATATTTGCAAAAGAAAATTGGTCTGTATAGCTAATACTCTGTTTCCCCCAAAATAAGACATCCCCTGATAATACACCCAATCGGGCTTCTGAGCGCATGGCAATAAGGCCAAGTGCTTATTTCAGGGTTCAAAAAAATAGAAGACAGGGTCTTATTTTGGGGAAAACATAGTACCTAGAAGAAGAAAAAATCCAAAAGATCTTAATCGAAAAACAATTTTTACAGACTGCAGTGTTCTGCAGTTAAGAAACAAATATCAAATGTATAGGTATGTAATTAGAGATACCCGACTTGGTAATAGTACTTATTTAAAAAAAATATTAGAATAGTAGTGGACTACTTTGCTGATTATGGAGCAAAAAGTGTAAATCCCATTTTAGATGAAGTATAATTTCAAAGCATAGAAACTGATGGTTCCGCATTATTTTTAACTGGGCTGATCATTTCTTGAGTATGTCTGCATGCTGTATTTTGACTTAACAGGTTCAGGAAACAGTAATGAAAATGAACTGGGAAACTAAAATGCACAACACATGGAGAAAGATTAATGTAACTGTAAAAGTTGAAAGTTATATATTAGTGTGATTATATTCTGTAACAAAATGTATACTGTGACAAAATGTTATCTACTGTGTGCAAACCTTGAAAAACTGAGCTCTGAAAAAAAAATCAAGGTTTCAGTATAGAAAGATTTGATCTATGATTAACAACTCATACATGCAAATCATTATTTTAAGCTTCAGTCATGGATTAATATGTATATGTGAGCCAGCTCTGAATCAGCCATAGGTAATTTTTTACATTCTATTTGACTTACTCATAGTTCTAAAACAGTAAATCATATAGAAAAGGCCATCAGAATGCTATTTGCTAATGTAACAAAATGCTTCTTTTGTTTACATACAGTATTTCTGAGCTCTGGGGAGTTTCTAAACACAGATTGGTGAAAAAACATTTGAATGCTTCCAGTTAGAAAAGAGCATTTCCCTTTTGGAGAAAAAAATCTGGGTCATTACACATTTGTAAAGGTGATAGACAAATTACTCCTTACAAGAAAATTGAGGCTTCTAGAACATTCTGAGAAAATCTGAAATAGTAAAAGCATATAAGCATTTCTATCAATTTTGTTTTCAAAATCAATTTTAGCAGAATTCTGTGTATTAATCAATGCAGTCCATTTATTTACTTATGTACTGCAATGCAAAGTTACAAGCTTAAAAGAAGCAAATGTACATTGACCAGAGATCTGAGACAATATTGTTTGTGCCCTGTTTATGGAATTTAGTCCTTTGGAATTAGTGGTATTGGCTTCTTAGTAATTGTGCAAAGATTTGAAGCCTTGACTTCTATTAAAACATGACCAACAATATTTTATATCCACTTCTATTACTTTCTCAAGTGTAGAGTTGTTTAATTCAGTTACAAATAACTATAGTCTTCACCTTGTTGAAGTACCCTTTCATATTTTTATCCACATTATGTTCCAAACAAGATCCATCGTTCAATCATGCAGTCTGCACAATGCAAATTATTTTTCTGTATCAATGGAGAACCTATTTGGTTGAGTGGTTAAGGCATTGTACTAGGAACAGATAAACCTAAGGTCTAGTGACTTTCTTCCCATCTTAAAAATGAAGCAACAGAGACTACTTTGAAAATGTTTGTCTATTTATTTATTCATTCCGTATCTATCTATCTATCTATCTATCTATCTATCTATCTATCTATCTATCTATCTATCTATCTATCTATCTATCTATCTACCTACCTACCTACCTACCTACCTACCTACCTACCTACACAAAATATCACTCACACATCATCACAAAATCTCCAGAATTGTAAAGCCTACAAACTTAAAATTTGCCACATATGTTCCTCTTAGCTTTGAGGTGCTCACTAAGAAAGGATTTTTCGAAATAACCATTCAGAGCATTAGTATTTCTTATATTATAATTAACATGGTCTGATGCTAAGGAGTTCTACTCCCCCTCCCCAACTGAAAAGAAATCTGTTCCAAATGCAAAACAAAAGCAGAGGAAAGGAGTTTCAGTTTCAGTTTTACTTTCACAGCAGCAAGCAGCTTTATTACAGAACAGTTGAGCTAAGTCACGGCCAGACTCCTTCCTGTCTCCTTCTTGCTCACACAGCAAATACTATTTCAGTTTCCATACAGCTCTCTGATACTAAGGAGTTCTACTCTCACCACGCCTGAAAAGAAATCTGTTCTAAATGCCAAACACAAGCAGAGAGGAGTTGCACAGCAGCGAGCAGGGAATAGGATAGGGAGCTTCTGTGGGGAAAGCTTGAGGGAGAGAAGGGGGATGGGATGGGATAGAATAGGATAGGATAGGCTTCTGTGGGGCAAGGCTGAGGAAGAGAAGGGGATAGGATAGGGGAGGTTTCTGTGGGGCAAGGCTGAGGGAGAGAAAGGGAGAGGAGAGGCCGATCGTAACTAATTAATTTTCAACCTCTAAGTGTTGATTTATCAAGCCCGATCACATAGTTTCATAGTGGAGCATGGGTATTCAGCTAGTATATTATATATATGTGTATGTGTGTGCGTATTAGATGTGTATCATATAGATAACACACACACACCACAAACATATACCATCTCACTTTGTGACTATAGGTGGCTATGTTGCTGAGAAAACTTGTCCAGGTAGTTGACAGGAGTGAAGACTGACTTGAAGACACTACACAGGCACCAATAGAAGAAGTATGGTAACTATGATTTTCCATTCAAAATAAATTTTAGGGCAGTTAGCTGTAAATATGTGATTTGGATTTGCTGATGTCTCTATTTCAATATACAGTAAGATTTTGTGTATTTGTTCCAGCAGTACTGTCAATAATTGAAAGAAATAGTACACGTCTTAAATGCTGGGAGATATACACTCAAGTTTGTATACTTTCCACCCAACAGTATCAAGACATTACCAGAGTGTAGCACAAAAGTAAAAATAAACTTCTGACAGTATACAGTATGTAGCTAGGAATGGAATGTAATGCTCACTTCATCACTGGGGGAGGGACTCATACTATGGGAGATTTCCCCCCAAAATAATTCTCAAATGTTGGACAGAAGAAATAGGAATGTTCCAGACACAAAGAGGAAGCTACATGTATCCCTATGTCCTTTTTCATTTTCAGATATGCAATCCTTTGCATGTAATAAGAACCTCCTCATGGAATACTCTGGAAAATTAATTCTCTGGCTATACTTTGAGAGAAAGAGAGATTTTCCTTTCCCCAGAATAGAAAAAAAACCCCTCTGGAATCAAGAATCATAGTGATGTGTTATGGAAGCTGGGGGTGGGGAAACGACACATAATTTTCCTTGCTGTTGTTAAGAAGCTGCAGTACCCTAATGATTAGCAACAAAACTAATGCAGAGAAGCTATATAACTTCTAGAATTTGAAATATCTTTTTTATTCTGAATAACTATATTACTGACATGTCAAAGAAATATTTAGACCCATGATGGCGAACCTATGGCATGCGTGCTACAGGTGGCACACACAGCCATATCAGTGGGCATGCCAGATCAGCTTCAGCATGCATGTGCATGCCAGCCAGCTGATTTTCGGGCCTTCTTGCCCCACCAGAAGTAGGGAAACAGGCTGTTTCCTGCCTTCGGAGGGCCTGAGGTGGGTGGGGAAGGCCCGTTTTTCTTTCTCACTTGGCTCCACATTCATTCTATGCATCTAGGAAAGGCGAAACTAGCCTTCCCCAGGCCCTCTGGAGGCCCAAAACAGCCCATTTCCAAACTTCCAATTGGACAGGAAGTGATGTTTTTTGCTGTCCCCAGCCTCCAGAGACTCCTAGAGATGCAAAGTTGGGAAGTTGGGAAAGAGGCCGTTTCGGGCCTCCGGAGGGCCTGGGGAAGGCCTTCCCTAGATGCATAAAGAGGATCTGGAGCCAGGTAAGAAAGAAAAACGGGCCTACCAGGCCATCGCGTGTCCGAAGCAGGGGGAGGGGAGTTGCGCACGCATGCGCAGGGCGGGGTGCATAGAATTATGGGTGTGGACACACGCATAAACCTTCCCCCACCCCACCTCCATCCTGGGATGCGATGGCAAAAAGGTTAGCCATCACTGATATAGACATTAGTAAATCTAAACAAGCCAGAAAATAGAGATGCAAACTGTCCGTTCCCAGAAAGAGGAAGCACTTGACAATAAAGTCTTAGGTAGCTATAAAGGTGGATATTGTTCATATATTATCTAAGTGTGTAAACTATATGCTGACTAGCTGTAGTTTATCTCTTCAGATAAGCAGAATGCAAGTGAGATTTCAGTTCCATTCATATTATTCTACCATTCATATCTAGGGAATAATATGTGAATCTATTTTCTTCCTGACTAACTTGAAAAGATCTCCAGAGAAATTTGAAACTGCTTTAAAGTATTTCTCAATGACTCTTTCACTGCTTAACCCCTAAAGCAGTCACAGTTCTTTATCCCAGAGAAAATCTACAATGAAACACACGGAATATCATTATTTTATAACAGCATAAGTGATAAATCCTAAATAAACTTTTCTTGCACAGACATGTCATTAATATAACTGGTTGTGAAACATCTTCAAATTCCTTACAGTAAATGAAATTTTCCTGCAATAGATAGAGGGAACAGATTATATATATTATAAAACTGCTTAAATCTGATTAACATATCATAGTCAAAGTCTAAAATATAAAATAAATTAATGTAATATTATGATCCCAAATAAGATTTCTTATTATTCAAACAATCATCTGCTAAATATCACTACTGAATTCATAATATAAAAGATGTCCTCTTAAATTCTCTTTTTAAGAATCACAACGAAACATTTAGTCATATTTGCTTGATACAATTCAACAATAATTTTAAAATAACCATGCCATCTGTGAAATTATTATACCAACATAGCTTATATAACCTTTGATGGTCCCCATCATAGACCCCTAAGCCACTTCTTAGGAATAAGATTTAAGTCCTGCTTATATGATATGAACAAATATATGCTCCTTCAAAAAAATTATTATATTTTCCTAGAAGACACAAATCAGGAGTTTTTGAGAGCAAAGATCCTTGTGTTCTATAACATACTCTATTTTTTCATATAAAGCTAATCCATAGTGTATCAGGGGTGTCAAACTGGTGGCCACAGGCCAGATGCATCACACACAGGCCACACCCACCCCAGGTCCGTGAAGGTGGAAAAACGTCACGAAACGTCACCTGATGGCAACGTGATGCGGCGAGTTTGACACCTGTGGTATAGCTCTTTAGAAATTAACTTGCGTTTTTTATTCTTTTGACAAACTACAAGCAGCATAAACAGGAGTGTCCACTTATATTTTCAACCAACTTGGATTGCTTAAAATTGGTTTAAGTTAGAAATATTTTACATCAAGGTTATTATGTGCAAATAGTATTAAGCATACCACACAAGCCAGATTGATGCGTCTTCTTTTAAGGTTTCTCAGGCAATGTGTATTATCTGAGAAATACATTACAAGACAAGATTTCAAGACAGACAAGACAAGGTAGAAACATCTGCACATGGATTAGAGAACAAACAAAAGTATAAGGTATCATCAAGAAAGTAAAAGAATTGACATGGAAATGGGCTGGTTGCAGAGCAAGAAGAACTGATGGCAGGTGGATCAAGGCAGTCATAGAATGGATCCCACTTTAGAAAAGCATTCATGAAAGAGACCTAAAACAAGATGGATTGACCACATCAGCAAGTGTTATGGGCCCAATTGGCTAAAGAAAGCTCAAGACTGTATTAGTTGGAACCATGCAAAAGAGGCCTTCATCCTGCAGTGGGTAGACAATGGCTAAAATGATGATGATATATTACTTATATTTAATATTTACATATTTCATTAAAATGGGCAGATATCTATCAGTCGGTAATGATTTTTTTCCTTACAAAGTGTTTCCAAACATCTTTGCTATATTGAGACAAAACAGCACTTATTATGACTTCCAGTCATACAAAAAATCTGGCTGAAGGGAAACCATTTCTCACATTCAAGGCATTATCAATGCATTCAGCTTTCTCACTACAAAGCAGTAGCTATCAAAAGCCAAAAGCCCAGAAGGCCATAATACACAGTGAGCCAAAAGAGCATAAATTATGACTAAGGTCTTCATTTATTATCTAACAATAGAATTGTGATCACAAGATTTACAGTTCATCCAATTATACAGACCATTTATCTGCATCCAGTTTGCATATAATATATGTGACATGTACCTAATATGTAAATCCTAAACAGAAGAATTGATTTCCAAGTGCAGGATGCTTAAAAGCTGTTTTTCCTGATAAGTGTAACCTATCAGGGCAAACAGCTTTAAGATGTCATATTGTCACCCAAATTTCCTACCTGCCAAGATTATAACACAATAAGCAGGCCAAATTCATCTTGAATGTTTAGGTAATCTTTGATCATGAAGGAAAATGTGTTTATTTATACCAAAAAGATAGTTCAGATTTACCTCAGCATGCCCGTATCTCTTTTGTATTAACAAAAAAACCACAAGCCTCAACAATAGGACACTGGATTTGCTACTCCATTCCTAAAGTTTTAAAATTTCTATTATTTCAGTATAAAATTAAGCTGGGGCTTCTTCAAAATTCTTAAGCCAAGTTAGTTACATTCTTGTTTTTCCACTCTCTCAGCAAAGAAAGGCTTTATCATGTCAACTCCCAGAGGTATCATTTCTTAGTCCAGAGGCCTCCAATGTGTCACCTTGAATTCCAATGTGTTTATGTATGGTGGTGTTCAGCACACCTTGCACTTCTGACTCTCTGTAATTTTTAAAATAACCCTCGAAGTTAGCTGTCACTTCAAGGGCAAGCACTGAATCGTCGTTAAACATATATCTGTAGCTGTGTGGTTAGAAGTATTTCTACCTATCCAAGCATTTGCATAAGAAGAAAACACAGGTATGAATATGGCAATCATCCACAAAAGTGTAAAATGCCTCCCGTGGGAGTTGAAACTAGTGGGGGTGGCAAGTAGCATTCTGGTAAATTGATATATTACAAAAGGATATATCTTCTAATTTTTTGCATGGTTGTGGAATGAGATGCTCACAACAGTCAGTGTGATTTCTTCCTTCCCAGACTTTAAGGCAGTAAGGGTAGCTGAATCACTCCTGTGCTCTGTCTTTAAAATATGAGGCTTTGGTGCATATGTTGCAGTTGTGCAGGAGACCAGAGGAAGAGTGTATATAATATAGAAGGAAACATCTGGACAACAATAGTTTACTACATTACAGCATGCAGGTGACTGGAGGTGAAAATTTTGGGTGCAGAAAGCCATTGGGATGACTTGGGCTAGTCACTTTGTCTCTGCTGTGGGAAGGAGAGAGCGGCAAACTACTTCTGAAAAACCTTGCCAGAAAACTGTAATGACTTGTCTGATCAATCAGCAAGAATCAATGACTGAATAGAAGAAGAAAAATAAATAGTAAAGGACAAGCAATATGCGGTAGATTAAAACTTGTTAGAGCAGGGGTCCCCAGCCCTCAATCTGTGGCATGTCAGAAACCAGACTGTGCAAACAACTGAAGCCCCATCTGCAGGATGCAGGCAGCACATGAAACCGTGCCCCCTCTGGCCCACGGAAAAAACTGTCTTCATGAAACTGGTCTCTGGTGCCCAAAAGATTGGGGGCCTCTGTGGTAGATCATTCATGAAGGCCCCAGAAAAGGTATTCAGATGCTATGATGTCTATACATACAAAGATGAAAACAGCACCAATAATAGCATTTCCCATGACACTAGGTTTCTCTATGGAAGTGAAAATTGGATCTTGAAAAAGCAGAAAGAAAAAGTATTGACACTTTTTGCAATTTGGTGTTAGAGAAGACTCCTGAGAAAGCTATATACAGCCAAGAAAATAAGCAAACTGATCCAGAGTTCTAACCTGAAAAACAAATGACTAGACTTAAGTAACCACACTTTAAATACATTTTGTGAAGATATAACTTTTGGAGATGGCTATAATGGCAGGAGATGTGGAAAGAAAGAGAAGATGATCAATAGCAAAATGTATGTACTTAATGGCAGTGGCAATGAGTCTATAAGGTTTCTCAGTCATCCAGGTCATGGTTGTCCCAAAGGTACTTTTTCAGGAAGCAACTGGACTTTCTAGTTTTCTCTTTGAAGAAAGTTTGCTTCTTCAACTCTGACTGGATGATGGAGAATGGAAGGATTTCTGCAAGGAATATAAATCCTTCCATTCTCTACCATCCAGTCAGAGCTGAAGAAGCTTCTTGGATGAGAAGCGAAACATCATCAAAGAAAAAAACAAGGAAGTCCAGTTGTCTCCTGAACAAGCATCTTTGGTGCAGTGGCAATGGATGCACCATTGGAAGATCTGAAGGACCAGGTTATTGACTGATTGTCATGAAGAAACCATGTCTATGAATAAACATCATCTAGATGGCACAGAATCATGAATTGTTATTTTCACATAGTAAATGTTGCTTTGTAATAGAGAAGGAAAAAACCTACACTCCTTATCAAGTTCCTCAAAAGAAACTGTCACAACCAGGAACTATCATTAGGAGTCATAAAAAAGTAAAGGTAAAGGTTCCCCTCGCACTTATGTGCTAGTCGTTGCTGACTCTAGGGGCGGTGTTCATCTGCGTTTCAAAGCCAAAGAGCCAGCGCTGTCTGAAGACGTCTCCGTGGTCATGTGGCCGGCATGACTCAACATCAAAGGCACACGGAACGCTGTTACCTTCCCACCAAAGGTGGTCCCTATTTTTTCTACATCCATTTTTATGTGCTTTCGAAACTGCTAGGTTGGCAAAAGCTGGGACTAATAACGGGAGCTCACAGTCATAATGTGCTCTAAAAAGTCAAAATGTCCTATCAACTTAAAAATATTTGCAAATATTCATTTGCTTTAAGCATTTCTGCCTTACTACTTTATTCATCAATATTTAATTATTTAATTGTTTACTGTATGGTTTTTTTCAGATACTCATTAGGTTGACAATATAGTAAATTTAAACAAAGAAGTATGGTTTTACTTTTTCTCCATGTGTAAACTCTAAAAAGAAAAATTATTAGCTATGTTTACATTAAATTAGAACTGATACATTATTTTAAAGCAGCTGTTATAGCATATAAGATGGAAGAAAGTGCTAAATGTTATCACAAATTAATATATTTAACATATGTGATTAAAAAAATAGAATAATGTTTCCAAATCAGAGTGTCAGCTATGGCTGTGAATTTAGTCCCAACATAACTGGAAAGTGTCAGTTATAGAAGGCTCAAAAGTGTGTGGGTGTGGGTGTGGGTGTGTCTGTGTGTCTGTGTCTGTCTCTGTGTTTGTGTGTGTGTATAAAAGACTCGATGTTCATATACAGTAAATGAACAAGTTAATAGCCAGTTTGCATTTCTAAAAGATTATGCATTTTAAAAAGAATGATGGAACAAAGTGGGGAGCATTATCGGAGAAGAAATACTGATCTCTCAAAAAATTTGACAATTGTTCAATTACCCAAAAGAGAGTATACTTGTGAATTAGTTGCTCTAAAGATCAATTTATTTATTTATTTAATTTATTTATTTAATTTATCTAACCATTCACCACATGAGACGTGACTGAGTGGCATACAGTAGAAGAATTAACCACTGCCAAAACCACTTACAAGACATCCTCCGAGCCACTTTCACAAGCCAAGAAGGATATGGATTGAAAGATCAGGTGGCTAACCTCACAGTCGTAAGGACTCTGTCCACTTTAAGTTGCTATCAGCAGGGAGGCTAGTATAGCAGTAACAGCCCCAACTGATGCCTAGAGCCCAACTTAATGACCAGGGTCTCACATTCCGAAACCCAGAGCTGAGTGCCCCTGAAGATCATAAGGAATTCCCAGATTACAACCAGTGTATTTTAATTGTAATTTTAAGGGGTTTTAAGTCGGTCTAAGACCGTTTTAGTTGATTGCCTTGTTAAATATTTGTTTTTAAATTCTTTTTAAATTTGTTATTTATTCGCTGTATTTTAAGATGGCTGTACACCGCCCTGAGTCCTTCGGGAGAAGGGCGGTATAAAAATTAAATTATAAATAAATAAATAAATAAAAAATCACCTCCTAGCTAATGCCATACTCAAGATGAACACATTTGCAAAAGAGGAACTCTCTTTGCTAGGCCCACTCTAGGTTTGTCCATGTGACATCTCTGTTGCACAAACTGCACTAGCTTCCAATTTCTTTCCAGGTGGTAGTGAAAACTTTTAAATCCCTACATGGCATGGGGCTAAGTTATCTGCAGAACGTTATCCACATTATCTTTCCCTAAGATCATTTACCTGTCCTAAAAGGTCTAACAGAAAGGATGGGCACACTCCTTTCCCCTTCCGCTAGATATTGCCACCTGATTAGAGCAAGTGCTTTTTTCATGGCAGCGCCACTCCATGGGATACTTTGTTCCCTGAAATTCAGCAGGCCTCTACCCTCCTAGCCTTCTGTAAAGCTTTGAAGACTGGCTCTTCCCCCAAGTGCTGAAGTAAGAGACTATATGACTTGGTGCCAGCGGTGAAATCCACTTACCTTTGCTACCGGTTTGGAAACAGGAACACACGCGTGCACCTCTTCTGCACATGTGCAGAACCTTCTGCGCATGTGCAGATGGTAAAAAAATGAGACGTAATGACGTCCTGGCAGGTGGGTGGAGCCTCCCGCCATCAGTGTTACTGGTTCGGCGAGCTGGATAGAACCGGGGGGATTTCACTGCTGTTTGATGCCCAGTTTTTAATGTGTTTATATAGTTTTATGATGGTTTTTATATTGTTTTTACTTTTTCTCCATGTGTAAACTCTAAAAAGAAAAATTATTAGCTATGTTTACATTAAATTAGAACTGATACATTATTTTAAAGCAGTTGTTATAGCATATAAGATGGAAGAAAGTGCTAAATGTTATCACAAATTAATATATTTCACATATGTGATTAAAAAATAGAATAATGTTTCCAAATCAGAGTGTCAGCTATGGCTGTGAATTTAGTCCCAACATAACTGGAAAGTGTCAGTTATAGAAGGCTCAAAAGTGTGTGGGTGTGGGTGTGTAGGTGTGTCTGTGTGTCTGTGTCTGTCTCTGTGTTTGTGTGTGTGTATAAAAGACTCGATGTTCATATACAGTAAATGAACAAGTTAATAGCCAGTTTGCATTTCTAAAAGATTATGCATTTTAAAAAGAATGATGGAACAAAGTGGGGAGCATTATCGGAGAAGAAATACTGATCTCTCAAAAAATTTGACAATTGTTCAATTACCAAAAGAGAGTATACTTGTGAATTAGTTGCTCTAAAGATCAATTTATTTATTTATTTAATTTATTTATTTAATTTATCTAACCATTCACCACATGAGACGTGACTGAGTGGCATACAGTAGAAGAATTAACCACTGCCAAAACCACTTACAAGACATCCTCCGAGCCACTTTCACAAGCCAAGAAGGATATGGATTGAAAGATCAGGTGGCTAACCTCACAGTCGTAAGGACTCTGTCCACTTTAAGTTGCTATCAGCAGGGAGGCTAGTATAGCAGTAACAGCCCCAACTGATGCCTAGAGCCCAACTTAATGACCAGGGTCTCACATTCCGAAACCCAGAGCTGAGTGCCCCTGAAGATCATAAGGAATTCCCAGATTACAACCAGTGTATTTTAATTGTAATTTTAAGGGGTTTTAAGTCGGTCTAAGACCGTTTTAGTTGATTGCCTTGTTAAATATTTGTTTTTAAATTCTTTTTAAATTTGTTATTTATTCGCTGTATTTTAAGATGGCTGTACACCGCCCTGAGTCCTTCGGGAGAAGGGCGGTATAAAAATTAAATTATAAATAAATAAATAAATAAAAAATCATCTCCTAGCTAATGCCATACTCAAGATGAACACATTTGCAAAAGAGGAACTCTCTTTGCTAGGCCCACTCTAGGTTTGTCCATGTGACATCTCTGTTGCACAAACTGCACTAGCTTCCAATTTCTTTCCAGGTGGTAGTGAAAACTTTTAAATCCCTACATGGCATAGGGCTAAGTTATCTGCGGAACGTTATCCACATTATCTTTCCCTAAGATCATTTACCTGTCCTAAAAGGTCTAACAGAAAGGATGGGCACACTCCTTTCCCCTTCCGCTAGATATTGCCACCTGATGAGAGCAAGTGCTTTTTTCATGGCAGCGCCACTCCATGGGATACTTTGTTCCCTGAAATTCAGCAGGCCTCTACCCTCCTAGCCTTCTGTAAAGCTTTGAAGACTGGCTCTTCCCCCAAGTGCTGAAGTAAGAGACTATATGACTTGGTGCCAGCGGTGAAATCCATTTACCTTTGCTACCGGTTTGGAAACAGGAACACACGCGTGCACCTCTTCTGCACATGTGCAGAACCTTCTGCGCATGTGCAGATGGTAAAAAAATGAGACGTAATGACGTCCTGGCAGGTGGGTGGAGCCTCCCGCCATCAGTGTTACTGGTTCGGCGAGCTGGATAGAACCGGGGGGATTTCACTGCTGTTTGATGCCCAGTTTTTAATGTGTTTATATAGTTTTATGATGGTTTTTATATTGTTTTTACTTTTGATTGGAGCTGCCCACAGTTGGTTATAAGATGGGGGAGGGGAGCTATATAAATATTTTAAATGAATAAATAATAAAACAGATGGAGGCAAATAGAGCCACATTTTTTCTTCTTTCCTACCTTCTTGGGACTACCCAGAGGGTGGGCAAGGTGTCCTGCACAGGGGGAGGGAGTACACAGTAGCCTGTCATTCTACTATCTCTATCACACACAGTCACTAGCCCAGCACCACCCATATGCCAAAGCCCCAGTATCCCACAAAGGAAGTAAGTAGTAATGGAGCAAGTAGCAACAAAGGTATGTATCAGCAGAGTCCCCAGCAAAAATGCCTATTTCTGATAGAGGTGTCCCTGACATTCCCAGGACAGCCTGCCCTCAGCGTCCAGTAGCAGTTCAGTCCTTAGCAACACCAACAGCTGGTCTTCCAAAAGCTGAGTCCAAAACTGACTCCTCAGACAAAAAGATCTTTGCCCAGCCTATGACAAAATGATACAATGCAGCCAACAAGGCAAGATGATACAAAAGGTCAAAAAATCTGGGAAATGCTGGAAACAAGCAAGCAAGCCACCAAACAAGGAAAGGATGATGAATGGAGAAAAATCACAAACGCTACTGTCCTTGAGTATGCTACTCTTCATTATAGTCCAACCTTCCTTTAAGTCTCTTGAGCCTCTAGCCTAAACAGCCTGAACTACTTCCATCCAGGTAATAATTCCTAAAAAACAAACACACACACACATATGCACACAGAACCAAGAGGACACCTAACATCGCTTATCTCTCACCATTATCTCTCACCCCCATGTAATTTAATTGATAGTATGATGAATTTTTAAATCTCAATCATATCTGCATACAAAAAGCATAGTAACAAAACAAAGTTTCACTCATTCTTGTTGAAGTATTTACTCAAATAGTTAATGCTTCCAGGTCCTTTTTATCAGAATAAAATAAACATATATTTGTTGTATTGCTTATGTTCAAATAGGTAGTGTTACAAACCTGCTGAAATGAAGAAGAAAACTTAAAGTTTATATTTCCTTGTCCAGATATTTGCCTTGCTTGATAGAATGACAGAAATTTTTGAAAACTATTGATATCTGGCTTACACCTTTCAATTTCAGCTTTATTTTTTTTAAGTATACAAGGACAAGCCATGAAATTATATTGAAACATAGCATGCCTCCAATTTGTAATTTGCTGCCCAACATCCTAATCTAAGTGGATTTCATCACATATATTTGCAAACTGTGCTGATCCAACACCGCCCACCTCCTTTTCTAATGACAGAATAAGGGGATGATATGGATAGTTTCGCTGTCACAATCTGAAAAATATAACTAAAATCATGTTCAACTTGTCTCAATTTTTTTTGTATATAGTTTCAGTATTGTGCTGCTATAAGGTTACCTTATACGTACACTGTCTATAACATGAGGGGTTTTTTTGGGGGTGAGGGAGTTGCCCTTTACCTGTTATCAGTTCTAACTACATTAAGATGAAGCACTTTTTTCCTTCTGTTCAGTTGTGTCCAATTCTGGGAGACTGTTTGCTGCAGTTTTCTTGGCATTTTTTTTCAGAAGTGATTTGCCATTGCGTCCTTCCTAGGGCTGAGAGAAAATGACTGGCTCAAGATCAACCCGCTTTCTTTCAAAGGATTAATCTGGATCCAACCTGTATCTTTTTCAAAGATTCTATTTTACTTGATATAGAAATATGCTATCTGAGATATTTGAAATCTAATTTGGACCGAGATGTCAACTGTGACAAGAGCGTTCAAAATTCACATGTCACTGAATAGTAGTGTACCATATACCAACTGATTGACTCTCCGGAGATAGAAATACTTGCTTTTATAGTTTTTCTGATTGACTTGTGTTATTGTCTGCCCATGTTATTACCGGTAGGTAACTATAACTTAGCACTTTAAATAAAATGTCACTTATTAAATCACTTCTTTTGAGAATACCAATTTTAAAATAGGCTATGACCTATGACCTTTAAAATAGTAATGACCTTTCTGTATTGTTCCTTCTTACTACCAAGAACAACAGTTAAACCATCAACTTATTCTAAGAAAAGCTGCTTCCTCAGAAATAGGAAGAGAGAAATGATTTCTCCATGGAAACATCTTGATATAAACCCTGTGTATCTATACTACGTGTTAAAACAATAAATTATTTATCTAGATGTATTCTATTTCACCGGTATTTTCTAAAGAAAGAGTGTACTCAACCGCAACACCTTTTTTCTTGAACTAAACTCTCGAACACTTATTTTCCTCCTTCCTCTTAGCTGAAGTGAAATCCCAAGAATGTAGCCATGGACTCTTGTTTACATTTTCACTCCCCATGTATCTTGGAAACTGGATCAGCCTGTCACATTCCACTGAGCCAATACTATATAAAACAAGAGTCCTTTTAGAATATGGCACCTGATTATCAAGCCTCCATCCCAAGCACTGATGTTACAAAATAAGCAAAATGCTTGTGGGATTAGCACTGATTGCTAATATCTAGGAAAAGGAGAGGTGCAATAATTCCATCATACAAAGGAGGTTTATTGTATCGTGTTTTTATGGACCACAGCTTGTTTTACCAAAATTGTACCCCATAAATAAATATGTTAATCTCAAGGATTGTATAGTTTATTGTTGAGATGGACTGGAATTCTTGCCACAGGCAATTTGCAAATATATTTTAATGAGGTACAGTGGTCTCAAGAGCATTGCTCATAACATTATTTCAGCTTGATCACTGAACAAAACAGAACAACAAATGCATTATATCGTAAATGGAACAGGCATTTACATATGAAATGGGGTTTTAGCCTAAGCTTCTCTGATTTCTATTCTTCAGTGTGCAAGATTTTTTTTCAAAAAAGGTGGGGCAAACATTAAATCTTATAAGGGCTTTTGCCCCACTCTATAACATAATGTGTTTTCATTTAAATCTGTAAAGGTAATAAATATTATAACATAAATGTTGTTTTCTGTAATAAATTAATAAATTAATTTATATAAATCTGCTTTTTAGGTGTCAAAGATGAACAAATCTACAGTAAGAATCCTCTGAATCAGAAATTAGAAAACTCCAATTCCATTCCACTTCATTTTGCAATCTTTATGGTTTTGCTGCCTGAAGAGTAGTTTCAGTAATGCTTCCCTGACTCCCTGAATAGTAGCTAACTAAAGTGTTACCAGAATCTAATTCAACACTGACAGCAGATTGGCTGGGTGTGGTGGGGGTTTGGGGGATATAGAACAGATTAAATAGTGCTGTTTATATAATGCATTTGCAATTTGCAGTAGATCTGCAAATGACACCTATTTTCTGTGACAATAATTAAATGTCTTCTTTCTTGTAAATTAGGCTGTTGCAAAAGAAGAAGAATTTAGAAGAATTGATTTTTAAATGAAAGGACTTATAAATCACAAATACACATCTGTGCATGTTTTCAAAGGCTTCTTATTCTATAATTTTTAAAGTATGCTTTGAGTTCATCCTGGTAGTACTTGGATAGAAGATTAGTAAGGAATTTCAGGGCTGTTAACTAAAGTGGGAATTAAAAGCAAATCCCCCAAAGACAGTGGCAAGCTATTTCTATCATCCTGCCAAGAAAACTGCATGGAACAGGAGTTGAACTCAATTCAAAAGCATCTTTCCTGTCCCCCCCCCCCACCCGCCTCACTTCTTTTGTTTTGCACAGGCTCTGAATGGTAGATGCCAGGCTTCTAGAAAGAAACAAAGTCAAGGCACTAAACTTAAAGTCATCCCAGCTCTCTTTTATGCCTCAGCATAACAAGCCTAGCAGGTTTGAACAATATAAAAAATGAAACCCAGTGACCAGCAATATTAGAGATGCATTTGCACATCGTAACTAAACCCTGACAACCTTGAATGAAACTAAAAATACACTAGTAGAGAAGCATCTAGTCTTACTTCCATTCAGGCATAATCTGATCTAAAATCCCCAGAGATTTTGCTTTCACAGAGAGGGAAGCCTGTAGTCACTATGGTAGCAGCAACAGCCACGAAGAGCCTTTTATCTGGCATTCACTGATGATATATTTATCAGCCTACCTAACTTGTTAGCCAATCAACATTCAGAAATCCTATAGTATATTGTGGATTTTCTGCCCCAATTCTCAATGGAGTCATAAACTACTTGTCTGATTTTGTATCCTTACAGAATGGAAACACAGAGGTCCTCTATGCAATCAACCCTGTTTTTCATGAGGTTTGTATGCACAGATTCAGCAGTATCTCACTAGGAATTGGGTATAATTTTATCTAACCAGTGATTAATCATATGGCAAAATTATCAGAAAAATGACTGCATTACTGCTAGTTTTTAAGTTTTTAGATTGAACAATTAAACAAAAGCATATAATGTTTTAAATATATTTAAAGAACAATTTTATTCTCAATACTGCTTTTATTATTTACATCGTAGCTTCCATGATCTATAGAATAGTGTCACTATTTTTAAAGCATATTGCTTATTGTTTTAAACTATCTAAATCTATATATAATCCATCCATCCATCCATCCATCCATCCATCCATCCATCCCTATCTATCTATCTATCTATCTATCTATCTATCTATCTATCTATCTATCTACTATCTTGAAGCATCATCCCTGATTTATAGTACAACTCAAAAACCCAAGTCAGTAAAACACCTGATTTGCTGTATAGTACTTAGCACATCTAGAAGCAGCACCGTACATGAATCAAATAGCAATTTTGAAAAACACATCCCTTATATATATAAGGTATTTTGCATGCTTCTTTTTAGAATGGCTGAAGTATTATTTATAGCAGTAGCATTAGTAATTGCATGCACCATCAACCAAAGGTACTATTCTATGAATTATAACAGACTATTTCCGGCAGAGTGAAATATTATTTATACATACTAATCTATGATCACCTCTGAAATAACTCTGTAGGATTCCGCTTGTTCTTTGAATTAGGACAATGTGAATTAAAAAAAACACCTTATAATTGATTTTTAAAGTCTTTAGTGCAACTCAAAAACCAGTAGATTAAGTGATGTCATTTTTAAGGGCTTAGCTGCCAACATACTTTAGTTATACCTAGTATAAGAGTTCTGATGTTTATTCTTCAAAAGCAAACATCCTGGTGGACTAGTGCTTAACAAAAAATGCATGTATGGGCCAATCAACATATTTTAAAAAGTACACACTATTCTGGTTGTATCAGTATTCTCCAAACCAGCCTGGGAATGTAACCTTTTGAGGACATGACACCCCATTTGAAGCTGTGAAAACACTCCATGTTACTATGAAGTCTTTCTTCTCAATCACAAAAGTATCCCTCATAATGTTTTGACTAGACCCGTCAGTGCAAGTGAAGCTTGCTGTAGCAAAACGTGCATGATACAAATACCAAATGTTGCAAGTACAGCATCCTTCCTGAAATGCAAGATGCCAACAATGGCAAAAATAAAAAATACAGAATGGTCAATTAGAGCCAAATCAGATCAAGCCTAAGTTCTTCATTAACATTACTTCTTTAATTGAGGTGGCAGACTATTCGTTACCATATCTAGATTTAGCATTGTTATTATTAGATTAGTGTATTTAGTTTTTGGGGAGGAAAATAAGAAAAAAGCTGATTGGCAGGTGGATTGGCCTCCCAGAATAACCCCAATCAGCTGTTCCCAGAGGTGAATTTTAGCAGTAGGTTCCTTGGTTGTGAGCTCTGCCTTGCTTTTTTTTCTGCCTCTGAAACTCCATTTCAGAAAAACTTTTTTCTGCCTCTGAAAGCCTCCGAAACAGAGCTTCAGAAAAAAAGCCTCTGAAGCTCTGTTTGGGGGCTTCGTTTCTGATGCTTTTTTCAGTCTCTGAAACCTCAGTTTGAGAAGCTGGGCAGGGCTACATTCAGAATATAAGACGCATCCAGATTTTCACTCTCTTTTTTGGGGAAAAAAGGTGCGTCTTATACTCTGAAAAATATGGTATATTTTTATATTTTTCAATGCTCTGCAGTTGCTTACATTATCTATTTACTGAAAAAATAAATTTATGTAACCAAAAAAAACCCTATCTAAGAGGACTTTAAACTTTTTCTGGAATATATTTATTTATTTATTTATTTATTAAATTTTTATACCGCCCTTCTCCCGGAGGACTCAGGGCGGTGTACAGCCAGAGTAAAATACAAAATATATACAATTAAAACGGATTTAAAATATAAAATTACTAAATGGCTCAGAATTAAAATGAATTTAAAATTTAAAATTTAAAATACTACTAAAACCCAATTTAAAATCAATCCATTTATGCCAGTCCCGCTTGAATGAATAAATATGTTTTTAGCTCACGACGGAAGGTCCGAAGATCAGGCACTTGACGTAGACCAGGGGGGAGTTCATTCCAGAGCGTCGATGCTCCCACAGAGAAGGCCCTACTCCTGGGGGCCGCCAGCCGACATTGTTTGGCGGACGGCACCCTGAGGAGACCCTATGAGAGCGTAGGGGTCGGTGGGAGGCATAGGGTAGCAGCAGGCGGTCTCGTAAGTACCCAGGTCCTAAGCCATGGAGCGCTTTAAAGGTGGTAACCAGAATCTTGAAGCGCACCCGAAAGACCACAGGAAGCCAGTGCAGACTGCGGAGCAGTGGTGTTACGTGGGAGCCACGAGCGGCTCCCATTACTACTCGGGCAGCTGCATTCTGGACTAACTGCAGCCTCCGGGTGCACCTCAAGGGCAGCGCCATGTAGAGAGCATTGCAGTAATCCAGCCGAGACGTAACCAGAGCGTGAGTGACTGTGCATAAGGCATCCCGGTCAAGGAAGGGACGCAACTGGCGGACCAAGCGAACTTGGTAAAAGGCCCCCCTGGAGACGGCCGCCAGATGTTCATCAAAGGACAGCCGTCCATCCAGGAGGATGCCCAAGTTGCGAACCACCTCCTTTGGGGCCACTAACTCGCCCCCAACAGTCACCTGCGGATGCAGCTGACTGTACCGGGGTGCCGGCATCCACAGCCACTCCGTCTTGGCGGGATTGAGCTTGAGTCTGTTTCTCCCCATCCAGACCCGTACAGCTTCCAGGCACCGGGACAACACTTCGACCGCTTCGTTGGGGTGGTCCGGGGTGGAAAAGTACAGCTGG
This sequence comes from Ahaetulla prasina, assembly GCF_028640845.1. Classification (NCBI taxonomy): domain Eukaryota; kingdom Metazoa; phylum Chordata; class Lepidosauria; order Squamata; family Colubridae; genus Ahaetulla; species Ahaetulla prasina. Next base: position 110,462,668 of record NC_080540.1, read on the forward strand.
GTATCATCCGCGTACAGATGATAACTCACTCCAAAACCACTGATGACCTCACCCAGTGGCTTCATATAGATGTTGAATAAGGTAGGCGAGAGAATCGACCCCTGAGGTACCCCACAAGTGAGGCACCTCGAGGACGACCTCTGCCCCCCTGTCAACACCGTCTGCGACCGGTCGGAGAGATAGGAGGAGAACCACCGATATTGAACATTTAATAAGCATGCCACATTGAATTATCTTTGAAAAGACAACTTATACAAAGAGAGATGTTTCCAGATATTTGACTCAATAAATAGAAATTGCCTTAAATCTAAAATAGACAAGAAAAAGTTGCCTAGAGAGCTATTGTACTAAACATTTAATTGAAAGTTAATTCTCAATTTATGCAGGAGGAGAGCAGTGACAATCTCTGAAACTGCCTGAAAGTTGTTAGAATGTGGTAAAAATGTTTCTTTTCCAGTAGCAAAGGGTTCTGCCAATAAAGATGCACATCCATTGCTGAAGATCAGGTAAAGTCCATCTCTGCAGGCAAGAAATATTCAATTACAGCATCACTCCAAACAGGTGCCTCAGAAATAGTTCTAAGGGAGCTGGATTCCTTTCAATCAGGCACATCAACTTGGAGTAGCCATAGATTATACCCTCCGTTTGTCACTGGATTTAGAGAAAATGAAATTAAGAATAACCCTACTAGCGTATTTTGTGGGAAAAAATCATTCCATCTCTAGTTCCTGTTCCTATCGTGACAATTGAAAATTACAAGGATGTTGAAAATAATGTACTATAGGCTATTTTATTCCTCCATCTTTGTTTATCACTGTTCTTTTCCAAATTAAAGAAGTTATTGGTACAGATGCAGAAGACAAATTTAACATTCTAATGAATAAACAGTAGGATCACCAACAGTGAACACAATGTTATGTTTCTAGCACTTAAGGGTCAAAGAACAATAGCATACCTGTTGCCAAATAGCAACTCAAACATTTTTTGCATTCCATACAGTTACTTGTAGTCATAAATAACTAATATTTAACCATGAAGAATGTCACTTTGACCTCACATCCAATGGTTTAGGCTATTCTTTTAAGCAGAGTCCAGGAACACTCACCGATGATGGGCTTCTCTCTAAGAAGTTCTTTATTTTACTTCCATTCTATCAACCTTGACACATTTTTAAATGTAAAACGAATCATTTTTATTAATATCTGAATGAACTTCACTATCCTATAGAGAATTGCAAAAAAATATTAAGACTTTACTCTAAAGTTGGATATAAATGAACAAAGAGGCAATATAGCTAGGAGGAGAAACTTTGATAATTTGCACCAGAAAACATACAGTAGCCAAAATTGTGGAAACCTTTTGGGAAAAGTGTATTTTTGATGTTTGATGGCTAATAACACCACTTTTTTGGGGGGAGTTTTAAGATAATCATATTCATGGAATGGCCTAGGAATAGCCCAGACCTCAACCCAATTGAAAATCTATGGAGCCAACTAAAGAAACTTGTTAGTCAGAAGCGACCCAGCAATAAAACCCAGTTAACAGAAGCAATCATTCAATCTTGGTTTCACATTATAACTGCTGCAGAACTAAAAGACACTCCATGGGAAGACTTGTAAGGCTGTAATTCATGCTAAAGTTTGCCCAACTAAGTACTATCTGACGTGATAATTTTTGTATATCTCATTTTTTCTATGTGTTTCACTTTTCTTCTTTATACTGTAATTTCTATTCTAATAGCAAATCCTTCATAAACATTATTGCATTACATTATTGATTAAATTATCTTTCCATTGATATATAATTTTATGGTACTACTCCAAAGAAAAGTGGTATTATTAGCTAGTTTTAGAAAATACATTTTTCCCAAAAGATTTCCACAATTTTGGCCACTATTGTAGTCCCTCTTTGGCTAAATTCAACATTGTCTTTTGGAAACTTTAATTGTGATGTCAGAGAAGATATATGGGTATCTTTTATAATATGGGTTTCTATTAGAAAATCATTGAATTCCTTTTGATTGATTAGCAGTAATATATCAACTAATGGTTGTTTATATGAGAGAGCAGGCAATATGTTAGCAGCCCACTACAATTAATTTATACAATGTTCTACAGATGTAAGCATATTTAGAGATTTTATGACGAATCTATGCTTTCAGGTTAAAGGTAAAGGTTCCCCATATGTGCTAGTCGTTGCCGACTTTAGGGGGCGGTGCTCATCTCCGTTTCAAAGCCGAAGAGCCAGCGCTGTCCAAAGTGTGGTCATGTGGCCGGCATGACTCAACACCAAAGATGCACGGAACGCTGTTACCTTCCCACCAAGGTGGTCCCTATTTTTTCTACTTGCATTTTTTATGTGCTTTCGAAACTGCTAGGTTGGCAGAAGCTGGGACAAGTAACAGGAGCTCACCCCGTTACATGGCAGCACTAGGGATTCGAACCGCTGAGCTGCCGACCTTTCGATTGACAAGCTCAACATCCTAGCCCCTGAGCCACCGCGTCCCTTTTAGATTAGGTTTAATTTCTGGTTAGGTTTAATTAATTTTAAATATTATCTTTTGATGAAACAAGTTATTTATAGATTACTCTATATAACATTCCTTTATTATCATTATAAATCAGTTATATAAGATCCCTTTGATTCATTGCAAACAACTTTATCTCTTTTTTTTAATTTGCTACCACAAGATGTGGTTGTTGGCTGTCTTCAAAAATGAGTTGGGCTAATTCATGGAAGTCATGGAGATCAATGGCTATTAGCTATTGATGGCAGTGGGACAACTCCTACTGGGAGACAAGTTGGCTTCTTTGTTCAATTGTTTGGCTACTGAGGGAACAGACTATTGGACTAGAGCAGGGCTTCAAACTCCCAGCCCACGGGCTGGATGTGTCACACGCTGGCCAGACCCACGCCCAGTTTAATGAATGGGGAAAAGTCCAAAGACATTACGTGATGTCTGACACACCTGGACTAGAGGAACCAAGGGTCTAATTCGGCAAGGTATGTCTTATGTTCTTAATACCTTAGTGCACATATCACTGCTGGTTTGTACTGTTATGAATAATTATAGAGCTATATTGAATGTTTCATTTAGAACTTCCAGGGAAGAAATGGAAGACCGAACATGTCTGTGCAAAGAAAAAAAATGTGCTGATGATCGTGGTGGAATGAAGTAGACCAGCCCTTCATTATTTCTCTCCAGTCAAGGAGAAGACTTGAAATCACCCAAATGCTTCAGGCTCCTCATGAGGAGACTGCAAGGCAGTTGTCTCTGGTGGATTTAGAGTACTTGGAAATGAGGTAATAGCCATCTCCTTCACACTGTACTTGGCCCTTTGAAAGGACACTGGGTTCACATACTTCATTTTCTAATCACTTATGGAAATTTCTTGTAAACTGCTGTTTAGCTATTAGGAACCTTTAGATTGATAACTTTTATCCCACTGGGTGAGTTTCCTTCAATCCTTAGTAAAAGTTTAAATACAATTTGTGTATATGGAACAGCAAAAGGTGATTAAAGCTTATAAAAGGATAAAGATTGCAGATAAACTTGAAATAATATTTTGGAATGAATTATAAGAATCCTTCCCATGGAAAAAGGCCTTTGTTTTGATTTTTTTTTAAATAATAAGACTTTAAAAATTGGACCCTAATTACAATTATAGGCAAATATCAGATATGTAACTCGACTTACAATTACAGATTGAAGCAAGATATATTAACATTGAACACATTAGTGGATGTTTTCAAACAATGGATCCAGAAGTTAGCATGTCTGCCTCTATAGCTAGATTGTGTTTAAAAGATGTTATGGAAGAGGAATATACGTGACAAGACTGAGATTGATTTGAAAGTAGATTTAAAAATGAGAGGCTGCAAAAAAATGACATAGAAAAGCTACAATGAACATACAAAAGAAACAGGTTGATGCCTTAATAATTGAAAGGTATATACAAATAACACATTAAGAAAGTGAAATCAAGTTCTATGTCACTGTTTGGAGATACCACAGATCAAGACTGTTAAAAGTCTAAAATTTGGCAACTACAAATCTCAACCAGTAAATGCTCAGTCTTGCATATTGGAAGAAAGAACCCAATCACAAAGTACATGCTTGATGGACATTGCCTCGCAGATGACCCCCACCCTGTCAAAGACCTTGGAGTTTTTATATCTAACGATTTAAGTTCCAAAGCCCACTGCAACTATATAGCTAAGAAGGCTCTAAGAGTTGTTAACTTAATTTTACGTAGCTTCTTTTCAAAAAACACCACGCTACTGACCAGAGCATATAAAACATTTGTTAGGCCAATTCTTTATTACTGCTCTCCTGTCTGGAACCCATACCATATATCTGACATCAACACACTTGAGCGTGTCCAAAGGTATTTTACGAGAAGAATTCTCCACTCCTCCGAAACTAATAAAATACCTTATTCCACCAGACTTGATATCTTGGGTCTAGAAAACTTGGAACTTCGTCGCCTTCGACAAGATCTGGGTTTAGCATATAAAATCATCCGTTGTAATGTCCTTCCTGTCAATGACTTTTTTAGTTTCAATAACAATATCACAAGAGCTACCAACAGATTTAAACTCAATGTCAACCGCTCCAGTTTAGATTGCAGAAAACACGATTTCTGTAACAGAATTGTATATACTTGGAATGCATTACCTGACTCTGTGGTTTCTTCTCATAACCCCAAAGGCTTTACTCAAAAACTGTCCACGGTTGACCTCACCACTTTCCTAAGAGGACTCTAAGGGGCGTGCATAAGAGCACAAACGTGCCTACCGTTCCTGTCCTACTGTTTCTTCCCCTATGTATATATATGTTTTTAGTACCTCGTTTCTCCTCATATATACGTTCATATATTATATAACCCTTTATGCAACGCTTGTATATATATATTGTTATATTGTTATGACAAATAAATAAATAAATAAATAAATAAGTAAGTAAAAGGAAGGAATATAAGGTTGGTTTATTTGATCAAGGTTAAAATAGATATGTTATCTTAATAGTTTTTTGCTGACATTGGAATGAAATGACAAGGGATTTAAGGATTTGCTTATAGATAAAGAGTTGGGTTTTGGGAAAAAGAGATCATTTTTTTTGTATTTTAGGAGGTGATAAATTATTAAAATTATTTATACCTGCTATGATGAACAGGGAAGTCATGTTTAATATATTTCTTTATAGACTTATTTGTTTTTTCTTTTTTCTATTTTTCTTTTTGGCATCTATTTTTTTATTTTTTATTTTGTATTAGTTCTACTGTAATTGTAATTTTTAATTAGATTATTATAAAAAAAGAATATATCACTTAATACAATATAAAGAAAACTGTTGAAAAACTTTTTATATTTATTCCTATTACTGCATTAAATCAAGTACTTCTTCTAAAAATGATGGCTTCCTTTACAATAAAAATATTAAAACTTAAATACCACCAGGTGGGAATCAACTTTGCACCTGGGAACAAAATACCGTGAAGCCAGTTTTTCCAGCATTATTCAGCCTTAAGGCCTTATGTGGGTGTTAAATGCAAAAATGTTTTATTTGGCTGCCGATACCTACCATTAATTGGTACTTCTACTCAAATCCAAGGTTGTTCCTAATGTTGCGTATCTAACAAAATCACCAATGAGGAAGGAAGGAAGGAAGGAAGGAAGGAAGGAAGGAAGGAAAGAAGGAAGGAAGGAAGGAAGCCATGACTATTATTTAGAAGTATGTAAGTCTAATTATGTTCCATTAAAGACCTGCATAAAAAATAAGTATGTGCATGTGTAAAATAAACATTTTTACAGTACGAGGATGAAATTTTGATCCAGTTAATATGCAGCTGATTGTGATAAGATAAAAAAAGAAAGCTTTCAGAAACCTCCTGATGTCCTTTTCCTTTAACCATATAAGCAAAATTTGAAAATGCTTGAGTATATGTTTTGGACTTTGTTAACAATGAGATACTGATCAAAGCCATTTTTACTTTGAAGGATCTCTCCAGTCTTTCGACCACCAAGAAAATATTTTTTATGCATTTTCCTAGCCATCTATGTATGCAAGACCAATCTGCCTTTCCCTTTCTTTGCAACCATAAAGTGGTATTTATGCCACACAAGATCTATGGCTTACAAAAATATGGCACAGGCTCCAATATTTTATTTTGATGTAGCATATGAAGTACATTTTCTCCAGTGGTGGGATTCAGCCGGTTTGGGCTGGTTCAGGCATACTGGTAGTTAAATTGATGACTGGCTCTGTCCCTTCCCTTCCCTTTCAGGAGTTCTTACACATCCCATTTTGGCTCCCAGGTAAGTGCAGGGAGACTTCAGGGAAGCCTCCTAGGCCCAAAATGGGGTGCCTGGGGGATGCAGCATGCCCCCGTGTCCCATTTTTGCTCCTGGGGGGTGCAGGAGGCTGAATGCTGCCTGTCACACCCCTAGCCATGCCCACCATGGCCACGCCCACCCAGCTGTTCATTAGGGGAGAGAACCAGTTGTTAAATTACTTGAATCCCACCACTGGTGGCCAGCGTTGCAGTGGTACGGCATGGATCCCGGTGCTCCGGGGAAAACACCAATATCTCAGCCGATTTGGGGATCCTTAATGGATCATAGCTGTCCTGTATAGACAGCGAAGAAGGGAGGCACAGGCCGGTGTGAACAGGGAAGTTGCAAGTTCCCTGGAGCACCAGCATTAGCCTCCGACCCAGCGGTGCAGGAAGACAGCCATTAGGAGCTGTCAAAAGCCAGGAAGGCCACACAAAAGACTTGAGCAGAAGCAGTGATTGAACAGAGTACTGTTACTGGGTGAGTGATTGGCCAACTCACAGGTAAGAAGAAAAACTTTTAAAGCTTAAAAGAAGTTCCAACTTGAAATTAGTGGCTAATTGGCATGAGGAAATTTAAAGTAAAGGAAAACAAAAAGCAAAGAGGAACTTTAAGATTAAAGCCCTAAAAGGAAAACTTTACATCTGGATTTAAAATTGGACCTGGAAGAAATTAAAAATAATAAAAGGAAAAGAAAATTGAGGAAAAACATCTTTTACTAACAAAAGGATTTAACTGAGGAAGAGGAAGTAATTATCTTTGTGGATTAACAAGTGACATTTTGTTGCTGGGGGAGACATCTGCTGGAGGAAAGAAAGCATCGCATTACTTAGACTACCGTGGGAAATGACCGGAGGAGTGTTTATTTAAACAGCTGCAGTACGACCTCAAAAAAGGAGTGGAAAGAACAAAGATTCAAATTGGAACGGTTTAAAGGAACATCTGAACTGGACATTATTTGAAAAGAAAAAAGAAAAAAAAGAGACATTATATGGACTTGAATTTGAACTATATATAAGTTAAAATAATAAACTTAAAAATCATTTCTCCTTAAGTTGAGAACATGGAGAGTTGGAAGGATGTATATGAGGAATTAAGGGAGATGCTTCGAACAGTGCGAAAATCGTTTAAGGGAAATAAAGAAGCGGAGGAATGGTTAAAATGTAAAAGAAAAGGATGAAGAAATTATGAGGGAGAAGCAAGAGGAACAAGAACACAATGCTGAAAAGGAAATAATTGAGGATAAAAACATGGATGATTACACTGGGATTGACAGTGATAGAATAAAAATGGATAGGGGGAAGTATATCTCAAAAAAGAAGAGAAGGGGCGTTGGTACTTACCTGAGACGTACCTTCTAGTTCAGTGGAGACAGCAGTCAGAGTGGGTGGAGCTCCTCTGTTCAGATTGGATAACTGAGTCTGTTGAAGCTGAAAGTCCCGCCCCTTGCTGCTGGGAACCCCAGATTTTGATGAAGGCGAGAAAAACCAGACTCAATGCGTCGTGGAAAATAGAGAAACAAATTTTATTATCCAAAACAAACAAACAAAAGAGGATCCAGACCGAAATAGGGAGGGGCTGACTGCTGTCTCCACTGAACTAGAAGGTGTGTCTCAGGTAAGTACCAATGCCCCTTCTCCGTTATGGTGGAGACAGTAGTCAGAGTGGGACATACCAAAGCCTAGTGTCCCTAACTACGGGAGGGATTGGTCTGGACAGATTCAACCTCAGATACAAGTACCTGCTGCAGCACCCTACGGCCAAAGGCAGCTTCAGCCGAAGCATACTTTTCCACTCTGAAGTGTCTAATAAACGGCGAGGGCGACGACCAGGTGGCTGCCCTGCATATCTCTGGCAAGGATGCCTGAGTAGACCAGGCCGCTGAGGTAGCTGCACTGCAAGTGGAATGCGCTGTTAAACACGGGGGCCTAGGCAGGGATCTCATCTCGTAAGCCTTAGCTATCGTATGCCTAATCTATCTGCCTATAGTGGACGATATCACCTTACGCCCTAAAGAAACAGGAAGGAAAGACACAAACAAGGACTCTGTTCTCCTTAACTCTGCTGTTCTCTTAATGTAAATTCTCAAAGCTCTTGAACATCTAAAGTATGCCAGCGCTCTAACCCGTGAACTGGGTGAGGGCAAAAATTAGGCAAATTAAGTTCCTGCATGCGATGGAAAACTGAATTTACTTTAGGAATGAATGAAGGATCCAAACGGAGCACTACTCGATCCGGATGGAAAACACAAAGATCACTGCGGACAGAGAGGGCAGCTAATTCTGAAATCCTTCTGGCAGAGGTGATAGCCACCAAAAAGGCAACCTTACAAGTTAATAGCCTCAGAGAGGTAGACCTCAATGGCTCATAAGGAGGCCCTGTTAGGGAATTTAAGACCAGCGAAAGATCCCAAGTGGGATATCTGTGGACCACGGAGGACATAAATTTTGGCCCTTTGAAAACCTCCTGATAGAAGGATGTTGAGACAAGGAAGTCAGTGGATCACAGGATAAAACCGTGGAAATAGCTGCTACCTGTCTACGAAGTGTGTTGGGAGCTAACCCTTGTCTAACCCTTCCTGCAAAATTCCAATATATGCAAAATGGAAACCCGGAGTGGAGAAACCCCGCCTTTGACACCAGGAACAAAAAGCCCGCCAAGAGGCTGAGTAAATGCGCTCAGTGGAAGGCCTCCGTGACGCTAACATAGTCCGGATAAGCGTGGCAGACATATTGTCTCTTCTCATGGCGCCCCGCTCAAGCGCCAGGCGGTCAACTGGAGCCATAGAGGATCTGGATGAACCAGAGCCCCTTGAGATAACGACACTCTGCTGGGAGGAATCCTCCAGGGGAGAGCCACTGACAGCGACTTGAGATCTGCGAACCAAGACCTCCGAGGCCAGTGAGGGGCGATTAAGATGACCTCTGCCTGTTCCTCCAGAATCCGACGGACCACTCTCGGGATGATTGAGAGAGGCGGGAACGCGTAGAGTAACCCCTCTGGCCATGGACTGCGAAGAGCATCGACTCCCTCTGCTAGATGATCTGGAAACCTGGCAAAGAAACGAGGAAGCTGCGTGTTCTGCCGTGTTGCGAACATGTCCACCACTGGAGTGCCAAATCGATGCGAGGTTGTTGAACAGATCTGGATGCAGATGCCACTCCGCCTGGTCGATGACTTGACGACTGAGCCAGTCTGCCTGAATATTGGACACCCCTGAGATGTGTTCTGCAGTCAAGGACAGAAGATTCCGTTCTGCCCACAGGAATAGGGTCCTTGCTTCCTTCATCAAGGACTTGGATCTGGTGCCCCCTTGTCGGTTGACATGAGCCTTGGCTGTGATATTGTCCGTGAGCACCAGTACATGCTTGCCTGATAGATGGTTCTGGAAAAAACAAAGAGCTAGATAAATAGCCCGTAGCTCTAGCCGGTTGATAGGAAAACGGCGTTCAGTGATGGACCAGCTCCCTTGAGCCAGCAGCGATTTGAGGTGTGCACCCCAACCGAAAAGACTGGCATCCGTAGTTACCACCAAACGATGAGGCTCGTGCAAAGGAGATCCCTTGGAAATCGCCGATGACAACCACCAGAAGAACCTCCTTGGGCAGTAGGACTTTGGAAGTGGAATTGCCTGTGCCCGCTCTTTGGAATGGCAACAGGAACCACTGGAGGTCTCTAGTATGAAATCTCGCCCATGGAACGATGGAAATGGTTGAAATCATCTTTCCCAGGAGTTGGGATAATGACAGCAAGGAAACTCTGCTTTCCTTTATTAAAGAACCAGCTAAAGATCTTAAACTACTCTGTCTCTCCTGAGATAAAGAGACTCTACCTAATATGGAATCAATATTTGCTCCTAAGTGAAGTAAACAGGTTGAGGGGGTCAAATGACTTTTCTCTATATTAATAGAGAAGCCATGTAAAGAAAGAGTCTGAACTACAATCTGTAAATCCCTTCTGGCCATTGACTCTGACGATGATAAAATTAAAATATCATCCAAATAACAATAAAGTCGAATAGGTATGGACCTAAGATGAGCTGCCATAGCAGCCAAGATCTTGGTGAAAAACCTTCGGGGCAGAAGACAACCCAAAGGGCAGTGCCCTATATTGATAGTGAACCCCCTTATAACAAAACCGGAGAAACTTCCTATGATCCGGGAAAATAGGGATATGAAGATAAGCTTCAGTGAGGTCTATGGAAGTGAGGAAGTCGCCCTTCCGAACGCCATCTAGAATCGAACGAAGAGAGTGCATTTTAAACTTATGATAAACAATAAAACGATTTAGTCTCTTGAGGTCTAAAATGGGCCTCCAGCCCCCCGAAGATTTGGGAACTAGGAACAAAAGAGAATAAAACCCATGTCCCCTTTGCCTTACGGGAACTGGTTGAATAGCCCTAATCTCCATTAAATGCTTAACTGCTGCCGCCATATGGACCCGTTTATCCCTGTTCCTAGATACCGGACAGCGAATGAAAAAATCTTTTGGAAAGGAAACAAATTCCAGAGACAAACCGTATCGAATTGTATTCTTAACCCAATTATCAGAAGTAGTGAACTCCCATTGATCCACAAAATGGGCTAACCTGCCCCCTATGGGAGGACTAGCAATGCACCTATCGATGACGCCGGAATGGACGACTTCCTCCTCCACGAAAGGGCCGCTTGGAAGGAAAGGGCCTACCCCGTGAAACTCTATCATGACCTCCTCTTTGTCTAGGAGCCCAGGACCCCTGGAACTTGGAAGAACCAGCCCCCCATTCAGAACCTCGAAAGGAAGATTGACGAGAAAAGGGAGTAAATCTGGCTTCCCCTCTGCGATAGACTGAAGGTAATATCATTCTTTTGTCTTTAGTCTCGACCAATAGAGGGTCCAACGCAGCACCAAAAAGTAGCTCCCCTGTGAAGGGAGCCGATGCCAGCCTCCATTTGTGGCGGGCATCCGCCTGCCAATGTCTAAGCCATAGTAAGCGTCAAGCCGTCAAAGCTGAAGCCATGGATTTGGAAACAAAACGTATGGCATGTAAAGTGGCATCCGCCGAAAATTGAACAGCTGCAATTATCTTATTCAGGTCCTGGTGGATACGAGTATCCTCTGCTGGAAGTTTATCCTGTAATTGTCTGAGCCACAACAAGGTGGACCTATTAAAGAAAGATGCTGAAGAAGCCGACCGGATTGCCCAAGCTGCACCTAGATGAGCTCTCTGCAGGACTTGCTCCACCCGTCTATCCTCTGGACGAAGGTTCTCTTCAGGCTGGCCCGGAATGGATGAGGAAGATGCCAGAGCTGCAACTGGACCATCTACAGTGGGTGTCTGTAGAGCTGAAGCTAATTTGGGGTCCACATTGAAGAAACGCTTTGTCTGCTGAGGAAGGAACCGTAGAAGAACCAGGGGCTGTCCACTGGCGTTTGATTACGTCCATGAAAAGTGGGGTGCTGGAATAGAATCCGAACTCGGTCAGGTTCAGAAAAAAGAATGTCAGATGCACCCTTGGAGGATGATGCCACAGGTTGATCCGAGGAAGAACTCAATTGAGCCACATTCTTTGCCTTGAAAAGCAAGGACTTAAAAAGACTAGGAGGAAAAAGACCAGTAAATGCCGGCTGGTCAGGTAATAACCCTTCATCTTCAGACAGGTCAGGATCTCCTTTCTAATCCCTCCAAAAAGAGGATGGCTAGTTACTGAGTGGGTAGGCGAGACTGTACCCAGCTGTGACTGCATTTCCTCCTCTTCAGGATCCTCCTCCCTCACTGATAGCCTTGAATGGGACAAGGAAGCCCTCTCAGATATCTGCATGCCCGATAAAAGGGTCCTTTGAATCGTCTGTTCAATGATTGCCTGAATATGTGGCGAAACAGGCAAAAGAGGCTCTGCCCCCTGACCAACAACGTGGGTTGCAATAGAAGGAACTATCTGAGAAAACTCCTCAGGAGACTCAATAACTGGTGCATCAACTGTATGAGAAACTGGAGGAAGGGATCCCCCCCATAATGCGTCTGTAGGAATATCCACTGGGCAACATTGTAAGGAAGCTTGACCAGGGGAGGTAGAAATAATACCCTCTAGAATAAAAGACCCAGCAGAAGTACTGGGTTCTGGATTGGCCATTGAAGAAGAGGGTAAATTAGAGACTGCCCTACTACATATTCTCTGTATTGCTTCATCTCTTCTCTGCTCATCCCTCAGAGATGCTTTAGACGACTTACTGCGGCCTGAAGTAGGTGGGGCCTTGGTTTTCTGCTTGGAAACACGGCTGCACTTTGCAATAGGGGCCTTGGGAGAGACCCCTCCTGATGGACCTTGCTCCTCCGGCAATGGAGACCCCTGGCGTTTGTTAGATTGTGCCAAGGCCTTAGGCATGATGAAATATTAAGTTTCTAGACCTCAATAAGGCCAAAGAATCACTTCTCCTCTTTTTTTTTTTTTTAATTCAAAATGGCAGCCGCCAATAGAGAGAGGGAGAAACTGACTATTAAAGTCCGAACTGGAGGAGAACTGCAGCTGAAATAATGAGAGCACAAAGCTCCACGCCCAAATTAGCCCCTAACTCCGCCTAATGTAAACTTCAGGACTAATCTTCTGAAGACTCACTCCAAATGTGCTCAAAATGGCCGCCGGAGTTTGGATAGGGGAGGGGCGGAGTGAGCACTAAGCTCTAAGCGTCTCCTTCCGCAGCTGCAATAAGTGATCCATTTAAACTGTTTTGGGCGGGAAAAATCAGATCGCGTGAAATAGGAGACGGAGGGCTGGGTAAATTGCAGGCTACCCTGTGGGAGCGGAAACCAAACTCCTCAGCGATCATAATTAAAGCCGGGCGACAAACTAATCCAAACAATTTCTATACCGCCCAGCAAGCCCTCGGCAGTGCTAGAAGCTGCTAGCGATACTGGGAGTGAATAACTCCACTCATCCAATCCCTGCTGGCTTCGGGGGCGCTAAAAACCCACCAAAAATATCCTGGAACGCCTGCAGCTCAACAGGATTGAAGCAGAAGTAATAATCACTTCTGCAGCCAGCGGAGAAAAAATAAGAAAAATGTTACTCACAAGTATGTATCCTGCAAGTCAGGCAGGGAGAAATCCACAACGCAACCGTCCAGGCTGAACAACTGAGTCAAAATCTGGGGTTCCCAGCAGCAAGGGGCGGGACTTTCAGCTTCAACAGACTCAGTTATCCAATCTGAACAGAGGAGCTCCACCCACTCTGACTGCTCTCTCCACCATAACGGAGAAAAGAAGGAAATGGGAAAAGATTGAGGGGGAAAATTAAAAGAGTAAAAATTAGAGAAAGGAGGTGGAAAGAAAGATACAAGAAAGAGGAACAGAAGCAGATAAGAGAATAGGAAAAAGGGAGGAAAATATTAAGAAATGGAATTTTGGAGAGACCTAAATAAAATGGTTAAAAGGGGAAGAAAAATGAATAGCAGAAAAGAAATTAAAATAATTGTAGAAATTTTATGTAAGAAGTAAATTAGAAGAAATATATAGGTTATTGTAAAAGGGAAGTAAGAAACATACACAATGAAGTGTATGTAAGAAGCAAAAAAGAAGTAATATATTGTTTAATATAAATGTAGAAGTAGATGAAATGTGAAAGATATAATGGAATATATGTTTTACTGTCTGAGGATGCATGGAATTGGAGAGAATTATAATGGATGGTAAAGAAATATATTTTAAATATAGATAACAACAAATAAATTAATTGAAATCAAGATATAAAATTGAAAAGAAGTAAAAAAGGAAGAAGTATACTGTTTAAGAAAAATAGTCCAGCAGATGAAATGTGAAAGAATGGTTTATAGGTGAAAACAATTGAAAGTGAGATGTAAAATGGAACAAAATTGAAATGTTAGTAAATGTTGTATCCTAATGAAAGAGAAAAATAATTATTGAACTGGAAATAAGAATATAAAGAAAACAAGAGGTGGAAGGTTGTATTAATTAAAAGGCTGTAAGGTAAAAATTGAAAAAGATGAAAGACAATGTTAATAATTAAAATATATGAGGGGAACTTTGAGAAATATACTCAATAGATGGGAAAATAAGGTTGTCTGGACACCATAGTGGAAAATATTGAAATGAAAATGAATACAGCAATAGGGAGAGATAAGAAGAAGGAGAGAGATAGAAGAAAGGGAGGAAAATATTAAGAAATGGAATTTTGGAGAGACCTAAATAAAATGGTTAAAAGGAAGAAAATGAATAGCAGAAAAGAAATTAAAATAGTTGTAGAAATTTTATGTAAGAAGTAAATTAGAAGAAATATATAGATTATTGTAAAGGAAGTAAGAAACATACACAATGAAGTGTATGTAAGAAGCAAAAAGAAGAAATATACTGTTTAATATAAATGTAGAAGTAGATGAAATGTGAAAGATATAATGGGATATATGTTTTACTGTCTGAGGATGCATGGAATTGGAGAGAATTATAATGGATGGTAAAGAAATATATTTTAAATATAGATAACAACAAATAAATTAATTGAAATCAAGATATAAAATTGAAAAGAAGTAAAAAAGGAAGAAGTATACTGTTTAAGAAAAATAGTCCAGCAGATGAAATGTGAAAGAATGGTTTATAGGTGAAAACAATTGAAAGTGAGATGTAAAATGGAACAAAATTGAAATGTTAGTAAATGTTGTATCCTAATGAAAGAGAAAAATAATTATTGAACTGGGAATAAGAATATAAAGAAAACAAGAGGTGGAAGGTTGTATTAATTAAAAGGCTGTAAGGTAAAAATTGAAAAAGATGAAAGACAATGTTAATAATTAAAATATATGAGGGGAACTTTGAGAAATATACTCAATAGATGGGAAAATAGGGGTTGTCTGGACACCATAGTGGAAAATATTGAAATGAAAATGAATACAGCAATAGGGAGAGATAAGAAGGAGACAGATAGAAGAAAGGGAGAAGGAGAGAGAGGGAAAGAAGAAAGAGAAGTGGAGAGGAAGAAAGGGAGGGCAAATAAGAGTAGGAGAGAAGGTTAGATAGGGAGGAAGAATCGAGGAGGGGGAGAAAGGAAGGGGAAGTAGAGAAGGAGTAGGAGAGGAGAGAAGAAAGTAGGAAGGATAAAAGAAGGGAGGGGGAGGAATGAGAAAGAGAAGGAAGTTTGCTGTAAAACGAAAAAGATGAAATGGAAGAAAAACAATCCCAAACATGTTTGAATATATCAGGATAAAAACTGAATTAGCTAAAAAAAATAGTAAAAGAGAATATATATTAGTAAATATATATAACATATATATATATAAGTTATATAACTGTCTGGTTTGGTTCTGCAACCCAACAAGAAAGACACAGACTTCAGAGGATAATTAGAACTGCAGAAAAAATAATTGCTACCAACCTGCCTTCCACTGAAGACCTGTATACTGCACGAATCAAGAAGAGGGCTGTGAAAATATTTACAGATCCCTCACATCCTGGACATAAACTGTTTCAACTCCTACCATCAAAACGACACTATAGAGCACTGCAAACCAGAACAACTAGACACAAGAACAGTTTTTTCCCGAAGGCCATCACTCTGCTAAACAAATAATTCCCTCAACAATGTCAAACTATTTACTAAATCTACTATTAATCTTCTCATCGTTTTCATCATCAATCTCTTTCCACTTATGACTGTATGACTGTAACTTTTTGTTGCTATCACTAAATTGCAACCTATGACCATCATTTGTGTTGTAAATGTTGTACCTTTGATGAAGGTATTTTTTTCTTTTTTTCTTTCTTTTTCTTTTTCTTTTCTTTTATGTACACTGAGAGCATATGCACCAAAACAAATTCCTTGTGTGTCCAATCACATTTGGCCAATAAATTCTATTCTAAAAGTGGAGAAATTAGAACTTGAGGGCAAAAGAAGATGTGGCTTATATAAATGAGCATAGAAATATTAAGACATGATTAAAATATGAAAAAAGAATATTTTGGCAGAAATTGTAACTAAGTAAAATGTATTTGGATATGTTAAGTTGTATAAGATATGATATGGCCAATACTCTGTTCATAAACTATGTGTGTTTGTGGGGGGTGGGAATCAATAAAAAATTGATTTCTCCCTACAGGTTGTTTTGTTTTCTGCCTATATAACGCTTTCTGAGGAACTGCTTCATGGAGGCCCATAGAACACTGAGTTTATAATGGTTGCAACTTCAAAGTTTAATCTTTTTACGGTTTTGGGGGGAGGGGGCACATCTTGATCATTAAGCCACCAAAATATATTCTATAAATGTTAGATAATTTACTAATTACATGATTTTTTTAAACCTAAACAATATATCCTGATATACAAATAATTTTCACTTACTGACTGCTTATTCATTAACTGTTTAAGAGAAATGTGTGAACAATTGTCAAAGTTGTAGTGTATTATGTGATTACACAGTTACATGATTACATTTCAGGATCTTGGCAACTAGTTTACTGGCACATTTATAATGATCACAAGAGTCCCACAGTCATGTGATTGTCATTAGCAAACTTCACAGCCAGCTTCCGACAAGCAAAGTCAAAGGAAAAACTGGCAGGAAGTGACAAGTCAGTCATGTGACATCACACTTAATGACCCATGGCAATTCACTTAACAATTGCAGAACTGCTCTTGTTAAGATGGGCACTGTTACATTACTTTTCACTTTATGACTGTGTCACTGAGCAACCAAGTTGCCAATGCCAATTGCAGCTGGTAAGTAGGGATTTCTTGCGTATCATTTCAGAAAACAATGAAAGACAATTTGTTTACATTTTTTAAAGTGACTTCCACCTTATTAGCATGATGTTTAATGTTTAAAAATTATAGAACTCCAAAAATAAGTTAGAATATGTTTAAAGAATTTTTAAGATATTTAGGCAAGATCTCGTACAAAGGCAAGCATAGAATAGGATAGGATAGGATAGAACAGAATAGAATAGAATTCTTTATTGGACATGCATCAAGTCTTTAAAGTGGTATGTCTTTTAAGTCATGTTTACACAGCAACATCTTATAACAATAACATCAGCCTGGCACTGATGTCTGAAAAAAACATGTACTTTAAGACCTGTGATAATCCAAAGTATTTCATAGCTTTAGAGTACAATGCAACAAAATCAGACGCTTTAATGAACTTTTTTCCCCCTGTGTCATTATATTTTATAAATAACAACTTCTTCATGAAACAGACATAAACCCATGGACTTACATTAATGTATACTACTACAATGAAAAAGCAACAATATAGAATTGATTTCAGTCACCTCACTTGGTCTTTATCAAAAGTCTGAAAAGTTTAAAAAAATATCTTGTATCTCAAAATCGATGTTTTTTCATAAAATACTTGCAATTCATCTAATTCCTCACAAAGGAAGGTGTTTACATTTTTGCTGTAACAATTGCAGAGGTGGGTTTCAGCAGGCTCTGACTATTTCTAGAGAACTGGTAGCGGAAATTTTGAATAGTTCGGAAAACCAGTAGTAAAAATTCTGACTGCCCCTGCCTCCATTTATTCTCTGCCTCCCAAGTCCCAGCTGATCAGGAGGAAATGGGGATTTTGCCGTAACCTTCCCCTGGATTGGGAAGGGAATGGAGATTTTACAGTATCCTTTCCCTGGAGTGGGGTGGTAATGGAGATTTTACAGTATCCTTCCCCTGCCACGCCCACCAAGCCATGCCCACCAAGCCATGCCATGCCCACCAAGCCACACCCACAGAACCGGTAGTAAAAATTTTGCCATAGTATCTGTGTAATAGAAAAAGAACAAATATACATAGGGTTAACTGAGAAACAGAAATAATTCAAGGAATATAAATACTAAAATCATTCTCACTCTGATAAAGGTCCCAAGAAATACTCTGGATTTTCAAACAATAACCATATTGAATTCCAGCAATGTATTGGTTGGGTGGGTGAGAAGTATAATACAATAATAAAATGTGGACAGACAGGTTTGCATTCTTTCGTAAAGGAAATACATGTGCATTATGTACCCTGAACGGAGGAATGTTTGTTGTACTAAACTTTAAGGAATAACATGTTTCACTGCTGTGAAATGAACTAACTCAAGAAGCCTGGGATGCATTATAATTCATACAATTTGGTGAATGGGCAGTTTATAGGAAGCATTCCCTTCTCCAATTTGCAGAGTTTTGGACAAAGTAAGCATGTTACTTAGAAACCAGTTCAAAGACAGCTTTGCAATTGCCAACTTTTTGTAACAGGAGAGTGGAACATTTTCCATCTTACAAACCTATGCAAACTATAACCCACTCCACTTGTATTTCAATATCCTTTGCTCCCATCATTGCCCTAACCAAAAGTTAGGGACAAGAGAACATACATGAATATGATGCCTGACTCTTTGCTGTTCCAAACAACATATATTGGTGGCTATAAGACTGAGAAAGGACATTTGTGAAAACAGATTAATGCTTAAAAGTTTTCTTTTAATCCTGCCTACTGTTAATATATCTTCTTCCTATTTTATGTATTTATTTAATTAAATGTATATGCCACCCATCTCAGAGTTTTAGAAGACTCTGAATATCTTTATATCATAAATATCTTTATATCATAAGATATAAAAAATATCTTTATATCAGCTGACTTTTTAAAATGTATTGTTATTTTACAGTTATCTTTTCCTGTTTTTTTTATGTTGCTCCAATTGATTTTATGAGTAGTGGTATGCACAAATAAATGGGATCAACAAATAAATGGGATCAACAAATAAATGGGATCAACAATAAAAAAATAGGAAATAGAAGGAAATAAAAATAAGGAAAATACTATGATTGGAAAATATAGAATAAAGCAGTTATAAATTATTATAAATTATAACTTATAATTTATAGGATAAATCAAGTTATAAAAGAATAAGTGATTATGTATTATGAAAGATATCATTTTGTACAAGTAATACCTGGCTGTATGTCATGATAGAATGACTTCACGTGCCAAGTGTCAATACAAAAATATAAAGTTTATCATTCAAAGTTTTTGACTAAATACTATTGAAAGTGCCTGTTTGGGGCAGAGGATGCAGTCATTATAACACTAGGTGTTATTCCCACAATTATTATTTTATTAGATATTTTCTAACACAGTATGTTCATCTATTTGCCTCTTCAAAAACTCTTCATGTCTCCTTATCCCATTATGTCGCACATTCTTTAAGCCTGTTTCTCATGCTCTCTGCTTGCCTTTCTGAACATAATTTCAGATCATGATGCCTACTTGCAGAGTGGGTTTGACACTAACGTGATTGAAAAGCTAAGTATTTTAAAATGGCAAAAATAATATTTGCCAATACTTTCTAAAGGTAAAGGTTGCCCTCGCACATATGTGCTAGTTGTTCCTGACTCTAGGGGGCGGTACTCATCTCCGTTTCAAAGCTGAAGAGCCAGCGCTGTCCGAAGAGGTCTCCGTGGTCATGTGGCCGGCATGACTAAACGCCAAAGGAGGCTGGAATGCTGTTACCATCCCACCAAAGGTGGTTTCTATTTTTCTACTTACATTTTTTACATGCTTTCGAACTGCTAGGTTGGCAGAAGCTGGGACAAGTAACAAGAGCTCACCCCATTACACGGCACTAGGGATTCGAACCACTGAACTGCCGACCTTTTGATCGACAAGCTCAGCATCTTAGCCACTGAGCCACTGTGTCCCTACTTTCTACTTCATATCAAAATTTATAATTTAATGGATAATGGGGCACCCAGAATGATAGTAGCACAATGAGTAGCACACTTAGATCCAATAGAAGACAATATATGTAACTCAGGGTTGGAACTGTGAAGCTCTAAGTGCTCCCTAAGCTTACTTGCTTGCTTACAGAGGTTTCATTACCCAACTAGCTAACATCATCACTGCGAGAGGGAGGTTGACTCCATGTTTATATACAGCATCTACCTCTTAGTACAATGAAAGACATCTACATTTTTTAAACGTTAAGGCAAGGTAAATCAAGTTCAGGTTTTAAAAAAACTTTAAATAAAAGCCTAAAAAGACAAATTATTCTATTGGTCAACATATGGTGGAAAATCCAATTTACTCACCCACCCACCTCAACCTAAGATTTAAGATGCTGCTTTCAGCATTTTTCTTTGGGAGCTTGTCATAGGTAAAACTATCAAAACAATGTTATTGTACATACCTTGTTGCATTATGTATTGTGCAATGAAATAATCCTCGCTCTTGTAAAATCAAATAATGATTAGCAAATTGAAACCAAAGGGGAGCTGAATTCTGAAACCATGAATATTACATGTTGTAACTAAGGACAATATATATATATATTATTACCTTAACGTTAAGGAATAATAATGTTTTTATATATTAACACCCATAATTAGTTTCAAAGAAAAGCACACTTTCACTAAAGCACTTTTTTTCCTGTTCCAGCCACCTAATTTGAAATGTGTGTGTGTGTGTGTGTGTGTGTGTGTGTGTACATACATACATACATACATACATACATACATACATTGGGTATGAGTTTTATGTAGAGTTACCAAACTGCAGTTATATACATCACTTAAAACTAAAACTAAAATAAAAATAAAAATCTAGCTGTTAAATGATGCTTCAGTGGTATGCAATTAAATTTGGCTAAATAAAATGAACATTTCCAAAGAAAGAGATTCATGGGGAGAGGGGGGGAGTTCAGTGAGAAGCACAAACAACAAACAGAATAGTGCTGATTTGCAAATGAAAACCCAGAGTGTAAAGAAAAAATCTCAGAGATGTAGGGCATCTCTCCTCAGCTTTTGTTCCTTTTCTTGACTACTCTCATTATTCTTTTTGGCAGAATTGGAGCTTATGCAGCTGCAGACCTTCCCAATCTGTTGCCCTTTCTTGATTGGTAACGAAGCAAAGGCAGCCAACTGCACTCATGTGAATCTTTTCCCTCAGAGGCGCACTAAGCAGGGATGGCAACTTCTCCAGCCTTCTGTGAAGGCCAGATTAAATTATAGCTAACCACCAACAAAACAATGTTCACCTCAGTCACTAAACAGACTCACATGCACTCAAGCCTATAAGATGGTTTGCAAACTCATTTGTCCATAAAAAGAAGACAGACTAAATACATATGCAAAAACTTTTGACAATCTTGAAATGTGAAGAAAGCCATTTTTAATATGAACATATGAAGAACATGATTCAGTTTATATTACATCTATGGTTTGCACATTTTTTTTGAAGTATGGCTTTTAAGTAAGTAATATTAAAAATGTGACATTGAATACAACTTCATACAGAGACTGAATGCAACACTTTTACTGGATATTTACCTCCAAAAAAGTCATATTTCCCTGCTGGTAATTCCACCTCAACTCTATTATCCCTGATAATTACTCAAACCGATCTAAAGGTTCAATAGAGGGTTTGGAGTTTCAGGGACCTTGCTAATAAGGGCAAATTTTGATGAATTTTCCATCCTTGTCACCTTTCTTCCTTACCCTCAAAAAACCTTGGCCAGTTTTTAAAAGTAAAAAAGTAAAAAAAAAATGTAAGGAAAACTGAGACATGTTTTAGAAATCCTTACAAGTTTTAGTTCTTCATCTACTAAATTCAAGATAAGGGTTTGATTTAAAATTCTTCCCACAAATATATCCATGATATCTCAGAGTAATCTGACTGGTAAATAATATGAACACTGGGATTGTCAAATGTTGATATATAACAATAATCTTCTATAAATATCTGCTAAACTAATTTGGTATAAGAAGTCAGGAATCTTTTTAAAAAAATGCTTGCAAAGAAATGGTTCTAACACTGGTAGAACAATGTGTCACATATGATGTATATATTGAGCCTAGTTGGATGATACAACAGCCACAGGCTTGGTTTACTATTAAACACACCTATGTGTACCAATTTGTGCCTTGCTTTAAGCTTACTATATTTGACTGCCAACTAGTCTCTAAGCAGACAATGTTCCCACAGTTTGCTTCTCAGGGCAGTCTCTGGTTACTGTACCAGAAAATAACCTGTAGTTATTGTAAATTTAAAACAAAGAGAGCCACAAGACAGCGCCATGCTTGTAACTTTTCATCCTTAGACTTAAAATAACAATAGCACTTAGACTATATTATAGTGCTTTACAGCCCTCTCTAAGAGAGGTTTATAGTCAGTATATGGCCCCAAACAATCTGGGTCCTCATTTTATCCACCTCGGAAGGATGGAAGGTTGAGTCAACCTTGAGCCTGGTGAGATTCGATCTGCCAAACTGTTGGCAGCCGGTGATCAGCAGAAGTAGCCTGCAGTACTGCACTCTAACCACTGTGCTACCGCGGCACAGTGGTAGATTTACCAAAGATCTATAGCCTCTACTTTCGATCCTAATGCTCTCCAGATATTTTGAAGTACAAGCCAGAATAGTCAGAAATAATGGGAACTGGAATCCAAAACATCTAGAGAATATTAAGTTGGAAGAGAGGCTGAATGCACTACAAAATTTTCACTTTTTAAAGAAAACCTGGATTTTGATTGTTACAATTCGAATCCCTGCTTCCCCATTGAAAGGATACTGTTGTCAAGATCACAAAAAGCCTAGTAGGAATTATCACATAGATTTGGAAATACTGCTAAAACAGTTAGACAAGTGTTTTCAAACACAGCTAGAAAAAATTGTTTCAGTAGTTAATAGCCAAAAAAAGGAATCCTGATACCCTTAACTTCGTGAAAATGGTACATCGTTCCACCTACAGAGAATATACTTTTTCCAGGTTCAGTGCTTAAAGAAAGCTAGATCTTTTATGTACTTTTATGTATACTTACTCAAACATGTCAGTTATGGAGCAAAATTCTGATCCTGGAAACAATATGCCCCTTGGACAATGGAAGTAGCCATGGGAATGCAATGTAGCTATGGCCCAGTGCCATAGTTTGTGTATTTCTACTCTACAGCTTAATTTTCTCAAAAAAGTTTTAAGTGTTTCACATTCTAGAATAAGCATATGAATCTAAAACAGGAAAATTCTATCTGAAATATGAAATACTGAAATACCACTCTACTGGATGTTCCATGCTAGATAGTTCATTGATCTGATGTTAAAGAACTATGTCCATACAGAACAGAATCATAAAAGCAAGCAGCAAGTTACGGTTTTTACCCAAAGTCTACTTACTTATCTTTTAAACACATTTAGCATTTGGGGATTATGAAGTCATCATAATATGTGATGCAATATATGTGATGACTTCATAATCCCCAAACCACACAAAGCAAGCATTTTTAGCAATCTGGACTTCTTTCTGCACTCTAATATTTCACATTTTTCTCCCAAAAGGTATAAAGGAAACAAGTGTTAGCATGGCTCTCTGCTCACAACACAAATCCCTGTGTTAAATATATAGCACACTCAATATATCAGACAACAATATTATGCTTCTGCAATTTAATGCACTGTCTCTATGTAAGCAGAAATGTAGTGCTTAGGACTCTAGTTAAACCCTTCAATGAACTCACTGAATGACTTCGATCAACCATGTTTTCTCAAAACCACCTTTTCCATTATATTATGATATGGATATTTTCTTAACAATGTTGATTTAACAGGTTTTTAGAATTTAATATGTCCTTCTAATACTAAATTCTTATTCCTCACAAAATGTGAACAGCATAGCATTAATTTTAAAGTAAACATGACTATGTCTGAATCAATGTGTTTTAGTTCATCTTCTAAAACTGCAATATAGTAAAGGGAGAATCACATAAAATATTTGATAACATCTTAGTTCTATCCCAGATATTTTCTGGAATTACTGTAACCTACATTTCTAATACTTTATCTGTAAAACACACACAAAGCAACATCCTTTCTCTCTATTGACTTTTTGCTTTCATGTTTATAATACTGTAAGTCAGAAACATGGGGCAACCAAATTACCTACATTGTGATCTTACCATCTAGGAGTGTCAATTGTCAGTCTCTGGGTCTGGTTGAAATATGTTCATGCTCCCGTGACATCTCGCCTGGATTACTACAATGCTCTCTACATGGGGCTTCCCTTGAGGAGCACCCGGAGGCTCCAGTTAGTCCAGAATGCGGCTGCGCGGGTGATAGAGGGAGCCCCTCATGGCTCCCATGTGACACCTCTCCTGCGCAGACTGCACTGGCTACCTGTGGCTTTCTGGGTGCGCTTCAAGGTTTTGGTAACCATCTTCAAAGCGCTCCATGGCTTAGGGCCGGGCTACTTACGGGACCGTCTGCTGCCACCGACTGCCTCCCACCAACCCGTGCGCTCTCACAGGGAGGGACTCCTTGGGGTGCCGTCCACCAGGCAGTGCCGACTGGCGACACCCAGGGGAAGGGCCTTCTCTGTGGGGGCCCCAACCCTCTGGAATGAACTTCCCCTGGGACTCCGTCAACTTCCTGACCTTTGAACCTTTCGCCACGAGCTTAAGACACATCTATTTATTTGCGCAGGACTGGGCTAGGATTTTAATTTAATGTAGTTTTAATGGGGTTTTATTATTTTAATTATAAATTTTAATTCGGCCTTATTTAATAAGTTTTTTAATTAGTGTTTTATTCTGTATTTATATTTGTGTATTTGTGTTTTTAATAGGCTGTAAACCACCCTGAGTCGCTTGGGAGATAGGGTGGTATAAAAATGTGATTAAATAAATAAATAAATAAATAAATAAATGTTCTGCAATCCAAGATTCAGATTTTTATTCATTATTGAAAAAATTCTCAGAAAAGGGAAGTGAAGGGCTATGATGTTGAAACCCAAAAATTATCATCATGAAGGATACCACAGAACATAGTAAAGTAATAATTGTACTATATCAAAATCAGAGATGCAACAAACTTTAAGTAACCTCGAGATTTCTGGCTAGACCAGGAATTTGCAGAACTAAACACTAGAAATCTAACACAATACATTACAGATAGTATTATTAAATCGGACATTTAGAATTCAATACTTTCTTTTAAAAACATTATTCTTTAATTGTAGTCACATCAGCATTATGCTATACCTTGGGTGCCTTCATTTTAGTCTGGCAACAACTTAACAGAAGTTTGAACAGGAAGTAGTTTTACTAGTAGATCATTTTTCATTACTAATAACTGTCATCTGGTTGTTTAATACAAACAACATGAGTAAGGCTGTTCTAAAGAACCCTTTTTTATCTGAATACACAGGTCATATCAGTGAATGGCACAGAAAATATTAGCAATTAATATTATCCCTGAGCCACCATTTCACACCTTGTTCAGCTTGCTGGATTTCCAGATTGTTGCAAAGAAGCCATGAAATCTAGAAGTTTGTCCATTATCTTTCACATAGCCTTTATGTAAGATGTGAAAAATTATTAAACCCTCTTCCCATTTATACAAAATCTAGATGTGGTAAGTCATATCAGAGAAAGAATAAAAATTATTCTATTTTATCATATATTTGGTGGGGAAGGAAGCAACAAATGTTGCACAAATACTTAATCTACACTTGAGTATCAATATACACACAATATACACATACATTTTTCTATATTTAAAGATCAACGTTTCTGTTAATTCAAAAGTTGCTCTGGATCAAATTCCAATTTTTTAGCTAAAGATGCTTTGTGTTAAGATATAATCTAACACAAAAGCATCTTATTATTTTGAATAAAACATTTTAATAAAATATATCCCACATCATTAATAAGACAAGAGGGGCAAATACATACCCCACTCACCCTACCAAGAAGCACAGAAAAAGAAGCACTGGTATAATGAAAATTTACATCTTTTAATCTGTATAGCAAGCAGTGAAATTCAAGGTAGTTTAAATACTTCTACAGAAATAATGCTGCTCTGCTTTTAACAACAGTGTCTAAAGAAGAATAATCTATTGTAGTTATTTTAGTTAAATACCAAATGTATTTATTTAAGATGTACAAATGTAGCTACTTAAAAAAACAGCTTTTTCAAAAAATAAACTGAGTTGCCTCAAGTATAACTGGGGAGTCAAACAAGTTTTATGCACCTGTTTAATTCCACCACCAGTTTCCTAAGACACACCTTTAGTTCAGCAGGTGCAATTCTGTGTTCTGACAAGTCTGAAAAATGGAGGAGGAAGCTAGTCCTGACTAGCACCATTCCAGTTAGCCTTTGATTTGCATAAGTATCTGGGAGCCAATTCAAATTTCAGGATTCACCATATGAAATAAAGAAAGGAGTCAATGATTTTAAGGATACTGCCTGAACAGCTACCAATATATCAGTGAAGTAGGGCTCCAGGAAATAAGATAGATTACATAATGGATCATTTCAATTTCATACCTTTGCTGAATTCTAAGCATGTGGTGTAATCATAACAGAAAAAAGAAATGCAGCCAAGGAAGTTGACAGTGGAATCCATTCGCAGATCTCCCTGAGTCCTGAGCAAATACTGTACTATAAAGTGGGATTAGAATACTGGATTTATATTGAGCATTTGCACTCCAAAACACTCCCCTCCCCACCTTAGGTATTTCCCACCAGATCAAAAACGTAATGAATCATTCAAAAAAGTAACAAAAGAGGCTGTGTGGCAAGCGGATGGCAGCTTCCATGTTCAAATTACACAGGCTTTCCACCTGAACTTTGACATGATGCCCTTTGTCTGTGTAAGCATTCCACCAATGCCATTTAAATGTATCAACCATGTGGGTCAGCATATTTAAGATATCTCTGGATGGTTTCAGGAAGCAGGTTAGATCTTGGCAATGCATAGTTCAAATCTCTGTTTAGACATGAAACTCTGCTAAAGGGAATGGAATGAACAGTCTGACTCTACCCTACTTCTTGGAATTGAAAAAAGTAAGGAATGGGATGAGGAAAGCCTGAAGTGCAGAGGACATTTAAACATAAAAATTAGTGAAAAAATTAAAGCCCCCCTCCAACTTGGGTTTAGAATGACAGCGATGGATCATATGCAGGATACCCAACAATTAAAATACACACCAATAAGACCACAAATGAAAGATCTGATCCTTGTCCTAAAAACACTTGAATAGGATGGAGTCTCTGGAAGTTTCCCAGTTAGTAAATGGTCTGGCTTTTGCCTTAACATGAATAATGTCCATGTTCCCCAGACCCTCCCTTGTCCAGTTGATGTATGTTTACTGAAGCCAAGAACGAAGCATATGCATAAACTCAGAAAGTGCTTTCTTTTACCAATATTGCTAGGTAATATTCTGTCTTTGACTTACAACAGTTCATTTAGTGACCATTCAAAGTTCCAACGGCACAGAAAAAAAGTGACTTGTGACAGTTTTCCACACTTACAATTGTTACAGCATTCCCACGGTCCTGTGATCAAAATTCAGTCGCTTTGGCAGCTGGTTCATACATATGACCACTGCTGGGTCCCAAGGTCATGCGATTACCCTGTTGCAACCTTTTTTTTGGGGGGGAAGGGGGAGAGCCAGATTCACTTAACAACCAGGTTACTAACATCAAGGGCAATGATTCATTTAACAACTGGCGGGAAAGGTCCTAACTCATTTAAGAAATGTTTAATAACAAAAATTTTGGGCTCAATTGTGGTCGTAAGTCTAGAGCTAGACTTATGACCACAATACTACTATCTATTAGAACACAGATACTAATAGAATTTTTATTTTTTATTGGCCAAGTGTGATTGGACACACAAGGAATTTGTCTTGGTGCATATGCCCTCAGTGTACATAAAAGAAAAGATACGTGATCGCTCTCAAACCGTCCTGACCTGCCAGGAAGAAGGAAGGTGGGGGGCGGGACAAGCGGACAAATACACACACGCGTTTCCAGATGCACACGTACTTTCCGCGGCCAAGTTCTTCACCTCTTATCCCCACCAGGGCACAGGCTGCTCCAGGCACCTGTCGCCCTTAGAGCGGCAGGCTCCACCCCGGGCCGCCTGGCTCGGCCTCCTCCGAGTCCCGTCCTTCCTCACCTGTCCCGCGGGTCGACCCAGCTGGTGGTTTTGGTAGCGTGGTCGATGTAATAGACTTTGCCGTCGTAGTCGCGAGCTTCCTCCCAGCCTTCGGGCAAAGGCAGCTCCTGCCGGGGCATCTTTCCCGGCGGCAGGCGCAAGCAGCGGAGAGACGGGCAGAGGCCGGAGGCGGAGGCCACCCCATGCAAAGAGAGAGTTCAGCAACCCCCCGCCCAGCCCAGCAGCTGGCACGGCGGGCTGGGACAAGGGGTCGCGGCGGCGAGCAGGGAAACGGGAGTGAAGGAGCCGACCGGGCGGGAGCCTCGCATCCTCAGCCGGCGCAGGGAGCTAGGAGGAAGGAGCGGCGCGTGCGGGGGAGAAGAGAGTTTTTGTCGAACGTTGCAGGCAACACGCGACAGCCCGGGCTGGCCGCCGTCCGTCCCTCCTCCTCCTCCTCCTCTGATAAGCGAACCGGCGTCGGCTTTTTTTTTTCTCCTTCCCCTCTCCCCCCACCTTCTCTCTTCAGCGGGAGACCACCACCCGCTCCCGAAAAGAGGCGTGGCTGTTGCTGCCGCTTAGCCTGGTCCCTAGAGAGGTCGAGCCCACTTCTTTTTCCCGGGCTTTTGCTTCCAGGGAAAGTAGGGCCGCCAGCTAGCCAAGGCGCCGAGCGCTCCTCGCCAGAGAGTCTTGCAGCGCCGCTCCGCCCGCGGCTGTTGCTCCTCCTCCTCCTCTCACCGCTCGTCTCCTAGGTTGCTTCCTTCACTCCTCCCCTGTGCCGGTGCTACTGTAATACAGGTAATAGTAGAGCCGCCTCAACTTTTTTTTCTTAAAAAAAAAAAAATCTAGCGGCAGCTATTACCGTAAACGCGACCGTAGTCGGAGACGAGCGCCTCCTCCTGTTTGAGGCGGGGAAGGGGGGAAAAGTTAAGAGAAGCGAACCTGAGAGCGGCCGGTGGGTGGATTCCCACGTGCGATCACCTCTGGTTAGCAAATGGGAGGGTTCGGGGAATTGGTTCAAGGTTTTTCGGAGGAGAAGCTCGCGCGTCCCCCTGAATCCAGGTGCAGGTAATTGCTTTGTCAAGACGGCAGGGCTTGAGATCATCAAGCCCTGAGAGAGAAAAGGGAAGGGCTGGAGACAAAATCTGAATAGAAGATGCAATGCGGGGCTCCCTTTCTGAGGACAGCTTGCCAACGATTTGTGTTAAGCGAAGGCGATGGTGTTGGCTGGTGCCGAACCGATTCGGGAGAGCCAAGGTTGAGAATTCAAAATCGGCCGAACGAAAATTTTACAGGAAAGCTTCCCCCCCCCCCACAAATAAGAGGGTTTCTCCCCTCCCCCATTGAACCAAAATAGCAGTTCCTTAACTCTTCTGTCTTTTCTACGTGAGAAAGAATATGTAGATAAGAAAGAAAACGAAAATCGATCTTTTTAAAAAAAAAATTGGAAGAAAAGTAGAAACGAAAAACATTCGAGTTACCTAGTAAACGTGGAGAGTGTATCTCTAAGCCAGGTGGAACCTTATTTCCATCATTATCAAGGGCAGTCTGTGGATAACTTGATAATATACAAGCACTATGGCTTGTATAAATGGGGAAAAACCAATAGCTGATGGTGACTTCATGGAGAGATCCATGTCATCTTCTTAAAAATAATCTAAAGATGGCTTGCCATCATCTTCCTCCAAGATGTTTTTCAATTTCCTAGACCAACACTCTTCATATTATACATTAACAACCTCTGTGACCATATTATAAGTAATTGTATTCTCTTTGCTGATGATGTTAAACTATTTAACACTATAAACAATATGGCTACCCTTCAAAAAGACCTTGACTTTGTGTCAGAATGGTCAAAAATTTGGCAACTCCAAATCTCAACCAGCAAATGCTCTGTCTTACACATTGGAAAAAAGAATCAGAACACTAAATACAAGCTCGATGGATATTACCTTGTAGATGACTCTCACCCCGTTAAAGACCTTGGAGTTTTCATATCCAATGATCTAAGTGCCAAAGCCCACTGCAACTACATCGCAAACAAGGCTTTAAGAGTTGTAAACTTAATCTTGCGTAGCTTCTTCTCCAGAAAGATTACACTACTAACCAGAGCATTTAAAACATTTGCTAGACCAATTCTTGAATACAGCTCACCTGTCTGGAGCCCACACCTCATTTAATATAATTGAGCGTGTCCAGAAATATTTTACAAAGAGAGCTCTCCACTCCTCTGATTACAACAAAATACCATATGCCACCAGACTTGAAATCCTGGGTTTAGAAAATTTAGAACTCCGCTGCCTTCGACCTGAGTTTAACTCATAGAATCATCTGTTACAATGTCCTTCCTATTGAAGACTACTTCAGCTTCAATTGCAACAATACACGAGTGCACAATAGATTTAAGCTTAATGTGAACCGCTCCAATCTTGATTGTAGAAAATATGACTTCTGTAACAGAGTTGTTAATGCCTGGAATGCACTACCTGACTCTGTGGTCTCTTCCCAAAATCCCCAAAGCTTTAACCAAAGACTATCTACTATTGACCTCACCCCATTCCTAAGAGGTCTGTAAGGGGCGTGCATAAGAGCACCAGCGTGCCTACTGTTCCTGTCCTAATGTTCCCTTTGATTGTATCCAATTTGTATAGTTATTTCATGCTTATGCTTATATATATATGCTTATATATCATATAGTTATTTCCTGCTTATGCTTTTATATACTGTTGTGACAAATAAATAAATAAATAAAAATAAAAATAAAAAGTGCTTAACCTTATCCAACCCTATGAAACTTCTGGAGATCAGCCGAATAAGTTAAGTGCTGCCATCTAGCTATATTTAAACTCAATGCACAGCCAAATTGGCACCAAGTGCCCAACTTGTTTTAAACTGCCCAAAAAAAGGTTGATAATCATATAAGAGCAGGAACACTAAGTTTGGCAAGTCAATTGTTTGGTATATGTCAATATAGTATTTATAAGATGACAGAATAACACTATTTTAAAATATATACTACATTTTGATTTACATGTGCTTTCTTAGAAATCAGTGGGTTTTACTTCTGAGAAAACATGTATCAGATTCTTAGGTAACAATCTATGTTTGTAATCTATGACCAAAAAATTGGGAGTAGACATCACATAATTCTAACATGATAACATTTAGATAGCATTTTTTATATATTTTAAAAATAAAACTTGCTGTGAACTTGGACTTTTGAGTTTAAATGAACAGATCCATGTTTGTCTATACAAACCAAGTTATAATCATTATTTAATCTAAATGAGGTTCCAGTGATAAGCATTGTAATGGCAGAGCCCTTGATCACTGCAGAGAAAGAATGGACATTGACAGAAAAGATAATACCCCTTTTCCCAAGGAAAATAATTATACCACCAACTGAACATAACAGAGCTTTCCCAGAAAAAGAGCAGCTGTTATATGAGTTGCCAGAGATGGGAAAGTCTCTGTGAATTCATACATAAAAGATAACTTTATACTTTATATTTGTTTGTTTTTTTCCAGATCTTCAGACTAAACATTTACAGTGATGTGGAGGTTCAGTGGAACAAAAATGGGGGGAAAACTGAGCACGCTTTAGGACAGCTTTCAAATTGCCTAAGATCAGCTATAAATGCAGAGTATAATACAGAGTAAATACAAAAAGAACTTCAAAAGGACTTTCTGACCGCCATTCACCACCGCAGGGAGACGGAGCCGACACGTTGGTTCCGTCCCAGGCGCCTGATGGACCCGGAGGGGTTCCGGACGGAGCTTGGGCCATTTCCTGAGGGTCTGGCACACGGCTCGGCTGAGGAACTTGTTGCGGCCTGGGAACGGGCCGCGGCGGGGGCCTTAGACCGGGTCGTGCCTTTGCGGCCTCTGACCCAGCGCAGGTCCCAACCAGCCCCTTGGTTCTCCGAGGAGCTGAGAGGGATGAAGCGCCGGAGAAGACGCCTAGAGAGTTCCTGGAGGTCTAGCCGTTCAGAAGCTGATCGGACACTAGTGAAGTCCTATACTAGGGCTTACCTAGTGGCAATGAGGAAGCGAGGCGTACCTCGCCTCCTCCCTCATTGCATCGGCAGATAACCGCCCAGCCGCCCTGTTTGGGTGACCCGCTCCCTCCTACATCAGGGGAGCGGGATGACCCGCTGCAGGGACGTGCTGAGGAGTTTAACGGTTATCTATACGATAAAATCGCTCAGCTTCGGGATGGTTTGGACCAAGATTGCGTGATACGGGTGAGACGGCTGAGGGTGGTCTTGGTGACATTGTATGGGATGAGTTTGACCCTGTCGCCCCGAGGACATGGACAGGTTGTTGGGAGGCTGAATGCCACCACATGTTTACTGGACCCGTGCCCCTCCTGGTTGGTGCTGGCCACGCAGGAGGTGACACGAGGCTGGCTCCAGGCGATTACGAGCGCTTCTTTGGTGGAGGAGTCTTTCCGGCCGCCTTGAAAGAGGCGGTGGTGAGGCCCTCCTCAAGAAGCCTTCCTGACCCGCTGTTTTAGGTAATTATCGTCCGGTCTCCAACCCGCTCGCGGCGAAGGTTGTAGAGAGTATGGTGGCATATCAGTTTCCTTGCACCTGGATGAAACTGTCTATCTAGACCTGCTCCAGTCCGGTTTCCGACCCGGTTACAGCACGGAGACGGCTTTGGTCGCGTTGGTGGATGATCTCTGGAGGGCCAGGATAGGGGTTGTTCCTCTGCCCTGGTCCTATTAGACCTCTCAGCGGCTTTCGATACCATCGACCATGGTATCCTGCTGCGCCGATTGGAAGGATTGGGAGTGGGAGGCACCGTTTATCGGTGGTTCTCCTCCTATCTCTCCGACCGGTCGCAGTCGGTGTTGACAGGGGGGCAGAGGTCGGCCCCGAGGCGCCTCACTTGGGGGGTGCCGCAGGGTCGATTCTCTCGCCTTCTGTTTAACATCTACATGAAGCCGCTGGGTGAGATCATCAGTGGTTTCGTGTGAAGTACCAGCTGTATGCGGATGACACCCAGCTGTACTTTTCACACCGGACCACCCCAACGGTTATCAAGTGCTGTCCCGGTGTCTGGAGGCCGACGGGTCTGGATGGGGAGAAACAGGCTCAAGCTCAATCCTCCAAGACAGAGTGGCTGTGGATGCCGCATCCCGCACAGTCAGCTAACCGCGGCTGACCATCGGTGGCGAGTCACTGGCCCCGATGGAGAGGGTGCGCAACTTAGCGCCCTCCTGGATGAACGGCTGTCTCTAGAAGATCATTTGACGGCCGCTCCAGGAGAGCGTTCTACCAGGTTCGCCTGGTGCGCCAGTTGCGCCTTTCTGGACCGGGAGGCCCTATGCACGGTCACTCACGCCTCGTGACGTCTCGCCTGGATTACTGCAACGCTCTCTACATGGGGCTCCCCTTGAAGGGCATCCGAGGCTACAGTTAGTCCAGAATGCGGCTGCGGGTGATAGATGGAGCCCCTCGTGGCTCCCGCATAACACCCATCCTGCGCAGGCTGCACTGGCTACCTGTGGCCTTCCGGGTGCGCTTCAAGGTTTTGGTGACCACCTTTAAAGCGCTCCATGGCATAGGGCCGGGTTATCTACGGGACCGCCTACTGCGACCAGATACCTCTCACCGACCCGTGCGCTCTCACAGGGAGGGACTCCTCAGGGTGCCGTCAGCTAGGCAGTGGCGTCTGGCCGCGCCCAGGGGGAGGGCCTTCTCTGTGGGGCTCCCGCCTCTGGAACGAGCTCCCCAGGACTCCGTCAACTTCGGACCTTGAACCTTCCGTCGCGAGCTCAAGACACATTTATTCATCTGTGCAGGACTGGCTTAGATTTTAAATTTTATAGGGGTTTTAAATTGATTTTAATATTTATATTTCTATTTTTAATGATAGGGCATTGGAATAAGTTTTTTAAAGATTATTTTAATTTTGTGTATCGATGTTTTATATGCCTGTGAACCGCCCTGAGTCCTTTGGGAGATAGGGCGGTATATAAATTTAAATAATAAATAAATAATAAAATAAAAAAATAAATAAAAAAATAAGATACTGCAGCACATACTCGATACCATGGCAACTGCACAATTCCAGCACCAATCATAATGGTGCATCAAAATATCCTTCCCACATATGGGGAAGTAGAAGGCCAAGAAAGCCATTAAATATGTTTAGGATGAGAAATAGCATTTTCCCTATAGTCGCAATGATTGTTATATTATTACTGGGCTTATACAACTTGCTAAGCAATGATTCATATCAATAGAGAAAGCCTTCTATCTGACATTAATTAATAGGAACTGAAACATTGCCCTCTGTAACAGATGGGCAGAAACTAAAGATATAGTCCCTCAAACAGCCTGGTCCTATATCATGAAGGGCTTCATAAACTGTAACCAGAACCTTGAGTTTCACCTGGAAGCTTTCACCAGCTTATGAAGCAGAGATCCTACATAGGCATCTTTCAGCATCATTGCTGCTGCATTCTGGACCATCTGTAGGTTCCAAGTAGCCTCAAGACTGATGTTAAGTGGAACATGCTGCATATTGCAATAGTCCGTACCAATCATAGCTAAGTCCATTCAATAGGCAAAATCAGGAAGGAGAGTTGTGTTGTATAGTTCAGTGCTTGGGTTCATCTTCCCAGAGAATATCAAGAGTTAAAATCCCTCTCCTAGATTGTATCCCCCTTATTTAAAGCTATGAATGGTTATTTCAGTGAACAAAGGTTTTTTTTAGAAGAGATACCCAAATTTCTATTCTGTAATTATCTCTACATATTCCTCCTAATAGTTGATTTCTTTTAATATTAAAAAATAAGCTTAAAGAATGCTCTGTTAAAACTGAAAATATTTCAACTTCCTGCTATCATTTTAATACTAATATTAGATTCCTAAAAACTAATTCATAAAGGATTTCTGGAATAGATCCCATTAATAAATGCATCAGCCAGGCTGCCTGAGGGCCTTTCACCGCATAATTCTAAAATTAATTAATGGGAACTGAAGTATTAAATTAATTACTTAATGTACCAGATTCAGCCACCATTTTTAATTTTGATGCTTTCAAATATATTTGTGTTATGAAGTAATAGACATGTGATTCTTGGTTATAAAGAATAAAGAGAATAATAAATAAAGAGAAGATAGATGATTCACAGGTATAATTTTTTTCTTGTGTGAAAGGGAGTGTTATTTACTTTCCAAACAGGGAACTTGAAGTGAATTCCTAGAAACTTGACACTGTAATTCTGCCTGTAATCATGGCACAGATGGCAGAAAACAGTGACCTATGTCATTGAATTGGAGCGGCCATTTTTCATTTCTATAGTTTCCAAATATTAATAAAAAAATACAATAGCAGATTTTATGTAGGTTAGTACATAATATTTTCCACCCCTCCAAGAACCTCATGTTTAAAGACCTTCTAGTAACATAACCAGCATCCTGTCTTAACTATGCTCAAAACTAATTCACTATTTCACTATTAGTCATTGTTTAATGAAAACCCAACTTATAAAACTCATTGTTTTATGAAAACTCAACTATTTCTTCCAAGATAGTGCTGTCTCATTTTCTCAAGCCATCATGGCAGGAATATTCATCTATAAATAATAGAGGATACTTAATAAGAGAGCCAATTGAGCATAGTGATTAAGGCTAGAAACCAGGAGACCATGAATTCCAGTACTGCTTTAGGCACCAAGCCAATTGGGTAACTTTGGGAAAATTCCTCTCTTTCAGCCTTTGGAGGCATGCAATAGCAAACTGCTTCATCTAAACTTTGCCAAAACCAGGTAGTTGCCATGGGTCAAAAATTACCTCAAAGGTAAAAAACCCACACACCTTGATCCAAGCCATAAGTAAAAGGAGATATTTAACCCAAACCTCAGTTTTTATTTATTTATTTATTTATTTATTTATTTATTTATTTATTTATTTTATCACAACCGTATATATAAACATAAGCATGAAAATAACTATATAATATATAAGCATATATATAAGCATAAGTATGTAATAACTATATTAATTGGATATAATGAAAGGAAATAATAGGACAGGAATGGTAGGCACGTTTGTGCTCTTATGCAGGTCCCTTACAGACCTCTTAGGAATGGGGTGAGGTCAATAGTAGGCAGTTTTTGGTTAAAGCTTTGGGGATTTTGAGAAGAGACCACAGAGTCAGGTAGTGTGTTCCAAGTATTAATAACTCTGTTACAGAAGTCATATTTTCTGCAATCAAGATTGAAGCGGTTAATATTAAGTTTAAATCTATTGTTTGCTTTTGTATTGTTGTGATTGAAGCTGAAGTAGTCTTCAACAGGAAGGACATAGCAATAGATGATTCTATGAGTTAAACACAGGTCCTGTCGAAGGCGGCGGAGTTCTAAGTTTTCTAAACCCAAGATTTCAAGTCTGGTGGCATAAGGTATTTTGTTGTATTCAGAGGAGTGGAGAACTCTTCTTGTAAAATATTTCTGGACACGTTCAATTGTATTGATGTCTGAAATGTGGTATGGGTTCCAGACAGGCGAGCTATATTCAAGAATTGGTCTAGCAAATATTTTATAAGCTCTGGTTAGTAGTGTAGTGTTTCTGGAGAAGAAGCTACGTAAGATTAGGTTTACAACTCTTAAAGTGTTGTAACATGTGCCTTTTTTGCGATGTAGTTGCAGTGGGTTTTGGCACTTAGATCATTGGATAGGAAAACTCCAAGGTCTTTAACAGGGTGGGGGTCATCTGTAAGGTAATGTCCATCAAGTTTGTATTTAGTGTTTAGATTCTTTTTTCCAATGTGTAAGACAGAGCATTTGCTGGTTGAGATTTGGAGTTGCCAAGTTTTTGACCATTCTGACACAAAGTCAAGGTCTTTTTGAAGGGTAGCCATATTGTTGGTAGTGTTAAATAGTTTGACATTGTCAGCGAAAAGAACACAATTACATTTAATATGGTCACAGAGATCATTAATGTATAATATGAAGAGTGTTGGTCCAAGAACACTGCCTTGGGGAACGCCGCTATTGACAGGAACAGGATTTGATAGGACACTGCCTATTTTGACCACTTCTTGTCTGTTTGACAGGAATGCTGTTATCCAATTGGGTCACAACAACACGTGCCATAGGTTTGCCATCATGGGCCTAGGTTTTTTGTTTTTTTTAAGGATCAATCCCCCTTACCAAAGGGAGCCCCCTTGTGGAGTACTGTGAAC
This sequence comes from Ahaetulla prasina, assembly GCF_028640845.1. Lineage (NCBI taxonomy): Eukaryota > Metazoa > Chordata > Lepidosauria > Squamata > Colubridae > Ahaetulla > Ahaetulla prasina. Next base: position 110,500,091 of record NC_080540.1, read on the forward strand.
CTGTTACAATGGCAACTCCACTGTGTTGTACAGTAGAAGCCATTTTAAGGCACAACAGGCTGTATATTAACACTTCTTGTCTGTTTGACAGGAACGCTGTTATCCAATTGTGGAGGGGTCCGGAGATGCCGTAGGATTTTTGTGGCTTCTGGGCATTTGCCAGGAAGGGCCTTTGGCAGTTTGCCTAATTGGACCAAGGTTTGCGAGATAACTGAGGAATTTGTGTTGGGAGGCATTTGTTTTACTTTGAGTTGAACGATGCTGGGAATGAAGTATTTCCCAGCTGTTCAAATAAAGTTTGTTTATTTTTCCACGGACTAAGTTTATTACTATCTATTTGGGCCTGGGTCACAACAACACGTGCCATAGGTTTGCCATCATGGGCCTAGGTTTTTGTTTTTTTTTAAGGATCAATCCCCCTTACCAAAGGGAGCCCCCTTGTGGAGTACTGTGAACCTGTTACAATGGCAACTCCACTGTGTTGTACAGTAGAAGCCATTTTAAGGCACAACAGGCTGTATCTTAACACTTCTTGTCTGTTTGATAGGAACGCTGTTATCCAATTGTGGAGGGGTCCGGAGATGCCGTAGGATTTTAGTTTTAGGAGAAGTTTGTCATGTACCACTGAGTCAAAAGCTTTACAGAAGTCTATGTAAATTGCATCTATTGCTTTGCCTTGATCAAGATTTGTAGTCCATATGTTTTTGCAGTGAAGAAGTTGTAAGTTACATGATAATTTTTTTCTGAAACCAAATTGTTTATTAGAGAGTAGATTGTTTGTTTCTAGGTGGAGGATAATGGATTGGTCGATGATAGATTCCATAACTTTACAGGTGACGCAGCATAGAGAGATTGATCTGAAATTTTCAACTAAGCTGGGGTCTCCTTTTTTGAAGACAGGGATGACCGTGACTAGTGACCAAAGTTTGGGAAGGGAACTGGTCGTGAAGGCTTTTCCAAAGATTATGCTTAGGGGTTCTGCTATATTAGTGGAAAGCTTTTTTAAGAAGTATGCACATAGTCCATCAGGTCCTCTAGATAGGGATGGTTTCAGTTTGCGAAGAGCTTTTTCAACATTTTCTTCAGTGAAATCTATATGTGTTCGGTCGTTGTTGGTGCGGTTGAGGAATGTCGGGTATGAGCCATTACTGTTAACAAAGACTGAGCCAAAGAATGTGTTAAAGTGGTTTGCTTTAACTGTTTCATCATTATTTTCTTTGCCGTTAGATTCTTTTAGTGGTGGGATTGATCTTGTTTCTTTAAGTTTATTGTTCACAAAATTATAAAAAGCACGATTGGAATTTGTGCGCAGAAGGTCTTCTTTTTGCTTGGTGTGGTAATTGGTGCATTCAATTTTTATTTGGTTGCATATATTTTATATTTTAATTTATCAGAGGGGCTCTTTTAAGACTTAGGCAATGACATATAGAGAATCTAGCAAAGGAAGATCTTTGTTTTGCAGGAACATGGAAGATTTTGTCAGGGTCTGCCCTAATCAAGAGACATTGAAGTTATCTCATTTCTATTCTGGTTTCATTCTGCCTTTTGAAGCAAAACCTTGTGAGCAGCAAGTCAGCTGGGTTTAGGATTACCCCATTCTTTTTTTTTTAACAACTGCCAATGCAGTCTTTTTAAACTACTTTTCTAAGAATAGTAGTTGCATGTTTACATATTGCTGCTCACTTGGTTTTATTTTATGTATGTACGTTAAGCTTATATTTGTTGTAACTGAGGGGTTGCTTGCAGTGGATTTGTGGTTGAGCAAACAAGTTATTATTTTTTGTTAAGGAGGGGAAAAAAGAGAGAAATACATAAACACACATATCAACAAAGGCAGAAGGCAGGGGTTTCCACTGTCTACTTTGTTATTTGAAATTGCCCTGGAAGTTTTGGCCAACAAGATCTGAAAAGATAAACAGATAATAGGGATCAAAATTCAAGGACAGGAATGCAAGATGATATGTTGTGCTGACAATGTAGTACTAATAATTATGCAACCAGAAAGGTCTATGCAACAGTTAATGAAAGTAATCAAAGATTTTGTGTGCTTTTCTCCATACAAAAAATCAACAAAAATAAAACAAAGATAATACCAAGGCATTTAACTGCTGAAGAATATTTTATGAAAAAAAAGCTTATTTGTGGAATAACAAAAGATCCAGTTAAATATTTAAGACTTTACCTGAGAAGGTGCAATAAAGATATATTTCAAAACAATTACAATGAATTATGGAAAGAAATAAAACAAGACCTGGAAAAGCTTTAAACTTTCCTGTCTAGGACTTATCACGACAATAAAAATGAATGCATTATCCAGTGTAAATCTTGTATTTCAAATGGCACCAATTCAGATTTCAGGAAGCAAGTTATTACATACTTATGACCCAGGAGCTGCAGTTTCTAGAATAGAGCTTGGATAAGACCACAAAAATCTGGACTGGCCCTTCTCTGCCTCTGTCGGTGAATTTCATGATCTCCTCACATCAGAAGATGTAGGGGTGGCTTAATAATCTTCAAATCAAAACAATGGCGTAGCTTTTTCGTCTGTGTTTTCCATTCTTGCTTTCCCAGTTGACACACCAGCTGGTGCACTAGTACACAGACTTCATATGTATATTACTGGATCCACAGGCCAGATGGCAAAGCCATGGTTTCAGACTCTTCCTGAAGGCCAGCAAGATCAAAGCCAATCTAACTTCAAGGAGACTGATGCTGCCATAGCAGAAAAGGGTCTACTGACTCTGCTCCTGGATCTTGTCAGATGACATTTCTTTTTGGATTGGACCTGCAACATGACCTTTCTGCTAAACCTGATAGGGCTGATATGATTGGGATGCAGTACTTCAAATATTTATTAGTAACATGCCCCCAAAATGGGAGGGGGATCTGTTTTGTATACCTGTGTTGGCACTCGGCTAGAAACCCACTAACTTCTCACCTGTAAAAGAGATGGGGGGAAATTGCACTTTCAGACTACAAAGATTCTGTTAATGTGTGGCTGACCAGTCTTGCAAGTCTCATCCTCTCAAAGAGAAGAATTTTAGGGGGGGGGCTGCTATCTACTGAGCTGGCAGCAGTGTTGTGCAACACCAGCAACAAACAGATGTACAGATGACCAATTTACAGAATGCCATGATAAAAACTAATGCAACAGCAGGGACAGAATTTTCCTCAGCCTGCAGCAGCACAACAAATTGCGGTTCCACCAATGCTCCTGTATTCCCATGTGACCATGCTGGAGAAGTTAATGGAGGATCCATTCTGAGCACCCTTCTCTGCCCATTATAGAGTTGTGGGCTATGCCCGCTATTATTTGAGTATTCTCTGGACAGCATCTCTCTTCCTCATTTCTCAAGGTCTTTGTCACATGCCATTATCTCAGGAAATTGTGTGTTCTAGTCACTCTCAGCCTAGGATGGCAAAATGACATTTCCCAAAAACTTTGTTGAGAAATCTATAGAGACCTACAGGCAGTTTCCTGGAGTCAGCACTGACTCAAAGGGACCAAAAAAATCTCCAAGTCTTCCCAAAATTACAGTTTTGCCCTTCACTGTATGGGACATATTATACACACATCTGCTCATCTGCTTCTGTCCATGAAATGCCTTTCAGATATTTCTATTCTGCATTCTAAAAGTAATTATGAAAGCAACGGAATTAGGGTTTGTATTGCATTAACCTCAAGGATTCTTTGTGTATTTGGGTTGAGTATCTGACTTTGTACATCATTCAACAATAACTCATAGTAACCCATAGTTTATGGTTTAACCACATTATAGTTAGCCTACCATAACAAATGAAACAATGATTGAGTGTGTTTACCCAGTACTGAACTGAATCAGCAAACATAACAGGCCCTTGTTCATATTTGGGCAACTATTACAAAAGTAATTACAAATATATTCTAATTTTTTTTTAAACTTTGAAATCTTAAAAGGACTATATAACTGTAATTTAACTCAGTGTCCTTGTTGATTTTAAGAGACTGTAGCATCCCCAGCTAGCTTAAGTTTCCTCATACTAAGGCTTGTCTGTCACAAGTTCTACTGGAGTTAGCGAGCCTGAACCGAGTATAATGTGTTTGTCTCCTTAGAAACTGTATAATTTTTGAAAAGACCTGCTGATAAGAATGTGTAACACTTTGTTTGCTGTTCATTTGTTCAAGGGAATGAAAGGATTCTCAGCATATTTCCATTACAATTTCTGTTTTGGCTGCCTCTCTGAGTCTTCTGGCTTTTTCTGCTTTTGAATGGTATGCTCCAGGGTTTATTACAGAATACAAGGCAGATTATTTTACATTATTTTACATTCTAACAGCAGTGAAGTTCTTTTTGCATATTAAATGATGTTAGCAAACAGAGCACCACAGAGCAAATTAAAGCCGCCTATATCGGCAGATTTCAGCAATGCATAGGGGAGAATGGAGTAGAAAAAAAGAGATAGAAAAGACAATCATTTATGAGAAAAGAGGATATTCCAGGAGACAAGGTGCTTATTTCTGTTTGTGAAATACAGAAGGATCTACCATGTGTGTTGTACTCTGCTATGGCTTTGTTCTTGTAAATAGGATTTTAATCCCTAACCCTAAACTGAACTACTTAAAATATTTAGCTGGGCTCTCCCTTGAGTGAATGTTCCTCTGCAAAAGGAGAAAGATTTTTTCCCCAGGCTTAAAAAGAATCAGAAAGACCTTTTTGAAGATAACTGAGCTGCAGAAATCCAAATAGTTGCTAGAGGGCAGCAAAGTACATCTGCACTGTTTGTATGGCTGTGTTTTTTTTTTAACCAGCTGATAATCCGGCGTTGCCCGGGTATTTATTTATCCCAATCCTGCCTTTGAGGTGATTATCTGCATTAGCAGGCACCTCTCCCAAAATTTTTCCCTCTTTGCTTGAAGCTGAGGGCCTAGGGCAGTGATGGCTAACCTTTTTGCCATCGCATGCCAGGAGTGGGGGGAGCATGGAGGGGTGTTGCGGGCATGCATGCCCATACCCATATTTCTATGCACCCTGCGTATGCGCTTGTGACCCCTCCTGCTCCTCCCGCTCCTGGCATGTGATGGCCCGGTGGGCCTTGTAGGTCCATTTCTTTCTCTTCCCAGGCTCCAGAGCCTTTCTAGGAGTCTGGTGTGGGCAAAAATGGCCTCCCCCTGAAGGCCCTCTGGAGACCGGAAATGGTCCCACCGGAAGTTGACAAATGGGCCATTTCCAGACTGGAGGGACTCTGGGAGGAGGTGGGGAAGGCTGTTTTTACCCTCCCCAGGTTCCTAGAAAGGCTCTGAAACCTGGGGAGAGCAAAAAAGGGCCTCCAGAGGGGCCCTCTGGAGGCAGGAAACAGCCTGTTTCTCTACTTCTGGTGGGGCCAAAAGGCCTGAAAATCAGCTGGCTGGAGTGCACATGCATGCTGAAGCTGAGCTTGTGTGCCTACCGATATGGCTACATGTGTTGTGGTCCGTCAGCAGCCCATGGAGCTGGCAACGGAGTTGGATAGCAATGAGGCTGAGGTGAGGCCAGGGCCATCAGGAAGTGAGGGGCGGACCTCACTTCCCAAGTCTCCAGAGGCTGATAGTAGTGAGGCAGAGGAACAGGAGGAGCCTGTTCCTAATGCACACATGAGAAGAGCTGCCAAAGGCAAGAGCAGCTCAAGCAGAGAAGACAACTTGGGAATAGGCCAAGAGATTATTGGCCCCTCCCATAAGGCTTAAAACAGACCAGCACTGGCGTTTGAGCTTTGCTGGAAAACAACGTTGTAGCTGTGTCTTCTGCTTTGTCTTCTGGTTCATCTACGTCTTTGTTTTTGTGGCTTCTGGGCATTTGCCAGGAAGGGCCTTTGGCAGTTTGCCTAATTGGACCAAGGTTTGCGAGATAACTGAGGAATTTGTGTTGGGAGGCATTTGTTTTACTTTGAGTTGAACGATGCTGGGAATGAAGTATTTCCCAGCTGTTCAAATAAAGTTTGTTTGTTTTTCCACGGACTAAGTTTATTACTATCTATTTGGGCCTGGGTCACAACAACACGTGCCATAGGTTTGCCATCATGGGCCTAGGTTTTTTTTTTTTTTAAGGATCAATCCCCCTTACCAAAGGGAGCCCCCTTGTGGAGTACTGTGAACCTGTTACAATGGCAACTCCACTGTGTTGTACAGTAGAAGCCATTTTAAGGCACAACAGGCTGTATCTTATTTATTTATTTATTTATTTATTATTTAAATTTGTATACCGCCCTTCTCCCGAAGGACTCAGGGCGGTTCACAGCCAGATAAAATAAACAATAATATTACAATATAAATACTATTAAAATACAATTAAAAAACTTATTCAATTGGCCGAGATTAAAAATTTAGAATAAATGATAAAAAGCCATTAAAAAACCCACAAATTTAAAAACTAATCCTAATCCAGTCCTGCGCAGATGAATAAGTGTGTCTTAAGCTCGCGATGAAAGGTTCGGAGGTCCGGTTCGGTTCCATACTACTAACCTTAACAGAGCTTGAATCCAAAATGCACACTATCACTCTCAAAAGTACTGTGATTTGACACTATAGATAAAATTCATTCTTTTTCATTTCAGAGTTATGCTGGAACACGCGCACACACGCACACACCGACACACACACACCAAGGGGTGTTAGGGGTGTCTTACCCCCACAGTAATTTTTTCCAGAGAGTAAATCATCTCTGTACCAAATTTGGTTGAAATTGATTGAGGCATTATATAGTTACACTGGAACATACTCTCTCTCTCTCTCTCTCTCTCTCTCTCTCTCTCTCTCACACACACACACACACATATACACGTACACACACATACACATACATACATATGGTACTATTTATGTTTTAATTGTAAGACACGCAGAGACATAAATGTGAAATGGCAGCTATATAAATTCTTTTTTTCCTCTTTCATTCAATCCTGCCTTATTCGCAGAGACTGCCTAGATAAGTCCTTGCAGTTTTCTTGGCAAGGTTTTTCATATGTGGTTTGCCCTTCTTTCTAGGGCTGAGAGTCAGTTAGTAGCCCAAGGTCAACCACCTGGCTTTATGCCCAAGGAAGCACTAGAATTGAAAGTCTCCCGGGTTTTAGCCCAATGTTCATTTAAGCTTCAACACTCTATGGTAAATATAATACTCTTTGGAAGTATGAAATCATTAAAATTTATATCTTTCTTATCTTATTCTTCTTTTTAGCTTTTAATGAAAGTGGTAATGAAGAGTTTTGGTTGAATATATATTTCCTATTTCCTACACCAACTTACACGAAGAGCAAAACTTAAGAAATCACTGTTTATGTTCATGATATGCGTAATAGTAATAATAATGGGCAGTTTATGGCTTAACATGCGTGAATAAGCTCATTTGCTAATTGGCAGTTCTTTCAATCCTTTCCCTCATTTGTCCTGGTTAGTTTATTTGTAAGTCATTTTGTTGAGTTCAATAAACACGGAGGCGCGTTGAATCAACAACTATTCTTTAATGTTAGCAAACTCTCCAACAGGCACGAACCGTGCTCCAACACAACGAACAGAACTAACTCTGACAGGAACGAACGTGTTCTTCCTCAGCAACTGCGAACTGTCAGATGGGGAGCCAATCACAACGCTCCCGGCTTCCCGCTTCTTCTGTTGCTTGCGTCTCAGCCAATCAGACTGAGCGGTGCTCGGATTGGCTGATACGCAGGACACAACACCCCTCACCCCCCGGATTGCGCAGTCGTAGTCGGCCAAATAAGCGGGGCGGCGTCGGCTCCGCCCTGAGCGGCGGAGTTCGGGGTTCGGAGTGGCCGAGGATGGCAGGGGCGCGGCCACTCGAGGAACAGCATGAGCAACGGCGGAGGGCTCGATGACCGGAACTTCCGGAAGAGCAGGTAGGGGAACTGACGAGAGCGCTTCGGGCCGCGTATGAGATGGAAATGCGTAGAATTGCGAGTGATCGTTGTTGAGTGTGATCGGTTGGCTCCGGCTCGCCGGCGGCCCGGGTGGAGTGTTTAAAGGGGTGGCAGGAGTAGGAGGGTCTTGCGCCGCTTCGTATCGATGTTGTCATTGTTGGGTTACTCCGGTGGCGTCCGGGGTCTGCCCGGGTGTCGGTTCTTCCGGGTTGAGACGGGCGTCTTGGTGAAGAGTTGAACGCTGGAGGTCGTCTTCACCGGTGGGCAGGCGACGCCTTAATTGGTTAATGTGGCGCCGCCAGATTCGCCCATCCTCAAGGAGGACCCTATAAGAATAGGGCCCAGACAATTGTATTATGTGTCCGGGTAGCCATTGCGGAACATCCCCAAAATTTTGTGCATATACTAAGTCCTCAATACCGAAACTACGGACCCGACCCTCGTGGGCAGGGACCCTGTCGGAACCGTACGTGGGGTGCAACCTGTCCAGGACGGTACGCAGACGGCGTCCCATTAACAGCTCAGCCGGGGTTAGTTTAGTTACACTGCACGGAGTGCTATGCTGGGCTAACAAATATTGATTGATTTTCTGTTGCCAATCAGCCCCCCCCAGATGGCCCAAAGCGTCTTTTGCCGATCGCACGGCCCGTTCTGCAAGGCCGTTAGCCGCTGGGTGGAACGGAGCCGTGGGGGCGTGGCGGATGCCAAGCCTGGCTAAAAACAGCTGGAAGGCAGCTGCAAAAAATTGAGGGTCGTTGTCAGTAACTAGAACATCAGGCAACCCATGGGTGGAAAATAACTTGTCTAGGACCTTGATGATAGAGTCAGCAGTGGTCGACGGCGTCAGGACTAATTCTACCCACTTGGAGTACGCGTCGACCACTACGAGGAAGGTCCGTCCCTGGAAAGGGCCAGCGAGATCCGCGTGGATCCGTGCCCAAGGGCCCCTCGGTGTCTCCCAGTCCCGGACTGGCGCGGCAGGGGGCGCTGCTCGGGAGGATTGACAAGGGTGACACCGTCCCACCCAGGATTCTATCTCTTGGTCTAAATTTGGCCACCAAACATAGCTTCGCCCCAGGGCTTTCATGCGCCCGATACCAGGGTGGGCCACATGGAGACATGACAATATTTGGGGCCGTAGAGTGGGGGGAACTACCACCCTATGTCCCCAGAGCAGGCATCCTGACTGGGTGGACAGTTCGCCGCGTCTGCGGACGTATGGTAGGAATTCAGGGGCCACTGTCCCCTGGGGCCAACCCCTCCGAACCCAGTCAATGACTTGGGACATTACGGGGTCCTTTCCAGACTCCCAGCATATGTCGGAAGCCGCTACCGGGCAATCTGATTCCTCAATCAGAAGAATGGGCATCGAGGGGGCCGGATCCCTAACGTGGGCGGGGAGTGGACAGCGACTGAGGGCATCGGCATGGCCAATTTCTTTTCCCGGCCTATGTACCAAACGGTACGAATAGGCTGCTAGAAATTCGGCCCACCGAGACATTCTCGGGGAGAGAATTTGGGGGGTGGGTCGGTCACCGGCCAGTAAGCCTAGAAGGGGCTTATGGTCAGTGACCACGGAGAAACAGCGACCATAGAGGTAGTCGTGGAATCGCTTAACTCCCGCTACCAAGGCGAGGGCCTCCCTATCCAGCTGACTATAATTTCGTTCAGCTGGGGATAGGGTGCGCGAGTAGAAAGCTATGGGGGCTTCAATCCCATTGGGGAGGACATGGCTGAGGACAGCGCCAATACCACAAGGCGAAGCGTCGCCTGTTAGTGAGAGAGGCAAGGTCTCGTCATACTGTACCAAGACAGCGGACGAGGTGAGGAGGCGTTTGACAGCGGCAAAAGCTGTCGCCGCGGCTCGGTCCCATACCCAGGGTGCGTCTGCGTCTAATAAACGGTGTAGCGGTTCTGCCACAGTTGCTTTGTTAGGCAGAAACACCGCATAGAAGTTAAGAAGCCCCAGGAACGCCTGGAGCTCTGCTTTGCAGGTGGGGGTTGGGGCGTTTTGGATTGCAGCTACCTTGGAGGGAGTGGGGTGGATGCCATGGGCATCCACCAAAAACCCCAGGAATTCCACCCGTGGGACTCCAATTTTGCACTTTTCTCTCTTCAGTCTCAACCCCGCCTGACGGAAACGGTTTAGCACCGCCCTTACTTTGGTGACAAGCTCTGACATATCCCTGGCCGAGACAATTACGTCATCAAAGTAAGGGACCACCCCCGGAATCTCATGGAGCAGGCGTTCCATGATACCCTGGAATATTCCTGGCGCTACACTGACCCCGAATTGAAGTCTCGTGCATTTAAAAGCTCCCCGGTGGGTGACGATCGTTTGGGCCAATGCCGTTTCGTCATCCACCGGGAGCTGTTGATAAGCCTGGGCCATGTCCAATTTAGCAAAGATGCGGCCCTTTCCCAGGGAGTGGAGGAGGTGCTGGACTACCGGCACCGGGTAAGGATTTGCCTGCAGGGCCTTATTAATAGTCCCCTTGTAGTCGGCACAGATCCTCACGGATCCATCCGGCTTAAGGGGAATGACAATAGGGGTTTCCCATTTCGCGTGATCTATCGGAATTAAAACCCCTTGGGCTATTAAGCGGTCAAGCTGCTCATCCACCTTCGGTCTCAACGCCAGGGGAACCCGTCTTGGTTTGAGCCGTATGGGCGCCACCTGGGGATCTAAGTTCAGGGAAATGGGGGACCCCCGATATTTACCCAGGCTCTCATCAAAAACATCTGCGAATTCAGCAGCCAGCATGGAGGTGACATCCAGGCGTGTGTTGTGGACCCCGGCGATGTGCAGGCCCAAGGCGGTGAACCAGTCGAGCCCCAAAAGGCAAGGCCGGTCGCCCTTAACAACAATTAGTGGGAGGTGGTCATTGAAGCCATGATATGCCACCCGGAATTTGCCAACCCCCACAGTAGGAATAGCCCCCCCCTGGTAGTCCCTCAATGTGACAGCGCAGGGTTTCAGGCTGGCCTTGGAGACACCAGGTAGAAGTCGCTGCAGTGTAGACCAAGCGATAAGTGACCGGGACGACCCCGTGTCCACCTCCATAGTGCACGGCGCCCCCTCCAAGTTGACGGTGACATAGATCTTGTCGGACGATGACGCGGAAGCTGCGTAGCTGACAGGGACATCATCTTCAAAATGGGCCACAGTGGCATACTCTCTTTGGCGGGGAGCAAGCGTCTTGACTTGTCCCCGCCATCGAACCGGACTGCGGCCGACATCCTGGACCGGCAGAGTAGCCCGGCAAACCCTGGCCAGGTGGCCGCGCTTTCCGCAACGGCGACAAACAGCGGACTTGAACTTGCAGTCCTCCCTCGCGTGCTCACCGCCACAGCCAAGGCATCGAGGTTGGGAACGCTTACTCTCAGGGAGGCTTGCCCGTTTAGATGTAAGGTTGAGGCGGCTCACCTCAGCTTCTTCTCCCGACGAGCTTCCTTGGGCGGCGTCTCCAAAATGGATAGAAACTGGACCGCTCTCGTTCACCGTTCCCGGTCGGAACCGGTGAAGCTCTGCAGCGGACTTTTCGGCCATTTCGGCTGCTCTCGCTTCATCCATGGCCAGTTGGAAAGTCAAGTCCTTCCGAGCAAGGAGGCGGCGTTGGAGCTTTAAGTCCTTGACCCCGTAGACGAATTGGTCTAACAACATGTTTTCGAGGTCCAGGAACTCGCAGTGTAAAGCAGCAGTCCTCAGGGAGGATATGAAGTCATTAATCGTAGCAGAATCAGATTGGAAACAACAGCGAAAAGCGTGGCGGCGGACGATACGGGAGGGCGCAGGAGCATAGTGCCCTCGGAGTTTATCAAGCAAAACCTCCCAGGACAATTCACATAGCGGTTGAGGCGCTGCAAGTGATCGAGCGACGTTGAAAACTTCGCTGCCACAAGAGCTTAAGAAATAGCCATGCTTCCGAGCGCTGGAGATGTCCGATAAGTCGTTTGCCTGCAGGAAACAATTGAATCTCTCTAAGTAGGCATCCCATGAGTCAGTGGAGGGGACGAACGGAGCAAAGGTGGGCATCAGGGTCGACATGATGAGAACGAAGTAGCTACACGATGGCTCGGAAATCCACAAACCCTCGTCGCCAGTGTTGAGTTCAATAAACACGGAGGCGCGTTGAATCAACAACTATTCTTTAATGTTAGCAAACTCTCCAACAGGCACGAACCGTGCTCCAACACAACGAACAGAACTAACTCTGACAGGAACGAACGTGTTCTTCCTCAGCAACTGCGAACTGTCAGATGGGGAGCCAATCACAACGCTCCCGGCTTCCCGCTTCTTCTGTTGCTTGCGTCTCAGCCAATCAGACTGAGCGGTGCTCGGATTGGCTGATACGCAGGACACAACACATTTACCATGTTTACCCGAAAATAAGACCGTGTCTTTTTTTTTTTTTTTGAACCCTGAAATAAGCGCTTGGGCTTACTATTAGGGGATGTCTTATTCTGGGGGAAATAGGGTGTCAGGTTGCAAACAAAAGAAAAAGAAACACAGCCAAACACAAACCTGGTTTGTTGCTGCCTGCTTTACTTCTTTTTTGGCATGCATTGACAATTGCAAAAGGAACTTCTTGTTAGGACTAACCGCCCATGCTCCCCACCACTTTTTAAACTATAAGCACTCCCCACCCACTCACACGCACAACTCCCTCCCACGTGACCCTAAAATGAGCAGGAGACAATACTTGGGAAGAAGCCAGCATCTGCCTTAAGTTAAGCCTTTCTTTTCCTTCTACTTTGCTGTCAGTAAGTTTTTAAGGAAGACTGGCCCTCCTCTTCCTTCGCTGCCAGTCAGCCTTTACAGGAGGACCCTTCCTGGCCAGTCATCCAGGACGTTCCAGGACAGCCAGGGAGAGCAGTGGCTGCCTCCTCTCCGAATGGCAGATCTGGGCTGGCCGGCCTGCATGCTGGAGCTGACACAGGGTAGCAGATCCTAGATTTGACTGATTCTCTTTTTGGCTGGACGGTTAAAACCAAACTCAGACTTAAATACAAATCACCTTTTTCTGCCTCTTCAGGAAACAACCTGCATCTGTTTCATTATGAACAAGGGACCAACATGAAAATCAGGCATATTGTTGAACTGGCTTAGCAAATTAGATACTACAGGATGGTGTTGGCAGAGTAATAATGTCCCTAAATCGTGCTAATTATTGTCCTCATTTTTTCCGTTCTTCTGCATGCTTGATTGCCCTTTTTGACTTCAATCTAGTTTAAAGTAAGGCCACAAATTAGCAAGATTCACGCAACATAGTGAATTAAAATGTGCTTGGCTAGCGTATATGTAGATAAACAGGTAGCATAAACCAGGCCATTGGGTTTCTTTGGTTAACCAATCTTTGGTTCTTTGTGGGTTACCATTTATGTCAGCAGAAAGGAATGCATGTTGTCTTCTAACTTTGGCAACGCTAGTTTCTACCCCTGCTGTTTCATTCTGTATTTTGTGCTGCTTAGCAGCAAACAAATACGGGGGGTATAATATAGCATTTGTCATACAGGAACCCAATCAAAATAACTCTTAACACCCCCCCTTTTTTTATTTAAAGTTGCTTACTGATGAATATTGCATACCTGCTAATTACTGTGCAAATACAACCTTGTAAGTGTACTCTCCCTCTGGAATGTGTGTCAGCAGGCACCTGCTCTAAGGGCATGAGTCATGTAGAATTTAAGTGGTACAGGGCTGGGCTGGTGATTAAAAGTAACTCAGTAGTCTGTTTGTTCTACATCATATTTGTAATCTTTAGAACTTTGTACACCTGCAGTAGATTCCTGTCACTTTACACTTAGGTCTGTCACAGAAGATGGAAGAAATTCCTCTCTATCACACTCTTATGTACTAGGTAGAAGTCTGTTGTTTGCTAAGCTGAGACTTTTAACTTTGGTTTGTTAAAGAGGTCATGGTGGCTTGTTTTAAATGGAATGCTGTGCCAAAATGAGTAGGCTTACACATCACAATAAGCCCTAAGCAAACAATCCATTTTATGGTGAAATATTACATGGGAAGTAGCATCTGAGATCATGTTTAGTATGTAATCTTGAAAATCCATAAATAAAAATATGGATTCAAACATCAGCACCCAAGCAGTTATATTCCTCACGTTGAGTGGAAACAAAGACACATTTCCAAAATGTGCTTCTTGGAGCTGCCTAAAACAGGGATGTCCAAACTTGGCCCCTTGAAGAGTGGTGGACTTCAACTCCCAGAATTCCCCAGCCAGCAACTTGGTCATATTTATAGCTCATGCTGGCTGGGGAATTCTGGGAGTCCATCACTCTTCAAGTGGCCAGGTTTGGATACCCCTGGCCTAAAACATACTATGAAACTAGAACACTCTGATATATTGTGACATAGCAGTTAAAGTTTTAAAATCCCAGGGCGCTTATATTCTGTAGTGCACTTGCACTGCAGTGCTGTTTCTCTCCAGCTTGCACCCACTTGTGTGATATGCTACTGTATGCCTTCTCAACCTGCTCACACCTGCATAGTGCACAGCACCCCTTCCCCAACCCACATGCACTCAATGCAGCATAACCCCTCCACCCTCTATAATACTCAATCGCACTCCAGTTTGTTTGCAAGCTGCCCAGGGCTTGCAACTTCCATCCTGCTTCCTAAGTGACTTCGTTGAGAGGAAGTTGCAAGACATAGTCATATGAAATCCCCTCACTTAACAACCCACAATTCTAGCTTAATGATGGAAACTGGGACTGCTGGAATTGCTGTTGCTAAGCAATGCCATCATTTGACGTTGCACGCTTTATGATCCCATGCTTAGTGACAGAAATTCTGGTTCCAATTGCTGTCATAACGCAGCGGCAGCGTTTTTGGTTGAGCTTCCCTCTCCCTCAGAGACCATCTCAGCCGAGAAGAACTGGCTGACGGGGAGGCAGGGCACTCAGGCGCCAGTTGTGCCTGCTCAATTTAATACATCAACGGAGTTGACCCTCATCTGGAAGAGTCTGAATGACCGAACCCGGTTAAAGACGATTGTGACGTTATGATGGGGGCCCGATCGGAGACCGACGTTGTTCTGGTTATGACAACGGCGGCGATGGGGTCCTATCATCTTACGTTCGTTTGTCATCAGATAGCATTGCTTTACCGGAGGAGCTTTAAATTCCATCTTTTGTCCGGAACTTATTGTGACCATCTGATTGGCCAGATTAAGACTTTTACCATCTGCCACCCTCTATAAACTCCGAAATGTACTCGGGATGGCAGCTGCTTGAGCTGCGAGTGTCCCCTCTCGGACATGGCCTTCCACTTTATCGAGGCCTACCTTGATGACGGATTTTGGAATCCCGAGAGGTGGCATGCCTCTAAGAGGAGGCTTAGGGGTTTTTTAACTAAGTGTTATAATAAATTCTTATATACGTTATCCAAGGGAAGGTGGGACGCGGGTTAGGTTCAGGGGGATACCTATCTGAGCCATTGCTAGATCCTGTGCCGGCTCACGGCATAAACATCATTGATTCTGAGGTGGAAGAAGAGGCTAGAGCTCATGGTCTTGGGGATAACTATATCTGCACGGTAGGTGGGAGGGGCAGGTATGGCGGACGCGGGGGCCCATATCGAGTTCAGGGAGTGCGTCCACGCTATCTACGAGCGATTGCGCACTCCGGTCCCCCGACAGTTTCCCGTTCCCCGAGTGGCTTAAATCCTCAGAAGCTGGACCTTCGCCTGATGTTATGCAATGCCAGGTCCGTTATAAATAAAGCCCCCCTCATCTCCGATCTTATACAGGAGGGGGGTGCGGACTTGATTGGCATTTCGGAGACCTGGTTGGGCACGGAAGGGGGGGTTCCCCTGATAGAGATGTGCCCACCGGGTTTCCGTGCATTCCATCAGGCCAGGGCCCAGGGTAGGGGTGGGGGAGTGGCGGTTATTATCAACGAGGGTCTTGAGCCGAGGGAGATCACTGTACCACAGATAACCGGATGTGAGTCCCTCCTTGTGAAGTGGGGCCGTGGGGTTCAGGTGGGTTTACTGATCACGTACCTAGCTCCTTGCTACGTGACAGAAACCCTGCCTGAGCTGTTGGAGATGATCACCGGGATGGCAGTGGAGATCCCCAGGCTTATGGTCATGGGTGATTTCAATTTGCCGTCGGTGGGGATAGCATCCACATCAGCTCGGGAGTTCATGGCTTCCATGACGGCCTTGAACCTGACCCAATTAGTGAACGACCCCACTCACATCGGGGGGAACACTCTGGATTTGATTTTTGTCTCTGGACAGTGGTTGATTGATCTGGAATTAGGGGAGTTAGTTATCAAACCCTTGTCATGGTCAGATCATTCGCTCCTTCAACTAGACTTTCGAACCGCTGACCCCCACCGCTAGGAGACAGAACCGACTCGCTGGTTCCGACCCAGGCGCCTGATGGACCCTGAAGGGTCCCAGGCGGAGCCTGGGCTATTCCCTGAGGATTTAGCCCACGACTCGGCTGAAGCTCTGGTCGCCGGCTGGGATCGGGCGGCGGCTGGCGCTCTAGACCGAGTTGTGCCTTTGCGGCCTCTGACCTGGTGCCGATCTCGTTTAGCCTTGGTACTCCGAGGGCTGAGGGAAATGAAGCGCGGAAAAGACGCCTAGAGAGTATCTGGAGGGTCAGCCGCTCGAATCTGACTGGACACTAGTTAGGTCTCAAATTCAGACCTATCTAGTGGCGATGAGGCTGGCAAAACGGGAGTATTTTTCCAACCTCATTGCATCAGCAGATAACCGCCCAGCCGCCCTGTTTAGGGTGTCCCGCTCGCTCCTCCATCAGCGAGCGGTAGAGGAACCCTTAAAGGGTCGAGCTGAGGAATTTGGACAATATCTGTTTGATAAAATCGCTCAAATTCGGGAGGGGTTGGACACAGACTGGGTGGATCCAGACGGGGTGGAGGAGGCAGGTCTTGATGTTATTATCTGGGATGAGTTTGATCCTGTGACTCCTGAGGACATGGACAGGTTAATGGGGAGATTGAATGCGACCACATGTTTATTGGACCCGTGTCCCTCCTGGTTAGTTTTGGCCACCCGGGAGGTGACACGAGGCTGGCTCCAGAAAATTGTGAACGCTTCTTTGATGGAGGGTGTTTTCCCTGCCGCCTTGAAAGAGGCGGTGGTGAGGCCCTCCTCAAGAAGCCTTCCTTGACCCAGCTAGTTTATCAAATTATCGTCGGTCTCCAACCTTCGCTTTGTGGCAAGGTTGTCGAGAGTGTGGTTGCACGACAGTTGCCCCAGTACCTGGATGAAAATGTCTATCTTGATCCATTCCAGTCCGGTTTCCGGCCTGGTCACAGCACGGAAACAGCCTTGGTCGCATTGGTTGATGATCTCTTGAGGGCTCGGGACAGAGGTTATTCCTCTGTCTTGGTCCTATTAGATCTCTCAGCGGCTTTTGATACCATCGATCATGGTATCCTGCTGCGCCGACTCGGGGACTTGGAGTGAGGGGCACTGTTCATCGGTGGTTCTCCTCCTACCTCTCCGACCGGTCGCAGACGGTGTTGACGGGGGGACAGAGATCCACCCCAGGGCGCCTCTTATGTGGGGTGCCTCAGGGCTCGGTTCTCTCGCCTCTTCTGTTCAACATCTATATGAAGCCGCTGGGTGAGATCATCCGTGGTTTTGGGGTGAGTTGTCATCTATACGCTGATGATACCCAGCTCTATATTTCCACCCCTAACCACCCCAACGAGGCTGTTGAAATGATGTCCCAGTGCCTGGAGGCCGTACGGGTTTGGATGGGGAGGAACAGACTCAGACTTAATCCCACCAAGACCGAGTGGCTGTGGATGCGGCGGCCCGGTACAGTCAACTAATTCCATCACTGACTATTGGGGGCGAACTATTGGCCCCCACGGAAAGGGCTCGTCATCTGGGCGTCCTCCTGGATGCACGGCTGTCTTTTGAAGATCATATGATAGCCGTCACCAGGGGAGCTTTTCATCAGGTTCGCCTGATACGCCAGTTACGCCTTTCTGGATCGGGCTGCCTTATGCACGGTTGCTCATGCCCTGGTTACATCCCGCCTGGACTACTGTAATGCTCTCTACATGGGGCTCCCTTGAAGGGTACCCGGAGACTCCAACTGGTCCAGAATGCGGCTGCGGGTGATAGAGGAGCACCTTTGGCTCCCATGTGACACCCCTCCTGCGTAATCTGCACTGGCTCCCAGTGGTCTTCCGGGTTCACTTCAAGGTACTTGTTATCACCTTTAAAACGCTCCATGGCCTAGGACCGGGATATTTACGGGACCGCCTACTGCCACCATTAGCCTCTCACCGACCAGTGCGCTCTCACAGAGGGCCTCCTCCGGATACCGTCAGCTAAACAATGTCGGCTGGCGACCTCTAGGGGGAGGGCCTTCTCTGTGGGGGCCCCTACCCTCTGGAACGAGCTTCCTCTGGGGCTTCGTCAACTCCCCGATCTCAAGTCCTTCCGCCGTGAGCTGAAGACGCTGCTGTTTCGAAGAGCAGGACTAGCTTGAACGTAGTTTTAAACTTGGGATTTTAAAAAAAAGGGTTTAAATGAGGTTTTAAATTTGTATTTAAAAGTTAGAGCATCAATTGAATTTAACTGTCTATTCTTTTAGCTTTTTATGTATTATATGTTTTTCTGTTGTTTTTGACTGTGAACCGCCCTGAGTCCTTCGGGAGATGGGCGGTATACAAATATAATAAATAATAATAATAATAATAATAACTCAAGGGCTATCTATAGTAAATGAATGGTCTTCTATACTTACTGCTGCTTAAATTGCAATTGATCAAATATATGCAGTAGTGGTTTAATATGGAAAAAGACAATGAGATAATCTCATTCCAGCATTCATATCTGGAGATAAATTTATCTGTTTTATCATTTTTATTAGCAGTGTGGGGTTTAATGATTAACAGATAGGACTATGACTGGAGAAATCTAGGTTCAAGTGCACCCTCGGCTATAAAAGCTGGGTGACTTTGGACTTTGAGTTGGACTCTCAGTCCAATCTGCATTGCGCAGGATTCTTGTGGGAAAAATGGAGGAAGGTATTTTCTGGATATGTTACCTTGAGTTCCTGGAAGAAAGTAGGAAACAAACCCAATAACAAGCATCTTCTATTTTTCACTTTGTGACCTCTTGTTCTGTCTTCCATACTTGGATAACAAAGAGAGAGACTGTAGTTGTACAAAATTTTGCAATGTTACACATTCATCAAAAACGACTTGTGCCAAGTGCTTTGTTTCAGCTAGACATTAAATGACTCTTAAGTGGAGGAAAATTGTCTTAGCCTACTCCCAGATTCCTTTTCAATTAAATTGGGGTTTGTGGAAATCACTCTGTCAAGTTCTTCATAATGTGGAAAGCGCCATTATTGTTCTATAAAGCTGCAATTTAAAGATGCGGAAGCAATGAAAAACAAAATGGTATGTAATATAAAATAACCAGTTTCAAAAGAGCACAATTTTAGTTTCAGTCTTCATGCTAACTATATTTCATTTGGAGTTGAAAATAGAAAAAGTACATATGATAAAATGTAGTTATCATACATAGAGAAGCCGTATCTTCTTTTGTGTGATACTAAAGGAGCTTAGTCATCTGCATTCCCGAAGTAGCCATAAAAATACTCTGGCATAATTTCTATTACCCTGATGGCTGCTTCAGAAACAAGATTTCTGAGTGATTGTCTTTCTGAAGCTTTAGTGAGAAGTTAAGGAGTTTATTCTGTATTGATCAATTACATTCTCTTATGTGGGGTGGAGCTGGAGCAAAGGAAAAAAAGGAAGTTTTGATTTATGTGTTTTATCATTTCTCAGATCTGTATGATGGAGATAGCCTTTCAGAGAACAAGGAAGGGAGTTCCTCTTCTTTTCCAGGAGATGATAATTTGGTTTCTCTTGATTACTTACCTTTTCATTTGCATTTGTCCTTTCTCTCACACTTGTTCCCACTGGGTTTTTTCCTCCCTCATATGCTTATTTGCTCTCTACTCAGTTTCATTATCTTGCTTGCTCTCTTAGGCTCAGCTGCTCTCTTGCTCAGTCACCATACCTGTGCCCTGTCTCACCTTCACAGTCTCACTCTAAATTCTGATGGTGGAAGTTGTAGACAAAGCTTGGTGGATGGACTCTCCACTTCTTCTGCCATTTTCTCCCCTAGCTCATTGATGGCTAACCTTTTCTGGACTGAGTGCCCAAAGCGCGCGCCTGAACCCCCCAAATGCAATGCGTATGCGAAACCTGCATATGCACCCCATGCCCCCATGCATGTGTGTGTGGGCCCCTGAACGTGTCCCCCACACATGTGCACATGCCCCCCCCACATGCCCTGCCCCCCCACGCATGCACGGCAGAGTCCTGAAGACCAGCTGGCTGGCAGGAGGTGTGCGCACATGCACAGCAGAGCTGAACTGGGGCAACGGTTCATGTGCTATCAGAGAGGGTGCTGCGTGCCACTTCTGGTACGTGTGCCATAGGTTCGCCATCATGGATAGATCCTCATCCTGTCCCTTAGTTCTGCTGAGGGACAATGGCAATCAACTCTTGGTCACTTTACAAAAAGAATTAAACCCCAAAAAGATTTACATTATTATAGGTACCGTTTCCCTCTCCCTGCCCGTCGCTCTCCCTTTCTCTCCCCTCTATCTCCCCCTTTCTCGCTTCATCTATCATCTATCTATCATCTATCTCATTTGTGTAGCTTTATACAGAGTGAATGATTTGATGAAATCAACTATAAAATGAGAAGAGAAGCTGTAAATTTGCATAGGAATCCCATTCTCTTCAGGAAATTATTGTCTCCTGCAGCAATGGAAAGGGTGTGATGTCTCTTTGACAACACTATAGAAATTCTTTTGATACTGCTTCATCTCCACAAGTAAAGTTTTCCCAAGAAAAACCTGAAGACATATTAAAGCCGTTAATTTTGGGATCCAGGAATTTTAGCAGTCTAAAGGAGACTGGGAGGCCAACACAATGGCTCATAAACCTCTCATCCTCCACCACAAATCCTGGCATTTTCTTGACTCGGCCTCCATTTGTTTAAACAGGCTTTTTAGCTCTCATCTTCAACACAGAGAGGGCAGCAGTATCCACAGAAGCCAGGCAACTGGTCATTTCTGCAGATCGGAAGGGGCAAACCTGTAACATTCTAAAGCAATCCCATCCCTTAACAGCTTCATCATCAGCATAATGGATGAAGTCCCCTCTATTGCAAGACTCCTAAGTATTTCCTTGGGAAAAGGGGAAAGATACTACTTTTAACCCAGAGCAGGTTAAAAATTAAAGTAAGCTTCATCCACAATGCTCTGCGGATGAGACTAAGATAGCTTCATGAGGACATGTACTTTAATGATAGAGTGAATCTGTTCTATTTCACAATTACAGAGACATAAAGATCAGTCAAAATTGTCTGTGAAGGCTTCTCTGTGAATTGTGTTTTTGGCAAAGGCATTGATAGTACATGAAAAATTCAAGTTTCTCTTGGGTCAAGGTCAACTCCTGCTGATTAAATGGATATTCCATTTTATTTTCTTGGCACTGAATGTGCCAGCTGTTTTCTTCCAGTACGTTTTCAGCTTCCCAGTCTATCCTAATCTCTGGCCTCCTATTCCAATACTAACCAAATGCCGCTCTTGCTTAGCTTTTTAGAGACCAGTCAAGATCAGCTATGCAACACTGATAGAAACAAAGTGAAATAAGGAGAGTCTTGATATTTTTAAAATGGAAGATTACTGATTAGATGGGATTTCTAATGGATGGAGCTGAAGACTGAGGATACTCATATGATGCTATTGAATGACTACAATAATTTGATGAATTGAAGCCAAAGCTGTGCAAGTGCCCTGAATCAGAGTGTCAATTAAAATAATAAAGTGGTTGTCTGAATGGATTTCTCTAAACCATAGATCAAACTGGTTTTGTCCAAGTTCAGATATAACAGCAAAGCAGTTACTTGCAGGGTAGAAGCAAAACTTTCTAATCTGATCACTGTATTATTGGATGAAGGACCAGACGGGAAAGTTTATGAGCCTGATATTTATTGACATCTTATAGTATGTAATTTTATTCTCTTTTTTTCCTTTTTAAAATATTTTTATCGAAATGCCATATTAAAGCTGTTTAATATCTGATTAGACCTGAAATAAATATTTTGGAACTGGTTGTGGGGAAATGTTGACACAGTCTGTGCACGTCAATTGCCTTGGTAATTTAAATTTGTGTTTGTGTATAGGGTTCATATTCCAGTTAGGCCTTTGTATATTGACAGATGAATAAATGTAGATTGTTTTCAATAATCTCCCCTTCCAAGTTAGTTCTAAGATGATAATCATTATGATAAAAGTCACGTTCTATTATATGGGTAGCCATATACATTTGAATAAATATACATTTGAATCTCCCCTTCCAAGTTAGTTCTAAGATGATAATCATTATGATAAAAGTCACTTTCTATTATATGGGTAGCCATATACATTTGAATAATAAATAAATAAAATTATTCTGACAATTAACATGAGACAAAATGCTTCCTAAAAATGAAATGAAAACGTCTGAGAAAAAAAAATAGATTGAATCATGTTTTGTTTAATTACATAAGCAATCCTTTATAATCTTGTAAATTGCCATAGTCAGATTGTCTTTTGTTTTCTCACTATAACAACAAACCTATCTTACTTTGGGTTTTACCATCTTAGATACTGTTCTATCTTTCTCTGTCTTGGAATTGATAGTCTTTAATAGTTTCTTTAAAAATCCCTTTGTAGGAATGTGTTATTTTATTTTCCTAAAATGATCTTTGATTTGCCTTTATTTGTACTGTTTGCAGGTTCATTCTATTTGCTCAGAAATTTTTGTCAGTTGGGTTTCTTTTTTACACTTTAGGACACTTTGTCAATATTTTTAATTAGGAGAACATGGGTATTGCATTAAATATCCATGTACAGCAATGACAATTTATCTGTCAGTATCTCATATCCTCTATTTGTGAATGTGTGAGTGAGTAAGCCACATACGTAAGCCTAGCTGGATGGTTTAAATTTGACTAAAAACCTCAATCTTGAATCCAAAAAAAGTCTAGAATAAAAAAGCACTTCTGTAAAAGTGTGGATTTCCTCCAATTTACGTGTTCTATTGCACATATACAGTACATATATCCCCCACAACTCTATGTAATTTTCAGACAATTTAATTAATATGTGGAAATGCTTTGGGGACCTTTCTGTCTGGAAGCTGAACGAGGAAGCTCAGGAACCATAGAAACAAGCAACCTTAGAGGACGAGTTCTTTATCATTTCTGGATTACCATCTCTTCCTACAGATTTTTAAATTAGATCAAATCTAAAGATGTCTTCAAGTCAAGCTTGACTTCAGTTCAGTCTTCTTGGCAGCACTACAGAAGTGGTTTGCTGTTGTTTTCTTCCAAGCTGCTTTGCTGTTCTTATCTGGCTTTGCAGATTGACCAACAGAGAAAAGATTAAATAAAATATTTTCCTTCCATAAATAATGTATTATAGCTAAGAAGTCCTTGATGGTCTCTGAGCTTGGTTGTTTGCTTGCAGGCATTTCATTGCCTGACAAGATAACATCTTCAGCATGGTTTGCAAGCAAACAGCCAAGCTCAGAGATCACCAAGGAGTCCGTAATTCAACTCTCAGCTACTACCTATGTTGTGTTCTATTGATGCTAGTGGCTAATAAAGAAATTGCAATTAAATGGCTAAAACAATATTTCGTTCCTTATAAGTACTGATTACAGACAGACACATATTTTAAAATAGTTTTAACTTGTAATACAATGCATTATCTTCTCCAATCTATTGACTATAGAAAATGCAAATTACACAGGTAAGATATTTGTATGTCAAAAATTAATAAAAGAAATACGGTTTGCATGAAAGAAAGATAATTTACGGTTTGTTGACTTGTAGTAATGCATTCTAACGACTGTGCCACTACGGCTCTTATTTTCTTATTTTGTTACGAATATAAACTGCCTCCAGCCTAGCATACTAGTCAGTTCACATCCCCATGTAGTAAAGATGCTTTAGGTCAGGGATGTCAAACTCAATTTCATTGAGGGCTGCGTCAGTGTTGCGTTTGACCTCAGGGGGCATGGCCATGGTGGGTGTGGCCAGATCGACTTCACTTGTATCAGGGGCACCTGTGGTGGCTTAGGAGGGCTGGAGGGATCCACTTTTGCTAGTAGTTTGTTTTGCGAGCAATCTACCAGTGAAAATGGAGCTGAGGGGTGTCCGTTTTTGGCTGTGACAGCCTCCTGCAGCCCTCTGCCAATGAAAAGGGCCACTGCGCGTGGCCCTCCTGAGCTCTGTTTTTGGTGACAGAGGGACTGTGGACCAGTCCTTCACTGTTTCCAGGGTGGCCCCACGGGTCAGATCTAAGCACCCCGCAGTCCAGATTTGGCCCGCCGGCCTTGAGTTTGACACTCCTGCTTTAGGTCAGTAAGACAAAAAAGTCAGGGTAGTGGACATGGCAGTGCCTGCAGACAACAGAGTAGAAGAGAAAGAACTGGAAAAGAACAAAGCATCTTCGATTAGGGGTCCCCATCCTCAGGCCGTAGCCCCCTACGGGACCGTGGCCTATTCAGAACCAGGACACATGAGTGCTGGGCTAGCATGCACATGCATATGCAGCTCAACTTACATGAGCGGCAGACCACTGCTAGTGCAGTTCAGTTCCCCTTCCCCCACCACTGCACTGCCAAGCTGCAAAAGTTGGTGATCACTGCCTTAGATAACTAAGAAAGGCCTACAAATAGAAATAGAATGACTGTGACAAAAGAAAGCAAAGATGCCTCTAACACCTTCAAACATCAACAGCTATCCCAGGTCCTTGGGAAAAACTTGATAGGTGGATAAAAATGCCAAATCTAGTCTGACTGTGCAACAAGCCATAATAATAATTATAACTCTCTCCAGTATCCATCTAGAGATTATGAGAGAACTCTGCATTTGTTGCAGATCAGGTGCCATTTGTGGCCTGTCCAGATCATTATATCTTGGATTTTCTTCTTATTCACCTATTAATTAGAGTGCAGTACTGCAGCCTACTTCTTCTGACTGCCAGCTGACTACAATTTGGCAGTTCAAATCTCACCAGGCTCAAGGTTGACTCAGCCTTCCATCCTTCCGAGGTGGGTAAAATGAGGACCCAGATTGTTGGGGGAAATATGCTGACTCTGTAAACCACTTAGAGAGGGCTGTAAAGCACTGTAAAGCGGTATATAACTCTAAGTTCTATTGCTATTGCTATTAATAACTGACTGGGATCTGGGAAACCTTGTAACCAATTTTATTGAAAAAAAATTTTTTTCTTTATTTAGTAATGTTTGATTTTGTACCTGTCTTATGAGATTGGTTTATTTACCTACAAAAAGAAAAAAAAGTGAATCATTTAGCTATCACCCCTCTATACCAATTGGTAGAATTATTGAACTTAGTTTGATTTTTGACCTTTTAATTACCAGAAAAGTATCACAGGCTATGAGATCTCCCACTTTCTCTCATACCATAATAGGGATTATACAGAGTATAGGATTGGAAAGCATATGAGGTGAAACCTTTCAGCAGACTATCATAGCTGTGGTACTTTGATTAAGTGATCTTTAGAAAACTTCTTTGAAACATAAAACACACAGCATAAAGATAGACATTAATGTGCTTCTTTTGCAAAAGCACCCCAATACTGATAGCGCCTGGAATTCTCTTTGTTTTGTTCAGCCTGGAGATCTTTTTAATGAAACTTCACTGTAAATAAAATTTCAACTGTTTAGGTAAGTATGACAAACCCCCTGAGTTAGAAATGATAACTATTTCACAACTGCCATTACAAAATTCACAAATTTCATGAAGGGAAGAATCTTTGAAGCATTTTGGATGACCAACAAATTTAAATAATTAAAGAAATAATAATAATTCCTTAGAACAACTACATACTGCAACAACGCCTTTAAAATCATCAAACAACATCTGCCTAGAGAACTGCCTACCCCAGATCCTTGGGAAGGATTTGATAGGGAGATAAAAAATGCCAAATCCAGTCTAAACATCTGGTTAAACATGAAATACTTTGAATTTACCCTAATTTTACCAATCTCTCCCCTCCCCTCCCCCACACATAAATGCACCCAGAAGGCTTGCTTGGAACTGCCTATATTTTTAGGCATTACATTAATTATTTTAGGTCCTTGATTAGCCCTTGGATTATTACGTTTTCACAAGTCTTAGAATGTGAAGCTATATGCAGATTCATCATCATAATCATCATCATCTGAACTCCGTAATATCAAGTGACTGAGAGTTTTGATGCATTGTAGTGCATGTTACAGCTGTAATCTATTATAGTTAATTTTAAAATCAATACTTCAGTCCTGTAAGATGTTATAAAGTGCTTCTTATATATACTTTGGTGGAAATGAATGGACTATTAAATGTAACAAATATCTATAATTGGAGATCAAAGCGAATATAAATTTTGAGAAATTGTTTAAAATTACTTATATATTCTTGGAGTGGATCAACTAGTAACATATTTCACAAATTATCAGTTGATCTAATTCAGAGGTCATCAAACTTGGCAGCTTTAAGACTTCTGGACTTCAACTCCCAGAATTCTCCAGCCAGCATAGCTGGACATCAAGTTAATTAGAAATGCAAAAGAACTACTGGCAACAAATCTAATTTAGCATAGCTGGCTAGAGAATTCTGGGAGTTGAAGTCCACAAGTCTTAAAGCTGCCAAGTTTGGGGACCCTGATCTAATTCTGCTATATTTGTAAATGGGTTAGATATTGTGCTTATTGATTTTCTTTGCTGAACTCTAAGAGAGAGTAGAGTAATGTATAGATTCTGCATTTTTTTTCTTTAAAAGACCAGAAGAAGAAGAAAAGTGCAAAATTTTATATGGATTAAGCCTTTTTTAAAATAGCTTTGTCTCATTGTTATACTCAACTCTAGAATTTATAAATATATGAATATTTCGTTGACATCCCATGAATGAAAAATGATCCCTACTCTAGATTCAGATGTGGTGGTGCTTTCTCTCTGAAGATTTTGACAAGACTGCCACCCTGTGGTTTCACGGTTAAATACTGACATTTCCTTTTCAATCTCTAGCTGTAGAGTACAAACGTCAAGTTAATTAGAAATGCAAAAGAACTACTGGCAACAAACCTAATTTAGCATATGTATTAGCATGTCTAAATTAATTATCTAGTAATAATTATAAACTCAAAAAATATTTCTACAGCACATTGAAAAGCATTTTTATTTCTCTCTCTCTCTCTCTGTGTACTTTTGTTAGTTTTGATTCCTGGTGACTGCCTGAATAAGTCCCTGCAGTTTTCATGGTAATATTTTTCAAAATAGATTTTGCTTTCCTGGGTTGAAGGAGAGTGACTGGCCAATGTCACTTATCAAATGACCTTGTTTTTATCTGAAATGGGATTCGTTGATTGCAGTGACCTCATTTGGACAAAGCTTAAGAGGAATAATGATCTTGTGTTTTGATAACTTTTGTTCTGTTTCCAAACCTTCGTGTAATGCTTGTGTAATTATATATTAGCACAAAGCAAACATGTAGTAAATATAGAGGGGCATACTGTACTCTGATGTCAAAAACCTGGTGTTAAGAACATGGGTAATTTTTCTAGCATTCCAGAATCACTAAGAACATCATGCTATTCAGACTGATTCATGATTTTAAAGAGCAACAGCAAACCTATCAGCAAGCATTGGTATTATCTCCCAAGTGGCACAACTACTTTTTTTTCAATACTTCTGTATCAGATACAACATTTTTTGCATGTTAGACTACCTCTCCACTCCCCATCCACTCCCGAGATATGGACACACACAAAACATTGGTTTTCTATGGACATTTAGAGATTTGGTTTTTGTTTCATTATTTTAACAACGTGCACTTTCCCACTACATGTTGCCTATTGCTTTTATTAGACACCTGCTTTTAAAGCCCATTTTCCTACACATTTGAGATTAATGGTTTGACATAGGCAATGGTTAAACCATTTACATTTTTTTATCAAGTAAACGAGAATAAACTTGATTTGAAGGACTCAATTTTGGTGTTAATGTTAATGGAATTTAGGATAGTTCTACGCTTTGCTTTTCTCTGCCTTCTTCCATGTTCATATGTGATGTTTGATAATATTGACTATTGTAAGTAGATAGGTTGACCAGGATTTATGATGTTTTGCTTGCAATGGGGAAAAATTATTATACAATATAGGCTCCACATCAGTTCCATTCTCAAGTCAACATTATTCTGTATGACACAAAAAACTCCCATCAAAACTTACTAAATTGCTCCATTCCAAAGCATGAAATAGTGTATAACAGACAGACTGTAAAGGTAGTAATTGAACCTGCATGAATTTTTGTCTGGATAAGTGTTTATTTAAAGCAAGAAAACTGAGAAATACTGGTTCTCTTTTTTGTTATTAGTGTGCTACTTATTTGTGAAATAAAATGTTCATACTATTTTCACAACTCTTTTTTCTGAAGAGCTTTGCAACCAGCTGCCTCCCTTATTCTTACTTATACAGCATATAAGTTATTGGTGGCACCTGAACCAAACATCAGCATGAAGTGTGATCCTGCTGAGAACAATTCGTAAGCAATTTTGAGGCGGTGAAGTGCACACACCCATCCTGCTCCAGTGTGTGTTTCACTGACTTGTAGTACTCTGCTCCAATCTGATAAGAAACATTGCTATTTTGCAGGAAGCAAGCACTGTTACCAGGTTGTCCTCGATTTAAGACACCAATTGAGCCCAACATTTCTGTTGTTAAGTGAGATATTTGTTATCTCACTTTTTTTTTGAGTTTTGCCCCATTTTACAACATTTCTTGCTATGGTTGTTAAGTGAATTATTGCATTTGTTAAATTAGTAACCCAGCAGTTAAGCAAATCTGGTTGCTCCGCTTTGTTGTCAGAAGGTCGCAAAAGATGATCACATGACTTCAGGACACTGCAACCGCCATAAATATGAGTTATGATGTCCAAATGTCTGAATTTTGATCACAATGATGGGGATCCTGCAATAGTCATACAGTAAGTGTGAAAAACGTTCATAACTCACTTTTTCACTGCCGTTTTAATTTCGAATGGTCATTAAACAAACTATTGTAAGTCATGAAGTACCTTTATTTGACTGGTTCATATTGGTATACCAGTAGCAAGCTCAGAAGTCTCTCATTCTTTGCTGCTTTCAGAAATGAACTTCAGGTACAGATAGTCCTCAATTTACAACCACAAGGGTTTGAAATTTCCATTGCTAATTGAATTGTACAGTCATAATGCACAATTTTATCACTTAGCAACAGCAATCCTTGCAGTCTCAGTTGTTATTAACTGAATCCAATGGAAGTTGGGCAAGGCAAATTTATGCTTAGCTTCCCATTACCAAAATCAGTGGGGAAATGGCAGGAAGTTGCAAATTCCAGGCAGGCAGGTAAATGGCTGCTGTGAGGTGGAGGAAGGAGAGGGTATGCGGGGTGTGGAGGGATTGGGGATGAGACATAGGGGTGTTCAGCAGTGTGTGAGAGGCACCCTATAAGTCAGAAAAGGGATCTATTACACAGAGGACTTTATGGTTTTTGATGTGGATGTGCAGGGGTACATAGCAATGAGAAGTGCTTTGTGGGACAGAAAGGGTGTGCAGTGGTGCTGTGCAGGTCTGGGAGAGTGCAGCAGTGCATCACTATGTGAAAGAGGTACCATGTAGGTTGGGCGTGTTCACACTGGTGCAAGGCAGTGCACCTGAGGCATCACACAGGTTGGGTTAGGGTGTGTGCAAGAGGTGCCACATAGATTGGGGAGGATTCATGCGGCATACAAGGGTGCATGAGAAATGCCGCCTGGGTTAGGAAGTCATGTGGGGATGTGTGGGGTGCACAAGAGGAGCTATGTTGGTCAAGGCGGGGTGTGGGAATGCAAGGCAGTGTGCAAGAGGTGCCATGTGGATTGGAGAGGGTGTGCAGGGGTATGGCATAAATTGGGGATTGTGCATGAGGATATGTGAATGGCTAGCAAGGTGTAAGCACAGAGGAGCTGGGAAAGAGTGTGTAGGTGGAAAAAACCCCAGTGACCCCAATGACCTTCCCTGCCAGCCAGTGAACTCAGAAAGGAAGGTTGCAAATAGCAATCATACGCAGGGTGCTTAGCAGCTGTAACTGCAAATAGGTTGACCGGTGCTCAGATCAAGATCATATGACCATGAGGGTGCTCGATCTGTTGTAACTCTGAGTCAGAACCACCATTCATTCAGCATCATTGTAACTTTGAACAGTCACTGAATGAATGGTTGTAAGGCAAGGACTGTCTGTAAGCAGAAATGGCATAGTTTTACTTATCTCCCCCATTTGGGTTACCAATGAGTAACAGTGTTTGACAGATGGCTTGACACTCTATGCTTGCAATGATACTGCATTTAAAGGAAATGCAACCAAGGCAATGGAATGGTTGCTTAGTATTTGGGTAGGTGCATTCTGAAATCCCACATCTTAGCATAACAGAACTGAAATTTGAAGTCAATTTAAAGGGCTCTAAGCAGTATCATTTCCAATTTGCTTGCATGCTTCTTTATATGAAGTAATTCATCAGCATTCATCTGTGAGTTAAAGAGTTCACTGTTTTTGTTTCTACTGTATGGAGAAAAGAAATGTGTTCATTAAAGCACAATTTTAAGAATTAGTTTTTAAATGATGAGTAATATTTGAATTTAATTCTACATTAGACAGGCACCATCTTAATTATTCTATCTGTTCTAGGAACCACATTTTTAAGTACAATTCAGAGGGGATTGCAATAGGTTTAGAGAAGGTGATGGGGATGATCAATGTAGTAGCAACCAAGAGATATGGAAGGAACTGGGAAAGTTTATGGGGTGATATAGCACTCTTCAAGAATCTGAAAAGATGCCATGCAGAAAAAAGTCAAGACTTGTTGTCTATAATTGCAAGATGTCAGAAATGGAATAATTGTTCAATGTTATAAAAAGGCAGATTCCATATTGTATATTAACGTTCTGTAGAACTTAGTAGTTCTATAGTCAAAGCAATTATTTAGAAGTGAGTTGGGCTTTCTTTCATAGAATGCATCAGATAGAGATCAGATAGTAATCTGCTTTAATTTGAATTCTTGCACTGACTAAAGGGTTGAAATTAATGACCTTAATGTGTGTGCATTTTTTTTGTGTGTGTGTGTGTGTACACAGACACATATGGCACATGATAACTCTCTGTTGTACAATGTTGTTCTAATGTTCTTATTCTTAATTGCCAATGGTCTTTTAAAATCATTTTGCCATAGGTGTGGAAAATCATTTTAATTAAATGAAACGATTATTTTTAATTAAAATAACTTATGGTCCCAATTTTCCCTATAGCTGCCATGCATTGTTCTCTATTGCATCTATGCAATGCTCAGCATTTTAATGTAATTCTCATCATATTACAGATTTTTTTTTTCTATTATGCTTCTCGTTTGCTTCTAAAACAGAAGACATTAAATTTACAGGGGTTTTAGAGACTTTATTTATGTATAAACAATTTAAACACTTTGCCATAAATTATCTTTGCCTGTCTCTATTCTTTGCTTAGCAGCAAATTAAAATTAATATAAAAACTCAATGAACAATTCATACATGTATAATACAAAAAAGTTTTGTACCAAAGTTCTTATTAGACTCGTTTTTTTATTTTTATTTTTTTTCCTTTTTCTTAGTGACCATAATGTGATTGTCTCAGTTTCTTGACCAAACAAACACACTAATATTTTTTTCTTTTTAAAATCTGAAACAGTGATTGTGCCTTCTGGCTGATGTATGTACAGGGTGATCTGAATTGGTGCCCATTTGCAACAGTGTTAACACAATGCCCACAGCTCTACCAGAACTGACCAACAAACTACTGAATCTAAACAGACTACACCCTGCAACTGTGTTACTGTCCACAATGGAATCTTCAAAGACAAACAGAGTATGAAATTTATCAGTAGTGATTTATAGCCACAATTTCAAATTGAACTTTACACTCTGCCCTCTTTGAATAAGTTAACCTTAGGCCAGACAAAAGCAGGGTCAGAGTGCAAGTTCAGTTTTATATTCCTTAATATATTTCTGTTCCTATTTCCAGTGCTCTGTTGCTCCTGTTCTCCTTTCTTCCAGTTGCTACACACCAATCACCCCAGAAGTCATGTATTAAATGAACCTGTATTTTGCTTTTAAATGAAAAACCTCGAGAATGTTTTATCAAACAAGCAGCCTGAAGAATGTTTCTCATCAGCTGACTTAGTGGATGGTGAGTGGCCCTCTTGGATTTCTTGAAGATTTGCTCACATGTGAATGGAGTGAGGTAATATAAGATGAGGCCTTCTTTTTCAATCTTTTTTTTGTTTTGTTGTGAAATTATTATTATTATTTTTCTTTAGACCCACAACAAGTGGGTAATATTTATGGGGTACTTTTGAACTTAAGTGACTTAAAAGTGTTCAGTCTGGCTTTAGTCCACTTCAGGATGTAGTTCTTAATCCCTTGAACAGCAGCATTTGACTCAAAAAATGTGAGCTCTCTTGCCACTCCTTATCCCAAAGCAGCTCAGCCGAGTGCCCCCGATGATCTTCATCTCCTTAGGAGAGGAGATAACAGTTGTAACTACTGATTCATCCGGGCAAGGATGACAGCAGATTAATTGGTTACCTCTTTCCCATTTCATTCTGTCTTAAGAACTGGATGTTGCTGCTACTGTCTGCCAGCTCTGGATACTGCTCTACTGGGAGCACATAGTATCCTTCATACCCTTGGACTCTCCCTGTGCTCAAAAGCTGCTGCTTCTCTCCTTCAGTCCACAGGCGGCTCCCCTCTTTGCCATCCCGTGCCTTCTGTTGCTCTTTGGCCCAGGCTGACCCCAAAGCCCGCTGCCGAGCTTGGTCCAGAACTCTAGCCTTTTCTTCATCCAGAGTGTCTGGGGTCAGACCATAACGTATGTTAATCAATAAGGTAGAATATTGGAATTCAACGTTGGTAAACCTTCGAGTCCTTCCATTGATTAAGAGAGTTGGCTGGGACACTGTAACATTGACTCCGCTATCCAATACTTTGCGTCCACTTGTCATGGCCAGGGTGACAAGATCACCATCAGAGGAGCCAATCTTGACGAAATAATGGGTGTCTTTTCCCTCAATGCTATAGTGCATTTTGTCCAAGTAGTAAGCATTATTAAGCACTGAAGCAATTTTTCGGCTGTCCTCCGTTGCAGTGCTTGAAATGCCAGTGGTTACCTTGCCTTCCTTCACAGCAAACATGATCCCCTTACCTATAATCGGAGTAGTGGTTGCAAACCAGTGACCTGCTTTCTCTCTACGAGTGGCATGTAATTTTTTTGATATGACTTGTCCCTCAAGGGCCATGAAGGCTTGGTTGTGCCTCTCTGTGGTTTGCTGTACGCCGGTAATTAACTAAAAAAAAAAAGATGGAAAAGACATTATTGATAAATACAGACATGATGATTCTGCAGCATTGTTATTGCCTCTTAGTGTTCTGATATAAAGATACAAACATTGTCTGCTATTAAGTTGTGAAATGCTATAGGAGCAATTAATTGGGAGAGTAGCTCTTTAATCATAGCTAAGGTAATATTTCAAATGTAAATATGAAAAGATATAATGCTGGAATTCTAAACAAAAGTTACAATAAAAATCTATCCAGCTGATTCAATCCAAGGCATCAGTGTTTCACTAGTTTTACTCTTATCAGCTGTGCTTGTTATTGTTAACTTTACAAAACAACAGGGCCAAGCAAAGCATTCAAATATCCCTTTCACAAAAAGCATTGGCACAATCAGTGCATTCTTCTAATTCTCTTGATATTAAGGAATGGATTACAAGATAGCAATAGCACTTATATACCGCTTCACAGTGCCTTTACAGCCCTCTCTAAGTGGTTTACAGAGTCACCCATATTGCCCCCAACAATCTGGGTCCTCATTTTATTGACTTCGGAAGGATGGAAGGCTGAGTCATCTTTGAGCCTGGTGAGGTTCAAACTGCCAAATTGCAGGCAGCCAGCAGTCAGCAGAAGTAGCTTGCAGTACTGCACTCTAACCACTGCGCCACACGATGCAGTGGTTAGAGTACATTTGTTAACATATCTTGAAATGTCTTTAAATTCTACAAAATTTAAAAAATCCCTATGAAAATTGCTAAGCACTCCTAGATTGCAACCCCAAAATGTAAGGCTAAAAGTGTGTAGCTACAGAAAATCACTGCTTACCTGACCATGTTCGCATGCCTGTGCTTCCGACAATTCATAAGAAGGTGGTACGAAGTACATTTTTGCTCTTGGGAAACCAGGTATAATGTTGCTGAGTTGAAAGCCAAACATCACTAGCCAGCTTTTCACATCTAAGAATTAAAATAAGCATATTTAGGAAAGGTGAAGATGGCTGGTACACAGTACTAGCATTGTATCCGGGCCTACTTTTTAAAGCCAGGATAGGATATGAAGCATTTTTCATGACAATTTGGATAATAAAAGTGTTCCACAAAGTCAAATGATAGATATTGCATCATTGCTACAAAGAAGCAAGAGCATTCGTAGGAGAAGCTTTTCTGAGTTTTGGCAAGTAAAATGCTTAGAATGCTTTTTAACTAGAAAATCATCATGAAGGAAAGAAAAAATATGCTATAGCTATCACCCCCACCAATAAATATCTGAAACATTATTTATCACACCCTAGTATCTATGGTACAGTACAGGTAGTCCTCGACTTACGACCACAATTTCTGTTGCTAAGTGAAATGTTTGTTAACTGAGTTTTGCCCCATTTTATGGCTGCAATTGCCACAGTTGTTAAGTGAATCACTGCAGTTATTAAATTAGGAAGATTGTTGTTAAATGAAGCTGGCTTCCTATTGGCTTTGATTGTCAGAAGTTCATGATATTGCACCCATCATAAATATGAGTCAGTTACCAAGTGTCTGAATTTTGATCATGTGACTTTGGTGATGCTGCAATCCATTGTAAGTGTGAAAAATGGTCACGGGTCACTTTTTTTCTGTGCCATTGTAATTTTGAACGGACACTAAATGAACTGTTGTCAGTTGAGGACTACCTGTACTACCTTTCAATTTTTTTTAAAGTTTAGCTATGAAGTTTAGCTTTGCATGAGGAAAGGAAATTCTTCCTTTCCTTATGCAAATTAGAACATGAATCTTGAAACAGACTGTGCTATTCTCCTTCTCTCCTTTTATTTCCTATTAGAATTATTTCCTATTAGAATTATTGTAATAGGAAATAAAAGGAAAGAAGGAGAATAGCACAATCTGTTCCAGGATTCACCTTCTACTTTGCATAAGGAAAGGAAGAATTTCCTTTCTCGGTAAAAGGATCTCAGGTGTCACCAGGGACTGGGTATGGAAGGCCATGGCAAAAGGAGAAGAAAAAGCAATAAGGCAAGATTAATAATTTGGGGTCAAGGAAACAGTAATTTTATGGAAAACTATTAGTTAGGAAAACATGTTCACCAACTAACTATCCCAGCCTGATTCTCTCTGGATGTTTGGGCCTTCAGTTGCCATAATTTTCTGCCAAGATGGTCAAAATGGATGTTAAGTGTGGTTTGTTCCTCAGGGGAAAGCATCAGTTTAAAACATTTGTTGGACAGATTTTTTTTTAATCCTTTTCATTCCAGCCATTTTTACACAATATTTCTATTGCAGCTGCCTCATTATATGCTGGTAGAATTTGATTCAAAGGCTTTTGTGATATCTATCTATCTATCATCTATCTGTCTGTCTGTCTATCTCTGAGTTAATATGCCAGGACTTGCTGTCAATTCATCATCCATCTATCCTCTCTTAGAAGATTATATCCTTGACATTTATTTATTTATTTATTTATTTATTTATTTATTTATTTATTTATTTATTTATTTATTTCTTTATTTCTTTATTTATTTATTTATTTAGTGACACAGTATATGTAAGCGTAAGCATGAAATAACTATACAGGATATAAGCATATATATAAGTATGAGAATGTAATCATCGTGGATGATATTAAAGATTTCCCCGACTCCAATAATTTATGTTTTAACTTTCTTGAAATATAATTCATTTTGCCTAACATTTAAAGTTTTTGTAAATTACAGTTAGCTGGATGAATGGGAATATTTCTTTTTCTTAAAAAAATATATGATATGTACCACATTCTGTTCTGAAAAAGGTTTTATTGACTAGCTGTTAATTTCTTTTCTTTGGAGGCACTCATAAATAACTTAGCACTAAGTGGCAAATTAATACCAACAGAGTAGAATATTTACGCGACATGTGGAAAGAAACATTATTTTACATTTTAAGAAAGCCTTCCTCATTTTGACATGACAGCTGGCATTTGGAAATTAGTGTCCATATGTACTCATATTAAAGTAAAAGAGTATCTATTTATAAATAATTAAAATGGAAACGATTTCAATAAATTATTCACTCTTGCAAGATTTTGGATGAAAATATGTGAGATCTCAGATGTGAGCTTGTAAAACAAAATTAGCCCATTTTAAACTTGTTTAACTATGATTAGGGGACGGGAGGTTAAAACATACAAAGAACAGCTGCAAGAATTGGGAATGTCTAGTTTAATGAAAAGAAGGACTAGGGGTGATATAATAGCAGTGTTTCAATATCTAAGGGGCTGCAACCAGGGGGCAACCTATTCTCCAAAGCTCCTGAAAACAAGAAGCAATGGATGAAAATGAATCAAGGAGAGAACCAATCTAGATCTTAGGAGAAATTTTCTGACAGTTAATCAGTGAAATGACCTGCTTCCAGAATTTATGGATGTTGCAACACTGGAGGTTTTTAAGAAGAGATTGGACAACATTCGTCTGAAATAGTATAGGGTTTCCTGCTTCAGCAGGGGGCTGGACTAGAAGACCTCTAAGGTTCCTCCCAACTCTGTTAACCAGTTTTTGGGTAGGGAAATGACCATACCTAAAAGGATTTCTGGTCTACACAATAGCTACACTGGCCTTGAGTGAGTTTCAATGCAGATCAAAAGCACTCTTTCCCCTACCAATACTGATTCTTACCTGCTTGATTTGATGCCTGTTCTGCTTTAGGATGTGGATAAACTTCATTCCCATTACAGTCACTCTATTAGTGACTGGTTAGAAGCCTAGTTAGTTTCTCTTTCTTTCATCATTTTGTTTGCAAATAAAGTCCCAACAACCACTCTAACAAGGATTTGGAATCCTAACAACATAGTAACATAAAAACTCATATATATATAATTTTTACTGAGAGGGCATATATGCTTACAGGACTTCTGTATGTTATTATTTATCAGTTATGGTAATTTGAAGACCACTGAAATGGGAACATGTTCCTCTCGTTGGATACATCATCTACATCCAACCAAATTATTTTTCTTCATAGTGCAGAATAAAGGAGGCTTCAATCGTTGTCTTACTTTATTCTGCTTCTATGTACATAAAAGGGGCTACGGCTGAAATGAGCAAAGGCTTTTCCTTTGAGACTCTCCATGCTAATTATGCAGTATTGTTTCCAGCGGTCCTGGAAAGTTTTGTGCTTTTTAATAGAAATATAGATAATACAGATGGTTGATATTAAGTCCTTTGTCCTTTTTCCCCTCTTGCCTGTTGTTCCTCTTTCTGTTCCTGCTATGCCTGCCTTTTGTTCTGCTTTGCCAGTCAATGTTTCGATGTTTACTGATGTTTAATAAATAAATATCAAACTATACTTTTGCTAGCTGAACTGAATAGTATGCTTGCTTGCTGTGATTTGGCTTTAGAGATTTGATTTTGATTTTAGTTTGTGATTAAAAACTAAACTGGAAATTACCCACAATTATTTTCAAACAGTCTAAATCCGAACTCAAAATAAATAAATAAATGTTCAAATAATAGAGAGCTAAGTAATGCAACACATCATTTTATTTTACTTTTGTTATTGAATTCAAATCTTTGAGCTTCCCAGACAACAAGATTTCCTTTTGCTTCTGCACCTTCTGTTAAACACTGTGTCAGCTCTGACCACTTTCCCTGCTCTCTTCTTTCTCAATCGGGGAAAGAAAATAAACTCTTACCTAGAACACTACAACCTATGACTAATACAAACCACTGACTGACAAACATTGAACTGTATCCTTAGCCTATGATTTATCTCAAAGCATTGCTAAATCCCCCCTGAATTAAATGGCTATATATACTGTAACAGAAGAAGCAATGGGATTGCATGTGTAAATTGGTGCAAAGTAGGTTTATAAAATCTAACTTTTAGCATTTTACATTGCTAAAGTTAATTCCCCTACACGAAGTGTGATTCTTCTGCTCAATCCAAAAACAGTTATTACATGGATTAACTTGTTGCATATCATGTGTGCTTAAGTCCAGCTGTTTCTAGCTGATCTTAAACCCACAGGACTGTATGCATGATTACATTACCATTGTTCAAAACCATAGGAGTTGGTTCATTAACCAGTGCAATCTTCTTCCTATCCTGCTCAAAATGAAGAATTTTGAGTCTGTACTTGATATTAAAAGAGTTTCCTAAGAGCAAAATAGCATTCTTACACTTTTTTTTACAACGTTCCTTAGATTTCCAGACTATTAATTATTTCTCACCTGTCACATAGTTCTTTAAATCCAGTTCATTGCTGAGAGGATTGTTGCTCTTGAACATATACAAGTTGAATGGGGCAGGTTCCTTACCAACATTTTTCCACATTGTATAATCAGGAGAGGTCCAACGTCCAGCCAAAACATCATAATCTCTTTGAGTAAAGTGGACCAGTTTTGTTAAGGGATCATATAGCCCTCCATGAAATCCAATGACTATTTGGAAGTCAGGATTAGAATCGTGATAGATCTCCCCATAGGCTGTGTATTGCAGTTGCTTGATCATTAGACCGTTGATACTGAAAACTGCCAATGGTGTACCCGTATTATCCGAGGCAACATAATATTCTTCTCCACTGCTGCTTTCCATTGCAAAAAGATGACCTTGCAGATCATAGTACAGAGAGGTAATTTCTGAATTTGAGTGGTTATACACATGTGTTATCCTAGTTGGGTTGTGAAGATCAGCATAAAAATATTGAAGGTGATGTCCCAGGTTAGTTTTGTAAGAGGCTCGTCTTCCTAATCCATCGTAACGGTATTGAACACTCCATCCATTTGCTTTATTATAAGCTCTTGTTAAGAGGCCCTTGGAATTGTACTCAAATGTGTCAGAACCTCTTTGACACAAAAAACCATCATCATCAATCTTATACTGCATATCACCTAGTCGCGTAATTCTATCTCTTAGATCATAGCGCAGTGGCATCAATCGGATACTGTTCCCAGGATTCAAGAGATGCAAGTTGCCATTTAGATCATAACTGTAACGCCAGTTTGGTCTGTCATTGACTGCCACACTCTGGAGCTGCCCATCTCCATCATAATCATATGTATATTTAGTTGTATTGGCATAAGGCCCAAGCTTTAATTCTCTCTTAGTTACCCTTCCCATACTGTCATATTGCACTGTCATCCAGTACATGAGTGATCGGAACATTTCATACTGAACTTCTTTAATCCGTCCGTGTGTATCAAAATGTTTGCTCAGTGTCATTACAGCCGTAGTGATTATTTGATTTATATCATAATAGATTACCCCAAATTTGCCAAAGTGCTCTACTTTGCCTGAGATCTCATCATAACGATAGAGATCAACCGGAAGAGGGATCTCACTTATTATAGGCTTGATGCTAGCTATTCGAAAACTATTATCATGATAGGTATAATCAAACCTAGCATTGACCATACCTTCTTCAGAGAATCTGTAAATCTGTTTGTCAACCAGAGGACCAATTTTACGATAGCGGATGGTGCAAGAAAAGCCCCCGCTCTGTAGGTTAACCATCTTCAGGACTCCAGTAGTTTCATCATATCCAAAAGTCACTGCTGTGCTGTCATACGCAATCTCCGACAACTTGGATAACTTCCCGTATTTGTAGAAAACTTGCCGACCAGTTCCTAAAAAAGATGTTTTCAAAATCCTTCCATCATCGCTGTAATCAAAAATCACTGAAGCATTACTTTCAGGTGGGTTATAAATATTTCGAATATAGCCGATTGAGGTATGAGTGCTCATGCTGTGTCGAGCTATACTTGGCATAGTGACAGCATGCAGCCGATCCGAAGAGTCATATTCAAAGATGTACTGCCGCTGACTTTGAAGGAGGAGCACCATAGACTATTGAAAAAACAAAGTCATATTTTATGTTTGGGGTTTTTTTTATATCAAAAATATATCAGATGGGTATCACAATACAACACAAACCATTAAGAATTCCTTCTTATACATGACAGTTACAGCTACTGCTGCTATAAACATTTTAATGCATATAGCTATTAATTTATTTAGCAGGACAACCCTCCCCCCCCAAATTGATACACAATTGTAAAATAAATAACAGTGCATTCTGTTCTATTTATGCCATTAGGCTTGTAAAGAAATGTTAAACCCCATATTGACTTCATTTTCACAAATTCGGATTATCATATGGAGGCACTATGCTATGCTGTAGGCTATGCTGATATTACACTAAAGAATGCCACAATATTAAGCACACCTTTAACAGTGCTTTGAATTTACTATGGATTTTTTTTAACCATAAAGATATTTTTTGCAATTCATGGCAAAGGCACACATAGAACCTGAAAAGTTTGATCACTCAATGTGTCACCCCATTAACATTTAATTAGTAAAGCTCATATGTAACAGTTACTATCTGTTGGCACACACAAAAAATCTGATTGTGGCAAAATATTCTTAAAATGGGATTTCTTGCAGTTCTTAAAAGGAAGCTGGTTCTTCCAAGAGCTGACCTCACTTCATTTTAAAACAGAATCAAAGAATTTGTATTTCAAGGTTTTCAATTACAGTGTTTCAGCTTATGTAATTATTTAATGATGTCTGCCTGCATATCTATCTAAAATAATCTATAATTAAACAATTCTGGGTTGTTGTTGTTAGTTTTTTCCACCAAACACAGACCAAATAAATGTGCAGCCCAGTTCTCCAGAACCAGGCAAAAAAACAGGGGCTGAAGGAGAAACAAGTAAGTTTAAAAAAACAGGATGGGCACAAGGTCTGTTATTTAAATCTAGTCCTAAGATTAAAGATACAGTGCATTAATCAGTAGTTGTGTGTGCTAGCATTAGCTTATATCTAGCATTCGGGAATGAATACATTGCTTAAGTTCTTAAAACACAAAGGCACCTCAGTTATGATTTTTGAATTATTTGATGTATAGATACATATGCCAGCGTCAGTAAATCCCAGACTTCAGTTAATGCAGGACTAGAGGCCATACCAACAATTACCTACTTTTTCTAAGTATGTATAACTCCAC
The DNA here is from genome assembly GCF_028640845.1 of Ahaetulla prasina. Lineage (NCBI taxonomy): Eukaryota > Metazoa > Chordata > Lepidosauria > Squamata > Colubridae > Ahaetulla > Ahaetulla prasina. The sequence goes on from NC_080540.1 coordinate 110,541,420, forward strand.
ACTTTTCCATCAGCAAACATGCGTGCAATAATCCTGCCTTGCTTGTCGATCTCAGTTCTTTCACTCATGGCACCACGCTGAAGCCCAGCCAACCGTCCATTTGAAAAATAAGAGACATTCACAGCAGCAAGTCCACTGCTGGGCAGCCAGAGGAAAGGACGTCCAAGCTGATCATAAATAATACGGAGTGTAAACTTCCGGTGATCATCGTATATTTTCTCTGTACGAATATTCCGATCATAATCGATCGATAGCAGATTTCTTCCATGGACCTAATTAAAGCAAAATGATTAACATTAATATACTACTACGTTGTAATCACAGAAGAAGCATTTGGTAGGTTTGCTTAAGTTCTGCAGAAACCTGCAGATTTTTTTTTCCCTGTAAAAAAATTCAGTCACATACTGAAATGTGCATCTACTATTAGTCTTTGCCCCAAACGAATTCTTTCTTGCAAGAGTGCCATTTTTTAAAACAAATCTCAGAAGTAAGTCCCACTGTATTCAGTTCCCAGTAACTTTAATTATACAATATACTGTACAATGCAACAAAGCAAGCAATTAATGCAGAATAATTTGTATTCAATTTGCAAAAGAATTTGCAAATATGAGAATACAGTTCTTAACATAAGGGTAAGAACTAGTAAATTTATTAATATAAACTAACATATCTACTTAAAGAGAAATCTTTCACTCAGTACAGTAAAGTTTAAAAACATTGAGTAAAGTCAGGCCACGGAAATATTAGAACATAATACAAATACAGAATAAACAGCCAGCAATCGGGATGAATAAAACTTTTTTTGCTGAATTAATAATCTATGTGAAAAGCCTTAACTGCTGATTTTAAACTAAGGTGGGTGAATCATTTGAAAAAGACAACTTAAAAATTTCATCCTAGTAAGGTTGCTGATTTTTTGAAAATATGCATTATGGTACACATATTAATAAATGATATCTTAACTTTCCAAACCAATAAGCCATTTTTTCTGACCCAGGCAGGGAAAAACCCCTCAAAGATTTAAATAGAATTGAATTCTCAACAATGAGTTTTTCAGAAGAACTGGATCCAACTATAGAAGAAACTAGTGAGTAAAGGCAATTAGCTGACAATATACAAAAGAAAAGAACTTCATAACCACCTCAATGAATGGTTAGGGCTTTTTCAGAATGCATTTTCTAGCTTGCTCTTAAATAGCCAGTTATTTAAAACCAGAGATAATGGAAGTGAATTCTAATTTGGAATTTTTTAGAACTAAATATTTCAAGCTTTAGGTGCTGAAGAAAGAGGATTGGTAGAACTTATCTCTTTGTAGGGAAGGTGAGAGCTAAAATTAGATGTTTCACAAGTGAAACCCAAGAGAAAAACATATCCAACTTGAAGTGTCATGTGTCATATTGAACAGATGTATATTTTCTAGTGAATTAATAGTCTGGGGAATAATTTCCTCACCAATTCTATCTGTGATGATTCTGTACATATCGTAACAAGCTTGGCTTCCTCTATGGATGCTACCAAGTTATTAAATATTTTTTTTAAAAAAAATTAAGTCCACGATTTTCTATTTTAATGAGTAGTTCCATTTCCTATGGAAAGTAATGAGGTTCTCTCCATTCAAATATGACATTGCTTTCATATTTGAATTAATTTGAATACTTTTATCCATGACCAAAGAGATCTATTTTTAAAAGATTATTTTTTGCTGCCTGACTTGTTTAATGAAGTACAGCTGTTGAAACCACTGTTACATGAAGTCTTCAGCATTTTAAAAGAAATTATTTAAATGGTGAACATCCTGATTCTAAACATTATTTGGAGAACGTCAGGCAACATGGTACTGAATTTACATTTATATTGTAGCTATTGTTTACCATATTAATTCCAAATCTATAGTTTCTGGATTCTGGGGACTGTATATAATGCATATCTGATCTGAATTTTCCTCCTTACACTTCCATCCACAAATGCATCTGAAACAAGTGATTTCATAGTATGATAAGAGAATTAAATATTAATCAAAAACTTTTATATAATTGGAATATAACAATTCATAAAACATATCTATATAAATATAAATAGAAGATTTGCCCTCAGTAATACTATCCTCCCAAAAGATCCAGGTAGCTCCCACCCTCATGATATTCACGAAGCTATTGAAGACTTGGCTATTCTCCCAGATCTTGGGCAGGGTAAAGAATGAGACCCTATTAAATTTTTTTCTCCTGGTGTCTTGTCTTTGGGTACTCAGGATTTCTCTCTTTTATTTTACTCTTTCTATTTTTTAAATTGTAAGCCATCCAGAGTCATTAGGAGTCTGGCAGCTTCTAAACCGTACAAGCAAGCAAACAAATAAGGTTCTCCTTCCTGAACTGCCTTTTATTAATTGTCTTGCACCTAACCTCTATCTAGAGTGCTAGTTTTATTCGCTACTGCCTGTTAATTGGTAGAAATCTTCCTTGAATCTTAATGTGAGCACTTTAATTGCTGAAAATATGTTCATCCTGCTTACTTGGGATGGACCGTTTTTTAAAAAATCTCAACCAAAAAATTAACATAGGATATCACACCTTAAGATCACCGCAACTCTTCCCAATCCTTAATTCTTTTTTTGGCAGATCAACTATTTACAAAACAAATTAAATCTACACTAATCCTTGTCAATTTACCACCTAACTTTTCCACTACATAAAAAAAAAACCCTATAAAACATTTTAAAAAATGACATGTTCACCAGGATGCCCTGCTAGTGACTATTAGGAAATTATCATCTTCACATGTTAGAAGCAGCACACAAATACATCTAAAACAAAACCAAAAGTATGCCCCTAGTCAGAGTTGGTATTCAGCCAGTTCAGACCGGTTCACCCGAACCGGTAGCGGAAGTCGCGGGTAGACCTGCTCACCCTGGCTCTATGCCATCCTATTTAGGCATGTTTTTGAGCAGAAGGCGTGTGTGCCAGCAAAGCACATGCACGGAAGGCCGTGTGCACATGCATGGACAGGTGCACGTTCACATTTGTGGACTGGTAACGAAAGTAAATGAATAGCACCCCCGCCCCCAGTGTGCCAAAAGCCAATTTTGTATAGTGGTTAATATATAAGGCTAGAAACTGAGTGGCCTTTGAGCCTTAGGCTTCTGCTTAGATAATCAGTCACTCTCTCAGCCTTATGAAGGAGGCACTTTCCAAATCTTACCAAGAAAGGCAGGAGTCAAGATTGACTTAAAGGTGGGCACACACAGAGTGTGCACCAACTGATGCTCATATTTGTCATATTTGAATTGGATTAATTAATTGTTTCTATTCCAAACAGATGTGAGTCTTTTTTTTTTCTTGTACATGAATGAAGCAGTGATTCTTCAGAGATAACTTTTTAAAAAAATAAAATACAGTATGCATGTAAAAAGATGGCCAGCAGGTAGCAGCACCTGAACAATCATATCTAGTCTGGGAAGCTATAGAATTCTCCTTGATTAGAGCTTAAGTGTGACATCTCAAGGGAATGTAAGGGTTGCAGGTTAGAGTAGAAAGTGTAAATAAAATATTAGGAGAATGCAATGGAATTCTTTACAAAAATGAAATGGGAATATATTCCTAAGGCCATTAGGAATTGAGCTCATCCCAAAGAATCCTGATTTAAAATAAATGGTGATTTTAGGATTGTTAAAAAGTCAGAACACAGAATCATACTAATCTTGAATTTAGCATGCCTTGCAGCTAGTGTTCTAATGTAGAAGAGACATAGCTGCATTTATTTGTGACAGACCAAGGAATCCAGGTCAATCCTGTATTTTCCAACTTTCCACGACATCTATTTGTGAATGAGACATTAATAAAGTAGAAATCTTTAAATTAGATTTCTTTTGACACCTGTGACTAAAGTATTCTTCACGTTCTGGGAACGTTTTCTTCAGCTTATATATTATAGCAGGTTTGGCTGAAAGGACCTGAAAATTGTTTCTCATATAAAAATTTAAAAAGTATATCAAAATGCACGAAAATAGATCATAAGCCTTATTTTTAGAACTTGAAGGTGATTCTGAATTAGTTTCACAGCAAAAATGAGCCCAGTTCTCACCCTGAGACACTTTGAAGAAATTCAGTTACAGAATGAATCAATTACATGTATCAGGATTTGTAAAGAATTAATTTTTAATTATCTTTCATTTTCTTCATTCTCATTTTTACTACTTAGAGAAATTAAGCTAAATGTCTCTAAAGTAAATTATCTTTGAAAAGAAATGTTCTTATCCCAGATGTCAGTGTTCCCACAAGGAATTGTCTTGAAACTTCTTGCATTTGGTATGTAATCTAATAACTGAAGAACAAAAATAATTTTCAGAGCAGCTGTTCCCTGATGTACTTTTGCAAAAGGAATTGAATATTAGCCTATTTATATTGGCATTATTGATAAAAGACCTCACTTCATATTAGTGTGGGATTGTGATAAATCATATTACATTTATGGAGTATATGATATTATATTTTCTTAGTCAGATCGCTTGTAATAGTTGTGAAGGAATCTATTGGCCCTACACTGGGACTCATTGCTTTCTTTAAACGTTCAACGAAAGTTAACTTGTATCACCATTGATATCTTTAACTGTTCTCAATGATACATCTATAGGTAATCTTGTACCTGTTCTATCATTTTTCATGTGAATGTTGAAAGAAATAGCTTAATTAAATTAAGCTCCGGCTTATTTGTCCACAAGGCAGATTCATTCTCTTGTCTGATTAATTTATGCAATTATGCAAGGAGGAATATTTTAAAAAGTGTGCAATGGAAGTTTTTACTATTATTTCCAGTTGCATTTTTCTCTCAGAGGGTATTCTACAGAAATAAAGAGAATAAAAATGCTTTATGTTCTCGAAGGAAAAAAAATCCTATTTTGATACTGAGTGTTTTAGTCTTCATGCTTCTTGAAACAACTGTAATGTGGTCATTTCTTATTAATTACATGAAATCCATTCTCTTTGGGAATACACATCACACTATTATAAATACCATGACTTAAATTGATCTAATAAGCCACTTTGTTTCTCTTTTGGGGAGGGTTATTATCTATACGCTAATCTTTCTTATTTGTGCAAGGCACAATAGGCAGGTCCTAAGAGTGTTTTACTGAGGCTTTTATTAAACATTATTCATATACACAAAAGAGAGACAACTTCATGGAGGCTTGCAGAAAACAAACGTACACAGTATTTATTTTGGGATAATTTATTTTTGCTAATAGATATTAATTCTTGTCTACATAATAACATTATAGCATAGCTCTATTCAGCAGGCTTAATTATGGTTTTTATAATGAATGAGAAGCAGAACTTTATATGGTTTATATGGTTTAGCAAAGCAGGCAAAATAACATAAACACTGAAGGGGAATCCTCAGCAAAGACACACTATGAACTGTTTCACAGGTAGCATTAAGTTATGGATTGGTTAACCAGAGTTTGCTGAATAAATAATAATTGGTTAGGTTCATGTAATATATTATATGAAAAACAAGAAGCTGAAATTGAAGTGTGGACCCTTTAAAAAAATGCAGTTAATCCATCTTATAGGTCTGCATTTTAACCAAACCACGAAATCACCAATTCCTTACTGTTTCTTTCTTCTTGCTAGTGGATTTTCACAGCTCACAAACACTGCAGAAAAATAAAAATTAGTTCATCAAACTAAGTGCCATGAAGTATAGCCACCTTCTTACAGTGAAGCTGGCTTTCCTCGAAAATTGACCTTCAATCATAGCAAACAAACACTGTGAGTCTGTTATGTCCTGCACCGGCAGTGGCGTCCCCTAGTGGTGGAGATGGTTTCTTGTTCTGTTCTGATTGGCTCCCGCTTTGACAGCCAAGTATAAAAGGGCTGTCAAAGCAGGCGCGCTGTTCTTGTGTTGTTGCTGGTCTCTGTGAGTTAAAAATAAACGCTATGTGTGAACATCTGTGGAGCCTCAATTATTACGGAACCCACAGAATATAATACTGGCGACGAGGACTGAGGAAAGTACGTGAGTTGCTGAGCTGCTGAGCGAGCCAAAGTGTGAATTTCTCCTCAGAGCTATTCAGATCGCTGTCCTACAGAGCAAACCATGGCATCGCCTCAGAACTTTGTGCCTTTTAACCCAGTGACCGAATCGTGGGAGGCGTTTGTAGCCTGTTTTGAATGCTTTCTTATTGCCAATGAGTATACAAATCTATCTAGTGAAAGGAAGCGTGCTTATTTCCTGGGTTTCTGTGGGGCAGAAATGTTCGAGACAACCATGACATTGATGGCCCCCCAGTCAATTCATGCAGGGACTTGGGATGACTTCATGGCTAAATTAAAAAGATATTACGCCCCGACACCCTCCAGAATCGCCCGGCGGCAGCTGTTTTACCATAGGGATCAGGCTGAGGGGGAATCGATAAACCAGTATGTAGCCGCTTTACGGAAAGTGGCGCGCCATTGTGAATTTGTTGATCTGGATAATTAACTTTTGGACCAGCTCGTCAGCGGTGTCCGGGATGAACATCTCAAGCGGCGTCTCATCGCTAAGCAGGACCTCACATTTCAGATGACATTAGATGAGGCATGTGCCTCAGAGCTGGCCATCCTCTCATTAGCTGATATGCCTTGAGGGCAGAGCCCGCAGATAGCGAAAGGAGCAACAATTCATTTCAGCGAAGCTGATCCACTATATGAGGAGGAGGAGGAGGAAGACGCTGTCCATCGCCTTAAAGAGGTTAAGAAACCAAATACTCATGCGGGAGATAGCCTCCCTCTGACTGGCTGTTTTGGGTGTGGGGGAAATCATATGCGAGCCGCCTGTAATTTCAAAGACGCAATTTGCCGCTATTGCGGCCGACGGGGCCATATTGCCCAGGTTTGCCAATTGGTCCAGCCTGAGAGGGTTCCACAAAAGGGTCCGTCAGCCGGCCCTTCTCTTGGAAGACGACCTCACCTGAGATCCAGGAGGCCGCAGGATGACTGCTATGCCATTTTCCGTGATGAGATGGGAGGAACAGGGATCAGGTGGCGATCTGAGGAACCAGTCCAGCAGAAAATCCGAATTTCCGTCCTGATCGAAGGGCGGCCATGCCTGATGGAAGTTGATACCGGATCTGCAACTTCCATTGTCTCCTGGAGCATGATAAAGCGTCTGGTGCCTACTATCGCTAAGAAGCGTCAGAAGCCTTGTGCGCTGTTATTAAAAGACTATCAGGGACGGCCAATTCCCATTGTGGGTAGTGGGAAATTCAGGGTACAATTCAAGAAATTTGTAGGCCGCCTATCACTGGTAGTTGTAGATGGCTCATTGCCTAGTCTTCTGGGGCTTAATTGGTTCGAAGCCCTGGGTTTGACTATTCAGGGTGTTAACTCGATTGGAGCTAGTCAGCTGGATACACTGGTCAGAGAATTTCCCACTGTGTTCGATGGCCAGTTGGGAAAATATACCGGAATGCCTGTTTCATTTAACTTAGACCCTAGGGTGATGCCGCGCAGATTAAAACCGCGCCGGGTGCCATTTGCCCTGAAGCCTAGGGTGGATGCAGAATTGGACAAACTCATTGCCCAGGGCGTTTTAGAACCAGTAGATTATGCCCAATGGGAGACCCCCATTGTGACTCCCATTAAGGCGGATGGTTCAATCCAGATCTGCGCAGACTATAGGGCAACCATTAATCGAGCATTACAAGCCCATGCATATCCAGTGCCAGTGGTGCAGCATCTGCTGCACTCCTTGGGGCAAGGATCCATCTTCACGAGGCCTGACTTAGCACAATTGTTGGCATACCAACAATTGCCTGTGGATGAGTCCACAGTGGCAACACAGATGATTGTCACTCACCGAGGGGCGTTCAAGTGCCGCTGCCTCCAATTTGGCGTCAGTGTGGCCCCGGGGTTGTTCCAATGCCTCATGGAACGCCTACTCCACGGAATACCCGGGGTAGTGCCGTATTTCGACAACGTGTTGGTTTCGGCAGCAAGCAATCCAGAACTGATGTCCAGACTACGCCAGGTGCTAGTTAAGTTCAGGGATGTGGGGCTCAAAGTTAAGAAAAGCAAGTGTGTAGTTGCTGTGCCCCAGGTAGAATTCCTAGGGTTCCTAGTGGATAGGTCAGGTTTACACCCCACTACGGCCAAGAGCAAGGCAATCCTTGATGCGCCGACACCCCGCAGCAAGTCAGAGTTACAGGCATTCCTGGGGCTCTTAAACTTTTATGCAATCTTTCTGCCACACAAGGCTTCGGTTGCAGAGCCTCTCTACTGCCTGTTGGATAGCAGGTCCCCTTGGGTTTGGAGTGCAAATGCTGCTGCTGCTTTCCAGGCTGTCAAGCAACTCTTGGTGTCTAACGCAGTTCTTACACAGTTCAACGAAAACCTGCCACTTGTTCTCTCCTGCGATGCATCTCAGTATGGGGTCGGCACTGTGTTGAGTCATCGGCTGCCCAACGGGTCGGAAACCCCGATTGCATTCTTTTCTCGAACCTTGGCCGCCGCGGAACGCAACTACTCGCAGTTGGATAAAGAAGCATTGGTGTTGGTCGCGGGGGTCAAGCGGTTCCATGACTATCTCTACGGTCGCCCGTTTGAACTTGTTACCGATCACAAGCCGCTGTTGGGGCTTTTGGCCAGGGACAGACAGACTCCGCAAGTACTATCACCAAGAATGACCAGATGGTCAGTGTTCCTGGTGGCTTATTCCTATTCCCTGGTCTATAGGCCTGGGAAACATTTGGGCCATGCTGACGCGCTGAGCCGTTGCCCATTGATGACCAAGGTGGAAGACCCGGCTCCAGCATCCCATGTTTTTCTGATTGACAGTTCCTCCTTTCCCGTTACTGCTTATGACATTGCTAGAATGTCTGGCTTGGACAGAGTCATCTCAAAAGTTCTTGATTGGGTTCTCCGTGGATGGCTCCAGGGTCCTGTCAGCCCTGAATTGCAGCCTTATAAGCGAAGGCAGCACGAGCTCTCTACCCAACAGGGTTGCCTCCTCTGGGGGCATAGGGTTGTAGTTCTGCCCCCCCCCGACAGTCCATTCTAGGGACACTTCACCGGGGTCACCCGGGCATTGTTAGGATGAAGGCCCTGGGTAGGAGCTACCTGTGGTGGCCAGGACTAGATAAAGACATAGAGGCCTGTGTGTCGGCCTGTCACCGGTGTCAGGAGACAAGACTGCTGCCACCTAAGTCTCCCCCTAGAGAGCGGGAGGAGCCTAGGGGTCCTTGGTCCATATAGATTTTGCGGGGCCGTACCAGGGGCAAGTATTCTTAGTGGTCGTTGATGCTTTCTCGAAGTGGGTAGAAATCGCACTAATGCATTCCACCACTTCAGAAGCCGTCATTAGAACTTGCGACAGTTGTTTGTAACCCATGGGTTGCCCGACCTTGTGGTCTCGGACAACGGGCCACAGCTAACGTCCGCCCAGTTTGAGTCGTTCTTAGCGGGCCTAGGAATACGCCATGCTCTCATTTCCCCGTTTCATCCAGCCAGTAATGGCCGGGCAGAACAAGCAGTCCGGTCAGTGAAAGAGGCATCGGCCAGGTCGGGCCCAGGGGGCTGGCAGGAGAGGTTGGATGAGTACCTCCTGGGGCAGCATTCCACTTACGAATAAGAGCCCAGCAGAGTTACTCATGGGCAGGCGTTTGAGGACCACACTTGATAGATTGCACCCCCAATACTCACCTAGTCAGCCATTGGACTCCATGGGGGCAAACAGGAGATTTGATTTGGGGGAGGCGGTGTATGCCCGGAATTACAGCGGCCACCCCCTATGGTTCCCAGGAAAGATCGTGGGAATCACCGGCCCGTGCTCATACAGGGTCGAGTTGGATGAGGGTAGAGAGTGGCGCAGACATTGTGACCAGCTCAGGGCCCGGCGTCAGGTCGGGGACTGGCAGCTGCCAGAGTGGGGCACTCAGGAAGAGCCAGGAGGTAGCCCAACCCAATCATCCCGGGCAGAGGAGCTAAGCTCCAAGGGAATAAGACGCCCAGCCCCTGTACCTGATAACCGAGAGGAAGCCCTGTCTGCTCTGCCGGTGGAGGGGCTAGGGGTCCCTGGGCCGGAGAAGTCCCCCACAGAAGAGGCTGAGGAGTTGGGCCAGCCAGTGACCATGGCTACAACGGAGCCACGAAGGTCCAGCCGAATCAAGCGGCGCCCAGCGTATCTCCAGGATTACGATTGTGCAAGCTAGGGGGAAAGAAGTGTTATGTCCTGCACCGGCAGTGGCGGCCCCTAGTGGTGGAGATGGTTTCTTGTTCTGTTCTGATTGGCTCCCGCTTTGACAGCCGAGTATAAAAGAGCTGTCAACAGCAGGTGCTGTTCTTGTGTTGTTGCTGGTCTCTGTGAGTTAAAAATAAACGTTATGTGTGAACATCTGTGGAGCCTCAATTATTACGGAACCCACAGAATTTAATAGAGTCATTCCATAATTCTTTGTAACGGCCTTTCAAACAAGGGTTTTGGAATTCAGTTCTAAAAGATTTGGAAATCAGTTCTACATGTCAACTGTGTACTGCAAAGAAGTACTTTTTTTAAAAAAAAAAATCATCCTTGTCTTCATTTCATTTTCTCAGAAATAAGACATCAGGACCCCAATCCACTAAATCACGGGTGTCAAACTCAACGCGTCACATTGCCGTCACATGACGTACCGTGACATTTTTCCCCTTCATGGAGCTGGGATGGGCGTAGCCTGCGCGTGATGCATCCGGCCTGCGGACCATCAGTTTGACCCCCCTGCACTAAATTTAACCTTACTTACGCTGTCTTATTCAACCCAAAGATTCTGATGTGAACCCTGAAGCCGAGAAGTTGGATGCTTAATTTTTTTTCTCACTCATAATAGCAGGGAAAGAAAACCCAGTTTGCCATTTCCTTTTAGCCACATCCCTGCTAGTGTTTCCTTCAGACAGTTTGACAGGAAAGGATTACCTTTGTTCTTCCCCACTGAAGCCCACATAAGGCAAACTCTGTCACTAATTGTCCTTTTTCTCAAGCACCACCCCTGTGTATGAACTGCTTTTCCCTGGTATATGTCTTTGCAGCTGTCACTTTTAACACCTGATTAGGCAACATAAAGCATAACAAAATGCCCATATTTGACAATGCTAGACTCTCAGGCATAATTCTGTAAATCTATTTGCTCTTATTTGTAACTTAGTATATAAATACTATTATATCAATGGAAGGTTAGATATTGGATTTTGTTTATTCCACATATTCAATGCTCCACTATTGCCCCGTCTGTATGCATCTAGAATAAATTCCTATTCACTTTACTGCTTACTTCATCACTCTATTGCCAAGGTTGCATTTTGTTTTGGGTATAGAATCGTGATGGCGAACCTATGGCACGCGTGCCAGAGGTGGCATGCAGCACCCTCTCTGATGGCACACGAACCATCGCCCCAGTTCAACTCTGCTGCGCATGTGTGCACACCTCCTGCCAGCCAGCTGGTCTTTGGGTCTCTGCTTCATATGTGCAGGGGGCGGTGTGTATGCAGGGGGTGTGCATGCATGTGGGGGGCACGTGTACATGCGCGGGGTGCATACCCAGGGCCACATGTGCATGCACAGGGGTGCAGTGCATGCAGGGGGCCACGCACACATTGCATTTTGGGGGTTCAGGTGCCCTTTTTGGGCATTCAGTCTGGAAAAGGTTAGCCATCACTGGTATAGAACACGGACAAGAAAAGCAAGAGATTGACTAATAAAGGTAGTCCTTGACTTACGACCACAATAGAGCCCCAAACTTATGTTGCTAAGTGAAATATTTGTTAAGTGAAAGTTGCCCCATTTTACGACCTTTCTTGCCCCAGTTGTTAGGTGAATCACTGCAGTGGTTAAGTTAGTGACATGGTTGTTAAGTGAATCTAGCTTCCCCGTTGGCTTTGCTTGTCAGAAGGTCACAAGAGGGGATCACATGATAATGGGGATGCGGCCACAGTTATAAGTGTGAAAAATGGTCATAAGTCACTTTTTTCAGTGCTGTTGTAACTTTGAATGGTCACTAAACGAACTGTTGTAAATCAAGGATTACCTGTATTTGATCAATAGTAATTAGAAGCTTAGCTATCTGTTTTCCTACTGCTAAGAAATTCAAAGGAAAGGTATTTGACAGAAGCAGGTAACTTTAAGAAGAAAATGAAAAATGAATACAGTTTATTGCAAGGGAACCACTTGTAAGGTTGGTGCTCAAAGGATCATCTCTCTGAAGGTGAGAATGAAAATTTACCTCTAGTTTGACTGTAAAACTATGCCAACTTTGTCCAAGAATGTCATTTTTATATATGATGGCAACACTATAGTAAAAATTCAGTCTTTATCAAGCAATGTATTAGGGAAGTTGAAAAAAAATAAACATTTCACCTTCTCTGATTTTCTATACTGCTGTCATCTCCACTTTCTGAAATTTATATCAAAATTTTATTGTTAATTAACAATACATTTTGAGATAATTAGCAGCAAGGGACGGGAATAACTTTATAAAGTCTAGAATCTAATCCAATGAGTTGTCTGTGAATAACTATAATCTGCACTTCTGATACTTGAGCAAACTAGATGACCAATGTATAATTTAATATGGATATAAATCAGGGGTAAAATCCAGCAGGTTCTGACAGGTTCTGGAGAACCGGTAGCGGAAACTTTGAGTAGTTCATCAAACTGGCAAATACCATCTCTGGCTGGCCCCAGACTGGGGTGGGAATGGAGATTTTGCAGTATCCTTGCACATGAAGCAGGCCCACCAAGTCACACCACACCATGTCCACCCAGCCACATGCACAGAACCAGTAGTAAAAAATTTTGGATTTCACCAGTGATATAAATGCTTTTGAAAGTATGCTTGTTTTCTCTTACTCTCTAAAAATTCTGTACATCAAGATTCAGGAGCAAAAACTTCCAATTCAAAAGACTAAAACTACAGGAAGCTTGAGAATTCATATTTTTAATTCTGGAAATTTTGTGAACCTGTATGCTTATTTAATTATTTCACATCCAATCTAATTTATCCATTAAAAACCTGACAAAAATTAAAATAAGCAAATGCTATTTTTTAAGCATGGAATTTTTCAAATTCTGCTTTAATTTATTAGTTAGCATTAATCTCCTCAAAATTTTATGGTATTTATAAGACGTTTATAAGATATTTATTTATAAGATCTCATCAGCATTTTCCATTTAGGGTTTGGTGCAGATGTGCATGTGAGAATGGTATTACAATTCCCATCTTCTCATGTACTGGGATCTCATTGCATTTCCCTTCATTTCATCCACTTTTTTACATAAACAAATCTGAATTAACAGAAATTAGATGCAAACACATTCATTGCTTTCCCTCTTGTTTTCAAATTGTACTTTTAGTCCACTCAACCTGTTATAATCTTACAGTGATTTTCACTTAAAAGAGCTAAATGGATGTGTGATTTCTGTTATAGGAACTAACACAAAACAATTAAATGCTGAGGTGTTGAAAGATAAAGTTTAGTTGGTTTTGCATGTGCAAAGGGGGAAAAAAAGAGAAAAAAAAGAAAAAAGAGAAAGAAAAGAAAGAGAAAAATTGAAAACCTTAAGACTAGGAAGAAATCAGCTGTAAGACAAATACATTTAACTTTGCTAATTACTGCAAGTAACTCTATTAAGATTTTACTATTTTGTGCCAGGACCACAGACATTTATTTAAGGCTTTCACTTGTTATTTGAGAATAGCTGATTTCATGCATGAAAAAAAAAACAGCATAAGTGGCTTCTATTAATAATTAGCTTCTCAAGTATAGCATTTTACACCAATCACTTATATGCTTGAAATGAAGACATTTATGATTGAATCCCAAATGTCATCATAGTTTCACTTCTACGTCTACAAGGTTCTATATGACCTTCAATTTAGCCATGACTGAACATGCACATAAGGTTTTTGCACAGCTCCATTTCATGTGCCCATGAATTGTATCCCTTCCTGGACTGGACAGTCCTCCAAATTTACCCTCATTATGTCGTACCTTAACTATTGCATTACATAAGGTTGACTTTGAAGATCACTCAGAAACTTTAATTGGTCCAGAATGTAGCAGAGTGGGAAGTGGTAGACCCAGTACTCTTCTTTGATCATTCACGGCCGGCCAGAGGTGGTATTTGCCAGTTTGCTGAACTACTCAAAATTTCCACTACTGGCTCTCCAGAACCTGTCAGAACTTGCTGGATTTTATCCCTGATTTATATCCATATTAAATTATACATTGGTCTTCTAGTTTGCTCAAATATCAGAAGTGCAGATTATAGTTATTCACAGACAACTCATTCTATTAGATTCTGGACTTTATAAAGTTATTCACGTCCCTTGCTGCTAATTATCTCAATATGTACTGTTAATTACTAATTTCAGAAAGTGGGGATGACAGCAGTATAGAAAATCAGAGAAGGTGAAGTGTTTATTTTTTTCAACTTCCCTAATACATTGCTTGATAAAGATTGTATTTTTACTATAGTGTTGCCATCATATATAAAAATGACAGTCTTGGACAAAGTTGGCATAGTTTTACAGTAAACCCAGAGGTAAATTTTCATTCTCACTCTCAGAGAGATGATCTTTTGAGCACCAATCTTACAAGTGGTTCCCTTGCAATAAACTGTACTCATTTTTCATTTTCTTCTTAAAGTTACCTGCTTCTGTCAAAGAAGAGTACTGGGTCTACCACTTCCCACCCTGCTACATTCTGAACCAATTAAAGTTTCTGAGTGATCAAAGTCTACTGGTGGTAGACCCAGTACTATTCAATATAAATGACTTAGATGAGGGAATAGAAGGGGAACTCATCAAATTTGCAGATGACACTAAGTGGCGGTAATAGCTAACACCCCAGAAAACAAGCTCAGGATCCAAAAAGGCCAAACTTGAACAATGGGTCCTATCCAACAAAATGAAATTTAATGTGCAGAAAAGCAAAGTTTTACACTAAGGCAGGAAAAACCAAAGGTACAAGTACAGATTAGGCAAAACCTGGCTCAAAAACAGGTTTGAACCAGTTGTGATTGTGAGGGGGACCTTGGAGTCCTAGTGGATGATCACTTAAATATTAGCCAGAAGTTGCGGCAGCAGCCAAAAAAGCTAATACAATCCTTGCTTGTATAAACAGAGGCATAGAATCAAAATCACATGAAGTATTAGAGACGCTTTATAAAGTCTTAGTAAGGCCACACCTAGAACACTGCATCCAGTTTTGGCCATTACATTACCATAAAAAAAAAAGATGTTGAGACTTTGGAAAAAGTGCAAAAACAACAACAACAACAACAACAACTAAGATGATTAAAGACCTAGAGACAAAAACAAGAACAGTTGCAGGATTTGAGTTTGGCTAGTCTAGAGAAAAGAAGGACTAGGGGGAACATGATAGTCGTAGTCCAGTATTTGAAAGGTTGCTACAAAGAGGAGAGGATAAACTTATTTTCCCAAAAAAACAGAGGGCAGGATAAGAAACAAGCTAATCAAGGAGAGAAACAACCTAACACCAAGGAAAAATTTCCTAACAATGAGAACAATTAATCAGTGAAACAGCTTGCTATCAGAAATTTTGGGTGCATCATCACTGGAGGTTTTTAAGAAAAGACTAGACAGTCACTTGTCTGAAATGGCATAGGGATTCCTGTCTGAGCAGGGGCTTGGACTAGAAAACCTGGAAGGTCCCTTCCAGCTCTATTTTGATTGATTTGTTTGCTTTGGTAGCCTATTTGATTCCACTGCCTCGTAAACAAACCAGGATGCTTCTGGGTGCAATTCAAGGTGCTGATCATCACCTAGAGAATACTACATAGCATCCCTCATATCTGAGGGACCACCTATCTTATTGTATAGGTAGTGCTCAACAACAGTTCATTTAGTGACAGCGGCAAAGTTCAAAGTTACAACGGCACTGAAAAAAGTGACTTACGACCATTTTCACACTATCAAACCATGGTCACATTATCAAAATTCACATGCTTGGCAACTGACTCATATTTAGCATGGTTGCTGTGTCCTGGGGTTATGTGATCCCCTTTTGCCACCTTCTGACAAGCATAGTCAATGGGGAAGCGAGGATTCACTTAGCAATCATGTTACTAAGTTAACAACTACAGTGATTCACTTAACAAATGTGGCAAGTAAGGTCATAAAATGGGGCAAAACTCTCTTAATAAACATCTCACTTAACAACACAAATTTTGGGCTCAATTGTGGTATTAAGTCGAGGCCTATAAATTTTATCCTATTTTCTTTATATTGTATGTCACCTAGAGTCGGTTTGGAGTCAGACAACACAAAAACAAACAATAATGAGATTATTTACTACCAAAAGCCTTCTTGTGCTCCAGTAAACATAAAACAGCCTTTTGGAATATACCTTGAAATGTATCTTAAGAATGAAGCATACAAATATTGCTCAGAAAACACAACTTGGGAAAACTGGAATGGTTGCTTTTTTTTTTTTTTTTAAAGTCAATGCTGGGCATCACTCAGTGAAATTTGAAAAGCAACATATATGATGCTTTGAATTCTACACTGGTAAGTGACGGAGAGATCTGTTGCCACATTTTATTCTTACTCCACCTCTGACTATTGGATCTCTTTGGAGAGGACAGATACACAGAGAATATAGATATAAATATATACCTGCTTGAATGAGAGCCACTCTTCATTTGTTATTTACAACATTACCGAAATAGTTTGGCAATCCAATTTTACTCCTGCTTTTATTTTCATTGCTCCAACTCTAATGCACAATCAGCTTTCAAAGTCATGCCTTTGCTTTAGATCTTGGTTACTCCACTATCATATACCACAGCCAAATCATTTTCTTTGTCCAATTTCTTTTCTTTGGGAATTCAGACATTGTCCCAATATAGATCCTGTGGATTTATATTGATCATTGAACCGATATCTGGATCATTGAACCAGTATGGATCACCAGCCAAGTGACACGGTGTTTCTTTGACTTTTCTTTCACATCCCAACCATTAAGCAAGAGCTCACATACTGAAAACTGTAATTAGCTACCGGTCGTAAGAAAAGGTAAAATGAGCATCCAAACAGTGAACATGCAAATAGGAATTGTTACACTAGCTAACCAAAGATGCAACAGTTTTATTGGCTGTCTGCTATGAAGGCAGCAAGACTGCCAGATGTCAAAAGTTGACTTGGAGTCTGGATATCTTTTAGGATAGGGTCTTAGAGTGAACACTTTTCAAAATTCAACTTTTTCAGAGATTTGACTGATAGATGTCTTCCTTTGTTACACTAATTTTATTTTTATTGATACTGTATCCTTTCACAATTGTGAAAGTGCTTTGGAAGTCAGTATAGCTGAAAAATAGCACAGAAATATTTTACATACATCTGTATAAGTCTATTTTTTCAGAATTCTTTAAAGCATATATTTCCCATGCTGGGGGAAATGAAGGAGTTCCACAACAGCATTTAAAGAATGATTTATGTTATTTATTTTTACTACTTGTAATAACCATGACTCAAAGGGCAGGTGAGCCACTGGCCCATCTTTTCCCCTCAGTAAGAGGTTTTCTTTTTCCAGCCAGGTTCCATTGTACTACTATAGTCCATTAGGACGAATAGGAAAGAAAGGGATATTTTACAAGGTGATGTGTGAGGTAAGAGCAGGAAGCATGAATATTCTATCTTCTCCCCCTTGTATATATTTGGTCTAAAATATGATCATGGATTCTCTGTCGTGGAAGGCTTGGATCTGCTCATTCATATTCTGATGTTTCAGAGAGGTTGTCTGGTTTTCTGAATGAATAATATCTGACATGCTTTCAGATTTTGAAAAAGCCGAAACCTGTACTTGAACACAGTAATTTGAGAAACAAATTGGTTATAGGGCTTACCCTGAGCTTTCTTCCGAACACCGTAACTTTTCCTTTAATTTGTTCCTTTCTGAGACGCCATTCTATTGAATTTAAGCCATTTTCCATTGGCAGTGAAATATTGCATCGTCCTATTGCTGGGGTCACAGTACCAGCTAGGACGTGTGGTTCACTATGGAAACTAATACTCATCCCATTTGCATACATTACTCGCAGGGTGCCATTACTGCAGAGCTGATAGCTGTTTCTCACTTGATCTGAGAAAAAAAGAAATATTCCATAAGTCATACAAATAAATGTTTTACCTAACTAGCAATTTTGTGTGTGATCTTTTTACAGCGGTCAAATGACATATTCCTACAATTACTATTTATGTTTAGGTAAGGTAAGATATTTACAATATTATTGATTTATGTAGAGAGAAATGCTACAAAATATTTGAAGCCTGAAGACGTATTTCAGGTTATTAGAATTATATTTTCTGTTTGCTCCTTAACGGTAAATCAAATATCAATTGATTATTATAATTATTATTTTGCAAACCTCACTAGTGTTTGTGAATACATGTATAATTTGAGAGAAAGTTTGCGGCAAGTGATTTAATTGAAGTATAGGGTCAGCAAGAAATCTATTCAATCTGAAAATATCAAAATAAGTGGCTGCAGCTTTTTTTTTAGAGAAAAGACAGATTCATCTCTATTCTTTCTATACTGCCTTCAGTGCTCCCTTAACAGATATATAGCTCAGTTATAGATTAGGTTTCAGTACTTAAGGCATGATGCTCACACAGAATGAGCTGCCAGAGTCAATCTTTTGTATGAGTGTCACTTTTCATTCTGCCTTAAAGAAACATTACTAGCCAGCTTGACATCTGGCTTTTTATTGACTGGCAGAAGTTGCAAAAATAAAACTTGATATTTATGATTGTTATATTCTTGACGGGCTGATCTAGTTTTCGGAATAATAAAAAGGAATCTCTCCCGCAAGACGGTAGACAGCAGAGTGAGCAGCTGCCACCGAAGAACCACTATCGTTTTGTAATAAAGAAAATATCTATCTAATTAATCATCTGCTAGAGAGAAATAAAAAATCATAACCCTGGAAAATAGTCCCTGGTTTGTGAGAAGGTTATTGTCCCACGGCAATATTTATTTTTAATGACACTATTTTAAATTTTAAAACAATCGTCCACAAAATTCTTTTCATTTTAGCTTAGTTAACAGTATCATACTGCATAGGCAGCATTGAATAATTTCTTTAAGGTTTCCATTATCTTCTTTGCAGAACTCTGCCAGTGATTACATTTAAACTTTTCTTCTTAAGTTGAGAAATTTAATTACCTCCAAACAGAACAACTAAGATGCTTCTCTTGGCAAGTGTCTCTTGAGCAAACATTGCCAGAAAAATGGGCCTAGGCAAAGAGTTAATACAGAGAAGAAACAGAATACAAGTGATTTTTTTGGTCATTATCTAGCTGTCATTTGGTTTCTATGTCTGTACCAACCATACCTTGGGAATTTTTAAGAATAGAGATTCCAAGACACCTTTAGAAGGAGTTGTCTGATCATAAAGATAAACAGATAAAAAGTTAAGTCTAGTGTTCTTTTAGGTAGTTGTCCTTTTCCTGATCCTTGTAAAAGCACATATATGAACAATTGCTAGGCAAACATTTTTGAAGTATAGTTTTACTGAAGACAGCATCAGATTTTGCATGCAGAGTTTGCAGACGAAAGACTTTACTAGCAATAGCAAATAGCATTTTTGGATGAAATCTGCTCCCTATAATTATAGCTTGCTCTGAAGAAAGCAAATAAGCAAATAGGGTCCTTTGATGCATATTGTAATAGCCTCAACTATTTATTTATTTATTTATTTATTATTTAAATTTGTATACCGCCCTTCTCCCGAAGGACTCAGGGCGGTTCACAGCCAAGTAAAAAATGAATACATGAATTCATGTATTCATGTATTTACATGAATACAAATTTATCCTTCTTAATTTGTTAACTTCATATAATGAATTTAAATTCTCATCATTTTAGCTCAACAGGGCTAAGAAGATTTTCTTTTTACAAAAAAAACCCACAAACCTTTATTCTAGCTCATCTTGGCAGCATGTGCTTAAATTACATGGTTTTCAGTTCTCCTAACTGAATTAATAATAATTAAAAGACTATCTTAAATGATAAATAATGCAAATCACATGCAGCTTTGGTTGTAAATGGTTTTGTATTCATACCTCTTCAGGACTGTTGAGCAACTATCATAGGAAATAACAACTTTCTAACAATTTTAAGGAATCAGTTCAAAACAAATCAATAAGGGAATAACAGAGATTGTAACTGAAGATGCAAACCAGACAAGTAACCTTGCAAAGGGATAATAGAACCTTTAAATATGTACATAACAAATGTAGTTCAGGATTCAGTACACTGAGGTTATGAAGTGAGATACATAGGATTTTCTTGTTGAAAATCTTTTCACTGAGAAGAACTGCTTAAAGTTTTTCACAAAGCCATATGAAGGATAAACCTTTCAAGGAGTGATATTTAATATTCACACACTGGGATGGAGAACTTTGCCCTGTTTGTATAATAAACACCTGATGTTTTTGGTACGCATTGTAGATTGACCTGATTTAGAAAGAATTCGTACAATAAACCACGGAATGAGTCAGATAGAGAAATATGTATGTAAGAAAGTTATTCTTTGAAAATGTGAGTTGTTTCTTAAAGAAGGTGAATCCCATTCTTTCCTATTCCAGAAAATGTACTTTGATATCTAATATTTTTATACATACAGATGTTGATTAAAAAAAGGATTCTGGAAACTAAAAAATGGAATAATGCAATGCTGCATAAAGACCCAATTATGAACCAGTTCTTTAGGTTCTGAGAGTATTAGAGGTATTTTGTCCTTGTGACTCTTGTTGAAATGATCTATTAATAGATGATTTTTTTTAGGTTCAGGATACTGTGTATGTTCTAATGAACTTTTCATATTGTGAAAGCCGCAACAAATCTTCCATTTGCGATGGGATATAAATGTGTAAATAACTAAGTAAATATCTTTCTACAAAATCATAATAGTTATCTTGAAGTTTTCACTAGTGAGAATAAAGTCATTAAAATAGTTCCTAGCACAATAAAGTAGTTTATTTTACAGGCAAGCACATTGGTTAATATAACGGTAGCTTTTTAATGATTAATATGGATTAATATCCATTAAGTAAATGGATTAAAAAGAGATTCAGGAACCTCAATCACCTGTACAATTGTCTAACTGATTCAGAACTAGACAAGATGCACAGCATACACAATCAAGAACTTCACCTGTAACTTGAGTATACTGAGTGGATAATTGATATGATTTGTTTGCATTGATGCAGCCACACAAAGCTTGAAATAGGTGAAATATTTTTATTAACCAATGAAAAACGTCTGTGGATATCTTTAACCTAACTTTAGATAACTCTCTATATGAAAAAATTGTGATGGTTGCAGTGGTGGGATTCAAGTAATTTAACAACCAGTTCTCTCCCCTAATGATTTCTTCCAACAACCAGTTTGCCAAACTGCTCAGAAAGTTAACAACCAGTTCTCCCGAAGTGGTGTGAACTGGCTGAATCTCACCACTGGATGGTTGGTTTAGAAAATGTGTATTCTGTACATATCCATCTTAAATATATAACTCTAGGTAATGATATAGTTCAATTGTAAAAAAAAGGGCATTGAACAGACTTTCTGTTTCAAAGATAATTCTAGAAATTCTATACTGGAAGTAACAAATCTCTATTTTGTATCATGTTACAAGTAGAACTTGAATAGGAATAGGACATGGAGAAAAGCAAGATAGTACACAGCAGGCAAGTAACCCCGGAAATCATGAATCTTTTGATAGCTGTTAAAATCAGGCTGGAGACTGATCTTATGTTTTACTAGAATCACAGACAGAAATGTAACCTGAGGAAACCCTAAAATGAGGCAAGAAGCTTATTTGATTGCAAAATATTAGAGTTTTCTGCATTTGGAGGGTTAAAGGACAAATGTTGTCACGGATCTCTAATTATGAGTAAGAAAACAATGTATAATGTGTGGCAATTGTACAAGAGCATAATTTTCCCATGCAATGCTTTCTCAAATTTTGGCAACTTGTATTTGGCCCAAAGTAATTAAGGTTAATGTAATTTTGATTTCATTTTAAGACTCTCTAATTCTTCTGTCCTAAATATTTTTTTGTCTGGATACATAAAACTATATGAGTAGGATTTTTGGAAGAAGAAAAAGAGCATTTCTATCAAAAGATGTTTTGTCTGATGACCAATTGGAGATGTTATTGTTTATTCTCATGAAAAGAATCCTCTGAAATCTGTATTAAATTTCAGACACACTATGTACATTTAGTCTCCCTTAGTCTTCGGAGAATTTTATGTTAAATGTTGAAAAGGCATTTGCTGTTGAAAGGAAGATAATCTATACAAGATTTGTTTTAGACAGGAAAGCAGTCAAGCGAAGCCAAGCATAAAGGTGCAACACAAAAGGAGTCTGTCATTTGTCATATAGTAGTGATATGTTGATTTGTCAAACAAGAGACATCAGCCAGGGCCCACATGGAAATGTGGAACTTCACAAACTAATTTAGCAATTGAAATGAACAGAATATATTTCCCATTTAGTTATACTGAACAGCACTGTGTCACCCAGTTCTTTTAGGATATCATCAGGATATTGATACATTTTAATGAAAAAGTGGACTATTTCCTCAAATAACAGTCTTAGCTGGAATAATTTTTCAGCAGACTTAACAAATAATAGGCAAGTAAATTATTAATAGAATAGAGGATGAAACTGCAATCTCTCCTTCAAAGAAATAAAACCACTGAGACACTAGAAAAAACAGGATTCTGTATTTCAAAGATTATGGAATATTATATAGATGGAGATTATAATAGAACTCATTGATTTTTAATATTCGTGCACTTGGATGGAGAACTTCAGATTACTTTCAGTTGGTGAAACTAGAACCTGACAATATGAAAAATAATGTTGGTTTTGTTGGCTCTGTAATTCTTTAATTACTTCCATTGTTTAGTATTTGGGATTGCCTAAAATAAAACAGTTAAAATGGTTTTGTCATAGAAGCTAGAAGTTAAAGTTTAACAGTTTAACAGAAGCTAGACAGTTTAAAAAAAACTGTTGTAAGCTATTTCTCTGCTATCAAGATCAGAGGGCCTTTAAAGATTGCTTCCAGAAGAAGGGCCCCAAGTGAACAACAATTCCTGTTTATTTGATTTATCCATTTCTGACAATGAGTATAGGAGACAATCAGTGGTGGGATTCAGCCAGTTCGCACCACTTCGAACTTTAGTTAACTTTCTGAGCAGTTAACTAAAAAAGTAGAAAGTAGTTAACTTTCTGAGCAGTTTGGTGAACTGGTTGTTGGAAGAAATCATTAAGGCAGAGAATCAGTTGTTAAATTATTTGAATCCCACGACTGGGGACAACCTTATACTTACCTTCAAATGGATGAAGTAACTATAAAAAATATGTGCCTTACTTTTACAGCTGCAAAACGTGCTGCACATTAAACATATAAAGCAAAATTGGTTGTATTTAGAGAGAGACAGTTCTTCCTAGGAAAAAAAATGAAGTGAAATAGAACCATATGTTTGTTTGCTTCCTTTACTTGTGTTTGGCTTTTCCTGCCAAAGGAGGACAATGATTTAAGTGCCAAAGCCCACTGCAACTACATCCCAAAAAAGGCTCTAAGAGTTGTAAACTTAATCTTGCATAGCTTCTTCTCCAGAAATATTACACTACTAACCAGAGCATACAAAACATTTGCAAGACCAATTCTTGAATACAGCTCGCCTGTCTGGAACCCACACCTCATTTCGGACATTAATACAATTGAGCGTGTCCAGAAATATTTTACAAGAAGAGTTTTCCACTCCTCTGATTACAACAAAATACCTTATGCCACCAGACTTGAAATCCTGGGTTTAGAAAATTTAGAACTCCGCCGCCTTCGGCATGACCTGAGCTTAACTCATAGAATCATCTGTTACAATGTCCTTCCTGTTGAAGACTACTTCAGCTTCAATCACAACAATACACGAGCACACAATAGATTTAAGTTTAATGTGAACCGCTCCAATCTTGATTGCAGAAAATATGACTTCAGTAACAGAGTTGTTAATGCCAAGAATGCACTACCTGACTCTGTGGTCTCTTCCCAAAATCCCCAAAGCTTTAACCAAAGACTATCTACTATTGACCTCACCCCATTCCTAAGAGGTTTGTAAGGGGCGTGCATAAGAACACCAACGTGCCTATTTTTCCTGTCCTAATGTTCCCCTTGATTGTATCCAACTCGTATAATTATTTCATGCTTATATTTATATATATGCTTATATGTCATATAGTTATTTCATGCTTATGCTTATATATACCCTTATGACAAAATAAATAAATAAATAAAAAATAAAATAAATACATTTGTACTGACACTGAACACCTATTGCCAACCTATCCAGAAAAAGATGGCAGGAATGAAGGGGAGTCTTCTGAATCAAGAAATAGTGATGATCTTTGAATTAATATTAAATTAAAGCTGGTGTTATCAAATTTTTAAGCAGACCAAAAGCTACATAAACATTTTCCCCACTGGTTGTTGGTTATATTATCTTTTGCCATTATTGTTACTCACACAACTGTGTAAAGTCTTTGGGAAGTGTATTTCTGTACCTTGAACAACTGTGTAGGAAGCCTCCACAGAGGAAAGATTGGTAATTACTGTGACATCATCATCACGGTTGGAATTTTCAATATCTATAGTAATAGACTTTTCCATTTCACGATGAAGGCTGGTTACTACACCAGTAGGGCGAGTTACATTGGTAAGGCGTCCTTCATGGTCATAACTGAAAAAAGAAAAATCTCATTTAAGTGGCTGAATCTGAGCTAAATCAGACATGCACTACCTGGGCTTAAAAGAAATGTTAAACAGATTATGAAACAAATCTATTAACCAAAGACAAATAATTGGAATAATTTTTAGTATTAAATAATTACAGATTTTTAGGGAATATACTGTTAAGTTCACATACCAAAGAAAATACGATGTATGATCAAAAGGATGATTTACTGGAAACAGTATACCTTTGGGAATTTCTTTTTTCCACGTAATCATCCCTGGAAAATTATTATTGAACCCTTCTGATATATTTACAGAATGTAATCATATCTCCCATTCTTCTATTATTTCTTCTTTTTACATCTCAAAATAAATACAGCAATCTTCCCCATACCAGATATTCATTCCTTTCTTCTTTTAAACATAGGCCTTCAGTATTTCAGACAGTATATCCATCTTGCAAATAGGTTCAATTATTTCACAAGCAATTCAACTAGGCAGACAGAGCCAAAACCATCCCGACAAAACAGATAATCCAAAGCTGCCTTTAGAGTGCCCAGTTTTTGCTGTCAATACCTTATAAATGATGGAAGGAGAACACTCCTCTGCCTAAGGACCTACTGATCCATCCAATAGCTCCAGAGGCCCTCTAAAGGCTATACCATTAGAAAGCTAAATAATAGTCACATTAAATAAAATGCTGTAATATTATACCTGGTCATTTTTCTCACTAGGATTCAGTGTTATGTGGGAAATGTATGGAACCAATAAAGTGACTTGAGACATAAGCTCAGATAAGAACAATTATTTGACATGCAGGGGTAAATAATAGGGTGACAAAAACTGGTACCAAAAAATTCCAGATGACCACTAGGTAGTAAACGGCAATACAGAAAAACACAACTCTGCTATCATGTACTGGCCATTGAGATTTTTGTCTATAGAGAGTCTCAGTCATCCAGGTCAAAAGCACCCAAAGGTGCTTTTTCAAGAAGCAACTAGACTTTCTGTTTTTTCTTTGAAAATGTTTCGCTTCTCATCCAAGAAGCTTCTTCAGCTCTGATTGGATGGTGGGGAATGGAAGGATTTATACTCCTTGCAGACAGCTGGTCATTTGCATTCTTTTAGTGAGTCAACACAGATAAATCCTCAGGTGTCCTGAACAACTTGGTAAAAGAATGTAAGTGACCAGCTGTCTGCAAGAAGTATACATCCTTCCATTCCCCAGTCAGAGCTGACGAAGCTTCTTGGATGAGAAGTGAAATGTCTTCAAAGAAAAACCAGAAAGTCCAGTTGCCTCTTGAAAAAGCACCTTTGGAACATTGAGATTTTTGTATATCAGATCAAGAAGTTCTACTATATTTGCTATTTTTGACAGAATACTAGCAATTCCTCACTTGGCAGGAGAAATAAATCTTTTTGATATTTCTTTTTAATTTAGCAATTTTGGGTCTGTCTGTCTGTCTGTCTGTATATATGTATAAAGCTTTGAAAAGAAGGAAGAAAAAATAAGGGAAACAGTGAAATATTAATGGCATACTAATAATAGATAGTGGCAAATTATACCATTGTGTAAGCCCATTGAGTTATGTGGAGATAGAGAATTGTCGAGAAAGAAAAGGAAGCAACAGACTGAATATCATATGGGAGGATCAAATGTCCTGAAAAAAAATTCTTGCCATCCGCTGGAAAAAGAATGTCTTGACTAGTTTGCAACAGAAGCTTGACAATATGACTTAATTATCCAATGGATTGAGGCAGGAGGCAGCTGTAAAACATTTATTGCACACAGTTAGTATGATGGAGCAGGACATTTCCTGGGATCTGATGAGTGCATGGGAGAATCAGCAGCCACGAAACATCAGAGAACTATTAAAATGCCAAAATTAAGGTATATTACTAAAGGAGGGAATCTTATGGGATAGTCACAGTCAGTATATTATGTTTATTTCTAAAATATGTGATGATTATTGCTTTGAGTGTTTCTAATGTGTATTATGCTTGTCTATGTTTTATTCAGAGACTTGCTATGTTTACAGTAGTAAAGATTCATGAGTTGTCTACGCTAGTGGGATCAGCCAATAGTCATTTCAGAATGAAAAATCGCATAGGACTTGGCAGAATTTCTGCACCAGGAGTAATGGCATATTGGTTTGCTTCTGTTCCAGGGTGAAAACAGATAAGGAAGGCTCTACACCATTCTTTCCTGCATAGTTTCCCTCAAGAAAATTTACTTTTTTCAACATTTCCAAAATAATCTCGAACTCCATCCATTCCTCTCATTGGCACCTTATTCTGCAGGTTAACAAATTGTGTGTCTTTTGAAAGTCACACACACACACACACACACACACACACACACACACCATTTACCATTATTCTGCATGATCTGCTACTTAACTATTACTTTAATTATAAACCTTGGCTAGTCATTAAAAAACACTTTATCTTCCATCTTGGGGAAATGGATGGTTAGATAAATTTTATAATAAATACCATGTTTCCCAGTAAATAAGACCCTGTCTTATAATTTTTTGAACCCTGAAATAAGTGCTTGGCTTTATTGCCATGCATTCAAAAGCCTGATTGGGCTTATTATCAGGAGATGTCTTATTTTGGGGGAAACAGGGTAAATAAGTAAGTAAATGAATAAGTAAACAAACAAACAAACAAATAAATAAACTAATGAAGCTTAAAAAAAATACCCTCCAAAAACTAAAATAAAGAAAACTTTAATCAACCCATTCTTTTTTCTTCTCCTTTACTGTTCAAAACAGTACTTCATGCTATATTGGATGAAGAATGTTACAAATACATTGTAAGTTAGTCTTGCAAACCAGGACTAATGGGATGTGGTCACCCATTTACTACTCTTGAAAGCCATATTGCAACTTTTATCAGTAAGATTTAAGAAAGGTCTGCACCTGTTTACTATAATTTTACAAACTGACCTGCAGATGGCACTGCTGAACTTCTTCAGTGACAAATTTCATCAAAATAACCAAAAATGAATAGATCTTTCAATCAGCAAAACCAGACATATGATTATTTATGCTCTCAAATTACGTTTGTTTGGTATGAGAATCATACATTAAAAAACCAAGAAGCCATTAATAGTCAAAATGAAGAAACGCTTCTTTCGGTTCATCGAAAAGCATGACTTGGGGTGAGGGTGTGGAAATAATAAATGTACACAGGACGTATTTGCAACAGGCATTTCTTCTGAAAAGTGTAATTCTCATATTGTAGGTCTGCCTATTTGAACCCACTTGTACCAAGCAATGCAACTTTTTTCTTCCATGTCTTCATGAGGCTATTTGAATTTCATATCTGGTCCATGAGTGAGGGGAATATCTGTCATCTTTAGCTGTACTAATATTTAAACAGTGTTTCCTTCTTTAACCTAATATCAGTGCATTTAACAGCCACCACAAGGTTTACATAATCTCTTCCATTTTACTTCATATGATGTGATTGAAAAAGCAGGTGTCCAGTAATGGAAGGGATCTATGCTTATTGGCTGATGTACACACTCTTCCCCGCCTCTGAATCTCATCAGCTGCCATTCAGCTGTTGTCTAACTGAAGAGTTAGATGTAGCAGCATTGTGCCAGTTGTCAAATCAAATCTTTATTTCAGTCATTGACCAGTATAGCTGCCGGTCAGGTATGGCTAGATAAGTCAGTAACAGAGAAAGGCCCTTAGATGCAAGTTTCTTGTGTAATTGTTATTATGTACACAGATTGTTTTAGTCTCATGTAAAACAACTATAATTATGATCAGAATTGTCAAACTAAGTCTACACAGTTTTCCTTTTACTTCGCTGTTGTTTCTGCCTCCTGTGTTGCACTGACTGCATTTTAGTGATACCTGAATCTGTAGTTAGTTTAAATCATCATTTTTTGAAAGAAACTGGTCAAAAGTAGAAAAAATAAATAAATCATTGATTTATTAAAAAAATCTTGGCTTTTTTAAGCTTTTGGTTTGGTTCAAATATAATTGAAAGCTGATCTAATGATAAACTAAGAATCTGAAGCTGCTAATCTTAGGGTGGCTGTACCCAAGGAGAAGAGGGGAGAAGAAACTGATGATCTCCCGACACCCCCCCCCCTCTAAATTCAGTAATTTAGCATTAGATTCAGACTGGAACATTGTGAGGAACCAAGTGTACAAATGCTCACGTGAAATAGCAAGCTTCTTGTGAATAGATCTGAGGCACTATCTTGATTGTCCATTACAATGGACAATTTCCTAACATGCAAATATTCATCTATAGCAAATGTGTTCCTAAAAAAGTATTCCACTTTGGACAGTGTGGGGCTAAACTTTTAGCAATAGAGTTAGGTAATGTAGCTTATTCTTAGCATACAAAGTTTGCATGCTTTCTTATAAGTAGTTATTTTATTTTTGAATGCAAACTCTATGTGAAAGATAGACAACTAGCTTAGATGTATATGTTAATATTTTATCCATTTATATCTATGAAATTATCTTTTTGAAAATTAGTAGTTTTCATCATCCATATTTGCAGAATGCCAATTAAAAAAAACTGCTTTGCTTGTGTAGGTTATTTTTTTTCAAAAATGCACAACACTTTAATCTCTTGCAATTATATAGAAAAGCATTTTCTTTCTAACCTAATTCCCGAAGTAAGTGCAATTTTTGGATTCTCTGGAAACAGTATATCACATAGATTTTTTAAAATATATGTTTTAGGATGCGATTTCCTCACTATTTGCAGAAACAAGCAATCGGTAAATTTTATCAATGGTTTATCTGCTTGTATAGAACATAATCCCACTATCCTGACATTTGAAGGGCAAGATTTGTTACCGGAATTCCAAAAGTAACTGTAATATTGATATCCCTGTGGGAAGGAAGATTACTGGGGTGTAGCCACAGTCTATTAGGCAGTATAAATAGGGCAAATAAATATCCTCTATCCTGACAGACAAGGTTAACAAAGTTTTGTCCTACTAGTACTGGGCACCAATAAATTCTTTAGGCATTTCAAAATTACACCCACTTTTACAAAGCTCTATCTTCAAAATTACTTCAAAATTGTTTTTCTCTGGGTTCAATAATAAAGACTATGTGGTGCCTTTTTTTAAAAAAAAACAAACATTATTCCACCTTTATTATTTTTTATAAATAACTCAAGGCAGTAAACATATCCAATACGACTTCCTCATCCTAATTTTGCTGCAGTAACAGCCCTGAGAGCTGACTTAGGTTGAGAAAGACTGATTGGCCCAAGGTCACTCAGATAGCTTTCATGCCTAAGGCAGGACTAGAATTCATAGTCTCCTGGTGTCCTAACTATTACATCAAATTGTTCTATATGCATTATTTCTTATAAGAATATATTACTGCATTCTTAATATAGATAAAAAAGATGTAAATGAACTATAATGGTATTATTTTTCCCCATGATTGACCAGAGCACTGGTTAATTCATTCAATGTTCTCTTACCAATGTTTTCTCTATTCTTTGGCTCCGTCTTTGACTCTGTCAAATTTTATTTTTGCATAAAACGATTCAAGCTATATGAAAACCCATACTGATACAATAAGACTAAACAAATGCATGCAAAAGTGAGTGCTCAGGCTCCCTTTGGAGACCACTCAACTTGCTTAGACCTACCTTATCTGAGACATCCTGCATGGGAAAAAAATGTATTAACTTATTCCTTATGAAGACAGATGATTACTCAGATAGACAATGAATATGCACTATAGATTATTCTAAAAACAGCCTTACTCATAAAAGGTTGTCCATCCCGTTTCATCACTTTTTGTTGCCAGGAGACCACTGCTTCCATGATAGGTCATTAATCCAAGTTCCAAGGTCTGGCTTGACACTCCTTTAAGACCACCATTGGAGCTGACAGCAAGAGTCACAATTTGATTGTCAGGCATTAAAAAATGGCGTGCAGCTCCATTTGTATCCCGCCTAATTTTTAAAGAGTTGCCATTGTTATCAACCAATTCAGTCACATCGTTATCAACACTATAGGTGAAATTATATAGATATTCTCCCGTGACAAGACTGAGAGTATATTGATGGATGCCATCAATGTTGAAGATGTACAGCTCCTGCTCTCTTGGTGAAGCAATTTCATATTGGTTGAAAGCATTGAGGACTGGTTTATTTTTGCTGACGGCTCTGATGCGTATGTTTCCAAGATCTGCTATGTAAATCGTACCATCTGGTGCCACAGCTAAGGAGGATGGAGTGTTTAAGATGGCATCAGTAGCATAAGCATCATCCCCAGCATAGCAATTACAGTTGACGTCGTTTTTGCAGTCACAGTCTGAGGCTGCCCCAGCCAGAAGGCAAATCTCACCATTCGTGGTGACCTGACGAAGGCGGTTAATTTTTTTTTCATCTGTCTCACTGATGTAAAGAATACCAGCGTGTGAGATGGCGATGGCACTGGCTGACTCCAAAGCAGAATGAATGGCCAGTTTACTAAGAGAGTAGTCTATCCCAGGAACCTGACAGTGCATTGGACGACCAGCAATGATGCTAACCTGATGGTTCTCAGTGATTCGCAAGATGACATTATTTTCCAAAACATACAGTGAGTTATCCATTGGATTGACAGCCAGATCAGTTGGCCATTCCAGTCGCACCTATAGAATAACCAACACATTACAATTGCTTTAAAAACTTCGGATGAACAAAGGTTTGCGTGGAACAGCAAATAATTGGCCAGTTTTAATGGAGTCAGTCAAGGATCAAAGCTGTATGGAATTGCCTTAGACAATATTCTTTTCAGTATTCATTAAACCTACATGCAGTCAGCTCTCTGGATGCTTATATAAAGGATTAATTGCCCTCTTTCCAGATAAAGGATAACCAAAGCTAATTAAACCACATTACTGTATCACAGTTCTTTTTTTTTTCCTGTTGTAGATATATAGAAGCTTCTAAAAAGAAGGCTTGGCTTTTTTGTGTTGCTAATTATGTTAAATATTATATGTTGTATAATCAGCAATAACTTTTTCTCCCAGCAGGTTGAAACTTCTAGTGTATCTTGGAGATAACCACAAGACATTTATCCATCTGTTTTATTATCAGAAGCAAATAACATTCTACCTGGGTGACATCCATGCTGGAATCACAGCTCAGTGGCCGAACAGCAGTTAGGTCATTAGAGCCCAGCAGAGTTGATATGATACCATTCTGATCAACTTTCCTGATCATTGTTGCATCAACAAAATACATAAGGCCATATTTATCCACTGCAATACCTGCCAACATGAAACAAAAGCAAAAACAAGATTAGATTATACTGTATATATCATTATCTATCATATATTATTATATATCGACCATTCCCCTGTTAATTTATCCTTTTGATGTTTTGTGCTTTCAAATTCAGTTTTGGCCAATTAAAAGAGTATTTCTCATTAAAGTCCATTATAATTTTTCTAATTTTTAATTTTTATAAATTCATTCCCATTATAATCCTAATACAATTTGACTTGTTTTCTTTTTTCCTTGTATTTAAAAAAAGGTTAATTCCTAACCTTTCCTAACATTCTTTTATTTTTTTTACAGTACAGACTGCATTTAAATAAAATATAATGTGGATATCTAGGAATAAAGCTTTCGTATAAAGTGCAGAAAATCTCACTTCCTATGTCATTTGTTACCATGCCACCTTAAAGTTCTTCAGATTTCTTGCCACTGTTCCCTGTACAAAAGGCACTTTTTCAGATTTTATCTCAGAAATGTGTGCTTGCATTGTCAGTTTTACACATAAAGCATTGACAAATGTTATAAAGGGATGATTTTGAAAATTGATAAATAAATTATATTTATGTTAAGGAAATACGTGCACCCATGCATTTGAAGAAGAAAAAAATCTTCAAACTTCTAAAACTTATCTGTCACTAATTGAGTCCAGACATTCAGGTCCAAATAAGTTATGTCATCCCTTTCTTCTGCACCTCTTTATCTTTTATCTGTTTCAACTACTGATGTCATACACTGTTGCTACTCTGCAACAAAAAGTGATATTCCAAGCAAACACTTAGTAATGTTGCCTAGTATCTGAGACTTTTTATCTTCCTTGGTATTTACCAAGCTCCCTGTGCCACCCAACTTTATCTATTGTTTTTATCTCTTTTTTCTTTATTAAAAATAAAGAAAAATAATAAAAATAAATAAAAATAAAGATGACATGCTGCAAAGAAAAACACACATTTCCAGCATTACTTTTCTTTCCAAGAAGCCTTCTGGGCTTTGTGGAAGCCCTGTGGGTATTCTTAAAAAATTGCTGTGGTCTGCCGGCAGCCTGCAGATGTGGCAGCAGAGTTGGACAGTGAGGAGGCTGGGGAGGAACAGGGTCCAGTCCTGCAGTCTGGGGAAAGCTCGGACAAGGGCTCTACGTTGGAGGCGGAGATGGGGCCAGGGTCATCTGGGTCATCTGGGAGATATGTGCTGACTCCAGAGCCTCCAGAGTCTGACATCAGCGAGGCATCAGCGAGGCAGAAGAACAGGGGGAGCCTGTTCCCTTCTGGCGCAGAGCTGCCAGAAGGCAAGAGCAGTTAAGACAAAAGGGATGACTTGGGAGTAAGGCTTAAAGGAGGAGCAAAGGCAAGTGAGCCTTTGCAGGAAGCAACTTTGTTCATGCTGGCTGGTTTAAATTCTGAAGCTCCGTTTTGACTCTGTGCTGCGTATGGTCTTTCAAAGCTAATTGCCAATTAGGTCTTTGGCAGCGTGTCAAGGGAGATAGAGGTGGGTGCTTATCAATCTTATCCCGAAGGACTGTGGCAGACTTCTGTCGGACACTTTACAAACTATTTGTGACTCATCACGGGCTGTGAATGAACAGAATTCACAGCTGTTGAACTAAAAAGAGGGTTTTGGGGACTAATTGTGTGCTTTTTACTGTCTCAGGAAGGCTAGGTCAGAACAAAAATAAATATGGTTTGTGTGTGCAGCTCAGTGTTTTGTTTGCAAATATGCTCACCTGCCTGAGATTGGGGAAAAGATAAAGAGGAAGTGACAAAGAGTACGATAAACAACTTTTGCTAAGTTTGGTAAATGATTGTTTGGTGAGAGCATCCATGATACGTTTTTGAAATTACCAATACGCTCAACTTGATCCAAAAAGATTCTTGGCCTAAAACATTTAAGTATATGTTTGGAACTAGGAACAACGTTTAGTTTGAACAATTAAGGAAAGCTCACCATAACATCATTTTCAATATAATAAGTCAGAATCATTTACTCATTCAATTTGGAAGTTAGACTTTATACATGGCCATTAGGTAGCAATTTATTTTATTCAATATTTCTTTACAGTTCTTCTAGTGTTTTCATTAATTCCAAAGGACTGCAATCCTAGGGCCAATAGACAATGTCTGGAGTAAATGTTTTATTTCTGGGTTATCCTACCCAAGCCAGCCATTTGCTACAGAACAGCAGGTGCTGCCTGTGATGCCCCTTACCTCGAGGGCTCATTAATGTTGCATCTACTGCTTTCCCTCCATCACCACATCTGGCCTCATCAAAAGGCAGGCATTGCTCCCCTGTCCCTGCGACCACTTCTGAATTACCAGCCAGGTCTTTTGCACCAGGAAGGCTTTTGACTTTGTAAATACGACGACTGTTGGTATCCGAAACATAAAGAGAGCCCGAAACAGGATCCACGGCTAGGTAGTACTTGTGGGCAGGATTGTTACTTGAGGAGAAAGAGAGAAAGAAAAAAAAATGATAGCTTCAGAAGGTCTGGTGTACAGAGAGATCATTGAGCAGACATATATTAATCAGTTTCAGTCCAGAAGCATGAATTTGTCTAAAAGCAACCCCATATACACAGAAAATCTGCCCTCATATAACATGCTTAACCTAGTTCCTTTTTCTGGATTCACGCAATACACTAACCCAATTAACTGACTTCACACAACACACTAAGCATTACAAAAGCTAACCCAGTTAAGCAAGCTTGGCATGCTGTGCCAAAGCATCTGCTAGGTCTCTACTTGTGCTGGTTTCATAGAATACCATGAGGTCTGGCAACCCCAATTCACACTTCCTTTCAGTTTGGCTAGAATGGGTAGAGTTTAGATTTGGGTGTGAGATAACCTCTGCTCTAAAGTGACATGACATCCTGAAGAAATGTCTTCATTCACAGCCTCTCCAATTGCAGGACTGTGATTGCGCAAATCTGAGGGACAATAATGCCACTCATTAGCCATCACTTTGAATTCCTTGGATGATGGGCAGATGGAAAAGTGGTAAATAAATAAAGCTGGCAGGGGCTTTTACATAACCCTCTAGCTTTATTTTACTTAAGTGAATGTTGGTGGCATGTTTTATCTCAAATTATTTCTGTAGTCCTGTTTACACCAATATGAGACTGAGTACACCAATATCTGAGTAATATGAACTCAGTGAAATTTACTTCTGAGGTAATTTTGGAGTGTAAATGTTAGATTCAGTTCTTAACAGCTTAGCTCACTAAGAGGTTCCTGTCAATTACAACACAAATCCACCTTGGCTTTTAATCAATCTTTCTTTGAGCATTACATCATTCTACTTCCCCCACATCTCCAAAACTGGAATAGACTGATTTACATCTCAGTAACAAGGGCACTGGAAACATATATGATTCTCATGAATTTCCGTTTATGGATTTCCTTTTTTCCATCCATGAAAATCCATTTATTATACAGAGCATAAACGTTTTATTTTGGAACAATGCTTTAAGAAATAATGTAACCACAAACGCAAAAATACATGAGACCCGAATTTTAAATTGCTTTTGACAGGAGGCTGTTATTCTTTAAAAAAAATTTTTTTACAGCATCTGTGCTGGCTTGTAAAATCTTTATCCCATTTTCCTACATTGCCAAATAACAGAGTGTAGTCTTAGCAGCTCTGATTCTCTATAAAAAATAGGTAGACTCATAATTTTTAATTGCACACATCCTTTCCTCTTAATAAAAAGAGCTTTTTTAGAAAGAGTTTTAATAGTGTGGTGGGTAGCCTGGGATGATTAGAAGTATAACACCTACATTTAGTATTCCAAAATAGTAACAACTGTCATAAGATTAGTCACTTTCAAGGTTAAAGCTGAAGTAGGGCAAAACAGTCTTTGTTATTAAAATAAAATCAAGATGTTCTAAACAGGTTCCCTCTTCGAAGGTTTTCTCTTCAAAGCCTAAGCTTTGAAGTGCTTCACATTTCCCTTTGAGAAAAGGAGTAACATGCATTTAAAATATGAGGGAATGGCTTTGCTATTATTACTGATTGCCCAGAAAACAATTTTCTCACAATATAAAAATCCATAGTGAAATAATTTCCGCTGTGTTTTATCTTAGTTACTGCTTGTTTGAAATAAGGCAGCTGGAACTTATGGGTTAGGAAAATTGCTAAAATCAGCCACATATCCATATTTGGCTGACAGTGTGAAGTGGTGGTTAAGCCAAAGCAGCCTTTGATGTCTCCAGAGATATAGTTCAGGTAGTCCTTGACCTATGATCATTTAAAATTACAATAACACTGAATAAATGATGGCTCCTTGGAGTTCTAGCCATCCTAGGACATGCCCCCCCCAGTCATGTGATCACAATTTGGGTGTTTGGCAGCTGGTTTGCACTTATGACCAGTTGCAAAGCCCCTTGATCACATGATCACCATTGCCACTTTTGTTGTCCTTCAGGGAAGAGACCAAGTCACTGGGGCAAATTTTTCCCACTTGCATACTATTTCTTAGCCCCTTTGTATTCAAGCTGTGCCAACTACTCACACACACACACATGCACCTCTTCTGCACACTTCCAAAACTGTGCCATGCCTCTTGCACATCTCCTCACAATACCAACCTGTACCACGCTTCTTGCACATTACCTAGTACTCCTTTTTCAACCCATGTCATGCCTCTCATGTACCCCATTGCATCCTTCCATCCCCTCATGCACCCTTCCTGTCCCTCACCATGCCTCTAGTGCAGGGATGTCCAAACTTGGCCCTTTGAAGAGTGGTGGACTTCAACTCCCAGAATTCCCCAGCCAGCAACTTGCTCATATTTATAGCTCATGCTGGCTGGGGAATTCTGGGAGTTGAAGTCCACCACTCTTCAAGGGGCCAAGTTTGGACACCCCTGCTCTAGTGCATGCCTTTGCACCCACTCACACTCTCCCTGACCATCTCCTGTATTATTATGTATCCCCTTGCCTTATCCCAGGAGTAGCCATTGACTTGCCTGTTGGCCTGAGACTTTCAATTTCCTCCTGGCTTCGTCATAGACTTTGGTTATGGGAAGCCAGCAGGAGGCTGCTTCACCTAACAACTATGGGATTCAGTCAACAATGGCAACCAGCAATTCGAGATTGCCCTTGTTAAGGGATGGGGTTATGTCTTACGATCGCATTGCTTAGCAATGGAAATTCTAGTTCAATTGCTGTTATAAGTTGAGGACTACCTGTACTTGAGAAGGTACTATATGTTAGCACATGGACTATCTCTGCTCATTCCTGTCGTGATATGTGTGTTCTTGTACGATTTTTTTGAATGTTGCCTGCATTGCAGGTAAGGCCTGTAGGTAAATATGTAGTTGCTACAGCCAGTTGCATGTGTCTAAGCTGGTTACACTTTTACTTGCTCTTCAATCAGTTCATTGGGTGGGTCTTGCCTACAGCCTTCAAGATAGAAGCTTTAGTCCAGTATCACAAGTAGTTTTTTCATCACAACAGAAATGAGCTTTGTATGTGTTCATTAATACTTTCCACTTTATATTTATTTCAAGGTAGGTAATTAGAAGTTATGATCTGGAGAACCTTGTTTAGATTTTATCTCAATTATAATGTCATTTAATTTGTATAAAGAGCAGGGGACTCATTAAAAGAGTATGAATGTCTCTGTGTTCAATAAGGAATGCACAGAACAGCCCTAGCTACTTTCAGTGGAGGATATAGTGATCTTACAATGGTTCATAAAGCACAGGGGATCTATTCAGTAAGTAAAACTTATTCAATATAGACCCTTTGATATCAAATGCTTTTGTTTTCTTTCCATGTGTTCCTTATGTTTCATAATATTGTGATCAACTTCAGCATTGGTACAGCAATCAAGTTTTAGCTGTCATCCACCATCCCCAAGGTTCAAGGTCACAGTGGTGGGATTCAATTTTTTTTACTACTGGTTCTGGGGGTGTGGCTTGGTGGGTGTGGCATGGTGTGGCTTGGTGGGCATGGCAGGGGAAGGATACTGTAAAATCTCCATTCCCTCCCCACTCCAGGGGAAGGTTACTGCAAAATTCCCATTTCCTCCCGATCAACTGGGACTTGGGAGGCAGAGAATAGATGGGGGCGGGCCAGTCAGAGAGGGTATTTACTGCTTCTCCAAACTATTCAAAATGTCCGCTACCGGTTCTCCAGCATTGGTGCTCAAACCCACTTCTATTCAAGGAGGTATAGCATTGTGAGCTGCTTGGGGCTCTCTGAGCTTGATTGTTTTCTTGCATTATCATCAGTGCTAGCTGATGATGTTACCTAGTTTGGGTAATGAAACCTCTGCAAGAAAACAACCAAGATCAGAGAGCACCAAGGACCTCACATTTCAACCCTGATCTACAAGTATTCTTCTTTATAGGCACAGCATTACTGCAGAGAAGGCTTTCATAATATTTTCATCTTCCAGAAGGCATTGTACAGTATGGACTAATTAGTCTCTAAGGTTTAATGAAAGCATGATTGCCTTGTTCCTGTTCTCTTGTAAGATTAGCATTCTGTAATCTGCAGCTATCCTGTAAACTCGTACATTTCTGCCAAGCACACAATAGTTTAGTTTTGTGGCAAATCTTTTCTTTTTTGCCTTCATAACAAATCAATCCTAAAATACTATTTATGGAAGCCTGCAGTGTTAATTCTCTATATGGCAATAACAAGTCCTTCAGATCTGACACAAAGCTAAGCTATTGTTTTGCTGAAATCTTTTCTGCCTTATTTCATAGGGTCATTGAGTGTCTTGAGATATTAGAGGCTTTTTATAATAAAACTATTTTGACAGGTGTTCAAGGTGTGGAGCAAGTGAACCACCTGCAAATTTAGAAATGTCAGCTTCAGCTATTCAAATAGACAACTGGACTAAATGGAGATACTCCTGCACAAACATCCCTGGGCTAACAGGCAGATGGAATGAGTATTTTAAATAAGATCTCTGCAGATGCCAGCCCTAGGTGACACAGGGCAAACTCCTTTAAAAGCCAAGAGAGTTTTTAAAAGACAGCAGAACAAAGACAGAAAATTAAATTATTTCTTGTTAAGTAGATTTCTTCAGGAAGCAGAGTGAGATAAATAAAGCCAGCTCCACAATAAAAGATTTTCTGGCCAATTACATTAGGCATCGTTGCAAACTGGGATTTGATGATATTCAGATTGGATGATACCCTTGTGAATGAAGTTGTAAAAACGCAAAAAAAACAACACAAAACAACAACCCCACATCTTTTGCTGATTTTGTCATTAAAAGAGAGGTCCTGGGGTATGAGAAAGTAAATCAAGATGATGCCCACAATAATGCAATCAAAGCTCTGCCCATTTTCAATGTGTATTGTGCATTTTTTGCATGTAATGCACATAAAAAATCAGGCAGATCTTTAATTGCACTTTACTAGCAAGTAAGTGCCTGATTGTCTTTTATGATTTTTCACATACTTCTAGGACAATGTCCAAGGGTGCAGGGTGGATGAGCAAAACCATGCATTCAAACGTGAACAGCAAAAGGAATCAAACCTTTTGCAAAGGAATTTAAACTCACTTCAAAATAACTAATGAGGTTGGTGATTGGATATAATCTGTTCAAAGTACCCTAATAATATTGAGTTAAAGGGTGAGATAGAATGGGAGAATAAATCTGGAGGGAAAAAATCCTTTAATGAATTGGAAATGAGTTTTTGACCCATTTCTAGTCCATTAGTGGTTCTCTAAATCCTTTTCAGCATTTACAAGAGCCACTGCTCGAGTTTTCCTCAACCATTTAAGTGAATTAGACACTACACAGACAGAATGGTCATATTGAAGTTGACTTGGAGTTCATTATATTCTCATTCCATTAGATAATTCTCTGGTTGCTTTTTTTATTGCATTTCTATAACTACTACTGCTTACCATGTTTCTAACACAAAATTAGCACATTAATGTTGCTATATACCTGATGCATTAAAAACAGAATGTTACACAAAAAAGCACAACACAAAAAGCAAACAAAATGGAGCAAGCAAGCTATAGCAAATGATAATAGGATTGCAAACTTGGCTTACCTATGTTTAAATTCTTTATTTCTTTACAGAAAGAAAACAGAAAAGAAACAAGGGGGAAGGGGGGGGAGAAAGAGAGAACAGTTAGCTGAAGAAGAGACCATGTAGCAAACATTGCATATTGTCTTATTCTACAAGATGGAAAAAAGAAATCTGTTCCCAACATTAATTTTGGCTTATTCAGGCATGAAGCCATATAGCAAGTGTTGCTGTCCCTGCATCTGCTGGGACGGACCCTTAAGATTTATACTGTAAGAATACAATAGTCCCTTTTGTCCCTTCTTCAAATTTTTTTCATATTCTTCTTAATTTACAATGTAGTACCATGTTTTCCCCAAAATAAGACCCTGTCTTATATTTTTTGAACCCCAGATGGCCTTATTTTTGGGGAGTTCTTATTATTTTGGGGCGCATGGAGCGCATGGAGCAAGATGGGGCTCCTTGCTGTCTTACCTGATTTCCAGCTCTGTCTCCCTCACCCTAACCAGAGGAAATGGTGGGGACCAGCTGCACATGCATTTTAATATTTAGTGGGGGTGTTAATTTTTGGAGAGGGCTTATTTTCAAGGGGGGGGGGACTTATTTTAGCGCATGTGCTCAAAAGCCCGATTGGGTCTATTATCCACGGAGGTCTTATTTTCAGGGAAACAGGGTAGATGAAATAGGTTGCAGTACTCTAAATGCAATTAGACTAATACTGAATACAGGATTATTACTAAACACTGGGCTCCTGTTACTGCAATCTAAGATTTTTCCATTTCTTTTCTGAAAGCTGCACTGATTGCCATTTCTTATTCAGTGTGAGATATGTTAAGATACACATAATTTTTATATCTATAATTCCCAAACCAGTCTCTCCTATCTTGACAATATTTATCTCAAATGATGAATCTAACCTAATTTTGGCATAGTTTAGAGATCCTTTTAAATCTTCATTCTACCTTCCGTGTTGCAGCCTACAATTTCTAGCTTCACTTTATTTGCAGTTTTGTTGCCCTAATCCAGGACAAGGTCTACTACAAGTTCCTGGGGGAGGGGTGGGGGAGGGAAATATCTATCCATGCTAACGCAGACATGTTAATGAACATTCATTGCTTAATCAACTGTTGATTCATGTAAAAGTACAAGCACTTGATCCACATTTTACAATTCCACCAACCAAAGTATTCTGGGAGATCTCCTAAATGCTATGTTGAAATCAAAGTACCGTATGTTCTTTCCACAATCTTTCCTAGTCTAGTGCCTAAATAAGATAGCCTGATAGAAGGTTTGATGGATCCCACAAAAGCTATTATGGTTCCTAGAAATCAATTTATTATTATTATTCTACAACTCTAATTAGTTTATAATTAACAAAATTATGGATACAATCTATGCATTCACAAAGGGGACTGGGATAATGATTTCTGCATATTATCTCCTTAATAGATTTTAGGCCATAAACATGGTCCTTCTTTTCTTTTAATCAACCCCAGTTGAATAATCTATTAATATAAATTTATGGATATGAAAGACCAGCATTAATACAACTTTCCTGAATAAATCAACTTCCTTTTACAATGTGTTGGGTCCTTCAGCTTTAAAGCTAGCGTGTGTAGGTATACTGGGTATCTTCTGCTTTTTGCGATATTTCACAAACTTCAGAAGCTAAATCATGCCTTTTTATTGCACTGGAACATAATTTGAATGAATCATTTATTGGATCATAATTGAAGGTAATTCTCATTTAACCTCTAGTTTCTCACAGTGTTCAACTACCAAATTCCTCCAGTCTTCACCCAGAAACTTACATTCAGCTTGCAACACTTCCTCTCTGAACATGGATGTCCCATTTAACTGATAGGACTGAGAGCCATTTATGACTACTATCTGTTAATTTTTCCTATAATTCTATTTTGTATCTGTAAACGTCAACGTCAAAATCTTTCTCTCTCTCTTATCCTTTTATTTCCTCAAAACTGTCAAATCTGAAAAATTAAAAAGAAATCGCTCCAACTCCATTTGGCACTGATAATTCAATTCAAGCCTATAGCGGGAATGTAACTCAATTTGGTGCCCCAGTGAATTTCAGATTATGACATTCTGAATGCTTGATCCAAATGAAAATTTGGGAAAATGATGCACACTGCAATAATACCTTTTGTTTACAGAGAAAATAGATTAAATTATAATTTCACTTATATTGATTTGGATTAATATCACAATATCACATATCCATATCACTTATGGATTTGGAACACTTTGTTATGCCTTATCTTGTTATTTTAAGTGTCCTGTTTTTGTATTCATGTAAAATGCATAGAAA
Organism: Ahaetulla prasina; assembly: GCF_028640845.1. NCBI lineage: Eukaryota > Metazoa > Chordata > Lepidosauria > Squamata > Colubridae > Ahaetulla > Ahaetulla prasina. Next base: position 110,583,767 of record NC_080540.1, read on the forward strand.
TTTGCAGCAATATTAGTTCTTATAATGGGAAACATCTGTGATAAATGTTTAGGCAGAATGTGGACTTTTGTTCATAGAGGAAGGTTGATTAAAATGAATGATATCTATTTTGCATATAGCCATTCTTCCCTGAAAAATTATGTATTTTTTTTAATAAAAGAAATAATTCACTACATCAGGTCAGCTAGGGTAATGCAATACAGAGAATTTAGTCAAATAGTATCTCAAGAGAAGAAAAAAATGATCTACAGCTGAAATATAGTGTGCTCATTATTAAACCCAGTACTCTTTTCTTTCTTCCACTCCACCCATTAAATACTGTATTATCACATCTCTCCCCCTCCCCCACTTTTTGTCATAGCTGCAAAATTGGTACCATACTATTCAGTATGATTAAGTATTAGAAAAATGCTTTGTGTAACTCTAAAATCAAAACAAAGTGGATTTAAATAAGAACTCACATCCCCGACAAAATTGGCAGGGCAAGTTATTGCATATAAACAGGCAGGTAACTTGTACTGATGATGTCTTGCTGGGTAAGGTCTGCAAGTTCAGAGAACACCAATCACCTCTGAATTATTCTAACCTATCTCATGTTCCTGAACACCCCTAGTCTATATTAGTCTATATGGGATCCATTCTTTGTTTCATTTCCATTAATTGAAAAACTATGACTCATAGGATGCTTGAGAAGGCAGCAAACATTACATTATACTGAATTTGTTCAGAATTCCACCAATCAGTGTCCATTTGCCATGGATCTAATCAATGCTAGACAATATTGTAAAACATATTCTAATGGATTCACTTTAAAAAAATCTTGAGAAACTAATGGACAAAAGTTCACTTCTTGTTTTGTATAATCAAGAAAAAGATTTCTTCCTTTAAATAATTATTAATCTATTAGAATTAGCAAAATAATTAATATTACACATAGCTCTGGTTTTCAGCAGTTTGTATGGTTTAGGACAATGGATTCTAAGATAGGTATCGTGTGAGCAGTTTTAACCATTATATACATGGAGTCTGTGACTCCAGTTTTGAAGTTGCAAGCTAGAAATAGTAAAGCAACATATAAGAATTAACAACAATGAAATAAAAATTGTATTCTATCTCATATTCATAAATAATCTAGAAATCAGAAGAGAGATCTCAGCTTTTACTTAAAAAGGTAAATATGGGTCAACAAAATCAATTATAATATGCCATTGAAGTAGAAATATCACAATATCACAAGTGTAATTGTCCTTGGTGACGCAGTGATTAGAATGCAGTACTGCAGTCTACTTCTGTTGACTGCTGGCTGCTTGCAGTTTAGCAGTTCGAGTCTCACCTGCTCAAGGTTGACTCAGCCTTCCATCCTTCCGAGGTGGGTAAAATGAGGACCCAGATTGTTGGGGACAATCTGCTGACTCTGTAAACCTCTTAGAGAGGGCTGTAAAGCACTGTGAAATGGTATATAAGTCCAAGTGCTATTGCTATTATCAGAAGATTTAAATTGGTGGTGGACAGCTTAATGAAAGTGTCATCCCAATGTGAAACTGCTTTGAAAATGAGGGCTGTGAAAGTATGACGAAACACCAGAGTTTAGAAGACTGAAATTTTCAGATCCTCTTTTCTTTAGGATGGATCAGTTTAAGACATTTTTTAGGTATCCAAATTGTCCTTTAAAGCTCTGCCCAAAACATAAAAAGGGGAAAAAATGAATTCAAAAATGTTATCCTGTGTATTCTAGGGACTTGGAAAATGGATATAGGGGGACTACGAATTGCCCATCCATGCCATAAAAATAAATGCAAATATGAAGCTGACCAACATTTGCAATTCTGTTCATTGCCTCTCAAAATCCATAATGTTGAATCAAAAAGGGACAAAATGAGAAATCAGTATGTCTCAAGGTTAGAAGACTCCACTTTAAGGGAAAAAAATTAAATGTTGTGGCCTTTTAACTTAAAAAAGATTGTATGATAAAGGTATATGAAATTACACACAGAATATGTGAATATTGTTTTTTTCTCCCATTCTCATCCTATAACCCAGGATTAACCATTTAAGCTGAATGATGAGAGGTTTAGGATCTACTTGGGAATAGAAACAAGTATGAGCTACAATCTTCATAATCTGCTTATTGATTTCCAAAGCCATTTGATTGGCCAATGTGTATATACAATGCTGGACTATATACATTGGCTATTTTAGCATTTGTTATTTTTTATTCTCTTCATTTGTTTTATTACCATTCCATTCATACATACTTTCATCCACCCTTCTCCTTTGTCCTTTTCCTTCCTTTTGTCCTGCAATATTCCTTTGTATTCTTCTTCTTACTTTACCATTCCCACTGCCAATTTCCTTCCTCCCAATTCTGACCCAGTTCTTTTCTTTTTTCTTTTCTCTTTTCTGATCATCTTAACTGATTTAACAGTCTTTGCTTCCTAATTTATTTTTCTCCTCTCCTAATTTAACTCCTCCCTCCTATTGCTGCTATGTCCAATTTCTTCAGTCCCTTTAAAAAAAAAAAAAGTTAACTTCCACCCATATTCCCAGCTTTCCAAAGATGAGGAAGATTCTTTTATGATAATGCTTAACCATCACTGGCCATTCTGATTCTTTAATGGTGAATTGCACAATTCATGGACTGCTTGAATTCCCATTATAATCTTCAAAGGAAGAGGGAAAAAATGCAACTTTATGCCAGTTTTGATCCATCAGTCATGTTCACCTATCAGTTGTGAACAGCGGATTGTGCTGAGAGCTACAAGTCTAGAAAGCTATAAAGAAAATCACTTAGGAAAGCTTTTATAGTGGTGCTTTTAGCAGTGGCATTACCTTAATTCCAAAATGCTTGTGACGTTCCTTGAGGGAAAGATGCGTCGAATGTAGTTGAAATCCCCAACGAACAGGCTCCCATCAATTCCTACTGCAAGTGCAACAGGGGCAAGAAGTTTGTTTCCTTCTGCAAGTCCATTGCAACTTGGACAGGAGATACTTCGACGACGACCATTTCCCATAATGCTGGTAATTACTGCTGGTTGTTGAGTTAGAAACTGATTCTCTCCACTACCTTTGTGTAGAATACCTAACAACGTGCAGAAAAGCACATTGCATTTAATTTTTATTCATGGGATGATTTCATTACCAAATCCTTTGATTGGAATTTATCTGTCTTCAGAGTTTTAGTACATGGTTCAAATTGTAAAGACATAGCTCAGTGTTGGCGTACCAAAACAGAAGCGTGCAGGGGGAGAGTGCCAGAAACTGGAAGAGTAGCTCCCCCAGCACGCATGCACGGTAGTGCTGGAAACCGGAACAGCAGTTCCCTAGCACGCGCATACTGAGCTTCCGTTTCTGGCATACGCATGTGCGCTGGTCACCTGGTCTTCTGATTTCTGCGAAGACCAACTGGCTGGCATGCATGCATGTGCCGGAAATTGAAAGCTCAACCGGAAGTGGCATGCAGAACCATCTCTCCGTTGCTCTTCCAGTTTCCGGTGCTCCTGCACACATGAAGATGGCGCATGTGCATGCCGGAACCCGGAAGAGCAATGGATGATGGCTGGCGTCACACAGAGAGATGGCTCTGTGTGCCACTTATGGCACATGTGCCATAGGTTCGCCATCACTGACATGGCTCATTGGTTTCTGTTAGCCACTGTTTTTTATTTTTCTAACTTTAACAAGTCACTCTATCCTTCGCCAACCTAGTGTCATCCAGATTTGACAGACAATGCTGGAAGTAAGTATAGCATTAAAGTGGGGGCATTATCTCTTGAGACTAATATTAATTATGTAATATCTAATTCATTTTCTGAATATGGTAACTCTTTGTCTAACACAGGGAAAAAGAGATATGTTCTTTATTGAAATCAGTAATGCTCACAATAAAATAGACAATTTAATAGTTTTCCTTAGATCTTTCCCATTCTAATTTCTATTAAGATATGCACCACTTGGAATAGCATGAGGTTTTTAATGAATTCAACCCTGAAAACCCAAGATCATTAACACCCTGAGATGCTAAAATCAACTTTGAATGTTTGGCAAGGGTATAATTGTTGGGAATTTTTCTCTTCTTTTTTTCCAGAACAGGTGTGGTGAATATATTGAAGCCCTGGGAACTGATCAGCATCTTTGTTCTTTCAAGTGAATGAGTTCAGAGAAAAATTTTCAACCTTTCTCGAAAAGAGGAAGTGAGAGAATATGCCAAACAGACATTAAATAATGGATTACTTTAAAAATGTGTTTCATATTTGACACTGGCAATTTAAATTTGAATTTTTCAGAGAAAGGTGATAGTCAACTTTCAGTCAACTGAATTTTTTGTGAGTTTAAAGTTCAGTGTGTTTTATAAGTTGAACAAAAATGTGGATATGTGAAATAAACTGTGGAAGATAAGTCAAATAATTTAGTTTAAAGAAAAATAATAATTGTATTCATTCATTTATTTTTAAAAATATTTGCTGTGCCTTGCAGGATATGAATGATTTACAAGAATATAGCAAAACATTCCTTAAAATCTAAGCCTTATATATAAATGTATCCTCTGATGATGAAATTTCAATAATGCCTTAGATCCAACTTTCAAATATCCTTTTCTCAACTGCTTTCACTGTTATAATGTGTACATGTGTATGTGAGTTAATTAACATACATACAAAAATTGTCATTTCTGACTGTTATTCTGTTACCTGAGATTCTTAATACATAAATTATGTTTATATCTTAGCAATTCCTATACACAAAATCATATTTATTTATGCATGAATGAATGAAACAAAGGTCAAGGGAGTCCTTCCCATAAATCTTTGCTTATGTGGATTTGTAGTCATTGTTTGCTTGTCTCCCACCTCAAACCTAAAGAAAACTGACACCAATTGTTGGTCAGTTATGATCAGAAATGGATACAAGGGCCCATCCCTGGCTTAATACAATATCTGTATTCACTTAACACAGTTAATTAGACCAGCAAACACCTAGCAATGACATTCACATAACATGCTAACATTTGCTAATTTTAAGTTTAGTTTCATTTTTGAGGCTTAGTCTCTTATACAGGCTCAATCCACATGGTTCATTTCCAGTTCAATGCATTGTAAAAATCCACAAAAGGAATTGTGGATTTGTGCACAAAATGAATTAATTTAGTACTGTAAGATTAAGCAATCTGTATGCATGCAGCTAATGTCTCAACACAAACAGTGCTTTTCAGAATATCACTAAAACCACAATGTTTCTTCATACATTTTAAATATTAAAATATTTTTGGCCCTACAGGGCCTTCTTATTGTTTGGTATCCATCAGATTCTATTCTTTGTATCCTGCAACATTAATCATGTTGACTAAGCTCCTGAGAATTGTTCACCAACATCTTTAGGGAACAGATTCCCACTCAATGTAAAACTTACAAAAAACCCCATAAATGAATATCAATAAACTTACCACTTTTTATATTAAGCACATGATGCTTATCCAAAGACCAACCACCTAGATTTGAAGGGTCAAGTTCAAAGCCTTGCAGTAGAGCAGTCCTTTTCTCCCATAAAATCAGGCTGGGACAGGTCTCATACTCAAAGCCCACAGACACTGAAATATATATATAGATATATTTTATATTAATAACCATTGTATGTGAATGACTTGCCATATACTATGAAGTACACTTCCCAAGCTATTTTATTTTATTCTACGTTATTAAATTTAGATATTTGACTTCATTTGACCCTGATATTTAACTTGACGTATACTCAGAAGAGCTGTACAGAGCTTTAAAGTTGCAGGAAATGATTGATTTAATAAAGGGAAGAGGGGCATGATAAGGACAGCCCAGATTCTATTTTTAATTACCTGGCAGCTTCCAGCACTGAAAATATGTATCTAAATTCAATACTGTACTTTTGTGTTCATGGAAAAAAGTACAGAATAAAACTCTGGAAATACATTAAAAATGCATTTACCTGTTATCCCATTTTCCATAGAGTTTTATCAAATGGAGATCTTGGAAAATATTAAACTATAGATTATTGTTCTTACCAAATTTATGGCTTTCTCATTTCAATTTGAAGACAGCCTATTTATTATTCACCATAAAGTGCACTGATTCTCATAAAGTTGGCATATATTATTACATACTGCAGAAACCAACAGGCAATGTCTTGGCACATGGATTAGCACGTGGGTGTTACTCTGAATAAAGTATTGAATTAGCACCAGAAAGTTCCAGATTCATCTTCACCTCCAGCCCTGGATGACTTGGGCAGACTGGAAGGCTGGGCAAGTTAGGGCTCAGAGGGCTAATAATGCTGTGTCCAAAGACAAAGAGGGCCCACAGGGTGGTAAGGTTTATGGTCAGAAAATTGCTCAGCCAGACCTCCAAGGAGGAGATGAAGGTATACTGGTAAAATGGCTGAAACAGCTTTTATATATACTATTTGAGTCACTAGGTGGACAGAGAAGGAGGTAAAGATCAAGGAAAAGTCAATAAAGAAATAAAGAACAACAGTTAAAATCAGAATGAATGGAGGAGGGATAGAAAATGGAGCAGAAGTTATAATGTATATCAGGATGGAGGAGATAGTAACTATATCAGATAGCCTGTTTTTTGTCAGACAGCTGCCTATGTAGGAGGTCTAATGAAACTGACTCTATTTAAAATGGACCATATAGTGGGGGGAAAAAACAGAGCAATGAAAGTGAAAAGAAAAAGTAAGTAGAACTACTGTTTATTTGAGTGAATGTTAGAAAACTGAAAAGGAAGGTGCATCCCTGGAATGAGACCACAGGAGAGGCTACCTTACTGCCATCTGACCTGCTAAGGAGATCTATAGGGGACTGGATAAATTAAGGGGAACAGCTCTTGGTGGCAATTAGGATGATTGGGAGTTGTGGGCTAGGTAGATAAGGGGGTGGACATGGAGGCAGGATGATAATAATGATAAGGAGAAAGTATGGCAGGTGAGACAGTCCATAGGAAGAAATATTGCAAAGTTGTGCCCCTATCAAGAACCAGAAAACTGGTCTGATAAGCAAACCAAATACAGGCACAATACTTTTGAATTCAAGATTTGTTTCCCATGAATGTAGTCTCAGAGAGCTGGCTGGAAGAGAGGGGAAGGGTTCCCTCTTGCTGAAATTTATCAAATGGGGTTTTGTTGCTGACATCAGTCCTGATGCTAGGATAGGGGAAATACTGTGGCAGTTATGTACCAGAAGTGCCTGGTTGTTGTAAAGAACTCTGTTGCACCAGATGACCAGATATGAGGCCATATTTGTGAAATTATGTCCAAAGAACAAGCATGGGAAACAGAGGGGTTGGGGGGTTGCTATTGTATTATCCAACTGTCCAAAGTCTATTGTCCAAAGATAGTTATGAATTTACCCATATTGTTAGTACAAAATAATTGCCATGGCTGTCGTAACAATCTGAAATTTTTTCTGGGTCATTTTTGAGCCAGACCACTTTGTTGGCCACACAGTAGATCTGCTTCATTTCAGAACAGATGAAACATGATTGGCTCCTGGAAGACATCTATGAGTGATTTATTTTTGCCATGTACCAATACTTTTCTAGTGATGATGGGGTTAACTGGTTCCCTAACCTCCAAGGTAGGATAGTCCAGGTAAGATGCCTATTCTGACATCTGATGGATCTAGAAGCTTTCCAGCTGATACTTAAAAAATGACATAGCAATCTAGTGGAATTATGTTAAATGTCTCATTGCCCTCTAGAATTCAGCCAGGACACCAACCTAGAACTAAGGAAAAATATCCTAACAGTTAATCAGTGGAATGACTTGCCTCCAGAAATTGTGGATGCTCCACTACTGGAGGTTTTTAAGGAAAGATTTATCTGAAATGATAAGGGTTTCTTGCTTGAGCAGGCAGTTGGACTAGAAGACCTCCAAGATCCCTTCCAACTCTGTAATTCTGTTAAACTACGACAGGATTCCTTCTGAATGGCCTTTCCCTGCCCACTGATCCCAACCAGCAACTTGATTTTCTGAAGATTTTTAGAAAATCAAGTAGGTGAAGGAACACATCAAACAATGTTGTTGGAAAACAAGAAGTAAGTATGACTAGATATGGATATGGGGTCACATTCAAGCTTCCTCCAGAGATGACATCTGCTTTTTCATAGTAAGATAACATCACTATGCTGATGATATTTACTTGTACTTCTAACTCTAACAAGATTGATAATTGCTAATTCAGAAACCTACTCCTTCCAATGCTACATCCCATGTAATTTGCAATGATATTGTGCTTCCACTGAGAGGTTAGGCTTGTAATCTGGGGGTCCTGCCAGAGAAAAAAGTGAAGGCTGTTCCCAGGAGAGCATCCTCTCAACCTTTTATCCCAGAACGGGATAAACTTTTGCTCAGATAAGAACTCATGTTCTTATGCTTTCTCAATTCTATGACTGTGATTCACTCTACATGAGGCTGCCCTTGATGATCACTCAGCTGTTCCAAAATGCAGCAACCATGTTTAACATTCAGCTCTAATGTTACTTTGTTAGACTACAGACTATTATGCAATTCAGGTCCTGTTTACCACCTTGAAGACCCTTAATGGCTTGAGGTTACTTTGAAAGATTATCTTTCTCTGATCATTTTTGCCAAAACCAGACAGCTGGAGAACTTTTGCTTAAGGTCCTGGCCTATCAGGAAATACAATAGGAGTAACTACTCCTGTGGCCTTCTGGAAAGCTGTAAAGATTTGGTTTTCCAAAGTGACATCCAGAATGTTTCTGGATAAGACCTATTAATATAGAAATTAGGTTTATTATATATCTTGTGTAACTGTAATCTTTTTCTAGCAATGATACTACATTTTATTGGACCTAGAGTCCAATTGGATTAAGGCAGTATATACAGTAAATAAGTAAACAGCCATACATACATTTCATGAATCTGGCTGCCTAGAAATATACTTCATCAGTTAATTAGGATAAGGAGTGGATAAAAAAGAAGACTGAAGAGCTCTGACTACAATGCATCATTTAGCTAGGAAGGTTACTTGTATTATAATAAAATTCAGTAGCTTTCTCTAAGCACCATCTATCGTATCCCAGAAACGGGATAATCCCATATGCCAAGTTGTCTGGCATAGATATGTGAGTCTCCAATAAACTGTGTCCTAAATGCCCAATTGATAACCAAATCTGTTTAACACAAGAATTTGGCTTGAAAGTATAGATGTAGATAGGGCTGTACTGGTGAAGTGACTGAAGAGCACCTCCGCATCTGATCTTGAAGTTTTAAGGCATCATATCCTATCTTATCAAAGGCTTATCTGTTTTGAGGATCTGCTCTTGTCATCTTATATATACATACAGTATGCATGCACCGATGATACTTCCACTGAGACTGCAGTTAAAAGTAAGCAACAGGTCTGAAGATACGCCTTGATCATTTCCTGAAGGATTCTCAAGTTCCCCTAACAGTCCTTAAAGATATTGATAGATTACCACTTCATAATTCAGTTAAATGGAAGAGTGGTAAAACTCCCTTATCTTTTACCCCACAGAAAACATAAAGGATGATATGAGCTCCCTGTGAGAAATGATCAATTATATCAAAATGTCATTTGAATGATTTTACTTCTCCTTGCTGAAAAGCTTGGGAAAACTCTGTAAATCAGGCTTTTATTGCCTAAACAATTGTTTAGTCTTGGCCCCTAATATGTAATATTTGTCACTAAGGTTAATAAATTACTGGAAAAAAGTCACTGGGAGTGCTAATGAATGTTTGAGTTTATTCCAGAAGTCACATTTCATGATTCACGGTGAACTTCACCCATGGCTCTATTCCTATTTTGTATAAAATTCCTATTTTGTATAAAATGTTTTGCGATGATACCTTCTCTTGCTAGATTCAATTAGAAACTAAAAATGCAAGAGCAAAGCATTGCAGAAACATACCCCTGCCCCTTTTTCAATTTTCCTAGAATCTTACTGCCTCCTGTCAACACACACACACACACACAAACTTGTCTACTTTTCTTGGGATATAAAAGGGAAGAAAAAAATGTGGATATCAATAAAGAAGGTTTTGATTTCTGTGTTCCAGATTTAACACTGATGTAACAGGACTCAACAATCTTACTAGACTGGAGTCTCTTTCTGAATTATGAAAACATGTCATAGGCAATTTTTTAAAAAAAAAAATTAACGGAAAGTGTTTCAGTTCACAGAATGATTGTGATGAGTAACTTAACCAATAAGACTAGAAGAGAATGTTTCCTGCCACTCTCTCTAACTTCAACAACAGATGCATCATATCACTCTTTCTATTCTTCTTCCTTTTTTACCAATAGCTTAAATAAATGGATAGATTTTTTTTTATCCCGATAATTTGTTCAATCATCATTTTTATGAAAGCTTGTGGAACTAATTTGTGGCCCAGAGAAATTCCTGCAAAATGAAGTTGACAATATGCTCTTGATTTTGTAGTGTTCTTGTTTTCTATTTCTCACCACTTTCTTCTTTCTTTCTCTTTCTGTCTGTCTCTATCTGTCTGTCTTTCTGTCTCTCTTCTGTGTATCAACCTAAAAACCAGGAGATCATGAGTTCTTGTCCTCCCTTAGGCACAAAGCCAATTGGGTGACCTATAGACAATCTCTGAAAAACATACATGACTGAAGGAAGCACATACACCCACATACATACACACAGAGCCAGATATAACAGGAAGATTAATGTTCATAAAGCAAAATAATAGCAGGCACACTGGTGCCCATAGGTATTATATTGGGTACTCCCAGATATAACTGAATGTTACATGCAATATCTGTTAGATATTATTAACCAATAATACTTGTGTTATTTCAATGAGCCTTCAATACTAACTATTTTTACTGAGGGAATCTATCACATGTATTTTGATTAGAGTATTTTTACTGTAACATTGTGTTTTTTAAAAAATGTTATTTGCATAATGCCCATTTTACTTTGGGATTTAGAAAGTTTATAAATATTGTCTAATCAATAAACAAAATAAATGACAGCTGGAAAAATTACTGCTACTGTGGAATAATGAAGCTATCTACAGGTACTGTATTTTCTATTGTCAGTACAGATCACAGATTTTTCTTTAATTTAAGAGCAGTTGTTGAAAGCCAGCACTTAAAAGTTACATGATTTGAATCTAGTGATCATACCTACAGCATCCGAGAGCCCGTAAACTTTCTGGCCATAGGCATCTGTTTTATCCCAAATGAAAGTATATGCCAAATTGGGAGATGCTTGGAATGACTTTTGGAAAAGATGCCCTTCCACTGCTACCATGAGATGAACTTTAATTAAGTTCAGAGGCACAAGAGATTGTGTCATGGTGATTTTAAGCAAGGATCTGTATCCAGCAGTACGGGAACTCAGATAGCAGAGCTTTATGTTGGCACCTGGAATCTCAATTTCTTCATGAAGAACCTAAGTAAGGAAAGAGAGTTCATATTAAATGAGTGTGGTATGGAAGAGATTTATTTGGTTCAGCTCATGGGTTGTACTTGTAGGTTAAAGTAAAATACGCTAAGAAATTTTAGCTTGCCTTCCTGCAATGGTAAGACTTAGGATAGGACTTCTGGATTAGTAAAAATTTGGCCACTGTTACTGCTTCTTTTAAAAATCCCCACTGTTGGCAAAAGCATCAGTAAGAATCACAAATCTGATTGCTCGTTGTATGCAAGAAGCTGTAATGCTACGAAGTTACAACTACCGCTGACAGTCATCTTAAAGTAGCAAGGATGCCTAAGGGGAGGGGATGGGAAAAGCAGAATAACAGTAGCAATGAAGATGAATTGAACGCCCCCTTATCACCTGGGTATGCCACATGCTTCAGTTGCATGTATGATGTTTTTTTGCAAACATGCCAAGTAGGATGCTTGCTCAAACTTGAATCCGTGACAATTTCATGCAGAGCAAGAATGGAGATGGGGATATGTACCAGGTTTTTGTTTAGATTAAAAGAGACATGTAGGTGAGAGGAACTGAACTCTCCCCATGCTTACTCCTTACCTCTTCCCATAGCTCTTCTCCATAGCTCTCCTAGAAGTTCACTTCTAGTATTGCATCTTGGCTGAGGAGAAGGTGCCTGGGGAGGCAAAGCCATTTGGGGGAGGAAGGTTCAGCACTTTGTGTATCTGCTCTTTAAATTCTAGAATCAACTCTTTTTCTATGTGATTGCGGCAAGAGGCAATTTGCCTGCTGGCCTTATGCCTATCTTGACCTGCTCAATGGGCTTTTATAATCTAGAGAGGAAACTGGATAAGATTTAAAGTTTTCAGAAGAATTTGGTACACAGAATGAACAAGAAAAGCTTAGCACAATACATCCATCACCATCAAATAGGTTTGTTCTTTTACACAGGCACATTTCTGATGATTAATTTCTACATTTATATCTGGAAGAAGCAAGTGCTGGATTAGGAACCTGATGCTAGGGATTCAGGGTTTGTCATGAACAATACGTACAAGTCAAAGACATATATTCTACTAAAATGCTTCAAGACTCTCTGAAATTTGTGAGAAATACTTTTGTGGCCTTTATTAATGTGCTTAAGGCTTGGATTTTGAAAAGCTTGGTTCCCAATTCAGCACATAAATATAACATTCATGAAAAATGTCTAAGCAGAACTGTACTTTTCCAAGTTCAAAGAATGAACAAATGCAACTGAATTTATATAGGCGTTTGTGACAAAGAATATACCCAAAGTAAATATTAATGAATATTGCCAAACACATCATAGCCATATACCAATACATTCTGCTTTTATGGAAATATCTGCTTCTGTTTTATATTTATGAAGAAAAGGCCAATATAAATATTCAAGATAACTGGTATTATAAAATGTGAATGAAATCAATATAGTTGTTATAGGGCTGTTATTAGAAAATAATGATAATAAACTTATTGTAACTTTTTTTCTTTTTCAGTATCTATGTTTGATACCTGGGTTTCTGGAACAATTGAATTTCGACCAGGGGCATCACTGAAAAAGGTGGAAAGTGGTGATGAAATTATAACAGGATCAGGTCTGATAAAACCACTTAAGTCACAGCTGGGAATAGAGTTCTCTTCAGTTTTCATAGTGAGAGTATCCATTGCATAGAAGCTATTCCATGGTAGCCACACTGTCTTCTCTTGACTCATGAATGGGGCTCTTTCAAAATGAAGAGTTAGGGATGCTCCTCCATTTGCAATCAAATCAAACCTAGAAAAAGTTGGAGTCTACATCATGAATAATTCTAGATCAAAGACCCAAACTAGTCAATAAAACTGGAGAGAGAACCACACCCAATACAATTTATTATACAATTTCTTACATTACATTCTACTGTATTACTTTAGTAGGACAGAATTAGCTATACCCAATTCCCCAAAAATCATAGCAACAAAGCAGAAAAAAATTAAAATCATTGGACCTCAAATGTAAAGATCCCTCCAGAGTCCAATAGAATAAAAACAAAACATGAAGAAGCCACTCAAATATTCTGTTGCCAAAGTATTTAAAAGTTTATATCAAAGATGGACTCATATGACTTTATGACTCATAAAAAGTTTCTGATCCCAGTTTCAGTATTGCTCACCAGTGTGTCTTTTGGCTAGACATACTTGACGATGTAGTTCAACAATAATGGAAAGCCCACAAATTCCCCCTCCCTAAGTACTGTGCAGCAATTCTACTGAGCTCAGAAATCAGTTGGCAATCACTAGAGCCTATGTATGTATTCTGTAGAGTGACTGTAGCGTGTATTCTACAAAACAATTGTGCTGCTGCAATTTAGATTAGTTTCCAAAAGACCTTTTAAGGCAGCCCTACGATAGAACGGTACAAATGTTCTCAGAAGTGATTAAGATATTGATTAAAGAAATCTGTTCTGCTTTTTCTAGAATGGAGTGAAAGAATCTTATAAGTTAAGAGCAGGAAAAGGTTCTACTAGGTCTAGAACATCTGTCTTTAGCTAAAAAGACAGAATAGCTTCTATAATAGGTGATGACCCCAGTAGTTTTCTTACTGATAAGCAGTTCATAGTCTCAATCGATAAATCTACATCCAGTCCATCATGGCATTCGGAAAATAATTTAACAATTTCCCAACATTATTGGCATGAGATGCCAAAGAATGGGGAGGAGAGAGAGCAGAAGGTATGACAATTCTCAAAGGATAGCTGTCAAGATAAAAACCATTGTATCCATCAGAAAGTGAACAGCATTTAAATATATCCATTTAAATATATCCATATTTAGTTTTTTGGGGAAAATGAAAGGCAACAGATCCCAATCATTATATAGATAGAGGTATGACAGATCATTGTGATCCTATTTACTCATCCGCTGTGTCAAAAACCAGATGAGCATCATTAGAAAAGCTTGTCCCATTGCATATTGTCTATTATAGTGTATACAAACCATGAAGAAAACCAATTTAGTTCTTAAGGTACTGGGCAAGACAAACCTACAAACCAGGAAATCATGACTTTTAATTCTACCTTGGACATGAAGCACTGGCATAATCTTGGGCCAAACACTCTCTCTCAGTTTTATCAAGGACCAGGGGTGAAATGTAAAATTTGTTACTACTGGTTCTGTGGGTGTAGCTTGGTGGTGGTGGTGTAATGTGACTGGGTGGGCGTGGCCAACTTTTTTTTTACTTTTAAAAGCATTTTTTCTACAACCTCTTCAGCCAAAGAGGTTGTAGAAAAAATGCTTTTAAAGGGTTCTGATGATCCCAACTGAGTTGCCTGATCGCCAGAACCTTTTAAAAGCATTTTTTTACAACCTCTTCAGCCAAAGAAAAAATGCTTTTAAAAGTAAAAAAAAAGCCTCTGATGATCGCATGGCTCAGCTGGGAATGTGGGGGGCAGGGATTTTTGCTACCGGTTCTCCGAATCACGTGCTGCCATCGCTACAGGATTGGGCAATCTGGTCCAAACTGGGAGCATTTCACCCCTGTCAAGGAGGCAATGGCAAACTACTCCTGAAACCTGGACAAAAATTCCATAGGTCCAAGCAGTTGCCAAGAATCAACACTGAGTCAAAGGGACATCTAACTAACTAACTAACTAACTAACTAACCACTCACTTACTCATTCACTCACTAACTCACTAACTACTAATTAAAGTCTGTAGCCTAATATGTAGCAGGATAGATTAGTACCCTAAAAATGAATTCCTACATTCCTTTCACAGTGCAAAAGTAACTGATTTTGTAATGGTTCAAATTATGAGTGCAAACATAGATTTCAAATGCTACAAAGCACAGGACTAACAAACCAATATCAGATCTAAAATTAGCTAAACCTGTTGTGATTTAAAACCATCAGCAATAGAACTATCCTATTCCTATACCCTATATCCCATCGCCATAAACTAATAGCAAAGTTTATGGCGATGGGAAGAAAAATCTTAAAATTTCAAAATGGACACATTGTTGAATTAGCACCAGAACTGGAAAAATTGTTTCTGTTTACTATTTACTGTTTAATATAAAGTATTCAGTTTTTCGTTCTAACAAAGCCATCAGTATTGTAGTTTTGAGACTCATAGGAGTGAAGACATGTGTGAGAAAACTGAGCCCTTACAGCAACTGGATGGGGCTGGAACAAAAAGAGCAAAATGACTATAGTGGGGCACAATGCAAGCCTTGCACCTTTTGAATAATCCTCTCATTTTACATTTTTGACCACAACCCTTTTCACCTGCACCAAAACTAAGAGATAACATCAAGTATTATGCCCAACTATGATTTGCTTAATTACTGTTTTTGAATAAAACCCTACCAACTGATTTTCCACCACATGCTATAATATAAACAAGGGCTTTGAAACTATAAACATACTAAGACTTCACAAGCAGGCAAAGCCAAATTGAAAGAAACCACATTATGTCTTATTCTGTCCAGTTCCTAAATCAAACAAGCAACAACAATAACAAAAAAGCCGTAGCACAAGTCATTTCTTGCTCTAAAGGCAGAAATAGGAAAAAATGAATACAGCTCATTAGGTTCCAAAAGTGCAACAAGGTTTTTGTTTCTCTTGGGTACTTTCTTGAACTATATTAAATTAATTTGTTAAATGATATGGCTCAGGGCCTTCTCTTTAATTCTAGTCTTCCTGATCGCAGGAGATTTAGAGCTGGTATCATCTGTAATACAATATCTTTTTCCTCCAAGCATCCATAAAAAAGTTAACACACTCATTTTCTTGATTCAGGGAAGTTTGCGATTAAGACCTCTGCTGTGAACCAAGATCTGTTGTTAATGCAAATGTGGCCATGATATATCATAAAGCACTGTATGATGTGTGATTTCCAACATAGAAGTGCTATAAGCAGCCATTAAAACCATCACAAATGCCTCCATGCCATGTGGCAAAACTGAATGACAGCTTTGAGCAAACAATATTAGTAAATTTATAATGAATCACACAAAAGCCCTGAATCTCCATTATTGCTAAGATGTTCGAAAGCTCAGCACTGAAACAATGACCCCAGCATCCAACAATGGCCCTGTTACAGATCAGTAGTCCAATGACTTTTATACACTATAGTTCACATGTACTGCAGCAAATAGCTGCAATGCATTATTTCATGTAGTTATATCATTTTATTGCTACATTCAATAAATTAGATAAAGCATGACACATCCTATTTTTATTGGAGCTAAATCTATGTGCCTTTCAAATTGAATGATGAACAGAGAAGCAGGACACAGCAGGGAATTGTCTAAGTTTATTCAATTATACCCTTTTAATATGTTTTGCCTCAAGAAACTCTAAATAGAGCTGATTTTTAGAAAGGAATGGGACAATTGGGAAACTAAGAAATTGAACTGTTTTATGAGTCTTCCCCCCACCCCCAGATGAGCGTTAGTCTGCCTTGAATCTCAAAATTAAATGTTTCTGGGTCTCAGCTGGATACTACTGTAGCCCACAAATGTTTTTATAGATATAATACAGCTTGTGTGAGAAGCCCAACTGCTATCACATTATTTTCAGAAGTCAATCCTTTCAAATTTACTTTCAGCTAGTCTTCAAAACACCGTGTGAAAAATTACTTTCTGCTTTCTTGATAGCCCTTTACCCTAGTAGGAATTCTATGCATGATACCACATGGTTTCACTAGATAGCACCATCTGTTAATCTGCAAAGCTATTACTATACAAAGTAGTTCGTGAATGAAGTGAGTCAACTTACGTGCCATCCTGGCGAGTGATGGTATAGCCATATTTTGGATACTTGACAAATGACACATTGACTCCAACAAGTGGGGTTCCATCTGTAGTCACCACTTGGCCCCTTATCAGAGATACCAGGCTGGAAAAGAAATATAATTCAATGCCAGTACTCAAGTAATACTTTGGGGAGGAAAATTATCACAGCTAGGTGAGTTTCTTCTGACATAAAAAAAACTTCATTCTTGACTTAAAATAAGTTTGCTTGTTAAAAGCTATAGCTGCTAAATGAAACAGGAGTTGATTACTTCCCAAATGTAGATGGGCTTTAGAGCTGTATATACCTTTATTTGAATACCAATCCCTTCATTTCTCAGATATAAATACTGGGCTTTAAGGAGGATTGCCTCTTTTTTTCGAACACTAAACACAAAGGGGTCTTTATAGAATATCATTTAGAATATAGAAGGTAGAATAATAGAATTGGAAGGGACCTTGGAGGTCTTTTAGTCTAAGCAGGAAACCCTGTCCCATTTCAGACGTGGTTGTCCAGTCTTGTTTTGAAAGCCTGCAGTGATGGGACGCTTCTTCTGAAGGCAAGCTTGTTCGCTATTAGTAAACTTCTCCTTAGTTCTAGGTTGTTTCTCTCCTTAGTTAGTTTCTATCCATTGTTTCTTATCTTGTCTTTTGATGCTTTGGAAAAGTACCAAAGCCCCTTTTATCTTTATAGGAGACCCTCAAATATTGGAAAACTGCTATCATGTCTCTCCTAGTTTATTTATTAATACTACATTCAGATTCCCATGAAAAATAACTCAAGGATTCAATCATTTCAAATCAATGGCTACATTCTTGACTGAGATGAAGAGAGATGCTGTCTGAAGTCCAGCTGTGGATTTCTCTCTCCTTTACTTATCCTTCTTCACTCTATGAAGCTAGGTTTCATGTATTACAGCTACTGTAGGCTAAAAGCCTTCTCTTCAAAAATTATCCTAACTGTATAATGTGACATGTATTGTTCAGGTTCCTCTTGTGGAAAATAAAATAAACCTAAAGAAATTTAGTTTAGAGCACACTGAATTAATGATTTGGTTATCTGGATTAATGTCTTTGCTAATATTATCTACATGCTCTGCTAGGATCATTCACTCCACAAACATCAATTACCTTTCAAAGAATAAGGCAGTTCACAGTCCATAAAATTTTGTCATCATATTTAATGAGTGTTTTTTTCTAAAAAAAGAACCAACTGTTTGCCCTTAGGTTTTCAACTTGTTCCATAGGGCTATAAAAAACATATCTATTATTGAATTGGACCCTGCTGGTAGATCAGATTCTTCTGATCATTCCAAAAAACTTATGGACTCTATGCAAAAAAAATACAAGGGGAAGTAAATAACACACTCACACACATACAAAACTCTTACTCAAAAGGAAATTTGTGTGAGGAACCCCTGAAATATATACATTTTCTCTGGACAGATTATTTAAGTCTTTAAATTTAATTTTCTTAGGGTAGATGGATGATCAAGATATCACCCTACTCAGAGTTTCTGATGAACTGTTCCCTCTAAACGGAACCATTAGAATTACTGGCTCTATATTACTTTATATTAGAATAATATAATAGTTACATATACTTGATGTTGAACAAAAAAAACCCATAATTTATTTAGAGAAAAGTAGGTAAATAATTTAAAACCATCTACTGAAATATCATATAATCAGTTTTTACTGAGGGACAACAACATGGTTCAAAATAGTAGGCATTTAAAATGTTAAGAGTACAAACACTATAATATACCATATGTTAGCAAATATATTAAAACTTGAGATTTTTATCCTCTTATTACCTTCCAATGCAGGCAATACTGCTCTTGTATTTAGTTCAAATTTGAAAAATAAACATTTTCATATATACTTTAGTGCAGGGGTAGTCAACCTTTTTATACCTACCGCTCACTTTTGTATCTCTGTTAGTAGTAAAATTTTCTAACCGCCCACTGGTTCCACAATAATGGTGATTTATAAAGTAGGGAAGTAACTTTATAAAATTTATAATTTGACAATTTGACAAAACCCCTACCACCCACCATGAAAGCTGGAACGCCCACTAGTGGGCGGTAGGGACCAGGTTGATTACCACTGCTTGTGTGTGTGTGTGTGTGTGTGTGTGTGTGTGCATACACACACGTATATGCATATATTAACTGTACATGGCATTCTAGAGCATGTTTATTAGGAACCAAGCTCCATTGAACACAGCAGTGCTTATGTTTAATATGCATTCAAAGAATTGCACAAATAGGCTGCAACTCTAAACCAATCTACTTTGGAATATCCATAGCTGAAACTGATGGAACTTGTGTCAATAGTTTGTATTTGCATTTTTGATAAATCAAATACTATTTCCTCATAATCTGCCAGCTATGATTATATGTCAACAAAAGAGAATATAAATATCTCAGTATTCTCTCTGAACTGTGGAGTCCTTCATGCTCTCTGAGCTTGGTCATTTGCTTGCAGATGTTTTAAACCTGATTAGGTAACATCATCAGTGCTCGTGAGTGTGGGGTTTGCCCTAAGATTTTGTATAATACATCGCACTGACAGTTTTGATAGGGGTGTGGTTTTCTCCCTGGTAGTTTCTTGATTAGGGTATTGCTTTCTGCTTGATTGTTTGCCTGGTGTTAATCCCTGCTTGCTGTTGTTAGCTAGAGAGAATGTGTTGTATCTTTTTGTTTCTTTCTTATATTTTTAAATTGTCTCCTTTGAATGGTATGTAAATGTGATATATCTCTATTATCTATTTGATGTCTGATGTGCCTGATTGCCAACCTTTCAGGAATTCTCTATTTTTTAAAATTTATCATGGTCTAGGTCTAGGATGCTTATCATTTCCCAGTTAAAATTATGGTTGAGTCTGTCTATGTGTTGTGAGATTAAGGAGTTTTCCTTGTTTCTTCTGACTACTAGTTGGCATTCATGGATGTGCTCTGCAACATAGTGGCTGTTGCAGTCCTTACACTGTATGTTGTAAATTACTTTTTCCTCTTGGACTACCTTTAGTTGGTTTGCTTGCAATGATGATACCATGTGGTTGTAATAGTCTGTTGTTCATTTGTAAGATTTCTGAAGTGTGACAGTGTTATCCAAGCATCTTGTGTTAATTGTGCTGTAGTGGATTGAGTGATCAGACACTTTTTGATTGTGTGTGTGTGTGTGTGTGTATGTGTGTGTGTGTGTGTGTGTGTGTAAAAAGACAGCTATGAAAGCAGCTATGAATATTATATTATTGAGTACTAAGGGTTTTTTGCTGAATATAGATTGATTCTCATTAGCTAAGAACATGGACAGAATGTGTGGCAAACTATTCTAGCCATATTATAAAATAGTTTCAATTCTTAATTTTAAAAGACATATCATGTGACACAGAATATTTATGTATGAGCCATGCATGTTTATGCATCCTGTCGGCACCTGGATGGCAAAAGCCACTCTTTTGATCAAATCTATAATAGATAATCACTGTCATCAGAGTAATAATATAATAATAATGTTCAAACAAGAAATTATGTTCTTCATATCTTGCCAAATTGCATTATGGGAACTCTTTTGTCTTTGGTAGAGCACAGTGATGCCTCCTAGGGCATCTTGAGTAGGTAAGTTGACCTCAAGCTAAATAGTTACAATAAAATTTTACTTTTTGTTTTTCCCCTTAAGTTCCCTTTCACAAAATGGTAAAAAAATTTTTTGGGGGTAAAACAGCTGGTGAAAACAAGTCTGCACATCTATCATTCCAATAAGTCTCTTTAGGAAACATAGGGATAGCTTCTGAATGATTTCTGGGTTCTTTGTTAGACCTAGAAATACCTGACTTTGGCAAATAGTCTTCTGAGCTGGTTGCTCCAGACAAAAAAAAAAAAAAGGGAGGGGGAGGTTTAGAGAAAATAGGAGCAAAGCGGACTAGAATGAGAAGACAACTATGAAAGAAAAAATGCACCATTTCTTCTCACTTCCATTCCCCTGAAATATTAAGGCTCATCTTAAGTCCTATCCAAAAGAAAAGAGAACCATTCTCTGTAAAAAAAAAAGGAAAAAAAAGAAAAGAAAGGAAAGAAAGAAAAAAAAAGAAATGAAGTTTCTTTAAGATATGGAGCTAATTAACTGAACTTGAAGAGTGAGGATGGATTTCAAAGTGTCAGAAACAAAAGAAGAAAAATTAAAGAAATGACATAAAAGAAGTGAAAAAAGTTGGAAATGTGGAGAAGAAGGAAAGGAAGGGAGGGAGGGAGGGAGGGAGGAAGATCAGTTCAGAGTTGCTATGGGAGGCAGAAACTTGCAGCTGGCAGCATGTAAATTTGTGCTTGTAAGCATATGCTGAGCAGGATTACTGAAGAAGTCCTCTGTAGAAGTGAAGAGGAGGGAAAAATATTTTGGCAGGTGTTGAGAAGATCCAAAGGGATATCAAGCCAAAAGAAAAAGGAAGGAAGAGGAAAATGGTTAGTCTCCTTACATGTGAAGTGCCAAGTAGCCAGGGTAAGGAAAATTAATGAGGCTTAGCAGAAGAGTCTCAAGAGGGGTCTGAAAGATTGGGGTGATGGTAGCTGCAACTGCAGTCTGCCAAAGTCTATAGACAGTCATAAAACCAACAGCTAGTTACAGAAACCTAGTTGAAGAGAAAAAGAGCTCAACAGTGGGAGAAAGACAAGTGAGGGAGAGAGAAGCAGCAGGACCAAGAATCATGATTTATCATTTATTTCTTTTATGTACACTGAGAGTGTATGCACCAAAGACAAATTCCTTGTGTGTCCAATCACACTTGGCCAATAATGAATGCTATGCTATGCTATGCTATGCTATGCTATGCTATGCTATGCTATGCTATGCTATGCTATGCTATGCTATGCTATGCTATGCAAGACATGTGCCTTATAAGGCCTGTAGAATTTGGGTCCCAGCAGTATGAGGCAAATTAAGAAAACTGGGATTGGTTATTATATATTATAGTATACTATACTATACTATATTATCAGTCAATACAGTCTGACCTAACATCAGGTGCAAAGAAAGGATCAAAGCAGAGTAAATCAGAGGGGATCAGTTGTATCAAGTGGCTCAGAGTGACAACAGCAGAACAGCCAGTCCAAAAGTGTCACCATAGATCCAGGTGAAGCAAGAGTCAGCACCACAGAATGTGACACCAGTGGTGATAATAAGCAAAATCAGAGAGGTTTCAGGACCATGATGGTCTAATTGACAACAGACACCATCCCAACAATAAGGACAGCAAAGGAGTAGATGATGGTGTGTAGGATTGAGAATAGAATTGATAGAATTAAACTAAACCTGAAGGTAGAATAGATAGAACAGGAGTTAGAGCTTAGGAAGAATAGTAAGGCAGATAAAATATGGGCAAATAAAATAGAATAAATCTTAGAAGACTGAAATATAGACACAGACTTCTCCCGTTCCCCATGCGGCCAGGACCCTCAGAGCTTGGGCCTTCGGTTGATGCTATGCAATGCACGGTCCGTGGTTAACAAAGCCCCCCTAATTTGTGATCTTATACAGGGGGGGTCCGCGGACCTTATGGGCATTACGGAGACCTGGTTGGGCACGGAAGGGGGGGTGCCCCTTGTTGAAATGTGCCCACCGGGTTTCCGAGCATTCCATCAACCGAGGGCCCAAGGTAGGGGGGGAGGGTGGCGGTTGTTATTAAGGAAAGTCTAGAACTGAGGGAGACCACTGTACCTCAGATAGCCAGCTGTGAATCCCTCTTTGTGAAGTGGGGTCATAGGGTTCAGATGGGCTTGTTGATCACGTACCTGGCTCCTTGCTGCATGACTACAGCCCTGCCCAAGCTGTTGGAGGTGCTTGCCGGGGTGGTGGTTGAGACCCCCAGACTTATGGTCATGGGGGACTTCAACTTGTCATCAACGGCGGCCTGGGAGTTCAAGGCCTCCATGACAGCCTTGGACCTGACGCAAATAGTTGATGGCCCTACTCACATTGGGGGAGGCACACTGGATCTGATTTTTATCTCTGGACAGTGGCTAAATGATCTGGATTTAGGAGATTTAGTGACCGAGCCTTTGTCATGGTCAGATCATTTTCTCCTTCGTCTGGACTTTCGGACCACCACTCAACACCACAGGGAGACGGGACCAATACGTTGGTTCCATCCCAGGCTCCGTCCCTGATGGAACCCGGAGAGGTTCCTGACGGAGCTTGGGCCGTTCCCTGAGGATCTGGCCCACAGCATGGCTGAAGAACTAGTCGCAGCTTGGGAACTGGCCGCGGCTGGGGCTCTAGACCATGTCGTGCCTTTGCGGCCTCTAACCCGGCATAGATCTCAACCATCTCCTTGGTTCTCCGAGGAGCTGAGGAAGATGAAATGCCGGAGAAGACACCTAGAGAGTGCCTGGAGAGCCAGCCGTTCCGAAGCTGACCGGACACTAGTTAGGTCTTATAGTAGGACCTACCTAGTGGCATTGAGGGAAATGAAGCGTTCTTACGTTTCCTCCCTCATTGCGTTGGCAGATAACTGCCCGGCCACCCTGTTT
Source organism: Ahaetulla prasina (assembly GCF_028640845.1). Lineage (NCBI taxonomy): Eukaryota > Metazoa > Chordata > Lepidosauria > Squamata > Colubridae > Ahaetulla > Ahaetulla prasina. The sequence continues at coordinate 110,607,499 of NC_080540.1, forward strand.
CAGGTGACCCTTTCCCTCCTTCAACAGGAGGTGTGGGAGGACGCCTTATAGGGCCGTGCCGAGGAGTTTAGTGGTTATCTATACGATAAAATCGTTCAGCTTTGGGATGGGTTGGATCAAAATTGGGTAGATCCAGGTGAGAGGTCGGAGATTCGTTTTGTTGAGACTGTTTGGGATGGATTTGACCCTGTGACTCCCGAGGACATGGACAGGTTGTTGGGGAGGTTGAATGCCACCACATGTTTACTGGACCCCTGCCCCTCCTGGCTGGTGCTGGCCACGCAGGAGGTGACATGAGGCTGGCTCCGGGGGATTATTAATACTTCTCTGTTGGAAGGGGTTTTCCTTGCCGCCTTGAAAGAGATGGTGGTGAGACCCCTCCTCAAGAAGCCTTCCCTGGACCCAGCTGTTTTGGGAAATTATCGTCCGGTCTCCAACCTTCGCTTTGTGGCGAAGGTTGTAGATAGGGTGGTGGCACATCAATTACCCTAATACCTGGATGAAACTGTCTATCTAGACCCGTTCCAGTCCGGCTTTCGGCCCGGATACAGTACAGAGACGGCTTTGGTCGCGTTGGTTGATGATCTCTGGAGGGACAGGGACAGGGTTATTCCTCTGCCCTGGTCCTATTAGACCTCTCAGCGGCTTTTGATACCATCGACCATGGTATCCTGCTGCACCGGTTGGGGAGTTTGGGAGTGGGAAGCACTGTTTATTGGTGGTTCTCCTCCTATCTCTCTGTCCGGTCGCAGACGGTGTTGGCAGGGGGGCAGAGATCGACCGCGAGGCGCCTCATGTGTGGGGGTGCCGCAGAAGTCGATTCTCTTGTCTCTCCTGTTCATCTATATGAAGCCGCTGGGTGAGATCATCAATGGCTTTGGGGTGAGGTACCAACTGTACGCGGATGATATGCAGCTGTACTTTTCCACCCCAGGCTACCCCAACGAAGCTGTCGAAGTACTGTCTGGAAGACGTACGGGGCTGGATGGGGAGAAACAGGCTCAAGCTCAATCCCTCCAAGACAGAGTGGCTGTGGATGCTGGCACCCCGGTACAGGGGGCGAATCATTGGCCCCGGTGGAGAGGGTGCGCAACTTGGGCATCCTCCTGGATGGGCGGTTGTCTTTTGAAGATCACTTGACGACTGTCTCCAGGAGAGCTTTTTATCAGGTTCGCCTGATTCGCCAGTTGCGCCCCTTCCTTGATCGGGATGCCCTATGCACGGTCACTCATGCTCTTGTTACCACTCGCTTGGATTACTGCAATGCTCTCTACATGGGGCTCCCCTTGAAGAGCACCCGGAGGCTCCAGTTGGTTCAGAATGCAGCTGCGCGGGTGATAGAGGGAGCCGCTCGTGGCTCCCATGTAACACCACTCCTGCGCAGGCTGCACTGGCTACCTGTGGTCTTTCGGGTGCACTTCAAGGTTTTGGTTACTACCTTTAAAGCGCTCCATGGCTTAGGGCCGGGGTACCTACGGGACTGCCTACTGCTACCGAATACCTCCCACCGACCCATGCGCTCGCACAGAGAGGGACTCCTCAGGGTGCCATCCGCCAAGCAATGTCGGCTGGCGGCTCCCAGGAGAAGGGCCTTCTCTGTGGGGGCTCCCACCCTCTGGAATGAACTTTCCCCAGGACTTCGTCAACTGCCTGACCTTTGGACCTTTCACCGCAAGTTGAAGACTTATTTGTTTATTCGCGCAGGACTGGCATAGAAATTTTAATAGCTTTTAATACTTGATATAAATTTTATGGGTTTTTTACGGTTTTAAATGGTTTTAATTTTGGCCTTATATCTAATAAGTTTTTTAACTATTGTTTTATTGTGTATATAATTGTTGTCTTATTTTGGCTGTGAACCGCCCTGAGTCCTTCGGGAGAAGGGCGGTATAAAAATTCAATAAATCTAAATCTAATCTAATCTATTGACTGTAAATTAGAAAGTGGTGGGATGTCTTTTGTAATGAAAACATATATTTTTTAAAAAAATATTTTCTAATCAGAATGAATATGTATGTATCTGGCATGAAAGCTATACCACCCTTCAGCTCAGAGCTAAAGAAGCTGCTTGATTGAGAAGTGAAATGTCTTCAAAGAAAAACCAGAAAGTCCAGTTGCTTCTTGAAAAAGTACCTTTGGGGCAACCAACCTCTCCAACTATGTTCTCTATATAATGAACTCTGAACATGTACCAAATCAAAGAGTTTGAGCAAAGAGTTAAGGAATAAATAACATTAGCCAGGCTTATTGTATCGATTGTAGAGTATTTGGAATTCTGTGTATATGGTCTACAGGTTTGGATTCATTGGTTGAATAATGGAATTTTTCATTAAAATTTTCTAGCACTACTACTCCTTGGGTTTTGGAAGATCCCAAGTATCTTCATTTCTATTTTTTCCTAGCTAACCTAAAGGGAGAAAAGTAGAAAAGAAAGAAAAAGGAAGGAAGGAAGGAAGGAAGGAAGGAAGGCAAGCAGGCCAGAACAGACTGGGTTATTTCAGTTTTAGCCTGAATGATGGAAATTTATTGTAATTATCCTTTGCTGGGAAACCTTTGGGAGGAGTTTCCCAGTAAGTTTTTAACACTGCCCTGTCTCCAAGCTCACACTATCAGTTGTGTTTCCTTTCAGCAAAACTCTTGTAAAAACCAGAGCTGTCACCTCTTACCAGATTTGGGATATGTGAAAGTCCTAGATCAATCTATCTGATCAATCTAGTCCTAGATAAATCTATCTAGGACTTCCATTTCCAATCAATTGATATTTAGCTTTCATGATATTTTGATTGATTAAGTGCAAGAAATGTTAATTATTTTAAAAATGCAGGTAGTATTTATAGCTTATAAAACAGTTTTAATGTAACTAAAGGATGAACAGGGTCAATATCCGAAAATAATAAAAAAAACTTCTAAAACATTATATCAATGCTGTGTTTTCGTATTTAGAATAATCACGAGACATAAAACATAGGCTTATTCTTTCTGAAAGCCAGAACATATTGAACTCTCATTAGTATCATCATATTTTTCTCATTATAAAGCTGGGATTCTTTTTCTCTCCAAGCTTCCTGCATGCAGTAAATCCAATGCTAGTCCTTATCCATATGGAGTCAGTATGCAAAGCCAGCATGCTGACATAAAGGCAGCATTAAAAAAAAACTCATGACAAAAAGTCCAGAATGAGATTTTAGCATGAGATAGAAAAGAATCTCACGAGCGAAAGCTGCATTTCATGTTAAACCACGATTAAAACCTCTGCCAAAAGGTTCTATGCCTTTACAAACTCGTATATTTGGTTATTACCTGCTATTGAAGGGGTTTTCTCCTGGGATTATATGAGTGCTGTCTTTTCCCACTAAGAGCTTAATTCGATCATAGAATGACTTTACAGCCTCTGAACCAGAGTGACTCTGTTGTATAATGTCTAGGGGATCACGTGAGCCACGACAGAGAAGGCTATTCTGACAAGTCGACTGGAGGCAGCAATCTGGATCCAGACAATCAATGAGGCCATCTGCAAGGAAGAACACATAAGCTATTTTCCCCAGTCTTTTAAATGCACCACTGCTTATAGCTCACCATTGTTTCCTTACAAAATGAACAATAACATTGTTAATCTCAGGAAATTTAACTTTAGATATACCCAAGTATTTTCATCAACGTGGTAACTTTAGTATACCAAATTATCTCTGTTACTGCTTTTAGGATCAGTACATCAAATGCCAAAAAAAGTCATAAAGGTATGTGAAGAATGGTTCTCAATTTTGGAATGGACTTTTTCAGCTTTGCTAAAGGCCCAAATTAGCTTTTTGTGAGTCTCCAGGATTGGGATGTGCGGATTAAACTAAAATTCTGCTCATTTCACTACTCATATTAGTAGGGCAGTAGAATATTCCAATCTATAGAATATTCCAAGAATATTTCAATTTTATAGAATAACAACAACTGTAATTTGCATTTATAATGTTTCCTAGAATATAATATTATAATAGCAACAGCACTTAGTCTTATATACTGCTTCAAGGTATCTTACAGCCCTCTCTAAGCAGTTTACATAGTCAGCATATTGTCCCCAACAAACTGAGTCCACTTTTTACGAACCTCGGAAGGATGGAAAATTGAGTCAACCTTGAGTCAGTCAGGATCAAACTGCTGGCAGTCGGCAGAGTTATCCTGCAATACTGCATTCTAACCATTGCACCACCACATCATAATTTCCTATGAACGGAATGTTGTGTGTGTGTGAGAGAGAAAATCTCTTACAAGGCACAGCTTTTTCATAGAAATTCCTCTAGAATAAATATTTGTTAATATAGATTGCCCATTAACTATTTTTTAATAAAAATGACTCTACTTTGATTCTTTAATAACATATTTTTTTCAATGCAAGTTACTTTGGTGCATGACTGCCACAGATAAAATCTGGTTTTAAGTATCATCTCTCTGTTTATATATAACTTTTAATAATCTATTTTTTTCTCCACATTTGTTATCTGTGGCAGCCAGGGAAAGATTAGCTGGCTTTTCCTGATAGATCTCTATGACTAAAAACTTCAACGGGAACAAGGTTGTTCAAACCTGCTTCCCCTGGAACATATCTGAAAGATTTTAATATACTTAATCCAGAAAATTTAACAAATTATTATCTACCATATGTCTTTGTGATGGAGTGAGCTTTTCCTAAAAAAAATAGATGATGAATGTTTGGGTCTTATCAGCTATGAATCTGATTAGCTATTTTGAAGATTTATGCTATGTTCCCATAAGCAAAGACTCGCACATGATCATTTTGAGACTTTAAAAAAAGAAAACAGCATTGATAGCACTCACAGTTTTCATTTCATATACTACTAAGTTATTTTGCTATTTGAACTTAAGATTTCTTTTCTAATTTCAAGGTCAGTGACTTGTGAACCTCACTAATCTGGAAGTCCTTTTTCATCTTGGAGGTAGAATAGTTTCTCAGATTCCACTCATTTTATACAATCAATGTGAGAAAGAAATTGGACTCCTATAATAACTGAAGATGGTTTTCCTATTAAAACTTGAACACTTCTTCCACAACAACCTGTTATTTCTGGTGCTTGTAATTATTCATTGAAAATTGTTTCTTGTTTGTACGTGCAGGTGGGAGAAAAAGAGAAGCCTGTCAATATATTAAGGGATCCAAACGTAAGATGCAGCAAATTACTCTTTTCTACAAATTTGTGTTTACTTTAGCTATGAATACTTCTTTGCTTTGGCTGTTATAGGGGTGAGAGTATGTTATGCCTATAATGACCTCATCAAACTGCATGATTATGGTCTGAAGCATCTATACACTTTGGACAACACCATGAACTTTAAATTGGCATACCAAACTCCCAGTGGCCTGTCAGTCATGAGAATAACATCTTCATGCCAGCAAGCCCCCTTGGATATAGTCTGACATTGCAATCTTCAGTAAATTACCCTGTCACTGCCAATCTTAGAGTTATCTCGCAAACAATCAAGAAGGCAATCAAACTGTTCTGAAGGGCCAGTTCAGGACTCCAGATGGCTAGACATTTCTCCATTCAATACTGGTGAGAAACCTATATCACTACCTGGAGACTGAATGGAAACACACACACACACAACTTTTAGGTTCTATAGTTAAGTCTGCAGCAAGAATCTTTATGAAACTGCAATACTTTTACATTTCTTTCCTGTTGCAGTGCTTGCTAATATTAATTAATTTACAAAGCCTACCATTGTTTTTCAGCATGTAAATTTTTGAGTTAAGCACAAAATTAGATATCTTCTTCAATCAGGGAAAAAAGACACAGTGTTAAAGTGCAGATGGAAAAAAAATCTGAAAACAAAGAAGCATTATTTTCCCAAGTGGTGGTTGTTGTTTTGAAAAAATATTTCTACAACATATTTTAATTCTGGCAGTAATATTTAATCTAAGATATCAACGTATTTGAAATCCTAAACTTATTACTAATAATGCCTTTCCTAATAGAATGTCCTCCAGATTATTCTCAAGAATCCCAGACATGCTTGTTGAGAATTGTAGAAGTGGAACGCCCCCTAAATCCCAAAGCACTGGATCTAGTAAGCTGTGTTGTGGAATAAACTTTACTGTGTTTCCCCGAAAATAAGACAGGGTCTTATTTTGATATTTTGGTTTTAACTCCCAAAATAAATGCTTGGTCTTATTTTCGGGGAGGTCTTATTATTTCTGAAGTGCAGGAGACGATGAGTGTGGTCACCTCATGGCTGATGCTGACACAGCCGCTTGTCAGCTGTTTAGCCCTGAGGCTGTGCATGCGCTTCCAGCCATGCTTCCCGGGACTCTGCACCATGCCGTTGGCCCGCCTATGCCACTGCGATCGGATGTCCCATTGCTGCCGTCGCCTCCCTGTTCTTCGCTAATGGCTTTTGTGGTGGCCATTAGCATGACAGAAGGGGCGTGGTGGCTAGGGTTGTGGGAGTGGCTGTTAGGTAAGGACATGTGGGGTGTACGGGGCATGTTCCCCCTCCCTTCTCCCCCTCTGGCCTCACATCCTCACCTCGTGTTGTTTGTGTGGCAACCAACCAGAGGAAATGGCGGGGACCGGTTGGGCATGTGGTTAAATATTTTTGGGGAGTGCTTATTTTCAGGGCAGGGCTTATTTTAGCACATGCGCTCAAAAGCTTATTTTGGAAGGCTTATTTTTGGGGAAACAGGGTATTAAACTCAGTGGAACTTCCCACATAAACATAGATGCATCGGGTGGCTCTTCAAATAGCAGTTGAAATGTGGCACAGAATTACCTATGTTACTCACAGACCCATCAATTACACACACATCATCACAAACATTTGTAGCTGACACTTTAGATACACCTATATTATGGTTGAATTGCTCATGAACAATGAAATTTAAGTAATCTTTTTTTACTGAAGCGATAGCACACATTTCAGAGAATGATCTTCAGTACATAATAATGAGCTTAAGGGAGAATCGACACATTTAATTTACTGATCTTATGTTGAATAAAAATATTGTTAGTTGACTCCTAAATCTGAGGGTAGTTATCAAACTCTTACATCATTTTTGAATAAAATTCAATTATAGTGCATTTTAATAAATATTAATGAAGCTTAGAACCTGTGAAGTAAAATCAGCATACATTAATATTTAAAATAAGAGCAATCCATATAATAAGTCAAAGTGTCTTTTTAAAGTAATTCATTTATGTTTTCTGTATACATAAATACATATAGTATAACATACAGTTTAAGGAGAACTTCATCAAGCTCAGATATGAGACAAGATAAAAACAAAAATATTAGGATCAAGCCAAATGTTACAAAATCATTATGTATCAAGCATTTACAAGCTAAATATATATAAAAATAGTTTTTGAGAATGGAAGTGCAAAGAATCTGGATCTTGGAAAAAAGGAATGGTAAATCACTTCTTAGTGTTGCCAAGAGAATGATATGGTTGCCTTAGGTTATAAAGTGCTTTATAATTCTTATTTTGGCTGCTTTCTTAAGAACTCTGGAGAAGTTAACCATGGTTACCATTTTATGATGGCAGAAAGCAAAGAGTGACACACCAAAATTTTATTTATTGTGTTATTTAATTTCAGTCTAAATTAACTATATGCATACTTCCTTCCAGTGGATCAACTGTAGTACCATAATTAAAATAAATATTCAGTGCTTTAATCCAAACAAGACATTTATATCTGTGTCCTTCTAAAAACATACTCTTCAAGCACATAAATTTAAATGTATTTCTCAATGGTGTCCATGTTAAAGGATGTCCATCAGTTCATATTTGTAACGTACTTCCCATAAGTACAGGTACTTTACAAGGCAAAGTTTGTGTTGTAGCATAGTTTCTAATTATCCCTTTGCCTCACTTCCCCCTCCCCCTGAAAATGGTTATTGGATTCTGGATGTATATGCATGAATTAAAAAAATTCAACCAGCTCATATTGTTAAAGTTGGTAACAACTATCCAGTGTCTAAGGATACAATATTGACATTTATATGTTACTCAGATACAAGCTTTGCATTGTAGGCAAAGGAAATGTTACTTATATATTGTGCTTGTTATGCAACCCAGCTTGGAGATAGATAGATAGATAGATAGATAGATAGATAGATAGATAGATAGATAGATAGATAGATAGATAGATAATATTTAAAATATTGGATAGGATATAATAGAATATATTATATTCTATAATAGAAACTGGGTTTCAGATAGATGGTATGGATTACAATATTCTTCAAAGCGATCTATAGAAAATCTCACCAACACAAAACATTTTTAGGGTGGTACTATGGATATCACTAATAGCTTCTCAGTGTATTCAATAAAAAATCTAATATAGTAAGTCAAGTTCTAATAACTTATTTTTGTCTAAGAAAAGTGGCAGTAAATAATGTCCAATTGTTCTTTTACCATTCATCTGGGCATAGGGAAAGCAAACAGGCAATTGGTAATAAGTTTAGTATTACATTAGAACATGGTCTCTGATTTGTTATTCCTCTAAAAAGATAGGTACAAGTACAAAAGATAGGTTCAATCTGGGAATTTCAACAATATGACAAGATAGGGCATAGGCTAAGCTTTGTAGGAAAGGTCCTGGTTATGGTTCTTTTAGCTGTTTGAAGAAAGAGCCAAAACGAACTAATTGGCAGAATGTCATGGAGCATTTACTCAGATATAGACAGACAGACAGACATAGACATAGACACAGACATATAGAGCATTAGCTATAACTCTCTGATCAAAGTTCAGTCCCTGCTTCATAAGCAATGGGCAAAGAAAGGAATAGAAGTCTGATTACAGAGTTACGCTTGCCATCTTGAATTTTTGATCTTCTTTTGAAGACACACTTGGAAATTCAGTTGGTATCAACCAGACAGACTTTCTCTAGTATGATATTCTTCCCAGAAATCAAAGATTTGCTGCATCTTTTGTAATTTAATGCTTATAATGAAATTGTTTTAATTGTCTCTGCATTGTTATTGTTTTCTTCTATGGTCTAGTTACTCTTAGCTGGATTTATAATATATACATAGCATTGTGATTATTTTCTTCTTGCACAATTCCAGCATATACATGTCTGAGAGTACCAAAATATTGAAATGAATATTGTTTATTAATAGAATGTAAATTGTCCATCTTATAAATGGCTATTCTACAGTGGTTCTAAAATAGTCTTTCTGAAATAATACTGCTTATGTAGCAAGAGATCCAGAAATATATAGAATCCCTTCTTTAGTTTTGATAGATCAAACTAACAATGCCAAGCCCAAATTAACTGCAAATTAATAAAGAGTCAGTTACAAACAACTAAGAGATAAATTGCTGGTGATGGAGGTGACATGTTACAGTACAGGCAAATCAACAATGGTTCTTCCTGGCCTTCTCATTTCAGGGAATATACAGCAAAAATATGAGCATCACTAGTATTGATGATTGACATAAACTTTCAGTCCAAAGGGAGCAGCATCTGTCACTTGAAGCTGCCTGTCAAAGAAATGCTCTGTTGAACAGGCAATGAAAGCTAACACTTAAGCATGAGGCAGGGAAGATCAGTTGACTTTATGTGTATTTTACATACATTCAATCACTCATGTTTTTCATTCACTCATATGTTTCATTCAATTTCCTTTACAGTCAGAGTTTAGCAAAGGAAAATTAAAAACAAAGCAAAAACAAATACACAGGAACATTTTCACTGAATGAATTTATCATTAAGTATATTACAACATTCATGTATGCATATTATCTACATAGAAAGTATCCTAAATGCACATACTTAATCCTCATTTAATCTCAAGCACACAGCTTTATAAGCCTTTTGAGTGGTTTAATATCGCCAAGTTTGGAGAGGCACCAGAACTGCCTTATATTCTCTATATGTCAGCGTAGGAAAGAAACATCTGTTTTGTTTGTTTAAAAATGAATTAAAACACCTACATTTAATTCAGAACATTGGTCCATTGTGAAAAAAAAATGTACATATCACTGCTTGCCTAGGGGCCTAGGGGCATCTTCTAGGCCAATTTTGATAAATTCTGGTTGCAGTTTTTCACTCAAAAAGTCATTGCCAAAATCAATAAAATGAATGTTGGTAACAAACTTGTGAAGATTGAAAATGCAAAGCCATTATTACTAATTGTGCAGAATATTTTCCCCAAGTTAGAAAAACAAGTTCATGATTTAGTGACTTCCAATATGAACCAGATTTGCTGCATATGCTACTCATATTTTTATATATTTAAAACTATCAATAACAGATTTCAATTGTTTATTATGGTAGCAATTTTAAAAATGACTTCAAGCATCAGGTCCATTGTTGTTTGCTCAGGGAGCCTTTTTCCCTCCTCCTGAGGTATTGTGGGTATTTGTACTTAGAACCTTATAAATCTTTTGTCTGAGCTGAATTAGGAACTCCTGCTGTGGCAGAGCTTGATGAGGCAAGCTAAATTACATGATTTGCTTTTGTGCTCCGAAATACTTGCATTATCTTAAATGCCACAAGCCTGATGAAATATCAAATCACAGGATTCACCATTCTATAAAAGCAAAGCCGGTCCAAATAATTATTGCAGGAGGGCAAGATCTGCTATTTCTCTTTCTCTCTTTTTTTAAAAGATGATTTTGTTTTAAAAAACTAAAATACATTCTTAAGCAAACAGATCAAATATTCTGCTCAGAAAACATGTTACTTTGCAAAATCTTTGCAAAGCAAAAAAACCTTTATTTAAAGACATAGAAATATTATTTGTCTTATTTTGCTATAGTAGTCTGAACAAAAAGTTAACTGTATTGTTGCAATATAAGCCATATGAACTCCTTTATGAAATTGCATATGAAATTACTTATGTGCAAATATAAGCATGAGCAACCTTTGTGAGATTGCTTATGTGCAAAGATCAAGCATAAGTAACTTTGGCTAATTTTATCACGTACAAAAAAAATAAGCAGAAACTTGTTTGTTCAGCAACATCAAGGTTGCAGGCCTCTACGATGGTATGAAATGTATCAACACTTTTGTGATAGCCACAGAACATTCCTTCTCTGATAAGGCTCACTTCACAGAGCTTCAAAGAAATTGCTCCTACACACAATTAACATAACATAACATAACATAACATCAGAGTTGGAAGGGACCTTGGAGGCCTTCTAGTCCAACCCCCTGCCCAGGCAGGAAACCCTACACCATCTCAGTCAGATGGTTATCCAACATTTTCTTAAAAATTTCCAGTGTTGGAGCATTCACAACTTCTGAAGGCAAGTTGTTCCACTTATTAATTGTTCTAACTGTCAGGAAATTTCTCCTTAGTTCTAAGTTGCTTCTTTCCTTGATCAGTTTCCACCCATTGCTTCTTGTTCTACCCTCAGGTGCTCTGGAGAACAGCCCGACTCCCACTTCTCTGTGGCAGCCCCTGAGATATTGGAACACTGCTATCATGTCTCCCCTAGTCCTTCTTTTTGTTAAACTAGACATACCCAGTTCCTGCAACCCTTCTTCATATGTTTTATCCTCCAGTCCCATAAACATCTTTGTTTCTCTTCTCTGCACTCTTTCTAGAGTCTCAACATCTTTTATATCGTGGCGACCAAAACTGGATGCAATATTCCAAGTGTGGCCTTACCAAGGCATTATAAAGTGGTACTAGCACTTCACGTGATCTTGATTCTATCCCTCTGTTTATGCAGCCCAGAACTGTGTTGGCTTTTTTAACAGCTGCTGCACACTGCTGGCTCATATCTAGATGGTTATCCACTAGGACTCCAAGATCCCTCTCACAGGTACTACTATTGAGCAAGGTACCACATATACGGTACTGGTGCATTTTGTTTTGTTGGCCTAAATGTAGAACCTTACTTTTTCACTGTTGAATTTCATTTTGTTAGATAGCGCCCAATGTTCAAGTCTGTCAAGATCTTTCTGTAACTTCAGCCTATCTTCTGGAGTGTTGGCTATTCCTGCCAGCTTGGTGTCATCTGCAAATTTGATGAGTTCCCCATCTATCCCCTCGTCCAAGTCATTGATGAAGATGTTGAAGAGTACTGGGCCTAAAACAGAGCCTTGGGGTACTCCACTGCATACTTCCTTCCATGTGGATGTAGTTCCGTTGAGGACTACACGTTGAGTGCGGTTGGTCAGCCAGTTACGAATCCATCTGGTGGTGGTGCTGTCTAACCCACATTTTTCTACTTTATCTAGTAGTAGGTTATGGTCTACTTTATCAAATGCTTTACTGAAGTCCAAGTAAATTATATCAACAGCATTCCTCTGGTCTACTAATTTTGTCATTTTGTCAAAGAATGCGATAAGATTAGTCTGGCATGATCTGTTTTTGACAAACCCATGTTGGCTTTTGGTTATTACTTTGTTTGCTTCTAGGTGTTCGGTGATTCGTTGCTTGATTATCTTTTCCAGAATCTTCCCCGGTATTGAGGTCAGACTGATAGGTCTGTAGTTTCCTGGATCTGTTTTTTTTCCTTTTTTGAAGATGGGAACTACATCAGCTCTTTTCCAGTCCTCTGGCAGCTCCCCTGTGCTCCAGGATCATATGCTCCAGGATCATATGCTCCAGGATCATATGCTCCAGGATCATATGCTCCAGGATCATATGCTCCAGGATCATATCCCCTGTGCTCCAGAATTATATGAGATTTATTAGTATGTAGAGTCAGGATGTTTCAAGATGTATTTCTGTTTGCTGTACCACGTAGGCAAAAAGCAGAGAACAAAGAGCCACCTCATGGCAAAACTCCTCCCAAGAATCACGAGCTTTCTCCCAAAATCATAGGCTTGTGGATGTGCTTGCAGTCACGTGTTCACATGTTGAATATATGCTAATATGTAACCTCCCCTGCTTACCTTTTGTAACCACCCATTTTTACCTATACACAATAAAAGGGGGCTCTGGAATTTGCTCTGGGCTTCTCATCCCAGACTTTCTCCAGGCTCTCACCCCGAGAAGTCCATGAGTCTGTCGTTCGTTAGCAGCCTTCATGAGAAGCCCACCAAATGCCTGATGCGTCGACACTGTATCCAGTTTATGAGGTTCAGTATTGTACTGATTAGATTTGCTTATATTTCCTCTGATTTCCTCTTATTTTGTATAAGAAGATATTTACAATGGAAGAACATTAATTCGTATTCTTAATTTATGAAATAAGTTGGAAGAGAACAAGGAAATCAGCATGGTCATTAGAGATTCATCTACAGTATAACAAGCAACCAGCATTTGGATTAAGACAAAAAAAGTACAGTTTGCCATATTCTCCAGATCATAACCTAATATAGATTATAAAATACAGGTAATTTTTGATTTACAACAGTTCTCTTAGTGACCATAAGAAGTTATAACGGCACTGAAAAAAGTAACTTATGACAAGTCCTTCGGGAGATAGGGCGGTATACAAATATGAATAATAAATAAATAAATAAATAAATAAATTTTTCTCATTTATGACCACTGTAGTATCCTCATGGTCACATTATTTATATTCAGATCGGGGTGGGTTCTACTTACCTTTACTATCGGTTCACAATGGGAGTGTGTGTGCCTTTGCACATGCGCAGATCATCAATTATGATGTCTGGCCGGGTGGCAGAGCCTTCCACCGCTTTTATTACCCGTTCATAAGAACTAGACAGAACCGGGAGCAACCCACCACTGATTCAGATGCTTGACAACTGACTCACATTTATGATGGTTGCAGTGTCCTGGAGTCATGTGATCCCCTTTTGCGATTTTTTGATAAGAAAAGTCAATGGGGAAGCCAGATTCACTTAACAACTGCGTTACTAACTTAACAACTGCATGATTGACTTAACAATTGTGGCAAGAAAGGTCATAAAATCATTTAACAAATGCCTCACTTAATCCAGAAATTTTGAGTTGTGGTTGTAAGTCGAGGGCTACCCATATAACCAAAATTAATATAGGCCTAATATAGAGCAGGCTCTGCCAGCTGGCCTGGACCCCAATAGAGATGTCATTTCTGGAGGCGGCTGTTGGATTAGGAAAGATCTCACTTCTCCCTGTGTACTTTGTATTCCCTTCCTCCCCATTTTTTAACAGTATTTATTACTGGGCTTTTTTTATTAGTTTAATGTGTAGCAATTTTAATAAGCCACGCAGAGTCATTTCTGGAGAAGATGGGTGGCACATAAATTTAATAAATAAAGAAATAATAAATAAGGAAATAAATAAAATTGTAAATCTTAAAAAAAAGCAAAAATAATTATAGATGCCACCAAACTAACATACCTATGACCAACATTTTGGGACTAATGTTAACTTCAACTCATTTAATTTACAGTGTTCCTACAGGTGTTAGGCACAAAAGACCTTTTAAAATGTATAGGGGAAAAATTGAGTGGACAAGATTTTCTGTCCAATTTCTTTTAGCAGAAGCAGAATTTCTCCAACAATATCTTAAGCAAAGAAGTTTCCATTAGTGGCAACAATAGCATTGCTACTAAGAAAGCACAATGCATAAAAGCCAGAAAGGTTGCAATCTGCTGGAGAGAGTACAGTGAAATACAAGATTTTTGCACACGCTCCATTCTTGCTATATTCCACTCTCTGAAACGTTTTATAATGCAAATTGCCCTTTCCTCAAATTGAATGACAACTGTTAAGGGAAAAAAAAATGCAGAAATTTTGCTTGGTATTCTTTTATAGTTCATGGGAAAACAGTAATGGAGTATATACCCAATGGAAAAGGAAGTCCACTTTCTACCTAAGTGCTTTGGAGACTAAAGCATCTATCTGTAGCTAATTGCTGCTCTTGCTGGCTTGAGTAAAAGGTAAGAAATGATATAAATAAGAGTTCTGAAGAGAATGTGGAATATCATCTCTTGAATCATGTCAGACGATGTTGGGAAGGTTAGATTCTATTCCTCCTTTCCCTGGTAAATCAACTACAGAAAATCAATCTGTCAAATTTCCTAGGAGAACTGGAAAATCTCTGGAAAACAGTTTCTAATCATTCCCCACTTAGTATTGCATTAGGTAAGATGCCCCACTTTTGGCAAAATTGAAGCAACAGGATTTGATTTTTATTTTCTTCTACTGCTCTGATGTGACGTTAAGGACACTTGTTATACAACGGTAATGATAAAAGGTGCCAAAGACTGACATATTCTGTAAAAATATGGTGTTATGCTAATGAAACATGGTTAAGGTAGCACATTTATATATCTAGAAATCTCCACTACAATAATTCAGGAGCCCGATTAGTGGTGATATTTTACCTCACCAAAAAATCTTTCCCAGCTTCTCACTAGCTGGAATGTCAAGGCAAAATAATATCTCTTTAAACAAACAAACAAACAAAAAACCCTTTACAGAGAAGCTATCTCTGTAGATTTATCCCTATCTATTTGTTTTCAGAGTTTTGGCTTTAAGATTTAATTAATAAATTAAATATCCTCTTAATGGTTTTAAAGTTAGTTTGGGATTTCTTTGGGAAGACAATAATGCAGTAAAACTATAGGCATATAAATATTTTAAATAGTCTAGTGAAAGGAGCAGAAATAGAAATATGGTACATCTTTAGTTCCTAGAGAATAACAAGAGTCATTGGATCATAATTTTAGTTCTTTTCCTAAAATCTTATTTGGATTACTTATATATTACTTCAGACAATTTATTTTATTTATTTATTATTTAGATTTTTATACCGCCCTTCTCCCGAAGGACTCAGGGCGGTTCACAGCCAGATAAAATAACAAGAGTCATTGGATCATAATTTTAGTTCTTTTCCTAAAATCTTATTTGGATTACTTATATATTACTTCAGACAATTTATTTTATTTATTTATTATTTAGATTTTTATACCGCCCTTCTCCCGAAGGACTCAGGGCGGTTCACAGCCAGATAAAATAAACAATAATATTACAATATAAATACTATTAAAATACAATTAAAAAACTTATTCAATTGGCCAAGATTAAAAAATTTAGAATAATAAAACCCATATAAAATTAAAAACCATATAAATCTAAAATCCTATGCCAGTCCTGCGCAAGTGAACAAATAGGTCTTCAGCTCGCGGCGAAAGGTGCGAAGGTCAGGCAGTTGGCGGAGTCCTGTGGGGAGGTCATTCCAGAGGGTAGGGGCCCCCACAGAGAAGGCCCGTCCCCTGGGGGTCGCCAGCCGACATTGCCTGGCCGATGGCACCCTGAGGAGTCCCTCTCTGTGAGAGCGCACGGGTCGGTGGGAGGCATTCGGTAGCAGTAGGCGGTCCCGTAGATAACCTGGCCCGTAGATAACCAGTTTATAAATTTGATTTATAAACTGAAATATTGAATGATAAAATGGTATTCTGGAGTATGATTTGAGACAAATTTGGCAGAATGCTTTGTTATTTTTCTCCTATCACTATTCCAAATATAAAGTTTACCCCATATATATGAAGATGATGAGTGAGACCTCATCGAAATGTCGCCAAGATACTCTCAACCTTACACGGGAAAAGATCCGAATATGCCAAGACCTATATATATATATATGTGTGTGTGTGTGTGTGTGTGTGTGTATACATACACACACACACATACATATATATACATATATATATACACATATATACACATATATACATACATATCTATACCCATGAAAACCTACGAAAACATATATATGTTTATTAATGCTGGGAAGGATCATAATTGAATCAAATAAAAATAGGGCTAAGTAATAGATTGAGGCTTATATATTTGTAGATAAGCCCAAGTCATGCAAGTAGTTCAGTCATTACTTCTAATAGTAGAAATTGAGAAAAAGAATACTTAAAAATAACTTCAAACCTCTGATGTGTCAGTAAATCTTGTTTCCAAATACTTTTAACTCACTAAATAAAGTCTATGATGTTTTAATTGCATGCGCCATCTTATGAAATTTATAGATTTTAATCACGTGTAAAATTTGTCATATAATTATAAATAAACTAGCCTTAATCTCCATCAAATACACGTAACAATTATTTACTGAGAACTTGATTAAAAGGGGATTAAACTTTAAAAGGATTCTGCATAGAGTAAATTAATGGATTTCAAACATTTTTAAAAATAATTATACCCACACCTTTGAATGAATCTTTAATAAAGAGCTAGCATCTGGAAAACCTTTTTTTTAATTAGGAAAATTCTTTGGTAAAAAAATATTTTAGAAAAGCTTTCCCTTTAAATACATGCATGCACATTGTGTATGCATATCTATGTATAAAAATCAGTAAGTTATGAAACAATTTACTGATGTCTTAAGACAGGGGTCTCCAACCTTGGCAACTTTAAGACTTGTGGACTTCAACTCCCAGAATTCCTCAGCAAAGCAAAGCTGGCTAAGGAATTCTGGGAGTTGAAGTCCACAAGTCTTTAAAAATTGCCAAGGTTGGACACCCCTGTTCTAAGATAAGAAAAATAAACATTACATATTTGACAATGAAGAACTTTTTTCCTAGTCATACAAGAATTTTATTGATTGGTATTTTATTTTTAAGCAGAAAATAAAGACACTCTGTAGAATGGATTAGGGATTCTATTTGGTCTGGTTTTTTTCCTATGATTATGATCCAAACCTATCATAATTCCATGGAGAGCAGTGGCTCACATGGTTAGGATGCTGTGATGGAGATTAGCAATCCTGCATTTGAGAACCCAGTAGTGCTGCATGGTGGGATAAGCTCCCACCATTCACTTGAGCTCCTGGGGACATGAAAAGAGCCTGGGCAACAATAATGTCACTGGGTAAATCTTTCAACCTGGAAGTGCCTTACAACAGTGCCTCTGATACAAACAGGGGGATCATAATTCCAAACATACTATGATAGAATAAATGTTTTAAAAATTAATCAATTCCCGCATTAATTTAGCCCTAGCATTATATCCAAAATGTTTCATCTAGTTGGTCATTTTTCCTCAGACTTCCTTAGAATTTTTCTTCCTGTAAGATTATAGTGGTTGACCATAAAAACATAATGGACCACAAATACAGAAATCAGTATGCTTTAAGGGAAGAATGAAAACATAGTAAACAGTTCTTTAATTCCAAAAATGTTTTCTCTTAAAAGTGTAATAACATCAGTGTTTTCACATCATATAATTGCAAACAGCCATAGAATTATGGAGAATTTGTGGTCAAGGATATCCTATTGTACAGCTATTTAAAAAGTTTTTAACTCAGAGGAAGATTTGTAAATATGTTATCACAGCATTTGCCTGGATCAAGGAACAAGGAGAAGTTCAACCAAAAACTGTCTACTATTGACTTCACCCCATTTCTAAGAGGTCTGTAAGGGGCATGCATAAGAGCACAAGCGTGCCTTCCGTTCCTGTCCTATTGTTTCCTTTTGTTATATCCAATTAATATAGTTATTACATACTCGTACTTATATATATGCTTATATATTGTATAGTTATTTCATGCTTATGCTTACATATATTGAGTGACAAAATAAAATAATAAATAAATAAAGAAACAAATAAATAAATAAATAAATAAATAGTTTAAAGATTGAGTGTTGAGTTGCAAAAACTCTAATTCAGCACTGACGGGGTGTCAAAGAAAGTTAACAGTAATGGAGAAGTAAGAATTCTGCTATAAGAAGTTGGAAGATTCCTATGACCCCATTTCTGAAGCAATATCATTAGATTTAGAATGAACTGATTCAATAGGAGTCAAAAATAATATTTTGCACAGGAAAAAGAATTGAAACTTTTTTTAAAAAAACCTCTTTGTTTATTTAAACGTTTCCTGTGTGACCTGTTATCCTTTAGGCCTATCATGTCCTGTCCTGTCCTTTCCTACCCTACCCTACCCTATCCTTTAAGAATACTTTATAATGTATTATAAAAAGGGCCTGTACTTTTTAAATGTACAATAATTGATTCCTTTCACACTAACTGCTACACTAAAGTAGCTCAAACAAATTTGTGGATATAACTGAAAATGAGCTTCCAAGAAAAGAAGTTCAAAAATTGTAAAGTAGCAACTGAGAACACAACATGGACTTTTCTTGCAATTTCTTAATTTTTAGCGTAGCAGAATTGTTCTTTTTCATGACTGGTATTTGGTTGGTGATTCTGACAGAAATTCCTCATGTAATCTTTCATAAAAGACTTTATATATATATATATATATATATATATATATATATATAGGTCTTTGGTTGTTCGGGTTTTCTCCCGTGTAAAATTGGAAGTGTCTTGGCGACGTTTCGACGAAGTCTCATTCGTCATCTTCAGGCTTCAACCGTGCTTCTGGGAGCAATGTGTGATGCAGCTGTTTCTTCCTTTTAACTGCTAGTGGGGTTTGAACTGATTGGGTGGGAGCTTGGCTGTGCTCTGATTGGATGGGGTTTTCTGTGCTCTGATTGGCTGGGGTGTGTCCTGTGTTGGTGGGGGCTTGGTTGTGCTCAGTCTAATCTGTGCTGCAGGGGATTTGAGCTGGTGAGCTGCACTGCTGCTGTTTGGCTTCGTGTTGGTGGTGTGCTACATCTTCGTAGTGGGTGTCAGTCTGCTGCATGTATGGATTGGAGGGGTTTGAAGTGGCTAATGTTGCAGCTGCGGTCTGGCTTCTGGTCCTTGGTCGTGCTTCCTGATCAGTGTGGGTTTGGGTGTGCTTTCTGGGTGGATGTGTGGTGGTGACATCCTGTGTGGACCTCGTGAGTGTGGGTCTGGTGTCATTCCTCGTGTTAGGGACACGTTTGTCAATAAGGCAGGTTTCCAAATGGCTGGTAGGCGGGAGGTATCATCTCGTTTGTTCATGCTGTGTGGGCGTTTTTCTATCACGATGGCTTCTCTGATTATTCTGTTGTTAAAGTGTTCAGTTTTGGCGATAGTTCTGGTCTTTTTAAAGTCAATATCGTGTCCTGTGACTTTAAAGTGTTGGACCAGGGAAGAAGTTAGTTCCTCTTTTTGAATGAGTTCTTGTGTTCTTCAATCGTGCACTTATTCTTCTGTTGGTTTGTCCAATGTATGTGGTGGGGCAGGCGGTGCATGGGATTTCATATACTCCTTGATTTTCTAACTCAATTTTGTCTTTGGGGTTTCTTAGGATGGTGGATATTTTTGGTTTGTGCAGAATGCTGTCTTGATGTTATGTTTGTGGAGGATCTTGCTGATTCTGTCTGTGGTGCCTTTTATATATGGGAGGAGGGCTGTGCCATTTTCTTGCTCTCTGTCTTGGGTTTTAGTGGGGGTTCTTTTGGATTAGTTTGGTAATCTTATTTCTCTGGAATCCATTGGATGTTAGTACGTTTGTGAGAGTGTGTAGTTCGGTTTTAGGTGTTGTTCGTCAGCTAAGCATTTTGTTCTAGAGATGAGTGTCTTGGCTCTGAGTTGATCTGTGCTGGGTGGTGGTGTGAGAGTGCATGCAGATAGCGGTTTGTGTGTGTTTTCTTCTGGTAGATGGTGTGTCCTAGGGAGCCATTGGGTTTCTTGTAGACTAAGACATCTAGGAAGGAAGTTGGTTGTTAACTTCTGTTTCCATGGTGAACTGTATTTTGGGGTGTAGGCTATTGAGGTGTGTGAGGAAGTTTTCAAGTTTTCTTTCCCGTGTGGCCAGATTATGAAGGTGTCGTCTACGTATCTGAGCCAGAGTTTGGGTTTGTGATCAGATTTTTCTAGTGCTTGGGTTTCAAAGTGTTCCATGTAGAGGTTGGCAATGACAGGTGAGAGGGTGATCCCATGGGTGCGCCTTCTATTTGTTTGTATTTTTGTCCGTTATAGATGAAGTATGTGTTGGATAGGCAGTGGTTGGTCAGATCTAGTATGTGCTTGGGGGTTATATTTGTTTTGGATAGCTGTCAAGGCTTCTTTGATTGGCACTTGGGTGAAGAGGATATGACATCAAAGCTCACGAGTAGGTCGCTGGGCTGTAAGTTTTGTTTCTTTATGATCTCTATGAACTGGAATGAGTTTTTACGTGTGAGTGATGGATTCTGCATAGGGCTGTAGTTGTTTGGCGAGAAATTTGGCTAGGTTTTGTAGAGGTGAGCCTATGGAGCTGACTATGGGTCTGAGTGGGGGTTCCTTCTTTGTGTATCTTGGGAGGCCGTAGAGCTTAGGGCATCTGGATGATTTCTCTCTGGGAATGATTCTTTGTTGGATTTCTTCGCTGATGGGGAGGCTTTTATTTTGGATCTAGTGGTTTTCTAGGTAGGTGGTGGGGTCTGTTTTGGGGCTTGTATGCAGGGTCTTGGAGTAGGTTGGTTAATTTGGTTTGGTAGTCAGATGTGTTCATAACCACCGTGGCGTTGCCCTTGTCTGCTGGTAGGATTATTATGCTGGTATCTTTTCAGGTTAAGTAGTGCTGTCTGTTCCTCTTTGGGTAAGTTGCTTTTGGGTGGCTTGCTGCTGCAGAGGATGTTGGTGATTTCGAGTCTGATTTTGTTAGCGTCATCGGGGTTGATTTTGGTCAGGCTGGTTTCAACTCCGCATATAATGGTCTCAGTGGGGATGTATTTGGGAGTGACTGCAAAGTTGAATCCTTTGGAAAGGACATCGGTTTCAGCTTTGGTGAGGATCCTATCTGAGATGTTATGCACTGTTCGTTTCATGTGTTGCTGTGAGGGTGGAGGGGTTTGTTTCTGGCGTTCTTGTAGTCTTCGGAGTTTGTTGGTGTGCGTGTCTGTCTTGAGGGTGGTCTGTGTTTCGGCTCTCCAGACGGCAAGTTGTTTGGATTTGTCCCAAAGTGCCGGGTGCATCTTGTTGCTGAGTTTGAGGTGAAGTGTGAGGAGATCTTTGTTGATTTGATCTAGGATCTTCGTCGAAACGTCGCCAAGACACTTCCAATTTTACACGGGAGAAAACCCGAACAACCAAAGACCTATATACAAACACCCGTGAAAACCTCAGAAAACAAATATTGCACCTCTACGGGGAGGAAATCCACCATCTGACCAGGACCTATGAAAAACTAGAAGTCCAAAGAGCTTCCATTTTATGTGACCTCGCATTCCTCTGAAACTGCCGATGAAAATTTAATCCCCAAATGCTTCCAATTGAAATTCCACTCCAACTCTGCAGCCACCAAACGCATCCTAAAAAGAACAGAATTGGCCTTAATCAGAAATGAACTTCACACAAAAGATTCCTCCTAGATCAAATCAACAAAGATCTCCTCACACTTCACCTCAAACTCAGCAACAAGATGCACCCGGCACTTTGGGACAAATCCAAAACAACTTGCCGTCTGGAGGCGAAACACAGACCACCCTCAAGACAGACACACACCAACAAACTCCGAAGACTACAAGAACGCCAGAAACAAACCCTCCACCCTCACAGCAACACATGAAACAAACAGTGCATAACATCTCAGATAGGATCCTCACCAAAGCTGAAACCGATGTCCTTTCCAAAGGATTCAACTTTGCAGTCACTCCCAAATACATCCCCACTGAGACCATTATATGCGGAGTTGAAACCAGCCTGACCAAAATCAACCCCGATGACGCTAACAAAATCAGACTCGAAATCACCAACATCCTCTGCAGCAGCAAGCCACCCAAAAGCAACTTACCCAAAGAGGAACAGACAGCACTACTTAACCTGAAAAAAGATACCAGCATAATAATCCTACCAGCAGACAAGGGCAACGCCACGGTGGTTATGAACACATCTGACTACCAAACCAAATTAACCAACCTACTCCAAGACCCTGCATACAAGCCCCTAAAACAGACCCCACCACCTACCTAGAAAAACCACTAGATCCAAAATAAAAGCCTCCCCATCAGCGAAGAAATCCAACAAAGAATCATTCCCAGAGAAATCATCCAGATGCCCTAAGCTCTCGGCCTCCCAAGATACACAAAGAAGGAACCCCACTCAGACCCATAGTCAGCTCCATAGGCTCACCTCTACAAAACCTAGCCAAATTTCTGCCAAACAACTACAGCCCTATGCAGAATCCATCGCCTCACGTAAAAACTCATTCCAGTTCATAGAGATCATAAAGAAACAAAACTTACAGCCCAGCGACCTACTCGTGAGCTTTGATGTCATATCCTCTTCACCCAAGTGCCAATCAAAGAAGCCTTGACAGCTATCCAAAACAAATATAACCCCCAAGCACATACTAGATCTGACCAACCACTGCCTATCAACACATACTTCATCTATAACGGACAAAATACAAACAAATAGAAGGCGCACCCATGGGATCACCCTCTCACCTGTCATTGCCAACCTCTACATGGAACACTTTGAAACCCAAGCACTAGAAAAATCTGATCACAAACCCAAACTCTGGCTCAGATACGTAGACGACACCTTCATAATCTGGCCACACGGAAAGAAAAACTTGAAAACTTCCTCACACACCTCAATAGCCTACACCCCAAAATACAGTTCACCATGGAAACAGAAGTTAACAACCAACTTCCTTCCTAGATGTCTTAGTCTACAAGAAACCCAATGGCTCCCTAGGACACACCATCTACCAGAAGAAAACACACACAAACCGCTATCTGCATGCACTCTCACACCACCACCCAGCACAGATCAACTCCGTAGCCAAGACACTCATCTCTAGAACAAAATGCTTAGCTGATGAACAACACCTAAAACCGAACTACACACTCTCACAAACGTACTAACATCCAATGGATTCCAGAGAAATAAGATTACCAAACTAATCCAAAAGAACCCCCACTAAAACCCAAGACAGAGAGCAAGAAAATGGCACAGCCCTCCTCCCATATATAAAAGGCACCACAGACAGAATCAGCAAGATCCTCCACAAACATAACATCAAGACAGCATTCTGCACAAACCAAAAATATCCACCATCCTAAGAAACCCCAAAGACAAAATTGAGTTAGAAAATCAAGGAGTATATGAAATCCCATGCACCGCCTGCCCCACCACATACATTGGACAAACCAACAGAAGAATAAGTGCACGCATTGAAGAACACAAGAACTCATTCAAAAGAGGAACCAACTTCTTCCTGGTCCAACACTTTAAAGTCACAGGACACGATATTGACTTTAAAAAGACCAGAACTATCGCCAAAACTGAACACTTTAACAACAGAATAATCAGAGAAGCCATCGAGATAAACGCCCACACAGCATGAACAAACGAGATGATACCTCCGCCTACCAGCCATTTGGAAACCTGCCCTTATTGACAAACGTGTCCCTAACACGAGGAATGACACCAGACCCACACTCACGAGGTCCACACAGGATGTCACCACCACACATCCACCCAGAAAGCACACCCAAACCCACACTGATCAGGAAGCACGACCAAGGACCAGAAGCCAGACCGCAGCTGCAACATTAGCCACTTCAAACCCCTCCAATCCATACATGCAGCAGACTGACACCCACTACGAAGATGTAGCACGACCACGAAGCCAAACAGCAGCAGTGCAGCTCACCAGCTCAAATCCCCCTGCAGCACAGATTAGACTGAGCACAACCAAGCCCCCACCAACACAGGACACACCCCCAGCCAATCAGAGCACAGAAAAAACCCCATCCAATCAGAGCACAGCCAAGCTCCCACCCAATCAGTTCAAACCCCCACTAGCAGTTAAAAGGAAGAAACAGCTGCGATCACACATTGCTCCCAGAAGCACGAAGCTGAAGCCTGAAGATGACGAATGAGACTTCGAAACGTCGCCAAGACACTTCCAATTTTACACGGAGAAAACCCGAACAACCAAAGACCTATATACAAACACCGTGAAAACCTCAGAAAACAAATATATATATATATATATATATATATATATATATATATATATATATATATATATATATATATATATATATATATATATATGAATTTAAATGGAAGTGTGCATGCCATTTCATTCTGTTTATGAGAAATCAGGAAAAAAAAAACATTCTCAGTGCTTTCTTCATTTCGTATCTCTGTCGTTTGCTTAGAGGCATTGCACCTATTTTTAGAATATATCCACAATGCAAAAATATTATTAAAAAAAAGCACTGAATGGATTCCTACTATACAAATGAACTTTATCTCACAGTATTTGTGAATAAAATCAATCTTGTCCTTCAGATGTTTTGGACAATTTCTACCATCATCAATGATGATATCCATAAAAAGCCAGAATGTAGTAAAAATACATTGTTAAAGCTCACAATGGTACAGTATTTAAAATATTTTTTTTGCCAGCTTCACTTGTTTGCATCTTTCTTTTTCTGTTTTTACAGTGATTGATTGATTGTGTGCCATCAACTCTGTGTCAACTTTTAGCAACCATATAGACTTCAGAATGCTTCATTACTTGATATTATCTATCCATGCTATTTCCTTGGTAAAATATAGGAGTCATTTATAATTTCTTTCCTTGCACCGTATGAAATGATACTTTACCATCATCATTAAAGTGGTTGTCTGCCTCCAGCATTTTTCTAATTTGTTTCTGTCTGATATAGCTACTAGTTGCTTTTTCTGGGGATTTGCAATGATTTCCATGCCTAGGAATATATAGTTTTGGCTTACTTACATTCTTGGTGTTCTTGCTTAACTTGTTTTGGTATGTGTGTGATCAACTAGGGTTGCCTATGTATTGCCACCTTGTCAGGTGAATTTTATAATTCAGGTTATTTAGCTTTCTCTAAAACAACATACCAAAATATTATTTACTTTTGTTTACTTCTCAGCAAATCTCAAAAACACAACAATTCACTTCTAACTCACCCCACAATTATTTGCAGAAAGTTTAACTATATTACAGCTGATTAGGAAAAAAAGGCACTTCAGTTTTCCAGTGCTGTTGATATCATGTCAATCCAATCATCTGGTTCTATTTTCACTCTAATGCTGAACCCCCACATGAACGGGTCCCTAGGGTCAACATGCCAAAGAATGCCTGAAACACTCAAATAAACAACTTGTGACAATAAGCTTTAAATGTTGAAAGGTTGTTGGTTGACTGTTAAATTATTAATAAAAAATGAGTTGTTCAAATATTATTCAATATATCTGGAGCTAAATCCTTGGAAACAGTGTATGATGGATAAAAATGCATGTGGAAGGAAAACACACACACACATATATAGATTGAAAAAATATAATACATAAAAATGTGTGACTGGTAAATGTGTAAAAACAAATAGCTATAGCATTTAAAGTCAGAGGTATACTTTATACTAAAATCATTTACAACTTATCACTGGCTAAAATTTCTTCCAGTATATAATGTCTTTAGGACAATATATATCAATACTGAGACAGAACTCTGTTTTATTAATTAACACGCTTTTTAATAAAAAAAAACCCTCCACGAATAAGTTCTTGTATCACAGCCAATAAAATGAATTCCACTATTCCGTTCCATTTAGCACTTTCTGCTTTGTGAATTTAAGTTGATAAAATACAAGTATTACCTTTGTCCAGAATTCTCTTGTATTTGCCCATAGCTGGCAGTTAACAATACCTTGGAAAGTTTCCTGCTTAATCATCTGTGCCTTTGCTTGAATAATCTACAATGTATGCTGGTATTTTTGCAAGTATAAGTCACACAGAGGGTATATCTGAAGGAGCACTGAGACTTGAAATTCTAAACCACACAAATGCCTAGTGAGAATTCTAGCCTCCAAATCTAAGCTTTGCCAGAAATGAATCAAGCCCTATATTTAAAATAAGTCATTCAGGTCATATTATTTTGCTCACAAGAGTACTACTTTATCCATCTCATTTGCTTCAATGGAAATGTAACAACAACACTTGACAATAGTAGGAGAGGGGGGTCTTTCACTCGTAAAATGACTCATGATGAAACTGCACATAACCCTCTGTTCTTTCAAGGCTGGGAATTGGAAGACTTTTGCTCACCTCCCTCATTATCCTTGTTATCAGCACAGGAGGTTTCCATAGCAACATTGCATCCAGGCCCTCTCCAGCCGGTCTGGCAGACACACTGCCAGCTGTTCTGACCGAGTGTGCATCTCCCATTGCCATTGCACAAATCAGGGCAGCCATCTGGTTGAAGAAACGAAGAAGATAAGTTCAAGTAATATTGATTTGCACAAATATTCTATGCTGTAGGCACATTAGACAACATTACTGTACACCCCAAAAAAAGCTAAAGACTATGTCAAGTGGGTTTGTTGCTCTAAAGGACATCCCTTATTTGAAGTTGACTAAGTAGAGGGCAAAAGAAAGTGTGTGAAAATTATATGTAGTCTTTCTTGTCAACAAGAAAAATCTACTAGACAGCCTGTGATCCATTGGGTCAGCAGCTCAGAGATATTTACTTACTTAAACAAAGAAACAAAATAACCATAAGCAAAATAACAGTGGGAATGGACGTGACTTCTTGCCATTTAGAGCATTGCTCACTGTTCTCTGGTGGCTGATGGCAAAACTTGACTTGACCTTCAAAGCTAGAGTGGGACTGGTCTAACTGATCTTCAGAGACCAGACAGGCTGGTCCACCCAGCTTTCAGAAAGATTGGATGACCCTGATATACTGAACCCTCAGCGGGTGATGCAGCATTGAAGTGACCACAAATTTGTGAAAACTTCAATCCCACAGGAGTCATGGGTCCCAGGTTTTGGACACATTCTGTAATTTAGCTCAGTGGCCCCCAACTTTTGGGCACCAGGGACCGGTTCCATGGAGAGAGCTTTTTCTGCAGACCTGAGGGGGTGTAGCTTCGGATGCTGCCTGTATCCCAGGGGCTTTACTTGTTTGCGTGGCCTGGTTACTGTTGTGCTGTGGACCTGTGCCAGTCCATGGACCAGGGATTGGGGACCCTGAGGTTGGTTCAAAAACTATTGTCCTGTGATGCACCATTTCACCGAATTAAAGGTTACAGATAAAGAGGCCTGGGAGTTTTAATAGTATATGGATTTTTAAAGGCGTTCAATATGAGAGTATGATTTATTCAAATACCTATACTTTGTTTCCATTATCTTTAAATAACTAGTTACACAACATCTTGCTATTTCTTTATAAATATGATGGAACTTCCTCATGGATTTATGGTTTTGAGCAACTACTGTATGTCACTGCATAAATTAATAGTGAATAGCAGTAATTTAAATAAAAAGTGCTACAATGCATGAACGTTCTTGTTATTTCAAATAACTATATACATTTACAAAAATAAACTCCTTGCAATATAAATAGATCTGAGCATAAATTTGTATTTTCTAAAGGATATGGTAGAAAACATGAAACAAGCCCTGTCTTACTTTCTCAAATGCAGATTTCATTATGTAGGTAATGGTTATTTATCATCACTAATTACATTAAACTGGATTTAAGTTTACAGATACTTAATTTTCAGAGAATATGCTATAAAGCACTACCAAGAGCAAAAGATAGCTTTTTCTGATCATTCAGAAATAATCATGTTCATATCAAAACAATGAAGGATAAAACAATCCATTTGCTCAAATGTCATTCACAGATTAGAAGTAAAATTTCCCACATAATCTTTATGCTCATTGCATTATTTTCTGGGTAGAAATCTATATGATCAAGAGTTGTCCATGTTGTAGTAGTTATCTGGATTTCTACAGCCCCAAATACAGTAAACATTTCACCACAATGCCTACATGTAGTCCTCGACTTACAACAGTTCATTTAATGACCATTTGAAGTTACAACAGCACTGAAAGAAGTGAGGTTATAACCATTTTTCATACTCACAACCATTGCAGCATCCCCCACCATCACATGATCAAAATTCAGGTGCTTGGCAACTGACTCATATTTGTGACTGTTGCAGTGTCATGAGGTCACATGATCACCTTTTGTGACTTTCTGACAAGCAAACTCAATAGGGAAGCCAGATTCACTTAATCATGTTACTAACTTAATAAATGCAATAGCACTTAGACTTATATACCGCTTCACAGTGCTTTATAGCCCTCTCTAAGTGGTTTACAGAGTCATCATATTTCCCCCAATAATCTGGGTCCTCATTTTACCCACCTCGGAAGGATAATAACAACAACAACAACAACAACAACAACAACAACTGAGTTGGAAGGGACTTTGGAGGTCTTCTAGTCCAACCCCCTGCCCAGGCAGGAAACCCTACACCATTTCAGACAAATGGTCATCCAACATTTTCTTAAAAATTTCCAGTGTTGGAGCATTTACAACTTCTACAGGCAAGTTGTTCCACTGATTAATTGTTCTAACTGGATGGAAGGCTGATTCAACCTTGAGGCTGGTGAGATTCGATCTACCAAACTTCTGGCACCCAGTGATCAGCAGAAGTATCCTGCAGTACTGCACTCTAACTACTGCATCACCATGGCTCACATAGTATTGGCTTAACATAGTAACTGATTTTTAAAAAAATAAATAAAAATAAAATGATTAATGCCGTTCTGACTATACATTTAATTCAAATATCCATGGATAAAACAGCAATGGCAGTCAGCATCCTGAAGGTAAATGGTCTCAA
Organism: Ahaetulla prasina; assembly: GCF_028640845.1. Classification (NCBI taxonomy): domain Eukaryota; kingdom Metazoa; phylum Chordata; class Lepidosauria; order Squamata; family Colubridae; genus Ahaetulla; species Ahaetulla prasina. The sequence continues at coordinate 110,636,919 of NC_080540.1, forward strand.
GAGATAAAAGAACTAATCATCTTATTCATTAAAAGAAATAGGGAAAGAGAAGAATAAGAAAGGGGAGCAGTCACACAATTAAAGTGTTCAAGTCTATCTGATTCCTACAGAGTTTTTCTCTAAAAACCACCCCTCCCATTGCATTCTGCTTTCCAACGTATATTATTTCCCAATCTATTTCTCCATGAGAAGGCCTTTCTTGCTGAAATGAAATGCTTCATTTCAGAGCTATTGCTAGACTCAAGCAGAATAAAGGGATCTAATTAAGTCTAATAGCAGTTTTAAAAGGCTTCCCCTTCAAAACAACGAATACATTGGTGGCAAATATTTTACCTTTGCACACACAAAAGTTACAAATGACTATCTTGCAATCGCAGTAGGAGTAAAAGTAAAGGATATCTGTTCCTTCAGATGGAAATATTTCTGGGAGTTCTTTTTTGAAAACACTGCTGACTACAAGAACACTTTTTTTTTTCTGGGCAAAATATTTCATGATTAGATGTTTCTTGAACTTTTATTTTCCTGAAACCAGTGGTTATTCCTTGCAGGATTATGTGTTTGCATCCCATGACATAAACAGTGTAGTAAACTTCTGTAACTATCATCTCCCATTATCCTTTGTATTATTGTATTCTTCTTTAAAAAGGTTAAAAACATCCCACATGAAGAACACATGCAGGAACTGGATATGTCTATTTTAAGGAAGAGAAGGATTAAAAGGTGGCATGACAGCAGTCTTTCAATATCTAAGGAACTGTCCCAAAGAAGAAGGGGGTCAACCTATTCCCCAAAGCACCTGAAGGCAGGACAAGATAACAACAACAACAACAACAACAACAGAGTTGGAAGGGACCTTGGAGGTCTTCTAGTCCAACCCCCTGGCCAGGCAGGAAACCCTACACCATTTCAGACAAATGGCCATCCAACATTTTCTTAAAAATTTCCAGCATTGGAACATTCACAACTTCTGCAGGCAAGTTGTTCAACTGGTTAATTGTTCTAACTGTTCTAAAGATGGAGACTTATCAAGGAGAGATCCAACCTAGAACTAAGGAGAAACTTCCTGACAGCAATTAATCAGTGGAATGGCTTGCCTCCAGAAGTTGTGGGTGCTCCAACACTGGAGAGTTTAAACAAAACAGATTGGACACCCATGTGTCTAACGTGGTAAAGGGTCACCTGCTTGAGCAGGAGTTTGGACCAGAAGAGTTGGAAGGTTCTTTCCAAATCTGCTGTTTCTATTATTCTACTGTTATTCTGTTATTCTGATCACACTTGAGGCAAACTCTGTAGAAGTTTAAAAATCTTCCCAAAGATATTGTTTTTAATGGCACTTTATTTTCTTTACTGCTTTGTACAGAGAAACTTCTCTACCGCCCATTCAAACAACCTATGGCTGAGGAAACTCCGCAAGAAAATCTTGTTTGTTTATTTCTTTGCTTTGCTGCCCAATCATCAGCTCCAAGGACACTCAACAAATGCAGAATGTGGAACAACTGCTGTAATATTTAAGAGGTGGGAACCTTCCACCAACTCTGCATGAACATGGAAATTAAAGCTGCTATCATTTAGTGCTGATGACTGAGAAAGTGTCTCTCCCGCCCTCATATCCAAGCTATCCATATTCTCAAGAATGAAATTTAAAATCTGATGCCCATTGAAAAAAATAACCAATGATTATGTATAGAATCATCCTAAACAGATAGCCAGTTGCTAATAAGAGATGATGCATTTAAGATCTAAGTCCACCGCTTATTAGCACGCTTATTCCAAAGTTTGCATCATCAACAAGTGGACATGTAGACTAACAACTAAATTTCCCCAACTTGTACAGGTGAAGTGGTCTCACAGTGATTTTGTTATGGCATTATTCCTGACTCCAAGCCAGGCTTTTTATCCAGGAGATCAGCTTGAGGACAAGGACTGGGATTGATCTCTCCATTTTTTGTGAAAATTTTTTAAAAAAGTAATTTCTTAGGCCTTATAAGTCCTATTTCTATTATCATTTATATGTCAAAAATAATAATATTTGTATAATTGGTTGATGGGGACATTTTCTACTTGTTCTGGTTGTGCGTATTTGTTTCTAATGAAACTCTTCACAAACAATACATTTTGTGCAGCTTTGAGAATGATCTATGATCATTCCATGAGAGACATAATAAAAAGCTGGAATACCATCTCAGGATTCCTGCTTGGTTGCCAGCATATTAGTCTCCCATATGTGCCATTTGCTAATGCTTTCTGCTACATCATAACGAGGCAATGAACCTCAAACCCATTTACTAGTTAGAGGCATTGACATTAAAAAGAAACCCATTACCTCATGATGAGAATGTTGATTCTACTCAACAAAGGTCACTTTATGAATGTGTACATAAATGTCCATCAAAAGTCATAATCCCATACTCTTATGGATCTCTTTGACAGCAGAAACACTTCTTGATTGGAAACTTATTCAGTAGGATCACATTAAATCTGCTGATGGTTAGCAATCTGACTGAAAATTTTACTATATTAGCAGTAATATCAGTCTGAAATGAGACTTCGGTAAGGGAACTTTATTTGCCTCTCAATGTAAAGTGGGGTTAATAATTGAGAGAGGAATTGAAAAAGAGGCTGTGAATCTTTATAGAACACCTTAGAGATCAAAGGAGACTATGTTTAAAAATGCTTTGTTGAAAGCATTGCCCTCAATATTTATGAACCTAGAGCTACATGTTCCTGTGAAATGGTCCCAGCTTTTTGGAACATTTTGACCCCTCAGATGAGATTGGCGCCCACCTTCTTGACCTTCTTTAAGACCCTGAAGTCCTGGTACTGCCAGTTGGCCTGGGGCTCCAATGGAAGAAATATCACACTGAACATGGAAAATTAATAGCAGTTCCTCACCTCCCCTGTATATTCTTTTCCCTTCTTCCCTATTTAGTTATAACTTGTATTTTAATTTGATTTTGTCTATCTGTCTGTCTATCATCTATTTATCTATGTATGTATGTATGTATGTATGTATGTATGTATGTATCTATCTATCTATCTATCTATCTATCTATCTATCTATCTATCTATCTATCTATCTATCTATCTATCTATTGTAAGCTGCCCAGAATCGCCTTGCAGTGAGATGCACAGCAAATAAATTAAATAAATAAATAATAACAAAAAGTATCAGGTACCACTGATATTTTCCTTCTGGAAAATTAACAGTTACAGAGAGCCTGTACATTCTAAATGGTAAATCAACCATTCAACAATTCTGGATGAGTTCAGGAACATGAAGATGCTCTGATCTGCTATTGCCCATCTTTTCACTGGGAACATAATCTCATATTTTCCCTGTAGCCCGTGACTCAAAACACTTTCTATGAATTATTTTTGAAGATAACCCTAAGTACTATAGTTTTGAGTTTTGCATGTATTTGCTTATTTAGCCTTTTAGTACTGCTCTGATTTTTCACATCTCCTTTCATTTCTTTTTTCTGTATGAAATAGGGAAATTTAATATTATTTACAGATATACAGTATTTATTGGCTTTATTAGATGTAGGTACTGGCCTATAGCAGATAAGTACTAGAAGTATGATCGGTGATGATCATAGCAGCAGATACTGGTGGAGAGACATATTTCAACCCTAGATATCAATAAAACACTTTTGGAGCAAGGCAATAATAATAATAATGAAGAGCTAATGTTGGTATTGTATCCGTACTGTCCCTCTGATCACTCCTTTGAAAATGAACCTGCCATTGATGCAGTACAAAAAGAGAGGGTAATATCAGGCATGAAGAATCAGGCCCACACATTAAGTTCCAGATAAGCTGATTCACTGCTTAAGCCTATACGCAAGAATCTAGTCAACTAACAGTCAGCACTAAATTGATGCTAGATAAGAGCTAACGGCATTTGAAAGGGTGGGGGTTTGGGATGGACATAGATTGCTTGTCTGAATGTAATGACTCCAGGCCGATTCCTCTCTTGACTCTGTCCCCAGACTCTGCCTTTCCTTCTACTTCATTAAAAAAAATAATAGAAAATCAATTCTACAAGTATGCCCTTGTGTCAAACTATTTTTCTTTTTTCTGTGTTGGGAAAAGTTTTAAGACTTAAGGGGATGACTTATAGTATAGGGAAGGCCAGGGAGAGCCAAACTGCAGGGAGATCCCAAAACATTAAGATGGTGGTGATAGTTGTGTGACACAAACCTTGTCCCTTTTGTATGTGACAACATTGCATATACAAAAGAGTATCACTTTGGTCAGGAATATTATCTTTATTTTATTTTCACCCACCCCTTCCCCCATCAAGTGGATATTCCTTATAGGCATGCTAATTGTAGCATTAATAATATTTTTTGCCTGCTTCTGCTGTTGCTCCCCAGTAAGCAATCAGTTGATATGATAAAATTATGATATTCCAAAGAGATTTAGTATACTGAAAAGCAGAGTAGCAATACAGAAACCAGTCAGAAACTGAGGAAGCAAATTGCTTTGTTTAATCTTTTCAAAGCAATGAATGACAACAGCAAGCTAACAGAATTAAAAGAAACTTATAATTAATATCACATCCAACTGCAGTCAGTACTCTTTGCAATGTTCATAAATTATTTTTTTAAGTCTGTTCTCATATCTTCCATCTCTGTTTTTAGATCAGCTGTCACATCCTCCATTTTTTCCCCATGATTATTTATTGTAATTGTTCTCACATTGGAATATGTCAATTTAAAATATGCCTTTTGGTCTCATCTAATGGATCGGTTTATAACTTTCATTTGGCGGGTGAGAAAAAGAATTCAAATGTGATACTACAGACTTGTTACATAAATCCAAAATGTTCAAAGTCAACTACTTACAACAAACATTCTCTTGATCAGCTTTTCTATGAATCACTGGAATTCTGGAATTTACAGAAGCAGCTAGTTAAAACATGCAACTTATTCCTAGGTAACAAATGGTGGTTAGTAATTGAAATTCAAATCTACCAGCTGCATGAACTGAGCAGAATCTGTTTTGCAAGTGCTTTCCATTCCGGACTTGATCTTCAGTAACATTTTTCTTTTTTAAGAGAAACACTTGTCTTATCAAAAATACTGCTGATACTGTTGAAGTCAGATACATTCTCCCTCCCCTCCTTTTTCACATGGGAACCATTGGGCAAAGTGGTTCAATAATCGTCATATAATGTATAGTACAGGAAACTAACTGCCATTGTAACATCTATAAACGATAACCCAATGCTTGGATTTCTTAATCCAAAGATATCTTAAACTCTTCTGCCGAAGATAAAAGAAAAGCTGAGGGGTGAGTGAGATTGAGAGTTGGAAACATCAAGTATTGGAAGCTGCTTTTCCAAAACTACATATCTCTCTCTCTCTCTCTCTCTCTCTCTCTTTTGTGTGGTGGTTTGTGTATGTACTAAATGACAAAAAGAAAATGGTCTAGGAGAAACCAAGCATCCCCTGGCCATGATTTTAATTTGTGGCCTGTAGGCCTAGGAATTAAGAAAAATACCACAAATTTCAGAGCAGGGTCACCCCAGTCCTTAAATTCTAACATCCCAACTTTGGCTGCTTTCTGCTTCAAACATAAATATTTAAAATGCTTTGTATTGTTTCCTCTAGGAGGGAGATACATTCCTCAAATTCTCTCTCTTCACTTTTCAGCTTTTCTACCCCAATTTGTGTTCCCTTTTGTTCTCTATTTGTTTTCTGTTTTCTGAAGGAAATCTTTTTAACCTTTACAGGATTCTGGGCTATCCTAAAAGATGAGCAAGCAACTTTCTGTACTTGGTTAACCCTTCTATACATTCCTCAGTTCTGTATTCCCATTTGCAAGTATATTATACCAGCATTATGGTTACTATTTCCTAACAGTTCTACTTACATTTTGTACCAAACTTCTTCAAGTTTTTGTCTTCTATTCTACTACTTCCTGCTATTGCCACACCAATTATTTACATTTTCTTTTCAACCAGAGTTGAATCTGGTGTGTTTTGCAGTTATGCAGTCCATCAATGTTGCTGTATGGTTGAAGGCATGATTGATTGTCATTATTTTTCTGGTCTTCCTAACCAGGGTTCTATTTCTGCTTGAGCCCAATCCACTATTCCATGTATGTGTTTACTGACTGGAATTGCCTAGGTATTAATTGCCTTGATGATTTTTCCTCCATTGAATTTGGACTTTAAGAGGTATTCATTACTACACTTCTTCTTGAGATCAGTGTGCTAAACGTTGTCAGCTTGTATGGTGTCCAAATATTTGCAGTGATCTTCTTCATCCAGATTCTTGATATTATTTCCATAGAGCATCTTGATTACTTCAGGTTTTACTACTTTTTCCTGTTTAATGGTGAGCATGATACATTTGTCCAGTCCAAATTCCATTGTAATATCTTGGCTTTATACACAAACAATATTGAGCAGTGATTCACTTTAAGGTGGTATTTTTCCATACAGCTTCAAATCATTCATGTAAAGAAGGTTGTATAACCTGGAAGATGTTTTTGATGTTTGAGAGTGATGGCATGTTTTGTTCAGGATTGCTGACAGAGATACCAGTGCAATGACAAATAGTAGGGGCGATATTGAGTCTTCCTGAACACTTTCTCTCTGGATGATAACCTCTCCCAGCTATCACAACAATCTGAAAACGGTGTCTTCAAAGCTTCTGATGTTTCTACTAACAGTTGCTATCTTTAGGCACTTGATTATTTATTTCTTCTTTGTCAAGTAAAACTGACAAAGAACTTGACTGGTTCCTTGCAGTCTCTCCATTGATCGATTGGTAAAATGTTTCTGATTCGATTGAAACTGGAGATTCTGCTTATAGTTGAAATTTGAGCTTTGTATTTGCTGATCTTCTTGGCTTGGTTATTTGCTACTATATTGATTTTCTTGGCTTGCTGTTTGCTACTATATTATTTTTAGTGCTTCATTGATCTTCCTTGTTTCTGTGCAATGTTTTTTGATCAGGTATTGTTTGGTGGTCTTGTTTTTCAGCATTTTTTCTTCATATTTTTATAATTTGTTCTAGATTACTTGCATCTGAGTTAAGCGTGAAGATATTGTTTTGCAATTTAATCAGCCATTTTGGTGGTGTATTCTTTCACCTTTTTTTCTGATTTATTGATTTTGCATCCCAGATATTAGTTATGAAGGTGTGCCATACATATGTCAAATACTCAGAACTTATAGAAGTCTCTAAAGAACATAGACAAATACTAAATAAATCTATAGTACTCAAGATTTCAAATAAGCAATAAAGAAAATCAAGAGTGGAAAGGGGCAAGGAAGAGATGGCTTGATGGCCCAATGTTACAAAAAGTTAAAGAAGGAACAAGCAAAATCATTATTCAAGATGATTATTTTTAATTCAAACAAAAACAATATCAAAGACATGAAAAGAATCATATTTAACTTTTACAAAAAACAGGAAGAACTGAAGAATGCTTAGTTATGCGTCAATTATTTTATTGAGTGATGATTGCAAGATATGTACCCCATATTAGCTAAACTAACATATTGTGCTCCTGAAATATATACACACAGATCAGATAGGTTAATAGATGATAGATGATAGATAGATAGATAAATAGATAGATAGATGATAGATAGAAAGACAGATGATAGATACATAACAGCATATTTATATATCTGTGTGTGTGTGTGTGTGTGTGTGTGTGTGCGTGTATACCCACATTAAGAAAAAAGGTAGCAATCATATTGTTAGATATTGAAAAGCTCTTGAAATGGTTATTTCTCATGGAAGTTCTAGATAAATCCGCATACTGACGGGAGGTTCCATACTTCCACCTCTCACAATACTAGACAACACAATAGAAACCTTTAAATTTCTAGGTTCTAGCATATTGCAAGGTCTAAAATGGACAGCTAACATCAAAAACGTCATCGAAAAAGGACAACAAAGAATGTTCTTTCTGTGCCAACTCAGAAAGATCAAACTGCCCAAGGAGCTGCTGATACAGTTCTACAGAGGAATTATTGAGTCTGTCATCTGCACCTGGTTTGGTTCTGCAACTGAACAAGACAGACACAGACTTCAGAGGATAATTAGAACTGCAGAAAAAATAATTGCTACCAACCTGCCTTCTACTGAGGACCTGTATACTGCACAAATCAAAAAGAGGGCTGTGAAAATATTTACAGATCCCTCACATCCTGGACATAAACTGTTTCAACTCCTACCCTCAAAAAGACGCTATAGAGCACTGCACACCAGAACAACTAGACACAAGAACACTTTCTTCCTGAACAGCATCACTCTGCAAAACAAATAATTCAAGACTGTCAAAGTATTTATTAAATCTGCACTACTATTAATCTTCTCATTGTTCCCATCACCCATCTCCTTCCACTTATGACTGTAACTTTGTTGCTGGTATCCTTACGGTTTATACTGATATTGATTGTTTCCTGATTGCTTATTTGTAGCCTATGACTATCATTAAGTGCTGTATCATTGATAAATGTGTACCCTATGACTATCATTAAGTCTAGTAAGTGTTGAACCTTGATGAAGGTATCTTTTCTTTTATGCGCACTGAGAGCATATGCACCAAGACAAATTCCTTGTGTGTCCAATCACACTTGGCCAATAAAAAATCTATTCTATTCTATAAAATAAATGCTAAGAAAAATTTACAAATTCAAACAGCAAAGATTACAGCAAACTGAACACTCCCTGAAACCTTTTTAATATGTAAGGCAGAAGGATAGCAGTTTCTCTTTCTTTAGTATTTGTACTTTGGAAGTTCTAGCAAACAGGATCCAAAAAGAGAAACAATTAATTGGGATAAATTTCAGGAGTGCAATGCAATATGACATACTGTGACAGATGACAGATCACTAATAACAATCACAGAACCAAAAATCTCTATGTGGTAGCTGATGCAAGTGAACAATTTCTGGATATAAAATTAATGGGGAAAAAAACCTAAGACAGTAACAAAGCATTTATTCTCTGAAAAAGACAACAATGTAAAAAAAAATTAATGTAGCTTCCAAAATCAGAAAAATAGAAACCAATCTTTAAAAAAAGGAAAGACTTTGATAAAGGTATCAGAATTTGAAACACTTGCACAAAATCAAGGTCGAATTTGGACATATTTACAAATAATCACCATGATATGATATGGAAAGAGAACAATTGAAAATTTATGTGATAAAATGAGTGCAAAACTTCAAAGAAGCAATAATAGAGGATCAACTAAAGAATTATGGGAGAAAAATCTGTAGCATTCCCACCAAGTTACAACTTAAAGGGAAATTGGTTTGAACTTTTTTACAGATGGTACATAACTCTGTTTACTGGAGAAAGCAATTATGTTTGGAAGATCCGCTAATTCTTCCAAACATAATTGCTTTAAAGGGAAACCAGATCACCAAAAAACATGGTTACTGGATACCATCGAAGCTGACACCAGCTGGACAATAGAAAGACTCAAAGAAACAGAGCAAAATTGAAAGATGTGGAGAGGGCTGGCCCAGAAAATTGCCAAGAGTCGAATATGATTAAATGAATATCATCATCATCACATAACTGTAAAAATTTGTCATGATAAATGAAGTATATGACAACAAATGTTGGAAACCCCACAAAAAGAAGGATTTTATCATATGTAGTGTTATGCTAAAAAAAGAAAATCTCACAAGTCCATCAGATGTACATCAAATCTTTAAAAATCTTAAAAATAAAATTCAAACAGTTTTGTAGATATTTTTATCAGGTATAATTCCAGAAAACAGAAATGAAAAATATTACAATTTGCTCATATATATGCTGAAAGCTGCAAGAACAAACTCAGTCTGACACTGGAAAAGAGAAATCTTGCTGACAGTATCAGATTGGGGGACTAAAATTGGAGAATGCTTGCAATGGCAAAATTGACATTAATAGAAGTTTAACCAAATTCAAGCAGGAACAGCTCCCTTAAATATAACACAATATTCAGCAAACCATTTTTAGACATCTGGAATTGGGTTTCTAGGATTTAAACAGAGACCAGCAACAATCTTTAATGTCCATACTAAAGAACCAATATATAAATTGTGCTCAGTAGTTGGGGACACAGATAGAAGGAAAGGAAGAAATGTTACTGGAAAGATTTTTTATAATGCTTTTAATCTATATTTAGCATTTTTCATTTTTTTAATCTTATTTTTTTGTCTTTTGCTATTAAACAATAAAAGTATTAAAATAAAAAACCTGATACCATTTCAGACAAATGGTTGTTCTTAAAAATTTCCAGTGTTGGAGCATTCACAACTTCAACAACAGAACAATCAGTGGAACAACTTGTCTCCAGAAGTTGTGAATGCTCCAACACTGAGCAAGGGTTGGATTAGAAGACCTCCAAGGTCCCTTCCAAGGCTGTCATTCTATTCTATTCTGATAGCTCCATGTCCCAATAATTGTTATGTTTAATTAAAAAGAACAAGAATGAAAAGGCTTTTCAAGGAAGAATGAATGGGACACTGAAATAAATTTGAGAATCTGTAAGTAAACAGAATTATTTTTCCCCCAGCTATCTAGCCAACATAAGTTGTAGGACAAGAACCTGAATCTGCATCACATTTCCCGGAAAGAGAATGGGAACAATTAAAATAAGTTGAGGTAACATGACAAAATATTCTAGGATATCAGGGAAGAATAGCTGGTCATTTATTACTGATCCTGAGATCATTGATCTGAGGTACCACAAAGAACTTAATTATAAAATTGCTCACATATGAGCCCCTCCCCAAAACAGTCATTTCTCCCTCACATCAGACTGGTTACCAAATGATTGTAAGCTAGCCAGTGTGACACCAGTTTCAGAATATATCCAGGGGAGATGTGAATAATTATAGGTGTCTCAGCTTAACAATGTTCTGGGCAAATGTCTAGAAATGATAGCTGAAGCAAATATAAGCCCATAGAAGAATAATCCTTTGCTGAAGGAAAATCAGCATGGATTCTGTAAAAATAATCCTGCCTCAACAATCTTCTATATATATTATTTCAGAATGTCAATAGACACATGAATGGAGGTGACTTTGTAAGGATAGTTTGCTTGGATTTCCAGAAGAAAGAGAAAGTTTCCCATCAAAGATTTTGAATTAACTTAGTGGTCATAGAAAAAAAGGCCTATCCTTTTATGGAGTGCTAACTGGTTAAAAAAGATACTGTGGCAAAAACTAGGAAAACATGGACAATTTACTTAATAGAAATAAGTAAGAAGCAAAGTCCCTCATAGACAATGTTGAGATTTATTTTTTAAAAATGTACTTCAGTCAAATATCTTAACATAGGGTATGGCTGTAAGCAGAGGTGGGTTTCAGCAGGTTCTGACCAGTTCGGAGAACCAGTAGTAAAAATTCTGACTGGTCCCGCCCCCATCTATTCTCTGCCTCCCAAGTCCCAGCTGATCAGGAGGAAATGGGGATTTTGCAGTATCCTTCCCCCGGAGTGGGGTGGGAATGAAGATTTTACAGTATCCTTCCCCTGCCACACCCACCAAGACACACCCACAGAACTGATAGTAAAAAAATTTGAAACCTACTGTAAGGTTTCCAGGTTTGCGGAGAATATCAAACTGTTCATGCTGGTAAAACCTACAAGACTTGTAAAGAGCTCCAGAAGAATTTCTTTAAACTTGATGAATGATTAATATGATACATTTTAACCTGGGAAATTAATTGCCATAGGATATGATGATGTCTTTAAAAGAACTACTGGTGATGATACTTAGGGCTATCCTTATTGGGGGCAGCATTCTTTCAAATATAAATTAAAGGGTGAACACACATAAATGTTCCTATCTCTTGCTTACAAGCAACCTAAAGCCATCAAATTGGTCACCGTGAAAACATGTTTAAGATTAGGCCTTTGCCTCATCCAGCAAGTTTCTTATGTCTTTATAATCTTCTTAAATATGTCAGCAAAATTTATGTTTGTATATAAGACATGTAAGAGCCAGTGGTTAAGGTACAGGCAAAAAAACCCAGGAGACTGAGTTCTAATCCTATTTTAGGCACAAAACCTAAGGATAGGTTTATCCAAGGTGGATAAGCTGGGACCAGTAACTCTCTTTCAGCTTCAAGAAAGAGGCAATGGCAAACCCCTTCTGAAATCTTGCCAAGAAAACCTCAGGGACTAGTTCTGAAAGTCACCAGGAATCACCAGGAATCTAAATTTATCTGTCATTATGACATTCAGCTTCTGAGGAAGGGTCCCAGGATCTTAGAAAATCAGTAAACCATTAATAATATATCTTCATATTTTTTTTCATAAGAGAACATGGAATCATATAAATACAATGGTGGGAAGGAACCTTGAATATCATATAAACCCAATTCAGAAATCTAATACAATATTTCTAGCTGACAGCCATCCAGCCTGTTGTTTAAATGCTTCAAACCAAGAGTCCACCAGTTCCTGAAATGCTCTGTTCAATTAGCTCCTACCATTAGGAAATGTCTTTTTATTTCCAACTGAGATAACAGAATAATGGAGTTGGACAGTGCCTTGGAAGTCTTCTAGTTCAACGCCCTGCTTAAGTAGGAAACCCTATACCATTCTGGACAAATGGCTGTTCAGTCTCTTCTTAAAAACCTCCAATGATGGAGCACCCACAACTTCTGAAGGTAGCCCATTCTACTGGTTAATTGTTCTCATTGTCAGAAAATTTCTCCTTAGTTCTAGGTTGGTTCTCTCCTTGATTAGTTTACAGCTATTGCTTTTTGTCCTGCCTTCTGGTGCTTTGTAAAATAGGTTGACCCATCTTTTTTGTCGCAGCCCCTCGAATATTGGAACACAACTACCATGTCACCCCTAGTCCTTCTTTTCACTAGACTAGACATACCCAATTCCTGCAACTTTTCTTCATATTTTTTAGCCTTCAGCCCTCTAATAATCATTGTTGCTCTTCTCTGCATTGTTTCCAGAGTCTCAACATCTTTTTTTATATTGTGGCAACCAAAACTGGATGCAATATTCCAAATGTGCTCTTATAAGACCTTATAAAGCGATACCAACACTTCACATGTTCTTGACTCTATCCTTCTGTTAACGCATCCTGGGAATGCCTAAGCAAACAAGATCTCCTTGTCCTGTCCTCTGGGGCAACACTGAACTTCTGCATACCTTTAGGTATGTCTTATGCATACCTTCAGATTATATTTCCCTGCAGTCTTCTCTTTTCTAGATTAAACACTGCTTCCAGCTACTCTACATTTGTTTTATTTCTTTCTAAATATGATCCAGTTGTTAATGTTTTCCCTAAAGTGTGGTGTCCAGATTCAATATTTTAGGTGTAAAGCAGAACAATGGCATGTATTGCTCTAGGCAGGAGAAAATTGGATTCAATTTTAGGGAAACTCACATTCCTGAACTATGATTTTCAATCTCAGCCACTTCTCTGTGAAATATACAAGCTATTCAGTTTCCTTTCACCACCAGCCTTTGGCTCTATGTAGTTGCCAACATTGAGAAGTTCAGATATAAGAATTTGTTTGCCACTAGCATGTCAAAGGTTAGCTGTAATTGTCAAGAAATGCCATGTACTAACAAGCTCTATAATGTTCTTCTGATGCTCGTAAAATGGACAGTCTTGAAATAAGAAAAAGATGCATTTGCACTACATAGACAGTAAAAGAAACAAGCAGTTGCATTGCCTAAAATATGTCTCGAAGACATTTTATTTTACCTCTTGGTGTGTCATGTCTGATGTTTGAACAACCAAAATAATATACTATCGAGGGACATATCACACTGTAACATTCCCATTTCTTTTAAATGCAAAAATATATTAATTGTGAACTCTGGGTCTTCTTCTTCAAGGGAAATTGTAGAGTGATCAACAAATCACAGTAGTCTAAGTCTCCCCTTCCCCAAGAACATCTGAGCAAGATGAAAACATGAACAAAATCTGTGAGAAGTTTTCACTACAGTTGGGAATTAATGGACATGACTTTGCTTTTAGTGCGAATAATAGAGAAAGGAAAAGTATAACAGGCATGAAGTTGCTAGGAAACATCGCACCACAAGCGAAGTTCATTCCATTTGTGACTATACAAAGAATGTACAGACACACATACACATACACACAGGGTTTCATTAAAAATATCATAAAGCATAAACGCAAGCACCTAGATAACAATGTGCTCTAATTATTTACATCAAAAGTAGTTATTCTGCAAGTGTGAGGGTTTTTTAATCCTCCTTTCAAAACTGTATTAATGAAGGATAAATAGAGGCTTGATAAGAGACTCCAAATACAAATTAGGGAGTAGAACTTTGGATCTTTTTTAAATGCAACAAAACAAAACAAACCTCCTACATATTATATATGTATAAATACATATATAGCAGGATAGGTAACAGGACAAGCTTTGTCAATTAGTATACTATAGTATAGCTTTTATTGTCATCGTACATCATATAGCCAATGAAATTGGTTTAGCCTCTCTGGTGCAATCCATAACAGAAAATTGTGGGTATTACCTGGGCTGAGTTTGACCCTGTGACCCCTGATGACATGGACAGGTTGTTGGCTAGGCTGAATCCCACCACATGTTTATTGGACCAGTGTCCCTCCTGGTTGGTACTGGCCACATGGGAGGTGACACGAGGCTGGCTCCTGGGAGTTACCAATGCTTCTTTGTTGGGGGGCATTTTCCCCACTGCCTTGAAAGAGGCAGTGGTGAGGCCCCTCCTCAAGAAGCCTTCCCTGGACCCAGCTGTATTGGCGAACTATCGTCCAGTCTCCAGCCTTCACTTTTTGGCGAAGGTTGTTGAGAGTGTGGTGGCATATCAGCTACCCCAATACCTGGAGGAATCTGTCCAGTCCGGCTTCAGGCCTGGATACAGCACTGAGATGGCTTTGGTCGCGTTGGTGGATGACCTCTGGAGGGCCAGAGACAGGGGATGTTCCTCGGTCCTGGTCCTTTTAGATCTCTCGGCGGCCTTTGATACCATCGACCATGGTATCCTGCTGCGGCGGTTGGCGGGATTGGGGGTGGGAGGCACTGTTTATCGGTGGTTCTCCTCCTATCTCTCTGCTTGTTCGCAGACGGTGTTGGCAGGGGGGCAGAGATTGACTTCTAGGTGCCTCACTTGTGGAGTGCCACAGGGGTCGGTTCTCTCGCCTCTTCTGTTCAACATCTACATGAAGCCGCTGGGTGAGATTATCCGTGGTTTCGGGATGGATTATCATCTGTACGCTGATGATACACAGCTGTACATTTCCACCCCGAACCACCCCAACGAAGCTATCGAGGTGATGGACCGGTGTCTTGAGGCCGTGCGGGTCTGGATGGGGAGGAACAGGCTTCAACTCAACCCCACCAAGACAGAGTTGCTGTGGGTTCCGGTGTCCCGGTATAGTCAGCTTACACCTTTGCTGACTGTTGGGGGTGAAGTTTTGGCCCCCAGGGGAAGAGTGTGCAACTTGGGCGTTCTCCTGGACGATCGGCTGTCCCTAGAAGAACATTTGACGGCCATCGCCAGGGGAGCATTTTATCAGGTTTGCCTGATTCACCAGTTGTGCCCCTTCCTTGACCGGGACTCCTTACGCACGGTCACTCATGCCCTCGTCACTTCTCGCCTGGACTATTGCAATGCTCTCTACATGGGGCTCCCCTTGAAGAGCACCAGGAGGCTCCAGCTAGTCCAGAATGCGGCTGCGTGGGTAATAGAGGGAGCACCACGTTGCTCCCATATAATACCTATCCTGCGTGGCCTGCACTGGTTGCCGGTAGCCTTCCGGGTGCAATTCAAGGTGCTAGTGACTACCTTCAAAGCACTCCATGGCTTAGGACCGGGTTATCTATGAGACCACCTTCTGCCACTGATAGCCTCCCAACGACCTGTGCGCTCCCACAGAGTGGGCCTGCTCCAGGTGCCATCAGCCAAACAATGTTGGTTGGTGGCCCCCAGGGGGAGAGCCTTCTCTGTGGCAGCACCGGCCCTTTGGAACGAGTTACCTCCGGGGTTACGCCAACTCCCCGACCTCCGAACCTTCAAGCAGGAATTGAAGACTTTATTATTCAATCGTGCGGGACTAGCCTAAGTGCATTTTAATTAATTAATTTATTATAATTTTAAATTTTAAAGAGTTTTATTGGTCTAGGACCGTTTTAGTGAATTGGCCTATTAAATATTTCATTTTAAATTTTAAATCTGTTATTTATATTTTGTATTATTGTGTTTTAATATGGCTGTAAACCGCCCTGAGTCCTTCAGGAGAAGGGCGGTATAGAAATTAAATTATAAAAAAATAAAAAAAATAAAATAAAATACAAAACAACATAAATAGTATAGAGAATAATCCCTATACAAGTAATTGGGAAAAAAAGACTAGTCATACATTTCTGTATGTCCGTGGAGTGATTGTGATTGTGTTTAAGAGTATGACAGCCCATGGGTAGAAGCTGTTTTTAAACCTGTTTGTCTGGCTGGCTATGTTTCAATATCTTCTGCAGGATGGTAGAAGTGAAGACACTGGCCAGGGTGTCAATTAACACTGAAGCTTTTCTTTCTCCAAAAAGTACTTTTAGACAAATTCCAGATACTCATGCAATCCTTTTTGAGAAGTTAAATCATTTAAATATGCGCCCAATTTTTGTATGCAACACTTCTGTCTGTATCCAAATCCCTATTTCTAAAAAGGTTCCTAAATATACATAATAGTGCCTATGAACATTTAGTAACGGCGGAAATCTTCTTGAAAAATTGAAATAAAATCTGCAGATTGAAACAGTACTGACATTGTGATGCAAAGCAGAGTCTTGAATCTACAGGTGCTCATTCTCACACACCGAGTTTTGTTACAGCAAGGCCAGTCACAGCTGGAATAGCTATCTACAGGCACAGAATAGCATGAAATAAAAGTAGGCATTTTGATCATTATGCAGACTATATCCAGAGTTTATAAGAACCAGGAAACTTCATATCGGAGATAGGCATAACCGCAGCAAATCTTTATGTTGGAAATACAGTAATGAAATATGTGCTAAAGCAGCACTGAAATAGCAGCCTGGTAAAATCAATCAATAGTTATGATTAATCCTAACAACAATGACATATTAGGAAGGTCCGTCTCATACTTGCTACATATTTCGCTATTGAAATTGTAATGTATTTGAATTTTAGGAGGGAAATTTGAGCGGGAAAATGCACGTTGCTGATTGGCTGATGCCTCAGCCAAATTACTATTTAAAGAGGGGGTTTTGCCTGTTGGTTTTTGCTGGGATCACAATAAACTAAAGAGCTATTGTCACTTGTATCGTCTCCTGCCTCTTCATTGCCCGAACTTAACATTGGCGACGAAGGTAGGATATTGAAGGCAGTGAGACAGGAAAAAAAGCTGAAGGAGCAACTTAGTTTCAACCCCAGCCAGTATCAAGAGCGGATACATAGCGATGTCTAGCTATACGCTGCCAGCGCCATTCGACCCAGCCAAGGAGAAATGGGGGTCGTACATGGCTCGTTTCGAGTGTTTCCTCGAAGCTAACGAACTGCAAGGAGTATCGGATAATCGGAAGCGCGCTTACTTCCTGAGCTACTGTGGGCCAGAAGTCTTCGATACTGCCGAATTGCTGTCGGAACCAACGCCTGTACAGTCGGTGCCATGGCAAACGCTACAGACGACGCTATGAGCACACTACGCGCCGGTGCCATCAAAGTTTGTACAACGGTTCGAGTTGAGGCAAAGGTGTTCAGCGAGAGGGCGAATTGATAAGCGTGTACATGGCCGCATTAAGTAAAGCCGCAACCCACTGTGAGTATAGAGACTTGGAGGACACTTTATTAGAACAACTCATTTGTGGGGTCAGGGACATCCAACTACAGAGGAGTCTGCTGTCGAAAAGCAACCTAACCCTGGCGATACCCCTGGATGAGGCCAGGGCACACGAGATGTCCACCAAAGCAGCGGAAACCTTACAAAAGCCGAACACGCCGAATGCTGCGGTGAAAGCAACACCAGTCCACAGCGAAGAAATCCAGGCCGAATCGGACGGTGAAGAAGAGGAAGAGGTTTTCCACACCGAGAGGCCGGAGAGAGGCGACCGGGATGAGTGCGTGAGTTGCGGAGGCCAACACCAACGACAGAATTGCAGGTTCAAAGATGCAATTTGTCGGTGGTGTGAAAAGAAAGGACACATAGCTCAGGCCTGTCGAGCCTCCCAACCTTCCCGTCAAAAATTCAAACCGGCCAATCAACAGGGCGCCGGTTCAGCGAAGCGGCCAGGGATTGGCCAGTTCAAAAAAGGTGCGAAGTCGAATCACACCACTGTGCAAGTGGGCCACGCATTGACACGACTAGAAAAGAAAATATTCACTATACATCGAAGGAGTGCAGTGTAAAATGGAGGTGGATACCGGCTCATCAATCACGATTATGTCCTGGGACACGATCGCACGGGACCTGCCAGAAGTCACGAAACGACAGCTGCAACCCCAAAAGCTGAGAGTGCAAGACTACCAGGGAAACCGGATCCCTGTTAAAGGAGCCACAATGGTCAGAGTAAGATATGGACAATTCAAGAAAACCCTGCCGATCACCATCGTTGACAGAAACCTGCCCAGCTTACTGGGACTGGACTGGTTTCGAGCCCTAGAAATGGGCATAACCGGGATCCACAGCAATGGAGTCAACCTGAAGGACGAATTGTTGAAGGAATTGGAGGACGTTTTTCAAGTCAGCCTGGGCAAGTACGTGGGGACCCCCATATCATTCAGTTTAGACCCCCAGGTAGCTCCCATTAGATTAAAAGCTAGGAGAGTTCCGTTCGCTCTCAAACCCAAGATAGACAGGGAATTAGACAAACTAGTAAACCAGGGAATACTAGTCCCCGTCGACCATGCAAAATGGGAGACACCGATAGTGACGCCAGTCAAACTGGACGGATCGGTCCGGATTTGTGCTGACTATTAGGCAACGCTTAACAGGGCATTGCAGAAGAGTGCTTATCCCGTCCCCATAGTCCAACATTTGTTGCACTCGTTAGGACAGGGACAGGTTTTTGCCAAACTAGACCTGGCTCAAGCATACCAACAGCTACCAGTTGACAACGAAATGGCCAAAGCACAGACGATTGTCACACACCGGGGCGCCTTTAAATGCACTTGACTTCAGTTCGGAGTTAGTGTAGCCCCCGGGTTATTCCAAAACCTAATGGAACGGCTCCTACAAGGTCTACCGGGAGTAGTTCCATATTTTGACAATGTACTGGTATCAGCAGAAAACTTGGAAGAATTAGGGGTCAAATTGTGGAAGGTTTTGGGCATTTTCAGGTCTGCGGGGCTTAAGGTTAAACTCAACAAATGCCAGATAGGAGTTGAATCTGTAGAATTCTTGGGTTACCGGATAGATAAGGAAGGCATCCACCCAACTGAGAGCAAAGTGCGAGCCATTAGAAAGGCTCCAACCCCAAAAAACAAAACAGAATTACAAGCATTTTTGGGGCTTGTAAACTTCTATGCGTTATTTTTAAAAAATAAGGCAATGGTAGCCGAACCGCTACATAAACTGCTAGCGAAAAAATCTGTTTGGACTTGGGGCAGGGTTGAGGCTAAGGCGTTTGAAGGCGTTAAGAATCTTTTGTCCAGCGATAGCCTTTTAATTCAGTACAATGGGACGTTGCCACTAGTACTAGTTTGTGATGCATCACCCTACGGGGTAGGGGCTGTCCTCAGCCACAGGTTACCAAACGGTTCAGAAGCCCCTATTGCATATTTTTCCTGCACGATGTCTGCAGCGGAAAGAAACTATAGCCAATTAGACCGGGAAGCCCTGGCTATAGTCTCTGGGGTTAAAAAATTCCATGAGTACCTGTTTGGGCGGCAATTTGAACTAGTCACAGACCACAGACCTTTATTGGGACTCTTGGTGGGGGACCGTCCAACACCAGTTGCATTATCACCCAGGCTGACCCGTTGGACTATTTTCCTGGCAGCATATTCGTACCAACTGTCTCACCGACTGGGCAAGGATTTGGGACATGCGGATGCTTTAAGTAGATGCCCGTTGCCAGAGACTATTGAAGACTCAACCCCAGGGACGCCTGTCTTGTTAATTGACTCTTTGGACTCTGGCCGAATCACATCCACGGAAGTGACTAGGGCATCTTACAAAGATATTATTGTGAGAACTGTGATCGGTTGGGTGCAGAGGAGATGGCCTGCTTCACCGGGGGATCATTTCAAAGAGTTTACAAAGAAGTGTTCGGAACTGTCGGTACAAGGGGGTTGTCTGTTATGGGGGATAGAGTGGTTATTCCGGAGAAACTACGAGGGCATGTGTTGGAGCTATTGCATGTGGCCACCCAGGGATTGTGAGGATGAAAAGCCTAGCGAGAAGTTATGTGTGGTGGCCACAAATGGATAAAGACATTAGCGACCGGGTAGGGAAATGCCAAGCTTGTCAGAAATCAAGGCCACTACCCCCAACAGCCCCCATCAGGGAATGGGAGAAACCCCAGGGTCCTTGGTCCAGGATCCACATAGATTTTGCTGGGCCGTTCCATGGGCAGACCTTCTTAATTGTGGTAGATGCCTACTCGAAGTGGTTAGAAATTTTACTCATGAAAACCACAACAGCGGAAGCCGTAATCACAGTCTTGAGGCATCTTTTTGTGACACACGGGTTGCCCGACACTCTAGTGTACGATAACGGCCCACAATTCACGGCCACCCAGTTTGAGGGGTACTTGGCAGGAGAGGGCATCCGACATGTCCTCTCGGCACCTTTCCACCCGGCGACGAACGGACTTGCAGAACATTTCGTATGCAGTGCCAAGGAAGCGCTATCTAGAATTAGCCCAGGAGATTGGCAATCCAAAATTGATACTTCCTGGCAGTCCAACATAGAACTCCCTGTGTGACCACCGGCCGCAGCCCATCGGAGTTATTAATGGGTAGAAGACTCCGGTGCCCCCTAGATCGGTTAAACCCAACATACTCCCTGATGGGTACCAAAGCACAAAGGGAAAAACCAGAACAATGATAACAGGTGACCCGGTATGGGCACATAACTATAGTGAGGGGCCAGCATGGCTAAGGGGAACAATTGTAGGAGTGACGGGCCCAAAGTCATACTTAGTGGACATGGGGGATGGCAGAGTGTGGAGACACCACATAGATCAATTATGAAAAAGAATACAAAACGATCCAGAAACCAAACAGCCAGACCCTGACTACCAAATACTTGAACCAATAGCTAGCTCAACCCTGAGGCGATCGGAGGACTTAGTTGAGTCTGAAGAAGTCCAGCGACGCCAACCGGTTCCTCCAAAGGACAGCAGGGACGACTCTGCAAATAATCCAGGGCCAGAGGGCCCAGAGGAGGAGCTGGGAGGAACAAACAGTCCCTCCGACCAGCTCGACTCACTCCCAGGGAATGAATTACGCAGGTCAGAAAGAGTTAGGAGACGCCCTGTCTACGTGGAGAAATAACATGCAAATATTATGTAAATATGGTAAAATGTGTTCTGGGAGGGGAGGAGTGTAATGTATTTGAATTTTAGGAGGGAAATTTGAGCGGAAAAATGCACGTTGCTGATTGGCTGATGCCTCAGCCAAATTACTATTTAAAGAGGGGTTTTTGCCTGTTGGTTTTTGCTGTGATCACAATAAACTAAAGAGCTGTTGTCACTTGTATCGTCTCCTGCCTCTTCATTGCCCGAACTTAACAGAAATTATTGAAGTTACTGAATTTAAATACTGAATTAATTGATGCAAATTTCTGGCACTCAAATAATTCAATCATCCTGCCACCTTTTTAGTTTCATCCGTAACAAAAATCCTATTTGGAAATTCACCACTATACAGAATGGAATGTCACACCTCCTAACCTATCCTTTGATGTCATGTATTGTGCCAGATCTGTCTTTGACAATTTGAATGTTGATCACAGATGTTTACAAAGGAACAGCTAAACATAATCAGTTCCTTGGGCTATATTGCTTTTTTGTATTATTGCAAATGCCTCCATCCAAAGCATGGGAATTGTAAACAAGCTCTGATACAGTTTGGGTAATGATAGCTTATAGTTGAAAGTTGAGGCTCTGTTCCAGTTTGGGATTTCTGATTATTAAAATTCAGGTATGACACTCTCCACTCCATCTTAATACTTTCTATCCTTACAATTTATATTTGCAAAAATTTGAATTTCAGATATAGCTTAAGAAGTAGTCAACAAGTGGATGGATGGATGGATGGATGGATGGATGGAAGGAAGGAAGGAAGGAAGGAAGGAAGGATGTATCCACTATTACCATGTACATATGTATCTACATACACACGGGATCGCGCGATATGGCAGCGATGGTGGCTGCTGGTTCGGAGGACCGGTAGCAAAAATCCCTGGCCCCGCCCCCCCACCTCTGCTGAGCCGCACCATCTGCAGAGGTTTTTTTTTTACTTTTAAAAGCCGGTTTTGCTTCAGCCAAAACAGGCCTTTAAAAGTAAAAAACAGCAAAACCTTACTTGTACTCTTACTTGTAGAAAACATGTTTTCCTACAAGTAACAGTAGAGATTCTAAGGCATTTATCTGATTACTGATGAACACATGGCCACAGCCCGAAAGCAGTTTCAGTTTCAGCTAGACAGAATCAATCGCTCAGCTAATCTATTTCCTCAGTGATCAACTGGCTGGCTGAGGAACTCTGGGATTTGAAGTCCACAATAAAATAAAATAAAATAAAATAAAATAATAAAATAAAATATTTGTGCAGCTTTCTGAGATTTGGTGTGTTTCTGTAGTGTTTCATGCTAACTACACAAACACACAAAATCTCAGAAAGCTGTATGTAGCATATTGTGTGTGTGTGTGTGTGTTAGTTGTGTGTGTGTACAGTGTGAAAGTTGGTTTTTGAGCTTTTTGTGGCTATGTGAAGTGTGAAGTGCAGCTGCTTTTACATTGTGTGTGAGTCAGTTGTGTTGTGTTGTGTGTGTGTACAGTGTGAAAGTTGGTTTTTGAGCTTTTTGTGGCTATGTGAAGTGTGAAGTGCAGCTGCTTTTACATTGTGTGTGAGTCAGTTGTGTTGTGTGTGTGTGTGTGTGTGTGTGTGTGTAAAGTGTGAAAGTTGGTTTTTGGTACCTCTTATTGTTTTTTTTATACTTTGTTTATTATTTTTATTATTTATTGTTATTGGCCACGCCCACCCAGCCATCTGACCACCAAGCCACGCCCACCAATTAAGCCACACCCACAGAACCAGTAGGGAAAATTTTTAGATTTCACCCCTGCATCAAACACATATACACTATTATTTTATTTTCTGCTTGTGAGTGACAAAGGAATGAATTTAATCTTGATAACTGGAATTTTCAACTCACTTTGTCACATCCTGTTGCTGCTGCTAAATCAAACATCTCAGTGAAACCTTTTGTAGAATTATTGATAAGATGTTTTTTTCTTTCTATCTAGAACATAATGCTAAAGCATTTCCTTCCCTACTCCCCTTCATTACTCACAATTAAAACAATCTTTATGACAGCTTATTGATTTCCCAAATGCTAAAGTGATATTTTTTAAAAGATTCAATTTCTCTCTTTTTCTCAAGAAAAATCCTACTTCCAACACTCTGAATCAGCAATGCAAGAATACATGCTACCGTGAACTGTTATTCTCTTTCTGCTATGCTCCTTCTTCAATCAGTGATCTTTCCTTCCCCCTTTTTTCTCTTTTTATATTTTCAAGCAAAGATATAGCTGTTCTGTATAGCTGTATGTATGTTTGAATTCTATACATTTTAAAAAATCCCTTCAAACTTTGCTGTGGGAAAAAGGTTTAAACTTTATTTTTATCTTTGTTCTTAGCTACACAGTTATCTGATTCGATGGT
Source organism: Ahaetulla prasina (assembly GCF_028640845.1). Classification (NCBI taxonomy): domain Eukaryota; kingdom Metazoa; phylum Chordata; class Lepidosauria; order Squamata; family Colubridae; genus Ahaetulla; species Ahaetulla prasina. The sequence continues at coordinate 110,660,767 of NC_080540.1, forward strand.
TATTCCCTTATAGAGTGCCTGTGACGCTCCATAAAATGTTGGAGAGGTTTTTGGTCTCCCCGTTAAAGTCTTCCCTTGGAAAAAATATTTAGAGATCAAAATATTTAATATTTTTTTACTGAATTTATAAACAATTCATGGTAGCAAACACACCAGTGTTGAAATCCTCTGTGATTTGCCATCGGTTCGCTGTCTGTGCATGCACAGTGCATGCCAAACACATGCTGTGTGTTGCTTCACGAGGAAAAAGGACGCTTAACAAGGTAAATAGAACAGTGAGGGGCAGGAATAGTTGTGCCACGCTATTTAGATTCGCTAGAAAGTAGGATTTCCTGCTTTCTAGTGAATATAAATTGCGTGGCACAGCTGATTGTCAGAATTATTGGTTCGAACCAACTGGTAGCTTTTTTTTTACTACCGGTTTTATCACTACCGGTTCAGCCAAACCAGTGTGAACCGGTAGGATTTTACCACTGTAATATACACAATACTTCTTCCTTCTCCTATTTTCCACACAACAACCTTGTGAGATGGGTTGGGCTGAGACAGAGTAACTGGCCCAAAGTTATTCACCTGGCTTTCATGCCTAATGCACAACTAACAGTCACAGCCTCCTAGTAACTAACAACTAACAATCACAATCTCCTAGGTTCCCCAACCAAACATTATTGCACTATAGAATTGCAAGAACTATACAGATTAATTCTAGAAGAAAATAAACTGAAACCACCATGCTGTTATAAACTATTCCTAATGCTCAAAGACCATCTCTTCAAATATAGCAAAACATGCTACAGTGGAATATGAATTCAATTGAAGATTATTTTCATATTGAGGAGGGCCAAGGTGGTGGTGATAATATAAATGATACTCTGGGTAGTATTGATTTTATGTATTTGCTTATTTGGGGGCATTAGAAAAGCTTAATTTTGCTAAAATGTTTGCAGTCTATCTCTGCGTGTGAATAAACTACATTCCTAGTGATTGTAAGCTGCTGTAAAGAAATACATTTCAAATGTAAGATAAGCTGTAAACTCTGTATCTAGGGACCTAACACCATTTGAATATGTTGAAAGGATGAAAGAGTTGGATGTTTTCTTTGAACTCTGAGCAGAATCCTACAGATGCATGCTATGGAAAAGGCCACCTGGTATTTTTCTCTGTTATTGTTCAGGGATCCTAGCAACTAAAAGAGTGTCACATTGCTTCTCTTTGTTTCTCCATGTTTAGTCATCTTTTTCTAATATCTCCATGCTGTTGTTTCTTATAATTAAGTTCTGTTAAGAACAGATCTTATCAAACACTGGGTTGTACAGCAATGATGAGCGTGGAAATTCGACACTGGGTTGCACAGCAATGATGAGCATGGAAAGCAAGATCATTAGCCTGGCACTAAATGTAGATTAGTCCACACTATTGTGTTTGCCAAAGCTACATATGGTTGCTAAAGATGAACTGTGAAATAACTAGCATACAAGCATAAACTCACTTATTTAAGCAATGATGTTGGAGAAGGCTCCTGCATATTCCTTGGATAGAAAGGTGACAAACAAGCAAGTCATATAGCCTAAAAAAATAAGACATATCATTGGACTGCAAAATAATAAAGTTCTGCCTTATTTTTTCCCAATGATTTCATGTGATCAAACTCACTGGAAAAGGCAATTAGAACGGTCATCAGTAAAAGGAAGTAGGGCCGCCAAAAACATAGTGGCTGGACACCATCAAAGCTGACACCAGCCAGAACATAAAACAGCTGAAAGAAGCTATACAAGATCAGAAAATGTAGAGAGAGCTGGTCCATAGAATGCCCAACAATTGGACATAATTGAACAGATAGTATTATCAGCATAATACGTACAATTGTTCAACTGCCGATTTGCTTATAAAATGAACTGTGAAAGTAGGTACTGCATAAACTAATGATGACAGTCTTCTTGGATCTCTCCATCAAAGTTCTGACACAATCCAAGTCTATTCTTTCTATCTACTAAAACTTAGATTGACTGGTTGCAACACCTGGATTCTAAACATTATTGTAACTAAAATATTACAAAGAGGCTAGACAAGAAACAACGGTTGGAAGCTAACCAAGGAGAGACGCAACCTGGAATTAAGGAGAAATTTCCTAATGGTGAGAGCAATTAACCCATGGAATAGCTTGCCTTCAGAAGTTGTGGATACTCTATCACTGGCTTTCAAAGAGAAACTGGACAGCCATTTGTTTGAAATGATATAGGGTCTCCTGCTCGACCAGGGGGTTGGACTAGAAGTCCTCAAACTTCTAGTCCAACTCCCTCCAATTCTATTCTATTCTATTCTATTCTATTCTATTCTATTCTATTCTATTCTATTCTATTCTATTCTATTCTAGTCTAGTCTAGTCTAGTCTAGTCTAGTCTAGTCTAGTCTAGTCTAGTCTATCCCCATTTCTATCTCTATCTCTATCTCTCTTTCTATTATGTTGCTATCCTATCAAAGCACCACTACTGAAAGAAGACATTGAGCAATGGAGCATAGCAAAGCAGTGAATCAGTCTCCTTGGCTCCCTCATTTGGGGTTCTTAAAGTCTATCCCATAATTTCTCTATCCCACCCTCCTAGGAGACCCTGTTTGGTAAGCTTTTTTTGTCCACTGCACTTTTACTGAAGAGAATGAAAAGCCTCCTCTCTTAGCTTTCTAGTCTTTATGCAGCTTAGTGGAGTGACTAGAATGTGAGACAGGCAAGATTTCCTGTTAGAATGAAGGTACTGTTGCCTGTTTCTGGAAGAGGTTGTAAAGCTTTTATTATGTAGATAAATGTTAACAAACTAATTGAGAGTTGAAGGCAAGGAGAAAAAAAATTAAAAAGGAAAATTGTAATGTATCATGCAAGCTTTACTCAGCCCACATTCGCACAGATGTTTTACAATACCCCCCTCCCACAGCATGCTCTTTCCACACACATGGAATGGGAGTTTGTTGCTCTGCTGTCCATTCAATTTTAACATGAAACACTTTAAAGGCCACAATTAGTTGTATGTTTGCCTGAAATTCCAGCCCCACTAACCTCATTAACACATGAAAAGCCTTCTGGGGTAATGGTTCAGGTGGTGCCCTGAAAATCCAGACTGTGAGTTCTAACCCTGCCTTAGCCATGAAAGTTTAACATGACCTGAGTTTAACTCATAGAATCATCTATTACAATGTCCTTCCTGTCAAAGACTACTTCAGCTTCAGTTGTAACAATACACGAGCACACAATAGATTTAAGCTTAATGTTAACCACTCCAATCTTGATTGCAGAAAATATGATTTCAGTAACAGAGTTGTTAATGCTTGGAATACATTACCTGACTCTATAGTCTCTTCCCAAAATCCCCAAAGCTTCAACCAAAAACTATCTACCATTGACCTCACCCCATTCCTAAGAGGTCTAAGGGGCGTGCATAAGAGCACAAACGTGCCTACCGTTCCTGTCCTATTGTTTCCTTTCATTATATCCAATTAATATAGTTATTACATACTCATACTTATATGTATGCTTATGTATTGTATAGTTATTTCGTGCTTATGCTTATACATTCTGTGTGACAAAATAAATAAATAAATAAATAAAAATAAAGCCAGCCAGGTGACTTTGGGCCCATCACTCTCTCTGTCTCAGTCTAAAAAACCTTTTACAGTTGTGGCTGTGGGGAAATAGGAGGAGGAAGGAATAATAGGCATTTTCTCTGACTTGGGTGGCAATGTAATAAAGGTGGGTTTTAAAAAGTCTAATAAATAAATAACGTAAAAATGTCTGCTCATTCTGGACACTATGTTTTCTGTTTTTCCACCCCATCCTCCACTGCTCCGATCATACCATCAACCAATTGAATTTCCTTTCTATGGGCTAGCAGCAAAGATTAGAATTTTTGTTTCTCTTGCTGCCGTCTAAATGGACATCTGGATTTGGACAACCAGTGGTAAATTGGTGGAAAGCATTTAGCTTTGGGGATCAGTGTTAGAACTGTAAACTAAACTAAGAACATTGTGTGGACAGAACTGAAAATTTAAGGCTGCTGGGAACTATAATCACCAGGAAGGGAAATTTGTGCCAGGCCAGCCATGGAAATATAAACACCAGTCCTTTCAACTGCTCTTCCATTTATAAGCCTTTAATCAAAAATAGTCTAGTCAGTTGCATAAGTGGATCGGTCAGCTGGTTAATGAAATCATTTAAAAAAAATGAAATGGCTAAAAAAGCCAGGATACTAGCCTTTCTCACAACCAAAAGGGGATGGGGGGGGGGAGATGGAAGGGTCGTGTCCCCGAAAGAAGTACACAAAACAATAGGGACAAAAGTTTGCCAAAGTAGGATACATCATTTCTGGCCACCTTTCCCACGCCCTTCAACATGCCAGCACCATCCTCTAGTAAATATTGATTAGTGTAGGTATAATTGTATGTTTTCCTGTAATTCTTTTGTGCTTGTGAATGGGGAGAGATCTTGGATGGGATCTCTCCCCATTCACTAAGCTTCATTTAATAGCCACTTGTCATACATTAGACAGGCACATCCAGAGAAGAGCCTAAGAAAATGGTGTGAAAGTGCAGGAGGAAGGGCTGCTTCACATAAAACAGTTCAGTGTTTTAAAGATCAATTCATGCTCTTTCAATTGGATGAGGAAATGGACTGTCAGCCAGGGAGAAAAAAGGGGCAGGAATGGATTATTGTATCTGCCACTATTTCCAGTAGGCAATCTAGATATCTTTTTTTCCTAGATTTTTCATACCATTGTCAAAGGTCTTGTAACCAAATGTAACTGGAGCATGGATGACTGAAGCAAAGCTACTCCTACCATATGGGGTTACAGTTGATACTTTAGCCTCAGGAAATAAAAAGACACTTCCAAGCCACAAAAGCCATCTGTGCTTTTTGTGAAGCTGCTGACCATCTCAGTATTCAAGTCTTAACATTGAGATGTTTCTTAAAATGTTTAAGGATGTAATCCCTTGGTCCCTGGGGAACTATATTAAACTTGGAGCTCCTGCAGAAATTTTGGAGCTTCAACAGCAATAAAGGCAAAATGTGAGCCAACTGGGAGGCACGATACAGACAGATGAAGAAAGGTTATAGATCCACAAGAGCCAAAGAGTTCCCAGCCGTTAGACATATCTTGGAGCTGGACTCATTATTTCCTCCCAGTGGGATAGAAGTTGTCAGTCGGGGGAAAAAAGTCTCAAAAATAGGCACAAACAACCACTGTTCCCTCTTTTCTGACTGAAACTGGGCTAAGCTCCAGCTTCATTTTTCCAGCTTTGAATCTTCCTGCTTCATTCATAAGAGTGCTTTTCATTGGATGTCAAATATTAACAATTTGGAATCTAGAGACAGCAACTTGCTGGCAGGCTTGCAATTGTTCCTTGGCTAATTGAGCAATGCAATAAGGTGGTAGCAAAAGCAGTGAATAATATGTACCAGAATAATTCAGTGCAATTGCAGATAAGAACATATTGGGTCACAAACCCTTCTCGTGTTGGTAGGGGCACTGCTCAAAGGGTTTATCCGGCATTATAATTCAACATGAAACAAAAAGGGAAGAATTGGTATTTCTGCTTTTGGGGCTTTTGTAGGATGTCTGCAACTAAAATTCTTTTGCTGGGATATGAGCAAAGCAAAGTGGCTACAGATATGATTGTATGCAGGAACAATCTGGGAAAGCACAGACAACAGCATACCAACCTTTCCAGTGATGGGTGAACTAATGCTTCAAGGGGCACTTTCTAGCACAATGTATAAACCCTCCTTTCAAAACCCTTGTATAGACTCATTACTGCTCTGCAAGGCATATACAAATCTGAGTAAACACAAAATGTTACTTTTAAAAAAAGAGATGCACAGCTGGTTTTTTGCAATAGGATTGAATAATCAATAATTTCCATGGATTGTATCTGCTCATTTCTAATGAAATAAGAGCATCTCTTTCTTTTAGTTGTATTCCTTCTGCTCTCTAGCATTTAAGAAAACTTGAAAAGCTTGAGAGTACATGCACACATACATAAAGTATTTTAGGTAAGCAATGCAATACAAAATGCAGGAAAAAAACTATAAATAGTAGACCAAATAAATTAAAGGTATGAATTAAAGAAAACAGTGTTGAGCTAAATTTAGTTTATGCCAACACTATTCATTCTACCTCTCCATACTTTTCTACCATTCCAAATCATTCTTGTTTCCATCACATCTATAAACTACTCCATACAGTAAATTACCTTTTGTTCTTTAAACATCTCCCCTCTTTTGTTCCATCAACCCAATATTTTCTTAGCCTTCACCTTTCTATTCCTCTTTCTTATATTTGTTTTGCAATTAAATTTAATTCATTCACACCCTATGACCAAAATATGACAATATATTTTATATGTCAATATGCTCACTTGTATATTCAGTCCACATCCATTGAACATTCATCCATTCTTAGCATTAACTCTTATCATTTTCCCACAAGCATCAATTTCCATGACATTCAACTTACATTATGGTTTCTCTTAACATGCTCAATTCTCACTCCCATGAAATGAAGCAGACTGAAACATGCTGTTACACGTACTGATTTTTTTTTATTTCTTTCAACAAACATTCATTCTGTACAATATGCCACATATTTACTACTTTACTTCCAAAATTTAAACAGTTAAATTTTTTCCATCCATTTCCCCATCTTTAGTAAGCATTCTACCTAGATACACAACTACGTGTTTTAAGGGTTTTTGTTTATCATTTTGTATAATTTGCATTTCTTTGGCCCATTTACTCTAGCTTGATAGTTTGAAATATTTTTAGACCTACCCATATTTTTCAGAGTATAAGACCCAAAAAAGAGGGTGAAAATCTGGGTGCATCTTATACTCCGAATATAGCCCCGCCCTGCTTCTCAAACAGAGGTTTCAGAGGCTGAAAAAAGCATCAGAAACTAAGCTTCAGAAAAGAAGCTCCCAAACGGAGCTTCAGAAAAAAAGCCCCAACAGAGCTTCAGAAAAAAAGCCCCAAACAGAGCTTCAGAGACTTTTTTTCTGAAGCTGTTTCAGAGGCTTTCAGGAGTATTAAAAAAAAGTTTTTTTCTGAAACAGAGTTTCAGAAGTTTCAGAGGCAGAAAAACAACAACAACAAAAAACAAACAAACCCCAAGGCACTGAGCTCACAACCAAGGAAACTGTTGCTAAAATTCATCTCTGGAACAGCTGATTAGGGGTATTCCGGGAGGCCGGTCCACCTGCCAATCAGCTTTTTTCTTATTTTCCTGCCCAAAAATTAAGGTGCATTTTATACTTGGGTGCGACTTCTACTCGGTATGTTTCTCAATGCATCATACTCTCTAGAACTCCTTGAAAATTGTTTGGGTTCTCAACCAACAGTCCACCTTCAGTATACAATGGTACATGCACAATCATAATCCCAAGCAATACAACTCTAATATTATCTTAAGCATATAAGCTTTAAGCAATCAAGGAGACATCCTACATTCTTGTCTTGTTTAGTATTCAGTGGCTTAGTATTGAATAATTTGCTAAGCATTCAATTTATTTTCACATATTCTTGCTTCCATCATAAACCACTTTTATCACATTCAACAATCAACCTTCAACTCCATATCAATGCAGAACATTCCATCATTCAAATTTATTCACTTTACAAGCTTTCTCTAAATCACAAAGCATACAATAAATGTCTTTTCTAACATTCAGACCTTTCTCAGCAATGTGCACAAAAGGAGCTCTGGTTTTGCTCGTCTCTTCTCCGGCATAAAGCAGCACTGCCCTTTCCAATTTTCTAACTTTTACATCCTTTTTAATCAGAATTCTGGCATATGTCTTCCTGTGGATGTTTAACAAACTAATCTCTGTGTAGTTTTGCATTGATTCTTGCTATCTTTCTCTTTATATAAAGGAGCAACAACAGCATTTTTCCAATTATCAGGCACAGTCTTCATATGCACATCAATGAAGTCACACAACTACTCCATAAGAAAACCACACCCACACCTCAACATTTCCCCAACCACACCATTTACATCTGCATTACCATTAGCATTACCATTCACTTTCATTCCATTGAAAGTTATAATCTTCCCTGATCCTTAATGGAGGGGCCCATCATATATTTTACATAATGGTTTTCAGTGAGACACAGAAAATGTAAACTAGGTTACCAGTTTTATGTTGGACCTACATCACATGCAACTTTCCCTGCTAAAAGTCAGAAGAATGGCAGTCAATTTTTTTTTTCTTGGCTGTCTTGTATCTTGGGGAAAAATGGACATGCAAGGAGAAAAAACAGAGGAAAAGTAGTACTGCAGTACAACTAAGAGAGAACATTCCATTAAAAAGTATTAGAATGTATTATTTCACTATAGTAAATGGAAAGTAGCTATAAATAAATAATTTCTGCCTTTAGAATAAAAAGAATTTTGTTTCCTACTCATTCAGTCTCTCCACAAGATGAATGTACACTGAGAGCATATGCACCAAGACAAATTCCTTGTGTGTCCAATCACACTTGGCCAATAAAAAAAATCTATTCTATTCCATTCCATTCCATTCCATTCCATTCCATTCTATTCTATTCTATTCTATTCTATTCTATTCTATTCTATTCTATTCTCCACAAGAATATCTGGAGCAATGGCTTCTTATAGGGACTCTAGTGAACATCATATCCGGAAAGAATCCTTTACTGTATTTGGTGGCCAGATCAATTCTGTCACCTTTTTCTCACATCTCTCCTGCTCCATGTTGAAAACATACCTCTTCCTTGCTTATTCTGGACACACTTCCCGCCCCCTCAGTTCTTTGTTCATCTCTGCCCCACCACAATGGGGACATTCAGTCTAAACAGAATACTGCTGTAGGAGGAGTAGACTGAAATATCTGATTATAGGGCTATTTAGAGAGATGATGGAAAGAAGGATATGAAGTGGTCTTGCATCCCACGATTGGTACCAATTGACATTTCCCTTTCTCAGCTCAAGAGAAGACTTGAAGAGATGGAGGCAGTTCATTAATCAAATGATACAAATCAACCTTCCCATTCCCAAAGCTGAGGAAAAAAGTTCCAGTCTGATGGTGAACATCATCCCTAACTCTTTCATCTTGGATGCTGGTTGAGTACTTAGAGTTGTTATGACTGTGGCAAATGTGCTGTTCAATGAGCAAAAAAGAAAAAAAGAAAATGCAAGCTCATTGCCCCCAAACCAGATAAATGATAAACTGTTTTGAACAAATGAAGGTTTTTACACTGCACAGCAAATAAACTGTGAGACAAATTTGTCTGAAACTAACTGCATTCCTGGGCAATGAGGAACTGGTAGTTGAAAGTACTACATGCAGTGTCATAAATGTTTTGCAACCAAACTGCTAATAAATAGACACATTTACTAAAAGCTATTAAGTAGGCACAACATTCACATTCAATAGACTAACAGTAGTCCACAAGCCCACTTCAGATAGAGTCTTTTCCTCCAAACCCCTTATCTCGGTGCACCCCATTTTCTGTGCTTAGAAAAAAAAAGAAGCAGAACATCTGTATCTTTCTCTGAGATGAGAAAGCATAGTCATGGGTTTTGTCTTCCAAAATGTGAGGCATGGAGCAACCACTCCTATCTCTTTCTGAATAGAGACAGGTGTGTGCTACTGCTTTTCCAACATAGAGAAAGACTAGGATGCAGCTTTGTTGTAACAAGGATATTGTATTGTCAGGGAATTGTTATTTGCCTAACTAGTTGGCCAGGCAATATATAAACTAACTATGTATGTTTGCAGTAAGAAAGGTACGATATTGCTTTAAGGCTGTGCTGCTGCATCATGCAAGCATCCTGATTGGTTGAGCTCTGTAGCCAATGTATAAAAGGACTACTAAATTATGGCTTGTGGGGAATCTACAGGAACACTACAGCATTGTAACCTGATGACATGCTGCAGCTGTATATTTGAGCTTTGTGATCGTTGCTTGATCATGGCTAGTTACTGATTCCTCAAGATACTGACTGTTGTGTATTGAACTGTGTTTTGCCGAACTGAAAGAAGACCTTGTTTGTTGTGCAAGTCTATGTTGGTAAGAAAACTTGATATTTGTAACATTCCTGACTGACTGATTTTATATGTGTATGACCTGGATTGTTTTTGGACTATGACTTTGCCTTTTCCGTAAAAGTAAAGGAATATCAAATCCCAGTTTGTCTGCAAGTGACTGTTATTGTATACAACCAGTCTCAATCATTTTCATGCGTAGGGTACTCTGCTCAACAGTCCACAGCCTTGGTTGTGAACCCAGATTACCCTTAACAGTATTGTTCCCCCTGTTTTCGTTTGGCAGTGTGTTGCATTCCAGTTCTCAAAGGACTCCTAACGAAGAGCAATCACTGATTCAAAGATGGCCACATGTCTTTTGAAAAAAGGCTGCCTTAATCTACCTGAGAAATGCAGGCACAAACTCAGCTATTCGGAGAACTAGTTTTACATCTGAAGTATTTTACCTTTTTATATTAATGGCATGATTTCTCACAATGAAGGAATCGGTTGTAACACTAAATCATATTCCAAGGATTTGTAGAACTTTGAAACAAACATATTAAGGATAAGTATTTGTAGCACAGTGCTCTGCCATTGCTTTTTTCATAATAATGGAGTGCAAGGTTATTAAGAAGCTCAGGCTTGTTGTATTTTCTTGCTCTCATGCTAGCGCCTTGACTAATATATTTTATTTTGATTTTAGGGCAAAACATTAATGGCATCTAAAATCAAAAGGATGTGTTTATAATACACAAATCACTCATACTGGATACATTAAAGTTCATAATGTCTGGGTGTTTTAGCTACCTGAGCTAATCAGATCTGCTCTTCTACAAAGCATGAGAATTAGTACAAGCATTGGGCTGCCAACCATCCAGGTTACAACCTTTTGAAGCAGCATGCGCAAGTTGGACCAAGCTCGGAGACGTATAAATGAAACTTTGTTTCATTTATCGAATGACTCTTTTGCTAATTGTCTTACACATTAACCTAGAGGGAATAAAGTCACACTTACAGAACCAGGGATTTCACTGTTGTTATCCTACTTTGCTGCCTGGATTGTCTAAGAGGTAGCTTTACATCCCATGAAGAACCCATTGATCTGTACACGGGATGTTCTTGTTATAGTTGCTGCCTAGCTTCAGGCATCATCGTAAAGAACTCGTGACAACTCAAGATTCCATAGTGAAAAGCTAGCAAACAGACAAGATTGAGAGGTTCAGCTCTTCAACCAAGACTTGGGATATCCAGGAACCCACCTCTCAGAGTGGGTAAAAGTGCTTCTGTATGGGAATGATTAGGGGATATGAATCTGGACTGCAAGGGCCAAATGTGAACTGGTGAGTTGCTGATTTATATTCAAAATAAAAACACAGCTTTTCTAATGAATTCTGGGTTATTAAAATCCTCAACAATGTTTTATCATTATTATAAATGCAATAAATAAATAAAAATCATAGGTAACAATAAATGAATATTACATTCTTTGATGTGAGAAGTTTCTGTAAAGTTCTCATAATCTTTTAAATCTATCCTAGGCTTCAATTCTACCTTTATTTTCAATCTCAGGGTACACCTGGGCCTTATTAATTGTACTGTGACTGGACACAAAAATCTACCCTACCTAAAAAAATTGTCTAAAACCCAGCAGACCTTTATGAGAAGTAGCTAATCCTAGGCAGTTCTGTTCTATTACTCATGTACAAAACAAACTGTGAAATCAATTGCTTCCTTATTTTTCTTTGTATCATGGGGATAGGGTATTGCATTACAATATCTGTTATTCCTAAAAGGCTCCTTTAAAATAATCCATAAATCATAGAGTTAGAAGCAACCTTAGCATATCATGGAGTCCAACCCACTGCTAAGTGTAGGATCTGCAAATTAAAATTAATATTTTATATATATATATATATATATATATATATATATATATATATATATATGTATGTATGTATGTATGTATGTATGTATGTAGGTAGGTAGGTAGGTAGGTAGGTAGGTAGGTAGGTAGGTAGGTCGGTCTTTGGTTATTCGAGTTTTCTCCCGCGTAAAATTGGAAGTGTCTTGGCGACGTTTCGACGAAGTCTCATTCGTCATCTTCAGGCTTCAGCTTCGTGCTTCTGGGAGCAATGCTCCCAGAAGCCTGAAGCTGAAGCCTGAAGATGACGAATCGCAGCTGTTAAAAGGAAGAAACAGCTGCGATCACACATTGCTCCCAGAAGCACGAAGCTGAAACCTGAAGATGACGAATGAGACTTCGTCGAAACGTTGCCAAGACATTTCCAATTTTACACGGGAGAAAACCCGAACAACCAAAGACCTATATATATATATATATATGAATGAATATGAATATATGAATGATGTACCTGCCACCACCTCATCTAGATGAGATGTTGTTTTCTCACATTCATAGTAAATGATAATTGTTCTATAAAGTATAAAACACTTATTTAAAGAGAAGCCTATTCTCTTGATAGACAGGGGAGTTACATTGTAATAATGAAGACAGGAATTGATCACAGAATTCTGCAGCAAAAAAAAATTCACATCACCCAGCCAAATGAAATAACATTTTTAAAAATGAATATGGAAGATATCAAGACATTCAACATTTCCCAAGCAATGGACCTAAACCTTGTAAGATACTTAAACAAACTTTGCGGTATCTCACAAGATTTCACGAGATGTGGAGAATAGGTCTCTAAGGGTATCAAAAATGTTTGCAAAATATTTGGGGACTAAAAGTTTTGCTGATTTCCCATAGACTTTGGTTGCATGTGACTTTACATATCATGCTTAACCATAATAATATTTTCTTGCTTTACTCTGTTATGGGAATCCAAACGATTATAAACCATGATTTGTGGTTTGGGGTAATATGTAAATCAGACAAGTCTGACTTATTCATTCATTATGAAAGAGGACAGCTATTGAATATAGCATGATAACTTCAACCTTGATTTTTTATTGTGAACAATAAATTCTTTATTAATTGTGAACAAAGATGTTTTCATTCCTACTCTACCTTCTCACAATCTTCCAGTGTGAGAATGAATGCTTGTAAAAAACCAGGACTTTGAAATGCTTGGAGGATCAAAAACAGAGTCAGGAGCAATTGGATGCACTTCTTTGTCAGAATTTTTTCATCGCCATGGGAGGGATGAAAATGTGTGTGTGTGAGAGAGAGAAAAGCACCCTCATTTTATATTAAAGGTGCCTAGAAAGATTTAGTCTCATAAACAAATTCAGGTATACTGGGGCACAACAAAATACTTGGAAACAAATTTCAGGCAAAGTTTTCTTACATGGGTTTTATTTTCAGATCATGTATATATAATCAGTTTATAGAAAGTTAGCACCTACCCACTCCTACCCCCTACCCCCTAGTAGAATGAAATATTTTGAGAAATATTAAAAATGGCAGGATAAAATATTTCCCTAAAAGAAAAATCTTAAAGGAGACAGAAACTCAGAGCCCCAGCTCCCTCCCCGCAGCAGATATTTTGGGCCCATTGAGAAAGATTGGGCCAGACTATCTACAAAACAAAAGACCTTCAGTTCCAGGGTGATGGGATTAAGACATGATCCTTCAGGACATAATAATATTAACTCACTACCATCTAGCAGCAGAGCTCACCACATTGCACAATCTCCTAAGGACATTGCATCATCGTCCAAACTTCAACCAAACTTAGCTCAGACAACCTAGAGCCAGCTACAACAGCCAATAGAATACATGTTCTTGCACACGAACAGGAAGTTCAAGTGCAAAGCCCAAGAGAAGGTATAAAAGCCACCCATTCTCAAATCCATGTGTTCAGCTGCCCAGAACCCATGTGCTTGGTGGTTCTGTTCATCATTAAACCATCTTTCCAATCAGTCTCCAGACTCCATTTTGTCTCCAATGCCTTTCTCCTGTCTTGGAACTGAACCAAATGGATATTTCTTCCAATAGATTAATCTGGCAGAATTCAACACATAAAATGAAAATTTTTAAATGTGCTTTCATAGAATTATTTCCACTATTTCTTTTGCTGCTTTACATAAAGAAATATAGACTGTGTGCTTCATGGACATGGTACATGTACACTTTGTTATTCTGTGTGCATTTATGTCCAAAATATTGGTTATGATTGTGAATTTTGAGTCTAATACAAATACAGAAAGAATAAAATCAGCTGAACAATGGAAAGGATTTTTTGTAGTTTATACTATAAAAGATCTGAATGCATAGGGATTTTACTTAGCCAATAGTTTCTAACAAACTTCTTTATAATGCTTGTTATATAGTTAAACAATTATAAAGATTATCAATATCTATATTGTGGATTGTCAACATGTGTACAAAAGATTAATATTTGTAAATATTAATCTTCAAAAGATTAATATTTGTAAATATTTTTACTTCCTGTTTATTTAATAAACCATTTTTACAACCAAGCAAAATTTATTTTTGCCCTTTTAAACAAACAATTGATTTTTTATTGTGAACAATAAATTCTTTATTAATTGTGAACAAAGATGTTTTCATTCCTACTCTACCTTCTCACAATCTTCCAGTGTGAGAATGAATGCTTGTAAAAAACCAGGACTTTGAAATGCTTGGAGGATCAAAAACAGAGTCAGGAGCAATTGGATGCACTTCTTTGTCAGAATTTTTTCATCGCCATGGGAGGGATGAAAATGTGTGTGTGTGAGAGAGAGAAAAGCACCCTCATTTTATATTAAAGGTGCCTAGAAAGATTTAGTCTCATAAACAAATTCAGGTATACTGGGGCACAACAAAATACTTGGAAACAAATTTCAGGCAAAGTTTTCTTACATGGGTTTTATTTTCAGATCATGTATATATAATCAGTTTATAGAAAGTTAGCACCTACCCCCTCCTACCCCCTACCCCCTAGTAGAATGAAATATTTTGAGAAATATTAAAAATGGCAGGATAAAATATTTCCCTAAAAGAAAAATCTTAAAGGAGACAGAAACTCAGAGCCCCAGCTCCCTTCCCGCAGCAGATATTTTGGGCCCATTGAGAAAGATTGGGCCAGACTATCTACAAAACAAAAGACCTTCAGTTCCAGGGTGATGGGATTAAGACATGATCCTTCAGGACATAATAATATTAACTCACTACCATCTAGCAGCAGAGCTCACCACATTGCACAATCTCCTAAGGACATTGCATCATCCTCCAAACTTCAACCAAACTTAGCTCAGACAACCTAGAGCCAGCTACAACAGCCAATAGAATACATGTTCTTGCACACGAACAGGAAGTTCAAGTGCAAAGCCCAAGAGAAGGTATAAAAGCCACCCATTCTCAAATCCATGTGTTCAGCTGCCCAGAACCCATGTGCTTGGTGGTTCTGTTCATCATTAAACCATCTTTCCAATCAGTCTCCAGACTCCATTTTGTCTCCAATGCCTTTCTCCTGTCTTGGAACTGAACCAAATGGATATTTCTTCCAATAGATTAATCTGGCAGAATTCAACACATAAAATGAAAATTTTAAATGTGCTTTCATAGAATTATTTCCACTATTTCTTTTGCTGCTTTACATAAAGAAATATAGACTGTGTGCTTCATGGACATGGTACATGTACACTTTGTTATTCTGTGTGCATTTATGTCCAAAATATTGGTTATGATTGTGAATTTTGAGTCTAATACAAATACAGAAAGAATAAAATCAGCTGAACAATGGAAAGGATTTTTTGTAGTTTATACTATAAAAGATCTGAATGCATAGGGATTTTACTTAGCCAATAGTTTCTAACAAACTTCTTTATAATGCTTGTTATATAGTTAAACAATTATAAAGATTATCAATATCTATATTGTGGATTGTCAACATGTGTACAAAAGATTAATATTTGTAAATATTAATCTTCAAAAGATTAATATTTGTAAATATTTTTACTTCCTGTTTATTTAATAAACCATTTTTACAACCAAGCAAAATTTATTTTTGCCCTTTTAAACAAACAATTGATTTTTTTTATCAATTTATCAATTCATTCAAGTATGAAAAGTTCCATGAGGGACCAAGAGAATCAAAGTTTAAACACAGAGAAAGAAGATATGAGCTGTTTAGAGATAGAACAAAGATAAATTAAATTCCAATGAAAATAAATAGCTGATTATTTATTTTTCTATCTTACTAAAAAGTTGCCACATTTTAAATGATTTTTCCCCTTGACAGTTTCTAGATAGTCTCTGAATCAGGCTTATCTGAAAACTGGCTTTTCAGCTAACTGCAATATTGCAACCTAATAACTTTTGGATGCAAAATTATCACAGATGTTCACAGGGAGTTTTGTATATAATTCCCAATGTTCTCCTTTAGGACAGGGGTCCCCAACTCCAAATCCATAGACCGGTACTGGTACCGGTCCACAGCTCATTGGGAACTGGGCCACTTAAGTGATCGGTAGGCAGACAAAGCTTCATTTGCGCATGTGCTGGATTAGATTGCGTACACAAAATCATCCCTTTCCCTTTACCACCCGCCTATCTCTGGAGCCAGAAAGATTGGGGTTTGCTGTTTTAGGACAATATATGAAACAATATTATTACATTGGTTAAAACCAAGCTTGTTTAAGAACTACTGCTGGTTATCCACCAACTATGTTTAGAATCCCAGACAGAGGCAAAATACAATAATATGAAAATTTCAAGCCTCCAAAATCCTAAACCAGGGGTATCAAACTTGCAGCCCATGGGCCAGATGCATTACGTGCTGGCCCCATCCCTGCCCGGTTTAGCAAAGGAGAAAAAAGTCCTGATATGTCATGTGACATCACCATGATGATGCAAGTTTGACAACCCTGTCCTAGACTGTTTACAAAGCTATACAAAATAAACTGTAAAAGTTTATAAGTTGGAGAAACACAGTAAAGAAATAATAGAAGACTGTCAGAGTGTGCACAGCTTTACTACATGAGACAATCCAGGAGCAATAAGAGCAAGCAGAGGTTTGTAATAAATAGTGGTTTTACCTACAAAAGAATATATACTATACATACACGTATTATAGGCAGAAGTCAAACAATGAGTAAATTACAGCAGGGAAGAACACATGGTGAGAGAGAGACGCCCTAACAGGGCCTCTTCTTACAGGCTCTGAAAGGGATAACAGCTAAAAACCTCTCAGGCCAAATAGATGTTTTTCTTTCTACATATTTTTAAAAGAGTTATATTATTCTCTCTCTCTCTTTTTTTTTTTTTCATCCTTCTACATTCTACATTCTTCTTCTGCCATGGATCTTGCTCAGAAATCTCTTGGGGATAGTATTGCTATTTTAGTTTATATAAAATACAGATGTGCTATTCTTTATGTAATCTTATGCATTTTTACATTGTAATTGATCTTTTGTATAGTTTGAGTTTTTTCTTCTCAGCACTATGCACTATTAATATTTTAAATTTTAAATTCATTTTTAACTATCAGCCGTTTAGTAATTGCTATATTTTAATTTCTTTTAATTGTATATATCTGTATTTTATTTCTGGCTGTACACCGCCCTGAGTCCTTCGGGAGAAGGGCGGTATAAAAATTTAATAAAATAAATAAATAAATAAATAAATAAATCCCTGCTTTAAAACTGAATGATAAGCAAGCATTCTGCCTGCTGCCATAAGGCTTTGCACTATATGATGCTAATTTCTTTATTGGCTCCCAGAGAATAGGATTAGAAAATCCTAAACCAGGGGTATCAAACTTGCAGCCCATGGGCCAGATGCATTACGTGCTGGCCCCATCCCTGCCCGGTTTAGCAAAGGAGAAAAAAGTCCTGATATGTCATGTGACATCATCATGATGATGCAAGTTTGACAACCCTGTCCTAGACTGTTTACAAAGCTATACAAAATAAACTGTAAAAGTTTATAAGTTGGAGAAACACAGTAAAGAAATAATAGAAGACTTTTCAGAGTGTGCACAGCTTTACTACATGAGACAATCCAGGAGCAATAAGAGCAAGCAGAGGTTTGTAATAAATAGTGGATTTACCTACAAAAGAATATATACTATACATACACGTATTATAGGCAGAAGTCAAACAATGAGTAAATTACAGCAGGGAAGAACACATGGTGAGAGAGAGACGCCCTAACAGGACCTCTTCTTACAGGCTCTGAAAGGGATAACAGCTAAAAACCTCTCAGGCCAAATAGATGTTTTTCTTTCTACATATTTTTAAAAGAGTTATATTATTATTCTCTCTCTTTTTTTTTTTGTTTCATCCTTCTACATTCTACATTCTACATTCTACATTCTACATTCTACATTCTACATTCTACATTCTACATTCTACATTCTACATTCTACATTCTACATTCTTCTTCTGCCATGGATCTTGCTCAGAAATCTCTTGGGGATAGTATTGCTATTTTAGTTTATATAAAATACAGATGTGCTATTCTTTATGTAATCTTATGCATTTTTACATTGTAATTGATCTTTTGTATAGTTTGAGTTTTTTCTTCTCAGCACTATGCACTATTAATATTTTAAATTTTAAATTCATTTTTAACTATCAGCCGTTTAGTAATTGCTATATTTTAATTTCTTTTAATTGTATATATCTGTATTTTATTTCTGGCTGTACACCGCCCTGAGTCCTTCGGGAGAAGGGAGGTATAAAAATTTAATAAATAAATAAATAAATCCTTGAGGCACCCCACAAGTGAGGCGCCTCGCGGACGACCTCTGCCCCCCTTTCAACACCGTCTGCGACCGGTCAGAGAGATAGGAGGAGAACCACCGATAAACGGTGTCTCCCACTCCCAATCCCTCCAACCAGCGCAGCAAGATACCATGGTCGATGGTATCAAAAGCCGCTGAGAGATCTAATAGGACCAAGGCAGAGGAACAACCCCTGTCCCTGGCCCTCCAGAGGTCATCCACCAACGCGATCAAAGCCGTCTCCGTGCTGTAACCGGGTCGGAAGCTGGACTGGAACAGGTCTAGATAGACAGCTTCCTCCAGGTGCCGGGGGAGCTGCCATGCAACCACACTCTCTACAACCTTCGCCACAAAGCGAAGGTTGGAGACTGGACGGTAGTTTCCCAAAATAGCTGGGTCCAGGGAAGGCTTCTTCAGGAGAGGTCTCACCACCGCCTCTTTCAAGGCGGCGGGGAAAACCCCTTCAACCAAAGAAGCATTTATAATCCCCTGGAGCCAGCCTCGTGTCACTTCCTGAGCAGCCAGCACTAGCCAGGAAGGACACGGGTCCAGTAAACATGTAGTTGCATGCAACCTCCCCAGCAACCTGTCCACGTCCTCGAGAGCCACAGAATCAAACTCATCCCAAATAACCTCAACAAGACGTGTCTCCGCCATCTCGGTTGGATCATCGCAATCTTGGTCCAAGCTATCCCGAAGCTGAACGATTTTATCGTATAGATAACCGTTAAACTCCTCAGCCCATCCCTGTAGGGGGTCATCCCGTCCCTCCTGATGAAGGAGGGAACGGGTCACCCGAAACAGGGCGGCCGGGTGGTTATCTGCCGATGCAATGAGGGTGGAAAGGTAGGAACGTTTCGCCTCCCTCATTGCCACTAGGTAGGTCTTTGAAAAAGACCTAACTAGTGTCCGATCAGCCTCGGAACGGCTGGACCTCCAGGTACTCTCTAGGCGTCTTCTCCGGCGTTTCATCTCTCTTAGCTCCTCGGAGAACCAGGGAGCCAATTGAGATCTACGCTGGGTCAGAGGCCGCAAAGGCACGACACAGTCCAAAGCCCCAGCCATGGCCTGTTCCCAAGCCGCAACCAGTTCTTCAGTCGTGCCGTGGGCAAGATCCTCAGGGAACGGCCCAAGCTCCGTCAGGAACCTCTCTGGGTCCATCAGGCGCCTGGGACGGAACCAACGTGTTGGCTCCGTCTCCCTGCGGTGGTGAGCGGTGGTCCGAAAGTCTAGGCGAAGAAGGAAATGATCTGACCATGACACTGGTTCTTTCACTACATCTCCTAAATCCAGATCATTAACCCACTGACCAGAGATAAAAATCAAGTCTAGCGTGCCTCCCCCAATGTGTGTAGGGCCATCAGTTACTTGAATCAGGTCCAAGGCCGTCATGGAGGCCTGGAACTCCTGAACCACCGTTGATGACAAGCCGGCCGATAGCAAGTTGAAATCCCCCAAGACTAGAAGTCTGGGAATCTCAACCGCCACGCCAGCAAGCACCTCTAGTAGCTCAGGTAGGGCTGTAGTCACGCAGCAAGGAGCCAGGTACGTGATCAACAGCCCCATCTGATTCCGATGGCCCCACTTCACAAGGAGGGATTCACAGCCAGCTATCTGAGGAACACTGGACTCCCTCGGCTCCAGACTTTCTTTGATCACAACCGCCACCCCCCCACCCCTACCTTGGGCCCTCGGCTGATGGAATGCACGGAAACCCGGAGGGCACAGCTCAACCAGGGGTACACCCCCTTCTGTGCCCAACCAGGTCTCCATAATGCCCATAAAGTCCGGACTCCCTCTGAATAAGGTCACAAATCAGGGGAGCCTTGTTGACCACGGACCGGGCATTGCAGAGCATCAGCCGAAGACCCAAGCTCTGAGGGTCTTGACCATCCGGGGAACGAGTGAGGACTGGGGGGCCGGAGCACGTGATCGCTTTTAAACATCGAACACGTGCTCCCAAAGGACGATACGGCCCCCTGCCTCCGCCATATCTGCCCCTCCCACTTACCGTACAGATGGAATAACACTCTCTGCTCTGTACAAACCCCTCCCCCCTGTCTTCGGACCAACTGAAATAGTGTCGTGAGCACGCGCTGGGACTGGACATACCCTCCCCGACGGGTTTCCCCCAACACCCACCCTCCCTCCCCCCCCAAGCCCGTCAATTTCCACCCTCCCCGTAAAATTCCCATTAAAACTCCCCTTAAAAAATCGGTTAAAACAGTTAATTAAAAATCCCCTAAGTCTCCTATTCTTGGCATGCCATCTCTCGGGGTTCCAAAACCCGTCCTCAAGATGGGCCCTCGATAACGTAGAGGGCCAAACCCACGAGAGAGGGGAATCTCGTAGGGCAAGAAGGTCAGCCGCTGAAAATGTCCGCATGATGAAAAAACACGGCAAGCAGACCCATCCTGGACGGTCAGGATATCTCCGAGTGGGAAAAGTCAATGGACATCCATTTCAGTCTCAGTCTCAGTCTCAGTCTCAGGCGGTAGATGAAATAGTCACCGCCTTGTTCAATCACTCAGCACCGCACCCCCGTCCCCATCGAGCCTTGAAAATTGCAGCCATTAATTTGGCTGCCGATGGCAACAAACTGAGGCTCGACGATGTTCTATGGACAATCCAAGGGTGGTCGGGGGGGGAGGAAAGGGCGAGTCCTCCAATTTCATGGACTCCATGGGCTCCATCTCGGCTCCACCTGGGGGGAACTCCGCTGCCAATGTCCAAGGGTCATCTTCCATCAACGACCGATGTCAGGGCCGCCAACGCCGACGTCACCCAGCCATGCCAGTTTATTCTAGGATGCTCACACAATTTCCGAGCTGAA
Source organism: Ahaetulla prasina (assembly GCF_028640845.1). Taxonomy (NCBI): domain Eukaryota; kingdom Metazoa; phylum Chordata; class Lepidosauria; order Squamata; family Colubridae; genus Ahaetulla; species Ahaetulla prasina. The sequence continues at coordinate 110,682,325 of NC_080540.1, forward strand.
ACTATGGTCGAGTCTGTCCATGTGTTATGAGATTAATGAATTTTCAAAATATTTTTTAACTGCTGGTTGGTGTTCATGCTAGTCTTCTGCTTGTCTTTCCTACATAGTGGCTCCAGAAACCAACACCCAGAGAAGCAGGGATTAACAACTGACAAACAATCAAGCAGAAAATAATACCTTAATCAAAGAGCCATCAATGAGAAAATATTCCTGCCATATTGATAGGACAAGCACATTGCACACTCACTAGTAATGATGGCATTATCTAATAGGCTAATGAAATATGTGCAAGCAAACAACCAAGCTCAGAGAACACCAAGGTTTCCACAATTCAGTCCTGAGCTACATATATTCTCTTCTTCAGTGATGATCAAAAATATGTAGATTGGTATTCTAAATGAAGAATCAATTAGTAAGAAGCAAAAGCAATTGCATTTCCTCCTATGATGTCCATTAAGCAATTCAATGAACACCTTTGTTTTTCCCTCTGCCCCACTTTTTAAAAAAAATCAATTTCTAACAGAACAAAGAAAGCAGCAACACATTTCATTTGTTTTCCCCATGCTGGTGTAACTCTTAAAAGCAGATATAAACAAAAATGTAGTCTGAAATCAATGCTGCATTTCAGAATTTACAGGGAACAGAAAACAAAAGATTTGCTCTTATTATATTATCTGCACTCTGCTACCATTACTAAATGTCTTTGAAACCAGATCAGCAGGGAATATGGCTTATCAGAATAAAGCTGCATTTCTGTTGTCTTGTGTTCTAATTCATTTTTTCCAAGGAATAAAATTTAATGTAACACATGCAGGAAAGTAAAAAAAATAAAATAAAATTAAAACAAATCAAACCCAAACCATGATGCACACTGTTTAAAATAAATAAATAAATAAATCCCTGCTTTAAAACTGAATGATAAGCAAGCATTCTGCCTGCTGCCATAAGGCTTTGCACTATATGATGCTAATTTCTTTATTGGCTCCCAGAAGGGAATAGGATTAGAAAATCCTAAACACACATTCTGCCCTTTTTCATTAAAGGGAAAAGCAAAGATGTCTCTTTGGCGGATACTCACAATGTGCTGAAAAGTTGATGGCAATGTGTTGAAAGAACTAAATACCCCTTTCCAGAATTCTCAGTGGTGAAAACAAAGGAATGTTTTGTCATCTGCCCTGATGTCCCTTTGGTTTTATGGGACTTACTTTTTCTGCATTTGCACATTTTGAATTTGCAAATGCTAAAAATAGCATTTTAAAAATCCATCCTTGGGGGCATCCCTGTAGAAAAGGCTGAAGCAATCACTTCATGTAAGTCTGTATTTTGATATTACAAATCAAGCAATCACTAGCTTTCCAAAAAAAGAAAGAAAGAAAGAAAGAAAAGAGAAAGTTCTAAACAAGTGGAAAGGTTATTTTCTATTCTTCCTTGCTTTTTAAAAACTCAGTCTTTCTGAGAAATAAATCATATTGTTTTTCATATATACACACCGTATTTTTCGGAGTATAAGACATAATATATACCATATTTTTCAGAGTATAAGACACAATTCCCCCCCCCACAAAAGAGGAATTTGGGTGCGTCTTATACACCGGATGTAACCCTGCCAACCCGCTGGCCCCCACCCTTTGGCCTCTGCCTCCCAACAATTTATATATATATATATGTATGTATGTATATGTAGGTCTTTGGTTATTCGGGTTTTCTCCCGCGTAAAATTTGAAGTGTCTTGGTGATGTTTCAACAAAATCTCATTTGTCATCTTCAGAGACTTCATCGAAATGTCGCTAAGACACCTCCAATTTTACACGGGAGAAAACCCGAATAACCAAAGACCTACATACAAACACCCACAAAAACCTCAGAAAACATATATATGTGTGTGTATGTATGTATGTATGTATATATGTGTATATATGTGTATATATGTGTATATATGTGTGTGTGTGTATATATATATATATATATATATATATATATATATATATATATATGTCTTTGGTTGTTCGGGTTTTCTCCCGTGTAAAATTAGAAGTGTCTTGGCGAAGTTTCGACAAAGTCTCATTCGTCATCTTCATGCTTCAGCTTCATGCTTATATATATATATATATATATATATATATATATATATAGGTCTTTGGTTGTTCGGGTTTTCTCCCGTGTAAAATTGGAAGTGTCTTGGCGACGTTTCGACGAAGTCGCCAAGACGAAAACCCGAACAACCAAAGACCTATATACAAACACCCGTGAAAACCTCAGAAAACAAACATATATATATATATATATATATAGATAGATAGATAGAGAGAGAGAGAGAGAGAGAGAGAGAGAGAGAGAGAGAGATTTATTTGATTTCGTAGGTTTTCACGGGTATATGTATGCAGGTTTTGGTATGTTCGGGTCTTGTCTTGTCTTAAGAAACCCCAAAGACAAGATCCAGCTAGAGAACCAAGGAGTCTATGAAATACCTTGCAAAATCTGCCCAGCAACATACATTGGACAAACTAATAGGAGAATAAATGTATGCATAGCAGAACACAAGATTGCAGTCAGAAAAGAAGAAAAAACGTCATCTCTTTTCCAACACCTTAAAGCATAGGACATGACATTGATTTTGAAGGAACCAAATTAATCTCCAAAACTGAACACTATCACAAGAGAATAATTATGGAAGGCATAGAAATAGAAAAACACCCCCATAACATAAATAAACCTGCCGATACCTCCCACTTACCAAACATCTGGAAACTAGCACTAGTCGAGAAACGAATCCCAGCTACAAAAATTGACACCAACACATGACAGGATCTCGAACTCGGAACCAGACCAGAGCCCAAAATGCTACTTCCCACACAAAAATCAACACATAATAAGACCTCGAATTCGGAACCAGACCAGGGCCCAAAATGCTACTTCCCACACAAACATCAACCCCATTAACCAATTAACCAAACAGCCAACCAATCAGCTTGCAACAGCTAGGCCTGCAATTCAAAAACACCCCCATAACATGAATAAACTTGACGATACCTCCCACTTACCAAACATCTGGAAACTAGCACTAGTCGAGAAACGAATCCCAGCTACAAAAATTGACCCCAACACATGACAGGATCTCGAACTCGGAACCAGACCAGAGCCCAAAATGCTACTTCCCACACAAAAATCAACACATAATAAGACCTCGAATTCGGAACCAGACCAGGGCCCAAAATGCTACTTCCCACACAAACATCAACCCCATTAACCAATTAACCAAACAGCCAACCAATCAGCTTGCAACAGCTAGGCCAGCAGTTCAAAAAACTCCATTAACCAATCAATATGTAGCAACACAGCCAACCAATCAGCTTGCAACAGCTAGGCCTGCAATTCAAAAATCTTTATTCATACCCATTTTAGCTAAGGAATTGCAATACAGGGAACTTGGATAGACTAATAGGATCATCATAGGTCACTTCCCTCAAAGTTTTACTAACTGTTGCAGGGAGATGTTATGGCCTGCCAGCAGAACTCACAGCAGATTTGGTCAGTGAGGAGGTTGGGAGGAACATGGGTCAATTCTGGAGTCTGGGGAAGGCTCTGATGAGGGCTCTGTGTCGGAGGCAAAGAGGGGGCCAGGGCCGTATGCCAGTTATCAGTTGTCTTCAGAGTCAGACATCAGTGAGGCAAACATAGAGCTGGAGCCTGTTCTCAGTGTGCACATGCACAGAGTTGCCAGGGAATAAACAGCTAAAGAACAAGGGTGACTGGGAGTAAGGCCACAGGTGGGTGCCCCCCCCGAGGGAATAAAAGAGGAGCAAAAAGGGAGTGTAGTTTGCAGGAGACAATTAGTTCACTTAATTGGTTCGTGACTCTCAGAGATTTCTTGCCAAGTTTTGAAGATATTTTGCTTCACATCCAAGAAACTTCTTCAGCTCTGACAGGATAGTGGGGAATGGAAGGATTATCTATCCTGTCAGAGCTGAAGAAGCTTCTTGGATGAGAAGCAAAACATCTACAAAAGAAAAACAAGAAAGTCCAGTTGTTTTCTGAAAAAGCACCTTTGGGACAACCATGATCTGGATGACTGAGAATCTCCACAGACAATTGAGTAGAATTGTTACATCCAAATCTCTGTTAAATCCAAACTGACTTAATATATTTCCTTTGTGCAATTAATACAGCTAGTTCTCAGTCCTGCAACTGGGACCAGAACTGATGTTGCTAAATGATGCATCATAAAGCATGATGTCACAGGAACGTGCTGCTTAGTGATGGCAGTTCCAGTTGCCATTGTTAAGGGAGGATTGTCCAGGTTGTAAGTGAGGACTTCATGTGACCAAGACTTTTGACTTCCTGCTGGCTTCTCCAATGACTCTATTATTAGAATCTTGGAGGGAACATTGGCATTGTGGTAGCCAGAACTCAGGAACTTAAAACTGGTCTAACTTCCACTTACAGTGTATTCAGTACTGTAAGTTTAAAAGATCACTGAATGAGACCATTAAATGGAGACCACCTGTACTTTATGCTATTTAGATTAATTTATGATATTAATGTAATTATGTGATGATGAAAGTTACACACAGTACAATGCTCAGACCACTTTGGAAACTTTATCATAGGAATGAAATCTGAAGTAAAGCCTTGTCCTTTTGAGTCCACAGTCTGTGACAACATGGGTCTATGATGTGCACATATTTTTCTGTTAAATGAAACAATTATTAGAGCGAACATATGCCCAGAAAGACCACCCAAAAGACTAGTAAAAATGAAGCAATCAATATAAAAAGCTGTGGAATTCTTAGCTCCTATCTAAGAGCTTATACCTTAGCTTAAGAACCGAGATTTGATGGGAGAAGCATTGAGAGTAGGCAGCAGAATTCCAGTGCAATTCAAAAATCTTTATTCATACCCATTTTAGCTAAGGAATTGCAATACAGGGAACTTGGATAGACTAATAGGATCATCATAGGTCACTTCCCTCAAAGTTTTACTAACTGTTGCAGGGAGATGTTATGGCCTGCCAGCAGAACTCGCAGCAGATTTGGTCAGTGAGGAGGTTGGGAGGAACATGGGTCAATTCTGGAGCCTGGGGAAGGCTCTGATGAGGGCTCTGTGTCGGAGGCAAAGAGGGGGCCAGGGCTGTATGCCAGTTATCAGTTGTCTTCAGAGTCAGACATCAGTGAGGCAGACATAGAGCTGGAGCCTGTTCTCAGTGTGCACATGCACAGAGTTGCCAGACGAAGGGAACAGCTAAAGAACAAGGGTCGACTGGGGAGTAAGGCCACAGGTGGGTGCCCCCCCCGAGGGAATAAAAGAGGAGCAAAAAGGGAGTGTAGTTTGCAGGAGACAATTAGTTCACTTAATTGGTTCGTGACTCTCAGAGATTTCTTGCCAAGTTTTGAAGATATCGACCTGGCAGCTCTCCAAGCCACATAAGGTCTGTGACTGTAAATTCTCCCTTGAAAGACTTTGCTGGATGTGAATGAGATGAATTCACAGTAACTTAATAAAAAGGGGTTTTTGTCGGGACAATGAGTCTGCTTCATTCTCTTGGGAAGCTAGGTCAGAACAGGAGAACTCAAAACTAAATATTGTGATAAAATTAAGTTAAGAGCTATGGTGGCACAGTGGTTAGAATGCAGTACTGTAGGTTAATTCTAATGATTGCCGACTGCCAGTAGTTTGACAGCTTGAATCTCACCAGCTCAAGGTGACTCAGCCTTCCATCCTTCCGAGGTTGGTAAAATGAGGATCCAGATTGTTGGGGGAAATATGCTGACTCTGTAAACTGTTTAGAGAGGGCTGTAAAGCACTGTAAAGAGGTAAGTGCTATTGCCAATAACATACTCAATTTGGGGAAGTTCTAGAAGCTAGGGCTTTTGGAGATGGGAGGGGGTCTCTGTTACTGCTTCAGCCCAGGCTGGTTATAGGAATCATTATTTGATGAACAATTATGCCACTCATTCTGTGACTTTGACTTCAGTGATAAATGAATAGACTGCATTGCCAGTAACAGAACCACTGAAATAAACATGAGGCAGAGCAGATAACCTGCACTAATATTAGAAGAAAATGTGCCAGACAGCACACATATACACACAAAGAAGGTTTGGGTCCTTTTTATAGTTCAGATTAGTATCTTTTCTCATTTTTCATTTCTTAGGAAAAAGCATTCAGTCTGACTCCTGCTTATGTATATTCCTGTAGTATGCCTATTCCAGATTTTTCACTGAGGAATAATTATTACTTGGTTGACATTAAAATATTTATAGAATTGTATGATATTAAATTCTTACAGAAAATATTTTTACACAAAATACCGGAATATTTAAAAGGTTTATTGGGAACAAGCTTTAAAGCTCCGAACTTCTGATGTGATTTAATAGCATCGGACAGTCTAACAGCAGATTTAATTTCCACAGTTAAAATACCTCTGTCATTTTGTCTCCGACAATATCATGCAATTCGCTCAACTCACTGAAACAGGTGCTTGACACCACAGGTATAAAATAACACAGAAAATGACATTGTTGAAACATTAATGGTTGGCTGTTGCAGTGAATACACTTCAGAACACCAAACTAGAGCTGTCCTTTCAATAGCTAGATAAGCAGCTTGAGCAAAACCTTACCCCCTCCTTTTTTGGGGGGCAAGGGTTATACAGATTCTGGAATTGGCAACAGAATCAATATAGTTCATGTAGAAATTCCACCAAAGGAAAGAAATACTCTGATTTAGGTCAGAAAGTCATTTACAGATATCTGCAGGATGCACGTCTTTGAAGTCCTGGATGAAATTCAAGCTGTATGACTGAAAAATAAATTTATTGCCTTTTCAAAGTGGACTAGAAAAGAAATAAGGTCATATATATTCCATCCTGATGGTGGAAGGGAAGGAGGGGGGAGACTTACAGTATGCTATAGCAATTTCTAATCGTGACTAGAAGCACACACTAAGGAATGTGAAAGAAAATTGATATTCATATTGGAATGTGTTATACCATCTCCTGAAACAGCATTCATTTTTACTCTTTGTAAAGCCTGCATATCATTAATTATGTTTATCATACAAGCTGATAAAAAGATTTTCCCTCCAGAGCAGACAGAAGTTGGAGAAAATGAAGGATGCTTCATTCGGTAGGTTTAAGGATTTAAGTTACTCTTTAAAGAATCAGGGTTTGAAAATATTCAATTATTAAACTACTCACACTGAATGAACTTGTGTGTGTGTGTGTGTGTGTGTGTGTGTGTGTGTGTGTGTGTGTGTCTTTAAGATGGCTTAAATACTAATTGGTGCAACAATTATTCTCATCCTTCTGAAATTTTAGATCACAATAATGAGAAATACATATTAATATATATTAATATAATTACAAAATAAATACCAACATGGGAAGATTGCTATAGAGTTGATTGCCAACTTTGACTTATTTCCTAAGGAACATTGGTGCAAGGCCCACTATATCACTTGCAATAGCTTGATTACATACCATTTTTTAAAAAGTTTCAACATAGATGAGGATAAGTCTTTTTATTATTCTACATATATCTCTTAGTTTGGTAGAGCCAGAATGCCACTACCATTATTTTGCAAATGGTCTGCATCTACTGGTGATTTAAATTATCTGTCTTAGCTGTCTAAATTATCTTCTATTTTAAATTCCTGCTGATTTGTCCTTTTACTATTCTATTTTTCTTCTTCCATCCATCTCTTTTTCTCTTTTCTTTTTTCTTTCTCTCTCCCCCTCTCTCTCTGTGTTTTGAGTACCAAAACCAGAGGAAATATTGATTTATTTGAAGTATTTTTAACTGCCCTTCATCTTAAACTAATATCACAAAACCAAATATGACAGAATATTACAACCTGGTGCAGCCCATGCACAAGAGAATATAGGAATTTAACTGTAGTAAAGCTCCAATGGGGAATTTACTAAAGCAATGACAATGGCAGTTGGGCTGTACCTGCCCAAGAACAGTTACCTGTTGAAATTGCTAGATTATTGTAATGCTAATGAAATGTAAAATAAGATACCTATGCTCTTATTATCTACATGGCTGCCTAACCACATTACATTAGTCAGTATCACTCATCACTTCATTGAGACAATGAAGATTTGGACAGTGGATTTGACAAAGACTTAGTAGAATCAATTCAAAGACTCAGAGGTTTCAATATGCCATAGTATTATTGAGCATTCATACAGCGGGTGACTGATACATCTCACCTAAAAATTCAGAAAATCCCAGTTTGGGGTTGCCCAAGCAACCTAATTATTATACTAGCAACATATGCTCAAACTTATCCTGAACTCAATAGGCCACATGAAGCTTTATGGACAGCTGGTTTTTACTAGCAGAAGTACAATTATTTCACAGAGAAATAGACCCTTGGCACTTCCACGAATCAATCACAGTGGAAACGAAACAAGTTTTTCTAATCTCTATACATGGAATCAAAATGTATTTTTCAGTTATATGAAAGCCTTGATGGCCGTGGCATCCGTTTGCAACGGCTATTCTCTATCCTAAGCCTATGTGAACAGATGCCAGCAAAGACACTTTATCACTTAAGACAAAGGGAAAATTGTGGCTCTGTATTCAGTTTCCACTAGCAAAATTATAGCAGTTGACCATTACTTCAGAGCTTGCATTAGGACAGCATTGTCTACTACATCTATAGAATACAAAGTAGACCACATGGCACAAGCTATGATGCTTGACATTGCCTTGCCATCTCTGCCTCCTAGCATCTGTTGTCTGCAATAGCCATCTTATTGATTAATATTATGGCCAGCCTTCCACTCAAGATAATTGTGTTTCAGCATAGGTGAAACACATTCTACACCTCATATGTTTTCCAATACAAAGGAAACTACAACATTACCTCTATCAAGCAGGTTTAAATGATTATTAGGCAGCCCTATAAATCTAATAAATAAACAACTTGGTTTCTATTGTTTTAGTAGAAGTCACATTTCTATTTTTATCGACTCATGCTGATTTTCTCACTTTCTTCTAGATTGGATTGAAAAGTTTAGAAATAGGGAACTGAAGGTTTTTGATGCTCCCTCATTGCCACCAGCCATTTTTGCTGAATTGCTGCCTTTGTCAGAGGCAGCGCTTTTCCTCTTTTTTTTTTAATCTTCAAATCCTATTCCATCTCTTCCAGAAATTGTTTCTGCTTTTATTGCTATTATTGCCATTACTTTAAGAAAAGCAGTTAGGGGGAGAAAAAAGTCTTCGATACAAAGAGCAATCTAATAGGACAAAACTATCCAGCGGTGCTATGAGTGAACCTGCTGGTCTACTGGGCACAGGCATAGATATAGCATATAGAAAAAAAACTGCAAACAATAGTCTTGATGAAGTATAAAGGCCCTCCCCACAAGAGAAACCCAGTATAATTTTAAAATGTCTACAAAGAATGTGTTTTATTCTGATCTGTTCAAAACACTATCTACCATAACAGGTTATGATGCTTTGCATAGTAGTTGAGAAATTTAATGGTGAACAGTCATAGTATGGTCAACTGTGGAGGAGAAGGCCAAAGATATGAAAGCATAATTTTAACATTCTTTTTGCTGGAAACAAGTATGACCGCCCTGAGTCCCTAGGGAGAAGGGCGGTATAAAAATCTAAATAAATAAATAAATAAATAACGGTATTAATCAAATATTCCATATCGTTGACTGGGTACTGTTTCAAAACATAGAATATGGGAATTGATTTCTTCCTAGATGTTCTTTTCACATTGTGTATTTATTACTGTTGGCTTTCACGGATGCTCAGTTGAACCCAAGCACAGTTGGTAAAATTCCATCAACATAAGGCAAAATTAAATGATTTCCGCTCCCCTGTAGATCCTTATTCTTCTGGAAATCAGGCTTTTGGCATACATTTGAGGAGCAGAAAAGAAATGTAGACTGTCTCTTCCTGTTCCTACCAGCTAAATATTTAATCTCGACACTCAACGTGACAGTCAATAGATTCTAATGGTCTGAGCATTAGATAGGATAGGATAGCATGGGATAGGTCTTATTTTCAGCTTTTATTCATTGGGTAGATAATTTTATTGAGCTATTCACTGTGGCTTAGTATCTTTTTTTGATATGAGCTGTAAAAAGGCTCATCCCAGTGTAAATGAAAATAAGGCTTTTTGTTTCCCTGTATCAATTTACACTTACCTAAATTTCATTTTGACCATCCCCTCAATGCCCTTTCATAGGCCATCCACTCAATTAAAGAGATCCTTCTGGAGACCTTCACAATCAATTTTTGTTTCAAGCATCCTGAACAGTTTAGTGTCATCCATAGTCCTGGCTGGTACACTAGTTATCCATGTGCAGATAATTTATGAACAAATTAAAAAAAACACCAGTCTCAACACAGATCCCCGAGACACTAATGCAGATTCTTAACACTTCAAAAGCTCCTCATGTTTTACTCCCCTGTCAAAAATAAATTAAATATTTTTATATTTGGGCTAAAAGTCACATAGAATCATTTGAGTAATCAGATCAAAATATATCAATTTTTGGGTGCACAGTAATGTCCAATTAACAGTGCAGTCATATACATGGTTACAAAAAAATAAATGCCACTGAATTCAGTGGGGCTTATTCCCAAATAAGCATGTATAGGATTGCTACCTAATACCATAAAATCACAAACAAATACAGAAAAACACTTTTAAAAACATAGACATTTTCACAAGTTAGAAGAACAAGATAAACCTTTTAGGAACAATGGTTGATTAGATACAAAGCTCAAATAAACTTAAAGTGGTCCTCAAATCTGATCCCATGGATTAAAAAGAGACCTTGCAGATCAAGAAACCAGCCTGTATCAAGTATAAAAACTGGTTTCAGTAGCAAGTAAGCTATATGCTATAAACCTCAGAATTACCTTGAAATATGTTGAAGACAGACATGTATTCCAATTTAAGTGTCTTTCCCAAAAGGTTTAGCTACCCAAAGAGACTGAGACACCTAAATAATAATAAAAGACACAAGTCTGACAAGCACATTTTGTTTCAAAAGAAAAACAATTAACTGGCAACCGGGTGGTCCTTTTAGAGTCTCCAGTTGCCATTATAATTTCAATTCTTATTTTGGCTTTTTAATGCTCTACCAGGTTTGTTTGTTTTTTTAAAGGGAATTTTGATAAAACTACTCCATCTGGATTGCTACAGTTTAGATGGCCACTAGCTATTATATAAAAAAAAATGCTGGGAAATTTAATTCTTTGCTAGCATCTATTTACTGACCAGAGTTTCGCAATCTAGATTGGGTACACCTAGATAAGAAAATGGAAATGACATGGGGAAACAGCCCTCAAGTTGGGGGAATTCCAATTCCTTCAAATTCCATACAGAGGGTTCTTTTCCTTCCAAGTTAAAGACTAAAGCTGAAGGTCAAGAAAAAGGCTTGAATTAGGATGCTACACAATAGACTGAAATTATTATCAGCAATTATTTGGGTTCTCCAGGAACAATCTGCACATTGAAGTGAGACTTTCGTAATTTGTGTTTAAAATTCAAAATAGTCCAACAGATCTAAAACAATATGTATTTGTTATTACTTTCTAGGTTGACATATAACAAAAGCAATGCAATTGTTCTTAGGCCTGACACTCTGCATGATGCCAAAGCTGTGCTGAGTGGCCTGCTGTTAGAGAAGGGTAGGCCATCGTGCTGTAGCACTGCTTCAGCCCTCCCATGCTGTGTCAGCCTATAGGCAAACGCCATGACCACTGACACAGCACAACACATGGAAATACTAGGGAACTATTCCTGTAACAACAGGGGGGCAATTCCCTCTCAACTTGACCCCTGCTCTTGATGGCTATTGTGGTGATGCACTCAGAAGGAAATATTTAATAAAGAGGTAGTTCAGAAAATGGGCTAGCTAAGGGAAAGAGGAGGCAATGGTTAAAATAAACTCTCAGTTAAATTGAGTGGAACAATCTCATTAGTAGGATACCCCTTCTATACCGGATGGAATATGAAGGAGGGTAATTTATATGTTTGAAAGTTTTAACTTGTTATCAACTATAAAAATATATATATAATCTCCGCTTTAATGTTCAGAATTAAAGACTGGAAGCAGATGAGTCCATAAAGGGACAGCCGGTTGCCATACACAATTGTAACTATGTTTCTACAAGTTATGAAAAGAAAGCAATATGTGCCTGTTTCGGTGGCTGTCGTTTGCCTACCAATGGTGCAGTGCTCCCCATTCCAGCCCTCTCTGCATTCACATTTTCCATCTTTACAAGTCCCATGTTCTGTGCAGCGGGGATGGCAAACACGTTGGTCACAGGCTATCCCTGTCCAGCCCTCTTCGCAGCGACATGCTCCGCCAATGCATACACCATGTGTGCCACAGTCTACAGCACATACTTCTGGAAAAGAATAAGACAAAGAGAGAGATGGAAATTGCACAGTATTGCTTGTTACCCAGTATTGTCATGAAAACCAATAGCATTTTGAACACAGGAATGATTATTATTTTTCTTAATTTAATTTGCTTATTGTCTGACTCCCAACAGCTCTGAGTGGTTGTGTACTTTCATTGCTATAAGCAAGCAACGCATGATAGAAACTTCTGCAAATGAGATATTAAATCTGTTATTATATTGCATCCAAGCAGTTGGCATTTTGTTGAGAACGTCAACCAAAAAGAGACCACAAATTAAAATTTCTGACATACGTGTATTCCATTGCCTTTAGTATTTCCAAAGGTGAGCGCAATTTTGAATAATCATTATGGTAGATGTTATCGTGAACTGAAAGTTTCAGAAACACACATCTTGAACACTATCATAAAACAGGATTATAAAAAATATAAGGAGTGACAAATCAAAACATTGGAAGATAAATCTTTTTTTATATTGATTCGATTAACCATGGGTAAATTGTCAGTTACACAGCATTTCAGAATTCAGGCAGTGCTGCCAAGGATAAAGGATAGTTTGAAAACAGGATAAAGGATAGTTTGAAAACAGGATAAAGGATAGTTTGAAAACAGGATAAAGGATAGTTTGAACATTAAATGCTCAAAATCACTGTAATAAAAGATCAAACTCTTTATCGTTCCTACATTGTACGTTGCATACAGGATTTGGGATATCTGAATTTACATTAGAATTCTAATTCTTAATACAACAGTTGAATTTAGATGATGTGAATTATCTCGAGTAAGTACCCAGAGACCACACAGTCTATTGGGTATCAAGAATAAATATTCTAAAACTAAATGTTTTTTTCTTCTTCTTACCAACGGAGCAGTCAGGACCCATCCAGTTGGGATCACAGTTACAGAGGCCTGTGTCAGTGAGATATGTGCCATGCCCACTGCACTGATCTGGACACTGGGCACGTGGAAGTTCACAATTTAAACCTCCCCAGCCTGGGCTACAGAGACATTCTCCATTTACACAGACACCATGGTTGGAACAGGATGGATCCAAGCAATCAACTGAAACAAAGCAAAACAAAACAAAGTCAGTGAAAAAGGTCAGGGCACTGAACACACAGTCTGAACTGACATCAGTTAATGGATCTGTGCTCAGCAGGTTCCCTGCTGTTGAAATGGACTGCAGCAAGCTTGCTCCGTTGTTTGTTAGGATTTTCTGGGAATCTGAAAACATAAAAAGGTCATCCAACTTGCTATGAAGAAATTTCAAGAACCAGGTAGTGTTAAAAAAAAGGGGGTGGGGAGGATAGGGGAAGGAATTATCAAAACAAAATAGTAATACGGTTTTGAGACCAAAGAAGAAGAATATATATTCCAAATAGATACCAAACACTGGGAGTCTTAAAACAATTTGTCAATAATCCTGCAAACTTCACAATGACGCAAACATAAAAAGAAAAATGTTACTTAGCTGCTATGACATTCTTTGTATTTTAGGTATTTAGGCTTTCGAAGTTTGATGAAAGGAGGCAAGGAAGTTTGTGTTCTCATTGTCTTTCCCTAGTCAACTGAAGGCCAAAACCTGAGAAATCTTTCACTAAACATGAATCTTGCCTATATAAACTTTGTAAATAACTTCCTTCTAATGTAAATTCAAGCAGGGTACTACTTTAAAAAAAATCTTGGAGTGATTTATGACTCCCTTTCACTTTAGTTACAAAGGCCAAAGAGGAGCACAAAATGTGTATAATAACACAATTCAACATGTCAATTACAATAGAAACGCATATAGTAAGAGCAGTTCTCCAGGCAGGATCACCACTGCCTGCTCTTTATCCCTGAAGCTAATTGACAAATAATGGAGTTGCTTATGCCCTTTCTTTTTCTTCTCATGCTTTCCACTGTACAGTATCCTTTGCTTCCATCTGTCAAGCATTCCGTCAACATATCTGGCATAAAACAGTGCCAAGCAGCCATTCCTCATCCCTTTTATTTAGCTTTTTTCAGTACTATACTTGGAGACACTTGCTGCAACTAGAAAACAATGGTGGCATCAGAAAACAGCTGTGAAAACAGTTACATTTTTAAATAAGAATTAAAGATGAAGGAGGTTTGTGAGTGACCTTTCTACCTATAACCTTTCTACCACCGCCACCCCTCACCGATACTGAATGGTACTTATTTAATTGTCCATTTAATAATGTTGCATGAGCATATTTTTCCCCACATAGCAGCTTTAGCTTCATTAGTTCCATCAATGCAGTGACTTCCTATCATGTTGGATTTCGGTTTTCATAATTCTCAACCTGAATGTCCAATTGGAAATTATAGGATTTAGTTCACTGCATCTTGAGAGCCTAGCTTAATGAATAAATCTGCAAAATGCCTTGTAAATTGAAAGACAAGCAGACAAATTTTCAGGTACAGGTAGACCTCGACGTACAACCACCAAGTTTGAGCCCAAAGTTTCTGAGGCTTGTTACGTGAATTTTACAACCTTCTTGCCACAGTCGTTAAGTGAATCTTTGCAGTTGTTAAGTTAGTAACACGATTGTTAAGGGAATCCAGTTTCCCCGTTGACTTTGCTTGTCAGAAGGACGTAAAAAGGGATCACATGACTCTGGGACACTACAACAGTCATAAATATGAGTCAGTTACCAACTGTCGGAATTTGGATCACGTGACCATGGGGATGCTGCAATGGTCATGAAAAATGATCATAAGTCACTTTTTTTCCTGTGATGCTGTAACTTTGAACAGTCACTAAATGAACCGTTGTTGTAAGTTGAGGACTACCTGTATTTAAAATGAACAAGCAAGGCTCTGAAAGCCAAGCCTATCTTTGAATATCTGAAAGAGGCTTTGATAGCATTTGGCTGAATAAAGCACAAAAATCCCTTAAGAAGTTCGTATTAAATGCAACATGGTCTGAAGGTCTCCCCTGCAGTGATACTGGTGAAGTGCAACCATGATTCCCTCTTCACAGGATCTGTTCTGAATGCTTTGAACTGGATGTATAGGCACATTAAATCACAAAGCACTCAGAAAAAAACAATGCTTTAATGGTTCCATGAAGCAGATGATGAAAAGAAAACTGCAGACACACTTGGGGTTTAAAATGCCTTCCCAGCATCTTGAATGACAAAAGAATATAATTTGCTGTGTTTTGCTGAGCTTAATTTATAAATGCTTTCAACAGATTAAATATTCTTAAAAAGTAGGATATTTAGTACACTGGACTAGTCTCTATATTTTGAGTAAAAAAAACCTAGCTTTTGGTGGTTTGGAACATTCATTTCTAGTGTCAAATAACTGGATGAAAAAATAGATGAAGTTTCACTGGAAAAACTGTTCACTTCTCTGACTGATCATAAGAAACAGAAACAGAAGCAAACTAACATTTGTATTATGTCATCTGGAACAAGTACAGGTAGTCCTCGAGTTACGACTACAATTGAGCCCTACATTTATGTTGCAAAGTGAAACATTTGTTAAGTGAGTTTGCCCCATTTTACGACCTTTCTTGCTACAGTTGTTAAGTGAATCAAACTTTTATTGACTATTCATAGTTTTTGCAGATATAAATTAATGACTTTGTTAGTGAAGAATAAACTATCTCATTCCAATCCAGAAATGAAAGTATAAGTCTTCCAGATGTTATTAATTTATCATCACTGGTTGGCTCATTCCCATTCTGCTCTTAAAGGTGAAGAAATGAATCTAACACAATGTCCTCTTGTTTCCTTAATACCATTTTTCTCTAGGCCAGGGGTATCAAACTCACATCATCATGGTGACATTATGTGATGTATTGGGACTTTCCCCCCTTTTGCTAAACCAGGCGTCAGTGTGGCCAGTGCGTGACACATCCAGTCCATGTGCTGGGAGTTTGACAGCCCTGCTCTACGCTATGGGTCCCCAAACTTGGCAATTCTAAGACTTGTGGATTTCAAATTCAATAAGCTGGCTGAGGCATTCTGGGAGTTGAAGTCCACAAGTCTTAAGGTTGCCAAGTTTGGAGATCTCTGATCTAGACAAAATAAGATGCGAGGAAAAAGCAAGGAGAAAAGACATTGAGGCTTTGGCCAGAAGACCAAAGTAATTTTAACTCAAATTATTTGTTTTTTAGAATATCATAGAATTTCTATCTTAATAATGTCCCATTTTGTTGCTTTTCAAGCTATGAAAATTATTTGACTGCCCTCTCTCCCTTATTCCCAAGAAGGAATCACTTTCTTGATCACATTCTCCTTGCTAACAAATTACTTTTACTGCATGCTTATTAAAATTAGTTTTGTCCCAATTCTATTCTTTGTTATTCCCCCTTTGAATACCACCCTCATTATGTAATCAGAAATTACATTAGAAACTAGGGAAAAAAATAATTTGGTATCCCAGATATACTTCACAGATAAAGTAGTCTATTGCTCTCTAAGAAGAGTCAAACGACCATTTCAGGATGTACTATAAAGGTGGAACAGTACAAGTGACCACACAATTGTACTTGCAAGAGATCTTTTTACTGTAAAATTAAAGCAGAAGATGAACCTGCCATTTTTACACACCTTTAAATAAGTTTATTTTTTTTTCTTGGACATTAACATGAATAAATCTACAATTACCTCTCATCAAATTATGGTGGCAAAATTAATTTACACCCCCGTTTACAGGATGGAGTATAACTTTGGTAATAAAATGGAAATAACTAGTTATAATCCAATCCAGATTAGCATGGATAATCTTCTGGTTTGACTACTGTCAACACTCTTACATGAGGCCAGCCCTTGAAGGTCACCCAGAAGTTTGGTATGCCAATCTGCACTGGTGGTCCATTTTATTTTGTGTATGACTCAATGTGGTAATTATGCCTAATGTGGTATAGGGTCATATAGGGTCATATAGTTTAGCTTCTGTAGCATTTGGCCAGCTGCTTTCATCCAACAAGGAAGGCATATTCTACGTTCCTCTGATTCTTTTGGAACCCTAGAAGTGGCATTACAATTATCTGTTGTAATGCCTGCTATTTGGTCTGTGGTTCTCCTTGAGAACCATGTAGTTCCCACATTTTTGTCATTTCAAAAGGCCTTGAAGACATGTTCTTCTGCCAGGTCTTTGACTAGAATGGATGTAGCCCCATATAAGGAGTGTGTGTGTGTGTGTGTGTGTTTTGTGACTATCGGGATTGCCCTTTTGGTTTTCTGGATTATCTTCTTTCATTTCTGCGTTTATTTTATTGCTTTATAATTTTTCTGCTTTCTTATGAATTCTCCATATTTCGTGGAATCAGATGGTAAATAAATAAAAATAAATAAATTTTATTTTATCCCAATTTTATCATTATAAAGAATGAATTAAAACCTGTCTGAACTGACAGCTGGAGGGGTGTGTGTGCGCGTGTGTGTGTTTGTTTGTTTGTTCAGAATGTGTTCAGAATGACTATGACTCTAATCACTACTTTAAATTATGTCATATACAACCATTCAATGTCAATATCAATATTTATATATTATATTTTACATTATTTGAAATAATAAACTATTAAATTCTAAACTAAACATTTCTGAAGAGGACTCTAAATACTGATTACTATCTATGCCACTTAATTATATATTACTATTTAGTTAAAAGAGGAAAAGTGGAGGCCATGATTCTTTAATTGACATTAGACATCACCCTTGGATTGAAGGAGGAAATATATTAGGTTAAGTGCATTTTGTTGCAGTGAGTTCAAGTAGTTTATGATAAATTTATTTAGCACAACAAGCTTAATCTTCTCTGCTTGTTGGTTTCTAATAATTATCTTATTTTCCTCCAATATCATAAAAACATCTGTTGTAAATTTGAACCTTCTCTTTGTTTTCTACTTCTCTTCATCTGACTTCCAAAAACCATAAAAAAATTGCTAATGGCTTTCAATTTCTTCAGTTAATCCCCTTAGAACTCAGAAGTATACTTCAATAGATTATGCTGATTTAAATTTATTAAAATATTATCTATTTAATTCCTCTCCTGACCAGAAGTGGAGGAATGGAGAAATTTTTTTGCATGTGTGGATTTGTGTTTGGGAAGGAGAGGGAGAGAGAAAGGGAGGAGGGAGGCATTTTCTTAGAAAGAGTTGTGATCTATAATTTTTTATCTTCCTCTAATTTTGATTATACCTACTAATACAATTCCAGCCCCCTAATTGTGCTAATCCCTTATTACAACTTGAATAACATGCCATTCTGCTATAATATTTCTAAAGACTGATACTTTCCTTCACAGAACCAACATTTCTTAAATATTAGAAGATTACTCTCAGGCAAGCAGGAATAAAATTTTAATCCTAGTGCCACTGAAGCTTTCCAAATGAGATCAGTGCCACAAACAGAAAGCTTGACCTTCTCATTCTTCTGGTTCTCTTATGAACTAAGATTGCAAAAAAGAGGCTCCTAGTGTTATCAAAGAATATGGATGCCTGTCAGAGACCTGTCTTTCTAAGTTTTTATTTATTTTATAGATAGACTTGGCCCTTCTTATTCTGAACTCAGACGATCAGGGCAAGAGTCATCTGCAGGAATTGATTGCCACTGAAACTCAAAAAACACAGAGTATTTGTTCTGCTATACCTGAATAAGTGAAAATTTTCTGTCTTTTACAAATGTCATGTTATAGTAGCATATGTATCTCCTGCACACATTCAGGAGGAAGACACTGTAAACCTCTGTAACAAATTGCAAGTGATACTAAATACAACATGAAAAAAAGAGCTAGTTATTATCAGTGGGTGATTATGAATGAGTGTCCACAAATGGATAATTAACAAGAAAAAGAAAGCAGACACACTGTAAGATATAGGAAAACATACACTAAAATGTGACTGTGCCACAGATTCTATTTCAAATGTAAAATATTTTTATAATAAAAATTATAAATGTATTGATTTAAATTTCCTGGTGTAGTGCCTGACTTCTGGAACATTCTCCTCAGAGGTAGTATTCAGCCGGTTTGGATCGGTTAAGGCGAACTGGTAGTGGCGACTGTGGGTGGGCCTGCCCACTTGCCCCGGTGTAATGTCGTCCTATCTAGCCATGTTTTTGAGGCCGAGCGCATATGCGGAAGGCGTGCGTATAAGCAAAGTGCATGTGCAGAAGGCCAGGCGTATGCACAGAAGGCGCGTGCATGAGCACAATGAGCTTGTAAGTGCACGGCGAACCGGTGGTAAGAGTATGTGAAACACACCGCTGATTCTCCTCTCTGAGATTAGGTGTTAGCCTATTGGTCTTTCAAAAGAATCTGAAGACCTGCTAATATGCCTGCAAGTATGCAAAGTATGACAAGAGTCCCTTTTTCTGGCTATGTTGACCCTGACAGATCATAATGTTTCTTGGCTGCTATTTGTACTTAATATTTTCTTTGAATTGTGTTTGAACTATTTTAATTATTTTTATGTTTGTCGGCTAGTAGAGTCAAAGCTGTGAGATGAATGATGACACTAACTAAATAAATAAGTAGGTCTAACATTTTTGGAAAGAGTATATTGAAACCTTTTCCAAACAGGATTATAAAATGACAGAAAAATGTGTAAAGAGATGTATTCAGGAAGAAATTCCACTAGAAAAGTAAGGTTCAACTGGCAATAAACCAGTTATCAAATAGGAAAGCCGCAAGCAGAGATTAAATACTCTTTGAACTCTTGAAATCTGCAGGAGAAATAGTTAAAATCCCAGCACTTCTATGTTAACACATACAGAATAATGCTGTGTGGCTTAGAGACTAGAATAAATGGTATGTGTGTGTGTATACATACACACTTTTACTTATTTACTAAGACTTATCTGTCATTCCAGTCAAATGTTACTCTGAATGGTTTAAAAAACTCCAGATACAGTAAAAAGGTTAAAATGAAAAGTACAATCTGATATAATAAACAACAACCCAATATGACTGGCATACTAATAAAAGCATATGATGCACAACTTCTCCTTGAAGGGAAAAAAGACTCAAATCTTCCTGTTAATGGTCGCTTCTAAAGGTCCCTTCTGAAAGAGCCACTTCTAAATAGTTACCCGAAACCATAACTCGTATACCAAAGCAGTTAAGACTCAATAGATGTGCAAAATACTGAAACAACTGTACCAATTATCAGGGAAACAAAGTTTGGTTTTGTCAGAAAAGGACATACATAGCAAGAACGTGGGGATTATGATAAGATTCTGAGTTTCTGTTTTCAGGGAGGTCAGGTTAAACTCACCTGTCCTACCTCTATGCTTGCTAGCAAGGAATATTTATTCAAATAGTGAGAGAATTGCTGCTTGAGCTGATTTCTTGCTGAATTTGATTTTGATCTAGCAAGTGCCATTATATTATTGTCCATGTATGTATTTTATTTTATTCAATGGCTATTTAAAAAATGTCATATCTTAAAGATTTTGGATTTATCCCATTATATTGTTAATTGTTTTGAGTGCATTTTGGATGGAAGATAGGGTGTAGTTCTGGTCACCATGATACAGAAGAGATGCTGAGATTCTAGAAAGTGTGCAGAGAGAACAACAAAGATGATAAAGAGTCTGGAGGCTCAATCATATTGATGAATAATCGAGAGCTATGTATATCTAAGCTTTTGAAGCAAAGGTTTTGGGGGACATGATCACTGTCTTCCAGTATTTGAGGGGCTGTCATAGAGAAGAGGAGGTTGACTTATTCTCCAAAGCACTCCAAAGCACAAGAAGTATGGGGTGGAAGCTCATTAAAGCTCATTAAATCATCCAACCTAGAAGTAAGAAGAAATTTTCCTGACAGTAAGAACAACTAATCAGTGGGATTGCTTGCTCCTGGAATTGTGGGTGCTTTGTCACTGAAGGTTTTCAAAAATAGACTGGGCAGCCATTTGACCAAGACTGCATAAAATTTCCTGCCTTGAGCAGCAGGTTGAACTAGAAGATCTCCAAGGTCCCCTCCAGTCCTATGAATCTGTGTTCTGTTTTCTATATCAGTAAGAAAGAAAAATAAGAATCAAATTTTCAAACATAATCAAGCATATTTTTTCAATCTGTTTCAGATTGTTATAATTGGTATGCAAAAACCCTTCCTTCCTTCGTACACCTGGTTATCCAGATTTTACAATTGAGAAAAAAATACCTCTAGTTTTACTAACTATTAAACAAAGGATTTCTTAATATCTCTTTCTCAGCAGTCAGTTCCATGCCCCAAACCTTTCAGCTAAAAACAAGCTATTGAAGATATGAAATGTTTTGTTTGTTCTTATTTACTTTCCAGTTGTTCTAAATATTTTGGGTTGTTATTTCTATTAAAAAAAATCTTGCTTTATTGGTTTGTTGAACATTACCTACCTGGACTTCAAACAAAAACTTCATTAAATATTGTACTGCTTTTCGCTAGGGCTTTACATGGATTGAAAATGATTTGGAAGATGTCCTTAGGACTTTGTATGAGAAGAGCACCTGTCTATTACCTTTCTTCACACTTCTCTGCACAACTGAAAAAGAGTTGTGGTTGCTTTAAGGAGTTCACTCACTACAGTAATACAATTTTTAACTACTTCCAACTCAGGCAGCAGTTGGATTGATTTAATGTACAGTAGAGAGGTACTGTGCTTCTAGGGGGTTTGTAGCACTTTCAAGTACTTTTCAAAGCATGCAGAAATGTATTTTTCTTCCATTAATCAATTTAATAATTGATTGTTCCCAGGCAATCATATCAGACACAATTCTAGATGGTACAGTTATTAACCAGCCCTGACCTTAAGCATGATATTTACTTATTTATTTAATTAGCTTTATATCTTTATGTCCTGTGAGCCGCCTCGAGTCACCATGTCTGAATAGTCGGCAAAATAAATGTTCTAAATAAATAAATGAATAAATAAATCTCTCTTCTTTCTCCAAAGCTCAAGATGACACATTCAAATTTATCCTGTAATCATATAAGATAAAATGGACAAACAACCACAAGTACAATAGAATAGAATAGAATAGAATTTTTATTGGCCAAGTGTGATTGGACACACAAGGAATTTGTCTTGGTGCATATGCTCTCAGTGTACATAAAAGAAAAGATACGTTCATCAAGGTACAACATTTACAACACAATTGATGGTCAATATATCAATATAAATCATAAGGATTGCCAGCAACAAGTTATAGTCATACAGTCATAAGTGAAAAGAGATTGGTGATGGGAACTATGAGAAGATTAATAGTAGTGCAGATTCAGTAAATAGTTTGACAGTGTTGATGGAATTATTTGTTTAGCAGAGTGATGGCCTTCGGGAAAAAACTGTTCTTGTGTCTAGTTGTTCTGGTGTGCAGTGCTCTATAGCGTCGTTTTGAGGGTAGGAGTTGAAACAGTTTATGTCCAGGATGCGAGGAGTCTGTAAATATTTTCACGGCCCTCTTCTTGATTCGTGCAGTATACAGGTCCTCAATGGAAGGCAGGTTGGTAGCAATTGTTTTTTCTGCAGTTCTAATTATCCTCTGAAGTCTGTGTTTTTCTTGTTGGGTTGCAGAACCGAACCAGACAGTTATAGAGGTGCAAATGACAGACTCAATAATTCCTCTATAGAACTGAATCAGCAGCTCCTTGGGCAGTTTGAGCTTACTGAATTGGTGCAGAAAGAACATTCTTTTGTCCTGTTTTAATGATGTTTTTGATGTTAGCTGTCCATTTTAGATTTTGCGATATGATAGAACCTAGAAATTTGAAGTTTTCTACTGTTGATACTGTGTTGTCTAGTATTGTGAGAGGTGGAAGTATGGAAGGGTTTCTCCTAAAGTTTACCACCATTTCTACGGTTTCGAGTGTGTTCAGTTCCAGATTGTTTTGGTTGCACCACAAGGCTAGTCGTTTGACCTCTCATCTATATGCGGATTTGTCATTGTCTCGAATGAGACCAATCACTGTTGTGTCATCTGCGAACTTCAGTAGCTTAACAGATGGATCGTTGGAGATGCAGTCATTGGTATACAGAGAGAAGAGAAGTGGGGAGAGCACACAGCCTTGGGGGGCCCCTGTGCTAATTGTACAGGTATTTGATGTGATCTTGCTTAGCTTCACCTGCTGCTTCCTGTTTGTTAGTCACTTAGTCACAAAAAAATAAATCTGCCTTTCTTAAGTATGGTCCAAAAGTGTAAAACTGGTTATAAACTATTCTGAGAATGGATTCTCCTAAATACTTAAAAAACATAGACAATCTGTGGCCTGTTGGGTTACTGTTTCAGATATATTTCCTTAGATAAACAGAAAAGAGTGTGAAGGCTCAATGCAGAGGTGGGATTCAGCAGGTTCTGACCAGTTCTGGAGAACCGGTAGTAAAAATTCTGACTCCCATCTATTCTCTGCCTCCCGAGTCCCAGCTGATTGGGAGGAAATGGGGATTTTGCAGTAACCTTCCCCTGCCATGCCGACCAAGCCACACCCACCAAGCCATGCCACACCCACCAAGCCACACCCACAGAACCAGTAGTAATTTTTTTTGAAACCCACCACTGGCTCAGTGGCTTAGTATCGTTGGAGATGGTTTCTGCTCTACCACTTCAAATTCTAGCACTGCATGTTGGGATGAACTCCCTCAGTCACCTCTGCTTCTGTCCACCTAACAGTTTGAAAGCATGTTCTATGCAAGTAGATAAATAGGGGCCACTTTGGTGGGGAGGCAAGTTGGTGCTTCATGCAGGCAGTCTGATTCCTGCCAACTTTGAACTTTTTCGGCTGCAGTGCCTTTTTGCAAGATAGATCCGGGAAAGGAGGGGGGCTAGGATGACACTGCAGGAAGAGCATACTTTTTTTCTGGTGCGAAGCCACCTTGCCCTCCAAAGATGTACTTTTATTTATTTATTTTATTTATTTATTAAATTTTTATACCGCCCTTCTCCCGAGGGACTCAGGGCAGTTTACAGCCAAGATAAAAACGACAACAATATACACATAAAACAATGACTTAAAAAACTTATTACACAGATGGCCGAATTAAAACATTAAAATGATAAAACCCCATAAAATTATGAAATATTAAAACATTAAAACTTTTAAAATCCTATGCCAGTCCTGCACGAATAAACAAATAGGTCTTCAGCTCGTGGCGGAAAGTCCGAAGGTCCGACAGTTGACAAAGTCCAGGGGGAAGTTCGTTCCAAAGGGTGGGAGCCCCCACAGAGAAGGCCCTCCCCCTGGGGGCCGCCAGCCGACATTGCTTGGCTGACGGCACCCTAAGGAGTCCCTCTCTGTCCGAGCGTACAGGTCGGTGGGAGGCATTCGGTAACAGCAGGCGGTCCCGTAAGTACCCTGGCCCTAAGCCATGGAGCGCTTTAAAGGTAGTCACCTGCGGCTCCCACTATCACCCGCGCAGCTGCATTCTGAACTAACTGAAGCCTCCGGGTGCTCTTCAAGGGGAGCCCCATGTAGAGAGCATTGCAGTAATCCAAGCGAGAGGTAACAAGAGCATGAGTGACCGTGCATAAGGCATCCCGGTCAAGGAAGGGGTGCAACTGGCGAACCTGGTTTAACCTGGTTAAAAGCTCTCCTGGCGACGGTCGTCAAATGATCTTCGAAAGACAACCGCCCATCCAGGAGGATGCCCAAGTTGCGCACCCTTTCCACTGGGGCCAGTGATTCGCCCCCAACACTCAGCTGCGGCTGCAGCCGGGGTACCGGCATCCACAGCCACTCCGTCTTGGAGGGATTGAGTTTGAGCCTGTTTCTCCCCATCCAGACCCGTACAGCTTCCAGACACCGGGACAGCACTTCAATAGCTTCGTTGGGATGGCCTGGGGTGGAAAAGTACAGCTGCGTGTCGTCAGCGTACAGTTGGTACCTCACCCCAAAGCCACTGATGATCTCACCCAGCGACTTCATATAGATGTTGAACAGGAGAGGCGAGAGAATCGACCCCTGCGGCACCCCACATGTGAGGGGCCTCGCGGTCGATCTCTGCCCCCCTGCCAACACCGTCTGCGACCGGTCAGAGAGATAGGAGGAGAACCATCGATAAACGGTGCCTCCCACTCCCAAACTCCCTAACCGGTGCAGCAGGATACCATGGTCGATGGTATCAAAAGCCACTGAGAGATCTAATAGGACCAGGGCAGAGGAATAACCCCTGTCCCTGGCCCTCCAGAGGTCATCAACCAACATGGGAAGCACGTAAGCATGTCTTACAGCAGAACTGGTAAAAATTGGCAGCCAAACCAGAGATGAAATCTTTTTTTTTTTTTTTGCTACTGGTTCTGTGGGTGTGGCTTGGTGGTCATGGCTTGGTGGTCATGTGACCAGGTGGGCATGGCCAACTTGACATCACTCACATCACTCACTGCTAGAGCCAGGAGCTGCACATTCTGAGGCACATTCTGCCTTTCTGAAGCCCCAACGCTTTGAGTTTCCCTCTGGCTTGACTGCCCAAGTGAACCACGGAGCCTTCTCTTCTCTCTGCTCTCCATCCCAGAGGGCCACACATACTCCTCCCACCAATCCGCTATTTCTGCAAAGGCAGAGCCTCCCTCTTGCAGGGCGATCCCAAGAGCGGCAGCGGATGCTGCAGAAAAAGCCGTTTTCCACCTGAGTCTCCTCCTGCAGCCAAACGCGCCCAAACGTCCATGCCCTTTTTTCAAATGGGCTGTGCATGGGGCGCTTGAAGAGAGAGTGAATAAGAGAGCTCTCCAACCTCTGTTTGTGTGTGTGTGTGTGTGTGTGTGTGTGTGAGGGAGGGAGGGAATGATCTGAAGCCGAGGCACCCAAACTTCTGGCAGTGGTGGGGGCAGCTTCTGAGCAGCCCTGAGTCAGCCAGTTCCACCTGACCTACTCCCTGAATCTCGCTGTTCTCCTCCCCCCCCCACCCCACTCAAGCAGCAGCAGGCTCTGCGGGACTACAGGGCCTCTCATTTTTCCCACGGCATGGCGTATGCTTGCTACCTCAGGTTGTCTGCTTGCAAGCAATGATCTTCTCTGTTTCTCTCAGGATGCTGGTGCGGGCACCATGGATGCATAGCTTGTCAGGGCTGAGCAGAGAAGCTGCTGCCACACCACTCTCACTCACTTCCTCAAGTGCAAAGCCGAGGTCATGTGTTTCCTCACCAGGCTGGCCACTGGAAAAAGACTCAGGTGGAGATGGCTGACTCAGGACTGCTCAGAAGCTGCCCCTACTGCTGCCAGAAGTTTGGGTGCCTCGGCTTTAGATTGCTCCCTTCCTCCCTCCCTCACACACATATAGAAAAACAGAGGTTGGAGAGCACTCTTGCTTGCTCACTCCCCAAGCGCTCCATGCACAACCCATTTGAGGAAAGGGCATTCATGGCTGGGCCCATTTGGCTGCAGGAGGAGGCGCGGTGCAATGGGGTTATTTTGTTCACCATGGTGGTACTTCAGGAGGGCAGGCAGACGTCTGCAGCTGACAACTATAATGAATATGTTCACCTGCCCTCCCAAAGCACCATTGCCACCTTTCGTTTCATGGCAGGAGAAGGAAGAAAGTGAACGGCGATGGTGTGGCAATGCTCCAGGAGAGCAGGTGGACGTCTGTAGACAGGCGGGGAGAGAGGGGGCTGAAAGCGGTGGCAATGAGACTGGTGGCGGCGGCGGCCCCTTCCAAGTGCAGTGCATGGAGGTGCCAAGCAAGGCGGCCCCAGTACACCTGTTGAGCGGGCCACCGGGTGGGGGGGGGCACCAGAGATGATTGCTACTGGTTCTCTGAACCACCAGCCATCATCGCTACTGGATCAGCCAAGCCAGTCCAAATGGGGAGCATTTCACCCCTGAGCCAAACTACTACTCTGCAATAACATTGTGATCTCCTGGCTAATGTAACAATGCCATACACTAATAATAATAACCTAAACAGAAACAGAATGACTATTGATAAAAGTAGGAGCAACTTTCTGATGGCTGTTCCATTGAGTTTCTTTGTGGGAAGCTGGAAGAGTACCAGAATTAATTCCTTCCTTCCTTCCTTCCTTCCTTCCTTCCTTCCTTCCTTCCTTCCTTCCTTCCTTCCTTCCTTCCTTCCTTTCTCCCTCTCTCCCTCCCTCCCTCCCTCCCTCTAGATAATAGTATATATTTTTCTGTCTGAGCGCAAAGAGAAAATACCTGTTGTAAGTTCCATGTAGATATCAGGAAGGGCATCTGGCCAGTAAACACTCAGCTCCATTCAGTAACCCTGACTGCACCCCAATGCAAGGAATTACAAGGTCATTAAAAAAACACACCCTAACCCTCTGCTTGAAAATCTCCTATGATAGAACTCCCACGATTACAGGAACTGTTCCACTGCTTAATAGCAATCCTAGTAAGGATATTTTTATTTCGAGTTTGGATCTCTCTCTGAATGTTTCTGGTAACTGCTTCTTTTCTTACTATGATGCACAACAGAGAATAAATCCACCCCTCTTCTTTGTGACAATTGTTCAAGAAGTAATGAAAGACACACATCACATCTCCCTTTAGATTTCTTTTCTTTAGTCTAAACTTACCCAGTTATTTTAACAATTCTTCATAAGATATAGCCCCTCAGCATTTTTGTTGTTCTTTGTGCTCTTTCTAGTTCCTCAGCATCCAGCAAAATTTGACAAAATTTGCTAATTTTTTACCATAATAAAGATCTGACGATGAAATTGGATGTGTGTTCCAGGTGCGGTGTAACCAATGCATCACAGAGTAAAACGATCACCTCCCATGATCTGGACTTTTGTTGATATAGCTCAGGATTGCATTGTCTCTTTTGGCATTACCACACACTTAATTCCTTTATTTTTGTTTGTGTGCCCTCAATTGCTATTTAAATCTTTATAAGTTAGTCTTATTGGTAGAGAAGACCCAAATCCCCCCCAAAAAAGTCCAATTAAAGTCTAATTAAAGTTCAGGCATAGGACAAGGCATAAGCTCTTTAGCTTGCTAAATTGTAACCTGATGTATATTATGGGATAAGGTATAATGCACAAACAGGAAAAGTTTTGCACATACCGTAGTTAAAAATGTGTTGTTCGAACAAGAAGTAGATTGTTAAAAAGGGAAGCATATTATTGGGAATTAGGCTCTGGTACTATTGAAATGACAGTTACAAAAAAATGTGATTAACCTATCCATAAACTTGAAATATTTTTGCTGTGTCCGTTCTTCAATAGAAAGGAGTTTATTTTACAATTTCTTCCATGGTGTGTTAAATCTGGGCAAAGGGCACATTAGGCAGCATTGAGTCGGGATAACATTATGAAGCAAACAAAATTTAATATTATTATTAATAATATTTATTAATATTTTATAATAATTAATAATTATTTTTCTTATAATAAAGTGTTTTCTGATTTCCATTGGTCTGGGCCTCAGAGTTCTCAAGAGCTTCTGCTCTTAAATTGGGAAGGGGGGGGGCTCATATAGCTTTAGGAGTTATAATAGGTACTGACCAGTAGGGGGCATTGCATGATTGATTTTTGTCTTGATTGAAAAGGATGACAGCATTTAGAAAAATTCTCTGTGACCACCCTTGCTGCAAGTTAGGAACTCTCAGGGCATGATATCTATAAAATTGAATTCAGTATATAATCAACAAGTGCTAGCCTGTGGATTCAACTGCTGTTAAAAGGCGCAATACAGAACATCTAGTATGAAGCATACTTATGCGAAAGTGTACTCTAATAATGAAACTGAGCCATATTGCCGTGACGGAAAAACCTACGACACACATGTCATAGGTGGCACACAGCACCCTCTCTGATGGCACACAAGCTGTTGCCCCAGTTCAGCTCCGCTGTGCATGCACGCACTACTCCTGCTGGCCAGCTGGTCTTCAGGAATCTGCTGTGCATGCGCGGGGGTGGGCCACATGTGCGGGGCCATGCACACATGCATGGACGCATGTAGGGGCTGCGTGCACATGCGTGGGGTGGGGCGTATGTGCGCATTGCATTTTGGGGGTTCGGGCATATTCACACATTTGCGCATGCTTTGGGTTCTCAGTCCAGAATAGGTTAGCCATCACTTTCCTACTGGTCAGCAGCTAACATAGGTATTGTCCACAAAGAGATAACCCAGATGAGATCAAGCCTAGTGTATCTTTTAAAAAATAAATAATTTTTGGAATACTTTGATATTATGAGAAAAGCCAACCCCATGCAAAGATCTTTGATTTGGATTAATAAATATGTGAATGGCCAATCACACTATGATGTTTCACAGAATGAAAAAAACAACTTGCATAAGAACGTATTTCTTTTTGAAGTCTATGATCTTAAAATGATTTAGCATACAGTATATAGAAAATCAACAATGTGAGATTCAGAATACATGAGATCTTTGGGGCCTAAGTTATTAGCTCAAACCTAGTAACAGCGTTTCCATAGTTATGACATTCTCACTTTTCCACCTTAAGAAAAACGGTCTTAAAGGTAGAATACATATATTCAATCACACAAGGACAAAAAAGGTCAAGGCATTTTTCCAATACCATGTTATGCAAAATTCCCTTGGGCTAAGAATTATACTTAGAAAGTTAAATACCTTTGAAAAATTGCACAGCTATAAACTCAACAACAAAAATACTATTAAACTAACCTAATTTGTTAATTTTACTCAATTTCTACCCCAAATTGCACTAAATGAAGCTTGACAAGTTAGCTATTTCGGGGGTGGGTGGGTTGTGTGCAATTTTAATAGAGCAACAGTGTATGCAGCAAAAATTTGTGTATCACATATATCGATTTCAGTGCCATGGCCATTTCAGGTAAATTGTTTGAACAATATGACTATGATGAATATCTGAAATAAAAAGCTAACAGAAAAAAAAGTGCTGACCTACAGTATCCAATTCCATTTCATAGCTAGAAAGTAGCATATGAATCAACCTCAGTCCATTCTTTTTAAAAGCGCAAATCGATAGAGAAGATTTTTTTAACTCTTTAATAAAAAATCAGATATGTTTATTTGTTTTGCTGTTGTTGTTATTGTTACATGAAATAAACGTTTTAAACTAATAAACAAATGCCTAAGAATTTATTTTATATACACCTAACCTAGTATCTCCTAAAGAATTTTGCACAGTCCCAACAAAATGAAAATTATTTTGAAGAGACAGTGCCAATGTTATGGAATTCTGGTTTATTAAATGATGCATGGAAAAGGCTACGTTAACCTTTCTTGTCATTTTTCTGAATGTTCTATATTTTTTTCTAAGTATTGTGGTCTGTCAGCAGCCTACGGAGCTGGCAACTGAGTCGGACAGTGATAAGACTGAGGTGAGGCCAGGGCCATTGGGAAGTGAGGTGCGGACTCCAGAGCCTCCAGAGACTGATAGTAGTGAGGCAGAGGAACAGGAGGAGTCTGTTGCTAATGCACGCATGAGAAGAGCTGCCAGAAGGCAAGAGCAGCTCAAGCAGAGAGGACAACTCAGGAGTAGGGCCAAGAGATGATTGGCTCCACTCATAAGGCTTATAACAGACCAGCACTGGTGTTTCAGCTTTGCCGGAAAACATTGTTGTAGCTGTGTCTTCTGCTTCGTCTTCTGCTTCGTCTACGTCTTTGTTTTTGTGGCTTCTGGACGTTTACCAGGAAGGGCCTTTGGCAGTTTGCCTAATTGGACTAAGGTTTGTGAGATAACTGAGGAATTTGTGTTGTGAGACATTTGTTTTACTTTGAGTTGAATGATGCTGGGAATGAAGTAATTCCCAGCTGTTTGAATAAAGTTTGTTTTTCCACGGACTAAGTTTATTACTACCTACTTGGGCCTGGGTCACAACACTAATATGAAACCATGTTAGAAATACATGGTTTCTAAAATCCATTGATCTTTCTAATTCCTTATCTTTTCTTGCTCCTGATTAAATCATTTGTTCATTCTTTCTGAGCAGCCAAATATATAGAGGTCAGACTTGAGCAGTCACAGAGGGACTTTAATAAGAATAGCATTCTTATTATTCTGTACAAAGGAATTGCACTACCTATAAAGATAATAAACCTGTTACAGTTTACAGTATTTCTTTTCTTGAGGAAAGAACTTGGAGATGAAAACTAGTTTGAGGTTAAAAACAGGATGAAATAGGTTTGTAAAGAAAAGCTAAAAGATAATCATAAATGTGATGTTTATATACTGCGTTTTTCCTATGAGGACAAGTTTGTTTCCCCAAATAATTTTGGTGAATTGAGGAGGCATCTATCTTACATTCATTGAAAAAAATAATATATATACAGTATATAACAAAAAGAACATATGGGAGTGCCTTTGAAGATTAGCTAGTTCTGGGAAAGGAAATTTATCCTTAACCCTTTTTGAAATTCCTATATAGAGCTTCACTTTTAAAATTATCCCTTCCCTGCCTCAACTCTATTCATTTTTGGTCTCCCCTTTTTCTTTCCTATCCATAGACAGCTTCTCTTTCTTTATATCTTATATCCATTTTCATTTTCATTTTTTCTTCTTTTCTACTGGAAATAGGAGGAAAGGTTTGCAGTGCATTTTTATATATTTTATACAGGTGGTGAAATTTGAACCAATTTACTACTGGTTCGCTAGCAGTGCACACCATGCACCAAATGCAAGGTGCGCGCGCACGCAGTGCATGCCAAAAGGAGGCATGAGGTAAGTAGAACAGCGCACAAATGTGTTTGTGTATGATCAGCTGTGGCGCATGATCTTTTTTTTTACTTTAAAAGCATTTTTTTACAACCTATTCAGCCAAATAGATTGTAAAAAAATGCTTTTAAAAGTGAAAAAAAAGGCTCTGACAATCGCGCGGCTCAGCTGTGGATCATCAGAGCCTTTTTTTAACATTTTAAAAGCATATTTTTACAACCTATTCAGCCAATTAGGTTACCCAAAAAAATGCTTTTAAAAGTAAAAAAAAGGCTCTGATGATCAGGCAGCTCAGCTGTGACCATCAGAACCTTTTAAAAGCATTTTTTAAAAGAAGCAGCAAGCGGGGAAGCGAGAAACCGGGCATTGGGTGGACGTGGGTGTGGGGGCCCAGGGATTTTTGCTACTGGTACTCTGAACATCTGCCGCCATCGCTACCAGATCAGCTGATCCGGTCCGAACCAGGAGCACTTCACCCCTGATTTTATTGTAAAAGAAGTGTGTGTGTGTGTGTGTAACAGATATTGGGTGGTATATACAGATAAGAATCAATTTATTTCCCTATTTTACTGGAAATTAGTTTTAATTAATAGTTGTGTCCAGACCCTGCTCTCTTTTTTTTGAAGGACATATGTATTTGACCAGGACGGTATCAGGTCCAATGTGTGTTGATATATTTATACCACACACCCAAATACACACATGTACATGACAGTGAATCCGTGCACAGATTTATGGGAAGAGGGAAATGCCAGTATCATGAAACTGCTGATCAAAGAATATTGTCCTGGGGTATAATTTTTGCATACTATAAAGTCCAAAAAGCTATGGAACAATTTTTTTCTTTAGAATTTCTTTTCAACAACTACTTTAGAAATTTTCCAAAGGAAAATTTGTATTAATTTTATAATTATTTCTTAAACACAATGAATAAAGCACTGGAATTAAGGACTCTTTAAGGCATAAATATTTGACTAGGTTTTCCTGAACTAAATGCACATATTGAGACTCTCCTAAAATACTGTTATTTTGAAAAGGATTCCAGAATGGATTATATTAATGTATATTTGCAAAATTTTCTCCATAGAAATAGAGAAAGGAAAAAGACACAGGCTTTTGTCTCCTGGTGCAGTTGTGGGAGATTTAATAATCTATTATTTACTTGTTAAATCAAGGTCTAAAATAGCAATCATAACCAGACATTTAGACTATAGCAAAAATGCACATTTTGGTAAAAAGAATTATACATTTTTGGGGTATATCAATGATTTTAGGATATGTAATTTCAGTTCTGCACCTCTTCATAAATAATCTTTATTTTTGAAAACAGTTTTAGGTTGTTTTCAATCATTTTCAGTTTTAGCCCAGTGCTGAAGTCTGTCAAGATCCTTCTGAATCTCAAATCGCCGTGAGCTGAAAACGCACCTATTTATTCAAGCGGGACTGGCCTAAAATTTTATTGGGGTTATTTATATTTTAATGTTTTAAATGGTTTTAAATTTGGCCACCTTATAATATGTTTGTTTTAATTTAATATTTTAATATTTATACTGTGATTTTTTACTTGGCTGTACACCGCCCTGAGTCCTTCGGGAGAAGTTCGGTATAAAAATTGAATAAAAGAAAATAAAATAAAAAAATAAATCTATCTTCTAAATTGTTAGGTATACTGGCCAACTCTGTGTCTGAAAATTTGATGAGTCCTCTTTCTATCCACTCATCTAAGTCATTTTTGAAGATGTTGAAGCGTACTGGGCCTAAGTCAGAACCTTGTAGTAACCCACTGCATGGTTTCCTCCAAGTTCCATTTTGGGCTAGCCATTAAGTGCTGTTGGTCAGCCAGTTACAAATCTGTCTAGTGGTGATATTGTCTATTCCACATTGTCTTACCAAGAAGTAGACTATGGTCTGCTTTGTGAAATGCCTTACTGAAGTCTAATTAAGCTATGTTCACAGCATTTCCTTTATCCATTAATTTAATCCCTTTGTCAAAGTGACTAAATAAAGTTTTTCTGGCATGATCTGTATTTGGCAAACTGATGCTGGCTTCTAATAACTGTCTTCTTCTGGAGGGCTTTCCATTTTAAGCATTACAAGGGACAAAAATTAATTAAGTGAAATCATACAAAATATCCTATTCCTAGCCATATTTGGTCACTTCAATTTAGTTAAAACTTGTTGTTCTCCTGTTCCTGGCAAAAACACCCCCCTCCCCCACCACTCCTTTTGCAGAAAACTTTAGCTACTTAAATGTTCAATACAAAGTGCTTTTTAGAATTCATTAAATTGTCTTCCTTTCTGTGTACCATTTACTTTCCTTTAATTCAATGTGATTGCGTGTAACAAGAATAATTTACTCTACATGGGGCCTCTAAGTGACATGGATACCTGTAGTCTTTCAAATCTGGCTCCTCTTTTTCTGAATTAATTATGACTGAAGTGTTTGCTTTTATAGGTTTCCAATTATGCCATTTTGTATACCATCTTTTTTATTTGTTTTGTTCTGCATTTTGCACTTTAAAAATGCTCAGTCAATAAAATCCATACCCCCAAAGAAAAGAAAAGATAGATCCAGACCCCACAACAAAAGAATCACTCAGGTTTACCTGTGGTGTGTTATTTTGCAATGGCTCAAATTATTAGGATCCTAAAGTACATAGAAAGAAAGAAGCATATAAATACAAATCACACCAACCGGTAGCACAGACGATGCTGAATTCCTGAGCTTCTGCTCCAAGACTATTATAGTAGTTGTGTATCAGAGCATTATGGAATTTTTCCTTTTGTCCTCTCACCCTCTTTACTCAATACAAGGTGAACAAATGTAGTTTGTATAGTAGCATTTACCTTCCTCACAGTTTTCGCCTTTGTATCCTACAGAGCAAACACAGTTCCCTTCAATGCAAGAACCATGGCCTCCGCATGACGGATCAATACACTGGCTGATGGGTATGTCACACTCTGGCCCTTTCCAGCCACTGTAGCACAAACAGGCTCCTTTGGTGTATTGTCCATTGCCACTGCAGAGAACTGGACACGCAGCTGGATAATTGAATGGAAAAAAGGAAACAAAACAGCAGGTCAATATCCAACTTGTGTAAGGGTATGCTGACTTTACTAGCAAGAAACAGGCTTTAAAAGGTGTTTGAATTAAAAAAAAAAAAGCAATACATGCTGTTCTGAATTACCATTTGAGATAATTTAGGCTTTAGGTTCCTAGAGATGCAAAATATTTTTGCTGAAGCATCTTCATCTTGATAAAAAGAAAATCTCCACTGTTGGATTTGAATCAAACTTTTATAGTGCCAGAATTATTTCAATAAATGCAACCATTTTCACAGTGTCCATAATTGATCATTTGAAATCAATTACATTAACAAATCACTATCTAAAACAATATATGGTTATTGAAAATTATATAAAACATATGATTATTGAAAATCACAGCATTATCCTTGCAGACAAATTTTCCTAAGTAATTTTGATGTTACAGCATTAAGTATAAATATTATTTTAAATGTCAACAATATCAACATAAATAGTCCCTAAAGATCGAGCAAATTCTAAGGCAAAATAATGTTAGAAGATGCCATAGTACAGTGAGTCACACCTTGACAAATTAGAATAAAACAAGCAAAGCTTCATTTACAGACTTTCTTGTCATAACCTTAAATATTGCTCAGAGAAACTTTAATGTAGCTTCCATGATTTAAAAACCATCTCAA
The DNA here is from genome assembly GCF_028640845.1 of Ahaetulla prasina. Taxonomy (NCBI): domain Eukaryota; kingdom Metazoa; phylum Chordata; class Lepidosauria; order Squamata; family Colubridae; genus Ahaetulla; species Ahaetulla prasina. The sequence goes on from NC_080540.1 coordinate 110,718,005, forward strand.
GTCAAGTCCTTAAAAACCCAGCTTTGCCCAGGCATATGGGTCTTTATGGATTATGGCTCTTGAAATGATGCTTTTTCTTTTTAAATGGAACTAGCTGGAATGTTAGACAGTTCACAATTATTATACCATACAGCCCATTTTTCATTTCCATTCAAATATGGTTGAGCCTGCTTATATGTTATTAATTATTTTGTGTCTTCAAATCAGTGTTAATTCCTGGTGAATGTCTGGACAAATCCCTGCATTTTTCAGGAAAGATTTCAGAAGTGGTTTGCTCTTGCCTATTTCCTAGGACTAAGAGAATGTAACTAGCCCAAAGTAATGTAGCTTTTTTTGTGCCTAAGGCGAGAGACACAGATTCTGGTGCCTTAACTATTAAACCAAAATGTTTTCTACAATATAATTATCATGAAGTATATCCTTGGTTAATCTCCAAAAACTAAATTAGCTAGGTATTTGGGAGGGAGACCACTAAAAAAATCTCAGATCTAGATTATTTAAGAAGAAAGGTTATAATTTGAATAAAGAATAATACTAAGTTATTCTGTGTGATATATTTCTATGATTGCCTAAATACATGTATGGAATGAAAAAAAAATGACTGGATAGAATGGAAAGCATTAATAGATTTATCTGGTTTATGCTTGTAACACAAACTTCCAATATAGTACTTTTCCTGGCACTTACCATTCAGACATAAATAATCTTTTTTAAAAAAATAGACAACCAATTATATTATTAGGTTTTTTTTACAAAAAACCTCCTCTGATTAAAAAAATGGTGACATCAGAACACAACACCACTATTACATTTCCTGTTAGGAATCTATTTGGTTAGCAGTTGCTGTACTGTAAGAACAGCCAACTAGTCCTGTCCAACTAGGCAAAGGTCAAGCAGGATAAATAAATGTCTATAAATTGCTACTTTTGCACAAAAAAGTCTAAACATATGTATGGGATGGGAAGATGGGCTCTAGTTATTACTGGGATGCAAATTGTCATGCTCCTATCTTGGAACTAAAGGACTATGCATGCCATCCATATAACAAGTCATAACCTTCTATATTCAATTTATTTATTTATTTTATGAAAAAAAAAGTGGATAGGGCTTTTAAGAATCATGTGTTGAGAAGTGCTCTTTTGCGGGTCTGGAAAAAATATTCTTATAAATTAGATTACAAGATTCCTATATGGGCGAGCCCTAGACATGCAATAGAGAATATAAATATAGAACAGAAACAGGAAATGATTACTTATAAAGAACTTTTGTATGCTGAAGGAGGTAGATTGCAATTAAAATCATTACAGGTATTAAATGAAGAAGGGAGGAATTATACTTGGTTTCAATATGGGCAAATAAGTGCTAGATGGAAAGAAGATCAAAAAATTGGTATAATGCAAAGGGAGGAAAATTTAATAAAGCAAATTAGAAATCAGACCCAGGAGCATATAAAGAGATTGTATAATGTGTTGCTTGAAATAGATTCGGAAAAGGATTTGGTAAAGGACTGTATGATAAAATGGGCACAGAATATTCAGGAACCAATAATGTTGGAAACATGGGAGAAAATCTGGGTTAGAAATGTTAAGTTTACACAAGCACAGAATTTAAGGAAAATTTTTATAAGATGTTTTATAGATGGCACTTAGATCCCAAAAATTATCATGTATGTATCCTAATATCCAAGCGAAATGTTGGAGGTGTGATTGTGATGGCTACATATTTTCATATTTGGTGGACTTGCAAGAAAATTAAGGCCTTTTGGATAAGAATTTGGTGGATTATTCAAAATGTACTGAAGAAGAAGATAAAGTTCCTGCCACAATTTTTCCTTTTGGGAATTATAACGGATTGTACAGGGATTGAGACTAAACTGATTCTGAATTTAATAACAGCAGCAAGACTGTTGATTGGACAATACTGGAAGAAGGAAGAGGTACCTACAATAGAAGAATGGATACTGAAAGTCATTAATTTGGCTGAGATGGCTAAACTCTCAGCTTTTTTAAAAGACAATACGCAGGAAAGATATTTAATTGAATGGAAAAAATGGAATGATTATCTACAAAACGGATATCAGATTAAGAAATATCAGATTGCCTTTGAATAATTAGAAAGTTATTTTCTGTAATGGGGAGGGGGTTGGGAGACGAAAAGCTTTGGATGAGGTTAATTGGATTGGAAGGGAAAATTTTATTCTATGTTTGGTTTATGTATAACTTTACCTTGTGATTGACCCGGGAAGCCGGGGGAAGGGAGGGGCGAAGGGGGTTTTCTGGGAGGGAGGGGGGAAAAAAGGGGGGGAAATGTCTTTGTTTTTTTAAAAAACTTTTTCAATAATAAAAAAAAAAGGACTATGAAGGAAGAAGTTCATTATTCTACAGACCACTGGGAAGGACAGTATGGACTGACATGCAATAAATCTATTGTCTGTACTCTTCAAGCTGACCCCCTGAGAATCCCTCCTCAAGAGGATAATTAATTCTGCATCTGCAATAATTCAGGTTAGACCATACCTTGAGAATCCCTCCTCAAGAGGGTAATTAATTCCCAATCTCCAATAAGTCAGACTAGATCATTCCTTTAATAGGAATTAAACTGCTGGTGGTATGATATTGGATATGTTTTCTCTAAGGAGAGAAATATAAAATAGTGTTTCCTAATCTCTATTATTTCTACTTTGATATTGCATTTTCTTAAGATTTTGACATCTAATCACAGTATGCAGCATAACAGAGCTTAAAGTACAGTATATTCTTTCTTTGCTTAGGCCTTACAAAGACAAATTCCTTGAAAGATGATGATCTTTTACGTCAAGTTCTTTTGAAGAGACTGTCTGTCTAACTTGCTCTTTATACCAGTATATGTGCAATACGTGAATAATTAACAGCCAAAAAAGCCAAATAGAATGACAAATAATAAGGCAATAAACAACAGTGTCGTAATTGCCACTAGAGAGCAACACAGCTAATAGACTTACTTTAATTAAAGTATTTAGGCAAATAGAGAAGGTTTACCTGATGTCAGAATTATTGCAAAACTGCTACCAGCTTTACTTGGAAAAAGACAATAATCCAGTATTGAGATTTTTTTTTTTAAAGAAAAAGGTCCTTTATCTTTTAAACTATTTTCTATAAGAAGGGTTATTTTTGTTTTTGATTCTGATTCAAATCAGTCTTGACTCAGGCAACTGAAGCAAGTTCCTGCTTTTTTCTTGCAAAGATTTCAGAAATGATTTGCCATTGCCTGCTTCCTAGGGCTGACAGAGAGTGATTGGCTCAAGGCTACCTAAAGCAGGACTAGAACTCTCACTCCCAGTTTCTAGCCTGATGTCTTAACCATCACCCCAAATTGGCTATAGATAAGGGTGTGTGGAATTAAACCTCCACAAACTTCTTAAAGTAAAATACAGACCTATCTCAAATAATTGGCTACTAAGATTGCTGAAGTTTATATGGGGGCAAATAGGGCATTCAAATGAATACAATATAGTTTAACCAACATAAATGACAAGCACATTTGGCATGGTTGAATCTTTCAAATCATCTTAAAGAACAGTCATAAAGAAATACAATGCTGACAATCTAATTAGGACATTAGTATAGTTTCCCAAACCAAGCTTCTCCACCTGATCCTGAAATGGCTGTAGTTGGACCTCATGTGACAAAGATGAACTAAGTAGAGAGAAAACACAAGAACCAGAAAATCAAAACACTGGATGAAACCATTTAGGTCACTGAATATAATACTATTTCTCAGTGTAAAGTTCAGTATAAAGCAACCAGGGAATGAATGACTAGCTGCCAGCTGAATACATCTAATGGAGGGGAACCCATTATGTCTTTAGGTAATTGGTGCATTGTAGAACTTCTCTAATTATTCAGTAGTTTTTTGTCTTATTTATTGAGGCATTATACAAATTCCTAAATAAATATTTAACATTGAACTGTGAGTTCCCTTATCTCTTGTAATAATACTTCTTTGTTTTTGCTATCCATCAATATATTCTGCAGAATGATGTGCTCAGTGGTGGGATTCAAATATTTTAACAACCGGTTCTCTGCCCTAACGATTTCTTCCAACAGCCAGTTCAGCAAACTGCTCAGAAAGTTAACAACTGGTTCTCCTGAAGTGGTGCGAACTGGCTGAATCCCACCACTGGATGTACTGTATATTATCCTACATCCCTGATTTTGGGAACAAAGGTTCAAAGATCTCATCATTCTAATGAGAGTTAAGCTAGAAATGTAGTATCTGAAAAGTTTACTCTCCTGTGCTATCAAACTACATGTTAGCAGGCAAGGCAGAGAATCATAGGACAAAAAACTCATCAGGTGTGTCAAATCCCTAATATTCAAAAACCATGAGGGGAAAGCAGCACACGCTGACTTAAGCACTAAAGTATGGATGCTTTAATTAATCCAGGGTGAATTTAATTGCTTTAGCTAAGTGGAAATTGGGTTAAAAATGATGCAGAGCGTGCTGGGGTGTCTTAAAAATCATGACATATGAGTTGGATGAATCGATAAATTAAAAGTGCACAGATGTTTTAATTAAACCCAAAGAAGTTAACAAAGATCACCAGAGACTTTTAAGCCTATGATTAATTCAATTCATTTTAAATACCTGTAGAGATATGAGGATGCCTCCATTTTGAGCATTACAAAAATTCCCAATCAATAAGCGCTTAAGCTGCCCTGAATATTTTTTTTAAATGATAGAAGGCGGTTCATTGAACATAAACCTTCCAGTACAGATAGGACAAAAGCAAGTTGCCAGCCCTGAAGGCCATCTTTTTCTTTGGATCTTCTGACACAAGTGATATGGGAGGCAAATTTGGACAACTCAGTTACTTACAATGGTATCAACCAAGAAGAGAAGTTGTGATCTTGTGCGGAGTATCATTACTTATAAAATGAATGTCTACTATTCCTGAATGCTTATCAGTTTCTCTTTGGTTGGCTTAAATCAAAATGTTACAGAGTAGCCACCATTTTCTTATGGATGAAGTTAGCAAAGTGACAGCATTAATTTTTGATTGTTGTTTGGCAATTATGATTGAGTTATAACCTTAAGATATATGCAATCTTTTTCTCTTACTTCTTGAGTATCTGGTATGGAAGATATCATGAAACATGGGAAATGTAAACTTCCAGAAATAAGGCTTCTGTATCGTACAGTTGTTTTTAGTATACCACAATTTAGAAGTGAGGTGCACTGGTTAAACAGAATGATGTGATTCTTCAGTCTGAATCTTTTATCTTTGTCTGTTTTTCCCATAGATAGCCCTGGTAGCCTCAGCTGCCTTAGCCTGACTCAGTAACATGGCACATAATAGTTTCTTGGCTTGCCTCAGCTCTGGGCTATGATGTAACAAGAAGGTCCTTTGTATTGTTCTGCTGGGCTATGCTGGGGTTTCCTGGAAAGCCCTTTGCATACAAAGCCCAGCCCCACCCTGACCCAGCAGCACAATGCAAAGAGGCAGTTTTGTGATGCAAAAAGCTTCCTAAAGTATCCCAACAGCACAGTGAAAAGGGCCTTTTTCATGGTGGAAAGGGCTTCTGTGAAGGGCATCTGCAAAGGGATGGGCTTTGCACTATGAAGGGTTACCTAGGAACAGTAGTGGGTTCCACTTACCTTCGCTACTGGTTCGGAACTGTGAGCTGGTGCATGGCACCTCTGCGCATGTGCAGAGTGTCCATAAGGGCGTCTGGGCAGGTGGGCAGAGCCTCCCGCCGCCACCATTACTGGTTCACCCGAACCAGTAGAAACCCACCACTGCCTAGGAAGCTCCAATAGTGTGGCACAATTTTATTTTATTTTTTGTCAGTGTGAAGGGTTTCTGTGAAGAAGTAGACTTCGTACCTTGAAGTACCTTCGAAAGTGCTTTGCAGAAGTCCTACGCAACATGAAGTTCAGCCGGGTCCAGTAGTTCAGTGAAAATCTGTAGTCACCCAGATCCCATTCAGTTGCCCTTGTCACTCTGCACCGGGAGGCTCTGTGCTGCCCCAATGCTGTGCAATCTGATCATCACTGTCTTTTTTTCTCCCTCTGCTAATGTAACATGCCTGCCCTGGCTCTTAATGAGGAAATCATGTGGGACCATCTTCTCTAAGTATTGAAAGAAAACCACAGTGTGTGGCCTCAGGAAGAAAGCCTCCCGTGGCCAACTGCTGGCTCATAAAACATCATGGCAGACATATTTGATCAGCAGGAGGAGGAAAAAGACAGTGAAATTCAGTTACATTGTCAGGAACTAAGAAGTACAGGGAGCTCAAAGGATATACTACACTGTAGGTAGGGGAGACAGATGTGAGAGGGAACTGCAACACCACTGCAGTCGTAAGTGCAAATGTCTATAGAGATTCTCAGTCATCCAGGTCATGGTTGTCCCAAAGGTGCTTTTTTCAAGAGGCAACTGAACTTTCCAGTTTTTCTTTGAAGACTTTTCCCTTCTCATCCAAGAAGCTTTTTCAGCTCTCTCAGAGCTTTCTTGGATGAGAAGCGAAACGTCTTCAAAGAAAAACCGGAAAGTCCAGTTGTTTTTTGAAAAAAGCACTTTTGGGAAAGTGCAATTTTGAACATGGGAGTGTTGCAGTGGCCCTAATTTCAGGCACAAATTGCTTGTTCAAAATTGACATAACTTTGGTCACTGAACAAACGGTTGTAAGTCAAGACCTGGAAAGCAGTACAATAAAACTTTCTCTGAATGTTATTACAGTGCATTCAATTAAATGAGGATGATGGACAGGAGAAATCCAGGCCAACATTTTTACTGTGCTCCATGCAACGAAGAAAGATTTCTGGTGAGTGCCATATTAATGTCCCTGATGAAAGGGATGGTGTTTAAAGTGGAGATCAGTGGCTGGATCCTGGCTGGAGAAATCTCTCCAGAAACTAATGTCCTAATGTTCTCTTTAATTGTATTCATTTTATGTATTCAATTCATGCTTATACTTATATATATTATCTAATATGTACTCGACAAACTCCATGTGCGCTCTGGACAGCTGCTCCTTATAAGCAGACTGCAAGAAGCAGACTTTGCAGGTGGCTTATGAGTTGAGCGACTGGGAGACAAGGGATACAATCTAAGCTCACAGTCATAACACAAAATGCACCAAAAGCTCAACCAAGCCTCATTCCTTAATCAATATTGTAGTTACTTTTTACTGCTTTGTAAATATCAAGACCCTTTGGAGCTGCCAGTTTTTATTGAATCCACCAATGACTTTACTTCTTAAAGAAAGAAGTTTTAAAGACGATTTTAAGGACTTGGAAGAATAAACATCAAAGGGTTTCTAGAGCAGGGGTCCCCAACCTTTTGGACCTCAAGGACCATCAAGTTCATAATTTTAAATCCCGTGGACCACTAATACAAATCCAGCGTGCCACTTGCTGAAGCACCTGGACTCCCAGTGATGGGATGGGGTCCTTCAGTCACTCTCCCTCCTCTCTCTTTCTCTTTCTCTCTTTCTCTCCCCCTCTCTCTTTCTCTCCCACTCATTCTCTCTCTTTCTCTCCTCCCTCTCTCTTTCTCTCTCTCCCACTCATTCTCTCTCATTCTCATTCTCTCTCATCTCTCTTTCTCTCTCCCCCTCTTTCTCTCTCTCTCTCCCACTCTTTCTCACTCTCCCCCACTCTCTCTCTCATTCCGATTCTCTCTCTCTCTGATTCTCTCTCATTCTGATTCTCTCTCATTCTCTCTCTCACTCTCTCATTCTGATTCTCTCTCATTCTCTCTCTCACTCTCTCAGATTCTCTGTCTCTTTCTCTGTCTCTAATTCTCTCTCATTCTGATTCTCTTTCTCACTCTGATTCTCTCTCTCTCATTCTCTTTATTATTCTCTCACTTTCATTCTGTCTCTTTTTCTCTATTTCATTTTGCACAGCATCAGCATTCTGCTTCGGTATATTTGCGCCAGCTGGTGGAGCAAAGCAGCCCTCATCTCCTGCCGCTTGAGACTCAGAGCGGTAAACAGTGTCTGGTCAGGGGAGTAGCTGGATTTTGCTCTCCATTGCGGATGCCACATCAGCCCTCTGCAAGCTCTCGTCTCTTGAGGAGCCCAGCCAAAGTTTCCTGTGCCGCTTCAGTGAGCGCTCCTCAAGAGACAAGAGCTTGCAGGGGGCCAATCTGGCATCTGCAATAGAGAGCAAAATCAGGCTGTTCCCCAGATCAGTCGCCATTTACCGCTCTGAATCCCATGCGGCAGGAGACAAGGGCTGCTTTGCATCACTGGCTGTGCAGATATACCGAGGCGGAATACCGATGCTGCACAAGTGCAAGTAGTGCTTCGCTTTCGCAGCTTCCAGCCATTGCAATTGCTGCTTTGGCCCACTTGCACCACAGCTCCTCCACCAGGGTACACTGGCAAAAATACGAAGATTTCTCCACAGACCGCCAAAACTTTCTCGCGGACCACCAGTTGGTGACTGCTGGTCTAAAGTTCTTATTCCAGAAAGTTAAAAATTGACTGAGGATCCAGATAGATTTGGAATAAAAAAAATGAAATTAATTATAAAAAATCCTACCCATGGGAAACTGGGATTGTGTAAATTCTTTGAAAATCACATAATTGCTATGAAATATTTTTCCTATGATTTAGAATAAACTGTAGAGTAAGTAACATGTGAAAAGCAAGCTAATCGCTACCTTTTGCACAGTCTGGTCCATGGTAGCCAGGAAAACAATGACAGATTCCGGATACGCATTCGCCATTCCCATGACAATTGCGTGGACAGTCCTGTACAGAATCTGAAAAACAGACATCACTGATTTGTCAGTTATTTCTCCAGGTAACATTGCTTTTGATCTTCATGCCTTTAATGAAATGTCAACATTTGAAAGTCACTTCACAATAATTAGAAATGGCCCGAACAAAGAAGAAAACCTTAACACTTCTTAAGAGTACATTTTCTAAATATTACTAAAGACTTTGTCTGTTTTGCTTTTTTCTTTTTTGGTCGAGTAGCTATTTCCTCTCTGTGGGGAAAAGGAAAAAAAAAGAAGTTACTGCACTTGAAGGCATTTAGCAGCCCTATTTTCCATTTGAGGAAATGCAGAGGCAGAGAGGTCCCCTCTGTTATATAATGAGTCCAAATCGCACATTCACAGTTAGGGGTCTCTTGTACTAATGATTAGAATGAGTCATTGTATTTTGGTAAGTGACTGCAATTGTGTATTATGACTCAGAAGGGAGTCTCCTATATATGGTGTGATTTCTTTTTATATTGTATGTAGCTTTTCCATGTAGTAATTACTTATAGCCGGACAATAATTCCCCATGAACAAAACATGCCAAAGTGGCAGCTTTTAACCATGTTTTCTATAATCTCTGCACTGGAAACAACCACAATCACTGCAGCATCGGTCTGTGTTATTAATACTTTTGCTTTTATTTTGTCTGTGCATCTTCACCGATATATGTGTGGCAAAGAAAATCAATATGCTGAGAAAAGTCAGAGAGCTACGGTAAATGTCTCTCTATAAGCTTTGACATCCTTTAACACCTGAAAAGGAACAGAAATCTGTTGGAGTGCTAATGCTTCCTCTTATGCATAGCTGGTGCATCAAACTGTGTATCTCAGACCTAATGGAAAGGTCCAATGTTTTCTTTCTGAGGAAACCAAGCTCTGATGAAATACTGGCATCTTTGAAACCTTTCACTATTCAAAAATAACTTTTGTGGTTTAATGTTTCTCAGACACCTTCTTTTTCTTTTATATCTATATCTAATCTATATCTATATTTATATATACATGAATATTTTGCACCATCTATTTGTTTGGCACAGATCAGGCCCCCTATTAAAAAAAAGAGAGATTCTGTGGCCTCACACTTCACGCCCAGGCAATGTCAGGCTTCTTTCAAATGGGCAACAAGCTACACTATTAGACTTCTAAGGGCACAAAAGTTCTCATAAGTACATTTAGTTCAGAAAAGCTAATGAAGCTGTTCTGTAAGAATTCCAGTGATTATTGTACTGAAACTAATTTTTATGCCTTTTTCTCCTGCCAACTTGGTGTTACAGACTTGAGACCATGTTCTTTTAGGAGGGAGCAATAATAATAATTTAAAAAAATGAAATATGAATACTGAAAATTATATGTTTTAGGAATGAATGTCTAGAAACACACAAACATGGATATAGAAGGAAAAGGAAAAGGAAAAGAATACCACAGTTTTTGCTCAGAGTGACTCACAATAATTATCAGGATTTTTATATTAATAATAAAAAATGATAATGGAAGGAAAAAACTAAGTTAATTAATTTATAAAATTATAAACATTTTCTAGTTCTCATAGATACAGAACAGTATTTCTGTATTTTTATATGTATTTAGCTGAAGAATAACATCTTTTGACATTTGTTCTTTTATTTAATATTGCTCAGTATTTCAAATCTCTATATGGCTTGATGGTGAAGGTAATGGATATGTGTCTCTGAAGAATCTCTGAACTGAATAAATACTGTACTTTTCTTCCTTTTCAGGCAATTACTATCATTGTGCCATCAAGAAGTCTACCTAACTATTATACCTATTACTTTGGACTTGCTCATAAACTGTGACTCTGTTCCTGACAACACTTTCCAATATAGCTCCACGGAAGGAAATGTTGCAATTTTAAAATTTTGCATTTCTAGCAGATTGCTGATTCTCTGAATATGTGAAAGTATTGCGACAAGGGCTGGATTGTATATATTTCAAGATGTACGATTTACATGGGTATACAATTCTTATACTATCCTATCTCTTGATTATTCTAACTCAAGGTGGTTTACATTAATGCAATATTTTAAAAAAGAAAACTCTATGAATTGCTAGCAACATAGGCATTTTATTTTATTATTGTATTTTATTCTGTTTATTTTTTATTTTTATTGTACCTTTCATTTTTTTTATAAGTTATACTAGTTCTAAATAATACCTAATGTTCTTTTTCCCTCCTATTTTCCCCACAACAACTCTGTGATGTGGATTGGGCTGAGAGAAAATGACCAGCCCACATGCCCACATGCCTAAAGTGGAACTGAAGTCATAATCTCCCAGTTTCTAGCCTGGTGCCTTAACCACTAGATCAAGCTGTCCAATGGTATAAAAGATTAAAATGAAATTGGTTAATGCTATACAATATTTTTCTAGATATTGCCAATATTAAAGAGTTTAAAAGCTAAGGGAGAACGTATTTAATATCACAAATCTGAGCTTATCAGAGCTGAAGTCCAGCTAGAGGTTAGCAAAATCACTATGCCTATTTGAAATGAAGTCCCACCAAGGTTGAGTAAGATATGTTTGAATGGTAGCACACAGAATTTAATCATGTTTTATAGCCAAGAGAGCACAGCCACGGCATACTTACCCAATATGACAGTACTGAATGAAACCACTTCTTTATCTTTGCCATCATTGTAAAAAGCAAGGTGCCACAGCCCCACGTCCAAATACTGAACAAATACAGCTTCATTCTGAACTAGTGTCTGGATACTTCGACGCTCACGAGGAGACTCCACGACACTCCATTTCTCTTTCCCATCTAAACGTTCCATAAAATCATACTACGGGAGAGATGAAAGGAAAGAAAATATACTTGCTATACTTACATTGCATAAAGTATGACACAAATGTATTAGAGTGCTTATTTGCAGTGGAAAAAAATATGATGCTTTAGATTTTGTTTTGTTTTGTTAGAACAGGCGGCATTGCTGAAGGACTAAATCTTCACAGGGTTTAAACCCAGTAACTTGGTCTCTTTCCCTTTCCTACTCATATTGCCCAGAAATCCTACACTAGTTGTACAGAATACAGAACAACAAAATTGGAAGAGAACTTGAAGTTCACCTAGTCCAATCCCCTGCCCAATCAGGAGACTCTATACCATTTCAGACCAATAGCTGTCCAATCTCTTCTTAAAAACCTCCGATGATGGAACCCCACAACTTCTCATGGCAAGCTGTTTCACTGATTAATTGGTTTCACTGTCAGGAAATTTCTCTTTAATTCTAGGTTGGATCTCTCTTTGATAAGCTTCCATCCATTACTTCTTGTCCCTCCCTCAGGTGCTTTGGAAAGTAGGTCAATCCTTTCTTCTTTGTGGTAGCCCCTCAAATATTGGAAGGCTGCTATCATGTCACCCCTGGGTCTTCTCTTTAATAAAGGTAAAGGTTCCCCTCGCACATATGTGCTAGACATTCCTGTAGGGGGCATCTCTGTTTCAAAGCTGAAGAGCCACCACTGTCCAAAGACATCTCCGTGGTCATGTGGCCATCATGACTAAATGCCAAAGGGACACGAATGCTTTTACCTTCCCACCAAAGTTGGTCTCTATTTTTCTACTTGCAGTTTTTACATGCTTTTGAACTGCTAGGTTGGCAGAAGATGGGACAAGTAATGGGAGCTCACCCAGTTATGCAGCACTAGGGATTCAAACAGCTGAACTGCCTACCTTTCGATCGACAAGCTCAGTGTTTTAGCTACTGAGCCACCGCGTCTCTTTGTTAGGACTAGGTATATCCAGTTCCCTCAATCAAAATAGAGCAAAGGAACTATATCCTTCCATCAATGAAGGCAAGCAGGTAGGCATATGTGCCCAAAACAAATCTGATGCAACAACTGGTTATAGAAATTTAGATTATATATCCAGTCACTGATTAATGCTGTTCAATACATGTAAAAAGGAACTTAATAAAAGAGCAACAGGAATTATTGCATTAACCAAGCATAGCCTGTTTTCTGAAGAGCAAAGATCTCTTATTTTTACGTTAGTTTCATATAGTTTCTTAACTATACCTGATTATTAAATATATAGTGCTTAGTTTTAGACCTAAACCTAAGGTTTCCATACTGATTTATACAATTAGTATAATGTGCTTAAATAGCCAATTGTGTCAAGAATGAAAATCAAGTAAGATTCTTATGGGAGAAAAACAATCCCCAGCATTCCAGCCAATTCAGTCCAAATGAAAGATTTGCATATGTACATTCACACTTTAAAATGACAGGTTTTTTTACCATCTGGCCAGTAATTATTTTTCCAAGTTATCTATCCCATTAATCTAAAAAACAATTTTAAATGCAGATGACTTATATTCAGTATATTCAGTGAAAAAAATCCTATGAGCAGAAAATTGCATTCCAGTCTAGGTAGCAAGACATTTTTATGGAAAGTAGATATAGTTCAATATAGCATCACATGCCCTTCCTCTACCGCATTGAAAATGGGACATGTCTACATCACATCTGTTTATTACTTCTCTGTGCATTAATTTTTGCAAATAGAGTAATAGCATTTACTACTGGACACACAATCAATACATTCATAAATATATGCTATTCGCAAAAAGCACATGAACTTTCTCATTGCAGCACGGCTTTAATAGAACCACAGATGTTATTTAAACATATCTGTCAGGTGGAAAGGAAGGGGTTAAAGGCATAGACATATACTTTTGCAATATTTCTTGATTGGGATAACATATTTGGAAGGCTCCTGCTCCCCTGTCTCTCAGAGTTTATTGCTCTTTAGGTGGTTTGTGTATTGAGGGTCAACATGGAACAATGTAGGAATAAAACTTGACATTTTTCACAGATAGCATGCTGCTCTGCTTGGATAGTGTTGATAGACTCTTCTGGTCTTCTGCATGTGATACTGATTCTGTCCCTCAGATAGCAGGCAGGCTCAGCAGTTGGCCAGATCGAAGGAGGAACATACAGAGGTGCTAAAATGATTTGAACTGGCTGAAGCTACAGGGACCTGGTCTTACCCCACGGCAGCAATTGTGTCCAAAAAGATGCAGGAAGCTTTCGGTGCACTGCACTTTCAACTATACCGCTGCTAAAAAGACAACTCATTAGAGCTGACTTATCGAAAAAGACTGCTTAATTCATATGTGCGCAGAACCCCAGGAACAGGAGAACTGCTGACAAAATGCCCTGTGCATTTTTTATCTTTTTCACACTGAGATGTCTAATCCACAGCTTTTATTTCCTTCCTATTATTCCCAACAGGCACTAAGCAAATGGATGGTTAGCCAACATGAATAGTGAAGAGGTTGGCTCCCAATCTCAAATGATTCCAAACCAGTGAACGTGGGGAATGACTTTGCAAACTGAAGTGAGATAATGGAAGATATTGATCATGCTCAGTATTAAGAACTAGAAATAAAAATTCATGCATCTTATATTTGCATTAAATATGATGACAACATGAAAGAGGGATATGGGTTCTTTTTGAAAAATTAATGTTCCTTTTCAAACAGTATTATTCCCATTATTAATATGGTCCAGTTCTCAGACATTTTTATACAACTGTGGTGAAGTATCACAATGAATGTCAACATTTAAGAGTAAAGAAAAATATATTTTATAATGGCTGTCTAACCATTAAATTTCAGATGCTGAATGAAATAGACATGTGGAGTATGTTTCTTTTTCTCCAATATAGAAAATACGGTAAGAAATGGCTTTAGATTGGACACATAACTGTATGTGGTCCTGAAGATATGATCTCATCCCATTTTATAAGTGAATCTCAAAATTCAGAGGTTTTACATTAGATATCAGGGGTTCAGGGTTCAACTGACATTTTTTTTGTATTGGTCAGTAATAAGTCTTTTCCTTTATTTTATGTACCTCAATTGAAAATGGTTGAGGAAATGGTATACCTGGATAGATAGTAGAAATAAAAATTGGAAATATACATAAGGCTATTTAGGATTAGATATTGAATGTACATAATGTATATATTGTATGGAATGTTAATCCAAAGCATATAAAAATGACACAGTCTGTTGATTATGTATTAGAGTTATGTAAAGGAAATAACTGTAATAAAAATTACTTATAAAAAAAAAGAACATGGATGAGGAATTTCATCTGGGAGAAATTTTATGTCATCTAGATCTGACACTGTTCTGTGAATCAGAATCCCCGAAAATGTGCATTTTTCCAAATTTTGCAATGCAATTCTCAGGTTAAAAAAAAAAGAAAATTAATGTAAATGTATTAGTGAAAAATTCACATAGAAAAAACTGGGAAACAGGTATACATTAGGAAACATATATACCCCAAAATAAATGTGAATTTACAGACTTAACTGTTTCTCTACTAATTTGTGGTAATAAATGTACCAGGCCCTACTTTTATTTTATTTGTCATACTTTGTTTTTATAATGCTTAATACCTGATAAAGGTTGGAGTTTATAAGAAGTTGAATACTTGCTTTGCCTCTGAATGGATATCAGCCTACTACCAGTTTTTGAATCCACCCTGAAAAATACAGGGTCTCATCCGTTCGAGAGTAGCTTTATCTTTCTGTAGCCAATTTTTTCTGGTATGAAAAAAATACAGAAGGATGAAAAAGAACACTAAAAATAATTACAAATAGAAAATACCCAGTATATTTAGAAAGAGAGTGCTTCTTCTTGACTTGATTAGTAGAGAAATTCTTCATAGATTTGCCTTAGACAAAAGTTACAAAAGGTTTAAACAAGATTTCCATGGCGTTATATATTTGGGTAGGGGTGGTGATGGCCCAGTGGTTAAAGATGCTGAGCTTGTCAGCTGGAGAGCTGACATTCCAGGTTCGAGACCCGAACTTTGTGCAACAGGGTGAGCTCCCATTACTTGCCCCAGCTCCTGTCCACCTGGTAGTTTGAAAGCATGCAAATACAAGTAGATTAATAGGTATCACTTTGGTGACAAGGTAACAGCATTCTGTGTGTCTTTGGCATATTGCCATGCTGGCCATATAACCATGGAAATTGTCTTTGAACAACATTAGTTCCCTTGGCCAAAAAAAGAGATGAGCACTATGGACACGACTTCCAGGGAAACCTTTACCTTTATATATTGGTAAGCAGTTCAGCATAAAAACTGCTTTATTGCTAGGCTCAAACATAGGAAACAAATCATTGGATAGGCTAACCCAGAATGGTTAATCCATTGGCAGTTATAATGCATGCTCCATATATGAACCTTACATGAAAACTAGATACCCTCTAAGTAAACTCCAAGCTCTCTTTCTACCTTATGTGCTTTTTTTGTATTTCTTCTTCAAATATTATACTAATGAATGCACTAGTTTATTGAACATAAAAAAAGTCTTGCAATGTATCCAATGCAAAGTGAAAATATTTAGAACTTTCAGTTGCTTTATTTATTATAGGAAAGGAGAATAACAACATCAAAAAGTAGGGATGAGCTGAATTTTTATCCCTCGAGGTGATGTATAAACTTTAGCTAATGAATTCAATAAAAAGGTGTTTTGTCTTTATTGTTAAAGTAAACCAGTTACAGACAGAATTCAAGGTCTGAGTTTGCTTCACCACCTGTCTGGCTGGCTCATTACTTTATGTTTCTCTGTTCTATTCTATTGAAGTTCTGATAAAATGCATTTTATAATGAACTATTTTTACAAAACGTTCTTGGAGAAAATGTCACTTTCCCCCTAAAGCCAGGCATAAATGGATAAAAGTGAGAGATGTGGACCACACAGTGAAAGACTGTAACTTCATCTCTGAAATCAGAAACAAGCTATATGCTCTACTGACATGGAGAATAGATATTTGAATATATTGCTAATCAGTTCTTATATCTTAAATTCAAAAAGGAAGTTTCTTTCAAATCTGACTTGGGGAGGCTGACTTTATTTCCTTTTTATTCAATTTCCTACAACTCTTCAGTAAAAGTATATCTGTCATCCATGTGCTGGAAACAAAAAGATAAAATTATATATGAAGCTGCTAGATGATGAAATTAGATTTAGAAATTGATTTAAATTGATGAAGTTTCTTCCATTATTTTGGAAGGACTTTTTAAAATGTGTGTGTGTGTCTGTCTGTCTATCTGTCTATCTACCTATCATCTATCTATCATCTATCTGTACTCTCAAAATTTTAAGTGGTATTTTCTTTCCAACCAAACAAAATTCCAAGTTTACTCCAAATTCAAAGTTCTTTATAAATTGATAAAAGTTTTCAGTACATAATTCAACACTATGTAAACATCTCTAATGCAGTTACTGAGTTGTTAAGCCTTAAGAGTTTTTTTGTCGTTAGACTTCCTTTCATCTAGCTTGTAGTAATGCTCATGAAGGGAGCCCCTGTGTGTGTGTGTGTGTGTGTGTGTGTGTGTGTGTGTGTGTGTGTTAGATAAGGTAAGTTATCATGTTTTCTAGACGAGATAAATATACCTAGTTAAATTTCTCAATTGCTTTTATTTGATTATAAAAATATGTCGATACACCTGAGATATTAAAAACTCCATTTCCCTTTATTTTATACCTTTGACTTGTTCCTAAAATGTATCTTGCTTCATTGGTGGTGGGGAGAATAGGATAAAAGGGGAAAGAAGATGGAGAGAGTAATCAGTAACTACTTCTATGGCTATTTATATCACTGCCATGTGTCTAGAACCTGTTGGTCTTATCATAGAAGCAAGTATAATCAAACCTAGAGTTCTCAGACTCTCAAGCTGAAGCTGCATCCCCCATGTTTTGATTAAGGGATGAATAATTCATCTATAAGTTATTGGGTTTTGTATTTTCTATGTTTATGTCTTCTTCATGCTACACTTAATAGGCTGTACTGCTATTTAATTTCTCGGACATTTGTGGAATTGGTGTCAAACAGTAATTTATAAATATGTAGAATGCGATGTAGCATTTTAAGATAATTCAGGTTACTAACAGGCATCTCAAACTTTTGAAGATGCAGTGAAATATATTTAATTTTGAGGTATTGCGACTCCTAGGTAAACTTTTAAACTTTTAAGATGAGAGGACAGATAAAATATAATTTGTTGTTGTTGTTGCTTTTTTTGAAGGTATGTCACATCTCTAAAGAATAGTTATAATTTTTGTTTTTGTTTAGTAAAAGCATACATCACCTCTGAACATATCCTATTTTCTCTTTTGACAATACTCTTCGTTCTTCTATTATGCAAAGATTCATAGGAAAATTGTCTTTCTTCTCTTTAATGATAAACATACTGTTTTAACTTTATAAATTTGCTCTGCTGTAAATGGAGGACGTATTTAGTTCACCCATTCCAGATGTGTTGTACTACTTCCGTGAGAAGTAGGAATTTTACAATGTATAGTCCAGTATTTTTTGGAGTTACAAGGCAGACTAGTTAAATCAAAATAACAATATGTAAGTTCTTTTTACTTCCTGTATTTAAGTTTACAATGGGAACATGTTTCACTTTTAAGGGAGCTCATTCCTGTAAACAATATAAATTTCTGCCAAGTAATTTTAAATAAATCAGATATTCATAAATATCTGATCTGAAGGTTATATACTGACGTGCCCATCCACCAGTCATTTGACACTTAATATGACAATCTAAACAAGTTTATGTTTAATATTTGTTTTGCATTATGGAAGTTAAAACTCTGTCATATGACAAGCGATTGCACTGAAAATGTCAATGAAACTGAGTTTAATTTAGAGTTAAACTGATATACTAAAATCTCAATAAGTTTATAAAACAAATGAACACATTTGGTTCACCCTTTTCTCCCTTAACCTTTACTCATAATTAGGATAATAGAAAGAGTAGTTTACTTTGGCAAAGATGTACTCTACAGTAGTTCCATCACCTTGCGTGTAACATTACATAGTAAAGGCAGATTAAGGATATTACATTGACTAGGCACTACTAATATATTTTTGTATTAATTTTTATCAGATTTTCTACTCTTTTCATTTGGACTATTTTGTTGATGAACATACTCGTCTTTGCTTGGACATGAATGTATAATAGAGATAGAGTCCTCAGGCATCTAAACATTCAACTAATTTTCAGTTCAAAAGATAAAAAGAGGAACAAGCTTAAGAGTAATTTACTGAAGCATGTTAGGTATTTTACCACCAGAGAATACCGTAACTCACAGAGCTATCAAACTTTTTTTTTTTTAGCTTTTAATATGTCACTCAAGGTAGCATTTCTGAAGGGTTGCTATCCCTTTGATACATCATTCCCTATCTACAGAAATCTTCCTAAACAGGCCCCCAGCTCCATCAATTTGACTGACTAGGCACTTGAAATATTTGCTAAAGAGTTACGGAGAAGCGTCAAAATCATTAGGGTTTTCAGACAGGAAGTGTGTCTTCATATTCTCAGGTTAATCATGTACCTAATTTTCTGATTATTGACTTGTTCCCTCAAAGGACTTTAACTAGCTTTGGCTTATCTGCATTAATCAGTGAGGAACTGTCAAGCTTTACATTCCTTTGCCAAATCAAAATTTTAAACTGTGGGAACATGGCATTTTCATTTTTAACTTTAGGACGCTACCTAATGTCAATTCCAGATTATGAATATAAATCTCGCAAGTCATATAGAAAAGCATTTAATGCTGCTTTTATTCTGGAATAGAATAGGCTGTTCCTAGCAGCACATTAAGTAATCAATAGATGCTGCCACGTAGCGTTATCCTGTTGTTAAGGTTTATAGCCGCTCAGAAAGCTAGTGCATATTTTCTGGGCTTATTGAAATAGGTGAATATTATTAACCGAAGCCAGGATAAAAGAAAGATTGTTTTGTTTGGGAAAAGCCAGGGTTGTGGATTCCTGCAGCGCAAGACTATAATTAGGGGTAAACTTAAGCAACGATTTGTGCATTCGAATACCAAATACAGGAATAAAATCAAATCCCAGGTAGAATTTATGTTATGTACCTTTGCATTTTAACTGGGCTAATAGGATAGAATTGGGTGATAATCTGGTAATTTTCTCTCCAAATTTAGAACATCCTCCCAAATTTAAACTTGTATCTGTAAGAATATGATTACAAATGTACATATGGCAAAGCAGGTTGTAGATAATGCCTCACATATTTCACAAAAGCCCCCTTAAACCAGAAATAAATATTATGAGAGGCTTCTTTCTTCACTGGTATTTTCCCCCTTCCTTTTCACTTTCCAGTTAGGTCTCTTCTCCAACTCAGCACCTACCAGTTGTTGTGGGATAGCAATTACCAGACAAGCATGGGAATTCTAGGCCTTATTGTCCTACCCAATGTTCCAAAAGATCTGAAGGACACCAAATGGGAGAAAGCTAATAGAGAAAGAAGTTATTGTGATATTACTACATGAGGATGTTTTCAGTCCTAGAAATGGCCCTCAATGTAATGGAGGCGTGGAAATTCATAGAATCTTTGCTAAACATAGGACAAGTAACACAAATTCTCAGATAAATTCTCAGTTACAAAACAATTCCCATTTTTTTTCATCATCATCATTATCTTCTTCTTTTGGTCTTTTAAGCATCTTAGTACAATACCTGTACATGGGATGGTGGAAGTCCTCTTCTTATATAGACAGCAAAAAGCGCATCCTTCCCTAAAGAGATATTGAATTTCAGGAACTGTGGCTGTGCAATGTGAATTTGTGCTCGCCAGAATACTCCTTGTGGCACTTCTTGAGTGACCCTCCGTCCGACCTCTGCCTCCCCACTGTCAATGCTATTGTTTCTAGTGGCCCATGGTCCTGGAAGACAAGAGCCAATAAAACCACAGGACAGTCAGAATCAAATAGATTTATTTTTAGCACTCCTACTTAAGATGAAACTGGGTGGCAAACCTATACGTCAATGCAAAGCACATAGTAGTTATTATGGCTAAATTTACCAACCGATGCTTAAAAAGTAACAATGAAAGCAAACTGCTTCTAGTAGAATTTTATCAATGTAAGAATGACAATCTTCTTCTTAAAAAGCTATAAACTTGTTCCCTGGGGCATTTAAAATCTTGCATACAGCTTCTCTCCCATTTTTATTTCCAGGGCTGCTCTTTACTGATCAAACATAATAAGAGCGAAGAGCCAGCCAAGCACATTAAAAGTTCCTTGCCCTCTTTTCACCATTCTAATGTGAACAGAATATGAAAATAAATCCACAAGGGAAAGTAAAGGAATATTTTCAATGACTTGTATTCATCCTGTGTCAAATATCAAGCAAGTGTGTAAGCAATCAAAATATAAAAAGAAATGAATACAGGTGAAAGGAAATTTTCTTCTACCAAATATTAAGAAACTAAATATTAAAAAACTAAATGTATTGTTTATTATATTGGGTTTATTATATTTTATCATATTTTTAGTTGAAATCTTTTGGCTAATAATGTTCCCTAGACAATGTCTTTGGCTGATGTATAGTAAAACTATCATTAAACTATACTACAGAAACATTAAAACAAAAACAGAACATTTGATACTTATATTTCATTGAATTCCTAGATTTTTACTTTTTGAAAGCCAAAAAGGACCCCAATAATTACACATTCTTTTATGCATTTGTGTGTAACTTTTACTTTCTGCCAATCTGTTTAACTGCATGACTTGAACGTACTGCAAGAAGAGTCATAAGCAATTATGAAACCTTGACATTAATACAAATCTGAGAAGAAGAAAAATGAATTATAGATCTATGGGTTGCTACTGAACTGAAGAACAACCATTCAGTCTTGGATCAAATAAAGAAACTTACTTTGGGCATGTGATACAAGTGGAGAGAAAACAGAAGGCTTGATAGGGTTAAAGAATTAGCAATGAAAGAAAACAGATCAGATGGATTGTGGGATCAAAGAAATTACTTGACTTTCTTTGAACACGCTACAAATTACTGTATTGTATACAGACACCTAAATAACATCTTGGATTACGAGAAGCTGTGCCTACCAGATGTGAGTGCTATGTGCATCTTCTTTTCTAAGATTCCATAATCTCTTAACTAATGATCAGATGAAGATATCCAGATATCACAAAAATTTAAGAGGAAGATCACATATTGTGGAGGACTATACCAAGACATTATATGAAGTATTATAGGGACAACAATCAGGGCCCAAATACATTTTGTCTTTCTTATTCACACAAATACAATTCAGACACATTCCCATTTGTTCTCCTTTATTTTCTTAGCTTGCATTCTCACCACAGTCATCCCAATTCCTAAGATAGCAGCAGGCCAATCTGTTACTATGGTATACAAATATCTTGCATATTTGTAGTCTTTCCTCTGGGACCAAGATAAATGCAATGTGATCTTATTTCTATTGGCTTCATGAATAATGTATGCCTTATAATATTGGTTTAATTATTTATATGTTGTATATTAAAGATATTTCACTTTATTTACTTGTATTATTTTATAATACAGGAGGAGCTGTGGTGGCACAGTGGTTAGAATGCATTATTGCAACCTAATTCTGCCCACTGCAAGGAGTTCAATCCTGATGGGCTCAAGGCTGATTGAGCCTTCAGTCTTCCAGCCTTCCGAGGTCAATAAAATGAGAACCTAGATTGTTGGGGGCAATATGCTGACATAAACTATTCAGAGAGTAAAGCACTCTGGAGTGGTATATAAATCTAAGTGCTGTTACTGTTTATATTCTATATTCCAGATGTAGGGAAGTTGCCAAGAAGACATGATAGGAGACATAGACAGAGCTCTCTCTCTCTCTCTCTCTCTCTCTCTCTCTCTCTCTCTCTCCCCTCTGTCTGATTTTAAGACAGCTGAACCATCTTTACCAATACATGAAGTATCCAAATTACTTAATGTCATGCATCTACAATGTTTTTTTTAGTTGCAAAAACAACTTACAAATATTAGAAACAACATCCAAATTAGATTTCTGGCTTTTATCATAGTTGGAAGGCAATAACAATGAAGTTATTAATTGCCACTTAGCATTCTGACCATCTAGAGCTCATGGTGAGCTATCTACCAAAACTTTCAATTCATGTTTTAACTTTGGGAAAGATGTAAGGGTGCAGATGGGTACATGAGGTCTCCCGAGGCAAATAGGTTGGTAATTGCTAATGGATGCTAGTTAGCATTCATAATTACTCAAACTATCATCCATCAGACCAGTATATTTAAGATTAACAGACCAGATCGTAGATTCTGTGCTAAGCATTGTCTTTGACACTGTTCCCAGTTCATGTTCCTAGCATTAGCCATTTTTTGAGTGTTAACTAGAATCAATTATGTATTTTACCATCAGTTTCCTTCAGTTTAAGTTTTAATTGCCTTAAAAACTATAAAATGTACAAACTGTTTACTCTTCCAATGCATACTGATGGGAATGTTTCTAAAAATCTATATGAATGCAAATGTTTAATTTGGACTAAGTCTTATACTGACATGATCATGAGTATGATTTACATGTACTTTCATCCATATAAGAATACACATTAAATTAGTGCTAACTTCTTAGGAAGTAAATCAATTTGCCCAAGTCTTTCATAATGTTTAGCAAAAATCTTCTTTGATATGCAACAGTTTTATAATTATGTGGCAGGAAGTGTGAATAATCCAAGTACCAAAATATATCCTCTTCATCCATTTTCTTTAAGTGCAATTATCACTGCAACAAGTTTCCAGTTTAAGTTACAAATTGCCTCTGCTCTTGAGACTTATACTTCCATGCAATGAAAAGCCATTTAAACATACCGTACTGCCAAAGTCTTTATATGGCAAGAGAATGCTTTGGCTGAACATTCTTAATCTTTGAATATGTTTTTAATAAGCTGTGTCTTTTTTAATTTTCTAGGTTAATGGGTCTTTAGTAACATCAGAGCACAAAAGAAAAGGAAGGGGGAAAAACAGTAGAGTACAGTGGCTACAAATGGAATAAATGCAATATCAAACAACATGCCTGTGTAACTACTCCAGAAGTATAAAATGGAAATTCAAAATGAAACAATGAATAATGGGCCTCTCTATTTATTTATTATTTTTCTCCCAAGCACACTATCTTGTAGACAACAAGAAACCAAACAATACAATCTGGTACCTTCTATAATGCAGAAATGGTAAAGACAGAATAAAATAGAATAATATACTATATATATGTATTCAATATCAGATACTCAGTTCATATCAAACTTAGTATCTCAGTAAAGGTAAAGGTTTCCCCTGTCCAGTTGTGTCCAACTCTAAAGGGCAGTGCTTTGTTTCTTAGCTGAGGGAGCCAGCATTGCCCACAGATACTTTCTGTGGTCATGTGGCCAACATGACTATACGCCAAGAGGCATGGATTACTTTCCCTCCAAAGTGGTACCTATTTATCTACTCGCATTTGCATGCTTTCAAACTGGTGGTTGGCAGGAATGGGAGCTCACCCCATCATGCAGTGTTTGGTCTCAAACCTGGGCTGCCAGCTTTCCAGCTGATAAGCTCAGTTTCTTTAAGCGCTGAGCATCACGCCTCTGTATCTCAGTAAAGCCAACTTACCTAATTTCCATAATATTTTTACTTGCTAGGAACGCTTCTATAGTTAACTAATCAATTGACTGAACTATTTAACGAATTACAGATGCAAAGTAACTCTGGTTATGTAGCAGGGGTTCACTTCAGTTTTTCCTTTGCTATACCTCCTTGGAAATCCTTCAGGTTTATCGCCCTCAAAATTACCTGGAAAAGATTTTGTAGTTGAAAGTTTACTGTGGACGTTTCACTTCTTAGCCTCTCACCATTTGTGACTTGAAAAATGGACTAGAAGGGCAGGGTTTTTTGTTTTTTTTAGGGACACAGTTTCCTAAGGACTACATTCTATTGACTATGGAATCTCCCTTTCATATTAAAAGTCCTTCGGCATTCCTTCCCAGTTAATTAAGATCTACCCATCTTGGTAACCCACACAAATACAATGTTCAGATATTAAAATTTACTTCACTTCTTCATATCCACTTCAGGATATTATCTGGATGTTTAATTTTACCTGCATGCCACTCGTTCAAACATTATACAGAAGTATGGACATCTAAAATTGGATTGGCAGATCTCCTTTGGGACAACTCTGTTATCTCATTGCTGGTGTCTGAGCTATTATGCAATTATGAATTAACTGTGAAGGAGTTAATTTATTCACATTTCAAAGAAAATACTGACCTAGCTACCTATAGCAGGGGTCTCCAACCTTGACAGCTTTAAGACTTGTGGACTTCAACTCCCAGAGTTCCGGGAACTTCAACTCCCAGAGTTTCTCGGCTGGCTGAGGAACTCTGGGAGTTGAAGTCCACAAGTCTTAAAGTTGCCAAGGTTGGAGACCCCTAACCTATAGAGTAGTCTTGCCTTGGAAAAAAAAATCCTCTCTCTCTCTCCCTCCCTCTCTCTCTCTCTCTCTCTCTCTCTCTCTCTCTCTCTCGCAAACACACACACAAACGCACGCACACACACAGAGCTATTTTCTTGTTGGATCCCCAACAATGCTTATCTTGTGGCTGCATCTGGGCTGCACAAATTATCAAAAGATATCAAATAATGGTGAAAAATCGATTAGACAGAGCACCCAGAAAGAACAAGGACTGCCACAACATATGATCTATTAGGGGAGTGGTGGCAACTTTCCCAATAGTTGATATTGAGTGGAAATAAAAATTCATTTTTATTTGAGTTTTCAATTATTACCTTACAGTACTGTGTGGTGGGAGTTATACACACAGCAGCACCGCAGAGGCCCACTCTGGATGAATATTAAGGGAACAATGTCAAAGCAATACAATTTATGCTGGTATGATTTCTACTCCACTTGGTGGGGGCAGGGGGGGGGAGAGAATGTATGGCAGAATGACTCCAGAATTCATCCTCCTGTTTCTTGGTTCCTTTTCTCTGAAAACTGAGTATATGTATGGTCTATCACCATCTCAGGTTTCAGCAATGCTGACTATGTTTTTCTAATTGTCATTCTTACCATTAGGTTTGCACATTATATTCTCTCACTTACAGAGAACTGCTTTCTCTGTCAGCTGATTTTATAGTGGCTTGTTTGAGCTAATAAATGTTCAGCTCCTTTATGAGCTGAAGGGAATGGCACTTAATGCTCCAGTCATTTTTTTTTTCTAGGCACTGTTGACAAGCATGTACTTGCTGGTGCACACACACACACACACACACACATGAGATTGTTTTCTGGAAGGAACACCAACATTCTGCAAATATTCAGGTAATGACTTTGATCATACCATTCATTTTCTGTTTCTCAGCCACCAATAGTAGATGTCTTTTTCCTTCTTGGTTCTGTCACAACCAACTATCCAGGAAGAGAGATGTTAGGGATTCCCTTAAACTAATCTGCCAAAGTCCTATAAGCGCTCTATCTTTCATCACTCAAAGAATTTGTTTCAAGGAACCTAGCTGCTTTATATTCTTTCTATTGTCTCTGTGGCAGCCTCTGCCTGCTCAGCAGAAAGCAGTCAGTTAATCACCCACAAAAGGTAATCAGCAATTCTCAAGACACATCCCTTGCAATCAGCAAATATTCAGAAGATTCCTCAGAACAGGCATAGTTTTCTAGTCATGCCACTGTGTGCTCTTTGTTCCTTTCTCTTGTTGAACCCCATTGATAATGCTTAGTAGCCCTTCTTATAATTTTGCTTGGTAACTGAAAGCTGACAACAAATATTTTTTTTTCTTTTTCCCTTCCCTTCCTTTCCCTTCCCTTCTTCATTAACGAATTGGTTTTTATACTTCATCAATAGATATTTCTTTAAGCAGGTATCATAATATTTTTAATGTGATGGGGAAAACAACAGCTGTATTTAAATTAGTGATTTGAAGCAGTGTTATAACTGCTATCCAAATGTATGTGGATCGTAACACATCCAAGTGGAAATACTGCTAATAAAGTTGATGGTAATGGTGATTATTTCAGTTTATATTTATATTCCAACTTTCTGTTCAGAGTACAGATAAATGAAAGTATCCTAAGAGACCCAACAAATACAATATATGTCTTCAATGCAGTAAGTAGGATTTGCAAAATTAATCAAGTTTGTTTTCAATTTCCTTATCTGCATATTTCATGAGCATGAACTACCCTGCAGTGGAGTTAATAGGAAAGTCTCTGAAGAACTTAGCATGGGATATAAAAAAAGTATTCCTTCTAGGGGGAAAAAAAAACTTTAAGATGCAGTTATAAACACAAAATGTTGGATGCTGTGTATGAGATATTGTTATCACCCAGCTGTAGATTTGTATTTATTAATCTGCATGGAAATATTTTTAAACAATAGGTTAATTATATGGATTAAGTTAAAAATCTTCCTTATTAATGTTAATTTTTTTAAAATTTGAATTTATATCCTGCCCTTCTCCGAAGACTCAGGGCGGCTTACACTATGTCAAGCAATAGTCTTCATCCATTTGTATATTATATACAAAGTCAACTTATTGCCCCCAACAATCTGGGTCCTCATTTGACCTACCCTATAAAGGCTGGAAGGCTGAGTCAACCTTGGGCCTGGTGGGACTTGGACTTGCAGTAATTGCAAGCAGCTGTGTTAATAACAGACTGCATTAGTCTGTTGAGCCACCAGAGGCCCTTAAAAATTTAGCACTTTTAAAGTAAATTTAAATTATATGCATTTAAGAAAGGTGGATGAAATGTGATTACACATACAGCATAGATAGGAATAAATGTATAAAACAGCATTCATAGGAATAGAAAGCAGCATAGGGATACAAAGCAGCATTGATCAAAATCAATTCTGAAAATTAGCAAAATTCAACATCTGAAATATTGTTCCTCCTGCAAAATAATCAGAATTTGAGCTCTTACCAGAGACATGACAAAATTTAACAAAAGTTAGATATCTTCACTATATAAATTACTATTTGTGATTATTCTGCATGACTTATTTTATCTCTAGTAAATAAAAGTGAATATTGAGTATTTTTCAAGATTCTACATTTCTTCTGATCAAGTACAGTTAACACAGGGGTTATTTGAATCTTTAGAATGTCTCTGCAGACTTGTATTTTATTGTCTCTTAGACAGTAGTCAATAGACTATTGTATATTGTCTAACACGGTTCATGCCCTACATGATACAGTTTGGGGCTGTTAATAAATTCTACTAATAGCACTTGGCTCTGCTGATTTTTCTCTACTGTAATTTAGAAAGTAGGATTACTGCAGTTACGTCCACACATGAAAGTTATGGAAATATCTCCTCAAAGTTTCACTACTAGATCACTTCCCTAGATTCTATCTTTCTGTTTCTTTTGATTCGAATTCAAAATATACAAAAATTTCCAGATATTTTAAAGTATTAAAATTATTAAAATTGCATGTACATAGGACTGACATTCTGGGAGGAGGTTTCTCTCTACAATTTATATGCATGAAAAATTATAATTCACACTTGCTAGATTACTCTAAAATGTTGTGTAATTCTGCAAGTTGAATCAGTTGGTTGTGGAATATTCACAGATAGCGCATAACCCAATCAGATGAAACTTTCCTTATTTTAATTTTTACATTGTTTTACTACTGAATGGGAATCGTTTTTAATATATTATATGCCTTTACAGTTTAAGGTGCTTCTTGGATAGAAATATAAACTAAACAGATTAATGCAAAGTGTCTAAAACCACTTCGACAATGGCACATATATTTATATATCCCTTTATTCTTACTGGTCCTTGAGAACAATTAGTACTGACATGGTGGAAGAGAAAAGTAAGAAAATAAATATACTGCATGAAACCCAAGATTACCAATGGACATTATAAACAATCTCAAAATATGACAATGGAATTATCCAGTTCACTAGAAGTATTAATTAGAAATATATTTCAGTTTGTCAAAGACTACTCAAAATCCCAAAATCTTCAACCAAAAACTGTCTACTATTGACCTCACCCCATTCCTAAGAGGACAATAAGGGGCGTGCATAAGAGCACAAATGTGCCTACTGTTCCTGTCCTATTGTTCACTTTTGTTATAACAAATTAACATGGTTGTTGCATGCTTTTGCATATATATATATATATTTCTTTTATAATGTGTTGATTTTCTTATGTTGATGTTTGTGGATACTGTTGTGACAAAATGAAATAATAAAAAAGAAATTTCCATCTCAATTTCACTGTACTGTAATTTAACAACTTTGGTTAAACAGAACCAAATAAAACCTCATAAATAATGCCTACAAAAGAAGGGAGTGTCAAAATGGTGGGTGCAACCACATAATTTAAGCCCTGTTTCTTTTTGTTTCATTACAAAGAGGTGACACTTCAATCATGTCATTTCCATTACCAATTTTACTTTTTTAACCCAATGGACATCTTTGACATAGTCTGCCCTTCTAGATACAAGGTCCCAAACTATCCTGGAAGAAAGCAATGGAAATGCTTAAAAAGGCATTGACTTGTCTATGATGTAACCAGGGTCAAGCTGGATTAGAGGAATCTTCATGAGAGTCAAGTAAATAGGCAGCAGTTCTTAGGACAAATGAATTAATAGTATAAATAGGCAGTTTCAAGGTTAGGAAACATACAGCAAGGAGGCTACTGAAGCATGACAGGAAGAGGAGACAACATATTTGAACTGTTGAGGATATAAAGAGAATTTCCATTCTTACTCTTGACAGATGGCAAATCTGTTTTTTTGTGGCTTCATTCCAGAATATGATAAAGATTCTTATCTATCCATAGTGACCTGTGCCAAGTTCAAACCAAGCAAATAACCCAATCTGTATCAAGCCAAGAATCCTAGAATTTATGCTGACTTTTACCAGTTAGACTCTTTGTTTAAATTTGTAGTAATTTTTTTCAACATTACATTACAGTACACAATGGTGGTGACAGAGGAAGAAATGGTATATATACATACATATATACATACATATATATCACCAGCTATATATGTATATATGTATGTGCCTATATATATACATGTATATTCACCAGCCTGAAGATGACGAATGAGACTTCGTCGAAATGTTGCTAAGACACTTCCAATTTTACGCGGGAGAAAACCCGAATAACCAAAGACCTACATACATACATATATATGTATATATGTATGTATATGTATGTGTGTGTGTGTATACATTTTTTATATATATATATATATATATATGTAGATCTTTGGTTATTCGGGTTTTCTCCCACGTAAAATTGGAGGTGTCTTGGCGACGTTTCGACGAAGTCTCATTCGTCATCTTCAGGCTTCAGCTTTGTGCTTCTGGGAGCAATGTGTGACTGCAGCTGTTTCTTCCTTTTTAACTGCTAGTGGGGGTTTGAACTGATTGGGTGGGAGCTTGGCTGTGCTCTGATTGGATGGGGTTTTTTTGGTGCTCTGATTGGATGGGGGTGTGTCCTCTTTGGGTGGGGGCTTGGTTGTGCTCAGATTAGTCTGAGCTGCAGGGGGATTTGAGCTGGTGAGCTGCACAGCTGTTGTCCGGCTTCGTGTTCGCGGTCGTGCCACATCTTCACAGTGGGTGTCAGTCTGCTGCATGTATGGATTGGAGGGGTTTGAAATGGCTAATGTTGCAGCTGCGGTCTGGCTTCTGGTCCTTAATCGTGCTTCATGATCAGTGTGGGTTTGGGTCTGCTTTCTGGGTGGGAAGCTCCCACCTGGAAGCTTCCCAATCAGGGAGCTTCCCAGAAGGCGGGAAGCTCCCACCCAATCAGTTCAAACCCCCACTAGCAGTTAAAAAGGAAGAAACAGCTGCAGTCATTGCTCCCAGAAGCACGAAGCTGAAGCCTGAAGATGACGAATGAGACTTCGTCGAAACGTCGCCAAGACACCTCCAATTTTACGCGGGAGAAAACCTGAATAACCAAAGATCTACATACAAACACCCACGAAAACCTCAGAAAACATATATATATATATGTAGGTCTTTGGCTATTCGGGTTTTCTCCCACATAAAATTGGAAGTGTCTTGGCGACGTTTCGACGAAGTCTCATTCATCATCTTAAAGCTGGTGTTTACAGCTTCGTGCTTCTAGGAGCAATGTATGATCGCAGCTGTTTCTTCCTTTTAACTGCTAGTGGGGGTTTGAACTGATTGGTTGGGAGCTTGGCTGTGTTCTGATTGGATGGAGGTATGTTCTGATTGGTTGGGGTTTTTGGCTGTGCTCTGATTGGATGGTGGGGTTGGCTATGCTCTGATTGGATGGGTGGGTGTTCTGTTTGGGTGGGGGGGCTTGGTTGTACTCAGGTTAGTCTGAGTTGCAGGGGGATTTGAGTTGGTGAGCTGCATTGCTGTTGTTTGGCTTTGCATTTGTGGTCGTGCTAAATCTTCATGGTGGGTGTCAGTCTGCTGCTTGTATGGATTAGAGGGGTTTGAAATGGCTAATGATGCAGCTGCGGTCTGGCTTCTGGTCCGAGGTCGTGCTTCATTGATGTGGGTTTGAGTCTGCTTTCCACGTGGATGTGTGGTGGTGACATGCTGTGTGGCATTCGTGAGTGTGGGTCTTGAGTCATTCTTCATGTTAGGGACTCATTTGTCGATAAGGACGGGTTTCCAAATGGCTGGTAGGCGGGAGGTATCATCTCATTTATTCATGCTGTGTGGGCGTTTTTCTATCTCGATGGCTTCTCTGATTATTCTGTTGTTAAAGTGTTCAGTTTTGGCGATAGTTCTGGTCTTTTTAAAGTCAATTTTATGTCCTGTGGCTTTAAGGTGTTGCACCAGGGAAGAAGTTGGTTCCTCTTTTCTGACTGAGTTCTTATGATCTTCAATGTGTGCACTTATTCTTCTGTTGGTTTGTCCGATGTATGTGGTGCTGCAGGCGGTGCATGGGATTTCATACACTCCTTGATTTTCTAACTCAATTTTGTCTTTGGGGTTTCTTAGGATGGTGGATATTTTTCGGTTTGTGCAGAATGCTGTCTTGATGTTGTGTTTGTGGAGGATCTTGCTGATTCTGTCTGTGGTGCCTTTTATATATGGGAGGAGGGCTTTGCCATTTTATTGTTCTCTGTCTTGGATTTTAGTGGGGGTTTCTTTATGGATTAGTTTGGTAATCTTATTTCTTTGGAATCCATTGGATGTTAGTACGTTAGTGTGAGTGTGTAGTTCGGTTTTTAGGTGTTGTTCGTCAGTGAAGCATTTTGTTCTGGAGATGAGTGTCTTGGCTACGGAGTTGATCTGTGGTGGGTGGTGGTGTGAGAGTGCGTGCAGATAGTGGTTTGTGTGTGTTTTCTTCTGGTAGATGGTGTGTCATAGGGAGCCATTGGATTTCCTGTACACTAAGACATCCAGGAAGGGAAGTTGGTTGTTAGCTTCTGTTTCCATGGTGAATTGTATTTTGGGGTGTAGGCTGTTGAGGTGTATGAGGAAGTTGTCCAGTTTTTCTTTTCCGTGTGGCCAGATTATGAAGGTGTTGTCTACGTATCTGAGACAGAGTTTGGGTTTGTGGTCAGATTTTCTAGAGCTTGGGTTTCAAAGTGTTCCATGTAGAGGTTTGCAATGACAGGTGAGAGGGGTGATCCCATGGGTGCTCCTTCTGTTTGTTTGTATTTTTGTCCATTATAGATGAAGTATGTGTTGGATAGGCAGTGATTGGTCAGATCTAGGATGTGCTTGGGGGGGTTATATTTGTTTTGGATGGCTGTTGAGGCTTCTTTGATTGGCACTTGGGTGAAGGGGGATATGACATCAAAGCTCACGAGTAAAAAACTGGGCTGTAAGTTTTGTTTCTTTTTTTTTATTTGCATTTTTTTTTATTTGAATTTATATCCCACCCTTCTCCGAAGACTCAGGGCAGCTTACATTGTGTAAGGCAATAGTCTCATCCATTTGTATATTATATACAAAGTCAACTTGTATTGCTCCCCCAACAATCTGGGTCCTCATTTTACCTACCTTATAAAGGATGGAAGGCTGAGTCAAACTTGGGCCTGGTGGGACTCCAACCTGCAGTAATTGTAATTGCAGGCAGCTGTGTTAATAACAGGCTGCATTAGCCTGTTGAGCCACAAGAGGCCTCCGAAGACTCAGAGCGGCTTACACTATGTTAGCAATAGTCTTCATCCTATTTGTATATTTATATACAAAGTCAACTTATTGCCCCCAACAATCTGGGTCCTCATTTTACCTACCTAAAAAAGGATGGAAGGCTGAGTCAACCTTGGGCCTGGTGGGACTAGAACCTGCAGTAATTGCAGGCAGCTGTGTTAATAACAGACTGTCTTACCAGTCTGAGCCACAGAGGCCCTCTATGAACTTTATGATCTCTATGAACTGGAATGAGTTTTTTACGTGTGAGGTGATGGATTCTGCATAGGGCTGTAGTTGTTTGGCGAGAAACTTGGCTAGGTTTTGGAGAGGTGAGCTTATGGAGCTGACTATGGGTCTAAGTGGGACTCCTT
Organism: Ahaetulla prasina; assembly: GCF_028640845.1. NCBI lineage: Eukaryota > Metazoa > Chordata > Lepidosauria > Squamata > Colubridae > Ahaetulla > Ahaetulla prasina. The sequence goes on from NC_080540.1 coordinate 110,751,118, forward strand.
TTTTGTGTATCTTGGCTTTGTGTATCTTAGCTGACGAAAAACTGAACACACACACTATAGCAATATAGTTCTTTCTCCCTTTAAATTAGCATAGTTTTCTGGATGAGTCATCTAAGTGGGAGTGAGCAACACGTGAGGTTTTTGAAGAAGGCTTGCACCTGCATATCACTAAGCACCCATGCTTAAGCAACCATGGGATGGTTTGAAAATCAATCTATTTCAACCTATAACTTGCTCTATATAGCAGTTTCAGTGCTGGGATGGGCAGCCCTAGTATCAGGCAACCATCAATCTCTCTGTAGTTTTCAGTTGTCCTCAGTTCAGCTCTGCATCTTCTGCCATCAGTTCTATCCCTTGTCTAGTTGTGTAAGAAATACACTAGCACATTACTAATGTTTCTTCCTAGGTAGACAGTTCTTTCTGTCTCATAGGGAAATGTTCCCCATAGGGAACAAAACAAAAATAACTATTTTGAGACTTGCATTTACAATAGGTAGAAAAAGCCCATCTAGACCTTATTAAAATTTTTGCCATCTTTCATTCATCCCTAAATTAGTTTTTCAGGATCTCTGAGCTTCTTTTAGGGATCATATATTTCTATTCTCTGACTCTGTCTCTGTCCCTGCCTCTCTCCTCCCTCCCTCCCTCCCTCTCTGTCTGTCTATCTTCCTTCTATCTATCTATCTATCTATCTATCTATCTATCTATCTATCTATCTATCAATCTATCTATCTATCTTCAAATTTCTAGGTTCTATCATATCGCAAGATCTAAAATGGACAGCTAACATCAATAACATCATCAAAAAAAGACATCAAAGAATGTTCTTTCGGTGCCAACTCAGAAAGCTCAAACTGCCCAAGGAGCTGCTGATACAGTTCTACAGAGGAATTATTGAGTCTGTCATTTGCACCTCTATAACTGTCTGGTTTGGTTCTGCAACTCAACAAGAAAGACACAGACTTCAGAGGATAATTAGAACTGCAGAAAAAACAATTGCTACCAACCTGCCTTCCATTGAGGACCTGTATACTGCACGAATCAAGAAGAGGGCCGTGAAAATATTTACAGATCCCTCACATCCTGGACATAAATTGTTTCAACTCCTACCCTCAAAATGATGCTATAGAGCACTGCACACCAGAACAACTGGACACAAGAACAGTTTTTCCCCGAAGGCCATCACACTGCTAAACAAATAATTCCCTCAACACTATCAAACTATTTACTAAATCTGCACTACTATTAATCTCATCGTTCCCATCATCAATCTCTTTCCATTTATGACTGTGACTGTAACTTTGTTGCTGGTAATCCTTATGATTTATATTGATATTGATTGTTCCTAATTGCTTATTTGTACCCTATATTATCATTAAGTGTTGTATCATTAAGTGTTAAATTTGTACCCTATGACCATCATTTGTGTGGTAAATGCTGTACCTTGATGAAGGTATCTTTTCTTTTATGTACACAGAGAGCATATGCACCAAGACAAATTCCTTGGGTGTCCAATCACACTTGGCCAATAAAAAATTCTATTCTATTCTACTCTATTCTATCGTCACCATTCCTTCTGTTTTCTCCACACCACAATTCTGTGAGGTGGGTTGGGCTTAAGAGAAAATACTGGCCCAAGTTCACCCAGCCAGCTCTCGTGCCTAATGAAGGACTGGACATCACCTTTCACTATAACTAGATTAACTGGAAAGTCAATTCTCCTTTGCCCTTACCAGCTTTCCTCTTTGCTAATGACGTTTTAAGTCTAATTCTCTTCCGTCTCCTCAGTTTTATGACAGATCAGATCTCCATAACAGACATTTTATGATGCTTCTTGAAACAGTCTCGAACTTCCAACTGGTTTTATCAGCACACAGAGGCTGAGGATATGTCAGTGACATTCCAAAATAGCTAAAAGCAAAAATGAAAGGCTCCAAATAAAAAGGGAAGCTCAGTACTTTCGTATAATATCCTTGTGGCACAGTTTCAAAATGCTACAAGCTATTTGAAGCTTGCTTTACTAAAGGCACTTTGCAGTTGTCATTTTGTTTTCATAGAACTATATAAAGGAGATTTGGAATGTGTATTTCTTCCTACCTGGGGAAACATTTGAATTCAAGCATGTATTTAGCCATCTGTAAGTAAAAAAGGATCTCCATTATTCCTTTTAGACTATTGTTATTTACCTTGTACAAATTATTGTTTTGCAGTTTGCAATGCAAAGTGCATTTCCTATGCATGCCAGACTAAACTGAGGGGGGGAAGAGGCCAAAGGCTTTCATTCGTATCTTCCCCATTGCATTTTTTTTTTTTAAAAAATCAGACAGCATAGGCCACAATAATATATCTCAGTCAGGCCAACAAATTTAGTCTTTGTGGAACAGAACCAAGGATGCAACAAGTAGTATTTTCTCTTCATAGGAACTCATGATAGCAATCATTATAAACATTTAGTAGGCTTACAATGTTATTTCATACAGACTTAACTCTTAGCTTATCTCTTATCAGCCCTACAAGATAAGCCTGGACAGAAAACAAACTCCACAAGGCCTATTGCACTCTGTTGTTGTACAATATAATTGAACATTGAAAGCCTACCTTTCTCTTATACCAGGACACTCCAAACTTGGCAACTTTAAGACTGTGGCTGGCTGGCTGAGGAATTCTGGGAGCTGAAGTCCACAAGTTTTAAAGTTGCCAAGTTTGGAGACTCCTGTCTTATACCAAAAAGGATCAAAGCAGGACAATCTTTCTCTCCTCTGCTTTCTTTTAGGTGCATTTCTGATTTCCTCTCCAGCTACTTTCTTCTCATCCTTGTTCTCTAAGATAACATTATTTTGATTATATTCACCCCTTATTACTTTAACCTTTTTTGTTTTCCACAATAACCTACCCAGTCCCCCATGTCTCTTTTTCTTGAACAACAAACTGATTTATTACTTGCTGAATCCAAGAGATTCTGATTATAGTGGTACTGCTATGAAAATTAAAAACAACGTGGTTACTACCAATATGTGTGGGGGGAAAATAACACAAAGACATACACTTGTAGAAAATAAAAAGAAGTTGGTGACAACAGACTAATTTTGTCTATTCAGTTTTATCTGATGCAAAATACATTGTTAGGGATAATTAGGTTGCAAAGACAATCAAATTAATTAATTGCAATCAACGAGCTATAATCAGAAACTAGCACTGCCCTATTATAGATAACACTTGACTTTCTTCATAAAAATAAGGGATACCTCTTCGTTTTGGAGAAAACTATTAGAGCACAAAGAATATATTATAGTTATCAAGACACAATTCTGGTGAACAAAATAAATAAACTGACTGACATAACAGATCTTGCAATAACAAACTGAAAGCAAAAATTCTTTCTGGAAATTAAGGCCAAATTATTAATATTTATTAAAAGCGTTTTAATCTATTTTCTAAACAAGGGCAGCCTTCTCAGCTTGAGTGCCCTCCATATGTAGATCTGAATTCCATAAGATTATTAGCTGAAAATCCTGCAGGTTGATATGTACACATCTATAGACCATCAAAGATAAAGAAAGTAGGTTACCAAGTGAGGTTTAAAAATTATATATGCCACCATACAATATGCTCTCAATATCCATAAGAAACCTTTTACAGATTCTTTTAGAAGATTATTATTGTCAGAAAGATTTCAGAAACTTCTGCAGCAAGTTCAGAATATGCTAGTTTTAAACACTGGACCCTATCTAACAAAATAAAATTCAATGTAGATAAAAATAAGATTTTACACTTAGACAAGAAAAATTAGCAGTATATAGGTACAGACTAGGTGAAATTTGGCTTAATGCCAGTAACTTTGAGAGGGATCTTGGAGACCTAGTGGAACAAGCACTTAAATATGAGCCAATAGAGTGTGACAGCTTCCCCAAAAACCAATTCAATCCTAGGCCGCAATTAATATGGAGATAGAATCAAGATCGTGTGAAGTGCTTGTACAGTTTTACAAAGCCTTAGTAAGACCACATTTGGAATACTGTATCCAGTTCTGGTCATAATCATAACAATATAAAAAGATGTTGAGGCTCTGGAAAGAGTGAAGGAAAGAATGATTAGGGAGCTGGAGGCGAAAACATATGAAGAATGATTGCAGGAACTGACTATGTCTAATCTAGAGAAAAGAAGGATTAAGGGGACATGATAGCAGTATTCCAATATTTGAGGAGTTCCTATGAGAGGATCAAACCATTTTCCAAAAGGCAAGCCAAGAAACAATAGATGGAAACTAACCAAGAAGAGAAGCAACTTAGAACTAAGGAGAAATTTCCTAACGGGAAGAGCAATCAACCAATGGAATAGCTTGCCTTCAAAAGTTGTAGGTGTTCCATCATTTGAGTCTTTCAAAAAGAGACTGGATAGCCATTTGTCTGAAATGGTAAAGGGTCTCCTGTTCGAACAGAGGGTTGGACTAGAAAACCACTTAGGTTTTCTTGCAGTTCAGTTCAGTTCAGTTCAGTTCTGTTCTGTTCTGTTCTGTTCTGTTCTGCTTTGCTCTGCTTTGCTCTGCTCCATTCTATTCCGTTCCCTTCCCTTCCCTTCCATTCCACTCCAGTTTTAAACACATATTATAAAATGCTAACTTGTCAACATATTTTCTTCCTGCTTGAGGTTATGAATAGCAATTAGTAGTAAGTGTGATATAATATAAAGTTAATCCAATATGAATAAAATATATACTCTCTGCAAGCCAAAAATAATATACTAATATAATAATATGGATTAATAACTGTTAGTTTTGTCATAACTATTTTCAAAGCCTAGTGCTCAAAAATCCAGAAGCCTGTTCACTTTTCAATCCAATATGAATTCATATTTTTCTCAGCATTTTTATGTATGCCAAAATGTAATTTACTCAGTAAACCATTTGATAAGGTGAAGCATCCTACAAAATATTGTTTATTGATTGAAAGTAAGCTAAAAACAGGACTAAATTTACTGAGTTGGAAAGTGAAGTAGATTTACAGGATTTGAAATGTTGTGGTTTTCTATTTTATGTATCATAAAACAGGAGGAGAAGGGCTCACATCCAGCCATAATGTTGATTAGATTATAGGTTAGTACATAATATGAATCCAGTTTATTTATCGAATTTTATATAAAATAAACCATGGTTAGGTGTGACCAGTTCAGTATTTTCCTTACTTATTCTCTAGATGTTTGCAGCTTACATTTACATTTATGTTTTATAATAAACATTTCTGATTATTTTCAACATAAATTGAAGATAGCATGTTAACAGTTTTTAGGAAGATAGTGTGAAATGCTGGACATTTTTAGAAATTAAGTGATCTTGGCATCAAAACTGTGAACTAGAAAGGTTTCCTGTGGATGTTGCCAATGTATGTTGCCTGCTGTCATCTGATCCATTTATGAAGCTACTTATGGATTTACAGAAACCACAACAAAAAAAGAGACATTTTTAAAATAATCATTTTAAAATAATTAACCTAAAAATAAGCTTTATCTTTATTTTTGAAAATAGGTGCTCTTCCTCCTGATTATTCTATTTTGGTTATTTGTAGTTTTAACCTTTTCAAACTTGGGAACCACATTTAGAAACTACTTCTTAATATTTTACAGATATATGCATAGTGATAGCAGTGCCAAAACTTGTCAAGACTGTAAACCACAGGAAGATGTGAACTATCAATTAAAATAAAGGTCAGTGTTGTTGGTTCTTTGTATTTTCCTCTCTGCTTCTTATAGGTGTATCAACATTTTTTTCTAACCAGAACTTTCTTGGTTATACAGAGAATTACAAACACAATGTAATGCAAAATTACTTTCCTAACTGAGATATTTTCTCTCCCCAAAGTTTGCTTGTTTATTTCTTACTTATATATAGCCATATATCACACCGAACCTGATTCTGGGTGACGTACAATGAAAACAAATCATAAAACAAACATGAAAACATTCTATTATAAGACATCAATCTTATTTAAAAAGGACTAGAAGAAGAGTATCTTTGGTGTTATATATTCAACGCATAGCTGTCTCAACCCATTTGTGTTTCCCTGAGATCCCCAAGCCTGTTGCCATAGCCACAATTTCAGGCACTCCCAGGAGCTACCAAACATGGGTCATTCTCACTTCTGGGGAAATGATGAGCAAGTCCCATAGCAGAAATGGCCTGTCTCCTGATTACTGCCAGATATAATTCCTGTTTCACACCAATCCCAACCATAATATATAATTTACTCAAGCAAAAATGATGGCTGTGATTCTGTAGTGAATCAGCTTTTTAGCATGCTTGGAGATACATATACATACATACATACATACATACATACATACATACATACATACATACATTCATATGCGCGCGCGCACACACACACACACACACAGATTTACATATTATATTTATTCATATTTACTGTTTTTGATTTACTGTTTTTCAGTGTGATAGCTCATAGCTCAATGTGCACACCTAACTGGATTGTTCCATTCTACATGGCATTCTGCAAAAATCAGCTTTATTGCAGTGCACATATTTCTAAGGTAAACATATGGGTGTGACTCCCATTTTTACAAAACTAATTTCTGGGCACTTCCTCCTCCTGGGTTCTGTCAGTTATGACAGGTCAATTTCATTTGAAAAGTATTGATTGATTTAAAAATGATTATTCTGCTTTCTGGCAAAATCTCTGCTTTTCTTAGTTTTGACACAAGGATGAAGAAAAGAAAGACACAATCTCTTTCTTCTAAAAGGAGGCATAGATAACTGGACTTGATTAATGTGAAAAGATCCTCTGAATCTCTTTGTTGGAAGATAGTATTCAAAATAAGGCTCTTTTCCAAACTTACAATTAAGCAGGATTGTAGCCAAATGTGCCCTCAAACTAAACTACTCAACCAGGAAAACTTCAAAACCAAGACCTGTTGCAATCAAATCCTTCAAATGATTAGGTTTCTATTTCTAATGTGTTCCAATAAAATAAAATTATTTTAAATTTAAGTTGGAACACATGGGCGATTGATTTTAGGTTTCGGAGATTTTTCAAGAGCAAAAGATATAGCTGCGTCCTCACCTTTACCTCCAGATGGCATGGTTGCTACATCATCAGAACCTGGCAAGCCTGTCCTTATTCCATTGTTAAAGGTGTGTCCATCTGCTGGTTGTAGCTGCCAATTTAGCCCAAGCATATGCATTGCTGCAAGACACAGAAAGCCAGGAAAAATAAACATACAAGGTATTTATTGTTGAAGTTGAGAGGGAAAAGGTAACCTCTTTAAATGGGCATCTCCTTTCAGACACAGAGACACCCACGCACATTTTACATTTCTTGAATTACTACACAAACACTAAAAAAAAAATTAGACAACACATATACATATGTGTAAATTTCTTATTATAACATTAACATTAATTGCATCTTTCTTAATTGCCTGCTAGGAAGAATTTATTCAGAACATTTTTTTTTCTTTTGGTCTACCAAGATTGCAATATTATATTGTTATATGCCTTGTTAGTGATCAGTATCCCTAAGTGGATTTACTGCTGAATAAACAAGACCAGGGATATGCTAGAAAACTAGGATTTGCCTAGATTTAAGCTTGTGAAGTGAACAATCTCTGTTTTTTATCATATCCAGAGTTAAATTTAACATATTTCAATAGCACTATGAAAAACACTTTTGTCTTTTAACCAAAAGTTGTTTCATGACAGGGTTGTTATATTTATGAGGCGGTGGGGTGGTGGGAATCAGGAAATCAACTTATGTGAAAAATAGATGTGCCTATAACTCATTGTTTTTGTTTTTTGTTTTTAAGAGTAGAAAATAATAAGTTAGAGTGGGACATAAATTTTTCCAGTACTATTCTTGAATTAATTTTGTTCAATTATATTGTGTGTCCCACAGATTTTTGTAATCTTACAGTGTTTTTAAGCCTTTTGAAAACATGAAGAAAGAGCTACTTTTACCTTTCTAAAAGAAGTGAGTAATGTGTTCTCTGTATATTATACTCCAGTTCATATACCGGCTGGTGTCTATTTTCTAGCCAAAGCAGAATTCTCTTTGGATATAGTGTGAATTGGCCCTAGAGTTAGCCACAAATTCTTCTGTGACAGCATATTTTTTGTACAGAACCTCCTCCTTGAACTGTGTGTGTGTGTGTGTGTGTGTGTGTGTGTGTGTGTGCACGCGCGCGCGCGAACATGTGTATGTAATTAGAATGTTGCAGAATTTCAGAGGAGTGTCTATTGGGTGAGATTTTTTAACAACACAAAATCAAAATTTCTTAATATTCCTACATGTCCATATGACACTTCATATTTAGATCTGCCCTTGGTTTCAATTTAAATTGCAATTGCAATTTTCTTCTCTTTTCTGCTTAAAGTGATTTATCTGGATTGCATTTTGCTTCTTTATTTACAATGTGTTTATTTAAATCCCAGAAAGCTGTTTATAGAAAACCACAAATGAGATTACTTATAACTTGTATATATGTACACATACGCACATAAAGACAGATTTCATGGCAAAATCCCTACGATTGAAAACTTGAACAGAGAATAAAAGATACATTTTATAGTACTAAGATGATCATATTCTGGGCTGCAAAAAATTACTATGGAATTCCTTTGCTAAGTGCTCCTCTTCTGGCTTCTTTTACATGTAGTCTTCTCCCAAACTGGATTGGTGTACCACCCATCTCTCTGTGTTGATATCAGGCTTGCACAGATATTTGCAATATAAGCTGAACCTTTGCTTCAGAGAATACTCTGGAGACAGTTTTCCAGTGTTTTCCCCAGAGATACAACGTGGGTTGTTTCCTATTGGTGAACTTCTTATCTTTCTGCTCTTCTGCATTACTGCTCCCCCTGAAACCAAGGTACAACCAAGGCAAACAAGTATGCCTTCACAACATCTTTTTTTGGTTGCTCAGTTGCTCTGAGGGCCAGCTGCTGCATAAGTAGCTATTTTCTTTTTCTTTTACCACAAAATCTAAAGAAGGAATGGCGATGATATGAGTGAGATACCAGCTTGCTGTTATTTTTTTTTTATACTCACTGATTGACAAGCCAGAGGAGACAGCAGATATCATTTATGTTATTATTTTTATTTGTATTATAGATATTTTAATTCCTTTATATAAATAAAAATAATAAAAAGGTGGCATACTTAGCATTCCTTCCTGCTCCTATTTTCCACACAACAACAATCCTCTGAGGTGATTTGGGCTGAGAAGGCTTGACTGGCCCAAAGTCATCCAGCTGACTTCCATACCTAATGCAGGACAAGAACTCACAGTCTCCGTGAGTTTCTAAATTGATGCCTAAACCATTAGACCAAACTGGCTCAAATGAGCAAGGATGGATGAATAGTAGAAGTAGCAGAATAATATTACAAGGGGAATGGGAAATAAAAATGGTAATTGGTGGAACAGCCCTCTGATATACTTAATGGCATAGCAGGAGCCAATAGTTGTAATATTTGCTCCCAGTTCTATTCCCCATACTGCTATCTCCTAGAAGGAAGCACCTAAAATTGAAAGAGGTGAGCCTGAGAAGTCTCTCTGCATTAGAGCAACGTGCATACATACAGCCTGGATCCCTGAGAACTGCCTGATATTTTATGCTTGGAAACTCACAGAACTAAGAACTGACTCTCCCGCATATCAAAACCTACAGCTTGAGATTCAAGGTCTCATTATTTAGATGCACAATTAAAGTTAGAATTCTTGTCTCTATTGTAATTAGATGGTCTTTGAATTACTGAGCCCACGTACTGAGCTTGCAAGTACTTCACAAGAGCCATCATCACTTAAAATCATATTGTTGTCACCACCACCACTTTGTTATAATCAATTACATACTAAACAGTTTTATTAAAATTCACATTTAAGTCTTGCACAATAATTGTGAACCGGAAAGCAGAAACACAATAGGTTAATTTTTCAGAGGAGTGCCTCCAGAGTCTTTGATTTAAATGTGGCAGAGTTCACAAGTGAAATAAATTTGGAGGCGTCACCTTCAATGGTATTTATGCCTAAATTCAGGAAGAACACAATTCATCATCACTGACAAGAGCACCTCAAGAGAGAATGGAATAGCAGGGTCTTAGGGGTCAGGATAAAAGGCCAGCTGAGCACAGGGTAGTGAAACTGGTCCAGGCCTGACATATTTGCCTTCCATCCTGTCTAGGACAATCAGTCATTTTCAAACATATGAATACCACAGTGGCAAAATGGTTATCTGATGAAATTTCCTAATAATGTTGGAGTAAGTTAATTCATCAATAAAAAGAGCTACTACCCCTGTGCTGGGAAGAGGTGGGGGAAATCAAATAGACCACAATGAAGATAGTCAAACTGAATTTCATTTTAGCAGCTCCTGCTGTTGAGTAGCCATGTAACTATAGAGGCACTGAGCAATAATAAAGGGAGATCCTCAGGAAACAAGAGAGCATGTCCTTTCACATAGAGAGGTCACTGGAGCTTTGTGGGGCATCACTAAACTGTTCTCACACAAAAGTGCCTGGTAAAGGATGAACAGCCAATCAATAAGTATTAAATGAAATATGTGGAGTGACATACACGTCTGCTTGTGTAAACAGACTAGCCAGCTACTTGTTGTGTTGAAAGAAATGGTTACCAAGAGCTGATCCTCCCCCCCTCCCATTCTTTTAAGGATCAACACTGTCAGCATATAACAAGAGCAGAAATTACACACTTATCATCTCAAAGGAAAAGTGATAAATCTGTCAATGTCCAAGTGCTTCAGCAGATACTAGATTTTTTATTTTTATGGGTAACAAAATGAAGCAGTTCAATCAAATCTGTATTTCGATTATAGATAAACATAAAATACAATCTGGAAAAATTACATCAACTTCAGTAACGGCATTGAAACACATAAGGCCTATAAAGTAATTAAAAACTAGGACTGCAAATAGAATATATAACATTAAAACAGTAAGGTCTCACCATAAAAATTAATACCAAGATTATGGACTAAAAGCATGGGGAGGGGATGCTCTGAAGGCCACCAAAAGGATGTAAGAAAGATAAATATAGAAAGAAGCCTCTTGGTAAGTTGTACAACAAAACAGTTTAACATGAAAGGTTCCAAACATCTTTCTAAAAAGAACTAATGAGGCACTAAAGGGAAAAAAAACTTAATTGGAGTTATAAGTAATTCCAGACTATATAAAGAATGTTTTAATGGTGAAAATGTTGTGCAATATATTGCTGCTAAATGGCTAAAAATTATTTTGTTAAGCATAAACACTAAGAGCATATGCACTAAGACAAATTCCTTGTGTGTCTACTCTAATCACATTTGGCCAATAAAAAAACTCCTATTCTATTCTATTCTATTCTATTCTATTCTATTCTATTCTATTCTATTCTATTCTATTCTATTCTATTAGGACTGGAGTGAATGAATGCTGTTATTTTTCAAACTTTTTTTTTGCTGTTTAATAAAACTGACCAGAGATCAGTTTTGGAGTCTGGAAGCTAACTAGTAAAATCGGTCTTGTCCGTTTGACCTATAAATCCTGACATCTGTTCAGAAGTCGCTTCTCTTGGCTGCCTCTGAAGACTCAAGGACCTTTAAGCACCAGCAGATTCCTTTAGTTTATTCACCAGTCCGCATGCCTTCTGAATAGCTTTGGGATGCTTTTATATCACTCTGCAACATACATAGCTTGCCCTATTAATCTAGTTCCCAACCGTGCAACTGTTTGGATGCTTGGAGCCACCCAAAAGGTCTACAGAATCAAATGTCTGAACAATTTTGTCATAAACATCTTTTTGCCTTAGACTGATTTTTTTGTGGGCTTCAGAACCAATTGTGATGATGAACATTAGACTTTATAGCACAGATGATAGTGATTAAATAGTAATTATATGATAGTATAGTTATATATAACATTAGTAAAAGGAGTTTGGTATCAGTACACAGAGGTTGTCAGTCTAAAGGAGGCCTTAGAGTCCATGTCTACATTTAAAAATGAAACATTGGAACTAATTCTGATGGCTTGAACTATAAAGAGAATCCAAGGAAAGCTGCAAATACATACAGACTTGTAGGTAAATTATGTTTAAGTATGGGAGATTATTCTGATTGCAATTTTTTTACTATGTATTTTATGTCATACTAAGTTTACATTATATTAAAACACATCAGTGTTCATTTGTGCTGATAAATTTAAACTAAATTCTGCTTGATGTTCAGTCTCAAATTTTCAAAGCATCAATTGCTTTGAATTAGGGATAGATACAGTAAAAGGCAATGGGAAAAAGAATCCTTTCCATTTGACTCTCATCTGTCCACTACTATCTCTCACAAATGAAAGCAAATATACGTGTCCCAGGATAATATTGCAAGGAGACCAGAGGGTATATGGTTACAAAGGGCCGGGATAGCTCAGGCCATTAAGAAGCCTGTTATTAGAACACAGAGCCTGCAATTACTGCAGGTTCAAGCCCGGCCCAGGGTTGACTCAGCCTTCCATCCTTTATAAGGTAGGTAAAATGAGGACCCAGATTGTTGGGGGGGCAATAAGTTGACTTTGTAAAAATATATACAAATAGAATGAGACTATTGCCCTATACACTGTAAGCCGCCCTGAGTCTTCGGAGAAGGGCGGGATATAAATGTAAACAAAACAAAAAACAAAAAAACTTTCGGATTCATAATGAAGCCCATCTCCAGGGAACTTTTCTCTACTTGAATATGTGCTTTGGGCTAATCTACGAATTGTATTTCTGTGGTGCCTTCCTATCCGAAGGAAGGTCCAATACTCTTCAACAACTTATCAATGATTTGGACGAGGGATAGATGAGGAACTCATCAAATTTGCAGATACCAAGCTGGCAGGAATAGCCAACACTGAAGGAGATAGGCTTAAGATACCGAAGAATATCAACAGACTTGAACATTGGGCGCTATCTAACAAAATGAAATTCCATGGTGAAAAAAAATAAAGTTCTACATTTAGGCAAGAAAAACCAAATACACAGATATAGTATATGTGGTACCAGGTTCAATAGTATTAACTGTGAGATGGATCTTGAAGTCCTAGTGAACAATCATGTAAATATAAGCCAGCAGTGTGGTGAAGCTGTCAAAAAAGCCAATACAGTCCTAAACTGCAGAGGGACAGAATCAAGATCACATGATGTCTTAATGCCATTTTATAATGCCTGATAAGACCACACTTGGAATACTGCATCCAATGTTGCTCGCCACAATGTAAAAAAGATGTTGAGACTCTAGTCTAGAAAGAGTGCATAGAAGAGCAACAAAGATGATTAGGGGACTGGAGGCTAAAACATATAAAGAACGGTTGCTGGAATTGGGTATGTCTAGTTTAATGAAAAGAAGGACTAGGGGAGACATAATAGCAATGTTCCAATATCTCAGGGGTTGCCACAAAAATGAGGGAGTCAAGCTATTCTCCAAAACACCTGAAGGCAGGACAAGAAACAATGAATGGAAACTAATCAAGGGAAGAAACTAATCACGCTCTGGTTACGTCTCGGCTGGATTATTGCAATGCTCTCTACATGGGGCTGCCCTTGAGGTGCACTCGGAGGCTGCAGTTAGTCCAGAATGCAGCTGCGCGAGTGGTAACGGGAGCCGTTCGTGGCTCCCATGTAACACCACTGCTCCGTAGTCTGCACTGGCTTCCTGTAGTCTTTCGGGTGCGCTTCAAGATTCTGGTTACCACCTTTAAAGCGCTCCATGGCTTAGGACCCGGGTACTTACGAGACCGCCTGCTGCTACCTTATGCCTCCCACCGACCAGACGCTCACAGAGAGGGCCTTCTCAGGGTGCCGTCCGCCAAACAATGTCGGCTGGCGGCCCCCAGGAGTAGGGCCTTCTCTGTGGGAGCACCAACACTCTGGAACGAACTCCCCCCTGGCTTACGTCAAGTGTCTGATCTTCGGACCTTTCGTCGTGAGCTTAAAACATATTTATTCATTCAAGCAGGACTGGCATAAATAGTTGTTTTTAAATTGGGGTTTTAATAATATTTTAAATTTTTAAATGTTTTAATTATCGGCCGCATAGTAATAGTTCATTTTAAATTCTTTTAATTGTATATATTCTGTGTTTTATTTTGGCTGTACACCGCCCTGAGTCCTTTGGGAGAAGGGCGGTATAGAAATTTAATTTAAAAAAAATAAAAAAAAATAAAGAAAAAAACCTAGAACTAAGGTGAAATTTCCTGACAGTTAGAACAACTAATCAGTGAAACAACTTGCCTCCAGAAGTTGTGAATGATACGACACTGAAAGTTTTTAGGAATAGATTGAATAACTATTTGACTGAAATGGTCTATGATATTTTGCCTGAGCAGGGGGTTGGACTAGAAAACTTCCAAGGTCCCTTCCAGCTCTATTATTCTGTTCTGTTCTATTGATTGATGTGTTGATGGTTGGCTATTGTTTCTTTGTGTGCCAAGTCCTTGCTCCTAAGTGCTTGATAAGCTGGAGGTAAATCACCACATAAATACAACTCATGAAATAGCCCAAAGCACATATTTGGAGTAAAGAGAAATTCTCTGAGGATCAGCTCCAGCATAAATCTAAAAATTCAGAAGAGTAAAGCTCTGATCCTGGTGACCAACCCAGATTGGATCTTACTACTATCTCTACCACCAGGTAGGGAGAACTGAAGAACATTACTTCTTCCTTCAGTGTATCCATGATGACAGTCATTAGATGAAGCACCTAACGAGAACAGTGAAAAAAGGAAAGTCCAAATTCCAATCAATCCTATGTATTTTCTTTTAATTGGATTCTCATTTCTTAAACACGTAAGCAGAAATGTAAACTAGGAACAGAAGTCATCTGGTAATTTGCAATATAATTTTAAAAAATAGAAGAGATTTGTAGATAATAAATGCAAAAACTGAATTCAAAAATAGGTGTTTTGTTTATTCTTTTTTCCATCAAACCTTATAATGTGAATGGAAGGGAGGAATTTTCAAAGCAGTACATAACTTATACACCCATAAATCTTATTAGTAGTAATGGAGCTTCTCTATTACCCACACAGTGCTTTAAAAAAAGAGAAGCTATCCATGTCCAATTCCAGTCTTTTTTACTTGCAAAATACTTGGAAAGATTATACACACTTGGAATTATATAGCAGTTTCTTTTTTTAAAAAAAAAAACTCAAGCCATACAATCTGGTTTCACCAACAGAAAGCATGCTTAAAAAGAGATAGAACAATAGTAACAACCTGTACTATCATTACTACTCGATCTAGTTCCTGACAGCAAGGAGACCAAACTACTGTTTTATTCTCTTTTTGTATTTTCTTTTAATTGGATTCTCATTTCTTAAACACGTAAGCAGAAATGTAAACTAGGAACAGAAGTCATCTGGTAATTTGCAATATAATTTTAAAAAAAAGAAGAGATTTGTAGATAATAAATGCAAAAACTGAATTCAAAAATAGGTGTTTTGTTTATTCTTTTTTCCATCAAACCTTATAATGTGAATGGAAGGGAGGAATTTTCAAAGCAGTACATAACTTATACACCCATAAATCTTATTAGTAGTAATGGAGCTTCTCTATTACCCACACAGTGCTTTAAAAAAAGAGAAGCTATCCATGTCCAATTCCAGTCTTTTTTACTTGCAAAATACTTGAAAAGATTATACACACTTGGAATTATATAGCAGTTTCTTTTTTTAAAAAAAAAAACTCAAGCCATACAATCTGGTTTCACCAACAGAAAGCATGCTTAAAAAGAGATAGAACAATAGTAACAACCTGTACTATCATTACTACTCGATCTAGTTCCTGACAGCAAGGAGACCAAACTACTGTTTTATTCTCTTTTTGTATTTCTTCCCTTCAGTCCTCCTTGCAGAAATGTTTTGATTTTGTGCCACTTCTCCAATGCAATTTTTGACACAAGAATGATAACAGCCCTGCATGCTGCATTCAGATTTTGATATCTTATGACAAAGCTGTGCAAAAAAGCATAAAGCAGTGGCACAATTCATCCATTCTCATGACAGTCCTTAGATTGTACAGAGAGAAGAAAATTGGAACAAGACTCATCAGTTCCTGAAATCATATACAATGAGGCTGCTTCTGTGGCATCCTTAAGATTCAAGAAACAACTTTCTTTGCCAAGAGATACCTTGGGATACAAGACCTGAATAGAGAAGAAAAGTTTGCCCTTTACACAGGCAAATATATTAAAAATATAGTCCACAATCCAATTACTCATTGCCAAAAGTACAGGTGATCTTTGACTTACAGCAGTTCGTTTAGTGACTGTTCAAAGTTACAATGGCACTGAAAAAAGTGACTTACGACCGTTTTTCACACTTACAACCATTGCAACATCCCCATGATCATGTGATCAAAATTCAGACCTTTGGCAACTGACTCATATTTATGATGATTGTAGTGTCTGGGTCACACGATCACCTTTTGCAACCTTCTACGCAAAGTCAATGGGGAAACCAGATTCACTTAACAACTGTGTTATTAACTTAACAACCTCAGTGATTCACTTAACAACTGTGGCAGGAAAGATTGTAAAATTGCAAATGTTCGCTTAGCAACAGAAATGCTGGGCTCAATTATGGTCATAAATCGAGGACTACCTGTATTTTCAGGACTGCAGGTGCCATGTTTAGCAAACTATATAGTGTCAGACAATTTTTTTTGTTTTGCTTTTAGTTGCGAAGTCATGTCTGACCCATCATGACCCCATGGACAACATTCCTCCAGGCCTTCCTATCCTCTACCATCCTCTGGAGTCCATTTAAACTCATGCCTACTGCTTCACTAACTCCATCCAGCCACCTCGTTCGCTGTCGTCCCATTCTTCTTTTGCCCTCAGTCTTTCCCAGCATTAGACTCTTCTCCAGTGAGTCCTTCCTTCTCATTAGGTGGCCAAAGTATTTCAGTTTCATCTTCAGGATCTGGCCTTCTAAAGAGCAGTCAGGGCTGATCTCCTCTAGGATTGACTTGTTTGTTTACCTTGCAGTCCAAGGAACTCGCAGGAGTCTTCTCCAGCACCAGAGTTC
Source organism: Ahaetulla prasina (assembly GCF_028640845.1). Taxonomy (NCBI): domain Eukaryota; kingdom Metazoa; phylum Chordata; class Lepidosauria; order Squamata; family Colubridae; genus Ahaetulla; species Ahaetulla prasina. Next base: position 110,768,174 of record NC_080540.1, read on the forward strand.
AAAGGCCTCAATTCTTTGGTGCTCAGCCTTTCTTATGGTGCAACTTTCACAGCCATACATTGCAACTGGGAAAACCATAGCCTTGACTATATGCACTTGGCAGCGTGATGTCTCTGCTTTTTAGTACGCTGTCTAGATTTGCTATAGCTTTCCTCCCCAGGAGCAAGCGTCTTTTAATTTCTTGGCAGCAGTCCCCATCTGCGGTGATCTCGGAGCCCAGGAAAATAAAATCTATTACTACTTTCATTTCTTCCCCACCCATCTGCCGGGAATTGAAAGGGCTGGATGCCATGATCTTAGTTTTCTTAATGTTGAGTTTCAAGCCAACTTTTGCACTCTCCTCTTTCACCCGCATCAAGAGGCTTTTTAATTCCTCTTTGCTTTCTGCCATTAGAGTGGTATCATCTGCATATCTGAGGTTGTTGGTATTTCTCCCAGCAATCTTGATTCCAATTTTTGATTCATCCAGCCCTGCCTTTCTCATGATGTGCTCTGCATATAAGTTAAATTGGCAGGGTGATAGTATACAGCCTTGCCGGACTCCTTTCCCAATTTTGAACCAATCAGTGGTTCCGTGTCCAGTTCTTACTGTTGCTTCTTGACCGGCATATAGGTTTCTCAAGAGACAAATGAGATGGTCTGGTACACCCATCTCTTTAAGAACTTGCCACAATTTGTTGTGATCCGCACAATCAAAGTCTTTAGCACAGTCAATGAAGAAGAAGTAGATGTTTTTCTGGAACTTCCTAGTTTTCTCCATGATCCAGCATATGTTGGCAATTTGATCTCTAGTTCCTCTGCCTCTTCGAAATCCTGCCTGTACTTCTGGTATTTCTCGATCCACATACTGCTGGAGCCTAGCTTGCAGGATTTTAAGCATAGATGTTCTGTCCCCCCCATGCTTACTAGCATGTGAAATGAGTAAAATGATGTTATAGTTTGAACATTCTTTGGCATTGCCTTTCTTTGGAATTGGAATATAAACGGACCTTTTCCAATCCAATATTTTTTAACAGCTGCCAATTTGATATTTTAACGTATTTTAACTTCATGGCATCAATTGAACTCCAAGTAATAATTTATGGGTAGTGGGGAAATAAAATGAGTAAAAAATAAAAAATGAAAAAGGGGTGGTCACCAACCCAATGTTTCTTCAGTCATTATGAAACAAATCAATGTAATTAAATTCTACCTTGAATAGAAACCCTGAAGGTAGAATTTTTTCTCTATGTAAACTTAGTGCCAGCTTTCAGAGCAACAGCAGTGGTATGGGCTAACCCCCCACAAAATTCTCTAATATTCAGCCTTTCCTCCTACTTGCCATCTATTAAATAAGAACCCAGACTCTTGCACTCCTATTGCTAGACAAAACTGTAGCTTCAGAGAAGGTGAGATTAAAATGCACCTAAAGAGCAGAAGAAACAGCTATACTTTTACTTGACAGTTTCTCTGACTGTTCTCAGCAGGACTGAAATTGGCTAGGAAGCAGAGAAAGTGCAGAATTGTAAAAGAGATATTTTAGGGAAACATTGGAGAAATATCTAAGCTAGTATACCTTTACTGGAAGTGCATTTGTGCCCAAGATAAATTTGGAACTATTGTAGCATGCTCAAGACAGGATTAGACATTAGCCTAAATATGTGATAAAACAGTGTTCCTGCTGTTTTTGTAATTATCTGAGGGAAGTTCTGGGTGGAAAATGGAATATCTCTGCCCTCTACCAACTTTTTTTTTAAGCTTCCATACTTGGAAAAGTGGTGGTTATTTTATTGTTTCAAGAAAGGAGCCGTAGACAACTTTCCCATTTCAGAAAGTTTAAAATGTGTGAGAAATATAATAATTAAATTGGTTCTATGAATTAAAATTAATAAATTAAGGGTCAATATCCTTTCTATTTTGTTTGATATAGACATACTTGAGTACCAGAGTTCCAACATTTGAAATATATTATCTCTTTTCTCCAACCTGGACCAAAATATTTTCTTTGGTATATTATTTTTTCATGATCATGATCTTAATTATATTAATTTCAGTGATTTTCACACATGAATTCCAATGCCATGGCAGTGGACTTTCACATAATGAGTTTCCTCTTCCCTCTTCTTGTCTCTCAATGTTCTACTCTTATTATTGAGAGAGGCAGAATTGGTTAATTAGCAGTTGCCATTCTACTAGGGTCTTCAAATTCATTTCCAGCTGTTATTTCAGATACTGTTGTATAAAGTAACCATGGAGCTGTATTTAAGACTTCCTTTCTACCAATAGAATAGCCACTGACAGTTTACTACACTTTTATATCCACACACTTACAAATAATAACATTATTAGGAGCAATGAATTATGCAAGTCTCAGTAACAATTAAGGCAAGAGGAGTATTATATAAGTAAAGTTTAATCTGTGTCTACTGAAAAGTAGTTCAAGTTATGAAGATTTATTTCATTTTCCAAAACTTTGCTAAATGTTTAAGACACAACTCTGGAAAAGAAGTTATATACAATAATATTTTTCTGCTGGTAGAATAGTATCTGCCAATCAAATGTGAGATGAAGGCTATGAGGCTCTTAGGACATGGAGACTAAGAGAAGGAAGAGAGGGAAGGATGCAGAAGATTAAGTCTGGGCCCAAAGAGACCCAGACATGTGAACATGTTACATGTTGCGCCGGCCCTGCAAATCCATCATACTATATAGTTATGATGTTATTTCATATTCAGGAGTCTGATACCCACAGATAAAAACTGTTCTTCAGCCTGTTTGTGTGGTTGGTTGTGCTTCTATATCTCCTTTCGGATGGTAGGAGGGTAAAGAAGTGCTGACCAGGGTATGAGTCATCCCTGAGGATTTTCCTCACTCTTCTAAGGCAGCGAGCCCTAGCAATCTCATCTAATGGTATCAGGGGACAGCCCACAATGTTTTGTGCCAACAAATTCATACAAGTCAGAATTGAGAAGCAGCAACAGAGAGCAGATGCCAGCCTCTGCAAAGAAGTTGAAGAAACAGTGGATCGCCTAGTTAGACTAATTATTAACAATAGCATGACAAAGTAGCAATAATGATGCATTGGAAGATCTGCAAGAAATACCATTTGCCTACAAGCAAGAAATGGAATAGACAAAGTAATACAAAATGAAGAAGCTAAAGTGATCTAGGACTTTAGAATTCAAATTGAAAAGTACCTGCCACAGCATCCCAGACTTAAAAATTGTTGATAAGAAATACACAATAGTTTGGGAGTGGACATGGCAGTATGTGAGAGAGTAGAAGAGAAGAGAAAGAACTGGAGAAATTAACAAGCCACAAAGACCTGCAAATAGAAATAGAATGACTATGGCAAACTAAAACAAAGATAGTACCAATAGTAATAGGCACCTTGGGTACAATCTGAAAACATCTGGACTACCATTTGAACACCATCAGAATTGACAAAAATCACCATCAGTCAATTGCAAAAGGCAACTTTACTTGGAACATCTTGCAACCTGAAATGATGCCTTTAACACCATCAAACAATAGTATCTGCTTATCCCAGATCTTTGGGAAAAACTTCATAGGTGGATAAAAATGCCTAATCCAGTCTATCATCTGACTGATTGTGTGACCAACAATTATTATTTAGAGATAATGAAATAAATGAAATTGTCCCATCTTTCCTTTGGAAGCAGAAAGCAATGCACATGATGGAAGATTTTCCAAATTTTGTTTTTATAGTAACAATCAAAGAACAGATGCAGTTAAGTTTCTGTCTCAATACCTAGAAGGTAATAAAGATTTGTGACCAAGACAGAGTGGCTGCTTCTTCAAAAACCAACACTTCCAAGTTCATTTCCATCTTTAATCCAGGATAGTGTTGTTCCTTCCGTTACGCAGAGTAGTTCTGTAATCTGGCAATCCTCCTGGACTCATAGTTACTGCTGGAAGGGCAGGAGGATATTGTGACCAGGAAGCTCTGTTGACAGTCATTCATATTTTGGCCACATTATATTTGGACTATTGTAACTCAGTTAGAGGGGGACGTGGTGGCTCAGGGGCTAGGATGTTGAGCTTGTCGATTGAAAGGTCGGCAGCTCAGCAGTTCTAATCCCTAGTGCTGCCGTGTAACTGGGTGAGCTCCTGTCCCAGCTTCTGCCAACCTAGCAGTTTTGAAAACACATAAAAATGCAAGTAGAAAAAATAGGGACCACCTTTGGTGGGAAGGTAACAGCGTTCTGTGCGCCTTTGGCATTGAGTCATGCCGGCCACATGACCATGGAGACGTCCTCGGACAGCGCTGGCTCTTCGGCTTTGAAATGGAGATGAGCACTGCCCCCTAGAGTCGGCAATGACTAGCAAGTATGTGCGAGGGGAACCTTTACCTTTACCTTTAACTCAGTTAGAGGGTACTGTTTTTGAAGATCATTCGGAAGCTAAAACTCATCAGGGATGCAAATAGCAATGGACATGTTGCAATTCTTCCATGCTAACACAATTGCTTTGAAAGTGAGACTAGTTTTTAGTTGGTTTAAGATGCTGATCATTTTAAGACCTAGGGTGGGGCTGCGATGGCTCCTAACACATAGGATATGTTGTTATCAGGGACTCTTAAGTGGTCTTCTCTGTGGTGACCATTTTATACTAGCAATTGTTCTAAAAAGTAAACAAGTCCTGGCTGTTCAGAAAGGCTGCCCAGATAAGTGAAAACTGGGTTGTGTTGAAAATATAGTGCCAGGCAATTATTGAATATTATAAATATAACTGTATAATTTAATGTTGTGCTATTAGTAAACATTTGTATAATTTATGTCATTGTATTTATTCATTCTATTATATAATGAGGAGTGAAAGCAGGTCAGTCTTGTTTTTGATTGGAGCAGTGTTTAAGCTTTAGCAAATTAAATCAATCAGTTGATCCATTAAGAGTTCTGTGAAGTCCCAATCATCTTGGAATAGGTCATCCAGTAAGATGCAGGATCAGACAGAGGCTTTCCTTCAGAAATTGTGCATGCTCCATCAAGTGGAGGTGTTTAAGAAGAGATTGGACAGCCATTTGTGTGAAATGGGGTTGGACTAGAAGACCTCCAAAGTTCCTTCCAACTCTGTTATTCTGTTATGTTGAACTTCCAGTTCTAGCCTTCCTAATATATCCAGTGTGCAATTACATTATCTGAAAAGTGTGAGATTTGCTAGGCAGTAAAATAAATTGAATCAGACACTTGGCATCTGATGAAATGAGCTGCAGGTCACAAAAAATGCATGCCTTTTAATAACGTTTGTTAGTCAGAAAAAGTGTACCATGTGCTTCTTGATTTTTATAGACTACAGACTAGCAGACTTCTTCCTCTACTAAGATATCCTCAGTTCTTCCTTATTAATGTCTGTATTTCTGTGCAAAAGGCTGATATCAGACTGAATCTCCTTATCCCCAGTGCAACTCTTTTTTACAGCTGCCCCCATTTGTATTCTCGAGCCCTTCCTACCTTCCTACCCCTTCCCCGAAAGATTGCTTGGATAAACTGAAATTACCTTTTGTAATATAATACCCTTTGCCTTGTTCAGAGCTAAATAGGCTGAATGCTGTTGCCCAGGAACAGGGCTCATGAAAGATGCAGCTTGTTGCAGCTTCTCTCCCCACCCAGCAATGGATCGTCCTGTGAGGCTAGAAAGGAAACAAGAGTGTCTGCTGACAGCTTAGCTCAGCTTGAACTCTCATTTTTCACACAGAGCTAATTAAAAACTGAAATTAGTTAAATATGGAAATGACACTTGCAAGCACTTTAGAACAGTACTGGTAAAATCCCTCCAGAGTGCTGCAGAATTACCTGCTGCTACGAAACTCCCCAACTGAATTCCACAGTTAAAAGGCTAAGCAAAAGGGAAAGTTATTACTGAAATTTTCAATTCAGAATGTGATTGTATTTATTTATTATTCAAATTTCTATACCGCCCTATCTCCCGAAGGACTCAGGGCGGTTTACAGCCTTATAAAACATAAAGTATAAAATAAATACATGTTAAAACAACATTTAAAAAACTTATTCCATTAGGCCAAATTTAAAACTATAGTTAAAAATACAAAACCCCATTTTAAATTAATTTTAAAATTAAACCCTAGGCCAGCCCTGCACAAATAAATAGATGTGTCTTAAGCTCGCAGCGGAAGGTTCGAAGGTCAGGAATTGTAAAATTCCAAATTTTAACATCTACATGAAGCCGCTGGGTGAGATCATCAGTGGTTTCGGTGTGAAGTACCAACTGTATGCGGATGACACCCAGCTGTACTTTTCTACACCGGACCACCCCAACGAAGCTATCGAAGTGCTGTCCCGGTGCCTGGAGGCCGTACGGGTCTGGATGGGGAGAAACAGGCTCAAGCTCAATCCCTCCAAGACAGAGTGGCTGTGGATGCCGGCATCCCGGTACAGTCAGCTAAATCCGCGGCTGACCATCGGTGGCGAGTCACTGGCCCCGATGGAGAGGGTGCGCAACTTAGGCGTCCTCCTGGATGAACGGCTGTCTCTAGAAGATCATTTGACGGCCGTCTCCAGGAGAGCGTTCTACCAGGTTCGCCTGGTGCGCCAGTTGCGCCCCTTTCTGGACCGGGAGGCCCTATGCACGGTCACGGCCGCCTACTGCGACCAGATACCTCTCACCGACCCGTGCGCTCTCACAGAGAGGGACTCCTCAGGGTGCCGTCAGCTAGGCAGTGTCGTCTGGCGACGCCCAGGGGAAGGGCCTTCTCTGTGGGGGCTCCCGCCCTCTGGAACGAGCTCCCCCCAGGACTCCGTCAACTTCCGGACCTTCGAACCTTCCGTCGCGAGCTCAAGACACACTTATTCATCTGTGCAGGACTGGCTTAGATTTTAAATTTACAGGGGTTTTAAATTGATTTTAATATTTATATTTTTATTTTTAATAATAGGGCATTGGAATAAGTTTTTTAAAGATTATTTTAATTTTGTATATTGATGTTTTATATGCCTGTGAACCGCCCTGAGTCCTTTGGGAGATAGGGCGGTATATAAATTTAAATAATAAATAAATAAATAAATAAAATAAATTAAATTTCATGGTTGCCTTTGGAGTAAGCAAAGATGTTCTATGCAATATGGGGTACAAAAAGATGTCCTATATGCATGCTCTGATTATATCACCTTTAAGCACAGTGTTGGTTTTCCAAAATTCTAAAATGAGAATGCGTACGTTACCCTAGGCATTAAGAAAACATAAGTTCTCTGTTGATTTCCAATCAGGTTGCAGAAAGAATACATCTTTGCAATGTAATAGCAAATACATGCATCCATATCTTAGACTCTGCTGGTTAAAATATATTGCCTTCTGTAATTTTAATAAACATCTGTAATAATCCATTAATCTGTCATTAACGATAGATCTCTAGATGCATACAGCAAGGTACCTAAAATGATATGTGACATAGCCAAACGTATGGTAGGCAGAAATTTGCACTGTAGCAAGCATCTAAAGCAGTAATAAATGTCTTTCAATGTGTTTGCACATTCCAAAGACACTTGCGGTCCTTGCTATGCAAGCAGAAACCTGTTTCTGCACATACATACGTATCTTTCAATTAATTGAAGCAATTGTATTTATATCAAACACTTATTTTATAGAAAGGACTGTGATTAATCTTGAGCAGATGAGTAAGTTGTATTCATAATATTCCGATTATGAGATTGCTTATACTTTACAAGAGCAACGGCCATTCACATTAAGAAAAATTGTGGTTTTGGCATGCAATTTGAACAAATTTGCCCGCAGGAGAAATGGTTTTCACATGACTCCAAGATTTTCAGGATGCCCAGTAATTTTCCAGCAATAAAAATGTAAAGATGTTACTGTTCCTTCTATTTTTCCTTAAGGCAACTGACTCCTATTGCCTGTCATGATAAATAAATAAATAAATCCCTGTGCAGAAGGACTGGCAAAGGAAGACATTTTCAACCAGAGCCATTTATACACCATAAATCAATTGGAAAAGAATGCCAAACTCCAGTAAATGTGCCAGAATCACTTCTTTGGCACTGATCTGGGTATCTCTCCAAAACCAGGCTTTGCTAGTTTACAGCCTCAGTTGACTCAGCTGGAGACACAGGAGTACTGCAGCTGAGGCATCACACTCCTTACGATATTTAATTTTGAATATGAAATGAATTTGCCCTTTTTTTTCCACTTTAAAAAAAGGTTCCGGCATAAATTGTAGATTGCACAGCTCTTTCTACTAGAATAAAATAGGCTGCTGCACACAACTGAGGTTAGAAACAGGAAGAATAAACAAAATGTGGTAATTGTGTGATCTTTTCCGAATCTTTATAAGACAGGAACATTGTTCCTTAGCCAAACTGCTGGTATTTAGGTGATACGATTTATCAGGAAGGTGTTAAAAAGTAAAACTGGAAAAATACATTTAAAGAGAATATCAAAATTTGCAAGGAAAATATTTAAAATAGTACACCATTTATAACTCTCCTTTGTATAATTATTTTCAATCTTTATGAAACGATGGTCACACTTGTTTCTTAGTCCATGGACTAACTCTTTAAAGAGTGTAAGATTCCTTAAAGTTTACAATGCACTCTTACATATCTTAATGCAAACAATTTCAACAGTATAAATATCCGGTTAGATGTAATCCATGTTAATAATTTTACATTGCCTGCAAACACCAATTATGTGTTACTTTCCCCCATCCATAATCTAATATGGATGCTGTCTGGCAGACTGCATATTCCTGAAACCCTTTTAGAACATGCACGGGTTGGCAGATATCAAGAAAATGCTGTTTGGCTCTCATCATCAACCTAAAGCTGCAGCAAACTAAAACTGCAGTGAGAAAAAGTAGAAATGTCAGTTATGAGTCCTTTGCAAAGCAAAACCAGGATACTGATGGGTTCCACTCATTCAATACGAATCAGACAGAGCACCAAGAAACAAAAATCAAAAGGCTTCTGCCTTATCTTCATGTCCTTTCAAAAGTCGCTGACAAGAACAGTAAATAACACATCTTTTCATCAAGCCTGTCCCCTTCCCCCACTCTGAATTGCTCCAATTCAGTTTAAAGGCTCCATTTTTACATTCAGATTTAGCCACCTATACTCTCTCCGAATGCAGCTGAAGCCTAATTCTGTAAAAACTATGAGGCTATTTTCACTTTAATTGCCATTTCATTTTCTCTTTAAAAAAAACAACAACAACAAGCAAACAAGCCGGCAGAGATCATATGGGAGAAAAAATGAGCATGCATCCAAAGGTGCAAGAAGCTGAGAGATCATAAGAAAATTAGCGAGAACAAGTTAGCTGTTTCTTTTCAGAAAAAAAGATATAATAATTTTATTTATTTATTTATTTCGATTTTTATACTGCCCTTCTCCCGGAGGACTCAGGGCGGTGTACAGCCAAGTAAAAATTCAATATATAAACATTAAAAAGAAGTTAAAAAGAAATATTATAATGTGGCCGAAATTTTAAAACCATTTAAAATCTTAAAACATAAATACCCCAATAAAATTTCAATCCAGTCCCGCTTGAATAAATAGGTGCATTTTCAGCTCACGAAAGCCCCGAAGATGAGGCAATTGACGTAACCGGGGGGAAAGTTCATTCCAGAGCGTAGGAGCCCCAACAGAGAAGGCCCTTCCCCTGGGGGCCTCCAGCCAACATTGCTTGGCGGACGGCACCCTGAGAAGGCCCTCTCTGTGAGCGTCTGGTCGGTGGGAGGCACAAGGTAACAGCAGGCGGTCCCGTAAGTACCCGGGTCCTAAGCCATGGAGCGCTTTAAAGGTGGTAACCAAAATCTTGAAGCGCACCCGAAAGACCACAGGAAGCCAGTGCAAGCTGCGCAGGATTGGTGTTACATGGGAGCAACGAGTTGCCCCCACTATTACCCGCGCAGCTGCATTCTGGACTAGCTGCAGCCTCCGGGTGCACTTCAAGGGCAGCCCCATGTAGAGAGCATTGCAATAGTCCAAGCGGGAAGTGACAAGGGCATGAGTGACCGTGCATAAGGCATCCCGGTCAAGAAAGGGGCGCAACTGGCGCACCAAGCGCACTTGGTGGAAGGCCCTCTTGGAGACGGCCGCCAAATGATCGTCAAACGACAGTCGCCCATCCAAGAGGACACCCAAGTTGCGCACCCTCTCCGTTGGGGCCAATAACTCGCCCCCCACAGCCAGCTGCGGCTGCAGCTGACTGTACCGGGGTGCCGGCATCCACAGCCACTCCGTCTTGGAGGGATTGAGCTTGAGTCTGTTTCTCCCCATCCAGACCCGTACAGCTTCCAGACACCGGGACAGCACTTCGACAGCTTCGTTGGGGTGGTTCGGGGTGGAAAAGTACAGCTGAGTATCATCAGCGTACAGATGATAACTCACCCCGAAACCACTGATGACTTCACCCAGCGGCTTCATGTAGATGTTGAACAGGGGGGGCGAGAATCGACCCTGAGGCCCCCCCCATGTAAGGTGCCTCGCGGTCGACCTCTGCCCCCCTGTCAACACCGTCTGCGACCGGTCGGAGAGATAGGAGGAGAACCACCGATAAACGGTGCCTCCCACTCCCAACCTCTCCAACCGGTGCAGCAAGATACCATGGTCGATGGTATCCAACGCCGCTGAGAGATCTAATAGGACCAGGGCAGAGGAACAACCCCTATCCCTGGCCCTCCAGAGGTCATCCACCAACATGACCAAAGCTGTCTCCGTACTGTGACCGGCCCGGAAGCCGGACTGGAACGGGTCTAGATAGACAGCTTCACCCAGGTACCGGGGAAGCTGCCATGCAACCACACTCTCTACAACCTTCACCACAAAGCGAAGGTTGGAGACAGGACGATAATTTCCCAAAATAGCTGGGTCCAGGGAAGACTTCTTGAGGAGGGGTCTCACCACTGCCTCTTTCAAAGCAGCGGGGAAACCCCCTTCCATCAATGAAGCATTTATAATTTCCCGGAGCCAGCCTCGTGTCACTTCCTGAGTAGCCAGCACTAGCCAGGAAGGACACGGGTCCAGTAAACATGTGGTCGCATGTAGCCTCCCCAGTAACCTGTCCACGTCCTCGAGAGCCACAGTCTCAAACTCATCCCAAATAACCTCAACAAGACGTGCCTCTGCCATCCCACTTGGATCATCGCAGTTTTGGTCTAGACTATCCCGAAGCTGAACGATTTTATCGTATAGATAACCGTTAAACTCCTCAGCACGTCCCTGTAGGGGGTCATCCCGCCCCTCCTGATGAAGGAGGGAGCGAGTCACCCGGAACAGGGCGGCCGGGCGGTTATCTGCCGATGCAATGAGGGTGGAAACGTAGGAACGTTTCACCTCCCTCATTGCCACTAGGTAGGTCTTAGTAAAAGATCTCACTAGTGTCCGATCAGCCTCGGAACGGCTAGACCTCCAGGTACTCTCTAGGCATCTTCTCCGGCATTTCATCTCCCTCAGCTCCTCAGAGAACCAAGGAGCCAAGTGAGATCTGCGCCGGGTCAGAGGCCGCAAAGGCACGACACGGTCCAAAGCCCCCATCGCGGCCCGCTCCCAGGCCGCAACGAGTTCTTCAGTCGTGCTGTGGGCAAGATCCTCAGGGAATGGCCCAAGCTCCGTCCAGAACCTCTCAGGGTCCATCAGGCGCCTGGGACGGAACCAACGCATTGGCTCCGTCTCCCTGCGGTGGTGAGCGGCGGTCTGAAAGTCCAGGCGAAGGAGACACCGGTTCCGTCATTAAATCTCCTAATACCAGATCATTAATCCACTGTCCAGAGATAAAAATCAGATCTAGTGTGCCTCCCTCCGTGTGTGTGGGGCCATCAGTTACTTGAATCAGGTCCATGGCCGTCATGGAAGCCAAGAACTCCTGAGCTACCGTTGATGACAAGCCGGCCAATGGCAAGTTGAAGTCCCCCATGACCAAAAGTCTGGGAGTCTCAACTGCCACCCCGGCAAGCACCTCCAGCAGCTCAGGCAGGGCTGTAGTCACACAGCAAGGAGCCAGGTACGCGATCAACAGACCCATCTGATTCCTATGGCCCCACTTCACAAGGAGGGATTCACAACCAGCTATTTTAAACTCATATGCCATGTGAGTTTGTATGCCTGTGGGTTAGTGTTAGTGCATCTTGATACTTCAAATTCGGAACATAAACTGTTCAAAATCAATAACCTGATACACGCAGGTCAGGCATAGAAGTTCTTTCAGATACAAGGGAACGTACTTCCATATGGTTGAGGGAAAAACACTGAATTAAACATGCCAGAAATGTTCCTGGAAAGCTTTTCTGTAAGCAGGCTATGTGGTCAGTGTTGAATTGTGAAATGCCCATTTGGATACAGTCATATATCAGTTTTCTCTGTAGCTATTTTGAGTGTTTGTACAGGAGAATGCAGTCACTAAATGGTTTGTTTTCTAGGACATTAAGCTTAAATTGTTCGATGCCTACAGAACTCAAGCAGAGGAAGGAAAGGACAATAGATACAACTGGTGGAGTGACATTCCCTGACAGTCATCTGTAATTTAACCATCTCAAGCAGTATCGAAATGACTCTCTGCCCTTTTGGTAAATTGGGTGAATAAATGAAACTGTAAGGGCTCTTTGGCACAGTGTCTTGGCAGTACTCAGAAGTATATGATAGGTGACGTGTGGGCTGCCTGTTGAATCAAGTAAAATATTTACACTTTAAATGGAAAAATCAAGAGAGTACAGATACGCTGAACCTAAAAGGCTAGACTTCACAAACTATTTTATTTATATATCAATATATAATATATAAGCTTCCTGAAGGGCAGATAAAGCTCAGTATGTGCAGAGTAATATGAGCTACAGGCTAGAGTGATTATATTCATATTCAATCATTCTGTGCAAGCAAATACACAGCGGCTTGCATGATGTTGCACATACAAGTAATTGTGAGGATGATGTCTAAAGTGAGCAAGAAAATCAAGATGGAAATATTTCCCTCAAATTCATAATCAATAGAAACAGGTTCTGGTTACAGGAGACTAGAGCTTCAAGTACTATTAAGCTGGTTTCCTCAGCCATGAACAAAGCACATGACTCTTATTTTTATCAGCATTAGTCAGAATTAATAAGTACGGTAAATTGAAAAACTTGGCCAAGATTCCCAGATTATGAATTCAATTTTGAAACCGAAACCAAGTGCTATTGTCTCTTCATTGTTATTGATATTGCTAATTATTATTACATGTCTCTTATTTTTATCAGCATTAGTCAGAATTCATAAGTACGGTAAGTACACCATTTAAATTTTGTTCATGCAATTCATTGATTAATCAACCTTAGATATAAAAAATCACTAGGCAACTTAGAGATAGTCAGTCAATTGACCTTCACTTTCTTCATGGGATTATTATTACTATAAATATTTGTGTGTGCAGGCAAGTGAAGCAAGGGAAACAATATATAAGCAATACTAGGTTCCTGGAACAAAGGGTGAAATAACTATATACAATTTAGAGTTGAAAAACTTGGTCAAGATCCCCAGATTATGAATTCAGTTTTGAAACCAAAACCAAGTGTTATAGTCTCTTCATTGTTATTGATATTGCTAATTATTATTACATTTTCCAACTTTGAGAAAAGGTCAGAATGGTTTACATGAGGATTTTCCTTCATTTTATTCACAGTTTATTACCTATGATTTACTTTGGTATAACAAAGAGTGACTACATCAGTAAATTTATATGGCTGAAGATGTTTTTGAACCCTGATCATCAAAGTTCAGTGACTCAGCCACTATATAACAGTGGCTTTTATAGAAATGCCCCTAACTTCACATCACACTTATCATATTTAGAAACTGCCCATCTCCCTCAGAGAGGGACCATAATTGTGATACTTCAAAAATAAATAATAATATTTTATTTTACCTCATTTCAGGTACAATGAAGACATTTTCAATTCTACTAAATTATTCTGCTATAATTTTCTGATAGCTATTGTTTCTCCCTAAATAGTTTACTTTTCAAATAGTCTTTGAAAAAATACAAACACAATCTTTGTACAAAGCACAAAGAATGTGATCAATGTAATGGAACTTTCAGAGATAAACACATCATATAAAAAGAAAGATCAAATGTATTATTAAATATACTATAAATAAAAATGTCATGGATATATATATGTTATGTATGTGTACACACACACACACACACACACACACACACACACACACTGTAATAAATTCATGTTTCATATATCATTCATAATTGGTGTAAAATGCTATAATTGAAGATATCAGGCAGCACATTAATATTATTTTTACAAAATGAAGATCCTTATACTATTCAACAAGGTTGTTTAGAGAAAAATAAGTTATACATGATTTGTTCCAAAGAGTTTTAACTGTCCTTATTCATATAAAATAATATAACACAGATGCAACAGCATTAACAGATTTGTCTTCCTTTCCTATTATTTCTAAAACAGACACCAATTTAAACAAGAGATTTTTCATATGCATAGAAATGCAAAACTGGAAGTTCCACCATATTATTTTCTGTTAGTTCCTTAGCATAAGTATTTGTAAACATTTGGAAGTTACGAAGGCAGTTTATAGCTGGAGTGCAATGTGTCATTATTAAGAATAGAATAGAATAGAATAGAATAGAATAGAATAGAATTTTTATTGGCCAAGTGTGATTGGACATACAAGGAATTTAACATAACATAACATAACATCAGAGTTGGAAGGGACCTTGGAGGCCTTCTAGTCCAACCCCCTGCCCAGGCAGGAAACCCTACACCATCTCAGTCAGATGGTTATCCAACATTTTCTTAAAAATTTCCAGTGTTGGAGCATTCACAACTTCTGAAGGCAAGTTGTTCCACTTATTAATTGTTCTAACTGTCAGGAAATTTCTCCTTAGTTCTAAGTTGCTTCTTTCCTTGATCAGTTTCCACCCATTGCTTCTTGTTCTACCCTCAGGTGCTCTGGAGAACAGCCCGACTCCCACTTCTCTGTGGCAGCCCCTGAGATATTGGAACACTGCTATCATGTCTCCCCTGGTCCTTCTTTTTGTTAAACTAGACATACCCAGTTCCTGCAATTTGTCTTGGTGCATATGCTCTCAGTGTACATAAAAGATAAGATCATCAAGAATTCTAAGGTACAACATCTAATGATAGTCATAAGGTACAAATAAGCAATCAGGAAACAATCAATATCAATATAAATTATAAGAATACAAGTATCAAAGTTACACTCATACAATCATAAGTAGAAGGAGATGGGTGATGGGAATGATGAGAAGATTAATAGTAGTACAGATTTAGTAAATAGTTTGACAGTGTTGAGGGAATTATTTGTTTAGCAGAGTGATGGCGTTCGGGGAAAAACTATTCTTGTGTCTAGTTGTTCTGGTGTGCAGTGCTCTAAAGTGTTGTTTTGGGGGTATCTATGTAATATAATATATGTGTGTGTCTGTGTGTGTGTGTGTGTGTGTGTGTGTGTGTGTGTAATATGTAATATGAGTGAGACCTCGTCGAAACGTCGCCAAGATAGTTTCAACCTTACACGGGAAAAGACCTGAATAGCCAATACCTACATAATATGTAATATATCTACGTAATATGTAATATCTACCATTCCAGGAATTAAACATTTTGAATAATTCCTTTTGCCCACCAAATCATAATAATCTGGAAAGTTTGAGAGTGATTATGTAAGCACTTTAGTTTATGAATAATTACCAGACTACTCTTGTAGCCACATCATTGTGATCTGTAGAAGAAACAGAATGTTCTAGATTTCTATAGAAAATTCTGCTTCTGCAATGGTAAATTATGTATATACTTAACTATCAATGCACTGACAAATAATCCCTTTTTGAGATCATTAAATATTATGCCTGATCTTAAAAAAAAAGTTATATCTACGTTGCATTAGAGTTCAATTACTCAAGTTTTCACAATCAATTTTGAACTTTATAAAAGTATAGTAACTAAAGTGATTGATATTAAGAGAAATCTCTGGCCAGAATGGGTTAATTACTTTTCTTCTTTATACTTTAATTACTATTCTAATAGCAAATACTTCATAAAAGTTATTGCATTACATTCTTGATGAAATTATCTTTCCATTGGTATATAATTTTATGGTACTACTCCAAAAAAAAGTGATATTATTAGCTAGTTTTAGAAAAGACACTTTTCCCAAAACTGTTTCCACAATTTTGGCCACTACTGTATCATGGTCATGTCCCCAAATTTCTTCTTCTAGTTATACAAGGCTATTTTTTATTGAACATATGATCTTGCCCAATTGAGAGAGTGATTTGGATCTCATTGGGCATTCCAGCAATTCAGTTGTAGAGAATGAGTTAAACATAACAAGTTTGCAGTTCTGAGTCTAAAAGAACAGAGAAACATCCCCCCTCCAATTAATTTATACAGGAAAATGATTAGATTTCTCTGCATATTCAGACAGATGGCAAAGGAATATGAATAAAACATTTCATTTCGCTGCAAACAGCAAGTCCCTGCCACCAATTCACTAAGAATGGACATAAAAGATCTTGAAATCTCTGTGCAAAACTATCTGGAATGAGAAAGTTTAAATAGTAAATAAAAATAATCAAAAAGTAAATAAAAATAAAATTTAAAAAGTGCCAGGTAAGAATTGGTTAAGCAATCACCTCCTGTCCTGATAGTCTTTTTCTAATAATTGTATTTATATTTCTGATAGTTGTATTTGCTTAGAAAAAGGCTGCTGTCATAGTCTGGGTTAAAACTAACCATGGTTCATCATGATGTGTGAACCTAGTGACTATAAGGAAATTCCATCTTCAGGAAAAAGGTCACACTTTCAGATATAATACTAAAAAGTGTTTTATCTAAATATATAAGCAAAAGCCCAAGAGAGCCAAGTAACAAAAGGTTTTTACTATTTTCCCACCTCTATTTATATATTCATTGTTCAGTGCTGTTTGCAGCTTATGTGACTGTTGGTGCTAGACTATTAAAGCATGATATGAGAATAGCAATTCTGGAATTTGTGCACAGCTATACATATCAGTAGGAATACAATCTGTGTGTATACATACAAACACACACTGCAATAGAACATTACAATTTTTTAATAAAAGTGGCATGTCAAATAATTGCTCAACTAGCACTCACAACAATTTAAAAAAAAATAGTTTGCTGCATTTGAGATATGAAGGTGGAAATCCAGAGAATGTAGCAGATTGGCGATCACATTATGTGCACACTGAATTAGCAAAACATTAGAGAAACAACAGGAACAAAAATCTGTAGTGTGGATTTAGCCACTGTGCTTATGGGTCTCCAGTCTCTACAATTACATTTTCAAGGATGGGAAACCTATGGCTTTCTAAATGTTGATTAAATATAAATTTCTACTCATCATTGGCATAATGGCTGGAACTGCTGGGAATTATAATTCAGGAACATCTGGAGAGTAAAAACACCCCATACTAGCTTTAGACACCAAACTGAGTCTTATAGATATCCCCCCACCTTTTTTTTTACAATCCTTAAATTGAACAACAGAACTTCACAGCATTAAATCAAGTAAGACTGCAGACCAGGTAATGGCTTTGGGTGTCACTACATCTTTAACCCCTAGTCTACCTGTCTCTCAAGTGTAAACGGAAATGTACTATTTCAAAGGAAAACAATTTACTTAAATGTATAATTTTGAATGCTGGAACACTATTTAGAGTAACCACAGCTATTATAAAAATCATGGTTTCCTTTTGCTTTCCATTTGTTAGCATTAATCACAAACAGCATGGCTCCAACTTTAATTTCAGTCACAGCATCTATTTCTCTCAGGGAAAAAATAAAGTTCTTATTAAAACATTTAACTTAGGAGCAAGTATTCCTCATAATAAGGTAGAAGCCTTTTAAAGGGAAAATCATTAGATTATGAAGTTTACAGCACATCACTTGCAAATTTTGCATCATGTTATTTTTTAATTAATGTAGCAAAGCCTGAAGACTTGTGTGATTTTGAATTTTAATAAATGAAAGTCAGAAAAATAAAATAATGCAGCATACAAATTTACCTGGCAGAGATTCTTCATAATATTATGATTTTATATAATGCTAGAGAATAACTCCATATACTCCCTCCAAGTGATATCAAAAAAATTGTGATTTAAAGAATTTACTTTCTCAGTAAGTAAGAATGAATTATCTGATGCCTGGAGGAACCTGGTATGATGGAGTAGAACATGGAAGGCAAGTAAATAAATTTAGAATAGAAGTGGAAGGTTAATGGTGGCTTGTAGCGCTGAATATTTTGGGACATAGATGAAACCAAAATAGAATCTGATAAAGTTATTCAAATAATATTATAGATCTACAAATAAAGATGGAAAGCATCCTCTACAATATTTTCAATAACTTAAAGAAATTTCATTATATAAATAATTACAAATAGTTACATATTGGAAAAAAGAACCTAAACACTAAGTACTTGCTTGATGGACATTACCTTACAGATGACCCCCACCCTGTTAAAGACCTCGGTGTTTTCATATCTAATGATCTAAGTGCCAAAGCCCACTGCAACTACATAGCAAAAAAGGCTCTAAGAGTTGTAAACCTAATCTTGCGTAGCTTTTTTTCCAAAAACATCACACTACTGACCAGAGCATATAAAACATTTGCTAGGCCAATTCTTGATTACAGCTCGCCTGTCCGGAACCCATACCACATTTCTGACATCAAAACAATTGAACGTGTCCAGAAATATTTTACAAGAAGAGTTCTCCACTCTTCCATAACCAACAAAACACCTTATTCCACCAGACTTGAAATCCTAGGTTTAGAAAGCTTGGAACTCCGTAGCCTTTGACAGGACCTGGGTTTAACTCATAGAAACATCTATTGCAATGTCCTTCCTGTTAAAGACTACTTCAGCTTCAACTGCAATAATACAAGACCAATAGATTTAAACTTAATGTCAACCGCTCCAATTTGGATTGCAGAAAATATGACTTCTATAACAGAGTTATCTGTGCTTGGAACGCATTACCTGACTCTGTGGTCTCTTCTCATAATCCCAAAAGTTTTAACCAAAAACTATCTACTGTTGACCTCACCTCATTCCTAAGAGGACTTTAAGGGGCGTGCATAAGAGCACAAACGTGCCTACTGTTCCTGTCCTATTGTTTCTTTTTCTTATATATATATGCTTATACTTCCTTGTTTCTCCTCATATATATGTTTATATACTATATAATCTTTTTGTGTGATGCTTGTGTATATTGTTATGACAAAATTAAATAAATAAATAAAAATAAATAAAATAAATAAATAAAAGGAAAGTGAGTTTTGGATAATGCCTTTTAATTTCACAAATGAAGTTTGGGACATTTATGTTATTGGGTGCCATAAAACTGACAGATAAAATAGAAAGCCAAAATCTTGAATTAAGATGGAACAGATTACTATTAGATTTTTATTCTCTCTGTGTCAACATCATGAATACTGCGAATACACTTTTCTCCTCCTAAGGGAGGCCTACAACTCAGTCTTCTGGGTTTAGCCAGGACTGGCTCTAGATTAGAATACTGCAATACAGTTAATCAAAAGTGATGTACACACAGAGAAGAAGGTTATAGAAAAGTTAGGCTAATGCTTATAGCAGATGGAGTTTTAACTGCTAATTAGTCTATATCAGATGACTTTAAGAATACCACCTGTATATATTAAACCTCGTATTCAAGACCGTCTTGACTTTCTGCTCATTTTAGATCTACATTTTGCAAAGTTGCAGGGAAATAATGATATAAATTACAAAACGAATTCCAAACCTTTCAATTAATTCTTATAGGTACAACACTACATTCCCGTATTTTTCACTATCATCCTGTCTGACCATGCAACGTTTCAACAATGTGGGGCAGATTTCAGTGAATAATTCTTCAAGTTTCAATACAGTCTAATCCATGTACATATTTCATTAAACTGAGAAAAAAATTGACAAGATATTCATGACGCCAAGAAATAAATGTGTGCCACATACTAAAATTATTTGAATAATCTGAAACAACAACAAAAAATCTTTGTCAAAATTTTTACACATGGATACCAAACCAGGAAACATCCTAGATTTGAGGAGCACATCCTGGTCAGTCAGTGGAAGCAATGTAGCAATGGGAAGCTTACATCAGCTAGTGTATGAAAAAAATTGTCCACTGGCCATTCACTTTCACCAGTATGAGTGTTCAAGGTGGTTATCATATCTACATTTCAGCAATTCAGACTACTACTAGATGGGAGCTAGGAATTGGAGTTTCCTGTATTTTTATTCTATCACCATGGCTATTGAGCCATGGTGGAACCGTCTTTCATTTATTTATTTATTTATTTATTATTTCAATTTCTATACAGCCCTTCTCCCAAAGGACTCAGGGCAGTTTACAGCCTGATAAAAACAACAGATAAAAAAATTAAAAAACAGATTTAAAAGACTGATTCATCCTTCTGACGTGAGTAAAATGAGGACCCAAATTGTTGGGGGCAATATGCTGATTCTGTAAACCACTTAGAGAGGGCTATAAAGCACTGTGAAGCGGTATATAAGTCTAAGTGCTATTGCTATCAACTAGTGAATGTACAAACTTCTGCACCTCAGAAATAGTTCTAGCTTGAATAGCTGACAAAGAGCAAGAAATAGCACAAGCATAGCAGAATGGAAAGGGATTTTTTAAGGTTTTTTAGATGCTAGTATTTTCTTTAATTTTTTATGTTTGGTAAAATGGGAGATGGTGATGGAAGAGAATACCTACTCTTTTCTCCATTTTTAAACCAAGGGTCCATCAGTAATCATGCATTAATTAGATTCTACTTGGAAATAATTTTATATACAAAATAAGAGAATAATATAAAATAAAAAGTATTTCAAATTACTAAATGTTGTATCATTACAAAGAAGACTTTCCAAACCATAACTTCCAAGTTTCCTTTTTTGGGGGGGAGGGGGATAAAATTTACTTGGGATACTTAGAAAATCAAGTTATGAATTAACAATAATATGTCAGGTTATGCAAATAAATGTGTTTCTGCGTTTAATTTTGGAAACTGTTTACCTTAAGCATAATATCTGGGACATTAGTGAGGGTAGTAGGGAGCAAACTCAACAATTTGCATCCTAGTAAAAGGGTAGTTTATTATTTTGTATGTCCATTATGGCAACAATTTTATGAGAATTCTCATTACAGATTATTAAAATTCCAAATTCTAAAAAGGCCAGACACCGTTGCTCTGTATTATATCTTTTAATGGGAATTGTTGTCATTGTTCACTTGAAATGCTGACTGTGATATTCAATTAGATCAATTTAGTCTTTTCACATCTAAGAAATAGATGCCAGATATTTCACTGTATTTCCTGGTTAGTTTAATGAATGTTTATTTGCCACAAAATATATTATTTATTCATTACTGTCAAGTGAAAAATTAATTATTTATCAAAATAGTTTACAGACCAAAATGCAGTATGTCACCTTTGGATTTACTATTACAAATTACACACTCTTTTTTTTTTGAACCTTGAATTGTAACTAAACATGTTGAGCTTAAACAAAATCAATTTGTTTAAGAAAATTATTCTGCAGTATAAACATGACATGCAATAATTACTTATTTTTATAATTATACCCCTGGTGTGGGAAAACAAACCTTGGCAAATGACTTTCTTCTATGTTAAATGAAGAATATTAGATTCCTCTGGTGGTGTTTTAATTTTAACATATGGAGAATTGAATATATAATATCATAGAAATACTAAGATATCAGTTTGTAGCTACTTTTATCTCTAATTTTCTTGTAATGGCTCTTTGTTGTATCTAAAAGCAAATAAAAATATGTTTTAAAAATCAGTCAAATGTTGTAAAAAATTTACTTATAAATCCGAAAGGTTCATGGACCTGATCTTTTTCCAATTCTAATGAAAAAGACAAAAATCCATGTTTCTACAGACTACAAAAGAACAACATCGGGAAGTACGACACAGAGAGATAAGGTACTTCCAAGCTCACAGACTCATCCAATAGTTTTCAATAAAGAAAGCAATGTTGATACTTATTTGTTTATTAATTTAAAGTCTATACTTTTTTTTAATTTGCATTTATATCCCACCCTTCTCCAAAGACTCAGAGGGCGGCTTACACTATGTTAGCAATAGTCTTCATCCTATTTGTATATTTATATACAAAGTCAACTTATTGCCCCCAACAATCTGGGTCCTCATTTTACCTACCTTATGAAGGATGGAAGGCTGAGTCAACCTTGGGCCTGGTGGAACTAGAACCTATAGTAATTGCAGGCAGTTGTGTTAATAACAGACTGTTTTACCAGTCTGAGCCACAGAGGCCCTTTAAAATTCCTCAAAACACAAAGTTGACCTTTCAGTTGCAAGTTATTTTAGCAATCTCTGAAGACAATAATTTATTGCTACTTTGTTTACTTCTTTCAATTTTTTGGGTCCAAGAACTGAATTAGTTAATCTAAAAATAAATTAAATTCCATTCACAATTAATTCACAAGGCAAGCTGCAAGTTTTTAGTATTAAATATCAAGGAATTTGGAGGGCAATGTTATATATAAATTAATTCAATGTATGCTTTCTTGGAGACAAGCCCCAAAATTAAATGCATACAGGACTGAGAGTTTAAACAGTAAACTATTTTCTCTTGTAAAAAAAAAAAATAATGGCAAGATTTCCAATGTATTAAAGTGAATGAAACAATAATTAAATAACAAAGTAAAAATTAGCATCTGACATTACTTCGTTTAAAATAAAATCAGGAATGAACAGGAACAGTTTATCAGTCAAGTTTAAATGTCAGTTCTCAAATTAGAAATAAATCATCCTGACTTTCTTGCTGTTTCTTCAAAGTTAAATAAGTTTTTAAAGTAAGAATATTATTAAAGAATGCCCATTTAAATTTCATTGCAGAAAATATATCAAAAATAAAACAGCAAGGAAATACATCTCACTATTAATTAATTGTGTTGTTCATAACATGCACACTTGATTAACTGTAGCTCTAATAGGTTGTTAACTGGCATTACAACTTGTGTGGTTCATTTTCTGCTTCCAGCTCAATAGCAATCTGCAAAAATGTTTAAAATATATCACCATATTATTTTACCTATCTTTATGCTAGAAGGAATTAAGCACTCCTTTTGTTCATAAAAATACAATTAAAAGCTTATATTGTAAAGGAGGAAACAACTTTTCAGCTTAGAAGGTATCTTCAAACTAACACGACAGCTACAGCAAACCAAAAGTAGTTACTACAAAAGAAAACTAACTTTTAACTGAGTAGGTTTCTGACTTATAGGAAACAGTATTTTGAAGTAAAACATAGCATTCCAAGGATCTGATCAATCTTTTCTTATTGATGTTGATCTCAGCAGGATAACAATTTTTCTCTCTAAGTTTTTTAGAACTGTTGGTCCAATTTCACATAAAGGAAACAAAACAGACTTTGTTAAGAAGTAGAAAATGTGTACCTATGTAGAAATTATATGTTCCAATAACTCACCGTCACCAGACTGCAAACAGCATGTAAGTGCTTGTGTGTTTATAAACAGAATATATCCAGCAAAAAAAAAAAGTTAATGTCTCCTAATAAAACATAGAATGTGTGATTCACTTGTATACAAATGTATCTGTTTAAAATGAGACCAAAAATGTAAAATGTATGTAAATGTAAAAACAAAACAAAAAACATGCTGAACTTAATCACATAAGCAACAAAGTGTTGGCTCAAATATGCTGCCATCCTAGAAAACCATAACATACTTATAAATATTGTGGAAATAATTATTTTAGTAATTTGTTAATTTAAAATGCCTCTCATCCCAATCCAAACTTTCTTTTAATTTCCAACTCTTTTCTTTGAGAGGTTGTGCTGGTAAGGCCAAAATGATAGCAACTCCTTGGAGGGATTAGTAAATTTTCGGAAGTTTTATGTTTTCAGACATTAGAAATCAAGCCAGGTAGGCATCCAGAGCCTAATGAGAATGAAATGAAAAGGCTAAAAATAAATGGGGTTGCCAAAGTTATACAGATCTAATTGTACTGTTAAATTCTACTTAAGTGGTCAGTGATAGGTTTCAACTGTTTTTACTACCGGTTCTGTGGGCGTGGCTTGGTGGACATGGCAGGAGAAGGATACTGTAAAATCTCCATTCCCTCCCCACTTCAGGGAAAAATTACTGCAAAATCCCCATTTCCTCCCGATCAGCTATAACTCAGGAGGCAGAGAATAGATGGGGGCGGGGCCAGTCAGAGGTGGTATTTACCAGTTCTCCGAACTATTCAAAATTTCCACTACTGGATCTCCAGAACTGGTCACAACCTGCTGCAACCCACCTCTGATAAGGATCCTTTACAATATCACCAACTACTTCATTGGCTCAGGAAGAAAAAAAATCTCTTTGGTACAGGAGATTTTAAATATCTCTACTGACATAATGAGCTCCCATAAAATGAGTAATCTAGGGTTCTAACGTGCATAGGGTTGGAAAATTCTACTTGTCACATGTTCAAAATGGAGGCAGAGGATAGCTGAATGAAGACTATGCATGCTCAGTGGCTGAAAAAGGTGGTTTTCAGAACCACTCACCCACCTATTTCCCAAAACTGTGGTAAAGTAGAGAAAGGAGGAAATGGAATATAGTGACATGAACTCTGAAGAGCCTACAGAACAAGCAACAAGAGCATCTACACTTGCAAGCAATTGTGAAACTTAAGTGAGGAAGCTCATTCCATCTTTTCCAGAACAAAGAAAACAAAATCATTCGACTTTTATACATGAAGCCATGGAGAGCATCATAACAGGAAAGAATAAAGAGAGTAAAAATCTTTGTTTACAGGGTTATCCATGGTTAAACAAACCCGAGATGGTGATTTTGACAGTACCTTTGCCTGGAGAAGCAAATCCTTTTACCTGAATGGTGTTTCTTCTAACAAAAGGAACAAAGAATTTCTAAAGAATATTTGGTGAATATGTATATGCTTTCTTGTATGGGTTCATGACAACTTTATCTCTTGTTTTGGTAATCAGCAGAAATGTATTAAAAGGAAAATAGAACTGGATGAGTAGAAAATTATGAAAGCAATCATGAAACTGCAGAGTAATGGTATTGTTTTAAAAAGAGAATTAAAGACAAATCTGACAACCTTATCAGCAACCTCTAGAAGAAGAAAAATAATAATTATAAAGACCTGGAAAAAAATTAATAACGTAAATGAAAAAAAGCTATTCTAGTTCTCTGTGAATGCAAGTTAATTTACAAACCAATTTTCTATAAAATGGGGGGAAAATGAATATATCTTACAGATGAAATATGGCACTTTAGGATAAATAACTTCTGTATTTTTAAGAATATATAGCTGTTTCTGTCATTGCTTTATTGCTTAACTCTTTGTTATTAATATAACAACAGAGAAGTGCAGCTGTTGTCTTCTCTATTCAGCATTTCTTGTATGAGCATAATGTCTTATGTGAGGAAAAATATTTTTAATTCTGCACTGTCACAACTCTGTAGTGTAAGCCTTTGGTAGCCTGCTTCAATTACTGAAGATCATTCTTTATCTACACTGCATGATAGTATTAAGAGCTAGCTTTTAAAATGCTGTTTTGTCAATATTTAATTTAGGCTTGGCTGATAATACAAATATTTGAATATTCTAAAACAAATATCTGATTTAAACCTAAGAATTCTCATAATTTCAAAAGGACACTTATTAAAGCTTTATGTAAGATAGGGTAGACATATATTATCTCTAAATCAAAAGTTAACTGGATAAGATTTGGTTGAAAAAATGAACTCATTAATGTACTTATATTAAAGGAAGAGTAATGCTCAGAGTCTGCACATTTACTACAGACAGATCCACAGAGTGATTCATTCTTATGTATGTGTATTATGCATACTGATAAAAAGAATTCTGTGCTGCTGGCTATAATCAAATGTTAATCGTCATAGTATACTAAAGGAATTGAGTGTGATAGCAAAGCATTTTTGTCTTGCCTTGAACTTTCTCAAATGGCAAAAAGGCTCACAATATGCCCAAGGCTAGAATATGTTGTTCCATTTTTCCAAGGGTCTTCAATGTTCAGAATTTCTTTTTTCATGTTGCAAAGGAACTTACCACTTAATGCACTACCCTTGATGGTGGGCATATATGCCAGTCAGTAATGGAAAGACTTTGCTGACTGGTAAGAATACACAGAATCTAGACCTTTGAAATAAATTCAAAAGATATCATAATACAAAACATATGTGATAATCTTCGTTTATAATGCATCGTGAAGTACTGTATTTTTCAGTCTATTAGACGCACCCCCCAAAAAAAGTGGGTGGAAATGTCTGTGCCTCTTATAGGGTGAATATTGCTGAAGCCCCACCCACCCACCAACCCCCGCCCTTTGGCTGCTGCCTCCCAGCAATTTGCCTTCTTGCAGCGTACAGCAAACACTCTGATAGCTTTAGCACAGCCTGATTTAGCATGATTGGCGATTGGAGCAGCCTCCCGGAATACTGCTGATTAGCTTTTCCAGGCTGCAGGGATCGCTGCCACTCATCCCCACTACTGCCCATCGCCGCTGCCTATCGCCACCTCTGTGCACCCCATTTTCTGCCTCCACGCAGCCCATTTTTGGCCTCTGTGCGCCCCATTTTTGGCCTTTGTGTATCCCATTTTGGGCCCATTCCAGGTGGCAGGGATTGCTACCACCACCATTTGGGACATGGGGATGCCAAAAACAGGACGCATGGAGGCCAAAAATGGGGCGTGCGGAGGTGGCAATAGGTGGCGGAGAGCCCCGCAGCCTGGAACAGCTGATTGGCAGTATTCCAAGAGGCTGATGCAACTGCCAATCAGCTGCTCATGCTAAATCAGGCTGTGCTGAAGCTGACCAGGCTGTTAGCTATTTGTTGCAAGGAGGCAAACTGCTGGGAGGCAGATTTTTTTTTCTTGTTTTCCTCCCTAAAAGCTAGGTGCGTCTTATAGTCCGGAGTGTCTTATAGTGTGAAAAATACAGTAACTGGAAGGGAAATAATGTTTCATTGTTTCTCTAGACTTTGATTTGTGGGACAAGATATATTTCTGGAGCATCCAAGTGTTGTTGCACATAGGACCCTCCGTTGGGATGCTTGAAGTCTATTCCACCCTTTCTTTAGTCCTATATCAACACAATTTGTACTGCCTGATCTAGCTTCATTGGGCCGCTACACCCTACACTTAAAGTGGGAAAATTCAGTGCAGCAAGTAATGCATTTGCTGCCATCCATTATTTTCCTATCAAGTGTCATCTTCCAGTGGAAAAAAATGCCCCATCAGCTATCATTCTCCAAAACAAGGGAGAATTCTAGGACTTTAGAATTCTACATCTCTTCATTCAATTTACTGTCTAGATCAAGGGTCCCCAACACCAGCCCAGTTCAAAACTGAGCCATGCGAGCGATGGACAAGCGTGTGTATGCAAAGTTGCACTCACATGAGCAATCGACAAGTGCTTGTGCATAAAGCTCCACTCGTATGAGAAGAAGGCACTTGTGCTCATGCACAAAGCTCGACCCTTGCACACATGCTTTAAAGGGTTTTCTTTTTTGTATTTAGATATAGAAGCACAATGTTACTCCAAAGACTTGCTTAAAAATTTTAGCATAGTTTCTTCTATTGTTTGCTTGCTACTTGCTTACTTAATGAATGGAACACTGAAATGTATTTTGTGTTTTTATGGCTTAACTATGCAGATCACCAAAAGCCAGAGAAAGGGAATGTACTATAATGGGAGCACCTTCACAGTCAGCAGCTGCTAAATTAGGAAACTTATTATGAGTATTTCTCAAAAACAAGGCTGTTACCAGTCTGTATAAGCAAAAGTAAAAATCTTAGCTCTATTTGTTTGGTAAATGCACTCAGGATAGGAGTAAAAGTGCAATTATTAGAGGTTCTGCCAGTATTTTGAATGAGATCATCTCTGAGCACATAATATCTGGGTCTAGCATGTCTAAAATGGGTATATGGTTAAAAGCTGGTTAGCTGAAAAATCAACAATTTCACAAGTGATGTCTGAACAAACTATGCCAGTTTGTTAGGCATCTCCCTTAGAAAATACAGCGAAGATTCGGCTGACAGAATTTCCTTTCAGAACAATTTATCCATTAATTTTTATAGCTAGAGCTTCCTTTGCCAACAAAGGCATCACTGAAAAACCATTCTTGGTAATATTAACTATCTCACTTTCCAAAACAAAATCTAAAAGCATCCCCAGCTGATACCCACTTATATCAAATTTTATATGCCTTAATAGGAATAAATTTAGGGGTATGGACTTAATTGTTTCCTTCCAGTAACTTATTTGTAACCTATTACAAATTCAGAAACAAAATCAGTCATCACAAATGGAAAAGCAACGTCATTTTAACCATTGGAGTCTAATTCTAGTATATACGTAGTCTATATTAGAAGGGATGTCAGCAAGTTTACTGCAAAGTTTGTCTTCCAAACATCTCATATGTCAAAGTGGATTCAGAAGACATCACATTATTGGGAACCAATAATACTTTAACTACATATTGTATATCAGTTCAGTTGAATAATGTAATTATGACGGTCTGTAGACCAACATTGTTATGAGGCAATAGAGACCCAGATGACAGTTGCTTTAATGTCATGAAACTATAACCCTAAATTATGCTACCTGATCTTTAGGTTTAGACCGTGGTTATCCTGTGCATTGCCAGGGATTTAACAAAGAACAATGAAGCTTGAATAATTCTGAGGTATAAAATACTATAGTTTAAGACCCTCTGACAGACATACTTATTAAAAAATGCAAAATAGAAAAACACAAAAGAATAAAAAGTAGAAATTTTGATCAAACTAGACAAAGCAAAACAAATATAATGCATGCTTATGTGTGACTTTGCACCATCCAGTTCACTGCTGCCCCATCCCCTTTTTTCCCCAACCCCCAATTAAATGCAGCCACTGGCAGACAAAAGTTTTTACGGCTCTACTTTAGCTATTACAATTATATTTAGGAGTTGTAGAAGAGTTTCAGAGCTATATCAAGATGTTAGTTGAATTTAATATTCATCAAAATTAAAAGGACTGCAAATAATGAATTGATTTAATTAATGCAGTGATCGTTGCCTGAAGAATAGTTCTTCCCTACCTACTTATTTATTGTATGAGTATTTCTAAAAAGATTCTGGTTAAAAAGCAAAACTTTATTTGAAATCTGTAAGGAATGGACATTTTGACCCACTTCTATCCCCTTCACAATTATAAAACTCCTGAATGCCTCATTTAAAAGTCATCAGTCAGTTCAATGGAGGTTTTGAGTGAGTGGTCTTAATTCTGCTTATATGTAACGAAGTAATTTTGTTTTTAAAATGCTTACCATGCCATTATGTACGCAAAGATTTGTGGGTCAGCCTGACTAAAGTAAATAAATGAACATGAGAATGTAAAATAATAAACCCTGAATTAGGCACTCAGAACAGCAGTATTGATTTGGTGAATCAAACTATCAACGTAAAAGGGGGGGAAAATACATTATATGAACTACACAGAAGACTTTTAGTTTCCATAGACATAGAGATGCATGTACTCAAGTTTTAATACTTTTTATTTGACATATAGCATTTGTGAGAAGCCTCATTTTTCTTCCCTTTTCCAAGTAAACATAAAGAACAAACATTTGAAAAGCTGCTTCATTCAGCCTCCTTGAAGGTTACCACCAATATCTCCCTACTTCAAGTTATATTTAAAGCAAATGTTTTAGCCTATGTCCCTGTTTGTGTCTAGCTGCTCCTTTCAAGTAGAACACATTAAAGCTCAAGTACAGCAGGACCTATATTAGCAACAGGCCAATTGACCTTTCAGAAAGTCTCTTCTAAT
Organism: Ahaetulla prasina; assembly: GCF_028640845.1. Taxonomy (NCBI): domain Eukaryota; kingdom Metazoa; phylum Chordata; class Lepidosauria; order Squamata; family Colubridae; genus Ahaetulla; species Ahaetulla prasina. Next base: position 110,798,076 of record NC_080540.1, read on the forward strand.
CCAAATCAACTTCAATGAAAGAAATAAATAACGAGCAAAGAGTATTTGTACCCAGCAGGCAAATGAAATCTCTCTTCCTCCCTCCCCTCCCCTCCCTCCCTCTCTCTCTGTCTGTCTCTTTCTCTGTCTGTCTGTCTGTCTGTTTCTCTCTCTCTCTCTCTCTCTCTCTCTCTCTGTATGTCTCTCTGTTTGTCTCTCTGTCTCTCTCTGTCTGTCTCTCTGTCTCTGTCTCTCTGTCTGTCTGTCTGTCTGTCTCTGTCTCTCTCTCTGTGTCTCTCTGTGTCTCTCTGTCTCTGTCTGTCTGTCTGTCTCTCTCTCTGTATCTCTGTCTCTCTCTCTCTCTCTCTCTCTCTGTCTCCCTGTCTCTGTCTCTGTTATGTATTTAAACTTTAGGAGGGAAGTTTGGGCGGGAACAAACACGTTGCTGATTGGCTGATGCCTCAGCCAAAATAGTATTTAAAGAGGGGTTTTTGCTGTTGGTCTTTGGCTGGGTCACAATAAACTAAAGAGCTGTTGTCACTCATGTGGTCTTCTGCCTCGTTATTGCCCAAACTTAACATTGGCGACGAAGGTGGGATACTGAGGCAGCGAGACCAGGAAAAGAGCTGAAGGAGCACGAATTTGGAAAACCCAGCCAGTATCGGAAGCGGTCACATAGCCATGTCCAGCTATACACCGCCAGCACCATTTGACCCGGCCAAAGAGAAATGGGGGTCGTACATGGCTCGTTTCGAGTGTTTCCTCGAAGCAAACGAACTACAGGGAGTCTCGGACAATCGGAAGCGGGCTTACTTCCTGAGTCACTGCGGACCGGAGGTTTTCGATACCGCCAAATCGCTGTCGGAACCAACGCCGATACAGTTGGTGCCATGGCAAACGCTGCAGACAACACTGAAGGCGCACTACGCTCCGGTGCCGTTGAAGTTTGTTCAGCGTTTCGAGCTAAGACAGCGAGTGCAGCGAGAGGGCGAATCGATAAGCGGGTACATGGCCGCATTAAGGAAAGCCGCAAACCACTGTGAGTACCGGGATTTGGATGACTCCCTACTGGAACAACTCATTTGTGGGGTCCGGGACATTCATTTACAGAGGAGGTTGCTGTCCAAAAGCAACCTAACCCTGGCCCTGGCCCTGGATGAGGCAAGGGCACACGAGATGTCCACCAAGGCGGAAACCCTGCAGAAACCGAACACACCGAACACCGGCACGAAAGCAACGCCAGTCCACAGCGAAGTCGTCGAGGCCGAATCCGAGGAAGAGGAAGAAGGAGAGGTCTTCCATACCGGGCGGGCAGAGAGAGGCGACCAGGACAAGTGTGTGAGCTGCGGAGGCCAACACCAACGATAAAATTGCAGATTCAAGGACACAATTTGCCGGCGGTGCGAAAAGAAAGGGCACATCGCACAGGCCTGTCGAGCCCCTCAACCGTCCTGTCTAAATTTCAAACCAGCCAATCAGCAGAGCGCTGGACCGACGAAACGGCCAGGGATTGGCTCTTCCAAAAGAGGTGCAAAATTGAACCGAACAACTGTACGAGTGGGTCACGCATCAACGCGAATCAAAAAGAAGATATTCACACAAACGCACATCGAAGGAGTGCCGTGTAAAATGGAGGTGGACACCGGATCGTCGATCACGATCATGTCCTGGGACACCGTCATGAGGGACCTGCCAGCGGTCGCGAAACGCCAACTGCAAACCCAAAAGCTGAGAGTGCAAGACTACCAGGGAAACCGAATCCCTGTTCGAGGAGTCACATCCATCAAAGTGAGATACGGAAATTTTAAGAAAACTCTACCGATCACCATCGTAGATGGAGACCTTCTAAGCTTGCTGGGCCTGGACTGGTTCAGAGCCCTGGGGATGGAAGTGACCGGGGTTCACAGAAACGGAGTCACCCTAAGGGATGAACTGCTGAAAGAGTTCGAAGATGTCTTCCAGGACTGCCTGGGCAAGTATGTGGGGACCCCTATTTCGTTTAATTTAGACCCCCAAGTGGCTAAAGGTTAAAGGCTAGGAGGGTCCCCTTTGCCCTTAAACCCAAGATTGACCGGGAGTTAGACAAACTAGTAAACCAGGGAATACTAGTCCCCGTCGACCATGCCAAATGGGAGACACCAATCGTGACTCCAGTCAAGCCGGACGGGTCAGTCCGGATTTGCGCTGACTACAAGGCAACGCTTAACAAAGCATTGCAAAAGAGCGCATACCCCGTTCCCGTAGTGCAACATCTGTTGCACTCATTGGGACAAGGGCAGGTCTTCGCCAAACTCGATTTGGCCCAAGCCTACCAACAACTGCCCGTAGACGATGACACAGCCGAGGCGCAGACGATCGTAATGCATCGGGGCGCATTCAAATGCACTCAACTCCAGTTTGGAGTCAGCGTAGCCCCAGGTTTGTTCCAAAATCTAATGGAACGTCTATTACAGGGAATACCGGGGGTCGTACCATATTTTGACGATGTACTAGTTTCAGCAGAGAACCTAGAAGAATTGGGGACCAAACTACGGAAAGTTTTGGGCATTTTCAGGTCTGCTGGACTTAAGGTCAAACTCAACAAATGCCAGATAGGAGTTGAGTCAGTAGAATTCCTGGGTTACCAAATAGACAGAGAAGGAATCCACTCCACGGAGAGCAAAGTGCGAGCCATCAGGAAGGCTCCGGCTCCCAAAAATAAGGCTGAGTTACAGGCATTTTTGGGGCTTGTGAATTTTTATGTGGTCTTCTTGCGAAATAAGGCAACAGTAGCAGAGCCGCTGCACAAGCTATTAGCAAAAAAGACTGTTTGGTTGTGGGGCAAGGCTGAGGCTAGGGCATTCGAGGGTGTTAAGAACCTATTGTCCAGTGATAGCCTGCTAATCCAATACAATGGGACATTGCCACTAGTGCTAGTCTGCGATGCGTCACCCTACGGGGTAGGGGCTGTCCTCAGCCATAGGTTACCGAACGGATCGGAAGCCCCCATCGCATATTTTTCCCGTACAATGTCAGCAGCAGAAAGAAACTACAGTCAGCTAGATAGAGAGGCCCTAGCCATAGTTTCTGGAGTTAAAAAATTCCACGAATACTTATTTGGGCGACAATTCGAAATAGTGACAGACCACAGACCACTATTGGGACTTCTGGCAGGGAACCGTCCAACTCCGGTTGCATTATCACCCAGAATGACACGTTGGACTATTTTCCTGGCAGCGTACTCGTACAAATTGTCCCATCGTCCAGGAAAGGATTTAGGACACGCAGACACTTTGAGTAGATGCCCCTTGCCAGAGACGATTGAAGACCTGACCCCGGGGGCACCCATCCTGCTAATTGAATCTCTAGACTCCGGCCCAGTCACTTCTAAGGAAGTGACTAGAGCATCATACAGAGACGTTATTATAAGGACTGTAATCGGATGGGTACAGAGGGGATGGCCAAATACACCGGGAGATCGCTTCAAGAACTTTACAAAAAAACGATCAGAACTGTCGGTGCAAGGGGGTTGTCTGTTATGGGGGGATAGAGTGGTTATTCCAGAGAAACTGCGAGAAAATGTGTTGGAACTGTTACATGAGGGGCACCCGGGAACTGTCAGGATGAAAAGCCTGGCAAGGAGTTATGTGTGGTGGCCACAAATGGATAAAGATATTAGCGATAGGTTAGGAAAATGCCAGGCCTGCCAAGAGTCAAGGCCACTACCCCCAGCAGCCCCCATAAGAGAGTGGGAGAAACCCCAGGGTCCTTGGTCCAGGATCCATATAGATTTTGCTGGGCCATTCCATGGGCAAACCTTTTTAATCATGGTAGACGCATTTTCAAAGTGGTTAGCAATTCTGCTCATGAAATCCACAACAGCCGAAGCTGTAATTACAACGTAGCGGCACCTTTTTGTAACACACGGGTTGCCGGACACTCTGGTGTCCGACAACGGCCCGCAATTCATGGCTACCCAATTCGAAGGGTACTTAGCAGAAGAGGGCATCCGACATATCTTCTCGGCGCCTTTCCACCCGGCGACGAACGGACTTGCAGAAAGATTCGTTCGGAGTGCCAAGGAAGCACTATCTAGAATCACCCCCGGTGATTGGCAAGGCAAAATCGACACCTTTCTAGCGGTACAACACAGGACCCCCTGTGTAGCCACAGGGCACAGCCCATCCGAACTATTAATGGGTCGGAAACTAAGGTGTCCCTTAGATCGATTGAACCCTACATATTCCCCTGACAAGTACCAAGGCATCCATGAAAAAGCCAGGGAAATGACAAGGGGTGATTTGGTGTGGGCACATAACTATAGTGAAGGCCCAGCATGGCTTAAAGGAACAATCACTGGGGTAACTGGCCCAAAATCATACATAGTGGACCTGGGGGATGGCAGAGTATGGAGGCGCCACATAGATCAACTACGTAGAAGGGTACAAAACAAACCAGAAACTGCGCAACCAGACTCTGACTACCCAATATTTGAACCAACAGCTAACTTAAACCCGGGGCGATCGGAGGACTTGTTGTGACCCAGGTTCCTGGACCCGGACTCCTGGACTCGGATGATTCAGAAAGTGAGGGAGAAGACCTGGCAAGCCCTGTTTCTCTTGAGCCCTTTCCCTCCCTGGCACCCACTCAAAGGGAGGAGGAGGGGCCGGCAAGACCTGATTCCCTGGAGCCTTCTTCTGATTTGGCAACGCCCCAAGAACAGTTTTGGAGTGATGCAAGACTGCGCAGACGTGATCGGCGTGCGCAGCAGCGGAAGAGTTGGGGGAAAGCCAAGTCATAATTGTCATGCAGTGACATCTGCAGAGACTATAAATAGGAGGCGGGACTTCCTGTTTTTTTGTCTTGGACAAAGCAATGAATTGGCGCAGGCTAACTGTCTCAATGGAGGGAAGAATATATTCATAAGTAATTCTGGCCTTATCTATAATTTCCTCGTTATCTCCAGAAACTTGGCAGGCCCGTGGGTAGACGTGGCCAGGACATATATCTATGTAAATAAAAGGAGAAAAGAAGGCCTCTGACTGACTCTTTGCTGGGAGTATTGGGGGGAGGGAAACAGAATATTTTGTCCAAGACCTGACTAAAACGTCTTCCACCAAAGATGGACCAGCAGCAGGTACAGCAGCAGTTAGAGCAGCTACAAGCGGCTAATCAACAGCTCCAGCAGCAAGTGGCTCACTTGGCAGGCCAACTTGCTGCCAGGAATGTGCCTGCAGCCCCCCCCATCCTCCCACTCCTCCTCCTCGTCGCAAGTGCCCGATAACCGTGCCGGATAAGTTTTCTGGGCAGCCTGAGATGTTCCCGACCTTCTTGGGACAGTGCCAGCTCTACATGGCTATGAGGCCAGAGGATTTCCCAGACGACCGGGCTAAGGTGGCCTTCGTGATTAACCTTCTTTCCGGCTCGGCTGCTCGATGGGCCACGCCCCTCTTGCTCCAGGACAGCCCCCTGCTGGCGGACCAACAGCGTTTTTGGAAGCACCTGCGCACCATGTACGAGGACCCGTTCGAATGCTGATGGCAACCAGGCGCCTTAAGGAACTCCGTCAAGGAAACGCCCCTGCAGGAGTACATCGCCAATTTCGTCTTTTGTGCCAGGACTCTGACTGGAATGATGCAGCGCTGGTGGGCGCATTCCAGGAGGGACTCTCAGAGGAATTGCAAGACGAGCTGGCCGGGTGGGCGCCGCGGACCCTTGACAACTTGGTGCCCCTTTGTCTCCGCCTCGATGCCCGTCTGCAACGGCGACCGTCCCGTCGCACCCCCCGGGACCCGCCGTCGACATCTGCACCCCCACTTCCTGCACCCCCAGCACCCTGGGTCGCCCCACGTTTTGTAACCGCTGCGGAAGAGCCCATGGAGTTGGGAGCGGCCAGACCTCACCTGACAGCCCAGGAGCGGAACCGGAGGCGCCGAGGGGGATTGTGCCTGTACTGCGGGGAGCCCGGCCACTTCGCCGCTTCTTGCCCCAGAAAGCGAAGTGGGGCACGCACGACGGTCCCCGAATCACAGCGTGACCAATCGGGAAACGGAGTAGGCCCGACCTCGGGGAAACCCTAGGTCGGGCACGTACTAAGCCCCCACTGGACGTTGCGGAAGTAGACTCTGGGCCCCCTCAGCATCTGATTCTGGACACACGGATATGGTTGGGGAACCAGTCGGACGGGCTCCAGGCGCATGCGCTGGTGGACTCAGGGGCCACAACAAACTTTATGGACCAGGCCTTTGTGACCCAGTTTGTGGTCCCCGTGGTTCTGGTGGACCCTCCGATGTGGGTAGAGACAATTGATGGACGAGAACTGGTGTCCGGCCCCATTAAATTTGCCACCCAACCTTTGCGCCTGGCTATTGGGGACCATGAGGAGACGATCCAGTTTCATTTTCCCTTGGTCCTTGGGTTGGCCTGGCTTCGGACCCATGATCCTCAGGTGGCCTGGTCGCAGAACGCCATCTCTTTCCCGAGTCTGCAATGAGTCAATCACATCCGCCACACCTGTACCGGCCAGAACGTCCCCACCGCTGCCATCACCTTGCCTCCTGAGCTGACGGACTTCGCCGACCTGTTCAGCGAGAAGGAGGTGGACCGACTACCCCTGCATCGGCCCTACGATTGCCCCATGGACCTTCTGCCCAACGCACCACTGCCTGTGGGACGCCTGTATTCCATGTCGGAGCCCGAGTTGGCCGCCCTCAGGGACTTCCTGGACAAAAATCCAGCCCGAGGGTTCATCCGGCCTTCAAAGTCCCCTCTCTCGGCCCCCGTCCTCTTCGTGAAGAAGAAGACAGGGGACTTGCGCCTGTGCTGTGATTACCGCCGGCTAAATGCCATTACAGTGCGGAATCGCTACCCCCTGCCACTCACCCCGGAGCTGCTGGAGAGGTTGCGGGAGGCCACGATCTTCACCAAGCTCGATCTCCGGGGGGCCTACAACCTGGTGCGGATGCGAGAAGGAGACGAATGGAAGACGGCATTCGGCACCCGATACAGACACTACGAATACACTGTCATGCCATTTGGGTTGACCAACGCTCCCGCCGTTTTCCAGCACTTCATGAACGACGTGTTCCGAGACATGTTGGATCGGTTCGTGGTTATCTACCTGAACGACATCCTGATTTACTCCCGGTCCAGGGAAAGCCACCTTCGACACGTCGGTCTGGTTCTGCAACGCTTGCAGGAGCAACAACTCAATGCGAAGCTGGAGAAATGTGTCTTCTTCCGGACTTCCATAGAATTCCTCGGGCATATCATCTCGCCCGAGGGCATAGCCATGGACCCATGCAAAGTAGAAGCTTTGTGTAGCTGGGAAGCCCCTCGTCGGGTGCAGGATGTTCAGCGCCTGCTGGGCTTCGCCAACTACTACCGGACCTTCATCCCAGGCTTTGCCACACTGACGGCTCCACTTACCCAGCTCCTCAGGAAGAAGGTTGTGTTCCGGTGGGGTCCCCCGCAACAAGAAGCATTCACCGCCCTCAAGAAAGCCTTCGTCACGGAACCCGTCCTGAGGCATCCCGACCCGCTCCGGCCTTTTGTGGTGGAAACGGACGCGTCCAATGTGGCTCTGGGAGCGGTGCTGCTACAGGCTCCGACGAATGGCGGCACACTTTTTCCCTGCGCTTACTACTCCCGGAAACTCAATCCTTCCGAGCGCAACTACACCATCTGGGAAAAAGAGTTGCTGGCTATCAAGGCTGCATTCGAGGCTTGGCGACACCATCTGGAGGGCCCGACATCAGGTGGAGGTCCGAGCGGACCATCGGAATCTCGAGCACCTCACCACAGCTCGGAAGTTGAACCAGCGGCAGATCCGGTGGTCGTTGTTTTTGCCGGTTCAACTTCGCGTGACCTACATTCCCAGCGGTCACAACCGGAGGCGGATGCCCTGTCCGCAAGCCAGAGTACCTCTGCGCCAAGACCCCTTCCTCCATGGACAGTGCTGCCGGCAGAAGCCTTGGCCGCAGCACGGGAACCAGTGGACTTGCGGGCCCAGGTGCGAGAGGCGCAGCGCCAGGACACCTGGTCGCAGCAAAGGAGAGCGGAGGTGGGCCCCACGTCTCCTTGGACCTTGGAGGAGGACTTACTCAAGTTTCAGGGGCGATTATATGTGCCCACAGGACCACTCCGAGCCCTCGTCATGACCCAGTGCCACGACAACCCTGCAGCAGGACATTTTGGGTTCTTCAAGACCCTCCACCTGGTGACACGGACCTTTTGGTGGCCCCGAGTGCGGCATGATGTACATGCCTACGTGACATCCTGCGTACCGTGCCGGCAAGCCAAGGCCGCCACGGGGGCCCCTCCCGGGCTCCTCCAGCCCTTGCCGACACCTGACAGACCCTGGGGGGCAATCTCCATGGACTTCCTGATGGACCTGCCGCCGTCCTCTGGGTTCACCACGGTGCTGGTGGTGGTGGACATGCTCACCAAGATGGCACACTTCATCCCATGCCGCGGACTGCCCACAGCCGCAAAAACGGCCCGTCTCTTTCTGCAGCACATCTTCCGCCTCCATGGTCTACCGGACAGGGTGGTTTCGGACCGTGGAGTTCAGTTCACAGCTCGCTTCTGGAAGAGCCTGATGGCCGCATTGGAGGTGCAGGTGTGTCTGTCGTCATCGCACCATCCGGAGACCGACGGGGGTACAGAGAAGGTCATCGGTATCCTGGAACAGTATCTCCGTTGCTTCATCAACCAGCAACAGGACAACTGGGCCGATTACCTGTCCCTGGCGGAGTTTGCTTTTAACAACTCTCAGCACACCTCTACTCAGATGACCCCGTTCTTTGCCAATGTGGGGTACCATCCGCGGCTCTTCCCTCTGGCACCACCGGATTCTCCTGTTCCCGAAACGCAGACCTTCCTGATGGAATTGCATGCGGTCCAACAGTTGGTACGTCAGCAGCTGGATCGGGCAAAGGAGGACTACAAACGATCCGCCGACCGCTCCCGACGGGCAACGCCCCCGCTGGCAGTTGGAGACCGGGTGTGGCTCTCCACCAAACACCTCCCGTCCGACCGCCCGGTAAAGAAGTTGGACCACCGATTCATCGGCCCGTTCCCTGTCGAGGCAGTCATCAACCCGGTAGCCTACCGACTGACCCTGCCACGATCCATGCGGATCCACCCCGTCTTTCACCGGTCCCTTCTGGTTCCTGAGGCCACACTGAGTCCCCTTCGGTGCCCAACAGCACCCGTCACTGTTGCCGAGGACGGGTCGGAGGAATACGAAGTCCACAGCGTACGAGACTCCCGTTGGCTGAAGGGTCGTTTCCAATATTTGATCGCGTGGAAGGGATACGGGACTGAATTTCCTGGGTAGATGCCTCCGACGTTCATGCCCCTGACCTGGTGCAGGCCTTCCATGAGCAGAACCCAGCCCGACCGCATCCCGATCGTCAGCCCCGGGGGAAGGGCCCTGCGGTGAGGGATAGTGTTGTGACCCAGGTTCCTGGACCCGGACTCCTGGACTCGGATGATTCAGAAAGTGAGGGAGAAGACCTGGCAAGCCCTGTTTCTCTTGAGCCCTTTCCCTCCCTGGCACCCACTCAAAGGGAGGAGGAGGGGCCGGCAAGACCTGATTCCCTGGAGCCTTCTTCTGATTTGGCAACACCCCAAGAACAGTTTTGGAGTGATGCAAGACTGCGCAGACGTGATCGGCGTGCGCAGCAGCGGAAGAGTTGGGGGAAAGCCAAGTCATAATTGTCATGCAGTGACATCTGCAGAGACTATAAATAGGAGGCGGGACTTCCTGGTTTTTTGTCTTGGACAAAGCAATGAATTGGCGCGGGCTAACTGTCTCAATGGAGGGAAGAATATATTCGTGAGTAATTCTGGCCTTATCTATAATTTCCTCGTTATCTCCAGAAACTTGGCAGGCCCGTGGGTAGACGTGGCCAGGACATATATCTATGTAAATAAAAGGAGAAAAGAAGGCCTCTGACTGACTCTTTGCTGGGAGTATTGGGGGGAGGGAAACAGAATAGGACTTATCTGAACTTGAAGAAGTCCAGCGACGCCAACCGGCTCCTCCGGAAGACTGCAGGGACGACTCTGCAAGTAATCCAAGGCCGGAAGGCCTAGAGGAGGAGCTGGGAGGAACAAACAGTCCCTCCGACCAGCTCGACTCACTCCCAGGGAATGAATTGCGCAGGTCAGAAAGAGTTAGGAGACGCCCTGTCTACCTGCGTGACTACGTGGAAAAATAACATGCAAATTCCATGCAAAGAAGTGGCTCAATGCGTTCTGGGAGGGGAAGAGTGTTATGTATTTAAACTTTAGGAGGGAAGTTTGGGCGGGAACAAACACGTTGCTGATTGGCTGATGCCTCAGCCAAAATAGTATTTAAAGAGGGTTTTTGCTGTTGGTCTCTGGCTGGGTCAGAATAAACTAAAGAGCTGTTGTCACTCGTATGGTCTTCTGCCTCGTTATTGCCCAAACTTAACAGTCTCTGTCTCTGTCTCTCTCTGTCTCTCTCTGTCTCTGTCTCTCTCCCCTTCTCTCTTTCTCTCTCTCTCTCTTAGCAGTACTGAAAAATACAGACCCCAATATCAGTGATATCATTTATAAGAATTGAGGCTTGTTAAACTTCTTGTTTAGACCAACAGGCAAAATAATGTTTTTTGAGTATCCAAATTAATCAACCTCTCATATTAAATATTAACCAGGAAAGAATCCCAGAGTTACCAATCAATCCTTTTTCCTTCTTAAAGCACACAGCCCGAGTATCATGTGTGAGAGCAATTTCCCAGAGTCACAAACATACAACTTGATACTAGAGCAGTCCGCTAGCAAGAAAACTGGTTCATCATGCAGGGAGAAGAATTGAGGCACAAAAATGTGAAGCTTGATTTCACTGGAAAGAGGGATTGCTTTCTTTGCTTTTCTATAATAAATCATCTTATCAGAAGACACTGTGTCCTTGAGTGTTTGTTATCTGTTTCCAGTCCAGCTTGTCCGAAGAAGCCTGGTATCATGATGGAATCAGAAGTGATGCTGAGCTATGAGAAAAAAAATAAGATTTCTTGTTTTTATTCTTTCGTGTGCCCCACAAAAAAAAAAAAATGGTCCCAGAACATTTCCAGTTCTGTACTGTCATGGAGTAGCATGCATGAGAAGAAAACGGAAATCCAATTTCTACAACATCAATGCATTCTGCTATCCTCCTGCACCATCTGCTAAGTGTTCTTTATGAAAAAAAGGGAGGAGCTTTTGAGGACAGCCTTGCCTTCAGATTAGGAGAAAGTGGACAGCTTCTGAAACCAGACTAGAATGAAAGAGGCACCCTATTTTCAGCTTTTAAAAAATTAGAATCTCTAAACACACACCATTTGAACTGCTGCACATAAGCTTTAAGTCTTTTTCCTAGATCAGATTTCCTAACTCTTTGCCTGTCTGCCTATTGTGTTAAAATGCTTCGGTGAGGGGAAAAAGAACTTTCCCATTCCTATCCTGTATATACTGCAAGTAAAGGAAATTTACTGCCTTTAAATATTATTCACATTTTGCAGAAGGGAAACTATCTCAAACAATATTCTGCAGCAGCTGCTGCTGGTGGTATATGAAAACACATATTAAATAGCATACTATGCTAAAAATATGAAAGCACCTTTATAAATCTACTCTGTCAAGTGTTCCCTTCAGGAAAGTAACTTCAAATGTAGCCTTGATATACAAATATTAGACATAACTCAAACAATACTATCCTCAAAGTAGAAAGTTGGAGAATGAAATAAATGCTAATAAATATTTAAAGTTTTAGGACCAGCTTAGCAGGAAGAAAATGTTATCACATTATTTGTTGTTAATTAGCTGCAGAATCTTAAGCATCCATTTCTCTTGTCTCTTGTTAACCATGAATATGCTAATTAAAAGTTCATCCATAAGCAAGATAAAATCAGAAAGGAATGGTGATGCTTTACTAAATAAGCTGCTGGTCCTTCAGGAAAATAGGTGCCATAGATCTCATTGTTAATCTTTAAACATCAGATTGTGTTCTTGCTCTGCATTAAGCCATATATTTTAAAATCATTGTTCCGTGGTAAACCACAAATAACTATTACATGGTATGGTTCCGATCTTAACAGAATAATAGAGTTGGAAGGGACTTTGAAATTCTACTAGTCCAACCCCAGGCAGAAAACCCTATACTATTCAAACAAATGATTGCCCAATCACTTCTTAAAAACCTCCAGCATTGGTGTACCCACAACTTCTGGAGGTAAATTGTTCCACTAAATAATTATTCTAAATGTCAGGAAATTTCTCCTTAGTTAGGCTAATTTGCTCCTTGATTGCTTTCCATTCATCACTTTTTGTCCTGCCTTCAGGTTTGAGAATAGATAGACAGCTCGTCTTGTGGCAACCCCTTAGATGTTGGAATCATATCACCCCTAGTACTTCTTTTTACTAAAGATACCCAAATTCTGCAACCATTCTTCATACGTTTTAGCCTCCAGCTCCCTAATCGTCTTTGTTTCTCTTCTTTTTTAAAATTTATTTTGTCACATAGTATATATAAGCATAAGCATGAAATGACTATACAATATATAAGCATATATATAAGTAAGAGTATGTAATAACTATATTAATTGGATATAACGAAAGGAAGCAAAAGGACAGGAACAGTAGGCACGCTTGTGCTCTTATGCACACCCCTTACAGACCTCTTAGAAATGGGATGAGGTCAATAGTAAACAGTTTTTGGTTGAAGCTTTGGGGATTTTGGGAAGAGACCACAGAGTACTTGGTACTCGTTCCAGATTCACAACATTTTTTAAACATTATGACGATCAAAACTGGATGCAATATTCCAAGTGCAGTCTTACCAAGGTTTTACAAATCAATAGTGACACTAAAAATACAACCACCTCTCAATATTCACATTAATTTAATCTTGTCAGCTTTCCTTGCCCATAGAGCCAGGGGCAATAAAGTCAACAATGAATGTTGAATTCAACAATGCTTGATTTCTAAACACTCTGGAACATTCTGAAGTTCCAAAGCAACTTTTGTTCTGGGAATAAACCTTGTTCGGGTATTACAGCAAGGATACATCTGACAACATCAAGTAATAACTATCTTTTTCTCTGTGTAAAGTTATTCTTTGATACTGGTAAAGAGCCCATCTTAATAAGTACAGTTCAAAATTTATAAACTGAGATCTTTTGCCTACCCAGCTATACACACAAAAGCTTCCACACAATCCTGAACGCGCAAAAATAAAATAAAATAAATCAAACTTCATGTATAGAAATCTGAACTCATGGGTCCCCTTGATTGAACTCACCCATGCTAGTTATGACACTGATGATATAGTGAGAAGATCCTGTAGATGACCTCCAACATTCCTTTCAACTCTGTTATTCTTTATTCTGAAGGGAACAATGTGTTGTTTTTAATAGAGGAGTGATGCTGCTGTTCTCCATTTTTTTTCAGGATGATTGACTTTGTTTCTCATAGTTTATTGTCACAATCTCAGCATCTTTCCATCCAACCTGGAAGACTTGTGTAATTCATTTTACACAAGGCTGGCCTAGGATTGATTAGATTTTATGGCTTATTCTTTTCTTAGCATTGGCCTTACAAGTTAATCATATTTACTGGGAGATGGTAAACTAACTGCTATTGCTTTTCTACCTTAGTGGGATGAAACTGGAGAATGAACTCATATGTTCAAGAACTTTAAGATGTGCCAATCACTAAAAAGTTAATCACATCTAAGGGCAATGTCACTTTCCACATATTTATGTCTGCAAAGCTGGAGATATTCAACTATAATACTATAAATGGTATTGAAAGGAGAAAAATACACAGGTATTATAAGAACTAGATCTGTGGAGATCAGAGGAAAACAGTTCAAGATAAATCTGGTCTTTAAAAGGCACACTCAGATGCATAATTGAACTGTAGTTACTGTATTTTTCAGAGTATAAAACACTCCGGACTATAAGACGCACCTATCTTTTTTAGGGAGGAAAACAAGAAAAAAAAAATCTGCCTCTGCCTCTGCCTCCCAGCAATTTGCTTCCTTGCAGCAAACAGTGGAGGTAGCAATAGGCAATGGCAATCCCTGCAGCCTGAAACAGCTGATGGTCAGGAAGCTGATCCAACCAACATTCAGCTGCTTGTGCTAATCAGGCTGTGCTGAAGCTGAAACTGAAATGGGCTGTTTGCTGCAAGGAGACAGAAGCCAAATTGCTGGGAGGCAGAGGCCCAAGGGTGGTGGCTGGCAGGTGGACGGGACTACATCCAGTGTATAATACGCACCCAAATTTTCACCCTCTTTTAGGGGATGGGAAGTGTGTCTTATATTCCAAAAAATATGATATATTATAAATACAGTTTGCATTTACACTGGTAATGGTCAATCTTCTTTAACAGTTTTCCTACTTCTTACACGGACCTACTTATTAAAAGAACAGTATACTTGAAACTGCCTATAAAGTCCCCAGTGCTGTATCAACTGAGAACAACCTGACAGATATTAGAATAGAATAGAATAGAATAGAATAGAATAGAATAGAATAGAATAGAATAGAATAGAATAGAATAGAATTTTATTGGCCAAGTGTGATTGGACACACAAGGAATTTGTCTTTGTGCATATGCTCTCAGTGTACATAAAAGAAAAGATACGTTCATCAAGAATCATAAGGTACAACACTTAATGATAGTCTTAGGGTACAAATAAGCAATCAGGAAACAATATCAATATAAATCATAAGGATACAAGCAACAAAGTTATAGTCATACATTCTTAAGTGGAAGGAGATGGGTGATGGGAACGATGAGAATATTAATAGTAGTGCAGACTTAGTAAATAGTTTGACAGTGTTGAGGGAATTATTTGTTTAGCAGAGTGATGCCGTTTGGGAAAAAACCAGTTCTTGTGTGCAGTGCTCTATAGCGTCATTTTGAGGGTAGGAGTTGAAACAATTTATGTCCAGGATGCGAGGGGTCTGTAAATATTTTCACAGACCTCTTTTTGACTCGTGAGATATACAGGTCCTCAATGGAAGGCAAGTTGGTAGCATTTTTTTTCTACAGTTCTAATTATCCTCTGAAGTCTGTGTCTGTTTTGTTGGGTTTCAGAACCAAACCAGACAGTTATAGAGGTGCAAATGACAGACTCAATAATTCTCTGTAGAACTGTATCAACAGCTGATATTAGGATTTATTAGGATATTAGGATTTGAAACTAATTCCAGTGAGCAGGAAGATGATGATGTTGATGTTTTTATTGTATGCAAACTTACTGAAGAGATATTTATTCATTTCATTATAGAAAATTATGCCTAACATTTATTGCAATTCTCTAGCCCCTGTCACTTCCATTACCACATTCTAATGCACATAGCTACACTCCATTTTATTACCCTTTCTAATTATTATTTTCACACTCTTTATTTCATACCTTCTTCTTACACTTTGTTTGCCTTCTCAGCATTTTCTCACTTACCTACTTGCTCTTCTACTTATTCTTGCTAAGGGTATTTGTGTTTTTTGTCGGAGTGCTAAAATGGAATGTTAATTGCCACTTTAATCCATATGCATCAAAATAATAATAATACTGCATACAGATAATTTTTATAACATGATTTGTCTTATAGATAAGATTAATGTTTAAGTAAAGTGGCTAATTCTGTTGAATGCTGCTGCCAGCAGTTTGGCAGTTCAATTCTCACTGGCTCAATGTTGACTCAGCCTTCCATCCTTCCAAGGTCAGTAAAATGAGGACCCAGATTGTTGGGGGCAATATGCTGACTTTGCAAACCACTTAGAGCTGTAAAGAACTGTGAAGTGGAATATAAGTCTAAGTGCTATTGCTATTGGTGTCATTTCTGTCATTTTTCAATATCTTAATCTGATAGTTATTTCATTTCATATTTTCTTTAGAGTATCACACGTTAAGTTGTCCCAAAGGTGCTTTTTCAAAAGGCAACTGGATTTTCTTTGTTTTCTTTGAAGATGTTTCACTTCTTATCCAAGAAGCTTGAATCCAAGAAGTGCTGAAGAACCTTGTATGAGAAGTGAAATGTTTTCAAGGAAAACAAATAAAGTCCATGTGCTTTTTGAAAAAGCACCTTTGGGACAACTTAACGTGGTACTCTAAAGAAAATACAGATTAAGAAATAAAAACTATCAGACTAAGACATGGAAAAATGACAGAAATGACACTAATTTGACTTAGCATGATAAGGAATTAAAATACCTGAGAGAAGACATATTTGCTCCAATTATGATTAGCTTTATAGTGTTTACATTTTTAAAGTTTATGTTAGCTGCTCAGATTAAATTTAAGTAGCATACTCGTTCCCTCCTTCACCAGGGGGAACGGGATGACCCACTGCAGGGACGTGCTGAGGAGTTTAACGGTTATCTATACGATAAAATGGTTCAGCTTCGGGACGGGTTGGACCAAAATTGCGGTGACTCAGGTGAGGTGCCCGAGGGTGGTCTTGGTGATATTGTCTGGGATGAGTTTGACCCTGTGGCTCCCGAGGACATGGACAGGTTGTTGGGCAGGCTGAATGCCACCACGTGTTTACTGGACCCGTGCCCCTCCTGGCTGGTGCTGGCCACTCAGGAGGTGACACGAGGCTGGCTCCAGGCGATTACGATCGCTTCTTTGGTGGAGGGTGTCTTTCCGGCCGCCTTGAAAGAGGCGGTGGTGAGGCCCCTCCTTAAGAAGCCTTCCCTGGACCCGGCTGTTTTAGGTAATTATCGTCCAGTCTCCAACCTTCGCTTCGCGGCGAAGGTTGTAGAGAGTATGGTGGCATATCAGTTTCCCTTACACCTGGATGAAACCGTCTATCTAGACCCGTTCCAGTCCGGTTTTCGGCCCGGTTACAGCACGGAGACGGCTTTGGTCGCGTTGGTGGATGATCTCTGGAGGGCCAGGGATAGGGGTTGTTCCTCTGCCCTGGTCCTATTAGACCTCTCAGCGGCTTTCGATACCATCGACCATGGTATCCTGCTGCGCCGGGTGGGGGGATTGGGAGTGGGAGGCACCGTCTATCGGTGGTTCTCCTCCTATCTCTCCGACCGGTCGCAGTCGGTGTTGACAGGGGGGCAGAGGTCGGCCCCGAGGCGCCTCACTTGTGGGGTGCCGCAGGGGTCGATCCTCTCGCCCCTTCTGTTCAACATCTACATGAAGCCGCTGGGTGAGATCATCAGTGGTTTCGGCGTGAGGTACCAGCTGTATGCGGATGACACCCAGCTGTACTTTTCCACGCCGGACCACCCCAACGAAGCTATCGAAGTGCTGTCCCGGTGTCTGGAGGCCGTACGGGTCTGGATGGGGAGAAACAGGCTCAAGCTCAATCCCTCCAAGACAGAGTGGCTGTGGATGCCGGCATCCCGGTACAGTCAGCTAAATCCGCGGCTGACCATCGGTGGCCCCGATGGAGAGGGTGCGCAACTTAGGCGTCCTCCTGGATGAACGGCTGTCTCTAGAAGATCATTTGACGGCCGTCTCCAGGAGAGCGTTCTACCAGGTTCGCCTGGTGCGCCAGTTGCGCCCCTTTCTGGACCGGGATGCCCTATGCACGGTCACTCACGCACTCGTGATGTCTCGCCTGGATTACTGCAATGCTCTCTACATGGGGCTCCCCTTGAAGGGCATCCGGAGGCTACACTTAGACCAGAATGCAGCTGTGCGGGTGATAGAGGAGCCCTCGTGGCTCCCGCATAACACCCATCCTGCGCAGACTGCACTGGCTACCTGTGGCCTTCCGGGTGCGCTTCAAGGTTTTGGTGACCACCTTTAAAGCGCTCCATGGCATAGGGCCGGGTTATCTACGGGACCGCCTACTGCTACCGAATACCTCTCACCGACCCGTGCGCTCTCATAGAGAGGGACTCCTCAGGGTGCCGTCAGCGAGGCAATGTCGTCTGGCGACGCCCAGGGGAAGGGCCTTCTCTGTGGGGGCTCCCACCCTCTGGAAAGAACTGCCCCCAGGACTTCGTCGGCTTCCGGACCTTCGGACCTTCCGCCGCGAGCTTAAAACATACTTATTTAATTGCGCAGGACTGAGCTAGATTTTAATTTACGGGTTTTAATTGGGTTTTATTCTTATATTTTTAATTATTAGGCTTTTAGAATAAGTTTTTTTAATTGTTTTTAGACTGTATTTATCTGTTTTTAAATGCCTGTAATGGGAGATAGGGCGGTATATAAATATGAATAATAAATAAATAAATAAATACTGAATTTTGAAATGGATATGCAGAAAGTACAAAGAGAACCAGTCATGGATCTCCCATGTCATATATACTTCAAGTTTATGCTACATGTTAAATTAAATCAATAGAGAATAAGCAACTGATTCTTTCTCCTTTGAATAATCTAGCACTCCAAACAAGATCACGATTTGGAACTGTAGAATTAAAAAATGGGGGTCATGCACTTCAAGCCAAATGATCACACACAACACTGCCCCTTATTGCACCAGGGATATATTAATCATTGCATTGGACACTAATGTTCTGCCGTAGGTTCTCTTCCAAAGTACCCTGTGGGTTTCACAAGAAGAAAGCCACATCACGGGGGTCAAATGAAGATGCAAGGTATCAGAGGGTCATGTCCTATGGGCAGAAAATGCCCTGTGAAATGATGATCTGTACAATGGCCTAAGGAATTTAGAATAAATTCTGTAATCCTTAAATCAATGACATTATCTTTTTAAACCAAGTTTATAGCATCTAACTCCTTAAAAGTTACAGAGTAGATTACTGCTTGATAAGCAGTCCAAGTTTTATTCCCTTTTTTCTACATAAAACCATATAATTTGCATATGGAGAATTAATCCAGATCTTTGTTTAACAAGTAGAGCAACTTTTGCTGTCATTTCTGGCAAAAATATCTTTTTCTCCCTTTTTTTGTACATAAAATTGTGTCTAAATAAATGGTTGCAAAGGAAAACCATCTCCATTTTCAGAAAAAAAATCTTACTAGACTGAGGTGCAATTGGAAGCTTGAATGTGTACTTGTGTGTGTGCAATTTTTATTATATCAACATAAAATATAAAAGCATAGCAATGGCTTTTATGGTCTGTAGCATAATTTTTCATTTACTTTGGATGTAAAAACAGTATTTATTTGTAATCTAACAAAAGAGAGAGAAATAAATGGGGAAAAAAGGGAAAGAAGTGCATTAAAAGTGTACTCAGAATTGTATTATGGAATACTAGTATCCCCTTGTGTATAAGAGTTTGCAACCAACTCAGAGCTAGTTTCTCCAAGTAATATGGAAGTGGCCACAGGGGAGGAATTTATTCAAATGGTTCTGAAGAAGCCAAATGAAAATAATAGGGGGAATGGTTTCCTACATGCACACAATAAAATACTTTGAACAGTACAAAAACACTCAGCCAAAATTATCTCTGCATAGGTTAATGGAATGGGAAGCTAACAGTGTTATTTGAAATTTACAGGTATTTCACAAACAGCTTATAAAATACTTTTTAAAAAATCCATTCCTCTTTGGTAATATCATAACAATTTCCAATATGAATACCTGTGTGTTAATACTTCTGAAGCCTGTTCTTATGAATATATACAAGAATACCTGATTCAATGAGTTTGACTGTTCAGGTTTTCAGCTCTTCATATAGGACTTTCTGAATTGTCTAGATTAGGTATGTCTACAGGACACAAAAATGCCCAGTGGCAGTGAACATAGAAAGGGAAAGCCTATACTAATGAAATTAAAACATTGCTGCTTTCCTTAGGTCAATAACTTAGGTCAATTACTGCAGGTTCTAGTCCCACCAGGCCCACGGTTGACTCAGCCTTCCATCCTTTATAAGGTAGGTAAAATGAGGACCCAGATTGTTGGGGGCAATAAGTTGACTTTGTATATAAATATACAAATAGGATGAAGACTATTGCTAACATAGTGTAAGCCGCCCTGAGTTTTCAGAGAAGGGCGGGATATAAATGCAAATAATAATAATAATAATAAAAAAATAACATATCAGGAAAAAAATGTACAAACGTTATGCAGTTGGTTCTCTTTAAGGGCCACCCATTCAGCAACAGTTCAAATGGTAGTAAATAAGTAGTAATCACAACTGGATCTCATACTTACATATGCTAAACTACCTGAAAGTTTGGCTTGATCCAGCAGAATTCTTATGGCAAAGGAGACACTGTGGTTTGATACTGCAGTTATACCACATTAAATTAGTGTTACTGCTTTAACTTCTAAAAATAAAGAAGTGTCTTGACACTTCTTCTCTTAAAGCCATGAGCTTCCCATTCTGGTTCGATCGGCCTTGCTTAAGTGTGGATTATTCTAGCGATCCACTCTTCTTTTTCTCTTGCAGTTACTAAGGGTCAAGTGGCAGAGAACCCTGAAGGCTGTTTTTTCTGATCAGGCTAGAATCCAGAACTACTTTCCATTGTCTCATAATGACCATTTTAATAGATGAACTGGACCAAATAATTAGGACATGTTAATATCTAAGAAGGGGAGATTAAAAAAAAACAACGACAGCTTTCGTCAGATAAGTGGTTTCGGTTAACAGTTGTGTGCTACTTCCCAGGGAAAAAAAATCAATTACTTTAAAAATGTAGAAGTTGTAAAGATGTTCCCTTTCAAGTGCCTCTTGTAATACTGAATGTGCTCCGCTTCATTAGAAAATGAATCTCATGCAGCACTCAGATACTGTGACTCTGGCAGTAGTTAAAGAAGTGACAGGATATATAATCATATCTGGGAACAGCTATGATGCGATTGCGAGAGTGGGAGTGTATCAAGGTATTTCTTGCTTTTTAGAAAATTATGGGAACTATCATGCAGAAGGTTTACATTAATTTAGAAGTGAGAGTTCACACAAATGTCTCTAAAAACTATATTTATACATTAAGAGGAAGGTGAACGTTTTGTTTTTGTTTTTTTAAAAAAACACCTCTCAATTTTCTGTCAAAAAGTAGATAATGTATTCCTTCTACTCAGTACATAAACTAAGTCTGTTAGATCAGCATCTCGTCTGTGCAAGATCTTTACCATTTCCTCCTCCTCCCCCCAAACCCGGTCTATTTCACATGATGGAAGGCAACAAAATAGTCAGAGCACTCTAAAATTCATCAGTATGAGTCTCAACATATCAATTTGAAAGAACGACCTTAACTATATGCCAAGCTTTTAGTTTCCCTTGAAAATAATACTTCTATTGTTTCCAAAGGAAACTCTAAGTACCCAAAATTGCCATGCTTTTAACACAGTGACATGTTGATGGCCCGATGCTTTTTCAAGCTCAAAGTCTGACTGACAGGAGTCAGAGTGGTTTAGAGGAACACTAGAAACATAGCATTTTATATTTTGCAAGAATTATTATAGCAACAAAAATGACAAGGTGACTTTCTAATTCTGTAAGTTTGCAAAGGAAAGAACGGAAAGCAAATTGAACCAGCAAGTGCTTTCTCTGCTACAACTAAGCAGCAGAAAGGATTTGGAGTATGTGTTGATTCTAAACTGTTGAAAGTGTAATTCTGCATTTATACCGGTCAGACCCCCTGACCCACTATTTCTGAGTACCTCAAGTTTATACAGCCTAAATGCCAATCATATAACTTTTAGGTTTAGGGAATTTTGAAAAATTATGGTGCTGACAAGGTTTTGACACAAGATGCTGATGGGTGGCAAAACACAATGCAACAGCATGAATAACCTCATATGAGGTTAGCAGAATTGACAAAACTATTTCTAGTAAGAAACTCCAGAAAGAGTGATTTTGACCGAATCAATACTTTTGTTTGCTTGGGGCATATGTTCAACAGTTCCTAATTCAAAGTTATTGCAAATGGAAAGTGTTACACAGCTGTGAAATCATAATGTAATATGAATTATACTTGTAAAACAATATTTTTTTCTGCAGAAATGGTGCTTTCATATTTTTAAATCTTCCCTTTTATTACTCGCTATAACTACTTTTTGCTCTTGTGTTCTTGCACTTAATTTTCTCCAATATTCAAAACCAGTTCATTTCCATTATTCTAATAATGCTATTTTAATACTGCTGAAATAGGTGCAAGAATTAATACCTACTTTACAGATACAAGATGTTGTATAAAGACAACTTTTTCACCCTCACTACCATAAAGTAAAGTGATTCCCTAGAAGGTGCTCATAAATGAGTACACATGTACTATTTGTATTTAGCAGAACATACTTAGAAACAAAGCCATATACATTATACAACATTTGTACAAAAACATTTGTAGGAACTCTTTGTGAAGTATGATGGTGTGAATGGAATGTCCTATTTCAAAGTGCTGGAGCAGCCACACTATCGGGAAGACTCTGACAATATGAGGCTTTCTCAGGTTGCCTTTGCAGGTACCTGTGGGCAGATAGAGCCACTTCATTGGCCGTCCCAGCAGGCATTTTGTCTCTGTCCAGAGTTGGAAAAAGTCTTCAAAGAAGTTGCCTTAATATTCTCAGGAACTGCAGCTGTTTCAAAATTTTGAAGAAGTATATTTTGCCTTTTCAAATGCTTTGCACAACTCATTTGTATTTTTGTAGCTGCTACTTTATATTTTAACCATGATAAGAATGTAAACATGATGGAAGTTGTGGATTATTTCATTTTGAGCAAAACAAATTGATGAGGTTAGTTTCTTACTGCTGGCAAAGTATGCTATCTTCAAAACTTGCTGCATGACTTAAAAGCACATTACAAATACTGAAGTTCAAGGATTTTAGGTTTATTTAACTCCAAGTATATTTTACTATGCAATTCAATCATGAAGAAATCCTTATCAAAAGGATTTTGATAAGGAGCAGCCATCCATAGTAGATCTATAGTTGAACTATAACTCCCCGTGCCCTTCACAATGACTATGGTTGGAGAAGGTGGGAGTTGTAGTTCAGCAGCCTGTGGTGGTGGTTCACAAGTTTTCCACCCTTGCCCTAAAAGAGAACTTTGAATTTTCTTCATTTTAAAAGGTTTGCATGACTATCCATCTTAAAACAACTCTGGGTGGTTTTCAACAATAAAACTAAAAAACTATGAAAAAACCAAAAAATCTGTAACCTTGACCAACTTCTCAGGATGTCCCAACAAATCTCTGCAGGTTCCACTATTCTACCTCAGTGCCTTAATTCTTATCTTTTCTTACTGAGGGCCAATTAAAATATTAACATACCATCTGCAACTTGATAAAAATGCATCCATGTGATGGTACATTTCACTTTTGGGACTAATATTTGTAAACTCATTCAGCTCTTTACTAGATGTTGCTCTAATCCTGTATAAATGTTCTATGTCAGGGGGCTGCTAGCATTGATCAGTCTGACTGGTATGGCTCATAATATAATTACTTCCAAGTCTGAATACTGAACATAGAAGTATTTCAGTATCTTCCAGAAGAGGGCAGAAAATATCTTTCAATTATTTCCTTTTTACAAAGTTATAAATGAGGCACACAGACAATTTAAATTAGAATTTATCAAATACTGTATGTTTAAAAGCAAAAGCGAATGGAAAATGCTATCTGTATGCTAATCACAACAAAATAGAATATAATTCTTTATTCCCTCTGTTTCAGATTTCTGACAGGAAATTCAGAGAAAATTATCTAGAATCCTAACCACCTCCAATTGGGGCACTATCCATATTAAAACTGTTTTTATCTCTGAACTTTGCTCTTTAATAGCTATTCACATCAAATTGAGTTTTTTATTTGTGTCAGACAAATAAGAGAACATTGAAATACTGTACAAATGTACTCAGAACGGGTCTAGTCATATTTATTAGGGATAAATTGACATTTCTAACATAAAAGTGCAAAACAAAGTCCAAGGGAGATGTAATGGTGCTATTTCCAATTTTCTATTAAAAATACTACTATGTACTTTGAATTATCTTTCTTTAGTTCCCTCACATATATTTTCACCCCAGTAAAGTTATTTTGTCTTCTTGAAACAACTGCAGGAAGCTCATTTTTTTCAATCTGGACCTCCTATTGACATTTTTTTTTTTTGCCTTGCAAGAGGGGACTTCCCAATGGCATTGAAAAAGATTATGGTTCATCTATTTCTGAGAAAGCCATGACCAGATCCAGTGGTGATCGGCCACCTCCAATCACACTTTGTTGATGAGAGAGAGCAGACTGAAGCTGAACCCTAATATTTTAGAGCTGCAATATTTAACTTTTATTTTTTATTGTTTCTTATGTTGGGCTTTTGTTTTTATTTTTTGTAAACTGAGCGTTGAACTGTACAATAAGTTTAGTATAATTCTTAATATACAATTTTTAGAGGGTTTTTAAAATTTTTGGCAAGATATGTAAAGCAAGTTAACAGCATATTCACCACAATTTTCTCTGACTAAATATAAAAACAACCATGTCAAAGTTCTACAGTAAAGTTCAACAATTGTATTTCAGAAGCGAGGAATCTGCAAGCAGAACAAAAAACTGAAGAGCCCAATTCTTCTGCAGTTACAAATAAAGGCCAAAAGAGACAAAGGTACTACTGTCTTAAAATCACATTGACTGAATATGAGTTCATTGCAAATTATTTTTTTAAAATGTAAATGCCTGTGGCTGTCCATTTGTTATAGCTCTTTCTTTAAAGAGAACAGCTTGACAGTGCTGAATTGAGCAAGACCTTATGTTTGTTGAAATGTGGTGCTAATTGTTGACTCTGTGAAAACAGGAGCCAGACATACAAATTGTACTTTTGTATTCTTCTAGCATAAAGTGACCAGATTTCAGCGATGGCAAAGTGGGACAACATTGATGTGTGTGGGGGGGGGGCTGCGCATGCACACTGAGTCTTGCCACCTGCCTGAAGGAGGAGGAGCGGCTGCTGCTTCTTCGCTCTTCCAGGCAGGCTCGGCTCTCCTCTCGGCCCTTCCAGGCAGGCTCGGCTCTCCTCTTGGCTCTTCCAGGCAGGCTCGGCTCTCCTCGGCTCTCCTCTCTGCTCTTCCAGGCAGGCTCGGCTCTCCTCTCGGCCCTTCCAGGCAGGCTCGGCTCTCCTCAGCTCTCCTCTCGGCCCTTCCAGGCAGGCTCGGCTCTCCTCAGCTCTCCTCTCGGCCCTTCCAGGCAGGCTCGGCTCTCCTCAGCTCTCCTCTCGGCCCTTCCAGGCAGGCTCGGCTCTCCTCAGCTCTCCTCTCGGCCCTTCCAGGCAGGCTCGGCTCTCCTCAGCTCTCCTCTCGGCCCTTCCAGGCAGGCTCGGCTCTCCTCTCGGCTCTTCCAGGCAGGCTCGGCTCTCTTCTCGGCTCTTCCAGGTAGGCTCGGCTCTTCTCGGCTCTCCTCTCGGCTCTTCCAGGAAGGCTCAGCTCTCCTCTCGGCTCTTCCAGGCAGGCTCAGTTCTCCTCTCGGCTCTTCCAGGCAGGCTCGGCTCTCCTCTCGGCTCTTCCAGGCAGGCTCGGCTCTTCTCGGCTCTCCTCTCGGCTCTTCCAGGCAGGCCCGGCTCTCCTCTCGGCTCTTCCAGGCAGGCTCGGCTCTCCTCTCGGCCCTTCCAGGCAGGCTCGGCTCTCCTCTCGGCCCTTCCAGGCAGGCTCGGCTCTCCTCTCGGCCCTTCCAGGCAGGCTCGGCTCTCCTCTCGGCCCTTCCAGGCAGGCTCGGCTCTCCTCTCGGCCCTTCCAGGCAGGCTCGGCTCTCCTCTCGGCCCTTCCAGGCAGGCTCGGCTCTCCTCTCGGCCCTTCCAGGCAGGCTCGGCTCTCCTCAGCTCTCCTCTCGGCCCTTCCAGGCAGGCTCGGCTCTCCTCTCGGCCCTTCCAGGCAGGCTCGGCTCTCCTCTCGGCCCTTCCAGGCAGGCTCGGCTCTCCTCAGCTCTCCTCTCGGCCCTTCCAGGCAGGCTCGGCTCTCCTCTCGGCTCTTCTCTTCCTCTCGGGTGAAGTCAAGCGGCGTCTAGTCACTATATTCTAGAATCCTCTTCTCTCTAAACTATGTTTAGTTTTCTAGTAAGCTACTATTTGACATTACAAACCCACTGTAATGTGTTTTTCGGCCCTATGTCGTATTTTCAATTTCAGATTAATTTCATTCACCTTTGGTGAATAAAAACCGCTGAAATAAATATAGGAAAACCAACCGATTCTTAACTTATCTTAGACAAGGGTATTTCTGATCATTCAAAGGGAACTTTATTGTATGTTATTCTGGCTTTGAATGTAATGCATAAATAAATAAATACTTTGTCTTGAATTAGCTTGCAGTTCTCTGTGTAACGTGCAATAAATCAGGTATTTTCACAATTATGGAAGAAGAGTACCAAAATGCCTTCCTATTGTATAG
The DNA here is from genome assembly GCF_028640845.1 of Ahaetulla prasina. Classification (NCBI taxonomy): domain Eukaryota; kingdom Metazoa; phylum Chordata; class Lepidosauria; order Squamata; family Colubridae; genus Ahaetulla; species Ahaetulla prasina. The sequence continues at coordinate 110,824,305 of NC_080540.1, forward strand.
TTATCAGCTGATGAAATTTTAAAGGGAAGATCAGTATTAGAATCAGACAGGGATACTAGTGCCAGTTGACCATGCCAAATGGGAGCGCCAATCGTCACCCTATAAAACCAGACGGGTCCATAAGAATTTGCGCTGATTACAAGGCTACCTTGAACAAAGCATTGCAAAAGCGCCTACCCAGTTCCAGTAGTGCAACACTTATTGCACTCACTAGGGCACGGACAAGTTTTCGCCAAATTAGACTTGGCACAAGCGTACCAACAGCTACCCGTAGATGCTAGCACAGCTGAAGCCCAGACCATTGTAACGCACCGGGTGCCTTTAAGTGCACCGGTTACAGTTTGGGGTGAGTGTGGCCCCGGCTATTCCAAAATTTGATGGGCGGCTCCTACAAGGGTTACCGAGTCGTACCCTATTTCGATGATGTGTTGGTATCAGGGAAGATTTAAGAGAACAGCTTGACAGTGCTGAATTGAGCAAGACCTTATGTTTGTTGAAATGTGGTGCTAATTGTTGACTCTGTGAAAACAGGAGCCAAACATACAAATTGTACTTTTGTATTCTTCTAGCATAAAGTGACCAGATTTCAGCGATGGCAAAGTGGGACAACATTGATGTGTGTGTGTGGGGGGGGGGGGGCTGCGCATGCACACTGAGTCTTGCCACCTGCCTGAAGGAGGAGGAGCGGCTGCTGCTTCTTCACTCTTCCAGGCAGGCTCGGCTCTCCTCTCGGCCCTTCCAGGCAGGCTCGGCTCTCCTCTCGGCTCTTCTCTTCCTCTCGGGTGAAGTCAAGCGGCGTCTCCTCCTCTTGCGTTGCCGCCTCCCATTTTCAGAATGGGAGTGAAACAAAAAAAAATCGGGACTTTTTGGAATTGCCGCGGGACGCGGAACAAATTATTAAAAAGCGGGACTGTCCCGCCAAAAGCGGGACGTCTAGTCACTATATTCTAGAATCCTCTTCTCTCTAAACTATGTTTAGTTTTCTAGTAAGCTACTATTTGACATTACAAACCCACTGTAATGTGTTTTTCGGCCCTATGTCGTAATTTCAATTTCAGATTAATTTCATTCACCTTTGGTGAATAAAAACCGCTGAAATAAATATAGGAAAACCAACCGATTCTTAACTTATCTTAGACAAGGGTATTTCTGATCATTCAAAGGGAACTTTATTGTATGTTATTCTGGCTTTGAATGTAATGCATAAATAAATAAATACTTTGTCTTGAATTAGCTTGCAGTTCTCTGTGTAACGTGCAATAAATCAGGTATTTTCACAATATGGAAGAAGGAACCAATTTCTAAACATCCAGATCACACAAAATTGCTTTACTTGTTCTAAAAGAGAAGTCAAGGACCCAATCAAGAAGAAAGAGAAAGAAAAAATTGCTATACTTAATTGCCACAGATACACACACATTTTTTTCCTAGTCTTAAATACACTGAAGCTCCTACAACTATATTTTCCTATAAACAAAGACAAACCACAATAGTAGATTACTCTGTCTCAAGTCTCCTTAATAAACAGGAGAGAGATGCTGTGTTCACACAACGTCTGTATCATTTTCAAAGTGTGAACAGCTTTCTTAAACTCCACAACCACTTTCCCACAAATGCACCCAGTTTTATTTGGGAAATTACAGAATTGTTTAAACAGGCATTTGCTGATTAAAAATACATATAAGCAGTAACAGGTTTTTCTTAAATGAGCAAAAACATATTGCTTTTCCTTAATCTTTTAATTTTCAGAAGTACTAGAAACTTCCAAAAAAGCTAGAAAATAGTTCTTCCTTTTTTATGTTTAAGTAATCTGGGAATTATAGCTTTTTGGAGTAGGGATCCTTCACTTTGAGGCTTCCATGGATGCATTTCCTTTGCCCACAATATTTGATTGATACAGACAGACCAATTTGCAGCCTTTTCTGGGCTGCAGCATAATCTATATTCAAGTGGTTTAGTAGCCAAAATGTCATTAGGCAGAGAAACAATCATAGATAAAAAATATTAAAATAATAACACAAGATATGACTCAGGAACATTTTGAAGCGTTTCATGAACAATTGTCTTTTTAACAAGACATTAACAATTCTCCAAGGGTTAAATTGTAGCTACCTATACTCTAAAGACAAACCTTTCTTTCTAATCAATGCCAGCGTTCAGTCAGACTGTCCTGTGTTAAATACTGGAATAGTTGCTCATTGGCATCTTGGATTTCTTAACGTGGACACAGTTGGACACGTAGAAGCACTTTGTTCGAAAAATCCCTGACAAGAAAAATGGCACGTCAGACTTTAAAGCAGGTGTCAGCCTTTAGGGACACTGTTCTATAAAAGCATTAAGCTGAACCTAAAGCAACCATGTGTACTGAGAAAAGATTTTAAAGCAGATAAAGATGTAATACAACTTCTGCTGTAACATCATATAATTAAGGAACAGTAGTACTTTTTAGAGCCCTACTTTATTTTTCTGTAGCAATGCTGTGTGTGATTTTTTACAAGCAGGAAAAGCTGATACTTGCAGTCCTAAATAAGATGCCTTCTAAGTCTTCAGGGCATTTGTTTTAACCTGGTCAATCAAAGGTCAGAATGCCATAAGAGAGATACATTGTCACATAGGAGGGTTTTGAAAAGCAGCAAAGGAAGGAACTCCAATTTTCCTACCATATTGCTTGTACAATTTGATTCCTGTATACCTGGATGGCACATAGTGAAGAAAAAAAAATTAGGCTTCACTTCAGGGGTGAAATGTAAAATTCATTACTACTGGTTCTGTAGGCGTGGCTTAGTGGGCGTGGGGGGTAATGCGACTGGGTGGCCAACTTTTTTTTTAACCTTTAAAAGCATTTTTTCTACAACCTCTTCTGCCAAACAGCTTGTAGAAAACATTCTTTTAAAGGGTTCTGATGATCAGGCAACTCAGCTGGAATCACCAGAGGAAAAAAAGCTTTTAAAAGTTAAACAAAAAACAAAAAACCTCTGATGATTGCACAGCTCAGCTGGGGCGGGGTGGGGGGGGGCAGGGATTTTTGCTACCGGTTCTCCAAACCATCCACCACCATCACTACCGGATCAGGTGATCGGTCCGAAATGGGAGCATTTCACCCCTGCTTCATATGGACACATATGGACTACTGTAGGACAAAGGTGCCATATTAACTATTTTTTATTTATTTCTTATTTATTTTGTCAAATACATATTAAATAATATACTGTGTAAGCATGAATTGAATACATAAAATGAATACAATTAAAGGGAACATTAGGACAGGGACGGTAGGCACACTGGTGCATGCCCCTTACAGACCTCTTAGAAATGGGGTGAGGTCAACAGTAGACAGTCTTAGGTTAAAGTTTTGGGGATTTTGGGAGGAGACCACAGAGTCTGGTAGTGCATTCCAGGCATTAACAACTCTGTTACTGAAGTCATATTTTCTGCAATCGAGATTGGAGTGGTTCACTTTAAGCTTGAATCTATTGGGTGCTCGTATATTTTTGTGGTTGAAGCTGAAGTAGTCATTGACAGGAAGTAGCAGATGATTTTATGACCTATGTTCAGGTCATACCAAAGGAGGAGTAGTTCTAAATTTTCTAAACCCAGAATCTCAAGTCTGGTGGCATAAGGTATTTTACTGTGAGCAGAGGAGTGGAGTACTCTTCTTGTGAAATATTTCTGGATGCACTCAATTGTATTAATGTCCAATATGCAGTGTGGGTTCCAGACAGATGAGCTGTATTCGAGAATTGGTCTAGCAAATGTTTTGTATGCTCTGGTTAGTAGTGTAATCTTACCGGAGAAGAAGCTATGCAAGATTAGGTTTACAACTCTTAATGCCTTTTTGGCGATGTTGTTACAGTGGGCTTTGGCACTTAGATCATTTGATATGAGTACTCCAAGGTCCTTGACAGAGTGAGGGTCATCTACAAGGTCATGTCCACCTAGCTTCTATTTTGTGTTCTAATTCTTTTTGTCAATGTGTAAGACAGAGCATTTGTTGGTTGAGATTTGGAGTTGCCAATTTTTTGACCATTCCAACACAAAGTCAAGGTCTTTTTGAAGGGTAGCAGCATTGTTGGTAGTGTTGTGGCTCCAGCCCTCGAACCTGGCCCCATGCCCGAAAGTGACTCTGAGAGTGAGGGGGAAGGGCTGGTAAGGCTTACCTCAGGAGCACCGATTCCTTTGGCCGGGCTCCAGGAGCCAGAACCAGGCCAGTCAGAGGATGTAATGAGGCCGGCATCCCCTGATTTCTCCCTTCCTCAGGTTACGCCTACAGATGCAGCTGATAATCATACTAATCAAGCCTGGATCGACCCGCACTTCAGAAGATAGAGAAGCGGCGTCATCAAAGGGAAGGGTGGGGCAGGAGCCCCACCCCACGGGATATATAAAGAGTTTTGGGACTGCTCTGTTCCACGGGAAGCAAATTAGCTGAACCTTGTCAAAGTGAGCTGAAGTCTTAATCTGTTTGAACCTTTTGGCAGGCAGCTGCGTTTTCTCAGCCAGGACTGATAGGAGCCGTGTATCCACTGGCTGTAGGCCAGCTCGTTACTTCAAAGTGAGGATGGAGACAGAACAGGTAGTGTTAAATAGTTTAACATCATCGGTGAAGAGAATGCAGTTACTATAATATGATCACAAAGGTCATTTATGTATAATATGAAGAGTGTTGGTACTAGAACGCTGCCTTGGGGGACACCGCTATTAACAGGTGCAGGATTTGATAGGGCACTGCCTATTTTGACCACTTGTTGTCTGTTTGACAGGAACGCAGTTACCCAATTATGGAGGGGCTCAGAGATGCTGTAGGATTTTAGTTTTAGAAGTAGTTTGTCATGTACCACTGAATCAAAGGCTTTACAGAAGTCATTATTGGTATGACTAGTGAATGTTGGGCATGAGCCATTGCTGTTAACAAAGACTTAGGCCGAAAAATGTGTTAAAGAGATTTGCTTTAACTGCTTCATCATTGCATTCTTTACCGTTAGATCCTTTTAGGGATGGGATGGATCTCGAGTCTTTAAGTTTGTTGTTTACAAAATTATAGAAAGTGTGATTGGATTTTGTGCGCAGAAGGTTTTCTTCTTGTTTGATGTGGTAATTGGCGCAAAGGTAAAGGTAAAGGTTCCCTTGCACATATGTGCTAGTTGTTGCCAACTTTAGGGGCTGGTGCTCATCTCCGTTTCAAAGCCAAAGAGCCAGCACTGTCCGAAGACATCTCCGTGGTCATGTGGCCGGCATGACTCAATGCCAAAGGCGCACAGAACGCTGTTACCTTCCCATCAAAGTTGGTCCCTATTTTTTCTACTTGCATTTTTTTTTACGTGCTTTCGAAACTGCTAGGTTGGCAGTAGCTGGGACAAGTAATGGGAGCTCACCCCGTTACACGGCAGCACTAGGGATTTGAATCGCTGAGCTGCCGACCTTTCAATCGACAAGCTCAACGTCCTAGCCCTGAGCCACCATGTCTCTGAATTGAATTGAATTGAATTGGTGCATTCAATCTTTATTTGGTGGCATATAGTTTTGTAGCGGTTTCTGAAGTTGGCTACATAGCCAGTTTTGTTTTTTCATCAGAGGGATTTTTTTTTATTGGAGCTTTCTTATTGATATGGGTAATTTGTGAGTTGTGGTACATATAGTTTGATAACTCTATTGACTTCAAACAAGATAATATTATAGTAGTCTTCGACAGTGATACAGTTAGAGAATAGAATTTCCCAGTCAAGAGATGAGAGGTCGGTGTCTATGAGATCATAGTTGGCTTTTTTTAAGTTGTAGTTTGGTATCCCATTATTATGAAGATATTTGTAAGGGCGTATATTGAGACAAAAGTCTATCATGCTGTGATCACTGTTGGAAAAGGGTTCTTTTATTTGTAGTCCATAAACTGAGTTTAAGTTGTTGCAGAAGATGAGGTTGAGGCAGTTGTTGAGTCTAGTGGTATTAGTTACTAGTTGATCTAGACCTAGATTTGTAACAGTATTGTATAGGGTTGTATGGATGGGTTTAGTTGTACATTCATTTATTTTCCAATTAATAAGAGGTAGGTTGAGGTCACCCAGAAAGATGAGAGGATAAGGGCAAGAGGCTACCCATGTTAGTAGTGTGGTTAACTTGTTTGCATGTGCAATGTCATAGTCGGGGGCTCTGTAACATAGTAAGAAGCAAAGCATGATGTTAAAGGACAGTTCGCAGATGAGAGTTTCTGGAAGAATGAGTTTATGTGCAACTTGAATATTTTTTAGGTTTAATGACTTTTTGTAAAAGATAGCTACTCCACCTCCTCTGCGGGTTTCGCGATCCGACCGGAAAACATGAAATTCTCTTACTGAGATGATGGAGTCAGGGAGGGATGAGTTTAGCCATGTTTCAGACAAATATAATGTCAAATGTACCAGCATTTAATAAAAGGAGAAATTCGGGCATTTTGTTTACAATGCTTCCTGCATTTATTAGTTTGCATTTAAGTTCAGTAGTGGTTGGTATTGAGGAAATAAGGGGCATGTGTATCTAGTTTTGGATGATGGCTGGTTGAAAGTTCTGTACGAGGGATGATTGGATGTTTTGTGTGATGGAGGATTGGATGTTGGGCAATTGATTGTAGGTTTTACTTTTTATGCAGTCAGTGCGGTAGTTAATGTATAGGTTAGATTCGCCTTCGTCTTGGCGTCTTTTGAGTTCTGTGTAGAATTCACAGGAGCGGATCCGTTGTAGTAAGGATAGGTCAGGCTGTGATCAAAACCATTGACCTCCTAACCTAGCTTCAATCACATCCTCAAGCCGACTGCTGAGACAGGCTGAAACTGATCTAAGATGTATTGGCCTGGAAATAGTGTTTTTCTGCTGTCATATTAGAGGTTAGAATTGTACTTGGATGTTAAGACATTAGAATCATCTTTGGATGTTAGCAATCATCAGGATTCCAACTACCCCAGCATTTATTTTGCATATTTAATACAATTTATGGGCCACTTGACTCCAAATAATTCAGACAGAATTTAAAAAAGACAGGAACCTTAAAAAAAATAAAGATGATCCAGGAGACAAACTTACTATAACAAACAAAGGATGCTACTAACCTCCCCTAAGGCCTTGAGAGGTGGTATGCCAAGTGAGATGTGAGACACACTGAAAGGGGCTTCCAGAGAAGCTCTAAACAGATCCTCCTATGAAACACCAAGGAGGTCCTCCAAAGCTTGGGGTTCAATAATGGAAATAAATATAGTCTCAGAACTGTAAAAACAAACCCATACACCACAGAAATGTCACCTGGCTAGAGCAGAAGTATGGCAGTAGATGAAAGGGAGGAAGTGTTTAATGGATGGGTTTGTGCCTGCCTGCATGTGTTTCCCTAGCTTGCAAGAGAAACAGCAGCCTGAAGGCAAGTGGGTTTGAGGGAGGAAGGATGCACTAAGGAGAGAAAGGGAGGGGCAACTGGCAATTACTATTTATTGTTTTAGTGACATTTGATAGCAATAATGTTAATTGTATTGATCCTTACTTTGACATACTGTATCTTTCCAGTTCTTTTTTTTTTTTTTACTCTGTCCTACCTATGATTGAAGACTGGTACAAAGTTTGGTGATTTCTTGTGTTAGTTGTATTACAGTTAGTGCACTAATTTGTTTCATGTAATTTTACTGTATTTTATATCTACCTTTTACTTTTATTAATAATTATCAGTTTATGTATGTTTACAGAAGTGTTCTCTGCCCTAAAGGTTTCTATTTGATTTAGAATTTAGAATAACAGAGTTATTGGGACCTATTGGGGTCTTCTAGACCAACTCCCTGCTTAGGCAGGAAACCCTACACCCCTTCAGACAAATGGTTATCTAATATCTTCTTAAAAATTTCCAGTGTTGGAGCATTCACCACCTCTGGAGGCAAGTTGTTCCACTGATTAATTGTTCTAACTGTCAGGAAATTTCTCCTTAGTTCTAAGTTGCTTCTCCCCTTGATTAGTTTCCACCAGAGGTGGGTTTCAGCAGGTTCTGACCAGTTCTGAAGAACCGTTAGCAGAAATTTTGAGTAATTCAGAGAACCGGTAAATACCACCTCTGATTGGCCCCGCCCCCATCTATTCTCTGCCTCCTGAGTCCCTCTGATCAGGAGGAAATGGGGATTTTGCAGTAACCTTCCCTTGGAGTAGGGAGGGAATGGAGATTTTACAGTATCCTTTCCCTGGAGTGGGGTGGGAATGGAGATTTTACAGTACAGGTATCCTTCCCCTGCCACGCCCATCAAACCTGGTAGTAAAAAAATTTGAAACCCACCACTGGTTTCCACCCATTGCTTCTTGTTCTACCCTCAGGTGCTTTGGAGAATAGCTTGACTCCCTCTTCTTTGTGGCAACCCCTGAGATATTGGAACATTGCTATCATGTCTCCCTAGTCCTTCTTTTCATTAGACTAGACATACCCAGTTCCTGCAACCGTTCTTCATTTGTTTAAGCCTCCAGTCCCCCAATCATCTTTGTTGCTCTTCTCTGCACTCTTTCTAGAATCTCCACATTTTTTTTACATTGTGGTGACCAAAACTGAATGCAGTATTCCAAAAGTGGCCTTACCAAGGCATTATAAAATGGTATTAACATTTCACATGATCTTGATTCTATCCCTCTGTTTATGCAGCCCAGAACTGTGTTGGCTTTTTTGGCAGCTGCTGCACACTCCTGGCTCATATCTAAATGGTTGTCCACTAGGATTCCAAGATCCCTCTCACAGTTACTACTATTGAGCAAGGTACCACATTTACTGTACCTGTGCATTTTGTTTTTCTTGCCTAAATGTAGAACCTTACTTTTTTCACTGTTGAATTTCATTTTGTTAGATAGTGCCCAATGTTCAATCTGTCAAGATCCTTCTGTATCTTGAGCCTATCTACTGGAGTGTTGGCTATTCCTGATTTAATCCTTAGAGAACTGATATCAACTATCTGCAAAGAGATGTCAGGAAAGAGACTATTCGAACTTTTAATCCCATCCCACTATATATTCCTAGACTTTTTATGGTTGGTTTTCCTGCTAGTAGGTGACACTGGGTAAGAGGCAAAAGGCAGCACTCCTTATCACTGCCCTGAAGGTAACCTATATTTCATTCTCTGCGGGGAGAGGCCAGTTATATATATGAATGAGCATAAGATTGAAAAAACAAAACGTAACTTTCATGAGAATAAATTTTGAATTATCAAGCCAATGTATATTAGAAGAGTTCTCCACACTCATAGAACACAAATATCGTTAGACAGCCCCTTTGTACTAACTTGAAGGTTATAATCTGAAGAAGATATTTTTCAATACGCTATCAGATTTCTTCCAGTTTTATGTCACTTTGATAACCACAGTACATATTTATTAACATGATCAATAATATTAATCATATGCTGCCTTTCAGCTGCAGCTTGATTTTGCTATGTTTTTGGCTAGAACATAAAAAGCTTCTGAAGTTAATTAATGAGTTCTTACAAACTCTCTTGAGAAATGAGCTGCAACTCAACCTTGTTTGCACCCCCCAGGAGGACATGTTTTTCTTCACTCTATATCAAACAAACATACAGGCAAGAGAAGGAGGCAAGCAACTCAATCTCTAAAATATTTGCATAGGCAGAGTCCCTATCCGTATATACAAAACCCAAGCAGGCAAGCTAATTCAGAAATCAGAAGCCCCTTCCATTTTCCAGAAAGTGGTATCCTCAGTAAGCAGGGGATTTTTTTAAAGCAATCGTACAAAGAATTCTATCAGGTTTAAAACAACTATTTTAAATAAGCCAGCAAGTCAATGGGTTTAATATTTGACTAAAAAAAAAATGCAATCAATTCAATAGTTAAGTATGGTTTTTAAAAAATTCCTGTATTTTAAAATAGCTTACTTTTTCTAAAATCACAAAAAAAGTACATTTCAATCTTGGTCATTACGGAAATATTTATAAAATGACGAAATTACTTTTTATTTATAAAAAATATAAAAGGTGAATGATTATGTATAGATTTTAGCATGATCATTGAAGACACCAACTTAAACAAAAAAAAGGTGTTCCATTTGTAAAGTAACATGTGCTAAGTAGGCAACTGGCCAATTTTTTAACTTTTATTAGGATCAAGGCTTCTTGGAGCACTTCACAGTATTGAACTATTGCCACATTACAAGTTATTCAATAATCTTTGATTTGTCAATTGAGTAATGTGTCAAATAAGCCCTAAGCTATTTTAGCCTGAATATATTCTATGTAGAACTTTTTTTTTTCAGTCAGGGCTTAGCTAGATGATATATCAAACAAGAGCAGATGTTGGTTACAAAAAATAAGCACACTATACCAAGTGAGTTGAGGGAGAAGTTGCAAATGCGGCAGCTGGATATTCCCTCTTCTTACATTAGAAATTATTTTTTCTCTATACATTTCTGAAAGATATATTATTAAATATGAAAATTGGCAACATATCTTTTAAGTTGATGGGCACACATATTTTAAGTACCTTCGTCAAAAATTGCCTGAAGATATTTCAGAGCTCTGTTCTCGTTTCTTTTTTTAATTGCTTCCCCCACCATTTAGAACAGCAGCTGATGTGAGGGAATATAAACACTTTTTAATTTTTTTTAAAGTGACAGAGAAGCATCAGATCATGCTTACTATATAACACTCCTAAAGCCTTCCTAGGTTTTACAGATAGGTGGTCTTAAAACCAGCAGCAAAACGGGCAGGCAGGACTTATCGTAGGTATTGCACTAGACTTTAAGGCAGATAGAAGTCGTCTTCTTTTTTATAAGAAACAGAAATACAAATACAAGTAGTCCCCTTAGAACAGATGTGTGGTTTTTATGGTTTTTTAATCTTACTGAACCAGAAATCCAAATCTCTTAATATTGCATATAGGTAAAGGTAAAGATTCCCCTCACACATATGTGCTAGTCCTTCCCAACTCTAGGGGGCGGTGCTCATCTCCATTTCAAAGCCAAAGAGCCAGCACCATCCGAAGATGTCTCCGTAGTCATGTGGCCGGCATGACTAAATGCCAAAGGCACATGGAACGTTGTTACCCTCCCACCAAAGGTGGCCCCTATTTTTCTACTTGCATTTGTTATGTGATTTCGAACTGCTAGGTTGGCAGAAGCTGGAACAAGTAACGGGAACTCACCCCGTTATGCAGCACTAAGGATTCGAATCACTGAACTGACGACCTTTCTATCAACAAGATTAGCGTCTTAGCCACTGAGCCACCACATCCCTTAATATTGCATATAGTTTTGGGTACTATAGTGCCCTGCTGGATCAGCCAAATACCTTACGTGGTCCAGCATTCTGGGTATTAAAATGGTCAAAAAGATACATTCAATTTGTCACAAGGGGAACAGGAAAGTAGCCCAGGAAATACACTGTTCCTGCTTTCTCCTTCCTGCTGTTCATCTGAGACCAGTTACTAAAGAGAAAAATTATTAATACTACTAATCCTAATCTTCATAGAAAGAGGGTCTGCTTTCTTTTGAGCATTCCTTAAGGACTTTCTTGCATGTTGTCAATGCAATAGCCTTTAAGGCATCTGTCTTCATTCTTGAAAATGAAGGTTACCCTACTCTATCATTCTACATTTCACACTGGCAAATATAAAGCAAAGATGGAAAAAGTAATTAAACTGATAAACCACACTAATTTTTTAAAACTTTTTTTAGCTTTATTGTATATTTAGTAGTATGAAACATAGAATGATGGAGTAAGGCAACCACATGAGAAGGAACAAGAAGGACAAAAAAAGAATGAGAAGATCCCTTGGATCCCTAGTTCTTCATGGCTATAGAGACTAGACTTCAAGGAATGATCCCCTTTCCCTTTCCCATTCCATTCCATTCCTAGCAAATGTGTATCCTCACCTGTGCATTATTAAATACAAATTGATAATTATAGAATTTTCCTTTCCTTCCCAATGATCTAAAGCATGTTTTTCAAAGTTGATTGCATCATGTGATGTATCATGATGTTCGGAGCTCCCCTGTAACACCCATCCTGCGCAGACTGCACTGGCTGCCTGTTGTCTTCCGGGTGCGCTTCAAGGTATTGGTGACCACCTTTGAAGCGCTCCATGGCTTAGGACCGGGATATTTACTGGACCGTCTACTGCCATCTTCTATCTCCCAGCGACCGGTGCGTTCTCACAGAGAGGGACTCCTTACGGTGCTGTCAGCCAAGCAATGTCAACTGGCGGCTCCCAGGGGAAGGGCCTTCTCTGTGGGGGCTCCTACCCGAACTTCCCCCTGGACTTCGACAACTACCAGACCTCCGGACCTTTCACCGTGAACTTAAAACTTATTTATTTCGTCTCGCTGGACTGGCTTGAATTTTTTAAATTTTTAACTGATTTTATGGGTTTAAATTTTTAGTAATTTTACAGGGTTGATATTGTATTTTAAAAATGGGGCCAAATTGAATAAGTTTTTTAATGTTTGTGTTTAGTATTGTATGTGTTGTTTTTGTATTTTATTGTGGCTGTAAACCGCCCTGAGTCCTTCGGGAGAAGTATACAAATTAAAATATTATTATTATTATTATTATTATTATTATTATTATTATTATTATTATTATTATTATCATCATCATCATCATCATCATCATCATCATCATCATCTTCATCATCATGGTGATGATGATGATGGATTGCAACTTTTTCTGCCTTTGCAGAGCTGGGGTGGGCGTGGGCTGTACGTGATACATCTGGCCTGTGGACTGCCAGTTTGAAACCCCTGATCTAAAACATGGAACAAATTTATTTAAAATGCTTGTAGTCCACCTACTTTAATAACTCCCCCCCTTTTTAACAGCAATCACCCATTACATTGAAACCATTCATCCTTTGCTGATCAATCACTACCGGCTCATACTGCATTAAAGAATACGTGAAGTTTATATATTTCTTTGCCAGAAATATGCTTAACTTTTAACTTGCTTGTATTGAATTGCATCTGCCACACTCACATCCATTCATGAAACTTGCAGACATGGTTTTGGAGTTCTTAGCACCCTTTTTTTACACTGTTATCATGAACTTTTTCATTTCAAAAGCATTCACCACTGTAGTACTTACTCTCAATTCCAGAACTCTTATAATTGTACATTGGTCCCTGAGGGGATATTTGAAAAAACTTTATAATTTGAAAATTGTGTACATTTCAAAGCTTTGTTTCATGTTTTTCAGACACTTATTTTATTTCGTCTCGCTGGACTGGCTTGAATTTTTTAAATTTTTAACTGATTTTATGCGTTTAAATTTTTAGTAATTTTACAGGGTTGATATTGTATTTTAAAAATGGGGCCAAATTGAATAAGTTTTTTAATGTTTGTGTTTAGTATTGTATGTGTTGTTTTTGTATTTTATTGTGGCTGTAAACCGCCCTGAGTCCTTCGGGAGAAGTATACAAATTAAAATATTATTATTATTATTATTATTATTATTATTATTATTATCATCATCATCATCATCATCATCATCATCATCATCATCATCATCATCATCATCTTCATCATCATGGTGATGATGATGATGGATTGCAACTTTTTCTGCCTTTGCAGAGCTGGGGTGGGCGTGGGCTGTACGTGATACATCTGGCCTGTGGACTGCCAGTTTGAAACCCCTGATCTAAAACATGGAACAAATTTATTTAAAATGCTTGTAGTCCACCTACTTTAATAACTCCCCCCCTTTTTAACAGCAATCACCCATTACATTGAAACCATTCATCCTTTGCTGATCAATCACTACCGGCTCATACTGCATTAAAGAATACGTGAAGTTTATATATTTCTTTGCCAGAAATATGCTTAACTTTTAACTTGCTTGTATTGAATTGCATCTGCCACACTCACATCCATTCATGAAACTTGCAGACATGGTTTTGGAGTTCTTAGCACCCTTTTTTTACACTGTTATCATGAACTTTTTCATTTCAAAAGCATTCACCACTGTAGTACTTACTCTCAATTCCAGAACTCTTATAATTGTACATTGGTCCCTGAGGGGATATTTGAAAAAACTTTATAATTTGAAAATTGTGTACATTTCAAAGCTTTGTTTCATGTTTTTCAGACACTTATTTTATTTATTTATTTATTTAATTACATTTTTATACCGCCCTTCTCCTGAAGGACTCAGGGCGGTTCACAGCCAGATAAAACAAAGTAACAATATAAATACAAGATAAAATACTATTTAAAAAAAACTTATTAATGTACAATAGAGTCTATCATATCCTATGGCTTCTGAATTTGTTCAGGGATTTTATAATTTGCTTTATCAAGCACTCTTGAAAGTCCAGCTCTATACTGAAAAATGACAATTAATGATCAGTATGTTCTTGAGGGCAGCAACATCCCCACCCTACTGTAGAGGGTTTTTTTAAAAAAAATCAGAGGTAACCAGCTTTTTTGGATTTATAGGCACATTTCAAATTTACACACAAAAGGACTCTTATACAATAGTTGCCATGGGAATTGCTTATTAACAAAACGGTTGTAACAGTAGCTTTGTTGAGTCAAACATTTTCATTTACCTGAAGACAAATTGGTGGGGTATTTTTCTGCTTCCCTCTCAGTTCGCCCACAATGTTTCTAAACTCCTTTGCTTACCTTTCCATTCTTTCTGGACAAATGCTAGTGTATTTCTAAACAAGAACTAGGTAGTAGCGACCCATTTTTCATTTCTTAAGAATGCCTAAGGGTCTGATGTGTTATGCAGCATGCTTGCCGTCCTAGTTTTTTTTTTTTTTTATTAAAAATTTAAAATACAGTGGGAGAACAGGACCTGATAAACATCAAAGGACGTATCTGTAGATACACATTGCTATGTTCAAGCACTGTACTGTCTAACCAGCCATATAAATTATATTGCTATCATTTATAGCCCAACCTTTTAAAAAGGCTATAAAATTGTCCTAAATTGGCCCATAAAGTTCTCATCTTATCAACATTATACATTTTATTTATTACGTTGTTGGTGCATTCTACTTTATGTCTTAACAGGTTTTCTGTAATTTACTTTAGGTTGATAAAGAGTGACTCTCTCAGTCATATATTCTGCTAATTCTCCTTGTATGTGATATTGTGTGGGCAATATAGCATTTCTTGGTAAAAAATGCTATCTTTATAAATTCTGTGGAAGCCTAGACCTAAGGATCTGCCAATGGTCTGAAATTCATTGCATTAAGTAACAAATATTTTAAAAATACACAAATCACTTCTGGCTGGCAAATGAAGGGAACATATTCTTGAACCACTCAAGAATAGCCCTAATTTATCTTGCTATTTAAACTTCTTTTCTTTCCATCCATTCTAAAGAATTGCTAATTACAGTAATGCAGACTTAATTTATACTAATATAAATAACACCACACAGACTTCAGAACTGGCATTAGGATGTTGCACAATTTCTGACAAATACTATTTCAAAGAAAATATATAGTAGCTTTTTGGGCTGTCCTAATTTATAAGCTATTATGCCTTTGACTGGCATCTTGAAATGGTCCCATCTGTAGTTTCCATAACAAAAGAGCTTAATATACTGAAGGCAATGATGTAAACTTGCATGGAAAAATATAGTGCCATCATTATAGCTTTTATGAAAACTCTGTCAAAAGTAATGATGCCTTTAAACGGGCAACTGCTTTCTCTACTCTGTCTCAAATCATATTACTTAAATTAAATACTGCATATTGGGCCATTCAACATGCACCTTCATAATTTGAACTTCTGCAAACTGAGAGAAGTGAATTAGAAAAGGTGAGAGATTCTTGCAAAAGAAAAACCTACTTCAAGCTAACAAGCAAGTAATAAAGGGTAGGTCTGCTGCATTCCCACCACAGAATTGATCTGCTGCTCTTCTGAAGTAAACATTCCCCCCTTGAGAACCAATGGCATACAATTAAGCAGGACAAGGTCCAAAACAGACCAGCTAACAAAGTCCATCAAACACAAACATAGCTATGAGCCTGTCATTCCATGTTGCTTGCTTGCTTGTGAATATATAAGAATGTTTTAAATATTTTTATTCACCAAATTGGAGTGATCTTATATGAAACAGTTACTCAAAACTGGGGGAGGAATACCTAACCTAACCTACCTATCTTGCATCTGTTCATCTCTTGGGGGCCTCAAGAGTTTGGTGGTATGAAGGATGATGCTTCTCTAAAGTTGCCCCAAGCACTTGTCTCCCTGCTAGCTCTTAGCACTCTGCATTTGTATAATGCATGTTTGTGTGTGTGTGTGTGTGTGTGTGTGTGTATTTTGGGTTAAAACTGACCCTCTTTAAACAACTGCTGACTCAGTTTAGCTGCTCATATGATCTCCACATAAAATGCCATATAAGAGAGTTTTGCACCTAATAGTAAAGCTGCAGGAAGACACTATTGAAATAATTAAAGTGTCTTGACATATTCATATCACTTTTACTCATAATATAATTTATCCCCCATAAGAACCAGTTTTATTTTCCCAAGGAATTCTAACAAACTTGCAAAGAATTTCCAAATATCAAAACAAACTACACGGTGGTTGAGAAATCCTGTTTCCTTATGTTCTCATTTTGCATTACCTAGATCCCATTACCAAGGTAACACCGAAGAGTTTAAAACTTCGAACTCCTAAATATCCGGGGAGAGGTTATACGCTGTACAATTGCATTATTCTTTGTTAACAAGGGGAGAAAAGATGTGCAGACCATAATCAAAATAGAAAAGTCTTTTTTGTAATAAATGAGCAGCATATTTTTAAAGTAGGTTGTCTATATGAAGAAGCCCCAATATTGAGATTAATAAGCTGCCACATTTCAAGGAAGGCTAAGGAAACTGCTAAATTAAAGTGCAGTGCAACGTGAAACATTATGGTCAGCTGGGAACAGAATGTCAATTCAATAAGTTAAAGCCATAAAGCAAAATTTCAGGTGAAAGGGTTCAGTTGTTTCTCTGTTTCTCTGATGAAAATATATAGGCTGAAATTGTCCCAAAAAGAGGAGAGAAATTATGGATCAAGTATTGGCTGATATAAGTTTAGTGATTCATAGACAAAAAAAGTTATTTTTTTAAAAAAAAGTTTATTAGCATCTGCTAAAGTAGAAAGAGGAATTATATCTTTTTCTTTTATTCTTAGAAAAAATGGGAGAAAAAATCTATCTGGGATGGCATTAAAAAAAAACCCTGAACAACACAATGAAGATGTTTTCTTATCTATGTTTGTTTGCTTGTTATTAAATTTATTGTTCTGTGAGAAAGAGTTCTGCTACTTTCATCAAAGTGATCATTCTTTTTATATACAATTTCATTTCAAACTTTGAAAAATGAAAGGATGGACATTTGCCAGTCAGCAGATATGAGTAAGTGACAAATTCAGGAAGTAGAGGCAGAGAGAGGAAGAAAGGAATGAAAGTTGGCAAAGGCATGAGTGTCAATACTTTTTGAACAAAGATTGCAGTGTATACACAGCATCATTGCAATAGAGGGAGAACTTCCTTTCGCTGCCTGTAGGAAGTTAGAAAGCAACTGCGGATAAATTTATTTTCCCCTTTCTTTCTCGGGACATCATCATTGTCCCATTTCATCATCCTGTCCCACCCAGTCAGGAGGGGAAGATGTTATGGATGTTGTCTGTTAAATAATTTCAAATGGAGCGGTCCAGGAAGAATACAGAATAACAGAGTTGGAAGGGACCTTGGAGGTCTTCTAGTCCCTCCTTAGGCAGGAAACCCTATACCACTTCAGACAAATGGTTATCCAATATCTTCTTAAAAATTTCCAATGTTGGAGCATTTACAACTTCTGGAGGCAAGTTGTTCCTCTGATTAATTGTTCTAATTGTCAGGAAATTTCTCCTTAGTTCTTAGTTGCTCCTCTCCTTGATTAGTTTCTATCCATTGATTCTTGTCCTGCCCTCAGGTGCTTTGGAGAATAGCTTGACTCCCTCCTCTTTGTGGCAGTCCCTGAGACATTGGAATACTGCTATCATGTCTTCCCTAGTCCTTCTTTTCATTAAAGAGAGTCTTTGTAGTCATTGCCCTGCCCTCTGGAACATTCTCTCCTTTCCTGGAAGGTGAAGTAGGGCCCCCTACCCTCCTGGCCTTCTGGAAAGATGTGAAAACATGGCCCTTGCTTGAGGCTCACATAGGAACACAAAGCTGTGGAGCTGATTAGCATTCTGAAAGCTCTCTCCCATCTTTTAATTCACTTTCACACAGATTTTTAAATTCAACCTGTGTTCTAAATTTTTATACATTGTTTTTAATGTTTTTATATTTTATCATTATACTGCCCAATGTTCCTCTATGAGAGAGATGGACAGTTTTTTAATTTGATAAATGAATGAATAAATAAATAAATAAATAATAGTCTATAAATGGTACAGCTTTATATAATAAAGCAACTTTTTTTAAAAAAAAAAAGGCTATTTCAATCTTTCCCACAGAAATTCTGCCACTGATTTCTTATTCCAACTGTAATTCCTTTAATTTGGGATGAAAGGCTGATTAAGAAATTAAATTTGTTTCTGAGCAAAATTAAGTTGTGATTATACCTTAGACCCTTACAACTAAATATTTAAAAACTTCAAGGATTCTGTAGTTATGATCAAGGAAAATTCAAGAATATGGTTTGAGGAAAACATATTAACTTAAACCTCGGTTTCATATCAAATCTAAGACAGCTAGGCTGTGTCTATACATAAGTAAAAATCCATACAATTCTGAAAAAGCTAAGTGCTTTATAGCCTTTTGCCATCTAGTTTAGGAAATGAGAAACTTCAAAGATTCAGTGTGTCCAAACAAATCAGTATTTTCATCAATGCAATTTTCAGCAATAAATGCTAGATTCACCATACTATTCACGATTAAGCAACACATCTTCACTGACTTATTCTCAACAAATTTGGCAGCAGCAACGAACAAGGTCTGGGCAACTGGCCAAAACATGCTTATCTCTTACAACCTTCTTGAGTCAAAGAAATATGCTCAGAAAAATTATGTAGCAGAGCTGATATTCTGTTACTATAAATCTTTCTTTTTCTTCTATTTTCATTTTGCTTTCACTGTCTTTTGGATCCTATTCTCAACTTTCAAAGGTCTTCATGAACCAGTCTCAAATCTACTAAACAGCACTGTAGTGTAGAAGATAAAATTTCCTAAAGTTTTAAAAGTAACAGGATACATATTTAATATTCAACATTTCTGGGTGGGTAAACTAGAAAAAAATGATTTGAAAGCTTTGGAGAGACTACAAATAATGTTGATAACACTGGCTTAGACTATAGCTAAATTCTTTATAAGCCAGGTACCTATGTTCTCATTTTGATTTCTTTTATTCCCCAATCAATATTCTTAAATGTTTATCTATTGTGCTAGGTATATACATACCAGGAATGAAAGAAAATAAGAAGTGAGAAGTTATGATTCAACATGTTCACATCTTTTTCTAGTATAAGTCACAGAATCTAGTGGTAAATTTACTAATTTGTCCATAATATTCACTTGATGCACCCTGGATAAAATCTATTCAAAGACCGATGCACCCACCCATAGCAAGGTGTCAGATCTTTGAAGCTGACTACATAAATATTTTATTTCTTTTTCTTAGCAGCTACAAATGGAACAAATTCCAATCTACATATTGTCATTGGGTGTCTTGTTTAGATTTGGCACTGTCTGTATATCTGTTGTGACCAATTGCATAAGTCTGGAATCCTGTTGACCTAGG
Source organism: Ahaetulla prasina (assembly GCF_028640845.1). Taxonomy (NCBI): domain Eukaryota; kingdom Metazoa; phylum Chordata; class Lepidosauria; order Squamata; family Colubridae; genus Ahaetulla; species Ahaetulla prasina. The sequence goes on from NC_080540.1 coordinate 110,844,016, forward strand.
ACACTATTTGTGTTACCATAGGGATTAAAGAGATCCAGATTGTGTCTTCCAGTAGTGTTATTGGCCCTAATTCTGGGTGATCATTTGTAATGTTTTGTTTTGGAAGTGACATATGGTACATATGGTAGATATGGTAGATAGCTCTACATATGGTAGATAGCTCTGCCTTATTTTTCCAGAGTATATCTTAGGGTGTGGCTTCAGAGTTCTATTCCAATTTGGAGAGCCAAAGGGACGCTTATGCTATGGGTCCATCATCATCATCATCATCATCATCATCATCATCATCATCATCATCATGGTGGATGGCCCTCAGAATTCTCATTCTATATAACTCAAGCACACAGATGGAATAGACAACTAAGTAGCTTTAGGCTGCCTGTATGTGTGTGTGTGTGTGTGTGCACGCACACGCACGCGCACACACACACATGAACACAAGACAGCTAGAAGGAATGATAAAAGACGTTTACAACTGTCTAAGAAATTTTAATCTACATTTACAAACTCACTCTACAAAATCTTTTTTAGAAAATGAATTTAAATTAAAAAAAAATGTAGAGGTATTACAATATAAAACTTTTTATATTTTTGTATTGTAATACATCCGTATATTTGATGCATTTATAAACAGACTCTGAAATTTAAGAAGTAGCAAAATGCAAAAATTAATAACAGTATTTTTAAAAATTCTTTAGTTTTTTCCTCTTTCTGTCACAGTCAACAAACACAAGACTTTTCAAAACATTAGCATTTGCCCTGCAGGAATCAAATTGACAGTATATAAGGGGGATTTAAATAAGACTGCATGTTGGATGAAGTATAAATGAAAATTATATTTTGGACTATCTTGAATCAGTGATTGTTTTTTCAGGTTTCCAAAATATTTACTTTCAAATTAGTCTATTTATTACCTCAGAAGGAGCCAAATGCATAATGCATTAGTAACACTTAGTCAGTATACCCTTGTAACACCTTCCTGTGCTCTGGAGTAGAATATGTGACATGAATTTTATTTGTTAGGTATGCAAAATATGTCTGGCAAATACATATGTATCCAACAATGATAACTTGAACTGATCAATGTTAATTAAATAAATCTAATATTAAAAAAATAGGATTTTGGTTACATTATATTGTTATGTACAGGATTATTATTTAGGTTCTTTTTATAAATTGGGTTCAAAGAAGGTGAAACGTTGCAGTCCTGTTGATGATAATGAACTTGCTTAAAATTCTTTTATTGAAATCATTAGGTATTAACATCCAGATCCTTAGCATTTTGCCCTTTATGACTGGCTATACACCACATTGTGGAATTAATTTCACCTGAGATTAAATTAGTCCTGTCCCTACTGGCCATTTGCAAGACCCTAAAAACTTAGTTTTGTGGCTGGGCCTGAAGACCCAGGATCATAATAAAGCCTGTCACTTGGTTTTATTGGTAGTATTTAAGAAAATCAACTGCTACGTATTTTTTTTATTTTATATTAAGTATAACATAACATCAGAGTTGGAAGGGACCTTGGAGGCCTTCTAGTCCAACCCCTTGCCCAGGCAGGAAACCCTATTTTTATTTTTTTAATCTATTTTATTGTAAGCTATCAAGAATCATTTATGTGAGATAAGTATCTATACAAATAAAATAAATTAATAAACAATACAAGAATGACTTATGTGAACATGCTGTCCAAAGAATGGTTTCCCCTCTAGAAATCTCAACAAACTAATCTTGTGAATTGTTTGAAAGCCATTCTTAAAAAAAGGAATGCTATTAAAATCATTCTTCAAATATCAACATTTTTCTACCTGGTCTCAAGTGGCACATTGCTATTCAGCACCCAGCTATCCTGTAACTGAACAGATTCAGGAGTGGTGGCCAAATCATTTGGTGCAGGAGCTGGTGCATGGATCTGGTTCCGTCGATTTGTTAAGGAATTCCTGTTCAGGGAGTTGGCAGAAGAATGGTGATGAGATAGAGTATGATTGTGAGGTGGTGGAAGAGGTGGTCTCAGAGTTGACTGGCTGTGATGATTTGAAGGCCCTAGAAAGGAAAAAGAGAAACAGGAAATATCTCTGAATTATCCAATCTTTTAAAAAACAATTATTTCCAAACCTTTAGGTGAAAACTATATTCTACTTACCACGTAAGTAGGCTTATGACTGCACTTCAAAAGAAATAGATCAATTTCAGCATTTGCAAATATGACCCTTAAATCAATAGCTGTCATATAATTTGTTATGTAATCATTCCCTCCTTGTATTAGAAACTAATTATTTCTTTAAACACGTTCCAAAGTTATGAAAGAGGAAAGAAGTTTAGCAACTTGTGAATTAGTTACATGTTAGTGCTGAGGATGTTTGAATCTATTAACTTCCTGAATGCAAGATTGTTTAGAAATGCAACGTCTACTCCATGACAAATGAAGGAAAGACATAAATATATTAAATAAAACAAAGAATATCATATAGGTATTAGAGGAAAATAAACAGAAGTTAATAAGCTTACAAAATGTGTTAACAGTCTCTTTTCTATCAACCAAGATGAATAATTAGATAATGTTATTATGTTCATATAGGAGATATAGCTAGAGTAATATAGATTATTACAGTCTGAAAATTAATTAAAGGCAATATAATAATAAAATACAAGCATAACAGACAAGTGAAATATTAATTGTACATTTAATCATTATACTAACTTGTAATTTATATAGAGAGCAATAATTAGAAAAAACAATATTAGCAAATCACAATTATAATGATATATGTTTAGTTTGAGAAACTTGAAGATACATTTCGTATTTAATGAATCAAACTATGACAGAAAATGTCAGCTGAGGAAACTGATCATAGTTAAATTGATCTGTACTCCTGTGGAACAATAGGAAGATGCATCCCCTAGACTATTTTAAAAATGTGAATGTATATAAATAAATATGTAATGGTCTCTTTAAAACCGGAATGAAAGATCTGGTAGGTAACCAAATAAAAAAATAAATTTATTTTTAATCACATCTATTGCAAATCTATGGGATGCGGTGGCTCAGTAGCTAAGACGCTGAGCTTATCAATTGAAAGTAGGCAGCTCAGCGGTTTGAATCTCTAATGCTGCGTAACAGGGTGAGATCCCATTATTTGTCCCAGCTTCTGCCAACCTAGCAGTTCAAAAGCACATTAAAAATGCAAGCAGAAAAATAGGGACCACCTTTGGTGGGAAAGTAACAGCGTTCCATGAGCCTTTGGTGTTGAGTCATGCCAGCCACATGACCACGGAGACGTCTTCGGACAGCGCTGACTCTTCGGCTTTGAAACAGAGAAGAGCACTGCCCCCTAGAATCGGGAACGACTAGCACATAAGTGAGAGGGGAACCTTTACCTTATTGCAAATCTATCTGGACCAAGTTTGCAAGTTGAAAGTTAAAAGTTCAGATTTTAATTTTATGAGTCCCCGCTGAATTTCCTCAGCACAGAGACTTCTCAAAGGACCAAATTCTGTAATTTTGTGAGAGAAACTACAATTTCATACACTTACCAATTCATAAGAAGTTTCAAATGGATAGCATCTGATAGCATCTGAATTAGGGAAATGTTTTTCAATTTGTCAATAACTATCAGAATATTGTAAAACTGGTGGAAGAAAATTCAGCAAGTGTGGAGCTTTACAAATGGCTGGTAAGAGAATTACATTAATTAACTCTACACACATTTACCTGGATCTAAACCATTGTGCCCATTTGTATCTCAGGAAGATGAAGCAGGAATGAGAATGATTGACTGTGAGATCCCTAGATAAAAGTATGCCCTGTGGTAAAACTACATGTATGTCTATGGCAAATTTGAGTAAAAAATTATGTCAAAAAAAGTACTATTCACAGGTTTCATTCATTGAGTAGAGAACACATACACACACACAAACACAACATTTAAAGGAACATAGTGTAATAGCAGCTGCTGTTTTCAATCATCTTATATTGTCCAATATGAAGAAGCAGCAGCAATAAAATACAAACCTATCAGCATCATCAAGGAAGGGAATTTAGAATATGTCCTGATGAAAGAAAGCTACAGTGCTTTAAATCTTTTGGTGGCTTGACCTCTCAAGTGACAAAGCGTATTAAGACATAAAAACAAAAAGAACCAGATAAATTCTTATTTACAGTATGACTAATTGCAAAAGAAACACAAAAAGTTGTGTTACAGAAAGACAGGTTTTTATAAAGTAATTATAGTGAAAAGGTGTTCTGTTCTCTAAAAGGTCCCAAATTTCCTCATTTACATCACCGTGCTATACAGAACATTCAGTCTTGAAGAATGGTGAAACAAAAACATATTTTAAAAGGTAAAAAGGTAACTAAATAGATGCCTTTTGAAATATACTCTTTAAGGGAAAAAAGAAGTAGCCAAAATGTTTCTGAAATCATCCTTTAACTTTCTTTTCTCTGGGCCCATCAAAACTAAAATGTGTTTTGGGATTCCCTTTTAAGGACAACGAGATAAGCTATTTTTTTACTCATTTTTATTTCACTGTGAAACATGGCTAGAGCTTGGTAATTTTACAGAGTTTAAGCCAGTGGTTAAATCCTCCACAGTTTGCCACCGGTTCGCTGGCCGCACATGCACAGTGCGCACTAAATGCGCACTGCATGCCAAATGTGCACTGCGCACATGCAGTACACATCAAAAGCACGCTGCACGTGCATGCAGAATGCATGCCAAACTCACGCGTTGTGCAGAAAAAGGAGGCTTAAGGTAAGTAGAACAATGAGGGGGAAACAGCCGCACGATTTAGATTCGCTAGAAAGCAGGATTTCCTGCAGCAGAGCTGATCATTGGAAATACCAGTTTGGATGAACTGGTAGTTTGTTTTTTACTACTGGTTTGCTTGAACCAGTGTGAACCGGTAGCATTTGACCCCTGGTTTAAGTTGTCCTTTAGATAATCAAGTATAACCTTCTGCTCATTGCAAGAATCTACAGTGAAGCACATCTGATAGATGATTCTTCATTCTGTAGCGGAATACATCCAGAAAAAGATCAATAGAGCTATAGAAGAAAATTCCCATTTGTATTGTTATTGTGGTTGCTTCTTATTATTGTTGTGTAAAGTAAGACCAATACTGAGAGATCAATTTTAGATTACAAACATTTCTAAGACTTTGGAATTGTTGGTGCTCTCAGAGCTTCATTGTTTTTTTCCAGATGTTTCATTATTCTATGACATAACATCACCAGTGTGAGTGAGGGTGGGGGGATTCCATAAGATTACAAATGCCATTTTATTAAGTCTTATGATCAAAGTAAAGCTATTTGGAAATTACAGAAAGCAGCATAAATTAGCATAAAGTAAAAGTCTGAACAGTATAATTAATTTTTTTTTAAAAAAAAACAGTCCTAAATGGGCCAGTCCTTCACTGTTTTCAGGGCAGGCCCGCGGGCCAGATCTAAGCACCCCACAGGCCAGATTTGGCCTGTGGGCCTTGAGCTTGACACCCCTGCTCTATGTCATAATTGATTCCATTTTGGTGGATTGTACAGTATTTTATTTTTTTCCCTCCTTAAAATTCCTGAAAGACTTAAATTTAACGCAGTTAGAAGATTTTTTTTTAAGAGTCAGATAATATAACTCTAAGGGAATAGACTTTAAAAAATACGGTCATATCTTTCCTTTAACTTCCCTTTGCTCTTCTACAAATCCCACTATAGCCAATTTTTGGCTAAAATTCTAGTCTGTTGATATTTTGTCAGGAGAAAATATTAGCACAATCTTGACAATCTGATTGCTCTCTAGATGGTTCATGAGGGACCCCAAAAATTGCCAGAGTGATGTAAGAATAATTGTATATCTCTTCCAGCTCATTTGGAAAATGAGCAGTGGCACCAAATGTTGGCATCCAGGATGAAAAATTCTAGAACTGTGTGCACAATAGTTCGCCCCCACCCCAATAATTTTTTATGAAACTCAGTCTTTCTATAATAAGTCTACAGTAGGCAATTGTACAATGGCACAAGACAGAAACACTCTTCAGTTGCCACATTAAGGAAATTTATGAACGTCATACTTTGAATTTCTCCCAAACACAGCGATTCTGAAGGAAAAAAAGAGATGGATATATGTTAACTCAAATGCAAACAGGGGCCATATGGAGGTCAGGGCTATAAAACTCCAAGTGAAAATCTTTCTCTACCAAATCTATTTGCATCAGAAAGTATTGACAATGGGGGAAAGCATTTTCATAATGCAAGTAATAATGATGGGGATGAATGATATGAAGGTGAGGGACAGTGGCCAATTTTGCTCAGTAAGGAGAAATGGTTAAACTCTTCCTCATATTCCTTAATCTCAACTATTAGATAACGGTAATAATAATTACTGACAAAAGCGGTGTCCCCTGTTCTTAGCTCGTCCCCTAAGAAAGTGACCTCCAGTTCTGGGTTTCTGTCAGAGGTCGCCAGCCTGGCTTTCCCATCTGTGCCAGCTCAAGCACATGATGATGATGATGATGATGATTTATTTTATTTTATTTATTTGCATTTATATCCTGCCCTTCTCCAAAGACTCCGAAGACTCAGGGCAGCTTACACTATGTTAGCAATAGTCTTCATTCTATTTGTATATTTGTATATGTATTTGTATATGATGATGATGATGATGATGATGCACATTGTGCATAAGAGCACAAACGTGCCTACCGTGCCTACCGTTCCTGTCCTATTGTTTCCTTTCATTATATCAAATTAATATAGTTATTGCATACTTTTGCTCATATATGTGCTTATATGATATGTAGTTATTTTATATTGATGCTTCTGTATATTGTTGTGACAAATAAAAAATAAATAATACAGATATTAATTATGTTTTATGTGATCATCAAATCCTTTCTTTTATTCATTATTTAGTGTAATACCAAAGGTCTTATCTTATGATCATATCTGGATGAACATTCATGGAACTTTTGTACCTTTATATTTTTCAAATGAAAGCCATGAAAGCATAATTAGGTTCAGCTATTGCACATAATGAATATAAACATCCAATACTTAACTACAATTTGTCTTCTCTTTAGTGTTCTGTCCTTTCCAACTTCTGTGGCCAGGAAGTGATCGACCTGTAATTATAAATGTGCTATCTAGAGGTATCCTTTATCCTGAATTCAGATGCTATTATGGGTGTCTACATAAGGGACAAGAGAGCTGAACTATGTATTGTGAACCAAGCTCTGCCTCTTGCTCTGCCACAATCAGGTATGTTAGGGACAGAGCCTGCACTGCAATATTATATATACAGTAGATGTTTGTGTTTAATGGCAGCTCTTATTTCACTATATTCAATTATCAATTTTATCAGGATCCTTCGTATATCTTTTTAAGAACAAGATCTTATTTAGCTGTTTTCTGTTTATGCCAGATTCTTTAAATTTTTAAGCTTAAAAGATTTCTTTGATTGAGGATTAAAGGCACACTTACCCAACGTTTTGAAAGTTCTCATTCTGACTATGTTTAATAGCTTAGATTAGCAATTTTCAAAACTGAAAATTGACTGATGAGAAAGTGACATTTGTGAATTTAGTGTTCTTTAAAAAGTCTCTGTTGCTGTTGTAAGCAAGAAGGATAATCCTGTTATTTCAAGCACTCACACCCATGGAAAACCATTGCCTAGAGGCCTCATTGTGAGGACCAGCTGACTGGAGCATATATGGGTGATCTCACATCCTCTCCTTATTCAGATTGGTTCCAAAGAGTTAATCTACTCACCGATTCTTTGGTCTATGCCATAATCATCAACTGCAGTTTCACTTCCTAGAAGCATCTTTACTAGAGCTGAGCAAAAATATTTTTGCTAACTTCAATGAAATCTTATTTCAACATGGCTTTGGAAGTGTTCCATTATTTCACTAAGCTAATATTTCAGTTTTATCCTCCAATATCCAGTCATGTGGACATCTACTTCATTCTACCAAACTAAATTTGTGAGTTCTTCATATTTTCTATGTTCCTATTGTATTTTGAAACAGTATAGTAAAAGACAAGTCTGCAATATTTTACAATTTTCCTCTTGCCCCATCACTTCTTATTCCATTTCTAACTCTACTATACTGTTTTTCATCCTCAGCAACTTCTAGACTTCAAATCCCAGAAGTTTCCAAGGATGAAACAGTGCTCTATAACAAGAAATATGGAGATGATTCCAATATATTTGCATTTTCTTTAATTTGGCATCGTTCTCTGTTCTCACATTTTTAGACCAAGATTACACTCTGTGGAGTGGAAATATCTCTGTCTCATGAAAATGTTTTTCATTCTCAAAAATATCATAAAACAAGCATTTTGTGCTGGCTTGAAACTCAACATTACAAAAATGAAGATCATGGCATTTGGTCCCATCACTTCCTGCCAAATAGAAGGGGGAGAAATGGAAGTAGTCATAGATATGATTTTCCTGAGCTCCAAGATCACTACAGATGGTTACTGCAGCCATGAAATTAAAAGACATTTTCTTCTAGATAGGGTATTAAAAAGCAGATACATCACTTTGCTGACAAAGGTCTATATAGTCAAAGCTTTGGGTTTTTTCAGTAGTAATGTATGACTGTGAGAGCTGAATCATAAGGAAGGTTGAGTGCAAAAGAATTGATTCTTTTGAACTGGGATGTTGGAGAAGGCTCTAGACATTCCCTTGGACTGCAAAGAGATCAAATCAGTCAATCAATCCTAAAAAGATATCAACGCTAACTGCTCTTTTTGAAGTACAAATACTGAAGCTGAAGTTCAAATGTTTTGTCCGCCTAATATGAAGAGAAGAATCACTGGAAAAGACCCTGATGCTGGGAAAAATTGAATGCAAAGGGTTAAAGGAACAGCAGAGGATAAGATTGTTAGGTAGTATAATTAATGCAATAGTATCGTGTAATAATTAAACATGAACTTGAACAAACTCCAGGAGACAGTGGAGGACAGGGGCCCTGGCGTGCTATGATCCATGGGATTGCAAAGACAGTCATGACTTGGTGATTTAACAACAACAAAGAGCATCTTCTGATATGGAATTATCTACATGGGGATATATCCCAACAATTTGTGAAATTCAACTCTCACAGCTATCCATTACTATTGAAAAAACCCACAGCTTTGATGATACAGACTTTTGATGGCAAAGTAATTCTCTGCTTTTTAATTTCCTATCTAGGTTTGCAATGCTATTCACATACAACTGTAAACCATCTGCAGTCCACATAGCTCACCTATTATGAGTTTGTGTAATGTGTGAAACAAGCACCATGGCTCCTTCAGTAAATATTCAAATAGCCAATGTGTTAAAACAAACAGAGCGAAAACAACTACATTTAATCTGTCTTGCTTAAAATGAAGCACTATATGTTATTTTCAAATCTGTATAATAATTCATTTCTTTGTACTAACTTGAGGGAAAAATATTGAAAATGGAAGACACTTTTCTAAAATTAATTAGAAACTGTCTATAAATAAGCTGTAATAATTAGCAAAATATACAACAGTCAACCCATGCCAGATTAACTGGGGAAATAGGCTCATTCCTTTGTTTCATGACATCTTTTTTTTTTAGCCATTATAGTAAATCATCTGGAAGTCATAATTTTGCACAGCCTATTAAAATTTTATTTTCTTTCATATACATTTTTTTTTGAAAATTAAGGAGTTTGGGGCGTTTTCAAAGACTGCCTGGGCAAGTACAAGGGACCCCTATATCCTTTAACTTAGACCCCAAGTTGCCCTATCCGTCTAAAGGCTAGGAGGGTCCCGTTAGCCCTAAAGCCCAGGATTGACCGGGAACTGGACAAACTAGTAAACCAGGGAATTCTAGTGCCAGTTGACCATGCTAAGTGGGAGACCCTATAGTCACCCCAGTCAAACCGGACGGATCGGTCCGGTTGCGCTGACTACAAGGCAACGCTTAACAAAGCGTTGCAAAGAGTGCTTACCCGTTCGGTGGTACAGCACTTACTGCACTCAATGGGGCAAGGGCAAGTTTTGCCAAGCTAGACCTGGCCCAAGCCTATCAACAGCTGCCCGTAGACAGCAGCACAGCGAGCGCAGACAATTGTGACTCACAGAGGGCTTTTAAGTGTACCCGATTACAGTTTGGGGTTAGTGTGGCTCCAGGGTTATTTCAGAACCTGATGGAGCGGCTATTGCAGGGCCTACCAGGGTGGTACCATACTTTGACGATGTACTGGTATCCGCTGAAAACCTAGAGGAATTAGGGGAGGCTGCGAAAAGTTTTGGGCATTTTCCGGTCTGCGGTCTCACGGTTAAACTAAACAAATGCCAGATCGGGGTTGAGTCTGTGGAATTCCTGGGCTACGGATAGACAGGAAGGATTCACCCACTGAGAGCAAGGTACGGGCCATCAGGAAGGCCCCGGTTCCAAAGAACAAAACGGAGTTACAGGCATTCTTGGGTCTGGTCAACTTCTACGCAGTATTCTTAAGGAATAAGGCAACAGTAGCAAAGCCGCTGCATAAATTATTAGCTAAGACGGCTGCATGGTCTTGGGGAAAGGCGGCAGCTAGGGCATTCGAAGGGGTAAAAAATCTCCTAACGAGTGATAGCCTCCTTATCCAGTACAATGGCACACTGCCATTAGTGTTAAGCTGCGATGCATCTCCCTATGGGGTGGGGCTGTGCTCAGCCACAGATTACCAAATGGCACAGAAGCCCCTATTGCATACTACTCCCGAACCATGTCATCAACTGAAAGGAATTATAGCCAGCTTGATAAGGAAGCCTTGGCTATAGTCTCAGGGGTAAAGAAATTCCATGAGTATGTATTTGGTCGTGATTTTGAAATCATCACGGACCATAGACCTTTGCTAGGTCTGCTGGCAGGCGACCGCCCAACGCCCGTGGCACTTTCGCCAAGACTGACCCGATGGACTATCTTCCTGGCAGCGTATTCTTACAAATTGCTACACCGGCCAGGAAAGGAATTAGGGCATGCAGACGCACTGAGCAGATGCCCGTTACCAGAGACTATTGAAGACCCCACTCCGGGGATACCAGTTCTGCTAATTGACTCTTTGGACTCTGGCCCAGTCACATCCAAAGAGGTGGCTCGGGCTTCGTATAAGGACATTACAATAAGAACTGTACTTGGTTGGGTACAAAGAGGTGGCCGCTGCGCGGCGGCGTTTTAAAGAGTTTGTAAAAAAAGGGGGGGAACTTTCGGCTCAAGGGGGGTGCCTGCTATGGGGGGATCGAGTGGTGATCCCAGAGAGATTGAGAAAAAGGGTGTTGGATCTCCTTCACGAAGGTCACCCAGGGATCGTGAGGATGAAGGGTCTAGCAAGAAGCTATGTGTGGTGGCCATTAATGGACTCAGAAATTGCTGAGAGGGTAGGGAAATGCCAGGCCTGCCAGGAGTCCAGACCGCTACCCCCAACGGCCCCGATTCGGGAATGGGAGAGACCCCAAGGGCCCTGGTTGAGGATCCACATCGATTTTGCCGGCCCCTTCCACGGCCAAACCTTTCTGGTGGTAGTTGATGCCTACTCCAAATGGCTGGAAATCATTCTCATGAGATCCATGACAGCCGAGGCTGTGATCTCAGTCCTACGGCACCTATTTGTAACCCATGGGTTGCCCGACACGTTAGTCTCCGATAACGGCCCGCAATTCACGGCAACCCAGTTTGAGGGGTACTTGGCAGAAGAGGGCATCCGGCATGTCCTCTCGGCGCCTTTCCACCCTGCGACGAATGGCCTTGCAGAACGTTCTGTTCGGAGCGCAAAAGAGGCATTGTCCAGGATCAGGCCAGGCGACTGGCAAACAAAAATCGATACCTTCCTGGCCGTCCAACACAGAACCCCCTGTGTCACAACTGGCAGAAGCCCAGCAGAGTTATTAATGGGTCGGAAGCTCAGGTGCCCGCTAGACCGTTTAAACCCGAACTACACACCAGACGGTTACAAGGGGGCACTCGGTAAAACAAGAGGGATGGCAATAGGCGACCTAGTGTGGGCACACAACTATAGCGAAGGCCCGACCTGGTTAGCAGGAAAAATCCTAGAAATAACAGGTCCCAAATCATATTTAGTGGAGATAAAGGATGGCCGGGTATGGAAGCGTCACATTGACCAAATAAGAAAACGCATAACCGAACAATCCGAATTAGACGAAACAGGCCCTGACTATACAATGTTTGAATCTATTGTGTTCTCGTGTATTGTTGTGGTTGAAGCTGAAGTAGTCATTGATAGGAAGTACATTGTAGCAGATAATTTTATGAGCTATGCTCAGGTCATACCAAAGCGTAGTTCTAAATTTTCTAAAGCTGGGAATCCTCCTTCCCCTTTTGCACTCCTCCTCCTCATTGATGAGTTTTCATCCTGAAATTGATTGAAACATTGTACCATCATATGCTGCCATAGTATAGTGTTAACAACATCTGTAAAGATGATATATGAGCATGACACTAAGTTTTTCTATATTTCCCCCTTTATTGAAAAACTTCCATCATGCTTCTTTCTGAAAACAAAGGTCATTATAATATACCTCATTATATATTTGATTTGATGATATTTCAGTTAATAAATACCATTTAAGGTGTTAAGCTTCTTTTCTTTTTCAGCAGCAAAGTGAATTACAACTTTAAAGAACTTTATTACTTTATATTCATTTATTTTAAGTATAGATTTTAGATTTTTAAACAAATATGTTTAGAGCTGGGAATCCTCCTTCCCCTTTTGCACTCCTCCTCCTCATTGATGAGTTTTCATCCTGAAATTGATTGAAACATTGTACCATCATATGCTGCCATAGTATAGTGTTAACAACATCTGTAAAGATGATATATGAGCATGACACTAAGTTTTTCTATATTTCCCCCTTTATTGAAAAACTTCCATCATGCTTCTTTCTGAAAACAAAGGTCATTATAATATACCTCATTATATATTTGATTTGATGATATTTCAGTTAATAAATACCATTTAAGGTGTTAAGCTTCTTTTCTTTTCAGCAGCAAAGTGAATTACAACTTTAAAGAACTTTATTACTTTATATTCATTTATTTTAAGTATAGATTTTAGATTTTTAAACAAATATGTTTAGAGCTGGGAATCCTCCTTCCCCTTTTGCACTCCTCCTCCTCATTGATGAGTTTTCATCCTGAAATTGATTGAAACATTGTACCATCATATGCTGCCATAGTATAGTGTTAACAACATCTGTAAAGATGATATATGAGCATGACACTAAGTTTTTCTATATTTCCCCCTTTATTGAAAAACTTCCATCATGCTTCTTTCTGAAAACAAAGGTCATTATAATATACCTCATTATATATTTGATTTGATGATATTTCAGTTAATAAATACCATTTAAGGTGTTAAGCTTCTTTTCTTTTCAGCAGCAAAGTGAATTACAACTTTAAAGAACTTTATTACTTTATATTCATTTATTTTAAGTATAGATTTTAGATTTTTAAACAAATATGTTTAGAGCTTTTATATCTTTCAAGTTATTCAAATTATCCCTCAGCAGGTATATAATGGCATCCAATTCCAATATCATGTTGGGGCTTTTGAGCAAGGGAGGAGGAACGTGAGCACCGCCTTTCGCTGGCATTCCGGGATTTCCCTTTGTTTAGAGCTGGGAATCCTCCTTCCCCTTTTGCACTCCTCCTCCTCATTGATGAGTTTTCATCCTGAAATTGATTGAAACATTGTACCATCATATGCTGCCATAGTATAGTGTTAACAACATCTGTAAAGATGATATATGAGCATGACACTAAGTTTTTCTATATTTCCCCTTTATTGAAAAACTTCCATCATGCTTCTTTCTGAAAACAAAGGTCATTATAATATACCTCATTATATATTTGATTTGATGATATTTCAGTTAATAAATACCATTTAAGGTGTTAAGCTTCTTTTCTTTTCAGCAGCAAAGTGAATTACAACTTTAAAGAACTTTATTACTTTATATTCATTTTATTTTAAGTATAGATTTTAGATTTTTAAACAAATATGTTTAGAGCTTTTATATCTTTCAAGTTATTCAAATTATCCCTCAGCAGGTATATAATGGCATCCAATTCCAATATCATGTTGGGGCTTTTGAGCAAGGGAGGAGGAACGTGAGCACCGCCTTTCGCTGGCATTCCGGGATTTCCCCTTTGTTTAGAGCTGGGAATCCTCCTTCCCCTTTTGCACTCCTCCTCCCTCCCTCTCTCTCTCTCTCTCTCTCTCTCTCTCTCACACACACACACACACACACAGACTTCTAAAGTCGATTGGCACAATGAAGGCAAAGACCACAATTGTTTTAAGAAAGAAGCTTTAGCAGGGAGGGGATGGGAGGGTGTTTTAAGTTTTGGCAAACAGCCAGGCCAACTGTATTGGAGAAGGTCACACAACTGGCCTTAACATTTTAGCTGCTGTCTTTTTCCTCACCCTTGGGTTTAATGATATTAGAGACCCTTATTGCCCTGCCAAAAAAAAAAAAGAGCCACCCCAACGTCTATGAAAATTAACCTTCTCTGCCAAGAGACACTGTGCAGGGTATTTTCACTATTGGTGTGCATACAGGCTTAGATTTGTGCTGGGTTCTTAGTGCTTAGAGCACTGACCTTCAGAGGCACCCTGGTCCCTTGGAAGCTAAAGGACGACGCATTTCATTGCTTGCAGTTGTATTGTCAATTTCTGTGAGACAATGTTGTTGAAGTAACTCACTCACTCATTCATTCATTCATTCATTCCTTGTGTGTCCAATCACACTTAGCCAATAAAAATTCTATTCTATTCTATTCTATTCATTCATTCATTCATTTTATTTTGTCAAATACATATTAAATAATTATATAAATATAAGCATGAATTGAATACATAAAAGGAATACAACTAAAGGGAACATTAGGACAGGGACGGTAGGCACGCTGGTGCTCTTATGCACGCCCCTTACAGACCTCTTAGGAATGGGGTGAGGTCAATACTAGATAGTCTTTGGTTAAGGCTTTGGGGATTTTGGGAAGAGACCACAGAGTCAGGTAGCACATTCCAGGCATTAACAACTCTGTTACTGAAGTCACATTTTCTGCAATCTAGATTGGAGGTTCACTTTAAGTTTGAATCTATTGTGTTCTCGTGTATTGTTGTGGTTGAAGCTGAAGTAGTCATTGATAGGAAGTACATTGTAGCAGATAATTTTATGAGCTATGCTCAGGTCATACCAAAGGCGGCGTAGTTCTAAATTTTCTAAAGCTGGGAATCCTCCTTCCCCCTTTTGCACTTTTATTGTTTTTCGTTCAAATAAATATTCATGTTATTTTACTTGGCTCTATCTTTATTTTTTACATTGACCAGTAGCTGCCTCATTTCCCACCCTCGGCTTATACTCGAGTCAATAGTTTTTCCCAGTTTTTGTGGTAAAATTAGGTGCCTCGGCTTATATTCGGATCGGCTTATACTCGAGTATATACGGTAGTTGAACAGTATGAATCAGTTTGGGGGAGTTTTGATAATTTTCAGGATGTATATAAGATTCATTTGATCTAAAGCATCTGCAGTGAAAAGGATTCTAAAATTATTGGCAAGACTAGATGTGATTGTGGTTCAAGAAAAGGAAATGTTTCTATAAAGGAACTTATATTATTTGAAATATATTTTCATTATCTTCCAACGTTTACCTTCATAGAAAATTTGAATTCTTCTTGTTTCCATTAATATTTATTTCATTTGGGAATAAAATCATTTCATGCCTTCACATTCACATAATTTCAGTACAAGGAAATAAAAACTAGTATGAAAAACATAATATGATAAAATAAAATAAAATAAGTGCCTTATTTCCCAGGCAGGAGTTATAGTTCTACGAGTAATTCCAAAACATTTCAGGGGGGAGGGGGAAGAGAGAGAAAATTGGAGTACAAAGCAGGGAGGTTCAAAACCAGCCAGGTTCTTGCAACCCACAAAATTCAGAGTTAAAGGGGGGGGGTGCTTCACAAAAGATTGACAAATAAGTGACTTATTTCCCAGGTGGGAGTTATAGTTCTTGCCTGTAATTCTGAAACCTTTTGATAGGGGGCAAGAGAGAGAGAAAAAATTGGGGTACAAAGCAGGGAACTTCAAAACCAGCCAGATTCTTGCAACCCACGAAATTTACAAGGGGGTGAGCTTCATAAAAGATTTCCACCCTTAGCATCTTTTCAGGAATTATTCCAATAGAATAAAGAGAAAAAAAGGGGGGGCTTCCCCTTACTTCCCAACTCATTTGCACCCCCCCCCCAAAAATAACACATTTTCCCATTGGCTGGTTGCTGAAGAGGACAATGCCATTGCCACTATCTTCGGAAGCATCATTTTTAATAAAATTTGGGGGAAATTAAAAAAAAACATAATATGATAATAGACACATGGGCAGAAGAGTACTATTGGTCATTTTTCACTAGAACAGAAAGTATAGATAGTTTCACCTATGAACTGAACAAGCAAAACACCTTACATTCTTAAGCAAATACTACATACAGAGCAAAGTATTCATTTATATTAAACCCTCATTATTTTTTAATACATATTTCAAAGCATCAAACACACACAATATTCATAGATTCTCCTATTTTCTCCACAACAACAACCCTGTGATGTGAGTTGGGCTGAGAGAGAATAACTGGCCCAAAGTCACCCAGCTGGCTTTCATGTCTAAAGGTAGGAGTAGAACTCATGCATATACTCTCAGCTTGTATCTGGTGCCTTAAGCACTAGACTAAACTGGCTCTCTCAATATATCTATACACTTCACTTATTAAATTCTAAACATTTGTTCTTGTTGATTAAGTAAAATTATCTTTGTCAGATTACAAGGATTCTAGAAAAACCTGAACAGAACTTGGAAGCATGATGTTACGGTCTACTTCTGCAATATGTACTTAGTTCTATTGCAATACATTGTATTTCTAGTAGCATTTTTATGGTTAAAGGTTTTATTTAGGTTAAAGATTTTATTATAGTTCTGAGAAGAAAAAGGAAGAATAAAAATGATGACGAAGTTCAATTCTTTGGATCAAGTGGGAGACAAATCTGATGCACAGTGGTCATTAATACTTGCAACAACTGAAGCTAGTTAGAAAAAGGGCATGGCCCTGGAAGATAAAATTTTGGAATAATTCTACTAGAAAGCATGCTCTGAAGCAGTAAACTCTTTATTGCTTGACTAACCTTCGCCCAAATTTCTCAAAGTACATGGCTCTTGGGGAGGGAGGCACATGCTACTTGTATTGCATAACAAAGGGTCACATTAATATTATAATCAGACAGCGTTTAGAATGAGCAGACTGCATTATAGAATGACAATATGAGTGATCTTTGATGCTCTTTGTTGTTTTCTTGCAGAAGTTCCTTCTTCAAGTTAGGTAACTTCAGTGCCCGTAGATGTGGGATTTGCTCTCAATTTATATTCTGGTGGCTTACCACGTCAGTGTTGGTAGGAGTGATCTTGGTGGAGGTTTGGTTTTTTTCTGTTAGGATGTTTGTTGCTGGCTTGTTTAGCAGTTCTTTGACTGAGGTACTGTTTACTTCTTGGTGTAAATCTATGCTTATCTGGTTGTTTATCACTGGTGGTGAGGTGTTTTGGTCTTTTTGCTTCCTTTTCAGCTTGTTGATTGTCTCTTTCAGTATGTAGATATCTGATCAATTGTCAGAGTGCCAGGCTTCCAGGTATCCTCTTGTGTTTTTGGACTTGGCTTGGTCTAGGATAGTCACAGGTTTCCATATGAAACCATGGTTAAGACTCTCCATATATTGTGAAATTGAAGAGTAATCATCATGTCTTCTTGACTGCAAGTTGGATGTGTTTTGCCAGTCTTTGGCCTGTTTGTCTTACAAAGAGGCTACTGCAGTCTTTATACTGTATGTTGTAGACGACTCCTGTTTTTTTCTTCTTTAGGAATTGCTGCA
The DNA here is from genome assembly GCF_028640845.1 of Ahaetulla prasina. NCBI lineage: Eukaryota > Metazoa > Chordata > Lepidosauria > Squamata > Colubridae > Ahaetulla > Ahaetulla prasina. The sequence continues at coordinate 110,861,951 of NC_080540.1, forward strand.
TCTTTTAGTTTATTTAGAAATGTATTGGAGAGACTTTAATTGGTTTGTGTGCTGACCTGATGCAATGTGATTGTAATAGTCTGTCTATGGTTTCGGAGATGTTTTTTATGTATGGCAAGGTTATTCTTTTTACTGCTTGAATTGTGCTACATTGGGTTGAGTGGTCAAGCACTTTTTGATGAAGTTGCATGGATATCCATTTTATTGGAAGATGTTGTATAGATGATCTATTTCCCTGTCCTGCTGTACAGGGTTGCTGCAGTACGTTTGTGATCATCTAACTAGTGTTCTTACATAGCTTCTCTTGCGAGAGATTGGATTATTACTTTAGTAGTGGAGTACTTGGTTGGTGTGTGGTTTTTTTAGTACACGTGTGTTTCTAATTTGCCATTTTAGTCTTTGCTGATAAGGATATCCAGGAATGGTAGGGTGTTATTGTTTTCTTTTTCCCTTTTAATACGGATTCATTTCCAGATGTTGTTGATGGTTTTGTGAGTGTTCTCTAATTTGTCTTTCTTATTATGGTAGACATGTCATCTACACGCCTGATCAATATTTTGGGTTGTATGTGTGGGAGTGCTACTGATTTCAGACATTGTTCTTATGACTGCAACTATGAGTTCTGAAAACGGTGATCCCATGGGTGGATCTTTGATTTGTTAATAAGTTTGTTGTACTGAAAGTAAGTAGTTAGGAAGAAGTTGAAGAAGATCTATGATTTCGGGTATTTCAATCTTTGTGTAGTTGGTTAGGTCGGGTGTGACCTGAAACAATGTTGTCATAGGTTCTTTGGATAATTCTGAGTCTATGGAAGTGAAAAAGTCTGTGACATCAAATGATACTAGGATTTCATCCTCATTTATTGGCACATCTTTGATTCTTTTAAGGTAATATAGTGGGGAATTGATGGAGTATTTGTTTTCCACTGTGAGGTGCCTAAAAGATTCAGCAGCCAAGAAAAAAAACCAAGAGTCGTCTACAAACATATGGTGTAATGACCGCAAGAGTCACTGCGTAGGACAAATAGGCAGAAGACTTGCAGAACACATCCATTAATATAGTCAGCAGTCAGAAGATACAATGAAAACTCTTCAATTTCACAATATATGATTGTTTCTGGAAGACTGTTACCATCCTAGATCAAGCCAAGTCCAAATATCTTGAATTCCTGGAAGCTTAGCACTTTGACAAATTGGCCATCAATAGACATGTAAACATAAATATCATCTACATACTATGCAAAAGAGACAATCAACAACCCAAAAAAGAATAAAAAAACCCCAAAACACCTCCCCACCAGCAATCAACACCCACCTGTGCATAGCTTAAACCAAGATTAGCATCAGGCCAACAAACAAGAAATGAACAATACCCCAATCAAAGAATTGCCAAACAAACCAAACAGTAAACAGCCTAACCTAGGAGTGAAATTCACATACCTTTGCTACCGGTTCGCAAATGTGAGCACCCACGCCTCGTCCATGCATGTGCAGAGCCTTCTGCACATGTGCATAGGGTCAAAAATGTGATGACATCTGGATGGGTAGGGGGAGCCTCCTGCCAGCGATGCTACTGGTTCGCCTGATCCAGATAGAACTGGCTGCATTTCACTACTGGCCTAATGCCCCCCCCCCAAAAGAAGTTCAGTCCCACCAACACTGAAAGCAAAACACTAGAATATAAATTGAGAGCAAACTCTACTCCCTACTGGCACTGATGATGTTACCTAGTTTGCGTAATGAAACGTCTGTAAGAAAACAACCAAACTCAGAGAGCACAAAGGATGACAATGTGCAATGTCATTGTATAAAAATTACATACACAATACATACTGTATGGTATAAATACAGACTTTTCCAAGATCTTTAAATAGCTGCAGGCTTATTCTTTTCTTACTGATTTGGGGTTGGGAGCAAATAACTCTAACTATAATATATATAACTTTTTGTATTTAGTTGTATAGCTAAATATATGACTTTTATTTTATTTTTTTATTTTTATTTTTTTTATTTGCATTTATATCCCGCCCTTCTCCGAAGACTCAGGGTGGCTTACACTATGTCAGGCAATAGTCTTCATCCATTTGTATACTATATACAAAGTCAACTTATTGCCCCCCAACAATTTGGGTCCTCATTTTACCTACCTTATAAAGGATGGAAGGCTGAGTCAACCTTGGGCCTGGTGAGACTTGAACCTGCAATATTGCAGACAGTTGCTGTTAATAACAGGCTGCATTAGCCTGTTGAGCCACCAGAGGCCCAAAGAGGCCCTTTTATAACTAGAAGTAGGATTTTTATAATTATATCATATGCTTGGAGTTCAATGGATAGCAACTCCTAAATGTGTATCTGTGTATCTCTCCATAAATGGTTTTAATTTGCATATTCTTGTCTTGTAAACAAATCTTTATCTTAGGAAACTGTTGTCAGACATAACTATAAATCATAATATAATTAGATGACAAGCTTAAATGGAATATAATAGTTCAAAACAAGAGCGGTATATGCTCATGATCCAATATGAATCATATAACATCTTCATAAACATTTATGAAGGATTTATTTGAAAAGATGTTAAACAAAGCAATGTATCAGGGGTGAAATGCTCCCGGTTCAGACTGGATCAGCCGATCCGGTAGCGATGGTAACGGGTGGTTCGGAGAACTGGTAGCAAAAATCTCTGCCCCCCCTGCCCATGCCCACCCAATCATCCGGTCACCCACTTGCCGCTTCTTTCCGGCTCACTCGCTTTTCCTGCCTGAATGGTAGGAATAGGTTGTAAAAATGTTTTTAAAGGTAAAAAAAGGCTCTACGATCACAGCTGAGCTGCACAATCGTCAGAGCCTTTTTTTTTACTTTTAAAAGCATTTTAAAAGTAGGTTTAATAGGTTGTAAAAAATGCTTTTAAAAGTAAAAAAAAAGATAGTGCACCACACTGCACACCACAGTGCACACACACACACACACACACACGGCGCGCTGTTTTACTTACCCCATTTTACATTTGGTGTGTGGTGCGCATTGCGCATGCACGCACGCAATGCACGTTTGGCACGCAGCGTGCATGCACAGCCAGCGAACCAGTAGTAAACTGGTTCAGATTTCACCACTGCAATTTATTGAAAAGTATTTTTGTATTCATGCACATTCATAACCAAACAATAAACTTAAAAACTCTGTGAAAATTGGTACTTTAGGACAGGTTGGCCAGATGTTCAATTTGGTGGATCTACTTTATTTTTTAATTAAAATATTGCTAAAATCAGGTTCAAAGAAGCAAGGGAAGATGTTTAAAAATTCAAGAACAGATTGCTCCTGAATATGTAAACAGCTTTATAAATCAAATAAATAAATAGCCAGTTGAGTATATATATGGCTCTTTTACTCAGTCATTTATTTATTTTTCAGGTTTTATTGTCCACCCAAGTCAAAATACTGTTATTGATAAATTACAGTTTAAAATTATAATTAAATAAATCAAAATATAGATAGTGACAATAAAAAATCAACTTTCAAGATTGATAAAATTCAGGGTGGTATGCCTGTTGAAATAAAACTGTTTTCTAAAAACAATGAACCTTGGCTTCTAGTTGTGGTTCTTAATACCAGGCCTCCCTTGTTAGTGATTTAACATTGATGAGAAAATCATCAATGTTTTACACTTACGCAAGAAAAATCAAAAGTATAGATACAGACTAGGTGAAACCTGACTCAATGTTAGTAACTGTGAAAGGGATCTGGGAGTCCTAGTACACAACCATCTAAATGTGAGCCAACAATGCACGACAGCAGCCAAAAAAGCCAATGCCCTCCTATGTTGTATAACAGGGATAGAATCAAGATCACATGAAGTACTAGTACCACTCTACAAAGCCTAGGTAAGACCACACTTCGAATACTGCATCCAGGTTTGTTCATCCCAATACAAAAAAGATGCTGAGAAAGAGTTCAAAGAAGAACAACAAAATTATTAGGAGCCTAGAAGTTAAATCATATGAAGAACAACTGCAGGAACTGGGTATACCTGGTCTAGTGAAAAGAAGGATAGGGGTGACATGACAGCATTTTTCCAATACTTGAAGGGCTGCCACAAGGAAGAAGGGAGCTAACTAATTTACAAAGCACCTGTACAGGACAAGAAACAATGGATGGAAATTAACTAAAGAGTGAAGTAACCTAGAACTAAGGAGAAACTTCCTAACAGTGACTACAATTAACCAGTGGAATAAATTGCCTTTGGAAGTTGTGGGTGCCACATCACTGGGGGCTTTTACAAAGCTTGGTTCACAGCTAAACTTAAGCAGCTACATCGTTCCAAAGAGGAAGCCTACAGAAAATATAATAAAATGCTGTACAATCAGGCCAGAAATGTATTAAAAAGGGAGATCAGAGCAGCAAAAAGAAGCTAATCTGAAAAGCTAAAGAATCAGTTCTCAACAAATGAACCAGCAAACATGTGGAAAACTCTTAAAAATATCATTGGCTACGACAAACCTTCTTCCCAGGCTGAAAGAAATCAACAACTGGCAGATGACCTGAATGTGTTTTACTGCAGGTTTGAAACTACAGCTACCTATCTCCACAACCCCATCTCAGACACACCAACAACAGCCAAGCCTCCTACAGCTGACCCCATCCCATTGGGTTCACAACCCCTAGTGATCACAGAAAAGGAAGTGCAGGACCTATTTCACAGACAAAAGCAAGGAAAAGCTCCAGGCCCAGACAAGATAATTCTTTCTTGCTTAAAAGTCTGTGCTGATCAGTTGGCCCCCATCTTCACCCATATCTTCAATAAATCACTAGAGATGTGCTATGTTCCTTCTTGCTTCAAACACTCTACTATCATCCCAGTGCCGAAGAAACCCACCATCAAGGAACTGAATGACTACAGACCAGTTGCTATAATATCTGTAGTCATGAAAACCTTTGAAAGGCTGGTGCTGTCCCACTTGAAAAACATCATGGATCCGCTGTTAGACCCCTTGCAATTTGCATACCGAGCAAATAGATCAGCAGTTGCTGTTAATATGGCTCTGCACTACATCTTACAACATCTTGAATCGCCAAAGATCTACGCAAGGGTCCTCTTTGTAGACTTTAGTTCAGCATTCAATATTATCATTCCAGACACTCTTCTAACTAAGCTAAACTAGCTACAGGTACCCAAACACACTTGCAAGTGGATCATAAGTTTCCTAACAAACAGGAAGCAGAGGTGAAGCTAAGCAGAATCACATCAGATACCTGTACAATTAGCACAGGGACTCCCCAAGGCTGTGTGCTCTCCCTACTTCTCTTCTCTCTGTATACCAATGACTGCATCTCTAATGATCCATCTGTTATAATGAAGTTCACAGATGATACAACAGTAATTGGCCTCATTTGAGACAAGGATGAATCAGTATACAGACAGGAGGTTGAACAACTAGTCTCGTGGTGTGAGCAGAACAATCTGGAACTGAACACACTCAAAACCATAGAAATGGTGGTAGACTTTAGGAGAAACCCTTTCATACTTCCACCTCTTACAATACTAGACAACACCGTATCAACAGTAGAGACCTTCAAATTTCTAGGTTCTACCGTATCGCAAGATCTAAAATGAACAGCTAACATCAAAAACGTCATCAAAAAAGGACAACAAAGAATGTTCTTTCTGTGCCAACTCAGAAAGCTCAAACTGCCCAAGGAGCTGCTGATACAGTTCTACAGAGGAATTATTGAGTCTGTCATCTGCACCTCTATAACTGTCTGGTTTGGTTCTGCAACCCAACAAGACAGACACAGACTTCAGAGGATAATTAGAACTGCAGAAAAAACAATTGCTACCAACCTGCCTTCCATTGAGGACCTATATACTGCACAAGTCAAAAAGAGGGCTTTGAAAATATTTACAGACCCCTCACATCCTGGATGTAAACTGTTTCAACTCTTACCCTCAAAATGACGCTACAGAGCATTGCACATCAGAACAACTAGACACAAGAACAGTTTCTTCCCGAACACCATCACTCTGCTAAACAAATAATTCCCTCAACACTGTCAAACTATTACTAAATCTGCACTATTAATCATCTCATCTCATCGTTCCCATCACCCATCTCCTTCCACTTATGACTGTATGACTGTAACTTTGTTGCTTGTATCCTTACGATTTATATTGACATTGATTGGTTCCTGATTGCTTATTTGTACCCTATGACAATCATTAAGTGTTGTACCTAAGAATTCTTGATGATCTTTTCTTTTATGTTCATTGAGAGCATATGCATCAAGACAAATTCCTTGTGTGTCCAATCACACTTGGCGAATAAAAAATTCTATTCTATTTTAAGAAGAAAGAGGATAGTCATTTAACAGAAATAGTATATGTCTCCAGCAAGAGCAGGGGGTTGGACTAGATGACCTCCAAGGTCCCTTCCAACTCTGTTATTGTTACTGTAAATCAACTTGGCATGCATTGCTGAGATCTGGCTGGGTCCAGCAGGGGTGTAGCATCAGTCAAGACCTCGGGGCAGGGTTGGACATTTGGCAATTGTCATTTGAGATTCTTTACAGCTTTCATAGGCACTGCACCACAGGTCACCAGATACGACATCCTGTTCATTATACCTATAAGGATCATTTGGAATTATTGATGCACCAGCTCGCTGCACAGCAACTTCCCTACCTGAGCAACTTCTGATTTATCAATAGAGTTTCCCGGATTTATGTTCTTGAAGGACTATAATATGTCTTCTTTAGGAGAGAGGTTTGAGGTGACTCAGGAGTTCATGGCCACCGAAGTCATCCAGAGTCCTACACAGGACAGTGATCACACACTGGATTTGATATTTCCATAGGAGAAGTGACTATGTGATCTGAAAATGGGGGAGTCCTTGGTGTCTCACTTATCATGGTCAGATCACTTCCTGATTACCCTGGGATTGTCTAATGCAGGACTTTCAAACTGGCGGCCCATGGGTGGATGAGTCACATGCAGGCCACACCCACCCCGGCTCCACAAAGGCAAAAAATGTCATGATACATCACAATATATCACATGACATGATTGAGTTGACACTCTACTGCATGGGTCGCCAACCTCCAGTCCATGGACTGGCAATGGGCCACGGCATGCAGAAATATGCCAATAACCAAAGTCTCATTTGCAGGATGCAGGCAGCACACAAAACCACACCCCATCCAGTCCATGAAAAAACCTTTCTCCACAGAACCAGTCCCTAGTGCCCAAAAAGTTGGGGGTCACCTCTCTAGTGTCACCATCCAGTGCAGGAGGCTGGATTCAACATAAGGTCTTGGTTTCCTATTCTAAATCACCCTAAAATTTATTAATGGTTATCTATCTACCTTCTGGCTATCTGGCTATATGGAACATAAGCTAGGCTTTTTACAAACACAAACACACTAACAGGGGTGACATGATAGTAGATTTCCAATATCTCAGTGGGCTGCCACAAAGAAGAGGGAGTTAATCTATACTTCAAAACAACTGAAGGCAGGACAAGAATCAATGGATGAAAACTAATCAAGGAGAGAACAAACCTATAACTAAGGAGAAATTTCCTGACAGAACAGTTAATCAGTGGAAAACTTGCCTCCATAAGTTGTGTATGCTCCAACGCTGGAAATTTTTAAGAACAGATTGGACAACCATTTGTTTGAAATTGTATATGGTTTCCTATCTGAGTGTGGGTTTGGACTAGAAGACCTCCAAGGTCCCTTCCAAATCTGTTAATCTGTTTGTTACTTATTCATTCATACAGTGATTTTAGATATTTATTTATATAAATATAAGTTCATCAATTTTCAGTAGAAAAATGAAGAAAACAATTAAGTAGGCAAAACTAAAAATATGAAATAAAGAGAAAAAGACCTAGGAGAATTTCTTAAAAATATAAGCCCTTATTTTGAAAATAGATTTTAAAAACCCAATATGGCTGGCAAATATTTCCGAGGAGAACATTTTAAAATCACAGGATGATCACGGATTTGATTCATTCTGTAGTATTTACTATTTATGGTTCAAAACAAGAAGCCACTTACCATGATTGGTTATCATCTTTAACCATAGAGGAACATGCATAGCCATTTTCCATTTTTTTTTCAAATCTACAAAAGCTTTATAAATCCATACCACAACTTTTAGCTCAGTTTAGAAACAAATCGGAAGCTGCTTGAAGCAAGGCAGGGTTGCCAGAATATGTTTAATGCTTCTAATCCACATTAAAGAAACAAAAGAAATCATCTGTTATATTCTGTACTATTTTCACAACTGCATTTCCCATGTTAATGTTCAAAGTTTTCCCTCATTCACAATGCACTGACATTCAACCAGAATATTATCAGATAATTGCAATTATCTCCATATAACTAGGATATTGAACTAATCAGGTAAATGATGTTTATACTGTAGAGATTACTTGAATTTCTAATGACAATGCTGAGTCACAAAGGGAATATTTTCTACCACAGACTTATTTTTTTTAAAGGGAAAATAATCCCTGAAAAGGTTGGACCCAGGTATCATAATAATTTTTTTTGTGAGGTGAGGGAGGGAAATGGTTGGTGAGTAGCATGAAGTATAGGATATTTTTGGCAATTCCTTCTTTGTCATAAATAAGACACAACTCTGCAGAATTACTATTCATCATTCTCATCATGGGTTCACCTTGAAGGATTGTCATAATCTTCAGTCCTCAGCCTCTGCTTCTTCTTGCAATATACAATATATGTTAAACAATAATATATATTAGCTCTGCAGATGTACACAATGTTCTGTATCTCAAATGTCCTAGGTCCAGAGCTCAGCATACAAATCAAGAATCTCACCAAATATCACAGATAAACCCAGAGAGAGAGACATGCATACAACACAGAGAAATAAACAAATAAATATTGAGTCCCCATTATTTTCTACTGCATACACTAAAATGTTCTGAATATTCCTGGAATACTCAAAGAAGTATTCTGATGAAAGAGAGTAGCTTATTAGATTGGGGGTATTTGTTCTGCATGCAATTTTTTTTCTTTAAAGATTCATACATACTGTATACCCCTCTATAGCACAGTGTTGATAGAATCACAGCATGAGAAAGGGCTATTTAGGCTTCCAGGTTCAATCTTCTGCTCCAGGCAGGAGTCCCAATTAAAGCAGATGGCTGTTGAGGTTCTGCTTAAACCCATACAGGAAAGGGGAGCCCATTATCTTTGAGCTTCCAGTCAAGCTGCTCTTCTTTATGAAGTTTTTCTAACATTCAATCAGAATCTGGTTTCCTGGAACCTAATCCATTATTTTGTGCCCTGCACTCCAGGGCAAAAGAGACCTGGCCTTGACCTTCTTCTATGTGACATCCTCCTTTCAAGTATATGAAGAGTGCTATCCCACTTCACTCGGTTACTTCTGCTCAAGGTTAAATATTTCCAATTTCCTCAATTGGCGACCTTTGACTAACTCAGAATAAAGTGGAACAATTACTCCTACTATAGGTCTTCAACCTAAAATCCCATTTGCTCTTTTTGAAGTCAAATCATACTGCTGACTCATACGCGGTTGGAAATCAACACAGGCAGTCCTGGACTTACAATGACACTGAAAAAAAAGGGGATTTAAGATTGTTTTCACACTTATGACCATTGCAACATCCCCAGGGTTGTGTGATCAAAATTCAGAAACCTGGCAACTGACTCCTGTTTATGACAGTTGCAGTATCCTGGGTCATGTGCTCACCTTTTACAGCCTTCTTAGAAGCAAAGTCAATGGGGAACCCAGATTCACTTAACAACTGTGTTACTAACTTAACTGCAGTGATTCACTTAACAACTGTGGCAAGAAAGATCGTAAAATGGGGTAAAATTCACTTAACAAATGTTTCTTAGCCACAGAAATTTTGGGTTCAATTGTGGTTGTAGATTGAGGACTACTTGTACTATTCCAAACTGTTATGAATAATTACTATTGTCAGGATAGGTATTCCTCATATAACACCTCTGCATTATTCAAATGTTCCTTTTTAAGTGCAAAACTCTGCAGCTGTCACTCTTACCATTCACTTTCTTATTCTCATCCCATTTTTCTAACCTATGAAACCATTGTGAATGTCATTTCTATCTCCTAGGACAGGAGTATCAAACTCATGGCATCACGGCGGCATCACGTGACGTATTGGGACTTCCCCCCTCCTTTGCTAAATTGGGCATGAACGTGGCCAGCATGTGACCTATCTGGCCTGTGGGCCAGGAGTTTGACAGCCCTGTCCTAGGATATATGCTGTTTCCTCCAATATTGTCCTGTCTGCTAATTTAATAAGCATTCCTTCTGCTCTACATCCAAATCACTTATAAAAACATTGAATAATATAGAATTGGAGACTGAACCTAATAATAATGCTTTCAGTAGAGATAATGAAAACACTGAAATGGTTCGATTAATCTGTAGTTTAAAAGGTACAAAGTATTTAACTGCAATTGTTTCTCTAAGACCAGGGAAATTCTACATTCTAGATTTTAATTGCTCTATCAACGTTGCATCTCACAATGTTTTCTTCTACCTCCCATACAGTCACTGCTTTATTTCCCATCTCAAATTCATACTCATTAACTTTATAAGAAATGCTAACAGTAAAAATGTAGTATCAATACCACATTATTACAAAACAGCTCTGAAAAGGTTTTCCAGAATAATTGCAAACTTTATTGCTTAAGAAATGAGTGTTTGGCAAGTGTTTCGAAAATTCAGAATGACTCTTTGAAATCAATGTAGGAAAGTTATGTTTGTTTGTTTGTTTATTTGGTTTGGTTTGGTTTTTAAACCTTGCATTATTATTTCAAAGGTTTTAAGTGCTTGCGTTTTCAAGAAAAACTTTCAGGCAGTATTGGCCATGTCAGATATTCAAAGCATATAGAAGTAGTTCTAACTTAACAAGGGTAATTGGGACTGAATTTCGGTTGCTATATTGTATGATGTCATGTATGCATCACTTAGTGACCCCAATCCTGGTAATCATATTGTGAGCATCATGGACCATTAAGCAAGAACCTGCTTATGACTGCCTGCTGGCTATCAAAAAGCAAAGTCAATAGAAACTCAACAAAGCCAGCAAAACTCAGGAGTCCTGGATGGTTTACAAGTGGCCAGTGAACAGCTAAATGGATGATGTGGGTGCGATGCAAACATGACTGGGTAGGCCATGGCTGCCAGAGCACAGGAAAATATTACTGGCTGGGTCATGGCTGCTGACAGGTTTGGGCAGTGTGCTGGTGGTTGCCATAGAGGTGTGTGTTTAAGTGCAGCCAGACCGGGGATGGCTGCCGGGTGTGTATGTAGGATGGTGCTCAAGTAGCTGCTGCAGCACAGCATACCTGGATGAGTAAGTGCTATGAAGTACATACAGCAGGCAGTAGTAGGAATAATCATAGGAGTGACTTTTGATCTTCTCTGCCCACTTCTCCATTGACTTGTTTGTGGGAAGCTAGCAAGGATAGTCTGAAATGACATCCATGTCACTATGGACTCTGCAACCATTTTAAGTGAAAACCACCTGCCAAGTGCCTGAATTATGACTAGTGACTGTGGGGATTCTGGAATAGTCAAAACTTCAAGTACTCCGTTCAGGGCCTTTGTAACTTTATTTATTCAACTTATATGCTTCTCTATCTTGCCTGAAACTTTGAATGGTTATTGAATGAATGTTTTTTTGTTTTTTTTAAATTTGCATTTATATCCCGCCCTTCTCCGAAGACTCAGGACGGCTTACAGTATGTTAAGCAATAGTCTTTATCCATTTGTATATTATATACAAAGTCAACTTATTGCCCCCCAACAATCTGGGTCCTTATAAAGGACGGAAGGCTGATTCAACCTTGGGCCTGGTGGGACTTGAACCTGCAGTAATTGCAAGCAGCTGTGTTAATAACAGACTGTCTTAGCAGTCTGAGCCACCAGAGGCCCTACCTGTCTGAGCCACTGAGGACTACCTGTCTAGTAAATATGCACAGAAATTAAAGATTTGTGGAAAAGTGTACATTTGGAATATTTTATTTCATTTAGAATAAAATATTCAATATTTATTGAATATATTCTCACCCATCCTTTTGACAAGATATTATTTAAAAATCTGGAGCATTTTCATGCAATGTTCTCTAATGCATACCACCTTTAACATCATTTTCCTTGATATATATTTATTTTTGTACAGTTCTCTGCTTCTCATTTCTATAAATTTCTCTGATTTATACTTTTTTTTAAAAAAATACAAACTCTTCCAATATAAAGTTTGTTACTTTAACATACATCTATTCAGGACATGACTAAGCAGATAACATCCCCTGACTAATCTCATTTGGCCTTGGAAGTTAAGCTGGTTAGTACTTGTGTCAACTCTCTCCTCATACAGTAGTATATCTTACAGTCATTTCTTATATAACACTAAAACGGTTTTACACAAAATTCAAAAACTAAGAAACCAATTATTAATTTTCCTGAAGATTTTTTATTGGAAAGGGATAGATACCAATTATTAATTTTCCTGAAGATTTTTTATTGGAAAGGGATAGATAGCAGTGAATTCTATCCAGTGTTGTTCTCCAAATCAGCCCAGGGTTTGGTTTGTCTGAATGCCGAATTCTATTAATATCAATCACGGATTTATTTTTATTTTCCAAAAGAAAAGTGGATTTTAAACTTTACCCGGTTGGAAGTAGACTGTAAATACAAACACTGGTACATGTAAACCTGGAGATGTACATCTGTCACCACCACCACCACAAAACATAGCAGCCTATGCTTGTCTGCCAATCCATAAAAGACGTTGATGGGGCTTGATGCTATTTGCCTAGACAAGAGTCAATGTTTTGAACATTGTTGAAGTATGTGGATTGCTCTGCATGTCTGCAGCCAGAGGAGACTTCTGCCCGCATGTTATGAAAGTGTGTTGCACACAAGACAGTTGGTGTGACACCAAATAAGGGACTGCACTACATCTCAGAGCATCCTTTCAAGACTTGGCAGAACCCTCTGATTGCATATTCTAAATCCTGATTCTTACAGGATCTCTGTAAGTCTACAGCCTACGTGTTATTCTTGTGTATCATGGGGCTGTAGTCAACCTAGCAAATCTGTAAAATCAAAGCCTAATAAAGGATCAACCTGAAACTGAAAATCATCAGTTTTCCACTTCTGACTATCTGCCTTGTCAGATAGTCCCTGTAAATTAATGAGAACAGTTGACAAAATGCATGGGGTTTTCTCTTAAAGTCTCTGATACATAAATTAAACGAATTCATTGATGGTGTCAAAAATAAAAATGTACTGAAGACCAAAATTTGCCTTGGAGAAATAATTGTTTGTTCTCCATCTTTTTTTGAGGGCAGAAGGGGAAAATATATTCCAAAGGAGATGGACAAGATTTTCTATAAAACTGTAGTCTCTTTGTTATGGGAAATGGCTTACATGTTTTGCTTTCTTTCTTTTAGACCACATTGTGGTCAGACTCACATCGTCATGGTATATTGTGACTTTTTCCCCTTCGCTAAATTGGGTGTGGGCGTGGCCAGAGGGTGACACATCTGGCCCGCAAGTTTGACAATCCTGTTTTAGACATTCTCAGATTCATTCAGGAAATGACAATAAACTCAGGTTTATCATATCTAGAAGTGTTGAAAGCAAACTGAACATTTTAGACCCAGCCATCCAGTTTAACATCTGTTCTGTGAAGTGGCACAAAAGTATGTCAGCATAATTTTCTTTGCAGTTACACCTGATCTCTCTTATGCCATAATAAGAAGGCTAAAGCATGGAGCTGTCATGACAGGGTCAAGTTGGGATGTAGTGACAGGTGGCTGTCCCCCCCCTTAATCTGTTTGATCCCTTGGCAGCAAACACACACAAAATTGCTTTCTGGGTAGCTTGTGGTGAATTAGTAGGTGGTATAAACAACACGGCTCCCCCATGAATCAGATTCAAAACTGTGAAAAAAGGATGAGCAACTTGTATTAAGAAACCAAGAGAGCCTGTCTTGTTTATTTAAGAGAAGTTGTGTTTTTTATCCTGGAAATAGTTCATTTTTCTTTCTGACAGATTGCTAAAATTGACAGAAGGATCAATTTCCATTGCTGCTCCCATTGCATGGCTTTGGCAGCACTGAAGTGTAACCTTTCATAATGGCCAAGTAAGAGAGCACAACTGCATACAACTGTGCTTTTGTACAACTGTGTAACGATGCCAATAGGGAAAATCAAACTGTTGATCGCCACACATGCAGTTCATAAAATACCAGCAAGACGCTATGTAGGAAGGACCCAGTTGTATAGTTTTGGCAAAGATAAAAATGGTACATGAAGCTCAGGAAAATGGCAATGAAATATGCTGCCCCCCCAATCTCCCCCCCAATATGAATTGGAAGTAGATTATATAAGGATTGAAAACAGAATCACCATGAAACTCACCCACAATACTGTTTCCAATGCTTAGTGAAGAATAATACTCATAGCAAGCCTGCTGTCTATACTTGATTTTTTTGTTCCACAGATCACAAAGACATTAATTGAAGAACACAATTTTCTTTTCTGGGGAGATCAAGTTTTCCCACTTTGAAGTCCCCCCCACATTTTTGTTTTTGGTTTTTTTTTTTCTAAAAAAGGGTTATCTTTCTTTGTAGGAGGAGAATAGTACTCTTTCCCAACCACTTAAAACCACTTAAAATATGTGTTCAAAGCAATATAATACAGGCAGTCACTAGTGGTATCTGGTCACCCAATATTACTCACTTACAATGTTCAAGGTTGACAATGTCCAATGACTTTGGTATGCTGCTGCCAAAAGTAGCTATCATATTTTTCAGAGTATAAGACACTCCGGACTGTAAGATGAACCTACCTTTTTTGGTGAGGAAAACAAGAAAAAGAAATCTGCTTCTGCCTCCCAGCAATTTTGGCTAGTTGCAGCAAACAGCAAATAGCCTGCTTTACTTTCATTTTTGTTTTCAGCATAGCTTGATTAGCACACACATAAAAAATAATCTGTTCCCAACAATTTACCTCCTTGCAGCAACAGCAGAGGCCAGCGCAGCAATAGCCAATGACAATCCCTGCAGCCTGAAAGAGCTGAGAGTCGGGGACAATCAACTTGTGATAATTAAGCTGTGCTGAAGCTGAAATGGGCTGCTGCAAGGAGGTAAATTTCTGGGAGGCAGAGGCCAACGGGTGGGGGGGCAGTGGGTGGGTGGGGCGATATTCGATCTATAAGATGCATCCAAATTTTAACCCCCTTTATACTCCAAAAAATATGGTGATAGAAATTGGACAGATTCCATCCTTGACTGTGCCATGCCACCAAAATGCCACAAATCATATAGGAAACCTATATTCAGTTAAAATAGTTACATTTTATCATATAAACATAGACTTAGGAAACTTCAGCTAAGGATCAGAGAAAGGTTACATCATGCATCATGAGGATATACCTTTATAGTATGTTTAGCAAGGTGCCTAAAGGGAGCACTTTGACCTACTGTCTAACATCCTGTGCTAGAAATTAGGAGACATTAAGCTTTGTGCTCTCTTAAGCAATAAAGCTGGCCAGTCGCTCTCTCTCAGCCCAACCCACCTCATAAATTTGTTGAAAATAAGAGGCAGGTGCATTAGGTATGTTCACCACCTTGAGTTACCCTAAAATAAAGAGTGACTAAAAATTTCACCATCACCAGTCTCATTTTTCTCCTCATCAAAGAGGCATAGAGTTCATGTGTCCTAAAGGTATAACTAAGAGAATGTTATGCTATTTTTTCTTTGGCTATATAAATATATATTTTTAGAAACAGTTCACCTCTCTATGCTGATGAAATTACTCTGATTGCTAGAAAATTAATCTCTCTCTATCCCTCCCCCCTCCCTCTCTCTCCCCTCCTTCCACCCCTCTCTCATCAGCCTTTCAAGGTAAAAACAGAACAAGGATCAGACTCCACAATAAAGGGTAGAAGCTATATTTTATTGAAAAAGGGTGAAGCTAAGGAAATGCTTCTTCTACATAATAGAGACTGTATATTTGTTTCAAGGTTGTGTCCCTGGCTCTCTACATCTAATGACAACAAATACAGCAATCAACCTTAGAATTAACAATAAGGCACCAGACTCATGAACAGTTTCTGCCTTTTAGGATCAATTATCAACATGAAAGGAATTAGTATACAAAAACTTGATAAAGTAGCAACGAAAGGCTTGGAAAAGATGGTGAGAGGTATCTATACCTAAACAAATCAGAATAATGCAAGCAAAAGTTTTCCTTGTGGCACTCTAAGATCAAAAGTTGGACGTTGGAGAAGTAGTTTAAAAAATATTTAAGGTTTTGAAAAGAAGACTTTCATAATTCCACAGACAGCCAAGAAAATAAACAAATGGACCTGAAAACATAATATAGCTATGGTATACGGCTGCACCTATTTCTTTTGTTCAAGTGTTTCCTTCACTCTACCATACAAATAAAGCTTGAAAGCTATAATGGCATACAAGCATAATATAGATGTGGACTTGCCAGTATTTAACTGCCCAGAACAGTTTTTTCATGTGGAGAAACATTTTTGAATAGATTAATTAGCATAAGGAAAATATTTAGTCAAACATACACTGTTCCTTGTTTGCTCCCACATGTCATGTCCACATCTGTTTTGCATATAATAAATGAAAGACATCACTGTTGAAGTTATTAATATTGTCTCTAGTTTCCAAATTCCCAATATACTGGCTGCTTTGGGACTAACAACAGTGAGGTTGTTTCTGACATTAAGAATAATTAAGAGAAATATTTGGATATATAGAAATAAAAGACTGCTCACTTAATTCAGTATTTATAAGCCAAATTCAACCCATGCATTCAGATCATGCTTATTTTGCATGGTTAGGCTTGGATGTACAATCAATCCAGGGTAAAAAAAACCTCCTATATTATGAGGTTAAAAAATAAATCATGGTTTAAACATTGCAAAACATACTTCTAATCTTTAAGCATTTTATAAACAAAAGTAGTACTTTTTTCAATGTGAAAATATGGGTTTTTTAATATTATCTCTCCTGAAAGTTGGAATTTTACAGTTTAGAGGTAAACAATTATATAATCTACTATGGCTGAGCCAAAAAACAAGAACACCCTGATCCTACATAGGACAAACAAGGCATTCACTTGCACAAGAAAAAGCTTGGGCTAATGACAGCCTTTCAAAATTGCATAATACACAAGATAAGTACTAGTAATTGGACTGAATTACTTTTTAAAATAAAAAGTCTAATTTGCACATGAGAGAACTGAGATATAGAAGCCAAAACTATTCTTTTGGAACAAGGGCAAAATCAGCTACAAAGTGAATTGCACTTAAAAATAATACACCATAAAGCTGGAAAAGGATTCTAGCTACACATCTGTGTTAGAGTCCTAAAAGCACACAATAGTTTCTATCTTTCAATTTGTTTACAAGTCCTTATGAAAGCTCTAGGAAGCATGTTCTCAAGACCACTGCACAAAAGTAGGGGCAAAGTAAACTAGGAAGTGGCATCTGTATGCTATCCACTGAGGATGTAGTAATCTAGATCTGCCATATTATTAAATGTGGTGAGAATATAAAAAACAACAACCAAAGGTTGATTCTCATATTACATATTGGGTAGGGAAACCCACTATTTAAGTTTTACTGTTTTGATTGTAATATGTATACTTTTGAATTCTAAGCAACCAAGAGTCATTGACTGAGATGGTTGACTATAGAAAATGAATGAATGAATGAATGAATGAATGTTGCCCATCTTTTTTGCCATCTTTTTTTTTTATTTGCATTTATATCCCGCCCTTCTCCGAAGACTCAGGACGGCTTACACTATGTTAGCAATAGTCTTCATTCTATTTATATATTTATATACAAAGTCAACTTATTGCCCCCAACAATCTGGGTCCTCATTTTACCTACCTTATAAAGGATGGAAGGCTGAGTCAACCTTGGGCCTGGTGGGACTAGAACCTGCAGTAATTGCAGGCACCTGCTGTTAATAACAGACTGCATTAGCAGTCTGAACCACAGAGGCCCCTTATACCATGTAAGGCAGTGATGGCTAACTTTTTTGCCATCACATGCCAGGAGGGGGGAAAGGGGGGATCATGTGCACACGTGCCCACACCCATAATTTTATGTGCCCTGTCCCTATGCGTGCTCATGTGACCCCCCTCTCCCCCCGCTCCTGGCATTTGATGCCCGGTAGGCCTGTTTTTCTCTCTCACCTGGCTTCAGAACCTTTCTAGGAGTCTGGGGAGGGTAAAAATGACCTTCCCCACTTCCCAGGCGGGAAAGGCTTTTTTTGCTGTCCCCAGACTCCTAGAGAGGCTGGGGACAGCAAAAAATGGACCTTCCCCACCATTCCCTGAGACTTTACGGAGGCAAGAAACAGCATGTTTCCCTACTTCTGGTGGGCCCAGAAGACCCGAAAATCAGCTGGTTGGTGTGCGCATGCACATCAGAGCTGAGCTCGCGTGCCCACTGATATGGCCACGCATGCCACCTGTGGCATGTGTGCCATAGATTCACCATCACAGAGCTAAGGGAAACAGCACTACCCAAATGTATATTTTCTTCCTAATATATAACAAAAAAACAAGTTAAAATCCCAATGCATATACCAAACACATTTAAAAGATGAAAATACCTACTTGTAGAGTAGTTTACATTTAACAATATTAATAATCTCGTTATGGGCTTCTGTGTATGAGAACATTATATGGCAACTGGATAACAAGAACAATACATGACTATTGTAAACAGATTATATTCAGTGCGACTGTTACATCTATTAAACTTAGAGAAAGAAACCAATTATCACCTGTATATTGAAAGTAGAAAAGAAAAAGAAAACAATTAGCAGGTATGTTTTCAAGACTGCATGGGGGGGAAAACACCTCTCTAAGCTTAATTCAGCTGAGAAAAAAATTAACTCCTATTAAAATAATAAAAAAATAAGCTCAAATGCAGGAATCAGAATGTTCTATCTATATAAAAAGTAGTAAATTGTCAACATGAATGATACTACTTACCTGTCAGAACTCAAATAATGTTATTTTCTAATGTGGTTAAAGCAAACCATTGTGCAGCTGCTAAAGTAGGAAGACCGAAACCTCTAAATCTCTCCATGACTGTCATGAGAATTGAAATCTGTACAGTTTTGTGAACTTCCTAACATGCTGATTTACTCCAAAGCTCCCATTTTGCCTCGAGAAAATAAACTGAGGTTCAGTTACAATGCACAAGCCACTTCCTTTTAATATAATAACACTTTATTGTAGAGGAGTAACCTCTGAACGGATTACTGATGATCCTGTATAGTAAAAGATCCTGTATACTTTCTTCTTTGATTAAGCAAGCATATATTGCTTTGTCTCTTTCTCTCAGAGAGATGGAAAGTTGGGTCTTTTCAGAAATGTATCATTCTTTTGTAATACCCAAGTCTACATCCTGCCCCAATATACCTGATTTTCCTGAATTTCTCTATTTTCATATGGGTTCTTATCTAATATAATTGCTCAGTCTTTTGGTTCTGGGCCTAGCAATATGGAAATATTTTTTTCCTGTACTCTTATTCTGTTTCTTTGCTTCCCCCACCGCCCACCCAATCCAACTGCATTTGTTTTCCCTTCCTCCTTTTATTGAAAGTCAAAATTCATTTTGGGAAGCTGCATAGTTCACTCCTCGTTGTCCTTTCTCCCTCTTCTTTTTGTTGTCTTTCTTCAACTTGTCATAATTATTCACTGGGTTGCTATCAATTATGCATACCTGGCATGCTTTCTTATTTGGGGGATGAGGGGCCAAAAAATAGAGTCAGGAACTTTGGTTGTTGTTGTTTTTTATTTTGTTGCCTACCAGACTTTTTTTTTATTATTTGAATTTATATCCCTTGTCCGAAGACTCAGGGAGGCTTACACTATGTTAGCAATAGTCTTCATCCATTTGTATATTATATACAAAGTCAACTTATTGCCCCCAACAATCTGGGTCCTCATTTTACCTACCTTATAAAGGATGGAAGGCTGAGTCAACCTTGGGCCTGGTGGGACTTGAACCTGCAGTAATTGCAAGCAGCTGTGTTAATAACAGACTGTCTTAGGAGTCTGAGCCACCAGAGGCCCTTAAGACTTAAAGAGCTATTTAAGAGCGATCGCATGCTCCGGCCCCCCTGCTTCTTCCCGTTCCCCGGGTGGCCAGAGTACTCGGGACTTGGGCCTCCGGCTGATGTTATGCAATGCAAGGTCCGTGGTTAACAAAGCCCCCCTGATCTCAGATCTAATTCAGGAGGGGACCACGGACGTTATAGGCATTACGGAAACCTGGCTGGGCACAGAAGGGGGGGTTCCCCTAGTGGAGATGTGCCCACCAGGTTTCCGAGCATTCCGTCAGCCGAGGGCCCAAGGTAGGGGTGGCGGGGTGGCGGTTATTGTTAAGGAAAGTCTGGAACCGAGGGAGACCACTGTGCCTCAGATAGCTGGTTGTGAATCCCTCTATGTGAAGTGGGGTCGTAGGACTCAGGTGGGCTTGTTGATCACGTACCTGGCTCCTTGCTGCATGACAACAGCCCTGCCCGAGTTGTTGGAGTTGCTAGCTGGGTTGGCAGTTGAAACCCCTAGACTGTTGGTCATGGGGGATTTCAACTTGCCATTAACTGGCACGGCATCCTCGACCGCTCGGGAGTTCATGGCTTCTATGACGGCCATGGACTTGACTCAATTAATTGATAGCCCTACAACTCACATTGGGGGAGGCACCCTAGACTTGGTTTTTATCTCTGGCCAGTGGTTGAATGATCTGATTTTAAATATTTAGTTATCGACCCTTTGTCATGGTCAGATCATTTTCTCCTTCGTCTGGACTTTCAGACCACTACCCACCGCCGCAGGGAGACGGAACCAATGTGTTGGTTCCGTCCCAGGCGCCTGATGGACCCTGAGAGGTTCCTGATGGAGCTTGGGCCGTTTCCCGAGAACCTGGCCCACGGCACGACTGAAGAGCTAGTTGAGGCCTGGGAACAGGCCACGGCTGGAGCTTTGGACCATGTTGTGCCTTTGCGGCCTCTGACCTGGCGTCGGTCTCAACCAGCTCCTTGGTTCTCCAAGGAGCTGAGGGAGATGAAACGCCAGAGAAGACGCCTAGAGAGTGTCTGGAGATCCAGCCGTTCTGAGGCTGACCGGACACTAGTTAGGTCCTATAGCAGGACCTACCTAGTGGCACTGAGGGATGCGAAACGTTCCTACGTTTCCTCCCTCATTGCGTCGGCAGATAACTGCCCGGCTGCCCTGTTTCGGGTGACCCGTTCTCTCCTACAACAGGAGGGGCGGGAGGACCCCCTACAAGGGCGTGCCGAGGAGTTTAACGGTTATCTATACGATAAAATCGTTCAGCTTCGGGACGGATTGGATCAAAATTGGGTAGATCCAGACGAGAGTTCCGAGACCCGTCTTGTTGAGGTGGTTTGGGATGATTTTGACCCTGTGACTCCCGAGGACATGGACAGGTTGCTGGGTAGGCTGAATGCCACCACATGTTTACTGGATCCGTGCCCCTCCTGGTTGGTACTGGCTACACAGGAGGTGACACGAGGCTGGCTCTGGGGGATTACAAATGCTTCTTTGCGGGAGGGGGTCTTTCCCGCTGTCTTGAAAGAGGCGGTGGTGAGACCTCTCCTCAAGAAGCCTTCCCTGGACCCAGCTGTTTTAGGGAATTATCGGCCAGTCTCCAATCTTCGCTTTACGGCGAAGGTTGTAGAGAGTGTGGTGGCATGTCAGCTACCCCAGTACCTGGATGAAGCTGTCTATCTAGACCCGTTCCAGTCCAGCTTCCGGCCCGGATACAGTACGGAGACAGCTTTGGTCGCGCTGGTGGATGATCTCTGGAGGGCCAGGGATAGGGGTTATTCCTCTGCCCTGGTCCTATTAGACCACTCAGCGGCTTTTGATACCAACGACCATGGTATCCTGCTGCGCCGGTTGGAGGGGTTGGGAGTGGGAGGCACCGTTTATCGGTGGTTCTCCTTCTACCTCTCTGACCGGACGCAGACGGTGTTGACAGGGGGGCAGAGATCGACTCCGAGGTTCCTCATGTGTGGGGTGGTGCAGGGATCGATTCTCTCACCCCTCCTGTTCAACATCTATATGAAACCGCTGGGTGAGATCATCAGTGGCTTTGGGGTGAGATACCAACTGTACGCTGATGATACTCAGCTGTACTTTTCCACCCCGGGCCACCCCAGCGAAGCTGTCGAAGTGCTGTCCCGGTGTTTGGAAGCCGTACGGGTCTGGATGGGGAGGAACAGGCTCAAACTTAATCCCTCCAAGACGGAGTGGCTGTGGATGCCGGCACCTCGGTACAGTCAGCTGCAGATGCGGCTGTCTATCGGGGGCGAGTCGTTGGCCCCGATGGAGAAGGTACGCAACTTGGGCGTGCTCCTGGATGGTCGGTTGTCCTTTGAAGATCATTTGACGACCGTCTCCAGGAGAGCTTTTTATCAGGTTCGCCTGATCCGCCAGTTGCGTCCCTTCCTGGACCGGAATGCCCTATGCACGGTCACTCATGCTCTTGTTACCTCTCGTCTGGACTACTGCACTGCTCTCTACATGGGGCTCCCCTTGAAGAGCACCCGGAGACTTCAGCTAGTCCAGAATGCGGCTGTGCGGGTTTATTGAGGGAGCGGTTCGAAGCTCCCACGTAACACCTATCCTGCGCAGACTGCACTGGCTACCTGTTGTTTTCCGGGTGCGCTTCAAGGTATTGGTTACCATCTTTAAAGCGCTCCATGGCTTAGGACCGGGCTACTTAAGGGACCGTCTACTGCCGGCCTCTATCTCCCAGCGTCCGGTGCGTTCCCACAGAGAGGGACTCCTCAGGGTGCCGTCAGCCAAACAATGTCGACTGGCGGCCCCCAGGGGGAGGGCCATCTCTGTGGGGGCTCCTACCCTGTGGAACGAGCTTCCCCCCGGGCTTCGACAACTACCTGACCTTAGGACCTTTCGCCGCGAATTTAAAACTTATTTATTCCGTTTGGCTGGACTGGCTTGATTTTAAATTCTAAATTTTAAATTTTAATTGTGGGTTTTAAATTCTGTAATTTTTATGGGGTAAGGTTATTTTAAAT
This sequence comes from Ahaetulla prasina, assembly GCF_028640845.1. NCBI lineage: Eukaryota > Metazoa > Chordata > Lepidosauria > Squamata > Colubridae > Ahaetulla > Ahaetulla prasina. Next base: position 110,885,107 of record NC_080540.1, read on the forward strand.
TTTTTGGCTAATTTGAATCAGTTTTTTAAGGGTTGTTTTAATTATGGTGTATGTTTCTGTTTGTATTTTATTTGCCTGTTCACCGCCCTGAGTCCTTCGGAAGAAGGGCGGTATACAAATTAAAACATTATTATTATTATTATTATTATTATTATTATTATTATTATTATTATTATTATTATTATTATTATTATTATTATTAAAGTTTAAAGGCTAACAGCTTATCCAACAGCATCATTAAGTCAAGAAATAACTCTTTTCCATTTATTTTATCTAGCCATATGTGTTCCAAACAGGCTTCACTCCAAATAAAGAACATGACACTGGAGACATGTTTATAGCCATTCACACTGAGCTGTATGCTAACACTGTATAGCAACTTCCTTCACCTTAAGATAAATCTCTTATTCATCAAAGAATTACTTCCACAGATACCACTATGCTCTTACAGCTCTTGCTGTTTCTGCTAAAAACATTGGGTAAAGCCACACCAGCAATTTCAAGAATATGGTAAATGAGAAGCCATTTATCTGTGTCTTTTTTTCTGATTCAACATGAAGCAGAAGCTCCTTTGAAATTCACACTGAACTATTCAGTTTGAGAGGGCACATGGCAAGACATTCCACGATCAGTTTCCCGATTCGATTTATGTCTTGGCAAATATGAGTAGTTACTTAGACATTATTCAACAGTCAACAAGTCACCTTATCTGATTAATCAAGCAAATTATAAAATGTTTAAGGTAGCAGGCTTGATTAATGGTCAAGAAAAGCATGCCAATGTTCATCAGTTAAGATTGCTAACCTATGCATGCTTATGTGGGAATGGACACAATTTATTCCCCAGTAAGCATGCACAGATTTATACTCTCTGCACTGATTTATATGAGAAAATATTTAAAATACAGGAGAGGTGGGCAGAGGAAGATTAAAGAAGAAATAGCTAAAACCACAACAAAAAAAGCTTTAGTTTAAAATGTTCAAAGTGGCATGAAGTTGAAAATGTTGATTGCGTATTGCCAATGCAATTGTGCCAATTATTGTTCCCACTGATTAAAATCACTTTATTTTAAATCTTTTTTCTCTGTCTATATTCAATACAAATTGCAAATAATCCAAACATTCTTTTTTGCTCATGTAGAGTTATCCAGGGCACATGCAGAATTGTCTTGTAGACAAGGGTGAAATCTAGCAGGTATTGACAGGTTTTGGAGAACTGGTAGCAGAAATTTTGAGCAGTTTGGAGAATCGGCAAATACCACAACTGGCTGGCCCCAGAGCGGGAATGGAGATTTTACAATATCCTTCCCTGGAGTGGCCTGTGAATGGAGATTTTGCAATATCCTGCCCCTGTCCCACCCACCACACCCACCAAGCCACGCCCACAGAATTGGTAGTAAAAAGATTTGGATTTCACCACTGCTTGTAGAGCAGCATCTATTTCAAGATAAATAATCCTATCACTTTCTGAAATGGCTGGAGCCGCTGAAGACCCTAGAAGGTACAGATAGTCCTCAAGGTAGAACCACAACTGGGACTAGAATTTTGGTTGCTAAGTGATGTAACCAATGCGAGATATCACATGATTGCATTACTTAGGGATCATAATCCTGGTGATCCCTGTTGCGGTCATAGGTGTGGGTGGGCTGCCAAGTTTCTAAATTTCAATCATGTGACTGCAAGGGCACTGCAAGAGCTGTAATTTGAGACACAGGTAGTATGTACCTTCATTCAGTTCTGTCATCACTTCAGTCAGTTTCTGAACAAATGGTTAGCTGAAAATTATCTGTACACTGGAAATAAACCTCCTCCTCCTCCTTTTCCCCCTTTCAAATCAGCGTTGCCTCCTGGAAACAGCCTAAGTAAGTCCCTGCAGTGTTTTTGACAAGGTTTTCAAATGTGGTTGCCATTCCTTATTTCCTAGGGCTGAGAGAAAGTGACTGGCCCAAGATATTCCAGCTAGTTTTGTGTCTAAAGCAGGGCTGCAATTCATAATGTCCTGGTTTCTAGTCTCCTGGTGCCTTAATTGGAAACTGTTAACACCAAACTAGAAACTCAGCTTATTAATTCCCCCTCCCATTAAATCATCAGCATCATAAAGTAATTTACATGGGTGGTGCAATTGAAATAATTTGTGTCATTTGCGTAAAGCAGCACATAAATATATCGCCTCTAAATAAATGGAAAGGTGGCACTAATTTAAAAAAAAGGAAAAAGAAGAAGGAGAAGGTATATTAACAAGCCTGCATGTTCTTTTGAAAAAAAAATGTTTCCATTCTTTAATTAGCTTTCTACGTACATAATTATATATTTATACATCAATGACTTTTAGAATCAGAACAAAATGAAACAGCAGTAGATACCAAGTGTTTTCAATAGTTCCTGGAAAATAAACACTTGCTATCTCCTGCAGACTCACTGAACTGATCTGAGCTTGCTTCTTTTTAAAGCAATAGCCATCAATATGGCTTCCACTTGTACTAGACATCTGTAATGCTTTGAGCTGTATTTTCTCCAGAGATAACAGTGCTGTCCTGAGAACCAGAGCATGAAGAGGACAGAAAGGCAAGGCAGAACTGTTCACTCATATGCTTGTCTGAGGGGCAGCAGCCTTATCTCTCTACAGAACAGAGCTTTAAGCAATCAAAAAAAAGTTTCATAAATCGTTTCTCACTAGTTCTGGCAGTTTCTTTGCTTTTTCTGTCACTAAATTGGATTAGAATTAGTTCCTTCCATTTAGAAATATCAGTGACCCTAAATATATATTTATATTTAGAAATATAATTCAAATCCTACTTCCCCCACATACAATATTTCTAGCTTCTAATGCTGTGTTTCCCCAAAAATAAGACCTCCACATATAATAAGCCTTCCCCCCAAAATAAACCCTCCCCTGAAAATAAACCCTCCCCCCAAAATAAGTCCTCCCTGAAAATATTTACCGCATGTGCAGCTGGTCCCCGCTATTTCTTCTAGTTAGGGTTAGAGAGACAGAGCTGGAAATCAAGTAAGATGGCAAGAGGAACCCCATCTTGCTCCACGCACCCCAAAATAATAAGACCTCCTCAAAAATAAGGCCAAGCACTTATTTCAGGGTTCAAAAATATAAGACAGGGTCTTATTTTTGGAAAAACACGGTATTGCTAAAGACTGATGGTAGCTAATAATAATAATAGATTACTATATCCAAAGCTGGCATTGTAATGTTTTTTGCTGCCACTGCAGTAGTCTTCGACTTATGACTACAACTGAGCCCAACATTTTTGTTCCCAAGTGAAACATTTGTTATGTGAGATTTGCCCCATTTTACGACCTTTCTTGCCACACAGTTGTTAAATGAATCACTGCAGTTGTTAAGTTAGCCTGGCTTCTCCATTGCCTTTACTACTCAGAAGGTTGCAAAAGGTGATCACATGACCACGGGACACTGCAACTGTAATAAGTATGAGTCAGTTGCCAAGCCATGTGGACCCTGGGGATGTTGCCATGGTCATAAGAGTGAAAAGAAGGACTAGGGGAGACACAATAGCAGTGTTCCAATATCTCAGGGGTTGACACAAAGAAGACAGAGTCAAACTATTCTCCAAAGCACCTGAGGGTAGAACAAGAAGCAAAGGGTGGAAACTAATCAAGGAGAGAAGCAACTTAGAACTAAGGAGAAATTTCCTCACAGTTAGAACCATTAATAAGTGGAACAACTTGCCTGCAGAAGTTGTGAATGCTCCAACACTGGAAACTTTTAAGAAGATGTTGGATAACCATTTGCCTGAAGTGGTGTAGGGTTTCCTGCCTGGCCAAGGGGTTGGACTAGAAGACCTCCAAGGTCCCTGCCAACTCTATTATTATTTTATCAAAATGGTCATAAATCACTTTTCTTCAGTGCTGTTGTAACTCTGAACAGTCACTAGATGAACTATTGTAAGTTGAAGACTATCTGTACCGAAATAGTCACTAGTAAAGAGGCACACTGAAAGAGAAACACTGTAAATAATTATATAACTGTGCTAAGATACATTTGTTTTATGAACATGAAAATGCATTTGTTTCCATAGATTGCATTTTTAGTTTCTTTTTTGGAGAAATTTATATTAGTCATCTTTCAAAGAAATAAAATAATAAAAGCAAATAATGAAACTTAAATAAGATATGTAACATCAGTTTTGCCTACCAAATTATTCTGAGGGAATGGATATACAAAGTAAACCACAGTAAGTTTTTGTGGAGTGTGTTGTGATGGTAGTGGTGGTAGTGGGGAGAGAAGTTAAGCAATTTGCTTGGAAGATTATGGCTATTATTCTCCTCTTGTAACAATGGGAAATGCATAAGTGCTTCATTCAATGCTTTCTAGGTGATTCTGATTTTTTTCTTCAGCCTGATCAGAAGCAAAAAGGGTGGGGGAGGAGAAAGATAGAGTGGGAAGGCACTGGGGAAGAAGTAAAAGCAATCTATGGTTCGTAATCACAGCGTGACTCTCCCCATTTCCCTTCTGGCCAAGGGAGTAGACTGAGGAGAAGTAATGAAAGGAACTGCATAATGTGAGCATTATGCCGGCAATCCTAAATTCACTCAGCCACACACAATTTGATGGCTAATAGAATTTGCTCAGAGTACTGTGTGATGCAATGCCCCGGCTAAACCCTTTGGTGTAGACCAGGAAGAGAAACCAGAAAAATCTGAACTCCAATATTAACACGTATATAAACTTGGGACACTATTTTTCCTACCAACATCACGTGAGCACTGCTTAGTGATGGTACCCACTGTATCTCCTTCTTTGGACCAAGAATGCAAGCAGTGATGATGAAAGCAGTAACTGAACATCTATCTATGTATCTCATAGGTATCCAATCAAATGGTGATGATAGAAAAAAGCCTTTTTGCATTTGATGCATATTTTACTACTTGCCCTCCTCCTGCTAATGCCCATCACTTCCCTTCCATATTAGAGGTGGCGTATCTACAATAGGAAATGATTCTGAGATGAGTCAGATGATGCGGTTGTGTGCGCGTCCTTCCCACATTTTTCTTAGAAATCATATAAGAGGCAGGCTGTTTGAGTGGTTAGCACTCTTAAATAAAATGGAAGATCTTGACAGAATCTGAGATTGTTTCAAGCCTAGTTCTGACATTAAAATTACCTTGCTGACATTTGAAAATAGGGATTATAAGATCTCCCCAAAACAATTCCATGTAATTTGAATGAGAGGTATGGCAATACAGTAAATTCCATCCTCATTTACAGGCCCCTACTGGCTTCTATAGAAAGAGACCCTGCAGGAAAATGTCATTCAGAGAATTAGAGTTCTTTGATACCCAGGTTCTCTTTGCTATCTGAGTCAAACTATCGTGAACAGTGATCTTGATAACATAATCTTGACAAAGTAGAAGCACTTTGAGTAAAAGGTTCTTTGGTCAAGTTTGGAGCAGTATTGAATTCCCTCTAAAAAATCAGAGCAGAGTCTAAGAAAAATCTTAAATACAGGTAGTCCTTGACTTACAACCACTCATTTAGCGGCCATTCCACAACACTGAAAAAAGGGACTTATGACCATTTTTCACAATTACGACCATTGTCGCATCCCCATGGTCACATTTCAAGTATGCATTTATTATAGTTGCACTCTCCTGGGATCATATGATCATCATTTGTAACCTTCCCAGCTGGCTTCTGACAAGCAAAGTCAATGGGAGAAGCCACATTCACTTAACATCCACATAATTCCCTTCACAACCATTGTGATTTGCTTAACAATTCTAACAAAAAAGATCATAAAATGGGATACCACTCACTTAACTGTCTAATAATATAATAACAGAGTTGAAAGGGACCTTGGAGGTCTTCTAGTCCAACCCCCTGCCCAGGCAGGAAACCCTACACCATTTCAGACAAATGGCTATCCAATATTTTCTTAAAAGTTTCCAGCGTTCACAACTTCTGCAGGCAAGTTTTTCCACTTATTGATTGTTCTAACTGTCAGGAAATTTCTCCTTAATTCTAAGTTGCTTCTCTCCTTGATTAGTTTCCATCCATTGCTTCTTGTTCTACCTTCAGGTGCTTTGGAGAATAGTTTGACTCCCTCTTCTTTGTGGCAACCCACAAAATGTTGGGCTCCATTATGGTTGTAAGTTGTGGACTTCCTGAGGCTAAGTTAGCTGAGTGTTATGCAGGCTTTCTTCACTTTGGGTGATTTTTCAACTTATCTTTTCTATGTAATATGATGTGAAACAAGCAAAGTCAGAGGCAAGAAGTGTTGAACTTACAGTATTTTTCAAGCCATCACCTGATATTCCTATCAGGTGTTCACCATAACACCTTAACATTTCTGTTCCTGTATAGCAGAGTGAAGAGCAGCGGAATAGTCCCACAATATATTATTCCAAAGTCGTCCTTATCATTAACACAATATTGTAATTGGAAACTAGAAGTGTTGGCCACAAAAAAACTAATTTCCTATCATATCAGCAACATGAAAAGAAATACATCAATTTTACAGATTCTGACTCAAGCTCAAGGTGGCTTCTATGGGGATTTCCATGTTATCCCCATAGCAGCAATTCTAAGAAAATGAGCTGAGAGAGAGAAAGACTTGTCTAAGATCACTCAGTGAATTTTGAACCTGAATCCATCTGACCAGAGGTGGGCATCACGTACTGTAACAACTGGTTCGCCCAGAACCAAAAATGTGAGTGTGCACATGAAAAAACACCCATTATATAGGATGGGATAGCATCAGGGTGGTGGGCAAACCGAGCCGCTGGTTGGAACTACCGCTTTGTCCGAACCAGTCCGAACCAGGAGCAGCACACCTCTGTATCTGACCCCAGTTCAACACCCATTCTGAATTCTGAAGGATTGAACAGATTGACTGAACTGAAGCTCAGATTTGGTAATGCTCTAAGAAATCTCACTAGACAGCTTCTATCGAATAGAAAAGTGAACAGTGAAATTATCCATTTTATTCTATATTTTTCTAAAATCTGAAGAGTTTTGAAGACTAATTCAACTTTTTTCCTGTGGTTTGGAATAGTAACTTCTTGTTTTCATTGTGCCCCATATTATGCATTTTCAAGGAAGAAACTCCTCTAAACTCCTACAAAATTCTGCCATTAAATTCACTAGCAAAAATCAGATTCCAAGAGAAAATATATCAATAATGTTCCAGAGTGGGGGAGGAAGGGAGGAAGAAATCCTTTCCTTATCAAGGCAGGGAAAAAAAAACACTGTTTCCAGAAGATGACTCTCAAGTATTGTCAGTATATGAGAAACTGTGTTGTCTTTCACAGTAGGAGATATAATTGGTTACTTATTTTCTGATCCATTGGTTTTAAAATAGTTTAACCACAGTAGTGACTATGAAAACATAAAGCAAGCTACTGAAAGTAGAGGAAGAAAAAAACACTAAACAGCCAGAGAGATTAACTTCAGAAATTGTACCAGTTTTCTTTCCCAAATATAAGTCTCTTTTATTTAGTCTATATGCATCTTCCACTTACTTAAAAAAAAAAACCACACAACTAAAGGCATTTAGGAAAAAGGAAGAAAAACAAACAACACTGTTTCAGCTAAATATCAGAGCTAATAAAAGAGTTCTTTATTGCTAGGGGAAGAACTCTACTGTATTCATCTAAGCCAAGCCTGTGCTTTCCAAGAACAGTGAATAGCTCATCTTTAAATTATAATTTTCTGCATTCTATGACTTCCTCTCCATAGCCACAATTTTCTTTTATGGAAATCAGATTTATTTATTTGCAGGCAGTAGCATTCCATTACTTCTGTCAAAACTGTTTTCATGTGCTCAGTCATCTCTGCAGTCTTATAAACCAACTGGATAAGCAATTAACATTCACGAGCATTTTCAATTGGGGTGCGAGGGAGGGGGGGAGAGGAATGTCGGGGGTGGGGGTGGGAATTCTCCACTGTTGCTAACATAACCTCTGGAGGCGGATGGTAGTGCAAAATGAGTGCATCTCTGCATTGGGGAAGATAAGAGAAGTGACACAGATTCAAACAAATTGTTGATCCACACTAGAGAGGAGCTAGGCAAACAATGGAAGTAAAAGCATAAACGTCAATTTGGGATGATAAAGGATACAATCTAAATGTAATGTGAGAGGCCTCCAGACAAAAGCAAGAAATAGAAATTACACATTACTGAAACAGCCCAGTATGGTGAGGACATGCATGCGCTAGCACACAGACTTACGCATAAGTGTGCAGGCAAAGCAGTCCAAACAGCAAGGCTAATTGCTCAATAATGGAGATTACAGATTAGCACAATTATGTTGGCAAATCTCTTCCTTAAAAAAAAAAAAAAGGCCATAGTGCGTGTACTGCAAAGCTTTGCTTACCCTATCAGTACATTTATCACAATGCTCAAAAGCCCTCCCATCTCTCCAGCTTCCCTATCCTCCTTCTGCTCCTTCTGCATTAGCATCTCAGATTAAGTGCCCCTGGGGGAGATGTCTGTGATGTCTATGCATTCTTTCTGACAGGTGAGCATGGCCAAATGCTTGCTATTTATCCTGTAGAAAAACTCTGAGCAAGGGCACTTTAACAAGGTCAATCTCATCTCAATTTTATAAATGGATCTCGTCCTGTTTTTGTCTCCATCCTATTCAGTGCAGGCTCATAAAAATCCAGCCCTTTGCCGGTGGAATCAACTTATTTCTAATTATACCAATGTCAATTCCAAGCACCAGCTTTTATATGGATGAAAATCAAAGTGTAACCCAAGATGTCTTTAAGCAGCTATAAGCTGTTTAAATAGCTTTTGCGGGGAATGCAGAAGTTATAAAAATCTATTTCTTCAGTGTCCTTGTTAACAATGGTGATTAGCTGAGCTTGAGCGGAAGAAGGATTTCCGAAATATTGGACTCGAATATAATAGAGGTAGGTGAATGCTCTTTTTTCTTTTCAGGTATCCAATAAAACTAGTGTTGAAGAAAAGATATGAAGAGAATCCCAAGTTTCTGATCATTTGCCAGAGGAAAAAAAAATGTTGAGCTGCAGTAACAAAAGAAGCAGAAAAGCAGAAACCATTCATAGGCCCAGAGTTGCATGTGAACTTCCAGAGACTTGGATGACTCTCTCACAGGTTCTGCAAAAGTTGTCACACAATTATTTAACCATAGTTAGCATGAAGCCTGTTAAGCTTCCAGGACTACCTTAAGGCTTACCTGTTCATCAGGGTTTTTTCAGTTGCTTTGTCTTTGTTGCACATCTTTGTATTGTCTCATATTATCTAAAATGTTAACATGCTTTTTAGTGCTTTGTGGAATGTTTTTTGTTTTTTAATTACTGCTAATAAGTCAAAGGTTATTTTTTTTAAAAAATATCTGTATGCTGGTTTTGGATCTGAATGATAAAACATAACAGAAAAGCTATAATAAATAATAATAAATAACATTTGTCCAAACTTCTAATTTATATTAATATATGGAATATTTTCATCCAATATTATAAAATTGGAACCAAAAGAAAGTGAGCTATAGATAATTCAGAAAAACAAAACTTGTGGAATTATTCTATTTGAAAGCTGATCACTACAGTTCAATCTATTTATGACCTAATTCACTAGAGCTGTGACATCTCTGAACACTTAGAAAATATTGTAATTTATATGATTTGTCTTCAATCACATATATAAATATTTATGAAGTGAAATAAGAAGTGAAATATTATAATATTTTTTGTCCCTCTTCTTTGGTCATATACCTAGTTAATTCAAGATGGTGAACATACCTAATACTTTTCTGCTTATTTTCTCACAATTATAACCTTGTAAGGTGGGCTGAAAATGGTGACATGGTTAAAGTCACCCAGCTGGCTTTCATGTCCAAGGAAGTACTAGATTACCTTCAACTCATTGTCATAATAAAATAGAAACTACATTAAAAATACATTGGATTAATATGAGAAAAGTAGATTATATATAAAACTTGTGTGTGTGTTTGTGTGTGTGTATTATTAAATATGCATTCAAACATCAATCAAAATATTCATATAATTGTTCACCAGCATTTTTGTTGTTGAAGACTAAAATTCATGGGCAGACAATATACAATATGTTTTATTCAAAGAGATATTTAAAAGGTATAAGAAGGTGTTTTCCAGGTCTATTCTTGTGTGAGTGTTAACTGTACACTCTGTTATGTAGGAAAGCAATGCCGGCTGGCGGCCCCCAGGGGAAGGGCCTTCTCTGTGGGGGCGCCCACACTCTGGAATGAGCTTCCCCCGGGTTTACGTCAAATACCTGACCTTCGGACATTTCGTCGCGAACTAAAAACACATCTTTTTATCCGCGCGGGGCTGGCTTAAATTAGTTTTAAGGGGAAATTTTATTAATTTTAAATGGGGTTTTTAGTATGGAAATTTTTTAATCTTAGGCTAATTTAAATAAGTTTTTTAAATGGTATTTTAATCTGTATATTGTATTGTTTTATTTTTGCTGTACACCGCCCTGAGTCCTTTGGGAGAAGGGCGGTATAAAAATTAAATAAAATAAATAAATAAATAATAAATAAGCAAGACCTGCATTGAAATCTAGTAAATGACCTCTCCTTGTATTCTAACATGGAATACAGATAAAAGATAGATGCAGTAATGGAAGTGCCATGTGAAGAATGAATCTCTATGTTTCAGTACAATATTATGTCAGCTGGGCAAAAATCAAAATATAAAAAATAATGATTTGTTTTATCCTCGCAATTTCCAGAGTTACTTCTGGTACATGGGCAGCTATGAAAGAAAAAGAAGAATGGAGTGGAGTGGAGTGGAGTAGAGTGGAGTGGGGTGGAGTGGAATGGAGTGGAGTAGGGAAAGGGAAAGGGAAAAGAAAGGTCTTTTAAAGGTCGGTAAAATAAGGACCCAGATTGTTGGAGGCAATATGCTGGCTTTGGAAACTGCTTAGAGAGGGCTTAAAAGCACTGTGAAGTGGTATATAAATCTAAGTGCTATTGCTATTTAACTTTTTGATGGGACTTCCTAATTCAGATGTGCATGCATCCAGAAAATAATACACCAGATATTGTGATAACTGAAGAAAAGCATGTTTTAATACAGACTATCAAATGAGAGCATTTCAAAAAGTTCTGAAAAAGACTGTAGAATATCTATAATTAACTGAAACACAGAGATTATGAGGGCAACACAGAGCAAAAGCTGTAAGAGATATCTAGGCTGAGCCCAAGAACAGAGTCAAATGTGTCATCATTTTGGAGTTACTCCACTAAATTAAACTCCTGTTCCAAATTATTTGTGTCTGACCTGTCCCAAAATTATGGGAATATGAGGAATTATTCCTGCCTAGGCAGGGGATTGGACTAGACTACCTCCAAGGTCCCTTCCAACTCTGTTATTCTATTTTCTGTAACATTAGAATGATCAAATCAGAACAAAAAATAGATTGATTTAATTTTAAAACATAGTGTTTACCCAAAAAAATATATGTTTTCTTAGAACCAGATATACCGTATTTTTCAAACTATAAGAGACACACATTTTCCCCCAAAATGTGGGTAGAAATGTCTGTGCTTCTTATAAAGTGAATATTGCAGCAAAGGGAGCATTCCCCCCCAGCTTTTCCGCCACTGGGGAACTCTGGAGCCTTTGCTGCCGAGCAGCTGATCGGTAGTTAGATCAGCCTCTCGGAATACTGCTGATCAGCTGTTCTAGGTGGCAGGAATCACTGCCACTGTTTGCTGCTGTTGCCAATCACCACCAATTGCCGCTGCCAAATGGGGTGAACGGTGAATGACGGTAGCAGTGATGGTGATAGGTGGTGGTGGTGGTGGTGATCCCCGACACCTAGATAGGTGTTATTCTCGGAGGCCAATCCAACCGCCAATCAGCTGTTTGGCAGTAAAGATTCTATCTTTCCCTAGCAGCGGCAGCAGCTCAGCTCAGTTGAACGGTGGTGGGCGCAATGGAGCAGAGCCCTGACGAGCCACGTGCTGGGGCTGTGATAACGTGCTGAAGCTGACCAAGCTGTTGGCTGTTTGCTGCAAGGACACTAGCCAGATGAATACCAGCTGGATGAGATCAACCTACATCAAAAAGACAAATATGGAGGAAGAAGTTTTTCCAAGGAAGAAGACTTATAAATCAAATAAATAAATAATTTTGTTCAATAGTAAGATACATATGGAATTATTTTGTGTAATTCATTCAATTAAAAATATAAATTGAAATAATTCTTTATTGGGATGAATTGAACTAGGAGCATCAGACAAGTCAATTTCCCTAAGTGATGGAAGTTCAAAATCAAACCAGGAAGAAAGTAATGTTTATATTATTGCCAAGAAACTTTATGGGTATGTCTGAATCATTTAGAAATGTTTGTGTGCTATTACGAAGAGCTCCTAAATTGGAAAGTATGCCCCTAGCTATTGGCTTCTAAACTTTCAGTAAAGCTGAAGGTGATCAAAGCCAAAAGGAGGTCTAGTCACCAATGATGTCAGTATTGTAAGTACTGAAAGAAAAGCTTATTTCAAAAAGACATGAAATCTAGGCAGCATTAACAAAAATAAAAATAAAAAATGAAATTGTCAAACTAGAAAGCAGAAATATATAGGGCCGGTTTAGCTCTGCCTGGTAAGGCCTGTTATTAAGAACACAAAGCCTGCAATTACTGCAGGTTCGAGCCCGGCCCAAGGTTGACTCAGCCTTCCATCCTTTATAAGGTAGGTAAAATGAGGACCCAGATTGTTGGGGGGGCAATAAGTTGACTTTGTAAATATATACAAATAGAATGAGACTATTGCCCTATACATTGTAAGCCGCCCTGAGTCTTCGGAGAAGGGCGGGGTATAAATGTAAACAAAAAAAAAAAAATATTTAAATTCCTCATTCATTTAAATTGCAGGTTTTATTAATAAATAAACTTAAATGGTCAGGAAGGAATGAACCATAGAAAGAAATGGATTAGTACTGATACTCTAAAAGAGCAATAATTATATGCTCAGCTATAATCCCCCAAAAGTCAAGATCATATGTATTAGAATTAGTGCTTCTCTAGTGAACAACATTATTAAAGAAATGTAAGACTACTACAGATGCAAAGTAAAAGACACTGAGGAATTCTAACCTAAATGACGATCTCAAGAAGTGCTAAATGCACAATCAAAAATGATATAATTTTACTAATGGAAGAAAAGAAAAAAAAATTGAGAAATAGAGAAATAACAAGAACATTTGTTTGGAATATATAGGTTAAATGTTTCATGAAGTTTTTTAAATATTTATTGCCAAAATCTGTTTGAAGGAAGTTATAGGCAATGACCCTGTCATCCAGAAGATTTCCAGGGATAGATGATGAATTTTTTTTTAAAAAAATTATTGGGGTATAGTGGGTGGATGGGGCTACATTTGGTGTATAAGACACACCCAAAATTTCACCCTCTTTTTTTTGGGTGGGGTGGGGGGAGAAGTGCATCTTATAGTCCAAAAAGTACGGTATTTAAACTTTCATAAAAGTAAACTAGAGCCACCAAGAGAATATTGGGAACTGATGTAGAAAAAAAGCAATCCTAACGTTTCAACCTAATGGTTTTTGAAGTAAACCACCACAGAACCCTCCCCTCCCCACAGGAGAAAGAGGAGGAGAGCCTCAGAGACATTAAAGATTTATTTATTTATTTATTTATTTATTTTTATTTGATCATATTTTTATACCGCCCTATCTCCCAGGGGACTCAGGGCGGTTTGCAGCCAAGTAAAACATACATATAAGTACAAGTTAAAACCCCAATTAAAAAAACTTATTAAATACGGCCGAATATGAAAACCACAATAAAATAATAAAACCCCATTAAAACCAAATTTAAATTTTAAAATTCTAGTCCAGTCCTGCGCAGATAAATAGATGTGTATTAAACTCGCGGCGAAATGTTTGAAGGTCAGGAAGTTGGCGAAGTCCTGGGGGAAGTTTGTTCCAGAGGGTGGGAGCCCCCACAGAAAAGGCCCTTCCCCTGGGCATCGCCAGCCGGCACTGCCTGGCTGACGGCACCCTGAGGAGTCCCTCCCTGTGAGAGTGCACGGGTCGGTGGGAGGCAATCGATGGCAGTAGACGGTCCCGTAAGTAACCCAGCCCAATGCCATGGAGCGCTTTGAAGATAGTTACCAAAACTTTGAAGTGCACCTGAAAGGCCACAAGTAGCCAGTGCAGTCTGCGCAGGAGAGGTGTCACATGGGAGCCACGAGGGGCTCCCTCTATCACCCGCACAGCCGCATTCTGGACCAACTGGAGCCTCCGGGTGCTCTTCAAGGGGAGCCCCATGTAGAGAGCATTGCAGTAATCCAGATGAGATGTCACGAGAGCATGAGTGACTGTGCATAGGGCATCCCGGTCTAGAAAGGGGCGCAGCTAGCAAACCAGGCGAATCTGATAAAAAGCTCTCCTGGAGACGGCCGTCTTCAAAAGACAGCCGTCCATCCAGGAGAACGCCCAAGTTGCACACCCTCTCCATTGGGGCCAATGACTCGCCCCCAACAGTCAGCCGCGGCTGCAGCTGACTGTACCGGGGTGCCGGCATCCACAGCCACTCTGTCTTGGAGGGATTGAGCTTGAGCCTGTTTCTCCCCATCCAGAACCGTACGGCTTCCAGACACCGGGACAGCACTTCGATAGCTTCGTTGGGGTGGCCCGGTGTGGAAAAGTACAGCTGAGTGTCATCAGCGTACAATTGGTATCTCACACCGAAACCACTGATGATCTCACCCAGCGGCTTCATATAGATGTTGAACAGGAGGGGTGAGAGAATCGACCCCTGTGGCACCCCACAAGTGAGGCACCTCGGGGTCGACCTCTGCCCTCCTGTCAACACCATCTGCGACCGATCAGAGAGATAGGAGGAGAACCACCGATAAACGGTGCCTCCCACTCCCAATCCCTCCAACTGGTGCAGCAAGATACCATGGTTGATGGTATCAAAAGCCGCTGAGAGGTCTAATAGGACCAAGGCAGAGGAATAACCCCTATCCCTGGCCCTCCAGAGATCATCAACCAACGTGACCAAAGCCGTCTCAGTGCTGTAACCGGGCCGGAAGCCGGACTGGAACGGATCTAGATAGACAGTTTCATCCAGGTACCGAGGTAATTGACATGCCACCACACTATTGTGACTTGCCCGCTCTCACAGCAGCCGGGGCCTTCTTATCTGCTCCCGAACACGGAGGAATGTATGCCTCCCAGCCCCAGTCCTGCTCCATGCCCAGACAAGCTGAAGAAGAGGAGGCACCTCCCGGTCCCAGCCCTGGCTCCATGCCCAAGCAGGTTGCAGAGGAGGGAGCACCCCCCAGCCCCAGCCCTGGCTCCATGCCCAGGCAAACGGAGCAGCTAGACCCCTCCCCCTCCTCCACAGCATGTGAGCCTGAGGAAAGTTTATTTCCAACAGCTGCTGATTGGAGTGACCCTCGCATCAGAAGACTGGATAGGCGGAGGCAACAGAAGGAAGGGAGGGGCAGGCCTTAATGAGTGCTGAGTCATGGAGCCACACCCCATGGCCTATATAAATATATATACAGTCAGCTGAGTCCGCGGCTGACTGTCGGGAGCGAGTCATTGGCCCCGATGGAGAGGGTACGCAATTTGGGCGTTCTCCTGGATGAACGGCTGTCTTTTGAAGACCACTTGACGGCCGTCTCCAGGAGAGCTTTCCACCAGGTTCGCCTGGTGCGCCAGTTGCGCCCCTTTCTAGACCAGGATGCCTTGTGCACAGTCACTCACGCCCTTGTGACGTCTCGTCTGGACTACTGCAATGCTCTCTACATGGGACTCCCCTTGAGGGGCATCCGGAGGCTACAGTTAGTCCAGAATGCAGCTGCGCGGGTGATAGAGGGAGTCCCTCGTGGCTCCCGAGTGACACCTATTCTGCGCAGGCTGCACTGGCTACCTGTGGCCTTCCGGGTGCGCTTCAAGGTGTTGGTGAACGTCTTTAAAGCGCTCCATGGCATAGGGCCGGGTTACTTACGGGACCGCCTGCTGCTACCGAATACCTCTCACCGACCCGTGCGCTCTCACAGAGAGGGACTCCTCAGGGTGCCGTCGGCGCGACAGTGTCGTCTGGCGACGCCCAGGGGAAGGGCCTTCTCTGTGGGGGCTCCCGCCCTCTGGAATGAACTCCCCCCAGGACTCCGTCAACTTCCGGACCTCCGAACCTTTCGCCGTGAGCTTAAAACTCACTTATTCATCTGCGCTGGACTGGGTTAGTTTTTTAAGTTTATGGGTTTTTAATGGGTTTTATTTCTAAATTTTAATTCTGGCCAATTTAATAAGTTTTTTAATAGTATTTTAATTGTATTTATAGTGTATTATGTATTTTTACTTGGCTGTGAACCGCCCTGAGTCCTTCGGGAGAAGGGCGGTATACAAATTTAAATAATAAATAAATAAATAAATAAATAAAGGATCTGCTTTCTGGCAGTCTCTGAGTCAGGCAAAGTCGAACTTATCTTGCTGAAGTCACTTTCTGGTCTCCTGCCTGCTCTGAGGACTTTGCTAGGACTTTGGGGCAGAGCTGCAGAGGCAAGCCTGATTCGGATTTCCCTGACCCGGCCGTCAGCGGAGGAGTGGGACATGACACAAACTCTCTACAACCTTCGCCGCAAAGCGAAGGTTGGAGACCGGACAATAATTACCTAATACAGCTGGTCCAGGGAAGGCTTCTTGAGGAGAGGTCTCACCACCGCCTCTTTCAAGGCGGCTGGAAAGTTCCCCTCCAACAAGGAAGCATTCGTAATCCCCTGGAGCCAGCCTCGTGTCACCTCCTGCGTGGCCAGTACCAACCAGGAGGGGCACGGGTCCAGTAAACATGTGGTGGCATTCAATCTCCCCAGCAACCTATTCATATCCTCGGGAGCCACAGGGTCAAACTCATCTCAAACAGTCTCAGCAAGACAGCCCTCCGACATCTCACCTGGATCCACCCAATTTTGATCCAGACCATCCCGAAGCTGAACGGTTTTATCGTATAGATAACCACTAAACTCCTTGGCACGTCCCTGCAACGGGTCATCCCGCTCTCCCTGTGTGCAAAGATGTGCAAAAACTGAAGACAATCTGTCAACATCAAGTAAGGAAGGACAACTATGATATCTCAGTTAAGAATATCAAGAAACAAGGAATATTATAAGAAATAAAATTAGAGCTTGCTTAATAGCAGAAATTCAGAAGAAAACATTATAAGAAATAAGAAAAAAAATCTGGATAGTGGATGTTGCAGCATCTGGAGACAGCAGAATAGAAGAGAAAGAACTGAAAAAAATCACAAAATACAAAGACCTGAAAACAGAAATAGAATGACTGTAGCAAAAGAAAGCAAGTGGAATACCAATATTGAAAAGTGCCTTGGGTACAATTCTTAAACAATTGGAGCATCACTTGAACATCATCAGCATTGACAAAATCACCACCAGCCAATTGTAAAAAGCAGCTTTACTTGGAACAGCCTATGATTATACCTTCAACATGTCAAAGAACAACATTCTGTCTATCCCAGATCCTTTATAGGAGGATAAAAATCCCAAAACCAGTTTAAACATCTGGCTGATTGTGCAATAAACCATAATAATAATCATGCAGGAGATCTAGTAAAGAGAGGTGAGCTTGTAAGATGGTGGGAAGTTTAGATGGAAAAGGTCAGGCTAAGCCTGAGCACAATGTAAAGCAATTCAGCCAAAATTCAGTACTTTATTATACATAACAGTAGACCAAACCCTTACTACACTCAGCATCACAAAAATACCTTGGGAGATTCTAGGGAGTGGTTATCCTTACTCTCTTTCTCTGTCTCCTATCCATCTCTCAGTAGGACTGCCTCTTGCTCCTTTCTGCGTTTCTGTAATGTGCTCCCTCCTTCCTGGGAAACTGCCTCTTCACTGTAGTCCCCCTCCAAGAGCACCATCTCTCATAGACACCCTTTTAAAGTTATGATTGGTTTTAAATTGCAGAAACATTCACAGAGGCAGAATATATTCAGGAAACACAGAATCTCCACAGAAATGTGAAGTGCGAAAAGGAATGAACTAGCCATCAAATACAAAAGCCTACCTGCAGACGGAATAACTATGAAAGTATTTAAACTTTGTAAAAACTACAGGAAAAAATGCTGACAGCTCTTTATCAACAATATAGAACAAAACTGAAGTAGCAGTTAAGAGTCATGTACTGCATGTATCCATGTTGGAAAAAGAAGATGCAAAACAACGTGCAAATCATTAAACCAAGTTACTAATTCATCACATAAGTTTTGCCTGAAGAATAACAGAGCCATAAATGAAGAGAACAATCCCAATGAGCAGGCAAGCCTCAGAAAAAAATAGTGGATCAAATATAGATAATAAAGAGAGTGAGGGAATTTAAGAAAAAGCTTTATGATAGCTTTATTGCCCATTGCCAGGCCTTTAAGTGTACAGGTCATGGCACAAAATAGAATATTAAGGCTGGTGAGGATACCAAGATACTTTATTATTCCCAGAAACTTTTACAGAGTACAAAAAGGTAATACAAGGATTGATTTTGGAGAAACAGAGTGGCTCAGATTATAGATGTGAGTGAGACAAGGATACTTATTACTCTTACATCAGTTTAACTTGCACGTTGGTTGTATTAGAAGACATGACAGCAGGAATCAAAACTGGAGGCTGAAACACTAACAATTGGAAATATGCCGATGACCCCATTATATTACCGTAGTTGAAAGTCATGCCCTTGTTGATAAAATTGACTTTCACAACCTCCAGACCTTGGGGGAGGAGAGATTTCTCCATTTTATGCAGTGCATATCCTGTATGGTGTTTTAATACTGTTTGAATACAGGAGGTATTATACAATCAGCTATACAAATGCATGATGTAATGAAAAATTAATATATTTCTGGTCTGAAAGTTTAGGAATATAACTATCATACTAAAGAAAGATTCTATATATCCCTTTCTGTAGTACTACTAAACACCAGGCTCAATATCTGGAGAGCTCCTAAAGCTATATACTCACCTAATGTACTATGCTCCATGAATTCAGATCCTGATCATTGGTTTCAATCTCGAACAAAAATATATAGGAGATAGTTCAACTCACACACCATGTTACTGATATTGGAAAGCAAGAGACACTACACTGGCATTATGTTCCATTTGTATTCTGATGAAGATACTTTCTGATCAACCTGCTTAACTCTTTCCTTAAGTAGGTGGATAGTGTGCATGGCTATGAATATCATTCCTGATGGTTATCTCCTCTTGGATTGGTGCTCTTTATTCTCCCCTTCCAAACTAGACATCTATAGAAAAATAATCACATTTCTAAAGGAATAGAATATCTTTTCCAGCATTCCATCTAGTCTATGTTTTATATGTTCCATTTCAAGATTTGTAAATTAGGTTTTGCAGAAAATATTTTCATAAATTAAATATTTTAAATATAACTTTATACTTGTGCTAACATTTCACTATTAAATAATGGCATCATAACTGAAGATCAGTCATAAAATATACTATTAAAATGTTATTTCTATGTAGACGCTAAAACACTGCCAAAATACAATAGCTATCTCTAATAGCAGAGATGTGAAATAAAGAATGTGATTATATTATGCAGTACAAATGAATCACAAATGACCCATAAAAAGGAGTATCAGGACATCTTATTATCTGTTTTAGAAAATCCCTTTGTTTCTCCTTTGACACAGTACAATGAAATAAATTACCTTCAATTTCTGCACTTTGACTGTGACTCCATTGGCTTAAATTTTTATGATAAAATAACCTATGGAAATGTAAGTTAGTTAAGTCATAAGTTTAAAGTTAAACATAGATATTAAAAAGAGTATAACCAAGAAATTGGAAAGAAAAACAAACAAACCCCTAGATCCAACACTAATGTTTGAAACCCATACGATGCTATATTTTCAGTCTGAAAGTATTCACAACTATTCTAAGGGAATTCTTTTTTCCTAGCAATGTCTGCCATGTTACTCTATCATGGTGAAGGCTGGATTTAGCAGGTAGAGAAGTAAATTGATGTAATCTGTAGGAATGTCATCTCACTGAACAGATGTTCCAACAGTCCAAAAATATTAAGGACAAAATTGTCCTGCAACTCCAATCATATTTATCACACAATCTATATCAGTTGTTTTTTTTTTTTTTTTTTTTTTTGTTTACATTTATACCCCGCCCTTCTCCGAAGACTCAGGGCGGCTTACAATGTATAGGGCAATAGTCTCATTCTATTTGTATATATTTACAAAGTCAACTTATTGCCCCCCCAACAATCTGGGTCCTCATTTTACCTACCTTATAAAGGATGGAAGGCTGAGTCAACCTTGGGCCGGGCTCGAACCTGCAGTAATTACAGGCTTTGTGTTCTTAATAACAGGCCTTACCAGGCAGAGCTAAACCGGCCCTTAGCTTAGTTATAGACTGATATAGATACATGACTGCGACTGTTTTGCTCTT